>NC_092507.1:98560359-103560359 GCF_047511675.1 Marmota flaviventris
TAAGAATTCATTTCATAAAGTGATACTTTCTAAAATGTATAAATAGATTTTTATCCAGTTGTTTAGAAAAGCTTACAAGAGAGAAAATCTTCACTTCTCATCCAAATAATGACACCATTTTTTGAAATAGGAATATTTTTCTGATACTTATTTTTGATGTCTCCAGAGAGTTCAGGACATCCTCTCTGTAGCTATTTTGAAAGAAAAATAAAATTAAAAGATATCGGTTTCATATTTGACTCAATATTTGAATTTTCACATTGTCAACAAATTTATGAGTCTGTGGTAAGGAATTTATTTGTTCTGTAGATTTACTATTCATGCCCATAATTTATTAGATTTTTACAACCAAAATCATTGTTGCTGTTACAATTTCACATTTCTCAGTAATATCATTTCTTCACAGGAAGACTTTTTTAAGACTTTAACTTCTTATTTTTTACATTCATGTCTGCAATATTTTTCTTGCAGTTGCTATTACTCTGTGTCCTGAAAGAGCCAACTGCCACATCTTCCTGTATAGAGAGTTGAGAAGCATGAATGTTGGATGTGATCCACAAGGTGCCTCCTGGATCAACCTAACATCAGAATGCTTTCTTGCCTGGGGTACTCAGACTTTTACCATTGGCAGATATTACTGGGAGGCAGAAGTGGGATACCCTTGAAACTGGGTGACTCTTGGAACTGGGCTTTTGGAGTCTGTAATGATTATTGGAAAAAGAACAGCAATTACAAGATGGATGAGGTGGAGGGGCTCTTACTTCTTGGATGTGTTAAGGAAGGTTTCTATTGCACTATCTTTACCAATTGTACTTCAATATGTACCAAGGCCCATTGGCCAAATCAAAGTACTTCTGGATTATGAAGTTAGAACTGTGAGCTTTATTAATGTTGCTCAAATTTGCTGATATACAGGATTCGTTCCTGTTCCTTTTCTCCCTAACTTTAGCTTGTTTTCTGCTGTAGTCACTTCTGACCAGACATAGATAAGGACTATGCCCCAATGTATGGGAAACTCAATATCTAAGGAAGCCCTCTACCTTGGGTCTTATCAAACATGAAAAACAGGTTGTATTGCTAACTTTACATTCCTTCTAATGTTGTGAAAACCTATTTAATGTGTTATGAATTATGGTGATAATATTAAAAGCCCATATATTCCTAAAATTTATGTTTTTTAAAATTTATTCTTTTGAAGAATATAATTGCCTATGGTACATGAAATAGAATATATTTTCTGGTTTTACTTTATTCCTGAACTGTCACAAATGAAAGAATAGATAAAGTATGATTTAATAAAGTTAAAATTCAACCTATGGGAACATGTCTTTTTCTCTAACCAAACAAGCATGAACATAAAGACTCAATGGTTGTAAGAACATAATTTTCTCCCTTCTTTTTTTAACCTAACTTTAATTTACTCATCTTGGTCCATTTTCTGTTGTTTTCACACAAAACCTGCAACTGAGTAAACTATAAAGAAAAGATTTGTTTACCTCACAGTTCTGAAAACAGGTAAGTTCTAGGTCATGGTGCCTCAGTTTCAGGTGAGTTTCATGATAAATCTGCTCATAGCAGAGAAGCAGAAGGAGAAATCCTTCAGTGCAGAATGTTGGAGCACAGGGGTGGCATCCTTCATAACAATGCATTTTCTTAAAAATAACTCTCCAAGGGCCCAGAATTCACTCTTTTATTTAGGTTCAGTACCAGGAGAAAGGCACTGATCATTTTTCATGACTTAAAGGCCCCATCCCAAAACACCATTGCTCTATGAAATTACACTTTAACTTGGTTTTTACTGAGGACAAAGCATATTCAAACCATATTATTATATACTTATCCTGTCCATAATTGTGAGTAATCATGCTTAATTGTCTGTGTGATGATTTCTTTTCTAAAATTATAATCATACATGTGAATATTCACAATTATTTGTATTCTCCTTTGCATTGGCAACCACAAGACAATCAATCTAGTGCTTAATCTAATGGTTATATACAAGTGGACAAAAAGAAACCTGAGCCCTACCTATACATAGTCCTTTACAGATTGACTTAAGGGAAAATAGTAGTCTCATAGAGAAATTGCCTAGACAAGACATAAAAACAATAATCAATGAGGAAAAATTTAATTGGTCTGCATTAAAATTAATGACTTTTTGCTTAAAAATACTATTCCTCAAGAGTAAACATATAAAACTGGAGTTGGAAAATTGCTATTCACTATAAGCTGTGCCTGTAGCTACTTGGAAGCCTGAATAAGTGGTTGGTTTGATTCCAGGTGTTCAGAGCAATAAAGCAAGATCTTCTCTCAAAAAATAAAACTAGAACCAGGCATGATTATAGATACCTGTAATCCCAGCCACTTGGAAGGCTATTGTAGTAGGGTCAGAGGTTTGCCAAGGCTCTAAGCAACTTAGTGGAATACTTTCTCAAAAAATAGAAGTGACATGGTGTGTGATTCAGTGATAAAGCATCCCAGGGTTCAATTCCCAGTGCCTCTCCACCTCAAAAGAATATGTATGTATCAAAGATATAATATATATGCATCATAGATGCTATGTTGGTGGTTCTGAAATGTCAGTTTGGATTAAAGTATGCTTAAGGTTAGAATGCCTCTGGGAATGTCAATGAGAGTGTTTCTAGAAATGATTGTCATATGGGACAGCAAACTGAAGTACAGACTCACCCTATGACAGCCATAGGTTGAGGCCCTGGATGGAATAAAAGTTGGAAAAATGAGGCATCAGTGCCCTCTAGTTTGATTTTTCTTGAGGAGTTCTAAATTGCTGCTGCAAAATTCTGAGAGCATCAGACTCCACCTCCTTCACTCTTCCAAAGTGGACTCTGGCCAGTGACTATCAGGTTGTTTCCAGGTCTTTGATCCACTGGGGCTACATCATTAATCCCTCTTGTTCTGAAGCACCAGTAAGTACTTTAGACTCAGCAGCTATTTGTTTCTCCAGAATTCCAGCCTAAAGATAGCCATTGTGGGACCATACAGCTTCTGATTCTGTAAGACAATGTAATAATCCCCTTTCAATAATTATATATACCCTGTTGGTTCTGTTTCTCTAGAGAGCCCTGACTAATACAGATGCATAAAGTTTGGTAAATAAAGAAAAGTAAATCTGCTAAAAAATTAGATAACTTTTCTTGAATGGTAACATCATAAAACAGAATACACATATGAAATCAGTGAAATATGAAAAAGTACTCACCTTTATGAGACATTAGATTATTACAAATTCAAACCATAAATTGAATCACTAGACCTTGACAAGAATAAATCAAATTTAAAGATGAATAATATGTGTTGACAAAAATGTAGCATAAATGAAGTTTACTCAAGGCTAGAGAAAATATTAATTGAAAAAAATAAATTTTGGCTTACTTACTGACAGCATTTCCTAAGGCTTAGGTATTCCAGTATGGATAAACATATATTATCAGAACTTTCTACATATACTTGTTAGGTAAAATTTATATGCAATGTTGCTCCTTTCATGACTTCTAATAATTCCCTAAATTTTGGAGCCAAAGATACTTACCAACAGTAAAATGGATAAGTAAATAGTTATTAACTCATGCAAAGCAATTCTATGAAGCAATGAAAATGAGCAAACTCTCATTTCACCAATGTGAATGAATCTCAAAAGCATAAGCTGAAAAAATACTCAGTTTTTCCACTGTATATATCTAAGGAAAGATATGTTGGATATTTGCTAAGAGAATATATTTTAGATAATTTTACCACACACACACACACACACACACACATGCACACACACACACATGCACACACACAACACACACACACAATATCAATGGGGGCTTACTTAAATAAATTGCAGACTCCATAAAGTAACCTTAAAACTTAAATTTTTTTTGGCAGGATGCTGGGGATTGAACCCAGGTCCTTGTGCATACAAGGTAAACACTCTACCAACTGAGCTGTATCCCAAGCTCCAAACTTAAAATAGTAAATAACTTCATAAGAAAATAATTATACAGGTCAGTAATAACTGGGAATAAAATATAGGACAAATTGCAATTGAGGGGAAGATCTTTTTTTCATCAGAAGAATAATTATCTCTCCTGTTTAACAAAACTTTAAGCCACAAAGAGAAGAGCAAAATATATTATTGCCTTTGGGGAATTACAATTTTGGAAAGTGGAAATAAAGATATAGAAAAATCAGAGAAAAACTTTAAAGTAGACACAAATATGTGATGAGTCTAGACCTATAGGTAAAGGTGGACATGATCACTGATAAAGTCCCTCCTGAGACTCAGGGTCATGGAATGTGCTTAAGATCTTGGCTTCATCGGAATCACAAAAATGCTCCTACATCCTTCATATTTCCATTGCCCAATGAGACTAGCAAGTGATGAGTAACATGTAAAAGCACTTTGTCTGAGAGCCTGAAAAGAGTTTATAGGGAGAAATAGAGTGTGGAACAGATATTGAGACAAACTGGTGAACCAGTCCAACCCTAAAAACAAAGTAATGCTAGGTGAATATGCAGCCCATGAAACACTGAAATAATGACATCAGTAATGAATTCCAAAACCAACTCAACTTCCCACCAGATTGATTCAGACACAACACACAAAGGTAAAGTCTAGTATGAGAGAAACCCTGTCAATTTAAATTTTACATTATCACAGAATTGTTAGACTTTATAAGAAAATTATAACATGTAAAAATAAACAAGAACAAAGTAAAAGAAACACCATTCAGACACCAAGCAAACAACAGTACTGCATTGAGATGTGGCACAGGTGTTGGAACTCTTTACAGTTAAATCAGTTGGCACAGTTCTACAAAAGGTGGGTAAGGTGTCCTTGCAATTTGTGACTTTGTTATCTTTTTTTGAACTTTTAGCGTTACTTATACAGAATGGACAGGGAAACGGAATAATTTTCTTTTTGCATATGTGTGGTACTGGGAATTGAACTTAGTGATCCTCTATCATTGAGCTACAACTCCAGCCCTACTCATTTTTTTTTTATTTTGAGCCAGGTCCTTGCTAAATTGCCCAACCTATAAACAAACATGTGATTCTACTGCCTCAGTCTCCTTAGTAGCTGAGTTGACAGGAGTGTACCACCATGCTAGCTACAAAAATGACATTTTATACAATGTTTTTGTAAATAGATCAGATTTATTACTTTTCTACAGATCACTCATTTATTTCAAGTTTGGTAAAGTCTTCTATTTATTTTTCTGTTTGATATTAAAAGGCAAATTTTAAAAGTTAAGCTATTGATATAAACCTTTCAAAATAAAAATAATGAGGAAGAAACATAAGAGATTGAATTGTGTTCTAAAGGTTCATGCTGTTGGCTACATGCAAAAGGATTAACCATGTCCCAACCTGGCTGTCTGTGCAGAATGTCTGGGTCTTTAGCTTGTAGCTTCCACCTCCTGCCTGTACCATGCCTCCACCAACATAAGAGATAGAAGCAGTAAGTAGCTCAGAGGTTAAGTATCTTGACGTCACAGACTCACAGTATTTGGAAGGTTTTCTCTCTCCCCTATTCTACTCCCAAACACTCCAACAGGAAGTAGTGAATGCTTTGCTGGTTCCCAGGTAAACTCAAGTTCATGGCTAACTTTTTAGCAGCATTAACATTGTCTGAAACCAGCCCTCCCAACCATTTTTTTTTAGATCATCTTGCTCATTTTCACAGTCTGGCCTTAAATTATTTATCATTCCAAATAGCCTCAGCCTCCTGAGTACCTGGGACTTTTGACATAAACCCCTGTGGACAGCAGCTGTCTCAAAATTTTTGCCTGAGCTAGACCTTTTATATAACTGTTTTATCCAAGGTGTCAGAAATTACTGTGATCACACTGCACCTTCCAGATGAAAAATATGGCTGCCCAAGCCAGTGTCCTAGAGCTTGTATCTCCTTGATTTCTCTTTTAGGGAAAAAAAAAATTAGCAAATGTGAACATTTGAGGTCTCTAGAAATGAGGAGCTTTCCTCATCTAACACTTTGAAAATCTGGGGAAAAATCCAGGGCCTCTTGGGAAGCTTAATGCCTTTGTAGCTCAGGAAATTTCAGGGCAGTGACTTCTCCTGAACACTCTCCCTTAAAGCCCAGGATTCTTGTATTAAAAATCAAAGCTTGTGTTTTCATACCATATGGTATTTTTAAAAGTCTTGATTTTACATCCTAAGATCATAATTAGTAACAACTGAACAAATTCATTCTTGATACTAATCTGTGTACAAGGGAAGTTCTAGGAAAGTCCATCCAGTGTATAAAGAGTCTGTAGAGGCTTCGTGGTGGCACCTTTTGCATTCCAAACAGGATGGGTTGGAGGATGTGGCCTCATCTGGTCTTGCAGTTCACGCTGACAATCTGCCATTCCTTAAGAAGCCATTGCAAGGCAGGACCATAGGTCTCTTACTGGAAAGCATTAGACTGAAGTGAGAAAAACAAAATCATTTTCTTTATTTCCTTTGTGTGTGTGTGTGTGTGTGTGTGTGTGTGTGTACGTACCAGGGATTGAACCCAGGGGCACTTAACCACTGAGCAACATCCCAGGCCTCCTTTCATATTTTAGTTAGAGATAGGTCCTTTCCGATTTGCTTAGGACCTTACTAATTGCTGAGGCTGGGGATTGAACTGCTGAGCCACCTGCCTCAGCTTCCCTAGCTAGGAATATAGGAATGCACCCCCGCATCTTGTGAGTAAAATAAAATTTCTAAACTAAATCCCTGTCATAGTGACAGAATAAAACTAAAATCAATCTTAGGCAAAATATTTATAAATGATCAAATATATTTACTAAAAATCATATATTGATGACATCCTCTTTCTATGTTTTTAAAAGCCCCCCCCCCCAAATTAAAAGAACACAACTAAAAAAATTAGATACTATTTGAAACTGAGGATTCACTTTTTTTTTTTTAAATCGTTGACTGTTGGTGAGCCTGTAGGGCTTTATTTATGAAGATTAGATAAGGTGATACATCAATATTCTGTATCTGAAAACTAATCAACCTCATACTTAACCACCCACACTGATCCAATCACCCACACTAACCCAATAGCCTACACTAGCATTGATTGGAAGGATCTTGAAATGCAATCTAGGAAAAACTGGATGTGGTCTTCAGGCACTCAGTAAAAGTGCACTCCTGGAGACAAGCTCATTCTTCTCTAGAGCACATTTTGGAACTCACCTGTCAAAGAGACATTTTAATCTACATCCTCTACAATTTGAGCAAATGATCCTCCAGCTGACTTCATATTTTCCCTTCTGCAACAACCACTGGTGAAACCATGGACCCACTGGTTAGGTAAGTACACTATTTATAGTGGAACTGTAGCTACTTTCCCAAGCCAAATCAAGTCAAATTTCATATTTTAAATGATCATCAAATTAGGTTATCTCTATGAAATGATGCTGTTTCTCTACTTAGTAAAAAAAATCATTCTTCTTCTTTCTTTGCTTGGATATAGTTTGGAATTAAAGTGATAATTAATTTAATTTTGTTAGTTGTGTATCCCCTAGTTGGTCCTCTGTATTTTATAAGGACTCAGAAATTAGTTTCCAGATAACTTGTAATTTTGCACTTGTAAACCTAAAAATATATTTAGGAATATTCCTTCCCTCATATTTCTAGAAATTCAACCACTGTAGAAATGAGAACCCAAATATTTAGCTAAATGGACTTATAAATGATGCCTTGTTTTCTGGAACAGATTAAAATAATTACATATTTTCACAGTGTGAAGTGCTGCTTTGTAATAGTTTAGACTTGGTAGAGAGTGATATTCTCTTAAATGCATAATTTATTTGTGTTATCTGTTTATTTATTAATTTTTGTATTTGGTCATATATAAAAGGAAGTCTATTTTGCCATAGGCAGAAATGTGCTATGCAGTAAGAACTTGAGAAAAATTTTATTTAGGAATTTTTCTCTTCTAAGATAGATGAATAAAATCTATTGATATTCTTCCCTCAGAAAATGGACTTAGAAATCTCACAAGCCTTCAAGAAAGAATGCACCTGCTCCATCTGCCTGAACTAATTTATGGACCCAGCCACCATAGGCAATGGGCACAGCTTTTGTAGGCCCTTTCTCTGCCTTTCCTGGGAACAATCCCAAACTCCTGCCTATTGTCGAGTGTGCAGAGAGACATCACAATAGAAATATATCAAAACAATATTCTTCTGAAGAATTTGATGTCTACTTCCAGAAAGGCCAGTCTCAGGAAATTCCTGAGCTCTGAAGAAGATGTGCATGATCCACAAAGAGACAAAGAAGATCTTCTGGGAAGAGGAAAACCCCCTGCTGTATTTGCTCTTCTCCAGCTCTCAGGAGCACAGGCTCAGGAACTTCCTTCAGTAGATGGGGCTGCTGAGGAGTACCAGGTAAGTGAGTGAGGGAGCTCAGGTATTATAACAAAGATGAGGATACTGATGATGATTGCCCTATTCTTTACAGCATGCTACCTTGCTGGGAGCCATTAGCCAAGTAGGTATGACAATTTCCTTGCCAGCGTACCCCATGTTGCTGACATTTTGCAGTGACATTGAATGTAGGTGACCTTGCTCAAGGACCAGGGCGGATTAGGGTGTTCCCGGTTTAAGATAATCGGGTTTAGGGCATTCCCAGTTTAGGTTCCAGGTTTAAGATTATTCCTGCTGGGAATAGGGCATATCCTGCTGCCTGAGTTCCCCTTGAGTTCTCACGGGATTCAGACAGTATTTTTTGGGAGACAGAATCCCAGTGGGAGTGGATTTGGGCAGAGAACGTGGATTTCCCCAGAACGTGATTGTAGACGGCTGGTGTGAGTTCGGGAATAAAGAGTTGCTGTTTGAATCTACAAGCTGTGTGGTGGCTCGTGATTGTGTGCCCAGCCAGACTGCGGCACTACCTAATTTTCTAAGTATCAAGGAAGAAGCTAAGTACCAAATGTGTAAGCATTTGTAAGCATTAGGTCCTGACTCAGTTACTATTTTTTTTTAATTTTCTATTAACAGGAAAACTGAGAGGAAATTTAAAAATTTCCACATATTCTCTGCTCCTTCTCTATATACACAACTGTATAGCCTCAATCATTATCCGTATCCTCTGTCAGAATGATGCATTTTTTTATAACCAATGAACTTAATTTGATACACAGAATATGTGGATACCTTATACTTATAATATAATGAGGAGAGAATTTTGCCTCTGTTTTCTTCTTCTGTGAACCTATAACACTAGTCAATTTATGAGAAAAACATCTACAAACCAAAATTGAGGGTCCTTTCACAAAAAGCCTGACAAGTATTTCTCAAAATTGTGAAAGTCATAAAAAGTAAGAAAAGAAGCTCTTTCAAGTGAAACCAAAAGAGACATCAGACTAAATTCAATATTCCACTCTAGGTTGGATCCTAGAATAGAAAATAGGACATTCATGTACAAGCTGGTGTAATTAAAAAAAAATTGAATATGTCTGAATTTAGTTCATGATAACTTACCAATGTAAGCTTCCAATGCTTGGAAACTGTCTCATGAAAATGTATGAATATTTTAGAGGAAAATAAAAGTGGCCATAGAAATACAAATACATATTAAATCAGTATATCACATTTTTAACTTTTCTTTAAATATAAAATATTTTAAAGTAAAATTTGAAAAGTTTTAACACAAATATCTATGTGTCTATGCTCCATGACACACTTAGATAGTCAAAAAGGCAAATTTTAGAAGAATTTGTATAGAGAATTAAGTTCTTGAAAATACACACATACACCAATTAATCATCCATCACAGGTGGGCAGTGTCTGAAGTATGAAGCTCCATTCAGTACTGAGCCTCTAAATCTGCTGAGCCTGAACCACTTTTCTTCTCAGTTTGCTGATTATTCTATTTGAGAGTTGAGATAGCAGTTGTGGTTGCCAATTCAGGTGCAGCATTTTACGTTTTACCTCAATGGAATTTTGTGATAATTTCTTTCTCATTTTTCTTGCCTCTTTCCTGTTTAAATCAAGACCTCTGAAGAATCTCAGGCTACTTCCTTATTATGTCTCTTTGGGGTTCTTAATGCATTATTTTATCTGAATTATTTTACCTCTTTTATATGAATCTTCTTTCTTTTCTTTTATTCCTTTGATTCTTCTGACGATTTTTAAGTAATTATATAACACTGTATTTTACATTAAAAAAAATAACTCATCTTTGCCATAGTTAAAAATCTATATTTCTCCTCTCTTTCAAACTAAGTAGTTCAGTACTCTCTTATACTTGGTGTCTGGGCAGATTTATCCAAACCTCCAAAGTTGGACAAGGAATACCAGTCATGACTCACTCACCTCACATATTAGTAGTATTCTTCACATTAGCTTGTGTTCACCTGTCAATTTGTAATATTACCAGAATCCCTGTTTCTTCTGAGAGGAAAATGGTATCCTCCAATGATAACTCAAATGAGCTGATAGCATCATATTAGTCTGCATTTAAAAAAAGAAAATATTTTTATATTTACCATGAAGAAATGAGTTTTGCATTTCTTCTCATTTAGATTATCTTGCATCTCTTGACTCATTTTCCATAATGGATCCATTTCATTTAAAATGTTTTTCTGCAATAAAATCATAGTCTTTAGTGTTAGGGAAGACAGGCTTGTAGGTTCATCCTTTGTGTATTGAAAAAAAAAAACAGTGTTTTGGAGAAGAGCAATTTGAGTTAGAAGAAAGATTTTTACAAATTAGTCTAAATTAATTTTGCTATTTGGGATATCATCAGAAGCAAATAATAATAATAATAATAATAATAATAATAATAATAATATCTTGAAGGAATCCTAGATAATTCAGTTAATTTCCTGAGAAGGTAGTTGTTACATAACCTCACTATGAAAGGGTTCAACTTGCAATATAAGTAGCCCATGTTCCTAATGCTCCCCATCTGAACTACTGCTGACCCAATTCTGCATATTTTGACAATATGTTTATTTTTATATTCAGTACTGGAAATTGAACCCAAGGTTGAATATATGGTAGACAAATATTTACCAGGAGCAGTATCCCAAGCCCCTTAAACACACAAACAGAAAAAGGTTAATGTCTTGCTAAGTTGCCCAGAGTGGTGTGGGATTCTCCTGTCTCTATATAGTGAATAACTAGGATTATTGGCATGGCCACCATGTCATGTTATATGGACAATGTTTCTAGGGAACTTTATTTCATGAGCATTCAACTTAGTTATGATCATAGTGTCAAAATGGGAAATTTATACTGAAACAACAATACCTCTATCTGCATGATCATCTGCCCCACTATCATATGTCCTCATCTTTCTCTCATATTTGGATGTTTCAGCTTCCAAGTTTCTTCATGACCATCACTCACCCTGTACTCCTCAGCCACACATGACGCTGGGCTATAGCCATGAAATGCATGTTCGGGTGATTCAGAGCAGGGTGCACAGAGCAAGCTCTTGTCAACCTCACAGAAGAGCCCATTTTTGTCTACATGTGTCCTGCAAAGCTGCTTCTCAAAGTTGCTCTCAGAGTGAGGTCTGGCCTATCTGGCAAGGAAAGGCAGCTTCTTGAGGACAATGTTGGTCCTGAAGTCTACCTTCTCTGCTGTTTCTCTACACTCAGGGCAGCACATTGGTGTTTGGGCTTCCTCCCAGCAAAGGCAGAGGCAGGGTTGGCAAAAAGTATGCCCACAGTCTATGGTTACAGGTTACAGGTTGTAAGAAGCAATTCATGCAAATGGAGCATGTAAATGCACACTGGAAGTCTTGCAGGGCCTTTGAAACCATATTTCTGAAATTGAAAATATACGGGAAGTGGGTAAGAGGAAAGGGGAAAATAAGAGAGACTTATCCTTCTGTCTTGATGAGGGAATAAAAAATATAAAAGAGTTTTGGACAGCCCTGCTTATTCAGTTGAGTTGTGCCAAAATTTTCTGTTAACTTCTAGCAATACAATCTAAATATAGAAAAGATAGAGAGGCTGGGTTTGTTCTGACAAATTTGTTCTGACACAAATGAACAAAACGAGATGAGCATGATCTTTATTTTTAAAAAAGGATCTTTCTCAATCATTTGGAAAAGTTCAATATTTGGACAAAGAAGAATGTTTAGGATGATTCCAGACTTACCTACATTAGCTGATCACTCTGAGTGCTCATCTAAAATATTTCTATCTCTTGCTTTGTCTCTGTGACTCCATAACTGTAACAAACATAGAGACAGTCTTTATGCCAAATGTCTATGCTCTATGCCTCTCTAATCATGGTTGTGCTTCTGTAAAGACAATTAACATTGAGTTTAATTCATTTGAAGATGGCTTGATTTAATCACTGTTGGGTTCAACTTCCAACTCCTGAAACTTCAAATAGTTGAATTTATACCTGTAACATTAATTAAACAATTTCTTTCAAAAAATAAAATATAAGCTGGGTGTATTGATGTACACCTCTCATCCAACTACTTGAGAAGCTGAGGCAAATTGATTAAAGATATGAGGCCAACTGCAACAATTTATTGAGATCATGTCTCAGAATAAAAACTAAGAAAGGGTTGATTATGCAACTCAGTTTAGAGCAACACTCTGTCCAATACCCAGTACCAATAAAGAAATGAATTACTGGGGATGTAATCAGTGGTAGAGCACTTACTTGCCCAACATATGTAAGGTCTTGAGATTTAGCCCCAGGACTGAAGAGAAAATAAAAAAGATATTTTTTCTATTACTTTTCATTACAGAAAATAATTTTCCCCATAATCAGTTCTGACCATCAGAGTGCCTTCATATGTATGAATGCTGAAGTAATAATCAGCAATAATTAATCTATTGTTATTTAAAACATAATCAACTGGAGATCCCAGTGTAATGGTGCATGCCTACTATCCCAGCTACTGGGGAGACTGAGTCACAAGGAAACTAAGTTTATGGCCAGCCTTGGCACCTTAGTGGGACCATTTCAAAATGGGTTGTAATACAGTGGTAGATTAGCCCTGAGTACAACAAAAAGAAAGAAAGAAAAATTAGTGCGAGACGGAGAGCATAAATTAACAATGGTAACAATGGTGCATTCCTCTCTATACTAGAGTTGAGAAACTCACTTTAGTTTAGAGATGCAGTTGATGAAGTATGATAAATTCATGTTAATTTCTAGTATTTTTCTGTAGTGATCAATTTTTCCACTTGGAAATTTCTGCAGTTTGGTAGCATGTAATGGAAATCATTTCAACTATTTTGGGAAATGAAGATTGTAAAAAGACAACATGTAGGACTTTTACATCAAGGGTTTTACTATCAAAACTATACATTAAAACTTGAACCAAGGGTGGTGGAACACATCTATAATCCCAGATACTCTGGGGGCTAAGGCAGAAGGTCTTGAGATCAAAGTTTGCCTCTGCAAAAGTGAGGTAATAAGGAACTCAGTCAGACCCTCAATAAAATACAAAATAAGACTGGAAATGTGGCTTAGTGGTTGAGTGCCTTTGAGTTCACTCCCTGGTACCCACACTCCCCCCCAAAAATTTAAATTTATGTGCATAAAGACTATTGTATACATTCAATATAGTGAATATTATAAGTAATTTATGGGTTACAAAATTGATAAAACTGCAGAAATATTTCATTTAAAACCTGCAAAATCTAATAAAGCACAAGGGAAGAGAATGAAAATTACTCATATCACTTATTAAAATTGATATATATATATATATATATATATATATATATATATTAACCAAGAAAAAATAAGTAGGTTTCTACTTGGACAAAAACACAAGTAGGTTGAAAAGTAAATTTAAAGAATTTTTAGGAGAGAATACAGCTTGAAAGTATTTACTCTAAATTCCCAAGTCACCAGAGTTAGCTATGGGAAACCCCTGGGGTGTAAGTTTTGGAAAATTTGCCAGCATTACCATGAGCAGTAACTCTCAGGTGTCCAAGGCTCAGCAGCTGAGAATTCAGTTTGCTCCTTAGAGGTACCTAAGAGGTAAAGGCATTCTGCAGACAAGTGTCCTCCTTAAATACTTGGGATTCACCTAAGACCATAGCCCCTGTTGGTTACCTCTTCTGAAAATGGTGGGAAGGACTTATAAAATCATACTGATTAGGTTTATGAAGTAGAGTAAAAAAAAATTGATGAGGTTTGGAGGCAGATGCAACAAAGTTCACATGACTTCGGTTTTGCAAAGAGACATTTTAACAGAAATAATTATTTCATTAAATAAGAGTTTGCTCTACAGCAACAACTTCACAATTTTAATCATTTGTTTTTTTCTTCTACTGTTGTTTAAATTTTGAAATCTCTGATTTATTTTTACATCTTTCTTTTCTTTCTTTCTTCTATTTTTCCTTTCTTATTATATTTTAATTTATGGTACTGAGAGTTGAATGCAGGAGTTCTTTAACAATGAGCTACATTCCCCACCCTTATTTATATATTTATTATTTTGAGACAGTGGGTTGTTAAATTGTTTAGGGCCATGCTAAATTTGTCAAATTGACCTTGCATTTGTAATTCTTCTGCCTCAGCATCCTAAATAACTAGGAGTACAAGCATGTGCCACTACACCTGCCTATTTTTCTGGTTTAGATTTTTTATTCCTACCTCCAAAATGTTTACTGAGGAATATTTGTGGTGTGTGTGTGTGTGTGTGTGTGTGTGTGTTAACTGCAGACAATATTCTAAGAACTGGGAATATAATTATAGTGAATGAAAATAAACACTCCCAGTTCTATGAGAAAATAAAGACCATTGAATGAACTGCAGTGGTGATTCATGCTACTTGGGAGGCTGATGGAGGAGGGTTTCAAGTTTCAGATCAGCATGGGCAATTTAGGGGGACCCTGACTCAATATATAATGAAAAAGGCTGGAAATGTATCTCAGTGGTAAAAAATTCTTTCATAGAAGAATTTAAGACCCTGAATTCAGAGACCAGTAAAAAAATCAAAAGAGAAAATAAAAAACTGCCCCCACAAGGGCATTTTATATTATATATTTTGCAACTAGAGGTCACAGGTTGAAGGCTGCAATACCTTTTCTTTCAAGGCTCTCTATTTACTGAGCTTGGAAAGGAGCTACCTATGTCAGATAAAGAAATTTAAGAAAAAGTATCAGGAGTTTTTGAATACTTTCAACATGAATTGGATATATTTTATTTTTAAAAAATCTATTTTTTACATACATGACAGTAGTGGAATGCATTACACTCATTATTACGATTTACAGCATAATTTTTCATAACACTGTATATGAAGTAGGTTCATGCCAAATTATGCCACTATACATGTACTCTCTCTTTTTTGGCATTACAATTCTTAGTACACATATATACCTCGATTTATCATATCTCTTTTTGTATATAAGGTATGTTTACACCGAATTCAAATCTTCATACATGTATTTCATATAGTATAGTGATGACCATCACCTTCCACTATCCTTGCTATTCCCCTTCTCCCTCCCTTTTCTTCCCACCCCTCTTTCCCATCTAGGAATAATCTTCCTCCCGTGCTCTCCCTCTGTACCCCACTTTGAGTCACCCCACTTATATTAGAGAAAACATTCAGCATTTGTTTTGGGGGGATTTGCTAAATTCACTTACCATAATCTTTTCTAATGCCATCCATTTACCTGCAAATGCCATGATCTTTTTTTTAAGTGCTGAGTAATATTCCACTGTGTATATATGCCACATTTTTTAATCCATTCATCCACTGAAGGACATCTAGGTTGGCTCCTCAGTTTAGCTATTCTGAATTGGGCTGCTATAAACATTAATGTGGCTGTGTCCCTCTAGTATGCTGTTTTTAAGTCCTTTGAGTATATACCAAGGAGAGGAATGGCTGGGTCAAATGGTGGTTCCATTTCCAGATTTCCAAGGAATCTCCATACTGCTTTCCACATTGGCTGCACCAATTTGCAGTCCCACCAGCAATGTATGAGTGTATCTTTTCCCTCACATCCTCAACAACACTTATTTTTGTTTCTCTTCATAATAGCTGGCATTCTGACTGGAGTGAGGTGATATTATAGAGTAGTTTTGATTTGTATTTCTCTGATTGCTAGAGATGATGAAATTTTTTCATATATTTGTTGATTGATTGTATATCCTCTTCTGAGAAGTGTCTGTTCAAGTCCTTGGCCCATGTATTGTTTTTTTTTTTTTGGTGCTTTGCTTCTTAAGTTCTTTATATACCCTAGAGTTTAGTGCTCTATCTGATGTGTGAGGGGGGAAAATTTTTCTCCCAGGATATAGGCTCCCGGTTCACCTCACAGATTATTTCTTTTGCTGAGAAAAAACATAGTGTGAATCCATCTCATTTATTGATTCTTGGTTTTAATTCTTGTGCTATAGGAGTTCTTAAGGAAGTTGGGGCCTAATCCCACATGATGAAGACTCAGGGATACTTTTTCTTCTATTCGATACAGAGTCTCTGGTTAATTCCTAGATCTTTGATCCATTTTGAGTTAACTCTTGTGCATGGTGAGAGATAGGGATTCAATTTCATTTTGTTGCATATGGATTTCTAATTTTCCCAGCATCATTTGTTGAAGATGCTATATTTTCTCCAGTGCATGTTTTTGGTACCTTTGTCTAAAATATGATAGTTGTTATTTTATGGATTACTCTCTGTGTCCTGTATTCTGTACCACCAGCCTACCAGCCTGTTTTGATGCCAGTACAATGCTGATTTTGTTCCTATTGCTCTTCAGTATAGTTTAAGTTCTGGTATAGCAATACCACCTGCTTCACTCTTCCTGCTTAGAATTGTTTTAGCCATTCTGGGTCTCTTATTTTTCCAGATGAATTTCATGATTGCTTTTTCTATTTCCAAGAGGAATTCCATTGGGATTTTCATCAGAATTGCATTAAACCTGTATAGTGCTTTTGGTAATATGGTCATTTTGATAGTACTAATTCTTCCTATCCATGAGCAAGGTAGTTCTTTCCATCTTCTAAGGTCTTCTTTGATTTCTCTCTTTAGGGTTCTTTAGTTTTTATTGTATAGATCCTTCACCTCTTTTGTTAAGTTGATTCCCAAGTATCTTATTTTTCTTGAGGATATTGTGAATGGGGTAGTTTCCCTCATTTCCTTCTCAGAGGATTTGTCAGTGATATACAGAAATGCATTTGATTTATGGGTGTTGATTTTATATCCTGTCACATTGCTGAATTAATTTACTAGTTCTAGAAGTTTCCTGGTGGAGTTTTATTTGTGTGTGTGTGTGTGTGTGTGTGTTCTAGGTATAGAATCATATCATCAACAAATAGTGCTACATTACATTCTTCTTTACATATAGTTATTCCTTTAATTTCTTTCATCTGTCTAAATGCTCTGGCCAGTGTTTCAAGAACGATGTGAAATAGAAGGGGTGAGAGAGTGCATCCCTACTTGTTCCAGATTTTAGAGGGAATGCCTTCAGTTTTTCTCCATTTATAATGATGTTGGTCTGAGGCTTAGCATAGATAGCCTTTACAATGTTGAGATATGTTCCTGTTATCCCTAGTTTTTTTTAATGTTTTGAACATAAAAGCATTTTATCAAATTCTTTTTCCTGCATCTACGGAGATGATCATATGATTGTTATCTTTAATTCTATTGTTATGATGCATTACATTTATTGATTTCTGTATGTTTTACCAACCTTGCATCCCTGGGATGAATCCCACTTGATCAAAGTGCACAATCTTTTTGATGTTTTTGTATTCAATTTGCCAGAATTATATTGAGGATTTTTGCCTCTATGTACATTGTACTAAAGTTTTCTTTCTTTGAAATGTCTTTGGTTTTGAAATCAGGGTGATATTGGCCTCATAGAATGAATATGGACGTACTTCATCTTTTTCTATTTCCTATAACAGAATGAAGAGTATTGGCATTAGTTCTTCTTTAAAGGTCTTGTAAAACTTGGCTATATATCTGTCTGGTCCTGGACGTTTCTTGGTTGGTAGTCTTTTGATGCTTCTTCTATTTCCTCATTTGATATTAGTCTGTTTAAATTGTGTATATCTTTCTGACTAAATCTGGGCAGATCATGTAACTTAAGGAATATATCGATGCCTTCACTATCTTCTATTTTATTGGAGTATAAGGCTTCAAAATAATTTCTAATTATCTTCTGTATTTCTGTAATGTCTATTGTTATATTGCCTTTTTCATCACGTATGATAGTAATTTGAGTTCTCTCTCTCTTTCTCTTCATTAGCATGGCTAAGGGTCTGACAATTTTATTTATTTTTTCAAAGAACCAACTTTTTTTCTTTTGTCATTTTTTTCAATTGTTTCTTTTGTTTCAATTTCATTGATTTAAGCTCTGATTTTAATTATTTCTTGGCTTTTACTGCTTTTGCTGCTGATTTGTTTTTCTTTTTCTTGGGCTTTGAGATGTAGTGTGAGGTCTTTTATTAGTTGACTTTTTCTTCTTTTAAGGAATGAACTCCATGCAATGAATTTTCCTCTTAGTCCCTCTTTCATAGTGTCCCAGAGATTTTGATATGTTATGTCTGTGTTCTCATTTACCTCTAAGAATTTTTTAATCTCCTCCTTGATATGTTCTGTAACCCATTGTTCATTCAGCAGCATATTGTTCAGTCTCCATGTGATGCAGAAATTTTTATTCTTTATTTTGTTGTTGATTTCTAATTTCATTCCATTATGATATGATAGAATGCACGGACCACATCAATGTTTATTGCAGCACAATTCACAATATTTAAACTGTGAAGCCAATCTAGATGTCATTCAGTGGATGAATGGATAAAAAATGTGGCATTTATACACGAGGGAATATTATTCAGCATTAAAAATATCATGGCATTTGCAGGTAAATAGATGGCATTGGAAAACATAATGCTAACAGAAGTGAGCCAATCCCCAAAAAACCAAATGCCAAATGTTTTCTCTGATATAAGGGGGTGACTCATAGTGGGGTAGAGAAGGAGAACATGGTAGTATTAGATTAATTCTAGATAGGAAAGAAGGGTGGGAGGGAAAGGGATGGGTAAGGGGATGAGCAAGGATGGTAGAATGTGATGGTCATAATTATACAAAATACATGTATGATGACTTGAATTGGGTGTCAACATAACTCATATAAAGAGATATAAAAAATTGTGATATATATGTATATTAAGAACTGTAATGCAAAAAGTACATTATAATGGCATAAATTGAAGTGAATATACTTTATATACAGAGATACAAAAATTGGGCTCTATATGTGTAATAATGCATTCCACTGTTGTCGTGTATTTATAAAAATAATAAAATCAATTAAAAAAATAAAAAGTAGCATCAAAATATTTACATATTAATGATGGTCATTGAATTCATTTTGTTTTATTTTGCCAAATAGAAAAAAAAATGATTAATTGGATGTTTAAAATAATAAGAAAATAAAATATTTCTTTAACAAAAAAAAGATAGATTACTAATCTCTAGGGTATGTAAAGAACTCAAAAAACTAAGTACCAAAAAACCCCCAAATAACCCAATCATCAAATGGGCCAAGGAACTGAACAGACACTTCTCAGAAGAGGATATACAATTAATCAACAAATATATGAAAAAAATTGTTCATCTTTAGCAATTATAGAAATGCAAATCAAAACTACTCTAAGATTTCATCTCACTCCAGTCAATATGGCAGATATTACAAAGACAAACAATAAGTGATGGCGAGGATGTGGGGAAAAAGGTACACTCATACATTGCTGGTGGGAGGGCAAATTGGTGCAGCCAATGTGGAAAGCAGTATGGAGATTCCTTGGAAAACTGGGAATGGAACCACCATTTGACCCAGCCATTTCTCTCCTCGGTGTATACTCAAAGGACTTAAAAACAGCATATTACAGAGCCACAGCCTCATCAATGTTTATAGCAGCCCAATTCACAATAGCTAAACTGTGAAACCAACCTAGATGCCCTTCAGTAGATGAATGGATAAAAAATGTGGTGTATATACACAATGGATTATTACTCACAATAAAAGAGAATAAACTCATAGCATTTTCAGGTAAGTGGAAAATAATGAAAATAATGTTAAGTGAAGATAGCCAATCCACAAAAATCAAATGCTGAAGTTTTCTCTGATATAAGGAGGCTAATTCTTAGTGGGGTAGGGAGGAAGGGCAAGGGAAGAATAGATGAACTCTAGATAGGGTAGAACTGAGGAAGGGAAGGGGAAGGGAAAAGGCAAGGCTTCAGCAAGAATGTTGAAATGTGATGGATATCATTATCCAAAGTACATGTACATTTATATACAACCAGAGATATGAAAATTTGTGCTGGATATGTGTAACAAGAATTGTGATGCATTCCACTGTCAATTATTTTTTAAATATCAATTTGAAAAAAATTTAAAAAATGTTAATGTTTAGGCATGACAGCCACTGGTGACTATAATTCAGCTACTATGGGAGTTGAGCAGGAGGATCTCACATTCCATGCCAGCCTCAGCAATTTAACCATGCCCTATGTAATTTAGAAGACCCTGTCTCAAAAGAAAAAAAAAATTAAAATTCTGGGGATGTAACTCTTTGGTTAAGTGCACTTGGGTTCAATTCACAGGGTGAAAAATAAATTTAAAAATATATACATAAATGCTGTGTTTATTCAAAAAAATGTATCACCCCCTGAAATTACATGACTAAATCCATACATATTGGAGATTTATATAGTTCAGTGTGGGCTGCTTTCACTGAAATTGAAGATTTTTTGTTGGTTAGTATGTATTTTATTCAGTGACTCATGAATATGGATGCATTCTTTCATTCCTTATTTATTAACAATATGCGCTAGCCTCAAGAAAAGACCAGAAAGAAAGCAAGTTACTACTCTATGGAAAGCTTACTGTTGTCATGAAAGCAAACTTGTACTTCTAGAGCAAGGCGTTGAAGAGATAGGTATAAGAGTAATCACTTACTTTCAATAAGGTTGAATGTTATGAAGGAAAATACTAGTCACTGTGGCCATTAGTGATGAAAAAGTGTACTCAGATGACTGTAAGAAAGACAAATCTGACCTTAGAGATAAAACATGATTAGAGTGTTTGGCAGGGATAATTAAGTGGGAGAAAGTATAACTTTTAATGCCTAATGAAAACCATTGAGTCTGGAGTGAGCCTGACACAAGAGTGAAATAAAGAAGGATATAAAGATAGGCACCAGCCAGAATATTCAGGATAATGGAGGGTCCAGAAAGCTTTTTTGTTTCTTTTCTTTATTTCTTTTTTATTTGTTTGTTTATTTGTTTGTTTTGGGGAAGGGGTGGTCCAAGGACTGAACTCAGTGGCACTTGAACACTGAGTCAAATTCCCAGCCCTTCTTTATATTTTATTTAGAGACAGTCCCTGAGTTGCTTAGTGAATTGATGTTCCTGGGGTTGGCTTTGACCTCAAAATCCTCAAGCTTCAGCCAAACCAGCCACTGAGATTACAGGTGTGTTCCACCATGACAGTTCAGAAAGTCTTTTTATTATCAATACATTTACCATTTTTATATATATAAAAATAATTTCTTTATATAATCGCAAACTAGAAAACAATATAGCGTATTACAGGTTGAGATTCTTTAACATTTAAAGAGTTCATACAAAGCAAAAAGTTAATTAAAATGGGCAAAGGATATGAAAAAATTTTCAAATACATAAAAAGATATTCCATCTAATTTGGGAAAGGCATCAGAATTTGCAAACACACAAAGTAGCGAAAGAAGGATGGTGTGCATAGATCATGGGCAGAAATCGTGTCCTTCGGATGGACCAGAGATTTGGTGTACTTCATCAAAAAAGCTGAGATGGTTCCCCAGTCATCGCTCTGAGGGCCCAGTGGAGCCAATGGGCAGTAAGCTTCTGGTGGGAGTCCCAGAAGAGCTCCCTGCAGGAGAGTAGCGCTTCTGGACTGCTCTTCATAGTTAGAACTGTGGAAGAAAATTCTTTAAGAAGCAGTGCCAAATTAGGACCCTGTTCTGTTTGGAAATATGCATAGGACTTGAAAAAATGAAGTTGCCAAACCAAATTATTGTCCATTGTTGGCTTTTACCATCCAACCATCCACGACTTCTAAACAATCTTGATTTCAGGGTTTCTGGTTGTAAGATTTAGCAGGGGGAAAAATAGTAATAATAATAATACAGGTAAAGGTTGGACAAGAACATTGCCACATAAAAATCCAGTATTATTCTCCCATCCTTGTGGTGGCAGTAATACCAGTGAAGTGTTCAAAGGAAAGTGAAACAAACCTGAAACTTTTCTCTCAATCTGTAATCAGTTTTCATACCCGTCTTGGAAGGATCTTGGGTAGATTTTCTCAGGGAAAAGTGGTCTTTATTTCTCCAGACAAAATGAAAAGTTAACTTTAAAAGCTTTGAAAACTTTAAGTGAACCATTCATTGTTTTCTCCCAAGCAATGCAGAAACATATTTAGATTTTACCTGCATTTTTTAACCTGCATTTACACAAGAACCAGACATGAGTTATCAGGATTTTGTAAAACACCAAAACCAACAATAAACAAACAAAAAAGCACAGTAACTAACAAAATTAAATCATTTAATTCTCAACACCCTCAACAACCCTACAGCACCTTTATAAGTACTTTGGGAAAGTATATAGTAATCTCTCTCTCTCTCTCTCTCTCTCTCTCTCTCTCTCTCTCTATATATATATATATATATATATATATATATATATATATATATATATATTTTTTTTTTTTTTTTTCCTTTGAATCCACGTGTGCCTTACCACTGAACTACATCCCCAGCCCTTTATTATTTTATTATGTTAAAATTCAATTTAATCTTTTTTTTTATTTTTTGGTACTGGGAATTGGACATGGGGACAATTTAGCACTGAGGTACATCCCCAGGATTTTTTATTTATGTATTTTCTTATTTCTAAATTTTAAGATGGGATATAGCTAAATTTCTTAGGTCCTCACTAAATTGCAGAGGCTGGCTTCAAACTTATGGTTCTCCTGCTTCAGCATCATGAGTGGCTGGGATTACAGGCATTTGCCTCAATGCCTGCTCAGATTTTCTTAATAAATATCAACTTTTTTACTTTACTGAAGAGAGGATGGTGTTAGAAAATTTCATTTATTGCTAGAAAGCCCTTAGATTTACAAATTATGGGTCCCCTGAGTGCAGCTGTACTTTTAGAATCCAAAATCATTTCTAAAAAGCAATGTTGTAAAAATTTACCAGACCATGAATTGTATACACATATATATGTACATTGAAAGACTAAAAGATCAGGTAAGAATTCTTGTTCCTTCTAAAACCCTTACATTAGCACAACAGAATATTGGTGAAATATGCCAGAAAAGGGAGGTACCCAAATTAAACAATCAAGTTTGGGAATATGATTTATTCTTTTTTAAAACACTATTTCTCAAATTCAGTAAGTAAAGAAACTATTTCACATTTTCCATTTTTCTTTACTTTTTGTAATAATAAGTAAATTGGAGCTATCACAGTGGTGTACACCAGTAATTCAGCCACTCAGAAGATGAAGGCAGGAGGATGTCAAGTTGAAGGCCAGCCTGAGCAATTTAAAGTGTGTCAAAAAAATAGGGGCTGGGGTTGTAGCTTAGTAGTTGAGCACATGCCTCACATGTGTGAGGCACTGGGTTCAATCGTTAACACCAAATAAAATAAAGATATTTAAAAAATATGTAACTATAATATAAATTATAAATTAAGTTGCCCACAAAGTTCCCTGAGCTAGGAATTCTTGACCTTTTCCCCATGTATTCTTCAGATGGGTCAGGCAGAGCCAAACTAAATTACTGCCTTTGCTGGTGGCCTTGGGAAATGTGATCTAAAATGTGAGGCCTGGAGAAATTTCCAGTGTAGAGTGGGATCAAAGATATTCTTAGATTAAAATAAAAAAAAAATAAATCAATAACTGCATCACTCTACAAAGGACAGGAAAGAATTAAAGCCAATCTGAAGCAAAACAGTTTATCTTTGAAGCTGGTAAGATAACTACACAGGCACAATATCTAGTTTCTATGCTGTTGTCCTTGTAGAAAAGGGCTCTGTGTTTTAATTAGAATGGATTTGATCTCAGTTGTCTAGCACTTGGGATTAAAGGAATATTATACCATAATGTAGTTATTGTACTGATGATCTATGTAAATTTTGATATAAATAAACACAGCTGCTTGTAGAGACAGCCACTCTTTCTTTCCCTTTCCTGCCTCTGCATCTTGTCTCTATGTCTCCTTTGATTTTCTTTTAATAATGTTAATAATAATAATAATAATAATAATAATAATAATAAAGTCCAATATTTAAACAAAATAACTAAGTTAAATGTTCAATGGCAATGCCATTTATTTTCCTTTTTTTTTTTTACTTTATTTGTTTATCTTTATAATTCTGGGAACAAAACCCAGGGCCTCTACCATGGTGGGCCAGATTCTACCACTGAGCTACATCCCTAGACCTCACATGCCCTTTTAGTCTTGCAAAGTTGTTTACCGCTGACTTTGAGCTTGCAGTTCTCCTGCTTCTGCCTCCTTAGCAGCTGCAATTGCAGGCATCAATCACTGCTCCCAGCTTCTTCAAATCAATCTTAGAGAAAGATCATTTCTTCACTCATGTTTTCCCTTACACTCATGCACTTAGATATCATCTTCTTCCCACATCACTAGTCCATTTCCAAAGAAATTTGGAAAACTTCCATTTCCAAAGGTATTTGGAAAACCCCCATAAGTAAATTTGCATTATTGTAATTCTATTAAGAAATAAAATAAAAATTATCTGGTGCAAGTGGCTCACACCTATAATCCCAGTGACTCAAGGCTCAGACAGGATGATTTCAAGTACAGTATTGGCAATTTGTAGGAGCACTCATAAATTAGTAAGACCCTATTAAAAAAAAGTGTGGGGATGTAGCTAATTGGTAAACTGTCCCTGGGTATAATCCCCAGTACCAAAAAAAAAAAAAAAAAGGAAAGAAGGCAATTTAGAAGGGGTTAGAATAGGAGTATAAAGAAAACAATTCTGTGATTTTTGTAGGCCTGTTCTTTTAAGATCCACTTTGTTTTTAGAATGCTAGAGTAGTTCAGTAGTTCCATGAAGTTTTTTCTTCTTTTGTGGTACTGGGGATTGAACTCAGTATGGATAACCCTGAGCTATATCCCCAGTCCTTTTTTATTTGTATTTTGTAAAAATCTTTCCCTAAATTGCTGAAGTTGGCCTCACACTTGTGATCCTCTTGTCTCAGCCTATTGAGTTGATGGGATTACAAGTATGACTCCCCTCCCCAGGCCAGGGAAGACTCTTCTATGGAGTGAAGGAAGCACTGCTTCAGTAGAAGTTCAGAGCAATCTGACATCATTTCTGATAAATCTTTACTAACATCTGTCATGGAAAGTCAGGAAAAAACAAACCTTATCTTCCTCAACATCTTTTTCTTAAATATTTATCTGTAGTTCTACATACCGTGTATCAACAGATTATTTTTCCTACAAAATGTGTTACTAAGTTGTAAGTAAATAATATTTAATATTTTCATTGACAATTATGCTTATTCACTGGTATGCTTATATTGTATAAAAAATTGTTGAAGTCAACAATATGGATACTTTAAAGTAATAAGAGCACAATTTACTTCTGAGTTACCTAAAAAATAGTTACTTATTTTCACTATATCACATACAAAAATATAGATGTTAAATGAACTTATCTGAAAGAAAATACTTTCCAATTTCAGGAATCTTTTTAAAAAGGGAGTCATAAAATAGTAACCCATAGAATAGCCATAAAACTGTATGTTTTGTGATCCAATTAATGTTCCTCTCATTCTTTTCTGCATATCTAAGACTATCATAATAGGATACTTTAATCAGAACTTGATAAAATTTTACTCTAAAATAATTTTGTATTTTTTCCCTAAATGGAGTTATAAATTGGGATCTGGTAATGACTTTGAGGTGTTCTTCCAAAGACTCAAAATTGCTTCAGACAGAGCACAAAATATTAAAGATTTGGGTAATTCTTTTTCATCAATTTCTTCAAGATTATTTATACATCTATTTTAACCAAACAAATATTTTTTATTTCAAAAAGGGGCTCAAGCACTAGAGGAGGTGAAGAATATGAAGGCACAAAAAAGATGTCACAGGGCTTGGCAGTGCTGGTCCTAAATGGGGTGGCTCCTGTATCTTATGTCCTGAACCCTTGTTCACTGCCACCTGGCCTCAGTACACCTGACTGCAAACTTACTTGTGTTCTATTAAGTACATTTTCTCTTTTATTTGGTGGTAATGCATCCATTAAGTCATTTAAATCATGTAGTAATTGTCTCTTTAACATTTTTATGTAGTCATAGAGCATAGAATATAATTTGTTCCATTTCAGCCCCCAAGACTTCCTATTTCCCTGCCTTCCTCCCTCCCCCTGTTTCCCTTCCTCTATTCTAGACATCTTCCATATATTTCCATATATTTAAATTGGTGTTTTGTACACATACCTAAAAGTGGAATTCACCTATCTGCACATAGCATAATGTCTTTGACACTCATTTTCATTTAAAATTAATCCATATAAATATCTACATAAATAATCTATTTTTATCTCTTATAGATCCAAATCTTAAATAAATGATAACTCTTTAAAAAGTGGCATAATACACAATGAATATACAAAAGTCATTTTCCATTCCTATTGTTGTTTCTGCTACTATGATAAACTTATATTTTCATTTTTAGCAAAGTAACATACATATATTGTTTATAAAATCTCAAGTACTTTATAAAACTGCATAACTAAAAACAGTAATTTCTTATCTGAGTTCTGTAATTGTCCCATCTGGTATCTATTTATCAGGTGAAAAGTGTTTCAACTTTTCTTTATTTTTATTATCTACCTCCATTTTCATAAATGATAAACAACAAATGATCAATAACAAAAATTCAAGCACCTTGGGAAATTATCAAAAGCCATAAATCAACATTTTTATTATTTTTTTTTCTTTTTTTGCTGACGGATAAAACCCAGGGGACTTTACCACTGAACTGCATCCCCAGCCTCATTTTATATAATTTTTAAAATTGAGACAGGATCTCCCTAAGTCATCCAGGCAGGCCATGAAATTCTAATCCCATTATCTCAGACTTCCAAGTTGCTGAGATTACAGAAGTCCACCACTGTGCATAGATGAAAAGTAATTCCTTCATGGGTTTTTCTTATGCTGTTAATTTTCTTTATACTGGTCTGACCATCCTTCCATCTCCTTAGTGAGATTCTGTGTTTACTTCTGAACCCTTCATCGCTTGGACTCTCCACTTGTTCTTACACTGTTCACCAGAGAATTGTTTATCCATAGAATGTCAGTGTTTAAAAATTCTGCATACTTCTCTATATAATACTGTCAGCTTTATTTATTGCCTCTAATAGATCTGTAATCTTAAATTATTTTTATCAAAAGCAACATTTGACTTTAGTTTGGTTTCTTAAAACATTTTCACATCTCCCCTATTGTTAAAGGCAAGTGGGTAAGATGACTCCAAAAGAATGTTTTATAATATTGTCTATACCACACATACATTTATTTTATGTGTTAGAAACCTATAGTGAGTTTAATTACTGTGATGGTAGACCCAAATAAATTAGTATATTGAGGTGTTTAAGTACTTCCTTTTATTTATTAGTAATCAAACATTCTGACTATTATTAACAGTAAATACAGTGCTATGTATTTTATTATAAGCTATGGGAGATTTGTGGTTCTTTTGTAGAAAACACAGAAATTGAGCACTGTCCACTGTATCAGAGCATCTATAAAACATATGAGTTGGTAGAAAATTTTTTTCATCCAACATTTAAATATCATTTCATCATGTCCCAGTTTCAAGAAGGGATGATGTTTTAATTGGCCAATTACATAGTTCTTCCTTTTGACTGTGAATATTATGCTATAGTTGTTTTTTTTTTAAAAGTATGCTGATGAAATCTACAATATAAAATAAAGCCAAGAATGTATCAATATTAAAATGAAAATATACAGCATAAAATTCGGTATTTTGCATGTCCCCTATCCAATGTCATTATTTATATTGTTCTAGTAATTTCTAAAATGCAATGACCTCCCTTAGGTCATTTATTCTTTATTTTTGTTCTGCATAATCAAATATTCTGTTTAGTTGTGCACATGTACTTCCCATGTCATGGTTGCTCACATACCTTGTAAGACACAAAAGAAGATGAACATCTATATTCTCATTTCTTTACCTATGGAAGAACAACATTAGAAATTCTATTTGTAAAGATTCTGATGATTCCAACTTCTATTTCAGATGTTCTGTTTTCTGTAGTGAAGGATTTTACAGAAATTGCTTCTAAGTTCAGCAAGAGACTTGAAGATTTAGATAAAAGCAAGTGTGCTCTACATTCATTTATGTATATAATGGATATCATTAACAAAAAAAGCAAATTGACATCTTGATTACCAAAATATCTTTGGGAAGTTTTTACTGTCTTTTGTCTCTGCTCTCCAGCATTCTGATAAGGGTTTCTTATCACCAAAAGACCTGTCTCTGATATTGCTTAGTGAACTGTGCTGCTCAGATATGCTAGGGCCTTCATGTTGCCAGCTGATTGAGGGATGCCCACTTTAGAAGTAAAGGAGAAAAGATAATGAAAGCAGATTTGGGAACATTAAGATGACTCGGAATATGAAAATTGACACTGAAAGAGAAAGAGTTGAAAACTTCTTCAGCAAACATGGAAAGAGAGTAACACATATAACATATTTTTGAAAAAAAAAGAAAATCCAAAAGAATTATTTAGGACACATTAATAATCAGACAAATTGTTCAAACCAAAAATCACATGAACATATGGTCAAATATTTCCATTCACTAGTAATTCAACAATACAAATGAAGCTAGTGATTTTTGTATCATACTACCAATGATGCAGGTTTTAGTTGTGCCCATTGTTATGGTTGGTAGAAAGAAAAAAAAAATTCTCATAGCATTATGAATTATTTTAACCTCTTTGAATAGGCTAAAGAATATACTATGCAAGTTTCAACAGCCAGAACTGAGTTTTTATGTTTGACTTGGCCTTTTCATTTCATGTTTTTTCTTAAGAATGTAATCTCAAGTTTGGATAAAAAGAAACTACATAGAGAAAGATATGAATTATAAAGTATAATGTCAAATAATTAAAACAACATAAATGCCCAATAGGGGAAAATTATGGAAAGATAACTACCAATTTGACATTTTATAAACACTAAAATGGATTATTATAAATACCATATATACAAATATAATAGCACATTAGTTAAACCAAAAAAAATTTAAGAAATTAAAAAACTTTATGTTTTACCAAAAAATAATGTAAGGGGAATAAAGCAATTAGTGTAATAATTATATTATATTGACATTACTATGGAGGAAGTTTCTTTATCCTTTATATTTTTCTCTAAGTATTTTATGCATGAAAAAAAAAAAACAAACAAGAAATGGCTTTTTTATGGAGATCCCAAACACCATTTATTCTACCTTTAGATTTTCTACCTTTTTCAAATTGATATTATTTTTTAAATACATGGCAATGAAATGCATTACAATTATTATTACCCATATAGAGCACAATTTTTCATATCTCTCTTTGTATATAAAGTGTGTTCACACCAATTCATGTCTTTATACATGTACTTTGGATAATGATGTCCATCACATTCCACTATCATTGCTAACCCCCTGCTCCCTCTCTTCCCCTCTCACCCCTCTGCCCTATCTAGAGTTCCTCTATTCCTCCCATGCTCTCCCTTCCTACCCCACTATGAGTCAGTCACCTTATGTCAGAGAAAACACTCACCATTTGTCTTTTTGGAATTAGCTAACTTTACTTAGCATTATCTTCTCCAACTGCATCCATTTACCTGCAAATAAATGCCATGATTTTATTCTCTTTTATTGCTGAGTAATATTCCATTGTGTATATGTGCCATGTTTTTTTATCCATTCATCTACTGAAATGTAGGAGTAACTCTTGGTTTGCAGCTATCAGCTACAAGCAGCTCAGAGTGCTTGAGAAACCTACACTCATACAGGCCTGACAGGAACACCTGCAGGATGGGGCTCTATGTTCTAGCAAGCAGCCTGAGAAACCACATCCTCAGCGATTGAGGTCAGCATTGCCAGGGAACCAAGAGACAGGGGCCTCAGGGCATAATTCCCCCAACTCATATGGTCACCTTTTCATAGGGACCGTGATCCTACCAGTCTGCCTTTCACTGCATAGCAATATTTAGAGCTTCCTCAAAGTGTGGTTACTTTGATTACAAGATGCCGCAGTCCGGCTGCAGCAAAATAATGGGGGGGCGGGGGGTGATGAGCAACTTGTGTAGATTGATACAGCAGGAGTGGGAGCTGTTTATTGTAGGACAACAGAGGTATTTATATATTCCACACAGCTTATCTTAATTAACATAAACTCGATACAGCAGTCAACCAATAAGGAATCACCACACTTAATGGCTCACTGGCGTTACTTCACAAACCACTCCCTCTGGCAAAATGCCAGGCGCCATCCTGACTTGTTTATAGACTCTAACAATAAGATGATTGTTTTCTAAATGTTATACAATCTGCTTGCTTATGTATGATTGGAGGATATGCCCTATATCAATTGTAATCACTTCTGCATTAAATGAGCCTGCTGGAGGCCAACTGAAGTTGCCACCTGCCAGATCTCACCAGCTCTCGGTGTCTATGTGTTGCCTCTAGATCCCCCACACCCACTGTGACTGAGGTAGACGAGTGACCCAAAGCAACACTGAAGGACATCTAGGTTGGTTCCACAGTTTAGATATTGTGAATTGTGCTGCTTTAAACATTGATGTGGCTGTGTCCCTGTAGTATGCTGTTTTCCATTAGGTATAGACTTAGAAGTAGGATAACTGGGTGAAATTGTGGTTCCATTCCCAGTTCTCCAAGGAATCTTCATACTGCTTTCCACATTGGCTGCACCAATTTACAGTTCCACCAGTAATATATGAGTGTACTTTTTCAACAAATTCTTGCCAACACTTATTGTTGTTTTTTATGCATAATAGCTGCCATTCTGACTTCAGGGAGATGATATCTTAGAGTAGCTTTGATTTGCATTCCTCTAATTGCAGAGATGATTAACATTTTTTCATATATTTGTTGATTGATTGTATATCCTCTTCTGAGAAGTGTCTGTTCAGGTCATTGTCCCATTTATTGATTGGGTTATTTGTGTTTTTTTGGTGCTTAGCTTGTTGAGTTCTTTATATACCCTAGAGATAAGTGCTCTATCTGATGTGTGAGGGTTAAAGATTTGCTCCCAGAATGTAGGCTTTCTCTTCACCTCACAGACTGTTTCTTTTGCTGAAAAGAAACTTTTTAGTTTTAGTCCATCTGATTTATTGATTCTTGGTTTAAATTATTGCCCAACAGGAGTCTTATTAAGGAATTTGAGGCCTAATCCCACACGATGAAGATTAGGGCCTATTTTTTCTTCTATTTGATGCAGATTCTCTGGTTTAATTCCTAGGTCCTTGATACATTTTGAGTTGAGTTTTGTGCATGGTAAGAGATAGGGATTTAATTTCATTTTCCTGTACATGGATTTCCAGTTTTCCCAGCATCATTTGTGGAAAAGGATATCTTTTCTCCAATGCATGTTTTTGGCACCTTTGTCTAATATAAGAAAATTGTAATTTTGTGGGTTAGTCTCTGTGTCCTCTATTCTGTACTGTTGGTCTACTAGTTTTGATGCCAATAACATGCTGTTTTTGTTACTATTGCTCTGTAGTATAATTTTAGGTCTGGTGCAGTGATGCTACCTGCTTCACTCTTCCTGCCAATGATTGCTTTAGCTATTCTGGGTCTCTTATTTTTCCAGATAAATTTCATGACTGCTTTTTCTATTTTTATGAGGTAGATTTTTTCTACAAAACAAAATTGTGTTTACTCCTTCCTCTAACAGAATGCCTGATGTGATTTATATTAGGTTTTCTGAGAGCACTCAGCTTAAACTTCTGTATGTGCCTTATTCTGTCTAAATGATACTTAAGATATAGTTTGTGTCTTTCTATGATATTTAGGCATCCTGAAACACATGCGTGTTTCACAAAATAACAGTAAACATCAAATAGAAAATTAAACTGCATGTTGTGTTTCTCAATTAAAACTTTCAAATATAAAGGGACAGTTCTCATCCTGCTTTTCTTACATCAGTATTTTTGTTCATCAGAGAATATGGGTTCTTGAGTCTTTACTACCTTCAGGGTTGCATAATAATCAACATTAAAATCTATAATCCTCTTGTCCTCCCTGGAGAGAATGGAATGCTCCAAGAGTGAAAAGTTTTCTTAACTGTCATAAACCGAGTATTTGAAGCCCAGTGTTGTTTCAAGTTAAACTCAGGTACTGTACAAAAGAACTTGTGAAAGCATTTATTGGAAGCTACAAAATGAGAAATTCAGACAGAAAAGTAGACATAGGGTGATAGAGATGCAGATGAAGATGGAGAAGGAGACAGAAAGGGAGGGAGAAAAGAGAAATAAACATAGGTGTATAAGAGGAAAGAACAGAAAGAGGGAAAAAGTATTAAAAAGAAGTGTGTGTGTGTGTGTGTGTGTGTGTGTGCGCGCGCGCACTTATTTGTGTACATCCACATAGCCTCTTGTATTTACACCAATGCTTTCTAAATTTGATTCAGCAACCTGTAACTTCATAATGAAATTATCATTCATTCTTATCTTCTTTGCTTTTGTGAGCTGCTAACAGGTTAAGTATATGCCTTATTTATACTATCACAACAACTGAATTCATTATGCTGAATAAGTAATTGTTGAAAAATAGCTCAACTCCAAATTATGGGGTCTTAGTTATATCTATTATCCTTTTGTCTACATAGTGCAGCCAATAGAACAACACTGACTGCCTATTTCACTCTACAGCTTTCCAGTTGCAAATGTGGGCAACTTAAACTATTGTGTCTTCTGTATGCCATTCATAAAGTGGAGCTATTGCTGGGTGCACAAGTGCACACCTGTATTCCCAAAAACTCTGGAAGATGAGGTAAATTAGTGAGGCCCTAAACAACTGAGTGAGATCCTGTCTCAAATTTCAAATAAAGTAAAATTAAAATGTGTAACATTTAAAATAAAGTAAAATTAAAAGTTGAAAAAATGTGTGGGGATGTGGCTGAGTGATTAAGCACCTCTGGGATCAATCCCCAGTACCAAAAATTAATTAATTAATTAAAGTCAATTAGAAAATTATATTTTTAAGAGAGATAGAAAGAGAGAAAAAAATTTTAAATATTTATATTTTTAGTTTCTCAGTGGACACAACATCTTTATGTTTTATTTTTATGTGGTGCTGAGGATTGAACCTAATGCCCCGCGCATGCCAGGCAAGCACATTAGCACTTGAGCCACAAACCCCAGCCCAAAAATAATATTTTAAAAAATAAAGTTATTACCCTGTTCAACCTGAAGGACTGGACTGAAAATTAAAAATAATATGTTAGCATTCAGAACAGTAAGTGATTATGAGACACTGTTACTATTAAAAACAACATTAAAAAATAAAAAGCAACTTAAGCCAATAAATAAAACAATTATTCCTGTTCATAATGATTATTCCTCCTTTGTTAGTTAAATTATGACACAAGTAATATATTGAATTCAAAAATTATTGTTTAATTATTCAGGTCTGTTAGATTAATTTTGATTATATTGAATCATTTTTTATAACAACAACAACAACAACCATACTACCAGCCTCTGGAATGCAAGCTCTGTGACAGTGTTGGATGCACAGTAGGCTTTCCACTACCATTGAAAGAACAAAAAGAGGGCTGGGGATGTGGCTCAAGCGGTAGCATGCTCGCCTGGCATGCATGTGGTCCGGGTTCGATCCTCAGCACCACATACAAACAAAGATGTTGTGTCCGCCGAAAACTAAAAAAAATAAATAAATATTTAAAAAATTCTCTCTCTCTCACTCTCTCTTTAAAAAAGAAAGAAAGAACAAAAAGATACCATCTCTCTTTTTTTTTTTTTTTCAGAATTCATTAAAAGTTTATTTTATTCATTTTTCATTACAGTGGAGCTATGAAGGGGGCAAGGCTTAGAATGCAAGAAGAACTTAAAAAGGAAGTTATTAGAGTACATTTTCATGAATAGTTATTTTTTTAAGTTGATAAAAATTGTATACATTTAGAATATATATCATGTTGTTTGAAATATATATGTTGTAGAATGACCAAATCAAGATAATTAGCATCTTCATTGCCTTACATATTCATTTTATTATGGTGATAATTCCTAAAAAATTGCTCTCTCAGCTATTTTATTTTTTTATTTTAAATTTTTTATTGTTGGCTGTTCAAAACATTACATAGTTCTTGATATATCATATTTCACAATTTGATTCAAGTGGGTTATGAGCTCCCATTTTTACCCCATATACAGATTGCAGAATCACATCAGTTACACATCCATTGATTTACATATTGCCATACTAGTGTCTGTTGTATTCTGCTGCCTTTCCTATCCTCTACTATCACCCCTCCCCTCCCCTCCCCTCCCCTCTTCTCTCTCTGCCCCCTCTACTGACATTCGTTTGTCCCCCTTGTATTATTTTTCCCCTTCCCCTCACTTCCTCTTGTATGTACTTTTGTATAACTCTGAGGGTCTCCTTCCGTTTCCATGCATTTTCCCTTCTCTCTCCCTTTCCCTCCCACCTCTCATCCCTGTTTAATGTTAATCTTCTTCTCATGCTCTACGACCCTACTCTGTTCTTAGTTACTCTCCTTATATCAAAGAAGATATTTGGCATTTGTTTTTTAGGGATTGGCTAGCTTCACTTAGCATAATCTGCTCTAATGCCATCCATTTCCCTGCAAATTCTATGATTTTGTCATTTTTTAATGCAGAGTAATACTCCATTGTGTATAAATGCCACATTTTTTTTTCAAAATAGGAAAAGAAGAACTTAAATTATCACTATTTGCAGATGACATGATTCTATACCTAGCAGACCCAAAAGGGTCTACAAAGAAACTATTAGAGCTAATAAATGAATTCAGCAAAGTGGCAGGATATAAAATCAACACGCATAAATCAAAGGCAATCCTGTATATCAGCGACAAATCCTCTGAAATGGAAATGAGGACAACCACTCCATTCACAATATCTTCAAAAAAAATAAAATACTTGGGAATCAACCTAACAAAAGAGGTGAAAGACTTATACAATGAAAACTACAGAACCCTAAAGAGAGAAATAGAAGAAGATCTTAGAAGATGGAAAAATATACCCTGTTCATGGATAGGCAGAACTAACATCATCAAAATGGCGATATTACCAAAAGTTCTCTATAGGTTTAATGCAATGCCAATCAAAATCCCAACGGCATTTCTTGTAGAAATAGAGAAAGCAATCATGAAATTCATATGGAAAAATAAAAGACCCAGAATAGCAAAAACAATGCTAAGCAGGAAATGTGAATCAGGCGGTATAGCGATACCAGACTTCAAACTATATTACAGAGCAATAGTAACAAAAACAGCATGGTACTGGTACCAAAACAGGCGGGTGGACCAATGGTACAGAATAGAGGACACAGAAACCAATCCACAAAACTACAACTATCTTATATTTGATAAAGGGTCTAAAAGCATGCAATGGAGGAAGGATAGCATCTTCAACAAATGGTGCTGGGAAAACTGGAAATCCATATGCAACAAAATGAAACTGAATCCCTTTCTCTCGCCATGCACAAAAGTTAATTCAAAATGGATCAAGGAGCTTGATATCAAATCAGAGACACGCCGTCTGATAGAAGAAAAAGTTGGCTACGATCTACATACTGTGGGGTCGGGCTCCAAATTCCTCAATAGGACACCCATAGCACAAAAGTTAATAACTAGAATCAACAAATGGGACTTACTCAAACTAAAAAGTTTTTTCTCAGCAAAAGATACAATAAGAGAGGTAAATAGAGAGCCTACATCCTGGGAACAAATCTTTACTCCTCACACTTCAGATAGAGCCCTAATATCCAGAGTATACAAAGAACTCAAAAAATTAGACAATAAGAGAACAAACAACCCAATCAACAAATGGGCCAAGGACCTGAACAGACACTTCTCAGAGGAGGACATACAATCAATCAACAAGTACATGAAAAAATGCTCACCATCTCTAGCAGTCAGAGAAATGCAAATCAAAACCACCCTAAGATACCATCTCACTCCAGTTAGATTGGCAGCCATTATGAAGTCAAACAACAACAAGTGCTGGTGAGGATGTGGGGAAAAGGGTACACTTGTACATTGCTGGTGGGACTGCAAATTGGTGCAGCCAATTTGGAAAGCAGTATGGAGATTTCTTGGAAAGCTGGGAATGGAGCCACCATTTGACCCAGCTATTCCCCTTCTCGGTCTATTCCCTAAAGATCTAAAAAGAGCATGCTACAGGGACACTGCTACATCGATGTTCATAGCAGCACAATTCACAATAGCTAGACTGTGGAACCAACCTAGATGCCCTTCAATGGATGAATGGATAAAAAGATACCATCTCTTATGCTCATGAGATTTTATATTTAATAAAAAGAAAATATCATGAGTTGTCACTTGAAAAATTTTTCTGTCACCTTAAAATATTTTTAGATTACTTCATTTAAATATTGTTGTAACTTCCATGAGTAGATAACTAAGATTCCTAAAGTGAAAAAAGTCTTCCCTGCATTTATACTCTTAGATATATCACTTACTATTTCCACTTACATAAAAATTACTATCACGTTTCCATTGGCACATGTCACTCTTTTAATAAGTTCATAAGCCTCAGCAAAACAGAATTTTGCAAGATATCAAAACTATGATAATTACCTTGCTGTTGTTCTTAATTTGCATATTATGGAAATTTTAGATTTTTTGGCTGGCTAATAAATGCAGTTTCATCTACCCATACCTATATTAATTTCCTCTTCCTCATAATATTATTGAGAATTATGAATGATCTGCTGATGTTTCTGAAAAAGCATTCATTGATCTTTTATGGTTACCAGATAAGTCATTCTGTATGTAAGAAAAAAAATATATGACTTTTCATTCTAATATAATTTTTTAAATGTTGTACATTGTGGGAAAAATATCAAAATTGATTTCTTGCAAGATAATAGTATATTTTAAAATATATGTCATAAATAATAAAATTATACTATATTAGATTTTCAAATAATATAATATGTGTAATATGATCCTTAAAATATTTCTTTTTAGCATTGTGTTCTAATTATAAAAAATATGTATATCTTAGGAAATGTTAAAGCTTCAGGAAGACATCGCCAGAAAACAAAAATCTCCCCAATTACAGTCAAATATAAAATCAAATATACATTTTGTTACATATGATTTTAACCCTTATTCTATTTTTGTTTTTTTATATACATATGACAAAAATAAATTTCATAAACATGCATGTGTAATAATTATATATTTACTCTTTAAATTTGGTATTAAATATTTCCCCTTTCCTTACATTTTGGCAAATGTGTTTGTTTCTGAGAAGGTACACACTGACCCCCAGGTTGCCCATATTGTGAGTACTGCAGAATGGGTTATGTTGTGGAACAGCCAGAAGTGGTGCCACCTTTCCCTGTAGGGACTATCAAAGGGTCAGGGGTTGGGAGAAAAGGCATCATCCAAACAAGGTAACTATTTTGGTATTGATAGCATGGTTTTGCCTCTTTGTTTCTTTACCTTGTTACTTTGCAACTTATCCACTTTCAGGGCTAGCACATAATCTAGATTAGCCCCTTCAATGAAACAGTCTTCTTCTTAGGCCTTGTAAATATCACAAAATGATTTTTATTGGATCTTCATGCATTAACCTAAGCATTTTAACATAGAATATAACTTTCGAAAGAACAGTAAAACATTGGTTGGCCAGTTATAAATGAAACTTTAATGACTACAGCAGTGTTATAATTCCAGGAGCAGTGTGATTTAGTAAAAGTTAATACTTATTTCCCATACACATTGAGACAAATAGCTTAATTATAGTCAGTTTCCTCCTCTGTAAAATATTAATGTCAACTTTGTAGAATTCACTTTTAAAAATTAAAAAATTGGCAAGGCATGTTTGTTCACAACTATAATCCCTCTAATTTAGGAGGCTGATGCAGGAGAATAACAAGTTCAAGGCCAACCTCAGCAACTTAGTGAAACTCTAAGCAATTAAATTAGGTCCTGACACATAAAAAAATAAAAATAAAAATAAATAAATAAATAAATAAATAAAAAGAATTAGAAAAATTGTAAGTGAATTCTTGTAGGCTACCAAGCACAGTCTATACCAGGTCATCAGCTGTTGTTATCATTGTTGCTACTGGTATTAGCTCTGAACCACATTGAGCTATGTGGGTAAAGTAAAAGTCATCAACACATATTTCATAGACTAGTCTTTGGAGACTATTGAACTTGTAAGTTTGCTTGACAAAGGTATTAATCAAAGTATAAATTTAGGAATATCAGATCCAAGATTGTATGGTTCTCCTTTTTCCTTCTTATATGTCATTTGTGAAGCTAACACCAAAGTATTTTCTTAACAAGGATCCCATCTATGCTCCTAGCAGCCACAACAAGTATGCAGGGAAGTCATTCTCAGGAATTTATGATGCTTTGTTTGACATTGAAAGCAAAATGGATCCTTCCAAGACCTGGGAAGAAGTAAAGACAGATTTTTTTTTTTCTGCTTCATGGTGCAAGCCACTGCAGGAACTTTCAGACAAGTAGCCTAAGAGAGATCTTTAGATACCCCATGTTGAATTGGTATAATATATCCATGAGTGTATTCATAAATTAAGAAATAAAAGTGGAATATTTTCTCTCTGTGTATGTGTGTGTGTGTGTGTGTGTGTGTGTGTGTGTGTTTTACCTTGCTCCTCATTTTTTCTCCCTGGGGATCAATAAAGAAGAAATGAAAGATTTATATTCTATAATTATGCAACTTTGAAATTGAAAAGTTGAGCTGAGTATTAAAAGTAAAGAGAAAACTTTAATACATTAAAACAACAACTATTATCCAACAGTATTAGGAAATCAAGTATAGTGCAGCCCTTTCAGATCTAATCACATTACGGCACACAGGAAATAGCATTAGTCTTTTCTGGAGCACATGGGAAAAGTGCATGAGGCTGCTCTGCCCTGAAGCCATGACCTGCTTCTTAGAAGATTCTGATCTAATTATGTTTCTAGTAAATGTAGTCATTCTGTACCACAAAGGACAATTACTCTTGTATTAATATTATCATATACATATATAAATAATTAAAAGAGCATTTGTAAATCCAACAAGATATATTAAGAACAGACCATTTTCAATACTTTTGTAACTCATATTCTGCTGACTGGTTGTGCCTTTTATGTGAAACCTAATCGTTTTTTAAAATTTTATGTTTACCTTTTCTTCCAATCTCTCTACTTTCCTCTATCCCTTCCTTGCTCTCCATCTGTTTTTCTTTAGTTCTACTGAGGATTGAAATGTGAACTCAGGGGCACTCTACCTCACTGAGTTACATTCCTGGTTCTTTTTTTTTTTTCAGTTTGGGAAAAGGTCTCCCTCAGTTTCCCAGGTTTGTGTTTGTTTCTGAGAAATATATTAATTGAGTAGCAGCTCCAAACCACTGAAATGTGAATAAAGTGACCATGTATTTGTGTTGAGAGCCGCAGCTGGAGCAGCCCCAGCAAACTTCCAGCTGATTGGCTCCTCTGTGGTGATGCTCATTGGGCTGTTTCCACGCCCTTTCAGACCATGGAGCTGTTCATTGGGGGACTCTTTTGGCTCCGCCCACATGACCCAGCCAATCTGCCTCAAGAGCGGGGACCTAAGAGTTCCGGTGAAGTGATCCCCGGAAGAGTAGGAGGTGGTGTTTGGGCTCTCGGGGAATTCCTGGAGAGCTCGTGTGGTGCATGCTAAAAATAAAATTCATTCCTGCTTGACAAATGGCTTGTGAATTGTGCCCAGCCAGACTGCGGCATATTTGCTTTTCATTCTTCTGCTGATCCTGAAAAGTTGAGAGAATATCTTCCTCTTATTACTATGGACTTCACATTTCCTATGGTACAGACATGAATATGCCCTGACAGGAGATGAAACAAAGAAGGTCTCATTAAGACTCATTAAGACTGATGATAGTGTCTAAACTGATGTGACTTACCCTGATGATTTTATGACATCATCAGCAGTGACAAGATTATAGATGATTTCTCTCTGATCTGTAACACCAGGGATTGCATTGCTATTCATTGCAATACACCAGAGGAAGCCCAGTATTATTTGTGCAAAGTGAGAAAGATCTTTGTGGGGAAAAAAAAAATCCATCTTCTGGTGACCCACGATATTCATATCATTTGCACACTGATCTCCTCATGGAAGAAAATGTCACTGTTCAGACTGATTTGGAGTACTGACAAGAATACTAACTCCAAGAAGTTGACACTGGTTATCTGTCTATAGTGCCTGGAGGTGTTAACTCTGGAAGTCCTACTGTGATCACAACAGAGATACATCCTGGCTTTTTTGATATGGATCATGTGAGTGATGCCACCTGACATGCCAATCAATATTTTGTTATTGACAAAGGAAACAAACCATAAATTTTTCTATCCCAAGGAACAGCAACTCTTCTGTCCATTCCTAAAGAAAGAGACTGATGGCCAAAGAAAGTATTGGATGAGATAATTTCTATGTGGAATGTTGGAGAACTTGCAATACTTAAAGGTAATACAGTATGATTAACTGCAATGATAAAAAAATGTATCGGTGAGAAGAAGCCAAAACCATTCTGACCACAAGCCCAAAGCAAATCTTCATGAATGTGTGTGCATTTGTGTGTGTGTGTGAATGAGTATGTATGTGGTGTGTGTGTGTGTGTGTGTGTGACAGAGAGAGAGAGAGAGGACAGAGAGAGAGAGAGAGAGAAACTGTAAAATCACATAGCTTTATATTAGCTAAAAAGCTAAAAAAGATCATGGTTTTTATTGTAATTGGCACCATCACTTAAGGCAAAAATTATAGAAGAAAAACAGAACATTTCAGTACACAGCCACCCTGATGCACATATAGAACCTGCTAGCATAGCTTCATTCAAAGAATTTTATGCTAATGCTCAAAACTCCATAAGTAATAATAAAATAATTATGGTCCTCTATTAAACTTTAGAACAGAACTTTGAAATAAATTTTCCAAGAAGTTTTATGCATGTGAAGTTTCCTATTGTATAGTTTGCCATCTGCCAATATTGTCTTTTCTCTACCAAGGACAATTCTGCCACTCCTTAGAACAGTGCCCCACCCAGAGCCAGAGCAAACTATTTTATTTGTTAGATCAGGACATAATTCTTTGCCCTTGAGTCCTTTGATTCTCATTTTCCCCTCTGGAAAGTGTATTAGTGAGCAGTCCACTCATACAAAGAACAGTGCTTCACTACAACACAGATTCTCAGAAGGGGAAGTTTCAGATCCATAACCATAAAGGATGACTGCGTTTATTAATTACCACACAACACCATCTTCAGAGGTCTCTGTTGCCAGAATCAACTAAGAACTGTTGATGGAATTTTTTGTCCATTAATTGATTACATGACTTGTAACAAATTTTGGTCAGCAAATCAATAGCTTTGTAAATGTTTGAGAAGACCATTATTATTTTAATAATATCTAAACATTAATTGGGTGGGCACTTCTTATATGCCAGGTGTTGAGTTCCTTGAACTTTTAAGTACTGCAAGCATAACCTTCCAAGGTTGCTGAGGCACTATCTCCTTCCAGTTGACAACAGGATTCCAGAATTCTCCTTTGCTTATGGAGTTAACTAGGGGATTCTTCGTTAGGCTAAATCAACTGGCCTCAAAGTATTTGAAATTCCTCTTCACCCAAAGGTAGAAATTTTCTCTAAAATATTTTAGTTTAATTACCTATTTGAATGACATTAATTTTGTCACTGAGACTCCATTTCTAACCTGCACCATACCAGCTAACAGGCCAATATTTTCACAAATTGAAGTCTATTTCCCAACATTTACCATGCTATTTATGATGTTGAGTGCATTAATTTAGTTTTTTTTTTTTTTCAACCAAGACACTGAAAATTATGCTAAGGGGCTGGGGATATAGCTCTTTTTTTAGGGTGCTTGCCTAGCATGCACAAAACCGTGGGTTCAATCTCTAGCACCACAAAACAATTAAATAAAATTGTGCTAAGGACAAAGCATTTTAGGTAAATCGGAGGATAATGAGTAATCAATTTGGGATACAGGTAGTGAAATATACTTTATGTATATTTACAACCTTTAATTTGTAGGTGCAGCTTGGATAAAACTATTTTAAATGTGTTGATTGACAGATCATACTCATGTATAAATCAAAAGCTCTGAAAAGAAAGAGAGAAAAACAGTGATTTCCACTCATAAATGCTAATGGGACACACTTTTTCCCTTTTAGGAAAATTTAGTACTTTATTTAATTATTTTATTTTTTAAAGGGAAAATCTGTTAATTGCTTCTTTTTTTTTTAACTTGTGGTTGTGGAGATTTTAAAAATATGTAGTGGGGGACTTGTATTAGTATAATTTAATGAAGAAAACTGAAGGCATGCAGTGCACTTAAAACAGAGGCAATTTAATGCCAAGAATTGGTTACACTGGAGAAGGAAGAGCTGAAAGCAAAACAAGACAGTAGGACAAGCCAGAAAGTAGCATCATTGGGGATCTACAACCACCCTAGATGGGAGGGAGAGCGTGACATTACCTAACCCCAGGGCCAGGATGGTGGACAGAGGCATGGAAGAGATGGTGCCCTGTAAAGGAAAAGAAGAAGCCCAGTGACTTCTCCATTTTCTCACTGAATATTCTAGAAGGTCCAGTTAGAAATCAGCTTATGGAGAAAACTGGGAAATTCAACGCTCAGGGTCAGGCTACCAGTGACACACAAGGCAGAGTAGAGGAGATAAAAAGAAAGCTTCTGAGGTCTTACAAGTCACTGCCTTGTGCAGTCAATTCTTATTAACACTGGGCACCTATTCTACCCTTCTAGTTAGTTCCCATGCAAACACATGGATTAAAGAAAAATGAGGTGATATTTTTAATTGACTAATATTAAAAATGCATCTAAACAGAATAAGTGCTTGATGAAAGTATACAATATGTAAGGCATCAGTTGTGGAAGTGACTGGTACCTTTCTTTCAGGCACACTGCTAGGCAGAATTGCATAGTGGAAGTGGCTGTCAAAAGACCATAGGATAGATTTGGAATCCTGAGCTAAGGTTTCCTGGTATTCAAAAAAAGAAATGCATTTCAAGTTCTATGTCAAAACACAACTGTCACTTCAATGCCTCTTTCTTGTCTTTTATATGTATGGGTTTTATAAATTCAAATCTTCCTTGCTAGGTTTCTTACATCTTTTTGACATTTACTAGATATTGGAAATTCACTTTCCTCCTCCTGCCTCAAATTACTTTACTTTAAGAAGAAGTGGACAGGAAAGGTGGCCTCTGTCCTATGCTTTCAGCCTCCCAGTCCTCAGGTGGGTGGCCCTTCAGGTGCTTTGCTCCCATACCACTGAAAACTCTTGGCTTGCCTGGATTAAATTCACATGTGTGTCCAAGAGAGGGAGGACTAAGAATTTCTTAAGAGAAAACAAATAGTGTTTGCTCACCAGTGGGAGAGGGTCCATCACACTTGGGTATTCCTTAGCTCATTCTGTTGCCAGGAGCTCCCTTTCTTCTGTGCTGGAAAGCCAGAGTAAACCTCAAAGGAAGCTCTAACCCAGGCAGGAGGGAAGGGGAGGAAATTGTAGGCCCCAGGAGGTGTTGATTACCAAAAATCTCATCACCTGCCAGAAGCCAAAGAAAAGGGGACTCTGAACTAACCGTACATGAACACTCATTTGCTGAACCCTAGATCACACACACATGTTAATTTTTAAAATTATATTCTTCCAAATTTCTAAAAAGAGTTTATAAGAGTGGAGGTGGGAAACAAATTCCAAGCTTATTGAATGGATCCATGTGTTTTGGGACAAACTCTTATGTACATGTTTTCTAAAATGATGGAACAGGATTGAATTGAACCTGGAGTTAAAAAGTCCTGAATTCACGTCTTGATCCTATCCCCCTACTGGTGTTCTTGGATTCTGGACTGTACAGTAACCCCTGTCTCACAGCAGAGTTTTGAGGAGTGATGTGACTTTGGGTCCTGCAAGTCTCTCACCCTGTGTCTGGTGCTTAATAAATGCTAAAACTGAAACATCAAGAAAAGAAGGAGGAAGTGTGGGAGAAGTAGAAGAATGGGAGAGAGGGAGAAGAGAGATGGAGTGGAGGAGACCTTGTTGAAAGTGTTAAAGAAAAGCAAATCCATGTCAAACAAATTAAAATTCTGCTAATCATTTCAGAAAATTCTAATCTGTTTATCTATCTATCTATCTATCTATCTATCTATCTATCTATCTATCATCTACTTATCTATCTAGCTAGCTAGCTAGCTTGCTAGCTACCTATCAAAAAAGGCAAAATCTGGCTCTTCAAATAGATTAATTAATTGTCAAATCTCTAGTAATCATCTAAGAAAGGGATGAAAAATTCTAATTAAGAATACAGGATCAAGAATAAAAATGCAAATGCACATGCCCTCACAAATTAATAAAACACTAAGAGGAGTTTTGATGTGTTGTATGTCTACACTGTTGACAAATCAGATGAAATGAGCAAATTTCCTTAAAAGTATATGAACAAAGCTGACAAAAACCAGATTATATTAATGGCATAATATTTCTTAAAGAGAATTTAACCACTGTTAACAAACAAACAAACAACAACAAAACTCACAAAAAATTTAGTGATGTATTTCAGTGAATTCTTCCAACCATTTAGAAAGAAATACAAATTTAGGGAAAGTCTTACAGAGAATGCAAAAGGGAAGTATAATTACCTACTTATAAGTTTTATATCTTAGTCTGCAAAGGTATTACATGAAATAAAAACTATTATAATGAAACTAATGTAAATATAGAGGTAACATTTTAAAGTAAGTTATTACCTCATCAAATTTAGTTACACATATAGGATAAATATGCTATTATCAGATGGATTTCTTTTTCATAGAAAAAGTAACTTAACATCAGAAAGTAGAATGAATGCAAATAACCATAATAACAGGAAAAGCAATTGATATGATTCATTGTTATTACGTGATTAAAAAATCTATCTGTGAACTAGAAAGAATAGTGAGATTTAATAATCTAACAAAGAATGCTTGTAAAATTTCACAGCCATGTATCATATTTAATAGAGAATTTAAAAAATTCTACATAGACTGGGGATGACAGGAGTGTACCATTATCACCAACTGGGTTCAGCACTGTTCTAGATGTCTCCATCACTGCAGCTACACCAAAAACAAATCAGGAAAATTAAATCATGTGAGTACCAAAAATAAATGAATCTACCATAATTTATAATTTGTAATGTTACAAATAGCTATAATAATTTGTTAAATTGTGGTGCTGGTGTCATTAGATTATGTCACATGCTTGTGTGATTATAAAATTTACCCAAATCCATAAACAATTAGTTAGAGAATTAGGAAACAATTTAATCAATCTATTCCTACAAATAACAGAGCATGTAATAAAATCCAAATACATATATATCTTACTAAGGATGTCAAATACCTACAAATAAATATAATGAAATATGTACAAATTTATGAACATAAAATACACAATATTGTTTATATATATATATATATATATATATATATATATATATATATATTTTTTTTTTTTTTGATATATATATATTTTCTTGGGGGGGGGGGGGTACTGAGGATTGACCACAGGGTCACTCAACTACTGAGTCACATCCTACTTTTTTTTTTTTTTTTAGAGAGAGAGAGAGAGAAGAGAGAAAGAGAATTTTTTAATGTTTATTTTTCAGTTTTCAGTGGACACAACATCTTTATTTTTTTTTTATTTTATGTGGTGCTGAGGATTGAACCCAGCACCCCGCACATGCCAGGCAAGTGCATTACCACTTGAGCCACATCCCCAGCCCCTACTCATTTTTTTTTTTTAATTAGACACAAGTTCTCAGTGAGTTGCTAAAGCTGGCTTGGAACTTAAGATCCTCCTGCCTCAACCTAGCAATCTGCTGGGATTAGAGGTGTGAGCCACCACAACTGGCAGCTTGAGAGAAAAATTTAAAACTACAACCTAATCAATAGATATCCCATATCTGTGCAGTAGAAGACACAATATGGTTATTCTCTTCAAATGGACCCTTCCAATAAAGCCTCACATGGAATTTTTTGTTTGTTTGCAAGTGTATGTATTTTGAGAAGCCAAAGTTAAAATCAATACGTGGCTGTCTCCCAGAAGAAGCTTTATAATAAGAGTAAGGTACTGATCACAACACATAAGAATTAGTACTGCATTTATTTAGCCTTATCACCGCAATTTTTTTTCATACCCAAAAGACACAAACAAAACTGCTACCACACTGTGGGGAGCAAAACTGTAGAAGAGAAGTAAATTCTAGTGGGATTTTGACATAAATATCTGTCTTAAAGATCTTTGTCAGGATGGGTGTGGTAGTGCGTGCTTGTAATCCCGGAGGCTTGGGAGGCTGAGACCTGAGGATCTTGCGTTCAAGCCAGACTTTGCAACTTAGTGATGCACTAAGCAAATCAGTGAAATCCTGTTTCTAAATAAAATATAAAATGGGGCTGGAGATGTGGCTAAGTGGTTGAGTGCCCCTGAGTTCAATCCCTGGTACCCCAAAATAAAATAAAATAAAATAAAAGACCTTTGTCAGCTTTTTGCTCTTTCAAACAATGAGCCTGAGGTCCTTTAGAGCATGATGGCTTTATAGTCTGCAGTGGATTTACATTCTCATAAGTTAACAATTTTATTCCTCACATATTGACAAACACATTAAATTGTTTTAAAGCTCAAAGGGGATTGAACAACTTTTTAGTTCTCAGAGAAAACAGAAAACCTAAGACAAATCCCAAGTTTTTCCCAAATGAAGGGTCTTTCACTTCATCCACTTCCTTATCATACCTTCTCCAGATTGGGCTCCTTGAATATCTCTGAAAGAGATACACTTTAAAACTGGCAAGTACAATGTGGTAGACCATGTTCCAAAAAAGCTGAGCCATAAAATACTACATATTTTAAAAGGCCTATGGCTGTGCATTTGAGTTCTTGCTATTCAGCCCATCAGTGATATCAAGTTGATTACTGACCTTAGAGTCTAGTTTTTCCCAAATCTTTTAGTCAAATGTTATATACACTAGCTTAAATGCAAGTGACCAGGTAAGCCTGAATGGGCTATATTTTCTAAACAAGAGTTCATAGGCATTTTGGGTTATCTAAGCAGCACTGTTGACAATTTAAAACTTCTTGCATTCTGGTAAAACCTTTGCCAACACCCTCTCATTAATTACAATGAGGTGAACCTGAGATTCATCAATCCTTATCAGCAACAAGCTTGTACTGCTCCACTGAAGATTTTAAGATGAAAACGATTGATGAGAGTCTGAGAGCAGCTGTAAAACTCCATATTGCAGGCCTGATGAATGTGTTCATCTCATTTCCTGGCTTGTCATACCATCCCGCACCTGTTCCAGTTCCTACTGTGGGGGTGGAATAAATCCAAGATAAATTTAGGGTTGCCAGGAGAAGGCAGAGGATCAGTGGAGAATAAATATTAATGGGCATGGGGTATTTTCTGGGGAGGTAATGAAAATTTTTCTGAATTAGATAGTTACAGTGAATGCACAACTCTAGATATGCTAAAAATCACTAATGAAATACATTAGAAGAATGACCTTCATGGTATATGAATTTATCTCACTAGCATTATTTTAAAAAGCTATTGCTGACATTCTAGTAAATGCTCCATAATAAACATGTTTATGAAAATGAAATTCAATGAGCAAATTAATGCATTTAATGTGATAACTTGTTTTGTAACTATAGAATAACTATGTTTCCTGAAGTTACAAGTGACCACAGATCTCAGATACACACTGTTGTCTGACATGAGTGGGTCTCAGGTCTTCAGTTTCCTGATATGAGAGTTCACCAATTAGTACTCATAAAACCTGACTTCATGGAGAACCAAGGCAATGGACAGGCTTCAGAGGAGAGGTGAAAGAGAATGAAAGGGAACTATATATGAGGGATTTTTGTGAACATCATACAAGCTCACAGTTTCATTGTCAAAATCCAGAAACACCCTAACCCTACCCAAAGTCTGTTGCCTATACTGAATTAGGGGAGAGGAGATGGTGGATAGACTATAATGATGTTCCTCTTCAAAGAAAACAGGAGAAATGCTTCATCAAATTCAACACTTTTATCAATATTGCTTGTTCTGGAATCTTCACAATCACCCAGAATCCAGTTTTCAGGGCATGGCACCTCCACCTTTTATTAGTGTTTGCCTTAGTTGAAGGCCTTAGTTTCCCAGGGAGTGTAACTGTGCAGTGTCTGGGTCTCCCAGGGGCACTGTGCTGGTCATCCCCAAATGTCACACCTCTGACATACTTAATACAGCTTGTTTAGTGTCAGCCACTTCCTATGTCACAATATTATTCACTGAAGAAAGACAAAATTCATATTAGCAAATGGTACTGTGTTACCTTGTTCTGAGGCACACATGATTTTTGTTCGGTTATTACTTTATTTGTCCCTCATTCTCACGAATGAGTGTTGAATAAGAAGAGCAGAGTTCAACCTCACTCAGGTGTGAAGCAGGATTATTATGACCTCTGCAGCACTCAGAGCTCCTTCACATCATGGAAAGAGAGAAAGAGAAAGAGAAAGGGATGAAGGGAGGAAGGGAAGGTAGAAAAGAAGGAAGGAAGGTAGATAAGTGTAAAAAGCAGCAATTATTGTTTACCTCTAGCTAATTTGTTTCATGAAATACTAAATGTTTCTTTGTACCTAAAGTGTGGTCTTAATTTTGCATTCACAATCTTTAGTTAAAAGGTCAATCTTGGTCATTGTAATATGAGTATATGAGGAAAGAAGATACAAATATTATAGAAAATCATATATACTTTCATATCAAATATTTTAAATTAAAAATGGGGATTGTTTCTTTCAGAAAACCAATAAAGAAAGAAATTGAGGGCTGACTGTCAGAGGACTGTTTGTTACCTTTGAAGCTATTGATATGTTCAGGACTCCAGTGATGTGCCCTAATGTGAGCTCTGGACTCATTACCTGGATCATTTGAATCTCCAACATCTCAATCCTATAAATATGACAATATTTCCCATTTGGGTTTAATTGGATATACATTTTATTCTACTTCCTAAGGATATAAGTATTGTTAACATTTTTCTAACTTAATTTATATGAAAATCAAATTTCCCCATTCTTTTCTGACATTATCTAGCTTCTAAAATTATTGAATGTCATTCTCTCTCTCTTCCTCATTAGACCTTGGGAAATGCAAAGATCCTGGGTATCTTAAAGAAAGCAGAAAGTTCAGCCTTTGGGGCTTTAGTCCAAAGAAGTCAACAATGATATAGTCATTGTTTTCTAAAAGGGAATGTCTCTGTGATCAGAGGCTTTGATTGTCTCTGCTGATTGAGAGGATCTAATACAGAATTGAATGCATGGTCCTGTGGGTTCCCAGGAAAGCTTCTGCTCTGAGTTCTGCCTATACCTAGGGTGTGCTGTGATAGAACAGAAAATTTCTCTGTCATGTATTATTCTTCATCTCTGAAAAGTCTTGGGAGAACATTAGAATATAAGATCCATAAGCTCATGATGAATGAATACTACCCCTCCTCCATTTTGGTAGTAGAATTGAACCCAGGGTTACTTAACCTCTGAGCCACATCCCCAGTCCTTTTTTTTTTTTTTTTTTTTTTTTTGCATTGGGGATGGAACTCAGGGGTTCTTGACCACTGAGCCACATCCCCAGGCCCCAGGCCTATTTTGTGTTTTGTTTAGAGACAGGGTCTCACTGAGTTCTTTAGTGCTTTGCTTATGGTTGAGGACTCCCAAATCTTCTGCTTAGCTTCCCAAGCCATGGGGATCACAGGCATGTGCCACTGCACCCGGGATTTATATTTCTTAATATAAAATTACATTTCAAGAAGTTGCTTAAGGCCCTGTTAACTTCTGGCTAACTTTAATATTGGACTCCTTCTGCCTCTGTATCTGAAGCAGCTGGGGATTACAGGCTTGCCCCACTGCACCCAGCTTGGATGAATTTCTTAAGTTTGCAGAGGAAAGGCTGGGTCTGGGGCTCATTGGTAGAGAACTGATGTAATCTAGAAAGCTTTGGTTTCTAGTGGGACTGAGTTGAATACATTCCCAGCACCACTAAAAATAAAATAAAATAAAATAAAATAAAAGGCTCATTACATTTCTAGGTGAATATGAGGCCTAACTAGTGATAGCCCAAGGTTGATGTTGATTTTACTAGGAGAGTTAATGACAAGAATTAAGGCAATAACAGTATGCTTATAATTCCTTGTAAAAGTGTGTGTGTGTGTGTGTGTGTGTTTATGAGAGAGAGATAAAGTAATTTTTCCATAGTATGTCTCCTCAATGACAAGAAATGGTTTGACATAGTTGGAAGCCTGACTTTTTTTTTATCTAATCATAAATTGGAGATCATGTTTTCATTGTCATCCCCTACCATTTTTTAATCATTATAAAATTAAATTGTTGACACTGTTTATAAAGCACTCAAAGTGTAGTTTCCATGTGCATGACTTCTGACAATCATACAGTTCACATAACTTTTTGATCTGTTGGAAAAAGAATTCTGCGTACAGGTAATCCAAAAAACTAAAAATGAGATCAGCATTTCAAAAGTCAAGGTATCCAGGTGCCCCCTAGTGTTTTGTTACCACAACTGCAAAAGATACTTTTTCAAAATTGCTATTCCAACCTGGGTTCTACATCAGTCCCCTTTGTGCATATGAATACATTCATATTCATATTATCACTATGTTTCTGGCGATCATATGTGATCATGAAAGGGATGTCCATGACCTACAGTTCAGCATATGTATCTCCACATGTAGAGCACAACTGTGCCCAATTTCAGGACATTCTGAAGGCTGGTCCTGTGTATGCCATCAGACTTTAGCTACCTCTTGGAAGTCTTCTAAAGACCAAAGGCTTTTCTTATCTGGTATCTAGTGCTAGATACCATCCACTCTGATGCCCAAGCTGTGCAAGCAAATCAATTTCCTTCTGAATATGACAATTAACCTCTTCAGGGCAACCCTCCAGACATGTTCCTGGTTATCACTCTTTTGCCCCCTGTTTGGATGGCCTGAGCCTCCTCTTGGTGGTCCTCTTGGAACAGCAGCTCAGATTCCTTCTTAATCTTACCCATGCTTCTATTTGTACCTCTATTTTCCGAACAAGGTGCAGGGAAGTACTTGAATGAGGGGGACTTCAGAAGCAAAGGAGGGAGTAAATGTGAGGTGTTGTGGCCTTCTCCTTTCTAATCAACCGCAATCACATTGAAGTGGTATGTTTCTTCATTAGATGTGGATTTGTAAAAAAAAAAAAAAAAAAAAAGTGCACAGATGAACCCAGGTGAGGAGGGCTCAGGGATGTGACTCACTGCCAAGACAAAAATCTGTGTCTATGCACAGTGCTGTGCAACCCATCTGGGGAACCATTTTTCATCATTCATATCACACAAGTTGTATACCTGATGAACCCACAGCTCATCTCAGGAAGAAGAAGCCTTCAAACATGTGGCCCTTGCAGGGACTTTCAGATCCCACCTATAGCAGATTGCAAACCTGAAAATCAATCTATTACTTGTCTTGTCTATTGTTGACATTACTCATTGATGTTTTCTGCCCTTACTTGTTAGCTGCAATTTGGTGAGCATTCTTGTGCTATAATAGTGTTTGTTGATGCTAATTTTCATTGGTTTATTGATCCGTTCTTTCACTCCATTTGTATCATGTACTCTCTTCTAAGCATTGCATTTTAGATAAAGGGAATATGCTAGTAAACATGACAAACACTACCTTCTGATCTTGGAATTTAGAGTCTAATAGTAATAAATATCTAACATTTGATGAGAGTTTGTTGGAAATTAGAAGATGGTATAATATGCTTGGAGTGTGTAATAAGAGAAATTGCCCTGGTCCAGGGGGGTAAGGATGGCTTCCCTGAAAAACTTTTGAGCTGAGATATGATGAATGACTAGGAATTGAAGAGATGATAATCTGTTAAATACCAAGATTTACCCAGCTACATCAGACTTGAGAGAAATCTAAGCACCTTTAGGGGATTTCTGTTATTTATTTAACTAAGACATAAGTCACTTCATCCTTCTGTAATTGCTTGCCCCAAATATGTAGATAAAAAAATTTAGTTTGCAATGTGGGTGAACATTGACAGTTTTATAGTAAATGATACAAAGAAGACACAAACAGTGACAGATAAAATTCCATTTTCATGAAGTTTCTAGAACACAAATCCATAAAGACCTAAGTAGTTAAGAGATTTCTGGGTGGTGGGGAGGGGGAATGAATGGGAAGAAAATATAAATAGGTATGGAAATTCTTTGAAGGGACTGAAAAACAAGTTCCAATCCCATAGTGGTACTTTCACAACTCTTTATTAAAATAAAAGTTAATAAACGGACATATAAATTCAAGGTTGTTTTCACTATTTATGATATTAAAATGACTAAATTTCCTTAAGTTAAAAGAGGCCCGCAAATATCTTGTGTGGACTTCTAACAATGAATGAGAAGACCCATAGAAAGGTTTCATTAGACATGTGCTTTCACCAATGAATTAGAATTTTCTTTTCTTTTCAATTTTATTTTCCTATACTGAGGAATGAACCCAAAGCCTTAAACATGGTAGGCTACTACTGGGTTACATCCCTTCCCCTTCCCCCCTTTCAAATCTCTTGAAAATGCTCATTCTGGCTTCAAAATTTTGTGGTCCTCCTGCCTCAGCTTCCTGTGTAGCTAAGATTTTATGCATTTGAAACCATGCCCAGGGAAACTTCAATTTTATATAGAATCAAAGAAAAAATTGGATTCAGAGGGGAGGGTAAAGAGGGAGAAAAGAAAATAAAGATGAGGGAACCTCAGTAATCATCATAGAAGCTCATATTTGCATTGTCATGATCCAGAAGAACCCCCAACCCAACCCTCAGGCCTTTGTACATAATGAGATAAGTATGAGGAATTGGTGAAGAGACTACAGTGGTTGTTCATCTTCAAGGAAAATAGAAGAAATGCTTCCTCACAACCAAACTGTCACTTGTGAAATCTTTAGAGACACCAAGTATCTGGCTGGGGATATTTGACACATCCACCTCCTCATAGTGCCTACCAGAGGTAATGGCCTCAACACCCCATGGAACATAGCATCCCGCTCTCTGGGACTCTTCAGTTGCACTATCATCTCCAAATATTCTATTTCTAACTTCATTAGAAAGGCTCTTATAATTGTTGGCCCAACCTGGAATCATTCTATTATCTATTGGGCAAAAAAATTCAAATCAGTAAATGACATTTACATATCTCGGGGCAAAGATTGACTACCTAATCAATCCTTTCTTTTGTCCCACCTGTAAGGAATGGTGGAGAGCAGAGAAAGTTCAGACTTGCTCATATATGGAGAAGGGTTCCTATGCCCTCACTAGCACATAAATATTTAAATGAGAGAGAGAGAGAGAGAGAGAGAGAGAGAGAGAGAGAGAGAGAGAGAGAGAGAAACTGAAGAATCATGTACTGTGTTAAGGGGTGATGTAATATCTAATTGTCAATAGAAAAGTAGGGACATGCCCCCAAAGTCTTTTTTTTTAGTAGAAATCTCTTCTTGAGATGTTTTTGATATCATTAACAAATAGACATCACTTTGCTCTGATTGTTCATGATCCATTATCAAACATCAAATAATTTGATGAAAAGCAACAACTGCACACTTTACAGAAAATAATCTCTGACTTGCAGGATCTGTTGAGACCATGCATTCATTCTAATTTGTGTTTTGGCATTCTGCTATCTAGACCTCTTCTCTACTGGGGCACAAACATGACTTGGTTATGTTGAGAGATCACTTACCTTTCAGTTGTCTTGAAATCCATCTGATTGTATTAAAATTCTTCTATTTATAGCAAACTTTGTTACTTTTTTGTTCATTGAATCTTAGATTTTATAAATAATATTTACTATTTTCCAATGCATAGCATAAAAACACTTGAGATATAGAATAGATTAAAAACCACCAATCATATTTAAATCTTCAAAATTAGAATGAACTGAAATATCACAAAATATTGATTGCTTCTCTAAGAAGGAAGCATTGTATTGCTTAATAACCACAAAACACCAATAGTATTCCTTGTCTTGCACTACCTGTATCAGAACTAAAATATGGATCTGAGCTATAAGTTAAGAAGTGTGGTCTTGATTATTGTATTATGACTAGACAGGGAAAGAAAATATAAATGATTCCATGTCAGAAAATTAAAAGTGAGAAGCCTCTTATTTGAGGAACCTACTAAAAAATTGAACCTGTCTGCCAGAGGCTCACTCTTACCTCTGAACTTATTCAGCATGTCCAGGATTCCAGTAATACATAATGAAGAGAGCTCTGGGTTCACTGGCTAGGGCTTCTGCATCTGCACCAACTCAATCCTGGGAAGAATGATATCAGTTATACTTTCAAACCAAAGGTTAAACACAAAATCATCACAGAAATATCAATTTTTAATCCAAAGTATTTTACAAATCTCCTGTTTTGGTGAAGTGTCATTTTCTCTATTTGTAAACTCACCCTAGAATAGAATGCTTTTATGGGATACCTTAGGAAAATTTCTTTTCTAAGATGTATCGGGACTGGGCTGAAGAGGATAGAAAGAATGGGTGAAACAAAGCACAGAACACCAAATCATTTGTAGGTATAATTGAATTCATCCATATAAGAAGCACATTTTTGAAACCAAGGAATATATTATCTTGGAGCCTCTTTTCAAACACAACATTAAGTAACAACAGGAAAAGATATTAATAACTGAAATCAAGAACATCCTCTTTTCAACAACAACAACAACAACAAATTCTCATGAACCAGAGAGAATTAAATAACTCACCTTTCAAATACATCCCCAAAATACTAAAAAAAGAAAGAAAGAAAGGAAAAAGAAAAAAGATATAATATTAATAATGATATAGAGAAGGATTGTCTCTGGTACTCTGGCATGCCTATTTATTTCTTTGGTTTGTGTGATATTTTCTTTTCCTCTGTCCCCTCTAAGAAATTGCCTGAGGCTATGTTAATATCAAAGCCCTCACTAAACTTAAAAGACAGCCTTGGTGTGCACTGAGAGGATTCAGCTTAGAAAGCATTTGTGCAGTGATGCAACAGGACCTCGGTTCCTGTGTCACTCATCTCCCAGGCTTAGTCCCAGGAGAGATCTTTCCCCCTCTAACAATTACAACTAAACAGAAAACTATTTGAAAGATAGTGCATTGGAATTGATTAGAAAACTCTGTACACTTTGCCTAGGAGAGGGGGAAAGCCTCCACTGTTTTTGTGCAGGAGAACAGGGGGGTGATGATGGAGTTGGGAAACAAATTAAATATTTCCTCAACAAAGTTAAACTTCCTATGACCACTTAGCCTTTGGATAATTTCTCTGTTTGTGTAGTACTTTTAACAACACTAGAATTTTGTATCATTTATCTTCTAATGGACTTACAATCTATCAAGATTACCAGAATATACGGAAACAAGTAATTGGACAATGATGAGCTTGAAGGAGTACATGTGTGTCACTCAGGTGATCACAGTGGTCTCTATAGGCAACATTGCCAAGACAAGAATTCCTCTCTCTCAGGATGGACCCTCCATGATTACCTCGAGCAACTCCCATGTCGGGTCTGTGACACATCTCAGTCAGCTCCTTCTACATTTCCTTTAGACTTTCCCTCTGTTGGGCCATTTTTATTTCACTGTCTCTGAGTTGCTGCAAAATCTCCTGTGCTTCTCTTTCTAGTGTCTCCAGTTGAAATTGCTCCTCCTCCAGAAGAAACTAATGCATCTTCTGATATTGAACTCTGATCATGTTTTTCCTTAAGGCTACATAGTCCTGCAGAGATATTTATTTCAAAATATTACATTCAAAGGAAAATGTAAAACTTCAAATATTATTGTCTTAGCATCAAGCAAGTACTTTTTGTCACCTGCCTGGAAAGTTTCTTATATATTTACTAATCTTGTCTACCATCCTTCCTCAGTTTCTTGTCTCTCTCTTTTTTAAAATCAAGATTCTTAGTGGTCCCAGGCTATCACCCTATGATGTCTCTTAAGGTTTCTTACTGCATTATTTCCTTTTTAACTGGATCTTCTGTCATTCCTTCTGTTTCTTTGTCTGATTCTTCTAAATATTTTTAAATATTTCCATACATACTGTATAAAACACTAAATGAAAACCAAAACAAAAATGCTCCACTTCACCCATAGTTAAAAATCTATCTCTCTCCTCCCTTTCCAACTAAGTAGTGCAATACTGTCTTATCCTCAGTGTTTGGAAAGATTTATCCAAACCTCCAAAGTTGGACAAGTAATACTAGTTATGCTTCATTCACCACACATACCAGTATTCTATACATGAGCTTGTGTTAGCCAGTACGATTGTACTATTAACAGAATTCCCTGCTTTTTCTGAGAGGAAAATGTTTTCCTCCAATGATAACTCAAACTGGCCTGATAGGATCATTGTAGTCTGCACAAAAACAGAAAACTTTTTCAAACTTACGACAAAGGACTGAGACTTCCTAACTTCTTCATTTAGATTATTTTGCATCTCCTGAGTCATTTTCCATAAAGGATCCATTTCCTTTAAAAATTTTCCTGAAAAATAACCATAGGCTTTAGTGTGAGGGAAGACATTCTTGTAGGTGTCATTCTTTCTGTACTGGAAAAAAAGTACTGTTTTGGAGAAGAGCAATATTGATTTAGAAGAGTCATATTAATTTTTACAAATTAATCTAAATTAAGTTTACTATTTGGAATATCAGAAGAAAAAAATAAAAATAAATAACTAAATACAATAAAAGTTTGAAGTTATCCTAGATAATAAGTCCATTTCTGGAGAAGGTAGTTTTTACATAACCTCAGAACAAAAGGGTCCTACCTACAGTAAAAGAAGCCCATGTTCCTAGTGCTAGACATCTGCCCTACTGCTGCCCTGATTCTATATATTTGAATGATGTATTTATTTTTATTTTCAGTACTAGAGATTGAACCCAAGGTTTCACACATGGTAGGCAAGCATTTACCATGAGCTATATTCCCAGCCTCTTAAACAAACAAAGAAAAGGCTAGTGCTTGCTCAGTTGCCCAGATTTGCCTGAAACTTGAGATTCTCCTGCCTCTATCTGCTGAAGAGCTAGAATGGAATGGCTACCATATCCTATTATTGGACAATGTTACTAGGGGACCTTACTTCATGAGCATTGAACTTAGTTATGATTATAGTGTCAAAACTGGGAAGCATTTGAAGCATTTGTATCTTGAAATTTATACTGAAACACCACTACCTCTATCTGCATGATCATCTGCCCCATTATCATAGGTTCTCATCTTTCTTTCTGATCTGGACACTACAATATCTGAGTTACTTCATGGCCATCACTCACCCTGTACTCCTCGGCCATGCATGACACTGGGATATAGCTGTGAACTGCATATTCAGGTGATTCCGCACAATGTGCACAGAGAAGGCTCTTGTCAACCTTACCAAAGAGCCCCTTTGTCTCCCCATGTGTCCTGCAGAGCTGCTCCCCAGAGCTGCTGTCTGAGTGAGATCTGGCCTCTCTTGCAAGAGAGGCCATCTTCTTGAGGATGGTGTTGGTCTTGTAGTCTGTCTTCTCTGCTATTTCTCTACACTCAGGGCAGCAGCTGTGTGTTTGGGTTTCCTCCCAGCAGAGGCAGAGGCAGGGTCAGCAAAACATGTGCCCACAGTTCATGGTGATGTGTTCTAAGAAGTAATTCATGCAAATGTAACATGTGAGTTAACACTGGAAGTCTTGCAAGGCCTGTGAATCCATCTTTCTGAAACCAAAACTATAGGGAGAGGGGGGCGAGAGAAAAAAAGGAGACAAGTGAGACTTATTTTTCTGTTTTGATGAGGGAATTTAAAAAAAATAAATAAAAGGGCTGTGGACAGCCCTCCTTGTTAGGTTGAGTTGTGCCTAACCTTTCTATAAACTTCCTGCAACACTAAATGAGATTTGGAAAAGATAGGCTGAGTTTGTTCTGACACACATGACAAAATGAGAGGAGCATGATCTTTATTTTAAAAATGCAACTTTCTCAATCATTTGAGCAAGTTAAATATTGGTACAAAGAAAAATGTTTAAGGAGATTCCAGACTGACTTACATTGGCTGATCACTCTGAGTACCCACCTAAAATCTCTCTCTCTCTCTCTCTCTCTCTCTCTCTCTCTCACTCTCTCTACTCCCTTTTGCCCATCTCTATGACTCAATGACTGTAACAAACATAGATACAGTCTTCATGCCAAATGTCTATGCTCTCTGTGTCTCAAACCACAGATGTAATTCTCTAAAGATAATTAAAGTTACATTTAATTCATTTTGAAGATGGCTTGATTTAATCACTTTTGGGTTCAAAACCCATCTCCTAGAACTGAAAACAGAAAAATTTTTGCTTCTAACCTTAATTGTACAGTTTCTTTCAAATAACAAAATGTAAGCTGGGTATATTGATGAACCTCTCTTTTCCCAGGTACTTGAGAGGCTGAGGCAGGAGGATTGAAACTGTGAGGCCAACCACAACAATTTATTGAGATTCTGTCTCAGAATAAAAAAAGAAATAAATAAGAAAGGGTTCATGATGTGATTCTGTTGTAGAGTGACATTGTATTCAATCCCCAGTACCAATAAATGAATTAAGTTTTTAAATTTTCAAATTAGAATATAAGACTGGGGATATAATAAGTAGTAGAGCACTTACTTGCCCAGCACAAGTAAGGTCCTGAATTTTAGCCCCAGGTCTGAACAGAAAATTAAAAACTAATGTCTTCCATTAATTTTCATTAAAGAAAATAACTTTTTCCAGAATCAGTTCTGGCTTTCAGAGGGTGCCTTCATATTTGAGGTGATGTGTATCCATGATGCAGTAATAATCAGCAATACTTAATCCATTGTTATTTAAAACAAAATCAACTAGAGACCCAGTTCAATGGTGCATGCCTACTATCCCAGCTTCTGGGGAGACTGAGACACAAGGGAACTAAGTTTATGGCCAGCCTGGGCACCTTCGTGAGACCATTTCAAAATGGGTTGTAATATTGTGATAGATTAGACCTGGTTCAAACCCCAGTAAAAAGAAAGAAAGAAAGAAAGAAAGAAAGAAAGAAAGAAAGAAAGAAAGAAAGAAAGAAAGAAAGAAAGAAAGAAAGAAAGAAAGAAAGAAAGAAAGAAAGAAAGAAGGAAGGAAGGAAGGAAGGAAGGAAGGAAGGAAGGAAGGAAGGAAGGAAGGAAAGAAAGAAAAGCAAAAAAAGAAAGAAAAGGAGAGCATAAATTAAAAATGGGAACATGGTGCTTTCCTCTCTGTAGGAAATTTGAGAGACTACACTTTAGTTTAGAAATGCAGTTGGTAAGCATGATAAATGCATCTTAATTTCTAGTTTATTTCTATAGTGATCAATGTTTTAACTTGGAAACTTCTGCAATTTTGTTTCATCAAGTGGAACACATTTTAAATCTACTTTGTGAACTAAAGGTTATAAAGGGACAGAGTGTAGGACTTTTACAACAAGGCTTTCACAATCCAAAGTATACACTAAAATTTGAAGCTGGGTGTATAGCACACACCTCTAATCATAGCTGCTCTGCAGGCTGAGGCAGGAGGATAACAAGATCAAAGATTAACTCAGTAAAAGTGAGGCACTAAGGAACCCAGTAATATACTCAATAAAATACAAAATAAGCCTTGGGATGTGGCCTAGTGGTTGAGTGCATCTGAGTTTAATCTTTGGTAACCCCCCTGCAAAAAAAAAAAAAAAAAAAAAAAAAAAAAAAAAAAAAACAAATTCTAAATTGATGTGCATAAAACTATTGCATGCATACAATATACTGAATATTATACGCACTTTATGGGGTTCTGAAATTGATATAATTGCTGAAATATTTCAGTTAAGACATGCAAATTCTAACAAAACACAAGGTAATAGAATGGAAATTACTCAAATCACTCAGAGAAAACAATATTTTACAAATGGTCTAGTTATATATATTTTAACCAAGAAAAAAAGTAAGTTTTTTTTACTTTGACAACACCCAAATAGCTTGTCAAGTAAATTTAAACAATTTTTAGGTGATAAAGACAGCTTGAAAGCCTTTACTCTAAATTCCCAACTCACCACAGTCAGCTATGGGAGACCCAGGTCTGGAAGTTCTGGAAGATTTGTGTGTGATAGTAGAAGCAAATGTGACTCCATTTTGTTTTATGACTTCATCCTGTAAAACAACCATGATAAGTAGAAGGGTCATGACTGGAGCAAGATGTTCTTTTCTTTTAGCTATAGAAACCTTTAAGAACACGGAACTACCTAATGGGGCATTGTTTATGTAACTAGGGTAACTGGGCTCTGTTTCTGTAACTGGGGTGACTGGGCTAACTGTCAATGGTTAGGCTTCCCATCATTTGACTGCAGTGTCCCACTTCTGTAACCTGTCTTGCTTGAATTGGCTAGACCCCTGAACATCCCTTTTGCAGTTTTTAGGCTTATAAGGAGTGCCCTTGCAATTGTTGGGGCTGATCAGTGGAACAGCTGTATGTTCTGGTCAGTTGCTACTAGTGTGCTTCAATAAAGGCTTGATTCAATTATACAGGAGTGGTGTGAAAGTCAGTTTATTAAATCCCGGGATGAAGCTTTAATTATAACATTTGGGGGCTCATCCAGGATATATTTATAACCTACCCTCACACCAAATTTGCCTCTAATGATGGGCCTTTGGAAATCGGCCCCAGAGTAGAGGGGAGCTCCTGAGAAATGTTCCTCAGCTTCACTCAGAGGGCAACTCCAATCCATCCTAGGATGCTCTGAAAAGCCTCCTGCTGGCCTGTCAGTTCTGGTGAGTGGATTCTTCTGGGGAAAAGGTCAGATTGGTTGCAGTCACTAACACCTTTCCCAAGAGAGGATGAGACTTTATCACTGTCTCCCTGGAAGTCTCCCTATGTGACCTCATCTGTCTGTATCTGGGGCCCACTGGAGGTCTCCCTGTAAGGCCTCATCTGTCTGTGGGAAGGATGAGATGTGCCCTCTGCCCCATTAGAGATCTCCCTGTGTGACCTCAGTGATTGTTCCTTTTCCTGTGTCTGTTCTGCTGTTTGTCATTTCACCAGCATCTTCTTGCTGTTTGTCATTGTCCAATGTCAGTTTGCCATCCGTTTGTCCTATTTATCTGTTAGTGTATGGTCCAATGTCTGCCTTGCTGTTTGTCATTTGTCCTGTGTCTGTTCACCAGCCATTTGTCTTGTGTTTATCTGTCCGTGTGGTGTGCAAGGGCTCTTTTCTTGTGCTCATAACCCCTCTTCTCTCATTAGGACTCCTTCACTCCACTGACATCATGAAGCTCTACAGTGATCTCTACCTGTACCCCTTTAACTTATTTTCTTAACAATTTTCAGGACTTTGTCTGTTGGTTTGTTTTTGTTTGTTCCCTTTGTGTTCTGTTTTAATGTCTAACTCAGTTTTGTTTTTTTTTCTAATGGAAAAAAATGGTTAAAATGGTTTTAACTGTGCTTACTACAGCTTGTATTTAAATGTAAAGTGCTGCCAACAGGACTAAAAGAATTGTCAAAAGTAAAAGCTAAAGGTAAAAAGAAAAAGGCATTCTAGAAATTGCCTTCATTTAGGAACTGAGCCAGGTGGCCAACTGGGTAAATGATGTCAGTCCCTAGAGATGACAGATTAAAACTAAAGTGTTTTATAAAGTTATTATTCCTAAATTGTATAACAAAAAGCATAATTTTGTGTAGAAAATTTGTTTTTTGTCTCTCAGTATTTGCAAGCATGAATAATTCCCAGCTACTAAAAAATGGTTTACAGATTGTTCAATGTCAGGCTAATAGTTGGTGGCCACTCTCCAAGAAACCAGAAAAAAAATAGTTTAAAATGGGATCCCAAACTGGAGGACTCTCCCAAGAAGACCAATGAAGGTGTGTCTTTGGGAAGTTCCTCCAGGGAAAAATAAGCCCCCTTCATTTGTCTATGTTCCCTCAACTCTTTTCAGCTTTCATGAACAGGACCACCTCAGGAAAAAGGCTAGAAAATTTTAAAATTCTATATTTGCGAAATTCATAATATTGATCCAATATGCTTAGGTTAATATGTTTTTCTGATTACATTCTGCTTTATTCTTAGGCCAATTTATAAAGGTTAACTCTCAATCTAATAGATTTTTTTTAAAAAAATAAGATACAAGGCTTTTGTTTGTTTGTTTGCTTTGTGTGGGTGCACTGGTGTACTGTCCATCTACATGTATTGCCATGTCTACATATATTTGGTACAAAAAATTGATATATGAGCGCATAAATTAAAATTTTAAAAAATGGAATCAGATACTTTTGGTTAATGTGATTTAAAAGGTTCAATTCAAATTGGAAAAAAAATAGATAAAATTACAAATGTTTTTAAAGTTGCTAATGCACAGTTTTGTTTCTAGATTGTTAAACAGCTCTTAAAATGTTAATTTCTATAAAGTGTCTGACATCCATTGTTTCTAGGATTTTTCTTCAACAGGGAAAAAAAGATTACTAATACTATTCAATGCACTTGTCTGATACCTGGTTTATTTAAAAAATCTGTTACGTAAATTACATCTAAACATATATAAAATTAATCATGGATGAGTTGGTTAGAGACATCTAATTCGTACAAAGTTAAAATGCTGAGTGTTAAATATAATATCAAGTTCTCTTAACTCCTTAAATTCCAGAAGGTAAAATATTTAAACAATGTTGGTGTTTCCAAAAATTGATAAACTAAAAAGAAAATTTGAAATCATTTTTTGTTATTATAAAAACAGCTTCACAATACATTACAAAGTCCCAACAGATATAATCCTACATACAAAGAGTCAAGTGGTTTCAACTGTATTTCAATTAAAGTACTGTAAATAACAAATATTTCATCTTATTGAAATGGATTAATTTGTCTAAATTCAGAAATTTATAAGGGTTATTTCAGAGATACACAGAAAAAAAGGATCAATGGATTAAAAATTATTAAAAAGTTCTAAATGTAAAAATATATTTAATAAAAAACATTTCCAGTTAAAAAGTCTTTATGTGGTAAAGTATAATTATAATACATATAAGTAAATAACAAAAGGCTCTAATTAAGTAAAATAAAGGTCTATAAATAAAAGACAAATATTAAAAGGTTTATATGTAACTAAGTTGGTTATATATGTCACACAAATAGTTAAAACTATTCAAGGTTATTCCCTAAGGACAAATAATAATGTACTGATATATTTATATGTTAAAATAATAAAAACTTCTACAAATATTAATTACATTGTGTGTATTAAATTTTGTCCCCTAGAACAAGTAATCTTGGAGAAATTAAGGTTTGTACATCTGTGGCTAAACAGCAGCTGTTATTTTAAAGTATTGTCCTACATTACAGAGTCTAGATTTTCCTTGGTTTGCGTTTAAAGGACAATTAAAACATCAATAAAAGTGTCATAAATTGCTCTTCTTTACACATTAAATGTGTTCATATCTTTCAGGTATACAAGTCTTTAAGATAAAAGGTTTAAAAGAACATTTTATCAAGCTGGAATTCTCTAAACTAAAATTATTTGTAGTTGTATTTTAAACTTATAAAGATAATAGATTTTATTGGGGATTTAGTTACATTATTTGATGTTTGGTAACCACATCGTATGTTACCTTTTACACTCAAATATAAAAATTTAAAGACATTTTGAAAAGTAATGAGAGCCTAATCTATTTAAAGATTAATATTATAAAATATTTTGCTAATTTTCCACATGAAAAAAAAATGTTAAGCACTCTCAGCCTTTCCTTAATTAATGTTTCATATATATGTCATATTGTGCTACTAACATTTATACAGAGTCAGGAAATAATATATGTAAACGTTATAAAATGATATCTAAAAAGAGAGACAAAGACCAGCTTCAGAACTAAAACACTTTACCTAAGATTTGTAAAGAGCCCTGCCTTACCTGAGATAAGGCTCTGCCTTCCATCTTACAGCATGTCAGAATAACTTCAAAGTAGGCCAGATATCAGTTGATTTAAAGTTATATTCAAAGATTAATTTTATTGGAAAGATTACTGTGATCTCAAATAGGAAATATAATATATAACTCGGCCAAGGTTCAAAATTATATAAAAGCTAAATATGTTTTTACTATTGTTAATTTCACTTTGTATTTTCATTATAACTAAAAGAAAAGTGACCATGACACTCAGAGCAACCAAGAGACCTTTATTGTGGCAGTGTCTGATTAAGAGAGAGAGAGAGACAGAGAGAGAGAGAGAGAGAGAGAGAGAGAGAGAGAGAGAGAGAGGAAAAGGAAAGTGCAAGAAACACAGAGAGAGAGAGAGCAAAAGAGAGAAGAATAAGAGGAAGAATGAGAGAGGGAAAGTGAGAGAAGAAAGAGAGAGCAAAAGAGGACAAGAGAGAGTACTTATAACCCAAATCTATTGGGGTCTCTGGGTCTGCAAGTGGTCTTATTGGTGTGCAGTGATTGAATCATACAGTAGTTGCTAAGGGTTTTATCTTCTGCCTTCAGGCAGACTGGGCCCTCAGGTTTGGGTTTCCATTACACCAGACAGGTGAAAGCCAAGTGTTCAACTTTAAGTGGTGTTGAATGTTCAGCCTGGAGTTTGGTTGAGTGTTCAGACTTTGGGCAAACAAGCAAAGCTAACGTTTGTTGTCGGGGTCCTGCCCTAGCGGGGTCCAGGGAGTCCTGAAGGATGAGTGGCGTCAGCGAAAAGATGAGACAGGAGTCGTTCGGTTGGAGCAATCTCCAGAGAGAGAGCTTATGCAACTTTCTCTGGGTCATCTTTTATTACAATTTTTCTCATCATTATAGATTCAGAATACGTCATTGATTACATAATTTAAAACTTTGCCAAGACATGACATTTCCTTAACCATGATTGGGGGTACAAAAAATGTAACATTAATTTACATTTTTCCAGGATATGACCTTCAGTTATGTAATTATTAAAAGTACAGAATCATTAATAAAATATGTCACTAATTTACATTTTTCAGATTTTCCCAAGATTTACTATTTTCCCCAAGATATGCTATTTTCTTGTTAACTAATGCCAAACTACATAACCAGACTCTAATTCTCCTAACCAATCATTAACCTAAAGTACACTTGTACTTTATTTCTAATCTAAAATTCCCATCTAAAAAAGTCCCCTTAAATCTTATATTTAAAACATCCTAAAGTTTATAAATCATTCTTAAAACATATCATAAACCTAGACAACTAAAAACTTAAGAATTTCTCAACTTAAGAATCTAAATAAAATAATATTTCTAACATTATTCTAAAACTGTGTCTTATAAAGCTGTTTTAATTAATTCCTAAATTTATTCTCATAAAACTGGTTGAGCTGCTTTCTCAAAGAGTTTCTTTGTTTCTCAGTCAAGGTGCACTAGTTCTCATATCTTTATAATCTTTCTCAATAGAAAGTAAGTTCTAAACATCAATCCACTTCCCACCAATATTATCTATGCTCATCATATATCCCTATGTAAAATAAAAAGGGTTTATAAAAAGATAAGAATATATCTCTGTATGTTTTAACTTTCCTAAGTGTGTAATATAACTTTCCTTAATCAAAAATGAAACTGCATGTGGTGAACTTTGTAAAATAAGCATAATGATTAGATTTTCTAAGAGGCCGGAAATATGGGCTTGCATTCTAGTTGATATAATCAATGTGGTGCCTAAAATTCTCATGACCTTTCAAAGGATGATTGTTGTCCGTTATCAGGTTTGGCCACAATGTACTGAGATAGAAGAACAGCCTTCTACTTTGTCCTTGATATGCTGAGGGGTAGTAGAACAGCCTCCAAGGCATGAACTACCTGTTATGTTCTAGCCATCTGAAATTTAACTTGTTTGGCATTTAACATACTCATGCCTCCTGTCAGGAACATAAGCATGAAAATGAAAAGTCCCAATTACATAAAAAAGGGTCTCATGGTTTTGGTTTCCCACCAACCAGCGTGGCTTTTCCAGCATTCATCCTCACTGTGACCCTGTCAAGACAGTGGGAGAGCGGCTTTGCCAACACTTTTTCTCACTGTGACCCTGTCAAGACAGTGAGTAGGGGATCGCCTTTACCAATTTGTTCAGCCTGTTCTGCAACTAACAATAACTGATGCCTGTTAATGTTTTACAGAGGTAAAACATTATGAACATCATGAACACACAACCTAAATTAATTTGAGATATTAAGCCATCATCTGTAGACAGATAATAATTAAAAGAGATTAAATTAACTGTAAAGGGGCTAAAGTTATGGCTCAGCATAGAGTGCTTGCCTTACATATGTGAGGCACTGGGTTCAATCTTCAGCATTACATAAATTAATAAATAAAATAAGGATATTGTGTTATGTAAAAAAAATAACTGTAAAGTTATAAACATTAAAGTTAAAGCCCAGCATTCTTACTTTAAAACTGGTAAAACTGATTTGCTAGATATTTAAATCCAAATTATTTAAATATTAAGTATTTAATAAAATACTTAATAAAGGGCCAAAGAAACCAACATTTGGCTCTTGCCCTCTAAGTCAGCCTGAACCCAGGACAGGGGAAAAAGATTTGCAACTCTGGGCCACATATCTCCTGATAAGGGAGATTAACGAGACCACTGGAAACAGAAAGCCAATGAGTGTCCATGCTGCACAAAAGGAGTATCATTGAAAAGAAGAGACATGCTTAATGCTTCCAAGGGAAGCCTCATGGTCAGCAAGACCTTGACCCATCCTAATGCAGATGACATTAACAGAGCTAAAATGCTTCTCACAAGTTCCCCAAGAGTGTCCTCCAAAGAAACTCAGCTGACTCTTACCAATAGATAGAAACAAGGTCAGTTTGACTAGCTTGGTCTTAAACACCTAGCAAAAACAGTTTAAAACCAAAACACAGCCATTCCTGGGCACTAAAAAAACAGTTATTTTAATGTAACTTAAAATATATTCTTGTGTTAACACCCCTCAATGGGAGTAAGACTGGAGGCAACAAAAGAGAAATACTTAGGCAAAAATGCCTGAAAACTATCAATAAGAAACTGCCAGAAGTTTTTAGTCAGTTTAAGGCCTATAGATCTTCCTAACTTCCTACACAGGTGGAGGTATCAATGTTTATTAATATAATTATCTAACCCTAAGTAACAAAGGGATGTTTACTGAACACAGAGGTCATGACAAAAAGGTATTTTTACAAAACATACCATTAACTAATTTAACTAAATGTCGTGTCCAAGTTCCTGATAATTCTGACAATGTTAAAGATTTATGTTCCCTAAAAAAAGTGCCTTATTAGGATTTTTAGGACTTGTTATGGGGACAATTTCTCAGGTCTTTCTTTCACTTCCTGGTAAACAATTATTAGTTTCTGTCATTTTCATGACATTCATGGACAGGTTCCAGATGCTACAACTGCTATTTTGTATTAATCTTACTTCAGCACTCATGTCTTTTTGTTTCTCTCATGGAAGTGCCCACCCCAGGTGAATTTACATCCTCTTTTCCTTAACCAGATTTTTACCATGGACTCCTTGACCCACTCAGTTTCTAAAAAGGGACTCCAAACTGCTTGCCTACTGTACATCACCCCCTCTCAGCTCAAAGTAGCAAGAATGGTCATCGCCTTTTTCCCTTATAGCAGTAGGAGGTCCCTGCCATTAGAGGAAAAATTATGGTCAACATAGATGTTCACCAATATGTCTAGCTCAGGAAGATGTACCTGGGAAGTTCTCCCAAGATTACCCTGGGTGATCTCCCAGAAAGAGACACTTGCTTCCACAACCCAACTTATAAGTGAGACAACTCCCTGTTCACCAAAAATTGTGCTTACTGTATCCCACTTCGAACTCCTTGACTAAATCTCCAAACTGTCAATAACTCTAAACTATATAACCTACTATTTTGATGGAGTAAAAGGAAAAAGAACACTGGGACTTATTAGAAGGCCATATCCCACTGATTTATCAACATAAACTGGTTGCCCCCATTTTAGTTCCCCGCCTGGATAGTTTGGAAATAGCTGAATCTACTTTAGAAACTGTGGCTCTTATCACAGTCTCTAAAAATCTTAAGTCCCTCAGTCATCAAATAGATATAGATTTAGGAAAACTAAAAAGGCCAATCTCCAAACTAGAGTTTCACTAGACTCTGAATGAAATAGTCTTACAAAGAGATGAGGTCTAAATCTTCTCTTTCTAAAACAAGGAGGACTTTGTATGGCTCCAGGAGAAACTTCTTGTTTCTATGCAAACCATTCTGGGATAATAAAGGACAGTTTGGCACTAGTGAGAAACAGGTTAAATGAAAGAGAGAAAGCACTAGAAACTTCAGGCAATTGGTTCCAAAACCTATTCTCATGGTCCCCTTGGTTGACTACCATCATTTCAGCCATAGTTGGGCCCCTAGTCCTTCTCCTGATTGGGATTGCTGAAGGATCCTGCCTTTTAAAAACCCTCCAAAACCATGTACACAAGAATGTAGGAGAGGTCAGACTTATGGTCTTGTGAACCCAATGTGGTTCCTTAGACACAGAAGGATAGAAAAGATACTGAGGCCTAATGATGTGCAAGATTGACATCAAACCTACTAAAACCTGGAAAATGTGATAGTAGAAGCAAATGTGGTTCCATTTTGTTTTATGACTTCATCCTGTAAAACAACCATGCCAAGTAGAAGGGTCGTGACTGGCGCAAGATGGTCTTTTCCTTTTGCTATAGAAAGCTATTAGAACGGGGAACAACCTAATGATGCATTGTTTCTGTAACTAGAATAACTGGGCTCTGTTTCTGTAACTGGGGTGACTAGGCTAACTGTGATAGGTTAGGCTTCCCATCACTTGACTGCACTGTTCCACTTCTGTAACCTGGCTTGCTGCATTGGCTAGACCCCTGAACATCCCTTTTGCAGTTTTTAGGCTTATAAAGTGTGCCCTTGCAATTGTTTGGGGCTAATCGGGGAAATAGTTTTATGTTCTGGTCAGTTGCCACTAGTGTGCTTCAATAAAGGCTTGATTCAATTATATGTGAGTGGTTCAAAAGTCAGTTTAGAAACCCCAGGATGAAGCTTTAACTATAACAGTGAATATTAAGGTCAGCAGTAACTCTCAGGTGTCTACAGCCAAGCAGATGAAAATTCAGTCTGCTCCTTAGAGGTACCTTAGAGGTAGAGTATTTCTCCAGACAAGTGCCCTCCTTAAATACCTAGGATTGACTTAAGACCACACCCACTGTCCATTACTTAATCTGAAAGTGGTGGAATAAGTTTTAAGATCACAGTGATTAGGTTCATGAAGTAGGGTAAAATGTTTGATGATGTTTGAGGTCAGATGCAAAAAAGTTCACATGACAGGTTTTGCAAAGAGACTTTTTAACTGAAACAATTACATCATTAAGTAATACTTTGTTCTACAACAACTTCAGAATTTTAATAATTTGCTTTTTCATTCAATGGATGTTTAAAGTTTGAAATATCTGTTGAATTTTTATCACTTGCTTTTGTTTTCATTCTTCTATCATTCCTTTTTTTTCTTTTCTTTTTTAAAATTTTTATATTTATTTATTTATTCACTTACTTATTTTTTTTGTACTGGGAATTAAACCCAGGTGTTCTTTAACAATGAGCTACATCTCCCACACGTATTTTTTTTTTATTTTTTATTTTCTTTTGAGAGAGAGGTTAGCTAAGTTATTTAAGGCCTTCCTAAATTTCTCAGATTGGCCTTCCATTTGCAATCCTCCTGCCACAGTCTCCTAACCCTATAGGATTAAAAGCATGTACCACCACACCTGCTATTTTTTCGCTTTTTATTTTTTATTTCTACTCAAAAATGTTTGCTGAGGACTTTTCATTTTTTTTATTTTGTTTTAACTGAGGATGATGTTCTAAGAATTGGGAGTAAAATTATAGTGAAAGAAAATAGACACTCCCAGGTCTGCCAGAAAATCAATACCAGGGAATGAACTGCAGTAGTGGTTCATGCTACTTGGGAAGCTGATGGTGGAGGGTTGAAAGCTTGAGGTCAGCATGGGCATTTTAGGACAACCCTGACTCAAAATAAAATGAAAAAGCCTGCAGATGTAGTTCAGTAGTAAATTATTCTTTTATAGTATGAATTTAAGGCCCTGCATTTATTTGCCAGTACTGAAATTAAAAGAGAAAAAAAAGTAAACTGCGCATGGAAGCACATTTTTAGACTATTTCTTGCAACTAGAGGTTGCAGGTTGACCACTACAATACCTTTTTTTTCATGTCTTTTGATTTTCAGAGATTGAAGAGAAGCTACCTATGTCAGATAAAGAAATTTCAGAAAAAAAATATCAGGAGGATTTTGAATACTTTCAACAAGAACTGGATTTAAAAAAAAGGATTTGGGAGTGATCACACATACACACAGACACACACACATATGTACACACATATAATTATAGTTTTCCTATCTGAAATTTTAAAAAAGTCCCTATGACTTATTGCATTTTTTCATGAAATTATATGAAATTATCATTCAATTAAAAATATAATAATAAATTTCAAAAAGGTTTCTGAAATAGATTAAGAAACACTGTGTGACATTTAGGGCTTTTTTAAATGTTTTTGAGAGTGTTTCTCTATGTTGCTAGCCTCTAATTTTGGGGCTCAGTTGACCTAGAATTATAGGCACACAACATGATACACAACATATAAGACACTTGAAAAATGTGAATGTTTAGGCATGATAGTCTCTGCCTATAATCCAGCTACTCTGGAAGTTGAGGCATTAGGATTTCACATTTCAAAAAAGTCTCAGGAATTTAATCAGGCCCCAAGTCATTTAGGAAACCGTGTCTCAAAAGAAAAAAGAAAAAAAAAATTCTGGGAACATGGCTCTTGTTTAAGTACACTTGGGTTCATTTGTCAGGACAAAACTAAAGAAACAAATATGTATATATATCCTGTGTTTATTCAAAGAAGTATATCTCTCTCTCAAATTACTTGATTAAATTCACATCTACTGAATGTTGATAGTTTAAAGTCAGCTGCTCTCACTGTAATTAGAGACTTTTTGTTGGTTAGTATGTATGTTATTCAGTGGCTCATGAATTGGAATGCATTCTATCATTCTTTATTTATTAATAACATGTGCTAGCCATCATGAAGAGACCACGAAGAAAGCAGACTACTACTCCATGGAAAGCTAACTGCTCTTATGAAAGCTAAAGTGTACTTCTAGAGCAAGTCATTGAATACATGGGTATAAGAGTAATCACATACTTTCAGAACGGTTGAATGTTACAAAGAAAAATACTAGTCACAGTGATCATAAGTGCTGAAGAGTGTACCCAGAACAGTGTAAGAAATAAAAATCTAACCTTAAATATAAACACGATTAGGGTGTGTTTGGTTGAGATAATTAAGAGGGAGAAAGTATAAGTTGAAATGACTAAAGAAAACCATTGAGTCTGGAGTGAGCCTGACACAAGAGTGAAATAAAGAAGGATATAAAGCTAGGCACCAGCCAGAATATTCAGGACCATGGAGGGTCTAGAAAGTGTTTTGTTGTTGTTGTTTTTGTTTTTTGTTTTTTTGCATAGAGCAGTACCAGCGACAGGACTCAGCAACATTTGAACACTGAGTAACATCCCCAGCCGTACTTTATGTTTTATTTAAAGACAGGGTCTCTGAGTTGCTTACTGCCTTGCCTTTGCTGAGGCTGGCTTTGAACTTGCAATCCTCCTGCCTCAGCCTCCCCAGCAGCTGGGATTACAGGCATGAGCCACCTCCCCAGCCAGAAATTTTATTTTGAATACATTTCCCAATTTGTTGCATGTATATAAAAATGACTTCTTGTTATCCACACAAACTAGAAGACAATCCACCTTATTATAGATTGAGATACTTCAATATTTAAAGAGTTCATACAAAGCAACAACTAAATTAAAAAGCAGAAAAATTATTTAAGGAAAATTCCAAACCCATGAAAAGATGTTTCATCCAATTAACAAAAGGAATCAGTATTTTCAAACACATAGAAAGGAACAGAGCACGGAGGATGGAGGACAGTGCAAAGGATGGTCTCTGGTGTGAAAGTGCATGCAGGGCTCTGGCAGAACTAACACCCGCCTGGGGGACCCAGAAATTGGAGTGCCAGCATCCAAAGAGCTGTGGTGGTGCCACAACAATGGCTCTGAGAGTACAGCCAAGCACTCTCGTTGTAAGCTTCAGGTGAGTGAACATGGGAGAGCTCTCTGCAAGAGAGCAGCTCAGCTGGAATGTTTTCTTGGTTACTGCTACAGAAGGAAATTCATTAAGGACTAGCCCCAAATTAGGACTGAGGTCTGTTTGTAAACATGCACAGAATGTGAAAAAATAAAATTGCCAAACTAAATTATTTTCCATTGTTGGCTTCTGCCATCCACCAACTAACAACTTCTAAGCAAACTTTGTTTCAGGGTTTCCGGTTCTAAGATTTTGTAGTAAATAAATAAATAAAGTAAGTAAGTAAGTAAATAAATAAATAAGCAACAACAACAACAAAAAAAAAAAAAAAACCGTAAGAGTTTGACAAGAACATTGTCATATAACAATCCAATCTTATTCTCATTTTTTTGTGGTGGCAGTAGATACCAGTGAAGTGTTCAAAGAAAAAAGGAAACATACCTGAACCTTTCCTATGACTCTGTTATCAACTTTCAGATCCATCTTGAAAGGATCTTGGAAAGATTTTCTCAGGGGAAAGTGGTGCTTATTTCTTTAGGCAAAACTAAAAGATTGTTTTCAAATCTTTGAAAACTTTAAGTGAATCATACATTATTTTTTTCCAAAACAAGGCAAAAACATATTTAGATTTTACTTGCAATTACACAAGAAACACATGAATTTGAATTATAAGGATTTTGTAAAATACCAAAAAAGAAAATAATAAAATTAAATAATTTTACACTCATTACTTCTACATAAACTTTATAAATACTTTGGGAAAATATATATAATAGTTTCTTTTATCTTTCTTTCTTTTTTGTTGTTGTTGTCTTTGAATCTAGGAGGTATACTTTACACTGAACTACATCCCCAGCCCTTTATTATTCTGAAGATCAATTTAATCTTCATTTTTTTTTTTGGAATAGAACCTAGGGACAATTAATTATTGTGCTTCATACCTAACCTTCTTAAAATATATATATTTATTCATTTATTTAAATGTTTAAGACACAGTCTATCTAAATTTCTTAGGTCCTCACTAAATTGCAGTGGCTGCTTTCAAACTTTTGGTTTTCCTGCCTCAGCCTCCTGAGTGGCTGGGAATACAGGCATGCACCAACACTCCTGCTTGGATTTTCTTTGTATATATCATTTTTATACTTTACTGAGAAGATGGTGGTAGAAAGTTTGATATAGAACTGGAAATAAAGCCTTTGGATTCAACAATTTTAGATCCTGAGAGTGTAGCACATTAAAATGAAAATGAGAAACATACATTATTTTAAAAGCCACAAGAGAAAGGAATCAGATTATATATAGGGGAAAATCAATTAGGATAATGGCAGATTTTTCAACAATGACACTGAAAGCTAGAAGATCCTGGGATAACATATTTCAAGTTCTGGAACATAATGGGTGTCAACCAAGAATCTTGTATCCAGCAAAATTAAGCTTTTTTTTTTTGAAGATGAAATAAAAACCTTCCATGATAAAAAAAAAAAAAGTTAAAAAAATTTATCTGTCTTTTCCAAAGATGGCGGCGAAGGGAGTGCATCACCCCCGTGTACCGCGTCACTGTGCGGGAGAATGACGAGTTAGAACGGCTAAAAGCTATTTTGTTAGGAATTTCCAGCAAAATTGGGGTGCTCCAAAACCTAGGGGAAGGATTTCTATCGCACGAGGATCAGCTACGGGGGCTCAAATGCGAGAGATTTGTCCGCACGGAGGGTCACGCTGCTTATTTAGCAAATCGCCCCATGGCTAGAGTCTGCAGAGCGCCTGGGAAACGACGAGATAGCAATGCAAAGATACAGCACTGCGGATTCTGCGGGCTTCTGCCAGCTGTGAAATCACACTGCTCAGTGCTGAATTCTGGGTTTGAGACAGGGGAAGGAAGCGGTCCAATTCGGTTCTCCACACCAGTCAGACCACAGAGGAAGCCAGCGGCCACCATCTTGGAGAGCTGACATCACCATCCCTGTTTTCACCTGATCGCAACTCATTCAGCCATAGAACAGGTAATTTCAGGCTGCCATTCACCTGCGTCTCACAGACAAATTAATCAGGCTCAGTGCTAAAGAACCCGTGGAAACTGCTCCTTGGAGCCTGCTCCTATCAGAACATACACCGAGCACGGAGCGGCCGAATTCCGGCTCCTGGAATTGCTCTGGCCCAGGGCTAAAGAACCTGCAGAAACTGCTTCTCGGTCCGGGTCCTGCTGAATACTGTGGAGGTAAATACCAACCGAGCCTTCATAGGCAGTGGCAACAGGATTGAGACGGGGCTTGTGAGGGCCGGTCAGGACTCACCTGTTGCTTTGGTTACCTGGCAAAGGGAACGAAATGCTGCCATTCGCATGGGATACCAACATGGCAGAGATCTGATGTCATCAGAAAGTGGTGGAGGAGAGAACTTCATCGATACCAACAGCGACAGAAACGTTGGTCTCCTGGTAAAGAAAGTGAGTCACAAACACCCGAGTCTCTCTCACTTTGTCATCAAGCCAGAGGGGCAGAGTAGAGCCGCCGCCCGCGCCCGGAACAGGCACAGCGGCCCGCCGGCGTGGTAGTCACGTCACGCCAATTGGAGTAGGGGCAGAGCAGAGCCACCACCCACACCCGCAAAGTAGGCAGACCTGCGACCGACCGGCAGAACAGGCCCACGGTCCACGGGCATGGTAGGAGGGGCAGGGCAGATCCGCCGCCCGCGCCTGCAAGGTAGGCAGACCTGCGACAGACCTGCGGATCAGGCCCAGCGGCCTGCCGGCGTGGTAGTCCCGTCACCCCAATTGGAGTAGGGGCAGAGCAGAGCCTCCACCCGTGCCCGCAAGGTAGGCAGACCTGTGACCGACCAGTGGAACAGGACAAGAGGCCGGCCAGCGTGGTAGACACGTCACCCCAATTGGAGTAGGGGCAGAGCAGAGCCGCCTCCCGTGCCCGGAATAAGCCCAGGGACCCACCGGCGTGGTAGACATGTCATCCCAATTGGAGTAAGGGCAGAGCAGAGCTGCCGCCCGTGCCTGCAAGGTAGGCAGACCAGCGACAGACCGGCAGAACGGGCCCAGTGGCCCGTCAGCATGGTAGTCAGATCACCCCAATTTGAGGAGGAGCACAGCCGCCACGCGACCCTGCAAGGGAGACTTTTCAACTATACAAGAGCAATATAAATATATAGGGGGAAAATTTCAAAAACAAAACAGTTTCACCAAGCAGAAAGAAACGCGAGCAGTATGAAAAGACAAGGAAAGAAAGGACCACAAGTAATGCAGGTCAACTCAACTTTAGAAGAGGTAATAGCTGCAGCAGATGGAATGTCAGATAAAGAATTCAGGATATACATGCTTCAGATGATCTGGAGTCTCAAGGAAGACATTAGACAACAAAATCAGACAATGAAAGATCACTTCGACAATGAATTACACAAACAAATCCAGGAAGCAAAAGATCAACTATACAGGGAGATAGAGATTATAAAAACCACACAAACAGAAATCCTAGAAATGTAGGAAGCAATAAACCAACTTAAAAACTCAATTGAGAATACTACCAGCAGAGTAGAACACTTAGAAGATAGAACATCAGACAATGAAGACAAAGTATTTCAACTGGAAAAGAACATAGACAGCTCAGCAAGACTGTTAAGAAACCATGAGCAGAATATCCAAGAAATATGGGATAACATAAAGAGACCAAACTTAAGAGTCATTGGGATGCAGGAAGGTACAGAGCTCCAAACCAAAGGAATGAGCAATCTATTCAATGAAATAATACGAGAAAACTTCCCAGACTTGAAGAATGAGACAGAATCCCAAATCCTAGAAGCCTACAGGACGCCGAATGTGCAAAATCATAAGAGATCCACACCTAGACACATTATAATGAAGATGCCCAACATACAGAATAAGGAGAGAATTTTAAAAGCTACAAGAGAAAGGAAGCAGATTACATTTAGGGGAAAACCAATCAGGTTAACAGCTGATCTTTCAACACAGACTCTGAAAGCTAGAAGATCCTGGAATAACATATTTCAAACACTGAAAGAAAATGGGTTCCAACCAAGAATTGTGTATCCAGCGAAATTAAGCTTCAGGATGGAAGATGAAATTAAAACCTTCCACGATAAACAAAAGTTAAAAGGATTTGCAGCTAGAAAACCATCTCTTCAAAACATCCTTGGCAAAACATTACAGGAAGTGGAAATGGAAAATAATGAAAACCAACAGTGGGAGGTAGGACAGTAAAGGGGGGAAAGTAATCAAAGAGGAAAACAAACCATGTTTAGTAACAGAAATAAACAAATATGGCTGGAAGAACAACCCATATCTCAATAATAACCCTAAATGTTAATGGCTTAAACTCACCAATTAAGAGACACAGGCTAGTAGAATGGATCACAAAACAAGACCCAACAATATGCTGCCTACAGGAGATGCATTTGATAGGAAAAGACATACATAGACTGAAGGTGAAAGGTTGGGAAAAATCATATCACTCATATGGACTTCGGAAACAAGCAGGAGTGTCCATACTCATATCAAATAAAATAGATTTCAAGCCAAAGTTAATCAAAAGGGATAAAGAGGGACACTACATACTGCTCAAGGGAACCATACACCAACAAGACATAACAATCATAAATATATATGCCCCAAACAATGGTGCAGCTATGTTCATCAAACAAACTCTTCTCAAGTTCAAGAGTCTAATAGACCACCATACAATAATCATGGGAGACTTCAATACACCTCTCTCACCACTGGACAGATCTTCCAAACAAAAGTTGAATAAGGAAACTATAGAACTCAATAACACAATTAGTAACCTAGACGTAATTGACATATATAGAATATACCACCCAACATCAAGCAGTTACACTTTTTTCTCAGCAGCACATGGATCCTTCTCAAAAATAGATTATATATTATGTCACAGGACAACTCTTAGACAATATAAAGGAGTAGGGATAATACCATGCATCTTATCTGATCATAATGGAATGAAACTGAAAATCACCAATAAAAGAAGGAAGGAAAAATCATGCATCACTTGGAGAATGAACAATAGGTTACTGAATGATCAATGGGTTATAGAAGACATCAAGGAGGAAATTAAAAAAATTCTTAGAGATAAATGAAAACACAGACACAACATATCAGAATCTATGGGACACATTGAAAGCAGTTCTAAGAGGAAAATTCATTGCTTGGAGTTCATTCCTTAAAAAAAGAAACAAACAACAAATAAATGATCTCTTACTTCATCTCAAAATCCTAGAAAAAGAAGAGCAAAACAACAGCAAAAGAAGTAGAAGGCAAGTAATAATTAAAATCAGAGCTGAAATTAATGAAATCAAAACAAAAGAAACAATTGAAAAAACCAAAAGTTGGTTCTTTGAAAAAATAAATAAGATCAACAGACCCTTAGCCATGCTAATGAAGAGAAGAAGAGAGAGAACTTAAATTACTAGCATACGGGATGAAAAAGGCAATATCACAACAGACACTACAGAAATACAGAAGATAATCAGAAATTATTTTGAATCCTTATACTCCAATAAAATAGAAGATAGTGAAGGCATCGATAAATTTCTTAAGTCATATGATCTGCCCAGATTGAGTCAGGAGGATATAGACAACCTAAACAGACCAATATCAATTGAGGAAATAGAAGAAACCATCAAAAGACTACCAACTAAGAAAAGCCCAGGACCGGATGGGTATACAGCAGAGTTTTACAAAAACTTTAAAGAGGAACCAATACCAGTACTTTTCAAGCAATTTCAGGAAATAGAAAAAGAGGGAGAACTTCCAAATTCATTCTACGAGGCCAACATCACCCTGATTCCTAAACCAGACAAAGACACTTCAAAGAAAGAAAACTACAGGCCAATATCTCTAATGAACCTAGATGCAAAAATCCTCAATAAAATTCTGGCGAATCAGATACAAAAACATATCAAAAAAATTGTGCACCATGATCAAGTAGGATTCATCCCTGGGATGCAAGGCTGGTTCAATATACGGAAATCAATAAATGTTATTCACCACATCAATAGACTTAAAAAGAAGAACAATATGATCATCTTGATAGATGCGGAAAAAGCATTCGACAAAGTACAGCATCCCTTTATGTTCAAAACTCTAGAAAAACTAGGGATAACAGGAACATACCTCAATATTGTAAAAGCAATCTATGCTAAGCCTCAGGCTAGCATCATTCTGAATGGAGAAAAATTGAAGGCATTCCCTCTAAAATCTGGAACAAGACAGGGATGCCCTCTCTCACCACTTCTGTTCAACATAGTTCTCGAAACACTGGCCAGAGCAATTAGACAGACGAAAGAAATTAAAGGCATAAAAATAGGAAAAGAAGAACTAAAATTATCACTATTTGCAGGTGACATGATTCTATACCTAGCAGACCCAAAATGGTCTACAAAGAAACTATTAGAGCTAATAAATGAATTCAGCAAAGTGGCAGGATATAAAATCAACATACATAAATCAAAGGCATTCCTGTGTATCAGCGACAAATCCTCTGAAATGGAAATGAGGACAACCACTCCATTCACAATATAATCAAAGAAAATAAAATAAAATTCTTGGGAATCAACCTAACAAAAGAGGTGAAAGACTTATACAATGAAAACTATAGAACCCTAAAGAGAGAAATAGAAGAAGATTTTAGAAGATGGAAAAATATACCCTGTTCATGGATAGGCAGAACTAACATCATCAAAATGGCGATATTACCAAAAGTTCTCTATAGGTTTAATGCAATGCCAATCAAAATCCCAACGGCATTTCTTGTAGAAATAGAGAAAGCAATCATGAAATTCATATGGAAAAATAAAAGACCCATAATAGCAAAAACAATGCTAAGCAGGAAGTATGAATCAGGCGCTATAGTGATACCAGACTTCAAAGTATATTACAGAGCAATAGTAACAAAAACAGCATGGTACTGGTACCAAAACAGGTGGGTGGACCAATGGTACAGAATAGAGGACACAGAAACCAATCCACAAAACTACAACTTTCTTATATTTGATAAAGGGGCTAAAAACATGCAATGGAGGAAGGATAGCATCTTCAACAAATGGTACTGGGAAAACTGGAAATCCATATGCAACAAAATGAAACTGAATCCCTTTCTCTCGCCATGCACAAAAGTTAACTCAAAATGGATCAAGGAGCTTGATATCAAATCAGAGACACGGCATCTGATAGAAGAAAAAGTTGGCTACGATCTACATACTGTGGGGTCGGGCTCCAAATTCCTCAATAGGACACCCATAGCACAAGAGTTAATAACTAGAATCAACAAATGGGACTTACTCAAACTAAAAAGTTTTTTTCTCAGCAAAAGAAACAATAAGAGAGGTAAATAGGGAGCCTACATCCTGGGAACAAATCTTTACTCCTCACACTTTAGATAGAGCCCTAATATCCAGAGTATACAAAGAACTCAAAAAAATTAGACAATAAGATAACAAATAACCCAATCAACAAATGGGCCAAGGACCTGAACAGACACTTCTCAGAGGAGGACATACAGTCAATCAACAAGTACATGAAACAATGCTCACCATCTCTAGCAGTCAGAGAAATGCAAATCAAAACCACCCTAAGATACCATCTCACTCCAGTTAGATTGGCAGCCATTATGAAGTCAAACAACAACAAGTGCTGGCGAGGATGTGGGGAAAAGGGTACTCTTGTACATTGCTGGTGGGACTGCAAATTGGTGCAGCCAGTTTGGAAAGCAGTATGGAGATTTCTTGGAAATCTGGGAATGGAACCACCATTTGACCCAGCTATTCCCCTTCTCTGTCTATTCCCTAAAGACCTAAAAAGAGCATGCTACAGGGACACTGCTACATCGATGTTCATAGCAGCACAATTCACAATAGCAAGACTGTGGAACCAACCTGGATGCCCTTCAATAGACGAATGGATAAAAAAAATGTGGCATTTATACACAATGGAGTATTACTCTGCATTAAAAAATGACAAAATCATAGAATTTGCAGAGAAATGGATGGCATTAGAGCAGATTATGCTAAGTGAAGCTAGCCAATCCCTAAAAAACAAATGCCAAATGTCTTCTTTGATATAAGGAGAGTAACTAAGAACAGAGTAGGGATGAAGAGCATGAGAAGAAGATTAATATTAAATAGGGATGAGTGGTGGGAGGGAAAGGGAGAGAGAAGGGAAATTGCATGGAAATGGAAGGAGACCCTCAGGGTTATACAAAATTACATAAAAGAGGAAGAGAGGGGAAAGGGAAAAATAATACAAGGGGGAGAAATGAATGACAGTAGAGGGGGTAGAGAGAGAAGAGGGGAGGGGAGGGGGGATAGTAGAGGATAGGAAAGGCAGCAGAATACTACAGACACTAGTATGGCAATAGGTAAATCAATGGATGTGTAACTGATGTGATTCTGCAATCTGTATACGGGGTAAAAATGGGAGTTCATAACCCACTTGAATCAAAGTGTGAAATATGATATATCAAGAACTATGTAATGTTTTGAACAACCCACAATAAAAATTTTTTAAAAAATAAAAAAAAATTATCTCTAGAAAAACAGCATTATAAAACAGCCTTGACAAAATATTTCATGAAGAGGAAATGAAAAAAAAAAACAATGAATATCAGCATAGGGAAATCATACACTAAAGAAAAAACTAATCAAGGAGGAAAACTGAGACAACTTAACTAATCCTTATTATGCTATTACCCTGGCCCTTCTGTTCATAATATTGATAATATTTTCTTGTTTGGAGATGCTTATGTAACCATATAAAGGACACCGGGGGGGGGGGGGGGGGGGGGGGACTGCAATGCTGGCTAAAGTCCTTGCAGCACAGTCAGAAAGGGAAGATGTGGATACAAGTGCATGGAGTATTGCATACATGGCATATATTAAGGGTGTCTGCATGGCAATTCACTCCCCTCATACTAGGTGCATGGGCAGCAGGCTGCTCCCCCTGTAGACACAGCCCTGTGTGTGAGACCATCAGTTGTCCTCCCTGCCCTTGCTCCGCAGCCCTCTCCTTGATTGGTTGCTACAAGAACAGTTAGCAGACATTGCATTGGTGGGTGCCTGTAATCTGCTTAGCTACTGCCTGAGTGCACAATAAAATCAGACCTGCTTCCTGTTTGATCTCTGAAGGTCTTGATTAGCAACTCCACAGCCACACTCTCCTCTACCCTGTTCCATGGACCTGCTCACAGGACAAGAGATAGCTCACACATATATCCTTAGCTTTTTTTTTATTTTATTTTAAGACAGGATGTCAAGTAATTTCCCAGGCTTATTTCAAACTTTACTTTCTTATGCCTCAGCATCGCTAGCACCTGGTTTCCATGAGCAATTATATTTTATCACAGAATGTTTTAGCTGGCAGCCAGCCAAAAATCTTATGTTTTCTTTGTAATTTCTAGTCTTTTATTTTCAAATTTTCCTTATCAAAATGCTTTAGTGTCTCTTCTGTGCAACAAATTGCCATTTATAGTTTTTTGGTCTGATATCAAATTATCTATTTCTTCACTGGTCAATTTAATCTATTTATATTAAATCTGGTTATTATCAGTTTAATTTTTAAAGCTCATTTTTCTTGTATCAATTACTTTTTCTTTTTCTTTTGGTACTGGGGAATGGATCCAGGAGTTCTCTATCCTTGAAATACATCCTCAGTCATTTCTTTCTTTCTTTCTTTCTTTCTTTCTTTCTTTCTTTCTCTCTCTCTCTCTTCTCTCTTTTTTTCTTCTCTCTCTTTTCATCTCTCTCTCTCTCTCTCTCTCTCTCTCTCTCTCTCTCTCTCATAGAGCTTGCTAAATGGATGACATTGGCTTCTATTTTCCAGACAACCTGCTTAAGCCTCCTGAATCGCTAGGCATACAGGGATGCACCACATTGCCTGGCCTTTGTTCTTCTTATTTCCCTAGTGGTAACATCAATCAATAAAATTATGCCTTCATGTCTATTTCCATTTCAAAGAACAATTATGCTCTTATTTATTTTTAAAATGTACATTTCAGTAAATATACATCTAATAGTTTTCTTTGCTTTAATATTAAAGTTGATAAACTTTAAGGCATTTGATCATTTTTGCTTCACACATTTGTACATACTTTAATTTGTTTTTATTTGTCCCTTCTTACAAAAACTTTAAAACATCTTTTTGTAGCAAACTTCTGAATCTAGTATACTTGAGAATATATTAACTATGCCCTTGCATTTAAATGTTATTTGGTTAAATTTATGATTCCAGGCTTTATGGCTTGTCTTAGTAATTTAAACACTACTCAGCTTTCCATTGGCAGCCATGGATATTATGTCAAAGTTTGATGCTAATCTAATTCTCATTCTTTCAAAATAATCTCTCTCTTTTTTTTTTTTACTCTTGAAAGGTTATGTACATTTTTGCTGCCTTTAATATTCTTATATTAGACCACAATATTGTTACCTTTTTTGTTTTGACACCAGGGATTGAAACTGAGGAGGCTTATCCACTGCCCCACAACACCAACCCTTTTTACATTATGACATAGGGTCTTGCTAAATAAATAAGTAAATAAATGCTCAAATAATAAATGGTAGATGACAGTCACAGATCAGACAATTGTAATGCAGACCACAAAAATAAGTCAAAGAAAGGCTAAAATATTGATTGGTGAAGAAAAGTACTTCTTTTTGCTGAGAAGTTATTGGAATTCAGAAATATTAAAAATTCACAAAAAAATATAAAATTTATGTGTTTTAAATATTTTATTATGATTTTACTATATATATTATAAAATACAATTAGCATTTAAAAACATTGAAATCTCTATATTTTTAGAGATTTTTCTAGATTATGAAATATTGAAGAACCATTCCTATTGAAAAGATCATAATGCATGTTTTCAAGGGTTCTCCCAAATCTAAGAATTTGGACATTTCATTTTTATAAATGTGGGTGGGGGAAGAATTTGTGATGGTAATGCTATCTAGATTTCATGGGATTCCTTTCTTTAACAGACCACACTTAACAATTCAGATTAATCAAATATTTAAAATGAAATAATAGTCTTGAAAATCTTTTTTAAAAGGTTGCTTTTTTTTTTTTGGCAGTTGTAGGGATTTAACCCAGGGCCTCATTTGTGCCAGGCAACAACTCTACAAACCAGTCACTCATTTAAAGATTATCACTTAAACTCCTGCCCTCTACAGAAATATTTAATTTTATGAAACAATGTAAACCTGCACTAGTTTGTTTTACTTACTGCAGTTTTCCATTTGCAATTAACATATTGCCTGGCACAGTGACACATGCCTGTAATCCTAGCAGCTTCAGAGGCTGAGGCAAGAGAATGGTGAGTTCAAAGCCAGCCTCATCAATTAACATATTGACATACTGGTAATACCTACATGTGCATCCTAAGTACTTTGCTAAACCACATTCCTAACCCAGCTCACACACAGGTAACTAATGTATTCTTTGACAGATCTGGAGGAGGGAGTTTCTAAAATTAAAAGTATGGGCTAGAGCTAGGCATGGTGATGCACACCTATAACCCAAGTTACTGCAAGCCTGTACCATGGAGATCACATGTTTGAGGTGAGCCTCAGCAGTTTAGCAAGTACTATTTAAAAAAAAAATAACAAAGAGGGCTGGGGACATAGTTTAGGTGTGAATTGCCCCTGGGTTTAATCTCCAGTAATGAATACATATATATAATCTTATTGGTAAGTTTTTACAAGGATTCCCAACAAGTTATTAACATTGAAGTATCTAAATATTTTATTTTACACATTTTTGTCTATGTCTATGTCTATCCATAATTTTAAAATGCTTCCAAATTTAAATCATTCTTAACTATTTCTTGTTTGTTTCATTTTGTTGTACTACTGGGATTGAACTCAGGAGCATTCTACCTTTGAGATACCTTTCCTGACCTTTTTATGTTATTCTGAGACAGGGTTGTATAGGCTGACTTTCAATTTAGAATCTTTATGCCTCTACCTCCCAGAATAACTTGGATTACAGGCATGCACCCCTCTAATTTGATTTTAGTTACTATTTTATAAAGCTAACCATTTATTCAAACATTTCATTTACTTAGTCTTTCCCAAACAACAATTCATTATTAGTTATAATCAGTTAATTACTACTTGCTAAATTATATATATATATATATATATATATATATATATATATATAATTATATATAATTAAAATATAATATATAATATATAAATAAATATATAATATATAAATAAAATTATTTATATAATATATAAATAAAATTATTTATATAATATATAAATAAAATTATTTATATAATATATAAATAAAATTATATATATATAAAATTTTAAGTGGATGAAATGTATCTTTAAAAACATGTTGAAGCTGCCAGGTGTGGTTGACACAAGTCTGTACTTCCAGGGACTTGGGAGAATGATGCAGGAGAATCTCAGGTTTGAGGCCAACCTCAGAAACATATCAAGACACTGTCTCAAAAAAAAAAAAAAATAGAAAAAGAAAAGTCCTTGTATGAAGCTCAGTGATTAGGTAGGTTAAGTGCCCCTGGGTTCAATCTCTGGTGTTTAAAAAAAATCATATGAACACATAGTCTTTTTTCACATGTCATTGTTTGAATTGCAACATCTTTTGACCAATTTAAGTTTACACAAATTGCTTTCAACAAGATATTTTTTTTTTCTTTTAAGTGCCTATGTCATATTCCTAGATTCCTAAATTCAAAATCAAATCAATCAGGATATCAGATATTTAGTCTCTATGTCTACTTTTGTCAAACTATCTACAATAGTCATTGGTATTTCAATTTTCAGTTCTAAAGGATGGTAGAAATTGGCCAGGAATGAAAGAAATTAAATGGCCAGGATGAAAGTGAAGATGACAAAGGATTCTAGGTAATAATGAAGAAAAGGCATAAATTTTTGAGGAAGAAAAATATTTCTGTTAGAATATTATATTAAAATATTATCAAATAGGGAAACAGGATTGGAAGAATGTGGTACTATACAAAAATAGAGATAAATTTTCCTGGAAGTATATTTTTAGCAATCAGAGGGAGTAGGAATGTGATTCATTTGTAGACAGCTTGGCCTGGGTCCCATCCCCAGTGCCAAAGAGAGTGACAAATAGAGAAACCAGCACTAAGACAAGCAGAGGAGGACATACAATCAATCAACAAGTACATGAAAAAATGCTCACCATCTCTAGCAGTCAGAGAAATGCAAATCAAAACCACCCTAAGATACCATCTCACTCCAGTTAGATTGGCAGCCATTATGAAGTCAAACAACAACAAGTGCTGGCGAGGATGTGGGGAAAAGGCTACACTTGTACATTGCTGGTGGGACTGCAAATTGGTGCAGCCAGTTTGGAAAGCAGTATGGAGATTTCTTGGAAAGCTGGGAATGGAGCCACCATTTGACCCAGCTATTCCCCTTCTCGGTCTATTCCCTAAAGACCTAAATAGAGCATGCTACAGGGACACTGCTACATCGATGTTCATAGCAGCACAATTCACAATAGCTAGACTGTGGAACCAACCTAGATGCCCTTCAATGGATGAATGGATAAAAAAAATGTGGCATTTATACACAATGGAGTATTACTCTGCATTAAAAAATGACAAAATCATAGAATTTACAGGGAAATGGATGGCATTAGAGCAGATTATGCTAAGTGAAGCTAGCCAATCCCTAAAAAACAAATGCCAAATGTCTTCTTTGATATAAGGAGAGTAACTAAGAACAGAGTAGGGTCGAAGAGCATGAGAAGAAGATTAACATTAAACAGGGATGAGAGGTGGGAGGGAAAGGGAGAGAGAAGGGAAAATGCATGGAAATGGAAGGAGACCCTCAGAGTTATACAAAAGTACATACAAGAGGAAGTGAGGGGAAGGGGAAAAATAATACAAGGGGGACAAACGAATGTCAGTAGAGGGGGCAGAGAGAGAAGAGGGGAGGGGAGGGGAGGGGAGGGGAGGGGGGATAGTAGAGGATAGGAAAGGCAGCAGAATACAACAGACACTAGTATGGCAATATGTAAATCAATGGATGTGTAACTGATGTGATTCTGCAATCTGTATATGGGGTAAAAATGGGAGCTCATAACCCACTTGAATCAAATTGTGAAATATGATATATCAAGTACTATGTAATGTTTTGAACAGCCAACAATAAAAAATTAAAAAATAAAAAAAAAGAAATGTATTGAGGAGATTAGTTAAGGAGGTAATTAGTTCAGGAAACGGTCTTGATCTTTTGTCCTTATGCTAATCTGCTGTCCTGCTGAAACTTAATTAGGGTGGTGGACTTTAATGATCCCAAATAATATAAAGAGTTTCCTGAAGAAAAAGTGTGTTCTCTTCAGAGGCACTTGAGGTTAACTAGACTTTGTAAACATAAAGAGGTTACAGCTGTTATTCTGAGAGCTCAGAAGACACAGAACCCCTGGGCCACTTGGATGAATTTTCCTGCAAGCACTGAAAAGACCAATTAAAGAGCTTTCAGGTGAGTACCAAGTTCTGGGTAAATGAACTTATACTTTTTCCTTTTATTTTATTTTTAATTCAGTTATCAGAGGGCTTTCCAAATAGATGATGAAGTCTATTAAATAAAAACCATACAATTATTTCCAATTCATGATTGAGGTACAGAATTTTAAACTATCATTTTTTGAGATGTAGAAATTAATATATTTTATTTTATGATCCATGTGTACCTAAATTGTGAATTTATGGAGAAAAAATTCTTGATGTCTTATACCTTTATTTTGGGAGTGGGATCTAAGCTTAATTGGAAAACATTGAAGAATGTGCAAAATGCTGTTTTCAGGAACTTCAGGTTATGGCTTTGGTCTATGAAATGCCCAAAGGCAATCCAGGATATGGTGATGGCTGTGGAAGGATGATATTCATTGGTGAAACAATGAGATGCAGAACGTGAGAGAGTTTTCAGTATTCATTCTAGTTTAGAAGTGGGAATTTTGATGACCTCCAGTCATTCATTTTAAAAGCACAGTGTATTGGATAACACCAGTTGCCATTTAAACATGGGGTTTTCATATTTCCAAATGTGGATGATTTTTTTTAATCATAAGTCTGATATGATTGTTGGTGCCTTGCTCTTACACACTACTTTATAAATGGTAATTTTACACATCTCTTTTTTAATACAAACACTCAGAATATATTCTATACTATTTTTATTTTTAATAACCATCACTTAAAAATAGCTGGAGGCTTTAAACAAATTTTTTTTGCAATGATTCAGAGTAAGTTGTGACCATAAATACAATATAGAGGATTATTTTGTTTGTTGGTTTTTTTTACTTTATTGGGTTAATGTAACTTTTAACTCAGCTATTCTCTCTCCTCTATGATTGAGTTTGTGTTTATTTTATTTTTCTAAAGATATTGATGAAGTAGGTATTACACTAGAAAAGACAAATTGGTAAGAGAACAGTAGCTACCAGATATGCCATGTGTCTAAGTTTTCATAGGTAATAGGTGTTCTGGAGTGACTCTAGAAGGGGAAAAACTTTCACTGAGATTTCAATTTAAGAAACAGAAAGCCAAATAAAATTGTGAGTGTTATAATTCTCATGAAAATGGGCTGTCTTGACAGGAGTTTTTCTAGGACATATTTGTTTCCATCTGCAAGGTCCTGAAGCATCTGTCAGTCAATGACTTCAAGTTCACCTTCCACCCATAGACCACAGTTGGGGGCATGTCTGGAGAGTTCATTGGAGTTCATTGGATTATCTAGTTTTATTTTCAGTTTCTTATCTTTAGCATTAGTGATATATCTTTGGGCTGCACATAGAAAGTGGCTTCTCACTTAGGCCACTACAGAATGAAAATCCTTCCCCTTTAAGTCAGTTCTCTACATTTAGTCCTTTTACTCTGTCTTCTTGGTCTTTATGTTATCTGAAGATTTTTGAATGAATAGACCAACATTTGTATTATTGAGTTCTATTAAAGGGGTCTCTGCTAAGAATTGGCAGAATCATCCAAGGTTGGAGAGGCAGAGATTTTAAATATTGCAAGTGCAGTATATAAAAAGCAAGCACAAATTCCATTTTAGAAGTAGATAATTTTCCATTTACATTGTTAAATCTAAACTACTCAAGTAACATAATGTAAGTGAGTTTTGATTTTTTTCATTAACCCCTAATGAAAAAAAAATAACTTTCTCTTTCTCTTTAGAAATACAGTATCGTACATGCTACAGGGATTCTAGAAATCCTTTATCTGCCCAATTGTGAAACTGAATGAATTTGAGCACTTGTTGAGGTATTTGCACAACTGAGACATTTTCAGTGGCCCAGGGAGAAATATCAAAATGGCATCCTGTCATAGCGAAGGCCACAGGTCAGACAAAAACATCCTGAGGTTACTGAAATTGGAGAATAGCATCCAATACAATGATAGAGAAACCTTTAAGACTACCCTGTCACATATGGAAAGGGAAAAAAAGCTTTTAAGCTTTATTCACAGAAATGTGCAAAAGCATAAGGGTTAGAGTTTTCTTGAGGAAGTTGCATATATTGAAAGAATTAGTTCTGGAAGCCAAAGAATGTGTTAAAATTCCCAGGAAATGCAAAAAAAATATATATATATATATATGAGAAACATCTAGACTTTCCCTCCCAAACCTCTGACTACCTATTTCCACTTTTAGAAAGAGAAGTGGACCCAGGATTGTGCCCCCTGAACACAACAACCATGAGTAGACCAGGTCCTGTCTGAGAAAGAAAAGGAGGTCCTGAAGCAAATAAAGATGAAATACATTGAAGGATTCCAGAAAGAGAAATGGGAGTTTGAAGAAAAATGGGTTCAATTCAAAGAAATCACCCTGATCTAGCCCAGGAATCTAAGACATCTGATGTCTACAAGAGGTGCCAAACCAAGGGCCCAAAGAGAAAAGCTATGGTAAGCCTAAGAACATGACCAGGACAGGAGGTCCATAATCCAAGTAGATAAGAATAGACCAGAGGTTCGCATAAGCTGGGAGTCTGCAACAAGGCCATGGAGAGAAGCAGGGGCTGAAGTCTCAATGGAGGGATTCCCTGGAGATTTCTCAGATGCCATCATCTATCAACCATCATCCCTCACCATGATCAAAACAGAACAATGAGGAAAAGTTTGAAGAGGAAGAAAGAAATGACTATTTAAATTCGAGCAGTGGAGATGAAGATGCAAATGGTGGATTTTGAGTGTTTAAATTGTAATTAACTTTAATAATTATTTTCAGAAAATAATGGTGATATTTCCAATTGCTGCACCGCTGTTGTCTTTTTACTACTAAATTTTTTGCATGAATATCCAGAACAGTGTTCAGCAAAAACACTGATATGACTTTATTCTGATTTTCAAGATAACTATTACTAAATTTTTAATTATGAATATCATGCTGATATACACTTTAAAATAAATTATGACATATGAAGGACATGTCTAAAGTTTTATTATTAATTAGTCTGAATATATAGTGTTTACTCACTTGTCAAATACCCTTTCTCAGAGAGTGACTTTTCTTTATGTAATAGGCAAGATTTTCCAAATACAAAACAAAACAAAAGAACCTACAGACAGAGAGATTGCTTAATTATGAGGACCTGATTCACACAGTCATGGAGGTTGAGAAGTCACCTGATCTCCTCTAGGCAAGCTAGAAGCTCTGGAAAGCTGTTACTATAATTCAGTCCAATCTGAAGACCTGAAAACCAGTAGAGCCAGTAGTATAAATCACAGTACAAGGTGGAGAGAAATAGATGTCTTAGCTCAGGCAGTTTGTCAGGAAATGATAAAACCTTCCATCATTTGCTTTTTGGTCTATGTAGTACCTCAGTGATGTGGATGATGTTCACTCATTTGGGGTAGGGAAACTCCTCTACTAACTCCATTGATTCAAGTTGAAACATAAAACTGTCACACTTAGTAATATTAGTAAAGAAATTGAGTTTTGACATGCCTACTGTTAGCTCTTTGTTACATTCTAGAAATGAACCCCCTTAATTTTAAAATTATGAGTACAGTTTATGCAATTCTTTCACCTTTCTTATGTTGGTAATATTATATTTTGACACTTCTTATGACTATTAAGCTTGACACCTCTTATTTTTTACATTTTATAATCTAGATTGGTATTGATCCCCACCCCCAGTAATAAGGTTCAAGGGGTATGAAAAATCTGACACATACTAAATATTTACCTAAATCCCAAAGATGTCTCTCACTCTCTACCCTAGAAAATTAAAAGAAAATGTAAAAGGAGAAAGGGAGAAAATTCTCTCACCAGCTGTTCCATACTCAGAGTCTGACTACCTCTTTTACTTTGTAGGAAGTGGGATAAAGAACTGAATGACAAATATACATGGGTTCCCCTTAATGTTCACAACACTTAAAATACCAGAGGAGGGGCAAGTTCTCCTTCTTCCAGTGATGATTGAGCTAAGTCTTAAGGAACTAGTAAAATCAACAGGATAAAGAGAATACAGAGTTATTTTGGCTCATAAAAGTTCTTCTTTGGCAATGATACCACCCACACACGCACACACACACACACACACACACACACACACACACACACACACACACAGTCCACATCCTTTCAATTCTACATTTAGTATTATCTCCTCTCCTCTTCTCCATCATCACAGTGAATGTGACCTGCTCTCTCAATACACAATCATAAAATGGACCCCAGGAAGGGAATCATAATGCTGACAAACTGTAGTAAAATTTCTTCTCCTTTTTCTAAATGTTCTTTAATATCCACTTAAACAGCTGAGGGCACAAGCAGAAAGAAAACTTTATTGATTTTTCACGTTGAAAGAAATGAGGATTCTGAATGTTATCTGCATTACAAACCAATTTTCCCATTATCTCTTCTTTTTCATGAACACTGTGGTTCCTACATCATTTTAAAATGGTCATAAAGACAGGTACAAGATAGATCTAACTCCTGGTGCTATTTGCAACCACATATACTTAAAATGTAAGGAGATAAACACCCTTAACATATTAAACCCACTAAGTTAAACAAAACATCTCAAGATATGTACACAGGGTAGAGGTAAAGGCTTTAATACAGCATAGCAGTCCATTCCATGTGTTTAAGAGATTAAATAAAAATTATTGCTCTCTCAAATATTGTACTGCTTCGTTTTCACAAAAATCAAGTTTTTACTGAGTTTTCTGATTTACAATAAAGTGTACTAACTTAAAAATATCTATGCTTAAGCTATCATCTGTAAGGTTTTTTTTTTTTTTTTTTTTTTTTTTTTTTTGGCCTATATGCAAACTGAAAACTGTGTGTTTTTAATCCCTAGAAATGTTATGTAGTATGTATATTTTAAATGTATATATTAGGAATAAATGAAACCATATTTTGGTGACTCATGGTGCATGCATTAAATGAAAAAAAATGTCTACCAAAATGCATTTTTCACTGGGAAAAATAAACCTTGGGTCTATGGAAAGTAAACATTAACTTTTGTAGATTTCAGTGTAGGACAGTCTATCACAAACATATTTGCCACTTTTCCCTCAGAACTGCTTAACTTTCAAATTATAAAATTCAAATGTTAAGAACTTTAAAAATCTTTTTAAGTGTGATTTTATTATTTCAACATTTATTTTTCATTCCACATGATTTTCAAGCAAGCCCAGAGCACTTAAAGCTGTGACTAGTCATTCTGAATTTATTTATTTTTTATTTTTAAATTTTTTATTGTGGGTTGTTCAAAACATTACAAATTTCTTGACATATCATATTCCACACTTTGATTCAAGTGTGTTATGAACTCCCACCTTCACCCCATACACAGATAGCAGAATCACATCAGTTACACATCCATTGATTTACAAATTGCCATACTAGTGTCTGTTGTGCTCTGCTGCCTTTCCCATCCTCCACACTCCCCCCTCCCCACCTCTCCCCTCCCCTCCCCTCCTCTCTCTCTACCCCCTCCACTGTATAACCCTGAGGGTCTCCTTCCATTACCATGCAATTTCCCTTCTCTCTCCCTTTCCCTCCCACCTCTCATCCCTGTTAAATGTTAATCTTCTTCTCCTGCTCTTCGTCCCTACTCTGTTCTTAGTTACTCTCCTTATATCAAAGAAGATATTTGGCATTTGTTTTTTAGGGATTGGCTAGCTTCACTTAGCATAATCTGCTCTAATGCCATCCATTTCCCTGTAAATTCTATGATTTTGTCATTTTTTAATGCAGAGTAATACTCCATTGTGTATAAATGCCACATTTTTTTTATCCATTCGTCTATTGAAGGGCATCTAGGTTGGTTCCACAGTCTTGCTATTGTGAAATATGCTGCTATGAACATCGATGTAGCAGTGTCCCTGTAGCATGCTCTATTTAGGTCTTTAGGGAATAGACCAAGAAGGGGAATAGCTGGGTCAAATGGTGGCTCCATTCCCAGCTTTCCAAGAAATCTCCATACTGCTTTCCAAATTGGCTGCACCAATCTGCAGTCCCACCAGCAATATACAAGTGTAGCCTTTTCCCCACATCCTCGCCAGCACTTGTTGTTGTTTGACTTCATAATGGCTGCCAATCTTACTGGAGTGAGATGGTATCTTAGGGTGGTTTTGATTTGCATTTCTCTGACAGCTAGAGATGTTGAGCATTTTTTCATGTACTTGTTGATTGACTGTATGTCCTCCTCTGAGAAGTGTCTGTTCAGGTCCTTGGCCCATTTGTTGATTGGGTTGTTTGTTCTCTTATTGTCTAATTTTTTGAGTTCTTTGTATACTCTGGATATTAGGGCTCTATCTGAAGTGTGAGGAGTAAAGATTTGTTCCCAGGGTGTAGGCTCCCTATTTACCTCTCTTATTGTGTCTTTTGCTGAAAAAAAAATTTTTAGTTTGAGTAAGTCCCATTTGTTCATTCTAGTTATTAACTCTTGTGCTATGGGTGTCCTATTGAGGAATTTGGAGCCCGACCCCACAGTATGTAGATCGTAGCCAACTTTTTCTTCTATCAGTCGGCGTGTCTCTGATTTGATATCAAGCTCCTTGATCCATTTTGAATTCACTTTTGTGCATGGTGAGAGAAAGGGATTCAGTTTCATTTTGTTGCATATGGATTTCCAGTTTTCCCAGCACCATTTGTTGAAGATGCTATCCTTCCTCCATTGCATGCTTTTAGCCCCTTTATCAAATATAAGATAGTTGTAGTTTTGTGGATTGGTTTCTGTGTCCTCTATTCTGTACCATTGGTCCACCCGCCTGTTTTGGTACCAGTACCATGCTGTTTTTGTTACTATTGCTCTGTAGTATAGTTTGAAGTCTGGTATCGCTATACCGCCTGATTCACACTTCCTGCTTAGCATTGTTTTTGCTATTCTGGGTCTTTTATTTTTCCATATGAATTTCATGTTTTCTTTCTCTATTTCTACAAGAAATGCTGTTGGGATGTTGATTGGCATTGCATTAAACCTATAGAGAACTTTTGGTAATATCGCCATTTTGATGATGTTAGTTCTGCCTATCCATGAACAGGGTACATTTTTCCATCTTCTAAAATCTTCTTCTATTTCTCTCTTTAGGGTTCTGTAGTTTTCATTGTATAAGTCTTTCACCTCTTTTGTTAGGTTGATTCCCAAGTATTTTATTTTTTTTGAAGATATTTTGAATGGAGTGGTTGTCCTCATTTCCATTTCAGAGGATTTGTCGCTGATATACAGGAATGCCTTTGATTTATGCGTGTTGATTTTATATCCTGCCACTTTGCTGAATTCATTTATTAGCTCTAATAATTTCTTTGTAGAGCCTTTTGGGTCTGCTAGGTATAGAATCATATCATCTGCAAATAGTGATAATTTAAGTTCTTCTTTTCCTATTTTTATGCCTTTAATTTCTTTCGTCTGTCTAATTGCTCTGGCCAGTGTTTCGAGAACTATGTTGAACAGAAGTGGTGAGAGAGGGCATCCCTGTCTTGTTCCAGATTTTAGAGGGAATGCCCTCAGTTTTTCTCCATTCAGAATGATGCTAGCCTGAGGCTTAGCATAGATTGCTTTTACAATATTGAGGTATGTTCCTGTTATCCCTAGTTTTTCTAGAGTTTTGAACATAAAGGGATGCTGTACTTTGTCGATTGCTTTTTCTGCATCTATCTAGATGATCATATGGTTCTTATTTTTAAGTCTATTGATGTGGTGAATAACATTTATTGATTTCCGTATATTGAACCAGCCTTGCATCCCAGGGATGAATCCTACTTGATCATGGTGTACAATTTTTTTGATATGTTTTTGTATCTGAGTCACCAGAATTTTATTGAGGATTTTTGCATCTAGGTTCATTAGAGATATTGGTCTGTAGTTTTCTTTCTTTGAAGTGTCTTTGTCTGGTTTAGGTATCAGGGTGATGTTGGCCTCATAGAATGAATTTGGAAGTTCTCCCTCCTTTTCTATTTCCTGAAGTAGCTTGAAAAGTATTGGTATTAGTTCTTCTTTAAAGGTTTTGTAAAATTCTGCTGTAAACCCATCCGGACCTGGACTTTTCTTAGTTGGTAGTCTTTTTATGGTTTCTTCTATTTCCTCAATTGATATTGGTCTGTTTAGGTTTTGTATATCCTCCTGACTCAATCTGGGCAGATCATATGACTTAAGAAATTTATCTATGCCTTCACTATCTTCTAATTTATTGGAGTATAAGGATTCAAAATAGTTTTTAATTATCTTCTGTATTTCTGAAGTGTCTGTTGTGATATTGCCTTTTTCATCCCGTATGCTGGTAATTTAAGTTCTCTCTCTTCTTCTCTTCGCTAGCATCGCTAAGGGTCTGTCGATTTTGTTTATTTTTTCAAAGAACCAACTTTTAGTTTTGTCAATTTTTTCAATTGTTTCTTTTGTTTCGATTTCATTAATTTGAGCTCTGATTTTAATTATTTCTTGCCTTCTACTTCTTTTGCTGTTGTTTTGCTCTTCTTTTTCAAGGATTTTGAGATGAAGTATGAGATCATTTATTTGTTGGTTTTTTCTTTATTAAAGGAATGAACTCCAAGCAATGAATTATTTTCCTCTTAGAACTGCTTTCAATGTGTCCCATAGATTCCGATATGTTGTGTCTGTGTTTTCATTAGTCTCTAAGAATTTTTTAATTTCCTCCTTGATGTCTTCTATAACCCATTGATCATTCAGTAACCTATTGTTCATTCTCCAAGTGATGTATGCTTTTTCCTTCCTTCTTTTATCGTTGATTTTCAGTTTCATTCCATTATGATCAGATAAGATGCATGGTATTATCTCTACTCCTTTATATTGTCTAAGAGTTGCCCTGTGACATAATATATAATCTATTTTTGAGAAGGATCCATGTGCTGCTGAGAAAAAAGTGTAACTGCTTGATGTTGGGTGGTATACTCTATATATGTCAATTAGGTCTAGGTTATTAATAGTGTTATTGAGTTCTATATTTTCGTTATTCAACTTTTGTTTGGAAGATCTGTCCAGTGGCGAGAGAGGTGTGTTGAAGTCTCCCATGATTATGGTATGGTGGTCTATTAGACTCTTGAACTTGAGAAGAGTTTGTTTGATGAACATAGCTGCACCATTGTTTGGGGCATAAATATTTATGATTGTTATGTCTTGTTGGTGTATGGTTCCCTTAAGCAGTATGTAGTGTCCCTCTTTATCTCTTTTGATTAATTTTGGCTTGAAATCTATTTTATTTGATATGAGTATGGACACTCCTGCTTGTTTCCAAAGTCCATATGAGTGATATGATTTTTCCCAACCTTTCACCTTCAGCCTACGTATGTCTTTTCCTATCAAATGCGTCTCCTGTAGGCAGCATATTGTTGGGTCTTGTTTTGTGATCCATTCTACTAGCCTGTGTCTCTTAATTGGTGAGTTTAAGCCATTAACATTTAGGGTTATTATTGAGATATGGTTTGTTCTTCCAGCCATATTTGTTTATTTTTGTTACTAAACATGGTTTGTTTTCCTCTTTGATTATCCCCCCCCCCCTTTACTGTCCTACCTCCCACTGTTGGTTTTCATTGTTATTTTCCATTTCCTCTTCTTCTAATGCTTTGGCGAGGATGTTTAGAAGAGATGGTTTTCTAGCTGCGAATTCTTTAAACTTTTGTTTATCGTGGAAGGTTTTCATTTCATCCTCCATCCTGAAGCTTAATTTCGCTAGATACACAATTCTTGGTTGGAACCCATTTTCTTTCAGTGTTTGAAATATGTTATTCCAGGATCTTCTAGCTTTCAGAGTCTGTGTTGAAAGATCAGCTGTTATCCTGATTGGCTTACCCCTAAATGTAATCTGCTTCCTTTCTCTTGTAGCTTTTAAAATTCTCTCCTTATTCTGTACGTTGGGCATCTTCATTATAATGTGTCTAGGTGTGGATCTCTTATGATTTTGCACATTCGGCGTCCTGTAGGCTTCTAGGATTTGGGATTCTGTCTCATTCTTCAAGTCTGGGAAGTTTTCTTGTATTATTTCATTGAATAGACTGCTCATTCCTTTGGTTTGGAGCTCTGTACCTTCCTGTATCCCAATGACTCTTAAGTTTGGTCTCTTAATGTTATCCCATATTTCTTGGATGTTCTGCTCATGGTTTCTTAACAGTCTTGCTGAGCTGTCTATGTTCTTTTCCAGTTGAAATACTTTGTCTTCATTGTCTGATGTTCTATCTTCTAAGTGTTCTACTCTGCTGGTAGTATTCTCCATTGAGTTTTTAAGTTGGTTTATTGCTTCCTGCATTTCTAGGATTTCTGATTGTTTGTTTTTTATAACCTCTATCTCCCTGTATAGTTGATCCTTTGCTTCCTGGATTTGTTTGCGTAATTCATTGTTGAAGTGATCTTTCATTGTCTGATTTTGCTGTTTAATGTCTTCCTTGATACTCCAGATCATCTGAAGCATGTATATCCTGAATTCTTTATCTGACATTCCATCTGCTGCAGCTGTTACCTCTTCTAAAGTCGCCTTGACCTGCATTGCTTGTGGTCCTTTCTTTCCTTTTCTTTTCATACTGCTTGCGTATCTTTCCTGCAGGTGCGGGCAGCGGCTCTGCTCTCTCCTTATTCCAATTGGGGTGTCGTGGCTACCACGCCGGCAGGTCACTGGGCCTGTTCTGGGAGCTGGCGGCGGCTCTGTTCTGCCCCTACTCCAATTGGGGTGACGAGTGTACCACGACGGCAGTCCACCGGGCCTGATCCGCCGGTCGGTTGCAGGTTTGCCTACCCTGCAGGCGCGGGCGGCGGCTCTACTCTGCCCCTACTCCAAATGGGGTGACGTGTCTGTCGTACCGGCAGGCCACTGGGCCTGTCCTGCTGGTCAGTCGCAGATCTGCCCACCTTTCGGGCACGGGTGGAGGCTCTGCTCTGCCCCTACTCCAATTGGGGTGTCGTGAGTACCCCGCCTACAGGACGCTGGGCCTGTTCCTGGCACGGGCGGCGACTCTGCTCTGCCACTACTCCAATTAGGGTGGTGTTTGTACCCCGCCGGCAGGCTCCTGGGCCTGATCCGCCGGTCTGTTGTAGGTCTGCCTACCTTGGAGGCGCGGGCGGCGGATCTGCCCTGCCCCTCCTACCACGCCTGCGGACCCCTGGGCCTGATCTGCAGGTTGATCACTGGTCTGCTCACCCTGCGGGCACGGGTGGCGGTTCCGCTCCGCCCCCACTCCAATTGGGGTCACGTGACCACCACACCGGCAGGGCCTGATCCGGGCGTGGGAGAAGGATCTGCTCTGCCCCTACTCCAGTTGGGGTGACGTGTGTACCACACTGGCAGCCCACTGGGCCTGACCCGCCAGGCTGTCACAGGTCTGTTTACCTTGCAAGCGCGAACTGCGGCTCTGCCCTGCCCCTCCTACCACGCCCATGTACCACTGGGTCGCGGGTCTGCCCACCTTGCGGGTGCTGGTGGCGGCTCCACTCCGCCCCCTCTCCAATTGGGGTCACACGGTCACCACGCTGGCGAGCTGCTGGGCCTGCTCCGGGCGCTGGCAGCGGCCCGGCTCCTCCCCTCTGGCTCGACGACAAATTGAGGAGACTCGGGTGACTGTGCCTCACCCCCCCTACCAGGAGACCAACTGCTTATGTCACCGCTGGTATTGATGAAGTTCTCTCCTCCGCCGCTTTCTGCAGACATCAGATCTCTGCCATGTTGGTATCCTATGCAAATGGCAGCATTTCGTTCCCCTTGCCGGGCAACCAAAGCAACGGGTGAAACCTGACCGGCCCTCAGCAGGACCCGGACCGAGAAGCAGTTTCCGCGGGCTCCTAGCCCCGGGCCAGGGAAGTTCCGGGAGCCGGAACTCGGCCGCTCCGTGCTTGGTGTAAGCTCCTATAAGTGTAAGCTCCAAGAAGCAGTCCCCGCGGGCTCAGTTCCGGGAGCCGGAATTCGGCAGCTTAGTGCTTGGTGTATGTTCTGATAGGAGCAGGGTCCAAGAAGCAGCCTCCGCAGGCTCCGCAGCCCTGGGCCAGGGCGGTTCCGGGACGGTTCCAGGAGCCGGAACTCGGCTGCCCTGCGCTCGGTGTTCGCTCCGATAAGATCAGGTTCTAAGAAGCACCCAGGCGCTGAACCCTAGCAATCTGTCTGCAAGCCGCAGGCGAATTGCAGCCTGAAATTACCTGTTCTATGGCTGAATGAGCTGCGGTCAGTCGAAAACAGGGGTGGTGACGTCAGTTTACCAACATGGTGGCTGCTGGCCTCCTCTGTGGTCTGACCGGTGGGGAGAACCGAGATGGACCTCTTCCTTTCCCCGTCTCGAACCCAGAACTCAGCCCTGAGTATGGTGCTTGCGCGGCTGGCAGAAACTGCAGCGCTGTAACCCTGCGTCTCTATCCCAGCACGCGCTGCAGACTCTAGCCGCGGGGCGATTTGCTGAATAAGCAGTGTTACCCTCCGTGCGACAAACCTCTCGCGTTTGAGTCCCCTTAGCCGATCCTCGTGCGATGGAAATCCTTCCTCCAGGTTCCGGAGCACCCCACTATTGCTGGAAATTCCTAACAAGATATCCTTTAGCTGTCCTGACTTGTCATACTCCCACACAGTGAAGCAGCACACAGGGGCAATGCACTCCCCTCGCCGCCATCTTCAGAGAAAAATCATTGTGAATTTAGATAGCAACATCTGCAACAACTTTTGTGGTGGAAGAGTTTGCTGTTAACACATTCAGCAAGTGAGGTGGCTGTTCACACACAACAAGTACATTTTTCAGATGGTCCACGGCTTTCTCAAGTTCGCCTTGAGCTAGTGACTCTTTACCAAGCTGTATTTCTTCAAGGAAGACTTTCTGAACAGCTTCAGCATCTTTAAGATGCTGTAACTTGGACAACGCACTCTCCTGGGCAAACTTCTGCTTTTCTCTTTGTCCCCCAAGTATGCTCTTGAAGTTGGTGTTGCTCCACCTCTTGTAATTGAAGTAAATGCTATAGCAGATGATGAGCCCCACATACCCTTGTGGTCACTTTACTGCTTGGGCTGACCTCTTCCTCAGGTGCAGAGAGTGCCACTGCCCTCCCCGCTGAGTGGTTGGTGGCTATGTGAAGAGAGAGTGAAATTTTAGTAAATTTTCTTTATGGTAAAGTTTATGTACTGATTGCTTTTCACTCATCAGGCTTTGCTCTGCTTTAAATACTATTATCTGTAGTTTCCTGATATGCATTCTTAGTCACCTTTGCTGCTTTCTCTTTCATTCAGTTCTGTGTATTTTCTTAGTCCTTAACTGACTGTATCTGGTGCTTTGATGTATCATTATTACATTAAGTCCAAAATAATATCAAGATGTGTCAAAAACTCAGAATTCATCTTACTTCTAAATCCTGCTAATTTTTTTTAGCATGTTGTGTTTTTCCTTGTAAATTATTCACCCAACAGCCCACATTTTTTCCCTTCTTATTTAGTGTATTTCTCTTGCTTTTTCTCCATCAATCAAATGCGATGCCCAGGAAGAATGCTATTGGACTGCCAGCCTCTGATAAATTTAGTAAATTTTCTTTATAGTTAAATTTTCTTTAGGCTTTGTTTGTTATTACACACTAACGATGTAGAGATGATAGACTAGTGGAGGAGAAAATAGAAGTTGCCAACTGATGGCCTCCATTTTCTCAAAAGAAATTAGATTTTTTTTTAGACAAAGGTCTTTGAAAGATTCTTCTTGTATATAATTGCATATTTATATTATGCATTTTACATAGTGAAAACACTTCATATCATTTTTTATTAAAACAAAAATTTATCAAATATTGTATTGAATTTTTATCTAATAAAGAAAGATGGAAATAATGCACAAGGCTTTAGGAACTCAAAAAATACTTGTATTTTCTATAGAGTCTTGTAGACAGTTTCAGCAGTATGATGTATATAAATATATGCTTTTGCTTTCTTAACATGCTTTGGGAATTTAGACTATTCTATATAAATTCTAGATGGGTAAAATGTTGAATTTATTTGAAAAAAAGCTGTTGGGCTGGGGATGTGGCTCAAGTGGTCACACACTTGCCTGGCATGTGCAGGGTAGGGTGCTGGGTTCGATCCTCAGCACCACATAAAAGTAAAATAAAGATGTTGTGTCCACCAAAACCTAAAAAATAAATATTAAAAAAATTATCTCTCTCTCTCTTAAAAAAAAGCTGTTGCAGATTATGTCCATTATTTCCATTTTGGACACACAATTTGAAAATTCAAAATTAAAGAGCCCTTGTTGGGGATATAACTCAGTAGTTTAGCACCTGCTTAGCATGTGTGAGGTTTTAGATTTGTAACATGCACTGGAAAAAATAAAAATAAAAAATCTGATTTTCATTCATATTTATTCCTTTTCTGACTGCTTTACTCCTCTCTGCTGAAGCTGTACCTCAAGGCCTCATGCCTGCAAGGCAGGCACTCTATCACTGAGCTGCACCCTCAGACAAAGACCTGACTCTTTTTATTTTTATTTTTTGAGTATATAGAAGATCTTTAATGGTTTTATCACATACATACAAAAGAGAAACAATTATGCTAGGGTGTTCTCCATGTTAAACAGCATTTCTTAAAAAAAAGCCAAATCATATGTAATAAGTGAAAATATTGATATTCTTGTGTTGTGAAGTTGGGGGTGGGGTATGTGCTATTTGTATTTTCAATTAATAGAGAAGTTTACCATGGTTGTGAGCACAGATTATGCAAACTTATTTATTTAATTTATTGTGTGTGTGTGAGTGTGTTTGTATGTGTGTGTGTGTGTGTGTGTGTGTGTGTGTGTGTGTGTGTGGTACTGGTGATTGAACCCAGTATTATGCATATGAGGAAAATCTTTAAATTTGGAACATTTCATGAGTCACATTTGCCACCAGATGGGAGTAAGGCTGATAGCACAGGTTAGAAAATGAGATGTATGACTTCAGCTGGAGCTCTGTGTGGCTAAATTCACATGGACAATGTTGAATAAAAGTGGTACAAGAGTCCATTTGTGTATAATTGGGTTAAACATTGTCTCCTAGAAAATATTTTTAATTTTCTCCATTTAGAATCATGTTGACCTTGGGTTTAGCATATATAGCTTTTATAATCTTGTGTTATATTTCTACTATCACTAGTTTTTCTCGAGTTTTCAACATGAAGGGTTACTGTGTTTTGTAAATGCTTTTTCTGTATCTATTGATATGGTCACATGATTCTTGTATTTAAATCTATTGATATAATGAATTATGTTTATTGATTTCTGTAGGTTGAACCAAACATACATCTCTGAGACGAGCCCCCACTGACACCCCTTCACAATCTGATGGATCTGATCTTCAGATTCCCCAAGCTCTTCCACACAGCAGTCCCAAGGTCTCAATGCCATTCCAGCTTGCAAACAGAGAGACTACCAGGGATGCACTCACACCAAGGAGTGACCATGCAAAAATGCAGCAAGATGGCAGCCACTAGCACACCCAGCACAAAACCTCACATACAAGCAAACCTGCAGGCACATCAACACTGACCCTCCAGATCCTGGCCAGTGTCACCAGAGGCATATCATGTAACCAAAACTGCAGGAACACTGACACTGGACCTTCAGGCACTAGCTGATGACTGGCAAGCAGCAGTCTCATAGAAAACCTTTTTTTTAAAAAAAAAAAAAAAAGCTAGAATCTTGAGTCATGGAACTACAAGGAATTCAGCCTCCCTCCAATCTGCCAACTTTATGGATACAATATACTGAGTCTTTCCTCCTCCTCCTCCTCCTCCTCCTCCTCCTCCTCCTCCTCCTCCTCCTCCTCTTCCTCCTCCTCCTCCTCCTCTTCCTCCTCCTCCTCCTCCTTCTTCTTCTTTTACTGGAACTTGAACACAGGAGTACTTAACCACTGAGGAACGTCACAAGCAAATTTTATTTTTTAGTTTGAGACAGGTTCTCATTAGTACCTCACTATGTTGCTGAAGCTGTCCTTGAACTTGCAATTCTCCTGTTTCAGGCTCTGGAGTCACTGGAATTGCAGGTGTGTACTATCATGTTTAACATTTGCTGAATCTTGATAGAGAAGGCCTATCTTAACAAAGCTCCTGCTAAGTGCACACATGCCTCAAGCCCAGAGACCTTAATAGAATCTCCAAATTGCCAAGACTCCTGGTTGGAAGAGGACATTTTCAGGTTGTTTGAATGCATGTAGAATAACCTCACACCAATGACAGCCATCACTTCACAGTAACAGAACCCAACTGGGCAATTGTAGCTCTTTAAGTTTTTCTGGGGAAATATACAAACTTACATTGTTAGAGATTCTCAAGAGTTGAAAAAACACTACTCTGAAAGAATTGGTCTTAGAATCCAAGAAACATGTTAATGCTAGGAAAAAAAGCCAGAAACTTGAACTTCTCAAAGCAACTCAGGAATAATTATTTCCCAGAACTGTGAACTAAGCAACTTGGACATGACCAAAATCCCAGGGAGGAGGGTTCAGAGCAAATGAAACTAAAGTAAATTCAAGATTTCCAGGAGAAACAGTACTTTGAGAGAAAACTTACCAACCAAGTGCAGACTATCCAATGTAGTTCAATACTCCAAGAAACCTAATTTCCCCCAAGAGGCACTGAACCAATCAGAACAAGATTTAGGAAATGTGGAAAAAATGAGATATCCAGAAACTATTATTTTTTTCAAGAAGATGAAATTGCAGGGATAGCCAAAGAGGCTACACATGAAATGACACCACAAGTTTTTTTATTTATTTCTTTATTTGTTTGTTTGTTTGATTTGCTGGTGCTGAAAATCAAACCCACTACCCCATTTGTGCCAGGCAAGTGCTCTACCAGTCAACCACATCCTTGATCTCAGGACACCAGAAGTTCTATCAGGATTTGTATTTGAGTAAGTATCTGCAACAGGTACCCCTGAGGGATTGATTCCGTAATAGAGCTGGCATCACATCTCACACCACCTGAAGAAACAGTGTGAGAGACAGGCTGTGGAATTGCAGAAAGTTTACAGAGTAAACCTTAGTCTGTGGATTGATATTGCTACCTTGGAATTAACTGATAGGCAAGCTGTTGTACACACAAGAAGCTGACCATGACAGGAGGCCAGAGTGCCAAGTTCGGATGAAAATACCTATAATCCTCATCAGTGAAAAGCCTAAAAGAGAGGGTTGAAGAGTGCTTGCACAGTGTGCAGGAAGTACGGAGATATTTTCCTATTCTGAAACAGACAAACAAAAAAAAACCCACGGACTTCTCATCCCCAATTTTAAAAGTTCCAATGGTATGTAGAGAAATGGAAATACATTTGTATTTTTGTTTTTACTGTTATGTGGTGTTTTGATGTCAGGAATTTTTATAAACTATAATGGGTTAAACATTGTCTCCTAGAGAGATCTGGGACCTGGGACCTGGTAGTTGTAAATGTGAACTTATTTGGAAATATGAGCTTTGCAATGTAATTTATTTAAAGACCTCAAGATAAGATCACCCAGGATTTATGGTGGTACCTACATTCAATGATTAGTGTCCTTCTAAGAGAAAGAATATTTGAGACATTGACAGAGGAGAGCCATTTGAAGAGAGGTAGAGACTGAGAAATGAGAAATGCTGCCATAATCCAATGAGAGCCAAGCTTGCCATTGGCCACCAGGAACCAGGAAAGAGGCATAGTACAGGAATTCTTCAAAGCTGCCAGCGAGAGGCAACCCAGTCAGCACCATGATTTTCAACTTTAGCTTTCAGAACTAAGGGAGTTGCCTAGTTTCTGAGGCTGGCTGTGGGGTGGAAGCTCAGAAACTGGGAAAATTGTTCTGGATGCTGGGTTGTGGAAGAAGATGAAAGACTCACGTGGGATAACAGATATACTTTATTTAGAGGTGGCAGGAGTCCCCAGGTTTAAATACCAGTTCCATTTACCCCAGCCAGTTCCATCAAGACCCTGAGTGACTTCATATGCCATTTTTTTTTTGAGGCAATGCAAAGAAAAACATTTTCAATAAATTATATAAGTGGGTGCATGTTCAGAAGCAAATGTTTATGACCTTGAGTGCATATGCAGAATCAGGATATTCCAGACCTTGGCTACATACTGAAAACATAACTCACTAGAAGTCTTGACCAGAGAGCCTAACTACTGCCACTCGGGGCCTGCCCAACATTGACCTCAAACTTGTGATTCTCTTGCCTCAGCCTCAAAGGTAGCTGGGATTACAGATATGCGCCACTACACCTGTCTGAAATGCATAGAATTCTAAAGACACAAACCAAAGTAATCAAGAAGCCAGCAGAATGGAAAGGACAAGAAAGGATTTCCCCACACAGCCTTTGGAGGGTGTTTGACCTTTTTAATCACTTGCATTCAGACTTCTGGCCTCCAGAGGTATGAAAATAAATTGTTTAAAGGCACCTACTCTGTGAATTTTTTATGGCAGGCCTAGATCACATTCCTAATATACATGGAGGGTCACACTGGGAGAGTCCAAATCCTAATTGTCTTCATTTTATTTTATGTGCCTCCAATTACTACACTCAGCACCCAAAGTGGAGATATCAAGGCTAAGAGACTTCTGAGACTCAAAGTAATAAGAAAAATAGTAACTGACACTGATAATTGAAGTGCATGATCATATATCATGTGCATTATACAGGCTAGTAGGAAAAATGAAAAAAAAGAGAAATATAACTAAAAGGATAAAATTTTTGGATCTAGTATAACTGAAACTAGATTACTCCTTGAACAAATAAGATAAACCAGCAGTACAAATATCCAAGATTTTGCCTTGATTGTTACTCTGTGGAACGTTTCCCCTGTGAAACTAACACTCAAAGCACAGTTGATGATTATGGGGTCCTACATTTGCACCTATTTTGATCCCCATAATTTTATTTGGATTCTTTAAGAAAATAGTTTTTGATCTCTGAAATACAGAATAATATATAAGCTTGTTCTTAAATTCATTTTTCTAAACTTTAATCAAGAGATTGTAGCCATACTTTTCACAAATGGTTTATTTAGAATCATAGAATCTGGTCTTTTATATTCAAATATTCATTGTGTATGTAAAATGTAAATATTATTCATCTTTTGAGAAACCACAAAATGACACTACTTAAAAAAATTCACCATGTACAGCAGTTGGGCCTCTTAATATTTTTAATAACACATTTATTTTTAGAGCAATTTTTCATCCACAGGAAATTGAGTAGAAAATTGAATTCCCATATGTTCTCTTCCATCCTACACACCCATCCCTGGCCACTATCCAAGTTCTGCCCTGGAGAAGTATGTTTGTTACCATGAATGAAAAAACTCTTATCATTCAAGCCATTGCCATTTTTCCATTTACATATGGCTACAGTTGGATTCATCCATTTCTGAGCAGTGATAGCACTCATTACTTCATATCAACTATTCAGACCCATAACACTGTATGGCCTATTAGTCCCTAAAGATAATTCAATATGAAATTTTAGATACATTAAATTGTTTCTCTTTCCTTAAAGAGCATTGACCAAGTTTTATATTTGTCAGGCCACCATGGGCACAATCATTCCTCTAAGGATTTCACTTTAAGGAGCAAGGTGTGAAAGTGTGTTTTCATCAATGTCTGTCATCAAATTGTCACAAAGTACCATCAAGTTCAAGCATAAAATGTTTCATTTAAACTGACAACCACAACTGCTATTGCAACTGAGAAATAGGACAAACAGCAGAACTCAGAAGGAATGTTGTCCAAGCTCTACATATTCAGAGGCTCAGTACTGCACAGGGATTCACACTTCAGCCACTGACCAAATTTCATGGATGAAGCATCAGTGTAAGTGAACATTTTTCAAAAACTTAATTACACCATATGTTCCTCTAAAACTTGCCTTGTTCACAACATAAGCATGTCATGGAGCATGGACATATAGATATTTGTCCTAAAACTTTTCAAATTTAACTTGAAAATATTTTATATTTAAAGAGATGTTAAAAATGTGATGGAATGACTTACTTTGTATTTCCATGCCCAGTTTGTTTCTCCCCTAAAATGATCATACATTTCCATGGCACAATTTGCAAAAATAGGAAGCCTACTTTGGGAGGTTATCACAAACTGAAGTGAGACATTTTGAGATCTCACCAGCTTCTATATGAACATCCTATGTTCTATTCCACGATCCAACCTAGAATGGATCATTGAATTCACTCTCACATCTCCTTTGGTTTGAGTTGAAAGAGCTTCTTTTCTTACTTTTCATGACCTTCACAATTTTAAGGAATACTACATAGGTCTTTTGTAAAATGATCTTCAGTTTTGGTTTCCAGCTATTTTTCTCATACACAGACTAGAGATATATTTTTAGAAAGAAAGAACACAAAAAACTTCTTTCCTCATTATATGATATTAAAATATGTGATATCCACATAGTCTGTGTATTAAAATAAGTTCATTGGTTTTAACAAATGTATCATTCTGACTAGGGATTTTGGAAACCAGTGAAGCTACACACTTGTATTTAGAAAGAGGGGGCAGTTAATACATGTAATTTTTTTTTAATTTCCTCTCAGTTTTGCTGTTAACATAAAACTCCTTTAAAATAGTTTAGGAAATATAAGGGAAAGAGGAAGGTCCAAGTTTACTGGCTTCAGTGAAAAATGAGTCCTTGTACTGAGTGTGAGAAAGAACTTCATTTGTTTTTATTTCCCAAAGAAAAATACATTATATTTTCTTAGATCAATACAAAGATGAAAACAACAAAATAATGTTTATTGCAGAGAATGATATAAAAATCCATCCTAAAAATGTCATTCAGCTTAAATCATAAAATTATGCAACCTTAAATATGACAAATTCACAAAACATGTAAGCAGTCACAGCATGTAGTGCATCTGGAACACATAGTTTGCCAATCATTTTATGTTCCACAAAAGATGACCATCATTAAAAGAAAAAAAAATTGAGTCAACACAATTTGGTAATTTACACTGTCTTTATATTTAAAAAGACAGTTATATTCAACAAAATGCCATTTTTATTTTTTCATTGGGTATTAAACCCAGGGGTATTCTACCAAAGAACTACATTCCCAGGATTTTTTTTTTCTTCTTCTTCTTTTTATTATTATTTTTAATTATTTTGAGACAGGGTCTTGCCAAGTTGCCCAGGCTGGCCTCAAACTTGAAGTCCTTCTACATTAGACTCCCAAATTAACCAAATTATTTGTGAATTAATAGGCATGTGCCACCATGTCTGGATCAAGTACAAATTACTTAAAAAGCACTAAAGTACAGTATTGTAAACTTCAACTAGGAAGAGCTTCCTGAAATGTAAATTCCCCAGGCATAGAGTTCCTGACTTATCCCTGTTCACTTGTGGCCAGTGTGAACAAAAGGCCTGACTGGGAAATTCAAAGAGCCTGAAGGGTACCGCCATATAAGAGAACTCTTGGCAACGTTCACAAAACTCACACTTTCACTCTCAAAATCAAGGAACACACCAACTCGGCCCTGAGGCTTCTCTATATAGTGAGAAAGCATTGGGGAGGTTGTCAAGAGACTATGGTCATCATCTTCCTTGACAAAAAGGAGAAGAAACACATCTTCGGATTCAATCACTGTGCCATTCCTTCTTATCCAGGAATCCTTACAGACTCCTACAGCCCAGTTCAAAGGGTCCTTCATATCTAATTCCCAGTACAGTTTCCCAGAGTTGAAACTCTCTGTTCCCCATGCAGCAAAATATTTAATTCCATCAGAATTCAAAGATAAGTCTGGAAGGACGTGCCCAAATCTCAAACTTCTCACATCATCAAATAGCTTGAGGTTATCACTGGACACTGTATTTTCAAAGGATATTTCCACTGTAGAATGAAGAGAATATTCAAATCAAAACCAACTTTTAAATTGCTGTTAGATGAGAAGGTCTACCTGAGACTTAATGTGGGAGGGGAGGGGGTGGCAGAAGAAGAGGGGTAATTGTGGCTGAAGTGCATTGCACTCACAGGTTTCTAGAATACTGCAGAATAAAAAATAGTCCAATCACAATGAAAACACTGATAAATATATGGACACTGTAATAAAAGTGTGGGCATGTTTACTTCCAGCTTGTTACTTTTCATTTCATCTGAGAAATTGGAGGTCTGCATCCCCATTCAATACAAAGCAATAATTCCTTGCTATGGTTCATAGTTAGTTCTACCATGGAAATCTAAAAACTGCTTCATCATATACCAACTTGTCTTTTCTTGATGCTTGTGAAATATTGCTCTGTGCATTCAGTTATTTTATGTTTGTTCATACATGCTATTATATTAAATTTAATGCATTTAGTATATTATATTTATATATATTTTTAATAAAATACATATCACACATTCAATTTCTAAGACATTTTAAGGGTAATGTTTAAATAACCTTCATCACTCAGTGCACTTAATTTAAAATGGGAACATACTGAACTAATTTATAATTGTCTTATTGATTGAAATGGTTTTGTATGTATAGCCCAAATCACATTTATTATTTTACCAGTGATCGGTTATTTTTTTCCTTATTTAATCATGGTGATAAGATTACTAAATATAATTATAAATACCAATTGGCAGACCATTCCCTTTGGGTAAATTAAAGGTTAATAAATGGAAAGGTTTCCCATAGAAAATCATTATTGAAAGTCATTACACTATGCTCCCATCACTGGGCTGACACTCACCTTGGAAACACTTGAGCCTGTCTATCAGTCCAGTGATGGTCTGGGCAGGAAGTGCTGGCTTTATAGGCTGAGGCAAGTGCAGCTGCACTGATTCACTCCTGAAAGTAGGAAGAGGACATGAATCTTCTGGTGACAAAAATGACATCACAGTTTTTAAGGAACTAAACAACAATTCTGCTGAAAATGTTTCTTGAAACCTTTTTCTCATGAATGTACCTCTGTGAACATGAGAGGGGACTGTTTCTAGGAATCTTTCCTACTTAATTTGCCAGTTAACAACCCATTTCTCAGAGGTACCCATGTCTCTCATTAGCTAACTAGGAAAAACTGTCCCATGCACCTCAATGTTTCTGATTTACAATGTCAAATCATACATGGTTGCATTTATGAACATCAACATTCAGCCCAGGATGACATATATCCCTCGACCAACAGGGGAAATTCAGGCTGACTTCTCATAAAGGGGAAGAGGAAATCATATTCAAACAAACACATGAACACACAGTTGATTACTCTCTACATAAACTATGCCTTCACTTTGTTAGAAACAACTTAAACACTTTCATAGCTCTCAATGGTATCCAAGTTTACACTAAAGTCAAAATTTACCTGGGCAATAGGTCTCCCAAGTCCTGCAAAGAAAACAAAAAAGGGCTTATTTTTTTTTAAGAAACTGAATAGTATTTTGTTTTTGGAAAGATCATGTAGCATCAAATATCATCACATCAATGCTTCTTATGAATTCATTTTCATCTCTCAGGACAGTTCCAGTAAAGCATATTTAAAGATTCTGAATTTGTGATTAAATAAGAATCCAGAGGGTCTAAAAAGTGTGAGAATGAAGGATATCAGTATACAGTGTTTACTGTCCCCAATTCCAGAACTTTTAAACAGAAGAAAGAGAATACATCTGCATATTGTCAAATGGCAGGCAAAAAAATGAAATGTTCATGAATAAATTGTTATTTTTCTGGATCTTAGAGAAGCAAGATACAACAGAAAAATTAAAAAAAAATTCTAGGAGAGCTACTCACAAAGTTTCATAAATCTTGCTTATTTATAGTCAGGATAGAAGGTAAACTTTAAGTAGATTATATCCAAAGAGGAAAGAACCCCATAATTGATGCAGGAAATATAAAAACTACCAAATAATGTGGTCAAAATGAGAACACCAAATCATATAAAATACTTTCATGCACAACTCAGTTCTTACCTGGAGCAGCTCCACATATGGTTTATGGGACATTTTCACCAGCTCCTCATATATTTCTCTTAAGTCTTTCTTCTTTTGAACCATATTGGCTTCACTTTTTTTGAGTTCCTCTAAAATTCTTTTGCTTTCCTTTCTAAGAATGTCTAGATGTCGATTTTCTTCCTCATGAAGAACTGGATGTAGTTTCCTGTACTCAGCCCTGATCAGCTCTTCCCTGAGATACACATAGTACTGTAGAGATAGATTGTCTAGATCACAATTCCAGTATGATTTTATCCTCCTCCACTTAAACCTCTCTCTTTGACCATTGGCTTTTTACCAGTATGTTACATATGCCATAATTTTATATGCATCCACATTTCAGAAATTAGAAATTCACTCTTCTTTTATCTTCATTCTTTCCCTAGTTTTTATAACAATGGCAAGGAACCAAACCCATCCTTCCTTCCAACCACTTTTATCTGCTTCATGAATGCCTGAAATATCTTAAGAAAAGGTTTTGATTGACAATTTATCCTTGAAATATAAATTTCTACATGCAAGTGATTAGAATTTATAGCTGTCACATAAATCACTATATGCAATATTCTGATCTCTGGTTAGAAAATTAATTTTTATCTCAAACCTCCCTATGACACTGCCTGGTCATTTGTTTGATCAACAAAGTCAAATTTTACTTTTAGGATTCCAAGCCACATGAAAGGATGTACCTAATATCCTTACACCATGATGCTATAGTGAATAATGGATGGATTTCTAGTACGTCTGTTTCAAGCTGAGTCTCAAGGAAATAGACTCATACTTACAATCCATGGACTGATTATTTTGTTCTCTTCATTTATATTTCTTTGATTTACTTGGATCTTTTCCCATAATGATCTTATTTGCTTTAGGAGCTTCTCCTGTAAAAGAAATATAAACTCAAACAATAGAGAAGCAAACACATTTGGTTTCAATCTCACAATGATAGAGAATAAAACAAAAAGAGATAAGTACTTTAGTGAGAAAAAAAATCATATTGCTTTCCTTTTGCTATTGATGATTGTGAATTTTAGGAGATTTCAGACTGCAAAAGTGCATAATGTAGCCATGTGCCTAGGGATAGTGATAAAGATGAATAGTTTTTAGATAGTGTGGCAATTGGCTTCAGATTTTGTTTTCCGATGCTCTACCCTGCTAATTCCCCAAAGCCTTTTATCTTATTTATTCCCTGGTGTTAGTAAATATTCATGCTATATAGAAATGTATTGCACTTGTCATTTTGGTAGCCAGTAACTCTTTTCAAAATGAGCAGTTTCTAATGCCTTAACCATGAAAATTAAAATTAAAGTGACCAACTCCTTTATCACTACCTCTGTGGAATCAAGCTCCACCAAGTCAGGCATGCTTACATATTTTATTTATTGCTTACATCTTTGGTTCTTAGCTTCTTCCTTGATGCTTATAAAATTACCTAGCATACAGAAAAGAGTAGGGCAATCATCATCATCATCCAGATCCTCAGCTCTTTTGTAATCTCTTAGCCTTCACAGTGCTCTCACTGGTGTCACTTACCTGGTATTCCTCAGCAGCCCTTTCCACTGAAGGGTGGTTGTGAGTCCTGTGCTCCTGAGGGTTGCAGCAGAGCCAACAGAGCAGGTTCTTGTTCTCCTCACAGAAAATCTTCTTTGTCTGCTGGTGGGTCACACATATATTTTTCTCAGAGTTCAGGAATTGCCTGAGATGAGCCAGCCTTGCGATAGATGTAAGATTCTTCAGAAGAATATTATTTTTGACATCTCCCTGCTGTGATGGCTCCCTGCACACAGGGCAACAGGCAAGAATTTGGGCTTGTCCCCAGGGAACGAAGAAACAGGGCCAACAAAAGCTGTGCCCACAGCCTATGGTGACTGGGTATATAAGGTACTTCAGGCAGACAGAGCAAGTGAGTTCTTTCTGGAACACTTGTGGTATTTCTGAATCCATTATTCTGAGGGAAGAAAACCATAAGGGTTTAATCATCTACCCTTAAAGAGATAAATACCTGAACCAATTTTTACTCATATTCTCATTGAATAGAACACTACTGTCTAGGGAATAATAAACTTGCTTTTGTACATGACAAAACAGAACAAACTGAGTAAATAAAGAATGCAAATAAATCAAATATTTAAGTGAGTAGCTCTCTATACAAGTCTAAAATATTATCAAGCACCTTTCATACTGTGAAAATATGTGATTATCTTAATCTGCTCCAGAAAACAAAGACTTCTTTACAGTTTTTATTTAGCTAAAAATCTGGGTTTTCATTTCTACTATAGTTGAACTTCTAAGAATGGAAGAGATAAAATATTCCTAAAAATATTTTTGGATCTACAGGTAAAAAATTATACATTATCTGAGAAATAGTTTCAGAGTGCTTATAAACTATGTAGGAGCACTGGGTATGGTAGCACACACCTGAGACAGAAGCAGTGCAAGTTCCTCACCAGCCTCAGCAAAAGCAAGGCTCTAAGCAACTCAGTAAGACCCTGTCTCTAAATAGAATCCAAAATAGAAATGGGGATGTGGCTCAGTGGTCCAGTGCCTCTGAATTCAGTCTCCAGTACAATAAATAAATAAATAAATAAATAAATAAATAAAAAGAAAAGAAAAAAAGTTTAAACTATGAAATTACATTTGATTTTGTTTGGGAAAGTAGTAGCTACAGCTCATGTGGCAATTGTATACGTACCTTAAGAATTACTCTGTGGTTTCAGCAGTTCTTGCTGCAGAATTGAAACTATGAATTAAGCTTCAGGATCAGGCACTCAAGGTGTGAAGGGGATCGATTTTGAAGTCATTCAGCCAGGTGAGCTTCAAACTCTACTCAGGAGAAGAATGAGCTGGTCTCCTGGAGTGCACTTTTATTGAGTCCCTGAAGACCACACCCACTTCTTCCTTGATTGCATTTAGGGTGTTTCCAATCAGTGTTAGGTAATTAGTGTAGGTAATTAGATTAGCATGGGCGATTAGATTAGTGTGAGTGGTTTGGATGTGTGGGTAATTAGTTTTCAGGTAGAAAATTTTGATGTAATCCCTTCTCTAATCTTCATAAACAAACATTTAGAGTCTTGCCCTGGGTTACGGACTTAAAAAAAAATTGATGGTTTTTGGGGAGGGAAAAGCGGCAAAAGGGGATTATTCAAAGTACTGAAAACCTTCTCCAGGGATCCACCACAGTGGCACCCCCCAGGCCAGGGACACACTCTTGCCCACAGTTACTGACTTAAAAAAATTGAATCCCCAAATTCAGATTATATCTAAAGATTTTCAGTTTTGTTCTTTTATTTTTCTCCTTTAAGAACAGAAAGAGGGTGTCATCATATGCATTTTTTTAGTATGTGTTTTTGAACATTTATAAACATTTTTCTTTCTGACTTTTGCTTTAGTTTTATTCTCCCAGGTGGAGAGGGATTAAGTTTAGAAATTTTGTTTTCCTCACCAGATGAGGTGGCCCACACCTATAATCCCAGTTCCTGAGGCTGAGGCAAGAGTATCAGAAGTCCAAATGAAGCCTCAGCAATTTAGTGAGGCCCTAAGCAATACAGAAAGACTCTACCTCTAATTAAAATATTTAAAAGGGCTGAAGATGTGGTTCAGTGGTAAAGTGTCCCTGCGTTCCATTTTTGTTTAATAAAAGAGAAAGAAAGAAAAAAAGAAAGAAAGAAAGAAAAATAATTTTGTTTTTATTTTTGTCACATCAATCTCATGCTTTCCCAAAAGAGACCCAGGACTCTTCCTTGGGGCTACTTCTTAAGTAATGCCACATACACAGCATGAACTGCAAGAGCAAAGATGGCCACATTCCCCACACCCCATTCTGTGTGGCAGTGAAAATTTGTCACCCTGAAGCCTCTATTGATTCTTTCTAGCTTTGGTAGACTTTCCTGGAACCTCCCTTTTACACAGATCAGTATCAAAGATGATTTTGTCCAATAGTTACTAATTATGATTTTAGGATGTAAAAACAATGAGACTTCAAAAAATAACATATTGGTTGGTATGGTATGGAAGCATGAGTTTTGGTTTATAATACAAGAATCCTGGGCTATAAAGAAAAATGTATAGAAGTCACTGCCCTGAGATTTCCTCTGCTACAAAGGCATTAGGCTGTCAAGGAGGCCCTATTTCTTCCTCAGATTATCAGAGTGATAGGTGAGGGAAGCACCTCATTTCCAGGGACCTCAAATGTTCACATTTGCTAAATTTCTTCCCAAAGGAAGAAATCAAGTAGATACAACCTCTCAGACTCTGAATTATAGACAGAGTGGCTATATCGTACTATGGTTTAAATGTGGATTTTTCCCAACAAAACTCAAGTTGAAATATTATTCCATAGAGCAGTAGTATTTTGAGATGAGATCTTTAAGTCATTAAAAAGAATTAGTGCCTTTCTCCTTGGACTGAGCCTGAATGAAGGAGTAAATTCTGGGCCCTTGGAAAATGAGTCATTTTTTAGAAAGTGGGTTGTTATGAAGGGTGTCACACATGTGTTCAGACTTTCTTCACTGGACAATATCTCCTACTGCTTCTCTGCTATGAGCAGATTCAGCATGAAACCCTCACCAAAAATTCAGGCATCATAACCTAGAACTTACCTGTTTTCAGAACTGTGAGATAAATGAATCTTTTCTTTATAATTTACCCAGATTCAGGTATTATATTAAAAGAACAGAAAATGGACCAACACAGAAAAGAAAGAGACACATTCTCTTACATTGAATTTTACCTTTATTAAATCAAAAATTATCTATTCCTTCATTTTGTTACATTTCACAAATAAAACCAGAAAATATGTCCTACTTCATGTATCATAGGTGATTATATTCCCAAAATAAATTAATTAAAAATGCATAAATTTCAAAACTTTATGTGATTTTAATATTATCACCACAATTAATAACAGATTAAGTAGATTTTTACAAAATTTGAGGTAACCTAAACTTAAAAAGATATATTCTGTTTGACATATTTCATAAGACCCAAGGGAGAGGGCTTCTTTAGATATTGGATTTTCCATAGTATTAGCGGCACAGTCCTTATGTATGTCTGGTCAGAAGTGACTACAGAAGAAAAAAGCTTTGATATGGGGAGAGAAAGAATAGGAAGAAATACTGTATATCAAAAAACTTTAAGAAACATTAGTAGAGATCACAGTTCTACCTTCACAATCTAGGAATACTCTTATTCAGCCAATGGCCTTAGTGCTTATTGAAATACAAGTGGGGAGTTGGTAAAGAGAGTGTAATGGGAACCCTCCTTAACACATCCAAAGAGGAAGAGACCTTCACCTCATCCATCTTGTCATCTTTGTTCCCTTCCCAATAATCATTACAGACTCCAAAAGCCCAGTTCCAAGAGTCTCCCACTTCCATCTCCCAGTAATATCTGCCCGTGGTAAAAGTCTGAAAACCCTAGGCAAGAAAGCATTCTGATGTTGGAGTGATCCAGGAGGCACCTTGAAGATCACATCCAACATTCACATTTCTCAACTCTCAATACAGGAAGATGTGGCAGTTGAATCTTTCAGACACAGAGTAAGAAAAAAACTGTAGACCTGTATATAAACAGAATAAGAAGCTAAAGTTCTAAGAAAACTCATTCTGTGAAGAACTGACATTACTGGAAACTGTGAAGTTATAGCAGCAATGATGTTTTTGGCTGTAACATCTAGTACAATTGTGGGCATAAAGAGTTAATCTGCAGAACAAATAGTTTTTTATGTATTTGTTATTTATTTATTTATTTTCATTTATTTGTCATTCATTTATTTCATTATTTATTTGCCACAGATATGGAAAATTGTTGAAAATGTGAAAATTTACATACTGTGTCAAATATAAGATCAATATCTTTGAATTTAATTTTTATTTCAAAATAGCTAGCTACAGAAATTATGCCCTTAACTCTCTTCAGGCATCAAAAATATTAGTATCAAAATAAAATTTCCATTTCTAAGAAATGGTGTCATTAATTTGAATGATGTGAAGATTTCCTCTCTTTTCAGCTTCTCTATACAACTGTATAAAACAATTTATACATTTTAGAAAGAGTAATTTAAAATTTATTTATGCAAAACTCCTCACTATCCCTGATTCTTGTGCATTCTCTGCACTGCCCTGCATTTTTGCTATTTGACATGTAGCTTTTTATACTGAGATTTAACATGTAGCTTTTTTGTCAATTTATAAAATTGATTTTGTTTTTATTATTTCTTCTTGGTGATAAAGCTGATTTCTTCTCTTAGTTTTTATACATCAGTTCAAAAATTTATGTTATATAAATTATATATACCCTTGGTAACAACATAAAATCCTAGTAAACTGTTTACCTTTGAAAGCTTCTCTCAACAATTAAAATTTATGCAGGAGCAAGGTGGCCCATGCCTGTTATCTCAGGTACTGAGACAAGCAGTACAAGGCCAGCTTGCACAAATTATTGAGAACTTGTTTTTAAAAAATCTGGGCTTTGCACATTTGGCTCAGTGGTGGGGTGCTTGCCCAATATGTTGGCGGGCCCTGGTTAAAATGATAGTATTATTTTTTTTTTCAAAATTGAACATATTAAGCAACTGCATCATTTTGTTTGTAAAATTGAATAATGAAGCTTAAATCTGAGTTCAGCTCCATTTATTAGAAATTTCAATTTTTACATCACTTGTTTTATATATACCTAAATAAATATGACCCTGGGTTATTTTTAACTTTTAACTTTTAAATTTTTATTTTTAACTTTTATTTTTATCTTTCACTTTTTTATGCTATAAGTCTGAGGCATATCGAAGATTTGCAGTCATTATTTATTTGTTTCTGGAAATTATTTATTAAAAATATTTTTAAAAAGAGGAAAACAGTACCCACATGGTCCTAAAAACAAATAATAGATTATAAGAATATTGCCAATGGACTTACCCTTACCTCAAAAGCAGTTGAGCCAGTCGATTAGTCCAGTGATTGGCCCTGAACTGAGATCTGGATTCACATATTGGGCTACACACAGCTGTATGAATTCAATTTTGCAAGAAGGAAGATGCAGTTAACATATGTACAGTCCCAAAATCATGACTTTTCTTAATAAGACAAAATATAAGGATTCTTGCTACATACAGAAAAATAAATAAAAATGTTCTAAGTGTTTAAGAGCAAAATTATATTCCACATGTGAGGTGGAATGAAAAGAATTGCCATTCATGATAATATACTCCATTATGTAAAGGTTTTTAAAAACATTGTTTACTTATACTCTTTTGGAGAACAACATATTTAATAATAAAATATTTACTGTTCAGAAAAATAAGTTTTTATTTATTGTATTAAGACTTAAATTAAGTTCTCACAAATGCTAGGCATGCTTTCTCACACTGAGCAAATACCCAGCCTTTTAAAAATTTTTATTTATTTATTTTTAAATTTTGAGACCAGTTCTCACTAAGTTATGAAGGCTGAACTTGAACTTATAATACTTCTATATCAGACTTCCAAGTCACTGGAATTACAGGTGTATACCACCATGCCTGGTGTAAAGAAGATTAAAAAATATGGATGCTGTTTCAAATGCCTGTAATAACCAGCATCTTATGAGGGTGAGGCAGAAGGTTCACAAGTTCAAGACAAGCCTTAGGATTTAGTAAGGTTTTAAGTAACTTAGTGAACTTCTGTCTCCAAATAGAAAATTTAAAAAGGATGCAATCTGGCTCATTGGTTATGTGGTTCAGTAACAATCCCCCCCCAAATTAAGTTTAAAAAGAATTCTTAATAATGAAAGATAAAAAATGATGAATGAAAAATTAAAATTATTAAAAATGAAGATTTTTCTGAAGAGAGAAAAAACTTCAAAGTCACTGAATTTTTAATTTTTTAAAAGCATTTTTTCTGCCCTCAGAAAAGGAAAATGAAGCTTAATAATGCAATAGAGAGTGTTGACTCTTTTTCTATGCTTCTTCTCCTAGAACACAAGCCCCAGGTTTCTGTGCCTCACAGCTGCTGAAAAATATCAGGGGCAAACATACAGAATCCCAAAAGCAAAGAAATGGAATTGTTATCATTCAGGGATGTAGCCATTGATTTGACTGAAGAGGAGTGGGAATGCCTTCATCTTGATCAGAAAAAAAATATATAGATATGTGATGTTAGAGAACTATAGAAACTTGGCCTTCCTGGTCATGACTCCTAATCATAACCAAGAATATTTAACAGAAAAGGGCATAGAACATATATTTCACAAAGTGATAAGTGAAAAATATAGAAATTGTTATCTTGACTATTTACAACAAAAGAAAATATGGAAAGCTACAGGTGAGAGTAAACACCAGAAATCATATAAAAAAATCAGGCCTTGTTTACCACCAAAGAAATTATACTGGAGAGAAGCCCTATAAATATAAACAATATGGCAAAGCCTTTAGTAAAAAAAAAAAAAAATCTTATTTACCACAGAAGAACCCACAATGGAGAGATACCCTACCAATGGGCAGAATGTGATAAAGTTTTTAAAGAAAAATCAATCTTTATTAAGCAAAGCAGAATTCACACTGAAAAAAGCCCTATAAATGTGAAAAATATGGCAAAGTTTTTAGTCAAAAATTTAACCTTATTTACCAAAGAAGAATTCACACTGGAGAGAAGCCCTACAAATGTAAAGAATGTGGCAAAGCTTTCCATTGAAAAACAGGCCTTATTTGTTACAGCAGAATTCACATTGGAGAGAAGTCCTACAAATGTAAAGCATGTGACAAAGGTTTTACTCAAATATCAACCTTTCTTTGCCACAGCAGAACTCACACTGGAAAGAAGCCCTACAAATGTAAAGATTGTGGCAAAGCTTTCCATAGAAAAACAGGCCTTATTTGTCACAATAGAATTCACATTGGAGAGAATCCCTACAAATATAAAAATTGTGGCAAAGCATTTAGTCAAAAAACAGATCTTCCCAACACAGGTGTGCAGTGCGACCAGGGAGCCACCTACCAGAGCCCTGAGGTGAAAGTTTCCTCAATTTGGAACTGATAGGGCAGAGGGAGATGGGGCTAATATTTGGAGCCTAACAGAGAGACCCAAAACTGGGAAATCTCCCAGCAAGAGATGGAGATAGTACCAGGCACTCAAGTAATATGAGCGGTCCCAAAAAAGAGACACATGAGGTGCAGTCTTTCAGCAGGGATGCAGGCACTCCCTGCATCTGTGCCCTGTGCCAAGACTAGTCTTTCCACCCTGGTTACCTTCACCATCCAGAGGGCAGAGACACCAGCTTACAACAGATAACCCCCACCTATTGAATGAGAAGAGAAACAGGAAAGATACAGAACTCTAAAGCTAGCTAAAACCCTGGTTTTCTCAATGGAGTTTTTTGTTTGTTTGTTTGTTTATTTGTTTGTTCTCTTATCACCCTCTATCCTCCAGCCCTCACATCCCCAAGATATGTGAAACCAAGAACTTTGCATGAAATAGAACTTTGAGGACTGAGTCTTCTGAATAATATAATACAAAGTATTGTATATGCCCTTTTTTCTTTTCCTTTATATTCTTTTATTTTTTTTTCCATCTCCAAATTTCACTGTTTTAACATCTGTATTTTTCCAAATACACGTATGTGTTTGTTTTATGTACTCTACTTTTATCCCACATACTTGACTACCCTAAATTACTTCCTGTCTATTCTCTTGCTTCTAACCCTCTTCATTAGATTTCTCCTTCACACTTCCTAAGATATCTATATCTTCATATCCTACCTCCTCAGCCAATCATCCTAAGCTCCACCCCCAGTTTATTTTTCACCATAGAAACTGTAAACCTTTTTACAAAACTACTGATTATATTTTAGATAATAACTGAATCCAACATTTCTGTACATCGGGACTAAACTGTAAATGTCTTAATCACAACAAATTGTTCATAGGTGGTATATTGTTGATATTGGGATCTGTTAACATTGTCATTCTCTACAAAGGAGAGGTCTTGGAACTCTACAAGAACACTACAAATCTATAGTGTAAAAACAATAACAATTTAGACCCACACAGCTGGAAAGGAAGACACATTTGCAACATGAAAAGACAAGGGAAGAAAGTGCCCTGAAGAAATTGAAGGCACCACATAATTAGAATCATTGGCAGCCACAGCAGAAGAAAGAGAAGTAGTGTAGGATATACATGGTTAAAATGTTCTGTGATCTCAAGGAAGATATAAGAGTGCAAATACAGGCAGTAAAAGACCATTTCAACAAGGAGCTAAATAAACATATACAGGAAGCAAAAGATCACCTCAAAAGAAAAATAGAGGTTCAAAAAAAAAAATAGAAATCCTTGAAATGAAATAAAAGAATCAATAAACCAAATTAAAAGCTCAAATGAAAGCATCATCAACAGAGTAGACCACTTGGAAGATAGGACATGAGACAATGAAGACAAAATATATAATCTTGAAAAGAACATAGACCACATAGTGATAATACTAAGAAACAATGTGAAGAACATTCAAGAAATACAGGGTAGCATAAAAAGACCAAATTTAAGAGTTGGGATAAAAGAAGGCATAGAGTTCCAAACCAAAGAAAAGAACAATCTATTTAATAAAATAATATCAGAAAACTTTCCAGACATGAAGAATGAATTGGAAATCCAAATTCAAGAAGCCTACAGGATGCCAAGTGTACAAAATCACAACAGCTCCACACTAAGGAACATTATAATGAAAATTCCAAACAAACAGAATAAGGAGAGAATTTTAAAAGCCACAAGAGAAAGGAATCAGATTACATAATGGCAGATTTTTGAACACAGACCATGAAAGCTAAAATATCCTGGAACAACATATATCAAGCTCTGAAAGAAAATTGGTGCCAACCAAGAATCTTCTATCCAGCAAAATTAAGCTTTAGACTTGAAGTTATATAAAAACCTTCCATAATAAACAAAAGTTAAAAGAATTTATAGCTAGAAAACCAGCAATACAAAACATTCTTGGAAAAATATTCCATGAAGAGGAAATAAGAAACAACAATGAAAATCAGCAGAGGAAGATAGTACCCTAAAGGAAAAACTAATCAAAGAAGAAAATCAAGTCAAATTAAATAACAAAATAAACAAAAATGGCTGGGAATACAAACCATGTCTCAATAGTAACACTGAATGTTAATGGCTTAAACTTACCAATCAAAAGACATAGGCTAGCAGATTGGATTTAAAAAGAAGATCCAACAATTAGCTGCCTCCAGGAGACTCACCTGATAGGAAAATATACACAAACTGAAGGAGAAAGGTTGGGAAAAGTCATATCACTCACATGGACTACAGAAGCAAGCAGGGATTTCCATTCTCATGTCAAATAAAATAGACTTCAAGCCAAAGTTAATCAAAAGATGGACATTACATACTGCTGAAGGGAACCATACACCAACAAGACATAACAATCATAAATATATATGCCCCAAACAATGGTATAGCTATGTTCATCAAACAAATTCTTCTCAAGGTCAAGAGTCAAATTAATCACAACACAATAATCTTGGGTGACTTTAACACAACTCTCTCATCACTGAATAGATCTTCCAACCAAAGTTGAATAAAGAATCTATATAGGGCTGGGGATGTGGCTCAAGTGGTAGCACACTTGCCTGGCATGCGGGTGGCGGTGGATTCGATCCTCAGCACCACATACAAATAAAGATGTTATGTCCGCCGAAAACTAAAAAATAAATATTAAAAAATTCTCTCTCTCTCTCTCTCTCTCTCTCTCTCTCTCTCTCTCTCTCTCTCTCTCTCTCTCTCTCTCTCTCTCTCTCTCTCTCTCTCTCTCTCTCTCTCTCTCTCTCTCTCTCTCTCTCTCTCTCTCCTCTCCCTCTCTAAAAAAAGAATCTATAGAACTCAATAACGCAATCAATAACTTAGGCTTAACTGACATATATAGAATAGTTCACCTTCATTATGTGGATACACTTTCTTCTCAGCAACACATGAATCCTTCTCTAAAATAGACGATGTACTCTGCCACAAAGCAACTCTTAGCAAATACAAAAAAGTAGAGATACTACCATATAGTTTATGAGATTATAATTGAGTGAAATTGAAAATCAATGACAAAATGAAAAAAATAAAATTTATTTCAACACCTGGAGACTAAACAATATGCTACTGAATGAAGAATGGGCTGCATAAGACATCAATGAAGAGATTTAAAAATTCTTAGAGGCAAATGAGAACATATACACAACGTATCAAAATCGCTGGGACACCATGAAAACAATTCTAAGAGGAAAGTTTATTGCATGGATTTCATTCCTTAAGAGAAGAAAAAGTCAACAAATAAATGACCTCACTTTGCATCTCAAATCCCTAGAAAAAGAAGAACAAACCAACAGCAGAAGCAGTGGAAGGCAAAAAAAAATAATATTTAAAATTAGAGCTGAAATCAATTAAATCAAAACAAAAGAAACAATTGAAAACACAGAAAGGTGGTTCTTTGAAAAAACAAATAAAATTGACAGACCCTTGGCTACTCTAATGAACAGAAGGAGAGAGAGAACTCAAATTACCAGCATACATGATGAAAAAGGTAATATCACAACAGACAATACAGAAATACAGATGTTAATTATAAATTATTTTGAAAACTTGAAAACTTATACTCCAATAAAATAGAAGATATTGAAGGCATCAGTGAATTTCTTAAGTTATATGACTTGCCCAGATTTCATTGAAAGAAAATAATCACAACAAATTTGATTAATAATGTAATTGCTTTTTATTTTCAACTCATGAATTCCATCACATTTATAAGTAGAGATGTGCAAAAAAAGGAAGAGAGAGAGAGAGAGAGAGAGAGAGAGAGAGAGAGAGAGAGAGAGAGAGAGAGAGAACAGAGACACTATGACAGAGATCTGGCAAAATAATGGGTTGTTATAAGGTAGTTTGAAAAAAAGCTAGGGAAGGACATAAGACAAAGTGAACTAGGACATAAGACAAAATTAAGATAAGCTTATTTTCCTTGTAAAGGTTAATGCCCAGAAAATTCTCTTACTGAGTTGGCCCAAACCTGCCTGTTTAGATAACTGGCTATTCTAGTCTCTCAAAAGGTCAAAAAACAAAACAAAAACCAAACCAAAACAAAACAAAACAAAAACAACTTGGTTTTTATTTGCTGATATGGAACATTAATGCTAGTGTACTAATGTACTAACATTAATGCTAATGTACTAACATTAATGCTAACTAACATTAATTAATTACATTAATTACTAACATTAATGCTAATGCAGCAGTACTCTCTAATTTGATTCTCTTTGAGGGATTTTGGATTGCTGCTGCAAACTCTTGTGGACATCAGATTCCAGCTCCTTCACTCCAAAGTGGATTCTAACCAGTGGCTCTCAGTTTGTTTCCAGGCCTTTGGTCCTAATGGGGCAACATCATTGATCCCTTTTGTTCTGAGGCTCCAGAATTTTAGACTGTAAGGAAAATAAAAGGAGACAGAAGCAAAGTGCAGAGCTGCTAGCTTTATTTATATTCACAGGTTACTTTAGGTCATTGGCATCACTAGTACATATTGTTTTATGTATTACTAGGCAGGTTATAGACTTAGCAACTTTATGCAGCTTATTCCTCAGTTACATACTGAGTTGCAATGTGCAATGTTAGGAGCTTTGTGTAGTTCTCAAAAAGTACATTGTATAAAGTTACTGTTATTTGCACAGGGTTAGGCTCAGTGAAACATTATTGTTGTCTAACAAGAAAGTTCTTTAATTCTCAGAAACTGTGTGCCCGAGATCAAGGTCGAAGCTGATAAGATTCTAACACAGAGCCTTCTCATAAAAGACATTGCTATGGCTATGAGGCATTCTGTGTCTTTGCACAGAAGTTTTCCCAGCAGTCAGGCATTGCATTTGTTTTAGTTATGTTACTAGTTCCTAGGAGAAATTGCAGGACATTCTAAGAGTGGGAAACAGAGTGACTGTTACCCCCTGGGAGTTTGCTCACCAGAAGAATGCTTCCTTTTATATTTCCATGGTAAGAATCTCTACATTAGACTCAGAATCTAGTGGTTCCTTCAGCTCTCCAGCCTGCAGACAGCCATTGTGGGAATATACAACTTCTAGTTCTTTAAGGAAATCTAATAAATCCCCTTTTTATAACCATATATATCCTGTTGGTTCTGTTACTCTAGAGAACCTAATGCTATAAAGCAATTAGATTGCCATGGAGTCCCTATTTCTTCCTCAGATTTTCAGAGTTCTAGATAAAGGAAGTATCTCATTTCCAGGGACCTCAAATGTTCACATTTAATAACTTCTTCCCAAAAGCAGAAATCAAGAAGATACAATCTCACAGACCCTGGGTTGGGCAGCAGTATTTTCCTCTGGAAGATGCATTGTATACACAATGATTTCTGACACCTAGGATAAAACAGTTACATGAGGTCTAGCTCGGGCAAAAATTTTGAGACAGCTCCTCCTAGGCAGCCTAATGACTTTGTAGCTCTGGAAATCTCAGGACAGTGACTTCTCCTAAATATTTTCCTTTATAGCCCAGGATTCTTATATTAGAAAACAAAACTCATGCTTCCATACCATACCATCCAATATGGTATTTTTTGAAGTCTTCTTGCTTTTACATCCCAAAATCATAATTAGTAACTACTGGATAAAATCATCTTTGATACTAATCTGTGTAAAAGCGAGCTTCTCAGAAAGTCTACCAAAGCAAGACTGAATCCAATTCAGAGACATTATATTTGATAAACAAACAAAAATGCAACCTGTAAAATTGTTAATTTTTGAAAGATAATATCACAAAACAAAATATACCTATATGTATGTATAGTCAGATATAAAAATATATTCACTTTTATGAGTCACTATATTAATACAAATTTGAACCACATATTAAACTGCTAGACCTCCATATGAATAAAAAGAAATTTAAAAATCAATATTGACTGATAAAAAATGTAATAAATGAAGTTTACTCAAAGCTGGAGAAAGTAAAAAGAAAAAGCATACTTACTCAAAGCATTTCCCAGTGCCTAGATATTCCAGTAGAAATAAACAAGTTCTTGCTAAATTGCCCAGCCTGGCATCAAATTTGAGATCCTCCTTCCTGAGACTCCTGAATAGCTAGAATTATAGGAGTACGCCACCATGCTGGCTAAGAAAATGAAATTTTATAGAATATTTTGTAAATAGATCAGATTTATTATTTTTCTACACATCACTCATTTGTTTTAAGTATTTCAAATCTGGTAAAGTCTTGCACTTATAATTCTGTTTAATTTTAAAAAGACAAATTTTAAAAGTTAAGCAAGTGATGTAAACTTTTAAAAGTATAAAATCACGTGGATGAAACACAAAGGATGAAGTGTTCCAAAGATTCATGTTGTTGGCTACATGTGACAGGATTAATAATGTCTGACCTGGCTGCCTGTGCAGAAGGTGGGGGTCTTCAAATTGTGCTTGAAACTCCCATAAGCACCACTCCTCCACCTGCAAAAGAGATTAAAACAGTACCTCAGAAGTTAGGTATCTTGACTTCACAGACCCCCAGAGAATTGAGTCTGCTGTTTGGCAGGTTTATGTCTTTGCCCACTTCTACCCTCCAAACACTCCAACAGAAAGTGGTGACAGTTTCACTGGGTCGCTGGTGAAAGTCAAGCCCATGGCTAACATTTTAGCAGGATTAACACTGTCTCAACCCCACACCTTTTTTTTTAGATAGTCGTGCTCAGTTTTCCAGTCTGTCCTTAAATTTCTTATCCTTCCAAGTAGCCTTAGCCTCCTGAGTAGGTGGGATCATTGACATAAACCCCTGTGCACAGCAGCTGTCTCAAAATTTTTGCCTGAGCTAGACCTTAAGTAACTGCTTTATCTTATGTGTCAGAAATCACCTTGACCAAATTGCATCTTTCAGAGGGAAAATATTGCTGCCTCACATAGGGTCTGAGAGGTTGTATCTTCTTGATTTCTGCTTTTGGGAAGAAGTTTAGCAAATGTGAACATTTGAGGTCCCTGGAAATGAGAGACTTCCTCATCCAGCACTCTGAAAATCTGAGGAAGAAATAGTACCTCCTAGGCAGCCTAATGCCTTTGTAGCTCTGGAAATCTCAGGGCAGTGACTTCTCCTAAACATTTTCCTTTATAGCCCAGGATTCTTGCATTAGAAACCAAAACTCATGCCTCCACACCATACCATCCAATATAGTATTTTTTAAAGTCTTCTTGTTTTTACATCCTAAAATCATAATTAGTAACCATGGAACAAAATCATCTTTGATATTAATCTGTGTAAAAGGGAGTTTCTAGGAAATTCTACCAAAACTAGAAAGAGTCAATAGAGGCTTCAGGGTCACAAAACTTCACTGCCACACAGGATGGGGTGTGGGAAATGTGGCCATCTTTGCTCTTGCAGTTCATGCTGTGTATGTGGCATTACTTAAGAAGCAGACCCAAGCAAGGGTCCTGGGTCTCTTTTGGGAAAGCATGAGATTGAGGTGACAAAAATAAAAACAAAACTAGTTCCTTTCTTTCTTTCTTTCTCTTTTTTTAAACAGAAATTGAACCCAGAGACACTTTACCACTGAACCACACCCTCAACCCTTTTTAATATTTTAATTAGAAATAGAGTCTTGCTGAGTTGCTTAGAGCCTCACTAAATTGCTGAGGCTGGATTTGGACTTCTCATATCCTTGCCTCAGCATCAGGAACTGGGATTATAGGTGTGGGCCACCTCAGCTGGTGAGGAAAACAATATTTCTAAATTAAATCCCTCTCCACATGGGAGAATAAAACTAAAGCAAAAGTCGGAAAGAAAAATGTTTATAAACGTTCAAAAACACTTACTAAAAAAATCACATATGATGACACCCTCTTTCTGTTCTTAAAGGTGAAAAATAAAAGAACAAAACTAAAAATCTTTAGATATAATCTGAATTTGGGGATTCATTTTTTTAAGTCAGTAACTGTTGGCAATACTCTGGATGTTTGTTTATGAAGATTAGAGAAGAGATTACATCAAATTTTTCTACCTGAGAACTAATTACCCACACATCCAAACCACTCACAGTAATCTAATCACCCATACTAATCCAATTATCTACACTAACTCTGATTTGGAGCATCCTGAAATGCAATCAAGGAAGAAGTGGGTGTGGTCTTCAGAAACTCAATAAAAGTGAACTCCAGGAGACCAGCTCATTCTTCTCCAGAGTAGAGTTTGATACTTACCTGGCTGAATGACATCAAAATTGACCCCCTCTACACCTTGAGTGCATGATCCTGAAGTGTAATTCATATTTTCACTTCTGAAGCAAGAACTGCTGAAACCATAGAGTCATTCTTAAGGTAAGTGAGCTCTAGCAACTATTTCCCCCCCAAAAAAAATCATATGTAATTTTGTAGTTTATACATTTTTTCTTTTTTATATTTTTTGTACTGGGGACTGATCAGAGGAACTGGACCACTGAGCTGATAAATTTAGCAAACAATGTTTTAAAAAATTAAAAGTGCTGGGGGCATAGTTTAATGGTAAAGTGCCTCTGGGTTCAATGTGCAGTGCTGAAAATAAATCATGTACAGCTATAATAATGAAAAGTTTTTAAAAGGATTCTCAACAAGTTACTTCCATTGAAATATCTAAGGAGTTTAGTCTTCTGAATATTGTATTATTCACACATTGTTTCTATGTCTATGTATATCAATGATTGTAAAATGTTTACTGATTGAACCCATGAACATTTTACCTCTGAGCTACATTTCTTGCCGTACTTATGTTATTTTGACAAGGGTTTCCTTAACTGACCTTGAATTTGGAATCCTTGTGCCTAAACCTCCCTAAATAATGTGGATAGTTTATAACCAGGTTGTTAGCTACTATTTTGTAAAACTAACCATTTACTCAAATATTTCATTAACTTAGTCTTTTCTAAATAATAACCCATTATTACTAATATTCAGTTAATTACTACTAACTTATTTAGATATAAACATTTGAAGTGGATGAAATGTTTCTTTAAAAACATGTTGAAGCAGCCAGGGGCAGTTACTCATGCTTGTATTCCCAGTGACTGAGGAAGGAGGATCCTAACTTTGAGGCCAGCCTCAGTAACTTAGTGAGATTCAGTCTCAAAAAAAAAAAAGTAAAAGTAAAAGTGTGTGCTTGGTTGTGGCTCAGTGGTTAAGCAGTCTGTGTCCCTGGGTTCAATCTCTAGGACTTAAAAAAAAAATCTGATATGGCCAAAGAGTTTGGTATATCTGGTATCTGACTGATTTGATTTTCAATGTAGAAATGTGTGTGTGTGTGTGTGTGTGTGTGTGTGTGTGTGTGTGTGAGAGAGAGAGAGAGAGAGAGAGAGAGAGAGAGAATATCCAGCATTTAGAGGTGTTTGTAATGTATTCAGGTTATAGAAAAGAAGTCAATTGGATCAAGAATGCACTTGACCTTTTGCCATTAAGCTAGTAATCTATCCTGCAGAAATCTAATCAGGGTGGGGCTTTAAGGATCACAACTAATATAAAAGCTTCTCAAAGAAAAATTATGTTCTCTTTACAGGCATTTGGAGTTGGCTAGAGTGTGGAAGCCTCAATAGGTTGGTTACTCCTGTCATCCAGAGATCTCAGAAGACACAGAAACCCTGAGCCAGCTGAATGAATATTTGTGCAAGTGCTGCCAAGACAGAGTAAACAGTCTTCAGGTGAGTACTGGGTTCTGAGTAAATGAACTCATACTTTCTCTCTTAAGTTTTTTTTAACTCAGTTTTCAGAAGGCTTCCCAAAATAGATGCTGAAGTCTATTTAATAAAAATCATGTATTTATTTTTCATTCACACATTGTTTTAAAATATAGAAGTTAATGTATTTTATTTTACATTCCCTGTGTATCCAAATTATAAATTTATGGAGAAAAAAATTCTTGATGTTCTGTAGCTTTATTTGGGAATGGGATCTGAGCTTCACTAGAAAGCCCTGAAGAATGTGCAACATGCTATTTTCAGCAACTTCAGGTTTTAGCTTTGGTCTATAAAGTGCCCAATGGCAAGCCAGAATCTACTGATGGCTATGGAAGGATGACATTGGTGAATCAATGAGGTGCCAGAAATGAGAGGGTTTTCAGTATTTATTCCAATTTAGAAATGGGAAGTTTGATGACCTCCAGTCATTCATTTTTTTGTTTTGTTTTTAGTTGTAGCCAGACACAATACCTTTATTTTATTTATTTTTATGGGGTACTGAGGATCAAACCCAGCACCTGCCATATGCTATGCAAGTGTTCTACCACTGAGCCCCAACCCCAGGCCCTCCAGTCATTCATTCAAAAGCAAACTATATTGGAAAACACTAGCTGCCATTTAATCTTGGAGTTCTTGTATTTCCAAAGGTGGATTTCCTCGTAAATAGTGAGTTTGATATGACTGTGGGGTGCATTGCTCTTACACACTTCTTTTCCAATGTTAATTTTATACATGTCTTTTTGAGTATAAAAACTCAAAATATATTGTGTACTATTGTTATTCTTAACAATTGCCACTTACAAAATAGTTGGTGGTTTAAGACAAATAATGTTTTTTTTCTTTCCAAACATTTCAGAATAAGTTGTGACCATAAACACAGAGTATGGAATTACTTTTGCATTTACTTTGCAACTTTGTTGGGTAATTGTCACTTTTATCCCAGTTACTTTCTCTGTTCTATGATTAAGTTTGTTTTTATTCTCATTTTTCTAACCACATTGATGATGAAGTATTGCATTATGAAAGACAAGATTGGTAATTAAATAATAGCTTCCAGATTCGCTATACATTGAAATTCTTTTAGGTAACAAATGTTCTGAAGAGACTCTCAAAGAGGCAGTACTTTCATTGAAACTACAATATAAGAATTAGAAAGCCAGGTAAAGCTGTAAGTATTGTAATTCTTCTGAAACCTTACCATTTGAAAGGAGAGATAGTATGATTTTCTAGAAAAGTTTTGTTTGTGATTGCCAGGGTCTTGAAGCATCTGTTCATCAGTCACAGGTTGCATGTCCACCTTCTACCCATAGACCATGATTGAGGCATTTTTGGGGTGTTCACTGCAGTTCATTGGATTATGTTGTTTCCAACTCCTTAGCTTCACCATTACTGATACCTATTTGGGCTGCCTTTAGAAGTGTCTAACTTAGGGCACGACAGAATGGAATACATTTCCCTTTAAGCCAGTTCTCTTCATTGTGTCTTTTTATTTGGTCTTCAGGGTATTTATGTTATCTGAAGCTTTTGGAGTGAGTAGACTGCATTTGTGTTATTTTGTTTTATTTCAAGGAGGCTTTGCCAAGATTTTGGAAGCAGCCTGGCTGGAGAGGTAGAGATTTCAAATATTGCACATGCATCATATAAAAAGCAAGCATAAATTTTATTTTAGATGTAAATATTCTTCCATTTACATTGTTAACTTTATTCAAGCAACATATTCAAGTGAGGTTTGGTTATTTTCATTAACAACTAATGAAAGAGAATAACCCTCTTTCTCTTTCTGTTTTGAAATACAATATCACACATACTACAGAACTTCTAGGAATAATTCATCTGCTGAGTTGTGAGACTGGAGGAGTTTGAGTTCCTGTTGAGACTTTTTCAACAACTGAGACTTTTTCAGTGGCCCAGAGAGAAATCTCAAAATGGCATCATACCACAGCCAAGACTGCTGGTCAGACAAAAACATTCTGAAGTTACTGGAAAATATAGAGAATAATGTTCAATGCAATGATAATGAAACATTCAAGACAACCCTTTCAAATATGGACTGGGAAAAAATAGCTTTTAAGCATTTCTCTGCAGAAATGTGCAAAGGCAAGTGGTTAGAGATTTCTCGTAAATTGAGGAAGTTACGTACATTGAAAGAATTAGTTCTGGAAGCCAAAGAATGTGTTAAAATTCCCACAAAATGCAAAAAATATGACAAACATCCAGACTTCCCAAAAAAACCCCTGACTGCTTACATCCGCTTCTACAAGGAGAATTGGGCCCAGTATTCCCAAGAGCACCCTGAGCTGAACAACAAGGAGTTGACCAAGATCCTGACTGAGAAATACAAGCAGCTGCCAGAAGAAACAAAGCAGAAATATATTGAGGATTTTCAGAAGGAGAAACGGGAATTTGAAGAAAAACTGGCATGTTTCAAAGAAAATCACCCTGATCTAGCTCAGGTCTCCAAAACATCTGATGTCTATAAGAGGTGCCAAACCAAAGCCAGAAAGAAGTTACAAGGAAATGTAAAAATTGTGACATCTCTAACAGAAACTGATGGATTTTCTGAGAAGGTGAAATTTCATGGAGAGCCCAAGAAGCCTCCCATGAATGGATATCACAAATTTCATAAAGATTCATGGTCTAGTAGGGAGCTGCAACATTTGCCCCTGAGGGAGCGTATGGTAGAGATTGGGAGGCGCTGGCAGCATGTCCCACAGAGCATGAAGGAACAATATACAAGACAGGCTGAGGAGTTGCAGAAACAGTACAGGGTGGACCTGGACCTCTGGCTCATGAGTTTGTCACCAAAGGAGTATGCCTCCTACAAAGAGACTAGCTATGGGAAGCGTAAAAACATAACCAAAGCAGGAGGCCCAAACCCCAAGTTCAAACGAATAGACCAACAGTCCCCATCAGCTGAAAGTCTGCAAGAAGGCCTTGAAAAGAAGCAGGGACTGATGTCTCCAGGGAGGGACTCACCCAACACTGCTCAGATGGAAATCAACTAACAACTATCATCCCTCATAAGGGTCAGCAAAGAACAAGTAGAAAGAGGATGAAGGAAGTGACTCCATAGACTCTAGGAGTGGAGATGAAACTGGATGTGGTGGGTCTGAGGGCAGTGGCTCTAATCATCTCCCTGGGGCAATCCTTAGACTTAGACTTCATCTTTGTTCATACTCTATGTTGTTATGTTGAGGGAACTATCAACAAAAAGGAGTTCAGGTTGGAAAGAAAGAAATGTGGATCACTAGTATCTATGACAGTTTTGTAAACTGGGAAAGGAAAACCCATCTAGAACTATGTGTGTGTATATATATATATATATATATATATATATATATATATATATATATATATATATATATATATTTTTTTTTTTTTTTTTTTTTTTTTTTCTTTTTTCCCACTAGCAGTATATGAGTGTACCTCTTCCTCACATCCTTGCCAACATGAATGTGTTCTCTGATATAAGGAGGCTGATTCATGGTGTGGTTGAGAGGAGGAGCATGGGAGGATTAGACAAACTCTAGATAGGGCAAAGGAGAGGTCGGGGAAGGGAAGGGCATGGGGGTAGAAAAAATGGTGGAATGAGATGGTCATCATTACTTTAAGTACATGTATGAGGACACAAATGGTGTGAATATACTTTGTATATGACCAGAGACATGAAAAATTTGCTCTATATATGTTATGTGATTTGCAATGCATTCTGCTGTCATTTATAAAAAATAAGAATAAAAGAAAAAAAGATTGTAAGATTACAGAATGAGATAATTGTGCTATGGAATGCACACAAAACTACACTGAGTATTCTTGAAGTAAGTTTTGCTTTTACTTTTAGGCTTCCAGTAATGATAGGCAGCTACCCATAAACCTGTGACACCCGCAATCTGTGAAATTGTTACTCAGGATTCTTGGAATGAATCTGGAGTGAGAATTATTGCGTGGTTCTTTGAGTAGGTACCTTAAAAAAAAATGTACCAACTCCTGGTATCTCTCTCCCACCTGGGAATGGGCAGAATTATACAGGCAGAAATATCTGTGTGTGTGTGTGTGTGTGTGTGTGTGTGTACTCAATACTCTTTGCTATTTCCATATTTTGCTCTCATTAATGTTAGCATCATAGTAGTTGTATCATTTTTATATGAAAAACATTGAGTTTTTTGTGTTTAAGTTGTTCTTAACTATGTTTTTAGAATTAGTTTCTTAACTGAAACATTAAAGTATAAAAATTGTACATATGAATGAAGTGCTGTGTTATGTTTTGATATCTGTATACATTGTAGAATTTTTAATTAGGTCATATCTATTTATTTCCTCAAAATGTTATCATTAGGAGAATACACTTAAAATCCTTTTGTCTTGTTTTTTGAAATGTACAGAACTCTCCTTGTTTCTACGTATTCTAGTTACTATTTATATTTTTTTTTCTCAGTTAACAATCATTTTCAGATAATAATGGCAACATTTCCAGTTGCTGCACCTCTGCTGTATTTTCTCTTCTAAATATGTTTTAGGAACCAGAACAATGTCAAGAAACACCAGTGATATGTTCTGGATTTTATTCTGTCTTTTAAGCTAAAGCTTACTTGTTATCTAATGATAAAAATCATGGCAATTGCTGCCTCCAGGGCCAGTTCCTGTGGAGGATGCTGCAGAGTCTGGTCTGCACGGGGCACTCAGGGTCCCCCTGTGAACAGGCGGTGGCAGGGAGCAGGGGGCCTGGCTGTAGGGTGGGTGGGGGGAGCAGGTGAGGGGAGGTTGGGGCAGGGGGGCGGTGGAGGCAGGGAGGGGTGGTGGAGGGGGGAGCGGTGGACAGGGATGAGAGGTGGACAGGGGGTGGCGGTGGAGAGGGGCGGGGTCGACCTCTGGCTCCTTCTTCTACCGCATGTGGCTTGTGGCAGCAGAGAAGTTCAGTTCGGGCACTCTTTGCCCGCCATTTCTCTTTCTTGTCCGCTTTGCCTCACCTGAGCCACGACGTTCCTGGACTCTAATCCAGCAGCTTCCTCTTTGCCCAAAGGTGACTGCGGCCTTCCCATGGCGAGGCGCGGAGGGAACACGGTGACCTTAGTGCTCCTCGTGCAGTGGGAAGAAGAGGGCAAAGGAAAGGTGGTGGATCTGCTGGCGCAGGACGCTGAGGCAGATGTCGTATGCTGCTGCCAAGTGAGGCAATATGGCTCTAAAGGAAGCCAGGCGGGGATCTCGGGCCCAGAACCTGGTTTCGCCGGCCCAATTGAGGTATCACCTTGAGATTCTCTCCTTTTGCTTGTGCTTCAGCGATGTGGAGAAATGGCGGGAGGTCAGGGTCCCTGACCCGGACGCATTGGGTGGCTTTGTGGAAAATAAGGGTCTATGGGGAGTCTGAGAGATGCGGGATGCCTGGGGAGTTTCTGTTTTCTGTTTGGGGACTGGTGCTGAGCCTCAGGACTGGGTTGGGGGAGAGGTGGAATAAGGTCAGAATTTGAGAAAGCACCGCCAAGGCCTGTTCTGGACTCCCTGTGGGGACCCTTGAGAACCCGGCCCTGCTGCAGAACCTACCCATCACCCAGCCACCCTGGGCAGCCAAGTGGGAGTGATTATTCCGAAATGCCCTGAAATCCAGACTCAATACTGCCCCACCTGCAGGCCCCAGGCATGAAGAGGTTTGCCTGTTCTGATGTACTTTGTTGACATCAGAACCCACCTGGGGTCATTGGGACTGTTAAAGTATCCTGGCTTTGTTTGTTTGTTTGTTTGTTTTCACCCCGTACCCCATTAAAGGGAGATTTTTTTTTTTTCTTTCTCACTGGTTCTAAAGGAAGAAATCCCTGCTCTAGTAAAAAGACTGAGGGAAGTATGTACATGGATGTCAAATCGGATATTTAGAAATATCTAAGTTGTTACCGTTACATAGAAAGTTCACTTTCTGAAAATGTAGTGGTTGTGTACTTCCTGTGAGGAGACACGTGGTTTTCAGGGTGAGTTTCTTCCTATTTGCTGTTTGCTTTGAAGCAGCCTAGATGCATGGCCTTTATAAAGGCTCTTAGATAACCTTCAGGTTCAAAATTCCAAATAGATGAGCAATCTCCATGTTCAAAACCAAATATAGTATTTGAAGTTAACTGCAGTTTATGTAGGTTACAAGAATAGCTCCTGAACTTAAATGCACAATGCAATGATGCCATGGTGTAGGTTTTCTAATAAGTTAGTATTGGGCCTGCTTGACTGGAAATTTTCTGCCTAAAGTTGAATATGACTTGTGCATTCAGAAACAAATTACAGATATGTAAAAAAGCTAAATGTAATTAAAAAATGATAAAAATCATGCTGATATACATATTTAAATATAAATTTTGACACATTAAGAAAACATTTCTTATTATTGGTTTTAATATACTGTGTCTCAGGTTTGGCAAGTAAGCAAGAAAAGGTAAAACCTCCCATCATTTGCTTTTTGTTCTATGCAGTCTGTCAGTTGGGTGGATAATTCTCCTTAAGGGAAATCTACGTTACTGACTCCACTGAGTGAAGCTGACACATAAAGAAAACTTAGTATTATTAGTAAAGGAAACTGAATTAATGACACACCTCAGATTATTCCCTTGTCACATTCCAGAAATAAATCCCCTGGTTATGCTTTTTTATAATTATGACTAGATTTTATGCAATTCTTTTAGCTCTTCTTTTGGTGGTAATATTATCGGTAAAGAAAATGAAGGATTGTTTGTTGCATATAAGTTTTCCTTGGCAATGATACCACAAAATACCCAAACATCCACATCAAACTTACTCAGAGTTAAGATTAGTCAAACATTAAACATGTACTGATTGCCTACCATGTACACTATAAGAGGTTTTATGTACTTCACTAAAATATAAACATTTCCAGTTATCCACTCATAGAAGCACTCCCATCCACAGGATGATCTATACTTTCTATGCTCTTTCACAAATAATAGATCTTTGTCCAAATAAGTGTATTACACACCCTGATACATGTTTTTATTTCCAAAGATTCCATACAAGTGTGCAATGTCAGTGTATGGCATTCAAGCTGATATTTCTCTACTTAAATTTGGGATGACTTTATTCTCATTCTCTGAGTATCATTTATCCAATATCAGGGATTCCTGGTTCGATCATTAAGTAAACTACAAAATTTGAATGGATAGTGCTCAGCAATTATGTTTCCAGGGGGAAGACAACTGATTTTTTATTCTAAACAGAGCTAGCTTTCAAAAGTAGCTGGTAGTTAGCCAGCATGGTGGTAAGTGATTATTATCCCAGCACCTTAGCAGGCTGAGGCAAGATGATGAAGATCACAAGTTCAAAGCCAGCCTTTGGGCTTAGCAAGACCCTCTGCAATTTAGTGAGATCCTGTTATCAAAAGGGTAGAAATGTGTTTTAGTGACCCTTGGATTCAATCCCTGAGACAATAAATAAATAAATACTTAATTAAACAAATAAATTCCATGGTAGTTATTTTAAAGCACCAAACCTCTCATTTAAATTTAAAAAAAATGGCCTTGATCACTCACTGCAATTTTTATTTCTGGAGTGAAGGCAACTGTCTCCAGAGAGCCCAGTGATACCAAGCTCACAGAACAGTACCTCTCAGGTGGTCAATTTAAGATGCTTCTTATCTCTCCAGCCAACCCTCATTTCTCTGGGCCCATTCTATCCCTGCTTGGCTAAAAGCTCCTCCCCTCTTACAGCTGTATTCTGCCTCTGACACTCTGTCTACTTTGAGTTTGACCATAGAATTCTTTCTTGGCTGTGTTCAATCTGTGGCCAGTCAACACCACACTGCTTTTGATTTGGCCTACTATCAGTAAAAGTCACTAACCAGCCTGTTAGCACAGGTATCACCCCTCACTATCATACTTTGTCACCAACAGGAAACAGTGTTTAAGAGATCAGAACACAAAATTAGTAAATACCTGTGAAATAAGCCTAAAATATATATTTCCTAAGAATATCGGATGTGACTTCAGAGATATGGGAGTAATTGCCTGAGGCGGCTGTGCAGCTAGCTAGAGGCAGAATCTGGAGCCAAATTCAAAATCATGCCCACGACAAACACAAGGTAAAAGGTAAGAAAATTTTATAAGTAAATAAAAATATAGTCTGGTACACAGCAGATATTTTAGTATCTCTCCACAGAATTGTAGACAGAATACAGGCAGCCTGTATAATGAGAAATGTGGCTTGATGTAACAGAGGCTATTATGTACCAAGGATCTTTATTTTCAGTTCTGAAACTAAGTCTGTGGCTTCAAATAATATGCTACTATTTCAGAGTAAAAGGTCCCACCAGCTTTAGCTCCATTCTTTTATTTATTTATTAATTTTTGCTACAAGGGATTGAACCCAGAGGTGCTTAAATGCTAGAGTCCTCTTAGCCACATCCCAGATCTTTATACTTTTTTGTTCCCAGACAGGTTTTCACTGAGTTGCTTAGGACCTCTCTGATTATAACTTTCTACTTGAAGTCTCCTTGCCTACATCTTCTACACAGCTAGGATGACAGAGGGGGCACCATCACACTGCCAATCTTTTCAAGAAATTAGTCACAAGAATAGATCTCACTCATCCCATGAGACAAAGTAATAAAGCTGAAGAAGAATTAGGGAAGTACATGAGGTGGAAAGCAAAAGTGGAACAAAGATTTTTACAAGATAATTATTTGAGTTAACTAAATATGAATTTTCAGATTAACTCACAGAATAGTGACAGAACTATTTTGTTTCAGTATTGTACCATCATTAAAATGCTGAGGTAAGCATGCAGAATTCAGAATATTAAAAAATGCAAGGCTCCATTGCCCAAATACATTCAAGTGAAGGTGGTTTGGAAGATGCTAAATAAAACAAATCAAGTAAAACCTGAAAGGATACTTCAGAGATGTGAACACCCTGCTTTTGTAAATGAGGAAAGTGAGCAGAGAGAAATAAAACACACAGAGAGAGAACAGTGTGCACATTGTTCTATCTCCTACTGTTATTTGCAACCACATATACTAAAAATACAAGGAGATAACTATCAAGAATACATTAAATACACTAATTTAAACAAAACATTTTGAGTTGATTGATATACATGTAGAAGGTAAAGGTATTAATACTGCACAGCAGCACACTGTGGGCTGTCTTTGTCCTGCCAAAGCCCACCAAACAGCTGAGAAGGGTATGTCAATAGAGATGAATGAAGACCTCTGGACACCAGGTTTGAGAACTCAATCTAATTTATTATTGCATAGGCAAGTTTTTTATGTATATTGTGCTACTGGGCAGATTCATCTGAGGATCATATAACCCTATGAGCTAGCAACATGCTTACCAGTGGTGACCAGTGGGCTAAAAGGTCAAATGCAGGAAAGGAACATTCTGACACACAAGGAAGGCCAAGTTATCAAGGTCATGGACCCAGTGGTGTTAGTGTGCCAACTGCTATATCCTGGTTCAGTGTGCTAAAACCTGAGAGTCCCTCATATAGGCAACATTTGCTGCTTCCCAAGTTATGGGCCCTACAGCACACCTCACATATTTAAGAGACTAATTAAAACTAAATGATCTCTCAAAGATTTTACTGCATGGTTTTTAAAAATGAATAAGTTTTTATCAAATTTTCAAATTTACGGTAAAATGTACAAACTTAAAAATGCACATCTTTCTGTTATCTTCTACAATTTTTGCCTTTATTTAAACTGAGAACTGGGTGTTTTTAACCTAAGAATGGTTATGTAGTATTTACAGTTAATTGCATTTCTTAGTTAATTTATTGCATTGTAGGTGCACATTTTCAGGGTGGAAAATGGTCACTGGGTACAAGAGGGATCTGTGTTTTATAGGTTATAATGAGGGTGACTTAATCATTGGAGACAAACAGAATATGTTGGTTTGGGCAGTCAAGAAACCAGTAATAAAAGTCTGTAACCCATTATTACCAGTATGAGATGGAAATCCAGAGCCTGGAACATACTATTTACTTTTTACCCCTGGGAATTGTTCTTACCAAAGCTCACTATTTGATTTCTCCCTCCAGGACCCATCCTCACTGGAGGACTGTTTAAAGTCTAGAGCCCAGGTCAGTATTTACCTCATCCCCTCAGGATCCATTGTCCTCCTTTTTCTTTGGGGACTGTTATTTTTCATAAACTTCATTTATCAAAATACATTTTCACTGGGAAAAATAAACAAATGGATCCATGCAAAGTGAACATTAACTTTGGTAGATGTCAGTGTAGGATAGCCTATAAAAAACATATTTGCCTTTATTCCCCCAGAGCTGCTTAAATTTCAATTTAAGAAATTTAAAAATTAAGAGGTGAAAAAATTATGAGATTTTATTATGTCAACATTTTTTTTCCATTCTACATGGTCATCAACAAAGCTCCAGCACTTAAAGTTCTCTGACTAGTCATTGGGAGCTTAGTCTGCACCTTCTGGAACACCTGTGGTGGGTGAATTTGCTGTTAACATCAGCTGCAACTGCTACAGCTTTCCACACACAGCAATTGCATTTGTCACATGGTCTGCCCCTTTCTCATGTTCACCTTGAGCTTGTAACTCTTTACCAAAAGGTATTTCTTAATGGAAAAATTTCTGAACAACTTCAGCATCTTTAGGATTCTGTTACATAGAAAACCCACTGTCTCCTTGAAAAACTTGTTCTCCTTTCTTCCTTCCCAAAGTGTGATCTATAAGTTGGGGTTACTCCACCTCTTGCAATTGAAGTAAATGCAGTAGTGGTTGATGAGCCCTGCATACCCCAGCACAGGTGCAGCATGGGCTCACCTTTTCCCTAGGGGCATGAAATGCAGCCACCCTGTGCATAGAGCAGAAGTTGGTGGTGCTTAGAGAGAATGAAATTTCAGTAAGTTTTCTTTACAATAAAGTTTATTTCTGGTGCTTTGATCTATCATTAGTATATCAAGTCAAAAATTTTTTATCTAGATGTGTCAAAAACTGAAAATTCATCATACTTTAAAAACCTGGTTATTTTTGTGCATGTTGTATTCTTCCTTGTTAACTCAGTACCAAACAGCTCAAGTCCTTCCCCTTCTTACTCACTATGTTTCCCTTGCATCTTCTACATCAATACAAAATCTTAAATTAGGGGCCCAGGAATAGTGTTAAAGTGCTGCAAAGCTCTACTAGCCTTTTAATAAGTTTTCTTTACAGTTAAACTTTTTCCTTAGGCTTTTCCTATTCTTAATCATGAAATAAATTGGGATAATACACTAATCCAGGAAGAGAAAATTTAAAAAAACCACAATAATAGTAGTTGTTAATATTAAAATTTTTCTCTGAAAAAAAATACTAAATTTTTAATTAATTTGCTTTTTCATTCCACTTGTATTGTGTGTTATCTTTTAAGCATTGCATTCCATGTAATGGGAATATAGTAGGAAATGTGACAAAAACTGTCCTTCTGTTGTTAAATTTAGAGTTGATATAATTAACCATGAATTTGGTGAGAGTTTGTTGAATATTAGGAGATGACATAATATGCTTGGAGTATGAAAAAAGAGGAACTACCTTGGTCTATGAAGGCAGAGATGGCTTCCCTGAAAAGCTTTTGAGCAGAGATGTAATAAATGACTAGTTAGAAAAAAGAGACTTCTTCAGATACCTGGATTTCATACCAGAGACATTATGTGTAGGGTTTTATTTTGATATGGAAAGGTCCCAGGAACACAGTTTTTTCAGACATGGGTATTCACCAATTAATTCTCATTAAAAAAAAATCTTCTTTTTTTTCTCTCATTTTCTTCCTCTCTTTTTAATTTTTAACATATTTTTCTCTTTTTTTCACCTCTATTTTTCAATACTGAGGAATGAACCCATGGCCTCACACATGCTAGGCAAGTTTTCTACTACTGGGTACACCGCTATCATTTCCTTTTAAAATCATGTTAAAATGTCCACGCTAGCCTGAAAATTTGTAGTCCTCCAGGAAAGCCTCATTTTCATTTGGGATCTTAGGAAGAGAATAGTCTTCAGAGGGCAACTGAAGGAGGAAGAAAAGAATATATGTGAGGGAACCTCGGAAAGCATCATATAATCTGATATTTGAATCATCACTATCCAGAAGTACCCCACTCTGACCCTGAGGTCTTTGCACATAATGAGTTAAGGGTGGCGAGTTGATGTGGAGACTACAGTGGTTGTTCATCTTCAAGAGAAATAGTAGAAAAGTTTGCTCACTGTCAAAACTATGACTAGTGGTAGAATGTTTACAGACCCCCAGCTCCTAGTTGGAGGCATTTGCCACATCCCCCTCCCAGTAATGCCTACCAGAGGTAAAGACCTGGACACCCCAGGCAGCAAATCCTTCCACTCTCTGGGGCTCTTCAGTTGTGCCATCATCTCCAAATATCCTATTTCTAAATTCATCTTAAATGCTCATATAGTGATTGTCTCATCCTTGTATCATTTCATTATTCACTGCACAACAATAACAACAACAAAAAAAACCCCATAAGGTCAAAAATTACATTTGCATTCCTTGGGCAAAGGCTGTCTCCCCAATGGATCTGTTCATTTCCCCATCCTATAAGGAATGATAGAGAGCAGAGAGAGTTCACACAAGCTGATGTATGGAGAATGGTGATTATGTCCTCTGTAACACCAAGACATTTTCAAAGTATAGTGCAAAATAAGAAAACTGAAAGTATCATGTAATGTGTGTTTAAATATCTACTTTGTCTAGTTTGTTTCAGGACACAGTCAAATGTCTTTATTAGAAAACTCTTCTTTAGTTGATTGTTTTTCACACCACTAATAAATAGACATGAGTTTACTATGATTGTGCCTGCTTCATTATGAAACATCAAATAATTTGATAGAAAGTAATGTCGGCACACTTTACTGAAAAAAATCTCTGTCTTACATTATCTGCTGAGACCCTGTATTCAATCTAACTTGGGTTTCAGCTGTCTGCTATCTAAACCTATTCTCTAGTGGAGAAATAACTTGGCTGAATCATGTTCACAGATCCCTCACCTTTCATTTGTTTTGAAATCTATCTATTGGTATTAAAACCATTCTATTTAAGGCAAATTTAGTCATTTTTGGTACATTAAAATTTGCATTATATGCATAGTAGTTATTATTTGCTCATTGCATAGTGTAAGTACACTTGGAATATAGAATAGATTAAAAAAACACTAATATTTCAATCTTTAAAATTAGAATAAGCTAGAAATTAGGAATTAGAAATTATAAATCAACAAACTATTAATTTCTGCTGTGAAAAGTGCATTGTATTGCTTAATAACCACCAGACACCAATATTCTTCCTTCTTGTGCACTAACATATGTCTCTGAGCTATAAGTTAAGAAGTGCAGTCTTGATCATTATATTATGACTAGACATGGAAAGAAGATATAAATGTTTTCATATCAGAAAATTAGAAATGGGAAGCATATGATTTTTAGGAATCCCCTAAAAAATTGAACCTGACTTCCAGACTGCTCAGTCTTACTTCTGAACTTGTTCAGCGTTTCAGGATTCCAGTGATTTGCAACGAAGACATCTCTGGGTTCTCTGGCTGAGGCGGCTGCCACTGCAAAAACTGGATCCTGTAAATGAGGACTTCAGTTATACTTTCAAACCAAATGTTAATCACAAAATTATTACATATGTACCTCTTTTAAATCCAAGGTATTCATCTGAATTCTCCCATTTTGGTGAAGTAGGTATACATTTTATTTTATCCACGTTAAATAAACTAAAATCCAATTTCCTTATTCTTCTCAAACATTATCCAAAGTAAAAAATTGTTGAGTGTCATTCTCTCCCTCTATTCCTCACTCATCCTTCAGTGCTGAGAGCCACAGCCGGGTTGGAATGGCCCTTGGCATTTTACCAGAAGTATGGTTGAGAGGTGAGCCATTAAGATGATGTTGGATTAAAACAGATTGTGTATTCAATTGTATATTAGACCTTTACTGTCCGGTAATAGGATGGCTCTTGCTGCCTCAGGCACCTGCTACTTTGGAGTTCCCTTTGAGTTCTAGTGGTGTTCCTAGAGTGAGTGTGCACGCATCCCGGGGGAGGGAGTTCCGGTTGGTGTGTGGTGTGTTCCTGGAGGAACCGCGTGGGTGGTGTTCAGGAGAGTTCCCGGGGAGTGTGCTAGTGGAGTTCGGAAATAAAAGTTTGTTCCTGCTTGAGTGGCTCGTGATATCTGCCCAGCCAGACTGCGGCATTTGCTGGCCCGTGCGGGGAACGTGTGAAGCTCAGAGGTAAGTGAAATACACACATACATTCTTCTGAGTATGTCATGTTTTACATGACAAAAGAAGAGAAATTATTAAAGCAAGATTTTGTACTTGATAAATGCTCTGTAATGAATTCTTTCCATTTCTTAGAAGTAGAATTGCTGGGCTAGGACCAAGCAGATATTAAGTATGTTAAGGTACAATTTTTTTAAAATCCCAAAATAATGTCATACAAACATCTCTAAAAGTATATGGAGGTACTTATGTAATATTGTTACAATATTGGATGGTATAATTCCTTGATAATTCACTTATTTCATAGTACAATAATGGTAATTTGCCTTCCATAGTAATTGAAAGCCTTTCAAAAATGTACTTAAAGCCCATAACTTTTAGTAAGTAAATGTGATAAAATTATTCCAATACTAACTAAATACATGAATATATAATATTTATTGTTTGATTTATTTTAATATACACATAATTAACCAAATAGCATAGACAAAATATTGCCTCATTTAAAATTAATTATAACTGCACCTACTTAAATAAGTTCTTATGTGAGTTTTATGGCAGATTTTTATCTTATTAATATAGATTTTCTTTTCTAAAACATGTTTTTTGTAGGTTTTATTTTTATTACTAAAAATTATAACACATAAAAAGAAAACAACGGATAATAAAAAGAATCACACTAACTTATTACTGTGGTCGACTCTAGGACTTTTTCAATCTTCCAGAGGTTCTTCTGTACATAGCTGTTGCTATGTCCATTTCTTCCAATGATTCTATCAAATCCACAATTTAAATCAGATTTATATATTGATTTGTAATGATAACAATATATTTAAGCAGTACATTAATTTAGTCTTTTATTATTTATATCCTGTTGCTGGACTACATTTTTTAGGGAACATAAATCTTTAACATTGTCAGAATTATCAGGAACTTGGACATGACATTTAGTTAAATTAGTTAATGATATGTTTTGTAAAAATAACTTTTTGTCATGACCTCTGTGTTCAGTAAACATCCCTTTGTTACTTAGGGTTAGATAATTATATTAATAAACATTGATTACCTCCAGCATATCAAGGACAAAGTAGAAGGCTGTTCTTCTATCTCAGTACATTGTGGCCAAACCTGATAACGGACAACAATCATCCTTTGAAAGGTCATGAGAATTTTAGGCACAACATTGATTATATCAACTAGAACCCAAGACCATATTTCCGGCTTCTTAGAAAATCTAATCATTATGCTTATTTTACAAAGTTCACTACATGCAGTTTCATTTTTGATTAAGGAAAGTTATATTATACACTTAGGAAAGTTAAAACATATAAAGATATATTCTTATCTTTTTATAAACCCTTTTTTATTTTACATAGGGATATATGATGAGCATAGTTAATATTGGTGGAAAGTGGATTGATGTTTAGAACTTACTTTCTATTGAGAAAGATTATAAAGATTTGAGAACTAGTGCACCTTGACTGAGAAACAAAGAAGCTCTTTGAGAAAGCAGCTCAACCAGTTTTATGAGAATAAATTTAGGAATTAATTAAAACAGCTTTATAAGACACAGTTTTAGAATAATGTTAGAAATATTATTTTATTTAGATTCTTAAGTTTAGAAATTCTTAAGTTTGTAGTTGTCTAGGTTTCTGATATGTTTTAAAAATGATTTGTAAACTTTAGGATGTTTTAAATATAAGATTTAAGGGGACTTTTTTAGATGGGAATTTTAGATTAGAAATAAAGTACAAGTGTACTTTAGGTTAATGATTGGTTAGGAGACTTAGAGTCTGGTTACGTAGTTTGGCATTAGTTAACAAGAAAATAGCATATCTTGGGGAAAATAGTAAATCTTGGGAAAATCTGAAAAATGTAAATTAGTGACGTATTTTATTAATGATTCTGTACTTTTAATAATTACATAACTGAAGGTCATATCCTGGAAAAATGTAAATTAATGTTACATTTTTTTGTACCCCCAATCATGGTTAAGGAAATGTCATGTCTTGGCAAAGTTTTAAATTATATAATCAATGACGTATTCTGAATCTATAATGATGAGAAAAATTGTAATAAAAGATGACCCAGAGAAAGCTGCATTAGCTCTCTCTCTGGAGATTGCTCCAACCGAACGACTCCTGTCTCATCTTTTCGCTGATGCCACCCATCCTTCGGGACTCCCTGGACCCTGCTAGGGCAGGACCCCGACAACAAACGTTAGCTTTGCTTGTTTGCCCAAAGTCTGAACACTCAACCCCACTCCAGGCTGAACATTCAACACCACTTAAAGTTGAACACTTGACTTTCACCTGTCTGGTGTAATGGAAACCCAAATCTGAGGGCCCAGTCTGTCTGAAGGCAGAAGATAAAACCCTTAGCAACTACTGTATGATTCAATCACTGCACGCCAATAAGGCCACTTGCAGACCCAGAGACCCCAATAGATTTGGGTTATAAGTACTCTCTCTTGTCCTCTTTTACTCTCTCTTTCTTCTCTCACTTTCCCACTCTCATTCTTCCTCTTATTCTTCTCTCTTTTGCTCTCTCTCTCTCTCTCTCTGTGTTTCTTCCACTTTCCTTTTCCTCTCTCTCTCTCTCTCTCTCTCTCTCTCTCTATTGCACTTTCTTTTCCCCTTTTCTCTCTTTTGCACTCTCTCTCTCTCTGTTAATCAGACATTGCCACAATAAAGGTCTCTTGGTTGCTCCAAGTGTCATGATCACTTTTCTTTTAGTTATAATGAAAATACAAAGTGAAATTAACAATAGTAAAAACATATTTAGCTTGTATATAATTTTGAACCTTGGTTGAGTTATATATTATATTTCCTATTTGAGATCACAGTAATCTTTCCAATAAAATTAATCTTTGAATATAACTTTAAATCAACTGAAATCTGGCCTACTTTAAAGTTATTCTGACATGCTGTAAGATGGAAGGCAGAGCCTTATCTCAGGTAAGACAGGGCTCTTTACAAATCTTAGGTAAAGTGTTTTAGTTCTGAAGCTGGTCTTTGTCTCTCTTTTTAGATATCATTTTATAACATTTACATATATTATTTCCTGACTCTGTATAAATGTTAGTAGCACAATATGACATATATATGAAACATTAATTAAGGAAAGGCTGAGAGTGCTTAACTTTTTTTTTTCATGTGGAAAAGTGGCAAAATGTTTTATAATATTAATCTTTAAATAGATTAGGCTCTCATTACTTTTCAAAATGTATTTAAATTTTATATTTAAGTGTAAAAGGTAACATACGATGTGGTTACCAAACGTCAAATAATGTAACTAAATCCCCAATAAAATCTATTATCTTTATAAGTTTAAATTACCACTACAAATAATTTTAGTTTAGAGAATACCAGCTTGATAAAATGTTCTTTTAAACCTTTTATCTTAAAGACTTGTATACCTGAAAGATATGAACACATTTAATGTGTAAAGAAGAGCAATTTACGATACTTTTATTGATGTTTTAATTTTCCTTTAAACGCTAACGGAAAATCTAGACTCTGTAATGTAGGACAATACTTTAAAATAACAGCTGCTGTTTAGCCACAGATGTACAAACCTTAATTTCTCCAAGATTACTTGTTCTAGGGGACAAAATTTAATACACACAATGTAATTAATATTTGTAGAAGTTTTTATTATTTTAACATATAAATATATCAGTACATTATTATTTGTCCTTAGGGAATAACCTTGAATAGTTTTAACTATTTGTGTGACATATATAACCAACTTAGTTACATATAAACCTTTTAATATTTGTCTTTTATTTATAGACCTTTATTTTACTTAATTAGAGCCTTTTGTTATTTACTTATATGTATTATAATTATACTTTACCACATAAAGACTTTTTACCTGGAAATGGTTTTTATTAAATATATTTTTACATTTAGAACTTTTTAATAATTTTTAATCCATTGGTCCTTTTTTTCTGTGTATCTCTGAAATAACCCTTATAAATTTCTGAATTTAGACAAATTAATCCATTTCAATAAGATGAAATATTTGTTATTTACAGTACTTTAATTGAAATACAGTTGAAACCACTTGACTCTTTGTATGTAGGATTATATCTGTTGGGACTTTGTAATGTATTGTGAAGCTGTTTTTATAATAACAAAAAATGATTTCAAATTTTCTTTTTAGTTTATCAATTTTTGGAAACACCAACATTGTTTAAATATTTTACCTTCTGGAATTTAAGGAGTTAAGAGAACTTGATATTATATTTAACACTCAGCATTTTAACTTTGTACCAATTAGATGTCTCTAACCAACTCATCCATGATTAATTTTATATATGTTTAGATGTAATTTACGTAACAGATTTTTTAAATAAACAAGGTATCAGACAAGTGCATTGAATAGTATTAGTAATCTTTTTTTCCCTGTTATAGAAAAATCCTAGAAACAATGGATGTCAGACAATTTATAGAAATTAACATTTTAAGAGCTGTTTAACTATCTAGAAACAAAACTGTGCATTAGTAACTTTAAAAACATTTGTAATTTTATCTATTTTTTTCCAATTTGAATTGAACCTTTTAAATCACATTAACCAAAAGTATCTGAATCCATTTTTTAAAATTTTAATTTATGCGCTCATATGTCAATTTTTTTGTACCAAATATATGTAGACATGGCAATACATGTAGATGGACAGTACACCAGTGCACCCACACAAAGCAAACAAACAAACAAAAGCCTGTATCTTATATTTTTTAAAAAACCTATTAGATTGAGAGTTAACCTTTATAAATTGGCCTTAGAATAAAGCAGAATGTAATCAGAAAAACATATTAACCTAAGCATATTGGATCAATATTATGAATTTCACAAATATAGAATTTTAAAATTTTCTAGCCTTTTTCCTGAGGTGGTCCTGTTCATGAAAGCTGAAAAGAGTTGAGGGAACATAGACAAATGAAGGGGGCTTATTTTTCCCTGGAGGAACTTCCTGAAGACACACCTTCATTGGTCTTCTTGGGAGAGTCCTCCAGGTTGGGATCCCATTTTAAACTATTTTTTTCTGGTTTCTTGGAGAGTGGCCACCAACTATTAGCCTGACATTGAAAAATCTGTAGACCATTTTTTAGTAGCTGGGAATTATTCATGCTTGCAAATACTGAGAGACAAAAACCAAATTTTCTACACAAAATTATGCTTTTTGTTATACAATTTAGGAATAATAATTTTATAAAACACTTTAGTTTTAATCTGTCCTCTCTAGGGACTGACATCATTTACCCAGTTGGCCACCTGGCTCAGTTCCTAAATGAAGGCAATCTCTAGAATGCCTTTTTCTTTTTACCTTTAGCTTTTACTTTTGACAATTCTTTTAGTCCTGTTGGCAGCACTTTACATTTAAATACAAGCTGTAGTAAGCACAGTTAAAACCATTTTAACCATTTTTTTCCATTAGAAAAAAAAACTGAGGTAGACATTAAAACAGAACACAAAGGGAACAAACAAAACAAACCAACAGACAAAGTCCTGAAAATTGTTAAGAAAATAAGTTAAAGAGATCACTGTAGAGCTTCATGATGTCAGTGGAGTGAAGGAGTCCTAATGAGGGAAGAGGGGTTATGAGCACAAGAAAAGAGCCCTTGCACACCACACGGACAGATAAACACAAGACAAATGGCTGGTGAACAGACACAGGACAAATGACAAACAGCAAGGCAGACATTGGACCATACACTAACAGATAAATAGGACAAACGGATGGCAAACTGACATTGGACAAATGACAAACAGCAAGAAAGATGCTGGTGAAATGACAAACAGCAGAACAGACACAGGAAAAGGAACAATCACTGAGGTCACACAGGGAGATCTCTAATGGGGCAGAGGGCACATCTCATCCTTCCCACAGACAGATGAGGCCTTACAGGGAGACCTCCAGTGGGCCCCAGATACAGACAGATGAGGTCACATAGGGAGACTTCCAGGGAGACAGTGATAAAGTCTCATCCTCTCTTGGGAAAGGTGTTAGTGACTGCAACCAATCTGACCTTTTCCCCAGAAGAATCCACTCACCAGAACTGACAGGCCAGCAGGAGGCTTTTCAGAGCATCCTAGGATGGATTGGAGTTGCCCTCTGAGTGAAGCTGAGGAACATTTCTCAGGAGCTCCCCTCTACTCTGGGGCCGATTTCCAAAGGCCCATCATTAGAGGCAAATTTGGTGTGAGGGTAGGTTATAAGTAGATCCTGGATGAACCCCCAAATGTTATAATTAAAGCTTCATCCCGGGATTTAATAAACTGACTTTCACACCACTCCTGTATAATTGAATCAAGCCTTTATTGAAGCACACTAGTGGCAACTGACCAGAACATACAGCTGTTCCACTGATCAGCCCCAACAATTGCAAGGGCACTCCTTATAAGCCTAAAAACTGCAAAAGGGATGTTCAGGGGTCTAGCCAATTCAAGCAAGCCAGATTACAGAAGTGGGACAGTGCAGTGAAGTGACGGGAAGCCTAACCAATGACAGTTAGCCCAGTCACCCCAGTTACAGAAACAGAGCCCAGTTACCCTAGTTACATAAACAATGCCCCATTAGGTAGTTCCGTGTTCTTAAAGGTTTCTATAGCAAAAAGAAAAGAACATCTTGCTCCAGTCATGACCCTTCTACTTGGCATGGTTGTTTTACAGGATGAAGTCATAAAACAAAATGGAGTCACATTTGCTTCTACTATCACACACAAATCTTCCAGAACTTCCAGACCTGGGTCTCCCATAGCTGACTGTGGTGAGTTGGGAATTTAGAGTAAAGGCTTTCAAGCTGTCTTTATCACCTAAAAATTGTTTAAATTTACTTGACAAGCTATTTGGGTGTTGTCAAAGTAAAAAAACTTACTTTTTTTCTTGGTTAAAATATATATAACTAGACCATTTGTAAAATATTGTTTTCTCCTGAGTGATTTGAGTAATTTCCATTCTATTACCTTGTGTTTTGTTAGAATTTGCATGTCTTAACTGAAATATTTCAGCAATTTTATCAATTTCGGAACCCCATAAAGTGCTTATAATATTCAGTATATTGTATGAATGCAATAGTTTTATGCACATCAATTTAGAATTTGTTTTTTTTTTTTTTTTTTTGCCGGGGGGTTACCAAAGATTAAACTCAGATGCACTCAACCACTAGGCCGCATCCCAAGGCTTATTTTGTATTTTATTGAGTATATTACTGGGTTCCTTAGTGCCTCACTTTTACTGAGTTAATCTTTGATCTTGTTATCCTCCTGCCTCAGCCTGCAGAGCAGCTATGATTAGAGGTGTGTGCTATACACCCAGCTTCAAATTTTAGTGTATACTTTGGATTGTGAAAGCCTTGTTGTAAAAGTCCTACACTCTGTCCCTTTATAACCTTTAGTTCACAAAGTAGATTTAAAATGTGTTCCACTTGATGAAACAAAATTGCAGAAGTTTCCAAGTTAAAACATTGATCACTATAGAAATAAACTAGAAATTAAGATGCATTTATCATGCTTACCAACTGCATTTCTAAACTAAAGTGTAGTCTCTCAAATTTCCTACAGAGAGGAAAGCACCATGTTCCCATTTTTAATTTATGCTCTCCTTTTCTTTCTTTTTTTGCTTTTCTTTCTTTCCTTCCTTCCTTCCTTCCTTCCTTCCTTCCTTCTTTCTTTCTTTCTTTCTTTTTACTGGGGTTTGAACCAGGTCTAATCTATCACAATATTACAACCCATTTTGAAATGGTCTCACGAAGGTGCCCAGGCTGGCCATAAACTTAGTTCCCTTGTGTCTCAGTCTCCCCAGAAGCTGGGATAGTAGGCATGCACCATTGAACTGGGTCTCTAGTTGATTTTGTTTTAAATAACAATGGATTAAGTATTGCTGATTATTACTGCATCATGGATACACATCACCTCAAATATGAAGGCACCCTCTGAAAGCCAGAACTGATTCTGGAAAAAGTTATTTTCTTTAATGAAAATTAATGGAAGACATTAGTTTTTAATTTTCTGTTCAGACCTGGGGCTAAAATTCAGGACCTTACTTGTGCTGGGCAAGTAAGTGCTCTACTACTTATTATATCCCCAGTCTTATATTCTAATTTGAAAATTTAAAAACTTAATTCATTTATTGGTACTGGGGATTGAATACAATGTCACTCTACAACAGAATCACATCATGAACCCTTTCTTATTTATTTCTTTTTTTATTCTGAGACAGAATCTCAATAAATTGTTGTGGTTGGCCTCAAAGTTTCAATCCTCCTGCCTCAGCCTCTCAAGTACCTGGGAAAAGAGAGGTTCATCAATATACCCAGCTTACATTTTGTTATTTGAAAGAAACTGTACAATTAAGGTTAGAAGCAAAAATTTTTCTGTTTTCAGTTCTAGGAGATGGGTTTTGAACCCAAAAGTGATTAAATCAAGCCATCTTCAAAATGAATTAAATGTAACTTTAATTATCTTTAGAGAATTACATCTGTGGTTTGAGACACAGAGAGCATAGACATTTGGCATGAAGACTGTATCTATGTTTGTTACAGTCATTGAGTCATAGAGATGGGCAAAAGGGAGTAGAGAGAGTGAGAGAGAGAGAGAGAGAGAGAGAGAGAGAGAGAGATTTTAGGTGGGTACTCAGAGTGATCAGCCAATGTAAGTCAGTCTGGAATCTCCTTAAACATTTTTCTTTGTACCAATATTTAACTTGCTCAAATGATTGAGAAAGTTGCATTTTTAAAATAAAGATCATGCTCCTCTCATTTTGTCATGTGTGTCAGAACAAACTCAGCCTATCTTTTCCAAATCTCATTTAGTGTTGCAGGAAGTTTATAGAAAGGTTAGGCACAACTCAACCTAACAAGGAGGGCTGTCCACAGCCCTTTTATTTATTTTTTTTAAATTCCCTCATCAAAACAGAAAAATAAGTCTCACTTGTCTCCTTTTTTTCTCTCGCCCCCCTCTCCCTATAGTTTTGGTTTCAGAAAGATGGATTCACAGGCCTTGCAAGACTTCCAGTGTTAACTCACATGTTACATTTGCATGAATTACTTCTTAGAACACATCACCATGAACTGTGGGCACATGTTTTGCTGACCCTGCCTCTGCCTCTGCTGGGAGGAAACCCAAACACACAGCTGCTGCCCTGAGTGTAGAGAAATAGCAGAGAAGACAGACTACAAGACCAACACCATCCTCAAGAAGATGGCCTCTCTTGCAAGAGAGGCCAGATCTCACTCAGACAGCAGCTCTGGGGAGCAGCTCTGCAGGACACATGGGGAGACAAAGGGGCTCTTTGGTAAGGTTGACAAGAGCCTTCTCTGTGCACATTGTGCGGAATCACCTGAATATGCAGTTCACAGCTATATCCCAGTGTCATGCATGGCCGAGGAGTACAGGGTGAGTGATGGCCATGAAGTAACTCAGATATTGTAGTGTCCAGATCAGAAAGAAAGATGAGAACCTATGATAATGGGGCAGATGATCATGCAGATAGAGGTAGTGGTGTTTCAGTATAAATTTCAAGATACAAATGCTTCAAATGCTTCCCAGTTTTGACACTATAATCATAACTAAGTTCAATGCTCATGAAGTAAGGTCCCCTAGTAACATTGTCCAATAATAGGATATGGTAGCCATTCCATTCTAGCTCTTCAGCAGATAGAGGCAGGAGAATCTCAAGTTTCAGGCAAATCTGGGCAACTGAGCAAGCACTAGCCTTTTCTTTGTTTGTTTAAGAGGCTGGGAATATAGCTCATGGTAAATGCTTGCCTACCATGTGTGAAACCTTGGGTTCAATCTCTAGTACTGAAAATAAAAATAAATACATCATTCAAATATATAGAATCAGGGCAGCAGTAGGGCAGATGTCTAGCACTAGGAACATGGGCTTCTTTTACTGTAGGTAGGACCCTTTTGTTCTGAGGTTATGTAAAAACTACCTTCTCCAGAAATGGACTTATTATCTAGGATAACTTCAAACTTTTATTGTATTTAGTTATTTATTTTTATTTTTTTCTTCTGATATTCCAAATAGTAAACTTAATTTAGATTAATTTGTAAAAATTAATATGACTCTTCTAAATCAATATTGCTCTTCTCCAAAACAGTACTTTTTTTCCAGTACAGAAAGAATGACACCTACAAGAATGTCTTCCCTCACACTAAAGCCTATGGTTATTTTTCAGGAAAATTTTTAAAGGAAATGGATCCTTTATGGAAAATGACTCAGGAGATGCAAAATAATCTAAATGAAGAAGTTAGGAAGTCTCAGTCCTTTGTCGTAAGTTTGAAAAAGTTTTCTGTTTTTGTGCAGACTACAATGATCCTATCAGGCCAGTTTGAGTTATCATTGGAGGAAAACATTTTCCTCTCAGAAAAAGCAGGGAATTCTGTTAATAGTACAATCGTACTGGCTAACACAAGCTCATGTATAGAATACTGGTATGTGTGGTGAATGAAGCATAACTAGTATTACTTGTCCAACTTTGGAGGTTTGGATAAATCTTTCCAAACACTGAGGATAAGACAGTATTGCACTACTTAGTTGGAAAGGGAGGAGAGAGATAGATTTTTAACTATGGGTGAAGTGGAGCATTTTTGTTTTGGTTTTCATTTAGTGTTTTATACAGTATGTATGGAAATATTTAAAAATATTTAGAAGAATCAGACAAAGAAACAGAAGGAATGACAGAAGATCCAGTTAAAAAGGAAATAATGCAGTAAGAAACCTTAAGAGACATCATAGGGTGATAGCCTGGGACCACTAAGAATCTTGATTTTAAAAAAGAGAGAGACAAGAAACTGAGGAAGGATGGTAGACAAGATTAGTAAATATATAAGAAACTTTCCAGGCAGGTGACAAAAAGTACTTGCTTGATGCTAAGACAATAATATTTGAAGTTTTACATTTTCCTTTGAATGTAATATTTTGAAATAAATATCTCTGCAGGACTATGTAGCCTTAAGGAAAAACATGATCAGAGTTCAATATCAGAAGATGCATTAGTTTCTTCTGGAGGAGGAGCAATTTCAACTGGAGACACTAGAAAGAGAAGCACAGGAGATTTTGCAGCAACTCAGAGACAGTGAAATAAAAATGGCCCAACAGAGGGAAAGTCTAAAGGAAATGTAGAGGGAGCTGACTGAGATGTGTCACAGACCCGACATGGGAGTTGCTCGAGGTAATCATGGAGGGTCCATCCTGAGAGAGAGGAATTCTTGTCTTGGCAATGTTGCCTATAGAGACCACTGTGATCACCTGAGTGACACACATGTACTCCTTCAAGCTCATCATTGTCCAATTACTTGTTTCCGTATATTCTGGTAATCTTGATAGATTGTAAGTCCATTAGAAGATAAATGATACAAAATTCTAGTGTTGTTAAAAGTACTACACAAACAGAGAAATTATCCAAAGGCTAAGTGGTCATAGGAAGTTTAACTTTGTTGAGGAAATATTTAATTTGTTTCCCAACTCCATCATCACCCCCCTGTTCTCCTGCACAAAAACAGTGGAGGCTTTCCCCCTCTCCTAGGCAAAGTGTACAGAGTTTTCTAATCAATTCCAATGCACTATCTTTCAAATAGTTTTCTGTTTAGTTGTAATTGTTAGAGGGGGAAAGATCTCTCCTGGGACTAAGCCTGGGAGATGAGTGACACAGGAACCGAGGTCCTGTTGCATCACTGCACAAATGCTTTCTAAGCTGAATCCTCTCAGTGCACACCAAGGCTGTCTTTTAAGTTTAGTGAGGGCTTTGATATTAACATAGCCTCAGGCAATTTCTTAGAGGGGACAGAGGAAAAGAAAATATCACACAAACCAAAGAAATAAATAGGCATGCCAGAGTACCAGAGACAATCCTTCTCTATATCATTATTAATATTATATCTTTTTTCTTTTTCCTTTCTTTCTTTCTTTTTTTAGTATTTTGGGGATGTATTTGAAAGGTGAGTTATTTAATTCTCTCTGGTTCATGAGAATTTGTTGTTGTTGTTGTTGTTGAAAAGAGGATGTTCTTGATTTCAGTTATTAATATCTTTTCCTGTTGTTACTTAATGTTGTGTTTGAAAAGAGGCTCCAAGATAATATATTCCTTGGTTTCAAAAATGTGCTTCTTATATGGATGAATTCAATTATACCTACAAATGATTTGGTGTTCTGTGCTTTGTTTCACCCATTCTTTCTATCCTCTTCAGCCCAGTCCCGATACATCTTAGAAAAGAAATTTTCCTAAGGTATCCCATAAAAGCATTCTATTCTAGGGTGAGTTTACAAATAGAGAAAATGACACTTCACCAAAACAGGAGATTTGTAAAATACTTTGGATTAAAAATTGATATTTCTGTGATGATTTTGTGTTTAACCTTTGGTTTGAAAGTATAACTGATATCATTCTTCCCAGGATTGAGTTGGTGCAGATGCAGAAGCCCTAGCCAGTGAACCCAGAGCTCTCTTCATTATGTATTACTGGAATCCTGGACATGCTGAATAAGTTCAGAGGTAAGAGTGAGCCTCTGGCAGACAGGTTCAATTTTTTAGTAGGTTCCTCAAATAAGAGGCTTCTCACTTTTAATTTTCTGACATGGAATCATTTATATTTTCTTTCCCTGTCTAGTCATAATACAATAATCAAGACCACACTTCTTAACTTATAGCTCAGATCCATATTTTAGTTCTGATACAGGTAGTGCAAGACAAGGAATACTATTGGTGTTTTGTGGTTATTAAGCAATACAATGCTTCCTTCTTAGAGAAGCAATCAATATTTTGTGATATTTCAGTTCATTCTAATTTTGAAGATTTAAATATGATTGGTGGTTTTTAATCTATTCTATATCTCAAGTGTTTTTATGCTATGCATTGGAAAATAGTAAATATTATTTATAAAATCTAAGATTCAATGAACAAAAAAGTAACAAAGTTTGCTATAAATAGAAGAATTTTAATACAATCAGATGGATTTCAAGACAACTGAAAGGTAAGTGATCTCTCAACATAACCAAGTCATGTTTGTGCCCCAGTAGAGAAGAGGTCTAGATAGCAGAATGCCAAAACACAAATTAGAATGAATGCATGGTCTCAACAGATCCTGCAAGTCAGAGATTATTTTCTGTAAAGTGTGCAGTTGTTGCTTTTCATCAAATTATTTGATGTTTGATAATGGATCATGAACAATCAGAGCAAAGTGATGTCTATTTGTTAATGATATCAAAAACATCTCAAGAAGAGATTTCTACTAAAAAAAACGACTTTGGGGGCATGTCCCTACTTTTCTATTGACAATTAGATATTACATCACCCCTTAACACAGTACATGATTCTTCAGTTCTCTCTCTCTCTCTCTCTCTCTCTCTCTCTCATTTAAATATTTATGTGCTAGTGAGGGCATAGGAACCCTTCTCCATATATGAGCAAGTCTGAACTTTCTCTGCTCTCCACCATTCCTTACAGGTGGGACAAAAGAAAGGATTGATTAGGTAGTCAATCTTTGCCCCGAGATATGTAAATGTCATTTACTGATTTGAATTTTTTTGCCCAATAGATAATAGAATGATTCCAGGTTGGGCCAACAATTATAAGAGCCTTTCTAATGAAGTTAGAAATAGAATATTTGGAGATGATAGTGCAACTGAAGAGTCCCAGAGAGCGGGATGCTATGTTCCATGGGGTGTTGAGGCCATTACCTCTGGTAGGCACTATGAGGAGGTGGATGTGTCAAATATCCCCAGCCAGATACTTGGTGTCTCTAAAGATTTCACAAGTGACAGTTTGGTTGTGAGGAAGCATTTCTTCTATTTTCCTTGAAGATGAACAACCACTGTAGTCTCTTCACCAATTCCTCATACTTATCTCATTATGTACAAAGGCCTGAGGGTTGGGTTGGGGGTTCTTCTGGATCATGACAATGCAAATATGAGCTTCTATGATGATTACTGAGGTTCCCTCATCTTTATTTTCTTTTCTCCCTCTTTACCCTCCCCTCTGAATCCAATTTTTTCTTTGATTCTATATAAAATTGAAGTTTCCCTGGGCATGGTTTCAAATGCATAAAATCTTAGCTACACAGGAAGCTGAGGCAGGAGGACCACAAAATTTTGAAGCCAGAATGAGCATTTTCAAGAGATTTGAAAGGGGGGAAGGGGAAGGGATGTAACCCAGTAGTAGCCTACCATGTTTAAGGCTTTGGGTTCATTCCTCAGTATAGGAAAATAAAATTGAAAAGAAAAGAAAATTCTAATTCATTGGTGAAAGCACATGTCTAATGAAACCTTTCTATGGGTCTTCTCATTCATTGTTAGAAGTCCACACAAGATATTTGTGGGCCTCTTTTAACTTAAGGAAATTTAGTCATTTTAATATCATAAATAGTGAAAACAACCTTGAATTTATATGTCTGTTTATTAACTTTTATTTTAATAAAGAGTTGTGAATGTACCACTATGGGATTGGAACTTGTTTTTCAGTCCCTTCAAAGAATTTCCATACCTATTTATATTTTCTTCCCATTCATTCCCCCTCCCCACCACCCAGAAATCTCTTAACTACTTAGGTCTTTATGGATTTGTGTTCTAGAAACTTCATGAAAATGGAATTTTATCTGTCACTGTTTGTGTCTTCTTTGTATCATTTACTATAAAACTGTCAATGTTCACCCACATTGCAAACTAAATTTTTTTATCTACATATTTGGGGCAAGCAATTACAGAAGGATGAAGTGACTTATGTCTTAGTTAAATAAATAACAGAAATCCCCTAAAGGTGCTTAGATTTCTCTCAAGTCTGATGTAGCTGGGTAAATCTTGGTATTTAACAGATTATCATCTCTTCAATTCCTAGTCATTCATCATATCTCAGCTCAAAAGTTTTTCAGGGAAGCCATCCTTACCCCCCTGGACCAGGGCAATTTCTCTTATTACACACTCCAAGCATATTATACCATCTTCTAATTTCCAACAAACTCTCATCAAATGTTAGATATTTATTACTATTAGACTCTAAATTCCAAGATCAGAAGGTAGTGTTTGTCATGTTTACTAGCATATTCCCTTTATCTAAAATGCAATGCTTAGAAGAGAGTACATGATACAAATGGAGTGAAAGAACGGATCAATAAACCAATGAAAATTAGCATCAACAAACACTATTATAGCACAAGAATGCTCACCAAATTGCAGCTAACAAGTAAGGGCAGAAAACATCAATGAGTAATGTCAACAATAGACAAGACAAGTAATAGATTGATTTTCAGGTTTGCAATCTGCTATAGGTGGGATCTGAAAGTCCCTGCAAGGGCCACATGTTTGAAGGCTTCTTCTTCCTGAGATGAGCTGTGGGTTCATCAGGTATACAACTTGTGTGATATGAATGATGAAAAATGGTTCCCCAGATGGGTTGCACAGCACTGTGCATAGACACAGATTTTTGTCTTGGCAGTGAGTCACATCCCTGAGCCCTCCTCACCTGGGTTCATCTGTGCACTTTTTTTTTTTTTTTTTTACAAATCCACATCTAATGAAGAAACATACCACTTCAATGTGATTGCGGTTGATTAGAAAGGAGAAGGCCACAACACCTCACATTTACTCCCTCCTTTGCTTCTGAAGTCCCCCTCATTCAAGTACTTCCCTGCACCTTGTTCGGAAAATAGAGGTACAAATAGAAGCATGGGTAAGATTAAGAAGGAATCTGAGCTGCTGTTCCAAGAGGACCACCAAGAGGAGGCTCAGGCCATCCAAACAGGGGGCAAAAGAGTGATAACCAGGAACATGTCTGGAGGGTTGCCCTGAAGAGGTTAATTGTCATATTCAGAAGGAAATTGATTTGCTTGCACAGCTTGGGCATCAGAGTGGATGGTATCTAGCACTAGATACCAGATAAGAAAAGCCTTTGGTCTTTAGAAGACTTCCAAGAGGTAGCTAAAGTCTGATGGCATACACAGGACCAGCCTTCAGAATGTCCTGAAATTGGGCACAGTTGTGCTCTACATGTGGAGATACATATGCTGAACTGTAGGTCATGGACATCCCTTTCATGATCACATATGATCGCCAGAAACATAGTGATAATATGAATATGAATGTATTCATATGCACAAAGGGGACTGATGTAGAACCCAGGTTGGAATAGCAATTTTGAAAAAGTATCTTTTGCAGTTGTGGTAACAAAACACTAGGGGGCACCTGGATACCTTGACTTTTGAAATGCTGATCTCATTTTTAGTTTTTTGGATTACCTGTACGCAGAATTCTTTTTCCAACAGATCAAAAAGTTATGTGAACTGTATGATTGTCAGAAGTCATGCACATGGAAACTACACTTTGAGTGCTTTATAAACAGTGTCAACAATTTAATTTTATAATGATTAAAAAATGGTAGGGGATGACAATGAAAACATGATCTCCAATTTATGATTAGATAAAAAAAAGTCAGGCTTCCAACTATGTCAAACCATTTCTTGTCATTGAGGAGACATACTATGGAAAAATTACTTTATCTCTCTCTCATAAACACACACACACACACACACACACACACACACACACTTTTACAAGGAATTATAAGCATACTGTTATTGCCTTAATTCTTGTCATTAACTCTCCTAGTAAAATCAACATCAACCTTGGGCTATCACTAGTTAGGCCTCATATTCACCTAGAAATGTAATGAGCCTTTTATTTTATTTTATTTTATTTTATTTTTAGTGGTGCTGGGAATGTATTCAACTCAGTCCCACTAGAAACCAAAGCTTTCTAGATTACATCAGTTCTCTACCAATGAGCCCCAGACCCAGCCTTTCCTCTGCAAACTTAAGAAATTCATCCAAGCTGGGTGCAGTGGGGCAAGCCTGTAATCCCCAGCTGCTTCAGATACAGAGGCAGAAGGAGTCCAATATTAAAGTTAGCCAGAAGTTAACAGGGCCTTAAGCAACTTCTTGAAATGTAATTTTATATTAAGAAATATAAATCCCGGGTGCAGTGGCACATGCCTGTGATCCCCATGGCTTGGGAAGCTAAGCAGAAGATTTGGGAGTCCTCAACCATAAGCAAAGCACTAAAGAACTCAGTGAGACCCTGTCTCTAAACAAAACACAAAATAGGCCTGGGGCCTGGGGATGTGGCTCAGTGGTCAAGAACCCCTGAGTTCCATCCCCAATGCAAAAAAAAAAAAAAAAAAAAAAAAAAAGGACTGGGGATGTGGCTCAGAGGTTAAGTAACCCTGGGTTCAATTCTACTACCAAAATGGAGGAGGGGTAGTATTCATTCATCATGAGCTTATGGATCTTATATTCTAATGTTCTCCCAAGACTTTTCAGAGATGAAGAATAATACATGACAGAGAAATTTTCTGTTCTATCACAGCACACCCTAGGTATAGGCAGAACTCAGAGCAGAAGCTTTCCTGGGAACCCACAGGACCATGCATTCAATTCTGTATTAGATCCTCTCAATCAGCAGAGACAATCAAAGCCTCTGATCACAGAGACATTCCCTTTTAGAAAACAATGACTATATCATTGTTGACTTCTTTGGACTAAAGCCCCAAAGGCTGAACTTTCTGCTTTCTTTAAGATACCCAGGATCTTTGCATTTCCCAAGGTCTAATGAGGAAGAGAGAGAGAATGACATTCAATAATTTTAGAAGCTAGATAATGTCAGAAAAGAATGGGGAAATTTGATTTTCATATAAATTAAGTTAGAAAAATGTTAACAATACTTATATCCTTAGGAAGTAGAATAAAATGTATATCCAATTAAACCCAAATGGGAAATATTGTCATATTTATAGGATTGAGATGTTGGAGATTCAAATGATCCAGGTAATGAGTCCAGAGCTCACATTAGGGCACATCACTGGAGTCCTGAACATATCAATAGCTTCAAAGGTAACAAACAGTCCTCTGACAGTCAGCCCTCAATTTCTTTCTTTATTGGTTTTCTGAAAGAAACAATCCCCATTTTTAATTTAAAATATTTGATATGAAAGTATATATGATTTTCTATAATATTTGTATCTTCTTTCCTCATATACTCATATTACAATGACCAAGATTGACCTTTTAACTAAAGATTGTGAATGCAAAATTAAGACCACACTTTAGGTACAAAGAAACATTTAGTATTTCATGAAACAAATTAGCTAGAGGTAAACAATAATTGCTGCTTTTTACACTTATCTACCTTCCTTCCTTCTTTTCTACCTTCCCTTCCTCCCTTCATCCCTTTCTCTTTCTCTTTCTCTCTTTCCATGATGTGAAGGAGCTCTGAGTGCTGCAGAGGTCATAATAATCCTGCTTCACACCTGAGTGAGGTTGAACTCTGCTCTTCTTATTCAACACTCATTCGTGAGAATGAGGGACAAATAAAGTAATAACCGAACAAAAATCATGTGTGCCTCAGAACAAGGTAACACAGTACCATTTGCTAATATGAATTTTGTCTTTCTTCAGTGAATAATATTGTGACATAGGAAGTGGCTGACACTAAACAAGCTGTATTAAGTATGTCAGAGGTGTGACATTTGGGGATGACCAGCACAGTGCCCCTGGGAGACCCAGACACTGCACAGTTACACTCCCTGGGAAACTAAGGCCTTCAACTAAGGCAAACACTAATAAAAGGTGGAGGTGCCATGCCCTGAAAACTGGATTCTGGGTGATTGTGAAGATTCCAGAACAAGCAATATTGATAAAAGTGTTGAATTTGATGAAGCATTTCTCCTGTTTTCTTTGAAGAGGAACATCATTATAGTCTATCCACCATCTCCTCTCCCCTAATTCAGTATAGGCAACAGACTTTGGGTAGGGTTAGGGTGTTTCTGGATTTTGACAATGAAACTGTGAGCTTGTATGATGTTCACAAAAATCCCTCATATATAGTTCCCTTTCATTCTCTTTCACCTCTCCTCTGAAGCCTGTCCATTGCCTTGGTTCTCCATGAAGTCAGGTTTTATGAGTACTAATTGGTGAACTCTCATATCAGGAAACTGAAGACCTGAGACCCACTCATGTCAGACAACAGTGTGTATCTGAGATCTGTGGTCACTTGTAACTTCAGGAAACATAGTTATTCTATAGTTACAAAACAAGTTATCACATTAAATGCATTAATTTGCTCATTGAATTTCATTTTCATAAACATGTTTATTATGGAGCATTTACTAGAATGTCAGCAATAGCTTTTTAAAATAATGCTAGTGAGATAAATTCATATACCATGAAGGTCATTCTTCTAATGTATTTCATTAGTGATTTTTAGCATATCTAGAGTTGTGCATTCACTGTAACTATCTAATTCAGAAAAATTTTCATTACCTCCCCAGAAAATACCCCATGCCCATTAATATTTATTCTCCACTGATCCTCTGCCTTCTCCTGGCAACCCTAAATTTATCTTGGATTTATTCCACCCCCACAGTAGGAACTGGAACAGGTGCGGGATGGTATGACAAGCCAGGAAATGAGATGAACACATTCATCAGGCCTGCAATATGGAGTTTTACAGCTGCTCTCAGACTCTCATCAATCGTTTTCATCTTAAAATCTTCAGTGGAGCAGTACAAGCTTGTTGCTGATAAGGATTGATGAATCTCAGGTTCACCTCATTGTAATTAATGAGAGGGTGTTGGCAAAGGTTTTACCAGAATGCAAGAAGTTTTAAATTGTCAACAGTGCTGCTTAGATAACCCAAAATGCCTATGAACTCTTGTTTAGAAAATATAGCCCATTCAGGCTTACCTGGTCACTTGCATTTAAGCTAGTGTATATAACATTTGACTAAAAGATTTGGGAAAAACTAGACTCTAAGGTCAGTAATCAACTTGATATCACTGATGGGCTGAATAGCAAGAACTCAAATGCACAGCCATAGGCCTTTTAAAATATGTAGTATTTTATGGCTCAACTTTTTTGGAACATGGTCTACCACATTGTACTTGCCAGTTTTAAAGTGTATCTCTTTCAGAGATATTCAAGGAGCCCAATCTGGAGAAGGTATGATAAGGAAGTGGATGAAGTGAAAGACCCTTCATTTGGGAAAAACTTGGGATTTGTCTTAGGTTTTCTGTTTTCTCTGAGAACTAAAAAGTTGTTCAATCCCCTTTGAGCTTTAAAACAATTTAATGTGTTTGTCAATATGTGAGGAATAAAATTGTTAACTTATGAGAATGTAAATCCACTGCAGACTATAAAGCCATCATGCTCTAAAGGACCTCAGGCTCATTGTTTGAAAGAGCAAAAAGCTGACAAAGGTCTTTTATTTTATTTTATTTTATTTTGGGGTACCAGGGATTGAACTCAGGGGCACTCAACCACTTAGCCACATCTCCAGCCCCATTTTATATTTTATTTAGAAACAGGATTTCACTGATTTGCTTAGTGCATCACTAAGTTGCAAAGTCTGGCTTGAACGCAAGATCCTCAGGTCTCAGCCTCCCAAGCCTCCGGGATTACAAGCACGCACTACCACACCCATCCTGACAAAGATCTTTAAGACAGATATTTATGTCAAAATCCCACTAGAATTTACTTCTCTTCTACAGTTTTGCTCCCCACAGTGTGGTAGCAGTTTTGTTTGTGTCTTTTGGGTATGAAAAAAAATTGCGGTGATAAGGCTAAATAAATGCAGTACTAATTCTTATGTGTTGTGATCAGTACCTTACTCTTATTATAAAGCTTCTTCTGGGAGACAGCCACGTATTGATTTTAACTTTGGCTTCTCAAAATACATACACTTGCAAACAAACAAAAAATTCCATGTGAGGCTTTATTGGAAGGGTCCATTTGAAGAGAATAACCATATTGTGTCTTCTACTGCACAGATATGGGATATCTATTGATTAGGTTGTAGTTTTAAATTTTTCTCTCAAGCTGCCAGTTGTGGTGGCTCACACCTCTAATCCCAGCAGATTGCTAGGTTGAGGCAGGAGGATCTTAAGTTCCAAGCCAGCTTTAGCAACTCACTGAGAACTTGTGTCTAATTAAAAAAAAAATGAGTAGGGGCTGGGGATGTGGCTCAAGTGGTAATGCACTTGCCTGGCATGTGCGGGGTGCTGGGTTCAATCCTCAGCACCACATAAAATAAAAAAAAATAAAGATGTTGTGTCCACTGAAAACTGAAAAATAAACATTAAAAAATTCTCTTTCTCTCTTCTCTCTCTCTCTAAAGAAAAAAAAAAGTAGGATGTGACTCAGTAGTTGAGTGACCCTGTGGTCAATCCTCAGTACCCCCCCCCCAAGAAAATATATATATATATATATCAACAATATTGTGTATTTTATGTTCATAAATTTGTACATATTTCATTATATTTATTTGTAGGTATTTGACATCCTTAGTAAGATATATATGTATTTGGATTTTATTACATGCTCTGTTATTTGTAGGAATAGATTGATTAAATTGTTTCCTAATTCTCTAACTAATTGTTTATGGATTTGGGTAAATTTTATAATCACACAAGCATGTGACATAATCTAATGACACCAGCACCACAATTTAACAAATTATTATAGCTATTTGTAACATTACAAATTATAAATTATGGTAGATTCATTTATTTTTGGTACTCACATGATTTAATTTTCCTGATTTGTTTTTGGTGTAGCTGCAGTGATGGAGACATCTAGAACAGTGCTGAACCCAGTTGGTGATAATGGTACACTCCTGTCATCCCCAGTCTATGTAGAATTTTTTAAATTCTCTATTAAATATGATACATGGCTGTGAAATTTTACAAGCATTCTTTGTTAGATTATTAAATCTCACTATTCTTTCTAGTTCACAGATAGATTTTTTAATCACGTAATAACAATGAATCATATCAATTGCTTTTCCTGTTATTATGGTTATTTGCATTCATTCTACTTTCTGATGTTAAGTTACTTTTTCTATGAAAAAGAAATCCATCTGATAATAGCATATTTATCCTATATGTGTAACTAAATTTGATGAGGTAATAACTTACTTTAAAATGTTACCTCTATATTTACATTAGTTTCATTATAATAGTTTTTATTTCATGTAATACCTTTGCAGACTAAGATATAAAACTTATAAGTAGGTAATTATACTTCCCTTTTGCATTCTCTGTAAGACTTTCCCTAAATTTGTATTTCTTTCTAAATGGTTGGAAGAATTCACTGAAATACATCACTAAATTTTTTGTGAGTTTTGTTGTTGTTTGTTTGTTTGTTAACAGTGGTTAAATTCTCTTTAAGAAATATTATGCCATTAATATAATCTGGTTTTTGTCAGCTTTGTTCATATACTTTTAAGGAAATTTGCTCATTTCATCTGATTTGTCAACAGTGTAGACATACAACACATCAAAACTCCTCTTAGTGTTTTATTAATTTGTGAGGGCATGTGCATTTGCATTTTTATTCTTGATCCTGTATTCTTAATTAGAATTTTTCATCCCTTTCTTAGATGATTACTAGAGATTTGACAATTAATTAATCTATTTGAAGAGCCAGATTTTGCCTTTTTTGATAGGTAGCTAGCAAGCTAGCTAGCTAGCTAGATAGATAAGTAGATGATAGATAGATAGATAGATAGATAGATAGATAGATAGATAGATAAACAGATTAGAATTTTCTGAAATGATTAGCAGAATTTTAATTTGTTTGACATGGATTTGCTTTTCTTTAACACTTTCAACAAGGTCTCCTCCACTCCATCTCTCTTCTCCCTCTCTCCCATTCTTCTACTTCTCCCACACTTCCTCCTTCTTTTCTTGATGTTTCAGTTTTAGCATTTATTAAGCACCAGACACAGGGTGAGAGACTTGCAGGACCCAAAGTCACATCACTCCTCAAAACTCTGCTGTGAGACAGGGGTTACTGTACAGTCCAGAATCCAAGAACACCAGTAGGGGGATAGGATCAAGACGTGAATTCAGGACTTTTTAACTCCAGGTTCAATTCAATCCTGTTCCATCATTTTAGAAAACATGTACATAAGAGTTTGTCCCAAAACACATGGATCCATTCAATAAGCTTGGAATTTGTTTCCCACCTCCACTCTTATAAACTCTTTTTAGAAATTTGGAAGAATATAATTTTAAAAATTAACATGTGTGTGTGATCTAGGGTTCAGCAAATGAGTGTTCATGTACGGTTAGTTCAGAGTCCCCTTTTCTTTGGCTTCTGGCAGGTGATGAGATTTTTGGTAATCAACACCTCCTGGGGCCTACAATTTCCTCCCCTTCCCTCCTGCCTGGGTTAGAGCTTCCTTTGAGGTTTACTCTGGCTTTCCAGCACAGAAGAAAGGGAGCTCCTGGCAATAGAATGAGCTAAGGAATACCCAAGTGTGATGGACCCTCTCCCACTGGTGAGCAAACACTATTTGTTTTCTCTTAAGAAATTCTTAGTCCTCCCTCTCTTGGACACACATGTGAATTTAATCCAGGCAAGCCAAGAGTTTTCAGTGGTATGGGAGCAAAGCACCTGAAGGGCCACCCACCTGAGGACTGGGAGGCTGAAAGCATAGGACAGAGGCCACCTTTCCTGTCCACTTCTTCTTAAAGTAAAGTAATTTGAGGCAGGAGGAGGAAAGTGAATTTCCAATATCTAGTAAATGTCAAAAAGATGTAAGAAACCTAGCAAGGAAGATTTGAATTTATAAAACCCATACATATAAAAGACAAGAAAGAGGCATTGAAGTGACAGTTGTGTTTTGACATAGAACTTGAAATGCATTTCTTTTTTTGAATACCAGGAAACCTTAGCTCAGGATTCCAAATCTATCCTATGGTCTTTTGACAGCCACTTCCACTATGCAATTCTGCCTAGCAGTGTGCCTGAAAGAAAGGTACCAGTCACTTCCACAACTGATGCCTTACATATTGTATACTTTCATCAAGCACTTATTCTGTTTAGATGCATTTTTAATATTAGTCAATTAAAAATATCACCTCATTTTTCTTTAATCCATGTGTTTGCATGGGAACTAACTAGAAGGGTAGAATAGGTGCCCAGTGTTAATAAGAATTGACTGCACAAGGCAGTGACTTGTAAGACCTCAGAAGCTTTCTTTTTATCTCCTCTACTCTGCCTTGTGTGTCACTGGTAGCCTGACCCTGAGCGTTGAATTTCCCAGTTTTCTCCATAAGCTGATTTCTAACTGGACCTTCTAGAATATTCAGTGAGAAAATGGAGAAGTCACTGGGCTTCTTCTTTTCCTTTACAGGGCACCATCTCTTCCATGCCTCTGTCCACCATCCTGGCCCTGGGGTTAGGTAATGTCACGCTCTCCCTCCCATCTAGGGTGGTTGTAGATCCCCAATGATGCTACTTTCTGGCTTGTCCTACTGTCTTGTTTTGCTTTCAGCTCTTCCTTCTCCAGTGTAACCAATTCTTGGCATTAAATTGCCTCTGTTTTAAGTGCACTGCATGCCTTCAGTTTTCTTCATTAAATTATACTAATACAAGTCCCCCACTACATATTTTTAAAATCTCCACAACCACAAGTTAAAAAAAAAAGAAGCAATTAACAGATTTTCCCTTTAAAAAATAAAATAATTAAATAAAGTACTAAATTTTCCTAAAAGGGAAAAAGTGTGTCCCATTAGCATTTATGAGTGGAAATCACTGTTTTTCTCTCTTTCTTTTCAGAGCTTTTGATTTATACATGAGTATGATCTGTCAATCAACACATTTAAAATAGTTTTATCCAAGCTGCACCTACAAATTAAAGGTTGTAAATATACATAAAGTATATTTCACTACCTGTATCCCAAATTGATTACTCATTATCCTCCGATTTACCTAAAATGCTTTGTCCTTAGCACAATTTTATTTAATTGTTTTGTGGTGCTAGAGATTGAACCCACGGTTTTGTGCATGCTAGGCAAGCACCCTAAAAAAAGAGCTATATCCCCAGCCCCTTAGCATAATTTTCAGTGTCTTGGTTGAAAAAAAAAAAAAACTAAATTAATGCACTCAACATCATAAATAGCATGGTAAATGTTGGGAAATAGACTTCAATTTGTGAAAATATTGGCCTGTTAGCTGGTATGGTGCAGGTTAGAAATGGAGTCTCAGTGACAAAATTAATGTCATTCAAATAGGTAATTAAACTAAAATATTTTAGAGAAAATTTCTACCTTTGGGTGAAGAGGAATTTCAAATACTTTGAGGCCAGTTGATTTAGCCTAACGAAGAATCCCCTAGTTAACTCCATAAGCAAAGGAGAATTCTGGAATCCTGTTGTCAACTGGAAGGAGATAGTGCCTCAGCAACCTTGGAAGGTTATGCTTGCAGTACTTAAAAGTTCAAGGAACTCAACACCTGGCATATAAGAAGTGCCCACCCAATTAATGTTTAGATATTATTAAAATAATAATGGTCTTCTCAAACATTTACAAAGCTATTGATTTGCTGACCAAAATTTGTTACAAGTCATGTAATCAATTAATGGACAAAAAATTCCATCAACAGTTCTTAGTTGATTCTGGCAACAGAGACCTCTGAAGATGGTGTTGTGTGGTAATTAATAAACGCAGTCATCCTTTATGGTTATGGATCTGAAACTTCCCCTTCTGAGAATCTGTGTTGTAGTGAAGCACTGTTCTTTGTATGAGTGGACTGCTCACTAATACACTTTCCAGAGGGGAAAATGAGAATCAAAGGACTCAAGGGCAAAGAATTATGTCCTGATCTAACAAATAAAATAGTTTGCTCTGGCTCTGGGTGGGGCACTGTTCTAAGGAGTGGCAGAATTGTCCTTGGTAGAGAAAAGACAATATTGGCAGATGGCAAACTATACAATAGGAAACTTCACATGCATAAAACTTCTTGGAAAATTTATTTCAAAGTTCTGTTCTAAAGTTTAATAGAGGACCATAATTATTTTATTATTACTTATGGAGTTTTGAGCATTAGCATAAAATTCTTTGAATGAAGCTATGCTAGCAGGTTCTATATGTGCATCAGGGTGGCTGTGTACTGAAATGTTCTGTTTTTCTTCTATAATTTTTGCCTTAAGTGATGGTGCCAATTACAATAAAAACCATGATCTTTTTTTAGCTTTTTAGCTAATATAAAGCTATGTGATTTTACAGTTTCTCTCTCTCTCTCTCTGTCCTCTCTCTCTCTCTCTGTCACACACACACACACACACACACACACACACACACACACACCACATACATACTCATTCACACACACACACAAATGCACACACATTCATGAAGATTTGCTTTGGGCTTGTGGTCAGAATGGTTTTGGCTTCTTCTCACCGATACATTTTTTTATCATTGCAGTTAATCATACTGTATTACCTTTAAGTATTGCAAGTTCTCCAACATTCCACATAGAAATTATCTCATCCAATACTTTCTTTGGCCATCAGTCTCTTTCTTTAGGAATGGACAGAAGAGTTGCTGTTCCTTGGGATAGAAAAATTTATGGTTTGTTTCCTTTGTCAATAACAAAATATTGATTGGCATGTCAGGTGGCATCACTCACATGATCCATATCAAAAAAGCCAGGATGTATCTCTGTTGTGATCACAGTAGGACTTCCAGAGTTAACACCTCCAGGCACTATAGACAGATAACCAGTGTCAACTTCTTGGAGTTAGTATTCTTGTCAGTACTCCAAATCAGTCTGAACAGTGACATTTTCTTCCATGAGGAGATCAGTGTGCAAATGATATGAATATCGTGGGTCACCAGAAGATGGATTTTTTTTTTTCCCCACAAAGATCTTTCTCACTTTGCACAAATAATACTGGGCTTCCTCTGGTGTATTGCAATGAATAGCAATGCAATCCCTGGTGTTACAGATCAGAGAGAAATCATCTATAATCTTGTCACTGCTGATGATGTCATAAAATCATCAGGGTAAGTCACATCAGTTTAGACACTATCATCAGTCTTAATGAGTCTTAATGAGACCTTCTTTGTTTCATCTCCTGTCAGGGCATATTCATGTCTGTACCATAGGAAATGTGAAGTCCATAGTAATAAGAGGAAGATATTCTCTCAACTTTTCAGGATCAGCAGAAGAATGAAAAGCAAATATGCCGCAGTCTGGCTGGGCACAATTCACAAGCCATTTGTCAAGCAGGAATGAATTTTATTTTTAGCATGCACCACATGAGCTCTCCAGGAATTCCCCGAGAGCCCAAACACCACCTCCTACTCTTCCGGGGATCACTTCACCGGAACTCTTAGGTCCCCGCTCTTGAGGCAGATTGGCTGGGTCATGTGGGCGGAGCCAAAAGAGTCCCCCAATGAACAGCTCCATGGTCTGAAAGGGCGGGGAAACAGCCCAATGAGCATCACCACAGAGGAGCCAATCAGCTGGAAGTTTGCTGGGGCTGCTCCAGCTGCGGCTCTCAACACAAATACATGGTCACTTTATTCACATTTCAGTGGTTTGGAGCTGCTACTCAATTAATATATTTCTCAGAAACAAACACAAACCTGGGAAACTGAGGGAGACCTTTTCCCAAACTGAAAAAAAAAAGAACCAGGAATGTAACTCAGTGAGGTAGAGTGCCCCTGAGTTCACATTTCAATCCTCAGTAGAACTAAAGAAAAACAGATGGAGAGCAAGGAAGGGATAGAGGAAAGTAGAGAGATTGGAAGAAAAGGTAAACATAAAATTTTAAAAAACGATTAGGTTTCACATAAAAGGCACAACCAGTCAGCAGAATATGAGTTACAAAAGTATTGAAAATGGTCTGTTCTTAATATATCTTGTTGGATTTACAAATGCTCTTTTAATTATTTATATATGTATATGATAATATTAATACAAGAGTAATTGTCCTTTGTGGTACAGAATGACTACATTTACTAGAAACATAATTAGATCAGAATCTTCTAAGAAGCAGGTCATGGCTTCAGGGCAGAGCAGCCTCATGCACTTTTCCCATGTGCTCCAGAAAAGACTAATGCTATTTCCTGTGTGCCGTAATGTGATTAGATCTGAAAGGGCTGCACTATACTTGATTTCCTAATACTGTTGGATAATAGTTGTTGTTTTAATGTATTAAAGTTTTCTCTTTACTTTTAATACTCAGCTCAACTTTTCAATTTCAAAGTTGCATAATTATAGAATATAAATCTTTCATTTCTTCTTTATTGATCCCCAGGGAGAAAAAATGAGGAGCAAGGTAAAACACACACACACACACACACACATACACAGAGAGAAAATATTCCACTTTTATTTCTTAATTTATGAATACACTCATGGATATATTATACCAATTCAACATGGGGTATCTAAAGATCTCTCTTAGGCTACTTGTCTGAAAGTTCCTGCAGTGGCTTGCACCATGAAGCAGAAAAAAAAAAATCTGTCTTTACTTCTTCCCAGGTCTTGGAAGGATCCATTTTGCTTTCAATGTCAAACAAAGCATCATAAATTCCTGAGAATGACTTCCCTGCATACTTGTTGTGGCTGCTAGGAGCATAGATGGGATCCTTGTTAAGAAAATACTTTGGTGTTAGCTTCACAAATGACATATAAGAAGGAAAAAGGAGAACCATACAATCTTGGATCTGATATTCCTAAATTTATACTTTGATTAATACCTTTGTCAAGCAAACTTACAAGTTCAATAGTCTCCAAAGACTAGTCTATGAAATATGTGTTGATGACTTTTACTTTACCCACATAGCTCAATGTGGTTCAGAGCTAATACCAGTAGCAACAATGATAACAACAGCTGATGACCTGGTATAGACTGTGCTTGGTAGCCTACAAGAATTCACTTACAATTTTTCTAATTCTTTTTATTTATTTATTTATTTATTTATTTTTATTTTTATTTTTTTATGTGTCAGGACCTAATTTAATTGCTTAGAGTTTCACTAAGTTGCTGAGGTTGGCCTTGAACTTGTTATTCTCCTGCATCAGCCTCCTAAATTAGAGGGATTATAGTTGTGAACAAACATGCCTTGCCAATTTTTTAATTTTTAAAAGTGAATTCTACAAAGTTGACATTAATATTTTACAGAGGAGGAAACTGACTATAATTAAGCTATTTGTCTCAATGTGTATGGGAAATAAGTATTAACTTTTACTAAATCACACTGCTCCTGGAATTATAACACTGCTGTAGTCATTAAAGTTTCATTTATAACTGGCCAACCAATGTTTTACTGTTCTTTCGAAAGTTATATTCTATGTTAAAATGCTTAGGTTAATGCATGAAGATCCAATAAAAATCATTTTGTGATATTTACAAGGCCTAAGAAGAAGACTGTTTCATTGAAGGGGCTAATCTAGATTATGTGCTAGCCCTGAAAGTGGATAAGTTGCAAAGTAACAAGGTAAAGAAACAAAGAGGCAAAACCATGCTATCAATACCAAAATAGTTACCTTGTTTGGATGATGCCTTTTCTCCCAACCCCTGACCCTTTGATAGTCCCTACAGGGAAAGGTGGCACCACTTCTGGCTGTTCCACAACATAACCCATTCTGCAGTACTCACAATATGGGCAACCTGGGGGTCAGTGTGTACCTTCTCAGAAACAAACACATTTGCCAAAATGTAAGGAAAGGGGAAATATTTAATACCAAATTTAAAGAGTAAATATATAATTATTACACATGCATGTTTATGAAATTTATTTTTGTCATATGTATATAAAAAAACAAAAATAGAATAAGGGTTAAAATCATATGTAACAAAATGTATATTTGATTTTATATTTGACTGTAATTGGGGAGATTTTTGTTTTCTGGCGATGTCTTCCTGAAGCTTTAACATTTCCTAAGATATACATATTTTTTATAATTAGAACACAATGCTAAAAAGAAATATTTTAAGGATCATATTACACATATTATATTATTTGAAAATCTAATATAGTATAATTTTATTATTTATGACATATATTTTAAAATATACTATTATCTTGCAAGAAATCAATTTTGATATTTTTCCCACAATGTACAACATTTAAAAAATTATATTAGAATGAAAAGTCATATATTTTTTTTCTTACATACAGAATGACTTATCTGGTAACCATAAAAGATCAATGAATGCTTTTTCAGAAACATCAGCAGATCATTCATAATTCTCAATAATATTATGAGGAAGAGGAAATTAATATAGGTATGGGTAGATGAAACTGCATTTATTAGCCAGCCAAAAAATCTAAAATTTCCATAATATGCAAATTAAGAACAACAGCAAGGTAATTATCATAGTTTTGATATCTTGCAAAATTCTGTTTTGCTGAGGCTTATGAACTTATTAAAAGAGTGACATGTGCCAATGGAAACGTGATAGTAATTTTTATGTAAGTGGAAATAGTAAGTGATATATCTAAGAGTATAAATGCAGGGAAGACTTTTTTCACTTTAGGAATCTTAGTTATCTACTCATGGAAGTTACAACAATATTTAAATGAAGTAATCTAAAAATATTTTAAGGTGACAGAAAAATTTTTCAAGTGACAACTCATGATATTTTCTTTTTATTAAATATAAAATCTCATGAGCATAAGAGATGGTATCTTTTTATCCATTCATCCATTGAAGGGCATCTAGGTTGGTTCCACAGTCTAGCTATTGTGAATTGTGCTGCTATGAACATCGATGTAGCAGTGTCCCTGTAGCATGCTCTTTTTAGATCTTTAGGGAATAGACCGAGAAGGGGAATAGCTGGGTCAAATGGTGGCTCCATTCCCAGCTTTCCAAGAAATCTCCATACTGCTTTCCAAATTGGCTGCACCAATTTGCAGTCCCACCAGCAATGTACAAGTGTACCCTTTTCCCCACATCCTCGCCAGCACTTGTTGTTGTTTGACTTCATAATGGCTGCCAATCTAACTGGAGTGAGATGGTATCTTAGGGTGGTTTTGATTTGCATTTCTCTGACTGCTAGAGATGGTGAGCATTTTTTCATGTACTTGTTGATTGATTGTATGTCCTCCTCTGAGAAGTGTCTGTTCAGGTCCTTGGCCCATTTGTTGATTGGGTTGTTTGTTCTCTTATTGTCTAATTTTTTGAGTTCTTTGTATACTCTGGATATTAGGGCTCTATCTGAAGTGTGAGGAGTAAAGATTTGTTCCCAGGATGTAGGCTCTCTATTTACCTCTCTTATTGTATCTTTTGCTGAGAAAAAACTTTTTAGTTTGAGTAAGTCCCATTTGTTGATTCTAGTTATTAACTTTTGTGCTATGGGTGTCCTATTGAGGAATTTGGAGCCCGACCCCACAGTATGTAGATCGTAGCCAACTTTTTCTTCTATCAGTCGGCGTGTCTCTGATTTGATATCAAGCTCCTTGATCCATTTTGAATTAACTTTTGTGCATGGCGAGAGAAAGGGATTCAGTTTCATTTTGTTGCATATGGATTTCCAGTTTTCCCAGCACCATTTGTTGAAGATGCTATCCTTCCTCCATTGCATGCTTTTAGACCCTTTATCAAATATAAGAAAGTTGTAGTTTTGTGGATTGGTTTCTGTGTCCTCTATTCTGTACCATTGGTCCACCCGCCTGTTTTGGTACCAGTACCATGCTGTTTTTGTTATTATTGCTCTGTAGTATAGTTTGAAGTCTGGTATCGCTATACCGCCTGATTCACACTTCCTGCTTAGCATTGTTTTTGCTATTCTGGGTCTTTTATTTTTCCATATGAATTTCATGATTGCTTTCTCTATTTCTACAAGAAATGCCGTTGGGATTTTGATTGGCATTGCATTAAACCTATAGAGAACTTTTGGTAATATCGCCATTTTGATGATGTTAGTTCTGCCTATCCATGAACAGGGTATATTTTTCCATCTTCTAAGATCTTCTTCTATTTCTCTCTTTAGGGTTCTGTAGTTTTCATTGTATAAGTCTTTCACCTCTTTTGTTAGGTTGATTCCCAAGTATTTTATTTTTTTTGAAGATATTGTGAATGGAGTGGTTGTCCTCATTTCCATTTCAGAGGATTTGTCACTGATATACAGGAATGCCTTTGATTTATGCGTGTTGATTTTATATCCTGCCACTTTGCTGAATTCATTTATTAGCTCTAATAGTTTCTTTGTAGACCCTTTTGGGTCTGCTAGGTATAGAATCATGTCATCTGCAAATAGTGATAATTTAAGTTCTTCTTTTCCTATTTTGAAAAAAAATGTGGCATTTATACACAATGGAGTATTACTCTGCATTAAAAAATGACAAAATCATAGAATTTACAGGGAAATGGATGGCATTAGAGCAGATTATGCTAAGTGAAGCTAGCCAATCCCTAAAAAACAAATGCCAAATGTCTTCTTTGATATAAGGAGAGTAACTAAGAACAGAGTAGGGTCGAAGAGCATGAGAAGAAGATTAACATTAAACAGGGATGAGAGGTGGGAGGGAAAGGGAGAGAGAAGGGAAAATGCATGGAAACGGAAGGAGACCCTCAGAGTTATACAAAAGTACATACAAGAGGAAGTGAGGGGAAGGGGAAAAATAATACAAGGGGGACAAACGAATGTCAGTAGAGGGGGCAGAGAGAGAAGAGGGGAGGGGAGGGGAGGGGAGGGGTGATAGTAGAGGATAGGAAAGGCAGCAGAATACAACAGACACTAGTATGGCAATATGTAAATCAATGGATGTGTAACTGATGTGATTCTGCAATCTGTATATGGGGTAAAAATGGGAGCTCATAACCCACTTGAATCAAATTGTGAAATATGATATATCAAGAACTATGTAATGTTTTGAACAGCCAACAATAAAAAATTTAAAATAAAAAAATAAAATAGCTGAGAGAGCAATTTTTTAGGAATTATCACCATAATAAAATGAATATGTAAGGCAATGAAGATGCTAATTATCTTGATTTGGTCATTCTACAACATATATATTTCAAACAACATGATATATATTCTAAATGTATACAATTTTTATCAACTTAAAAAAATAACTATTCATGAAAATGTACTCTAATAACTTCCTTTTTAAGTTCTTCTTGCATTCTAAGCCTTGCCCCCTTCATAGCTCCACTGTAATGAAAAATGAATAAAATAAACTTTTAATGAATTCTGAAAAAAAAAAAAAAGAGAGATGGTATCTTTTTGTTCTTTCTTTCTTTTTTAAAGAGAGAGTGAGAGAGAGAGAATTTTTTAAATATTTATTTATTTTTTTTAGTTTTCGGCGGACACAACATCTTTGTTTGTATGTGGTGCTGAGGATCGAACCCGGACCACATGCATGCCAGGCGAGCATGCTACCGCTTGAGCCACATCCCCAGCCCTCTTTTTGTTCTTTCAATGGTAGTGGAAAGCCTACTGTGCATCCAACACTGTCACAGAGCTTGCATTCCAGAGGCTGGTAGTATGGTTGTTGTTGTTGTTGTTATAAAAAATGATTCAATATAATCAAAATTAATCTAACAGACCTGAATAATTAAACAATAATTTTTGAATTCAATATATTACTTGTGTCATAATTTAACTAACAAAGGAGGAATAATCATTATGAACAGGAATAATTGTTTTATTTATTGGCTTAAGTTGCTTTTTATTTTTTAATGTTGTTTTTAATAGTAACAGTGTCTCATAATCACTTACTGTTCTGAATGCTAACATATTATTTTTAATTTTCAGTCCAGTCCTTCAGGTTGAACAGGGTAATAACTTTATTTTTTAAAATATTATTTTTGGGCTGGGGTTTGTGGCTCAAGTGCTAATGTGCTTGCCTGGCATGCGCGGGGCATTAGGTTCAATCCTCAGCACCACATAAAAATAAAACATAAAGATGTTGTGTCCACTGAGAAACTAAAAATATAAATATTTAAAATTTTTTTCTCTCTTTCTATCTCTCTTAAAAATATAATTTTCTAATTGACTTTAATTAATTAATTAATTTTTGGTACTGGGGATTGATCCCAGAGGTGCTTAATCACTCAGCCACATCCCCACACATTTTTTCAACTTTTAATTTTACTTTATTTTAAATGTTACACATTTTAATTTTACTTTATTTGAAATTTGAGACAGGATCTCACTCAGTTGTTTAGGGCCTCACTAATTTACCTCATCTTCCAGAGTTTTTGGGAATACAGGTGTGCACTTGTGCACCCAGCAATAGCTCCACTTTATGAATGGCATACAGAAGACACAATAGTTTAAGTTGCCCACATTTGCAACTGGAAAGCTGTAGAGTGAAATAGGCAGTCAGTGTTGTTCTATTGGCTGCACTATGTAGACAAAAGGATAATAGATATAACTAAGACCCCATAATTTGGAGTTGAGCTATTTTTCAACAATTACTTATTCAGCATAATGAATTCAGTTGTTGTGATAGTATAAATAAGGCATATACTTAACCTGTTAGCAGCTCACAAAAGCAAAGAAGATAAGAATGAATGATAATTTCATTATGAAGTTACAGGTTGCTGAATCAAATTTAGAAAGCATTGGTGTAAATACAAGAGGCTATGTGGATGTACACAAATAAGTGCGCGCGCGCACACACACACACACACACACACACTTCTTTTTAATACTTTTTCCCTCTTTCTGTTCTTTCCTCTTATACACCTATGTTTATTTCTCTTTTCTCCCTCCCTTTCTGTCTCCTTCTCCATCTTCATCTGCATCTCTATCACCCTATGTCTACTTTTCTGTCTGAATTTCTCATTTTGTAGCTTCCAATAAATGCTTTCACAAGTTCTTTTGTACAGTACCTGAGTTTAACTTGAAACAACACTGGGCTTCAAATACTCGGTTTATGACAGTTAAGAAAACTTTTCACTCTTGGAGCATTCCATTCTCTCCAGGGAGGACAAGAGGATTATAGATTTTAATGTTGATTATTATGCAACCCTGAAGGTAGTAAAGACTCAAGAACCCATATTCTCTGATGAACAAAAATACTGATGTAAGAAAAGCAGGATGAGAACTGTCCCTTTATATTTGAAAGTTTTAATTGAGAAACACAACATGCAGTTTAATTTTCTATTTGATGTTTACTGTTATTTTGTGAAACACGCATGTGTTTCAGGATGCCTAAATATCATAGAAAGACACAAACTATATCTTAAGTATCATTTAGACAGAATAAGGCACATACAGAAGTTTAAGCTGAGTGCTCTCAGAAAACCTAATATAAATCACATCAGGCATTCTGTTAGAGGAAGGAGTAAACACAATTTTGTTTTGTAGAAAAAATCTACCTCATAAAAATAGAAAAAGCAGTCATGAAATTTATCTGGAAAAATAAGAGACCCAGAATAGCTAAAGCAATCATTGGCAGGAAGAGTGAAGCAGGTAGCATCACTGCACCAGACCTAAAATTATACTACAGAGCAATAGTAACAAAAACAGCATGTTATTGGCATCAAAACTAGTAGACCAACAGTACAGAATAGAGGACACAGAGACTAACCCACAAAATTACAATTTTCTTATATTAGACAAAGGTGCCAAAAACATGCATTGGAGAAAAGATATCCTTTTCCACAAATGATGCTGGGAAAACTGGAAATCCATGTACAGGAAAATGAAATTAAATCCCTATCTCTTACCATGCACAAAACTCAACTCAAAATGTATCAAGGACCTAGGAATTAAACCAGAGAATCTGCATCAAATAGAAGAAAAAATAGGCCCTAATCTTCATCGTGTGGGATTAGGCCTCAAATTCCTTAATAAGACTCCTGTTGGGCAATAATTTAAACCAAGAATCAATAAATCAGATGGACTAAAACTAAAAAGTTTCTTTTCAGCAAAAGAAACAGTCTGTGAGGTGAAGAGAAAGCCTACATTCTGGGAGCAAATCTTTAACCCTCACACATCAGATAGAGCACTTATCTCTAGGGTATATAAAGAACTCAACAAGCTAAGCACCAAAAAAACACAAATAACCCAATCAATAAATGGGACAATGACCTGAACAGACACTTCTCAGAAGAGGATATACAATCAATCAACAAATATATGAAAAAATGTTAATCATCTCTGCAATTAGAGGAATGCAAATCAAAGCTACTCTAAGATATCATCTCCCTGAAGTCAGAATGGCAGCTATTATGCATAAAAAACAACAATAAGTGTTGGCAAGAATTTGTTGAAAAAGTACACTCATATATTACTGGTGGAACTGTAAATTGGTGCAGCCAATGTGGAAAGCAGTATGAAGATTCCTTGGAGAACTGGGAATGGAACCACAATTTCACCCAGTTATCCTACTTCTAAGTCTATACCTAATGGAAAACAGCATACTACAGGGACACAGCCACATCAATGTTTAAAGCAGCACAATTCACAATATCTAAACTGTGGAACCAACCTAGATGTCCTTCAGTGTTGCTTTGGGTCACTCGTCTACCTCAGTCACAGTGGGTGTGGGGGATCTAGAGGCAACACATAGACACCGAGAGCTGGTGAGATCTGGCAGGTGGCAACTTCAGTTGGCCTCCAGCAGGCTCATTTAATGCAGAAGTGATTACAATTGATATAGGGCATATCCTCCAATCATACATAAGCAAGCAGATTGTATAACATTTAGAAAACAATCATCTTATTGTTAGAGTCTATAAACAAGTCAGGATGGCGCCTGGCATTTTGCCAGAGGGAGTGGTTTGTGAAGTAACGCCAGTGAGCCATTAAGTGTGGTGATTCCTTATTGGTTGACTGCTGTATCGAGTTTATGTTAATTAAGATAAGCTGTGTGGAATATATAAATACCTCTGTTGTCCTACAATAAACAGCTCCCACTCCTGCTGTATCAATCTACACAAGTTGCTCATCACCCCCCGCCCCCCCATTATTTTGCTGCAGCCGGACTGCGGCATCTTGTAATCAAAGTAACCACACTTTGAGGAAGCTCTAAATATTGCTATGCAGTGAAAGGCAGACTGGTAGGATCACGGTCCCTATGAAAAGGTGACCATATGAGTTGGGGGAATTATGCCCTGAGGCCCCTGTCTCTTGGTTCCCTGGCAATGCTGACCTCAATCGCTGAGGATGTGGTTTCTCAGGCTGCTTGCTAGAACATAGAGCCCCATCCTGCAGGTGTTCCTGTCAGGCCTGTATGAGTGTAGGTTTCTCAAGCACTCTGAGCTGCTTGTAGCTGATAGCTGCAAACCAAGAGTTACTCCTACATTTCAGTAGATGAATGGATAAAAAAACATGGCACATATACACAATGGAATATTACTCAGCAATAAAAGAGAATAAAATCATGGCATTTATTTGCAGGTAAATGGATGCAGTTGGAGAAGATAATGCTAAGTAAAGTTAGCTAATTCCAAAAAGACAAATGGTGAGTGTTTTCTCTGACATAAGGTGACTGACTCATAGTGGGGTAGGAAGGGAGAGCATGGGAGGAATAGAGGAACTCTAGATAGGGCAGAGGGGTGAGAGGGGAAGAGAGGGAGCAGGGGGTTAGCAATGATAGTGGAATGTGATGGACATCATTATCCAAAGTACATGTATAAAGACATGAATTGGTGTGAACACACTTTATATACAAAGAGAGATATGAAAAATTGTGCTCTATATGGGTAATAATAATTGTAATGCATTTCATTGCCATGTATTTAAAAAATAATATCAATTTGAAAAAGGTAGAAAATCTAAAGGTAGAATAAATGGTGTTTGGGATCTCCATAAAAAAGCCATTTCTTGTTTGTTTTTTTTTTTCATGCATAAAATACTTAGAGAAAAATATAAAGGATAAAGAAACTTCCTCCATAGTAATGTCAATATAATATAATTATTACACTAATTGCTTTATTCCCCTTACATTATTTTTTGGTAAAACATAAAGTTTTTTAATTTCTTAAATTTTTTTTGGTTTAACTAATGTGCTATTATATTTGTATATATGGTATTTATAATAATCCATTTTAGTGTTTATAAAATGTCAAATTGGTAGTTATCTTTCCATAATTTTCCCCTATTGGGCATTTATGTTGTTTTAATTATTTGACATTATACTTTATAATTCATATCTTTCTCTATGTAGTTTCTTTTTATCCAAACTTGAGATTACATTCTTAAGAAAAAACATGAAATGAAAAGGCCAAGTCAAACATAAAAACTCAGTTCTGGCTGTTGAAACTTGCATAGTATATTCTTTAGCCTATTCAAAGAGGTTAAAATAATTCATAATGCTATGAGAATTTTTTTTTCTTTCTACCAACCATAACAATGGGCACAACTAAAACCTGCATCATTGGTAGTATGATACAAAAATCACTAGCTTCATTTGTATTGTTGAATTACTAGTGAATGGAAATATTTGACCATATGTTCATGTGATTTTTGGTTTGAACAATTTGTCTGATTATTAATGTGTCCTAAATAATTCTTTTGGATTTTCTTTTTTTTTCAAAAATATGTTATATGTGTTACTCTCTTTCCATGTTTGCTGAAGAAGTTTTCAACTCTTTCTCTTTCAGTGTCAATTTTCATATTCCGAGTCATCTTAATGTTCCCAAATCTGCTTTCATTATCTTTTCTCCTTTACTTCTAAAGTGGGCATCCCTCAATCAGCTGGCAACATGAAGGCCCTAGCATATCTGAGCAGCACAGTTCACTAAGCAATATCAGAGACAGGTCTTTTGGTGATAAGAAACCCTTATCAGAATGCTGGAGAGCAGAGACAAAAGACAGTAAAAACTTCCCAAAGATATTTTGGTAATCAAGATGTCAATTTGCTTTTTTTGTTAATGATATCCATTATATACATAAATGAATGTAGAGCACACTTGCTTTTATCTAAATCTTCAAGTCTCTTGCTGAACTTAGAAGCAATTTCTGTAAAATCCTTCACTACAGAAAACAGAACATCTGAAATAGAAGTTGGAATCATCAGAATCTTTACAAATAGAATTTCTAATGTTGTTCTTCCATAGGTAAAGAAATGAGAATATAGATGTTCATCTTCTTTTGTGTCTTACAAGGTATGTGAGCAACCATGACATGGGAAGTACATGTGCACAACTAAACAGAATATTTGATTATGCAGAACAAAAATAAAGAATAAATGACCTAAGGGAGGTCATTGCATTTTAGAAATTACTAGAACAATATAAATAATGACATTGGATAGGGGACATGCAAAATACCGAATTTTATGCTGTATATTTTCATTTTAATATTGATACATTCTTGGCTTTATTTTATATTGTAGATTTCATCAGCATACTTTTAAAAAAAAAACAACTATAGCATAATATTCACAGTCAAAAGGAAGAACTATGTAATTGGCCAATTAAAACATCATCCCTTCTTGAAACTGGGACATGATGAAATGATATTTAAATGTTGGATGAAAAAAATTTTCTACCAACTCATATGTTTTATAGATGCTCTGATACAGTGGACAGTGCTCAATTTCTGTGTTTTCTACAAAAGAACCACAAATCTCCCATAGCTTATAATAAAATACATAGCACTGTATTTACTGTTAATAATAGTCAGAATGTTTGATTACTAATAAATAAAAGGAAGTACTTAAACACCTCAATATACTAATTTATTTGGGTCTACCATCACAGTAATTAAACTCACTATAGGTTTCTAACACATAAAATAAATGTATGTGTGGTATAGACAATATTATAAAACATTCTTTTGGAGTCATCTTACCCACTTGCCTTTAACAATAGGGGAGATGTGAAAATGTTTTAAGAAACCAAACTAAAGTCAAATGTTGCTTTTGATAAAAATAATTTAAGATTACAGATCTATTAGAGGCAATAAATAAAGCTGACAGTATTATATAGAGAAGTATGCAGAATTTTTAAACACTGACATTCTATGGATAAACAATTCTCTGGTGAACAGTGTAAGAACAAGTGGAGAGTCCAAGCGATGAAGGGTTCAGAAGTAAACACAGAATCTCACTAAGGAGATGGAAGGATGGTCAGACCAGTATAAAGAAAATTAACAGCATAAGAAAAACCCATGAAGGAATTACTTTTCATCTATGCACAGTGGTGGACTTCTGTAATCTCAGCAACTTGGAAGTCTGAGATAATGGGATTAGAATTTCATGGCCTGCCTGGATGACTTAGGGAGATCCTGTCTCAATTTTAAAAATTATATAAAATGAGGCTGGGGATGCAGTTCAGTGGTAAAGTCCCCTGGGTTTTATCCGTCAGCAAAAAAAGAAAAAAAAATAATAAAAATGTTGATTTATGGCTTTTGATAATTTCCCAAGGTGCTTGAATTTTTGTTATTGATCATTTGTTGTTTATCATTTATGAAAATGGAGGTAGATAATAAAAATAAAGAAAAGTTGAAACACTTTTCACCTGATAAATAGATACCAGATGGGACAATTACAGAACTCAGATAAGAAATTACTGTTTTTAGTTATGCAGTTTTATAAAGTACTTGAGATTTTATAAACAATATATGTATGTTACTTTGCTAAAAATGAAAATATAAGTTTATCATAGTAGCAGAAACAACAATAGGAATGGAAAATGACTTTTGTATATTCATTGTGTATTATGCCACTTTTTAAAGAGTTATCATTTATTTAAGATTTGGATCTATAAGAGATAAAAATAGATTATTTATGTAGATATTTATATGGATTAATTTTAAATGAAAATGAGTGTCAAAGACATTATGCTATGTGCAGATAGGTGAATTCCACTTTTAGGTATGTGTACAAAACACCAATTTAAATATATGGAAATATATGGAAGATGTCTAGAATAGAGGAAGGGAAACAGGGGGAGGGAGGAAGGCAGGGAAATAGGAAGTCTTGGGGGCTGAAATGGAACAAATTATATTCTATGCTCTATGACTACATAAAAATGTTAAAGAGACAATTACTACATGATTTAAATGACTTAATGGATGCATTACCACCAAATAAAAGAGAAAATGTACTTAATAGAACACAAGTAAGTTTGCAGTCAGGTGTACTGAGGCCAGGTGGCAGTGAACAAGGGTTCAGGACATAAGATACAGGAGCCACCCCATTTAGGACCAGCACTGCCAAGCCCTGTGACATCTTTTTTGTGCCTTCATATTCTTCACCTCCTCTAGTGCTTGAGCCCCTTTTTGAAATAAAAAATATTTGTTTGGTTAAAATAGATGTATAAATAATCTTGAAGAAATTGATGAAAAAGAATTACCCAAATCTTTAATATTTTGTGCTCTGTCTGAAGCAATTTTGAGTCTTTGGAAGAACACCTCAAAGTCATTACCAGATCCCAATTTATAACTCCATTTAGGGAAAAAATACAAAATTATTTTAGAGTAAAATTTTATCAAGTTCTGATTAAAGTATCCTATTATGATAGTCTTAGATATGCAGAAAAGAATGAGAGGAACATTAATTGGATCACAAAACATACAGTTTTATGGCTATTCTATGGGTTACTATTTTATGACTCCCTTTTTAAAAAGATTCCTGAAATTGGAAAGTATTTTCTTTCAGATAAGTTCATTTAACATCTATATTTTTGTATGTGATATAGTGAAAATAAGTAACTATTTTTTAGGTAACTCAGAAGTAAATTGTGCTCTTATTACTTTAAAGTATCCATATTGTTGACTTCAACAATTTTTTATACAATATAAGCATACCAGTGAATAAGCATAATTGTCAATGAAAATATTAAATATTATTTACTTACAACTTAGTAACACATTTTGTAGGAAAAATAATCTGTTGATACACGGTATGTAGAACTACAGATAAATATTTAAGAAAAAGATGTTGAGGAAGATAAGGTTTGTTTTTTCCTGACTTTCCATGACAGATGTTAGTAAAGATTTATCAGAAATGATGTCAGATTGCTCTGAACTTCTACTGAAGCAGTGCTTCCTTCACTCCATAGAAGAGTCTTCCCTGGCCTGGGGAGGGGAGTCATACTTGTAATCCCATCAACTCAATAGGCTGAGACAAGAGGATCACAAGTGTGAGGCCAACTTCAGCAATTTAGGGAAAGATTTTTACAAAATACAAATAAAAAAGGACTGGGGATATAGCTCAGGGTTATCCATACTGAGTTCAATCCCCAGTACCACAAAAGAAGAAAAAACTTCATGGAACTACTGAACTACTCTAGCATTCTAAAAACAAAGTGGATCTTAAAAGAACAGGCCTACAAAAATCACAGAATTGTTTTCTTTATACTCCTATTCTAACCCCTTCTAAATTGCCTTCTTTCCTTTTTTTTTTTTTTTTTTGGTACTGGGGATTATACCCAGGGACAGTTTACCAATTAGCTACATCCCCACACTTTTTTTTTAATAGGGTCTTACTAATTTATGAGTGCTCCTACAAATTGCCAATACTGTACTTGAAATCATCCTGTCTGAGCCTTGAGTCACTGGGATTATAGGTGTGAGCCACTTGCACCAGATAATTTTTATTTTATTTCTTAATAGAATTACAATAATGCAAATTTACTTATGGGGGTTTTCCAAATACCTTTGGAAATGGAAGTTTTCCAAATTTCTTTGGAAATGGACTAGTGATGTGGGAAGAAGATGATATCTAAGTGCATGAGTGTAAGGGAAAACATGAGTGAAGAAATGATCTTTCTCTAAGATTGATTTGAAGAAGCTGGGAGCAGTGATTGATGCCTGCAATTGCAGCTGCTAAGGAGGCAGAAGCAGGAGAACTGCAAGCTCAAAGTCAGCGGTAAACAACTTTGCAAGACTAAAAGGGCATGTGAGGTCTAGGGATGTAGCTCAGTGGTAGAATCTGGCCCACCATGGTAGAGGCCCTGGGTTTTGTTCCCAGAATTATAAAGATAAACAAATAAAGTAAAAAAAAAGGAAAAGAAATGGCATTGCCATTGAACATTTAACTTAGTTATTTTGTTTAAATATTGGACTTTATTATTATTATTATTATTATTATTATTATTAACATTATTAAAAGAAAATCAAAGGAGACATAGAGACAAGATGCAGAGGCAGGAAAGGGAAAGAAAGAGTGGCTGTCTCTACAAGCAGCTGTGTTTATTTATATCAAAATTTACATAGATCATCAGTACAATAACTACATTATGGTATAATATTCCTTTAATCCCAAGTGCTAGACAACTGAGATCAAATCCATTCTAATTAAAACACAGAGCCCTTTTCTACAAGGACAACAGCATAGAAACTAGATATTGTGCCTGTGTAGTTATCTTACCAGCTTCAAAGATAAACTGTTTTGCTTCAGATTGGCTTTAATTCTTTCCTGTCCTTTGTAGAGTGATGCAGTTATTGATTTATTTTTTTTTATTTTAATCTAAGAATATCTTTGATCCCACTCTACACTGGAAATTTCTCCAGGCCTCACATTTTAGATCACATTTCCCAAGGCCACCAGCAAAGGCAGTAATTTAGTTTGGCTCTGCCTGACCCATCTGAAGAATACATGGGGAAAAGGTCAAGAATTCCTAGCTCAGGGAACTTTGTGGGCAACTTAATTTATAATTTATATTATAGTTATATATTTTTAAAATATCTTTATTTTATTTGGTGTTAACGATTGAACCCAGTGCCTCACACATGTGAGGCATGTGCTCAACTACTAAGCTACAACCCCAGCCCCTATTTTTTTGACACACTTTAAATTGCTCAGGCTGGCCTTCAACTTGACATCCTCCTGCCTTCATCTTCTGAGTGGCTGAATTACTGGTGTACACCACTGTGATAGCTCCAATTTACTTATTATTACAAAAAGTAAAGAAAAATGGAAAATGTGAAATAGTTTCTTTACTTACTGAATTTGAGAAATAGTGTTTTAAAAAAGAATAAATCATATTCCCAAACTTGATTGTTTAATTTGGGTACCTCCCTTTTCTGGCATATTTCACCAATATTCTGTTGTGCTAATGTAAGGGTTTTAGAAGGAACAAGAATTCTTACCTGATCTTTTAGTCTTTCAATGTACATATATATGTGTATACAATTCATGGTCTGGTAAATTTTTACAACATTGCTTTTTAGAAATGATTTTGGATTCTAAAAGTACAGCTGCACTCAGGGGACCCATAATTTGTAAATCTAAGGGCTTTCTAGCAATAAATGAAATTTTCTAACACCATCCTCTCTTCAGTAAAGTAAAAAAGTTGATATTTATTAAGAAAATCTGAGCAGGCATTGAGGCAAATGCCTGTAATCCCAGCCACTCATGATGCTGAAGCAGGAGAACCATAAGTTTGAAGCCAGCCTCTGCAATTTAGTGAGGACCTAAGAAATTTAGCTATATCCCATCTTAAAATTTAGAAATAAGAAAATACATAAATAAAAAATCCTGGGGATGTACCTCAGTGCTAAATTGTCCCCATGTCCAATTCCCAGTACCAAAAAATAAAAAAAAAAGATTAAATTGAATTTTAACATAATAAAATAATAAAGGGCTGGGGATGTAGTTCAGTGGGAAGGCACACGTGGATTCAAAGGAAAAAAAAAAAAAAATATATATATATATATATATATATATATATATATATATATATATATATATATATATATATAGAGAGAGAGAGAGAGAGAGAGAGAGAGAGAGAGAGAGAGAGAAAGAGATTACTATATACTTTCCCAAAGTACTTATAAAGGTGCTGTAGGGTTGTTGAGGGTGTTGAGAATTAAATGATTTAATTTTGTTAGTTACTGTGCTTTTTTGTTTGTTTATTGTTGGTTTTGGTGTTTTACAAAATCCTGATAACTCATGTCTGGTTCTTGTGTAAATGCAGGTTAAAAAATGCAGGTAAAATCTAAATATGTTTCTGCATTGCTTGGGAGAAAACAATGAATGGTTCACTTAAAGTTTTCAAAGCTTTTAAAGTTAACTTTTCATTTTGTCTGGAGAAATAAAGACCACTTTTCCCTGAGAAAATCTACCCAAGATCCTTCCAAGACGGGTATGAAAACTGATTACAGATTGAGAGAAAAGTTTCAGGTTTGTTTCACTTTCCTTTGAACACTTCACTGGTATTACTGCCACCACAAGAATGGGAGAATAATACTGGATTTTTATGTGGCAATGTTCTTGTCCAACCTTTACCTGTATTATTATTATTACTATTTTTCCCCCTGCTAAATCTTACAACCAGAAACCCTGAAATCAAGATTGTTTAGAAGTCGTGGATGGTTGGATGGTAAAAGCCAACAATGGACAATAATTTGGTTTGGCAACTTCATTTTTTCAAGTCCTATGCATATTTCCAAACAGAACAGGGTCCTAATTTGGCACTGCTTCTTAAAGAATTTTCTTCCACAGTTCTAACTATGAAGAGCAGTCCAGAAGCGCTACTCTCCTGCAGGGAGCTCTTCTGGGACTCCCACCAGAAGCTTACTGCCCATTGGCTCCACTGGGCCCTCAGAGCGATGACTGGGGAACCATCTCAGCTTTTTTGATGAAGTACACCAAATCTCTGGTCCATCCGAAGGACACGATTTCTGCCCATGATCTATGCACACCATCCTTCTTTCGCTACTTTGTGTGTTTGCAAATTCTGATGCCTTTCCCAAATTAGATGGAATATCTTTTTATGTATTTGAAAATTTTTTCATATCCTTTGCCCATTTTAATTAACTTTTTGCTTTGTATGAACTCTTTAAATGTTAAAGAATCTCAACCTGTAATACGCTGTATTGTTTTCTAGTTTGCGATTATATAAAGAAATTATTTTTATATATATAAAAATGGTAAATGTATTGATAATAAAAAGACTTTCTGAACTGTCATGGTGGAACACACCTGTAATCTCAGTGGCTGGTTTGGCTGAAGCTTGAGGATTTTGAGGTCAAAGCCAACCCCAGGAACATCAATTCACTAAGCAACTCAGGGACTGTCTCTAAATAAAATATAAAGAAGGGCTGGGAATTTGACTCAGTGTTCAAGTGCCACTGAGTTCAGTCCTTGGACCACCCCTTCCCCAAAACAAACAAATAAACAAACAAATAAAAAAGAAATAAAGAAAAGAAACAAAAAAGCTTTCTGGACCCTCCATTATCCTGAATATTCTGGCTGGTGCCTAACTTTATATTCTTCTTTATTTCACTCTTGTGTCAGGCTCACTCCAGACTCAATGGTTTTCATTAGGCATTAAAAGTTATACTTTCTCCCACTTAATTATCCCTGCCAAACACTCTAATCATGTTTTCTCTCTAAGGTCAGATTTGTCTTTCTTACAGTCATCTGAGTACACTTTTTCATCACTAATGGCCACAGTGACTAGTATTTTCCTTCATAACATTCAACCTTATTGAAAGTAAGTGATTACTCTTATACCTATCTCTTCAACGCCTTGCTCTAGAAGTACAAGTTTGCTTTCATGACAACAGTAAGCTTTCCATAGAGTAGTAACTTGCTTTCTTTCTGGTCTTTTCTTGAGGCTAGCGCATATTGTTAATAAATAAGGAATGAAAGAATGCATCCATATTCATGAGTCACTGAATAAAATACATACTAACCAACAAAAAATCTTCAATTTCAGTGAAAGCAGCCCACACTGAACTATATAAATCTCCAATATGTATGGATTTAGTCATGTAATTTCAGGGGGTGATACATTTTTTTGAATAAACACAGCATTTATGTATATATTTTTAAATTTATTTTTCACCCTGTGAATTGAACCCAAGTGCACTTAACCAAAGAGTTACATCCCCAGAATTTTAATTTTTTTTTTCTTTTGAGACAGGGTCTTCTAAATTACATAGGGCATGGTTAAATTGCTGAGGCTGGCATGGAATGTGAGATCCTCCTGCTCAACTCCCATAGTAGCTGAATTATAGTCACCAGTGGCTGTCATGCCTAAACATTAACATTTTTTAAAATTTTTTCAAATTGATATTTAAAAAATAATTGACAGTGGAATGCATCACAATTCTTGTTACACATATCCAGCACAAATTTTCATATCTCTGGTTGTATATAAATGTACATGTACTTTGGATAATGATATCCATCACATTTCAACATTCTTGCTGAAGCCTTGCCTTTTCCCTTCCCCTTCCCTTCCTCAGTTCTACCCTATCTAGAGTTCATCTATTCTTCCCTTGCCCTTCCTCCCTACCCCACTAAGAATTAGCCTCCTTATATCAGAGAAAACTTCAGCATTTGATTTTTGTGGATTGGCTATCTTCACTTAACATTATTTTCATTATTTTCCACTTACCTGAAAATGCTATGAGTTTATTCTCTTTTATTGTGAGTAATAATCCATTGTGTATATACACCACATTTTTTATCCATTCATCTACTGAAGGGCATCTAGGTTGGTTTCACAGTTTAGCTATTGTGAATTGGGCTGCTATAAACATTGATGAGGCTGTGGCTCTGTAATATGCTGTTTTTAAGTCCTTTGAGTATACACCGAGGAGAGAAATGGCTGGGTCAAATGGTGGTTCCATTCCCAGTTTTCCAAGGAATCTCCATACTGCTTTCCACATTGGCTGCACCAATTTGCCCTCCCACCAGCAATGTATGAGTGTACCTTTTTCCCCACATCCTCGCCATCACTTATTGTTTGTCTTTGTAATATCTGCCATATTGACTGGAGTGAGATGAAATCTTAGAGTAGTTTTGATTTGCATTTCTATAATTGCTAAAGATGATGAACAATTTTTTTCATATATTTGTTGATTAATTGTATATCCTCTTCTGAGAAGTGTCTGTTCAGTTCCTTGGCCCATTTGATGATTGGGTTATTTGGGGGTTTTTTGGTACTTAGTTTTTTGAGTTCTTTACATACCCTAGAGATTAGTAATCTATCTTTTTTTGTTAAAGAAATATTTTATTTTCTTATTATTTTAAACATCCAATTAATCATTTTTTTCTATTTGGCAAAATAAAACAAAATGAATTCAATGACCATCATTAATATGTAAATATTTTGATGCTACTTTTTATTTTTTTAATTGATTTTATTATTTTTATAAATACACGACAACAGTGGAATGCATTATTACACATATAGAGCCCAATTTTTGTATCTCTGTATATAAAGTATATTCACTTCGATTTATGCCATTATAATGTACTTTTTTGCATTACAGTTCTTAATATACATATATATCACAATTTTTTATATCTCTTTATATGAGTTATGTTGACACCCAATTCAAGTCATCATACATGTATTTTGTATAATTATGACCATCACATTCTACCATCCTTGCTCATCCCCTTACCCATCCCTTTCCCTCCCACCCTTCTTTCCTATCTAGAATTAATCTAATACTACCATGTTCTCCTTCTCTACCCCACTATGAGTCACCCCCTTATATCAGAGAAAACATTTGGCATTTGGTTTTTTGGGGATTGGCTCACTTCTGTTAGCATTATGTTTTCCAATGCCATCTATTTACCTGCAAATGCCATGATATTTTTAATGCTGAATAATATTCTCTCGTGTATAAATGCCACATTTTTTACCCATTCATCCACTGAATGACATCTAGATTGGCTTCACAGTTTAAATATTGTGAATTGTGCTGCAATAAACATTGATGTGGTCCGTGCATTCTATCATATCATAATGGAATGAAATTAGAAATCAACAACAAAATAAAGAATAAAAATTTCTGCATCACATGGAGACTGAACAATATGCTGCTGAATGAACAATGGGTTACAGAACATATCAAGGAGGAGATTAAAAAATTCTTAGAGGTAAATGAGAACACAGACATAACATATCAAAATCTCTGGGACACTATGAAAGAGGGACTAAGAGGAAAATTCATTGCATGGAGTTCATTCCTTAAAAGAAGAAAAAGTCAACTAATAAAAGACCTCACACTACATCTCAAAGCCCAAGAAAAAGAAAAACAAATCAGCAGCAAAAGCAGTAAAAGCCAAGAAATAATTAAAATCAGAGCTTAAATCAATGAAATTGAAACAAAAGAAACAATTGAAAAAATGACAAATGAAAAAAAGTTGGTTCTTTGAAAAAATAAATAAAATTGTCAGACCCTTAGCCATGCTAATGAAGAGAAAGAGAGAGAGAACTCAAATTACTATCATACGTGATGAAAAAGGCAATATAACAATAGACATTACAGAAATACAGAAGATAATTAGAAATTATTTTGAAGCCTTATACTCCAATAAAATAGAAAATAGTGAAGGCATCGATATATTCCTTAAGTTACATGATCTGCCCAGATTTAGTCAGAAAGATATACACAATTTAAACAGACTAATATCAAATGAGGAAATAGAAGAAGCATCAAAAGACTACCAACCAAGAAACGTCCAGGACCAGACAGATATATAGCCAAGTTTTACAAGACCTTTAAAGAAGAACTAATGCCAATACTCTTCATTCTGTTATAGGAAATAGAAAAAGATGAAGTACGTCCATATTCATTCTATGAGGCCAATATCACCCTGATTTCAAAACCAAAGACATTTCAAAGAAAGAAAACTTTAGTACAATGTACATAGAGGCAAAAATCCTCAATATAATTCTGGCAAATTGAATACAAAAACATCAAAAAGATTGTGCACTTTGATCAAGTGGGATTCATCCCAGGGATGCAAGGTTGGTAAAACATACAGAAATCAATAAATGTAATGCATCATAACAATAGAATTAAAGATAACAATCATATGATCATCTCCGTAGATGCAGGAAAAAGAATTTGATAAAATGCTTTTATGTTCAAAACATTAAAAAAAAACTAGGGATAACAGGAACATATCTCAACATTGTAAAGGCTATCTATGCTAAGCCTCAGACCAACATCATTATAAATGGAGAAAAACTGAAGGCATTCCCTCTAAAATCTGGAACAAGTAGGGATGCACTCTCTCACCCCTTCTATTTCACATCGTTCTTGAAACACTGGCCAGAGCAATTAGACAGATGAAAGAAATTAAAGGAATAACTATATGTAAAGAAGAATGTAATGTAGCACTATTTGTTGATGATATGATTCTATACCTAGAACACACACACACACACACACACACACAAATAAAACTCCACCAGGAAACTTCTAGAACTAGTAAATTAATTCAGCAATGTGACAGGATATAAAATCAACACCCATAAATCAAATGCATTTCTGTATATCACTGACAAATCCTCTGAGAAGGAAATGAGGGAAACTACCCCATTCACAATATCCTCAAGAAAAATAAGATACTTGGGAATCAACTTAACAAAAGAGGTGAAGGATCTATACAATAAAAACTAAAGAACCCTAAAGAGAGAAATCAAAGAAGACCTTAGAAGATGGAAAGAACTACCTTGCTCATGGATAGGAAGAATTAGTACTATCAAAATGACCATATTACCAAAAGCACTATACAGGTTTAATGCAATTCTGATGAAAATCCCAATGGAATTCCTCTTGGAAATAGAAAAAGCAATCATGAAATTCATCTGGAAAAATAAGAGACCCAGAATGGCTAAAACAATTCTAAGCAGGAAGAGTGAAGCAGGTGGTATTGCTATACCAGAACTTAAACTATACTGAAGAGCAATAGGAACAAAATCAGCATTGTACTGGCATCAAAACAGGCTGGTAGGCTGGTGGTACAGAATACAGGACACAGAGAGTAATCCATAAAATAACAACTATCATATTTTAGACAAAGGTACCAAAAACATGCACTGGAGAAAATATAGCATCTTCAACAAATGATGCTGGGAAAATTAGAAATCCATATGCAACAAAATGAAATTGAATCCCTATCTCTCACCATGCACAAGAGTTAACTCAAAACGGATCAAAGATCTAGGAATTAACCAGAGACTCTGTATCGAATAGAAGAAAAAGTATCCCTGAGTCTTCATCATGTGGGATTAGGCCCCAACTTCCTTAAGAACTCCTATAGCACAAGAATTAAAACCAAGAATCAATAAATGAGATGGATTCACACTATGTTTTTTCTCAGCAAAAGAAATAATCTGTGAGGTGAACCGGGAGCCTATATCCTGGGAGAAAAATTTTCCCCCCTCACACATCAGATAGAGCACTAAACTCTAGGGTATATAAAGAACTTAAGAAGCAAAGCACCAAAAAAAAAAAAAAAAAAACAAAACAAAACAAAAAAAACAATACATGGGCCAAGGACTTGAACAGACACTTCTCAGAAGAGGATATACAATCAATCAACAAATATATGAAAAAAATTCATCATCTCTAGCAATCAGAGAAATACAAATCAAAACTACTCTACAATATCACCTCACTCCAGTCAGAATGTCAGCTATTATGAAGAGAAACAAAAATAAGTGTTGTTGAGGATGTGAGGGAAAAGATACACTCATACATTGCTGGTGGGACTGCAAATTGGTGCAGCCAATGTGGAAAGCAGTATGGAGATTCCTTGGAAATCTGGAAATGGAACCACCATTTGACCCAGCCATTCCTCTCCTTGGTATATACTCAAAGGACTTAAAAACAGCATACTAGAGGGACACAGCCACATTAATGTTTATAGCAGCCCAATTCAGAATAGCTAAACTGAGGAGCCAACCTAGATGTCCTTCAGTGGATGAATGGATTAAAAAATGTGGCATATATACACAGTGGAATATTACTCAGCACTTAAAAAAAAGATCATGGCATTTGCAGGTAAATGGATGGCATTAGAAAAGATTATGGTAAGTGAATTTAGCAAATCCCCCCAAAACAAATGCTGAATGTTTTCTCTAATATAAGTGGGGTGACTCAAAGTGGGGTACAGAGGGAGAGCACGGGAGGAAGATTATTCCTAGATGGGAAAGAGGGGTGGGAAGAAAAGGGAGGGAGAAGGGGAATAGCAAGGATAGTGGAAGGTGATGGTCATCACTATACTATATGAAATACATGTATGAAGATTTGAATTCGGTGTAAACATACCTTATATACAAAAAGAGATATGATAAATCGAGGTATATATGTGTACTAAGAATTGTAATGCCAAAAAAGAGAGAGTACATGTATAGTGGCATAATTTGGCATGAACCTACTTCATATACAGTGTTATGAAAAATTATGCTGTAAATCGTAATAATGAGTGTAATGCATTCCACTACTGTCATGTATGTAAAAAATAGATTTTTTAAAAATAAAATATATCCAATTCATGTTGAAAGTATTCAAAAACTCCTGATACTTTTTCTTAAATTTCTTTATCTGACATAGGTAGCTCCTTTCCAAGCTCAGTAAATAGAGAGCCTTAAAAGAAAAGGTATTGCAGCCTTCAACCTGTGACCTCTAGTTGCAAAATATATAATATAAAATGCCCTTGTGGGGGCAGTTTTTTATTTTCTCTTTTGATTTTTTTACTGGTCTCTGAATTCAGGGTCTTAAATTCTTCTATGAAAGAATTTTTTACCACTGAGATACATTTCCAGCCTTTTTCATTATATATTGAGTCAGGGTCCCCCTAAATTGCCCATGCTGATCTGAAACTTGAAACCCTCCTCCATCAGCCTCCCAAGTAGCATGAATCACCACTGCAGTTCATTCAATGGTCTTTATTTTCTCATAGAACTGGGAGTGTTTATTTTCATTCACTATAATTATATTCCCAGTTCTTAGAATATTGTCTGCAGTTAACACACACACACACACACACACACACACACACACACACACACACACACCACAAATATTCCTCAGTAAACATTTTGGAGGTAGGAATAAAAAATCTAAACCAGAAAAATAGGCAGGTGTAGTGGCACATGCTTGTACTCCTAGTTATTTAGGATGCTGAGGCAGAAGAATTACAAATGCAAGGTCAATTTAACAAATTTAGCATGGCCCTAAACAATTTAACAACCCACTGTCTCAAAATAATAAATATATAAATAAGGGTGGGGAATGTAGCTCATTGTTAAAGAACTCCTGCATTCAACTCTCAGTACCATAAATTAAAATATAATAAGAAAGGAAAAATAGAAGAAAGAAAGATGTAAAAATAAATCAGAGATTTCAAAATTTAAAGAACAGTAGAAGAAAAAAACAAATTATTAAAATTGTGAAGTTGTTGCTGTAGAGCAAAGTCTTATTTAATGAAATAATTATTTCTGTTAAAATGTCTCTTTGCAAAACCGAAGTCATGTGAACTTTCTTGCATCTGCCTCCAAACCTCATCAATTTTTTTTTACTCTACTTCATAAACCTAATCAGTATGATTTTATAAGTCCTTCCCACCATTTTCAGAAGAGGTAACCAACAGGGGCTATGGTCTTAGGGAATCCCAAGTATTTAAGGAGGGCACTTGTCTGCAGAATGCCTTTACCTCTTAGGTACCTCTAAGGAGCAAACTGAATTCTCAGCTGCTGAGCCTTGGACACCTGAGAGTTACTGCTCATGGTAATGCTGGCAAATTTTCCAAAACTTACACCCCAGGGGTTTCCCATAGCTAACTCTGGTGACTTGGGAATTTAGAGTAAATACTTTCAAGCTGTATTCTCTCCTAAAAATTCTTTAAATTTACTTTTCAATCTACTTGTGTTTTTGTCCAAGTAGAAACCTACTTATTTTTTCTTGGTTAATATATATATATATATATATATATATATATATATATATATATATATATATATATATCAATTTTAATAAGTGATATGAGTAATTTTCATTCTCTTCCCTTGTGCTTTATTAGATTTTGCAGGTTTTAAATGAAATATTTCTGCAGTTTTATCAATTTTGTAACCCATAAATTACTTATAATATTCACTATATTGAATGTATACAATAGTCTTTATGCACATAAATTTAAATTTTTGGGGGGGAGTGTGGGTACCAGGGAGTGAACTCAAAGGCACTCAACCACTAAGCCACATTTCCAGTCTTATTTTGTATTTTATTGAGGGTCTGACTGAGTTCCTTATTACCTCACTTTTGCAGAGGCAAACTTTGATCTCAAGACCTTCTGCCTTAGCCCCCAGAGTATCTGGGATTATAGATGTGTTCCACCACCCTTGGTTCAAGTTTTAATGTATAGTTTTGATAGTAAAACCCTTGATGTAAAAGTCCTACATGTTGTCTTTTTACAATCTTCATTTCCCAAAATAGTTGAAATGATTTCCATTACATGCTACCAAACTGCAGAAATTTCCAAGTGGAAAAATTGATCACTACAGAAAAATACTAGAAATTAACATGAATTTATCATACTTCATCAACTGCATCTCTAAACTAAAGTGAGTTTCTCAACTCTAGTATAGAGAGGAATGCACCATTGTTACCATTGTTAATTTATGCTCTCCGTCTCGCACTAATTTTTCTTTCTTTCTTTTTGTTGTACTCAGGGCTAATCTACCACTGTATTACAACCCATTTTGAAATGGTCCCACTAAGGTGCCAAGGCTGGCCATAAACTTAGTTTCCTTGTGACTCAGTCTCCCCAGTAGCTGGGATAGTAGGCATGCACCATTACACTGGGATCTCCAGTTGATTATGTTTTAAATAACAATAGATTAATTATTGCTGATTATTACTTCAGCATTCATACATATGAAGGCACTCTGATGGTCAGAACTGATTATGGGGAAAATTATTTTCTGTAATGAAAAGTAATAGAAAAAATATCTTTTTTATTTTCTCTTCAGTCCTGGGGCTAAATCTCAAGACCTTACATATGTTGGGCAAGTAAGTGCTCTACCACTGATTACATCCCCAGTAATTCATTTCTTTATTGGTACTGGGTATTGGACAGAGTGTTGCTCTAAACTGAGTTGCATAATCAACCCTTTCTTAGTTTTTATTCTGAGACATGATCTCAATAAATTGTTGCAGTTGGCCTCATATCTTTAATCAATTTGCCTCAGCTTCTCAAGTAGTTGGATGAGAGGTGTACATCAATACACCCAGCTTATATTTTATTTTTTGAAAGAAATTGTTTAATTAATGTTACAGGTATAAATTCAACTATTTGAAGTTTCAGGAGTTGGAAGTTGAACCCAACAGTGATTAAATCAAGCCATCTTCAAATGAATTAAACTCAATGTTAATTGTCTTTACAGAAGCACAACCATGATTAGAGAGGCATAGAGCATAGACATTTGGCATAAAGACTGTCTCTATGTTTGTTACAGTTATGGAGTCACAGAGACAAAGCAAGAGATAGAAATATTTTAGATGAGCACTCAGAGTGATCAGCTAATGTAGGTAAGTCTGGAATCATCCTAAACATTCTTCTTTGTCCAAATATTGAACTTTTCCAAATGATTGAGAAAGATCCTTTTTTAAAAATAAAGATCATGCTCATCTCGTTTTGTTCATTTGTGTCAGAACAAATTTGTCAGAACAAACCCAGCCTCTCTATCTTTTCTATATTTAGATTGTATTGCTAGAAGTTAACAGAAAATTTTGGCACAACTCAACTGAATAAGCAGGGCTGTCCAAAACTCTTTTATATTTTTTATTCCCTCATCAAGACAGAAGGATAAGTCTCTCTTATTTTCCCCTTTCCTCTTACCCACTTCCCGTATATTTTCAATTTCAGAAATATGGTTTCAAAGGCCCTGCAAGACTTCCAGTGTGCATTTACATGCTCCATTTGCATGAATTGCTTCTTACAACCTGTAACCTGTAACCATAGACTGTGGGCATACTTTTTGCCAACCCTGCCTCTGCCTTTGCTGGGAGGAAGCCCAAACACCAATGTGCTGCCCTGAGTGTAGAGAAACAGCAGAGAAGGTAGACTTCAGGACCAACATTGTCCTCAAGAAGCTGCCTTTCCTTGCCAGATAGGCCAGACCTCACTCTGAGAGCAACTTTGGGAAGCAGCTTTGCAGGACACATGTAGACAAAAATGGGCTCTTCTGTGAGGTTGACAAGAGCTTGCTCTGTGCACCCTGCTCTGAATCACCCGAACATGCATTTCACGGCTATAGCCCAGTGTCATGTGTGGCTAAGGAGTACAGGGTGAGTGATGGTCATGAAGAAACTTGGAAGCTGAAACATCCAAATATGAGAGAAAGATGAGGACATATGATAGTGGGGCATATGATCATGCAGATAGAGGTATTGTTGTTTCAGTATAGATTTCCCATTTTGACACTATGATCATAACTAAGTTGAATGCTCATGAAATAAAGTTCCCTAGAAACATTGTCCATATAACATGACATGGTGGCCATGCCAATAATCCTAGTTATTCACTATATAGAGACAGGAGAATCCTACACCACTCTGGGCAACTTAGCAAGACATTAACCTTTTTCTGTTTGTGTGTTTAAGGGGCTTGGGATACTGCTCCTGGTAAATATTTGTCTACCATATATTCAACCTTGGGTTCAATTTCCAGTACTGAATATAAAAATAAACATATTGTCAAAATATGCAGAATTGGGTCAGCAGTAGTTCAGATGGGGAGCATTAGGAACATGGGCTACTTATATTGCAAGTTGAACCCTTTCATAGTGAGGTTATGTAACAACTACCTTCTCAGGAAATTAACTGAATTATCTAGGATTCCTTCAAGATATTATTACTATTATTTGCTTCTGATGATATCCCAAATAGCAAAATTAATTTAGACTAATTTGTAAAAATCTTTCTTCTAACTCAAATTGCTCTTCTCCAAAACACTGTTTTTTTTTCAATACACAAAGGATGAACCTACAAGCCTGTCTTCCCTAACACTAAAGACTATGATTTTATTGCAGAAAAACATTTTAAATGAAATGGATCCATTATGGAAAATGAGTCAAGAGATGCAAGATAATCTAAATGAGAAGAAATGCAAAACTCATTTCTTCATGGTAAATATAAAAATATTTTCTTTTTTTAAATGCAGACTAATATGATGCTATCAGCTCATTTGAGTTATCATTGGAGGATACCATTTTCCTCTCAGAAGAAACAGGGATTCTGGTAATATTACAAATTGACAGGTGAACACAAGCTAATGTGAAGAATACTACTAATATGTGAGGTGAGTGAGTCATGACTGGTATTCCTTGTCCAACTTTGGAGGTTTGGATAAATCTGCCCAGACACCAAGTATAAGAGAGTACTGAACTACTTAGTTTGAAAGAGAGGAGAAATATAGATTTTTAACTATGGCAAAGATGAGTTTTTTTTTTTTTAATGTAAAATACAGTGTTATATAATTACTTAAAAATCGTCAGAAGAATCAAAGGAATAAAAGAAAAGAAAGAAGATTCATATAAAAGAGGTAAAATAATTCAGATAAAATAATGCATTAAGAACCCCAAAGAGACATAATAAGGAAGTAGCCTGAGATTCTTCAGAGGTCTTGATTTAAACAGGAAAGAGGCAAGAAAAATGAGAAAGAAATTATCACAAAATTCCATTGAGGTAAAACGTAAAATGCTGCACCTGAATTGGCAACCACAACTGCTATCTCAACTCTCAAATAGAATAATCAGCAAACTGAGAAGAAAAGTGGTTCAGGCTCAGCAGATTTAGAGGCTCAGTACTGAATGGAGCTTCATACTTCAGACACTGCCCACCTGTGATGGATGATTAATTGGTGTATGTGTGTATTTTCAAGAACTTAATTCTCTATACAAATTCTTCTAAAATTTGCCTTTTTGACTATCTAAGTGTGTCATGGAGCATAGACACATAGATATTTGTGTTAAAACTTTTCAAATTTTACTTTAAAATATTTTATATTTAAAGAAAAGTTAAAAATGTGATATACTGATTTAATATGTATTTGTATTTCTATGGCCACTTTTATTTTCCTCTAAAATATTCATACATTTTCATGAGACAGTTTCCAAGCATTGGAAGCTTACATTGGTAAGTTATCATGAACTAAATTCAGACATATTCAATTTTTTTTTAATTACACCAGCTTGTACATGAATGTCCTATTTTCTATTCTAGGATCCAACCTAGAGTGGAATATTGAATTTAGTCTGATGTCTCTTTTGGTTTCACTTGAAAGAGCTTCTTTTCTTACTTTTTATGACTTTCACAATTTTGAGAAATACTTGTCAGGCTTTTTGTGAAAGGACCCTCAATTTTGGTTTGTAGATGTTTTTCTCATAAATTGACTAGTGTTATAGGTTCACAGAAGAAGAACACAGAGGCAAAATTCTCTCCTCATTATATTATAAGTATAAGGTATCCACATATTCTGTGTATCAAATTAAGTTCATTGGTTATAAAAAAATGCATCATTCTGACAGAGGATACGGATAATGATTGAGGCTATACAGTTATGTATATAGAGAAGGAGCAGAGAATATGTGGAAATTTTTAAATTTCCTCTCGGTTTTCCTGTTAACAGAAAATTTAAAAAAAAATAGTAACTGAGTCAGGACCTAATGCTTACAAATGCTTACACATTTGGTACTTAGCTTCTTCCTTGATACTTAGAAAATTAGGTAGTGCCGCAGTCTGGCTGGGCACACAATCACGAGCCACCACACAGCTTGTAGATTCAAACAGCAACTCTTTATTCCCGAACTCACACCAGACATCTACCATCACGTTCTGGGGAAATCCACATTCTCTGCCCAAATCCACTCCCACTGGGCTTCTGTCTCCCCCAAAATACTGTCTGAATCCCGTGAGAACTCAAGGGGAACTCAGGCAGCAGGATACGCCCTATTCCCAACAGGAATAATCTTAAACCTGGAACCTAAACTGGGAATGCCCTAAACCCGATTATCTTAAACCAGGAACACCCTAATCCGCCCTGGTCCTTGAGCAAGGTCACCTACATTCAATGTCACTGCAAAATGTCAGCAACATGGGGTACGCTGGCAAGGAAATTGTCATACCTATTTGGCTAATGGCTCCCAGCAAGGTAGCATGCTGTAAAGAATAGGGCAATCATCATCAGTATCCTCATCTTTGTTATAATACCTGAGCTCCCTCACTCACTTACCTGGTACTCCTCAGCAGCCCCATCTACTGAAGGAAGTTCCTGAGCCTGTGCTCCTGAGAGCTGGAGAAGAGCAAATACAGCAGGGGGTTTTCCTCTTCCCAGAAGATCTTCTTTGTCTCTTTGTGGATCATGCACATCTTCTTCAGAGCTCAGGAATTTCCTGAGACTGGCCTTTCTGGAAGTAGACATCAAATTCTTCAGAAGAATATTGTTTTGACATATTTCTATTGTGATGTCTCTCTGCACACTTGACAATAGGCAGGAGTTTGGGATTGTTCCCAGGAAAGGCAGAGAAAGGGCCAACAAAAGCTGTGCCCATTGCCTATGGTGGCTGGGTCCATAAATTAGTTCAGGCAGATGGAGCAGGTGCATTCTTTCTTGAAGGCTTGTGAGATTTCTAAGTCCATTTACTGAGGGAAGAATATCAATAGATTTTATTCATCTATCTTAGAAGAGAAAAATTCCTAAATAAAATTTTTCTCAAGTTCTTACTACATAGCACATTTCTGCCTATGGCAAAATAGACTTCCTTTTATATATGACCAAATACAAAAATTAATAAATAAACAGATAACACAAATAAATTATGCATTTAAGAGAATATCACTCTCTACCAAGTCTAAACTATTACAAAGCAGCACTTCACACTGTGAAAATATGTAATTATTTTAATCTGTTCCAGAAAACAAGGCATCATTTATAAGTCCATTTAGCTAAATATTTGGGTTCTCATTTCTACAGTGGTTGAATTTCTAGAAATATGAGGGAAGGAATATTCCTAAATATATTTTTAGGTTTACAAGTGCAAAATTACAAGTTATCTGGAAACTAATTTCTGAGTCCTTATAAAATACAGAGGACCAACTAGGGGATACACAACTAACAAAATTAAATTAATTATCACTTTAATTCCAAATTATATCCAAGCAAAGAAAGAAGAAGAATGATTTTTTTACTAAGTAGAGAAACAGCATCATTTCATAGAGATAACCTAATTTGATGATCATTTAAAATATGAAATTTGACTTGATTTGGCTTGGGAAAGTAGCTACAGTTCCACTATAAATAGTGTACTTACCTAACCAGTGGGTCCATGGTTCCACCAGTGCTTGTTGCAGAAGGGAAAATATGAAGTCAGCTGGAGGATCACATGCTCAAATTGTAGAGGATGTAGATTAAAATGTCTCTTTGACAGGTGAGTTCCAAAATGTGCTCTAGAGAAGAATGAGCTTGTCTCCAGGAGTGCACTTTTACTGAGTGCCTGGAGACCACATCCAGTTTTTCCTTGATTGCATTTCAAGATCCTTCCAATCAATGCTAGTGTAGGTTATTGGGTTAGTGTGGGTGATTGGATCAGTGTGGGTGGTTAAGTATGAGGTTGATTAGTTTTCAGATACAGAATATTGATGTATCACCTTATCTAATCTTCATAAATAAAGCCCTACAGACTCACCAACAGTCACCGATTTAAAAAAAAAAAAAAGTGAATCCTCAGTTTCAAATTGTATCTAATTTTTTTAGTTGTGTTCTTTTAATTTGGGGGGGGGGGCTTTTAAAAACATAGAATGAGGATGTCATCAATATATGATTTTTAGTAAATATATTTGATCATTTATAAATATTTTGCCTAAGATTGATTTTAGTTTTACTCTGTCACTATAACAGGGATTTAGTTTAGAAATTTTATTTTAGTCACAAGATGTGGGGGTGCATTCCTATATTCCTAGCTAGGGAAGCTGAGGCAGGTGGCTCAGCAGTTCAAACCCCATCCTCAGCAATTAGTAAGGTCCTAAGCAAATCGGAAAGGACCTATCTCTAACTAAAATGTGAAAGGAGGCCTGGGATGTTGCTCAGTGGTTAAGTGCCCCTGGGTTCAATCCCTGGTACACACACACACACACACACACACACACACACACACACACAAACTAAATAAAGAAAATGATTTTGTTTTTCTCACTTCAATCTAATGCTTTCCAGTAAGAGACCTATGGTCCTGCCTTGCAATGGCTTCTTAAATAATGGCAGATTGTCAGTGAACTGCAAGACCAGATGAGGCCACATCCTCCAACCCATCCTGTTTGGAATGCAAAAGGTGCCACCACGAAGCCTCTACAGACTCTTTATACACTGGATGGACTTTCCTAGAACTTCCCTTGTACACAGATTAGTATCAAGAATGAATTTGTTCAGTTGTTACTAATTATGATCTTAGGGTGTAAAATCAAGACTTTTAAAAATACCATATGGTATGAAAACACAAGCTTTGATTTTTAATACAAGAATCCTGGGCTTTAAGGGAGAGTGTTCAGGAGAAGTCACTGCCCTGAAATTTCCTGAGCTACAAAGGCATTAAGCTTCCCAAGAGGCCCTGGATTTTCCCCCAGATTTTCAAAGTGTTAGATGAGGAAAGCTCCTCATTTCTAGAGACCTCAAATGTTCACATTTGCTAATTTTTTTCCCTAAAAGAGAAATCAAGGAGATACAAGCTCTAGGACACTGGCTTGGGCAGCCATATTTTTCATCTGGAAGGTGCAGTGTGATCACAGTAATTTCTGACACCTTGGATAAAACAGTTATATAAAAGGTCTAGCTCAGGCAAAAATTTTGAGACAGCTGCTGTCCACAGGGGTTTATGTCAAAAGTCCCAGGTACTCAGGAGGCTGAGGCTATTTGGAATGATAAATAATTTAAGGCCAGACTGTGAAAATGAGCAAGATGATCTAAAAAAAAATGGTTGGGAGGGCTGGTTTCAGACAATGTTAATGCTGCTAAAAAGTTAGCCATGAACTTGAGTTTACCTGGGAACCAGCAAAGCATTCACTACTTCCTGTTGGAGTGTTTGGGAGTAGAATAGGGGAGAGAGAAAACCTGCCAAATACTCTGTGATTCTGTGATGTCAGGATACTTAACCTCTGAGCTACTTATTGCTTCTATCTCTTATGCTGGAGGAGGCATGGTACAGGCAGGAGGTGGAAGCTACAAGCTAAAGACCCAGACATTCTGCACAGACACAAGGTTGGGACACTGTTAATCCTTTTGCATGTAGCCAACAGCATGAACCTTTAGAACACAATTCAATCTCTTGTGTTTCTTCCTCATTATTTTTATTTTTAAATGTTTATATCAATAGCTTAACTTTTAAAATTTGCCTTTTAATGTCAAACAGAAAAATAAATAGAAGACTTTACCAAACTTGAAATAAATGAGTGATCTGTAGAAAAGTAATAAATCTGATCTATTTACAAAAACATTGTATAAAATGTCATTTTTGTAGCTAGCATGGTGGTACACTCCTGTAAACTCAGCTACTAAGGAGACTGAGGCAGTAGAATCACATGTTTGTTTATAGGTTGGGCAATTTAGCAAGGACCTGGCTCAAAATAAAAAAAAAATGAGTAGGGCTGGAGTTGTAGCTCAATGATAGAGGATCACTAAGTTCAATTCCCAATACCGCACATATGCAAAAAGAAAATTATTCCGTTTCCCTGTCCATTCTGTATAAGTAACGCTAAAAGTTCAAACAAAAGATAACAAAGTCACAAATTGCAAGGACACCTTACCCACCTTTTGTAGAACTGTGCCAACTGATTTAACTGTAAAGAGTTCCAACACCTGTGCCACATCACAATGCAGTACTGTTGTTTGCTTGGTGTCTGAATGGTGTTTCTTTTACTTTGTTCTTGTTTATTTTTACATGTTATAATTTTCTTATAAAATCTAACAATTCTGTGATAATGTAGAATTTAAATTGACAGGGTTTCTCTCATACTAGACTTTACCTTTGTGTGTTGTGTCTGAATCAATCTGGTGGGAAGTTGAGTTGGTTTTGGAATTCATTACTGATGTCATTATTTCAGTGTTTCATGGGCTGCATATTCACCTAGCATTACTTTGTTTTTAGGGTTGGACTGGTTCACCAGTTTGTCTCAATATCTGTTCCACACTCTATTTCTCCCTACAAACTCTTTTCAGGCTCTCAGACAAAGTGCTTTTACATGTTACTCATCACTTGCTAGTCTCATTGGGCAATGGAAATATGAAGGATGTAGGAGCATTTTTGTGATTCCAATGAAGCCAAGATCTTAAGCACATTCCATGACCCTGAGTCTCAGGAGGGACTTTATCAGTGATCATGTCCACCTTTACCTATAGGTCTAGACTCATCACATATTTGTGTCTACTTTAAAGTTTTTCTCTGATTTTTCTATATCTTTATTTCCACTTTCCAAAATTGTAATTCCCCAAAGGCAATAATATATTTTGCTCTTCTCTTTGTGGCTTAAAGTTTTGTTAAACAGGAGAGATAATTATTCTTCTGATGAAAAAAAGATCTTCCCCTCAATTGCAATTTGTCCTATATTTTATTCCCAGTTATTACTGACCTGTATAATTATTTTCTTATGAAGTTATTTACTATTTTAAGTTTGGAGCTTGGGATACAGCTCAGTTGGTAGAGTGTTTACCTTGTATGCACAAGGACCTGGGTTCAATCCCCAGCATCCTGCCAAAAAAAATTTAAGTTTTAAGGTTACTTTATGGAGTCTGCAATTTATTTAAGTAAGCCCCCATTGATATTGTGTGTGTGTGTTGTGTGTGTGCATGTGTGTGTGTGTGCATGTGTGTGTGTGTGTGTGTGTGTGGTAAAATTATCTAAAATATATTCTCTTAGCAAATATCCAACATATCTTTCCTTAGATATATACAGTGGAAAAACTGAGTATTTTTTCAGCTTATGCTTTTGAGATTCATTCACATTGGTGAAATGAGAGTTTGCTCATTTTCATTGCTTCATAGAATTGCTTTGCATGAGTTAATAACTATTTACTTATCCATTTTACTGTTGGTAAGTATCTTTGGCTCCAAAATTTAGGGAATTATTAGAAGTCATGAAAGGAGCAACATTGCATATAAATTTTACCTAACAAGTATATGTAGAAAGTTCTGATAATATATGTTTATCCATACTGGAATACCTAAGCCTTAGGAAATGCTGTCAGTAAGTAAGCCAAAATTTATTTTTTCAATTAATATTTTCTCTAGCCTTGAGTAAACTTCATTTATGCTACATTTTTGTCAACACATGTTATTCATCTTTAAATTTGATTTATTCTTGTCAAGGTCTAGTGATTCAATTTATGGTTTGAATTTGTAATAATCTAATGTCTCATAAAGGTGAGTACTTTTTCATATTTCACTGATTTCATATGTGTATTCTGTTTTATGATGTTACCATTCAAGAAAAGTTATCTAATTTTTTAGCAGATTTACTTTTCTTTATTTACCAAACTTTATGCATCTGTATTAGTCAGGGCTCTCTAGAGAAACAGAACCAACAGGGTATATATAATTATTGAAAGGGGATTATTACATTGTCTTACAGAATCAGAAGCTGTATGGTCCCACAATGGCTATCTTTAGGCTGGAGTTCTGGAGAAACAAATAGCTGCTGAGTCTAAAGTACTTACTGGTGCTTCAGAACAAGAGGGATTAATGATGTAGCCCCAGTGGATCAAAGACCTGGAAACAACCTGATAGTCACTGGCCAGAGTCCACTTTGGAAGAGTGAAGGAGGTGGAGTCTGATGCTCTCAGAATTTTGCAGCAGCAATTTAGAACTCCTCAAGAAAAATCAAACTAGAGGGCACTGATGCCTCATTTTTCCAACTTTTATTCCATCCAGGGCCTCAACCTATGGCTGTCATAGGGTGAGTCTGTACTTCAGTTTGCTGTCCCATATGACAATCATTTCTAGAAACACTCTCATTGACATTCCCAGAGGCATTCTAACCTTAAGCATACTTTAATCCAAACTGACATTTCAGAACCACCAACATAGCATCTATGATGCATATATATTATATCTTTGATACATACATATTCTTTTGAGGTGGAGAGGCACTGGGAATTGAACCCTGGGATGCTTTATCACTGAATCACACACCATGTCACTTCTATTTTTTGAGAAAGTATTCCACTAAGTTGCTTAGAGCCTTGGCAAACCTCTGACCCTACTACAATAGCCTTCCAAGTGGCTGGGATTACAGGTATCTATAATCATGCCTGGTTCTAGTTTTATTTTTTGAGAGAAGATCTTGCTTTATTGCTCTGAACACCTGGAATCAAACCAACCACTTATTCAGGCTTCCAAGTAGCTACAGGCACAGCTTATAGTGAATAGCAATTTTCCAACTCCAGTTTTATATGTTTACTCTTGAGGAATAGTATTTTTAAGCAAAAAGTCATTAATTTTAATGCAGACCAATTAAATTTTTCCTCATTGATTATTGTTTTTATGTCTTGTCTAGGCAATTTCTCTATGAGACTACTATTTTCCCTTAAGTCAATCTGTAAAGGACTATGTATAGGTAGGGCTCAGGTTTCTTTTTGTCCACTTGTATAACCATTAGATTCAGCACTAGATTGATTGTCTTGTGGTTGCCAATGCAAAGGAGAATACAAATAATTGTAAATATTCACATGTATGATTATAATTTTAGAAAAGAAATCATCACATAGACAATTAAGCATGATTACTCACAATTATGGACAGGATAAGTATATAGTAATATGGTTTGAATATGCTTTGTCCTCAGTAAAAACCAAGTTAAAGTGTAATTTCATAGAGCAGTGGTGTTTTGGGATGGGGCCTTTAAGTCATGAAAAATGATCAGTGCCTTTCTCCTGGGACTGAACCTAAATAAAAGAGTGAATTCTGGGCCCTTGGAGAGTTATTTTTAAGAAAATGCATTGTTATGAAGGATGCCACCCCTGTGCTCCAACATTCTGCACTGAAAGATTTCTCCTTCTGCTTCTCCGCTATGAGCAGATTTATCATGAAACTTACCTGAAACTGAGGCACCATGACCTAGAACTTACCTGTTTTCAGAACTGTGAGGTAAACAAATCTTTTCTTTATAATTTACTCAGTTGCAGGTTTTGTGTGAAAACAACAGAAAATGGACCAAGATGAGTAAATTAGTTAGGTAAAAAAAGAAGGGAGAAAATTATGTTCTTACAACAATTGAGTCTTTATGTTCATGCTTGTTTGGTTAGAGAAAAAGACATGTTCTCATAGGTTGAATTTTAACTTTATTAAATCATACTTTATCTATTCTTTCATTTGTGAAAGTTCAGGAATAAAGTAAAACCAGAAAATATATTCTATTTCATGTACCATAGGCAATTATATTCCTCAAAAGAATAAATTAAAAAAAAAACATAAATTTTAGGAATATATGGGCTTTTAATATTATCACCATAATTCATAACACATTAAATAGGTTTTCACAACATTAGAAGGAATGTAAAGTTAACAAAATACAACCTGTTTGTCATGTTTGATAAGACCCAAGGTAGAGGGCTTCCTTAGATATGGAATTTCCCATGCATTGGGCCTAGTCCTTATCTATGTCTGGTCAGAAGTGACTATAGCAGAAAACAAGGTAAAGATAGGGGGAAAAGGAACAGGAACGAATCCTGTATATCAGCAAATTTGAGCAACATGAATAAAGCTCTCAGTTCTAACTTCATAATCCAGAAGTACTCCAATTTGGCCAATGGGCCTTGGTACATATTGAAGTACAATTGGTAAAGAGAGTGCAATAGAAACCTTCCTTAACACATCCAAGAAGGAAGAGCCCCTCCACCTCATCCATCTTGTAATTTCTGTTCTTTTTCCAATAATCATTACAGACTCCAAAAGCCCAGTTCCAAGAGTCACCCAGTTTCAAGGGTATCCCACTCTGCCTCCCAGTAATATCTGCCAATGGTAAAAGTCTGAGTACCCCAGGCAAGAAAGCATTCTGATGTTAGGTTGATCCAGGAGGCACCTTGTGGATCACATCCAACATTCATGCTTCTCAACTCTCTATACAGGAAGACGTGGCAGTTGGCTCTTTCAGGACACAGAGTAATAGCAACTGCAAGAAAAATATTGCAGACATGAATGCAAAAAATAAGAAGTTAAAGTCTTAAAAAAGTCTTCCTGTGAAGAAATGATATTACTGAGAAATGTGAAATTGTAACAGCAACAATGATTTTGGTTGTAAAAATCTAATAAATTATGGGCATGAATAGTAAATCTACAGAACAAATAAATTCCTTACCACAGACTCATAAATTTGTTGACAATGTGAAAAATCAAATATTGAGTCAAATATAAAACCGATATCTTTTAATTTTATTTTTCTTTCAAAATAGCTACAGAGAGGATGTCATGAACTCTCTGGAGACATCAAAAATAAGTATCAGAAAAATATTCCTATTTCAAAAAATGGTGTCATTATTTGGATGAGAAGTGAAGATTTTCTCTCTTGTAAGCTTTTCTAAACAACTGGATAAAAATCTATTTATACATTTTAGAAAGTATCACTTTATGAAATTAATTCTTATTCACAGTTCCTGAATATTCAAATATATTGTACATGCTGTCGGAATCCACTTGAATCCTTTCTGTTATTTCTCAAATTTTGTAATTTTAGAAAGAATAATTTAAAATTTATTTATGCAAAACTTTTCACTATCCCTAAGTTTTCTGCGTGCTCTGTACTGCCCTCCATTTATGAGATTTAACATGTAGCTTTTTATATTGAGCAAACTGAAATCAATTTTATTTTTATTTTCCTTTCTTGGTGATAAAGTTGATTTCTTTTCTTAGATTTTCTCTAGCTATTCAAAATTTTATGCCATATAAATCATATATACCCATGGTAAAAACAACATAAAGTTCTATTCAACTATTTACCCCTCAAAGCTTCTCCTAACAATTCAAATTTAGCAGAGTAAGGTGGCTTATGTCTGAAATCCCAGAAGACTGGGATAAGCAGATGAAAAGTTCAATGCCAGCTTGGGCAAATTAATGAGACTCTGTTACAAAAAATACTGGGGGCTGCATATCTGGCTAACTGGTAGGGTGCTTGCCTAATATGTGGGAGGCCCCAAGTTAAAATGCCAGGACCATTTTTTAAAAATAATGAACATACTGAACAACTGCATAAATTTGTTTGTGAAATTGAATAATGAAACTTAAATCTGAGTATAGCTCTGTTTATTGAAATTACCAATTTTTATATCACTTGTTTCATATATACCTCAGGACATATGAGCCTGGATTATATTTACGTAGTTTTTTTTTTTTTTATTTTTCACTCTTTATACTGTAAATTTGACTATAGAGACATACTCAAGGATTTGCAGTCATATTATTTATTTATAAAAATAAGTAAAATATTTAATAAAAGGGAAATACCACCCATGTGGTCCTAACAACAAATAATACATATGAGAATACTGCCAAAGCACTTATGCTTACCGTGAAAGCAATTGAGCCTGTGGATTAATCCAGTGATGGGCCCTGCACTGGGTTCTGGATTCACAGGCTGGGCTATATATAGCTGCATAGATTCAATTATGCAATAAGGAAGATGCAGTGAACATATGTACAGTCAGAAAACCATGACTTTTCTTGATAAGGCACTTTATAAGAATTCTTGCAACACACAGATGTGGAAATACAGAAATCATCACTTTGTGAAATGAATTCTTATTCACAGTTCCTAAATATTTAAAAATATTGTAAATGCTGTTGAAATCCATTGTAATCCTTTCTGTTACTCATCAAATTCTGTAAATATGCTTAGTTTTCTGTTCACTTGCATATATATAAGAGTAATAATCTGGTGTCCATTTCCAGTCTGCACTGAAATCTCCCTATCTGCAGTCACAAGCTTCTCTAAAAACTAGAGAGTTTTTTGCCTCCTTAACAGAGAGAGTGTCAGAAGAATCCTAGGCAGTGATATCTGCTTCCTTGAGCTGAGCTAGCCTGGAGGACCCACAGAGTTCTAATGCTTTGAGTTTATTTCAACTATCATTTAAAACTGTCAACTTATACATGCAAAATTAACAAATCTCTAGAGGTTTCACACATTGGAGCACTCTATCTCTCCTGTTAGCCTGTGTTCCCACTATTAGCTCTGTGAGGTGTTTGACTTCATCAGCCTTGTGAACACTTAGTATTTCTCCTTCATCTGCATAGGCTTTCCAGAACTGGAAAGAAAACCAGGAATGGAAGGATTTTGAAATGATTTCTCTTTTGCAACATTTTTATTGAAGATACTCCTAAAATTACTGAGAATAAGAACTAAGAGAGATGTCAAATTAGGTGGGGGAAGAAAAAAGTAGATCAATGATAATAGTGACTGAGTATTCCAATGAATCATGCACTGTATTAGTCCTGACTAGTACTGTAAAAACTGCAAAAGCATCTGCTGGAGGCAGGTAAACATTCACCTGTACATTGTGTCTCCAATGACCTGTGAAAAGAAAAATAAAAATTCTGAATAATTTTCACAAGATCCCTCTACCATTAAGTACAGTGTGAGATTTTTGAATCAGCTCCAGAAGCTACTAGTTCCCAAGAAGTTCTGTCTTCCATCCTGGGGTGCATTTCCAACTTCTTTTCTACTCAAAAGAAAACAGTCCACTATAGAATCCTGGAAACGTCTGGTTCTTCAATATTCTGTGTGAGTGGGAGGGGATGACGCTGTGGAGTCTGGGTTCTGCTGCAACCATAAATAAATCCCAGCAATTGTCTAAAGGCCCTGTGTCTCAGGTGAGCAGACACAAAGCATTAGCAATAAGGTCTATATTCCTGAATCTCCCATCTTGTTATGTCTGTGAATTAACCAGAATACCCATGTTCAGCTCACTACTTGGTGAATTTCTAAAAGTCCCAAATATGTTGTTGATTTTCAGAGGGGGCCTATACATTAATCATTCCATACATTTTTGTCTCTTACAGATAAAATAGGAGGGACCCTTGGTTTTTATAAATTCTTGGTAGACGTGACCTCATAGCAAAGTAACCACAGTTGTGGAGAAATATGTTTGTACACCCAAACTTGAAGCAACAAGGGAAGTGGATTTCAGTTGTGAAATGCAATAGCTATATATGCCTGTCCTATATCCTCATGTATCAGTAGTTACCTGGAGTGACTCCACATCTGGTCTGTGGCATATTTCCTTCAGCTCCTCATATATTCCTCTTAAGATCTCTGTTATATGAATCATTCTGGTTTTACTCTCTTTGAGCTGCTCAAAAATGTCTTTCCTCTCTTTCTGCAGCCTCTCTGAATGATGCCATTCTTCCTCATAGTAAAATGGAGGCATCTTCCCATATTCAACTCTGATTGCTTCTCTTCTTAAATTTATGTAGTTCTGCAGTAAAATTAAATTCACCAAAATATGAACCTATCCCTCTAAATCCTGTTGAATCTCCCTAATGCTAGGACTTACCTTTCCTATGTTTATACATGAATATACCACCATTGAAATTCCACATCATGTACTATCACAAGAATGGGATTCTAATCAGAATAAGTTATAATCTAAGTATGCATAATATGTCAAAGTATATTCTACTGTCATGTGTATTTTAAAAGGACAAAAAATAAATAAAATAAAGAAACTCCCAGATTCTTGTTTGTCTTATTAACAATTATACTTAAGCCTTCATCTTGTCAAACTTTCAGAATCCACAAACTTTCATTCGTTTCCTTTTTTACAAATATCCATGGCTCCTTTCTTTCTCTCTAATTAATTTTCTGAGGCTAGACTCAAACTTGTAATCTTTCTGCCTTAGCTTCCCAAGCAGCTGAGATTACAAGACTGCACTACCATGTCCTTTACTCTGCATCATGGTTAACAGTTTTAATCAACAGGTTACATTCACTTAATTCATGATAAAGAGTTTTCTAAAACAATCCACACAAAAAAAATAAATTTGTTTTATCCTTTCCAACCCATATGTGAGGAAACATAACCCATTTCATACTTAAGGACTTTAGACTACAATGAATGGATTGAAATCCATTCACTTTTCTTGAGTTTAAGCCAAGTCACTTAAACCTACGTACTGTAACCTCAGAGTACAATAGTCATCTCCAAGCACTTCACCCAGCTAACTGTAATACTGAAGTGTCATTTAGCACCTGACCTTATTATCTCTCTGAGACCATTTTCTTCAATTCTCTTCAAAAGTCATTCCAATATATGACATCAACTTCAACATGGCCTCAGTAACCTCCCTCCCAATATACCAAGTGCAATTATTTGTCATGTGCTTCTCTCCGTGTTGACATTCTATGGCTATGTTCCTCTTCAGGAATTAATCTCAAAGTAATTTTTAGTGAAAAATTTTGCCACCAACTATTTAAAATTTAAACCTAATCTTCAGTCTCTGCTCTTTTACTCATTTTCAACTTTCCTGCTTAATTAGTCTAAAAAAAAGTTATCATGCTCTAATATATCAAGAATTTTACTTATTTACATGATGGCCATTTTCCTTTCTGATTTGTATCCTAACCTTTCCAATAAGAGATTTTTGCAGCCTTGTTTTCTGCCATAGTTTTATCTTATTATTTGTAATAGAGTTATCATGAAACAATTTTTAAATTAATTTTAATTTAAATTATAACACACTCAGGATAATCATCCACAAAGAAAATTAGTTATTTAAAAAGTATTATCAAATTTGTAATCTTCTACTCAAAACACAAAGCTATGTCACTCATCATATTTCCCCTCCATACTTTATATTATGTTGTTAAATATTAATTGTTTGGGTTAATTTCAGACTGTTCTTATATTTGAACGATTTATCCCTCTCTCTAAAATTTTCCACTTTCCATTTCTGATCACTTATTTTTCACCAGGACTCAGCTTAATCTGCTTTGGAAGGGGCATTTGAATTTTCAGTGACTACCAAATGCCACTTTTGCCTGCCATTTACATCATCCCAGCACATATGACATTTTGAAATGGCCCAGTTTTTTATAGCTGTTGTGTAAGTACTAAGTGTACCTTTACCTGTAGTAAAGCAGAGTGATTTTGATAATATCTGTGTCTCAACTAGAAACCCTAGATAAGGGCCATACTGCTCAAATAGAAACTGAGGAAATACTTTGACTATTGACTCCTCCCCTTTCTTGTTCAATCCTAGAGAACACTAGAGTTTCAGATCTATTTCCTACTTTAAACATTGCATATATGCCCCCCTAAGTTCATTTGAAGGCAGAAGTATAGCACTAACCTCCCATGAGTTCATAGTCAGGTGACTTTCACAATATTTTTCCCATAAACATTGCATTTTCTTTAGCAGATTCTTCTGTACAAGAACCATAAATTAGAGGAGCAGCAAAAAAATAGTGTAACATTCAGACCTTCACATAGGAAAGAAATCAGCAATGAGAGATAAATTAACCTCATTGAAAATAATAGGGTCATTATGTTTTCTTTGTTACTTTCAGATGTTTGTCAAATATGGGAAGCCTGAGACTTGGAAGCCAGAAGGCATTCTGAATGGGAAACAAGAGTCATCCATTCCCCAAGAAAACAGACCCATGATAATTTCTTTGGTCTTATAAACATGGATCTTCAGAGGAATCACTTGCCCTGTGCTCCTCAGCAGCACTTTCGATTGGCCATGTCTGTGAGTTTCATGCTTCTGGGATTTAGAGCACAGCAAACAGAGAAAGTTCTTGTCTTCTTCACAGAAAATCTTCTTCATCTCCTTATGAGTCTCACACATGTGTTACTCAGAGCTCAGAAATGGCCAAAGACTGTCTTTTTTCTGGCAAGGGCTGCCAGTTTCTTCACACAAACATTTGTTTTAAAGTCTCTTTTCTGTACCATCTGCTTGCATACAGAGAAGGTAACAAGATCTGGGAGATCATGCCAGCTAAGGTAGACATGAGGCCTACAAAAGCTGTGCCCACAGGCTAAGGTGACTGGATCTATAAAGTACTTCATGCAGATAGGGCAGATGATTTCCTTCTGGAAGGCTTGCATGATTCTGGAATCCATATTTGTGAAGAAGAAGAAGAAGAAGAAGACGAAGAAGAAGAAGAAGAAGAAGAAGAAGAAGAAGAAGAAGAAGAAGCAGCAGCAACATGTCATTTCTGAGCCTGATTAGGCAAAATGGTTCTCGAGACCCATACCTGGGGAGTAATAACTACATTTTATTTTCTTAAAAAATGGTCATTAAAGTAGTACAAACTCTATTCTATAACACAAAAGAAGAACTGAATCACAAGGAGAGCCTTCAGCTTTATGTCAGGCATAATTCTGACTAGATAACTCATATTCCTGCCACACTGATTTTCTGCTCCCACCAGAATAGAAATTTGAGTCTTAATCCTCTGGCTGTGGGTGTAGAACTTGGGTAATAAGGGGCCTACAAACAATTATAATTGTTTCCATTCATCTTTTGAATAAAGGGAAAATGAAAGCAGGTTTATTGGGGAAAGTCTATTTGGGCCAATGAAGTATGAGAAGTTCACTAGAAAGAGCCCAGCTCTTTAAAAGTAAAACTCACAAAAAACATATATATATATATATATATATATATATATATATATATATATATATATATGAGATTGTGGGGCATATCCATGAGAAAAATAATGATGTAAAGAAATTGTATCATTTGTAATATGTTCAATTCCTCCAAATTGTGGGTACGTTACTCTTTCTCTCTGTTGGTATTGAGAATTGATCTTAGTGGGTTCTTGACCCCTGAGTAATCTCCCTATTTATTAATTTATTTGTATTTTGAGACATGGTAGTATAATGATGAGGGTTTCCTTTCATCTTCTGTTCAACTCCCCTTCTCCCTCCCATTCCCTTCCACCACTCTTCCCTGTTTAATGGTAATCTTCTTCTCAGGCTCTTCCTCCCTACTCTATTTTGAGTCACCCCCTTATATCAGAGAAGACATTTGGCATTTGTTTTTCAGGGATTGGCTAACTTCACTTAGCATAATCTATAATGCCATCCATTTCCCTGCAAATGCCATGATCTTGTTATTTTTTTAGTGCTGAGTAATGTTCCATTGTGTATAAATGACACTTTTTTTATCCATTCATCTATTTAAGGGCATCTAGGTTGGTTCTAGCTATTGTGAATTGTGCTGCTATGAACATTGATGTAGCTGTGTCCCTGTAGTATGCTCTTTTTAGGTCTTTTGGGTACAGTCTGAGAAGGGGAATAGCTGGGTCTAATGGTGGTTCCATTACCAGGTCTCCAAGGAATCTCCACACTGCTTTCCAAATTGGCTGCACCAATTTGCAGTCCCACCAGCAGTGTACAAGTGTTCCTTTTTCCCAAAAACCTCACCAGCATTTGTTTTTGCTTGACTTCATAATGGAGTGAGATGGTATCTTAGAGTGGTTTTAATTTGCATTTCTCTGATTGCTAGAGATGGTGGGCATTTTTTCATGTATTTGTTGATTGATTGTATGTCCTTCTCTGAGAAGTGTCTGTTCAGATCCTTGGCCCATTTGTTCATTGGGTTATTTGTTTTTTGTTATTTAACTTTTTTGAGATCTTTGTATACTCTGGATATTAGAGCTTTATCTGAAGTGTGAGGGGTAAAAATTTGTTCCCAGAAAAAAATTGTTCTCACTTATTATTTCTCTTGCTGAGAAAAAACTTTTTACTTTGAATACATCCCATTTATCATCAATATATATGCCCCAAACAATGGTGCTGCTATGTTCATAAAACAAACTCTCCTCAAGTTCAAGAGACAAATAGACCACAACACATAATTATGGATGACTTGAACTGATTCTTGATTGCTGTTTTGACCATCTGAAAATGTTTGATTCTGGCTTCTTCACTCTTCCAAAGCACACTCTGCCAGTGATTCACTAGGGAGTTTCCAGAAACTTGCAGTCTTGGACTTGGACTTGATCCCTTTTGTTTTGAGGCTTCAGCCTCTTGGACTGTACAACTACTGGTTCTTCCAGCTCTCCAGCCTGCAGGCATCTTTTGTGGAACATCCAGCTTCTGGTTGACATAAAAAACATTCCTTTTTATAATTATACTTCCTATTAGTTTTATATATATATATATATATATATATATATATATATATATATATATATATATATATTTGTTTTTTGTTAGTTTTACTTTTAAAGAGCTGGGCTTCTGTGTCCTGCTCTCCAAAGATATTTTATAGAACTTCTGTGTGAACTTCTCATACTTCATTGACCCAAATAGACTTTCGCAGATAAACCTGCTTCCATTTTCCATTTATTGAAAATATGAATGGCAACAATTATAATTGTTTGTAGGCCCCTTATTACCCAAGTTCTACACCCACAGCCAGAGGATTAAGACTCAAATTTCTATTCTGGTGGGAGCAGAAACTCAGTGTGGCAGGAATATGAGTTATCTAGTCAGAATTATGCCTGACATAAAGCTGAAGGCTCTCCTTGTGATTCAGTTCTTCTTTTGTGTTATAGAATAGAGTTTGTACTACTTTAATGACCATTTTTTAAGAAAATAAAATGTAGTTATTACTCCCCAGGTATGGGTCTCGAGAACCATTTTGCCTAATCAGGCTCAGAAATGACATGTTGCTGCTGCTGCTTCTTCTTCTTCTTCTTCTTCTTCTTCTTCTTCTTCTTCTTCTTCTTCTTCTTCTTCTTCTTCTTCACAAATATGGATTCCAGAATCATGCAAGCCTTCCAGAAGGAAATCATCTGCCCTATCTGCATGAAGTACTTTATAGATCCAGTCACCTTAGCCTGTGGGCACAGCTTTTGTAGGCCTCATGTCTACCTTAGCTGGCATGATCTCCCAGATCTTGTTACCTTCTCTGTATGCAAGCAGATGGTACAGAAAAGAGACTTTAAAACAAATGTTTGTGTGAAGAACCTGGCAGCCCTTGCCAGAAAAAAACAGTCTTTGGCAATTTCTGATCTCTGAGGAACACATGTGTGAGACTCATAAGGAGATGAAGAAGATTTTCTGTGAGGAAGACAAGAACTTTCTCTGTTTGCTGTGCTCTAAATCCCAGGAGCATGAAGCTCACAGACACTGGCCAATCGAAAGTGCTGCTGAGGAGCACAGGGCAAGTGATTTCTCTGAAGATCCAAGCCTATAAGAACAAAGAAATCAACATGGGTCTGTTTCCTTGGGTAACGGATGACTCTCTGTTTCCCATTCAGAATCTCTTCTGGCTTCTAAGTCTCAGGCTTCCCATATTTGGCAAATATCTGAAAGGAACAAAAAAAAAATGGCCCTGTTATTTTCAATGGGGTTAATTTATCTCTCATTTCTGGTTTCTTGCCTATGTGAAGGTCTGAATGCTACACTATTTTTTTTTTTTTTTTGCTGCTTCTCTAATTTATGGTTCTTTTACAGGAGAATCTGCTGAAGAAAATGCAATGTTTATGGGAAAAATATTGTGAAAGTCACAGAAATCTAACCATGGAGATGTTTACTATGGACTCATGAGACGTTAGTGCTATGCTTCTGCCTTCAACATGAAGTTAGGGGGGGCATATATGCAATGTTTAAAGTAGGAAATAGATCTGAAACTCTAGTGTTCTCTAGGATTGAACAAGAAAGGTGAGGAGTCAATAGTCAAAGTATTTCCTCAGTTTCTATTTAGAGCAGTATGGCCCTTATCTAGGGTTTCTAGTTGAGACACAGATATTATCAAAATCACTCTGCTTTACTACAGGTAAAGGTACACTTAGTACTTACACAACAGCTATAAAAAACTGGGCCTTTTCACATTGTCATATGTGCTGGGATGATGTAAGTGACAGGCAAAAGTGGCATTTGGTAGTCACCAAATATTCAAATGCAGCTTCCAAAGCAGATTAAGCTGAGTCCTGGTGAAAAATAAGTGATCAGAAATGAGTGGAAAATTTCATAGAGGGAGATAAATTGTTCAAATATAAGAACAGTCTGAAATTACCCCAAACAATTAATATTTAACAACATAATGTAAAATATGGAGGGGAAATATGATGAGTGACATAGCTTTGTGTTTTGAGTGGAAAATTATTGAGAATAATTTTCAAATAACTAATTTTCTTTGTGTATATTTATCCTGAGTGTATTTTAATTTAAATGAAAATTATTTTAAAAATTGTTTCATGAAAACTCTATTACAAATAATAAGTTAGAAAATAAGGCAGAAAACAAGGCTGCAAAAATCTCTTATTGGAAAGGTTAGGATACAAATCAGAAAGGAAAATGACCATCATGTAAATAAGTAAAATTCTTAATATATTAGAGTATAATAACTTTTTTAGACTAATTAAGCAGGAAAGTTGAAAATGAGTAAAAGGGCAGAGACTGGAGATGATGTTTAAATTTTAAATAGTTGGTGGCAAAATTTTTCACTAAAGATTACTTTGAGATTAAGTCCTGAAGAGGAACATAGCCATAGAGTGTCAACCCAGAGAGAAGCACATGTCAAGTAATTGCACTTGGTATATTGGGAAGGAGGTTACTGAAGTCATATTGAAGTTGATGTCATAGATTGAAATGAGTTTTGAAGAGAATTGAAGAAAATGGTATCAGAGAGATAATAGGGTCGGATGCTAAATGACACTTCAGAATGACAGTTAGCTGGGTGAAGTGCATGGAGATGACTATTGTACTCTGAGTTTACAGTAGGTAGGTTTAAGTGACTTGGCTTAAACTCAAGAAAAGCAAATGGATTTCAATCCATTCATTGTAGTCTAAAGTCCTTAAGTATGAAATGGGTTATGTTTCCTCACATATGGGTTGGAAAGGATAAAACAAATTTATTTTTGTGTGGATTGTTTTAGAAAACTCTATATCATGAATTAAGTAAATGTATCCTGTTGAATAAAACTGTTGACCATGATGCAGAGTAAAGGACATGGTAGTGCAGTCTCAGCAAATTAATGAGATTCTATATCAACATTAAATAGAAAGAAAGAAAAGATGCATGGGTATTTGTAAAAAGGAAAGGAATAAAAGTTTGTGGATTCTGAAAATTTGACAAGATTAAGGCTTGAATATAATTGTTAATAAGACAAACAAGAATCTGGGAGTTTCTTTATTTTTTGTTTGTCCTTTAAAAATACACATGACAGTAGAATGTATTTTGACATATTATGCATACCTAGATTATAACTTATTCTGATTAGAATCCCATTCTTGTGATAGTACATGATGTGGAATTTCACTAGTGGTATATTCATATATAAACATAGGAAAGGTAAGTCCTAGAATTAGGGAGATTCAACAGGAGTTAGAGGGATAGGTCTATATTTTGGTGAATTTAATTTTACTGCAGAACTACATAAATTTAAGAAGGGAAGCAATTAGATTTTAATATGGGAAGATGCCTGCATTTTTGCTATGAGGAAGAATGGCATCATTCAGAGAGGCTGCAGAAAGAGAGGAAAGACATTTTTGAGCAGCTCAAAGATAGTAAAGCCAGAATGGCTCATATGAAAGAGATCTTAAGAGGAATATATGAGGAGCTGAAGGAAATATGCCACAGACCAGATGTGGAGTCACTCCAGGTAACTACTGATACATGGGGATGTAGGACAGGCATGTATAGCTGTTGCAATTCACAACTGAAATCCACTTCCCCTGTTGCTTCCAGTTTGAGTGTACAAATATATTTCCCCACAACTGTGGTTACTTTGCTAATAGGTCACTTCTTCCAAGGATTTCTAAAAACCAAGGATCCCTCCTATGTTATCTGTAAGTAACAAAAATGTATGGAATGATTAATGTATAGGCCGCCTCTGAAAATCAACAACATATTTGGGACTTTTAGAAATTCACCAAATAGTGAGCTGAACATGGGTATTCTGGTTAATTCACAGACATAAAAAGATGAGATGATTCAGGAATATAGACCTTATTGCTACTCCTTTGTGTTTGCTCACCTGAGACACAGGGCCTTTGGACAATGGCTGGGATTTATGTATGTTTGCAGCAGAGCCAAGACTTCACAGCCTCTTCCCCTTCCAGGAACACAGAATGTTGGAGAACCAGACTTTACCAGAATCCTATAGTGGACTGTTTTCTTTTGAGTTGAGAAAAAGTGGTAAATGCAACCCAGGGTGGAAGATAGAACTTTTGGGGAACTAGTAGCTTCTGGAGCTGATTCAAAAATCTCACACTGTACCTAATGGTAGAGGGTTCTTGTGAAAATCACTCAGACTTTTTATTTTTCTTTTTTCAGGTCTTTGGAGACACACTGTAGAAGTGAATGTTTACCTGCCTCCCAGCAGATGCTTTTGCAGTTTTTACAGTACTAGTCAGGACTACCACAGTGCATAATTCATTGGAATAATCAGTCACTATTGTCATTGATCTACTTTTTTCTTCCCCCACCTAATTTGACATCTCTCTTAGTTCCTATTCTCAGTAATTTTGGGAGTAGCTTCAATAAAAATGTTGCAATAGAGAAATTATTTCAAAATTTTTCCATTCCTGGTTTTCTTTTCAGTTCTGGAAAGCCTATGCAGATGAAGGAGAAATACTAAGTGTTCACAAGGTTGATGAAGTTAAACACCTCATAGAGCTAATAGTGGGAACCCAGGCTAACTGTAGAGATAGAGTGATCCAATGTGTGAAACTTCTAGAGATTTGTTAATTTTGTATATTTTGACAGTTTTAAATGATAGTTGAAAGAAACTCAAAACATTACAACTCTGTGGGTCCTCCAGGCTAGGTCAGCTCCAGGAAGGCGATATCACTGCCTAGGATTCTTAAGACACTTTCCCTGTGAAGGAGGCAACAGTCAGTTCCAGTTTTTAGAGAAGCTTGTGTCTGCAGATAGGGAGATTTCAGTGCAGCATTTACAATATATTTACAATATATTTAAATATGTAGGAACTGTGAATAAGAATTAATTTCACAAAGTGATAATTTCTGTATTTCCACACCTGTTTATTGCAAGAATTCTTATAAAGTATCTTATCAAGAAAAGTCATGATTTTCTGACTGTACATATGTTTTTTTTTTTTTTTTTACTTTCTTTTTTTTTAATTTTTTTTAAAATTTTTATTGTTGGTTGTTCAAAACATTACATAGTTCTTGATATATCATATTTCACACTTTGATTCAAGTGGGTTTTAACTGCATCTTCCTTCTTGCAGGATTGAATCTATGCATATGTATATAGCCCAGCCTGTGAATCCAGAACTCAGTGCAGGGCCCATCACTGGATTAATCCACAGGCTCACCTGCTTCCAAGGTAAGCATAAGCCCATTGGCAGTATTCTCATGTGTATTATTTGTTGTTAGGACCACATGGCTGGTATTTCCCTTTTATTAAATATTTTATTTATTTTTATAAATAAATAATATGACTGCAAATCCTTGAGTATGTCTCTATAGTCAAATTTACAGTATAAAGAGTGAAAGATAAAAAACCATTTAAATATAATCCAGGCTCATATGTCCTGAGGTATATATAAAACAAGTGATATAAAAATTGGAAATTTTAATAAATGGACCCACACTCAGATTTAAGTTTCATTATTCAATTTCACATACAAATTTATGCAGTTGTTCTATATGTTCATTATTTTAAAAAAAATGGTCCTGGCATTTTAACTTCGGGTCTCCCACATGTTAGGCAAGCACCCCAGCAGTTAGCCAGATATGCAGCCCCCACTTTTTTCTTTTTGTAGCAGAGTCTCACTAATTTGCCCAAGCTGGCATTGAACTTTTCATGTTCTTATCCCAGTCTTCTGGGGTTTCAGACATAAGCCACTTTATTCTGTTAAATTTGAATTTTTAAGAGAAGCTTTGCGGGGTAAATAGTTGAATAGAACTTTATGTTGTTTTTACCATGGGTATATATGATTTATATGGCATAAAATTTTGAATAGCTAGAGAAAATCTAAGAGAAGAAATCAACTTTGTCACCAAGAAATGAAAATTAAAAAAAAATTGATTTCAGTTTGCTCAATATAAAAAGCTACATGTTAAATCTTATAAATGCAGAGCAGTGCAGAACATGCAGAAAACTTAGGGATAGTGAAAAGTTTTACATAAATAAATTTTAAATTATTCTTTCTAAAATTAAAAACTTTGAGAAATAACAGGATTCAAGTGGATTCCAACAGCATTTACAAAATATTTGAATATTTAGGAACTGTGAATAAGAATTAATTTCATAAAGTGATAATTTCTAAAATGTATAAATAGATTTTTATCTAGTTATCTAGAAAAGCTTACAAGAGAGAAAATCTTCACTTCTCATCCAAATAATGACACCATTTTTTTGAAATAGGAATATTTTTCTGATACTTATTCTTGATGCCTCCAGAGTGTTCAGGGCATCCTCTCTGTAGCTATTTTGAAATAAAAATTGAATTAAAAGACACTGGTTTCATATTTGACTCAATATTTGATTTTTCACATTGTCAACAAATTTCTTATCTGTGGTAATGAATTTGTTTGTTCTGTAGATTTACTATTCATGCCCATGATTTATTAGATTTTTACAACCAAACTCATTGTTGCTGTTACAATTTCACATTTCTCAGTAATATCATTTCTTCACAGGAAGACTTTTTTAGGACTTTAACTTCTTATTTTTTACACTCATGTCTGCAATATTTTTCTTGCAGTTGCTATTACTCTGTGTCCTGAGAGAGCCAACTGCCACGTCTTCTTGTATAGAGAGTTGAGAAGCATGAATGTAGAATGTGATCCACAAGGCGCCTTCTGGATCAATCCAACATCAGGTTTCTTTCTTTCCTGGGGTACTCAGACTTTTACCACTGGAAGATATTAATGGGAGGTGGAAGTAGGAGACTCTTGGAACTGGGCTTGTGGAATCTGTAATGATTATTGGAAAAAGAATAGAAATTACAAGATGGATGAGGTGGAGGGGCTCTTCCTTCTTGGATGTGTTAAGGAAGGTTTCTATTGCACTCTTTTTATCTCCTCCCCAATTGTACTTCAATATGTACCAAGGTCCATTGGCCAAATAGGAGTATTCCTGGATTATGAAGGTAGAACCATGAGCTTTATTAATGTTGCTCAAAGTTCACTGATATACTGTTGAGAGCCACAGCCGAAGGGGCCCCAGCAAACTTTCAGACTGCCAGCTGATGATTGGCTCACAGCGGCCCCAGCAACATCTAGCTGATTGGCTCCTCTGCGGTGATGCTCATTGGGCTGTTTCCCTGCCCTTTCAGACCACGGAGCTGCTCATTGGGGAACTTTTTTGGCTCTGCCCACGTGACCCAGCCAATCGGCCTCAAAAGCAGGAGGATTGTGGGAGGTGAAGAGGCTTGTGGTTGTGAGAGAGGCTTGTGGGAAGCCTGTGGTGGCAGTTGGGCTCTGAGGGATTTTCCCTGAGGAGCGGTTTTGTTTGGCGTGTGTGGTTCAAAAATAAAGTTTGTTTCTTTTGACAAGTGGCTCCTGAATTGTGCCCAGCCAGACTGCGGCATTCATTAGCCCAATGTCTCCCTCTACTGCATCATGGGCAAATACCCAGTATTCAACTCCTTTGATACCTAGTTTTGTTAAACCCTCGTCCTATGGGGCAATTCCTTTTAAAATGTCCTGTTTGTTCACAATTGCAGCATGTTCTTGGCCTGGCATCTAAAGCCTGTTTTACTGCAGCTGCCAAAATTTGCCCTTGTTCATTAATGTCTCTGGCATCTAAAGCCTGTTTTACTGCAGCTGCCATGACTTGCTCTTGTTCATTAATGTCTCTACATAATTTAATATATGTGTTTAAATCTTTATGTTTCCATGGTCTAATGATATCTCTGCACCAACGATTCGCTTGGTCATAAGCCAGTTGTTTTATTAATGACATTGCTTGTTCTGTATTCCCAAAAACTCTGGGAATACAGAACTCTATCTACAAATTCAGCGTAAGATTCATTAGCTCCTTGTATTATTAATGACATTGCTTGTTCTGTATTCCCAAAAACTCTGGGAATACAAAACTCTATCTACAAATTCAGCGTAAGATTCATTAGCTCCTTGTATTACCTTAGATAATTGACCTTGTAAACCTCCATGTCCTTGTAAAGTCTTCCATGCCCTAACTGCCTCTACAGCAATTGGTGCATATACGCCAGGATCATATGCAATTTGTTGCTGCTTATCCTCATAAGGTCCCTTTCCTAACAACATATCTAGATTTCTCTGAGGATAACCAGCTGCTGCATTTCGCCTAGCCGTCTCCTTGCAAAATTCCTCATTGGCAACCTTCCATGACAGGTATTGACCTCCATTTAGCACAGCTTTACACATATTAGCCCAATCTGCTGGCGTCATGTTCAAGTTGTTAATGGATTCGACCAAGCTTACAGTGAAGGGTGCTTGAGGACCATAGGTTGTTACAGCCTCTTTTAGCTGCTTCACTATTTTGAAATTTAAAACATGGTGAATTCGCTGCCCTCCTACCTCAAACACAGGGCATATTAATACTTGAGATCCTGTCTCAGGATCCGAACTATCAACTTCGGGGGTTGGGGGCCTCCCAGCATATGGAGGTGGCCTTGTTAGTTGGACATTTACGTCCTCTGGTGACAGAAAGGTGTTAGTAGCAGTCTCCTGTAGAGATGGCACTGTTGGTTGGACACTTATGCCCTCTGGTGATAGAAAGTTTTTAGTAGCAGTCTCCTTTTGTAACTTTCCCCCTGATGGCTTTTCTGCTCTAAGCTTTCTTCCTCTATCTTTGTCTGAACTGAAGGCTTTGGACTAAGCAAACCAGATACGAATGTCCACAATGACAATGTGCCAACTTGCAGAGTCCCTGGGCTGTTCTTTTCTATTCTTTTTAAATCTTCACCATGATAGTTCCATTGTGATATATTTAACAACTCCTCCTTAAAAAGCCATGGGCTACATTTTTGTATTGTATCAATGTATGCCCTGACTGTTCTTGATTTTACTGAGATGCCTCCTTCCTCTAACAATTTACTTATCACTCTCTCAGTTTGTTTTTTACTAATTTCTGATCCCGTATTTCTACTATAATACAACCCAACAAGATGATGCCAAACAAAACTGAGACAGAATGAAATAAAAAGGGAACAACAAAAAGTCATTATAGCCTTTCTATCCTCCTGACATGTGCATCCGTCCTTTCTCCCTATCTGTTCCTCAGACGTAAATAGTTTTTCCTCAGATTTGAGCGGTTTTTCTTCCATCTCACTCATCTCCATGGACAGGCAACTTAAAACAAAAGTGAAGCAAAACAAAAGAGGAATCTTAAAATGGCTACCCATCCTCTCGCCCTGCCCTCAGGGGCGAGCAGTTTACCTTATTAGTTACCCTCAGTCTCTCCCCGTGTGAGCCACCAAATGCCACAGTCTGGCTGGGCACAATTCAGGAGCCACTTGTCAAAAGAAACGAACTTTATTTTTAGAACCCCACACGCCAAACAAAACCGCTCCTCAGGAAAAACCCTCAGAGCCCAACTGCCACCACCGGCTTCCCACAAGCCTCTCTCACAACCACAAGCCTCTCCACCTCCCACAATCCTCCTGCTCTTGAGGCCGATTTGCTGGGTCACATGGGTGGAGCCAAAAAAGACCCCCAATGAGCAGCTCCGTGGTCTGAAAGGGCAGGGAAACAGCCCAATGAGCATCACCGCAGAGGAGCCAATCAGCTAGATGTTGCTGGGGCCGCTGTGAGCCAATCATCAGCTGGCAGTCTGAAAGTTTGCTGGGGCCCCTTCGCCTGTGGCTCTCAACAATATATAGTATTCGTTCCTGTTTTTTTTTTTTTTCCTCCCTGTCTCAAGCCTGTTTTCTGCTGTAGTCACTTCTGACCAGACATTGATAAGGACTATGCCCCAATGTATGGAAAATTCAATATCTAAGGAAGCCCTCTACCTTGGGTCTTATCAAACATGACAAACAGGTTGTATTTCATTAACTTTACATTCCTTCTAATGTTGTGAAAACCTATTTAATGTGTTATGAATTATGGTGATAATATTAAAAGCCCATATATTCCTAAAATTTATGTTTTTTAAAAATTTATTCCTTTGAGGAATATAATTGCCTATGGTACATGAAATAGAATATATTTTCTAGTTTTACTTTATTCCTGAACAGTCACAAATGAAAGAATAGATAAAGTATGATTTAATAAATTTAAAATTCAATCTAAGAGAACATGTCACTTTCTCTACCCAAACAAGCATGACCATAATGACTCAATGGTTGTAAGAACATAATTTTCTCCCTTCTTTTTTATCTAACTTTAATTTACTAATTTTGTTTCATTTTCTGTTGTTTTCACCCAAAGCCTGCATCTGAGTAAATTATAAAGAAAAGATTTATTTACCTCACAGTTCTGAAGACAGGTGAATTCTAGGTCATGGTGCCTCAGTTTCTGGTGAGATTCATGATAAATCTGCTCATAGCAGAGAAGAGGAAGGAGAAATTTTCTAGTGCAGAATGTTAGAGCACAGGGGTGGCATCCTTCATAACAAACCAGTTTCTTAAAAATAACTATCCAAGGGCCCAGAATTCACTCTTTCATTTAGGTTCAGTCCCAAGAGAAAGGCACTGATCGTTTTTCATGGCTTAAAGGCCCCATCCCAAAACACCATTGCTCTATGAAATTATATTTAACTTGGTTTTTATTGAGGAAAAACCATATTCAAACCATATTACTATATATTTATCCTGTCCATAATTGTGAGTAATCATGCTTAATTGTCTGTATGATGATTTCTTTTCTAAAATTATAATCACAATAATTTACAATTATTAGCATTCTCCTTTGCATTGGCAACCACAGGGCAATCAATCTAGTGCTGAATCTAATGGTTATACAAGTGGACAAATATAAACCTGAGCCCTACCTATACATAATCCTTTACAGATTGACTTAAGGGAAAATAGTTGTCTCCTAAAGAAATTGCCTAGACAAGACATAAAAACAACAATCAATGAGGAAATACTTAATTGGTCTGCATTAAAATTAATGACTTTTTGCTTAAAAATATTATTTCTCAAGAGTAAACATACAAAATTGGAGTTGGAAAATTGCCATGCACTATGACCTGTGCCTGTAGTTTCAGCTACTTGGAAGCCCGAATAAGTGGTTGGTTTGATTCCAGGTTTTCAAAGCAATAAAGCAAGATCTTTTCTCAAAAAATAAAAGCTAGAACCAGGCATGATTGTAGATGCGTGTAATCCCAGCCACTTGGAAGGCTATGGTAGTAGGGTCAGAGGTTTACCAAGGCTCTAAGCAACTTAGTGGGATACTTTCTCAAAACAATAGAAGTGACATGGTATGTGAGTCAGTGATAAAGCATCCCTGGTTTCAATTCCCAGTGCCCCTCCCCCTCAAAAGAATATGTATCAAAGATACAATATATATGCATCATAGATGCTATGTTGGTTGATCTGAATTGTCAGTTTGGATTAAAGGATGCTTAAGATTAGGATGCTTCTGGGAATGTCAATGAGAGTGTTTCTAGAAATGATTGTTATAAGGGACAGCAAACTGAAGTACAGATTTACCCTATGGCAGCCATAGGTTGAGGTCCTGGATAGAACAAAAGTTGGAAAAATGAGGCATCAGTGCCCTCTAGTTTGATTTTCCTTGAGGGGTTCTAGATTGCTGCTGCAAATTCCTGAGAGCATCAGAATCCAGCTCCTTCACTCTTCCAAAGTGGACTCTGGCCAGTGACTATCAGGTTGTTTCCAGGCCTTTGATCCCACTGGGGCTACATCATTAATCCCTCTTGTTCTGAAGCATCAGTACTTTAGACTCAGCAGCTATTGGTTTCTCCAGAACTCCAGCCTGAAGACAGCCATTGTGGGATTATGCAGCTTCTGATTCTGTAAGACAATGTAATAATCCCCTTTCAATAATCATATGTACCCTGTTGGTTCTGTTCCTCTAGAGAGCCCTGACTAATACAGATGCATAAAGTTTGGTCAATAAAGAAATGTGAACCTGCTAAAAAATTAGATAACTTTTTTTGAATGGTAACATCACAAAACAGAATACACTTATGTAATCAGTGAAATATGAAAAAGTACTCACCTTTATGAGTCATTAGATTATTGCAAATCAAACCATAAATTGAATCACTAGACCTTGACAAGAATAAATCAAATTTAAAGATGAATAATATGTGTTGACAAAAATGTAGAATAAATGAAGTTTACTCAAGGCCAGAAAAAAATATTAACTGAAAAAAATAAATTTTGGCTTACTTACTGACAGCATTTCCTAAGGCCTAGGTATTCCAGTAGGGATAAACATATATTATCAGCAATTTCTACATATACTTGTTAGGTAAAATTTATATGCAATGTTGCTCCTTTCATGACTTCTAATAATGCCCTAAAATTTGGAGCCAAAGATACTTACCAACAGTAACATAGATAAGTAAATAGTTATACACTCATGCAAAACAATTCTATGAAGTGAATGAAAATGAACAAACTCTCATTTCAACAATGTGAATGAATCTCAAAAGCACAAGCTGAAAAAAAATACTCAGTTTTTCCACTGTATATATCTAAGGAATGATATATTGGATATTTACTAAGAGAATATGTTTTAGAAAATTTTACCACACACACACACACACGCACACACACACAACATACACATACACACTCACACACAATATCAATGGCAACTTACATAAATAAATTGCAGACTCCATGAAGTAACCTTAAAACTTAATTTTTTTGGCAGGGTGCTGGGGATTTAACCCAGGGCCTTTTGCATGCAAGGTAAACATTCTACCAACTGAGCTGTATCCCAAGCTCCAGACTTAAAATAGTAAATAACTTCATGAGAAAATAATTATACAGGTCAGTAATAACTGGGAATAAAATATAGGACAAATTGCAATTGAGGGGAAGATATGTTGTTTCATCAGGAGGATAATTATCTCTCCTGTTTAACAAAACTTTAAGCCACAAAGAGAAGAGCATTACAATTTTGGAAAGGGGAAATAAAGTATATAAAAATCAGTGAGAAACTTTAAAGTAGACACAAATATGTGATGAGTCTAGACCTACAGTTAAAGGTGGACACGATCACTGATAAAGCCCCTCCTATGACTCAGGGAATATCAATGTGAGTGTCATGGAATGTGCCTAAGATCTCAGCTTCATCAGAATCACAAAGAATGCTCCTACATCCTTCATATTTCCATTGCCCAATGAGACTAGCAAGTGATGAGTAACATGGAAAACATTTTGTCTGAGAGCCTGAAAAGAATTTATAGGGAGAAATAGAGTGTGGAGCAAATATTGAGCCAGTCCAACCCTAAAAACAAAGTAATGCTAGGTGAATATGCAGCTCATGAAGCACTGAAATAATGATATCAACTCAAAACCAACTCAACTTCCCACCAGATTGACTCAGACACAACACACACAGGTAAAGTCTAGTATGAGAGAAAGCCTATCAATTTACAATCTACATTATCACAGAATTGTTAGATTTTATAAGAAAATTATAACATATAAAAATAAACAAGAAAAAAGTAAAAGAAACACCACTCAGACACCAAGCAATCAACAGCACTATATTGAGATGTGGCACAGGTGTTGTAACTCTTTACAATTAGATCAGTTGGCACAGTTCTACAAAAGGTGGGTAAGGTGTCCTTGCAATTTGTGACTTTGTTATCTTTTGTTTGAACTTTAAGCTTACTTATACAGAATGGAAAGGGAAAGGGAATATATATATATATATATATATATATATATATATATATATATATATATATATATATTGTGTGTGTGTGTGTGTATGTGTGGTACTGGGAATTAAACTTAGTGATTCTGTATCATTGAGCTACATCTCCAGCCTTACTCATTTTTGATTTTGAATCAGGGCCTTGCTAAATTTCCCAGCCTATAAACAAACATGTGATTCTACTTCTTCAGTCTCCTTAGTACCTGAGATTACAGGAGTGTGCCACCATGCTAGTTACAAAAATGACACTTTATACAATGTTTTTGTAAATAGATCAGATTTATTACTTTTCTACAGATCACTCATTTATTTCAAGTTTGGTAAAGTCTTCTATTTATTATTCTGTTTGGTAATGTCTTCTATTTATTATTCTGTTTGGTAAAGTCTTCTATTTATTATTCTGTTTGACATAAAAAGGCAAATTTTAAAAGTTAAGCTAGTGATATAAAGTTTTAAAAATAAAAATAATGGGGAAGAAATATAGAAATTGAAGTGTGTTCTAAAGCTTCATGCTGTTGGCTACATGCAAAAGGATTAACAGTGTCCCAACCTGGCTGTCTGTACAGAAGGTCTGGGTCTTTAGCTTGTACCTTCCACCTCCTGCCTGTACCATGCCTCCACAAACATAAGAGATAGAAGCAGTAAGTAGCTCAAAGGTTCACTATCTTGACTTCACAGACTCACAGGGTATTTGGCAGGTTTTTGTCTCTCCCCTCTTCTACTCCCAAACACTTCAACAGAATGTGGTGAATGCTTTGCTGGTTCCCAGGGGAAACTCAAGTTCATGGCTAACATTAACATTGAGTGCAACCAGCCTTTCCAACCATTTTTTTAAATCATCTTGCTCATTGTTCCAGTCTGGCCTTAAATTCTTTATCCTTCCAAGTAGCCTCAGCCTCCTGAGTACCTGGGATTATTGACATAAGCCCCTGTGGACAGCAGCTGTCTCAAAATTTTTGCCTGAGCTAGACCTTTTATATAACTGCTTTATCCAAGGTGTCAGAAATCACTGTGATCACACTGCACCTTTCAGATGGAAAGTATGGCTGCCCAAGCCAGTGTCTTAGAGCTTGTATCTCCTTGATTTCTCTTTTAGGGAAAAAATTTAGCAAATGTGAACATTTGAGTTCTCTAGAAATGAGGGGCTTTCCTCATGTAACACTTTGAAAATCTGGGGAAAAAACCAAGGCCTCTTGGGAAACCTAATGCCTTTGTAGCTCAGAAAATTTCAGGGCAGTTACTTCTCCTGACCACTCTCCCTTAAATCCCAGGATTCTTGTATTAGAAATCAAAGCTTGTGTTTTCATACCATATGGTATTTTTAAAAGTCTTGATTTTACATCCTAAGATCATAATTAGTAACAATTGAACAAATTCATTCTTGATACTAATCTGTGTACAAGGGAAGTTCTAGGAAAGTCCATCCAGTGTATAAAGAGTCTGTAGAGGCTTCGTGGTGGTACCTTTTGCATTCCAAACAGGATGGGTTGGAGGATGTAGCCTCATCTGCTCTTGCAGATTACACTGAATATGTGGCATTCCTTAAGAAGCAGTTGCAAGGCATGATCCTAAGTCTCTTACTGGAAAGCATTAGATTGAAGGGAGAAAAAAAAATTATTTTCTATTCATTTCTTTCTTTTTCTTTTTTTTTTTTTTTTTTTGTGTGTGTGTCTGTGTATACCAGGGATTGAACCCAGGGCACTTAACCATTGAGACACATCCCAGCCCTTTTTTACACTTTAGTTAGAGATAGGTCCTTTCTGACTTGCTTAGGACCTTACTAATTGCGGAGGCTGGGGTTTGAACTGCTGAGCCACCTGCTTCAGCTTCCCCAATTAGGAATATAGGCTTGACCTCCCACACCTGGTGAGTAAAAGAAAATATTTAAACTAAATCGCTCTCATAGTGATGAAATAAAACTAAAATCAATCTCAGGCAAAATATTTATAAATGATCAAAGATATTTACTAAAAATCATATATTGATGACATCCTCTTTCTATGTTTTTAAAATCAAAAAATTAAAAGAACACAACTAAAAAAATTAGATACAATCTGAAACTGAGGATTCACTTTGTTTTTTTGTTTGTTTTTTGTTTTGTTTTGTTTTGTTTTTCTAAATCAGTGACGGTTGGTGAGCCTGTGGAGCTTTATTTATGAAGATTAGATAAGGTGATATTTCAATATTCTGTACCTGAAAACTAATCACCCTCATACTTAACCACCCACACTAATCCAATCACCCACACTAACCCAATTACCTACACTAACATTGATTGGAAGCATCTTGAAATGAAATCAAGGAAAAACTGGGTGTGGACTTCGGGCAATCAGTAAAAGGGCACTCCTGAAGACAAGCTCATTCTTCTCTAAAGCACATTTTGGAACTCTGAGAGACATTTTAATCTACATCCGCTACAACTTGAGCATGTGATCCTGGAGCTGACTTCATATTTTTCCTTCTGCAAAAAGCACTGGTGAAACCATGGACCCACTGGTTAGGTAAGCACACAATTTATAGTGGAACTGTAGCTGCTTTACCAAGCCAAATCCTAAAAAAACAAATGCCAAATGTCTTCTTTGATATAATGAGAGCAAATAAGAACAGAGCAGGGAGGAAGAGCAGGAGGAAAAGATTAACATTAAACAGAGACATGAGGTGGGAGGGAAAGAGAGAGAAAAGGGAAATTGCATGGAAATGGAAGGAGACCCTCATTGTTATACAAAATTACATATAAGAGGTTGTGAGGGAAATGGGAAAAAAACAAGGAGAGAAATGAATTACAGTAGATGGGGTAGAGAGAGAAGATGGGAGGGGAGGGGAGGGGGGATAGTAGAGGATAGGAAAGGTAGCAGAATACAACAGTTACTAATATGGCATTATGTAAAAATGTGGATGTGTAACTGATGTGATTTTGCAAACTGTATTTGGGGTAAAAATGGGAGTTCATAACCCACTTGAATCTAATGTATGAAATATGATATGTCAAGAACTTTGTAATGTTTTGAACAACAAATAAAAAACAAATAAAATTCAAAAAAAATAATAAAGTGATAATTAATTTAATTTTGTTAGTTGTGTATTCCCTAGTTGGTCCTCTGTATTTATAAGGACTCAGAAATTAGTTTCCAGATAACTTGTAATTTTGCACTTGTAGATCTAAAAATATATTTAGGAATATTCTGTCCCTCATATTTCTAGAAATTCAACCACTGTAGAAATGAGAACCCAAATCTTTAGCTAAATAAACTTATAAATGATGCCTTGTTTTCTGGAACAGATTAAAATAATTACATATTTTCACAGTGTGAAGTGCTGCTTTGTAATAGTTTAGACTTGGTAGAGAGTGATATTCTCTTAAATGCATAATTTATTTGTGTTATCTGTTTATTTATTAATTTCTTGTATTACATAAAAGGAAGTCTATTTTGCCATAGGCAGAAATGTGCTATTCAATAAGAACTTGAGTAAAATTTTATTCAGGACTTTTTCTCTTCAAAGATAGATGAATAAAATCTATTGATATTCTTCCCTCAGAAAAGGGACTTAGAAATCTCACAAGCCTTCAAGAAAGAATGCACCTGCTCCATCTGCCTGAACTACTTTATGGACCCAGCCACCATAGGCAATGGGCACAGCTTTTGTAGGCCCTTTCTCTGCCTTTTCTGGGAACAAGCCCAAACTCCTGCCTCTTGTCCTGTGTGCAAAGAGCCATCACAACAGAAATATGTCAAAAACAATATTCTTCTGAAGAATTTGATGTCTACTTCCAGAAAGGCCAGTCTCAGGAAATTCCTGAGTTCTGAAGACAATGTGTGTGATCCACAAAGAGAAAAATAAGATGTTCTGTGAAGAGGAAAAGCCCCTGCTGTATTTGCTCTGCTCCAGCTCTCAAGAGCACAGGGCTCAGGAGCTTTCTTCAGTAGAAGGGGCTGCTGAGGAGTACCAGGTAAGTGAGTGAGAGAGCTCAGGGATTATAATAAAGATGAGGATCCTGATGATGATTGCCCTGTTCTTTACTGCATCCTACACAATTAGTATAAAGGAAGAAGCTAAGTAACAAATGTGTAAGCAATAAATAAAGTATATAAATATACTTGCCATAGTGAAGCTTGCTTCTACAGGGCTATTGATAAGGTACATGACTACTTTAATTTTGAGTTTAACACTAACACATTAGAAAGTTCTCATTTCAAAAGAGTTACAGGATACTAAATTATCAATACAAAATATTTCTATATAGTATGCATATATACTAACACAAGGGAATAAATAGCATAAAGTGCTTTGGAATTATTGGGGGAGAGCATCAGAAAAATCCCAATTCTTATGCCAATTGCCACACTATCCCTAGCTACATTACATTTTGTACTTTTTGAGCCTGAAATCTTCTAAAATTCATAATCATCAATGGTAAAAAAGAAAGTATTACAATTTTTTTCTTCCTACAAAAGTACTTATATCTTATTTGTTGATTCTATCATTGTGAGATGGAAACAAATGTATTTTCTTCACAAGTGTTTTAATTTACATATAGATGTATACATATACATACATACAAAAGAGAAGCTGCTAAAGCAAATAAGATATGGGAAAAGATCCATGTAAATCAGAAAAATCTAAATGAAGAGAACAAAATTATTAGTTCATGGATGGTAATGATAAGTCTATTTTCCTAACACTTAGCTTAAAAGAAACATACTAGAAATTTATCTATAGTAACTTTAACATCATAGTGTAAGGATATTAGGCATAGCTTTTCTGGTGGGTTCTAATCCTCAAAGTAAAATTTGACTATGCTGGTCAAACAAATGACCAAGCAGTGTTATAGGCAGGTTTGAGATTAAAATTTATTTACTTACCATAGATGAGACTATTGCATATAATGAAGTGTGACTCATCTATAAATTCTAATTGCTTGCATAGATGCTTTTATATGTGGGAGGATAAATTATCAATCAAAACTTTTCCTTTGGATATTTTACACACTCATGTATCAGATAAAATTGTATAAAAGCAGATAATAGGATGGCTTGGTAACTTCAATCATTATAAAGAATAGAAAATCAATCAAGATTAAAGAAGAGTAAAATTGCAATTTCTGAGAAATGGGTAGATATGAATTTAAGGTATATGTAACATACTGATAAAAGGTATTGGCCAAAAATGAGGTTTAAGTGGAGGAGGATAAAATCATGTGGAAATGTGATCTAGGTAACCTATCCCTACAGTGCTACATCTAAATTTTTACATCTCCTGTATCAATGATGGGGGCTCTTTCCTCCTTAGATATAATCTAGGTAAAGTTTAACTTCTATTCTCACTACAAATAAGCAAAATTTATGGAATTTTGTGAGTAGATGTCCTAGCAAATGTTTACTTCTTAAATTATTGTTTTGAAGCTTGTTTCCCTAAGAACCAGAAAATAACCATTTATTCATGAACATTCCATTTTTTCCTACCACTGGATAATATGAAGAAATTTTGGAAAGGCTAATGGTTCCTTAATTCTGTTTAGAAGTTGTGGGTTTGAAATGTCCTCATTAGAGACATTATCTACTCTGCGCTACCCAGGTCCTTCCTACTCACTCTTTTCTCACCCTCTGGGTAATGAATTCTTCAAGAATTCAGTTTCTTCAAATATGCTTTACCAGTATTGTCCTGAGATATGAAAATAAATTTATAACAAGGGTTGCTGTGATGATATTTGATACTTACCTGAACTTTCCAAAAAACAAAATGCCATCATATTTCTTAAGAAATCTAAGCCTTTTTTTTCAGGACTTGGGAGATCTAATGACAATGTAAGTTTAGTTTTTAGTGCAACTAGAGCAACCTGTGAGCTATGAAAAGGATCAAGCTGTTTCTAACAAAGTGAAGAAATATTTTTTGTAGATAATAATCAACTGTGTGTGCATATGTTTGTGCGAATATGATTTCCTGTTCCCTTTATCAGAAGTTAGCTTCTCTTTTCCCCTGTGGTTGACGGATGTATATTTTGCTGGACTGAATGCTAGCATTCATAAACACAACTCTGTATGGTTTTACATTGTAAATCAGAAACACTCAGGTGCATGGGATAGTTTTTCCTAGTTAGGAAATGAAACAGGCACCTTTGAGAATGAGTTGTTAAAAGGCAAATAAAGTAAGAAAGACTCCTAGGAAGAGTCCCTTCTCATGATCATAGAGGTACACTCTGATGAGAAAAGGTTTTCAAGAAATATTTTCAATGGAATGGTTCCTTAAAAACTGTGATGACATCTTTTACATGAGAAAATTCATGTCCTCTTCCTCCTTACAGGAGTGAGTCAGTGCGGTTGCACATGCCTCAGCCTATAAAGCCAGCACTTTCTGCCCAGACCGTCACTGGACTGATAGACAGGCTCAATTGCTTCCAAGGTGAGTATCAGCCTACTGACACAGCCTACTGTGTCTGAAGTATGATTCCCCATGCAGTACTGAGCCTCTGAATCTGCTGAGCCTGAACCACTTTTCTTCTCAGTTTGCTGATTATTCTATTTCAGAGTTGAGATAGAAGTTGTGGTTGCCAATTCGGGTGCAGCATTTTACGTTTTACCTCAATGGAATTTTGTGATAATTTCTTTCTCAGTTTCTTTCCTCTCTCCTGTTTAAATCAAGACCTCTGAGGGATCTCAGGCTGTCTCCTTATGATGTCTCTTCAGGGATCTTAATACATTATTTTATCTGAATTAGTTTACCTCTTTTATATGAATCTTCTTTCTTTTCTTTTATTCCTTTGTTTGATTTTTCTGACGATTTTTAAATAATTATATAACACTATATATTACTTTAAAAACCCCCAACTCAACTTTGCTGTAGTTAAAAATCTATATTTCTCCTCTCTTTCAAACTAAGGACTTCATTACTATCTTATCCTCAGTGTCTGGGGAAGATTTAACCAAACCTCCAAAGTTGGACAAGTAATATGGGTCATGACTCAACTCACCCCAACAAATTAGTAATATTCTTCACATTAGCTTGTTTTCACCAATCAATTTGTAATATTACCAGAAAACCTGCTTCTTCTGAGAGAAAAATGCTATCCTCCAATGATACCTCAAGTGAGCTGACAGCATCATTTTAGTCTGCATTAAAAAAAATAAAACATTTTCATATTTACCATGAAGAAATAAGTTTTGTGAACTTCCTCATTTAGATTATCTTGCATCTCTTGACTCATTTTCCATAATGGATCCATTTCCTTTAAAAGGTTTTTCTGCAACTTAATCATAGTCTTTAGCATTAGAGAAGACAGTCTTGTAGGTTTCATCCTTTGTGTACTGAAAAAAGGCGGTGTTTTGGAGAAGAGCAATCTTGAGTTAGAAGAAAGTCAGATTTAAAGCCTAAATTATTATTGTTATGTGGGATATCATCAGAAGCAAATAATAATAATAATAATAATAATAATTTGAAGGAATCCTAGATAATGCAGTTAATTTTTTGAGAAGGCAGTTGTTACATAACCTCACTATGAAAGGGTCCAGCTTGCAATATAAGTAGCCCATGTTTCTAATGCTCCCCATCTGACCTACTGCTGACCCAATTCTGCATATTTTGACAACATGTTTATTTTTTTATTTTTTTAAATTTTCATTTATTTATTTATTTATTTATTTATTTTATTTTTTATTGGTTGTTCAAAACATTACAAAGCTCATGATATATCATCTTTCATACATTTGACTCAATTGGGTTATGAACTCCCATTTTTACCCCAAATACAAATTGCAGATGGTTACACACTCACATTTTTACATAATGGCATATTAGTGACTGTTGTATTCTGCTACTTTTCCTATCCCCTACTATCCACCCTCCCCTCCCCTCCCATCTTCGCTTTCTACCTCATCTGCTGAGTTCAATTCTCTCCCTTGTCCCCCCCCCCTTTCCCCTCACAACCTCTTATATGTAATTTTGTGTAACATTGAGGGTCTCCTACCATTTCCATATGCTTTCCCTTCTCTCTCCCTTTCTCTCCCCCCACTCATCTTTGTTTAATGTTAATCTTTTCCTCATGCCCTTCCTCCCTGTTCTGTTCTTAGTTGCTCTCTTTATATCAAATAAGATATTTGGCATTTGTATTTTAAGGATTGGCTAGCTTCGCTTAGCATAATCTGCTCTAATGCCATCCATTTCCCTGCAAATTCTATGATTTTGTCATTTTTTAGTGCTGTGTAATACTCCATTGTGTATAGATGCCACATTTTTTTTATCCATTCATCTATTGAAGGGCATCTAGGTTGGTTCCACAGTCTAGCTATTGTGAATTGTGCTGCTATGAATTTCGTTGTAGCAGTATCCCTATAATATGCTCTTTTAAGGTCTTTAGGGAATAGTCCAAGAAGGGGAATAGCTGGGTCAAATGGTGGTTCCATTCCAAGCTTTCCAAGGAATCTCCATACTGCTTTCCAAATTGGCTGCACCAATTTGCAGTCCCACCAGCAATGTACAAGAGTACCCTTTTCCCCACATCCTCGCTAGCACTTGTTGTTGTTTGACTTCATAATGGCTGCCAATCTTACTGGAGTGAGATGGTATCTTAGGGTGGTTTTGATTTGCATTTCTCTGACTGCTAGAGATGGTGAGCATTTTTTCATGTACTTGTTGATTGATTGTATGTCCTCCTCTGAGAAGTGTCTGTTCAGGTCCTTGGCCCATTTGTTGATTGGGTTATTTGTTATCTTATTGTTTAATTATTTGAGTTCTTTGTATATTCTGGATATTAAGGCTCTATCTGAAGTGTGAGGGGTAAAAATTTGTTCCCATGATGTAGGCTCTTTATTTACCTCTCTTATTGTTTCTCTTCCTGAGAAAAAACTTTTTAGTTTAAGTAAGTCCCATTTGTTTATTCTTCTCATTAACTCTTGGGCTATGGGCGTCCTATTAAGGAATTTGGAGCCCGATCCCACAGTATGTAGATCGTAGCCAACTTTTTCTTCTATCAGACGCAGTGTCTCTGATTTGATATCTAGCTCCTTGATCCATTTTGAGTTAACTTTTGTGCATGGCGAGAGAAAGGGATTCAGTTTCATTGTGTTGCATATGGATTTCCAATTTTCCCAGCACCATTTGTTGAAGATGCTATCCTTCCTCCATTGCATGTTTTTTGGCCCCTTTATCAAATATAAGAAAGTTGTAATTTTGTGGATTGGTTTCTGTGTCCTCTATTCTGTACCATTGGTTCACCTGCCTGTTTTGGTACCAGTACCATGCTGTTTTTGTTACTATTGCTCTGTAGTACAGTTTGAACTCTGGTATCGCTACACCTCCAGATTCACACTTCCTGCTTAGAATTGCTTTTGCTATTCTGGGTCTTTTGTTTTTCCATATGAATTTCATGATTGCTTTATCTATTTCTACAAGAAATGCCATTGGGATCTTGATTGGCATCGCATTAAACCTGTAGAGAACTTTGGGTAATATCGCCATTTTGATGATGTTAGTTCTGCCTATCCATGAACAGGGTACATTTTTCCATCTTCTAAGATCTTCTTCTATCTCTCTCTTTAGGGTTCTGTAGTTTTCATTATATAAATCTTTCACTTCTTTTGTTAGGTTGATTCGCAAGTATCTTATTTTCTTTGAGGAAGAATGAGAAGTAGTTTAGGATGTACATGGTTTAAATGTTCTGTGGACTCAAGGAAAATATAAGAGAGCAAATACAGGCAGGGAAAGATCATTTCAACAAGGAGTTAAACAAACATATATAGAAAGAAAAAGATCACCTAGACAGGGAGATAGAGGTTCAAAAAAAAAAAAAACCAGAAATCCTTGAAATAAAATAAAAGAAACAATAAACAAAATTAAAATCTCAAATGAAAGTATCACCAAGAGAGTAGACCATTTGGAAGATAGGACATTAGACAATGAAGACAAAATATATAATCTTGAAAAGAACCTAGACCACACAGTGATAATAGAAATCATGAGAAGAACATTCAAGAAATATGAGATAGTATAAAAATACCAAATTTAAAATTTGGGATAGAGTTCCAAACCAAAGGAATGAACAATCTATTTAATAAAATAATATCAGAAAACTTTCCAGACATGAAGAATGAATTAGAAATCCAAATTCAAGAAGCCTATAGGATGCCAAATGCACAAAATCACAACAGCTCCACACCAAGGAACATTATAATGAAAATTTCAAACAAACCGAAAAAGGAGACAATTTTAAAAGCCATAAGAGAAAGGAATCAGATTACATATTGGGGAAAACCAAATAGAATAATGGCAGATTTTTCAATACAGACCCTGAATGCTAGAAGATCCTGAAACAACAAATATCAAGCTCTGAAAGAAAATGGGTGCCAACCAAGAATCTTGTATCCAGAAAAATTAAGCTTTAGTTTTGAAGATGAAATAAAAACCTTCCATGATAAACAAAAGTTAAAAGAATTTATAGCTAGAAAACCAGCACTACAAAACATCCACATAATGAAGGTTGAAATATTCTATATATGTCAGTTAGGCCTAAGTTATAGATTGCATTATTGAGTTCTCTAGATTGTTTATTCAACTTTTGTTTGGAAGATCTATTCAATGATGATAGAGGTGTTTTAAAGTCACCCAAGAATATTGTGTTGTAATCAATTTTACTCTTGACCTTGAGAAGAATTTGTTTGATGAACATAGCTATACCATTGTTTGGGGCATATATATTTATGATAGTTATGTCTCGTTGGTGTATGGTTCCCTTGAGAAGTATGTAATGTCCATCTTTTGATTAACTTTGGCTTGAAGTCTACTTTATTTGATATGAGGATGGAAACCCCTGCTTGCTTCTGCAGTCCATGTGAGTGATATGATTTTTTCCCAACATTTCACGTTCAGTCTGTGTATGTCTTTTCCTATTAGGTGAGTCTCCTGGAGGCAGCATATTGTTGGGGTCTTCTTTTTTAATCTAATCTGCTAGCGTATGTCTTTTGATTGGTGAATGTATGCCATTAACATTCAGGGTTACTATTGAAACATGTTTGTATTCGCAGCCATCTTCGTTTATTTTGTTATTTAACTTGACTTGATTTTCTTCTTTGATTAGATTTTTTCCTTTAGGGCACTACATTCCTCTGCAGATTTTTATTGTTGTTCCTTGTTTTCAATCATGGAATGGTTTTCCAAGAATGTTTTGTAGTGCTGGTTTTCTAGCTATAAATTCTAGACCTCCATATGAATAAACAAAATTTCCCAGTTCCCAGTGCCTAGGTATTCCAGTAGAAATAAACAAGCTCTTGCTAAATTGCCCAGCCTGGCATCAAATTTGTGATCCTCTTTCCTGAGACTCCTGAATAGCTAGAATTATATGAGTATGCCACCATGCTGGCTAAGAAAATGAAATTTTATAGAATGTTTTGTAAATAGATCAGATTTATTATTTTTCTACACATCACTCTTTTGTTTTAAGTATTTAAAATCTGGAAAAGTCTTACACTTATTATTCTGTTTAAATTTAAAAAGACAAATTTTAAGAATTAAGCAAGTGATGTAAACTTTTAAAAGTATAAAATCATGAGGATGAAACACAAAGGGATGAAGTGTTCTAAAGGTTCATGCTGTTGGCTTCATATGACAGGATTAATAATGTCTGACCTGGCTGCCTGTGCAGAAGGTGGGGGTCTTCAATTTGTGCTTAAAGCTCCCATAAGCACCACTTCTCCACCTGCAAAAGAGATAAAAACAGTACCTCAGAAGTTAGGTATCTAGACTTCACAGACCCCCAGAGAATTGAGTCTGCTATTTGGCAGGTTTATGTCTTTGCCCACTTCTACCCTCCAAACACTCCAACAGAAACTGGTGAAAGTTTCACTGGTTTGCTGGTGAAAGTCAAGCCGATGGCTAACATTTTAGCAGGATTAACACAGTCTCAATCCCACACCTTTTTTTAGATAGTTGTGCTCAGTTTTCCAGTCTGTTCTTAAATTTCTTACCCTTCCAAGTAGCCTCAGCCTCCTGAGTAGGTGGGATCACTGACATGAACCCCTGTGCACAGCAGCTGTCTCAAAATTTTTGCCTGAGCTAGACCTTAAGTAACTGCTTTATCTTTATTTAACTTCTTCATCCAGCACTCTGAAAATATGAGGAAGAAATAGTACCTCCTAGGCAGCCTAATGCCTTTGTAGCTCTGGAAATCTCAGGGCAGTGACTTCTCCTACACATTTTCCTTTATAGCCCAGGATTCTTGCATTAGAAACCAAAACTCATGCCTCCACACCATACCATCCAATATAGTATTTTTTGAAGTCTTCTTGTTTTTACATCCTAAAATCATAATTAGTAACCACGGAAGAAAACCATCTTTGATACTAATCTGTGTAAAAGAGAGTTTCTAGGAAAATCTACCAAAACTAGAAAGAGTCAATAGAAGCTTCAGGGTCACAAAACTTCACTGCCACACAGGATGGGGTGTGGGAAATGTGGCCATCTTTGCTCTTGCAGTTCATGCTGTGTATGTGGCATTACTTAAGAAGCAGACCCAAGCAAGGGTCCTGGGTGGCTTTTGTGAAATCACGAGATTGAGGTGACAAAAATAAAAACAAAACTATTTTTCTTTCTTTCTTTCTTTCTTTCTTTCTTTCTTTCTTTCTTTCTTTCTTTCTTTCTTTCTTTCTTTCTTTCTTTCTTTCCCTTCTCATTTTTTTAACAGAAATTGAACCCAGGGACACTTTACCACTGAACCACATCCTCAACCCTTTTTAATATTTTAATTAGAAATAGAGTCTTGCTGAGTTGCTTAGGGACTCACTAAATTGCTGAGGCTGGGTTTGGACTGACTTCTAAAATTCTTGCCTCAGCCTCAGGAACTGGGATTATAGGTGTGGGTCAACTCAGATGGTGAGGAAAACAAAATTTCTAAACAAAATCCCTCTCCACATGGGAGAATAAAACTAAAGCTAAAGTCAGAAAGAAAAATGTTAATAAATGTTCAAAAACACTTACTAAAAAAGTCACATATGATGACACCCTCTTTCTGTTCTTAAAGGTGAAAAATAAAAGAACACAACTAAAAAACTTTAGATATAATCTGAATTGGGGGATTCATTTTTTTAAGTCAGTAACTGTTGGCAAGACTCTGGATGTTTATTGATGAAGATTAGAGAAGAGATTACATCAATTTTTTCTACCTGAAAACTAATTACCCACACATCCAAACCACTCACACTAATCTAATCACCCATACTAATCCAGTTATCTATACTAACACTGATTGAAAGAATCCTGAAATGCAATCAAGGAAGAAGTGGGTGTGGTCTTCAGAAACTCAATAAAAGTGAACTCCAGGAGACCAGCCCATTCTTGTCCAGAGTAGAGTTTGAAACTTACCTGGCTGAATGACATCAAAATTGACCCCCTCCACACCTTGAGTGCATGATCCTGAAGTGTAATTCATATTTTCACTTCTGAAGCAAGAACTGCTGAAACCATAGAGTCATTCTTAAGGTAAGTATACAATTGCCACATGAGCTCTAGCTACTACTTTCCCCCAAAAAAAATCAAATGTAATTTTGTAGTTTATACATATTTTTTTGTACTAGGAACTGATCAGAGGAATGGGACCACTGAGCTCAGAAATTTAGCAAACAATGTTTTCAAAAATAAAAAGTGCTGAGGGCATAGTTTAATGGTAAAATGCCTCTGTGCAGTGCTGAAAAAAACATCATGTACAGCTATAACAATGAAAAGTTTTTAAAAGGATTCTCAACAAGTTACTTCCATTGAAATATCTAAGGAGTTTAGTCTTCTGAATATTGTATCATACACACATTGTTTCTAAGTCTATGTATATCAATGATTGTAAAATGTTTACTGATTGAACCCATGAGCATTCTACCTCTGAGCTACATTTCCTGCCCTAGTTATGTTATTTTGACAAGGGTTTCCTTGGCTGACCTTGAATTTGGAATCCTTATGCCTAAACCTCCCTAAATAATGTGGATAGTTTATAACCAGGTTGTTAGCTACTATTTTGTAAAACTAACCATTTACTCAAACATTTCATTAACAGTCTTTTCTAAATAATAACCCATTATTACTAATATTCAGTTAATTACTACTAACTTATTTAGATATAAACATTTGAAGTGGATGAAATGTTTCTTTAAAAACATGTTGAAGCAGCCAGGGGCAGTTACTCATGCTTGTATTCCCAGTAACTGAGGAAGGAGGATCCCAACATTGAGGCCAGCCTCAGCAACTTAGTGAGATTCAGTCTCAAAAAAAAAGTAAAAGTGTGTGCTTGATTGTGGCTCAGTGGTTAAGCAGTCTGTGTCCCTGGGTTCAATCTCTAGTACTTAAAAATAATGTGATATGGCCAAAGAGTTTGGTATATCTGGTATACTGACTGATTTGATTTTCAATGTAGAAATATGAGACAGAGAGAGAGAAAAAGAGAGAGACAGAGAGAGAGAGAATATCCAGCACTAAGAGGTGTTTGTAATGTATTCAGGATATAGAAACAAAGTCAATTGGATCAACAATGAACTTGACCTTTTGCCCTTAAGGTAGTAATCTATCCTGCAGAAATCTAATCAGGGTGGGGCTTTAAGGATCACAGCTAATATGAAAGCTTCTCAAAGAAAAATTATGTTCTCTTTACAGGCATTCGGAGTTGGCTAGAGTGTGGAAGCCTCATTAGGTTGGTTACTCCTGTCATCCAGAGATCTCAGAAGACACAGAAACCCTGAGCCAGCTGAATGAATATTTGTGCAAGTGCTACCAAGACAGAGTAAACAGTCTTCAGGTGAGTACTGAGGTCTGAGTAAATGAACTCATACTTTCTCTCTTAATTTTTTAACTCAGTTTTCAGAAGGCTTCCCAAAATAGATGCTGAAGTCTATTTAATAAAAATCATGTATTTATTTTTCATTCACACATTGTTTTAAAATATAGAAGTTAATGTATTTTATTTTACATTCCCTGTGTATCCAAATTATAAATTTATAGAGGAAAAAAAATCCTTGATGTTCTGTAGCTTTATTTGGGAATGGGATCTGAGCTTCACTAGAAAGCCCTGAAGAATGTGCAACATGCTATTTTCAGCAACTTCAGGTTTTAGCTTTGGTCTATAAAGTGCCCAATGGCAAGCCAGAATCTACTGATGGCTATGGAAGGATGACATTGGTGAATCAACGAGGTGCCAGAAATGAGAGGGTTTTCAGTATTTATTCCAATTTAGAAATGGGAAGTTTGATGACCTCCAGTCATTCATTTTTTTGTTTTGTATTTAGTTGTAGCCGGACACAATAACTTTATTTTATTTATTTTTATGGGGTACTGAGGATCAAACCAAGCACCTGCCACATGCTATGCAAGTGCTCTACCACTGAGCCCCAACCCCAGGCCCTCCAGTCATTCATTCAAAAGCAAACTATATTGGAAAACACTAGCTGCCATTTAAACTTGGAGTTCTTGTATCTCCAAAGGTGGATTACCTCGTGAATAGTGAGTTTGAAATGACTGTGGAGTGCATTGCTCTTACACACTTCTTTTCCAATGTTAATTTTATACATCTCTTTTTGAGTATAAAAACTCAAAATATATTGTGTACTATTGCTATTTTTAACAATTGCCACTTACAAAATAGTTGGGGGTTTAAGACAAATAATGTTTTTTCTTTCCAAACATTTCAGAATAAGTTGTGACCATAAACACAGAGTATGGAATTATTTCTGCATTTACTTTGCAACTTTGTTGGGTATTTGCCACTTTTATCCCAGTTACTGTCTCTGTTCTATGATTAATTTTGTTTTTATTTTCATTTATCTAACCACATTGATGATGAAGTATTACATTATAAAAGACAAGATTGGTAAGAAAATAGTAGCTTCCAGATCTGCCATATGTTGATATTCTTTTAGGTAACAGATGCTCTGAAGAGACTATAGAAGAGGCAGTACTTTCATTGAGACTACAATATAAGAAATAGAAAGCCAGATAAAGCTGTAAGTATTGGAATTCTTCTGAAACCTTCCCATTTGAAAGGAGAGATAGTATGATTTTCTAGAAAAGTTTTGTTTATGACTGCCAGGGTCTTGAAGCATCTGTTCATCAGTCACAGATTGAAGGTCCACCTTCCACCCATAGACCATGATTGAGGCATTTTGCATTTTTGGGGTTTTCACTGGGTGTTCATTGGATTATGTTGTATTGCTTCCCACTCCTTAGCTTCACCTTTACTGATACCTATTTGGGCTGCCATTAGAAGTGCCTCACTTAGGGCACAAGAGAATGGAATACATTTCCCTTTAAGCCAGTTCTCTTCATTGTGTCTTTTTACTTGGTCTTCAGGGCCTTTGTGTTATCTGAAGCTTTTGGAGTGAGTAGACTGCATTTGTGTTATTGTGTTCTATTTCAAGTAGGCTCTTCCAAGATTTTGGAAGCAGCCTGGCTGGAGAGGTAGAGATTTCAAATATTGCACATGCAGCATATAAAAAGCAAGCATAAATTTCATTTTAGATGTAAATATTCTTCCATTTACATTGTAAACTTTAAACTACTCAAGCAACATATTCAAGTGAGGTTTGGTTATTTTCATTAACCACTAAAGAAAGAGAGTAACCTTCTTTCTCTTTCTGTTTAGAAATACAATATCACACATACTACAGAACTTCTAGGAATAATTTATCTGCTGAGTTGTGAGATTGGAGGAGTTTGAGTTCCTGTTGAGACTTTTTCAACAACTGAGACTTTTTCAGTGGCCCAGAGAGAAATCTCAAAATGGCATCATACCACAGCCAAGGCTGCTGGTCAGACAAAAACATTCTGAGGTTACTGGAAAATATAGAGAATAATATCCAATGCAATGATAATGAAACATTCAAGACAACCCTTTCAAATATGGACTGGGAAAAAATAGCTTTTAATCATTTCTCTGCAGAAATGTGCAAAGGCAAATGGTTAGAGATTTCTCGTAAATTGAGGAAGTTACGTACATTGAAAGAATTAGTTCTGGAAGCCAAAGAATGTGTTAAAATTCCCACAAAATGCAAAAAAATATGACAAACATCCAGACTTCCCCAAAAAACCCCTGACTGCTTACATCCGCTTCTACAAGGAGAATTGGGCTGAGTATTCCCAAGAGCTCCCTGAGCTGAACAACAAGGAGTTGACCAAGATCCTGACTGAGAAATACAAGCAGCTTCCAGAAGAAATAAAGCAGAAATATATTGAGGATTTTCAGAAGGAGAAACGGGAATTTGAAGCAAACCTGGCTTGTTTTAAAGAAAATCACCCTGATCTAGCTCAGGTCTCCAAAACATCTGATGTCTATAAGAGATGCCAAACCAAAGCCAGAAAGAAGTTACAAGGAAATGTAAAAAATGTGAGATCTCTAACAGAAACTGATGGATTTTCTAAGAAGGTGAAATTTCATGGAGAGCCCAAGAAGCCTCCCATGAATAGATACCACAAATTTCATCAAGATTCATGGTCTAGTAGGGAGCTGCAACATTTGCGCCTGAGGGAGCGCATGGTAGAGATTGGGAGGCGCTGGCAGCATGTCCCACAGAGCATGAAGGAACAATATGAAAGACAGGCTGAGGAGTTGCAGAAACAGTACAGGGTGGACCTGGACCTCTGGCTCATGAGTTTGTCACCAAAGGAGTATGCCACCTACAAAGAGACTAGCTATGGGAAGCGTAAAAACATAACCAATGCAGGAGGCCCAAGCCCCAAGTTCAAACGAATAGACCAACAGTCCCCATCAGCTGAAAGTCTTCAAGAAGGCCTTGAAAAGAAGGAGGGACTGAAGTCTCCAGGGAGGGACTCACTGGACACTACTCAGATGGCAATCAACTAACAATGATCATCCCTCACAAGGATCAGCAAAGAACAAGTAGAAAGAGGATGAAGGAAGTGACTCCATAGACTCTAGGAGTGGAGATGAAACTGGATGTGGTGGGTCTGAAGGCAGTGGCTCTAGCTCATCTCCCTGGGGCAATCCTTAGACTAAGACTTCATCTTTGTTCATACTCTATGCTGTTATGTTGAGGGAACTATCAACACAAAAGAGTTCAGGTTGGAAAGAAGGGAATGTGGATCACTAGTATCTATGGCAGTTTTGTAAACTGGGAAAGGAAAACCAATCTAGAACAATATAATATATATATATATATATATATATATATATATATATATATATATAGCTAGTGGAAAAAATTATATATACATATATATATATATATATATATATATATATATAAAATATATAAATACATATAATATATATTATATATAAATATATAATAAATATATAATATATATATATATATATATATATATATATATATATATATATAATTTTTTTTCCACTAGCAATATCTGAGTGTACCTCTTCCTCACATCCTTGCCAACATGAATGTGTTCTCTGATATAAGGAGACTGATTTATAGTGTGGTTGGGAGGAAGAGCATGGGAGGATTAGACAAACTCTAGATAAGGCAAAGGAGAGGTAGGGGAAGGGAGGGGTCATGGGGGTACAGAAAATGGTGGAATGAGATGGTCAGCATTACTTTAATACATGTATGAGGACACAAATAGTGTGAATATACATTGTATATGACCAGAGACAAGAAAAATTGTGCTCTATATATGTTATATGAATTGCAATGTATTCTGATATCATTTATAAAAAATTAGAATAAAAGAAAAAAGATTGTAAGATTACAGAATGAGATAATTGTGCTATGGAATGCACACAAAAACACACTGAGTATTCTTGAAGTAAGTTTTGCTTTCACTTTTAGGCTTCCAGTAATGATAGGCAGCTGGTGAAGGTGATTCCCCCACTCACTGTCTTGACAGGGTCACAGTGAGAAAAAGTGTTGGCAAAGCCGCTCTCCCACTGTCTTGACAGGGACACAGTGAGGATGAATGCTGGCAAAGCCACGCTGGTTGATGGGAAACCAAAACCATGAGACCCTTTTTTATGTAATTGGGACTTTTCATTTTCATGCTTATGTTTCTGACAGGAGGCATGAGTATGTTAAATGCCAAACAAATTAAATTTCAGATGGCTAGAACATAACAGGTAGTTCATGCCTTGGAGGCTGTTCTACTACCCCTCAGCATATCAAGGACAAAGTAGAAGGCTGTTCTTCTATCTCAGTACATTGTGGATAAACCTGATAATGGACAACAATCATCCTTTGAAAGGTCATGAGAATTTTAGGCACCACATTGCTTATATCAACTAGAACCCAAGCCCATATTTCCGGCCTCTTAGAAAACCTAATCAGTATGCTTATTTCACAAAGTTCACCACATGCAGTTTCATTTTTGATTAAGGAAAGTTATATTATACACTTAGGAAAGTTAAAACATATAAAGATATATCTTTCTCTTTTTATAAACCCTTTCTTACTTTACATAGGGATATATGATGAGCATAGTTAATATTGGTGGAAAGTGGATTGATTTTTAGAACTTACTTTCTATTGAGAAAGATTATAAAGATATGAGAACTAGTGCACCTTGACTGAGAAACAAAGGAACTCTTTGAGAAAGTAGCTCAACCAGTTTTATGAGAATAAATTTAGGAATTAATTAAAACACCTTTATAAGACACAGTTTTAGAATAATGTTAGAAATATTATTTTATTTAGATTCTTAAGTTTAGAAATTCTTAAGTTTTTAGTTGTATAGGTTTCTGATATGTTTTAAGAATGATTCATAAACTTTAGTATATTTTAAATATAAGATTTAAAGGGACTTTTCTTAGATGGGAATTTTAGATTAGAAATAAAGTACAGGTTTACTTTAGGTTAATGATTGGTTAAGAGACTTAGAGTCTGGTTGCGTAGTTTGGCATTAGTTAATAAGAAAATAGCATATCTTGGGAAAAATAGTAAATCTTGGGAAAATCTGAAAAATGTAAATTGGTGACGTATTTTATTAATGATTCTGTACTTTTAATAATTATATAACTGAAGGACATATCCTGGAAAAATGTAAATTAATGTTACATTTTTTGTACCCCCAATCATGGTTAAGGAAATGTCATGTCTTGGCAAAGTTTTAAATTATATAATCAATGACGTATTCTGAATCTATAATGATGAGAAAAATTGTAATAAAAGATGACCCAGAGAAAGCTGCATTAGCTCTCTCTCTGGAGATTGCTCGAACGGAACGACTCCTGTCTCATCTTTCCGCCGACGCCACTCATCCTTCAGGACTCCCTGGACCCCGCTAGGGCAGGACCCCGGCAAATAGATATCATTATTATTACAATGAAAAAGTATTGATACAGAAAAAGTTGACCTTAAAAATCAAACTGGTTACAATTAGAATTAGCATAAATAGATTAAATTTACAGTGAAGAAATACATATTTTCATATCAGACCAAAAAATAATAAATGGCAAGTTACTGCATGGAAGAGACACTAAGAAATTCTGATAAGTAAAATACAAAAACAAAATGAAACAAAAAGCAAACAAACAACAAAAAAACTTGTATATGGTTTTCTCCCAGCTAGAACATTATGTGATAAAGTGTAGTTGATCATGGAATACAGCTGGTAGGGAGGCTGAGTCAGGAGGATGCAAATTTTGAAGTAAACATGAGCAATTGATTGAAACTCTGGCTTGAAATTTAATAAAAAAGATCTGAGAGTATAGATCAGTAGAGTGTGTGTCTAGCATGCATGAAGCTCTGGGTGAAATCTCCAGTATCATTAAAAAAATGTTGGTTTTAAAAGGATACTCTACATTTAAAAATAGTCATTAAGCTGTTCCAATTCTAAATATATGGACACTTGACAAATAATCTCAAAATTAAAAGCAGAGAACTCATAGAAATACAGATATGTGACAAATTCCCATTGTGTTAGGAAAAAAATGTTTACTTATGGGTAAGTCAAGCACATACACAAACACACACACAAAGTTCAATAGAGACAAAAAAGTCTAGGTATAAAACCACAATTGACACAACTGTACCACTCCTTGGTATATATCCAAAAGATTTAAAATCAGCATAGTATAATGACACAGACACATCAAGTTCACAACAGCAAAATTCACAATAATCAAGCTATGGAGCCAACTACGATGTCCACCAACAGTAGAATGGAAAAAAAAGAAATGTATATATACACAATGAAGTTTTATTTGTTAACGAACAAAAATGAAAATATAGTATTTGTAAGAAAGTGGATAAAACTTGAGACCATTATGTCAGGAAATTTAAGTCAAACTCAAAAGATCAGGGACATATGTTCTCATATGAAAAATGCTCTTTTGTTTGTTGTTGTTGTTTTGTTTTTGTTTTTGTATCTGGCTCATCCAGTAAGCCTCATGCACAGCCCTTTTCATTATCTTTTTAAAAAAATTTTGAGACAGGGTCTCTCTAAATTGCATATGGTATTCCTATATTGGTGCAGCCAGCTTGAACTTGCAATCCTTGTACCTCAGCCTCCTCTGTAGCCATTGGGATTGCATAGGGCACAGCACCATGCCCAGCTGAATTACTCATTTAATAAGATTATGTTGACCAGCCAGCACTGAATCCAATAGTTACTGAATTTATTCTGAAATATATGTTGAGCATTTTCTAGGGCCTAAATTATACCCTAATATAGCATATACACTGTCACAATGAAAGCGTTTATTAAACCATGAATAAAAAAGATATTTTAATCCAATAAAGTGTGTTCTTAACTGGGAACAGAATGGCACACACAATAATAGGAGCTACTCTGAAGCCTGAAGCTCGAGGATGCCAGTTTAAGGACAGTCTCAGCAATTTGGGGAAAGTCTGTCTTAAAATAAAATAAAAAGTGTGAGAATGAAACTCAGTAACAGAGTTAAAGGACACTCACAGAGTCCAAAGTCCAAAAACAATGACAAACACCAGAATATCACCAAAAGATTTATTATCATTATCATGAAGCAAACTGGCAATGCTGTCTCTGAGCGGAGAGCAGCAGCATGTGGCACACACAGAGCAGCTTTATAGCCCTCAAGAGGAATTTCATCAGCTACTTAGTAATTATATCATAAACTGGGGTGGGGTTGATCTTTTAGCAGACTGTTTTGAGAAGGGCAGAATTGCTACTTATGCAGTAGAGGGGAGAAACAAAGAATGTCCATGCTCTTCTGCCCTTTTAAATGCTTTCTTCACTCAAATTACTCAATACAGTTTCACTCTATAGGTTCTTAATCAAGAAAATGAGAATCCTTAATGCTAGGCACTGCAATAGACATAATCAATTCACAGCAAACAATTCTAGATTAATTACTTCACAGCAAAAAATTCTAGATTAATTCTAAGCACTGTAAAACACACTTAATCATGATAGGCAAATGACAGACATTTCCTCTGCATTTTAAGTTCAAAAATATTAAGCCTTAGGGTTTATGTACAGGAGATGCACACCCTCAGACTGCGGGGACCAGAACCAGAACTAAGGCAGGCTTTTCCTGGAGTGGAGTGGATGACTTGTTGAGGAGGGGGTCATAGCAAGGAGATGAAGCTCTCACCAAGGTCCTGATGAGGTGGTAGAGTTTGAGAGTGGTGAGGATCATGCAGAGACTCAGGAAATGATGACAATGTCAGGTCCTCATCAGGCTCTCCAGCTCGAGTGCATCCTTGTTTCAGCTGGTTAAATCCCTGTTCACTTACTCTATTATTTATCCTAAATTTTAGGGTTTTTTGAACCCCCCCCCCCTTCAGTCCTTATAAGCTACTACTTGATTTGTCAGTAATATCATTTACCTTGGGGTCAGAAACTTCTGGTCTGGTGGTCTCCACCTTGATCTTCTCTTCTTTTCATCTTATCAAGTGATGGCAGCCTGCCAGGGGCTTTACTCTCTTTATCAGGGTGAGGGGAAATAACTCTTTTGTGGCCATACTGGAGCATTCTGTGGGTGTGCCTGGTGAAACTGCAGATTTCAAACTGGAGTTTTTAAAATGGATTTGTTTAGGCTCATGCCTAAGGCCATCCTAACACAGGCACATGTTCTTATGGAAAGTTAATCAGCTTTGCCTCAGAATTGAAACTTTGGAGCCTATGGATAAAACGGCTCTGAAACTCAAATGATGAATCTGATGCCAATATTGATCTGATGCCAATATAGAGTCCCCTAGGTTTAATCCCAGGTATGCTCCCCCCACAAATAAGAATATATTTAAGACAATATGATTAATGTCATTATACATATGGAGTTCTTAAAATCATTCTTTTTGAAATCAGATAAAAGAACAATAATAAAGATATTCATTAGTACTACTTCCATTCATTGGAGTAAACCTACAACTTGGGAGATTGAGGCAGGGAGATCACATAAGAGACCAGCATCAGCAATTTAGGGTTACACTCAGCATTTTAGTAAGAACTTCCCTTTAAAAAAAAAAGCGGGCTGGAGTTGATGGTGTAGTAAAGTGCCTCTGACCAAAAATAAATAAATAAAATACTGTCAGGACTTCCTATCTGGCATTGTATAAAAAAAGAGGGAAAAAATTATTGGAAAAGAGAAAATTACAATATTGGTAAGAAGGACATAAAATTGTTGATGTATTACTTACCTGTAGGGAATAATTATGAGGAAAGAAAAAACATATACTAACAAATCATTAGACAAAAAAGAAAACAGGTAAGAAAATGTATTGAAGACTAATTATACACTTAATCATAAATAAAAGTACACTCACAGAGTACACACAAAGTCCAAAGACCTGACCCACACTGAAATCTCATGTAGAGATTTATTGTCAGAAGAATGAGGCAAACAGACAAGGTTATGCCTCCCAGGAGAGCAGCAGCGCATGGGCACACACAGAGCAGCTTTATAGCCCACAAGAGGAATTTCATAAGCTGTTTAGGAGTTGCATCATAAGCTGGGGTGGGTTTGACTGTTTAGGAGGCAAATGTTCTGATGGGAAGGTAAGCACTATTGCCTCAGAAGCCAAACCGTGGAGCCTCCAGATAAAATGGCTACCAACCTAAAATGACGAATCTGATGCTAAAATGTTGATTGGATGCAATAATAACTAGAAGGAATTTGAAGATTTCTAAGACACAGAAATAATTGTATTTGACAAGACTGAAATTCTGCTGTCATCTATAACAAATTAGAATTTAAAAAAAAAGAAATTCTGACTGCCATGATTTGCTCCTCATACATTGTGTATGTGTAAAATAACAGTACTCTACCCACAAATTTATACAAATATTACAATAATTAAAAACATATTTGTAAAAGAAAAAAATTTTGAGATTTACTGATAAGAACAGATACTACACTTGATCTCAGCCAAAAGGCCGAGAAGCGATGAAATTTTGAGATTTACAAAACTTAAAATGTACTGGTAGCTCATTCCACTTGCGTTTTTGTCTACCTTTCTTATTTAATGGCTTTTTCTGTTACTTGAAGACCTTCTCACCTTTCAATCACCACCTACCACACCTTAACCATCCTATAAGTCTATCTTCAAATTCTTACTCTGGTCTCAATTTATGTTCTTTATATATATTCTCTTAGTTACTGTTTTCATAGAAAAAAAATTATAACTAACTTCTATATTTGTAAATCGAATACCCTGTCCCCTGAGGAGACTTGACTTTACATTCAATGAGTTAGACTGTTGCCTGATCATGGCTGCCTCTCAGTACCAAGAAATATGCAATAAAAAATTTACTAATACACTTAGAATCATTATTCACAATTTGGAAAATATATTTACAAACCAAAAACAGAGTATCAAATAATAGTAGCAATGATCACATTAGAGTATCATTCTCTAATATATATGAATTTAGATTATCATCTAGAATAAATTCATCTAGGAATACTATATAAATCTTAGACCAAAAGCATTTTACTCGAAGTCTTAATATTAAACAGAAATCACAGAGAAACATCATTTTTTTTGACTAAGCTTCATCACTTTTTTTAAAGAGAGAGAGATAGAGAATTTTTTAATATGTATTTTTCAGTTTTCGGTGGACACAACATCTTTATTTTATTTTTATGTGCTTCTGAGGATCGAACCCAGCACCCCGCACATGCCAGGCAAGCGCTTTACCACTTGAGCAACGTCCCCAGCCCAACTCCATCATTGGAAAAGAGAAAATTACTTTTTGATTGAAGCTCCTGCACATAACAGCTAACAGACCAGAATATAAGTTTAATGGAGGGTCTGAATAAGTATCTCTGTGGAGGAGGGTGTCACTCTGTGGATTACATCACCAACAGAGCAAAACAAAAACAAAATGGACCCACACCTCATCAGAGTGAGATTAAACTGCCAAATCTGATTCCTGCTGAAATAGGATTAAAGAAGCTGAGTTCCAGGGCACAAGCTGGAGGATAAGGAAGAGGGGCAACAAGTTCAAGGACAGCTTCAGCAATCAAGTTCAAGGGCCACTTCAGCAATTTAGTGAGGCCCTAAGCAAGAAGACTCTGTCTCAAAATAAAAATTAAAAATGCTAGAGACTTGGCTCAGCAGTGAAATATACTTTGTTTGAATCTGTGGTATCTACTCCTCCCTAAAAAAATAAAAATAAAAAGATTAATAGGCGAAGACAAAATTTCCCACAGAGGACAATTTCATGAGCATAATAATAAATTTTCTCCACCTTAATCCTTACACAAAATAAGTAAACTTAAGTAATTGGATATTAAACAATAGGTTATTTCTCCATTGCTCCTTGTCTCTGTTCCCACCTTACAAGGTAGGTAGTTTTGAAGACATCAATCTGCTTTTTGTTTCTGCTTTCTTTGGCCTTTTTCTATACAAAATACCAAAACTCTTCTGATCAACTCTTTTTTTTAATTTTTTTTTATTGGTTGTTTAAAACATTACAAAACTCTTGACATATCATATTTCATACATTAGATTCAAGTGGGTTATGAACTCCCATTTTTACCCCAAATACAGATTGCAGAATCACATCGGTTACACATCCACATTTTTACATAATGCCCTATTAGTAACTGTTGTATTCTGCTACCTTTCCTATCCTCTACTAGCAACCCTCCCCTCCCCTCCCCTCCCCTCCCATCTTCTCTCTCTACCCCATCTACTGTAATTCATTTCTCTCCTTGTTTTTTTCCCCATTCCCCTCATAACCTCTTATATGTAATTTTGTATAACAATGAGGGTCTCCTTCCATTTCCATGCAATTTCCCTTTTCTCTACCTTTCCCTCCCACCTGATGTCTCTGTTTAATGTTAATCTTTTCCTCCCGCTCTTCCTCCCTGCTCTGTTCTTAGTTGCTCTCATTATATCAAAGAAGACATTTGGCATTTGTGTTTTAGGGATTGGCTAGCTTCACTTAGCACAATCTGCTCTAGTACCATCAATTTCCCTGCAAATTCCACGATTTTGTCATTTTTTAGTGCTGCGTAATTCTCCATTGTGTATAAATGCCACATTTTTTTTTATCCATTCATCTATTGAAGGGCATCTGGGTTGATTCCACAGTCTAGCTATTGTGAATTGTGCTGCTATGAACATCGATGTGGCAGTATCCCTGTAATACACTCTTTTAAGGTCTTCAGGGAATAGTCTGAGAAGGGCAATAGCTGGGTCAAATGGTGGTTCCATTCCCAGCTTTCCCAGGAATCTAAATACTGCTTTCCAAATTGGCCGCACCAATTTGCAGTCCCACCAGCAATGTACAAGAGTACCCTTTTCGCCACGTCCTCGCCAGCACTTGTTGTTGTTTGACTTCATAATGGCTGCCAATCTTACTGGAGTGAGATGGTATCTTAGGGTGGTTTTGATTTGCATTTCTCTGACTGCTAGAGATGGTGAGCATTTTTTCATGTACTTGTTGATTGATTGTATGTCCTCCTCTGAGAAGTGTCTGTTCAGGTCCTTGGCCCATTTGTTGATTGGGTTATTTGTTATCTTATTGTTTAATTATTTGAGTTCTTTGTATACTCTGGATATTAGGGCTCTATCTGAAGTGTGAGGAGTAAAAATTTGTTCCCATGATGTAGGCTCCCTATTTACCTCTCTTATTGTTTCTCTTGCTGAGAAAAATCTTTTTAGTTTGAGTAAGTCCCATTTGTTGATTCTTGTTATTAACTCTTGTGCTATGGGTGTCCTATTAAGGAATTTGGAGCCCGACCCCACAATATGTAGATCGTAGCCAACTTTTTCTTCTATCATACGCAGAGTCTCTGATATGATATCAAGCTCCTTGATCCATTTTGAGTTAACTTTTGTGCATGGCGAGAGGAGGGGATTCAGTTTCATTTTGTTGCATATGGATTTCCAGTTTTCCCAGCACCATTTGTTGAAGATGCTATCCTTCCTCCATTGCATGCTTTTAGCCCCTTTATCAAATATAAGATAGTTGTAACTTTGTGGATTAGTCTCTGTGTCCTCTATTCTGTACCATTGGTCCACCCGCCTGCTTTGGTACCAGTACCATGCTGTTTTTGTTACTATTGCTCTGTAATATAGTTTGAAATCTGGTATCGCTATACCGCCTGATTCTGATCAACTCTTTGGAATACTTACTCTATGTTTTATGGAAGGAAGTATTTAGTTACTAAATTCCATTGCTCTAATTTTGGCTTTGGGCATTAGCTTGCAATTTATGTAGGACTTCTACTAATTGCTTGTTCTCTCCAATTGCTGGCTAAGTATTAGGAATTATTTCTTGTTATTAGTTGCATTGCTGCGAATCAGACTCAGGACCTTGTATATACTAGACACATCCTCTATTACTGAGCTGCATCTTTAGCCCTTTGATTTAAGTATTATTGTTAACCTATGTTAAGATTCAGTAGTTCACAACTTTTCAACAGCAGAGTTAGGTACCTTAAAACTGGGATGTTGTTTTCTGAGGGGCTGACCAAGACCTTGTGACATGTTCAACAAAATAACTGGTCTTGACTTACTAGATACATGTGGAAAGCACCAAACTATGACAATCATAAGTGTTTCAGACTACTACAAATGTACCCTGGAAATAAATACCATTATAATTGAAACTGCTGCACAATCTATTGAGAAATATAAACAAACAAACATGAGACATTTATAAGATCTTAAAAACAGTTTAGACATGTGACCTGGTTCTTCAAATCCAGATGAATACATAAGGCAGTAACACATAAGAGGGTCAGTAGATTACTTGCAATATAAAATTATCAGTACAAACTTTGCTTGCAAAATATAAGCATACGAGTGAATAAATATAATTGTAAAAAAATACTAAACATTATTTACTTACAATTTAGCAAAACAGTTACTAGGAAAAAATCAGTTTGTGATGCATACTACATAGAATTACAGACAAGTATTTAAGAAAAGGATGTTGGGGAAAGTAACAGCCTCCACAGTTTGTTCTTATTTGACTTTGCAAAATGAATGTAAGTAAAGATGTATTAAAAATTATATCACTTTGCTCTGAACTTCTACTGAAGCTGTCCTTCCTTCACTTCATAGAGGAGTCTTCTGTAGCTGGGTGAGGTAAGTCACACTTGTATTCCCAGCAACTCAAGTGACTGGGATAAGATGATACCAAATTTAAGGATAGCCTCACCTAATTAGGGAGAGTTTATTACAAAATACAAACTAAAAAGGACTGGGGATATAACTCAGGAGTAAACATTCGAAGTTCGTTCCCCCCTGCCAGAAAACAAGACTAAACTTCCCTGAACTACTTAACTGATCCAGCTCTTTCTAAAAACAAAGTGGTTCTTCAAAGAACAGGACTATAAAATCTATGATCTTACTGTCTGAGCCTCAAGTCAACCGGATTACATACATGTACCACTGGGGTCTGCTGATTATTTTCTCATTTCTTAATAGCATTACAGTAATTTAAAGTTACTTAGGAGACCTTCCCAAATATCTTTAGAATTGGATGTTTCCCTAATTTCTTTGGAAATAGACTAGCAATGTGGGAAGATGAACAACATCCAAGTGCATGGGGGTAAGAGAACACATGAGTGAACAAGTGATCTTTCTCCAAGATTGAATTGAAGGTGCTGAGAGGAGTGGCAGGTGCCTTTAATCCCAGTTGCTAAACAGGCTGAAGCAGGAGAATTGCAAGTTCAATGTCAGCATAAGCAACTTATGAAGACTGTGTCTCCAAACAAACAAACAAAAAAGATGGAGGGTTGGAAAATGTAGCTCAGTGGTCAGTGGTTGAGTGCATCTGGGTTCAAACCCTCATACAAAAACAAACAAACAAGCAAACAAAAAGCAATAATAAGTGAAGGAAATAATTATCATTGATCTCTTTTCTACGTAATATTTTCCTCCAGTTTCAGTTCTCACTGAATTTTCTTCCTCCCTTTCAAAATGGTGCTTCCTTAGATTTTTCCCTTAAGAAAATGCTCAATTTAAACTCCCAACCTAAACCAAAGGTATCCTTGCAAATTTCTGAGTTCTCAATTGAAAGATTTTGAGGCCTCAAAAACTTATATGCAAAAAGTAAGTGACCTCATTTTTTTTTTCTTTTTTACCCTTAACCTTTCAAAGGAAAGACCAGAAGCATCAAAGGTGGAAAATTAAATCTCATGAATCATAGAAATTTGACACTAAAGTATTTTCTCATATTTCTAATTAGTATGCTATAGTTGTACATAATTAAATGCTTTTTAAAAGTGTATATTTGGTTAAATAAAATCAATAGATGACCACTGATTTGAACTAGACCTCAACAGTCCAAACCAAAATAGAGCCACTTGCATTAATGTTCCATATCACCAAATTAAAACCAAGTTTTTTGTTCTGTTTTTTGACCTTTTGAAAGACTAGAATAGCCAGTTACCTAAACAGGCATGTTTGGGCCAGCTCAGTAAGAGAATTTTCTGGGCATTAACCTTTACAAGGAAAATAAGCTCAAGCTCATGTTAACTTTGTCTTATGTCCTAGTTCACTTTGTCTTATGTCCTTCCCTAGCTTCTTTTCAAACTACCTTTTAACAACCCATTATTTTGCCAGATCTGACATAGTGTCTCTGCTCTTTCTCTCTCTCTCTCTCTCTCTCTCTCTCTCTCTCTCTCTCTCTCTCTCTCTCTCTCTTTCTACTTTTTTTTGCACATCTCTACTTATAAATGAGATGGAATTCATGAGTTGAAAATAAAGATCAATTACATTATCAATCAAATTTGTTGTGATTATTTTCTTGCAATGAAATCTGGGCAAGTCATATAACTTAAGAAATTCACTGATGCCTTCAATATCTTCCATTTTATTGGAATATAAGTTTTCAAGTTTTCAAAATAATTTATAATAAACATCTGTATTTCTGTATTGTCTGTTGTGATATTACCTTTTTCATCATGTATGCTGGTAATTTGAGTTTTCTCTCTCTCCTTCTGTTCATTAGAGTAGCCAAGGGTCTGTCAATTTTATTTATTTTTTCAAAGAACCACCTTTTTTGTGTTTTCAATTGTTTCTTTTGTTTTGATTTAATTGATTTCAGCTCTAATTTTAATTTTTTTTTTTTTTTTTTTTTTTTGCCTTCCACTGCTTCTGCTGTTGGTTTGTTCTTCTTTTTCTAGGGATTTGAGATGCAAAGTGAAGTCATTTATTTGTTGACTTTTTCTTCTCTTAAGGAATGAAATCCATGCAATAAACTTTCCTCTTAGAATTGCTTTCATGGTGTCCCAGTGATTTTGATATGTTGTGTATATGTTCTCATTTGTCTCTAAGAATTTTTAAATCCCTTCATTGATGTCTTCTGCAACCCATCTTCATTCAGTAGCATATTGTTTAGTCTCCAGGTGTTGAAATAAATTTTATTTTTTTCATTTTGTCATTGATTTTCAATTTCACTCAATTATGATCTCATAAACTACATGGTAGTATCTCTACTTTTTTGTACTGTTTTGTGGCATAGTACCTCGTCTATTTTAGAGAAGGATTCATGTGCTGCTGAGAAGAAAGTGTATCCACATAATGAAGGTTGAACTATTCTATATATGTCAGTTAAGCCTAAGTTATTGATTACATTATTGAGTTCTATAAATTCTTTTTTAGAGAGAGAGAGAGAGAGAGAGAGAATTTTTTAATATTTATTTTTTAGTTTTCAGCGGACATAACATCTCTGTTTGTATGTGGTGCTGAGGATCGAACCCACTACCACACACATGCCAGTCAAGCGTGCTACCACTTGAGCCACATCCCAAGCCCTATATAGATTATTTATTCAACTTTTGTTTGGAAGATCTATTCAGTGATGAGAGAGTTGTGTTAAAGTCACCCAAGATTATTGTGTTGTGATTAATTTGACTCTTGACCTTGAGAAGAATTTGTTTGATGAACATAGCTATACCTTTGTTTGGGGCATATATATTTATGATTGTTATGTCTAGTGGGTGTATGGTTCCCTTGAGCAGTATGTAATGTCCATCTTTTGATTAACTTTGGCTTGAAGTCTTGGTCTGGGAGAGGTGGAATAAGTTCAGAATTTGAGAAGGCACCGCCAAGGCCTGTTCTGGACTCCGTGTGGGGACCTGGTGAGAACCTGGCATGGCTGCAGAACCTACCCATCATCCACCCACACTGGGCAGCCAAGTGGGAGTGATTTTTCCAAAATGCCCTGAAATCCAGACTCAATACTGCCCCACCTGCAGGCCCCAGGCATGAAGAGGTTTGCCTCTTTCAATGTACTTTGTTGACATCAGAACCCACCTTGGGTCATTGGGACTGTTAAAAGTATCCTGGCTTTATTTGTTTATTTTTTACTCCGTACCCCATTAATGAATATTAAGGGGAAATTTTTTTGCTCACTGGTTCTAAAGGAAGAAATCCCCGCTCTAGTAAAAAGACTGAGGCACGTATATTCATGGATGTCAAACCGGATATTTAGAAATATCTAAGTTGTTACCATTACATAGAAAGTTCACTTTTGGGAAATGTAGTGGTTGTGTAATTCCTACCAGGAGACATGTGGTTTTTCAGGGTGAATTTCTTCCTATTTGCTGTTTGCTTTGAAGCAACCTAGAGGAAAGGCCTTTGTAAAGGCTCTTAGATAAACTTCAGGTTCAAAATTCCAAATAGATGAGCAATCTCTACATTCAAAATCAAATGTAGTATTTGAAGTTAACTGCAGTTTATGTAGGTTACAAGAATAGCTCTTGAAAGTAAATGCACAATGCAATGATGCCATGGTGTAGTTTTCTAATAAGTTATTGTTGGGCCTACTTGACTGGAAGTTTTCTGCCTAAAATTGAATAACACTTGTGCATTCAGAAACAAATTACAGATATGTAAAAAAGCAAATGTAATAAAAAGTGATACAAATCATGCTGATATACATATTTAAATATAAATTTTGACACACTAAGAAAACGTATATTTCTTATTATTGGTTTTAATATACTGTGTTTAATAATTTATCCATTTCCTTTTCTCTTATGTCATGGTGAGTTTTCTTAGGTGTATTAGGCAGGTTTATGCACAGAAATAGAACTTGCATACAGGCATAGAGAGATTGCTTCATTGTGAGGAAATGGCTCACACAGATATGGAGGTTGAGAAGTCACATGATCTTTTATATGCAAGAAGGACATTCTGAAAATCTGGTGCTATAATTCAGCCTGAGTTTGAAAACCTGAAAACCAGAGGAGTCATTAATGTAAATCATAGTCCAAGGTAAAGAGAACTATAATGAGGTGTCTCAGCTTTGGCAAGTAAGCAAGAAATGGTAAAACCTCCCATCATTTGCTTTTTGTTCTATGCAGTCTGTCAGTTGGGTGGATAATTCTCCTTCATTTTGAGAAGGGAAATCTACGTTACTGACTCCACTGAGTGAAGTTGACACATAAAGAAAACTTAGTATTATTAGTAAAGGAAACTGAATTAATGACACACCTCAGATTATTCCCTTGTCACATTCCAGAAGTAAATCCCCTGGTTATGCCTTTTTATAATTATGACTAGATTTTATGCAATTCTTTTAGCTCTTTTTATCACCAAGAAGAAATAATAAAAATAAAATGAATTGTATAAATTGATAAAAAAAATGCTACATGTTAAATCTCAGTATAAAAAGCTACATGTTATATCTAAAAAATGCAGGGCAGTGCAGAGAATGCACAAGAGTCAGGGATAATGAGGAGTTTTGCATAAATAAATTTTAAATTACTCTTTCTAAAAAGTATAAATTGTTTTATCCAGTTGTATAGAGAAGCTGAAAAGAGAGGAAATCTTCACATCATACAAATTAATGACACCATGTTTTAGAAATGGGAATTTTATTTTGATACTAATATTTTTGATGCCTGAAGAGAGTTAAGGGCATACTTTCTGTAGCTATTTTGAAATAAAAATTAAATTCAAAGATATTGATCTTATATTTGACTCAGTATGTAAATTTTCACATTTTCAACAATTTTCCATATCTGTGGCAAATAAATAATAAAATAAATAAATAACAAATAAATGAAAACAAATAAATAGATAACAAATACATAAAAATTTATTTGTTCTGCAGATTAACTCTTTATGCCCACAATTGTATTCGATGTTACAGCCAAAATCATCATTTCTGCTATAACTTCACAGTTTCCAGTAATGTCAGTTCTTCACAGAATGACTTTTCTTAGAACTTTAACTTGTTATTCTGTTTACAGACAGATCTACAGGTTTTTTTTTTCTTACTCTGTGTCTGAAAGATTCAACTGCCACATCTTCCTGTATTGAGAGTTGAGAAGTGTGAATGTTGGATGTGATCTTCAAGGTGCCTCCTGGATCACTCCAACATCAGAATGCTTTCTTGCCTAGGGTTTTCAGACTTTTACCATGGGCAGATATTACTGGGAGATGGAAGTGGGAGACTCTTGGAACTGGGCTTTTGGAGTCTGTAATGATTACTGGAAAGGGAACAAAGATGACAAGATGGATGAGGTGAAGGGCTCTTCCTCTTTGGATGTGTTAAGGAGGGTTCCCATTACACTCTCTTTACCACCTCTATACTTGTTTTTCAGTAAGTACTAAGGCCATTGGCTGAATAAGAGTATTCCTAGATTGAGAAGGTAGAACTGTGATCTCTACTAATGTTTCTCAAAGTTTTTTGATATACAGTATTTCTTCCTATTCTTTCTCTCCCCATATCAAAGCTTTTTTCTGCTGTAGTCACTTCTGACCAGACATACATAAGGACTGTGCCGCTAATACTATGGAAAATCCAATATCTAAAGAAGCCGTCTCCCTTGGGCCTTATGAAACATGTCAAACAGAATATATCTTTTTAAGTTTAGGTTACCTCAAATTTTGTAAAAATCTACTTAATCTGTTATTAATTGTGGTGATAATATTAAAATCCCATAAAGTTTTGAAATTTATGCATTTTTTAATTAATTTATTTTGGGAATATAATCACCTATGATACATGAAGTCCGAAATATTTTCTGGTTTTATTTGTGAAATGTAACAAAATGAAGGATTAGATAATTTTTGATTTAATAAAGGTAAAATTCAATGTAAGAGAATGTGTCTCTTTCTTTTCTGTGTTGGTCCATTTTCTGTTCTTTTAATATAATACCTGAATCTGGGTAAATTATAAAGAAAAGATTCATTTATCTCACAGTTCTTAAGACAGGTAAGTTCTAGGTTATGATGCCTGAATTTTTGGTGAGGGTTTCATGCTGAATCTGCTCATAGCAGAGAAGCAGTAGGAGAAATTGTCCAGTAAAGAAAATCTGAACACATGTGTGACACCCTTCATAACAACCCACTTTCTAGAAAATGACTCGTTTTCCAAGGGCCCAGAATTTACTCCTTCATTCAGGCTCAGTCCAAGGAGAAAGGCTCTAATTCTTTTTAATGACTTAAAGACCTCATCTCAAAATACTACTGCTCTATGGAATAATATTTCAACTTGAGTTTTCTTGGGAAAAATCCACATTTAAACCATAGTACTATATAGCCACTCTGTCTATAATTCAGAGTCTGAGAGGTTGTATCTACTTGATTTCTTCCTTTGGGAAGAAATTTAGCAAGTGTGAACATTTGAGGTCCCTGGAAATGAGGTGCTTCCCTCATCTATCACTCTGATAATCTGAGGAAGAAATAGGGCCTCCTTGACAGCCTAATGCCTTTGTAGCAGAGGAAATCTCAGGGCAGTGACTTCTATACATTTTTCTTTATAGCCCAGGATTCTTGTATTATAAACCAAAACTCATGCTTCCATACCATACCAACCAATATGTTATTTTTTGAAGTCTCATTGTTTTTACATCCTAAAATCATAATTAGTAACTATTGGACAAAATCATATTTGATACTAATCTGTGTAAAAGGGAGGTTCCAGGAAAGTCTACCAAAGCTAGAAAGAATCAATAGAGGCTTCAGGGTGACAAATTTTCACTGCCACACAGAATGGGGTGTGGGGAATGTGGCCATCTTTGCTCTTGCAGTTCATGCTGTGTATGTGGCATTACTTAAGAAGTAGCCCCAAGGAAGAGTCCTGGGTCTCTTTTGGGAAAGCATGAGATTGATGTGACAAAAATAAAAACAAAACTATTTTTCTTTCTTTCTTTCTTTTTTCTTTCTTTCTTTCTTTTTTTCTTTCTTTCTCTTTTTTTTAAACAAAAATGGAACGCAGGGACACTTTACCACTGAACCACATCTTCAGCCCTTTTAAATATTTTAATTAGAGGTAGAGTCTTTCTGTATTGCTTAGGGCCTCACTAAATTGCTGAGGCTTCATTTGGACTTCTGATACTCTTGCCTCAGCCTCAGGAACTGGGATTATAGGTGTGGGCCACCTCATCTGGTGAGGAAAACAAAATTTCTAAACTTAATCCCTCTCCACCTGGGAGAATAAAACTAAAGCAAAAGTCAGAAAGAAAAATGTTTATAAATGTTCAAAAACACATACTAAAAAAATACATATGATGACACCCTCTTTCTGTTCTTAAAGGAGAAAAATAAACGAACAAAACTGAAAATCTTTAGATATAATCTGAATTTGGGGATTCAATTTTTTTAAGTCAGTAACTGTGGGCAAGAGTGTGTCCCTGGCCTGGGGGGTGCCACTGTGGTGGATCCCTGGAGAAGGTTTTCAGTACTTTGAATAATCCCCTTTGGCCGCTTTTCCCTCCCCAAAAACCATCAATTTTTTTTTAAGTCAGTAACCCAGGGCAAGACTCTAAATGTTTGTTTATGAAGATTAGAGAAGGGATTACATCAAAATTTACTACCTGAAAACTAATTACCCACACATCCAAACCACTCACACTAATCTAATCGCCCATGCTAATCTAATTACCTACACTAATTACCTAACACTGATTGGAAACACCCTAAATGCAATCAAGGAAGAAGTGGGTGTGGTCTTCAGGGACTCAATAAAAGTGCACTCCAGGAGACCAGCTCATTCTTCTCCCGAGTAGAGTTTGAAGCTCACCTGGCTGAATGACTTCAAAATCGATCCCCTCCACACCTTGAGAGCCTGATCCTGAAGCTTAATTCATAGTTTCAATTCTGTAGCAAGAACTGCTGAAACCATAGAGTAATTCTTAAGGTATGTATACAATTGCCACATGAGCTGTAGCTACTACTTTCCCAAACAAAATCAAATGTAATTTCGTAATTTAAACTTTTTTTCTTTTTATTGATTGATTGATTGTACTGGAGACTGAATTCAGAGGCACTGGACCACTGAGCCACATTTTGGATTCTATTTAGAGACAGGGTCTCACTGAGTTGCTTAGAGTCTTGCTTTTGCTGAGGCTGGTGAGGAACTTGCACTGCTTCTGTCTCAGGTGTGTGCTACCATGCCCAGTGCTCCTACATACTTTATAAGCACTCTGAAACTAGTTCTCAGATAATGTATAATTTTTTACCTGTAGGTCCAAAACTATTTTTAGGAATATTTTATCTCTTCCATTCTTAGAAGCTCAACTATAGTAGAAATGAGAACCCAGATTTTTAGCTAAATAAAAACTGTAAAGAAGTCTTTATTTTTTGGAGCAGATTAAAATAATCACATATTTTCACAGTATGAAAGGTGCTTGATAATAGTTCAGACTTGTATAGAGAGCTACTCACTTAAATATTTGATTTATTTGCGTTCTTTATTTACTCAGTTTGTTCTGTTTTGTCATGTACAAAAGCAAGTTTATTATTCCCTGGAGAGTAGTGTGCTATTCAATGAGAACATGAGTAAAAATTGGTTCAGATCTTTATCTCTTTAAGGGTAAATGATTAAATCCTTATGGTTTTCTTCCCTCAGAATAATGGATTCAGAAATACCACAAGTGTTCCAGAAAGAACTCACTTGCTCTGTCTGCCTGAAGTACCTTATATACCCAGTCACCATAGGCTGTGGGCACAGCTTTTGTTGGCCCTGTTTCTTCGTTCCCTGGGGACAAGCCCAAATTCTTGCCTGTTGCCCTGTGTGCAGGGAGCCATCACAGCAGGGAGATGTCAAAAACAATATTCTTCTGAAGAATCTTACATCTATCGCAAGGCTGGCTCATCTCAGGCAATTCCTGAACTCTGAGAAAAATATATGTGTGACCCACCAGCAGACAAAGAAGATTTTCTGTGAGGAGAACAAGAACCTGCTCTGTTGGCTCTGCTGCAACCCTCAGGAGCACAGGGCTCACAACCACCCTTCAGTGGAAAGGGCTGCTGAGGAATACCAGGTAAGTGACACCAGTGAGAGCACTGTGAAGGCTAAGAGATCACAAAAGAGCTGAGGATCTGGATGTTGATGATGATTGCCCTACTCTTTTGTGTATGCTAGGTAATTTTATAAGCATCAAGGAAGAAGCTAAGAACCAAAGATGTAAGCAATAAATAAAATATGTAAGCATGCCTGACTTGGTGGAGCTTGATTCCACAGAGGTAGTGATAAAGGAGTTGGTCACTTTAATTTTAATTTTCATGGTTAAGGCATTAGAAACTGCTCATTTTGAAAAGAGTTACTGGCTACCAAAATGACAAATGCAATACATTTCTATACAGCATGAACATTTACTAACACTAGGGAATAAATTAGATAAAAGGCTTTGGGGAATTAACAGGGTAGAGCATTGGAAAACAAAATCTGAAGCCAATTGCCACACTATCTAAAAACTATTCATCTTTATCACTATCCCTAGGCACATGGCTACATTATGCACTTTTGCAGTCTGAAATCTCCTAAAATTCACAATCATCAATAGCAAAAGGAAAGCAATATGATTTTTTTTCTCACTAAAGTACTTATCTCTTTTTGTTTTATTCTCTATCATTGTGAGATTGAAACCAAATGTGCTTGCTTCTCTATTGTTTGAGTTTATATTTCTTTTACAGGAGAAGCTCCTAAAGCAAATAAGATCATTACGGGAAAAGATCCAAGTAAATCAAAGAAATATAAATGAAGAGAACAAAATAATCAGTCCATGGATCGTAAGTATGAGTCTATTTCCTTGAGACTCAGCTTGAAACAGACGTACTAGAAATCCATCCATTATTCATTATGGCATCATGGTGTAAGGATATTAGGTACATCATTTCTGGTGGCTTGGAATCCTAAAAGTCAAATTTGACTTTGTTGATCAAACAAATGACCAGGCAGTGTCATAGGGAGGTTTGAGGTGAAAATTAATTTTCTAACCAGAGATCAGAATATTGCATATAGTGATTTAAGTGACAGCTCTAAATTCTAATCGCTTGCATGTAGAAATTTATATTTCAAGGATAAATTGTCAATCAAAACCTTTTCTTAAGATATTTCAGGCATTCATGAAGCAGATAAAAGTGGTTGGAGGGAAGGATGGGTTTGGTTCCTTGCCTTTGTTATAAAAACTAGGGAAAGAATGAAGATAAAAGAAGAGTGAATTTCTAATTTCTGAAATGCATATAAAATTATGGCATATGTAACATACTGGTAAAAAGCCAATGGTCAAAGAGAGAGGTTTAGGTGGAGGAGGTTAAAATCATACTGGAATTGTGATCTAGACAATCTCTCTCTACAGTACTATGTGTATCTCAGGGAAGAGCTGATCAGGGCTGAGTACAGGAAACTACATCCAGTTCTTCATGAGGAGGAAAATCGACATCTAGACATTCTTAGAAAGGAAAGCAAAAGAATTTTAGAGGAACTCAAAAAAAGTGAAGCCAATATGGTTCAAAAGAAGAAAGACTTAAGAGAAATATATGAGGAGCTGGTGAAAATGTCCCATAAACCATATGTGGAGCTGCTCCAGGTAAGAACTGAGTTGTGCATGAAAGTATTTTATATGATTTGGTGTTCTCATTTTGACCACATTATTTGGTAGTTTTTTATATTTCCTGCATCAATTATGGGGTTCTTTCCTCTTTGGATATAATCTACTTAAAGTTTACCTTCTATCCTGACTATAAATAAGCAAGATTTATGAAACTTTGTGAGTAGCTCTCCTAGAATTTTTTTTTAATTTTTCTGTTGTATCTTGCTTCTCTAAGATCCAGAAAAATAACAATTTATTCATGAACATTTCATTTTTTGCCTGCCATTTGACAATATGCAGACATCTTGGAAAAGCTTGCATTCTCTTTCTTCTGTTTAAAAGTTATGGAATTGGGGACAGTAAACACTGTGTACTGATATTCTTCATTCTCACACTTTTTAGACCCTCTGGATTCTGATTTAATCACAAATTCAGAATCTTTAAATATGCTTTACTGGTACTGTCCTGAGAGATGAAAATGAATTCATAAGAAGCATTGATGTGATGATATTTGATGCTACATGATCTTTCCAAAAACAAAATACTATTCAGTTTCTTAAAAAAAAATAAGCCCTTTTTTTGTTTTCTTTGCAGGACTTGGGAGACCTATTGGCCAGGTAAATTTTGACTTTAGTGTAAACTGGGATACCATGGAGAGCTATGAAAGTGTTTAAGTTGTTTCTAACAAAGTGAAGGCATATTTTATGTAGAGAGTAATCAACTGTGTGTTCATGTGTTTGTTTGAATATGATTTCCTCTTCCCCTTTATGAGAAGTCAGCCTGTATTTCCCCTGTTGGTCGAGGGATATATGTCATCCTGGGCTGAATGTTGATGTTCATAAATGCAACCATGTATGATTTGACATTGTAAATCAGAAACACTGAGGTGCAATGGACAGTTTTTCCTAGTTAGCTAATGAGAGACATGGGTACCTCTGAGAAATGGGTTGTTAACTGGCAAATTAAGTAGGAAAGATTCCTAGAAACAGTCCCCTCTCATGTTCACAGAGGTACATTCATGAGAAAAAGGTTTCAAGAAACATTTTCAGCAGAATTGTTGTTTAGTTCCTTAAAAACTGTGATGTCATTTTTGTCACCAGAAGATTCATGTCCTCTTCCTACTTTCAGGAGTGAATCAGTGCAGCTGCACTTGCCTCAGCCAATAAAGCCAGCACTTCCTGCCCAGACCATCACTGGACTGATAGACAGGCTCAAGTGTTTCCAAGGTGAGTGTCAGCCCAGTGATGGGAGCATAGTGTAATGACTTTCAATAATGATTTTCTATGGGAAACCTTTCCATTTATTAACCTTTAATTTACCCAAAGGGAATGGTCTGCCAATTGGTATTTATAATTATATTTAGTAATCTGATCACCATGATTAAATAAGGAAAAAAATAAGTGATCACTGGTAAAATAATAAATGTGGTTTGGGCTATACATACAAAACCATTTCAATCAATAAGACAATTATAAATTAGTTCAGTATGTTCCCTTTTTAAATTAAGTGCACTGAGTGATGAAGGTTATTTAAACATTACCCTTAAAATGTCTTAGAAATTGAATGTGTGATATGTATTTTATTAAAAATATATATAAATATATATATATATATAATATACAAAATGCATTAAATTTAATATAATAGCATGTATGAACAAACATAAAATAACTGAATGCACAGAGCAATATTTCACAAGCATCAAAAAAAGACAAGTTGGTATATGATGAAGCAGTTTTTAGATTTCCATGGTAGAACTAAGTAGGAACCATAGCAAGGAATTATTTCTTTGGATTGAATGGGAATGCAGACCTCCAATTTCTCAGATAAAATGAAAAGTAACAAGCTGGAAGTAGACATGCCCACCCTTGTATTACAGTGTCCTTATATTTATCAGTGTTTTCATTGTGATTGGACTATTTTTTCTTCTGCAGTATTCTAGAAACCTGTGAGTGCAATGCACTTCAGCCACAATTACCCCTCTTCTTCTGCCACCCCCTCCCCCCCACATTAAGTCTCAGGTAGACCTTCTCATCTAACAGCAATTTAAAAGTTGGTTTTGATTTGAATATTCTCTTCATTCTACAGTGGAGATATCCTTTGAAAATAAAGTGTCCAGTGATAACCTCAAGCTATTTGATGATGTGAGAAGTTTGAGATTTGGCCACGTCCTTCCAGACTTATCTTTGAATTCTGATGGAATTAAATATTTTGCTGCATGGGGAACAGAGACTTTCAACTCTGGGAAACTGTACTGGGAATTAGATATGAAGGATCCTTTGGACTGGGCTGTAGGAGTCTGTAAGGATTCCTGGATAAGAAGGAATGGTACAGTGATTGAATCCGAAGACGTGTTTCTTCTCCTTTTTGTCAAGGAAGATGATGACCATAGTCTCTTGACAACCTCCCCAATGGTTTCTCACTATATAGAGAAGCCTCAGGGCCGGGTTGGTGTGTTTCTTGATTTTGAGAGTGAAAGTGTGAGTTTTTTGAACGTTGCCAAGAGTTCTCTTATATGGCGGTACCCTTCAGGCTCTTTGAATTTCCCAGTCAGGCCTTTTGTTCACACTGGCCACAAGTGAACAGGGATAAGTCAGGAACTCTATGCCTGGGGAATTTACATTTCAGGAAGCCCTTCCTAGTTGAAGTTTACAATACTGTACTTTAGTGCTTTTTAAGTAATTTGGTACTTGATCCAGACATGGTGGCACATGCCTATTAATTCACACAATTTGGTTAATTTGGGAGTCTGATGTAGAAGGACTTCAAGTTTGAGGCCAGCCTGGGCAACTTGGCAAGACCCTGTCTCAAAATAATTAAAAATAATAATAATTAGAAGAAGAAATAAAAGGGCTGGGAATGTAGTTCTTTGGTAGAATACCCCTGGGTTTAATACCCAATGAAAAAATAAAAATGGCATTTTGTTGAATATAACTTTCTTTTTAAATATAAAGACAGTGTAAATTACCAAATTGTGTTGACTCAATTTTTTTTTCTTCTAATAATGGTCATCTTTTGTGGAACATAAAATGATTGGCAAACTATGTGTTCCAGATGCACTACATGCTGTGACTTCTTACATGTTTTGTGAATTTGTCAGATTTAAGATTGCATAATTTTATGATTTAAGCTGAATGACATTTTTTAGGATGGATTTTTATATCATTCTCTGCAATAAACATTATTTTGATGTTTTCATCTTTCTATTGATCTAAGAAAATATAATTTATTTTTCCTTGGGAAATAAAACAAATGAAGTTCTTTCTCACACTCAGGACAAGGACTCGTTTTTCACTGAAGCCATTAAACTTGGACCTTCCTCTTTCCCTTATATTTCCTAAACTATTTTAAAGGAGTTTTATGTTAACAGCAAAACTGAGAGGAAATTTAAAAAAAATTACATGTATTAACTGCCCCCTCTTTCTAAATACAAGTGTGTAGCTTCACTCATTTCCAAAATCCCTAGTCAGAATGATGCATTTGTTAAAACCAATGAACTTATTTTAATACACAGACTATGCGGATATCACATATTTTAATATCATATAATGAGGAAAGAAGTTTTTGTGTGTGTTCTTTCTTTCTAAAAATATATCTCTAGTCTATGTATGAGAAAATAGCTGGAAACCAAAACTGAAGATCATTTTACAAAAGACCTATGTAGTATTCCTCAAAATTGTGAAGGTCGAGCTAGTCAGACAGAGGAAAATTTGAAGAAAGAAAGCTTAGAGGAAAAACAACCATCAGGCGGGGAATTACAACAGGAGGCTGCTACTAACTCCGTTCTATCACCAGAGGGCGTAATTCAACCAACAGCTCCATCTACAGCTGAGCGGCCCTCAACTCCAGTAGTTGATGGACGGAATCCTGAGGCAGGACCCCAAAGATTAGCATGCCCTGTACTTGAGCAGGCAGGAGAGCAATGAATTCACCGTGCTTTATATTTCAAAACAGTGAAGCAATTAAAGGAGGCTGTAACAACCTATGGGCCACAAGCACCCTTCACTGTGAGCATGGTCGAATCCATTACCAACTTAGACATGACGCCAGCAGATTGGGCTAACATGTGTCGATCTGTGCTAAATGGAGGACAATATTTGTTATGGAAGGTTGCCAATGAGGAATTTTGCATGGAGACAGCTAGGCGAAATGCAGCAGCCGGTTACCCTCAAAGAAATCTAGATATGTTATTAGGAAAAGGACCTTATGAGGGTCAATGGCAACAAATTGAATATGATCCTGGCATATATGCACAAATTGCTGTAGATGCGGTTAGGGCATGGAAAACTTTACAGGGGCATGGAGATTTACAAGGACAATTATCTAAGGTAATACAAGGAACTAATGAACCTTACGCTGAATTTGTAGATAGGCTTATTCAAACAGCTTCTAGAATATTTGGAGATACAGAACAGGCAATGCCATTTATAAAACAACTGGCTTATGACCAAGCAAATCATTGCTGCAGAGAGGTCATTAGACCATGGAGACATGAAGATTTAAACACATATATTAAATTATGTAGAGACATTAATGAACAAGGGCAAGTCTTAGCAGCAGTACAACAGGCTTTAGATGCCAGGCCAAAAACATGCTATAATTGTGATCAAACAGGACATTTTAAGAGGAGTTGCCCCATAGGAGGAGGGTTTAACAAAGCTAGGTATCAAAGGAATAGAATACCGGGTATTTGCCCATGATGCCGTAGAGGGAAACATTGGGCTAATGAATGCCGTTCTCAAACCACCATAGAGGGTATTCCATTATCAAAAAACAGACAAGGACCAAGTGTTTACCCACAATATCGTGGAGAAAGGCATCAGGCTCCATTGCCAAAAAACGGACTGGAGGGCCCAATGCTCTGGGGCCCAAAACCACAAATATACGGGGCAATGGAGGAACCCAGCAGCACCATCAAGGTAGTGCCCAGGACGCATTATCCATTAAATCCCTCATCAGACAAACTGGAGGGAGCGCAGGGTTGGACATCTGCGCCTCTGCCAGAGCAGTACTAACTCCAGAGATGGGAGTTCACATCATTCCCACAGGAGTAAAAGGACCTCTTCCCCAAGGAACAGTAGGCTTATTATTGGGACGCAGTTCTTCAACACTAAAAGGACTTATGATAAGTCCTGGGGTAATTGATCCTGATTATGAAGGTGAAATAAAAATTATAGCTAGTTCTCCAAGAGGTATATCAGTAATTTCACCAGGAGATAGAATAGCACAGTTATTAATAATACCCAGCCTGCATGATAAATTTTCCAGTCATACTGTAGAAAGAGGTTCCAAGGGATTAGGCTCCACAGGTGTAGATTGGGCTATGCTGCCTTTAAATTTAGATTCTTGCCCCATGCTAAAACTAAATATTCAAGGACATGACTTTAATGGGCTACTGGACACAGGTGCTGACCTTAGCATCATATCTCGTCAAGAATGGCCAAAACATTGGCCATTACAACAAGCCACTCAGACGCTTCGAGGCCTAGGAGTGGCAACTAATCCCCATAGAAGTGCAATGGTATTAGATTGGAAGGATCCTGAAGGATGTGAAGGAACTATACAGCCCTATGTATTGGATCATCTTCCTATAAATTTATGGGGATGAGATGTCCTAGATCAATTAGGTTTGACATTAACAAATAACATCGATCCTAACGTGCCCACTACTAGGGCTAGACAAGGCTTTAGGAAAGAAAAAAGATTAAGAGAACAAGAACAAGGTATGACAGCACCAATTCAAATAGATCAAGAAATAAATAGACATGGATTGGGTTTTCAGAAAGGGCCACTGAGACAATCAAAATTACTTGGAAATCAGAAAGACCAGTGTGGGTTCCTCAGTGGCCCCTGACTAAAGAAAAGATACAAGTATCCCATGACCTGGTCACACAACAATTAGCAGAGGGACATATACAACCTTCCATATCTCCCCATAATACTCCCATTTTTGTCATTAAAAAGAAATCTGGTAAATGGAGATTATTGCAAGATTTAAGAGCCATTAATAATGAGATGGTTATTATGGGACCTGCTCAATCAGGGATTCCCCAATTGTCTGCTTTACCAAAAACCTGGTATGTTTTAGCTATAGATATTAAAGACTGTTTTTTTTTTTTTTCCAATTCCAATTCATCCCGAGGATAGTCCACATTTTGCAATTACTATCCATGCACTAAATCATGAAGGTCCTGATCAGAGATATGAATGGAAAGTACTCCCTCAAGGGATGGCTGATAGTCAAACTATGTGTCAAATTTATGTTAACAAAGCAATCCATCCACTTAGAAATCAAAATCCTGAACTACAAATATTTCACTATATGGATGATATGTTATTGGCACATAAAGATAAAAACACATTGCTAGAATGTTATGCCACACTTACAAATTTATTAAAAAATTATAACCTAGAGATAGCAATAGATAAAGTACAATTAAATCTTCCAATTAATTATTTAGGAGTTCTATTATCCTAATTTTAATTTTTGGTCCATCCACCAAAAATTCAAATATGAGTAGATCAACTCAAATCACTTAACGACTTTCAAAAGTTATTGGGAGACATAAATTGGATAAGGCCTTATCTAGGCATACCAACAGGAGAGTTGGGACCTTTATTTGATATCCTAAAAGTTCCATCAGATCCAAATTCACCCCGCACGTTGACGCCTGAAGCAAGAAAGGCATTAAAAATCATTGAAACATATATGGAAAATATGCATTTGGATAGAATTGATATAAGTATGCCTTTATTATTTATTGTACTGCCAAAAAAATATTCCTACAGGAGTATTTTGGCAAGAAGGTCCATTATTGTGGATACATTTATCTTATTCTCCTAACACTGTTCTTGCTAGATATCCTGAGGCTGTAGGACAATTAATACTCAAAGGACTAAAAGCAGCAAATGGAGTGTTTGGGATTTCTCCCAATAAAATTATTACTCCATATACTATGGATCAAATTGATGAGTTAGCTAATGAGTTAAATACTTGGGCAATAATCATGTGTAAATCTAATGTTTCATTTGATAATCACTTACCATCTAATCCTTTGTTGTCTTTTTGGTCTAAGCATCCTGTAGTTTTTCCAAAGATGACAAGAAAAACCCCTATCATGAATGCTCCAAATATATTCACTGATGGGTCAAATAATGGTACAGCAGCAGTATTTACCACTGATCAAACTTTTACATTTTTAGTACCCAAACAATCAGCTCAAAAGGTAGAGCTTAATGCAGTATTACAAGCTTTTATGATGTTTAAAGATTCTGTATTTAATTTAATTTTCTGATAGTCAGTATGTAGTTAATGCTATAGTATCCCTTGAAGATGCTGGTAGGATTTCCCCTTCTTCTACTGTTTTCTCTTTGTTTTCCACTATACAAAGTCTAATCTGGGAAAGAAAAGATCCATTCTTTATAGGACATATCAGGGCACATACAGGATTGCCTGGAGCCCTTAGTTTGGGCAATGAATTAGCAGATAAATCTACACATGACATACATATTTTCTCCACAATAGAAGAAGCTATAAATTTTCATAAAAGGTTCCATGTCAATGCTAATACTTTACAAAAGCATTTTAAAATAACTAAAGAGCAAGCCCGACATATAATAAAACAATGTCAAAATTGTGTGACATTTTTACCACAAGTTAATCTTGGAGTCAATCCTAGAGGACTGATACCTAACCATATTTGGCAGATGGACGTCACACACTTGCTAGAATTTGGAAAATTAAAATATTTGCATGTTACAGTTGATACTTCTTCCAGATATTTGATGGGCTCCCTTCATGCTGGAGAAAAAACTAAAGATGTTATAGCTCATTGCTTACAAAATTTTGCCACTGTGGGTGTTCCAAAACAGTTAAAAACAGATAATGGCCCTGGTTATGCTTCTACCTCTTTTAAACAATTTTGCTCATCATTTGGCATTACTCACATAACAGGAATTCCATACAATCCACAAGGACAAGGCATAGTTGAAGGAGCTCATCAAACTATTAAAATGTACTTATTAAAACAAAAGGAGGGAATTGGAAAGGCCCCCAAAGATAAACTTAAAATAACCCTTTTTACTCTAAACTTTTAAAATTTGGATTCATCAGGGCTTAGTGCTGCGGAAACACATTTGTATCCAAAAAATGTACATAAGCCTAAGGTACTTTGGAAGGATATTCTAACAGGACAATGGAAAGGTCCTGACCCAGTGATAGTCTGGAGTCGGGGCTCTGTTTGTGTTTTTCCACAGGGAGAACAGCAGCCGATTTGGATTCCAGAGAGATTAACCAAAACAATTTCTACAGACCAAAAGGAAGATGATTTGACTCAAATCCGTAACAGCTGATATCCAGAACTCCAGCTTGGCTATTCTTACATCTGCGACAGTGATTAACCCAGGATGCTTTTTTCAATATCTATTTTATTATTGCTTTTTCCCACATCATAAAGTTCTATTTTATTTTTGAGCTCATACAGACCTAGGTTAATGTTTTTCTGATCAGAATTATTTTTTGACTGTGGAGTTTTTAAACATTGCAATGGAGATTTCACCTAGGTAAAGCTACAAGGCCTTTACTGTTGTCTTATGTGTTGTATGTTACGTGTGCACACTTCTGTTTTGTGTTGTATGTCTGTATGTGCGTATGTCCATATATCATATATGAGGAACGCTCATGAATATGGATCCGAATTTTTTTTATTATTCACGTGATTTTAATAGTTTAATTTAATTTGGGTAAACAGCTGTTGAGGATTGTTTTAATATATGAACAAATAGGAGGTTAACAGATCTGTTTGTTTACTTTCACCTTTCCTTTTCATTATATTTAATAATTCTGTTCAGGATAATGTAAATTGTTCTAAAAATTGTTTTCTTAGTACCTGTTGAAATGTTACATATTTTTTTTAGCATCATTGTCAAAATTCCTATTTTCATCCCAGTGCCGGTGAAGACAAAGATGAAACCAAACTACAACTTCTTCGAGAGTTATCACAACAAACTGTATAAACTGATACATCAATGATTAATAACTCAACAAGTAATGCTCAATCAATGAGTTGATTTATTTTGGGAGGATATGGACATATTGATAGATTCCTCCGCTTTGAACTGCTTACAGAACTTGCCTGGACTATGTATCACTTGTATGCATTGTGATCTATCTGTTGATGCAGCGAATTATGGTAGTGCTAGCGTATCTTTGCTGATGTGTCACCAGTGATGCAATTTTTCCTAGAAACCATCAATTGACTTGGTGTCGTGGCATTTCTGTATCCTCCTCCCTTCTACTAGTGATGGTCTAATTTTGGGGGCCAACAGAGGTGAGGCAAAGAACCTCACCCTCCCACTGGTGCATAGGCCTATCCACAAGTATAGCTATATGCTGGAACAGTAGTCAGTGACGGGTATGATCCAATTGCAGTGGTATCAACCTAAGACAGGAGGCTGACACCTAGAGGTCAGTTTTCCGATGTCGGGTAAGAACCATATGTTGAATTGGACAAACCTAACAGGCACAGTCCCTAGCCACATTGCTTGTTGCTTAATTAAACAGAAGGGGGGAGATGCTAAGAGTCAGCCAAGTATATGGTGCATGGCATTTTTGGTTGAAAGGTGATGCCACCTAGCCATTGAGATGATATGATTATGTTAATATTTGCATTCATATGGATATTGGACTCCTGCTGTTCACCTCGGCCTGTTACTGGACTCCTGGAGAGTTCCCATTGGTTGGGGAAGTACAGTAGGAGGGAGTTCCGGGGGAGGCACTTCCTCTGGGGGTTCCAGGAGAAGGGTGCGTGGGTGGATCAGCGATCTTCCTGGGGGCGTACAGAACATTGGCGGCAGTTTCAAAAAATAAAGTTTGTTCCTGCTTGAGTGGCTCATGATTTTGTGCCTAGCCAGACTGCGGCATAACCCTTCATGTTCAAAATTCTAGAAAAACTAGTAGTAAAATATAACACAAGATTATAAAAGCTATATATGCTAAACCCAAGGTCAACATCATTCTAAATGGAGAAAATTAAAAATATTTTCTAGGAGAGAATGTTTAACCCATTATACACAAATGGACTCTTGTACCACTTTTATTCAACATTGTCCATGTGAATTTAGCCACACAGAGCTCCAGTTGAAGTCATACATCTCATTTTCTAACCTGTGCTATCAGCCTTACTCCCATCTGGTGGCAAATGTGACTTATGAAATGTTCCAAATTTAAAGGTTTTCCTCATATGCATAATACTGGGTTCAATCACCAGTAACCCCCCACCCACACACACACACACACACAAAATAAATAAGTTTCATAATCTGTGCTCACAACCATGGTAAACTTCTCTGTTAATTGAAAATACAAATAGCACATACCCCACCCCCAACTTTACAACACAAGAATATCAATATTTTCACTTATTACATATGATTTGGCTTTTTTTTAAGAAATGCTGTTTAACATGGAGAACACCCTAGCATGATTGTTTCTCTTTTGTATGTATGTGATAAAACCATTAAAGATCTTCTATATACTCAAAAAAGAAAAAGAAAAAGAGTCAGGTCTTTGTCTGAGGGTGCAGCTCAGTGATAGAGTACCTGCCTTGCAGGCATGAGGCCTTGAGGTACAGCTTCAGCAGAGAGGAGTAAAGCAGTCAGAAAATGAATAAATATGAATGAAAATCAGATTTTTTATTTTTATTTTTTCCAGTGCATGTTACAAATCTAAAACCTCACACATGCTACGCAGGTGCTAAACTATTGAGGTATATCCCCAACAAAAGCTCTTTAATTTTGAATTTTCAAATTTTGTGTCCAGAATGGAAATAATGGACATAATCTGCAACAGCTTTTTTTTTAAGAGAGAGAGAGAATTTTAAAATATTTATTTTTTAGTTTTTGGTGGACACAACATCTTTATTTTACTTTTATGTGGTGCTGAGGATCGAAGCCAGCACCCTGCGCATGCCAGGCGAGTGTGTGACCACTTGAGCAACATCCCCAGCCCAACATCTTATTTTCAAATAAATTCAACATTTTATCCATCTAGAATTTATATAGAATAGTCTAAATTCCCAAAGCGTGTTAAGAAAGCAAAAGCATATATTTATATACATCATACTGCTGAAACTGCCTACAAGACTCTATAAAAAATACAAGTATTTTTTGAGTTCCTAAAGCCTTGTGCATTATTTCCATCTTTCTTTATTAGATAAAAATTCAACACAATATTTGATAAATTTTTGTTTTAATAAAAAATGATATGAAGCGTTTTCACTATGTAAAATGCATAATATAAATATGCAATTATATACAAGAAGAATCTTTCAAAGACCTTTGTCTAAAAAAAAAATCTAATTTCTTTTGAGAAAATGGAGGCCATCAGTTGGCAACTTCTATTTTCTCCTCCACTAGTCTATCATCTCTACATCGTTTGTGTGTAACAACAAACAAAGCCTAAAGAAAGTTTAAGTATAAAGAAAATTTACTAAATTTATCAGAGGCTGGCAGTCCAATAGCATTCTTCCTGGGCATCGCATTTGATTGATGGAGAAAAGCAAGAGAAATACACTAAATAAGAAGGGAAAAAAATGTGGGCTCTTGGGTGAATAATTTACAAGGAAAAACACAACATGCTAAAAAAATGAGCAGGATTTAGAAGTAAGATGAATTCTGAGTTTTTGACACATCTTGATATTATTTTGGACTTAATGTAATAATGATACATCAAAGCACCAGATACAGTCAGTTAAGGACTAAGAAAATACACAGAACTGAATGAAAGAGAAAGCAGCAAAGGTGACTAAGAATGCATATCAAGAAACTACAGATTATAGTATTTAAAGCAGAGCAAAGCCTGATGAGTGAAAAGCAATCAGTACATAAACTTTACCATAAAGAAAATTTACTAAAATTTCACTCTCTCTTCACATAGCCACCAACCAGTCAGCAGGGAGGGCAGTGGCACTCTCTGCATCTGAGGAAGAGGTCAGCCCAAGCAGTGCAGTGACCATAAAGGTATGTGGGGATCATCATCTGCTATAGCATTTACTTCAATTACAAAAGGTGGAGCAACACCAACTTCAAGAGCACACTTGGGGAACAAAGAGAAAAGCAGAAGTTTGCCCAGGAGAGTGCGTTTTCCAAGTTACAGCATCTTAAAGATGCTGAAGCTGTTCAGAAAGTCTTCCTTGAAGAAATACAGCTTGGTAAAGAGTCACTAGCTCAAGGCAAACTTGAGAAAGCCGTGGACCATCTGAAAAATGTACTTGTTGTGTGTGAACAGCCACCTCACTTGCTGAATGTGTTAACAGCAAACTCTTCCACCACAGTTGTTGCAGATGTTGCTATCTAAATTCACAATGACTAGTCACAGCTTTAAGTGCTCTGGGATTGCTTGAAAATCATGTGGAATGAAAAACAAATGTTGAAATAATAAAATCACACTTAAAAAGATTTTTAACATTCTTAACATTTGAATTTTATAATTTGAAAGTTAAGCAGTTCTGAGGGGAAAGTGGCAAATATGTTTGTGATAGACTGTCCTACACTGAAATCTACAAAAGTTAATGTTTACTTTCCATAGACCCAAGGTTTATTTTTCCCAATGAAAAATGCATTTTGGTAGACATTTTTTTTCATTTAATGCATGCACCATGAGTCACCAAAATATGGTTTCATTTATTCCTAATACATACATTTAAAATATACATACTACATAACATTTCTAGGGATTAAAAACACACAGTTTTCAGTTTGCACATAGACCAAAAAAAAAAAAAAACTTACAGATGATAGCTTAAGCATAGATATTTTTAAGTTAGTACATTTTATTGTAAATCAGAAAACTCAGTAAAAACTTGATTTTTGTGAAAACTAAGCAGTACAATATTTGAGAGAGCAATAATTTTTATTTAATCTCTTAAACACATGGAATGGACTGCTATGCTGTATTAAAGCCTTTACCTCTACCCTGTGTACATATCTTGAGATGTTTTGTTTAACTTAGTGGGTTTAATGTGTTAAGGGTGTTTATCTCCTTACATTTTAAGTATATGTGGTTGCAAATAGCACCAGGAGTTAGATCTATCTTGTACCCGTCTTTATGACCATTTTAAAATGATGTAGGAACCACAGTGTTTATGCAAAAGAAGAGATAATGGGAAAATTGGTTTGTAATGCAGATAACATTCAGAATCCTCATTTCTTTCAACGTGAAAAATCAATAAAGTTTTCTTTCTGCTTGTGCCCTCAGCTGTTTAAGTGGATATTAAAGAACATTTAGAAAAAGGAGAAGAAATTTTACTACAGTTTGTCAGCATTATGATTCCCTTCCTGGGGTCCATTTTATGATTGTGTATTGAGAGAGCAGGTCACATTCACTGTGATGATGGAGAAGAGGAGAGGAGATAATACTAAATGTAGAATTGAAAGGATGTGGACTGTGTGTGTGTGTGTGTGTGTGTGTGTGTGTGTGTGCGTGTGTGGGTGGTATCATTGCCAAAGAAGAACTTTTATGAGCCAAAATAACTCTGTATTCTCTTTATCCTGTTGATTTTACTAGTTCCTTAAGACTTAGCTCAATCATCACTGGAAGAAGGAGAACTTGCCCCTCCTCTGGTATTTTAAGTGTTGTGAACATTAAGGGGAACCCATGTATATTTGTCATTCAGTTCTTTATCCCACTTCCTACAAAGTAAAAGAGGTAGTCAGACTCTGAGTATGGAACAGCTGGTGAGAGAATTTTCTCCCTTTCTTCTTTTACATTTTCTTTTAATTTTCTAGGGTAGAGAGTGAGAGACATCTTTGGGATTTAGGTAAATATTTAGTATGTGTCAGATTTTTCATACCCCTTGAACCTTATTACTGGGGGTGGGGATCAATACCAATCTAGATTATAAAATGTAAAAAATAAGAGGTGTCAAGCTTAATAGTCATAAGAAGTGTCAAAATATAATATTACCAACATAAGAAAGGTGAAAGAATTGCATAAACTGTACTCATAATTTTAAAATTAAGGGGGTTCATTTCTAGAATGTAACAAAGAGCTAACAGTAGGCATGTCAAAACTCAATTTCTTTACTAATATTACTAAGTGTGACAGTTTTATGTTTCAACTTGAATCAATGGAGTTAGTAGAGGAGTTTCCCTACCCCAAATGAGTGAACATCATCCACATCACTGAGGTACTACATAGACCAAAAAGCAAATGATGGAAGGTTTTATCATTTCCTGACAAACTGCCTGAGCTAAGACATCTATTTCTCTCCACCTTGGACTGTGATTTATACTACTGGCTCTACTGGTTTTCAGGTTTTCAGATTGGACTGAATTATAGTAACAGCTTTCCAGAGCTTCTAGCTTGCCTAGAGGAGATCAGGTGACTTCTCAACCTCCATGTCTGTGTGAATCAGGTCCTCATAATTAAGCAATCTCTCTGTCTGTAGTTTCTTTTGTTTTGTTTTGTATTTGGAAAATCTTGCCTATTACATAAAGAAAAGTCACTCTCTGAGAAAGGGTATTTGACAAGTGAGTAAACACTATATATTCAAACTGATTAATAATAAAACTTTAGACATGTCCTTCATATGTCATAATTTATTTTAAAGTGTATATCAGCATGATATTCATAATTAAAAATTTAGTAATAGTTATCTTGAAAATCAGAATAAAGTCATATCAGTGTTTTTGCTGAACACTGTTCTGGATATTCATGCAAAAAATTTAGTAGTAAAAAGACAACAGCGGTGCAGCAATTGGAAATATCACCATTATTTTCTGAAAATAATTATTAAAGTTAATTACAATATAAACACTCAAAATCCACCATTTGCATCTTCATCTCCACTGCTCGAATTTAAATAGTCATTTCTTTCTTCCTCTTCAAACTTTTCCTCATTGTTCTGTTTTGATCTTGGTGAGGGATGATGGTTGATAGATGATGGCATCTGAGAAATCTCCAGGGAATCCCTCCATTGAGACTTCAGCCCCTGCTTCTCTCCATGGCCTTGTTGCAGACTCCCAGCTTATGCGAACCTCTGGTCTATTCTTATCTACTTGGATTATGGACCTCCTGTCCTGGTCATGTTCTTAGGCTTACCATAGCTTTTCTCTTTGGGCCCTTGGTTTGGCACCTCTTGTAGACATCAGATGTCTTAGATTCCTGGGCTAGATCAGGGTGATTTCTTTGAATTGAACCCATTTTTCTTCAAACTCCCATTTCTCTTTCTGGAATCCTTCAATGTATTTCATCTTTATTTGCTTCAGGACCTCCTTTTCTTTCTCAGACAGGACCTGGTCTACTCATGGTTGTTGTGTTCAGGGGGCACAATCCTGGGTCCACTTCTCTTTCTAAAAGTGGAAATAGGTAGTCAGAGGTTTGGAAGGGAAAGTCTAGATGTTTCTCATATTTTTTTTTTTTTTGCATTTCCTGGGAATTTTAACACATTCTTTGGCTTCCAGAACTAATTCTTTCAATATATGCAACTTCCTCAAGAAAACTCTAACCCTTATGCTTTTGCACATTTCTGTGAATAAAGCTTAAAAGCTTTTTTTCCCTTTCCATATGTGACAGGGTAGTCTTAAAGGTTTCTCTATCATTGTATTGGATGCTATTCTCCAATTTCAGTAACCTCAGGATGTTTTTGTCTGACCTGTGGCCTTAGCTATGACAGGATGCCATTTTGATATTTCTCCCTGGGCCACTGAAAATGTTTCAGTTGTGCAAACACCTCAACAAGTGCTCAAATTCAATCAGTCTCACAATTGGGCAGATAAAGGATTTCTGGAAGCCCTGTAGCATGTATGGTACTGTATTTCTAAAGAGAAAGAGAAAGTTACTTTTTTTTTTTTCATTAGCGGTTAATGAAAAAATCCAACCTCACTTACATTATGTTCCTTGAGTAGTTTAGACTTAACAATGTAAATGGAAAATTATTTACTTCTAAAATGGAATTTGTGCTTGCTTTTTATATACTGTACTTGCAATATTTAAAATCTCTGCCTCTCCAACATTGGCTGCTTCAGCCAATTCTTAGCAGAGACCCCTCAGTAGAACTCAATAATAAAAATGTTGGTCTATTCATTCAAAAATCTTCAGATAACATAAAGACCCTGAAGACAGAGTAAAAGGACTAAATGTAGAGGACTTACTAAAAGGGAAAGTATTTTCATTTTGTAGTGGCCTAAGTGAGAAGCAATTTTTTATGTGCAGCCCAAAGATATATCACTAATGCTAAAGATAAGAAACTGAAAATGAAACAAGATAATCCAATGAACTCTCCAGACATGCCATGCCCCTAACTGTGGTCTATGGGTGGAAGGTGGAACCTGAAGTCATTGGCTGACAGATGCTTCAGGACCTTGCAGACGGAAACAAATATATCCCAGAAAAACTGCTGTCAGACAGCCAATTTTCATGAGAATTATAACACTCGCAATTTTATTTGGCTTTCTGTTTCTTAAATTGAAATCTCAGTGAAAGTTTTGCCCCTTCTATAGTCACTCCAGAACACGTATTACCTAAGAGAACTTAGACACATGGCATATCTGGTACCTACTGTTTCTTACCATCCTTGTCTTTTCTAGTGTAATACCTACTTCATCAATGTCTTTAGAAAAATAAAATAAAAACAAACTTAATCATAGAAGAGTGAGCATAGCTGAGATAAAAGTAACATTAACCCAATAATGTAAAAAAAAAGATAAAAAAATAACCCTGTATATTGTGTTTATGGTCACAACTTACTCTGAAATCATTGCAAAAACAAACAAACAAACATTTGTTTTAAGCCTCCAGCTATTTTTAAATGATGGTTATTAAAAATAAAAAGAGTATAGAATATATTCTGAGTGTTTGTATTCAAAAATAGATGTGTAAAATTACCATTTGGAAAGAAGTGTGTAAGAGCAAGGCACCAACAATCATATCAGACTTATGATAAAAAAAATCATCCACATTTGGAAATATGATAACCCCATGTTTAAATGGCAACTGGTGTTATCCAATACACTGTGCTTTTACAATGAATGACTGGAGGTCATCAAAATTCCCACTTCTAAACTAGAATGAATACTGAAAACCCTTTCATGTTCTGCACCTCATTGTTTCACCAATGAATATCATCCTTCCACAGCCATCACCATATCCTGGATTGCCATTGGGCACTTCATAGACCAAAGCCATAACCTGAAGTTCCTGAAAACAGCATTTTGCACATTTTTCAATGCTTTCCAATTAAGCTTAGATCCCACTCCCAAAATAAAGGTATAAGACATCAAGAATTTTTTCTCCATAAATTCACAATTTAGGTACACATGGATCATAAAATAAAATATATTAATTTCTACATCTCAAAACAATGATAGTTTAAAATTCTGTAGCTCAATCATGAACTGGAAATAGTTATATGGTTTTTATTTAATAGACTTCAGCATCTATTTGGAAAGCCCTCTGACAACTGAATTAAAAATAAAAGAACAAGGAAAAGTATAAGTTCATTTACCCAGAACTAGGTGCTCACCTGAAAACTCTTTAATTGGTCTTTTCAGTGCTTGCAGGAAAATTCATCCAAGTGGCTCAGGGGTTCTGTGTCTTCTGAGCTCTCAGAATAACAGCTGTAACCTCTTTAGGTTTCCAAAATCTAGTTAACCTCAAGTGCCTCTGAAGAGAACACATTTTTTCTTCAGGAAACTCTTATATTATTTGGGATCCTTAAAGTCCACCACCCTCATTAGATTTCAGCAGGAGAGTGGATTAGCATAAAGGACAAAAGGTCAAGACCATTTCTTGAACCAATTATCTCCTTTACTAATCTCCTCAATACATTTCAAACTTGTCTTAATGCTGGTTTCTCTCTTTGTCTCTCTCTTTAGCACTGGGGATGGGACACAGGACAAGCTGTCTACCACTGAATCACATTCCCACTCCCTCTGATTTCTAAAAATATACTCCCAGGAAAATTTATTTCTATTTTTGTATAGTACCACATTCTTACAATCCTGTTTCCCTATTTGATAATGTTTTAATGTAATATTTTAACATAAATATTTTTCTTCATCAAAAATATTGCCCTTTCTTCATTATTACCTCCAATCTTTTGTCATCTTCACTTTCATCCTGGCCATTTAATTTCTTTCACTTCTGGCCAATTTCTACCAGCCTTTAGAACTGAAAATTGAAATAGCAATGATTATTTTAGATAGTTTGACAAAAGTAAAAGTAGAGACTAAATGTCTTGTATGCTGATTGATTTGATTTTGAATTTAGGAATCTAGGAATATGAAATAAGCACTTATAAGAAAAAATACATATATATATCTCCTTGAAAGCAATTTGTTTAAACTTAAATTGGTCAAAAGATGTTGCAATTCAAACAATGACAAGTTAAAAAAGACTATTTGTTCATATAATTTTTCTTGAGCACCAGAGATTGAACCCAGGGGAAATGAGCCTACTTAATCACTGAGCTTCATACAAGGACTTTTCTTTCTTTCTTTCTTTTTGAGACAGTTTCTTGCTATGTTTGTGAAACTGAGATTATCCTGCATCATTCTCCCAAGTCCCTGGGAGTACAGACATGTCTCAACCACACCTGGCAGCTTCAACATGTTTTTAAAGATACATTTTATACACTCAAAATCTTTATATATAAATAATTTACCAAGTAATATTTAACTGATTATAACTAATAATGAATTGTTGTTTGGGAAAGTAAATGAAAAGTTTGAATAAATGGTTAGTTTTACAAAATAGTAACTAAAATAAAGTTAGAGGGGTGCATGCCTGTAATCCAAGTTATTCTGGGAGGTAGAGGGCATAAAGATTCCAATTTGAAAGTCAGCCTATACAACCCTGTCTCAGAGTAACATAACAAGCGCAGGAAATGTATCTCAAAAGTAGAATGCTCCTGAGTTCAATCCCAGTAGCACAACAAAATGAAACAAACAAGAAATAGTTAAATATGATTTAATTTTGGAAGCATTTTAAAATTATGGATAGACACAGACATAGCCAAGAATGTGTAAAATAAAATATTTAGAAGACTAAACTCTTTAGATACTTCAATGCTAATAACTTGTGGAGAATCCTTTTAAAAACTTACCATTAAGATTATTTATATGTATTCATTACTGTAGATTAAACCCAGGGGCAATTCACATCTAAACTATGTCCCCAGCCCTCTTTGTTATTATTTTTTAAACAGTACTTGCTAAACTGCTGAGCCTCACCCCAAACATGTGATCTCCATGATACAGGCTTGAAGTAACTAGGGTTATAGGTGTGCATCACCATGCCTAGCTACAGCCCATACTTTTGATTTCAGAAATTCCCTTCTCCAGATCTGTCAAAGAATACATTAGTTACCTGTGTGTGAGCTGGGCTAGGTGTGTGGTTCAGCAAAGTACTTGGGATTCACATGTAGGTATTACCAGTATGTCAATATGTTAATTGCTGAGGCTGGCTTTGAACTCACCATTCTCTTGCCTCAGCCTCGCAAGCTAGTAGGATTACAGGCATGTGCCACTGTGACAGGCAATATGTTAATGGCAAATGGAAAACTGCAATAAGTAAAACAAATCAGTGCAGGTTTACATTGTTCCATGAAATTAAATATTTCTGTAGAGGGCAAGAGGTAAAGTGATAATCTTTAAATGACTGACTGGTTTGTAGAGTTGTTGCCTGGCACAAATGAGGCCCTGGGTTAAATCCCTACAACTGCCAAAAAAAAAAAAAAAGAAAAAAGAAAAAGAAAAGAAACTTTAAAAAATATTTCAAAGATTATTATTTCATTTTAAATATCTGATTAATCTGAATTGTAAAAAGTGGTTTGTTAAAGAAAGGAATCCCATGAAATCTAGATAGCATTACCATCACAAATTCTTCCCCCACCCACATTTATAAAATATAAAATGTCCAAATTCTTAGATTTGGGAGAACCCTTGCAGACATGCATTATGAGCTTTTCAACAGTAATGATTCTTCAATATTTCATAATCTAGAAAAATTCTAAAACTCTAGAGATTTCAATGTTGTTGGAGGCTAATTGTATTTTATAATACATAGTCTTAGAGATTTTTTCAAAAGGGCCAAATGCTTCATTATTACTTGAGAAATTTAGAAAAATATATAGTAAATCATAATAAAATATTTAAAACAAATAATTTTTAGAAATTTTTTGTTAATTCTTAATATTTCTGAATTTTAATAACTTCTCAGCAAAAAGAAGTAATTTTCTTCACCAATCAGTATTTTAGCCTTTCTTTGACTTATTTTTGTGTTCTACATTACAATTGTCTGATCTATGACTATCTTCTACCATTTATTATTTGAGCATTTATTTACTTATTTATTTAGCAAGGCCCTGTCTCATAAGGTAAAAAGGGTTGGTGTTGTGGGGCAGTGGATAAGCCTCCTCAGTTTCAATCACTGGTGTCAAAACAAAAAAGATAAGAATATTGTGGTCTAATATAAGAATATTAAAGGCAGCCAAAATGTACATAATCTTTCAAGAGTAAAAAAGAAGAGATTATTTTGAAAGAATGGGAATTAGATTAGCATCAATATTTGACATAATATCCGTGGCTGCCAATTGAAAGCTGAGTAGTGTTTAAATTACTAAGACAAAACGTAAAGCCTGGAATCATAAATTTAACCAAATAACATTTAAATGTGATGACACAGTTAACATATTTCTCAAGTATACTAGATTCAGAAGTTTGCTACAAAAAGATGTTTTAATATATTTTTAGGAAGCATCAAATAAAAACAAATTTAAAGTATGTACAAATGTGTGAAACAAAAATGATCAAATGCCTTAAAGTTTATTAACGATAATATTAAAGCAAAGAAAACTAATAGATATATATTTACTAAAATGTAGATTTTAAAAATACGAGCATAATTGTTCTTTGAAAATGGAAATAGACATGAAGGCATAATTTTATTGATTGATGTAATAATAATAATAAGAAAGGCCAGGCAATGTGGTGCACCCCTGTATGCCTAGTGATTCAGGAGGCAGAAGCAGGAGGTCTGGAAGATAGAAGCCAATGTCAGCCATTTAGCAAGCTCTATCTCAAGAACCAAGAGAGAGAGAGAGAGAGAGAGGAAGAGAAGAAAAAGAGAGAGAGAGAAGAGAGAGAAAGAAAGAAAGAAAGAAAGAAAGAAAGAAAGAAAGAAAGAAAGAAAGAAAGAAAGAAAGAAAGAAATGACTGAGGATATATTTCAAGGATAGAGAACTCCTGGATCCATTTCCCAGTACCAAAAGTAAAAGAAAAAGGAATTGATACAAGAACAATGAGCTTTAAAAATTAAACTGATAATAACTAGATTTAATATAAATAGATTAAATTGACCAGTGAACAAATAGATAATTTGATATCAGATCATAAATCTATAAATGGCAATTTGTTGCACAGAAGAGACACTAAAGCACTTTGATAAGGAAAATTTGAAAATAAAACACTAGAAAATACAAAGAAAACATAAGATTTTTGGCTGGCTGCCAGCTAAAACAGTCTGTGATAGAATATAGTTGGTCTTGGAAACCAGGTGCTAGGGATGCTGAGGCATAAGAAAGTAAAGTTTGAAATAAGCCTGGAAAATTACTTGACATCCTGACTTAAAACAAAATAATAAAAAGCTAAGGATATATGTGTGAGCTATCTCTTGTCCAGTGCGGAGGTCCATGGAACAGGGTAGAGGAGAGTGTGGCTGTGGAGTTGCTAATCAAGACCTTCAGAGACCAAACAGGAAGCAGGTCTGATTTTATTGTGCAGTTACCATGTATATATACTCAGGCAGTAGCTAAGCAGATTAGAGGCAGCCACCAATTCAATGTCTGCTAACTGTCCTTGTAGCAACCAATCAAGGAGAGGGCTGTGGAGCCAAGGCAGGGACAGCAACAGATGGCCTCACACCCAGGGCTGCATCTACAGGGAGAATAGCCTGTTGCTCAAGCACCTAGTATGAGGGAAGTGGATTGCCATGCAGACACCCTTAACATATGCCATGTATACAATACTCCATGAATTTGTACCCACATCTTCCCTTTCTGAATATGCTGCCAGGACATCAGTCAGTGTCCTTTATATGGTTACATAAGCATCTCAAAACAAGAAAATATTATCACTATTATGAACATTAGGGCCAGGGTAATAGCATTATAAGTATTAGTTAAGTTGACTCAGTTTTCCTCTTTGAATAGTTTCTTTTTTCTTTAGTTATGACCTCCCTCTGCTGATTTTCATTGTTGTTTTTCATTTCCTCTTCATGAAATATTTTGTCAAGGCTGTTTTTTAATGCTGGTTTTCTAGATATAAATTCTTTTAACTTTTGTTTATCATGGAAGGTTTTTACTTCATCTTCAAAAAAAAAAAAAAGCTTAATTTTGCTGGATAGAAGATTCTTGGTTGGCACCCATTATGTTCCAGAACTTGAAATATGTTATCCCAGGATCGTCCAGCTTTCAGTGTCTGTGTTGAAAAATCTGCCATTATCCTAATTGATGTTCCCCTATATATAATCTGATTCCTTTCTCTTGTGGCTTTTAAAATAATGTATGTTTCTCATTTTCATTATAATGTGCTACAATCTCAGGACCTAAAATTGCTGAAACCAAAGGCTTTATTTCCAGTTCTAAATCAAACTTTCTAGCACCATCTTCTCCCCAGTAAAGTATAAAAAATAATATATACTAAGAAAATCCAAGCAGGAGTGTTGGTGCATGCCTGTATTCCTAGCCACTCAGGAGGCTGAGGCAGAAATACCAAAAGTTTGAAGCCAGCATCTGCAATTTAGTGAGGACCTTAGAAATTTAGATAGACTGTGTCTTCAAAATTTTAAATAAATAAATAAATATATTTTTTAAAAAGGTTAGGTATGTGGCACAGTAATTAATTGTCCTTAGGTTCTATTCCAAAAAAAGAAAAATAAAGATTAAATTGACCTTTAGAATAATAAAGGGCTGTGTAACTATACCTCCTTCATTGAAAGATAACAAAAACAAAACAAAACAAAAAAATAGAAAGAAAGAAAGATAAAAGAAACTATTATATATATTTTCCCAAAGTATTTATAAAGTTTCTGTACAAGTAATGAGAGTAAAATTATTTAATTTTATTATTTTCTTTTTTGGTATATTACAAAATCCTTATAATTCTAATTCATGTGTTTCTTGTGTAATTGCAAGTAAAATCTAAATATATTTTTGCCTTGTTTGCGAGAAAAATAATGTATGATTCACTTAAAGTTTTTCAAGGTTTGAAAGCAAACTTTCAGTTTTGCCTAAAGAAATAAGCACCACTTTCCCCTGAGAAAATCTATCCAAGATCCTTTCAAGATGGATCTGAAAGTTGTTAACAGAGTCAGCGGAAATGTTCAGGTATGTTTCCTTTTTCTTTGAACAGTTCACTGGTATCTACTGCCACCACAAAAATGAGAATAAGATTGGATTGTTATACGACAATGTTCTTGTCAAACTCTTACTTGTTTTTTGTATGTTTATTTATTTACTTATTTACTATAAAATCTTAGAACCAGAAACCCTGAAATAAAGTTTGCTTAGAAGTTGCTAGTTGATGGATGGCAGGAGCCGACAATGGAAAAAAAATTTAGTTTGGCAATTTTATTTTTTCACATTCTGTGCATGTTTACAAACAGACCTCAGTCCTAATTGGGGGCTAGTCCTTAATGAATTTCCTTCTGTAGCACTAACCAAGAAAACATTCCAGTTGAGCTGCTTTCCTGCAGAGAGCTCTCCCATGTTCCCCCACCTGAAGCTTACAGCAAGAGTGCTTGGCTGGACTCTCAGAGCCATAGGGTTATAGTTAAAGCTTCGTCCCAGGGTTTCATAAACTGACTTCCAGAAGATTCATATATAATCAAATCAAGCCTTTATTGAAGCACACCGGTGGCGACTGACCAGAACATAAATTTGTTCCCCTGATCAGCCCCGAACATTTGCAAGGGAACTCCAAACTGCAAAAAGCCTGCAAACTGCAAAAAGGTTGTTCGGGGGTCTAGCCAATGCAAGCAAGCTAGGTTACAGAAGCAGAAGAGTGCAGTCAAGTGGAGGGAAGCCTAACCAATCACAGTTATCCTAGTCACTTCAGTTACAGAAACTGAGCCCCTTACCCTAGTTACAGAAACAATACCCCATAAGGTAGTTTTGTGTTCTTAAAGATTTCTATAGCAAAAGGAAAAGAACATCTTGCCCCAGTCATTGTTCTTCTACTTGGCATGGTTGTTTTACAGGATGAAGTCATAAAACAAAATGGAGTCACATTTGCTTCTACTATCACAATTAGTTGTGGCGCAACCACAGCTCTTTTGATGCTGGTACCCCACTTTTGGGGTCCACCCCTTTTTAACTCCATCCTCTCAGTGTACACCAAGGCTGTCTTTTATGTTTAGTGAGGCCTTTGGTATTAACATAGCCTGAGGTGATTTCTTAGAGAGGACTGAGGAAAAGAAAATGTCACACAAACCAAATGAATAAATAGGCATGCCGAAGTACTAGAGATGATTCTTCTCTATCTTATTATTACTATTATATATATATATATATATATATATATATATATATATATATATATATATATATATATATATATGATTTGGGAATGTATATTAAAGGTGAGTTATATAATTTCTGGTTTATGAGACATTGTTGTTGTTCTTGTTGTTGTTGTTGAAAGGAGGATGTTCATGATTTCATTTATTAACATATTTTCTTGTGGTTACTTAATGTTGTGTTTGAAAAGAGGCTCCAAGAAAATATGTTCCTTTGTATCAAAAATGTCCTTCTTACATGGATGAATTCAATTATACCTACAAATGATTTAGTGTTCTGGGCTTTCTTTCACCCATTCCTTCTATCCTCTTCAGTCCAGTCCCAATAAATCTTAGAAAATAAAAATTTTTAAGGTATCCCAGAAAGTGTTCTATTCTAGTAAGGTAGATGGTAAACAAGACTGGAAAGAGTAATACTCCACAGGGATAGGAAATGAAGGAGGCTTCATTACCATAAGTAGAGAGAGCACATTCTGCTTCATCATGGCACGGCCCATGTAGACAGAACTCAGAGGGCAAGAGCTGCCTGAGAACCTTCAAAATCAGTACTGCCAGGCTACACTGGATCCCCTCAATTGGTAGAGATTATCAAAATCACTGGTTCAAGGTACTTTACCCTTTAGAAATCATTGCTGACCTCTATGGAATGATATTTCAAAGGTTGAACTTTCTGCTCTCTGTGAGATTCCAAGGATCTTTGTACTCCTGGAGGATGGGTTCACAAATAGAGGGAATGACACTTATTAATTTTTAAAGTTGGATAATGTTTGAGAAGAATAAGGAGATTGAACTTTAGTGCATTAATATTAGAAAAAAGTAGCATATTTTATATCCCCAAGAGCGTTGAATAAAATGTACAATTAATTCACCAAAATGGGAGATTTATAAAATATCTTGGATTAAAATTGGTATTTCTGTAATTATTTTGTGTTTAACCTTTGGTTTGAAAGTATAACTGATTTAATTCTTCCCAGGATTGAGTTGGTGCAGATGCAGAAGACCCAGCCAGTGAACCCAGAGCTGTCTTCATTACATATTACTGGAATCCTGGACATGCTGGAAAAGTTCAGAGGTAAGAGTGAGCCTTTGGCAGACAAATTTATTTTTTTAATAGGTTCTTCAAATAAGAGGCTTCTCACATTTAATTTTCTGTCATAGAATCATTTGTATCTTCTTTCTCTGTCTAGTCATAATACAATGATCAAGACCGCCCTTATTAACTTATAGCTCAGATCCATATTTAGTTCTGATACAGGTAGTACAAGACAAGGAATACTATTGGTGTTTTGTGGTTATTAAGCAATACAATGATTCCTTCTTAGAGAAGCAATCAATATTTTGTGTTACTTCAGTTCATTCTAATTTTGAAGATTTAAATATGATTGGTGGTTTTTAACCTATTCTATATCTCAAGTGTTTTTATGCTATGCATTTGAAAATGGTGAATATTATTTATAAAATACAAGTTTCAATGAACAAAAAAGGAACTAAGTTTGCCATAAATAGAACAATTTTAATACAATCAGATGGATTTCAAAACAACTGAAAGGTGAGTGATCTCTGAACATAACCAAGCCATGTTTGTGCCCCAGTAGAGAAGGGGTCTAGATAGCAGAAGGCCAAAACCCAAATGAGACTGAATGTATGGTCTCAACAGATCATGAAATTCAGAGATTATTTTCTGTAAAGTGTGAAATTGTTGCTTTTCATCAAATTATTTGATGTTTGATCATGGATCAGGCACAATCAGAGCAAATTGATGTCTATTTATTAATGATATCAAAAATATCTCAAGAAGAGATTTCTACAAAAAAAAAAAAAAGGTTTTTCGGCATGTCCCTACTTTTCTATTGACAAAAAGATATTAAATCACCCCTTAACACAGTACATGATACTTCAGCACTCTATCTCTCTCTCTCTCGCTCTCTCTCTCTCTCTCTAGTTTAAAGATGTCTGTGTGCTACTGAGGGCATAGGAACCCTTCTTCATATATGAGTGAGTCTGAACTCTCTCTGCTCTCCACCATTCCTTACAGGTGTGACAAAAGAAGGGATTGATTAGGTAGTCAATCTTTGCCCCAAGAAATGTAAATGTCATTTACTGAGTTGATTTTTTTTTTGCCCAATGAATAATAGAATGATTCAAGGTTGGGCCAACAAATATAAGAGCCTTTCTGACGAAGTTAGAAATAGAATATTTGGAGATGATAGTGCAACTGAAGAGTCCCAGAGAGTAGGATGCTATGTTGCATGGGGTGTTGAGGCCTTTACCTCCAGTGGGCACTACTGGGAGGTAGATATGTCAAATATCCCCAACTGGATTCTTGGCGTCTGTAAAGATTTCACAAGTGACAGTTTTGGTTGTGAGGAAGCATTTCTTCTATTTACCTTGAAGATGAACAACCAGTATAGTCTCTTCACCAATTCCTCACACTTATCTCATTATGGACAAAGGCCTGAGAGTTTTGTTGGGGGTTCTTCCGGATCATGACAATGCAAACATGAGCTTCTATGATGTTTACCAAGGTTCCTCATATATAATTTCTTCTCTTCCTCCTTAGCCTCCTCTCTGAATCCAATTTTTTTCTTTGATTCTATATAAAATTTAAGTTTCCATGGGCATGGTGTCAAACACATAAAATCTTAGATACAAAGGAAGCTGAGACAGGAGAACCAAAAAAATTTGAAGCCTGAATGAGCATTTTTCAAGAGATTTGAAAGGGAAGAAGAGGAAGGGATGTAACCCAGTAGTAGAGTACTTGCCTACCATGTTTGAGGCTTTGGGTCCATTCCTCTGTACTGGAAAATAAAATTGAATAGAAAAGAATATTCTATTTCATTGGTAAATGCACATGTCTAATGAAACCTTTTTATGGGTCTTCTCATTCATTGTTAGAAGTCCATACAAGATATTTGTGGGCCTGTTTTAACTTATGGAAATATAGTCATTTTAATATCACAAATTGTGAAAACCACTTTGAATTTATATGTCTGTTTATTACCTTTTATTTTAATAAAGAGCTGTGAAAATACCACTATGTGATTGGAGCTTGATTTTCAGTCCCTTCAAAGAATTTCCATACCTATTTATGTTTACTTCCCATTAATTTCCCATCCTCATCACCCAGAAATCTCTTAACTATTTAGGTCTTTATGTATTTGTGTTCTAGAAACTTCATGAAAATGGAATTATATCTGTCACTGTTTGTGTCTTCTTTGTATCATTTAGTATAAAACTGTCAATGTTCACCCACATTGCAAACTAAATATTTTATCTACATATTTGAGGCAAGCACTTGCAGAAGGATGAAGTGACTTATGTCTTAGTTAACTAAATAACAGAAAGCTCCTAAAGGTGCTTGGATTTCTCTGAAGTCTGATGTAGCTGGGTATATCTTGGTATTTAACAGATTATCATCTCTTCAATTCCTAGTCATTCATCACATCTCAGCTCAAAAGATTTTCAGGGAAGCCATCCCTACCTCCCTGGACCAGGGCAGTTCCTCTTATTACACACTCCATGCATATTATACCATCTCCTAATTTCCAAGAAACTCTCATCAAATGATAGATATTTATTACTATTAGACTCTAAATTCCATGATCAGAAGGTAGTGTTTGTCATGTTTACTAGCATTTTCCCTGTATCTAAAATGCAATGTTTACAAGATAGTACATGATACAAATGGAGTGAAAGAAAGGATTAATAAACCAATAAAAGTTATCACCAACAAACACTATTATAGCACTAGAATGCTCCCCAAATTGCAGTTAACAAGTAAGGGCAGAAAATACCAATGAGTAATGTCAACAATAGACAAGTAATTGATTGATTTCCAGGTTCACAATCTGCTATAGGTGGGATCTGAAAGTCCCTGCAAGGGCCACATGTTTAAAGGCTTCTTCCTGAGATGAGCTGTGGGTTCATCAGGTATACAACTTGTGTGATATGAATGGTGAAAAAAGGTTCCCCAGATGGGTTTCCCAGCACTGTGCACAGACAGCGATTTTTATCATGGCAGTGAGTTGGATACCTGAGCCCTCCTCACCTGGGTTCATCTGTGCACTTTTGTGTTTTGTAAAAATCCACATCCAATGAAGAAACATACCACTTCAATGTGATTGAGATTGCTTAGAAAGGAGAAAGCCACAACACCTCATATTTACTCCCTCCTTCACTTCTGGAGCCCCTCTCATTCAAGTGACTTTCCTGCACCTTGTTCAGAAAATAGAGGTACAAATAGAAGCCTGGGTAAGACTGAGAAGGAATCTGAGCTTCTGTACCAAGAGGACCACCTAGAGGAGGCTCAGGCCATCCAAATAGGGGGCAATAGAGTGATGACCAGGAACATGTCTGGAGGATTTCCCTGAAGAAGTTAAGTGTATTATTCAGGAGGAAATTGATTTGCTTGCACAGCTTGGACATCAGAGTGGATGGTATCTGGCAATACCCATATAACAGAGCCTTTGGCCTTCAGAAGACTTCCAAGAGGACGCTAAAGTCTGATGGCATACACAGGGCCACCCTTTGGAATGTCCTGAAATTGGCCAAAGTTGTGCTCTACATGTGGAGATATATATGCTGAATTGTAGGTCATGGACAATCCTTTCATGATCACATTTGATCACCAGAAACGGTGATAATATGGATATGAATGTATTCATATGCACAAAGGGGACTGATTGTAGAACCCAGGTTGGAATAGCAATTTTGCAAAAGTATCTTTTGCAGTTGTGGTAACAAAACACTAGTGGGCACCTGGATACCTTGACTTTTGAAATGCTGGTCTCTTTTTTAGTTTTTTTGGATCACCTGTAAGTAGAATTCTTTTCCCAACAGATCAAAAAGTTATGTGAACTTTATAATTGTCAGAAGTAATGCACATGGAAACTACATTTTGAGTGCTTTATAAGCACATTAAAAATGCAGTGTCAACAATTTAATTTTATAATAATTTAAAAAATGGTAGGGGATGACAATGAAAACATGATCTCCAATTTATGATTAGATAAAGAAAATGTCATGCTTCCAACTACAACAAACCATTACTTTTCATTGAGGAGCCATTCTATGCTATGAAAAAATTACTTTCTCTCTCTCTCTCTCTCTCTCTCTCTCTCTCTCTCTCTCTATATATATATATATATATATATATATATATATATATATATATACAGTTTTACTAGGAATTATAAGCATACAATTATTTCTTTAAATCTTATCATCAACTCTTCCAGTAAAATGAACCTTAGGCTATCGATAGGACTCATATTCACATAGAAATGTTATGAGGCTTTTATTTATTTAATTTTATTTTTTAATTGTGCTGGGAATGAATTCACCTCAGTCCCACTAGAAACTAGAGCTCCCTAGATTACACCAGTTCTCTACCAATGAGCCCCAGTCCCAGCCTTTTCTCTGAAATTTTAGAAATTCATCCAAGCTAGGTGCAGTGGGACAAACCTGTAATCCACAGCTGCTTCAGATACAGAGGCAGGAGGATTCCAATATGAAAGTGAGCCAGAAGTTAATAGGGCCCTAAGCAACTTCTTTTTTTCTTATCACTGAATATTTTGCAATTTTATTCTACTATTAGTGACCCCCACCCCTGCCATATACTTCCATCAATCTAACAACAGTCCACTTGCTGACCAGCAGAAGCAACTTCTTGAAATATAATTTTATATTAAAAAATATAAATTCTGTGTGCAGTGGCACACGCCTGTGATCCCCATGGCTTGGGAAACTGAGACAGAAGAATTGGGAGTCCCCAGCCATAAGCAAAGCACTAAGGAACTCAGTGAGACTCTGTCTCTAAACAAAACACAAAATAGGCCTGGGGGTGTGGCTCAGTGATAGAGAACCCCTGAGTTCAATCCCCAATGCAAAAAAAAAAAAAAAAAAAAAAAAAGAACTGTGGATGTGGCTCAGAGGTTAAGTATCCCTGGGTTCAATTCTACTACCAAAACTCCGGGGGGGAGGGGAGGGGATAGCATTCATCTACCATGCAGCTTATGAAACTTGTACTCTATTGTTCTCCAAAGGCTTTTAGAGATGAAGAATAATACATGACAGAAGAAACTTTCTGTTCTATCACAGTACACCCTAGGCATAGGCATAACTCAGAGCAGAAGCTTGCCTGAGAACACATAGGATCATAGATTCAATTCTATATTAGATCCTCTCAATGAGCAGAGATCACCAAAGCCTCTGATCAAAGAAATATTTCCTTTTAGAAAACAATGACTATATCATTGGTGACTTCTGTGGACTAAAGTCCCACATGCTGAACATTCTGCTTTCTTTTAAGATACACAGGATCTTTGTATTTCCCACGGTCTAGTGAGGAAGAGAGAGAGAGAGAGAGAGAGCAAAAGAGAGAGAGAGAGAGATAATGACATTCAATAATTTTAGAAACTAAATTTATATCAGAGAAGAATGGGAAAATTTGATTTTCATATAAATTAAGTTTAGAAAAATGTCAACAATTCTTATATCCTTAGGAGGGTAGAATAAAATGTATATCCAATTAAACACAAACAGAAATTTTTGTCATATTTATAAGACTGAGGTGTTGCAGATGCAAGTGATCCAGGCAGTGAGTCCAGAGCTCACTTTAGGGCACATCCCTTGAATCCTGCACATATCAATAGCTTCAGAGGTAAGAAATAGTCCTCTGTCATTTAGCCCTCAATTTCTTTCTTTAGTGGTTTTTCTGAAAGAACCATCCCCATTTACAATTTAAAAAATTTGATAGGAAAGTATATAATACTTTCTATAATATTTGTATCTTCTTTCCTTGTATACTCATATTACAATGACCAAGATTGACCTTTTAACTAAAGATTGTGATTGCAAAATTAAGACCACACTTTAGGTACATCTGAACACAACCACAGTATGGAAAAACAGAATATTTAGCTTCTATGATTATGAAGAGACTCAATGCTTACTTTTTAGAGTAGCAATTAAAAGTTTGTGTTCAAAATTTAATTTTGGAATTTTGAGTATGACATAGTGGTTTCTAATTTGTTCTCTATTCCAATTTATCATGAATTGTACAAAACATAAATTATTCAGAAACCACAAAGTTTTGACCAAAATAATGGATATGCACACAAAAAAGGAAACACAGTTTTCATAAGCAGAACAATCCCAATGCTATCAGATAGATTTCTAAACAGATGAAAGTGAAGTGATCTTTGAACATATCAAAATAGTGTTAAGCCATTACTAGAAAACATGTCTATAGAGCAGAAGGCTGAATCCCAGGTTAAGTTAATATCAGAGTCTCAAATAAGGCAAAGCAAGAACATTCTTTTCAGAAACTTCTCAACTGTGCACATATTGCCCTTCATATATTTATTGATGTTTGGAAAAGTATCAATCACAGCTGATCCTACTGAATACCTATATCATAGCAAATTGAGTCCATTTTTTAACAGTATTAAAAAATAACAGAATTAAAGTTTTCTAAAAAAAAAGTACAGAAAAAAACTATTAGTATTTCATGAAACAAATTAGCTAGAGGTAAACAATAAAAATAAATTGCTGCTTCTTACACTTATCTACATTCTTTTCTTCCTTTCCACCTCACTCCCTCCCTTCATCCCTTTCTCTCTCTCTTTCTCTCTTTCCATGATGTGAAGGAGCTCTGAGTGCTGCAGAGGTCATAATAATCCTGCTTCACACCTGAGTGAGGTTGAACTCTGCCCTTCTTATTCAAAAATCTTTAGTGAGAATGAGGGACAAATAAAGTAATAATCAAACAAAAATCCTCTGTTCCTCAGAACAAGGTAACACAGTACCATTTGCTAATTGGAATTTTGTCTTTCTTCAGTGAATAATAGTGTGGCTTAGGAAGTGGCTGACACTACACAAGCTGTATTAATTATGCCAGAGGTGTGACATTTTGGGATGACCAGCACAATGCAACTGGGGAGACACAGGCAGTGCAGAGTTATACTGCATGGGGAACTAAGGCCTTCATCTTAGGCAATCACTACTAAGATGTGGAGGTGCCAAGCCCTGTGAGCTATATCCCCAGCCCCTTAGAACAATTTTCAGTGTCTTGTTTCAAGAAAAACTAAATTAATGCACTCAGTATCATAAATGGCATGGTAAATGTTGGGGATATACTTTAATTTGTAAAAATATTGGCCTATTAGGTGGTACTGTGCAGGTTAGAAATGGACTCTCAGTGACAAAATTAATGGCATTCAAATAGGTAATTAAGCTAAGATATTTTAGAGAAGCTTTCAACCTTTGGGTGAAGAGGAATTACGAATACTTTGAGGCCAGTAGATTTAGCCTATCAAAGAATGCCCTAGTTAACTCCATAAGCAAAGGAAGATTCTGGAAGCCTGTTGTCAACTGGAAGGAGATATTGCCTCAGCAACCTTGGAAAGGTTATGCTTTCAGGACTTAAAAAGTCAAGGAACTCAACACCTGGCATATAAGAAGTGCCCACCCAATTAATGTTTAGCTATTGTTAAAATAATAATGGTTTCCTCAAACATTTATAAAGCCATTGATTTGTTGACCAAAATGTGTTACAAGTCATGTAACCAATTAATGAACAAAAAATTCCATCAACAGTTCTTAGTTGATTCTTGCAACAGAGACCTCTGAAGATGGTGCTGTGGGGTAATTAATAAAAAGAGTTATCCTTTATGGTTATGGATCTGAAACTTCCCCTTCTGAGAAACTGTGTTTAGTGAAGCACTGTTCTTGGTGTGGGTGGACTGCTCACTAATACACTTTCCAGAGGGGAAAATGAGAATCAAAGGACTCAAGGGCAAAGAATTATGACCTGATCTAACAAAGCAAATAGGTTGCTCTGGCTCTGGGTGGGGCACTGTTCTCAGGAGTGTCAGAGTTGTCCTTGGTAGAGAAAAGACAATATTGGCAGATGCCAAACTATTCAATAGAAAACTTCACAAGCATGAAACTTCTTGAACAATTTATTTCAAAGTTCTGTTCTACAGTTTAATAGAGAACCACCTATATTTATTTTATTATTACTTATGGAGTTTTGAGCATTAGCATAAACTTCTTTGAATGAAGCTATGCTAGCAGGTTCCATATGTGCGTTAGGGTGTCTGTGTAGTGAAATGTTCTGTTTTTCTTCTATAATTTTTGCCTTAAGTGATGGTGCCACTTTACAGTAAAAACCATGATCATATTTATCTAATATAAAGCTATGTGATTTTACAGTTTCTCTCTCTCTCTCTCTCTCTCTCTCTCTCTCTCTCTCTCTCTCTCTCACACACACACACACACACACACACACACACACACGCCTGAAGTTTTGCTTTGGGCTTGGGGTTAGAATGGTATTGGCTTCTTCTCAGCAATATATTTTTTTTATCATTTCAGTTAATCATACTGTATTATGTTTAAGTATTGCAAGTTCTCCAACATTCCACATAGAAATCATTTTACCCAATGCTTTATTTGGCCATTAGTCTCTTTCTTTAGGAATGCACAGAAGGATTGCTGTTCCTTAGGGTAGAAAAATTTATGGTTTGTTGCATTTGTCAATAACAAAATGTTGGCAAGTCAGATGGCATCACTCACATGATCCATATCAAAAGAGCCAGGACGTATCTCTGTTGTGACCACATCAGGATTTCCAGGGTCAGCACCTCCAGGCACTATAGACAGATAACCAGTGTCAAACTTCTTGTAGTTAGTATTCTTGTCAGTACTCCAAATCAGTCTGAACAGTGCCATTTTCTTCCATGAGGAGATCAGCTTGCAAATGATGTGAGTATTGTGGGTCACCAGATGAGGGATTTCTTTTTTGCCTACAAAGATCTTTCTCACTTTGCACAACTTATACTGGGCTTCCTCAGGTGTACTGCAATGAATAGCAAAGTGATCCCTGTTGTTACAGATCAGACAGAAATCATCTCTAATATTGTCACTGCTGATGATGTCATAAAATCATCAGGGTAAGTCACATGAGTTCAGACACTGTCATTAGTCTTAATGAGACCTTCTGGCTTCATCTTCTGGCATGTCTGTTCCATAGGAAATGTAAAGTCCATAGTGATAAGAAGAAGATATTCTCTCAACTTTTGGGACCCATCAGAAGAATGAAAGGCAAATACATGATCACTTTATTCAGCTTTCAGTGGTTTGGAGCTGGTACTCAATTCAGATATTTCTCAGAAACAAACACAAATCTGGGAAACTGAGGGAGACCTGTTCCGAAACTGAAAAATAAAAAAGAACCTGGAACATAACTCAGGGAGGTAGAGTGCCCCTGAGTTCACGTTTCCATCCCCAGTAGAGATAAAGAAGGGAGAGCAAGGAAGGAAGAGAGGAAGGTAGAGAGAGAGGAAGAAAAGGTAAACATAAAAATTTAAAAAGCGATTAGGTTTCACACAATCAGTCGGCAGAATATGGGTTACTAAAGTATTGAAAATGGTCCATTCTTAATATATCTTGTTGGATTTACAAATGCTCATTTGATTATTTATATATGTATATGGTAATACTAATACAAAAGTAATTGTCCTGTGTGGTACAGAGTGATTACATTTACTAGAAACATGATTAGATCAGAATCTTCTAAGAAGCAGGTCAAGGCTTCAGGGCAGAGCAGCCTCATGCACTTTTCCCATGTGCTCCATAATAAACTGATGCTATTTCCTGTGTGCAGTAATGTGATTAGATCTGAAAGGGCTGTACTGTACTTGATTTCCTAATACTGTTGGATAATATTTGTTGTTTTAATGTATTAAGGTTTTCTCTTTACTTTTAATAGTCAGTTCAAATTCCAATTTCAAAATTGCATAATTATATAATAAAAATCTTTTATTTCTTCTTTATTGATCCCCAGGGAGAAAAAATGAGGAGCAAGGCAAAACACACACCCACACACACACCCACACAAACACACACACAATCACACACACACAGACAAAATATTCCACTTATTTTTTCTTAATTTATCAATATACTTGTGGATATATTATACCAATTAGATACCCAATTCAACATGGGGTATGTAAAGATCTCTCTTAGGCTACTTGTCTCAAAGTTCCTGCAGTGTCTTGTACCATGAAGCAGAAAAATAAATCCGTCTTTACTTCTTCCCAGGCCATGGAAGGGTCCATTTTGCTTTCAACGTCAAACAAAGCATCATAAATTCCTGAGAATGACTTCCCTGCATACTTGTTGTGGCTGATAGAAGCATAGATGGGATGCTTGTTAAGAAAATACTTTGGTGTTAGCTGCACAAATGACATATAAGCAAGAAAAAGAGCACCATACAATCTTAGATCTTATATTCCTAAATTTATACTTTGATTAATCCCTTTTTCAAGCAAAAATACAAGTTCAATAGACTCCAAAGACTAGTCTATGAAATACGTATTGATTAGTTTTACTTTACACACATAGCTCAATGTGGTTCAGAGCTAATACCAGTAGCAACAATGATAACAACAGCTGATGACCTGGTATAGACTGTGCTTAATATTCTGCAAGAATTTACTTACAATTGTTCTAATTCTTTTTAATTTTTTTATTTATTTTTATTTTTATTTTGAGTCAGGACTTCAGTTAATTGCTTAGAGTTTCACTAAGTTGCTGAGGTTGGCCTTGAACTTGTTATTGTCCTGCCTCAGCCTCCTAAATTAGAGGGATTATAGTTGTCAACAAACATGCCTGGCCAATGTTTTTAATTTTTAAAAGTGAATTCTACATGTTGACATTAATATTTTACAGAGGAGGAAACTGACTATAATTAAACTATTTGTCTCAATGTGCATGGGAAATAAGTATTAACTTCTACTAAATCACAATGCTCCTGGAATTATAACACTGCTGTAGTCATTAAACTTTCATTTATAACCAGCCAACCAATGTTTTACTGTTCTTTCAAAAGTCATATTCTCTGTTAAAATGCTTAGGTTAATGCATGAAGATCCAACAAAAATCATTTTGTGATATTTACTAGGCCTAAGAAGAAGACTATTTCATTGAAGGGGCTAAGCTAGGTCATGTGCTAGCCCTGAAAGTGGATAAGTTGCAAAGTAACAGGTAAAGAAACAAAGAGGCACAACCATGCTATCATTACCAAAATAGTTACTCGGTTTGGATGACGCCTTTTCTCCTAACTGCTGACCCTTTGATAGTCCCTACAGGGAAAGGTGGCACCACTTCTGGCTGTTCCATAATAAAACCCATTCTGCAGTACTCACAGTATGGGCAACCTGGGGGTTAGTGGGTACCTTCTCAGAAATAAACACATTTGCCAAAATGTAAGGGGGAAATATTTAATATCAAATTTAAAGAGTAAATATATAATCATTACATATTATGCATGTTTATGAAATTTATTTTTGTCATATATATATAAACAAAAATAGAATAGGGGTTAAAATCATTGTATAAAAAATATAAATTTGATATTATATTTGACTGTAATTGGGGGAGATTTTTGTTTTCTGGTGATGTCTTCCTGAAGCTTTTACATTTACTAAGATAAATATTTTTTTTTGAATCAGAACAAAATGCTAAAAAGAAATATTTTTAAGGATCATATTACACATATTACATTATTTGAAAAGCTAATATAGTATAATTTTATTATTTATGACATATATTTAAAATGTAGTATTATCTTGCAAGAAATCAATTTTGATATTTTTTCCACAATGTACAACATTTTTAAATGTGATATTAGAATGAAAAGTCATATATTTTTTTCTTACAAACAGAATGACTTGTCTGGTTACCATAAAAGATCAATGAATGCTTTTTCAGAAACATCAGTTGATTATTCATAATCCTCAATAATATTGTGATTAAGAGGAAATTAATATATGTATGGGTAGATGAAACTGCATTTATTAGCCAGCAAAAAGAAATTTAAAATTTCTACAATATGCAAGTTAAGAACAACAGCAAGGTAATTATTATAGTTTTGATATCTTGCAAAATTCTGTTTTGCTGAGGCTTATGAACCTATTGAAACAGTGACATGTGCCAATGGAAACATGTGATAGTAATTTTTATGTAACTGGAAATAGTAAGTGATACATCTAAGAATATAAATGCAGGGAAGACTTTTTTCACCTTAGGAATCTTAATTATCTACTCATGGAAGTCATATCAATATTTAAATGAAAAATTCTAAAATATTTTCTTAAGGTGCCAGGAAAATTATAAACATTTTTCAAGTAAAAACTCATGATATTTTCTTGTTATTAAAGATATAATTTCATGAGCATAAGAGATGGTGTCTTTTTGTTCTTTCAAAGGTAATGGAAAGCCTACTGTGATCCAACAGTGTCACAGCCTCTTGCATTCCAGAGGCTGGTGGTATGGTTGTTGTTGTTATAAAAAATTATTCAATATAACAAAAATTAATATAACAGATTTGAATAATTAAACAATAATTTTTGAATTCAATATATTACTTGTATCATACTTCAATTAACAAAGGAGAAATAATCATTATGAACAGGAATATATTTTTATTAATTGGCTTAATTTGCTTTTAATTTTTAATGTTGTTTTTAATAGTAACAGTGTTTAATAATCACTTACTGTCCTGAATGCTAACATATTATTTTAATCTTCAGGCCAATCCTTCAGGTTGTACAGGGTAATAACTTCATTTTTCAAAATGTAATTTTTGGGCTGGGGATGTGGCTCAAGCGGTAATGTGCTTGCCAGGCATGCATGGGGCACTGGGATCAATCCTCAGCACCACATAAAAATAAAACATAAAGATGTTGTGTCCACTGAGAAACTAAAAAAAAAGAAATATTAAAAAATTCTCTCTCTCTCTCTCTCTTGCTCTCTGTCTCTCTCTCTCTTTAGAAAAATATAATTCTCTAATTGACTTTAATTAATTAATTAATTTTTGGTACTGGGGATTGATCCCAGAGGTGCTTAATCACTCAGCCACATCCCCACACATTTTTCAACTTTTAATTTTACGTTATTTGAAATTTTACACCTTTTAATTTTACTTCATTTGAAATTTGAAACAGGATCTCACTCAGTTGCTTAGTGCCTCACTTATTTACTGACACAGGTCTTGAACTTGTGATCCTTCTGCCTCAGCTTCCAGATTTTCTGGGATTACAGGTGTGCACTTCTGCACCCAGCAATAGCTTCACTTTATGAATGGCATGCAGAAGAAATAATAGGTTATCAAGTTGCCCACGATAGCAACTGGAAAGCTGTAGAGTGAAATAGGCAGTCAGTGTTGTTCTATTGGCTGCACTATGTAGACAAAAGGAAAATAGATATAACTAAGACCCCATAATTTAGAGTTGAGCTATTTTTCAAGAATTACTTATTCAGCATAATGAATTCAGTTGTTGTGATAGTATAAATGAGGCATAGACTTTGCCTGTTAGCAGCTCACATAAGCAAAGAAATAAGAATGAAAGATAATTTCAATATGAAGTTACAGGTTTCTGAATCAAATTTAGAAAGTATTGGTGTAAATACATGAGGTTATGTGGATGTATACAAATAAGTGCACACCCACACACACACTCACTTTTTTTTTAATTCTTCTTTCCTCTTTCTCTCCTTTCCTCTTATTCACCTATATTTCCTTCTCTTTTCTCCCTCTCTTTCCATCTCCTTCTCCATCTGCATCTCTATCTCCCTATGTCTACTTTTCTGTCTGAATTTCTCATTTTGTACTTCCACTAAATGCTTTCAGAAGTTCTTTGTACAGTATCTGAGTTTAACTTGAAACAACACTGGGCTTCCAATACTCAGTTTATGACAGCTAAGAAAAGTTTTCACTCTTGTAGCATTCCAGTCTCTCCAGGGAGGACAAGAGGATTATACATTTTAATGTTGATTATTATGCAACCCTGAAGATACTAAAGACTCAAGAACCCATGTTTTCTGATGAGCAAAAATACTGATGTAAGAAAAGCAGGATGAGAACTTTCCCTTTATATTTGAAAGTTTTAATTGAGAAACTCAACATGCATTTTAATTTTCTATTTGATGTTTACTGTTATTTTGTGAAACACACATGTGTTTCAGGATGCCTAAATATCATAGAAAGACACAAACTATATCTTAATAATCATATAGAGAGAATAAGGCGTATACAGTAGTTTAAGCTGACTGCTCTCAGAAAAACTAATATAAGTCACATCAGGCAGTCTGTCAGAGGAAGGAGTAAACACAATTTTGTTTTGTAGAAAAAAACTACCTCAAGTGATAGTGACGCAGGGATAAAGCGCTGCAGTTTCTGCCAGCCGTGCAAGCACCGTACTCAGTGCTGAATTCTGGGTTCGAGACGGGGGAAGGAAGCGGTCCAATTCGGTCCTCCACACCAGTCAGATCACAGAGGAGGCCAGCAGCCACCATCTTGGAGAGCTGACGTCACCATCCCTGTTTTCGATTGACCGCAGCTCATTCAGCCATAGAACAGGTAATTTCAGGCTGCCATTCGCCTGCGGCTTGCAGACAGATTACTCAGGCTCAGTGCTAGATGACCCGCGGAGACTGCTTTTTGGAGCCTGCTCTTATCGGAGCATATACCAAGCACGGAGCAGCTGAGTTCCGGCTCCCGGAACTGCTCTGGCCCAGGGCTAAGGAACCCGAGGAAACTGCTTCTCGGTCCAGGTCCTGCTGAGTACTGTGGAGGTAAATACCAACCGAGCCTTCGTGGGCAGTGGCAACAGGACTGAGACGGGGCCTGTGAGGGCCGGTCAGGTCTCACCCGTTGCTTTGGTCACCGGCAAAGGGAACGAACTGCTGCCATTAGCATAGGATACCAACATGGCAGAGATCTGATGTCATCAGAAAGCTGCAGATGAGAGAACTTCAGCAATACCAGCGGCGACAGAAACAGTTGGTCTCCTGGTAGGGAGGGTGAGTCACAGACATCCCAGTCTCTCTCGCTTTGTCTTTGAGCCAGAGGGGAGGAGCCGGGCTGCCGCCCCCGACCGGAGCAGGCCCAACGGCTCGCCGGCAAGGTGGTCGCGTGACACCAATTGGAGAGGGGGCGGAGCGGAGCCGCCACCCGCGCCCACAAGGTGGGCAGACCTGCGACCCAGTGGTACGATGGCATGGTAGGAGGGGCAGGGCAGAGCAGCCGCCCGCTCCTACAAGGTAAGCAGACCTGCGACAGACTGGCGGGTCAGGCCCAGCGGCCTGCCAGAGTGGTACACACGTTCACCCCAACTGGAATAGGGGCAGAGCAGAGCCTTCGCCCGCGCCTGGATCAGGCCCTGCCGGTGTGGTGGTCACGTGACCCCAATTGGAGTGGGGGCAGAGCGGAACTGCCACCCGTGCCCACAGGGTGGGAAGACCTGCGACCAACCTGCAGATCAGGCCCAGCGGTCCGCAGGCATGGTAGGAGGGGCAGTGCAGAGCCACCGCCCACGCTTGCAAGGTAGGCAGACCTGCAACAGACCGGCGGATCAGGCCCAGCGGCCTGCCGGCGTGGTACACACTTCACCCCAATTGGAGTAGGGGCAGAGCAGAGCCGCCACCCGTGCCCGAAAGGTGGGCAGACCTGTGACCAACCAGCGGGACAGGCCCAGTGGCCTGCCGGTGCAACAGACACGTCACCCCATTTGGAGTAGGGGCAGAGCAGAGCTGCCACCCGTGCCCGCAAGGTAGGCAGACTTGCGACCGACCGGTGGAACAGGCCCAGCGACAGGCCGGGGTGGTAGGCACGTCACCCAAATTGGAGTAGGAGCAGAGCAGAGCCTTTGCCTGCGCCCGGAACAGGCCCAATGGTCCGCGGGTGTGGTAGACAAGTCACACCAATTGGAGGGGGGCCAGAGCAGAGCCGACGCCCATGCCTGCAGGGTAGGCAGACCTGCAACTGACCGGCGGATCAGGCCCAGTGGCCTGCCAGCGTGGTACACTCGTCACCCCAATTGGAGTAGGGGCAGAGCAGAGCCGCCGCCCACGCCCGGAACAGGCCCAGTGACCCGCCAGTGTGGTAGACACGTCACCCCAATTGGAGTAAGGGCAGAGCAGAACCACCGCCTGCGCCTGCAAGGTAGGCAGACCTGCGACTGACCAGCAGAACAGGCCCAGGGGTCCGCGGGCATGGTAGACACCTCACACCAATTGGAGGAGGGGCAGAGCAGAGCCCCCGTGCGCGCCTGCAAGGTAGGCAGACCACCGCCCGACCCTGCAAGGGAGACTTTTCAACTATACAAGAGCAATATAAATATATAGGGGAAAAATCATTTCAAAAACACAACAGTTTCACCAAGCAGAAAGAAACGCAAGCAGTATGAAAAGACAAGGAAAGAAAGGACCACAAGCAATGCAGGTCAACTCAACTTTAGAAGAGGTAACAGCTGCAGCAGATGGAATGTCAGATAAAGAATTCAGGATATACATGCTTCAGATGATCTGGAGTCTCAAGGAAGACATTAGACAGCAAAATCAGACAATGAAAGATCACTTCGACAATGAATTACACAAACAAATCCAGGAAGCAAAGGATCAACTATACAGGGAGATAGAGGTTATAAAAAACAAACAAACAGAAATCCTAGAAATGCAGGAAGCAATAAACCAACTTAAAAACTCAATTGAGAATACTACCAGCAGAGTAGAACACTTAGAAGATAGAACATCAGACAATGAAGACAAAGTATTTCAACTTGAAAAGAACATAGACAGCTCAGCAAGGCTGTTAAGAAACCATGAGCAGAACATCCAAGAAATATGGGATAACATCAAGAGACCAAACTTAAGAGTCATTGGGATACAGGAAGGCACAGAACTCCAAACCAAAGGAATGAGCAATTTATTCAATGAAATAATACGAGAAAACTTCCCAGACTTGAAGAATGAGACAGAATCCCAAATCCTAGAAGCCTACAGGACGCCGAATGTGCAAAATCATAAGAGATCCACACCTAGACACATTATAATGAAGATGCCCAACATACAGAATAAGGAGAGAATTTTAAAAGCTACAAGAGAAAGGAAGCAGATCACATTTAGGGGTAAGCCAATCAGGATAACAGCTGATCTTTCAACACAGACTCCGAAAGCTAGAAGATCCTGGAATAACATATTTCAAACACTGAAAGAAAACGGGTTCCAACCAAGAATTGTGTATCCAGCGAAATTAAGCTTCAGGATGGAAGATGAAATGAAAACCTTCCACGATAAACAAAAGTTAAAAGAATTTGCAGCTAGAAAACCATCTCTTCAAAACATCCTCGGCAAAACATTACAGGAAGAGGAAATGGAAAATAACAATGAAAACCAACAGTGGGAGGTAGGACAGTAAAGGGGGGGGGGGGGAATAATCAAAGAGGAAAACAAACCATGTTTAGTAACATAAATAAACAAATATGCCTGGAAGAACAACCCATATCTCAATAATAACCCTAAATGTTAATGGCTTAAACTCACCAATTAAGAGACACAGGCTAGTAGAATGGATCACAAAACAAGACCCAACAATATGCTGCCTACAGGAGACGCATTTGATAGGAAAAGACATACATAGGCTGAAGGTGAAAGGTTGGGAAAAATCATATCACTCATATGGACTTCAGAAACAAGCAGGAGTGTCCATACTCATATCAAATAAAATAGATTTCAAGCCAAAGTTAATCAAAAGGGATAAAGAGGGACACTACATACTGCTCAAGGGAACCAAACACCAACAAGACATAACAATCATAAATATATATGCCCCAAACAATGGTGCAGCTATGTTCATCAAACAAACTCTTCTCAAGTTCAAGAGTCTAATAGACCACCATACAACAATCATGGGAGACTTCAACACACCTCTCTCACCACTGGACAGATCTTCCAAACAAAAGTTGAATAAGGAAATTATAGAACTCAATAACACAATTAAAAACCTAGACTTAATTGACATATATAGAATATACCACCCAACATCAAGCAGTTACACTTTTTTCTCAGAGCACATGGATCCTTCTCAAAAATAGATCATATATTATGTCACATGGCAACTCTTAGACAATATAAAGGAGTAGAGATAATACCATGCATCTTATCTGATCATAATGGAATGAAATTGAAAATCATAATGTTTTTAAGAAGGGCAAATGGGACCAGGGATTGAACATACTGATACTTAACCACTGAGCAACATTCCTAGTTCTTTGTAGTATTTATTTTGAGAGAGGTTCTGGCTAGGTTGCTTGAGGCCTCACTAAATTTCTGAAGCTTCCCTTAAATTTGTAGATGCCCTTCAATAGACGAATGGATAAAAAAAAATGTGGCATTTATACACAATGGAGTATTACTCTGCATTAAAAAATGACAAAATCATAGAATTTGCAGGGAAATGGATGGCTTTAGAGCAGATTATGCTAAGTGAAGCTAGCCAATCCCTAAAACACAAATGCCAAATGTCTTCTTTGATATAAGGAGAGTAACTAAGAACAGAGTAGGGACGAAGAGCAGGAGAAGAAGATTAACATTAAATAGGGATGAGAGGTGGGAGGGAAAGGGAGAGAGAAGGGAAATTGCATGGAAATGGAAGGAGACCCTCAGGGTTATACAAAAGTACATACAAGAGGAAGTGAGGGGAAAGGGAAAAATAATACAAGGGGGAGAAATGAATGACAGTAGAGGGGGTAGAGAGAGAAGAGGGGAGGGGAGGGGAGGGGAGGGAGGATAGTAGAGGGTAGCAAAGGCAGCAGAAAGGCAGCAGAACACAACAGACACTAGTATGGCAATATGTAAATCAATGGATGTGTAACTGATGTGATTCTGCAATCTGTGTATGGGGTAAAAATGGGAGTTCAGAACCCACTTGAATCAAAGTGTGAAATATGATATATCAAGAAATTTGTAATGTTTTGAACAACCAACAATAAAAAAATTTAAAAAAAGAAGTAGATAAGTGTGTCTTTGAAGACACAAATGTAGCAGTTTATTGGTGAACTTGGGAGACATGCCAGAAAGATCTAAAATATCCCAAACAAACTCTGGGTAATTAAAGCAAGAATGCCAGAGCAGAGGTCATTAATAAAAATGGATTACATACAGGTAGACATTAATAAAATGTTTATTAAGTACATGTATGAAGACTTGAATTTGGTGTCAACATACTTTATATACAAACAGAGATACAAAAATTGTGGAATATATGTGTATTAAGAATTGTAATGCAAAAAAAAAAAAAACAAAGTACATGTATAAAGGCCAAAAAAAAAGAATAGTGTTACCTTAGATTAGGTGGAGGGAAGTGAAAGGAGGGGAGGGCAGGGGATAGTAAGATAGTAGAATGAAACAGACATTATCACTTTATGTATGTTTGTGACTGTATGACCAATGTGATTCTACAATATGTATAATCAGAAAAATGAGAAATTATATCCCATCTATGTATGATATATCAAAGAATATAAGTGCATTGTACTGTCATGTATAACTACTTGAAACAAATAAAAACTTTAAACCCCCCTCCCCCAAAAAAAAATTATGAGAAAAAGGCCAAATTTCCTACACAGGACAATTTCTTGGGTGTGATAATGAAGCTTCCTCTGTCTTAATTCTTACACAAACACACACACACACACACACACACACACACACACACAAAGTGTAATATTGAAGTAATTCAACATTAAACAATAGTTTGTTTTTCTATCACTCCATCTCTCTGTCCCCACCTAACAAGTTAGGTATATTCAAAGATATCCGTATGATTTTTGTTTCTGCTTTCTTTGGGGCTTTTTTTATCCAAAATACCAAATTCCTCTACTCAACCCTCTGGAATACTTATTCTATGTTATAAGCAACAAAATATTTGGTTACTAAATTAAATTGCTGTAATTTTTGTTCTTAACATTAATTTGAAATTTATGTAGGACTTCTACTAATTGTTAATTGATTGTATAGCATCTTCTGAGAAGTGTCTGTTCAGATCCTTGTCCCATTTATTGATTGTTTTATTTGTTTTTTTGGTGCTTAGATTTTGAGTTCTTTATAAACTCTAGAGACTACTGCTCTATCTGAATAGGGCTCTATCTATGAGGAGTAAAAATTTGTTCCCAAGATGTAGGCTCTATATTGACCTCACAGATTTTTTTCTTTTGCTGAGATGAAACTTTTTAATTCGAGTTCATTCCATTTATTGATTCTTGATTTTAATTCTTGAGCTATAAAAGACTTATTAAGGAAGTTGGGGCTTAATCCCACATGATGGAGATTATTTTTTCTTTTATGAGACACATGGTCTCTTTTTTAATTGATTTAAAAATATATATATGACAGTGGAATGCATTACAATTCTTATTACACATATACAGCACAATTTTCCATATCTTTGGTTGTATATAAAGTATGTTGACACCAATTTGTGTCTTCATACATGTACTTTGGATGATGATGTCTCTGGTTTTATTCCTAGGTCCTTGATCCAATTTGAGTTGAGTTTTGTGCCTGGTGAGAGATTGGGCTTTAATTTCATTTTGTTGCAAATGGATTTCCAGTTTTCCCAGCACCATTTGTTAAAGAGTCTATCTTTTCTCCAATGTATTTTTGCTAACTTTGTCTAATATAAGATAATTGTAGTTTTTTAGGTTAGTCTCAGTGTCTCCTATTGTGCACCATTGGTCTACCAGTCTGTTTTGGTGCCAATGCTGTGCTGTTTTTGTTACCATTGCTCTGTAGCATAGTTACAATGTGGTACAGTGAATACACCTGATTCACTCTTACTACAAAGGATTGATTTAGCTATCATAGGTTATTTATTTTTCCACATGAATTTCATAATTGTTTTTCTGTTTTTATGAGGAATGTCATTGGGATTTTGATGGAAATTTCATTAAATCTCTGTAGTGCTTTTGGGAGTATGATCATTTTGATAATATTAATTTTTCCTATTCAAGAGAAAGATAGATCTTTCCATCTTCTAAGGTCTTCTCTGATTTCTTTCTTTAGGTTTCTGTAATATTCATTATATAGATCTTCCACCACTTTCATTAAGTTGATTCCCAAATATTTTATTTTTAGATGAGATGATATTCATGAGTTGCAAATAAAATCATTCAATGAATCAAAAATATTAATTAAATACAAAGTATTTATTTCAGCAAATATATATATATATATATATATATATATATATATATATATATATATATATGAAATGCAAAAAATAAACAACAGCAGTTCTCAAATAAGACAATCCCCAGAAATAAGACAAATTCAGGGAACCCCAGCCCAGGACTTGATCTAACAGCATTTATAGAATATGGAATTGAGGTTAGAGACAACTCAGTTGGATAATGGTTTACAGAGCCTTCTGTGATTAATGGAAGCTCAGATACTGTGGTTAAACTCCATAACAAATTAGTCTGATAGTCTTCCTTTTTTTTGATCCTGAAATTTGAATAACTCTCAAGCCAATGGAATTACCAGCATGCACCACAGCCCCAGGCTTGGTATGTTATGCTTACTTTGGAAGCTCAGTCCAAATCAATGTCCTCTCATAAATTTTATTTAACAGACAAATCCAGATAATTAACAAAACACAGAGAGAGAGAGAGAGAGAGATGAAGAAATTGTATCCCAGTTACACACACAACCAGTAGTTTAGGTGGAAGCCAAAATAACATTTTATGATTGGAAAGTAGTAGAGTTTCCATCATATAATGGCTTTGAAACATAGTCCTGAATCATTGGTCACTAGCAATGAATCAAAGTGAACATGACATCAAAGCAATGGGAAGATGTTCCCTCCAAGTTCACAGTATGCTCAGTAATAGTTGGGGCAATAAACTGGATGCTGCTGAGAACATTGATATCTCAGGACAAGAACACCATTCATGCTTTTATTATTTCTTTGTTTAATTTTGCTACACACTCTTTTCTTTTACATACAATATTTGCCAACTCAATTAGTATCTTGACTATCTGTTTTTCAGTGTATCTCTCATATTATGACTTTCTCCTCATTTTTATCATCAATGATGTTCTTCTTCAATACATAACTGACTGCTTTACCATTTCATCTGCTTTATTAGAACACAACACATACATTGTGTATAACCAGAGAAATGAAAATTGTGCTGCATTTGCGTACATGAATGGAAATGCATTCTGCTGCCATGGATAATTAATTAGATAATTAATTAAAAAGCTGCTTCACTCTTAACCAGAGCACGGAGTCATCCATCTATGAATTAAGACCTGTAAAACCAAACTATGAGCCTCAAATAAACTTTTCTTCTTCTACATTGTTCTTGTCATGTATTTGAGTCACAGTGAGAAAAAAAAAAGTTTAATAATATACTTAATGCCGAAGTCTGGCTGGGCAAATAACCAGGAGGTGACAAGCAACTTGAAGGTTGAAACGGGAACTACTTTATTGCAAGTGAACTCAGCGGGAACTGAGAGAGAACTCAAAGTAGCGGGCACCCAAGGTAGCAGTAGCCGCTTCTCTGCCAGAGAGCAGAGGTATATGTACTTAACTAATTACACACAGCTTAACTCAATTAACATCATCTAGATACAGCAGTCAGCCAATAAGGAATCCTCATCATCTTAATGGCTCGCTGGCATTGCTTTACAAACTAATCCTCCTGGCAAAGTGCCAGGCGCCATTTTGACTTGATTTGCATCCCCAACATACTTAGCCAATAAAGGACAGTGTAAAATGAACAGGAGAAGGAGAGTGTCAACTATGGAAACTTGTTGGTACAGACAGAAAAAAAGGAAATATTTCTGAAAAGTATTTTCATAGTTTGGAGAATTGTTCCTGTTTTAGCGATCCATTTAGAAGATTAAAAACAAGAAAGCTGCAAATGCCATGATCTTGTTATTTTTTAGTGCTGCATAATATTCCATTGTTTATAAATGCCATATTTTTTTATCCATTCATGGCATTTGAGGGAAATGGATGGCATTAGAGCAGATTATACTAAGTGAAGTTAGCCAATCCCGAAAAAACAAATGCCAGATATCTTCTCTGATATAAGGGGGTGACTCAAAATGGGATAGAGAGGAAGAACATGAGATGATTACCACTAAATATGAAAGAGAGGTGGGAGGGAATGGGAGAGAGAAGGGGAATTGCATGGAAGATGGAAGGAGACCATCATCATTATACAAAATACATATATGATGATGTGAGGGAAAAAAGAGAAAAGAAATGTGTCACATTAGATTGGGTAGAGAGAAGTGATGGGAGGGGAGGGGAGAGAGAGAGAGGGGATAGGAAGGGCATCAGAATAAAATAGACACTAGTATTGCTGTATATAAGTGTCTGTATAACCAATGTGATTCTGCAACATGTACACTTGGAAAAATGAGAAATTATACCCCTTTGATTTAAATATATGATATGTCAAGATCATTGTATTGTCATGCACAACTAATAAAAAAAGAATCTTGAGATTTTATGTACCTTTGCAAGGTGTCTAAGTGTAAAGACCATATTGAATGATTAATATTAGTTTACATTATGTTTATAATACAACCCCAGGTTTCTGCCAAAAAAATTAATAAATAAAAATAAAAACAAAAAAGCTGCCCCTTGTCATTTGACACTTACTTACCTGAAAATAACTAAGGAAGTACTCATCACAACACCAAGGTAAAAAGTAGAGTTTACTTACTCATGAATTATTCTCACTCCTGGTTTCAATTCAAAGTACCTTCCCATCCCTAATTAAATATTTCTTTACTTTCAGGTGGGTGCAGTGGAGCACACCTGGAATCCCAGCCAATTTAGAAGCAAAGGCAAGAGGATCAAAAGTTCAAAGCCTTCTTCAGCGAAGTAGTAAGACCTTCCCCATCTTAGTGAGATCTTCTCCAAAATAAGAAAATAAAAAGGACAGGGGCTGTGGTCCAGTGTTTAAGAGCTCCTGGTTTCAATCCCTAGAATAAAAATTAAAAAGATTATCATATTTCACTGAACATAAACTCTTGAGTATTCATTATGTTGTGCCTGTCATTTACTTTTTTTCTTCTAAATAAATAAATTTCCTGTCATTGTGTATCCTGCATACCGAGAAATATCTTGCAGCTTGGTATGCCATAAGGATAAGTTTGAACCAATAGGTTGGAAACATATATGCTCTGGAAAACACCAACCCACTTCCAAGGAAGTGCCCTTGTGTTTCTCAGCTTTCCTATTGGATGGCACATGGCAACAAATTGCCCTTTTTTGCATACACAGATAAAAGTCCAGTTGTTGAAAATCTTGTGTTTGATTATCTCCTGTATTTAAACAGGTGAGAATAAAACACTAGTCCTTCAAAATTTGCACCTTTGTGTTAAGGTGTTAAAAATTTGTGTTAAGGTAGATTGGCCTGTGCCCTAACAGATCCCATAAAAGGCTTTATTTTACACTGAGTATCTGTGAGAAACAAACCCTCAGGCCACATGCTCACATCAGTAACCCCAGTGACTTGGGAGACTGAGGCAGGAGGAGCACAAGTTGAAGGTCAACCTCATCATCTTATCGAGACCATAAGCAACTTGAGACCATGTCTCAAAATATAAATAAATAAATAAACAAACAAACAAACAAATAAATAAATAAATAAAAGACAGACTAGGGAGATGACTCAGAGGTCAAGAACCCACTAAGATCAATTCCCAATATCAACAGAGAGAAAGAGATAAAAGAACCCACAGTTTGGTGGAATTGAACATATTACAAATGATACAATTCCTTCACATCATTATTTTTCTCATGGATATACCCCACAATCTCTTTCTTTTTTAAATAGATATATATGTCTCATTTGTTATGAAAATATGTGTTCTTATTCATCTTCATTAGTCTTTAAAATGTAAAAATATTTTGCATTTTCCACTAAAGGAAATTTATAGCACTTTTAGCTTAGTAAGTGATTAGTAGTATGTCCATTTCATTGTTGATTGTCTCCATCAATCTAAGTCCAATCTGTGCTTGGTTATCACTAGATATCTTCATATTACAAATATTACATATTTTTATCCCTAGGGAAATTTCAAAATCAACCTTACAGCATAAAATAAGATGATAATTTTTAATTTCAAAATATTTCACACTCTTTAACATGTAAATCTGAAAATCTATATCTCTGTTAGGCTCCAAATATTAGCCCCATCTCCCTCTGCCCTATCAGTTCCAAATTGAGGAAACTTTCACCTCAGGGCTCTGGTAGGTGGCTCCCTGGTCGCACTGCACACCTGTGTTGGGAAGATCTGTTTTTTGACTAAATGCTTTGCCACAATCTTTACATTTGTAGGGCTTCTTTCCAGTGTGAGTTCTGCTGTGGCAAAGAAAGGTTGATATTTGAGTAAAACCTTTGTCACATGCTTTACATTTGTAGGACTTCTCTCTAATGTGAATTCTGCTGTAACAAATAAGGCCTGTTTTACAATGGAAAGCTTTGCCACATTATTTACATTTGTAGGGCTTCTCTCCATTGTGAATTCTTCTTTGGTAAATAAGGTTAAATTTTTGACTAAAAACTTTGCCATATTCTTCACATTTATAGGGCTTTTTTCAGTGTGAATTCTGCTTTGCTTAATAAAGATTGATTTTTCTTTAAAAACTTCATCACATTCTGCCCATTGGTAGGGTATCTCTCCAGTGTGGGTTCTTCTGTGGTAAATAAGACTTTTTTTTTTTTTTACTAAAGGCTTTGCCATATTGTTTATATTTGTAGGGCTTCTCTCTAGTATATTTTCTTTGGTGGTAAACAAGGCCTGATTTTTTTTTATATTATTTCTGGTGTTTACTCTCACTTGTATTTTTCCATATTTTCTTTTGTTGTAAATAGTCAAGATAACAATTTCTATATTTTTCACTTATCACTTTGTGAAATATATGTTCTATGCCCTTTTCTGTTAAATATTCTTGGTTATGATTAGGAGTCATGACCAGGAAGGCCAAGTTTCTATAGTTCTCTAACATCACATTTCTATATAATTTTTTTTCTGACCAAGCTGAAGGCATTCCCACTCCTCTTCAGTCAAATCAATGGCTACATCCCTGAATGATAACAATTCCATTTCTTTGCTTTTGGGGTTCTGTATGTTTGCCCCTGATATTTTTCAGCACCTGTGTGGCACAGAAACCTGGGGCTCGTGTTCTAGGAGAAGAAGTGTAGAAAAAGATTCAAAAATCTCTATTGCATTATTAAGGTTCATTTTCCTTTTCTGAGGGCAGAAAAAAATGCTTTTTAAACAAAAAATTTAAATTAAAATTTCAATGACTTTGAAGTTTTTTTCTCTCTTCTCAGAAAAATCTTCATATTTTAATAATTTTAATTTTTATTCATCATTTTTTATCTTCCATTATTAAGAATTCTTTTTAAACTTAATTTGGGGGGATTGTTACTTGACCACATAACCAATGAGCCACATCACATCCTTTTTAGATTTTTTATTGAGAGACAGGAGCTCACTAAGTTACTTAAGACCTTACTAAATCCTAAGGCTGGTCTTGAACTTGTAAAATTTCTGCCTCACCCTCATAAGTTGCTGTTTATTACAGGCATTTTAAACAACATCCATATATTTTAATCTTCTTTACACCAGGCATGGTGGTATACACCTGTAATTCCAGTGACTTGGAAGTCTGATATAGAAGTATTATAAGTTCAAGTTCAGCCTTCACAACTTAGTGAGAACTGGTCTCAAAATTTAAAAATAAATAAATAAAAATTTTTAAAAGGCTGGGTATTTGCTCAGTGTGAGAAAGCATGCCTAGCATTTGTGAGACCTTATTTTAAGTCTTAATACAATAAATAAAAACTTATTTTTCTGAACAGTAAATATTTTATTATTAAATATGTTGTTCTCCAAAAGAGTATAAGTAAACAATATTTTTAAAAACATTTACATAATGGAGTATATTATCATGAATGGTAATTCTTTTCATTCCACCACACATGTGGAATATAATTTTGCTCTTAAACACTTAGAACATTATTATTTATTTTTCTGTATGTTGCAAGAATCCTTATATTTTGTCTTAGTAAGAAAAGTCATGATTTTGGGAATGTACATATGTTAACTGCATCTTCCTTCTTGCAAAATTGAATTCATGCAGCTGTGTGTAGCCCAATATGTGAATCCAGAACTCAGTTCAGGGCCAATCACTGGACTAATCGACTGGCTCAACTGCTTTTGAGGTAAGAGTAAGTGCATTGGCAATATTCTTATAATCTATTATTTGTTTTTAGGACCATGTGGGTAATATTTTCCTCTTTTTAAAAATATTTTTAATAAATAATTTCCAGAAACAAATAAATAATGACTGCAAATCTTCGATATGCCTCAGACTTATAGCATAAAAAAGTGAAAGATAAAAATAAAAGTTAAAAATAAAAATTTAAAAGTTAAAAGTTAAAAATAACCCAGGCTCATATTTATTTAGGTATACATAAAACAAGTGATGTAAAAATTGAAATTTCTAATAAATGGAGCTGAACTCAGATTTAAGCTTCATTATTCAATTTTACAAACAAAATGATGCAGTTTCTTAATATGTTCAATTTTGAAAAAAAAAATAATACTGTCATTTTAACCAGGGCCCGCCAACATATTGGGCAAGCACCCCACCACTGAGCCAAATGTGCAAAGCCCAGCTTTTTTAAAAACAAGTTCTCAATAATTTGTGCAAGCTGGCCTTGTACTGCTTGTCTCAGTACCTGAGATAACAGGCATGGGCCACCTTGCTCCTGCATAAATTTTAATTGTTGAGAGAAGCTTTCAAAGGTAAACAGTTTACTAGGACTTTATGTTGTTACCAAGGGTATATATAATTTATATAACATAAATTTTTGAACTGATGTATAAAAACTAAGAGAAGAAATCAGCTTTATCAACAAGAAGAAATAATAAAAACAAAATCAATTTTATAAATTGATACAAAAGCTACATGTTAAATCTCAGTATAAAAAGCTACATGTTAAATGGCAAAAATGCAGGGCAGTGCAGAGAATGCACAAGAATCAGGGATAGTGAGGAGTTTTGCATAAATAAATTTTAAATTACTCTTTCTAAAATGTGTAAATTGTTTTATACAGTTGTATAGAGAAGCTGAAAAGAGAGGAAATCTTCACATCATTCAAATTAATGACACCATTTCTTAGAAATGGAAATTTTATTTTGATACTAATATTTTTGATGCCTGAAGAGAGTTAAGGGCATAATTTCTGTAGCTAGCTATTTTGAAATAAAAATTAAATTCAAAGATATTGATCTTATATTTGACTCAGTATGTAAATTTTCACATTTTCAACAATTTTCCATATCTGTGGCAAATAAATAATGAAATAAATGAATGATAAATAAATAAATAACAAATAAATAAAAATTTATTTGTTCTGCAGATTAACTCTTTATGCCCACAATTATATTCGATGTTACAGCCAAAATCATCATTTCTGCTATAACTTCACAGTTTCCAGTAATGTCAGTTCTTCACAGAATGACTTTTCTTAGAACTTTAACTTCTTATTCTGTTTACATAGAGGTCTACAGTTTTTTTCTTACTCTGTGTCTGAAAGATTCAACTGCCACATCTTCCTGTATTGAGAGTTGAGAAGTGTGAATGTTGGATGTGATCTTCAAGGTGCCTCCTGGATCACTCCAACATCAGAATGCTTTCTTGCCTAGGGTATTCAGACTTTTACCACGGGCAGATATTACTGGGAGATGGAAGTGGGAGACTCTTGGAACTGGGCTTTTGGAGTCTGTAATGATTATTGGAAAGAGAACAAAGATGGCAAGATGGATGAGGTGAAGGTCTCTTCCTCTTTGGATGTGTTAAGGAGGGATCCCATTACACTCTCTTTACCAACTCCCCACTTGTTTTTCAGTAAGTACTAAGGCCATTGGCTGAATAAGAGTATTCCTAGATTGTGAAGGTAGAACTGTGATCTCTACTAATGTTTCTCAAAGTTTTTTGATATACAGTATTTCTTCCTACTCTTTCTCTCCCCATATCAAAGCTTTTTTCTGCTGTAGTCACTTCTGACCAGACATACATAAGGACTGTGCCGCTAATACTATGGAAAATCCAATATCTAAAGAAGCCCTCTCCCTTGGGCCTTATGAAACATGTCAAACAGAATATATCTTTTTAAGTTTAGGTTACCTCAAATTTTGTAAAAATCTACTTAATCTGTTATTAATTGTGGTGATAATATTAAAATCACATAAAGTTTTGAAATTTATGCATTTTTAATTAATTTATTTTGGGAATATAATCACCTATGATACATGAAGTAGGACATATTTTCTGGTTTTATTTGTGAAATGTAACAAAATAAAGGAATAGATAATTTTTGATTTAATAAAGGTAAAATTCAATGTAAGAGAATGTGTCTCTTTCTTTTCTGTGTTGGTCCATTTTCTGTTCTTTTAATATAATACTGAATCTGGGTAAATTATAAAGAAAAGATTCATTTATCTCACAGTTCTGAAGACAGGTAAGTTCTAGGTTATGATGCCTGAATTTTTGGTGAGGGTTTCATGCTGAATCTGCTCATAGCAGAGAAGCAGTAGGAGAAATTGTCCAGTGAAGAAAGTCTGAACACATGTGTGACACCCTTCATAACAACCCATCTTCTCAAAAATGACTCATTTTCCAAGGGCCCAGAATTTACTCCTTCATTCAGGCTCAGTGCAAGGAGAAAGGCTCTAATTCTTTTTAATGACTTAAAGACCTCATCTCAAAATACTACTGCTCTATGGAATAATATTTCAACTTGAGTTTTGTTGGGGAAAATCCACATTTAAACCATAGTACTATATAGCCCCTCTGTCTATAATTCAGAGTCTGAGAGGTTGTATCTACTTGATTTCTTCCTTTGGGAAGAAATTTAGCAAACATGAACATTTGAGGTCCCTGGAATTGAGGTGCTTCCCTCATCTATCACTCTGATAATCTGAGGAAGAAATAGGGCCTCCTTGACAGCCTAATGCCTTTGTAGCAGAGGAAATCTCAAGGAAGTGACTTCTATACATTTTTCTTTATAGCCCAGGATTCTTGTATTATAAACTAAAACTCATGCTTTCATACCATACCATCCAATAGGTTATTTTTTGAAGTCTCGTTGTTTATATATCCTAAAACCATAATTAGTATCTATTGGACAAAATCATCTTTGATACTAATCTGTGTAAAAGGGAGGTTCCAGGAAAGTCTACCACAGCTAGAAAGAATCAATAGAGTCTTCAGGGTGACTAATTTTCACTGGATGGGGTGTGGGGAATGTGGCCATCTTTGCTCTTGCAGTTCATGCTGTGTATGTGGCATTACTTAAGAAGCAGCCCCAAGGAAGAGTCCTGGGTCTCTTTTGGGAAAGCATAAGATTGATGTGACAAAAATAAAACCAAAACTTTCTTTCTTTCTTTCTTTCTTTCTCTTCTTTTTTAAACAGAAATGGAACGCAGGGACACTTTACCACTGAACCACATCTTCAGCCCTTTTAAATATTTTAATTACAGATAGAGTCTTTCTGTATTGCTTAGGGTCTCACTAAATTGCGGAGGCTGGGTTTGGACTTCTGATACTCTTGCCTCAGCCTCAGAAACTGGGATTATAGGTGTGGGCCACCTCAGCTGGTGAGGAAAACAAAATTTCTAAACTAAATCCCTCTCCACATGGGAGAATAAAACTAAAGCAAAAGTCAGAAAGAAAAATGTTTATAAATGTTCAAAAACACATACTAAAATAATCGCATATGATGTCAACCTCTTTCCATTCTTAAAGGTGAAAAATAAAAGAACAAAACTGAAAATCTTTAGATATAATCTGAATTTGGGGATTCAATTTATTTATTTTTTTTCAAAACATTACACAATTCTTTATTATTAAATGAGAAAATCTCATTTGTTACATGGTCACATTGCTAGTCAGAGAAATGCTGCAGTGATGAAGAAAGTCAATGTTGGATCAACCAAAGTCCTCATTTCTACAACATTCATTTACAAAGAAATAATGTTCAACCCAGCCCAACAAAACATTCTTGGTTTTCTTCATATTGAAGTCCCCCCAAAAAACAATCTTCTAAAGGGGTATTTCACTACATAAATTATAGTTCTTCATTTTTACAATTCACCCCAAACTGTATGAGAGATGTATCACACTAAAAATTCTAAAGGTGTTAGGAAATCCTTCACACATCATCATCATCATCTGATGTGTCACTGCTACTTGTCTCTGTGTCATCATTCTCAATTGTGGGTTTGAAAGTGCTGTTTTTCCAGGGTCCAAACTTGAAGTCACAGATCAGGCCATTTTTCAAAATACCATTTTTTCTCAGACCATTCTTCTGCAACTGTTCACTAATAACTTGGAATTCTCTCATTTCATCCTCAGTTAAGGGAGCACATGTTTCATCATTTTCACTGTCTTCCTGCCAGCCCATTTCCTTTAACAATCTGTGTTCTGCCTCAAGTGAACTGGAAAGAACATCAGTTTGTGGAAAGGTTGAAGACTGAATGATCTGTTGGGAAATCACTGTGGCATTGCCATTCTCTTGTGGAATTTCATTTTCATCAAAGTTTCTGTTTATATCCCTTTCTTGGTGAGTACTATTGCTGTTATGCAAATTAAATGAGTCTTCATCCTTCTCTGAGACAGCATGGCTTTCATCTTCATGTTCTTCTTCTACTCTGTCCCTTTTCAATGCTTTCAAAAATTCACTCTTCTTATCAGTGCGCATTCATGTCAGTTTGGTTAGAGGAGGCTGCTGATTAAGTTTGTCAACAGGTGAAGAGGAATTGGAACAATTACACTCTTTCACTGAATTTGGTGATGGACTAAAATTCTTGGCAGTTGAATAAAAGCATTAAAGTTGCCAACACCATATGAAGATTCATGAGGGAAAGAAGTCCCAACCTTATTTTCTTTAGTTTGGCTTTTCCACTGTGTAGGTTTTGTAGGTGAAGCAGCAGTTTTAGGCACTAAGCCTTTATAAACACTCAGACCAGTTCCATTCTTAACTGGCTGTGACTGAAGATTTCCTACTACAGGGAATCCAGATAGCTGTAAGTCTTTTGTATTACCTTTCTTAATGACCAGCATCCTTGGAGCTCTAGATTTAGGATTCAGAGGATATTCTAAGAGAGGAGCTTGGGAGATTTTTTTGGTTGGGTATGTGTGTGTCTGGGCGTGTAGGCCCCATACACCTGCAGCTAATGATTTATTCTGATTTGGTTCTCTCTCATATTCAGGATTTAAAGATGGAAAATCCTCAGCCTCAAACTGTTTCCATTCTCTTTTATCTTCTTTCCTTCCGGTTTCATTGTCAGGTATGTTGTTTTCATGTAGACCTTGGCTTTTTCCAGAACGGAAAATACTGCTAAGAGAACGGGAATTTCCACCATGGTATCCTCCTCCATGATTTATGTTTTCAGTACCATTTCTGCCATGCCTATGCCATCCATTTTTTTCTTTCCTTCGAAAATTACCTCCATTAGAACGTCCAATACCAGAATCAAAGCCATCTAAAGAATTGTGTCTTCGACGATTCACATCATAACAATTTTCTGTCCATGAAAAATTTTCAGAATGCTTCTCAAAATTCAATAATGACTTTGTTGATGATGGTGGAGTAGGAAAATTAAGCCAGGCTGGAGCAAAGTCATGCTGCGCCATTTAGGTCCAGTCTCTCCAAGTCAGTGAAATAAGGCTTCAACACCTCATGGCAAGTCCAAATTCCAACAGGACTGCCCACGAAGGTGTTGGTTCTTTCTCTGTAATCTTTATGTTTTCCAGTTTGTTTGTTTTATTTTACATATGATTTTTTTTGGGGGGAAATAGTTGCTAGAGCTCATGTGGCAATTGTATACTTACCTTAAGAATGACTCTATGGTTTCAGCAGTTCTTGCTTCAGAAGTGAAAATATGAATTACACTTCAGGATCATGCACTCAAGGTGTAGAGGGGGTCAATTTTGATGTCATTCAGCCAGGTAAGTTTCAAACTCTACTCGGGAGAAGAATGAGCTGGTCTCCTGGAGTTCACTTGTATTGAGTTTCTGAAGACCACACCCACTTCTTCCTTGATTGCATTTCAGGATGCTCCAAATCAGAGTTAGTGTAGATAATTGGATTAGTATGGGTGATTAGATTACTGTGAGTGGTTTGGATGTGTGGGTAATTAGTTCTCAGGTAGAAAAATTTGATGTAATCTCTTCTCTAATCTTCATAAACAAACATCCAGAGTATTGCCAACAGTTACTGACTTAAAAAAATGAATCCCCAAATTCAGATTATATCTAAAGATTTTTAGTTTTGTTCTTTTATTTTTCACCTTTAAGAACAGAAAGAGGGTGTCATCATATGTGATTTTTTTAGTAAGTGTTTTTGAACGTTTATAAACATTTTTCTTTCCGACTTTTGCTTTAGTTTTATTCTCCCATGTGGAGAGGGATTTAATTTAGAAATATTGTTTTCCTCACCAGCTGAGGTGGCCCACACCTATAATCCCAGTTCCTGAGGCTGAGGCAAGAATATGAGAAGTCCAAATCCAGCCTCAGCAATTTAGTGAGGCTCTAAGCAACTCAGCAAGACTCTATTTCTAATTAAAATATTAAAAAGGGTTGAGGGTGTGGTTCAGTGGTAAAGTGTCTCTGGGTTCAATTTCTGTTTAAAAAAAGAGAAAGAAAAGAAAGAAAGAAAGAAAGGAACTAGTTTTGTTTTTATTTTTGTCACCTCAATCTCATGCTTTCCCAAAAGAGACCCAGGACCCTTGCTTGGGTCTGCTTCTTAAGTAATGCCACATACACAGCATGAACTGCAAGAGCAAAGATGGCCACATTTCCCACACCCCATCCTGTGTGGCAGTGAAGTTTTGTGACCCTGAAGCCTCTATTGACTCTTTCTAGTTTTGGTAGAATTTCCTAGAAACTCCCTTTTACACAGATTAATATCAAAGATGATTTTGTTCTATGGTTACTAATTATGATTTTAGGATGTAAAAACAAGAAGACTTTAAAAAATACTATATTGGATGGTATGGTGTGGAGGCATGAGTTTTGGTTTCTAATGCAAGAATCCTGGGCTATAAAGGAAAATGTTTAGGAGAAGTCACTGCCCTGAGATTTCCAGAGCTACAAAGGCATTAGGCTGCCTAGGAGGTACTATTTCTTCCTCAGATTTTCAGAGTGCTGGATGAGGAAGTCTCTCATTTCCAGGGACCTCAAATGTTCACATTTGCTAAACTTCTTCCCAAAAGCAGAAATCAAGAAGATACAACCTCTCAGACCCTATGTGAGGCAGCAATATTTTCCCTCTGAAAGATGCAATTTGGTCATGGTGATTTCTGACACATAAGATAAAGCAGTTACTTAAGGTCTAGCTCAGGCAAAAATTTTGAGACAGCTGCTGTGCACAGGGGTTTATGTCAATGATCCCACCTACTCAGGAGGCTAAGGCTACTTGGAAGCATAAGAAATTTAAGGACAGACTGGAAAACTGAGCACGACTATCTAAAAAAAAAGGTGTGGGGTTGAGACAGTGTTAATCCTGCTAAAATGTTAGCCATGGGCTTGACTTTCACCAGCGACCCAGTGAAACTGTCACCACTTTCTGTTGGAGTGTTTGGAGGGTAGAAGTGGGCAAAGACATAAACCTGCCAAACAGCAGACTCAATTCTCTGGGGGTCTGTGAAGTCAAGATACCTAACTTCTGAGGTACTGTTTTAATCTCTTTTGCAGGTGGAGGAGTGGTGCTTATGGGAGTTTCAAGCACAATTTGAAGACCCCCACCTTCTGCACAGGCAGCCAGGTCAGACATTATTAATCCTGTCACATGTAGCCAACAACATGAATCTTTGGAACACTTCATCCTTTGTGTTTCATCCGCGTGATTTTATACTTTTAAAAGTTTACATCACTTGCTTAACTTTTAAAATTTGTCTTTTTAAAATTAAACAGAATTATAAGTGCAAGACTTTACCAGATTTGAAATACTTAAAACAAATGAGTGATGTGTAGAAAAATAATAAATCTGATCTATTTACAAAATATTCTATAAAATTTCATTTTCTTAGCCAGCATGGTGGCATACTCCTATAATTCTAGCTATTCAGGAGTCTCAGGAAGGAGGATCTCAAATTTGATGCCAGGCTGGGCAATTTAGCAAGAACTTGTTTATTTCTACTGGAATATCTAGGCACTGGGAAATGCTTTGAGTAAGTATGCTTTTTCTTTTTACTTTCTCCAGCTTTGAGTAAACTTCATTTATTACATTTTTTATCAGTCAATATTGATTTTTAAATTTCTTTTTATTCATATGGAGGTCTAGCAGTTTAATATGTGGTTCAAATTTGTATTAATATAGTGACTCATAAAAGTGAATATATTTTTATATCTGACTATACATACATATAGGTATATTTTGTTTTGTGATATTATCTTTCAAAAATTAACAATTTTACAGGTTGCATTTTTGTTTGTTTATCAAATATAATGTCTCTGAATTGGATTCAGTCTTGCTTTGGAAGACTTTCTGAGAAGCTCGCTTTTACACAGATTAGTATCAAAGATGATTTTATCCAGTAGTTACTAATTATGATTTTGGGATGTAAAAACAAGAAGACTTCAAAAAATACCATATTGGATGGTATGGTATGGAAGCATGAGTTTTGTTTTCTAATATAAGAATCCTGGGCTATAAAGGAAAATATTTAGGAGAAGTCACTGTCCTGAGATTTCCAGAGCTACAAAGTCATTAGGCTGCCTAGGAGGAGCTGTCTCAAAATTTTTGCCCGAGCTAGACCTCATGTAACTGTTTTATCCTAGGTGTCAGAAATCATTGTGTATACAATGCATCTTCCAGAGGAAAATACTGCTGCCCAACCCAGGGTCTGCGAGATTGTATCTTCTTGATTTCTGCTTTTGGGAAGAAGTTATTAAATGTGAACATTTGAGGTCCCTGGAAATGAGATACTTCCTTTATCTAGAACTCTGAAAATCTGAGGAAGAAATAGGGACTCCATGGCAATCTAATTGCTTTATAGCATTAGGTTGTCTAGAGTAACAGAACCAACAGGATATATATGGTTATAAAAAGGGGATTTATTAGATTTCCTTAAAGAACTAGAAGTTGTATATTCCCACAATGGCTGTCTGCAGGCTGGAGAGCTGAAGGAACCACTAGATTCTGAGTCTAATGTAGAGATTCTTACCATGGAAATATAAAAGGAAGCATTCTTCTGGTGAGCAAACCCCCAGGGGGTAACAGTCACTCTGTTTCCCACTCTTAGAATGTCCTGCAATTTCTCCTAGGAACTAGTAACATAACTAAAACAAATGCAATGCCTGACTGCTGGGAAAACTTCTGTGCAAAGACACAGAATGCCTCATAGCCATAGCAATGTCTTTTATGAGAAGGCTCTGTGTTAGAATCTTATCAGCTTCGACCTTGATCTCGGGCACACAGTTTCTGAGAATTAAAGAACTTTCTTGTTAGACAACAATAATGTTTCACTGAGCCTAACCCTGTGCAAATAACAGTAACTTTATACAATGTACTTTTTTGAGAACTACACAAAGCTCCTAACATTGCACATTGCAACTCAGTATGTAACTGAGGAATAAGCTGCATAAAGTTGCTAAGTCTATAACCTGCCTAGTAATACATAAAACAATATGTACTAGTGATGCCAATGACCTAAAGTAACCTGTGAATATAAATAAAGCTAGCAGCTCTGCACTTTGCTTCTGTCTCCTTTTATTTTCCTTACAGTCTAAAATTCTGGAGCCTCAGAACAAAAGGGATCAATGATGTTGCCCCATTAGGACCAAAGGCCTGGAAACAAACTGAGAGCCACTGGTTAGAATCCACTTTGGAGTGAAGGAGCTGGAATCTGATGTCCACAAGAGTTTGCAGCAGCAATCCAAAATCCCTCAAAGAGAATCAAATTAGAGAGTACTGCTGCATTAGCATTAATGTTAGTAATTAATGTAATTAATTAATGTTAGTTAGCATTAATGTTAGTACATTAGCATTAATGTTAGTACATTAGTACACTAGCATTAATGTTCCATATCAGCAAATAAAAACCAAGTTGTTTTTGTTTTGTTTTGTTTTGGTTTGGTTTTTGTTTTGTTTTTTGACCTTTTGAGAGACTAGAATAGCCAGTTATCTAAACAGGCAGGTTTGGGCCAACTCAGTAAGAGAATTTTCTGGGCATTAACCTTTACAAGGAAAATAAGCTTATCTTAATTTTGTCTTATGTCCTAGTTCACTTTGTCTTATGTCCTTCCCTAGCTTTTTTTCAAACTACCTTATAACAACCCATTATTTTGCCAGATCTCTGTCATAGTGTCTCTGTTCTCTCTCTCTCTCTCTCTCTCTCTCTCTCTCTCTCTCTCTCTCTCTCTCTCTCTCTCTCCTTTTTTTGCACATCTCTACTTATAAATGTGATGGAATTCATGAGTTGAAAATAAAAAGCAATTACATTATTAATCAAATTTGTTGTGATTATTTTCTTTCAATGAAATCTGGGCAAGTCATATAACTTAAGAAATTCACTGATGCCTTCAATATCTTCTATTTTATTGGAGTATAAGTTTTCAAGTTTTCAAAATAATTTATAATTAACATCTGTATTTCTGTATTGTCTGTTGTGATATTACCTTTTTCATCATGTATGCTGGTAATTTGAGTTCTCTCTCTCCTTCTGTTCATTAGAGTAGCCAAGGGTCTGTCAATTTTATTTGTTTTTTCAAAGAACCACCTTTCTGTGTTTTCAATTGTTTCTTTTGTTTTGATTTAATTGATTTCAGCTCTAATTTTAAATATTATTTTTTTTGCCTTCCACTGCTTCTGCTGTTGGTTTGTTCTTCTTTTTCTAGGGATTTGAGATGCAAAGTGAGGTCATTTATTTGTTGACTTTTTCTTCTCTTAAGGAATGAAATCCATGCAATAAACTTTCCTCTTAGAATTGTTTTCATGGTGTCCCAGCGATTTTGATACGTTGTGTATATGTTCTCATTTGCCTCTAAGAATTTTTAAATCTCTTCATTGATGTCTTCTGCAGCCCATTCTTCATTCAGTAGCATATTGTTTAGTCTCCAGGTGTTGAAATAAATTTTATTTTTTTCATTTTGTCATTGATTTTCAATTTCACTCAATTATAATCTCATAAACTATATGGTAGTATCTCTACTTTTTTGTATTTGCTAAGAGTTGCTTTGTGGCAGAGTACATCGTCTATTTTAGAGAAGGATTCATGTGTTGCTGAGAAGAAAGTGTATCCACATAATGAAGGTGAACTATTCTATATATGTCAGTTAAGCCTAAGTTATTGATTGCATTATTGAGTTCTATAGATTCTTTTTTTAGAGAGGGAGAGGGAGAGAGAGAGAGAGAGAATTTTTTAATATTTATTTTTTAGTTTTCGGCGGACATAACATCTTTATTTGTATGTGGTGCTGAGGATCGAATCCACTGCCACCCGCATGCCAGGCAAGTGTGCTACCACTTGAGCCACATCCCCAGCCCTATATAGATTCTTTATTCAACTTTGGTTGGAAGATCTATTCAGTGATGAGAGAGTTGTGTTAAAGTCACCCAAGATTATTGTGTTGTGATTAATTTGACTCTTGACCTTGAGAAGAATTTGTTTGATGAACATAGCTATACCATTGTTTGGGGCATATATATTTATGATTGTTATGTCTTGTTGGTGTATGGTTCCCTTCAGCAGTATGTAATGTCCATCTTTTGATTAACTTTGGCTTGAAGTCTATTTTATTTGACATGAGAATGGAAATCCCTGCTTGCTTCTGTAGTCCATGTGAGTGATATGACTTTTCCCAACCTTTCTCCTTCAGTTTGTGTATATTTTCCTATCAGGTGAGTCTCCTGGAGGCAGCTAATTGTTGGGTCTTCTTTTTAAATCCAATCTGCTAGCCTATGTCTTTTGATTGGTAAGTTTAAGCCATTAACATTCAGTGTTACTATTGAGACATGGTTTGTATTCCCAGCCATTTTTGTTTATTTTGTTATTTAATTTGACTTGATTTTCTTCTTTGATTAGTTTTTCCTTTAGGGTACTATCTTCCTCTGCTGATTTTCATTGTTGTTTCTTATTTCCTCTTCATGGAATATTTTTCCAAGAATGTTTTGTATTGCTGGTTTTCTAGCTATAAATTCTTTTAACTTTTGTTTATTATGGAAGGTTTTTATATAACTTCAAATCTAAAGCTTAATTTTGCTGGATAGAAGATTCTTGGTTGGCACCAATTTTCTTTCAGAGCTTGATATATGTTGTTCCAGGATATTTTAGCTTTCATGGTCTGTGTTCAAAAATCTGCCATTATGTAATCTGATTCCTTTCTCTTGTGGCTTTTAAAATTCTCTCCTTATTCTGTTTGTTTGGAATTTTCATTATAATGTTCCTTAGTGTGGAGCTGTTGTGATTTTGTACACTTGGCATCCTGTAGGCTTCTTGAATTTGGATTTCCAATTCATTCTTCATGTCTGGAAAGTTTTCTGATATTATTTTATTAAATAGATTGTTCTTTTCTTTGGTTTGGAACTCTATGCCTTCTTTTATCCCAACTCTTAAATTTGGTCTTTTTATGCTACCCTGTATTTCTTGAATGTTCTTCTCATTGTTTCTTAGTATTATCACTATGTGGCCTATGTTCTTTTCAAGATTATATATTTTGTCTTCATTGTCTCATGTCCTATCTTCCAAGTGGTCTACTCTGTTGGTGATGCTTTCATTTGAGCTTTTAATTTGGTTTATTGATTCTTTTATTTCATTTCAAGGATTTCTATTTTTTTTTGAACCTCTATTTTTCTTTTGAGGTGATCTTTTGCTTCCTGTATATGTTTATTTAGCTCCTTGTTGAAATGGTCTTTTACTGCCTGTATTTGCACTCTTATATCTTCCTTGAGATCACAGAACATTTTAACCATGTATATCCTACACTACTTCTCTTTCTTCTGCTGTGGCTGCCAATGATTCTAATTATGTGGTGCCTTCAATTTCTTCAGGGCACTTTCTTCCCTTGTCTTTTCATGTTGCAAATGTGTCTTCCTTTCCAGCTGTGTGGGTCTAAATTGTTATTGTTTTTACACTATAGATTTGTAGTGTTCTTGTAGAGTTCCAAGACCTCTCCTTTGTAGAGAATGACAATGTTAACAGATCCCAATATCAACAATATACCACCTATGAACAATTTGTTGTGATTAAGGCATTTATAGTTTAGTCCCGATGTACAGAAATGTTGGATTCAGTTATTATCTAAAATATAATCAGTAGTTTTGTAAAAAGGTTTACAGTTTCTATGGTGAAAAATAAACTGGGGGTGGAGCTTAGGATGATTGGCTGAGGAGGTAGGATATGAAGATATAGATATCTTAGGAAGTGTGAAGGAGAAATCTAATGAAGAGGGTTAGAAGCAAGAGAATAGACAGGAAGTAATTTAGGGTAGTCAAGTATGTGGGATAAAAGTAGAGTACATAAAACAAACACATACGTGTATTTGGAAAAATACAGATGTTGAAACAGTGAAATTTGGAGATGGAAAAAAAAATAAAAGAATATAAAGGAAAAGAAAAAAGGGCATATACAATACTTTGTATTATATTATTCAGAAGACTCAGTCCTCAAAGTTCTATTTCATGCAAAGTTCTTGGTTTCACATATCTTGGGGATGTGAGGGCTGGAGGATAGAGGGTGATAAGAGAACAAACAAATAAACAAACAAACAAAAAAAAACTCCATTGAGAAAACCAGGGTTTTAGCTAGCTTTAGAGTTCTGTATCTTTCCTGTTTCTCTTCTCATTCAATAGGTGGGGGTTATCTGTTGTAAGCTGGTGTCTCTGCCCTCTGGATGGTGAAGGTAACCAGGGTGGAAAGAATAGTCTTGGCACAGGGCACAGATGCAGGGAGTGCCTGCATCCCTGCTGAAAGACTGCACCTCATGTGTCTCTTTTTTGGGACCGCTCATATTACTTGAGTGCCTGGTACTATCTCTATCTCTTGCTGGGAGATTTCCCAGTTTTGGGTCTCTCTGTTAGGCTCCAAATATTAGCCCCATCTCCCTCTGCCCTATCAGTTCCAAATTGAGGAAACTTTCACCTCAGGGCTCTGGTAGGTGGCTCCCTGGTCGCACTGCACACCTGTGTTGGGAAGATCTGTTTTTTGACTAAATGCTTTGCCACAATTTTTATATTTGTAGGGATTCTCTCCAATGTGAATTCTATTGTGACAAATAAGGCCTGTTTTTCTATGGAAAGCTTTGCCACAATCTTTACATTTGTAGGGCTTCTTTCCAGTGTGAGTTCTGCTGTGGCAAAGAAAGGTTGATATTTGAGTAAAACCTTTGTCACATGCTTTACATTTGTAGGACTTCTCTCCAATGTGAATTCTGCTGTAACAAATAAGGCCTGTTTTTCAATGGAAAGCTTTGCCACATTCTTTACATTTGTAGGGCTTCTCTCCAGTGTGAATTCTTCTTTGGTAAATAAGGTTAAATTTTTGACTAAAAACTTTGCCATATTTTTCACATTTATAGGGCTTTTTTCAGTGTGAATTCTGCTTTGCTTAATAAAGATTGATTTTTCTTTAAAAACTTTATCACATTCTGCCCATTGGTAGGGTATCTCTCCATTGTGGGTTCTTCTGTGGTAAATAAGATTTTTTTTTTTTTTTTTTTACTAAAGGCTTTGCCATATTGTTTATATTTATAGGGCTTCTCTCCAGTATAATTTCTTTGGTGGTAAACAAGGCCTGATTTTTTTATATGATTTCTGGTGTTTACTCTCACCTGTAGCTTTCCATATTTTCTTTTGTTGTAAATAGTCAAGATAACAATTTCTATATTTTTCACTTATCACTTTGTGAAATATATGTTCTATGCCCTTTTCTGTTAAATATTCTTGGTTATGATTAGGAGTCATGACCAGGAAGGCCAAGTTTCTATAGTTCTCTAACATCACATTTCTATATAATTTTTTTCTGATCAAGATGAAGGCATTCCCACTCCTCTTCAGTCAAATCAATGGCTACATCCCTGAATGATAACAATTCCATTTCTTTGCTTTTGGGATTCTGTATGTTTGCCCCTGATATTTTTCAGCAGCTGTGAAGCACAGAAACCTGGGGCTTGTGTTCTAGGAGAAGAAGCATAGAAAAAGAGTCAACACTCTCTATTGCATTATTAAGCTTCATTTTCCTTTTCTGAGGGCAGAAAAAATGCTTTTAAAAAATTAAAAATTCAGTGACTTTGAAGTTTTTTCTCTCTTCAGAAAAATCTTCATTTTTAATAATTTTAATTTTTCATTCATCATTTTTTATCTTTCATTATTAAGAATTCTTTTTAAACTTAATTTGGGGGGGGGATTGTTACTGAACCACATAACCAATGAGCCAGATTGCATCCTTTTTAAATTTTCTATTTGGAGACAGAAGTTCACTAAGTTACTTAAAACCTTACTAAATCCTAAGGCTTGTCTTGAACTTGTGAACCTTCTGCCTCACCCTCATAAGATGCTGGTTATTACAGGCATTTGAAACAGCATCCATATTTTTTAATCTTCTTTACACCAGGCATGGTGGTATACACCTGTAATTCCAGTGACTTGGAAGTCTGATATAGAAGTATTATAAGTTCAAGTTCAGCCTTCACAACTTAGTGAGAACTGGTCTCAAAATTTAAAAATAAATAAATAAAAATTTTTAAAAGGCTGGGTATTTGCTCAGTGTGAGAAAGCATGCCTAGCATTTGTGAGAACTTAATTTAAGTCTTAATACAATAAATAAAAACTTATTTTTCTGAACAGTAAATATTTTATTATTAAATATGTTGTTCTCCAAAAGAGTATAAGTAAACAATGTTTTTAAAAACCTTTACATAATGGAGTATATTATCATGAATGGTAATTCTTTTCATTCCACCACACATGTGGAATATAATTTTGCTCTTAAACACTTAGAACATTTTTATTTATTTTTCTGTATGTAGCAAGAATCCTTATATTTTGTCTTATTAAGAAAAGTCATGATTTTGGGACTGTACATATGTTAACTGCATCTTCCTTCTTGCAAAATTGAATTCATACAGCTGTGTGTAGCCCAATATGTGAATCCAGATCTCAGTTCAGGGCCAATCACTGGACTAATCGACTGGCTCAACTGCTTTTGAGGTAAGGGTAAGTCCATTGGCAATATTCTTATAATCTATTATTTGTTTTTAGGACCATGTGGGTACTGTTTTCCTCTTTTTAAAAATATTTTTAATAAATAATTTCCAGAAACAAATAAATAATGACTGCAAATCTTCGATATGCCTCAGACTTATAGCATAAAAAAGTGAAAGATAAAAATAAAAGTTAAAAATAAAAATTTAAAAGTTAAAAGTTAAAAATAACCCAGGGTCATATTTATTTAGGTATATATAAAGCAAGTGATGTAAAAATTGAAATTTCTAATAAATGGAGCTGAACTCAGATTTAAGCTTCATTATTCAATTTTACAAACAAAATGATGCAGTTGCTTAATATGTTCAATTTTGAAAAAAAAATAATACTATCATTTTAACCAGGGCCCGCCAACATATTGGGCAAGCACCCCACCACTGAGCCAAATGTGCAAAGCCCAGATTTTTTAAAAACAAGTTCTCAATAATTTGTGCAAGCTGGCCTTGTACTGCTTGTCTCAGTACCTGAGATAACAGGCATGGGCCACCTTACTCCTGCATAAATTTTAATTGTTGAGAGAAGCTTTCAAAGGTAAACAGTTTACTAGGATTTTATGTTGTTACCAAGGGTATATATAATTTATATAACATAAATTTTTGAACTGATGTATAAAAACTAAGAGAAGAAATCAGCTTTATCACCAAGAAGAAATAATAAAAACAAAATCAATTTTATAAATTGATAAAAAAGCTACATGTTAAATCTCAGTATAAAAAGCTACATGTCAAATGGCAAAAATGCAGGGCAGTGCAGAGAATGCACAAGAATCAGGGATAGTGAGGAGTTTTGCATAAATAAATTTTAAATTACTCTTTCTAAAATGTATAAATTGTTTTATCCAGTTGTATAGAGAAGCTGAAAAGAGAGGAAATCTTCACATCATTCAAATTAATGACACCATTTCTTAGAAATGGAAATTTTATTTTGATACTAATATTTTTGATGCCTGAAGAGAGTTAAGGGCATAATTTCTGTAGCTAGCTATTTTGAAATAAAAATTAAATTCAAAGATATTGATCTTATATTTGACACAGTATGTAAATTTTCACATTTTCAACAATTTTCCATATCTGTGGCAAATAAATAATGAAATAAATGAATGACAAATAAATGAAAATAAATAAATAAATAACAAATACATAAAAAACTATTTGTTCTGCAGATTAACTCTTTATGCCCACAATTGTACTAGATGTTACAGCCAAAAACATCATTGCTGCTATAACTTCACAGTTTCCAGTAATGTCAGTTCTTCACAGAATGAGTTTTCTTAGAACTTTAGCTTCTTATTCTGTTTATATACAGGTCTACAGTTTTTTTCTTACTCTGTGTCTGAAAGATTCAACTGCCACATCTTCCTGTATTGAGAGTTGAGAAGTGTGAATGTTGGATGTGATCTTCAAGGTGCCTCCTGGATCACTCCAACATCAGAATGCTTTCTTGCCTAGGGTTTTCAGACTTTTACCACGGGCAGATATTACTGGGAGATGGAAGAGGGAGACTCTTGGAACTGGGCTTTTGGAGTCTGTAATGATTATAGGGAAGGGAACAAAGATGACAAGATGGATGAGGTGAAGGGCTCTTCCTCTTTGGATGTGTTAAGGAGGGTTCCCATTACACTCTCTTTACCAACTCCCCACTTGTATTTCAATAAGTACTAAGGCCATTGGCTGAATAAGAGTATTCCTAAATTATGAAGGTAGAACTGTGATCTCTACTAATGTTTCTTAAAGTTTTTTGATATACAGTATTTCTTCCTATTCTTTCTCTCCCCATATCAAAGCTTTTTTCTTCTGTAGTCACTTCTGACCAGACATACATAAGGACTGTGCCACTAATACTATGGAAAATCCAATATCTAAAGAAGCCCTCTCCCTTGGGTCTTATGAAATATGTCAAACAGAATATATCTTTTTAAGTTTAGGTTACCTCAAATTTTGTAAAAATCTACTTAATCTGTTATTAATTGTGGTGATAATATTAAAATCACATACAGTTTTGAAATTTATGCATTTTTAATTAATTTATTTTGGGAATATAATCACCTATGATACATGAAGTAGGACATATTTTCTGGTTTTATTTGTGAAATGTAACAAAATGAAGGAATAGATAATTTTTGATTTAATAAAGGTAAAATTCAATGTAAGAGAATGTGTCTCTTTCTTTTCTGTGTTGGTCCATTTTCTGTTCTTTTAATATAATACTGAATCTGGGTAAATTATAAAGAAAAGATTCATTTATCTCACAGTTCTGAAGACAGGTAAGTTCTAGGTTATGATGCCTGAATTTTTGGTGAGGGTTTCATGCTGAATCTGCTCATAGCAGAGAAGCAGTAGGAGAAATTGTCCAGTGAAGAAAGTCTGAACACATGTGTGACACCCTTCATAACAACCCATCTTCTCAAAAATGACTCATTTTCCAAGGGCCCAGAATTTACTCCTTCATTCAGGCTCAGTCCAAGGAGAAAGGCACTAATTCTTTTTAATGACTTAAAGATCTCATCTCAAAATACTACTGCTCTATGGAATAATGTTTCAACTTGAGTTTTCTTGGGAAAAATCCACATTTAAACCATAGTACTATATAGCCACTCTGTCTATAATTCAGAGTCTGAGAGGTTGTATCTACTTGATTTCTTCCTTTGGGAAGAAATTTAGCAAATGTGAACATTTGAGGTCCCTGGAAATGAGGTGCTTCCCTCATCTATCACTCTGATAATCTGAGGAAGAAATAGGGCCTCCTTGACAGCCTAATGCCTTTGTAGCAGAGGAAATCTCAGGGCAGTGACTTCTATACATTTTTCTTTATAGCCCAGGATTCTTGTATTATAAACCAAAACTCATATTTCCATACCATACCAACCAATATGTTATTTTTTGAAGTCTCATTGTTTTTACATCCTAAAATCATAATTAGTAACTATTGGACAAAATCATCTTTGATACTGATCTGTGTAAAAGGGAGGTTCCAGGAAAGTCTACCAAAGCTAGAAAGAATCAATAGAGGCTTCAGGGTGACAAATTTTCACTGCCACACAGAATGGGGTGTGGGGAATGTGGCCATCTTTGCTCTTGCAGTTAATGCTGTGTATGTGGCATTACTTAAGAAGTAGCCCCAAGGAAGAGTCCTGGGTCTCTTTTGGGAAAGCATGAGATTGATGTGACAAAAATAAAAACAAAACTATTTTTCTTTCTTTCTTTCTTTCTTTCTTTTTTTCTTTCTTTCTCTTTTTTTTAAACAAAAATGGAACGCAGGGACACTTTACCACTGAACCACATCTTCAGCCCTTTTAAATATTTTAATTAGAGGTAGAGTCTTTCTGTATTGCTTAGGGCCTCACTAAATTGCTGAGGCTTCATTTGGACTTCTGATACTCTTGCCTCAGCCTCAGGAACTGGGATTATAGGTGTGGGCCACCTCAGCTGGTGAGGAAAACAAAATTTCTAAACTTAATCCCTCTCCACCTGGGAGAATAAAACTAAAGCAAAAGTCAGAAAGAAAAATGTTTATAAATGTTCAAAAACACATACTAAAAAAATACATATGATGACACCCTCTTTCTGTTCTTAAAGGAGAAAAATAAAAGAACAAAACTGAAAATCTTTAGATATAATCTGAATTTGGGGATTCAATTTTTTTAAGTCAGTAACTGTGGGCAAGAGTGTGTCCCTGGCCTGGGGGGTGCCACTGTGGTGGATCCCTGGAGAAGGTTTTCAGTACTTTGAATAATCCCCTTTGGCCGCTTTTCCCTCCCCAAAAACCATCAATTTTTTTTTAAGTCAGTAACCCAGGGCAAGACTCTAAATGTTTGTTTATGAAGATTAGAGAAGGGATTACATCAAAATTTACTACCTGAAAACTAATTACCCACACATCCAAACCACTCACACTAATCTAATCGCCCATGCTAATCTAATCACCTACACTAATTACCTAACACTGATTGGAAACACCCTAAATGCAATCAAGGAAGAAGTGGGTGTGGTCTTCAGGGACTCAATAAAAGTGCACTCCAGGAGACCAGCTCATTCTTCTCCCGAGTAGAGTTTGAAGCTCACCTGGCTGAATGACTTCAAAATCGATCCCCTTCACACCTTGAGAGCCTGATCCTGAAGCTTAATTCATAGTTTCAATTCTGCAGCAAGAACTGCTGAAACCACAGAGTAATTCTTAAGGTACGTATACAATTGCCACATGAGCTGTAGCTACTACTTTCCCAAACAAAATCAAATGTAATTTCATAGTTTAAACTTTTTTTCTTTTCTTTTTATTTATTTATTTATTTATTTGTTTATTTATTTATTGTACTGGAGACTGAATTCAGAGGCACTGGACCACTGAGCCACATCCCCATTTCTATTTTGGATTCTATTTAGAGACAGGGTCTTACTGAGTTGCTTAGAGCCTTGCTTTTGCTGAGGCTGGTGAGGAACTTGCACTGCTTCTGTCTCAGGTGTGTGCTACCATACCCAGTGCTCCTACATAGTTTATAAGCACTCTGAAACTATTTCTCAGATAATGTATAATTTTTTACCTGTAGATCCAAAAATATTTTTAGGAATATTTTATCTCTTCCATTCTTAGAAGTTCAACTATAGTAGAAATGAAAACCCAGATTTTTAGCTAAATAAAAACTGTAAAGAAGTCTTTGTTTTCTGGAGCAGATTAAGATAATCACATATTTTCACAGTATGAAAGGTGCTTGATAATATTTTAGACTTGTATAGAGAGCTACTCACTTAAATATTTGATTTATTTGCATTCTTTATTTACTCAGTTTGTTCTGTTTTGTCATGTACAAAAGCAAGTTTATTATTCCCTAGACAGTAGTGTGCTATTCAATGAGAATATGAGTAAAAATTGGTTCAGGTCTTTATCTCTTTAAGGGTAGATGATTAAATCCTTATGGTTTTCTTCCCTCAGAATAATGGATTCAGAAATACCACAAGTGTTCCAGAAAGAACTCACTTGCTCTGTCTGCCTGAAGTACCTTATATACCCAGTCACCATAGGCTGTGGGCACAGCTTTTGTTGGCCCTGTTTCTTCGTTCCCTGGGGACAAGCCCAAATTCTTGCCTGTTGCCCTGTGTGCAGGGAGCCATCACAGCAGGGAGATGTCAAAAATAATATTCTTCTGAAGAATCTTACATCTATCGCAAGGCTGGCTCATCTCAGGCAATTCCTGAACTCTGAGAAAAATATATGTGTGACCCACCAGCAGACAAAGAAGATTTTCTGTGAGGAGAACAAGAACCTGCTCTGTTGGCTCTGCTGCAACCCTCAGGAGCACAGGACTCACAACCACCCTTCAGTGGAAAGGGCTGCTGAGGAATACCAGGTAAGTGACACCAGTGAGAGCACTGTGAAGGCTAAGAGATCACAAAAGAGCTGAGGATCTGGATGATGATGATGATTGCCCTACTCTTTTCTGTATGCTAGGTAATTTTATAAGCATCAAGGAAGAAGCTAAGAACCAAAGATGTAAGCAATAAATAAAATATGTAAGCATGCCTGACTTGGTGGAGCTTGATTCCACAGAGGTAGTGATAAAGGAGTTGGTCACTTTAATTTTAATTTTCATGGTTAAGGCATTAGAAACTGCTCATTTTGAAAAGAGTTACTGGCTACCAAAATGACAAATGCAATACATTTCTATACAGCATGAACATTTACTAACACTAGGGAATAAATTAGATAAAAGGCTTTGGGGAATTAACAGGGTAGAGCATTGGAAAACAAAATCTGAAGCCAATTGCCACACTATCTAAAAACTATTCATCTTTATCACTATCCCTAGGCACATGGCTACATTATGCACTTTTGCAGTCTGAAATCTCCTAAAATTCACAATCATCAAGAGCAAAAGGGAAGCAATATGATTTTTTTCTCACTAAAGTACTTATCTCTTACTTATTTGTGATTCTCTCTATCATTGTGAGATTGAAACCAAATGTGCTTGCTTCTCTATTGAGTTTATATTTCTTTTACAGGAGAAGCTCCTAAAGCAAATAAGATCATTACGGGAAAAGATCCAAGTAAATCAAAGAAATATAAATGAAGAGAACAAAATAATCAGTCCATGGATCGTAAGTATGAGTCTATTTCCTTGAGACTCAGCTTGAAACAGACGTACTAGAAATCCATCCATTATTCATTATGGCATCATGGTGTAAGGATATTAGGTACATCATTTCTGGTGGCTTGGAATCCTAAAAGTAAAATTTGACTTTGTTGATCAAACAAATGACCAGGCAGTGTCATAGAGAGGTTTGAGATGAAAATTAATTTTCTCACCAGAGATCAGAATATTGCATATAGTGATTTATGTGACAGCTCTAAATTCTAATCGCTTGCATGTAGAAATTTATATTTCAAGGATAAATTGTCAATCAAAACCTTTTCTTAAGATATTTCAGGCATTCATGAAGCAGATAAAAGTGGTTGGAGGGAAGAATGGATTTGGTTCCTTGCCATTGTTACAAAAACTAGGGAAAGAATGAAGATAAAAGAAGAGTGAATTTCTAATTTCTGAAATGTGGATGAATATAAAATTATGACATATGTAACATACTGGTAAAAACACAATGGTCAAAGAGAGAGGTTTAGGTGGAGGAGCACAAAATCATACTGGAATTGTGATCTAGACAATCTATCCCTACAGTACTATGTGTATCTCAGGGAAGAGCTGATCAGGGCTGAGTACAGGAAACTACATCCAGTTCTTCATGAGGAGGAAAATCAACATCTAGACATTCTTAGAAAGGAAAGCAAAAGAATTTTAGAGGAACTCAAAAAAAGTAAAGCCAATATGGTCCAAAAGAAGAAAGACCTAAGAGAAATATATAAGGAGCTGGTGAAAATGTCCCATAAAACATATGTGGAGCTGCTCCAAGTAAGAACTGAGTTGTGCATGAAAGTATTTTATATGATTTGGGGTTCTCAATTTTGACCACATTATTTGGTAGTTTTTATATTTCCTGCATCAATTATGGGGTTCTTTCCTCTTTGGATATAATCTACTTAAAGTTTACCTTCTATCCTGACTATAAATAAGCAAGATTTATGAAACTTTGTGAGTAGCTCTCCTAGAATTTTTTTTTAATTTGTCTGTTGTATCTTGCTTCTCTAAGATCCAGAAAAATAACAATTTATTCATGAACATTTCATTTTTTGCCTGCCATTTGACAATATGCAGACATCTTGGAAAAGCTTATGTTCTCTTTCTTCTGTTTAAAAGTTATGAAATTGGGGACAGTAAACACTGTGTATTACTGATATCCTTCATTCTCTTTAGAACCTCTGGATTCTGATTTAATCACAAATTCAGAATCTTTAAATATGCTTTACTGGTACTGTCCTGAGAGATGAAAATGAATTCATAAGAAGCATTGATGTGATGATATTTGATACTACATGATCTTTCCAAAAACAAAATACTATTCAGTTTCTTAAAAAAATAAGCCTTTTTGTTTTCTTTGCAGGACTTGGGAGACCTATTGACCAGGTAAATTTTGATTGTAGTGTAAACTGGGATACCATTGAGAGCTATGAAAGTGTTTAAGTTGTTTCTAACAAAGTGAAGGCATAGTTTATGTAGAGAGTAATCAACTGTGTGTTCATGTGTTTGTTTGAATATGATTCCCTTTTCCCCTTTATGAGAAGTCAGCCTCTATTTCCCCTGTTGATTGAGGGATATATGTCATCCTGGGCTGAATGTTGATGTTCATAAATGCAACCATGTATGATTTGACATTGTAAATCAGAAACATTGAGGTGCATGGGACAGTTTTTCCTAGTTAGGTAATTAGAGACATGGGTACCACTGAGAAATGGGTTGTTAACTGGCAAATTAAGTAGGAAAGATTCCTAGAAACAGTCCCTTCTCATGTTCACAGAGTTACATTCATGAGAAAATGGTTTCAAGAAACATTTTCAGCAGAATTGTTGTTTAGTTCCTTAAAAACTGTGATGTCATTTTTGTCACCAGAAGATTCATGTCCTCTTCCTACTTTCAGGAGTGAATCAGTGCAGCTGCACTTGCCTCAGCCTATAAAGCCAGCACTTCCTGCCCAGACCATCACTGAACTGATAGACAGGCTCAAGTGTTTCCAAGGTGAGTTTCAGCCCAGTGATGGGAGCATAGTGTAATGACTTTCAATAATGATTTTCTATGGGAAACCTTTCCATTTATTAACCTTTAATTTACCCAAAGGGAATGGTCTGCCAATTAGTATTTATAATTATATTTAGTAATCTGATCACCATGATTAAATAAGGAAAAAAATAAGTGATCACTGGTAAAATAATAAATGTGATTTGGGCTATACATGCAAAACCATTTCAATCAATAAGACAATTATAAATTAGTTCAGTATGTTCCCATTTTAAATTAAGTGCACTGAGTGATGCAGGTTATTTAAACATTACCCTTAAAATGTCTTAGAAATTGAATGTGTGATACATATTTTATTAAAAATATATATAAATATAATATACTAAATGCATTAAATTTAATATAATAGCATGTATGAACAAACATAAAATAACTGAATGCACAGAGCAATATTTCACAAGCATCAAAAAAAGACAAGTTGGTATATGATGAAGCAGTTTTTCGATTTCCATGGTAGGACTAAATAGGAACCATAGCAAGGAATTTATTGCTTTGGATTGAATGGGAATGCAGACCTCCAATTTCTCAGATGAAATGAATAGTAGCAAGCTGGAAGTAGACATGCCCACCCTTTTATTACAGTGTCCATATATTTATCAGTGTTTTCATTGTGATTGAACTATTTTTCATTCTGCAGTATTCTAGAAACCTGTGAGTGCAATGCACTTCAGCCACAATTACCCCTCTTCTTCTGCTACCCCCCCCCCCCCCGCATTAAGACTCAGGTAGACCTTCTCATCTAACAGCAATTTAAAAGTTGGTTTTGATTTGAATATTCTCTTCATTCTACAGTGGAGATATACTTTGAAAATAAAGTGTCCAGTGATAACCTCAAGCTATTTGATAATGTGAGAAGTTTGAGATTTGGGCACGTCCTTCCAGACTTATCTTTGAATTCTGATGGAATTAAATATTTTGCTGCATGGGGAACAGAGACTTTCAACTCTGGGAAACTGTACTGGGAATTAGATATGAAGGACCCTTTGGACTGGGCTGTAGGAGTCTGTAAGGATTCCTGGATAAGAAGGAATGGTACAGTGATTGAATCCGAAGACGTGTTTCTTCTCCTTTTTGTCAAGGAAGATGATGGCCATAGTCTCTTGACAACCTCCCCAATGCTTTCTCACTACATAGAGAAGCCTCAGGGCCGGGTTGGTGTGTTTCTTGATTTTGAGAGTGAAAGTGTGAGTTTTTTGAACGTTGCCAAGTATTCTCTTATATGGCGGTACTCTTCTGGCTCTTTGAATTTCCCAGTCAGGCCTTTTGTTCACACTGGCCACAAGTGAACAGGGATAAGTCAGGAACTCTATGCCTGGGGAATTTACATTTCAGGAAGCCCTTCCTAGTTGAAGTTTATAATACTGTACTTTAGTGCTTTTTAAGTAATTTGGTACTTGATCCAGACATGGTGGCACATGCCTATTAATTCACACAATTTGGTTAATTTGGGAGTCTGATGTAGAAGGACTTCAAGTTTGAGGCCAGCCTGAGCAACTTGGCAAGACCCTGTCTCAAAATAATTAAAAATAAGAAGAAGAAGGAAAAAAAAAAGGTCTGGGAATGTAGTTCTTTGGTAGAATACCCTTGGGTTTAATACCCAATGAAAAAATAAAAATGGCATTTTGTTGAATATAACTTTCTTTTTAAATATAAAGACAGTGTAAATTACCAAATTGTGTTGACTCAATGTTTTTTTTCTTTTAATGATGGTCATCTTTTGTGGAACATAAAATGATTGGCAAACTATGTGTTCCAGATGCACTACATGCTGTGACTGCTTACATGTTTTGTGAATTTGTCAGATTTAAGATTGCATAATTTTATGTTTTAAGCTGAATGACATTTTGTAGGATGAATTTTTATATCATTGTCTGCAATAAACATTATTTTGATGTTTTCATCTTTCTATTGATCTAAGAAAATATAATTTATTTTTCCTTGGGAAATAAAAACAAATGAAGTTCTTTCTCACACTCTGGACAAGGACTCATTTTTCATTGAAGCCAGTAAAGTTGGACCTTACTCTTTCCCTTATATTTCCTAAACTATTTTAAAGGAGTTTTATGTTAACAGCAAAACTGAGAGGAAATAAAAAAAATTACATGTATTAACTGCCCCCTCTTTTAAATACAAGTGGGTAGCTTCACTCGTTTCCAACATCCCTAGTCAGAATGATACATTTGTTAAAACCAGTGAATTTATTTTAATACACAGACTATGTGGATATCACATACTTTTAAAATCATATAATGAAGAAAGAAGTTTTTTGTGTTCTTTCTCTCTAAAAATATATCTCTAGTCTCTCTATGAGAAAAATAGCTGGAAACCAAAACTGAAGATCATTTTACAAAAGACCTATGTAGTATGTAGTATTCCTCAAAATTGTGAAGGTCATGAAAAGTAAGAAAAGAAGCTCTTTCAACTCAAACCAAAGGAGATGTGAGAGTGAATTCAATGCTCCATTCTAGGTTGGATCGTGGAATAGAACATAGGATGTTCATATAGAAGCTGGTGAAATCTGAAAAATGTCTGACTTCAGTTTGTGATAACCTCCCAAATTAGGCTTCCTATTTTTGCACATTGTGCCATGGAAATGTATGATCATTTTAGGGGAGAAACAAACTGGGCATGGAAATACAAAGTAAGTCATTCCATCACATTTTTAACATCTCTTTAAATATAAAATGTTTTCAAGTTAAATTTGAAAAGTTTTAGGACAAATATCTATATGTCCATGCTCCATGACATGCTTATGTTGTGAACAAGGCAAGTTTTAGAAGAACATATAGTGTAATTAAGTTTTTGAAAAATGTTCACTTACACTGATGCTTCATCCATGAAATTGGTCAGTGGCTGAAGTGTGAAGCCCTGTGCAGTAGTGATCCTCTGAATATGCAGAGCTTGGACCACTTCCCTTCTGAGTTCTGCTGTTTGTCCTATTTCTCAGTTGCAATAGCAGTTATGGTTGCCAGTTTAAGTGAAGCATTTTATGCTTGACCTTGATGGTACTTTGTGACAATTTGATGACAGATATTGATGAAAATACACTTTCAGTCCTTGCTCCTCACAGTGAAATCCTCAGAGGAATGATTGTGCCCATGGTGGCCTGACAAATATAAAACTTGGTCAATGCTCTTTAAGGCAAGAGAAACAACTTAATGTATCTAAAATTTCATACTGAATTATCTTCAGGGACTAATAGGCCGTACAGTGTTATGGGTCTGAATAGTTGATATGAAGTAATGAGTGCAATCACTGCTCAGAAATGGATGAATCCAACTGCAGCCATATGTAAATGACAAAATGGCAATGGCTTGAATGATAAGAGTTTTTTCATTCATGGTAACAAACATACTTCTGCAGGGCAGAACTTGGATAGTGGCCAGGGATGTGTGTGTAGGATGGAAGAGAACATATGGGAACTCGACTTTCTACTCAATTTCCTGTGGATGAAAAATTGCTCTAAAAATAAATGTGTTATTAAAAATATGAAGAGGCCCAACTGCTGTTCATGGTGAATATGTTTTAAGTAGTGTCATTTTGTGGTTTCTCAACAGATGAATAATATTTGCATTTTACATACACAGAGAATATTTGAATATAAAAGACCAGATTCTATGATTCTAAGTAAAGCATTTATGAAAAGTATGGCTATAATCACTTGATGAACATTTAGAAAAATGAATTTAAGAACAAGCTCATATATTATTCTGTATTTCAGAGATCAAAAACTATTTTTCTCAATGCATCCAAATAAAATTATGGGGGTCAAAATAGGTGCAAATGTAGGACCCCATAATCATCAACTATGCTTTGAGTGTTAGTTTCACAGGGGAAACGTTCCACAGAGTGACAATCAAGGCAAAATCTTGGATTTTTGTACTGATGTTTTATCTTATTTGTTCAAGGAGTAATCTAGTGTCAGTTATATTAAATCCAAAATTTTATCCTTTTGGTGATATTTCTCTTTTTTTTCATTTTTCCTACTAGCCTGTATAATGCACATGATATATGATCATGCACTTCAATTATCAGTGTCAGTTACTATTTTTCTTATTACTTTGAGTCTCAGAAGTCTCTTAGCCTTGATATCTCCACTTTGGGTGCTGAGTGTAGTAACTGGAGGCACATAAGATAAAATGAAGACAATTAGGATTTGGACTCTCCCAGTGTGACCCTCCATGTATATTAGGAATGTGATCTAGGCCTACCATAAAAAATTCACAGAGTAGGTGCCTTTGAACAATTTATTTTCATACCTCTGGAGGCCAGAAGTCTGAATTCAAATGATTAAAAAGGTCAAACGCCCTCCAAATGCTGTGTGGGGAAATCCTTTCTTGTCCTTTCCATTCTGCTGGCTTCTTGATTTCTTTGGTTTGTGTCTTTAGAATTCTATGCCTTTCAGACAGGTGTAATGGCACATATCTGTAATCCCAGCTACCTTTGAGGCTGAGGTAAGAGAATCACAAGTTTGAGGTCAGTGTTGGGCAGGCCCCAAGTGGCAGTAGTTAGGCTCTCTGGTCAAGGCTTCTAGTGGGTTATGTTTTCAGTATGTAGCCAAGGTCTGGAATATCCTGATTCTGCATCTGCACTCAAGGTCATAAACATTTGCTTCTGAACATGCTCCAACTTATATAATTTATTGAAAATTTTCTTTGCATTGCCTCAAAAAATGGCATATGAAGTCACTCAGGGTCTAGATGGAACTGGCTGGGGTAAATGGAACTGGCTGGGGCAAAATGGAACTGGTATTTAAACCTGGGGACTACTGCCACCTCTAAATAAAGTATATCTGTTATCCCAACTGAGTCTTTCATCTTCTTCCACAACCCAGCATCCAGAACAATTTTCCCAGTTTCTGAGCCTCCACCCCACAGCCAGCCTCAGAAACTAGGCAACTCCCTTAGTTCTGAAAGCTAAAGTTGAAAATCATGGTGCTGACTGGGTTGCCTCTCGCTGGCAGCTGTGAAGAATTCCTGTACTATGCCTCTTTCCTGGTTCCTGGTGGCCGATGGCAAGCTTGGCTCTCATTGGATTATGGCAGCATTTCTCAATCTCTACCTCTCTCTTCAAATGGCTCTCCTCTGTCAATGTCTCAAATATTCTTTCTCTAAGAAGGACACTAATCATTGAATGTAGGTACCAACATAAATCCTGGGTGATCTTATCTTGAGGTCTTTAAATTAATTACATTGCAAAGCTCATATTTCCAAATAAGTTCACATTTACAACTACCAGATCCCAGGTCCCAGATCTCTCTAGAAGACAATGTTTAACCCATTATAGTTTATAAAAGTTCCTGACATCAAAACACCACATAACAGTAAAAACAAAAATACAAATGTATTTCCACTTCTCTACATACCATTGGAACTTTTAAAATTGGGGATGAGAAGTCCGTGGTTTTGTTTGTTTGTTTGTTTGTTTGTTTCAGAATAGGAAAATAACTCCGTACTTCCTGCACACTGTGCAAGCACTCTTCAACCCTCTCTTTTAGGCTTTTCACTGAGGAGGATTATAGGTATTTTCATCTGAACTTGGCACTCTGGCCTCCTGTCATGGTCAGCTTCTTGTGTGTACAACAGCTTGCCTATCAGTTAATTCCAAGGCAGCAATATCAATCCACAGATTAAGGTTTACTCTGTAAACTTTCTGCAGTTCCACGGCCTGTCTCTCACACTGTTTCTTCAGGTGCTGTGAGATGTGATGCCAGCTCTATCATGGAATCAATTCCTCAGGGGTACCTGTTGCAGATACTTACTCAAATACAAATCCTGATAGAACTTTTGGTGTCCTGAGGTCAGGGATGTGGTTGACTGGTAGAGCACTTGCCTGGCACAAATGGGGTAGTGGGTTTGATTTTCAGCACCAACAAATCAAACAAACAAACAAATAAATAAATAAATAAAAACTTGTGGTGTCTTTTCATGTGTAGCCTCTTTGGCTATCCCTGAAATTTCATCTTCTTCTTCAAAAAAAATAATAGTTTCTGGATATCTCACTTTTTCCACATTTCTTAAATCTTCTTCTGATTGGTTCAGTGCCTCTTGGGGAAAGCATATTTCTTGGAGTCTTGAACTACATTGGATAGTCTTCACTTAGTTGGTAAGTTTTCTCTCAAAGTACTTTTTCTCCTGGAAATCTTGAATGTACTTTAGTTTCATTTGCTCTGGAACCTCCTCCATGGGATTTTGGTCAGGTCCCAGTTGCTTAGTTCAGAGTTCTGGGAAATAATTATTCCTGAGTTGCTTTGAGAAGTTCAAGTTTCTGACTTTTTTTAAGCATTAACATGTTTCTTAGATTCTAAGACCAATTCTTTCAGAGTAGTGTTTTTTCAACTCTTGAGAATCTCTGACCATATAAGTTTGTATATTTTCCCAGAAAAAAACTGAAAAGCTACAATTTCCCAGTTGGATTCTGTTACTGTGAAGTGATGGCTGTCATTGGTGTGAGGTTATTCTACAAGCATTCAAGCAACCTGAAAATGTCTTATTCCACCGAGGAGTCTTGGCCTTTTGGTGATGCTATTAAGGTCTCTGGGCCTTGTATAAGGCTTGAGGCATGCATTCATTTAGCAGAAGCTTTGTTAAGATAGGCCTTCTCTATCAAGATTCAGCAAATGTTAAACATGGTAGCACACACCTGCAATCCCAGTGACTCCAGAGCCTGAAACAGGAGAATTGCAAGTTCAAGGACAGCCTCAGCAACATAGTGAGGTACTAATAAGAACCTGTCTCAAACAAAAAAATAAAATTTGCTTGAGACATTCCTCAGTGGTTAAGTGCCCCTGTGTTCAATTTCCAGTAAAAAAAAAAAAAAAGAAGGAAAGAATCAGTATGTTGTATCCATAAAGCTGGCAGATTAGAGGGATGCTGCATTTCTTGTAGTTCCACGACTCAAGATTCTAGCAGAAAAAAAAAAGTTTTCTATGAGACTGCTGCTTGCCAGTTATCCAGCTGGAGTCTGAAGGTCCAGTGTCAGTGTTCCTTCATGTTTGGTTGCATGATACTGCCTCTGTTGACACTGGCCAGGACCTGGAGGTTCAGTGTTGGTGTGCCTGCAGGTTTGCTTGTATGTGAGGTTTTGTTCTGGGTGTGCTAGTGGCTGCCATCTTGCTGCATTTTTGCATGGTCACTCCTTGGTGTGAGTGCATCCCTGGTGGTCTCTCTGGTTGCAAGCTAGAATGGCATTGAGACCTTGGGACTGCTGTGTGGAAGAGCTTGGGGAATCTGAAGATCAGATCCATCAGATTGTGGAGGGGTCTCATTGGGGGCTCATCTCAGAGATGTATGTTTTGTTCAACCTACAGAAATAAATAAACATAATTCATCATATCAATAGATTTAAATACAAGAATCATGTGACCATATCAATAGATGCAGAAAAAGCATTTGACAAAACACAGTAACCCTTCATGTTCAAAACTCTAGAAAAACTAGGGTTAGTAGAAATATAACACAAGATTATAAAATCTATATATGCTAAACCCAAGGTCAACATCATTCTAAATGGAGAAAATTAAAAATATTTTCTAGGAGACAATGTTTAACCCATATACACAAATGGACTCTTTTACCACTTCTATTTAACATTGTCCATGTAAATTTAGCCACATAGAGCTCTAGTGGAAGTCATACATCTCATGTTTTAACCTGTGCTATAAGCCTTATTGCCATCTGAGGGCAAATGTGACTTATGAAATGTTCTGAATTTAAAGGTTTTCCTCATATGCATAATACTTGGTTCAATCACCAATACCACACAGACACACACACACACACACACACACACACATACAAATAAGTTTGCATAATCTGTCCTCACAATCATGGTAAACTTCTCTATTAATTGAAAATACAAATACCACATACTCCACCCCCCAATTCACAACACAAGATATCAAAATTTTCACTAATTACATACAATTTGGCTTTTTTTAAAGAAATGCTCTTTAACATCGAGAACACCCTAGCATGATTTTTCTCTTTTGCATGTATGTGATAAAACCAATAAAGATCTTCTAAATACTCAAAAAAAAGTAAAAAGAGTCAGGTCTTTCTCTGAGGGTGCAGCTCTGTGATAGAGTGCCCGCCTTGCAAGCATGAGGCCCTGAGGTAGCTCTTCATCAGAGAGGAGTAAAGCAATCAGAAAACAAATAAATATGAATAAAAATAAGAATTTAATTTTATTTTTATTTTGTCCAGTGCATGTTACACATTTAAATCCTCACAAATGCTAAGCAGGTGCTAAAGTACTGAGTTATATCCCCAACTAGGGCTCTTTAATTTTGATTCTTCAAATTTAGTGTCCAAAATGGAAATAATGGACATAATCTGCAACAGCTTTTTTTAAAGAGAGAGAGAGAATTTTTTAATATTTATTTTTTAAATTTTAGGTTCACACAACATCTTTATTTTACTTTTATGTTGTGCTGAGGATTGAACCCAGAACCCCCAGCATGCCAGGCAAGTGCGCTACCACTTGAGCCACATCCCCAGCCCAATAGTTTTTTTCAAATAAATTCAACATGTTAGCCATCTAGAATTCATATAGAATAGTCTAAATTCCCAAAGGGTGTTAGGAAAGCAAAAGCATATATTTAAATACAACATACTGCTGAAACTGCCTACAAGACTCTATAGAAAATACAAGTATCTTTTGAGTTCCAAAAGCCTTGTGCATTATTTCCATCTTTCTTTATTAGATAAAAATTCAATACAATATTTGATAAATTTTTGTTTTAATAAAACATGATATGAAACTTTCCACTATGTAAAATGCATAATATAAATATGCAATTATATACAAGAAGAATCTTTCAAAGACCTTTGTCTAAAAAAAAATCTAATTTCTTTTGAGAAAATGGAGGCCATCAGTTGGCGACTTCTATTTTCTCCTCCACTAGTCTATCATCTCTACATCGTTTGTGTGTAACAACAAACAAAGCCTAAAGAAAGTTTAAGTATAAAGAAAATTTACTAAATTTATCAGAGGCTGGCAGTCCAATAGCATTCTTCCTGGGCATCACATTTGATTGATGGAGAAAAAGCAAGAGAAATACACTAAATAAGAAGGGAAAAAATGTGGGCTCTTGGGTGAATAATTTACAAGGAAAAACACAACATGCTAAAAAAATGAGCAGGATTTAGAAGTAAGATGAATTCTGAGTTTTTGACACATCTTGATAATATTTTGGACTTAATGTAATAATGATACATCAAAGCACCAGGTACAGTGAGTTAAAGACTAAGAAAATACACACAACTGAATGAAATAGACAGCAGCAAAAGACACTAAGAATGCATGCCAGGAAACTACAGATTATAGATTAAAAGCAGAGCAAAGCCTGATGAGTGAAAAGCAATCAGTACATAAACTTTACTATAAAGAAAATTTATTAAAATTTCACTCTCACTTCACATAGCCACCAACCAGTCTGCAGGGAGGGCACTGGCACTCTCTGCACTTGAGGAAGAGGTCAGCCCAAGCAGTAAAGTGACGACAAGGATATGTGGGGCTCACCATCTGCTATAACATTTATTTCAATTGCAAGAGGTGGAGCAACACCAACTTCAAGAGCACACTTGGGGAACAAAGAGAAAAGCAGAATTTTGCCCAGGAGAGAGTGCATTTTCCAAGTTACAGCATCTTAAAGATGCTGAAGCTGTTCAGAAAGTCTTCCTTAAAGAAATACAGCTTGGTTAAGAGTCACTAGCTCAAGGAGAACTTGAGAAAGCTGTGGACCATCTGACAAATGTAATCGTTGTGTGTGAACAGCCACCTCACTTGCTGTCTGTGTTAACAGCAAACTCTTCCACCACAGGTTTGCAGATATTGCTAACTAAGCTCCCAATGACTAGTCACAGCTTCAAGTGATCAGGGCTTGCTTGAAAATCATGTGGAATGAAAAACAAATGTTGAAATAATAAAATCACACTTAAAAAGATTTTTAAAATTCTTGACATTTGAATTTTATAACTTGAAAGTTAAGCAGTTCTGGGGGGAAAATGGCAAATATGTTTGTGATGGACTGTCCTACACTGAAATCTACAAAAGGAAATGTTTACTTTGCATAGACCCATATGTTTATTTTTCTCAATGAAAAATGCATTTTAGTAGACTTTTTTTCATTTAATGCATGCATTATGTGTCACCAAAATATGGTTTAATTTATTCCTAACACATACAGTTAAATTATACATACTACATATCATTTCTAGGGATTAAAAACACACAGTTTTCAGTTTGCACATAGACAAAAAAAATTACAGATGATAGCTTAAGTATGGATATTTTTAAGTTAGTACATTTTGTTGTAAATCAGAAAACCTTGTAAAAACTTGATTTTTTTTTTTGTGAAAACTAAGCAGTACAATATTTGAGAGAGCAATTATTTTTATTTAATCTCTTAAACACATGGAGTGGGCTGCTATGCTGTATTAAAGCCTTTACCTCTACCCTGTGTACATATCTTGAGATGTTTTGTTTAAATTAGTGGGTTTAATGTGTTAGGGGTGTTTATCTCCTTATATTTTAAGTATATGTGGTTGCAAATCTCACCAGGAGTTAGATCGATCTTCTACCTGTCTTTATGACCATTTTAAATTTATGTATGCAAGCATGCCTGCCTTGGTGAATACTGCCTTCAGTATTCACGCAAAAGAAGAGATAATGGGAAAATTGGTCTGTAATGCAGATAATATTCAGAATCCTCATTTCTTTCAAAATGAAAAATAAATAAAGTTTTGTTTCTGCTTGTACCCTCTGCTGTTTAAGTGGATATTAAAGAACATTTAGAAAAGGGAGAAGAAATTTTACTACAGTTTGTCAGCATTATGATTCCCTTCCTGGGGTCCATTTTATGATTGTGTATTGAGAGAGTAGGTCTCATTCACTGTGATGATGGAGAAGAGGAGAGTAGATAACACTGAATGTAGAATTGAAAGGATGTGGAGTGTGTGTGTGTGTGTGTGTGTGTGTGTGTGTGTGTGTGGTATCATTGCCAAGGAATAACTTATATGAGCCAAAATAACTCTGCATTCTCTTTATCCTCTTGAATTTACCAGTTCCTTAAGACTTAGCTCAATCATTACTGGAAGAAGGAAAACTTGCCCCTCCTCTGATATTTTAAGTGTTGTGAACATAGAGTACCAAGGGGAACCCATGTATATTTGTCATTCAGTTCTTTATCCCACTTCCTTCAAAGTCAAAGAGGTATTCAGACTCTGAGTATGGAACAGCTGGTGAGAGAATTTTCTCCCTTTCTTCTTTTACCTTTTCTTTTAATTTTCTAGAGTAGAGAGTGAACGACATTTTTGGGATTTAGGTAAATATTTAGTATGTGTCAGATTTTTCATACCCCTTGAATCTTATTACTGGGGGTGGGGATCAATACCAATCTAAATTATAAAATGTAAAAACTAAGAGGTGTCAAGTTTTATATTCATAAGCAGTGTCAAAATATAATATCACCAACATAAGAAAGGTGAAAGAATTGCATAAACTGTACTCATAATTTTAAAATTAAGGGGGTTCATTTCTGGAATGTGACAAAGAGCTAACAGTAGAGATGTCAAAACTCAATTTCTTTACTAATATTACTAAGTGTGACAGTTTTATGTTTCAACTTGAATCAATGGAGTTAGTAGAGGAGTTTCCCTACCCCAAATGAGTGAACATCATCCACATCACTGAGGTACTACATAGACCAAAAAGCAAATGATGGAAGGTTTTATCATTTCCTGCCAAACTGCCTGAGCTAAGACATCTATTTCACTCCACCTTGAACTGTGGTTTGTACTACTGGCTCCACTGGTTTTCAGGTCTTCAGATCAGACTGAATTATAGTAACAGCTTTCTAGAGCTTCTAGCTTGCGTAGAGGAGATCAGGTGACTTCTCAACCTCCATGACTGTGTGAACCAGGTCCTCATAATTAAGCAATCTCTCTGTCTGTAGGTTCTTTTGTTTTGTTTTGTTTTTGGAAAACCTTGTCTAGTACGTAAATAAAAGTCACTCTCTGAAAAAGGGTATTTGACAAGTTAGTAAAAACTATATATTCAAACTGATTAATAATAAAACTTTAGACATGTCCTTCATGTGTCATAATTTATTTTAAAGGTGTATATCAGCATGATTTTCATAATTAAAAATTTAGTAATAGTTATCTTGAAAATCAGAATAAAGTCATATCAGTGTTTTTGCTGAACATTGTTCTGGATATTCATGCAAAAATTTTAGTAGTAAAAAGACAGCAGCAGTGCAGCAATTGGAAATATCACCATTATTTTCTGAAAATAATTATTAAAGTTAAGAACAATTTAAACACTCAAAATCCACCATCTGCATCTTCATCTGCACTGCTCGAATTTAAATAGTCATTTCTTTCTTCCTCTTCAAACTTTTCCTCATTGTTCTGTTTTGATCATGGTGAGGGATGATGGTTGATAGATGATGGCATCTGAGAAACCTCCAGGGAATCCCTCCATGGAGACTTCAGCCCCTGCTTCTCTCCAAGGCCTTGTTGCATATCCGAGCTTATGAGAACCTCTGGTCTATTCTTATCTACTTGGATTATGGACCTCCTGTCCTGGTCATGTTCTTAGGCTTACCATAGCTTTTCTCTTTGGGCCCTTGGTTTGGCACCTCTTGTAGACATCAGATGTCTTAGATTCATGGGCTAGATCAGGGTGATTTTCTTTGAATTGAACCCATTTTTCTTCAAACTCCCATTTCTCTTTCTGGAAATCTTCAGTGTATTTCATCTTTATTTGTTTGGGAACCTCCTTTTCTTTTTCAGAAAGGACCTTGGTCCAATCATGGTTGTTGTGCTCAGGGAGCACAATACTGGGTCCACTTCTCCTTCTAAAAGTGGATATAGGTAGTCAGAGGTTTAGGGGGGAAAGTCTGGATGTTTCTCATATTTTTTTACATTTCATGGGAATTTTAACACATTCTTTGGTTTCCAGAACTAATTCTTTCAATATATTCAACTTCTTCATGAAAACTCTAACCCTTATGTTTTTGCACATTTCTGTGAATAAAGCTTTGAAAGCTATTTTTTCCCTAGTCCATATGTAACAGGGTAGTCTTGAAGGTTTCTCTATCATTGTATTGGATGCTATTCTCCAATTTCAGTAATCTCAGGATATTTTTGTCTGACCTGTGGCCTTAGCTATGACAGGATGCCATATTGATATTTCTCCCTGGGCCACTGAAAATGTCTCAGTTGTACAAACACCTCAGCAAGTGCTCAAATTCATTCAGTCTCACTATTCAGCAGATAAATGATTTTTCTAGAAGCCCTGTAGCATGTATGATACTGTTTTTCTAAAGAAAAAGAGAAAGTTACTTTTTTTTCATTAGGGGTTAATGAAAAAATCCAACCTCACTTACATTATGTTCCTTGAGTAGTTTAGACTTAACAATGTAAATGGAAAATTATCAACTTCTAAAATGGAATTTGTACTTGCTTTTTATATACTGCACTTGCAATATTTAAAATCTCTATCTCTCCAACCTTGGCTGCTTCTGCCAATTCTTAGCAGAGACCCCTTCAATAGAACTCAATAATGAAAATGTTGGTCTATTCATTCAAAAATTTTCAGATAACATAAAGACCCTGAAAACAGAGTAAAGGGACTAAATGTAGAGAACTAACTAAAAGGGAAAGGATTTTCATTCTGTAGTGGCCTAAGTGAGAAGCCACTTTCTATGTGCAGCCCAAAGATATATTACTAAGGCTAAAGATAAGAAACTGAAAATGAAACAAGATAATCCAATGAACTCCAATGAACTCTCAGGACATGCCCCCAACTGTGGTCTATGGGTGGAAGGTGAACCTGAAGTCATTGGCTGACAGATGCTTCAGGACCTTGCAGACGGAAACAAATATATCCCAGAAAAACTGCTGTCAGACAGCCAATTTTCATGAGAATTATAACACTCGCAATTTTATTTGGCTTTCTGTTTCTTAAATTGAAATCTCAGTGAAAGTTTTGCCCCTTCTATAGTCACTCCAGAACACGTATTACCTAAGAGAACTTAGACACATGGCATATCTGGTACCTACTGTTTCTTACCATCCTTGTCTTTTCTAGTGTAATACCTACTTCATCAATGTCTTTAGAAAAATAAAATAAAAACAAACTTAATCATAGAAGAGTGAGCATAGCTGAGATAAAAGTAACATTAACTCAATAATGTAAAAAAAAAAGATAAAAAAATAACCCTGTATATTGTGTTTATGGTCACAACTTACTCTGAAATCATTGCAAAAACAAACAAACAAACAAACATTTGTTTTAAGCCTCCAGCTATTTTTAAATGATGGTTATTAAAAATAAAAAGAGTATAGAATATATTCTGAGTGTTTGTATTCAAAAATAGATGTGTAAAATTACCATTTGGAAAGAAGTGTGTAAGAGCAAGGCACCAACAATCATATCAGACTTATGATAAAAAAAATCATCCACATTTGGAAATATGATAACCCCATGTTTAAATGGCAACTGGTGTTATCCAATACACTGTGCTTTTACAATGAATGACTGGAGGTCATCAAAATTCCCACTTCTAAACTAGAATGAATACTGAAAACCCTTTCATGTTCTGCACCTCATTGTTTCACCAATGAATATCATCCTTCCACAGCCATCACCATATCCTGGATTGCCATTGGGCACTTCATAGACCAAAGCCATAACCTGAAGTTCCTGAAAACAGCATTTTGCACATTTTTCAATGCTTTCCAATTAAGCTTAGATCCCACTCCCAAAATAAAGGTATAAGACATCAAGAATTTTTTCTCCATAAATTCACAATTTAGGTACACATGGATCATAAAATAAAATATATTAATTTCTACATCTCAAAACAATGATAGTTTAAAATTCTGTAGCTCAATCATGAACTGGAAATAGTTATATGGTTTTTATTTAATAGACTTCAGCATCTATTTGGAAAGCCCTCTGACAACTGAATTAAAAATAAAAGAACAAGGAAAAGTATAAGTTTATTTACCCAGAACTCGGTGCTCACCTGAAAACTCTTTAATTGGTCTTTTCAGTGCTTGCAGGAAAATTCATCCAAGTGGCTCAGGGGTTGTGCATCTTCTGAGCTCTCAGAATAACAGCTGTAACCTCTTTAGGTTTCCAAAGTCTAGTTAATCTCAAGTGCCTCTGAAGAGAACACATTTTTTCTTCAGGAAACTCTAATATTATTTGGGATCCTTAAAGTCCACCACCCTCATTAGATTTCAGCAGGAGAGTGGATTAGCATAAAGGACAAAAGGTCAAGACCATTTCTTGAACCAATTATCTCCTTTACTAATCTCCTCAATACATTTTAAACTTGTCTTAGTGCTGGTTTCTCTCTTTGTCTCTCTTTGGCACTGGGGATGGGACCCAGGCCAAGCTGTCTACCACTGAATCACATTCCCACTCCCTCTGATTTCTAAAAATATACTCCCAGGAAAATTTATTTCTATTTTTGTATAGTACCACATTCTTCCAATCCTGTTTCCCTATTTGATAATATTTTAATATAATATTTTAACATAAATATTTTTCTTCCTCAAAAATTTATGCCCTTTCTTCATTATTACCTAGAATCTTTTATCATCTTCACTTTCACCCTAGCCATTTAATTTCTTTCACTCCTGGCCAATTTCTACCAGCCTTTAGAACTGAAAATTGAAATACCAATGACTATTGTAGATAGTTTGACAAAAGTAAAAGTAGAGGCTAGGAATATGAAATAGGCACTTAAAAGAAAAAAAATCTTGTTGAAAGCAATTTGTGTAAACTTAAATTGGTCAAAAGATGTTGCAGTTCAAACAATTGTTCATAGGATTTTTTTTAAGCACCAGAGATTGAACCCAGGGCCACTTAGCCTACTTAATCACTGAGCTTCATACAAGAACTTTTCTTTTTCTTTTTCTTTTCTTTTTTTTTTTTTTTTTTTTTTGAGACAGTGTCTCACTATGTTTCTGAGGTTGGCCTCAAACCTGAGATTCTCCTGCATCATTCTCCCAAGTCCCTGGGAGTACAGACGTGTGTCAACCACACCTGGCAGCTTCAACATGTTTTTAAAGATACATTTCATCCACTTAATATTTTTATATATAAATAATTTACCACGTAGTAATTAACTGATTATAACTAATAATGAATTGTTGTTTGGGAAAGACTAAGTAAATGAAATGTTTGAATAAATGGTTAGCTTTACAAAATAGTAACTAAAATCACATTAGAGGGGTGCATGCCTGTAATCCAAGTTATTCTGGGAGGTAGAGGCATCAAGATTCCAAATTGAAAGTCAGCAGGGCAGGAAATGTATCTCAAAGGTATAATGCTCCTGAGTTCAATCCCAGTAGCACAACAAAATGAAACAAACAAGAAATAGTTAAATATGATTTAATTTTGGAAGCATTTTAAAATTATGGATAGACATAGACATAGAAAAAATGTGTAAAATAAAATATTTAGAAGACTAAACTCTTTAGATACTTCAATGGAAATAATTTGTTGGGAATCTTTTTAAAAACTTACCATTAAGATTATATATATATATATATATATATATATATATATATATATATATATATATATATATATATTCATTACTGGAGATTAAACCCAGGGGCAATTCACACCTAAACTATGTCCCCAGCCCTCTTTGTTATTATTTTTTAATAGTACTGGATAAACTGCTGAGCCTCACCTCAAACATGTGATCTTCATGGTACAGGCTTGCAGTAACTGAGGTTATAGGTGTGCATCACCGTGCCTAGCTCCAGCCCATACTTTTAATTTCAGAAATTCCCTCCTTCAGATCTGTCAAAGAATACATTAGTATAGAATACACCTGTGTGTGAGCTGGGCTAGGTGTGTGGTTTAGCAAAGTACTTAGGATGCACATGTAGGTATTACCAGTATGTCAATATGTTAATTGCTGAGGATGGCTTTGAATTCACCATCCTCTTGCCTCAGCCTCTCAAGCTGCTAAGATTACAGGCATGTGCCACTGGGCCAGGCAATATGTTAATTGCAAATGGAAAACTGCAATAAGTAAAACAAATTAGTGCAGGTTTACATTGTTTCATAAAATTAAATATTTCTGTAGAGGGCAGGAGGTAAAGTGATAATCTTTAAATGAGTGACTGGTTTGTAGAGTTGTTGCCTGGCACAAATGAGGCCCTGGGTTAAATCCCTATAACTGCCAAAAAAAAGAAAAAGAAAAGAAACCTTTTAAAAATATTTTAAAGACTATTATTTCATTTTAAATATCTGATTATTCTGAATTGTTAAATGTGGTTTGTTAAAGAAAGGAATCTCATGAAATATAGATAGCATTACCATCAAAAATTATTCCCCCACCCACATTTATAAAAATAAAATGTCCAAATTCTTAGATTTGGGAGAACCCTTGAAAACATGCATTATGAGCTTTTCAACAGGAATGTTTCTTCAATATTTCATAATCTAGAAAAACTCTAAAAATCTAGAGATTTCAATGTTGTTAGATGCTAATTGTATTTTATAATACATAGTCTTCGAGATTTTTTCAAAAGGGCCAAATGCTTCATTATTACTTGAGAAATTTAGAAAAATATACAGTAAAATCATAATAAAATATTTAAAACAAATAAATTTTAGAAATTTTTTGTTAATTCTTAATATTTCTGAATTCTAGTGACTTCTCAGCAAAAAGAAGTACTTTTCTTCACCAATCAATATTTTAGCCATTCTTTGACTTATTCTTGTGGTCTACATTACAATTGTCTGATCTGTGACTGTCTTCTACCATTTATTATTTGAGCATTTATTTATTTATTTAGCAAGACCCTGTCTCATAAGGCAAAAAGGGTTGGTGTTGTGGGGCAATAGATAAGCCTCCTCAGTTTCAATCCCTGGTGTCAAAATAAAAAAGGTAAAAATATTGTGGTCTAATATAAGAATATTAAAGGCAGCAAAAATGTGCATAACCTTTCAAGAGTAAAAAAAAGAGAGATTATTTTGAAAGAATGAGAATTAGATTAGCATCAAATTTTGACATAATATCCATATCGGCCAATGGAAAGCTGAGTAGTGTTTAAATTACTAAGACAAAACATAAAGCCTGGAATCATAAATTTAACCAAATAACATTTAAATGTGAGTGCACAGTTAATATAATCTCAAGTATACTAGATTCAGAAGTTTGCTACAAAAAAAGATGTTTTAATGATTTTTTTAGGAAGGATCAAATAAAAACAAATTTAAAGTATGTACAAATGTGTGAAACAAAAATGATCAAATGCCTTAAAGTTTATTAGCTTTAATATTAAAGCAAAGAAAACTAATAGATATATATTTACTAAAATGTACATTTTAAAAATGCAAGCATAATTGTTCTTTGAAAATGGAAATAGACATGTAGGCATAATTTTATTGATTGATGTTACCACAAGGGAAATAATAAGAAGAAGAAAGGCCAGGCAATGTGGTGCACCCCTGTATGCCTTGTGATTCAGGAGGATGAAGCAGGAGGTCTGGAAGATAGAAGCTAAAGTCAGCCATTTAGCAAGCTCTATCTCAAAAAGAGAGAGAGGGAGAGAGAGAGAGAAAGAAATGACTGAGGATGTATTTCAAGGATAGAGAACTCCTGGATCCATTCCCCAGTACCAAAAGAAAAAGAAAAAGTAATTGATACAAGAAAAATGAGCTTTAAAAATTAAACTGATAATAACTAGATTTAATAGAAATAGGTTAAATTGACCAGTAAACAAATAGACAATTTGATATTAGACCATAAAACTATAAATGGCAATTTGTTGCACAGAAGAGACACTAAAGAATTTTGATAAGGAAAATTTGAAAATAAAAGACTAGAAAATACAAAGAAAACATAAGATTTTTGGCTGGCTGCCAGCTAAAACATTCTGTGATAAAATATAGTTGGTCATAAAAACCAGGTGCTAGGGATGCTGAGGCATAAGAAAGTAAAGTTTGAAATAATCCTGGGGAGTTACTTGACATCCTGTCTTAAAATAAAATTTAAAAAAGCTAAGGATATATGTGCGAGCTATCTCTTGTTGAGTGAGGAGGTCCATGGAACAGGGTAGAGGAGAGTGTGGATGTGGAGTTGCTAATCAAGACCTTCAGAGACCAAACAGGAAGCAGGTCTGATTTTATTGTGCAGTTACCATGTATATATACTCAGGCAGTAGCTAAGCAGATTACAGGCAGCCACCAATGCAACGTCTGCTAAATGTCCTTGTAGCAACCAATCAAGGAGAGTGCTGTGGAGCAAAGGCAGGGACAGCAACAGATGGCCTCACACCCAGGGCTGTGTCTACACAGAGAGCTGCTCATACACCTAGTATGAGGGGAGTGGATTGCCATGCAGACACCCTTAACATATGCCATATATGCAATACACCATGCACTTGTACCCACATCTTCCCTTTCTGACTATGCTGCAAGGACTTCAGGCATGAATTTCTAACTTGTGTATATATTCTAAATAATAACTAAGCTAAGAGTTTTAATCACTTCCTATATGCCAAATACTGTGCATAATGTTATACTACATCTCATTTAAACCTGTCAAAGTAATATCATCAGTTTCTATTGCCATTTCTAAATTATATATAGAAAACAGAATCAGAGAGGCTACATAACTGCCCAAAGTTACTCAGCAAGTAAAAGGCAGAGCTGGAATTAGAATTCTTGTTTGCATAATCTTGATGGATATCCCTTTTAAAAAATGAAGGTAGATTTTTCTCTCCAAGTTGGAATATCTTCTATGTTATACTACATATGCTAATGTTACAATGATTGCAAAGTCTGGGTGAGGACTACAAATGTCCAGTGAATGAAGACACTTAAATGGCTTAATTATCTCATACCTATAGTCACTCTCCTTGCTATTATTTCTAGAGTAAGATCTTATCAGTTCTTCAGCTTGACTAAGCGAACGCTGTAGTTCTTATCCAGAGGTGGGGCATATACAATTTTTAATTTCTTCATTTCTTAGAATTTTCCAATGTTTTACAGATTCTACCTTATGTAGTAGCTAAGGCGAGGGAAGATGTGGAAAGTCTTTATATCATAATGGACTAGTGCTTCCACAAGGATAGGATCTTTTCCACTGAGAAATTATGTTCTGTGTCAGTTATTTGCATCACTTGCATTGCTAGATGGTATCATATATGACACCACATCTACATTCATAGCAGTTGAATTTAAGAAATTTCTAAACATGACTGTATCTGATGTATACATACAAAAGGAATTTTCACTGTACCATTTTTCTTTGCCACTTAATGCAACCTCAGATATTTCTGTTTGATGAAGGAAATTCACCACAGCACCTCTTGTGGGACATATATTTATATTTTAGGGGAGCACAGGAAATCTCAGGGCACTGGCTGTGAGATTTAAGACCTTTCACTCTAGAACCAGTCTGCCAAAGCTACATCAATTATGATTGACAGTTATTTGTCTCTCTGGGCCATTTAGTAGCCTACATGAAATCACTTAGTGGTCTAAATTTAATTCCATTTTGAAAAGGAGAACAAGAATGGAATGGACCTGTTAACTAAGAGTGAATTTCTCCTGTGGACATAGTAAAGTTTACCTTCTGAATTTTAGTTTTAAGTGACCTAAGAGTTTTAAAAAGAGAAAGATGTTTCATTCAGTGAATAAATATAGTGAATAAAGCACATATAATTTCAGTATGTACACAAGGGTAATCCTCTTACTAATAATATGCACTTAGAAATGAATATCATGTGTCTGCCTTGATTCTCCATATTTGTCTTATTGAACTTTGTTAAGGTGAACTATGTCATAGTAATTTATTATCAGGTGACTCAGAAAAATTGAATACAAACTTCCATGATTTCTTCTTTATTCTATATGATTTCCGGAGTCTAGTATTTGGTGGATCTTATAATTTGTTAGGCAAATTAGAAGAACAATCTCTGGGCATTCGGCAGATACTTTATCAGGCATTTGTTTTCAATATAAATTATAAAGTGTGTCCTGGAAGCTTGTGACTATTCCCCTCAAGGTGACATAAGTTATGGTGGTGACAAGGCCACTTGATGTATAGTTATTGTGCATTATAGTGATTGTTACCTTCGTTAAATGACTTGGAACACTTTCCTAGAAATACTCCAGATCCCAAAGGAAATAAGTGGGGAAAAAAGGAGAAACTAGTGTCAGCAAATGAATATTTAATAAGTACTTAGCTCAATGGCAGGTGAAATAAGTGCTCCCTGGTTATTAAATATAAATTGTTGTACAACTTTTTAAAGATAGTTTTAATGACTTATAGATACTCTTTTGAAATTTATAATCTCCTATTTAGAACCATTTCAAGCATTCTCTACAACAGGCATTTAAAAAATGTGATATGTACAAAGAATGAATGTACCATTGATTACTGCTTCCACACTTCTGCTGACTACCTATTATCAGCCCAGGAAAGGGGCTTTTCAACAGGTTGTCATTTCTACTGGATGGTGTTGACAGTCACAAACAGAGATAATGGTGTCTCATTGTTCATGGCTCTCAGACAAATAATGGTTCAAACAGTAGTCAGTCCCTAGAGTTGTGTCTCTTCTTAATGCACAATCCCTGATAGTGTAGGTATAGTGCCAATCCCAAAATCTTCAATGATTCAGAGGAAGCTTGTTTTTTACTAGTTCCATTTTCCAAGACCCTTTCATCAAAAGTGGGTACTGATCCTGATTGACCCATTCCCCCCAGTCAAGTAAGAGAGTCTCATGATTGTTGGTTTGACTTCTTTTTTTATTTCTCTTTTTTTAATTTTTATTGTTGGTTGTTCAAAACATTACATAGTTTTTGACATATCATATTTCACACTTTGAGTCAAGTGGGTTATGAACTCCTGGGTTGACTTCTTTATATAACTCAAAACAATTTTCTGACTAGGTCATGTTAAGCAATGGAAAGTTATCATAAAGATATATTTATAATCAGCAGCTTTGACAGCTGATTTGATACTGAAAATTTCATTTTCAGAGGAGAAAGTGTTCAAGTCTATCACATGCACTAAACTTCCTAGAAGTATATTACATTATATACTTATATTATATTATATTATATTACATTACAGAGAATATGAATGTTCTTTAATCCCTTTGAAGTGAATACTTCTGATTGACACTATAATGTGGTTTTATCTCTTTGAATTTTATTGTTGTTAAGAAAGTATATTGACTCATTGATGGATGAAATATTCCATATATTTCTATTCAGTATAAATTGTTTATTGTATTGTTTAGTTGTATTTTTTCAATTATTTTTACCTTTTATACAGCTGTGTTTTTCATTCTTTGTAATCAGGTATTGAATTGTTCAGTAATCATTCACATATACTATTGTAACACCAACTTATTGAAAAGGTAATCTGCAGTTTAAACAAAGCATACTTTGAACAAACAAAATCCAAATAACTTTTTTTGCATTTCTAAATAATAATGACTGAATATATGCCTGGGAAGCTCTAAGCCCTACTTTATTTTTCCAAAGGTGCAAAGGAGTTGTGCTTTTTCCATTACTGGAACCAGCCTAACTTAACTCTTGAACTTCATTCACCATTACAAATCAAAGCATCTGTTATGATCCATCCATTCCTCCTACTCAACTTAATGAATCTGAAATTTCACTTAGGGAAGAGCTGGCTGGTGACAAATCTGCTTTGAACATGCTTTTCAAAGAGGTAGTTTCTACCCTGCTGGTGCTAGTTGGAAAATGTTCAATCATTCAGGAACATAGTTGAGCATTGATAACTAATATTTCCCATCCTGTTTAACCAAGGAATTTCACTTTGTTCTGTATATTGGATATCTTCATAACAATGTGTCTTGGCATTGGTCTACTGTGATTTTGTATGCTTGGTGTCCTGTATGCATCTACAATTTGTACATCCATTTCCTTTTTTATTTCTGGAAAGTTTTCTATAATTATTTCATTCAGCACATTGCTCATTCCCTTGGTTTGATCCTCTATACCTTCCTCTATCCCGATGACTCTTAAGTTTGGTTTTTTTGTTATCCCATATCTCTTGGATGTTTTTCTCGTGATTTTTTTACCAGCCTTTCTGAGTTGGCTAGACTCTTTTCAAGATGATATATTTTGTCTTCATTATCTGACCTTCTGGCTTCTACTTGCTCCACTCTGTTAGTGATACTCTCATTTGAGTTTTTAATTTGGTTTATAGTTTCCTTCATTTCTAGAATTATTGTTTGATTTTTTTTATAATCTCTATCTCCTGATAAAGATGCTTATTTTCTTCTTGAATCTGTTTATGAAATTCATTTTCAATGTGTTCTTTCATTGTTTGGATTTGCTGTCTCATGTCCTCTTTAAGATTCCATTCCATCTGTATAAGGTATTCCTTGAGTTCTTTATTTGACCATTTTTCTGATGCCTCTAGGTCCTCCTGAATATTTAGGCTGTCCTGCATTGTTTGTACTCCTTTTCTTCCTTGTTTTTTCATGCTGCTCATGTTACTTCTTGTTCTGTTGACTTCTGAGTTACTGTTTACTCCTATAAATTTATTTGATGCTTGGGAGGAAAGGTATTAGAAGGGAAGGGAAGAAGTCACTAAAGAGAATGAGAGTAAACAGGTAGAATTCAAGGAAGTGGGAATAAGGTAATTTAAAAGAAATGAAAAGACAAAAGAAAAAAAATAGAAAAGAAAAAAATTTAAAAATAATCAAAAAAATAAAAAAAAATATTTTAAAAAATTTAAAAAAGAAAATTAAAAAAAAAACCAAATTAAAAATAAATTAATAAATGCAGTCTTAGAGTTTGATTAACTTCTCTTCCAGTAGGTGGAGCTGTGCCCACCCGGCCAAGCTTCTCCTCTCAATATGCAGGAATCAATCACTGTGCAGCAGCTCCTCCTCCCAGGCAGGGCGGGTCTCCAATCCTGAGTGCCTAGGGCCTTTTCTTGTGTCTAGTTACTTCCCCACTTTTCCTCAAGCCAGGCCCCACTCACCGTGATGCTCACCACAATACTGGCTACACTCCAGGTCTGCTGCTCCCAGGAGCCCTATTTTCTTAAACGACTGGGCACACTCTCCCTGTTTGCCACTCCCTCAGACCCTAAGTTTGTGGAGCTTGTTGATGAGAACCCTCAGCGTATTTTGCTTGCCCTCCGGTAGCCACGCCCCCGGGAGCTGGTGCAAGAGACCTCAGTTGTCAGCACTGGTGAGAGCAGTAGCCGGGGGTCCCGCGCCACAGGTCCCGGGCCACTCCTGATTCCCTCGGTCTGACTATCGCTCTCACGGGAGAGCTGGGAGGGGCCCTTAAGGTTCCCCCGCTGTGTGGAGAGGGAAGGCTAGGGGGTTACACACCTGTTGCCGGTTTCAATGAAGTTATCTCCTCCGCTGCATTCTGGTGACGTCAGTTCTCTGCCATGGTGGCATCCCATGCAAATGGCGACAGTTCGTTCCCTTTGCTGGGTGACCAATGCAATGGGTGGGTCCTGACTGGCTTTCCCAAGCCCCGTCTCAATCCTGTGGCCACTGCCTATGAAGGCTCGGTTGGTATTAACCTCCGCAGGTTCAGAAGGGCCAACCAATTGTTTCAGTGGGATCGTTTAGTGCTGAGTCACAGCAGTTTGTCTGCGAGATGCAGGCGAACGGGAGCTTGAATTCAGCCGATCCGGGCTCAGTGTGGGTTCTGAGAGGCACAGACTGTTCGCCCCAGATCCACGTCAGATCAGCATTGCCTAGTGATCCTGAGCAAACAGCATTTAGACGGTTTAAGACTCCCTATGCCCGCGCAGCTGAAGAGGTCAGAGACTTGATCTCTCTGCACCCGCTGCCATGTTGGATCTCTTAACCAAGGAATTTCAATGCTGGGACTTCTCATTAATAAATTTTAAGAGTTCATCTCAAGGTACTTTTGTGACCTAAGCAAATGGGAAATAAGACAAATGTGCATCAAGCACACAAAGAATATGATGATGTAACTTTATTAGTATGAATAAATTTAATTTGTGTGTAGTAAGTTATTTAACAACATAATAAAATGGATGTTCAAATAATAAGTAATGATACTTGGTGTGTAGATGGTGATAAAATTTTTGTTTCTAAATTATAACTTAGTTTGTAAGTATTAAAAAAGGATGAAGAAATACAATTTTAAATGCAAAATGTCTTCAAGTTGGGATTATATTTTTTGTTTCATGTGTATATATGACCCTTCAAATTTTTCAAGTTTATATATTCCCCCAATTTTTACTTTCAAAAGCTTACATTTGGTTTATTTCAGAAAGCAGTTTAGTGCTCAAGACTTCAATCTTCATCATAATTGTGAATAAGAGGGATAATAACAAATAAACTATGGTGATTTCATCATTACAAATAAAAAATCACATTTTTTCACAAAATAGTTCTACAAATGGAATTTTAAAAATTTTGACAGGTAGTTTTTCTTAAAATCCATTGAAAAATTTTCACTGGTGTGTTGGATACAAGTTATATTTTTCTAAATTATGGATGCTCTTTGAAGAATAAATTCACACTTTTTATGGCATTTTTGGACTTACTTTTTCCAAGAAAAGAGGATTAGATACATTAGTTTGTCTTCTGTTTTCCCTTTTTTGTAATTATTTATATATATATCTCCATAACATGTTTAAGAAAATTATTCTGTGACATGGAGGTGAATTAAAAATAATATTTGGAAAACTACTATATGTCTGTTGAATTCCTACATCTTTCAGTAATTTATTCAAATATTACCTGTTTTAAAATATTACCTGTTTTAAGAAGGTTTCTGTGATCTTCTCAGCTGGACGTCATCTCACTCCCTCATGTGCATACTCTCTCAGAGATGACAACTTTAGACTTTATTTCTTGCATCTTTTACATCTTAGAATATTTGCTATGTTTTAACTAATATTATGGTCTTCATTTGAACACTGCTTTCAGGATATAATATATATTTTTCTGTATCCCTTTAATTATTATTCAGAGTTCTTGAATATGATATGTAATAATATTTTTGGTTGATTCTCTGGAACATCTGGGTATTTTTATTGTTTCTGCTTACTCTTTTTTTTTCTGTTGTTTACTCTTTATTGAGTCTGAGTTCCTCTAATATTTACATTGGAAATTCAGGAACACCAAATCTGGGGTAAGGGTGGAATTTACAGTTAATTTATATGCTCCACATAATATTTCCTCTAAAGTACACTTTAGAGCTGCCTTTAACTCATAATTAATATATCCTATTGGGATTCAAGGATAAAAATCTCCATTGAATACAAATGAAAAGGTTTATTCATTCTAAACACATTCTCTATGATTTTACAGAGGATTTGCCATCTCTGCTGATATTTTCAGAATAAAACCCTTAATCTTTTATATTAGTTCTCATATGGCAGCTACTTAAACTTATTTATTCCTGTTCTTAAATATAACTAACACAATCATATCTTTGCTAAGTCTTGAGGACAAAAAATATATCTATTCTCTTTTAGACATAAATAGATTTATTTCTAAATCACTGTTTTTTAAGGAGCTGAAAACCTGTTAACCTTTTTGGATACAGCAAGCCCTTAGAGAATGATCTTATTTTAATTAAATAAAATTTAAAAATCAGTTCCTTAGCTAAATAGTAGCTGCATTTCAAAAATCATGCATGATTATTAAGTACTTTCTTCATAGTACAGATATAGAATATTCATATCATAACAGAAAATTCCTTGGGGCAACAGTAGTTTACAGCATGTCTGTTATGGTAGCTTTCATATGGACAATTTAGCTCATCCAACCTTCTGAATTAAAAATAAACTGTTTTTACTGAAAAATATTAATATCTCCCTTGTCATTTGTTTTGTAGTTGCAGCATTTGACTCTTACTCCCCAGTTTTCTGTCAGAATGTATTCATTTTTCTAATGCCTAACAGCCTCAAGTTTTCTCTTTATCACTACTTTTCAATAATTTGATTCTGATCTATCCTGTATGGTTTTATGTGTATTTATTCTGCTTGTATTTATTCATTGAGATTTTAGGAGTATAATTTTTGTCATAGTTAGAAGTTTTTTGCGTTCTGTTTCTGAGTATTTTTCTGTTAGCTTCTCTGGGACTCTAGAGGCATTTTAAATAGCTTGATACTCTTCACTGATCTGTGAGGCTGTTTGCTTTTCATTTACATTTTGGTTATTCTCTATTGGTAGAGCTTCATATTTTCTTACCTGTTCTGCAAAGCTTTATCATCTGTGTTATCTATCCAGTGATTTAAAAAAAAACTTTTATATATTTAAATTTTCCTCTTTAAAAGTTCCATTTGATTTATTTGTGTATCTTTCATTTCCCTCTTGGTCATGGTCATATTTTCAAATGCCTCAGATGACTACGAGGTTTTGATCAGATGCTGGAGATGGTGTTTCCTGTTGTTATTTTTAAAAAGAAATATTATGCTTTTCTCTGATAGTCATTTTGATATCTTTCATTTGATCATCTGGTTTTTATGTTTTACTAAGACTGGGCTAGCTATCATTTATCCCCAGTAACTAAGGTCCACTTCTTCTGATGTCTAAATTTGATGTTCTCAGAAATCAATTTGGACTCTTCACTTTTGCTGATAGACCCGCTGCGGATCTTGTGATAAATAGTTCACAGCTTTCCAATAGCTTTTTAAGCAGAGACATGCAATTTTCCCCATTGTATGCATGTTATAGAGATCAGCATTGATTCAAGGGAAACCCTAAGGCAGATTTCTGGAGTTTCTTTTCTCCACAGCTCTTTTCTCTCATGAAAACTGCCTCACAGGACTGAGTATATAGCTCTGTTAATAGAGTGCTTACCTAACATTCACAAGGCACTGGGTTCAATCCTCAGTAACACACACACACACACACACACACACACACACACACACACAAAGCCTTCTTAGACACTCTGAGCTCTGGTCTTTAGCTCCTCAACTCAGGTCACTGTCTGTATTTGCAAAACCTCCCCCAGCCCCTCTTTATTTCCCTGTGATCTAAAATATGCTTTCTAGGCATAAAGCTGGGACTACCCTAGGACTTAATTTGTATTCTCTCAGATGTCTTGGCTTTGTACTGCTTGTGATTTAATGTCTGAAAAACAGTTGCTTCATCTGTGTTTGCCTGGTTTTCTAGTTGTTTGAGTCAGGTGGGTTAGTTTAGTCCCTGTTATTTTATCATGACTGAAAGTGGAAGTCCTTCCTCAACTCATTGAAAATTCATGTAATACAAATGTACAAGCCAACCAGTAAACTAATAATCAAGTATTAGTACAATAGTAACAGACTTGAGGCTTGATTTTCAGAGAATGTTGAAGTAATAACACACGACACCACAAAAAAATCATTCATTCTCATCAATACTGAAAGAAACTGGAAAGTGAGTCTTTGTGAGAGAGATTAGATGCATATAGACTTTAGGGTACTTAGTAGTCATTGATTACAATTACACAGTCTACAGTTGGGAGTTCACCAGGGGGTCATGCTCATATGGTCAAAGGATCCTGTCAAATATCACATGTTGACATTTAAAGTGAGAACTATAGAGACTGTGATATTTAAAAGAATATATTTATCAAATATCAGCAAAAACAAAGTAATATGATATCCATGGATTATCTTACTGACTCTGACCTCTACTGGTAAGAAATGGAACCTAACACTATGTGACACAGCTAACATTGTTATATACACACATACTTTGATTTTTGTTGTGGTTGTTGTTTCAGTTGATTCTTGGATCATTTTTATTGAGGATTACAATAGCTCAAATTCCAAAATTTTTTTTAAAAATATGACCTTTTCTTTCTTTAGTCCTATCTTGATTAGTTTATAAAGAAGGCAGTTAAATGTAGCTAAACTGAAACAATACAACTCTTTGTTTCTAATGGTGTCTTAGTCTTAATTTTTATATAAATGGCTTAATATTTTGTTTAATAAATTGGCCTTCATTATAGACAAACATAATGTTGAGGGGTCTAGTTTGACATAAAGCTTTAATAACCACAGAAGTAATAATGGACAGTTTTATTCAAAACATTTTATGTTGTTTGCTTTTGATTTGGGAGTTCCTGTTTCAAATGTATAGTGGGTAAGTTTTTCAGGCATATCCAATTTACATGCTTTTAAGACTTCTTCTACCTTAATGCTTAATTTAGAAATGTCATTTAAAATGGTTCTTAAAGATCAAATGTACTTAATTTGGTAACTGTGATATTTTAAGAATCCTCATATAAATATGCATTTGTTGCTGATTAAGTATATCAATTCGACAATCTTCAACATTGATCATCAATGTCAGAGTGTCTGTTTGTCAACATTTCATTTTACCATAAGGATTTGTTTAAATCAGTAGGTACTGTAGAAGATGTCTGGCAGAATATATGTGCTTGATAAATATAGGAGTTAAATGAGTTTTTAAGACCTTAAAACTAAATCTGTAAGTGCTACAGTACTTTGAAATAGAAGTTTAATTGAGTTTGACTAAACACAATTAAGCCTTCTCCCAAGCTCACAAAATAATCTTTAAAATATTATTAGTCCTCAGGCAACATAGAGGCTTCTTATTAGAGGAATTAAAAAATGAGGTTGAGAATAAAATTTCAACAGTAACCAAGTCTGTTAATTTGCTGATTATTATGAACACTCATTACACATTTTTGTAATTGACATATGCTATTGGTTTAATTAAATAACATATACAGAATTAATCCTAATTAAATTTCTTATTCTCAAAATTATGCTTTTTCATATTAAATTTTCTAAGTGAACTTCTGATTTCTTCTGATTTTAATACCTTTTTTTGCTTCCACAGCCTTTAATGGCATTAACTGTTAGTTTCTGATAATAGGGTTTTGATATTGAAATAGATAACTTGTATACCTGTTATAGAAAATGGAGAAATAAAAATGCATTTTCTCAAGGAGTAATTGGAGGTTATATTGCTTTGTTCCATATTTCATCAGACTTTATCTGTTTTGGAATTTGTTTTTGTTCACACAAAAAGGCAGTTTATTCCTGAAATTCTTTTAGCAAACATAAGCTAACTTTGCTTTGGCATCCTGATAAAGAGCAATACCTGCCATATATCTTAGGATACAAGGCATCTTTTGTTTATTAGGAAACCAATGTGGATCTAAAGAGAAGGTATCTATGTTATACACTGAAGTGGCTCTGAAATGAGACTAAAAGTTGTGGTAGAATAAAAAATGCTGGGAAAAATTGTGTACTCTTAGAAGGAAAAGCCTAGGCAATTACAGTAAAAGATTTGTAGTAGAGATTTTCTCCTTGCCCATAATGACTCTTATAGTCATCTCTCTGTATATTATTGAATCATTTCTTTAGCCCCTAAATTTATAAAAAGAGGAAACTATTTGTAAACATTCAAGTTGAAGGAAGACAGTAATAAGTGATTGGCACCATTGACCCTTTCAGGTAGGATTATGTCATACAAATTTCTACTTGAAAACAAAGAGCCTTAAGTATAGCCTAACTTTATAGTCGTATTTTCTTTTCTTTTCTTTTCTTTCTTTCTTTTTTACTGTCACATTCTTTTTAAAAATATTTTAAAATTTTGTTTATATGAGAGCAGAGGGCATTATAATTCATATTCCACATATAGAGTATAATTTTTCATTTATCTGGTTGTATAGAAAGTAGAGTCATTCATTTCTTCATACATTTACTTAGGGTAATGATGTCCATCTCATCCCACCATCTTTATGTTTGCCTGCATCTTCAGAATATTAATTACATGACACCAAATGTAGAAGAAAAACTGGCTATGTTTTCCTCAAGCTTTGAAAGACTGTACTGCTTATCTGCAAGTTGTGAGGGTATATATTTTTAGCTGGTAAATTTGCACAAAAATGGAAGTATTATTACTACTTTGGAAGAAAAATGTAAATAAAATAGATGACAATTTCCACATGTAATTTCCAACTAATGAAATTTTCTTCTCTCCCTTTTTTTCCTCCATTCTTTCTTATTCTCTATTTATGTCTATTCTACCTACATAGCAATGTATCCTATAGTAGGAAAGGAGAAGAAAAAAATCCTATATTAATTTATTTATCAAAGTAAAACAAAAATTTTAGGTAATTTTTCAAGTGAATTGTCAAGTTGTAAGAATTAGAAATTAGATAATCCTGTACACCTTGCTTTGTATACTATTCTCCATTTTCTGCATTTAATAATGATTGGAAATTGCAACAGAAGGTATCACAGAGTTTTATCATTTTCTATCTATGAAAATAATTTAAAGTCAATTAAATATAGCATAAGTAATCAAAGAATGGACTAGCTGAACAAAGAAAAAATAAACATTTGGTCATTATTTAGAAATAAATTTTGGATAAGTGAATCAGGTATTTATGCAAGCTTATATGTTGAGTATTTTTATTACATTGAGCCATGCAATGTATATCTTTTATATTACTAAGTTTGGGATTTGAGCTTTCCTAAGTATAATATTGAAAAGTTTAAAAAGCCAGTGATAACTTTGTATCTACTTGTTTACTTTATGACTGTGTTATTTTGTTTCTTTGTTTAAGGATTAAAACTAGGTGAGCTAACCATGACTGGCAACAAACAGACTAGCAACATCATCAACAATAATGACCTCACATCCATCAATTCCAGTGTTTTCATTGGCATATTAAACACAGTCATTGTCAAGAAGTTTGAAATTGAAGCCATTTTTTCAAAGTATGGGAAAATAGTTGGATGCTCAGTTCAGAGGTTATGCATTTGTACAGTACATGAGTGAGTGGCATGCAAGAGCTGCAGTGGCTGGGGAAAATGCTAGGATCATCCCGGGTCAACTTCTGGATAAGCAATGCTCACTTTCAGATTGCACAGTAGGTTTTCTCTGCACACATCTACATATGGTTTCCTCTTTGAAAACCCAGCACCACCATAATATCTTTTTTTAACCAATTATGGTACTTAAGTATTTATAGCTATGTTGTTTTCTTGTTCTCATTGTTTTGCATATAGGTATCATATTTTCTGTGCAAATTTACAAACTTGAGATCAAGGCTCCTTTGAAATATGTGTTACTTCTACCATTCTTAGCAGAACAGGCAAATAATAAATTTACCTTACATGTAACATTATTTTTCTTAAAATGGTGTGTATTTTCCAGGAAACAATAGACTAAGTAAAATAACTTTGCATGTTATAATATTTGCTCAGAGGAGCTAATTATTATTTTTTTATCTCCAGTTTTTATTTTTAGGAAAGAAGAAGTAGAATATAGTAAAAGGAAGCAAACTTTGTAGAACAGGAAATGGCATGCTGTAACTCATTCATTTCTATATATTTAGAAATCTTATATATCACAAGTGTTCAATCATGTACAATAACCAGATATATGCCTAATGTCCAAGGAATAATATTGTATTTTTTAGAGACAATAATATAGTCTGAAGTCAAATTCCAAGATGGGAGAAAACATTTCATAATTAATATACAGGTAAGAATTAGAAATTAGATAATCCTTAGATGGTTTCCCACATATGGAAAAATACAATCAATATATCAATGAGTCCCAAAAATATCTTGCTGTCCAGATTCACATCTCAAACTGATGATTACACAACATCTACTCTTGATATCTAACAGGCATCTCAGAACAAAATTCTCAATTTTCTACGCCCCCACCCTGTTTTACCCCAAACTCTCTCTCATTATATTTGGAATCCCTATTACTTCACTGTTCTAATACAATCCTCATTTTCATCCCTGATTCTTTCCTCACCCTGGATTTCAAACATAATCTGTTATCAAGTTTGCTTGCCAATATATCTCAAATCTAGTCACCTTCTAAGTCTTCATTGCAGGCCAGCTAATGCAGGCTCCATCTAACATCAGTGGACTACATGGAGAATCACCTCAAGCCTTCCAGAGTCTTCCTTCTTCAGTGGCTTTGAACTTGCTAGTTCCTCTACTGTTTTTTTTTTCGTTGTTGTTGTTGTTATTTTGTTTTTCTACCTGATTTACTGTATGCTGTGCTCAATATTTACCTTTAAAAAGAGGCTGTTCTTGACTAGCCTATTGAAATAAAGTCTCCTTCTGCCCCATCGCTTTCACTGCATATGTTGTGATTCAACTTCCCACCTTTGTAGCCTTTATTAGTATATGATTATATGCTTTAATGTTTATGTTACCTCTGTTGTGTTCACATATAGCCAAAGGCCATAGGAAACAAACAAAAATATTGAGATATTAAGTTTTACGTGTATTAGAGAATAATAGGAGCAATATAAAATTTTACAACATAATTAAAAAAACATTTCTGAAGGCATGGAGTTCATAAAAAATGTGAATTAAGTCTAAGAAATAGATTTTGAGAAAAAATTCAAAAGATACTTTATATAAGTAGTTGTGAATATAAACCCAAAAGTAATCATTGCAGGAATGTTTTTAGAGAGAGAGGGAGAGGGGGAGAGAGAGAGAGAGAGAGAGAGAGAGAGAGAGAGAGAGAGAATATTTTAATATTTATTTTTCAATTTTCAGTGGACACAACATCTTTATTTTATTTTTATGTGGTGCTGAGGATCGAACCCAGCGCCCTGCGCATGCGAGGTGAGTGCACTACTGCTTGAGCCATAACCCAAGCCCCAGGAATATGTTTTTTATTTACCTTATTCTTGTTCAGTTTTCCATATATTAAAAAAATAATGCTTTTCATTTGTTAGTTTTCCATTTTTCTCTTTGTTTTTTCTTAATGTCTCCATTTTGTTAATTTACCTTGATATTATGATTTTTTTGTATTTTCTATGCTGAAATTGTTATTTCAAAGCCACATTCAAACCAGTTTCAGTAAAAACTCCATTTATTGTCTGTACCCTGATGGTTATCAACTAGCCAGTCCTTTTGATATGCATTTAGCTATTTCTGATTTTAAAAAAGTAATTATCGCAAATGTAAGGTCAATTAAAATCTGTTTAACTTTTAAATGAAGAATAGCTAAATTTCTAGAGTTCCACTGAACTCATCATTACCTTTTTCTAGAATAATGCAATGGATAAAGAGAAACATCCAGAGCAAAGAATTTAGTTTCTAAATTTAGTTCCTGAAAAAATGCTAACACCAGATCACTTTGCTTTGAGCAGCACCAAGGTAAAATGCTCCATTAATAAAATGCATATCTCATGTGCTCTCATTCCTCTTGGATCCTCTTAGTTCTATGCTCAGAACACTGTCTGGAACATATGTCTAAATCAGCCATAATCATACTTTGTGCCCAAATGCAAGTTAAATATTTTATTCCTTTTTGGGGGAGGAGTTATTGGGGATTGAATTTAGTTAGGGGCACTTAATTTGCAATAGCCTCTAAAATTATAAAATACTTGGGAATCAACTTAATAAAGAGGAAAAAGATTCATATAATGAAAATTACAGAAACCTAAAGAAATGAATCAAAGATTTAGAAGATGGAAAGATCTATCTTGCTCTTGGATAGGCAGAATTAATATTATCAACATTACCATACGACCAAAAGCACTATAAAGATTAAATGCAATTCCAATCAAAACTCCAATGACATTCCTCATAGAAACAGAAAATAGAGTCATGAAATTCATCTGGAAAATTAAGAGACTCAGAATAGCTAAAGCAATCCTTAGCAGGAAGAGTGAAGCAGGTGGCATCACTGTGCTAGACCTTAAACTATACTGCAGAGCAATTGTTTTAAAAAATGGTATTGGCACCAAAATAGGCTGGTAGACTAATGCTACAGAATAGAGGACACAGAAACTAATCCACAAAATTACAATTTTTATATTAGACAAATTTGCCAAAAACATGCATTGGAGAAAAGATAGCCTCTTCAACAAATGGAGCTGGAAAAACTGGAAATCCATATATAACAAAATGTAATTAAACCCCTATCTCTCACCATGTGCAAAATGCAACTCTAAATAGATCAAGAACCTAGGAATAAAACCAGAGACCCTGCATCTAATAGAAGAAAGAGTAGACCCTAAAGCTCACATCTCTACATTTGCTTTTGCTTTGTATCCAGGGTTTCCTGTGTTGCTAAGTTTTATTATTCCCTAAATCAATTTTGCATCATCTAAAGGAACAAATTGTGTATTTCTCCACAGATTAGTAGCTATCAGTCTCAGCAGTAACTCAATGATTTTTTTTCTTCAAACCTTCACATCAGAAAGACTTAGATGGGAAGGAATAATTTGAGTCAAGTCCAGGATGTTCTAGTTGAACTATGAAATTTAAGACTTCATGCCACACCCAGTAAATATTTGCCATTAATTTTTTAAACCACCTTTGAATTGGGAGATATAATTGGAATGATCATATAAAGAAATTTTAATTCCCACTTTCTGATTCTATTCCTTTTTTGTTCTTTCCATATTCTTGCTTCTCAGTAGTAGTTTCAAGTATAAATTCTTAAATTATGACTGAACGTGACCTCATTTCTAAAGCATCTAAAGTTATCACAGGTTAAAGCTTTCTCAAGAGCTTTCAGTCTTTCAAATAAATGGATGTACAATCTATGTCACTGATGAATACTGAATATTATATTGATTGAATGATGGAGGCCAAACTTTTTTTTCTCAATTTTGGCAAATTTCTGACATAAAACTTAGAATGTAAAAGTTGAAAAAATCTATTAGAATAATGTACAGAATCTGAAAGCGTTTCCAGGTAGCTACATTTTTTTATTTTCTAAATATAATGGAAATTTCCAATAATTTTTACTGAAGAATAATTTGGCTTTCTGAATTTTGTAGTTTTTAAAAAAGATAAAATTGTTAGAGGAGCTGAAATAATTTAATAAAGGACTGAAGGCAGAATATCATGTACTTGATAAATTTATGTAAAGTTTCTTCTCTGAGTTCATTCCAGCACAAAGATAAAATAGTCAGGGTCATAGGATTGTGTTCTCTGTGATTCAGGTAGTTTACTTTGACTCTCATCCTGACAACCATTGGACTAATCCTGCCCAGATATGTTGTAAATCTCAATACAACATTGAATGAAAGGTGAAAGACAAATCAGAGCCAGTGCAGAGCCATCCCTCCCGATAAAATAGTTCCATTCTATTTTCACAACAGAAGTAGTAGTATGAATCTCAAAATATCTTATGTTGCAGTCAGTTATTAGTTATGTAGCAGAACATCATTCCTGTTTCTCCCTTGGTGAGCAATCACACTACATACTGTTTATCATCACCTGAATTTTATGCCATGTAAATTGGTTTTACATACTATAATAGCAAAAAGTTCATGGATATTCTATAAGTTTACCGAGATCTGCCTACACCAGTTTTTGATTATCTTAGTACCCATTTTATTCAAGTTGTTATATCGAAATTGTCTTCTTAACCTTCATGAAGTGGCTTAAGCCCAGACTATATCTTTCTAGATGTAACAAGATTGCTAATGTCATTAAATAATATACAAAGACAGATTGTCAAGACAAGACCAAAAAAAGAAAAATACAAGAATGGATACAGTTCACACTTAATTCTTTTCACATTACCCTAAAAATTTGATGTGTCATAATGTTAGTTGATTATTTGAAACACTGAATCCAATCGATTTAGTCACTTTACCAAGGAAAGAAGATAGTGTTAAACAAGGGCTTTGATAAGATTGGTATGGAGCATTAAAATAGATTAATTAGTTTGAGGCATGTTTTAATAAAAATGGTGCTGTGTACTTTCATAGATAAAATATATGTTCACACATAGAAAAATGTTTTGATGACAAACTGAATTTTCAGTTCTTCAAAAACCAATAATCTTTGCATTCAGTGCATTCTAGTTTGGTGTGAATATTGTGTAGTATATGTCTATGTGTTCTTCAAAAAAATATGAGAGATCATAAAACTGCCAGAAACCAAATATAGGAAATTCATACTAAATCATACACATTCCTATATAATTCACCTGTAAACATTAGAAATAATGAAAAGTTAATCTAGCTGTTAACTAACCTACGTAAACACATTTTATGGATTTTTTTTCATGGACGCATATAGGGATAGCAAACCAATTTAATAACATGAAAAAAAATTTTCAGTGTAAAATCATCAGTGTCTTTTGATTTTAAAATGAAGATTATTAAAACAAATTCCACTTTACAAGCAATTGGGTTTATATTTTCATTGGACATAAAACAATTAAATAGTAAGACTTTCCTAAAATCTTAAACTAAAGCATTTCTTTTTATGAAAACAAATGCAAATACATAAAATGGCTTGAAAACACCTTGAGTCCTGTGTATCTGCAGTTTCCACATCTATGGCTTTAATCAACTGCAGACCATTTACTATGTATGTAGTTGGGCCTCTCATGAATGCAGTTGTACAGGCTTATTTGTCATTGCATAAACAATATAGTATGTAAACTATTTAGATACCATTAACATTTTATTAGGTTTATGCAGAATCTATAGATGACTGAAAGTACCAGAAAGTGTGTGTGTATATTATTCTGGAAATATTATACCATGTTATTTAAGGAATTTGAGCATCAGTGCACATTACTAAAATTCCAAGAACCATTCTGTACACATCAAGGACAACCATATATAAAATGAAGAAATTATTGAACAATTGTTTTTAATAACTGTATACATAACTAAATCTCATTTTAATGTAATTAATCAAGATTACACTTATATAACTTCCTTTTTGTAGCTATGTTCAGTGTAATGTCTTTCTTACAGATAATGGTTGAAAAATTAGGAAAGCATAATAGAGATATGTTGGTTACTACCTAATAGTTCACTGTGATGTTGGAAGACTGTAAGTAAAGGATAATGTGTAAACTAATATGATTTAAGTTCTGTTTGTACTTTCAAATGACAAATAAAGAGTACACTCCCATTTTTAACAGCAAAATCTGTAAGACAGAATTTGGCTTTAATTCATGTTTGAAAATCAAGTACACAATATCATATAAAATATAATGTATTTGTGTGTGTGTATGTGTATACTCACACATATGTATAAAGATAGGAACACTGGTTGAGTAATCGATGGAAGAAGGATACTGCATGATTACTTCTAACTTAAGAGCCAATTTCCAACAATTTGCTTTATTTTTTCCTGCTCTTATTAGTTTCACCAAGTTTTTTTTATGGATAGAGCCCAAGTTATCCTCTTCAGCTTTAAAGTAACACACTAAATTCATGCATTTATTTGAGAAGCATTTCTTTTTGGGAACTATCCTATACTGGGCTTCATGAGGGTAGAAATAATCAGCTTCACTAAAGATTTTAAACTCAGAATCTATATCTACACTCTTGTATGGATAAATTGAGGATGAGATGTATATCTGATTTATGCATGGTTGGCTGTAGCATATGGGCAGAGATTTCATAACAAGGAACCAGAAAAAGAATGATATCTATTCACAATATATATAGAAAGAATCCTAGAATGCACAAAACCTTTTGGATTCTGCAGTGTCTCAAGGGCATTGACTTTTGAAGTATGTAAAAAAACATTGCAATTTATAGAAAATTTGGAGCCACTCTTGTGTTCTATGTGAGTGCTGTGGGCCATGTTTGTATCAAAGAGGGAGCACTGAGAATCCATCATCCTCAGCTCATTTTTAGTCAATGCATCTTCTTTTACGTCCTGCCATGAAAGCAGCAGCACTCTGCCATTATCCTAGGTGGACAAGTTTCTTTCTCTTAGAAGGTAGTTCCCCTAACCTTCTATGACCACTCCATTAGGGCTCTTTGAGAACCACCTGGGACTCTTGCATCCAAACTTTCTTGGTTTAATCATACACTTCATCACACCAGGTTGAAAAAGAGGGACAGGAGGAAAAGGAGGAAGTGGAAGAAGCCCTGAAGGACTCATTCATGAGGCCTGTAAGACATCCTCCATTTATTGTGAACTGCCTGATATCCACAACATCCCTGCTCCAGTGTTGACCTGTTGGGTGAGTATGAAATCTCTTCTCTAAATGCAGCTTGGGAGTAGTCCATTAAAAGAGAATTATACTGATATCAGTCATATTTCTGATGGGGTTCAGTGAAAATTCAGGATGGTGAACACAGGAATAACCAGAGTGGTGTGATTGTGGAGACTGCAACAGCCTCTCAGGCACCACTGATGCATGTGTGGAGCAGAGATCTGCATCGTCTCTTTCCTCCAAGCTGTAACAGTTGATCTCTCCTATAATAGTCTTGCTAATTTTTGATCCTGAACAATAAGTCTACTTTGAGGATTGGTGAGTGTACAAATAGGTTAGTACTCTTGATTGCATCATGGGAGATATTTTTTATGGTCCCTCATGAATGTGTTAAAATTATTCCTGAAGGCCTGGACTGGACCTTGACACACTCCACTCCCTTTAATAGAAATTATTCTGTTTGCTCAGTAGCACAAAAGACCTTTCCTCATGGAAGGTCTATAGATCCCACACATCATTTGAGTCCCTGTAAATAATCTCAAATCTACCAAGAAGCACCAGCTTCTGAAGTTAGGTCTGAGTTTTGAAGAAAGTGTTCTAGAAGCCAGTCTTCAAGTTTTTATTAATCATTGGGATAATGAATAGTTTCAACTGATCACCAGATTCAGAAAATACAGTATGATGCTATTAACTGACAAAACAAGGGATATCTCACCAGTGATTAAGGAAAGGACACCTTTCCATTTCTCAGAAGATACACCGCAAGAGTTACTTGAGTGTACTCCTCAGAGTTTCCTTTCATCACATAAAGAATACAATTACTTTGTGAATAAATTGGTACAGGTTTGGTAACAGGGCATAAGGATAAGTTTTTGTTGTGATTCCTTGTGTCTGAATATATTTGCAGAAACTCGAGGCAATCTGAAGCAAAAGAGCCAATGGACTACAGGTAAATGTAAATATCATGGATAATGAGTATAATGGTGACATCTTGAGATTGCAAGTCCCAAGGAAGAACAAAAGTGCAGAATGTATTTATTCCATCAATTCTGATAACCCTGAAGGGGATCCATTGTTTTCCCCTGGTGTTTCTTTTCTTGGTTTCTACCTTTCATTAGTTTTTACCTTAGGAACCTAGATACAGTCTTTCCCATGGTATTAAAGTCAAGTTTCCTTCACTCACAGTGAACCACTGTGCTCTCCTAGTTAGGAGACACACATAATTTTTCTGTGGGTTTGGCCTGAGTTTGTTGACTTTGTTGAATTCCATAGCAAGATATGTGACCAAACCACACCAAAGTCATATAAAAATCAAAATATTAAAGAACAAGAGCTGAATGCTCAATATCTTTTGGAATCAATAATGCCTCAGGAACTTTAATTTATCAGAACCATTCAAGGAACATGGAGCAAAAGATACTGGGGTTGTACCATCTGTTATGGCTGTTATCATGGTATAACATGCCTGAACAACACAGGGAAAGATGAGTCTTCTTCCTCCACAGCAATGTTACCTCACCAGTGAACTGAGCACCGGAAACCTCTCTCACAGTCCACCCTCCTTCTTAAACTCCCATGAAATTCATACTGTATGATCAAAGAGGTTTGATCTGATCCTTCACTTTGGAGGGATGATCACTCTGCTTTATAAAGCTTGCTTTTTGAAGGTTTTAATCAAGACCAGCTGAGTAGTTGTAAAGTCCAATCTTTAAAATCTTAGCATTCTGCTCTCCTTACATACCAGATCTCAGCATGGAGCTGCAAGTGGTGGAGGATATGAATGAAGTGCTGATGGACTCATTGAATGAGGTACTTTGGGCTCATTGCAGCTGTCATGACTTATCTCACTCTGCTGGCCTCCCAAGCAAGAGTCCAGCCTCCCTCTCTGAGAAACATGTAGTTTGCTCTGGATTTGGTGAGTGAGTACACTCCTTACATGAAAAAGGTGGTACAATGGGGCTCTAGCTCAGTGGCAGAGTGCTTGCCTAACATGTGTGAGACACTGGGTCCGATCCTTAGCACTGCATTAAAAAACTAAACAAATAAAGGCATAAAAAATAAACAAATAAAACTGTCCATATACAATTAATAAAAAAAATTAAAAAGAAAGAGGTGGCTCTTGGTGGCTTCCCAAGTAGCCTCCCTATTCTTCAATTTCAGTCCTCTACATGGGTAGATTGATATCACTTCAGACAAGTCCCACAGTTACTCATTTGTTGAGAGCCACAGCTGAAGGGGCCCCAGCAAACTTCCAGCTGCCAGCTGATGATTGGCTCACAGTGGCCCCAGCAAACTTCCAGCTGCCAGTTGATGATTGGCTCACAGCAGCCCCAGCAAACTTCTAGCTGCCAGTTGATTGGCTCCTCTGCGGTGAAGCTCATTGGGCTGTTTCCCCGCCCTTTCAGACCAAGGAGCTGCCCATTGGGGGACTTTTTTTGGCTCTGCCCACTTGACCCAGCCAATTGGCCTCAAGAGCAGGAGGAGTAGGGGGGTTGAGAGGCTTGTGGGAAGCCGGTGGGCTCTGAGGGAATTCCTGAAGAGCTCATGTGGTGTGGCATGTGTATTCTAAAAATAAAGTTCGTTTCTGCTTGATGAGTGGCTCTGAATTGTGCCCAGCCAGACTGCAGCATTTGGTGGCCCACAAGGGGAACAACTGAGGGTAAGTGATAAGGTAAACTGCTTGCCCCTGAGGGCAGGACAAGAGGATGGGTAGCCATTTTAATATTCTTCTTTTGTTTTGTTTCACTTTTAAGTTTCCTGTCCCTGGAGATGTGTAAGATGGAAGAAAAACCACTCACATCTGAGGAACAGATGGGGAGAGAGGACGGATGGACATTTCAGGAGAATAGAAAGGCTATTATAATGATCTTTTGTTGTTCCAATTTTGTTTCACTCTGTTTCAGTTTTGTTTGACGTTATCTTGTTGGGTTGTATAATAGTTATAGTAGAAACATGGGATCAGAAATTAGTAAAAAACAAACCAAAAGAGTGTTAAGTAAATTGTTAGAGGAAGGAGGCATCTCAGTAAAATCAAGAACGTCTGAGCATACGATGATACAATACAAAAATGTAGCCCATGGCTTTTTAAGGAGGAGTCATTAAATATATCACAATGGAACCATCATGGTGAAGATTTAAAAAGAATAGAAAAGAAAAGCCCAGGGACTCTGCCAGTTGGCACATTGCCATTGTGGATGTTCGTATCTTGTTTGCTTAGTCCAAACCCTTCAGTTCAGACAATGGTAGAGGAAGGGGAAGACATATTGATTCAAGTAAAAGAGAAGGTCTCTCGAGCTAGTCAGACAGAGGAAAAAATTCAAGTAAAAGAGAAGGTCTCCCGAGCTAGTCAGAAAAAAAAAATTCAAGTAAAAAAGACAGTCTCTCGAACTAGTCAGACAGAGGAAAAAATTCAAGTAAAAGAGAAGGTCTCTCGAGCTAGTCAGGCAGAGGAAGAAAGTTTAGAGCAGAAAAAGCCATCAGGGGAAAAGTTACAACAGGAGACTGCTACTAACACCTTTCTATCACCAGAGGGCATAAGTGTCCAACCAACAGCACCACCTCCATATGCTGGGAGGCCCCCAACCTCCACAGTTGATAGATGGGATCCTGAGACAGGACCTCAAATATTAACATGCCCTGTCTTTGAGCAGGCAGGAGGGCAACGAATTCACTATGTTTTAGATTTCAAAACAGTGAAGCAGCTAAAAGAGGCTGTAACAACCTATGGTCCTCAAGCACCCTTCACTCAAAGCATGGTCGAATCCATTACCAACTTGAACATGACGCCAGCAGATTGGGCTAGTATGTGTAAAGCTGTGCTAAATGGAGGACAATACGTGTTATGAAAGGTTGCCAATGAGGAATTTTGCAAGGAGACGGCTAGGCGAAATGCAGCAGCTGGTTATCCTCAGAGAAATCTAGATATGTTGTTAGGAAAGGGACCTTATGAGGATCAGCAGCAACAAATTGCATATGATCCTGGTGTATACTCACAAATTGCTGCAGATGCAGTTAGGGTATGGAAGATCTTACAAGGACATGGAGGTTTACAAGGTCAATTAACTAAGGTAATACAAGGAGCTAATGAACCTTATGCTGAATTTGTAGATAGGCTTATTCAAACAGCTACCAGAGTTTTGGGGAATACAGAACAAGCAATGCCATTAATAAAACAACTGGCTTATGAGCAAGTGAATTGTTGATGCAGAGAAGTCATTAGACCATGGAAACATGAAGATTTAAACACTTATATTAAATTATGTAGAGATATTAATGAACAAGGGCAAGTCTTGGCAGCTGCAGTACAACAGATTTTAGATGCCAGGCCAAAAACATGCTACAATTGTGAACAAACAGGACATTTTAAAAGGAATTGCACCATATGAGCAGGGTTTAACAAATCTAGGAATCAAAGCAGTACAATACTGGGTATTTGCCCATGATGCCATAGAGGGAGACATTAAGCTAATGAATGCCATTCTCAATCCACCATAGAGGGTACTCCATTATCAAAAAACGAACAAGAACCAGGTGTTTATCCATGATATCATGGAGAAAGGCATTGGGCTCCTTTGCCAAAAAATGGACAAGGGGGCCCAAGACCATAAATATATGGAGCACTGGAGGAACCCAGCAACCCCATCAGGGTAGTGCCCAGGACACATTTTCCATAAAATCCCTCACTAGACAAACCAGAGGAAGCACAGGATTGAACATCTGCGCCTCCGCCAGAACAGTACTAACTCCAGAGATGGGAGTTCACATCATTCCCAAAGGGGTAAAAGGACCTCTTCCCCAAGGAACAGTAGGCTTATTATTGGGACGCAGTTCTTCTACTCTAAAAGGACTTATGATAAGTTGGGGGTAATTGATCCCGATTATGAAGGTGAAATAAAAATTATAGCCAGTTCTCCAAAGGGTATATCAGTAATTTCACCATGAGATATAAGAGCACAGTTACTAATAAAACCCAGCCTACATGATAAATTTTCCATTCTTACTGTAGAAAGAGTTTCCAAGGGATTAGGCTCCACAGGTGTAGATTGGGCTATGCTTTCTTTAAATTTAGATTCTCGCCCCATGCTAAAACTAAATATTCAAGGGCATGAATTTAATGGGCTACTGGAAAAAGGTGCAGACCTTAGCATCATCTCTCATCAAGAATGGCCAAAACATTGGCCATTACAACAAGCCACTCAAGTGCTTCGAGGCCTAGGAGTGGCGACTAATCCCCATAGAAGTGCAATGGTATTAGATTGGAAGGATTCTGAAGGATGTGAAGGAACTATACAGCCATGTGTATTGGATCATCTTCCCGTAAATTTATGGGGTGAGATGTCCTAGATCATTTAGGTTTGACATTAAGCAATAACATCAATCCAAATGTGCCCACTATTATGGCTAGACAAGATTTTAGGAAAGGAAAAAGATTAGGAGAACAAGGTATAGCAGCACCAATACAAATAGATCAAGGAACAGACAGACATGGATTGGATTTTCAGGAGGGGTCACTGAGACAATAAAAATTAAATTACTTGGAAATCAGAAAGACCAGTATTGGTTCCTCAATGGCCCCTGACTAAAGAAAAGATACAAGCATCCCATGACCTGGTCAAACAACAATTAGCAGAAGGACAAACACAACCTTCTGTATCTCCCCATAATACTCCCATTTTTGTCATCAAAAAGAAATCTGGTAAATGGAGATGATTGCAAGATTTAAGAGCCCATTAATAATGAGATGGTTATTATGGGACCTGCTCAATCGGGGATTCCTCAATTGTCTGCTTTGCCAAAAACCTGGTTATGTTTTAGTTATAGATAATAAAGATTGTTTTTTTTCAATTCCAATTCATCCTGAGGATAGTCCACGTTTTGCATTTACTATCCCTGCACTGAATCATGAAGGTCCTGATCAGAGGTATGAATGAATGGAAAGTACTCCCTCAAGGGATGGCTAACATCCCAACTATGTATCAAATTTATGTTAACAAAGTAATCCAGCCACTTAGAAATCAAAATCCTGAACTACAAATATTTCACTATATGGATGATGTATTATTAGCACACAAAGATAAAAACACATTGCTAGAATGTTATGCCACACTTACAAATTTATTAAAAAATTATAATCTAGAGATAGCAATAGGTAAAGTACAATTAAATTTTCCAATTAATTATTTAGGAGTTCTATTATCCTCAACCATGGTCCGTCCACCAAAAATTCAAATACGAGTAGATCAACTCAAATCACTTAACGACTTTCAAAAGTTATTAGGAGACATAAATTGGATAAGGCCTTATCTAGATATACCAACAGGAGAGTTGGGACCTTTATTTGATATCCTAAAAGGTCCATCAGATCCAAATTTACCCTGAATGTTAACACCTGAAGCAAGAAAGGCATTAAAAATCATTGAAACATATATGGAAAATATGCATTTGGATAGAATTGATATAAGTTTGCCTTTATTACTTATTGTACTACCAACAAAAAATATTCCTACAGGAGTATTCTGGCAAGAAGGTCCATTATTATGGATACATTTATCTTATTCTCCTAATACTATTCTTACTAGGTATCCTGAGGCTGTAGGACAATTAATACTCAAAGGAATAAAAGCAGCAAAGGGAGTGTTTGGAATTTCTCCCAATAAAATTATTATTCCATATACTATGGATCAAATTGATGAGTTAGCTAATGAGTTAAATACTTGGGCAATAATCATGTGCAAATCTAATGTTTCATTTGATAACCACTTACTATCTAATCTTTTCTTGTCTTTTTGGTCTCCGCATCCTGTAGTTTTTCCAAAAATGACAAGAAAAACACCTATCATGAATGCTCCAAATATATTCACTGATGGGTCAGATAATGGTACAGCAGCAGTAGTTACCCCTGATCAAACTTTTATGTTTTTAGTACCCAACAATCAGCTCAAAGGTAGAGCACAATGCAGTATTACAAGCTTTTGTGATGTTTAAAGATTCTGTATTTAATTTATTTTCTGATAGTCAGTATATAGTTAATGCTACAGTATCCCTTGAAGATGCTGGTAGAATTTCCCCTTCCTCTACTGTTTTCTCTTTGTTTTCCACTATACAAAGTCTAATCTGGGACAGAAAAGATCCATTCTTTATAGGACATATCAGGGCACATACAGGATTGCCTGGAGCACTTAGTTTGGGCAATGATTTATTAGATAAAACTACACATGACATACATATTTTTTCTATGCTAGAAGAAGTTACAAATTTTCATAAATCTTTCCATGTCAATGCAAATACTTTAAAAAGCATTTTAAAATAACTAAGGAACAAGCTAGACAAATAATAAAACAGTGTCAAAATTGTGTGACATTTTTACCACAAGTTAATCTTGGAATCAATCCTAGAGGACTTATACCTAACAATATTTGGCAGATGGACATCACACACTTGCCAGAATTTGGGAAATTAAAATATTTGCATGTTACACTTGATACTTCTTCTGGATTTTTGATGGGCTCCCTTCATGCCGGAGAAAAATCTAGAGATATTATAGCTCATTGCTTACAAAATTTTGCCACTGTGGGTGTTCCAAAACAGTTAAAAACAGATAATGGCCCTGGCTATATTTCTACCTCTTTTAAGCAATTTTGCTCATCATTTGGCATTACTCATATAACAGGAATCCCATACAATCCACAGGGACAAGGCATAGTTGAAAGAGCTCATCAAACTATTAAAATGTACTTATTAAAGCAAAAAGAGGGAATTGGGAAGGGGTATATATCCTCCAAAGATAAACTTAAAATAACCCTTTTTACTCTAAACTTTTTAAATTTGGATTCATCAGGGCTTAGTGCTGCGGAAAGGCATATGTGTCCAAAAAAATGTACATAACCCCAAGGTACTTTTGAAGGATATTTTAACAGGACAATGGAAAGGTCCTGACCCAGTGATTGTCTGGAGTCGGAGGTCTGTTCGTGTGTTTCCACAGGGAGAACAGCAGCCAATTTGGATTCCAGAGAGACTAACTAAAGCGATTTCTACAGACCAAAAAGAAGATGATTTGGCTCAAGTCCATAACAGCTGATATCCAGAACTCCAGTTTGGCTATCCTTACATCTGTGACAGTGGTTCTTCCACACCAGGAGGCTAATGAATAATGAACACCATTAAGGCCTATTTCAAATGTAAGAAACCTTGGGGCTTGCTTGTGGGAATACCTTCAGACCCATATGCAAGTTACAGGAAAAAGGATGGGATATCAAAAGAAGAGTCAAACCCAGTTGGTAACCAGGATGCTTTTTTCAATATCTATTTTATTAATGCCCTTTCCCACATCATGGAGTTCTATTTTATTTTTTGAGCTCATAGAGACCTAGGTTAATGTTTTTCTGATCAGTTTTATTTTTTGACTGTGGAGTTTTTGAGCATTGCAATGGGGATTTCACCTGTAAAAAGCTACAAGGCCTTTACTATTATGTGTTGTATGTATTGTGTTATGTGTGCACACTTGTGTTTTGTGTTGTATGTCTGTATGTGCATATGTCCATATATCATATATGAGGAGCGCTCATGAAAAAATGGATCCAAATTTTTTTTTATTATTCATGTGATCTAAATTGTTTAATTTAAATTGGGTGAACAGCTGTTGAGGATTGTTTTAAAATGTGAACAAAAGAGGAGGTTACCAGATCTGTTTGTTTACTTTCACCTTTCCATTTCATTATATCTAATTCTATTCAGGATACTAAATTGTTTAGAAAATTGCTTTTTTTTAGTGCCTGCTAGAATGTTACATAATTTTTTTTAGCCATCACTGCCAGAATTCCTATCTTCATCCCAGTGCCGGTGAAGACAAAGATAAAACCAAACTACAGCTTCTGCGATAGCTACCACAACAAACTCTATAAACTGATGCATCAATGAATAATGTAACTCAACAAGTGATACTCAATCAAGTAGTTGATTTACTTTGGGAGGAAATGGACATATTAATGGATTCCTCTGCTTTGAACTGCTTTTATAACTTGCCTGGACTATGTATCACTTGTATGCATTGTGAACTATCTGTTGGTGCAGTAAATTGTGGTAGTGCTGGGGTATCTTTGCTGATGATGTCATCAGTGGTACAATTTTTCCAAAAGGGTCCGTCAATTGGCTTGTAGCAGGTTGTTTGTAGCAGGTTGTTATGGTGATTTGTGTAAAAACCACTATCCACAAGTGTGGCTAAATACTGGACTGGTAGTCAATGACGGGTAAGATCCAATTGCAATGGTACCAACCTAAGACAGGAGGCTGACTCCTTGAGGTCAGCTCATCCGATGATGGGTAAGGACCATATGTAGTATTGGACAACCTAAGACAGGCACAGTCCCTAAGCCACATAATTATTTAATTAAACAAAAGGGGGGAGATGTTGAGAGCCACAGCCGGGTCAAGATGGTGCCTGGCTTTTTGCCAGAAGGGGCAGTACCTGCTGCCTCTGGTGCCCGCTATTTTTGAGTTCTCAAGGAGTTTCCGTTGAGTTCCTGTTGAGCTCTCGCGGAGTTCCTAGAGAGTTCGCGTGGGTTGGTTGAGTTCTGGTTGAGCTCTGACGGAGTTCCTAGAGAGTTTTCGTGGGTTGGTTGAGTTCTAGTTGAGCTCGCGCAGAGTTCCTGGAGGGTCGCTTGGGTGGCGGTCGAGTGAGTTCGAAAATAAAGTTCGTTCCTGCTTGAATCTACAAGTGGCTCGACCTCCCAGTTATTTGTGCCCACCCAGACCGTGGCAGCTGGAAGTGATGAATGACTTTTCTCAGTTGCCCATTTATTTTTATGTGAAAAAGGAGTCAAATTATAATATGCTGGAAAAGAATAAAGAGTACATGAAGTGTGAAAATCAGAAAATGGACACAGGAGTATTGATAGCTACACTCTTTTTCCTATACAAAACAGAAGTTATCTTTAACTATTTTCACCTCTCTTTTCCACAAGAAGTTGACTGAGTCTGATATGTACTTTCACTATGTGCTGCACACTGCTATATGCAACCTGATGTCAGTAGAAGCATGTGTGTTTTAATGTGTACTTTTAAAAAATATTCAGATAGCATTTATCCTCCAGAAACTTATACTCTATGGAGAAAGAGCTGTTTATTAATGTATAGGGATTATAATAATTATTATTCACCTAATATTGTAATAAATTATTCAGTGGAAAGGCAGAATATACATTGTGAACATGAAATATATTATTGATCTACCCTAATACAAATCTAGGTTATTTCCTAAAATTGATGAGAAAAAGTTGTCAAAAGTTATGGAAAATGGTACAGAGGAGCAATATTTTAGTGATAAATTTATCATGTAAGAAAGGAGGTAGTGAAACAGGAAGAAGTTTGTCTATGAATAAGTAAATAAGCAAAAAAAAATCTGATGAGAATGTTCAGCAAGGAGGGTGTCTTGATGACCTAGTGTGGTTGACAGAAGCATTTTGTACAGTATCTTTATAGTTTTTAAGAATTTAGAATATGGGTTGGGAAGCTATTAAAGACTATAATCATTTGAGTGAAAGGGTAATATCTAGCAGTTGGCAGTTATTATTATATTTAGCAGTTTGCAGTTTTTTTCTAGTTGTTCTATGGACAATTGTTGATGGAGAGGACAATATTACACAGGTAGAAAATTGTTAGTTGATATTTTAGTCTGTTTTCTTTTGCTAATAATGTAATTCTGCAGAATTGGTAAGTTATGAAGAAAAGAGGTTTACTTTGGCTCACAATTCTGGTCCAAGGTCAAGGGTGCATATCTGGTGACAGCCATCTTTCTGGCAGATTTCTAAGGCAGTACAGGGCCTCACATGGCAAGAAATTTTGAAAGTGCCAGAAACCTAGTCACACTTCCTTTACAGAAGACCTAATCTCCATGTAACCCATTCACTTATTTATCCATTATTGATGTAAATTAATCCCTTCTTGAGGGCCTAGCCGAAATCACCTCTAGAAAGTTCCAGCTGTTTCCACTTTTTTAATATCTCATAATGGAGATAAAATTTCAACCTGAGTTCTAAAAGGAATAAATCATATTCAAAACCTAGCAGAACTTATTGAAATATCCACATTAAAAACATGTTGGTGAATTATTTCTTAGAGAAAGTGCAGGTAAAGATGATTTTTCTCTTCCCCTGTTGTGTATAGATATAGCACCTCACACTGTAGCCATCTTGTAATTGGTCTGAGGGTGAAGGCACACTAAGATTAGCAGAGCAAAGAGATAAATAGGTTGTTGATAACAGCACTAAAGCCCTGAATCAACTAAGAGTGGGCTGACAAAGAGGTCCAATTATGAGGACTGAAACCCAAGACCAAATGGAAAGACATTATGGTACTTATAGTGAGCACTGACCAACAGTAATTTATCTGAACACTGGATTTCTAGAGGAATAGATGATTTTTTAATGTAAGACAAGACTTTAGAGGTTTATCATTGATGCCTTGAAAGTTTGTGATTTAGAACTAATCTTGTTTAAGTGTCTATAATATTAGAGTTGAGGGACTGATTTATAAATGAAAATTATGTAGGTAATTATAAATAGCATAGTTTTGTATTTTGAAAAGTAATAAAACCAATTCTGTCTAAGGCTACTTTATAATGATGTTCTTAAAAAATGGGACATGACAAAATCCATAAGTACTTAAGTATGATAATGACATAGTTTATTTAGAATTTTCTCTTGATAAGCCTAGAATTGATATCAGATAAATACCTTCACTTTTCTTGGATCAATTATAATAGCTTTTTTATCCCCCAAATCTTTTCTTTTTAATTTTATCACTGCTAAAATAAGAGTTGCTCAATTTCAAAAGTGGCCTATATCTTTTCTTCTTCCAATCTCTCCATGACTTTCTCCTTTCTCTCTAATTTTAATTCATCACTTTTGTATAAGTCCTCAGATTATCTTTTTCCATTCATTCAGTCTGTCCTTTTGGATTAGGCCTTCATATATTTAATTTTTCATTAAAACCAAACATAACTCTAAACTTCTCCCAGTCTTACTTCTCTCACCTAGGCTGAATTCAAGACTGAATACCTTGAAACTAAGAAACTCTCAGCTTGAGGTTGAAACCTGATATCCCTGGAGGCACTGGGGCAAGTCCTGGAGTCCAAAGGCAGGAGAACCTGGAACTCTGATTTCCACAGGAAGAAGAAGAGCATTCTGACTCAGAAATAGAAAGTGAGAATCCACCCTCCTTCCATCTTTTTGTTCCATCTAGGGCCCCAGGTCATGAAATGGTGCCAGACATTAAGGGTGGATTCACTGTCTCACACACCTCTGTTCTTTATAAGCACTCCATGACACACCAGGGGCAGTCCAATCATCCTGATCCAAAACAAAACCACCTAGGTTTCCCTTTAAGTAGAAGGGTGTATGGATTAAGTATCTACTGAATCATTTCCAACTAGATGGGTATCCCTTAATCAAGTCAAGTTGTTTATTCAAAATCAGACATCACAATAATCATGTAAATCCACTTTCCATTTAGAAAATTGCATACGATTCCTGGAGAACATTTCCATGGTTTACTCTCTGTGTGTTTGTTCATGTTCTGTCAACCAAAACACCATAAACTAGGTTTTGTGCCTGTACATTAAATTGATACTCTTATTTCATTGGCTAACCTTAGTTTATACTTTAAGCTACTAGTCAGTTTGCATTATTTGGAAGGGATCCTTTGATTCTTCAATGTAATTTTGATTTATATTGTCCATAACATTTATAGGTTATCTTCTAGGTATTGATTAATGACCTTGAACTTAAATTTCTGCATTGATAAATGGAAAAATACTTCTACAGAGAGGCTGCAATGAAGAACTAAAAGAATATTGATTGAAATTTTTTATAGTTTCCTGTGTGCCATATGATGCTATATCCAATGTTAAAGATAAAAGGTTGAAATGAAACTTTTAATATTAATTCATGTTACTATTTACACTTTGAAAAATGATTTTATGTAGGAGTTGAAATTGTGCTGGTTCTTAAAGGGAGATTAAGTTTTTGTTGGATAAAATGTTATTAGGTTGAGTATCCAGTAATTAGCTAGAAAAATAAGTGCAGCTTATGTCCTAAGATACCACTGGCCATTTACCAGAATAAACAGTGTTTTAAAGAAAAGGAAATAATCAGAACTTTCAGGAACTATTGGACATTGAAGCTGAACTGATACTAATTCCAGAAGACCCAGAATGTGGATACCAGATGATCAATGGTATTTTAGTTCAGGTCCATCCCACAGAGTTCTTTGATGATAAACCTATCTTCTAGTAATTTCTTCTAGTTCTGAAATGCATAGTGTGATGGATACACCCAGTAGTTGGCATAATCATCAAATTGAAGGCACATACAAATGAGGAAATTTTAGGATTTAATGACTTTAGATGATTAAGGATGTAATTTCTCATGTTTTATTACTTATTGTCTTATACAGATTTTAGGGTACTGACCTATTCACATTTGAGTAAATTCAAGTTTTTCAGCTTACTAGAGATAATTATCAAAAATTGTAGACTTTGTTTTATTGAGGAAAAAAATTTTTCCAAGCATGTCCTTTTACTATACATATATTATTACTTGGGACCAATTTCTCTCTGTGCCCTTTGTATATTTCATCAATGTTATTAGGAAGCTTTCTATATTTTCCTAAGAAAAATAAAAATTAAATATCTAAAATACATTCACAGAATGTATGTTCATTTAACTATTAAATGATTTGCTCTATTCACCTTTCTAAAAAAAAAAAAAGATGTTGTTACAAAGTTGATAGGCAAATTTCTTTTAATCAGGGAATCTGGATAGATGACCATCAACATCTTATTGCAAATCAAACAATGAACTATTTAATTAGGCTCTACATTTATTTTTATTATTATTTTGTATATTTTGGTCCCACAGAGCTCAATGTCATTTAATTTCTCTCCTTATTTGCAATTTTTGAGAAAAGGATATATGGATTTCCTTTTGGGTCTATGGTGACTAAGTGGTAGTGGGAGAGAAGAGAAGAAGAGTTTGAAATAGAGAGAAACTGATCACTATAGGAAGGGAGCTAATTAATTGACTTCTCATCATAATATTTCCTCTAAATTTTATTCTTTCAATATTTTATTCATATAGAAATTAAATCACTTTATTGTGCTAAAAATAAACAGTAATGGATAGTTCAGATAATATTTGTGAGAAAATTTTGGTATAGAGATGAGGTATGTATAAGGATGAGAATAAAATAATTTAAATTAAAATAAAATATTAAGTTAAAATTTATTTAGTATACTTACTAAGTATACTTAATATAGAACACTTTATTATGCAAGTTCATCATGTATCTATAATTTCAACTTTATTTAAGAGTAAGAAAAACTCATTAAGAAAATAAAATGACAAACTCAAAACAAAATAAAAAACTAATATTATTATTACTAAGAATAGTTATTTGTGTCATCAAAAACTTATCAGAGCCCTGCTGGTTTTCTGTTGTCTTATTGATCATTAAAACCTAAATTCTATGCAAATCATTATTTGAAGATTAATGAAATCTGTCCAAGCAGATTGTTCTATCTAAATCTTCCTTATGAATTAATTTTTTAATCCTTAAAATATGTTAATATTTATAATAATATTAAGTATATTATATTCATGATGCCATGTTTGTTTTTTAGTAAACATTTCAATTCAAAAATGATAGCTATTCATTAAGGAAACATTAAATAAAGGAATACATTTAATACATATATTGTACATGAATAATAATGGAGAAAAACAATTACTTACCTTTAAATGTTTCTTGGTTCAGTGTAGAAGAGAGAAAATGAATAGAATATAGTGAAGAAATATGAAATATTTTTCTTCATAGGATTAAAAAATCTCTACCAAAAATACAATTTCTTCTATTAGAAAATAAATTTGTTTTAAACCTCATATCTTAGAGTTTTTTCTAATTTTGAAACAATATATTTAGAAGAAAAAATAATGTGATGTATTCTTAAAACTTTTAGATGGTTAAGTTGGTTTGCATAACATTTTTAATATTTTAGTTGTCTTTAATTAAAAATTTTTTATATTATTGTGTATATGTCAGTGTGTCTGTGTATGCACACACAAATTAAGAAGCCAAGTACAATATAAACAATGGCAATCTAGTGATAAAGCAGTCCTTTAGGTTGAAAGAAAACCAGTTTTAGGGACTAATTTTCTAATTTAGAACTCTTTCATTAGGCTTCTATGTCATGAATTATTATTTTGTCAGATTTCAGGGTATTTGTCAGCTAATGAAAATAAACTATTTATTATACAATTATGTAGCAACTATAACTAAAATAATATGTTAGGATATCTTAGTGTTTATTTGTAAGAAGTCAAATATTCGACATTCAAATAGCCAAGGGGCATATATCCTTTCTATTTATAGATTCACCAGTAATGTCCTGCATGTAATTAGGATTGCCATACCTCAAGGTGCTCCTCAAATCTTTTATTTTAGCTGCTGGAATAAAGAATAAAATGTGTCATAAACATTTTCCTGGCCTCTACTAGGAAACTGTATGATAGGAAACATTGGATATTACTTATTCTGGTGACATAAATACATTCATATTGAGGGAATAATTAAACATCTTAAAATAGTTACTTAAAAATCTACTTATTCTTCCTTATGCCCCAAGAGGAAGCCTCTTATTGTGTTTTCTGTGTTGCAAACATTTAAGTATGAAGAATTTGAGTTTCTAAGTTCTCATTGAAGAAAGAGAATTTATTTATTTATTGGTGCTTTATAATTATTCATAATGGTGGAATTTCTTGTAGAAAATGTTTTTAAAGGCTAAATAGGTAACAGTTTCTCCCCTGAAATATGTTAATTTAAAGGTGCAATAAGCATGCTTACTGAAACAGCTTCTTAATTCATGTAGACTATCCCTACATGATACAAATATGTTATTGAATTTTCTAAATATACCATCTTTCCATTAAACAGTGTGGTGTGAACGTGAATCAAATAGGGACTGAACTAAATATTCTGTATAGTGATCTAAACAGCCTTGTGGCAATTAATTGCATAGAATGTAAACAAGGAAAATCATCATACCTTTTTCCTATGTATTTTATTAACATAATCAGAAAGTTCTGTTTATAATTATTTCTTATCTATCATCGTACCTTTCTAGAATATTGACATTTGATAGTAAACAGATATTTTTCTATCAATTTGGATTTTTTATGGTTTTCTTTAGTCCATATATTAATTTGAAATTCAAATTTACTTAAATCATTTCCTATGTTTAAATTCAATGCATTTCAAAAGAAAGCCATCATATGCTGCTGATTGAAGTAGGAATTAGCAAAATATTTATTTTAATAATTTATTTCAATCTGGCCCACAAACTTTGCCATGAGGATGACAATCCTGTATTTCACTAACCACACCATTGTCTGTGATCTGAGGAGTTGTGGTTTACATATGGCAGCTCAATAAAACTGGAATTATAGTAATGGGCCACTGAAAAATGAAGGATAATTTCTGAGGCTTTCTTTCCCACCTGGAATCTTCTTAGTGGGTATTGCAGGTTCTTCAAGCCAACACTGCCCCAAGTGTTCTGCTGGCCATTCAGGTTGTCTCTGCAGTGTAGTCAGGAAACTGACATTTGAATAATTGTTGCCATTGTATCTCCTATGCTATGGTCACACTCACTATAAATGTGAATGTTAACAACTAAGAGCTTTTTCTTTTATTTATCTATTTATTTGATAATGGATATTTATTTATTTATTTATTTATTTATTTTTATATGTGGTGCTGAGAATCAAACTCAGTGCCTCACCCATATCAGGCAAGCAAGTGTTCTACCACCGAGTCACAACCCCAGCCCCTAACTGATTTTTCTTGATGGTATTTCTTTCCAGACATTCGTGTCAGCACCCAGCAAAATTTGGTATAGGCAAAGAGTTATCTGATTCCCAATCCCCACCACTGACACTTTTCCTTCTCCATCTTCAGTTCCCTGTCCTAATGTCAGAGTCCTCTCATGCTTCTTAGGTCAGCTGTACAAAGGAGGTATTATCCCAGTAATTATCTTATTACTATAGATACTATATTTTTGCCTCTTAGGAGTCCTCATATTTAAAAATGGCACTACGAAAAAAGCAATGTTTTTATCAAGAGGTATGACCTTAGTGGAAAATGACAGATGTGACTGAAAGATGTGTGTTTGGGTTGTTCACATATCACCTTTGATTGGTGACCCATATTCTAATTCCTCTTAATGCTGATCTTGTGAAACTTTCAGTTTTCCTTTATGACTTTCAAGTGTAGCTTTGAAAATTACATAACCTAAAGTAGTTTAAATTTCAAACATGAAAAGTAACATAAGTGACAAACCACAAATGTGATAGTCTTATCTATTTATTTATTTTTGTATTTTTCTAAGAGATACTTTGACAGATTTCATAAAGAGTGACAATGAAAAGTACCAATTAGAATATGAAAAGTACCAATTAGCATAGCAGAAGGATTCAAATTAGCTTTGTCTTTAGCTAATTTCTTGTACCATACAGCTTGTCTATACTCTTAATCTACTGTTTACCCATCCTGTTCAAGTCCATTTTATGAACTGCTACAACATTAATTCTTTTGAGGCAAATCTGTTATCTGAAACTTTCACTGTATATCATTTGCTTAAATTATGAAGCTCAAATTTTACAAAATTAAGTCTAAATTTTTAAATGTTATTGCCTTTAATCTTCCTTTCTTTCAGCCAAATGAATCCCACTGTTCCTCATGGAGGCTTCATCTTTTTGCTTTGTTTATCATGCAATTTTGCTTGGAAATAAAATCTACCTATCTGGCAACTCAGAACCCAATGGAGTTGTCCTTTTCATAAGAAATCCTTCCAAATATTTAGAGGTAAAAATCTCTTTTTTTCTAAATTCTGAAACTATTTTTTAATTACATTTTTCTTATCATGTTATACCTTGCATCAGTTGATATATTGCATATATTATGTGTTTCCATTATGGAACAACTTCTTTGTGAACATTATCCAATAAGCCATATATTTTGTACATTATAGAACTAGGACAACCAAATTTCCTTGTGCCCAAAATAAAAAGGTAATTGTAATGGGATAAGGGTGAATCTGTGCTTAGCACTCGTTGGCTCTTGAAAGTGTGTATAGATTCTTTAATAAAGAGAAAAGGATAGCCACTGAGGAATTATTGGGCACTTAGAAGATCCGGAGAGTGACTGACAATGACCCTAGCCATCCACAGTAAATTAGTGAAACCTGTTTTGTTGCCTTTGTAATCTCTCTTTTTTTTCCAAACATCACTTTTTCGTTTCTGTTGACACTCTTTGTAATTTCCATCAACATACTTTGGATGTTATAAAACTCTATAATCCTGTTCAGTTATCAATTCTCTTCTACAATGTATAACAATGGATGTTTAATGTAAAGCAGCTACCAAAACTGATAGAAAAGTTGTACTATTTCAATAATATAAATTAAGTATGGTATCATTTAAAACTTTTACACAGATCCTTGTAGAAAATTTCCACAGATGTTATTAATTATTATGGTGTGTACTGTAGAGTAGGATAAATCAAATTAGAAAAGTCTGGAAAGTTTTCTTTCTTTTTTCTTCCTTTTTTTTTACATTTAGAAAGCCTTTGAAATGTATTTTATGCTATCACTTAATTTCCCTTCTCTGGCCATTTTTTTTTAATTTTTTTATTAGTTGCTCAAAACATTACAATAATCTTGACATATCATACATTTGATTCAAATGGGGTATGTAATCTTATTTTTCCACGTGTACAGATTGCAGGATAACATTGGTTTTACAGCCACGTTTATACATAGGGCCATACTAGTGTCTATTGTATTCTCTGGCCATTTTTTATATCTAGGTTTACAATGATTTAAGGGAATTGGGATTTTCTTATATTTATCAGCTTCCTGAGTTATGTATCTTTTGACTAATAAAAACGACATATTATAATCAGGATTGAGCAATAATGAAAAAAGAGTAGCTGCTATTGGTTGATTGTATCACCCTTCAAATATTATGCTGAAGTCCTGACCTTCCATACCTCTGAATATAACTGTATTGGAAATGAAAAGGTCTTTATATAGGTAATTAAGATTAAAGGAGGCAACATTTGTGGGCCCTACCCTAATATAACAGGTATCCTTTAAGAAAAGAATATTAGGACACAAATACAGAGGAAAGACCATGAGAAGACAGATAAAAGAAGCCCATCTGCAAACCTATGAGAGAGGTCAAAGAAGAAACTAATCCTACTGACCCCTTGGTCTAAAATTTCTAGGTCCCAGAATTGTAAAAAAAATAAGTAAATAAATAAATGACTGCAGTTTAAACCACCCAGTCTGTGGTACTTTGTAATGGCAGCCCCAGAAAACTCTCAGAGTATATTTTTGAAGCTAAGTATTTTATTATAATTAAAAGTATTCTTTTCTAAAGAAATACATTACAAGTTAAATAAACTGCTGCTTCTATGCACTATGAATACACAGTTGGTAAGACTAGGTTTATAACAGAAAATAGAGTGAGTGGTCAGCAAATGAGTCATTTAGGTAAAAAAGTATGTTTATATATGAAATCTTCTAAATGAGTTTCAAAATTTTCCTTCTGTCTGACATTGTACCTGCTTTTCCATTTTCTGAGCCTCATAGATGCTATAATTTACCAATAAAGGTCACTTAGAAATAGCACTGTCCTTCAGTTAACACTGAGTGTTCATGAAATCCAAACAGTAACACTATTAAGAAACATGGTCTGTCTGGATTCACATCTCATCCTCAGTCATAAACCTGCATTCAATAAACATTGAGCCTTCGCTGCCTGCACAGCAGGTAATCAATGAAGCACTTTAAGACTTAATCATGGCTAAGAGGGAATTAGGTTAGGCTAATACAACTGGATTTTTGTATACCTTTGATACATGTTACATATCCTGAAATTTTAACAGAATTTTATTTAATCTGTAGACTCAAACAATGACAATAAAAAACCAAAAAAATATATAGTCTCCTTCTTCAAGAATCTTGGAGATGATGATTAAAACTTAAATTGACATAAACAAGTTGCCATGTGGCCATTGGACCTTTCATGTCTATCATGTAAATTTATGGAATTGAGATTGAGTTCTTAATTTTTAATCACCAGGTATATACTCAACCAGTAATAGATTAATTCTTTTTTGATTCTTTTTTATATTAGTTAAGAACATTTTACATCAGGCATGCCCTCTTTATTTATCTCATAAGAGTGAAATTTTTTAACAACTGAAAAACAACTTCCCATTTCCCCTTTGCATAACTTCTATCAACCACATTTTTATTCTCTGAGTTTGACAGTTTTTGATCCTACAATATCATCACCAACTAATTTCAGAGTAAGGCTTTCCAGTTTGGCAAAGTATTGAATTTCTCTATGCCTTAAATGCTTATCTGTAAACTGTGTCTAATAATAGTCCTCCCATGGAGTGTTAGAACTAAGAGATGTATGAATAGAGCACTTAGTAATTTATGGAAATATTAGACATCATTATATGTGTGAATGATACTCTTGTTTATTCACAGATTCATTTCCTGTTTTTATTGACTGAAAATGCACTACATTAGAATTAAAAATATAAAAATTAAAACCACAATAATAATTATTTTGCCACTTATAAACTTTGCAAAATATAAATGCTGTTAAGACACTACCATCAACACCTTAATAAAGAAGTGACTTAAATAAGAATTAGATTAAGATTGATCTGAGTTCTTTTGATATAAATGATTCATAGACTCATCCTAAATTTGCAGAAAGGAGACCACATAGGGAATGAAAATTGCTAGGTGTGGTTCAAGGATGGTGGAGAATCTTAGAAGCAGAGCTACAACAGTATTATTGCTAAGACCAAAATTATCATGACTCACATCTTCACCCTTTTTGTCACCTATTATTGACTTCACTGCAGATTGTTTCAATTATTTGGGGAAAAGCACAAGGCAAACTGTAAGTACCATTAAAATATCAATTACCTTTAATTTAATAATTCTGCTTCTGGAACATAGTATAAGGACATTTATTTCAAAAGAATAAAACCATAATTCATGTTCAGAGATGTTTATCCTTCATATAGGTAAATTTTATCAAAGAATGAAGTTGATTCATCCAAAAATGAATGAAAGAAATTGCCAATTTTTTTCAAGAAATACTAGGCAAATATTAAAAATCCTTTTTCTCAAAGGATATTATAATAATGTTTTCTGGTATTATCACATTATTATGTCTACATACACATGAGTATGTATGTATAGATGTATATAAATTACACTGAAACATTTATAAGGAATCGGGAAACATTCTGAAGCATACATAGAAAAATAACCTATCAGTATTGGTAAATTCTTTAGTGAAATCATAAATTATTATTTAATATCTCATTCTACTCCTAGTTCTATTATCATATTTTTTAATCAAACCATCTGTCCCTTTATATTTTATTGAACTGCCATTCAAAAATCTTTTCTTTCACTATTTCCATTTGATACCCACTGTTTTAGCTAGATGAAATTATTTGTACATTCCCAAATGTCAGTAGAAGGTATCGTTGGTGCCTTATTTCATATTTCTTGGTGATCTTTTAATTGCCTGAATGATTTATCTTTCTGTTTTACTCCAGGACTTTCCCTAGTGCCATGAGTACCAACACAGGCCACAAATAAGCACATCCAGAAAGTGAGGCCAGTGAGTATCTCTGGAGCAACTCCCTATCATTGGGGATAGAAAACAAGGATCTAAATCCTCTAACTTCTTATCTTTTAGGTAGACATCTTGAAGTAGCATTCTTATTCTTTTCTAAGGTGGTCCTAGAGGAATCAGAGCCCTATTTTTATAGAAATTAGCTCACTAATATGATATAATACAGTTGTGTTCTTTCTCATCCCATGCTAATATAAACTGGAACACTTCCTCAAAATATAACACTTCAAAATGCCTCATTTAAGTCTGTTTCATGGGAATTCCAATCTATAACTTGCTTCCATATTTTTGGTGCTCTATTCTCTTTGCATGGAAAAAAGACTTATTATTTTAACTTTATCCTTCATGAATGCTGAGTTTCTCTGTAAGAAAAAACCTCCAAATAAACTTTTCTAGTAATAATTTCCCAATACAGGGAGATTTAATACTTTTTCTCCTTTAATCAGTGTAAAAGTTGCTATTATAAGATTTATTACACTACATTATAATAATATCTTTACATGTTAGTATATTTTGGAAGACAATGAATTTTTGAAAGCAGTGACTCTTTCTATATTTATGGTTTTTCTTAATACCTGGCAGCATATAATTAAGTACTCAATAACATTATTTATACAAATGATGTTATTATTTATACAAATGATGTTATCATTTATACAAGTGACGTTATCATTTATACAAATGATGTTATTTTGACCACGATGGTACAACAGCATTAAGAGTCAAGAGTACTTTCATTGTAGATTAATGAGGCTTGTTAATAACAAATTACTTATGAACTCAATTGTCCTATAATGATCTCCTTTGTATAGTGAAATATTCTAACTATATGGCCTTCTCATCTGTTTATGATGACTTAAGCTGTAAGATTTTTCTCTGAAATTACTTGTTATATTCTCAAGTTATAGAAAAGCAGTATGCATTCCATCCTCTGTAATCTTTATATAACCCACAGTTGATTTTTAACTCCTCCAAAAAAAGGTGATGGTATATCACTGACTAGATTTTGTTCTACGAGTAAAGATTATGGGATGTAATGAACATGACTAAGACTCTTTATTAGTAGTCTGCAGTGAGAAATTCTGTTGGGCTTAAAGAACAGCTTTTTTATGAGTTGTATATGGAGAAGAATATAAAGTGGCCTCCAGAGACTCACATGTTTAGGATATTGTTTTAGTAATTTTTTCACCACTGTGACTAAAGAACCCAACAAGAACAATTTTGGACGAGGAAAAGTCTACTCAGGGGCTCCGGGTTTCAGAAGTCCCCATCCATAGAAGGCTGGCTCCATTCCTCAGGCTTGAGGTGAGACACAACATCATGATGGAGTATGTGGCAGAGCAAAGCAACTCATGTGATGATTAGGAAGGAGAGAGAGAGAGAGAGGTATTCACTTGCCAGATACAAAATATATACCCCACAGTCAAGTCCTCCATGAACCACTTTTTCCAGTCACACCCCATCTGCCTCCAGTCACCACCAGTTAATCCCATTAGGGATCAATTCACTGATTATGTTAAAGATATGATACAATCATTTTTCCTCTGAAGCATTCTTGCATCATCTCACCTGTGAGCTTGTGGGTAACACCTCATATCCAAACCATAACAGGCATGGACTACAATGCATCAATGCTCAGAGGTGGGAATTTGGGAATTGATCTTGAGGGCTTTAATTTTATCAGTAGATCAATCCATTGAGAGTGACTATTAGGAGGTAGTAGAAAATTTGAGAACCTAGTTCAAGACAATGGGTCATTGGGGCCATGCCCTTGGGTAATATATCTGGTCCTCAGCCTCTTCCTCTCTCTTTACTTCTTGGCCACCATGAAGTGAGTGGCTTTGCCCAATCACACCCTCATCATAGAAGTACCATGATGGTCCTTATCACAGACCCAGAGTTAACAGAGCCAGATGACCATGGAGCAAAATCTCTGGAACCTTGAACCAAAATAAATCATTTCTATTTTAGGTATTTTTTCTCAGTATTTTTTTTCTCACAGTGATGAAACTTTGACTTGAACCCCACATATCAGGTAATTAAGAGGATCTCGATGATCTGAAGGTGGATGTCAACAATCAGCCAATAAGAACTGATGGCATTCAGTCATGCAAGCATAGGAAATTAACTTGTCAATAATCCTAATAAGCATGAAAGTTGGTGCATTCCCACCTTGATTGCAGCCGTGTGAGACCCCAAGCAGAAGATCTTGCTGACTTGTTCTAGACCCCTTGAAACCTGTTATGTAATTAGTGTGTGTTATTTTTGTTGGGAGTTGACCCGGCTCTAAAGACTAACTTCCCCATCCCCCAAGAAGAGCCATCCAATGGTGAGCCCTGCTGACTCACATGGTCCTTACCCACCAATCAGAAAGCACCCTGTGCCAACTGTCAAACCATTAAACCGTTAAACTGTCATAACTGTCAAACCACCCCTGGCTCTATAAATATGCAGAGCTGTTCCTCAATAAACGGCACTTCTCAGACAACAAGCCTTGTTTGTTCTTTCAATTTTAAGTTGGTAAATTGTTATATAGCAATAGCAAATCAATAAAACATAATTTTTAAAATTAGAATTAAAACATTACATGAAAAAAAATATATTACCTTAGCTGTATTTGTAGTATAAATATTGGTTTAGCAAAATAATTATTCTCTCTTACTCTTTTCTTCTTTCTCCCTGAAGTCTTCTAAATAGTCCCATCAATCTCTTTTTCTCTCTCCAAATAAGACAAAACTTCCATGCCAGTGAGTGATAATAAGAAAGCTGATATGCTATTTACAATAAACCAATAGCAAATGTTATACTGAGTGAAAAAAAAAAGATGATAACTTTCTCTCCAACATCCAGAATAAGACAAGAAGGTCCCTTTCTGTCACTTTTCTTCAATATAGTTTGGGAAGTCCTTGACATAGTAATTAGGCAAGGGAAAGAAATGGGCATTCAAGAGGAAATCAGTTTATTATTACTTGAAAATATTATGATCATATGTGTAGAAAATCCCCAAAACTCCACCAAAATTCATTAGAACTAATAAATGAATTCATCAAGTTTCAGGATACAGAATCAATATATAAAAATCAATAGAGTAGGGCTGGGGTTGTGGCTCAGCAGTAGAGCACTTGCCTAGCATGTGTGAGGCCCTGGGTTCAATCCTCAGAACCACATAAAAATAAATAAAAAGTAAAGGCATTGTGTCCAACTACAACTAAAAAAATAATAACAATAAATATTTTTTTAAATCAATAGAGTGGCTATATGTTAATAGCAAATTATCTGACATACAGATCAAGAAAGCAATACCATTTATAATAGCTATACATCATTAAAACACTAAGGAATACATGTATTAAGTAAAAGATCTCAATGAAAATTATAAAATATTTATGAAAGAAACTGATGAGGACATAAAAGGTGGGGAGACATGTTGGATTCATGCGTAAAACAATCAACATTTTCAAAATTCCATACTACCCAAAGTGATTTACTTTAATAAATTTTGATAAGGATTAGTGCAATCCATATCAAAGTATCAATAGCATTCTTTACAGAACTAGATAAAATCATCCCCAAATATAAATGTAAACACAATGTGCAAACACACACACAAACACACACAAAAAAAAGCCAAAGTTATCTTGAGGCAAAAGAATAAAGCAAGAGGCATTCCACTTTCTGACTCCAAATATACTATAAACTATAGTAATGAAAACAGCATGGGCCAGGTGCAGTGATGCACATCTGAAAAACCCAGCATCTTGGGAGGCTAAGGCAGGAGGATGGCAAATTCAAGGCCAGCCTCAGCAACTTAGCAAGGTCCGAACTAAGAAACTCAGAAAGTCCCTGTCTCTAAATAAAATATTAAAAAGGGAGGGGGAGAAAACAGCATGGTATTAGCATAAAAACAAACACAGAGACTAATGGAAGAGAATTTAGAGTCTAGAGGTAAATCCATGAATATATAAGTATCTGATCAACTTGAAGAAAATTAAAGACATAAATGTAAGAACTAAAACTATGAAATTACCAGAAGGGGACACAGGCAAAGTACTTCAAAGTATTGGAATGGGTAATATTTTAGGGTAAATACACCAAAAGCACAGAAAACAGATGTGAAAATGAATAGATAGTATTATCTCAAACTAAAAAGCTTCTTCTCAATGAAGGAAGCAGTCAATAAACTGCAGAGACAACTTACATAATTGGAGAGAATATTTGTACACTATACCATGTGGCATTGATATACAGAGTATATAAGGAACTAATTTTTAAAAAACTCAACAGCAAAAGAAAATAAGTGATTTTTTAAAATGAGCAATAGTTCTAAATAGACAATTCTCTAAAGAAGGCACACAAATGGGCAGCAAATACATTAAAAATACTCAACATCATCAATGAGGGAAGTACAAATTAAAACCACAATAAAATAATTTCTGATCCCACTAAGAATGTCTACTTTTGAAGACTAAAGATAACAAGCACTGGCAAGTTTGTGGGGAAAAGGGAACATTTGAGCACTGTTAGTGGGAATGTAAGTTAATTCAGTCATTTTGGAAAATAGTTTTTAGGTTCCTCAAAAATTAAAAACATACAACATATTATAATACAACCCCAAAATCCCACTACTGAGTTTATGTGCAAAAAAAATGATATCATTATGTCAAAAGGGTATCTGTACTCACATTTTCATTGCACCCAAATTTATTCAAGAAATGCAAACCACCTAAGTGTTCATATATTGATGAATTATAAAGAAATGCAATACATATGCACAATTCAGCCATAAGAAAGAATGAAAATTTGGTCAGTTGCCACAAAATGAAGGTCATTTTGTCAAGTGAAATATATCAGACATGGAAAAACAATCCTGCAAAATCTCACACCTATGTGGAATGTAAAAAAAGTTGATTTGATTTAAAAAAAAAGTTGAAAGCAGAATAGTGGTTACTAGAGGCCTAGAGAAAGGAGTGGGGTGGGGAAAAGGCTGATCCTGGGTACCACGTTACACTTAGATAGGAACAAAAAGATATGGTTTACTCTAGATAAAAACATGTATTTCAAAAAGCTGGAAGAAAGTTTATGAAAGTTTTCACCAAAATAAATGATAATTGTTTAAAGATATAAATCTGTCTAACCTGATTTAATATACTCAATATATATGCATAAAAACATCACATAGTACACTATTAGTATACACAACTTTTCAGTATCAGTTAAAATAAATTTTAAAACAGGGAAGGTGAATTATTGACAAAACAAAACAGAAAATAATTAGATATATAAATTACTTAAAAGCAATTGATCAGAGACTAGTATAGGCAGAAAACTCACTCCCAAAGATGTCTACAGTTCTCATCTCTCCAATTAAAGAAATGGTATGTAACATAGAAAATGGACATTCTCAGGTAAGAATGAACTAAGAGAAGGTAAGGGTATCCTGGATTATTAGCTGAACTCAATACCACTGTAGGAGTCTTCCTAAGCAGAGGTATAAAGCAGAGAAATTTGAAGAACTTACTCTGCTTTCTTTGAATATGGAGGAAGGATCCAAGAGCCAAGGAATGTGGGCAGACAGAGGCCCTTTGTGTCCAGCACTGTCTGGAAAGCATGGACTGACTAAAGGTCACACTACAGTCTGTTTGCATTTATATGAATACCAAGAAACGGCATGAGACTGGCACCAAAACAGATACGGAGACCAGTAGTACATACAAAAGGACACAGAGACAATCTCACATCAATAGTTATCTCACTCTAGACAAAGGCACCCAAAACATACAAACATTGGAGAAACAGAGCCTCTTCAACAAGCACTTCTGGGAAAACTGGAAATCCAAACCTACCATAAAGAATCAAAAAGCCTCTTTCTCACCATCCACAAGAATCAACTCAAAGTGGATCAAAGATGCAGGCACTAGGGCAGAGATTCTGTGCCTGACCCTGGTCAAGGTGGGTCCAAATCTCCACCATGTTGGCTTAGGAACTCACTTTCTTAACAAGACTCCTAAGGTGCACCAAGTAAAATCAAGAATCAATCAATGGGATGGATTCAAACTAAAAAGCTTCTTCACAACAAAGGACACCATCAAGAATGTGCAGAGAGAACCTAAAGAATGGGAAAAATTCTTTATCACATGCACCTCAGATCAAGTATTATTCGCCAGTAAGAACTCAAGAAACCTAATATTTCTCCATATATCTGGTTTGATGCCAGTACTGTTTCTGATTCATTCTACTATGCTCTTACCCACTTACCTCCCCATTCCCTTCACTCAGTTCTGTCTAGTCCCAAATACCTCTATTCTCCTCCATCCCATTATGAATCACCATCTGCATACCATATAACATTAAGTCTTTAGATCTTTTGGATTGGCTTATTTCTTTTATCCTACTATTCTCCAGTTACATTCATTTACTAGAAAATGCCATAATTTGACTCTGCTTTAGGGCTGAATAATACTCCATTATGTATATATACCACAGTTTCTTCATCCATTCATCTGTTCACATGCATCTAGGTTGGTTTCATAGTTTGGCTCTTGTGCACTGAGCTGCCACTAATATTAAAGTGGCTGTGTCACTGTAGTATGTTGATATTAATATTTGGGTATAAACCTAGGAGTCAAATGGTGATTCCATTCCAAGTTTTCTTAGGAATCTCCAACTGCTTTCCATAGTGCTCGCACCAATGTGCAGCCCCACCAGCAATGTATGTGTGCATCTTTTCCCCCACATCCTCACCACCATTTACTGTTGCTTATATCTTGGTGATGGCCATTCTGCCTGGAAAAAGAGGGACTCTCAGTGTCATTTTTGATTTGCATTTCTCTAATGGGTACAGATGTTGAACATTTTTTAATTCATTTGTTGATTAATTGTGTTTCTTCCTTGAAGTATCTTTTGTTTCCTATTTATTGATTGGGTTATTTGTTTGGGGTGTGGCTGAATTTCTAGTGTAGAATTTCCTGTTACTAAAAGCAAATTAACAGCTTTTTCACCCCATGTCTAAGACTGGTTATGCTAAAGGTATAGAGTTTGCTCTAGGGATCCATTCTAGATCTGAATAAGATAGTTGTCAATAGAATTATTTCCCAACACAGAGCCAAAAGACAAAACAATACTTCTGTTTAACTAAAAAATGTCATAATGCCATTTTGTGTTAGTTTTTATGATGTGAAATATACCTGTGGCACCTCAATTCCATTCACCAGTTCACAAAGTGAGTTTAAGTGAAACCAATTTAGAGATCAATGAAACTAACTGATATATTTTGGCAGCTAATAAGCATAACTATCATTTAAGTAGATAATATTTTAAATTCTTACTAACAACTTACAGAGTTGGAGGCATATTAAAACAATTTAACTTTAAAAATGTGTATATGGAAGGACAAGAAAACCCAGTTGCAGGTGCCCTCTGCACTCTTTTGGAAGACAAAGAACTTTTAACTCCTCAATGCAAGAAATTTGAAACAAACAACTTTTCCTAAAGAAAGAACAAGAGACACTAACCTAGCTAGGTGAAGATCCCTAAAAACCACGAACTAGAAAAGAATCTCTGTGGTTTGGTGGAGCCTATGGGCTCTGTTCTGTCAAGTGCTGCCTGGATGAAGACTTGGAACTTGTTTGCTTTGAAAGGACTGATGACATTGGAGGGCCCTGGAGGTATCAGGAAAATCTCCTTGTCCCTTAGTACTTGAATCCCTCCCTATAATTTGGTGCATGCAAGATTTTATTTCACGTCGTGTAATATGAGAGAAAAATTTAGTTCCTCTTTAGGAAGCCCCATTCCAAAGGGATATATGGTATTACAATAGGAGGAGAAAACCTTTTAATGTCAACAGTTCTTAAGAATGTTCTCCTTGAAGCTATGTGTAAATTTAGGATTTTAAGTTTTTATAAGAAGAGCAAATGTGAAAAACAACTATCTAACTTTTTAAAAGAAAATGGCTTGATCTGGTCTTCCATTCCTTCTTCTTTTTTGTAGTTTGGAGTGTTGATAATCAGATAGAATTCCAGAAGCCACGTATTGAAGTTGGTAAGTTTGACATAGTCAGGGACCTCCATCCATGGAAAACAGGACCCTTTGGGACTAAGCGGTAAACACCTCTCAAGGGAAGTAAGACAACTAGCTCTTAGTCTTAAGGGGTTAACAGTTGTATTAAAAATTAGGAGATAAAAGTACATCAGTCTTCAAGACTATGGGAATGAATAACATACCAGTAAATCAAAAGCTGAGAAAGTCAGCTCAGCCTTCTGAGACTATGTGATCAGCATATAGTCCAGCTCAGGCCAGACAAAGATAGGTATGCACTGTTCTGAAAATATTAATAGCAGATAAAAAAAATCATGAAAAAATGATGAACATCTCTAGCAATTAGAGAAATGCAAATTAAAACTACACTGAGAGTTCATCTTACTCCAGTCATAATATTAATTATCACAAACACAAGTAACAGTAAATGTTGGCGAGTATGGGGGAAAAGGTACACTTTTACATTGTTAGTGGGACTGAAAATGGGTGAAACCACTCTGGAAAGCAGAATGGAAATTCCTAATAAAAACTTGGAATGGAACCACCACTGGACCCAGTCATCCCACTCCTCAACTTACACCCAAAGGACTTAAAATCGGCACACTACAGTGATGCAGCCACATTGATGTTTATAGCAGCTCAATTCACATGAGCTCAGCTACGAAACCAAATAGGTGCCCTTCACCAGATGAATGGATAAAGAAACTGGGTTGTATATACACAATGGAATATTACTCAGCCACAAAGAAGAAAATTATGGTATTTGCTGGTAAGTGGATGGAACCTGGATACTACCATGCTGCATGAAATAAGCCAATCTCCAAAAACCAAAGGCTGAATGTTCTCTCTGATATGCAGGTGCTAACACAAAATAAGGTAGGGGGAGGGAAGAATAGAAGTACTTTAGATTAGGGGAATGAAGCAAAGGGAGGGTGATGAGAATAGGAAAGACAGTAAAATGTTGGACATGACCTTCCTAGGTTCATATATGAATATAAGACTGGTGTAACTCCATATCATGTACAACCACAAGAATGGGAAGGTATACTCCATGTATGGATAATATGCCAAAATACATTCTACTGTCATTTGTAACTAAAAAGAACAAATAAAAAATTAAATTAAAATAAGAAAGAACATATTCATTGCAGTGACTTTCCCAGGTGATAAGTGCAACTCTAGGTGGTGAAGGGCAAACACATGTACAGAATAGTCATTTAATTAACCAACAGTTACCTTTACCTTATTCACATAGTAAAATGCACACCACAGCAGAAGACCTAAGGTGGAGACTTAACCTGGAAATGAGATATGAGATATGGGGACACATGAAGAGGCATAATGAAGGAGGATGCAGACACAACTGAAGTTCCACCTCTACAGGTGATGATGTTAAGAGACATGCACAGATGTCTATATACATACAGATACTTTTAAAAATGATATGAATTAATACTTATGTGGAAGTTTAGGAAAGATTTTAATCACCAAAGAACTTAATTGGTTTGTATAGCTTTTATGGCAGGGGGTGGGAACAATGTAAGCAGGCACATTTAAAACTTCAATCAATCCATACATCATAACTATTCACATTCCAAAACAAAGCACATGGGCACTGCCCATTCAGAGACACAAAAAGTCACATGACTAAGGGCCAGGATGCACAATAATCCCATAGGGGAGAAAGTGGATAGTTGGGAATAGGAATGCAATCTACCAAAGTCAGCTATCCATAACCTATAATTGAGAAGATATATCACACTCTGCTTCTGTTTACCTTCATAGATCATATCTATGGGCCATGCAAATGGGGAAAACACTTTGTCTGTGGACTTACCAAGCTAATGAGATTACCATGGAACCTCAACCATGAAGGATAACTCTTGATCTCTGGAGTCTTTATTGGTGAGACACAGACTGTTGGGTGATCTCCACATTCATTTAATGTGTTTTGGTTCTTGACAATATCCTGGAAATTCAAATTAGTGTTTAGTTTCTTATTTTTATAAAGGTGGTTTCATTTAGTGTTCACCAGAGTATTATAAGATAGCAACCTATGTCCTCACTATGAATTACTATGCATCATGGGCCTTTCAGAAGCACTCTCAGATTGTTTAAACCTTCTGATGTTAAAGATTATTTTTCATGCCATTTTTGAGCATTGTGGGATATCAAAATGGGGAACATCTTTGGCTTAATGTTACAACTGTACCTCAGCAATACAGATATATGTGCAATAGGCATGTTCATTTTTCAAACCTAAGACCCAGGCTTTGCCAAGTCAGGGTATAAGATGGCTTTGGATTCTTATCAACCCAGGAAATATGGAAGGTCACAGAGAGTTCTTAGGATTTCAGTTCAGGCTGAATCATGAGGAACACTGAGGTTACATGTAATTTTATTATTGAGATAACACGCTCCCTATGTAAAACTCTGTCAGAAAAGTTAAATTGCAGCACTAGTAAATTCAAAATCTCCGGGGACTAGCTAGGTGGGTTGCATAAAAGTTTTTGCTAAGGACAGAGAACAAAAAGTAAAACTGCTTGTGACTAATTCACAAAAGTATTCAATTATAAAGGGAAAAAATGAGCATGATGGCACAAGCTTTTTATCATAACTACTCAGGAGGCTAATGCAGGAGGATCATGACTATGAGGCACTTAGCCAGATTCCCCCCACCATCAAATAAAAGAAAAGAAAAAGGGATGGGGATATAGCTCAGTAGAAGACTGCTTGCCTAACATGTGCAAGACCTTGGGTTCAATCCCAGTATCACAAACAAAAGAAAAAGGAAAACAAGAACTGCTCTGTCAAACAAGACACAAAGACAAATTTCAGTATAGAGCTATCTACAATCTCTGACCTGTGTCCTAAAAGATTTATTTGATAATATTTCATTGTGTGCCCTTACCTTTGGAATTGAAAGGGAATGAAAATTCTCAGTGGTGATTGGGCAAGAGTTCTGTGAAGCACTTCTTGATATATTTAAATATACTTTCTCTTTGGTATATCTTGTCAGGCTCTTGGGCTCTCTGGGTTTTACATTTGTTATGTAAATTTGATACCTAAGAAATATAACTTCATCAAAGTCAAGTGTAGTTTTTCCTTTCTTGGAAGAAAAAAAACCCAAGTTACTTCCAACTCAGTTTAAGGCACTGACTTCATCCTAACCTTAGCTGAAAGGTTCAAGTTCATGTATGCAAGAACAGTTCTGTACACATTTTCTTCTATGGTCACATCTTTTACTCAAGCTCCATATCTGACTCATTAGATGCTGACAGCTGAGTATCCTATTGTAACCTAGTAGACCAAGGACATAGTGAACAGCAAAACCTGTTCAGTAACATGTGCTTCAATCATGCTTGTTTTGGTTGGGGTTGAAGATGCTAAGGCCCATCAAAAGCATGATTTGATTACTGTTAATGTTATTGGGTTGCTGTTGTCAGAGGACTTACCTTTTTCTTAGAGGAACAAAACAGAATTAATATAAGCATCATGAATGTATAACCTGAGAATAAATGAAAAAGAAGTTAAGGGCTGGGGTTGTAGCTCAGTGGTAGAACATTTGCCTAGCATGTGTGAGACACCGGGTTTGATCTTCAGCATCACACAAAAATAAATAAATAAAATAAATGTCTATAAACAATGACAAAAAACATTAAAAAATCAAAAGAAAAAGGAGTTTAGCTAGACTTTGTTTGTTCTGGCAGTTCATACTGACTCACTTGAAAATATTGAACAAGTTTCCTAAACATTCTGTGCCTTACTTTGCCCATTTATTAAATGTCCTCTTTTTTCTAAAGGTTATAACAATCATAGGTCCTAGATTTTCAAAGCAATCCAAAGGTCCCTCAAACATTTAACAATATTTTGTTTGGTTTGGTTTGATTTGGTACTGAGGACTGATTCCAGGGGTGCTTAATCACTGAGTCATATCCCCACCACCACCCTTTTTTGAATTTTATGGAGAGACAGGTCCCACTGAGTGGCTAAGTGCCTCCCTAGGTTGCTGAAACTCCCTTTGAACTCAGGAACCTCCTACCTCAGCCTCCAAAGTCTCAGGGATTACAGGCATGAGCCACCTTGTCTGGCTTGACAATACTTTTTGAGTGCTTCCTATGGGACAGACACTGTCCTAGGTACAAATCCAATATATCCTAATGGTGAGTTTATTATCGTCTCTACCTCCAAACAGTTTTGTCTGTAATATTTCTTAGTGGTGGCATAAACATCCATATCCCAGGGCATAAAACTGTGAGAATCCACCTTGACTTTTCTCTCTCCCTCAGCCCTGTGTTTATCAATGACCAAATCCATTCAAGTGCATCTTCACTAATATTTTTTTTCTTCCAGCACTAGAGATTGAACCCAGGGTCCCACACAAGCTAGGTAATTGAGCTACATACCTTTATATTTTATCTTACATTCCTTTTTATTTTGAGACAGTCCTACTAAATTGCCCAGTTTTACCTTGAACTTGCCATCCTCCTATTTCATCCTCCTAAGTACCTGGGATTACAGGAGTACTCCATTGCACACAGCTGTCACCAATTTTCAAAATATATTTATTATCCCTTAAAAATCTGTCTCATTGTTTTTGCATTTATGAATCTCTCTGCCCTAAATCTTCTTCCTCTGATTTTACAAAGCTGGATTCTCATCATTCAGACCTTAATTTGAGTGTCATCTTTTTAGTGATATTCTCTTCAACCCACTCTGTTCAGAGCTGCTCTGTTAGAGTATGTAAACAAGTCAGGATGGTGCCTGGCAAATGTTAAAGTCTGTAAACAAGTCTGGATGGTGCCTGGCATTTTGCCAGAGGGAGTGGTTTGTGAAGTAACACCAGCGAGTCATTAAGTGTGGAGATTCCTTATTGGTTGACTGCTGTATATAGTTTATGTTAATTAAGATAAGCTGTGTGGAATGTATAAATACCTCTGTTGTCCTACAATAAACGGCTCCCATTCCTGCTGTATCAATCTACACAAGTTCCTCGTCACCCCCCCGGTTAGTTTGCTGCAGCCGGACTGTGGCACTGCTCCACAGACCCATTCTCAATATCATTACCCTGTTTTACAATCTTCTTAGCACTGTACTACCGAACAACTTATTTTGTACTCCATTTTTTCTATTTCTTTATCACTAGAACCTAAGCTCCATAAGTGCAGGGGCCTTATCTATCATGTTCACCTCTTTTCTGGGCACTGGGGACATGACCAATACAATCACTCTCTATTGTACTCATCTGACAAATATCCAACTCTTGTAAAACTCAGTTCCCTAACTCTTCCTCACCTGCAGCCAACACACACGTGTGGCTTGGTATCAAGTCCAACTTCAAGTGGCCCTCACTGCTGCTTGGCAATGATACCATATTCCTCTTGTCCATTTACTCTCATCTTCCCTAGACAATTATTTCACATCTTTCTGTCTTCAAACCTCCAACACACCCCCCCCCCACAAAAGCTCACCTGATGACATTTTTTCTTATTTGGATAATAGAGTTAAGAGACATTAGGTGCTGGCACCACCAAATCTGATTTCATACTGTGCTTTCTATGTCTATGCCAACCTCTCTACATGTGCATTCGGTCCCACCTCCTCTCACTCAAGAACATCACCCTGGTATCATTAGATTTTATGTCCACTGGATTATTCCCATCAGCATTCAATATGCTCTAACATCACCCACCTTAAAATAAACTTCCCTTGACTGGTAATCACTGCTCCCAATTTTCTGCTTCCTTCTACATCAAAACTCTTCAAAAAGAATAAGGTGATCTGTCTCCATCTTCTTTCCTCCTATTCTCTTTTTTTAATCACTCCAGTCAGGCACTGGACTCCTTGCCAAGGCCACTGACAAACATGATGTTGCCCAACTCAGTGCTTATTTTCTATCCTATCTTCACTCCACTTCTTAACTGCATTTGATTCAGACCATTACTCCTGAAACCCTTATTCCTTTGGCCTTAGGGATACTATGTTATTAGTTCTCATACTATTTCATTGGCTATTTATAGTCTCTTCTTCTTCCATCTCTTCTTAATTTCAAAATAGTAGTTGACCAAGGATTAGTCTTTTTTTACAGTTCCTGTCATGCTCTTGTGGATATTAGAACTTAACCTCCATCCTGAAATTATGATGACCTTATCTATACTTAGATCTAACCCTTTCCTCTGAACTAAATTCTATCCAGTTATGTATTCAAGACCTGTACTTGGATCTCTGTAACTGTCTCATAATACTCTGTTCAAAATTGAATTTTTTCTCTTGACATGAATTCTTTAAAAAAAGCTTTCAATATATGCATTTTTAAGATTTTGATGGTAATTATAATTGCATATATTTATGGGCTACACTGTGATATTTTAGGGTGATTGATTTATCCATCACCTCAAACATTTTTCATTATGTCATGTTAGGAACATTCACAATGCTCTTTACTATTTTGAAATATTCAATTAATTATAGTCAACCATAGAATATGAGAAGTTATTCCTATCCAGCTCCACCTCTGTGTCCATGAACCATCGTTTTTCCACTCCCCTCTTCTTCCTACTCTTCCCAGACTCTGATAATCATTATTCTACTCTCTACTTCTATGACATCAACCTTTTAAGTTTCCACCTTTAAGTGAAAATATGTGGTATTTGTCTTTTTTTTGTGTCTGACTTAACATAATGTCCCTAGGCTCATTCATGTTGGTCTAAATGATAGAATTTCATCCTTTTATGGCTGAAAAAATTGCATTGTGTGTGTGTGTATGTTTATGTATATATATGTGTATGTATTTTATATATATATATATATATATATATATATATATATATATATATATATATATATATATATATATCACATTTTCTTTATTCATTCATCCACAAATGGGCAGCTAGGTTGATTCCATACCTTGGCTACTGCTAGAGTGATGTAATAAACTTCTGAGTGATATCTCTTTCACATACTTATTTCATTTCCTCTGGATATATACTCAATAATGGAATTGCTGGATCATATGGTAGTTGTAGTTCTCTTTTCTGTATTTTTTTTGAGGAGCCCCATAGTGTTTCCCTTAATAGCTCTACTAATTTACATTCCTACCAACAATGTGTTCCCCCATTTCTGAATACTTGCCAGCAAAAATGAATTCTTGATGTTCCCCAAACTCTTTACTCTGTCTTCCTCTTTCCATATGGCAACTCCATTCTACCACGTGCTAATGCCAAATCTTTAAAATCATCTTATAGTCTCTCATTTCCCCCCAACGCTCAATCTGTGAATCTTCTAGGCATTACCTGTTCAATGTATCCACTCACCACTCCACTGCTACCATGCTGGCCCCAAAATTATCATTGTTTGCCCAGACTATTCCAATAGCCTCCTAACTGAACCCTCTGCTTCTCTCCTGCCTCTGTATCCAGGTTCATTTCATACAGTATTCACAGTAAAACTTTTAAATGTGTTACCTGACTTGCAGACCTGAGTCTCTATGCTACATTTATCAGCTGTATTTTTGATGCCAGATTCAATATATCAACAGTCTTGTGAGCTTTTAGCTAGGAACCTATATCTGAAATGTCTTTTAGTTAAAAAATAATAAGCATACTTTTGTTTAAATGGAAGGTGTTGATATCACTGTTTTAGCAGATAAATTTAGTGCATTAGAATCTGGATAGGAGGAAATAAGTCAAACAGAGAACAGGATGCAAAAAACATTCAGAAACAGTTTCATAGGACAGAGCCTTAATACAAGTCTTTGATAAGATTTTGAGAAAACCCTGAAATAAGAAGTAAAGCAGGGATTTAGGCTGCCTTTGCTAAAAACCCTGTCTCTTCATGTTGAGCTTGCTGATGCCCAATGGGTAACTAAAAGCAGGATAAAGTTGGCATCTCTGCCTTCATTTTGTATTTATCTCTTTGGTTACCTTACTTGCTTTTACTATGTCCTGTTTCAGGGGCTGGGAGCGGTGCCTAGAAGTCTTCAGTCTTTACCTTACATTTTTTCCACAGTCAGTCTTGGAAGAAGATCAACTGTGAAAAGATTACTTTCTCTCAGCAGGAGCAACATAGTCCCATGGGAATGGAATTGTCCCCATTCCAGGATCACAGATCTAATAGATTAGTATCCTATGAAGCAAGTGGAAATTGCCCCTTGAACAGCTGGCAATTTCCTCAACACCAATAACATGTGGTGTGATCAGAACTCAAGAGAATAATAAACCACACCACAGTTTGACCAAGACTGCTTATTACATATACCTCTCATCTTCTGCCCCAGTTCTTCCTCCATTTAAGCTAAAGCACACATCAGTATCATAAAAGATAGGACTGAGACACTTTGTATCACTGGTCTTTTGAAAAGTTCCTTTCCTTCTTTTCCCCATTATTTTTTTTCATTTGTTTTTTGGGGCAGTAGTCAGTGATTATTTGCTGGGACCCCCAGAGTTAGGTCTCTGGCCTAGGACTTGGGTAACAGGAAAGGTGATGCAAAAAATCAAGTAGCCCTATGATGTGATACTGTTTTACTGTCTTAACATTGATATTAGCATTGATCACTACCTAATTTTTAATTATTGCCTATCTTTTCCTTTTAAAATATAAGCTCCATGAGATTAGTAGCCACTAGCTCTAGTATCATAAAGAGGGGTTGGCTCATAAAGTAGGTGGCTCAATCAGTATTCATGAAGACTCAAAACACAAAGTTATATTCATAAAGTTGTGCTTTTATGGAGTTTTTACTAAAAAACAATCTAAATTCAACTCTTCTGTAATTTACAATGAATTTATTGAAGGAGCATTCACTTCTAAAATGGAAGCACCAGAATTAATTTACATGGAGAAAATATTCTGATGACATTACTTAGAATAAAATGGTTTCTATTCCCCGTTTTGCAGATTACCATTCCAAGTCACAGTATAGATGACCTATTTTTAAGGTTGTCATGTTACATAACAAAATGTGTATAAACTTCTTAAGGTAGCACCTAGAACTACATAAATAAATGCAGCTATTTTGTCATTATTATAATATCTGTATTATAATACTACATGGTATACTACATCATGAAATCACTCAAAACTGATGTTTAGTTGTTGTGGGGACAAACGAGGCAAGGCACCGAAGATAGCAGGAAACAGTTTTATTTGGCTGCAGCCAGGTTCAGAGGGTACAGCCTATGCTGTAATCAATTAATCCCCTGAACCCGGAGTTCAGGGAGTTTCAGAGTTTTATACCCAGCATGTAAGGGGAGGGGCTCAGAAGTTCACAGTCTGCAGTAGTTCACATAAAAGCAGCTTTTTCTTTCACTGTTTTGGGCAAGTTAACTCTTCAAGGACAACACCTGAGAAGGGGAGAGCTTTTTCTCCCTTTTCTTTCTTTCCCCTGCTAGCTGTTACCATGGGCCCATTTGTAACTTATCTTAAAAATGTAGACATCTCTGTGAAGCTCAGCTCAAGGCCAGAGGCGTTGTTTGCACATTTCTTCAAAGTACTATACTGGATACGTTTGTGAAAAACTAGTAAGGGGGTGTTCAGCACCAGGAGTGCTGGTATCTTCTCGGCCAGTGGCCAAGTAAACAGGGTGACATGAAAATAGGAAGTTTATCTACAATGGACTCTTTTGCTGACAGTCTTAAAATCAGCCATGGTGAAGAAGGCTTTTCTGTGGAGAAAGGGGGTGCCACTTCATAGTCACCCTTAATTTAACATGCTGGTTCCATCTACTCCTCATGGTTTCCTAGAAATACCCTTGGCATCATAAAGTCTTTGGTGATTTCAATTCACTAACATTCAGAAGTTTCACTTGGCCTACAGCTATCAGGGAACAGTCAGAGGATTTGGGAGTCTAATCCAATTTATCATTAGAGTCAACAGAGTTGAGCTGAACTCCTGAGAACAGCGTAGCCATTCCAGGACTCTATCTAAGAATTCCCAGACTCACCTTGAGAATGACTCCCAGCGGCAGCACCCAGCAGAAGTCCTCTCAGCAGATGTCCCCTAGCAGCTATGTGGTGCTCCCAGAGTACTCCAAGGATCCAGCACAGCGCTCCCAGGGTCCTCCAGGCGCACAGGAAAGGTTACGCACACAAGGCCGGAAGGGCGGAGCCTCTCACAGGCAGATGAACAGCCAACTTGGGCTTATTACTAGCTCTATGTGTGAAGAGTAGACCTGAGGCGGTAAGGACGCATGCACAGAAGCAGGGCTTACAGCAGTAAGGCTTGGAAGGTATGTGGTCTGTTGGCAAATGGCTGCCTAGACACGTCAAGTCATGGACAAAGACCTTCCGGGGGCCCTGAGGGCTGTTTTCCCATGGGCGCTTGGGCCTTCCTCTGGCACAGAGAGTGGCGAACACGTGCTTCTGCCTGGGGGAGGGCGTAGCTAGGCCTCAGCCACATCCGGGTAGTCAGCAGGTGGGCGGGGAAACTTGCAAAGTTGGGCGCCAAGCCCAAGTCTTCAGAACCCAGGGCTGAGTCCTGCCCGGAGGCTGTACAGTGCACTTTAAGTTCCTGTGGTTTGCAGGCCTGGCCTGCGTTTTTATTGGTTGCTATGGTCAAACTCTGAAAACTCATCTTTGATTGTTTTCTCTGTTGAGTGTGCTTGCACAGTTGATTTCCCACTGGTTAATTCGCCCTGAAAGCTGTCTTTTTACAAATGCAAAGGAGCAGATGCATGTATGTTACCATACATGTTGTCGATTTTGCGCCCACCTGCCCTCCTCTCTGAACTTCTAAGCCTGCAGAGTGCAGGGAGCACTGTAGCGCCCATCTTCCACTCAGACTCTCCCAGCATCCTTTTCCATATTTATCAGACCCGGAATGTAGTGGTACCTTAGTGGAGTGACAGAATCGCGCTTAATAAAATATAGTCATTTATTCATCATTAGTGAAATGCTAGAGGGAGCATGCTATTGGTTGTTGGGTGCGAGAGACAACCAAGCAAATATGGGCCCTGTCCACCGAGTTTCTAGACTAGTGAACGACTGCTTTTCAAAGTACAAAATCAAGCGTTCATTCATACTTATGTGCTAAATACTACGGAAGTGTGAGGTTTTGTTTTTCTGGGAAGGAAACAAAAGGTGCAGTTCTGCATTTTGCTTAGAAAAGTGATGGTTGCAGAAGAATGGAGAGGGTGCATATATGAAGAGTAAGAGTCTGGAAGAGTGAATATCCAAATTCTAAGTACCAATTTATGGACTGGCCTTTGTGTGTTCAGCATACCTCAACTAAAGTTTATATGTTTAAATGCATGCCTGTCAACAAAGTGTGCATGTTGATATTCAGCTGCAGATTATCAGGAGTAACCTACAGGTGGACATGAGTTCTTTTAGTGAAAATGAATAGACAAGAGGTTTCAAGTTTGAGAGGAGGGGAAGGATGAGCCAAAGCAGAAATATACAGAGAAATTAGTGGGTATATTTATCAGCTGGTGTTATAAATTTGTAGTGTAGAGAAAAAAAAATGGAAAATAGAAGTAGCCCAGACATACTTATTGAATATTTTAACTTATAATTCCTACTTGCCAAAATAATATTTGGGGAAACTTTTATTTGTGAGTTAAGATTTTTTTTCCCCTAATTCCAGAAGTATTTCGTGTTCTTTGTAAAACATTTGGAGAAATAGCCTATGCTTTTGTTTGGTTCTTGGTTTCCTAATCATGGAGGTAGATATTACCTTAATGAGCCAGTTCTGTGGTAATTATTCAGCAGTAGTACCAGGAAGCTAAACTTGGAGGCTATTCTTCTAGTCCTTCCAACAGTTTTATGGTGACCTAATTCCCTATTAAATCCTTTTCTGCTTAACATTCTTGGCTAGCTTTTTTCATTTTTGCAATTGTCTTTTCTTAAGTATTAAATACTGTTTTCTTTGTGGGTATAGTTTCATATCATTTTATTAAAAATCTTATTACATGATAATTACAGATTCACATGCAGTTAAAAATAGTAGAGATCCATGGAATCTTCCTCAATTTTCCCAATGGTAATATCTTACAAAATTATTATAGAATATTATAGCCCAAAATATTTACTTGATATAGTCAAGAGCTAGAACATTTCTGTTACTAGAGTCCTAGGACAGACAACTCACTGTAGAGATCCAACAGATCAGGTCTGGCCTTGTCTTCAAAGGCTGGTAATGACTCTGAGATTTTATAGAAAGACGAATGAGGACAATGATTATGGACTGGCCTCTGTGTGTTCAGCATATCTCAACTAAATTTTCACTTTGAATGCATTTTGTTTAAATGCATTCTTGTCAACATTGATACACAGATGGAGACTTTTCACAGATGCCAAACCATGAATTTTTGATCTGGTATAGTCTGCCCATCATTATCTCAGGTTTGGTCAGGTGGAGCCTTTTTGGAATAAGAAATTTGCTGCTGTTTGAAGAGTCGCCGTGACATTACAAGATGTTGATCATCATGTGACTTATCACAAGATGTTGTTCCTGCAATCCAAGGTGACTAGAAGCAAATTAAATAGATGCAAAATGCAGGCAGAGATGACAAGTCTTTAATCCTGCTTTTAATCACTTTTGACATTTGCAGGCAAAAGTGAGGAGCCTAAATCCTTGTTACAATTTCATTACCACAAAGATCCCTCCAGTTGCACTTTGAGAGGTATACTCACTACCCTCCCACTCCATCATTTTCTTAGCCATGGCAACTGCTAATCTCCATTGGTATAATGTTGTCATTTTGCAAATGATATACCTCTAAGAGTATGTAACTTTGGGGGATTGTCTTTTATCACTCAGCAAAATTCTCTGGATTCATCCATGTTGTTTCATCCATCAATAGATTGATTCTTTTTATTGCTGAGTAGTATCGCACAATATGGATGTACCATGGTATATTTAACCATTCACCCACCAGAGGATATTTGAGTTGTTCCTAGTTCTTGGCTATAATCTCTCCCCAAAAAGATACACATAATATATATGAATGTGTGTGTATGTATATGTATACACACATATACATAAACATATATACATATAATCTGTGCATAGGTTTTATATGAAAATAAACCTTTAGTTCTCTGTGATAAATGCCTAGTAGTGCTATGGCTGAATTATATGGTATTTAAGTTCAGTTTTTTAAAACAAGCTGACAAACTGTTTCCAAAGCAGCTGTACCATTTCACATTTCACTGGCAATATATGTGTGGTCCAGTCTCTACATCATTGTCAACATTTTGTATTACCATTTTAAAATTTAGGCTAGTCTAATATGTGTATAGTGATCCATCTTTGTAGTTTTAATTTGAATTTCCCTATTGGCTAATGATATACATAACCTGTTTGATGAAATGTCTCTTTGGGTTTTCCCCCCCATTTTTAAATTGGATTGTTTTGAGAATTTTTTACATACTCTAGATAGTAGGATTTTCCTCATATATATGATTTGCAAGAAAATTAAGTTTTGTCTACAATTTGTCAGTTTACCTATTTTTCCTATTACAGTTTGTTGTTGTTTTAGGTGTCAGACTATACCAGTTTACCTATTTTTCCTATTACAGTTTGTTGTTTTGCTTTCAAGATTCTAAAGAGTTCCTATATTTTTTAAAGTGTTATAGTTTTAAATGCCTATATCTCTTTTGTGTTATTTTTTGACCCATTAATTTTAATATATTTTCATTTTCATTTAATTCACTGTACTTATTTTGCTGGAGAATCGCTCTACAATGTATTATTTAGAAATATGTTGTTTAGTTTCTAGGTATTAAGAAATTTCCCCTTAAGTTTCTAACAGTGATTTCTAATTTGATTTCACTGTGATTAGATGATATCATTTATGTTTTCAGTTCTTTTAAATTTGTTGAGGTCTGTTTTATGGTCCCAAGTGTATGTATGTCCCATGGCACTTGAAAAAATTGTGTATTCTATTGTTGTTGGGTGTTGGCAGGTCTGCATTTTTTTCTGTAGTTTCTACACAGAATGTTCCCTTGTCTTTGCCCCAAAGCTAAGATTGCCTACATTCTTTCACTTTCAAGGGTCCTGGTCCTTCATTTTCAAATATTGCATATATTGGATATTTCAAAATATTTTCAAATATTGCATATATTGGATCCTTCTGTTGAAGTAGGACAGAAGAGGCTGAACACCTGAGGAATTTTCAGGAAGCAGGTTTTTTAAATTTTATTTTGGGTGGTGGGTACCAGGAATTGAACTCAGGGGCACTTGACCACTGAGCCACATCCCCAACCCTATTTTGTATTTTGTTTAGAGACAGGGTCTCACTGGGTTGCTTAGTGAATTACCATTGTGTAGGCTGGCCTTGAACTTGTGATCCTCCTATCTCAGGCTCCTGAGCAGCTGGTATGACTGGTATGCGCCATTGCACCCTGTAGGAAGCAGGTTGGTCCAGAGATGGCTCTTGCCTAAGAATTCTTCCTCTGAACAAAGATTTTGGAAATTTTGAAGTTTATATGCAGTGAGTGGAGGGGCTTGGAGTTTTTCTTTCTGTTCCATCCTCTAGCCAAACACAGGTTTCACAAGTTTTTACCAAGAAAACAGAGATATTATCGTTCTGTACAACAAGCTTGCAGACTGTGTCAAATTTTTGGATTCAAACCTGGCATTTACAAGAAAGAAGAGGCTTCAAACCACAAGACATTCTGCTGATCTGACAAAAGGAGTAGGTTAATTATGGCAAAGGCCTTTGGGTTAGTGTATGGGGTCTACTTCACTGTAGTCACCTCCTCCTAATCACAGCTAGTAAAGGTTATTCTTTTCTAAAGATGTATGTGATTAGGTTGGGTAACCAAGGATGATTCAGTATAATCTACTCATCTCAAGGTTCTTAACCTTAATCATGGTTGTGGAGTCCATTTTGCAAAATAAGGTACCATACCTTCAGATTCTGAGGTCTGTGCATGAACTTTTTAGGTCACTCTTTACCCACCCCTCCAACCTTTTACTTTTGACCTATTTATATAGATAGATATATACTCACAAATATTTTATACTTACAATATTTATTGAGTGTCTTGCCATCCTTGTATAGTGTTACTCACACTTTATACATAAAGTATGTTAAAGCATAGTGTAGTCTTGTTTTCATTTTGTACTTTAGCATGTATTGTTCCACAGCCCAGTTTTGTTAGGTTGTGGAGAGGCCAAAGAATGTGCCTGGTGACAGCATGGGAGACATATGATTTACTGAGGAAAGTTTATAACATATGGGTGACAGCTCCAGGAAGAGATCCATGGCAACAGACTGAACAAATAGCATCTATGTCACTTAAGGTACTTCTCCAAGCAGTACAACTCTTTCTTGTGGTGTTTTGCCTAGTGGCACTTGTCAAACAAGTGACATGTATTCTTTCCACAGCCTTCAGTTCTGTTCTCATCCCCATTCAGGAAGGGGGCTCATACGTTAGACTAATGAAGCAGTGACATCAACATTAGTTTGCTTGTATGACCAGCATCCCAAGGAGCAAATGTCCCAGTACATGCAAGTAAGCAGTTTTTTTTTTACAGATAACACTAACTTGCCCCAGTTCCCAGTGTGCACAAGGGAAAGCCAGTGTCTTTCAAGTTAATATGTATCTGGACTTTCCCTTAATTTCACTAGGTTTTGGGAACAGAAAGGGAGCATTCAGGGTCACGGTGTTTTACTGTCCCCCTTTTCATTCAGAGCAATACATCATGAATGGCAAATTGGTGCCATTAAGCAAGCACATTAACATCCATGTGTTATTTGTTAAGTTGCATCACTTCCAGAAAAGCTTATTTCCAGGAAAGGACAATGGTCTGAGACTGGGTATTAAAGAACAAATCCCAAGCTGAGTTTGTCATCTGTCAAGTGGACTATATAACAGTGACAGGCTATTTTAGGGCTTTGAATGGTGAGCCAAGTCTACCCAAAAAGTAATTGGGAAATCAGCTAATGTTTATATATATAGAAAATCCTAGTAAAAACATATGTCCAGTAAAGATTGACATTAAAGGAATGTAAGCCATGTTCTTCATTTAAAGCCTTTGAGCTTAGCCCACATATATACTCACTGGTTTGCTGTATTTTTTATTTCTAGGAATTGATCTATGCCTTTATCAACTGGAGGGAGTCAACTGGCTAGCCCAGCACTTCAACTGTCAGAATGGCTGCATCCTCAGAGATGAGATGGGTCTAGGTAACACCTGCCAGGTACGTTACTGTGGAACAAGCACTGTTCATTTCCACTGAAATACCTCCTCACAACTCATTACCATCTTCAGCTGCTAGCTACAAGATATACTTTTATACTAGGATGTAAAATGCCTCACATTTATTTAGGAGATCATAACTTTAGAGTTGATTTTTCTAGTTGTGGGGGTGGTTATGAATTGTGTCATTACTCTTATCTGAGCTTTGACATGTATCTCTGAGAAGAGTCAATTACTTGAGTTAGAATTGCGGTTAATGGGCCCAGTCATTGGGCTTTTATCCATGTTATGCATGTATACCTAGGATCAAATTCACTCTGAACTCCTTAGTAATACTTTATGGAGTTAACTGTAGTGCTTTTAATATTAATATCTCTTTCTGAGTAGGGGTGGATTAGGGTGGGGCTTCTTCCCATTTTTCTACTATAATATAGAAATGCAGAAGAAGCACCATATGTTTACCAAAATACAACTTAGACATATCATGCCTTTCAAAGTGGGTCAGGTAGACCCTAGACCCTAGACACTTGGAGAATCAGATATGGCCCACTTGGGCATTGATCAGTAGGTGGTGTGTTGAAATTGTTGCTTCTGTCAGGATAATCAGTAATACTGCCCTGGATTGACATTTGTGATGGGTGGGCTTGGATTGATGGAAATTTCAGTCATGACACTCCTTGTGTTAATCACAAAATGATGACTTATCTGAAGGATACCTAAGATATCCTGGTGCAATTATGATATATGTTGAGGCAGATTGATCAGAATTCAGGAGGATAAAAACTTGCTAATCCCAAGAAAGTTTCACCAGTGGTCACTGGTGAGAATGATCAATGGTCTCATCATTCTTCTAGAGGTTAAACTGTCCCCTTCAACGCTCACTATACATAAATTTTAAGCTGGAGCAGTGGAGCAGATAGGCCAGTCTGACCATATGTTGAAGGCTACTTTACTTAGGCCAGGTGTACCTTATCATTCTTGGCATTATTCAGAACACAATATGACCTCTAAATAGGGTCCCTTGAGATTCCTCAATTATCCCTCTTAGCTTTGTGACCAAATAAAGCTGTTCCTGTTATATTCCTAAACTGAGAACTATGAAACGAGAATAAAAACCAGTTTTTGGAGGTATCCTCCCTATTAGCTGTTTTTTTCTCAGTCATTGAAATTGTCCTACTGACTTCATTGAGAGCCAGAAAATTCCACTTGTCCTTTGCCTTTCCACCTCTAGTATGGAATTTTCTAGTCAATTCTTTAAATATATACCAACACCAAATCTGCTTTGCTAAAAGTGTCTTTAGAATTTTTGCATCTACATCATGAAGGATATTGGTTTGCAATTTTCCTTTCTTATAATAGATTTGTCTGGTTTTAGTATTGGGGTAAAGCTGGCCTCATAGAATGAATTGAAAGGTGTTCCTCTTCAATTTTCAGGAAGAGTTTATGTAGAACTGTTATCATTTCTTTTTTAGATGTTCGATACAATTCACTAGTGACTCCAGATTTATTTTTTAGACATATCTGATTTGTGGTAATACAAGATAAACTTTCTCTAAATTGCATCCTCAAGGAATGCTAAACAGAATGGTTTTAATCCAGTTAATTCACTTATTAGAGGGTTTCTCTGGAGACAGTTTGGGCTGGGATAGTTAAATAAAATCATTTTCTTTATAAAGTTCATATGATTATGTCAAAATATGAATTGCCCCTCTGTCTTCACAGTACTTTAACCACAGCCACAGGCAGCAAGGTATGTTTTACATCATTGAAGTTATAGTGCACATATAGCCTATATGGTTGCTATTTGCTAATGTACCACACCAGCATAATTTTTGCATTTTATTATGTTCACACTCATTTTCAACTGGCTGAATAATATGCCACCAAGAGAATTTATAATTTGCTTAAATATCTTATTGATTAGGAAACATGTGTTCCCCTTTTTGGGGTTATTTAATTTTGATATGAACATCTTTGAGCATATAGTTTTTCTCAGGAATTTGAATTTGATCCTTAGGGCATATTTTTCCTCCAAAATTGCATAGTATTTAGGGATACAAGCTCTTTTCACATTTCTAAAGAGTTTTATTTTTCCTTGTATATTTCAGCACCTTTAGAGTCATAGTACATTTTGGCATCTCCTGAAGTATGCCCATTTGGCTTTACAAGTTTCATTTTACACCCATACTTCATATGAGAATGATTTATTGTCTATTTTCCCCATTTGAACATGTGTTATAGACATGTACATGTACAAATGTAGCATAATGAAATCCTTGTAATTCACCAATTTATAAAGACCAAGGGGTTTTATCTGTTTTGTTCACATATAACTTGAGCTTAGAACTTGAGCCAGTAGAGTTCCCGGGGAGTGTGTGTGGAGTGTGCTGGTGGAGTTCAGAAATAAAGTTTGTTCCTGCTTGAGTGGCTCCTGATTTGTGCCCAGCCAGACTGCGGCAGATCCTGTTTGCAGTCAGTTCTTCGTGTTTCTGGCTTAATGTTTTCAAAGTACTCCTCTTCTGTCAGGTGCCTTGGTTTCATTGATTTCTGTTCTTTCCTGACTTTTTTTCTTTGCATTAGAGGTTCAGTTACATAAATATGGAAACTCATTGCTTGTTAACTCCTGAAGTAATTGAATGATATAAATTCCATTGGCAAGCCCACTGAGGCTTATCTGATGTTGCTCTAGGAATGTACTAGTCTCCTAATGTGTGGAAAAGAGTATAATTTTCTTATAATTTCTTATAAAGCAATTATATAAGAGTATGTGTTTTCTCCCTATGGTTGTGCAAACTTTCTGGTTGTTTCTAATGGGGAAACAATGTGAATAAAACCACCTTTTTGCTTTTTTCCAGATGATTATGCTCATCTTTTATTTGCAGGAAGCTTACATGATGAAGGACCTTTATAGAAACTCTGTTCCCTATGTGTTTTGAACAACTGGAAAGAAGAAATGGAAAGGTACAGAGTAGATGTAGCTGAACTTGTATCATTAATGTTAAGATATTTTTCTAGATGATGTATACAATATCATAAGTCAAAATATTGTCATATTCAATAATTTTATTCCAGACAGCTTGAACTGAAACAGTGTACATAAGACCTGGGATCTGATGGAGGAGGGTCCAATGGGTATTCTTGTTACCACTCTGCAATTTGAAGGCTGTGATCATTTTGAATAAATTGTACTGATCTAAAGGAGAAACTGTCCTTCTCATAGTCACTTAGGAAGTAACTAACATGAGAAACATCATTTCATTTTTAGTTAGCCTGAGACCCTCTGAGACCTGATTCTTCTCCCTGCTTAACACAAACCTTACCCTGAGATTTAACCATTATTCTAGATAACAATTCAGAATCCAAGTATGTTTTCTGTGAGCAGCACCTATTGAATGGTGTCTGCATATTGCAGTACTTCCATGACATGCACACACCATCTCATGACTCTAGCATTTGTGTTCATTGCTGTTTTTCTTGGATTTAGATTTTCTCCAGGTCTTTCTTGTGTAACATATGCAGGGGACTGGAAAGAAAGAGCCCATCTTCAGCTGGTCAGCAAGACCTAAAATAGGAGTCATGCTTTCATGTGCTGCTGACTACCGATGAGATATTCATTTGTTTCTCTATAGCCAGGGTTTCTAACCTGGATCCTTAGAATTTGTAGAATCCACTGAAATTATATTTACATTTTTTTGAAAGCACATATTTTTCTAGGAGGACAGTCTACCTCATCACATTCTCAAAAAGGGACTGTGACCAATGTGAAGGATCATTGTGCTTCAAGTTAGCTAGATATATTTCCCTCTCTCTCCTGGAGGATCAAGGGGGAACACTTCCTAGGAAAGTGGCACTTTAGCTGCATCTTTTTTGATGAACAGGATGTGGCAGTCAGGCAGGGGAGAGAGTTTCATGTACAGAGGCATCATGTCTGATAACCAGAGGATAGGAATGGGGGATGCTTAATTCCAGACTCATTTTAAATCCTTGTATAAGCTAACTGGGTAATTGTAAGTACTTCCACTTAACATACCTCCCTTTTGTTTGTATGATAGTGCTATTTATAAAAATTGTGCTTAGAACTTTTTTTACTTAGTAAACAAGTTAATTTTTTGGTACTAGGGATTGAACCCAGGGTGCTTAGCCACTGAGCCATATCCCCAGCCCTTTTTATTTTTTATTTTAAGGTAAGATCTCACTAAGTTGCTTAGGGCCTTACTAAGTTGCTGAGGTTGGCTTTGAACCTGCCATTTTTCTGCCTCAGTCTCATGAAGCTGTTGGGATTATAAGTATGCACTGCCACACCCAGCAATACCACTCTTTTAAATGTGTCTTCCTTAATTTTTTCAGATTTGCTTGAAAGATGCACCATTTCTAAAGTTGTGAGTATACTGTACTCTGTCAGAAACTGTACTGAATATGTTGAAGTCTTGTCTTTTCTTACATTGTTTGCTACTTGTAACTTTCCTGATGTTTCTGGTCTGTCTTCTTTTGGTCCTGTTTATGCATAAGCAGGCATGATGGGAGTCCAGTGTTCTTTTTTTTTTTTGAACATTATATCAAATTTAATGAAAAGTGTTAAATTACACACTAATACCTCAAAGAACTTTAGGAAAAATAAACATGGAAAGACTCATAACCATATAAATCAGTAAAAATGTTAACATAGAAAGAAAATCTTGACAGCAGAAAGAGAAAAAAAAATTCTCCATAAGAGGAACAATGACAGAATTTAAAAGGAGAGCAGATAATAACAATTAGGTATTTTGATACCTAGAAGTCAAAAAACAAATAGAACAACTAGTCAGAATATTAATAAGGAAAGATAAGACTCAATGACACTATGCAAAAATCATCATTAAGAGATATCTATGGAATAGTTTGTCCAACAGCAGAAAGTATTTTTTTTCCTCAAATACTTATGAAACTTGATAGAACATATGTGAAACAAAGCAAACAACAATCAATTTAAAAGGATGAAAAAACTCAAACTATTTTATCCCATCAATTACAATGGAATGAAATCAGTGAATATCACAAGAAAATTTGGGAAATTGACAGAGATTTGGAAATTAAATAACACATTTATAGATAACTAAAAGGTTCAAGAAGTAATAAGATAATTAGAAAGTATTATGAGATTACTTAAAACAATCTATGACACTAAAATTTATTGCAGTGAATAGATGGAAATGCATAGCTGTTAATAACTATATTTTTTTCTTTCTTTTTTTAAAATTTTTATTGTTGGTTGTTCAAAACATTACATAGTTCTTGATATATCATATTTCACACTTTGATTCAAGTGGGTTATGAACTCCCATTTTTACCCCGTATACAGATTGCAGAATCACATCAGTTACACATCCATTGATTTACATATTGCCATACTAGTGTCTGTTGTATTCTGCTGCCTTTCCTATCCTCTACTATCCCCCCTCCCCTCCCCTCCCCTCACCTCTTATCTCTCTACCACCTCTACTGTCATTCATTTCTCCCCCTTGTATTATTTTTCCCTTTCCCCTCACTTCCTCTTGTATGTAATTTTGTATAATCCTGAGGGTCTCCTTCCATTTCCATGCAATTTCCCTTCTCTATCCCTTTCCCTCCCATCTCTCATCCCTGTTTAATGTTAATCTTCTTCTCATGCTCTTCGTCCCTACTCTGTTCTTAGTTACTCTCCTTGTATCAAAGAAGACATTTGGCATTTGTTTTTTAGGGATTGGCTAGCTTCACTTAGCATAATCTGCTCTAATGCCATCCATTTCTCTGCAAATTCTATGATTTTGTCATTTTTTTAATGCAGAGTAATACTCCATTGTGTATAAATGCCACATTTTTTTTATCCATTCGTCTATTGAAGGGCATCTAGGTTGGTTCCACGGTCTTCCTATTGTGAATTGTGCTGCTATGAACATCGATGTAGCAGTGTCTCTGTAGCATGCTCTTTTTAGGTCTTTAGGGAATAGACCGAGAAGGGGAATAGCTGGCTCAAATGGTGGTTCCATTCCCAGCTTTCCAAGAAATCTCCATACTGCTTTCCAAATTGGCTGTACCAATTTGCAGTCCCACCAGCAATGTACAAGTGTACCCTTTTCCCCACATCCTCGCCAGGACTTGTTGTTGTTTGACTTCATAATGGCTGCCAATCTTACTGGAGTGAGATGGTATCTTAGGGTGGTTTTGATTTGCATTTCTCTGACTGCTAGAGATGGTGAGCATTTTTTCATGTACTTGTTGATTGATTGTATGTCCTCCTCTGAGAAGTGTCTGTTCAGGTCCTTGGCCCATTTGTTGATTGGGTTATTTGTTATCGTATTGTCTAAATTTTTTGAGTTCTTTGTATACTCTGGATATTAGGGCTCTATCTGAAGTGTGAGGAATAAAGATTTGTTCCCAGGATGTAGGCTCCCTATTTATCTCTCTTATTGTTTCTTTTGCTGAGAAAAAACTTTTTAGTTTGAGTAAGTCCCATTTGTTGATTCTAGTTATTAACTCTTGTGCTATGGGTGTTCTATTGAGGAATTTGGAGCCCGACCCCACCGTATGTAGATCGTAGCCAACTTTTTCTTCTATCAGACGGCGTGTCTCTGATTTGATATCAAGCTCCTTGATCCATTTTGAATTAACTTTTGTGCATGGTGAGAGAAAAGGATTCAGTTTCATTTTGTTGCATATGGATTTCCAGTTTTCCCAGCACCATTTGTTGAAGATGCTATCCTTCCTCCATTGCATGCTTTTAGCCCCTTTATCAAATATAAGATAATGGTAGTTTTCTGGATTGGTTTCTGTGTCCTCTATTCTGTACCATTGTTCCACCCACCTGTTTTGGTACCAGTACCATGCTGTTTTTGTTACTATTGCTCTATAGTATAGTTTGAAGTCTGGTATCGCTATACCGCCTGATTCACTCTTCCTGCTTAACATTGTTTTTGCTATTCTGGGTCTTTTATTTTTCCATATGAATTTCATGATTGCTTTCTCTATTTCTACAAGAAATGCCATTGGGATTTTGATTGGCATTGCATTAAACCTATAGAGAACTTTTGGTAATATCGCCATTTTGATGATGTTAGTTCTGCCTATCCATGAACAGGGTATATTTTTCCATCTTCTAAGATTTTCTTCTATTTTTCTCTTTAGGGTTCTGTAGTTTTCATTGTATAAGTCTTTCACCTCTTTTGTTAAGTTGATTCCCAAGTATTTTATTTTTTTTGAGGATATTGTGAATGGAGTGGTTGTCCTCATTTCCATTTCAGAGGATTTGTCGCTGATATACAGGAATGCCTTTGATTTATGCTTGTTGATTTTATATCCTGCCACTTTGCTGAATTCATTTATTAGCTCTAATAGTTTCTTTGTAGACCCTTTTGGGTCTGCTAGGTATAGAATCATGTCATCTGAAAATAGTGATAATTTAAGTTTTTCTTTTCCAATTTTTATGCCTTTAATTTCTTTTGTCTGTCTAATTGCTCTGGCCAGTGTTTCGAGAACTATGTTGTACAGAAGTGGTGAGAGAGAGCATCCCTGTCTTGTTCCAGATTTTAGAGGGAATGCCTTCAATTTTTCTCCATTCAGAATGATACTAGCCTGAGGCTTAGCATAGATTGCTTTTACAATATTGAGGTATGTTCCTGTTATCCCTAGTTTTTCTAGAGTTTTGAACATAAAGGGATGCTGTACTTTGTTGAATGCTTTTTCCGCATCTATCAAGATGATCATATGGTTCTTATTTTTAAGTCTATTGATGTGGTGAATAACATTTATTGATTTCCGTATATTGAACCAGCCTTGCATCCCAGGGATGAATCCTACTTGATCATGGTGCACAATTTTTTTGATATGTTTTTGTATCCGATTCGCCAGAATTTTATTGAGGATTTTTGCATCTAGGTTCATCTAGGTTCATTAGAGATATTGGTCTGTAGTTTTCTTTCTTTGAAGTGTCTTTGTCTGGTTTAGGAATCAGGGTGATGTTGGCCTCGTAGAATGAATTTGGAAGTTCTCCCTCTTTTTCTATTTCCTGAAGTAGCTTGAAAAGTATTGGTATTAGTTCCTCTTTAAACGTTTTGTAAAACTCTGCTGTATATCCATCCGGTCCTGGGCTTTTCTTAGTTGGTAGTCTTTTGATGGTTTCTTCTATTTCCTCAATTGATATTGGTCTGTTTAGGTTGTCTATATCCTCGTGACTCAATCTGGGCAGATCATATGACTTAAGAAATTTATCGATGCCTTCACTATCTTCTAATTTATTGGAGTATAAGGATTCAAAATAATTTTTGATTATCTTCTGTATATCTGAAGTGTCTGTTGTGATATTGCCTTTTTCATCCCGTATGCTAGTAATTTGAGTTCTCTCTCTTCTTCTCTTCGCTAGCATGGCTAAGGGTATGTCGATTTTGTTTATTTTTTCAAAGAACCAACTTTTAGTTTTGTCAATTTTTTCAATTGTTTCTTTTGTTTCGATTTCATTAATTTCAGCTCTGATTTTAATGATTTCTTGCCTTCTACTTCTTTTGCTGTTGTTTTGCTCTTCTTTTTCTAGGATTTTGAGATGAAGTATGAGATCATTTACTTGTTGGTTTTTTTCTTTTTTTAAGGAATGAACTCCAAGCAATGAATTTTCCTCTTAGAACTGCTTTCAATGTGTCCCATAGATTCCGATATGTTGTGTCTGTGTTTTCATTTATCTCTAAGAATTTTTTAATTTCCTCCTTGATGTCTTCTATAACCCATTGATCATTCAGTAACCTATTGTTCATTCTCCAAGTGATGCATGATTTTTCCTTCCTTCTTTTATCGTTGATTTTCAGTTTCATTCCATTATGATCAGATAAGATGCATGGTATTATCTCTACTCCTTTATATTGTGTAAGAGTTGCCCTGTGACATAATACATGATCTATTTTTGAGAAGGATCCATGTGCTGCTGAGAAAAAAGTGTAACTGCTTGATGTTGGGTGGTATATTCTATATATGTCAATTAAGTCTAGGTTATTAATTGTGTTATTGAGTTCTATAGTTTCCTTATTCAACTTTTGTTTGGAAGATCTGTCCAGTGGTGAGAGAGGTGTGTTGAAGTCTCCCATGATTATTGTATGGTGGTCTATTAGACTCTTGAACTTGAGAAGAGTTTGTTTGATGAACATAGCTGCACCATTGTTTGGGGCATATATATTTATGATTGTTATGTCTTGTTGGTGTATGGTTCCCTTGAACAGTATGTAGTGTCCCTCTTTATCCCTTTTGATTAACTTTGGCTTGAAATCTATTTTATTTGATATAAGTATGGACACTCCTGCTTGTTGCCGAGGTCCATATGAGTGATATGATTTTTCCCAACCTTTCACCTTCAGTCTATGTATGTCTTTTCATATCAAATGCATCTCCTGTAGGCAGCATATTGTTGGATCTTTTTTTTTTTTTTTTTTTGATCCATTCTAGTAGCCTGTGTCTCTTGATTGGTGAGTTTAAGCCATTAACATTTAGGTTATAATTGAGATATGGATTGTTCTTCCATCCATATTTGTTTATTTATGTTACTTAACATGGTTTGTTTTTCCTCTTTGATTGTTTTTTCCCTTTATTGTACTACCTCCTGCTGTTGGTTTTCATTGTTATTTTCCATTTCCTCTTCCTGTAATGTTTTGCCGAGGATGTTTTGAAGAGCTGGTTTTCTAGCTGTAAATTCTTTTAACTTTTGTTTATCGTGGAAGGTTTTAATTTCATCTTCCATCCTGAAGCTTAATTTTGCTGGATACACAATTCTTGGTTGGAACCCATTTTCTTTCAGCATTTGAAATATGTTGTTCCAGGATCTTCTAGCTTTCAGAGTCTGTGTTGAAAGATTAGCTGTTATCCTGATTGGTTTACCCCTAAATGTAATCTGCTTCCTTTCTCTTGTAGCTTTTAAAATTCTTTCCTTATTCTGTATGTTGGGCATCTTCATTATAATGTGTCTAGGTGTGGATCTCTTATGATTTTGCACATTCAGCATCCTGTAGGCTTCTAGGATTTGGGATTCTGTCTCATTCTTCAAGTCTGGGAAGTTTTCTTGTATTATTTCATTGAATAGACTGCTCATTCCTTTGGTTTGGAGCTCTGTACCTTCCTGTATCCCAATGACTCTTAAGTTTGGTCTCTTAATGTTATCCCATATTTCTTGGATGTTCTGCTCATGGTTTCTTAAGAGTCTCGCTGAGCTGTCTATGTTCTTTTCAAGTTGAAATACTCTGTCTTCATTGTCTGATGTTCTATCTTCTAAGTGTTCTACTCTGCTGGTAGTACTCTCAGTTGAGTTTTTAATTTGGTTTATTGCTTCCTGCATTTCTAGGATTTCTGTTTGTTTTTTATAACCCCTATCTCCCTGTATAGTTGATCTTTTGCTTCTTGGATTTGTTTATGTAATTCATTGTCAAAGTGATCTTTCATTGTCTGATTTTGCTGTCTAATGTCTTCCTTGAGACTCCAGATCATCTGAAGCATGTATATCCTGAATTCTTTATCTGACATTCCATCTGCTGCAGATATTACCTCTTCTAAAGTTGAGTTGATCTGCATTGCTTGTGGTCCTTTCTTTCCTTGTCTTTTCATACTGCTCATGTTTCTTTCTGCTTTGTGAAACTGTTGTGTTATTGAATTTTCCCCCTATATATTTATATTGCTCTTGTATAATTGCAAAGTCTCCCTTTTGTGGAGAAAGACAATGTTAACAGTTCTCAATATCAATAGTACATCATCTAAGCACACATTTTCCTTATTACTACATTTATAGCTAGACTCTATGTCTACAAATGTTGGTTTCGATTATCGTTTACAAATATAGTCATTAGTTTCATGAAAGGCATACCGTTTCTGGTAGCTTGAAGAAAACTGAATTTCAGGTGTAGGATGTTTTGTTTATGGGGAAAGGAGTGAGGGTACGGGGTTAATCTAACTTAGTAACTTTGGAAAGCTCTAACCAATAGATGGGTAATTTATGGAAGAATGTATAGATTCAAATTCCTATCTGTATTTATAAGATTACCCTACTTATGAATAGTAAAATTTAGGGTGTTGCAAGTGGGATAGAGGGAGTAAGAGGGACGAAAACGAATACCAAGGAAAGGATGAGAAAAAAAGAGAGCAGGAAAAAGAAAATACGAGAAAAAAGAAAAGAAATAAAAAGGGGGGAGGGAGGTAGGGCATATGCAATTCCTCTATAGTATATTATTCTGGTGATTCAGTTGTTAAAGACCTTTTTCATGCACAATTCTTGGTTTCACATATGTTGAGGTTGCGAGGACCAGAGGGGGAAGGGTAGAGGAGACTGGGTGAATGGCTGAAAAGAGAGAGAGAAGAGAGAAAAAGAAAGAAAAAAAATGTCTCTCAGAACTCTGTTTTCATTTCTTCCAGTTGGTGGCATTGTCTATTCCTAACTTGAGTCTCTGGGTTCAGGATGGTGGTGGTAGTCAGTGTGAGAGGGCTTGAGCTTCCACCTGTGGCCTCTGTACTCTTATTCTCTGAGATGTAAACCAGGTGCCTGATCCGCTACAGAACCGCACTGGTAGCCACGCCAACCGGTTGGTGGGTTTTAAGGGTTGGTGGGATTTTCCAAGATGAGTTCCATCAGTTTTTCTCATAAGGTGTTTGATGAGGTGGGGGTGTTGGGGAAACCTTATGTTTGTCAAGAGCTTGGTCAGGTGACCGCACGGGTGGGCGGCAGGGCCCCTCCACCAGTTGGAGTGGTCTGTCTACCGCATCAGCAGGAGGCTGGGCTCCTCCAACTGGGGAGGTCTGTCTACCGAGCAGGTGGGCCGCTGAGCCCCTTCTCCAAGTTGCGCGGTCTGCCTACCGTGCAGGCACAGGTGGCGGCTGGGCCCCTCCTCCAATTGGGGTGGTCTGTCTACCATGCTGGCGGACCACTGGGCCCCTTCTCCAGGTCGCACAGTCCGCCCACCGCGCAGGCGGGAGGCTGGGCTCCTCCTCAAGTTGGGGTGGTCTGTCTACCGCGCAGGCGGCGGCTGGGCCCCTCCTCCAATTGGGGTGGTCTGTCTACTGCGCCAGCGGGCTGCTGGGCCCCTTCTCCGGGTCGTGCAGTCTGCCTACCGTGCAGGCGCAGGCGGCGGCTGGCTTTTTATATTTCTATGAAAAATGTCATTGGGATTTTCATAGGAATTGCATTATATCTGTGTAATGCTTTTGATAGTAGGGCCAATTTAATAAAAATAATTCTGCCTATCTGGGAGCATGGAAGATCTTTCCCATCTTCTGAGGTTTTCTTGACTTTCTTTAGTGTTCTGTACTTTTCATTGTAGAGGTCTTTTGCTTCTTTGGTTAGATTGATTCTCAGGTATTATATTTTATTTTGGGGCTATTGTGAATGGGGTAGTTTTCCTAATTTCTCATTTAGTGGATTTATCACTGATGTATCAGAATGCATTTGATTTATAGGTGGTGATTTTATACCCTGCTGTTTTGCTGAGTTTATCTATTCTAGAAGTTTTTTTTTTTTTGGTGGAATTTTTTGGATCGTCTAGATATAAAATCATGTCATCAAAAAATAGGGATAGTTTGAGTTCTTCTATACCTATTTGTATTCCTTTAATTGCTTTCTTTTAATGCTCTGGCTAGAGTTTCAAGGATGATGTTGAATAGAAGTGGTGAAAGAGGACATCCTTGCCTTGTTACAATTTTTAGAGAGAATGCTGTCAATTTTTCTCCATTTAGAATGATGCTGGCCTTTGGTTTAGCATAGATAGCTTTTACAATGTTGAGATGTGTTCTTACCATTACCTAGTTTTTCTCATGTTTTGAACATGAAGGTGTGCTGTATTTTGTCAAATTCTTTTTCTGGATCTATTGAGATGATCATATGATTCTTGTTTTGAACTCTATTCATATGATGAATTACATTTATTGATTTCTGTATGTTGAACCAACCCTGTATCCCTAGGATGAACCCCACTTGATCATAGTGAACTATGTTTTTAATACTTTTGTATGCAATTTGCCAGAATTTTATTGAGAATTTTTGCATCTATGTTCATAAGGGATATTGGTCTGAAGTTTTCTTTCCTTGATGTGTCTTTGCCTGGTTTTGGTATCAGGGTGATGTTAGACTCATGGAATGAGTTTAGAAGGGTTCCCTCCTTTCCTGTTTCATGGAATACTTTGAGGAGTATTAGTGTTAGTCCTTCTTTGAAAGTCTTGTAGAACTCGCCTAAGAATCTGGTCCTGGGCTTTTCTTGGTTCCTAGGCTTTTTTAAGTATATTTATTAGTTTTAGATGAGCAAAATGCCTTTATTTTTTTCATTTTTTATGTGGTGCTGATAATCAAACCCAGTGCCTTACACATGCTAGGCAAGTACTCTATCACTGAGACACAATCCCAGCCAGGTTGGTAGGCTTTGATGGTGTTTTCCATTTCATTACTTGCAATTGATCTATTTAAATTGTGTATGAACTCCTCATTCAGTTTGGGTAAGACATATATCTAGAAATTTTTTGATGTCTTCTGTATTTTCTATTTTATTGGAGTACAAATTTTTAAAGTAGTTTTGAATTATCTTCTGCCATTGCAGACATATCCATTGTGACACTACCTTCTTCATCTTCTTTTTTAGTAATTTGAGTTATCTCTCTTTTTCTCTTAATTAACATGGTACAGATTTATCTATTTTATTTATTTTTTCAAAGAACCGTCTTTTTGTTTTGTCAGTATTTTCTTTTTTTTTTTTTTATAGAGTGAGAGAGGGAGGGAGGGAGAGAGAGAGAGAGAATTTTTAATATTTATTTTTTAGTTCTCGGCGGACACAACATCTTTGTTTGTATGTGGTGCTGAGGATCGAACCCGGGCTGCACGCATGCCAGGCGAGCGCGCTACCGCTTGAGCCACATCCCCAGCCCCAGTATTTTCAATTTTTTTGTTTGTTTTGATTTCATTGATTTCAGCTCTGGTTTTAATTAGTTCCAGTCTTCTGCTTTTGGTTTAATTTGTTCAACTTTTTCTCAGGCATTGAGATGTAGTGTTAGGTCATTTATTTGTTGACTTTTTATTCGTTTAAGGAATGCACTGAGTGCAATAAACTTTCCTCTTAGTACTGCCTTCATATTGCCCCAGAGATTTTGATATGTTGTATTAGTGTTCTCATTTACTTCTAAGAATTTTTTATTTCATCCTTGATTCCGTCTACTATCCATTCATCATTAAATAGTGTATTAGTTTATTCTCCATTTGTTAGAGTAGCTTCTATTTTTTACTTTATTTCTGATTTCTAATTTCATTTCCTTTTGATATGAAGGAATGCAGGGTATTTTTTTTTATTTACTAAGAGTTGCTTTGTGGCATAAGACATGGTCTATTTTAGAGAAAGGGACAAATGCTGCTGAAAAGAAAGTATATTCACTTGTTAATGAATGAAATATTCTATATATTTCTATTAAGTATAAATTATTGATTGTTTTATTTAGTTTCATATTTTCTTTTAAATATTTTTATTTTTTACAGCTATGTTTTTGTTATTTTTACAACGAAAACCATATTTTTATTAGTTTATTTATATGACTCTAGGATGCATTACAATTCATATTACACATATAGAGCACAATTTTTCGTATCTGTGGTTGTACACAAACTATATTAATACCAATTCGTGTCTTCATATATGTACTTTGAATAATGATGTCCATCACATTCCACCATCATTTCTAACCACCTGCTCCACTCCCTCCCACCCCTCTTCCCTATCTAGAGTTCCTCTATTCCTCCCATACTCCCTCTCCCTACTGCACTATGAATCAGACACCTTATATCAGATAAAACATTTGGTATTTCATTTTTTGGGATTGTCTAACTTCACTTAACATTATCTTTTCCACTGCCATCCATTTATCTGCAAATGCCATGATTTTAACCTCTCTTATTGTTGAATAAATATTCCATTGTGTATATATGCCACATTTTTTTCTATCCATTCATCTACTGAAGGGCATTTAGGTTGGTTCCACAGTTTAGCTACCATGAATTGTGCTGCTATAAACATTGATATAGCTGTGTCCCTGTAGTATGCTGTTTGTAAGTCCTTTGGGTATAGACCACGGAGAGGGATAGCTGGGTAAAATGATGGTTCCATTCCCAATTTTCCAAGAAATCTCCATACTGCTTTCCATATTGGCTGCACCTATTTGCTGTCCCACCAGCAATGTATGAGTGTACCTTTTTCCCCACATCCTCGCCAACACTTATTGTTGTTTGTGTTTTTAATAGCTGCAATTCTGACAGGAATGAGATGAAATCTTAGAGTAGTTTTGATTTGCATTTCTCTTATTTATAGCAATGAGGAACATTTTTTTATATATTTGTTGGCTGATTGTATATTCTCTTCTGAGAAGTGTCTGATCAGGTCCTTGGACCATTTATTGCTTGGTTTTTTTTTTTTTTTAAGAAAAGATAGCCTCTTGGGCTGGGGATGTGGCTCAAGCGGTATCACGCTCACCTGGCATGTATGCAGCCCGGGTTCGATCCTCAGCACCACATACAAACAAAGATGTTGTGTCCGCCAAAAAACTAAAAAATAAATATTTAAAAAATTCTCTCACTCTCTCTCTCTCTCTCTCTCTCAAAAAAAAAAAATATATATATATATATAGCCTCTTCAACAAATGGTGGGAAAACTGGAAATCCATATGCAACAAAATGAAATTAAATCCCTCTCTCTCACCATGCACAAAACTCCACTCAACATGGATCAGGAATCTAGGAATTAAACCAGAGACCCTGTGTCTAATAGAAGAAAAAGCAGGCCCTAATCTTCATCATGTGGGATTAGGCCCCAACTTTCTTAATGAGACTTCTATAGTTAAAACCAAAAATCAATAAATAGGATGGAATCAAACTAAAAAGTTTCTTCTCAGCAAAAGAAACCATCTGTGAAGTGAATAAAAAGCCTACATCTTGGGAACAAATTTTTACCCCTCACACATCAGATAGAGCACTAATTTCTACGGTATATAAAAATCTCAAAAGGCTAAACACCAAAAAAAAAAAAAAAAACCCCAATCAATAAATTTTTTCTTTCTCTATAATCAGGTATTGAATTGTTTAGTAATCATTCACACATACTATTGTAACATCAACATATTGAAAAGGTTTTAACAAAACCTGCAGTTTTAACAAGCATGCTTTGAACAAAATCCAAATAACATTTTTTTTTTGCATTTCTAAATAATCAACACTGATAATATTCCTGGGAAGCTCCAAATACTACTTCATTTTTCCTGGAATGCAAGAGAATTGTGCTTTTTCCATTAATGGAAGCAGCCTAACTTAACTCTTGAACTTCTTTCATCATTACAAATCAAAGCATCTCTTTATAACTTATGATCTGTTCATTCCTCCTACTCAATCTAATGAATCTGAAATTTCTCTTAGGGAAAAGCTGGCAGGTGTCAAAACTGCTTTGAGCATGCTTTTCAAACAGGTACTTTCTACTCTGCTAGCAGTAGTGGGGAAATATTCAAACATTCAGGAATATAGTTGAGCATTGACAACTAATATTCCCTACCCAATTTGACCAAGGAATTTCAATGCTGAGACTTGTTGTTAATAAATTCTCAGAGTTTATCTCTAGGTATTTTGTGACCTAAGAAAATTGGAAATAAGACAAAAGTCCATCAAGCACACAAAGAATATGATGGTGTAACTTTCTAATTATAATTTTTTGTATCCTACCATAGGTATTTTAATTTTCTGATTGAAGTTCAGCCACAAGAATTGGCCCACTTAAGGTAGAAGCTGCAGGAAGGGAAAGATGCTTCTTTTATTCTCACTAGGCATATCAAGTACCTCCTCACCCAGCATGACCCTGAGGGCCATCAAGAGCAACTGGCTGAGGAGTGCAAGCTGGCAGAGCACTTTGTCAACAAGTCAAGCCCAGGTAAGGTGCCCAGAGGCCCTGCTCAGAGGAAGCTGCTCCAAGGTGCCCAGCTTATGGGAGATTCATCAGGCAAGTGATAGTTGTACCTGCTCTCCTGGTATCTGCATTTTGTTTGTATTCTTGAATGATGAGGACTGCCTCAGTGGGAGGACAGTAGATACGTCCACTGGGTAGAGATCATACGCTCCCAACACTGTTCCTATGTGAAGGCACATGCCATTTAGATGGCAGGCAGCATGTACCCAGCATACTTTCAGGAAGGAGAGTGTGACAGGTGCAAGTTTGTGAGAATGGAATATTACTCAGCAATAAAAGAGAATAAAATCATGGCATTTGCAGTAAATGGATGGAGTTAGAGAAGATGATCCTAAGTGAAGTTAACCAATCCCAAAAAACCAAATGCCAAATGTTTTCTTTGATATAAGGAGGCTGATTCATAGTGGCATAGGAAGAGGGAGTGTGGGAGGAATAGACAAATTCTAGATAGAGGGGAAGGGAGGGGGTATGGGGTAATTAATGATGGTGGAATGTGATGATCATTATTATCCAAAGTACAGGTATGAAAACACAAATTGGTGTGAATATACTTTGTATATGACCAGAGATATGAAAATTGTGCTCTATATATGTAATAAGAGTTGTGATGCATTCTGCTGTCATATATAAATAAATAAATAAAACGGAATTAAAAAAAGAAAAGAGAAGAGCCAGGCCTAAGGAAGAAAACTTTTCAGGTATCCACAGGCTGATTTAATTGTGGGCCAATGGGTGATTTATCATTTTTGGTTTATATTTCCTCTTCTCAAAAATAGTATTTAAAATGCATATGGCATGATAGCTGTATCATTCAAACAGGGAATGTTTATGTGTGTACTTTCTAAAGAATAAAGTCACTCCCAGGGTTTGGTTTAGGGAGTTGAAGTAGTGGAATCTGGGGGTGGGATGTAGATTACACTGGAATACTTAAGAGGTAACATGGAGAGACCTTTTCCCTGGTTAAGTGATAGAAGCAGGCATCGAGCATCCTGTGAAGTTCCCAGATATATGGAGTGTCATGGGACAGGGTTATGTTTCTTCCCTGAAGAGGAATGAGTAGGTTTTCTATAAAGTCATATTGGGAGGTAAATCACTGAGCCTGGGAAGCAGCCCTGTGGCAAGAGGTAGGTACAGCTGGAGTTTCCCAGTGTTCACTGGTTGTCTCTAGTTTCTGTTGATGTGGGGAGAAAAAGACATTTTCCCCTTTGCCTAGTTAACAAATAGCATGCTGCCACTAAGGAGGTTCATTTAATGGGGGCCACATTGATTCATGGATACGTGGGCAGGCTATTTGTTTAAATAGAAATGCATGAACCCTTTCTAAATTCATACTGAGAATTTCTGTATGCCATGATAGGCCACTGTGTTTTTAACAGATGAGGTAGAACTGCCTAATATCTAAAGGGGCTTTTATAAGTTTGGTTGTAGGAAATAGTGAAGAGCATCAAGATGAAGAAAAGGCATCACTCTAATTACTGGCCCCAGGGAATCTTCAGGGGAGGGTAATTATCTGACAAAAAGGAGCACACAAACAGGCCAAAATAGCTGCAAGGGTAAAAACCATCTGCTGGTGTCACTTATATACTTTGCTTAAACCCATGTCTGTATTGCCTATTTTCTGTTGTGCATTTTTATCATTTGTCTGAGTCTTAGGGACTTTTTATCTTTAAAAAATCACTTGTTCCTTTGTAAGCACTAAAATGAGAATGACATGAATAACTTCTTTGTGCAGTGTTATCCCAAGATCATGGACAGTTCTGTCATAGCAAAAACAGCAGCTACACAAACAACAATAACATATCATACGATGTGAAAATATTGACAGGAAGAGGCCTGGAAGGCACAGTTCTCTGGAACTTTCCAAATGCAGGAGGCTGTATTCACTGGATAGGTGAATATAAAATTCAACTTTGGTTATCCATAAGGTTGACTCTGGTTTTCACTCTGACCTCTTTTCTGTTCCCAAACCTGCTGTCCTGCTTTTCTCTGTAAGCACCACACTGAAGCAGAGCCAATTCAATGTCCAAATATCATGGAAATTATCTTTTAAACACATGGTGCTGTCCCTGAAATCACACACTTTGCAGGCTGTTTTGCCTTCTCTTACCAGCTCCCTCAGCTCCACTGCCTCTTTCTCCTGGGAGGCATGGTCTTTATAAATCATTGGCACATGGAAGGTTTTCTAAGACCTATTTCTTAGAACAAGAGTAAGTCAACGTGTAAGTCTTTTCTTCAGTCAACCTTTAACTTTTATACAAAATAAAAATGTAAAACTGACAAACCCTAAGGTACAATGTGGATTATAGGTGGGAAACAAACTGTTCTGAGGACAGTTTTCTCTTTATCACATAATGCAGAGTTATGTGGATATTCATAGAAGATATTCATAGAAGAACATTATGACTGTTTTAGATTGGCAGTTTTGCATTTTCTCATTTGGGGAAAAGCCTTAAGGTCCACTTTCATATTAAGGAAATAATGAAGTGACCACTGGGTGGTCCTGTAGATAATTTTAACTTGTTGGAAACCATTTACATGTATGTGGCATTCATGGACTCATTGAAGGGGACACTAACTGGAAGGCTGTAGATGACACTGTAAATGTACTTCATTCTATAACTGTGGTATGCAACCACTTTTATGCATTCATTGAGTGTAACCTGCCTCAGTGCTTGGGCCTCACTGGAAACTATGAACACAGAGATGGGTTGAACATAATCTTAGCCTTCACAGAACTGTCAATCTGGTGAACAGCAAGTGAAAGAATTGATAGTGGGCTAATTGGTGAATGTAGCCAGTGCTGTATCAAAAAAATGTAGGTAGTCCAGTTGATCTCCTTACTGGTTGTTTCCAACAGGTCCCAACATAATGATGGATGACTTCTCAGACCACCACCTGCTCTCCAGTTTGGCTCATAGAAATCCACACTCTCAAGATCTGAAGATGATTCTGATGACATCAGTAGATACTGAGTATGTTCTGGCCAGCTGGAGAGAGAAAGAAGGAAGTTAGGTAAGACACATAAGTTCATCCTTGAGAAAATTATCATGATGTTTTCTCTAGACCTCAGCATTCTCTATCCTCTTCAAAACAAACTAATATTAGTCATTCCTCAAAGTGCAACTCTTGTTTTTACTCAAATGTCATTTCAAATGCAGGGAAAGAATTGAAGTAATTTTCAGGTTTGCAGTACAAAGGGAGGAAGGTGGAGCTAAAAGCCTGACCTTCTGACATTCAAGTGGATGATAATTGATGACTCTTGTGTTCATAGAAGCAGAATAAACTAACTCCTTTGCTTTGCTCCTCAATTTACCCTCTCGTGTATAAAATGTAAAATCTCCATGTATCTAGAGAACTTGCATTATAAGTGAGTTAAACCTAATGAATGCATTTGCTGAGCTCCTACAGGTAAAGCGTTGTGCTCATTTCACTGGGGCATGTTAGGAAGGGTATCCAGTCCTTACTGAAAGGAGCTTAAAGTACCTGCTCCAAATTCAGCCATGGTTCTCAGTAGGTGAGAACATCAATACAGCACAACAGTAACTCAACCTAGTGAAGGGAAGATTGCCATGAAGAGTCAGCACTAGACTTTATGTGCTGAGGACTTAGTAAGAGGGATCTGGGTTCAATAATACTAGGCACTAATACTAGGCGGTCCTGTAGATAATTTTAACTTGTTGGGAAACCATTTTTACTTTGAGGATTCTCAACATACATCCTTAGGAGAAATGGGAAATGTGGTAAGTTTGGAGAAGGGAGCAAAGAGAAGTTGGTAATATTGGCATGAGAGTACACAACTACTGAGACTACCTGATGAGTGGTGACCTATGTCTGTGGTGACTTCTGAAGAAACCAGTGGATCAGCCAGCATGAGGCCATTGGAAGGCAGGGGCTCCCCACATTCCATGACATCTCCTACCTTCTGATTCTGTTAGACTGTTACCTAGCACACTCAGCCCTACCTCCTCACTCTTGTCTTGAGTCTGGTCTATAGACTCAGGTGTGTGAATCCTTGTTTGGAAGGTGAAGGAGTTTCAAGTGTTGTGGATTGCTGAGTACTCGTTTCTCAACAATAAGTTAATCTTGACAGCTGCTGTCATCCCTTAGTCCTGATGAATTCTTTTTGTTGTTTTTGTTTTTGGTTATTAGAGATTGAGCTCAGAAACACTTTTTATTTAGATACACAGTCTCACTGAGTTGTTTAGCATCTTGCCATTGCTCAAGCTGGCTTTGAAGTCCAGATCCTTCTGTCTCAGCCTCCCAAGCCACTGGGATTGCAGGCATGTGCCACTGCAGCTGTATCTCAGGTTCATTTGTTTTTATCCCATAACATGTTTGGGTTTCTTCTTTGCAGGCCCTGGCTGTACATGTACTGCTACAAACACCATCATGGCAGTATCCTTCAGCCCTTCCCCTGATGGAGGGGCTGAAATGAACCTTGAAGGAGGGCCTGAGATGAACCTTAAGGAAATCATACAAGAATTACAATATGAACTAGAAGAACACAAACAGAGTTTTCAAAATCTGAAAAAAAAAAAAATCCTCGTATGTCAATCTACCACCTAAGCCCTGGCCAACCAATTCCAGAAATATCGTAAGTTGAAGATAGGTTTATAGTCACTAAAGTGAGGTATGATCTCCGTTTCCCCTCTGAGAAAATGATTTTCTCCAAAATTTATTCTCCTCTTTCTTTCATCAAAATGAATCCCATCATTAGCACATTTCCAAAGTATAGATGTTGGTATTTTGCCTTTAGTTTACTAACAATGGAATAATGAAACACAAAGACTACAGCAACTGTGGTAGTAGAAGCGAATGTGACTCCATTTTGTTTTATGACTTCATCATGTAAAACAACCATGCCAAGTAGAAGGGACATGACTGGGGCAAGATGTTCTTTTCCTTTTGCTATAGAAACCTTTAAGAACACGGAACTACCTAATGGGGTATTGTTTCTGTAACTAGGGTAACATAACTAGCTCTGTTACTAGCTCTGTTTCTGTAACTGGGGTGACTGGGCTAACTATGATTGGTTAGGCTTCCCTCCACTTGACTGCACTGTCCCGCTTCTGTAACCTGGCTTGCTTGCATTGGCTAGACCCCCCCGCCCCGGAACATCCTTTTTGCAGTTTTCAGGCTTATAAGGAGTGCCCTTGCAATTGTTCGGGGCTGAACAGGGAAACAGCTTTATGTTCTGGTCAGCCGCCACTGGTATGCTTCAATAAAGGCTTGATTCGATCATACGTGATTGGTCTGGAAGTCAGTTTATGAAACCCTGGGATGAAGCTTTAACTATAACACAACTTCTAGTTTACAGGGAAGTGTAGGGTGGGAATAGGGTTAATTCCCCGATATTGATTTCTAATGGAGGCATGGAAGTTCCTTTTCATCCTCAAGAATAGCTCACACCTTTTTTATTAGGATCCTGTCTGTACCATATCAGATCCACAGACATATAATAACCATATTGGTAAAGGTCTGGGACTAATGATTCTCCATTCAGTTCAGGATTTCCCTGTGTTTGTAGTGAGTGATGTAGAAACTACTCATTGACTTACTGGACATTCTGAATTTGATTTCAGGGAGTGGTGCAGAGGAGGAGAGTGGAAAAGAACAGGAATTACTGGCTCCCAGGTAACAATGAGTTTTAAGAGCCTGGAAGAGGATGGGTTAAATATGAGGAGGGTCCCCAGACGAGCAAACCAAGAGGTACAAAGTGTCCACACAATTCACATGCAAAGGCAAACAAAAGCTGCTGGTATGACTGCATTCCTCAACCGTGGAAGAAGTCCATCTTTTAGCAAGGTGTCCTTTTTCTTTGTGGTTCCTGTCTGTATCAAAGTAGAAGTAATCAGACTAAACTTTTTTAATTTGCAGAATCTACATCTCTTGTCTTATATGGGTCCATTGAGTATAAGATATAAATCTGGTTTCTTTATGGTTGATATGACTTTTTGGCAGGAATGCCATAGATTTGGATGAGGGAATTACACACACACACACACACACACACATACACACACACACACACATACACACACACACACACCACTCTCTCAGGATTCTGAGGCAGGAGGATCACAACTTTAAAGCCAGCCTCAGCAAAAAGTGAGGCATTTAAGAACTCAGACCCTGTCTCTAAATAAGATACAAAATAGACCTCAGTATGTGGCTCAGTGGTTGTGTGCCCCTGAGTTCAATCCCCAGTACAAAAAAAAAAATGCAAACATTGAAATGTTTAAGTTTTCTTCTGCTAAAATACTAGGGTGAAGTAGTAGTCTATTTGTTTATACTAGAGCATTTCTCAAAGAGGAATTTCCTTCTAGTACACTGCCAAAGTCAACTTTTAGATTCTTAAAAATCCCCAATATTGAGGGAAACGAGGCTCAGGGATTTTAATCCTCTTCATAGGGAATGGAACTGGTTCTATTTGAGAATTGTGAGGGGGCACAGAGCCACTAAGTCCTGGAATGAGCTTTGTGAAAGGAAGAATGAAAGGTGCAGTTAGTGAAATCCAGAAGAACCTGGACAAGTATCCAGGGATCAGGAGACCAAAATGTGTTTTGACTTTGTTCTATTAAACAAAGAGCATTCCATAGAAATGATCCACCCAGTCAGAGACATTGTGCATGATGGATCAGCATAGCATCCCAGACCAGTTCTTTAAACTCAACATGTGAGTTCTTCTAGTCTAAGTCCCTTAGTTGCTTCCTGAATTATGTATACATAAATTATGTCTTTTTCTGAGGGAGGTGTCTGTATTGGAATGAGTGAAGGGGAATTATTTAATGACCTTTACATTTCTGAATGTTTACAGAACACCATGACAATGGGGGCAATGATGAAGAAGAGTCACTGTATTTCAGGTAACAATGAATGACCAGGGTCTAGAAAGAATGGGTAAAATAAGGGGGTGCAGGGATTCTAAAAGTACAGAGCATGAGGTCAAATGTAGTCACAGGTTTCTTAAAGGCATAGTAGGAATTATGAATGCAGTGAAGTTGTTGATTCAACCCAAGATGATGGAAGCATTTAGCAAAGTTCTCTGTTTTCTTTATGGTATTTTAAGAGTGAGTCTGCTCAAGGAGAACTGAGCAGCCTTAGACACTTCTAGCTCTTAAAGTAATCATACATTCCCTTGGTAAAGTTTAAACTCAGAATACCCAAAAATTATTTCTGTACTGTTAGCCTGTGCTCATAGACAAGTATACCATATCAAGAAAAGTAGATAGAATAAAAATGATATCATGTCATAATATGAATGTGCAAAGAAGGCAAAAATGTCTCTGAGACTCTTCAATTCAGAAGACTATTGATCAGACACTTGTGTCTAAAATTCACCATGTTTTATGCACAAAGTCGACTCCTGTTCTGCTTCTCATTGTGTGATCCTTCTGTAGCTGTACCTTATAGGTGGAGTTGAGCCTCCTTCCTCATCAGCTTGTTATCTGGCCAGTACACTGGGCACTTGTGGCTCTTGGTCTCTCTCTCATACCGTGGCACCTAAACTATATCCATGAGATGAAAATAGTTTTCTGGATCATTTTTGAAGGGAGGCACCTGTTTGGGACTCCACCCTTCAGCTTTGAGTCAGGACCAGCTGAGAGGCTGTAACTTCTAAACCACTGTGATTTCGTCTTTTGTTCTTCCCTGCCTCAGCTGTCTCAGCAGTCTCAACAGTGAACTGCAGGAAGAGGAAGAGAATGACCTCCTGCTGGACGAAAAGTATTTTCTACCCACTGGTCATCCTGAACTCAAAAGCTCTGTGTTTCCATCAGATGGGCCTAAAGTCAGCTCTGCTGTGGCTGGAGCCAGTGAGTACTCCTGTCATAATTCAGATGAATTCAATTTCTCTCCCTGGTAAAGCCCAAATTCTCTGCACACAACTCCACCGTCTAGGCTGAGACATATGCATACAGAGCCAGGAGACCCATTTGTTTCAGAGTAGGTACAGAGGTCAGGTGGATCTGAGGCTTTGTTATTTTCTTTGCCAGATCAGGGCTTTTTTTGACCTGGTCTGTAGTGTGCTAGCCATAGATTTGCAGGTAGACTGAAGTTAGGAGGAGGGGATTATAAGCATCTCACAGACATTACTACAGCCTTTTCCAACAGGGATTGGTCAGACCTAAGTCTTTCTTTTGTTTGTTTGTTTAATATTTATTTTTTAGTTGTAGTTAGAATACCTTTATTTATATATAGTGCTGAGGATCTAACCCAGGGCCTTGCACATGCTAGGCGAGCACTTTTACTGGTGATCCACAACCCCAAGCCCCAGACCTCAGTCTTTAAAGGGGTCATGTCATTCCTTCTGCATTGTCCTTGCAAACTGCATTTGTTGACCAATGCTTTCCTCTCTTCTTTGCATGTGACAGAAAATTTATAAAATCATTGTGAAATCACTTACAGTTCTTAAGTCCCAACTCAGTTTCTCAACTTCCTCTGAGAAGGCTTTCCTTCAGTTATCATTCCCATTTCTGTTCCTCTGGACATTGCTGCAGTTTTCAACCCTAAGGAGCACAGATGGTTTTTTTCTCCAGAGATTATATGTTGAATCATATGTTCAGTCTGAGAGTTATGTTCTCATGTAAATTGTCAATGGTCAGTGTAAATGATGGGGAACTTGATCCAGTTATTCAAACAACACAGAGCATTTTTCTCCACAATTTCCAGAAATGTCACTCTTATTGAACAAGAGCCCTATGAGGTAGCAGCTTCATAGAGTATGTAGATTAAAAAAATCAATTTTTCTTTGCTCTCACTCAAGGTGGATTTGAACTTTTCCTCAGGTAAACCTTTGAAATTCTTGGGAGTCTTTTCTCATTAAGTCAATTTATAGGAAAAGCAGAAGTCTGTGATGTCTCACTGTATCAGAATGTTTTCTAATAAAATTAACTGTGACAAAATTTATTTTCTAGCCCTTGCTACAGGAAGTGACTTTTTATGGTTTGACCATCTTCTTTCTTTTTCCCATTTCTTCTGAGATGCAATGATGCAAAGGTTTATTCTCAGTGTCACAGCATTTTAGAAACAGAAACAAAATACATGTTGTGAACTGTGACCACTGCCAAGTGAGCTCTGTATACAGTCTACTCCATTAAATCCTCAAGAGACATTATAGATAATTGGTGGTGCTCTACAATAGTGCTGAGGATTCTGAGACTCAGCAAGTTCCTTAACCTGCCCAAAAATCACTACTAGGGTGTGGTGGGAACACAGGGCCTATGACTGATTCCTCAGCTAACGTATTTCTACTGCTGTGCAGCCTGATCTTTCAAGGACTAGACTGGGTTGGGTGTTCACCCATTCCTGATTCTTTTTGTTACAAATGTTTTTGAGATAATTTCAAACAGAAACAGAAACATTGCTTCTCTGGAACAAAGAACTCATGAGGCCTCTGACATGGATAGTTGAGCTATTAACCCATTAGTATACTTTATCCATGGGAAGAGCCAGTGCCTCATCCATTCCCTCTAAATGGAGCTAGACACATTCACCTTTATACATAAGTCTGGGATGAAAAAAAGAGCATCTTAATTGTACAAGTATCTATCCTGTGTGGGTTCACTGACCCTAACATGAATATTATGAACAGGACAGAGCCATGACTATAGTAATGGTACCAGCCTCTCTGCTCAGACCCATCCTCTGTGTATACAGAAAGCCCTGAAGAAACAGCATGAATATAACTAAGCTACAACTTTATATTTTGTTGAGGACTTTAGATTTTGACACATGGCTCTAATATCTAGGATTTCCTAGTGTGGACCTTGAAAAATGTCAGCAGGGTTCCTTCCTGCTAAAAGCAGGCAACAGAAAACATGATACAATTCTTACCCAATTTAAAATATTCATTGCAGATGATCTGGAGGGTAGACCTAGCTCTGTAGTAATTCACAGGAGTGGTAGAGAGAGTGAATTCACATTGAATTAAGGCCACCTTGAGGCTAAACTGCCCCAAAGTCCTTCAGTCCGAGTTCAAGGTAGTTTAAATGGAATATCCTTGTGGGAAAGCAAAACTTTCTCAAGGGACTTCATAGATTTGGCCACTTTACATAATAGACACTATATGAAGGAGGGTGAAACAGACATTGTATACAATGATTGAGGGATCCAGCCTCAAGGAACTGAAGGAAGTAGATTGAAGAGGAGGAGATTTGTTTGTGATATTCTGAGACTAAATAGGAAATCATGTAAAGGAATGGGCCAGGATATCAAGTGTTAGACATATAAAAGTAATTTTCCTTCCCACCAAAATATGTAATGACAGAGTGGCTGGTATTAAGCCACTATACAAGACATTTGTGAAGAAACTGTCCTGGTTGCCAAGAGTCCATGAAGAGATTTTTGTGTCAGTGGCCATTTTCAATCCTTCCCCCTCTAAACACCTTTTTTTTTTTCTGCTCGACCATTGTTTTCACAAACAGGTATATTGGTTTAAGATATTTCCCCCCAGATCAAGAGGATCTCTCACACATCTTACTGAGTGTCTTCAGTGATAGATGATTAATGATGTATAAACTGAAACTTGGGGACACACAGTACATGACAGGCAGGGAGCAGCACATGTAAACAAAGACAAGACAGTGCTGGAAGACAAGTGAAGCAGAGTGAGAGTCAGGGAGGAAGATGATGCTGTATGGGAGTGTTGGGATGTGATGTTGAATAACCTTGTGGGGCCAGGAATGAGGACTTCAAATGCAAGATGGGGAGTTAGAACTATTTAGGGGGATGTAGGAATAGAGTTTTCACAAGCAGAGTGGGAACACATTAAGAGCATGGCATTGGGTGAGAAGGCTAATGAGGCTGGGCCCAGTGGTGCCAGCAGGAGTTTCTCTCATGGCCAGGAGTTTGAGGCCAGCATGGGTAACACTGTGCAGCTGTATCTTAACAAAAGTGAACCTGATGAGACAGTTGATCTTTGGGGAACTTCACAACCAAAGATGGTAGTGAGGAGGAGAGTGGAAGAAATCTAGACACCAGTGATGATAGTCTATTGTGGTGTGTTCTCAGGGTGATGGAGCCAAACAGTCACATGGAAGAAATTTTGAGAAAACTGAAGCAGACCATGGTGAGAATGAGGAATTTTCAGAGAGAGTGTGGAGAACACAACAGTGGGCAGCAGGCCCTGTTTCTCCCATTCCTTCCTGAGCCCAACCTGGGTTGGCATAAGGCTACTGGAAACCTTCAGCTCAATTTCTGAGGATGTCTATTCTTTTCCCTAGATACATGGAACTCATTTTTATCAGGAGGAATGTCCAAGCCTCCACTGTAGGATGTGGAAAACATATGGATTATGAACCCAATATCTCTTCATAATTCCATACATTGAGATTCTGTAGCACATGTGGCCCCCGTATTTACAATAAGGAGCCAGCTCCTCTGCTGTCGCGACCCCCTCGCCAGCAAGGAAGACACGACACAGGATCCTTCTTTCAATGGTTTATTCAGGCCTTAACTCTAGTCTTCTCTCAAGCGCGCGCTCCTTCCGCACCCACACACAGCCTAATAAAGCTTACTCAAGTCCAATCCAAAGCTGCCATGCGGCGTTTTCTCATAGGGTATTGAGAGACAGCGCGCCAACTCTCCCAAATAAGGAGTTGTTTACCAAGATCCACAACGGAGACCGGCGCCATCTTCTAATGGCGGCAACGGTCTACAAACACGGCTCACCACAGTTCCCCCTTATCTCTTAAAAAACAATGCAGGCGAAAGTAGAGGTCCTATCCCACTGTGCAAACATGGCTGCAATGTATGGCTCAGTCCTAAGGAGGCGCCTTCCCTAGATCTGACACCACATCAGCCGACGCCTTTTTTCGTGGGACGGAGCGTGGACACCAAACCCGTATGCAATAGAACATGCTTCCCTTGAGGTCCGGCGACCGGATCACTCAAGTGCAGTGCCTTGCCTCGCATCCTGCATCGTGATGACGGTGAAAAAGAAAGGGGATTTTACAAGTAGCCGGTCAGTGACTATGAGGTTGGAAGTGGCAACACCATCCCTCAGCCCCTGAGAAAACGAAGGGTCCAAAGCATAAAGTGCAGCACCAGCATGGAAGCCCACCTGCGTGCAATGGCAACAAGGCCTGCAGAGTGCATGGGCCTTCCAAAACTGGGAAGGCAGGAAGAGGAGGGCATGCCAAACCCAGTGCAATGTCAAAGATGACTTGGGGTGCAATGGCCAAAACCCAGGAAATTATTGCTTAAGTTGCACAAGCCAAACTTGTGGAGAGATACCATTCTCTAGGGCTGCAAAAGCCTGGACGATCATAGCCTTTTCTTGGCTATGGCGAGCTCTTAGGCGACAGAAAAGCCACAGACAAAGGACAACCCCAAAACAACATATCGCTCCAAAAATGCCTACTCCCACCCATTCCTTAAAGAAAGAAAAGGCAGAAGACAGCCAATTCGTAAATTGGCCCAATGTCACAGGTTCCACACGAGTGTTGTTCAACATGGCAATTTGTGTCAGTTGGGTCTGGATCAACTTCTCTGCTTCCATGGACCAGTTTCCGGCCAGGTACTGTCCAATGATTTGAGAGGTATTTCTGGAATCATTAAATCTGAGAGATGTTATACATAGATGTGCACGATGATCAACACAACCCAAATGTACTAGGTCTGACAATTCCTCAATCTGAGCTTGGAGGAGATCCACCCTTTGATTAACGGCCAAAATTCCTGATAAAATATGTTGATTGATTTTACTTTGAGACTCTAAAATGCTGGAAGTTTGTTGGATGACCTGATTAACCGTGGCCGCAGTCTGCACTTGACTAGCCATGGCCACTCCGGCAGTGACCGCTGCAGCAGCAGACACGGCAACCGCTGTCACAATAGCTGCTGTGATTCCAAAATCCCTATGGCTCCTGAGCACCTCAATAATAGGGAAGGAGTCTGGATCCGCAGTAACCGGAATCGGGACGAAAGTCGGGACCTTCATAACAACTGCCGTGCTCCAGGATCCATTCCAACACTCAGACAAGACACATGTACAATTAGAACAGTCAATCATATCCGATTCTGTAGTATTGGTATCATTGATCAAAAGGAACAGAAACGGAGAATGAAGACAGACTGCTGCAGGGGGCAGTGTAGCACTGGACACCTGAGAATTGTATGAAATGTTTTTAAGCCTCCTACCATTAACAGTGTCCTGTACAGAGCCAGACACATTAAACAGCCAACTCTGGACTCCTCTCAATTGAGCCAGAGCAGAGACATCGGCTGTGGCCCCCTTTTCATTGGAAATCAACCATTGAAACCAAGACCAGCCTGTTCCTGTAGTGGAATTAGCCTTGGAAGAGTTATACAAATACCTTTTAAGAGAAGGGGAAAGAGAGAAACCCACAGCAACTTGGCGCTTCTCCCAAGAATGATCTTGACAAGGCGTGAATGTCGGGGGGAAAGAATAGTATGGGGTACAATAAGGAGAGGCCTTAAAATAAGTGGCATTACTAGCGTTAGAAAAAGCCACCGGGAGTGACACCTGGGAAATCATAGCCAAAGTGGTGATATTCATTTCGGTTGAATTTGTAGTCTCTCCTGAGCCCTCCTGTACCCCACTACTCACTTGGCTAAGCACCGCAGACAAGGTTCCCAGTGAGACCCTACTGTTCTGTAAGGGGTCCTCCCAATTGGTCAAATTGTTGCACTGTAAGCGAATACAACGTGTTCTCAAGAAACTGAAGCAGAAAGTTCCCGTGATATTAACACGAGAAAGGTTGAAAACCTGTTCCCCGTCTCCTCTAGGGGAGACACAAGGGGCAGACATCTCACATGAAGTAGAAAAAAGAGTGGGGAGGACACTAGAATTTTTATGGACCGGCATCGGCATCGGCCATGTCCGAGCTACCGCCCACCACTGCATCGGTAACATCTGGACCATCATCGTCTGTGATAGGGCCAGGATACTCAGCAGAATGAAGGGTCTCATCGTTGGACTCTTGTAGGGTCCCCCATTGTTGGTCAGTTGTCTTCGAGACTTTTCTCGTTAGTCGTTCAGGGATCCACACCGGTTCCGCTCGGTCCTGTGGGAAAACACAGACAGAACCTCGTGCCCATGCCAGCACGGGATCAGGACCATACCATTGTCCGGAAAGGACATCTTTCCACTTAACATACCCAAAATTCGGGGCAGAGGGCGAACAATGCCTATCTGCAGCAGAGCGCCCTTGGATGTCCAGATTTAAAAAATTGATAGTAAATAGAGCCAGGGAGAGGCGCTCTTTCAGGGAGTGGCCTAAGCCAATTCCCCCTTTTTGTTTTAGTAACATCTCTTTTAGAGTCTTATGAGCGCACTCTACAATGCCCTGGCCTTGTGGATTGTAAGGTAAACCATGGACAAGTTGGATACCCATCTTGCTGCAAAAGGAAGAAAATTGTCGCCCAGTATATGCTGGACCATTGTCCGTCTTAATGGACTGTGGTAAGCCCCAGGCTGCCCAAGCTTCCAAGCAATGTGTGATAACATTTCCAGCTTTTTCCCCAGAAAAAGCGGAAGCATAGATAATACCAGAACAAGTATCTACAGATACATGGACATATTTAAGTTTACCAAAGTCAGGAACATGAGTAACATCCATTTGCCATATAGTTAAAGGCCGTAAACCACGAGGATTTACACCTATAGAGGGAGGATGATGTAAAATCACACAATTAGGACAATCCAACACAATCTGTTGAGCATCAGCTCGGGAGATGGTAAAACGTTTCTGAAGTGCTCGTGCATTAATATGAAACTTACTATGAAAGTTTCTAGCTTGATCTAAGGAGGAAATAGGGAACACCCAAGAAGGACGAGTAGAAAGATCTGCCTGGGCATTGCCCGCAGAAAGAGCACCCGGTAAACCTGTGTGGGCTCGAATATGCAAGGGGTAAAAACAGGCGGAACGATTCCAAATCAATGTTTGAAGATGGAGAAAAAGGGAAGACATTACTCCTGATGTGTGTATGGGACCCACTGCTTCCAACACCTTTAAAGCTTTAACTACATAGACAGAATCTGAGATTAAATTAAAAGGAAATGGACATTGTTCAAAAACTTTTATGACAATTTGCAGCTCCACCCATTGTGGATTACCAGGAGCAAACTGATGTTGGATAGGAGGTTGATCATTTATCACATAAGCTCCAATACCAGTCTTAGATCCATCTGTAAAGATATTTGCAGCTCCTGGAATAGGCGTGGAAGAAGTGATTTTAGGGAAAATGACAGGATGTTCCTTAATAAATGTAATAAGAGGATGTGATGGATAGTGATTATCTATCTCTCCTGGAAAAGAGCATCGTAATATAGCCCAATTATCCAAGTTAGCACATAAGACCAGAATTTGTTGACACGTATAAGGAACAATCACAAACGTTGGAGAGAAACCAAAAAATTGTACACTTTGTTGTATCCCTAACATAGCTAAGGAAGCAACTGCATCAGGATAATACTCAAGGGATTTTCCAGGGGACATACGTGGATGTATCCACAGTAAAGGACCATCTTGCCATAAAACTCCAGTAGGTTGTCGCACAGTGGCGAGCATACATAGTTGGAGAGGTTTATCCTCTTGAAACCTACAAAGGCTAGCATGTTGTATAGCCTCTTCCACTTTAAGCAACACTGACCTGGCTTCCTCAGTAAGATGTCGAGGGGAAGTAAGATCTGAATCGCCTTTAAGAATTTCATACAAAGGTTTTAATTCAACATTGGGAATATGTAGGTAGCTTCTAATCCAATTTATATCACCCAATAATTTTTGGAAATCATTTAGTGTCTGTAATTTATCAGTCCTCAGAGTTATCTTTTAGGGTGTGATAGCTTTACAAGAGATAGTAGCACCAAGATAATTAATAGAGTCCCCTAGAGTTCGCAGCTGAGCTGCTAGCCGCGCACCGACCCCGGACCCTCTCAGCATCCTCCAAAAAAAAAAAAATTTCCTCCTGCTTCCTGAGGTTCCCGCCTCAACTCCGAAGAGGCAAGCATCTATTCTCCACTCCTTTCCCCCCATATTCCAGGGCTTTTCCGCTTCTCTTCCAAGGAAGGACCGAAACTTATAGAGGAGCCCTTCGTCTGGCCTTTCCCGATGAAGCTGGAGTGATTCTGCCTGAAGGATTCTCCTGTTTTCCCTGGATCCACTCTTATTAAAACAGTGGCTTAGAACACGCTCAGTGAGTTATGTAGGCGTTCCTTTTCTCACCTAACCGGTGAGTGGCACACCCGGGACAGATGACTGCACCCGAAGATACAAGTCGCTAAAAGTTCACGGAGGCACAATTGTCCTCTACTTGTAGGCACGTGAACCTAAGAACTGCCGTTTCCTGCTTTTTTTGGCTGGTCTTCGTCATGCAGAACCTTGAAGAAGACTCTGGAGAAGACTCTGGAGGCCTTTGGTAACCTCAGCATTGGAGGTCAAGTCAGTTATTTTCTGCCTTTAAAGCTACAACCTCATCCACTTCTCTCATCAAGCACCAGTTTCCTCATCCTGTTCATTCCACAACCATTTTTCACCCTTCCCTGTCCACACTGCACATTATTGAATGTCCATTCATATCCACCACCTCTGTCATCTATAGAACACCCCTTTCTGCTTTCCTGATGCAATGCTTTGCACAGCTAAGTTTTTTTCTCCAACTCTGCAATCATTAGGAAGATTTTTTGTTTCTCTGCACTGTGGCAAACTTTCTGTCTGGGGTAAACTAGAGACTAGAATGGAAAAGTTACACATTGATAAATACAAACATCAAATTAAAAAAAAAAAAATAGAGTCCCCTATCTGTACCTTATCAGGTGAAATAAGCAAGCCTTTTAACTGTAGCAAATGTACTAAGTCAGTATAAGCAGCCTCCAACATACATTGGGTCTTTGCTGCTAACAAAATATCATCCATATAATGTACACACCTTAATGTTGGATATTTTTGTCTGATTGGAGCAATAGTCGCACCGACAAATATTTGACACATGGTAGGACTATTTGCCATGCCCTGCGGCAGAACCACCCACTCAAACCTCTGATCAGGCTCCTCGTGATTACATGAAGGCAAGGTGAAGGCAAAACGTTCTGAATCTAGAGGATGTAATGGGATGGAAAAGAAACAATCCTTAATATCTATACATATCACTGGCCAATTATTAGGGATAGTAGAAAGCAAAGGCAACCCTCTCTGAATAGATCCCATGAGTTGCATTTGAGCATTAATAGCCCATAAATCGTGCAGCAACCGCCATTTTCCAGTCTTTTTTTTAATGACAAATATGGGTGTATTCCAAGGAGAAGTGGATGGCCTTATATGTCCTAACTTTAACTGTTCTTGAATTAAAACATGTGCTGCAGTCAGTTTCTCAGAGGAGAGTGGCCACTGAGGCACCCATACTGGCTACCCTGATTTCCAGGTAATGGGCACCTGATCCTCAGCGGCCCCTAAGAAAAACCCAACCCATGTCTGTTAAGGTTTGGTATTGATTGTATGGGACGTCTACGTCCCTGTAAATTTTTACCTAATCCAAGACCTGGTCTATATCCCATGTCTTGCATTATCTTTTGGGCAACTGCTGAGTATTCATTACTAAGTTGAAACCCCATGGCCTTCATAAGATCACGTCCCCATAGGGAGATTGGAAGATCAAGTACATATGGTTGAAAAATGCCAGAATGTCCTTCAGAATCTTTCCATGATAGATGTCTACAGCTGACTTGTGGAGCTTGAGCATATCCTAAACCCCTCAGCGATTGATCCGAGAGTTGCACCGGCCACCCCTTTGACCAGTCCTTCATTGCTATTATGCTACGATCTGCTCCAGTATCCAGTAATCCTAAAATTGATTTGCCTTCTATAGTTAATTTTAATGTGGGACGGTCATCCATTTCTAGAGACAAAAATACACAATTTCCCCCCGTTGCTCCAATCTTATAGTTTAATCTCAAATGGGAGCCAGCAGGAAAACGGGTATGTAGACTGGGTAAAATTAACAATTGAGCAATCCGGTCTCCTGGGGAGATGGACACAATACCTTTTGGAGCTTCTACCATAACCTTTACTGTTCCTATTGTATCCGGATTAATAATTCCAGGGAAGATGTAAAGGCCTTGTAAAGCGGAAGAAGCACGCCCCACTAGCAACCCTACAGTACCAGGTGGCAAAGGTCCTTTAAAGTCAGTTTCCACCAATTGGACTCCCATTTTAGGTGTTAATACGAGTCGGGAGGCGGAACAGAGGTCCAGCCCCGCGGCACCTGTAGTAGTTCTCCGCGATCTTTGGGATGTCGTAGAGATGGCCATGTTTCGCTCTCCATGGTCCCATTCTCCATTGCCCCATATATTTGCGGGCCCTGAGGTCGAGGGCCCTTCCGGCCGTTTTTTGGCACCTGTCTATCTGATATTGGCTGTCCATGGATATCCTTGACTGATCTGCATTCATTAGCCCAATGTTTACCCTTCTTGCAACGAGGACATAGTCCCGGCTGTCGAACAATTGAGGATGACCCTTTTTTGTCCCGTAACTGACATGTTCGGGGACAATCACGCTTAAAATGTCCCTCCTGGCCACATCTAAAGCACTTTCCTGTATGAGGTGGTGGTTTTCGGGTTAGCTGGAGAACGGCAGCAGCCAACCCTGCATTAGTAAGTGGCCCACCTATTTCCCTACAGACTTTCATCCATGCCTCTATTCCTTTATTTTTATATGGGGTTATAGCTGCTTTGCATTCCTTAGTACATTGTTCAAAAACAAGTTGTTTGATCAAAGGCATAGCTCTATCAGGGTCCCCAAATATCTTCCCTGCTGCATCCACCATCCGAGCCACAAAGTCAGAAAAAGGCTCTGTGGGGCTTTGGATGATCTTAGTTAGATTACCAGATACTTCCCCTCTGTTAGGCAAGGACTTCCAGGCTCGGATGCAGATGTTGTTGATTTGCTCATATACTTCCGGTGGGTATCCTGTTTGTTGATTGGCAAATCTGCCCTGTCCCAAAAGCATGTCCTTATCCCAGGCAGGGCGTCCCGCCGCATGGTTTTGGGCTGCCTGCTCTACTGCCCCCTCTAACATAAATGCTCTCCAATCCAGATACTTTCCTGGAGAAACACAGGCACGCACTAGGCTCGCCCAATCAGACGGAGTCATACAAAAGCGAGAAAGGCCCTCCACCTGGGTAAGTGTAAATGCAGCATCCACACCATAGGTTCGGACTGATTCAGCCAATGTCTTGACAATTTTAAAGTCAAGGGGTTCATGATATCGCCCCCAATTGGCATCTTGAAACACAGGGAATGCTAGACCCATGTCCGAATGAATCTTTCTCCATGTTTGTGCATGAAACGTCCTATTGAGTCCTGGGTTAGGATAGGGTGGAGGGTCAGGAGGAATCTCCAAAGCATCCTCCCCCTCTTCCTCATATCCCACATCTGTCTTTGGGTACTTATGTTCTGTGTAGACAGCCTTGCGGGGATCACTTCGCCCTTTAGTTTCACCTTTTCCCCTTTTCTCTCTAGCTTGCCGTGATAGCAATTCCAATACTTCCTCATTGTCTGAACTACTGTCTTCCTCAACGGCTTTCAATTCAGTCAAATCTGGATAAAGTCTAGTCTTTGGCTGACTTGAACGTTTATTATCTCTATCACTTCCCCCACTCTTAATACTTTCAGCTCCCTCGGACCTCTCCTCATGCAATTGTTCAAGAACCTCCTGTCCTTTGGTTAGGGCATCCTGACATCTACTGTCAGATAAACAACCCCTTACTAACTTCCATAAAGGGATCACCCCACCTTCGAGGGTCCCTTGTTCGTATGCAAAATCTAAATCCTTACCTAGTTTTTCCCAGCTGGGGGTCGTGAGACTGCCCGAGTAAGCAAACCACGGGGCCGCTAGATCTACTTGTTTTAAAAACATCTGCAAAGTACTCTGTTTAACTTTTAAACCTTTAGATCGTAGCAGTCCATCCAGGGCTAACAGAATAGGGCTAGAAGCAGAGGCGCCCATGGCGTTAATGCAGAAAGCGAAAGCAAAGAAATAAAGCGAAAGTCCAAAAAAAAAAAAAATCCCCGCTCTCTCTTTACAGAGGAGCGACCCGCTAATTTTTCCGCGGATTCCCACTTACCTGGGAACTTACCGGTGCACCACTCTGACCGCTGAAAGTTCTGGATCCTGGGATTGAGAGGTATTCGGTTCCCCGTACGGGCCACCAATTGTCGCGACCCCCTCGCCAGCAAGGAAGACACGACACAGGATCCTTCTTTCAACGGTTTATTCAGGCCTTAACTCTAGTCTTCTCTCAAGCACGCGCTCCTTCCGCACCCACACACAGCCTAATAAAGCTTACTCAAGTCCAATCCAAAGCTGCCACGCGGCGTTTTCTCATAGGGTATTGAGAGACAGCGCGCCAACTCTCCCAAATAAGGAGTTGTTTACCAAGATCCACAACGGAGACCGGCGCCATCTTCTAATGGCGGCAACGGTCTACAAACACGGCTCACCACACTCTGCTGCACTGGTTACAGCTGCTAACAGCCTCCAAATGGCAATAGATTATATATCTGTATCGATGGTGGATGGTACATAGGCCACAAGGAGTTACAGGCATCCAAAATGCAGAGACAGTCCCATAACTAGGAATGTTATGCAGTCATTCTATACCCATTTTCATGGTATCCAAATTCTTGAAGCACCGTTTCTTTCCATGATCTTTTCTCCCTGGGGAGAGAGATCAAGAACTCTTTTTATTTTAACCATGTCCTTGAGTCTCAATAGAATGTCCGCTCTACAAAAAGTGACTGAGTTTAATAATACTGGAAAAATGACCTTGAACTCATTTTTGTTTCCAAACCCATATTTCTCAAGTGGATGATTTCCCTTTAGGGAAACTGTTTTCTGGGCACCTGCCCTTGTTGTTGTTGTTCTTATTTAGTAAAACATGACAGTAGAATGTATTTTGGCAAATTATACATTATTAGAGTATAACCTATCCTATTTAGGATCCCACTCTTACATGAGTGAATTTACCCTGGTTATTTATTCAAACATAAGACTATGAATGTTAGGTCCAGTTAATTCTACTGTCTTTCCTGTTTCTCTCTCCTTCCCATCCCTTTATTTCCCATTGACCAGTCCAGTGGATTTCTATTATTCCCATTCTCAACCTCCCTTGTTTTGGGTTAGCATCTACAAATCAGAACATTCAGCCTTTGGTGTTTGAGGATTGGCTTATTTCACTTAGCATGATATCTCCACTTCCATCCATTTACTGGCAAATGCCATCATTTCATTTTTATTTATGTCTAATATTCTATTCTGTATATTCACCATACCTTCTTTATCCATTCATTTGTTGATGATGTCAAATGGTGTTTCCATTCCAAGTTTTCTAAGGAATCTCCATACTGCTTTCCAGAGTGGCTACTCTAATTTACACTCCTACCAAAAATATATGAGAATACATTTCTCACCACATTCCCACATTGTTACTTTATAATTCTTTATAATTGCCATTCTGATTCAAGCAAGATGGAATTTCTGTGTAGTTTTAATTTGCATTTCTCTAATTGCTAGAGATGTTAAACAGTTGTTATATATCTTTTGACCATTCCTGTTTCTTCATCTGTGAAATGCTTGTTCAGTTCTTTGCTCATTTATTTATTGGGTTTGGGGGGTTGTTAAGTTTTTTTGAGTTCTTAATATATCCTGGAGATTGAATGTTCTTGTTTGAGATGCATGTGGTAAAAAATTTTTCCCATTCTGTAGGTTCTTTCTTCATGTTATTGTTCCCTTTACTGTGAAAAAGCTTTGCAGATTTCCTTCCCATCTTGCCTTCTTAGCATCATTCTTGCCTTCTTAGCATCCTAGGCACAAAAATCAAAGGTGACATATTCATCACACTCATGATCTCTGGCTGAGCCTTTCCTCTGCTATCAATAGCTATGTAGCCAACACTGACCCTGAAAAACAGTGGATGCTCTTCCCAGGTAGGGAATGAAAGGGAAATCATAAGCTCTGATCCATGTCTTGGTTGTCAGAATATTGTGAGTGGCAGATAATGGGCCTCTCCATGTTCTCTCAGGGTCAGACTGAAAGCTATGATTCTCTGACATGGTGACATGAGCCGGAGCCTGGGGTTTAGGGTTAGATATACTCTCAGGTCCTAGGCTGGCCTTGGCCACATGGATATCTTAGATGTTTACATCTCTTTCATGGTTTCATTAGTTAAAATAATTTCCATGGTGCCAATCCAATAAAAATAAAAAATTTTTAATGAAAGCTTTGACTGTGTAATCTCAAATCCTTAGATAACTTCTGGTGATTTGATAAACATGATTTCACAAAGAAGTATTCCTTTGATATAGAGCAATTTTTCAATAATAGTATAAATTCTGGACCCACAAGTCTGTGTCCTGACATATCCAGCTCACTTTTTCTCCTTTCCTCCTCTCTTTGAAATAAAGTGACACCTTCACACAGAAAGTGCACAAATTGGCCTCCTCAATGATTCCACACTGAGTCTATCCTCTCCATTCATCTGTCTCCATAGCCATGTTGTCAATGTCCTTCGCACAAGGATCCAATTCTGCTCAAATGTAAAGACTGAGCTTTCAGTCCCTCTTACCCCCTTAATCTGGATTGTGTTCATCTTTATTCTCTGTCTCCCTCAATATCAGCTTCTGGAGCCTCTGGTTTTAATGTCAGGTGCCACACTCATCTGACAGATGTGGGCTGAGTCATGACTGAGATGTGGGCAACCTTGCACTCATTACAAACCTCTGAGGGTCATGCAAGAGAAGAAACACCTGTCCCTCATGTGGAGCACTCCCTGTAATGGGCTCAGTGCGTGTCAGTGGTGTGTAGTACTTGAAGCACATGTGATAACTTGAGGAGGTTCACCATCTTTTCTTCCTGCTGGACTCTCTTGGATGCTCCCACAATCCCAGTCAAGACTCAGCCCACAGGCTCAGTTGTGTAATGGTGTTCTGGTGACTAACAGGACATCTGCTTTTCAAACATCTCTTTTTCTCACATTTCTAAATTATTTCTAACTTCTACTGGCCAGAATATCAAAATATTATACAATCCCTCACACAAACATTCATAATTATGGGTTTATCACATGTATCCATCATATGTTAGGTGTATGCAGTAGTTCTCTTAGTAATAATGCCTGTATATAAAATAAGTCAATCCTATATAAGATTTAAAATTTTCCAGGGACAATCTTCCCCAGTTCTTTACTTTCATATATTTTTTCCTTCTACTTTGATTTTGCTTAATATTGATAATCACTTCCTGACTAAAAGCTCTGCCTGTATCCCTAATGATATTATTGCCTTATATACCTGGGACCTACAGGTGTCTATAACATCCATGTATCTGGAATATTTTTATAAATTGGAAGTGCACTTGCCTCCTGTCAAGTTTATCATTACTGGATATGTCAGAGTCATCAACAAAATGAAAGTATCAGTTTCTATAAGCTACACATCAATCCTTAGACTTTCTTGTGCAAGGCTGCTTTCTTGATTAGGTGACTCTTTTGGGTCAATAGGTGTGTCAAAGGATAATAGTTTCTGTTGTATTTTCACAGCTGGATTTCGATACTTGCACTGAAGTGAAGAACCCTACTAAGCTTGAGGGTAATGCCCTTGGAGGCTCGGCTGTCAAAACACCTGAGTGTGATCTGCATGTCCTCATTGAAACCACGAGTGTCCTGACATGGAAGATCATGAAAAGAAAACAACTCTTCTGCAAGTGGAGAATGGCATGCAGATTCCCTGGCCTTCAAGCTTCGGGTAGAGTTGTGATGGCTCCTGTGGCTCCAGGATGCACTTACCCATTTTAGCTCTCTCTATGAGGATGTAGCTCCTTCTGCTGTGATTTCTCTTCACCATTGGTTCTTTCCAACAGCAGATGGAGGCTGTCTGGTCTTACCTCTCTTTTTTATGGTCTCCCACTCTGACAGGCCTTTCCATCTCCATCTCCTGTTTGCATTCTGAACTCTGCTCTGTTCCTATATCTGCTGTCCTGATATTCCCTGTAACTGCCACAGGAAAGCCCAGCTCAATTGGGGATCCTAATCCCATGAAGAGCATCTTTCAGACACATGCCACCTTCCCTGGAATCACACACTGTCTAGGCTGTTTGTCTTCTCTTCCCAGCTTCCTTGACTCCACTGCCTCTTTATTCTGGGAACATGGCCTTCATAAGTCACTGGCACATGGCTCCTTCTTGGACCCTCCTTGGCAAACAGGACTAAGTCAACCCTAGATCCTTATCTTGGACATACAAAGGAAAATCGTGAAAACTGATGAGAAAGATTACAACAACTAAACTTCATCTGGGCTATAGGTGGCAGACCCAAACAGGTCAAGAGTCATTATGTCTTCACCCCTTAGTCCACTTCATTTTCCATGACTCCTTTGTCTGCTCATTCCTGACCTAAATTGCAATAACTTCCAAAATTTCCTGCAGATTCTTACTCCTGTCTAGCCAAGGTGACTGAAGAACCCACATGGGCTCCAGTTGAAATGAGTGAAATATCACTATTTAATGACTCCTGGATGTTTTTGAATTGTTTGCAGAAAACCATGAAAATAATGATGAAAAAGATCAAGATTCACTGAATTCCAGGTAACAATGAATAATCTGGGGATTCTAAGAAAGGGTAAAATAAGAGGTTAAAGATAACCTGAAAGGATAGACCATGAGGTCAAAAGTAGACACATTTGATAACTAAATGTAAAGAAAGACTACAGTTGGCAGTGGTGATATTAACTAAGCCCAGTATGATAGAGCCCTTTAGCAAGGTTATCTTCTACCTTCCTGGTGCTGGTACAGTCATTCTGACTAAGAAGAACTGCACAGCCTGTCTTGGGCATTTCTTGCTTTTAACGAAATCACTTGTTAACTTTGTAAGTTACAAAATCAAGATTAGAGGCATACCATCTTTCTACACTAATGGTCTGAGATTATTGACAGGTATGCCATAGCAAGAAAAGCAGAAATACACTCCCCCCACACAAAAAAGTATTATTTCAAAAAATGGATAGAAAAAGTTCTAGAAGGCACAAGTTCTCTGGCACTCTGTCATGTACCAGGCTGTATTTGCTGGCCATCTATATATAAGTGTCAATATCAGTCATGCCCTTGGTTCAACCACAGCTTTGCTTCTCATTGTGTGATCCTTCTGTGGCTGTACCTTATGGATGGAGTTGAGCCTCCTTACTCATCAGCTTGTCATCTGGCCAGTACACTGGGCACTGGTGGCTCTTGGTCTCTCTCTCATACCATGGCACCTAAACTATGTCCATGAGATGAAAATAGTTTCCTGGATCATTTTTGAAGGGAGGCATCTGTTTGGGGACTCCACCCTTCATCTTGGAATCAGGACCAACTGGGAGGCTGTAGCTTCTAAACCACCTTGATTTTATCTATTATTCTTCCTTGTTTCAGCACTCTCAGTAGTGAACTGCAGGAGGAGAAAGAGAATGACCTCCTGCTGGACAAAAAGTATTTTCTACCCTCTGGACATCCCGACTCATTTGACACACAAGAATTTGTCAGAAGCTCTGTCTTCCCATCAGCTGAGCCTAAAGTCAGTTCTGCTGTGGATGAAGCCTGTGAGTACTATCATAATTCAGATGAATCTCACTTGTCTCCCTGGGAAAGCGCAAATTCTCTGCACTCAACTCTACCATGTAGGCTGAGACAGATGCATGCAGAGGCAGGAGACCCATTTTGTTTCAGAGTAGGTACAGAGGCCAGGTGGATCTTAAGCTTTGCTGTTTTCCTATGGCCTGGTCAGGTTTCTTTCATTGTTGCTTTTGCTGTGCCAGCCATACATTTGCATGTAGGTTGCAGTTAAGAGGGAGAGCATCATGAGTACTTCACAGACTCTGACTGATTCTAACTTTAAGTATGTCCACTGTGCTGGGCGGTGGGTCAGGCCTATAATCCGAGTGGCTTAGGAGGCTGAGATAGGAGAATGATGAATTCAAAGCCAGCCTCAGCAACAGCAGGGTGCTAAGAAACTCAGTGAAACTTATGTCCACCATTTCTATCCATGATCTTTTCTGCCTGTGGATCAAGATCAAAAAATTCCTTTTTTTGTCCCATGCCCTGGTGTCTCCAGAAAAAGTGACTAAGATTAATCATATTGGGATAATAAACATGAACTCATTGTTACTTCAAAGCTCTCTTTGTTAATTGGATGACTTTATTTTAGGGACTCTTGTATGGGCACCGCCCATCCAAGAATACCTAGGCACATGTACAAAAGATGACATGTCCATCAGATACATGATTTCTGTCACTGTGCCTGGGTCACTAGGTTGGGTCAATAGGCAGGGACATAAGAAATGGGTTTCCAGGAATGATTAGCAAAGGGATAACTGGAATTATTACTGAACCCTCTTCTCCTTTCAACTACCTCAGAGAAGGCCCAAGGGCCTTTGAGTGGACATGTGAGCCCGTACATATCATAGATGCAAGTTTCCCATGCACAGGTGGAGTCAAGAGCCCAAAAGAGCAGTTGTCCATCAGATAAATATAGAGACCCCCGTGTGTGTATTACACATTGTTTATATATGTGCTTTATCATATATACTGGGTATACATGGAGCATATCATAATTATGCATATTTTTAATTCCTTAGGATGAGTTTTCCTTTCCTTAATAATGTGTTTGTTTCTACTTTGATTTTGCTTGATTTTTATTATCTCTTCCTTACCCAAAGTACAACCTAACCTCCACTGTGATTTCCTAGTGTATGGCAAATATATCTGGGTGCTATTGGATTTTATGAATCCTATCTTACTTGTACATACTTACAGAGCATGTCCTCAATGATGCCACAGGTATCTGCAAACAGAAGATAATCACAAGAAAAAATCTGATGAGCAAGGGGAAAATAGCATGCAGATTCCCTGGCCTTCAAGCTTCAGGTATGTTGGCTCTGGAATGCACTTGATGCCTTTTAACTCTATATAAGATTGTAGCTCCCCCTTCTTCAGTGATTTCTCTTCACCTGTGCTTGTCTCCAACAGCAGATGGAGCCTGTGTTTGGTCTTATCTGTGTTTCCCACGGCCTTGTATCACTGACCTGCCCTTCCATCTACATTTCCTGTTTACATTCTGAACTCTGCTCTGTTCTCACACCTGCTCTCCTGATATTCCTGATAACTGCCACAGGGAAGCCCAGTCAGATTAGGGTCCTAACCCTATGAAGAGCATCTTTCAGACATGTGCTACCTTCTCTTAAATTCCATACTTTTAGACTGATTTCCTTCTGTACCTGACTTCCTTGACATCATTGCCTCTTTTGGCTGGGATGCTAAGGATAGCCTCTTCAACAAATGGTACAAATGGTGCTGGAAAAACTGGAAATCCATAGGTAGTCAAATGAAATTTAACCCCTAAAAGAGTTTTTTTTTAATATTTTATTGTTAGTTGTTCAAAATATTACATAGTTCTTGATATATCATATTTCACACTTTGATTCAAGTGGGTTATGAACTCCCATTTTTACCCCGTATACAGATTGCAAAATCATATCCATTGATTTACATGTTGCCATACTAGTGTCTGTTGTATTCTGCTGCCTTTCCTATCCTCTACTACCCCCCCTCCCCTCCCCTCCCCTCTTCTCTCTCTACCCCCTCTACTGCCATTCATTTCTCCCCCTTGTATTATTTTTCCATTTCCCCTCACTTCCTCTTGTATGTTATTTTGTATAACCCTGAGGGTCTCCTTCCATTTCCATGCAATTTCCCTTCTCTCTCCCTTTCCCTCCCACCACTCATCCCTGTTTAATGTTAATCTTCTTCTCATGCGTTTCGTCCCTACTCTGTTCTTAGTTACTCTCCTTATATCAAAGAAGACATTTGGCATATGTTTTTTAAGGATTGGCTAGCTTCACTTAGCATAATCTGCACTAATGCCATCCATTTCCCTGCAAATTCTATGATTTTGTCATTTTTTAATGCAGAGTAATACTCCATTGTGTATAAATGCCACATTTTTTTAATCCATTCGTCTATTGAAGGGCATCTAGGTTGGTTCCACAGTCTTGCCATTGTGAATTGTGCTGCTATGAACATCGATGTAGCAGTGTCCCTGCAGCATGCTCTTTTTAGGTCTTTAGGGAATAGACCGAGAAGGGGAATAGCTGGGTCAAATGGTGGTTCCATTCCCAGCATTCCAAGAAATCTCCATACTGCTTTCCAAATTGGCTGTACCAATTTGCAGTCCCACCAGCAATGTACAAGTGTACCCTTTTCCCCACATCCTCACCAGCACTTGTTGTTGTTTGACTTCATAATGGCTGCCAATCTAACTGGAGTGAGATGGTATCTTAGGGTGGTTTTGATTTGCATTTCTCTGACTGCTAGAGATGGTGAGCATTTTTTCATGTACTTGTTGATTGATTGTATGTCCTCCTCTGAGAAGTGTCTGTTCAGGTCCTTGGCCCATTTGTTGATTGGGTTGTTTGTTCTCTTATTGTCTAATTTTTTGAGTTCTTTGTATACTCTGGATATTAGGGCTCTATCTGAAGTGTGAGGAGTAAAGATTTGTTCCCAGGATGTAGGCTCTCTATTTACCTCTCTTATTGTTTCTTTTGCTGAGAAAAAACTTTTTAGTTTGAGTAAGTCCCATTTGTTGATTCTAGTTATTAACTTTTGTGCTATGGGTGTCCTATTGAGGAATTTGGAGCCCGACCCCACCGTATGTAGATCGTAGCCAACTTTTTCTTCTATCAGATGGCGTGTTTTTCTTATTTGATATCAAGCTCCTTGATCCATTTTGAATTAACTTTTGTGCATGGTGAGAGAAAAGGATTCAGTTTCATTTTGTTGCATATGGATTTCCAGTTTTCCCAGCACCATTTGTTGCAGATGCTATCCTTCCTCCATTGCATGCTTTTAGCCCCTTTATCAAATATAAGATAATTGTAGTTTTGTGGATTGGTTTCTGTGTCCTCTATTCTGTACCATTGTTCCACCCACCTGTTTTGGTACCAGTACCATGCTGTTTTTGTTACTATTGCTCTGTAGTATAGTTTGAAGTCTGGTATCGCTATACCGCCTGATTCACTCTTCCTGCTTAGCATTGTTTTTGCTATTCTGGGTCTTTTATTTTTCCATATGAATTTCATGATTGCTTTCTCTATTTCTACAAGAAATGCCATTGGGATTTTGATTGGCATTGCATTAAACCTATAGAGAACTTTTGGTAATATCGTCATTTTGATGATGTTAGTTCTGCCTATCCATGAACAGGGTATATTTTTCCATCTTCTAATATTTTCTTCTATTTTTCTCTTTAGGGTTCTGTAGTTTTCATTGTATAAGTCTTTCACCTCTTTTGTTAAGTTGATTCCCAAGTATTTTATTTTTTTTGAGAATATTGTGAATGGAGTGGTTGTCCTCATTTCCATTTCAGAGGATTTGTCACTGATATACAGGAATGCCTTTGATTTATGCATGTTGATTTTATAGCCTGCCACTTTGCTGAATTCATTTATTAGCTCTAATAGTTTCTTTGTAGACCCTTTTGGGTCTGCTAGGTATATAATCATGTCACCTGAAAATAGTGATAATTTAAGTTCTTCTTTTCCTATTTTTATGCCTTTAAATTCTTTCGTCTGTCTAATTGCTCTGGCCAGTGTTTCAAGAACTATGTTGTGCAGAAGTGGTGAGAGAGGGCATCCCTGTCTTGTGCCAGATTTTAGAGGGAATGCCTTCAATTTTTCTCCATTCAGAATGATACTAGCCTGAGGCTTAGCATAGATTGCTTTTACAATATTGAGGTATGTTCCTGTTATCCCTAGTTTTTCTAGAGTTTTGGACATAAAGGGATGCTGTACTTTGTTGAATGCTTTTTCCGCATCTATCAAGATGATCATATGGTTCTTATTTTTAAGTCTATTGATGTGGTTAATAACATTTATTGATTTCCGTATATTGAACCAGCCTTGCATCCCAGGGATGAATCCTACTTGATCATGGTGCACAATTTTTTTGATATGTTTTTGTATCCGATTCACCAGAATTTTATTGAGGATTTTTGAATCTAGGTTCATTAGAGATATTGGTCTGTAGTTTTCTTTCTTTGAATTGTCTTTGTCTGGTTTAGGTATCAGGGTGATGTTGGCCTTGTAGAATGAATTTGGAAGTACTCCCTCTTTTTCTATTTCCTGAAGTAGCTTGAAAAGTATTGGTATTAGTTCCTCTTCAAAGGTTTTGTAAAACTCTGCTGTATACCCATCCGGTCCTGGGCTTTTCTTAGTTGGTAGTCTTTTGATGGTTTCTTCTATTTCCTCAATTGATATTGGTCTGTTTAGGTCATCTATATCCTCCTTACTCAATCTGGGCAGATCATATGACTTAAGAAATTTATGGATGCCTTCACTATCTTCTAATTTATTGGAGTATAAGGTTTCAAAATAATTTCTGATTATCTTCTGTATTTCTGAAGTGTCTGTTGTTATATTGCCATTTTCATCCCCTTATGCTAGTAATTTGAGTTCTCTCTCTTCTTCTCTTCGTTAACATGGCTAAGGGTCTGTCGATGTTATTTATTTTTTCAAAGAACCAACTTTTAGTTTTGTCAATTTTTTCAATTGTTTCTTTTGTTTTGATTTCATTAATTTCAGCTCTGATTTTAATGATTTCTTGCCTTCTACTTCTTTTGCTGTTGTTTTGCTCTTCTTTTTCTAGGATTTTGAGATGAAGTATGAGATCATTTATTTGTTGGTTTTTTCTTTTTTTAAGGAATGAACTCCAAGCAATGAATTTTCCTCTTAGAACTGCTTTCAATGTGTCCCATAGATTCCGATATGTTGTGTCTGTGTTTTCATTTATCTCTAAGAATTTTTTAATTTCCTCCTTGTTGTCTTCTCCAAGTCATTCTCCAAGTGATGCATGATTTTTCCTTCCTTCTTTTATCGTTGATTTTCAGTTTCATTCCATTATGATCAGATAAGATGCATGGTATTATCTCTACTCCTTTATATTGTCTAAGAGTTGCCCTGTGACATAATATATGATCTATTTTTGAGAAGGATCCATGTGCTGCTGAGAAAAAAGTGTAACTGCTTGATGTTTGGTGGTATATTCTATATATGTCAATTAAATCTAGGTTATTAATTGTGTTATTGAGTTCTATAGTTTCCTTATTCAACTTTTGTTTGGAAGATCGGTCCAGTGGCGAGAGAGGTGTGTTGAAGTCTCCCATGATTATTGTGTGGTGGTCTATTAGACTCTTGAACTTGAGAAGAGTTTGTTTGATGAACATAGCTGCACCATTGTTTGGGGCATACATATTTATGATTGTTATGTCTTGTTGGTGTATGGTTCCCTTGAGCAGTATGTAGTGTCCCTCTTTATCCCTTTTGATTAACTTTGGCTTGAAATCTATTTTATTTGATATGAGTATGGACACTCCTGCTTGTTTCTGAAGTCCATATGAGTGATATGATTTTTCCCAACCTTTCACCTTCAGCCTATGTATGTCTTTTCCTATCAAATGCGTCTCCTGTAGGCAGCATATTGTTGGGTCTTGTTTTGTGATCCATTCTACTAGCCTGTGTCTTAATTGGTGAGTTTAAGCCATTAACATTTAGGGTTATTATTGAGATATGGGTTGTTCTTCCAGCCATATTTGTTTATTTATGTTACGAAACATGGTTTGTTTTCCTCTTTGATTATTTTTCCCCCCTTTACTGTCCTACCTCCCACTGTTGGTTTTCATTGTTATTTTCCATTTCCTCTTCCTGTAATGTTTTGCCGAGGATGTTTTGAAGAGATGGTTTTCTAGCTGCAAATTCTTTTAACTTTTGTTTATCATGGAAGGTTTTCATTTCATCTTCCATCCTGAAGCTTAATTTCGCTGGATACACAATTCTTGGTTGGAACCCATTTTCTTTCAGTGTTTGAAATATGTTATTCCAGGATCTTCTAGCTTTCAGAGTCTGTGTTGACAGATCAGCTGTTATCCTGATTGGCTTACCCCTAAATGTAATCTGCTTCCTTTCTCTTGTAGCTTTTAAAATTCTCTCCTTATTCTGTATGTTGGGCATCTTCATTACAATGTGTCTAGGTGTGGATCTCTTATGATTTTGCACATTCGGCATCCTGTAGGCTTCTAGGATTTCGGATTCTGTTTCATTCTTCAAGTCTGGGAAGTTTTCTTGTATTATTTCATTGAATAGATTGCTCATTCCTTTGGTTTGGAGCTCTATACCTACCTGTATCCCAATGACTCTTAAGTTTGGTCTATTTATGTTATCCCATATTTCTTGGATGTTCTGCTCATGGTTTCTTAACAGTCTTGCTGAGCTGTCTATGTTCTTTTCAAGTTGAAATACTTTGTCTTCATTGTCTGATGTTCTATCTTCTAAGTGTTCTACTCTGCTGGTAGTATTCTCAATTGAGTTTTTAAGTTGGTTTATTGCTTCCTGCATTTCTAGGATTTCTATTTGTTTGTTTTTTATAACCTCTATCTCCCTGTATAGTTGATCTTTTGCTGCCTGGATATGTTTTTGTAATTCATTGTCGAAGTGATCTTTCATTGTCTGATTTTGCTGTCTAATGTCTTCCTTGAGACTCCAGATCATCTGAAGCATGTATATCCTGAATTCTTTATCTGACATTCCATCTGCTGTAGCTGTTACCTCTTCTAAAGTTGAGTTGACCTGCATTGCTTGTGGTCCTTTCTTTCCTTGTCTTTTCATATTGCTTGTGTTTCTTTCTGCTTGGTGAAACTGTTGTGTTTTTGAAAATTTTCCCCCTATATATTTATATTGCTCTTGTATAGTTGAAAAGTCTCCCTTGCATGGTTGGGCAGCGGTCTGCCTACCTTGCAGGCACAGGCAGCAGCTGTGCTCTGCCCCTACTCCAATTGGGGTGACGTGACTACTGTGCTGGCGGGCCGCTGAGCCTGTCCCGGGCCCGGGCGAAAGCTCTGCTCTGCCCCTACTCCAATTGGGGTGACATGTGTACCACGCTGGCAGGCCACCGGGCCTGATCCGCCGGTCGGTTACAGGTCTGCCTACCTTGCAGGCGCGGGCAGCGGCTCTGCCCCTCCTCCAATTGGTGTGACTTGTCTACCACACCCGCGGACCGCTGGGCCTGTTCCGGGCGCGGGCGAAGTCTCTGCTCTGCTCCTACTCCAATTGGGGTGACGTGCCTACCACACCGGCTGGCTGCTGGGCCTGTTCCACCGGTCGGTCGCAGGTCTGCCTACCTTGCGGGAACGGGCGGCAGCTCTGCTCTGCCCCTGCTCCAAATGGGGTGACGTGTCTGTCGCGCTGGCAGGCCACTGGGCCTGTTCCTTTGGTCGGTCGCAGGTCTGCCTACCTTTCGGGCGCGGGTGGCGGCTCTGCTCTGCCCCTACTCCAATTGGGGTGTCGTGACTACCATGCCAGCAGGTCGCTGGGCCTGTTCCGGGGGCGATCAGCGGCTCTGCTCTGCCCCTACTCCACTTGGGGTGACGTGTGTACCACGCCGGCAGGCCCCTGGGCCTGATCCGCCGGTCTGTCGCAGGTCTGCCTACCTTGCAGGTGCGGGCGGCGGCTCTGCCCTGCCCCTCCTACCATGCCCGCGGACCACTGGTCCTGTTCTGCTGGTCAGTCACAGGTCTGCCTACCTTGCGGGCGCGGGTGGCGGCTCTGCTCTGCCCCTACTCCAATTGGGGTCACGCCGGCGGGCCGCTGGGCCTGTTACGGCCGCGGGCGGAGGCTCTGCTCTGCCCCTCTGGCTTGATGACAAAGTGAGAGAGACTCGGGTGTTTGTGACTCTCTTTCTTTACCAGGAGACCAACTGTTTCTGTCGCCACTGGTATCGATGAAGTTCTCTCCTCCGCCGCTTTCTGATGACATCAGATCTCTGCCATGTTGGTATCCCATGCGAATGGCAGCATTTCATTCCCTTTGCCGGGTGACCAAAGCAATGGGTGAGTCCTGACCGGCCCTCACAAGCCCCGTCTCAGTCCTGTTGCCACTGCCTATAAAGGCTCGGTTGGTATTTACCTCCACAGTATTCAGCAGGACCCGGACCGAGAAGCAGTTTCCGTGGATTCTTTAGCCCTGGGCCAGAGCAGTTCGGGGAGCCAGAATTCAGCCGCTCCGTGCTCTGTGTATGTTCTGATAGGAGCAGGCTCCAAGAAGCAGTTTCCACGGGTTAATTAGCACTGAGCCTGAGTAATTTGTCTGCGAGCCGCAGGCAAATGGCAGCCTGAAATTACCTGTTCTATGGCTGAATGAGCTGCGATCAGTCAAAAACAGGGATGGTGACGTCAGCTCTCCAAGATGGTGGCCGCTTGCTTCCCCTGTGGTCTGACCGGTGTGGAGAACCGAATTGGACCGCTTCTTTCCCCCGTCTCTATCCCAGAATTCAGCACTGAGTACAGTGATTGCACAGCTGGCAGAAGCCCGCGGAAACTGCAGCGCTGTATCTTTGCGTTGCTATCTCCTCATTTCCCAGCACGCGCCGCAGACTCTAGCCGCGGGGCAATTTGCTGAATAAGCAGCGTGACCCTCCTTGCGGACAAATCTCTCGTGTTTGAGCCCCCGTAGCTGATCCTCGTGCGATGGAAATCCTTCCTTTAGGCTTTGGAGCACCCCAATTTTGCTGGAAATTCCTAACAAGATAGCTTTTAGCCTTTCTAACTTGTCATTCTCCCGCACAGTGACGTGGTACACGCGGGTAATGCACTCCCTTCACTGCCATCTTCCTAGACCCCTTTAACCCCTATCTCTTAAAACTGAACTGAAAGCATATCAAAGACCTTAGAAGTAGACCAGAAACCCTGCATCTACTGGAAGAAAATGTAGGCCTAACACTCTAACATCGAGGCTCAGGAGCTGAATTCCTTAAGTACACTCCTAAAGGGCAAGAAATAAAATCAAACATCCACAGATGGGATGGCATTGACCTGAAAAGTGTTAAAATTGATGAGCAATCATCCTGGACAAAAAGCTGTTTTACAAGAGCAGATGATGGTGAGATAGTGGAAAGCTGCATTACCTTGTCTCATGAGCACAGCAGCAGGAATGTAGCCACTTACTGAGGTTGGTGAAAAGGAATTTCACAAAATATTGTACATTCAATTGTATTAGGGAATCAGAAATTTGAGTACAAAAACAAAGAAAAAGAATACATAGACGCCAACCCACCTGCCACATGGGTACCGAAAGCAGCAAAGATTCCCCACAAAGGGGTGGGAGAACACAGAGAAACACAGATTTAGTACAGAAAAACCTGAGATCAGAAAAGCTCCCTGAACTTGATTGATCCAGAGCCTGCAGTATTTAAAATCTCTAGCAATTAGAGAAATGTAAATCAAAACTAAACTGAATCCATTTCACCCCACTCAGAATGGTAAATATTAAAATTAAAAGCAAAAATAAATGATGGCAAGGATGTGGGGAAAGAGATTCACTTAATACATTGCTGGTGGAACTGCAAATTGGTGCAACCACGTGGAGATTCCTCCAAAACTTGGAAAAGAACCATTATTTGACCCCATTATCCCACTCCTCACTTTATACCCACAGGACTTAAAATCAGCATACTACAGTGACACGGCCACTTCAATATTTAATAGCAGCACAATTCACAATAGTCAAGCTATGGAACCAACCTAGGTGCCCTACATCAGATGAATAGATAAAGAATTTGGTATACATACACAATGGAATACTTACTCAGCCATAAAGAAGAATGAAATTATATCATTTGCCAGTAAATGGATGGAACTGGAGACTATCATGCTATGTGACATAAGCCAGTCCCAAAATCCAAAGGCAGAATGTGATACTAGCTCACAGCAAGTGGACTAGACAAAGGGGAATGAAGAGAAGGGAAGGGGCATGGTAATAGGAAAGACAGGAGAATGAATAATAAGCATCATCTTTCCTATCTTCATCTATAAATACATGACCAGTGTAGCTCCTCATCATGTACAACCACAATAATGGAGGGATCCTATTTTCACCAAATTTTACTTATACTATGTATGTACAGTATGTCAAAAAATACATACTATCATGTAAAAATAATAATAATATGTTTAAAAGAATTTTCAATAAAAATACTGTATTCCCAAGACTGGGGTTGTAGCTCAGTGGCAGAGCACGTGCCTGGCATGTGTGAGGCACTGAGTTTGATCCTCAGCACCACATAAATAAAATAAATCTATTGACGAAAAATAGCTCCACAAAAAAATACTGTATTCCTAAATTTTTTTAAAAAATTATACTTTGTAATTCTCACCACTTCAAGTTGCAATTGTTAATATATTAGCCCACATATTGACTCCTAGTATGCAATTCCTAAACTATTTTTTGTTTCATTTTGTTTTTCTTATTGGTACTATTATTAAACACAGAATACCAGTAGTGTTGCAGAGCTGTAGTAACAAAAACAGCATGATATTGGCACCAAAGGTATAGACCCATAGACCAATAGGACAGAATAGAAGACAGAGACAAATCCAAATACTTAGAGCCCTCTGATACTTAACAAAGGTGCCGAAAATGTATGTTGGGATAAAGTGCCTTTTTAATAAATGGTGCTGGGACAACTGGATAATTTATAGAAAAATAATATTAAAACCCTATTTCTCACTAAAACAAAACTCAAATCAAAGAATTAGACCAGAAACCTTACAACTGCTAGAAGAGAACATAGAACCAACACTCCATCATAGAATGGCTGGCACCAGCTTCTTAATAGGACACTTAAAGTGCATGAAATGAAACTATGAATAGATAAGTGGGATATCATCAAACTATAAAACTTCTTCCCAGCAAAGGAAAGAAATAAGAGTGTGAAGAGAGAGCCTACAAAAAGGGAAAAAGTCTTGGCCAGCTACTAATTTGATAAGGGATTAATACCCAGAATATATAAATAACTCAAAGCACCTCATACAAAAATATCCCAGAGGACGCAATCAATAATTGGGCAGTAGAACTAAACAGAAACTTCTTAACAAAAGAAACACAAATGGCCAAATATATGAGAAAAGGTTCAACCTCACTAGCAATCAGGGAAATGCAAATGAAAACAACACTAAAATTTCATCTCACTCCACCATGGCAATAATCAAGAATACACACAAAACAAAAAGTGTAGGCAAGGTTGTGGGGGAAAAGGTGCACTTGTACATTGTTAGTGGGACTGCAGACTAATACAATTCCAGAAAGCACTATGAAGATTCAACAAAAAACTAGAGTTGTATGCATCCTATGTGAAATAAGCCAAACACAAATACTCGAAGCTTGAATGTTTATTCTTTTGCAGAAATTAGAGTAAAAAAAATGAAATGGGGAGGGCAGGATAGGATAGCATTCAGATAAAGGAAAGAGCAGTCATGCAGAAGATCAAGAGGCAGAGTGCAGGGATGGGTAAGGGAAGGCAATGCAGAATGAATTCTTTTAAAAAAAAAATTTAGTTGTAGATGGATCTTTATTTTTACCTGGTGCTGAGGATCGAACCCAGGGATTTATGCATGTGAGGCAAGCACTCGACCACTGAGCCACAACCCCAGCCCCAGAATGAATTCTTAAAAAGTTGTTGTGTGCACATATAAAATACCACAGGGGACTCCACCTTTATGCACAGGTAGAAAGAACCAATCAAATATAAATTAATAGTTGAGCAAAAGGAAGTCTAGTAGAGTAGATGAAGGAGATTGGAGACTTTATGGAAGATGGGAGGTAAAAGAGAGAGGGAAAGGGGTGAATCATGAACTGAAATCAAATTGTGTGCATTTATGATTTTGTCCAAATGAACCCACTACAATGTATAACTTCTCCTGGCTCAGATACTATCTAATTTTAAAAAGAAATATATGTAAGAAAATCATTGTGGAACCTAAAAAGGCAAAATAAAAATTCTATGGAAGTTTGGCTATAGGTAGGAGACACATTGTCCTGGAGCCTGTGTTTTCCAATTTCATTTTTAGTAGGACAGGTTTTTTTTATATTTACATGATCCAACTGGCAAAGGGGGACATTAACAGACAAGCTGGAGTTTACAGGGCTTAAAGACCAAATCAGGTGTTCGGCTGTTTTAGCTGGTCTTCCTTCTAGATCTCTAGGCTCTGAGTATTCCAGACCTTGCCACACACTCTCTTGAGTAGCTTCCCTTTCCTTCACTTAGAGGGACTTCAGTATGTGGCAAAATGTTCCTGTCCCTAAGGAAACCAGGGCTGTGGGAAAGTGCTGGGTGGCAGGCACATTTATTCCACGTGGTAGACATCCACTTCTGCCCCAGTCTCTTGCCTGCCTCTTCAGATAAGCATATTTACCAGATTTCTATGGCTCTCTTCTATATCCAGTCTCTATCTTGCTTCCCTAGTTTTAATTTGAGTGTTAACAGAGGCCCCACTCCCCAGCCTCTTGACACATCATTCCACTCTGTGTCTTCTGTTTTGCCTTTTGGGGCACCAGTTAATTCACCCTCTCCAATCGCCTGCATGGCCATATCCTCAATCACTTCTGCTCAGGTTTCTCTAAGTCTGAGCCTTGAAATTCTCATGCCAGATGTTCTTGGGTCATGTTAATCCTTATTTTCTCTGGTCATGCTCAATACTCATTTTTCAGATAATGTCCTCAATTGTCAAATGAAAGTGGACAATTTCATGGACTTTTTATTGTGGCCTTTAAGTAAGAAAAACTGCTAAACACAGTACCCAGCTGACAGGAACTGCTAAGCATACATTAGGTTGTTGCCTTCCCCATTTGGAGCTGCCATGGTGGGTGTGGTGTTGAGTCACATCTTCACTTCCTTCTAACAAGACTTCCCCATCACTGTTTTCCCATGCACCAGCTAAGGTGTACACCATGACTCAGTCCCTGCTCTTCCTCTTGTTCCCAGCCCCCAGAGGCCTGAACTGGAACCTGGCTCTGACCCACTCCCCTCTTACCAGGAACTCCTTTTTTGTGATACTTCACATTTTGACCAACTTTTGTAGTACAGAGCAATTTAACCCAAATCCTTCTGTGTGCTAAGCAAGCATTCTACCACTGAACTATAAGCCTTGATCAAAATTTTAAAATATACATATTTCACATATATGCATATGTGTGTGTATTTTATATATGTATGTTAGTTTGTGCATATTTAAGTTTCACTACAAGGCATTGTACTAGACAGCACATAGAAAATTATACTCAAGGGCTGGGGCTGTATCTCACTGGTAGAGTGCCTGCCTCACACATGTGAGGCATTGGGTTCGATCCTCAGCACTACATAAAAATAAATAAAGATATTGTGTCCAACTACAACTAAATATATATATATATATATATATATATATATATATATATATATAAATTATACTCAAAGTTGGTTTATGAAATTATACCTAACAAGTTTTTACTGGAAGTTACATTCATTTGGAATACCCATCCATCAAACATTTTTTTGTTCTAAATAATGGAAACATATCAATCTGTTGAATTTTTCTTTTCTATGTGGCATAGGCTAATGATATGAGAGGGGAGTCCTGGCGCCTTAGATCTTGTGTGGTAAAGGCTAGAGTGTGCATTATTTGGGGTGCAGGGTGTTTGTGGTGACCTAAACCCTTATTGGTTTTACTCCCTAGATTCAGTTGTTTCCTCTGTAGTTTGGGATGTTGGCATGAATTTTCTAACTCTGGTCCTCCACAGCTCTTCTTTCTCTTCTCCTGGCTCAGATACTGTCATTGTCACCAAGACAAATGGTATAAATATGACAACTGATGGGTTTGGACACAATGAAGGAAAATTATTAATGCAAATAATTGTTGGTCCTCTATAAGTGTGTCATGTGAACTTGGAAAATTTTCTGTGTGCAACAAAGCCTTCAGTCCTGTTCCTTGAATTTTCTGTGGCTGCCTTTCTTCTCATTCTTCTTCTTGCCACAGTTGTCCTATTGCCCTGTTTGGGTCATTGCCCTGTACACATTCTCATTCACTTGTCTGTGCTTTTTCTATCCAGAAAACTTTTCATGTTTATGCTATTGTCCTGAATAGCCACTTGTCAATGAAAACAAAATTTGGTAAGTTTATCATTATGCATTAATGTAAGAAAGATTATAAAAATAAAGAAACCAAAAGGTCTCTATGGACTTGACCCACCTGCATTTTTGAAGGCTTCCTTTCTTGATCCTGGGCTCTTTCACTGTCTCTGCATTGGTGGGAACCGAGGATATTATCATGAATAATAGCAGATCCTATATTATTGTGGTTTTCTTTTTCAGAGCTGGATTTGGATGATCCTCCAGAAGTAAAGAACTCTCCAAAGCTGGAGGGTGATACTACAGATGGCTCCTTTGCCAACAAGCATGGCCACCATGTCATAGGCCACATCAATGACTATACTACTCTCCGAAAGAAGATTGGAGAGGGGAAACAGGTGGTCCAAAAGATCCTCTCTCTCCTGAGGCCCACATGCAACTTTCTGGGCCTTGAAGCTCAGAGCTCAGAGGTAGTCACACCTATAGCTCCTGGGTTCACCCTTTCTTTGTGCCCTTTGTCCTTAGTTCTACTTCCTTCTCCACTATTTATTTTTGTGGCCTGCATCTCCCAATGACAGAGAAAGCATCTTCCAATTATTCTAGCCAAGCCCTTGCTTCCCTTTCTCCTGATTCATTGTAAGCTCTACTCTGTTGTAGAGAAGGTCAACCAGATATTCTCCCTTAGAGCCACAGAGAAGTCTGTGCAGTGTTGCCACTATTCTCAGTAAAGCATTTGTTGAGTGTTGATGGTCCATATGATGTTGAAATCAGCACCCTCTGATGGTTTATGATCTGCTACAGTCATGCTGGCCCATGTGGACACATTAAAATCAATCAGATGGACAGGTACTGAAGGATTTGCATTCATAAAGGTCTTGTGTGTGGACATGACATGGGAATGAGCTCTGTGACAGCCTTATGTAGGCATCCAGGTAGAGGAGGCATTCTAGGTAAAAGGAGCCACACTTCAGTCCTGGGACCTCAAAGGGATGAGCCAGGGTTTTACAGGTTCAAGCAGCCCATGCTTTGTGCCTCATTGACAAAGGAAGCTTGAGTCCTGTGCAGGCCTATAATGTCCTGAGCCCTGGGATGTCTCAGCTTCAGTGATGTCCATGGCTACCTCCTGCCTTTCCACAGGCACCAGCCAACAAATGTTTCCATGAGCTAAGAAGCAGCACCTATGCCCTACAGCACACCCTAGAGGAGTCAGCCTCCCTCCTGACCATGTTCTGGAGAGCAGCTTTACCAAGCTTCCACGGCCCTGGGCTGCCTGGCAAAGTGGTAAGAGGCCAGTGTTGTCTTCTGGTATAAGCCCTGCTCTTCTGCCCCATGAGTTCTGTATTCTGAGTTCCAGGGCTTTCTGAAGGTCAGGAGCTACATGGGTTGTTAGAATGTGCTGGACCTTAGTGCAGGATCCTGAAGAGAGACCCCTGGACCATGGTGGCTGCTTTCATTAAAGCTCTAATTATCTTACTTCATCCTCACACCCCAACCCCCAAGATGATAATTCAAGGAGAAGAAAAGGAAATGGAGAAGCACAGACATAGGCACCCTGGTAATCCATAAATGTCCACTTCTAATAATTCTGAAGTTTGAGCTGAAATTCAGGAGCCTTTGAAGCCTCTCCATTCCTTCAGGGCTTCTTGGTGGAAAGATCAAAGGATGGCACTGTAATCCTGCAGCTTCTTTTAGTCATGCTCCTAGAATCCCTTTTTTATCTATTCCAGTCTTGGGGAAAGGTAGAGCCCCTAAGGAATTGTCCTGCCCTGGGTGGGCTAATCTCTGGATCCCCTCTCCAATTTTCAGTTCCACATTAATATTTCTGGTATGTTTTGGGATCAAATTATGCTAAATCCAAAGAGGTACTTTACCATCTTCAGGTACTGTACCATCTTCAGGTTCACATACTGAAATGTAAACACTATCATCAGGTAGCCCTGTGTCCCAGACATAGTATCTCTGAAATTCCAAGTCCTGCATGGTTGGGGGAAGGGTGAGATAAAACTTCTGCAAGGACTGAGTTGGAGGTCTTGTTCACAGTTGGGAGTTTCCTGAAGGTCTGGAGTCAGGGTCTCCTTGATCACAGGAATATAGGCCTGTACTAGTCTGACTGGGGGCTTTTAGGTTCTCAACATTCCTACCTGTGGTCTCTTTCTCAACTGTTCTGAACTAGGGATTGAGAAGCTATAATGGAGGGAACTCAGTCTGGAAGTGTTGAGAAGATTATAGAGTTCTGCTTCTGATAGGTAGGAACCACAAAGAACCGATACTAAACTGTTGTCTGAGAGCCTGTCCTTCTTCCCCAGGATGATTCAATGGAAAGGGAGCTCCTGGATCTGCGAGCCCAAGTATCTAACCAGGAAGAGCTCCTTGAGAGCACAGCTGAGCGTCTGAAGACTGCCAACCAGCAGGAGAACATGGAGCAGTTCATTCTCAGCCAGTGTAGGTGATCCTGAGCTGTGGAGCAGCAGAGAAATGGGGTGGTCTTACAGATGCCCCACTTGTGCTGCAGATGAACAGTGACTACAGAGGCACTGGAATGTTGGGAGGGGAATCTGATGCACTGGGCCCAACCCTCCTGTGGCATGAGTAATTGTGGGTGCAGAGGGAGGTGAGGAAGGGGTCAGCAAGTGGCCATGATAGAGGGGTGAGAAGAAAATGCTTTAGAAAATACATGCCCAGCAAGTAGGGTCCAGATAGTAATTCCTGCTTTTGGCGGGGGTGGGGCTCTTTTGTTGTTTCAGTGACCAGGACACATGATGTTTTGAAGAAGGCAAGGACTAACTTGGAATTAAGGAAACGTTGCACCTTACACAGTCACAGAGCTTGCTTCAAATACATCAGCGTCTGTCATCAGATGTGTAAGTGACCCTGACCTCCTTTGACCTTCCAGGAGATATCTAGTCCACTAGACAGGTCTTACCTCCTGGATAGCCTCCTCTTAAGATTCTATCCCTTCACCCTCCTGCCCACTCAACTCCCTCCTCTGCCCTTGCTCTCCCCTAGTCACCATCTGTCCTCTTTACCCCAATTTTCTCTCCTTGATGTCAGTCAAACAAGGAGCCAGGAGAAATGCAGTTCAGTTGGTCCTTGAGGGAAGAAACTTTCAAAGTCTGTCTGTGAGTTAGTTGTCTACCAAGAGATCTTGAGGCCAATTATGCATTCTAGACTTTCCTGAACTACTTTATGAAAACCAAATAAGGCATGACCTTATAAATTGACTTTAATGCACAAAATTAGGTTAATAACAGCAATTTTGTTTTGACATCTCATTTTCTTTAAAAAAATAAAGGTAGATCCACTTGGTCTCCTTGATATAAAAGAAAAGTTAATATATTAAAACTGATCATTAAGGGAAAATTTTAAAAATATATATATACCAGATATCCTCTACATTTACTTAAATGCTGTGCTAATAATTCCCTAGAAATCTTTTGAAGAAAAACTTGATGTGTTTTTTAAAAAATCAGAAATTAAACCTTTAAACTTAGATGGTAAACATCAGAGAAGTTGAGCCTTCTAGGAATGAATGCTCCTATATTGTACCCTGAGAGCCTTGACAGCCATAGTGTGATCAAGGATGGGCCATGTTTTAGGGCACTCTTGTTTTCTAATTCCCTTTGGTTCTTCTCTGAGGATTGCTTTCTTTCCTGAGCCTCTTTAGCACAACACTTAGAGGATTACCCTGTACAGCCTCCTCCTATCCCTGCCAAGTTAACCCAGCAGCCTCCAGTTCTTGCTGGCTCCCTGCAGTGTGCAGGCCACTCTCTCTTCTTCCTGATGTCTGGTCTCTAAGTCAAGGCTTGTCATTAACTGGTTGTATTCCTTTGGCTGGCCCCTTTGTCTCTGTGAGCTATTGTCCTTCATCTGTTAAAGGTAAGCCTAGACTCAGATGATCTCTGAGGTCCCTGCCAATTTGTCCTCTTAAGAAAACTGAGACACACACTTAACAGGGGAACTTTCCCCAGTATGTCCTCTTCAATACAGGCTGTTTCTACATGTGCATGTTTCATGCTTCATCCTTCTTTTCCTGGAAGATGACAAAGGCCTTTGTTTCCCTTCAGACCACATAACTTGTAGCATGGACTGTTTAATAAAAGGAAAGTAGTAGGATCTGGCCATATGGCATGCAGTAGGGCTATGGCTGGGGCACCAGGGATTTGGGTGCACAGGGAGGCTTATCCTCTAAACTGGAACCTGGAATCTCCTCCAGACCCAGTGCATCCACTTGGCTCATCCTCTTAACCACCTCCTACCATGTTCCTGCCTTCCTGCATGCTTTGCCCTTATTCCAGCCTCTGGATATCATCAGCAGTGTCCGACAGTTCCATCTGAAAAGGATTCTTTTATGTTTGCTTGCAGGTGAAATCCTTAAGGGCCCTGCTGTGTGTTCCAGCCTCGAGATCCTTGCCTTCCAGGAGCCACACAAGAAGCAAAGCCACCATAGGTCCCTAGCATGAGGAAGCCTAGGCCTAACCCCCTCCCCACATCTGAACAACTGCCTATCTGCTAAGGAGCATCTGGGACCTATTCCTTCAAAGCTGGTGCAGGTCTGACGAGGTGATCAGAGATGTCTCCTACTAGCGTAGGCAGAAAGGCAGAATTCTAGAAGCACCCTAGTGAGCAGCAGGGCACTTCTGGACAGTGTCAGTGGAACTCATCTAGAACCTTTCACAGATCCACACCTGACCAGGTAGCTCCTCTAGGCCAAGCCAGGCTGGACTTTGCACTACACCATCAGGTCTGATCTCTTTGAGTCCATGTGGGGAAGAAAATTGGTGACTCCCTAAGAGGTCCTCTCATTTATAGACTAGCACAATCTGCTTCCTTTATTAACTCATTCTCCAAATTTTACTGCCCCCCCTCCTCCATATTAAGTATGCTGTGCCATTTTGCTAACCTAACATCCCTTAGGGGAATATGAGACTGATATCCACACCAAGCCTATGCAAAGTCTTGCATATGGCAGCCTCTACTTGTTTCCTAGTGGTGTGGGCCAGGCTCCAATTGTACTGAAGCCTTCTTTGTGTCTTCAGGGTGTTCCTAGGATGTGAGTAGGTGTGTATAAATGTAAGATAGAGATTTATTTATGTTGCTGTAGCCATACGTTGAAGGCCAACATACTCAGTAACAGTCTTTCGGTGGCTTTTTTTTAAGCAAAATTTGTATAAATAGTTTCTTTTTATTGGCTTTGTTTCTCATTTCTACACCAGTCCCTAGAACAAGTGTTAAGAATAGAAAGTAAAATAAGCCAAACCCAAAAAAACCAAAGACTGAATCTTTTCTATGATAAGTGGATGCTGATCCATAAAGTGGGGTGGGGGATGAAGGAACTTTGGATTGGGCAGAGGGGAGGGAGGGAAGGGGGGGAAGGATGATGGAATGAGACAGACTTTAATACCCTATATACAGTATGACTACACTACTGGTTTGACTCTGCACCATGTTCATCCAGAGGAAGGAGTAGTTGTGTACAATACTGTTATGAATAACTAATTAGAACAAATTTAAAAATTAAAATTAAAAAGACAAACATTTTTAAAGAATAGAAAAAAACTGTCATGAAGAAATTTATTAGCTAATTCTGAAGTTTAAAAAATATAATTTTCCCTCTTTGCCATTGTGCAAAAATCTCTAAGGTAAGACAGAGTAATTCTTAAATTTGATGTGCCTTTACAGTTTTCACAGGGAAGGGCATATTTTACTGGTTTGTTCTGCAGCATTGAAACTCAGGAGTCAGGATGGCAATAGATAATTAGGTTTCTTTCCATCCTGGGTTTGAGCAAGGTGGACAACATTTTCTTTGACAAGTCTTCATCTTTGGTGACTGAGAGGCATGGAAAGCTTTTAGGAAAACAGAGAACACAGTGGGGAAAAAAGGCAGGAAATATCCAAGTGTGTATTTAGCTAGGCTGCGTTAATCAGAAACCTGTCTCAGTGCATGTTCCCCTTTGCAGTGCCCATGAGGGCCAGGCAGTCCATCAGCCTCCACCCTCAATATAAAGAAGATCAAAATTAAAAAGAATTTGAAGATTTTCATTTCAAAGGGGGTCTGTTTCACAGTCAGCTGTGGGGGTTGTGGGACTGACTCCTTGGGCAGCAAAATCAAGTGCATTAGTGGGTGTGGGACTGTAATCTAGGATTTGCATTTTTATGTAAGTATCCCAGGTGATATTGCTGCAGACACAGTTTAACACATGGATGATTCTGATACAGGTGGGCTGCAAACCACAGTTTAACCTATATTGTGCATGTCATTGAGTCACAGCAATAAATTTATTTATGAACCTTAATTAAAAATCATCATTCCATAAATTTTGAAATAAAAATCTTAAAATAATCCTTCAGAAAATTCTTGTGTCCTTTCACCTTCCAGAATTAAAATAAAGCTATTATTCTACAATTATTTCCTAGAAGTAGTTAAAAATGAACACAGTGACAAAATAAAAACTGTAATCATTATCAACAAAGCCACCACCATTAGCAGCAGCAATAACAAAAGACCCTTCAATAGACCTCCTTGGATAGAGACATGGCCACTCCCTGTGAGGAGATGTGAAGTCAACCTGTGCTTTATACTCAGGGGTTTTAAGTATTTGCATGAGTGACTTTGGCTTTGAAATACAGAGAAATTTGCTGGCAGAATTAGCAGGTTGGAAACTCCTCAGACCCATTACTGAATTTAAAGGTAAAACAGTCAATGATAAGAACATTTGGCCTGAGATGTTATTGCAGCAGCCTGAAAATTTCCTCCTTTATGTCTGTGCTTCAAGGGCTGGTAGCCTTGATAAAATAATCAGTGATCACAGGACAACTCAAATATTTATACTTAGTAAGTCAGCTTACTATGTAGCAACTTTACAATGACAACAACACATATTACCTCTTGTAAGCCTGAGAACTGGTGGATACAGTCCCCAGCTCCTTTTAGAGAAAACTTTTGAAAGCTATTGTATTACCCCTTTTATGATTATAGAAAAACAGCTGTTTGAATTAATAAGTTTTTAAAAGAGGACAGCAAAATGTCCTTGAGGCAGATTCTCCAGTATATAATTTTTATAAGTATATTCTTTCCCTATATGTGGCAGAAACAGAACTCATTCTGTAAAAAAGAAAAGGAAAGGGGAAAACCTTTAGATTGTCTTCCAATTTTCTCTAATTCAAATAAAATCCATGGCACTCAAAGGCATTTGCTGTGGTGATGGGAAAAGGAGCTTCTCAAGCTCGTACGTTTGTGTCTCTGAGAGATGCTCAAATCAGAAGATCTGTGGTAGCCATTAAAATGCATCACTGGCATCTGCAGCTTCAGGAAGCAACCCCAGCTGCTATGCTCTAAATCCGGGACTTGCTGGCATGATCTCAGGCTCTGTACTATCCCATGAGGAAAGCTTCTACCTTTCCCTCCCAATAGAACACCAAAGATGAATCATGAGGATGTAGAAACTGTTTTCCTGATGAAACTCAGACTTTTCTTTTTCCACGGTCTGTTTCACTTCTGCATATTAACTTGTTTTATACAAAAAACAATAATAAATCTTTAAACTCCCATGATACAAAGACCCTTTTGTTTGTTAATTCTAAAGCATGCAAACCCCTCTTACACAGGATGAATCCTGGTACTGATAACCAGGCCTTAGAATAAGATCTAGTCTAGACTAGCTCTCCTAAAGCTTAAACCAAACTATGATATATCCCACAGGGGAGATGGGTTTTTGGTTGAGTCTTGCCAAATTAAAAGGCCCTGGGAAATACTTCGGGATTTACAAGGATTCCCCCATAATGGAGCATAAACCAAGTCTGCACAAGTCCAGAGTAATCAGTAAGTTAACCATCCACTGGAGTAAATCAATCGGGTTAGCTAAATTGACAACCACAGAGAAATAAGTAGTGCCACTAAGGACTATGCACTCCTTTTCAAATACACATAGAGCGTTCATTAAGATAGAACATCAAATAAATAGGACATGAAAGAAATATAAAGGATGTATGAGCATTTCTGTTTTGGACACCTGCAACACTTCTCTAGCTATTTTGAAAAATATAAGTACCTACTGTAAGCTATAGTCTCTTTAACATGCTAGGTAACATTAGAACCACTTCCCCTCTTCTCTTCCTACTGTATTCTGCTCATTGCATGCACTCTATTCTCTCTAACCTTCTTAGCTGCTATGACCTGTATCTGCTCTCTACTTCTAGATCAATTTTTTTTTAATGTACACATGTGTGAGAATAACCAGTATTTGTCTTTCCATTCTTATTTCATGAAATATCCTGTTCCCATGGACGTTGCTGCAATTGGCAGTTTTTCATTATTTTTATGGCTGAAAAATATTATCTTGTATATGTACACCACATTTTCAGAATCCATTCATAATAGATGGGCACATAAGTTTTTTTTACATATTTTGAACTCTGTGACTACTCCCACAATAAATATGGGTGTGCTGGTATCTCTTTGATATATACAAAGTAGTGAGATGGAAGGATCATATGATAGTGCTATTTTCAGGTTTTAAAAATATTCCATATTATTCTCCATAATGACTTACTTATTTACAATCCCATCAACACTGTAAAGTTACTCTTTCTCTACATCCTCACCAATATTATCTTTTTGTCTTGCAATACCTTATTCTTTCTACTACAGCACAAATTCCAGGTTGTCGTTGTTGTTTTTGTTGTTGTTGTTGTTGTTTGTTTTTTGGTACCAAGGATTTAACTCAGGGGCACTCGGCCAGCAAGCCACATCCCCAGCCCTATTTTGTATTTTATTAGAGACAGGGTCTCATTGAGTTGCTTAGCATCTCGCTTTCGCAGAAGTTGGCTTTGAACTCACGATCCTCCTGCCTCAGCCTCTTAAGCCGTTGAGATTACAGGCATGCTCCTGGGTTTTTGTGGGTCCCATTCTTACTGAAGTGAGACTATCCCTCATTGTAATTTTGATAGCCATTTCCCTAATATTAGTAATGCTGAGCATTTTGGCATATAGTCGGTGACCATTACCCACCAAAAAGAATAGTATATCTTTTTTTGAGAAATATCAGATCTTTTACCCATTTCAAATCAGAGTATTTGTTTTATTTTATGTTGAAATTCTGAATTCTTTATGTATTCTGAATAGATAAATGAATAGTTTTAAAACATTTCCTCTACATCTGTAGAATGTTTACTCTGTTTTTTCCTCTGCTGTGCAGAAGCATTTTAATATAATATCATTGGTCTATTTTTGCTTTTGTTGCCTGTGCTTTGGGGGGTCTTTCCAAAAGTGTCCCAGTGTCCTGAACTGTTTCCATTTTGTTTTCTTTCAGTCATTTCAAACTCTGCATTCTTTCTTTTTAGCATGTGATAGAGTTTTAGTTGATTTCTTTTTCAGTGCTGGGAATATAACCCAGGCCTGCACACGTATTGGGTAAAAACTCTACCATTCAGCTACATCCTGAAATTTTAGTTGATTTTTTAACGTGGTGAGAGGTAGAAAGATTAATTCTTTTGTGTATGTATATGTAGGTTTTCCAGCACCATTTATAAAGAACACTGTAATTTTTCCAAGATATATTCTTAGAATCTTTAAAAATTTAAGTGGTTAAAGATAAATATCTCAATTTTTAATTCCAAGTAAAAATTTAATTCTCAATTAAATTCTCAGTTTTATTAGGCATGTGTCTGATTTTGTGGTAGTGCCATGCTATCTCTATTATTACAGCTTTGTTGTATATTTTGGAATCACATATTTTAATGCTTCCTGCTTTGTCCCTTTTAGCCTGCTTCCTCAGGGTTCTAATGGCAATTCTGGCTTTTTGTGGGTCCCTATAAATTTTGTGATTGTTTTCTAGTTTTGTGATCAATGCCCATTGTTTGTTGCTAGATATTTGATTGGATCTGCACTGACATTATACAATACCAATGATTCCAATCCATGCCATGGGATATCTTGCAAATGTGTGTGTGTGTGTGTGTGTGTGTGTGTGTGTGTGTGTGTGTGTGTGCATGCACGCACTTTCATCAGGCTTCTAAGATTTTCACTATTAGAGATCTTTCATCTCCTGGGTAAAATATATTCCCAAGCACTTTTTGGGGGATATTGCAAATGGGATTGTGTTTTAAATATCTTTTTCAGTCAGCCTATTATTGATGTATAAAAGAATGCTGGTTTTTTATGTTAATTATGCATTCTGCAACTTTACTAAGTGTGTTTATCAGGTTCAAGAGCTACTTGCTGATGTCTTCAGGTTTTTTTCTACATATATGATCCACAAAGAGACATGATTTGACTTCCTCTTCTCCAATATGGATGTCCCCTATTCCTTTCTTTGGCCTTTTGTTCTGTTTTCCAGTACTATATTGAACAGGAGTGGTTAAAGTGGACATCCTTGTTTTCTTACAGCTCTTACAGGAAGTGCTTTCAACTTTCCTCCAATTCAGTAGCATGATTTTGACAATGCATTTGTCACATATAAGCCTGTGTTCTGTTGAGGTATATTCCCACAATACATAGCTGGTTGAGTTTATTTTTTTTAATAATCATGAAGGGATATTGAATTTTATAGAGTGCTTCATTGCAGCTGATAGAAATTTCAGATCCCAGAAGAAAAAGTAGAAACTCAGAATTCAAACATGTAACATACCCATCCCCAAAACCAAGACAGTATTCTCTAAATACTAAAGATAAATCATTTTCAACAAATACTAGATATACTCTGAGATATTCATGTATCAAGGCCATAGACAAGGAGAACTATGCCAAACTCTGAGCATCCTGATTCTATCATGAGAATATGTTAAGGATAAATTCCAGTGGAAAATGAATAAGGAGACTCAATTTTAAATATCTGATGAGCATTAACATATTCAGTTTTTTTATCTAAAGCAAAACCAATGTGGAGATATGGTGGGAGAAATACATGTAACTGGGATATAGATGATCAGGTTGGAATAACAATACAAGGGGCAGGTTCTGTGGATAGACATGAAATAAGTGAATAATGTCATACTGGCCATTGCAGCTGAGATTTAATGATATGATGTAAGTATAAAACAAATATTAGGGGGATACCACCATGGCAGAGAACTGACGTCACTAGAATGCGGCGGAGGAGATAACTTCATTGAAACCAGCGGCAGCAGGTGTGTAACCCCCTAACCCCCCCTCTCCATACAGCTGGGAAACCTCAAGGACCCCTCCCAGCTCTCCCGTGAGCGCGATAGTCAGACTGAGGGATTCAGGAGCAGCACGGGACCCGTGGCACGGGACCCCAGGCTACCGTTCCCACCAGCGCTAACAACTGAGGTCTCTTGCACCAGCTACCGGGGGCGTGGCTACTGGAGGACAAGCAAAATACGCTGAGGGTTCTCAGCCCCATGCTCCACAACCTTAGGGTCTGAGGGAATGGCAAGCAGGGAGAGTGTGCCCAGTTGTTCAAGAAAATAGGGCTCCCGGGAGCAGCAGACCTGGCATGTAGCCAGTATTGTGGTGAGCCTCACCGGTGAGCAGGGCCTGGCTGGAGGAAAAGTGGGGAAGTGACTAGACACAAGAAAAGGCCCGAGGCACTCAGGATTGGAGACCCGCCCAGTCGGGGAGGAGGAGCTGCTGCACAGTGATTGGTTCCCACGTATTGAGAGGAGAAGCTTGGGCACAGCTCCACCTACTGAAAGAGAAGTTAATCAAACTCTAAGACTGCATTTTTAAAATTTTTTTTTAATTTTTATTTTTTTATTTTTTTATATATTTTTTACTATTTTTTTATTATTTTTTTAAATTTTTTCTTTTCTTTATTTTCTATTTTTTTCTTTTGTCTTTTCATTTCTTTTCAATTTCCTTATTCCCCTTTCCTTGAATTCTACCTGTTAACTCTCATTCTCTTTAGTGACTTCTTTCCTTCCTTTCTAATACCTTTCCTCCCAAGCATCATGACGCTGTTTATGTGTAATTTACTAAATATATATAGGTCAATGTTCCGAGGTGTTATATGGTACTACCAAGTCCCTAGCTTCCCCAAAATACTCCAGACCATTCTCCTGTTAATATCCCTCATCAGTAGAGCAACCTTCCAAGGTTGCCAGGAGATACCAACCTCAATACCATCACATCATTCGACCTAAATATAAGTCCCAAGACCAAACCACAGACCGCTATATGCCAACAGAATCTGTACACAGTTTAGGAAACGAATGAATCTGCATTAAGTGCAACAAAACACATCATCTCTAGTCATAGTCTCCCATCACAAAAGAGAGACCCCAGAGACACACAAAACCAAATAAATTTATAGGAGTAAACAGTAACTCAGCAGTCGAACAGAACAAGAAGTAACATGAGCAGCATGAAAAAGCAAGGAAGAAAAGGAGTACAAAAAATGCAGGACAGCCTAAATATTCAGGAGGACCTAGAGGTATCAGAAAAATGGTCAAATAAAGAAATCAAGGAATACCTTAGACAGATGGAATGGAATCTTAAAGAGGATATGAGACAGAAAATTCAAACAATGAAAGAACACATTGAAAATGAATTACATAAACAGATAAAAGAAGCAAGCATCTTTATCAGGAGATAGATATTATACAAAAAATCAAACAATAATTCTAGAAATGAAGGAAACTATAAACCAAATTAAAAACTCAAATGAGAGTATCACTAACAGAGTGGAGCAAATAGAAGCCAGAACGTCAGATAATGAAGACAAAATATATCATCTTGAAAAGACTCTAGCCAACTCAGAAAGGCTGGTAAAAAATCACGAGAAAAACATCCAAGAGATATGGGATAACATAAAAAAAAAAACTTAAGAGTCATTGGGATGGCATTAGAGCAGATTATGCTAAGTGAAGCTAGCCAATCCCTAAAAAACAAATGCCAAATGTCTTCTTTGATATAAGGAGAGTAACTAAGAACAGAGTAGGGTCGAAGAGCATGAGAAGAAGATTAACATTAAACAGGGATGAGACGTGGGAGGGAAAGGGAGAGAGAAGGGAAATTGCATGGAAATGGAAGGAGACCCTCAGAGTTATACAAAAGTACATACAAGAGGAAGTGAGGGGAAAGGGAAAAATAATACAAGGGGGATAAATGAATGACAGTAGAGGGGGCAGAGAGAGAAGAGGGGAGGGGAGGGGAGGGGGGATAGTAGAGGATAGGAAAGGCAGCAGAACACAACAGACACTAGTATGGCAATATGTACATCAATGGATGTGTAACTGATGTAATTCTGCAATCTGTATATGGGGTAAAAATGGGAGCTCATAACCCACTTGAATCAAAGTGTGAAATATGGTATATCAAGAACTATGTAATGTTTTGAACAGCCAACAATAAAAAATTTAAAAAAAAAAGTCATTGGGATAGAGGAAGGTATAGAGGTTCAAACCAAGGGAATGACCAACCTGCTGAATGAAATAATTATAGAAAACTTTCCAGAAATAAAAAAGGAAACAGATGTACAAATTGTAGATGCATACAGGACACACCGAACATACAAAATCACAGTAGACCAACGCCAAGACACATTGTTATGAAGATATCCAACATACAGAACAAAGAGAAAAGATTAAAAGCTACAAGAGAAAAGAGGCAGATTACATTCAGGGGTAAACCAATAAGGTTAACAACGGATTTTTCATCACAGACGCTGAAAGCGAGAAGATCCTGGAACAACGTATTTCAAACACTGAAAGACAATGGATGCCAACCAAGAATTTTGTATCCAGCAAAATTAAGCTTCAGGTACGACAATGAAATAAAAATCTTTCATGATAAACAAAAGTTAAAAGAATTTGCAGCCAGAAAACCAGCATTGTAAAGCATCTTGAGCAAAACACTACATGAGGAAGAAATGAAAAACAATAACCACCAACAGTGGGAAGTACCTCAGTAAAGCCAGAGGGTGGGGGGGAAAGCTAATCATGGAGAAACAAACCAAATTTTAAAAAAAAGATAAATAATCAAACATGGCTGGAAGTACAAAACCATATATCAATAGTAACTCTAAACGTTAATGGCTTAAACTCTCCTATAAAGCGACATAGGCTGGTAACATGGATTAAAAAAAAACAAATCCAACAATATGCTGCCTCCAGGAGACACATCTGATTGGAAAAGACATACACAGGCTGAAAGTGAAAGGTTGGGAAAAAATATACCACGAACACGGTCCTCGTAAGTAAGCAGGGGTGGCCATCCTCATATCGAATAAATCGACTTCAAGACTAAGTTAATCAAAAGGGATAAGGAAGGACATTACATACTGTTAAAAGGAACCATTCACCAAAAAGACATAACAATTATCAATATTTATGCACCAAATAAGGGTGCTGCGACGTTCATAAAACAAACTCTCCTCGAGTTCAAGAATCAAATAGACCACAACACAATAATTATGGGTGACTTCAACACACCTCTCTCACCATTGGACAGATCCTCCAAACAAAAGTTGAATAAAGAAACTATAGAACTCAATATCACAATCAATAACCTAGACTTAACTGACATATATAGAATATATCAACCATCATCAAGTGGATATACTTTTTTCTAAGTAGCACATGGATCCTTCTCAAAAATAGACCATATATTATGCCATAGAGCAACCCTCAGTAAAATCAACACGCATAAATCAAAGGCATTCCTGTATATCAGCGACAAAACTTCTGAAATGGAAATGAGGAAAAACACCCCATTCACAATATCCTCAAAAAAAAATAAAATACTTGGGAATCACCTAACAAAAGAGGTGAAAGATTTATAAAATGAAAACTACAGAACCCTAAAGAGAGAAATAGAAGAAGATCTTAGAAGATGGAAAAATATACCCTGTTCATGGATAGGCAGAACTAACATCATCAAAATGGCGATATTACCCAAAGTTCTCTATAGGTTTAATGCAATGTCAATCAAAATCCCAATGGTATTTCTTGTAGAAATAGATAAAGCAATCATGAAATTCATATGGAAAAATAAAAGACCCAGAATAGCAAAAGCAACTCTAAGCAGGAAGTGTGAACCAGGCAGTATAGCAATACCAGATTTCAAACTATACTACAGAGCAATAATAACAAAAACAGCACGGTACTGGTACCAAAACAGGCGGGTGGACCAATGGTACAGAATAGAGGACACAGAGACTAATCCACAAAGTTACAACAATCTTATATTTGATAAAGGGGCTAAAAGCATGCAATGGAGGAAGGATAGCATCTGCAACAAATGGTGCTGGGAAAACTGGAAATCCATATGCAACAAAAGGAAACTGAATCCCTTTCTCTCGCCATGCACAAAAGTTAACCCAAAATGGATCAAGGAGCTTGATATCAAATTAGAGTCTCTGCGTCTGATAGAAGAAAATGTTGGCTCCGATCTACAGATTGTGGGGTTGGGCTCCAAATTCCTTAACAGGACGCCCATAGCACAAGAGTTAATAACAAGAATCAACAAATGGGACTTACTTAAACTAAAAGTTTTTTCTCAGCAAGAGAAACAATAAGAGAGGTAAATAGGGAGCCTACATCCTGGGAACAAATTTTTACTCCTCACACTTCAGATAGAGCCCTAATATCCAGAGTATACAAAGAACTCAAAAAATTAGACAATAAGAGAACAAACAACCCAATCAACAAATGGGCCAAGGACCTGAACAGACACTTCTCAGAGGAGGACATACAATCAATCAACAAGTACACAAAAATATGCTCACCATCTCTAGCAGTCAGAGAAATGCAAATCAAAACCACCCTAAGATACCATCTCACTCCAGTAAGATTGGCAGCCATTATGAAGTCAAACAACAACAAGTGCTGGCGAGGATGTGGGGAAAAGGGTACTCTTGTACATTGCTGGTGGGACTGCAAATTGGTGCAGCCAATTTGGAAAGCAGTATGGAGATTCCTTGGAAAGCTGGGAATGGAACCACCATTTGACCCAGCTATTCCCCTTCTTGTACTATTCCCTAAAGACCTTAAAAGAGCATACTACAGGGATACTGCTACAACGAAGTTCATAGCAGCACAATTCACAATAGCTAGACTGTGGAACCAACCTAGATGCCCTTCAATAGATGAATGGATAAAAAAATGTGTCATTTATACACAATGGAGTATTACTCTGCACTAAAAAATGACAAAATCATGGAATTTGCAGGGAAATGGATGGCACTAGAGCAGATTATGCTAAGTGAAGCTAGCCAATCCCTAAAAAACAAATGCCAAATGTCATCTTTGATATAAGGAAAGCAACTAAGAACAGAATAGGGAGGAAGAGCATGAGAAGAAGATCACCACTAAACAGGGACGAGAGGGGGGACGGAAAGAGAGAGAGAAGGGAAATTGCATGGTAAAGGAAGGAGACCCTCATTGTTATACAAAATTACATATAAGAGGAAGTGAGGGGAAAGGGGGAAAAAAGAGAGAGAAATGAATTACAGTAGATGGGGTAGAGAGAGAAGATGGGAGGGGAGGGGAGGGGAGGGGAGGGGGGATAGTAGAGGAAGGAAAGGCAACAGAATACAACATACACTAGTATGGCAATAGGTAAAAAAGTGGATGTGTAACCGATATGAATCTGCAATATGTATATAGGGTAAAAATGGGAGTTCATAATCCGCTTGAATCAAATGTATGAAATATGATATGTCAAGAGCTTTGTAATGTTTTGAACAACTAATAATAAAAATAAAAAAAAATTTAAAAAGAGTTCTAGTGGTGAGGAAAGAGCTAAAAATAAACAAGTAGAGAAATCTATAAAGAAGGTATTTTGGATTCTGATGTACTGTTAATGAAACAAACTGGGTGATGTTATGTAGACCAAATAGGTGTGAGGTAAAAGGGACTTCATTAGATAGGTTGTCATGGAAAGCTCCTAATGAGTTGAGACAAATAATAATAATAATAATCAAGGACAAGAATTCCAGGCAAAAAGAACAAGTGCAACAAGCTCTGAGATACGCCAGGGTATGGTAGATGGAGGAAACTGAACTGAAGGCAGGTTGATGGGGAGAGAATGATTGATTAGGAGGTCATAGAGGCAAAAGCCCACACATATGCAGGATTGTAGGCCAGGAATCATTAAGTGCAATGGAAGTCATAGTGTGTATTAAGCACAAGATAATAAAAATTTGTTATGTGCTCATTAAGGAGAACACACTGAACTAGTGATCATGTATCTAGCAGATATTTGTTCAGAGTAGTGAGTGCTCTTTTTAAATACTTAACACAAGTCTTAACTAATATTCCTTTAACAGGCACTGCTGTCATCCAGATTTGTAGGAGGCATACAAGACTAGCACTAGGATTTAAGCCACCTCCCCAAGTTTGTAATCAGTAATTGGTAGAGTCATCATATGAATCCAGAGAAATTAACTCCAGAGTCTCCTCCTTAACTATTATGCTGTGGGAAAGGGCAGAAGCAAATCAACCCATTTAAAGGCCACCACCAAGATACAACTGAGAAGTGAAGAGTGGCTTGATGAGGATCATAAGGGTGAAAACTGAGAAAAGTAGGTGGATTTGAGATATTTGGGGAAAATAATTGAAAGCACATATTTATGGTGATGATGAATAGGAAGGAAATCAAGGATGTCTTCTGGAGTCTTTTCCTTAAACAAGTAGGTAAATGGTGGTCATTTCTGGTTGAACAGAAATGGATTTATGAGTGTGTAGGAGGAAAAATCAAGAATTGTGGTTTGGTTATGGGAAGTTTGAGGCACTAATTAAACATAACACTGGAGGAATCAAGTAGCACTTGGATAAGGGAGTCTGAACCCCGGGGGTGGAGTCAAGAGATCACCACCCTACAGGTGTAGGATATGAAGTTACAGAGCTCAAAGAGCCCTCTGGAAAGCAGGAAGAGAAGGGTGCCAATGAAGGTGACCAGGAAGTGACTTGAAATGCACGAAGAATGCTCAGGGGTGGAATCATAAAAGCCAAAGAGAAATATCTTCCCTAAAAGAGGGGTTGTTCCATTGTGTCCCTACTGCTGAGAGGTCAATGGAAATGAAGACACCAAGGGAATGTTAGACTTGCCACTCGCATGCTTAAGAAGGACAAATTATGGAGACAGGATTTTGGGTGAAGTCTTGTTGTGAAGTGGAGCAGAGAAAAGAGATGGTAGTTGCAGAGATGAGGGGTCCAGGAGCTACTTTCTCTCTGAATGCTGTGGAGCTCTGTGTGTACTGATGGAAATGAGCTTGTCAAAGGAACTCAAAGGAGCACCTCAGGTTAAGGCATGGAACTGCTTGCTCTCTCTAAAAATGAAGTGGAGAGCGGAATCATTACTTAGTGGCTGCCTCTCTTGTTTCTTGGAGACAAAATAATTATTTCACGTGTAAACATTCCCAGGATTTCTGAGCTATTTTGGAGCCTCAAGTGCTCCCATAAAAGTCCTCTGGTAAAGAGCAGAGCAGGAGGAAGGATGCACAGTGGAGTGAGGTGACCAAAGCTCTATTTCCTCAAAGGACCTAGAGCTCTCTAAGGGTCCTGGACCTGGTTTTGGTTTTCTACCAAGCATCAAACTGTTTGATTTGCCCCTGGGGAGAGAATCTGGAGGGAAAACATCATGGTCCAAATATTTAATGTAATGAATCTACACAGATGTTCTGTTTAAGGAGGGGCTGGTGCTGAAATTGAGAAACAGGGTGCCTCTGTCACTCACAGAGCAAGGTGAGCCTGGCAAGCCGGGTGGTGAATTAATGTGTCATGAAAGCTTTTATTTCTCTTGTTCTTTCTTTCCTGGGGTTTTGATCTTTCCCAAATAGGCATGTAACAAATCTTCCTGACGTCCCTGCTCCTTTGCATTATGGATTTATTTGCAATTTCAAAAAAATAAAATAAAACAAATGTTAGGCATTTTTCAAGTAGAGGAGACTAAATATGTCAAAATGTTCTTAAGGTAATGTGCAACATGAGCTATATGACCCTTCCTAAATACCAAATAACACTCACAAACATGGAGGAAAAAAAACAGGTGCATAATCCTTCTATTATCACCATCTGTTTAGAAGTGTCTTCACAGTTCTCCCTAATAAAAATGATTTGTACTTCCAGGCAGAAAAGAATAGATGTCAGCAGAACAATGGGCTAAGCAAAGGCTTCCAGCAGCCTCATGCCAGTCCTCACAGGCCCAGGAAGGGACTGGGCCAGCAAGGCCTACTGCATGTTGCTGTGGGCCCAATGCTTTCCTCTCCTCTTTCCTTCCTCATTCTCACTTTTCTTAAACTATCTTCCATAAACCTCATCTTCATCTTCCTGAACTCCTAGCACATCCAACTTTCTTCACTGGTACATAGATTTATCCACTCTCCTCCTCATTGCCTTCTCTAATTGTGAAGTCCCCAAAACATCAATTGTCTCGCCAGTTTTATTTTATTGCTTTGTTTTGTTTGTAGATGGGATCTCACTTTGTTGCTCAGTTTGGCCTCAAATTCATAGGTTCAGGCCACCCTCCTGCCTCAGCCTACCAATTAGCTGGGTTGACAGCCATGTCCCACCTTCTCAAGCTCCATTAGTGTTCTTGCTCAAAGTCTTCTTCTTATCATGTGATTATTCTGCTTGTGATAACTTTTTCAACTATACACTAAATAATTCAAACTCCTCACCTTGTATTTGTATTCCTAATAACTAGCTCCCCTGGCTTACACATCCCTTCACTTCCCTTCACTCCCTTATGCAAATCCTCCCCTGGAATCAGGATGACCCTTTCCTGACTCCAGAAAAGACAAAAAATGTCTTCCAGCAACCAGGTTTTGTCTACAAAGTGATGCTCTCAGCCTGGTATATCTTCCAGGTTTCCTCAAGTCTCAATTTACACATCAGTAATCATCAGTTACAACTATCTTTTGGATCTGAGGTGTTTCCCAAAATCTCCTATGTGTTAATGTAAAAGTGTTGGCAGAAGTGCTGACATCTATTCTTTTCTGTCTGGAAATATAAATCATTTTTATTAGGGAGAACTGATTGGATTGTGAGAGCTACAGCCTAAACATCCTATTTTGAATGGGCTAAGTGGGACTGTAGGCAAGTGGGCAGGCTGGAAGAAGTGGTCACAGCAGGGGGTGGTTGCTCTAGAGGGTTCATATTCCCTTTGTTCTCTCCCTCTTTCTCTTTTCTTTCAGCTGCCATAAGGTGAACAGCATTCTTCCACCACAACCTCCTGCCATGATATTCTGCCTCACTTTAAACCCAGAGTAATGGAGTTGGGCCATGTGTCTTCATGGTCTGAATCCCTGAAACCATGAGTTAAAATAAATTTAGCTGTTCTCTAAGTTGTTCTTTTCAGGTATTTTGGTCACAGCAATAAAGAGCTGAACAACAGTCACTGAAGATGCTTAGCAAGGTTTTGAAATAAATCCTATTGGGCTGAAGGGTAAACATCTTAAACCAATATTCCTACTCTTTCAAAAACTTGACAAGCTCAGATAAAAGGATCTTAGTGTTGCAAGCATTGAAACGGGCTACTAACACAGGAGTCTTCTCAAATGTCTTGTGAAGCAAGTTATTCACAACCAGTCATCCATCCCATCATTCAATAACTCTCAAGGCTAGGAAACCTCCTTGGATATAGCCAAACCATGATGTCCTGAACTCTTCCTTCACATGTTCTCCTTGTATATACCCATGATGCCACAAAACAAATCTGTTCTCCTCTCCTCCAGTTCCTTTAAATATTTGAAGTTGGATCCCAGTTCTCTATGATTTCTCAATCATTAATGTTGACTTCAATTCTGGCCAAACTTCTGGCCCACCATCATACACTGTTTATTAATAAAAGTTCCCACATCAACCAAGGCCTTGGGGAGTTGGTCCTCACATAAGGACATTCCCTTCAAAATATGGCCTACTCAGACCACAGGCCTTGCAGGCAGCTTTGTCTCAAGGGTGGCATCTATTCCCTGTGGAATCACTCTCTATGCCCTCCCTTCTGGTTTTTTTATCAAGGTCCTGGCAAGAAATTGTCATATCACACACATCTTCTGAGACATGTCTTCACACTTCTAATCCTCCTCCTTGGATCAAGCCCACCCTGTGGGTTTTTCTGAGACACAGCCCCCAATTTTTAAAAAGGTTCCAAGAAAGTCAAACTCAAGGCTTCACTGGGACCCTGAGATAGAGCAGAAAGCCTAGATGCAAGTGTTGAGTCAAAGCCCTTCCAAAAACAGGATTGATTTTCCATAGAGACCCTCACTAATCTGCATTTCCTCCTGAAAACATTTGATAAGGTGCTGGCTCTGCTCATGGACAAAGTGCAATCACACTTTAATGTTTTAACATCTGTGTCATGGGCCATAGGACCTCTTTGTATCTGGCAGGTAAAGTTATTGTTTAAGTTTCAAATTATCTCTTAATAATTCTTTGAAAAAATAAAGAAGTAAGATTGTTAGGTCAGGATTCAGAACAGTAGGCCTACCTTAACTTTGAAGTCAGGCAGACATTGGGCCCATATTCCCACCACATACCATTTGGGGATTCTTGAAAAGGTTTAGTGGCCTTGCTGAGTCTCAGTGTCCCAGCTCCTACAAAAAGATACTACCAGATACATGAAAGGTTCTGTGGAGGATTTACTGGATGACAGTGGAGAGAGAACTCACTTGGCACTCGCTGGTCATTGTGCACAAAAGATGCAAGTAAACATGGATTTCCTTATAGCCTGGTGAATTGCTGCAAATCTGAGAAAGGAATTTGACATCATTGCACCTAAGCAGAACTAGGATCAGGAAACATTGTGGTCACATTACAAAATGGTACCAAACAAAGGACTGAGGGACAAAATTTCTCATGGTTAATTTCCCAATAATATAGCGAAAGACATCAGAGTTTTGCTTTTCCTTCAAGTTGATTTACTGAGGAAGGAATCTTCAGAATTCCAAAGGTTTCTCTCTTAGGAAAATTTCAACACTATCCTGAATTAGTAGACAGGAGAACAGATTTTTTTGCTCCACATACTCTATAAAGCTACCATTCCATGAGGTCTTTGCTCAATAAGCAGACATCTCTGAAATTTATGAAAAGAACAGTTCTTAGGACCATATACTAGGTAAGGGCCTGCCGCATCATGTACACTGGTTGTTGATATTTCACATGAGAATAGAATTCTAAGACTCAATGCATAGTTGGAACTATGAATCTAGATGGGGGAAAACCATGGGTATTGCCCATTGATGTATGGAGGAAAGTGAACTAGATTGTTTAATTAGAGGAAAGCCACCTCAGAGGAAGCAGAGAATCTGAGTTGGGACCCAGGAATCATAAGACATCCAAATAATTGGGCAAATGATTTGCTAGCACATATGGCTGTCCAGAGAAGAGTGGAGGGAGGGGTCAATAAAATGCAATTCAGCAGAATGCTGTGGGAGAGATGAGAAAACTTTAAAGACAGATGTTGATAGACCCCTGCTGGGCAGACAGGCTGTAGTGATAACTGTGAGAATCTCATGATCCCCTCCCTCCTAACTTCATCCTACCTGCAAATCTATGGCCTGCACAGTGAGGACCAGGCTCAACGAGATCTAGACAGGTAGTAGGAAGAAGGCAAAGCTGGAGATTTCTAGTCCACTAAATATTCTCTAAAACAAAATGAGGTCTCCTGAACCTATAGGCACATCTATCAGCTTACACTATAAAGAATTTGGAGGTTACTTGGGAAACCTGCTGGATTCACGTGCATTGATAGGGGTACTCATTGCTTCCAGCAGGGCTGACTCTAGGCTCATCTAATGAGAAGTCTGTACTTCCGAGACCTTCTTGTGAGTCAGAAGAATCAGGATGAACAGAGGGCACATAATGTCATTCATCTGGAAAAAGTTTATTCTCTTTCTTCTCCTGCGTTTCACTGTCCAGACTAGTGAGATCATGAAAAACAACAGATGAAATAAAGATAGATTAGAATCCTAGCATCTCATCTGGTCATGGTCAGAACAACATGGACCCCTCCCTTCAAAAAGGAAGAAGAAAAGCATTCTGCACTGATGCCCATAGCTTGGGTGCCATGAGCATGGAGATAAGAAAGAAAGAAAGAAAAAATAGGCACGAGTACCCAGTGCACTGGGCAGATCACAAGCTGATGAGGAAGGAGGATTAAGTTCACCTATACAGTACAGTCACAAGAGGGAGCACACAATGAGAAGCATAGCAGTGGTCAACCTTGTACATAACCAAAGTTGGATTTTACACTCACCTGCCCAGTGAATCAGCCTCAGCACTGTGGAATGTTAGAGACCTTGTAACTTCTATATCTTTTTCTATCAATATTGTGACATGTTTCTTTTCTATCTGCTGTTCTTGCTGTGACATACATACTAATAATGAACTTGGGCAATAGTCTGGAAAGAAGTTAACTCACTTCATTCTTATTTTAGTTCTTACAAATGAACAAGTGGGAGCCGCCCCCTCCCCCTGCGCCGGCAAGGTAGAGGGAACTGTGACCACCCACAGAGCAGGCCCAGCGGCCTGCTGAGGGGCAGAGCCGCCCCCCACCCCCCGCGCCTGCCAGGTAGGCAGAACTGTGACCACCAACAGAAAAGGCCCAGTGGCCCGCGGAGGGACAGAGCTTCCAATCACTCCTGCAAGGTAGGCGGGCCTGCGACCCACCGGCAGAAGAGGAGCAGCGGCCTGCTGAGAGGCAGAGCTGCCCCCTCCCCCTGCGCCAGCAAGGTAGAGGGAACTGTGACCACCCACAGAGCAGGCCCAGAAGCCTGCTGAGGGGCAGAGCCGCCCCCCACCCCCCGCGCCTGCCAGGTAGGCGGAACTGTGACCACCGACAGAAAAGGCCCAGTGGCCCGCGGAGGGGCAGAGCTTCCAATCACTCCTGCAAGGTAGGCAGGCCTGCGAACCACGGGCAGAAGAGGAGCAGCGGCCTGCTGAGAGGCAGAGCCGCCCCCTCCCCCCCCCCGCCTGCAAGGTAGACGGAACTGTGACCACCATCAGAACAGGCCAGACCTGCAACTGACAGACAGAACAGGCCCAGTGGCCTGAGGAAGGGTAGAGCCGCCCGCCCCCATGCCTGCAAGGTAGGCGGACATGCGACCCACTGGCAGAACAGCCCCAGAGGCCTGCAGAGGGGCAGTGCCGCTGCCTGCGCCTGCAAAGTAGGCAGAACTGCGACCACCAACAGAACAAGCCTAGCGGCCCGCAGAGGGACAGAGCCACCGCCCGAGCCTGCAAGGTAGGCGGACCTGCTACCGACCGGCAGAGCAGGCCCAGCGGCCTGCCGGCGTGGTAGGCACATTGCCCCAATTGGAGGAGGGGCAGAGCCGCCGCCCGCGCCTGCTAGGGAGACTTTGCAACTATACAAGACCAATATAAATATATAGGGGGAAAATTCAATAGCACAACAGTTTCACCAAGTAGAAAGGACCGCGAACAGTATGAAGAGACAAGGAAAGAAAGGACCACAAGCAATGCAGGTCAACTCAACGTTAGAAGAGGTAATAGCTGCAGCAGATGGAATGTCAGATAAAGAATTCAGGATATACATGCTTCAGATGATCTGGAGTCTCAAGGAAGACATCAGACAGCAAAATCAGACAATGAAAGATCACTTCAACAATGAATTACATAAACAAATCCAAGAAGCAAAAGATCAACTATACAGGGAGATACAGGTTATAAAAAACAAACAGAAATCCTAGAAATGCAGGAAGCAATAAACCAACTTAAAAACTCAATTGAGAATACTACCAGCAGAGTAGAACACTTAGAAGATAGAACATCAGACAATGAAGATAAAGTATTTCAACTTGAAAAGAACATAGACAGCTCAGCAAGACTGTTAAGAAACCATGAGCAGAACATCCAAGAAATATGGGATAACATCAAGAGACCAAATTTAAGAGTCATTGGGATACAGGAAGGAACAGAGTTTCAAACCAAAGGAATGAGCAATCTATTCAATGAAATAATACGAGAAAACTTCCCAGACTTGAAGAATGAGACACAATCCCAAATCCTAGAAACCTACAGGACACCGAATGTGCAAAATCATAAGAGACCCACACCTAGACACATTATAATGAAGATGCCCAACATACAGAATAAGGAGAGAATTTTAAAAGCTACAAGAGAAAGGAAGCAGATCACATTTAGGGGTAAGCCAATCAGGATAACAGCTGATCTTTCAACACAGACTCTGAAAGCTAGAAGATCCTGGAATAACATATTTCAAACACTGAAAGAAAATGGGTTCCAACCAAGAATTGTGTTTCCAGCGAAATTAAGCTTCAGGATGGAAGATGAAATTAAAACCTTCCACGATAAACAAAAGTTAAAAGAATTTGCAGCTAGAAAACCATCTCTTCAAAATATCCTTGGCAAAACATTACAGGAAGAGGAAATGGAAAATAACAATGAAAACCAACAGTGGGAGGTAGGACAGTAAAGGGGGGAAAAATAATCAAAGAGGAAAACAAACCATGTTTAGTAACATAAATAAACAAATATGGCTGGAAGAACAACCCATATCTCAATAATAACCCTAAATGTTAATGGATTAAACTTACCAATCAAGAGACACAGGCTAGTAGAATGAATGGATCACAAAACAAGACCCAACAATATGCTGCCTACAGGAGACGCATTTGATAGGAAAAGACATACATAGGCTGAAGGTGAAAGGTTGGGAAAAATCATATCACTCATATGGACTTCGGAAACAAGCAGGAGTGTCCATACTCATATCAAATAAAATAGATTTCAAGCCAAAGTTAATCAAAAGGGATAAAGAGGGACACTACATACTGCTTAAGGGAACCATACAACAACAAGACATAACAATCATAAATATATATGCCCCAAACAATGGTGCAGCTATGTTCATCAAACAAACTCTTCTCAAGTTCAAGAGTCTAATAGACCACCATACAATAATCATGGGAGACTTCAACACACCTCTCTCGCCACTGGACAGATCTTCCAAACAAAAGTTGAATAAGGAAACTATAGAACTCAATAACACAATTAATAACCTAGACTTAATTGACATATATAGAATATACCACCCAACATCAAGCAGTTACACTTTTTTCTCAGCAGCACATGGATCCTTCTCAAAAATAGATCATATATTATGTCACAGGGAAACTCTTAGACAATATAAAGGAGTAGAGATAATACCATGCATCCTATCTGATCATAATGGAATGGAACTGAAAATCAACGATAAAAGAAGGAAGGAAAAAGAATACATCACTTGGAGAATGAACAATAGGTTACTGAATGATCAATGGGTTATAGAAGACATCAAGGAGGAAATTAAAAAATTCTTAGAGATTAATGAAAACACAGACACAACATATCGGAATCTATGGGACACACTGAAAGCAGTTCTAAGAGGAAAATTCATTGCTTGGAGTTCATTCCTTAAAAAAAGAAAAAACCAACAAATAAATGATCTCATACTTCATCTCAAAATCCTAGAAAAAGAAGAGCAAAACAACAGCAAAAGAAGTAGAAGGCAAGAAATCATTAAAATCAGAGCTGAAATTAATGAAATCGAAACAAAAGAAACAATTGAAAAAATTGACAAAACTAAAAGTTGGTTCTTTGAAAAAATAAACAAAATCGACATACCCTTAGCCATGCTAGCGAAGAGAAGAAGAGAGAGAACTCAAATTACTAGCATACGGGATGAAAAAGGCAATATCACAACAGACACTTCAGATATACAGAAGATAATCAAAAATTATTTTGAATCCTTATACTCCAATAAATTAGAAGATAGTGAAGGCATCGATAAATTTCTTAAGTCATATGATCTGCCCAGATTGAGTCACGAGGATATAGACAACCTAAACAGACCAATATCAATTGAGGAAATAGAAGAAACCATCAAAAGACTACCAACTAAGAAAAGCCCAGGACCGGATGGATATACAGCAGAGTTTTACAAAACGTTTAAAGAGGAACTAATACCAATACTTTTCAAGCTACTTCAGGAAATAGAAAAAGAGGGAGAACTTCCAAATTCATTCTACGAGGCCAACATCACCCTGATTCCTAAACCAGACAAAGACACTTCAAAGAAAGAAAACTACAGACCAATATCTCTAATGAACCTAGATGAACCTAGATGCAAAAATCCTCAATAAAATTCTGGCGAATCGGATACAAAAACATATCAAAAAAATTGTACACCATGATCAAGTAGGATTCATCCCTGGGATGCAAGGCTGGTTCAATATACGGAAATCAATAAATGTTATTCACCACATCAATAGACTTAAAAATAAGAACCATATGATCATCTCGATAGATGCGGAAAAATCATTCAACAAAGTACAGCATCCCTTTATGTTCAAAACTCTAGAAAAACTAGGGATAACAGGAACATACCTCAATATTGTAAAAGCAATCTATGCTAAGCCTCAGGCTAGCATCATTCTGAATGGAGAAAAATTGAAGGCATTCCCTCTAAAATCTGGAACAAGACAGGGATGCCCTCTCTCACCACTCCTGTTCAACATAGTTCTCGAAACACTGGCCAGAGCAATCAGACAGACGAAAGAAATTAAAGGCATCAAAATAGGAAAAGAAGAACTTAAATTATCACTATTTGCAGATGACATGATTCTATACCTAGCAGACCCAAAAGGGTCCACAAAGAAACTATTAGAGCTAATAAATGAATTCAGCAAAGTGGCAGGATATAAAATCAACACGCATAAATCAAAGGCATTCCTGTATATCAGCAACAAATCCTCTGAAATGGAAATGAGGACAACCACTCCATTCACAATATCTTCAAAAAAAATAAAATACTTGGGAATTAACCTAACAAAAGAGGTGAAAGACTTATACAATGAAAACTACAGAACCCTAAAGAGAGAAATAGAAGAATATCTTAGAAGATGGAAAAATATACCCTGTTCATGGATAGGCAGAACTAATATCATCAAAATGGCAATATTACCAAAAGTTCTCTATAGGTTTAATGCAATGCCAATCAAAATCCCAACGGAATTTCTTGTAGAAATAGAGAAAGCAATCATGAAATTCATATGGAAAAATAAACGACCCAGAATAGCAAAAACAATGCTAAGCAGGAAGTGTGAATCAGGCGGTATAGCGATACCAGACTTCAAACTATACTACAGAGCAATAGTAACAAAAACAGCATGGTACTGGTACCAAAACAGGTGGGTGGACCAATGGTACAGAATAGAGGACACAGAAACCAATCCACAAAACTACAACTATCTTATATTTGATAAAGGGGCTAAAAGCATGCAATGGAGGAAGGATAGCATCTTCAACAAATGGTGCTGGGAAAACTGGAAATCCATATGCAACAAAATGAAACTGAATCCCTTTCTCTCGCCATGCACAAAAGTTAATTCAAAATGGATCAAGGAGCTTGATATCAAATCAGAGACGCGCCGTCTGATAGAAGAAAAAGTTGGCTACGATCTACAGTCGGTGGGGTCGGGCTCCAAATTCCTCAATAGGACACCCATAGCACAAAAGTTAATAACTAGAATCAACAAATGGGACTTACTCAAACTAAAAAGTTTTTTCTCAGCAAAAGATACAATAAGAGAGGTAAATAGAGAGCCTACATCCTGGGAACAAATCTTTACTCCTCACACCTCAGATAGAGCCCTAATATCCAGAGTATACAAAGAGCTCAAAAAATTAGACAATAAGAGAACAAACAACCCAATCAACAAATGGGCCAAGGACCTGAACAGACACTTCTCAGAGGAGGACATACAGTCAATCAACAAGTACATGAAAAAATGCTCACCATCTCTAGCAGTCAGAGAAATGCAAATCAAAACCACCCTAAGATACCATCTCACTCCAGTTAGATTGGCAGCCATTATGAAGTCAAACAACAACAAGTGCTGGCGAGGATGTGGGGAAAAGGGTACACTTGTACATTGCTGGTGGGACTGCAAATTGGTGCAGCCAATTTGGAAAGCAGTATGGAGATTTCTTGGAAAGCTGGGAATGGAGCCACCATTTGACCCAGCTATTCCCCTTCTCGGTCTATTCCCTAAAGACCTAAAAAGAGCATGCTACAGGGACACTGCTACATCGATGTTCATAGCAGCACAATTCACAATAGCTAGACTGTGGAACCAACCTAGATGCCCTTCAATGGATGAATGGATAAAAAAAATGTGGCATTTATACACAATGGAGTATTACTCTGCATTAAAAAATGACAAAATCATAGAATTTACAGGGAAATGGATGGCATTAGAGCAGATTATGCTAAGTGAAGCTAGCCAATCCCTAAAAAACAAATGTCAAATGTCTTCTTTGATATAAGGAGAGTAGCTAAGAACAGAGTAGGGTCGAAGAGCATGAGAAGAAGATTAACATTAAACAGGGATGAGAGGTGGGAGGGAAAGGGAGAGAGAAGGGAAAATGCATGGAAATGGAAGGAGACCCTCAGAGGTATACAAAAGTACATACAAGAGGAAGTGAGGGGAAGGGGAAAAATAATACAAGGGGGACAAACGAATGTCAGTAAAGGGGGCAGAGAGAGAAGAGGGGAGGGGAGGGGAGGGGAGGGGAGGGGGGATAGTAGAGGATAGGAAAGACAGCAGAATACAACAGACACTAGTATGGCAATATGTAAATCAATGGATGTGTAACTGATGTGATTCTGCAATCTGTATATGGGGTAAAAATGGGAGCTCATAACCCACTTGAATCAAATTGTGAAATATGATATATCAAGAACTATGTAATGTTTTGAACAGCCAACAATAAAAAATTTAAAAAAAAAAAAAAAAAGAATAGAGGACACAGAAACCAATCCACAAAACTACAACTACCTTATATTTGATAAAGGGGCTAAAAGCATGCAATGGAGGAAGGATAGCACCTTCAACAAATGGTGCTGGGAAAACTGGAAATCCATATGCAACAAAATGAAACTGAATCCCTTTCTCTCACCATGCACAAAAGTTAATTCAAAATGGATCAAGGAGCTTGATATCAAATCAGAGACACGCCGTCTGATAGAAGAAAAAGTTGGCTACGATCTACATACTGTGGGGTCGGGCTCCAAATTCCTCAATAGGACACCCATAGCACAAAAGTTAATAACTAGAATCAACAAATGGGACTTACTCAAACTAAAAAGTTTTTTCTCAGCAAAAGAAACAATAAGAGAGGTAAATAGAGAGCCTACATCCTGGGAACAAATCTTTACTCCTCACACTTCAGATAGAGCCCTAATATCCAGAGTATACAAAGAACTCAAAAAATTAGACAATAAGAGAACAAACAACCCAATCAACAAATGGGCCAAGGACCTGAACAGACACTTCTCAGAGGAGGACATACAATCAATCAACAAGTACATGAAAAAATGCTCACCATCTCTAGCAGTCAGAGAAATGCAAATCAAAACCACCCTAAGATACCATCTCACTCCAGTTAGATTGGCAGCCATTATGAAGTCAAACAACAACAAGTGCTGGTGAGGATGTGGGGAAAAGGGTACACTTGTACATTGCTGGTGGGACTGCAAATTGGTGCAGCCAATTTGGAAAGCAGTATGGAGATTTCTTGGAATGCTGGGAATGGAACCACCATTTGACCCAGCTATTCCCCTTCTCGGTCTATTCCCTAAAGACCTAAAAAGAGCATGCTGCAGGGACACTGCTACATCGATGTTCATAGCAGCACAATTCACAATAGCAAGACTGTGAAACCAACCTAGATGCCCTTCAATAGATGAATGGATAAAAAAAAATGTGGCATTTATACACAATGGAGTATTACTCTGCATTAAAAAATGACAAAATCATAGAATTTACAGGGAAATGGATGGCATTAGAGCAGATTATGCTAAGTGAAGCTAGCCAATCCCTAAAAAACAAATGCCAAATGTCTTCTTTGATATAAGGAGAGTAACTAAGAACAGAGTAGGGTCGAAGAGCATGAGAAGAAGATTAACATTAAACAGGGATGAGAGGTGGGAGGGAAAGGGAGAGAGAAGGGAAATTGCATGGATATGGAAGGAGACCCTCAGAGTTATACAAAAGTACATACAAGAGGAAGTGAGGGGAAGGGGAAAAATAATACAAGGGGGACAAATGAATGTCAGTAGAGGGGGCAGAGAGAGAAGAGGGGAGGGGAGGGGAGGGGAGGGGAGGGGGGATAGTAGAGGATAGGAAAGGCAGCAGAACACAACAGACACTAGTATGGCAATATGTAAATCAATGGATGTGTAACTGATGTGATTCTGCAATCTGTATGTGGGGTAAAAATTGGAGCTCATAACCCACTTGAATCAAAGTGTGAAATATGATAATATCAAGAACTATGTAATGTTTTGAACAGCCAACAATAAAAAATTTTAAAAAAAATGAACAAGTGACTTTTTAATGGGAAAAAAAATCCCCAAGACTCCTTAGGTCCCCATGGACAGACCCACTCTACAATTACAGTAAAGAAAATATATTACCTGGCCAAATGAATATGTCAAATTTTGGCTGAGTGAACTACATCATAGCAATCAGAAGCTTTTTTTTAACCTTTCATTATGGAATCTGCAGCTAATTTTGATCTCATGGTGTATATTTCAGGACACTCAAACCCCATTATATTGCCTTTGCTTATTATCCCTGATCTTTTATTGTTACCTAAAATCCAGTGACTCTCGTTCTTCTTCATCATTCTCATCATCATTATATTCTGCAAACAAATTCAGAAATATATAGAAGTTGTTAAATAGCTATATTTTACACATTTCAATACAGTGGCCACCTGAGCATGAGGACATTCTATTATGTGTGCATGAATTTGGGATACACATACAGGATTCTACTGAATGATCTCATATGGTGACTTCAAAGAAATGGTCTGTGTTGATGTGCTAATCCTTTATTGCAAAATGTCACTATTTGGCTGGATCATTATTATGGCAAGCTCTGAGTTAAATGAATAGAATAAAAGTGCATTTTGGTCTTCTGAACACTAGATACTCGTCCAGGTTCTTCTGAATATCTGTAGTTACTTCTCTCTTCCTTATACAAGACTCATTCCCAGGCTTGGTGTTTCTGTGTCCCCTCACCATCCTCAAATAGAAGCTATTCCCTGTTCCTTATGCCTTTACATACTGTAAGTTTTGCACTATTCTCCAAATTGGCTTTGGTGATATACTAGGGCCAATTTTTCTTTGGAATCTGTAATAGTATGAACCAAATTTCTACCACCTGATTCTACTCATTGTTTTTGGATTCTACTCTTTTAACTGAACCATCAACAAACACTTATTGATTACATTCCTTCTTAAAGTGAGTTTATCAATAACCTTCATTCAATAGAGTTAAAAGAAACACCCTATTTGGTTTATTTTACACATGATGAAGCAAAAAATCAGGAAGGTATAAGTGAGCCACATCCATACAGGTATAAAAGCCAATGCTCAGGAAGAACTTGGGAGACTGTCATTCCTAGCCCAGGCTCTCTGCACTTTAAGAATCTGACTCCTGTTCTATAGCACTGGTAGATGTTGCCTCTTGCTCCAGAAGCCATGAACCATCAGGAAGCACCAACACAGCAGAAATACTATGACCTCCAATATAGTATTTTTCTCCTTAGTGCTCCAGCTAAGGCTGTGCTCATCTTGCAATGGCCTCAATTGACATGTGGAATCCAAGACATCTGGTGAACTGTTATTGGTGGAGGTGTGGAGTGTCCTATGAGCCAGGGACATTGGAACATTTCAGTATGATCAAGGCCTGTGCCTCTCACCATAGTTAAGTCTGCAGAGAAGCCTCTCTGCCAGGCTGCATCTCTCTGACAGTTGGTCTTGGAGGCCCTGGTGCTGGTGCTTGCCAGAGACCTCATGGCTGAGGAGGTTGGTCAGATGGTGAATGAGGGAGAAGGCAGCATCACTCCCTGCCTTCAACTGCTGGCATAAACAAGTCAGCCCTCATGCCTGGGCTTGCACCAGGAAATAGTAATTCCTAACATGGAAGAGAAGACATTCTCAGAGTAGGAATGGCATAATGATATGTGATGAGGACTTTGAGAGAATTCTGTGAGAATAGCTCCCAAATGCCTTCCACTTGTGATTCTGGCTCATTTTGGTGTGAATTGTGACTTTTTCTTTTCTTGTTACATGTTGCATACAGTGGCCAAGTGACAACCTGCCCCTTAGGTGTTTATAGACACCCAAAGGACTTCCGACTACTAGTGTTGGGACAGGATAAGAATTTTTGTTTCATGCAGGCCTTTGCTTGCTATGAGATGCTTGCTGAAAGGCAAAGGTGACCCTGGCAGGAAACACCTGCCTCCCACTCTAGTTCTCAGCTACAGAGGAGAGAACCAGTCAACTCTGAAAGTGCTGGACATTCCTGCTCCTAGTCAATGCACTTTTAATGAGACAGATGATACAAATGTCTCACAGAAAAGGGGAAGTGTAGACTGGTTGAGTAAAGGAAAGCTAGGATACCAGCAGATTTTCTCTACCCTTGGATCATAAATGTGGCTATTTTGGCTTGTTTTGTGCTCCTTTTGGCCTGATCATTACCCTCCCCTGACAATACATCACTACCTGGTGGCCAGTGATTCTTTTTCTTCTTTATGTTGTTCTTCCTAATCTCCTACAATCAAATTTATACAAAACCCATTCAGGAATGAGGCAGTTCTACCTCATCCATTAGAAATGCATTGGCTTATCTTGTCACAGAGACATAAATTATTGATGAATGAGTTTAAAAGTTGTCATGTTTTTCTTTAAAGAAATGACCCCCCAGGGTGTTTCTTATCCATGAAAGAAAGTGGCCTTTATTTAATGGATCTCCTCAGTAGCATACTACTTGTTTAATTGGGCAAAAAGAAAAATGTCTTTTGTTCCCCCAAATTAACAGAAACTGAGGCATCTTTGAAAGATGAGGCTATTCCAACTGTACCCACATCCTGCCACATGGCTGCTTCCCAAGATCAGCAATTTACCTGCCACCATGATGCTCAGAGAAAACATCATGTTCACTCCTTCCTCTACAGAGAGAAAATGGAACACTGTCCTGTGACTCTCTGTACTTGTGGGGACACAGGATCCTTCAAGTCTGTTTCTGTCATTTGACCAAGGAAAATTCTCTCCTGTTAAGTATTCCAGTGTACCCTATACCTCATCCCCAGATTCCCACTATATGAAGTCCCTAAACCAAGCCTGGACAGTGACATTATCCTACTGAAAGTACATTGAACATTCCCTAATCAAATGCTACAGCTACCATGCAGTGCACACTTTTCAATATTTTTATAAGATGAGGAAACTGAAATCCAGAAAGGATAAATCACTGCTTTCCCACAATGAAATCAGCATGAGGATTCCTGGAACGTTTTGAATCTTAGACTGGGCTCTTTTCAATCTCACAAAATTCCACCTATCACACTCTCCTTCCTGCAAGGATGCTGGGGGATGCTACCTACTGTCTCAATGCCACATTCCATCAGGGAGGATGATGAGAGATGGAACACTTTGGCCTCTACCCAGTGCACTTATCCACTGTCTTCCAACTGAGGCAGTCTTCATCTTTCAAGCCTCAAAACAAAATGTTGATACCAGGAGAGCAGGTGCAAATATTGCTTTCATAGTGGAGTCCCATGTGAGCTGGGCACATTAGAGCATCTCTGTGTGAGCAGGGCCTCTTGGCACCTTACCTGGACTCAGCTTATCAGCACGATGATCTGCCAGCCTGAACCCCTCCAAGAGCTGTTTTTTAAGGCCCTGCCCCTGGTCACAGTCAGAGTCAGGCTGGGTGAGGAGATCCTCAAGATACCTTCGGATGTCAAGAGATGCATCTCTCCCTTCCTGCATTTTCAGCTTTAAGTTGGCCAAGTCTCTTGCTTGTATTGTTAATAGAAAATTGAAATCCCTAAGGTAGGATGCAAGGGGAAATTATGATTAGAACTCAATGAATGATAGGTTATTAGGGCAAGGACACAATTTTTATAACAATATCCCTTTGAAGACTTCAAACAGAATCCTTGTACATTCTTCACAATTGAAGCTTATTTCCCCCTAACTAGTGTAACTCCTAGAGCTCCTTTTTAAATCTTTTCCTAGAACACTATGAAAAAAATATAGAGACAGAGATGTATGTGTACATATGTATACATGTTTATGTGTGTGTGTGTGTAGTGTGTTTGTGTGTGTAAGTGAGTGTGTGTGTGTGTGTGTGTGTGTAACTGCCTTCCTTGTTGTAAGGTCCCAAACAATGAAGATGACTCATATAAAAGGTTTAAATCTTACCCTGTCTTTTTATCATACATGAAGGATGTATGGGACCTGGGAGTATAAGAAATCCCCTGAGACTAACTTATACTCAAATTACAAGTTATAGAAGGAGAATATACAACCTTGCCAAGCGCTGATTGCAAGGTTGGTTGAGTGAGTGGAATTAGTAAATCAGTAGTTTAACTTTGCATCCTGAGTGCGGTCATATTTATCTTTGTCTTTTCAGGGACCCTTTCTGTATTTTACCTTTCTTTCTCATGAATTTCACAAAATGGTTGTTTTTCTTCATCATCTTTGCCATTTTCATGACAATATGCAAATTCAAAAATGTCCTGTCAGACATAAAGGAGTTCTGTGTCACCCTGTCCTATCTTGGCATGATGACATAAATATTTATGCATGGTTTTAGGGTACACTATGAGAACTGTTGAATAGTGTCCTCATTTAGCTTTAGGAAACGACCTGGTTTCTTTTTGTAATCCTTCTGCAAAGACCATGTGCCATTTTAAACTCAGGGTATGATAAGTACTGTTGGTGTGGGGAATGGATACACCAGGAGGAACACTCAAGGAAGTCTCAGCTGTGACTTCAGAAATGGACATATAGTCCCATTCCATCAAATAGCAATAATACCTTCTCCCAATTAAAAAAAAACTATTTTTTATCCCAGTGATCAGGAATAACTTGAAGACTGGCTTCTAGAACACTTTTTTCAAGACTCATAATTGACTCCATCAGATATGATGGTGCTTCTTGGTAGATTTGAGATTAGATGGTGAGAATAAACTCATAGATGGAATCTAAACACTGTCCAAATGGAAAGAGCTTTTGTCATAATGAGGGAATAGAATACTTTTTATTAAAGAGACATCCAGGATCCAAGTCATGCCTTCAGGAATAATTCCAGGCATATTCATAAGGGACCATGCAAATGGTATCTCCAATGACATAGTGAAGAGTACTAACCTATCTGCACAGTCACTAACACTCAAAGTACACTGAGTGGTTTTTTCAGGATCAAAAATTAGCAACAACTTTGTAGGAAAGATCAGCTGGCCCAGTTTAAAAGACAAGACTCGCAGATCCCAGCTACACACATGCATAAGTAATGCCTGTGAGTTCTGTATAATCTCTGCAACCTTCCCATCCTGGTTAGTCCTGTGTTCGCCACCTGAATTTCTCATTCAACACCCAGAAATATGACTGTTGGAGTATAGTTCTCTTTCTGCTGGAGTACTCACGAGTTGCATCCAGAGAAGAGGTGACTTCATGCCCACCCAACAGGTCATCACTAGAGCAGGAAGGCTGGTGGATGTTGGACAGTTCACAATGACTGCAGGAAGTCTTAGGGTCCTCATCCAATGAGCCCTGCAGGGGTTCTTTTACTTCCTCCTCTTCCTCCTGTTCCTCTTTTCTCAGCCTGGTGGGATAAAGAGTACGATTAAACAAGAAAGATTGGATGCAAGAGTCCTGATAGAGGCCTAAGGGATTGATCCCAGAAAGTCAGAGGTACTCCCTTTAAAGAGAAAGAAAATGATACTTCTAGGATGAGGGCAGAGTGTAGCCTTCATGACATTAGACAGGAGGAGAGGTTCATTATACTGGCTGGACAATTAGCTGAGGGGGTAGGTGTCTCAACTCTCTTTGTATGCTACCACCATGACCCACAGCACACAGAAAACATAACACGAGTTCAAACTTTTCTCTATATGTTGACTTTTACTTTTACATGCTTCAGAGACATTGTAGAATCCAAGACACACACACACACACACATATATGGATATATATACACACCCATGATCCAATTTCATGGCTATGAAAGGCCTTTCAACAAATTCAGGTCAACCATAAAGAAAATAGATATACATTATCCTCAATGGATCGATAACCTATATATATGTCTCATCCTCAATTGATCCATATGTAGATTCTGTGAGTAAAAAAAAAAAATTAGGGGGGGGGGGGGCTGATTATTTCTACTTGGATGCAGACCAGAACCAGTACAATGGGCACCTTGTTAAAAGATGGACTTCTTCATTGGTTGAGGAATGTAGTCATACCAGCAGTTTTTGTTTGCCTTTACATGTGAAATACATGGCTACCTGGACCTCTTGATTTCCTCATGGAGACCCCTGTCATATTTTACCTATCCTCTCTAAGGCCCTTAATATTCATTGTTACCTGGGATCCAGTGATTCCTGCTCTTTTCCATTTTATATCTTCACAATTCTCTGAAATCAAATTCAGAAATGTCCAGTCAGGCATTGAGTAGTTCCACATCACTCATCACAAACACATGGGAGCCTCTGAGCATGGAGCCGTATCAATTTGTAACCTTTGTATGGGCATAAAGTTCTCCTCCAGAAGCAGCTCATGAGGACTCCATTGAAAGAACGTCAGTTGTACCAATCACATACTAAGGGTCCACTGCAATTCATGATGGTGTACATAGGACTAACCAGATTGCAGAGGTAGGAGAAACACAGAGTAGGTGGGAAGGTCACAACCCAAGACACAGGCTGACTAAAACCTGAGAATAAATTGCAGGACTGTGGAAGGAGTCCATAGTCCTATCCTTCCACAACTCACCCACACTGCAACAGGGCTCAAATAATAACAGGGGAATAAATCTGAAAGAAATAGTCTTAGATTTAAGCAGAACAATCAGGGGAAATTGAAACAATGAAGTAGAAAAAGTAAAAACAGTAGAAGAGATTTTGGTCCATGGCATCTATAGTTACAGCATACACATAACATAGCCTGGAAGCTGCAGGGAAGAGGGTGGATCCCCCCATAGACTAGCCTGGATCCCCTGCCTTCTCCTTCATTTGCCCACACTCTGCTGCTACCCTGCAGCCTCCTCCTTCTGACTCCCCTTAAAAGGAACCTCCCAGACAACAAAGTCAGAGCACCCTCCACCACAGCCAATCCAGCTGAGGCTTCTGGGACCTACTGGGTGGCAGACAGCTTGCTGGTACAGATCATTCTGAATACTATGGTGAAAACTCCACAACACTAGATGGCTGCACATCCCCACAAATATCAGAATTTCTTAACCTTACACAAAGTCATCATAGTGAGCAGTGGTGGTGTGGGAAAATCTGTTGGGACTCTGCAGTTCATGTATGAGGAGTTTGTGGAGGACTCTGAACCTAGCAAAGCAGAGAGCTACAGGAAGAAGGTGTGCTGGGTGGGGAGGAAGAGCACATCTCCACAACTCAGACCAGCTGCAATTGGAGACAACTGCTTCATAAAGGGGAGGGGTTCCTCTGTACCTTCTCTATTGCAGAAATGGAATCGCTGGCAGCCACAGCTGGCTTCAAGGAGGAGATTTTAAGAGGAAAAAAAGATGATGATGTTCCATTTCTACTGGTTGGTAAAAAATCAGAGTTGAAAGATAAAAAGGCAAGTTTCTGTAGAAAAGGCAAAAAAGAGAGCTGGCTAGAGGAAGGATAAGTATGTGGAAACTTCTGCTAAAATATGAGCTAATGTTGATAATGTCAAAGGTGTACAGGCATTTGGGGTAATAGGTGTGTAGATAAAGTTATCAAAAAGAGGCTTTTTAGGAATTCATGTCTTTAGATATTACATCTAGCTAGTCATGTCAAATATTTTTGCTTAGGGGTTTATGATGTATGTCTTTCATTTCTTACTACTCATAAACAATGCCATGCATGGAATTAAGTGATCAATGTCACACTAGCCAGCAGGCCTAGCAGACCCTAGGTGTGCTCACTTCAGCCATTATACCAGGAATCCTGAACACAAACATTGTGGTTTTGCCTTGAGACCTTTCCTCTCCTGGGTACTGAGAAGCTGTGAAGCCAAATGACAAAGATGCATCTAGTTTCTTAGGCTGATGCCACTACCTGAATCATTTATTTGCAATTTGAGCCATTTAAAGGCCAATTAACTTTCTTTAAATGAAAAAAAATCACACAGTCTACTCACTAGAGAGGTAAACTGAGAAGGGAACCTTACCCTTGGATTCACTTCCATTCATGTCACCCAGCTGATCAAGTGTGGCATTTAAGAGATAATTTAAAGAAATATTGGGAGTAAACTTTGGAGCAAACATTATTTTAGGAGAGAGATCAAGAAAACATTTTAGAGTCATTAGATCAGAACTTAAGGCCATCCACAGGCGAAAGGAGACTTTTTTATCAACTGGTGCTGTAACAAGTGGACATTCACATCCCTCAAAAAGGAAACTGGACACAGACCTTACACTTTTCACAAAAATTAAATAGAAAGAGATCACAGACCTAAAATATAAAACATAAAATGTTTAATTACCCTCCTAAGATGGTGAAGAAAAAGATTCAATCTAGGAGTTTGCACATGACTTCTCAGTCGCAACACCAAGGCATAACCCATGAGAGAAAGAGCCGAGAAATTGCACTTTGTTAGAATCTACCTCTGCTCTGTGAAAGACACTGTTAACAAAGTTAAAAGATGAGCCACATATGGGGAGAAAAGTTTTGCCAGGTACACAGCTGATGATACACAAAGACATGATGCTTTGAGGTTCTCAATGAGGGGGTGGTGAGCAGGTGGATGACAGTGGACTCTTACTAAAACTAGCTGTGTGGCACAGCCCACAGAAGTTATATATTACACATTTTCCAAAGTCCACAGAATGTACAAATCAGAGTAATTCCCAATGTAATGCATTTTCTTTAGTTAATAATAATTTATGACTCTTCTCATCAGTCATGCCAAACATAAAAACTCAGCCTGGTCTGTTATGAGGAGAAATTCCCCCTATGGAAGTTGCATGAGGTATAAAGCAACATTTCTATCATCAGATGATAATACCAAGGCCCAAAACAAGCTCCAAAGACTGAGGATATATATCTTTTTTTAAAAAAAAATGCATTCATAAACTTCCTTTCCCACACATGATAGCTCCAACTACTACTGGATCCTTTTTTAGAAATCTGGAGACAGAAATTTAGGAGAGATTAAATGATCAATGGCCACAGATAGTAAGAATTCAGGTTGGAGAATGGGACCCTCTCAATCCTAGTCCATAATGATATCAGTACAACATGAGGGCTCATGTTTCATCCCTGTCCTCTTCTTTAACATTAGATGGATTCTACCTCCTTATCCAGAGGCCACATTCTATCAGGAAGAAAGAACATAGTTGCACTATGACATTCACTTGGGTACTTGCTTTTGTGTTCCCACACAGGCAGCCTTGGTGTTTCCATGCCCTAATTTTGACATGAAAAGCAAAAAAACTGATCAAAAAATCACTTTGTGCGTGCAGCATCCCTTGGAGCAGCTCAGTGTAATTATGGTCATGTTACCTGGGCTTAGCTTGAAGACAAGATATTCGACCAGTCTGCACCCCTCAGCCAATAGATCTTGAAGGTGGTGTTACTTGTGGCAGTCAGAGTCTTCTTGAGTAATGAGGTCTTTCAGAAAATCATTGATAAACGATGAAACCTCTCTTCCCTGTTGTAGCTTTTTTCTTAAGTGGGAAAGCTCCCAGGCTTGCTCTTGGATTTTAATATTGGATTCTCTGGGATGGAATAAAAAGAAATTGAAGCCTGCAGAATTACACAGTAGATTATATGGCCTTTGACAGAGATTTTGGTAAGAACATGCCATGGAACCATCTAAACACAATTCACTTCGGCAATAGAGAAAGAAAAAATAATAAAGCCAAACAAAGGCCTCCTCTGTATCAGAAAGTTCTCTGTAAGGTTCCTAGACATCGCCTCACCTACTCTTCCCTATTCAAAGTCAAGCGTCTTCCTGAATCTCCTTTATAAAGATGCCCCTTCACTTCCTCATTTGGCCAAAGACATTTCTAGGTGGACATAACATAGTGCATTGTGCCTGGATGGTATGTGAGCCACACACATGAATGTGTCCTGATTTGCCCAGCTGGGATTAACAGCAACAATGACAGGAGAAGGATTTGGGTGGCTCTGAAACTACAAACGAGGCATTTTTTGTGAACCATTTTAGTCCATCATTCACAATATTATGTGGTTCCAAATTGTTTTATAAATACTTGTGAATGTTCCTTGTGTGTGACTTTCTGCCCTTCTTCTTAAAGGTAGATCTTAACTCCCCCAGCTGGGCTGCCCCACTTCAGAGTCTCACATGCCTTCTCACCTACCTGCATTGTTCATAGCCCCCTCACCTCAGCTACATGGCTAGCATCAGCCTCTCTGGCAGCTTCCCCTCCTTGCCTGCAACCTCTCCCCCAGCACAGACTTCATGGTGTGTTTGTGCTTGCCACACCCTGACAAAAGACAAATGAGCCTGCATCAGTGGCCAACTGGACATGCTGCTGTGGGCACTGCCTTCAGAGGAGGAGGCAGGTCCATCCAAGGACAATGGGAACTTCATCCCAGAGTCTACACAGGGCCTCCATGTCCTGAAGTCTCCCCAAACACATAGTATTTGATTACTCCTCAATTTATAGATGAGGAAAGAGAAGTCCAAGGATGCAGGATGTATTATGGGAGGGTAATTCAACTGTACATGGCTGTCAGGTTCACATCTGACTCCGAATCCTGGACCACTATAATTAGCAAAGCTGCAGCCTCTTAAGTCAAACTATTAGCCTCACATGAACTGCTGATTCTCTGTAGATTGACAAAGAACCCTAGGACAACAGAGGTGAAAGTTCCCTTGTGCTCAGAATTTCAAGACTAAATAAACATCTCAAAGATAACAAATATTGTATCTGGATGCACTTGTATAAAGAATAATGTTAAGACCTTTAAAACCTGAAAGAAATTCACCCAACAGTGATAACATTTGTGTTAAATGAGATATAACAGAGCGATGAACTTCCAGTGTTTACTCTGTGCCAGCAATGATTGAGATAAACATTTTATGAAAATTTACTCTTATGCACTTTAAAATTCATAGTAGGTAGTATTAAAAATCACATGATGGAGTAGGAACCTGAAGACAGAGAAGACAGAATTCTGGATTAAAGCCCAGGACAATGGCCCAGTGCCATAAACCTTTACACTGTTACTTCAACAGGGTCTTAGGGGATATCTTTCTTCTTCAACCTCTAATTATTTTCCTACAATTATGTTGCGACTCAAAAGAATTATCTTAATAAAATACATTTTGCCCTTTCCTAAATCTCATCTCCTGACTTCCTTAATAGGCTTCAATTTTTTTAATACCTCTATTTTATTTATTTATTTTTATGTGGTGCTGAGAATTGAACCCAGGGCCTCACATGAGTGAGGCAAGCACTCTACTGATGAGCCACAATCCCAGCTCAACAAGCTTCAATTTTTAATTTTTTCTCTAATCATTTTTTATTAAAAGAAAGATTATACCACTTAATATTTGGAAAATGTATGTAAAAAAGGCAAGTTTGGGCTCAGAGGTGGCAAGATTCCTTCTTAACCATGTGATAGAACACACCCATTTCCAGGATTCCATGAGTCCCAACAGTCCACCCTGAAGAGCAGGCTGACTGTCCACCCTTGCCAGGCTGACTGTGGAAAGGGAGGACCTGCTATGCAGAGTATCTTGGGTTTAACTGGGGCTGATAATCTCCTCCACAACCCTCATTCTCACTTTGGCCTCATATCACATAATTAAAATCCTAGAAGTCATTCTGTACCAGCTGGCCATCTACTGGGCAGGCACTAAAGGCTTATAGTTGGGCTCCTTCTAAAAGGCTTCCAGAGAGCTGTTTTTAGTATGTAGTGAAGGTCATAAACACCCTGAATCACCTATGTAGTCAAGGTCATAACCATTTGCTTATGGATTTGTTCTCATTTATATGAACCATTGGCAGTGTGCCTTTGTTGTTTGATCTGTGTATCTTAAAAGGCTTATAGAAGGACTCAGGGTGAAATGGGCCTATACCTGAAATCTGGGGGCTATTGCTGCCGCCTCCAAATACAAAATGTCTACTATCCCAACCATGCCTCCCCTCTTCTGTCAACTGTCAGAGGCCCAAATCTAATGACCTGGGCCTGAGCTCCCATAGGACAACATCCTCCTCCCTAGAGGTACCAGCTCAGGAACACACCTATAAGGTGCTATAGATCCTCAGATATCCCAGAAACACCTTCCATTGCACTTCAGGGAGAAGAATCTCCTGGATTCTTAAGACTCTGTGTCCCAGGATTCAGGGATTTCTCCTCACCAGCAGAGTCCCTGGTCTTGATGATATCACTTCTGGGTACCATGGCTTCTATTAGCAACAGACTGCTCTAGGTCTTTAAAGAAGGTACTGTGCACTGCCACACTGTTCTCAGCATAACCAGCAAGTGCTGTCCAATTAGGACTCAAAAAAAGCTTGAACTGAATGGAAGATCATTAGTTCCAGACACTTAGAACAACATGGTTTTTTTATGCCTGTAAGACCCGATATAATACAGAGAGGATACTAGTAAAAATAGTGTGAGCTATTCTAGAGAGAGAAAAAGGCAATTGCATGCTTTCAGTAGAAATCATAAGCTAGCATTTTAACCCTATCCTCACCCTACACCTCACTATAAACTAGAAGTTGCCAAACACTTTCTGTCTCATTTTTCCATTGCCATTATATTGAAGGTAAATATACTAACTTCTAGACTTTTAGAAATATGCTATTAATGGAATTTACTTTAAGGAAAGGAAGAGAAGAATCCATTTTGGAGGGCAGGGCATCTTATATCTCAGAGAAGACCATTCATTTGGTGACTGGGATTCTATGTACAACTTAGGATCCTATGTACAAATTACAACTTCAGATGTAAGCAGTTTTTCGTTGAGGTCTCTCAATTTTTGCTTGCCCTCTTTCAGTTGAAGGCACAATTACTGGATGATTTCTTCTGAAGGGCTGACCTATACAGCCATGATGATTTTAGGCCTTAGAGGTACAGCCAGGGACTACAGAGAAGAAACCCAGACACGTTACGGGTTAAAAACAAATTAAATCAAGTAGCATTCATCAGGACTAAGGGAGGACAGAACTGTAATCATTAACTTACTGTTCAAAAGAGGTTGATCACCACACCACAACAGTTGAAAGGCCTTAACCCCCAAAACATGGCTTTGGATTTCAGACCTCAGAGCTGAAAGCTCTGCCTATAGCTCAGACTTGGACAGGAGTGAGGAGGTAGGGCTGAGTGCACCAGGTAACAGTCTAACAGAATTAGAAGTTTGGAGATGTCAGCCTGGGGTTGTGTGGCTCACGGTAGAGCACTCGCCTAGCAGGTGCGAGACCCTGGGTTCAATCCTCAGTACCACATAAAAATAAATAAATAAAATAAAGGTATTATGTCCAACTATAACTCAAAAATAAATATTAAAAAAAAGAAGTTTGGAGATGTCATGGAATGTGGGGAGCCCCTGCCTTCCTGTCTGATCCACAGGCCCCCTGATCTCTGCAGAAGGTCCTCACAAATGAGGAATTTTTACTCATAAGGCAGTCAACAGTTGTTTACCCTCATGCCAGTACCACTCTACTCTCTTCTGCGCCACTCCACAATAATTCTACTTATTATTCATTCTTGGGCATGTGGAAAATCATTAACACAGACTAGTTTTCCCAAAAGTTACATTTTCTTCGGTTATACCCAGAAGTTACTTCATCATTTCTTCAATATCAAAGTGGATATCAAGGCTTTTCCTCAAGTCAAAATTGTATAACTTGGGTTATTTGGTTTTTTGGTGTTTAGCTTTTTGAGTTCTTTATATAGCCTAGTGCTCTATCTCATGTGAGAGTGGTAAAAATTTGCCCTCAAGATGTAGGCTCTCTATTCACTTCACTGATTCTTTCTTTTACCGAGAAGAAGCTTTTTAGTTTGAGTCCATCCCATTTATTGATTCTTGATTTTAATTCTTGCGCTACAGGAGTCTTATCAAGGAAGTAGGGGCCTAATCTGACATGATGGAGACTTGGGCCTACTTTTTCTTCTATTAGAGGCAGTGACTCTGGTTTAATTCCTAGGTCCTTGATCCACTTTGAGGCTGTGAACTTTTTTCACTTGTCGATCAACACAGGAAGCTACACAGAACTTGGACTCTCCCGCTGCAGCAAGTTGCCAGCTTGTCCTTGACAAGACATGGCAGAAAACACTGGAAGGAAAGGGCTCAGTGCTCAGCTCCCACCATCCAGTCACTTTCTGACTTATAAATTGAATCTTTTTCACTTTCAATTTGTCTTTGGTGAAACTGAATTTTTACCTGGATGACATGTGCTTTAATGTACCTTTTCACCTACAGCAGTTTGCACCCACAGTTGGAGCCTCTGCCTGACTTGCCGGAGTCCTGACAAAGCTATTCTGGGCTGCCCCTGAGCAGCAGGGCCCTCCTGGATCTGAGTGGGTCTCCTGGGGCGCTCTGCTCATTTGGCCCTGATCTCTCTCCCTACCCCTGGATTTCCAGGCCTCCTTGCCTCCTCTAGACCTAGGAATTCAGGAGCTTTTCTCTATTGTTTTCACGTTATCTTGTAATGTATATTAACCAATAAAAGCCTTTTACTTGACATGCATAATCATGAATGAATGAGTGAGATATGACTATTAGGCACCAAAGGAGAGTGTAATGAAGAAGCTTTGGATGGAAGGTTGGCGGGGTTCTTAGATACAGCATAGATACATGTTACAATTAGCTGTCTGCCTTCCATTTGCTCCCAGCACCAGTGTTGTAGCCAGAACGCTGGTGTTGCCTTCCCTGTCCCAAGGGGTAGGCAGAGCTCCTTCTGGTGCCACTCTTGGGAGCCTTTCCTGGGGAGGGTCAAGTTGTTGCCCTGTTCCTGGTCCCAGGGTCACATGCAGATGGACAGAGGAGGGCTTCCGACTGCAGTGCAGGAGCCCTGTCTACCTCATCAGCTTCCCTCTCTCCATGCTACAGGGCCAGGCAAAGCACCAAGGGGGGCTGCTCCATTACCTACCTGCAGGAGGCAGGTGTTGTCTGGCTGGAGCCTGCTGGCCCTTCACAGTGCTGGGTGCTGGGTGTACTTTCTATACAAGTAACTTGAGACTCTCTCTTCCATGGAAACAGTTAAGTGCTCTGGCAAGAGTCTGAGTTCTTTTCATTTCTATTCTCTCTGAATTTTCTGGTGCAGTGACTTATCTCTCAAGATTAAAAGATGCTACGGTTGATGAGAAACTTCCTGGGTTTGTTGGCTGGGCCATTTATCATTACATGCAGTGTATGTTCCCAAAACTACCTCAGTGTCATCTCAGGTCACAAAAATGCAGACTTGGAGGGAGTGTTAAAGGGCTGACAGCTACTTAATACAAAAAGGAAAACTTGAAACTGATTCTGTGCTGTATTTAAAGCACATGAACATTCCCACACCGGATGCCGGCCAGCTAGAGTTCTTTTGTTTTAGGAAAGGCAGAACAGAAGAATTTGGGCTTGAATGACAGTGTGAGGAATTCAAGCTAGATATGGGGATGACTGGCAGTAGTTTAGGAGTTGGAATAGGCTACCAGGCAATATTCTTTGAAGATTTTAATGTACACTTGTATGTACACTTGTAATGTACACTTGTAATGCTCACATTATGGCTTGGTTGATGTTAATGCAAAATTCCATATCACACTCCGTTTTCCTGCCTAAGTCAATTTTATGATGGCAGGTGGAACTGAGTGGGGCACCAAGCCATTCCCCATTTTGAGGTGAGTCAGCAGTCCAAGGATGTTCTGCATGCCCATCTCTCTGTGTGTCCTGCCCACTTCATTTCAGCAGCTGTCTCTTTGTCTCTGGACTGCATCCTTGTTCCTCTCTCCTGGGCCTCTCCCCTCTCCCAGGCACCCTGTGTAACAAGACTTAGTGATCCATGGCAGAAAAAGATGCCACCTGGGAACAAGAGGTGCTCTATAGGAGTGTTTTTCAGGCCCCAAAGAGAAAGACATCAGAGGATTTGATTGCAACACTTCTCCTTTGAATGAACTATGACTCTGTCTTTTCCTAACTTAGGATTTTGACTGCTGTGTTCAAGGGAGGTGTGCCTAGTGGGATGGAGTAATACTCCTTTTTGGCCCTTTGGAGAGATTCACAGCAGCCCTGACAGTGGAGCCAAGCTGAGTTTATGGTTGCGTCTTGAAAGGAATAGGTCCTTCATGTTTGTTTACTCTTTACAACGTACTCTTTTTTTATTCAACCACCTCACAAAGACGAAACAGAAAACAAGCAAGTTTTAAGTTATTCGCCTCCCGCCGCTGCTGCGCAGCAAACAGCAGTTCAGCAGGCGTGGCGTAGGGACCCTATGAAGAGGTCTCTAACCAAGCCTTCATGAAACAGCGAACCCAAACCGAAACCAACCGAGACTGGGTCAGACCAGAGACAGGCCAGACCCACCCCTCCCTTCGGACACTCGGGCAAGGAGCCTGGGGTCCGCCATAGCAGAGAGGTGACGTCACCAGAATTCAGCAGACTGGATTCCTTCCCAGCGGAATCGGCTTTAGCAGGTGTGTGATTCCCACCCCCACCAGATACATACAGCTGGGAAAACTCGACCCAGAGCTCCGTGGGCGCACTGTAGGGGCTGAGGGAAACGGAGGAGACTCCCAACCCCCAACTCCCCCTACGGCCAGCAGAGTGGGCGTGACGGTAGGGGCCCCAGGGAAGCAAAAGGGACTCCCGACCCCCACCACCAGCGGCGTGGACATGATTGTAGGGGCCGAGGGAAGCAGAGGGGCTTCTCGATCCCCAACTCCCCTTACCACCAGCAGCGACATCCAAGGTCTTAGCCACCAGTTCCCGGGGGTGTGCCCAACAAAGGGGTCAGGAAAAATTAAACTGTCAGTTCCCAGATAACCGCTCCACAACACTGGGGCTTGGATGAATAACAGAGAGAGTGCTCAGTCGTTCGGGAAATAGGGCACACAGTGGGGCTGCAAGTGTAATCAGATCCTTGGAGAGCGCCTCTGGCAAGCGGGGGTCTAGCTGGCTGACAGGAGGAAGCGGGGAGGGGCAGGAGAAGAGAAACGGCTCTGGACTAACAGGATTGACAGACTCCCAGGAGCCGCCTTACAGGGATTGCTGTTGGCACATAGAGGGCAGAAGCTTGGCTCAGAGGGCACAGCTCCACCTATGGAGGAGAAGAAAATGGCTCTCTAAGACTTCATTTTTTTTTTTTAATTTCTATTTTATTAGTTTTTTTACTCTCCCCTTTTCCTTACTTCTTTCTTTCCCTTTTCAAGTTTTAATGCTCTTTCCATTCTCCTCTATTCTATCTATCTCTCTCTCCCTCTTTCTTTTTAAGAGCACTTTCCTTCCCCTACCCCCCAACTTTCATCCCAAGCATTACGTCTTCCATTACGTGTAACTGTCTAAATGCAAATAGGTGATCATTTCAAGGCTGTCTATAGGGCTCCTAAATACCTAGCTATTACCAAACAACCTGATCCAATTGCCTGTTAATATCCCCCTTCAGTAGAGCAATCTTCCAAAGTAGCCAAGACATACTAACCTTCATACCATCATAGCACCTAACCTAAACATAAAGTCCTAAGACCAAACAACAGATCACTATATGGCTACAGAATCCGTAAGCTTTTTATGAATTGAAGGAATCAGCTTTAAAGTACAATAAAGCCCAACATTTCTAGGCATAGTCTCCCACCACAAAGGAGAGACCACAGAGATATACAAAACCAAAACAAATTCATAGGAGAAAACAGAAACACAACAGTTAAACAGAGTTGGAAAGTAATGTGAACAACATGAAAAAACAAGGGAAAAAAGGATTACAAACAATGCAGGACAACTTAAATCTACAGGAGAACCTAGAGGCATCAGAAAAATGGACAGAGAAAGAACTCAAGGCATACCTGACTCAGATGGAATGGAATCTTAGAGAAGTCATGAGACAGCAAGTCCAAACAATGAAAGAATACTTTGAAAACGAATTACATAAGCAAATTCAAATAGCAAAGAATGAACTCTACCAGGAGATAGAGATTTTAAAAAAAAAATCAAACAGTAATCCTAGAAATGCAGGAAACCATAAACCAAATTAAAAACTCAAACAAGAATATTACAAATAGACTAGATCAAATAGAAGTCAGAACATCAGATAATTAAGACAAAGTTTATCAACTCAAAAAGAATATAGTCAGCGCAGAAAGGATGTTAAGAAATCACGAAAGTTTAAAGATGGCGGCGAGGGGAGTGCATTGCCCCCGTGTGCTGCTTCACTGTGTGGGAGTATGACAAGTCAGGACGGCTAAAGGATATCTTGTTAGGAATTTCCAGCAATAGTGGGGTGCTCCGGAACCTGGAGGAAGGATTTCCATCGCACGAGGATCAGCTACGGGGACTCAAACGCGAGAGGTTTGTCGCACTGCTTATTCAGCAAATCGGCCCGAGGCTAGAATCTGCAGCGTGCGCTGGGATAGAGACGCAGGGTTACAGCGCTGCAGTTTCTGCCAGCCGCGCAAGCACCGTACTCAGGGCTGAATTCTGGGTTCGAGACGGGGGAAGGAAGCGGTCCATCTCGGTTCTCCACACCGGTCAGACCACAGAGGAGGCCAGCAGCCACCATGTTGGTAAACTGACGTCACCACCGCTGTTTTCGACTGACCGCAGCTCATTCAGCCATAGAACAGGTAATTTCAGGCTGCAATTCGCCTGCGGCTTGCAGACAGATTGCTAGGGCTCAGCGCCTGGGTGCTTCTTAGAACCTGATCTTATCGGAGTGAATACCCAGCGCGGAGCGGCGGCTGAGCCCGCGGAGGCTGCTTCTTGGACCCTGCGCCTACCAGAGCATACAACAAGCACTAAGCAGCCGAATTACGGCTCCCGGAACTGAGCCCGCGGGGACTGCTTCTTGGAGCTTACATTTATAGGAGCTTACACCGAGCACGGAGTGGCCGAGTTCCGGCTCCCAGAACTTCCCTGGCCCGGGGCTAGGAGCCCACGGAAACTGCTTCTCGGTCCGGGTCCTGCTGAGGGCCGGTCAGGACTCACCCGGTGCTTTGGTTGCCCGGCAAGGGGAACGAAATGCTGCCATTCGCATAGGATACCAACATGGCAGAGATCTGATGTCTGCAGAAAGCGGCGGAGGAGGGAACTTCATCAATACCAGTGGTGACATAAGCAGTTGGTCTCCTGGTAGGGGGGGTGAGGCACAGTCACCCGAGTCTCCTCAATTTGTCGTCGAGCCAGAGGGAAGGAGCCGGGCCGCCGCCAGCGCCCGGAGCAGGCCCAGCGGCTTGCCAGCGTGGTGACCGCGTGACCCCAATTGGAGAGGGGGCGGAGCGGAGCCGCCACCCGCAACCGCAAGGTGGGCAGACCCGCGACCCAGTGGTACATGGGCGTGGTAGGAGGGGCAGGGCAGAGCCGCTGTTCGCGCTGTGACGAATGAGCGTGCAAGGTAAACAGACCTGTGACAGCCTGGCGGGTCAGGCCCAGTGGCCTGCCAGTGTGGTACACACGTCACCCCAACTGGAGTAGGGGCAGAGCAGATCCTTCTCCCACGCCCGGATCAGGCCCTGCCGGTGTGGTGGTCACGTGACCCCAATCGGGGGCGGAGCAGAACCGCCACCCGTGCCCGCAGGGTGAGCAGACCAGTGATCAACCTGTAGATCAGGCCCAGGGGTCCGCAGGCGTGGTAGGAGGGGCAGGGCAGATCCGCCGCCCGCGCCTCCAAGGTAGGCAGACCTACAACAGACCTGCGGATCAGGCCCAGGAGCCTGCCGGCGTGGTACAAACACCACCCTAATTGGAGTAGTGGCAGAGCAGAGTCGCCGCCCGTGCCAGGAACAGGCCCAGTGTCCTGCAGGCGGGGTAGTCACGACACCCCAATTGGAGTAGGGGCAGAGCAGAGCCTCCACCCGTGCCCGAAAGGTGGGCAGATCTGCGACCGACCAGCGGGACAGGCCCAGTGGCCTACCGGTACGACAGACACGTCACCCCATTTGCAGTAGGGGCAGAGTAGAGCCGCCGCCCGCGCCTGCAGGGTAGGCAAACCTGCAACCGACCGGCGGATCAGGCCCAGTGGCCTGCCGGCGTGGTACACTCGTCACCCCAATTGGAGTAGGGGCAGAACAGAGCCGCCGCCAGCTCCCAGAACAGGCCCAGTGACCTGCCGGCGTGGTAGCCACGACACCCCAATTGGAATAAGAAGAGAGCAGAGCCGCCGCCCGCACCTGCAGGAAAGATACGCAAGCAGTATGAAAAGACAAGGAAAGAAAGGACCACAAGCAATGCAGGTCAACGCAACTTTAGAAGAGGTAACAGCTGCAGCAGATGGAATGTCAGATAAAGAATTCAGGATATACATGCTTCAGATGATCTGGAGTATCAAGGAAGACATTAAACAGCAAAATCAGACAATGAAAGATCACTTCGACAACGAATTACGCAAACAAATCCAGGAAGCAAAGGATCAACTATACAGGGAGATAGAGGTTATAAAAAACAAACAAACAGAAATCCTAGAAATGCAGGAAGCAATAAACCAACTTAAAAACTCAATGGAGAATACTACCAGCAGAGTAGAACACTTAGAAGATAGAACATCAGACAATGAAGACAAAGTATTTCAACTGGAAAAGAACATAGACAGCTCAGCAAGACTGTTAAGAAACCATGAGCAGAACATCCAAGAAATATGGGATAACATTAAGAGACCAAATTTAAGAGTCATTGGGATACAGGAAGGTACAGAGCTCCAAACCAAAGGAATGAGAAGTCTATTCAATGAAATAATACAAGAAAACTTCCCAGACTTGAAGAATGAGACAGAATCCCAAATCCTAGAAGCCTACAGGACGCCGAATGTGCAAAATCATAAGAGACCCACACCTAGACACATTATAATGAAGATGCCCAACATACAGAATAAGGAGAGAATTTTAAAAGCTACAAGAGAAAGGAAGCAGATTACATTTAGGGGTAAGCCAATCAGGATAACAGCTGATCTGTCAACACAGACTCTGAAAGCTAGAAGATCCTGGAATAACATATTTCAAACACTGAAAGAAAATGGGTTCCAACCAAGAATTGTGTATCCAGCGAAATTAAGCTTCAGGATGGAGGATGAAATTAAAACCTTCCACGATAAACAAAAGTTTAAAGAATTTGCAGCTAGAAAACCATCTCTTCAAAACATCCTCGCCAAAGCATTACAGGAAGAGGAAATGGAAAATAACAATGAAAACCAACAGTGGGAGGTAGGACAGTAAAGGGGGGGGGATAATCAAAGAGGAAAACAAACCATGTTTAGTAACAGAAATAAACAAATATGGCTGGAAGAACAACCCATATCTCAATAATAACCCTAAATGTTAATGGCTTAAACTCACCAATTAAGAGACACAGGCTAGTAGAATGGATCACAAAACAAGACCCAACAATATGCTGCCTACAGGAGACGCATTTGATAGGAAAGGACATACATAGGCTGAAGGTGAAAGGTTGGGAAAAATCATATCACTCATATGGACTTCGGAAACAAGCAGGAGTGTCCATACTCATATCAAATAAAATAGATTTTAAGCCAAAGTTAATCAAAAGGGATAAAGAGGGACACTACATACTGCTTAAGGGAACCATACACCAACAAGACATAACAATCATAAATATTTATGCCCCAAACAATGGTGCAGCTATATTCGTCAAACAAACTCTTCTCAAGTTCAAGAGTCTAATAGACCACCATACCATAATCATGGGAGACTTCAACACACCTCTCTCGCCACTGGACAGATCTTCCAAACAAAAGTTGAATAAGGAAACTATAGAACTCAATAACACTATTAATAACCTAGACCTAATTGACATATATAGAATATACCACCCAACATCAAGCAGTTACACTTTTTTCTCAGCAGCACATGGATCCTTCTCAAAAATGGATCATATATTATGTCACAGGGCAACTCTTAGACAATATAAAGGAGTAGAGATAATACCATGCATCTTATCTGATCATAATGGAATGAAACTGAAAATCAACGATAAAAGAAGGAAGGAAAAAGCATACATCACTTGGAGAATGAACAATAGGTTACTGAACGATCAATGGGTTATAGAAGACATCAAGAAGGAAATCAAAAAATTCTTAGAGATAAATGAAAACACAGACACAACATATCGGAATCTATGGGACACATTGAAAGCAGTTCTAAGAGGAAAATTCATTGCTTGGAGTTCATTCCTTAAAAAAAGAAAAAACCAACAAATAAATGATCTCATACTTCATCTCAAAATCCTGGAAAATGAAGAGCAAAACAACAGCAAAAGAAGTAGAAGGCAAGAAATAATTAAAATCAGAGCTGAAATTAATGAAATCGAAACAAAAGAAACAATTGAAAAAATTGACAAAACTAAAAGTTGGTTCTTTGAAAAAATAAACAAAATCGACAGACCCTTAGCGATGCTAGCGAAGAGAAGAAGAGAGAGAACTCAAATTACTAGCATACGGGATGAAAAAGGCAATATCACAACAGACACTTCAGAAATACAGAAGATAATCAAAAACTATTTTGAATCCTTATACTCCAATAAATTAGAAGATAGTGAAGGCATAGATAAATTTCTTAAGTCATATGATCTGCCCAGATTGAGTCAGGAGGATATAGAAAACCTAAACAGACCAATATCAATTGAGGAAATAGAAGAAACCATAAAAAGACTACCAACTAAGAAAAGCCCAGGTCCAGATGGGTATACAGCAGAATTTTACAAAACCTTTAAAGAAGAACTAATACCAATACTTTTCAAGCTACTTCAGGAAATAGAAAAGGAGGGAGAACTTCCAAATTCATTCTATGAGGCCAACATCACCCTGATACCTAAACCAGACAAAGACACTTCAAAGAAAGAAAACTACAGACCAATATCTCTAATGAACCTAGATGCAAAAATCCTCAATAAAATTCTGGCGAATCGGATACAAAAACATATCAAAAAAATTGTACACCATGATCAAGTAGGATTCATCCCTGGGATGCAAGGCTGGTTCAATATACGGAAATCAATAAATGTTATTCACCACATCAATAGACTTAAAAATAAGAACCATATGATCATCTCGATAGATGCGGAAAAAGCATTTGACAAAGTACAGCATCCCTTTATGTTCAAAACTCTAGAAAAACTAGGGATAACAGGAACATACCTCAATATTGTAAAAGCAATCTATGCTAAGCCTCAGGCTAGCATCATTCTGAATGGAGAAAAACTGAAGGCATTCCCTCTAAAATCTGGAACTAGACAGGGATGCCCTCTCTCTCCACTTCTGTTCAACATAGTTCTCGAAACACTGGCCAGAGCAATTAGACAGACGAAAGAAATTAAAGGCATAAAAATAGGAAAAGAAGAACTTAAATTATCACTATTTGCAGATGATATGATTCTATACCTAGCAGACCCAAAAGGCTCTACAAAGAAACTATTAGAGCTAATAAATGAATTCAGCAAAGTGGCAGGATATAAAATCAACACACATAAATCAAAGGCATTCCTGTATATCAGCGACGAATCCTCTGAATTGGAAATGAGGACAACCACTCCATTCAAAATATCTTCAAAAAAAATAAAATACTTGGGAATCAACCTAACAAAAGAGGTGAAAGACTTATACAATGAAAACTACAGAACCCTAAAGAGAGAAATAGAAGAAGATCTTAGAAGATGGAAAAATATACCCTGTTCATGGATAGGCAGAACTAACATCATCAAAATGGCGATATTACCAAAAGTTCTCTATAGGTTTAATGCAATGCCAATCAAAATCCCATCGGCATTTCTTATAGAAATAGAGAAAGCAATCATGAAATTCATATGGAAAAATAAAAGACCCAGAATAGCAAAAACAATGCTAAGCAGGAAGTGTGAATCAGGCGGTATAGCGATACCAGACTTCAAACTATACTACAGAGCAATAGTAACAAAAACAGCATGGTACTGGTACCAAAACAGGCGGGTGGACCAATGGTACAGAATAGAGGACACAGAAACCAATCCACAAAACTACAACTATCTTATATTTGATAAAGGGGCTAAAAGCATGCCATGGAGGAAGGATAGCATCTTCAACAAATGGTGCTGGGAAAACTGGAAATCCATATGCAACAAAATGAAACTGAATCCCTTTCTCTCGCCATGCACAAAAGTTAATTCAAAATGGATCAAGGAGCTTGATATCAAATCAGAGACGCGCCGTCTGATAGAAGAAAAAGTTGGCTACGATCTACAGTCGGTGGGGTCGGGCTCCAAATTCCTCAATAGGACACCCATAGCACAAAAGTTAATAACTAGAATCAACAAATGGGACTTACTCAAACTAAAAAGTTTTTTCTCAGCAAAAGAAACAATAAGAGAGGTAAATAGGGAGCCTACACCCTGGGAACAAATCTTTACTCCTCACACTTCAGATAGAGCCCTAATATCCAGAGTATACAAAGAACTCAAAAAATTAGACAATAAGAAAACAAACAACCCAATCAACAAATGGGCCAAAGACCTGAACAGACACTTCTCAGAGGAGGACATACAGTCAATCAACAAGTACATGAAAAAATGCTCAACATCTCTAGCAGTCAGAGAAATGCAAATCAAAACCACCCTAAGATACCATCTCACTCCAGTAAGATTGTCAGCCATTAGGAAGTCAAACAACAACAAGTGCTGGCGAGGATGTGGGGAAAAGGGTACACTTGTACATTGCTGGTGGGACTGCAGATTGGTGCAGCCAATTTGGAAAGCAGTATGGAGATTTCTTGGAAAGCTGGGAATGGAGCCACCATTTGACCCAGCTATTCCCCTTCTTGGTCTATTCCCTAAAGACCTAAAAAGAGCATGCTACAGGGACACTGCTACATCGATGTTCATAGCAGCACAGTTCACAATAGCAAGACTGTGGAACCAACCTAGATGCCCTTCAATAGACGAATGGATAAAAAAAATGTGGCATTTATACACAATGGAGTATTACTCTGCATTAAAAAATGACAAAATCATAGAATTTACAGGGAAATGGATGGCATTAGAGCAGATTATGCTAAGTGAAGCTAGCCAATCCCTAAAAAACAAATGCCAAATGTCTTCTTTGATATAAGGAGAGTAACTAAGAACAGTGTAGGGACGAAGAACAGGAGAAGAAGATTAACATTTAACAGGGATGAGAGGTGGGAGGGAAAGGGAGAGAGAAGGGAAATTGCATGGTAATGGAAGGAGACCCTCAGGGTTATACAGTGGAGGAGGTAGAGAGAGAGGAGGGGAGGGGAGGGGAGAGGTGGGGAGGGGGGAGGGTGGAGGATGGGAAAGGCAGTGGAGCACAACAGACACTAGTATGGCAATTTGTAAATCAATGGATGTGTAACTGATGTGATTCTGCAATCTGTGTATGGGGTGAAGGTGGGAGTTCATAACCCACTTGAATCAAAGTGTGGAATATGATATGTCAAGAAATTTGTAATGTTTTGAACAACCCACAATAAAAAATTAAAAAAAAAAAAAAAAAAAGAAATCACAAGCAATCCATCCAAGAGATATGGGATGTCATAAAAAAACCAAACTTGAGACTCATTGGGATAGAAGAAGGTATAGAGGTTCAAACCAAAGGAATGAACAATCTGTTGAATGAAATAATCTTAGAAAACTTCCCAGATATGAAAGATGGAATGGATTGCCAAATCCTGGAATCCTACAGGACCCCAAACATACAAAACCGTAATAGACCAACACCAAGACACATAATTATGAAGATATCCAACATACAGAACAAGGAGAGAATATTAAAAGCTACAAGAGAATGGAGGCAGATTACATTCAGGGGTAAACCAATTAGGTTAACGGCTGATTTTTCATCACGGACGTTGAAAGCAAGAAGATCCTGGAACAACGTATTTCAAACGCTGAAAAATAATGGATTCCAAACAAGAATACTGTATCCAGCAAAATTAAGCTTCAGATTTGACAATGAAATTAAAATATTTCACAATAAGCAAAAGTTAAAACAATTCGCAGCCAGAAAACCAGCACTGCAAGGCATTTTGAGCAAAACAATACAAGAAGAGGAATTGAAAAACAGCACCCAAAACTAACAGTGGGAGGTAACTCAGTAAAGGGAAGGAAAAAAAATAACCAAAAAGGAAAAACTAACCATATTAAAATAAATAAATAAATAAGCATGACTGGAAGTACAAACCATATATCAATAGTAACCCTAAACATTAATGGCTTAAATTCACCAATCAAGAGACATAGGCTAGTAACCTGGATTAAAAAAAACAGATCCAACAATATGCTGCCTTCAGGAGACTCATATGATAGGAAAATACATACACAGACTGAAGGTGAAAGGTTGGGAAAAATCATACCACTCACATGGTCCTCGGAAGCAAGCAGGAGTGGCCATATTCATATCGAATAAAATCAACTTCAAACCTAAGTTAATCAAAAGGGATAAAGAAGGACACTATATACTGTTAAAAGGAACCATTCACCAACAAGACATAACAATTATCAATATATATGCACCAAACAATGGTGCTGCAACATTCATAAAACAAACTCTCTTCAAGTTCAAGAGTCAAATAGACCACAACACAATGATTATGGGTGACTTCAACACACTGCTCTCTCCATTGGACAGATGCTCCAGACAAAAGCTGAATAAATAAACTATACAACTCAATAACACAATCAATAACCTAGACTTAACCAACATATATAGAATATATCAACCATCATCAAGTGGATATATGTTCTTTTCAGCAGCACATGGATCCTTCTCAAAGATAGACCATATATTATGCCATAGGGCAACTCTTAGTAAATATAAAGGGGTGGAGATAATACCATGCATCTTATCTGATCATAATGGAATTAAACTGGAAATCAATGATAAAAGAAGGAAGGAAAAATCATGCATCACCTGGAAAATGAACAATATGTTACTGAATGATCAATGGGTTACAGAAGACAAAAAGGAGGAAATCAAAAAATTCTTAGAGATAAAAGAAAATACAGACACAACATATCGGAATCTATGGGACACAATGAAAGCAGTTTTAAGAGGGAAATTCATTGCCTGGAGGTCATTCCTCAAAAAAAGAAAAAACTAACAAATAAATGAGCTCACACTTCATCTCAAAACCTTAGAAAAGGAAGAGCAAAATAACAGCAAATGTAGTAGAAGGCAAGAAATAATTAAAATCAGAGCGGAAATCAACAAAATTGAAACAAAAAAAACCATTGAAAAAATTGATAAAACTAAAAGTTGGTTCTTTGAAATAATAAATAAGATCAACAGACCCTTAGCCATGCTAACGAAGACAAGAAGAGAGAGAACTCAATTACTAACATACGGGATGAAAAACACAATATCACAATGGACACTACAGAAATATAGAAGATAATTAGAAATTATTTTGAAACACTATATTCCAATAAAATAGAAGATAGTGAAGATATCGATAAATTTCTTAAGTCATATGATTTGCCCAGATTGAGTCAAGAAGACACACACAATTTAAACAGACCAATAACAAAGGAGGAAGAAGCCATCAAAAGACTTCCAACCAAGAAAAGCCCTGGACCAGATGGGTATACAGCGGAGTTTTATAAAAACTTCAAAGAAGAATTAATACCAATACTTTTCAAGTTATTTCAAGAAAAAGAAATAGAAATAGAAAAAGAAGGAGCTCTTCCAAATTCATTCTATGAGGCCAACATCACCATGATCCCGAAACCAGCAAAGACACTTCAAAGAAAGAAAACTACAGACCAATATCTCTAATGAACTTAGATGCAAAAATCCTCAATACAATCCTGGTGAATCGAATACAAAAGCATATCAAAAAAATTGTGCACCATGATCAAGTAGAATTCATCCCTGGGATGCAAGGCTGGTTCAATATACGGAAATCAATAAATGTTATTCACCACATCAATAGACTTAATGATAAGAACCACATGATCATCTCGATAGATGCAGAAAAAGCATTCGACAAAGTACAGCATCCCTTTATGTTCAAAACATTAGAAAAACTAGGGATAACAGGAACTTACCTCAACATTGTAAAAGCTATATATGCTAAGCCTCAGGCTAGCATCATTCTAAATGGAGAAAAACTGAAGGCATTCCCTCTAAAATCTGGAACAAGACAGGGCTGCCCTCTCTCACCACTTCTATTCAATTTAGTCCTTGAAATACTAGCCAGAGCAATTAGACAGACAAAAGAAATTAAAGGCATAAAAATAGGAAAAGAAGAACTTAAATTATCACTATTTGCGGATGATATGATACTATATCTAACAGACCCAAAAGGGTCTACAAAGAAACTACTAGAGCTAATAAATGAATTCAGCAAAGTGGCAGGATATAAAATCAACACCCATAAATCAAAGGCATTTCTGTATATCAGCAACAAAACGTCTGAAACGGAAATGAGGAAAAACACCCCATTCACAATATCCTCAAAAAAAAATAAAATATTTGGAAATCAACCTAACAAAAGAGTTGAAAGATTTATACAATGAGAACTACAGAACCCTAAAGAGAGAAATAGAAGAAGATCTTAGAAGATGGAAAAATATACCCTGTTCATGGATAGGCAGAACTAACATCATCAAAATGGCGATATTACCCAAAGTTCTCTATAGGTTTAATGCAATGCCAATCAAAATCCCAATGGCATTTCTTGTAGAAATAGATAAAGCAATCATGAAATTCATATGGAGAAATAAAAGACCCAGAATAGCAAAAGCAACTCTAAGCAGGAAGTGTGAATCAGGCAGCATAGCGATACCAGATTTCAAACTATACTACAGAGCAATAGTAACAAAAACAGCATGGTACTGGTACCAAAACAGGCGGGTGGACCAATGGTACAGAATAGAGGACACAGAGACTAGTCCACAAAGTTACAACTATCTTATATTTGATAAAGGGGCTAAAAGCATGCCATGGAGGAAGGATAGCATCTTCAACAAATGGTGCTGGGAAAACTGGAAATCCATATGCAACAAAATGAAACTGAATCCCTTTCTCTCACCATGCACAAAAGTTAACTCAAAATGGATCAAGGAGCTTGATATCAAATCAGAGACTCTGCGTCTGATAGAAGAAAAAGTTGGCTCCAATCTACATATTGTGGGGTCGGGCTCCAAATTCCTTAATAGGACATCCAAAACACAAGAGTTAATAACAAGAAACAACAAATGGGACTTACTTAAACTAAAAAGTTTTTTCTCAGCAAGAGAAACAATAAGAGAGGTAAATAGGGAGCCTACATCCTGGGAACAAATTTTTACTCCTCACACTTCAGATAGAGCCCTAATATCCAGAGTATACAAAGAACTCAAAAAATTAAACAATAAGATAACAAATAACCCAATCAACAAATGGGCCAAGGACCTGAACAGACACTTCTCAGAGGAGGACACACAATCAATCAACAAGTACATGAAAAAATGCTCACCATCTCTAGCAGTCAGAGAAATGCAAATCAAAACTACCCTAAGATACCATCTCACTCCAGTAAGATTGGCAGCCATTATGAAGTCAAACAACAACAAGTGCTGGCGAGGATGTGGGGAAAAGGGTACTCTTGTACATTGCTGGTGGTGCGGCCAATTTGGAAAGCAGTATGGAGATTCCTTGGAAAGCTGGGAATGGAACCACCATTTGACCCAGCTATTGCCCTTCTCGGACTATTCCCTGAAGACCTAAAAAGAGCGTACTACAGGGATACTGCCACATCGATGTTCATAGCAGCACAATTCACAATAGCTAGACTGTGGAACCAACCCAGATGCCTTCAATAGATGAATGGATAAAAAAAAAATGTGGCATTTATACACAATGGAGTATTACTCTGCACTAAAAAATGACAAAATCATGGAATTTGCAGGAAAATGGATGGCATTAGAGCAGATTATGCTAAGTGAAGCTAGCCAATCCCTAAAAAACAAATGCCAAATGTCTTCTTTGATATAATGAGAGCAACTAAGAACAGAGCAGGGAGGAAGAGCAGGAGGAAAAGATTAACATTAAACGGAGACATGAGGTGGGAGGGAAAGGGAGAGAAAAGGGAAATTGCATGGAAATGGAAGGAGACCCTCATTGTTACACAAAATTACATATAAGAGGTTGTGAGGAGAATGGGAAAAAAACAAGGAGAGAAATGAATTACAGTAGATGGGGTAGAGAGAGAAGATGGGAGGGGAGGGGAGGGGAGGGGGGATAGTAGAGGATAGGAAAGGCAGCAGAATACAACATACACTAGTATGGCAATATGTAAAACAGTGGATGTGTAACCGATATGATTCTGCAATCTGTATTTGGGGTAAAAATGGGAGTTCATAACCCACTTGAATCTAATGTATGAAATATGATATGTCAAGAGCTTTGTAATGTTTTGAACAACCAATAAAAATAAATAAATAAATAAATAAATAAAACACCCTGCCCAGCCATTTCTTTAAAGGAAAACATGAGACTTTCTAAATTTACTCTGATAATTTCTCTGTGCCAAGATAGGCCATTGTGTTCCTCATGGATGAGGTAGAACTGATATCTGAATGGGGTTTTATAAATTTGATTATAGGAAATCATGAAGAGCATCATGATGAAAAAAAAAAAAAAAAAAAGCAACACTGGAATCAATGGCCTCCAAGGGGATATTCAGGGTAGGGTAATTACCATGAAAAAAGGAGCACTATCAGGCCAAAATAGCCACATTCGTGATGCAAGGGTAGAGAAAATCTGCTCCTATCACTGGTTTACTTTGCTTAACCAGTCTGTATTGCCTATTTTCTGTGTGGCATTTGTATCATCTGTTTCATCCAAAGTGAACTGACCAGGCCAAGGAATGTCCAGCACTTTCTGAACTGACTGTGAAGAACTAGAGTAAGAGGCACATGTTTCCTGCATGGGTCACTGTTTCTTATTGGCAGGTATTTCATAGCAAAAAAGAAAAAAAAATTCACAAAATAAAAATTCATATCCTGTTATAACATTAAGAGTCAGAGGACCTCTGGGGTATATAAATGCCTCAGGAGCATGTTTTTACTGGACTACTGCATGTAAAATGTAATAAGAAAAGGAAAAGTCACAGTTCACCAAGAAATGAGCCAGGATCACAACTGGAAGGTGTTTGAGAGATAGAAATCTCTCAAAGTCCTCATCACCTATCACTACATCATTCCCATTCTAAAAGTATCTTCCATCCCTCCTTAGGAAATATTATCTCCTGGTCCAAGTTCAGGTGCAAGAACTGACTCAGTTAAGCCAGAAGTTACAAGAATCAAAGAGATTCCTCCTTCTACCTCAGTCAGCATCTCAAGAAATTCCTCAGCCAGAAAGACAGTCACCAGGGGCAGGACATCCACAAGCAACTGGCTGAAGGCTGCAGGCTGGCAGAAAGCTTTGTCTATAGGCTTAGCGCAGGTTGGGTGGCCTTGATCACACTAACCTGCTCTGAAGTCCCTGGTTCACAGGATGCTTGACATCTCCACCAGTAGCATTTCACCAGCTGCTCTGGTTTCTACATCACAGCTGAGGCCGTGGTAGGATGAGTACAGCCTGAGGGGGAACAAAAGGAGAACTGCGCTGTATTGGAGCTCACAATATTCCAACTGTCTCTATCCTCCCTAATGGTGTGTGGCCTCTGGAGCAAGAGATAGCAACCACCAGTGCTCAAAGTCAAGAGGCAGATAGATTCTTAAGAGTACAGAGAACCTGAACTAGTAAAGAAAGTTTCTTCAGCTCTTCCTGAGCACTGACTTTTATACCTGTTGGCACATGGTCCACTTCTGCCTTCTGGGGTTTTTGTTTCCTCATCTGTAAAATGAATCAAATAATGTGTTGTATTTAGCTCTAGCAAATGAATGAAGGAATTCCCATGAACTCATTTTAAACCACAGTACTGATAAGTGTTTAGGGTTCCTTCAGTTAAAAAATGGAATGAGGTGGCAGAAATGTTGGTTCATACGAGAACAGATTCTAAAGTTAAATTGCCCCCAGTAGATTGCAGAAGCCAATTTGGAGATGCCCATAAAGTCCCTAATATAAGGAGGGATGAAGTACAGGAAGTAGGTTCTATTTGAGAATTTTGAGGGGGCACAGAGCTATTAAGACTGGGAATGAGCTTTGTAGAAGGAAGACAGATGTAACTAGAGAAATCCAAATAACCTGGACAAGTATCCAATAATCAGGGGACCAAAATACATTTTGGCATAATGATATCCAGCCAACAGTGTGCATCATAGCATCCCAGAACATTTCTTTTAATTCAAAATATGAGATCATTCAGGACAATCCTGTATGTGCATTCCGTATCTATACATACATAATTTATGTCTCCATGTTCAGGTAGAATGCTGTATTGAAATGTGTAAAATACAGCTATTTAATGACTTCTGGATATTTCTAAAATTTTTTTAAGAATATGAGGAGGAGGAGGAGGATAAAGAAGAAGGAGAGCCACTGGATTACACATAACAATGAATGACCAAGGACAATAAGCAAGGGTAATACAATGGGGTTTGGCTATTCTAAATTACACATCATGAGGCCAAAAGTAGCTGCATATTCCATAATCAAAGGTAAAATAAGCTTCTGATTGCCTGATTTTGTTCATTCAACTAAAGATGACAGTCTTTTTTTCATTTTATATGACAGCAGAATGCATTAGAATTCATATTACACATATAGAGCATAATTTTTCATATCTCTGGTTGTATACAAAGTATATTCACACCATACATGTCTTCATACATGTACTAAGGGTAATATCTATCTCATTCCACCAGACATAGTCCTTTTAACCAAGTTATGAATTTCATTTGTGCTAGTTGTAGAATGAGTCTGTCCAAGGGGAACAAGCAGTGGTTGTTGTTGTTGTTGTTAGATATACGTAACAGTAGAGTGTATTTTTGATGTATTATACATCCATGGAGTGCAACCCATTCCAATTAAGATCCTATTCTTGTGTTTGTACATAATGTGTATTTTCACTGGTCATGTATTCATATATAAACATAGGAAAGTTGTGTCCAATTCATTTTAATATCTTTCCTAATCCCATCCCACCTCTCTTCCCTTCATTCTCCTTGGTCTAATCCAATGAACTTCTATTCTTCCTTCTTCCCTCGCCCCTTTATTATGTGTTAGCATACACATATCAGAGAGAACATTTGGCCTTTGGTTTGGGGGTATTGGCTTATTTCACTTAGCATGATATTCTCCAGATCCATCCATTTACTGTCAAATATCATTTAATTTATCTTTATGGCTAAGTAACATTCTATGGTATATACCTGTCACATTTTCATTATCCATTACACCTAGGTTGGCTCCATAGCTTTGCTATTGTGAATTGAGCTGCTATAAACATTGATGTGGCTGAGTCCCTGTATTATGCTGATTTTAAGTCCTTTGGATATATACCTAGAAATGGCAACTTCTTGTCCTTAGAAAAAATCACTTTTTCCTTTGTAAGGACTAAAATAAGAATTACATAAATAACTTCTTTCAACATAGTTATTCCAAGATCATGAACAGTTCTGTTATAGCAAAAATAGCACATACACAAATAACAACATATCATATGATGTCAAGATATTGATAGGAAGAGGCCTAGAAGGCCCAAGTTCTCTAGAACTTTCCAAATGCAGGAGGCTGAATTGACTGGATAGGTGAGTGTAAAATTCAACTTTGGTTATGCACAAGGTCGACTCACTCTTATGTTTTTCACTCTGAACTGTTTTCTGTTCTCATAGCTGCTGTCCTGATATTCCCTGTAACTGCCACACTGGAGCAGAGGCAGCTTGGGGTCCAAATATTATGAAAATTATCTTTTAAACACATGGTGCTGTCCCTGAAATCACACACTTTGTAGGCTGCTTTGCCTTCTCTTCCCAGCTCCCTCAACTCCACTGCCTCTTTCTCCTGGGAAGCATGGCCTTCATAAATCACTGGCACATGGACACTTCTCCAAGTTCATCTTTTAGAACAAGACTAAGTCAACTCTTAAATCTTTTTTCAGTCAACTTTTATACAAATGAAAAAGTTAAAACTGACAAGAAAGAGTCCTGATTACAAAAACAAAATTGCAATGTGTGATATAGATGGGAAACACATACTGTTCTGAGGACAGTTTTGTCTTTGATATCACATGGACAGTCACGTGCAGGACTCTGTATCTGGAATTCATGGACTTATTGAAGGGGACACTCACTGGAGGGCTGTAGATGGCACTGTAAAAGGACTTCAGTCTAATAACTGATGCCTAGGGTGGGAATTCAAGTGGCAAAGATCATGTGCTGCTTTGGTACTTTTTTCTCCTCTTTTTAGACCCTTTTCCACTTTGACATGTCCAGTTAAGAATCTAAAATGCAACTACATTTAATCTTGAGGTCTGACATTATAAGAGAGCATTTTCATTAATTGACTCTTAGAAAAGTGAGTCCAGGGACCAGTTTTTCAAGGCCCAGTATACAAGATGGTGGAGTACAGGAGTTTACATTCCTGGCTGCTCCATGCGATGAAACCAATAAAGCAGACAGGCAGCTTCTCTACAAAGTGTGTGAACAAAAAGGGGAGCGGGTACTTTACTAGAACCTAAAAGTGGACATTCAAAGCAGATTGGGAACACACAAGGTTGGATATAATAAAATAAGGAAAAAATCCCCAGTGGTTCAGCCGTTGTCACAGCAGGGCCAGAAGCTCCAGCCAGAGAGGTCCCCCTGTGAGCATAGTAGAGGGATAAGAGAATTAAAGGAACCTGCATTTTTGGAGGACGCAAGGCATGTCTGGATACACGGCAGTTAGAGACCAAGGATATTGCCCAACAAACCTGAAGGACATGCTGCACGATATCTGAGTGTGGGGAAAGAAGCTGCCATCTTTCCAGGTGATCTGTGAAGGACTTAGGAAGGAACCATTTTGCAGCTGTACTCAGGGGCTGGCAACCAACAAAGGCAATTCCTGGCAAACTCAAGTTTGGCCCAAAATAAAGGCCCAGTAAACATGTGCTGCATGACATAGAGTGTGCTTAAGTGACCAGAAAAAATCAAACATGGAGAGAGGTTTACACAAGGGACAACTGGTCATTGAAACCCACTGGCTCTACCCCACTCTCTCCAATCCAACTGCTTGCAGAAATGGCTGGGAGAGATGCATCTGGATGGGAAATCAAAAGGGTGAGGATGGGAGAAATTGTTTGGAGACTGAACCCGAGACCAGGAAATGTGGAGTCTGCAGGTGACAGAGGAGACTAAGAATTGGCTCCCCCACCACACAAGTGGAACCCAAGGGAGATCCCTGGGGTAAAGTCTCCCAGTGTGGACCAGCAAGTATAGGGTGCTGGCAGTGCACTAATTTAAAATCTCCAGACTGGCTGTGGGCTGGCGGGATAGTGGGATGGCAGATGAGGAAGAAGACCCGACCTTTCAGGAGGAAAATGAAGAAATTGGAGGAGGCGCAAAAGGTGGACAGGGTAAAAGAAAGAGAATTTTTACTAAAGAATTGCGATGCATGATGTATGGGTTTGGGGATGATCAGAATCCTTACACTTAGTCATTAGATATTCTTGAAGACCTTGTCATAGAGTTCATCACTGAAATAACTCACAAGGCAATGTCATTTGGAAGACAAGGTCGAGTACAAGTTGAAGATATCGTCTTCTTGATTCAAAAGGACCCAAGAAAGTTTGCTAGGGTTAAAGACTTGCTTACCATGAATGAAGAATTGAAACGAGCTAGAAAAGCATTTGATGAAGCAAACTACGGATCTTGATAAATTTTGTACTTTGTGAAATTTCATTATCTTCTGTGGAAATCATATACAATAATTGTGTATTTTGTTCAGTAATGTCCTAATATCTAGGCATGTAAATGAAAGATGGAGAAACAAAGTTTTCAGCCTTTATTTTCATGTCTTTGATTTTAGAGTGATCCTTGAGCCTTTAATTGCCTCCCTTTACATGACTATACTTGAATTACTTACTGAGTTTAATGACTACACGTAAGTTAAAGTACCTTACAAATTATGCAGTTCCTTCTGACTTTTGACTATCTAAAGGATGAAGTAGTATTTATGTGTTAGGTATATTTGTGCCATTATAAGCTATACTATAGCTGTTTAATGTGAAATCTAAGTGTCATTTTGACTATGACAGCTGAGACATATGCCTTACGTATTCTGAAGTTTTTAGACAACAGTGGTCTGAAATGTTATTAAAGATAGTGAACTGGTTTTTCTTTTAAGGAGATGATATTTGAAACTACAAGTTTTGTAAGAATGTTTATGTGTCTTAAATGATAATTTGTTTTAATATTTTCTAAAGAGTGATTTTTTTATTTTTATTTTTTTAGAAACTTTAAGTTTCATGTTGATGCTTCCATGTTGAAAGACTTTTTTTATTTAAAACCTTTTGGACTTAGGTTACTTTTTAAGTTTTAGAACTCATTTTCCCAATCTAAGCCAAAGGCATTCAGGCAAATACTTAAACACCTGAGTACAAAACAAAGGCTGAGGACAGTATCTCCCTATTGGAGTAGTTCAGGACTAAAGATCATCAAGTCAAGAACTAGTTTCTGGAGAGCCATACCTGAACCCACTGCATATTTAAGGACCCAAAGTCTGTTTAGTATACTGTATACAGAAAATGTTCATAAGAGTAATCAAGAGATCATGCTATAGCAAACCAGACATTTCTGTTCTTAATCCCTCACTCTGGTCCTGCACCTCCTCTCCTGTGTATTATTTAGTCCTTATTTATATTTTTAATGAAATTGCAAGTTCATAGTTAGGTTCTATTCCCTCCTCTGTCTCATCAGCCGTCTCCAACTGCTCATGTCCTAGGCAGACTGCACCCACATCTGGTCTCTACCTGGAACCTGGAGTTTATTCTCTTCCTCACCCAGAAGATACCTCTTCTCTTCCTTTTCCCATCAAAACTGCTCTAGGTGAGACAAGGACCAGCCTCACCCTACCCTCCACCTCCATTTGTGGGGACAGATTCCCATTCTCCAGAAGTTCCTCCTCTGTTCCCAATTATGGACACTTATAGTAACTTGTCAAACTCTCTTATTAATTCTGGCACTCAGGCTTTCCCCATTAGGTGTGAAATCAGCTGTAGGCTGTTTATAGGACTTTTTGTCAGATTGAGGTGTTTTCCTTCTCATACTTATTTGCTTAGCACTTAGAACATGACTGGGTGTTGAATTTTGTGAAGTCCTAGCTTTATATCTCTTAAGATGATGAATAATTTTGTTAACGTGATTAATAGCACTTCTGAATATTCTATTGTTCACAGGACTACAGTATTCCTGGGATATTACTCACTTGATCATGATGTATTATCTATTTTATTTTGATATTTATTTTCCTAATATTTTGTGGTGTTTATTGTGTTTCTCTCTTCATGAAGGATATTAGTTTGTAATTTTCTTATCTTAAAATGTCCTTGTGATGACTGATATTTTAGCTCAGCAGTAAAGTGCTTGACTAGGGTTCACAAGGCCCTGGGTTTGATCACCAGCACTGCAAAAAGTAATCATAATTATAAATATTAATTTAAGAATTAAGTGTTGCTTGATTATTTTGTGATCAGGATCCTTCTGGCCTCATAAAATGGGTTTGGCGATATAATATATCCCAGGCATGTTATCATAAAATCTTTGTATAAGATTAGTATTATTTGGTTCTTAAATATTTGATAGAATCACCAATGAATATGTTTCTAGTGTCTATTTGGTAAGGTTTTTATAAATTTAATTACTATAAAATGTATATAGCTATTCAGATTTTCCACTTTTTTCTTATATATTTTGATAATTTGTTTTTCAAGATTTTTTTGTCTATGTTATCATTGAGCTAAATGTTTTTCCTATAATACATCCTTATAAGAAGATACACAGGACTACATTATGGTAATACCTTAGGATATGTTGAGATATCTTTTGTATTTGGATATTGCTTATTGTGCTTTTCTTTCTCACTTAATCTTGCTCTCATCAAGTTTATTAAACTTTTTGAAAAGTCATTTTTCTGTTTTGTTTTTTTGTGGTGTTATCATTTTCTATATTCTACATCATATCTTTACTATTTCTTTTCATCCACTTACTTTGGTTTAATTCCTTCTTTTTTTTTTCTCAAGGTGGATAATCAGAGTCAACATTAATTTTATCCCTGTGTCTTTTTCTAATGTAAGCAGGTGGCACTAGACACATTCCTTTCTTCAGCTGCATCCTGTTGCTAGGTTGCTTTTCAGTTATCCATCAGTTCAAAATAATTTCCAATTCCCCTTGTAATTTTTTCTTTAAACATAGGTATTTTTTTAAAGAAACACATTGCTTAATTTAAAAATGTTTGGTTATCATTCAGGTATTTTACATTGTTGACTCATAATTTAAGTGTTGTCAAATATGCTTGGGAAAAATTCTTAAATTTTGAGACTCACTTTATGATCATATTAGTTAACTTGACATCACTGTGACAAAACACCTGAGACAAACAACTTAAAAGAAGGAAAATTTGTTTAAGATAATGTTTTGAGAGGTTTAATCCATGGTTTTTAGCACCTTTTCTCTGGACCTGTGGTAAAGCCGAACAGCTTGGTTGGGGTCATGGTGTTTGGGAAGTGAGAGAGCAGAGGGGTCCAGGTCCCAATCTCTCCTTCCAGGCCATGCCACCAATGACTTAACTTCCTTAATCCAAGCCCCAGCTTCCAAAGTTTCCACCATTCCCAATTCCATCATAAGCTGGGTACTCAACATTCAGCACATAATCATATGTAGAAAATACAAGATTGCAACCACAACAATGATTGTACCTTACAGTCTACCTTAGTGAATGTTCCCTGTAATCCTGAAATTAATATGACATCTCTTCTCTATCTAATGTTCTATAAAAGCTTCAGGTTTTATAAATCTTTGATAACCATACAAACTTTTTTCTTGTACTTATTGTATCAAATACAGACAGATGAGTGTTTACAATTCTATTCATGACAGTAGATTTCCTTAGTTCTGGTCATTTTTTTTTTTGAAGCTCTAGTATTCAAAGGGCATGCACATTAATGAATTTCATGTTTTGTTAAAATATCAACTCCTTTATCATTGTGAAATGTCTCTTCTATAGTTCTGATAATAGTCCTTGTCTGGAAATCTATTTTAGGGCTCTTGTATTTTGTGCCATGTCAACTTAGCTTAATTAGAACTAAGTTCCCCAGAGTCTCCTTTGTTGTACACTTCTCAGTTAGAATTGGCCCAAAGAGAAATTAGATAAAGGAGAAATGTTTATTATTCTCTTAACCTACTACAGTGGTAAATGGACAGTGTGGTGTTGGACAGATGGAGAGGTGCTGGCTCCTCCATTCTACATGAAGCTCTTCTTCATGACTGCTACTAGTGCATACCCACAATGGTTTTAGCCATCATCAGATGAGTGGCTAAAACTCCAAAAAGAAACAGCTCCCTTCATGAGTCCAACACTTCTTACTCTGAGGTCACACTTGTGCTAATAGACATATCAGCTCTCAGGCATTACCTCCTTGGTGATTCTTCTGACCCTCCAACTCCACTGTTCAGATCCTCTCTTCCCTAATTCTTTTTCTAATTTCAATGAGATAGTAAAATGTTATTCTCTGAGAAAGCAGCAAAGTTAATATTCTAACTGATGTTTGTAAAAAAAAAAAAAGAAAGAAAACACACATTACCAATATCAAGAATTGCATGGGATATCATTAAATATCCTAAAAATACAAAAGGCAAAATAAGAGAATATTATAACATTATGAACTAACCTACACACATAAATTCAAGTGTGGATCTATTTCTTGAAAATCCCAAGCTACTAAATTCACTCAAAATAAACCAAGTAAACTGAATAGTGCTCTAACTACTATTTAAACTATATTAATTTTTAAAAAGTAATCTCTAGGTCCACATTGATTAACTGGAAATTCTATTAACAATTAAGAAAGTACATTATGCTACATAAATTTTTTTCAAAAAATGTAAAAGAAGGAAACACCTTATGATTCATTATGTGAAGTCAGCATGACCTTGATACAATACAAATGAGATCCCTGACTTCTAAAAAACAAAACAAAAACCCCAAACCTATAGAACAATAACCATAATGAACATACATACAAAATTTGTAATGAAATATTAATAAATTAATTCCAGCAATATACAAAATGAACAATACAATAAGTGGGCGTGATAATTTTCTAACGTGAACTTAACTACATTAAGGTTCGCACCAATAGCTGGTGAGACATTATTTTTGCTTGTGTATAGAAGAGATTAGTATTTGGCGCAGAATCTTCACTGATATGCATACACATCATTAAATTCATTGATGGTCCCATAAAAAATAAAGATAGAGGGCTGAGCATGATGGTGTACACCTGTAATCCCACTTCCTGAGAGGCTGAGGCAGGAGGATCTCAAGTTCAAGGCCAGCCTGGTAAACTCAGTGAGACCCTGTCACAAAATAAATTAAAAATGGCTGGGTTGTGCCTCAGTGGCAGATGCTTGGCTAGTATGTAGAAGACTCTGGGTCCAATCTCCAGTACCGCAAAGATTAACAATAATAATCAAGATGGAGAAATAACTAATTCACTTTGTCTTCTGGAGCTGGGAAAGTCATCTCTTCAACTTTACTGTGAAAGCTCCCCTGCTTCTTAAACCTGTGGACTCAGAATAACTTACATCTGGTTCTCCAGCTTTGATGACATATCATGGGGCTTCCTGGCCTTCACAATTGTGAATCAATTCTCATAATGCATCCTCTCATACCTACATGTCTTATAGGTTCTCTTTTTGTGGGGAGAAACTTCCCTAATTACTGGGTTAATCCCAGGGATGCCTGACTGGCTCTCTGTGAAATAATCAATTATTGTAATTCACTATGTTGATAGTCTAAATACTAAAACCACAAAATAATATCAATTGATGCAGAAACTATATTTGGCATTATGTATTGCACTACCCAGTTTTAAGACTTAATATAAAGCTGCAGTTAGCAAGATATTGTACTATGGACAAAGAGATAAACACAGATGAATTTAACAAAAAGATTAACTTCCAGAAATAGGGCCCCATCAGTATGGCCAATTGACTATTGACAAAGGTAAAAAGGCAATTCAGTAAGAACATCTATTGGTGATTAAAAAAAAAAATAGCAGTGTATTAGGAATAGAAGAGAATGTCCTCAAACTGATAAAGGACATCTACAAAACGGAACAGCTAATTTCACACTCACCGCATTTCCTGGTGAAAACCAAATACTGTCCCCACCACATTGGAAACAAGGCAAGGTGTCCACCCTCACCACTCACATCAGCATTCTATGTCAGTCTTAACCAATGAGATAATGCAGAAAAGGAAATAAAAGGCATCCATTCTAAGAAAGGTATAGATAAAACTGTTTCTATCACAGGTTTTATGATTGTCCATATAGAAGATCTCAAAGAATCTTGGTGGCAAACCCCCCAGCCCCTCTCATTAGTTTATTAAAACTAATGAGAGGGGCTGGGGCTGGGGCTCAGCAGTAGCACACTTGCCTGGTATGTGTGAGGCACTGGGTTCAATTCTCAGCACCACTTATAAATAAATGAAAAAAGATTTATATTTATTTATATTTATTTAGCAGTATTGTAGGGTGCAATGTACATAAACAAAAATCAAACATATTTCTATTACGAACAATATAAAACTAGAAAGCAAACTTTTAAAATCTTAAAATCAATACCATTTAAAATGGTTCCCCCAGGGTGAAATTCTTCAAAAAAACATAATATGGTGTATAAATGGCAAAGGATTTTAAAAGGATAAAAGAACACCTAAATTAGGAGATATAATGTGTTTATATGGTTCAGAGGACCCACAGCGGTAATAGCTGAGTAATATCTGTACTCACCGGAGGAAGAAAAGCTGGGGCACATGGAGGCTGAGAAAGGGCTTGCAAATCCAAGGGGGGTTGGGACTTGTTCATTACTGTGGTTCCATGAGCCCTCTGGACACTTTAAGTCCAACAATCAGAGTTCAAGTGTCGGTGGAACCTTTTGTTTAGTTGGGGTAAAGGTCATTATCTTTCCCTCCTTAAAATGGGAAATGTTTCCCCTCCAAGTTCTACTTTAGGGGACAGGCGGGATTCAGGGCAGGGAGAGAGGCTGCTCAGGACAGTGGCTGCTCCCTGAGTCCTCCATGGTCCCCTGCTGTTTGCCCACTCAGCCCTGTCCCCCAGCGCTGACCCCTGGCTCCTCGCTAATTCGGGTGCCCGAGGCTGCGATCACTGGGAAACTGGATACATGGAATCTGGGTGTCCATGCTTGGGACATCCTGTCCTCGGCGACTCTGCCGGCTCCATGCTTTCTGGCACTGGAGGTGTCCACCCCGTGGACAATAGGCCCCGTGACCCTGCAAGACCCCCTCTGTCCTCAGGTGACCCTCAGCAACTGGCCACATATTTGGCTCTATTGTCCTATTTCCATACAAGTAGAAAATACTTGAAATAGGAAAAGGCGTTCCTTAACTCAGGGGTGGGATGATCAGACTCAGTTTCCAGTCCTGGGTTCAAGCGGGTGGGGAGCAGTTCAGTCGGTTCCTTAGATTCTTGACTGTCACGGTTTTAGCGGAAGAATAGCGCGCTTCCGAGTGTCTATTGAGGCCAGTAGGGGGCGCAGGTGCCTAGGATTTTGCGCCCCAGTGTAGGGAATCCCTTGAAGCCCTGAATTCAGCCAAGAGCTGGGCCTTGATTTGAGTGTCCCGGAAGTTGAGTCCCCAAGTTCTTCAATGGAGTTCGTCCAGTGGGAAAGGTGAGAGGAGCCTGAGCAGCTCCAGGAGCGCGCCCCAGAATCGCAAGGCTCCCCCTGTTCCTGCCAGGCTCTGCTCTGAAAAGAAGCCCTTGGAGATCATGAAAAGTTCATTGTGATTCCTTCCCTCCTCTTCACGGAAAAATTTAGAGGAGTATTTGAAAGACTCTTCCCACCTAGTTAAATGTTCTCCGCCTGGCGTTAAACAAGAGTTTTCTTTAGGAGACACAGAGAGAGAGAGAGAGAGAGAGAGAGAGAGAGAGAGAGTGTGTGTGTGTGTGTGTGTGTGGTGTGTGTTGGATTTTAAAACTTTGCATGGTTACAAAGGACTGAAAAATAGTTGCTTTTTTTAAAAAAATGTTTTAGTTGTAGATGGACGTATTACCTTTATTTATTTGTCTTTATTTTTATGTGGTGCCCCAGGGATCGAACCTAGTGCCTAGGCAAGTGTTTTACCTCTGAGCCACAACCCCAGCCCCAATAGTTACTTTTTTGAGGGACTTACTTTGGAGCACCCGAAAAGAAAGACTCTGCGGACTTGGAAAGTTGTGTAGGGAGGGGAGACCAACTGAAAGGAAGGGACCAGCAAGGAGCTAAGAGGGTAGTTTTCAGTTGCTGGGTTTGAGATACCACATTTGCCCACTCTGGAGCCTCTCTCATGTCGTTAGAATCCCTTATGAATCCACCCAAGAATGCTGTGCACCCAGAAAGCTTGGAGCTATTTGCTTTCTTTGTTTTCACTAACTTGCCTTTCATCCTGGAATTAGGGAAATCTCTTTTGTAAGATGGGTAGTAGCTAAATCAGGTATCTTGCTGGCTTCCTTAACCCCTTATGTTCCATTGTCCCATTTTTGGAACACCAAAAAACTTAAATTGAGCCACAAATAGAAAATGTATGTAACTTCCAAATAAATGTTTGTGTTTTTAGAGTTCTAGTATTCTGAGAAACATAATAAGGGAATAATCTCTCATATTTACAAATATTATTAATGATATCATTATTAATGATAATAAATTATATAATAAGCTCTAGATTGAACTTTGCAAACTATTTTAATGCACCTGCATCAATTCCATTGAAATATTGGCAGAATTGAAAACTTGGGGCTTAATGGTTAAGTTTGACTGGCAGTACACTCTCTCCCCTCCCCCACATTTTTTCCCCCTGCAGACAGGCTGCCTTCTGGGGCTAGAGAGGTTTAGATTGAGGGGAGAGGTTCAGGACTTGAGACCATCAAATCAAAGAATAGTTCTGGCTGAAGATTCAAGGACTGGACTCCTGTTCAGTAGACAGTACAAGTTTTATCAAAGTAATCAACAGATTTCTCTGTAGCAACCCAGGCATTTTTAATCTTATGCCCTCACTCCACCTCCCCTCCTTGTGAATTGTTTAGTCCATATTTAATTTTTATTTTTTAATGCTATTGCAAGTTCTTAGGTTCTGATTTTTATGTCTCACCAGCCATCTCCAATTGCCCTTGCTCTGGACAGACTGCACCTCCATCTGGTCCCTACCTGAAGCTTACAGTTATTTTCTCTCCTTCACCTAGGAAATATCCCTTCTCTTCTTTTTTTTTTTTAAGTTTTTTAAGTTTATATATGACAGCAGAATGCATTACAATTCTTACTACACATATAGAGCACAATTTTTTCATATCTCTGGTTGTATACAAAGTATATTCACACCAATTCATGTCTTCATACACGTACTTTGGATAATAATATCTATCACATTCCACCATCATTTATAACCCCATGCCCCCTCCCTTACCCTCCCAACCCTCTGCCCTATCTAGATTTCTTCTATTCCTCCCATGCTCCCCCTCCCTACCCCACTATGAATCAGCCTCCTTTTATCAGAGAAAACATTCTGCATTTGGTTTTTGGGGATTGACTAACTTAACTTAGCATTATCTTTTCTAACTCCATCCATTTACCTGCAAATGATTTTATTCTCTTTTATTGCTGGGTAATATTCCATTTTATATATATGCCACATTTTTTAATCCATTCATCTATTGAGGGGCATCTAGGTTGAAATAAAATCAAGAATAAATAAATGGGATGGAATCAAACTAAAAAAGTTTCTTCTCAGCAAAAGAAACAATCTGTGAGGTAAATAGAGAGCCTACATCTTGGGAGCAAATCTTTACCCCTCACACATCAGATGGAGCACTAATCTCTAGGGTATATAAAGAACTCAAAAAGCTAAGCACCAAAAAAACAAATAACCCAGTCAATAAATGGGCCAAAGATCTGAACAGACACTTCTCAGAAGATGATGTACAGTCAATCAACAAATACATGAAAAAAATGTTCATCATCACTAGCAATTAGAGAAATGCAAATCAAAACTACTCTAAGATTTCATCTCACTCCAGTCAGAATGGCAGCTATTATGAAGACAAACAACAATAGGTGTTGGTGAGGATGTGGGGAAAAAGGCACACTCATACACTGCTGGTGGGACTGCAAATTGGTGCAGCCAATATAGAAAGCAGTATGGAGATTTCTTGGAAAATTGGGAATGGAACCACCATTTGACCCAGCTGTCCCTCTTCTCGGTGGATACCCAAAGGACTTAAAAACAGCATACTACAGGGACACAGCCACATCAATGTTTATAGTAGCACAATTCACAATAGCTAAACTGGGGAACCATTCCCTTCTCTTCTCCTTTCCATCAAAACCGCTCTAGCTGGGACAAATCCCCAGCAGCCTCACCCCACCCTCCACCTCTCTTAGTAGAGGCAGATTCCCATTGTCCTGCAATTTCTCCCTCAGCCCCCTTACGTGCATTTCTAGCAACTTGCTTAAGTCACCAATTAATTTTGGCAGTTTTCTGGTGAACTCCTTAGTATTATCTACCTACACGGTCAGTAATTTGCAATTTAAGACAGCTCTACTTCTTCCTTTTAAATCTTCTGCCTACAGTTTTCTTGCCTTGTCTTTTCCCCAGTGTTTGTGGTTTCTATTCAGGCTTTCCCCATTACATATGAAATCAGTTGTAGGTTATAAGGACTTTTTTCTCAGGATGAGGTGCTTTCCTTCTATTCCTCATTGTTTAGAAATTAGAACATGACTGGGTGTTGATTTTTTTTAATTCAACATTTACTGTCTAAATCATTCGTTGAGTACTTCCTACACTGTCTTTATTTTTAAATATCCTTTATGTTGTTCTTACACATTAGACATCTTTTGTGGGCTGGTACTTTGTCTCATCAGTTCTCTTACAGCTGAGAACATACATTATAAATCTTACACCTCATCGTGGAGAAACACAGGACTCAAAATAGTTTGAACTGAAAGGTTGTGAGTGCCTCTGATGAAAGCCAACCTTGACAGTTTTTAAGAAATAATCTGCTGTCTCATCACTAATAAATATTCTATATGGAATGTAAGAAAGGAAAAATAAGCCATAATTTTCTTCACTACAATTATGCTTCTTTAATACTTTTTAAGTTGTAGATGGAAACAATATCTTTATTTTTCTATTTATTTTTATGTGGTGCTGAGGATCAAACCCAGGACCTCACGTGTGAGGGGTAAGCACTCTACCTCTGAGCTACAACCCCAGCCCTGCTTCTTTAATATTGATCCTAGGACTATACTGTTTGAAACAGACATTTCTTAAAATTATAACTTGACAAGGAACAAACTCTTTTGACAAAATATTTGATGATCATTCCTCCTAATGATAATTACTTCCATCTCAGTGCAAGGAGTGGTGGTCATGTTATGTGTGCTCTTAACTAACAATCTTCTGACTAGCTAGTTATCTAGTTAACCAGATGTCAAAAGACTACATGGTTCCTAGGCTCTTAGGCATATTCCAACAGCTTCCAAGGGTTTTCATAGAAAAAACAAACAAAAGGATGCTACAGCCATTGAAAGTGCTCAAAGTGTTTTGTCTTTCCCTCTGCAGGCAACAGGATTGCTTCTTACTTTCAGCAATTATTTTATTACTATTATTATTATTATTACTATTACTATTACTATTATTTAAGGCTTAAGAAATAAAAATTTATTTTCTCACCATTCTGGAAGCTGGAAGTCCAACATCAAGATGTCAGTAGGGTTAGTAGGTTAATTCTGAGGCCTCTTTCCTTGGCTTTCTTTCTTTCTTTCTTTTTTAACTTGTTGTTTTTAGATATACATGACAGTAGGGTATATTTTGACATATTATACATACATAGAGTGAAACCCATTCCAATCAGGATCCCATTCTTGTTGTTTTACATAATGAGGAGTTACACTGGTAGTGTATTCATATATGAGCCCAGAAAAGTTATGTCAGATTCATTCTTTCCTAACCCCATCCTGCCCTCCCTCTTTCCTTCATTTCCCTTTGTCAAATCCAATGAACTTCTATTCTTCCCCTCCCTACCATTCCTCATTATGGGTTAGCATCCACATATCAGAGAGAACATTTGGCCTTTTTTTTTTGCAGGGGGGAGGGGGGGTGGAATTGGCTTATTTCACTTAGCATGATATTCTCCAGTTCCTTCACTTTACTAGCAAATGCCATAATTTTTTCTTTATGGCTGAGTAATATTCCATTGTGTATACATTACCACATTTTCTTTATCCATTCATCTATTGAAGGACATCTAGGCTGGTTCCATAGCTTGGCTATTGTGAATTGAGATGCTATAAATATTGATGTGGCTTCATCATCGTAGTATGTTGATTCTAAGTCCTTTACATATAAGCCAAGGAGTGGGATAACTGGGTCAAATGGTGGTTCCATTTCAAGTTCTCCAAGGAATCTCCATACTACTTTCCATAGTGGTTGCCCTAATTTGCAGTCCCTCCAGCAATGTATGAGTAGACCTTTTTTCCACATCCTTACCAACATTTATTGTTACTTGCATTCTTGATAATTGCCATTGTGATGTTAAACCACGACACAAAGAAAAGACTACCGGCTCCAATTTTGAATCAAATTAAAGCAAGCTTGACTTTGTGTACACAGGACTGTCTCTCCCAAAACCCCAGGCTAGAGATCTGTACCCCAGCTCTCCAGGAACATGGTTTTATAGCACAAAAAGTTGCAAAGGGGAGTGTCTTAGGAACTTATATATAACAGGATTTTGACAAGCATAATACAAAGGCAAATAGCGGGTTAATGATCTACATGGCATGATATTTCAAGGTAGGGAGTAAATTCAGATCCCAGAGGATTTATGAGGCTCTGCTGAGGTTTCAGAGAGGATTGTTATCTGGTCAGGGTGAGCTAAGATTTATGAGGCGCCACTAAGGTTTTAGAGATGGAGAGAGTCAAGAAGAGCCAGTCATGGGTGAGTTCGGAGCACAGGCAGGAATTCCAAACAAGTTTAGAAATTGCAGTCAGAAATTAATTTTTCATGACTTTGTGATGAGATGGCTCCCAATCTTAAAATGAAATTAGGCTGGGTTTATCAGTAACTGGAGTGAGATGGAATCTGTGTAGTTTTAATTTGAATCTCTCTAATTGCTAGAGATGTTGAACATTTCTTCATATATTTTTTGACATTCATATTTTTTTCTTCTGTGACATTCCTGTTCAGTTCCTTTGTTCATTTAGTGATTGGAATATTTGGAGGTTTTGGTGTTAAGTTTTTTGAGTTCTTTTTATATCCTGAAGATTAATGCTGTATCTGAGGTGCAGGTGGTAAAGATTTTCTCCCATTCTGTAGGCTCTCTCTTGGCATTATTGTTTCCGTTGCTGTGAAGAAGCTTGATGCCATTCCTAAACTGACATGGTGTAGAGTTGGGCCTACTTTTTCTTCGAGGAATTGAACCCCTATATCAAATCCTGCACAAAACTCAACTCAAAGTAGATCAAGGACCTAGATATTAGACCAGAGATGCTATGACTACTGGAAGAAAAAGTAGGCCCAACTCTCCATCATGGGTGTTGAATTTTTTGAACTACCGTTTTTTCATTTATTAACATATTGATTAATTTTGTCAATGTAATTAACTGCACTGCTTAATTTTCTATTGATAAAATAGTTTAACACTCTTGAGACATCCTTTTGATCATGATGTATTAACTATTTTATAGTATTTTATCATGAAAAATGTTTATATTTATTCAAATAGTGTTGTTAAAATTTTTATCACATCTATCTTGTATGTATGTAAAGGATGTGGGAAATAAACTGGTTAAATTATAACTTTTAACTTCACATTCTGAACCCAACTCTTTTGAGTCACTTTTTACGTCACTGTCCCCACTGCCTGCATTTGCCCACAGAACAGAGTCCTAGGTGTCTTCAAGAGAACTGATTATTCCTCCTCTTGAAAGAAGGCTCCATCCCATCTTCTGTTGATGCTAGTGGGAAGCTTTAGACAAAACAATGTCTGATGCCTTCATCTTAGCCCAGCTCTGCCCATGAATCCCTCTCACCAGCCTCTTATTGCTTTGAATATTGTTTTCAGTGATTCCAAGAGTCTGGGCAATTTCCTCTGCCTTTGATTTCATTGCTTGGTGTGTGATAGGCAATCCCTTTGCACGTGCCTCACTGACAAAATATAGTTCAGTTTCATCTATTTGTGGGTATCTTCTAATGTTAGGTTATGTAAAATATTTTGTGGGTGCTTTGCAAGAAAATATGGAATTTCCAACAATGAGTATTTGCTTTTCTAATATCAAATTTCTGCCCTGCCTCTCTGTTTTCATGCTTTTCTGCATATACAATAACCTTGTGTTTCAATGTTAAGTCATAGCATAATTTTTCTGAAGGCATTTTAAAATGCCAATCAAAAACTGACATTTTTGGTATTAACAATACACAGGTCAATTAGAGGATGCCATTTATACGCTGTAATTCACACAGGCACAAGTTAGGATAATTCTGTGATTATCAACTGGTTAGAGTACTGAGATGCATTCCAATTTCAAACAAGCTAAAATGTGAAGAAAAAACTTATATTTTATGACTATTAAAATATGGGGGTTTTTTTCGAATTTAGAATGATCACCAGATTCACACCAGTGCCAACAAACAAGCAAACAAAGACTCAATGAGCCAAGGAATAAGTGTGCTAAGTAAAAAGTTAGTGAATCGAAATATTGTCTTTAAAATAAAATTAGCAGTGGTCCAATTGGTTTTAATTCCCTTTGTTATCTTATGGCTTACATTTAACTTTTTTGAACCATTAAATCCAAATACAAATATTCTTCAGTCATTTAATAAATTTCAAAGTCAAGTCACTAAAGACAGAGAGGTTCACAATTACATTCCACCATTCACTGATAAAGGACCATGTGTGGGGTCAATGACTTTTGTTATGGTTTAAATGTGGTGTCCCCCAAAACTCATGTGTGAGACAATGTGAGAAGGTTTGGAGGAGAAATGATTCAATTATATTCTTAACCTAATCATGAATTAATCCCTGACGGGATTAACTGGGTGGGGACTGGAAGTAAGTGGGGTGTAGCTAGAGGAAGTGGTTCATTGGAGGCACATCTATGATATATATATTATACCTGGAGAGTGAAATATCTCTCTGTTTCCTGATCATCCTGTGAGCTGCTTCCTGTACTGTGGTACTCTTCTACCATGATGTTCAGCCTTATCTTAATCCCTGAGGAATATAGCCTGCTGAAACTGTGAGCACTCAAATAAACTTTTCTTCCTAAAATTGTTCTGGCTAGATCTTCTAGTCACAGCAGCAAAAAAGCTAACTAAAACAACCTTCATCATCATGTGCTCTCCTTCGGGGAGGTGATCTTATCCTGTCTGCAGAGCATAAAGGGTCTGCTTCAGTTTAGGATCCAGAAAGGCTCATGACCTCCCTGCTGGGATACTGGGTTTCCCACTAGTCCCAGGAGAAACTTAAAACACAAAAGAGATGCCACACAAAACACCAACTGCACTATCAGCAGAAAGACCATGAACAATGTGGCCAGGAACAGCAGCAGGATTAGCTGATCTGGTGCCACCTTGGGGGAAGGCACAGGACACACAGGGACACAATCCTCCCAGCCGCCATGGTCCCGAGGTCCTCTGGGTCCCCAGGAATGCCAGGTAAGTGTCTCCCAGGGGTCACAGTGACTTCTCGCCCAGTTTTACAATGTTTTTACATGTACTTTCCCAATATCTTGTGGTGTTTATTTTATCTGTGTTCATTAGAAATGATAGTTTTTAGTTTGCTTACCTTAAAATGTCCTCGTGTGGACGGGGGTCTTATTAGCTCAGTGGTAGAATGCCAGCTGAAGAGGCCCTGGGTTTGATCACCAGCACTATAAAATTAGTAATAATTATGATGATGATGATGATGGCAATAAATATGAATAAAATAATTTAAATGTCCTTCTCAAGGTGGAAGCACAGACAAGGTGGAAGCTTCCTCCAGCAGCTTGGCTTGGAGCCTTTTCTGGGAGATTCTTTTCCTACCTAGTAAGTCATCCAACTCGTCAGTCCCAGCAGTCAAGCCTAAGGTGTGGGAGGCCAACCTTATGGGTGACTGAGTTACACTCCCCGGCTGGGTGCTGAGGCGCTCAGTCACAGAAATGGGTGTGTCTTGCTACAGCCCCATGGGTGAAGCTATGCTCACCTGTTCCTTTGTAATATAACCCCTTGCCCTATTTAGGATAGAATCTTCCATGGAAGTGCCTTGTGTGTGTTCCCTTCTCTTACTGTGCCCTTGGGTGTGGCCTACCCAGGTGTTAGTCAACCTGCTGACAGTGGACATCATGAAGATAGAGGAACCTGACCCCTTGCCTCATTTAAATAACTTCTCCTCAATAAAAGGGGTCAGCGCGTGCTCTCGCTCTCTCTCTTCCTGCAGACCCTTAAGGTCAGAGGAGCCATCACAGCGACCCCAAAGAAAAAGGTATTTGTGTCTCTTGTGTGGTTATTTCGTGCAGCCCAGTTAGCCCAGTTTAACTGGAGTGACCCCTGAGCCTTTTAGTCGTGAGAACAGAAACCCAGCACTAAGGGACCTTCAGTTCCAGCCAATAGGACAAGTTCCTCACGGTGCACAATTCTCCACCATCTTGCTGTTATAATCAGATGTGTTCACACCTACGGATCACTTAAAACCGTGAGTCAACCAGCTTCTCACAGGACTGTATTTTCTTCCTTGCTTCATTCCTTGCAGAGTTGAGGTTGCTCAGGCACCCTGTCATGTTATGCAGAACTAGTGAAGTCAGAAATTTAATTTTATAATCACCAACAAAAGAAGAGCATTCCACCCAGAACAGGAACAATCACAGTGTTTGTTCAGGTTGAGAGGGCATTTCAGATGATTGATGTCTTCTTTAAGGCATCACATGAAGATGAATAGCAAATAACTCCTGTAACAAGCTCCGTTACTCTGCATCAATAGTTTTTCTCACAGATGCAAGATGGCAGGTATCCCACCAACATTTTTCATGGCTATTTGATTTTCATCTGTGGACTTGCCAAAGACAAGGTTTCAGAGAGTACAAGTATCCTTCTGAACTTTCAAAACTCTATGGTCCAAAAAATCAAACAGACGCCTGATTTGCCCTAGCCTATATACTTCCAATTTCACTTTGTTGTTGCCAAAACCCAGGTGCTGAAGATAGGCTGCTGTGTTTGCTAGTATGGAGTGCAACTGGTGCTGCAGCATATGAATGATTTTGGGCAGCTTGGGATTGTGCCAGGCAAACTTCCTGGGGTCTTTCTGGATGCTGTCCCAGGGGAGGCCATCTATGAGCTGTGTGTGAACTGAGTGACATTCAAACCATTAGGCAGGGAAGACTGGTTTTGGGAACTCCCAAGCAGAACCTCCTGATGCGAAAATGCCCAATTCACGTTGGCACCTTGTTCTAGCTCACAGCTCAAGTTCAAGCACAGTCTCAGAGAGAGAGAGAGATGGGTGTAGCCTGCCAAACACCAATCAACCTGTTTACTGCAAGACCCCTGCTACACCAAGGAATAAGCACCAAAGCAAGACTCCTCCCACTGAAACTTTATCTCTGCCTTTGATGTACTCCCCCTTAAATAAAAAATCAGGGCCTTTTTCAGATGTTCAGTTCCAGTTCCTATCAGGACTGGAAGACCCACCAGACACTCCTCTATTTAAATCTAAACTTTGGCTTTGTCTTACTTCTTACTGATTATTTTAGACTTTTTATTTTCCCAGGAGGCTCACACCTCCTGAGCAGGAACCTGCTCTGTCTGGGTGCTGGTCACCCCATCACACTGTCTATTGATGGGGATCTTGTGGTGCCATCATCAGCCAGAGCTGCCTACTGAAGCCTGTTATAATTGAACTCTTGTACTTGATATTGTATTGGCCTGTAGAGCTGGGTGTAGGTAGCTGTTGTGTTTAGAGCATAATTATTTGTTTGGTATGGAAGGTCATTCTGTTGGCTAGAAGTCTTTTATAGATCCCAACACCTAAGCTGGTGTGATAGAGAGCCACCTGCCATCCTTGGAGCTCCACGGTTCTTTGGTTTGGCCTATGGTACACTGGACTATAATAGGTTCCTCCCTCATATATAGGAGACATAGCCGAAGACATACTCTAGCAAAAGCTATCTGTGCTGACAAAACAGGAACTCAATAAGTCATCAGGCTATCTGGGTGAGATGGAACCATCCTATTGTAAATATCTTACTGTTGCTGTCCAAATTGCTCCATGTTATGAACACTCCTTTTCAGTGAAGATGCCAGATGCTGTGGTACCGCGGTCAATTCTGAGCATTTGGGGGGGGGCGCCGCCGCCACCTGGCTTTGGGAAGGAGAAGCTATTGTGTCTGTGCATCTGTCAGGGTCACTGGGGACTCAAAAGGTGGTTTGGCATTGAGGGGCTATTCCCCTGGGATTGGAGGTCTTTCAAGAGGTGACTAAACCAATCTGCCACACAGCACTGGAAGTCCTGAGTACCCTCTAAAATCATGGTGTGATGTGTTGGAAATGTGGCCTCCAATTTGGGTGCATTAAATTTTGTTGTCATTGGATTCTCTCCAGCCAGCTACCAGAGGATTCCCTACTTCCTGTCTCTGTGGATAGTGAGTAGATGCTGCTATCGTTCCAAATAAACTTTATATATATATACATACACACACATATACATATATAAATATAATATAATATAAAACTATATATATATAGTTTTAGTTTTTGATGGCTCTTTATTTTATTCATTTATTTATATGCAGTCCTGAGAATCAAACCCAGTGCCTCACAAACGCAAGGCAAGTGCTCTACCACTGAGCCACAACCCCAGCCCCCAAATAAACTTTTGAGAACCAATCCATCAACAGCTTGTAACAGGGGTCCACTTCACCTTTTGAATATAGTTCTGAGGCTTATTTTTTAAAGGGACATTTTTTTCCCTTTTCCTTTTCTCCCCCTCACTCTCCCTAACCTGGAGGCCAGATTACCCTGAGTTATCTGTGTTCCACAGGAAGGAGATGTCTGTAAGAGGATCTCGGAAGTGACAAATAACAAGTGAATCCTAACACTCCATCAATGCCCCTGGACTCCCTGTCAGGGCACATTTGGAATATAGCCCTTAAGGAGCTCCTTTAAAATCCCCCTGTTCCTTCTGATGGACAGAATCACAGCCTCAGGGACAGGAGTCCCCTGTGTTTCTCCTTTGTCAGAAAAGCCATAAAACAACTTTTTCCTTTTTCTCAAAACTGTGTCCTCATTATTAATAGGCATTCATTGGCACTGGGGACAAGGACCAAGTTTTTAGTTACAAGCTGAGTTCCTTCTGGGCCTGAGAGTTCAAGCTCTGCCTCTTCTCCTCACCACCTCCTGCACATCTTGCCCCACCTCCATCCCTCTCTCCTCTCTGTCCTCCTGGCCTGCCTTGTTGTTCCACTCCTTGTTCCTCTTCTTGCTCCTCCTGCCCACATACCCTCTATCCCTCCCACATACACACTATACAGGCCAACACAGGAAGGGGTTGCTCTCATCTGCGATGAAGATGAAGGAATATTTTGTATCAGAAGAAAAATCAAAAACAATCACATTGTTTCTGGTCAAGCTCAGTTTATGAGGAGACCAAAGAAGATGGCTGCACCTTAAAGCTGAACTTCAACCACAACTATTCCATTTCCTGTTCCTCATGGCTAGAATCTGGCCCTCATCTTGAGGGACTTGAATACCCTAGGCCCTTTTCTAGCACCACCTCATGGCCATCATTGGGCACACAGAGATCCCCATGGTGCTAGGGGCTACAAGCAGCAGGAAATCCTGACCAAAGAAAACCATCCAACTGCCCCATTTAGAATGAGCCAAGTGTACTGAGCCAAAGTCAGCAGGCTCCCAGGTATACAGAATCTGCCTCTCCCTCCCTGCTTCCTTGTGTCCTCTTAGCCTCAGATGAGAGTTCTGCACCCAAAGCCAGCCTTTGAGAAAATAAGGGCCACATCTAAAATAATCTCAACACTTGTAAAATCCTAAGGCCATCACTGGAGCATTTCCAGAGCTCAATTTTAAATTTAGTATTTTTGCTATGTCAGGCTATGCCTTAAGGTAGTGTCTTAATTTTACTAACTTGATTTAGTGTTTTGTTTTAATTCCAACATTAGTCAGCACATGAATTAAGAGTATGTGGCAGGGGCTGGGGATATGGTTCGAGTGGTAACTGCGCTCGCCTGGCATGCACGGGGCGCTGGGTTAGATCCTCAGCATCACATAAAAATAAAATAAAGATGTGTGTCCACTGAAAACTGGGAAAAAAAAATAAAAGAGTATGTGGCAGCCAGAATAATGGCCTCCCCAAGAGATCCTCTTCCTAATCCTTGGATGTGAACACACTTCATTCATTATCTAGCAAGGGACTTGCAGATGGGCTTATGTTAAGGATTCTGAGATGGGGAGACCATGCTGAATGGCACAGGGTAATCCATAACATCCAAATAATCCCATGGGTCTTTAACATGGAAGAAGAGGCAAAGAAAGAGGTCAGGGTGATGGATCAAGCACTCTGCCTGCTTTGCTGGTTGTGAAGGTAGAGGAAGCAGCTACCAGCCAAAGATTGACCTATCAATTTTAGGCCTGTTGGGACCCTTGGTGGACTCCTAACCTACAGAACTCTAAAGAAATGAGTTTGGGGTGTTCTCAGCCACGATGTTTATGGGAATTGGTTACAGCAACAACAGAAAGTCAACACAAGTGCCTCTCTAATTCACTTCACCAGTGACGAGATCTGAAGGACGTGATGAACTCTGCACATTCTGAAGGCCTAGGTTGACAGGTCAAGAGATACTATTACGGGCTGGGGATGTGGCTCAAGCGGTAGCGCGCTCGCCTGGCATGCGTGCGGCCCGGGTTCGATCCTCAGCACCACATACAAACAAAGATGTTGTGTCCGCCGATAACTAAAAAATAAATATTAAAAAAAAAATTCTCTCTCTCTCTCTCTCTCTCTCTCTCTCTTTAAAAAAAAAAAAAAAAGAGATACTATTACATATTTTAAGTGGTACCTGTTCTGTTTTCCCTTCCAGCCCCCTTTATAGGACTTAAATTCTATTTCCCCTCACAGGATTTCATTTTTAACTGTTTCTAGGAAATAATTATAGAGTGATAGCTTAATTTTAATTCTAGAAGGCAAAAGAATACAAGGATTTTTCTGAAGGAATCTTTTAAGATTTTTATTTCAACATTTATGGAAGTATAAGAGGACAGATAAATGAGGATGGTGAGTTAATCTGTCTGCAGCCCCACCTGGCCTGAGTGGAGAGGATATGTCACATTCCTCAGCAAACTGACTCAGGGCTAAGAAGGTCTGGCAGTCAGTGTAGGTAATAAATGATGGGGGTGGAGAACATAAGGGCTGGTTATCAAAGAAAAGACAGATGGGTTGCTAACAGCTAACCTGGGAATCACACTTTCCAGCACAATGAGCTGCTATTGATTATCCCAAGTGCTCCAGCTCCTTCTTACCCTTAGGCATATGCACAAAGAAGGAAAAGGTGGTGGGGGGTTCTGGGGTCTATAAAACAGCAAGACACACCCACTCCTCCTGACACCCAGCTCTTTGCCCACTTCTGAAGCCAGAATTAGTGAGACAGTCAGTATAAACAGGTCAATCAAGTCAGGTCGGTTTAAGGAGGCCAATTTTGAGTGAGTCTGGCTAGTTGGAGACTGTCCCCTGAGGGATTGAAATGTTAATTCCTTCAGAGCCCTTCCTCCACCCAAGAACTATCCCTGCTCCAACCTGTTGCTAAGGTAACCAGTCCCAGGAATAGCTCCCTACAGGGAGCTATAAGGTTGTTAATTAATGTGGGCTGCACCATCCTGCCCTTCCCACTTCAACCTACCTGTTTCCCACCTTTTGGCCATCCCACTAAGCATTTCCTAGGTCTAGTCACTGCCTAGGCCTAGTCCCATAGTAGGAAGGAGAAAGATAAGGCGAAGAGGCAGGAGAACAAAGGAAGCCTAGGACATATAAAAAGGGCAGAACACCTCACTTCTGGGGATGCCAGGATACCAGCTCTGGCCCCCTCCTCCCTCCCAGGAGAAGTCTATGTTATCCCCTTTTAAATAAACCCTGCTTTATATGCATGCCTTGGCATGCTTCAAACTTCAACAGGTGAGGAAGCAGGACTTGTCACCGATAGATAACCAGCGGTACCAATTCTCTTCAGAGAAGTCTGCTGTCCCTGTCTCTTTGGTATATAAAATATGCTTTCTACACTTGCCTGGGTGTTTCTCGGGGTGTTTAATCCTAAACACCAGGGGAACAAAGACCCATTCCTGATCTCCAAGACTGGTATCAGAATGGCATAATTTTCAACTATGGTTCTTAAATAAATTTATTTAATGTTTTGACTCAATGATATAAAACAATGTGTGTTAAACTGTGGTCGGTAGCCCACCTGCATCAGAATCACCTGGGATGCTTATATTTAAATGCAACCCTAGGGTCCCACACCCACAAAAGTTCTTGGCATTTCATCCCAGGAAATTGCTCCCACAATCTTCACAACTGATTTGTGAAACAGACTGCATTTGAAATTAACAGCTCCAAAGCCTTTTAACTTCTGACTTTCCTTAAGCTGAAAATGGAGTCTGAGGGACTTCCCTGGCCCTGAGGGCACTGCCCAGAGGAACTGAGTCTGAGACATGTTTCTGATTAACACAGCCTAGCTAAATATACACATGGATATTTCCTGCCTTTTGTCCTACTGCACCCCATAGCTCTTATAAAAGCTTTCCATGTTCCTAAGTCACAAACGATGGAGAGTTGAGAAAGAAAATGTTCTCTATCTTGCTCAAATCCAACATTGTAAGAAACCTTTGTTTCCCTTGCCATCCTAACTCCTGAGTTTTAATGGAACACAACAAACAGCAAAATATGTCCTTCCCTGTGTAAACTGTAAGGCAAATCAAGTTTAAAGATCACTCCATCATATTATATATTGGAAATTTTTGTAAAATAGAGGAAAAATGAATTTTTAAACTTAGACTTTATGGATTAGACTATTATTTTTTCATGACAGTTTGTCTTTCCTATTCTGATATACTTGTTCTGGGAAATGGTGTAGAAATGCAAAACAAAACAAAGAAAAACTATTCACTTATACACATATTTCTTTAATAGCCACCAAAAAAAGATTGTTGTTTCCTCTCGTCCTCCCCATCCATGAGTTACGTTGGCCTTCAACATATTGCTACAGCAACATACATAAATCTCTATCATACATTTATACACACATACCCACATCCTAGGAGCACTCTGAAGACACAGACTAGGCTTCAGTACAACTAGGACCTTGCCCAGACCACTTAAAAACAAGCAGAGGGCTGCTATATGCAAGACTTTCCATAGGCTTGGTATGGCCATCAGTTCCCAATTCGCCTGAGGGAAGTTAGGATGACAAAGGGATAACATACCTAATGGGGGTAGGGACAGTACAGTTTGGAGAACATGTAAGAAATGAAGAAGATCATGCTAGGCTAAGCATGACAGGGCATCTAACAAGTCACCAATTCCCCACACAGAATCAAAGCTCTCAGAATTGGTGGTACAGCATGAAGTCCAGCCTGACTTGCCCCAGAGGAGCTACCTGGTTAGGTGTGGATCTGTGAGCAGTGCTCACTGAACCCCACTGACACTGTCCAGCAGGGCACTGCTGCTCAGTAGTGTGCTTCTATAACTGTGGAGGAGCTTCAGCATTGGGATCACATGTCCCATGTGTAGAAGGCAGCTATTTCCTTCGCGTTGACCATCTTGAGGACAGCTGTTGAGATGAGAACCATGCTCTGGCAGGTGCTATGCCACTGAGGCTGTTCAAAAGCAGTGTCACAAGTGCTACTACGCAATCTCACATGTGCTTTGCTTAATGCTGGGCCCAGGGGAATTTGGCTACTGTTATTCCATCACTGCCAGGAAGTCATTCTACCTTTCTGCCTACCCCACAAGGACACGTCTCTGACTGCATCTTCAGACCTCCAGCAGATTTAGAGGAATCAAGCCCAGATTCTCCTCAGCAGACAGGTAGTTGTGCAAAAGAGGGGCAGGCCCATTCTTCCTGATGCTTTAAGGACCTGTGGTGGCTTTGCTTCTTGTGTGGCTCCTGGAAGGCAAGGGTCACAAGGCTGGAGTGCACAGCAGGGGCCTTAGAGATTTCACCTGCAAGAAAACATAAAACAACCCTGTTCAGATGGAACTGTCAGACCCTGCTGACGACATCCAGAGGCTGGAATGAGGGCAAAGCGTGCAGGAAGCCAGAACAAGGCAGGAGGGGATTAAGAGGATGAGCTTCCAGGTCCCAGCTTAGAGGAAAAGCCTCCCTGTGCACCCAAATTCCTGCTGCCCCAGCCACTGCCCCACTATACTCTATGTGGTCAGATCCTACCATTTCCTCTGGATGAGCCAGTTCATGCTACAAGTTATGTGGTCTGAAGAAAAACAAAAAAGTGGGGAAGTTTGCCATCTTCTAGGAAAAGTAGTGCCAAGCATGAAACATGCACATGTAGAAAAAGCCTGTGGTAGGAAGGAGAAAACATGTTGGGGGAAGTTCCCCTGTTAAGTGTGTATCCCAGTTTTCTTGAGGAGAATTCAAAGGGGCAGGGATGAGACCATCTAGTCTACTCTTAACAGATGAGGGGGCAGCAGTTCACAAAGGCAAGGAGGACAGCCAAAGGCACACAGCCAGTTAGTGACAAGCCTGGAGTTACAGCCCAGGCATCAGGAAGTATAAAGGGAGGCCTGCACACTGGAGATAGCCAGTGGGATCTGGAGGCTACTGGGTTACCTTGGCTGGGACAGGATAAGGCTGTACAGAAGCAATCTTGTAAGTGTTGTGCTAAAGAGGCTCAAGAAAGAAAGGAATCATCAGAGAAGAACCAAAGGGAATTAAAAAACAAGAGCTGGTTAAACCATGGCCCACCCTTAATCACAGTGTGGGAGTCAACCCTTTTGGAATATAACTAAGGAAATATTTCTTTTTTTAAAATTATTTTATTTGTAGATGGACAAATAAATACCTTTATATTATTTATTTATATGTGGTGCTGAGGATCAAACTCAGTGCCTCATATGTGCTAGGCAAGTGTTCTACCACTGAGCTATAACCCCAGCCCCAATTTAGGAATATTTCTAGGAATATGTTCAACTTCTCTGGCGAAGTTTAATGTCTAAGTTTAAAAGTTTAGTTTCTGAGTTTTAAACCAATTAGTGCACATCAAGTTTTTCTTCAAAGTACTAAGTAATAAGCACTTAGCATTTAAGTAAATGTAGAGAATATCTAGCATATATATGTATGTATGTATATATATATATATATATATATATATATATATATATATATATATATATATAAAATCTCTTGCCTTAAGATTCAGTGTTTATTTATTATCAAATTTTATTTTATTTTAGATCAATGAGACCAAGTGGATTTTTTATCATGTTTTTTAAAGAAAAAATGTGTCAAAATCAAATTGCTGTTCTTAACATAATATTTTGCACTAAAGTCAATTTATAAGGTTGTGCCTTACTCTACTTTATCATAAAGTAGTTTAGGAAAGTCCAGAATGCCCAAATGGCCTAAAGACCCCTGTACAGATAACTAATTCTCAGAAAACCTGCAAATGTCTCTGTCCTCAAGAACCAACTGAACTACATTTCTCCTGGCTCCTTGTTTAACTGACATCAAGGAGGAAAAATTGAAGTGAAAAAAGAGAGATGATGACAAGAGAAAAACAAGGGCAGGGAAGGGAACTGAGTGGGAGAAGTGATAGGATGGAATTCTAACAGGAGGCTAACTAGGAACTAGGACCAGTCAAGTGGATCAGATATCTCTCCTCTGGAAGAAGAAAGAAGGTCAGGGTTACCTACAGACCTGATGATAGACAGTGGTGTGTTAGAGGCAGGTTCTTTGGCTCTGACAGGTGTAATCGTTTCCTTACCTCCAAATTAGTCCTTGCCTTCTTCAAAACATCATGTGTCCTGGTCACTGAAACAACAAAACAGCCCCACAAAGCAGGAATTACCAGCTGGGCCCTACTTGTTGGGCATGTGTGTTCTAAAGCATTTTCTTCTGACCCCTCAATCATGGCCTCTTGCTGACTCCTTCCTTCCCTCCCTCTGCACCCACAATTACTCATGGCACAGGAAGTTTGGGCCCAGTGCATCAGACTCTCCTCTCCCAACATTCCAGTGCCTCTGTGGACACTGTTCATCTGCAGCACAGTGGGGCATCTGTAAGATCACCCCTTTCCTCTGCTGCTCCACAGCTCAGGGGCACCTACACTGGTTGACGATGAACTGCTCCATGTTCTCCTTCTGCTGGTTGGCAGTCTTCAGACGCTCAGCTGTGCTCTGAAGGAGCTTCTCCTGTTTGGATACTTGGGCTCGCAGATCCAGTAGCTCCCTTTCCATTGATTCATCCTGGGGAAGAAGGATAGGCTCTCAGACAACAGTATGGAGACCAAAAGCATCCAGTGCTTTGTGGTTCCTACCAATTGGAAGCAGAACTCTATAATCTTCTCAACACTCTCTGGAGTATGTTCTCTCCATTACAGCCTCTTGATCCTCCAGTTCAGGACAGTTGAGGAAGAGGCCACAGGTAAGAATGTTGAAAACATGAAAGCCCCCAGACTAGCACAGGTCTACTGTCCTGTGGCCAAGGAGACCCTGACCCCAGACTAGCAGAAAACTCCCAGTTGTGAATAAGACCTCCAATTCAGTCCTTGTAAAAGTTCTATCTCATCCTTCCCCCATCCATACAAGATTTGGAATTTCAGAGATATGATGTATGGGACACAGGGCTGCCCTGAAGACAGTGTGTAAGTCTCTAAATATCTGTATAAATGTGAAGATGGTAAAGCACCTTCCCTGGAATTAGCAGTTAGCTCCCAAAAGATAACAGCAATATTTGTCTGGAACTCGAATATCTGGGAAGGGATCCAGATGCGGGACCACTCCAGGCTTAGCAATAAGAGCCAGCCTGAGATCACAGCAGATCCTGGGGTTGGGGGCTGGGGGCTGGGGGGGACCTTGGCACAGAGATGATAATTTAAAAAGATATTTTGGGATTCTAGGAGCATGACCATAAGAAGCTTCAGGCTCATGGTGATATCCTCTGATCTTTTGACCAAGGAGACCTGAGGGGGAGAGAAACTTCAAAAGGCCCCTGAATTTCAGTCCACTCAAACTTCAGTTATAGTTCCTCCATTTTTTTTTCTTTCTCCTCTTTGATTTCTGATCTTGGAGGCTGGAGTATAAGGAGGAGGTAAGGTAATCAGAGCTGCCATGAAAGCAGCTGCCATGGATCAGGGGTTTCCCTCCAGGATGCTCCCCTAAGGTGGTGTCCATACTAATTTCCCATGTGGTTCCTGACCCTCGGAAAGCTGTGGGACTAAGGAGACAGAACCATACCAGAAACAGAAGAGCAGTATTTGAAATGGAAGAAGACATTAGTCTCTTACTGCTTTGCCAGGCAGTGCAGGGCCTTGGGAACTTGGCAGGGCCGCTCGCCAGAACATGGTCAGGAGGGAGGCTGACTCTTCTAGGGTGTGTTGTAGGGCACTGATACTGCTGCGTAGCTCACGGACTCCTTTGTTGCCTGGTGCCTGTGGAAAGGGGGAAGGGAACCATGGAAAACATTCAAGCTGAGATATCTCAGGGCTCAAGATATCGCAGGCCTGTACAGGTCTTAAGCTTGCTTCCTTTTAAGTGAGGCACAAAACATGGGATGCTTGAACCTATAAAATCCTGGTTCATCCCTGTGAGGTCCCAGGACTGAAGTGCTGCTCCCTTTACCTGGAATGCCTCCTCCCACCTGGACACCCTATAAGTCTGTCAAAGCACATTCCCATGTCATGTCCTCTATAGACCTGTTACCTTCCTTTCCTGCAACAAAAGACCCTTCTTCTGCATTGGTCCATTCAAGGCACAAGAGGTGGCTTCTCACATCGTGCTCTTGGCACCTTAGTTTGCTTATCAACAGAGGTCTGTGTCTTGCCCTTGAGTCCAGGCTCTCTGGAGGCAGGGCTGTGTCTATTCATCCATGGGTCTCTGGTGGCTCGGCATAGTCACTGATCCTTGGTCTCTCTCAACAGTAAAGTACTCTGAGAAGCACTGCTTCCCAGCCTTTGCTCTGTCTCAACAAATACCATAGTGTCCCACTTCTTACCCTTTCCACACACAAGGTCCTTATGGACGCAAATCCCTCAGCATCTGTCCATCTGATTGATTTTAAGTGGGCCAGCATGGGCCACCATGAGTGTAACAGGTAATAACTAGCAGAGGGTGCTGAGTTCAACACAACATCACATGAATGTCAATACTTAACAAATGCACTACTGAGGATGGTGACAATGTTGCACAGACTTCTCTGGGGCTCTAAGGAAGATTATCTAGTTGGCCTTCTCTACAACAGAGTAGAACTTAGAATGAATCAAGAGAAAGGGAAGCAAGGGCTTGGCTAGAATAACTGGAAGATGATTTCTCTGTCATTGGGAGATGCAGGCCACAAAAATAAATAGTGGAGAAGGAAGTAGAACTAAGGACAAAGGACACAAAGAAAGGGTGAACCCAGGAGGTGCAGGTGTGACTACCTCTGAGCTCTGAGATTCAAGGCCCAGGAAGTTGCATGTGGGTCTCAGGAGAGACAGGATCTTTTGCACCAGCGGTTTTCCCTCCTCAATCTGCTCCCTGAGAGCAGTATAGTCATCGATGTGGCCTATGACATGGCGGCCATTTTTGTTGGCGAAGGAGCCATCTGTAGTATCACCCTCCAGCTTGGGAGAGTTCTTCATTCCTTGAGGAGCATCTGATTCCAGCTCTGTAAAAGAAAACCACGATAATATAGGATCTGTTGTTATTCATAATGATATCCTCAGTTCCAGCCAATGCAAAGAGACAGTGAAAGGATCAAGAAAGGCAGCCTTCAAAAATGCAGGATGGGTCAAGTCCAGACCTTCTGGTTTCTTTATTTTTATAATCTTTCTTACATCATTGCATAATAAACTTGCTAGAAGACAGATTTTATCTTTATTGAAAGTGGACTATTCAGGACAAATAGTATTATAAACATGAAAAATTTATGGATAGAAAAGGCACAGACAAGTAAATCAGCAGGACACAGCACATATATGAACGGAGAGATTACAGGGCAATGATGCAAACAGAACAACAGGACAACTGTGGGAAGAAGAAGAATGAAAAGAAAGGCAGCCACAGAAGATTCAATGAATAGGACTGAAGGTTTTCTGGCATGCAGAGAAAATTTTCTAAATTCAGATATTGTACTTACAGAGAACTAACAGTTATTTGCATTAATAATTTTCCGTCATGGTGTCTGAGCCACTTAGTTGCCATATTTACCATTTTTCCTGGTGACAATGGCAGTGTCTGAGCCAGGAGAAGAGGAAGAAGAGCTGGGAAGGACCAGAGCAGGAGAATTCATGCCAACATCACGAACTGGAGGGGAAGTAACTGAATCTAGGGAGTAAAGACAATCAAAATTTTCAGAACCCCTGGAACATTCTGCACCCCAAATCATGCACAGCCTAGTCTTTACCACCCAAGTCTAAGTTGACAGGACTCCCCTTTCACAACATTAGCATCCATATGCCACAATGAAAAGCAAAAGCCAACAATCAGTTCGCTTGGTATGTTTCCATTATTCAGGAAAAAAAAGTGTAACTTTCCATTTAAAAACTTGTTAGATATAATTTTTTTAAAAATATTTATTTTACTTATTTATATGTGGTGCTGAGAATTGAACCCAGTGCATCACACATGCTAGGCAAACACTCTGCCACTGAGCCATACCCCCAGCCCATTGTTAGATATCATTTTATAAACCCAATCCTGAGTAGAATTTTGTATGTGCTATTTTGTATAATGCATAGATGTATGCATACATATGTTAAAATGTTAATCAAAGGTAGTGGTACAACTCAGTGATGGACTGCTTGCATATTATGCACAAGGCCCTGGGTTTGTTGTTTTTTTAAATATTTTTTATTTGTTTATTTTTATGCAGTACTGAGAATTGAACCCAGTGCCTCACACTTGTGAGGCAAGTGCTCTAACACTGATCTACAGCTACAGCCTCCTTGGGTTTTTTTTTTTTTTTCTTTTCTTTTTTTGGTGCTGGGAATCAACCCCAGGGCCTTGTGCATGCAAGGCAAGCACTCTACCAACTGAGCTATATCCCCAGCCCTAAGACCCTGGGTTTGATTCCCTAGTACTGAAAAAAGAAAAAATAAAGTTGATAAAAAACGTGAAATATCAAAAAAAAAAGACAGGAAGGTACTGCTAGGGGAAATGTGGGTCAGAGTGAGGTTTCCAGCTCAGGTCTCTGGGGACTGGGAGGAAGAAGGGACTAAACCATGGGGCTGCATCTCAGCTGGTACAAGGAAAAACTCTAAGAGGGGAAACTTGGTTAGAGGCAAGAGGATGGGGCAGAAGTGGATGTCTGTCACCTAGAATGAACATGCCTGCCACCCAGTACTTTCCCATGACTCAAGACCATGTCCATCATGACAGCCCCATAAGGGTGAAACAGACATTCAATAAATGCTGAGAAGTTGATGCCAACTGAGTATGGTACTTAGCAGTCCATAGATATTTCTTACTTGATGGCCACAACAAGTCCATGTAATTGTCCCTTTCATTTGACAATTGAGGTCATAGTTTCATAAATGAGTATTCAGCAAAAAAGGAAAAAATAAGGATTAACTTGACTCAGTAACATCAGACAGGAGAGTTTGAAAGCTCAGCCTTATGGAAACCTGAGCATCAGTGATTCTTGATTAGAATAAAATTGGCGATATGGCCATGCAGGTGAGTGGAGAAAGTGGGTTAAATGATACATCAAAAGTAAAAACAGAAGAAGATGTAGAAGTTGAATGATGTGTGAAGAGCTTAGGTATAAGAGATCTGTTAACTTTCAATTAAAGTGAGGAAAGCAAAACTGAGACTAGATATTGAAGAGAGTAATACAGATCTGATGAACATGTGTATTTACATGCAGGCAAGAGGATGGGGCAGAAGTGGATGTCTGTCACCTGGAATTATCACGCTTGCCACCCAGTACTTTCCCATAGCCCTGGTTTTCTTAGGGATAGGAGTATCTTGCCACATGCTGAGTTCCCCCAGATGAAGGAAAGGGCCACTCTAGAGAGTGTGGCAAGGTCTGTGATACTGAGATAGAGTCTGGCAAGGTGAAAAAAGATACAAATTGGGAATCAAAATATCTGGTTCTAACCTGATTTTGTCCCTAAGTTCTATAAACCCTAGCTTGTCCATTAATATCTCAATGCCCAGTTTTCTCACGTACTTCAGAGGAAATTAAATATTTGAAAATGCTTGGTAAATTGTAAGGGACTACACAAATACAAGGAATAGATGTTAACTATGTTAACTGATAATTATTGAGCAATTCTTATTGTGCCAGACACTTGAAAATGATTTAATTCAATGCTCCAAATAACCATACATGGTATATATTTTATATTATTACCATCTGCAAGTTGAGGAAACCAAGGCTTCAACACTTCATTGTTTAAACACATTGCCCAAAGCAAACCACCTATAATGGTAAACGCAGAATCTGGAGACAGGTCTGACTCTAAATCCCATGCTCTCAGGACACCATATTAAAGCCTCTCCAATTTGAGAACTTGACCCTAAGGAACCTAAGAGAAGCAAGAGTACCCCTTCCACTGCACACATATTGGTATCGCCCCATTGGCTAAGGGCTTCTTGATTCTTTGTCCTTCCTACCTTGAAAGAGTGACTGCTTATTTCCAGGGTCAGGGTTGGTTGGGAAGTTCTGGCTCACAGTGGAGGGGCTGAGGCTGCCTTTGCCAGTACCACCATCTAACTGCTGCTCCAGCTGTAGCCGCAGACAATTGTTCACCTGAATGCTCTGTTCTAGTTGCCCTCTCAGAGCTCGTATCTCTGCCACCAGGTGGTTCAAGTCACTGTTCAAAGGAACTTGGTGACAGCCATCCAGGCTAAAAGCTAAAAGAAGAGAGAAGAGGGGTTTGGTTGCATTGGCCCATGTATTTACAAGCACTTGTGAGAATACTGTTCTGTGACATTCTTTTCTGCCAAGGACCTTACTGTAGTCTCGGACTTGGGCAGCAAATCTGTGGTAGAGATGTTAATCATTCCTGTGTAGCCCCTGGGACACACCAAGGTGACACATTTTCAGTTTGGAATTTTCCGAGGTTCAAAATTATCCCCATGTACTTAAAGGCATTTGATTGGCAGACAATAACAAATCTGTTATCTCACCTCCATATTAACCTTAGTTCTGCAGGCTGGAGAACAGGATCCTCCAAGGCAGGAGGTCAGCACTCAACTAGAGAAGGGTAGGGGCTGAGGGAGAAGATTTGATCACCTCTGCCCTCAGAAATCAAAGAGGGAGAGGAGGAATGCACCAGGACTTTTGGTAACATGTAAAAATGGGAGTCAAGTACTTTAGACAGGGGTCCTAACAAAGTGAATTTTTCAGCTTCTCTATGGTTTTCATTTCTACTTACCACACATATTTGTACATGCTATAATGAAAAGATCTCAGAAATATTTTACCTTAAAGCCAAATATATACATATATATGTATACTTTTTAAAAATTTTTTTAGTTGCAGATGGACACAATAACTTTATTTGTTTATTTTTATATGGTGCTGGGGATTGAAACCCGTGCTTAACGCATGCTAGGCAAGCACTCTACCACTAAGCCACAACCCAAGCCCAAAGCCAAATATATTTTAAAAGACTGAATTGGTTTTGATTTCTAGCAAGGCAAGAGGGTGCATATACCATGCAAGAGGGTGCCTTGAATTACTTGCACCAAATTGCATCTGGCCCACAGCTATTTACCCATCAAGTGATTATTTGAAGACTATAAATGTCCTCTTGTCATTCAGTTAAAGAGTATATGAAAAAGCTTTTAATTCAATTTTAATTCTTATTGGATTTTGGAATTAAAAATAAGGAATTTTGGAGTTGTAGTGGCAACAGCTTTGTAATAAATCCTAAAAGACCCATGAACTGGAGGAATGGAATGAAAGGGGAAGTGGTTTAGGATCAAGTGGCTTCAGAAACTAATCCAAAGTTTCTATCACACTCCTCCCTTTCTCTCCCTAGATCCAAATTCCCACTAAGTTTTGCTTATTGTCGGTATTTTTTTTATGAAACATGTGTCATGTGTTTTTTTTTTTTTCATGTATCCTTCTTTATCTTCCCAAGCACCTTATATTAAGCTCTCACTTTTTAAAGCTCCCCAAATTATTTGGCCATCCAAGAGGTTTTTTAGATTCTAATGTCTCTAAAATGTCCCACCAGACTTAACATCTTAAAATTCTGTTTTCATTACATACTTTCTTTCATTGAAAAAGAAAAAAGCATAGTTATTTCCATTGTATATAAACCTCTATGCTGAATTATGGGTTTTCTATGCACTGGTGTCTCTCATTCCATTAATCTGATTTCTTACTCCTCCAATCAAGCTATAGACAGGCTGATCTCTCCTCTGACCCAACATTCACATTGGCTTTGTACATTTGCTATTCTCTCAGCCTGGTAAGACCCCTATGCTTCAAGTTCTAGTTCATTTTCCCTTTTTAGTAAACTAGGAAACTAAATCCAGTTTTAAGAAAATTCAAATGTGCCTTCTTCATCTAAAGAAGACAAATAGGGAAATATACCAAAATTCTCAAATACTAGATTATTATTTCAGCAGGTGGCAAAAGTCCTCAATAAAAATGCTAATATTTAAAATCAGGCTTGAAATTTTAAGGTTTCAAAGGTATTTTTAAAAGCCAATTATATACATATATATGTATACTTTTAAAAATTTTTTTTAGTTGCAGATGGACACAATAACTTTTGTTTTATATCTCTTAATTTTCCCATAGTGAGTTGGGGGGTCAGGATTAAGGTAAAGTAGGATGGCTGCATGGGCTGTCATTATATATTATTTATAATATTTAAGACTTTCACAAATGATGATAGCACCAGAATAGTTCTTTGCATTAAAAACATGGTATAATCTCACATTGATTAATTTGTTTCTAACTACCTAAGTAGGTGAAGTTTGATTCTTGTGGCCTATTGTAAGGGCACCCAGACTGAATCTTGCCCATGCCACTAATGTCTCGTGCTTGGGCTTTAAGAGGAGAGGGAGAAGGAAAACATACCTTTTAGTCCTTTTTTAGAATTTCCATAAAGTGCCTCATAGATCTGTAGCTCTGACTGCAGGGACTGGAAGAGCTGCTGTTTCTCTTCACACTGCTGCTGCAGGAGGGCCAGCTTGTGTTGCAGTCTGCCAGGGAGAAGCAAGGGCCCACTGAGCTGGCAGGGCTGCTCAGCCATACTTGTGCAATACACTATGAGCCAACCTTTGCTTCCTAGAGTTTTAGCTCTAGACATCCCCTCAGGGATCAGGAAGACCATCTCCTTTACTTTACAGATGTAGAAGCAGAGCCTGGGACAGGTAAAGTAACTTGGTGTGAAGCAGCATTAGTTACCTAAGCTAGGACCAGGACAGACACACCAGCATAGTGTCTTCACTGGACCCCCAGTGCTCTTCATGCTGACAGGTAGTTGTGGAGCTTGTGCTTTGGATAAACATCACTCAAACTTGTGCTGCTGAGGCAGCTTCCAGGTAAAGGTGAAAGTAATGTCCTGTATCTAATTGACAGCATGGGAATGGTCTTTCTCCAGTCTCTGGTACATGCAAGTCTTATGTAACTCCACTTTGGAGTGCAAAAGGTATCCCTAGAGAGGCCCTCCTCTGCTCAAATTCACCCAGGAAGCAGGAATAGCAGATGGAAAACCAGGCTTCCCAAAGAGGACACTACTGTCTTGCCAATATACCTTATAAATCTGAAAATGGGGCCCCCTTCCCCTTACCTGGAGTCATTTTCCTGGAGGGACAGACGTTCCTCCCTGAAATGCAAGATCTCCTGTTGCTTCTCCTGCAGGTCTTCTAGAAGCTGCTGCCGCTCCATCTTTTGCTGCTCCAGCTCCTTTTCCAGCTCTTGAAGGCGGGATCGAGAGGAGAACAGAGCGTCCCTCAGGCATTCTGTTTCCTGTGAGTGCCCTGGTGGGCAGAACAACAGGTGTGGGGTCAAAGCTCAGGAGGGAGATGATCCCAAGTGCACCAATCAAAACCAAGGTAAGGCATAGGGACAGAGTTTGGCTTACTGTACCCATACATGCTAAAGTCCGGTATACCTCCATTTTTGCAGTGCCTGATTCTCTCATTTAGTATGGCTTCCCTCACTCTGAAAGAAGACATTCTGGTATCTAAAGCTTACCACTTATTGTTTGTTCAACAATCTATCTCAAATTTGCCAAAGATCAACATCAAGATTTCTTGACCATGGTTTTTAGAATATATTTTTTCATCATTTTGAAAATTGGGACATTTGTTTTTGGCAGGGCTAGCAGCATCTCTCTCTGATCACAAATTTTCAAATATGATTGATAGGAACCCTGAGAATAAGGCTGGATGTTTAATCAGTCCTCTGAAGTGGAACTTGCCTGGGCCTAGCAAACAGTACTCATTTAAATCTCTACTCTCTTCTCACCAGTAAGGTCTGTTCTATTCTTTCCAAATATGCAATGATAGTTTAGTCACTCTTCCTTCTCTCTTAACTATTAACTTTTGTTATCTTCCCCAAGCAGGAACCTTTCCTCTGAAGTATGCTTCAGAGTGACTAATTAAGGAATTATCTCTTGAAGCCTTTGGCTTCCTCAAGCATTCCTTCATTCTGGATTTATTCCTCTCAGAAACTATTCTTAGCCTTTTTGTAGATATTTAATAAATATCTGTAAACAAAAAGAATTTGTGATGGTTATACATTGATTTGATTGGGTCAATTAACTCTAAATCAGGTGCCTCCCAGGTCACATGAGAAATGACACTTACTCATAGATGCCCATCAAATACAGTTGAGAGAGTTATGGAGAACATTTGCTAGTACCTCCTGACATAGAAGTGTAGGACTACCTATCAGAGAGCAGCGTGAAATGTATAGTGAGGGGATGTGGTGAGGTGACAGAAGAACAGATGAGGGACACACTGCTGCAGTTCAGTGTTGAGAAATGTGACAGGAAATACACACACACATACACACACACACACACACTTCTTCCTTTCAAGGGTCCAAACCAGCTGTGAATGGGAGGAGGTAGAGTAAATCTCAAACTGATAACCAGTTTGAAAGTTAATGACTCTGGACCTCTGTAGGTGGACTTCACAGAAGTGATGGACTTCTTGGGAGGGCCATGGTTGGGACCTCTTAGGAAGCAGCCCTTTGTAGAGTGAGAATGGCTACGAGAATCTTGAATTGGTAGATTAACAGCTTAATAGCTGTTATCTCTGCCTTCTTTTCTTTGCTTCTCCAATTGGTGACTGCTGTGGCTAGGGAAGAAAGGGACATGGGTGTTACCAGTTTGTGATTTTTGTCCACCTACCTCTGGAAACGTGACTCAGCTGAGCTTGAAGGCTCCGGTTTTCTTCCCTGAGGGCTCTGTTCTCATTGTAGAGCTGAGGCATAGATTCCAGGCTCTGACTGTAGAAGTGAGAGGTGGATCCTGTCCAGGGAAACAGACATTTGAGTTACAGATACTTCCAAAAGTCTGGCATTCTGTATCTCCCATAGATCTTTTGTCCCAACCCAGCAGAAAGCTCCCAAAACTCTAAGTGCCAGCAGCTCAGAGGAAGAGCACGGGGAGAGAGAAGAAATAGTGGGGGAAGGCCCTTATAGATCAGGTTTTAGCACATGCCAATCACAAGGACACACAGAATCAGTAGGCAGCATGTAAGGAGATTAAGTATGATGTGAGAAATAAGTAGACTCTGGGTACTAGACCTAGTTCGGCCTGGAGGAAAGTTATTCTCTAAGCTCAGATACATTCATGAAGTAGGATAATAACACTTAGTCATCTCCCTTGCTGGACGGTCTGTAGGGAGCTACTGAAGGAAAGTATACCAAAGGGTTTGAAAACTGAAACTCTGCCAAAGGGCCTTTTCTTCAAAAGTTCCCTAAATACATCCAGAAACAGGAAGAGCTGGGCCTTCCCTACCACTGTCACGGGCAGTGGAACTGAGCCGGTGTTCCAGCTGCTCCCGCAGGCGGTCATTGATGCAGATGGACTCTTCCAGCCGCTGGCGCAGGTTCCGGATTTCACCAAGATGCTCTTCCAGTAGGTCAGCCCCTGCATCATACCACCAGGACATGGAGAGAAGGAAATGAGAGTCCTGGTTACTAGGAAGAATGGGAGATGGATCAGCCTCAGCATGACCCCTTCTGCTAACTTCCTTCTCTCACACGGGCACTGAGGGGACACAGGTAACTTTATTTAAATAAAGAGTAAATGGGCTTTCAAGCGCAGAATGGTCCTTTGCTAAGGAAACCCCATGGGCTATCTCTCACACAGAGGCCTGGTAAAGTTCCACATGATTTAGAAAAATAACTGACAACTCTGGTTAGAGCTTGCCTACCATCAGGAAAGGCCTGGCCACCGCCTGGTGTGGCTTTGAGGATGATAGAAAAGTTCTCACTCTGACTTTCTTCTAATGCCTTTCTTCTTACTGATATTATAACTGAACAATTTTTAGCATAGTCCTCCAATCCTTAGAGAGAAGGCCTAAATTAAAAGCACATGACCTTCAATTTATCCCATGTGGTTAATGACCCAAACTAAAACCTTCCCTCAAATCGCTTTTAATATGGTGGGAAAAGCAGGATAGCCTGCATAGATTGAGGGATCTGAATATGGATTAGAGAGGAGAAAGGAGCAACCCCAAGGAAAGAAAAAGGATGCAGAAAAGAAAAGTGGAAGAGATGCTAAGAATAAACCACATCAACTATACCATTTTGTTTGGGGCTCAATCTTTTTTTGAGAATTATAACATCTTACTGTTGGAACTGAGCTGTGTTCCTGTATCCACCTGCTTAGTTATACCCCTCCACTTGATGTGATTGGTTTTTGTGTACAATACATATGTGTGGGTGGGGATTTCATAAAATTCATGACTGATAGAAGCAAATCCCTGTGAACATCTGCCTGGCCATCTAGAAGGGTCTAAAAGAGTGGGCTACAAAGAGGTCAGGTTCAATGAAGGAGAACAACATGTGTGACAGCACAGGGGATGGGTCACTGACTTTTCCATAGCCCTGCAGTGCACCAAAACCCTCTGCAGGGAGAAAGAAAGGGTGCACTTAGAAAGGATGTGGTACTGAGACTGCTCTTCGATCATATTCCTACTCTGGGAGCCAGGGGTTGGGGATGAGTGAAGAAGCCCTGCCCAGGCAGGAGAGGAGCAAACCAAATGCTATTCCTTTCAAAGGCCAAGACTCTCAGCTTTGTGTTTACCTGTGGGTTTGGAGTTAAGCTGATACACTGAAGAACCTGAAGAGATGTCCCCAGAGACACTCCCTTTCTGAGGTCTCATGACATCCCACTGGCCATTGCTACCCAGGTATCCAGGATCCAGGATTCTGCCCAATTCCATGGCACCCCTCATTGGAGAGTGGGACTGGGCAGGGTTGAGGTAGTGGGAAGAGCTGGTTTCTGAATGGCTGCCTGGCAACGTGGCTGTGGAAGCTGGAGGAACACTGCTGACACCTGCAGAAAGAAACATGAATGAGAAACCAACAGGGTGTCGGAAGGGAAGGATCAGCAAGGAATTCTGTGATTACTAAGAATGGAGATTACCAGGGGCCATATGGGTCTTCAGAGGTCACATCCTCTGTGAGACACCAATGGCATAAAGACCTAGAGGGGATAACTTGCACCCTTTGTATTTCTTAGCATGAGACACCAATAGAAAAGGATGGATAAAGTAACCTGAATCACCTTTGTATACAAGGAAAAGTCCAGTGATCCTATTCCTGGCTCCTACTATAATTCTTCATGACAGAGTCTAGGAAGTTTCCTGAGAAGTTCCAGAAATAGGACTTACTCCCAAAGTTAGGGGTCAGAGCATGATGGGATGTAGGATTGAATATCCCTGAGAACAGGAATATTTGCCTATGAATATTTGCTGTCCCTGCTAACCAGTAAATCTTTCTATTCCTCCTTTGGAGTTTTCAGAGGAGAAAGAGGACACAAAATCCATCAAGACAAGGCAACTCAATTCCTCTAAACTAATGAACCCTATTGTGAGCTGGAGAAAGCCCTATGTAAGGCAAGTTGTGATTTGGATCCCCTCCAACATGATTCAAGGAACTGAAAAGTGTCACCATACCTGCCCAAAGACCACTGAACCCATTCCAAGGAGGGAGGCCTGACCTTGTATTGCATGAACTGATTTCTCCATATGTCCTATGAAACCACAGGGTTTCCACTTGAGCCCTTGAAGCAGAGGTAAGAAGTTGGGTGACTTTAAAAACTATAAAATTCTGCCTATATCGCCTGTTTCTGGCCATAATTAGGGAGCTTCTGAAGGTAAGACCCTTTGAGTTTCATCTTTGCTTCTGTGTTTAAAAAAAGAAATAAAAGAAAAAGTTTGACATGGGAAAGAGGGGAGAAAACGTGGGCAGGGCCATAATTTAGAAAATTCAGAAGACTGTTTTCTTCCAAGGATTATCAACATGGGCAGCAGAACAGACATGCATCTCCCCCTAAACAAACAGGAGTGAGTTCATCATTTCCTTCAATCAATCCAAACTTCTAAGAGGGGTTAATAATTGTATCACTTGCCAGTTTTACCCCCAATTTTTCTAGTTGTTCTTTAAAGCACTATTAGTGAGTAAATTCATTATATGAAGGGTTTTTTTCCCCCTCTTTTTTCCTAAACCCAAAGTATGATTTGGGTTTAGGAAACACACACACACACACACACACACACACACAAATAAATAAATAAATAAAATAAAATTTATGATGAGGCATCCAGCCCATAAATATATCAAACTGTTTTCTAAAAGATGACTGTACACAGCCTATAAATTATGTGACTATATAAGATGAACTATCTTGAGGACAGAATTCACAATCAGACATCATGTCCTATGTTTATGATTCCAGCTGCCCTGGAACAGAAAAAGGGCCTCTATTACTTCTGCTTCTGAATCTTTCTACCACCACCCTTTTTCCTTGAGCTCATAATGTCAAGAACTAAACTTGATTAAAATCATTTCACAGCAGAATATAAGAGCCCTACAAAGGAGTCCATCCATATATGTGGCCACCTTTTTTATTGTCATGTTAATCCTAAGAGGACAAAACAAAATCTTTCTCCCATTCCCTACCAGTAAATACTTCTCCCAGCTGTCCGGATTCTGCACACGTGGTGGTACCCAACCTGTCAAAAGTGTGTGAGCACTAGGTCTAGAGCTTCCTGAACATATCCTATAACTGATGAGACACACACATCAGAAAGACAAAAGCAAATGCATTTCAAAATAAGCAAGCAGAGCCTTCCTTCCCTCTTCCATTTATAGAATGTGCCACTGTTTGTTTTCCAACTTCACTATCAAGCCAAAGCCATGCAGAGCAACACAATGTGAGACTGCCACTCGCAAGCACACAAGGGCAGCAGTTGTGCTCACTTTCTCCCAACTGCTTCTGCAGCATCTGCAGCTCCTGTTGAGCCTCAGCCAAGGACACCACTGGTGTCTCACAGCAGCCAAGGAAGGGAGGACCAAGGGGGCTGAAGGGCAGGAAACTGGATGGAGCTGAGGGCAATGGAGCCTGGGGGAGGCTAACCGGCTTGGGTATGGAGTTAAAATGAAAGCCTAGAAACAGAAAGTTAGGGAGAAAGGAGACAATATCATTAGAGAGAAAGTGAGAGAAAAGCATGGGTAAAAGATTGAGAAGGTGAAATAATTCCCTGACCAGATACCAACTGGTAGAGTGGCTTACACTTAATGAGGTGCAGGCTGAGCCAGCCAAGAGTGACCTTTGCTCCAGAGAGGTTGACCCGGCTGACCTCTCCTCCTTCTCCCCTGCCAGGGCTGTCTTATATATATGTTTTTTGCTCATCTTGAAATCAATTGGCTACAGAAGGCAAGGGGCCATTACTGACCCTCACCCATGTCAAAATGGCTGTGCCCCAAAGACCTCAAGGGCCACTGGGTGTTATTCCCAGCATGTATCAGTCCTTGACTCTGGGAGTGATTCTTCCTACACCTACACTTCCTCTTCCGAAAGCATCAGGGTCCATCTTGAGGAAGGCAGGAGTTGATAGGGCTGTCAGGAAATTTGCATTACAAGTACATGGAGTTCAAGATTTTGATGGAAACAAATGTCAGAAACCCAAATCAGCATCTTCTTTCACCAGAGGAAAAACAGAGGCCTTTATTCAGTGGCTTACAAACTTGTCTGGGCACTAGAACTACTTAGGACAAACTCATAATACATGCAGATTCTTCAGTCCTTAATGCAGAGCTACAGAATCATGAACTCTGAGAGCAGGGTTTGGAAATTTTCACTTTGAGAAATCTCCAGGTGATCTTTATGCTGCCCACTGATAGCCTGTTTTTTGTAAACCCTGGGAAGTTCCAATGTTTGCCTCTGTTTCTTCTTTACTAAAAATAGGTAGAGGGCAGGTATCCAATGGAAGGACCAGAAATTAAGACTGCCCTGTAGAGAATGTCTAATGTAGAAGACAAGACAATGGTTACATTCTAAAACTCATTCACTGCCCCACGAGGCTGACATCATGACAGAGCAATACTGCAAAGACACCCAAACTGCTAAGTAGCACAGCTCAGGCCTCTTATGGAAAAAGTCTTCTGATTTTTAAAACCCCTGGCTTTCTGCTCTGTGAACTGAGCATTTAAGCAGATATCTATAGTTCTGGGTAAAAAGTTTTTCCCCATGATCTCCTGGTCTAGCTGGTACATACTCTGGCTCAGAAACTTTGTGCCCAGTCTCAGGTTAGGGACACCTTTCTTCCTCAGAAGAGAGGAGGGTGGCAGAGAAAGCACTGTGCTTCCTGGGAGAATCCCTATCCATGTCAGACTACACTGAAGGCAGCCATCCAGGTGTGTGAGGCAGGAGGTAAAGACAAGGCTGGCTCTTTCCGTGCCAACCCTTCTGTAGAGCTGTGAGTGAACAATGTAGCCTCTGGCAACTATGCTGAGACATAGAAGTGAAATGTACCCACCTAGTTGCCCCCAGGATATATACCCCACGTACAAATCAAGGCCTAGTAATACATTCACAAATCCAGGAATGATAGTATAAAATAAACAGAATTTAGTCACAAAGTAAGCCATGCCACCCATTACACAGGGCCACTGTGAAGAATATATGGGTAACATGTATACAGGATCAGTAAATGGGAATTTCTTTCCGTTCTTTGATTGTAATCCTGTAAGAAAATTTTGCCTCTTTGTTCCCCAGGCTAAATAAAAGAAAGAAAGAAAAATGTTTATTTAAAATTATTAGCTAATTATTGGTCAAAATTGGTATGCTGATCAAATCTTGTCATGGATTACTTATGTTCTAATTTTTTTTTTAAATCAGACACAATTAGTGCATGAAAGTGGTGTCTTGATTTTGTCTAGGATGTGATGCACAATGGTTTCTATGTTCACACCTTTGTCCCTGAAGGAAAGTCCAACGGGCAGCTGAGGAAGAGGAGATGAAGCTACTGCATACCTGGATGGGCCTGGTTGGCCTCCTTGGGGGAATTCAGGGGAGTTGGCAAGCTGATGGGGTTGCTGCTGGACTCGGCCTTAACCCCCTGTGAAGCACTGGTTACTGATGGTTTAGAAGACAATACAGCAGAAAGACTTGAATGATGGATGGAATCTATAAAACCCATGAATGAAAGAAAATGATGTTCTACAGAGAACTGGAATCCTGGCCTTATATTTAACTAGGGGTACCAGGGCTGGGGTCTCGTTGTCAGAAAAAGCTCCAAGCACAGGCACTTTTGCAGTGTTCATTTTCTTGCTTGCAAATAGTTCCTTTAGTGAGGCATCCACTTCAGGGGTTATAGTGGGGCTCAGAGCCCTGAAATGATGAAATCTATACCTCTAAAAATATCAGGGAAGACTGGCAGCAACTGTGGACACCCACAGATACTCAGGAGATACTGCTCAGGAACTGCAGCAAGATCACTACAAGAGAGACGAGATGTTCAATCTTAAAGAAAGATGTCTATCAGATTCAGTGAAGAAGAAAAATCTTCCCACCATCTTCTCATTCTGTGCACTACAGATTGCCTTGAGTCCAACAGCAATATATGCTGATGGGTAATAGGGTGACATAGTAAATTGAAGAGTCAGGAGCAGAGTAAAGTCCTTAACCCATGGGAGCCTGTGCTTGGCACTTGGTCCCAGAACCATGTTCAGCCTGATACACACCAAGGCAGAGCCATAAGGCCTGGTTTCCTAGGTCTCTGCTCAGTCTAAATAGAAGGGCACCTCTCAGAAAGTAGAGACTACCTGAGTGACCAGGTGAAGCTTTCTTCTCTTCACAGTGTGTATACTCGCTGGCTATGTCCATGTCAGAGCAGGCTTCCAGCTCATCAGATAAGAAGGAGGTGCTGCTGGGAGAACGGTGGAAGTCAGACAAGGCATGGCTGCTGGGGGGCGAAAGAGACCGGGCATCCAGCTTGGCCTGCAGGACTTCAATCACTTTTTCCTTCTCCTGCAGCTCCCTGCTGAGCCTGGTGGGAAGAGAGGTAGACAAAGGTGAAACCAAGTTCACACAGTCCAGCAAGTCCTGACTAAGGCATATGAGAAAAAGTCACATAAGCCAGGGGGACCATTCTGCATAGCACAATTGAAATAACTCATTTCTAATTGGGGCTGCAGGGCAGGTAGGAGACAGATGAAGAGTGAATAATAGTTACCCAGCACACTGGCCACATAGTATGCTCAGGACCTGAGGAGACAGTTATCTAGGTATGATATGATCTCTGAACAACTGCAGCCCAAGGACTGTTTCTTATCTCCAATAAGACCAGTATAAAATTGAAATTGAGCATTTAAAAGCATTGAAAAAACATTGTCCCAACATCTAAGACTACGTTAGGTAGAATCATCTAGTTGATTGAAATGTCTGTGATAGATTAGAAATAAAAACCCAAATACCTTGACACCACAGTTATTTTGAGGCACAGTTGTAACACAGACAGCTCAAACTAGTGGCTGTAACTTTACCCTTAGCACATATCTTATAGAGCATTATAAGAAGTGACACATTAAAAAATGGTTCCTGAGGCATCGTGGCTTCCCAGGGCGTCCAGCCTCTTTCACTGGGCCTCTTTCACTAGACACGGTATTATGACTCCTTCTTCTCCAAGAAAATTGGGTGGCCATTAAGCAAGCTGTCAATCTAACTTAGGGCAAGCCAACCTTGTAAAAAGCTTACCCTGGTCATTAAATACACAGGGGGGAAAGCAGGGAAGGCCCCTGGGAAAGGTGAGAAGACTCCTGAAACCTATTTAGTTCACTTGTAAGTCATGCTAATTCTAAGTTACGAAGCTTAGAGAGTTAATGTGTCCATGGAATTATATCAAAAGGGAAGAAAGGATTTGGTTAAAAATAATGTTAAGATGTTCAGTGAATAAATTAATTGATTACATTCAGCTTCCCCCCCCCCAAGTTTATGAAGTTGTAGCACATTTGACCCCTTGGGCCCTAGTTCAGATGCCTTTATAAGATTATTTTCTGAATTACCTGAGGGCCAGTGGCTCAAGTTCAGCTTGTTCTTTCTCATTTTTATGATCCTCTGCAAACCAAATTCAGAAAGAAATAGTAAGAAATTAAATAGATCTCATTTCACACATCATAAACTCAGGGGCCTATTCAGACACAGAATAGTGATTACTCTACATGTGTGTCCAGAATAATTATTTTGAGGACCTCAGTTGTGTCTTTGTAGAAGTGAGGTGGCAGACTCAACTGAGTTTGCTAGGCAGACCTTCCCTAACCATTGTGACTTTGTCTGCCTTAAATCATGGCAAAACTTCAAAATATCTTTTGCCTCCTTGATCACAAGATACCTCTAGGTGCCCTCTCAAATACTCCAGCCTTTATGTCCTGCCATAGACTTCCTCCCAAATACACAGCTATGTGTCCCATTACTGCTCTCATGTAGAACCTACTCTTGTCTCTGAGGAAATGACAGCCCTGTTCCACCTTTGTACCTGTCACCAGTAGAAGGACTGGTTTGTCCCCCAAGTCTGAGCCTGCTATAGTCCTAGGAAATTCTATGTAACAGGTTCTATAATAACCAACATATCCCTTGAACTACCATAGCCACTGCCTTCATTATGTCCAAAATGGCTTTATTTATATTTGAAATACATGTATATATAAAATACTATGCAATCAATTAAGAAACAGATGACAAAAGGAAAAGTAATTTGTTCAAAGCAGGTTGATGGCAGCACCTAGGATGAACTTGCATCTTTCAGTTCTTAATTCAGGACTCTTCATTGTAACAGGGCCCTTTCATCTCCCTCTCTCTTTAACATTAGATGCATGCTACCTCCTGCCTGAAAGGTCACATTCAATATGTGATTAATTCTCTGCAGTTGTAACCATGCATCTCCAACCCTGTATGTTCCTCTTGGTACTCCTTGCTAGCCAGTCATGATCCTGTAATGGCCCACAGGAGATGAAGTAAAATTGGACCCTGGGATAAAATTGTGCAGTGGAGGTGTGGTGGTTACCCGGGCCTGAACTGTGAGAGTGACTGAGAGTATTCCAAAGTCCCATGGCCTACTTACTGGTGCTGAGTTTGCTGGTAAGTCTCTCAGTCAGCTGACTTCCCTGGGCAAGTTGCTCCCGGAAGCTCTGACCCAGGTAGTAGTCAATATCATTGCTCCTTAGGAGATCCTCAAAAGATTTGACTGTATCTTTTGCATGCTGGGTGAGAAGATAACAAATACCCCTCCCTTCTCGTATTTTTTGCCGTAGGTAGGATAGTTCTCGGGCCTGATCCTGAATCAGGGAATCATATTTTCTACAGGAAAGAGAAGAGAAGAGAAGAGGAAGAGAGAGAGAGAGAGAGAGAGAGAGAGAGAGAGAGAGAGAGAGAGAGAATGAATGGGAAAAAATGAATTAAAGTTATAGGGGCTTCCTTAGAGATTTCAAAGAGGATATAGGATATACCTAAGGAACTCCCCCAAGAGAAATTCATATAATCCATAGGAGGTATTTAAGAATAAATACTATTCTGAGAAAATACTGCATAAAAAATTAGTATGCCACTGTTCTTCAACTGTTTTATATATATTAGCCATATGTCCAAAACTAAATCATAAATTCTGTGAAAGTAAAGACAATACTATATGGTACATCTCATACAGCACCAGTATAATGTAGGCTCACAATAGATAGTCAATAAACACTTAAAATCACTTAATCCTAAGTTACATAGGACTTTCCATGTCTTTTATTTCTTCTATGCTATGATACTGTGACAGACTGTAATTTACAAAGATGGCCATTATACGACCTCCAGTCCCATATGCTCTGGTACAACATGGCTTTGCCACTTCTTCATCAGCATTTAGAGGTTATTCTCTACCTTCTTAAATATTGGAAGGCTCTATGACCATTTTAACCAAGATAATACAGTGGAAGTAACATTGTGCCAATTCTGGGACTAACTCTTAACTGACCTGGCAACTTTTACTTCCTGCCTGAGATCTCAGCTTTCACAAAGAAAGCACTCTGAGAACACCACACTATGAGAAGCCAAAGACAGAAGGAAAGCCCTGGACAATAAGAAGCCCTGTGGAGAAAGAGAAGCCAGAGAGCACTGACTCACTAGACATGTAGATAAAGAAATTGTGTCCAGCCCAGTGAAGTCTTTCTGATTATTCCAACCTTAGCTACCATTTGATGGCAGCCACCCAGGGGCCCTGCTAAGCCTGGTAAACCCACAAAACCATGAGAAATGATAAAGCTACTATGTTGTAAAGTGATTATTTAGCAATAGGTAAGTATGACACATACCAAGATGGATGTCCATCCAGTGTTTTTCAAAATGAAGTTTCAGAAACAATAACAATTATGCAAATAGCACTGAGCTTAATGCATGTCAGACACTATTTTAAGCACTTGCATTAATTCACTGAAAGCTACTAACCATCCTTTGAGTTGGCCTCTCTTATTATCCTCATTTAATAGGTAATCAAATAGGTTCAGAAAAGTTAGGCAAATTGTACAACTAATAGGTGACAAAGCTAGGAGTTAAACCCAGGTATCTGAATCTAGCTTTCTACTATCTCATACTAGATAGATTTCAGTAGATAGACAGACAGATACTTTAAATATATCCCTAATAGAAAATCCCAGCAACCTGGTATCTCCCAGACACTGGGCCACCATACAATGTACTAATGATAGCTGATAATAAGTATCTTCTCAGACTTACCACCACTTAAATAAGTGCCTTCTTACTATGATGATATGTTCTTCATTCAAACTACTTAGGTCACTCAATTCCAAGCACAAACTTAGACATCATCAATCAAATAGTGCACTCCTTACCCAGGCCACGAGGCTGATCTCAGCTCCTCGGCCAGCTTCCCTTCTATTCCGGTTTTTGGGAGCTGAGCCTCCAGCTGGGATACTCTCTGGACAAGACTCTCCAGATCCTTTTTGGCCTGAAGGCCTGGAGGGTAGAAGGCCCCAGTGCCATCAGACAGCCACCCCTCATCCTCATCAGTGACACTATGGGGTGAAGACCCCTCAAGGGTGCCAACAGCCCTTAGCTTCCGGGGTCTTTCCAGACTAGATGAATAATCACTTGTAACCGAGAGAGACCGGACACGGCTCTTGAGGTTCTGAATGACCTTGTTGGCATTCTGCAGCTGGGCTTTCAGATCTTTAATGTCCTTTTGTAGAACAGAGATGTTTTCTGACTTTCCATATGCCTGGGACTCTTCCTGCTTCCCTAGCCGGCTCTCTGAAGGCTTCTTCCCAGGAGGGTGAGTGAGGGCTGGGCCCATGCGCCCTTGTTCAGAGCACAGCCCTTCCATGAGTACCATGTCCCTGAGGCTGTTGTGCTCCTCACATTCTGAAAGACAGAGACAAAGACATCTTCCTGAATATAGACTAGACATGCTACTGTGGTCATTCCCTTTTCAGGGAATAGGTTTGGCCATAGGAATAATAATTAGTGGAGCAAAATTGAAGCAGTACTCAATTCAACCTGGTTCTGTACCAGTATTCAAACCTAATATTTTATATCCTCCCAACAGCCCTGCAAGTTAGGTATGGACGCCTTCCATTTTACTGACTCAGAAATAAACTAACTAGCTCTAGATCATTCAGACTAGCACATGGCAAAACCATAATTCAAATCCTCCAATGTCATGTGTACGTCCCATACACATTGCTGCCTCTTAAGTATGACATTAACTTGGGCCTTTATTAAATAGCCATTTAATAATGATAGTAGTTTTATTAAATAACTGTTTTAGTAGTTGAGGAAACTGAAGCACAGAGAAATTCATAAACTGAAATTTGAACCAACTAGGCTTGCCCCAGGATTTCTGCTCTTAACTGCCACACTACTCTGCCTCAAGGGAAAAGAGATGGAAAGTGTTTTTCTCCTTTTCTCAGTATTAATTAGGTAGGGGCCCCATGACTATTGTCTTTTATAAGGCAAAACAAAATATTTTTTTAAAAATATATTGCTTACATAACCCCAAGAGCTCATCTATTCCCTTCTTTCATAAGTAGTCCTTGGTATTTTTTTCTATAATAGTGATATGGATAGAATGTTATTTTCTTAAGAGAAGTATGCTAAAAGTTAATTATAGAAGGTGAAACTCATATTCAGACTCATTTTGAAGCAGAGTTCTCCACATTTCCTGTCCTTTTCTGGTCCTGGGTCCCTTTCAATCACAACTTCCCAACCCCTACTAATCAATAAGGTATGGGAATAGCCTAGGACCACTGGAACAGGAATGCATATAGCTCTCTTTATAGGAGGGCTCTCAGAAAATGTTTGCTCAGTGATTGAAGGGAAGAGATAGAAACCTCCACTCAGCCCTCCTTGCATTCCTGTTCCAGTGGTTCTAGAATGGCAACCAAATGTGACAGCTGACCCTGGGGCAGGCAGGTGAGTCCTATACCCTATGATCTTACCAGGGCTGGTGGTCTCCTCACGTTCAGCCTCATTTTCACTTCGACCACAAGTCTCATAGCCCAGGTCCTGGAGATCCACCTGGACCTGCTTGCTATCCTGCTTCACAAGGGATTCACCTGCTCAGGAAGTAACAGAAAGTATTACAGAGTATCTGAATTTCTCACATGTTCCCTGAACTTCTGGGGCATACACCCTGACCTTTAGGGGCAGGGAGGTCAGATCAAGTGTGGAATATATGTTCTTTTTATTGGGGTCAGGAGGAGAAATCATCTGCTCCAGGCAGAATTTCTTTGAGGATGAGCTTGTTTTTCACTGATAATCTCACTTCTGACAACCTAGGTTGGGACTAGAAACTTGTAAGTTGGATATTCAATACTATCATCTCTGGAAGCTGCAGTGAAACTTGCAAGTCCTTTATCCACAGGAGTTCAGTAAATGTTTAAATGGGGCTGAGCTAATGTAGAGTCCCAAGACATCTAGATCTGTATTGGCCAATAAGGTGGCTATTTTATATTAAATGAATTAAAATCAAGTAAAACCTAAAATTTCCAAATTGCATTAGCCATATTTTATATGTTCAATAGACATATGAGACAGATATATATATATATGTTTTCTACTTTCCTACCACTGCAAAAAAGTTATATTAGACAGTGCTGATCTAAACCAATAATTATTACACATTTTTAAAGAATCTGTTATAGTACAAAGAAAATAAAAGAGAACCAATTACACTGAGAGAGGAAGGCAGTTTACTCACTATACCAGAAATTAGCAAACCTAGATGAGTTTTCTCCCTATACGCCCATTGCAACCTTGAAACTTTGCTTTCTTCCTTTTTTCTCTGCCATCTTCAAATTGAAGTAAAATATCCATTTCCACAGTTCTAGCACTATGGTCAGAACTGAATTTGTTTTGAGACTGGAGGGGGAAAGAGTAAAATCTGCAAGACCTATCTTTTCTTAGGAAGAACAAAGACACTGTGATGGTGAGCTTCCAATACTTACTAAATATGGCTCTGTACTTCTCCAGTTGGTTTGCCTGGGCAAAGACAGTGGCTTCTGAGATCAGTAGCTTCTCCTGAAGGTCTTGATAGCATTGTCTGCACTGAGCCAGCTGAGAGCGCAGGTGCTTGGTAGAACCACGCAGGCTAAATTCTGATTGAGGCCTACCATCCTGGGCCTGAGACTGGTTATCCAACTGTAAAAGGGACCAATACAGGGATCAGGACAGCCTGAGGCCATCCCCCCTACTCACACACACAGTGATAGCCACTTCCCCCTTTTAACACTGTGGGTTATACTCATGTGTCTGTCAGAGTACTTGTCACACCATTCAATAGTTACTTGCTTTAGACAGAGCTCCTAGAGAGTTTCTAAAATGTTTTATTCATCTCTGTATCTATAGCACACAGCAGAGTGCCAATCAAGTCTATAGGAGAGCTCTCAGAAAATGTTTGCTCAGTGATTGAAGGGAAGAGGTAGAAACCTCCACTCAGCTCTCCTTGCATTCCTATTTCAGTGGTTCTCAGAATCCTCTGTATTCTCCATTGACTGAATCCTCAGCAAAGCTAATTCCCTTAAGAGAATCCCAACAACCCCTTGTGATCACAGACACCTGTAATGAAGTGTGATGAAAATAGCAGTTGATAAGAAAGAGATGTCATTACACACCATTTGGGATGCTTCAAAATCTGATGGATCCCACTATTATGGCAGTTACATCCTATTAAAATTATCTGGGTTTGTGGCCATTTTTCCCCACCGTATGATGTCAAGGGCAGAGATGAGGTCTTATTACCCACTGCTACTGCTGAGATGTTACCTGGAAAACTAACAATTTAGGAGATACTCATGAGATAATGTAAAAACCTTTCTAAAACTGAATGGGTACTTTTATTATTACCATCTCCCTCCCTGTGGAACAAAGCTGCCCTTCCTTTATTACCTCCTGATAGACAGTTTAAGATAAAAACTGATATCTCCAGATCTTTACCAAGTATTTTTCATTTCACCCATGCCCTTGCTTACTTGGTGGGTATCCACTGCCAGGGCGGCCCCAAGGTCAAGGCTCTGGGGTCTGGGGCAAGGCCTTGTGGTCAACTCCTCCTCTTGGCATTGGTTCTTCCCAGGAGAACAAACCAGGTTTGTGTTCATTCTGTCAATCTCCCTGGTCAAGTGTGCAAGGAGCTCTGGAGTAAGTTTATTATTCCCTTCCTTGCTGCTTAGTACCAAGTGTTCTTTGAGGAGGTTGATGATGTTGTGGGCATTCTTCAGTTTTCCCTGGAGCTTTCTGAACTCAGCCTGAAGGGTATTCTCATTTAGATCCCCTTTGGCGACTACAGTCTCCACCATCACCTCGCCTTTCTCCTTGTCTTCCTCCATCTCCCATCCATCAGACATTGCTTCTCCCATCTGCTCTTTCAGCTCTGCATTCTCAAGGCAAAGGCTCAACATGGTATTCCTACAGAAAATATACATTCAGAGAACAGATCTGGTCTTGGCCACAGCTCTTTATAGCCCCTTTTACCCACATCTCAGTCCATGATAGACTCAGGGACATGCCAGGGCATGAAGCAACCTCAAAAACCTACAACAACATCTTTATTTTATACATTGGAATACCCAGAGTTAGGAAGGGTGAGAGACAGCCCCACACCAAATACTTCCAACAGCTGTTTGATGGCAGCGCCAATCACTAAAATCTCGGTATCAAGATCTACAGTCTATTTTTCTTTACTTGGCCAAATAGCCAGTTTTCTAATTCTCAGTGACCTCTGGAAAACACAGAGGTACTTACACTATTCAGTAAAACATTAGAAGGAAATGGCCTATGACAAATTTGTTATTATGGATTCTACAGTTCTATTATTTATCATCCATTTTAAACCACTGAAGGATAAATTGGGATCTAGGAGCTGGGCACAGTGGCTCACACCTGTAATCCCAGTGACTTGGGGGGCTGAGGCAGGAGGATTGGAAGTTCAAAGCCAGCCTTAATAAAAAAATTAAAAAGGGCTGGGGTGGTGGCTCAGTAAGCACCCCTGAATTCAATCTCCAGTAACAACAACAACAACAAAAAACCACCATAATTGGCATCTAGGAACACATAAGACAGAAACAACACTAATTAGATAAAACATAAACATAAAATTATTTGCTATATGTCTGGCTCATGTGATAGCAGATAACTTTCATGAGAGCAGAAACCATATCTGTACCGTTTGCCCTGTATCCCAGGGTCTCCACAGGTTCCTGCCATGTAAAACATTCACATTGTCGACAAAATAAAATTGACTAAACTAATTTTCACCAAGACATTCTAGCTTTACCCTTATCCCCAATACTCCCTTTTCTGGGGTTTAATGGAAGCTATAAAAAAACATGGCTTTCACAAAGCAATTCACTTAACCTCTTGGAGTCTCAGTTTCCTTTTAGATAAAATAAAAATTATGATACCTTTTATGAAAAATAAGAATTATAACATTAGTAGATACTAATGAAATTACAGGATGTGGTTAGCTCAGAATCCTCAACAGAGGAGTCATTCGATGCTGTTGCAACTAGCTGTAGACCTGAGGAATATTAACATCAAAATCCCACCAGGTCCTTGTTTAAAAGGCTCTTAAGCTAAGGCCTATGAATTTGAATCTTACTTAAGTTCCACAGGTGATTCTTAAGCACTGAGAGTGCTGAGCTTGAAGAGGCAAAGAAAAATGGTAATTCATGGCCTGAAGGATCAGTAGTTGGCTATGTCCCTCAACTAGATTTCTCAGAATCCTGAAGTCTTGGGCCTTCGAGCAGAATTAATCTGGTGTCATTTAGGGAAGAAAATACTTTAGGACATAGAATTCAGAGCATCCATGAGACAGTTTTTCAATGGATAAAAAAGGGACAGGATGTTACCAAAACTGGGATGAAAGAGGGAGAGAGGGGGACACACATATAATATAGAAAATAATATTTAATATTATAACTACATTTTGGGGTAAACACTAATGTTTTCACAGTACAAAGTAATGAAAGCATGCTCAACAAAATCTTGAAAGGAGTGGTTAGGTATTAGATTCTATCTTCTACAACATCAGTGTTTCTTGAGGTCTGGTGGAGAGAAAAAATCAGTTTCAGAACAGTAACTCTGAGGAAAAAGGAAAATAATCCACAAGGATACATAGGCATGGTGTGTAGAATCAAAAAGAATTGTTCTGTTTGTAACATCTCAACTAAATTCACACATGCAAAAGTTAAGCAAAGCTTGTGCTTTAACTTAAGTAGAACTTAACTAAAGAATTATTATAATTCAGTGTGAAAGAACTAACATTTAGAATGATCACCGAAGTTTTAAAAAAATATTTGAAAAAATACATAACAGAAGAAAGGAGCAGATTTAAAAATCAGGAGCCAGGGGTCTGGCTATGGACCATTACACAATCTTGAGTAAGTCACTTAGAACTTCCTAGGCCTGAGTTTTCTTAACTATAAACATGGACAATGGGCTGGATATCAAGGTCCTCTTCAAATGTTAATGTTATTCAAGTAAGTTTAAGTGATGTGTAGTATACCGGGAAACCACAGGACATGAATTAAAATTTGTACATCTTATAGCTGTACTCTAAACAAGAGTCCTCAGTGGTGAATGATTAAGTGGATTATCCCTATATCAAAATATTCTCTGGGCATCTTTTGACAAAAAGCTGCTAAAGACAGAGTAGCCAATCTAGTCAATGAATCAGATATTTATCATTTTAATCAAGTTAATAAAGCAGCAGATATTATTAAAATTGCTATTCCATGATTTGATTACTCGTTGCTTCTGCCAGGGAACTGAGTTGGAGAAGCAGGGGCTTCCATATAAATACCCCTATCTTGCGAACTGCTGTGGTTCTGCATACAGCAGTTAAACTTTGGGGGCAGAAGATCCCTTATACATTCCAATCAATAACAAAAGTGATCACCATTATCCATTAACTTTGCTGTAAAGAATTCATAGAAACATCAATGCATGGATCCTGGAATGTGGATCCCGTAGTCATGTAGCAACACAAACATCTTGGTTGCAGCAAGGCAAGGCCCTGGCTATGGTGGTAGGGACTTGTGGTCTATAGGCTCGCCTTCCCTGGAGAAAATGTCCTACCTGATGTGGGACACAGAGGAGAATCCCGCTTCCTCAATTTGAGCCTTTAGCTCCTTGAGTTCCCCTTCAGCTTTTCTCTTCTCCTCTAAGTGCTGGTGGATCTCAGCCCTCAGGTGGAGCATTTCCTCCTGAAGACACCTGTTACTGTCCCCTCCTACTGGGGATGGAGGGGAAAGGGATGTGTTCTGGGTCTCCACAGTTGCCGAGCTTTTATCCAAAGCCACCTTGGTAAGCTGAAACAAAATAATGGTTTAAAGAAATTAGGTCACATACATAAAATGATGTTAGGTCATTAAAGAGGACCCAAGAGAAACATGAGATCACAAGGACATCCTTCAATGGAAGCAACAACAAGAAGACAAAGCTAAAATGAACTCCCTTCTAAGGATTTTCTCAGTCATAAGGGTCTGGGAGAGTGGTTTGGGCAAGGAGGACACATCTAGTGAGCAGAGTTGTTACAAAGGGGAAGAGGAGAATACACAGAAGGGTGAGGAAAACACAAAAAGCGCGCTCTCTCTCTCTTTCACACACACACACACACACACACACACACACAAACAAACAAGTTTTAAATAAGTCTGTGTCTGTGGATGGGGTGATTCCTATTTCTGAGAGGTCAGAGTTCCCCAGAGTCTTCTCACAAGTCACGAAGCTTCACAACACTGGAATCCTTGAATCAGAAGATGATGGCTCAAAATTGCAGGGCTCAATGCCCAAGGCCCTACCTGGAACTTAGATTCCAAAGAGAAGATGAGCAGGAGGGCTCAGGGTACTCAGGAAACAGCAGCAGTCCTCACAAAATTAGAATAATGGTGGAGCTACAGAGTAAGCTTTATTTCATTGACAGCAGGGGAATCACATCCTAAACTACTGAGAAGCTGAGGTGAAGCCCTGTTCAAAAGCCTCTATTCCTTTTTGGTTATTTCACTTGTGCCAATATTGTCAGCCAAATTCTCTTTACAAATTTAAGCATGTAAGAAGAAATCAAGGTAGAAACAATTTCCCAATACCTTTCTTTTTCTTAAAAATCCTCTTCAAGTTTCAATTAAAGCAAATCTTACAGTGTTTCCTCAAATGGGAATTAGCGAAGTTTTAGACTTTCTTTCTGTTCATTTGCACTCGTCTCTAGTTGTTTTTCATGCTTTTTAAAGTGTGGAAATCAAAACAAAAGTATGGCAATCTACTTAGTGTATGACTATTATTTTAGAACAAGGATTTCTTGCCTGTCTAAATTAATTTCAATATATCTCAATGTCACATTAATTTTTATTTTTATCTCAGTGGCAGCATTTGAGAGTTACTTACCCCCAGGTCAATTCTAATTCTCAGTTTCCCACCTCTCTCCCACAGCTTTGTCTGGGTCATGTTTTTTTTTTTTTTTTCTCTCTCTCTCTCTTTCTTTTATATCTATAAATCTGTTATTTGTACTTATCACTTATAAATTCATTCTAGCTATACAGAACCATTTCCTAATTATCAAAACCATCAAAATATTTGCTGTGCATCTCTATAATGTGTAGTGGTTACCCAAGTAGGGATGATTTGTTGAATTAGTTATATGCTTTAAACCTTCATTTAAGTTACCAATATGTTAACAGAATAAGATCTAGGGTACCTTACATGGATCAATAATTGGAGCGGCTTGGGTTGGCAAAAAGCAATTGACTTTTGCTACTTCCCTTAAGAAACCATGATAAAATCTAAGCCACAGGTTTGTGGTGGAGGTAACTCATAACATGCATGTGCAAGTGGTGTTTAGTAAGGAGATGTGCACCTGTGTCAAAGAAAGAGATCCACACACAAAGGACACCATCTCTAGGTATCCAATTGTACATGGGTTCTGTGAGCTTGATATCTGGCAGGCTCTTGACAATTTTCTCTCTATAACTCTGCTGATCAGCTTAGTCAGTTTGGGGGTCATCTCCACATATGCCACCAACCATTTGTGACAAAATAAAGGACATGGTACTGGATAAAACCACTTTGCAAAATTTATGGCTCTACCTTTCATTTAACTGTGTTATCTTTCAATATAAACCCTTTCCAATTAACATAACTAAAACATCACCATTAGTCTTGAATATGGGTACAATCTTTATTATTTTCTAAAACCCAAGGATTCCTTTTGCTTAAAAATAATGTCCAACTTTATAAATCTACCCATTTTGTGTGTGTATGGTACAGGGGTGCTCTACCACTGAGCTACATCCCCGGCTCTTTTTATTTTATTTTTTATTTTGAGACAGAGTGTCACAAAGTTGCCAAGGCAGGCCTCAAACTTGCAATCCTCTTGCCTTGGCTTCCCCAGTAAGTGGGATTTCTGGTATGCGTCACCATGCCAAACAAGTTTAACTATTTTCAAGCACCATCTGTATGTATGATACCTTACTCTATTGGTTTTAATACACTTATTTTGTTAAAGAAAAAATAATGACTCGAGATCTAATTTTTGCTTATGCTAATTTGGGTTTTCATAGTTCTATCTCAACGATGGCATACATTGACTAAACTTAAAATTTAAATATAAATATAATTTAAATGTCAATGTATGAAAAGTGACTCAGAAACTAGCCTTTTCATTAGTTTTTAATCATTTATGAAAAGCAAATATTTCTGCTCCTTCCTTCAAACAAACCCTGAGACTTCCACTATGTGTGGCAGTAGTATGAATCCATTAAATCTATTTTAGCTATGTCTTTCTTATAGATATCTTCTTCAACATTACCTAATTCACTTGTGCTATTGTTTCCATACAATTCAACTTTTTGGGTGCTGAGTTCCTATTTGCCCTGCAGAGGTTTAGTGCAGGATCTTCTCTCTTGCTTGAATAGAGTTGTTCTGTTTTTCCCTATTGCTTCATACCTCTCACAATGTAAGTCAGTTCCGAGGCAGCAATAAGTGCATTAAAAACTAGCTTTCCCCCGATGCACAGCGTCACTAATCTTTAGGGAAATGCAAAATAAAACTGCAATGAGATATCTCCTCACACCTGTTAGATTGGTTTTTATACAAACTTAGGAAAGAAAAAAAGATATCAAGCATTAAGATGCCAAGAAAGGGGAACTTGTACATTGTTGGTAGGAATGAACTTTAGTATAGCTACTGTGAAAAATGGTATGGTGACTCCTCCAAAAACTAAAAATAGAACTACCCATATGATCCAGTAATTCCATTTTTGGATATATATTTACAAAGGAACTGAAATCATATTGTCAAAGGATTTCAGCATTCCATGTCTACTGCAGCATCATTTTACAATAGCCATGATAAGAGGTCAACTTCTCAACAGAGAAGTAAGTAAATAAAGAAAATATTATGCTCAACCTCATATTACTCAGCCTTTAAAAAGGGGAGAAATCCTGTCACTCGGAAGATTCTGAAGTCCTTCAGGCTAAGAGAAATAAGCATGGCAGACAAAGACATATATGTCCTGATCTCACTTATAGGACTGAAATATGTGGAATCTATAATAAAGTTGAACTAACAGAAGTAAGGAATAGAGTGATAATTACCAGAGTGAGGGGGGATACATCAGGAAGTTGTTTACTAAAGGGTACAAAGTTTTGGATAGACTTAAGGAATAGGTTTTGAGATTTATTACACAGCAAGATGACTACAGTCACTAATAATGTATAATTCCAAAGAACTAAGAATAAATTTCAAATGTCTCACCATAAGAAACCAGGGTGAGGTGAGGTGATGGATATATTTATTAGCTTGATGTAATTATTTCACATTTTATTTATATAGTAAAACATCACTTTGTACCCCATAAACGTACATAATCATGATTGGACAATAAAAATAATATTAGTTTTTTAAATAGCTGTTCCTAAAACATCACATTTAGTCTACTGACTTCTCTCCTTTGCATTTGAATCTCAATTCTTGATTAACTTTTCTCCATTGCAAAGTTAAAATGAAGAAAGCAATGATTGATTACTCTAGTTTCTTTAATGGAAATTTCCTAGGTGTTTACTGTAGATCTTAATCTATTTGAGATTGGAATTTTGGGGGAGATATCTAGGAGAAATTATCATCATAGCCAGACCTGAAGCTTGCTTAAGTAGGTGAGTCAAAAAAATAAGGAGGAAAAAAACTTTCTTTGGCTAAAAGGTGATTCTTGCCCAGGAACCCAAAGTTGGATATGTGTACCAGGGGAAGTATATGGATGCTTGAGTGAAGAAGAGATTTTGGTGTCAAGAATAAGTCTTAGTTTCCAACAAGGAGAACACAACCTAATAAATAAGGAACCATTTTCCTAGAAAAAAGCAAATGATTTTTTTTTGAGAATCTGGACACAAAACACAGTTATGGCAAAGCAAGCTTTATTTAATTGAAAGAAAGAGAATCACAACTGTAAACTCCAGAAAAATGAAGTAAACTTACAATGACTTCACATACGAAGGGTCCTCCTCCCCAAAGCTGAAGATTGGTTTTTTAAGAAAAGGCGATAAAAAGGAAAATGGTGCTTACCCAAGAGACTCTTCATCCAACAGGTATACACTTTATCTATCAAGAGTCAAGCCCTAATCCAGAAGTCTATCAATTTAAAATTATATTAGGCATCTCCTATGCCAAGTAATATTGCAAGCACTGCAATATGCCCCAATGTAAAAGTCCATTTCCCAGCTGGACTGACCTTATCAAAATAGGATTTGGTTGTATTCTCCATGTTAGGCTACAAAAAAAAGGCTATGGAAGAAATGACTTTATAAGTCAGTTTTCCTATAGGACTTGTACTACCAAAAATAATTTATACCATGCAAATCAGAATCTGAATCTCCTTACAGCTGTGCTTCCTGCTTATTTATTCTAAGTTAATCCCATCCCACAGTCACTAACCATCAGTGACCAGCTGCCATCCCAAACCAATTGTCTTAAAGTGAATATCTGTTCATTCTGTGGGTTCCTTTCTCTTACCGAAGATCCTCAGTGAAATCAGGGAGTGAAGGGCAGAAGCATCTCTACTGAGGGGCAGTGGTTTGCACAATTAAATTCACAACCTTTGGTGAGAAGGACTCAGAAAAAGATATTCAAGCAAAAGTAGTGGAGCTAATGCAAAAACTCAAGGAAGAAGTGAAGGTTAGCTATGGCTAAAGCAACAAAAAGGGACTCGTGGTAGAAGGGAAATTCTTGAGGACGTATTGTGCCATATCCTGTAAGATTTGGGGACTGTTCACTTGGGCTCCTTTCACTGGTTTATTAAATTTTTCCTCTTTTTCTTATGCAGATGGTGTATAGACAGACCCAGGCATCCTCATTTTCCCTACAGGTTTCCTCATAGTCCTAAGGAAGCCATCACTGGGGAAGCCTGGCTACTTTTGCAGAAGGATTTCTATCAGGGATCTACTTTCTCTGCAATAACTTAGTTTCAGGCATCGTCCATCTAGAAGATGCAACTGTTAAATGTCACTGGGCAAGGCGGAGACACTTAGGAGTTCCAACAAGTGTTGTGGGCTCACTATCAGTGATAATCTCTGAGGTCCAGGACATTCACTCTTGGACTTGAGAACGTGCTTTCTCTGATAGTGGGTGGGGACTGTGTTTCAGCCTTGGATACCAAGTTGAGGCTTGACAGGGGCTTGCTGTTGAAGGGCCATCTGCTGGTCATTGACCACAACCTGGGTAGTCTGTCAGGTTGCACTGCCAAGTTCTCTTCTATATGAGACTCCATTGAGAAAGATCCCTGCTATGGAGACATTCTGATCCTCTTGGAGTTTCTCAGCATTCTCCCCATGCAGGTCCTAAGCCCTGCCACCTCCCCAAGCAGCCCTTCGATGTCTCCCTGTCTTCTGTGGTGTGTTTCAGTTACAAAAGCACAAGAGGGGAAGTATCCATTGTCTTGTAAGTAAAAATTCTTCTGAAGCTATAGCTACAGACAGTAAATAAAGGCAAAGGTGGGTAGGAAGAGGCAGGAAGCAGAAGAAAAACACAGAAGTAGTAAAAACAAAAGGGTCTATTAGAGAAACTGACAATGTGGGTTGGAGAGGCAGCTGGGATGCCTAGGGAGGACAAGCAGCAGACTGGGAAGTGGTTTATATAGAATAATGTCTTCTCACTTTAGGAGCACAAAGGCTGTGGGAGACCATCAGACCCCAGAAGGGCTGTGTACCTTCCACCCAGGGAACCCCAGGACCTGACACTGACTTACTTGCTGGTGGCTGTTGTGTGCAGCCTCCTCCTCAATACTATCAGTGAATTCAGTGCTGGCATCTTCAGTGTCATCCCCTGCAGATGCACCTGGAAGTAAGTTCAGAAGAGAAAGGTGAGTCCCTTCACAGATGGCTTCCAGACAGCAGGTAAAATTACACTCTTTGCCATCCACCTCTGATTTCTTTCTTTCCCCAAGTGCCTGGAATCCTAGCCATTAGGGAAAGCAGAACCAATCCTTCTCAGTGTATTTGCAGTATTTTTTTTACTAACACTCAAGCTTGTACAGATCTATAACCAAAAAGCTTGACTGTCAAGAATGATTACCCTCTTATCTATTTTTTAAAAGCCTAAATGATTCCCTATCCTGGATATGTAGCAACTTTTTCTTCTGTAACATGGGCCAAACATAACTAATCTTTTTCCCCCAACAAATGCTAAGAGTTTCCCTCATTTCCTAGGGATTAAGGCAACCCAGTTCCTTTCCCACTTTTCCATTGTTGTGATCAGCTATGCATAGACTGATGACATCTCTGAGGTTCTCCCATCTGGGGGTCCTGTGTCCTGGGGAAGACTCAGGTCTAGTCCAGATTTCAGACACAGAATGATACTGTTTCCTAATTCCCTCCTCTTTCCCTCTTCCCCATGTCTCTCAAACTCTGTTCAACGACAACATCCTTTGAATGGAGGGTTTTTTATACTTTGTTCAAATAAGGATTAATCTATTCGTTCATTCCCCAATGTACACAGTCACCATGTACACAGTCACCCCACAGCACAAACATCCACACCCTGCTCTAAAGGACAAATCACTGCCATTACTGGTCTAGGCAGCTAGTGGTCTAGGGCAGTGCTGACCACAGATGGCACTGTTCTTTGATGATGGCACTGTTCTTTGTCTACAGTACCAATAAGTAGACACTTGTCACATGTGGCTATTAAGCACTTGAAATGTGGCTAGTGTGACTTAGAAACTGGATTAATTATTTTATTTAAATTAATTTTTATTGGTATAGCCACATATAGCTAGTGACTACAATAATGAACAAATCTAGAGAATTTCTTCTTTTTTACTTTTGTTAGAATAAAAGACTGTCCATACTACTTTAGATCAATAACTGTGCCCACATTATAGTTTTATTTTATCAAAATACCAAAGAATATCTCCTGTGCCACCCTGTATCTTACAGAACCTACCCAGGTTAGAGAATCTCAAGATCTAGTTCTGACCTTGGACTCAGCAACCAATCTGTTAAAGTCCTCTTCATACCACTCAATAACCCTGGCCTTAAAGAGATTAAGTGGCTTGTCTAAGGTTACCCAACTAATCCTGACAAGACCTATGTCAAGAAGTGTCTGTACTCTTAGGATCCATTCATTGTTTCTTCAGGTGATAAATCAGAACTTTATTTTTGCTGCTTCTTCCCAATCCAAGGAGCTTCCTTCTTAGCTCAGATTTCCATAAATGAAAGGTTCTACATGAATAATAAGCATTCACTGTCCGAGTGGTTAGCCCTCTCACCTATTCTTTCTTAAGCCTGAATTCTTACTCCCCATCCTGCAGATGAGTTGAACAGGAGCAATTTGTCTTTAGATTCCATTTCTTGGCTTCTGCAAGTTCATGCCAGAGAATTTGCAATGGCTCATGCTGACCTCATCAAGGTATAAAGATAATTAGGCATGCTGTTCTAACAGTTTAATTTCCCTGATCTTTTGGTGAACGTTATTTAATCATGGACCAAGGCAGGATCCTATTCAGTAAATCCCTCCACAAAGAGAAACCTCTAACAATGAGCATCTTAATCTGTGGCAGACAGTGTACAGTGGGGATTTCCAATACTTATTATTTCAAACTAGCTCCAGAACTCTCTCACTCAAGGCACTGGCTGAATAGAGGTGAATATGTTCACCTCTACTCAGAGGTGAATGCTCTGACTGCTTCAAAACACTAAATGATAATTCACTGAAGGACATATATATTATATTATGCTTACTTTGGAGAATCTTTCCCTGTACAATGACAGAGATCATAATCTTATTTTTCCTGTGTGTGTGTGCACGCGCACACAGATTAATTGTCCTACTCAGTGAAAGATTAAGAAAGCATATTTTCCATTGTTTTCCTTTAGAACACTGAGCTAGAGAATGATCCTGTAGTTCAAGGAAGCTCAGCTCTGTTAGATCCAGATCTTTGTCCCATACCATTCTTGGTGGCTTGCACAGCCTATGCTAAGTCCACATCCCAGGATGATTCCTTTATTAGGTTCCTCAAAAGGAATTAGGAAAGGTGACTGTCACGGGTCTTGAAGTTTTTTATCTGACACTTTTTGCCCTCCACTTACCTTTGAGGTCCTTTCTGATGCCACATTTACATTTCTAGATAATGTTCCTTTTTAATTCACTGGGGGGAGAACAGGATGTGTTGGTTCTGACTTCATCAGAAATTAGAGAAAAAGGAAGAATGCCCATCTTACCTCAACACTCTACCACACAGGGATTTTATTTTTCTTTCCTCCTTACCCCCCAGAGTTCATTCAATCTGCTGTAGTTACTTTACAGCAGTTTTAAAGTTGCTTACCTTTTACCACCTTGAATTAGAAAGCTGAAAACAATTTTTGTTTGTTTGTTTGAGGACTAGAATAAAGCTGAAAATATTTTATAGAAAATGTTGGAATAAAATGAAGATATCTTATATATCATATCTAAGTGTACATTAGTCATCCATCTTTCTGTTATAATTTACATTTTTTTAAATGAATGAAAATAAAGAACCTCTTTTGTGGGGAATCCCCTTTTCTAAGCTTTTTACATGGCAACAGAAGTCTATCTTTAGAACTATCTTGGACTTCTTTAAATTTCTAATTTAAATGAAAGGTTCTAAAACTTTTTATACTGATGAGTCTTCTGCTTTTATGGATAAAAATATAAAATAAACTGGTCTGTCACTTTGAGAGTCTCCAAAATCTAAGAATCTATTCATTCATAAGTTGACTCAATTCTCCAAGATTAAGTTTTACATGTTTCATGTTAACATGAAAACATGCCTGCAATCTTAAATACTTTTATTTGAGGTTTTGATAGAATTGTGGTGCTTATAATAATTCTAGGCTCTGAACTACACAAAATAGAGGTGATAACAAAATGTCCATTATCTAGATCTTGAAAATTATCTTAAACCATCTATTCAGTTCTACAAAATAAACAAAATAACCCTCTAAAAGGGCTGGGGTTGTGTGGCTCAGTGGTACAGCGCTCACCTAGCACTTGCAAGGCACTGGGTTCAATCCCCAGCACCACATAAAAATAAAAAATAAATAAAAATAAAGGTATTGTGTCCAATTACAACTAAGAGAAATATATATTTTAAAAAAATCGGGGCTGGGGTTGTGGCTCAGTGGTACAGCGCTTGCCTTGCCAGCACATACGAGGCCCTGGGTTCGATCCTCAGCACCACATATAAATCAATACAATAAAGGTATTGTGTCCAACTAGAACTAAAAAATATTTTTTTTAATAACCCTCTAAAATGTAACATAGTAAAATACTTTGGCAACAGTTTAAGCATTCTGCAACCATAAGGTCTTCTTTGACCAAGGAAAAAATTCTTACTTTTATAAAACTTTTTAAATTGAAGATAAATTGCATATTGAGAATGTGGACTTTGGAGCCAGTCGAGGTTTGAATTATTCTTTTGTCACTAGTTTTGACTTTAAGCAAGTCATAACCTGTCTGTAACTCAGTATCCTCATTTGTTAATTAGGGTTAATAATATCATCCATTCCATGCAGCTGTTGTGAACTTCAAAGGGTTTGCTAATTTTAAAGTGCTTAGAACAGTGCTTAGTACAGTATGTCCTCAATAAAGCTTACCCTCAGACAGTATTGCTGTTTATTATTATTGTTACTGCTGATAAACTTTTATTTATGGTTTTGATGGAGTTGTGGTTCTTACAAGATTCTAGGCTCTGAACCACACAAAATAGAGGTGATACCAAAATGTCCATTATTTAGATCTAGAAAATAATTTTCTATCAACTGAAGTGGTCCTTGGACTAGGGCTAACTAAACTGAAGGCCACAGAATCTAAATGTAAGCAGAAGAAGGAAGTTCTAGACCTGATGTTATTAACTGGATGATCTTGATTGATTCTACCTGTACTTCTTCACTTATGAAAATCGGTTTTCCTCAGCAAGATGCTTGAAATAATACTTTGTGCTCTTTCTGCTTTCCAGGACAGTTGAAAAAGAATAGAGTCATCAGCGAAATAGGATGAACTCTTTTGGAAAGGTGCCATACAAACAGGATTCACCAGCAGTAAATTATAACTGTCTTGAAACTCCACCATGCAAAATAAGCTTTACAGGAAAATTCACAAAGTTTAATTTTAATTCTTAGTAAGGAGTCCAAACTGGGTGGGGTCAAGATAACTCCCCCTACTCTATAATCATTATTTCCCTTATAAGCCATTTATATGGGATCAACAGCAAAGAGATAAGACATTTTAGTACAACAATCAATAGATTGATTCCCCTGTGGAAAAGAAAAAAAGATATGAGTGTTCTCTACTTTGCTCATAAATCTTTAAGAACTAAACCAAGAACATAGCAGGGTTCATATTTTACTAATCCTGGAAGAAGATTTTAAAAGCTAGTACTTGACAGCATGAGTTAAGTTTGCAGTGCCCAGTGTTCTTTCCCTCAGTGCCAGGTCCTCTCCATCCATCTCTTTCATTCCTGGACACTCTGCTGTGTGCTCATTTGCAGAACTCTCATACTTTATGTCATGAACCAACCATCACTGACTTAATATTATGATGCTAGATGAAAGAACCAAAGGAGAACATTCTTCTATCAATTTTATCTGAATCCATTCCCTTCAGGGCCATAAGAAAAAGTCAATATTCTATGTAGCTCTCCATAGCCTCACTGAGAAATAAAATTCTTTATCTAAACAGATGCTTGTTTTGAACAACAGAAAGCTGCTGTCTGCAAGTCAAGCCCCTTTGTGGAATACCTTTGTCTTTAAGTTGCAACACATCTCATGCAACCTGGAGGCCCCTGACCCATACAGTATTCAGAAAGCACTGTTTTTAAGTGGCTTTACAAAACTAAATTAAAATCCAAATCACTTTTCAGGATATGAAATATCAACAGGGTTTTGGAAAACATTTTTACTTTTTCAAAAGGGTGATTATTCAATAAACTAGTCACTTATCCTTAGGATGACCAGTACATGTGTAAATTAGGACGTCCTGGAGAGAAGATATGCTCACTGGACTTATTCTGTAAATGTAATTCTGTAGTGTTGAGGATTTCCTCCCGCTTATGGTCTCTTCTTTAAAGAACACAAGGCTTTTCTAGGAAGATTTAAAGAGACAGCACCAGCCACCATAACAGTGGATCCTCAAATCCGTCCTGCTTTCTCCTAATCTACTTCAGCAAGGAGAATTAAGAGAGGATTTTTAAGGTAAAGCAGCCAGTTTCAGTTTTCTGGAGAAAAGTGTAACACTGTCTCTTTAGTCTCACTTCGTTGGGAGGAGAAAAATTCAGGTTTCTTCTTCCTTCCTTTAGTAAAGTACTCATTCCAAAGAGCCTTACTTTGACTTGGAATTTTAGTACAATGATCAATAGACTGATTTTCCTATAAAGGAAAAGAAAAAAAGATAAGTATCCTCTATTTCTTTTCTCATAAATCTTTTAAGAACAAAACCAAATAGTTTCTGTTGGCCTTTGATATTTTTATTAGATCAGTAACAATTTGTTGTGTCTCAACTAAAGTAAGCTGAAATTCTAACACTTATATATAAAAAGTACACTCTCCATTTTAACACAAATATTAATACAGATTAACACCACAGATCTATGAAGAAATTAACTTTCAAAGAAAAATATACAGCTTAATTTGGTGGGGAAAGTTCTAAAAATAATTTAATGCCAAGTTTCTGATCATTTAACATGTCATTTTCTTTTTCATCTGAAGTTATGAATCACTTTAAGCCGACAAAATTTAAAGTGATAAAAGCAAATAAAACTTTGCTTTTAAAAAAATTAAGCTAATAACGCTCCATGGACAGTGATGGGAATTCATGAGTTATAAAATATACTTGCATGTATATATACACACCTCTAAAGTTTATAAATTGAGAGATAAATATCTTAGAATAATGACTTTATAACTAACTACAAAAAGCAGCACCTCATACTCAAGTACTAAAAAGCAAATCTACAAGAATTTGCCATACAATTAGATGTTCTCCAGGGAAAAAAGTTAATTTGGTTCAAGTACTTAGTCCTACTCTTAATATTTTAGACCAAACATTTTCTGATGCTGCTGAACTTTCTGTCTGTTTTATTCTTTCAACTCTAGCAAAGGAAAACAGTATAATAAATAAAGATTTTTATTTCTGGAATTTGATTTTAAACAACAAAAGGAAAGTAACACAAAAATAATGAGTTTATCACTTTACAAGTTTAAATGTTCTTACTTGAAATCTGACAAAAATTAGCATTATTAGTTCAACAGTTTTGGGTTTCCCTTCCATTTCCCTGTTGGAGGCAAATGATAATGCTAATTTTTTATTTGGGACACTCATCCTGGCTCATGTGATTACATAGAAAAAAGCTGAGAATTTACCTTCTATCAATACTCAAGACTATGTAAAAGTATTACTTTATTTTCTAATCATAATAAAATGTTTTAATAAACCTATGAATGGTGAAGGAGTGGCTTAAATATTTCAAAATGCATTAAGACTCAGAAACTACCCTATAGAAATCTGTCCAGCACACTACCTATTGATTTGTCCCTTCTCTTTTTTTATTAGAGTTACCATAAATGAGCTCCATTTTTTCAGCTGTTTTTTTTTTTTTTTTTTCCCTGAGTACAAATGGTTCTATACTATCCAAAGGAGAAAAGCATCCCAAGCTTTAACTTAAGAGCAAGGAAGAAATATGTGCTTCTATCTCACAAGATGTTTGTATTTGAAAAAGAAAATTCATTTCATTTATTCTACCTTTTGTACAATATTTCAATGTAAGATGAAAAATGGATGTCAAGTGTGTGAGTTACTGATTTTTTTTCCTAACTTCATAGACATTTTGTCCCTTTATCTGGAGGATACTGGCTACAGACTTGTTGAATATGAGGCCAGCTAGTATTAAAGAGACAACTATCTCAAGTGTGAAGATTATGTGGCTCTTTTGTAAAAAGACCAGAAAACAATGCCTTTACCCAAACAATTGGATCTAGAGACTTCTACTACGAGCTCAAGGAAAGCAAAAGTACTAAAAGTATTCTAAGACTATAACTTTTATGTAAGCAAATCAACCTTTACTTCTTTAAAAAAGGAATAATTTTAGTATAATGTGACCTGCTGCTTCTTTCCCTAATCAGAAGATTCCAGAAGCAACTCAAAACTCAAAGTAAAACTGAAATTAACAAAATGAAAACTGAACTGTTTTGAAACTATGACTCAACTTCTTACAACCCACACACTAAACTAGGAGCATAAATTAGCATAGAAGTGATAGGTCTTTTAGGCATAAGTCACTCATGTATAAACTAAGTAAAATATATTAAAGAATCTTATAAGGAAGCTACTTTTTGTGGCTGAGATCCTACATGGGTTTAGATTTTCTTCATCCTTAATAGATTTTTTTAACCAAATATGATATAATTAAAAAATCTTTTAGAATTATGAACCAGAAAAATGTACTAAGATACAGAGGTACTAAAAATATTGCTGCTGTCTACAACTGAGTGAAGAAAAGTTGCTGTGGCAATGGATGAGTTGAGGGTAAAGGAAACAGGGTATAAGAATATACCCTCTCAAAGTAAATAACTAAATAGCTTAAAAAAAAAAAAAAGACCATCAGACAAATGTTGACATATACTAGTCTCTAATAATCATTAGATTTCAATAATATGATTTAAACCTGCAGTAGAGTGGCTAGGTAGGTAGCTCAGTCACACAGCACTTGCCTAGCATGCATGAAGCTCTATAGTCAATCCCTGCACCAAAACAAAAACAAAAACAAAACCTAAACAAACAAAAGAACCCCTCAAAAAACAAACTAACAAAACTTTCATAAGAGTTTAAACATGTCATAAGGACTTCCATTTCACTCATTAAAAAAATACCCTTAGAAGTCCTTTTTAACTCTACAGTCCTAAAAACTGTAGACTTTATCTACCCTGATCCCTTTTAACCATTACTTTGTGGACTTGCATTATTCAAAAGAAAATGTAAGACCAATGAAATCTATCAATATGGATTTTTCTAAATTTAAGTTCTGTTTCTGATTAAAAATGGCTTAAGTGGGCTGGGGATATAGCTCAGTGGTACCGTGCTTGCCTAGCATACTCAAGGCCCTGGGCTTTATCCCCAGAGTAAAACACACAAACATACACATACACACACACACACACACACACACACACACGGCACTCCATGTTTACCTAAAATTATTGCAATGCTGAAAAATGCCTGACAAAGGTAGAGTAATTCAGAAGACCCTGTGTTCCTAAAGAGAGAAAAGCACATTATATAATGCTAAATGACAATATGAATGATGTGTCCAATCACAGCTATCTGTGAGTTACACAAAAATGTTCATCAGAATTGTGTTCTCTAATCATAATATGTCAAATTATCATGTCATCTACGACTAAAAAAATATTTTTAAAAAATGTGAAAGAAACAGTGTCATATGAAAAACAGAAGTATAAAAGAAAAATTATGTTCCATCTAGCTTAGAAAAGAAACTCAGACATGTTTAGGGTACTAAAACCCTAAATCCCTGCTCACTTATTACCATGTTTAAAGCAACTAAAATCTCTGCTTCTAATCTAGGAAACAAATATCCACAGATAGCAAGCTCTTTCCAAGTAGCACTATTTGCAAGCCTCAACCCAATCAAAACTAGAAAGTTAGTATTAGATTTTAGTTACATTTATGGTATCAAAATCAAATTCAATGTATTCTATCAATCCACTCTCACTGGAGGTTGATAGAAGCAGTGATTATTAACATAAATTACTATAATAACTATGAGCCATTAGAACCGGAGAATCACTCACAGTTAAAACTTAACAGTAGACTTAGAAAGCTTCCTTGGTCTATTAGTAAAATTAAGAGAAAAATTTTCCTAAATGCCTTGTTGTAATAACATGAGAGAATACTCTTCAATAGGTTGACATTTATTTTATTTTTTTTTTTATTTTTTTAAGTTTTAGGTGGACACAATATCTTTATTTTACATTTATGTGGTGATGAGGATCAAACCCAGTGCCTCGTGCATGCTAGGCGAGAGCTCTACCACTGAGCCACAACCCCAACCCAGGTTGACATTTCTATGCTCAACTCCACTATCTGCTTTCTTACTTGGAAAAAGCTACATAAAGTTTTGTACAGGAAAGCATCTCTTACAACCAGGAAATTAAGAATAGTGAGTGGTTATGCTTATACTTCCTCTCTCTTTCCCATTGACTCCTTTTTCCTCTCAAGGCCATTAAAAGTGAAATGGCATCTCCATTAAGAGAAAGGTTTATGGCTACCAATCTTTGCAAAACCACATAATCAAAATATTCCAGGTGTTTCTCTGGTAGAATACGTCCTCCCTGTCCATGTTACATCAACTGACACTGTTACAGGCACAGCTAAGGTTACAGAATCCTTGATGAATATTAGACCGTAATGTAAGCCATGTCAGCATACAAATGTGAAAGAAAAGGGCTGGGGCTGTAGCTCAGCGGCGGAGTGCCTGCCTAGCATGTGTGAGGCACGAGGTTTGATACTCAGCACCACATAAAATAAAGGTATCATGTCATCTATAACTAAAAAAAAATTTTTTTAAATATGAAAGAAACAGTGTCACGTGAAAAACAGAAATAAAAAGAAAAATTATGTTCCATCTAGCTTAGAAAAGAAACTCAGACATGTTTAGGGTACTAAAACCCTAAATCCCTGCTCACTTATTACCATGTTTAAAGCAACTAAAATCTCTGCTTCTAATCTAGGAAACAAATATCCACAGAAATAAGAAACCTCCTGGTGCTGAATCCACAAAACTCCACAGTAATCTTGATTACTTTTTATACTCTTGACATTTAAAATACCAGAAATACAATCCCGAGTGCCTTTTCCTTACACCTGTCATGTTGCCACACAAGATCACCAAGACACTGACTAAAACCTATGAATACAGATCAGTGACATTTCATTCTAAACTATTTGAGCACTTAAAAGCCTAGAGCCCATTACTTAATATAGAGAAGTGTATGTACACTAGATAGTGAAAAATAAAGGACTCCAACTAGTGCCACTACCAAATGGAAATACAGAAGTGATACTCTTTTCCACGAGTTATTTGGCAAAATACTGATTTTAAACAGGGATATTACATTAACAATTATCTTTGTACACAGAGAATTCTGACAATGGAAGACTTTTCTGAACTAAATGGCATGTCCCTGGCTTAAAAGAAAACCTAAAGGGATCAACAAAGTTTTAAATAGAATTTAATATTTAACTATCTAATTTCACCTCTGTTGATCAACAGTCAACTCTGAAACAATATTAGAGCCAAAAGTTTATTATAAACACTTTAACAGGTTTTGCCTCTGTTCCTTAAGTTGGCCTAAGACTACTCTCCTGATTTTGATTACCTTCTGATATGGATTATCACTTTTGCAAAGTCATTCTTATAAACTCAATCTTTCTCTTTCTCATCTTTTATTGGATTTTAAAAATGCTCTCAAAGAGCAGGAGTTGATTGAATGGCAAAAATAATACACACACATGCATTTATGACATGATATGGAACATATGAAATGGACTGTGAAAGTGGGGAAGGAATAAACTTTATTGGCCCATAGAAGGGATGAGGGAACAAGAAGGAAGGGCTGGGAAAAAGAATGAGTGTATGTGGGGAAACTAAAACTGAATGATTTAAATGTGCAAATACACTTTGTAACCTCCAACAATCAATGGAGAAGTAGATATGTACATAAGATACAGGAGGCTAAAGTGAGTTTCACTTTGTAGTTGATGCTACTTGTACCAGCTCTATTATTAGTAAGTCACCATTTAATTCTGTCACATCAGACAAGGCTCCCTCTGGTTAGTGTAAACAGGTTTTCCATCCTGGGATGCAGTGTGACCCGCCAGCGCTCAGAAGGCATGCTTGTGACGAACTTGCACACCTTCCAGTTCCCCACCTCCAACGGCGGCCAGGGTCTCCAGTCTGCTTAAGCGCTCCAGGCTTCTTCCAAGAATTTCTTCTAGCCGACTGCGTAATACCTGGGCCCCTTCGAGTTCCACCTGCAGAGTTCGATCTCTCTCAGAGCTGATTGAACATGCCACATGGAAGGAAAATGGATTAGCCATCAACTGTAACAAGTCCACATATGTTTCCAAAGAGCCATCAATGCTACTCTAGACTGTGAGATTTTCTAAAGTAATGTTCTCCAGGACATCATAAATGAATGAGCTCTTTGGTGCAGCACATGTAGTCACTACTGATAGATTTGCAAGGCCTGTTCTTTCTTCAAAGCCTGCCCCTTTAGGCCAGATTCTGGGCAAATCTCAAATAAAATTATAGTCTTATGATTGCTCTCACTCTCCTACAGGCCCCATAAGAGAAATTTCATTATTAAAAGCTTTAGTTTCTGAAAAACTAAAACCCAGGAAAAATTAAATGTAAACTGAAAGGCATGGGGATATAGCTCAGTTGGTAGAGTTGTTGCCTCATATGCACAGGCCCTAGATTCAATCCCTAGCACCACACACACACAAAAAAAAGTAAACTTGCTTCCATGTTTACCCAAAATTACTGTAATGCTGAAAAATGTCTGACAAAGGTAGAGTAATTCAGAAGACCCTGTGAAGCAAGACTGAGCCAAGTAGAATTGCTGAGGATAGCTATTTTTTACCAAAATGGACAGTATTCTGAAAATAAATCCAGTTCATGAAGACTAAAGATCCAGGGGTTCTTTAAAAAATAACACAAGCAAGTGGTCCTATCATACCTTTCCCCTGCTTTCATTTTCCTGAGTAAAAAGAAAATATTTTTAAGCCCAACAAGAAATTAGAAGAAATGGGAATAATAAAAATTTAAAACTGTGAAAGAGGAAAAAAGGACTGGGAGAGAAAGCGAAATGAGGCGGGGGGAGGGTAATATAAAATAAACACAAAAGATAAAATATACATGACCAAAAATTAAGAGAAAAATACAAGAAAATATAATCATCATGATGATTATCGATGATTCTGAGGTAATATTAGGTATTGCAATGACTATATTACCTTCAATGATATTTAATGATACTAAACTAATATCTGAGACCTTTGTAGCTGTACTTTTATAACAGAACAGCCTTTAACAGGACATGGAGCAGAGAAAAGAAAGGAACATACACCAAATGCTTACCATATGCAAAGCACTGTTTAGATGCCTAAACTGTCTTCTCATTTAATCCTCACTTAACTATGTGAAACACACTATTCCTGACAAGATTTAGACACTGAGGCTTGGAGCCATCTATGCAACAAATAACAAAGTGGACAGCTTTCTTTTTCTCTCTTCTTTGGTATTATTAGCATCTGCACTTAATAAAGAACAGAAGAAATAAAAGAAATGAAAAGAATAAAAGGAATATTTTTTTTAAAAAAAGGGAAAAACAAAGTTGGGCATGACAGCACATGCCTATAATCTCAGTGACTTGGGAGACTGAGGCAGAAGGATCACAAATTCAAGGCCAGCTTCAGCAGCTTAGTGAGATCCTGTCTTAATAATAATAATAATAATAATAATAATAATAATTTAGTAAAGGGAAAAGTTACTCTCTTACCTCTCTGGATGGGCATGGAACTTCACCAAGCTGCTATAGAGCTGTCTCTCAGCTTGTAAGGCCTCATTGAGTCGACTCTTTTCGTCTACTAGTCCTTCTAGCATCAGCAACAACTGAAGAAAGAAAAGAAGCAACATACAAATGGAAAAGTGAGGCGTGAGGCCAAGTTTATCCTGAAAAAAAGAAAAATGTATTTGCACATACTCTGACCAAAAAGTCCCAGTCTTTTATTACTTAAGATCTCTGTAGTATCTTACAGTTTTAATCAATGACACAATATCATTTTATATCTTAGCTGAATTCAGATATGAGCGCAAGAAAGAAAAAAAAGGAGACAAAAGTCAGACGCATAGGAAAGAAGCCCAAAAAACAGTGAGAAAGGATAGGAAAGAGGGAAACATACAATAGGACTTTCTAGTTTTCAATGTTCATGCAATAAACATTTACTGAGCACCTTTTAATGTGACAGACTCTGTTCTAATTCTAGGAAAAAGCTTACTATCTAGTGGGAGGAAAAGACATCCATCAATCATACATATGTCCTGTGAGATATACTACATGACATAAAAATAATGGGCTATGATAATGTGTAAATAGCAGAGATGTTTAAGCTAAAATTAAAGCTGCGGGGGAGGGATGATAAGAACAGTTAGTGAGAGTAATGGTAATGGATGTAGAGCATAGGTAAATAAATCTTTTTGAAAAAAATTTGGCATTGAAAAGGTCAAGCATAAAGTAGAGCTACAGAGGAACTCAAGGCAAAGGCAGGGTTGTTTCCTCTCTTCCTTTTTTAAATTGGGAGTCGTCTGAACATGGCTAAATGCAGGCAGATGAGAAAGAGTTAATTGAGAGAGAAGTGACTTATGTTTGAGAGTGAAGGATAACTGACAGTATGTGTCCAAAAGCAACTGCTACTCCTTTCAGAACTATAAAGGTTAGAAATAGGCATGTATGACTGCTACTGAGCAAGGTACTGTGGAGTATGGATTCTCTATGAAATACCATCAACTGACCTAGATTTTTTTCAAAAGTAGTTGAGATTGACAGTCTTTCTATTGCTTATTTCAAATAAAAAAAATAAAGTCTGTATTTCAATATTTTACCTGTTGTCTTCGGTTTCCTGAAATTTCTTGACCTTGGGATTCTACTGAAGCAACTTTTTCTCGAAGAAGTAAGACTTCTTGTGTCAGGCGTTCCATAGCTGGTATGTCTTCAGGATCAACCAGTTGCATTTGCAGGTCCTAGAAATTAAAAAACAAGTAATAAGTATAGATATTAATATAGTAATAAAAGCTGTTCTAGCAGAGGAGCAAGGGAACAAATATTCTTGAAATAATCTACTATACTTTCAAGTGGGATATTGATAAGCACTGGCCAAGCACTTCCAATAGTCTTTAAAAAGCTTTGAAAGACCTTTATGAGGTCTTCTTTTATCTGTATGTTCCTGGTCAGGGACTCCAGATCAGCAGCCTGCACCTGTAGCTCTTCCTCTTGTACAGCCATCATAGACTGTAGAGCAGAAAGTTCCATCTGGGGACAAAAGAAACACTGGAGTCAGCAGGTAGAGGAAACAACAGCTGTCACATTTACATTTCAACAATGAGGCAACTGCTTTTCATATCACATCACTATCAGCCAATAATGCAAAAGAAAACAAGAACATGAACAGAGCTCTACTGGAACAAATAAATAAACCACACAGCATGGTACCAAATGTTGTTTCATGGGAAGTTGTAATGGTTGTTTTTAATGGTGTTCCTCTATTTGAGTTAGCAGTATAAAACCATCAAATTTATTTAATTTAACCATATTTATTATGACACCTAAAAACTGGTTATCTTTAGCAGAAGTAAAAGATGAAGTTCTTCTTCATATAAGTTCCTTAGCTAATAGATTAAAACATTATAGAACACCTCCATTATGCAAAACTTAATGAATTAATAAATAAGGCATCAAACAAAAATAGCTGCTAACATCAGAGATCACTAAATATTACATGCTTCCTACTAAACATGCTACCACCTGCAATGGAATCTTACACACAGTTAGCACTGTAGGCCCTAAACTTTCAGTGTTGTATTTTCCTTCCCTCCTCATTAGAAAATGATAAACATCGTTATAACAAATTCATTAAAAATTATGATAATAACCATAGCTGAGTTGTTCTCACAAACTTAGCGATCTGGCTAATCTACTTCTTGTCCTTCAATATCGGCCACTTTTATCCTTATTCTTCACTTTCTAGGAATACAAGACTTTTTCTGTTCTTGTAACACAGACTCTTGATTCATGGGCTTTATACCTATTACTCGGTCTGCCTGAAATATCTTTTCCAAGGATGCTTCCTTCCCGTCCTCAGGACCCCAGTATCATCTGCTCAAAGAGGTCTTCTTTGACCACTCCAGTTAAGGTGGTCCCCATCCATGTTACTTTCTATCACTTTTTTTTGTATCACTCATTTTAATCTTCAATTATAATATCATAATATTTTATAATGCGTATATTAGCAAATATAGCAAGGAAATCTTATATTTATAATTTATAATATCTAATGGCATAATTATTATAACATATTATAATTTATAATATAACATGTTTCTTGTCTTTTATCTCTCTAGTAGAAATTACACAGAGCCAGAATGGGACATTGTTGATATTGCTCACTACCTCAGCCCTGCACTAGCTTACAGAAAGTATCCCATATATGAATGAATGAACAAGTGAACAAATGAATCCTCACAGAAATCCTATGGGGCAACTACTTTTCAATTTACAGATAAGGTGACTTCTACACCTCAAATTACAGATGAGGTGACTGAGACAGAAATTAAGGAACCAATTCAAAAATCACAGAGCTATTAAGTGGCAGATCCAGAGTATGAACTTGTGGAAGCAAACTTGATTCACTAGGCATAATGTCTTTCCTGTAGGTATCGTATTCCATATAATCTTTACGGCAATGGCAAGTTATTTCAAATAAATATTTTATAGAACTATTTTAAGATAATCTTTAAAAATTCAGTGGAACAAGTGAAGAGAGATGGTAGAGAAGCCAATTTAAGGTATAATTAAGCTTCCTAAAGGAAGCAACACTTCTTCCTTAAGCACATAAAATTTAAGTCAAAAGTAAGAAAAATTTTATTCGTGTATCTTCTAATTCCATCAATGCTTGCAGTATAACTGTGTGGCTCATATGATTTAGTAACAGTTATTTGATAGTTTTAACTACCTTTATTTTCCTTCCATGCTGAAGGAGCTCAGTTAGTGTAACTCTTGACATTTCTTTGCCCCCAATCAGGGGGAGGGACTTGACTTATCTGTACACAGTGGAAGAATAAACCAGGCCTGCTTGGCTCACACCCCCCACTTCCTCTCCTTAGAAGACACTGGCCTAAAGGAAGACTATTTCTTATCACTGCTTCTCCAAAGGCAGTTTGTTGCCCACCACAGAATAGTCTGCCAGGCCCAATGCTGCCTGTGACTGAGCAGGTCAATTACCCAATCCAGGTCCAACATCGGTTCTTACATTAAGTTTTCTAAGACTCTGTCAGTATTAAATCTGATAAAGCTTCAGGCTATCTGCCACCAATTTGTTTTATTTCTCAATTTGTTCAGGGTTGGGTATGAAAAAAGGGTGCTATTTATCAGATCCTCTTCAAAGAGATAGATAGATAGATAGATAGATAGATAGATACAAACAGACATCCAGGTACTTGGTTCCATTGAAGAAAAATGAAAACATGAAGAAGAAAACATTTTTACAGCATGATAAAAGGTCTGCAGGTAAGACTGACACAGGTTTTAAATCCTGGCATAAACTCCTTTACAAGGCATTTAAACTAATGATTTCCTCAAGTGTAAAATGGAAATAATATAGCTACTTTTCAGGGCTACATAAGAAATACAGAAAATGTTTTACAAGTACTTGGCACATTACAGGGAATTAATGAAGTAACTACTGCTGCATCTATATACTACTATAATATCAAGACAGGAAATATGGGGAAAATCGACATAGCTTTTGGTAAATACCTCATGTTAGATGGAATGTGGTAATACATTTATATGTTATTGGACTTAGAAGAGGGTAATGGATTAAGGATTCATGAAGTTAAGCAATAGCTAAATATCATTCATAAGCATTATAATTTTATGATCACGAAAACAGAACAGAATCAAAAAGTAACATTACTCTGAATTTGGTACATATGAGAAAAACAGAAATAGTATGTGAAAATTAAAATATCTGACATGAATAATCAATCAATGGCTAAAGTAAAGGAAAAAAGGGAAAGGATTAGGGGATTTAAAAACTAATTTTTTAAAATGCCATGCATGAATTGGTTTATAAGCAAAAATATGGTAATAAAATCAAAAGGTATAATAAGACAATTTCATCATAAATATAAACAGATTTTATATTATAAATCAAATTATAGCAAAAAAGGTAGAAAAAGCTAGGAACTGAGCTAGCTAACTTAGGAACCCATGACACTGACTTTTTTTAAAAATATTTTTTGGTTATTGATGGACATCTATTTTATTTGCTTATCTATAGGTGGTGCTAGGAATCAAACCCAGTGTCTCACACATATGAGGCAAGCACTCTACCACTGAACTACATACAACTCCAGCCCCTGACTGACCTTTTAAAATAGATGCCATAGCAACATGTGTATAGTTTTTGTCTGTAATGCTATGTTGTAGCCCTAACATTTCTTCTACATCATAGCTGGACATACAACTGGCTATATGGGGAAGACAGAGGAAGGATTTCTATAAGACTGACAGGTTTCTTCTAAGAAAATGGATGAAAATTACTGATAGAAAGAGTTCATGCATAAGATGGGGAAGAGTATCTATTCCAAGAAATGACTTCTTAGAAGGAAAGTATTTGGAGACACAAAAGACTTTGAGTCTAAATCTTAGCTTTGGCATTTATTAGTTAGGACTAACCCCTGTCCCATTAAAAATAAATAAATTAGTGTTTCAGCTTTTCCATCTATAAAATAAGTCCAATACCATCTATTTTGTGTAGAGTTGTGAACACTGGCATTAATTTAAGAATTCAGCACAGTCTAATGCATATAAGAGTACTCAATAAATATTATTGCTCATACTCAAATTTCTCTTGTTTAATGCTTCTAAACTCTAATTTCATGAGTCTAATGTCATAATTCTAAGCAGCAATAACATAGCATTTCCTCTTTTCACAAGTGTTTTACAATCATTTTATTACAGTTATTAATGGGTAGAAAAAACTTCATTATTTCAGTAGTAAAAAAGCTTTAAAAGTCCCCATTATAAAAATAAGAGGATCTTATTGGATAAAATATATATATATGTATGCATATATAATATATATCTTATTTACATATATTTTTATGTTATATACAATGTTATATATTATCTATATCTTACATATACATCTTTTATATATAAACACACACACACATATAAAATGATTTATATTTTTTTCCAAAAAGAAAAAAGGTATACCTTATATTTGAACTTAGATATTATACTTAAAGAATCGTACTCTTTTAAATATAAACTATTCTGGGGGAAAAAAAAAAAACAAAACAGGAATTTAGAAATTAGCCTTGACTATAAAACTCACCTGACTTTCTCTTTCTTTTTTAGTCATAAGTACAAGTTCCTCTTTGGCATTACTCAGTTCTTTCTCCAGTCCTGCAACTGTGTCCAAGTCTCCTAAAATGAACACATAGTGCCAGTTTTAATCACTAAAAACATGTAATCTCTGCTGCCTCATTTTTTGAGAAATTTTCTTGGAATATGCATTCCAGCAATTAAGAAAAAATACACACACACACACACACACGCACACACACAGGTTTTTTTATAGCATTATTTATAATAGCAAAATATTGCAATCACTCTACATGGGAAAGAGAAAAGATGGAATCAGCCACAGTGTATTCACACTAAGGACTATATATATACAGCTGTAAAAAAGAATGAGGAAGTTCATGAACTTATATGGAGCAATTTCAAGGATACATTAAGTGAAAGAAGCTATGTTCAAAAGAATACTTCTATCTGGAAAAGGGGGAAATATGTGACACACACATACAAATTATGTATGTACATGATTCATCTGTTTATTTTTGCAAAAAGATATTTCATTAAGGATAACACAGAATTTAACAATTTTCCTTCAGAGAATGAAAAGAAACATGAGAGAAAAGATTGGAAAGCAGATGGGACTTCTGAGAATATTTTTTTCATCTACTTGACTTTTTAACTGTGTTAATGTTAAATTTTGAATGTGTAAGTTAGTTTGACAATAATAGGACATAAAAATCTAAAATTATGGAATACAGAAGGTAGATATTATAATAATTTTTTAAAAGACACAATCCACTTACACAACAAATGGAGTGGGAAGATGAGGGCAAGATAACTCTTTTTTTTTGTAAAATAATTTCATAATAGATAAGAGAAAAAATTTAAGAACTAGGAAATTAATTTTTAAAAGTTCAAGCAAGGTTTAAAGAATGCTAAAGCTACTGACTATTGGGAAACACAACTGTCAGCATCTCAAGCTATCAGCCTGTAGAGCACTTACTAATTACAAAGGGGAAAATGAACCTTTACAATGGAGAGATCTGGCACACATTACAACCTTAACCAAAGGATAAAATTTGTTACCACTACGTAAAAATTTTTCCACATTTGATGATCTGATACTTATTCCTGTATATTCAATTATTCAACTTGATGCAAACTGACCAATATGCACTAATGGGATACACCCAAAAAGACATCACTCATAGGATTCTTGACAAAAATGTTTAACCTGAACCTAACCATGAAGAAACAATGATAGACAGTGCTCTGAATTCTTCAAAAATCCTAATGTTGTAAAAGACAGGAGGAAAAAGGTTGGAAAACTGTTCTAGATTAAAGTAGACTGAAGACAGGACATCTAGGCACAATGCATGTCCCCTGGTGGCAAGAAGAAGCAACTACAGAAAATGTTATTGAGACAATGAGAATTCTAAATATGGATTATATATTTAGATAGTAAAAATACATTAAGGTCAAATTTCCTAAACATGATAATTACATTGTAAACATGTAGGAGAATGCCTTTGTCCTTAGAAAATACTTGCTGAAATATTTACAGATCAAATGTCATGATGTTTATAAGAAATTTAGAAAAAAAGCATTATATCTATATATGTTGTGCACACGGAAAAAAATAATGCAAATGTGGCAAATGTTAACAATTGATGAATCCTAATAAAAATGTATATGGGTATTCACTACACTATCGTTGCCACTTTTCTGTAGGTTTGAAATTTCCAGAATAAAAAGTTGGGGGAAAGTATGTTTTTTTCTGCTATCATATATACCTAATTAAAATAAATAAATAAATTTTAAAAAGAAAAAGGCAAATATAAAGTAAATTACACAAATCTAGCATTCATTACTTTTGGGGCAATGCAAAGGTTTCTTGTTAGATAATGAAACTTGTGCAATTTTTCCCACAGAATCATCTAATACCATACACTATAATACAGGTGCAAACTTTTTACATTCTTGGTGACAAAAGAAATCACAAGTTAATTGTTTAAGTTTACACCCTTTCTGGTTCCAGCATTATAATCCCTACCTCATTAATCATCACCAGTAGCTTCTTCTGTAATTCTCTGGGAAACAGCTTCCTTAAAGCTACCCTAAATACCAACCTTTTGCTCTGTAAATGCAGAAACTCCAATCCAAGGTTTCTACTTGAGTTTTGCTCCCACCATGCTTAGAATGTGATTGTCTTTGGGGAGTTCAAGCCCTACAGCCATTCCTTGAATAAGGTTGAGCTTGGAAAATAATTCAGGTATATTGTCCCTCCTAATACTTTAATGTAAGTGTTGTCAAGTTACTATGAGCACCCCACTATTGAAAGATATCCAGTAGAATGTATCAGTTCCATTGGTCCTGCTGTGCAGGTTTGGAAACACTACTCTGGCATTTCCGAATCCCTGCAAAACTCTCTCAAAAGGAGAATTAGGATTCAGTTTCCCTGGAGTAAACTGTGAACTCTTTTTTTTTTTTTTAATATTTATTGTAGTTGGATACAATATTGTAGTTGTAGTTGGATACAATATCTTTAATTAATTAATGTATTTTTATGTGGTGCTGAGGATCAAACCCAGGGCCTCGCCTGTGCTGGGCAAGCACTCTACCACTGAGCCACAACCCCAGCCCCAACTGTGAACTCTTATCAACATAAATTATGGGCATTTCTTCTGAGAACTGACATGTCTCCAGCCTTTCAGAGGAATCCAAACATTTTTTTCTGTTAAAAGAAAGAGTTGTGGCCAAACCTATTAATATAGAGATACAGGAAGGAAAACAAAAGATCTTTTCATGAAACAAAATTTGATACTTACCTAATGTGGACCTGGGAATGCTAGCATCCTCTTTAGCAGGCAAGGAAGTGCTATCATTTCTGGAGGGTATTTGCATTGATGCCTAAAAATTGGAAGAGTTGGGGAATTTAGGAAGACACAGGAACTATGATCACAATGGCAGGACTTGCAATATTCTCACACAGTTTCATATTAAAAGTTATTAAACTTATATGCCTGAAATGTAAGCAAGAAATGCTGCTGACATGAAGTCTACATAAGTCTACAGTTCTTACTTGATCAGTTTGCTCTCCCAGATTGGGGCTCATGGAAGTAGCTTTAGCTTGTTGGTTAGAGACGAGTGTTTGAGCCATCATTAAGTCTTTCCCTCCTAAATGCTGGCGCACAGCCTGTAATTCTAAATTTCTTTCCATTAGGGCTTGCACCATCTTCTCTGCAGCAGCCTAGTGAGAAGAAGTCACAAATAACATTAGAAAGATATTGCAGTAAAATAAACACAATTTGTTTTCAAGTGTAATTGCTTAAAGACCAACCATTTAGAAAAAGCTATTGCGGGGGCTGGGTTTGTGGCTCAGTGGTAGAGCACTTGCCTAGCATGTGTGAGGCACTGGGTTCAATTCTCAGCACCACATATAAATAAAGTAAAGGTCCATCAACAACTAAAAAAAAATAAAAAGCTACTGGGACCCTAAGAAATAGTTTCCTTGCTATCAGTTTATAAAGAAAAACAGTCAAGTGAGTAGAAAAAAAAGTTGCTCATAGGCAAAATGTTGAAAAAAAAAAACATAACACATTTATTACAGATAAGAGAAACTGAAGTAGATTCTGCTAGAACTCTATTGGTTTAAGGTGTTAAGGTTCTGGTTTGAATTGGTGTAACAGATGACTGTCTTTACTCTTACTTGTTTCTTTGCCCTGGATTACTCTTCACCTATATATCTGGATGGTTTGCTCCCTTCAGGTCTTTGCCAAATGTCACCTTATCAGATTGGCCTTCCCTGAGTATCCTGTCTAAAACAACAATCTTGTGAGTCACAAGGCACAAATATTCAGTTATGAGTAAGTTCTGGGGATCTAATGTACAACACAGCGACTATTGGTAATAATGTTATATTGTTTACCTCTATTTGCTGAGAGAGTAGATCTTTAATGTCCTCATTAGGGATCCACACATAGGAAATAACTGTTTCCTAAGACATTGTATCCATCTAAACTAAAAAAGTATTTTTTTTAAAAAGCCATTTAGGTGATTCTTCTGCCTGTAAAACTTGAGAATGCAGAAGAGTATAACTAATACTGTTGCTGAATTTAAAATCTTCAGTCATTTCCATTAGCTCCAAGGTTCCATTATTTTATTATCTGCTGTGTAGTAAAAAGATGTATAATAAGACTAATTCTTTCAAATAACAGAGGTTAAAAAGAAACTTCAAAGACTTAGTAGCCTCTTGTCAAAGACTTAAATGATTCACAATAATTTTGTTAGGTCTCTTCTAGAAGTGATCATTGAAGTATGTGGCAGGATGTTTCTAACAAAATGTGTATTTACTTCAGTAGGCCAGAGAATTAGAAGAGTGGAATATCACTATCCCATGATACAAGAAAGCATCAGAAAATATTGTGGTAACATAACATAGGCAAGTAAGAATGCAGCTTCCTCCAAAAACTGATTTTGAGCTACTGGTCCTTAATATGCAGCATAAGTCAACTAGTAGTCTTTGCCCTTAAGGAAAAAGATAAAAATGAAGGGAAAAATAAAAAATTATTTCTGAAATAGTTGTATACCATTATTTTGAGATTAACACTCAATATTGAGTATGGGAATGTATTCTCTTCATGTCCTTTCAAAACCAATCATTTTTTTTTCCTCCTGAGATAGGAGAGAAATACTTTTTCGGGGGTGAGTACCAGGGATTGCACTCAGAGGCACTCGATCACTAAGCCACATCCCCAGCCCTATTTTGTATTTTATTTAGAGACAAGGTCTCACTGCGTTGCTTAGCACCTCACTTTTGCTGAGGCTGGCTTTGAACTTGAGATCCTCCTGCTTCAGCCTCTCGAGCCACTGGGATTATAGGTGTGCACCACTGTGCCCAGCGAAAGAAAATACATTTGATTGTAAGTTTTTCCATACCTCGAATGAAAATATAAAATGTCACTCAAGTCTTGATAGTTTAGAATTAAATCAAAACACTCCAAAACTCCATACCTTGTTCTCTTATAATGATCAAAGCATTAAGAAAAAATCAGTGTAGACAATGCAGTTAATGAACACGTGTTTTTGGCACAATTCCAAATGTGGTGTTTAAAACACATTTAACACTTGGATGACTGATGTAAAACTGAAATCTATTTAATAAACAGCAGGAGAGAAACTATGGAGTTTCTCCGTATATCATGTAAAATGATATACACATGTTACAAATGATATTTTTCTGGTCTCTGCACTAGTCCTTACCTGGCTCTCCTGCTCCCTGGTGCTCACAGACTGAAGCAGAACCTGAACCTCCATTTCATGTTCCAAAGCTTGTTTGTTCCGATCACTTAGGAGGTCCTGCAGCATCCTTTCTTTTCGCTGTAAACGCTGGCAGAGCTCCTCAGCTATTTCACTCTGTCCCGGTCCCAGTTTGCAGAGCAATGTTGCACTAAGATCCTGATGCAGAAGGAATGGTGTAAGATTTTGGAAAAAAAAGTTCTTTCTAACACATATTGAAATGCTTATAAGAAGTGTCATGGAAGAAAGAGCTTTGAGGTTCTTGAGAATAAACATCATGTTTTATCCACTTTTGTTTCCCCGCATTTAGGAAAGGCCTATGACTCAGAAGGCTAGACATGCTCAGTGAACAAACACTAACAATATAAAATATATAGAGTGCCAACTTACATATTGTTCTCTGAAATAAATTCTTCTCTTATTTGCTCAGGGAACATAATAATTAATGTTAGATGAGAACAAATGGACACTCAGCCCAAGTGTTTCATTTATTTTCTCCCCAGCAAAAACTTTTAGGGGAGCATCAAACAGAAAGTTAAAAAGGAATGACAAAAACTGTTTTAATAAGCAGGCTGATGCAATTCCTATCTCTATATTGGTGGTTAAAACTGTGAAGCCATACTGCCTGGGTTGAATACTGGCTCTGACACTTAACTAGCTGGTACCTGGATAAGTTAACTTCAGAAGTCTTTTCCTTGTCTGTAAAAAAGGGATAATATTATGTCCCTCATATATTTGTGAGGATTCAATAAGTTATTGCCCATTAAGCTCCTAAAATAGTACCTGACCTGACATGAGCACCATAACTAATAAAGGTTAGTTATCATATTATAGATGCATATTTTCGATCACATTAATTCTCACATAACTTCTTTGAGAAAGATAAACATCATCTTAAGTTTACAGATATGGGGAACAAGTCTTAGGGAAAGCCAATTACTTGCCCAGAAAATGAAATTAAAGACTTGGATAACTTGCTTCCCAGACTTCTAGAGTCCTAAGTCAAGAATGAAATCAAGTAACCACTAAGCCAACTGCTTTTAAGCTAACTGAGGTCTTGCCTCCACTTCTTTGTTCCTGTCATGAAGAGATGTCTGTAACTGCTGAACGATACTCTCTTGTTCCTTCTGCCAATGGCTAAATTTGGTTTCCATTTCTTCTTGTAGCCACTGGAGGTTGTGACAGGTAGCAGTTAACTGTTCAACTTCTAGGCCTTTGGCCCTCAGGAGACTCTCCATGCTCTATAGTCACAAAGAGAGCAATCATAAGTTAAAAGAGCTATTCTATACTTCTCGTGATAAATGAGAAATTAGATCCACCTTTAAATTAGCACCTATTAACTTTTTTGCAAGAGGAGAAAACTAAGTAACTAATCTAACAATGTCATACTAATTTATTTTTTGTTTTTAGAAATTCTTAACTAGTTTGTGGAGAGAGAAATACTAGGCCCATGATAAAATGGAAACATTATAGAGGAAGTAATTTCTCTGAAGAGAAAGTAAATGACTCCTTTAAAAAGTGACAGATGGTTAGTTATATAAGCTTTAAAATAAGTATGTAAATAAAAAGCTCATGGTAAATGTTAGTAAAATAAACAAGTGTTCTAATTGTGGGAATACAGGGACGTGTATGTAATATTAATGAGATGAACAACAGTTATACCCTGGAAATGCTTATGTAAAAATGTATATGTGTGGGGAAGGATGTGTATGTATCTATATCCAAATCCCATTTCCAAAGATGAAAAATAAATTAGAACCATGTAAATAGAAACCAGTATTCACTGACTTCCTCTACAAAAACAGAAGTGCTGTAATTTCTCACAGTTTTTTTTCTAATTTTTAAGTTAGACACAATACCTTTATTTATTTTTTTTTTTATTAGCTACACATGACAGTACGATGATCTTGACAATTCATACATTTGAATCAAATGGGGTATAATTTCTCATTTTTCTGATTGTACAGGTTGCAGAATCACATTGGTCATACAGTCACCTATATACATACAGCAATAATAATGTCTATTTTATGTGATGCTGAGCATAGAATTCTGTTCCTCATGTGTACTAGGCAAGTATTCTATCACTGAGCTACAACCCCAGCCCTAATTTCTCACTTTCTAGTCTATAATGATGGAACTAGTAAGTGCTACTTTTGTTTATATATATATATGTGTGTGTATAAATAAAAATAATATACGTGTGTGTATACACACACACACACATATCCATATACTTTATAAAGCAAATACTCTGGTTTTCAGAAAATGATGGAGGATGCTGATGCTTCAGGCTTAGAATGCAAGTGGGAGAGGAATACCAAGTCAAGACAGATTTTGCTCTTACATGCATGGTAGCTTCATTAGAAGAGAGGACACTGCACAGTCTCTCTATGTCATGATCTCGCTCTCTCACAGCAAGATGAAGCTGGCGCAGTTCTTTGTCTTTTTCTTCTAGAGCAGAGAACTTTTCATCTATAGCCCGCTGTAACAAAAAGTAAAGCTCCTAATTCTACAAGGTTCATTATCTTGATTACCATTTACTCAATGAGCTTCAAAATATGAGAGAATGGAAAACCAAAACCCCAAAGGAGAAAATTAAGTAGACATAAATTTCTTGATACTCATGTACATAGAATAACCTATAGCCCAATAAGCAAAACCACAACACGTACCTCTAGAGCAATAGCTCTATCATGTATTCGTTGCCGAAGTTTCTCAAGCAACATTTCATTTGCTTCAGGGGTTTTTTCTGAATTATCTCGATACTGTAGGAGCTCCTGAAATTCCTAATGAGACAAAAGATATTCCTTTATTCACTTATCTATTACTAACTGTATTCCTATATTTTGCTAAGTAATCTGTCATTTAAGATAAAAAACATGATTATTCTTCGCAGGGGGAAAAATTTAGCAGAGATAGCATTCATGTAAATTGTTAACTATTCTGCAACATACAACATATATAATACATAGAACTGATAACCAATCTTCAACATATAAACATACTAGCATGCTTGACAGCTAACTAGTAGGGGAACACAGGGTATATTGCTTGACTCTCTGCCTAATAGTACAATAAAGATCTAACAAAGGAGGAACGATTTGCACTGATAAAAGACTAGGATTTCTGGGCTGGGAATATAGCTCAGTTGATAGAGTGCTTGCCCTGCATGCACAAGGCCCTGGATTCAATCCCCAGCACCACAAAAGACTAGGATTTCTTAAATGAAGAGGTTCTAGGGGTACATTCATAAGAAAAAAAAAAAAAAAACACTTTTATACACAATATATGCATACAATGAAAAAAATCAGATACTCAGTGAAATATAAGCGATTCAATGTGAGTGAAGCTTAGAGTAGATGGCAAAACTGATCACTCTCCTTTTTCTCTCTCTCTCTCTTTTTTTTTTTTTTTTTTGTGGTAATGGGGATTGAATTCAGGGGCACTTAACCACTGAGCCACACCCCCAACTCTATTTTGTATTTTGTTTAGAGATAGGGTCTCACTGAGTTGCTTAGCACCACTTTGAATTCGCAATCCTCCTGTCTTAGCCTCCTGAGCCACTAGGATTACAGGTGTGTGCTATTGCGCCCGGTCTGATCACTCTTCTTAATATCACATTTTTCTTTAAAACTTTCATTCTGTCATTTAACTTTCAGGAAATTTATGTACAGATGTCTTCTCCTATTAGATTGAGAGAGTAGCCAAATCTCTTTGTTTTCCCAACCCCTGGCATAGTGTCTAACTCGCAGAGGTGCTTACCATTTGCTGAATACTGGTTAAGTCTTTCAGGTCTATGCAGATGTTTCTTACTTGATGATTAGCATCTTGATTTAGATTGTATTTTCTACTTATTTTAAATCTTCCTGATTCCCACAACTTAATATTCTACTTACAGCAGGATCTCAACACAGATGATTAATACCTTCATATTACAGGAACAAGAATTTCAGAGCTCTATGAGTACAGTTTCATTGAAGTCATAAACACTCACCTGAAGCAGCTGCTCCTTGTGACTTAGACTATGGTTTAGGTGTTGAATGTTTTGTTCCTGGGTTCGAATCTCATTGTATTTTTCAGCCTCCAGGGTACGAAGCTGTTGGCTCTTATTCTGCAATTCTCCTTGTAGCTGCTGCAAAGCTTTCCGCAATTCCTGAATTAAATATATTCCCTTCTTAAAGCAATCTAAAGTTTTTACATAGTCATTAGATACATTAAAATTTTCAAGATATATAATGAAATACACAATAGCAGAAAGTGCTATTATTAATATTGCTATAGAAATTTGGATCAAATAGGATATGAAAAATTGTGAAAAAACTGTGGGGGTAGTAGGAAATAAACTTGATATTAGAGTTCAATACTAACTTTAAATATTTCATGTATAAATTCCCATCAGAAGGGATGTAAATAATACAGAATTATAAGTAATAAGTGAATGTTCTTTTTTTCACACACCCATGAGTTATAAGTGAATACTTTGCATGTTTATGGTCTACACATTTATATAAATATGTGTGCAGATATTTATAAATAATAGGTATGTATGCAACGTACTGTAAAAAAAGAAAGGGAGCTCTATATAAAAATTAAACAAAACTTAGGATATGTTTCCTTTGTGTGCATAATAAAAAGTTGAGAATTATTTCCATCCCTATCCTTCTATCACTACCCCCAAACTATCAAGACAACTGAATTTTAATACTTCTAAAGGAAATTCAGGTCTCATATTTATCATCCAAAGTACGAAACCAGGAAGATGCTTCAAAAACTGTACTTTTAAATCTGAGTGTCAGGGAGTCTAAGAGAAGCTAGCACAAAAAAGATCTTAAGATCTTCAAACAAGACAGACCGAGAGAGTGAGAAAGAATATACTCTCAACCAAGAAGAAAAAGAAATTCATTTAAGAGTTATGTATTAGACATTTTTCAAATTACACGATTAATTGTACTTTCCATTCCTTAGACCTTGGACATTCTTCCCCACTTTTCTGTTTGGCTCACTTTCACACCTCCCCCTGCTTCCAGAACACCTCATATTTCATCAAGCTTTCCCTGACTCCCTCTTCAGCCCCTCCTACATATTCTTATAAAAATCCATACATGGCTCCTCTGCAGTATTAACCACACTGATATTCTGTTCAGGTGCTTTTCTCACACTAAATTATAAGTAAGTTAAGAGGAAGGAGCCTGTGGTATTCACCATTATACTTCCACAATGTAGTTCAATATCTGGCACATGACACATGGGCAACAAATGTTAAACTGAATTACTCAGACTAAAAAAATGACTCAAAGGTTAAGGTTCAACATACACAGTCCTGCTAAAAAGTTACTATCAGGGCAAAGTCAGCATTTGGGGCTACAAAGTGGTTAATGATTTACCTGGTTATGTTTCCAAGAAGCTTCTTTCTGCTGTTCACTCTTGTTTGCTGCAGCTTCCGCAAATTGCACACATCGCTTGGCATCAGCAAGTTGGCGTTCCTTCTGTCGTACCACCCTCTGAAGCTTCTGTATTTCAAGCTGGCTGCAGAATAAAGCACTCTGAAGATCAAGCAGAGCCACCTGTTGCTGAGCTGGGGAAGTACCCTCAGAGCTCTGAAGAAAGAGAAGAAATTATCCTCACGAGGAGGGCAAGCATTGAACACCTGAGAAGACTGTAAAGACAAAACATAAAACCAAATGGCACATGCCCAACTGAAGTCTCTCCCTATGACGTTCACATACCTGAAGCTGTCCAAGCTGGCTTTGGTGCAGCATTTCTCGAAGCTTTGCCATTGTGTCATTTTGACCTTCAATCACCTGGTATAACTCCTCAGTCTGAAAATGAGAGAGAAGTGCCAAACATGTTAACAAACTAAATATAAATTCAATTATCTTGCCTGTATAGTAACAGGATTCTTACAAAACACCAATTTAGGTTAAGATACAATTTTTCCAGGTTAAGATTTGTTAGTCTGATAATACATACTTCTACAAAATATAGAATACTGTCTACTTTGATGGGACAAATTGGTTTCTCACAGGTTCTTGATTGCTAAATATTTTACCTCATTTTCCCTGCTTTTCAGAGTTTCCTTGAGGCTTTGAATTGTACCATCTTGCTTCTGAGATAACTCCTGAGCAGACTTTAGTTCAGAGCTCATTTCATTTAGTTTCTCTTGAAGAGTCTGAATTAAAAAAAAATAGTTTGCTAGTTTGTTAGGTCAAGGATATCTTTAAACTTTAACGCAACCAAAGTACTTCCTCAAAACCAGGTTCTGAAGAATTTTTTACAGAATAGTACTTTCTTATTTTTCTCACATACAGTAACCATAAAGTTTAAAGCCAATCAACACAAGGAAATAGAAATAAATGTGAAATACTTCCTTCAATACTCAGTTGCCTCAATTCTCATGCACCATGCTTTCTCTATAATGGTAGCTATAGTAGGCACTTGTCCACATGAGTCACTGTGGATTCCTCACCTAAGACCAAGGAGCTTCTGCTATCTTATATAGGACGGGATACTACAAGGACTCAGCAGGCAAGAAACTCAGCATCCTAGATTGTGGCATTGTTTTTCTAACAGACATGAAAATCCATGAGCTATAAAGAAGTGAAGTTAAGCTAAGATCAAAAGCACAAAGATCAAAAAGTGATACCTTACACTGTTAAAGGTTGTGTGCAAGTTTTAATTACATTCCTAAACGATACCAGATATTGGAATCTGGGCAGACCTCGCTAAAATCTTGATGAGAAATAAAGGAAAGGACTAAACTTATAAGTGAAAGTTCCCTAGAGCATCAGAAGACCACAGAATTCACCTCTCAAGTCCTACTCGGGTCAAAAGACTTGGACTACAGCCAATCACATCCTCAGGAAAATCCTGTGCTCTCCAGGAGCACAGGACTAATCATACCTTGTTGGTGGCCTCTGTTTGCTGGAGTTTTTCCTGAAGTTCTGCCACGTGGGAATCAGATATAGACTGCTGAGTTACAGTGGTCTCATCTGAGTTCCTCTTTTGTTGTTTGAGTACCAAATCTTCAGGCAGCGACTAGGATGAAGCAGCAAGACAAGATGAGTTAAATGCAGCCAATAATAAATTTTACTTTTATGTTCAAATATCTGTGGCATGTTTTTCCACAGATTGGGAACACCAGAGTTGTTACATGAAGTACCAGTAAAACTTCCTGAAGACAATCCTGGTCCTTGCTAAGAGCAGTGATTCACCTCCATCCTTTCTATGCTCTCCAGCCTTCCCACCCACTCACACAGACTACATAACTAGGTGAGGTGAGGCAAATAATTCAGTTTAAAGAGAAGGGGGATTTTAAAAAGGAAATACTTAAGATGACCAAATGTTTGCTTTATTCTATTTTTAATCAGGGAATTGAAAAGCTATATGGATGAATCGTATGCCATTCCTAAGAAGAGAAGTTTTATTATAATTACCTTTCTTACAACAGGCCTGTTTACATTATTGGAAAAACTGGCACATTTGAATATGAACTAGATATTAGAAAATACTCTTTTAAACCTAAACTTTCTAAATTTGTTAACTGCACTACAGTTGTAAAAGATCTCCTTGTTCTTAGGAAATACATGCAGAAGTATTTAAGGTTAAGTGACATAATATCTACAACCAATCCTCACACAGTTCAGGAATTTTTTAAAAATAATGAGCCTATACAAGGATAGGGATAAAACAAATGTGGCAAAATATCAGCAAGTGGTAAATCCAAGTAAGGAGTAAATGGGAGTTCTTTGTTCTTTTCTTACAATGTCTCCATAAATTTGAATTTTTTTCAAAATAAAAAGGAAGAAATTACAGGTACATTAAAAAATAATTATATATATTTACGTACGTAAATATATATATGTGTGTATTTATATATATATATATATATGTATATGCCTAATTAAAGTCAGGTATACAGTACATCCTGGATAAATAATCTACAGTAGTATAGGAAGGAAGTATGACTTATGAGGATATCAATTCACTAAAAATATTCAGGAGGAAAAAAATGCATAATGTTCATATGGGATGACTGATCAGTCTAAGATAAACTAATTAAACTGTGCCTTATAATCATCATGACTTAAAGATGTTAAAATAAAATTTAAGGACACACTGTGGCATTAAATAACATTTCCCCTCACATAACTGTCACTCCAGTTAGGAATATAAATTCACAAGGAAGACAAAAAACAAGCAACTGCTATTCATTTTTTTCTTTCCTTTGCACTTGATTAGCACCTTCCAGGCAGTAGAGCTTGCCTCATATCCCTTCCTGTTTAGAAGTATGAAGATCTTTTCTATCCCTTCCATGCCATTTATCTCTTTCTCTAATTTCAGTCAAGTACTATAACCTGCACAGTACCCTGTGAGGAATTGTGGGGAATATAATCTAATGCATAGTTTTAACTAAACAGTCTACTAGGTTTACTGAAGAGGTATTTCCTATCATAAATACAGAGAAATACATTCATTTCAATGGGAAATGTAGGAAAGGCTCTTCAAGCAGACAAAATTTTACCCTGCATAGGGACTGGGGTTGTAGACCAGTGGCAGAGTGCTCACTTAGCACATGTGAAACCCTGTGTCCCATCCCCAGCACCCCCCCCCCCCCCAAAAAAAAAAATCCTGGATCTAAGGAGGGGTAGAATCTTCACAGGGCATCTCAGAGCAACAGAAACAGGAAAGTGAGGGAAGTGTGGAGCTAATGGATACAAATTGTGACTTCCCTTACCTTTTTAGTGCTCATGTAATTTCACCCTTTAGAAAGGATACAATTAATAATTATATCAGCATAACAGATAAAACCAGGGCCTATCCTGAGCAAACATGTTATCCTATTTAAAAGTCTAGAGCTATTTCTGAACAGCTAGTAAAGTACATTAACCCCCCTCCATTTCATTATTTAGGAAGTCAAAATTTCAAAATTCTAAAAGACACGAATACCAAAGAGATATCAAGAAATATTTTTAATTATAAATAGATGATGGGAACTAAAAATAATCACATAGGTTTTAACAAGTTAGTGGGGGCATTTCACAAAAAGAATCTAAACTTATGACATCATTTTTTAGAAGCTAGATCTCAATGCTTATTTAGACAAAAATGAGAAACTGACCCACTCACTGTATTTTCTTATGCCTACCAAATATCAGTTACCAGTAAAGGATCCATTAATTTAATGTATTCTCTCTTGCAACACATACATGTTGAGTACCTAATGGAAGGCACAGGTCCTAGAGATCAAGTACTATAGGACAAAGTCACTGCCTCATTCAAATATATTTTGCAGGGCTGGAGTAGCATAATAAACAAACAAATACAAAATATCAGCTAGTGACAAGCTCTTTGCAGTAAAATTGGAAAGCATGGTAGAGAGTTGGTGGTTAAGTTACTCTACTGTTCAGAAGAAGGCATTTAATGAAGCAGCACTTAAATGGAAATCTAAATGAAAAAGAGCCAGTCCTTCAAATATCAGCAGAAGATCAATCCAAGCAGAGAAAAGAGCCAGTGAAATAGAAGCCTAGGAAAGAGAAAGGCCTATGTGGCTAAAGGGTTACTTTCCAACAGAAATATAACATGAGCCAGGTATGTAATTTTTAACTTTCTAGTGACTTCACTGAATAAGTGAAGTTTATTTTGATATTTAAGCAAATACGGCCAAAATATTAATATAAACATGTAATCAGTATAAAAATTACTGAGAAGCTTTACATGATTTTATTCTTATTAAGTATTTGAAGTTGGAAGTAGATTTTACACTACAGCACATCTCAGTCAGAATAGACAAGTTTCAAGTGCTCAGCAGCTACTCAAGGCCAGTGGCTAGCTTACTGGATAGCTCAGGACTGGAGCATAATGGGCAAAGGGCAGAGTAACACAATCAACTGAAAAGGTAGGCAGGGGCCCAATCAGACAGTTCTCCTAGAACAGCAGAGCTAATAAAGCTGGATTTCACACCAATTGAAAAGAAATGCAATACAGTATTTTTAACAGAAAGGAATCATATTTAAGTTTTCAAAAGACCACTCTAGCTGCTCTGTGGTGATGGACTGTTGGGGAGCACCAGCAGAAGTGGAGAGAAAAGACAGGAGACTAGTGTACTACAGGAGATGAAATACAATAGTGGCTAGGATTATAGTGGCCTTGATTCAGGTGGGATGGGGGGTAAATGAGTGGGTTTGGACAATTTTGAAAGTACAGTTAACAGGATTTGTGAAAAGAAGTAGGATATGACTCCTAGAAAAATGTAGATATTTGATATTAATGCTGGGAATATATAAGCAATCAAAAATTTTTATTTAATAAATGAAAAAATATTAGGACAAACAAAAACAGGCCTTTTTCCTAGTTCCAAGTTCGGAGTTCTGATCCTTCAGTGGCTCTCTTAGAAAGAAGACCATATATATATATTAATATGTACACACACACACACACACACACACACAAACAGCAACTGTAAACCAAAGATTGTCATAGGAAAGTATATAATGAATCTGGATCTCATTTGAACTCACATTGGCATGAATACTCACAGGAAAACTATAATTCTATAAATATAATGTAGTGACTTAAAAGCTTGAAGATAATTGTCTTTTTGTTCATAATAACTTTTTCTTTTATATCTCAGGAAAATGTCCTTTCAGATAACAATCTGGCAAAAGAGTACTTGGTAAGTGCTGCTGAGTAAAGAACTCATAATGAATTCAAGTGCATAAACCCATCACTCCAAATACTATAGTCTGAGATCAGAAATCCTTAAATTGTCAGAATTAGTGTTGCTCCCAGACTTTCGGTTATTAAGATCATGTTGTAATGAAATGCAATTTTAAATTAAGTCACTTTTTAAAAACACTTTTTTAGGTGTAATTGGACACAATACCTTTATTTTATTGATTGATTGATTGATATGTGATATTAAGGATGGAACCCAGTGCCTTGCAGATGCTAGGTGAGCGCTCTACCACTGAGCCACACCCCAGTCCCTTAAATTAAGTCACTTTTGACACAGAATTAGTACAAATCCTTTCTAGCATCAGAAAAAGGATTGCCTCATGTTGCATAATGTAAGACCATTAGGCTAAAAGGCATTTTAAGTCTACTGGGTTAACAGCAATTTTCTTGGCACTTTCTAGTCCTCAAAATAATGAATCATAGATCTCAAACTAATTTTCTATCCTATCATTCATAATAGGAAACAGACAAAAACCATCAACTAGCATAAAATTAAAGGCCTAATCTTTGACCAGTATCTAATAGTCTATGCTTTTCAAAGGGCCTGATCTATTTAATAGAGCTAAGCTGAGTGAGATAACTTATCATAGTCACAAAGGAGAAGATTTTGGCATTGTAAGGTTTGAAGCAAAGATCTCTTTGAATTTACATAAAAAGGGCCAGGGTTCTCTGAAATGCTGTTTTTTAAGAAACCACACCCCTCCTATGATAGCTTTTCTACTTCAGAGCCAGACAACAAAGGAGAAAATTACCAGCTAGAATAAGGCTTAAAACCTTTCTTTAGATATCTGAAGAACCTTAGGTCTTCAGGCATGAATTCCACAGAAGGCAAAGAAATTATTTTGCATAATATCAGAAAATCGGTAAGCAGGAGAAACATGCTGTTGCTGTTTTTCTTTAATACAGAAAAAGAAGGAAAGAAAAGGAGAGAGAGAAAAAGAAAAAAAATCAATCAGGAGAATCCTAATGTTGATGTTTAATAGTGCATATAACGGGAGGTAAGTGGAGGACTAAACAAAGGAATTAAAATGACCTTAACAGACCAATTTTGCTGGCTTAAAATAACAGGTTTTCTTCCTACTTCTATCAGATTAAACTAAAGAAAAATGTTTTGCTTAACAATTTTTTTCTTCCTACAAACTAAATTGAGAACTATCAATGAAAATTTACATTGTATTTGTTCATAGAAATAGACAAAAACAGTCTGCCTTTGTCCCACCTAGTTCTGGTTTTTCCCTAAAGCAAAACAGCCCTTAAGGAGCTTAGAATCTTATCAGGCTTAAATGATAGATAGATAGATCAAGTGTCCAGAATAAAATACATACTTACTTACAAATACTTTGAGCCCCATTTATTTTCCTTTACATTCTTAATTAGTGAAAATAATAGTAATTAAACACCAAGTTTCTTGAAGCTGAATGTTATTTTCTTCCTCCCCAATGTTTTATTATTCTACAAACAGTAAAGACTGTAAACCAGAAAGGTCACAAAGGTCACACCCTACTATTTTAAAAACTTCTAAGCTCCTTAAGGGCTGTTTTGCTTTAGGGCAAACCAGAGCTACGTAGGACAAAGGCAGACTATTTTTGTCTATTTCTATGAACAAATATGATGTAAATTTCTTTGGTAGGTCTCATTTTAGTTCATAGGAAGAAAAAAATGTAAAGGCACCTGACCTAAAGATACAGTTACCATAGTTTACATATGCTTATTCCTATGAAAGTTTGCTTCAGGGGATCCCTAAAGAATTCTCCTGGGATACTTAGGTTACAGACAGAGGGCTCTTGGTTTAAAATAAGTACTTACTTGAGTTAATGTACTTCAGGAAACATGATTTTATGTATTGAATTTAAATATCTTGACTAAAAATGATCAGGAAGCTTTGGCTCTGCATGAGCTAAATTATTTAAACCACGAACTTTCCAACTCTAAAATGAGAGACTGCTGAGATGTTCTTTAAAATCCTTCCCAACTCCAAAATTTGCTGAGTCCAGGCGCTAAAAAATAGTATTTTTAATTAAACATGGAGAAAATTTTTCCTCTTTCTTTACCCTTAATTTTCTAAATTTTCACCTTTCTACAGTAAAGACCATATTTGAGAAAGGAAAGTGACTTCCCATCATCCACCAAGCCTAGTCTACTTTTTTAGATCCAAATATGAGAATACCAAGTTTAATTTGTAACATCTAAGTCTGTTTACAGAAATAGTGTTAAGCCCAAATTTAGCCATGAGTCTCCACTGAAAGAAAAAGCAATAGAAAATAAGTACACAAACATTAGGCCTACAGTACTTAGCATTTTATACAAATGAAAACACATTTCTTTTTACTTTTTCTTAACATTTCCATGTTTTATCTGATAATTTTGTTTTGAAAACTTTACTCCTATTTCTGCTTGAGTTCTTATTGTAATACAAGCTTTATATACAATTGAACTAACTTTCAAAAATTTCATGTGACAAATAACAGTATCATGTTATCAAGTCCTAAATTTCTGGAATTGTGTTATGTACCAGGCTTCCTGGAAATGCCTTCTAGATTGTCCACTTTTGCTTTAGTACCACTAAGAAATTTTTATCAAATGAAACATGCCAGAATGTTTCACAAAGTTAACTGAATCTAGTGTTTCCTGTTGCTATAGAAACAAAATACCATCTGTCAGTTCCCTGTATATAGCTGAATTTTACAGTGTGATATGAAATCAACTGGGTAAACATGAATAGCTCAAAGATCAACTGCCATTCTTTAGTAATTAAGAAAGTCAAAATAATATAATGGCTAACTCCTTTCTTAATACCAAATATCATCTAGTAGAGGTCAGTAGAAAAGCCAACGGTGCAATTTGCACATTGAGACACTGACAATATTTGAATTCCCAAGCCTCTTCTATGAATGTGGTGATTAATCCTCAAATGATCCATCAATAATAATAATAATAATAATCATGCCTAATGTTATAACACTTTACTAGTGGATTAATGTTTCCCCCAAATTTTACCCTCTGCTCTAATTATTTGAGGTATCTTGGGGATGACAGGCTAAATGCTCCAGGGAGCACTAACTAAAGTTCTCCCTTACAGAATGCCAATGGAAGAAAACATTTATGAATCAATAAACAAAAAGAAGAAAAGGAGGTAAAAGTTCTAGTGATAGAAATGACATTGTCTTCTTTTTGTAGGATAAAAATGAAATAGGAAATCTTTTTGTCTCAACAGATATGCAATCTTTATAATTAATGGGAAGATATCAACAAGTTATATTACAAAGAGGACTATGAAAAGCAAATTATCTGAGTGTAAATCACATTCACTAAATGGGACATTTAAAAAAAAAAAAAAGGTGTATCCAAAATAGGCTCAATGATTAATTTTCTCAAGTCTGGAATATCCTTAATCTCTACCTACTAGACAGAAATCATGTAAAGCCTGAAGCCAGCTAGCTCTACTCAGACACTTTTGAAGCCATTTTGTATACCTGGACAGGGAGTGGCAAATACTCTTCACAGAGATCATCCCACAGCTCCTGCAAGTCTGAAATCTCCAAGGGATAATTCACAGGTGCCTTGTAAAGGGGTTTCAAAGACCTGTTAATGAAACTGGAACTAACTCCATCTGTCATGATATGGCCAGGCTTGGCTCCAGATGGGCTAGATTTCAGTGGAATAGGAAGCTTGCTCCCTCGGGGGCTCTGGATGGGCTTATAATCAAGACCTTTAATCATGCTAAGAGCTAGCTCCAGTTTGTGATTATAGATATGCTGTGGAGCCTGTTCATCTGAACAACAGTCACACTTTACAAGTTCCTTTGCACTTCTCTCAGTTTCCTCATCCTTCTGTTGTGGAGGACTAGCCTGGACACTAGCATCCAAAGATTCTACAGAGGAACCTGGTGTCCCTTCCTCCATGCTTTCTCCATCTGGGGGCACCTTTGTGCTTGATAAATCGGGTGGCCCAACCTCTGACAAAGCAGGTTCTTCAGTACAAATGCTGGTAGACCACCTAGAGGGGCCATAAGAAATACTTCTGGCCACTTTTCGAGGCACCTTACAAATGGCTTCATAGTCAGAATCTGCAACTCGCAAAGCTGCACAACCACGGCATCTCCTGGGTCGGTTTCCAGGGCCTTCCGACGCATGACAACTGTGTGACTCTTGAATCTGATCTTCATTTTCTACCCAGCACTCAAACCCAGAATAGGCAAAGTCTTCCTGGAGCAGGGCAGAGTATCTCACATCGGGTAAGCCGGAAATGTCAACGGTCCCACTCCCTGCCTTAGTGTCCGCGCCAGAGTCATCATTATTCTTCCGATACATACTGGCAATGCAGGACTTGAGGCGATCCTTCTCCAGCAGCAGCTTCTGCAGGCGCTCAATAGAAAGGGCTTCGATCCGGGCAATAACGGTATCGAATCTATAGATACGATCAAGCATGAAAGCACATTTGCTGCAAGCAAACTCGGCTTTGCCATCGCGACAGACATCCTTGCCCAGGACGTGCGAAAGCAGAACCTGGAGGTTAAGCTTGGACGCCGTGTGGAAGATCCAGCGCCGCTGGTTTCCACACAGCTCCCGGGCACAGATCCTGCAAACCTCCTTCATCTTCGCTGCTAGCGGGTGCCGAGCTTTTCCTGTGGCAGCTACTGAGTGATCGCTCACTATCCCTGGGTTGCGTTCCGTCTCCGGCCTCGGAGGTGTCTAGCTGGCATGGTACAGTTCTGTGGAGGTCCCCACCCCGCAGGGGGGAACCTCAGCACCGCGCTCCGCTCTGGGTACCACAGTGGTCGGCCCCGCCCCTGGGGAAGCCGGGCAGGAGTGGAAACGCCGCAGGGGGATGCTGATTGACAGCAGCGCGGGTCCCAGTCCAACCTTGCCAAGTCTCGCACAGCTGTCTCTCCCGCCGCCGCGTCCTCCACGTCCTCCCGGGTTAGCAGGCTGGGATCCGGGACTCTAGCAGCCGCCTAGGGCTGACGCAAAGCCAGGCCGATTGAGCATCAGATTTCAAGATGGCGCCGGCGGCCGGGCGCCTGCGGCTCGGCGAGGTTCCTCTGGGAGTTGTAGTCGTGCCAGCAGGCTCCCTACTCTGCGCATGCGGACTAGGGAGGGCGTCCCCTGGCCCCAAATCCGGTTACCGTTGCTGGCGGCCAAACGCTGACTAGGCTTTCGGTGGGTACGGAACGTAGAGGAGGACGCTGACTGCTGCATACACTTTCATCTGCCCAGATCTCACCAAAAAGATGCTCCCATCCACTTAAGGATCGCCCTGACTTTGCAGGATGCCCCAAGGCTCCTTCAGGGGAGGAGAAGGCCAAACCTCCTCCCCGCCCCTCTGTGGGCTCTGCCACGTACTCTGGAGCAGCCTGGCAGCGCCACTAGGCACCGCTGCGCGCCAACTCCTTCCGTCAAAGTACCACCTCCTCTCTCTACCGAGACTATTGCCTAGGTCTGAAGGTCCCTGGCTGCAGAGGTGGACGAGGAAAGGTTGATAACCTGAGGGAGCAAGTAGAGCGGGTTTTAGGAGACCAAGTTCAACCCTTCCCCCAACTATTGGGCGTATGCAGAAAAGAGGATGAGCCTTTCTCCCTTCGATGCTGGGGGAGGGTGAAGGGGAGGAGGTGGTAGGGTTAGCAATGCTCAGTGATTTGTCCTGTATTTAGGGGGAAAAAAATCAAAAGAGAGGGCACGAAGCAGTCATTTTAGAAAGAGTCCATCAAATACCATGTGAATCCATCTGGTTAACCAATATTCTTAAGATAATAGATGAGGAAATAGGCTTTTTCATGAATGTAGCCACCCTAATGTACATTATCATCACCAAATTGACTTTCCAGCTCAGGTAGAGGACATTTCTTTCGTGACTGGGAAGACAGACAGACTGAGCAAGAGTCCAGAGTGTTCTGCAGTCCTGTTGAATTAGGGCTTGGAATTTCAATGACTTTACTTAGTATTTAACAATACACAGTTCTATGATTTCTTAACAATATACAATTCCTTATTTAACAATATACAATTCTAAATCTCTCTACCCTTGGGTATAGAACGTAGAATGCACACAAAGACGAGGTAAGGAGCTTGGACTCAATAGAATGAAAGTTATCACCAATCAAATAATAATAATTCCTTTCCTGGCTTGAGAGGAGAAAATAACTGAGAGGAGAAACACTAACCTCAGCAATCACTCCTAGTCTTTCAGAGCAGGACATTTTCCATTTATAGTAATGCTTACCTTCTGAGATAAAGCCAGAAATAGTCTAAGCATTTCTGAACTTTATTTCTAGGACAAAGCCCATACATCTGAGCCTGGGGATATCCAAATGCTATTATTAAGAACTCATAATAAGCCCCAAACTCCTTAATTAGGATTAAATGGGATGATTTGGGGAAAATGCTTTAACAGTGTTTAGGTCATTAAACAATAACCAGTGTTGTCGTTTTAATGTAATGGGAATATTTTAAAATAATTTAAAACCATAGGGCCCTGCACACATGATTGTATTGTTCTAGTCACCAAAACAAAAGCTCTTGTAGCTCCATAAGGGAACAGTCCTTAGAGCTTTGGGCTTAGTAAGCCATTTACTTTGCATATGTAATTTCATCTAAGTAATAAATGTTATGATTTGGACGTGGAATGTCCCCCAAAGGCTCATTGAAGACTCAGTCCTCAATACAACAGTGTTGGGGGATTGAGTCTTGGAAAATGATTGTATCATGAGGTCTCTGACTTTATCAGTGGATTAATTCATCAATGGAATAATACACTGATGCTTGAGTAGCTGATAGTATTATTGACAGATGGTAGATTCTCAGGTAGGATGTGGCGCCTAGTTGGAAGAAGCAGGTCACTAGGGGTATGTCCTGGAAATGTATTTCTTGCCCCCAGTGACCCCTTCCTCACTCTTTATGCTTCCTGGCTGCCATGAGGTCAGCAGCTTTCCTTCACCTTCAGACCCAGAGCAATAAAACCAGCCAACCATGAACTAATATGTGAGCCAAAATATATCTTTCCTCCTCTTAAGTTATCTTTCTCAGGTGTCTTGTCCCAAGGATGGAAAGCTAACACACTGCATATTCTCACCTCAAAACCAAAACTGTAAAACAGTTCAGAGTAAAGCTCTACCTGCATTTTTTGCCTGCCTCTAGGTATGTGAGCTTTAAAATCATAAGAAATAAAGCAACAATCTTTGGAATTTATACTGATCAATAGAAAGGCAAGGAGTTTCTGGACTGTCCTGATTAATGGACAGACTGCTTGCCAGGACATGCCCCTTCTATCTATACCCAGTCTTGTTCCAAATAGCACCAAGGACTTGAAAGTCCATAAAATTGCAAATTAAGACATTAATCAAGGTCTCCAATGAAACAAAGTACCCTTAGAAAGCAAACCCTAAATAATACTCTATATTATTTTCTGTTCCTTAATAGGACTTTGCATCTGACTGATATCCAAACTTTAATGACAATATGTAAATAACTTCGTTTATAATGAAAAGCCAATTTACTATTGAAGGGTATATTTGTGATAAGTAAAAAATCAATATATTGAGAAAACATATATCTAGGCTTCCAACAACAGGCATATTAATATTCCTACTCAACAATCAGAAAATTTGAAGGTAGTACTTTATACACCTAGAGAAATTACTTTAAAACTGTTATCTTAAGGTGGCTAATAAGCTATTATATTAGAATTAGTCCTTACATGTTCATTGGTGTTATAATATAATCAAAACTAAAGTCATTGGTGTATAGATAACAAATTTGAAAATAAAAATTTAAGAATAAAATTTAGAAGAAAAATTGTGATAATAAATTCAGCACTTCGTAGACATTATCGATATGATTGTGGTTAAGATTTTGTGGTTAACACTGGGGAGGCAAGCAAAATTGGAGGATAGGAATTAAACATTTTCTTTTGATTGTGTATACTGTGTATCATTTGCATTTGGGGCAATAAATAGTTATTCAGGTCTTATGCTTTCTTTTAAATTTAGAAAAGATTCTAAAGTTAAAATTCTAAGGATGATGCCAATTTAACACACTAACATTAGGTTCAAAGTGATAAAACTTGAACCTAAAATAATAATTTTTATAATATGTGTAATACACATGTATTATATGGACAACTTATATAAACAAAGGTTCTAAGTTAGTGATTATTTATAGAGTGGAATTGTGATTTTTTTAATATTCATATTCTATAATTTTTCACAATAAGTACATGTTGCTTTTGGGATAAGAAAGAAATATTTGTACTAAGAAAAAGTTAGGATAAACACATCTGGTATATTCATACAATGCCATACTAACCAGAAATTAAAAAGAGTGAACTCTGATTCACGCAACATGAATGAATCTCAAAAACATGGTAAGTGAAATAAGACATAAACAAATGAGTATATCAAGTATGATTCCATTTATTCAACATTTAAAAACAGGAAAAACACAGCAATAGGGGCTGGGGTTGTGGCTCAGCAATAGAACGCTTGCCTAGCACATGTGAGGTGCAAGGTTCGATCTTCAGCACCACATAAAAATAAATAAATAAAATAAAGGTATTGTGTCCAACTACAGCTAAATATATATATATATATATATTAAAACACACACACACACACACACACATCTATAGGGAGGAAAGTCAGGAAATAGCTTCCAGGTAAGAAATTAATTGATTTGCAGAGGGGCACAAAGGAATTTTCTGGGGTGAAGAAGATTTTCTTCATCTCATTTTTTATGATAGTTATATGGGGATGTACAATTATCAAAGCTTATTGAACTAAGAACTTAGATTTGTAGATTTTATATATTTTGGTATATTTTGATTAAAAGGATTAAAAAGTAATAAATAAATTTAAAATATGTATTATCCAAATACTTTTAATCTGAGGGGTTTCTTTAGAAGAATGTTACCACCACTTCAATAAAAGAATCAATCTGAAAATTGGAAAGATAACTGAGTGCAGTGTTGCACGCCTGTAATCCCTGCGGCTCGGGAGGCTGAGGCAGGAGGATTTCGAGTTCAAAGCCAGCCTCAGCAAAAGGGAGGTGCTAAGAAACTCAGTGCGACCCTGTCTCTAACTAAAATACAAAATAGCGCTGAGGATGTGGCTCAGAGTTCAATTCCCGGTACCAAAAAAAAAAGGAAAGGTAATATATAGCCCAGAAGAAAATCTGTTAAGAGGCCAAACTGCAAAGTAAAAACTCAGTAGTTCCTATGCATATGAACTTTGAAAAATACAATTTTATACACATTTGCACATCATATATTTATCATCAAATCAAGGAATGGTGACAGGACTTTCGTGATAATTTAATATAGGATGATTATTTCTAAAATTTATTGAAGACATAATAAAGGAAAATTTTACTGAGAATAGGTTTCATATCATGAATTACTGATTTTTTAGCAGTTAGGTCTCAAAATGTATTGATAAATATATTCACAAGCACTTCACTAACTCTGTGAACTAGGTGAAGTCATTTATATCTGGTCTTTAATTTCCTAATCTACATTACAAAAATGTTGACTTTAAGTAGCAGTTTTCAAACTTTGGCATGCATCAGAATAAACTGAAGAGTTTGTTAAAACACAGACTGCTAGAACCTACCCCTAGAGCTTCTGATTCAGTAAATAAGTCTGGGGTGGGACCCAAGTATTTGCATTCTTGACAAATTCCCAGATCTTGCTGATGCTGCTGTCTGGAAATCACACTTTGAAAACCACTGACCTAGAACTATCCTAAGCTGTGTTCAGAAAAATCTCAATCAAAAGATCAAAAGTGCTGAAGACAAATGGGAAAAACTATTAAATTAAAAACTTGACAAGATCTTTGTTGAATTTAGAGAATTGTATCCACATCTGAAACAAGATTCTGAAGTATTACTGTGCTATGGGTCTTCTGTACCATCTCTTTTGATCTCTAGATTTTGGGGTCTGAGAAGTATCTCTTAAAACCATAGTCACTTCTGTACTCACTGTGTGGTAACAGAATTAAAGTGTTTCCAAGACCTGATTCTGGGCTGGGAGGGAGTTTCCAAGAGAACCAAAGATGGAAGATCCCTATTTCCCAAACCAGGCGTATTAGGTTTCATTGCCCTAGTTATGACATTGGAAATTACCAACAATTACCAAAACTGCCCCCGCCAAAGTGATTCTAACATAAAAGCTGAGGCAAACAAGGGAAATGTAAGAATGTCAAAGTAAAGCCAGTTAGGCTTTGTGGTAACACTACAAGATTTCCTGTGCTAGCAGAAAATCTTTAAGAAGTCAGATACAGTCATGCTTTGCATCAATTAATAGAGCATTTGGTAATACAGTTTAAAACCAAGAGATTTCCAGGATATCAACAGATTGTAGCAAGAAGGTTTTCAGCAAAATCCATCTTAAAATAATAAACATTAGAGTTTTTAAAGTTAAGTTATTAAATATCCATAGCTTATTAAGTAAATTTTTAACTATGTGTTAAATCTGTCAATCTGCAAGAATTTATGCAAAATCAAATGTATTTTGTCTTCGGCAAGTTTGAATGTAGTTATAAAAGTGCATGTTATAATTAGTATGATTGGTAAACTAAACAGTATTGACTTAAATTCAGTGAGAGTGCAAAAAAACAGTGGAGATTAGGATGATCTGATATAGTTGAAGGGGACAGAAGAGGCACTAAAAGTGGAAGATAAGGAAAGGACTCCAGCGCCCCCAACTCCACCCCAAATCATTAAAAGACTTGGAAGCTGGGATAAACAGAATTTTTTAGTGTCCAGGTTTATTGCTACATGCACCTAAGCTACAATTGTTCATTAAAAGAATATATATCAAGGGCCAACTATAAGCCAAATACTACAGTATCAAGAACCTTGGTAAGTGGAATCTGATTACAGTATTTGACAAAGACAAAAGAATCTGTATTTAAATGTCGTAGTCTGGAGCAGAGAATGGCATGACAAAAACTATATTAGGAAGACTAACCAGGTAATACGATGGACTGTAGTTTCAAGGAGACATTATATGATGGTAACAGGAAAATGTGCCAAAAAGCCATTGTAGTTACTCATCTGTGGGGTGTTATGGTTTAGATATGAAGTGTCCCTCAAAAGGTCATGTGTGAGACAATGCAAGAAAGTTTAGAGGTGAATGATTTGAGTTATGAGAGCCTTAACCTAATCAGTGCATTAATTCATTTGAATGAACTAACTGTAGGTAGGTAGGTAGGTGGGTATGGTCGGTAGGGTGAGGAAATAGGTCCCCAGGGGCATGCTTTTGGGGTTATATTTTGTTCCTGGTGAATGGAGCTCTTTGCTTCCTTGTTGCCAGGTCCTGAACTGCTTTCCTTCACCATGCCCGTCTGCTTTGCTGTTCTGCCTTGAGCCCAGAGCAATAGAACTGGTTGCCTATGAACTGAGAACTCTGAAACTGTGAGTCACAAATAAACTTTTCCCTCCTCTACATTTTTTTTTTTTTTTTTGCGGAGAGGGGTGGATTCCTAGAATTGAACTCAGGGGCACTCAGCCACTGAGCCACACCCAGCCCTATTTTGTACTTTACTTAGTAATAGGGTCTCACTGAGTTGCTAAGCAAAACGCCATTGCTGAGGCTGGCTTTGAACTTTGAGATACTCCTGCCTCAGCCTCCCAAGCCGCTGGGATTACAGGCAGGTCTTTTGATCACAGTGATAGAACAGCTGACTAATGAATGTTTTCTGATATGTGGAAACTAATCCAAAATAGGGAAGGCATTTTTTTTTAAAAAAAGAAAGAATATAGAGTAGACAAAGGGGAATGAAGGGAAGGAGAAAAGGATGGGATAGGGAAAGACAGTGGAAAAAATCTGACCTAGCATTCCTTTGTATATGAATATACCACAGTGAATCTCACCATCAGGTACATCCATAAGACACTATTTATTTAAAAAAAAAACTAAGTAAAAAATGGAAAGATCAATAGAAAAGAAGGAAGGGAACAGGGGGTTGGAGGAAGGGCAGGGTGGGGGCAGTACTGGGAACTGAATTAGAACAAATTATTTTCCAGGCTTTATAATTAGGTCAAAGTGAATTCTAAAAGAACCAATAAAACAAAATAAAAGATGACTAAAACATGATGAAATGAGATCAGATGTAGAAACAGAAAGAAAATGTTAAATATGAAAACCTTCTTGAAGGAATGAATGACAACATTTGATGATGATGTGTGTATATATACATGTATACATATACACACAACACTCAGTGATGATATGTGTGTATACATATACATACATATATATATACACACACAGGATAAAAAGAAAGATTAAAGGTGAAAATAAGGTTTAGGGTCCAGAAGACTAGTAAAAGAATGGCTTACACTAACCCATTTGAAAGTAGATATTGAAATTTTTATTTGGGGACATGCTAATTTTTTAGGTAACTGAGAAAATGAAATAGAAGACTATGTGTAGTTCTCTCAAAATCCAAGCACAAGTGAAAAAAAGGAAAGTTTCAAAAATGAGAGAAATTTTGAACGTTTTTAAAAGCGAAAGAGAAATTTGCAGGATAAATGAGGTCAGGCATAATATTTCCTGATATGACTGAGTGCTAATCAGGTAGATCTATAAATCAGGTGAAAATGAAAATTTCAAAGTTATTATCTTTAACTCCACAGAATCCATCCCTATCAAGCCAAATGCTAGATTCTTAATTCTTTTTCTGAATATCTCTAGCATGTGTCTTGCTTCACATTTTCACTATAATTTCCACTTTGGGTTCTTAAAACCTAACATCAGTACAATAATCATGCAGCCTTAGATTATCTCTAATCGTTCTGCATATTATTTTTAGACATCTGCAGTAAAATTGCATCATTGTCTGCTATCTATCTGATGAAGTCTAAAACCTTTAGTCTAGTAATTGTTCTGTTTTCTGTTAGTATATTAAAAGACCTGAGGCTAGCTAACTTTATAAGATAAAGTGGTTTATCTGGCTGAATTTTAGAGGCTGAAAGGCCAAGATTGGATGGTTCCATTGGTTTGGCCTTTGCCAATGGGATAACAGATGGTCTTATGATAAGCAAAAAAGCACATGGAAAAAGAGGAAGCCAAACAGTGATTCAGGAATTAGGCTTACTCTTTTTCTTTTTCTTTTTTTTAAACTAAGGATTGAGTTACATCCCCAGCCCTTTTGTTGTTGTTGTTGTTATTTTTTAAGATAGGGTCTTACTAAGTTGCTGAGGCTGGCCTTGAACTTGTGATCCCCTGCCTCAGGCTTATGAGTTACTAGGATTACCAGTGTGCACCACTGGACCCAGCTGGGCTCACTTTTATTACAACTTGTTCTCATGAGAACTCAGAGGTCCCATGAAAGCTCCTTTAATCCTTCTGAGGGAAGATTCTGCTATAACCTAATAACTTCCCCTCCTCTTAACATTCCCACCACCTCTCAGCACTGTTCACTAGGGTCTAAGCTCCCACACACAAACCCAGGAAATATCTCAAAATTACAATAGGGGATATTCTCAGAGTTTCTCTAAACCATAATACCTGACATTTCGTTATATCTACCGAAAGACCCTAATCTACTCCCCTTCTAGCTTCATCTCATATTTCTTCCCTAACTAAATAGTGATAAGGTAAATTTTTGTTACCTGTATATTCCTACTTCCCTTTTTTTTCTAATCTGAAGCAGCCCCTAGATGCAGTTTACCCAGGAATTCTTTCAGAGCAAAGAGCAAAGGCTGTTTGAAGTCAAATTGTTTTTATAGCTTTATACACTTCTAAACTCATGGAGATGATTTGAGTCTGGTGTTCCAATGGTGAAAAAGAGAGAAATGTTCAACAAAAGAGGAGAGAGGGTGATATCTCACCCAGATTGAAAAGAGAGTAGAGGTCAAAGAATAACAAGAACCCACCTCCATTCAATATCAGCGCCCAGAGGTGAAGGCAGTGGGATAACTTAGAGAGGCTAGATAAGGAATTCTGTCTCCAGAAAAGATTCCAGTATCACAAGCTGTTGGGTTGGCAGAACCAAGCTTGCTGGGTAGGGGTACTTCAGTGATGGACTGATGGTCAGAGTAGTCTGCTTGATGCTTTGGCATCTGATAAAAACAAGGTACTTTCAACCTTTATATTACTGAGAGTAGGGAGGGAAGGAAATTCCAAATGGGTGGAATTGAATTTCCCACCAGTCTGATTAAGATAGGTATTTAGGGTAGTATTAAATTGATTTTTAAAAAGTAATGTGATATTTCTTGCACACCTGAATTTGTGAATTAAGAGTTATACTCCATTACAAACTTTTTGCAGGTGTTCATTGGTGCTCATGTCATCTCATCCCTTACCATCTTTTTTCCAGTGGCTTCCAATTTATACCTTTATTCTAGAATTCTCTCTTAATACTAGGGTTCTACTCTCAAATAGTCAACTACCTATTTAATATTTGCTTATTTGTGTCAAAGATATCTCAAAATTACCATAGGAGGAGCTGGGGTTGTGACTCAATGGTAGAGCGCTTGACTAGCATGTGTGAGGCCCTGGGTTTGATTCTCAGCACTGCATATAAATAAATGAACAAAATAAAGGTCCATCAATGTCTAGAAAAAATTTAAAAATAAAAAAAATTACCATAGGAAAGACTGAGCTCTACACAATAGTCCACCCTTATCCACATTTTGCTACTCCAGTTTCAGTTACCTACAATCAAATGTAGTCGGGAAAATATAAAATGGAAAATGCCAGAAATAAACAAGTTGTAAACCAAAGTTCATTCTGAGTAGTGTGATAAAATCTCATGTTGTCCCATTTGTCCCACCTGGATTGTGATTCAACCCTTTATCTAGTGTTTTAATAGAGTATGCTACCCTCTCATTAGTCTTGGACCTCCCAACTTCCAATACTTTGAGAAATAAATTTCTGTTAATTATAAGCTACCAATAAGCCACCTAGCAGTTACATGGATGAAGACACTACTTCTGGAGTGCTTAGAATGGTAGCTGCTTAAATCTGAATCAACAATCACTGAAAAATAAATAAATAAATAAATAAACCCTTTTTCTTTGGTATCTACTTTATTAAAACCTGTTCATTCCTTACAGAACAGAATCTTCACTGCCTATCCCATGATGACTTTTTCCTTTCTCTGCTACCTGTATTTTTAAATCAATGACTTTCTTAGATTGTAATCTCTTGAAGACAGAGACTAAACCTTATACATCTTTATGTTTCTTTTCCTTCAACTAACAGTACCTGGAGCATTATAAGTGCTCAATAAATGTGTTTTTCTCCACATTTTTGTTAGTGCATTATAATTGTACATAATGGTGGGATCTGTTGTTACTTTCACACTTGCACACAATTAACAATATAATTTGGCATATCACTCCCCAGCACTGCCTCCCCTCTCTTTACTGCTCTCCTTTTGTTTTTCATGAGATCTCCACCTCCCATCTTTTTCTTTTTCCTCTTGAGTTTCCACATCTGAGAGAAAACATTTGACACTTGACCTTCAGATTTTGACTTATTTTGCTTAACATAATGGTCTTTAAATCATCTATTTTTCTGCAAATAACATAATTTCATTTTTCTTTATAGCCAAATAAAACTCCATTGTCTATATATACCACATTTTTTTAATCCATTCATCCATTGATGGACACCTAGGCTGGTTCCACAGTTTGGCTTTTATGAACTATGCTGCTATAAACTTTTAATTCTTTAAGATAAATATTGAGGAATAGTATAGCTGGGTCATATAGTAATTCCATGCTTAGCCTTTTGAGGAACCTCCATACTGATTTCCATAGTCGTCGTACTAATTTACAATTCTACCAACAGAGTAAAAGTGTTCCTTTTTCTCTATGTCCTCTCCAGCATTTATTATTGTTTGTATTCTTTATAGCTGCCATTTTGATTGGTGTGAGATGAAATCTCAGTGTAGATTTGCTTTGCAGTTCCCTAAGTGCTAATGATGTTGAACATTAGCAATGTTGGCCATTTGTATTTCTTCTTTGTTTAACTTTTTTGCATTTTATATTTATTAATTGGGTTATTTCATTTTTTTGGTGTATGTATTCTACATATTAATCCTCTGTCAGAAGAGTAGCTAGCAAAGATGTTCTCCCATCCTGTAGGTTCTCTCTTAACTTTCCTAATTGTTGCATTTACTTTGGAGAAGCTTTTTAATTTGATGCCATCCCATCTGTTAACTCATGACATTATTTCCTGAGCTCTAAGGGTCCTGTTGAGAAAGTCATTGCCTGGACCTCTATACTGAAATTTTGACCCTATGTTTTCTTCCAGAGTTGCATAGTTTCCATTCTGATTCCTAGGTTTTGATCCATTTTGAGTTGATTCAATAAATATTCTTAATAAAACTGTAAAGAAGGCCCCTCATTTTCTATCTCTTTTGCCACGCCAAAGGACCAAAGCTATAATTACTTTAGCTGGTAAGTCCTGCTTCTTCTGAGACTTGTTACTCAGGAAAGTTATGTCCAGGAGATAGCAATATTGAGTGAGAATTTATAAATGAGTCTCCAGCTCCAATATTCATCATCTTAAGAAGAAGATACTGAAAAACTACTCTATTTCATTAAATGAAGTTATCTGGAGCTGCCAGAGCTACTAATCCCTGCAAAATTTTTAGTTTCTGTCTTGAGCATTTAGAGCACATTCTTGCCTTAACCTCCACATCAAATCTATCCACTGTAACACTGGAATGTTTGCTATTTTAGGAAATATGCCTCATTGCTTGCAGTGCTATTTACATTAGGTTCCAAACAAGGCTAAATGCCATGGCTTTAGTGCCTGCTGATTAGTGTGCATGGCAAGGTCCTGCTGGATTAATGTGTGCCCCTCCCTAATGATATTACCCTGTCATTTTAAAATCAATCACAGTGAAATTACATGTTAATAAATTTTGCTTATCTCAGACTAGAGAAAAAATGTAGACGGGGAAAAAAAAGACACAAAGCAAGAATTCCTACAAACCTTTCTTTGCAAACCCATAATTTCCCCTGCTTTCACACTTCCTATTTCCAGTTTCATTTCAAAGCTTTGAGATGAAGCTGCCACCATTTTGTAAAGAGGAATAAATCAACAACTGAAACAACCACTAACTTTCCCCTGCAACTTTGTGGATAAAGTCACAGAGAAAGACTCTATTAGCTTTCCTGACTCCCTGGGGGAAAAGATGTGGACAAGTAGCTGCAACATAACAGCTAAATCAAAAAGCTTCAGAGCACTGTAATCATGACATGTTATTGACTTGAATGGACATTGAAAAGGACAGGAAGAACTGGAAGCAAACCTGGAGTGAGGTCAACCTTTGGCATGTCAAACTCATGGCATTTTGGGGGGTTGTTTATACAAAGTTACATAAATTCGTATATTTTGCAAACACACTCCCACTAAAAACAGATACTGTAAAATGTTTTGGTAGAATGGGTAATGGCAAACATGGAAAGAGTAAAAGCAATTCAAATAATCTATATTGAAAGTATCTGTCTTGTTTGAAGGAATGAAGGCTCTGAGGTGAAACTTCTATTCTTAGAGATTATACCCAATCCACATTTTTGTACTGGGATTACATGACACATATTCATCCATAGGAGATGGGGTAAATGAGTGTTCTTTGCTTGGAATATTTAAACCTAGAAGTGCAAAATCTGTGAGCTCTCTTTCCATCTCAGGCTCAACTGTGGTATTCTAGATTGTGAGGAGTAAGGAGAGATGAGGGGAGGGAATTCAGTCCTCAGGACTAAAACTCTTTTGTCCTCCAGCATCAGTCAGATTCCAGAATGGTTTTCTTGGAGAGGAGGAGATTCTTTACCCTCTGGGGAGCCAGCCTAGATGCTTAGAAATTAAATGCCTTCCACCTCCTAAGGGCATGGCCCCTGTGGTGAGAAGAGGCACAGCAGACTAAAGTTCAGGTATAATGCAGCAGAGTTAAGACACTCCCACTGTTAACAAAGATAATAACCACAGTACAAACATCAGCTGTCATAAACAGCAGGGACCATTAAACATTACCGTATACAGAGAGATAAAATGCTTTATAATCTTTTACAACATTCTTTATACCTATCTAATGCACAGAATGGACTTGATGTAGCAGTTAATGGCCACATCAAACCACAATTTTTCACTCAAGAGGTGATATCAACTATCTGCTCTCCAAGTAATTCTTAGTTGCAACCATCAGGTTTGCTTTTCTAAAATGCAAATCATATGCTTTTATTCCCTCTGCTTAATTTTTTTAAAAAAATCTCCCTTTCTTACAATATGAACTGATTACCTTGACATTTATATAACTTCACAGTTGTACATTTCATCACTGTCCAGACTTATCAAATGTTTGGTAATACCAATTATTCTTAATTCAATTCCTTAAATATGTTCCATACCACTGTATGTGGAGTCCTCCCTGCCTAGAATGACCTTCCCCCTATTTTCTGCCTGGTGTATTCAGCCTTTAAGACCCAGCTCAAGTGTGAGTCCCTATCTGAATTCCAAAGGTAGAGTTAATCCCTTATATCAGTGGGTCCACTATGCACTATGCATATACTTCTATATTTATTTATCATACTGCTGCATGCCAATAATTCATTGGACTATGAGCCCTTTGAAAGCTAGAACAAATGTACTATCTCCTAGAGTGCATTTTGGAAATTCATTGAGGGAGTGTGCTTGGTTTTATTCTCAGAAAAATGGGTATCAAGGTTGCTACATAACTCACAATGGGCAGGACAAAGGATTCTCCCAAATTCAAAATGATTTTCAAGACTTCCACTGGGCACTGATGGAGGTAATAAAATAACTGATAATCATCTGAATCTAGAATTAAATTCTGATGTATATGTACATATGTGTATATATACACACATATGAACATAATGAACACAATGAATTTCCCATGAATTAAACTACTATATAAATTAAGGAAAGATTGGCTTTTGTTTGGAAATTTTCCACTTGTTATTTTTGGCAAAGACACTTGCTGGTTTTGAATGCCAAGATAATATACCTGATAGTATACCTGCCAAGATAATATACACTTGAATTTGAAGCTCTTGACATTCATGGTGACTTTCTATACAGATATAAGCACTTGACTGTTTTTGTCTTTTCATATAGTTTTGAATCAGAACTTGCATATGAAAATAAACATTTCCTATTATAAATTATTCTCTTTTTATGGCTCTTTTATGTCTAATCACACTTGTTTTCAGTTAATTTGAGTTAATACATAAAATATTTAGAGAAGCACCTGGCACATAGGAAATGCTGTTGTGCTGATATTATTACTACAGAAGAGTCGTTGGATATTAATGCATAAATATTTAAACTACTCATGGAATATGTATTTAAGAAATCCTATCAATTTGCTTCTAGATTTTTGTATTACAGCAATCTGAACCATTTGATTATGACTAAATGTTTCCAAGATGTTATAGAAAGTACTTTAATATTTCTCTTTGTCTAACAAGTGAGTATAATAATCATTTTGACCAATTTTCCCTGAACCATTTATACTTGCGGTCCTCCTGAGCAATGGTAACACAAACTAGCACCTTTGAGTTAAGTCTTTGCCTATAACACAGTTTTTTATGTGGGTGACTAACAGGTCCAGAGGGATAATTGTAATCATTAATCTCCTAACAAATAATTGCTATATTTATTAATTTTATCTATGCCTCTTACAGGACAGAGATAGTTAAAATGTGAATGAAGTTTTGAATATGTGATTTATTGAATATATCTTTTTATCTGCTACGTAGTTTTAGAAAAGTCATCCTATCTTTCAGATTGATAATATGGATGATGTAGTTACCATGTTCTGAGCAATATGCAAGACACTTTATATATATTATCTCCAATACTTATAAATGGCTAAACACTAGGGTTTTTAATCCCTATTTTATAGAAGAGGAAATTGTGTTTGAAGGGGTTGTTTAACTTGTCCAAGGGCATACATCTAAAACTGGTAATGCTAGGATTCAAATTCCAAATCCTAAGTTCATTCTTTCATATTATTCTGCTGCCCTAGTTAAAAAGACTTCACACTAAATCAGCTACAGAAAAAGCAAGATTCCTTCTCTGAACTTGCACTTGTCTCCTTTCATAAGTCAATTTGAACCACTAGAGTATGGCTGAAATTCACAAGATATTATAAAAATCAAAATTTTATTCTGGCTAGGCCACAGAGGGTAAAATAGAATCACAGTGACCAAAACTTTTCCTTGGATTCTAAACACAAGTTGGGAAAAGGAAGTTTTCACAAGATTATCTATATGCTTCCTAAAAGGCTGCTTTATCTGTCCAGGTCACTCTGGGCTGTCTCAGAAACAATAATATAAAATAATCCTGACTGTTTTTTCCCCATAAGTCACAGAATCAAAGGGAGAAATTAGGAAGTGAGCTGTGGGACACGTTCTGTCCTCCACACCTAGGAGGACCTACTCAAAGACCCCTGTGATAGAGCCTCCCAACTTGGGTGTTCAGCACAGTGTGCCCCAAGATAGCCCACCACTGTGCAGAAATGCCAGCCCCCTCATCTCTCAGGATAGTAGATGGATCCTAAAATGGCCATGGCCAGTCCCCTCCAACCATAAGCAGCCTCAGTCACTGTTATGGTTTAGATATGAGGTTTCCCCCAAAAGCTCATGTGTGAGGCAATGCAAGAAAGTTTAGAGGTGCAATTATTGGGTTATGAAAACCTTAACCTAATCAGTGCACTAATCCACTGATATGGATTAACTAAGCTATAAATGTAAGCAGGTTGGGTATGGCTAGAAGAGGTAAGTCACTGGGGGCAGTGCCTTTGGGGTTTATATTTCTGTCCCTGGTGAGCAAAGCTGTCTCTGCCTCCTGGTACCATGCCCTGAGCTGCTTTCCTTCTCCACACTCTTCTACCTTAATATTCTGCCTCACCCTGGGCCCAGAACTATAGAGTCAGCCATCTATATATGAACTGAGCTCTCTGAAACCATTTCCTCTTCTACATTGTTCTTGTCAGGCCTTTTGGTCATAATTACAAACAAACTGGCTAACACAGTCACTTATTTCAGTATACCATAGATGTATGACAATTTCCTATGCAAATAAGTTTTCTACGAAAAAGGGAAACACTGTCTTAGAGAATTAACAGCACAAAGTGATCATGTTTCTCAATGTACAAAGTGTTGCATAATCACAATAACAATACATTCTATAAATAACAAGCAACATTTTAAAAGTATATCAATTTTGTACAATTTAGGTGACTTAATGCCTTTCTTTTTTCTGCAAAATTATGCAACATTATCGTCTGTATATTAATCCTTGATATAAGCATTCTTTAAAATATAATATAGATAATTTAGTCTCTTAGAAATTATATTTCTGTTCTTTAAATCTGTTATGAAAACTGATACAATCTCTCATTAGCATCACAAATAATGAACTACATATACCCACTTAAGTGCTTGCCAATGATGATGAAAATAAGTATACATACATAAATATATCAGTATTTATTGATAAATATAAAATGAGCAATGAGAGTGATCTGATTTTGGAATTTATACATAACAATTATTTCTTTCAAAACACTCATGTTAGGGAATATATACTTTTTTCTAGTGATTCTGGAATTATAATAAAATGTTTGCATTATAAATTTAAGAGATTATCTGGGCTAATCTTCCTATTTTACACATATGAAAGCAGAGAAGTGATCTAGTCATAGTCATACAGCTAGTAATGAGGAGAGAAATTCAATTCTCATTCCTAGTCAAGTTTTTTCTAATGAAAATGTGTTATGAAATCTTTTCAAGAGTTCCTTAAGAAACTTCAAGTATTTCAACATGTATCTTACAAAAAGCCTATGAATTTTAATTTTTATTCATAGAGGTCAAATGACATACACACACATCACTTCTTGAATTTATTAACCAAATCTTCCCAACCCAAATGGGTCTGTAGTCTAAAAAGTTCACAAGTATGGCCAGAACAATAACTTCTTTTGTCCTCACTGTGGCCTACACACCCAGACTAGTCACCTCCTAGTGAGAAGCTTCATCTATTTACACCTATACCTTGCTAATGTTACCATTTGTTGTATGTACCAAGACATGGAAAAGGCTGGGAAGCACTGGCTTAAACTAATTCTTACCACTGTTCTTTATCCTGACTCCAACCTTTGTATATGTGAATCAATATGTTAAATCACACATTTTGTTTTATCATTGTAAGAATACCTGGGAATTGTTATGTTACTTGAGCTCCAATATATTCTAAGGTTTATTTAGAAAGTTATTTTTGGTAAATTAAATGTCAAGTGGAGAAGGGAGTTCCCTCTGGGCTAACTTCCAAGAGCAATGATATAGATAAAGATACAGTTATTTTCACCATAGCAAGTGTGATCTCTTCATTATTAAAACCACATTCAATGTTCTATCTATATAGTTATAAATCACTCAGCATGGTTGGCAAAAATCCAAGCTGGTCCCTATAATTTCCACTTTTATGTAATCCCCATCACTTGAATATTGGAAAGACTTGTAATTTGCTTCTAATCAATAGAGCATGGCAAAGGTAAAGTTCACTACACAATTATACTATTATGTAGCAAAAGTGAGATTTTTTCAGATGTTGACTTTAAGTTAACAAAAAAGGGACAGCACACTGGTGGGCATGACCTAATCAGGTGAACCTTAAAAGAGGATCTAGCTATTAGAGAAGCAATAGTCTTTTCTCCAGTGCTGGCTGTGAAGAAACAAGATCCTACTTCTACAACCATACAGAGATAAATTGTGCCAGTAACCTGAGGGAGCTTAGAGACAGATCTTTCCCTTGTTTCACCTCCAGATAAAGAAAATCCCATCCACACCTCCATTTCAGAGTTATTGGACCCTGAACTGAGAACCCAATTAAGCCATGTCTAGACTTCTGACTCACATAAACTGAGATAACACATACGTGTGGTTTTAAACTGCTAAGTCTGGGGATGGAGTTGTGGCTCAGTGGTAAAATACTTGCCTAGCACATGTAAGGCACTGGGTTTGATCCTCAGCACGACATAAAATAAATAAATGAAATAAATAAAGGTATTGTGTCCATCTACAACTAAATTAAAAAAAAAAAACTGCTAAGTCTGTAGCAATTTGTTACACAGAAATAGATAATAAAGGTAAAGCTCATGAGAGCATGAAGCAAGTGCCCTGGGACATACAGCCCAAGCCCTACCTGCACTTCCATGCTAGTGGGCTCTTCCAGCAGATGTAGAAGTTGCTGTTTCTCCTGAGAGAGTTGTTCTACAAGCCTCTCTTGGGCAGCCAGGCTCTGACTCAGTTCTTCGATTCTCCTGCAGCAAAGAGAAGAAAGATCCAATCTCTTGCTTACCACCATTGGACCACTTTGTTGATTTACTATTCATACTTGGCCTCGTGACTGGTAAGAAGTGAGTTTTTTTAATGGATGCTGTTGAAAACTCAACCCTGAAAAGAAAATCTTGGGTTGTGGGACCAGAAAGTCTTGGAAATGGTGAAGGTTCTGCCACTCCACCATCAGTCCTAACAGGGAACAGTGTGGCTATTGAACATTCTGATGGCCCGGAGAATAGGCAAAGTCAAGCAAAGAGCACCAAAGGCACATACTTGTCCCTCTGGTCCAGGGCCTCAGTGTACTGGTCGGGCTTGACCTGGTCTCCCTGTACATCTTCCCTGTCCTTAGTGACTCCCTTCAGTTTTTCTGAGAGCTCCAGGTTACACTCTTTCTCTGCTTCCATCAGAGCTGCCATGCGTGCAGCTTCATTCTTTGCTAGCCTGGATTCCTGAAAAAAGAATGAAAACAGGTTAAGACTTTAGGGGCTGGCCGATTGTCAGACCCACACCAGAACCCAGGCCTGGGCCCAGGACTGCCTGCTGACCAGCAGACCCACACCAGTGCCCAGGCTTACCCCACCTCCATCGGGGACACTGCATCCATCGCCATAGCCCTCCCCACATAGTAACCTCTACCTGGGGACAACTGTTTCATCTCCAAACAGGCAGCCCATCCTTTCAGCCCATCCATCTCGGGACACCCTCACTGTTATCTTGAGTTATCTCTGCCATTGCCACCACCACCTTTAGTTGCAATAGCATTTATCATGGGACATGGGCAAGGGTCTAGAAGCCCAACACCAAGGTGAGGTATAGGTAATCTTCAGGGACACTACAAGATTATAGGATAGAAACTATAAAACCTCAGATCCACACTGCAAGAAAGGAAGACACATAGACAAAATGAAAAAAACAAGGGACGAAAGTGCCCCAAACAAACCAAGATACTACAATAATATAATCCATTGACAGCACAGTTGATGAAATGTCAGAGAAGGAGTTCAGAATGTACATAATTAAAATGATCTATGAATTAAAGAATGACCTAAGTGAGCAAATACAGGCAAAAATTGATAATTCCAACAAAGAGATAAGGGAGCAAATATAGGTAGCAAAATATTACTTCAAGAAAGAGATAAAGATTCTAAAAAATAAACAAACAAACAAAAAACCAATCAGCTGGGCGTGGTGGCGCATGCCTGTAATCCCAGTGGCTCAGGAGGCTGAAGCAGGAGGATTGAGAGTTCAAAGCCAGCCTCAGCAAAAGTGAGGCACTAAGAAACTCAGTGAGAACCTGTCTCTAAATGATATACAAAACAGGGAATGTGGCTTAGTGGTCAAGTGCCCCTGAGTTCAATCCCCAATCCCCACCCCAAAAAATAATCAGAAATCCTTGAAATGAAAGAAACTATGATAGTAGGAGCAAATGTGACTCCATTTTGTTTTATGACTTCATCTTGTAAAACAACCATGCCAAGTAGAAGAGTCATGACTGGAGCAAGAAGTTCTTTTCCTTTTGCTATAGAAACCTTTACGAACACGGAACTACCTAATGGGGCATTGTTTCTGTAACTAGGGTAACAGGGCTCTGTTTCTGTAAGTGGGGTGACTGGGCTAACTGATTGGTTAGGCTTCCCTCCGCTTGACTGCACTGTCCCGCTTCTGTAACCTGCCTTGCTTGCATTGGCTAGACACCCCAGAACATCCCTTTTGCGGTTTTCAGGCTTATAAGGAGTGCCCTTGCAATTGTTCGGGGCTGATTAGGGGAACAGCTTTATGTTCTGGTCAGCCACCACCGGTGTGCTTCCATAAAGGCTTGATTCTATTATACATGAGTGGTCTGAGAGTCAGTTCTTGAAACCCTGGGACGAAGCTTTAACTATAACAAAACAATAAACCAAATAAAAAATCTAATAGAAAGTATCACCAACAGACTAGATCATTTGGAAGACAGAATGTCAGATAATGAAGACAAAATATATAATCTTGAAAATAAAATACATTCTGGCCACACAGTGAAAGAAGAAACCATGAACAGAAGATCCAAGAAATATGGGATAACATCAAAAGGCCAAATCTAAGATTTATTGGGGTAGAGGAAGGCACAGAGATTCAAACCAAAAGAATGCACAATCTCTTTAATTAAATAATATCAGAAAACTTCCCAAACTTGAAGAATGAATTGGAAAACCAAATGCAAAAGGCTTACAGGACACCAAATGTATAAAATTACAACCGATCTACACCAAGGCACATTATAATGAAAATGCCTAGCATACAGAATAAGGATAGAATCTTAAAGACCACAAGAGAGGGGAATCAGATCACATATAGGGGGAGAACAATTTGGATCTCAGCAGATTTTTCAATCCAGACCCTCAAAGTCAAGGGATCCTGGAACAACATATACCAAGCTCTAAAAGAAAATGGATGCCAACCAAGAATCTTATATCCAGCAAAATTAAGCTTCAGATATGATGACAAAATTAATGCCTTTCATGATAGACACAAATTAAAAGAATTTATAGCGAGAAAGCCTGCACTACAGAGCACTCTTAGCAAAATATTCTAAGAGGAGGAAATGAAGAACAACAAGGAAAATCAGCAAAGAGAGGAACTATACTAAAGGAAAGGCCAATCAAAGGAGAAACAAAGTCAAGTTAAAAAACCAAAAATAAACCAAAATGACCAGGAATACAAATCATGTCTCAATAATAACCCTGAATGTAAATGGCCCAAACTCATCAATTGAAAGCCACAATTGATGTTATCCCATAATTCTATGATTTTTTAAAAAAAAGACCTTCAAGAGACTCATCTCACAGGAAAAGTCATCCATAGACTTAATGTGAAAGGGTGGAAAAAAAATACCACTCTCATGAACTATGTAGACAAGCAGGGGTTTCTTTTTTTTTTTTTTTATTGGTTGTTCAAAACATTACAAAGCTCTTGACATATCATATTTCATACATTAGATTCAAGTGGGTTATGAACTCCCATTTTTACCCCAAATACAGATTGCAGAATCACATCGGTACAAGCAGGGGTTTCCATCCTCATATCAAAGCTGGTGAAAAGGGATAAAGAAGGACATTTCATACTGCTTAAGGGATTCATACATCAACAAGACATAACAATCATAAATATCTATGCCCCAAAAAATGGGGCAGCTACATATATCAAACAAATCCTTCTCAACTACAATAATCAAATAGACCACAATACAATAATACTGGGTGACTTAATAAACCTCTCTAACCACTGGATAGATCTTCCAAACAAAACTAAACAAAGAAACTATTGAACTCAATAATACAATCAATAAGTTAACAGACATATATATATATATGACTATTCCATCCATCATAGAGGGAATACACTTTCTTCTCAGCAGCACATGGATCCTTCTCCAAAATAGACCATATGTTATGCCACAAAGCAAGTCTTAGCAAATACAAAAACACAGAGATACTACCCTGCATTCTATCTGACCATGATGGAATGAAATTAGAAATCAATGAAATTATTGATTGAACAGAAATCAAATATGAATAGAAATCAAAATTAAAAACAGAAGCTATCCAACACCCAGAGACTAAACAATATACTATTGAATGACATATGGATAACAGAAGACATCAGGAAGGAGATAAAAAAATCTTAGAGGTGAATGAGAACTGTGATACAACTTGTCAAAATCTATAGGACACTATGAAGGCAGTGCTAAAAGGAAAGTTCATTGCATGGAGTTTATTCATTAAAAGAAGAGAAAGTCAACAAATAAACGAACTGACATTACAGCTCAAAGTCCTAGAAAAAAGAGGAACAAACCAACATCCAAAGTAGTAGAAGACAGGAAATAACTAAAATCAAGGCAGAAATCAATGAAATTGAAACAAAGGAAACAATCCAAAACATTGACAAAACAAAAAGCTGGTTCTTTGAAAAAATAAATAAAATTGACAAACCCTTAGCCACCCAAATGAAAAGAAGGAGAGAGAAAACTCAAATTATAAAAATTCACGATGAAAAAGAAACTATCACGACAGACACTATTGAAATACAGAAGACAATTAGAAACTATTTTGAAAAGTTATACTCTAATAAAACAGAAAACCTCAAATACACCAACAAATTTCTAGAGCCATATGATCAACCCAAACTGAGTTGAAGGGAAATATAAAATCAATTTCAAGCAAGGAAATAGAAGACACCATGAAAAGCCTACCAACCAAGAAAAGCCCGAGACCAGATGGATTCACAGCTAAATTCTACAAGACCTACAAAGAAGAATTAATACCAATATCCTCAAATTATTCCTTGAAATAGAAAAGGAGGAAAGCTTCCAAACTCATTCTATGAAGCTAGTATCATCCTGATACCAAAACCAGGCAGAGACACATCAAGGAAAGACAATTTTAGACCATTATCTCTGATAAACATTGATGCAAAAATTCTCAAAAAAATTCTGACAAACTGCATACAAAAACATATTAAAAAATAGTGCACCATGATCAAGTAGGGTTCATTCCAGGGATGCAAGGTTGGTTCAACATAAGGAAATCAATAAATATAATTCATAACATCAGTAGGCTTAAAGAATCATGTGATTATATCAATTGATGCAGACAAAGCATTTGACAAAATACAGCACTCTTTCATATTCAAAACACTAAAAAAACTAGAGATAGTAGGCACATACCTCAACATTGTAAAAGCTATCTATGCTAAACCCAAGGCCAACATCATTCTAAATGGAGTAAAATTGGAAGCATTTCCTCTAAAAACTGGAACAAGACAGGGATATCCTCTTTCACCACTTCTATTCAACAAAGTTCTTGAAACTCTAGTCAGGGCAATTGGACAGATGAAAGAAGTTAAAGGGATACAAATAGGAAAAGAAGAACTCAAAGTATCATTATTTGCTGATGACATGATTTTATACTTAGAGGATCAAAAAAACTTTATCAGAAAAATTTTAGAATTAATAAATGAATTCAGCAAAGTAGCAGGATATAAAATCAATACCCATAAATCAAATGCATTCCTATACATCAGTGATGAATCCTCTAAAAAAGAAATTAGGAAAACTATCCCATTAACAATAGCGTCAAAAAAAAAAAAAACTTGGGAATCAACAAAAGAGGTGAAAGACCTCTACAGTGAAAACTACAAAACACTAAAGAAAGAAATTGAAGAACACCTTAGAAGATGGAAAGATCTCCCATGCTCTTGGATAGGTAAAATTAATATTGTCAAAATGGCCATTCTACCCAAAGCATTATACAGATTTAATGTGATTCCAATTAAATCCCAATGTCATTCCTTACATAAATAGAAAAGGCAATCATGAAATTCATTTGGAAAAATAAGAGACCCAAAATAGCCAAAGCAATCCTTAGCAAGAATCCTTAGTAAAGCAGGAAGCATCACAATACCTGACCTTAAACTATACTACAAAGCTATAGTAACAAAAATGGCATGGTATTGGCACCAAAATAGATATGTAGACCAAGGGTACAGAACAGAAGACATAGAGACAAACCCACATAAATACATTTACTCATACTAGACAAAGGAGCCAAAAATATACATTGGAAAATGAATGCTGAGGATAAGCCTCTTCAACAAATGGTGTGGGGAGAACTGGAAATCCATATGCAGCAAAATGAAATTAAACCTCTATCTCTCTCCATGCACAAAACTCAACTCAAAGTGGATCAAGGACCCAAGAAGAGACTCTGCACCTATTAGGAGGAAAAAACAGGTCCAAATCTTCATCACATCAGATTAGGCTCTGACTTCCTTAATAAGACTCCTAAAGCACAAGAAATAAAATCAAGAATTAATAAATGGGATGGATTCAAACTAAAAAGCTTCTTCTTGGCAAAAGAAACAATCAATGAGGTAAAGAAAGAGCCTACATTTTGGGAGTAAAATTTTTGCCACACACACGTCAGATAGAATACTAATCTCCAGGATATATAAAGAACTCAAAAAACTTAACACACACACAAAAAAAACCTAATCAATAAATGGGCTAAGGAGCGAAGAGACACTTCTCAGAAGAAAATATACAATCGATCAACAAATATATGAGAAAATGTTCAACATCTCCAGTAATTACAGAAATAAAAATGAAAACTACTCTAAGATTTCATCTCATGTCAATCAGAATGGCAGTTATCAAGAATACAAACGACAATAAGTGTTGGCGAGGTTGTGGGGGAAAAGGCACACTCATACATTGCTGGTGGGACTACAAATTGGTGCAACCACTCTGGAAAGCAGTATGGAGATTCCTTAGAAAATTGGGAGTGAAACCATCATTTGACCCAGCTATCCCACTCCACAGTCTATACCCAAAGGACTTAAAATCTGCATACTATAGTAACGCAGCCACATTAATGTTTATAGTAGCTCAATTCATAATAGCTAAACTGTGGAAACAACCTAAATGCCCTTCAATAGATGAATGGATAAAGAAACTGTGATATATATATACACACAGTGGAATACTACTCATCATTAAAAGAGAATAAAATTGTGGTATTTGCATGTAAATGGATGGAGTTGGAGAATATCATGCTAAGCGAAGCTAGCCAATCCCCAAAATTCAAAGGCCAAATGTTCTCCCTGATAAGTGAATGCTGATCCATCATGGGGGTGGGCATGGGGAAAATGGAGTAACCTTGATGGGGCAACGGGGAGGGAGAGGACGGGAGGGCATATGAGGGCAGGAAACATGGTAGAATGTGATGGATATTATTACTCAAGGTACATGTATGACTTCTCATATGGTGCAACACTACATCGTGCACAGAGAAATGAAAATTTGTGCTGCAATTGTGTACAATGAATCAAAATTAATTCTGCTGTCATATATACCTAATTAAAATAAATAAATTTTTAAAAATAATGAAAACAGAGGTTGCCAAGTCCCACCTAGGTGAGGAGCTCTATGACACGTAGAGAGGTGAAAAATAAAAGCCAGAAAACAGGACAGCAGAAGAGATTCAAAGAGGGCCCCTCGCCATGGGCCTTGGAGACTCCTGCTCACCTCCTGCAGCAGTTGGATCTTATTCTCTAAGAGCTCATAAACATGCTCTGTCTCCTGCTGTCGCTCCTCAAACTGGCGCCTGAGCTCAGCTTCATTCTGGCTGTTGAGATTCTCCACGTCAGCCCTAGAAACATGGAGCATTAGCCAGTGAAAGCCAGACCCTTAATTTCACCAGAGAACTCACTGAGGTTGTTCCAGCAATCCAGAGTCACACCGAGGAAAAGAAAAAGAAGCATCTTTTTTTTTTTTTTTTCCTGCAATTATCTATGGAACTGCTCTGTCCAACTTTCTCAGGCAATCTCTCAGGAATTCTAACTTTTTGTTGCTTGACAAGCATGCTATGCCTGGATTCCTAGAGACTTCAAAAAGCTGTAACTTCAGGAGAAGGAAACTTGTTTCAGAAGGCAGCTAGTCAGCACCCATGTCACTACCATCTGTCCCTGAACTTTCCCATTTAGACTGCTTTTTCTAGATGGCTTTGCTAATTTCTTGCCCTTCCAGTTGTTTAAACTTAAAGTGTTCCTTCTGTTCAGAATACTGGGACAGGGTATCAACCTAGACCACCACAGAAATGTCCTCTGCATTTATAGCTGGGAATGCACAGTAGACTGTCCTTAATGTGGGCTACCTATGCAGATTTCTATCCAGTTTTCCATGGTCTCTCACAGAGAGCAGATACTTAATCTATGGGAGCTCAGCATTTTGGCTGAGCTTTGCTTCTCTGATAGCCCAAGGAATTAATATCCAAGCTCTAACATGAAGCGGGTAAGGTATCACCAGTTTATTTATAGCCAACAACAGCTGTCTTTGGATATCTGAGCATTAGAATTTTTCAGGGTGGTACCAGGTGCTGACTGATCTTAATTCCGGTTGGCTTTTATTCCTGTTCTAAGCCATTTATTAAGAACCACGTACCATCTTCTTATTCTGAGATCAGAGAACCATATTGCTCATAAAGTATCACCAAGCACAGTGATACTTCAATGTTTGGCTTAGGAGGTTGTGTCCATGGAGCTTAAATTTGGCTTCCCTGAAGATTACAGGATTCCTTGGCTGACAGTGGTTATTACTCTGCACCATTCCAGAGGGTACACTTACTTTGAGTTGTTTTATCATTATACAGCTTTGGGGGAGTATGAAGGCCTTGACAATACCTGGACAAAAGCCAAGGGAATGACTGAAGACCCCTGAAATAGGCACAACTCGGAAATCAACTTTTACTTTGACTCTACAGTCCTTAATAAAACACAGTAGACAACCACTGAAAATCTCTAAAGAATGAAGGCTACACATTTTCTGAGTAACTCAGCCAGGAATGCCTGATTTAAGAAACTATAGTTTTTGTGAAGCCAGAAGGTCCTTCAACTTGATGCCAGATGTTGGCTCCACCAGTAACTTAAGATGGCTTCAACTCTCTATACCCTGGTTCTCTCAGTTCTAAAAACAGGATTTTGCCACCAAAATGAAATGACTTAAAATTTTTTGAAAGCAAAAGATCTTGGTGGCAACCCTCCATTTTTTTTCCTAGGCATAATCAAGCAAATACATTCATATATCTTTACCCAAAGGGGCTAGCAGTGTACACATCACTTAGTACTTTTCCCCCTTACTTAGTTTATCGAGAACTTTCTACCAGGACAATAATATAGAGCCAACTCATTCTTTTTAATAACTGCATAACAGTCCACAGGATAGTTTTCTTGAATTTTTTTTCAATCATTGCCCTATTGATGGATAGTTGGAGATTTCTGTTTGTTTGTTTTGCTGTTTCAAATAATGATCCACAAACACCCTTATACATTTAACCTTTCACAGGAGTGCCTTTATTTATGAGAAACAGAATAATTCTAGGGATTAATTGAGCAAAGGAAATGTTTCTTTTTGATTTTGATAGATAGCAACACATATCAAAAATGCAGCCACAATTCTCTCATCAAAAGCATATGGGCATGTCCATTTTCCCCAATCATTATGTCAGCCCTTGATGTTATCCGATTGATAGATAATCTGACAAACGTTATTTGCATCTGTCTCTTTCAACTAAAAGTGGAAGTATTCACTATTCCCTGATTTATTCCTTACTGTTTAATAGGAACTTCATAAATTTAAGTCTGGTGGAGGTACCATTCTGCAGCAATGTTTGCTTTACCAAGTAATAGACAGAAAATCCAAGGGAAAGAAAGTACATAAACATCCATGATTTTAGTTCCTGAACTGGACACAACATTCAAATGCCAGGGATAAAGTAAAGGAATTTGGTTCCAAATTGATTGTTCCCAAATTAGGGAACTGGATTCTGGGAAAGGAATAGAGTTCCTCTGTTCACACTGTTCTGCACCTTGTTCAAACTGCACCTCACCATGATTTATCCAGATGCTGTTTCTTGTCCTGAAGTTCTCTTTTCAGGCTCTCCACTTCAACCTTCAGCTCGATGTTCTGAAAAGCAAACAGGCATTTACCATCATTAACTGCCATACTTGGGTCTGGACTTGTTTCATAGCATCTCATCGCATCTGAGCCCTTTCATAACCCTCCACATAAATGGGAATTCAGATGAATCGGTAATTTAGTCAAGAACAATGGACTGTACAGCTTCAAGATTTCCCCTGTACTACTTATTTGTTCTCAGCCTGTTCATCATTGTCCCTGGATGATGAACACTGCCCAAGGCGATTTGCTCTTTAAAACATTAGATATCAAAGTGTATATTAAAACAATTTTTTCTTACTAATGTAAGTTTGCTCCTTAAAACCAAATTGCTGGGGCTGGGATTGTGGCTCAGTGGTAGAGCACTTGCGTAGCATGTGTGAGGCACTGAGTTTAATCCTCAGCAAGACATAAAAAATAAATTAATAATTAATTAAATAAAGGTATTGTGTCCATCTACAACTAAAACAATGCTGTCTGCAGAGTTATGTTTTAGATTTAATTATTTTATTGTGAGAATTTTTTAAAACAATTCTTTCTTTGCCTTTACCATGAATTTGACCTTTCATAAATTAAGATAAAAGGGGACTCTGATGTTAAATCTATGCAAGAAACAGTTTTTTGTGTTTTGTTTTGTTTTGAGGTAAAGCAGCAACAAGTAAGATTCTGGCAAACAGAAAAAGAAAATAAAAACATCCCAAGTGAAGTATGAACAAAGATTTGATGAAATGCACGTGATGCATCCAGTGCAGGTTAAGTGACTTGGTGAGTGGCAAGGAATGGGAAAATCAGTAGAGAAAATAGTTTGAAGCCAGGTGCAGTGATGCACACCTATAATCCCATCAACTCAAGAGTTTGAGGCAGGAGGATTCCAAGTTTGAGGCCAGCCTAGACAACTCAGTGAGACCCTATCTCAAAACAAAATGTTAAAAAGGCTAGGGATATAGCTCAGTGATAGAGTGTCCCTGGGTTTAATCCCCAAACACTACTCCCAAAAGTTTGAAGCTAAGTTTGGAAAAAATCATACCAAAAGAGATCAAGGAGATTTAGGCAAAATATCACCACATTCAAGTCTGTTGAGGAAGAACTTGTGATAGATACGAAGATAGGTGAGTGGCCAGATGGATGGGAACTGTCTGCGGCCATACCAGTACAGAGAAAAAAGACCCAAAAGACATTTAAGAGGCAGATTCCATAGGGCTTGCTGACTTGTGAGATTCAAATTAGATTAGAAGGTGGAGCAAAGATGATGCAGAGATTTCTAGCACATGCCTAGTGACATACTCTTTAACTAAAATAGGGAACAGAAAACAGAGGAGCAAGTGTGGGGGGGAACCTAAGAGGGAGTCTGCAAATGTTGGTTGGAAAATTACTTTATCTCATCTTAAAGATGAGGGTACATAGGTGATTTAATCCCTTCCCTGCTAAAGTCCATGGCACAGTATTAAGCAAAAAGGATGTGACTAAGAGAGAAAGAAGCCTTTACATCATAGGTTGACAAAGTGATATACTGGCTGGAGCACGGAAAGGCACATCATGGATAGTGGAACATATAACAACCACCAATACCTAGGTTTCTTTGAGTCCACGGGAATATGCCAAGCTAGGGTATCACTTACTTTTGGGAGGGATTTCATAACACCTTCTCATGGAGGAAGCAACAATACTAGATGGGAACAATAGACACCTCTTTGATATTAGAAAGTCACTGAGAATTAAAGAATTTTGGAGCTGGACGGCAGTTAGACCCAAGGTGTTTTTGATCATATTGCTAATAACTTTATAGTCTGATCTATTGAAAAGAGTGCTAGCTGATCTCCTAAGAAAACATGTACTTTTGGCTTGGTTTATAGTACAGTGAGATCAGATGAAATTACAGTATCTTAATTGCCTCACGGCTTATAGCATTTAAGAAGAAAGTAATAGCCTGGTCTTTTCAGAATATTCTCTAAAGTTATTTTCTGAACACTAACACTAGGGTTATTGGACTTAGAATTAAAAATATGGGATGTCCACTTCAATTTGAATTTCAGATAAGTAATAAATTTTTATTGTTAAATGTTCTTTGTCATATTTGGGACATACTTAGTTAAAATATTCTTTGTTACTGATCTGAAATTCAAATTTAATTCAGCATCTTGTTCACACCAAAAGATGGATAACTCACAATGCTAACTTCCCCCAAATAAACAACTAGTAGCGAAGAATATCTCAATTTTGTATCAGGAAAAGACCCAAGATTCCTATATCAATTCCATGACTTGGTACTGGAAGAACTATTCATCTATTCTAACTGATAAATCAACGAAGCAAAAGATTTAATAAGTAGCTACTGCATCTTAAACTCTATGCTCAATAGTAAGAGAAATACAAATATCATCATAAGAAATGATCCCTAAGCTAGAGACCCTTCATAGAAGTGACATGAATTCTGTCATATTCCATCATCTGTTACATGGAGATAAGTTCCTTCCTCATTTATAACCTGTCATAGAGGGTTATGAGACATAAATATATTAAGGACATGTAAAAGACTTAGAACAGTGTTTTTGAACATAAATATAAAAATTATTATTATCATCATCCCAACAACAACAATAACAGTATTATCATCCAGGGACAGCAGCAGTTTTGATTTCTGTGAGACCATTGTATTTCAAATGAATTCAGTACTCAAAATGCGATGCTGAGAAAGATGAATCCTATGTTTATTATTTCTGCCACCAACTGATTCATTTGTTAACCCTAGGTAATAATCTGCTGAAGTTTCTTTACATGGAAAATGACACAGAATGAGTAAAAAATTAAAATGTCACATGAAAGAAAATGTAATGTATAATGATGAAGAGTTATTATCAATGGTGTTCCTTATACCTGGCTGATTAAATCATAAAGCCAGATATTTGCTGAGCCATCTCAGATTGCTCAAGCTTCAGCAGATTTTTTAAAAACCTCAATTCTGAAAACACTTGAGGTTTCAAATGACGAGAGCTACATAAATGACTTTTGATGTAATACAGGAAATCTCTATCACATATAAACTGATCCATACTGCAACTTTTTTTCATAAGAAATCCTCAAGCACCTAAATAAAAGCAAACATACAAACAGAGAGTGTGGGAGGCACTGTGAAAAAGTGAAGAGTACTGATTCAGACTAGAAAGAAGTAGGTTCCAATGGTGGCTCTAGCACTTTCCTGCTAGGTGACCTTAGACAGGTTATCTAATAATCCCTCTGAACCTCAGTTTTCTCATAGGTCTTATGGAGCTGCTGTGTGTGTGTGTGTGTGCGCACACTGAGTACCAAATCCAGGGCCTCACATATGCTAGGCAAGAACTCTACCTCTGAGCTACATAACCAGCCCTAGTTCCTTCCTTCAGGTACATGGTTAGAATTAAATGTCAATTAGAGACCTCAGGTCCAATAGGAAAAATATTTAAATCTAAAGGGAAGAAAAATTGAAGGTATAAATTATAAAGGTCCATCCATTCTAAATCCTAGATAAGAAAATAGAGCTAGTTCTTGAATTAATTTGGCCATAGACTCACATATATAAAATACCTTAGCATTTATCTGCTCCAAGTCTCTCATTTTAAACAGAAAAATTGAAATCCAATTGAATCCTGCTGGGAGCCATTAGCCAAGGAGGTATGACAATTTCCTTGCCAGCATACCCCATGTTGCTTAGTGGAAGGACTCGTGGAAATAGGACATTTTGCAGTGACATTGCAGTTAGGTGACCTTGCTCAAGGACCAGGGCGGATCCGGGATTAGGGTGTTCCCGGTTTAAGATAATCGGGTTTAGGGCGTTCCAGGTTTAAGATTATTCCTGCTGGGAATAGGGCGTACCCTGCTGCCTGTGAGTTCGGGAATAAAGAGTTGCTGTTTGAATCTACAAGCTGTGTGGTGGCTCGTGATTGTGTGCCCAGCCAGACTGCGGCATTTGTGCCCAGCCAGACTGCGGCATTTGGTGGCCCGTACGGGGAACTTCTGAAGCTTAGAGGTAAGTGAAATTGCTCGCCCCTGAGGAAGAGCGAAAGAATGGGTGACCAATTCAAAAAACAATATGCTCTTGTTTTGATTTATTTTGTTTTTATTTCAAGTTGCCTGTTCCTAGAACTTTCTCAGGCAAACTGGGGAAAATGGTTGACTCAAGGTTTGAAGTTGTTCGCCTCCGAGCAAGATAAATTGTTAGAGGAAGAAGGCACCCCAGTAAGACCAAGAACAGTTAGGACATATGTTGATACAATACAAAAATGTAGCCCATGGCTTTTTAAAGACGAGTTATTAAGTATATCAATGGGACCATCATGGTATCCTGTAGAAGGATTTTTCTTCAAGAAAGAGATGGCTAGTTTTGTTTACTACACTTGTCTAAGATCTTGGTTTCTACAGACATCTGATTAATTTACAAAGGTAAAGTGTTAAATCAACCACTAAATATGAAATCAAGTACTCTTTACTTATTAAGTTCCATAAGGTAATATATTTAAACATTATGTGTGTTTTCATAAATTGGTAAATGGAAAAATGTTTAATATTGCTTTGTGTCTGTGTCTTTGCTAAAACAAGGTTACTAAGTGTTAAGATTCTATCATGTGTAATTTATATACAAAGAGTAGAAAAATTTTCAGTTGGGTTTCAATTATAGTATTATAGTATCATAAAAAACATGAAAGTCTTTCATTTTATTAAAGTGGAGTAATTTGTCTAAATCAGAAATTTTATAAGAGTTGTTTCAAAATGTGAATTTATAAAAAGGGTTAACAGTTAAAAAAGAGATAGAAAAAGATTCAAGATGTGGAAATATATTTTAATATAAAAGGTTAAAGGAAAAAAAATGTTTCTAGATGAGATAATCTCTGTGTGGTAAAGTAAAAAGTTGTAAAATGCCATTTAAAAAGATTTTGAGGAAACTAGACTTACTTTAAAAGCTTGAGAAAGGAAGAAAGAAGAAAAAGGTATTTGTACATGGCAGATTGAGACAAAGCTTCTCAATGGAGTTTAAAAAAAAAGCCTTTGGTTGAAGGGCAGCCATGTAAACTAACATTGAAGCGATTTAAACAAAATCTAAGCCTCGTTTAAAAGAGTGAAGTTGTAGGTGGTAAAAAAGTACATTTAAAAGTACAGTATAGATGATAATTAAAAGGCTTTAAAAGGTTAAATTGAAGGTGGTTAAAATGCCTTCATGATGGAGGAAAGAAGCTTAGTTAATCTTAAAGGCATTGCTTAAAAAAATGAGAAGATAATAGGATTCAAGTAAGGTATTTCAGGTAAAAAATACAAAAAGCTAAGACAACTATTAGATACAGACATATACTTATTAAAGCAAAAAGAGGGAATTGGAAAGGGGTATATATCCCCTAAAGATAAACTTAAAATAACGCTTTTTACTCTAAACTTTTTAAATTTGGATTCATAAGGACTTAGTGCTGCGGAAAGGCATATGTATCCAAAAAAATGTACATAAGCCTAAGGTACTTTGGAAAGATATTCTAACAGGACAATGGAAAGGTCCTGACCCAGTGATTGTCTGGAGTCGGGGTTTTGTTTGTGTGTTTCCACAGGGAGAACAGCAGCCAATTTGGATTCCAGAGAGATTAACTAAAACAATTTCTACAGATCGAAAAGAAGATGATTTGACTCAAATCCATAACAGCTGATATCCAGAACTCCAGCTTGGCCATTCTTACATCTGTGACAGTGATTAACCAGGGTGCTTTTTTCAATAGCTATTTTATTATTGCATTTTTCCACATCATAAGGTTCTATTTTTATTTTTTGAGCTCATACAAACCTAGGTTAATGTTTTTCTGATCAGTTTTATTTTTTGACTGTGGAGTTTTTAAACATTGCAATGGAGATTTCACCTAGGTAAAGCTACAAGGTCTTTACTATTTTCTTATGTGTTGTACGTTTGTGTACACTCTTGTGTTTTGTGTTGTATGTCTGCATGTGCGTATGTCCATATTTCTTATATGAGGAGCGCTCATGAAAAAATGGATCCGAATTATTATTATTTTTTTTATTCACGTGATTTAAATGGTTTAATTTAAATTAGGTAAACAGCTGTTAAGGATTGTTTTTAAAGGTGGTTAACAGATCTGTTTGTTTACTAATTTAAATTAGGTAAACAGCTGTTAAGGATTGTTTTTAAAGGTGGTTAACAGATCTGTTTGTTTACTTTCACCTTTCCTTTTCATTATATTTAATAATTCTTTTCAGGATAATGTCTTTTTAGCATCATTGCCAGAATTCCTATCTTCATCCCAGTGCCAGTGAAGACAAAGATAAAACCAAACTACAGCTTCTATGATAGCTATCACAGTAAACTGTATAAACTGATACATCAATGAATATAACTCAACAAGTAATGCTCAATCAAGGAGTCAACTTACTTTGGGAGGAAACGGATTTTGGGAGGAAATGGACATACTGATAGATTCCTCCACTTTGAACTGCTTGCAGAACTTGCCTGGACTATGTAACTATCGTTTGGTGCAGCAAATTGTGGTAATGCTGGCATATCTTTGCTGATAGTGTCACCAGTGATGCAATTTTTATTTCCTTGGCAGCGCACCCCATGTTAATTGTGGTAGTGCTGGCATATCTTTGCTGATGGTGTCACCAGTGATGCAATTTTTCCCAAGGAGCCGTCAATTGGCTTGGTGTTGTGGCATTTCTGTATCTTCCTCCCTTCTGCTAGTGATGGTCTAAAATTTGGGGGCCAATGGCTGTATGCTGGACCGGTAGTCAGTGACGGGTATGATCCAATTGCAGTGGTATCAACCTAAGACAGGAGGCTGACGCCTAAAGGTCAGTTTTCCAATGACGGGTAAGAACCATATGTTGAATTGGACAACCTACCAGGCACGGTCCTTAAGCCACATTGCTTGTTGTTTAATTAATCAGAAGGGGGGAGATGCTGGGAGCCATTAGCCAAGTAGGTATGACAATTTCCTTGCCAGCGTACCCCATGTTGCTTAGTGGAAGGACTCGTGGAAATAGGACATTTTGCAGTGACATTGCAGTTAGGTGACCTTGCTAAAGGACCAGGGCGGATCCGGGATTAGGGTGTTCCCGGTTTAAGATAATCGGGTTTAGGGCGTTCCAGGTTTAAGATTATTCCTGCTGGGAATAGGGCGTATCCTGCTGCCTGAGTTCCCCTTGAGTTCTCACGGGATTCAGACAGTATTTTTTGGGAGATAGAAGCCCAGTGGATGTGGATTTGGGCAGAGAACGTGGATTTGGGCAGAGAACGTGGATTTCCCCAGAACGTGTTTGTAGACGGCTGGTGTGAGTTCGGGAATAAAGAGTTGCTGTTTGAATCTACAAGTTGTGTGGTGGCTCGGGATTGTGTGCCCAGCCAGACTGCGGCATTTGTGCCCAGCCAGACTGCAGCAGAATCCAGTATTCCACTTCGGCTTCAACATTTCAGCCAGAGAAACCAGCTCAGAAGACAATGTCCAGCTGTGTCTGATAGTAGAATGCGGTAAGTTATAAAATTAGAGAACATGTTGTATTTAGTCCTTGAAGGAACATATAGAGGGGCTATGATGGTAAAGAGCATACATAGGTCCTGAAGGCAAGAAGAGGGCTCTCAAAACCCTTGATCTCCTTATCTATCAAGGGGGCTGTAATGGTACCAATTTCATATGGATGTCAAGAAGATTAAATGAAATAATGCACAGAAAGCATATTGCCTAGCATGCAGTAACCATTCAAAAATGTTAGTTATTATTGTCTACAAAAACAACAATTTATCATCTCTGACCAGGATAGCTGGATTTCTTAGCCATAATCACATATTAAACTAACACTATGTCATAGAAAGGGATAAATAATTACTACACAAAAAGTGGGATGTCCCAGGCACCTGCAGATGAATACACACCCAATCAGAACTACTTTCACTTTAGCTTTCTCATTTTGAGATAAATAGCAAAGAGAAATGAAAATGAGGGAAAGGAAAAAGAGGAAAGACAAGAAGTAAAATGAATTCTTTAGAATACAGCATCATGTCTATTCAAATAGACAATAGGTTTATGAATCTCATACCAAAGTGCTAAAATAGCTTTATCTCCACAAGATTAGATACAAATCTAGTAATCAATTATTCCAGTAGACCAAAGTAATTTCGTGAGTGCTACAAAATCTTACCACATGGTAATGCAAACACAAACCAATTTACAATTCCAAAGTCTAACCCTTTTGCAACCTCTTTTCTGTAGAAAAATCACTACATAGTTTATCACATTTATTTGTTCTCCACGAGTGAATATGCATGCATAAATCATTAAATTCTAAGTATAACTTAAATGGATCCCAAATTAACCACATCTGATTATTTATCACCAAATTTCATCAGCCCTTCCTCAAGATATCTAGGGATATTTATGTATTCAAGAAAGGGGGGCTGGAAGGAGAGCTCCTCTCTTTCCATGTCTCCAAATTAGTATTCACCCAACTAACTCAAGGAGAGGTTTCAGTGGTAAAGCTCAAATTAAATAGGAACAACAACAAACTTTCAAATTTTTCATTATAATGTTAGTACCTAGACTAAAGGACAGGGCTAATAAAAAGTTTGTGGATCAATCATGTTTAATTAGACTTTCTCCAAGTCTGCAGCTTGTTTTGTTTTGGGAAACACCACTGGGTCAGAGTCTTAAAGCAATAAATGTTAAACATAGGATCCCACTGAAATGATTTGTACACTGTTACCAGAGTTAAATACAGTATCAAGTTAAAAGCAAATAGCAGAACTAATTACGGGACTCCTTCCAAGTCTTCAATTTTAACTCTTTAAATTATCCATCGTTCTTATAATTAATAATGTGCCTATCTCTTTTAAAAAGAATATTTTCAAATTCTTCTACAATAAAGCCATGGCATACTAAATCCTAAAAACCTACTTTAAAAAAAAAAAAACAAAGAGAAATGGCTTTGCCTTATCAATTAAACAATCTTAATCCAAAAATATGTCCATCTTTTTATCATAGGTCAATAATTTACCCACTGTTTCCCACATAACAATAATATTCCATGAGCCATTTCTATGAGCAGGCAAGGGGGAAGTTAAAATTGAAAAAGTACAGTTATAGCCAGGAGTGTTGACATGTCCACTCCACCTCTTCCAAGTCAGGTCTTCTATATCTCTTAGTGTTGAATGGGACTTTAAAGGTCTCATGGGAAATATGGCAATGAACAGGCATTTCTTATATTCAGTATGCCTGGAACTCAGTTGAAGAGATAAGATCAAAATCCAAGATAAGGCTTAAAATGGTGAAGGTGGTACTTGGTGAGGCAATATAAATATGACTGGAGTTGCCACATAAGGTTTATTAGGTAAGATACACAGAAGTGGAGAAGGTCATTACAGATGAGGAAATATCATTATTAAAATAGAAACTGCTATACACCCCAAATATACAATTGTGTTTTAGTAGCTCACTTACTCCAAGCATGAATATTTGATAGGGGAAAGTTACAGAACAATTATAAATTTCCATCCATAAACTGTGGGGTAGAGCCATACAAGGAAATATTATTTAGGCATATAAAAGAATGATAAATGCTTCAACATGGATGAAGTTTGAAAGCATTGTGTTAAATGAAATCAGTCACACACAAAAAACTGTGTTATGATTCCATGTACATGAAAAGTCCGAATTAGGCAAATCTATAATGATAGAAAGTAAATTGATGATTGACTAGGGCTAGGGGAGATAGGGAAATCAGTGATGGTTCATGAGTAAAGGTTTCTTTATGGATCTGATGAAATGTTCTAAAATTGATTATGATGAAGGCTGCATGAATGAAAATATTTGGAAACATTGGTGTGTACACTTCAAATGAGAGAACCCTAATGTTATTTTTTGAATCTCTCACTAAAGTCATTATAAAAATGTTTCAAAAAGCCCTAGAAAGTTTTCAGTAGTTAAATGATAAACATTGTTGCAAATGCACTTGGGACAGAGTGTGGTACATAGGAATACTATTACTATATCTGAACTACAGAACAAAACTATACATTCTCTTTGAGCTTCTCCAATGGAAGTTATTATCTGGTATTCCTGAATCTCTTTCCAATCATGCCCTCCTCTCTAGCCTTCCTTAATACCACCTTATTAGGCACTCCATGAGCCTCACCAGTATCAGAGTAAATAATCTTATATCTGGTCTCTCCAACCTTGGTTTCTCCTCTATTTACATTTTTTCCTAAAGTATAACTCTGATTATTCCATTCCCTGTTCTCAAAAAGTCTTTCATGATTTTAAACTGTACAGCAGTGAAATTTCACGTGACAGCCTGTATTTAAAATTTGACCTCAATCTATTATTCAGTTTGATCTCCCATAATTATCCACCAGCCTAACTAGATTTCCAGAACACGCCCTAGGCTTCCTTGGTGCCACATCATTGTTCTTCCTTCAGTTTCATCATTAAATGCCATATTCCTTATGAAGCCTTACTTCATCTCTCTCCCAGTTAAAATTAATTTATTTTACCTTTGATGATATGAGTTTTAATAACTCTTTGTCCTTCAACATTGACATACCACAGGATGCATATTTTTCTATGACTTATTTACCCTTTTGAATTATAAGCTTCCTAAAGACAGAGTAAATGATGATATGGTGGAACTAGCCAAGTATACTGATTATTAAGCATCTGCCCCTCATTCTGTGAAGTTGGGACAGGAATTTCAGATAGATACATCTAGGTCCAAATGCCTTCCTGCCATTTCCTAGATGGGAAACCTTACTTTGTGTAAGTAACCTAATGTTTAAGGACCTAATTTCCTTATTTATAAAATAGGAATTTAAAAAATTACCTTAAAAGCTATAGTTAGGAATAATTGAGCCTATATAAAGTACCCAGCACAATGTCTGATTTAAGTGGCTGGCCACTGTGAGTCATCCAAGGCCCAGTGCCTCACATCTATGTGTGTAGTAAAAGCATTGAATGAATGAACCAACAAATGAATAAACTTGCAAGGAAAAGGTGGACAAGAGGCAGAGGAAGTGGGGTGACAATGATGTTTGTTGAGTAAGTGAAAAGGGATAGACTAATGCTGTGAGACTGTGTGAACAACTTTTTAAAAAATTTTTACTTATATATGACAGCAGAATACATTACAATTCTTATTACACATATAGAGCACAATTTTTCATATCTCTGGTTTATATAAAGTATATTCACACAAATTCATGTTGCCATAAATGTACTTTGGATAATAATGATCATCATATTCCACCATTATTTATTACCCCATGCCACCTCCCTTCCTTTCCCACCCCTCTGCCCTATTCCTCCCATGCTCCCTCTCCCTATCCCACTATGAATCAGCTTCCTTTTATCAATGAAAACATTTGGCATTTGATTTGGGGGGATTGGCTAACTTCACACTTAGCATTAACTCCATCCATTTACCTGCAAATGCCATGATTATATTCTCTTTTATTGCTGAGTAATATTCTTGTGTATATATGCCACATTTTTTTAATCCAGATGTATTGAAGGGCATCTAGGATGGCTTCATAGACTAGTTATTGTGAATTGTGCTGCTATAAACATTGATATGGCTGTGTCCCTGTAGTATGCTGTTTTTACATCCTTTGGGTATAGACCGAGGAGAGGGATAGCTGGGTCAAATGGTGGTTCCATTCCCAATTTTCCAAGAAATCTCCATACTGCTTTCCATATTGGCTGTACAAATTTGCAGTCCCACTAGCAGTGTATGAGTGTACCTTTTTCCTCACATCCTTGCCAACACTTGTTGTTTGTATGCATAATAGCTGCCATTACAGACACTTCTCAGAAGGTGATATACAATCAATCAACAAATACATGAAAAAATGTTCATCATCACTAGCAATTAGAGAAATGCAAATCAAAATCACTCTAAGATTTCATCTAAAAAACTTTTTTTTATCTGAAATCTTGAAAAGATTTTCTCCATTGTAAGCTGAGAAGAGCCTCTAAGAGGTAAACTACTACCCTACTGAAGAACTGTTGAATGCAATTTAGTTTTACAGCTTCCTCTTTCTCCTTCCTTCTAAAAGGGCCGTTCTCTTCCTGTGCACTACATTAAAACTCAGAGATAAAGATCTCCAGATCTGAAAATGAATGTTCTAGAGGGAAAAACTGAGTATGAACTGAGTATTAGGTGGTATTAAGAAATCATCTGTAAACTCTTTGTGTATAATAATATTATAGTGGTTATGTTTAAACATAAATCTGTTAAAGTTACATTCTCATGTCTTCCCAAGTAAGTCATATGATGTCTGAGAGTTGCCATAAGGAGAGAAGGATAGCAAAAGAACACTGCAGAGAGATCAACTAAAAGAACAGGAGAGGGCTGGGCTGTGGCTCAGTAATAGAGTGCTCACCTAGCACAGGTGAGGCACTGGGTTCAATCTTCAGCACCACATAAAGATAAATAAATAAAGGTATTGTGTCCATCTACAACTAAAAAATATATATATAAAAAAAGAACAGGAGAATGTCGGGTGCTGTTCAAGTAGAGACATGGGTCCCCAGTTCATGGGATGGGTACAAGGCAGGTAATATTCTTTTTATATTTCTGTGTATTTAAATCTTTTCAAAATTAAAAGTCAAGGGGGACATTTTCATCACAAAAGATAAGCATCTATGTGCTTTTTATTTTTTCATTTTCATTTCTGGAATTACCTAAACTAAGGTCATTTATAGCATTTATAGCTCCCTACAACAGCTTTTTTTAGCCACCAGACTTGCATAAAACAGTGGTGTTGAGTCTGTTTCTCAATATTAGGAATAAAGAGAATGAACCTGCCTCTAGATTGTCTCTCTGCTGAGAGCCATAGCCCAGTAGGAATGATGCATGGCATTTTTGGTTGAAAGGTGAAGCCAGCAAGCCATTGAGATGATAATGATTATGTTAAGATGTGTATTCAATTGGATATTAGACCCCTGCTGTCCGCATCAGCCTGCTACTTTGGAGCTCATGTGGGGATTCCCGGAGAGTTCCCATTGGCTGGGGGAAGTGCGGTAGGAGGGATTTCCGGAGGAGGGATTTCGGGTTGGTGTGGTGTGTCCCGGGAGAAGGCCGCCTGCGTGGCGTTCCCGGGAGTTTTGGAAATAAAGTTTGTTCCTGCTTGAGTGGCTCGTGATTTTGTGCCCAGCCAGACTGCGGCACCTCTCAAATTTGAGAAACTCAGAACCCACTGAGCGTGGATTGTAGGCAGGTAAGACAAGATGCAGAAATAAACTACAAACAAGATGTGTTTAAAGAGGAATATGCAACCTCTTTAATTGATCAGACTAAACTAATAAAAGCATATTCTCTCACTTTATCTCATATCATCCTTTAGTCTCTCAACTCTCACAGGGCCTCACTTACTCTCTTTCTCTCCTTTTCACCTGCTGGCACCACCTAGCTTGACCCATATCCTTTACTCTGACACGGGATCACATGACATCAATCATTATCGAGCAGCCATCTTTCTGATAACAGGAGTTCTGAGTGATGATAGTATACAGAGAGATCTAAGACCTCTTCAGGCCACCCTCCTCTAAACACAAGGTCTTTTATTACTTGAGGAAACCAATCATAAGTGCCCTTGAATGCCACCAAGGCTCTGCCTGAGCTGCTGTCAGTCTGAGATGTCTTCTCTCCATCTTCTCTTTCTAAACTTGTTTTCACTAAGATTCATCTCAAACTTCCTTCTCTCTAGGAATCTTTCTCTAACTCAATATGACTATAATTTAACATTCATACTACAATCTTCTTAAAGTAAAAAAATGAGTACTTATACCAGGGCAACAGGCAAAAATCAAGGCTTTCTTGAGTAAACCAGAACTCACGGTCATCAGAAGTGTACCTCTGGTATTGCACTCACCTCATTCTGTCTGGTATCAGTGATTTTTAAATGCCTGGATCTCCATCTGGGTTTTAGAAAAATACTTTGCCTTCAGTAACCATCAGTATAAGCTTAGGGAATGAACATTATCATCTGTCTTGAAATTGCTGATTTATATTTTTGTTTTATATTTAACTTCACTTCCCTGCATTCCTCTGTGTGTGTGTGTGTGTGTGTGTGTGTGTGTGTATCCACTAATCTGTAAACTCCCTGATGACAGGACCATGTCTTATGCTATTTTTCATACCCCTGAAAAGAAAGAGAGAAAGAAGCTTGACAGCATGTCTTATCAGTGAGTAAAATATTTACTGGATATTAAAGTTCCAAAATAAAATTGTATTTCTTGGCTTTATAGTACTTGACCTCAAGAAGTTCTTTGTGTAGTAAGAGGCAGGTTAGGGGTCAATGAGTACAAGAGATGGAATTACACCTTTGCAAGACATAGGAAAAAGCCAGAGAAGGCAGGCCTTCCACAAAGGAGTCTTTATCTGGGACAAAAATAAATACGGCCAAATTCCACTCTAATCAATTCTGTAAAGGAAAGAAATCTAAAAACAAATGGCTTAGCAGGAAGAAGAGTCACAAAATCTTGTGAGTAGACCCTCACAAACTCCTGATTATTCACCCAAAGTAGAAAGAAACTATTAGTGAGTGAGTTGGATTTTAAAATCTTTTCTTTTTGAAAAGAATAATATTCTTTCTAGGAAAACAATAGTTCACAAATATTTTTGTACACAGAATGAACTTCTTTTTTAGGCTTCTCCAATATCCCTGGGGAAAGGTCATTATTATATAATACAGTGAAGCACGGAGTATTTTCATGAGGAATTTTTTCTGTCTTGGGCAAGAGAAGAGGGACTAGTCCTTGGATCCCAGAAATATATTTAGTAATTTCCAGAGGAGTTATTTTATAAATTAATTTTCTTTCCATTAATTAAGTCTTAGAGCAAAAATAGAACCCTAATGGGTCTAGATCTATCTGCTCTGTCATTAACTTTGTGACTTTAGACCAGTCACCCCCAAAGATTTATTTTTATACAATTATCTTAAATTAGAGCTTTCCCTCTTGCCCATAAGAACTATCACTATCTGCTCTCATAATCTTTTACATTGACATAAGGCACCTAGCCAGAAGGTATTCTAGTGCAAAACATGAAGTTTTTAGATTTTAACACACAGTGGAGGAAAGCTTTGATTTAGAAATACAATTCCCTGCCTTTCTACAGATTTCATATTGAATTTCTTTCACTAGTGAAATTAAGGCCCAAATTAGACACAGCGGTTGCCCCAACATCTGACAAGTGTCCTTCATTGCCAGGGAAAGGACAGCAAGGTAGTGTCCATGGCCTCAATAACCAGCCGACTATGCAAGTTTAGGGCACTCTCCTTCTAGTGCCTGCTTTACTATCCAGTCTCCCAAAGAGATGGAAAAAAATAAGCAGAAAAGTTTTGAGTTTGTACAAGGATTCATAACCAAATGGCAAAACTCTGTTCAGGTCATTGTTTTCAAGTCTAACCTATGTTAGTCCTTAGTAGGGGCCTGAAAGCAATACTCTTTCTTTCCTAGCCTGGTTGACCTTCATTAGACAGACATCCACACTTGAGTAAGCATGAGGCCAAAGTTCTAAGGAGAGCAGGTATTTAGACAAACACAGATAGGGCTCAGTTCATGTGTGCATGCCCATGTGCATATGTGTATGAGAGGTAGAGAAACAGAGAGAGAGAAAATACTCTTTGGCCAGAAGACAGGTAACTGACTTGTGATATGGCAGTTTTTTTTTTTTATTCACTTGTTTTTTCATCAAATATTTAATGTACTACTGAGGATGTATATCAGTAGCAGAGCATTTACCTAGCATGTGTGAGGCCCTAGGTTTCATCTCCAGCACCATCAAATTAATTAATTAATATATTTAATTTATAAGGCATTTTAATAGGTATTAGAGAAAGACAGACACAAAGCACAGTCCTCAGAGAATTTATGGCCTATGTTTTATCAACTAAATGGTTACTTTATAGTAAAATATAATAAACAGAAGAAAACACAATCAGATAGCTTCATGGAATATGCACAGGTGGCAGATATAAATAGCAATAGATATACAAGTTAAAGCAGGTCTGTTATGTAACTACTGGATTTAGCTTCCAAAGAAACACCTAGACACCATTCAAGACATATCATATCTTGGGTTGCTTTTACTCTCAGCAACCCTGGTCTTCTAGGGATGGCAGGTATATAAATATGAACTATAGCACTGCCAAGAGAAAATTAAGAATCTAGTACTTGGGCAGAGGCAATACAAAATATAAGCCTTAAAACTAAATAGGCCTGGGTTCAAACACTAGCTAGGTTGCATTCTATTGAACCACATGAAACTGCAGATATTTTTTACAGTTCATCCTCTTTATTCTAGAGGCAAATCTCTTTAACCTGTTTCAATTCCATTAAGTGTTCATGTCAGGGACATTGCAACAATTAAATAAGAAGATTTAAATGAAAACACCTGACATATAGCAGGTATTTGATAAATGCAGTTTCCCCAAAGGTAGTCAGAAGCATAAATCATAGAAGGGGTAGTCAATTTGGGTCAACACTGAGTTCAGGAACCCAAGAAAAACAGATTCAAATGAGATGTCTTTGGATTTTGCCACTGGGAGAGGCTATATATATGTGGATGCGTACAAAGGACAGAATATATGGGAAATCTATCTTCTGCTCAATATTGCTGTGAACCTAAAACCACAACAAAACATAAAATTTATTCTATTTTCTTAAGGACACAAATGTGAAAAACATGAGGTGGGTTGCCTGTTTTATTTAGACTCTGAACACAGAGGTCCTAAGATACTCATTGCCTTGTTGTTCACATTGACCTCCAATTAAACCCTTCCCCATGTGTCATGAGCTATTCATTCTCTATGGTCACTCTGTTAAAATCTTGGTTGAATCCCAGAAGCCTCTGTAGATCTGGCACAACTGAGCTGGCAATGAGAGAACACACACATAAATACAAATGATCTCAGTGATTCTCTCCCCTCCCCAGTACATTCCTTAGCAGGACATGTCTCTCTCTTGGCAGGAGTCTGTTTTCACAAATAGGACTGCCTGGGCTTAATTTAGCAAAGTAAAGGCCCCCTGTGAAAGCCAGGGGTGAGGCTGGAACCCATGCAGTCACCCAGGACACCTTATGTGGAGACAGGAACCCAGTCCTATTGAGGGGCTAAAAGTAATGTTCACAATGATTTGTTTCTCTCAGCTATTGGAAAGCTGGATTTCACAGGAACCAGCCTTTGCTTTCCTTGGTTTCGTACACAAATGTACTCTTTAGGTACCAGGTACAGAATTCATTTCAAAGTACAGAAACTACATTGACTTTTCTATAGATAAATTGGAACATAGGAAACTTATGGCCTGCTAAATATTTTTAAGTTATCTGTGGCATCTAACATAATCTGATATTTATCCCCAAATTCAGCTTTCAATTTTGGATTGATACTTGTTTTGATTTATTCTTCAAGAAAGATAAAGCCACTTAGGCACACTGAAAAGTCCGGGACCATTTTTCTTACATTGAAGCTTATATAAAAACTGAACTCTAACAGTTGGCAGTCACTTCCTTTTTGAAAGCCTGTTTTCTAAAGCAAGGCAACTCTTTTGAACTTAGACTTCTGCTCCAGACCAGGGATAGCACTTACCTTACAGATATTAGAGCTGTGCTATCCAGGATGACTGGTATCAGCCATATGTGGGTTACTGAATCCTGGAGATGTGACTACTTCAAATTAAAATGTGCTATGAGTATTTCAGAGACAGTACACATCAGATTTCAAAGACTTACTATAATAATGTAAAATCTCTAATAATTTTTAAATGTTGATTTCATGTTGAAATGATAATATTTTAACTATATTATTAACATTAGTTTCACGTTTCTTTTTATTTATTTTTTTAACATGGTCACCAAAGAATTTAAAATTACATGTATGGGCTGGGGTTGTGGCTCAGCGGTAGAGCACTCGTCTAGCATGTGCAAGACCCTGGGTTAGATCCTCAGCACCACATAAAAATAAATAAATAAAATAAAGGTATTGTGTCCAGGGCTGGGGATGTGGCTCAAGCGGTAGCGTGCTCGCCTGGCATGCGTGCAGCCCGGGTTCGATCCTCAGCACCACATACAAACAAAGATGTTGTGTCCGCCGAAAACTAAAAAATAAATATTAAAAAAAAAAAGTATTGTGTCCAACTACAACTAAAAAATAAAAATATTTTAAATAAAATAAAATTACATGTACAGTTTGCATTCTATTTCCTAACATTTGCAAGATGTTAGGAAAAAGACGTACTAGCTTTATGTATGTCATGTGAAGAAATGTTCTGACCTCACAGTTAATCCTATGATCTAATCACACCTTAAAAAGTTTTATGGGATTATGGCATTTATCAAACATCAAAACACAGAAATGAGGGCTGGGGATATAGTTCAGTCGGTAAAGTACTTACCTTGCAAACATAAGGCTCTGGGTTCAATCCCTAGCACCACAAAAAAAAAAAAACCCCACACACACAGAAATTACTTCAGCTAATTAAGAGTGATTAAAAAAAAAAAAAACACTGAGGAGGGTGACAGCAGAACTACACTGAACAGAGAGGTCAGCGTCACAGCTCAGGCAATTAAACTCTTAAGTTAATGATGGCAGAGACTCTCTCATCATTGTATCCACTTTGGTAGCAAAAGCTATATATAGAAGGTGATTATATATTTATCAAACCAATGAATGTTGTTCAAGATAAATATATAAGCCAGGCATGGTGGTACATGATTAAAATCCCAGAGGCTCAGAAGGCTGAGGCAGGAGGATAGAAAGCCAGCCTCAGGAACTTAGTAAGGCCCTAAGCAACTTAGAGCAACTGTCTCTAAATAAAATATTTTTTAAAAAGAACTGGGCATGTAACTTGGTGGTTAAGTGCCCCTGGGTTCAATCCCTAGTACCAAAATAATAATAATCATAAAAATAAGTAAGTAAATAAATAAATACACAACCCATTTTAAAAAATCCTAATCTTCAAGAATATGCTGTTCTTACTCGGACCTTCTCTTAGTGTATTTGCTTCCCAACGTACCAACCCCTCTCTTGGAGAGACTGCTCAGTTTCAGGAAGAGTCAAGGTTCAACTGGAGTTCTCTGAAGACAGCAACCGTTTGACTCAGAGGAAGGAGATAGCAAAGGATAGAAAGGTGGGTTTCTCACCCACCTTTTCTGTACAGGTGAGACTCATCTGCAACTTCTAGGGTATTTGTAAGCAACTCATGAATTTTCTAAATTTCTGTAATGGACTCAACAATGTTTATGTTGAAAGTTATGGAGGATATTTGAAATCAATCCAGCCTATAACATGTTCATAATCTAGAAGTAGACTTTTTTCTTTTTTTTAATATTTATCTTTTAGTTGTAGTTGGACACAATAACTTTATTTTATTTATTTCATATGTGGTGTTGAGGATCAAACCCAGGGCCTCACATGTGCTAGGTGAGCACTCTACTGCTGAGTCACAACCACAGCCCCCAAGAAGTAGATCTTTTAAATATATATACAGAAAGATAATTGCCAACCAGAGATTAAGTAATATGTATCAGTGTATCTGAACTGCAAGAGCACAGAGAAAGAAAGGATTTCAGGCAATGGTGATAAGGAAAGGCCCATCAGAGCAGGTGGAACTGAGTTGGACTCAGAAAAACAAGTATGATTTGGATATGCAGAAAGAAAATGTACAGGTATTCCAGGTGTGGACAAGGATGTGTTAGCCAGGCACAGTGGTGCATTCCTGTAATTCCTAAAGAAAGAGGATCACAAGTTTGAGGCCAGTCTGGGCAACTTGGCAAGGCCCTAAGCAATTTATCAAGGACTTGTCTCAAAATATAAAATTTTTAAAAGGATTGGGGATTTGGCTCAGTGGTTAAGCACCCTTCAGTTCAATCCCCTGTACCAAAATATAAGGATGTGAGCACACATGAGCAACAGGAATGAGCACACATGAGGGAAAGTAACTCATTCTAAGAATGTGATTGAAAATACATATAAGTGGAAGAATAAACTTGTTTCCTACCTCACCAAAACAACAATAATAACAACAACAAAACCTCTGGAAGTCTCCTCCCTCCATATCGTCCATCTACCAACACCCTTGTTCCTATACCATGTCTGTTCGGTTGTGACCACAGATTCACTATCCAGACTCCTATCTAAAGCCAAACTTTCCAATTGCACATTAAGTCCCATTTTCTCTACCTGTTAACAATAACATTCAGAGAGTCTTCTCTTCTCTTCCATCGTTATTTTACTTTCTACTGAAAAATCCTATTCATATGTGAACATGCTATAATTCATCTGTCTTTTTAAAAAATTCAGACCCTTACCGCTCATTTCTTTGTTCTCCTATGAACCAAAACTCTTTAATGCCATCATTCATGTTCACTAAATCTAATTCCTCTCCTCCCATTTTTTCTTAAGTCCACTACAATCAGGCTGATGCTTCCACCATTCCACCAAAACTAAACCAGATCACTAATGACATTCATGTTGCAAATCCAAAGATCAGTTCTTAGTCATCCTGTCACTCAAGCTATCAGCAGCATTACAGATACACTTCTTCATTTCTGTTTTCAGTCAGTTTTTTCGTTGCAGTGACTAAAGAACCCAACCAGAACAATTTTAGAGGAGGAAAAGTTTGAGGGCTCACAATTTCAGAGGTCTTAGTTCATAGAAGGCTGGCTCCATTCCTTGGGGCTAGAGGTGAGGCTGAACATCATGGGCAGAAGAGTATGGCAGAGGGAAGCAGCTCATGTGGTGGTCAGGAGAGAGAGAGACACTCCCCTCTCCAGATACAAATATAAACCCCAAAGCCACGCCCAATTTTCCCACCTCCTCCAGCCACAGGGTACCACATCAGTTAGAATTCAGTTAATCCCTATCAGAAGATTAATTCACTGATTGGGTTAAGACTCTCACAACCCAATCATTTCTTCTTTAAACCTTCTTGCATTGTCTCAGACATGAGCTTTGGGGGGACACCACATCTAAACCGTAACAATTTGACTTCCAGAACTCCAGATACTTTGGGTTTTCCTCTACTTCACCAGTTTGTACTTCCTCTGTTCCCTTTCTGGTTCTTCCTCTTTTCTCCAAACTGTTAATGTCAGAATGACACAGGGCTTAATCTTTTGGTCCTTTTCTCTTCCCTTTTGGTAGGTCTAACCAGGTTGGTGATCTGATCTAGTCCTATGGCTTTAAATATCATCTACGTGCTGATGAATCCCAAATTTCCATCTCCATCCTAAACCTTTTCCCATAACTTCTGACATATATACAACTGCTTATTTGATATTGTCACATGAATGTCTAACCAATACTTCAAACACAAAGTGACCAAAATTGAACTCCTATTCTCCCATCCTCAAATGTACTTCATCCATAGCCTTCCTTGCCTCAATTATGGCAACACCAGCCTTCTTGTTGCTTAGGCCCAAAACCCTGGAGTCTTCCTCGATTCCCTTCTTTCTCTCACATTCCACAGTCAATCCATGAGCAAGTCTCATTGGATTCACTATCTTCACCACTTCTCCCCAGGATCATTGCTATTACCTTAGTCTGATCATCATCACCCATTACGTGGATAACTGCATGGCTTCCTAATAGTCCTCCTGCCTTCTATCCTTGCCTTTCTGTGGTCAGTTTACAATACAATAACCAGATTTGATTTTTTCAAAAGTCAAATGGGACTTCCATATGGTAGATCAATCCTCTGCTTAAAACCCTCCAATGACTCCCTATGTGACTAAGAGTAGAAGCTGAAGTCTTTTTTTTTTTTAATTTATTTGTTTTTGGTTAGACACAATACCTTTATTTTGTTTATTTATTTTTATGTGGTGTTGAGGATCGAACCCAGGGCCTTGCACATGCTAGGCAAGCGCTCTACCGCTGAGCCACAACCCAAGCGGAAGTCTTAAATACTGTCAACAAGAGCCTACCTGATCTGCACCGGCTCCACAACCTCTGGGGCCTCATCTCCCAGCATTCTTTCCCTATCTGGTGCTGCTTCAGGCCACAATGGCTTTTCTGTTGTTTCTTTGCCTGGAATAGTCTTCCCCCAGTGATCTGGTTGCTAAATCCCTCATCTCCTTTAAGTCACATTTAAAAATCACTTTCTAAGGGCTGTAGCTCAGCGGCAGAGCACTTGCCTAGCATGTGCGAGGCACTGGGTTCGATCCTCAGTACCACACAAAAATAAACAAATAAAACAAAGGTATTCTGTCCATCTACAACTAAAAAAAAATTTTTTTTAAATCACTTTCTATGGTTTAGCCACTTTAGAAACAGTTTGGCAGTATCTTATAAATTGAAACGTATGAATATTATGTGGCTTAATAGTTTCACTACTGCACATTTACCCAAGAGAAATAAAACAAAGACTTCTACATGAATATTCATAGAAGCTTTATTCCTAAAAGCCAATCATTGGACACAACCCATATGTTCATCAACAAATGAATGAATAAACAAATTGTATTATATTTATATGCTGAGCTACTATTCAGCAATAAAAAAGAATGTGCTACTGATACAAATAACATAGATGAACCACAAAATCATTATGCTAAGTGGAAGAAGCCAGACACCAAATTCTGTACTATCTGTCTCTATACACATAAAATTCTAGAACAGACAAAACTTCTGTATAGATAGAAAGCAGATCAATGGTTTCCTGCAGTCAGAAGTGTTAGAGGATTGGCATCACTGGGACATACAGCAACACTGTTTTAGGTGATAAAAATATTTCATCTTGATTGTTAAGATTCATTAAACCATACACTTAATGAAGTTGACTTGAAAAAAAAGATGAAAAGAAAAATTAAAATGATAAAAGAAGTGCAATTGGACACCTACAAAGGGTGAGAAAGGAGCTCAGCATGGAGACTGCCAATCTAGGACGCTCTCATTACCTCAGGTCAGGTAAGAGGGATATAAATGCTGTGAAAGTAAACCCAAAAACAAATACTCCTCCATTGGTCACTCTCATGTACATTTACTTCCATTTCCATCCCATCTCTGTAAAATCAGAAGTGGAAGACTATAATGTGGCTCCCTATAACCCCTGCCCTCCTTGTGTTGAGGGTCTTATGTCCACACTCTCATCTCCCCACTTTGGACATAGGCAAACCTGGTTAGAACAACAGAATATGGCAAAAGTGATAGAATATTACCTTCTGTGATTATATTAAGTTTCAAGACTGTCTTCCTGCAGATTTGTTGGATAGCATTTCCTTGCTGACTTGAAGAAAGTGGCCAGATAGAAAAAACCCACAGGGCAGGGAAAGGTAGGTAGCTTCAGGGAACTCTGGGTAGCTCTAGCCAACATTCAACAAAAAGTCAATGGCCTCAGTCATACCGCCACAGGAATGGATTCTGCTGACAACTTCCATGAGCTCTGAATTAGATTCTTGCCTACATAAGCCTCTAGATGAGAATATAGTATGATCAATACCTTGGCTTTAGCCTAGTGGGATCCTAATCAGAGAACCCAGCTAAGCCATGCCAAGACTCCTGACCTGTGTAGACTTAAGATTGTGTGTGTTTGTCTGTGTGTTTTATACCACTGTCTAAATATGGCCTTCCCGGACTGCAACCTGCTCTCCATTCTTGTTCTTTTTGACTTTGCTAGAGTTTAGATGTGGTTTGTTCCCCAAGGGTCATATGCTGGAAGCTTTATTGACAGACATTAGGAGGTAGTGGAAATTTTAAAAGGTAGAGCCCAGGGGGAGGTCATTGGGATACTACCTTCAGAAGGTATTACACAGTTATCATGAGAGTGATTTGTTATTTAAAAAAAAAAAAAAAGCAAAACTTTCCTTGCCTCCTCTCTGGCTTTGGGTCTCACCATGTAATTTTTCCCTCTCACACACCTTCTCACTATGATACCATCCACCATAATGTTATGTATCCAGGGGAAGCCCTCACCAGGGCCAGCAGCATGTTTGGACTTTCAGCCTCTAAAGCTATAAAATAAATAAACCCTTTTGTTATGTTACCCATCCTTGAGTATTTCATTATAGTAACAAAACAGGTGAAGACAGATTTAAAGTTAGGTAGTCAGTGTAGTTAGGTAAATCGGGTCTAATCCAGTGAAATCTAAAATGGAGGCCATGCTGACCACGATTCCAGAAACGCAGGACAACTCATAGAATGTTAATGAAGTCCCGGAAAAGCCCTAGGCCAAAGTCCACCCCAAAGGAATGTTAATGGAACCCAGGAAACAGCCCCCAACAGATTTGGAGATAGCCCATCCCAAAGAAGTGATAATGAAGTCCTTCCTGCCCAGATTACTTGTTTGGCCCACCTGTGTCCCAACCCTTCCCCCTTACATTCCATCACCAAAACTATAAAAAGGGGAGACAACAGCACTTCCACGGATTCCACCTCTTGGGTCCCCTTCTTCCTCCAGGAGAAGTCTTTTCTGCTGTCCTTTAATAAACTTCTAATTTCTACTCTGACCTTGCCTCAGCGTGCTCTCTGGTGTTATTCTTCAACATTGGGGAAGCAAGGACTCGTCACCGGTCAACAGTGGTAACACAGGGACTATTTTACCTCAGTCTACTTTTTTCCTTTTCTTTTTCCCCCAAGAGTACTTTCACTTTCCAATGTTATGTATATCCTGTCACATAACGAGACTTAATATACATCAAGTCCATTATTAGAATACCTCTAACTCAAGGGAAATTGCATGGAAATGGAAGGAGACCCTCAGGGTTATACAAAAGTACATACAAGAGGAAGTGAGGGGAAAGGGAAAAATAATACAAGGGGGAGAAATGAATGACAGTAGAGGGTGTAGAGAGAGGGGAGGGGAGGGGAGGGGATGGGAGGGGGGATAGTAGAGGATAGGAAAGGCAGCAGAACACAACAGACACTAGTATGGCAATATGTAAATCAATGGATGTGTAACTGATGTGATTCTGCAATCTGTATATGGGGTAAAAATGGGAGTTCATAACCCACTTGAATCAAAGTGTGAAATATGATATGTCAAGAACTATGTAATGTTTTGAACAACCAACAATAAAAAATTAAAAAAAAAAAAGAATACCTCTAACTCTGTTCTTTCCCAATGTGTAAAAAATCTCAATTCCACTGCCCTTTACTCATAAGCCTTTTATTGATTGAATTTTGTTCTTGTTATGTTACTGAGGCTGGACTTGAACTCCTAGACTCAAGGAAATTCCTGCCCAGTCTCCTGAGTAGCTGGGACTACAGAGTACATCCCAATTCCTGCCCAGTTTATATACATTATTTTCTAATTTTTTTTGTTTGAACAATTTTATATTTCCTCTGAATTTGTGGAGTTTATACCGGACTCAGCACAGTTTGACAGGGCAGCCCTGATTCTATTACTTTCCACATGGAAATCTGTATCTGTTTTGCAGGTAAAAATGAGGTCAATGCCACCTTTTACTACGGACACACCAATGAGACAATCTACCTCTTCCTGCTACAGCCTTGGCAAAAGCCACTGTGAAGCTTTTTCTTTCTCTTTGGCCAGACCTTAAACCATGTAGAGTCATTCACTGAAAAACATCATTTGCATTTGAAAAAGGACCAACTTTAAATCCTAAAGAACTTGCCAAGACCCTACTTATTAGTGTAGAATTAGGCCAAATAGCTGCCAGTACACCAGGTACACTCCCTGAGACTATAGATGGCAAATTTGATCATGTTAAAAATAGGGAAAAGACATCTCCTTCATAGGGCTATTTTGTGGTTGAGATTAAATGTGCAAAATGCATAAAATACAACTTGGTACATAGTAAACACTAAATGGATTTGTTCCCTGATAGGATAAAAATGCAAAGCATTTAGCATTTACTTTCTTGTGTATAAGGAGAAAAGGAGAGAGATATGGGGCAAAGAAGGATAGACTGGACCTAAAAGTGGGAGGACTATTAATACCAGGAGTTGGGACGAGACCTGAGTCTAGAAACTTCTCCTGGAGATAAGATACTACAAGAGATAAAGAGTCCTCAGGCTGTTTTCCTCATGAGCATTTATTTTCTTTCATTTTATATCAAGACCTATAGATACTGGTCACAGACTCTGGGCCCTTGAGGAGGAAAAAAGGAGAAAAAAGAGAAGACAGAAAAATTAGGAAGCAGTTGAGGACCAAATCTGAAAGCCCAAGGCAGAGTTTCACTCCTAATTGATAACACCATCTTCAAACTGTAGCAATTTTGCTGCAGGCCTCTTTATGTTGCCCCCAGAGGGCCAAGCTTTCACATAGCTAAAGGAACCCCTCTGCTCTCACTCCAACTTTGCAGAAGATGGTTGGGGTTATTTACTACCATCCTGACTCAGTCCTCTGAGGATCCAAATGGTTTGGCAACAACCTGGGCTTCCCCAAGATCTCACAGACTGGAAGGAATCAGAGAGAGATAATAAGGCTTAGAAGGTATACTAAACCTTAAGGGATCTATCTTCTCTGAGCCCCAGAGGTTCACTACTTTCACTTGACTTCAGTGTCAGGAAGCACTGGGATTCAGATCTGGACCCAGAAGTTCTTGATTTTGGACCAGATTGCTGATACTGTATTCCTGTTATATTAAGTAAGTTGTGCTAGATAGACAAGACCAGATGTCCATTTGTATTGCAACAGATACTCAGTTTACTGCAGAGTTCCCTGAGAGGGAGGTCTGCTAGAGTACGTAAAAGGCAACTACCTATGTGGCTTCAGAAAGAAGAGCAGGGACCTTCTAAGAAAAAGTGACCCAGAAGGACTAGATTACTTCAGGCCCTCCACCAGCCCAGATTCTCCTTTTACAGCTCAGGTCACAGTCTTCCAGCAGTCAGCTACACCCCACTTAGAGGAGGCTCCTCTCCCCATGCCCTCTCTCGCCTGTCTGAGGCCCTGTGTGCCTCAAGAGGAGGCTGCTAGCTCCTCATGACAGCAGGTCTTCCATGAGCATGGGAGATGAAAAACTGGCATTACAAGCCAGCCAGTGCCTTTCATTCACTCCTAACCTCTTCAAGCCAAGTTTCCAAATAGCAGGGATGATAGCTGCCCAGTGTGGCAAAAAGCCATCTGACTATTACTTAGCTCTTCCCAGTATGGAATGTACTAAGTCTGTCCTTCAGTGTGTGGGTGGATTAGCTGCTATATAACATGATAGGGTAGGCCCCTTTCCAGTTTGCACCAGCTCCCACTCTGTGTCTTCTCCTTGTGTAATGAAGCCTCATTTCTCTATGTAGTTGAACTTGCTCAGAGGAGATGGCAAAGGCCAGAGCAAGAAGCAGAAGAAAAAAGAAAATGTCCATAGTGACTTTTGAAAACATATGAATAATACTCCTGGGGGGGGGGGATATGTAGACTGAGGAACTAAATATTTTCTTTTGACAGCAGTTAGAGAATCAAACTGTGAATTACTCAAGCTCCTGCTGTGTTTGTTCTATTTTAGCCGATTAATGCAAAGAAAATCTAACTTCTCACCAGCACATAAATTTCTTATATTTTTGGTTGGAGAACAAGGTCATTTTAACCAGCCTGGAAAGATTAGTTAGGAACTGCAGGGAGCCATCTGTGAACAGTGTGTAGACTGGGCGATGTTCAAGCCATTAGGCAGGGAAGCCCAGTATTAGGAACTCCCAGGAGGAACCCACTAGTTCAAGAATACCTGATTCAGGTGGTATTCTGCCTAGTTCAGGCTCAAGTTCTAAACAGCCTCCCAGAGATGGGTGTAGCTTGCCAAAATGCCAATCAACCTGTTCATTGCAAGACCCCTGCCACAGCAAGAAGCAAGCACCACAAGACTCCTCCCGCAGAAACCTTATCCCTGCCTTTGATGTACTCCCCCTTACATAAAGAATGGGGCCTTTTTCCAGTTGTTCAGATCTGGCTCCTATCAGGACTGGAAGATCCATCAGGGGCTCCTCTTTTTATATCTAATTTTTGGCTCTGTCTTTATGTCTCTTTTTTTAATATTTATTTTTTAGTTGTAGTTGTCAATACCTTTATTTATTTATTTATTTATTCATTCATTCATTCATTCATTCATTTATTTTTATGTGGTGCTGAGGATCGAACCCAGGGCCTCCCAGGTGCTAGGTGAGTGCTCTACAGCACACCACCACCCACCACCCCTTCTTACTGATTGGTTCAGACTTTTTATTTTCCCAGGCAGCTCACACCTCCTGGACAGGAACCTGATCTGTTGGGGAGCTGGCCATCTCGCAATAAGGCATCCTAGATTCTAGTCTCAGCTTGACCATTCATTTTCTGTGTGAACTGAGGCAAATTACTATTTTGGGCCTCTATCTCCTTATCCTTAAAAAATGAAAGATTTATCCATTAGGAGAAGCTAAGTGTGTGGCACATAGCAACTGTCAGCACTATTTTTGTAACTTTGCTGTAAGCATAAAATTATTATAAAATAAACAGTTTTCTTTAAAAAAAAAAAAACTCTTTTTTTAAAGAGAGAGAGAGAGACAAAGAGAAATTTTTTTAATATTTATTTTTCAGTTTTTGGTGGACACAACATCTTTGTTTGTATGTGGTGCTGAGGATCGAACCCGGGCCAAACGCATGCCAGGCGAGCACGCTACCACTTGAGCCATATCCCCAGCTCCTTTAAAAACTTTTAAAATTTTTTTTAGTTATAGATGGACCTTTATTCTATTTATTTATTTATTTTATGTATTCCTGAGGATCGAACCCAGTGCCTCACACATACTAGGCAAATACTCTACCGAAGAGTCACAGGCCCAGCCAAAATAAATAGTTTTCTTGAAAAATGAATGGATTATAGAGTTTTTCAAGACCCTCACCAGCTCTTGAAACAGTGATTCCATGTTCTTATTCATCCCCCTTCAGATGAAAGTCAGTCTTTTTCTAGCTAGTCAAACATATCAAAGTAGAATTTTGCCCCACTCTTGTCTCAGACAAGATGTTGATTAGTACAAACTCACTTTCTGCTTTTTAACATATCCTGTACCCAGGGCAAAAACTGAATTTTCCAAAACCACATTAAAATATTTCATATGTACCTATTTTGTTTCTGCAAGCAAGTAAATTCATCCCATAGGGGCAAGTTGTCTCTGGCAGTCCATGCTTACAGAATCAGCTTTTCCCTAGTAACTGTGCTAATTATAACTGCAGCTACCTGGTAACAGCACTTGACTTCCCTGACATTGGCTGGCAGTTCTAAAGCCAACTCAGCTTTGCTGGCACCTCTGATCCTGAGAAGCCAACAGAAAGGGTGACAGACTGGGAGAGGCGAAGCAACTACACATGCTAGGTGAAAACACATAAAAAGGCTGCCCAGGATCACAGAACTTCAGAGATGTGAGGGATATTTGTGTCAATCCTGGTCCCTTCCACACTTTTCAAACACAGAGAATTGGGGGCCTAGAAAAATCGGTCAGTCTTCTAGATTCCTTTCCCTCAATTCTCTCATCCCAATCACTCATCAAGTTGTACAGATATTTTTACCTCCTAAATATTTCAAAGATTAGTTCCTTCCCCTCTATTCCCATTGCTACACCCTCACTTAAGCCCTTGTTTTCTTTTGCTCATCAGGTTTGACCTCCTGACTTCCTTCCTTATCTCTTCAAATCCATTTTCCCTAACCCACCAGAAGGATCCAGCATGTTCCCTACTGCTTAAAGCCCATCAATGGCTCCTTATCATTCTGAGGACAAAGTCTGAACTTTTTGAAATGGTACAAAAAAAAAAACTATACCCTTTATACCCTTCAGCCTCTTTCATGCCACATTCCATACTTAAATCTAGCAGCATAAAACCGCTCATGATTCTGCACACATACCTGTGGTTTCTTGCCTCTGGGCTTTTGCTTATGGCAAAACTCTCTTTTTCTCCCCCATTATTCCCCTTTGAAGACAAAAAAGGGTCATCTCTGCAAAGAATCAGTTGTAGATTTTTCTTCCATCTGCTCTATTCATTTGGGATAAGGAAGCCTCCTCTGAGTTTTCTCATTCTTTGTATGTTTCTCTATTACTGCTTTTTACCATACTCTACCACTTGTATTTTACTCCTCTCTGAGGTCTAGACTTACAGTCTAATACTGGAAGTACTACAGGTACCAAGTGAATGTTTATTAATGAGTGAATGGATAATTCTAAATCTCTCCATGACCTGTCCCCTGCTTACCTTTCCAGTCTCTCCTTAGCCACCACAAGCCCTTCACACCACATATTCCAGCCATCCCCAATGACCAGAGTGTGAAGGGCACACACTACTCCATCATGACTCTGTGCCTTTCTATATTCTGTTTCTTTGGTCTGAAATGCTTTTCCCCATTTCTTGTTATATTACCTTTTTAAGACTCAATTCGAACTCCACACATTCAGCAAGGCCTTTCTTGATGGATTTTATTTCTAATAGTATAGTAGACCTGGACATATCTCTATAGTAGTCCTTATTATACCACTTTTATTTATGTGTTGATTTCTTTCTCCACCACATCTACAAAAGCAGCCAGCATAGGATATATAAACAATAGATGTTTGATTGAATACATTAATGTATATATGTAAATGGGTAAACGAATGATCATGGTGATATTGTAAGTAAGGGAAACATTTGAGACAGAAATTTCAAATGCCTATTCTTTAAACTCTAACATTCTACTTCTATTAGTGTATAAACTGGATGAACATAACTAATAGGAAGAAATGTCTTTGTAATAAGTTTAGGTGAAAGTGCAAATTATGTAGATATCATTAAGGGGATAACTGAAAGTGTATTAGAATTAAATTTTCAAAACCTTATTTGGAATTTTTTTCCCAGTAGTTAGAGGAAAAACTCATAAGTATTCAAAAGAAAAAAGAAATCCTTCCCGGGGCTGGGGATGTGGCTCAAGAGGTGGCGCGCTCACCTGGCATGCGTGCGGCCCGGGTTCGATCCTCAGCACCACATACAAAAACAAAGATGTTGTGTCCGCCCAAAACTAAAACAATAAATATTAAAAATTCTCTCTCTCTCTCTCTCTCTCTCTCTCTCTCTTTAAAAAAAAAAGAAATCCTTTCTTTTCTCAACAAGAACATATCATGTATTCTAATAAAAGCGCTTATAAAAATGAGACAGCTTAAACAAAAAACGGAAAACAAAGTTGATTTTGGCCAACGGTTCCACTATTTTTTTATTTTATTTTTTTTAATTTAATTGTAGATGGACATACCTTTATTTTATTTATTTTATTTTTATGTGGTGCTGAGGATCGAACCCAGTGCATCACATATGCTAGGTAAGTGTTCCACTGCTGAGCCACAACCCTAGCCCCTCCACTATTTTTTAAATTAACTATGACACTTATGAAAAAGTCACTTTTTAAAAAAATAATGGTTGTATAGGAAAGGTAGCAGAATACAACAGTCACTAATATGCCATTATGTAAAAACGTGAGTGTGTAACTGATGTGATTCTGCAATTTGTATTTGGGGTAAAAATGGGAGTTCATAACCCAAATGAGTCAAATGTATGAAAAATGATATATCATGAGCTTTGTAATGTTTTGAATAACCAATAAAAAAATATGGTTGTAAAATATGCACAACATTAAATCTGTCATTTTATCCATTTTAAGTATACAGTTCTGTGGTATTAACTACATTCACATTACTGGGAAACATTCACCACCATCCATCTCTAGAACTTATTCCCTAACTAAAAATTTGTTAAAAATTAACTCCCCATTCTCTCCTCCCCTTAACCCCTGGTAATCTTCATTCTACTTTCTGTCTTTATTATATGAATACTCCCTCATATAAGTGGAATTATATATTTGTCCTTTTGTGATTGGCTTCACTTAACAATGTCCTCAAGGTTTGTCCATGTTATAGTATATGTTAGAATTTTCTTTCTTTTTTAAGGCTACATAATAGTCCATTGTATGTATATTCCATAGTTTGCTTATCCATTCATCTGTCAATGTTTTCACACTCTGGCATCTTGTAAATAATGCTCCTAGGAACATAAGAGTGCAGATATCTGTTTGAGTCCCAGTTTTCACCTCTTTGGGGTATATACCCAGAGTGAATTTGCTGGATTATATGGTAATTCTATGTTTAATTTTTAGAGGAATTTTCATACCATTTTCCAGATCAATACATGCATGGGTTCTAATTTCTCCAATCTTCATGAACACTTGTTATTTTCTGATGTGTATATATATATATATATACACACACACACACACACCATTCTAATAGGTATGGAGTTCAGAAAAATTTCAACCAAGAACACAAATATTTGTCATAAATATTTAAGGGAATAGAACTTCCCTACTTTTTTTTCTGACTTCCATTCCCCAAAAGAAAAAGAAATGAATAACAATGTCTTTACAAACCTAAGAAAGCTGAGGATGGGGATTTAATACATAGAGTACATATACAGGAGCATGTTCATTCTAGAACTATTTAAAATAGTTGCGTACAGTGGTACACACTTGTAATCCCAGCAACTCAGAGGCTAAAACAGGAGAATCACTAAATTCAAGGCCAGCCCAGGCAACTCAGAGAGCCCCTGTCTCAAAATAAAAAATAAAAAGGGATGCAGATGTAGCTCAGTGGTAGAGAGCCCCTGAGTTCAATCCCCAGTACCCAATCCACCAACATACAAATAGTTTGGCTAATGTAATATTTTCTTCCTCTTTACTTATGTTCCTCCATTTTCCACCATACACATTTTCTTACAGTGTATGTAAGTAAAATAGAAGAAAAATCTTAGTCTATAATTAAGCAAGACATCCAACTGTGAAAAAGAAAGACCAACTGTGCTAAGTATAATAAGAAAACTTTACAAACCTTATAAACCGGCAGCGACAATGGTCAGTTTAGACAATAATTAGAGAATGTGTGCACTCGATGGCATGTGTCTCTGGTGCGCAAGATAGTAATAATTTTTATTTAACATCTAATACATGGCAGCATGTTTACAAATGGGGAAAGACAGTGTGACAAGAATCTGTACCTCCAAGTTAGGAAACTCATGCTCACCCAAGTTAAGTGACTTGGCCAAATACCAGGGAGCTAAGAAAAGATGAATTAAGAATTTAGGTGTTCTTCCAGGTGCAGTGGCACATACCTGTAATCCCAGTGGCTCCAGAGGCAGGAGGATCACAAGTTCAAAGCCATCTCAGCAATTTAGCGAGGCCCTAAGCAACTGAGCAAGACCCTGTCTCTAAATAAAATATAAAAAAGGCTGGAGATGGGGCTAGGGTTATGGCTCAGTGGTAGAGTGCTCACCTAGCAGGTGTGAGGCACTGGGTTTGATCCTCAGCACCACATAAAAAGAAATAAATAAAATAAAGGTATTGTGTCCAAGTACAACTAAAATATATATATATATATATATATATATATATATACATAATTTTTTTTTTTTTAAGGCTGGGGATGTGGCTTAATGGTAAAATACCTCTGGGTACAATCACTGGTACAAAAAAGAATTTAGGTGTCCTTATTTAGTACAAAACTTGCATACCTACAATTTGATAATCTCAAAGGTACTCATCCTTCTTAAACAGCTTCCATTGGTTCACATAAATGTTTATAAATCTTACAGCTTGATGGAGTTCCTGAACTTCCCTCAACTTTTCAGTGCTTAGTATAGAAAGTCTACATGTATACTGTTACCATATTGCTGAGCATATTGTTTTTTTTTTTTTAAATCAGGCTTAACTAAATCCATCAGTGAGTCAAAGAGAAATTTGACAAACTCAGTCTTTCTTATTTATTCTCTTTGTATCTGAGGATGTCAGGGTTAATTTGCTGCAATAGGGACAGTGGAATTATTTCGTCATTTATATCCAGCAAATTAAGATAGAGAATTGAGTTAAACAAGACAAACCGTCCCAAATCCCCACTACTGAGGAAAATGAAACTCATTTGAAATAGAAAATGATCCATAACAATGATCGGACTTACCTGGATACTTGTACCAGCTCCAATTTGTCACAATAATGGTAAATATTTATTGAGGTCTTTGTGTGATAGGCCACATTCAACTAACTGGCTCATTTAATCTTCCCCCAAACTCTATAAGTCAGGTGTTATTACTGCACCTACCTCAGCACAGAGAAATTACAATGCAGTCATGTTTCCCTTAATGATAGGGATACATTCTGAGAGATGTATCATTAGACAATTTCTCTGCTGTGTGAACATCATAGAGTATACTTACACAAACCTAGATGGTATAGCCTAGTTAGTGCACACCTAGGTTACCTATACAGCATGCTACTGTACTGAATACTGTAGACAAGTGGAATGTGATAGTATTTTATACCTAAACATGTCTAAACATAGAAATGATACAGTAAAAATGTGTTGTGAATGATTTTTTTTAAAATGGTACACCTATATAGGGCACTTAACCACAGATGGAGCTTGCACAACTGGAAGTTGCTCTGAGTGAATCTGTGAGTGAGTGAGTGTGAAGAATGTGAAGGCCTAAGATGTTACTGTACACTGCTTGCACTGCTATTGACTTTATAAACACTGTAACACTGTACTCTTAGGCTACATTAAATTTACTTTTTAAATTATTTCTTCAATAACAATCATCTTATGGTAACTTTTGTACTTTATAAACTTTAATTTTAAACTTTTGACTTGTGTATAACTTAAAACACAAACATTGTACAGATGTACAAAAATATTTTTTCTTTATATCCTTATTCTACAAGCTATTTTTGTGTGTGTGTATGATATTGGGGATTTAACCTAGAGGCATTTTACCACTAAGCTACATCCCCTTCCCATTTTTTAAGTTAATTTTGAGACAGGGTCTCACTAAGTTACTGAGTCTGGCCTGGAACTTGCAATCCTCCTGCCTTAGCCTCCCGAGTTGATAGGAGTGCCACCAGACCTAGCAGCTTTTTTCTTATTTTTAAAATTTTCCACATTGTTTTTTACTTTAAAACCTTTTTGTTAAAAACTAAGACACATACACACAATAGCCTAGGCCTACCCAGGGTCAAGATCAATCATTATCATTGTCTGCCATCTCTACATCTTGTCCCACTGGACAGCCTTCAGAGCAGCAATACACATGGAGCTGTCACCTCTTCTGATACAATGCTTTCTTCTGAAATCCCTCTTAAAGGACCATATAAGGTTGTTTTATAGTTAATGTTGTTTTTTTTTTATATAAATGAGAGGAATATACTCTAAAATACTAATAAGAGTATAGTACTATAAATGCATAAACTAGTAACATGGTTTCTTATTGTCATCATCAAGTATTATGTACTGTGCATAATGGTGTGTGCTATACTTTTATGCAACTGGCAGCATAATAGGTTTGTTTATACCAGCATCACTATAAACAGAAATATTGTAATAATACAGTTCCCTACACTGTGACAATGGCTACACCATCACCAGGCTATGAGAATTTTTCAGCTCCTTTAAAATTTTATGAAGCCACCCTCATGTGTGTGGTATTCATTGATTAAAATATCAATATGTGGAACATGGCTGTATCTGCCCAAGTTAACACAGGAAGTGAAGTGGCAGAATCAAGATTCCATGCCAAGTCTGTCCAGCTCATAGCTCTTAACTACTATGCCCAGTGATGGCAGAATAGTAGAAACAATGACAATTTGGTGAAAGGTAAAATCAGTAAGCTGTTCAACATAGCTATAGAAGTATGCTATGTACAAACTTCAAAGATTGCTCAGGAAAAGGATCAGCTAATCTCAAGGATAAGAAAACTAAAGTGGTTTCAAAAGGAGTGGTTTCTCAAAGAAGTCAGGCAGTTTAAGACACATAAAACTATACAACACAACTCTCAACTCCTATCTAAAGGCCAAATTCACTTTATATCAATTATACCATATTTAAACATTGATTCTATTTGGTCCAGGATGACAACATTCCATTTCTTTTGACCTTTCTGCTATTGGATATGGCCCTATCACATTTTAAATTTGATTCTTAGAATGGAACCTTCACTCTCTTAAAAAGCAACTTTGGGTAATAAAAAAGTACACATAAGTTGAACAAGTAAGTTATCATCATGAAGCAAAAGAGAGGATGGTGGTTTTGTGTGCAATCTGAAGATTGGGTGTTGACCACACAGCAGTGAATTTTATAAATTCCAGGGTCAGACATGTTTCTGGTGGTGGCACACTCTGCTAACATGAGAAGATGAAGGATTAGGTAATAACAATGAGGAAGTCAGCCAAGTTGCCACCCAGAAATTATTTACCACAGCAGCTGCAGTTCAGAAATGCTAACAAGCCAGTCTCCCTAGGAGTGGGCCATACTCAGCTGTGAACCACTCACAGAATTTTCTCACTTTCCTTTACTCCAGAATTGGGGGCTATATATGTGTTACAATGATTACTTCTTAGCTTGCTTTATAGATTCAAAATTGTCTTCCCCAAAGAAACTGAACCTATAATTACTGTTTGTACCAAGAAAGGAGCAGTGGTACCTAATCATGCAGGCATAAGTCCCAGTTTACCTATAATGAGGGTAAGCCAACTCATCCTTTAAAAAGAAAAGTTATGTATATACATATACATGTATGTTTATGTATATATTTATACATACATAAACATTTATATGTATTTAATATTTATAAAAATTGAAGCTTCAAGGATAACTTAAACACTCAACAGAAAAGTAGCTAATCTCAAAGAACCAACTTTTAATTATAATTTAATACTATTTATCAATCCACGGACAGTATGAATCTAAAGAGTTTTTCTCAATTCTCTGAATAGCCAAAAAAAGAGAAACCCTTAAGTCTTCATCTGTTAACTTGCTTTGAATTTGATACTTCTAGGTTTTTAGTTAGCACTCTAGCTTTTACAATTTCTCTTACAAACAAAAATCTATTTAGCTTCCTTCACAATTAAGAATTATATCCATTTTAATCTCTTTCTCAAACACGTGAAGGAAGACTTGATAGTTTGATAGTTAGAAAGAAAAGAACAGCACCCTCTCTCCAGGCCTCTTCTCCCAAAGTTTCTCTGAAGTTATGGTGGAGTGTTTTACATCCTCTCACTAAGACAGTAATTCTTCACTCTAAGGTACCAATATCTCAACAGAAACAATAAAATAATTAATGTCAATATTAATCATTAATAATTAATATTCACAATAGATTTGCACTACTTTTTTAATATTTATATTTTAGTTATGGTTGGACACAGTATCTTTATTTTATTTATTTATTTTTATATGGTGCTTAGGATTGAACCCAGGCCCTCACACGTGCAAGGCGAGTGCTCTACGCTGAGCCCCAATCCCAGCCCAGATTTGCATTACTTTTATGTTGTATAAGCATTGGTCTTCTTTAAAGAATTATGCAAAGATGGTACATGCCTGCAATCCCAGCAGTTCGGGAGGCTGAGGTAGGAGGATTGCAAGTTCAAAGACAGCCTCAGCAACTAAACGAGACCCCAAGTAACTTAGCAAGACCCTATTCAAAACAGAAAAGGCTGAGGGGCTGAAGTTGTGGCTCAGTGATAGAGCACTTACTTGCCTGGCATGCGTGAGGCTCTGGGTTCAATCCTCAGCACCACATATAAATAAATAATAAAAGATCAATTTACAACTAAAAAAAATAATAAAAAGAGGGATGAGGATGTGGCTCAGTGGTTAAGGGCCCCTGGCTGGGTTCAAACCCTGGTATCAAAAAAAAAAAAAAAAGAATTATGTAAACAGTATTCAAATTTTTGCAGATTCTAATTCAACTGAGTATGATTTAATGTTTTTACATATTTACTTTTAAAGAAACATCCTTCTAACAACTAAATAAAAATCAAGATAAGTTTGAAAACAGAACAGTACTCTAAATTAATTCTCATCTGAACCATCTGACTTACCGTGTAAGGCTGGGCATGTTACCCTTGATGTCTCTTCACCAAAATTGCTGATCATTAATCCTTCTAACCTTGTGGAATCATGATGTGAAAAACAAGCATGAACATAAGATGCATTCATGGGAATATATATGAGTTTACAAAGTACTTTGACACAAGTTCTATTTCATCAATCATGGTGCTATTTATTCATACAATAAATAAGTTTCTGTGCCTGTGGTCTTATTCATATTATAGATGTTAGAACAGGCTCAGAGAGGTTAAATGGCTTGCCTAGGTCCCCTGGTTCTCCATGAGTCCTAACCCAGTGTTTCCTAATCTCTGGTCCTTCCATCAAAACAGAACTATCCTGGTTTCTATCAATCCTTTATCATTTCCTAGTATAATAGACCAATTTCAACTGTGATGTTAATAACTGAAAGTGACTGTATGCATTCTGCTTCTCAAATAATAACAGCATTACAATCTAAACCTGTAGCACTTTTCAAATAACCAGTCAGATGAGAAGAGTAATGTGACAGGCAGATTGAAAAAGATTTGGTGTGATGGGAAAGGAGAGGACACAGCAGTTTGAAATCCTTCAAATCATATAGTACAATACTGCCTGACCACTCTACTTGAAACTTAAGACGAGGTAGAGATAGGGCAATACCTACTTTCTGCATGAGACCCAGGGGCTAGACTAGAGTGGAATAAAAAGGTTGTCACCTCTACATGTGACAATGTGCTGTGACTCACTGCCCCTGTACCCTCTGTAGCTCCTATTATCTCATCAACCACATTTTCCAGGAGAGAAATGGTGCCCTCTCACACCCCACCCAATGTATTCCCTGAAGATGGTCTCTTTAGCTAGTGCAGGGCAGAGGATGAGACAAAATTATCCAAGCAGTAGTTTTATTCAAGCTAAAAGAAAATCCTTTCTCTCAAATAATCTAAAAAATTGCCCCTTCTGTCTTGCTTTGGATTGATGGGAAAACTTTCTCCCGCTGCACAGGGAACAAATTTGTTTACCATTCCTACCTTCCTACCCTGAAGCATATACTGCCACTTATGTTCCCCTGTCTCCATCTCTGAGTTACCAGCCTTCCTGACCTCTGGCAGCTCCAAGAAGAACACTCACTATATGCCACATAAAAGATGAAAGGTGAACCTGGGTGAATCTCAGAAAAATTCAGGTTAAACATGGAAATTCAGGAAAAATAGGAAATAGTGCTAACTTCCTCAGATTTAGTAGTCCATGTTAACTGAATTTACTAAATTATCGTTTAGGTCTCAAAGACATCAGTTATTTTCCAGATCTAAGATGTTATTCAGCAGTCTGTAATGCTTCCCAGCCTTCTTCTGGATAGGATAGGACACACAAATAAAATGACAGGCAATGTTTGGGTAGTCCTCTGCCATAAAAAGCAGGAGTTTATAATCTCTGATATGGTCAGAAGTAACCAGCCCCAGGTTATTCAGGCCACTTCAGATCAACTTGCCCAGACACTGAGAGGTCTAAAGAAATCAATGTTGTGGTAACCAGCTAGGAATCTTAATCCCTGTAACCCATCACCTCTAAGTAAGGTGCTGTCTCATCTCACTCTGAACTCAGCCAACACATTCTGACCCATCAATCAAGAGAGCCCTCCCTGCAAAGGAAAGCCCATTCTCTCTTCTACCCCACCTGTCAGCCCACCACTATCCCATGGGTATTCTCTCCTTCATTCTAAGGTGAACTATTCCTAGGACTAAAAGTGCCCAAGATCCTGTCTCAAAAGCCTAATCATCTTCAAAAACAAACATGAATTTCTCAAGGAAAGAACTGTCCTCAGCGCCTCCCTTTCCTCCACAGCATCATCCTATGCTCCACTGATCCAGAGCTAGAAGGGACCTTTCAATAGCAGAATGTGTGGCCTGTATGTAATCCACCTGCCTGAGTCACTGCCTGTGCTGGCCTAAAAATGAAAGTTTCCCTCCTGATTTACTAAATCAGAATCCCTGGAGTGAAGCATGAAATCTACATTTTAAATCTGTTCCAGGATGACTGTTCTGGGCTGTTCCACAACAGGGTTTGAGAGTTCCTTCTGGTTTAATGCAGCCCCCTTCCTTTACACAGAAGGAAAGTAGAGAACAGGAACAAGAGAAGTGAAATAAGCTTGTCCAAGGTCACACGGTGTTTAGGTGATCAAATCTGGACTGAATCCTGTCTTTCTCACTGACAAGCACAGAACTAGCTAGGAATGGCCTAAAATAGCAACAGGTCTACTAGCCCCCCGGCTGCCACTGCCCCTGCACTCACCCGCTTGTAGACGTCCTCCCGGCTGGCCTCATACTTCTGTTGCATGCGCTCCTCCAGGAAGTAGATGCGCAACTTGAGGCTGAAGTTCTCCTTCTTCAGGTCATTGAGGTGCTGGGACAGAGTGCGATATCCATTAGACATGGTGGGCAACCCATGAGGAGGAGCATGCCCGATCGCCCCCTCACCCCAGGAACATGGTGCAGCTGCACCACGGCATGAATGGAGCCGGCTGGGACGCTGCTGAGGTTGCGGGACCCCAAGGGAGGCCGGGGCTACAGCGACATGGCCCCGGACGCGGGCGCTTTCTCCAGGATTTGGGACCGGGTTCCCTGCTCTGGGTGCTGGAGCGCAATGCGCTTTCCTTTTTTACCTCAGGGAGATATTTGCGGAATCCCTGACAGAGGAACATGCTGTGTGAACTCAGACACAAGTGGTGTAACCCGACTCCAGGCCAGGACTAGGCTGTCACCCTCCTGGAGCCTCCCAGGCCCAAGTGTAGGCAGTTAACAGTTTCCAGGAGAAAAGAGGGGCTGACCCCCAGATGCTTCCAGGAAATGGGAAGGGGGAATAATTCAATGTGACTGTGGCGGAGGGCTTGCAAAGAAGAGAAGGAAATAAAAGGGTGTGGAGTGCTGGGGAGGGGCTACTTACTTTAAGCTCTTGGTGGCTGATTTGTACCAAAAAATAAAATAATTAAAAAAGAAAGTGTGGCCAGAAACAAGATTTCTATGGAGAAGAGCACATGTACACAAAATGGTCCACAAAAAGGTGACCACATGTCAAATATCCTTTTAGGTGCAAATCTTAAAGGAGCTACAAACCAAATGAGTCTCTAATTCCTTTAGGTGATCCAGAGCTCACCTCTGATCAGTTCCTTTCAGTTTTCCTCCTGATTTTCAATCCCTGAGCAGTTACATTAATAGCCTTTATTCCATGCTTCTCCCACCTCCAGGCACCTCCGAAGAAAGTGAATCTTCTAGTTGAGTGGGATCTTTGCAAACTGTTTACTAGTTACAGGAGCTCACACAGAGAGAGGGTCAAGGACACCTCCCTCTAGGGAAGAAGGGAAGGGGAGAAGAGAATGTAGGAGGAGCAGAGGGAAGGAGCCACCCTCCTGGAGCCTGTTGATTTCAGCCAGTCACTGGCTCTTAACTCAGGCAACTGCCAAGTGGAGCCAAGTACTCCTCACCAGATCCTGCTCATAAAGCAACTTAAGATCTTTGAGTGACAGCTGCAACATTAGCAGGAAGTATTATTTATGCCACATCACAGGGATATTGAAGGTGACTAGGAGACAACCTCACAGCACAAATATCAAACTCAGGTTCTTTGTTCAATAATAATACCTTTTTTAAAAATGAATATTAACATCCAAGTTAAGGAAACAAGTTTATGCATATGTCAACCATTCACTTTCCCAACCTACTTGCTTCTCATATTTTCAATTCTTTCTCAAACTTCCATAAAATGATTCATGTCTGTATCTCCTGAGTACCCACCAGATTGATGAAGACAGTCTCAACCATCAAAGAGCTAGCTGATCAGTACATGTTAAGATATGCTTTACACTACAATTCACCAAGATTGTGCTTTTCAAACTGCAATCCAGCACGTGCACATGCACGCACGCACACACACACATACTCACACTCACACTCACACTTAACTGAAATAAATATTTCACAAAGTAATTGTTACTATCATTATGCATGATATGCTCTAACATTTCTCTTCTTTTTCTCTTTCTGAGTGACCTGCTAAGTTGATTTCATGAGCAGCTGATAAATCTCAACCTGTACTTTAAAAAAAAAAAAATCATTGACTTTATGGAAACATAGAAGAAAGAATGATCAGTTCTTACTGAAGTGATACCAGGAAAAGCTTTGGTAGCAGCTGAACTAGCACTTTGCTTTTGAAAGAAAAAGATTTAATGAATTAAGTGACCTCAGCAGGGCAGAATTAGAACTGTGCATTCTTCCAAATAGATTAGGATTATAAGTAGGCAACATTTCTTCACGGAGAGTTGATAATTTAAGCCAAAATATTCCACCCTTTTGAAAAAACCTACACACTTAAAATTTATTTAACTATTTTCATTAAATTTGAAATTTTGGAATAAATGAATATGTTGGGCTTATAGACCATGAGGAGCAAAATCTAAATTAAAATTCAAAAAATACTTTTCTGAGGTGTAGTGGTGCACCCTATAGTCCCAGATACTTGGGAGATTGAGGCAGGAGGATCACTTGAGCCTAGGAGTCCAGCCTAGGCTGGACAACATAGTGGGACCCCATCTTAGAGAAATAAATAAAATTTTAAAATACCTTCTCTGGTCCCAGTTCTGTAACTAACTGGGCTTAAGAGTGTACTTTTCTAGAGGCCCAGCTGTCTTCATGTATAAAATGATATGGTTGGGAATGGAGTGATTTTTAAGGCCTTTTACTACTTTAAGTTCTTAGAGGGATAGCCTATTATTATCACTTCCATTTTGTTCAAAGAGAGCCATGCTGCCAGATTCTAGATTAGTGTTTAATCAAGCTTTGGCTGTCAATTTGGATTCTTTTATCATGTAAGAAAAAAATTAATAAAAGATTTTTGGGAAATAAAACTGTAAGAATTCAGGCTATTCTTATTCAACCTATATATTTCTGGACATCTATGCCTGTTTTCTCCTGTGCCTATTTCTCTGCTCCCTTTTCTGTGTGTATTTTTTTGGGGGGGGGGGCAGCCCCTTAAAATTGGTGCTTAAATGATAGTAAGTCCTTAGCCTTTTGCTTTTTGTTGTTGTTTTGTTTTCACACTCTCTCCCTTAGAGATTTTATCTACTTTTAGTTCCATAACTTTTACCTCCCAAATAACTCCTAAATCTCCAATCAGCCTTCTGGATCTAGTCCTATACGTCCAACTCTTTGCTAGATAGCTCAACTTGAATGTCACATACTCAACACAAACTTCATAGCAAATACTTTTGCAGTAGTCCCTTTCCACTCCAGCTATCTCCATATTAGAGCCAAAATAATGTTTTCAAGACTCAAATATATCCTGCCATCTCTCTTAATTAAAACTCTTCACAGTCATCTCATCACTTTTAGATTAAAGGGAAAACACCACCACATGTCTTTAAGACATTCACCTCTTTTTTTTTTCCTTCAAATCCTGTTTCAAATTCCATCCAAATAAAACTTTGCATCCTACTCTAGTTTCTTCCTCTCTTGAACACCTCCCTAAGGCAAATATTAACATCAGCAAGTGGTTCATGTGATGCCTTTTGATATTGCTTTTATTATCTTGGAAGGTTATTTATACTGTTTAGAGGTATTTAATTTTTCATATGTTTGAACTCCCTACTAGTCAAAGCCACCCAAGGAAAGTGTCAATGATTACATGTCTTCATCTGTTCCTACAGCTTCCACAACACCCTAAAACCACATCTGCAGTAACAGTCACACCACTGTGCTGCCACACCCTGTTTAAAGTCACCTCAAAGATTTTAAAGATTGGCAAGGAGTAGTTTTTATCTTTGTATTCTCTCCTCAGTATTTATAAAGCACTCCCAAGTATTGTGGAATTGATGAATGGATAAGTATCCCATAAATATTATGTTTTGCCTGGATTATTCTTATAATGTAAAAAGTTTGTTTTAATAGTTGCAAAGAAAATACATTTGTGAAAATGGTAATTGTAGAAAAATGATGTTTTGTTCACCTAAATTTCTCAGATTGTGTGCCCACCCTGACCTTTTCCCTGAACTCCAATTTATACCTAACTTCTTAGTAGAAATCTCCATCTGAATATAGACATCTCATACTTGTGATATCTAAAATGGAATCCTCTTTCTTCCCAGCAAACATGATCTTCCCTCATTGGACCCTATTTCAGTTTGTATCAACTCAATGTTTATAGTTTTTATAGAGTTTATAGTTGTTTGGGCCAAATTCTTTTGAGTTTTCCTTGGCTCATTCTCTTTCTTATACATCACCTCATCTGTCTATGAGTCTTATTGTTTCATATATAGTATGTTTGAGTACATGCACGCGCGCGCGCGCACATTCCATGTAGCACCAATGTCACTGGAATTTCTGCCACTATGCTCCAAGATGCCATCATCTTTACCCCAAGTTATTTGAATAGCTTCCTCTACTGGTTCCCCTGCACCAACCCTAATTCCCCTACAGTCTATTCTGAACAGAGAACCAGAGTAACTCATTTAAAATATGTCAGGTTACTCATCCATGAGAAACCCCTGTTGTCTACCTCAGAGTAAAGGCTGATACTGGTTCATCAGCCCATAAGGCCCCAGGGCCCTGCATGATCAGGAGCCTCTCTCCTCCTCTCGGATTCCCTCTTGTACTCTTCTTGCCACTCTCTCCCTATACATCCTGCTCTAGCCACAGTGGTTCCCCTGGCTTTTTCCTCAAAAACTGTAAGCACCCTTCCTCCTCGGGGTCTCTGAGCTAATTGATCCGTCTGCCTACTATGCTCTTTCTTTAGAAAGCTACAGGATCTTCTTCCTCTCCTTCATCTTGGATCAAATGTCACCTTCTCTAGGCCCCAGTTCAATCCCCAATACTGCAATAAATAAATAAATAAACCACAAATGCTACCCTCTCAAACAGGTGACTTCCCTATTTAAAACTATAACCCACCCATGCTTCTTGTCAGCATTCCATATCCCCCTTCATTATTTTTTTAATTCTATAGTATCACCACCTTCTAAAATACTACATTTACTAGCTTTACATATCTTGTCTCCCCCCTAGCATGTAAATGCCATGAGAAAGCTGAATTTGACCTATTTTTTTCTCTATCACCAGTGCTAGGAATGGTGTCTGGTACATAATAGGTACTCAATAAATACTTGTTGAATAAAAGAATGCATGAAAATTAAACTGCTGATTTCTTTGTCCTCCCTGGATTTAATTATAATAAAACCCAATCTGAACACAAAATTAAGAAAATATTTTAAGATAAATGGCATACCTAAAGACACTCCTCCTTTTAAAAGGGGTATTTTATAAACAAATTATTCTAACAAACTAATGTTAAAATGCAATGCAGAATCTGGTCTTTCTATAAGAGTTCTGAAAAAAATAGAGAATAATGTATTAAATTTGTTAGCAAAGGACAATACAAACTGTATAACACAGAAAAAACATAACAATAGAAATTAGGAAGGAGAGATTGCCAGAGAAGATTCCATAGAAAATTGGTGTCTTATTGCCCATTAAAGGATTAAATCAGGATTGGGTAATCTGGGGAGAGGTTACAAGCAATCCAGGTATGTAGAATATAAGTGAAGGTACAGAGGGCCAACTGGACTGAAGCAAAGGGTACACACCATCTTGGAATAAGGGGCCAGAGACTACGGGGCGTGAAGAACTACACTGGGGAAATCTTGAAAGTCAGGGTGAAGAGCCTTGACTTTGCTCCTTGAGGCAGGTCCTGGTTCTCAATGTGGACAAAGTTATGGTTTAGATATGAGGTGTCCCCAAAAAACTTATGTGTGAGAAAATGCAGGAATGTTCAGAGGTGAAGTGATAAGATTATGACAGCTGCCACCTAACCAGTGAATTAACACACTGATATGGATTAACTGGGTGTAAGATGTAGCTAGAAGAAATAGCTCACTGGGGGGCATGCCTATGGGGTTTATATTTTCTCTCTGGTAAGCAGAGATGTCTCTCTGCTTTCTGGTTGATGGGAACTGAGCAGCTTTCTTCTGCCATACCTTCCAACCATGATGTTCTGCCTCATCTTGGGCCCAGTGTTATGAAGTTGGCCAACCATGGTTTGACCCACTGAAGCCATGTGTCAAAATAAACTTTTCCTCCTCTAAATTGTTCTTGTCAGGTCTTTTGATCATAGCAATGCAAATCTGACTAAAACAGGTAAGGAGAAAGGCAATGGGGGTAAGAAGAACTGGGAACTGTTTACAAGCAAGATTGTTCTGTTTCTTTGTTTACTGATTATGCTTTGTCTTATTACTTTGCTTTCTGTAGCTTTACCAAACAATATCACACATACTTGGACTGTACACTCAACCTACCAAATCAGGTCTCCCAGGCCAGTGTATTTTCAGAAGCTCCATGTTATTTAGACAATAAAACACTGCAGGCTCTGGGACTTATATAGTGTTTATACCTTTGTTTTTTCTCTCTCAGTAAATCTCATATCTATACTTTTCTCTCAAAACGATTTTTTCAAACATGAATGGCTTGACCCTGCTCCTTTCTTAATTTCTTCTTTCTACCTCTTCCATAATGTATTAGCCAAGACTGGAAATAATACTGTAATAATGACTCAATCAATGCCAACAATAGTAGGAGGATTACAACCCAGCTGTTGTATGTCATGCTCCATTAACATCACCAACTGTCAAGTCAGCCTTTAAAAAACCCAACTCCACATTTGCTTAATCATATTCAGACCCCCCATATAGCTCTTATAATGGAATTGCTTGAAAACATATAAATCTCTCACCAATCTCCTAAAAATAAAGTTCCACTTCACTAGAAATGATTAATCACCATGATAGACACATTCTTTTCAAATATAATAAAACTTCCACAATTCAAACTCTGCAACTTTGATATCCGTGTTAATTCATATCTTTACCTTCCTTAAAAATAAAAATATTTAAAATAAGTTAATATAGTAAACAAAGGAGCATGAGAGTAGTGTTTAAAGTAACCTCAACATTTTATTATACATTTACAAGTAGATAGCAATTATGATCATATTATGCACATTTATCTAGGTGGGGTGGTATAGAATTGTGGAATGTGCAATAGCTTTTGAACCAAAGAGATCTAGGTTCAACTTCTGGTTCTGCTATTTTCTAATTGTGCAATTTGTGGACAATTACAGAATAATAGTTTATAGTAGGATTGCAATCAGGAGATTGGGATCTAGACAGGTCACCAAGAGGGTTGTAACTATATCTGTAACGCTGCTATTTTGTTTTTCCACCTGAGGCACACAGAGTGAAAAGAATGGTTGTTCATATTTAGATAATAGATACACTGACAAGTATTCATTATTATTTGTATATTCCTGACATTTGTGAAACAGCTCATAATTTTTTTTGAGTAAACCAGAGAATGTTTTCATATTTATCATTATGTAAGGCATTTTGAAAATTAATGGCCATCTTTCATACTGTTCAGAATGTGTGGTGCTAACATATCCTTAACTCAGTTGTCTGGCATGATAAAAAAAAAAAAAAAAACTGTAAGAATCAGTATCTATTATACATTTTTTCCTGAAAGTAACAAAATAGCCCATAATTTTTCTTAAAAAATTAATTATTTTAAAGAGAATGAAATGAGAAATGTTTTAAGTAGACAGTTATCAACTAGATATAAGGACAAATTCTCTATAGTAGAGTTGAATGTAGTGAATTTATTGCCAAATTCCTTTCATATATTTAAATATCAAATCTTTAGTAGGTACTTGCTTTTTAAAAAAAAACTTTTTAAAAATTTTTATATTTTAGTTGCAGTTGGATGCAATACTTGATTTTATTTACTTATTTTCATGTGGTGCTGAGGATCGAACCCAGGTCCTTGCACGTCCTAGGCGAGCTCTCTATCACTGAGCCATAACCCTAGCCAGGTACTTACTTTTAAGAAAGAACAATATACCTGCCACAAAAGGGACTTAACTAAAACTGAAGAACCACTCGTCAGTGATATTGTTAAGAGTCTTCACATCTCAGCTAGAGAGAACTTTTAAGATCTTCGGACATCCTGAGAATCTATGTTTGAAACATACTTTCTCCTAGAAACAATTCTAACAAAGATGTTCTCTACTGAGAGAGCTATCCTTTTTCGAGTAGTCTCAGAATACCCACAAGCTCTCCTATAGCACTAAAAAGGTAATAAGAGTCTATCTACTCACACTGAGTACTCTGATTGCCTTTTGCTACAAGAAGAGGTAAGTAAGTGTAAGGGACACCATATTTCCAAAACAAAAGCAGTAACCCAAAGATGATCTCCAATAGACTGTTTAAACTTTTAACTTTTCTTACTGTCTTATTTTCAAGATAGCTCTATAACAAAGGCTCACAAATGGCTAGGAAGTATTTTCTGTATTTCAGAATCCAGTCAAATATAACCTAGGAAGCCAATTTGTCTTGGATTGAGAGAGAGAGGCAGATGGGAAGAGTTGGGGCAGATGAAGGGATTTTATTCATAATACATATATGTATTCATAATACATATATGTGTATATATAATATACATATATGTATACATTCGTAATACATGTATGTATATACAATATACATATACGTAGATATTCATAATACTTAGAATTTCTACATTGTTCTGATAAAATCTGAGTTGCAAGAGTACTTAATTTAATTCCTGGTTGTTTTTTAATGATTTAGACTTATATTATAAAATTAGCTGGATTCAATTATAGTGTCTTTTCCACAACAACCACTGACATGGGATTTGATGATGTATACAACACTTCAACGTATATTATTTCATTGTACCTTCACTACAATTTTTGGAGTACACAAATTAGATATCATTATCCCCATTTCCCTACTTAGGAAAAAGAGACATCAAGAGCCTTAGCTGACTTGCTCATGAAGAGGAGGAGTACAGACTACAACTTCCTAGTTGGACTCCATATTGCACACTCATCCAGGGTTTTGGTCATGAGACTATATATCCCCTGTGAGCCTAAGATTGACCTGTGACTAAAACAGTATTTCCCCTTTGTTATGATTTATATATGGAAGCATCCCCCAGAAGCTCCTGTGTTAATGCAGAAATATCCAAAGATGAAATAATAAGATTATGAGAGATGTAACCTAATCAGACTATCCTAGTTTGGACTAACTGGGTGGTAACAGGCAGGTAGGATGTGGCTTGAAGAGGTGGGAGACATGCCTGCAGACATGCCTGGGAAGGATTCATCTTTCCTATGTCCACTTTCCCTTTCTCTCTCTCTTCCTCCCAGCCTGCATGAGGTGAGCAGCTTTCCTCTGTTCTACTCTTCTGTCATGATATTCTGCCTTACCTTGGCCCCCAGAGAAATGGAGTCAACTGACCATGGACTGAACCTCTGAAACTGGGAGCCCCAAATAAACTTCTCCTCCTCTAAGTTGTCTGGTCAGGTGTTTTGGTCACAGTGCTGGAAAGCTGACTAACATGCCCATGTACCTCAGGTCTCTAACATCTTTCCAAAAAGCATCCTGGACTGTAAATAATTATCCCTCTGTCCTTGGAGGACCTGACCATCTGAGCCTATGTAAAATTCACTTTCTCCACTTTCAAGATGAGTAAACCAAAGAGGACCCTCAAAAGGTTAAACATAACAGTTACCATATGACCCAAAAATTCCTCCTCTAGTTTCACACTCAGAAGAATTAAAGCTATATGACCCTATAACAACCTATACACAAACATTCATAGCAGAATTATTCTTGATAGCCCCAAGTGAAAATATCCCAAGAGTCCTTGGGCTAATGAATGAATGCATAAAATTTAGTATATCCAAATGCTGGAATATTATCCAAATATAAGAAGGAATGAAATACCCATACATGCTACAACATGGAGGAACCCTGAAAACACAATGGCGTTTTATTATTAAAGTAAATGGGCACACTGTCATGTGTAACTAATTAAAACAAATAAAAATAAAATTTAAAAAAGTAGAAGGGCACAAAAGGTCATATAGTATACAATCCTGTCTATATGAAATACTCAGAATACACAAATATATGGAGAGAGAAAGTAGATTTGTTGTTCCCAGGAGCTAAGCTAGAGAGAAGGAGAAATGGGGAGTGATTAATAATGGAATGAGGTTTCTTTCTGGAGGTGAAGAAAGTGTTCTGGAGAAAGACACTGGTGATGATTGTACAACTCTGAATTACAGACTGTAGAAGGGTGAGTTGTGAGGGATATCAATTATATTTCAATAAAGCCATTGTTTAAAAAAAATAATTGAAAGCTAGGAGAAGCAACTTCCTCAATCATTTTCCCTTTATAAAGGTTTTCTGTAATAAAGATTTAGTTATATATTTAAATTCAATTCAACTTAGTTAAAGTTAAAGGCTTAGAATTGATCATGTCTAGTCTGGGTATGGGGTGCATGCCTGAAATTCCAGCGGGTTGGGAGGCTGAGACAGGAGGATCAAGAGTTCAAAGCCAGCCTCAGCAACAGTGAGGCACTAAGCAACTCATTGAGACCCTGTCTCTAAATATAATTCAAAATAGGGATGGGGATGTGGTTCAGTGGGTGAATGCCCCTAAGTTCAATCCTCAGTACTCCCCCCAAAAAAGAATTGATCATGTCTAAATATTTTGCATGTTAATCCTATTTAAATTGTGGGGCACTAACAGAAAGGCTACATGGAATATCCTCTTAATGGCCTTCAATACTAATTATTCATAGCTAAAGTTTTATTATAATTCCAGATAAAACAAATTCAAATATGTGATCCATTCAAATACATAATCTATTCTATATTTTGATACAAGGAAAACATTCCCATTAGGCTGTCCTGATGAATATTTATAACATTTGCATATCACATTCTAACAAGGAAATGTAAATAGAAGTCATTCAACTCAGTCTTCCACTCATCAATTCTTTCACTCCAACACAGAGATTTCTGCTTAGTTTTCCAGAAACCAACTACTGATACCTGCCTCAGAAAGACTGGGGATGCTACAAAGACTTCACTTTTTTCTTTCAGATTGCAGAATAAGCAAATTTATCTTTTAAAACTCTGTTTCTGAAATTTCTACATAAGTTCTAAAGTTTCAGAGTCATTTATATGCTAAACTATTAATACCATTTCATTTTCTCCCCTAAAACTCAGAGCACATCCTCTACACAGCTTTTTCTTAAAATAACTGGACTGATGACAGGAGAGCTAACAACAGGTTGATTAACAAACCCTATCTTAGACAGCTTTAGTATGAGCATAAAGGATGAGGGTTCAGATGATGTTCCTGCTGCCTCTTCCCACCACAGATACACAACCACACCACCCCTGATCCTGGAATAGCAAGATGTCGTCATCAGCACCACACCAGAGCACTGTGAACTATATAAAAACAAAACAAAACAAATAACAACTTCTCTGACCACCAAAAATAGACAGCCCAGACAGAAATAGTGTGGCCAGAGACAACTAAATGAACTGCATGGTAGAAATGACATTTGAGCTGCAGCATTGCCTGGAGCTTCCAAGAACTTTTAGGCTCCAAACTAGATTTTCCCTCACCTTAGCCCAACCAATACCTGCAGGAGGTGATGTTTGTCCACCTGGTTCAACTCAGAAAGACTATCTGTTGAGCTACTAGAATTCAGGGGGAAATATCAATCAATGGCCTCAACTTTTTTCTCAAGATTTTCAATAATCCTTTTTCAATCCTTCTCAAGACATGAAGGCAGTTTTGAAGGCATGACTAGGATCTGCTGTGGTCGTAAGAGCTAAGAGTTCACAGTGATACACGAACTACCATAGACTGGTCAGCAGCAAAGCACTAACCGAAAGTAGAGGGTGAGTTGAGAGAGACACAGCCAACATGATCCCAAATCAACACTCTAGTGCTCCAGCCATGACAAAAATCTTCTTATTTCTGAACTATTTTTCTGCTGCCTCTAGGACTTTGCAGGGGTAGCAGCATTAGCATGCAATGTCCCTCCTCTTCACTCCTCATTCAGCTCAGATGTTAAGTAATTAACTTAGATATTAAAGAAGGCTACTGGACCCTAAGGCTAGACAAGGGCCTCCTCCTGAGTGCTTTCACAGCATTATGCACCTATTCTTATTGTGGTCTTTACCACAATCTATTAGGATTATCTAATATTGGCTGTCTCCCCAAATACACTTAGAGCTCCTGAAGAGCAGAAAAGATCTTTACTTTTTTCCCCAAAATGAAAATCACTTCACTGATTTATTGGTTTGTACTGTTGTTTTAATGATTATAAAAATACTGTGTTTGTTCCAGCTGTTCTCTTTTCTCCCCACGAATGGCATAACTTAGCAGTTGCTCAAGCAACTTGATGATGTCAAGAAAGCTTGACACGACAAAGTACAACAAAAAAAAGAAAAGAAAACAAAAGAAAGAAAGAGAGAGAGAGAGAGAAACAAAGAAAGGAAGGAAGGAAGGAAGGAAGAGAGGAAGGAAGGAAGGAAAAGAAAAGAAAGGGGGGCAGGTAATGTTAACTATGTACCCCGAACTCTGCTAATCATTATAGTTAGTAGTGAAAAGACATTGTGTATCTGATATTATGGAGCTCAGATTGTAACAGGAAAGATTAACTATAGCATTCATACTATTAAACCATAGATAATTCATAGTATTAAAAGGAAAGTTCAAGGTACTCTGGAAATTTGCAGCAGAGTAATAACTAAGTTTCAGATAGGAATGGGGAGATAACTTGGTGGTAGGTCATCCTTGGCCTTCACTGATTCCTTCACACCCAAATCAATAACTTAGTTCTGTCAATTATGCCTTTGAAATCTCTCTTTCATCTGTTCATTTACCTCATTCCTCTGCTGGCATCATCATCAACTTTTGCCTTGGATGTTGAGCCTCCTAACCGTTCTCTCTGCCTCAAGGCTTTAGTCCTCCTATCCAGAGTCCATGCAGAAGCCAAAGAGACCTTTCTAAAAAGCAAATATGATTATGTCGACTGCCTGTTTAAAACCTTTAAGCAGTTCCCATTGAGCCTGTTTAAAATGTAAAGCCTTTACAGAACTTATAAGGCCACATGTACTGGCTTCTGTCTCTTATCTTCTCTCTCTTATTCTCCAGTCTTAATTTTTTTCCACATTGCTTGTCTCCCATGTTCTAAGGATATTGACTAGCTATAGTTCTTTCTCTCATATGAATCTTGATTCATATTGTTTCTTCTACATGGAACATTGCTTATTCTCCCTCTCCCATCCCATGTTAGTGGTTTATTCTTCTTCCTGTTAAAGTAAATCAACTTTTCAAGTTGAGTATTATTTAAAAAAAAAAAAAAAGCAGAGAAAGATATTCCTGGACTGACTCATACCACAATGCCTCATCACCTGGGGCCCAAGAACTGGCAGAATATGCAAATTTCTCAACCTCTCTAAAGAAAATGAAATCCACCAATACGTTATTAGAAAGCCCTTACACTAAGAAGTTAATAAACTCAGGATCAGAGCACCCAAGATTCAGTGTCTTGTTATTCCATATGTCCAACCACACAAATGTCAGCTTTGCCCTAGGGAAACAAAATAAATAAGGAAGAGGCTATAGAATATGCTAAACTTTTGTCCAAGAGAATGGAAGAGGTTAAAAAAAAAAAATCAGGAATACATTGCCAAGCCCTCTCTGAGAGCTTCTAAGTCTAAAAGTCAGAATCTAATCAAAACTAATAATTTTTAAGAGTTGGGGCTGGGGTTATGGCTCAGCAGTAGAGTGCTCACCTCGCACGTGCATGGCCCTGGGTTTGATCCTCAGCAACACATAAAAATTAATAAATAAATAAATAAAGTAAAGGTGTTGTGTCCAACTACACAACTACAAAAAAATATTTTAAAGAAAAGAGTAACATATAAGATCAGGCCAAAAAAAGAAAGAAAGAAAACAATGCTGGATAACATTCACCCTTAAACACACATCACTGCATACATTCACACCTGATCACTGTGGGATTAACAGCCAGGACAGGGGCTGACATGTAGCACATACTCACATACTGAGTGAATAAATGAGTTAACCCATAAATGTATAAGGGAATCAGCTGTCCACAGAGAGACATAATAAAACTATGACTAAGAGGTCAGACTTTGTAATCAGTATACTTATATTCATATTCAGCTCCAGTACTTCCTAGTCATTTCCTATCTTCAGTGAATCTTTGTCCAAGTGAAGATAATGATAGTAACAACTTTAAAGGCCTGTTAGGAGAACCAAATAAGATAATGCAAGGCAAAAGCATCCATAGAGGTGGACACATGGTAAGCACTCAATAGGTATTAATTAGTATCCTTTTTATTGTTATTTTTAAATTTTATTATTGGAATAGAAATTATGATAATAATGGAAATTCCACAGGGTCCACAGGAAGGAAGATAGGGCTTTTTAAAATATTTTTTTAGTTGTAGTTGGACACAATACCTTTATTTTATTTATTTATTTTTATGTGGTGCTGAGGATCGAACCCAGAGCCTCGCATGCGCTAGGCAAGCACTTTACCACTAAGCCATATCTCCAGCCCCAATAGAGCTCTCTTCATATGGTGAAGAAAAGAAATGAGGACAGAGTAATGAGATTAAATTTTTAAAAATGGAGAATTATTCTAATTTAAAGCCTTATTTGCTGTGGAAGTGGTTGCTCTCTTTTCTGTGTTGCTAGCCATACCTTACACAAATTGTTCAATTTTTATGATTTATTCTTTTTGATAAAGTTACTTTATTAATTTTATAACCAAATATGAGCTAATATGTGTGTTTTTATATGCATGTATATACATACACAAAAAACTAGGGAAACGTTTTATCCTGATAGTTAGGACAAAAAAAAAAAGGTCTTAAAGACATATTTTCATTCATCAATTATTCCAATCTTGAAATATCCTCAGCAACACATAAAGACATATTTTCATTCATTAATTATTCCAATCTTGAAATATCTCATCCTCTGCTGCTTTAAAATTGTTTAAATAAAATATTTTATAACTTAAATTTCTGATGCCACTCATCAGGTTTTATACTCTGAATGGTAACTTGCATATGTCTCAGTCATTCCTGTAGTACTTAAGGAAAAACATGGTTGATGTGCTACTCGTCACATATCTCTGGCAATGTTGCTCAGGAAACAAATGTCACTAAAGTTCTGTAGAAGGCCTCTGAGGAGTCATGTTTAACAGGGAGAAAAGCTATGCTTATGAACACGTAAAGTTTAGAATCTCCCTCCTTCTCATCTAATAACTTTATGAGTGTCTTAGGACACAAGTGGAAACAAAACTAGTATGCTTGGGACACTGTGGTTATGGAAATATAAATGCCATTTTTAAAATTAAAATGCAGTTCACTGGTAGCATTCATTTCCAAGACTACAATTACAGAGAAACACTCAAAAACACTGAAACTGCAGAACATAAAGGCAGCGCTGACATCACCCAGATTCACCTAATTAGCAAAGCATATCCAGACTCTGATAATTCAGCGTTCCACAAAGGTAAAAAGTTTAAAAGCCTCTCCATTTTAGCATTTTTTTCTTCTTTCTCCCCCCACCCAAGACACAAGTGGAAAAGTTTGCCAGGTTGGGTGGGATCTCAACAGGCTGACTCACTGTGGTTAGATTGAGACGGCCAGGGAAAGCTGGCTTCAGTCTACAGTTAGAATGCTGCAGCTGGTTTGACTAGCATTTTCATGTTAAAGACAACATTATTAGAAAATGTGTAAACAGAATAGAGCAGTGGAGGCCTCCTCTTGATTTAACAAAGACCCCTACCCTTCAGGGCTCTTCTGTGGCTTCTGCCATTTAAAATTCTATGTATAAACCAAACTGCACACATTCCACCAATGGAACCTCTCCTTCCCCAGATGATCCTCTCATTTCCCCAAGAACCTTGAAATCATTGGAGTTATCCTGGCTTCTCTACTTTATAACTTCAGGCAAGTTATTTGATCCTTGCTCTCTTTATAGTTTAATGGATGTCATAATAATAACAATCTTATAAATTAGAAAGATGAACTCAAAATTAGCTGAAATAAAATAAATATTTAGAAAAGTGTCTGGTGTATAAAATCACTCAATAAACAGTGTTTATTATTATTAGCTACTATTATGATCCTCTTAATAAGTTCTGTGAAATATTATTTCAATGAAATAAATGTACATTTCTTGGTTTTCCATTCTACCACCAATACCCACTTTAGAACCATTCACTTATTGTGAATACCAAGTAGTGGCAAGAGAAATACAAATCCAGTGGAATACCCAATCTTCAGAACTTTTCGATAAGTTTAATCGATGAACATTTACTGAGTGCTTATTACAAACTAAATTATGCCAAATTCTAGAGAATAGAAAAGAATAAGCAAGAGGTGTTCTCTATCCTCAATAAGCTTATAGTCTGGGTATATATTCTATGATTAGAGTGTTACAGAAAGCATCCTAAAAAAAGCAGGGGACACTAGAGCTGAAACTCAAAGAGTGAGAAGGCTTTAACGAGGGGAAGTATGAGAGAAGGTTTTCCAGTAGTAACAAAGACATGGAAGTATAAAACAGCTTTGAATTACAAGTAGGTCAGAATAATGGAGCAATTAATGGAGTTTTCTGTGAGAGAGAAAACTGAGCACTAAAAGTGGATTTACAGTTTACCTAGAGAACTCTGGTAGAATTCTCATCTACATCACTCTCCATAGAAGGAGCTTATGATTCCTTTTCCAGATGAGCCAACACCTTCATTAGCACCATACTTCACCAAGTGAGCTCCCCGCTGCCTCGAAAAACTCATTATTTTAGGTCGAACAAGGGACAGGTATTATTTTCAGGCTCGTGTCATGAAACATCAGACAAATTTCTTTGTTATTCTTTGTGCCTGTAGTTCCTTGTTTGTAAATGGGGATAATTGTAACGCCTTTTCCACAGAGTTATTGTAAATATTAAATGAAGTAACACTATCACATACTTTGAACACTACTTGACATGTAGAAAGTGATCACTAGATGCAGGAGCTGGGGTGGGTGCTATGACCATTCCTTAGCATACAAGGATTTTTTTTTTCTCAACTATTGACCATGTCCATTTGTATATAAAAATTAATTCTTTTTTTATAGTCCTGGGGTTGAGCTCAGTAGAGCTCTCTACCACTGAGCTATGGCCCCAGCCTTTTTTTTTTTTTTTTGAGACAGGGTTTCACTAAGTTACTGAGTTGCCCTCAAATTTGCAATCCTCTTGCCTCAGCCTCCTAAGTGGCTGGTAATAAAGACATGCACCACTATACTCAACTTTTAAATTTATATCTGACCTAATAATCTGTCAGGATTGATGATTGTGATATATAATAAACTCTAGAACCCAGAAAAAGTCACAGTTTCTGTGAGCCCTGGTTCTCTTTTGAAAAACGAGGACAATGATGCTCGTTTCAAGTCTTATAAAGACAAACTAAGGCAACTTAAGCATATAACCCACTGATCTAATATACAGATCTAGAAAGAAAAGAGATCCCTTTATCAGTGCAAACTCTTTATAACAAAGCTGACAAGGCTTTAAAATTAATTAAATCACTCACACATTCAAAGACACAAATGAAGGCTATATGCTAAGTGATACTCTCCTTTTATCCTGTGAAATACCATCTATTGGTCTCAACCTGACAAATACAGCTGGGAGTTAGAATTTAACTGACACCTAGAAAGGTGAATCAAAGCAGGGCCCAAAGCATTGCTCTTCCTTCCCTCCCCATCATTCTTCACCCCACTCCTGCTGTTCACTGAGGGTAGAGAAGGAAAGAGAAACCATCATATCTTCAAAGTTTTGCCCTTCTTATCCCTTTCCCCTGCATTGACATAACTGTCCCTTATCATTTTCGCTTGTTAACTGACCAATTATGTTTTGGTTACATAATGTATCCGTTTTTTCACTTTTAGTCTATAACTTTTTACTCTGGAATCAAAGGCATTTTCCCAAATGTCCTATAGCAGCAAGTATTTTAGAAACAATCACCTTACTGATGCATTAATTTTTTTACTTCTCTCCTTGTTTAAGCTCTCCTTTCTTATCTCCCTATAATCCAGTCTCTCATTGGCTCACTCATGAGTATATCTTTCTTCTCCAAAAATGTCCTCACTGTCTAGAGTATTGCACTCTCTCTCTCTCTGACTAGCAAAATATAACACAATTTTGGAAACCTCCTTCACTGTATAGCCATAAGAGATAATCACTGGTAGAAGGCCCTTCACCATTCCTTTAATAAAATTAGATATGTTCTCCCAAATTTCAGAGTACAGTGTTCTTATCTCCATGACAGCACCTTTAAGTTACATAATGTCTGAAATTCCTAATAAACAGTACCTATTCGAAGGGCAGGAATAATTTCTTAAAGTGATCAAACATTTGTTGCATGGACAGATTAAATAAGAATAGATGAAATACAGATTCCTGGCTGCTCATCTCAGATTGCATTCCTTTGACATCTTCTTCAAGCTGTGGAGGAATCAACCTTTTCTGACACAAAACCTTTAACATGTTACTTCCTGTCTTACAGTACAATCACCCATCCTTTATCCCAAGACTCCAGAATGCACAGTTAAAATCTTACAGAAAATGTCATGGTATTCTGTCATTTTAAGGATGGAACATTGGAATGTAACCTGACCCTTCCTATATTTTTTCTAACTAAGGTTTCCTCCAATTTTCAAGTCCTCTCATGGAGGTACTGTCCCTCATAATCTACTAAATGAATGAATATAAGAATGAACACATACATGAGCACAACACAGCATGGTGGACTGGCAATGAGTTTCTGACAAAGAAGTGTTTTAGTCTCATTGTTTTTTACTTATTACTTGATGTACAGAGGAGAGAGATTTAACTATCTGTCATTGGCCTTTTCTCTGCATCCTAACTTGGTTTCTGTCAGTGATTCCCCATAAGAAATAAGGACAAATCCATGATATTAGACTTGAACTCTAAGAGAAAAGGACTCAGGACTTTATATCTGAAAGTCAGCTAAGCCCTGCTCAGCCCCACAGCATCCAGCCATTCAAACTTTCAGTGGAGGCAACACCCATCATGTCTATGTTCCCAGTCACTTCTCAGCCACAAGGAACACATGGGAAGACTGCCTGTCAAGGCTCCCCAAACAAGGAGCTCTCAGCCCTTCTGCAGTAGCAGATCCAAAAGGTGGGGGAAAAGGAGGGGCCTGAGTTACTACCCCACTCCCACAACCAGACACACAGCTTTTCTTTAAAGTCACTTAATATTCCTGAGAATTCTTTGATTTTTAAAAAAATCAGTGTCCATGACAAACAACTCTGATCAAGAAGACCAAGAGTAAGTTGTTCAATTCCTAATAACATGTTATATGGAACATTACTGCCATGGCAGTATCTAGTACAAATAATTGAAGTCCCAGGAAAACATTTATAACTACAAGATGATAAAAGACAGGATAAACCATTTCAACACAAAACTTTTTTGAAAAATGGAGTTTTATTGTTTTATGACCAAAGTGATCAACTCCAGAGTGAAAGAAAACCACAGGATCTAAGGATCTAATTACGCAGTACTCATGTGAGGCCTGCCCACTGGGTAACCCCCAGAGGGCACCAAAGAGCTGTTTCTTTTTTTAGAACATGGGTAAAAGACATTATGGGTGCCTCTTTCTGGGCCCTATGATCCCAGCAGACAGGTCCTATTGTATAGATTCCCTGGGATCAACCCAGCTCCAGGAGAGCTGGGGGTCTATATTACACTATCAGTCATTGCTTCTTAACCAAATCTAAGGACAAGCAAGGAATATCAAGCAACATGGCTAGATGCTTGATGAGATGCAAATGGTTCTGAGAAACCTCATAGAGCAAACAATACTCAGATCTCTGGAATGGTCCCAGACAGTAATAGAGAATATAATGCTAGCTGACTGGACTAGGACTCCTGGGCTTACTATGTCGCAGCTACAGAATCTCAGGGTGCTACTTAAACTTCCTGACTTCATCTGAGAAGTAAACAAGAACACAAATGGTGGGGCTGGGGTTGTGGCTCAGTGGTAAAGCACTCACCTCGCACGTGCGAGGTCCTAGGTACAATTTTCAGCATCACATAAAAATAAATAAATAAAATAAAGGTATGTGTCCAACTACCACTAAAAAATAAACACTTAAAAAAACACAAACGGTAAAACAAAAATTTATTGGTACAGGCAAATATCCATAAACCACAGCCACCAGCACACAGCTAACAGAGCATATGCTTATGGGACATAGGCTCTTCAAACACCATTATGATGACTATGCTTATAACCCCAACTAATGTACACATCATATTTTTATAAGACATCACTATTCCATCATACTGTTTTTAATTGGGATTAGAGCTATCCATCGTGTGACTTACCTTCTCAAAGTCTCGAAGAGCCTGGGTCTGCACCTGAGGGGGCTTCTCAAATGCTCTCAAGAAATGTGTCTGCCCAAAGGGGACCTTTTCACCATTTCTCCAAGTCTGTGACTGCACTGGTGGGCCTCTATCTTTAGTGTCACTAAGAAAAGCTGTCAGTGAAAAAGAACAACAATGAAATTTATATAATAAAGGCACCTTGATCATTCTAAGTGGCACATTTCAGAAGATTACGGTTTCCACAAAATGCATTTCAATTCTGGACCACATAGAAAGAATTCATATAAAGTAGCCTGAGGTAGATCATATTAATAATGGTTCTTAGTAGAAAAAACTACATGGTTTGTGTTCATGCTCCTTTGCAATATGGTGTTCCTACTCCTCCAATTAAGTAGAATCTATTTCTCCAGCCCTCAAATCTGGGGTGGCCCAGTGATTTGCTCTGAGTAACAAAACATGATGAAAATGATATTGTATGAATCCCAGAAACTATGATTCACAGTAAGAAGCTTTTTTCTGCTCTTGCCTTTTTAGCACCTCAAGACCACAGTGCATTAAAGCCCAGTTTACCTACTGGAAAAGGAAAGGCCACGTTCCAGGAAATTAAGATGCCCAGCTTATACCCAGTCACCAAATGCCAGACATGTGAGCAAGGGTATCTTGGACCCTCAGGCCCAGGCAAGCTGTTAGATTAGTCATTTCAGTGATCCCACATGAGACCAGCAGAAAAAAAAATGCCCAGTTTGCCAACAGAGAACTGTGAGAAATAATACAGTATTGTTTTAAGCCAAGGGTAAGCAAACCTATTCTTAAAGGGCCATATAGGATTTTAGGCTTATGGGCTTCACAGTCTCTGTCATAACTACTCAGTTCTGCCCATGTAGCTCAAAGCAGACACAGAAAATACATAAGTGAATTAAGCAGGACTAGGTGACTGAAATTTTATTTACAAAAAAATGGATATTGGTCTATGGGCTGAAGTTTGCTGACAATATTTTTTTAATATCTTTATTTTTATTTATTTATTTTTATGTGGTGCTGAGGATGGAACCCAGGGCCTCACACGTGCGAGGCAAGTGCTCTACCACTGAGCTACAATCCCAGCCCTGCTGACAATCTTTTCTTTCTTTCTTTTCTTTTTTTTTGGTACCCAGGATTAAACCCAGGGGTGCTTAACCATTGAGCAACACCCCAGCCCTTTCTATTTTTTACTTTGAGAAAGGGTGTTACCAAGTTGTTAAGGGCCTCTATAAATTGCTGAGGCTGGCTTTAAACTTGAGATTCTCCTGCCTCAGCCTCCCAAGTCACTGAGATTACAGATACACCGCATCTGCATGACCCATTCCTGTTTCAAGCCACTAAGTTTGGGGTAGTTTTTTACATGACAAAAAATAACCAAACTAGTCTTTAAAAGGAAAGAAAAGGGCTGGGGCTATAGTTCAGAAGTAGAGTGCTTGCCTAGTACATATGAGGCCCTGGGTTCAATCCTCAGCATCATTTAAAATTAAAAAAAAAAATAGCATAAAGGTATTGTGAAAAAAAAATTTTAACTTTTTAAAAAAGGAAAGAAAAAAGCTACTAGCTAAGAAGTATTTCTACAAATCTCTGTAAGAGAATTTTTCAGGATACTATTTAGGAATAATAATTGTAGCAACCAATATCTTCATACAGCACTATAGGTTACAAAATAATTTTGCATGAATTAAGGCATTTATAGAGTCACAGCAACTAGTGAAATAGACCAATGTGATTACTGAATTCATTTTACTCCTGAGTAAATAAAGGATCAGAAAGTTTGCTTGCCCAAAACCAATCCCATGTTCTTTCCACCCGTCTCTCTTAGCAGTATGCTAATACTGTGTTAAGTCTAAGACTCAGGAGGAATGAGACAAAGGGGTCAAATTTCAACCATTCCATTAATCAACAGAAGTATTGTTCTTGGAGGGTCTGTGAACCCTATGCCTGGTTCTGAGCAGTGACACTGTGAAAAAATAAGGGTCTTGGTCTAGCATGGAACACAAGAGGAACTGAGACTCAGGGAGGGCTGGGGTTATGGTGAAAGATAAAAGACATAGAAAATATATCGTTTCTTGGCTGAGAGGAGAGAAAAATGAGCATTTATTACTGAATTATTTTTTTTTACATTAGAAAGAATAAAAGCTATGGCAATACATTGAGTTCTACAGATAGCATCAGAGCAAGTGAGAACAAACAGGCCCTGATCACCCTACATCTCAATGAAAAATTAGCTAGACACAGGGGCAAAAGGGGTCCTAAGGAAAAAGAAGCAAAATCTCACTATATGCTCTTTTTCTTTTTCCTTCTCTCCTTCCCTCTCTCTTTCTTTTTGCAAACTTGGCAGAAGGAGCATGTTCTGGTTTGGATCTTAAATGTCACCCAAATGCTCAGATGCTAAAGGCTTGGCCATCAGCCTATGGTACTAATGGGAGGTGGTGGAACTTTTAGAATGTGGGGCCTAGTGAAAGGATGTTAGATCATTGGAGGCATGCCCTCAAAGGAGATTTTTGGGGGCCCTGGCCCCTTTCCTTCTCTCTTCGTTTCTCTGCCACCATGAGGTGAACTGATTTCCTCCACTATGTACTCCTGCCACAATGTACTCTCATCACAGGCCCAAAAGCAATACAGCCAAGCAACTATGAAATGAAACTGTAAGCCAAAATAAATCTTTACTCCTTTCAAGTTGATTTTCTTAGGTATTTTGCCGTAGTGACAAAAAGTTGACTAACATAGAGCACAAGAAAAAGCACCCACGTGCTTCAGTCAATCTCATAATTTTTAAAAATGCTCAAAAAGATGGAAATTCTTGTCTGCTAAAGAGAAAGAAAAATTGTGAAGATAAAATAAAGTTGAACAAGGTCAATTTTGATGGAGAAATTAAAACATATATTCCCCCTTGCAAAAGGGCAGGGGGAAAGAGAGAGCTTTAAGGGCCCCATGCACCAAAGAGATCTCCTTCAGCCTTTTTCTTGTTTTATTCTGAAAATTGCCCCCAACCCCACTGCAAGTCACATTCTGGCCTATCCATTAGTGATGTCAGGAAACTAAAAGAAACAGGAGTAATTGTTGCAGATAATATACAGCCTTAAGGGAAGTACAGATTTTAAGATAAAGGAAAATATAAAAAGGCTTTTTCTATATTCTAGGACAAAAGACAGTCTGATGCGGGGTGGGATTTTTTGAGGTCGAAAAAGAAAAGGAACAAAAGGAAAAAGAAGGATCCAAAAGATGCTGGTGAAGAGAAAGACGATGAAGAAAATGATGATGTTCAATAAAGTGGTTCCAGGACAGTTTTTTCCTTGCCCTAAAGTATTTAAATCATTGACTGTAAAAAGAATTCTGAAACTTAAGACTAAATGATTTGTTTCAACACTGAATACTGTGCAGTGTCTTTTAATTTTTATAAAATTAACACAGTATTAAGTGTGTCTTTAGAGAGCCCTGTCCTTATTAAGGGCATTGTCAATAGCTGCTAACCTTGCCTGGTACGTTGAGTATTATAACCTTTGGAATTTCTGAATTTAACATACACAGGTTTAAATACTAATTTTAAGTAACTTTAAACTAGCTCAGAAATTTAAAGCAGATTTTATTGGTACACAGCACAAATTAGTTTTACGTGGAGATGATATTTCTAGTCATTTTCAATTGTTTTTGGTGTTTTGATTTCAATTATTTTTACACAAAATAGTTGTTCTGCTAATTGTATAACACTCTGATTTTAAATAATAACAACATATGATGATGATGGTGGTGTTTTGTTGCATTTGTCCCGTTGACATACTGAATGTTTCTAAGCAAATGCCACTTTTTTAATTTAAAAAAAAAAAAAAGGATTTCTTTCACATTTAGGTGAAATTAAATAGACTACTGAGTGAAAGCAGGGCATAGTGGTGCACGCCTGTAATCCTATTGGCTCTGGAGGCTGAGGCTAGAGGATCACAGGTTCAAAGCCAAGCTCAGCAACTTAGTGAGGCTCTAAGCATCTTAGTGAGACCTTGTTTCAAAATAAAAAATGAAAAAAGGACTGGGTAGGGGCTGGGGCTCTGTAGTAGAGCACTTGCCTAGCATGTGTGAGGCACGGGATTCAATTCTCAGCACATATAAAATAAAATAAATAACATAGAGGTCCATCAACAACTAAAAAAAAAAAAATTATTTTTTAAGGGCCAGGTATGTTTCCCAGTGGTTAAGCACCCTTGGGTTCAACCCTTGGTACCACAAAAATAAATAAATAACAGAGCAAAAATATATTACGTGGAGATTAGTGGGACATGATGGAAAGAGCAGAACATAAGGAGCTGGGATTTGAATCCTGACCACTTGCTATTATGGGAATTTAAGCAAATCTCTTAATTTTGTTAAGCTTCATTCCTCTATAAAAATGGGGATAATAATATGTCCTCCCAAAGCTCTTACATGGATTATGAATGGTAAATAAAAACATCTCACCAAATGTCTGTTGGTAGTGGGCATTTCATCCATTCCCCTTCCTTTTTTGCCCTAATTCTTTGATATTCTCCTCAAAATGCAGGACCCAGACATTCAAAATGTTGAGTATCATAACCTTTGGAATTTCTGAATTTAACATACACAGGTTCAAATACTAATTTTAAGTAACTCTCAAATCCTTACTTGGTTCCAATTAAACCTTCATTCCATGTGATACACGCGAACCATCAATGCTTCAAGGCTACTATGCAAAAGGCCAATCACTTAACAAGTAAGTAAAACCCTCAATATGGAGTAAGGTTTTGAGAAAAATAGTCCCCAAAGAGACAGCTGTCTCTCACTTTGGTTTGATAATTCAAGTAGATCTCTGGCTAACATTACAGCAGTAATGATTGTGCTATTGTTATGACTACTTTAATAACAATAATAAGATTTACAGAGTGCTTGTTCCTTGACAGCCTCTATACCAAGGGCTTTTTGTCATTTAATCTTATCCCCAAGATTGACAATATTATTATAGCCATTTTAATGGTGTATTAGGGTAGAGATTTCCTTTTAGTGGCAGAATTTATTTTAATCATTTTACAAGTGACTTTAATCTGGCAATTATAGAATCATTAAAAGTGCAAAGCATTCACATAAGTATTTCAATTATGATTTACTGCATTGTGCTGCTTCCTAGCACATATAATTTTATGCAGTACATAATTCCCCAGTGGAGATTATATAATTCCCACTGCTGCAGTGGTATGTGCAAATTTGGAACTTCACAGAAATCTGAGGAGTCTGTCATAATGAACTTAAAAGACCCCAAATTCAAAAGAATGATGATTAACAGGAAACCAAGAATGTAACAAGGCTCGGGGCTCACCTAGCACATGCGAGGCACTGGGTTTGATCCTCAGCAAGACATAAAAATAAATAAATAAAATAAAGGTATTGTGTCCAACCACAACTAAAAAAAATAAATAAAAAGAATATAATAAGACAAAGTCCATGGCATCCTTACCTGCTGCATTATTTGTCCTGGGTACCATCTCTCCATCATCGTCTGTGAAATAATCTCTGTGGAGAGAAACATTTCATTAATTAATAAGATATCATTTCAAAAGGCCCCCAGTCCCTGGGGGACACAACATCTATGTGCTGTTTTCATTTATTGCTCCACAAAAAAATATTCATTAAGCTCTAGCTACACATACAGCCAGCCATTAAACAAATAATTTTGCAAGTATTCATTACCATTGTGGCAAATAAAGGGAACTTAACTAGGATAAGGACTCGGAGAAAGGACATTTCCAGAAAAGGGGAATGTCAACCAGATTAAGAAGGGGGCAAACAACAAAGGAAAGGGAGAAAACAGCAAAGATCCTAAGTCAAAAAGGAAGGACCTTGGCCTATTAGAGGAACAGAGAAAGTCATTGTTGTCACCAGACCACACAGAGCCCTGTGGGATAGGTTAAGGATATTGAGGTTTATGTGAGTGGGAGGAGAAATCACTGAAGGATTTCAAACTAGGGAATGAATGCCAAAGGACCAGAGATTTAGATTTTAGATAGCTCATCTGGCTACTGAGTGAGACTGTCTGGAGTGGGCAAAAGAAGACAGTGAGAGGCTATATTCCAAGTAAGAGCTCGTGATGGTTTTAACTAAGGTAAAAACAGTGGAGATACAGAAAAGTCAAAAAAATCCGATATGTTTAGGAGGTAGAATTGACACAGAAAACTTGAAAAAGAGACAAAATCTATTCATGGAAATGCTAGTTACACCACGATCCAGTAGCAAGAGGTTTATTGGCCAAGCTCAGCAAACACCACCATCCTTAACTTAAAAATCTTCAAAATGCATCCCACAAATACTTGTCAAGCACCTACTGTGCTCCTCAGTTCTGTCTTAAGCTCTACCAACGTAGCAGTGAACAAGACAGACAAACCTCCTACACTCATGGAACTTAAAATAAGGAAATACAAGTAAGTAAAATGTGTCATAGCAGTTGGGGACAACTATTATAACTATTTATAAAAAAAGGGGGAGAGAGGCTGGGAAAGGAGCTTAGTGGTACAGTGCTTGCCTACCATGTTGGAGGGCATTACAAAATATAAATAAACAAACAAACAAATAAATAAATAAAATTGTTGATTCCTATTTGAAGCTAGGAATGGTTGCACACACCTGCAATCCCAGTGACTTGGGAGGCTGAGGCAGGAGGATTGGAAGTTCAAGACCAGCCTTGGCAACTTAGTGACACCCTATCTCAAAATAAAAAGGACTGGGGATGTAGTTCAGTAGTGGAGCACCACTGGATTCAATCCCTAGTACCAGAAAGAAAGATAGATGGGGAGGGGAGGAAGAAAGAAAGGGGGGAAAGGAAGAAGGGAAGAAGGAGAGAGAAGGGAAATAGGGAGTACGGATAGGAAATTCAGGGCTTAGAAGAGGCAGAGGAGATTACAATTTTTAGTATACAAGGCTTCTCTGAGAAGCAACAGAATAAGTATGGGGTATCTGGGGAAAGAGTCTTCTAAACTGACAACATCAAATTCAAAGACTCCTAGGAGGAAGCATTCTAGAGTGTACAGAGCAGTAAGGAGGTCAACATAGCTGAGCAGTAGAAGGAGGTGAGGTCAGTGATGTAATGGGAGGGCTGTGCAGGGGGCACCAACTATATAAAGCCTTTCAGGACATTGAGAGGCCCTTAGCAACTGGAGTCTTGTAAATCAAAGAGAGACATGAACCCAATGACCAATGTTTTAAGATGGCTGATTACTGTTTTTACAACAGACTGGGTGGGTGGGTAAGGAAGAAACTGAGATGACTGCAGTAATTCTACAGAGAAATGTTTTTGACATTTAGCTTATTTTTTAAAGCTTTTGGGTACTCCCAGTCAGTCATAGCTAAAAAGAATTCTGTAGACAGAGACTTAGAAGGCTTCTCTTTTTAAAGGGCAGATGATATTTGCACAGTGACAGAGAAGAATCTAGTATTTGTTTGGAAGTTAGTGTTCTTTCTTCCCTGTCTCAGGACTGGATCTTGGCATAAATCTTCACTGTTAAGTCCCAGATGGACGTGAAAGTACCAGGCAGTCCATGCATGTATGATTATGTCAAAATGAACTACACTATTATATATAACTATACTCCACTAATAACATTTTTTAAATTTCCTGGATGCCCCTTAAAAAAAAGTAAGTACTGACAGGACACACTGGACTGAACACAACTGTTAATTCTTCTTTAATCAAAAGTAGATCAGCAGCTTGTGATTCTTTCCAGTCCTATACCTTTCCTTTCTCCTTCTCATTAAAAAGTTTCCCTGACAGTAAAGAACATGAGAGGAGTATACTGGTTATGGATTTCCCTCTGTTGAGGTAAAGCAGGGGAAGGATGTCAAAACTATTCATCAAAAACAATGTCTTGATGTAGAGGAAAAACTTATACTTAGCTGTTGTTAATCACTGAGCATCCACAAAGGTGAACATGCATCTGATATCTTTGGGAACAAGGTCAACCTCAGGCCAAATCCAGCCCATCCAACATGTTTTATTTAGTTCATGCCAGGTGAAGCCAATTCTAATTTCCCTTAGAAAATGAGAGGGTCCCAAAACACTCCGTCTGCATATTCAGAGACAACTTGTCTCCTTTACACAAAACAGGCATGTTTTCTGGTTTGCTACAGTCCCTGCCACTCCCTGTCCTGGCAGTTCCAGCTTGCTCACTTACTTATGGTGCCCAACAAGCTCCCTGCAGACTTCTAAGGCTGTAAGTACAGACCAAATGTGGACAGAATTTGATCATGTTTTAAGACATAATCTTAAGAAACTTATTTGCTTCAACACACAATTCATTAGTTTGTGGTGACAAGCTACTAACTAGTTTTACCTATCTGGGCTCCAGTTTCCTCAAATATTTGTAAAAGAAGGACATGAATTTCTAAGGTCCTTGTAGTAATGGCAGTACGCAATTCTAGTCTAATAGATACTTAATCATAAAACCCATTTTAATACTTTCTAAGGATCTGGGCTACTTTCCAGACATGATCTCACTTAGTCCTCATTGTCTGCAGATCCCATATTACAGATCAGAGCATGTTATAACAAGGCAATGAGGATCAGCCCTCCCAGATACCTCACCTTCTCCCCACCAACAGCCATTCTGAGCTTGCTGCCTGTCTAGTGTGAATTAATAACTGGAAGGACAGAGAGGTTACTTTAGACAAGCACTGAGTTAAAAGGCATACTTGTAATCTCTCAGGAGATTTTTTAAAAACCACTTTAGCTCTATTAACAGCTCAAGTTCCCTCTCTTATTGCCAGGCAGTGGGGGTCACTCAGCTGCTCCAAAAGGTTGGGAAGGAATTTGATGCCCCCAAGGGAAGGGGTTCATAAGTGAAGAAACACAGAGCATATACCTAGGGGATTGCAATTTATGACAACATCTGATAAACCAAAGTGCAAAGAGAATTTGGGGTATGGTAGAAATAGACTCCAAATTTTCCCACTTCCAATGCCCCCCCCCCCGAAACAGAAAGATATGTTGGTAAATTCTTCCATATTACCCAAGTCCAGAACAAAAATTGCATACTCTTTCTCAAAGTCAAGTGTTTCTAGCTTTTCTTAACAAAATCAGTCCATAAATAACTCATGTTCAGATAGCATGTCCATATAGCTTGCCCCTTTTTCTTTTTTTTCATGGTCTAGGACCTTACAGCTTTCTTACATACATGTCCATATATAACCTTTTCCCCAAGATGCTTTGACTTTCAATTTTGCTTTCCTTGTATAAATGAGGAATAAGTGTTATCTTTCTCATTCTCCCTACCTCATCAATCTGTTAATACTAATACCAATTTCACTAAACTCATACAAATGAATGTTCTTACCAAGACACTATTGTGCTTAATTGGAAGAACCAACCATTTTCCAAGCACAACATACCCACAAGCTGTTCATTTTTTGATTTCTGCATATTATACAACCCCATATTTTCTTGACTAGCTGATAAGTAGCTGTTAAGATATTAGAATCAATACTTCAAAATTTAATATCACATTATCTTTTCCTAATGTATTCCAGGGTGATTAGGTTGGGAATGATCAGAAAAATAATTGCTCCTCTCTGAAAGCCTTCTGCTACCCCCTGATATTCTGATACTGTCAAACTGTGCGTGATGATTCCTTCCAGTAATTTGAGGGGGAGGGTAACCTGGGATTTAACTCAGGGGCACTGGGCCACTGAATCACATGCCCAGCCCTATTTTATTTAGAGACAGTGTCTCAATGAGTTACTTAGTGCTTCATTTATACTGAGACTGGCTTTGAACTCTCGATCCTCAAGTCTTAGCCTTCCAAGCCTCCGGAATTACAGGCTTGTGCCACCACGTGGCTCCTTTCTGTAATTTTAAAAGAATGTTAGTTTCATTTATGGCAAGGAATATCCAAGGCAATCAATTTTGCTTGGCTTGAAACAGCTAGTAATATAGCTCCTTTAAGATCTGAGTATCTCCCTAGTCCCACTAGTCTGATCTCTCATAACTTTGGTAGTGGCAGTAGGTAGAGAGTTGAGCTCCTTCGTCCTTAGCAAAGAGGAACACCACAACAGAACCTGCAGTGAAATATTTTCTATAAGTCAGGTATAAGACCTTCTTGCATATTTGGTGTCATTGTCATATTTTGGCCTGCTTAATTTATGGACTAAGAGGAGGCACACATCATGTTATTCACAACCATGAGAAAGTAGCAGTCACCATTACAAATCAGGCTCTGTAACAAGTCTCTGAATTATATGAGATAGTTCTATCTCAGAAACAAAATGACTATAAAACCATTTCTTTTTTAAATATTTATTTACTTTTTAGTTATAGTTGCACACAATACCTTTATTTATATGTGGTGACAAGGATCGAACTCAGGGCCTCGCACATGGTAGGCGAGCATTCTACCACTGAGCCACAACCCCAGCCTGGATCATAAAACCATTTCTAAAGTGCTGATTATGTCTAGTCTCCACTGCTTTCTTCTCTTTAGACTCAAAATAATTAACCCAGTTATTTCTCCCCATATGGGTGTGCAAACTCCCAAAGTGGGTGCCCTCCCTAAGCCAATCACACACACTTAGGTTGTTTAGGCTTCACTTCATCACTTGCCATCATCATCACTTAGCATCTTCAAGTCTGGGAACAAAGGCTAGCTCCTGGAGGCATTTTCTATCTTTCCAGTTTCTTTTGATATAGTTCTCTTATAATAAACAAAAACTCAGAAGAAGAAAAACAACATGCTATTTATTATTATTTGCTCTAAGCAGTACTTAGAGCAAAAGTTATGGCACTGAGTGCCATTTATAGATTTTTAATTTTTTATTTGTTCTAATTGTTTATACATGACAGTAGAATGCATTTTCATTTATAGATTTTTAAATTCCATTTCACAAATATTTATTGAGATGTTGTTTACATAGCAGGCCCTGGAAATACAAATACATATATCCTGTCATAAAAGTACTCACAATCTATCTATTGTGGGAGGCAGATACATGATTCAAAGAGACAATATCAGATTTAACAATGATTTCAGAACATAAGTGAGATAATAATTAATTTTGGCCTGGCAGGTAGGGATTGTAGGAAATCTCCAGAAAACAGAGAATACTATATCCGGTTTTTCAAGCATAGCTATAAATACACAGGAAACATGACAAAAACAGGATAATGAAGGCTGTGTTCAGTGCTTTCATTTTGCTCCCCAGGTCTGAATGGTCATCTAATTACTTAAAACAATGTTATGGTTTAGATCTTAAATGCCCCCCAAAGCCCATGTGCTAAAGGCTTGATCACTAGCCTGTGATACTACCAGGAGATGGTAGAATTGGTAGGAGTTGGAGCCTAATGGAAGGAAGTTAGGTCACTGGGAGCAAGTTGCTGAATGAAGTACTGAGACTCCAGTCCCTTCTGTCTCTGTCTGTCTATCTGTCTGTCTCTGTATCCCCCCCACCCCCTGCCCTCTCCTTCCCAACCAGCATGAGGTGAGCAGTTTTCCTCCACTATGTGCTTCTGCCAAGATGTACTGTGTTGCCACAGGCCCAAAGTCACAGGGCCAAGAAAGCATGGACTGAAACTTTTGAAAGTGAGCCAAAATGAACCTTTTCTTTTGTTTATCTCAGGTATTTGTTACAGCAGCAAAAAGCTAACACAGAAAATTGGTAATAGGAGTAGGGAGGTTGCTATGACTAAACCTGACCATATGGTTCAGAAGCTGATGGAATTGGTTTGTAGGACAAATTTGGAAAAGTTTGGAGAGGCAGGTTAGGAAAAGTCTAGAATGCAATAAGTGGAGCTTAATTAATGGTTGTTTCTGGTAAGAGCTTCAACTCAGAATGCTGATAGAAATGTGGACAGTAAAGGCTCTTTGCTCATGAGGTTCCAGAATGAAATGGGGATTCTACAGGGAAGTGGACTAGAGGCTACCTATGTTATGTTCTGGGAGAAAAAGAAAGAAAGAAAAGAGAAGAAAAAGAAAAAGAACTCATCAATTTGTCTACATTTTACCCATTACCTGAGACTTTTGTGCTAGGCTGAGTTTAAAGGTAATGGATTAATTAATCTGATGGAGGAAATTTCAAGGCAACACCATATTCAGGCTAGTATAAGTATTGCTGGCTCTTTGAGCCAAATTTACAGTGAGAATTGAGAGCTGAAAGCAGCTCAAAAAGAAAAACTTGAAAATTTTGGTTAGAGAAGGAGAATGTTTAAAGTTGCAGAGGTTCTTGAAACTGTGATCCAAATACACTTTTCTACCTTTTAAGTTCATTTATCTGAAGTGCATGATACAGTGATAGAAACCTAACACAAACCCCAAAAGTGATTTAATAATAATGTCCGAAGAAAGAGTCAGGAGTGGTCTCAATGGAGGAGCGAAACCGAAGAGGGTTAGGGGGATGGCCGGGAAACAATAGAAACCATGCAGCCGTTGCCAGCGCCCGCCTCCCTGCCACCATGTGTGGAGTAAAAGCTGCCCTTGCCATCAGTGCAGTGGCCTTGCTGCCTCCTATACTTCTCTTGGCTCCAGGAAAGGATTTCCCTGCCATGGGACAATATGCAGGGAGGGGAGCGGTGATTCCTTTAAATGGCGGTTATTAAACGGGGAAAGGGCAGAGAGAGACTGCTATCTCTAAGAGAAAAAGGGGAGGCCAAATAATAAAACAAGGATTTCCCCCACTAAACTGAAAAAAAAAAAAAGGTCAGGACTAAGATTTGCACTACTACAAAGACACCTATAGGTACAGACCAGAAAAGAACCTGGAGAAGTAAAAAGGCTGAGGGTTTGGAGTGGAAGAAAATGCAGGTGAGGGGCTGGGGTTGTAGCTCAGTGGTAGAGCACCTGCCTATCATGTGTGAGGCACTGGGTTCGATTCTCAGCACTGCATATAAATACATCAATAAAATAAAGGTCCATCTTTATACATACTGCCATACTAGTGTCTGTTGTATTCTGCTGTAATGTTTTGAGCAACCAATAAAATAAATAAATAAAATAAAATTTAAAAAACTCATCTGTTGTGAGTTGCTAAATTTTCATTCAAATGAAAGAAATCTTTCAAAGGTCCATTTTTCACATCCCTAAAATTATATCCTCACCCAATCTTGGCACATAAAAAGGGTTAGAAGGAAAAGAACTTTGGCCTACTATTTTTTATATATGTCATTCTCTGGCCCTGACAATTTGTAAATTGTAGGATTTCACAAATAGTATCACATTAAACACAAAGACATCTACAGGTAATAATTTCTATTCTACCTATGCATAACCTTATAGCTCAACAATGTTTTCATACATTAGTATTCTTCTCAACACTAATCAATGACCATCATTATTATTATGGACAACCATCACCACCCACCACCAATGCTACCTCCACAACTTATTGAGTGTCCAGGAATCCTTCAATCCTCATAAAATTCTGAAGATTAGGCACCGTCATCACTATTTTACAGGAAAGGAAGCAAGAAGCCTGAATGAATGAAATAATTTGCCCAAGATCACACAGCTGGTTGGTGTCAGAGCTTGAATTTGACAATGGTATCCTGCCTGACTCCAAACCTTTTTTCTTCCCAATATGTCCTATTTTTATCTATACATATAGTGAGAGCCTCCTTCATATCTGCCTTGAGTCCAGGGAAATGGCACCTGAGAAACCAAGAAGAAAGGAAGGGTGGGTAATCTACAGGAGATCTAGATTAAAAACAAATTTGTTTTCTTGGGATACCAACTTATCCTTGATGAATACATCATGCACTTGAATCTTTGAGTATTCAGGTTACAGATGCCATATGACAAATTAAAATCCTAAAAGGGAAGTAGCTGGTATGACTACTTATATAGGTCCTGTCCTGAAAAAGTGAGTCAGCCATTACTTTAAACTTCCCCATCTCTAACTTAATTTCTCTAAAATATTCACATCTTCCCCGAGTTCCTTCTGTGATAACAACGGTCATTGTCCCAACGGATACGGGAATAAACTGAAAGGCAAGAGAGGTGATGGAAACAGACACAATCAAAGTAGAAAAGACAATTTATGAACATGCTCTGAAACTTCTCCTTCTCAGATCTTTTCTTCTCTTGCCAAGAGTGACAGTGAATATATCTTCTATGTTCAAAATGTTGCCAAATACCTCCCATTTGGCATCAGAATTGCAAAAACACATATTCAAATGCAAATAGGATAGAAGTCACAGATGCAGAGCACAGAACTATTATATATAATAAATACAGTGAGGTTATCATTTTTTCTCATCTCAAAACCTATCATTATAACCTCTGCAAGCAAGGATGCTGAATTGGCAAAGACCCTCTGCACAGAGAGAGCATCCCTTTGAGCTTCCCTCCATATGCTAAGGGTGGACTAACTTGGCACTGATCCAGAAACATCCACTTTTCTACTGTACAGGCTACAATTACATCCTTCACTCAACACAGACTATTCACTGAGAGTGACCACGACCAAACAGAACTCTGAGAGGTAGTTATCGCTCTAGTTCGCAATAGCTGCAGGGAGCTACAACATCATTGTCCATCTGTTTAGGTCCTTTTTTTTCTTTCCTTTCTTTTTCTTTGTCTTCATTTTGTTTATAAGTCTTCATCCTAAAGGAAACTATTTTTCTTGGTACTTTCCATCATGGTTCATAGAAATCACTTGATACTATAAAAAGATAAAGGCTGTTTCTGTAATTATTTTTCTCACTTTGGTTAATGAAGTCAATAGACATACAAATACCTAATAAATTCCCCTCTATCTACCCTCAGATATCACTTTTTCAAAAGAGACATGAAAATAATCTACTTTGGTTTTGTCACTTCACCAGTGGTGTATAGGGTCTCCCCACCTGCTTCTAGAATTTATCTTTTACTCTTTACTTTTGGTACTGGCAATGCATTCTGCAGTCCTCAGTTTCCACTAACAACTAATAGTTCCAAGGCACTGGGGTATGGTGAAAAACTGACTCAATCTATCTAGAACCGTAGACTAGATGTCAAGAGATAGGTGATTTTCCCCATTTCCATCTATCTTTTTATTCACATCATCTTTCATCATTTATTTATTTTTTATCTATTTTTAGTGACTTTAAAAGAACTACCTGCTACTTATACAAATTTTAAAAAGGAGAAAGGTTTACAGAGAAAAATCAGAATAATTTTTAAAATGTTATCACCTAAAGACAACATTGAAAATGATTTTAGGTTTTTAAATTATTCTTTAGTTTTGCTTATGTGAATTCTACAAAAAAGAAATGATGTTGAACAGATCATTTGTTTTCATTTACACTATTGAAACTAAAGGTTGTAAGGAATGTGTTTTAAAAGGAAAAGTCCAGGGAGGAAGGGTATAGCAAGGAATCAGGGAGAGGTAGGAGAGAGGAGAAGGAGAATTTCTTGCATTACAGATCAATCTGAGATTAAAAAGAATGAACCTAGAGACTTCTTTCTCCATATGGTTTCATAATTACTAAAACAACGCTTATAGGATTCTAGAGGATAACACAATCGAAAAAGGCCAAGAGTTGGGGATTATAAACATGTCAGAGATTCTAAAGCAGTGCTGAGAACACTGAGGGTCAAATAGCTGACCCTGAATCTAGGCTCAGTAGGGAGGGCATGAGCAAATGGAGGAGCTGAGGAACAGAATTAAGTGATGCAGTAAATTGAACATTCAGAAAGAAAAGCAAAATGGAGGAAATGATCTGTGGTCATGGAATATAATTTTAGAGTTAAGGATTTTGAAGGTAGGGAATCTGGTGCAAAGAAGAGACAAAGGATGTCTGTGCTTATGGCAAACTGAAGTAAAGTCAAGTTAAGGAACTGGAGGTCAAGGCATAACACCAATACATGCTCCTGCCTAAGGACCCCCCTAGAACATCAGCTCCTTGAAGAAAGGGTTTATATGCCATTCCCTGTCATATACTGAGTATTTAATAAGTCTAAATCATAAAAGGAGCTTGATGTATATGTCTTAAACAAATATATATATAAAAGGCTGATGTGAATATCTGTGGAATTAAGGGAAAAAAAATTCCACAGATATTCACATCAGCCTTTCAGGGAATGTTATCTTTTTTTTTTTTTTAAGGGAATGTTATCTATACAGAGGATCTGCTAAGTGCTATAAACAATGTTAGATGCTGAAGATGTAGAGACAAATAACAGTTCATTCTTTCATTAAATTTTGATCATGGAAAATGCCAAATAAACCTAGTAGGTACAAGCTATAACAGAGTAGGATACAGCAAATACCCAGAATTAGGATTCAAAAATAATTCCAAAAGGCAGTAATGATGAAACTAACTTCGAAGGATGAACAAAGTTATCCTAGCAAGCAAGGCTAGGTGCATGGGTGGGAACATCCGGTACATTAAGGTCCACACATCATAATTATAGCTCAGTGTAAGTAGAGTGACCATCACTCTATAACAAGCTCCCTACATCTGCTGGCAATAATGCTGCTCTCATGGTGACAATAACCTAAAAATATCTAAGTATATTTCTAAAACAAACTCAGTTCTAAAACTTATATGCTGTCACTTGGTGAACACAATGTAAATTTCTTCCTGCTATAAAAACATATATTGACTTTTGCCCACGATTCCACAAGCAAATACAGCATATATTTTTTTTCTCTTTCCTCGCAATGGACATCTTAATATATATGCATAATTTTTATGTTACTTAAATATACTTTTATTTTCTTAGATGAAAAATTTATTATCATTTCAGTGAACACTTTGTAATACTAATGAAGATTGATAGCAACAATGAAGCAGTTTACCCTTGAGAAGGGTAAAAGTTGGGAATGTTACTTGATTCACCTAGGAATAAAAAGGTTCCAAAAAATAAAATGAATAAAAATTAAAAAGCAGGAATCACCTCTTTATGTCAGTGTGCCTCAGTTTCCTTCTCTGCAATAAAGGGATTCCGGTCTTGAAAAAGATTTTTAAGTTGAAAAAAATACCTTGTTGATGTGAATACAAGGTCTAAGCAACTTGCAATATGTTTTCAAGAATTGGAAATGTTTTGGGCTGGGTTGTGGCTCAGTGGTAGAACATTTGCCTGGCATGTGTGAGGCACTGGGTTCAATCCTCAGGACCACATAAAAATAAAATAAAGGTATTGAGTCCATCTACCGATTAAAAAATTTTTTAAAAAAAGAACTGGAAATGTTTGACATAGTTATTCTGCTTCTGAATATCTATCATTCAAAAATAATTCCATAGAAGACAATGCTTTATACACTTATATGTTTATCAATTGTTTATCATAGTTAAAAATTGGAGAACTACAGGCCTCAGCATAGGGAATTATTAAGTAATGTACAGTAATTCCACATAACTGCTCTCCTATGTTATGAATAATAATATACCAATTATGAAATTGAAATTAAATATAATTTTAAATTGCATGAAATGCTAGAAATTATTTAATTTCCTTTGTCATCAATGCTTCCCAATTATTGCTTCTGTGTACCCCTGTCACCCTGAACACAATGAGAAGAAACTAACAGAAGGTTACCTCTTCCCTATCTGGCCCTGGAGAAGCCAAAAAAGAAAGAAGTTTCTGCAAAATGTAACAAGCAGGAAAGGAACAGAAATAATAAAGACAGGTTAAGGGAAAATGTATCACAGAATATTAAAGTGTTATTAAAATACAAGTTATTATTTATATTATAAAATTCATTATAAATAGTCCGTGACTATTTATAGAGCCCAGAACCATTTCAAGGTAGACCATGCTTTAGCTAGAAAGACTCAAGGGAAAAAAATCAGATCCTGCTTGTCTTGCTAACCACAGAACTCAGAAGATGCTCTCAGAGGACAAGTCCTCAGTGCATCTGAATGTTTTAAAATAGAATCGGAAAGAGCTATCTTGGGTCATTATGACATCTCCTTTATTCTGAACTTTCTTGTAACTTTAAATATAATTTGAACTTTTGCCTGAAACAACTCGTGGAATGTTCTGCACTCGGTTTAGAATTTTATTTATAAAATTGGGACAATTTCAATGGGAGTGTTGTCTCTGGGCATCCACTGAATGGATGGATGGCGAACATAGTCTTGCACCAACAATCCCTTAGCCACAGTCAGGCCAGCCACCCAGGATGGAGAAGGCACTGTGATAAAGCCCAGTCTCAGGAAAAAAAAAAAAAAGCCCAGTCTCCTCACATTTCCAAAGAAAAGTAACCCCTTCCCAATCATCTAGGACTTTAAATCCACCATGAGCACACAGTCCAAAAAAAGGGGTTGGGGTAGGGTCTACATAGATCTGGTTTGTGGGAAATAAGCAAGGAGTAAAAGCACTGATTGAGGCAAATTCCCCCAGTCAAAATCCAACTTCTGAACCATGTCAAGGTAGATCATAGTTGCCAATTCAGACTTTCCTTTTCAAGACCCAGTAAACTAATCACCAGCACAGCAGAATATTAAACAGGAAATTCAACATCCAAGCATGTTTGAGAAATAGAAATATGAAACAAGCATTTTCCAAACACAAAATGCTATACAAAAAATACCATCATCATAGTAAGTAAAGACATCATCATTACCCAGACCTAATACATACTAGTTGTGAACACTAGAATATCACATAACCTCCCTAGCCTCAGCATCTTCATCTGTAATATGGGGCAAATTGCCATCTCTGGCCATAACTATGTTTTTGTAAACAGGACTCTGTACTAATTTATCATCAATTCAAAAAAATATAAATGTCTCCCATTCCTCTTTAGCTAAGTATTAACATGGAGCAGAATAAATACAAATAATTTATCAATGGGGATCTGTTAAGTATGATACAGCTTTAGCAAATGAACATCTTGTCTTACAGAAAGAGAAAAAACAAAATCAAATTCTGAAATGGGACCATTATTTTTCTTGAATGTTACTTCCCTTCTCCAAAATTGTCACAGACATAACAGGCAAATACAATTAATGTTTGCATTTCACTAAATCAAATGAAACAAAACAAAATAGGATAATTAATTTGCTTTCTTTTCCTAAACTTCAGGCTTACAGGCTGCCCTTAAATATTTCAAGTTCACTTTTTTGTTGCTTTTTTTTCTGTAGTTGCCAATGGATTTTTCACTTTATTCATTTATTTATATGTGGTGCTAAGGATCAAACCCAGGGTCTCACACATGCCAAGCAATTGCTCTACTATAGAGCCACAACCCCAGTCCCTTTGTTGCTATTTTTGATTCAGAGAAGTAGTATAAGGTTAACATAGGGTTTGACTTTTATTCAGATTTCCAATATTATTTACAGAAAGTGGAAGAGAATTAGCAATGACTTTTCCAGCATGTAGCAATTGTGGCAGGCTAAATGGCACTCCGAGGATGCCCATGTACTTAATTCCCAGAACTTCTGAATATGCCACTTTACATGGCAAAAGGGACTTGGTAAAAGGGATGAAGGATTTGGGGTGAGATTATTCTGGTTTATCTGGTTGGTCCCAATGTAAACACAGGGATCTTTGTAAGAGGACACATCAGGGTCAAAATGAGTGAAGGAGATGTGATAATGGAAGCAGAGCCCAGAGTGATGACATTGATGAACAGAGGCTATGGAGCCTGGAATGTGGGTAGCCTCTAGAAGCTAGAAAAGGTAAGGGATAGATTCTCTCTTGGAGCATCCAGAAGCAACACAGTCCTGCTGATGTTTCAGACACTTCTTAACTCACAGATCAGACCAGTTCACAAACATTTATTTAAATGTCTTGATTTTAGCCTCAAAGACCAATTTTTAGACTTCTGACCTCTAGAACTGCAAGGTAATAATTTCTGCTGTTATAAGCCATTAATTTGTGGTATGATGTTACAGCAACAATAGGAAATTAATACAAATACTGACTCTGAAATATCCACAGTCTCTAAAGCAGAAGACACAGGGAGTTGCTAGTCTAGATAAGTGGATGCTAAAAACTCAAGAGCAGTAGAAGCTTTCCTGATTGATACTAGATCTGTGAGGTAAGGAAAACTACCTGAGAGTCAAGTTCTTCATCATCTCCATGAACTTATTCCTTTGACCACCTTTACCCTATTTATGGATTTCAATTTGATTAGTAACCAAACCAGCTTTTTGTAAGGTTGGCATATCCATGGGAAATTTGCTGTTCTAGAACCAACCACACTCTCCCCACTGATTTAACCAGAGTCTGGCAACACTCAGGCAACAGCCCCTTGGGAAGGTGGGGAAACACTCTCATCTAAAACAATTTAGATATCCTTTACATCGGATTTCTAAATTGTTTTTTCAGTACTAGAAATTGAACCTAGGGGCATTCTACTACTGAAGCACCTCCACAACATCCCCTGCCTTTTTTTTTTGAGACAAAGGTGCTAAGGCCTCCCTCCAACTTATGATCCTCCTGCCTTAGCCTCTAGAGTTGCTGAGATTACATGTGTGTGCCACCATGCCCAGCTAAGGCAATTTTCAGAACTCAAATCCCCAGTACTTTGTCTTCTGTGGGGAGACTGAGCAGAATATGATTGTGGTGGGTCAGCTGAAGTACCTCTCTGAGAAGAGACTTTCCAGAGCTTCCCAGAATGAAATTTGGGGATAGAGTCACAGTCTTAGGCTTATTCATAAATTTAAGGAGTCAATACAAGTAGCCAGTTTCAGAATCAACTCAGAAACTGAGCTACCTACAAAATTCAAGTAAAAAAATTAAAAAGAGCATAAGTTTTAGAATTAAATAGTTTTAGGTTTCATTTCTTTCTTTGTTGTATGTGTTACCCTGGGGAAATTATTTGTTCTCTATTAAGTTCAATTTCTTTATCTTAAGAATATAAATACTTACCTCATGGGATTCTGAACATTAGGTGAAATAAAGCATGCAAAGGGATTAGCACCCAACAAAAGCCTAATAAATGGTAGGAATTAAAGTTAATTTCTATTCTCAGAACCCCCTAAGTTGTATTTTTCCACTGTTCTCTCAGAGAAGCCAATATACCTCTCTGCCTTAGCCTCATTTAAAATTATAGATAAGAATATAAACCCTCTAAGGCAGAGAATCAGTCTCATTCATTGTTTTGTGCTTAGCATCTAGCAGAGGGGCCTGTTTTTGGTTTTTTGTTCATTCTCTACTGGGAATTGAACCCAGGGGCACTACCACTGAGCTATATTCCCAGTCCTTTTTTGTTTTAAATTTTAAGACAGGGTCTCACTGAGCTGCATAGAGCCTCACTAAATTGCAGAGGCTGGACTCAAACTTATGACCTCCTGCCTCAGTCTCCCAAGTCACTGGAATTATAGGCATGCGCCAATGTGACTGGCTATGGGTTCTTGCATTTGTAATAAATACTTATGAACTGATCTGATCTGTAAGTTAAGAAGGTTCTAAGACACTAACCACAGCTATAATTATACAATTTTTCCAACTGTGACCAATTAGGTGGTGAAATAAATTTAGTCATGACCAGCATTTGTTTTCTAAAGAAGAACAGAATAGAAAATATTAGAGTATAAAACACATAGTAAGTTTAAGTACTGTTACATGAAACTTTCAGTTTTTTACATTTGTAAGTGAACTTGGTGACAATGTAAATGACATTTCTTACTGTGGGTAGGGTAAAAAAAAAGTGTGAATATTCTAAGGGTTTTATCTTGCCAACATTTGGTATATTCTTTTTCTTTCTTTCTCTCTCTTTTTTTTTTTTTAATTTGTTTTTGTTTTTGTTTTGTTTTGTTTGGCAATGCTAGAGATTAAACCCAAGGCCTCTTGCACTCTAGGCAAGCACTCTATCACTAACATACACCCTCAGTTCTTTTCTAACTTTTTAATTTCAGCAATTCAATGTGTATGTAGTGATATGAAACTTTGGTTCTAATTTTTATTTTCCTCATGATGAGTGATGTAGAGCACCTTTTCACTGTCACTACCCTTTGGACACTCACTTTAGAAACCTCTTTCGTAACTACTTTAGAAAACAAATTGGCAGTATTTACTAAAGCTGAACATTCATTTTCTGTCATCCAGTGATTCTATTTCTATTTATTTACCCAACAGAAATGTGTACATATGGTCACAAAAGTCATGTACAGAAATGTTCATAGAAACACTATTTTAATAGACCCAAACTGGAAATTGCCCAAATGCCTATTAACAATAGAATGGATAAACAAACTGACATATTTACACACAACAGATCTTATTTAGAAGCAAGAACAAATGAACAATAACTGAGCACAACAATGTAGAAGAATCCCAAAAGCATAAGACTGAGTGAAAGAAGCTGAATAAAAAGTAAAAAATGTATGACTTCATTTGTGTAAATGGAAGTGCCTAGACTCCAGGCACTCTGTGGAAACAGAGAGAAGGTCATAGTCCCCTCCCCGACCAAGGACAAAAAGAGGGGCAAGTTGGGTGTGGTGGCACACCAATGTAATCCCAGCTACAGAGGAGGGTGAGGCAGGAGGATCATGAGTTGGAGGCCATTTGGCAAGATCGGTCTCAAAATAAAAAATAAAGGGCAGGGTATGCGGCTCGGTGGCAGAGCACCTGGCGGTGCTTAGGTGATTAGGCAACACTAATCTATGGTGTTCAATATAAGGGTCATGGTTATTCTAGGACTCATAAGAAGGCTTTCAGGGGTGCCGGCTATGTTCTCATTTTTTATCTGAGTGCTCACCATAGTGTGCATATGCTCATTCATGAAAATTGGATTATAAACATATAATTTGTGATTCTTCTGAAAGTTAACAAATAATACTTTTTTTTTTTTTTTTGCAATGCTAGTTATCAAACCTTTCACATGATTACTTTTGGTTTAAGGTGTGAAAAACACTGATGGAAAGAATCTCTGATACACACACTATCATTACCATCAAGAGGTCATAGAGCCTTTGCTTAAATAACTTGAGGGTCAGGGATCTCTGTACTGCTCAGGTAGCTGTTTAGAAAGCTCTTCCCTTATACTAAGTCATTACTTGCCTCCCCACAAATTGCTCCCATCAGTTGTTCCATCCTCCTAAGAGATTCTAAATTAATCTAATCCCTCCACCAACAACTGCTCTTCAGATCTTTGAAGAGAACAACCACATCCTTCCCCTGTTCCAGTCTGTACTTCTCCAGACTAAAGAGCTTCAGGTTCTTTGGGTACCCCTGAAGGCATGGCTTTTAGTCCCCTCCTGTCTCTTTGCACTTTTTTAATCTAGTGATTTCCTAAACAGCACACTCTTCTAGGACAGGAAATGCCTGAGTAGAAAGAGCAGAGAAACACGAAAAGTAGGAACAACAATTAAAAATCTAGAATCTACAATTTGTCTGGCAATAGACCCCATGCTTCATTTTGCCCTTTCTTTAATATTCACATTAAACTGTTTACTCTTGTTGAGCTTAACAATCAATAACTCCCCCCACACACACCACCGCCACCAGGTCTTTTGTATAAGTACTGTTAAACCCACAATTTACCTTCTGTAGTTTTAGTCTTCACTCTCTCAGAAATCATAATGTTCATTGGCCCGACCTCACTTCTCCAAAGTCAAACCCTGTAGATGTGTCTATGATGGAAACACTTCTAATATATAGTCTCCCCACCTACACTTCCCCTAAAAACAAAAATTAAGTCTTTGTCTCAACAGAGGGTCCCTTATCCTTACCCCTCCCTGGAAGGAGTTCCATCTTAAAGAATATGTAGGGGAAGGAGTTGGGAGTGGAGGTTGGAGAAAACAGAATTCCATCAAATATCTCCAAAGTCTGACTTAAAAGCAGACTGTTGCCCTGGCTCCAGCCTGAGCAATGCAGGGTACCCTGAACTCTTTGTCTTATTTTCTTGGGGAAAGTCAGCTCCAACTAGAGGCTCTGGAGATAGAAGAGTGTTGCTGGGCTCTGCTCACTCAGTTTTTTGCCTTTGTGTGACTAGCGCAGGGTGAGGTTGAGAAGGAAAACGTGGCAGGGTGAAAATGAATCCGATATTGTTCAAAGTGCTAAAAATTAAAGGTATCTCTAAAGAAAAACCAAGTGGGGTCCCTCTAGTCTATGGAAAAGGAGGACACCAAGTCAGGGAAAGACATACATTTCTACAAAAACTTCCAGGCAACCTCATTGGGTATTTTTAATGTCTAGAGTATGTGGAAGGAAGATTCATTAAGCAAGGGAAGCACCAGAGAACAGAACATGTGCAGGAGGACCAGGAAAGATAGACTGGGAATCAGAGAGGGCAAACAGATAAAAAAAGAGAACCGGTCAAAGGCCCCAAGGGGTGAGGGGCGACCTCTTCCTAAGGGCGCTGGGGGAGGGGACAGAGGAGGGCCACTAATTCCCTGATGCAGCTAGAAAGAAGCAGCTCACGTACCTCGCCCACGTCTGCTCCATTTTCCAGGTTCTTTCCTTACTCTCAGGGCGCTCCTCACCCGGGAGTGGAAGCAGCCTGGGAAAATGAGAAGCCTTGCTCAGGAATCTCCAGTGCAAAAAGCCCAAGCTTTTTCCTCCCCAGCTCCTTCTTTCGGTGTCGGAGGCAAAGAGAGAACTCGCCCTGCTTTTTCAGAAAACCAGTTTGACGTGGCTGAACCTCCAGCTAACGGTGCGACCGGCACAAGGGAGGGACTGTTCTCAGGAGCAAGCTGGACGCTGAGCGGAGCTGCGCTGGAGCTGTTTTTGGAAGCTGGGGCCAGAGGCAGCGGCGCGGGCGGTGCACGCTCACACTCCCAGGCTGAGACACGACTGGCTGGCACGAGTTGCTCCGCACCAGCTGAGCTGTCAACCGCGAGCGAGGGAGGCGGGGCTCCCCACAGCCAGTGTGCTCCTGGCTGAATCCGCCCAGGTTACAGGATGCCTCAACACATCCCTGGGTCTTCACGGCCTCTCACAGACTCAAAGAAATGATGCTGACAACGGGGGAGGGGGCTTAGAGGACGCTTTCCCATATCATCTATCCTGCATTCATCCCAATGAGAGGCTCTGAATAAAACCAACCAACTGTAGGGAAAATCTGGAGAGGAGGTCCTCCCACGTACACGACTGCATCACCCACCCACAGGTAACCTCGGAGCCAGAGATGGAGTCTAGGAAGGTTCCAGTGCAATTCTGCCTGAACGCAGATGTATGCATTAGCTGGTCACAGAACATGAGTTATTTTCCCAGAGATGTGACTCGTTAGTTTCACCACAAGCTAGGGACAGAAATCTCCCTCAGAAAGGGAAGCATCTTACCCTTATTAGCTACCTTCATCTCAAACATTCCTTGATTCTGTGGTATTCTACCTCCTTTCTTGTCGTTTTCCACAGCAACTGGGCTATATCATGAGCTCCAAGGAGATAGAGGGTTTCTGGACATCCCAGAAAACATTAGACAAACTTTAAGACTGTAGCAATCAGGAGCTCAAATCTCCCCCTGGGGCTGTTTTAAGATCACGGAAAAGGTCCTTCTGAGATGACACTGCCTCAGACACTGAACCATCTACTTATATATCAAGGTTTAAACAAGGCAGACATGCCATAATTAGACTGTTTATAGCCTGAAGCTCCTTTCTAGCTCTGAAATAAAATCTTTTTTTATTAAATGACACAATCACTGTTATTATTTGCAATTACCACTGACCTTTTTTTTTAATTTGCAAAAAGCTTTATAATGCCTACATGTGGCAATGTTGATTTAGTTATACTTGCTTACAGATGATAAGTTTGAAGCTAAGAAAGCTCAAAGTCTCTGCTGAGACTCTGATACAGGTTCTTCTCTCTTTAACATGGCTCCAGAGGCACTGTTCTCTGAATTTCCAGATATGACCAACAAGGTAATGAATCTATTCTCTCTGGCATCCTAAGAGTTTGACTCAGAAAAGACTCTGGCATGCCTGAGTATTTGCAGGACTGTAAGGAGTCTGTATTCTTGGGCAAACTGTCATCTTGCCTCCCATTTCCTATTTTAGTTCTCCTAATGATTACCAATATAAAGTAGGGGTGGGGAGGATAGGACAACAAAGCATTTAAGAGTTCAGAGAATCTGTGTAAAAGGCCTCTGGGCCTACAATCCCCCAACCCCAACAATTAGTTTTGTTGAATTTGCTCCTGAGCTTAGAATGCTATCAGGAAAATTTTGAAGGTCCAGTCTGACCATTGACAAGGCTCACAGGCCACCTGTCTTGAAAAGAATCTCCTGCTGCCTCTGAAGCAAAAAAGCAGGGAGAGTCAGATTTCCATCCTCCATACCAAAGTTGGTGCTATATTTAGTTGTGTCTCAAATCAAATTATGGGCTATTGAGTTGAAGAGAGGAGCTCTGTCTACAACCAGACACGCATTGCATTCAAGAAATTATAGCACTAACCAGATAAACTGTGGGCTCTCAGAAGTGAAGTTACAAAATAGTTTCATTTGTTTTTAAAATAACTATTTTTAAAAATTCATAATATTATCATAGAACACTTGAAAAACACATAAAGGTATACAAAAAATAAATTATCCTCACTACCCAGAGATAATCAATGTTAATAATTTGAATATTTTTTCAAATATTTTTTTTACATTTTTTATGAGAGCTTTATGGTTAAACATAGTAGTTGGTTTTATCCTGAAATTTGTTAAATTTCTTTCCAGTCTCTTAAAAGTGTAACTCTTAATCCAAACACTGACTCGAATACACAAACAAAAGGCTGATACAGATAAGAATACATTCTCAAGAAGAGAAACTTCTTTGTTTTATACAAAATCATATTTGTTGTCAAAAAACAATTTTTGTGTTAGACTTCAAAAGAAAAATATTCACTCATATAACTATTCCTGCACAAATGTTTACATTTCTCCATATGCCATTCAACCATTATCCATATATAGTTATGTTTATTTACATATAATTACAGCTTAGACATAAGTGTATATTCTTTTTCACTTTTAAAATATTTTTCCATGTTTTAGGGAATGTTCATATCTGTTATTCTAATGGTTGTATAATATTTTATATTCTCAGTAGAACCATTGCTTACTTAATTATATCCTATTATTACATAGTTATGCTGTTTCTAATATTAGCTACCTTCATCTCAAACATTCCTGCCTTCATTGTTTTATTATTTTGAATTATGTTATGGTTTGAATGTGTGGATTCCTCTAAAATTCATAGATTGTGGAGACTAAAGAGTAGAGCCTAAGAAGTATGACCTTTGGGGAAGTGATTAAGTCATGAATGCCATACCCTCATTACTAGGATTAGTGCTTTTATGAAATAGGTTGAAGGGAGTGGCCTAGTCTTTTTTTCCTGTCTGTACCTCTCATCATGTGAGAATACAGCATTTATACCCTCTGGAGGATGCAGCAACAAGAAGCCATCCTGAAAGTATAGAGCAGCCCTCCCCAGTTACTGAATCTGCTGGCCCCTTTGTCTTGGAATTACCAGTCTCCAAAACTGTGAGAAATAAATTCTATTTTTTATAAAGCTACCCAGCATAACAGGAATGCAAAGGACTAAGGAATGCACAGGAATGCCCAGAATGGACTAAGAGAAATTATTTCTTTAGGATAACTTCTTAGACATAGGAATGGTAGGGTAAAAGGATTCTAATTTTATCATCTTATATATCCTTAGCATTAGGATTTATCATTCTAAATTTTTTTCCTTATTTAATAGATAAATGATTCAATGGTTATAAGTATTTTAGATACATAACTATATCTGTTTAGGATACAATTTTGCATCATTTATTTTACTTTATGTTTCTTAGACTATATATATATATATATATATATATATATATATATATATATATATATATTAGGTGTAGATGGACACAACACAATGCCTTTATTTTTATGTGGTGCTGAGGATCAAACCCGGGTCCCGCGCATGCTAGGCAAGCACTCTACCATTGAGCCACAATCCCAGCCCCCGTTTCGTAGACTATTATTCAGTAAGTTTCTATTTCATATGCTTACTTACAAACCATTATTTATAGCAGCCAGTATTCAGGAAATCTTTCTGTGTTGAGTTACTGCATTAGTCATCTTTTGCTGAAACAATGCAACGTAACAAAGAATTTCAGTATTTTGCAGCAGACATCCATTTCTTACTCAAGGATCTGTGCTCTAGACATGGTTGGATATAGGTTAAGTCAGCTTCATACATTTTTTTCATTCCAGGACCCCTGCTGAAGAAGCAGCAGCAATCTGGGGAATATTCTCCTGGAAGAATACAGAAATATAAGAGAGTTCGCAGGGATGCAAAACATCTCTTAAAAGTCTCTACTCTGAACCAGTACACTATTCCTTCTGTCATATTCCATTCACCAAAGTAAGTCATACGATGTAGTCCAGTCATTGGTTCAGAAAAGAGTAGTCTTCACTCAGAGTATAGGGTTGAAGAATGAATATTTGTGGAACAATTATATAATCTACCAATCACTAACTACATGTAGAGCTTTCTGGCTTTTCATCAAACTTTTTTCTCCTTGGGGGTAGATGTTAACTTTACCCTTTTCTACCCTATTTAAAATTAGTTGTTTGGCCAATGAAATGAAACTTGGTTTGACCATAGAAACATGAAAGGATGTCTCATGTGGTTACTCAGGTAAAATCTAGATGTTTTTCAGAGCCAGAATATGATTGGCCATTGTCAATTTCCACTAAATCAGTATGTTTTGACATGAAGATTTCATTAATCTGGTCTGGGATATTATGAGGATCACAACCATCTTGCTGACCCAAACAGAAACATGTGCAATGAGAATAATATATGTTTTTTACTAAGTAACTGAGATTTAAGGATTTGTTACTGTAGCATATCCTGGCCTATTCTGACATATTATTTTTTATTACCATTTGAAATAGAGAATCGCATACAAAAGCCACACGTTTTCTTCCTTGTGTATCTGCTTCCAGTTTTATGGACTAGAACTGAAATAATCTATATATATGATATCAATGAATTAAACCAGTTATTTCTTACTGAATGAACTGCTTTTAATTTGGCCAACTAATTGTGATTCAGAAAATATTTTAATTGATTAAAGGGGACACAAAATAAAAAGTCATATCTTTTGCAGCTCCAATTTTCTTAGAAATTATTTTTCTTTTCTTCGCTCTAACTTCATTCTGAGTAAGAAGGACTATGATTCTTGTCATGGGTAACTGCATAATCTATATGGCAATAAGAAAAATAATAATGTCTAATATATTTTTGACAGATTCTTTTCTAAAAGTATTGGGTATAATAACTTCTTTCATCCTCACAATAACTTTATGAGGTAGGCTCTCCTTATTTTTATTTCATAAATAATTAATGTGGAGCACATTGAGGTGAAGAATATTACCTAAGTCCACAGAGCTGATATATGGCAAAGATGATATTTTAAACCAATCAATTTTGTTTCAGAATGTCATGCTCAACCATTATGCACAGTGCTTCTCTGATTTTGACACCTAACATTCTCTGAACACTTAGATAGGAGGACAATATGTCTGCAATATCTATCACTTCACTGATCACTATAGGTTATTCAGCTGACTACTCGTCAGCAGATGTCTGCCTGGTCCCTATAAGTCCTTTGTCCATCTCTCTAACCCTGGATTTTAAAACAATGTCCTTTCTGGATTTATTCCTTTTTTTTTTTGGAACTGGGAAATTAATCCAGGGGCGATTAACCACTGAGCTACATACCCATCCCTTTTAAAATTTTTTTTTTATTTTGATAAAGTATCTTGCTAAGTTGCTTTGGATCTTGCTAAATTGCTAAAGCTGGCTTTGAACTTGCAAACCTCCTGCCTCAGCCTCCCAAGCTGCTGGGATTAAAGGTGTGCACCACAGCACCCAGCTTCTGGAAACATTCTGAGATCTGTGGTAAAGACAACCACAAATTCTTGGCTACTTCTCCCAATGAGAGGTAGAATCAAATTCTTCTACCTTTAACTTGTGTTGGCCTTTTTTTAACTAATAGGATGCAGCCAAAGAGATGTCTGACTGTGAAAGACGGGTTAATAAGTAGCTTTGCAGCTTCCATGTGAGACTCTTGGGATACTGGCTTCTGAAGCCATAAGGTCCCACATAAGAAGTCAAATTACCATGCTAGAGAAACAATATAAACGGCCCTCAGACTCACAGAGAGGGGGAAGGTTTTAACGGAGCCCTAGTATCCAGCAGTTCCCATTGAGGTGCCAGGCATGAGGTGTGAAGAGTCCTTCATTAGTTGGACAAAACTGAACAAGCCTGGCTGTGGCCAAGATGAGAGTACATCTGCCCTGCCGAACTATGCTAGAATTATGAACCACCCCAAATCTTGATATAAATAAAATGTTTGTGGTACTAAGCCATAAGTTTTGGAATAATTTACTAAATAGTGTTAGATAACTGTAACCAAATTTGTTTTCTAGAAGCAGGATTCTGCTGTAACAAAAATCTAAAACAAATGGCAATGACTTTGTTACATGGATGCAGCAGAAGCCAGATAGGCCTCAAGGAAAGCGCTAGTGAAAGCTGGAAGAACTTTGCAGAGACTGATGGGAAAACTGTAAAGGACAGTGACGAAAATACTACAGGGGACAGGAAAAAGATGACCTACATCATATAGTGGCAGAAAGTTTATCAAAATCATTTCTTCTGATAAAGTGGAAAATACAAAATCCACCTAATGAATGGATAGATCAGGCTCAGAAGATTTTTAGGCCAAATTTCAAAAGTGCTAATGGGTTTCTTAAAACCACATTATGATAAAGTATGAATAGAAAAACCTGAGCTAAGAAAAAAAAAAGAGTTGATTTTTGAGCAGAATTCAGAGAAAGTATAAAGAGCCAGGATTTGCTGGATTGAAAAACTGCTTCTCATCCCCATCTCTTCAGACAGCAGTAGCTTTCAAAATAAGAACTGGCTTCAGGACAAAAGTCAAATCCAAGATGTTATTGTTAGACCCACGGATAAGACCTCAAGATTTACTGGATGTCTCATACATCCTTTCAGTCAAACAAAATGGCTTCTAAGAATCTTAAGGGTGTGCCTCTCCCCTGGACAAAAACATTTCTAATAATCTAAAGGATCCATTATCTCACATCAGACTCATAAGCAGTCCAATCAATTAAAAAAAAGAGAGAGCATTTTCAGAATGGCATGTGGTATGACATTTATCCAGAAGAATTGATTATAAATTAGTACAAGTGAGTTGTACCAGCATGGACTGGAAAAAATTAAGACAGTATAGAATGAAAGATGACTTTCTTGTCATTATTCCCTAAATAATACAGTATAAGAACAATTTACGTAGCATTTATATTGTATTGGTGCTATAGTTTAGATCTTAATTATCTCACAAAGGCCCATTTATTGAAGGCTTTGTCCTCAGCCCATGACAGTATTGGTCCCTCAAAAATCTACTGATGCTCAAGTCCCTTATATAAAATGGTGTAGTACTTGCGTGTAACCTATGAACACCCTCCCAAATATTTTTATAACTTTTTAAAATTAATTTTTAATTGGTATATTATATATAATAATGGGATACACAGAGACATATTCATACATGCACATAACATACATAATTTAGTCAATCTTTAAATTATTTCTTGATTATAAGTTTGTCATTGTGGTGACAACATACCTGAGATAATCAACTTAGAAAAAGGAAAGGCTTATTTTTCTCACAGTTTCGGTCTGTAGCACTTGGCCCTGTTGCCTTTGGCCTGTGGAAGTACAGGCCAAACATCATGGTGTTAACACGTGGTAGAGGAGCCCTATTCAACTCCTGATAGCCAAGAAGCAAAAAGAGAGAGAGGAAGGGGCTATGGTTGCAATATCCCCTTCAAGGGCACACCCCAGTGACCCAACCTCTTCCCACAAAGCCCTACCTTTTAAAGGTTCTACCAACTCCCAACAGTACCACAGACTGAGGAACAAGCCTTTAACACATGGGCCTTGTGAGACATTCAAGATCCAAACTACAGCACCAATGAAATGTAAATGATACATACATAGTTGTTATACTGAACTGTTTAGGGAATAATAACAAGAAAAAAAGCCTACACATGTTCAATATAGCTGCAGTTTTTTCCCCATTTTCCATCTGCAGTTGAATCCATGGATGTGGAACCTACAGATACAGCGAGCCAAGTATGTAATATTGGACTTTTCCATGGAGAAAACTTTATAATAGGGTTCATAAATTCAAGTCTGTTAACATGTATGAGTCTAAGTTCTCAATGTAAGAGCCTAACAGGCAGAACTACATCACATAGATGTACCTAGTTACACCGGTCATTCAAGTAACCTGGAGAGAAATGGTTGTATATACATGAATGGCAAAATCTGTACTTCAGCAGCTGGAGCAGGGAAGCGGGTGGTGAGATGTGGGGCTCTGAAGACTATACATAGCAGACAAAGGGGCAGCTGTGCTTCAGAGTAACAGAGATCAGAGCAGGAAAAGTTTATGAAAGAATGGAAAACAACCCTTAGGTTAAGCATAAATACTTATGGTAGGCAAGCAGGAGGTTTATAAGGGACTTTAATCTGGTAGCTAATACTGATGGGTCTTAATTTTATTCCCAAAAGATGACAAAACTCCAGGACAATCTGGTTACCTAAGTTTATTTGATTCAGCCTTAGTTCAGCAAACACAAAGCTCTTGCTAGACATTGTACTACACATTTAAAACTTCATGTAGAACTCAAGGCAAGTATTCATCAAACATAACACAAATCAGTTTGTATAAAGCACAGAGAATAGAACATGAAGGAGAGAGCACAAAATTAAATTTGACTAGAGAAATTTTCATTGAGTAGGCAGCATTCAGGTAGGATACTAAAATTGTAAAATTCAGTACTTTCATTAAAAACGTATTAGTTTGTTTTAATCATCCCATAATGTGTACATATATCAAAATATCACATTGTATCTCATAAATTGATGCAATAATTGTCAACTAACAATTTAAAAATCAATTTTTAAAAAGTACTGTTGAAAAAAATGTTTCAATTTTCACTGGAAGAAAAAAATGTTCACAGCCTCCCTTGGGTGATTGCCTTAGGTACCATTCATCTGAAAGGACAGTGCCGTGTAGCCAATGGCACTGGCAGACTATACAAGTTGCTAAGATTACTGGCTCTGTGGTCAATTTTCAGCCCTGTGATGTTGGTCAAGTTACTAGAACTCTGTGCTTTAGATTTCTCATTTGTAAAATAAGCTTGATGATAATGACCACTCCATAGGGTCACTGTGAAAACAAAATGCGATAATACACTAAAAGTGTTTAATTCAGTACCCAGCACATTTTAAACATTCTATAAATCAGGTATTTTTCCTTAATATTTGCATGCCAGGCAGGATTCCAACCCTGTATAGTAGTTGTGAATTTTAATTTCAGTTCTGCTCCAAATTGCTCTCCAGGTCTAGGCCAATGACCCAGATTTTCCATTTTTCAGCTTCCTGATTTATCATGAGACTAAAGTTCTTACAAGGAAGTTGAATAAGTGGTTCCCCCACTTGCTGGCAAGAGTCCTAGAGACCAAAAAAGTGGGCATTTCCTCCCTTTATCTCCCAACTGTCTTGTGTGTGTGTGTATGTGCGTGCGTGCGTGCGTGCGTGTGTGTGTTTTCAGACTCATCTCTTTCATTGGTTATACCCTGTCAGCTGTAACAAAACCTCAAGGAAGAAATTATGACCAAGCCTTCAGACAGCTGGTGGCAATTTACTCACACAATCCCCCTCATCCTTTCAACACCCACTATTTATGAGTATTTGATGTTGGGGGAGGGGAAATCATCCAAGAAATGTGATATGTAAATTTCACAGAAGGGGGTTGAATAGTGAGGAAAGACTTATGTGAATTATTTGAATAATTCTCCTTTCTTTGAACACAGACATCAGGCCTTAAAATTCGAAAAGATTGATGTTAGGGTCAATAAATAAGTTTATGGAACCAGAAACAATACTATAATAAATTTGTAAGTAGCTTCCAAACATTCTTAACAACCCACACCATCACTAAAACCTGAGTCATTTTCTAGGATGGAGTAAGCAGTTTTCAGTCAGGTTCGAGGAGTGTATATCGATCAGTCAATTCTGGCTTAAAAATCCATCAGAATGATAACTAAATGGAGAGCATGATCCTAGTTTAAATCTCAGATTGGATTTTCAATTAGAAAAACATGTTGCTGAGGACAAGCCAGACATACAAAGTCCTTGCCTTTGCTTCTTGTATCATGATATCTACTAGCTTTTCCCTGAGGATAGATGGATGGATAGATAGATAGATGAATACATATATATAAAATGTATCATTGTTTTTTAATACTCTCCATTATGAATTTTTAAAAAGTTTAAAAAAGAAAAGTTGCTTTATATATTAAACTGATAAGAACAGATACTACACTTGATCTTAGCCAAAAGGCCATGGATGTGTAACTGATGTGATTCTGCAATCTGTATATGGGGTAAAAATGGGAGTTCATAACCCACTTGAATCAAAGTGTGAAATATGATATATCAAGAACTATGTAATGTTTTGAACAACCAACAATAAAAAATTAAAAATAATAAAAAAAAGTTGCAAAAATAGTACCAAGAAGTCTTATAAATCCTTCACTTGATTCATCAATTATTAATATTTTGCTACATTTGTTTTCATCCTCTCTCCATACACACACAAGCATACACTCATACAATTATTGCTACTGTTTTTATTTATTCATTTATTTACTTATTGCAGTACTGGAGATTGAACCCAGGGGCACTATACCACTGAGCTACATTCCCAGCCCTTTCTATTTTTTATTTTGAGACAGAGTCTCATTAAGTTGCCCAGGCTGACCTTGAATTTGTTATTCTCCTGCCTCAGCCTCTGCAGTCCTTGGAATTACAGGTGTGCACCACCATGCTGGCACTGCTATTATTTCGACGAGCCATTTGAAAGTAAGATGCATAGTCTTCACCCCTAATGAATTCAGTGTGTATCTCCTAAGAATAATTAAAATTATTAAATAATTGATTTTGACCACTCCTCCCAGTTCACCTTTTGTCACTATTAAACAGAATATTTTACATCATAATCCGAAGTGTCTATAGTGCATTACTTCACCAGTCAGTATGAGGAGCTACCCCCTCTCGCCATTGATACTTGGCTCACATCTGCACAACCAAGAGGGTTCATCAAAATAATCACTCCCAGGACAAAGGCAAAATAAACAACAAAGACAAATTCCCTCTTTCACACTTACAACTACTGGAAGCCAATTTCTTCACAGTTTAAACAGCTGTTTTGTCCTTTCTTCCAGCTGGCAAGTGTTATCAAGAAACAGTCTCAAAAAGCCTTATGCAATCAGGAGAAAATTTTAATGAGAAAAATGTCACATTGTGTATTCACTTTTGTTTTCATTTTCATTTTAGCATACAAGAAGCCAAAATACTGAGTTCAGTATCAAATATCTGGCAATTCTATACAAAAGATGAGCAAACCACAACAGTCCTTTATCCTTGCAAAGTTCAAGTGAGCATAGTGGATGTAAGAGTTAATCTCATCAAACTCATACCAGCTTAGCAAAAGAAAACAAAGACATCTAACATTAACCACTATAATTCCTTTCAACTAAAATAATATTTTAATCAGATAAGTTATTTCATTTTTAGGTACAGAAATACTTGAGCTTACTAAATAAGAGTTGGTGACACATAGAAAAGAATTATTGCATCCCTCATTTGTTGGTGTTGATCAATTCTCAGGAGAAAAAATGGAGGGAAAAATCAAGGCCAAAAGGTCCTGATGCTAATGGACCAAATCAACTGGTTCAACTTTTTTTTTTTTGGACAAGGGGTACTGGGGTTTAAACTCAGGGGCATTCAACTACTGTGTCACATCCCCAGCCCTATTTTGTATTTTATTTAGAGACAGGGTCTCACTGAGTTGCTTAGCACCTTGCTTTTGTGGGAGACTGGCTTTGAACTCGGGATCCTCCTGCCTCAGCCTCCTAAACCACTGGGATTATAGGCCTGTGCCACCGTGCCTGGCTGGTTCAACTTTGTGATTCAATTGTGAAGATGTTCAGGGCTGGAACTAGGATGAAAGGAGCAATGCACACCTGAGATGCAAAACACAAGGGATGCCCAAAACTCAGTAATTAAGAGAAGTGAATTTTTAATACAATAGTTTTGGAAACAAAATTAATGCAAAAATATGTAAACACAATTTTTTTTGGCACTAGGGATTGAACTCAGGAGCACTCTACTACTAAGCTATAACCTTAGCCCTTTTAGTTTTTTATTTTGAGACAGGGTCTTGCTAAGTTGCCCAAGCTAGTTGAACTTGAAATTGTCCTGCCTCTGCCTCCGGGGTTGCTGGAATTACAGAAGCCTGCCACCATGCTGGCTCCTGAATGCAATTTTTAAATAAAGACAGGATCTGACCCTGTATCTATATCATCCTGGGAGTGAATGCCTTACTGTGTTCACCTTTGTCAGGGACCTGGATTTTCATCCCCAGGTGGTGTGCCAAGAGGCAACCTTATGGTCTCTCTAGTACTATATTCTGCTGACCAAATGTTAGCAACAGCTCTGTCTGTATATTGTGAACTGTCACACATCAGCGCATCTTTGAGACACCACAAGGTAAAAACAGCTATCTGAGCCAACACCAGCTCTTCCAACCTAAATAGTTTCAAGTCTCAAGGGCAAGTTTCTGTGGTAACTAGAACATTGGGGAGATGGCAGAAAAGGACAAGAAGGGAAGATGACAGGAGAGGGGGGAAATATGGGTTACCTCATGACTTGCTACTAATTTAACTAAATGCAATTTTTTAAAAAGCCTGTCTTTTCAAGAAAATCTTTAGCCCCAACTTGGAGAGAGGTACCTTCCTGCTCACCTCAAAAATCAAATCTGTCACTTCTAGTCTTCCTGTCAAATAGTCTGAAGTCAGATCTGGAAATCAAAGTAGCCACCCTTCATCTTCTATGCAGGCTGCAGTGAATTTAAGCTACTTAGGAAACTTCAATCCAGAGCCTCTACTGGTAATAGCGGCTCACCCACAACTACTTTATGACAATGAAAACCATCTACAGGTGCCCCCTGCTGGTAGAATCTATTTTACAGATGTGGTGGGGCCTCAGGGATTTTCTGTGTGTGTTGGGCCCCAAGTGCTCCAGATAGTTACAGTCACAGACACTATTCTCTCTGTTCTTACACCTAACCTGCCTCATTGATTTATGCTACCTGTCAGGCCCCTGGAGGCATGAGGCATTTGCATTTTCCTTCAGATAACTTATCTAGTTTCCAATGGTGGGATAGCCTGGGCCTATCTTCCCGCCTTTCTGCCTATATCTGTCTTGCAAGCCAGCCATTCCTCTGGTCTCATGTTGTTTGTGCCATTTGTTAACTGACCTTCTGGGTAGAACACTGGTGTTATAGCTTTGAACCTCAACCTGGAGAGATGAACAATGGGCCAGGTTCTTGACTATATCTTGGCCTCTGCTTCCAGTTTTCTTTTACTGAAGTATGTATATAGCTCAGCGGCCAATTCAGATTGACAGTAAAACACTAATTCTTTAGCTCAAATAATTTTCAAGGATTGAGCCTAACCTCTGGTCCTCTTTGACTTTGAACTCTACCTGTGACATGGAGGGAAGTAAGACACCCAAAAGTCGAGCTTGAGATTGTTATTGTTCTGAGGATACAGGCCAACATACTGAAAGGAAGCTTACATGGCTTGTTATAGTCTTCAGCCTCAGCTCTGGTTACCCTCCCTATGCATTTTGTGCTTGATTGTACTAGCCTCCATCCAAAAGAAAAGAGGAATGACTCCTATTGCTCCTCTACTTTCCAGGAGCTCAGGAAATGGTTGGCTGTCTCTAAAATGGCTCCCAATGATCTTTGGTAATCAAAGACTTGTTTAAATACCTCTCCCTGGAGTTTGGGATGGACCTAATGATTAACTTCTAGTGAAAACAATAAGATAGAAGAAATGGGATGTCCCCTTCAAGACTGGGTTATTTTAATTGTGGCTTCCATCAATTAGGAGGAGAGGTAAGCTACCATATTGTAAACCTACCTATGGTGTACACAGGAACTCATTCCAACAGCCTCCAAGGAAATAATGTCTGCCAACAACCATGGCAGAGAGCCTGGAAGTGGATCTGTCAGTCCCTGTCAAGTCTTAAGATGACTGCACCCCTAGACAACTGCTTGACTATAACCTTACAAGAGAATAAGAGACCCTCAGCTAATGGTACCCTGCTAAGTTGCTCCCAGATTCCTGAACTTTATAATCTTTGAGCATAATGTTATGGTTTAGATATGAAGTCCCCCAAAAGCTCCTGTGTTAATGAAGGAATATTCGGAGGCAAAATGATTGGATCACGAGATCTGTAACCTAATCAAACCATCCTAGTTGGAATGAACTAAATGGTTGTAACTGTAGGTAGGTGGGGTAAGACTGGAAAAGGTGGGTCATTAGAGGCATGCTGTGGAAGGGTTCATCTTCCCTGTGGCCAACTTCCCCTTCTTCCCTCTGCTTCTCAGTCACCATGTCTGGTGCAGCTTCTCTCTGCCATGCCCTTCTGCTATGATATGCCAGCCTCACCTTAGGCCCAGAGCAATGGACTCAACCAACCATGAACTGAAACTCTGAAACTGTGAGCCAAAATAAACTTTTCCTTCTCTAAGTTGTTCTCATCAGTATTTTGGTCACAGCAACACAAACCTGACAAACATAATAAAATACTAAATATGTGTAGTTTTCAACCACAACATTTTGGGCTGATCTGCTATGTAGTGATAGCAATAATAACTAATATAACATGTAACTAATAATAACTAATATTTCCCTTTATCTAAAGTCACACCATAGAGTTTGAAACTCAGTCCTCTTATTCACAAAGAAGCTATTATTCACTGTAAAATAAAGAAGAACAAAGAAGTCAGAGCAGTTACTTAAGGCTGCACAACAGAAAATTAGATTTATGGTGAAATAAAGGGAATAATAAATAGCACCTTCCAAAGATCATCTTGTAGAGTATATTCCTCATGTATTTCTCTCCAGAAAATGCTTTAATTACTACCAAGAATATTTTTTCCTTAGAAGATATGTGCAATTCATGAAAACCTTTCTTGTTAAAATTACAATAAAATGGGGGCTGGGATTATGGTTCAGTGGTAGAGCGCTTGCCTAGCATGTGTGAGGCACTGGGTGCGATTCTCAGCACCACATACCAATAAATAAAATTTTTAAAAATTCATCAACAACTAATAAAAATATTTTTTAAGTTACAAGAAAGTTGCACTTTTTGGTTACAATATTTAGCTGGAGATTTCAAAGTAAAGATTTACATAGCCAAAAAGTGTTACAGAGTGGACTATTATGGAGATTTTTAAATGCTAAAATATGGTATTGTTTCTGTTTATTCACTTGGGTCACTTTCTCACATCAACATCTCTTGCACTGGTTTCACTTATTTCTTGATAGAGTTATGAGGTTAGATGTGGGGGTGGGTGAGCATATAATGGTGGACAAAATTCTGTGAATGCATGTGCCTATTATTCTGGGCAGTGAGCCCAGCTTGCTTTAAGTCTTTGTTATTTGAATAGTGTTCCAGATTCTCCTTGGAAATGTGCAGTTCACCCATTTTTATTAACCTGAATGTGAAGCTCTCTGATACTCTTTTGATAGATTCTTGGTCATGTCCAGGTACATTTCCTTTTGTTTTAAACAGGTTATTTATTTCTCTGTGCTCACCTTCAAGGGTTTTACCATATAAATTAGAAAGCAAGTCCTCACAAGGTCAGATTTTAATAGTGCAGTTTATTATTTTCAAACAGATGACATTTTCACACTTATGCTAATTTGGAGACCAGACTGTTTTTATCTAAGTTCAAGCAGAGTCTTATAGTTTGTTTTGATTCATTTATAGTTTTGTTTTAATTTATTTTTATTTTTATTTATTTTTATTTTTGTTTTTTATTGATTTTATTATTTTTTAAATACACAACAAAAGTGGAATGCATTACAATCCTTATTACACATATAGAGCACAATTTTTTGTATCTCAGTATATAAAGTATGTTCACGTCAACTTATGCCATTATACATGTACTTTTTTTGCATTACAATTCTTAATATATATATACCATAATTTTTCATATCTCTGTTTGTATATAAGGTATGTTGACACCCAATTCAAGTCTTCTTCATACATGTACTTTTATACTATGCCATAGGGCAACTCTTAGCAAATACAAAGGAGTAGAGATACTACCATGCATTTTATCAAGTCATAACTGAATGAAATTGGAAATCAACGACAAAATAAAGAATAAAAAAATTCTGCATCACATGGAGACTGAACAATATGTTACTGAATGAACAATGGCTTACAGAAGACATCAAGGAGGAGATTAAAAAATTCTTAGAGGTAAATGAGAACACAGACATAACATATCGAAATCTCTGGGACACTATGAAAGCAATACTAAGAGGAAAATTCATTGCATGGAGTTCATTCCTTAAAAGAAGAAAAAGTCAACAAATTAATGACCTCACACTACATCTCAAAGCCTAGAAAAAGAAGAACAAATCGTCAGCAAAAGCAGTAGAAGGCAAGAAAAAATTAGAGATGAAATCAAAACAAAAGAAACAACTGAAAAAATTGACAAAACTAAAAGTTGGTTCTTTGAAAACATAAATAAAATTGACAGACCCTTAGCCATGCTAACAAAGAAAAGGAGAGAGATAACTCAAATTAATTTATTTTTAAGGGAAAGCAAATACTCAGCATCACTGCAAGGAAACATTTTAAAAACATGCAAGATGGATAAAAAACAGTTACATGAAACAGAAATTTAGCACCAGGAAATTAAGCATGACCTCTACCATTTTATAGCTGTAAGACTTCGTCAAATTACTTAACTTTTCCATATAATTGGGGATAATAATAACATCTTTCTCACAAAATTATAGTTAGGAATTAAATGAGGTTTTGTAAAGTGCTTAAGATAAGGCCTCATATGTAGCATATGCTCAATAAATTTTTTTGCAGTGCTGGAGATCAAACTCAGGGTCTCACACATGTCTGGCAAGCCCTGTACCACTGAGCTATATCCCTAGTCCATCAATAAATATTATTAATAATGCAAATTATAAATGTACTAATGGTGATAAATGATAATGCTGTTACCATGGGATGTCAGGAATCACAATATAAAATCATTATATAATTCTGTTTGGAACTCCTGTGAAAGCCAGTATGAATCATCAGTATTTATGAGGCTTCTCTAGCAAATAAGACACAGAGGACGGATTGGGGTCATAGCTCTGTGGCAGAGCACCTGCCTAGCATGTGTGAGGCATGTTTGATCCTCAGCACCACATAAAATTAACAAAATAAAGGCATACTGTCCACCTACAACTACAATTAAAAAAAAAAAAAGACTGGGTAGATGCACATGTCTGCTGCCCTCCTTGCACCATACAAACACCATCACTGTTTAACAACCATATGCAACCTTCTGTGGAGTTATTTTTTATATTATCCAGGGTCCTCTCCATTACACTGATCTGCATCTCTTTGATTCATCATCTAAGCACCCCTATAATGACTGGAGATAAAACCTAAACTAGGGTTAGACAAAAAAAAATCTCAACCAGATGTTCCAAGTACAGCTAACAATGGAGTTGTCTCTCTTCACCCCTCAAATATTTTCTGTGTTGGTTTTGTTTTCAAAATCTGCAAAATATCAAATTACTTACCAAGAGGCCCAGACCTACCTTCTGCCCAGGTTCACATCCATTAGAAGCAAAGCTCTCTTCCAGGAGGCTCCTGAATAAACCTGTTTGAACTAACAGTCCAGTCCCCATCCCTGAATTAATTACTATGGATAAAGGGGAAAGTTGCTCTTTTGAAAAAATTCTGTGGACTTCCTCTTTTTACTTCATTCCCCTCATTCAATCCACCAGCAAATCCTATTGACTCTACCTTCAAAATATATTTTGAATCTGTTCTGTTCTTACCAGCTTCACTGCTACCACCACAATGCCTGTCACCATTATTTCATATCTGTGCTACTTTCTGCAGCAACCTTCAAAGCCACCTCCCTGGCTTCCATTCTTGACCTCTGAAAGTCTATTGTCCAACAGTAGCATGACATTTTATAACATTTTCCATATCATATGCTCCTGCTTCAAGTCTTCACTAGCTTGCTAGTATCCTTACAATAAAATCAGCTTCTTATCACCTGAAAGATCTCATATAACCTAGCTCATGTCCATCTCTTCCCTCTCATCTCCTGCCACACTCCTTTATCATGGTCCAGCTACACTGGCCTTCTGTCTGTTCCTCAATCATATCAAGTTAATTCCTAACTTAGAAATCTTGGGATTCTGTCATCACCTGTGTCAGCCTCTCTCTAACAATTCTATTTTACTTTCTTCATAAAATTTATTAATATCAGAAGTCAATTTATTTGAATGTTTCTTTACTTGTTTCCTGTCAATATCTTCACCAGTTCTACTACAACTTTGTTAAACTCAAGCTTGTGAGCCTTTAGCTGATAACTTAACTCTTCATTCTTCTCTAGCACCTGGAATTGTGCCTGCCACTCCATACATACTTTTAAGGAAGACGAATGAACTAACTCAGGCTATATTGAAATTTTGTATAGAAGATTTACTGGAAAGAGAGATCCACAGAATAAAAGAAACAGTTGAGGACTCAAAAAGAACAGGCTCGCATAGTAAAACAAACAGCAGGGTACTGGCATAAAAAGAGACATGTAGACCAGTGAAACAGAATAAAACACAGACACAAATTCATACAGCTATAGTCATCTGATTCTTAACAAAATTTTTCCAAAAATATACAATGGAGAAAAGATAGCCTCTTTAACAAACGGTGCTGGGAAAACTAGCTATCCATATGTAAAAGACTGAAACTAGATCCTGTCTCAGCCCACACAAAAACCAACTCAAAATGGATCAAACAGCTAAGAATAAGTCCCAAAACATTCCAATTGCTAGATGAGAACACAGGGGAAACACTCCAACATATAGGCATAGGCAGCAACTCCCTCAGCAGGACTCCTACAGCTCAGAAAATAATCAATAGATGGGATGACATCAAAATAAACAGCTTCTGCACAGTAAAGGAAACAACAGTATGAAGAAAGAACCTATAGAATGGGACAAAAATCTTTGTCAGCTTCTCAAACTGAAAGAATCAACAGGGCTATGGTTGTGACTCAGTGGTAGAAAGCTTACCTAGTTTGTGCAAGGCCCTGGGTTCAATCCCCAGCACATGTGCGTGCGGGCGCGCGCGCACACACAAATTGATTTTAATATTAACCTAGGTTAAATAGAATTGAAAAGACAAATCTATTTAAAATAGTACAGCATATTCAAAGACTCTCTTTTTTTTAATATTTTGTTTTGGTTGTAGTTAGACACAATACCTTTATTTTATTTATGTGGTGCTGAGGGTTGAACGTAGCACCTTGCACATGCTAGGTGATCGCTCTACCGCTGAGCCACAACCCTAGCTCCCAAAGACTCTCTTTTAAATGTCTTCTCTGTCCCACGTTTCAGAAAAATTTAGAGGCTGAAAAACAATTATAAAAGATATTTTCTTATGGATGTGCCAAATTGAATTAATTCCCTCATTTCCTTTATACTTGATTATTCTACCATATTATGCATCTTAGTTACTGAGATTACTAATCATGCCATGGCTGACCTAGAAACTTGAAAGTAATACAACAACCCCTCATTATCCACAGGAGTTTGGTTTCAGGACACCCTGCAGACTGGAATTCAAAAATGCTCAAGCCCCTTACACAAAGTGATATATTTGCATATAATCTACACATAGCCTCCTGCATAATTTTTTTTTAATTTTCATTTTTTAGTTGTAGGTGGGCACAATATCTTTATTTTACTTTATGTGGTGCTAAGGATTGAACCCAGGGCCTCACGCATGCTAGGTAAGCACTCTACCTCCAAGCCACAACCCCAGCCCATCCTGTATACTTTAAATCATCTCTAGATTACTTATAATACCTAATGTAATATAAATGCTAAATAAATTATTATAATACTATATAGGTTTTTATTTGTATTATTTTTATTGCTGTGTATTTTATTTTTATTCATTTATTTTTTTTTTACTATTTTCAAAACATGATTAACAGAATTGGAAGATACAGAAAGCCAACTATACTTGTTTCACCCTTTCCCTTATTTCCCACACTCAAGTTATCAGCAAGGCCCACTGATTCTAAGTCAGAAATTCACCAATCTATCCCTTCTTTCCCATTCCCCACTACAACTAACTGTGCTCAGACCCTCATCACCTCTGGCCCTGAACCACTTGCAACCAATGATCTTATGCCTTCACTCCCCTTTAAATTCAACTCCCACACAGGTACCAACCTCATGATTCACAAAGATCTAAGTACATCAGACCCCACTTTAAAGCCTCCTATAGTCCCACAGTGCTTAGAAAAATAAACAAACAAACAATAAATAAATAAATAAAGCATCCAAGCCAGCCATCTCTGTGTCTTGGTTGCAGTGAAGGAATACGAAAGTTTCTAAGAACTGTTTAGAAATGCAACCGTTTCTTTTATACAGAAGTTCTGTTATTTGTTTTAACGAGATACTTCAAGTGCTTTTAATGAGTACTGATACTGAGACCTCAATCTGAAAGAATCTGATTCAATTGTCTAGAGTAGAGTCTGTACATCAATTTTTTTTTCACAAACCTCTCCTAAATGATTCCAATATGTAAAGAGAGTTGAAAACTACTCAATTTACAACATGGCTAGAAATATACTTCTACCTCTGAATAGTATGCAATAACAGTGTTGATATTTAATCCCCCTAGAGAAATGACTAAAAATTGGTCAAAATATATGAAACTATCATTTTCAGACACTGAACATCAGGCTTCATAGGACAGTAATCCCAGAGAAAAGACAAACAAGGTAGGTCACACAAGTGCCCTATCTTACTATCTGGAAGAGAGTTAGCAGGCCATAGTGGCAGGAGATGGAATCCAGACAGAATGTGGCAGTCTAAGTTGTGGTACTCATGATAGGATTTGAAAAGGCTCGGGGAGCTGGAGTTCATAGGGCAAAGTAAAAGAAAGAAGAGAAAATTCCAGAGATTTGCAAGGGGTCCCACTGAGCATTTAGCTGAGTACTGGTCAGCACATTTATGTGAGGAAACCACTCAGGTTGGGTTAAGACCTGTAGGAGCAATTCAGAGGGAACAATCCTCTTGGCTCACACAAGGCTAGAAATAGTTTTCTCCCCATCCATTAAAGTCAGAAAAGTCTTAATTCCTGGAATATTGGGTACAGTGCTCAGAAGAATTTCACCCAGATAGTAGGAAAAATTAACCCTGTATGAAATGCTGCTTTGAATCCATCTAATAAAGCTTAAAAACAAGACCCAAAATTAGTTTCCAACTAACTTAACTGAATAAAGTTCAAGAATATTTATAGGAATGTGACATTATCTAGAACCTAATGGTAAAATGCCTAATATGTGGTATCTAATCAAATATTACCAGGCACACCAAGAATCTGGAAAACTACTCAAAATGAAGTGAGCAATCAACCACTAGACACATAAACTGACACAGAAGTAGAATTGGAAGTTATTGTAGCATTTCATATTTTCAAGAAGGTAGAATAAAGATCAATCAAGATAAATAAAAATACATGGAAGTTAAAAACTTCTAGAGATGAAAAAAGATACCTGAGGTGAAAAATACACTGAATGGGGATTAAGAGCAGATTAGATGCTTAGATAAAAAAAAAAAAAAAAAAAAGTCAGTAGACTTGAATACATAGTAGAAATAATCCAAAATAAAACAAGGAGGGGAAAAAAAGATCAGTGGTCTGTGGGAAAAATTCAAGTGATATAGTATACGTGTTACTGAAGTCCTCAAAGGAAAGGAGTTAGAAGGGGCAACAAAATTTTCTAAAGAAATAATGCTAAAAATTTTCCAACTATAATGAAAACTATAAACACAGAGATCCAATAAGCTGAGCAAACCCAAAGCACAAGAAACATGAAAATAGCTACACCAAGACAACTTGCAATTAAGTTAATAAAGACCAGTAATAAAATCTTAAAAGCATTCAGGAGAAGAAAAAAAGACCTATCCTATCTCATAAAGAGGAATGAAGACAAGAATGAGAACAGAATTCTCATTTTAAAAAAATAGCAGCCTATAAGACAACAAAGCAGTACATTTGAAGTAATGAAAGAAAAAAAGGGGGAAGAGGGGTCAACTAGAATTCTATCACCAGCAAAAGTAGGATTCATGAATGTGCAACTTGTACACGCAAGGTCCTGTGCTTAGAAGGATGGTGCTTAGTTTAATGTTCTGCTGTTGATGGTTTAAAATTCTTAATAAAGTTTGCACCACAAGAAGATGCCACATTTTTATTTTGCATTGGATCCCATGATACAAATAAAAGGCATTGTATAGTCAGTCCTAATAACTAGCAAAAATATCTTTCAAATATGAAGGTGAAAGAAAGATTTTATCAGACTTTTCTCAAACAAAAGCTGAAAGAATTCCCCCACCAGCATATCTGCAGAATGAATAAGAAATACCAAAGGAATTCTTTCAGACAAAAGGCATATGATACAAGATGGAATTGAGATCTAAACAAACTAATGAAAAACATTGGAAAGGTTAAATATGGGAATAAATATGAAACTTTAAAAATATTTCTCATAGCACTAATCTGTAGGGAAAGGCAAATCAAAATCAGAGATTCTACTTTATACCCAGTAGGATGGCTATTACCAAAAGCAACAACTAAAACAAACAAACAAACAAAAAATACTGAAAATAAAAACTGTTGGTGATGGCAGAAAGAAACTGGATTTGCATCATTGGTGGGAATGTACAGCCACTGTGGAAAGTAAGATAACAATTCCTCAGGAAAATTAAACATACACCCATAGTCCCAGCCACTCTGGAGCCTGAGCAGAGAAGATCACTTGAGCCCATGAGTTTGAGACCAGCCAGGGAAACATAGCAAGATCTGTCTCAAACAAGGAGGGAAAAAAAAAACTAAAAAATATTGAACATAGAATTACCATGTGATCCAGAAGTTTCAATTCTGGTCATACACCCTTACAAAAGGATTAAAAACAGGACTCAGATATTTGTACACCCATGTTCATAGCAGCATTTGTTCACAGTAGCCAAAAGATGGAAACAATACAAAAGTCCATCAGCAATGAATAGATAAACAAAATACAATATATACATACACTGGAGTATTATTCAGCCTTAAAAAATAGAATATAATTCTGATCTGTCTATAAGATGGATTGACTTGAAAATTGATTGAAAGACATTATGCTAAATGAAGTAAACCAGATAGTCCAGACACAAAAAGGACAGATATTGAACGATTCCATTTATATGAAGTACCCTATATAGTCAAATTCAAAGACAAAAATGGAACAGTGATTGTCAGGGGCTTGAGGGAAGGGGGAGAGGAAACATTTTTTAATAGATACAAAGTTTCAGTGTGTAAGATGAAAATACTCTAAGCAAAATAACATGGATGCATTTAATGCTGTACACTTAAAAATATATAAATTTGGAGGTATGAGAATGTTTATTTTCATTTATTCATTTATCCAGTGACAGTATCACCAATAGACAATGGGATCATAAGTATTTAAAATTCATTTTCCATTTTGAAACTTCAGAATTTGTTTTCGAGTACTTTACTTCTTTAAATACTTAAACAAAATAGAAGATAAATAAAAATTCTCACTCTTTTACTTTTCTTTAAGGTTATATTAGTATAACTAGGCTCTTTAGAATTTAGGTATCATTTATAGTAAACTGAGAATAATAAAGGTAAAAATGTGATAGCACAAATCAAAGCTGTTTTGTTTTGCTTTGTTTTGTTGCACAATTTAAAATACAGTCTGAGTCTAGGGAAAAAAAAAAGGAGAATGGCAACTATTGAGAGCTTCTGTATCTAGTAAATTTTAGTTTGCTTTTGGATTTAAAAAAAATACTGGCTTGGGCTGGGGATGTGGCTCAAGCGGTAGCACGCTCGCCTGGCAAGCATGTAGCCCGGGTCCGATCCTCAGCACCACATACAAACAAAGATGTTGTGTTTGCCGAAAACTAAAAAAAATAAATATTAAAATAGTCTCTCTCTCTCTCTCTCTCTCTCTAAAAAAAAAAAAATACTGGCTCAGAATTTCAGTTATCCTAATAATTGCCATCTCAGTCAAATAGGATACTTACATGTAAATTATAGATAATACATAAAATAGTTTGAACTACTAAATGTAAGTCCACTGACTGGACTGTGTATGATTTGTTTCACTGATCTTAAATAATGCAGACATCACTAAAACTAACTATATATTGAGTTCCAATAGTTAAAAACTGCAATTTTTATAAGTCTTCTTGTGGTAAGTTTCTAAACAAACTTAAATAAAAAGTATGCTATTACAGGGCTGGGATTGTGGCTCAGTGGTACAGTTGGTACAGTGCTTGCCTAGCACACACAGGGCCCTGGGTTCAATCCTCAGCACCACATAAAAATAAATGAATGGAACAAAGGTATTGTGTCCAACTAAAATAATAAATATTAAAAAGCATGATGTTACAAATATCATATGAATCACAGTAACTTGTTAAGAGAATAGAATGCTTAGTTTCAAATTTTCAAAATTCTTTTCTTTCAGAATAGGTTTCTTGAAGCATTTTTTCTTGTGGAAAAAAATCAGCATTTGCCTTTAAACTCTTAAAATGATAATTTTAATTTTTTAATTTTAACTTTTTATCAATTTTTTAAAAAATGACAGCGGAACGCATTACAATTCTTACTACACATATAGAACAATATTTCATATCTCTGGTTGTATATAAAGTATATTGACACCAATTCGTGTCTTCATACATGTACTTTGGATAATGATGTCCATCACATTTCACCATCCTTGCTAATCCCCTGCCCTCTCCCAAAGTTCCTATGGATAAATATTAGTTATCCCTTTCATCTGAATTAGTTTTTACTTTCAATTCTAATTCAACCAGTTTCTGAATAAATATCTAACACACTACTGCCTGTTTGCACTCTATGTAGGTGCAATTAACTTGCATCCTGCCAGCATGCAAGTTCTGTAATACAGCCCTCCAATCCCACTGCCCTACCCTGTCATGAACTTTACCTAAAGATAATGAAGTTGGTGCTATGGTTTGAATGATCTTTCAAAGTGCATGTATTTAATCCCCAGAGCAAGAATGTTGAAGGTGGGGCCTAATAAGAGGTGAATAGGCCATGAGGGTTCTCCTGTTACGAATGAATTAATGTCGAGAGTAAATTAGTTAACACGAGAGTGGGTTTGTTATAAAAACAAGTTTGGCCCTTCTTGCCTGTTTTCTCTCTCAAGTGCTCTCTTGCCCATCCATCTTCTGCTGTATAATGTTGCAGTAAGAAGGCCCTCGCCAGATGCCAGCCCCTTGATCTTGGACTTTTGAGCCTTCAGAACCACAGGAAATACATCTCTGTTCTTTATCAATTATCCAGTAACAGATATTATGCAATATATAGCAGCACAACACAGGCTAAGACACTTGCCATTTGGAATTTAAATTTTACAATTAAGACCAACTGATTCATAGAAATGTTCAGACACTTGAAATAGACATAAAATTTCCCAAACCAAATAGACAATAAACTCACTTAAATACTTACATGTCAGAGATATTAAAAAAAACTGGGTACATAAGAAGGAAGGCTGAGAATCAATGGACACTCACTTCCCAGGGAAGTTCTTTAATACTATTTGAAGCTATCAAATTTTCTAAAAATTAGAATCCACTGATTAATTTATCTTGCAGTAAATGCAAATCTCACAACTTCTTGGTTATAATTTGGCTTCCTAATATGGCATATATGATGAGACTTAACTGGAATAAGAAAAAAACTAGCCTCCTAACATTAAAAAAACCTTATTATAAATTAATAATTCTGAGTTTATATAGTAATTCTGTGAGTTTATCAGTTTAAGAAACAGACTGAAGTTTTAACACCAATTTTGACGTTTTCCAAAAGAATGATACTTTTTATGGCCTCTTGAGACACAATTGGCCAGCTTTCCCAGGAGAGATACTTTTAAAATTTATTTTTATTTCCTTAATTCATTTTTCTGTTACAGAACTTACTCCATACTATGGATACATCAGTGTAGTTTAGAAATGTAGATTCTGAGCTACCTGAGGGTAATTTTGTATTAAGTATTGTATCAGCTACCACCATCAATGCTCAATAATTAACACAAGTAAATTGAATCTGGATAATATGCAAAGCTGCTTTCTTAAATTTTTTAGGTGATTTGAGATTTAGAAAATTATACCAAAACATGATTTCCTATGCACAAGCTTCTAATATTCATTAAACTTCTAATGCTATACCTAATATAGCATTAGAAGTTTATAGCTAATATAGAATTGATTTTTAAATGAAGGCCAGAGTAGCAACACTTCTGTGTAGTTTCTAAAACTGTTTAAAATTTTTCAGGAATTCTCAAATTAAACATTTCAAGATTTATCATTACATCAACTAAGATGAATGTAGAGGTAGTTTGTCAGATGAGTAACTATTTAAGAAACAATGAATATTTGCTTCCAATTTTCATAATTAAACCACAGGGCTGGGAATGTAGCTCTATGGTAGAGTGCTTGCCTAGCATATGTGGCCCCAGGTTTGATTCTCAGCACCACAAAAACAAACAAAACCACAATTTAGAGAATCAAAATTTAAACACATAAAGTTTTGATTCCAAGGATAATGAGAAAAATTATACCTTTATAAGAAGAAGATGATCTATTTTATAATTTTTCAGTATTAATATTTCTTTCCAGATAAAAAATTAACTTAGAATATGTAAAATGCTCAAGAAGCCTTGAAATTATAGATATAGGTATAGATATAGACATATTAATTTTTTTATTCCAAGCTTTTAAAAAATTTCAAAGTAGTTCATGAAAAAATATTCACTATCCCACAGACACATTTTTTAAAGTAATTAATTATATTTGGGTTAAATTTTCATGTAATTTTTTAAAAAATCAAATAATGAATATTTCTTGCTTTCTTACTCTTAAGAGCAGTTATTAATTATGAATTCCTTAATAGAAATGCGATTCCTTTAAGCACTGTTAACTGAATGTCTTTGACTCCATTTTCTTGTATGGACAGTGGGTGGTGTGATGAATAAAACAATCAAGTTTTGTTTTGTTTTTTAAATAAACTAAGGACTCTAGTTCACAACTACAGCAGAATCCTGACCATAAAATACTAATCCAATTAATATTTAGTTTTATAGTTAATACTCTTTTTAATCCAAATCTCAATTTTTTGCATAGGAAATTGAGGCCTAAAGAAATGAAGTAATTTTTTAAAGATCCCATTTAGTTAATAGCAGTTTACAGACTGAAAACATTACTGTTTTGTGGCTTGATTTACAGTACAGGCTTCCCATGAAAGAAAAAGATAAACAATCTATGACAAGAATGTGTTTGTTTCACAATCTGTCTCTTCTCCAGGAAATCTTACGCATGACAGATTTTCATCTTGCTGCTGCTACATGAAGAAAATTGGGCTTAATCTGTCAGTCTTCCAGGCCAGAAGAGAGGAAAGGACTGGGTTTAGGTGAAGCTTGTCCTGCACATCGGCCAACAGGCAGGCTCCAGCTCTGCAGGGGAAAAGGTAGCTAGCCTGGAAAAAAAGAACCGTCACCAATACCACCCAGTTGTCTACATCTAAGATAAATATCCAAAAAAGAAGAGGCGTAAGGAAAGAAAAGGCAATTCGAGCACATTTCCTGATCCTTTATCTTCTGTGATTATCCCTAACGTTTCCATCCTAGCACGGCTTTGAGCCCTGTGTTCATCTCTCCTTTGCCTCAGTCCAACAAGCACAGCCTTCAACCTCACCACCATCAGAGCAGCAGATCAAATCAAGCGAAGACCTTAGGGTAAGAGCAGGGTTTCCCGAGCTTTCTCGGGTACAAACCAGCGCCACTTCTTTTTTTTTCTAGGAACTCACCACTGTCCTCCTATCACCGCGGACCCTGATTACCACCGGTGCCCTCCACCCTCACTGAAGAGACTGTCACTGGGCGCCAACCTCTCCCAGGAGTTGGGACCTCCGGCCCCGCAGTTCTCCAGCCCAGCTCACCGCACGCCAGGGCGCGGTCCTCTGCTTCCCCGGCTCCAGCGGCAGGAGCTGCCCACGCCCTCACCTCATCCAAGGGGCGCCCACAGAGGCTGCTTCTTCCTCCTCTGCAGCCACTGCCCAGCTCCCGACCGGCTCCGGGCGTCGTCTTTCCCGGCTGGGGTGCTGCCGCAGGGACTGTGAGACTCGCACCGCGTCCCCAAACCAGTGAGGCGTGTGGTGAGTCCGGCGAGACGCCCGGCGGCAGCAGCCACAGTCGCATTGGCGACAGCAGGACCCGTTGTCTGTCCTCTTCATGGATTTCCCGGCCCTGGCCACACCAGTGCTAGTTAGTAGTCCTTGCTGGGCTTTTCTAGCCTTCCCGGACTGCCCAGGTGCATCCTCTGAGCATGCATGAGCTTTCACTTCAGCTGCCAATGTGCTGGAGGAAATGTGGTCAGACCCAGCCTCCTCTGAGGCTGCTCAGCCTACTGCTCCGCCCAGATAGATGGCTTGGTCCTTCTTCTACAAACACCTCCTTTTCCCTTCATTCCCTATCATCTCCCCTTTCTTTCTTTATTCCCTACTTCAACCTGTAGTTTTTTTTGTTTGTTTGTTTGTTTGTTTTTCATTTCTAGACCCCACTCCTGCCTTTCTGTGCACTCCAATGTCACCTTCTCAGTTTCTAACCTCGAATACGTTTCTCCTGTTCTCAATCCTTTTCTCAATATTTCCCCTTTTTGTCCTCACGCTAACTCAGTTACCCTCTGTATTCATTTTACCTGTTATTAGCTCCTTAGAATCACTGCTCCAGTCTGTTGGCTATCCTCTTTGCTTCCTCTTTCCTCCTTGCCCTCTCTCCTAAAATCTGCTTTTCCTTTGAACTTTCCTTTTAGATACTGCAAAAATGTGCTCCTGAACAGATTGCCATTTTTCATTAAAAATTCATAGTAAAATATATATATGTATTTTGTTGTCCACTAATTCAAGTGTTTTCATCTTTAAAAAAAAAATCATAGGTTAAAAAATCCTCCACTAAATGTTCATTGTAAAAGCCCATTTCTTTCATTCTACATATGTCTCTGAAGAACAGCGACTCCTTAAGTCTCCAGTAAAGCTGAAACTATTTTCCACTAAAATGGTCTACACAGGCACCAGGCCTATAAGGGAACAAGGTTTATCTTTGAAGTTGTATACCATGGTCTTAAGATTCAAAGACAATTACCATTATTGTTGATGAACTCAATGTGAACAAAGTGGAACTCATTCTAACTCATCTTTCCTCCCAAATCTGCTGGCTTGGTCCTCTATTTTTTAACCCCAGCACTATCATCCATCCAGCTGCCCCAGCCCCAAGCCTGTATGTTGTCAGAGATTTATCTCTGGTTCATCCTGTCTCTAATTCAACTTCTTTATCTTTAGTCCTTCCCATAATGATTCCAGTTGACTTCAGAGAATGAATTATCAAATACCTCATTATTCTTTCAAACTTCTTAACTTAATCTGTATCTTTCTCCTTATCCTTTTTCCAATCTATCTTATCTGGGCTATTCATCTTATTGCTTGACAAGGAAATTCTTAATTATCTCTTCTTGTCCTTATATCTTCTACCTTTCCTTCTTCATTAGGTCCATCTCCAGTCCATAAACATATGTTGTTTCCTCATCCCTAAAATAAAGTCTCTAGCCTCTCACTTCCTTTTACATCCAATTTTCTTAGATACAGTACACTCATTTGATGTCCATACTTCCTGACTTCATATTCTTTACTTCCTAATGCACTGCAATAATGCTTCTACTCTTATTGCTTAACTGAAGCTGTTCTTCCACAAGTCCTGGTGAATTTCACACTTGGCATAGCAAGGCAGTGCTGGATCAGTTGTCCCACATAGTTTGGTAGCTTTATTATTTTTTAATTTTTATTTTTTTTGTGGTGCTAGGATTGAAGTTAGGGCCTCATGCATACAGGCAAGTGCTCTACCACTGAACTACATCCCAGCCCCAAGTAGTTTTGGCGGTGGTTGTTGGTGTTTTCCAAAGGAATCCAGTTCAAAGGCCAAAAAAGAAACTGGCATTAAGGACACCATATTGCACAACTCCAATTCCACTTAACCTGTATAAATGGTATTGTCTGTACCTGTGCATTTATGCCCAGTGGTCTGAGTGGTAGAGCCAAATTCTTGGATTTATGTGGTTTATCTGCACATAAGCTGAGAGTAATCCTATTACATGACTCTAGATGTATAAAATACCTAAATTTTGTCCACAGCCTTAGATTTCAGAGACTCAAACTTTGGCCTTACCCACAGACAAGTGATAGATTTTATTTAATATCCAAATTAAAAGGATTGGTTCTCTGTAATTTGAAAATAATATGCCATCTTAAACTACAAAAAGCAAACCCAAAAGCTATGAAATATGAGATTTCCAACTCTAGTCAAGATGGAATAGCATGTATCAATTTAACCTTCCCACTATGGAGAAAGGGAGTGGAATAAAATATGAAAAATAATTAATAATAAATAACTATATGTACAATATATAAACTTTATATAAGGTTTATTTTTTACCTCAAATCCCTTATTAAAGTTAGACTGAATTAACTGTCTAGAATTAAGAGAGAGCATTACAGTATTTGATTCCAGAAAATGTCAAAAATCACTTGGCCAGGGTTGTGACTATAGCTCAGAGGCATAGCACTTGCCTAGCATATACAAGGTACTGGGTTTGATCCTTAGCACCATATACAAAAAATAAAGGCATTCTGTCCATCTACAACTACAAAAAAAACTAATTATCATGCGATCAAAAAAAAATCACTTGGGCTGGGGATGTGGCTCAAGTGTAACGCGCTCGCCTGGCATGCGCGGGGCGCTGGGTTTGATCCTCAGCACCACATAAACATAAAATAAAAATGTTGTGTCCACCAAAAACTGAAAAATAAATATTAAAAAATTCTCTCTCTCCCTCCCTCCCTCCCTCTCGCTCGCTCGCTCTCTCTCTCTCTCTCTCTCTCTCCCCCTCCCTCCCTCCCTCCCTTTAAAAAAAAAATCACTTGGCCAAAATTTAAAAAAGGAAATACTTCCTCCCTGTCCCAGTGTGATCAATGTAACTGTGTAAATGTGTACACACATATAATGTGTATGTATACCTTAAGTATGCATTCATTAGCATTTTATCTTAACATACAAAGCCTTGCATGCAATTTCTTTGCAAAGGCTTCCCCCAAAAGATATAAACACAAACAGACACTCGTCAACGTTTTATTTTACTAACTTCAGGTCAAACTTCCACAACTATTTTCTGGTCAATTTACTATCCTTGCTTGGTGTCCCAAAATGGTAAGACCAATATATTTGTGGGGTATGGAGAAGAGATAACTCTAAGAAGCACTGCATTTACTCATCTTCCACAAGGCAAATGAGTTGGGCATCTGATTGTTCAACAAAACATAATAGCATCCAAGCAAAGCAAGCTATAGACACTCTTCATTTACCAAAATCAGACCAGCGAAAACCTACTCTACACAAATGTTATAGGTATTGCTATTCATCTTTTCTTTTTCTGTTGCCGCAACATTTTTCTTCTTTTAATTATCATGTTGTATAGTTTCTCAAGTCTTGCTCTTCGTCCCTCTCCTATGATTGCACCATTAGGCTGCAAATGCCAAGGAATTTATGAGCTTGCTAACCATTTTTCAATTTCTATGAGAGACAGTGAGTTCCTTGGGTCTTATTTGCTAGCAACTGTAAATACAGGGGTTCCTTGATTTTCTAATATCCCTGTTATTTTCTGAAATTCTGTTTTCAGCTTTTTCAATCCTTTCAACATTAATGGAGTCCATAGCAACAAATGCCCTCTGTGCGTCTGGCATATGACTTTCATGGTGTTCTTCATTTCTCCTGACTACCAACATCCCCAGAGTGGAAAGTGACTGTTTTAGAATTTTCCAAGATTACCTCAATTTTCTCAGTGATAAATCCTTAGGTAGGTACAATATTTACAAATTCATTGAATTGCAGCCTGTATAAAACAGTTGTCTTTCCAACCCAGTCCAAAACCAGAATAACAATGAGAAAGGACTAAAATGAAGAATAAAAGTCTAGTCTGATAGTCCATTTCCCATTTCCAGCTGCAAATAAGTGTTCCAGATTTAAACGCTTTTTCTCATGTGGAATTTCTCTTCTTAGGTGATTCCGCTACAAGATCTAAAATGGAGTCCAGGTACAAATGAGAAAGCACCGGGCAAGTATTTCCTTGCAGGGGGAATGTACCACACATCCATCCAGCTTAGACCTCCATGCAGTTCTAGCAGTTGCTGCACTAGAAACCTCTAACATAGGGCTTATATATAAAGTTTACATGAACAACTCTTGGAAGGCATTGAAGAGTTGCCAAAACACACAGGATTTAAATGTATGATCCCTTAAAAGATACTACATGAGCACAGTGTTCCCTAGGATTTCTATCCTGAGAGAATTTTCAAAACTAAGAGCAAAAGAATAACAGCTAAGTAAAAGGCAGCAATATTTCTAAGCTGAGGAGTAAAAAGGTCAAAGTTTAGGGCTGCCAAAATGGCTAGGATTGAGGGCAAACACCAAAAGAGGAGGAAACTGCAGAAAAGGAGTTCATTAATGTAGATAGAAACTCTGATCAATATAGTGGCTTACTTTGACAACAAAATCAGTTCCTAAACTTAGTATGCACAAAACAAAATCCAAAAATCCACTAGAAAACATAGTTTATAGAGTCTAAGGAACCAAGTAATGATTTCAGCACCCAACAGAAGATGGGACTTCAAGCCTATACAAGGTATAGAGACATCCAGGGCCCAAAAGGATCAGAACTTTGGAATTAAGGCAATATAATATTTAAATATAAGAAAGCTTAAAAACAAAGCTTAAAACCAAGGTTTTACAAGGTCAAAATAACCTTCCAGTACTCCTCTACATTCCAGAAGAAAACTAGGGATGGGAATGTAGCTCAGAAGTGGAGTGCTTGCCTAACATGGGCAAGGTCCTGGGTTTGATCCCCAGCATTGAAGAAAAAAAATAGAAGAAAGATTAACTTTTTAGAGGTAGAAAACATTATCCAGAGCCTAACAAATTTTTCAAACACAATGTCCAAATCCAATATAAAATAATGGACCAGGCTAAAATTCAAATCCAAATCACTAAACACTAAGAAAAAAGTGCTAATAGAGTCAGAACCAGATACTAGGGTTCACAGGAACTTTAAACAACTAAGCTTACTAAGTATAAGAAAACAATGGAAAAGATGGACAAAGGTAAAAAGATGGATAATTTGCCTCAATATAGAACTCAAGGGCTGGGGTTGTAGCTCAGTGGTAGTGTGCTTGCCTAGCACATGTGAGGCACTGGGTTTGATCCTCAGCACCACATAATAAATAAATAAATAACTGTATGAAAATATAGAATTGGAATTTAAAATATCAGATGGATATTCTAAAACTAAAAATTACAATAACAGGAAATTAGAACCCATTGTGGGTATTTCACAACAGTCTCAGTACAGCAGAAGTCAGGATTAGTGAGCTGGAAGGCAGGTAAACAAACTAAAGGAGAGAGAAAATCAAGAGAATACAACAGGCTAATGGCACACAGTGTAATTTTAGTTCCTGAAGGAGAGGGGAGCAAATGGTATAGAAGCAGTATTTAAAGAAATAAAGACAAAGAATTTTCTAAAAATGATAAAAAACATGGACCCCTTAGACTCCAGAATTTTAGCAAACCTCATGTAGAAAAAAAACACCAATATCTCTCAGAAACCATAGAAGCTGTTTCAATTCAGAAATTTGCTGAAGACAATTCTTTATATGAAACAAAGGAGACTTCATAAAACAGGTTTCAGAGGTCTAAGCAATTCCACAGCATTAGACAGTGGTGTGAGTTGTCATGCCAAAGGCTGGAAATGTCCACACAAAAGAGAATATGAAAAAATATTCAATATCTCTAATAATTAGAGAAATGCAAATCAAAACTACTCTAAGATTTCATCTCACACCAATCAGAATGGCAGTTATCAAGAATACAAACAACAATAAGTGTTGGCGAGGATGTGGGGGGAAAGACACACTCATACATTGCTGGTAGGACTGCAAATTGGTGCAACCACTCTGAAATGCAGAATGGAGATTCCTTAGAAAACTTGGAATGGAACCACCATTTGATCCAGCTATCCCACTCCTTGGTCTATACCCAAAGGACTTAAAATCAGTATACTATAGTAACACAGCCACATCAATATTTAAAGCAGCTCTACTCACAATAGCTAAACTGTGAAAGCAACCTAGATGCCTTTCAATGGATGAATGGATAAAGAAACTGTGGTATATATACACAATGGAATATTACTCAGCATTAAAAGAGAATAAAATTATGGCATTTGCAGGTAAATGAATGGAGTTGGAGACTATAATGCTGCACGAAGTAAGCCAAAAACCAAAGGCCGAATGTTCTCTCTGATAAGTGGATGCTGATCCATAATGCAGGAGGGCATGGAAAAATGGAGGAACTTTGATTGGGCAAAGGGGAGAGAGGGGAAGGAAGGGGGTATGGGGGCAGGAAAGATGGTAGAATGAGATGGACATCATTACCCTACGTACATGTATGACTGCACATATGGTGGAACACTATATCCACAGAAATGAAATGTTGTGATGCATTTGTATACAATGAATCAAAATACATTCTGGTGTAATATATACCTAGTTAGAATAAATATTTTTTTTTTAAAAAGAGAGAATGTGGAAATTATGTCATTGAATAGAGCTCACAGTCAAATCAGCCTCTGAGTGCCAGAAATAAGGAGGACACAAAGGGAAAATGCAGATTAATAGGTCTGACTATAATGACCTAGCAATAAACTCTTTAAAATCATAGTGAGTAAAAAAAAAATAAATAAATGAATCTTCTGCAAAAAAATAAAATAAAATAAAATCATAGTGAGTAACAGTTTGGACCATAATCCCAATTATTAAACACCAAAGACCAAAATCCCAAAACTGTAATTCCAGAATAACTAATTCAAATTTTCTTTTAAAAGACATTTTTTTTCAGGCTATGGTTGCAGCTTAGTAATAGAGTGCATGCTTAGCATATATGGGGCACCAAAAATAAAGAGATATTTATTTACATTCTTAAAAGGGAATTTATTTAGAAAGCATACAAAAATATGCACAGGCCACTAGGTAAAATCAGCAATAATAACATTCATATTTTTGTAAACATAAACATTTTGGTAAATTAGAATAGTCTTATACATAGGACAGTTATGAGAAAATGAATCATATTCATAAATAGGTCAAAAAGCAAATTTTAAAAATGTACATCACTATGGTTGGTAATTGTGTATATCCTCTTTATAACTGTGGCCATCTGAAATTCTTTGATGGACAACCTAAATCTAAATAATTCCAATGGAGAAAAATAATGCATTTTTGAACTAAAGTTTTCATCATTGCCACATTGTGTGGTCAATGCCTTCCTTAGAATTTGGCTTTCTGTCCCCCTTTATATAGCTTTCCCACCATGAGAATCACCACTTTATGGATTTGGGGCTTTAGGGATTTCCACATTCAGGATGTTAATCCTGAGGATTGTAATTTGAGGAATGTTAGACTTTAAGGATTTCAAGTTTTTAAGATGCCAACATTTGGGATTATGGTGTTTAGGTATCATGATCAGGAAATTATAATGGCTTCTAGAAATAACTAAATCCACTTAGATTCCATAGAAAAGGAGTAGAGCTGCAGGTGTAAAGGGCAATCAGAATGGATCATCAGGGAAAAGAAATTCACCCTCCAAGGTTGTTTTAATCCAGACTGAAAACTGGGAAAGCAATAGGGTTGGAGGTGGGTTAGAGGTAATGGAAGAGAGACAGAGTCAAGTGGAATGTAAACTCTACCAGCAAACATCATGCTTTGTATTCACCTCTTTGTATTCTGGTGCCTGGTATTACCCACAATAGTTGAGCAGTAAATATTTAATAACTAATTAAAATAACGAAAGAAATAGGTTATGAATATGTCTTCTTAAGTACAGAACTGCAAATTGTGCAGTATACAACCAGTGAGTATTTTCAATCCCTGAGACACACCATTTATTCATTTATTTCCATAACACTGAAAATTTTTGCTAGGTTCCAGGTATACCCTTGGGAATAGCAAATAATTATTTTTTTCTGTCTTGGACGAGTTTTAAGCCTTGTAGGGAAAAAAAAAATTGCTTTTCAAATCTACCAACTATCTTTCTCAACTCACACCATCCCAAACTCCAAGGGATAGACCAGCTGAGCCAGCTCTCTGCCTGCTTTCCTGACACAGCAAAACAACCAGACAGACACCATGAAATTAGCAGTTTTATAAGACAGTTTCTTCTAACAGGCAAAGTTTCGCTATCGCTCAGTATTTAAAATAGGCTTTCTAAAGCAGTAATTATTTTAAACAGTGGCTTTCACCTGACATAATGCACACTATGTTCCTTTCTTCTTTCCCTTCCCTTCCAACACGTTCCTACCTTCACGGAGCTCCCACCTTAGGGAGGTCAGAAGGAATGGCATTTCAAAATAATTAGTATTTAACCACCAGTACAGAGCCCGTCGATGCACGTGGGGCGCTGCTTCTCAGCTTCCATCCGGGCCAGTGCCTATAGTGTCTGGAGGCGGGGCCGTTCCGGACCCCGTAGAAATAACCAATGGCCATGCCTGAAGGCGGAGCTTTTGAAAATGACTGGCACGGAAAAAATGACCAATCAGAACTGGGGGCGGGAGGGGGCGGGGAGAACCGCAGAGGGCAGAGTATTAAGCGGGTTCGCAGGCAGTGAAGGCAGGAGGTGGGGTCTAAAGCGTGTGAGGCTCAGGTTAGCAGCTATGTAGTAATCTCTAAGTTTTAAATTTTTGAAATAGTGAGCCATACTGGTGCATACGACCGGATATCTTTTCAGATACAGTAGCTATTTTGTTTATCAAGAGTACCATCTCCTGAGAAATGCTTTTTCCATTTATATAATTTTTAAATTCAAACAGGAGTTGCCATTTACCTGCAGAATTCTTTCCCTCGGCAGCAGTGTTTCGTCTGTGGGTGGATACGGGACAGAAGTTAATGGGACTATTATTTATGCATCTTTATTACTAGTTCAGTGTCTGACATATAATTAGGCATTTGGGAATTAAGAATGAACGGATGCCTCTATTACTTTCTTTGATCCCAGTTGTAAAAAAATTCTGCAACTTTCTGATTCTGCCATTATCCAAAAAAAAAAAAAAAAAAAATCGTATCCTATTTTAGCAGCTTAATATTGATTTTGATGTGTGAATTACACATTTTTTATAAATTTCCAGAATCTGCTAGCAGCTGTAGATATGGTTTCCTTTTCTTTCTCTCCTAGAAATTTTACAAACCCCAAAGTTCTTGAATTTTACTCATTTCAGAAGATTGTGATCAAATTTTATTCAAAAAGTATACTATACATGAGCTTTATAAATTGTAATATTTTGAACAAATGTTTGTGGCTATTCTTTTTTTTTTTAAGTGTAAATTAGTTGAAGACCTTCCTTTTACCAGATCACAGAGTTAGCCATTATTATACCATACTGTATTACTCAAAGGATCAAAGGGCGCAGGAGTTGAAGGCAATACCTGCATGTGAATGAGATGATAGCAATCAAGTCACAAGTAAAAGCCACTCAGATTCCAGAGTTCCTAAGGTCTAACAGAGATAATTCTAATTTTCTCCTGAAGGCTACTTAGCCCTCAGGAATAATAATTTCAGTGTGTCTGAGGGATACCAAAAATCATCTAGTGTGTTTTAAAACAGACATAACCCACTTGAATCTAATGTATGAAATATGATATGTCAAGAGCTTCGTAATGTTTTGAACAACCAATAAAAATAAATAAATAAATAAATAAAACAGAGACATAGGAAGTTCAAGTATGGGGCTGGGATTGTGGCTCAGCAGTAGAGCGCTCGCCTAGCAAGTGGGAGGCCCTGGGTTCCATCCTCAGCACCACATAAAGATATTGTGTCCAACTACAACTAAAAAAGGAATTTTTTTTTTTAAGTTCAAGTATGAGTGTTGTTCCAAAATGGGGTTTGTCCGGGTTGACTCTGCATTTCTGTATTAAATTTTTTTGGTTGTAACAGAAACATCACAAAGTAGCTGAAACATATAACAAGACAAAAATAAAAAAAGGGATTATTAATAAAAAGAAACAAGAGTATCTTATAGAATCCAAGAGCAGGAATGCATATGGATCTTGAGAAGAGCCTGGGGCTAGGAACTGTAAAGAACTAAAACTCTTGCCCAAATTTGCTTCTCTGTACAGTCCTACTACAGTTTTCTCTTTGTTTCCTAATTCACATAGAAGTATCCTTATTTAAAATATTTGTGTCATTAATTCACAGTTACTGGGATTGTTCTAACAGAGGCCGCATTACCATCATTTTAGATTGTGGAGAAGGCCTGTCCTTGTTAAGGATAAAAAAGGGAAGTTAGAACAAGTTATAACTATAGCCTATTTTAAATGTATTATGATTCTACCAATTTAAGCTCCCATATATGAGTTGCTTTCCATTGCACTCACTGTATCTGTAAACAGAACCACTGGTTTCTTATCAATTTTGGTCCCTCATCATTCATGTGGAGTCAATCACAAGGTCTTATTGGGTCTTCCTCCCCAAAACTTCTAATGAAATAATACTATTTTTCCTCATAACTGAAGACAATCAAAAAGGTAAATTTAAAAAACCAAAATCCTGGGGCTGGGGATGTGGCTCAAGCTGTAGCATGCTTGCCTGGCATGTGTGCAGCCCAGGTTCGATCCTCAGCACCACATACAAACAAAGATTTTGTGTCCGCCGAAAACTAAAAAATAAATATTAAAATTCTCTCTCTCTCTCTCTCTCTCTCTCTCTCTCTCTCTTAAAAAAAAAAAAAAGCAAAGTCCTTTAATCTCTGAGTAAAAGTTAAGAAAGACTCATGCCAGGATTTGTCTTGAATCTGAGTTCAAATCCTCTTCCCATTCGCTACTTTGGAAAAATTACTCTCTGAAGCTTTTTCCCCAAGTCTTATATCCAATCTTATAGGGTTTTTTGTTGAATTAAAAATTATACATAGGGGCTGGGGATGTGGCTCAAGCAGTAACGGGCTCGCCTGGCATGTGCCAGGCGCTGGGTTCAATCCTCAGCACCACATAAAAATAAAATTAAAAAAGATGTTGTGTGGGCTGGGGATGTGGCTCAAGCGGTAATGCACTGGCCTGGCATGAACTGGGCACTGGGTTCCATCCTCAGCACCACATAAAATAAAAATGAAGATGTTGTGTCCGCCGAAAACTGAAAAATAAATATTAAAAAAAAAATTCTCTCTCTCAAAAAAAAAATATACATGAAGTGCTTAGCATTTCTATTAATGTAGGCACCAACTATAAACATTAAGACTAGATGTTATTAATATGTTACAATAGATTTTTTTATAACTTCTCTTTATTTTATGAAATCCCTGCTCCTACATTTTATTCTAATATTCACAAAAATGCTGTGAATAATATTCCTGAGATTAGAGATGGGGATATCAAAGAACAGAGAACTGGGGACAGTTCCTGAAGTTCGATTGTCTAGAAGATATTCCAATAGGGAATAAATGCCCAGTCACTGAAAGTTCCAGTAAGACTGCCCTGCTGTATAGCATGATTCATGAAGGTTTTAGGCTGACTGACTTAGGTATCTCTGAGGTCCTGTACTTGTTCTTTTATAACATACATACATTATTTACTGACCTCCTACCAGAAACTGTCCAAAAAATCTGGGGATACAGTATGGAAAAAAAAAATGCAGCCAAGGAAAAAAACAAAAAATCTCTGCCTGGAGATATACAAATATAGGAAATATTCTGTATATAATTTTCTATAAAATAGAAAAATTAAATATGAAAAATATAGCCTGATTTTCAGTGCTTTCACATAACTTTCTTCTAACAACCTACTAACTCCCACCCTCTTTCCAGTCCTCTCCCCAAACTTAAAAGTATTAAGAACTAGAACATTCTTTCAGTTCGGGTGCCACACCCACTCCAGAAGCGAGATTTATTGGAAGCTCAAAAATTCAGAAAAGTAGGCGGGACTTTGGAAATTTACAAAGGTAGGAGAGACGACGGAACTAACGTTCCGTAGTTGTGGTTCTCGGTGGGAAGCCAATTTTGGGGACCGGTAGTGGAAAGCTCTTAAGCTGTTTCCGGCCACCTCAGCGGGAAGCGGAGACGCAAGCAGTTGTCTCTTAGGGAACTGAGGTAGAGGTGTGACTGCTGCTGCAGCGGAGGAAGTGAGGACGACGCCCCGGGCCAGTGTTGGGTCCCTGAAGCCAGTGAAAATGGTGTTACTGACGATGATCGCCCGAGTGGCAGACGGGCTTCCGCTGGCCGCCTCCATGCAGGAGGACGAACAGGTGAGCCACTAACAGATCCCGGCGACCCCAAGTCCCCGCGAACGCGCTGCTTTCAGCTTCGGATTCCTTCCTAGGACGCGGGAGACCCTTGCGAACCTCCCAGGATCTCCCGACGGGTCTGAAGTGCTCCGCTCTTTCAGTGGTGGAGAGGCTACCCCTGAGAGGAAATCTTTCCTAAAAGCGAAGACAGATTTTTGTGTTACCCGTTTCTCTTCAGAAAAATACTTCGGAAAAGGAATAGGTTTGATCTAAGTGTGATCACTAATTGTGTTCTGTGGCTTTTTAGGGGCTTTGTAACAAAGTTAGGACTCATGATTTTCTGCTGCTAATAAGGCCGTTGACACAAATCCTAGGAAAAAGTGAGTTCCTAAGTTCTTCAACTCGTCTTTCTGTAGCACTTGATCCTTGACCCGGCTTGCTGACATCTTTTGAAAGTGGGTGAGGTAATTTTACCACTTATATGCAATCGTTAAATTTCATTGGGGTGCCTTCTTTCAAGGTTATGCACAATTCCTATCTCGCCCAATAAACGTACCAAATTTCTGCAATTCATTGTACCTTATTTTATTTTGCTTTGTCTTTCAGTAAGTGAAGTTTCCTAGTAGGCAAACAAACGACAGGTCTTACTCATCTTTGTGTTCTCTATAGCTTTTACAACAGTAGCTTTATGCTAGGGGGTGTTCAGAAATTTATTGAATTGATTAATAATAACTCCACCAGTTATCTTAAAAGGAAATTGCTTTGTGACTTAGAATCACATGGGAGATTTTCGGTGTGAGATAAGTGTCAGGAACAAGCCTGGGAGGTCCCTAAAGAAGGCAGTAATAGAATTTATGTAACTTATTTAAAGTGGTCAATTTTATATTACTTTCTCATACAACCTAAGTAGATTTTTAAAACCTCAGGCTTAAAAACGATGGATTCCTAAGAGGAAAAACATTTCGTGCATTCCTTTTCTTGGATTCTTCATTTATGATACTCATTTAAAAAAAAAAAAAAATGTGGCAGGCATTTTGTTAATGCAAGGGATGAGAGGACTCAGTCTCCACCTTCATAGAGCTTACAGTCTAGTGGAAAAATCAGATAACTAACCATTGTAATGTAAAACCATTATGGAAGAGGAAGGGGTTCTGGGGCTGAACATAGATATCTAAGATCAGAAGGGCCTTCCCAGAAATGACATCTAAGTTGATAGGAGGATCTGTTATTAAGGAACTCTTCTATTTGATTTTATGCCTCTTTATTTTTGAAAGTAAATTTGTTTATTTTCACTTTTAAGAGAGTAGTTATACAGATGATAGAGTTGCAGGTTATGCTAAGTGAAATATATTTCATTCATTCCACCAAAGTCTACTCATTGAAATAAACTGTGAAAAATATCTCATCCTGAATTTTAACTGTGAAATGTTTTTCTGTTGATTCTCCACTTTTGTTAAGAATTTTCTAGAACCACTCAGCAGGAGGAGTGTGATTGTTCAAAGGATCCCAAGAACATGGGAAAATTTCCTTGAAGGACATGTAGTTTGAGAAATATTTTACCCATGAGGGATGGCGGTGAAGTAAAAAGGGGAAGAATCTGATCAGTTTTTCAACTTTTGCATTTATTCTATTGTGAGCAAAGAATATAAAGTGGATATGAAAATTTTCTTAATATTAGAGGGCCCCTACTCTCCCTTGATACTTTATTGAAAAAAATTGATTTGTTATTGTTTGTTTCTTAATTTTGAGTGTGGTATTGATTTACTAAGGTGGGTGCTTGGTTTCATTGACAAAGACATTTGACACAAATATTTATGTGATTATAATTCCATTGTATTTTCTTCTAGAAATTTTGTTTTTAAGTAATAAAGTCTCTCTTAAACATTTTTTTTTTTTTTTTTTTTTTTGGAGTTAGGATCATTTTATTTACTTTAGGCATATCTCTAGATCTTTATTTATGTATTTATTTTAATTAAGTATATATGACAGCAGAATGTCTCTTAAACTTTTAATGTCTGCAAATATGAGTTCTAGACTTACTTTTACTATTATAATTATATAGAGAACATTTATAGAAGGCATACTGCATACCAAGCACTATGCTAAGCCTAAATGCATTATTTCATTCAATCCTCATACTGATCATATTAGAATAGATTCTTTAATTATCCCTATTTATAGATAAAGAAGCTGTGAGGCTTATGGGGAATAGGTTACTTATACAGCTAGTAAGTAGCATAGTGGAATTTTTCATCAAGATTTTTTTTACCTCAGCAACCATTGACATTTTGGGTTTCTTTGTTGTGAGGGACTTTTCAGCGCATTTTAGGATGTGTAAGGACATACTTGGCCTATACCTCCAGATGGCAGTAGCTCTACCTCTTTCCCTTTATTACAATTCAAAATATTTCTAGCCATGGCCAAATGTCCCCTTGAGAGTAAAATCACCCCAGGTTGAGAACCACTGGTTTTTAATCAGTATCTGTTAGGCTCTAGAGCAGGCTTAGTGCCTGACCACCAAATTCCACTGCCTTGTTCTAGGACTTTTGATGATGTAGTCACTCCTTACCAGTCTAGTAGTAGCTTTTTAAGAACAGATTATCCTACCAAATACTTTTTTTTTTTTTTTAAGATTTTTTTTTTAGGGCCTGGCCTGTAGCTCAGTGGCAGAGCACTTGCCTAGCATGCATGAGGCACTGGGTTTGATCCTCAGCACCATGTAAAAATAAACAAATGAAATAAAGGCATTCTGTCCATTTACAACTACAAAAAAAAAATTTATTTAAGATTTTTTTAAAAATCTTTATTTTTATTTTTATGTGGTGCTGAGGATCGAACCCAATGCCTCACACATGCAAGGCAAGCATTCTACCCACTGAGCCACAACTCCAACGCCTACTTTTATGTTTAAATACCTTAATTGTCTAAGCCAAATAATTCAAAGTGCTTTCAACTATGTCACTGATAATTTTAGGTGTTTACTAGGTACCAGTCCTTGTACAAGCTGCCTTATGAAATGAAAAGTTATTCAGATTATATAATTGAGAGCAAAATTCTGAAAATAACAGAATGTTATATACAGTGTTTCCTCTGTACTTAACTAGAAATTTAGGCTTAGGGCAGGTATAGAAATGAGCTTTCTTCACAAACTCAGACTACCCTAATTAATATCCTGTGTATTCCTTTGCTCTTTTTGTGGTGTTTTTCCTTTTAGGGTGTTTGCAATTTCTTTATCCACCTTTCTGTTCTACCTTAAAATGATTGTATTCTCTTTAATTTTGCACCAGCTCTGTGGAGGGCAGTTTAGACTTCAAGAAGGTGGTAGGGTAGATCTAACCAGCAGGGAACTCAAAAAAAAAACAAAAAACAAATAGTCTGTTGTACAGTTAAACAGCTTCATTCTCCCAATTATTTAAGGTAGATTATAGAGAAAAATGGTTGGTTCTTGGTTCTGCTGGACTTTGACCAGCTGAATTCAATAGGGATTTTTAAATGACAAGAGCTTAGCTAAAAGTTCTTACTAAGGCAAAAGATGATACTTGATAGAACTAGTTGTTAGCAGTCCTAGGTGACAGCAATGAAACTATTATGGTTGTACGACAAATTACTACCTTGTACTTTTTGTATTATAGAGAGATAAATCCTAAATATGCTATCAAATTACTTCAAGTATTTTACACAATTTGTCCAGTTATTCTCATCCACTTCATTATTGGATTACCAACAGATATCATTATAAAGTATATAAAGCTTATTAATCTATTCTAGATGAAGTAGAAGGTAGAATCAGGACACTCAAATATTTTTAGGTGAACTAGCTGACTGTGCGCCCTTTGTGACTTTGACACTGAAAATAATCTAAAGGTCAGTACTGTAAAGTAGAGGTTATGTTGTTTTGTAACTTCTGTATCCAAGTTGCCACATGATTTCTTGAGCATTTTCTACGAATTAGCAAAACATCACTTAGAAATTTGAATTATATAATTGGTGTTATGTAACATTTGGAGCAGGGGCTCCAGAGCCAGACTACCTAGGCTCAGATCCTCACTCCATCCTTTATTGATCTGGAGTCCTTGGTCCGGAGGCAGGTTTGATTTATCAAATATTGGTATGATAGTCATCTCAAGGTAATTGTGAAGATTAAATGAGTTAAATTATATAAAGTGTTTAGAACAGGGCCTGGCAGAAAGTGAGCCCTTAATTTCATTTACCTGTTTCTGAAGAATCTTTTTTTAAAATTGCTTTTATTTTTTAAATACATGACAGCGGAATACATCACAATTCTTATTACACATATAGAACACAATTTTTCATGTCTCTGTTTGTATATAAAGTATGTTCACACCAATTCATGTCTTCATACATGTACTTTGGATAATGATGACCATCACATTCCCCATCATGGCTAAACCCCTGCCCCCTCCCACTCCTCTGCCCTATCTAGAGTTCATCTATTCCTCCCATATGCCCTCTCCCTACTCCACTATGAGACAGTTACCTTATATCAGAGAAAACATTCACCATTTGATATTTTGGGATTGGCTAACTTCACTTAGCATTATCTTCTCCAACTGCATCCATTTACCTGCAAATGCCATGATTTTATTCTCTTTTATTGTTGAGTAATATTTCATATTGTATATATGCCACATTTTTTAAAAAAATTCATAAACCAGACTTGCTCATCATACACTGGATGCAAATATTTAGTAAACAGGAATGAATGAGTTAATGAGTAAATGACTAATTTTTCCCATTGCAAAATTAATTCATGCTTATTTAGAAAGTTTAGTGAATATATGCAAGCAAAAAGACCAAAATGTCAGTGGTGATTATTACCTATAATCTCTACTCATTATATCTTTTTGGTGAGTGACCTTAAATGTGTGTGTATGCTCATGTTTGTGTATGATTAAATAACTGACAATACTGTAAGACTGTTTTACCTCAATTTTCCACTTACCAGTATCTGATAAACATTGTCTGATATCATTAAATATTACATGACATTGTTTGGGTGGATACATAGTATTTGGTCATGTAAGTATACCAAAAAGGTTATTATTTAGCCAAAAGGATTGTATCAGCATTGTATTTCTCAGGAATGGTATATCACCTTGAGGTTAAGTGGTACATGCCTATAATCCCAGGAGCTCAGGAGGCTGAGGCAGGAGGATTACAAATTCAAAGCCAGCTTCAGCAATTTATCGAGGTTCTAATCTCTTAGCAAGACCGCATCTCAAAATAAAAAATAAAAAGGACTGGATATGCACCTCAGTGGTTAAATGGTTCAATTCCTGGTTTAAAAAATTTTTTTCAACGTGAATTTTGAGGAGATGCAGACATTCAGATCATAGCCAACAGAAAGTCTTCCTTTCCCCAATTAGTATGCAAATGAATAAATAATGTGTTTGCTTCCTATTCTTCATTCTCTCCTTTCAAAAAGATATTACTACAATGCTAGAGCACTTGCCTAGTATGCATGAGGGCCCAGCACTGCAGAAAGAAAGTAATGACACTATTTCTCCAGTAGTTTCTCCACTGTTTCTCTCACCCTCGCTCCCCCTTTTTAACTAATTATAGTATTATCCAGAAATCCTTTAGGTAAATATGACCTATAATTACATTACTCACATGTTATTATTTTCATTTTGTTGCACATGTTCCTCAGAATTCAAACTTTGCTATCCAGAAAACCAAATAGATTTATACATAAAGGATATTTGACTTTCCAGTCCTTATTATACCCCTACTTATTTTTTATTAGTTTCACTCATGGTGTTCGTATAATCTGAAGTTAATAGTGTGTACATTTAGTTTTGCTTAAATTCTCAATCATATAAGGCTTTGTGGAAGGTTTTACTTGATATGCCTGCATAAAAATAAGATTCGTCAGTCACAAATTTCTCATGATTATAACACATGCTTGTGCCATTCTGTGCCAGTAACTGTAAAAGTGAAATGGGTTAGGAAGAAGATACTGACCTAATAGTGGAAAGAACACTGAAAGTGTCAGAAATGTAGTGAAGATACATACTTTTGCTTCGTAGCAAATAACCAATATGATTTTGAAGTAGGGATTAGGTCGTCTTTGTCGTAAAAGTAGGATCATTTTTCTCTCATTGAAATGAATCTTATTAAGCTGTAAATTAAGGATCTTATTCACATAACATCCTCCTAATATCATGATGCTTCTCACTAATTGACACAGCTTTTTGTGTGGAAAATTCTTAAATGAAGGTGTCTTCTTTCAGTCTGGCCGGGACCTTCAACAGTATCAGAGCCAGGCTAAACAACTCTTTCGAAAGTTGAATGAACAGTCCCCTACCAGGTGTACCTTGGAAGCAGGAGCAATGACTTTTCAGTGAGTATAGTCCTGATTTTTTTATGATCATTTATGAATGAAATACAGTAAATGTGACACCTTATGAGAATTGTGACAGTCTTTTAAAGTAAAGATAACTTGAAAAATAGAGTCTCTTCCTGGAAGCAACTCCTCTTGACATGCTTACAGTAATTTAGCCTCATAACTTGTGTCTAAAAAAACTATGTACCCATCATGCAATAACAGATAACCTCTTACTTTAGGAATGTCTTGGAGCCAGACATAGGTAGGTTAGTACTCTTGCTTAGACATTTACTAGAATGTAACTTTGAGCAATTCACATAACCTTTTCAAGCCTCACTTTTCTCTATAAAATAGGGCAAATGATTATAGAAGTTCCATAAGGATTTTAAAGGAAATCATATGTATTACTTGCCTGGCACAAAGGGAATAATCAATAAATATGAGTTATTATTTAGGAAAAAAAGTTTAAAAGCATCTCAGTCATTGGTAAAGACAATACATACACCTGAGAGAGGGATCAAAAGAACTTTATTGCATTTTAAATGATTTATAAGCAACTGGTATTAAATGTTCAGTACATGTCAAATTTGAATCTGATATAGCAGGAAAATTACAAGATCACAGAAAAAAAAAAGGGATCAGCTAAATAATCTTTGCCATTTTAGGGACTCAGTAATTTAGACCCAAGAAGAACATTTTGGGTTTAACTAAAAATAAAAAATACAAAATACCACCATTTATCAAAGACGAGTAATTAAATATATCCAAATAAAAACAAAACCTTGGCCTGTTGATTAAGAAAATGGTAGACATTGCATTTTGTAAGGTATCAATTTATATAGTATCTGAAACATTTTATATAAATCTAATTTTCAACACCAAAAAATAGTCATTTAGGCAGTCATTTAAGATTATATACACCCATAGTCACAACTGCTTATGACATTGAGGCAGGAAGCTTGGTTGACCCCATCCTGGGCAACATAGCAGTATAATTATGTAATTATGCTATTAATTATATAATACAATTAGTCTTCCATATCTATTGGTATATAAGAGATTTGAGCATCCTTGGATTTCCGTATCCACAAGGGTCCAGGAAGCAACCTCTTATAACTACTGAGGGACTGTATATGTCTACCATGGGTGAGGAAACAAAAGACTTAGGAAAGTTCTTATAGAATTAAAGGATTTTCTTCTGTCTGGTTCCTTTAGGATGTTCATAATCTCATATCTTTTATTTCTACCAGAGAGCTATTTATTAAAGATTTACTTGCCAGGCCCTTTATTAAGTCTTCCTTTTAATATCATTACCTTTAATGAGCTTATCTTTTTATAGCTGAGAGAAACACATATTAAAACAAGTATACCATAATATTTCAGGGCAATAAATGCTGTAATGCAATCTGAATGCTTTGGGGGAGAGAGAAGGAAGTAGTAAATTCCCATTTGTGGGGGTTAATATGAAGAAAGGGATAGAGGAAGAGAAAATGCAGAGAAATTTCACAGAAAAAAATTATAATACAATTGAGCATATAAAAGGAACAGGATTTCTCCAAGTATATAAAAGAGCATTATAATTAGAAATGACAGCATAAGTAGAAGTTCACAAAAATATTTTAAAATTTAAAACCTAGCTTGTTAGGAAACAGCTTGCCATTTGGTATATTAGAATATGTTATAGAAAGTAGCTTAGCACTTTTGGAGGGCTATAAATACTTCAAGAAGTATGATTTTATTGCATAGGTATTGGAGAACCTCTAGAGTTTGTAAACAAGGCAATGTGATACTGTCAATTTGAGGGGAATAAAACATGTGGTATAGAAGATGATATAGCTTGAAGGCAGGGAGAACTGTTATTTCTAAGCAAGTAATTAGTATGATATTTAGGAGCCTAAGATACTGTAATAGTCTTTAAATTGTCTTTTGTGAAGCCATAGGATACCTCAGGTGTTACATAGGGCAGGGATGGGAGTTTATATAATGCTTTTGGCCTTTAAACTCCTATTTACACTAAATAACTTCTAAAATAATCTGTACACATAGGTCTTTTAAGTATAATTTTTTGCTGAAGTAAAGAATACTATAGCTGACTGAAATTATGACTCAGTAATACAGTGCTTGGCTAGCATGTGTGAGGCACTGGGATCAATCCTCAGCACCACATAAAAATAAATAAAGTTACTATGTCCATCTACAGCTAAAAATATTTTTTTAAAAAAAGAATACTATAGCTAAAAAAGAAGTTTGAAAGCTTTTAAGTAATAGCCTAAACTTTTCCCAAGAATATCTCATACATGTAGATATTCATACATGTAGTCCAGAGAACTCCCTATCACAAATGGAAGCCAAATTCTGTTGTTCAGTAGTTTCCAATTGATTATAGTTTTCCTAGCCTGGAAATCAGAGAGCATTATTAGTTCCAAGGCCACATTTGTCTATACCCAGTAAATAATATGCTGTTTATTTTCAGCTTTTAAGTGTCCACAAAAATTTCCAGTTTTACTTTGTGACTAGAAGAAATATAATATATGTATACTAGTTCACTTACAAAAATCAAAGGGTAGATATAGTGAAAAATCTATTTCTAAGAAGAAATTTTAGGTATTGATATATGTTAGTTGAAGAATTGTGTAATGAATAAAATAGTTATACTCCTTTTGGGATATATGTCTCTTAATGAGAAGATGTTTGTTTTCTGATTCTGAGAATTTGTGGTTTGAAATTGATCTTCTCTTGGCCAGCCTCAGAGAGATTAAACTAGACATTTTCACAAGTTTATATGGTCCTCAGAGTCTGCTTCAACAAGTTTGAGGTACTGTTAACTTTATAAACAACTTTGTCTTGCTTTTTTGTCTTTTCAGCTATATTATTGAGCAGGGAGTGTGTTATCTGGTTTTGTGTGAAGCTGCCTTCCCTAAGAAGTTGGCTTTTGCCTACCTAGAAGATTTGCACTCAGAATTTGATGAACAGCATGGGAAAAAGGTGCCTACTGTGTCTAGACCTTACTCCTTTATTGAGTTTGGTAAGTTTATGCCCCTCACTTCTTTATTAGGGGAACAAACAATATAGAGGAAAAGCTCTTTGTTACACTGATAAAATTTGGACACGTTTTTTTTCCCTGATGTTTACCTTACTGGAATTTTGGCTTTAGCCTCTTCTCCCATTCTACATCTTTTTGTTCCTTTTCTTCTTTGGTTGTTTTTTTGTTTTATTTCTTGGTGGTCCTGGGAATTAACCCTGGATACCTTACCAGTAAGCTACACACCCCCAGTACTTTTGGTTTTTATTTTGAGACAGGGTTTTACTAAGTGCATTGCCAAGGTTGTCCTCAAACTTGAGATCCTCTTGCCTCAATCTTCTGAATTGCTGGAGTTATAGGCATGTGCCACCATACCTGGCCCTCGTTTTGTCTCTTTGAATGAATGAGGCTCCCTTCTTAGAAGCAATATTCTCTAGATATAATTATCTTTTCCCTTTTGATCTTGTTGCCTTTTTGTTCTTTGGCTTGATTCTTCATTAGGGGCTTTTTGTGGGTGTGTGTGCTATGGGGATTGAACCCAGGGGTGCTTAACCATCAAGCTGCATCCTCCTCCCTTTTTTGTATTTTATTTAGACTCAGGGTCTCACTGAGTTGCTTAGGGGCTTGCTAAGTTGCTGAGGCTGGCTTTGAATTCACAGTCCTCCTGCCTCAGCCTCCAGAGCCTGTGAGATTACAGGCATGCACCATCACCAATTAGGGGCATTTGTGACCAGAGCTATGCATAAAGCTCTACTTAATGGGCTTATAACAGCTGAGTCTTCTTTCTTCCAACCTCTAGACACATGCTAATATTAAGATTCATTTTTTGGAGATAAGAATTTGGAAATGAGAAAAAAATGGTATTTTGTTTCTTTTAGTAGAAAAGTATCCTCTAATTAAAAAAATACAAGAAGATGTATTATTGATTGGAGACTAATATTTACTATATTCAGAAGTAGTGAGCGTGGGTATCTGTATTTGTATAGGAATTATGAAAAGATTCAATACTAGTCAGACCTCGTAAAGTATCTAGTGGCAATATATCAAAAGAAATATCCTAAGAACATCAAATATAGGGTAAGAATAAGTAGGATCATGCTACATTGCTGAAATTTTTAGTTAAAAAAGTAAGTAATTTTACTATCTTAGAATTTCTGGAGTGTTTCAAGTTTGCCTGATAAGTGAGTCATCTTGCCTTATAGAAATTAAAAATTTGGCAAAATAGTGTTTCGTAACTATAAACTCTCCAAAAGCTAATTCATATAATGTCCAGTTGTTCAGATTTTATTTTTTGTAGATAATAACAATTTAGTAAACCTAAAGAAAAACTAAAACACATGTGTCAAGGTCACACAAGAAATAGATGGTACGCTCAAACAAGCTTAACTGGCTATACCTGAAGATATGTATGAATGGGCTATAAGAGAACCATAAGGCATAGTAATCTGCAATCAGTAATAAAGTAGTTTTACCATCCCTAGGCTTGAAGGCATAAAAGGAAGGAGCAGTTTTTAGAATTGAAAAGAAGAAATTTATAAGAGAAACCAAAAGTTAGGATCACTAACTTTTGCAAGAGAGATACTTCCAGCTGAAAGTGACTTCTTAGGAAGTTATTGGGAATAAGTACCCTGATATCACTGGTCTGTTCCAAACCTTTTCTACTCTTGGGACCTCCTTCATTGCCTGATCTTTGCTGGAAGCCAGAGGGTAAGGAGCCCATTGAGGTACACCATACAGGTCAGGTTCCCAAGACAGAAAGCAAGGTGCAAAAAGGTGGAAGGGATCCAAAGAGGCCAAGTGAAAGGTGTCTAGCACATATAACTTCAGATTTTTGCCAAAAGTTAAAAGTATCTTTAATAATAATTCATTCTTACACCAACGTTGGCTAAAGATGAATGAGACTGTAGCTTTACATTGGTATTTTAGGAAATTCCCAGTCACATGCTTACTTTACCCAAAGTTTAAGAATGTCACGACATTAGGAAAATATATTAAAGAAAATACTTTAAGGCAACATTTGTAATGATAACTTTTTAGTAATCATTAACTCTTTTGCCTTGTTAGTCTATAATGATGGTAGGGTGTTACCCGCATACTTTTGGGAATGTATAGAATAAGTATTGAAACCAAATATAGTTTGAAATTTTCTGCTTTGAGGAAAGGCTTGTGATAGTGGTCTTTATTTCTGTAAAATGTCTAATAGCAAATACTTTTTATTCAGAATTCTCTAAAGCTCATATCCCCTGAATGGTCACCTAGTTACAGCTTCACATTTTACAAATGAAGAAATCAAAGGCTAGGGCTGGTATTGTGGCTCAGCAGTAGAGCGCTTGTCTAGCACGTGCAAGGCCCTGGGTTCGATCCTCAGCACCAATAAAAATAAAATATTATATCCATCTACAACTAAAAAATAAAATATTTTAAAAAAAGAAATCAAAGCCTAGATTTTGATACTCACCCCATGTGCTTGATTAAACCAGGGACAGTGGCAAATCCAATAAGCTCAAAACTTCTAATTCCCTACTTAAATACTCCGATGGACTTGAAAGGAGTTGTTAATGGTCACTTTTCTTCATTGTTGTAGATACCTTCATTCAGAAAACCAAGAAGCTGTACATTGACAGTCGTGCTCGGAGAAACCTAGGCTCTATCAACACTGAATTGCAAGATGTGCAGAGAATCATGGTGGCCAATATTGAAGAAGTGTTACAACGAGGAGAAGCACTCTCAGGTATCTGAACACAATATGAGACTTAATAAAGCAATACCATAGGCAAGGAGAGCTTATTTTTATTGCAGTAAGATTCATGCCAGGACTGTTAAGAATTCATGTTTCAGAAATAGATTACATTACAAGGCTTCCAGTATGATACATTTTTTTTCCCTAACGTGATTAGTTTTTGTTGGGTTAGAAGAGTGTAAAGGATTCATACGTATTTGAAGCAATTACTCTTTACAAAAATTTACAAAATTATGTATAGAAACATTTGTACAAGTTAAGGAAAATAAAAAGAAAAATAAGAGGAAAATGTCAAAAGACTTTTTGCAGTGGGTTCCATGAATAGCCTGTTTGGGAGATTTTACTACCACCAAACCAATGGAAAAGAAGGAGATTGCAAAATATCTATCATTCTCCCTAGTTCACAAATATTCTATCAGCTAGGTGAGCTTACTCACCATTCTTAATGGCCCATTCTCACTGTATGGATCTAATCTTTAAGATGTAGACAAGAATTGCTCCTTCAAAGAAACCCTCCTTGATCCTTATAGCCCACATCACATAATCTCTTCTGTACTTTTTAAACTCTTAAAACATTTAGTTACATGGCTTTTTTTGCGGATGATTGTGTTGTATATGTTTATTTACCCAATTCACCTCAAATATTTGCATTAAATATATTATTATTAATATATGTTCAATATATATTCAATATAGATACTTAAATATATTTGCAGTAAATTGGTTACATATATATGTAAAATTAGGCATTTTTTACCTATAGTGATTTTTGTGTATGTGTGTAGTGCTTGAGATTGAATTACCTATAGTAATTTTAAATTGTAAATAATTGAAGTATATGTATTTATCTGATATTTAAATGTTACCCAAGTGTTAGAGGCAGACATGTAAACTCTTTAAAGACAGTATTTTATGAATTTTTATATATGTTTCACATGCTACTTTTATCCCCCACTATACACTCATTAATAAATATTTCTAAAATTCAGCTTGCTACACATTAGTAAATAGTTATCCTTTAGTATGAACCAAAACTTTACTCTTTGTGTTAGTAGTAGCAGTTATCCTAGCATATAGCTTTACACCCTAAACATCAAATTTTGAGGATGAGTCTATAAAGTTTTTTTTTTAGCAAATAAGCTATTTATTTATTAGTTTTTTAATTTAATTAGTTATATATGACAGTAGAATGCATTTATACACTTTGATATATTGTACATAGTTGAGATATAATTTCTCATTTTTCTGAATGTACATGTTGCAGAATCATGTCATGTAGTCATATATATATATATATATATATGACTACATATATATATTTCTTTGAAGCAATTACTCTACAAAAATTTACAAAATTATGTACAGAAATATTTGTACAAGTTAAGGAAAATAAAAAGAAAAATAAGAGGAAAATGTTAAAAGACTTATTGCAGTGGATTCCATGAATAGCCTGTTTGGCTATTCATGTACACACACATACATACACACACACACACATACAGTAATAATGTCTGTTTCATTCTGTTATCTTTTCTATCCCCACATCCCTTCCTCTCCCCTCCCATAACTTCCCTCTACTTAATCCAAGGTAACGCTATTCTTCCCTAGTGCCCCCCACCTTATTATGAATTAGTGTCCACATATTATACAAAACATTTGGCCTTTGGTTTGTGTGATTGACTTATTTTGCTTAGCATGATATTCTCCAACTCCATCCATTTACAGGCAAGTGACATAATTTCACTCTTCTTTAAAGCTGAGTAATATTCCATTGAGTATATGTACCATATTTTCTTTATCCATTCATCTATTGAGGGACACCTAGGTTGGTCTAGCTATTGTGAATTGAGCCACTATAAACATTGATGTGGTTGCATCACTATAGCATGCTGATTTTAAGTCCTTTGGCTATAAACCAAGAAGTGGGATAGCTAGATCAAATGGTGGTTCCATTCCCAGTTTTCTGTGGAATCTTCATACTGCTTTCCATAGTGGTTGCACCAATTTGCAGTCCCACCAGCAATGTATGAGTGTACCTTTTTTACCACATCCTCACCAACATTTATTGTTGCCTATATTCTTGATTATTGCTATTCTAACAGAAATGAGATGAAATCTTAGAGTAGTTTTGATTTGTATTTCGCTAATTGCTAGAGATGTTAAACACTTCTTCATATGTTTGTTGATCAATTGTATTTCTGCTTCTATTATTGATTGGGTTATTTGTTTTTTTGGTGTTAAGTTTTTTGAATTCTTTATATATCCTAGAGATTAATGCTTTATCGGAGGTGCTTGTGGTAAAGATTTTCTCCCAATCTGTAGGCTTTCTCTTCACATTATTGTTTCCTTTGCTGAGAAGAAGCTTTTTAAATTTGAATCCATCCCATTTATTGATTCTTGATTTTACTTGCTCTTTAGGAGTCTTGTTAAGGAAGTCAGATCCTAGGCCAACATGGTGCAGATTTGGGCCTGTTTTTTCTTCTATTAGCGGCCCGGTCTCTGTTCTAGTACCTAAGTCTTTGATCCATTTTGAGTTGATTTTTGTGCCAGGTGAGAAACAAGAGATTTAATTTCATTTTGCTTCATATGGATTTCTAGTTTTGCCAACACCATTTGTTGAATAGGCTATCTCCAGTGAATGTTTTTGGCACCCTTGTCTAGTATGAGATAATCGTATTTACGTGGGTTTGTCTCTGTATCCTCTATTCTGTACCATTGGTCTACAAGTCTGTTTTGGTGCCAATACCATGCCATTTTTTTCATAATAGACTTACAGTTTCTACCTGAGATAGAGTAGCATAGACGCTTTTTAAATCCAAAATTTATACATCTGTCAGTATACCAACAATGTAAAGGATTCTCCTCTAGTGTTTTGTGTTAAAAAGCTGATATGCTGATTTAAAAAGAAGTACTTGTCTACCTTAAGTAGCTTCATCTTGTTGGGGAGATAAGAAACTGTCTCAAAGAGTAATTAACAGGCAGTATAAGGGAATAAACATCTATTGGACACTTATTCTAATCTGCTGGGGAAGTTTTATATGTATCTTATTTAATCTTCATAATTATTTCATGTGTAATGGGTGATATCAAACCAGTCTTACAAATAAAGAAGCAAAAATCTTGAAAAGTTATGTGGCCTACTAAAAATCACTGCTGATACTTAGCAGGATTCGTTGGCCTCTAGAGTCCTTGTCCTTTTTCAGTGTACAGTAACTTTAAATGGATATGTAGATAACAAGAGCTATATTAATATAGAAGGATATAGAAAAATGTAAAGTGAGCAAGGAAAGCCTTTTGAATTTACATAGACAAGGAAGTATCTTAAGTAGAAGAAAAAAACATCAGAACAGAGCATATTTAAAGGACAGTAAAGAGATTAGCCTACTTCAAAGAATATTTTCTCCTCTTTAAGCTTCTTAAGAATAAATATTTTATACCTTCTTTTCTTTCTAATTTTAGTTTAATAGGTAGTCTGCTTTGCATTTAAGACTAAGAGTAGTTCCTGTGGATTCTTTCAGCAAACTTAAATTATGCCTTTTTTTAATGTCTAGTACAACTATCTTTTAAGCTCTGAGTTGTGTTTTTTCATTCATGATATTACCTCTATGAGACTATAAATTCCACAGAGGCGGGGATCATGTATGTTTTGATCATCATTGAATCGTCTGTCACTTCATATAGTCCTACTATATAGCATAAATATTTGCTAAATGACTTCTCCAAGCAGTAACTTTATCTTTATGATATCATGTGATTCAAAATGTTTCTTTATTGAGGAATTCTCTTATCACTTATTTCAAATGACCTAATACTCGTTCCTCTGCCCAGTTATGCTCAGCAGATTTAGAGTTATTTGGCAAATGTTTATTCAGCATTGATTATATGTCATTCTGGTTGCCTGGGATATAGAAGTAAAAACAATAAAATTCTCTTGTCCAATGGAGGGTACATTTCTAGTAGACTAGATAGAAAGATTTCTTGATCATTGTCATGGTTATTTCTCATCCTCTAATTGATTTTTTTCATGACTAGGTTTTTTTCTTACTCATATGACCAGTTTGTAAATACAGATGTGACTATCATACTTGTGTTATTAAGTAATGCCACATTTCTCAATCAAAACCAGTCTCTATTAAGCAATTCCAAATATTCCAGTTGTATTATCTCAAGGGAGAATAAACAAATTGAGATTGCAAAATGTTTTGTAAAAATTTAAGTAAATGAAAAGTTTGATCAGAATTAATTTATGTCAAAGCTTTTCATTATTTAAATATGTCCTATGTTTTAATCTGACCTAGTTTGTATCTGGCTATATCTAAGTACTCAGTAACAATTAATAGGTTGGGAGAAGGCAAACTTCTCAGAAAATGCTAAAAACTTAATTTACTGCATTTTGGTGTTTGTTTGTTTGAGGACCTGTTACTACATTTTAATTACAATTTTACATTCCTATGCTTATTGAAATATGATTTCTTACAGTTTTAACTTCATAATAGTCTTTTCTATGTGGAAAATCTCAGAAATTTTAAACTATACCACTGAAATGTAGTTTAATACTGTGTCTGATTAACTGAATTTTCTAGTTAGTTATCTAATTCTTATCTTACATGGATTATAATTTTTAAAAATATGATATAATGTGACTTAAACCATTAAAAGATTATAAAAATGATAATATTATGATTAAAATATTATAAAGATGATAATTATTAGAAATGTCAGGTAATATTTATTAAGTATTTACCATATGTGCAGGCATTGTTCTCACTTTACAAGCAATCTTATGTACCTTATATTTTATAGATAACGAAACTGAGAGAGGGCTGGGGGGTTGTAGTACAGTGGTAAGAGTGCTTGTCTAGCATGTGTGATACACTGGGTTTGATTCTAGCACTGTGTATAAATAAATAAAATATTGGTCCATTGACAACTACAAAAATATTAAAAGAAAGAAAGAGACTGGGAAAGGCTAAGTGACTTGATGAACATTAATTACATGGTTGGTACAGCTGATATTTGAACCAGAGAGTCTAAGGCCAAAATTTGTGCTCCCGACCACCACACTATACAGCCTCAATAATTTTGCACATAATTTGGTCAGATGATTTTAAAATATATTATAAATTTTATAGCACTGCAGTTTTGAGTTAATATATGTAACCTTACCCTTAAAATAAAAATGAAAATTTAAGTTTCATTGTTAATATGCCTCTCATTTTGGTTATTTTTATGCCTTAATATTATTGATGAAATACTTCCTAGGACTAATTAATGGTTTCCTTCTTCCTCTTTGACAGCATTGGATTCAAAGGCCAACAATTTGTCCAGTCTGTCCAAGAAATACCGCCAGGATGCGAAGTACTTGAACATGCGTTCCACTTATGCCAAACTTGCAGCAGTAGCTGTATTTTTCATCATGTTAATAGTGTATGTGCGATTCTGGTGGCTGTGAAGTAGTGAATCCAGTCATTGATAAGGGAGAACCTAGAACCTGGCAGGTGTAAGTTTTCAGGAAGCTGAGCTCACAGAAATGTGTATTAGAATCCAAGTGGAACTTCTGCCTCTAAAGACCTTGCAAGAAAAGACATCCTGAAAATGAAAGAGTACGCCTCATTTAATGAAGCTTAACCCTTTGTGGAAAGTCTCTTTTGGGGGCAGAGGCTTTCTCTGGGTGCTAAGCCATATATGTTAGGGAACAGTAGATTGTTTTATTTTGTTTTTTCCCTCCCAGTACATTTTTAACAGCACTGACTGGGCATTCTCATTCTCTAATGGAGCCATTAGTGAGATTTAAGGTAGCCAATCTGTGCTAGCAATATTCTGAAATTCCTTCAAAGAAGGCAACCCTTTGGGAAGTTCTTTTGACTTTAATCAACATTCCTTTTGTTGGTGACATTTGTGATTTTCAGTAATCTGAGTTTTTTCTGCCTTTCAAACAAGACTTCAAGTATGTGAAGGTTAATTACTGTGCTGCACCAATCCTGTCTGTTGGCCCCTATAGGAGTTAACCTTTGTTGTTTTCCTTTTATGATATTTTGCTTGTTGCACAATTGCTGTAGGGTTAAATGAATTATATTAAGATGCCTTGAAATTATAAAGCACTCCTTGATTAAGAAGCTAAAATTTTTCTCTTATTTACTCTTTAAACAAAAGACTTAGTTTGGGACATTATTAATTTTATTTCTCAGCTTTTTGCTTATATTATTATAAAAGCAGATATAGCATAGGATTGCTAGAGGCCCCTAGCTTAAAGAGAAGGCCCAGCTCAGTACTACAGCTTTGTCTTGCCCCCTTACTTACATTATAGTTTTCCCCACTCTGTTTTTTTTTTTTTTTTCCTGCTAACGTTTTAAAAATTCCCCTTTATCCATTAGTTTCATGTCCCATGAACATCCTTTCAGGATATTGTCACATTTCAAAATGGAAACTGTTAGGCTATATAGTTAATTAAATTTGAAATCTCTGCAGATGAACTAATCATACTGCTACATTTATCTAAGCAAATCTGAGAGCACCTCATTCCTGTTTCAGTTTATGCAAAGTATTCAAGAATGTTCTAAAGATAGAAAATACATTTACAATGACTTCTATTAACCAATAAAAGTAACTATAATTTTTTTTTCCTTTTTCACTCAGGGATATTGGGGATTTCCTTTTACCTTCTGACATGGAATTTTTTAAAAGGGGATAATAGGCCTTTTGAATATTAATGCCAGTGTCTACAATATAACCTATAACTCTTACACATACTGCAAATATTTCTTTAAACTATACAGGAAAATAAGCCAACTTCTTAACATCTTTAGAGGGAACTTTTAACTAGTAAGCAGTTTTATAACCTTAAAGGATCATCAGAACCACTGTTCTGATTCCTGATAGGAAAAAAATAATCTCATTTCCTTAAAACAAGGGAAGTAGAAATGCTTATTTTATTTCTGATAACTTAACAGAACTAGGATTTTTTCTTCTATTATAGATCTATATCTGCCAATTAGAGTTTTATGCATGAAATATGAGGTTTCTTTTATAGAGAATAAGTGCTTTTAAGTCCCTAAAAGGCATATGACAATTGGTAATAAAACTGAAAACCTAAGTGGTAGTACCATAGCATTTGGTGCTTTTGTAGGAGTGGAGAGTAGCACCTTATTGTTGAGAAGTTGCATGCTGCAACCTAATGGTCAGCAATGAAATAAATCCTTCTAGAATGTTCCCTTCAGTGTGAAGTTTTGTTATCTAGTTAATTTAAGTACACATATCCTTTCTAGGTACATTTCCACCTAACCTCATTGCACTAATTAAAAAGAAAGGATATGATAATGAAGAATAAAGGAATAGGAAAGTGGTTTAAGATCAGGGTAGTGGAAAAATAACAGAATAAGATTCATAAATACAGCCCCATTTGGGTTTTTGGTTTTTCCCCATACTGGAAATTAAACTCAAGGGCTCTCTACTACTGAGCTACAACCCTAGTCCTTTTTTATTTTTGATTCTGTAACAGGGTCTCACTAAGTTGCCCAGGCTGGCCCTCACATTTTGACACAGTCCTACTGCCTCAGCCTTTCAGATAGCTGGGATTACAGGCCTGTTCCATTGCCCAGCCCCTTTTGTTCTTAATAGGAGCTAGTGGGAAGATCTAACTAGATGAATTGTATCAGGAATCAAACAGGCATCTAAAATAGAATGTGATAAATACTGTGTGAAGTTGTTGCAGGCACCTTAAGAAAGGAGAGTTAATTTATTTCAAGAGAAGGAGAATGGGGCATGTAGAGTTAATAGCATGTTCAAGTCATATGTAGAGAGAGTTAGGCATATTTTGGGAATGTAACAACTTGGTTTAGCTTAACTCAAGTAGAGACAGTTGAGATATAAGGAAGAACTAGAATGATATACTATAATAAAGGGTCTTGTCTATAATGCTAAGGAGTTCAGACTTTATTAATGGCCATAGCACAGGATAGCTAGTTATAGTTTCAAATGATCATTTTGGCCATGGTGTAAAAGATACATTGGAGAGGGAAAACCTGAAATAGGGTGTTAAAACCAAGAACTTGTCAGACAAGTCAGAATTAGGCCAGTTTCAAATGATTTTCAAGAAAAGAGTAATTAGAGATACCAGATAACTGTTACATAACACTTTGTTTTTTAGAAGGTTTTTAAGTGATTCTTGCATTGACTCAACCCTTTGATGGTCACAGAATTCTATGAATAAAGAAACTTTACAAAGGATGCTACTCAGAGGCACATTAAGTAAATTGCCCAAAGTCACAAAGCTAAAAATTGATGGAGCCAAGATTTGAACCTAGGCAGCTGGATTTTTAGAATCAGTGCTTTTAAACAAAATACGGAACTACCAAACATTCAAATAAACTAAGTACCCCCAAAAAATGTATTTTGAATTTAACAACCAGAAACTTAATCCTGTAGGCTGAAATGATTCCAGAGAGCTGGGGACAAAGTCAGATTGCAGTGAGTTGAGGATTGGCACATTGTACACACATCTGGTTATTTAAATGTCTTTAACAGTGATCATTAAGCTTTGTGAGAAATCTTTGAAAATCTGACGAAATGTATGTGCCTTTACCCCAGAAAATATTCTTGTGTACATGCATATCAAGTGTCACAAACCATTTCAGGCTATTCAAGGACCCTAAAGCTTTTTCATGACCTAGTGGTCGATGGTCCCTCTCTGTTAAGAACTCCAATATATAGGATGTGGGACTCAAAGGTTAAGAACCCAGAAGCTTTGGACACTATCTAGTTGTGGTGAGTTTGAAAAATTCTACAGTTTGAACAAACTTTTTGGATGAGATGTATTCTTGAAAAACTATGTGTACGAATACGTTTATATCAAATAATATTTCCCCGTACTACAATCAGAGATCTGGTTCTGCTGATTTTTTGTTGTTGTTGTTCTAGTTTCTCTATATCAAAATTAAGGATTTTGAAATTTTTATTTTCTGCTTTTACTAGTAAGATATCTTACAAAGGCAAGTTAAAAAGAAGTCACTTCTCTACACATAGGATTTAATAAAACATGTATAGTAAAATATCTCATAATTTAAATTCTGCCTTATTGGTAGTTCACTATTACTTATGGTAGTGAAAACTCCCACCTCAGTTTTCACTTCTATTCTAAGCTTGAGTGTTGTTGAACACACTGTAAAGGCTTTTAGTGTGTTTAGCACAATTAACTAAACCCCATCTGGTAGGGTATTTTTCAGGCAGTTCAAAAGGAAGGCAACAAACACGGTTATGTAGATGTTATTTTTGTGATTGCATATTAACTAACTGGACCAAATAACTGGTATTGTAAAGATGACTCCCCCACCAAGAAAATATTTTACTATGAATGACATAGTTTGAGATACAATGAGCAAATTGAATTTCACATCCTGTTCTTACTCATTATTGTCAGGCAGGATTGACACTTCAGGTAAAACTGTCTCAGGCAATTTAATCATTTAGTTCTTTAAAAGTTTATTTCAAGTGCTATAACAATCCATGTTTTAGATTAGAAAAATCCCTGGAGGTTGGACTTTCATATAGTAATATACACTGGACTAATTTTTCTCTCATAATCTTCATTTGTTGAGTATTAAGTATTGGGCAATTTATGGGTACTATAATCTTTGTAACCATTTTCTTTGCTCAAGGCCACATAGCTAGCAAGTTGAGATACAGAAATTCAAATCCAAGGCAGCAACACACATAATCACTACACTACACTGTTTACTACTCCTAAGTAATAACATAGACACTTTGTCTTAAGCATTTTACTCTGTCCTGTTATTAGTAGTATGCTTATTTTTGTATATTTTCTTATCATTTCATTTTCCTGTCCTTTTTAATTTATTTTATCATTTTCCTTTTATTCTTTGTAAATAACTTTTGCTCTTATGATTTTGTTTGCCGTTTTTCACACTTGGCTTATATGTATATCTTCCCATATTTGCTTCCTTTTTCACTTAATCTCAGTGGTAATTCAGCAGTTTTCTATAACTGATTCACTAACAGTTTAGCAAAGTAAAAACTCCACTCATTAACAAAAAAAAAAAAATTTACTTTTTTTTTACCTGTGTACTTTTACCCATTCTCTTGTGTTTCCCTCACTTGCTGTTACATTTTTAATTCTCTCCCTTTTTCTTTTCTTTTTCATTTCCCATGTGGTTTTCATTTCCAAGTTAACATAATGCTGCAACTTTGATTCTGTAAATTAGAGCTTCAAAATCAACTGAGTATTACTGTTTATTTTTAGGCCTTATTTTATCTTACTTTTGACTGGTTTTATAATATATTCTGTTCTTTCTTTATTCAGCACATATTAAGTCAGCAGAGGTATGTACATATATATGTACCCCTGCTTTAAGGACTCCTTTTGTAAAAAAAACATTTCAAACAATGCAAGAATTCAAAGAAAAGTTGTTTTTTGGTTTTTTTTTTTAAATCTAGGGCTTCTCTTATATTAGTGATTAATCCCAAATATACCTGTCTTTAAACTTGAGTTCTGGACCCAAATTTTTTGCTGCTTATTGAATATCTGTTTTTGAATATCCCATAAATACTTTATTTGTTACATCTAAAACACGTTATCACCTCTACTTCGTTATTCTCAAAGATAAAACCTAACCTGTGCTTTTATTAATCAGTACTATATTTCAAATTTTTACTCATCATCTGCCATCCCCTTACCTGAGCTAAAAGTCATAACTTGAATTTAACTCCTTCTTTTCCTCCTACTTCTAACTCAACTGTTGACCAAAATCTGTTTTTCACAACCTCCAAAATATTTCTCACCCACCTCTTTCTCTTCACCTTCTTGGGAGCAAGTACTTACTAACTTTAACATGGACTTTTTCAGTAGTCTCCTTACTATCTTCCTTGTATCTTCCTCTCTCACCTCAATACTACCAAATTTTCCAAAAGAGCTAATCACGCCTCATTTCCTGTAGAAAGAGATCATATACTCCAGTCCACAATCTGGCCCCATTGTACCATTTCAAACCCATATCTTACCACTTTCCACCACCTGTAGTTTGCTTTAGTCACATCAGATAATCTGAGATCTTCTACACTGTCAAATACTTAACTTGTGCTGTGATTTGTTCTGTACCTTTTCTCTAGAATATTTTCCTCCTGTTCTTTTCCCTATAAGTTTGATAAGTTCTGCTAATCTTTCCAAGACCCAGCTCAAATTTATCTCCTTTATAAAGCCTTTTTAACATTCTCATGACCTGGGAGAAGTTCATTTCCATCCTCCCACATTATCATGTTCATATTTCTAGCACAAAATTACCACTTTAAAAATACCAGTTGGTATGTGTTTGTGTTTTTGAGATAGAGACCAATTATTATTCATGTCTTTGAATCCTTGTACTTAGTACAGTGACTGACACATGGGAGGTACTCAGCAAATATTTGCAGAATAAATATGTTGACTTACAAAAATTAATGCTCTTTTTTTTAAAAGCATAATTTGAAAGGAAAAAAAAAACATGATGAAAAATGGTATAGCCTAGTAAAGGAATGAGGATAAAAGAAGCATGCTTAAAAAGTCAGAACAAAAAAGAGGATCAATAATATATTGTGAACACTTTGGAGAAAATGGGTGAAATTGATTGTAGCAGAAACAATTGAAAGGCAAGGAGGTAAAGAAGGAAAGGAAATAGGCGCATTAGAATAAGAGAAAAAGCACAAAAATCAGTGAGACCAGCAGATCTCAGTCTGAGAATACTTCTAGTTGACCAACATGCCTATAGTTAGTTGCTTTTATGTTGTATAAATAGTATCTAGTGAACTTTTAATTATCTATTAACTACTTTCCAGTTTTTCATCTGAAAAAGTAATTTTAGTTCAGTGATAAATACCTTAATCAATATGCCATATGAGGTAAATTTTTTACCATGCTACTGTTAAGAAACTGGTTTAAGGCTTAATTTTCACCCACTGATGGGAGTGTGCACCTGCTGAACTTCCAATTTTTTCCAAGGAGTTTGTGTAGGTGAGCAGTGAGGTATGTTAGACTGAGCAAGCAGGGACAAAAGAAGTACTGGAGATTATATTTCTTTGTGTTTCTCTTATTTAGCCCACTTGCATTATCATGCAGTATGTTTACTTATGCACTCAGAACTTTAAAATAAAAGTACTTTGACTTTCAAATTGTTTTTTCTTTGTTATTTTTGTTTTGTTTTAATCTTCAGTTTTCTCAGGTTTTTACCAGTGTAGAGTTGGGATTTAAGTATGTTATAAAAATTCTGGGGCTGGGGATATAGCTCAGTTGGTAGAGTGCTTGCCTCACATGCACAAGGACCTAGGTTCAATCCCCAACACCACCAAAGAAAATAATAATAATAAAATAAAACTAAAAATTCTACTTTTCAAAGACTCTTTAAAAAAAAAAAAAAAAAAGACACAAAAGAGCTTCCAAAGCAGTGTAAGACCTGCTATAGACTCATCCACTTTGTTGAAGGAATTTATATAAATTTTATATTTGCTTTCACTATAGCATATTTTTGTTAGAATCATATTCAAAGCAGCATATTTATTTTTATCAATTGAACCCTGCAGTGTAAAATGGACATTTACTGAAGAGGATTAGAGATTTACATGAAACTGCAACAGAGACAATTTGCTTGTATCACATGCATGCAGCAGGCAAAAAATGGTAGAAAGCATTGTACTTGGTAGAAAGCATTTTACACAACTCTTAGACCCAGCTCACCACTCTAGCAGTAGTACTTTAGATAAGTTATTTAGGTACTGTGTGCCTCGGTTTCTCTGTGTGGAAAAAGCAAATGATATCTGTTCTACCTACTGGTAGATTATTTGAGATAAAGGAGGTTTAAAAAGCAGTAATGGTTTTGAGGATTTTCTAAACCTCAAAATGACCAATAAGTATGCCATATTAGATCACTGTTATTATTATGACATAATTGTTAAATGTAAACATTTGTGACCAGTGCAGTCATGCCTGTCCCTCTGGAATCTTACCACCCAGTTTCATATTTATCTCAGTCTTGATAGGGCAGTCTCCCTGCTCTGGTATACCGAAGTTATTGAGGATCCTTTAGTAAGGTCCCTTTCTCAGGCCATAACTTGATGTTCCCAGAAGAGGGCAGCAAAACTCCAATCCAAAGGTTCTGCCACTTCCTCAAAATGTCTAGTTTTTCCTTGAGAGGAAAACAACTATACTGTAAAGAGAAATGGTGGTCTTGGCTGAGACTGTAGCTTAATGGTAGAATGCTTGCCTAGCACTCTAGATGGACCCAGTTCCATCTCCAGAACCCCCCCAACACACACACACACACACATATATATATATATTTATAATCTATCTATCTTTAGGTGACAAAGCTGATCTCATTACAATAAACACTATAGCAACCATTTTACTCATTTCAAAAAACATTTTACCTTTTATGTGTCCTCTGAAGAAAATAATTATTTCTTTAATCTCATTTTAACTCTGTAACATTTTAACTCTGTAACATATCTAGAACCCTCTAGTCATGTTTTCCCACTTAACCCCAAATTTTTGAACATCACTTAACATCAGTTTTTGTTTTTTAAAAATTTTATACATAATAATGGGATTCATTGTGACGTATTTATACATGCACATAACATACTTTGGTCAATTTCATCCTCCAGTACCTCCCTTTTGCCTAACTCTCCTTCTTCCCTGGGTCCCCTTCCTTTACTCTACTAGTCTGCCTTCAATTTTAGTGAGATTCCCTACCTTCCCCCCGCCCCCACCCCCTTCCATATATGAGAGAAAACAACCCTTGACTCTGGAGTTTGGCTCAAATTCCATCCATTTTCCTGCAAATGATATCATTTCATTTCTCCTTATAACTAAATAAAACTTCATTATGTATATATACCACATTTTCTTCACCTATTCATTCATTGATGGATACCTGGTTTCATAATATAATGATTGTGAATTGTGCTGCTATGAACATGGATATGGCATTAGTTTTTAAATAACATTCTTTTCTAAGAGGAAGGTAAGGAGCTCAGGCCCAATCTTTCCAACTTAATGCCTACCTAAATTCAAAGAATGATTCCCAATAGTGTCTACATATGCCTGTCATAGAGTATCTGTGTGATACAAAGAGAAGTTTATATCTGATCTTTCTCATTCATTATTCAAATTTGTTTAAAAGTTTCCTAGTGCTTTTATACCTTTAATCAGTGAATCTTCTTGTAATGATAGCAACTAATATTTGAGCCATTTGTAACAGTATATGAGGTACTTTCACAGACATGATTTTCTTTCATCCTCACTGTAGCCCTGTGCGGTTGATAGCCACTCTCCTCATTTTATGGATAAATTTTCTCATCTGTAATCATAATAGCTGTTCTTTACTTGAAGAGAAAATTTCAGGGGGATGCCCCATATGTCAAGGGCCCCACAGGATGAGTAATTTCTCTCTCCTGATAAGTGCTTTTATAAAAGCCAATTCTGAATGTGATGCTTTTTATTTATTTATTTATTTATTTTTTGGTCTGCCCTATTGCAATGAGAGATGCGATAGGAAGGCTTTCAGTTAATTTTCCAATTCCCTCTGCTTTGGCCAGTTCATTTCTGGCTTTGCTTTTTTTGGAGAGGAAAAAAAACTATCCTGTTTCCCACTCTTCCTCTTCTCCCACCGCCCCCAAGTCAGAGTCTTTTCCATTCCAGCTAAACCTCTTCCTGTTCTTGAGAATTGCATCACATACTTGGCTTATTGTAGACCAACACCCCCATACTGGCACCTGGGAGCACATAGACTTCTTTTTATTGGTTGATAGTTCTTGTCTGGTGAGCAGGAAATAAGTCACTCACTTCCTGACTTCTAGCCTTGCCCTTCAAAAAATATATACATATTCCTCAGATTTTTGTTTATTTAGAAATTCTTCACTCCAGCCTGTCCTGGAATGAGCAGGATATATCAAAGTATGAAAGAGCATTTTGGGTACACATTGCTGAATGAGCTGTCTACCTTGCTGCTTCTAATGCTTATTTATTTTTCAACAAAGTAATATGGTATTGGCTCCCACTGTATTGAAAGAGCCTTTTATTAAGGACACTGATGTGTCCCACAACCTCTGTATTACTAAATTCATTCAACACATCAGTCTTTATCTTACTTGACCTCTGAGCACCTGATGCTACTGACCATATCCTCCCTGAGAAGACTCACTGTCTTCCTTTGTTTTCCATATGCTATTCTTTCATTCCTACCTTAGATATGGATCTTAAAATATCCTTTGCAAGCTCCTCTTTCTCCAAAAACTCAGTGTTGTTGGTATTTCTAAGGACCCTGTTCTACATCAACCTCTTTTCTCACAGTCTCTGTGTGAGAGAAATAAGAAATCTTATTTCCTTCCATGGCATTATTAGACTACATGCAAATGGCATTTAAATCTCTATCTCCCCTGAACTCTAAATTCATTGTAACCAACTGCCTCCTGGAACTTTTCCAATTGGGAATTCCTAAAACCATAACCACCAACTCATTCCCTCAAATCTGTTCCTCCTATGTTGCTCCTTATCCAAATATATGCTGTACCATCCACCCAGTTACTTACTATAGCCAGAAACGTAGAATTTATCCTTGGTACTGTTTGCTCACCTCCCCCATATTCAATCAATAACCAAGTCCAGTAAAATCCCCTCGACTCTATCCACTTCTCCCCTTTCCCACTGCCACCACCTGACCTAAGTGAGTACCATCTGTGTAAGTGTTACACTTCCTCTTGCTTGTTTCCTGCCTAGGAAAAACACCCAGTTTTTCTCCCCTTGGATCATTTTCCACCAGCCATCAGGATGTTCTTTATATAAATGCAGTTCTGGTGAATTAATAACTTTTGTTTAAAACCCGTTAGTTGCTTCCTACTGTCCTGAGGATAGAGTACAAACTTCTTAACACAGCTCATAAGCCCGTCATGATCAGCCTGCCAGCAGCCTGACCTCCACTCATGCTGGACTTCAGGGTTTGAATACACCTTCCTTCCTTTTGCTTCTGGGCCTTCACAAATACTATTTCCTTTGCCTTGAGTGCTTTACTACAGGGACTTAAGTGTATTCAGATGGATTTTTACTCTCAAATTGTCATTGGCTTTAATTCCTGAGTCAGAACTGAACTTAGATGCTTAACTGATTCTGGAATTAAAGCCAAAATTCACATGGAAATATATTTGAATTAGTTAACTTATGATTGATTTTTACCATAGCTGAATGTAAACTGGAACATTTTTTAATTGTATTAGAGTGTTTTCTTGATTGTTATTCATTCTGCCATACTGTTTTTTGATTGATTGATTGATTTTTTAAAATTTCCATGTGGCTTCGACCACTCTCCTTTCTTACCTCTTAACCCTTACCCTTTGGTTACTCTACACTTGCCCCTACATGGATCCAGGTTGCTTGTGGGGTAGCTGGTGTGAGGCAATGGTTAATTAGAACTTTTCAGACTGCAACAGGAAGGCATTGAATCGAAAGCAAAGGAGAGGAAGCACAAACCGATACCCACCACAAAGCTGCTGTGTGCCCAGCATGACCCAAGCCGCACCCTCTGGTGGGGAATCTGGTGGAGGAGTAAGAAGCCACAGAGTTTAATAAATCATTAGCACAGCCTTCCACTTCCCCTGATCCAATTTTCCTGGGTCACCATGAGTGTCACTACCAGGTACTGGCCTAAGAAGGTGGATGGTAATAAGAAATATAGAGGCTCGGGGAAGGTCCCTTAAGTGAATGGACCATTTGCCTCAAACCTCCTCCATAGTCTAACTCTAAGCACAAAGGTCCAGGGTAGAGTATTTCTTAGCAATTCTCTGCCAGAGGTGATTCCCAGATGAAAGTTCCCATGTTCCCCCCAAATACTTCTGCTATCTGCCTGAAAAGCTGCTTCAAATAGTAGAAGTAATTATTTTATAACTAATGACAACTCCCCTTTGATATAATTGAGAACTTTAAATGTACACTAAAGTGTAAATGACTACCTTCAGATTCCTGCCTTCAATGAAGGAGGAAGGAGAAAGGAAAAGACAGGAGAATCAAAGATAAATAACATCTATTTATTATTTTGCCCATGGCCTACTCAACTTACATTTTTTCCCTTCACTGTTAAAGGAGATACTTATTCTTCAGCAGCCTGAATACAGATGCAATATAGAGCCTCACAGTGACTCCTTAATTTACCTTCCCAAGCTCACTGCCTCACAATCTGGAGAAATGAGATCTGAGCTCTGCTTTTGCAGTTGGAGAGTCAGACATAGAGAATGGAAGCATCCATCTTAGTCTGGGGGAAAGGTTGCTTGGCTTGACTGGAATTGGGCACTTGCATTTAGAGACTGCCAACCTCACACTTTAGATAACAGAACAGGAAATACTGTGAGTGCAACTGGGAGGGGAGAAAGAACTTACTGTGTACCCAAGTCTGTAAGTTCCTCACACACCTCTGTGCATTATATTTTCTGCCCTGTAAGTGACCAGGACTGACTGAGGAACATTGAGAAATAGATGAAGCATGCTTTCAAGCCTGCCTCCTCTTACAGCATTCTCACCTCCTGTCATGTTCAGCTCCTGTAATCTTGTCAATGCAAATCTTCCGCGATCTAGATCATTATTGAAGCTTAAATGGAAGAATCTTAGGCATTAAAACAGGAGGTGAGAGAAACAAATCTTAGAGTGAAGAGACCTTTTCTCCCAAAGCCTCTGTAAGTAGTAAAAATGTTCTCAGTTTTAGAACCCCAACAGTGGTAAGTTGGAAAGAATCTAATAAATGAGAAAGAATGGAATTTGTAGTCAAATGACTTTGTTTTGAAACTACCCTCCCTCCTCCTTTTCCACCTGCCTTTACTTTAGAGAAGAAGGGAGTGGGACTGGGAAGCTCCCTGAAACTCAGAGAAATGCTACAAGTTTCCCAAGTCTGGGTTCCAGCCCAGAGTGTGCCCACTTTCCTCAATGATCAAGAACATTTCTCAAGTTATGTGTATAATTATGCATGATCTAAACCTGCAGGAGTTGGGTGACTGCACTTTCCATGTGTCATCTTTCAGCTTGTGACATGAGTTACATTACATTTCTTAGACAAGAAAAATTAGCAATATGAGTACAAAAAGAGAGAGGTAGGCAATATAAGCTACTTTTTTGAAAAATCTTAGTTATGAAAGAAGAGAGAGGTTGGCTAAAGAAAATGTTGCAGTAAAGAATGGGTTTCATTTTTAAAAATCAAGGGAGGTTTGGATATTTATATACTTGAAGAGAGCATAGAGAGATCTCAACAAATCACTTTATACCTGAGCTTTGATACCCTCATCTGGGGGAGGGGAATTTCTATGAAGATTAAAATTAAATCAAAATCATATGACAGTGACAGTATAGGCTCATATACTGCAAACTCTATAAAACATGTTAAAATTTGTAACTGTCATCATCCATTGTCCAGATGAATAAGCTCTAGTCACAGCTGTTCTGTCCCTGTCTCTTCTACCCTATGTGACAGGGCTGTCAGGAAGAGACAGGCTCATGAGTGGGAGGGACTAAGACATCTAAGAAAGAGGTCAATAGTGGTACAATTTGTATCATGACATACTTTGAACTTTTAGGAGGTGTGTGTGTGTGTGTGTGTGTGTGTGTGTGTGTATCTGTCTGTCTTACTACATGCAATGAGTTACCATTGCATTTATTTTAACTTGCCTTGTATTCTTATTTTTAAATTATTATTTTAAAAAGAGACACAGTTTAGATCCAAAAATGTCTCTTAAAACCTGTAATTTATGGAGCACATTTTTAGAAATTAAAAAGTTACTATGGTGAAAAATACCCATCTTGAAATTCAAGGGGCTGCAAATAAAATTATATACACAACCTTCTACTTGGAAAAAGGAGCAATTTCTTAGAAAATAATTTAACATTGGGGCTGGGGTTGTGGCTCAGTGGTAGAGCATTTGCCTGGCATGTGTGAGGCCCTGGGTTCAAGTCTCAGCATCACATATAAATAAACAAAATAAAGGTCCATCGACCACTAAAAATACAAAAAAGTTTTTTTTTAGAAAAGAAAATAACCTAATGTTGATTCACAATCTTGTAGAAAGGGTTAATCTCTTTTCTGACTATTTGCTGAATTCCAGTATCATTTTTCTTTGATGTAAATGTGGCAACAGCAATCAAAGTTCCTTTTTCCAGTTGGCTGTAATGCTTACATACTTTTATCAATTAATTCCTGTTAGCTGTACACAGCATTAAATAATTCAGTGAAGTCTTTCTCCTCTCAATTTTTTGCATATTAACTTTGCTTTGAACCCCTTTACTCCCATTCCTACACAAAAATAAAAATACACAAGATTCCACTCCCCCAATTCCTCTCCCTTTCACACATGATTTTCTAATTTGAAATGACTTATGACTGATCTGTTCCTTTTTCCATTCTCCATCCCTTATTCTGTACTAGGGATTAAACCCAAAGTCTCAAGCATGTTAGGCTGAGTGCTTTATCACTGAGCTGCATCCTCAGCCCATTGTTCATTTTAAATTGGATCATTTGTCTTCTTATTATGGAGGAGTTTTTTATATCCTAAATGCAAGTCTCTTATCAAACATATGATTTGCAATATATTTTTTTCTGTTCTTGAAGTAGTCCTTTCAGTTTCTTGATGGTGTCTTTTAAAACACAAAAGTTTTAAATATTAATGAAGTATAACTTATTAGCTGTTTTTTTTTTTTTTTTTTTCCTTCTCTGCCTCTCTTTTATCACCTGTGCTTTTTGGTGCATCTAAGAAATAATTGCTTAACCTAAGGTCACAAAGATTTACTACGTAACCCAAAGTCACAAAGATTTCATATTCTTCTAAAAGTTTCATAGTTGTAACTTGTACATTGAGGCCTATGATCCACTTGAGTTAATTATTATGTATTATGTTAAGCAAAGATATAAGCCTATTATTTTGTCTGTGGATGTCTACTTTTCCAGTACCATTTTTTTGAAAAGATCATTTACTCCAGTTGAATTGTCTTGGCTCCTTTGTCAATAATCACTTGACCATAATTGTTAGAGTTTATTTGTGATTCTCAATTATTTTCCATTGATCTGTATGTTCATCTATTTCAGCCTCAAACTGTCTTGACTACTGTAGTTTTATAGTATGTTTTGAAATCAGGAAGCACGAGCTTATCAACTTTGTTCTTCTTTTTCAAAATTTTTTAGCTATTCTGAGTCCCTTGCATTTCCATATGAGTTTGGGGATCAGCAGAAATTGACAGCCAGATAACTAAAATTCATCAGAAAGCCCCTACTCCTAATAAACAATTAAAACATTTTCTTTCATACCCAGGGTAAAATTGAATAAGGAAGCCTGAGCAGGTACACTTTAGAGTTGAAGAGGAGACAGGTCCTTTGAAAAGGGGACCAAACCAATGGGGAATGGGAATAAAGGAATCAAAAAAATTGGTAAACTTCCCACCCTGTGGAGAGGAATGTTTGTTCAGAGGAGGCAGTTTGATCTAGCACCAGGGAATATTGTGAAAGATAATTGAAATTTTAAAGTCCATTGATCTTCCCAGAAGGGGGGGAAAAAAGGGTCTCTAAGTAAGCAGTATTGTGGTTTGTTGATTCTTACAGAAGGAGATTCTCATTCAACCAAGGGAAACAGCTGGCCCTTTATCAGAGCTCATTGCTGTTAAGGCAAGGGGGGAAATAAAAAGAAGAAGAAGAAATTCCTCAGTCTTTTCTTACCTCTCTCTGTGGCCAGCCTAACCTTTGCCCATCTTTTGTTACCCTTCCCCTTTATAAGTTCCCCAAAATAAGAGAGAGGAGAGAGAGAAAGAAGAAAACCAAGGTGGGAGATGAGTTATTTGCTGGGGAGAGGAAAGGGATTCCAGAGCATTTAAAATTAAAAGATCCCTAAAGTACTGCTAGTAGAGCTACTTGGTAATACAACAACATATAGCAAAAGTCCCAAGGGCAACCACATACTTTGACTCAGTAATCTTTATCCTAAGGAAATAAGATATGTAAAAAGTATAAGTGGGAATGTCAATGAGAGTATTATTATCTGTAATAGCACAAGCTGAAGCAAATGAAATCTCCAAAACAGGAACATATTTTGTGACACCATGATGTATAAATACGGTAGACTATTATACTGGCTTCACTGTAAAAATATATTTTGAATTGCATAATTTTTCACTGTCACTACTACCCCAGGTCCAAATCACCATCATCTCTCACCTGAAGTATTACAGTAGCTCCCAACTGGTGTTTCTGCTTTCACAATGTTACCCTCCCCCAATCTGCTCTCAGCACACTTAGTAATCCTTTAGAAAACCTTTCAGTCTTTTACTCAAAAGCTCCCATGTCTGCCCTCTCATTTAGTATAAAAATCAACATATTTTATTCTTCCCAAGCCCTATCTCATCTGGCCTTTATTATTTCTCTAACCTTATCTGATACTATTTCTCATCTTGCACACTCTACTATGGATGCACAGGCCTCCTCCTATCCCAGTGACTTTGGACTCACTCAGTATTCTTTCTCAAATTCTTTTCTCCCAGACATCCATGAGTTTGTTCCCTCACCACCTTCATATCTTTGTTCCAGTGTAATAGATGAGAATTACTTTCCCCTAATCCTCCTATTTAAAATTGCTATCTTTCCCAAGTCCCTAGCATTTCCTCCTCCTTTTCCTTGCTTTATTCCCGAATTGCACCTATCACTTCATTTGATTTATTTATTTGGATTATTTTCTATCTCTCCCCATGTGTTCTAGGAGAGCAGAGATTCGGGTATGTTGCTTGCTACTCTATCCTCAGTGTCTCAACTGTGCCTGAAATAGAGAGCCTTTTAATAAATATTCATTGAATGAATGAATACACCCATAAATGTAACAATTATGAAAACTAGGTCATACTTTTGAAAGTGGAAAAACAAATAAATATAAACTGTGATGAGATGAGCACAGTGTATGTGATATAGTGCACGCTGGGAGCTGTAGAATGGAAGAGATCTGGATTCAAATTAGTGACTCCACCACTTTCTAGTTGGGTGAATTTGGGCAAGTGTACCTTTCAGTTTCATCATCTATGAAACAGGCATAATAATGCCTCTGTCACAGTATTGTAAAGTTAAATGAGAAATGCATTTGAACATCTGGCACATAGTAGTTGCTGTATGAATATTAAATCTCTCTCTTCTCTGAAAGAATATATATTCAGTGGATAAAAACTGTAAAAGTGGGGGCTGGGGTTGCGGTTCAACAGTAGAGCGCTCACCTAGCATGTGTAAGCTGTGGAACCTCAGCACCACATAAAAATAAATAAATAAATTAATTAATTAATTAAAGCTATTGTGTCCAACTACAACTAAAAACAAAGTATTTAAAAAAAACTGTAAATATTGGGGCTGGGGTTGTAGCTCAATGGTAGAGTGCTTGCCTAGCACATGTGAGGCACTGGGTTTGATCCTTAGCACCACATAAAAACAAAATAAAGGTATTGTGTCCATCTATAACTAAAATTTTTTTTAGAAAGCTGCAAAAATGGGAATAAATGGATGTTTAAAATATGAGAGTTATGTATTTTTTATAATTTATTTTTTCATATGCAAGTCCTCCCTGAGAATGGATAGATAATGTAAAATGTGCAAGGCTGGAACTGAGAAGACTTGGGTTCTGAGCTCATCTTTTGCAGGCTGTGTCCTAACCTCTCTGGACTCTTTCCTTATTAGTTCAATGAAGAGGTTGAATTTAGCAACTTTTATTAACATAAATGCTTAAAATTCCATAATTCAAAAAGGCAGGCCATTCCACCTGGTTTTGCCCTACTTTAGACCAACCTTACTCAGATGTGCCAGCCAGATGTTTTTCATCTTAGGCATAAAAGACTCTATTCTTTGGTACTCACAGGCCAAAAGAAACTGGAGAATTTAGAAAAAGCAGATAAACTTTCCTTCTCTCTGATTCTCAAATAGCTAGCTACATGGGTATTGTTCAAACTTATGAAAATAAAAACAAGTACTATGCACCTTTGGGTTTAAATCAATTATGAGAATGTTTAGCCATGAAGAAAAGTATCTTCTTTTTCTTTTTTTTTTTAAGCAGTGTCAGCAGTTCTCAACTGTAACTATAACCTTGTACCTACATGGCTGTGAGCCGATGTGCAGGAGTGAATGGCTGGAAAGGAATACAGCTAGAGCCTTTCCAAGCTCTGGAAACCTCCATGACTTTCTTTTCTTCACGTTGCTACACCGAAGCAGAGGAGAAGAGGATGTTTGGGTTTACAGGCCGCTGGCCAGTGTCAGCAAATTTGCAGCCCTGGCTTCACTTCCCTGAAAGGGGGCCGGGGGGGGGGGGGGGGGCAGGGGGAGTGTCAGCTGCCCTGGCCTCTCTCCAGCAACTGAGCCACAGAGGATTCAAATACTCCATCAGTTGCAAGGCCCTGACTTTACCCAGCTGAAAACTGACGATCTCATCTGGGAAGGGTCAGTTAAAAAATGACAGAACTGCCCAAAGTAAACACAGGGAACAACCACAACAGAAACTTTCTCCACAATGTTTCTTTATAATTACCAGCCCAACCCACTAGGGCTCTGGCTTGAGTCCCCATCCACTCTCTCAGTTGCCCCCATACAGCCTTGTTGGAGTAAGCCCTAACAGACCTGGGGATTGCTTCTATGTCCACATGCCTCTCTTCCCTCTTCCCAGAGTGCAGGGAGACTCCAAATTGCAGAGCATTTTAAGATGGGAATTTGAAGATTATCAAGCAGGAAGACCCTTTAGAGATCACTGATTAGAATTCCCTAATAGATAAGTAAACTCAGCCTAAAGGATATGCCCAAAATCAAGAGCAAGGTTGGGGTAGAACTGGTCACTTTCTTCCTAACCTAACTATTTCCAGATTACCATACCCTGTCATAAGGACTAAAAATAAGGAAGTTAACTTTGAAATTTTCTTTTTCCACCTTTTCATTCCAACCAAATCATACTCTGTTGACTTTTAGGGCTGTGTAGAAAAACATATTTTGAATTTAGACTTGAGTTTGAGGACTTAATCTTAACACTCTGTGTAACCTTGTTCTTCAAAGTTGATGAGATATGCTCATGTTACCTATTCACTTTTCCAGAGCACCATGAGATCAGCATCCAAGTGTAGTGAATAGAACACAGGCTTTAGGGTCCAGCAAGCCTCAGAATCCTGTCTCTGTACATCTTAACTGTGTGAACTTGTATAAGCAAATTATCCACTCTAAGACTTACAGATGAGAAAATTAAGGCTCAGAGAGAGTAAGGGTTACAGTCATACAAAAAGGATACAATGCAGCTCAGCCTCCTGATTCCATATCCAAGGCACTTGCTGCCCCACCACTGAGTGTAGAAAGTGAAGGATGACTCTGGGTCCTGGGTCAAAAGTGTCTATCCATATCATCATGGAATAGCATGTTATTTATTAAGCCTTCATCCACTCAAAGTACCAGGAAACAGATGCCTTAAGGGTGAGGTAGCCTCTTCATGTGCAGCCTTTTTATTAGGTAGCCTTTGTACAGGCATCAATCAAAGAAACCAAGACTGGTATTAATCTCTGGCCTAAGACTGAGAATTAGACCCAGGAGTAGGTATGAGGTCTGCAAATATTCAGCCTTCCTTTCTTCCAGGGATGCTTTTTTGATGGTCTAAGAATGCTTTGCTCATATTAGAGTCTTCTTCATGCTTTCTCTCTCTCTCTTTTTTTAACATTTATTTTTTAGTCGTAGTTAGACACAATAAACTTTATTTTATTTATTTATTTTTATGTGATGCTGAGGATCTAACCCAGGGCCTCGCATGTGATAGGCAAGCACTCTACTGCTGAGTCACAACCCCAGCTCCCTTTATGCTCTCTTGTGTCACAATCTTTTTTGGTGTATATTCAATTCCCTGATTGGAACAGAGGGATCCAAAGTGGAGTGCTCAAAATGATATACTGAAGTATGTGAAGAAAATATATGAACACTTGTTTTTATTTATTTTTAAATCTAAAATACTAAGAAAATTCAGTTTTATCCGTATTTGAAAATTTATACAACTTATATGAAGTGATTGGGAATGTACAGTTTTTTGTCTTGTTTTGTTTTTTGATAGAGTGTCATGATGTCTGGGATAAATGTTTGAGAAAATAAGCTGCCATGAGCTGGAATGTGTTTTGTCCTAATTTGTATCCCATCCCATCCTCATTATCTAGAACTAAATGACCATTCCCTAATGCAGTGAATTTGGCATCTATGTGAACATGATTGGCTTTCTTTGTTTCCCACCCACCATTTGTCATCCATCTGATATTATATATCATGTTCAATATTCTGCCAAAATCTGACCAAATTAAAAAAATCCATGATTGAAAAGAAACAAAAAGTGGAAATTCCCATGAGAAGATTGAAGTACAAAGCTTGTAGTACCCAAAGATAGTTATTGGCAGTTAGTAGGGTACACACTAGGCAAAAGAAAAGTCAAAAGCAATACTTCATGGAAGGACTCACAGACACAAAGGCAGCATGGAGCACTACTGTCTAAGAAATCAAATGTGGGAGTTCACATAAATGTTTTCCAAAGCACTGCCCTCCTTCTCTCTCTTAAATGCTGCAGAAAACAAGGCAACACAATGCAGTGAGCGAGGGGGGTCTCGGAGAAAAATCCCAACTATACCATTTTCCAGGCTGGGTGATATTGGGCAAAACTCCTAACCATGCCCACCTTCTCAACCCCACCACCAGGAAAATAGTTCCTCACCTAAAAATGAGGAATGGTGTAGTAGTTATGGATGTCCTGTCATGTTCTGAATCAGCCCTGAATATAGATGAAGTTGGTAATTTTCTATATGAAACAACTTATACTTTGGCACCACAAGGGTAATGAACCAAAAAAAATCACCTCATCACCAAGTCTTCCATGATTCATCACATCCTCTTCTTATGCACTAAATCTTCATGTGGTACCCACTGATCTGCCAATAACATACTTATATACTTGTTTCTTTTCAATCATGGATTTTTAAAATTTGGTCAGATTTAGTCAGCACCAAATGTCAGTCATGTCCATGATATATGTGGAATGCAAAGGAAGTAATTAAACAGTACATATGTATATATTTGAATCTATAAAAAAATGTAAATGTATACTCATATATGGAAAAAGACCTGAAAGGCACCCACCACAATTTTAACACTGATTATTCTTAGAGAATAGAAAAGTGGAGGATAGAGATTTTACCATTTACTTTAAATTCTTCCATATTTTTTCTTGTTTTTAATAAACTATTTTAGTAATAAAAATAAGATTATTTTTAAATAAACATTAATATCTTATGTACAAATTTAATAATACTTGTAATAAATGCCATCAGCTTCTTCAGGAAGAGGCTCTACTAGAAGCATATCTGTTGACACTGTAGTAGAGACTTTGCCAAAGTATGGGTGGGACTCAAGGATTCTGCAGGATAGGGCCCCAAATGGGGAGGCTCTAGTCAGCACCAGAAATTCACAAAGTTACCTCAGACCACTTGTGTTTTCCTCAATTTAACTTGAGTTTTTTTTTTTTTTTTTTTTCCTACAAGGCTTTTTAACTAAAGGAACTATAGGGAACTTTCTACTCTGAAGTGCTATGATTCTGAATAATATAGTACATGCAGTAGGCCCATGTAGGAAAGTAAATATGTCATATGCGAGCCAAGACAGAGTTTCATACTTTCCTCCAAAACAAAATGAAATCCATGTAAAATCCTTATTTTTTCCCCCTACCCCACACCACCCCAGTTAATTAACCTTTCTGTATTTAGGGCATTCTCCCTTTTATGGGCCCTGATAAAATTCCCACTTTTGAAACAGAAAATGTCAGATCCTCATTTCCCAGTCTCCCTTGCAGTTATGCATAAGCATTAGGATTTGTACTAGATTTTGACTTTGGAATGAGTGACCTCAAAGACTGCTGAATTTGTTCTACAGATAGCAGCATTAATTGCAATAACCACATTTGGTTTCCAGATGCTGCAGTGGTGGTAGTTCTATCAGCAAGGAACAGCATCCAGAGTTGGGGTGTCCATGGTCCCAGCAGTATTGTCTACAACGGAGGCATTGGTGTCTTCATGAAATTGTTCTAGCTATCACTTCTACACCTGAATCTCTAGGCCTGGAAGATGATCAATATCCTTTAATATATTCATTTTCTGCTTAAATTAACTGGAGTTTTATTCTGTTGCTGCAGCCAAAATCCCTGATTAATACTCCCATTTTAAAAAAAATACATACTTGGTTTTAACAAAAAGATGAAATATATTTAAGAAGAAATGTTTTTTTTCCTTCCCTTTCTCAACCCTCCCCGCCAATTTTCCCATTCCCTTCTCTAGAGGTAGCCATTATTACTGATTTTTTTATGTATTCCTCCAGAGATGTTCTCTGTACACTGGCATATCTATATATTGAGGAAAAAACACTGAAATTCACCATATACACAAACAGGGTCATTCCATACATTCGTTATTTCATACCTTGCTTTTAAACTTAAAAATAGATGTTAGAAATAATTTCCTGAATATAAAGCTGCCCCATTCTTTAAAAATTTTTTTAATTTTTTTTTTACACAATACCTTTGTCTTATTTTTATGTGGTGCTGAGGATTGAATTCAGTGCCTCGCACATGCTAGGGAAGCACTCTACCACAGAGCTACACAACCACAGCCCTGCCCCATTCTTTTTAAATGCTGCTTAATATCTCTTTGAATTAATATATTATTATGTATGTAGACTACTACTATGAAGAGTTGTGTTGCTTACAGCTTCTGTGACTACAAATAATGTTGCTTATAAATAGTGTTCTTATAAACATGTCTTAATGACCAGTGCAAGCAGATTCATAGGATAAATTTCTGGTAGTGAAGCTGCTGGGTCAAAGAATGTAACTTTCTAATTTTAATAGATATTACCAAATTGCACTACAATTTTTATCCCCCTAAAAATGTTTTAGACTCCCTATATCTCCAAATCCTCACTTCATCAATTATATTATCAGATTTTAGTAATTTTGTATTGTTTTGATTCTCAATCTTTAAATTATTAGTAAGACTGAGCATTTTTCACAATCTTAAAAGCCATTTGTGAGGCTGGGGTTGTAGCTCAGTGGTAGAGAGCTCGCCTAGCACGTGTGAGGCCCTGGGTTCAATCCTCAGCACCACATATAAAAAAAATAAAGGTATTGTTTCCAACTACAACTAAAAATAAATAAATATTTTTTTTAAAAAGCCATTTGTATTTACTTACCTGTATATTCTACTTATGTCTTTTGTTGTTTTCTATTGGATTTTGACCTGATTTTAATTGCTCTGTAAGAACTCCATAATTTAAGGAAACTACCCTTTGTCATATTAGGGGCAAATATTTTTTCTCTAGTTAGGTTTGGTCTTCCAGTCTTGTTTGTTTTATTTTATTTGTTTTTTGTTCTTTGTTTTGCATAAATCTTTAATTTCAGGGAGGCAAATCAGTCTGTGTTTTGGCTTATTGCTCTCTATTTGCTTACAATGGCTTTTGGTTGGGAAATTTCTCATGATCTCAGTGTTGAAGCTGCTAATCTAGAAAACCAACACTTGTGACTTCTGGTTAAAGACAATAGATTCAACACATGAGTTGCACTCCACTCCCTCCTCAAACTCAACCCAAATTTAATGTTTTGATTAATTAACATATTCACATGATGTAAAAGCCAAAAAAAAAAAAAATGAAGAAGCACAAACCAAAGTTTCTTTCATCCATTGGCCCAGTTCCACTTTCTTCCTGTCCATGGGCCAGCATTAGTTTCTTCTATGAGTTTACAGCGTTTCTTCATCCATATGTAAGCAAATAAGAATTAAGGTAAATGAATTTTCCTAAAGAATAAGCCTAAAGAAAAAAGAATACACAAGGGACAACAAGGTTAACTTAAAAGTTGGATTTATGTGGATGTGGTAACTGGATCAAGAGACTAGAGCAAGCTGAATACCAGGCCAGCAGAAAAGAAAGCTAAAGCAGCCTGCTTTGATATTTCAGAATCTCCCAGATGCTCATCATTTGGTAACCTTAGATACTTTTGGAAATGTGAGTGATATTAAGGATGTAAGCAACAGGATGAGTTGAAAGTCAGTTCAGGAAACAACTAGAACTCCAGATTCCCCAGCCGCTTGCTTGTGTCAGGTGAACTGTCCCTTCCTCACTATAGCCAAGGAATGGAAGTTTTGATTTTTGTTTTGTTTTTCTGGCAGGATGGTAAAACCAAGGGGAAACCAGGCACTGTTGTGTAAAAGGACATCCTGGGGAGGGGGAGAAGGAGATTATATAAAAATTACCTAGAGTCATTGGAGATACTCTGTCTCTGCCTTCTTCCCTTTCTTAGTTGAGGACCCATCAGCCAGCTTGGACATTAGGAAAGCTTTCTCTGGGACCCTGACATATTGGAGACATATGCCCTTAAGGTAATTTGAAAACAACACATCTCTGGAAGGAAAATAAAACAAAAAATTATTATAGCCTCAAAAAGATAAGAAGGATAAGTGCATATATGAAATAAGAACAGAAAGCAATTTTATAAGGAATAGTTAGAGAACAAAAGAAAAAGATCTTATAAATTTAAATATGACAGTAGAAATTTAAAAACAGTAGAACTTTTGTAAAAAGAAAGCAAAAAAAAAGGTGGAAAAAAAATAGAAAATATAAGAACAAAAGTAGTTTTTTTGAGAGATAATCCCAAGAAATATTTGCTGGGGAGAGGAGAAGTGAGACAAGGAAGCTGATATATCCCTTTAGTTTCTGTGAACAACTGAAACTTGATTTTGTTGGAGCACTCTGGGAGATTTATGCGGAAAACAGTCCTCAGCCCTTCAGGGCTGAGGAAGCTGGGGTATTTATCTGTTAAACCATCAGTCATTGGTTAAGGGCTGCTCCAGGGAGGAGGGGGTTAATCCTCAACACTTCCTGAACAAACCTTCAGTGGCCTGAAAAAGCACTCAGGCAAACAGATATGTGCTGGCAGTTTAGAAGACACAGATGTCCTAAGTGCCAAAGAACATGGGCAGGGTCCTGATAGCGATTTGTATCTCCCCTGCACTCTCTCTTAGAAAACTACTAGAAAATGTGCTCTGCCAAAACAAAGGAGTAAATCAAGAAAGAGGAAGAGGTGGAATCCAGGAACCAGGGTGCTCAATACAGAGGTGAAGGGAATCCCCAGGACGTGGTGAATGGAGATCCTAAGAGGACAGCTGTCCAGCAGGCCTGGAGAACAATCAGCCCAGATAGGAGCAGAAGAGAGGCTCTGGAAGAACTGGGACAGTACCAAATTTGTCTGAAAATATTCAGAGAAGACTAAACAACTGATGCCGAGCATGAATTAAACTAGTGACATGCACAGAAAGAGATAGGCAAATGAAAAAGGAGACAATTATTAACTCTAGAAAAAGCAAAATGTTTTTGAGGAAAGGAAAATCATAATTCATAAATTATTTTATAACAATACAATACAGATATAGATAGTATTTATTTAGCCATAGTAATATAAACATTGAGTATCAATCTAATAATATGGATAGATGAGCCAAGGAAATATGTTTGGGTGGGGCATGAGAAGGGGTAAAGGATAAATTCCTACTTTCTATAGTGGAAAGTCAATATATAAAATAGTCATTTAGAGATACGTTGTTTATCAAAAAAAGAATTAGTTAAAACATTGAATGTGATTTCTTCTGATGCTTGAGAAGTGGGTAGAGGTTGGAGAATTTTTTTTTGTAATTAGTAACATAAAAGAACTATTTAGTTATTTAAACTATGTACATATTTAGCTGTGATATACATAAATAAAAATCAGAAATCTGTCTTTTTTTTTCCTTCTGCTTTTCAAAAACAGGGAAGTGGTGAGATGGAAAATGTGTATTGTCTCTAGATGATAAGGGAATGGGATAAGTAAAATTAAACTTTGTCATTCCATGCGTCCATCACCCAGCGGGGTCATTGTCTTTCCATGTCTTGTTGAGGCAGAAGAAAAATTATGAGCAAATGGGAAATTTAGATTTAGAAATATTTTAAAGAGCTATTGATATAAAACTGACCTGAAATATGGGCCTACCCTAATAGGTTTTTGAACCAAAGAAATGATTCAAGATCACAATGAAAGGATTCTATCAGATGAAAAATAAAACCAGGTTTACATTAAGGCATCTACTAACAGTACTTAAATGCCAGTGGAATAGATTCTTAATTGTGTCTGGATATGAGTGTTTTGAAATTTTACTTTAAAATTTATAATACCTATTGTTATTAAAGAGTTAAGATTATGACTATTTGATTTATAGTTTTAATTTTAAAAAAACAGGAAAATGCTTTGTACAGTCTTGACTAACCATATCTACAACTGCAAGCATTGTTGAGATCTACAGCCCTCAATAAGAGAACCTACCACTTTCTAATTGCAGGCAAAATACCCGCAGGAATGCAGCCTGCTGAAGACACAAACAGTCTTACTTTCTGATTTCAATCTCTATCGTGAATCCTTCTCCTTATCTGAGAAAAATGCTCAAAAATACCAATATGAATAAAAATAAAGAAGAAATTGTTCCTTTAGATATCACTCAAACTTTCTCTTTTCCTTCATCACAATGCAGTAGTTCTAAAAAGCACATTTGCTAACTTCCTCTCTTCTTTTCCTTCCTCACCACACGCTACTTCTGAACCCCTTGCACTCTAGCTTTCGCTTTGGCTATTGCTCTGAACCTGCTGGAGAGGTCTCAAAGGCTTCTTACTTTCTAAATTGCTTGGTTCTGCTGAGTCTTTGTCCTCCTCAACTTCTCTTCGCCTTTGACTTTTAAAGCTCTTTTAGTTCTCTCTCTCTCTCCCTCTCTCCACTGTTCCCCACTCCCAGCATCTCCCTCCCTTCTGTATCACTCTTTTTTTCCCGTTTTCATTCTTCTTTTATTATTCTTTCTTTTTGGCTTCCCTTTCTCCTTCTACTCTCTAAAGAATAGGCATCTACTGGGGTCTTGTGACCCCTTGCAAGATCTGGTATCTGCCTATGTCTCCGACCTCATGTGTACCCTGTTCCCCCTAGCTCTATACTCCAGTTACACGGATGTTTCAGTTCCTCTAATCCACTATGTTCTATACTGTCTTAGGACTTGTTCCCTCTACCTGGAACACTTCCTCTGCCAACCCCGCAAAAGCACTTCAACTGGCTATTTCCAGCTCAGCTTTCAGGTCTCAGTTTCATATCAGTTCCTCAGAGTGGCCCTCCCTAAGGGCTGTCTCAATCCCCTCCCACCAAACTAAATCAATTTCTCTGTTTTAGAAATAGTTTGTTTTCTTCAAATTATTTATACAGTTCAAAATTACAGACTTTAAGTGTATGGAATTTTTACATAAATATTTACCTTTATCTTTAAACTTTAAGTTCCATGAGGATAGGAACCCTGTTCGTTTTATTTAATGCTGTGCACTTAGCATTCAGCATGGTAGATAATAAATTTTTTTGAATAAATGAATGAACAAAGTGCTTTCTTCATGCCAGGTGCTGCAGTAAGTATGTTACACATTTGCCTGTCTTTTATTCTCACAAGACCTTATGCATATAGGTCTATTGTCAGGCCTATTTTCAGATGAGAAGAGTGAAACTTACAGAGACTAAGTAATATGCCTAAAATTTCACAGAAACATGCCTGTGAGTAGCTATAGAGCCATGAAAGACATGTCAGAAACTTAATTGCATATTACTAAAGGAAAGAAGCCAGTCTGAGAAGGCCATATATACTATATCATTCCAGCCATATGACCTGGAAAGACAAAACTGTGGAGACAGAAAAAGAATCAGTGGTTGTCAAGACAGGGAGGGAGGATGAGCAGGTGGAGAACAAAGAAATTTGGGGGTGGTAAAACTAACCTATAGTATACTATAATGTATAATGTTATTATACATTTGTCCAAATCCATACAATGCATAATAACACCAAGAGTGAATCTTAATGTGTGCTATAAACTCTGGATGATTATGCTGTGTCATTGTAGGTTCATCAGTCCTAACAAATTGTTGAGAGTTGTATCACTCCGTTGAGGGATACTGGTAATGGGAAAACTATGCAGGGTAGGGCAAGGGGTGTATAGAAATCTTTGTGTCTTCTGCTCAAATTTTCTGTGAATTTAAAACTGCTCTAAAAATAAAATCTTTGTTTAAAAAATGAGTGACAGAGCTAGGATTTGAAAACACATTTGTCTGACTCTATGTAGGACATCTTAGTTATTGCATGTGTATATGCATGTGTGTGTGGTATATCTATATACACACTCAGTGTATATTGCTTTCTATTTGACAAATCTATTACATTCACCTTCCAAACCTTCCCTCACAAGTATTTCTTCTTTATCTGTTTCTATGGTCCCCCTGTGTCCTTCTAGGATCTGTGCCAGGCTGGATAATGATTGGTGGTGGGGAACTGGGATCATGGTGAAGACTGGGTGGTTCCGGCAGCCATCCTTTCCTAACACGTTTCTAAGAAGCCTTCGGGAAACATGTGAAATAGGAAAAGCATTATAGTGGCCAGTGTTCTGACAGCCTTCCTGCCTTTCTATACGCTCCTCATTTTCAGCCTTCCCCCAAGGCTTTGGATTGCTTCCCATTGTGCTGCCCTATATGGGGCCTTCTCTTACGGCTTCAAATGCATATTCTAGTCCCTTCCACCAACAAAATGAACCTATCCTGGAAAATGTTCACAACAGAATGGTGAATTTTTTAAAAATGCGATATTACATAAAGAGTAAGTATTGAATTTTGTCAGAGAGAGAGAGAGAGAGAGAGAGGTAAAGGAAATATATTTAAAAAGTGAACAGTGATTCTTTGGGAAGGTGGTTAACAAGATATTTTGCTTTTTTAAAATGTTTTTTAGTTGCCAATGGATTTTTAACTTTGTTTATTTATATGTGGTTCTGAGGCTCGAACCCAGGGCCTCACACATGTTAGGCAAGCGCTCTACCACTGAGCCACAACCCCAGCCCCTGTATTTTGCTTTTTTCCTCAGTTGGTTTTTTCCCTTGTTTTTCTTTTTTTTTTTCTCAATTCTGTTACATCTCCACAGTGTTATATATTATTACATAAACAAACCCTGATCCTCAGTTACCTCATCTGTGAGTTTAAAATGGCCATTCCAGTCTTTCAGCATTATTGTGAGGATCAAAGTTTCCTGATGTATAATAGTCAGTTGGTTTCCCTAGAGTAAATAGAACTGCTTCAAAGAAGTTAAGCAGGAGGTGATGGCCTGCATCCTTCTGTGCAACATTAGGTGTCACCATTGCTGCAATGCAGGGCATGCCCGTGGTGCTGCTCAGTATGGACCTCTGTGTGTGCTGTGGGTGAATATGGTATGAGGGAGCTGGTGGGACATCTTGAATTTGGAATGGTCAGCAAAGAAAAGCAAGAGAGGCAGAAAGTTTGAGTGGAGGAAGGTTGACTAAATGAGGACAATTTAATCCATTAGAAAACCATTTCATAGTTTGGTGCAGAAATCTGATGGGCCAACTGAGAAGGGAAGAGGGACCAAGATAAAGTAGAAAACCAAGTGAGGAAGTCAAACAATTCCCTTTAACAGGAAGAATGCTCTGTTTCCTCATTTCTTCCATAGATACCTCTGGTAATTGGAGTGAGCAATGTAACTTCCTTATTATCATTTTCCATAGCCCATGGGAAGATGTTCTTTCCCTAGGAGGAGTGTTCCCTGCGTCCCTCCTTCTGGCCATATCTATGATAAGTTGTTGTTCTCTGGGGACTGTTTAGGTAGATGTTACCAAAACATATAGTCTTGCTTCTGATTTATCTCAATAGGGAAGGCTCATTGTCTTGAATCCCACATTTTCTTATTTGTGACTTCACTTTAATCTTTTGTCTCCAAAAATATTGGGCTGTTTTGTCTCTTTGTGCATAGCTATGTCTCCTCCAGTTCCCCTTAAAATTCAGCAACTTCAGGATAGAATTGGCTACCCACAAAAGATATTCACAGCTGGGAACAGTGGCACACATCTGTAATCACAGGTACTCAGGAGCCTGAGGCAGGAGAACCAGAAGTTTGAGGCCAGCCTGGACTACTTAGTGAGACCCTGTCTCAAAATAAAAAATAAAAAGGGCTGGGGATGCAGCTTAGTGATAGAGAAACCCTGGTAGTACAAAAATAAAATTCAGTAAAAATATTGATAATCCACTCCTTTCTGAGAGGTCACTGGTACCCTTTCCCTATTCATCTTGTCAAAATCTACATGTCTCCTTTCATTCCTAATTTTATATCTGAAAGATTATATAGCAACATTGGCTTATTACTCTGCTTTCTGTTGCTAGTAATACAATACCAAAGACTAGGTAATTTATAAAGAAAATAAGTGTATTTTGGCCAGTGGTTCTGGAGGTACAAGATCAAGACATCACATCTGGTTATGGCCTTCCTGCTGGCAAAGTTTTGAGGTGGTACAGGATATCACGTGGCAAGAGACAGGGAGCACACATGTGGTTGTGTGTATCTGGTCTCTGCCTTTTCTTATAAATCCACCAGGATTGAATAATGGGGGCTCCACCCTGATGACCTTATCTAATTCTGACCACCTCCCTGAGGCCTCACCTCTAAACACTATAGTTGGATTTAGTTTCTAGTTTCTTAATACACAGGAATTAAATTTCAGCACATGAAGGCTTGGGGGATACTGAAACCATATCCAAACCATGGCCGTGGGAAACATTTGTGATATTAAATAATGAAAAGAAGAAGACATGTAAACTGCATGTAAATTATAATTGTAACTATGTAAAAATAAATGAAAAATTATAAATACAGTACAAGGAAAATAGACTTAAAAATAATAAAAAAATATGGTGGTAAAGTGCTAGGATTGTGGGTTTTTCTTATTCTCTGTTATTCTAAAAATTTTGATATAATGAAAAAATATTTGTCATAATAAAAAAACAGAGTAACAAAGTTTGTTTAAATAAGTAAAACAGGAAAGCTAGTTGTAGATAAGGATTTGTGGAAGTAAATATAGATAGTACCCTACTCAGTGTGTGTGAACTGATGGAGAAATATGACTACAGAACTGTTAAGAAAGGCATGTCATTATTAACCATTTGTTACCCTTGCAGTCCACTCTGAGTATCATCAGAAGGAAGAAAAACAGGAAGAAGACTTCAGACCTGTTGGCATTTGAGAAGAGCTAAGAGTCTGGAGTCCAAGCACGTTAGAGGGTTGGGGGCTTATAGGGAGACCATGTAGAAACTAACTAAATTTAGGGATTTCCAGGAAGTGCCTCAAGCATGGCATGGTGAAACTGTGACACTGTTTATTTTTAGATGTTCTGTTAAAAGGAGTATTTTTCACCTCTCACTAAATTAGCTATACTCCTTGGAGCCATGGACATCTTTCTGCTGCAGCAGCAATAGGATCAAAGCACGTGTTTAGAAAGAGAAGTGAAAAACACCAGATGTGAGCAAAACCACAAGGGGAATTTCAGACAGGCAGCATGCACCAGATGACCCAATTTGGAATGTGGCCCAGTCCCTAGGATAGACAGACCCTCTAAGGATGAGGTTGGGCAGACAGAGGTTATTGATCTGGATTTAAGCCACATGTTGCTAACTTGGTCTGTGACCTTGCTCAAGCCATTGACCTCCTCTAAACCACTTTCCCCATCTGTAAAATGCAAGGACTGCTTATTTCCTCTCAGGAATAGCTAATGGAAACCATGCTAAAAATTAGAGGTAATAATGAGGTATGATCTTGTGATCTTGAAGAGCAGTGGTAAATTAATTGTGAGTATAAAAAACCACAATGTAGACACACACAGTGTGTTGATACACATTTTACAGGAAGAGTGTGCATAAAAATACAGGATTAAAGATTGTGTCACATTAGTTCACAAAGTAAATAATCAGCATGTTGACAATTGAAGGGGTGTGACAGGACATAATTTTTTTTTTCCTCTTGCACATAGCTCTTTAGGACTCCTGGAGTCAGAATAAGGCATACTGCTTAGCACATAAATGATAATATAGGATAGAGCTTACTTCAAATTGCAGTTCTCTTTACCATTTGGTTACCGTGTGGCCTTGAATAAGTTATTCCCTAGTTTTTTGCTTTGGTTTCCTAATCTATGAAATGGGGCTAATACTAATACCTATCTCATAGATTTGTTGTGAAGACTGAATAAAGTAATAAATCTATAGAGCTTAGAAGAGTGCCAAATAGACAATGTTAGCTGTTCTCCCTAAACCCTAAACCTTAAACGTGGACTTTCAAGCTCCCTGCATTTTAAAATTTCATTTCAGCTTTCTCATCCAAATGTTTCCCACATTCTTATTCCATTTAAGAATATTTCCTTTCTGTTTTATTCATCTATGTAGGACACTGCTCCCTCCAGACTTCAGTCTTACTCACTCCCCACCAAAGCCATTAATTTACTCCTGTTCACGCCAACTTTGAGTCAAGTTTGACCCTACAAACAGAAATCTATGAAGCATCATGAAGCCTATGTTCTCCTACTTCTGGGCTTCTTACACAACAGGATGATGTTAATCACAGGGGGTGTCCCATTAAAAACTAAAATTTCTGGTTTTCATCTATCTGATAGAAAAAGTTTGCAGTTGTAGCCTCACAGTATGGGACAGGGTATTGTCTTGGGATCATGCCTTAAGAGGATAGGACAGGAAAAGGAGTTTCGGATGCAGTGAACCTAGCCCCTCTTGGAGAGAAGTTGTCTTTAGAGAGGAAGAGGGATGTGGTACTGGATCTAGGAGGGAAGATGCTGGAATTCATCTTAGGTCTCACATATCCAGGAAATGACTCTACATGAGAACACGGGGGTGGGGATGGGAACTGATCCGTGAGACTCGTAATATTTTGGATTCAGGCCCATTAGGGAATAGTGGGGACAGACCCAAGTGGAATGTTGGGGAATCATTTTTCCCTAAAGTACCAATATGAATCTATTTTACTTTTGTGCTTCATGAAAGCAGCAGAAAGAGAACACAACTTTTCTCTGGACAGTGTCTAATACGTTTCTCCAATAATAGCATCAGTCCTTTCCAAGAGCATCCTTGTTTTCCACTACCAAGTTTGATTATGTAATCATTGTTATTATTCTTCCCTTATCACCTTCAAATCACTTAGTTTTTTTTCCATCACTCTACTATATCATCTTATAGGATTTTTTACTGTAAGATGATTCAATTCCACAGAATTTCTGAGCCCTAATATACAAGACGAAATCCAAGTGTACACAAAGATGGGTAAAACATGGGTGTTGCTCTCAAGGAGCTGATAGCACATGATTAAGGCAGATTTAAATTGATAATTGACATTTAATTCAGTGATGATCTAGATTATTCTAATTACCTTCCCTACTGGTTTGCCTTATCCTTTGCATTTACTTATGCACCTACTGCATGCTAGACATTGGACTGGCCTAATGAAGCAAAATCAAATAAAACATTATCTTTACCTTTAGGTAACTATGATGTGAAAGGACCAGGCTCAACCATATACCTGGTTGACTAAAATTGAACTGGCAACACTGAGAATTCCCCTTTGCTCTCCTTGGAGTGAGGTGTATGTTCTTCTTCCAACCATTATGTATTTGAGTTACCAATGAGATATTTTAAGTTCTTACATGAGTGCAATTTTGGAAGCATCTGAGGATAAGAGGGAGAAGGACAAATCTCCATGATAATGATGAGTCACTGGTTACTCCATGTCATAAGCTCTTCATACCATGCCCTAAACCTGTATAGGTTATAATCTTTTAAATATGCACATGTGAAATATTTTTGGTTTGTCAGTGAACTATCTTGAATAATTAAAGGTAAGGCTGGTAATATAAGATTCCAAGGAAGGATGTGGGAAGGGCTCCCAAGGAATTTTTTTTCCTTATTAGAAGGAGCATTTTAAATGAAGTCAAGTATTAGATTTCAATTGATGGCAATAAAATTACTCCTTATAATACCAGGGTTTACAAGCTGATGTAATTGCTGAATAAGGGATGTGGTAAATCCCCTCAGGGCTCTGCCTACACAGAGACCCCAAGACATGGATGGATGACTCACTGTAAAGAACTAAGCCAACTATTGATTAACTGTGCTTACAGAGCATTGTAATATTAGAATAGGAAAGGGCATTACAGATGATGTTGAATTACTAGTACAAGCATAAAATTTGGAATAAGGTGGTCCTAAATTCAAATTCTGGCAGACTCTTCTTTGCCTCTCATGTAGCCTTGGGTAATTTATGTCTTATCACCATCTAGCAGAGCTGGCAACCTAATGCTGAGTTCACAAAATCTGACTATTTCTTTTTTTTTTTTAATGAAAGCTAATGAAGGAAGATTTTTTTTTTTTGAGAGAGAGAGAGAGAGAGAGAGAGAGAGAGAGAGAGAGAGAGAATTTTTTAATATTTATTTTCTTTTTTTTAGTTTTCGGCAGACACAACATCTTTGTTTGTATGTAGTGCTGAGGATTGAACCCGGGCCGCACGCATGCCAGGCGAGCACGCTACCGCTTGAGCCACATCCCCAGCCCCCAAATCTGCCTATTTCAATAACTTAAGCAAACGGCAAAGAAAGCACACAAACATACACCAAGTACCTTTTCAAAATCCGGGGATGGCTCTGTGACCTTAGGGGTCCATGGAAAGAGAGGGAGCCCCTGGAATTCTTTATTCATATAAGAATAAGGGAACACACAAGAGGAGAATATATAAGAATATAGGGGACACACAAGGGGAGGTTCCATGAAACATTCTATCCCAAAAAAAGGCAAAGGGGTAGGATTACAAAGGAACAGGTGAGTGTAACTCAACCCCACTGGGTGATGCCCACTCCTGGAGCCACACCTCATTATCTGAGCGTGGGTAAAAGTCCAATGTATTGTGGGGTGCAATAACTGTCCCCTTTACTCAGGACTTAAAGATGTGTACATAGCTCCTATCCAGAGAAGCTCCCGACAATATCTCTGCTTCACTATTTTCTCATTTGTTTAACATAGATAAATATTCCTAACTAGGAGGATTCTTTTTTTATGTCTTAAGTGAAGTGATGTGGTTGAGGACACTTGGCAGAATAGACACTCCATAAATACTTTGTTCTTTTTTAAATTTTACAGATAGAGACCAAAGCCTGATCTAGCTTGCTTGAGGCCCACAGTTAAGCAACGGCACATCTGGATTAAAGCCCCTGGATTCCTAACTCCTCAGCCACCTGTCAATTGTTTCCATAATGGGAGCTGTAGCAAAGATAATTGCAAATGCATTTACTTCCAATGTGTAAAGCTGGAAAGAATTAAATAAAAAGAAAGAGGGAGACTGGTGTGGAGTAGGAGGTGTAAGAAGCAGATTTACTTTCCTGGTTTTGCATTACCTCTCTGAGTTGACAAAAACTGAGCATACACCCACTAATAGCAGAGGGAAGTGACAGAGCATTTCCAACAAGGGATTATGATCGTGTCATATCAATCCATAAATAACCTACATGTTCACAATTGGAGAAGGTGTGATAGGGTATGTATTTTTTTTTCTCATCACCCATAACTCTTTTGATTCCCTGGGGTTACCTCAGATCTAATTTTCCAGAAAGTCTGATATAAGTCTTGCATTGGAATTCTGAATTTGCTAATGTGCAAATTGACAGAAAAAAATGCAAATTCAAGATATATACAAGAAAAATCGCTTGAAACCTAAAAATTACTTCAATATGGAATTGGTGCTCCTCATGGATAAAAGAGTCCTGGGTCAGACAGGATGCATGACAGTTTTCCTGGCATGAAGGACCCAGAATAGGGAGTTTTATTTGTTGATAAAACTTTATTTTATTTATTTATACATGGTGCTGAGAATTGAGCCCAATGCCTCACACATGCCAGGCAATGTGTTACCACTGAGCAACAGCCCCAGTCCTCATTTGCCAAATATTGAATGCAAGACACTTGATACATTTTATTTTCCTTTATCAGATCTGCATGAGATAGATAGCACTTTTCCTTTTATAGGTAGAGACAGGGAGGCTTAGAGAGATTGTGACTTGTCCTGTATCATTCAGCTGGCAAGGGACAGATTCTGACAGAACCTGGGTTATTCCGAACCCAGAATGTGCTTTACCTCAGACTCTACTACCTAATATTGTGAGGGTGGGAGGAGTGGATGTTAAAACTCAAATTAAAGGAGTTTATACAGATTTATTACAATCATTTACAGAGAGGACAATCCCTAGGAGCTGCCTATACTTAAATCATTTTCATCTTGTTGACTTTCCTCTCCTCTGATCTGAGAGCATCAAACCACAGTTATCCTCTTTCACCTCATTTGTTTTTGGTGTCAGTTCTCCTCCCACATTTGGCAGCTTTCGGGGGGAGCCAAGGAGCACCACTTCTTGCCAAGTAGGGGAGCATGAGTATAGGAAGCCACATAAACACACGTGCATCAAAACACATGCATACATGCATATCTATACGTTTATATTAGTCTGTTATATTCAGAAATTAATAATTAAAAGGCATTTCATTATTCTGATAGTGCGTATGTCATGTATAAATAATTTCCAAAGTTTGAAGTGAAAAAATATTTTGATAAAGCCATAGAAAATGGAGAGACATGTACTAAAGAGAATACCAACAGACTGAGAACCCTTTGGCTTCATCTCCTGTCTTGCTATAAGATTATGCAGATCCTCACCCTTAGTAGGCAGTGATTTTGAGGCAACCTCAGTGTTTCTTCATCCACTGACTCTGAGTTTTCTCTCTGGAATCTACCTGTAGATCTCAAGCAATGGTGGTCATCAGTCCATAATCTCGTCAGGTTCAGGGTCACATCTGTGGAATTCTCCCTTTTGTGGTTTGGCACCACATGAAATTAGCTCAGTTTGATGATGACAACATTTCTCACGCTTGCTACTGCTTTCCATTTGGTTTGTTCAGGAGATGGACAAAAGATTTTGAGACTCACTTAATTATGAATATCCCAAAACTATTGAATTTATTTATTAAATATGTACTGATTGAACAGCATGATAATATTATTGCATTTTTTGCATTAACCCTTTAATGATTACAAAACACACCTATGATTAATGTCACAACTAGACTTCCCAAGAATCCTTTGAGAAGGTTAAAAGGGATAAAAATATTATCTGCTTCATGAGGTTTTTGAGAATTAAGTGCTCTAAACAACAAAAGTACTCAGCATTGGGTGCTGTCATAAACATTCATTAAATGTTTCTAGTAGCACACTTATTAGGCCATATTACTGATAAGGAACCACAGTTCTAAGATGCTAAAAACTTGCTTGAAGATTGCACAGTGAAGTAGTTGAATTCAGTTAAGAATCAAAGTTTCCAGGCTCCAAACCATTTTACCTCTTTTAGGAAATTATCGGTTAAGACTGCAGTGACAGAAGGGAAAAAAGCAGAGCCTCAAAGGAAGAGTATACATGACAGGTTTTATGGTGGGTGAGTAGGCAGAAGTGTTTAGGGGCAAACCAGAGCTCAAGGGAGAGGGTGAGGCCCTGTCATGTACCACAAGCAGCTGTACTATTCATTTTTGGTTCCTCAAATGCTCTGTCTTCCCTCAGCACCTTCACATACGTTTTCCTTCTCCTCTGTCTTCTCCCCCTCCCCAGCTCTCCACCTGAATAACCCTTGTGCTTCTAGGCTCAGCCAAAATATCTCTTCTTCAGGGAGGCTGTTCCCAGGCCCCCATCTGCACCTACCGAAACAGGCACTCAGCACCCTCAGCGTCTCCTTTGAAGAATACTTGTCCAGTATCTGTCTTCCCCGCTAAAACATATGCATTCAGATATCATCACTTTATCTTGCTTTCTAGATGATGCATCCCCAGCACCTTTATGGTGTCTAAGACATTTGTCAAATGCAGATTAGGTGCTAGCCAATATAAAGATGGAGAGGAAGAAAACTAAGAAAAAGGTGGGAAATCATAGAAAATGTGTTACCATTTTCTCCAGAACAACTCTGAATGGTACATTGGAGGAGCCAGGCAATGAGAAGAGGAAGAGGAAGCAACAGAAAGAAAGATACTTAACACAAGAAAGCTCTGGAGTAGTCAATCAGTTCATCCTAAGAGCCCACAGGTACACAAGGCCTTTTGTAGACACATGAAAGGTGGCTAAGAATTAGCCATGTCTCCCACACTGCCTCTTGTTTGTCTGTTGCCCTTTGACATTGACCACTGGAGCATTCTAGGGAATACAGTGACAAACAGGCTGAGAGGAGGAGGGAGGGAAGAAAGTTTCCACCAGGATGATAGATTTCTAGCTCTGCCCCTTTGACAGCAAAGGGTACTGGTGGTGGGACTTTCAGCAGGAAGTATCCACCTTTGGGAGAGAATCATGCAGGAGGTGAAAGCAACTCCTCCTCAGGGCTGGGGTCTCTTCCCTCTGTAGTCCTAGGCAGCAGTGCCTGGGTGTCTCTTTTGTGCTTCTTCCTGGGTTAGGGCAGCACCAAGGGAGGATGAGATGCTGGAGCTTCAGCAGGGGCCATTCTGTTTATGTTCCCACTCCCTCGCCCTGGGAAGCCCCGGGTTCCCACACTCACTGAGGCAGGAAGGTCACCACGGACACCTCATCTGTCTGGCCTGCTGACTAACTACAGATAAGCAGCAGCTGCTGCCTCCAATTTAGGGTCACCTCCCAGATTGCCCACCCTGGACCCAGGCAGGAGAAGCCTCAGCCCCACCCTGACACACACAAGTCCTGCCCAGCGACTTGTGCTGCTGCTGAGCAGGCTCATGAGATGGCCTCTGGGCCCAGAAAGATGTGCTCTGCATGCGTAATACCAGGACTGAGATAGACCAGGAACCGAGAGGTCTTAAGCATGCCTTCCTGATAGCCTGCTGAGAGCTTTGCTTTTCTAACCCTACATCATTTACTGAGCAGTTTACCACTCTGCAGTACTCCGCTGCAAACATTGTCTCACATGACTTTGACCACCATCTGTGAAGACCGAAGAGCAGGTGTTTTTTTGTGTCCATTTTACAGATGAGTAAACAGCCTCAGGATGTTCGAGAGCCTTGCCCAGATTCACACAGTCTGTGATAAATGTAGTTTTTCTGCCTCCTGTTTGGTGGATCTCTCTACTACCTCATGTGAGCACACCAAGCCAAGTAGACACTTTTTTTTTTTTTAATCCCTGAAAGAGAATTTTTTCTCCTAGGTTTAACTTGTTTTTCGCCCAAGCCTAAGGTATAGAGAGAAACACTTCAGTCTTGGAATTTGTGTCCAGTTCCTCTTTTTGCCAGCCAAACGACTTAGCAGTTGTGTGATCTTGGACTTGGTTTTCCTGAATATTTGCCTCCATACGTATAAATGGAGGTAATGTTGCTTAATTTGAAGTGTTGTTGTAGAGGTTAAAAATAAGCATCTATTGACTGTTTTTGACATCCTAGCACTTTATGTGCATTGATTAATTGAATTCTCAATAATCCTATGTTTTTTTCATATATGCTATCACATATGCTGTGCTATTTCATGTACAAATAGGAAACAATGACATAGAAGAAAAGAAACTTGCGGCACTTTATACAGCAGGTAAATGGCAGAGTTAGGATTCCAACCCAGGCTGTCTGATTCCAGAACCAAGTCCTTAATCTCCATGCTGTATTGACTATGCAAATTACATTTTCTCTCTAGAATAGGTACTCAGCCAACAACTTGCAAAGAATTGGAACTGACTTGATATCTAAGAAAACTGAACAACAAACTACCTGAACTCATTAGCTAATCAAAAGTATCTTTAATTTATTATGCCATGGTTTCTAATTTCCTGTCACTAAATTTATTCCTTTAGAGGAGAATGTCACCCTGAGGAATTTTGCCAATGTCAAGAGTCATTTTTGATTGTCACAACTGTGAGGGTGCTACTGGCATCTAATGAGTCAGGCCAGGGAAACTGCTAAACATCCTATAATGCCCAGGACAGTCCCTCAACTAAGAATTATCTGGTCCACCTCGGCATAGTAGCACACACAACTGGGGAGGCTGAGGCAGGAGGACTGCAAGTTCAAGGCCAGCATAGACAATTTAACAAGACTGTCTCAAAATAAAAAATAAAATAAGAAGGGCTGGAGGTGTGTCTCAGTGGTAAAGCACCCCAGGGTTCAATCTCTAGTACAAAAAAATAATAATAATAATAAAAAATCTGGCCCCAAATGATGGCAATTTAGAAGCTGTTTTAATATTGAGTATTAAAACTAGTTTATTCTTGAAATGCCCTGTTAATACCCAAATTTGTCACAAAGAATAGCAAAGAAATACCCTGCCATCTACTAACACGTGGTTCAGCATATGCCACCATTTGTAGTGAACTATTGTTGCTGGGGCTGCTGTTGTTGCCAAGTAAAGGAGACGTGTGCCTTAGAAATGGTCAGGCTGCATCAGGACTTGTGGTAGCATTAGAGAATTAAAGCTGTTTTTCCAAGGAATCTCCATACTGCTTTCCATATTGGTTGTACCAACTTGCAGTCCCACCAGCAATGTATGAGTGTGCCTTTTCCCCTACATCCTCGCCAACACTTATTGTTGTTGTTTTTTTCATAATAGCTGCCATTGTGACTGGAGTGAGATGATATCTTAGAGTAGTTTTGATTTGCTTTTCTCTAATTGATATAGATGATGAACATTATTTCATATATTTGTTGATTGATTGTATATCCTCTTCTGAGAAGTGTCTGTTCATGTTCTTGGCCCATTTATTATTGGGTTATTTGGTTTTTTTGGTGCTTAGCTTTTTGAGTTCTTTATATACCCTAGAGTTTAGTGCTCTATCTGATGTGTGAAGGGTAAACATTTGCTCCCAAAATGTAGGCTCTATTCACCTCACAGATTTTTTTTTTTTTTCTGATAAGAAACTTTTTAGTTTGAGTCCATTACATTTATTGATTCTTGGTTTTAATTCTTGTGCTAAAGGAGTCTTAATAAGAAAGGTGGGGCCTAATCCCACATGATGAAGATTAGGGCCTACTTTTTCTTCTAGTAGATGCAGAGTTTTTCTGGTTTAATTCATAGGTCCTTGATCTACTTTGAGTTGAGTTTTGTGCATGGTGAAAGATAGGAGTTTAATTTCATTTTATTGCATATGGATTCCTCTCTTTGATCTATACCCAAAGGACTTAAAAACAGCATACTACAGGGACACAGCCACATCAATGTTTGTAGCAGCACAATTCACAATAGCTAAACTGTGGAACCAACCTAGATAGCCTTCAGTAGATGAATGAATTTTAAAAATGTGGCATATATACAGAATGGAATATTACTCAGCAATAAAATAAAATCATGGCATTTGCAGGTAAATGGATGGAGTTAGAGAAGAGAATGCTAAGTGCAGTTAGCCAATCCCAAAAAAACAGATGCCAAATGTTTTCTCTGATTTAAGGAGTCTGACTCATAGTGGGGTAGGGAGGGGGAGCATGGGAGGAATAGAGGAACTCTAGATAGGGCAGAGGGGTGGGAGGGGGAGGGAGAGAGAAGGGGAATGTGATGGACATCATTATCCAAAGTACATGTATGAAGACGTGAATTGGTGTGAACATACTTTATATACAAACAGAGATATGAAAAATTATGCTCTATATGTGTAATAAGAATTGTAATGCATTCCACTGTCATGTATTTAAAAAATAAAATCAATTTTAAAAAAGCTATCTTTCTGTCAAATTATGTTACCAATCCAGGAATTGCTGACATATCTTCCAAAATGTTGAAGTAGGTCATAAATAAACTCACAGCAATGCCATTTCCTTTCAGCATGCAACTCTGTGCATCCCTGATATCTCTTGGTTCATAGCTCTTGTTTTGTTTTGTTTTCCTATTTTGTGTACATTAAACAGATTTCTACAGTTTGATTTTCTTGGCCTCCTTTTAGAAACTTACATTTTCAAAATGGCAAAAACTTACTTTGCCAAACAAAACTTTACCCAAAAGAACAACCTTGGTACTCTAGACATATGTGAAGCATCTGTGATGCTTGGCAGTGCATACAGCTTTCTTACAGTGTTGGAGAACACTGTGCCTGACATCATCATGATTCACTGATTTCCATATTAATCATGCATTTGCTTCAAAAACTCCATCAATAATCCTGAAAGGAGTTCTATCCATTTCAGCTAGGTTGTGATCCAATAAGAAAATATCCCTGTATCTTTTTTTTTTCTTCTTTTAGAGAGAGAGAGAGAGAGAATCTTTTTTTTTTTTGTAGATGGACACAACACAATGCCTTTATTTTTATATGGTGCTGAGAATTGAACCCGGGTCCCACCCGTGCTAAGCGAGCGCTCTACCGCTGAGCCATAATCCCAGCCCATCCCTGTATCTTAACAACAAAATAGATTAATCTTTTGTTTGCGCTGTGTATTTCACGAGTTGGTTGCTATCCTGTTTCATGTCCTCTGCATTTGTGACTCCTGCCAAGGGACATGGCAGGATCATAGTGAGAGAAAAGAACAATGGTGGAATGATATAATGACCCTTGTAGGTTCTGCTCAGAACTGGCAAAAAAAAAATCACATATGCTCACATTCTATTGGCAAGTCAAAGGCCAAGACAGATACCAAATTCCACAAGCAGAAGCAGCAAGTATTCTAGACAATAACAGAAGTTGCCACTGGAGTTTATCTTTGCCTCCAAAGTCATGAGCTGTCTCAGATTCAGGGTCTTAGTCTTGAGTCACCTTTTCAAGAGGTTTTTTTTTTTGTCAAGACAAGGTAAAAATGCGAAGTGAAAGGGTTGAAAAGGTAAAATTGTTCAATTCTAATGACACTTGATGAAGAACAGGGTGAGTGAAAAAGATAGAGTCAAGGATAACTTCTAAGGTTCCAGCTTGGATGACTAATGAATGATAGTGTCAACCATTGAGGTAAAGAACAGAGAAGGAAAGGGAGGGTTAGAAGAAGAGAGGACCTGTTTATTTTTGACCCAATGAACAAGAGATGTCTTCAGGACATTTATTTAGAATGAGGCAATAGACAGCTGGATATATAAGTAAGACTCCTGAGAAAGTACTGAACTGGAAACAAAGAGCTGAGATTCAAAAGCATTTGAATAGTAAGAATAGCCATTGAGGTCATATTCACTGAGCACTTATGCATCAGGCACTGTGCTAAGTAATTTATATATGTTTTCTTATTTAGTTCCCACAATGACCCTAGAAGTTAGTAGATGAGGAAATAAAGCCTAGAGAAGCTTAAAAAAATCAAAATAAAATTTGGACTAGGTCTCACAGCTAGGAAGTTCAAAAAGCATTCGAATCTTTTGCCTCTGCAACCCGCATTATAACAAGTTATGCTTAGTTGGAAATGTGAGAGTTGTGATTGTTTAGGTATTAGGTCTTCCCCCAAAAGCTTATGTGTAAAACGATGCAAGAATGTTTAGAGGTGAAATGATTGGGTTATGAGAGCCTGAATCTAATCAGTTCGTTAATCCACTTGAATGGATTAACTAGGTTGTAACTGTAGGCAGGTAGGGTGTGGCTAAAGAAGGAGATCACTGGGGGCGTGCCTTTGGGGCTTATATTTTGTTCTTGTTGAGGGAGCTTTCTCGGCTTCCGGATGCCGCGTTCTGAGCTGCTGTCCTCTCCCACACCTTCTGCCATAGTGTGCTGCCTCACCTTGATTGGGACCAGAGCAATGTTGCTGACTGTCTTTGGACTGAGACCTCTGAAACCATGAGCACCAACTAAACTTTTTCCACCTCTAAAATTGTTATTGTCAGAGAGTTGAGTGCAGTGGCGCACTCCTGTAATCCCAGTGGTTCAGAAGGCTGAGGCAGGAAGATCGCAAGTTCAAAGCCAGCCTCAGCAAAAGAGAGGTGCTAAGCAACTCAGTGAGACCCTGTCTCTAAATAAAATATAAAATAGGGCTGGGGATGTGGCTCAGTGGTCACGTGCTTCTTGGTCAAGTATCAAAAAAAAAAAAAAAGAAATTCTTCTTGTCAGGTCTTTTGGATAGAGCAGTGAAAAAGCTGACTAAAACAATAACTAATGAGAACATCCAGGCATACTAGATAGAAAAGAGCTGAGCAGTGGACCAAGGATAGGACGGACATATGTATATTTAAGGAACAGGGAGGAAAAGAAGGAGACTTGAAAGAAAACAGAGAAAGGGCAGGAAAGAAGACACCAAAAGGGTACAAATCTCTGAAGTCAAGAGTGACAGCAAAGAAAGCATGTCCACAAGTCTGTTCCAAGGGCAGAGTTGAGAAGTGTTCATGGTATCAATAGTTAGGTCGGCAACAACACCCCTAACCACTGAGTAACATTCGTAACCATCCATAACCTGACCCAAGACCCAGGAATTTAAAAATGACTGACAGGTGGTAGTCGCCCACACCTTTTGAACTCTGTCTCCCAACACTGCCTTGATGTTTTGACCTCTTTGGATAGGTTTTTTTGCTGGATTTTGAACTCTGTATCTGGGTGTGCTTGACTGAGATTCTGGACCATTCTTTCAGCTTAGGAAACTCAGAGTTACACCTCATCCTTATCTTTGGTTACTATCTACTTCCACCTCAAGGGAGTGAGGTTGGACATTATTCTATCAGTCCGCAGTGCTGTATCTCCAGCTGGTTCTCCACAACTCAGACCTCAGTGGCTGTATTCTGTAGATGAATAACTGACAAAGGGGCTGTTGGTTTTGAGATCACAGGTTGCTGGTCTGACCATGTCAAGCCTTACAGTGTCTGCTGCCAGAGCAAGTGATCTATCTTCAGGTGTCTCTCAGTTGCCATGCTTTTAAATCTGGTTCCAGCAGTTTAGGTAGATATAAGGCTTATGTTTGGAGGCAAGAGGACATGTATGTAAGTGAGAATTCTCATTTCTGTTGGGAAAGCAGGATGCTGAACACTGGCCTAGCTGTAGTCTGGAAACTCACACTGTGTGCACCACTGGGATTTTCTCACAGCCCTGACATCAGGCAAAAGAGTCCTTGAATCTGTAGAATAGCCAATCACAACATTAGAGAAGGTAGGTATCAGACCTGCACCATTCTTAGCAACTTATACTGAATGAGTTCATATCATGGGGTCCCTGTGAAGTGAGGAAACCAGCATCCTTTAGCATGTCTATTTTTGTGTTCATTTGGAGGTTGCACCCATCCATCAGCCTTCTGTGGCTACACCCTCAGTAAAGGTTACTAGAAAACAAAAAAATACAAGAGACCAATAAATTTGAATTTCAGGTAACAAATAAATATTGGGGGTGGGGTACTGGGATTGAACGCAGGGGTACTTAACCACTGAGTCACATCCCTAGCCCTTTTTATTTTTAATTTTAAGATAAGGTCTCCCTAAGTTTCTTAAGGTCTTATTAAGTTGCTGAGGCTTGCTTGAACTTGCAATCCTCCTGCCTTAGCCTCCCAAGTCACTGGGTTTACATGCATGTACCACCACACCGATCTACGTAACAATTTTTTTTTTAGTTTAAGTATATGCCATTTAATATTTAGAATATACTTATATTAAGGCATTATTTGTGGTTTATCTGAAATTAAAACTTAACTAGTTGTCCTGAATTTTATCTGGAAACCCTATGGTTACCACAACACCTGTAACTTAAGATTTGATGGGAATTTATAGGCCTTGAGATCTCAAGAGCACACTAGAACACTCAGTAAAGAAGAAAAGCAGATAACTGGGCCTCTACTAGGACTACTGATGTCCTGATCTTGTCTGGCTCCCTTATGCTCCTGGGCCAACTCTGGGGGTCCCATGAAATCCCACTTGAGTGCCTGTGACCTCATTTGTATTTCATCAACTGCATTTGGAAGACAAAGAGTAGAAGATGGCTTTCTACAAGTATCTACACAGTTTGCAGAGATCATGACACTGCTCGATCTATGATAGCATGAAACCATCAGTATTCTGTGTGACCTTCTAGGGGATGGCTTTCTGCTCTTCTAAAACAATGCCCTAATACTCCCTCGAGCACCTCCAACTCCACACACACCTGTCCAGGTATGCTTCATGCAGCACTCTAATATCAACAGTCCTGGGCTACTTGAAGCATCAGCACCTTCCAAACAGTCTCCAGAAATGTGTGGACCAAGTCTGGTATAGCCAGGTGTCTGTGGTTCTGGAGTGAGAGACATATTGGTCACTTTAGAGTGCACAGACATTCCAAGAGATGCTTCATAGACTTTTATCCTTTCTGTCTAACTGCCCTAGTAATGACCTCCTAAAACAGAGAAGGAAGTTTGCCTGATGTGCTGACATTGACATTATATTCAGGCAACTCAACACTCCCCTCACTCTTCCAGTATCACAGAAGCTATCTTCCAGGCCCTGTTCTGAGGACTTACCACATTAACTAATTTAACACTCATAATAACCCTAAGAAGTATATAGTGTTATTATTGCTGTTTTGCAGATAAGGAAACTGGAACACAAAGAGATAAAGTGATTCTTCTGAGTTCATATAGGTAAAAATTTGCTAAGAAATAAAAGCTGAAATTTCAATTTAGGCCCTCCAGCTCTGGAGTCTGTCCTCTGAACCAGTGTGCCAACTCCAGTGCTCTCCAACACAGCTTCATTCAGTCTTGCACTAAGACAGATGCTGTAGAGTGGGCCATCCTCACCCAGGAGGAGCCCTATCCTGCTCTCCATTATCTCTTGGATCTAGTCCTAATCCAGATCCAAGGTCTTGGAGCATGTAAAATGCCAAGAAGACCATTAGAGGTGTGTAAATCAGGTGTGTGGCCTCATCCCAGCCACACACCTGATTTACAACCAAAACACAATATGAGGCCCTCCCTGACATGATTTTTCTGGGACACTAATAAAAAAATATCTGCACCTGAGGCAATGATAACCTGGGATTTCTGAAGGGCAAATATGACTTCTGATCCACATACTTCTGGGACTCCACCTATGGGACTTCCATCTGGTCCAGTAATGCCAGTGTCCTAGAAGTGACAGCTCCACAAAGATGGCACTCTTCTCTCCCTGCATTGTTCCTCCATCCACTCTGGCCACTTATACCCTGAGAAGTAAAAAATTGTTTCTACTTTGGCACTGCTGTGCAATCAGAATCCTCAGTTGCGCTCCAGTATGGGCCTATCGGGTCTAAGTCCACCTGCCCACCACTCCCAGAGAGGTGAAAGAGAATGAGTAAGGAATACTTGCATTGTTTGTGTGCCTCCATAAATGTTTTTCTGTGTGACAACAGTTTTATTCTAATCATTTTATTGCATGCTTTCTTCTCAGTCATATCAATACTCTTTCAGTGAGGTAGTACTTGGGAAGGTGTATACCAAATTGAAGGAACTCTCTCTCATGAGCGTACCACATTGTGCCCGCAGCAGCCTTCAGAGAGAAGGTCTGAACATCGAACACCACCTGATTCTTTCCCTAACATGTTTATTCTACCCAGTGTGAAAGCTACAGGATTTCTGACAATAGTTACATCAGCAACAACAGTTAACATTAATAAAGCACTTACCACAGACCAGATACTATGCTAAATGCCTGGCACAGATTTTTTTTTCAATTAATTCTCACAACAATGCAATGATGAGGATGCTATATTATCTTCAGTTTACAGCTGACAAAATTGTGCCAAGAGTCACACATAAGAAAATGGTAAAGCCAGATTTTGAGCCCCCGTTAATACAAAGAGGGGGCCATTCAGTCACTGTTTCACCATGGTCACATGTCAGTTGATTTTCCCCATGCCCAGTCTCTCAATTTCCACACTTTTCTAATGCTCACCCATCTCAACAATGAAGGGGGATAAACCTGAACTGTGTTCCCAAGAGGGAGTAGACTCATAATGACATCATGTCTCACCAGCTGGGCCATGGAAACTGGTGAGAGCAGGAGGAGTTGTTTTAATTTGACCCTTTGAAACAGAGACCCTACCTCAAGTCACAAGAGGTTTTCTGTTAAGTCCTTTCCAGTTTCCGTTCTTCACTGATGGATCCCAAATACCTGGAACCATGTCCAGCTTATAGGAGGTGTCCAACAAACATTAGCTTGGGAACCCAGTGAGCTGGGATTTACTCAGGCAGATACTTCATAACAGTAGTCACGAAGTAGTTCTCCACTTTGCAGGTTTGCTTCCTTCTGTCTTATTCCAACAAACAAATTCTGTTTACTCTTCATGTATCTTCTCTAGCAATTATGGCATTTCTATTGATTCATAAATCCTAATTTCTTATCATACTGTTCTGCTTCCTCATAGCTTTAGTTTGCTGTAACTCTCTATGGGCCCATGCCATTGTACAGCATACTTTCAGCTTTAGTTTCCATGGCTGAGTGCTTCCATATATCCACATTTTCTAATTCAAATTCCAGAAGAATCTCTCTTTTTTTTTTTTTTTTTAATTGGAAGCCCTGATTTTTGGAGAGGCAGCCCTAGCATGAAGGGCCAATTCCTGGTCCTATGAGGAGCCATCCCTGCGTAAAGACCAACCTACCTCTGCTTCTCACTACAGGGGGCTGTGGGTGGGGCAGTTTCATCTTGAAGAGGAAGTTGGGTGTGGCAGGCACTGTGTTGACATATCCAGTATAGGAGTGCTCCAGGGAGCCCATCTCTCATCTCTGAAAGAAATAATCTTGTGGGTTTGAACTTTTCCTCAGACATTCCCAGGAAAGCCCTGCCAAATGCAACAGGTAATTGATGAGTTTGGAATCTCTTTTGGCCTACCATCTCCTTGCACTCTTCCTTGTGGGACTACTCTGGATTTTTTTTTTTTTTCAGCTTATACCTGTTTGGAGTTGGATTGCTTCTGGACTTTCTTGTCTGCTTAGGTGAGTTGGCTTCTAACTGGACTGCTTGACTCTTAGGAAAAGGTGAGTGTTTGGATTCAACTTTGGTTCTGAATCATTGTTTCCACTTGGAAGAGGTAGCCTCACCTCTTGCTCCCTTGCCCCTTCCTTTCTACTCAGATCCAGGTTGTCCTTTCCCCAAGGGTATCTTTCCCCCCCATCCCCCCAGGCCTACCTACTGACTCCTGAGGGAATGGAGACATTAGGGAGGGACTGGTGACTTCAGTGAGGGCAAGCTCAGAGGAATGATTGAGGCAGAAACCAAACAGAAGCAAGTGAAGGAAGTGGAAACCGTGAGTGTAAGACTACTCATCTGAGTTTAGAAAAGGAGGGAAGAAAACAACACTGGGTCAAGAGGTTTTTGTTGTTGTAAAAGAATTTGCTTCTATTGGTGTGATACATGGTTTCATAAATCATTTTCAAAAACTATGAAGAATAAATTTACAATGTCTCATTATGCAACTCCTTAAATAATTATGATAGCTACCATCTTTTGAGAACCTACTAACTAGATGGATTCTGCTAGAAACTTTATAGTTTCTATTTCTTATGTAATACAAAATCCTAGTTGGTCCAGAATTCAGACAGACTCACTTGTGATGCAGAGTTACAATATCTCTTTCCCTCAGACAATGAATGATGGGTAGTCATTGATTTACAAGGGGGCTAAGAATGTTGCTGGGGCTAAATCTTTCCTTCAGTAGTGTTTCAGTCATGCACAGACATGTCTGGGGAGATTTCCAAGGTAGGCAGATTGCTGGCAAGGATACAGGGGCCCAAGAGAGGGCACAGTCTTCTGAGGAAGAAGTCTGCAGTGGTAAGACTGGGCTTTAGACCTGCAAGGTTCTGGCCAGTCTGGCTGTCATAAGGCAGGGCCTAACCTACCTCCTCTGGACATGTCTTCCCAGAGGAAAACAAAGAAGGAGCCATTATATGAGAATGTATAATGCTCTAGGGCCTATTGGCCAGTGGGTAACTGACAGTAACATCTGGAAGAGAACTTTTCCTTTCTTGCTTTGAAAGAGGATGCTTCTAGGCACCAGGGGGCTGTCACAGCCCTCAATTTCTCATAAAACCTGCACCATGAGGTTAAATGTGATGGCTGGAAAGTTTTCTTCCAACTTGGAACAGGGTAATAGTAGATAATTTTAGTTAATTCTGTGATAACTCTTTACCTTCAGCATTAATGTAAAAAAAAAAATGGACTGTCTGACTTCCTGTTTTTCAAAAGCATCATTGATGGGTGTGACCAAGCAGGACTCCACACTGACATACTAACTGTGGACCTCTAACTCATAGGGGTGTGGGCTGAGCAAGCATTACTGTGCCAGCCAAGCTGACTGTAAAAATACACTGCAGCCCTGATTTAAGAGCACAAGTAAGATCTGCCCACTCCACACAAATGTCTTTGCACAGAAAAAAAGTCTTCTCAATGCAACCTGCCCTGATGCCCTGAACTTCATCCTCTATTCCAACTACTCCAACCTTTCTTTCTGTAGCTCTTATCGCCGTTTTGTTTTCTGTAATTTTTCTTATTGCTTCTTATTTTTTAATCTTCTCTTTTTCTGTCCTATAGTGTAAATGCTGTGAAGCAGTGTCCTGGTCTGTTTATCTTTGTGTCCCCAGAACCTAGATTAGTGACTGGTGTAGCATGTTCAATAAAAATACATTAATTCATTTTGTGGGTTTCTCAGAAATATTGTGGGAGATGATGACAACTATTAATTAGCATCATCACATTTGAATTTATAGTCTAGGATATTTGCTCATATTTATAAAAATGACTGAAATCTATTGTGCCTATTTTATACACAAGGAAACTGGGGATTAGAGTGAAAGCAACTTTCCCCAATCCCATAGAGAATAAGGACCAGAGCTGGTATAAATTAGTGTAAGAAGACCATGTAGAAGATGTTGCTATAGCTGAGACAAGAGCCAACAAAAGCCTTCATTGATATGGTAGAAATAGGAATAAAAAATAAGGAAGAGGATAGGGAAAACTGTGAACACTGAGAAATATGAGAGACAGAATCCAATATACTACTTGAAGTAGCCCATAAAATCAAATGAGAGGGCTGGGGATGTGGCTCAAGCGGTAGCACACTCGCCTAGCACTCGCCTGGCATGCGTGCGGCCCGGGTTCGATCCTCAGCACCACATACAAACAAAGATGTTGTGTCTGCCGAAAATTAAAAAAAAAAATAAAAGATAAATATTTTTTTAAAAATAAATAAATAAAATGAGAAAAGGATTTCTTTCAAGAGGGAGGTAACTTCAGTTGCTTTCAGAAGAGAAGATTAGTTTGTTGAAAAACCAAGAACCAGACTAAGTAAATTCAAGTCTTTGCAGATTTTGGCAAATCTATAATAAAATTATGTTAATGTTTATTTTATACTTGGGTTTTCAGTGCAAAACAGAAGAGAATAAAATGCCTCATGGCAAAAAGAGAACACTGAGTCATAATGACTGTAGTATCCCAAGAGTAAATCAAGGAGCAGAGCAAAGCATTGGAAAGAGGGGATTCTCAGCAATAGGACTCATGGTTGTTAATCACGAGGATTCTGGGCAATAGAATGCATCTTTGAAACAGACCTTGACAAGGGAAAAGGAATTGTAGGTCCCACATAAGAAGGTCTGGCTCCCCTTGCATCCCTCTCCCCTGCCAATCAGCTCGTGTGACAGACTATACTGGCTCTCCCAGGGTCTTTGAAACAGAAACAAGGGGCAGATGACTACCCAGATCAGAAAAACTAACTAGGATGGGCAGCCACACATGCTGAGGAGCAGGTATGGAAACAGGATTAATACATAAAAGGAGCCTCGGGAGGCTAAATCCATTTCGAGTCATACCGGCTATGGGGTGGGTGGCAGCCTATCTGTTCATTCAATCAATATTTGCTGAAAGTTCTTTATGTCCCAGGCACTGTGCCAGGCATTGGACTAAGTGCTGGAATGGAAATAATAAACTATTTCCTGATTTTTCCCCTCTTTTCTGGAGAAGAAATTGGACTGAGGTCTGGCTTTCATTGGCACAGTAATGGGGCAGGACTTGTGTCTATAAGAGACAGACTTCAGTCTGGGTATTGGGGTCAGATTCAGGGCAGAAGACCTGGGTGAGATGTTATTTATATTATTTCTGGAATTTGTGCTCATTTTCTATTCTCATCTTGGCATAATTTATACTTGATCAGCAAATTAACCCTTTTATGTGTTTTTTTTAATAAATAATATTTATATAGTTACGGCAGAGGGGGTAGGTTTTGACTTTTTAGTTGTTAAAACAATAGTGTACCCAGCGGCTCGGGTGGCTGAGACAGGAGGATCATGAGTTCAAAGTCTGCCTCAGCAATGGCGAGGCACTAAGCAACTCAGTGAGACCCTGTCTCTAAATAAAATACGAAATAGGGCTGGGGATGTGACTCAGTGGTTGAGTGCCCCTGAGTTTAATCCCTGGTACCAAAACAACAACAGAGTGTCTAAATTTCAGACCTTGATGTTCACCTAAAATAGGTGTATTTCCAATCAGGAGAAGCAGTAGCAGACCTGGGAAATGGCTTGGTCCGTCACGACATTATTACATGGACAAACCCTAAGTCAGAGTAGGGGGCCACAGTGGAGTATAAGGATTCTAAGTCACTGTAAGATAACTTTGAGGGAAGATCCCACCCTGAGCTCTTTAAGACACAGCACTCAGTAGCCATCTAACTCAACAAGGGCAACCTGGCAGTGCCCCATTCCATCCAGCTCAAGTAGGTCTGCAGGATCACCCCTGGTCTCTCAGGCAAGCATATTCCTCTTCAGTACAGGAAGGGAATCAAGGAACCAGTTCTGGTGTAGTCAACAATCCTGGACCCTTGATTTATTGAGTGGAATTGAGATGAATACTTATTTGCCATCATGGAATATATTTTCCCCAAGTGATGATGTTGTGCATGATGGTAAGATTTCTACAATAGCCTATTCAGATACGGACTTGCCTCCTTACAGCATCCAGACCAGTGTCTTTAACTAGAACTCTAATTACACTAATTGAAAAAAATGTTACTGCAGGGTTGGGGATGTAGTTCAGAGGTAAGTGCTTGCCTACCATGAAGGAAGCTCTGGGTTCAATTCCCCGTGCTGGGGGCTGGGGGGAAGGGTTATACCAATGGAGAAGAGGATAATAGGAAAAATTGAAAGTTCATTATTTATTTATTTATTTGTTGTAGGTGGACACAATACCTTTATTTTACTTTTATATGGTACTGAGGATTGAACCCAGTGCCTCGTGCATGCCAAGTGTGAGCGCTCTACCTCTGAGCCACAACCCCAGCCTGAAAGTTCTCTTTTTAAGCACATTTAATTTTGGCTATATGATTACAGGTTCTAGCTGAAAAGATTCCAACCTCTGCTTTGATGTAAACTGTGAGGATTCCAGGAGACAGAAGATTTTTGGGAAGCACTTTCAGAAGTTTTCAGATGTGGTCTGTATTATTTCAATCTCAGTCCTACACTGTTACAAAGAATTTTAGAAGCAATCAATCTGTGTAACTTGTAACAATTAGTAAGTGTTCACTCTAGGCCATACACTTTTTTTTTTTTTTTTTTTGGTCAGCACTTGAACCCAGGGATGCTCTACCACTGAACTATATCCCCAGCCCTTTTTATGTTTAATTTTGAGACAGGAATTCACTAAGTTGCCCAGGCCGGCCTTCAACTTGTGATCCTCCTGCCTCAGATTTCCAAGTAGCTGGAATTACAGGTGTGCATCACAATGCCCAGCTGACAGGTGCTTTTCTAATCACTTTACATTCATTAACTCATTCCGTTTATAACTTCACCAAAGTCTATGAGGTAGATATCGTTATTGTTTTCATTTCACAGATGAGAAAATCAGAGCACCAAGATTGTCCAAGATCTGATAGCTCGCAAATGACAAAATCAGAATTCACACCCAAACAGTCTGACTCTGGAGGTTGCACTCGTAGTCCCCATGTTACATGGTAACTACAGCATTGGCTATCTCAGTCCACATTCTCTAAGTAAATGGTTTATTAAAACAACACTTAGCTCTGTTTATATGTTTGGCATTCATGTGTTAGATGATTACCTGTCACCACTGACATTTGTTAAGTTTGTTTCTAAAAAGTGACAAGTTTAGTTTTAAAAATAATTCATCTTTTTCTGCCCTCTTTTCACAAGAGGTACTTGTTTGGATAGTAACATTTTAAGAACCAAAATAAGTGAAATAGAGCACTTTTGTGAGGCTAGATCATGGAGAACCACTCGTTCAAGAACTTGTTTTCAACAAATGTCCGCTGCCATATGCAAAGGCAATGCACATGCCAATGTAATTAATGGTCAATAAATATAATTTATGTTCATTGAAATCTTCCTGTAAAACAAAAAGTACCTTTTATTTTCCTTTCCTGTCATTTTTCTTAAGGCAATACACAACTCCTTTTATTTCTCCCAGGTTTGATATAAGACTATCCTTTTCACCATTGATCCCCTTATGAAAACCCAGGCAAAAAAGTAAATTGGAAAGCACTCAGATTTCTCACTAATTTGTGATATTTTAATTTTCAAAGACTCTTAGTTATTTATGAGATAAACTAATCTAGAGTGACCACATTTTTCCTTATCATTATTATTTCTTGCACAGGACAGTTAAAATTTTTCATACTTATCCCACTTTAGAGATAAGAAAAGGAACAGAAAGTATTAGCCTGTATTAGGACTTTTCTTACAGAATATTATTTTGACTTTATGAGATCAATGAGCAGCTCAAATTACACTGTATAAGTTTTAGATGGTGTGCTTGTTTTAAAATTTGTTGATTTTTTAAAATATTTTTTTTACTTGTAACTGTATACAATATCTTTATTTATTTATTTTTATGTGGTGCTGAGGATCGAACCCAGTGCCTCATGCATGTGAGACAAGAGCTTTACCAATGAGCTACAATCCCAGCCCTGTTATGATTTTTTAAACTTTCATTTGCATTTATTTTATGCTAAATTTATTCCCAAGCAGTAAGTTTTTGTTTCTTCCATTTCTTCTGCAATATCTTTTTTTAAAGAAATATTTTTTAGCTGGTGATGGACATTTATTTTATTTATTTGTATGTGGTGCTGAGACTCAAACCTAGTGCCTCATGCATGCTAGGCAAGCACGCTACCAAGCCACAATGCCAGCCCCCCCCCTTTTTTTTTTGCAATATCTTTTTCTTCTATACATCCTACTCTTCTGGTATAGGAACAATCTGTACCTTTTCAGTGAGGACCATCATAATTTGGCAGGGGAACTTGTGTATGGGTTAATCTAACCATGAGCATTGTAAATATGGCAGCATTTCTTGTGTGTTCTCTTCACTTGGATGTGTTCAATGACCAGAGAATCTACATCGAAACCCTTAAGTTCAGCATTACATATGCTGAGCATATGCTTCAAAATGTGCTTTTGGCCAGGATACATCTACCATTGTAATTCTGTAACGGCACACATTGTTCCTTCAAAGTGCCATCTTTTAAATACTTGGTTGCCTGGGCAGTTTTATGGGCATTCTTAAAGTGAAAATGAAGATTTGAATCTCTTGCTTTGCACAATTTTGTGGGGTTTTATGGGTCAAGAGATTAGTGAACTATTTTTACAGATCACCTCAGGCCCTTAAGGCAGAGCTGTTGTGAATTTTAGAACTTTCTATTGTTGTGTCATAGTGACTTAGTTTAAGAAACTCTTCTGATTCTTAAGAATTATTGAACTTTTACTCCCAAATACCTTTCGTATGCAGTTCAAAAAATGAAAACTAGATGCTCTGAGTAGCTCTTGGAGTAAATAAATAATTAGAATATGTGTTTCTTATGTAACATCCTTGGGAGATGGACCAGCCATGGACCAGCTTCTTCCCTACCACAGGAGGGTGGAGAAGGGAGCAGTATAAGACCACCGAACCCCTATCTGGAGGAAGAACTGATTTCACTGTGTATCTTATTTGTTTAGATGCTATTTTGAGAACCATATCCACCCTGTTAGCTTACTGTCCAAAAAGAAGTATCTGAAAACAAAACCCATACCCAGTGAAGTCAAAGCACATGGGGTTATTGGCATCGCTGTCTTGCCTACTTTACCTAAAGTGTGAGAACATAAGGGATGGGCACTGTCACCACTATCTTTCTCTTTTTGTCCTCCAAGGTAATAAACAGGCCTCTTTTCCTCTTCTAAAGCCTTGTTTTAAAGAAAATTCAACTCAGTTGAAGCATCTCCAAATTACTGTGGCTGGTTTACAAGCTACTCTGGAAAATTATGGCCCAGAACAAATTTAGCAGCTATGTTTTACAGTAAAAAGAAACCCATGTGGACATAGTCTATTATGAAAATATGATCCAATTGAGGATTTTTTTTGTTTTATGAGTAAATATAGATATTATGTTAAGAAATTAGATAATTTATATGTACGAATTCAATAGTAGATAGTGAATGATATTTCTTAGGAAAAAGCCAATAAATCACTAAATTTAAAAAATTGAAGGCAAATATTTAACAAATTAAATTCAAATAATTTTACTCAGTAATTGTGGAGACAGATCATGGTAGAGAAGTACACTGATGAAAAAATTTAATCAAGAAAATAATCACTGGATAAAAGATAATACAATCATATCATCAGTGGAAAAAAAAAGATGTTTTTCAAGAGTTGAAGGCTAGGATGTCATCAAGATAAAGATCAAATAACATGGAGAATAAAAGAAACTATTGCTTCTTTGTGGTCAATAGGAATGTGCTCTGTGGCTAGAGATCCTGAATTTTATATTCTGGTGATAAGGCCAGCAAGATCTTGAAACAGAAACAGAAATGACAGAGCATAGTCTACAAAGTCAAAAACATGGAAACTATGAAAGGAACATGGAGAGCCTGACAGAGCTCTGGGCATTCTGATGTGCTAATTAAGAAAGAACAGTTCAGATGGATGACTTCTTCAGACTGCTTGTGTTTTTTTTGAAATGTATTGGTCTTATGCCTTAAAGGCCCACAGTAATAGTAATGTCAGTTCTGTTTATTTCCTTTAAAAAGGAAGAAACATTCAAGGAGATGAGACTACACAACCACAGCAGGAAGAACCTATCCTTATTCTGTGTGAATTGAACCAGAATCATTGCTCACTATTCAGAGAATAGCTTATATAATCTTTTGGTCAACCTGTACTTGGTACACTAATCTATTGACACCTCTGTAAACCAGTATTATTGTTCTTACTTTACCAAATATTGACTGCAAACTGAAAAAACAAGGACCCTCCCTTATACAATTACAGAAAATAAAAGCAAAAGAGAACTGAAAGATGATCTTGGATAGGCCACCATTTTATAGATGAAAAAACAGAAGTACAGAGTGACTTGCTAATGTCTCACCGGGTTGGAACACAGCCCGCCTACAGCTCCCTTCCCTGATTCCAGGATGAGCATCACGGAGCCCCTCTCATTGGGTAGTGAATGAGTGCATTAGGAAGATAGAAAAAGACAGAGGACTCAACATGAAGGAGCTTACAATCCAGTTTGGAAAGCATATGTGTACCCTACTCTTTAAAATTCTATTGCACTCTGCACACTATTTCTAGAATGATCCTTCTAAAAATATACCTGCCCTTGCTGAAAACCCTACAGTGGCGCCTTGAGGCCTTTGTGGTGAAACCTCCTTCCTGTTCTCCAACTTCTCATCTAACTGGATCTATGCTGATGCCCAGGGTCTAGTTACAGTGAACCGATTGCTTTTTCCTAAATGTGGGTCATTCCTCATGCTGTCCCCTCCCTGGAATGCTTGAAATGACTCCTCTTGTCACTCCACAAAGTGTTATCTCCTTTGTAACAGATTTTCTTATTTTTTTTTCCTCCCATCTCTAATCTCTCAGGTAGAATTGACCCATTCTTCTCTTTGTCCACATGTTCTGCCTATACTTTTTCTACAGGAAATATAGTAATATTGATTGTTTTAAAATACATACCTGTATTTGTTTTTTTATATATATATTTGTATTTTTCTCTACCAATTAAAGGCAAGCTGCTTTATATAAGTCTAGTTCAGTGTTTGGTTCATAAAAACTCCATTGAATGAACTATCCATAGAGGGCCTTACAAAATGCTATGGGACTGCACTAGAAGGAGAAGTGACCTTTGCTTGGAAAAGTCACTCCAGAAACTGAAACACAGGTACCAAGAAGATGAATAATAATCCATTCAGGCAGAATGATAAGGTTTGATTCATAGCTGGTTGTAAGAACAGAAGGTACAAAGGTACGGAGGGCTGTTAGAAATGGTGTGCATTTAGGAAATATTGAGAATACCTGAGAAGACAGACTGAGTGATATGGTGATTTTTCTTGTAGTTATTATATAAATGTCAAGGCCTGAGATGCATGCTAATAAAGGAGCCATGGTGGTATTACAAAAAGCTAGAGAAAAAAAGGTTTGGGAGGTCAGTGTTCAGGAATCTGAATGAGGGAGTTGTCTGTCAGAGAAAGGGACAGGCAGCACCAGGGTGGTGTTTTTGGATGGGAAAGCCTGATCGTTGAGCTGAGGGTTCAGAGAAGTGATAATGGTTCAGCTTAGGAGTGATGGGGGCCTGAACCAAGGCAGTGGAGATGGAGAAAAGAATGATGGAGAAATAAATACAGCATGCCACCATGGTGGCTGGTGGCTGGTTGAAGACAAAAGAATGAGGGAAAAAAAGAGTCAAGAGTAATTCCAACAAAGAGGGATGAAGGGAAGGGATGGGGGATGGGAGTAGGAAAGACAGTAGAATGAGTCAGGCATAACTTCCCTATTTTCATATATGAATATATGACCAGTGTAACTCCACATCATGTACAACAGGAATGGGAAGTTATACCCCATTTATGTATAATAATATGTCAAAATACACCCTACTGTCATGTATATCTAAAAAGAACAAAAAAAAAAAAAAAGAAAAATTCATTGGCAAAAAAAAAAAAGAGATTGCATGAGTTTATTTATATTGAATGTTGAAGTAGATGGTATTGTGATATGGAAAGCAAGGAAGTAACAGAGTTGTTTAGAGATACCTAAATGAAGATGTTAAGAAAGCAGTTGGAACTATGTGTCTCACACTCAGGAAAGAGTTTAGCTCATGAGGATTTCTAAATGATAACTGAGTCCAGAGCACGGAAGACAGCATCTGGAGAACATGTGAGAGGTATAGAGCAGTCTAGGATGATTTCCTTGGGAAGGAGGAGAGAGAATAAGACCACAAAGATGAAATTGGAGTAGGCACAGAAATAGGGGAAATAAAATGTGGAGTCAAGAAGCCATAGAAAGAGTTTGTTCACAGGGAACAAAGAGTTCATAATGTCAAAACAAAGAAAGGATACGGATGATGAGGACTGAGAAAAGGTCCCGAACGAGCAATAATATAAGGTTTCAAACATACTCATTGGGGGCTGGAGGATGTCCAGCATAAGCCAGCCCCAGTACTGAGCCAGTGACCCAGAGACAAAAGGCTCCTTCTTTCTCTCTTACTCTCATCCAGTTCATAAGCCTGAGGTTAAATTGAAACTATGATTTATGTTAAATAACTTCATCTAATTAGGGCTGGTGAAATCGAGGTGGTTGGACTATAAGAACTTGATAAAGAACTGAATCTTTGAATAAAAGAACTGAGAGTCTTTCACATTAACTTCATTCTTCATTTGTATGAGTTGAGATTAGGTTAAGGCAGTAGTTGATTAAAGAAATAAAAGAAAAACATGAAAAGCAAAGGAGAATAAGAGGTATTCATTTTTAAAACTGATTACATGCCTGTAATCCCAGCTACGTGGGAAGCTGAGGCAGGAGCATTCAAAGTTTGAGGCCAGCCTCAGCAACTTAGCAAAACCCTGTCTCAAAATAAAATTTTATAAGGGACTGCAGATGGTTGGGGATGTAGTTCAGCAGTAGTGTGCTTGCCCATCATGTGCAAGGCCCTGAGTTCATCTCTGGTACTCAATAAATAAATAAACAAATAGATAGATAGATGGATAGATAAAATGGTATGCCAAACCATTTTAAAAAAAAAGAAAAGTCCCACAGCTCTTCATCTCTTTCTTCTCATGTCTCATGACTCCACATAGTCCACAATCTCTTATAGGAAAACATAAGTTAGCATAACAAATATAGGCTTTAGAGGGCTGGCAAGACAAAATAGATTTACTTTATAATTAAGCATGTATTTAAAAATTGTCTAAATTCCTCAAAACTGTTCTAGTAAGAGAATAAGTATGAGGAGTAAAAATGTGGTCTGTGGATGGTGCTGAAATAGAGAATAAGCATTTAGAAGTTTTGAGAGAAAACTCAGAATGTTGTGACATCTGAGCATGTCATCAGTGGGCTGATTTCAGTGAGCTGGGTATAAACTAGTTTGGGAACTGTGGAATTCACACAATGAGTCATATGTGGCACAACCTATGTAGTAGTCAGGGGTAAAAGGACGCAGACCACAAGTTTGGACATTTTTAAGAAAACAAATAAAAAAAATTAAACCCCACAGAGAGTTTGAAGTACCCCTTTAGATCACATTTGTAAGTTAAGACTCTTTATAGCTAATTTGGGATGAGGAGGTAGAGGGCTTGAGAACACACACACATACACACACACACACACACACATACACCAAAGAAAAGAAAAAGAAAGTAAATATACATATATAGCGAGAAGAAATTGAAAGTAATCATAGATGTGAACTGGAGGTGAAAATGTCCAAAAGAGCCTCGTAAGAAGATCTTCTAGATTAAATTTAGGTTAGTTTATTTTAAAAAATTGCTTTGCTCTTTACAACATTCCCAGAGTCTTTAGGGGTACCTGGTACCCGGTAGGCAATAAATAAGTATCTGATGAATAATTAAATTAATTTTTCTAACTACAAGGTTAGGACTACATTAAGGATGGGCAATGATAGAATTTGGAAAAATGGGTAGGAGACTTTAAAGACAGCCTAGACACAAGTTGGTTGAACTAATGAATCTAATGGATACGAAATAAAGAAAATATGAAACCAAGAAATATTGGGAGGAACCTTCAATTTTTGCCATTTAGTAGATAGCAAGGGCATCCACCCAAGTCCAAGGAGAAACCTGGGATCATCTTTGATTCTTCTCTTTCTCTTTACCACCAATATTCTGTCACCCTCTGGGTCCTAAATGCTACTACCTTGACCTCTTCCTCACACTGCTTTAGTTTGAGTCACACCACCTCTTGCTGGGACTTTTGCAATAGCTTCCTAAGTAGTCTTCCTGTCCCAGGCTCTTCCCCATTCAACCTTTCTTTCAAACTGAAAATTCTGTATTTTGTTTTAAACCACTAAAGTGTCTGGATTTACCTTGTACACTTAAGCAATATCTAAACTCCATGGTAGGGCAGTTCGTGGTCAGGCCTATATCATCTAGTGCTTATTCACATTCCAGCTTTGTCTTCTACAACTTACTTGGTGATTTTTGAACTCAAGCAACACTGAACTACTTGCAACCTGGTCCTAAGGGTGAGTCACGCTAGTTTATGCCTCTGTGCCTTGGTTTCTGCTATCCCTTTTACCTGGATTGCTTTCTACTCCCACATCCTGCCTGCCTGCCTTTGCATCTGAGTTTCCTACTGCTATCATAACATATTACTACAAACTTAATGATTCAGAAACAAATTTATCATTTTATTCTTTGGAAATCAGAAGTTTGAAATGAACTTGATAGGGCTAAAATTACCAGTGTAGCTTACCTTCTGGAACTTACAAAGATAATCTGTTTTTCACTTTTTTTAGATTCTGGAGTCTGCTCACATTTTTTTTTTTTTGGCTGATGGCTGTGTCTTCTCACCCTTTGCTCTTCTCACCCTTTGCTTCCATTGTCACATCTCTTTCCCTAACACTTCCACCTTCTTTTAATAGAGGAATCCTTGTGATTACATCAGACCTATCTGAATAATCTGATCTCATCTTCCCTGAGCTTCATCATATCTGCAAAGTCCCCATTGCCATGTAAGCAGCTATCATTTGATGGTTTAGGATATGGACATCTTTGGGGAGCCATTATTCTCTTCAATTCCAATTGATGTTTTTTTAAATGTTTAAAATGTTCTATTTCTAAGAAACCAATGGTTCAAGAAGTAAATATATGACAAATAGGATTTCACATTCAGTTCTCTTCCTTTCTAATACAGCTTCCTCAGTTGTGGTGAGAAGGCAAATGATGAGAGAAAAAAACTCAATCAACCAGAATATATTTCTTAAAAATATCCTTGGTGGACAGTGAAAGTCTTCAATGCAATGATAACCGTGAATATTTGTTAACTGCCTGCTAATAAAAGTAAGGTAAGACTGTGTGTGAGGATGGACACTATATTTTTTTAGTTTCCAGAGCAAGTGGTCATTAATATTAAGGTTTTACCTATTGCTATTTACTTTCTATTTTTAGAAACTCTGTATTTATTAATTTGAAAGGTGTTAGCCATTAGCTCTCTTGTAATTGCTCTTATGAGAGAGAATGTGACTAATGGCAATAAGCATAAAGCGTTTCCAGTCCATCCTAAGGGGTACATATTCTGTTTTTGTTTGAATCATAGCCATGGAAATCCACCATGTGAAGAGGCTTGGCCAGGTACATTGTTAATTAGTTTTTAATGAAAGCTTCTAGTCCTCTTAAGTTCAAGGACTTAAGAGATCTTAGTCCATGGTTGGCTGACTCCATTGCTTTTGGCCCAAGGTTGAGACAGAACGTCATGGTGTAAGGGCATGGAAGAGAAAGTTCTCAGCTCATGGCAGCCTGGAAGGAGGGAGGGAGACACACACACACACACATTTTCATGTTACATAATCATCAAGATTTAGTTGGTGACTGAAACTACCATGTAGTCATCACATACCCCTTGCCCTGATCCATTCTCACCTACTTCCCATTCAGTCACATGGACTTCCAAATTCTTCTCGATCATGATGTGCTTTTCTCATCCTTATCTCTCTCTGTAATGCTCTTCAGCATTTCTGTTTTATAAGTTTCTATTCATTCTTAAGGCACAGATCGAATTTTCCCCTCTGCAGTGCCTTTTATGATATTCTCAAGACAGAATCTTAGCTACTTTGAGTAGCTAAGATATCTTGTACATGTCTATATTATATATTTTACATTGCATTTTGCTTGGTTATATCCATATCTGTTCTTCCGTACGAGCATGCAAGGGTCTGGGGCTGTAGCTCAGTGGCAGAGCCCTTGCCTTGCATGTGCGAGGCACTGGGTTCGATCCTTAGCACCATATACAAATAAAATAAAGGCATTTTGTCCATCTACAACTACAAATTTTTTTTAAAAAAAGAGTGTGCAAGGACTACACTTTGCTTATTCCAGTGCTAGTCATATAGCAAGTGCTCAACAATTTTACTAAATTACATTGAACATATAAACCAAAAAGCATGTCAGGCAATAGAAAGCAACCGAAAGATAAAAAGGGTGCCCTTGATGAAAAGTAAGGAGGAAGTAAGAGACTGAGAAGACTCTTGCAGAGAGCACTCAGAAGACTCCAAGAGGCAGAGTGTGATGAAAGGTGGAGTTAGTGCTGACCCTAGTCAAAGAGAAGAGAGCACACACTAGCACCAGATGCACTGTGTACCTGGAAATCAATGAGAGAGCCCACTGAATTTAATCACTAAGAGATGCTAAGGGTTGTCAGAAGCATAACTTTGAGAGCTCCCTACTAAGGGCCCTGGTTCTGCTACTATTTTTAGCTCAGAAGAGGAAGCATCTCCAGAAGGCAAATGACTTGAGGAAGAGAAACACCAGACCTCCTATCAGCTCAATCTTCTTGAATACCAGGGATGTAGACACCCTTGCCCAGTTCTAAATCAGTTTGGATGGCTTTGTTCTTTCATCTGATATGTAGGATTCAAAGTACTGGGAGGTGTGAATGGTTCTAAGGGAATACAGGGACCAACATGACATGTTTCCCTACAAAAAAAAATGCAGATTTTCATCAATGGGAAACAGTCAGCTTAGTTGTCCATGCTCTTTAGAATCATAGGTAGAATGTCTAAGTCTAGCTTCAGAACTGCGAGCAAATTCTCCTCCAGGGAACTTGTCTGGATAAGAGGGTTCCTCTGAAAGAGGCACTATCTAACCCAGTGTATAAATATTCTCCATGCCTCTGCCTACCTTGAACCTTGCTCTCATGTCTTCCATCAACATTGCCTTCAACGGCATCATCCACCCTGTGTTCTGCTTGGCTAGGCTTTATAGCCAGCTATCTGTCATGACCTGAGCCTTATTTAGACAAACTCCTACACTTGCTATCTGCCTGGATTTTTGCCCAAATTGTTTTTGTATCACATCGAATTCTGTGATTTCCATTTATTGTGATCCAGATCAGTCTACTGTCTGTCATCAGATAGGTCATGCATTCTCAACAGGAGTGAGGATGGTTTTGGGGGAATAAAAACAACTTGTATATAAACTACAATCACAATATATCTGCATATATTAAGGTTCTCCAGGGGAACAGAACTGATAGAAAAAAATATATATATAGAGAGAGTGTGTGTGTATATATATATATATATATATATATATATATAGAGAGAGAGAGAGAGAGAGAGAGAGAGAGAGAGAGAGAGAGAGAGAACTTTGTTATGAGAGATTAGCTCAGGAGATTATGGATACTAGAAAGTTCCATGATCTCCTGTCTGTAAGATGGAGGCCCAAAAAAGCCAGTGGTATAGTTCTAGTCCAAGTCTGAAGGCGTGATAACCAAGGAAACCAATCATTAAATTCCAGTCTTAACTCCAAAGACTGAGGAACCAGGAGCACTGATACCTGAGCACAGGAGAAGAGAGTAGCAAATTCATCCTTTCTCTAAGCTTTTTTGTTCTCTTTGGGCCTTCAGTGGGTTGGAGGACGCCCGCCTGTGAGACTAATCCTTTTACTCAGTCCATCAATTCAATTGCTATTCTTTTCTGGAAACACTATCACAGATATACTCCAAAGTAATGTTTTACTAGCTCTCTGAGTTACTCTTAGTTCAGTACAGTTGACACATAAAGTTAACCACTTTTAAGCCACTATTAAAATTTCATAGGTGAGATTCTACAAAGTCTCCCTTGAAGGGCAATGATGGGGAGACAAGTACCATGATGGGTGATGAAGCTTTAATCTAATTTAAAGAGGAGCACAAGAAGAGTAGATGGTCAGGAAACAGGCAGCCAGGGTCAATGACTGAGAAGTAGCTTCTAGAGAGGATTCTAACCCAGAAAGCAGTTGTCACCACTTATTAGGTGCCACTGAGCTGTGTAAAACCCTCTCATACTTATTAGCAAAAAGCTTCTCCTCCTTTTATTTTCAGTGTACATGTTCCCTGCAGAGAGATCAGCAGCCTTTTCCATGGGGACAGTAGCCCACCTTCCTCTCCTTTGCTTCAGCAGCTTTTATGCTAATTACCCATTTGGAGGTAACTTCTGGGTCACATTTTGCAACATATGACAATGAAAAACACTGCCCAGATTGTGTTTGTAAAAGCTCCTTTCATGGCAGCCTTTCAACGGGTTGGGCAATTTAAAAGATGCAACTGTAATCATGACTAACTCCTTAAGACGCTTGAGGGAAACCTGAACATCCTTAACCTACTTTTGAAAAGAGAGGCAAGAAAATTATAGGAGTGGGAATAATCCAAAGAAAACAATTTTAAGTCTTTGAATAATAGGCAGACTCTAGAACCTCAGCTGAGCTTGAGATAGCTAGGACAAGAAAACAAAATACTGCTTGAAGGAAGCAACCATTTGTGTCTCCTCTAGCATATTATTTTTGTTTTGATATTTTAATTGTCTTTTTTTATTCTTTCATAGCACTCAAGAATTTACTATCGAGTCTTTGCATTTTGTCTTAGACAAATCATTAATGTATTGTATTCATTTCCTACATGTGACACCCATGGTTTCTTTGTCTCCTACTCTCTTACTCTTGTCATAAACACCAAAGCAGGGATGATGTTTTGGGGTTGGAAATCTAAAGGGAGAAAATGAATGAGCCACAGTGTCCACTTAGAATCTACAGCCAACTCTTGGCAGCTTATCCGTGGTATATCTTGCTTTCAGCTTCTTGTTGACTTTATCACCCACTCTGTGTGCTTAATAACTCTGTGATGGATGTTATCACCAGCTCTGTTTATTCGCGATGCCATGAGCACAAGTTGAACAAAGAAATATAGAGGAAAGCCTATGTTTTAGGTGTCAAATTGACCCTCTAAAATTCCTCATCAACATTTAAGTGAAACTAGCATTGTTTTAGAAAAAAAATAATTTATATTTTGTCAAAATAGTTGTGCATGTAGACACAATCTTATTCCTCCTATCTGGTCATACTTTGTGCTCCAGAGAGAGAAGAGGGAAGATTTTAAAAGGCAACATTCCCAGGGAGTATGCAAATCACAGGTGAATGTATGACTTGAAGTAACAGGGAAGCATCCCTGATCAGACACATCCAACTGAGAGGGGCCACTGGCTACAGAAGAGTAAAACAAAGGACACTGTGAGTAACCGATAGCTTTTCCAATCCTGGGTCATTTTCACATTGTAGCATCAATTTTTAAGTTTTGTAAATTCTTGCAACATTAAACATATCCAAAGAATTTTTCAATATAGTATTTTTTTGTGGGCTGCCCTGGAAATCAAACTACTTTGAAATTTAATTTTTTTCTTTTTAAAAAATTTGTTCTTTTTAGATATAGATGACAGTATAGTGTATTTTGACATATTATACATACATGGAGTATAACTTATTCTAATTAGGATCCCATTCTTGTGGTTATACGTGATGTGGAGTTACACTGGTCATGTATTGAATTTAATTTTTGCTGTGATATGGCTGACTCTAACATTTGGCCTTTTCAGTTCTCCAAGATGGTTTGAGTAATAGAAAACATACAAGCTTTGGAATTATTGTACCAGGAGTTCAAGTTCTACCTCTATACTTGCTAGCTTTTTTTAAAAAGGTTTTTATTTATTATTTATATATCTATCTATTTATTTATTTTTTAGTTGTAGTTGGACATATGCCTTTATTTCACTTATTTATTTTTATATGGTACTGAGGATCAAACCCCAGGTCTTGCATGTTCAAGGTGAGCATTCTACCATTGAGCTACAACCCCAGCCCCTACATTTGCTAGCTTTTTGATCTTGGACAAATTATTTAACTTCTGTGAGCCTCGGTATCTGTATTTGTTAAATGGAGAAAAAGATACCTACCTTTTGGAAAAGATGTGAGGATTTAATGAGATCATGTATGCAAAACACCTAGCACATAGGAGTCACTATGTAAAAGGCTGTTCTCACAGGAATGGTTGCAGAGTTGGAGGAAGATGAGGAAAGGTAAAAAAAATTCTCACTAGCTGATAGATGCTTTCTTAACTTTATGGTTTTACTAGGAAATAAGGAGAATACAGCCTAGCCATATAGCAACATGGGCCTGTTTTATTTCTGCAGGCTCTAGCCACCTCAGAAATCAGAATGTGCAGGACTAAGTCTGAGAGAGTGGAAGAAAGAAGGAGGATAAGAAGAATGGCAGCAGACAGGATATGTTCTTATAGTCAGAGACTCTCCCAGCATTCCTCAGCAGTTGAGCTGGAACAGGAGGTGAATGGCTGATGGTATATGCATCAAGCCATGCTACCAAAGTATTTTCTGCTCAGTCTCCACAGAGATTGCTCCTTAGCTCTAGATAAGTTCCCCCACAAGTATTTTACCAAAAGCAAGAAAGGCAGCTGCATAATTAACTGCCAGGTCCATAGAGCTGACAAACTACTATGTCATCAAAGAAAGAGAGAGTCATGCGAAATAAAAGGACATGGTTCAACTCCTCAGTCAGGGAGTCAGGTGGCTGTGAGGTGGCACGTTTGACTTTGGCTCATTAATGAAGTTTCTCTTTATGTCCTCCTCCTCCTCTTTGCCTACCTGCCCACTTCTGGTTCCACTGGATAGGCAGCCTACCCAAATCATCATGTGCAGAGTGTGTGCTGTGTTCCCAGCATTTATTCAATGCACGTATATCGAATATCTTCCCAGCATTTATTCAATGCACCTATATCGAATATCTTCTATGAGAATAACAAAACTAATAAGATTAGAGTGTATACTTTTGTAAACCCCAAAACAGTACTCACACACTCAGCTAATTGTTAAATGAACATATAATATGTAGAAACTAACTCTATAGGGGCTCAGGGAAAGGAACCTTGAGGCTGAGGAAGGCTGCACTGAGGATGTGACATTTGCACTAGGCCTTGAGCTGGGATTCCACAGGTGAGGGCACAATGGATAAGGGAGAGCAGGGAGGAAGGGCATTCCAGGCAAAGGAAGTATATGCACAGAGGTGAGGAGGACATGAGCCCATAGCATGTCTGAGGACTGGCTGGTAGTTTCATGAGCCCAGACATAGACTGTACAATATGCGGCAACAGCAGAAAAGGCCAGAAAGCCATGCATTTTCTATGTGTCTGTGAATTTTGAAGCCATTGATGGGTTTTGAGTATAGAGTGATAGGATTATACTTGTATTTTGGGCAATCCTTGGGGCTTCAGTTTAGTGAAAGGACTGAAAGAAAGTGAGAATGGAACCTGGGAAATGATTGGAAGATTACTGAAATTGTGGACAATGCAAAATGCTGCAAACTGATCAAGAAGGATCAGAACTGAGAACCAGTTAATTGGATTCTGCAGTTGGAGATCTTTAAAAAGAGATCTAAAAGTAATTTCACTAGGATAATACAAGCAGAATTTGGATGACTAAAACAGTGATTTGCAAAGTGTGGTCCCCAGAACAGCAATATCCATATTACCTGGGAACTTGCTGCAAATGTAAATTATCCAACTCATTCCACACTCACCCCAAACTCTAAGAATGGAGTCCAGCAACTGGAGTTCCTTACAAATATTCTGGGTAATTCTGGTGCATACTAAAGTTTGAGAGCCACTGCACGCATTCCTTACTAGGAACTAACTCTTACAATTGAGGCATTTGGTACTCCCTAATATTATGGTTTCACAATTCTCTGCATAAGTTGTTTCTTCTGTCAGTCATATGATTACCCTTACTCAGTATATGTACAGCCTCTGCCTGGCAATACCAAACTCATGGTTTAAGGCTTAATGCAAACATCACTTCCTTAGGAAGCTTCTCCAGTTTCCTCCAGGCAGCTCTCCTATGAATTTTTGCATACTTATTAGAAGTTTCTTGGAAATAGGAACTCCCCTGTCCATCTTTATTTCTACATCATTTTTATGTGCAGATTCTCAGTAAATATAGGAAGAGGATACTGCAATGGGTTGAGGAAGTAAGATCAGCAAGGGATAAATTTCTCTCTTAAAAGGTTTGGGAGTGGGATGGGGTTGGGACTCAGTGGCAGAGCGCTTGCCTAGCATATGTGAAGCACTGGGTTCTCAGCACTACATATAAATAAATAAAATAAAAGTCCACTGACAACTAAAAAATATTTTTAAAAAAGGTTTGGGAATAAAGGAAAGATACATGTATCTACATTTATCTACAATAAGAGTGTGTGTGTGTGTGTGCGTGTGTGTGCGTGTGCGTGTGTGTGTGTGTTTATATAGGCTAGAAGAAACTTGTTGGCTGAGGGGATTAAGCCAGTAGAGATGCATGGTGAGATAGGGTGGGGGCATACGGATAATGAATGGCAAAATGATCCTGGTAAAGGCAGAAGAGGATGAAATCAGGGGCCGATGCAAGTGGATTAGCACTGAAAGAAGGGAAGGTTCTTTCCTCTGAAATACAAGGGGAGGAAGAAAAAGTGGCAACAAAAGAGATAGATCAAGAGATTGAGGGGGAGAGTGTGGCAAGTTCTTAGATGTCCTGGCCTGCCAGTAATAGAATTGGTGGGGACAGGGAAGGTCTTGCAGGAGATGTGACATTGACCTGGGAGATGTCTTTAGAGAAGTAGGAAGTGAAGCCTTTTACTGGGAAGGAAACAGGGAACAGAAAGTGGGAAAGAGAAGAGTGGTAAAGACTTGTAAGTGCCACGGAGGGGGCAAGTGGTCAGGGGAAAGGCTGCAACAGGAGATTCTTTAGGGGGGGACTCCTTCTCCTTGATTCAAGATAAAGAAGGGCCCACCCATTCAATTGACTTTGGCAATGAAAGCAGCATGTGGGTATTGTCTCCAACGGCTGTCTCTTCAATAAGATATATAACTTCTGGATACAGGTCCCAACACCCATATAGAATGTATTCTATCTCTGTATCTCAATTAACACTGGAATATTCTGCAGAAAATAACAATGCTACATATGGCATCCATGTAGCACCAAAATAAAATATTTATAATTTATAAATTACCTGAGAATCCAGGATAAAAACTGTATTCAGGTGTGAATTACTGCCCTGTAATTTTTCATTTAACTTTTAAATTGATGTTTTTATGTTTACAATTGAAGTTATAGCAGTACATATAATTGGTTCTTTCTCTATTGGTTTTTGTCTTTTACTAGGAAGAGAATATTAGAAGTAAATATTTCAAAATAAAGTGTTGGAGTGTGGAACCAATCAACAAAGTTGTCTGACCTCCCATGTGGCAGGCAAAGAAAGGAAAAGCAGTCCTTGGGTTGCCTCAGAGTTGCAGGCTGCCAAGCAGGCGGCTGGGTACCATGCTATAGGAGAGCACAAAGAGGTTTTGTCTCACAATAGACTTGGGAGACCAGACTTATAATAAGTAATTAGAAGACAACTTAGCACTCAAGTGGGTCATCTGAACAACAGATGGGATTGGATCACCGAGACAGAGACCTGTGAGCAAATATTAGCATGCAGAGGTCAACTGTGTCACTGGGGTTGGTCAGATGGACCTGGGCTTATCACTTAGAAGCTGTGTGATCTTGGGCAACTTCCTCTGGTTTTAATTTATCTGTGAGGTGGAAATGATACTGACTCATAAGCTGTTTGGAGCATTACAAACAATAAAATAGGTAAAGTGCTTAATAGGTACTTGACATACAGTATGCGCCTGTTAATGCTGGCTGCCATGATCATGATCAATGTCATTAGTGTTGCAACTATCTATGAATATTTATGATGGAAGGGACTGATTTGAACCAGGAGAAATTAAATTTTTTGGAGGAAATTCAGGGAGGTATGCTGGAGAGCTGGCCTCTCCTGCTGCTGGGACAATACTGTGGGCTCATCCCAGGCCTTCAGGGTGGAAGAGGGAGTCATACAAGGGGGAACTCCACCTTGCTTCTTTGTTTGCTCCTGTGCATTCTACTTCCGCACTTCTAAACAGGTGCATGTTACTCCAGAGGACCCTTTCACCTTCCTCTCCCACTCTTCTGTTCTGTTTTTCTTCCCTTCAAATCTTCTAACTTCCCCTTTCTCCTCAAAACCCCAAGTGGTAGATGAGTAAGGAAGTATACTACTTTCTGCAAGTTCTAAGTTTGCCTTTTTTGAAACTTAGAGTTTCCTTCCTAATTCCAGCACTTGGGTTTACGTTAGTAGGTGGTGCTCACCATATCATTCCTTACCTTATTTAAAAAAATATCTATTCCTGGGCTGGGATTGTGGCTCAGCAGTGGAGCGCTCGCCTAGCACAGGCGGGACCTGGGTTTGATCCTCAGCACCACATAAAAATAAAGGCATTGTGTTGTGTCCATCTAGACCTAAAAAATAAATATTAAAAAAAATCTATTCCCCCAACCGTTGTCTTTAGTAATACTCTCAAATGATGGTCATCAGTAGAGACAAGGATCCTAGGCCATGAGAGTTTATTAAGGAAGGCTCTTTGGAGGCAACTATATCTTGCAGAAGAAACCAACAGAAGTGTGAACTGTCCTCAGGGCTGTTCGCAGAAGGAAAGACTGGGCTCAGATAGAAATCTTAATGTGGGAAACATTCTGTCTCACCATCATCTGTTCTTCAATTCCTGTTTAGACATTCACCAAGTATTACAAGAAGGAAGAAGTCAAAGCTTTGAAAGAAAAATGGTTGTACCAGTGGTCTGAGCAAAATGACAGAGTGGGGCTTGGTTGTGGTTCAGTGGTAGAGCATTCGCCTGGCACATGTGAGGCACTGAGTTCAATCCTCAGCACCACATAAAAATAAATAAATAAAATAAAGGTATTGTGTCCATCTACAACTAAAGAACAAAATGACAGAATGGTTATATTGCAATATTCCTAACAGAGACCAAAATGATTTTAAAAAAAAATGCAACTTTTTATCTGGGAAATTCAGATGCAACCACCTCTCATACACAAAATTCCAATTTCACATTCTATCCCGAACTGACCCAAAATACTGCCATACCTGTAGTTTTATAAGAAACCCTATTTGTATATTTACAGTCTATTATCTTTGACAACAGATACCTGGTCCAAGCCCAGCAATTACCATCTCTGTCTGTTTGCACACATTAGCAGACATACACACCACTGATTTGTACTTTCCTATAAAATTACTCTTTCCCTTTTTAATTAGCGTGTTTTCAGAAGTAACCCTATCGTTAAGGCCATGTATGCTTCTATTATAAATACCTGTTGCCAGCCATTAATTATCTCCTGATGAATTACTTACTTCGAAGGAGGGTTTTTTTTTTTTTAATAAATGGATTTCCCCTCATTACTTTTGATGCCCCCACTCTTATATTTAGTTAATCATTTTGGAATTCCACATTATAAGAAAAATGTTCCCTTTTCTTCTGCTTCAGGGGATTTAGTTAGATATGATCTGCACCTAGATGATATGAAGATTTTCCATATTTTAAGGTAGAAAATTTCTGTGGGCCTGGACACTTTTCAAGAATTTCTTGGCTAATTATGAAGGCAAAATATAAGAATGTTGGGTAGAAACAACTAAATAGTCTCTGAGAACAAATGCCACAATATTTCATAAATATTCAGAGTTGCATAATCAATTTAGTGTCTGAAGCACTGAGACTCATCCAATAATAGTGTGGTTTCATAATTACACAGTTGTGGATTTATGATGCTTTTGAATTGAGGAGATGCTATTGGACTGAGATACATGCAGGTCAGCTCTTTTTTACATCATTATATATGAAAAGTATACACCCACTTAGGAAGCAAAATGTGATACCTCTCAGTATAAAATATGTCATAGAGGCTTTTAAGTCAGGTAGTGGTAAAGTGAACATTCGTATGCTGGGCAAATGTTCTACCATGGAGCTGTACTCTCAACCCAGGAATAGGTTATTAGACAAAGATAACCTCAAACTTTTCTCTCTTCAACCTCAATTACATTAAGATACATTTGTGGGTTTTTTTCCAAATATTTATTTTTTAGTTGTAGTTGGACACAATACTTTATTTTTTGATTTTACTTTATTTTTTGATTTTTATGTGGTGCTGAGGATCAAACCCAGGGGCCTCACATGTGCTAGGCAAGCACTCTACCGCTGAGCCAAACCCCAGCCCCTTAAGATACATTTTTAAAAGGATAAAAAAATATGTCAGGAAGCCAAAATTACAACTACTTATATGACTTGTACACTTAATCACAGCAGAGACAACTGGATCTATACTCAGAGACAATTGGAAGGGTCTGGCTGGCTCCTAATTCTCAGATGACTTGAATCTTGAGGTAAACCTCTCTGTTCTTTAGAACTTGAACAAACGAGTTCTCTGGTCAAACTTCATGGAAATTTCAGAATATGAAATTGAGCACTTACTCTGTTGAAGGCAAAGAACTATTATTCTGAGGTTTACAAACAGGAATACGAGATGAGTAAGAGATGATCCCCATCTTCACACTGTTTACAATCAGTAGCATCAGCCACCTCAGCTCACATTTGGCAGGCTGGACTGGAGGAAATGCAAGTGGCCTTGAAATTAATCACAGTGTTCTTTACTTTCCCATGGCCCTGTACTTATCTCTGTTGTAGTTATGTTATTTATGTGTTGGCCTCCCTCAATGCACTGTGCTTTTCACAGAGCAGGAGCTGGGTTGGTCTTATTTATGTCTGTATTGCCAGAATCAAGGATGTGCTCCCCCCAAAATGTCTTAAAATGAAAGAACATATTCACTTGTTTAGGTCTCCCAGTGACAGTAGGTCAGATTTCTCTGACCTAATATAGAAACAATAACAACTATGCTTTCTGCTCAGAGGTCCTCACATTAAATGTGTTGGATATGCTTCCTATAATTGCAGAAAGATGCAGTGGAATGAGACTGAATAAGAAGTCAGAAATAGTGAGGTTTTGCCTTAGCTCTATTATTAAGTACTTGGTTAGCCTTGGGCAAGACACTTTATCTCAGTATTTTCATCTTTGAAATGGGGATAATAATGAGTGGCCTCCCTATTTCCCACGATTGCTTTGAGGATCAAATGAGATAATATGCTTAAAAGTTCTAAAGCACTGCCCAAAAGCAGGGCATTATTTTTTAAAAATATTTTTAGTTGCAGTTGGACACAATATCTTTATTTATTTTTATGTGGTGCTGAGGATCAAGCCCAGTGCCTTACACGTGCGAGACGGGTATTCTACCACTGAGCTACAGCCCCAGCCCCAGCCACAGCAAGACAGTATTAAAAGAAAGAAATCTTCACTTTTAATCCCTTCTTCCACAAACATCTCACCACACATTTTGGATTACTAGGTTATGTAGTCAGATATGTGAGGTAACTAAACTTATACTTAATACCCACCCTAGGATCTTGACTTCAATATTTACAGCGTTTAACTGACTCAGCCTGGGATTCTCCAAGACTCCTAAATATTCTTTTGGATTTTCATTTCTCCCCAATTTATAGAGAAACATATCTTTCTTATTTAACATTTATTGAGCACTTCTGTATACTACATGCTACAAACTGGGGCAAGATAAGCAAATAAGCCAGAGTTTCTACCCCTGAGTTTTTATAGCCTGTTGGATCTGAGAGGACAGATGAGAACAAATGAGTTAGTTATTTTATCCTGTGTTTGCTTTGGTAGGCAATTTTACATGTGAGTTTTAATTAATAAAGACATATTTGTAATTTTAAAGACATATTTGTAATTTTAAGTTCTGATTAAAAGTACTGGTAGCTCTCATTCATTTTTTCCTACTGCTGAAGGTCTATATAAAAATCTATATTTTAATTGGGTCCTGGAGACTGACTTTTAGTTTTAGGACTTTGTCAATGTTTTCCTGCCAATCTCTCCTATGAAATAGAATTTGTTATGACTAGAAGCAGTGTTCTTGGGGAAGACCATTTCCCAATTCAGTTTTGAGTAAACTGCTAAGTACATTTGGGGCTGACATTCTCAGGCATATTTGGGCATTTCACATGTTCAGTGGCTACTTGAGTTTTGAGATATCATTACGAGTCACTCCAGCTTCTGATAGTGATCAGAGAAATATATGTACACAATGGAAGTTAGGCTTAATTTTGGGAAGATGCCAATTCAAGAGTGCAATTCCATTCTGCTAATCAGTCAGGTTACACCCAGGTCTCCCTAAGGCTGACAATAGCTACTGCTGTACTCCAGAACAGTTTCCCCCTTCCAGCTATATTGATATCTTGCCTACTTATCTTCACTATCAAACTCATTTTCCTTCTCCTTTACATCCTGTATCTGGGAAAAGCATTATCATGCCTCAAGGAATTGCTGATTCCTTGATCTACTTTTCCTCTTTCATCTAAGCAGTTACCAATCTCAGTGTCCAAGCCCATCTTTTCTGTATTCCCACAGCTTCTGTCTGAGTTCTTCCCAGTTCAGGAAACAAATTCTGATTTCCATTTCCCCTGCCTCTATACATGTTGCTGTGTGTCTGGAATAGCTTTAAACCTGTAAATGTGAGAAATTTCCTCTTCTGCACCTGATTACATTAATGGTTTTGTCCTCCAATTCTTACGCTAGTTGTTAGGTTCTTCTTGGAAGCCTTCCCTGATCACCTGTGGGCTGAGATTTGACTCATAGTCCCTCAGTTGTGAATCTACAACACTCTGCTTGTCATATTGGATCTTAATTCTCTTTACTTGTTTCTCTTTATCCTTCAAATCCTTGCACAGGATCTGGCTCATGGTAAATATTTACTGGTTGATGGGTTGGGCTTGTTAATATCTCTTAGTCTTTTCTGGTCCCAATTTCTTCCCTTGGTTTTCAGTTCCTTTTTTTGTGTTTTGTTTCTTTATCGATTTATATCTATATCTTGCTTCAAAACATGTCTTTCAAAGCACTTGCTCAGTCCCAGCCTTCTTCCATTCACAACATTTACTCTAGTCCTCTTATTCTTGCCAGAACATATACAGTGAGTTTAACATTACAACAAATTCAACAAAAGCTATATTGGACTTGGACGTAATAGTTGCTTTCTTTTAAACAGCCACCAGGGAACTACACATCTATTTTAATAATGTTGTTAGATGTATAGTCATTTTTGGAGCTGCTCTTCAGGGATAAGTACCCTTACCCTTTTCTCAATGTATTTTGATAGTGACAAATCTGATCTTTGCAGGTGAATTTTAAAATTTGAATATAGCCAACTCACTGTGAAATATCTGTAGTGAGTAAAGAGGATGATCAGACTGTGGGGGTCAAGAACTAAATAGTAATATTATTATCTTTTAAAAAACATATGCATAAGAGAAATTTCAAAAGTATTTTGACAAATGTTATTTTTGAAATAATATGTTTCTAGCATCCAAGGTAACTACTTTCAGTAATAGTACTTGCTTATCTGTTCTAAAATACTTATTAGAGTACAGTTTTGTAACATCATGGGAGTACATTCATACTGAGATGACTTACACTTGTTTAGTACTGTTTCATATTCTAGTTCAACATCTATAATGTGATAGACACTGTGGGTGAATAAGGCCATGGTCATTGCCCATGAAGACTTCCTAATCTAGTTGAGAAGATAGAAATACAAAACTCCTGTGTGGAAAATAGATATCAGTGTAAGATAAAGGAAGCAGTACAGTGGAGAAATTGTCTATTAGAGGTAGAAACTCGTTACAGTGTCGGCAAACCCTCTTAGGAGTGAAGGATGAATGATGATTAGAAATTCTTCAAGAGGAGGAGGGAAGGGGACTATAAGACTCACTCCAAGCCAAAGGAACAGAGGGTACAGAGTCTGAAACAGCAAGATATATTTGGGGAATCTGAAGTCATTCTATACTGTTACTGTGTAAAGTTCACAATGGGGGCAGGGATATCAGGAGACGGGAACAATGAGGAAAAGCCATTGTATGTACCATTTTTAGAAGTTTGACTTTGTTCTGTAGGAGTCAGGGAGAGGTTCTATGGGGAGACTTTCCCATCCCATAGAATTATAAATTCCCACATCCAATTAACTACAAAAGTCTTGTACCATCACACCCCGCCATTTTTTTTTTTCAAGATTCTTTCAGAACCATCAATTCCTTTCCACTCTGCCATGTATCTCATTAGTTCAGGGCTTTACTTCCCTATGCTTGGACTGTTTCACAAACTCCTGACTGGTCCTGGAGCTCCAGTTCACCTCTTGCTCTTGACAATCAATTCTGCACTCTTGCTCTTGACAATCAGTAATCACAGCAACCTTCCTTTCCAAGTCTTACCCCTGCTCAAAAACCTTCAATGGTTTTCTGTGATCTGAGAGATAACACTCTTATTTCTACTTTCCAGCTTGTCATTCAAAGTCTGTATGATCTGATCCCAACCCCATATTCCTCTTTGTCTCCCCTAACTACTAAAAGTGCTAGAAGTTATTTATTATTCCCTTCCTTTACTTTTGCTTTTATGGGGGTTCTTCCTTGAAATGACAGGACCACACAATTTGTTGTCTGTTGTTAATTTCAGTTCTTACAAACCCTCTTGTACCCAGGCCAGATCACATCTCCTATTGTCCTGCCAGGAAGTATTCACTATTCTGGTTATTTTCTTTTACTGTATACATATGCATCCACAAATAACATATAGAATTGTTTTGAAAAAAATTAGATATACATAAATGGCACATTTTATGTTTCCCTCTGCAATGTTTTTTTTTCTCACTATCATTTAGTTTTCAAGGTTTATCCCTATCTACATATATGAAGATAATCATTTCAATTTGTAAATATATTATACATTATTCATCTGGCACCCTGTGAATGGGCATTTGGGTTATTCCCAATTTTTGGCTCTTACAATGTTACAATAAATATCCTCAGCTGGTCTCCTCATACACATTTTACTGACCTTTTAATATCTTGCTCTCACCCCAGATACTTTATGAAAATCTTCTCTGAATCCCCTAGCCCACAGTAGCAGAGTCTTAGGTATCATTACTAATGCATTTTAGGTATCATTACTCTGTCTAAGGGACACTCCTACGCAAAGCAAGCTGTTTAAGAAGTATCTAACCTGAACTAAAGAAACAGCCCAGGGGATGATCCTGTTCCTTTTAAATGGACTTTGGCGCCTTAGCCCCCATTTCCTTGACAGCACTGGTCCCACTCCTCTAGCTGGCAGGGGAGAGGGTGGATGTGTGTGCGTGTGAGAGGGGAAACGTTAGGTATGTCTCTCCCTACAAGTTCATGATTCTGGCAAACCCTAGTGTTTGAAGTTCAGAGTCCTTCACCCACCCCCTTCAGCAGAGGCACCTCCCAGGCAGGCGCTTCAGCGCGGACCGTGTAAAGGCGCCTCGGGACCCGGCGCGGTTGGGGAAGGATGGTTGGGGAGTGGGGGTGTCTGAGTTCTCGTAGTAGATCCCTCCGCGCGGAGCTCGTGCCGGCGCTTCTTCCTGCGGGAAACCCCTGGGTGCCCAAGGCGGCGGGGCTGAGGCTGCGGCGACAGGGGGCGGGGCTTTGCGGTGGGAGGAGGCGGCCGAGGCGGAAGGACACACGAGGCTGCTTCGCTGCACACCCGAGAAAGTTTCAGCCAAACTTCGGGCGGCGGCTGAGGCGGCGGCCAGGGAGCGGCGAACTCGCGGTGCAGGCAGTCAAGGCTTTCAAGCCTGAGCTTCGGCACGTAGTGCCGGGCGGTGAGCCGCCGCAGCAGCTGGAGGAGGGGAGAAGTAGTGGGGCTCCTGGGTTGGGACCCCCTCCCCATGTGGATCTGCCCAGGCGGCGGCGGAGGAGGAGGAGGCGATCGAGAAGATGCCCGCCCTGCGCCCCGCTCTCCTGTGGGCGCTGCTGGCGCTGTGGCTGTGCGGCGCGGCCCCGGCGCGTGGTGAGTATCTGACTTGGGGGCGCTGTCCCCCGCGCTCTGGCCGCGTAGCGTTGGGTTCAATTCGGCGAGCATGCCGGCCACCTGAAGCGACCTCCCCCTCACCCCCGTCCTTTCTGAGAAGGCAGGGCCCTGCGGCCGGCGCGGAGAGAGGCCACTTGGTTCCCGAAAGTTTGGACATCGTGGGTCCCTGCTCATGGCGGGCCCCTCCCCCGCGCTCCCCACCGCCTCCCTCTCGGCTTTGCCACTGGCCGCACACACGCCTCCTCTGCCTGAGCGAGGCCGCGCAGCGAGGCTCAGAAACTGCCTCTTCCGAGCACTGGAGTTGGACAGTTTTGCTCTTTTGGTTCCGCGTTTCCTGGGGTCAGGGGAGAGCCTAGAGCTGACTGCTCCAGGCGAACCATCGCCGGCCTCAGGCCGCGGATGGGCAGAGCGAAGGAATGCCAGATTCTGGCGAGCCGCGAGCGGGGCAGGGCCTTCAAGCCCCAGGGCTTGTCCCTTCACTGCCGGACTTCGTTTTGCCAAAGGGAAGCACGCAGTCTGGGGTGTGTGGGTTTGTTTGGGATGAGGACAGGGTTTTGTGGCGCGCCTGAGTTTTGACACTCTGACCGGATTGGCGGTCTGGATGAGTTGGGTGTGTTGATGAGTCGGGCGTGTAGCTCTGTCTTTGAAAGGTGGAGGCAGGAGCAGCAGAGAAACTGGTGTGGCTGCATGCTGAACCACATGATTTAAAAATTTCAACTGCTGTTATTCTTTCCGAGGAGCGAAGTTCTGCTGCTGTTTCAGACTGTGTCCAGGAATGTGGTGTGACGATCATCAACTCCTCCAACCTGGCAGCGGCATTTGCTGCTCTTTTGGCACGGTTGGGGGTGGGGTGGGGTGGGGCGGGGCGAGCGAGGAAAAGTGGATACGTTGATTCAAAGTGATTTGGTAGAAAAAGCCTGTTTATGGTTGGATATTCCCAACAGTCTAACAGGGTTGGAGCAAGGAAAGAATCGTATTTTACCCATCCCACCCACTCTTTAAATTCTGAATTTCTTTAGATGTTTTTTTTTTTTTTTTTTAGTGGAAAGAGTTTGGATTTGAGGGGCTCTGCTTTGTAATTCTGGATTCAAAACTGCTATATTAACTCACCATCAGAACAGGAATGAAATTATCCAGCTAATAGGATTAATTAAAAGGATGTATATTAAACTCATGGCTCTTAATAGGTGTTCAGAAAGTCCTTTCAGGACAGGAGCTGAATTTATTCTTTCAGAACTCTGTGCTTCTAGTGGGGTGGTGGTGTCTTGTGCATGTTTGTTGAATTGAAAGGGCCCCTTCTTTTCCTGAGCCTAATCTGAAGGAAGATTTTACTTTTACCAAAAAACTAGTGCTTGAACTATGTCTCTTTTCAAAGAAAAGGAGATGAACTTCAGAAAAATATGGTCTTTGTTCATTGTTAACAAGCTGCCAACATGCCAATCACAGATGTTCAAAAGAGAACAAAGTTATTTATCACCTGAAAACAGTACTGGGTTGTTCAGCACCAAACAGATACTTCTTGGAAAGTTCAAATTTCATACACTGTTAGGTCCCTAAGAATTTCAGAAGTGGATCTGGAGGCTATGTGATGATGAAGCAAAACTGTTGTTTCTGATATATGTAATAAAAATGATGTAATGTTATTTTTACCTTTCCTTTTTCTTTGAGTGGAAGGTTTAGTATAAGTGTAGATTTAGGATAAAGAGGCATATAATCAATATAATATTCTGAGGGTTCCAGTCCTAGGCCTCCCATTAACTTATTTTGTTTAGTAAATAATGTAGTCTTCATGATCTATAGTCTCTACACCTATGAAATGGGACTAAAGACATAACCTTTAGAGGTTGTAGGAAATAATCAATACAACTGTAAGGTTATTACAAACAAGTATTAAGTGATAAGACTGATGAATTACTCTGCCATATAGGGCTTCTTTCATTCTAGGACCCTAGTGCATGGAACTATATCCCCTTTTATACTTCTGATCTGGTGAGGTACTGCTATAACTACTTAGCTTATAGAGGGTCAACTTGAGTATTACTCAAGTTGGCTCAAAGGGTAGGATTTAGTCATTTTGGTTTTTAGACAGGTGTTCTTTAGGTGCTAAACTACTATAATAGAAGAGATTAAAAACCTTGTTTCTTAGTACAAATCTTAAATCTCACAGTCTAACAGTGAAGGCTTCTTGAATCCTATTATGATTGTGTTTTGTCAAGGTACCAATTAATTATAACACACCCTTCCAAACTTTTGAGTGTTCCTGTGTTTGGCTTATGGCCAGTTGTTAATTTAAACATCACCAAGTTCCTAAAGCAAGGAGCTGTCAGCCCATCTGTCTGATTGTCTAAACACAAATCTAGGACCACCCTTTGTTCCTTGTTTTATTTTGTTTTGCAGTGGGAAGTGACTCCCTGGTTTTGCTGCTTGCTAGATAATTTCTCAGCTGAATTCTATTGCTTTTAAAAACATTTCAGGGGCTGGGGTTGTGGCTTAGTGGCAGAGCACTTGCCTAGCATGAATGAGGCACTGGGTTCAATCCTCAGCACCACATAAAAATAAAATAAAAGTTATTATGTCCACCTACAACTAAAACAAATATTTAAAAAAACCCCAACATTACAAAGAGCAATTGTTTTTTTCATGTAGAGATGAAATTTACCTTAAAACTATTTCTCTTTGTCTTTCTATATTATTTATCCTCTTTTTTGAGGTGTGAATCTGTTGGGGAGAGAGTGGTTATTTGTAGTGTCTCTTCTTTTCCTTATGTTTTAATTTTTTAAAAAGTTGATACGTGTTGACAAATCTCCACTCCCTTCCCACTCTACTGCCTTTTTTTGGTAGGCTTCTCTTGGCCTAAAGGAACAACTTTTGGTTCACCTGGATTGTAGTTGCTGACTTCAGGATGTTTAAAGAATGTCTAAATTCAGTGGGATATGCTTGGATGCTTCAGAGCAGTCTTACAATACATTTTAAAAATATCACACCCACAGAAATTCTATTTTGCCCACAAAATTTGCATTGATCTAGTTCCCATTCTCTGATGCCATTCCTAGTGATCCTCCTCCCTGACCCTTCCATTGTGCTTGAACAAAGCTTTGTGTCCTGGCAGCATCAGAATCAGCTGGAGTGATTCTTGAACTCAATGCTCAGGAATTCCCATACAGTATGTATAATAATCTCCATGTTTTTTAAGGTTTATAAGATGAGTTTGACACAGGAACCTGGTTGAAACTCATTGATCAACTCCACCTTTTCTGCCTTCAGGTGGTGTATGGGATCTTTATAAATTTAATAATTCCCACAATGAACCTAATCTTAGCCAGCCAATCTAGTGTTTAACCCTTCTGACTCCCGAATTCAGAAATTGCTAACATAAGAGCTATAGAATATAATGTAATTACTTCTTGTTCATCTGGGTGCAAAGTATCTCCATTGTTTCTGTAGACGTTTTCTTATATTTGAATGATATTATAAATTCTCCTTCCTCCTTCTTTGTTGTCTCTTTTTCCATGAGGATCATTTACATATTTAATTTTTGGAGCCTTTATCTTTTTGTCCAAAATGGTTTTAGAGTAAAAAATTCCAACATGGTTTGAATGAGATTTTATTTCGTTATCTTTATGTTGTGTTGATGGTTCATATTTAAGTGTTTCATTTCCTTTCAGATATCTGGATATCTGGATGTCTCAACTTGGCCCATTCATTTTCCTTCCATCCTTTCCTGATTCTTCTTTTGTCTTCTACCCTTTCTCTGCAAATGATTTGAAACCAAAAGGTTTTCTGCTCTATGTGTAGCATTTTGGAAGGCTCACGGAACTAGGAGCCAGAAGACTTTTCCATTGGTCTATTGTTAATTGGTTTGGTAACTTTGTAGGAGAGGTACTGTTTTGCTCCTTCATTTTCTCATATACTTTGTCCGTATTCACAGAGCCATTATGGAGTGTAGAGTAGAATTCCTTTCTTCTAGTCCACAGGTCCTGGGTCTTTCCGACTCTCCATACTGCATGCGTTTTGTGTACAAATGGATTTACATACACAAAAATACCTAATACATCTTCAAGTGCTTTTTTTGGTGGGGGGGCGGTACTGGGGATTGAACTCTGGGGCACTTAACCACTGAGTCACATCCCCAGCTCTATTTTGTATTTTATTTAGAGACAGAGTCTCACTGACTTGCTTAGTGCCTCACTTTGCTGAGACTGGCTTTGAACTCGTGAGCCTCCCAAGCCTCTGGGATTACAGCATGTGCTTGGCTTCAAGTACTTATTTTAATGTGTGCTGGAGGAAAAGAACTGTGTCTTTTATGTGTTTCTTCTAATACTCATATCCCTATTCCTCTACCTGGCATGGTGCCTTGGCAACTAATAGGCACTCAGTAAGTAAATATTTGTTCAGTTGAACAATTATTTTTAGTCATTTTCTTATTTTGGACTACCGTGGTACTCTGGGACAAATTTTAAGTAGCATTTGCAAGAGTCACTGCTTACTTTATACTTAGGGAAGAGCCAAATTTCCCCCTTCCCCATGTGTTTTATTTAAACTTGCCATTTTGAGTGTGTGTGTGAGTGTGTTTTCTTTCTCTCTTTTTTTCTATCACTTCTGATATTTTAAAGGTCACTTTGACTTTGGAATCTTAACTTCAAAGGCACTGGCATCCGCCCCCTGCCTCTCTCTGTCTCTCTACTGCTTCCTGTATTACTACTATAGGTCAGCAATTTTCTATTATTTTGTTCAGAATTGTCATGCCATATTGTAATTTTGTCATCTTGAGGACCAGTCATTTTCTAAAGTAGTATTTTTTACACATTACAGCTAATGTTTTAATGACATTTTGATTTTTTTTTCATCTTAAGTTGGTTATTACAAACTTCTACTAGACTAGGAGGATATGTGCATATTTCCTGAACACCACTGGAGGGAGGACCTCTAAAGGTGAGACATGATAAATAAATATTTGTGAGAACCACATGATATGTGAGTTTTCTCTGGAACAAGATTTTGTTCCTTAAGGGCAGGGACTCTACTACACATATCCCTTCTCTGTCCTACAGAAGAGGAGAACTTGTCTGGCACACACCCAACATGCAGAGTCACCTGAGCAGCAGGTGATGGTTGAGCACCTGTGGCTCCCGCTTTGCCACTTTGGGGCACACTTGAGATAGATGGTGAGTCAATGTCTTATCCCTCTTGCTTCCTCTTTTGAAGACAGCATCAGTTGAAATTTGACCCTACCTAGACTTTTGTGCCATCCCTTTTTGTTACTTAGCAGTGACTGCAATTTTCATATTTGTAAGCTTATGTGTTGACAGGAGCTTCACAATTCATCTAGTCCTTCTGTCAACTCCATGCTTGGTGAGATTCTCTCATAACATCCTGGACAAGTGGTAGCATACCTTCTCTCTGTTTGACCACCTCTGGTGAAAGTCTGCTCCCTATCTCCTGAGGCAGTTTAGTCAATCTTTGACCAGCTATAATTCTTAGATCTTATATTCAGCTGTATTCTGCCTCTTTATGATTTGCACCCATTGGCATTGTCTCAGGAACTTTTCTCAGGGTCTTGAGCACTGACTGGGTACAGGGATCCAAAAGGGGTGGTTATATATCCTTTGCTGAACAGACACCCACCTGTCAGTAAAAGGAATGAAACCCAATGAGGAACATGAAGTTGATCTTTTCTGAGATGGCTGCTTACATGTTGCATACCTTCTACCCAGGTGGGCCCTGGTGGGGGAAAAAAAAATTTGTCTAGCAATGTTTCACCGACCCCTCTTTTGATCATAATACTGAGTGTTTGGAGATTCTGACTCAGTGGGTCTGGAGTGGTATTTGGGAATTTGTGTGTTCAAGAAATAGCCAAATTGATTCTAATGTTACGGAAAATTGGAATCAAGACAGTGAATCTGGAAAATCAAGGTTTTGTTTTGCATTGTACTTTTGTTTGCTTTTTTTGAGAATGCCAGAGAGATTGCCTTGTCTGGGTCCCGTGGTCATTTTTTTCCCCTTTGACTATGCCTGTGTATTCCTGAATGTCTAATTTACTAGGGAGAAGAAAGCTCCTTTGATTCTCCCTTAAGGCAAATAAAGTTGTTTGTTTTATCTTTAAAACATAATAATCTGCTAACTCTCCCTGTCTTAGGACATGCTTGTATATGGATAACTTTGGTCGAAGACCTCTTTTCCCTCCACCAGAATGTTACTTGAGGTGTCAGAATGCATAGGGGTTCTACAGCCTGTTTGGTGTCCATTAAGGAATTCTGTCTTCAAATCTTGTGAAGGATGCCTCCTTTGAGAGTGCAGTTTTGTGAACCTGTAAATGCATACCCAGTGACAGGTACTTCTCTCAGATGGATTACTGAGAAGACATATCATCAGGTCACTCATTTCAGGCAGTCTTGATTTTGAGGTGTCTAGGTTATACCGGCAAATAGAGTGAGAAAAGGAGAATAAAGGGGGAATATAGGGGCTTGAGCAGAACTGAACAGTCTGCAAGGGGCCCGGAATTTTTTCTCTTATAAAGATGTTTGATGCCACTGTCCTTGATGGGAAGAAGGAAGTGGTTTCTGATTTGAAAGGATGTCCTCACGGGCTCTGGATGGGATAAACCATGCAGTGTTCCTTGGTAGTGGTGGAAGGCTTGCTTGCTGTCTTTTTTTCTTTCTTCTCTCCTTTTTGAGGGGGAATATTAGTTATGTGATAGAAAACACATCGTGGCCTTAAAAATAAGAGTGAAAACAAGAAATAACCTAAGAAAGAGGGTTAATAAGAGTCATGGTGAGCAAAGCAATTATTGTATTAGTTTGTTATGTAAATATGTACATTTCTTAGTATTCTCTGTTAGGATCCTTAACTATTAGTTTTAAGATTTGTCATTTTTGCAACTCTGCTGAGTTAGTGGTATGTGAGAGGGGATTGTGGTATGTTGCCACATTAATTTGTATGTGTTCCCTTGGCATCACGTGGTGCAGAGTTCAGGGTATTCTAGTCTTTAGATGTGTGGGAATCATTGACCAAGTAAGAGTTATGATTCTTCCTCCAAGAGCTGACATCATCATTGGAGGACAAGATGGTTGGGCACAGAAATATTAAATATAACCAGTTATTCACTTATCTACACCCTCCTATAGTTTGGGTGACTAAGAGCTGTAGAACCTGGGGAAGTAAAGACAAATCCTGATACCATTAGCAGTCCCAGCTCACCTTCTGGACTTCTATGCTATTGCATACTTTCTGCCATTTTTCTGTTTCCCTATTGTAATTTAAAAGTATAAAAATTTAACTTGGGGAAAAGATAAGGACCCTTTTGTTGGCATGGGTATACATATAAGTTTGGCACATGTTGTGGTGTCTATTATGTCTGTTAATGGATTTCTTGTGAGAGAGAGTGAGCGAGCTATGTCCTCAGTCCTGGATGCCAGGCCTGATCTAGGACAGGTTAAAGTGAAATATCTTCTTTGAAAGATCCAGTTCTTTTTTTTTTTTTTTTTAAATTGTACTTGTTAGTTATACAATAGAATGAATTCTGACATACATATATGGAGTATAATTTCTTATTCTTTTGGTTGTCATGATGTAGAATTACATAGGCCACATGACCATATATGCTCATAGGATAGTAATGTCCAATTCATTCTACTCTTTATTGATTCTTGATTTTACTTCTTGTGCTTTAGGAGTCTTGTTAAGGAAATTAGTTCCTAAGCCAACATGATGTAGATTTGGGCCTACTTTATCTTCTATTAGGCTCAGGGTCTCTGGTCTAAAGCCTAAGTCCTTGTGGAAGATCCTGAAGAAATTTCTCATCATAGGCAATGACTGAGGTGCGGTGTGGGCACACCCAGAGCTGCCGCTGCAGGTGGCATTGATGAATCACACCAAGATCTCTCTCACCCTTTTGTACTTGTCTTGGCAAAACCCTGTTCTACCAGCTTCTCAAACGTGTGTATTAGTAGATGTGATTGAACAAGCTCTTGGGGGATCATTTTGCTGTCCCTTGCCCCTCTTGAACTGCAGGCCAGTGACCTTGACTCAGCTGTGCTGCCTTTGCTATTCTGGCCAGGCAATGTGGGGCCTGAGTCTCTCTTCCCATTGGATGGGGGCACCTTTCCCCAGAGGCCTGCCTGGGGCAGTTTCTGGTCTTCAAGTCAGTTCCTTGTCTTCAAGTCAGTTCTTTCTGCAGGTTTTTGGCAGCTGTGCAGTAACTTTGGGTTCTTTGAATGTATCAGCCAAACATCATGCCAAGATGGACTCATCCTCGCAGAAAGACAGGTTGGGTCTGTGGTGTTGCAGAACCTGTTTCTGGGTTAAGAGTTGCTCTCCCACCCATTCACATGTTTATTCATATTAAGTGTGTGTGTGTGTGTGTGTGTGTGTGTGTGTTTTGTGAAGTCAGGAAAACATGATGATAATATTTTGATTGGAGTCAGATGTTGTCTCCTTAATAATGTGTTTCCATTTAACAAATAGCCTCCCCTCAAAATACTATTTTACTTGCTGAATAAAGTTTTGAATGAGGAGCTGTGGTTATATTCTAAAGTATACTGCCTTGTTTGGAGGCAGGTGCATTTTTAAATTGTGTGGTTTGTTTTTTTTGTTCATCTCTTTTTATTCTCATCCTTCCCCCCCCCCCCCCCCCCCCCGCCTTTATGGAAGGCTTTTAAGTCTGAAACATTTTCAGTAGTCTATTTTACTGTTTTACCTGGTACATAGCAGGGAAAGATTTCTATGTTGGCATACTTATCCAACATTAAATAAGAATAATTGAATACTGCCTACTAAATAATCTATTCGGTTGCATTTCTTATATGAATAGCCTCAAAGGTAGATAGTGCTAGTTGTTTACCTTCTCAAAATGGTAAGTATAATAAATAAGTTGAACAGATACTTTTGCTTAATTCTTGGTTTTCATATGCATTTGTGCAGAAAGTGTCAGAACTCGTTGAAGTTTTGAGGAGACGTGTGTGTGTGTGTGTGTGTGTTTTTTTTCTTTTTTAAATTGGGGATTGAAACCAGGGGCCCTTTACCACTGAACTACATTCCCTTCCCTTTTTATTTTTTGAGACAGGGTCTTGCTAAGTTGCTGAGGCTGGCCTCAGACTTGTAATCCTCCTGCCTTACCCTCCTGAGTAGCTGGGATTACAAGCATGTGTCATCATGCCTGGAAAAGGACATGTATATTTTGATTATTAATTAGTTTTTATATGTTTTCCTTTGTTGTGAATAAGACTTTTAATTTGCTAGATCTTCTTTAATTGGAAGCATTAAACATATTTACTTTATTATATTATTTAAAGCACTTCCTAATTTTTATGAGGATTTTTAGGAAAAAGACCATATCCTGAGACATGCATGTCATTGCTATTATTTCAAGTAAGTGACAGTTTGACTCCTAGTGACACATATTTTCTAAGAGATTTAAAGAAAATAATTATAACTAAAACAATAATTGTAACAATTTCAGGTAGGTTTACATAGCAACAAAATTAGCCCTTGTATTTATACATAATTAACTCATATTTATACTTTGATTTTCTCTGGCACCTGTACAAGATTTTTTTTTTTTTTTTGTGTGTGTGTGTTTGTTGGGGGAGAGATATGGAAGTAGATACATTTAGAAGTAGTTGAGGATGTCTGGAAAATCTAGAAAAGTATTAAAAAAAAATCTATAGTCACACCACTGTTAGTATTTTAGTATACATATTTGGTCTTTTATTCCCTATGCTTAAATTTGAAAAATTCATTGATTGATAATACATTTTTAACACATAAGGCAATTTTCTGTTCTGCTTTTTTTTGGTAATTACAACTATTTTAATATTTGAAAGCATTTTTAATAAATTTAATGCTAATGATTAGATCCACTAATGATGAATTTATTGTGTTTACCCTCCTTTGGTTGCATATTTGATTTATTTCCATTATTCTGTTTTTAGATTTTCATAAATACATATGAAAATCTATATATATTTATATAAATATAAATAGATTTTCATGTGTGTGTGTGTGTGTATATTTTATTGATCTTCTTCATACAGAAAGTTCCCTTTTTAAGATTTTTTTTCCAATAAGCTAGATTTCCAAAAGACAGATTACTAAATTTACCCAAGAGAGAGTGAAGTTTAAAAATAAGGAATAGGGTTTTTGAGAAACAGGATTTCCTATCACTTCTAACCCAAATATCATGGTTAATATTTCAATGCATTCCTAATAGTTTTTATTTTTGGTGGCTGTTATTATAATTGGGATTTTAATGTAGATTCTTTTATCCTCTGCTTCTGTACCAGTTAAAATAATATGAACATTTTTCAAATATGTAAATATTATTTAAGAGTATGGTTCCAGGGCTGGGGATGTGGCTCAAGCGGTAGCGCGCTCGCCTGGCATGCGTGCGTCCCGGGTTCGATCCTCAGCACCACATACAAAGATGTTGTGTCTGCCAAGAACTAAAAAATAAATATTAAAATTCTCTCACTCTCTCTTAAAAAAAAAGTATGATTCCAAAGGCTGCTTACTGTTTTCTTAAGTCTAGTATACTTCATTTAAAATGAAACTCATTCTTAGTTTCCAGTATTTCTAATTGTAAATAATGCTATGGTGAATAATTTTTTGTTCATAAATCTTAGTGGAAAAATTTATTTCCTAATATAGACACCCAGAAGTGAAATTATTTTATCTAAGAATCTAAACCATTTTGTGGCTTTTAATACACAGTGCCACATTCCTTTTTATATAGTTTGATCAAATTATACTTTTATTGGCAGAATATGAAACTGTAAATGTTCTCAGCCATTGTCAATACTAGGTTCTATTTTTAAAATTTCACCATTTGATAAGAGGTAAATGCTACTACCACATTTTAGTTTGCCTCTCAGATTACAGTAATGCTGCCTATTTTTTAAAGGTGATTTGTGGCCATTTGTATTGCCTTTTGTTTTTTGTGTATTTATTTGGCAAATTGTGTCTTTTACCCATTGAAGTGTTCATTTTTCTTTTTCTTTTTTTTTGGTACTGGGGATTGAACTAAGGGGCACTCAACCACTGAGCAATATCCCCAACCCTTTTTCTTTTTTTTGTATTTTATTTAGAGACAGGATCTTACTGAGTTGCTTAGGACTCAGTTTAAGTTGCTGAGGCTGGCTTTGAACTCAGGATCCTCCTGCCTCAACCTCCTGAGGTGCTGGGATTATAGGTGTGCTCCAGTATGCCCGGCCATGTTCAATTTTTCTGATTTGAAAAAACTCCTTAAATATTAAAAGTATTAGTCCTTTATCTTAAGTATGTCACAATATATATGACAGCAGTTAACAGTACATAATATTACATAATATTAAATTGCTATCAACTTCGATACAAAAGTTATTCATTTGATAGGCTAATCTTTTTTATTCTTTGATTTCTAGTGGACATGATAAATTTTTTTATGTATTTGTTAACTGGAACTTTCTGTAGCTATTTTAAAATTCTAATCTGACTGTATCATAAAACAATATACTGCTGGGCATGGTGGTGCATGCCTGTAATCCCAGCACCTTGCGGGGCTGAGGCAGGGTGATTATGAGTTCAAAGCCAGCCTCAGCAATTTAGTGAGACTCTCTCTCTATATGGCTGGTACTATGGCTCAGTGGTTGAATGCCCCTGGGTTTAATCACAAGTACCAAAAAACACCCCCAAAACCCAATATGCTATTGATTATATATGCCTAAGAAATACATATTTATTTCAGTTCCAAATAAAAAAGATGTTGTAGGGAAGCAGCATATTCTGGAGCCAAGTTTGTGATTTCCGTGGGTTGGGGGTAATCTAATGTCCTGTCTTCCCAGACATCCATGAGCTCTGAAGTTTATAACACCCCTGAAAAGCATGACTGTACGATGTCTACCACACACTGCTAATTCTGACACTTTGACCTGATTGATAAGCCTGTACAGTGGTCTAGCCAGTCAGTTTGGTCAGTCAACAGATGACTAAGATTCCCCCTTACCCTCCCCAAATTGATTAGTTGTGGGACAGAACTGACTGAAGCAGCCTGTTGTTTTGGCACCCCAGGAACACCACCTGTTTCTCCCTCCAGCCTCCCACTGTCCCGGTGCAGTGCTGTGTGCACAGTGGGTAGGAGATCAATGTTGTTGCTAAAGAATGTTGCAATAAAGAAGAGTAGATTGCATTTTTTCCAAGCTTGTGTGTTCTTAGTGCACCCCACTGCTTTTGACATTCAGTGATCCAGCTGAAAACTGCTGTATATAGAAGCCCTGCAGATCAAGTGTTTGGTTCAGAGTAATTTCAGGCAATATGAATGCTGTCTTAAGTATCACTGGAATTTACTGGGCTGGTCATTTGCCAGCTATTACCATATTTAGTGTGAGGAGACCTGGGGAATGAGGACATTTCTGACCAACCAAAGAAGGAAACTTTTCTCAAGGACTGCATTTATTTGTTTTTATTAAATGAAGTAGTTAAGAGAATGCCAGTTAGACTTAGCCCGTTAGACTAGTTTGTGTCCATTGGTCCTTCTTTCTGTGATCCTTCCATATAATTAATCTGTGAATGGAGAAAGATATTCGATAGTGAAGTTCTTTCTCACCCTGAAGTCTAATACTGTTTCTGGGAGGAAGTTAGAGAATCATTATGCTCAATTGTGCACTGAAAGGCTTAACCAGAGGTGAAGCTGCTGATTAAAAATGTAGGTTGATAAGTATTTATTTTCATTTTTATCTTGACAGTTTCTGTTCTGTCATGGTCTGAATGTATTTTGACTCCGCCGTTATCTTCACCCTACTTTTGGGATCATCTGTCTTCCTGCTATGACTTAATATCTATCTGCCTCAGTGTTCTTCCATTTACAGATGAAGATTCTAAATACTTGGAAGGACCAGTAAATACAGTTAGCATAAAAGATATTTTATAAAGTAGCCCCCAAAATTTATATAGCAATTTATAGTTTACAGAAAGCACTCACATAATGCCTCCTTTAATTCCTTTAAAACTTTGGTGGAAACTGAACCTCAGAGGGGTAGGGGTCTTGTTTACTCCTAGATTTACACCTAGAGAGTAAGTGACGGAGCTGGGACTTAAACTTGTGACTTGAATTTTTAAAAATATGGCAGTTTTTTTCCTTTTTTAAAAAACATTGAAGTTTTACTGTGTCTATCATTCTGCTAGGGGCTTTATGTGTGTGCCTCATATCATTCACATGGTTATCCTTTGGGGTAGATAGTATTCATCTATAGTACTGATAAGGAATTTGGAGCTTGGTTTATAGTTAGGATGTTGGAGTGAGTCACAGTGAGGGAAGCAGCTCAGATTCAAACCCCTGTTCAGCTCCTAGGCCTCTGTAGTTAGTCATAATTTCACTTCTCAGTAACCCTATGAGAAAGGGGTAGGGAAGTGTGGAAATAGGTTTGTCACATGCTCAGGCTAATGCAGGTAGTAAGTGGCTTATTTGAGATTTAGAGCTGGTTCTGTCCTCATAACTGTTATTTACTCTCCTACATTGCAGTTGCATACTTTAATGTTTTGAATAACTAAGAATTAATTCACCAAACTACCTTCTTTGAAGAGCCAACCTGTTAGGAATCTTTTGTATCTTCTGAATAAGAGAGAAATGAATGTATGTTAGTTGACTGCCTTCTCAGGTGATTTCTAGTCCCAGGACAAGCAAACGGAATTTAGAGGGAGAAGGAGGGGACTTGACATTAAGAATGAGTCTTTAGGCTAAAAGGGACCACAGCAATGAAGCAGCCCTTTGGAGGACCGCTCTCCAGAGCACTGGCCTAGACTCCTGTGGGCTCTGCTTGGGGACACTACTTTTTGTGTTTAGGAAAACTTCTCTTTGAGAAGGAGTTGTCAGCTTTTGGGGATAGAAAGGTGGGGATACTTACAAGTCTGGTTCTACACTAGTAAGTGCTGTATCATTGGGCAAGTTTCTTAAGCACCCTGTGCCTTGGTTTTGTTATTCATAAAATGAGGACAATAGTAGTATATGAGTGTTGTGTTTGCTCTGAGGATTAAATAAGTTAATAGGTATTAGATCCATAGGATAGGGTCTGCAGGGTCTGGCACGCAGTATGTACTTATTGTTGTTAGTGGTGTTTTCTTTTTTTTTTTAACCCAGTACTGGGATTGAACCTAAGGGCACTCTACCATTGGGATGTGTGTGTGTGTGGGGGGAGAGGGGGGATATACACATCTATATCTGTATCTATATCTCCAGCTCTTTTTTGAGACAGGTCTTGCTAAGTTGCTAAGGATGATGGTCTTGAACTTGTGATCTTCTTGCCTCCGCTCTCCCAGTAGCTGGGATTATAGGCGTCTACCACTGTGCTTGGCTGTTAATGGTGTTCTTTTATAATAGATAGAATGTCATCTTTGCAGCATGCAGATTGTTCACTGGTTTCCTGTGACCTTATAAAGTTCCCTTAATGGGGTATACTTCCCATTTTAAGAAATTTTTCTTTTGTGCAAATTGCATTGATAGGTGTTAAATCATTCCCCCATTTCTTATTAACCATAAATTGTGTCTAGATGTCACATTTAGTGATATTTCTGAGGTTAAACTTCAAGAACACTATTAGGTCCAATACTTTCATTCTCAAATTTCCTATGACATGGAAAAGTTTATCACATGCCATTCAGTGCCACCATGAGGAATACTACTCTAAGGCTACAAACTTGATGTTTTCATTAGCTTAAAAGCAGCCATTGAATGTTCTCTGTTAGACATTTGAAATACTACAAATACCTCATCTCTCATTACAACCTCAGAGGCTTCTGGAGATTTGGGATCTTAGGCTGAGAATCACCATCCTAATATATTGCTCTTTTAAAAATAAGGAAACAAAAGTCCACAGAAGTGGAGTGACTGGCCAAAGGGATTGGAGCCAGGTCAGGGTTGGTGTGAGAACCCATGCTCTTGGTTTCTGGTCATATGGTTTTTCTTCTGTGCTCACTACTCAGATGATATATTAGTATGTTGACCCTCTGGTTTTTGAGGCCTGGAAAACAACAGTGAGGGAGTAGGAGGGGTGGGAGAGGACAAAGGTGTGGCCATATTGAAAATGTCAATGATAGCAGAGAAAACATTTGCTTGTGAGCCCCCACCTGTCCCTTTGGACTTTGTTGTAGTGTTATGACAACCGAGCAGGTCTGATGTCACTAGTGATTCAGAATTGGATTAGCCAGGACTGGTGTAGTTACTTTCTCAGAAAAGGGCTTCATATTTTAACATTTGTTTCCCATGACAGTTTGCTTATCTCAAGTTTTGGCAGCCTCGAACAAATGGTTGTTGGGGTTTTTGTTTTGTTTTGTTTTAAGACAAAATTCCAAATTTCATTTTGCTGAATTTTGTAAACTGTCTTCTACCTGCCACTCCCTTTTGCTCCCTCTATAATTATTTCTAAGATTTTGTTTTTCCATTGTGGGAGTACAGTGAAAGGTTTTCTTTTATAGTCTGAGATATTTATAATTATGTGTAAGCACAGTTTACAGAAAAGTAATTGGTGCACAAGTTATCTCAAATACCCTTGAAACACTTAAAATATTTTCCTATAATTTAAATCTTTCTGAAAAAGCAGCTTAAGCTGCTTATGGTAAAAAAAAAAAAAAGAGTTATACACTAAGGATACCTGAATTTGGATGTGATGTAGATAAATGTGAATGTCACTTTGGAGGAACTGAGAATGTTTGCATGAAAGCTGATCCTTGTATTAGAGTGAACCAAACAGACAAAACTCTGTATTCATGGAGCTTCTACAAGTATCAGTAGCTTCCATATACTGAGGGTTTGTTATGTGACAGATGATTGGGAGGACAGAATTTTACCTGTTTCTTTTAGTCCTTATAGTTGGTATTATGATTCCTACTTACAGAAACATTAAGGTATGATCATACAAGTCACCCTCCTAGTTAGTGGAACAGGGTAGTTAGTGGAACTCCCCTTGCCTAACTAACTACAAAGCTAACATACTTAACCATAGTAAATAATGCCATTGTCTATCTTGTAGAATCCTCTAGTTCCACAGATAATGCAGTTTTGGTTTAATGATATCTTGTGTTCTAAATTGACTTTTAGTTTACTTTTCTGAATAATAACTTTGAATGAGCACTTACATAATATGGGAATTATTAAAACTGCAAGCTCCCATCTTAAGGAATTATAGTTCCTTCTAAATCTTTTTATAACTAGGAAGAATGGATTTATGTTTGTTGTAATACAGGTAACTTTTTTAGAAATTCTTTTTCTGTTACTTCTTGATCCCCCCCACGCCCAAGAATTCTTTAGTAGATTAAGACCAGGGATGAATACATAGCATTTTTTTTCTTTAAAGTAATTTCAGAAAGATTGAAAATAGTAGTCCAGAGTCATATTTGTGCTTGGAAATATTTTATGCCAGCCCTTTTAATTACAAATAGCTTTCTCTGGACCGTGCAGCTATAGTCTTAACTGTACCATTCTAAAAGGGATGTGAGAGACCACATAAATGATTGGAATATCTCCACATCTGAACAATGGGCTTAATCAATTACTAAAACTACCTGCTAACATATCCTGATCTCGAATTTTGGAATTAACTGTGTGTAGTGTTTCTGCACATATTCTTTACAGAACAAGAATGAGGACAGCTTTACTTTTTCTTCTTTTCTGTGATTTTTTTTTTTTTTTTTTTTTGTAGTTGTAGATGAACAGCATGCCTTTATTTTATTTGTTTATATGTGGTGCTAAGGATCGAACCCAGTGCTGCACACTTGCCAGGCAAGTACTCTGCCACTGAGCTACAGCCCCAGCCCTGAACTTTAAAAAAATTTTTTTTTATTACTGTGTTCTTCATTACTGAAAACTGGTGGTCATCTGTACTAATATATAAGAGAAGTATGCTTGACACCAATGGAAAATCCCAGAGTGCCCCTGCTGTTTCAAAATGTAGTCTTTTTCTGCATGCTCAAACATTTGGGTCCTTTCAAATATTCCTAACTTTCTCCTTAGATTTTGGTTGTTTATCACCAGTTGAATGATGAAACAGAGACTTCCCAGAGATACTAAGGATAAAAAAGATAAATGACTATCAGTGTTTATTGAACATTTTAAAATATCTTTCAGAACAACTTTATATACCCTCCCTCATTAGGTTTTGATTTTGACTTTAACATAGATGATGAGTTTGGAATCAGATAGACTTGGCTTTGATTCTTGCTAGCCAAGAATATTGGATAAACCATTAAACTTCTCTAAGTCTCAATTTCCTCATTTATATAATGGGAATAATGTTAATATCTAACTTGCAGGATTGTTTGTAAAGACTGGAAACAGCATATTTAATTGTGCTTGCATAGTTCTGGGCACAAAATAGGTACCCAAGTGTGGGGCCCTGAACTTTAAACTTCATTAGTTTCATGGTAATTCCCCCTTTGGAAGAAAGAGTCTGGGAATACTTGTCTCTGGACCTCTTTGTTTCCGTTTCTTTTAATGACTCCCTTTAAGCTCTGCTTCATTGCCAAGGCAAGATTATGGATTACCTAAAGAACAGACTAAAAGCACTATTGTCTAGTAATTTCAAGTTTGTAGATTAACCCACTATGAATTAAAAGCCTTTCTAACTCCTTTGTCTGTTCATAGTTTGCAGCCTCCTTCACCTCTCACCTCAGAAGCAGTTGATTCACAGAAAAACGTTATTTAGGATTTCTAATCCTAAGGACTGCAGGACTCTTTTAATAAGGAGGAACCTAGTTGGTTGGATTATTTGTTTCCATCTTTCACCCCCCCCCCTCCCAAGTCTTCATGGAAATCAGGTTTGAAATGTTAGAAGCAGTTGGTTTTCAGCATTGGGAAAGCTTATCTAATCAGGCATGTGAAGTGGCCTATGTTGGATTTTTGTGCCAGAGAAGGCCAGGGGAGGTGGAGGAGATTATTGCTTTTGCTTGTACATTTCTGACATTGGTTGAGGCACTAGGAGAACAGTGGGGAAATTGTTCTAAAAGAGTTGTTGAAGTTATTTTCACTAGTCTAACATATGTATACTTGCCATCCATATGGGCTAGAGGAATGGGTTTTATAATCACAAATAAGTGTATGTGACCTAATTTGAACCATATAATCATTTATTATTTTAGGCTAGAGGGTGAGGGTTTTCTGTTTCACAGGATTTTGGACTAGGAATTTTACTGTTATAAAACAATATTTTATATTAAACAATGCCCTCCAAACTTTTATAGACTGATCTTATTTGAGCCCCAAATGAACTCTGTTAAGGATAGAAGGCTAATTATATTATTAGTTTTATAGATGAGAATAGCAAGTCTCAAATAAGCTTAAGGGAGTTCTTCCAGATCACGTGGTTAGTATCAGACGAAGCCAGGGCTAGAACCCAAGTTCTGATATGTAGGGTAGTTTTGTTTTATGATATCCTACCACCTTGCCCTTCCATAATACCCCTAAATCTATGTTCTGTTTCCCATGACATGGAATAATTCTTTTCTGATTAACTGTGTCAGAACATGACAATAGTGAACTAGAATTTAAGGATTCTTTTCCCAGATGGGTCAGTTAGCCATTTTTTCCTTTTTTTTTTTTTTTTTTCCTGTTGTCTTCCTTTATTTCTTTCTTTGGTATTGGATATGGAACCCAGGACCTTGTGCACATTAGGCAAGTGCTGTACCAGTGAGCTATAACTCCCAACCCAAGTCAGGTTTTCTTAAAACTATTCTGTGCCTGGGATGTTAACCACTTGTCCCCATTATCTAATCAGGATGTTGAACCGAAGTGAAATAGGCAGGGGAACATGGCAAACTTGGTTCAACACAGCCCAACTTACATATGCTTTTCTATTTGGTCCAGGATGTCATGTTCACTTAGAGGCATTTTGTATTCTGTGATGTCTGTTTCTTAGTATTGTTACTCAGCCATTTGTAAGGGTTTCAAGCCTTGTCTCTTCCTGCGTGGCCTTGAGTGACTTTGCTGTTCCTTAAAGTTTCCTAAGTTTCTCAAGAGCGTACATCTTTAATGTAATTTTATGTCACAGCTCTTGGCATTTCTCTCCTTAATCAGTGTAACTTTAAATTTAAACAGAGTACACATTGCGTATGCAGAGGGGTGTGTCAGTATTGCACTGTGGCTTATGTAAGCACACTGCAGCATTTCTTCTTTTAATCAAAATGAGGAAATAGAAAATATGTTGTTATGGTAATTTTACACATAAACCCACAAGGAAGTGTGTATCTAGGCTCTGTGGGAACTGTAACTGATACATTTCAGGAAAGAAAATGCAGACTAGCTAAAATTTTAACTGCTAAGTGTTCATGGGGAAAGAAAAATTAGCAACCTCTCATATTATACTTCAGGTCGGCCAATGAATTCTAAGGTTAATGGCACATATGAGAGCTCCTGCCTTGTTTACATCCCTTAGCATATGGAACTGTGCTTGCCTTACCACAACAACATATTTTGCCAGTATTTGACAGCTGACCACAAGAAATTAGTTCAAGATTTGACTCCTCAATATCATTAAGATGCCACACGGATCATTTTGACTCCCACGGTGATCCAGCTGGACATTTTACCTCACCCTGAAGTCAGCTGAGAGTTTCCTCTATAAAGACCTCTGTTATATAGCTACATCAGGACCATGCATCTCACTAGGAAGAATTTGGCACTGGTATATTGTGAGAGGTGAAATTCCCTATTCCCCATCCTCTCAAGAAGGGGCTGCTCCTGAGGCATGAAGGCTATCCACAATGCATTTAAATTTTCATCAAAGTTTGATGATTAGTTGTATTTTTCATTCAAGTCAGGTTGAAGTTATTAGACTTTTACATTCCCCACTGTAAAGGAATATTTATGATTTGGGTAAAGTTTTAAATTTCAAATCTGAAAATTTGAATATCTGAATGATAAATTAAACTTTTATGATGAGAGAGAGAGAGAGAGAGAGAGAGAGAGAGAGAGAGAGTGTGTGTGTGTGTGTGTGTGCGTGTGTGTGTGTAGGGAGGAAGAGTAGACCTTGGACTGTTTCTTCAACAAATTTTTTTATAGTAGTAACTATTTTCAGTTGGTAGAGAAAAGCTATCCAGAATGTCGCTCAGGTCTAGTGAAAAGATTTAGGGAAGTTGTAACTAGTTTAATAACCATTTGTGGAGTGACATAGATTGACACACCCAATTACACAAGACCAGAGTCTGAGAACTGTTGATGTGCAATCATCCCATCAGCATCTGCTCGTCATTATCAACAACAATAATGGCTCAAATATTTCTTTGGGACCACATGAAAAGACAGTGTACCCATAAACATAAGTCAGACCTGACGAAAACATAGTCCTTCCTCACTCCCTTGTTCCCAAACTTCTCTTTTTCTGTGAGGTTTTGAAAGAATTCATTTAATTTTTTAAAATTAATTTTCTTCTTAAAAACCATGTTCTTTCAGGCTCAAATTTTTGCCCAAACCAGGAAGGGCCAAGATACTGTGCGTCATTTTTTTAAAAACTAACTTCTTTGTCATTGGGAGCCTTTACTTAAAATAGTGTCATGTTGCTTTATATGTATGAAAATATTTAGAATCTTTTCTACTTTACGCTTTTATCACAACTGCAATTAAATCACTTATTGGCACTTTTTAATATAACCATTTGAGTCACTGGGAATGGGAGGAAATGAATCTGTTCACAGGGATAAATCTGAATGTTGAGAATATGTGATAGTTTGCAAATTACTTAATATGTTTTTATAGAAACAGGGCCATGTGTTCATTTGTAGATACTGGACAGAGACCCCAGGAGGGTCATGAAGGGTTGCTCTACAGGTACCAGAGCATGTTAGGAGAGCAAAGCCAGGTCCTCTGTCTGTTTCTCCGTGTATAACTGGATAATTATTTCATTGAGAGAAATATGGAATCTTCTGGTTTTTAAAAGGCACCCTTTGCCCTTGGACAGTATATGAGAATTTCTTTCCAGAATGAAAGGAAGATACATCTTTCTGCCTCTTGATAAGAACCATTGTATTTTCTCTAAAGCTGTTGTTGCTGACATGAGGCTGATACTACTTCAGGGCTTCTGAGTAAGGTGCCTTTGAAAAAATTAGGATTTCATAGAAATTACTGAGTTTTCTATGGCTTTCTGCAGGAGTAGACACAATCGAATGATACAGATGTGTTCTTTGATTTATCAGAATATTATAAACCTTGACTTTTGAGTTTCAATATTTGGTTGCTTTCTTTATGAAGGATCTTATCAGGGCACAAAATTGTTGCTTAATGAAATCTCATCATTTTGGCAAATGATTGTATATAAAAAGTGAGTTTTGGCAGAGCAATGCAATTGTAACTTTGGTGTCAAGAGCACTGTGTGTAGATTAGCTGTGGGACCTTGTTTGGTTTTTGAGAATTGATGAAGAGTTTGAGGAAGCACTCTGAACCTGCATCCCAGAAGTCCTGGTGGTGGACAGTGTGAGCCCAGAGGGGGGAAAATATCATTTAACAAATAGATTTTACATTCCTTTTAGGAGTCAGCCAGGGTGCTGACTATTTTAGAGTAGTTGGTTGGTATCTCTTTTCAGTTCTTCCAGTAATTGAGTTGAGCTTTCAGATATATTCATTCATTTAGCAACAAGTATGTGAGTCCCCACCACATATTTTTAGTTGCTAGGGAATATTGTGAAGAAAGCATCCAAGAACCTCTTCAATTGTGGGACTTCCTTGAGCATAGGGCAAGATTAACCTGGTAGCAAGTCCTTCTGTATTGGTGCATACAGGTGAGCCTGTTCTTTTTGCTTGCCTCCTTCTACTCGTTTTACTTCCTTTTAGAATCCTTGCATTTACTAATAATGATGTTGATATTATTAGTCATCACCAAAACTTGACCTTGAGTGCCTATTCTGTGTCAGACAGTGTGGCTAATGCTTCATATGCATTAGCTCATTTAATCCTTAGGAAAACTCCAATGTTTTAATTTCAGTTTAAAAGATGATAAACTTTGAAAAGGTTGGTGATTTACCCAAGATTACATAGTTAGTTAGTGGTGGTGCTAGTCTGTCTAACTGTAAGGCCACATTCTTAACTACCAAGCTCCTGGCCAGTGTTTTTAAACTGCAGATCGTGTCAGTTCATGGGTTACGAAATCAAATAGCATTTTGGGAAAAAATGTAGTAAGACATAGAACAGAGTAAGGATAAGTACTGTTTCTTGAAGTTTTTGTTCTTTGGTGTGTACACATTGTATATGAATATTGAGTTTTGATGTACATTTACATCTTAATGTAGATCCCTATAAAAATGTTTTTAAGCTATTGCTTTGTTGGCTACCAGACCATAGGTCATCCAACTTTTTTTTTTTTTAACAGATTAGAAAATTTAGGGCTTGGAAAAGTAATTGACTTTTTTTTTAATACCTTTATTTTGTTTATTTATTTTTATGTGGTGCTGAGGATTGAACCCAGGGCCTTGAACATGCTAGGTGAGCGCTCTACCACTGAGCCAATTGACTAAGAACACAAAAATAGTGACTGTCTTGTTAGCCGTGGGCTATGACTTCACCACTTATATCATGCTGCTTACTTAAAAGGAGCACTCCCATAATGCCTAGGAATTGAACCTTATCTCTTACATGATGGGAAATATGCCATGGAACCTTCAGGAATGTTGACAAAATCTGAAAAGGGAAGTTGAACCTCAGCCTGCTCTTGGTAGCTGAACATTCTGCTACAGAGCCTCAGAATCTACAGATAAAGATGTAACATTTCTCCTAGGATTTCTGGTGTACTTGATGGAATGAATGTGATGACATTAATAAATGGCACTGGGTGTATGTGTATTTCATATGTAAACTTAAACATTGTTCTGCTAGAGGGCCAGGGCTGGGATATGAACTTAGCTGTTTTGAGTGTATGTTTGTGTGTGTGGGGGGGTTATCTTATCAGTGAGTTAACATTTCTCTATCCCTAGTTCCTCATTTTGTTCCTGCTGAGTTCAGAACTGTTTTGCTCATAGCCTGGCTTACCTAGGGATGGTCTCAGCCTCAGTTTTCTTTTGCTATATCACGTGTCCTCATTATGTGGGTACTTTTGGTTCCTTTCACTTTCCCCCTTAAAATTAGTAACTGCTGATTTGAATCAGGGGCAGAGCTGTGGATTGTTGGCTAGATCAGGTGATAATATGACTCCCCATGCATAATGTTGCCCCAAGCACTGTATACAAAAGGAGCTTATGGTCTGCCCAGAAGTAATGAAGGCACTGGAAAAAAATTGAGAATATTTATAAACCCTTCCAGCAAGTATCCTTTAGCATCATAGTCATGGAAGCTAAGGGAATGTAAAGTCAAGCTTCATCAAAGTAGGAGGCAGGGTGGTGGTGAGGAATGGCTAATGCAGTCTAGTTAAAAAACAACATGTGCTAGGGCTTTAAGCAAGTAAGGATGGGAAGGAAAACTCATGAATCATAAAATGACGGAATTGAGAAGGAACCTAAGGGACCTGGAAGAATAAAGTGATTGGCTTTTGGTCAGATGGCTTGGCATTGGAGAGCCAGGCATAGAACCTCGGTCTTCATTACATGAGCTCCTTCATCCTAAGACATGTTCATCAGAGCTATCTTAAGAGAACACCTGATAGTAGATAAAAGTGAATATAACTTTCTCTAGACTGAGTGAAATAGAGATGCCAGAAAGATGTACCAGTCTTATCTAGTTTCTTTGCATTTTCCTAGTGTGCCATGTACTCTCAGGGGTTTGCGCATCCTAGTTTGTGAAAAGTGTGGGTAAATCAGAAAAATATTATTTTTTAACATGCACCTCAATAAGTAAATAAGTATTTATAAATTATATAAATATACAGCCATAAACTGTGTGTGTGAATAAACTACTAGTCAAGCTTAGGTATACATTTTTAAAGCTGTAAATTTGTAAGCTAAAATTTCTTCTAGAACCTCAGTGGAAGGTCTTGCACCTCTCCCATTTCTGGGATACATGCACCTCATTTTGCAGACCACTGATCCAGAGTATAAATTGAAGAGTTTAATGCCAAAGCTTTTGGTTCTTTCATTAAATAGATTATCTTTTACTCCCAGTGTTTCAAATGTCCCTTTACAAAAACAGTGTTTGAATTAATGTTTTGACTTAAAAAGCTGTCTTTTTGAGGTGCAAAAGTTAAGAATAGAATATGTATGTGAATTAGGTTACATTTCTCCTTGAGAAAGAATACTATTTTAAATTTTGCATAAGGAGAATTAGCAACCTTCCCATTCATGTTCTGGGTTGGTGTACATGAAACCCTTGCTTGATATCATTAAGCCTTCCCTTCCCACCATTATAGTCAGTAGCCTGGTTGTAATTCAGAGTTAGGGCTTGGTAAATGTTTACTCATTTAAAAAAACATTCTTTCAGCCTTAACTAGAGAGCAAGCTCAAAGTGACAGGGCAATAGAATAAAGAATTTACCAAGAGTCCTTTGGAACCCTTTCGAGAGATACTTGTAGCATGCAAGGGTTTTAGTTTTGTCATGGGTCTAGCTGAGCAGAACATGTAACCAAAAACAAGGGAAACAAATTAGACACTTCATTTCATTTCAGCCTTTGGAAGCCTAGAATAATGAAGCTTAGCTAAAATAACAGTATACTGAGCAAATGCAATGAAAGATTATTTTTATTATTAGAAGAATTTCCATTTTTATAACAAAATCGGAAGGAATAACTCTGGCCATCATTTGTGGCAAGACTCTGGAGAGCAAATTAGAAAAAGGAGTAAAACTTTTTTTCTACAAGGTAGAATCAGATAAGCTCAGGGGTATATATGCTATATATGTAGGTATTTCCAAGTATTTTTTTAGTTGTGGGAATGCAAATTATTTCAATATTAGAGAGCTCAGCTCATTACTTTACTGGAAAAACAAGTTAAACCAAATGCATGTCCCACTATGGGTGAGTCAACAATGTCATTTTAACATAAGGAGGGACAGTACGTTAAGTGAGTTATTCCAAGTCCTGTGGTTTTTCTCCAGCTGAGCAAAGACAGCTGTTGTTTTAGAAGTGGGGCTTAGATGCACAAAAAGAGGTTGCCCATTTCCTTTCTTTCTTGATTGTAGCATTTTTTTTTTTTGCTTGAGTCTTTTCAAAATCTATTTTTTTCTTGGATTTCTATCCTTAGATTTCTTGACTTTTGATAGGGTGCTTATTTATAGAATATATTACTTATTATAGACCTATTGTAGTTTAGAACTTCATTTTAATTCAACTACCAATTTGAAGTCCAGGTATATGGTGCCAGATAGCCTTTAAAAAATATAGTAAGGAGGGCTGGGGTTGTGGCTCAGTGGTAAAGCACTCGCCCAGCACATGCGAGGTCCTGGGTTCGATCCTCAGCACCACATAAAAATAAATAAATAAAATAAAGCTATTAAAAAAAAAAAACGAAAACACTAAAGTGATCTATTTTTAATGTATCATTGCTTTTGACAGTCCTTTAGTGGTGTAGACAGGAAGTAAGTTGGTATTTTATGGGACAACATATCAAACTATATTGATAAAATTTACACTTTTAGCTTTGGAAGACAAGAATGTTGTTCTGGGCCTTGTGGGAAGACAGTACTATGGGCACCTTAAGGTTTGTTGACTTGGGATCCAGCATCATTAGGGGTATGTGTTAGAATAGTTTATTTCTTGGTTTGGGAAGGCAAGTTTTGTCTTTTTTCTGTCTCGGTTGATTCTTTTAATTGGAAAGAAGTAGACCAGATGAAGAAAATATTCTATCTCTTATGGCATTTTTGGTTTACCACATTAGTCATTACTTGCCTCTCTGAGTAGTAGGCCACACTTTTCCTGTTTAGTGGTTGAATTTTCATTACCTTAACTGCACATGTGTTCTTTGGAAGGATTTATTTCTAATTAGTCGAATTATGGGTACTTCAATCAAATGATGATAGATTGCCTACTTTTAGTAGAGTCAGGATTTTAAATTTTTTATATGTATTTTTAGTTGTTGATGGGCCTTTATTTTATTCATTTAGGTATATGCTGTGCTAAGAATCAAACCCAGTGCCTCACACATGCTAGGCAAGCACTCTACTATAGAACCACAACCCCATCTCCTAGAGTCAGGATTTTTAATAGTAAACTCTTGTCAAGATAAGTTACGACCATTCTTATGATCTAGTTCTATCTCTGACCCCATAATTTCCTCTTGTTTTATGCTACTCTATTATGGAGAAGAAATGGTGTCTAGTCAGTTTTATGAAAAAAGAGAGCCCTGTATAATTTCAGCCATTCTTTTTTTTTTTAATATTTATTTTTTAGGTGTAAATGGACACAGCACAATGCCTTTATTTTTATGTGGTGCTGAGGATCGAACCTGGGTCCTGCCCATGCTAGGGGAGCGCTCTACCACTGAGCCACAATCCCAGCCCTTCAGCTATTCTTTTACCTCGTGGTTTTTTTGGTCTTGTTTTCTTGAGAAGTAATACGTAGCAGTGTATCGAATTCTAGAGTTTCCATGTTTTCAAAGTGGGATTCTTTTATTTTGGAGGTCATGGTAACACTAACGAATAGGTGTCTGTCATTAGCATGTGTGTCAGGGTGGTTCCGGAGTACATCATTGGCAGGCCCTCTTGTCCTAGGCATTCATTGTTTTGACAAATATAAGGTCATTAGCTGGTCTTTGGTATAAATGTTCTTTATTTGCATGGCCAATTTGTGGATGGTTATCTGAGACTGTTACAGTCACAGATGTGTATTATGGAAGTTTAAGGTTATGGTAGATACAGGTTTTTATGACCAGTACAGATGTGGTGAGTGGAAGGAATATAGGACCTGTACATTAAAAAAAAAAAAAAAAAAATGTGTTCTAGTCCTGGCTTGGATACCTTGATTTTTTATGACTTTGGGCAAGTCCCTTATTTTTTGAGTAGCATGTTCCTCTTCTGTAAAATTATGCTGATACCAATTTGCATGCCTCATAGGGTTGTTGTGGGGACCAAAAAAGATATTTTATATGAAAATGTTTGGTAAACTGTGAATGTACTTTTAGTATAGCATTGTCTTTGGCCAGTTAATCTGTGTATGGCCAGCCTTCTAGGGCAACCCTCATAGATTGAGGGTCATGAACTGACTTTCTGATGTATGTGGCCTGGGTGTTCACAAAGGCCATCAAATGCTTGTGGATTTGGCTAGAGAAGGATAGAAGCAAATCAGCAGAAAATCTCTGCCCTTTAGAGGCCAGGATGTTAGTCCTAGCCCTAAATATGTCCATGGCCTTGTTCTCCATAACAATGCTTAGTCAATACCAGCTCCATCTTTGGGTATAGTAGATGCCTGTTGGTCTTATTTTACTAGGTGGATGCTGACCATTCAAGTGTCTTAAGATGTGGCAGGCCAATTTCTGAAATTCATATCCTTAGAGTTACTTCCTGAGAGTATTGTCTTCTGAAAGGTTGCTGATTTGGGGTGGGGTGGGAGGTGGGTGGGCACTTTTGAAACTCACTGCACTCAAATTTATAAACTTGTTCTAGTTAACATTTCTAAAATCAGATTAAATTAGGTGGGGGGTGAGGGAGTGGATATTTTATTTGCTTAATGCTTTTTATATAAAACTTAAAAGAGTTTTTTTTTTGTGACTTTCTGTGGTAACTTATATTCCGGGTCATAGCCAAAATGATTATAATGCCTTGGTTTTAATATTTTCAGTGAGGTAATGTGTGCTTTAGTGGGGGAGGAGGAGAAATGTTATTTAAGCACAACACTGCATTAATAACCACGTTCACTGAATCTTTTGTCCCTTTGCTTGAACTGAGGGTTACTTGCTTTCATACTGGTTTTCCAAAGGACTTAATCCTGTAATGTGAAGAGGTGATGGTGGGAAGCACTTTCCCACTAGGCCCGGAGTGGTGAAACTGGTAAAACTCCCTCTGTAAATCCTTAGTGTTCATCATGAGTGTCACTCTCATGTCCCCCAAATGGGATGAATTTTTATGGAGGAGAGAATTTTAAGAGTGATAAACAAAAGAAATTGAAATATCTCTTCTGTCAAGTCATTGTGACCTTAAAAGGCTGGAATAAACTATCATTTTTCAGGTTTTCTTTTTGTCTTAGGGGAAATTGTTTATCATTGTCTTGGAGGGAGTGAGAGGACTACAAATCTGCCCCTTCCTTCAACAGTTCAGCATGGCAAGCATTTTCCAAGTCCTGACCTTGTGTCAGGCCTCATATTTGGGTTGATACTAGGTAGAGCAGACATGGCTTGTGTTGCCCAGTTCCAGAATCTGCATTCTTCTGGAACTCTCTCAGGCTCTAGACAGAAGTGGCAGTGAAGCAGATGAAGGGATGGGGGACAGGGAAAGTCAGGGCATTTTTTTTTTTTTTTAAATTCTTTAAGGAACTTATGTCTCATCCATGAAAGGGAAGGAGGAAGCACTGAGTTAAGGAAAGTCAACACCTCTTAGAGGACTTGCCCGAGACTTTAAATTTAATATTTTGGAGTTTATTTACTTTTTTTTTTTTTTTTTAAACCTTTCTGAGAACTCCACACTGAAGCTCAAACAAGCAAACTTTTGTCAAAGACTGTAACTCTTTGGGTTTGGCAATCAGGTGTTTCTGCAGATGGAGAAATCTAGAGTTCCCTCTAGTGTTTGTAGATACAGACATGGGAAGTTTAAGTTCCAACACGGTTGCTTATTATGTCTACAAAATTTTCTGTTTGTGCTGTCTTTGTTCATTGAGCAATAGTTAGATGAGCGAAGAGAACAGGTGTGAGTATTTGCAAAAACAAATTGTGATTGTTTGCTAGTGTGCTCAGGGTTGTTTTTTTATTAAATTGACTAACAACTCCACAGAAATGTGAGTCGCTTTGGAGATAAATTCTTTAAATATATATATATATATATATATATATATATATATATATATATATATATATATATTTAGTTATAGGTGGAAATAATCTTTATCTATCTATCTATCTATCTATCTATCTATCTATGGTGCTGAGGATGGAACCCAGTGCCCCACACATGCTAGGCGAATGCTCTACCTCTGAGCCACAACTCCAGCCTTGGAGATAAATTCTTACTTTCGCTCATAGTAAGGAAAAAGTATGAACAGTTGAAAAATGTAGAGTTGAGGACTGAGGTTTTTAAGAGGAACTTATTGAATATGGAAGTCATTAGCTGTTTATCAGTTATGCTTTAGGGGTTCATTATTATTTTTTTCAGTTGACTAAGTGATATTGGTGTAGATTAACACAGATTTATGTATGAAGAAACAAAGAAAGTGAGAAATTGAAAAATCAAAATAAAAGTTGAAGTTTGGGGCTATGTTTCATATGTTTTTCTGTGCTTAGTATTTAATAAAGGTTTGATATTTTCCTGCTGTCTGCCTTCCTCTGTTCCAGGGCTTTTGGCCCCAGGCATGTTCTCTAGAAATAGGAATGATATTCATTTACCATCTCCAGATTTAGATATTTTCCTCACAATGCTAGTTTCTGTGTTGATTTGAAGTGTTTTGGGTACAAGCCAAGGGTTAGGGCTTTTTGAGGCTCTTAGATTTAGATGGTTCTCAGTGACATGTGCAGGGTTGGGTAATATACACAGGTGAGCAGGGTTTGTTTTGGGCTGTAGGTATAGAGCCTCTGTGGCCCAGATAAAAATGTAAGAATAGCCCCTTGTTGGGACTCTAGCTTCTCCAAACCTGCACTGCAGAACAATCAGCCATGTACAGAGTTGGACCTTATATGAGACTGCCCTGTCTACCCATCATTTACACAGTACATTGGTTTTGGCCTTCTAGGGACTCCCCTCTCAACCCCAGTTCTTGAGAATTAACTTCATTGCCAGCACAAGGGTTTTTGTTTTTTTTGTGTGTGTGTGGTGTGGGGAGGGGTGGAAAGAGAGGGAAAAAGGATTTTTTTTTTTTTAGTTGAGGTTTTTGTTTTAGTTGTAGATGAACACAATACCTTTATTTTATTTGTTTATTTTTATTTTATTTTTTTAATGTGGTGCGGGGGATTGAACCCAGTGCTTTACACATGCCAGGCAAGGGCTCTACCACTGAGCCACAACCCCATCCTGAGGGAGAGAGTTTTTAAAGTCTATGGGGAAGGATGCACATGGTGGAAATCTGAGACTGTTCTCTGGATTTTCCCTCTTTGGTTTTGGGAAGTCTTCATGATTTTGTATAACAATATGAAACAATCATAGCTTTTTCCATTTCCATTTTATAATTTGTCCCTTTTTGGGAGTCTACTTCTAAATGAACAAACACTAGAAATTGTCTCCTACGTTTATAAAGTGTTCTGAACAATTTAAGCTAAATGAACACTTTGTTTTTTTTTTGGGTGGATAGCAAGAAGATTATATATATTTATACATTTTTTTCCAGCAAGGGTACTTAACAACATCTATTTAAAATTAATGGCTTTTAAAAAGATTAAGTTGTACTTAACAATTGTCTTTAGAAAACTTCTTAAAAAGGGAGGGTTTGCTAGAAACACAGGATATTGGTGACAGGCAAAATTTGTCTTGATAAGAGAGATAGAGATAATAGAATTGGACAGAGAATACATAATAGAGAAATAAAATGAAAACACTTTGGATTGACATTATTTTTTGATTTTGAACATTAATAAGAACACAAGTATACAGCCTTTTTGTATAGAAAATAATTGAACTTTTCAATATTATTATACAGCTTCTTATGTTTTGTTGGGTTTTCTAACACCAAGATCCTGAACCTTCTGGACATGTACACCCTGTGTTTATTTTGGTCAGTGTCATTTTACCAAGGGTTGGATACTTACTCTGAGGCGGTATGTTGGGGCTTCTTTGGATTTCATTGGTACTTGTTCTGTGATTGTGTATCAGTGCTATTTAGGGAAAATGGTTCCATACAATGAAAACAGACTATTTACCATTCACTTGGAATTATTATTATTTTACATTTTCCATTTAAATGTAAATTATTTTGGCTTTTGTTCAAACTATTTCAATCAGTTTTTACTGCAATGCATGTAGCCTAAGAGTCACAGAGGGGCCAGGTTGGAGGGGGTAACTTCATTCATGCAAATTTTAAGATAGGAACTTTCAAAGTTGTTTCAGTTTTGTGAAGATTAAAAAAGTGCAGTTCTACTTTCTCAACTTTTCATCTTTGTTAAAGGCCAGGAAGTTTGCACTATTTTTTCCTTCAATTTTACTTTTTCTACTTCTTAAACAAAGTGAAGTAAGAATTCACAGTCACATTTTAAGTATTCCTATACTTAATAACATTGGAATCTTAGAACATGTTGAACACATAAACTGGTTGCTGGGTTTGTTAATAGATTTTTGTCTTAGTTACAGATATTAGTTCATTGAATGTTTTGTTGAATGTTGAGTACTTGTTATGGCCCAGATAGAAAAAATATGGAGGTGATCATCAGTAAAATCAGCCACATCCTGATTTATGTGTGGAGTTTTAAACCTTGTATTTCCTAAGAAGAGTTTCATCTCCAAATGCATTAGTTTCATTTGCAAAGCCCAGGAATTGGAATTTTACTCATAAAGTTATTTTTTTCCCTGTAGTCTTTATAAGGACAGAAAAACAAAAGTAAAAGGGAAAAAAACAGTGCATAGTAAATTTCCATATGATGCAAAAAATTGATGATTTTTAGTTTTTGTAATAAATCTAATGTTATAAAAAGGACACTTGGAATTTTTAGAATTCCAGGATTATTGTAGATTTATTAATTCACTGGAATTAATTTCTTTATTATTTTATTGGTGCATTATGATACATAATAGGGGCTTTTTTGTTGTTTTGATGCTGTGGATCCAACCCAGAGCCTTATGTAAGGCAAACACTCTACCAGCTGAGCTATATCTCCAGCCCTATAGGGGATTCTTTAGGTTGTATTCTTTTTTTTTTTTTTTTTAAAGAGAGAGAGAATTTTTTTTAAAAATATTTATTTATTAGTTTTCGGTGGACACAACATCTTTATTTTATTTTTATGTGGTGCTGAGGATCGAACCCAGCACCCTGCGCATGCCAGGCGAGCTCGCTACCGCTTGAGCCACATCCCCAGCCCTAGGTTGTATTCTTACATGCACATCACATAATACAATCAACCTCATTCTGGAATGAATTCTTTTATAAAATGAAAATTCTACTAGTCATGCTAAATATACTCTGTCTTGTAAGTTCAATTTATATTGATTACATATCCCTAAATCAAGGCATATTTCCAGATTTGAAAAGCAATACTGTTTTGCTGTGAAATGTGGGTAGCCTGACCCTTAATCTATGGATCTGGTGTTGGTTTCTTTCAGGTAGGAAATACGTTTTCTGATAGATGATATCTGTGAAGAGCAAGAGTTTGTGTTGTTTCACACTAGAGTTTGTGTTGTCTCATACTGTAAGAAAAATAAAATTGGTGTCTCTCATTGCAGGGTTTTTTTTTTTTTTTTTCCCTTTTAATCAAGACTAATTTAAAGGAGGAAGACAGATGTTTCTCCACTTCATTTTTATTTAAATGTACCACTTGGGATTTGAAGCTTCCACACTTATTCTGTTTGTTTGTACTATTTTCTTTTCTTTCTTGCTTTTTTTTTTTTAATGGCTTGATCCCAAAAAAATGGAATGAAAAAATTTAGTAAAAGCTTTGTTGTTTGAAATTGCAGGGTGCTGTGAGAATTATTGCAAATCCCCAGTGTCTCCTTGTCTGCCCTCAGTTCTCCTATTTTTGGTAATAATACACATAGTCATTTTAGAAAACTTTGCTGTGTTCATTTTTACTGTGCCTTTTCCAGAGGCCATGTGCCAGAAGCAATAGCAGCCAAACACAGCCAAGTCCTAGGAGTAAACTCAGACTTCTTCTCTCAAATACTGCTACTTGAAATTTGCATAAACGTTGCGGGGGGAGGGGGGACCCTGTATAATTCTTCTTCACATATTTTAGGAACCCCAACCATTCACGTCTTCTGAGTGAGCTGTGGATATGCAACAGAGAATCATGTGAGATAGACAACAGAAGCTTATTTGAAGAGGCTACAAAGCAACAAGTAATACCAATTTAAAACTATTACATGTCAGTGCAACAAGTGAAACACATTGAAGGTTGCTTAGATTACACTGTCTTCGGTACCAGAATTAATTACTCATGTTAGAGATTCCTAAAACAAAGGGAGTCTTTTAAGCCAGTGATATGTAGCTGGCATGGTACTGGAAAACCTAGGGAATATCAAGGAGGAGGATTTTGTGGAGTTTGGACACTTCTAGCCTATCCCTAAAAGAGATAAATTCCTGAGGCACTGGAACTGGTAAAAATCAATGACAGCTTATTTTGTTGTTTGCAGTATTTGTATATAGTTGAGTCTGATAGGCTTGAATAAACACACTAGATGCTTGTCTGGATTGAGTTAAGATTTTTGTTAAACAGCAAGAGTTTGTGTTGTTTCTTAAAGGCTCTTTGTGGGTGATTCTGAGATGGATATTAGTAGTAATAAGAGCAGTTTTTATTTCATTCATATTTTTCTTACATTTATTTGGGTCATAGCTGCTCAGCCCCTACTCCTCTAACTTCCCACCATTACCTTGTAAGGACCATATGACCAGGGATTGTTTTATTCATGTTTGATTTCCATGCATTGCCTAATAAAGGGCCATGCTCATAGTAGTTCTTCAACAAATATTAGTGGAATTCTTTTTATTAAAGATGAACAACATTTTTGCTTATGTAGTGTTTGTTTTACCTTTAGTCAATCTTAGTCAATCACTTCTCTTTATTCCTGCAATGCTATAATTTTTTTTTTTTTTTGGTACTGGGGATTGAACACAGGGGTACACAAACATTGAGCCACATACCTAGTCCTTTTTTATATTTCATTTAGAGGCAGGGTCTCACTGAATTGCATAGGGCCTTGCCAAGTTGCTGAGGCTGTCTTTGAACTCGCAATCTTTTGCCTTAGCCTCCTGAGGCTCTGGGATTAGAGGTGTGTGCCACTGCGCCTGACCACTATACCTTTTTAAAAGAAGAAGAATGAGTTCTGTTTTGTCTTGTTTGTGGCAATTTGTATGTCTTTTATTAGACTGCTAGTGATGGCAGTTGGGAAGGATTTATTCCGTTTATTGATATAATATCCTATGTTAAATTATGCCATTTTCCTTGTAAGTTCCCTTGCTTAACACAACCTAGGAGTTTAACCTCCCACTGAGAGTAGAAGCTGCAACTCTGACCACATCCATCCAAGTTCTAACCCTTGCCTTCCTCCCTTGCTTGTCTTCTTTTTCTATCCTTTTGTTTAGTAACTTCTGGCTGTGCAGGCCTGGAATGCCAGTCTCAATACCACCTAAGGGCTTTCCACCTGTCCTTCCTCTTCTTGGAGTGATCTTCCTCCTATCTTCATGACTTTTGTCCACTTCACTCTCAGCCCAAAGGATACCTCCTCAGGCAGGCCTTTTCTGCACACTTTAGAAAGTATTCCCCAACTCCCTCAGCCTTCATGACTGCTTTGTATCCCATTGCTGGGTTTTGTTTTTAACAGGATATATCAGTGTCTGAAATGGCTTTATGTAGTTTTTTATTTGTTATCCATTTTTTTTCCCCCCAAAACAAATAAGGATCACGAGGGAGATCTGTTAGCCATGGTATTCCTGAAATCAGGGCACACACTTGCTCATAACAGATGCTCTGTGAGTGTGTTGTGAACTAGTGTGCTAGTCTGGAAGCACACTATGTTGAAAAATGTTCAAATTGGAAATTGGCCTCTAGATTTTGTGTTACTTTGCCAAGTGATAGAGCAATGACATTGAAATCCACTACTTCTGTTTTCTTGTTTGTTTGTTTATTTTTTTGAGTTGGGGAGGAGCATGCACAAGCACACACAGATACAGTAAGATTGATCTCACTCAGCCAGTATTTATTTTTTTTATTTAAATTTTTAACAATTATTTTTAGTTATATACAACACCAGGATACACTCTGACATACTGTCATGGAATACAACCTGCTCCCTGTCTCTCCACTCCATTATCCTCTTCAATCCATGTACAGTTGATTTATTTTTAAAAAATAAGCTAGTGTCCCCTGTGGATACACCCAATGTGGAATGCACTATGCCACATCCATGTATGCACATACAAAAGTTCAGTCAGATTCATGCCATTATTCTTCCCTTTTTCTGTCCCTTCTTCCTTCTCCTCAACCTGAGGAGGCCGCCTAGGTTGTCTCCGTTGCTTAGCTATTGTGAATTGTGCTGCTGTAAATATTGATGTGGCTATATCACTGTAGAATGCTGATTTTAGATCCTTTGAATATATACTGAGGAGTGGGGTAACAGGGCCAAATGGTGGTTCCATTCCTAGTTTTTTAAAGAATCTCTATACTGCTTTCCATTGGTTGTTAATTTGTATTCCCACCAACAATGTATAAGTGTACCTTTTCCCCCCCGCATCCTCATCAATATTTATTATTTGTATTCTTTAAAAAATTTTTTTTTTGAAGTTGTAGATGGACAGAATGCCTTTATTTTATTTGTTGTTTTTTATGTAGTGCTGAGGATTGAACCTAGTGTCTCATGCATGTTAGGCAAGCACTCTGCCACTGAGCTACAGCCCCAGTCCCTATTTGTATAATTGCCATTCTGACTGGAGTGAGGTAAATTCTCAATGCAGTTTTGATTTGCCTTTACCTAATCGCTAGAGATGTTGAACATTTTTCCATAATATTTGTTGACCATTTGTGGTTTTTTAGAGAGAGAGAGAGAGAGAATTTTTAATATTTATTTTTCAGTTTTCGGCGGACACAACATCTTTGTTTGTATGTGATGCTGAGGATCGAACCCGGGCCGCACGCATGCCAGGCCAGTACGCTACCGCTTGAGCCACATCCCCAGCCATTTGTGTTTTTTTAAGAAGTGTCTGTTTAATTCTTTCAGCTAGTATTTATTAAGTGTCTACTGTGTGTGATGTAAGAAGAAAATTCGGGGAAAACACTCTGAGTGGCTTCTGTCTTGAAACCATTGAAGTATCAGCCTAAGCATCTGTTCTCTGTGATTTGATTTAGTATTTTGTTTTCATTCTACAAATATTAAGATGCCTTCAGTTTCATTGTTAAAATTAAATGTATGTTGGAAAAAAGAAAATTAAAGTTTGAGATGAGATCTTTCCCAGTCTCATCTTCATCATTTTGGATTATCAAAGTTTTCACTTCTGCAAATAATTACAGTATTCATTTAGAAAGAGCCCCAGGAAAAGTTATGAGTCTCAAATTTTACTTTATTTTTATTTTTATTATTCAGACAGTATATCTAGATCTTTTAAGACCTGTGGAGGATTGTATGGTTTTAGGAGACACTTACATCTTCTCAGTGTCTGTATTCTTAGCATGTGGTTCCTCAGACCTGGATTATTAGCATCTCCTGGGATCTTGTTAGGCATGTAGATTCTGAGGCGCCCTCTAGACCTACTCAATCAGAAACTGTGGGGGTTGGGTCTGGCACTGTGTTTTAACAAGCCCTTCAGGTGATTCTGATGCATACTAGAGTTTGAGGACCGTGGTATAATAAATGTTAAAGGTTCAAAGTAGCATGATCCCACAAATCAGTCAAACAGCATTAATTATTAGCCTTGTAAGCCCTCCTCCTTTTCAGTCACGAATTGGATTGGTTCACTAAGGCTAGGCTATAAAGTTATTTGCTAGGTTGATTGCCACATATTGACTTTGGGTTGTTTGTATTTCTCTGAACCTGTCACAACTATAATGATTTGCCAGGACACTTAATAGGAACAGGCTGTGATTCCCCCCCACCTCCCCACCAACCACAGTTTTCTGAGTCATGGATGGCTGGGTCCTGGATAGGTTTCTCCAAGTATGGGGCATGTTGTTTATGTTCTTTTAACACAGGAGAGTCATTGTTGGATCACAGGGACCTTCAGGGGCATTTAGTCCACCTCCAGATTGGTTTACCTATAGGGAATTGAGCCCTTTGAGATTGTGCCTTGCTTGCAATGGCGTAGGAAGGTATAGTTGAGGCAGGAATTTAGGTCTCCTGCCTCCCTCCACTGCATGGGGATCCTCACAGGAACCAGCACCTTGTTTTGTGCCTGCAGGACTTTTCCTTTCCTACTGAGAGTTTTCCTTTTTATTTAAAGGAGAAGGGCAAATAGAGAAAAGCCAGGAAGTTCTCACTGAAACTAATAAAAGTGTCTAAAGAGAATAAAAAAATCAGTTTGAGAACTTTGGTATGGAGGAAATAACCTGACATTAACTGTTTTAATTATAGTTCTTGCATTGGGCTTATCAGTGTGGGAAGAGGGAGCACTTGAGCCTTACAGGGAAGTGGGACATGGGCAAGAAGATGACCCTCTTTCTGAATCTGCCTGTTCCGCCCACGGCCCAGTGACTGCTTATGTGATCCCAGCAGCTGTTATTGAAATGGTTTTGGGACTTAGGAAGAGACATGGGTCTTAGGCTCAGCACTGCCATCAGCTAGTGGGGTGATGTTTATGAGGGGACTTCTTAATGTCCCTGGCCTTCACTTTCTGGTAAATGGGTGTGATAATGCCTACCCTGCCCCTCCTGTGAGGACCAGTGTCAGGCAGTGGGAAGCAGAGTAGTAAAGAGCACAGTTTCTAGATCCAGACTCCTTAGGTTCATTAGTGTAATAGTAATCAAGTCAGGTGCCCTCTGTGGAATACATAAAGTTAAATTAACAACTTTTTATAGTTGTTGTGAGGATAGAATTAATGTATGTACATTAGGATAGTAACTGGTATTTAGTAAGTGCTACATTGTGTTTGCTACTATCATTTTCATTACTGTTTTATAAACAGCATTATTTTAGAGGATGAGATAAGATTTCTGTAAACATGTTCTCAGATTATTCCACTTCTTGGTGCAGTACTGGGCTAATGAAGGATCCTTATGTAGTATGTCAGAGGACTCGCTCTGACATCCAGCTTGTACCTAGGCTCTCTGGGAAAAGAAGTTGATTTTGCTGTTGGGACGGGCAAGCCTATAGTCTCTGATACTGCACAGTTTATATATAGAATGTTGTGGCTAGAGAAACTCAAATGTGGGGACTTCCCAGTTTTGCTTTCAAGTATTTGTATATGTACATCTTAGGAGATGGACATCTTCATGGTCTACAAGAATGGAGTTTTTGAACTTTGATTTCAATTGTTAGACTAAGTTTCTTTCTGTCTTTCCTGTCTAATTGTCTTTAGGATTAATGATATGCATTTTGGTAATGAAAATTCTGACTCTTAAAGCTAAAACAATTAAGAAACTGTAAGTTTCCGACAAGTGCATGGCAGACTGGGATGGACTTTCCTGGCTGAAATCAGTGAAAGTTTCTACTAGTGCACTTTCTTTTCTGAGTAGTCTGATTTATTTTATTTTATTATTATTTTTTAAAATACACGACAACAGTGGAATGCATTACAATCCTTATTACACATATAGAGCACAATTTTTCGTATCTATGTATATGAAGTATGTTTACGTCAATTTATGCCATTATACATGTACTTTTTTTTTTGTAAGATAGTAGAGTGTATTTTGACATATTATGGATACATGGAGTATAACTTCCCATTCTTGTGGTTGTACATGATGTGGAGTTACATTGGTCATTTATTCATGTATGAACATAGGAAAGTTATGTCCAATTCATTCTACTGCCTTCCTGTTCTCATCCCCACTCCCTTCCCTTCATTCCCCTTTGTCTAATCCAATGCACTTCTTCTATTCTTCTCCCCACTCCTTATTATGTGTTAGCATTTACACATCAGATCCATACATCATTTGGCTTTTTTTTTTTTTTGAATTGGCTTATTTCACTTAGCATGATAGTCTCCAGTTTCATCCATTTACCAGCAAATACCATAATTTCATTTCTTTTTATGGATGAATAATATTCCATTGTGTATGTGTGTATGTATATATATACACACACATACGCACACACCACTTTTTCTTTATCCATTCATCTGTTGAAGGGCACCTAGGTTCGTTCCAGAGCTTTGCTATTGTGAATTGAGCTACTATAAACATTGATGTGGCTGTGTCACAGTAGTATGTTGATTTTAAGTCCTTTGGACGTATACCGAGAAGTGGGATGACTGGGTCCAATAGTGGTTCCATTCCAAGTTTTCTAGGAATCTCCATACTGCTTTCCAGAGTAGATGCATCAATTTGCAGTCCTCATTTTGTTAACTTCTGTTCTCCCTTCCTCTACAATCTCTATTCATGATTTACTCCCTTTTTGTGAGCCCTTATAATTAGAGATTATGTTTTATTCATTAATGTATATTCAAAAATTTCTCCTTTTTTTCCCCTGGGTCCTAGGAGAGTGTACACTAGGCTTTCAATTTCTGTTTGTTGAATGGATATTATTGATGTTTCTGATTTTTTTTTTGTGAAGTGTTTTAAACTTTCAGCTGAAGGCTAAGTAACTCCTAATATGGTGACCTAGTATCTACCTAGGTCTTCTAAACATTCATTTATAAATTCTTATATTACTCGATCTGAAGTATCCAAATCTCAAGATGGTTATGACATGCCATGGATGTTATAGCTTAAAGTGTCTTACTGTCTATCTCTGGGAGAGAGATCTAACAGCCAGGGATATAGAAACACAGAGAAATAAAAGCATATAAGACCACAAAAGTAGTTCATGTGGGAAGACACTTGTGGAATGAATTTTTCTGCTTTTATGAATCTAGAAGCTAAAAGATAAACTGATTAAAACTTGAGGGGAAACCCAGATCAGATTAGATGTGGGGATCAATGTTGATGAGGATCTCATTTGGTGTTGAGGGTTATGATTAGTGACTACTTTCTGATATATGTATGTTTCTTGTTTTCAGCATTGCAGTGTCGAGATGGCTATGAGCCCTGTGTTAATGAAGGAATTTGTGTTACTTATCACAATGGCACTGGCTACTGCAAGTAAGTTTTTCTCTTCACATATTTTCTTTTTATACTGTAGGATACTGGACAATATTTGGTTTTTTATTTTTAATATTTCTATGAAATGTTATTGGTTTTTAGACTTTGCTGATAGTTTTAGTGGGTGATGAATACAGAAGGATGTGGATGTAAGATAAATGGTCAATAAGAATTTTTTGCTATCTTACCATTATATTTTTCCTTATGAAAAAAGACTTCATAGAATGGAGACTATTAGAGAAAAGAAAGGGGATCAGGTGGAGAGGCAAGGAAGAAGAAGGGGAAAATGAGGCGTGAAATGATAAAAATATGTTTATGAATGTATAGATATGCCACAACGAAACCCATTGTTCTATGTAATTAATATGCATTAATAAAAAATTAAAAAATAAAAGGAATTTTTAGTGAGTGGCTAATTAATACATATTGAGTGTGTTCTCTTATATTTTTCAGTTTAAAACATAGCCTTAGAATCTCTTCTCATCTATGATCTTATTTTTAAGATAAACTCTAAATAGATAGTAACTTTAATTCTGCCCAGTGTAATATTATAATCATATGAAATTTTCCTCCCGGTATAAAAAAATTCCAGTTCTGAAAGTGAGACTGTGAAGGAGGAAGATGTATAAGATGTGTATGCTGTGACCCTTCATTAGCCCAGTATATGCATGTGTAAGATTGGGGCAGGGCTGTGAGTGGGCATCCTATGGGGTTAAATCACTGTTGAGGAAGGAGAAGGGATAGGGTAGGCTGTGCCATCTAGTTTTTGACTCAAGAGCATTTCTTTTCTTTTTCTGCAGCCTTGTAGTCTCGCCAGACTTACTTACTCCCTTCCTTCCTTCCTTCCTTCCTTCCTTCCTTCCTTCCTTCCTTCCTTCTTTCACGACAACAGTGGAATGCATTACAATTCGCCAGACTTCTTGTTTGAGGAAAGCTGTGAGATAATTTCATAAACAGCTTCTTTATATTTTTTATAGATCTTTTTTTTTAACCTTAACTGAAAAGTTTTGATAATGAAGTATCATTCTATTTATTTCAGGGAAAATGTTGGAAAAATAAGATTTGATAATATTTGTCTTCGTTTTCTTCATATAATTGTAAATTTTTTGCCAATTGAGTCCATTCTGACACCAGGATCTAACTTTTTTAATGTCACATTTATTTATTTTTTCCCAAGTCAGAAACAGTTTTCTTTAACAAAGTGAAAATATTTTAAGCTGTGATGACAGTAAAGCTTAACAATAGTTTGTTTGGATTGAAATAAAGATAACATTGGAAATGAAAGATTTTATGTAACTGATTATGGACTGCTCACTTGGTTTTTCTAGCTGGACAAAGAAAACATGTGGTGTATTCTCCTCTAAGAATGGAACTACAACTGGAGATAATAAGGGAGGGAACTTAATACCTTAGAATTGGTCACTGAAATCTTGTTTAGTCTCTTAGAGGCATCTGGTGCCTTAGTTGCTTGCTTGCTTTGTTTTTCAGTTCTGTTATTCAGTTGTCTTGTGCAGTTAACCCATTACATTGTGATTACTTGTTGATATGTCTTTTTTTCTCACTAGATTATGAGGTCCTGATCTTAGGCATATTTCATGGTTAATAACTTGCACAGGACCGGCCATGTAGCTATTGCTTAACAGTGTGCTTCCTGAACTAAAAGCTCTTCAATTTATATGCCTCTTAACTGTTTTCAAAAATTAGATACTGGGGGCTGGGGTTGTGGCTTAGAGATAGAGCGCTTGCCTACCATGTGTGAGGCACTGGGTTTGGTCCTCAGCACCACATAAAAATATAGCTCAGTTGGTAGAGTGCTTGCCTTGCATGTACAAGGCCCTGGGATCAATCCCCAGCACAAAAAAAAAAAAAAAAAAAAAAAAAAGTGTCCGCCTATAACTAAAAATAGACATTAAGAAAAAAAAAAGATACAGGTTCTCTCCTTTTATTTATTTTATTTGCTTTAGGTAGCATCTGGAATGGTAGTACCATACAGAGAGCCAAGTTATTTGGATATAATTTGATGTGGTGATTTATGTGGGGAGAATTTCACATAGGTTCTTTTTTTAAAACATTTTTTAGTTGTAGATGAACACAATATCTTTATTTTTTAAATTTATTTTTATGGGGTGCTAAGGATCTCAGTGCCTCACACATGCTAGGCAAGTGCTCTATCACTGAGCTACAACCCCAGCCCTTACATAGGTTCTTAATGTTGGTCTATAGATTATGGTCTGCCATGGGGAGAGAAGATTTCTAGGGGAGAAAGCTCTGAGCACTTACCTGGAGAGGACAGTAAGGGTCACTTTTGTGAGGAAGCAGGTATGTGAGTTCTAGTCTCAGACTTTGTAAGCATGATTAGAGAGGCAAGGTACCTGGTATTTGCTATTGCTCAACAACGTGTTTCTTTCTTTTAAATATTTTTTAGTTGTCGATGGACCTTTATTTTAGTTATATATATGCGGTGCTGATTGAACCTAGTGCCTCACACACTCTACCACTGAGCCACAACCCCAGTCCCAACAATGTGTTTCTTGAAGTAAAAGATGTTCAATACATTTTCTGTGAGAAACACTACTCGGAAGCAGGGAACTTCCTTTGTGGCTAACAAAAATAGAGCTACCTAAATTCTGTCACTGGGCCTGTGTTAATTGTTGATAGAATGGAATATTTATGGATATAAAGTTCTGGATGGGTCAGTCAGTCCCTCTGGTATCTTCCAGTCCTGCTCTGAGGGAAACAAGATCCTTGATTGAGAAAGGGAGAATAAGAAAAAAAAAAATTGGCAAAGCCATCCTTCTCATCTGAGAAATCAATATGAAGAACCGAACTTGTAAAAAGAGTGTTTACTTCAGAAAAGGTAAGATTAGCCTTTTCAGGAGTGGCAAGGTCACCATCTGTACTCATAGGGAAAGCAAGAACTCACCACAGAGGCTGAGTTGGTGATTCCTTCACAGAGTCTTAAGCAAAAGTAATGTGTACTTGGTATACTTTTCAATATATCTTAATCAACCTTGCTTTTTCTTTCTTTTCTTTCCTTCCCAGGGGAAAGAAGGTAAGCCGGCTTGTTCAGTAAATATTTTCACAAAATAGTAAATAAATATTAAAATATTTAGAAAGTTTATGAAAATTATATCAGGCATGCAGGGTATGTGATTATATTTTTATTCATGAGATTGCTCAGTGGATTAAGAAAATAAAGTTGAAGCCAAATTCTTTTTTTGGAGGGTGGGAATTGGTAGAAAGTGATTTTTAAAACAGAAGATGTCTGACTACCTCTGAAGAGGGCATTGTGTTACTGACTCAGCTAAAACATAATGATTGTTTATAGAAATTACAGAAACCCTTGATAATATCACATTGACAGATGAGGATAAGTACTTTTAAAGATTGGTTTTATGCAAAGCTCTACTGTTTTTTCTCACTGTTAGAAACTTAGCTACCCTGTCAGTGTGTGATCAGATTGTGATGCCAGACAAGGGGAATCTGTGTAATCTTGCATAAAACTCAATTATTGCTGCTAAATAGTTGCTGTCAGGTTTTAATAAAGCCCTCTCACTACACAGAGAGAAGGCATTTTATTCTCTCCCTTGTCCTACTGGGAGGTGTAAATATATAATTAAGTTTGGATGTCATTAATCACTTTCAAGTTGTTTGCTCCAGGCTTTCAAAAATAACCCATTCCAAATCCTATTTTGATTAAAAATCATGGGCAACTCAAGTTTGCTGAGATGCTTGGGGTAGATGAGGTTATGAATTATACAGTTTATAAAATGTGTATTATAAAAACATTTATCAATTATTATTTAAATTTTTTTTCTGTCAGTCCTTAACATCTGGGTTGTCTGTGGCTATGTTTCTATCAGCTTCTTCTCTTGACTATGGGTTCAGTTGCTCTTTACTTTGAGTGTGCTCTAGTTTTTAATTATTGACTGGACATTGTGGTTGATGCATTTAAAAGGTTTTTCTACTAAAGAATGTTGAATTTTGTTTTAGTAGGCAGTTCCATTCCTGAGAGATAACCTTGATCTGATGGAGGCTTAGTTTGAGAATAGGTTTGCTTCTCTTTCTAACAGGTGAAAGCTTAGTCTTGAGATGTGGTCCTTATTTCTAAGGACCCTTCAGAGAGTTCTGTGGAAAGTGTGAGGGCTTGACCAAACCCTGGAGTGTTTATCAAGGCTCACTAATTTGGCAAGGCTCTAACCAGGAGCCTTCTGCCTGCTTTTTCACTCTTGAGTTTCTTGCTTCCTCTTGGTTTCCTGAATCCCATTTGCTTCTGCATAGTGAATTGTTAAAGGATTTGAACAGAGTTCTATGCATACTTTGAGCTGCTTCTTCTATGGTTGTCTTTTCCAGGACTTCTCTTCAAATTCAGCTGCTTTGACAGCTCCAGATGCCTCTGGCTCCCCATCCAGTAAAACATTCATTGTCTGCTTTCACTGTCTGTCTCCCTCTTGTGCTTCGTGGACCTGGAAGTTACCTTCACAGGAAGGCTACATGGATATGGATTTCCTGTGGTTTGCTTCTTTTTTGCACCCCACCCCTAAGCTCACAACCCATCCAATTTTCTGCCTACTTTTGATTGCTCTCTGGTGTCATTAATGTTTTGACCAGTGTTTATAATTGTTATGAGCAAGAAGGTTAGTTTGATTTGAGTTACTTTCCCATTATTTTTAATGATGAAATTTGAAATTATAAAGAGGTCTTTTGGAATTTCCTACACACCACTTAGGAGGTATTTAGCACAGTGTTTGTGGAACAATAAAGAGACACATGAGTTACCCAGCTTTTGTGGATGGGTGCTTGCCATCAAGAATCTCTACTTTTTATCTACCTAAAATGACATTTTGAAGTGCATCATTATAAATATGAAATGTTATACAAGTTTGCATCACATTTTATCTAAATATCTGCTGTCTGTAATAAACACTAAACATTGACAGTCCTTGCCAGGATTAGGGATTAATGTTGGTAGTCTGGGCCTCCTAAATCCATCCAAGAAAACTGGAGCCATTGCCTTTGCTATCCTCTTGACAAATTTAGCTATAGTAGTAGAGAGTAGAGACACTGGGCTCTCAGAACCCAGCATGCATTGGAGGATGCATCATTGACATTTGGGTGGTGAAGGTGCTTCCCCAGAAAGGCATTTTCAGAAGTCATAGCTGACTCAGTGTTTGCCCCTCTCAACAGATTCTCGTTATCACACTCAGTGCCGAGCAAGCAGTGTCATATCAAAGAAATCCACAGGGAGAGCATCAACTGTTAAACCACTTTCTCTTTCTTCTCTACTGACACTGATCCTGCCAGCCTGGGTCCTTCATTAGCTTACCCCTAGTTAGCATAAAAAAGAAAAAAATATGTATATACCTACACATACATATACACACATATGTGTATATTTTATGTAAATAAATAAATAAGTATATAAATAAATATATATAAAATATTTCTCTAAGGTGGGTTGACACACTATGGCATATATATATATATATATATATATATATATATATATATATATATATATGGTTGTTGGTGGTGGTGATGAGGAGACAGTTGCCTCAGGTGCGAAATTTAGAGGTCTGTTAAAGAGCTCAGTAATCAATATCAATAATATTTTAATGTCGTGGTTCAAAAAATCAAAATGAATGAAAAAACATTTTTTTTTCACCAAAAAAAATGGTGAAAAACCACCAAAATTTTGAATAAGAGATGATCAGCATGACTGATTTTCTTCTTTTGCCCCAGGCTTGAGTGTAGTTCCTTTGGCACGGGTGAATGATTAAGGCACCTGGTGACAAGCAGAGGACATAGGATTTTATGCCAGGTAGATTTGAGTTTGAGTCCTCATTCCTGCCAGCAATCAGATCTTTGGCAAGTTAATGACTATAATGTCAGCTAACATTTATTGAGTACTCATTATATGCCAGGACCCATCCTCAGTTAGGCTTTTTAAATGTACTACTTTAGTCTTTCTATGAGGCATAGTGTGTAAATCTCTGTTTTACCAATGAACATGTGGAAGCTCAGAGAGGTTAAATAGTTTGCCCAAAAACGACGTCCAAAAGAGATAAGTCTTTTTACTGATCTGAGATGTGCTCTGGGAAAATATGCTATCATTTTGAGTCTTAGTTTGCCTGTCAATAAAATGGGAACAAATTACATATTAAAGTAATAGTTCAAATAGTCTGAAAAGGAATTTTAAAACATTTGAAAATATATGAAAGATATTTTTTTTAAGATTTTTTTTTAATATGATTAAAAAACTCTGCTTTGTGTAGTTCTGATTTTGGGCAGAAAGTGTAGCACTAACTGGGCCTGAGTACTCACTCATATAACACTGGGACCTTGCACCTACTTGTGGTTGCATGAGTGTGCTTGGACCAGGCTTGGCTAGTTCTATTTCTGAGAAGTGGCCTTTGATTGGAAAGCTCTGTGCAGTTACTAAAGATGAAAAGAAGAAGGCAGTGAAGGGGCAGATAGAGGACATTGTCTGTGAAAGTATTCTTCAGTAGAGAAAACCGAATTAAAAAACTTGAAATTTCTCCTTTTTTCCTGATTAAGGGTGAACAAGTCCAGACCAATTTTACGCAGCTATGATATTAAGACAGAACAAATTCAACAACTTGATATGTTCCTGTCAGCACAGAAGTTACAAGTTGGTAAACATGGCATCTCAGTTTGCTAGTGAGTTACAAATGTACATGTGTATGTCCTGCGAGGCCTTTTCTTTAGGACTTGAGAACGGTTGTGTTCCCAAGTGAGTCTTATTAACACGATGTCCTTTAAAAATCCCTCCACGTACATTGTGTCCCCGAGGGGTCTTTAGAGGGGAATCTTGATCGACAGCTTCTTATCCACACATAGCAACAGAATTCCCATGCTCTTTTCAACTCATCTTTGTTCTTTAGATTGGAACCTTCATGTATTTCAGTGTTCAGTAGAGAAGTAGCAGGAAGTTCTGAAGCTCTGCCTGGATCCTTTTCCCCATCCTGGGTAACTGCCAGTAAGCTAAATCAATTAATTTTGGCCTGTAAACCTGGCATTAATAGATACGAGTTTAGCTTGACTTCTTTCAACACAGTCTCCAGGTTAACAATAATCCTATGTGAAGTTTCCTTCTTATTGTTCAATTGTGGCTTGTCAGCACCATTCATTTCATGTAGGAATTTTTTTTTTTTTTTTGTCCCTTCTCTTGGAAGCAGAATGGAAAAATATTTCTCTTTCAGGATTTTGAGAAGCTTAATTAAGTCCTTCATTTTAATTTTATCTATATGTGCTAGCAAAGGAGTAGGGGATATCAGAATACAATAAAAATGAAAACCTTGTAGACTTTATTTGTTAAGCTAGCATAAATGTGTGGGTATGATGGAGGTTTTTATTAAGCCCTCTTCTCAATGTCCAGTAGTAGGAATGAAGTTTAGTATCTCTCCTACCTCCACTGTCATACGTGTGTGTCTGTATGAGTATGTATATGTGTGAGTATTATGTATGCTGTTTTCATATTTGTCCTGTTTTTTTGCCTTACATACTAATGTCAGGTAAATTGGAATTTTTCTTGGATTTCCCCAAATTTTCTAGAACCTATTTATTCACTATTAGTAACTATCACTAAGCATTTAGTCTCATATGTCTAAAATGGTTGCTGATTCTCAGACTAGTACCATTATCATTATTAATGCAATACCTTCGATTTAAAATGTTCTTCACCAAAGTAGTCTCCTACTTGATCGTTATGAAAGGGGCTTTAGGAGAGGAAAAGTGAAAGTAAAGAACAAGAAAGTTATTTAAGTGACAAGGTGGTATTACTCCGTGAACACATTGAACTGGAGCATTTTGTCCAAATTTTTCCCCCCAAATAAATATGAAGAGAAGATTAGTGAGAAAATAGTGTGATTAGGTGTTTGTGTAGAACAGTGGTATTTAGAGTAGATTCAGGCCAGTTTCCTGCAGTTACTCTCTCTGTGACCCTGAATCCTGAATGCTGTAGGGTTAGATGGACTCTGAAGCACCATAGAATTCTCACTGTTCAGACAAAGGTTTAGTTTACATCACACTGATATTTATTGAGCAGACTACTATGCCTGATCACCGTGCTGGGTGTTGTGAACAGACAGAAAAACCACGAGGCCTGTGACTGAATTATCTACAGTTGTACCACGCGAGCTTGTGTCTGTGCACGCTGTTTCTCTTGTGTGAGAAGAGTGGCGGCCCTCTGAAGTCTTGCTGGGGGGAGGACACATACATATGTGTATAAGATTAAACATCCTGAAGTGGCACGGAAAACAAGAACTACTGAGCATCCCATGAGGAACAACTACAATGGGACCGAAGGATTTTTGGTGCACTACTCAGATTCTAAATCTTGGAATATTACTGGAGCTGTAGGAGATGGAGTGATAGAAAAAGGATGGGTGGGGCTACTGAGGAAACTAGAAAGCACTATTAGTACTTGGAGTAGTCAATACCAGTTTCTTTATTTCTTCTTCAGTGATAGAACTTCAAAACTTCTACGTTTTGGTGGCTCTTTTCTGTCTCTGCTTCCATTTGTGTGAGGTTTTAATAGCCAGTGTGTGGATTAATCTGGTTTCACAGTGACAGGGAAGCGATTTGAAAAATCATTCTTTAGCATGTGTTAGCTTTGTTTGGAGATGGAATGCCTGGAGAAAAGGGTGAGGGGAGGACCAGGGGACCGGAACAGAGGGCAGCTGGGAGCAATTACCATTCCCTTCCCCAGACCTTTTTGGCCTTGACTGTTGATTCTTGTGCTGCTGCCAGACAGAGCAGCCAGGTAGGCTTGTGAACACTCTTTTGTAAGCAAACAGTTCAGGAATCTCTAGGGCAAGAAAAAGAATGGATTGTGGTAGAGGGAGTGATAGAAAAACAGAGAACAGGGCTGGTCTTCGTAGTGCTGCGTGGTTCAGTTTCTTAGCTGAGAATTCAGGGTCTCAAACTCAGATCTCTTTTGTCCAGTGAATATTGGTCAGATTCTGTTCATTTTAGGGATCCAGAGTAAGGAAGCATCTGTTAGCCAAGTCTTTGGTTACCCCAAATTAGCTCATGTTCTTTACTGCTTGTTTCCTCTGATTATATAGTACATATCCAAACCCTCAATTATCCAGAATAAACCAGGACTGCCTATTCTGTGTGGAAAACATTTAATAGTGGTTTAAATTCTCCTGCCTAGACCATGGCAGTGCCTTAAGTCATTTAACCACTCATCCCTTTAAGATTTTGAAATGTTGGTTCTTGTGTAAGCCAGACACATTTTATTTCACCAGGCAGCTTGTCCTTTCTGAAACCTCAGTCATCCTAAAAAGTACCTCAAGAGCCTCCTTGACTTTAATTTTTCTGCCTTAGTCCTATTTGTGTATAATGTTTGTGGTGTCTGATGTTCTGTCTCATATTGCTGAAACTCATATCCTTGAATTTCTGGGTCACTCTTAAAAAATGGACAAACTTGATTACTAATGAGAAGGTGACTCATTTCCTTCCAGGCAAAGGCTGAAACTGACTATCAGAGTTCATAATTAGTCTCTAAAGAAACAAACTCTCTAATTACGGAGCATCACCTAGTTTTTCCTAAATTTTATGGGGATTTATGGTAGCATCATGAACTGGGGAGGCTTTTATGCTGTGTTGAGAGGATAAATGTGTAAATGAGATCTGCATAGAGGTCCTATGTGAATTTACTTAGAAAGTCCATTCCCTGTGAGTTTACAGTTAATACTTCTCAGACTGTTGACTTACACACACACACACACACACACACACACACACACACACGTGTCACTTTTTAGCCATGTGTGATTTATCAGTAAGGACTGAAGTGTCTACCACCATTCTTTGTTGAAGAAAACAGGCTGTCATATTAGCAAGTTGTTCTGGGGAAGACAGGAAGGCCTTTTTGTCCCTTCAGACTGTAGATTGCTTTTCAGTCAGTCCCCTTATCTTGTTTAAGTGTATTTGTTACTTCTCCTTTGCTTCTTTTTTCCTCATGCTTCCTGTGAGGGGCCAGCTGTGCAGTAGTTCATTTACATAGGCCTGTGTTCTGTGCACTTAGAAGGTGCTTGTTAGGGAAGGTGGTGAGGGCTGTAAAACAAGGGAGACACAGGCACATTTCTTGCTCCAGGGAAATGCCACTGACTCTCAGGTACTGACAGCAGTCAGAAGCCTTACATTCTTGGGTGATATTGCTGAGGAAGTTTGAAAGCCAGGATCTTGATGGTCAACATGCTTGGGAGGTTGAAGGGACTCTGGGGAGCACCTTTCCCTTGTTTCGTATGTGAGAAATCTGAGACTTAATACAGTTAAGTGAATTGTAGTGAATTACACAGTGTAATAAGACTAGGCCATAGACTTGGATTAAGAGCTGTCTCTCCAGACCCCATTAGACAATCTGAAGATCGAGCCCTATTTCTTTCGATTCCTAGACCAGACCTGAAAGAACTGATATTGGTGAATACATGTATTGACATAAAATCAAAATACAAAAGCAAACAAATACTTAAGGTTTTTGTGAGATAGTTTGGAAGACTAAGCATGTTAACCTGTACACTTTAATTTTTAAAAATTTCATGAAAGCAAACAATGTGAAAATTCTTTTGAGCTCCTTCTAAAGGAGTCTATCCTCTAGCTCCAAGGGGCTGTGGAACATACCAAAATGGACAGTTTTACAGATAAAGTGAATGTTGGAGATTATTTGGTCTAGCATCTTATGTCTAACACATAAGGAAACTGAAGATTGGAGAGAGAAAGTGACTTTTTCAAAGTTTTTAGGCTAGTGGCAAACCAGAACTAGTCTAGAGGAAAAGCAGCCACTCTATCAAAGAGACCTGGGAACATCCTAAAGTCTTAGATAGGAGATTGAAAAAAATGTACATGCTGTCTATGTTTTTATTCAGATAAAACCAAGCTTATAATTATTAAGTGTATAGTTATATACTAACAGTGTGTATGTGAGCCTAGAACAGATAAATGTGTATATGTAAATTTTAAAAGTATGTTAATAAATAAATCACATGCACACATCTTGACTGCTACTAGGAGTTTTTTGAGCAGAATGGTGCAGGAATATGTAGGGACATGAAATGTTGTCTTTCCCTGGCCGGGTTCAGTGAGTGAAGAGCCTCTCCAGAGTTAATGTGGGCTGCTGTGTGCATTGTGGTTTCTGTTCTAGTGCTGTCTTTTGTTTAGACTTGGGGGTTTATTTGGAGTTTTAGCTTTGTTGAAGAGCAGATCCAGCTTGGGCCATTGCAGCTTTCAGTGTCTGTTGTACTTGTTATGTCCATCCTTTAGTTTTGGGATAAATGTCATTTATTCACAGAGTACATTTATTTCTACTTTGAGTAAATTTGAGTATGTATGTTTGGTATGCTTGTTTGATATTTAGTTTCTCTGCTATGGAAGGCCACAAACCATTGTAATATCTAAGATTTTTTTGACCTTCAAGAATCAATTTTCTCCAATCTTTAGGCCATGGTCTTATCTCTTTAGGAAAATAGTAATGATAAGATATGGGCACCACATTTTTTACCCCCTATGTCCTCTCTTTTTATCATCTTTGGCTTTGTTTTTAAATTTTAACTTTAAATTTTGAAGTGTTGGAGATTGAATCCATGGTCTTACGCATGCTAGGCAAGAACTCTACCACGAACCACATCCCCAGTCTTCATCTTTGGTTTCAGTGATGCAGAGATTTGATGATTGACAATGATGATCCTTTGACCATTGGACTGCCTTTCTGAAATTAGACATTGTTCATGATAACTGCTCTCAAATGGCCTAATTTTTTAAATTTTTAAAAAAACTTTATTTCAATTAGGTATATGACAGCAGAATGCATTTTGATTCATTGTACACAATTGCAGCACAACTTTCGAATGGGCGTAATTTTTAGTAAGCAGAAAAAGTTTGAGGTATAAATAAGCAAATCCTTTGAGAATGTTTTTTGCATACACAAAAATATGAAGATACACCATAATGCTGTTCTGCCCTCAGAGCAGGAGGCACTTAAAAGTGCTAGGTAGTGTTTTAGCTAACTAAGTGGCAAATTGAAGATCCTGTATAGGTACTTAATATACCCATTTAAAATGTCATATTTTAAAAAACGTAAAAGCCAGTTATAGTTTCTTGGCTGATGATACAAAAATAAGTGGCAGCAAATTTAACCTGAGGGCCATAGTGTGTCAACCCACCTTAGAGCACAAGAGCCACTTGAAATGTTTCATGTCCTCCCAGGGCAGTGGGTACAGATGGGAAGAACTATTCTTTGCAGTTAACTTTTCTTGAAATATCCATATGATATTCTTGAAGCAGATGTTGCTGAAATTAGAACAGTGAATCATATCTGATTCCTCCTGTATCAGATTTTGGTTGATGCCACTTTTCTTAGTTGAGATGATCTATGCTGGACCAAGGCCAGGACCTAAACTGAGATCCTGATGAATTAGAGTGGTAATAAATCAAATAAATATCAACTACATTTTTCTTTGACAAATAACTATTTTCATTGCCATAAAAGTCAGATATTTTCAGTAAACATCAGAAAAAGTCAACCTTTATATGGAAAAGTTTTTAGGATGATCAGTATAATGGTGATGATTTTAATAAATTATGATAGTGATCATCAGTGATAGAACACTTGCCAGGCATGTGTGAGGCACTGGGTTTGATCCTCAGCACTGCATGAAAATAAGCAAATAAAATAAAGGTATTGTGTCCATCTATAATTAAAAAGTTTCTAATCTAGATGAAAAAAGTAAGTGTAATCCCAGTAGTGGGGCTGGTGCTTGTTGGTGCATGCTTCCAGGCATAGGCATGGGTGTGCTGAGCTGCTCACACAACACTACCCGCATCATCCAAAGTAGAGGAGCACTTTATTTTCTGGACCCATGGGTCCAGACTGCGGGGGATGGGAGAGATTGTGTGTGTGCACACGTGTCTCTGTGTGTGTGTTGGCTGATTTCATGTTTTTGAGGAAAATGTGATTAAAAAAATAATGTCAATGTTTGCAGGGAGCTTTTCTATTCAATTCAACCAATATTTATATGTATTTGAGTGGCAGGTCTAGGCTAAGAGTTATTTTCTATATGCTGTTTGAGTGTTTCTCAACTTTTCATCATTACTGCTCCTTGCCTAAAGGAGTCTTAAAATGTTATCCCCTAATTATCCCCCTTCCCCAGTATATTTGTTTACTTGTTGTGGTCCTTACCCTTTGGATGAACAAAAATCCTTATAATATCTATGATCCGTTTTTTTTTTAAATTCTCAAGGATCAATTTTCTCTCCCTAAAATTTAGCCATTTCTTTCAAGGAAAAGAGTGATTTTTGTCGTAAACAAGCATTAGATATAATTATTTTCTTCCATAATGTCTGCTATTTTTATTGTCTAAAATTTAGATGCTTTTTTGGTAGTGTTTCAGGGCATTCTGAAATTATATTTTCCAATTATCATTAAAATGTTTTGCGTACCTACAGGAGTGATTAGTTTTTTTCTTCTTCTTCTGGAGAAAGGTTATTCAGAATCCACAAAGAAATACTTTAGGGACTGGGGCTTTGGCTCAGTGGTAGTGCACTTGCCTGGCATGTGTGAAGCACTGGGTTTGATTCTTGGCACTGCATATAAATAAATAAAATAAAGGTCTATCAACAACTAAAAAAGATTTTTAAAAAAAAGATATACTTTAGTTTCTTACCCTCTTAAAGTTTAAGTAAATACAGATCTTTCTCAAACCTTCCCCCATATTCAGGTTTGGTTTGATACTGGGTACCATTATTTTTGAACTAGGAATCCTTTCAGACCAAACTGAAAGTTTTTCAAACTATTTCTACTTTCAGACATATTTTGGACTTTAAACTTTGAAGGTGGTCATCTACTCACACTGGGAACAAAAAGCAAGCTCCCATACTCAGTTTTCTTCCTAGGAATCTTATTTAATTTTCACGCCAGTCTCTAAAATTCTACAGTGCATGCTGTTGAGGTCAGTGTTGCAGGCCCCTGTGGTTCATATTGTCAGTGTTTTACCAAAAACTAATAAAAGTGTGAGAGAGTGAAGACTGCGGGGGATGGGAGAGATTGTGTGTGTGCACACGTGCCTCTGTGTGTGTGTTGGCTGATTTCATATTTTTGAGGAAGATGTGATTAAAAAAATAATCTACTCCATATGCAGTTGGCCCACTTTGAATGATTTAGGGGTGAGTGAGGGTTAAAAAATACTCTATATATCAGGAATCTTAATTAGTTAAAAAAATCCTTTGGGTAAATAGCTCAACCTAGTGGTTCCCAAACTTCAAGTGTAATTAAAGAGTCTTTTTAAGGTGTAAAGATTCTGTGGGCCCTTGCATGTTGCCCTTTGGCATTTGTTAAGGATATGAGCTCTGAATAGTTGAATGCCTTCCATATGCCAGTCACTATGTCAAGCTCTGGGGTATGGCAATGAATAATTCTTGTCTGCTAGGGAAGATAATCATAATAAAGGTTAATGAGTGATATAATATGTCAGGGTTGGGGGAGCATATGGCCAGGGTGTCCAGGCTGTTTCTCAGAGGAAATAATATTTAAGCAGAGGCTTGAAGGAATTTTAGGGCTTATCTTTGAGAAGAGGGTGGGGAAAAGTGTTTTGGGCTGAGTGAACGTCATATACAGAGGTCTAGAGGTGAGGAGTGTTGCTCTGTAGCCTGTTCTGTCAGCTGGAAGAAGTTGAGTCTGGCAAGAATACAGTGCACAAAGGAGAGATGATCTTGGGAGGAAATCATCTCAGCCTGTTGTTTGAATACAATGCATCAGGTCAAAATCTACTAAGAACTCAAGAATTACATTTTAGAGGCTGTGAGTGTAATTCAGTGGCAGAGTGCTTGCCTAGCATGTACTAGGCCCTGGGTTCAATCCCCAGCATATACACACAAAATCATTTCAATAACCTCTGTATTTTAGTAATCACAGCAGCATCTGTATATACTTTAATGTAGACATGACATTATTTGGTAGTTTATAGAGTGATTTGTCAGGATTGCAGACTCTGGCCATAATTCTGCAGTCCATAGCTTGGGAACAGGCTTATCTCATTCATTTTTGTCTATTACTGTGAAGGGTACTTTTTGTAAACTCACATGACTAGGGTATGTCAGTTATGTTTTAATCACACATTGATATTTTCTTGGGGACCAGGGCAGTAAAATATGGTAAGGCACTGATTGTGTGCTGGAAGACAGAAGAAAGAACCACATTCTGTAAGAGCAGCAAAGCAAGTCTTTGGACACTGTTTGTTGTATGTCCTTTCCCCATCTTTCAAGTGAGAATTGAAAATTGAAGAGCCTAGGCGCTCAGCTTAGCTTTGGAGTTCTGATAAATGAGCTCAGACTGTCAACTTGAAGATAAGGGCATTTGCAAAGGTCTTGTGTCAATAAAGCGTGGTTTCCCATTGCAGAGGTTCCTGATTTCACAGTCTCCAGTGAAGAGGAACGATGCTGTGAATGAACAGCTTCAACGCCTGTCCCACTTTAGCCACTCTGTGGCTTGGATTTATTACAATAAGTGTGTGTTCATTGCTTTATTCAGATGAGGGGTAGAAAACCCTGAACACATTGCAGACCAAGTGGGGTGGGGCTCCAGAAGACAGCTCCCAGCCTCACAATTCCCTGTGAGGTTATTTTCCTGTGGGAAACTTAATTTGGAAGCATTCAGTTTAATGTGGGGACTGAGATTAACATTTTCTGAAATACTTCTACAAGAAAAGCAGAAATGTCTGTCCAGGGAGCTGAATTTACATACTAGAAAAATGAGCTGCCCTGCAGTATTCTGTAGTCTTTGTATATTAGTTGTGAGTGTGTGTGTGTGTGTGTGTGTGTGTGTTAGAGAGAGCACAAGAGAGCGAGAGAGGGAGGAAGGGGATTTGATTGTATACTTGTCTTTGTTTCCTTTACATCAAACTAACAGTGTTTTACCACAAACAGCCTTGTTCTGGGCCCTATTCTATACACGAATCTTTTTTTTTTTTTTAAGTTCTTTTTGTTTTTTCCTTCTTGCTGAATAAGCTATAATGTTTCCCTTTTTCTCCCCTTTCTTTCTTTTTTTTTGGAGGAAGGGGGAGTGAGAGTAGGAGTGGGAAGAGCAAAAAGTCAACATGATAGAGCTTCTTCCTTTTTCTTCCCCTCTTTACCAGGAAGTTAACTGGAAGTCTTTGTGATTTTTTTTTTTTTAAACAAAGTTTGTAGTTAGCATAACCCAGTTAGTTACCTTTACACAGAGTTATAGAATTGAAAAGTGAACAATCTGGTGAGACATGGAACTGGAGGTACTGGAAGGAGGGGGAGGCCATGAAGTTAGCTCAGTGGGTCGGGCTCTTGAATGCCAGCCTAGGCATTTGGACTTGATTCTGCAGGCTTCAGGGCATCTAGAAATTTGCAGTCAGAGCCTTGGGAATTGAAAGTTATATAGGAACTTTCACTGGTTACAGCTAGCTTTGGCTGTTAGCAATTATTTTTATCTTTTTTAACAGGGGGAACCAAAGAGGGGGCAGGAAACCAAGCTGGCATTATGGCCACAGGAAAGAACAGACTGATTTGGGGCTTTTCTAACTGCAGACCTTTGTTACTGACCGATGCTTAATTTGGTTTCTGGGTTTTGTTAGTTTTTTCCCCTACCCTTACCTCATTTACCTTAATGACAGCTCCCCCTCTAGAGCTCAGCTAGGGCAGGCTGCCACTGCGGATTGGGGGGCCGAGAGGCCCAGAGCAAGAAGAAAGTGGGTTGAAAGCTGAGTTCTGTTTAAAGAATTTTCTGCTGGAAACTAGCCCAGAGGGAGTAAAGAGGAGCTTTAATGAGGAGCAGCTGCAGTGCCGACACAACCCACATGAGACATTTTTTTCCCCTCCGTTCCACATTCTGTATAGTTTTTAAAAAATCATGATTTTGAAATAGCTATTTTGTAAAGCATGTTTCTCTTTTTCTTCTTCTTGTATGTGGTAGGATTTTGCTTTGTTGTCGTTTTTTTTCAAATGGCCAAATCCTCATGAAAAAAAAACAAAAACAAACTCAAAACACCCCAAAACTAAAGACAGAGCTGCAGCAAAGCCCTGGATGCAATTTGTGCTCACCCTGCTGCTACAGAACATTCAGCAGAGAAAACAAGGACAGAGAACACTGGCTTTTATTTGGAAAAGGGGCTTATTTCCTGCTCCGACTTCAGTCATCTTGGAGCCGACACAAGCTGCTGCACTGTTTTAAGCTTTTCTGTAGACGAGTGGCTATTCACTTAGGAAACTTGAAAGAACAATTTTTTTTCTGTCCTGTATTACTAGGGAGACTGATCCCAAACTGCAGCCATTGCCAGATAGACTGGAATTGCAATTCACAACCCAACTTCGTTGAAATCTGTAAAGTGGCTACATGTAAATTAATCCAGGCTGCTGGTGACATGTAAGAGTTAGGGTCTGGTTTTCATCTGTGTTAGTGAGGGGGACCATACAGGTATCCTTGCAAATGGAATGTTTTCTAGTTCCCTTGTTTTTCTCTCTTCTTTCTTCCCTCCTGTTTGTCCCATTCTTCCATGTGTATGTTTGACTAGTAACAATGAAAAAGTGGTCCTCTTCATGTCTGAGATTGGAGACTTTTAAAGAAAAAGTCATGGATATATTTTGACTTGAAAAGTATCCAGATTAATTTGTGGAATTATTTTGAAGGGAAAAAGTCCCCCTCCCCCCACTCTTCATTCACAGCCTCACCTTTGAACCATATTCTTTCAGGTTCCAAAGCTTAAGAAGGGATGGAATAGAAGGATGTCACTGAGAACCATTAAAGTAACTGATGCATTCCGCAGAGGAGAAAGGTGTTCATATAGCTTTGGGAATGAAAGGCAGCTGTTAGACGTACTTGGTTATTTTTATACACACACACGCACACACACACACATATAATAAATTTATATATATATATATATTTATATTTTAGTTGTTTATAGACACAATACCTTTCTTTCTTTATTTATTTATATGTGATGCTGAGGATCGAATCCAGTGCCTCACATGCCCAAGGCAAGCGTTCTGCCACTGAGCCACAATCTAGTCCTGTATTTGGTTATTTTTTTGGAAAATTTTTACATACCTCTTTGGTTGAAGAGGTAGACTCTTTTTCATTTGTACCTGAGTAGCTCAGTGGAATTATAAATGGAACTTGGATGTTTATCTAGTCATGTTCCTGGCGTCTAACCAAACTCAACTTAAGTCATCTCAAGAACTCTCTTCTTTTCAGGCAATCTTACTTTTTACTCACACTTACAGGGTATAGATTGTCCTTATGTTTTAGGTGAACAGGGATAAATGAAGTTAGGAGATCTCCTGTCTTAGCCAGAAATAAAGGATTCTGAAGGATCCTTGTTTCCTATCTCACTTACCCATCCCTCCTCTGTCTTCCTATGTACATAATTCTGCTTAGCTTCCTGGCGTGTGAAGGATAATAATCTAGTACCTCAGGAGGACTCTTGGGGTTGATTTGGCTTGTTTTCTGCCAGGCAGAGGACAGCGTAGAATTGGAAGGAAATTTTGTAGCAGATCTGGACTGAGCGATTGTTCTTATCCATAATATGAGATTTAACCTGCTTTGGAACCAGTTGCTTAGTGACATGGTTTTCAAGGAACTTGCACAGGACTTCAAGATGTGCTCTTCCCATCAAGAACTATTTAATAGGGGGTGGGAGAGAGGCAGGCAGGAAAGAGAACAGTGGCCTAACTGAAGAAGAGCCATGTGGGTGGAGTCAGTGAAGGCAAGTCACTGCATTTGCTGTTGGAGGGTTTGGGGGATGGTGGATGGTTTGAAGGAGGTTCACTGGAGGATGTAAAGTTCAAGCAGATCTTTGAGAAAGGATGAGAAAGGCACATAAATGGGAGACATACCAGATAGGAAGTATGATATTTCTCACTGAAATTAGAAGATTTTTTAAGAATTAAACTTATTGTTAATATATTTTTTTTTGGTACTGAAAATTTAACCTGGAGTGATTTACCTTTGAGCCATATCCCCAGTCTTTTTATTTTTTATTTTGAGACAGGTCATACTAAAGTGCTGAGGGCCTCACTAGGTTGCTAAGGTAGGCCTTGAACTTGCAAAAACCTGCTTCAGCCTCCTGAGCCATTGAGATTATAGGCATATGCCACTGCACCCAGCTACATGATTTTATGTAGGGGACAGTAGACTAGATGGTGGAAATAATCCATAGTGTTTAGGTTATAGGTTAAGATGGGTAGATGGTTGTAGGCAAGCAGGTCAGAGATTCTAAGAAAATTCAGTTTGCCAGATTGGGTGCTCATGCTAGTTTCCAAGCAAAAGAGTGACATGGTCAAAATTATGTGTAAGAAGAATTATTTCTTTTAAAATTAATTTTTATTGTACCATTATAATTATACATAATAGTAGGATTCATTATGTCATATTTGTATACACACATAATTTGATCAATCTCATTCCCTAGTACCTTCCCTTTCCCTTCCCTCCTCCCTCCCCCTTTTTTGCTTGCTCTACTCTACTGATCTCCCTTTTATTATTATTATTATTTTAGTAAGTGCATTATAATTATATATGTGAGTGTGATTCATTGTGGTATAATCATACTTGGACATTGCATAACTTGGTAGATTTCATTCCCCAGTACTTTCCCATGTCCTCCCTCTTCTCTCTCTCTTCGACCTACTTCCTATATTCTATGGGTTTCTGAGAAGGTTATTCTTTAAGTAATAATGTTTCAGCCAGGAATTTCCAGACAGTCCCTGTGGAGAGATGTTGATGGGATGCTCATGAAGTTAGGAAGACTTTGCTGACTGAATAGGTATTAGTCTTGGGGCAAGACTTAGTAGCCTGCTTTCAGTGAAATACTATTTTATCAGATGATCTAGGTAAAGATAGGGATAAATTTGTAGATGATGCAAAACTGGGAAAAATTGCTAGGTTCACAGATGATAAGCTTGGGGCAGGTCAGTTAGCTTTGGTGTCCTTATCTGTGCTACAGGGGTATGGCTTCTGGGGTATGGTGCACTGCTGAAATTCTGTAATTATATGAATACATTGTAAATGTTGTCCCAATCAATGAAACTTGGGAGTAATGATTCCACATGACAAATTTAAAAGGAACCAAATGATAGTTCCAATTACAAAGCATAAGATATAAGTACAGGATGAGAAAAATGTGGCACTAAAGTAAAGTAGGTCATGTGAAATAAGGCTCTGAGCTTTTTATGTATTCAGGAGCACATAGTAGTATATTGTGGCTTCTAAGAAAGTGAACATAGCTTTAGACTGAGATAGAAGAAACAGTGTCCAAATCAGGAGATGATGGTTCAATTCCATACTGCACAGGTGAGAACACATATATTATCTTTTTCCATTTGGACCCTTTAAAATTTTTATTCTTTTTGAAGTGCTAGGGATTGAATCCTAGGGCCTCATGCATGCTAGGCAAGCACTCTGTCTCTCAGCCACATTCCCAACCCCTTAAAAAGATTTTTGGAAGATGGTGCAGGATAGCCCAGGGATGAAATGCATGGACTTTAGAGTCACACCTAGGATCCTCCCTCTAGCATCTACTAGCTGTGAAATCTTAATCTTTCTAAGGTTCAAAATTCTTAGCAAGTATATAATCATAGTAAGTACTTAAAAATATTAGTTATTATTACTATAATTACTATTATTATTACTGTTGTTATCATAAACATAGTAAAGCTACTAAAAAGGTGTGGAAGCCTGGAAATGATTTTATACTGAGGAATAGTCCAAAGCACTGAATCCTGGGAAAAAAGAACACAGAGAATCTGCATAAGTGTCTTTAGATTCTTGGAGAGCCACGTGTCAGAGAAGAAGTCTTGCTCCTTTTTGTTCTAGAGCGCAGGGACAGCCAGTGGGTGGAAATTGTAGAGAGGAAGAGTTTGTTCTTTTTAAAATTTAGATATAACTCACATGCCATAAAATTCACCCTTTTAAAATGTGCAATTCAGTGGTTTGGGTATGCTCACAGAGTTATGGGACCTCCACCATTGTCTAATTTCAAAGCATTTTCATTGCCCCCAAAAGAAACTACTCCTTAGTGGTTATTCTCCATTTCCTCTTTCCCCTAGCCCCTGGTAACCTAATCTCTTTTCTCTCTCTCTGGATTTGTCTATTCTAGATATTTCATGTGAATGGACTCATACTTGCAGTTTTTTTGTGTGTGTCTACCTGCTCTCTCTTAGCATGATATTTTCAAGGTTCATCCATGTTGCAGCATGTATCAAAACTTTATTCTTTTTCCTGATCCAATAACATTTCATTGCATGGACATACCACATTTTATTTATCCTTCATCAACTAATGGACATCTGGTTTATTTTCACTTTTTGACTATTGAGAATAATGCTGCTGTGAACATTCTTGTTCACAAGCTTGGGGCAGGTCATTATGTTTTCAGTTATCTTGGGTACATACCTAGTAGAGGAGGCAGAGGGAACATACCTAGGAGGGGAGGCAGAGGGTACATACCTAGGAGAGGAGGCAGAATTTTCAGACTTAAAAAAGAAAGAGATTTCTGATAATGGAAAAACTGAAGACTGTTCTGTTGAAGCAGCAAGCCCATACCTAACAAATACATGGTTTTTCATATGTGCTGGGTGGTATTCTAACTGCTTTGCAGTGATTTAAAAACCCTGTGAGGTAGGCGCTGTTATTAAATCTGTTTTACAACAGGGAGGCTTAGCACTCTGCCCATGATTTAGCTGGAATTGAAACCCATGTGGTCTGGTTCTAGAATCTGCAGGAACAATTATAATTTCAAGCACTTACTAAATTCTTACTATTTGTCTTTTACCATGCTATATGCTTGTATTCAGAGACTGGTGACCTTCTTTTAGAAATATTTTAGAAACGATTATCTTGTTGAATAAAAATTACATTAGGGTGCCCTGAATCTTAAGGTACCATCATTCCAAGGATGGATAGAAGTAGGGAAACAGCAAGAAGATGTCTGGCCCGAGGCTTTTAAGATGATCAGAACTTGTGTCAAAAAGGAAACTGTGAACATGAATAGCAGGTATTATATAAATTCAGTTAATAAGACTTGTCAGGACATGGCAATAAATTACATATAACTTAGAGAGATCAACTAAAAGTGACTTTACATTGTGAGTGGAATCCTTAGAAAATTGAAGGAATTAAAGTTTCATGGGGAAATGGTCTTTTCCAAATGTTTAGTTTCAAGTATGTACACAGATGTAGATAGACGGCTTCTAGAACATTAAACACATGGAATTGGAGCAGTGTATTTTGGAGTAGTACATTTCAGTGGTTATTTAAAACCATGTCAGTAATACCATCACTATTGAATGCATATGAGAGAAAAGAGAAGGACAGGCCAGACTTCAACTTTAAGACGGCCATAACTGATGAAGAAGAAGAAAAAAAGGAATTGGCAGTCTAGACTAAGATCCTTCTTTGCAGTGACCTAATGGGTGCACCTGGTCTGTATCCTAGTTACACTCTTAACTATTTTCTGCTACTCTTTCTTACTCCCTTTGGCATAGCAGCAGAGGTCTCCAGGTTTGTGCCATTCCTTGAACAGGCCAGGGCTGCTCCCCTATCTTAGAGCCTTTGCACTGGGTATTTCTCTGCCTTGAACAATTTTCCCTTAGTTCCTTGAATGGCTAGTCCCTGACCTCATTTGGATCTTGACTCAAATTATGCCTTCTCTGTTGTATTCCGCTGCCTTTCCTATCCTCTACTATCCCAACAGACACTGGTATGGCAGTATGTAAAAAAGTGGATGTGTAACCAATGTGATTCTGCAATCTGTATACGGGGTAAAAATGGGAGTTCATAATCTGCTTGAATCAAATGTATGAAATATGATGTGTCAAGAGCTTTGTAATGTTTTGAACAACTAATAATAAAAAAATTTTAATACCAATTAAAAAAAATTATGCCTTCTCAATGAGGCCTTCTTTGATTTTCCTATTTAAAACTGAAATAGCTCTCCTTAACACTTCATGCCCCTATGCCTAACTTCATCATTTCCTGTTTTATTTTTCTTAATAGCATATACTACACCTAACATATAAATATCTTTTACTTACAGATTTTTATTTTTGTATTCCCTATGAGAATTTCAACTCCTTGAGTGCAAGTATCTTCCTGGTCAGTTGTCCCTCAGTATTTATGGGGAATAGGTTCCAGGACACCCCTCCACTCCTGCCCTGTATATACCCATATCTGTATGCTCAAGTCCTTTATATAAAACAGCATAGTATTTTCATATAACCTACAAACATCCTCATTTATACTTTAAGTCATCTCCAGATTACTTATTATACTAATACAATATAAATGCTATGTGAGTAGTTGTTCCACTATTCGTTTAGGAAATAATGACACAAAAATTCTGAACACTTTCAGTATAAGCACCATTTTTTCATATATTTTTAATCCATAATTGGTTGAATGCATGGGTATAGAGTCTGTGGATACAGAGAGATGACTACTAGAAAGCTGCCTGGTACATAATAAGTGTTTACTTATGTTTTTGCAAGAATTAATAAACATTATGAGTTAATTTTCATTGAGGAAACCAGTAGGAGAATATTCTTCATCCTCATTAACATCATTATTAATAAGAATATTAATGCTATTAATAAACTCCATATATCTTTGCTTAGAGTTGGCAGACTTTATGTAAAGTGCCAGAGAGTACTATTTTTGTGGGTCCTGTGGTCTCTTTGCAGCTATTCCACTCTGTCGTTGAAGTGCAAGAGCAGTCATGGGTGAATGAATATGGCTGTGCTCCAATAAGACTATTTATGGACACTGAAATTTGAATTTTATATAATTTTTGAATGCCACAAAATATTATTGTTTTAATATTTCCAACCATTTAAAAATATAAAAACCATTTTTAGTTCACAGGCCATACAAAAACAGAACAGTTGGTCAAATTAGACCTGGGAGCTAGTGTGCTTTACCAATCTTTACTTGACTGGTTTCTTCAACATGTCTTAGTTGAAATTTATTTTTTCATATTTGGTTGGAAGCAACAATGTGGCTTAACCCCTAGAAACAGATAATTCAGAAATATTTTTGTTCCAGAAACTTTCATGCCTTGTTCCATTTTTGTTTTCCTGGGAACCTTGTTTTCATTGTGTATTTACGATGTTAAAATTTAAATAAATTTGTATTCTCTTGGCAGATGCCTTATGGTAGTTTTAAGAGTGGTAATATTTAGGAGAAAATCTGGTCAGAGCCCACCCAGGTTTAGAAGTTTGCTGTTATTTAAAAGGTGAATAATTCCCACATGGGAGAGCCAAGCCAGGCCTAATGCCTGAAGGACTGTCACTGTAAATGAGAATTGTGTTGCAGTTTTTAACATCATCCATAACACATTGCTTGAATAAGCTGCAAGTGCTTTTAATAATATAACTCAGGGTTAACTTTAGCTGTGCCATAGTAGTACTCTTTGCTCCTCTACTTCAGAAACAACAAACAAAACAAAAACAAAACTCTATTATCAAATCAAGCTGTGATTTTGGATAAGGCATCATATTTTTCTTAGTTCGCACAAAGGAGAGAAAAAAATGTTTCTCATTTGTAAAGCTTTTTAATACTCATATGGTTTTTCACATACTTGACTTTGTTCAGTTCTCATACTGCCAGAATGAGGTAGCTTTCTTAAGTATTTTAAGAGGTGAGAGAATAGAGGTGATAGTAATTTGCCCAGGAAGGTCACGGGCACTGGGACAAGACCTTCTCACCTTCTGAGGTACAGACTCTTTACTGTCACCTTTACCAAGTGCTGTGAACTTTCCTTTGCTGCTTCCTTGTTTCTGGCTTGACTTTCTCATGAAGGTGCTCAGAGCCCTCACTGCTCTTCCTCTGCCATGTTTTCTGTACACAGCTTCAGGAAGGGGTGAGGAGCTGCGGCCAGTTACATCACTGATGCTCTAGCTGTTGACCGGCTCTGTTTTCTCCTCCAAGCCCTTTTAGCTAGTGCACTGTCTTAGTTCCCTAATAGCTGACCTATCTTTTTTCTCAATAACTTTGGCCCCTGAAGACCTCAACTGGCCAATCAATAGCTAATGAAATGTCTTGGATATGATCAGTGGAACCAGGAATGAATTCAACTAGACCCCAGTGTTTTAGGTCTATGTGATTAGGAGAATCACCCAGTAATTCTGCACAGGAAGATAAGACAGGAGCTGGTGTAGAGGGTCAGAATTAGAGTTTGATCTAAATGTATTATCTTTGACATAATGGTGGAACAGCCTTTTGCATTCAGTTCTCTGTGCCCCAAAGAGTAAAATGGAGAAATAGTTTGAACCAAATATCTGGGTCTCCAGCCAAATAGAAAAATTTATAGTTAGAATCAAAGTCTTTATGTTTTTTTTAAATACTTCTTTGATGTCCCACTTAAATAATCTCTTCATATGAAATTTGAGATTTCCCATGCCTATTTGATGTTGTTTAGAAAAAAATTGTCAAAAATATTACTCCCAATTTAGAGCAGTTATACATCATATGAATTAAGAGGTGGCATATAAAAATCTTCCTCAATGCCCTAATGTGAAAAATGTTATAGAATGTTATTTTTCAGTTATTTTCCTCGTTCATTATGGTGTTTATATGGAATTTTAGATATTTTGTTATTTTAATTTTATTTCATGCCTTCTTGACTTAAAAATCTGACACTTGTATATTAACAGGTTTTAGAATGCCCTTTTGAACCCTTCCCTGTTCCTGTACCTCCTTCCCCTTTTCTCTATTGCAATCTCAATTACCCGAATTTAACCCAGAAAGCTATGTGCAGGCCAACTGGTGTTTAAACGGCAATGAGACAGAATTTACTATTTCTTGATACTTAATTTTGAAAAAGTACATGATGTCTTATATATTTTAAATTGGAGGAATAAGAGGGTTGATTCCATGCATTATCATGTGAACATTGTAATCCTATCAAAGGGCATAGTTAATGCTAAGCGAAGTTAGCCAATCCCCCCCAAAAAACAAATGCCGAATGTTTTCTCTGATATAAGGTGACTGACTCATAGTGGGGTAGGGAGGGGGGAACATGGGAGGAATAGACTAACTCTAGATAGGACAGATGGGTGGGAGGGGGAGCGGGTTAGACATGATGATGGAATGTGATGGATATCGTTTTCCAAAGTATGAAGACGTGAATTGGTGTGAACATACTTTATATACAAACAGAAATATGAAAAATTGTGCTCTATGTGTAATAAGAATTGTGATGCATTCCACTGTCATGTATTTAAAAAATAAAATCAATTTTAAAAAATGAGAAAGTTAATGATTTTAAGCAAACAGGTATCAACAGTGCTCTATGGGAAATCACATCATTCCAGGTTGTACCTACATGAACAAAGCTGTAGTGTATTTTGCCTTTGAGTAAGGATCATGCTGACTCACTGTGGTGGCAGACTCTGCTGGATCATCTGCCTTGTGTTCTGTCACCTGCCAAGACTTGGAAGGACCAGGTAGTATGTGGTAAAGTTCTCTAAGTGCTCCTTCTCCTAAAGTGAGGCAGTTCTATAACTTGTGCCTTCAGTCTCTTGATTCACAATTTAGTATTACTCAGATGAACCACATTACTATAAGTTTTTGTACTTACGAGGCATCAGATGTTTTCATGGACTCATCTTTTTTTCCTACAGATGTCCAGAGGGCTTCCTTGGAGAATATTGCCAACATCGAAACCCCTGTGAGAAGAACCGCTGCCAGAATGGTGGCACCTGTGTGGCCCAGGCCATGTTGGGGAAAGCTACCTGCCGATGTGCTCCCGGGTTCACGGGCGAGGACTGCCAGTACTCCACCTCTCACCCCTGCTTTGTGTCTCGCCCCTGCTTGAATGGAGGCACCTGCCATATGCTCAGCCGGGATACCTATGAGTGCACCTGCCAAGTTGGTTTTACAGGTAACAAAGGGGGCTCAACCTTGTACTTTCCTACTCTTAGCAGGTACCTTTATTTTGCTTTTTTAGATCATAGTGTCTGGCTCCTGTAGGGTCTCCCAGCATTATGATAAGGAACTGTCCTCAACTTCTGTTTGAGAGTTTTTAAGGAGTGGAAAAGGAGAAAGAAAGAAGGTCAAATACTTAGGCATATTTGACTCCATAAAGTGTTTATGTCAGGATTAGGGATCAAAGCAAATTCACTAAAGGAAAGTTACTGTCACCAGAAGGAAAGTCATGATTACTTCCTTCTTAAAATGTCTGCTGTTTAGACATTCAGGACACTGACTTCTCTGGTTTTGTGAGCTCTTTCTTTTTTTTGTTTCTTTCTTTTTTTCTCTACATTGTTTTGTCTTTATCTGTTAAATTTTCACGTTTCCTGAAATCCTATTTGGAGCCATATCACAGCTCGCCCTGAGGAATCTCAGTTTCTTCAGTTGCTTCAACAGCTGTCATCATCTTTGTTAGTTGCCAATGACTCTCACAGTCATCCCTGTTCCTCTGCCCCCACCCAAACATTCAGACTCCTGTTCTAACTACCTGTTACATTTTTCCTTAGAAATATTCCAAGAACCTCAAACTTAGCATGTTGATATAAGTAAGTGACACCAATACATATTCCAAATACTAAGACTAGAAACTCTCTCTCCTTGTCTGCAGCCTCTTAAGATCCTGTTACCTGCCAGCCTCTGAATTATTTCTCACTTTTATTCCTCTCTAGTTGCTCTGCTATTCTGTAGGTGTGGATTATGGTATCCCTCACCTAGATTGGTAAAGTAGTTCCTTAACTGATTTTTTCTCTTCATTTCATTCATCCATCATATTGTAGCTTTAGCTATAAATGCAGATCTAACAAACTCACCTCTTTGTAGTGTCTTATGAATTTTTGCCATCCACAGAATGAACTGTAAACTCTTTACTTGGCTACTTTGGCTCATCACAGTGTATGCCTCACATCTTTTCATAGCCTCACTATCTCACAAGCATCTAGGTTTGGTCACACTTATATTTTCATCATTTCTTAGAGATGTCATACTTCCTGTTGCTTCCATGTGGTGTCCTGGAGTGTTCTTCTGTTCTTCTCTATGATTGGTGATTGCCTGATTTGTCTTAGTGATCCTTTCATGGTTGCTTTAGGCAGTTAGTCACAGTTCGATTATTTTTATGTCACATTTTACTGTAATTGATTTTTTTACATGTCTCTTACCTGAATAGATTTTGGTTTCTTCAGAGGTAGATCTTAGCTTTTTTTCAAAATGAACCATTGGTATTTATTAAATTCAGAAAATTTGTTATTTATTAAATTGAGAAAAGGAGGACCATTCTCTACAGGTTGAGTTCATCTGTGGTCTCCAGAAGTAAACATTTATGTCCCTTTCTGCTGTAATACATACCTCTCAGCAAAATGAAGGGAAAAAATAGGCCCAAAATGGTAGTTCCTTCATTTCCTTTCTGCTCAGCACCTGAGATATATGTGCTGTGCCTAAGTCTGTTTGGTCCTTTCCCTTTTGGTTTGGCATTTGTTGATAAGCAGAGAGCATTTCTGTGTGACATTTCTCACATATCACGACTTTTCTCCTTTTAGCAAAGCTGTCATGTCTCTCATTTGCTTTTCGGTGGGGTCAAATATTTGGACAGCCAGTTGGATTATTAACAAATCCAGGGAGTTCTCATCTGTAGCTTAAAAAATAAAAGACTTAGGCTAATGTAAACAAAAAAGTTATATGAATACCAGATTTACTAAAAGTTTGGGCATATTTCTGTTTCTCTTTCCCTTTCTCCCTCTCTCAAGAATGTGCTCTGCTTCCTGTGGACAGATACCTTGGCATTTAGCCTGGCGGAGTCCCCCTACTCCTGGTGTCTTTCTGCCTGGAAGACCCCACAGAAGTTACCTTTTCAGACACCTGTACTCATGACAGCTTCTATTTTTTCTGACACATTGGAGGCCAGGGATCCTTCACCATCTCCAAACATATCAAGCAGTACCTATATTAAGACCACATATTAACAAAATGTTTCCCAGAATGGATAGTGTATTGTGTTTAAAGGAAATAGAAGTAATATTGACCTAAGAGGCCTCTTTAGTAACTTGTTGGGGAAAATATCAGTACATTTTAATGTATTCAGTAAAATAACTTGAGAATATACCAGGGGGACCTAGCCCCTGTTGGTGTGGCAGCTATTTATAATGGAAGGAAAGAGCAGAGCTGCGGTGTTGGGGAGCATTTAAGAATGACTTTATAGAGGAGGTAACTGTTGAGCAAAGTTGCTAAGATAAGGGAAAAGTTCACTAAATAATCAAAACAGAAGCTGGCATTCTAAATGGAGGAGCAGCTTGTGCAAAGACAGGGAGGTGTGAGAACGGATGGATCAGACCCTGTGTCATAGGGACCAATGTAATCCTTCAGGACTGGGCATCGTATGACAATGTGATCCCCTTATGTGCTCTATCCATGACGTCTTTGAGTCTCATCTATGGGCCTTGGAGAGTTTCTGAAAGGACCCTTGTATCAGACAATCTTGAGGAAGCTCTGATTTGTTCTTCCATAAAATCAAAGAGCTTGAGGATCTCCATGCAAGAACTCCTGCAGTCACTTCTTGGATGGGAGAGGGGTTTTGAAGCTGGGGCTGGCTCCTGATTATATGAAAAGTACTAAGTTCTCTTATCCTCTGTAGGAAAGCTGTGCCAGTGGACTGATGCCTGCCTGTCTCATCCATGTGCAAATGGAAGTACCTGTACCACTGTAGCCAACCAGTTCTCCTGCAAATGTCTCACAGGCTTCACAGGGCAGAAGTGTGAAACTGATGTCAACGAGTGTGACATACCAGGACGCTGCCAGCATGGTGGCACCTGCCTCAACCTACCTGGTTCCTACCAGTGTCAGTGCCCCCAAGGCTTCACAGGCCAACATTGTGACAGCCCCTATGTGCCCTGTGCACCCTCCCCCTGTGTCAATGGAGGCACCTGCCGGCAGACTGGTGACTTCACTTTTGAGTGCAACTGCCTTCCAGGTAAGGAACTCCCTAGTGTCCTAGGATTGGGAAACAAATCAATTGCAAGAAGAAGGTGGAAGTCAGTGAGTGTGGTTCAGTTGTTCCTTTAGGAAGTGTACTAAAGCAGGGAAAAAGGGAAGTGAGGATTTTGTGAGAGGTGGCTTGCTAGTGAGGGAGGAATTTTATGGGCCCACTGTGGTCTATAAACTGAGCAGGGGGTAATTTAACATGTCAAGGTTTATGATGATGAGTGGCTAGGAAATTGTTTATTGTCCCTTCTGGAGAAACAGATGATATAAGAGAAATAGAGTTCTGGGAAAGGGACAGGCAAATCTGGAGTGGAGAAGAACACAATGAGAATTAGACATTGGAAAATATGTATGCATGGTTAATAAAGTACTTTAAATTATAGTGACACTAAGAGTAGGTAGACAACTTTCCCATATGCTTTTGCCCCTGATAGAGTAATTCACTATAATTTGAATGCATCCACCCTCCCATATGTGATTTTCCCTGAAGATTTGGTCTTCAGAACCCTTACCCATGTACCTTCCCTGATTTGGGGGTAACCCTACCCTATCTTGAGGCTGGAGAATTTTGAAGCTGAGAGGGGGGGTCCGCTGTTAATCAATAGGTACTTTTTGATGGCCTCTGGTAGATAATGTATGAGAGACTAAGTAAATACTTTGTCATCCTCTGGGCTGGTAGAAGTGCCTTAGAGCACACAAGTAACCCAAGGTAGATGGCAAAAACGGAGCAGCTAGGTCTGGAAGCTCCAGGCTGGTGTTCCTTGGCAGGGAGGAGCAAATGGCCAGATCACTTTACTCCTTAAACAAGTGATGAGGAGGCTGAAAACCAAGAATTTTGATTGGGAACAGAGCATAAACAGCTGGAACAAATGAATTACTAAGCAACAAGGATCCTGTTTTTATACAAATATCCTTAGAACAAAAACAAAAGAAGGAAAACTGCGTGTGTGTGGGAATAATGTGCTAAATAAGCAGAATGGTCTCAAAAAGAAGTTGTTCTAGCCACTGTTTCAGAGTGGGAATCTTAGATTGTGGTGTTGTGGATATGGTTCACATAAAATGGGTTTGTGTGTTTTATCTTTTGGGAGTTAAGGGTCATAGGTTGGTCCTCAGTATAAGACCAAATAGTAATTTATTCATTTCATTTAGTAAAAATTTCTTGACTCTCTGCTATGTTCTAGGTACTGTTATGTGTTTGGGGTACAGTAACACAAGACACTGCTACTAGTTGCAATGAAAACTTTTTATCATTTAAGTCGTAAGAATATATTATGTGTATTGCTTTTAGTTTCTCTTTCAATAAAGAATAATGTTATCATTCTCTACTAAGTAGATGTTTATTATCATAATATTTCTGTCATCCACATTATCTTGCAGAAGGACTAACTAAAAGATATCCCTCACTCCTGTATTTGTTTGCATTTTCAGGGCTAGAGACAGAAATAGAAATATAAACAATTTAGTTTCGTAAATATTTTAATATTGCAAACATTCTAGTAGTCTAATATTGTAATGGTCTAAGTGGGTAGTAATTGAGGTTAGTGTGATTTATGGTTGAAGGCTAGATACTGTTTTCAGTTTTAAGAAAATTACTTTTAATAGTTGCCTAGAACAGTAGGTTGATTTGGCAGCAAAATTTTGAGAGGAAGTCAGAGAACTCAATAAAGGAAGTCTTTAGCTGAGAGAGAGTGATTATTCACTCCCATTGTCTCTGCATTGTTTTCCATTAACCTCGATAAGAACCTTAGGGAATTCTGAGAGTGTGTCCAGGAAGAGATCTGTCAAACAAGAATAGCATCTCTTCCTTGAGAAAGGAAATAACCAGGCATTCCTCAGCCAAGTTGCTGCCAGGGCTGGTGGGCTAGGGAGTGAGATTTTTGGCTCTCTTCATGTTCTACTTGTCATGTAAAGCAAGACATTTATTTATTCACTGACGGTGTGTTGGGGGATGCTGAGGGGATTTAAGCAAGGAGAAGATTGGGCAAAGATAAAGCTAACATTTATTTAAAACCTTTTGAGTTAGGTACTGCCAGGTACTTTCACACCCATTAGTGTAATTAAACACAAAATCCTTGGGGTTAGGAGTTATTTTTTGAGTTTCTCATGTGAAGTGACTGAAATTTGGTCGTGTTAAGTAAATTTACCCAAAGTTGCAGAGCTGATAACAGGAGAGGCTGGGCTCCTGAAACCCAGGCATGTTATTTCCAAAGCCTGAGCTTTTGTGCATCATACTGGGTTACATTGCACTGCTCATCTGCTTCCTGGAAGTGTGTTGAAGATGTGTTGCTTTCTTTAAATGCTTTGAGTTATGTGGGTTAAAATAATATGTTTACACTATAAGGGGAAAAAAACCCCCCGAAATACTCATAATTCTAACCAAATAGAATTTGTCACATATCAACCTATGTACAGAGCATTGTGTAGCTGTTTAGACATAGTTAAGTAGGTTATTTCTTGCCTCATAGGGTCCCATGGTCTAAAATGGATTAGTAGCTTGAACAAATTTGTAGAAGGAAATAAAATAATTTAAAACCATAGATGATATAGCAACACTTTGAATAAATATATATTTACAGTTTGTAAGATGCTGTTGTTCTTATGTCCCAGGTGAAGTTTGGGAAGTATTCATTTGATTTCCAGATAGGGAAATAGTGCCTGGAGATGATTTTCTTTTTAAGTTCTTTTTGTGGTGCAGTACTATTCTTCTTGTCCCTTGCTCAGTTTTTCCTTCAGATTATTCGAGAGATTGAAATGTTACTTAAAAGTAGTATTCACCATCTCCTCGTGAATAGTTTCCTTATTTAAAGAAAATTAGTATTTCTGTTCTAAAAATGGGGACACCAGGTCTTCAGGAGGTTTCAGTGGCTTGTTGAGCTATTTTGCAACTTTTCAAGAAATGGTTGCTTTTTACCACATTCCAAGTCTTTGCACTTCCCAGCCCCCTTCCTTAATTATTGACCTTGGTCTACTTTTTGTTTTATTTTTCTGTGACACTTATCTTCTTACTATATAATTTTTGCTATGTAATTTACTTCATTTTGCCTATTGTTTATTGTTTTATCTTTTCCAAATCCTATTGCCTCTTCCCGTCTCCAGAATGAAAGCTGGATCTTTGTTTTTGCTCCCACAAGTGCCCCAAACACCTTTTAAAAACGTCTCCTGAAACCTGAGAGGCCTGCACACACTTCTTAACTGACCAACTGTTTGAGTGCAGTGTCAGGTCACCATAATGGAGTATGCGACTCTGGGCTTCTCATTTTCTTCCTGGTATCAGGCATCCTAGACTGAGCCTGGCTTTGCTGATCCATAATGGGGGTAGGGGGAAGCGTGGGAGGAATGGAGGAATTCTAGATAGGGCAAAGGGGTGGAAGGGGAAGGGAGGGAGTATGCGGGTAGGAAAGTTGGTAGAATGAGATGGACATCATTACCATGTATGAAGTGCATGTATGAAGTACATACCAAGTACATGTATGAAGACATGGATGGTATGACTTTACTTTGTGAACAACCAGAGACATGAAAAATTGTGCTCTATATGTGTAATATGAATTGAAATACATTCTGCTGTCATGTATAACAAATTAGAATAAATAAATAAATTTAAAATAAAAAAAGGAAGAAATTTGGAGTGTTTTTCAACTCAAGTTGGTGAATAGCATGTAAGTTAGTGATTACCTTTAAATGGTTAAGTTAAAATTCTTTTCCTGCAAAGGATACTGTGGTCACTGAGAGTTGATTTTAGTATTATTGTAGGACTCATTGGGAAGGAATCAAAACTGCAAAAATGACTCATCTGGTGTGACATGGAAAATATGTTTCTCCACAGAGAGGAAAAAAGGCTATCTTTAAGAGGGAACTAGTAGAATGGAATCAAGGAACCACATTCCATAGTCTCCTTGGATCAGCAGCTGTTAATAATCTGGACCCTTCTTCGTAAGCTTCCATCATGTGAAGCCCGTAGTAGAAGAAGCCCTGAGGAGGGCACCCAGCTGCAGTAATTTTAACACAAGAACAATAAATTATTGGATCATTGACTCCCAGTATTTTGGTTTCCAGCCAACCAATTGGGAGAGAATGTGTTAGGCTGGCTTTATGTCTGTGGATATTTTAATAAATAGCACACTAATCAGAACACAGTGGGCTGTTTTGAGTCTACTGCTGTCCCTTGTGAGTTCACAGTTGGATTGGACAGTTCTCAGTGTACTTTCCCTTTTCTTTTTCTCTCACATCTGTTTATTCTTCTATAATTTTTTCTTCAAACTTCACAGAAAGCTGCCTGGTATGTCCTGTCTTTATCAGTGAAGGTTGATCCTTTTGAACCATCCTACACTTCACAGGCTGGATAGATGTGGCATCACTATGCATTAAAAAACAGTTTTCACATGTTTTGTGGCTTTTGTGTCTATTCTCAGATTCCTGAGCTCAAGAACTATCAGAAATATTTCCTTCTTGCACCTTTACACTCAGAATCGGGTGGTCTTCTCTTGGATATTATGTTAATTGGCAAGTTTGTTTTTGTGGCAGATTTCTTTCTTGGAAATTAAAAAAAAAAGTAGGCTTGTATCATTTTGCTTTTGTCCAGCTCTAGGTACCCCCTGATTCCCCTTGCTCTTTGATTCCTGTTTATGGGCGCTTTCCCCAAGACTTTGTGCCTGGCCCAAGAGCATCTTGGTTATGTCATCTCATCTTCCCTTCTCCCTTGCCCCTTTCCACCCTCACACCTCCCAGTGCCTGAAAGGCACTGATGCTCCCCTGAGAGACATTGCTCTCTGTGTGGGATGACACATTTAAAGACTTGTCTGCTCCCCTCCTCACTGCCATCCTTAATCAATGAAGTGGCCCACCAGTTTATAACAGCACAGTCTTTAATGTTCTTTCTCACTTTAATTTCTCTCCTTTTGGCCTTGTGAGGACGGGAATTGGCTTTGAGAAATGGGCTCCTATTAGTGCAGCTGTGGGAGCCCTTTTTGTGACTTTGCCACGCCATCCCACCCACAAGTCTGGAGGCCTGTCTTTTTCCCTTTCCCGTAAAAACTTTAAAAAGTATTTTTTAGTAGTGTCTGCTCTGTGACTTATTCTTAGAGCATTGCCCCCGCTCTTTGGATGGGTTGTTTCTTACAAGAATTTGCTAGCTATTTCCAAAAAGAGTTCTGTATCTCTATTTCTTTTTTTAAATATATTTTTTTACTTGTAGTTGGGCACAACGCCTTTATTTATATTTATTTTTATGTGGAGCTGAAGATTGACCCAGCGCCTTGCAATGTATTTCAGACATTGGAACTTTTTTTTTTATTTTAAAAAAACATTATTTATTTATTTATTTTTATGGGGGGGGGGTGGGGTGCTGAGGATTGAACCCAGTGCCTCACACATGCTAGGCAAGCACCATACCACTGAGCTGCAACTCCAGCCCCAGACGTTGGAACTTTTGACCTAAGGTTGTTTTTTTTTTTTTTTTTTGCTTGTTTCAAAGGAGACTCTGGGTTCCTAGGAAACATACTGACAAAAACTGGGTAGAGTTTCTGGTTCAGTGCTGACTCCTGCCTGCTGGCCGTTTAGTCATGGGCAGCTCAGCCTTGTGGCCCTCCACTTCCCTGTCTGTAGCAGTAGTGAGATTAGAGTATATAATCTCTAGTGGATGTTCTAATCCCATTGATACATAATAATATTAGCTAATATATTTTGTTTTTATAATAAATAGCATCTTTATTGAGATATAATTCATATGCCAACTTGCTTTTACAAAGCATATAATTCAGTGGCTTAGTATATTCATAGATGTGTAATCATCACCACAGTCAATTTTAGAATATTTTTATACTCCAGAAGAAACCACGTACCCATTATCAGTTGATACCCATTCTTCATAACTCCCTCCCAACCCTAGGCAACTACTAATTTAGTTTCTGGTTCAGTTTGCCTATTCTGGACATTTCATATGTAGTCATTAATGACTGACTCCTTTCACTTGTAATGTTTTTAAAGTTCATCCATGCTATAGCATATATCAATACTGCAGTCCTTTTCATGGCTGAATAATATTCCATCAAATAGGTTTGCCACATTTTATTTATTAATCAGTTGATTGGCATTTTGGCCATTGTGAATAATGCTGCTATGAACATTCTTGGACAAGTTTTTGGTGGATATAATGATATGTTACCATTTAGGGAGAGGGTATATGCCTAGGAGAGTAGAATTTCTAAATCATATAAAATCATATAAAATTTCAAGAACTGTTAGTCTCAGACAATATTCCAAACTGGCTGTACTTATATTCCAACCAGCAGTATATGAGGGTTCCAATTTTTTTGCATCCTTATCAACATTTGTTAAGTTCATGTCGAAACTCTTTTTATATGCTTACTATTTATTTGTGTTTTTTTTTTTGGAGAATGTCTACTTAAATCCTGTGCTCAGTTGATGATTGGGTCATTTATATTTTTTATAAAGCTATAAAAATTCTTTCTTTTTTTTTAAGAGTTAAAATGTTTTATTTGATTATTACACTGAACAGTTACCATGGAAGTTTGTTTAGTTTGATCAGGACATTGAACATTTTTCTTTTAATTTTTTAAATTTATTTATATATAACAGCGGAATGCATTACAATTCTTATTACATATATAGAGCTCAATTTTTCATATCTCTGGTTTTAATACATAGCATACTCACACCAATTTGTGTTCTTTATCCAAGACTCAGGTCTCTTATCAGGCAGATGCTTTTCTTCTATTTGTGGGCAGTCTTCTTACTTTCTTGATGGCATTCTTCGGAACCCAGTGTTTTTAATTTGATGAAGTCCAATTTATCTAATTTTTTTCCCTTATGCTTTGGGGCATATTTGAGAAACCTTTACTTACCTCAAGGTACAAAGATTTACTTCTGTTTTTGTCTAATAGTTTTATAATTTTAGCTTTTACTTCAGGTCCCTGGTCCATTTTGAGCTATTTTTTATGTGTGAAGAGGTCTAACCTCATTCTTTTGCATATGGGCATCTAGTTGACCCAGCACCATATACTGAATCAAGTGCTTTTTGTATCAATCTCACTTATTTAATCTTTACAGCAACTCTTCCGGCGAGGTCTTGTTAATCTGTATGAGGACAGAAAGTTAAGCTTTGTGCCCAGGGCCACTCAGTTGTCTCGAGGCAGGGCGGAGAGGTAGTTTGGCCTCATAGACTGTTTTTCACGGTGGGTTACCTCTCTTGCCTGTCTGCCTCCTTACCTGCCTTCCTATTGACCGGGAGGAACTATCTCAAAAACAGTCAGACATAAAAAGAAAACATTTTATTTCTTATCTGTTGTGGTTATGCTGAAATGCTTCTGCTTTCTTAATTTGTCTGTGGTTGGTGAATTCAGTTAGTTGTAACAGTGGCTAATATAAAGGCAGGGTCCTGGTTTCTGTTCTTTGTAACTTGGCTACAAGAGCCTTACCACCTCCCTGACACCTTGTTCAAGTCATTCTGAGTCACAGAGAAATACATTAGGGAGAAGATGACCATCAGGAATTATAGGACACCACAGACCACACACGTTCCAGCAGTGGTGTGCCAGGAGCTTCACCCTCCCCCCAACTGAAACCTTAACTTGAACTTTTCTAAAGAATGTCTTCATAAAAAGCATTGGGCTAGGAACACAAACCTTAGTTCCCATTCAGTGACTGCTGTGTGGTAGATCTGTAGCTTTGGCTTCACTTTATCATAATCAGGGGTGGGATTAAGCAATTCAGCATTTTCTGGCTCATTAGTCCATTACTAAGACTTTCAGATGATTAAACAGAAATATGAGTAATATAAATTTTTAAAAATATGAATGTGTATTTCCATAGTCTTTATCAGGCTTTCTTAGTGATACATCTGCTTAAGTGGACTGAGGACCAACTACCTGGAGAAATATAATTTTCTTTAGTCAAGCTTTCAAATATTTGTCTTCCATGAAATCATTTCTTTTGATTTTGGGGTAATATTTTTGGCTACTTGGTTTAAGCTCATTTAGATGACTGACAATTGTATTCAGAGAAACCAGCTATGTTAAGCAGATGTAGAATCCATAGTAGCTTGTGGTAAGGGGTGGGTAGAGCAAGGTGTGATTGATATCTGTCCCACCTACCAGGCTATAAGTGCCAGAGAAGCAGGGACTTTGCCTCTTTTACTGACTGTTCTCTTCCTAGTGTCTAGTGTAAGACCCATAAATGTTTTCAATAAGAGAGAAGGACCTTAAGGGATATTTTGAGGGGTCCAAATATCTACTCATATTATATTTTAAATAGGAGTATGTTCATTGAACATTAGCATTGTTTTCCAGCTGGTGGCTTGAATAGCTTAGGAATTAGGTAGCAAGAAAAGAGAAAGAATCCCACTATATAAATTACAGACAACAACACTGCAGGCAGTTAGAGTGAAGTTTAATGTTCTAGTTTTGTTTTTCACAAAAGGGAAAAATCAGGAAGAAGGAAGCAGTACTATGAATGTGGTATTCATGTAGAGAGGAGCAGGAAGAATTTGAAGTGCTGGAAAGTTTAGTTAGTAATAATGTCACCTTATTTCCAGATAGCTTTTAACTTTTGTATAGTACTGCATTCATGATCTGGAAAGGCAGGCTGGGTAAGTGGACTCAGCCTCATTTTACAGATAAGAAAACTGATCGATTGTAACTTACTGTGTTTTGAACAGCTTGTAGGTGGTGAGATTGGACTTGACCCATAATAATATTTAATATTTCAGTATTTTTCCTATTTCTGTTTTCCTATTTCTCACCCCCGGTTTTAAAGGCCTCTGAGCTATCATCCTGGGGGTGGGAGGGAATGTAATTAGGTAATCTTTCATCTGTTCTTCCCAGTAGTTTAGTATGGAGTTGGGGAAAATCTAATACCCTGTTTTTTGGAACCAGTTAATATCTGTCCCATGAAGACATTTATCTTCCCTGGGATTTTATTTCATGGAAACACCATGAAATACTTGTGAGGTAACTGTGAAGGCATGCCATGGTATAATGAGTCACACTGTCTAGCTGTGCTTAAGGCCAGAAAAGTTGGAGGATGGGGAAATTTTTAATATAGTGAGTCCTGCATTGAGCAGTTGTTGGAGGTTGAACTGAAGTCACGAAGCAGGTCTGTCCTGATGTTCATGTCCTGAGCAGAATGCTTATGTATGAGAATCCGTCATTTTCTTTTGTTCCTCTTTTATCAGGTTTTGAAGGCAGCACCTGTGAACGGAATATTGATGACTGTCCTAACCACAAGTGTCAGAATGGAGGGGTTTGTGTGGATGGGGTCAATACATACAACTGCCGCTGCCCCCCTCAGTGGACAGGTATGTACAGTGTGATGAATCCACCAGAATGGAGTGTGGTTTGGGAAGGAGAGGAGACTGCTGCTGAAGTGGGCACCTTGAACAAGTCATACTAGGACTGCTTTAGACAGGTGTATGAACTGAGCCAGATGCAGTGCTAACCCCAGGCGTTCAGTGTTCACTCAAATATAAATTTTCACAGGAATTATTGGGTAACTGCTCTGAACTCAGCACTGTGCTAAGTGCTACAGTGCATATGAGAGAAGATCTTTATTGGTAGACTCTGAACTTTATTTGTTGGAAAAACAGTACATTGCCTGGAACATAGTAGATGCTTAATAAATATTTGAGAGGAAAGAGCATACTTAAATGCCAAACCAAACTATATACACCACAGGAGTTCAGATCTTATTTGTTCACAGATAGATATCTATCTTATCTTATTGTCATATCTTTTAACTAGCAAAAGCTTGAGCAAGTACTTTGGACATTATTTTATTATACTCATATTTCTTCTCTTTCTTTCTTTTTCTTTTTTTTTTCATGGTACTGGGAATTAAACCCAAAGGCTTGTGCATGATAGGCAAGTGCCCTACCACTGAGCTACATTGAAAGCCCTTTCTCTTTTTTTATTTTGAGACAGGATCTTGCTAAGTTGTCAAGGCTGGCCTTAAACTTGCCATCCTCCTGCCTCAGACTCCCCGCTGGGAGTCTTATTTCTTTCTTTTTAACATTTTATTAGTTGTTGATGGACCTTTTAATTTATTTATTTGCATGCAATGCTGAGTATTGAACCCAGTGCCTCACACATGCTAGGCAAGTGCTCTACCACTGAGCCACAACCCCAGCTCTGCTTTGTCTTTCTTGTATCCCTTTCTCCACACAAGTCAAAAATAATTTTTTTCTGCCTCTGACATTAGAAGAGTAGTCTGGCTTAATTTTATACCCTCTTGGAAGTTTCTTTACATTATCCTAAGTTTTTTACTTTAGTAAGTTGGGTGATTTTATGCAGACTGTGGTCTACTTTCTTTTTGTATCCATCTATTTATCTACTGAAAGTGAAGACAATTAAGTCAGAAAGTTTTTGAGAGAAATGGATTGATTCAATGTGGAAACCCAAAGAATAAGTTAGTATTATAAGAAGAAACTTCAGTACCAGTACTGAACTCTCTGTTATAGAGAAGTCTTTATGCTGGATTGCAGTCATTCCTGCCTGGTGTTCTTTAGCATTTCTGAATTGCTTTCCCTTATCTGCAGCATTTAATTATTTAGAGTACTCTTGTTCTATAGACTATGAATAGAAAAGATAAAAAGGATTTAAAGCTTAAATAACATGATTTTCTGGAAAAGCCCATATTTCTGCTTTTAATCCCCAAACCGTCCTCTTTAATACTTTCCTACTGGGTTTCCCTAGAATTGGACTTTCCCTAGAATTTTTTCATGGGGTCCTGATCCTAGAACTTCACTTCCAACCCTCTGCACTTTCTGTTATGTTCTCTGTTCTCCCTAGCTTTTGCCATTTTTGTGGTAGATTTTTTTTTTTTTCCACTTAGAAATGACTATAAAGTTAATCACATGATCAGCCGTAACTGAAAAGATTTGGACTTTTTCTGCTTTTAATGAGTCTCACAGTTAGTTCTGGGCAGGATGATATAAGTGTCAGGAACTTGACTTTGTTCTAATCTCCCTGTGCCCTGTGGGAGCATGACTCTGTGTGGTACGCAGGCTTCTGATTCCAGTGAAGATTAAATGGTATTGTAATTTTGTTGCTGATTTTTCTTTGATACCACACTTGGTTTCCTGCTTTGATATTAATTAGGAAGGTCTGATCTTGGGGCAAACTTTCCCAGTAAAATGATATTTTACCCAAATTTCTTACCTCAGGATATTTAATAAATGCCTCTTTTCTATGCAAGATGTTTCTTTCTCAGTGTAATTTGTATTTCTAGAAAGGGTGGCAGAGGTAGTAGATAAGTTCCATGTGGTGCTTTCTATTTCTTTTGATCTGTTGGCTGTCATTTGGAGTGATCCTCTGTCTTTAGTTTCCCACCATAGGTTTCCTTTCCCTTTTTAACTCATGTCAATACTTTGATTTCCAGTGACAAGACTTGTTTTCTGCCCTGCCTGTCATTAACAGGATAAAGCCCCAAAATGCTCCCTGTGTTATATGAAGCCTTCATGCCCCAGCTCTATCTGCTTCTCTAGTCTTCTCATGCATCCAACAGCTCTCCAGACTCTGGCAGTAAGAGCTGCTCTCAGCTCTCCCACATTGTGCTTGTGTTGTTCCACATTCTATGTCTTCATTTACTCCATTGCTTTTCTCCAGATTGGCCTGCTCCACCAGAGCAGGGAAGAAGAACATGAGAAGAAGATTACCATTAAGCAGGGACAAGAGGTGGGAGGGAATGGGAGAGAGAAGGGGAATTGCATGGAAGATGGAAGGAGACCCTCATTGTTATACAAAATTACATATAAGTGTGAGGGGAAAGGGGAAAAAATAAAAGAGAGAAATGAGTTACAGTAGATGGGATAGAGAGAGATGATGGGAGGGGAGGGGAGGGGAGGGGAGGGGGGATAGGAAGGGGATAGGAAGGGCAGCAGAATACAACAGACACTAGTATGGCAGTATGTATAAATGTGGCTGTGTAACCAGTGTGATCCTGCAATCTGTACACGTGGTAAAAATAAGAATTCATATCCCATTTGAATCAAATGTATGATATATGATATGTCAAGTTCATTGTAATGTTTTGAGCAACCAGTAAAAAAAATGAGTGGGGCTGGAGTATAGAAATTAATTGTTAATTACTAGCACTGAATAATTTATTAATTATAATACATTTTGTGAACATTTACAATCATTGTATTAGGAGTATAATATTTTAAATATCCTTTTCACAGATATGCATGTTCAAAAAGGTTAAATAATTTGCCCAAGGCAAATAGCGTTTGGGTTAGTGTTTGAATTTAGGCTTTTCAAGTTATAAATACTCAGTCTTTTTTCTTTATCAAATTGATTCTGTGAGTTGTCTTTTTAAATTTTTTATTTTTAAGGATTTTGGGTTTCTTTAATAGGTTGAAAGTTCAGTTTATAATTTTATTATTCTAGTACTTAGTGATTTACTCCTTGTTTTTTTTTTTTCCCATTTTAGGAATCTGGCTGGTTGCTTTGAGGTTAGGAGTTAACATTATGTGAATGTTGTATATTCAGTTTGGTGCTGTTTTTGCTATACCTAAGAGCCTTTATTACAAATTTGTTCAGAATTTCCTTTGCAATTGCCAACTGTAGAGTTGAAGCATGAATTGTTTGGTTTGGCTTTTGACAAAATAGAAAAGAAGGGGTTGTTTTAGTCTAGTAGGAGAGGAAATGAAGTTGCTAGCCATCTGAAAAAGAAGGGATGAGATTATATGACAGAAAACACTAGGCATTAATTTAAAATAAATGGAGACTTGGGAGTTTGCTAGATTTTTAGTGAGAAGAACCTAATAGATAGTTTTATTTTCCAAGTATACATATGTAAAAGGCTTGAACTTTTGTAGCAAGTTCTAGACTTCAAGATGAGTAGAAGTTTTTCCAACTCTGTGGTTTGTTTGGGGTAAATAAATCAGTTCCTTTTTGTCAGAAGGCTTTATTTGCTGTACACAAAACTAATATCTCTCACTTATTTTATTGGGGTCTTAGGTGAATCAGTGGTGAATAAATAAAAATTTATTCAGCAAATAGCAACCATGTTAAACAATGTAGATCCGTGCTGTTCTGTTTGGTGGCTGCTAGTCACATCTTGTGTTGAGTATGTGAAATGTGACCGGTTTGAAGTGAAGTATTGTATCCATTAAATACCTGATTTTGAAGACAGCATGAAAAAAAGGTAAAACATCTAATGTTTAAATATTAATTAGATAGTAAAATTTGTCTTAGATATGTTGAGTTAAATAAAAATAATACTACTAAAATTAATTTCACATGTTCCTTTCACATTCATTTTATTTGTTATTTATTTTATTTTATTTTGTCATGCTGGGGCTTTAACCCAGGACCTCAGGCATGCTAGGCAAGTGCTCTCCCACTGAACTACACCCCAAGACTTTTTTCTTTTGTTTTAAGTGGCCACTGGAAAATTTAGAATTATACCTTTGTCTCTTGTTTTATTTCTTTTAGACAGCACAATTCTAGATGTGAAGGTGCTCTGAGCGTATTATCATTGCTGCTGAAAAGTGGGAGTACCCACTGTGTCCTTTGGTGGTAGAGCAACAGACCGGTAACCACATGCAGAGGAGGCCTTGTGCGAGCCTCATTAGAAAGAGTGTGTTGGCTTTGGTCCGCTGTGGTTTCCCTATCAGTAAGGACAGAACTGGTTGTAGCCTAGTTCAGAGCCTTTCCACTTAACTATAGCTGTCCAAATAGTGTTTTTGTTCGTGCTTTCAGAGACTACTACCAGCCTTCTCAACTAGCCTGAGCTCAGGTGGAAAAAAGAAATTGGTGTTGGGGGTGAGAATGGGGGTTACTTCTTTATAAGAATCTTGTTATGGAGATAAGTCTGAATAACTAGATGTTCCTTTAGGAAATGAAAGTATACCTAAAGGTTTGATGCAGCCTGAGCACAAATGTCTTTATCATACTGCCTTTGGCACCATGCCATCTTATCAGAGAAGTTCTACTCTGGCAGATATCCATTTAAGGGAAAAGAAAGTCTTAAAAGGCCCCAAAATTTATTAGAACAGAGTAGATTAATGTTTTGTCTACGTACATTGTTATTTGAATTTTCTTTTTAAAGGTTCATTTCCTTCAGAATTAAAGTTGACTCTAAACTCAACTCAGAAATTCCTTTCTGTAACTGCTTTTGGTTTTGGGTTCACTCCTGGGGCAGATGTGATTTATTTTCCTGTGCTTGTTATTAATCCAGAAATGTAATTTCAGCTTGGGCTTGGAGTAGTGTTTTGGGACATTAAGCAGAAGTGAACAATGAAAGCTAGGTGGATACGAGTCAAATAAAACTGACCAGATTTTTTCTCAGCTCCTTTATAAGCATGATGAGCCTAAAGAGTTGGTTAAGATTCCCACTGCTCTTAGTTGCTCCAGTTTTAGTAAAAATGTTTGGCATGAACCAGCGAGTGTATATGCCAGAGGTGGTGCAGGAAGGAGCTCCTTGTATCTGAAAATGAGTCTCTGCATGGTGGTGTTCTGAAGTTGAAATAGGTATCTCTGTTTCAGCCCAGCCTCTAGTTGGTGACACATTGTCCCATGGAATGGATCTTTTTTCAAAATCACTGTGTGTGTGTGTGTGTGTGTGTGTGTGTGTGTTTACCCACATGCATGTAATACTATAGGGATGGAGCTTTTGAGTTGAGAGTGGAAACTAATTATATCTTGGACTGCAAAGGTATTCTCATTTATATTCGGTGTGGCAGTATGGGAAAATGCATCTCAGGTTTCAATTTCTCTGCTGTCAGCTTGATTGTGAGTACCAGATAATTAGCCTGCTATCTGGAATTCTACTTCCCACCCCAATTTCAGTTTCTTTCCAGTGGGAAGACTGCCAGAGTGCTAACCTGAAGCACCCTCATTCCAGAGGTCCAAAAGCTGATTGGGGGCTATGTTGGTGGAAACAGGAGTGAATATATAGTATGGTTTAGCAAAATGAGGAGGTGAGACTGAAGGATCTTTTCCTGTCCTTGTGGTTCATTACTCAGTGTCTAGTTTTGGCTGCATTACAGGAAGATCTAGTTTAACTTAATGGTTTTTAAGCCTGCATGGAATGACTGTAAGTTAAATAACAGATACTTATTGCACAACTATTAAATCCATGCTGGATGCTGTAAGAAACACAAAGATTAACAGAGTTAATTTGTGTCATTCAAGAATTATAAAAATTGTTTAGGAAGGAATAAAGAAGTCTACACAAAACCATTATAGGAGGTGGAAAATATGAAGGAATGAGGTTTTGAAAGAAACATGGATAGGAATTTAGAACCATTTAAGTACTTGGTGGGGTGATTGAGAAGAATTGACTTCTTCAGGGCTGTAACATTGCTCTTGATTCAACTCTGCATGCCTCTGTTGCAGCACCTGTAGTACTTTACTGTATTTACTAGTTTGTATGCTCTGCTCACCTCATAGATTATCAGCCTCTTTAGGATTGAGAACCAGTCTTACTGATGGCTATTGAGTGAGTGACAACCAGGAGACTCAAATAAGGACAGGATTCCGTTCTTCTTTATAGCTGAATAGTACTCCATGGTGTGTATATGCCACATTTTCTTTATCCATTGGTTGATGGACACATAGGTTGTTCCCATTTCTTGGCTGTTGTAGATAGGGCTTCAGTGAACATGGGAGTACAGATGTCTCTGACAATACTGATTTCCTTTCCTTTGGATATACCTAGTGGGATTGCTGGATTGTGTGGTAGTTCTATTTTTAAATTTTGAGTAACCACCATACAATTTTCCATAATGTCTGTACTAATTTACATTCCCATCAGCTGTGTGCAAGGGTTCCCTTTTATCCACATCCTCACCAGCACTTCTTATCTTTTGATAATAGCCATTCTTACTGGAGCGAAGTAATATCTCACATTGTGGTTTTGATTTGCATTTCCCTGATTAGTGATATTGAGCATTTTTTCAATTTCTTATTTTTGAGAAATGTCTATTTAGGTCTATTTCACATTTTAAAAATGCATTTTTAGTTGTAGATGAACACAATACTTTTATTATTTATTTTTATGTGGTGCTGAGGATCGAACTCAGTGCTTCATGCGTGCGAGGCAAGTGCTCTACAACTGAGCTATAACCGCACGCAGCCCCTATTGCCCATTTTTAATTGAGTTATTTGTTTGCTTCTTCGTCTTCTTTTTTTTTTTTTTTTGCTATTGAGATTTTTTAGTTCTAAAATGAACTCCTTGTCAGATGTGCATTTTGCAAATATCTTCTCCCATTCTGTAGGTTGTCTCTTGACTCTGTTGGTTGTTTCCTTTGCTGTACAGAAACTTTTTAGTTCGATATAATCCAATTTGCTTAGTTTTGCTTTTTTTTTCCCTGTGTTTTTGGGGGTCTTGTCCAAAAATTCCTTGCTCATTCCACTGTTTGGAAGTATTACCCCTATATTTTCTTCTAGTAGTTTCATGTCTTCCATTTAAGTTTTTAATCCATTTTGAGTTGGTTTGGTTTGGAGGCAGAGATCTAACTTTATTCTTCTGATGTGGATATTCAGTTTTGCTAGCAGTATTTATCGTGAAGAGGTGGTCCTTTCCCCTCTTAGTATTCTTAGCTTTTTGTTGAAAATTAATTGGCTGTACACATGTGGGTTTACTTCAGGGTCCTCTATTTTGTTCCATTAGTCTCTGTTTTTAGGTGAATACCGTGCTGTTTTAATCAGTACTGCATTGTAATGTAGTTTGAAGTTAGATAATGCAAATGCTTCCTTCCTTGTTCTATTTGTTCAAGAGTGCTTTGGTTATTTTAGTTTTTCTGGTTGTTCTGTACAGTTTGGGCTTGTTTTTTTTCTAGTTTTCTGAAAAATGTTTTGTTGGTAGTGTTTCTTATTTTTAGATGAATTTGTGTTTAAATATTTGAACTTCAATTCATCTTTCTAGCTTTTTTTTTTTGTTGTTGTTTTGGTACCTGAGATTGAACTCAGGGGCACTCAACCACTGAGCCACATCCTCAGCCCCATTTTGTATTTTATTTAGACACAGGGTCTCACTGAGCTGCTTAGTGCCTCACTAAGTTGCTGAGGCTGGCTTTGAACTCAGGATTCTCCTGTCTAAGCCTCACCAGCTGCTGGGATTACAGGCATGTGCCACTGTGCCGAGCTCATTTTCCTAGTTTTAAGAGTCAAAAACAAAACTATATCTATTAATTTCCTTCTCAGATGGAGAATTAGCATACTTTTATTTCTCTTATAACTTTCCTTCACTCCCTAGATTTTGTATATGCAATCTGGGTTTTTAAAATTCAAATTACAGTATTTTATTATTGAATTTTAAAAGTGTATGCACCTTCTTTTAAACTTCTTTTTGGTAGTTAGTTTTATGATCCAACTTATGATATTATAGGCTTAATTCTGTGTGCAGTTTATTTTGTGCTACTAGTGCAGCTATGTCACAACCTCTTCATTCTACACTTCTTTCTTTTGATTAATTTTTCAGTCAAATAAGTATATCTTTAAGTAATTTTTTTTTCAAGAAAGTGACATGTTGGCATATTTTGGGAGCCCTTAGGTATGTGAAAAATTGATTCTGATTTAGTTGCCTTCATGCACAATGGTGTTTTGGCTAGATACTGAATCCTTGGGTGGCGATTTCATTTCCAGTTTTAAACATTGTTCCTTTTTCTGTGGTGAGCACTGTAGGAAGCACAGTGCCAGATGAATGTGGCTGATCTCTTGATAAGCAACATTTGCCATCAAAATAGAAAAAGGTATTATTTTTACATTAGGTTTTCCTTCTTTTTTCCCCAACGCTAAAATCTTCTTTCTTTGTGTTATAATCTGCTTGTGTTTTGCTTTGCATTTTTGTGAGAACTTCTTAAACTTTTCATTTATTACCGATTTATATTTCTTTGTTTCAGTTCTCTTCTTTACAGCTTCTGATCCTGATTTGTATTTGAACTGTATTCTTGTTGTTTTATGTCATATGTGCATCTCCTCTAGGTTCTTTCCATCTTCACCCCTAGTAACAGGGACCAAAGCTTGGCACTACTTTCTTCTCTGAGCCAGGGGTCCACTTCCTGAATGCTTAGCACTGACCCAACTTCCATGGTTTTCCATATGGCATCCACACTGGATGCTTTTTCTGGTGTGTTACATCCGGAATTTGCCCCAGATGCACTGCAGACTTTCTTGTTGCTATAGCGGCCACAGGAGGCTGGGACTCCCTGGTGCTTTAAATTGCTATTGACCTGGAGGGGTGAGATGGAGTTCAGCCCATTCTCCTGCCTGCAGCGGAATGGGCTTTCTGAAACACAAATTGGATCGAGTTGTTTCTTTGCTTAAAACGCTTCAGTGGGTCCTCCTTGTTTTTGGATTGAGTTCCAAGGAACTGGATGTAACCCTCGCCTGCTGCATCTCTCCACTCCCCCGTGCACTCCCTGTAATTCAGCCACACTGAGTCTTTTTTCATTGCCTCAAATGAGCCATGCTCTTTTTTTCATTTAAACCTATACACATCACTTCCTTCTGCCTGAAATACTCCCACCCTGTCCTGTTTTCCCCACATACTCTCACATGTATACTCTTACACAACCTTGCTCTGCCTGTATGTCCCACAGGCTTTCACTTAAAAGTCTCGTTCTATAGTCCTTCTTTGTTCTCCCTACTCCGTGCTCCTAAAGCAACCTGGTAACTGCTAAAGCACTTATCCTTAATTATTGTTGTTTTTTTGACTATAAAACCACTATTAGCCTGGAAGGTTTACAGGGTAGAAATCATATTTATTTAATTCATCATTATAACCCTCATGCATATAGGTCAGAGCCTAGCACAGTTTGTGTATATGTGTGTCTTTATTGAATTAATGAATGGATTGGAGCATTAGATTTTCTGATTGTTCTTGGCTCAACTGTACCTCTCCAAATTCACAACTATTAGTGAGAGTCTCTTCTCACTTAGATACTTTAATACATTTTCTGGTGTAGACTGGGTTTGTGCAGCTTCTGTAAAAGTGAGCTAGTCACTTTTAAAGATTATATTTGACAATCAAGGTAAAGTGCTTATAACTTAATACATTTACTTTTACTGTTTGAGGTCAGTAGCAGCATTGGGTAATAAAAGGACATTTCTTTCTTTTTCTTTTTCTTTTTTTCGTGCAGGGGATTTAACCCATAAGTGCTTTATTACTGAGTAACATCTCCAGCCCTTTTTTATTTTTTATTTTGAGACAGCCTAACTGAGTTGCTCAGGCTAGCCTGAAACTTGTGATCCTCCTGCCTCAACTTTCTGAGGCACTGGTATTACAGGTTTGTGTCACCAGGCCTGACTTTGATTCTTTGTCCCCTAGTTTGATTCAGATGGCAGCCATTGGAAGAGGAGGGCAGTGGGAGTTTTTTTTTTTTTTTCCCCCTAGAGAGGGCTGTCTGGGATAGTGTCTTTAGGAAAAGGTGAGGTTTCACTTAAGGAAAGTGTCCACCATAATGTGGAGTTGCCCGTGGATATAGTTGAAGGATTAGTAGGCAAAGGCAAGGTAGATTTGGGTATGGTACAAATAAGGTTTAGTTTAGCGAAAAAGGAAGGGGACTGTGATGAGAAGTTTGTGTGTTGTGGGTCATGTAAATAAGGTGGTGAGGGAGACTTTGAGATGTGAATAAAATACAGACACACTTTGTGGCTATGGGAGAAATGAGTTGTGAAAGATTACCATTATTTCAGGAGTAGGATGATTTTAGTAAGAGAAGACAGAGTTAGACATTCATTTAACAAATGTTTATCAAGCACTTTTAAATAAGTAATATTAGCTGGGCTCTGTGCTAAGTTCTGGAGATGTGTGATGAGGTAGAGAGTTACCACCTATTTCTCCACAGAACTTGAGTTCCTGAAGTAAACAGGACCTTAGCAGTAGTGAGAAACAAGACATAAATCATCCAACTGTTTTTAAAATTTTGGACTGAAACAAATGCCTTGCAGAACAAGTAGAGGGTTTCAGTATAGCACACTAACAGGCAGAACTAATTTGTTCAGGCCGGTATAGTCTGTTTGAGAAAGTGGACATTTCAGATATAGACGGTAAGTAAGAATTGTTTAGTGGAAAGGGCAGGATGAGTGTCCCAGATACTTGTGTGATCACTGAAAAATTTCAGAAGGCTGAAGTGGTGGAGCTCATGTTGTTTCAAGGCAAGAGCCTGAGAGTTTGGTGGGAAACACAGGTGGGTGTTAGAATTCTGTCCTGAATGCAGTGGAAGTTACCAGGAGAACCAGGCCTTTGAGGAATTTAAACAACATGGTGATGTCTGGGTATTAGTGGAGGAGACCCTTGAGAGTCTCGTGCTTGTCTGAATGCTTACCTTCCCGTCATTCCCCTCAGTCACTGGCATACCCCAGGCCAAGTGTACACATGCGTGTGTCCTTGCACGTTTGTGTGTACATACATATTCCCATTAGGCAGGTCCTGCAGACTCCATTGGTCACACCGAATATTTGAACTAGCCTTAGTCACAGCAGGTTGTACAACTGTGTTCATTAACTTCACCAGCAAAATAGAAAAATCTGTGTTTAGAGCAGATATTTTATAGGATAGAAGTTATAAGAATGCTCTGTATGACATGGAAATATATGAAACTCCAGAAATTGGGAGTTGGGTTACCGCTGATTGGAAGTATGTCAGAGACAGAATTATCTTGACTTAACCATAGAAGAAAAGGTAGCAGGGTCAGGCTACCTTTTCTTCTATGGTTAAGGGCCAGCCAAGCTGTTCTTTTAGGATTGTTGTTGCAATGCGAGCTGACCCTTAACAGGACTATTGATGTGATAAAGCCTTTTTCCACAGACTGCACAGATGAGAGATGACTGGGAGGGTGAGTGCTTCTTCTTCAGAGAGTGCTCAGGCCCTGCAGTTATTTCTTTTCTCCTCTTTCTTTTGTTGTCCTCCTCCTTCCCTCTTCCCAGTCACTTATAACTCCAAGTAAGATTGATGGTTTGTTTGTGGTACCTTGAGAGAACTATGATGAGCTGTTACTGCTCATAAATGGTGTCTGTTTAGTGCTTCACTGCTCACTTGGCTGGAGTGTGATGCTAATGAGGCTCAGGTCATGGTTTCCATTTCAGTGCAGACCTCTATGGTTAACACTGCTATATTTACTTGCACAGGCTGGGTCCATAATCTTATTTATCCTGTAGTCTTAAAACCATAGGACAGAGCAATAAGAAAAGACCGTTAAAGTGACTCTACTCCTATAAAACTGATACGCATGCTTACTTTACTAGTGGTGGGTTGGCAGGAAGCTTCATTTGTAGCACTAAGGAGCTGTCTTCTTCCCCTGTGTTAGTCAATCCTGCCTTGTCCTTCAATAGTCAACCTAGATTCCCCTTCCTATTTTGAAAACTAGCAATCTCACACTCCCAGTCTTTTTGAGCACTTAACTATTTCCATTTCCAGTTTGTACTTCTAATTGATTGAACTAATGGTACAAACTTGAACAAGTCACTGTACGTCTCTAGTCCTGTTTCCTCATCTGTTTTGCCACTGATGCCAGGTGTTTAGTACAGTACCTGGCATGTATACTGAAGTGAATGGTAGGACACAGTTCCTGCTCTCATAGTGTGTGTAGTCTAATGTGAGAAGAAACTTATGTAGAGAAAATAAATAAATAATCACAACTTGGGACATATGCCAGGGGAGATTGACTGCAACAAATGCACTGGTGGAGAGTAGTGAGGAGGGATGCATTTGAAGAACCTCATTAAGTTATCAGAGAGGTCTGAAGGATGAGAATAACTAGTCATGTGAATTAGAGGGGCTGAAGAGAACAGGATATGCAGAGGTACTGAGGTAGGAAATAATGTGTGAGGAACCAACAGAAAACTGTTGTGGCTAGAGACAGTGTATCAAGGACAGATAGGAATGTGAATAGATACATGAGGCAAAAATGATAAGCTGGAAAATTGTCAGTAGCTATAAGTGGTTCTCATCGTTTCAAGTATCAGCCAAGAATTAGGCAGTGTGATGCTTCATATTAGATTAGTCCAGACTCCTGGAGCGTAGCTTTTAAATACACACCCCTTTCTTTCTCTTTTGCCCATAGGAAACAGAGGGGACCTACCCAGCCCTCTGCCGTGGCCTTAAATAGCATTAGCTTGCAGTATCCACAGGTGGAAATTACTAAGAGGGATAATTATTGCCCTCAAAACTTGCCTAACTCAGCTTTGTGCAACATATTTTGGGAGTTTACCAGCATGGTTTGTTTTGACACAGATGATGATCTATGTTGAGACTTGTCTCTGGATTGAAGACTTAGTGGCTTGGTGGGGCATGGAGACAACGCAGCTTTTCCTTTTCACCAGATGCTTTTATATGCTAGGTAGCTCATAACTTAGTGCGCTCTCCTCCTCTCCCTGCTAACAGATAGTTGTTTGCCTTTCGTTCCTCCTGTGTTCTACTGTCTGACTAATCTTCACACCCTGTGTTGATCATGTCTTTCCCCACTCTTCTTTGCCTATTTTATCAACTTAAGAACTGTATTTAAATAAGTCTCTAGCCACCTCCACCTTTTCTTTTAAAATTCAACCAGAATACACTCAGATCATTTTTGCTGTCTTCTGGACCTAATCCTGCTTTCCTTAGGAACCCACCTCCCTTCAACCCAGGCTAGTTTTCTTGGCATGGAATAGTGGAACAAGCCAAATGACTTTAAAACATAGACCTAATTTGCCTAGGAGAGTGCAAAGAACTTTTTCAAGGCTAATACCTTCTTTCTGCTAAGGGTATTCTTGTGCCTTCTCATTGTGCTCTAGGACTCTGGATCAGGGATTCAATGTGTAGGTCTTGACCAAAGAAAGCCAATTTGGTGCTCAACTGTGCTACAGTGAAAGGCATCTGATTTAGAGTCACACTGATCTGGGTTTGAGTGACAGCATTCCTTCTCATCAGTTCTGTGAAATTAGGAGGTCATTTACCTTTCTGAGCCTTACTGTTCTTAATTTCAGGCGTCTGCACTGGTTTTCCTCTGTGCTAAAATGCTGGGGACCTGATGGAAGTTTACTATCTTAGTAGACATTCCATTGGGGATTTTGGAGCAAGCAATTGCAATGACCACCTTGGTTACTGTTTTCAACATTTTGAATTTTAGAACTGGTTGATAGAGTAGTAATAAGGAGGAAAAAAAGTCTGGCAGAAATGAGGCTGGGAAGCAATGCTGCTTTGGAGAGCTCTGCCTGAAACTTGGAGAAAAGAAATCCATCCTGTAGAAAATTCCTTCTAGGGCTGGGGTTGTGGCTCAGTGACAGAGTGCTTGCCTTACATATGTGAGGCACTGGTTTCGATCCTCAGCACCACATAAAAATAAATAAACAAAATAAAGATATTGTGCTCCTGTATAAGTAAAAAAATATTTTTTTAAAAAAGAAAATTCCTTCTAAGTCATAATGCTCTTGGATTTCTAGATTTCATGTCTTTAATGATTAGTACCTTACAGACATGTAATCCTAGGATTCAGTGGAGGCATCTAATTTCCAAAATCTGGTCTCATTCAAAAAAATAGTGAACTGTACCCAAAAGTACATTTGCATTTTGGACAGTAGTGTGAAGTCATAGGCTTTCCAGTAATCCTGTCCTGTGAGTCATAATTTTGGTCTTTACCTCCTCCACCTCCCCACCTTAACCTTCTTCATCCTCCCTACTTCCACGTGGCTGTGCACCTGGGAAAATAGGACATGCAGAGGGGATTTGATAAAGTCAGATCCATACCTTAAATCATTGTTAAGAATTTTAGAGAGAGGCAGCCCCCAGCTCAAATGCCAGATTTCCTGCTCTCGTTGCCTCACACAGGCAAGTTATTTTTACCTCTCAGAACCATTTCCTCGGCTCCAAAGGAGATGATTGTTATGGCACCCCAAGAAGTACATACTTTGCAGTAGGAAATCCATGGCTATTTGTGTCCTGTCCCAGGAGTGCCAAATTTCCATTCTAAGGAAATACTTAATATTTTATCTAGTCTCTTTGTTTATTTTTCAGTCTATCTTATACCAATATTTTAGTGACTGGTTATTACAATGCATAATAAATGAATACGAAATAATTTTAAACACTCAGTGTCTTATACTCAGATTTATCACAATATTAATAAAGAAGAATAACATCTAATTTGCTCAAATTGCACAAGTCAGTATGTTTCAGGGGCAGTGTAGATATTCAAGTCACTGTAAGAAAAATAGACAAGACTCAGCAGTTTTCCAGGTTGCAAGAACTCTTCACCTACTTCTTGGTCACGTGTTTATTTCTCAACCCCACCTGCACTCTAATAACACAGCTGTCATTACTTTGAAGTAGGGTTTCTGCTGGGACTGTAAGGGAACAAAGTTTTCTGTACTAGATGAAATGACATCATCTTCCCTGGGGGAGATGATTGCCATTGAGTTCACTCCTTCCTTTCCTCCCTCTCTCACTTCCTCCCTCATTTACTCCCTCACTTACTTACTCCCTCTCTCATTCACTTCCTCTTTTTCTCCCCATCCCCACTTACTATGTGTTAATTAATAATCTGCATTACAACTGGCAGAATCATCTCAAATTAGAAAAACTTACAAGAGACGTCTCTCAGAAGGACTGTGCCAGGAGTAGCTGGGCTTCAGGAACAACAGGAACCAATAACTTGAATGCCATCATGATTTTATTTTCCTCACTGTGCACTTCTAATTCACTCTGATCACTTTCTCTGCAGACTAGCTGTTGCATCCATTTGGTCTTGTGACAAAATGTTCCTAGTCCAGTAATTTGGGAAAGGGACACAGTGATGTAGATTGGATCCTCTGCTGGATCAGTCAGCTGTGGCCAAGAAGGTGTGATTATGCAAAGACATAGTGGTTCCTTCAGGACTTACATGGATGGAGTAAGGAGGGAAGCACAAAAGAGAGATGCTTAACACTGAGTTCCCAAAACATCCACATTCCCATCCTGCCATGCTAGTGGGCTTTACTGGCAATATATTTAAAAAAAAAGATCCCCAGACTGAGCTTGCTTGCATCCAAGTGGTGGAAGATGGATGTGCAACCAAACAAGTGATAGATGATGTTGGTTTTATAGTAGTGGAAGTTCAGCTGAGATGGGAGTGAAGAATAAATAGGTGAGCAGTTAGGCTAGGTCCGATGCAACTCGAATGTGCCAACAGTGCAAAGGAAGAATGAAGGATACCTTTACATTTTTTGAGTTTCAGCAGCTTGTTATGTTTTAGAAAATTCAAATGATCTAAATCTTAATTTCTTTGCATAGCTGTCTAAACTGACTTAATTTAAAAGACTTACAGCCAGACCAGTTTATTAATATGCTCTATGGCTCTGGTGGCCTGGCACTGAACTGCATTTCTGAAACACAGATTCCTTGGTTGTAAGAAATATAAGACATGCTTGTTCCTTGCTGAGGAGGCTTTGCCATAGTCCCACAGTTGCTGTCAGGATGGCCTGCAGCACACCTGTAGGAGCCTCGCGTTTGTCATCCTTCATTGTGCTCTTTTTCAGACAGCATACTGGTTCTTCTTCCATCTCCTGTTGCACTGGGTGGGCTTTCTGCCTTGGGATGAGCACATTTTGCTCCAGTCTCACTGTTCTGGGTCTTGCCTTTTACCAGGGCTTCTCATTGTTCTTCATCTTTTCTATCCTTGCTTGCCTAATGTTTTTGAAAATTGTAATTTATATTTTGAAACACTTAAAGTTTCACAGGATTGTGACAATTAATGAGAGATACCTAGTACACTTTACCAAGTGTTTCCCTGTAGTGACATCATCTTGCAAAACTTTTGTACAGTATCACAGCTGGGCTGTTAATGTTGATACAGTCCAGATGTGAAACAGTTGCCATAATGTTTGGACCTGTAGTTTCCCTTTTGTTATTTTTTGACTCACTCATCTCTTAGATGCTTTCCTCTGTGCTCTTATTCATTGACCCAGGGATTAAGGTGAGTCAAAGGTCCTAATAGGTTTCACCTCTGTTTGATAAGACTGTTTTCACGTTGTCAAGAGTTTCTAGCAATGATGATTTTTTTGTTCATCTTGAAATAACTTGCCTGGAGTAAATACCATTTGGTTGGTATTTTAAGGCTTAAGATAGCCTTAAAATTTAGGAGAATATCTGGCCTGCTGTGGCTCTGCTGGCCTTAATTTCAGGCAGGTCACATGAAGGTGAAGTGTATGGGGGCTGTGATGGTACTAATTCCTTAAGATGTGGGCCCCCTAATCAAAGGTTCTTTTCCCCCAAAAGGACAGTTCTGCACAGAGGATGTGGATGAGTGCCTGCTGCAACCCAATGCCTGTCAGAATGGAGGCACCTGCACCAACCGCAATGGGGGGTATGGCTGTGTGTGTGTGAATGGCTGGAGTGGAGATGACTGTAGTGAGAACATCGACGATTGTGCCTTCGCCTCCTGCACTCCTGGCTCCACCTGCATTGACCGTGTGGCCTCCTTTGCTTGCATGTGTCCAGAGGGAAAGGCAGGTAAGGCCAATGGAAGGACAGAGCTGGAGAGTGAGGGGTGGGGCAGTGAGCATTCAGGGCTTCTGCTGTATCTTTTGTCTGGCAGCTGTGCTCCATGAATTACCATCTGTAGGAACATAACACTCAGGACTGTTTTTCGGGAAATGTTATCTGCTAGCCAAAGATCTGGGAAGTTAGTCTCCTTCTTAGGACTTCTACTTCTGATCTTCAATCTGTGCTTTGTTTTGTTATCCTAGAAAATGAAAGCTAGGCTAGATGCAGTGGTGCACTCCTGTCATCCCAGCAGCCCTGGAGGCTGAGGCAGGAGGATTACAACTTCAAATCAGCCTCAGCAACTTTGCCCTAAGCAGCTAAATGAGACCCTGACTCAAAATAAAAAAATAAAAAGGGCTGGGAATGTGGCCCAGTAGTAAAGTACCCGTTGGTTCGATTCCTGTTACTAAGAAAAAAGAAAGAAAAGAAAATGAAGGACAGTAACTGTGGTCTTTGGAGCATCTGCAGAACTCTTCAAGATCTTAGACTGAAAAGTACTTCAGAAATTCCTACTAGATGATGAATAAATGAATTCACAGGCTTGATTTTAAGAAGTAGTCCACTTACTAAGAAGGAATTGGCAGGAGAGACAGGAGGAGAAGTGCATTTCAATCCTCAATGTCTATGGAAATATTCCTCTAAAGGAGGGTTTCTTCATACTACAAAGTTAACCCTGCTCTTTCTGTGTAACAGCTTCTACTTCTAGAAGTATGACAGCAACATGGGGGTGGATGTGATGGAAAAAAGATGGTTTAGCCAAGATAACTTTTTACCCAGCAGTTTTGAAATGTGGTTATATTTCTTCTGCCTTTCCAAAAGCCACACCTTCAGCTTTGAGAAATAAGCCTTAGTAAATAACAGACTGGAAAACTGAGTTCCCACTTGAACTCTATGGAACAGGAAGTCTAGAATGTCCTCAGAAACCTGAAGGCATCTGAGCCAAGTGTCAATGCCATTAAACTGCCATTCTAGTAGAGGAGGATGACATCGGTTCCTGTTTTCTTTTGAGACTGGAGAGATGCATATGGGCCCATGACCATCAGGTAGAGTGACACTGGAGAAGGAAGATGTCAGATAAAACAGGATGCATGCAGTATTTGAATTTTATTTTAAAAATTTGTTGATCAGAAGTTCAATTTAACTCTGCATCTTCTATTTTATTTGCTAAATCTGACAATCCAGGGACTGTCTCCGTGTTCTGGAGTTACTCTTCTAATTTCTGGCCTATATGCATCTCTGCACTGGAAGAGATGTCTAGTTGAGGGCTCAGGGTTGGAACATGGGCTTGTCTGAAACAGCTAGCTGCTTTGCTGATGCTTCAGTGTGTCCCTGGATAGGACCAGGTGAAGGGGATATTGACTCTAAATCTTTATGTTGGAGTGTGAGGAACTTGGTGAAAGAGAAAGTTCTTCTCCAAATGAGAGATGTTTTCTCTCTCCACACTTGCCCCCACTCTGGCAGGTCTCTTATGTCATCTGGATGATGCCTGCATCAGCAATCCTTGCCACAAGGGGGCGCTGTGTGACACCAACCCCCTGAATGGGCAGTACATCTGCACCTGCCCACAGGGCTACAAAGGGGCGGACTGCACAGAAGATGTGGATGAGTGTGCCATGGGTGAGTACACAACCTTTCTCTGCTTCCAGTGGGTGTCAGATCAGCAAGTATTTCATCGGGAGCTCATGTTACTCCAGGAGCATGTTACATCCCAAATCTCAGATCTCTCCTATTAGGTATCCCTGTTTGCAATTAACTCTTCAGCCTAACCATATATTCCATTCTGGGAACTAAATATATGCAAGGTCTATACTTGATTTTTCTTATAAAGCCTTCCTCAGTGGCAGATTGGACTATAAAATACAGAAAACCTGGCACGGTGGCGCATGCCTGTAATCCCAATGGCTTGGGAGGCTAAGGCAGGAGGATTGTGAGTTCAAAGCCACCCTCAGCAAAAGTGAGTCATTAAGTAACTCAGTGAGACCCTGTCTCTAAATAAAATACAAAATGGGGCTGGGGATATGGCTCAGTGATCAAGTGCCCCTGAGTTCAGTCCCCGGTACCCATGCTCCCCAAAAAAAGAGAATACAGAAAGGCACGAGAGTAAAGATTGCCTATTCCTTTTTTATTTTTATTTTTTCTTTGTAAGTTATGTAAGACATGAGAAGGTAGAAAGCTTAGGAAATACGTCGTCAGATGCTCTTCTGTAGTCTGCATTTGTGGAAACTCTGACCTGTGCTTGGGTCCTGATAATTGGTGCTTGTGTCTTGCAGCCAACAGCAATCCTTGTGAGCATGCTGGCAGGTGTGTGAACACAGATGGCAGCTTCCACTGCGAGTGTCTCAAGGGCTATGGGGGACCTCGCTGTGAGATGGACATCAATGAGTGTCATTCAGACCCCTGCCAGAATGATGCCACCTGCCTGGATAAGATTGGAGGCTTCACCTGCCTGTGCATGCCAGGTAAATGTATGCCTTCATGCTGGGGTGTGAGATGAGAGGTGGCACTGCACTTGTCCTAGGGAGCACTCAGGAACCAGGGGGAGTCCATGCACTGTATCAGCATTTCATTCCCTGACTGGTCTCTTTAGGATGTCTGGGCTCCCAGGCATCTTTCTTTCTTACAGAGAAGCGTGCAAGATGGGAACTGGCAGAGCAATGTCGACCAAATTGAACAAGCTCTTTGTGTCAAAGCCAGATGCATACCACAGAACATATCAGAGGCGATATACTATAAGACTTTTTAAAAAATAGCTAACTTTCCTGATCCTCCAATGTATTGCATAATACGTCCCATTCCATTAATGGAACTGGATCTTACCTGCAGCATATGCTTAGTGGTGCCCTGGAGCTCTTCTGCAGAGATAGTTCTTGAATCCTCAGAGGCCCAACTAACACTAGTGACGTGACAGCTGAGGTGGCTGCTTTGGCTGATGAAGGATGCCAGCTGTTATAGCTGTGGACCATGCCCTGACTTTGACTTACACCTTGATTATAGTAGCAACCCACTCGGGTGGCATTTAAGAACTCAGGGGAGGGACACTTTGTGTCTGGCACTGTCTGGAATGTGTGCATTGACACAGAAAGCACTGTAGAGTCTGTTTGCATGTTAGGTCTCACCAGTGTCTTATGAGGTAGCCCCTGTCACCTCTTCACAGTGACAAAGGTCTTTCACATTATCCATTAACCTAATTACAGGAACTATTTCTTGACATGGCAGAGTCCCTTAGTCTTGGCAGTAATATCCATGCTCATAGAAGTAGTAGCCATCTCTGCACACTGTGTTTTCTTGGCTGGAGTCCACCTCTGTGTCTTTCTGAGCCATATGTGGTCTGTTTTGTGCAGGCTTCAAAGGTGTGCATTGTGAACTAGAGATCAACGAATGTCAGAGCAACCCTTGTGTGAACAATGGGCAGTGTGTGGACAAAGTCAACCGCTTCCAGTGTCTCTGTCCCCCTGGTAAGTGCCCACCACCTGGCCCTGTTTCCTTCTGAAGCACAAAGCCTACTGACCATGGGAAGGGAGGGAGCATGTGTGTGGGCTATGCATGAGGAAATCATTAAAATGAGGACTTGGTGAGAGGCGTGTGTGGAGGGATGGGGAATTGCTTTAGCTAGCTTATCTTCCAAGTCCTTTGTGGATGGAGGTCCAAGTCTGTTCTGGAATGGTCCATGACCTCTGTCTGTGTGTGTATTTCAGAGCTCTCACTCCCACAGAAGCCACGGTTGTAGGCTGTTCAGGATTCCTTTTTCCCCGTATGGGTCATACTCTCGAAGCCCCTCTGTGAGGTTTTATTGTTTTGAAATTTTTTTCACCCCACAAATCCAAACAGACAACATGCATCCAGTTTCTTCTGCAAGAACCTCTGTTATTTCCCTTCATGCTTTTGTTGAAGACGTGCCACTTGTCTCCCAGCAACTGTGGCCTGCCTACTTTGTCTCCAGAGAGAGGGTCCCTTTGTCTCTGAAGATCTGGGTGCTCATTTGAGGGCTCTATGTAGCATTTCATTTTCTCTTGCTCCCTCTAGAGCTGATATCACTCTAAAGGAGCAATGGTGGAGACAAGAGGGCTTCTGACCCTGAGTTTCTCCCAGGTATCCTGGTCACCTGCTAGGGAGAACCACTGTGTAGGGAGAATCACTTGCTAGGGAGGTCACTGGGTTGACCCACAACATAGGCTCTAGTGGTAACCTAACCCACCTCCATAGGTATCATCCACTCAACAAGTAAGAAAGACACAGGATAGACTTTGACTTGGTCATTATTTTGCCTCCCCAAGGTTTCACGGGGCCAGTATGCCAGATTGACATTGATGACTGTTCCAGTACGCCGTGTCTGAATGGGGCCAAATGTATTGATCACCCAAATGGTTACGAATGCCAGTGTGCTACTGGTAAGTGCCTGCTTACTTGTCATCCCCCAGGAATTTCCTCTGCACAAGATGGCAACAGTCCTCTGATAGCTTCTCTGTGTTAGAGACAGAGGGGCCTCTGCTCTAACACTCAGGGGCTGCCCTGTGTTAGAGCTGCTGATAGCAGACTTTCTGATGTTCTCATGGTTCCCTCCTATACCCCCTGTTCTTCCATCATGGTAGTGGTCTGGCCTGGATATTCCACTGATGTCCATGTCTTTTTGGCACATGGAGAGCAATGAGCTTCCAGCTGGCTTGACTGACTCATTTGGGAAAGTAGGATTCCCATGGAAAGCTGTTGCACTGGGACTTCTCTATAGTTGTCCTTTTTGTCTCTTGAGGCCAGTGACCTGAAAAGGCTTAGGAATCTACAGGCTGAGTGTGTGCAGGTGTGGACGCTCAGACACCGTGGCTCTTAGGTATGTAGCCAACAGGCAAGAGCTCTGGCTAGGAAGTTAGGGTTTCCTTGCTGACTTCTGGTATTAGAATCCAAAGCATCTGTTCACAGAGATGAACAGATCTGTGAACCTATGGCCTTTTTTTTTTTTTTACTTTGGAGAATATTTTATTAAGTCAAATGCCCCTTTTACATGTTTGCTTCTTTGTAGATAAGTAATGTCTAGAAAGCCTAAACATTATTAGAAAAGATGATAGCCTTTATTATCTGACTGCTTGAGGAAAAAAGTTAAAAATATAATTCAAGACAGTTATAAATATAATTCAAATTTATTTAGAAGAATTTGTAAAGAGTTGTAGTCATTGAACGAATGATTTCTTTCTGATTGTAGAAAAGCAAACAGTCACAAAATCACACACAGTGCTACTGTTTTTATATTAGACCTCCTTGGTGAGGTCAACTCCAATGAGCCACTGAACTTTTAAAAATAACCTATTGTCTTTCATTGGAGAAACTCCAGTATTTGTCCTCTTGTCACACCTAAGCCTCACTGGAGAGAGGCTAAAAATCACCTTTTGGGAGGAAGGTGGGGGTTACCCAGGGGCACTTAACCACTGAGCCATACCTCCGGCCCTTTTTGTTTTTTATTTTGAGAGAGGGTCTCACTAAGTTGCTTAAGGCCTTGCTAAGTTGCTGAGGCTGGGTTTGAACTTAATGATCCTCCTGCCTCAGGCTCCTAAGCCATTGGGATTACAGGTGTGCACACCACACCCAGCTTGGATTCACTTTTTTAAAGGAGGATAGGCCTCCTAGAGTCTGTTGGGAAGGGGAAGAATGTGGGCATATCTAAATCTTGAAAGGAGGAACACCCTTTTTCACTTAAATGCTCATAACTGTTACACTCACTTGTTTTGTTCAACAGGTATTTATTAAAAATCTCGTGTATATGCTTAATGCTTTGGAAGGGGTGAAGCAGAATAAAGTTCCCTGTCCTCCAAAGTCAGAAAGTCAGAATTGGGAACACTAGGTTCATGAACCATTATTCAGTACATATGTTTTGGGTTTGGGAGAAAAAGAAATCAGATATTAAAAGAAAAAAAAAAAAAGTCAAGAGTAGCTTCCCTGAAACCCAGTAAGACGGGAGGCTGAGGTTAAAACAGCCTTTGTGCAGTGAAATTAGTTATCAGTCTCAAAGTGCATTAGTCCTGCCAATCTGATGTTCTTTATTTTGAGCACAGCTCCCCAGGCCCACTTTCTAAATCAAAACAAACAACCAGTTCCCACTGCTCAAAACCAGCAGTAATATTCATTCAGATGTGGAATGTGTAGGGTACATAGATTAATTGCTCTTGGGTTCAGGTGTGTGGTATCTGGCTTTGAAGATTCCTTGGTAAAATTCCTTCCCAAGGTTTCACTGGTGTATTATGTGAGGAGAACATCGACAACTGTGACCCTGATCCTTGCCACCATGGCCAGTGCCAGGATGGGATTGATTCCTACACTTGCATCTGCAACCCCGGGTACATGGGTGCCATCTGCAGTGACCAAATTGATGAATGTTATAGCAGCCCTTGCTTGAATGATGGGCGCTGCATTGACCTAGTGAATGGCTACCAGTGCAACTGCCAGCCGGGCACATCAGGTAAGCCTGCTTTGGTTATGTTGGGTTGGGGATTTTCATTTCTTTTTTTTTTTTTTTTTTTATTGTTGGCTGTTCAAAACATTACATAGTTCTTGATATATCATATTTCACAATTTGATTCAAGTGGGTTATGAGCTCCCATTTTTACCCCATATACAGATTGCAGAATCACATCAGTTACACATCCATTGATTTACATATTGCCATACTAGTGTCTGTTGTATTCTGCTGTCTTTCCTATCCTCTACTATCCCCCCTCCCCTCCCCTCCCCTCCCCTCCCCTCCCCTCTTCTCTCTCTGCCCCCTTTACTGACATTCGTTTGTCCCCCTTGTATTATTTTTCCCCTTCCCCTCACTTCCTCTTGTATGTACTTTTGTATACCTCTGAGGGTCTCCTTCCATTTCCATGCATTTTCCCTTCTCTCTCCCTTTCCCTCCCACCTCTCATCCCTGTTTAATGTTAATCTTCTTCTCATGCTCTTCGACCCTACTCTGTTCTTAGCTACTCTCCTTATATCAAAGAAGACATTTGACATTTGTTTTTTAGGGATTGGCTAGCTTCACTTAGCATAATCTGCTCTAATGCCATCCATTTCCCTGTAAATTCTATGATTTTGTCATTTTTTAATGCAGAGTAATACTCCATTGTGTATAAATGCCACATTTTTTTTATCCATTCATCCATTGAAGGGCATCTAGGTTGGTTCCACAGTCTAGCTATTGTGAATTGTGCTGCTATGAACATCGATGTAGCAGTGTCCCTGTAGCATGCTCTTTTTAGGTCTTTAGGGAATAGACCGAGAAGGGGAATAGCTGGGTCAAATGGTGGCTCCATTCCCAGCTTTCCAAGAAATCTCCATACTGCTTTCCAAATTGGCTGCACCAATTTGCAGTCCCACCAGCAATGTACAAGTGTACCCTTTTCCCCACATCCTCGCCAGCACTTGTTGTTGTTTGACTTCATAATGGCTGCCAATCTAACTGGAGTGAGATGGTATCTTAGGGTGGTTTTGATTTGCATTTCTCTGACTGCTAGAGATGGTGAGCATTTTTTCATGTACTTGTTGATTGACTGTATGTCCTCCTCTGAGAAGTGTCTGTTCAGGTCCTTGGCCCATTTGTTGATTGGGTTGTTTGTTCTCTTATTGTCTAATTTTTTGAGCTCTTTGTATACTCTGGATATTAGGGCTCTATCTGAAGTGTGAGGAGTAAAGATTTGTTCCCAGGATGTAGGCTCTCTATTTACCTCTCTTATTGTATCTTTGGCTGAGAAAAAACTTTTTAGTTTGAGTAAGTCCCATTTGTTGATTCTAGTTATTAACTTTTGTGCTATGGGTGTCCTATTGAGGAATTTGGAGCCCGACCCCACCGACTGTAGATCGTAGCCAACTTTTTCTTCTATCAGACGGCGCATCTCTGATTTGATATCAAGCTCCTTGATCCATTTTGAATTAACTTTTGTGCATGGCGAGAGAAAGGGATTCAGTTTCATTTTGTTGCATATGGATTTCCAGTTTTCCCAGCACCATTTGTTGAAGATGCTATCCTTCCTCCATTGCATGCTTTTAGACCCTTTATCAAATATAAGATAGTTGTAGTTTTGTGGATTGGTTTCTGTGTCCTCTATTCTGTACCATTGGTCCACCCGCCTGTTTTGGTACCAGTACCATGCTGTTTTTGTTACTATTGCTCTGTAATATAGTTTGAAGTCTGGTATCGCTATACCGCCTGATTCACACTTCCTGCTTAGCATTGTTTTTGCTATTCTGGGTCTTTTATTTTTCCATATGAATTTCATGATTGCTTTCTCTATTTCTACAAGAAATGCCGTTGGGATTTTGATTGGCATTGCATTAAACCTATAGAGAACTTTTGGTAATATCGCCATTTTGATGATGTTAGTTCTGCCTATCCATGAACAGGGTATATTTTTCCATCTTCTAAGATCTTCTTCTATTTCTCTCTTTAGGGTTCTGTAGTTTTCATTGTATAAGTCTTTCACCTCTTTTGTTAGGTTGATTCCTAAGTATTTTATTTTTTTTGAAGATATTGTGAATGGAGTGGTTGTCCTCATTTCCATTTCAGAGGATTTGTCGCTGATATACAGGAATGCCTTTGATTTATGCGTGTTGATTTTATATCCTGCCACTTTGCTGAATTCATTTATTAGCTCTAATAGTTTCTTTGTAGACCCTTTTGGGTCTGCTAGGTATAGAATCATGTCATCTGCAAATAGTGATAATTTAAGTTCTTCTTTTCCTATTTTGATGCCTTTAATTTCTTTCGTCTGTCTAATTGCTCTGGCCAGTGTTTCGAGAACTATGTTGAACAGAAGTGGTGAGAGAGGGCATCCCTGTCTTGTTCCAGATTTTAGAGGGAATGCCTTCAATTTTTCTCCATTCAGAATGATGCTAGCCTGAGGCTTAGCATAGATTGCTTTTACAATATTGAGGTATGTTCCTGTTATCCCTAGTTTTTCTAGAGTTTTGAACATAAAGGGATGCTGTACTTTGTCGAATGCTTTTTCCGCATCTATCGAGATGATCATATGGTTCTTATTTTTAAGACTATTGATGTGGTGAATAACATTTATTGATTTCCTTATATTGAACCAGCCTTGCATCCCAGGGATGAATCCTACTTGATCATGGTGCACAATTTTTTTGATGTGCCTTTGTATCCGAGTGGCCAGAATTTTATTGAGGATTTTTGCATCTAGGTTCATTAGAGATATTGGTCTGTAGTTTTCTTTCTTTGAAGTGTCTTTGTCTGGTTTAGGTATCAGGGTGATGTTGGCCTCGTAGAATGAATTTGGAAGTTCTCCCTCTTTTTCTATTTCCCGAAGTAGCTTGAAAAGTATTGGTATTAGTTCCTCTTTAAAGGTTTTGTAAAACTCTGCTGTATACCCATCCGGTCCTGGGCTTTTCTTAGTTGGTAGTCTTTTGATGGTTTCTTCTATTTCCTCAATTGATATTGGTCTGTTTAGGTTGTCTATATCCTCCTGACTCAATCTGGGCAGATCATATGACTTAAGAAATTTATCTGTGCCTTCACTATCTTCTAATTTATTGGAGTATAAGGATTCAAAATAATTTTTGATTATCTTCTGTATTTCTGAAGTGTCTGTTGTGATATTGCCTCTTTCATCCCGTATGTTAGTGATTTGAGTTCTCTCTCTTCTTCTCTTCGCTAGCATGGCTAAGGGTCTGTCGATTTTGTTTATTTTTTCAAAGAACCAACTTTTAGTTTTGTCAATTTTTTCAATTGTTTCTTTTGTTTCGATTTCATTGATTTCAGCTCTGATTTTAATTATTTCTTGCCTTCTACTTCTTTTGCTGTTGTTTTGCTCTTCTTTTTCTAGGATTTTGAGATGAAGTATGAGATCATTTATTTGTTGGTTTTTTCTTTTTTTAAGGAATGAACTCCAAGCAATGAATTTTCCTCTTAGAACTGCTTTCAATGTGTCCCATAGATTCCGATATGTTGTGTCTGTGTTTTCATTAATCTCTAAGAATTTTTTAATTTCCTCCTTGATGTCTTCTATAACCCATTGATCATTCAGTAACCTATTGTTCATTCTCCAAGTGATATATTCTTTTTCCTTCCTTCTTTTATCGTTGATTTTCAGTTCCATTCCATTATGATCAGATAGGATGCATGGTATTATCTCTACTCCTTTGTATTGTCTAAGAGTTTCCCTGTGACATAATATATGATCTATTTTTGAGAAGGATCCATGTGCTGCTGAGAAAAAAGTGTAACTGTTTGATGTTGGGTGGTATATTCTATATATGTCAATTAAGTCTAGGTTATTAATTGTGTTATTGAGTTCTATAGTTTCCTTATTCAACTTTTGTTTGGAAGATCTGTCCAGTGGTGAGAGAGGTGTGTTGAAGTCTCCCATGATTATTGTATGGTGGTCTATTAGACTCTTGAACTTGAGAAGAGTTTGTTTGATGAACATAGCTGCACCATTGTTTGGGGCATATATATTTATGATTGTTATGTCTTGTTGGTGTATGGTTCCCTTGAGCAGTATGTAGTGTCCCTCTTTATCCCTTTTGATTAACTTTGGCTTAAAATCTATTTTATTTGATATGAGTATGGATACTCCTGCTTGTTTCCGAAGTCCATATGAGTGATATGATTTTTCCCAACCTTTCACCTTCAGCCTATGTATGTCTTTTCCTATCAAATGCGTCTCCTGTAGGCAGCATATTGTTGGGTCTTGTTTTGTGATCCATTCTACTAGCCTGTGTCTCTTGATTGGTGAGTTTAAGCCATTAACATTTAGGGTTATTATTGAGATATGGGTTGTTCTTCCAGCCATATTTGTTTATTTATGTTACTAAACATGGTTTGTTTTCCACTTTGATTATTTTTCCCCCTTTAGTGTCCTACCTCCCACTGTTGGTTTTCATTGTTATTTTCCATTTCCTCTTCCTGTAATGTTTTGCCAAGGATGTTTTGAAGAGATGGTTTTCTAGCTGCAAATTCTTTTAACTTTTGTTTATCGTGGAAGGTTTTAATTTCATCTTCCATCCTGAAGCTTAATTTCGCTGGAAACACAATTCTTGGTTGGAACCCATTTTCTTTCAGTGTTTGAAATATGTTATTCCAGGATCTTCTAGCTTTCAGAGTCTGTGTTGAAAGATCAGCTGTTATCCTGATTGGCTTACCCCTAAATGTGATCTGCTTCCTTTCTCTTGTAGCTTTTAAAATTCTCTCCTTGTTCTGTATGTTGGGCATCTTCATTATAATGTGTCTAGGTGTGGGTCTCTTATGATTTTGCACATTCGGCGTCCTGTAGGCTTCTAGGATTTGGGGTTCTGTCTCATTCTTCAAGTCTGGGAAGTTTTCTCGAATTATTTCATTGAATAGATTGCTCATTCCTTTGGTTTGAAACTCTGTTCCTTCCTGTATCCCAATGACTCTTAAATTTGGTCTCTTGATGTTATCCCATATTTCTTGGATGTTCTGCTCATGGTTTCTTAACAGTCTTGCTGAGCTGTCTATGTTCTTTTCAAGTTGAAATACTTTATCTTCATTGTCTGATGTTCTGTCTTCTAAGTGTTCTACTCTGCTGGTAGTATTCTCAATTGAGTTTTTAAGTTGGCTTATTGCTTCCTGCATTTCTAGGATTTCTGTTTGTTTGTTTTTTATAACCTCTATTTCCCTGTATAGTTGATCTTTTGCTTCTTGGATTTGTTTATGTAATTCATTGTTGAAGTGATCTTTCATTGTCTGATTTTGCTGTCTGATGTCTTCCTTGAGACTCCAGATCATCTGAAGCATGTATATCCTGAATTCTTTATCTGACATTCCATCAGCTGCAGCTATTACCTCTTCTAAAGTTGAGTTGACCTGCAATGCTTGTGGTCCTTTCTTTCCTTGTCTCTTCATACTGTTCGCGTTCCTTTCTTCTTGGTGAAACTGTTGTGCTATTGAATTTTCCCCCTATATATTTATATTGGTCTTGTATAGTTGCAAAGTCTCCCTCGCAGGCACGGGCGGCGGCTCTGCCCCTCTGCCAATTGGGGCAATGTGCCTACCACGCCGGCAGGCCGCTGGGCCTGCTCTGCCAGTCGGTAGCAGGTCCGCCGTCCTTGCAGGCGCGGGCGGCGGCTCTGTCCCTCTGCGGGCCGCTAGGCTTGTTCTGTCGGTGGTCGCCGTTCTGCCTACTTTGCAGGCGCAGGCAGCGGCACTGCCCTTCTGCAGGCCTCTGGGGCTGTACTGCCAGTGGGTCGCAGGTCCGCCTACTTTGCAGGCGTGTGGGGGGGGCGGCTCTACCCTTCCTCAGGCCACTGGGCCTGTTCTGTCTCTCGGTTGCAGGTCTGACCTGTTCTGATGGTGGTCTCAGTTCCGATTACCTTGCAGGCGCGGGGGGGAGGGGGCGGCTCTGCCTCTCAGCAGGCCGCTGCTCCTCTTCTGCCAGTGGGTCACAGGCCCGCCTACCTTGCAGGAGTGATTGGAAGCTCTGTCCCGCCGCGGGCCACTGGGCCTTTTCTGTCGGTGGTCACCCTTCCCCTACCTGGCAGGCGAGGGGGGTGGGGGGCGGCTCTGCCCCTCAGCAGGCCGCTGGGCCTGCTCTGTGTTTGGTCCCAGTTCCCTCTACTATGCCGGCGCAGGGGGAGGGGGCGGCTCAGCCTCTCAGCAGGCGGCTGCTCCTCTTCTGCCAGTGGGTCGCAGGCCCGCCTACCTTGCAGGAGTGATTGGAAGCTCTGTCCCGCCCTGGGCCACTGGGCCTTTTCTGTCGGTGGTCACCCTTCCCCTACCTGGCAGGCGAGGGGGGTGGGGGGCGGCTCTGCCCCTCAGCAGGCTGCTGGGCCTGCTCTGTGTTTGGTCCCAGTTCTCTCTACTATGCCGGTGCAGGGGGAGGGGGCGGCTCAGCCTCTCAGCAGGCGACTGCTCCTCTTCTGCCGGTGGGTCGCAGGCCCGCCTACCTTGCAGGAGTGATTGGAAGCTTTGTCCCGCCCTGGGCCACTGGGCCTTTTCTGTCGGTGGTCACCCTTCCCCTACCTGGCAGGCGAGGGGGGTGGGGGGCGGCTCTGCCCCTCAGCAGGCCGCTGGGCCTGCTCTGTCTTTGGTCCCAGTTCCCACTACTATGCTGGCGCAGGGGGAGGGGGCGGCTCAGCCTCTCAGCAGGCGGCTGCTCCTCTTCTGCCAGTGGGTCGCAGGCCCGCCTACCTTGCAGGAGTGATTGGAAGCTCTGTCCCGCCCTGGGCCACTGGGCCTTTTCTGTCGGTGGTCACCCTTCCCCTACCTGGCAGGCGAGGGGGGTGGGGGGCGGCTCTGCCCCTCAGCAGGCCGCTGGGCCTGCTCTGTCTTTGGTCCCAGTTCCCTCTACTATGCTGGCGCAGGGGGAGGGGGCGGCTCAGCCTCTCAGCAGGCGGCTGCTCCTCTTCTGCCGCTGGGTTGCAGGCCCGCCTACCTTGCAGGAGTGATTGGAAGCTCTGTCCCGCCCTGGGCCACTGGGCCTTTTCTGTCGGTGGTCCGGATTTTCATTTCTTAAACACAATTTACCTCTCCAGTTTTTTTGACATTTGCACAGATACCTAAAAAATATTTCTGATTCTGAGAGGCACAGCCAAAGCCACAAGCATGAATATCTCCAACATAAATGGTTCTACTTTGGGGAGAAGTTAGAGACAATAATTGTGCCATTCCAGTGGGGGGTGTGTGTGGTGTGTGTGTGTGTGTGTTTCATTTAATGGAGGCATATCACTTCAAAATATAAGATTATTTTTTTTTTGAGTGTTTATCCCCATTTATTTCAGAGTGAAGGTTTATTTATTTATTTATTTTTTAAATTTATTTTTATTTTTGCATTACAATTCTTTTTTTTAAATTGGTTGTTCAAAACATTACAAAGCTCTTGACATATCATATTTCATACATTTGATTCAAGTGGGTTATGAACTCCCATTTTTACCCTGTATACAGATTGCAGAATCACATCTGTTACACATCCACGTTTTTACATATTGCCATACTAGTGACTGTTGTATTCTGCTGCCTTTCCTGTCCTGTACTATCCCCCCTCCCCTCCCCTCCCATCTTCTCTCTCTACCCCATCTATTTTAATTCATTTCTCTCCCTTGATTTTTTTCCCTTTCCCCTCACATCCTCTTATATGTAATTTTGTATAACAATGAGGGTCTCCTGCCATTTCCATGCAAATTCCCTTCTCTCTCCCTTTCCCTCCCACCTCTCCTCCCTGTTTAATGTTAATCTTTTTCTCATGCTCTTCCTCCCTGCTCTGTTTTTAGTTGCTCTCCTTATATCAAAGAAGACATTTGGCATTTGTTTTTTAGGGATTGGCTAGCTTACACTTAGCATAAAAAATATAAGATTATTTTTAGAATTGAAATGTGTCTTATCTTTGTGGCTTGATGAATTTTCTTTAAGTCACTTTTATTGAGAATTGCCTGTGTTCTTTCCATCCCTCCCTCCTTCCTTCCTTCCATTCACCTTTTTTTTTTTTTCTTTCATGTTCAGTCTCTTTAATTTTGATGGTTTTCTTTTGCTGCTTATATCTACTGGGTCTTCAGGCATTGGGGAGACTCTAAGGGAGAGGACACACTTTGTTACATAGTTAGTAATTGTGAAGAATGGATAGACACTGCTGTCTGTCCTTAGAGTCCAGTGCTATTCCCTGACTGTGGTTGAAGGCTACATGGTAGGGGGAGAATCTGCTGCTCCTTCTGTGTGGAATTTGGAGTTGTTTTCTCTGAGAGAACATTTCACAGGTTTCACTGGCTTCTGTTTTACATATTATAGGAATAATTATGGACACACCTGTGATTAATAGAGGGAGTACTATGTTCCAGATCAAAGGAAAATGTATTAGTGGAAGATTAACCAGTGTGTGCCTTTGCTAGAAGAAAAATTGCCAATATCAGGGGAAATTTATTGAGAAATCAACCTGGACTTAAGGAAAATGGTCTATGTGGGTGGCAGAGGTAGGGGACATGGTTAGCTGCCTTCATTTTATAGTGTTATTTCCAAATCTATTTCTTCAAACTTGTAAAAGGCCCTGGTCTTCATCCAGGCCCTCACACATGCCAAGTTTGAAAACAAAGTCCTTTTTGACTTGCCTGAGCATAAGAAACACATCCCATTCCTTCAGAGCTGAGAAGGCCTGCCCCTCCCCACGTTTAGATAAGTCCCTTAAAGGGCTTGTAGATCTTTGTAAAACCTTCCAAAAGCACTTTGCTCCAGGGCTGGTCTCCAACATGAGAATTGCTTTATGAAAAGAAATTTGAGAGATTTACCAGTACTTTCATGGCCTTTAGAATGGAGGTGTTACTGTGGGCCTTGCTGTCATTCTGGTTATAACAGCCATGCTGGGAACCTGGATGAGAGGTGGGTTGATGAGCGCTTTGTTTCCTGTGGGATTACATCATTATGCCAGAAGGCATCAGGTGTGTTTTCTAGGGAGGGCATGGTATAAGTAGCTGTCACTAAGAGGCAAGGGGTAAATATGAATATTCTGTAGCAGGCAGCATGGAGAGGGAAGCGAGGAAGGTCTCAGGGCCCTGCCAAATCCATTCCTGCAGCTATTAAAAAAATTCATGCAAAGAACTGCCAGCAAAGTAAAGAAATGTTGGTCTCCATACTGCTTTCTATATTGGCTTCACTAATTTGCAGTCCCATCAGCAATATATGAGTGTGCCTTTTCCCCCACATCCTCTACAACACTTATTTTTGTTTTTCTTCATAATAACTGCCATTCTGACTGGTATCTTAGAGTCGTTTTGATTTGCATTTCTCTACTTGCTAGAGATGATGAACATTTTTTCATATATTTGTTGATTGATTGTATATCCTCTTCTGAGAAGTGTCTGTTCAGGTCCTTGGCCCATTTATTGTTTGGGTTATTTGTTTTTTTTGGTGTTTATCATTTTGAGTTCTTTATATACCCTATAAATTAGTGCACTATCTGATGTGTGAGGGGTAAAAATTTGCTCCCAAGATGTAGGCTTTCTGTTCACCTCACAGATTATTTCTTTTGCTGAGAAAAAACTTTTTAGTTTGAGTCCATCCCATTTATTGATTCTTGGTTTTAATTCTTGTGCTGTAGGAGTCTTATTAAGGAAGTTGGGGCCTAATCCCACATGATGAAGATTAGGGCTTTGACCCAGCTATCCCTCTCCTCTGTCTATACCCAAAGGACTTAAAAACAGCATACTACAGGGACACAGCCACATCAATGTTTATAGCAACACAATTTACGATAGCTAAACTGTGGAATCAACCTGGATGCCCTTCAGTAGATGAACGGATTAAAAAAATTTCATATACACAAGGAAATATTACTCAGTAATAAAAGAGAATAAAATCATGGCATTTGCAGGTAAATGGATGCAGTTGGAGGAGATAATGCTAAGTGAAGTTAGCCAATCCAAAAAAAAAAAAAAAAGACGGATGTTTTCTCTGATATAAGGTGACTGGCTCATAGTGGGGTAGGAAGAGGGAGCATGGGAGGGATAGACGAACTCTAGATAGGGCAGAGAGGTGGGAGGTGAAGGGAGGGGGCAGGGAGTTAGCAATGATGGTGGCATGTGATGGACATCATTTTCCAAAGTACATGTATGAAGACATGAATTGGTGTGAACATACTTTATATGCAATCAGAGATATGAAAAATTGTGTTCTATATGTGTTATAAGAATTGTGATGCATTCTGCTGTCATGTATTTAAAAAATAAAAGCAATTAAAAAAATAGAAAGAAATGTTGGTCTGTAGTGGGTAGAGAAAGAACTGACATGTGCCAGGGGCCTGCTTGGAACATCCATTAATTGAGGCATTATGAATAGACTCTTCCTAGAGTTAGAATCCCAATCCATTTATTGAATGTTCTGTGTTGATGGTTTAGCACTTGGATGGGATCTGGATGGAAGTGATGTGTTACAACTTGCTAACTACAGTTGCAGTAGTCACATGCTGGGTCCTTAAAGGGAGAGACACTACTCAGAGTATCAGTGCCTTCTCTTATCTATGCTATTATGATGATAAAACTGTTTTGAGTAATTAGTTTCTATGGATTTCAGGAAACAAAACTCAACTTGAGCTAGCTTAAAGAACCATGAACAAACAACAAAATAGACAATTTTAGTGAAGGCTCGCAGAAGTCTCTTATGTAGATTCTAAGCAAGAATGGAATTATTGGGCTGTCGGGAAAATAGCACAAAGCAAGGCATTTTGTAGCTCAGTGGTCACATAGGTCACATTTCTACATAGGAGCTCATTGGCCCGACCTGATACAGATGTCAGTTCCTCCTCAAGTAAACTATGGCCCTGGGGCTAGAGCTACATTGGATTTAAAGACTTCATGGGGCTGCCTTCATGGATTGAGGACAAAGATGGGTTGTCAGTCAAGGGTTAGACAAGGGTTACACATCTCCTACGTGTGTAACTTGTACATGGGAGTATGGGAATCCTTTTCTCATTTATGGCTAGTGCGGCATGAGAGCCTCTTTAACATAGAAAGACAGCGTGGCTTGCTGTAAAGAACACAGAGCTGTGAACAAGAAGACAAGGCCTCACTGAAGCTGGGCAAGTCAGCAGTGCCATTTGTAAAATGGTGTAACACGGCTGGGTTTAAAGCTTGCCTGAGAGAATTAGCAAAAAAATCACAAAACTGCAAGGCCAGCTGCTTTGCACACAATGGCCCAATAAATTTTTAATACCATAGTAATTACTAATAAAAAAATAAAATTTGTGAATGAATCAATCATGACATTTTGTTCTAGAAATTGTTTATTTATATTCTTATTGTGTTTTTATTGTTAGACTGTTTTTACTACCCACATATTCTTCCATGATAACTTAGGAAACATCATTAAATCCATGTTCAATAAATAGTGAGAAATCATGAGTGTTAAATTACTTTACCAGTACAATACCATGGTAACACTAATGATTGATATAGCCTTACTCTTTCGTTATCCATATTTACAACCAAGCCTGTGTCAGCACAGCTAGACCCTTCTGTTCATCTGTGGAACAGAACAGAATAAGACAGTGCAACAGTAAAGGCAATTCCATATTTGTTTAAAGATCATCCTGAGCTTAGCTTTTAGCATTGATCTTCAGTGTCAAGCTTAAGGTGATGGATCCAAGTTCTAAATTCTAATTTTGATTTTAAAGCCCAAATTTATTTTCAGCATGAAGTGCTATCAGTTGTTTCCCTCAAAATGACAGGTTTCTTTCTTTCACTTAATATTTGCTAAGCACTCAAGTCTGATGAACTTTGGCTTATCTGTCAGTTGTTCTTTCAACTACGTGGGGTTTCATACAGAAGGCAGCTATTTCAGCTCACAACTTGAACAGTTGCATGACTGCTTCTTCTGACATGATGTTCACACTTGTATGCACAGAAATCCTTCTGTGCTTCCCCTTTCATCACACATAACAGGGGAGGTACATTTGAGGTTCAAGATTTAATGAAGTTACGATGTTTATAGTTTTAATCTCTTTGCCAAAGCCATTCTTAGGTGAACTGTCTCTTGTGTTTATTTAACTGTGGGCAGCATGGATGTGAAGATACAGTAACTACTAGCACAATTTAGTTCCACTGCCTGAGTCCCACCACATGCAGCAGTTTTATCCCCATTGCCTTTGCAAACATCAGTGTGAATATCAACACAGCAAAAAAAAAAAAAAAAAAAAAGCAAGTAATAGCTAAATAGCTATTTGTGAGTAATAAAATCCTTCTGACTTCAAGGTTCTCCTGAAAGAGTCTGTGTACTGTACTTTGAGAAGTGCTGCTGTGTTCTATCCAGGGCTGCCTGGATTACATTTAGACTTCTTACTCCACAGCATCACAGACAAAAGCTGGGTTGTATCTGTGATAATACGGAATGATTTCTCTTTGATTCTCCTTTTAGGGATTAATTGTGAAATCAATTTTGATGACTGTGCTAGCAACCCTTGTGTCCATGGTGCTTGTATGGATGGCATCAATCGTTACAGTTGTGTCTGCTTGCCAGGATTCACAGGTAATGCTTCCTGCACTTCAGCCCCATCACTTTGGGAAAATGGGACATCTGAGGGAAAATCACTTTTCAAATGTCTCTTGTTTCTTGGTGTCTCTGGAAGGTTTGAAATCTGCTTCTGTACTTCTCTGATCCAGTTTTCTGCTCATAAATCTTCCTTAAACTGAAACATGCTATATTTCATTTATTAGGTTTTACCATCATTGTGCTTGAGTTAAGTTACCTCCAAAGCCAACTTTATTTTCCTGCAAGCAGTAGTTGGTACCTTCTGTAAATCCATATGCGAGGTAAACTTGCAAAACAGCACTTTTTGTCTCATGTCCTTCCTCTTTTGGGGAGACTATTTAATAAAATTGTAACTTGAGGGGACCACCTTAATTTGCCTGCATGAACAAGATCTTTCTGTGCAGGAGGAAGAAAGTAAATGGCTAAAATAGCTTAGCAAGTCATTCCTACTGAAGTACAAATAGCTAGAACACTAGCACATGCAAACCCGTGTACACGGGCACATCCATGCATCTCTCTCCTCTTTCCTTGTTAATATTACCTTTCCTTTTACCTTCCTGTAAAAAGTTCCTGAGGCTACTGAGGAAACCTAGCCCCTCACTGACATCTAAGCTGCTACAGGCACCATGAGAGGGATTCACAATGTATTCTATTCTTTCCTGTCAGTGCCACAGACAAGTAGGCCCTAATGTAATACCCTTTAATAATGACCATGTGGTCATTTGCACTTCAGGTGAGAGACTCCTTATGAGCTTTTGGCAGAGGCAGCAGGAGCCAAATGAAGAATGTCTGCCATTGCCATGTGTTCTCTAGTTCACAAGCACTTTTCCAGTTTGTATGACTGTTGTTGCTAGACAGGAATGTTTGTAGCTCCAGTGATTCTTGTTCATTGGAAATCAACGAGAAGCCAAGTATGATGAAAGCTTTCAAGCCAAGACCATGCAGTAGAGTGGTGGCCTGATGGACTTGTGCATCCTGAAAACTGTCACTCCAGTATTAGGTGGCAGCCAACAGAATGCATGGAAATTCCTGCTATTAGGATAATAGGTGCACTGTTGTTAAATGGGTAGTATGAAGAAAATAGCTAGCACATATTTTGAGCTATGCATCAAATTAAGTGCCAAATCACAATTGTCACAGCTGTTTTTGTTCCTCTGGTATTGATGAGAAATCCAGAGCTTAGAGAGGTGAAGTGATGTTATCAGTGTATTCTACCCCAGACATCTGATCCCAGAGCCCTGGTTAATTTGTGGATTTATGTAAGACTTACTTATTTGTTTTCTCAAATGTCAGTGCATCATATTCTTTCTCTTTTTAACATTCAGCAACCCAGCAAGGTCAAGGAGGGAGGGCGCATAGGGCTAGAAATATTCTAAATAAACTTAAGGTGAAGTATGAAACTGCATAACCAAGAAATGGAATGTTTTGATTACTGGGCGGTACCCTGTTCTTGGAACTGTTTTCTGTGTCTGACATTTTTTTTTTTTTAAATCAGTAGCTGAAAATATCTAAGATGACTGTGGTGTATACTCACGAGTGGTAAATGAAAAGTGTTTTATTCTTTCCCCTGTTTTAATTTAATACATTCCCCCTATTATTTTAATAACAGCTTTAAAAGACTTAAGGGATGTTTTTGTTTTTGTTTTTTTCTTTCTTTAAGACTAAGTTCTCTGTTTTATTCAAAAAGGATTTCTTGATACTTTTTGAATAAATAGGAGAAAGAAAGGAATCATGTGATAATCCTGTGAACTACTTTTCAGTTTTACATAGCACCACATTCGTTATCTTGAATTCTCCAATAGTCTAGAAAGGAAGTTCTGCCATCCTCATTTAATAAATAAGGCAGCTGAGAGACAGAGCTTGATATGCCCATATCCTTAGCTAGTGAGTTGCAGAGAGGGCTGTGAATTCTCAGAAGGCAGGAACTTCCCTTTATTATCCTTCTAGCAATATCTAGCACAGAAGAACACTCAATAAATGTTGCTGGATGAATGAGTTGAGTGAATTGTACTCAAAATAAAGCACTTCTGTTATTCAACCCAGACCCTAATGCCTGGACTAAACACCAGTTCATTGAGAATTCATTAAGTACCTACCAAGTAGGAAAGACAGGGTAACTTCTCATTTCAATAATTGCTGAGCCAGGGGCTAGAGTTGTGGCTCAGTGGTAGAGGGCTTGCCTAGCACATGTGAGGCACTGGGTTTGATCCTTGGCACTACATAAAAACAAATAAATAAAACAAAGATATTGTGTCCAACTACAACTAAAAAAAAGATATGTATCTTTGTTTTATTTATTTGTTTTTATGTGGTGCCGAGGATCAAACCCAGCACCTCACATGTGCTAGGCAAGCCCTCTACCACTGAGCCACAACCCCAGCCCCTAAAAAAATATATTTAAAAAAAATTGCTGAGCCCCACAACAGACATGATTGCACTGAGCATTTTTGGTGCCCTGTGGACATTCCACGAAGGCATGACCTTTCTGGTGGAGCCACTGCTGAAGACTGCACAAGCCACTTAAAACTCTCATAAAAAGATTGCTTGAAAATTTGTTCTGGGAAGAATTTTAAAGCAAATGAAGGGCTGGGGAGTGTAGTTCAGTGGTAGAATATTTGCCCAGCATGTACAAGGCCCCAAGTTTGATGACCAGCACTGCAAAGAAAAAAGAGAGGGAAAGAAACGGGAGGGCAGAGGAGAGGAGAGACTCAAGAGGCTGAGGTGGAAGGATGGCTTGAGCCCAAGATTTGAACACTAGCCTGAATTGCATAGTGAGACACCATCTCTCAACAAAATAAAACAAAGCCAAAAAAACACAATCAAAACAAACAAACAAAAATGAATGAAGAAAACTTGAGAGCATCTGTGGAGATGCTTCCCAAAAAGGACCACAAGTGGATGGCTGTTTCCTTTCATACTCTACTGGATTGCAAGCCATGGACAGCCTAGCAGTTGAAGAGCTGTGGTTCATATTTTGGTGCCATTGGCAAACATCTAAAAGAATCAGTGGTCAAGGCCAAGGAAATAGCATTTTAAAACGAGTTATTAATAAAACACTTAGAGAAAAATAGCATCCACTTCCAGATTATGGGTCTTCACCACAAGAACCACCAATAATGGTTTAGAGAGCAACAGAGAGTGAAAAAAATGTTAATACCCATACTTTAAAGGGTGTGTGTCTATTTCATTTGGAATTTCCTGTTCTAAATGCAGGGTTGCTCTTTCTTACATTTAAAAAAATGTGTATTTTTTATCTGAGTCAGAAAATTGTATTCTTGGTAATTCATATGTTCCTTCATGGCAGTTGCTTGATTCCATTTATTTACAGAATTATGGGCAATTTAAAAATTTCACATCATTTTCGAATATATAGTCAAATCTCAATTATTGTAAATTTAACAACTAAAAACACTTGTATAACTGGCCCATTGTCACATTATTCACCCAAATGACAGTGAAAAACTAGGCTATTGCAGACTTCTTTTCAAAGTTCAATCTTGGGTATGGCTTGGAAGAAGAACACACTCATTTCAGTTTCACGTACTCCCAGCATCTATCAACATTGTTAAAGAATGAAAAGTATAAGTGTTTAGTGCAGAATTTCTCAACCTAATGTTTGAACCACCTGCTTGTTTTAAAATGTGGCTGTTGGGCCCCACCCATCACAATCTATGCAGTAGGGCCTAAGGATCTCATTTTGAGCAAGAACTTTAAGTGGCTATTTTGCACATTAAAGTTTGAGAACCATTGTTTAGACTGAGAGATAATGGTGTTTTCTTAGTTTTTAGGGAGCCATAAAATTATGTTTAGAAACTCTACTTTTTGAGGCAGAAAATGGAGTAAATGATACTCTTAAGAATCAAAACAAAATGCCTTTCTTTTTAATCAATTTCATCATTAAACTAAGTTAATAGTCCATTGACATAGCATTCTAGTTCACCTCTTCCATAGACATGGAAGAGGTTGACTAACTGAAAAGTGAGTTGGTGGTAAGCCAGTGGAAAGCACGTTCCAGAGGCTTCTGGGAGTGTGCTTACAGCAGCAGCATCAGGAGCAGCCATCTTTGCTGACCTCTGAGGTTCTCTTCAAACCTTGTGAGGTTTCTCCATTTCTAAGGTGAAAATGGAAAGAAATACATGACAACATGGTATAGCACTTTTCTTGTGTTAACTTTTCTTCATTAACAACTGCCAATGCCCCCTGCAACTTCCTTGAATGGTATTAAGTGCTCTTAAGTGTCTCATTACTTAAATTTTTTTATTGGTGCATTATAATCATACATGATAGTGGGATGTACTGTTGTTACATGTGCATACACGCACAGAACAACTAGGTCAACTCCACCTCCCAGTAACTATTCCTTAAACCTTGACATTTGGTGTTCCAAGGCACCTCATAGCCTGTGCAGATGAAGAGTGTCACCCTGTGTGTATATCAGTTCTGGATGTGCTCCTGAATATCTGGGATTTGACTAACAGCATCCCCTTCTCTGCAGGGCAGAGATGTAACATCGACATTGATGAGTGTGCCTCCAATCCTTGTCGCAAGGGTGCAACGTGTATCAATGATGTGAATGGTTTCCGCTGCATGTGCCCCGAGGGGCCTCATCACCCCAGCTGCTACTCTCAGGTGAATGAGTGCCTGAGCAGTCCATGCATCCATGGCAACTGTACTGGGGGCCTCAGTGGGTGAGTAGCTGCCATATGTTGGCCGGTTCCTGTCTGTTGACCTGTGTCAAGCCATTTGGCTTTTGGCGTTGGTGATAGCCTGCAGAAGTCATTTGGATACTTGTCCTGCAATTTGGCTGAAGGTTTTGGAAACAAACTGCCACAAACTCTTCTAATTTATCACTTTGTCTATGGAAGCTAGCCCCGCCTTCCATGGTGGAGGACCTGGGAAGAAAGTAAGGAGGATTGTCTCCTTTACATAAGTAGTATAAGGACCTCATGGGAGGAGTCCAGGCTTATTTCATGAGTCTTTGGCAATTGTGTTTTAGAACTTATTACAAGATTGAGTTCTGAGGAGTTTTCTAGCATCATTTTTTAACGACTTTTTAAACACAGCCTACCTTTGTTCATCATAGTACTTGTGTGTACTCTGGAGTGGAACTGGTTCAGCCAACTTTAGACATGATTCTGATAAAACATTTGCAGTTGGCATGTCCCTCAGAGTTGTATAATGTATTGGTAATTTTTAGAACCACAGCGTAACCTTAGGTTCTCTGAGAAGGTCTTCACTTTTATTGTGCTTGCCATAAGACACGGTTTTAGACATTGCCATTTTCCACACTTACAATAGGTGAAAGAATGAGAGTGTTTTAGGAAATAAAGTTTTTTTCAAAATGAGTTAACTTGGTATTCATGTCTCAGAGTATGACATCCTTAAAAACACCCCCTTCCATCTACCCTTTTCCCACAAATCTCCTGTGAAACATAGCTATCATTTCCTGATAGTACTCTCTAAGTGATACTGATATTCAAGTACGATACTGTATATTTCAGATGCCTTTATTTTATGCTCTTTCTTGATCAACACCCTGGGTGCTTTCTGAGGCAGAGTAAAGCAAGACTCAGATGTAAGACATCCAGGGAGTTATTCATTGTGTCTTAAAGTCTTTGCTACTGTCTTATTTCTAGGTGTCTGTTTTGCAACACAAACTAGGGATCTTAAGGTTTGTTTTACCTTAGATTTATGTGTAATAAAATTAGTTTTGTAAATTATTCATTTTAGTGTTTCCTGCAGAGTGGCCCAATATATATATATATATATATATATATATATATATATATATATATATATGACCAGTCATTGTTTATATATGAAATTCACTATAATTAATTAATTTCACTAGCTTCTTGGTGAGCTAGGGAAGCACCACATAGGTCTCTTTACTGAATATACCAGATGGGCCCAATGACTCTATGTAGAGTCATAGAAGAATATGAGATTACCTTACTAAAGAGCTCCTGCCTCCTCATTTCATCACCAACTCCTTTATTTTATTCTCTGACTCTACTGTACATTTTTGTGGGGTCTTCTTTTAGATATAAGTGCCTTTGTGATGCAGGATGGATTGGCACCAACTGTGAAGTGGACAAAAATGAATGTCTTTCTAACCCATGCCAAAATGGAGGAACTTGTGACAATCTGGTGAATGGATACAAGTGCACTTGCAAGAAGGGCTTTAAAGGTGAAAACAAAAGTACATCTTTTATGTCTCTTATTGTCTTATTGCATACTACATGGCTCAGTTCTTTCCATTTCTGTTTTCTCATTCATTCATTCATATGGTAAACATGGAGGAATTAGTATTTGTGAGACATTTGGGGGAGGAAAAATTACTTGTATAGATGAAATTTCTGCCTTCAGCCTGACAGAGAGGCAAGCTGTTAAAACAGTTCATATTTAAGATGCTCAGTTAAGACTCACACAGCTTTGGACAAGTGCCTAATTGTAGGGTCATTGGTCTAGGTTTCATTCTATGGTAATTCAAATAGCTCTATAGAAATATAATATTTTGCTTTCTAGTTAGGGTAGCAACATCACAGACTCAGCTGTGTTTGGAACCTTCTCATAAACTCTTTCACACATCAAGGTATTTTTATTTAGTTTTTTATTGCCTTTTGGAAAAATGCATAGCAGTGAAATTGTATAAGCCTTTTTTTTGAGTTCACACTTGTATTTGCACTATTATAAGTTTTCACTTGGAAACTCATGAGAGATAAATATATGGGTAGATCATTTGTATTTATGCTTACATTACCCATTGATTTCTTCACTCAAAAACCGTGATTGGCTATTATGTTATATCAGCATGTTTTAGTGCTGTTTTATTTGATTACAGATTAAGCATCCCTAATCCAAAAATATAAAATGCTCCAATATCTGAAACTTTCCTAGCACCAGCACGCTGCCATAGGTGGAGAATTTCACACTCAACCTCATATGACAGGTCAAAGAAAAAATACAGGTTCATTAGAAATATTGTGTGGAATTATCTTCAGGCTATGTGTGTATATGAAACAAATTTGATTTTTTTTTTTTTTTTTTTTGTGGTTTAGACTTAGGTTCTGTCTCATTATCTGTATGCAAGTATCCAAAGTCCAAAAAATCCAAACTCTAAAACAATTCTGATGTTAAGCATTTTAGATGATACTTAAACTGTAACTGAAATTTTTCTGAGACCTATTTCAGTCATTTTCTGATATATTGCATTACATTTGCAAAGAAATTTGTAGATACAAAGGCATCTTTCTTTATTTCATTGAGACATGCTTATCAGTGAGTAAACTAAAACTCAAAATGTAAAATCCAACTTCTTATGCCCAGTTAGTATTAGAGTACAACTGAGCCCAGTTCTCTATACTCCTAGATAATCAATTTCTCCTTTACTGTGCTGTAGTTTTTCTATTTTTTTGTGTGAAACTTTACCAGAAATGCAAAAGGTAGGCAATATTGGGTACTATCCTATATCTATTGATCTTTTGTTGCTTTTATCCATTATTTAGTGGGATTAAATGTCATGCTTTGAATCAGGAGAAAAACAATTTTTTGACTTCAGACGTACCCCACTTGATGGTAGAGACTATGCAAATGAGAGTGGGCATAAATCAGAGGCTTTGATTATGTATTCAAAAACATTTTCTTTTTTGCTGACCAGAAGCTTTGCATAAAAAGGCCTATGTTTAGATAAGATAACAAATGTTTCAACCCTTAGCATCTTGGTTTATTATTAAGAAACTACTTGTAATTGGAGGAGTAATAGGCTCTCAGGCCATTAGAATAAACTGTTATTACTTTCATCTTTTGACCGATTGATCATTCACTGACTGACTATATGCCAGGGACATATGACCAAAATGAATAAGCAGGTGTTCCAATGGTCTGAAACAACGAGTGCCATTTCAGAGGTGTTTAATTTTTACCACCAAGAGAACTGGTTGGTCATTGAGGTAAAGAGGAGGCTGACAGAAAGTCACTGTGTGTGTGTGGTTTTCACTTTTCTGCCTACAGGCCACAACTGCCAGGTGAATATTGATGAATGTGCCTCAAATCCTTGTCTGAACCAGGGGACCTGCTTTGATGATGTTAGTGGCTATACTTGCCACTGTGTGCTGCCCTACACAGGTGGGTGCTGTAGGTGCCTGCAGTGAGCATAGGGGATGTCTGACCAAGCCAGGTCAGTGAGCACTGTGAGCTTCAGTGAGGCAGGTCTGTGGGGCCCTGATGCTGCTCGAGGAATCACTGCTTGGGTGTCCTTCCTGCCCTCACTGACTGCAACCTGAGTTCGGAAAATTTGGGATGGGGAAATACATTGGTCTTCTTAATGCTTTAGTGTTTGGACTTTATATCTGACTGGAATCTGGTATGTAGCTGATGGACTTAGTTCATCATTTGAACGGACCATGTGTTTTTATGAACTGTGTCAGACAGACACTGTTTTGTTGTTGTTGTTGTTTGTCCTGGAGATTGAATTCCAGGGCATCACATATGCTAGGCAAGTGCTCTGCCACTGAGTTAACACCCACAGTTCTCCAACACTTTTTATATTTTGGGTTATTTAATCTTGTCTTCAATAATTCTACAATGTAGAATTTCCTGTCTCACGAAGATAAGTAGGAGATAGAGCATTTGCCCATAAATCTCTGAGTCTGAAGGTTTTCCTGTTAACTGCCATTCTAATCCTAACATTCAAACGTCAGTCTTACTCAGAAATATTGTCCCCTGAATGCCTCTTTCACACAGAGAAGACAAAAATGTGATTTCAGTTGACCTCAACTGTTCTGTTTTGGTAGGTATATTTGGCACTTTGGACATTCTTCCTGTTTTCTCCTATGTCTTCATTGCCATTGCATGGTGGTTGCACTTGTATGCCTTGCTCACCTCCTTGTCGTCCATTTTCTTCATCCATGAGGAACAGACACAACTGTGGCTTTGCCTGTTTGAGCAGTGCACAGCATGCAGACAGGAACACACCAGACCTGTCATTCCCTGGGTCTTGGGCAGTTAGCCGCAGCAGTTCATGGTGACTGAGCTGTGCAGAGCAGCAGGATGGCCACAAGCATGACTGAAAGACTTGTCTCTTCTTTGTTACCTTTGCTCCTTAGAAGAAGTGGTAATGTAGGGAAATTGCATTTAACCCTCCTGGCTCATAAACTCAAAGTTATAAGAGATTCTGTCTCTAGACAAAGAAAGTACAAATAACGTCATTCCAGAGGCTTGTTGATCTCATTTGTTGGTAGCAAAAAGACATCTCACATTGGATGCAGTGGCACACACCTGTAATCCCAGCAGCCTGGGAGGCTGAGGCAGGAGGATCGTGAGTTCAAACACAGGCTCAGCAACTGAGTGAGGCCCTAAGCAACTTAATGAGACCCTGTCTCTAAATAAAATACAAAAAGGGCTAGGATGTGGCTCAGTGGTTAAGTGCCCTGGGGTTCAGTCCTCGGTACTGTCCCCTTACTCCCTCCCTCCAAAAAACCCCCAAAATATCTCACAGCCACAAAGCCTGGGAATGGACAGCTGTGGATATACACAGGTGTCACTGTGCTCAGCTACTTTGGGGACTTACTTGCTGTGTATCTTAGGTGTACAGCTCATCTGCAGATGATCTGTTTTCTCATCATGCTTTTCCGATGCACTGATATATTTGGCTTTTTGCTGGATATTGATTTTTCGTTAGCATCTTTGTTTAAAAAATTTACAACGGAGAGTGAGCCTGACTGAACACAACTATGCAGATTAGCCTTGTAGCTGTGCGTGGTTAAAGGCTGTAAGCTTTGTCAGGTTTGCCCAGCGTAAGGGAACCAAGCACCCTTATAAGCCACTATTCTCCTACTTTTTAAAAGTGGGTTTAAGATATTTTGGTGAACATTTGGTGATTTTTTTCCTGAGTACAAAACTTTAGAACGAAAATTTTAATTTGAGAATAAATTTAAAAAAAAAAACAAACCTCATCTAGCTGGGGATGTAGCTCAGTGGTAGAGTGCTTGCCTGGCATGTGTGAAGCCCTGGATCTGATCCCTGGCACTACAAAAAATAAAGTAAAAACCTCATCCCCTTTTAATAATAGCGTTCCTATTTAATTATTTCTTGCTGTGAGTTTATATCTAACATACTAAAGTAGGAAGTGGTGGGCAGATACCAGTGTCATATTCATACATTATAAGGAGTCAGCTTGCCTGGCAATCAGAGCTGCTCTACTGTCTTCTACTTGTACAGTAGTGCCCATTGCCTTCCAGTTAACCCATTCCCTGGAACAGTTCAGCTGAGGTTGGAGGAGCAGGAGGCCATGGTTCAGTCTGTGAGGCTGAGCTTCAGTGTAGCTGAATCTTAACTATGGAAATGCAAAAATTATCTCATCTGATGAATGCAGGTGTCCAAATCCATGGAACCACTTGTGATGATAATAGCAAAATTAGTAGCAGCCTAACAGTAATTGAATACTCTCTGTGCACCAGGATGTGTGCTAATAAGGACTTTGTATGCATTTTTTAAATTTAATCCTCAAAAATTCTCTTTGAGTTATATATTGGTCTCATTCTCTTTATATGAGTAAGAGAAGAGAAGTAACCTGCCCAGGTTCGCAAGTTAGCAATGTCAGACCAAGATTGAAAGGACTAAGAGTCTCTCAGATTCCAAAGGGTTCCCCTCCCCAACATGGTTGAACCCATAGACACTCTACCACTGAGCTACATGCCCAGCCTTCCTTATTTTTTATCTTTAGGTGGGTTCTTGCTAAATTGCCCAGACTGGCCTTGAACTTATGATCTTCTTGCCCTGGCCTCCCAAATTGCAGGGATTAAAGGGGTGCACCACCACACCCAGCCCATAGTCTCTTAATGACTACTTTAAACTTGAATTCCGAGGAATTCTGGGTGTACTATTTGGGAAAACGTTCGTTTACTTGGCAAGTTCTCTGTCACAAACTGTCATTTGCTTTTCAGGCAAAAATTGTCAAACTGTGTTGGCTCCCTGTTCCCCAAACCCTTGTGAGAATGCTGCTGTTTGTAAAGAGGCACCGAATTTTGAGAGTTACACCTGCTTGTGTGCTCCTGGCTGGCAAGGTAATAACATGAAGATGGAGGAGCCAGGCATACGTGTTCTGAACTTCAAAGTGGTCAGGTCATCATCAGATGACATAAAAGACTTTGATCTTCTGAGGCTGGTCCATCTTTGTCAAGAACTCTGTCCTGGAGCTGGTAACTGGAATGGTGCAAAAAGCCTTTCCATTGTCCTTTGGGGCCCTCTAGTGGCTGTAGACTCCACAGAGACTCTCAAACCCTGATGTTCTTTCTACAGAGAATTTTAGCATGATGGCATTAGCCTTTCCGGAATATAGATGTTTTCTTGGGTCTTCCCAAAGCCTGAGATCAACCAGTGTGTCCTTGGAGTAGCTTTACCCATCCCACATAAGCTCAGGCCCCACAGATTACTATGGGAATCAGCTTCCAAAAACTAGTTGTTCATTGGTGTTTTTTTCTAGGTCAGAGGTGTACGATTGACATTGATGAGTGTGTCTCCAAGCCCTGCATGAACCATGGTCTCTGTCATAACACCCAGGGCAGCTACATGTGTGAGTGTCCTCCAGGATTCAGTGGTATGGACTGTGAGGAGGACATCGATGACTGTCTTGCCAGTGAGTATGCCCCAAGGGAGAGGAAATCTCTCAGGGAACAGAGCAGATGAGTTCAGCAGAGGCCACTGCCTCTTATACTGATGTCAGCCATACCAGTCATTTATTGAGTATTTTTAACACTGTTAGTTTAACATCTTCTTTAGAAGCTAGTGTCTTTAGGAATCAAAACAAACGAATTTCTTTTAAGCACTTCTCTATGATGTTTTGAATATTGACAAGATGGAGACAATGCTATGGTAGTTTTCCTTATACGTATTTCTGAGTGACAATTAACATGCAATAAACTGCAAATATTTAAGTGTATATTTTATCAAGTTTTGGCATATGATAACAAAAGCCATCATTTATGATAATACACTGATTTGTCCCTCTTAATGTATACCTTTGTAATTTAATCCCTCTACTTTCTTATCCCATACAACCACAGATCTTCTTTGTCACTGTAGATTAATTGGCATATTTTACCATTTTAAATACATGCGATCATATAAACATACTTTCTGTTTAGAGATTTTGACTTGTTTCAGTAAGCATAATATTTGAGACTTGTCCGTATTGTTCATAGTAATAGGTTATTTTGCTTTGTTGATGAGTAGTGATATATAGGCTGTTTTTTTATTAAGCTTTGGTAAAATGTATGTTTCAAAGAATTAGTCTAATTTATCTAGGTTGATAAATATGGTAGTATAGAGTCAATCATAGTATAATCTTTATTGAACTTTTAGTGTTCATAAGATCTGTGAACAACAAGCTTGTAGATGGCAGTCCAAAGATAAATTAGACCTAGTCACAACCTTTATGAAGCTCATTTCTTACTGGGGAAGAAAGATACATAGACAAATAATTTTAACATTTTGTGGCAAATAGTGGGAAAAAATATGTCTAAGAGTCAATTGATGGAGAAATTAGAGAATTGAATAAAACTATTTGGATGCCTTTCTCACATTAACTATCAAATAAATATACAGTACTTTAACTTTCTTTCTTATATGAAGTGGGACCAGCAATGTTTACAAGGAGTTTGAAACAATTCAGTAAATTATGGTGAGTTTCTTGTGGGAGTCTATGGAAATTATAGTATTGTGTACTGTGGTTAAGAAAGGTTAAAATATTTTTATAATTCCTCTAATTGTAAGTAGACTCAATCATTATTTAAAACAAATATGAGGTATTTAAGTGTCCCTCTCACAAAGTAGGGGCATTTTACTCAGTATTGAATTTTCATTTTAAATTTATGAATTGTCTTTGCAATTATATTTTTTTAAATTTTTTTGGGGGGTTAGTTGTAGATGGAACAGAATGCCTTTATTTTATTTGTTTATCTTTATGTGATGCTGAGGATTGAACCCAGTGCCTCACGCATGCACTCTACCACTGAACTACAACCCCAGCCTTGCAATTATATTTTTAAGATCCTTAAGCGCAGTAACTGTATCTTGATTTTCTTATTCTGGTTTGTATGCTATCTATATTGTGGAGGGCCATGGCATGGTAATAGCTCAAATTTTGTTGATTAATTTCTTTTTTCTTCATTGTTTTTAGATATACATGACAGTAGGGTGTATTCTGACATATTATACATATGTGGAGTGCAACCAATTTCAATTAGGATCCCATTATTCTGATTGTACATGATGTGGATTTTACATTGATCATGTATTAATATATGAGCATAGGAAAGTTATGCCCAATTCATTTTACTGTCTTTCCTATTTCCATCAATCCTCCCTTCTTTTTATTCCCCTTTGTCTAATCTAGTGAACTTCTATTCTTCCCCTCCATACTCTCCTTTGTTATGGGTTAATATCCACATACCAGAGAGAACATTTGACCTCTGGTTTTGGGGGGATTGATTTATTTCACTTAGCATAATAAGTTGCATTCATTTACCTACAAATGCCACAATTTCATTCTTTTTTTATGGCTGAGAAATATTTCATTGTGTGTGTATGTGTGTGTGTGTGTATGTATATATATATATATATATATAATCTATCACATTTTATTTATCCATTCGTCTGTTGAAGAGCACCTAGGTTTGTTCTATAGCTTGGTAGTGTGAATTGAGCTTCTATTAACATCAATGTCACTATAGCATGCTGATTTTAAGTCTTTTGGGTATAAACCAAGGAGTCAAGGATAGCTGGGTCAAATAGTGGTTCCATTCCAAGTTTTCTGAGAAATTTCCATACTGGTTTCCATAGCGGTTGCACCAATTTGCAATCCCAACAGCAATGTATGAGTGTACCTTTTCCCCGACATCTTCACCAACATTTATTGTTACTAATATTCTTGATAATTGCCATTCTGACTAGAGTGAGATGGAATCTCAGTGTGGTTTTAATTTGCATTTCTCTTAATTGCTAGAGATGTTGAACTTTTTTTCATATATATTTTGACCATTTATGTTTCCTTTTCTGTGGAGTGCCTATTCAGTTCCTTTGCCCATTTACTGATTGGGTTATTTGGATTTTTAGTGTTAAGATTTTTGAGTTCTTTATATATCCTAGAGATGAATGCTCTGAGGTGCAGGTGGTAGAAATTTTTTCCCATTCTGTAGGCTCTCTGTTCAAGTTTTTGATTGCTTCTTTTGCTGTGAAAAAGCTTTTTAGTTTGATACTATCCCTTTGATTGCTTCTTGATTTTACTTCTTGTGCTTTAGGATTCTTATTGAGGAAGTTTGCTCCTGAAATGACATGATGGAGAGTTGGGACTTCGAACTCAATCTAAAAAAAGAGGTGAAAGACCTCTAGAATGAAAACCACAGAGCACTAAAGAAAGAAATTGAAGGAGACCTTAAGAAATGGAAAGATCTCCCATGTTCTTGGATAGGCAGAATTAATATTATCAGAATGGCAATCTACCAGAAGTGCTATACAGATATAAGGCAATTTCCATTAAAATTCCAAGGACTTTCTTTATAGAACTGTCCATCATGTCATTCAGGAACAGACTTGTTAATTAATTTCTGTGAGCATCAAGTATTCTAAGATCAAGCTGTGTGATTTTTAAATTTGTTTTTGAAACATTAGATTTAGGGGCTGAGGTTGTAACTCAGTGGCAGAGCACTTGCCTCCCACATGTAAGTCACTGGGTTTGATCCTCAGCACCACATAAAAATAAATAAACAAAATAAAGATATTGTGTCTATGTACAACTAAATTTTTTTTTTTTTAAAAAACATGAAATTTATTTGGAAAAACAAGAGGCCCAGAATAGCCAAAACAATCCTTAGCAAGAAAAGTAATGCAGAAGACTTTAAATACAAGACTTTAAATTTTACTACAGAACTATAGTAATAAAAATGACATGGTATTGGCATAAAAATAGACTTGAAGATCATTGGAACAGAATAGAAGACACAGAGACAGACACACAAATATATAGTTATCTCATACTAGAGAAAGATGTCATAAACATACATTGGAGAAAAAATAGCCTCTTTAACAAATGGTGCTGGGAAAACTGGAAATCCTTATATAGTAGATTGAAATTGAACCCCTATCTCTTACCCTGCACAAAACTCAACTCAAAATGGATCACGGACCTAGGCATTACACCAGAGACCCTGCACCTACAAGAAGAAAAAGTAGGCCTAACTCTCCATCATGTCGCTCAGGAATAGACTTGTTATTTAATTTCTGTAAGCATAAACTATTCTAAGATCAAACTATGTGATTTTTAAAATTGTTTTTAAAAGTATGTTTCCTAATGCTACCTAAATCTAAAACACGTAGTAATAAAGAAATAAATGAAAATAGTGAGAAAGAGAAGAATAGAGGGATGATTAATTTATTTAATATTTCTGGAACAAAATTAATATATATGATATATGTTTATATATGTAGATATACCCATATATATGGAGATTTTACGTATAATTCTGTCTTTGTTCATCTGTTCAGCCTCTACATATACATTTTGAAAATATTGATAAATATTTCTGATGAGCTGTGTGTTGGATCACATATTTAGTTTGTCAGTGTATGAAAGATCAATGCAAGTTTTATGACTATACTAATATTACAAATTTGTTAGGGGTGATTAGATGACCGTGTATCCCAATTGCCATAAAATTTTAAAATCTCAGACAAATGTTACTGAATTAATTTTCATAAATGGGGAAATCAGGGCAGAATAGATGGTTAGAGGTCAAGGACAGAAGTCAGAATTGTACTGTCCTTAGCATGAGATCATTCACCTTCACCAGTCTTAAGGTGAACTTGGTGCTGCTGTTCCAAATCCTAACTTTTATAATGGCTTAGATCCTTGCCAGAATGGAGGTTCCTGTGTGGATGGAGTGAACACTTTCTCCTGCCTCTGCCTTCCTGGATTTACTGGGGATAAGTGCCAGACAGACATGAATGAGTGTCTGAGTGAACCCTGTAAGAACGGAGGGACCTGCTCTGACTATGTCAACAGTTACACCTGCAAGTGCCAGGCAGGATTCGATGGAGTCCACTGTGAGAACAACATTGATGAATGCACTGAGAGGTGAGTGGCTGTGCGTTGGGCATCAGCATCTTATGTGGAAAGGAAAGAAAGCAGAGGAACTTAGGAGTTCTAGGAACTTAAGAGTGCTAGGATTGTGGGGCAGGGGTGGGACCTCCCCTTGGCTCCTATTCTAGTCATCTCTCATTGCCTATTCCCAATTCCTGAAAGAAGGTTGAAGGTAGATAAACTTAGTGGGATAGATAGGCCAGCATTTATTTCTTACTTAGGGAATAATAGTAGGAACTATAATTACATTCTCTCTTTGTTTTCTTATTCATTTCAACGGCAGTTGATCTAAAAATTCCTATTCCTTGGCAGATTTGTTACCACTGTTTAAGGACTTTCTGGGAAGTCTGTTCCATTTATTTTTATTATATTATCAACATGTTTGTTCTGTTTCTCTTTCATAAAGAAGTCTAAACTGAAAAGCTATTTATCTGGCATTTTTTATATGAAGTAAATTGAAGCCAGGCATGGTGCTGCACACCTGTAATCCCAGCAGCTCAGAAGCTGAGGCAGGAGGATCGTGAGTTCAAAGCCAGCCTCAGCAAAAGCGAGGTGCTAAGCAACTCAGTGAGACCCTGTCTCTAAATAAAATATAAAATAGGGCTGGGGATGTGGCTCAGTGGTTGAGTGCCCCTGAATTCAATCCCTAGAACCCCCCCAAAAATATAAAATAAATTTCAATATAAAGTAAATTGACTTAGTTGATTAATAATAATAATAATATGTGGAGAGTCTCAGAATTGTGGAAAACTTCACATTCTCCAGGAATCTAGAGTAAGCACAGCCTTTTAAATACTCCTAAGCCTTTGGGTATAGAAAGGAAGTTGGCACTCAGGGCTTCTGACATCCAGTTTGAAGGAAAGTAAAATTTACTGGATATAGGAGTTTGAGATGCTCAGGGGTATTTGCAATTTAGATTTTTAAACCTTGTTTGTAAAAGAGCCGGTCAGAGGAACCAATACATAGCTAATGTTGCCTCCCTGCCCATTTGCCTCTCAGTTCTTGCTTCAATGGTGGCACATGTGTTGATGGAATTAACTCCTTCTCCTGCTTGTGCCCTGTGGGCTTCACTGGTCCCTTCTGCCTCCATGAGATCAATGAATGCAACTCTCATCCATGCCTGAATGAGGGAACGTGTATTGATGGTCTGGGTACCTACCGCTGCACCTGCCCCTTGGGCTACACTGGAAAAAACTGTCAGGTAATTAGTTTCCTGTCCACTCACTCAGTTCTCCCACAGTAGCTGAGTATTATACCTGTTCCCTTTCTAGGCAAAATAAGCCCCCTTTAAAAGAGGAAATCATAGTCCTAGGGGTCTTCCTGAGATGAATCTGGTAACTTATTAGTAGGTTTCAAACTGGTGATGCAGGCAGCACGATATGAATCTGCAAACTAAGATTGTCTTAAGAGACTGACCAAGAACTGCAGAAAAATACACAAGGGAAGCAAGCACATAGATACCTTTTACATTGGAAGTACAAGAGGAGAAAGAACATCAAAATGCCATCTTTAAAGTTCAGGTACAACATCTAAGAGTATAGTAGCAATTATCATGTCTTCCAATGTAGAATTCATAAAACCAAACTATTTATGTATCTTTAAAATTCAAATATATAATTATACATTTTCATAGAATCTTAAGATGGCAAAGTCCCCATAAGTGATTACTCTAAACTTTCAATTCATGGAAGAGAAACTGAGCCACCAAGAGACATTGTGGTGGCACACGCCTGTAATCCCAGCCACTCAGGAGGTTGAGGCATGAGGATCGCAAGTTCAAAGCCAACCTCAGCTGAAGTGAGGTGCTAAACAACTCAGTGAAACCCTGTCTCTAAATAAAATACAAAATAGGGCTGCGGATGTGGCTCAGTGGTCGCTTGCCCCTGAGTTCAATCCCTGGTACCAAAAAAAAAAAAAAAAAAGATATGTACCAAACAGTACTATTTAATTTTATTCTACTTACCTCTTCAACAATCAAAGAACAACAGAACTTCAAAGAACTTTGGAATAAATAGCAAAATGTAACCTGATTCACAGGTGCATTTCAGTAAGGCTTTGGTTATATTGGACGTGCAAACAACTACCTTCATGTGTTGAGCAGGTTGGTGCTGATTGTGTGGATCCAGCAAACATTCTTCAAGGGGTGCATGCTCACTCTCGTAGGGTGGATGGCAGTGCTGGAGGTGCAGTCTTCCCTACCTCCAGTGGCCTTTTCTTTCAGCCAACAGTCTCTAATGTGAACATGGCCTTCCTCTCTGCTTTTTGTTTTTCATAAACCTCATTTTCTTCCCTTCAAAATAAGCTCTTTGGAAGAAAGAAAGATCTCCCATGCTCTTACATAGGCAGAATTAATATTGTCAAAATGGCCATACTGGGGCTGGGGTTGTGGTTCAAAGGAAGAGCACTCGCCTAACATGTGTGGGGCACTGGGATTGATCCTTAGCACCACATAAAAATAAAATAAATACATTGTGTCCACCTATAACTAAAAAATAAAGATTTTTTAAAAGTCATTTAAAAAAATGGCCGTACTACCGAAAGTGTTATTCAGATGTGATATAATTTCTATTAAAATCCAAATGACATTCTTTATAGAACTAGAAAAAAGCAATCGTGAATTTCATTTGGAAAAATAAGAGACCCAGAATAACCAAAGCAGTCCTGAGCAAGAAGAGTAAAGCAGGAGGCATCAAATTACTAGACCTTTATGCTACAGAGCAATAGTAACAAAAACAGCATGGTATTGTCACCAAAATAGACAAGTACACCAATAGTCAAGAACAGAAGACAAAGAGACATACCCACATAAATATGGTTATCTCATACTAGACAAAGGCTCTAAAAGCATATTGGTGTGACTGGAGCTGTGGCTCAGTGGCAGAGCATTTGCTTAGCACATGTGAGGTCCTGGGTCTACATAAAAATAGACAAATAAAAATAAAGGCATGTTGTCCATCTACAACTACAAAAAAATTTTAAAAAAGCATATTTGAGAAAAGATAGCCTATTAATGGTGCTGGCAAAACTGAAATCCATATGAAGCAAAATGAAATTAAACCTCTATCTCTTACCCTGCACAAAAATCAACTCAAAATGGATCAAAGACTTAAGCACTAGAACAGAGACCTTGCACCTAACAGAAGAAAAACTAGGCCCAAATCTTCATTATATTGGCTTAGGACCTGACTTCCTTAATAAGACTCTTAAAGTGCAAGAAGTAAAATCAAGAATCAATAAATGGGATGGGTTAAAACTAAAAAGCTTCTTCTCAGCAAAGGAAACAATAACATGAAGAGAGAGCCTACAGAATAGGGGAAAATCTTTACTACCTGCACTTAAGATAGAGCGCAAATCTTCAGGATATATAAAGAACTCAAAAAACTTAACATAAAAACAACAACAACAACAACAAAAAAACCCCCAAATAACCCAATCAATAAATTGCCTAAGGAACTGATTGGACACTTCACCGAAGAAGAAATACAATTGATCAACATACATATGAAAAAATGTTCATCATCTCTAGCAATTAGAGATGTGCAAAACAAAACTAAGATTTCATCTCACTCCAGTCAAAATGGCAGTTAATAAGCAACAATAAGTATTAATGAGGATGTAGAGAAAATTATACACTCATACATTACTGATGGGATTGCAAATTGGTGCAACCACTATGGAAAGCTGTATGGAAATTCCTTAGAAAACTTGGAATGGAACCACCATATGACCCAGCTATCCCACTCCTTGGTTTAGACTCAAAGGACTTAAAATCAGCTTACTACAGGGACACAGCCACATAATGTTTATAGCAGCTCAATTCACAGTAGCTAAACTATGGGACCAATTTAAGTGCCCTTCAACAGATGAATGGATAAAGAAAATGTGGTATATATACATGGAATATTACTTAGCCTTAAAGAAGATTCAAATTATGGCATTTACAAGTTAGTGGATGGAGTTGGAGAATATCATGCTAAGTGAAATAAGCCAAACACAAAAAAACAAAGACTGAATATTTTCTCTGATAAGTGGATGCTGATCCAAGAAGAATCAAATTATGGTGTTTAGAAGTTAGTGGATGGAGTTGGAAAATATCATGCTAAATGAAATAAGCCAAACACAAAAAACCAAAGGCCAAATGTTTTCTCTGATAAGTGGATGCTGATCCATAATGGGGGGGCAGGTACAGAAGAATGAAGGAACTTTGGATTGGGCAGAGGGGACGGAGGGTAGGAGTGCAGTATAGGTATGGGAAGGATGGTGGAATCAGATGGACATTATTACCCTATATACATGTATGACTACACTACCAGTATGACTCTGCACCATGTACAGCCAGAGGAATGAGAAGTTGTGTTCCATTTGTTAAAATGTGTCAAAATGCATTCTATTGTCATGTATAACTAATTAGAACAAATAAAACTAAATAAAATAACTTCTTTGGCAGTTTTAGGTTTATTAATGGACTTTATATCCTTTTACCCATCTTCACTGCAGGCAGGGTTTGGTCAGGATCCACATGGGTTTCATATAGGATTAGCATAAGGAAAATGGAACTTTTTGCATAGCTTTAACTCTCTTTATAGCCCTACAGGGTGTCTGTATATGTAGACATAATCCTGTCTAGAATATGGAGAATAACTTAACCTATTGGATCTTCTGAAATTCTTAAACTTCTGTGGAAAGAACTTATTAAATAGCAGAGCTAAGAGAAACCAAGACTATTTTAAAATTGTGAGCTGTATCTGGAACATTTGGTCTTGTTTTAGAGCTTGGGTGAGGTCTCTCTCTCTCTCTTTTTTTTTTTAAGTGTGTTTTCCTTTGATTTCTTGTAATACAATATAACTTATTTTCTTCATTTCTGGTATTTGGATTTTGATAGATATGTTTCCTTGTCTCTGCTTCAGACCCTGGTGAACCTCTGCAGTCATTCTCCATGCAAAAACAAAGGTACTTGTGTTCAGGAAAAGGCAGAGTCCCGGTGCCTGTGTCCATCTGGGTGGACTGGTGCTTACTGTGATGTGCCCAATGTCTCCTGTAAATTGGCAGCCGCCCACAAAGGTGAGCTCTGTCCCTGGGGCTCAAGGTTTTCCCTGAAGTATTGACTGACCAAGGGCATTTTAGGGCTAATAATATTAATCTTGTTGGGTAAGAGGGAAAGACGGATAATAGTGAATGGGTAAAGCTCTGGAGAAAGGGTAGAGGAATGGGGTTAAAGGTCCCAAAAAGAAATTCTAAGGCATATTCCACTTGTAGGGTTTGTTTATTTTTTAATGCAAATCTGGTACAGAGAGTTGTGAAGAAATAGACAAGAATAAAATTTGCTGATCAACCAGCTTTGATTCACTTGCTCATGCGTCATTCTGAACAATGTGTGTCTTGTGCTCTTCTGTGATGACTTTTCTTCCCCTGGTTTCCCAGCTGTGCCTGTTGAGCGCTTGTGCCAGCACTCAGGTATCTGTATTGATGCTGGCAACACGCATCACTGCCAGTGCCCACTGGGCTACACTGGGAGCTACTGTGAGAAGCAGCTTGATGAGTGTGCATCCAATCCCTGCCAGCATGGCGCCACCTGTATTGACTTCCTTGGAGGATACAGATGTGAGGTAAGGATGAATGAGCACAGATCAGAGAGCTCCCAGGAGGTGGTGTGGCTGTTATGAGCTCTAGTGTGTCAAATTTAGCTGCTGTGTCTTATGTATACAACTTATAGATTTTTACTAATCACCATCATAGTGTTTACCAATCCCACTGTTTTTTCAGCCTCCCTATGCAATACATTAGCATTGCCCTAGTAAGATATTTTTATATAGATTCTAAAAAGGCTTGCTCCGGGATTTGGAACCAATAACCACTTCTAAGGTGCATTATACACCGTCCCCTGTGCACAGTGGTCCCTGGAACTTCCCTGAATATCAGCTGCGATAGGAGAAGCCACTTTGAGGAATGGCTTTCCTATTTCATCCATGTCACCTTTGTCTGCTGTCACTGATCAGTCAACTTATAATTCTTTCTCTCAAAAAAAAAATGTTGCTAATCCTGTTTCCACAGTACCCATGCTAAATGTTACGCGTGTGTATTGGATTGTGTATCTTCAAGGAACATGTCACTGTCTTAATATATGGGCTAATGGTTAGAGCAAAATGTTAACAAAGCACCAGAGACATGAATTCAATACCAATTCAGACTGCCAAACAACAGAAAAGGCTTTGCTTCTTCACTGTTACCTAGATTGTTTATTTCTTTACAGCCAGTCTGGGACTCATTAACTCAGAAGCCTACCAGTGCCAAACTCAAATGTTTACACATTCATTTATCTTCAACTTATCCCAGATAAGCAGAATTTTAACTGTTTAGGTGCTACCTGCCTGGCATACCCTGTAAAACTACACCCAACATTTACTAGTCATAGATGAGATATACCCTAGTCTGTAAAGACCCAGCCAAAGCTGCCCTTAGGAGCTCTCTGACCAGAGACTCCTGCTATTGGGCTGCTGAGTGACATTGTCTATACCACTAACCTCCCTTTCTCATCCCCCTCTCTCCAAGAGTTCATTTTTCTTCTTCCCTCATCCTTCTTCCCTTTTGGATGGTCGCATCCCACAAGGGACTTCCCCTACATACAAGCCTGTTGAACTATTGCTCAAATAAAGGTACTGTTGGATTGTATTCCTTTACCAATCCTGAATTCCTTCCAATTCCTACGTCAGCCACAGCCAGCCAGCGCCACCTTCTTCTGCCCCTACTTCTATCTCAGTCAGTTTCTCACATGTACATACAGTTTTCTGAACCTGGAGGTCAGTACATGCCATACCTTTACTACCCACCCGCACATGCTATTTGACTGAGCCATAGGGTCCTTGGACATATGAAGGAATGCATATATAAAAAATGGGAAAAACCAGTACACAGGAGGAAAAAAAGTTTTGCACAGGAATCATATTGAAAACAACCCTCATGATATTCAATCCTTATCTTTAAAGTGGCTTGTTTGGCTGGAAGAGAAATAGGTAAATACCAGTAAGATGGAGTTTGACCCCGCACAGATGATCAGCAGAGAATGTGGTGGTTCCAGAGAAACATAAAAGAGCTGTATGAGAAGCAGGACAGGATCACAGTAACATTTCAGATCTCCCTTGCCTTTGTGGTTTGTCTCCAGTAATGATGCAAAATCTCTTCTTCTTTGCTTCCTCCTGGCAGTGTATTCCAGGATATCAGGGTGTCAACTGTGAGTATGAAGTGGATGAGTGCCAGAATCAGCCATGCCAGAATGGAGGCACTTGCATCGACCTTGTGAACCATTTCAAGTGCTCGTGCCCACCAGGCACTCGGGGTATGAAATCAGCCTTACTCATCTTCCATACATGGCCTTTCTCTAAGTTACAGATCCATTCTTAGTGGAAAAAAAAACAAAAAAACCAAACAGTAAAACTAGCTTCACTACAAGCATTTAGTTCTGCACCTTAGTAATTCAAGTATTTTTTTTCTTTCATTTCTTGCAAGCTCTGCTTCATAGTCTCAATTTGGTCTGGTTGTTTCAAATCTTATTTTTCATAAAACACAGAACATAGAACTGATATAACATTGTAACAAAATTATCCTGGTCAGCAAGATTTCTTGATGCTTCAAGCAAAAGCAGCTACTAATCCCTTGAGTAAATGATACAACATTTACCTGCTTTGTTTTTTAGCTAGCTAGTTTTTGGTTCCATAGGGTGAGGGAATGAATGAAATGAAAATAGTTGCCTATTGTTATAATTCCAGAGGAGGAAGCTGTTGGTCTAAGGCTGTGCCTACATAAATGCAGAGCAACATTCTGCTGTGGGCATTACCAACAACCTCCAAGCAATTTCCTAGAAAGTAGGAATAAGTATTATTTATTAGAAGAGATCAGTTATGATTGTGTGAATTCTGAGTAAACTGAAAAAATGTGAAAGGCCGTCAACAATAATGGGAAATTCATTCTCTTCTGTGTCAAAGAGATTGGAAGTTCAGAGAAGTATTTATATTGTCTTACATCTTGGTTATTATAATTGACTGTCTTCCTCCCACCCCATCCCAGCTTTTTAAATATTTTATCCCACTGCTTTTTCACTTCCATGATTTTAATGAGAAATTGGCTTTTATTTGTATTGAAACTCCCTTGTATGGGATATGTCTCTTCTCTCTTCATGTTTTCAAGCTTCTCTTTATCTTTTGGCAATCGAACTATAATAGTGCTGGTGTGGATCTCTTTGAGTTTATCCTAGTTAATATTTATTGAATTATTATACCACATTTGCTTGTTTAGATGTGTGGAACAGTATTTATCCTGACTTATCTGACAATTGGCGAATATATCAGGAGACTCAAGTTCCATAACATCATTATGAGAGTTACCACAATGCCTGTTTTTAATTTGCTATCCTTTTCAACTTTGGATCCTGGCCTGGATACATTTTTAGTTGTTTAGTTTGAGAACTAACTGTAACAGTTCTGCCCATCCCTACTGTTTTGCTTTAGGCCAAAGTTGCATTTATTTTCATTTTTTAGATCTGTTCATTACTGGTAGTTCCATTCTGATGGGAGACTGGGTATTTATGTTAATATATTCTCAGTTGCTAAATATCAAATATTTTGTGAGACTCGAAAGCACATATCAGTTTTGTTTTTACTTTATTTTCATTTAACTTCTAAATAGGTGATAAAGTAAAATATGCACATGGACATAGACAAACATGTATACATCTACATAGAAAAAACATGTAGTAAAACACATCTTCCCATCCTTGTCCCTCTCCCTCCATGCTGAGTTCTCCTTGTGTCACAAACAAGTAATTATCACTTTTAGTTTCTTGTGTGTCTTTCTAGGGTGTCTTTTTTTTTTCCTTAAGTATTCTTCAGAATGTCTTTATGAGGCTGGGGATATGGCTCGGTTGGTAGAGTACTTGCCTTGCATACACAAGGCCTTGGGTTCAGTCCCCAGCACCACAAATAAATAAATAAATAAAAATTAAAATAAGAAAAGAATGTCTTTTTGTACATGGAAGTCAAATATTTTTAACTTTGAAGTTGGACACATTTTTAACTTGGAGATATTTTCATATCAAAATATAGAACTTTCTCAAACTTTTTTAATGATGTAGAATTCCCTTTATTGGTGTACCATATTTCACTTAACCAGTGCCCTGGTAATAGATATTTGGATTATCTTGCATACATATAATTTTTTAGAAATAGAATTGCTGGATTGGATATATGTGCATTTGTAATTTTAGCTGATATTGCTGAATAACAGTGTATCAGCAAACCAGTTTCTTCTCCAAATCGTTGAACATATTCACATTTTAAGAGTCATTTAGTTTTCTTTATTCCTGTTATTTATCTGATGTTAATCTGTTCCCCTTTTCCCATTATGCTATTGATCTTAATAGTTTATAAAAATTAGTGATCTCTGATATAAAATGAAAATATTTTCTCATTATACTTGTTTTTTATATTTTCATTTTTCTTTGTTGTGATTTTTTTCATGAAGTCTTTTTATTTTTAATCAGAGTGAGTTTGTAATGCTTTTCCATAGCATCTGAATTTAAAAAAAAAAATACTTTTTCGTTGTCAATGGACCTTTATTTTATTCATTTATATGCCAAACTGAGAATTGAACCCAGTGCCTCACACATGCTAGGCAAGCACTCTACCACAGAGCCACAGCCTTAGCACCTAGCATCTGGATTTTGAGTCATAGTTAGCAATACCTTCCCCATTTTCTGGTTATAAAGGAATTATCATTTTTTAATATTTATTTTTTAGTTGTAGTTGGACACAATACCTTTATTTTATTTATTTTTATGTGGTGCTGAGGATCGATCCCAGGGCCCCACATGTGCCAAGCGAGCGCTCGCTCTGCCACTGAGCCACAACCCCAGCCCTCATATATTTTCTTAATAAAGCTGAAATACTGAAGCACTTTTTCCGTATTACTGCTGATTTGTCCTAATATAATTTACTAAATATTTGATCTTTTACACAATGATTTGAGATGTCACTTTTATCAAATTCTAAATTCCCCTGTGTTTGGAGTATTTTTTTGTTTTATTGTGCTATTAATTCACCAGCAACTTTGTTTTAATTACTAAGGATATTCTGTATATTTTCCTTGTTGTAGTTTATTTTTCTATATAATTTTAAAATTAGTTTGTCTATTTTAAAAAATTCTGCTGGTAAATTGTTATTGGGGTCACATAAATTTATGAGTTAGTATAGAGAAACCAACTTTATAATGAAGCATCTTCCTACCCAAATCATAGTGTATCTTTTCATTTATTCAGGTCTCCTTTTGTGTCTCTCAGGACATTTTTAAAAGTTGTTTTCATTTAGGACAGCATGTTCTTGTTAAGATTATTCTTTATATTTTGCATCTTTTGCAGTTGCTATTGAATATGGAGCCTTATTTTGCATTTTATTCTTTTTTAAGTCTTGCTTATACTAATGAAACTATAAATGCAAGCAACAGGAATATAGAAATCTTTTTCTTTTGTAACTTCTGAGATTAACCATGAAAGAGTCATTGATTTTTTTTGTTTTTTTTCTTTCTTTCAAAAATATGTTTGAAGATATTCATGTGAGATGACTCATTTACACCTACTGTACATTAAAGTTCTGTTTTAGCTAGAATAACCTTTGAACTCTCATCAGGATATTTCTCCTTTATTATTTTAACTAAAAACTTGAAAATATTTATCACTCAATGCAGCTTCAATTTAACCAATATCTTTACAAAGCTATGATCTGTATATTTACTAAATTATATTGTTTTAAACTAATTTTATATTTTAAATTAAAATTAATAAATTAGTGAAAAATTATTGAGTCTTTCCTGAGCTGCTTTTTTTGCCTTTGAGATGGAACAAATAATAGTACCTATTCTATAAGGTTCTACTTCTTTGGGTCATGTGGGAGAGATTATGTGAGGCCCTAATATATTCTTTCTTTTTCCCATGCTGCTCACCAGGAAGGTGGTAGCTGTCTTGGACCAAGAGTGTGCTTTGCCCTGTCCAACCTAAAAGGTTCCACTCCTAGAAGAAGAGTAATCTCATTAATTGTGAAAATCCCAATAAGGATGGTTGTCTTTTGCTAGAGAGCAGTGGTTAAAGGACTTTCATAATTCTTTCCCTCTCCTCTCTCTCCTCCAGGCCTACTTTGTGAAGAGAATATTGATGACTGTGCTGGAGGCCCCCATTGCCTTAATGGTGGTCAGTGTGTGGACAGGATTGGGGGCTACAGTTGTCGTTGTCTGCCTGGCTTTGCTGGGGAGCGGTGTGAGGGGGACATCAACGAGTGCCTCTCCAACCCCTGCAACTCTGAGGGCAGCCTGGACTGCATACAGCTTACCAATGACTATCTGTGTGTCTGCCGTAATGCCTTCACTGGTGAGAACCTTTCCAGCCCCCTGGCCACTCTGCCCCGCAGGGGGCCTTGGTGAGCAGGTTCAGCATGGTGTGACTCATTCTAGAGCCAAGCAAAGCTTTTCTTATGTACAAAAATGACCAGCTCAGTTTAAGATTGCAGTTCTACCATCATTACCATACAGCCCCAGAACTCTTCATCTGAGTAAAAGAGTATTTTGTTTTCAGGAATCTTATATCTAACACTGGTTCCCTGGTCCTGCCTCCTTTGACATTTAATGACTTGAATTACTGGGTAGTTCTTTCACTGCCATCAGGACTCAGAAGAGTTTAGGACCTTCTTAGATGCTTAAGAGAGTGGGTCTGAACTGGGATGTTTAGCCAAAAATCAGTGGATCAGAGTAGGAACAAGAAAGCTGCAGTAGTCACAAGTAGTCACAAGTATGCCCTGCCCTGCTAAGGCTTGGCCTCGCTCCTAGTCTTTTCTCAAGCTTTATTTTTTTCCACCACAGGATATAATGATGACCAAGCCCTGCCTCAGTATAGGGAATTTATCACAGCACTTATTAGTCCACTTCTAAAGAAGGGCAGCATGGTGACTTTGGGGGACTTAAAAATAGTTGAATGCATTTAGATGTGGCTAGATCACCAGATACCCAGATTTAAATCTGTCTTGCATTTTCTGGAGTCTGTAGTTGTAGCTCCCATGTTGAGTATGTTATCATGCCCTGAGAGTCAGATGATAGGCTGTAGTAGTCTATTTACTAGTCATTTGGCAAGTGGGATACTACTGCATCCCCAACCCATCTCTAGCCGGCCTTCTCCCTTCTTTCCTCTCCTCATTCCCTTCTTCTCTTCATCCTTTCTTCCTTCCTTCACTGCCTCTCTCCCTTTCTTCCTTCTTTCCTTTCAGTTTTAAAGATATGCTGCCTTAAATAATCTTGGAATTTTACAAAGAATGGGAGGGACTTTGAAATATGGAAGCTATCTGGATGCTATAATCGCAAAAAAAAAGAGAAACAGTCTACTTATTGAGTCAGTGTGGGGCATGGAAAGAATATGAATAGTCTGTCTACAGGCTCATATTGGCCCCAGTGTGCTTGGGAAGCCAGAGAAGCAAAGATGGCTCCAGTTTCTTTCATTGCCTCTGCGGATGTTTTTACCTGGAAACAATGACAAGCATACAAAGGAAGGGGAAAACAGAGAAGAAAGGTATAGAGAACCACCTTGAATGATTATTCCACTGCCAGGAAGTAGAGTTTGTGCTTATTCCACACTTGTGAATGAAAGGAACCCCTTGAACTGCAATAGCAGTGAGATGTTGTTGCTGAGCGAGAGAACAGCAGACCCCTGAGTACTGTGTCTGTGTGATACCTGTTCTTGGTCAGTGTCTGCCACTGTGATTTGGAAAGTCAAACATTTGTAACTCTGGTTTCTTAATTCTAAATGGCCAAAAGTGCTACTATTTTAATTTTTAAAAAAATCGAAATGACCATAGTCCAGATGAGCCCATCTCCTACTATTTGCCAAGAGACCTCAGCTGAGCCCCATGTCCCTTCTATGATTCCAGTTGCCTGGTTCACTTTCTGGTGGAGCCAGATGTCCTTTGGCTTAGAAATATTTCTAGAGAAAATTAACTCTGGGAAAATGAAGCTGTATTTTAGGGTAAGACCAGTCAAATTACAGAAATGCCAAAATAATTGAAAAGAGACCTCATAGATAGAAATTCTCTGTAAACTGTCAATGCCTGGTTAGGTACATTGGTCCTGGTGTAGATTCTCTTATGAAGTAGAAATATAACAAAATGGGGTAAAAAGTTTGTTGAACAGAAGTTGGTAATTAGAGTCACTTCTCATATGCATCCTTTTAGGGTTTGGTTTGGGGATGTGGCTGCTTGTGCTTTATTGTACAGATGAGACAGATGAAGGAACTGGTGTGAGCCAGTGACGGCATCATGTTGAGGTCCATCAAATGTCTTGCCTTCTCATACCCCTGGAGGCTTAGAACTGAATTCTCATACCTCTTTCTCAGTCTGTGGCTGATTCCCATCCCAGTGGGGTTCTGTTCAGTAACTTGACCTTACTATTTCTGCCTTTTAAAACTGTGTTGTTATTGTTTTTTCCCCTGCCTTGAGGCCGTCACTGTGAAACCTTCATGGATGTGTGTCCCCAGATGCCTTGCCTGAATGGAGGGACTTGTGCTGTGGCCAGCAATGTACCTGATGGCTTCATTTGTCGCTGTCCTCCAGTGAGTGGCCTGATGCTGATTTAAAGAACATTCTCTCTTCCATATGATTTATGACAAAACTGAGATTAAATCTGGGTTTTTCAAGTTCCTTAATGGGGAGTGTTCTCAATTTCACCTCCTTCAGAAGAAAGCACTTTAGACTTTCCCAGAAACTATGAGCTTCCCATTCTATGACTAAAAGTTTCCCTTTGGAACACTAAGGGAAAACCACAAGAAGTGATGGAATGTCCCCTTAAAATAGAGGTATTGTCACTGGCTCTGTGGTTCCATGCCAGAGCAGTCTTACTGCCCAGGTTGGGTGAAACTCTATTCTGCTTATGTTGTTCCTTAAAGTAGAAAGCAGCTTAATTTCAGCCATTTGTTGTGCACACCCTTGCCATTGCCAAAGGCTGAAAGTTCCCTAAAAGAGAAGTCATTATGTGTGTGGAGACAACCAAAAGAAACCTGACTAGTAACCTTGACTTGGGCTGAGCAGGAAGTACAAGAATAAGATAAGATGTGGAAGTCTTCTAGGGATTCAAAACTTCCAAAAAAATGCCCCACCCCTACCCAAAGTCATTGTAGAAATGATCTAATAATGATTAGAGAAGGTGGACTTAATTTCTAGAAGTAAGAAGTAAGTAAGAGAATTCTACATTAATCTCATGGAACCTTCAGCTCTTACCCACTGGCTCCTCGAACTAGGATGAGGATGCTATATGAAGGGATCTAAGCAAGAATAGGGCAAGTCTTAGGTCTGCCTGCCATCCTTATTTCTTCACCACCTTCCACAGGGCTTCTCCGGGGCAAGATGCCAGAGCAGCTGCGGACAGGTGAAGTGTAGAAAAGGGGAGCAATGTGTGCATACTGCCTCAGGACCCCGCTGCTTCTGCCCCAATCCCCAGGACTGTGAATCGGGCTGTGCCAGCAGCCCCTGCCAGCATGGGGGCAGCTGCTACCCACAGCGCCAGTCTCCTTATTATTCTTGCCATTGCTCTCCACCATTCTGGGGCAGCCACTGTGAACTCTACACGGCCCCCACCAGCACTCCTCCTGCCACCTGCCTGAGTCAGTACTGCACTGACAAAGCTCGGGATGGCGTCTGTGATGAGGCCTGCAACAGCCATGCCTGCCAGTGGGATGGAGGTGACTGTTCCCTCACCATGGAGAACCCCTGGGCCAACTGCTCCTCCCCGCTTCCCTGCTGGGACTACATCAACAACCAGTGTGATGAGCTGTGCAACACAGCTGAGTGCCTGTTTGACAACTTCGAATGCCAAGGGAACAGCAAGACATGCAAGTAAGGGCTCCAGGCTCTGCAGAAGCCGAAGGGACTGTCACTAACACTTCTTGATTTCTCGTTCTTGCTCCTAACCACTCCAGTGCTTCCACCCAAGCTGCCTCCGCTTTTCAGATGGTGCCAGCCTTGTCTCGTCACAGCCACCCTGCGCTCTCCCTCGCTGACAGAGGGCCAGGAATGCTCGTTGCATAACCATCCTTTCTTTGCCTGTCTTTGCCTTCTCACCTGCTGCTCTTTGACCTTTGGGGGGAAATAACATTTGGAAGTGTTATTTCCTACCCTTAGGCAGCCTCTCAAGTAACCTGCCTACAGGACGGATGAAAAGGTCTGTACCTCTCTCTCTTCACCAATTCCTTTCCCTTAGACTGGTTTTCCACATCTAAATTTATCTGAAAACATGAGCTAGATTAGGTCTTTTAAGATTCCTGCTCTCTGTTCCAGTTAGAGAATGCTTTATGGTCTGTGTTGTATTCTCCTATTAACCATTGCATCTAGCCCTAGTTAATTCTCAATAATCTTTGTGAGGTATAGGTATTGTTAATGATCTTTCATATATGAGAGAACTGAGGTATCAAAGGTTAAAGAACTTTCCAAAAGCACACACAGTACCAGTGACTCCTACTCTTTTCACTGAGCTACATGGCAAATTGTACCAGATGATAGAGTTTTCAAGGGATGGGGGTAGGGGTGGGAGAAGAGAATGTAGCAAATGATTGTGAACATTTATGTTTGGGGGTCCTAATTCCTTTTCCCAGTATTTGAAAGAGATTATACGAGTTAGATCTGGTATCCTCTATGGAACACCCCCTTCCCCTGCTTACTTTCCGCAGTTGCGGTCGCTCCTGAGAGGGAAAGAAATGGGCCACACTGGTTCTCTGTCAGCCTTTGATGGTTCAGGGTCTAGAGCCATCTTTGGCACCTTTTACTTTCTAAGGCTCTTTGTTACCTCATTTAAGGGGAGCAGTGGATACAAAGAAGAGGAAACATTAACCAGGTTGACTTTGGTTTCACATGTGCAGCTTTGGTTAAAAATCTGAATGAGCAAGAGTGTGAGTTGCATAGGAGCCCCTAAACCCATACTGCCTAATGTGCACAGTGTTGTTCCCCATTTAAGGAACAGTCAGTAATACAGTCAGGCATAGACTGTATGCACTCCACAGTGTCAATGACAGAAAATTCAAAGAAGGCTTCACAGGCCATATGGGTCCTGATACGGGCCACAAAAGATGGGTAGCAAAATCCACAGTAGTTCCAAGTGGAAAACAAAATGGAGCTCTGTCTAATTTGAACCCCTTTCCCTGTTCTCTCTCTTTTTTGCTTAGGTATGATAAGTACTGTGCAGACCACTTCAAAGACAACCACTGTGACCAGGGATGCAATAGTGAGGAGTGTGGCTGGGATGGGCTGGACTGTGCTGCTGATCGACCCGAGAACCTGGCAGAGGGTACCCTGGTCATTGTGGTGTTGATGCCCCCTGAACAACTGCTCCAGGATGCCCGCAGCTTCTTGCGGGCACTGGGCACCCTTCTCCACACCAATCTGCGCATTAAACGGGACTCACAGGGGGCCCTCATGGTATACCCCTATTATGGTGAGAAGTCAGCTGCCATGAAGAAGCAGAAGATAACACGCAGGTCTCTCCCTGATGAGCAGGAACAAGAGGTGGCTGGGTAGGTATCTGGTTTCTGAACTTGTTAAAGGTGAATTCTGTAAAGCTGAGCATTTTGAGATACAGCAGAAATTATAACTCAGCCTATAAAAGTGCAAAGCTTAGGCAAATAGAAAAGCCCATTATCCCAGTACTTTTGTTTAAGGATAAAGATTTGCCCTGATCTTGAAAAAGCAGGTGGACTCAAGTAAGTGGAAGGCAGGATGTTGGAGAGGCCTTCTCAAATGCTGGAATACCTAACTTTTTTCCAGAGTTGCCTCAAAACCCTTTATTAGCAACTCCTCTCTTATATTAGTCATTGAGTTATTTACAAGACTTTTTACTTATGACATGTCTCTTTGACAAGGGCAATAATCTTAATAATCTTTGACAAGGGCAATAATCTGTCATTCATACCCCACTATTTGTTGGTATATCCCACAATTTTTTCAACCCTTCAGCTAATGAAATATGAATATAAAAATATGGGAGTAGTAGGGCCTCAAATGTGCAGGGGCATGCTTTTAGTGTAGTACTCAGTGCCACCAAATAGGTGGGAAGGGATGGAAGAAGACCACTGAAGCCTTTGAGAGGAGGGCACTGAAGGCCAGCCTCCCCAGCTTCCTCACTTAGCTTTCATTGCCTCAGCCAGAAGCCTTAGGGCAGCCAGACTAAGGAAGGTAAGACATTCTTTTGGTGGGAATAAGTGTTTAGGATCTGAAGGGACAGTGTCCTAGTTTCTGAGATCTTTCTGAAGGCAGCATCCTAGAGGTGAACAGTCTGATGCTGAGAGGAGGAAATAAAGTTTATGTAACCCTTCTGACTCAACTTGCCGGAACTCCCTATTCTACCTTCCATTTCCTTTTTTCCTTTTTGCCCATGGCATCCCACAGCTCTCAGGTGTTTCTGGAAATTGACAACCGCCAATGTGTTCAAGACTCAGACCAGTGCTTCAAGAACACGGATGCAGCAGCAGCTCTGCTGGCTTCTCATGCCATCCAGGGGACCCTATCGTACCCTCTTGTGTCTGTTGTCAGTGAGTGGCATTGGTGTTAAGGGGAAAGGTTTGGGGACAGACATCCCTAGGGGCACACTTTTCAATGTGCAACCTTCTATTTTTCGGGTGGAGAGGTCAAATGGCCCTCTAAATGAACTTCAGGTTGCTATCAAGAGGTCGATGGTTTATATAACAATATCCGTTTCTCTGGACTTTCAGGTGAATCCCAGCTTCCAAGACGCACTCAGCTACTTTATCTAATTGCTGTTGCTGTTGTCATTATCTTGTTCATTATGCTACTGGGGGTAATCATGGCAAAACGAAAACGTAAGCATGGCTCCCTCTGGCTGCCTGAAGGTTTCACCCTGCGGCGAGACTCCAGCAATCACAAGCGTCGTGAGCCAGTGGGACAGGATGCCGTGGGGTTGAAGTAAGAGGGTTGGCCAACAAGCCACTATCCATAGTAATAAGCAGAAAGAATAGAAAAGCATGTCTTATTGAATCATGATTTTTAAATTCTAAGCTCTGGCCATTAATCACAATGAACAGGGTTCTGAATGATCCATGAGTGACTGAAACTATAGTGTCAGAGTCTGCAGGTGTAGTCATGTGAAAGCACTCTGTGCTGTCACATGGTGCTCAGCTTCTATGTGGGGGCACACTTTTGTTGTAAGCTCTTTCTCAGTGGGAAGGGAAAAGATGGGTACTCTGAAATGTCATAACTCTCTGGCCCATGACCCTTATGTCAGAGATTACCCTTAGAAGTAAGTGGGGAAAGTGTTTAAAACCACTATATTTATTAATGCTGTAACCTCTGTTTTTGTTTCTCCTCTTTATGATCGTATCAGAAATCTCTCAGTGCAAGTGTCAGAGGCTAATCTAATTGGTTCAGGAACAAGTGAACATTGGATGGATGATGAAGGACCCCAGCCAAAGAAAGCCAAGGTAAGCTGGCTGCAGTAAAACCACCACCATCAGTCATCACCGGATCACTTTTCAAATTTCTATTATTTGTTCTAGAGTGTTCTAAGTGGAAGGAAAAGGTGGTCACGTTTATGTGTTGCCCAGATAGGTGGCTCTCTCAGCTTCTCACAAACAGAGGGAAACTTAGGACATTAATGACCTTGGGTTACCTGGTCATTTTAGAAGGTTTCCATGACCTTCTAAAAATAATAAAACATGCTTTCTTCCTTCGTATCATGCTGTTAGTTGAGTCAGAACTGTTGTGTGATCAGTTTCTTTCATGACTAGATCTCTTTGGGCACCTCTTCTGTAAGAAAAGATGGAATAAACAGTAAAGAAAGCCAGTGGCTACAGGCTTTAGAGGCTCCATATCTTGAGCCCAGGAAACTAAAACCTCACAGAGCAAGAGGTAGATTGGGTGGAGGCAGATGTGAGGAAGGAGACTGCACATCCTTAGCTACATGTGGCCAGCAGCCAGGTATGGTGCAGTCCTGGCCAGAACTGGATTCAAGTCCAAAAGTCTGCTGCTTAGTAGCTAACAAGTTATCTTACCTCTTTGTATTTAATTCTTCTTCTCTTTAGAATGGGGATATAATAACTCTTTCCTCTGTGAGTTGCTTTGAAGATAATATAGCAATATACCTTACCTAATTCCTATCATATACTAAGAAGTCATAAAGGGTAGCTACTTTTAAATTATCATCAGTATTATTATTCTTCAATATTTTCCTGAGTGCTTATTCTATGCTGGATACTATATTGGGAAAAAGGCTAATTCCCACTTCTCAAGACCTGTCCATTCTGATAGAGACTGTCACATAGGACGTGTAAGCACTTCACATACTCAGTGAAGTAACGGTAAACAGAGTGTGCTAAAATGACACTCACCTACAAGAGGAATTAATTTTTATTTGAAGGGTAGGTAGCAGTTAATCAAACAAAGAATGGGGGAAAAACCATAGCAGGCAGAGGGAAGGACACAGGGCAGGGGCCAAAAGCAAGAGTATGTTGAGCTTGGGATGAAGAGGTGGGGAGAATTATCAAGATAATGCAGGAGAGCTGAGCAGGAACCACATCATGAAAGCAGTTGATAGCTGAAGTGATGAATGATATAGAGGATCAGAGCAGTGTATCAGTTAGCTTTTTCACTGCTTGACTAAAAGACCTGACAAGAGCAATTTTGGAGGAGGAAAAGTTTATTTGGGGGCTCATGGTTTCAGAGGTTTCAGTCCTTAGACTGCCGGCTGAATTCATTGGGTCAGCCCTATTCCTTGGGGCTCAAGGTGAGACTGAACATCATGGTTGAAGTGTGATGGAAGGACACAGCTTAAGACATTACACCAGGAAACAGAGAGAGAGAGCTCTGCTCAACAATGGCAAAATATATACCCCAAAGGCATGTCCCCAGGGACCAACCTCCCCAAATCTAAACCTTCTTTCACTGACTTACACATGAGCTTTTGGGGAATACATATCTAAACCATAACAAGCAGGAAGAGATAGAAAACTGGATGGAAGTTAAAAGAAATTGTGGGAGACTAGACCAGCAGTCAGCAGCTTCTACTGGGAGTCAGATTGGTAGGAAGTATTGTTTCCCCTCCTAGGCTGAAGATGAGGCTTTGCTCTCAGAAGATGATGACCCCATTGATCGACGGCCATGGACACAGCAGCACCTTGAAGCTGCAGACATTCGTCGAACACCGTCACTGGCTCTCACTCCTCCTCAGGCTGAGCAGGAGGTAGATGTGCTGGACGTGAATGTCCGGGGCCCAGGTTAGTACCTCAAGCCTTTCCCACTTCACTAGGCAGTGCCTGCCTTGGCTCTGTATGATTGTCCTATGTTTGTTTCATTTGGCCATATGCCCCCTGCCAATTTCATGGGTATAGAATCAGCTTGAGGAAATGATTGTTTAAGGAATACAGGCATGTAGAACTTACGGACTCATAAGAAAGGGAAGTATTTCACATTGCTGTATATAAAGCATGTTGAGAAGAAATAGGCTGATTAAATGGATTTGATTCTCCAAGGATACAAAAATAGTACCCCAAAGCAAAGGACAGAGAATTAGTTTAGTTCCTACCTTATGTATATAATTCTATTAATATTGGATATTGTAAAATGTTGTCCAGTTTAAATTAGGCTAGCACTTAAACTTGAACAGAGAAGCTTATTTAACTTAGAGAAGAGCTGCCAGCTCAGAAGGCTCTTTCATTCCCATTATTCTTTACAGAAAAGACAGTATCAGAGGAAAAGCTGGTGAAAAATATAGAACTTATCACCAGTTATTACAAGAAATACAAGAAATTGACTTCCCCTAAACATAATGTTACTCAAATAGAAGTATTCCAACAATAGGGTTAACTTCCTTCTATTCATTGAATACTTTCTGGAACTTTCCTCTTCTACAGATGGGTGCACCCCACTGATGTTGGCTTCTCTCCGAGGAGGCAGCTCAGATTTGAGTGATGAAGATGAAGATGCAGAGGACTCTTCTGCCAACATCATCACAGACTTGGTTTGCCAGGGTGCCAGCCTTCAGGCCCAGACAGACCGGACCGGTGAGATGGCCCTGCATCTTGCAGCCCGCTACTCAAGGGCGGATGCTGCCAAGCGCCTCCTGGATGCAGGTGCAGATGCTAATGCCCAGGACAACATGGGCCGCTGTCCTCTCCATGCTGCAGTGGCAGCTGATGCCCAAGGTGTCTTCCAGGTAAAGAAGCCAAAAAGAATGGGTTTGGATAATGAAAATCTGTTATGGATCTACAATATTTTATTTTTGTTTAGGCATTTAATATCTAATTGAAATCATTCAGTAAGTTTTCAAGAGGTTAGTCATGCTTGCTAGATGGGAAAGAAAGAAAAGAGAGGCGAGCCAACTGACCTGCTCTAGCTAGCTATATAGTGACAGAACTAACAGCAGGTTGTACCAGTCTTCTGATTCTTAGCAATATTTTGATGTGCAAAGATGCTTCTAAATGCACAGATCAGAAGGGAATGAAACCTGTTCTAAAGCCTTTGACTGGTGTTAACTGCCCTAGCTCTCTGGGTTTCCAGCTGCTCATTGGCACTTTTCTTAATCTGACTTGACAGTGTTCTCCTCATGCCCCTTTATTTTAGCCTTTTGAGGACATTAGAAGCATTCTAAATCTCCTTTGTCTGTATACTGTAATTGAAGTTGTGATACTTCCCCACATTTCTCTGCTTTCCTTAGAAAGTAGAGGTACCTCACTTTATGTGGGCCATTATGTCTTGATGAGTCATTTGTTAGTTCATCCATCCTTTCTTTTTTTTTTAATTACTTTTTTTCATCCTTTCATTTAACAAATATCATTGGTTGACCATGGTAGAATCTTGGACACAAAAATAACAAGTCTCTACCTACCCTTTAGGAACTTACAGGTTTGCCTCAGTTCTGGCTCTTATTCTCTTAGTTTCATTATTTTTCCTCTCCAAGTGACTGTTTTCTGTACTCCTCTTCTAGATTCTGATTCGCAACCGAGTAACTGATCTGGATGCCAGAATGAACGATGGTACTACACCCCTGATCCTGGCTGCCCGCCTGGCTGTAGAGGGAATGGTGGCAGAGTTGATCAACTGCCAAGCAGATGTAAACGCAGTGGATGACCATGGTAGGGACAAGACGCAGGAATTGGGATTCTTACCTGCAAACCGTGCCTCTAAGGAGGAGAATCATTAATTATTAATCCTTCTCTGATCCGAATCCATTAGAGATTGACCCATTCTTTCATTTATGAATTCATTCATTCTTCTTCACTACATCATGTTCAGAGCCCTGGGCAAGTAGGGGTCCCTAGATTATGTGAAAAGGGAGACTTTTTATAGGGTTTTCGAGCCTCAAAGAAGGCTCATGAAAGGTTCACCTGTGTGGGTTCCTTAGGTACACCATTTTTTTTTTTTAATATTTATGTGTTAGTTGTAATTGGACACTATACCTTTATTTTTTATTTATTTATATGTGGTGCTGAGGATCGAACCCACACATCTAGGTGAGCACTTTACCGCTGAGCCACAACCCCAGCCCTGGTACACCACTCTTGATAGAAAAATGTATTAGAGTTTATTTCATAGGAGGGGAGGTCTTCAGTCTGTGAGCAGGTCTTCAGTCTGTGAAGGGTAGATTCTATTATGTGGAGGTCATGGATACCACATGTTACCTGCCTCTGTCTAATGGCTGGGAAGCCTATATTGAAGTCTTCCTAGAACAGAGGGAAAGGAAGATATTACTTTCTTCTCTGTTGGGCCCCACGGATAACTGGCTTCCTGCTGATATCTAGGGAGTTCAGGGTTTCCCTGTACAAGTCAATTGGTGCTTCCTTTTAAAAGGAGTAGGATGCTTATAAAAATGTTTTTCTTCTGAAGGAAAATCTGCCCTTCACTGGGCAGCTGCTGTCAATAACGTGGAGGCGACTCTTTTGCTGTTAAAAAATGGAGCCAACCGAGATATGCAGGACAACAAGGTATAGTCTGTAATCTGGGAGTTTGAGGATGCTCATAGCAGTGCCTCACTTATTTATAAAGCCCTTCCCTTTTCTCCAAATAGTTTCTTTTGTGATGAGTATAGAAAATACAGAGACAGGCTGGGCAGGAACTGGGTGCCCATCAAGCAGAGAGTTTGATGAAGGTCCTTTCTTCTGTTAGTCACACTTTTCTCATATTTGTTTGATTTTGCTCCCTACTGTTCTTTTTTTTCTGTTCTTGGATACCATGATGTTTTCCTGTTTGATTTTCCCCTCTGAGTAGTTGTCATGCTTCCCTTACCTCACTCATCTTCTCTTATTTGCTTCCTCTTTTCCTTTATCTTAGCTCTTTCTTCATGTGTTTTGTCTTTTCTCTTTTACTCTTTCCCCTGTTTTTAATGTTTTTTAGTTGTAGGACACAGTACCTTTATTTTATTTATTTATGTGGTGCTGAGGATTGAACCCAGTGCCCCACACATGCAAGGCAAGCGCATTATCATTGAGCCACAACCCCAGCCATATTTCCCATTTTTACTTTAGTTCTTTCTCTTCCTACCTTTCTTATTTGTAACTGTATTTCCTTTTAGAACCTTACGTTGATAAGCTCAGTTCTCTTTTAAGTGAGTCTTTGGCTCAGGGGCATGTTTTATTTCATGAATTCCTCACTGAGGAGGTGCTGCCCATAGGAGGGAATATTGGCTCTTGGTGAAAGGTGAAATAAGCTTATACATTTTATATATAAATCACAGGTATACATTCAGCACATAGGTAGATAGATAGCATGCCTGTGGTATTAAAATCTCATGGGGGAGGCACTTAGGGAAAATATATCTAAGGGGGTTGAATAAAAAAAAAGAATCAGTAAGACTGCTTGTATCAAGAGTGTTATTAAAAATGTTTGGTGTGGGTCTTTTCTGTAGGAAGAGACACCTCTGTTTCTTGCTGCTCGGGAGGGGAGCTATGAAGCAGCCAAGATCCTGTTAGACCATTTTGCCAATCGCGACATCACAGATCACATGGATCGTCTTCCCCGGGATGTGGCTCGGGATCGCATGCACCATGACATTGTGCGCCTCCTGGATGAGTACAATGTGACACCGAGTCCCCCAGGCACCGTGCTGACTTCTGCTCTCTCACCTGTCATTTGTGGGCCCAACAGGTCTTTCCTCAGTCTAAAGCATACACCGGTGGGCAAGAAGCCTAGACGGCCCAATGCCAAGAGTACCATGCCCACTAGCCTCCCTAACCTTGCCAAGGAGGCCAAGGAAGCCAAGGGGAGTAGGAGGAAGAAGTCTTTGAGTGAGAAGGTCCAACTGTCTGAGAGCTCAGTGACTTTATCCCCTGTTGATTCTTTAGAGTCGCCTCACACATATGTTTCTGACACCACATCCTCTCCAATGATCACATCCCCTGGAATCCTACAGGCCTCACCCAACCCTATGCTGGCTACTGCCACCCCTGCTGCTCCAGTCCATGCTCAGCATGCACTGTCTTTCTCTAACCTGCATGACATGCAGCCTTTGGCTCCTGGGGCTAGTACTGTGCTTCCCTCTGTGAGCCAGTTGCTCTCCCACCACCACATTGTCCCCCCTGGGAGTGGCAGTGCGGGAAGCTTGGGTAGACTACATCCAGTCTCTGTCCCATCAGATTGGATGAACCGCGTGGAGATGAATGAGACCCAGTACAATGAGATGTTTGGCATGGTCCTGGCTCCTGCTGAAGGCACCCACCCTGGTGTAGCTCCCCAGGGAAGGCCACCTGAAGGGAAGCATATCACCACTCCACGGGAGCCCTTGCCCCCCATTGTGACTTTCCAGCTCATTCCCAAAGGCAGCATTGCCCAACCAGCTGGGGCTCCCCCACCTCAGTCCAGCTGCCCTCCAGCTGTTGCAGGTTCCCTACCCACTATGTACCAGATTCCAGAAATGGCCCGTTTGCCCAGTGTGGCCTTCCCCACTACCATGATGCCCCAGCAGGATGGGCAGGTAGCTCAGACCATTCTCCCAGCCTATCATCCTTTCCCACCCTCTGTGGGTAAGTATCCCACACCCCCTTCACAGCATAGTTATGCTTCCTCAAATGCTGCCGAGCGAACACCCAGTCATGGTGGTCACCTCCAGGGTGAACATCCCTACCTGACACCATCCCCAGAGTCTCCTGACCAGTGGTCAAGCTCATCACCCCACTCTGCTTCTGACTGGTCAGATGTGACCACCAGCCCTACTCCTGGGGGTGCTGGAGGAGTTCAGCGGGGACCAGGGACACACATGTCTGAGCCACCGCACAGCAATATGCAGGTTTACGCATGAGTCTGCCTCCGTTGCAGAGACAGAACTGCCTATTGTGAATGCTGCTGAGGAACAAATGAAGGTCATCCGGAAGAGAAGTGAAGAAATCTCTGTAACCAGCTTTTGGAGGCAGGAGAGAGAAGACCATCTTTTCAGAGAAGCAATTTATGGGCTTCACTGAATATCTGCAAAGTTTCAGGGGAAGAACTTGGTTCCTTTTAATCTCTTGCCCACCAAGTCAAGTTCATGGAAATGCAAGATGAATGCAGCCCTTGGGGCCATGTTTACTCTCTTCTGTTTGGAGAATAGGATGGATGCCTTTTGTAGCCTGGACATTCTTGCAGTTTGGACTGCATTTTAAGCCCTGAGGGCTTCTGCTACATCCATGAGAAGATTCTACACTAGAGTCCAGTTGGGAATTGTGCCCTGGAATTCTGACTAAGTTGACCTATCTCATCTTCTCAGCTTGGAAATTCTTTTGCTTCATTTGGTGCTTTCCTTTTTTGCACCTTTCCATGGTTGTAGCCTACCAGCATATTAGAGGGCAAGACTTTGTGCTTTGAATCATTCCTGCCCTGGAAAGCAACTTCATCCTCCCTTTCCCCTCCCACTTCCTCAGCACCCCTCGGAGTCTCACAGGGTTTACTTTGGTTATGGTTCTCAACATAAACCTTTCAAGTATGTTTCTGTAAAAAAAAATGAACATGTTGCATTCTACGTATATCATTCCTCAAGAGAGAAGGGGAACAAAATATTTTTCTTTGAATAGATTTTGGGGGCAGGAGATCCCTTGAGGAGGCTGCACCTTAATTCTCTTTCTTGCATGCAGAGCTGCATAGAAAGCTCACCAGGATGAAGGATACAGAGTTAATTGTTTTCTACTTGTGGACCTAGTCAGTGTCAAGTTTTATCCTCGGAAGCCTAGGTACTATAACCTTACCCCCCTTTTTTGAAACCAGAAAAAGAGCCAGAATGTGGGAATGACCAAGACATAAGCTAATTCATGGAAGAAGCAGTTACCTGGAAGAAGCAGTTACCGCCCCTCCACTTGGGATACCAAGCATCCCATCAACTGCCAGCATGAATCACATTTGTTTGTCCTGGATCTTAGGACTATAGGTCTACTTCCCTCACTCATCCAGCAGGTGAAGTCAGTCTTTGCTGTTGAGCCTTTCCTTCCATACATCCCCACAGAAGAAAATGTCTCAAACAATTTGTCCTTGCCATTTAGGACTGAACTTTTCTCAGCTCAAGGGACCCAGTGACAGTCATATTCCTTTGATCACAGTCTGTTTCCTGCTTTTCTTTGAGAGCAGGAGCCTGTTTACCAGTTCCCCTCACACTGTGCAATCTGAGTTCCTAGTGCACCCAGTAGGTTCTCACTGGACTGTGTCCACTGCACTGTGTTCCAGCAGCGCATGGAGAGTTGGACTAGTTTCCAAGGGGACAGCTGTGAGGCTGCCTTTGCCAGCTTTTGCTGTCATTTCTTTTGCTCTGAAGCAGTCATGACATTGCCCTTTGGAAGACTAATATAGAAACTTCCCAGGGACTTTTCCTTTGCTAGAGTCACTTTGTAAATGATGACAGATTTCATGCTTTTCATTGTCACCCTCGTGTTCTGATTATGATTGCACCTCACCCGAATCTGTTCTCTGAATTATGGTCTCGATGACTTGACTCTCCATCAAGATCAGAACCAATTTAGTCAGCTATAGAAACAGAATGGTTTTCTTCCTCTTCTCCTTGGGTCAATTAATAACTGGCCCTACGACCACATTGCCACTTCAGTACTGTGATGCCTGTGACACCTGGAAAATCAGTTCTGCTGGGGCATTTTTTATGTATTAGTAGGGATTGCCTGCTCTGTTTTGATTTAACAATAGTCCTCATTCTTGCAGTGCCTCGGGGTGTTCACCAGTGCTTCCCACTGACCTCATTTATCTGTCTGTGGCTCCCTATGGAAGTCCTTTGTGTCCACTGGCATGGCAGTCTACAAATAGTGTTTTTCCGTCCCTCCAAGTTCATTGAATCAACAAAAGTAATTAGTTCTGACCTGGTACATGAAGATTGTTTGTTGTTTTATTCTTTCATATGACAGCATTCTGTCAGTCACTTTAGTGGTGTGTAAACATTTTATCATTCCAAAATGGTGACTCTTTCCTTGGGCCAGTTTATTAATCCAGCACCTATCTGATGCATGGACCATTCTGGACCACTCCACATCTACCCCTCACTGCCCTCCTGCTCCATATCCCCACTGCTTGAAAGTATCAGCCTCTGATCCAGTTACTGGATCTTTTAAATCCTTCTCCTTCCCCAAGCACAGTGTAAGACTGACTTCCATGTTTTTCCTCTTTGGGATACTTTTCCTCTTTGGGTTTGTGGGGAAGGAATGTGAAAGCTGCCATTATAGACAAGAGGCTCCAGGGGTGAGGACAACACTGCCTTTCAAATGTTTTACCAATCTCACATTTTAAGAACCATTGAGTTATATAGTTTCTACTAAAAGGGAAGGTAAGATGGATAATCACTTTCTCATTGGATTCTCAATTGGAGACAAGATTTTATGGAACTCTTTTATGCCATGCATAGATTCCCCCCCCCCCCGCCCCCGCTTTTGGTTTATTTTTATTTTTATAAATTCATTCTTTCTTTGACTCCTTGTCTGCCTGCCTTTGAGGATAGGTTTGTTGTTGTTGTTGTTTCTTTCTTACTTGTGTTTTGTTTTAAATATCTTTTTCTGACTTACATGATAGTGGGAGAGGGAAAGTGAGATCAGAAGTTAAGGACTTTGGTGTAAGCAGTCAGTTGTGATGTTCAGTCCATTATATCATTGTTAAATTTGCCAGTTTGTAATTCTTGCATAGAAAAGAACCAGAGGTGTGGTGTCGTGTTGGCACATGGTTTGGGGAAGTGGGCCTTAACCAATACATTGAGTGATGACTCTTTGGGAGGAGACATTTATATGTCCCAAGGCCCCCACCAATAACTGTTTGGTTTCAACTTCTTTGTGTAAATTTCTCTTAAAAGTGATATTTTATCTGTGTGTATGAGAAACCCAATAACCAATAAAATGACCGCATATTCCTGACTATACATGGTAAGGAAAGTGCACGCTTTGTTTTTACTTTTCAAAGTTTCATTCTAAAAGTAGTTAAGGTGAAATTTATATGAAAGCATTTTTATCACAAAATAAAAAGGTTACATGTCAAGCTCAGTGGTATTGCATTTTTTAAAAAAATTTTCCAGTCCTGTATCCCTGTCCTTGTGATTATATCATGATGTCATAATTTGGTGAGAGAAAAATAGTTTTCCTTTCATTGTAAATCCTACAGAGCCTAACTGGGCTGCTTTTTTGTCATCGTCGTCTTCTTTCTCTAATCATTTCATAAATAAATGTTTTTGAGGGAAAACTTTCCATCAAATCAGAAGCACCATAATACTGAGTCATAATACTTCCATGCATCATAATACTTTAATGCTCCCACCACAGCCAGTGAGCAGTGGACAGTTGCTCAGGACAAAGCACCTTCCAGTGGAAATGGGGTGTGTTTGTTGAAGCAAGAATTGTTAAGATATAAATAATAATGAAATAGTTATCAGAACCATTGTTTTCTAATATTATTCCTCAAATTAAACTTTGTGTGGAACATGGCATATAGTATTACAAAATAGTATTTTGTAATACTATATGCCATGTATAAAGTAGTTAACATGTTCACATTTGGGGCTGGGGCAGTAGCTCAGTGGCAGAGCACTTGCCTAGCATGTGTGAGGCACTGGGTTTGATCCTCAGCACCACATAAAAATAAACAAATAAAATAAAGGTATTCTGTCCATCTACAACTACAAAAAAAATTAAAACAAAACATGTTCACATTTGGACATTTACCTATAATCAGTAAGACATTTGAACATGAATATTTGGTGTTTGTGATATGTGTGGCATTAGCATTCTTATATAAACTTCAGCATCTAGTTTATTTCAGTATTTTCCTGTTTTGCAGAAACTTCTAAATCACAATTGCATACTTAAAAATGCTAATAGTATATGTTTAAGTGACTTGAAACTTGTTATGCTTTAGTTTAGCAGATGAGTTTTATTGAAGATAACTGTAAACACAGTTGGTAACACATATTGGTTATTCCCAGTGTTATAATTTCATTAAAAATAAAAAATTGAGGGCTGGGGTTGTGGCTCAGTGGTAGAGCTCTCGCCTAGCACGTGCGAGGCCCTGGGTTTGATCCTTAGCACCGCATAAAAGTAAAATAAAGATATTGTGTTCATCTACAACTGAAAAATAAAATATAAAAAAAAAAAACCCCAAAAACCACAATTGATTCTTCATGTTTAAGAAGAAATTTAATTTGAAAGCAAGGAATGACCACCCTGGCAGACTGGCCTCTCAGAGCTAGAGTTGCTACCTGTGCACTTCTTGAAACTTTACTTGCTTGGTGGAAACCTTGCTTCAGTAGATCTGGGCTGAAGGCTATTGGTGTGCTGACAACATCCTACCCCTGCAATATTAAGCCTTGGAGCCTAACCCCCAGTTATGCAGAGATCCAGAATGATAAGTTTGGATACCAGATCATGATCATGCTGGGGCAAGGGGTGGTCTCCCTCAAGTCATGCAGCTTAACAGCCCAAGGGCCAGGCTGGCTCCTTTTTTCAGAACACAATGAACAGAACAACTCTTCTTAACACCTGCATGCTAACCAAGATGTGATCTGTGGGGGAACAGCAAGCCTATTACTGCTGCCACTGTTTTCCAGCCATAGGGTGTACCTGTCAGGGTATAAATGAGTGTAAAAACAATACAACATTTCCTTTTTTGGCTTAAAACATTTGCAACAATCAATCCCAACTGCAAAGAATGGGCACACTCAAATTGGTGTAATTCAAAGAGGCCTTATTTATGAAAGGATTATTACAGAAGACATTGTCAGGTGTCGGGGAAACCTGGGGGACAACGCAGAAACCTCTGGCCAGGAACAGGGAGCTATCCCCACTCTAGATCTAGAGGGGCAAAGGCTGGCAGAAGTTAGAATCCCATAGTGCGGGTTTCTTCAAGAAGAACCGAGACTTCTGTCAAGGCACCTTGAACCCTAGGCCTCTCAGCAGAAGGAAACCAGGGGAAGAATACTCCGGCCTCATTCTCCACCCCACCTCCACCCTGGGAGGTGAATCCAAGTGGAAGCTTAGAAAGGGTTGCCTGGGGCTGAGAGCTTGGTGGAGAAGGGAAGAGAGTGGATCTGAAGGTACTAACACATGGTCGCCTCAAACATTCTTCCTTCAACTATAATATTTATGAGAAATTTCCACTAGTGGAGTCAGCATTGATATATCAAGGCAGGAAAAACAAACTACAAGAAATTATGCATTGGTAATCCTGACTGGAATTCTTTTCCTGACTTCCTTGTGGGTTTCTTTATTGCTTTGGCTTTGAGCACCCACCCTGAGTATGACCAACAGTAGGCCGGACAAATGATGTTACATTCATTCAAATGAAGCCTATACATGGATGAAAGACAGCCATATGCCATATGTAGCAACAACAAGAATTGTCATAGACATGATACTGAGCATATAAATCAGACAGAAAAGAGCACACTTTGTATGATTTCCATTATATAAATTCAGGAAAAATAAAGCAATAGTAAATAGAGATCTGAACCATGGATACTTTTGGGGGAGGGGCATCTTAACTAAGACAAGAGCAAGATGAATCTTGCTGGAGTCCGAAAACCTCTTAAGCAGGTGATGGTTATATGAATGTATACATCTGTAAAAGTACATGTAAAATTTAGCTTTAAGATTTGTGCATTTTACTTATGTACGTTGTATTTTAATAAAATGTTCCTTTAATAACCTACAGAAATATATAAACACCTAATACAATAAGAAATGTATGTCATCATATTTATCTCAGACTTTTAAAGATGACATACTGCTTATAGCTTAACACTCCTATTTTTCCCTCTAATTCCATTCCTCCCTTTTTTTCTTTCTTCCCTCCCTCCCTTCCTCTCTCAGTTACTGGTTTTCATGAATTTTGTTTGCAGGGATGATTTTCTTAAAAACATCATTGTATATAATATTTCAAACTCAACTATATGAAATGTGGGGTTGAATACTTACGGAGTTAATTAAGTAATGACATAAACTAGTGCTTTAGCTTGCTGGGCAGGAGTTCTGGGTTCCAGCTGAATAATTCATATCCATTGGGTTCTGGCTGTATTTGGTACCTGGTGGCATTGGTTTAGGATTGATTCTGGGTTTTGTAACCTCACTGCAATTTTTTAAAGCCTCTTTGTAAATCCTCACTGCTTCATGTGCCTATTTTCACAGAATTCAGGCCATGCAAATATTGGAGTATAGGGACCCAGCCTTTATTCTCTGTGATGGAATTGTCTCATGTTTCTCCCCTCCAGGATTACTTTTCCTTGCCTTCTGAGGAAGGCTAAAAGGCAGGGACTAGGCAGAGGAAGGGAATTAACAACTAATCATATTACTTACTGTAGTTATTGCAAAGTTTTACATGTAAGAATTGGAAGAGAGGCTAATAAGCCTGTATACCTGAACGACACAAGAAAACTTATGAAAGAATTACCATAAACCATCAGGAATTTAAAAGAGTGATGTAAAACTAATTCATAGAAATAGATTTTATTATTTAAAAAACTAGTTGGAGGATATATGATTGAAAAGAGGTGCACAATTATAATAGCAAACACACACACACACACCACTAACCATCAAAAAATTGCAAACTCCAAATATTAACAAACATCACCCACTGTTTCCTTATCAGGTTACAGCTTTATCAGTTGCTGTTGCTTTATCAATTATAGCTCTAGTTCTGTCCTATTCTTCCCATTTTTCTGCTCTCCTGATTTTCTAGATAAAAATGCTGAATATATCTGATTATGCCCACAACTCAGATAAAATTCATTCAAATGCTCAATTGCTTGAATCCCCACTAATATCACATAACAAGCACTTCAAATCCTGAGGTGGCCCCATTCCCCATCAGCTTCTCTGATGCAGCACTCAGGAAGGGGCACTTATTTGATTGATTCTCAGAGCTACTCCTGGTGATTTTTTTTTACACACAAAATATCTTTTATACTTAATTACAGAAAATCAAAACTGCAATCTAGTACTATTCATAAGACCCACTGATGTCACTTTTTAAAAAAATTTAACTATATAGTAGCTTTTTAAACATTTGAGTTCACTCAGATTTGTCAGTTAATCATTTTACCTTTACTGATTATGATTTTACCAAGTTGTGAGATCAAACAATTACAATCACATCATTTTTTTTCTTTGGTACTGGGGATTGAACTTAGGGTCACTCAACCACTAAGCCACACCCCCAGCCCTTTTTATATTTTGAGACACTGTCTCAGTTGCTTAGGACCTCGCTAAGTGCTGAGGCTGGCTTTGAACTTGTGACCCACCTGCCTAAATCTCCCAAGCTGCTGGGATCACATGCGTGTTCCAACACACCTGGTCATCCACATTAATTCTTGACAGAATTTTGATGTCTGATACTATCTAGATATTGAGCGACATCCAATTAAAACATCAGTATACCTTTCATTTACCAAAGAAAATACTTTATTCAAGTTTCCAAAACAAACTCGAAACGTTATTCTGGGTTTGAATTGAAGACAAAAAGTCAATTTAAAATATGAAAACAAATAGTTTTCACGTAGTAGAAGTCAAAATCAATGTATACCTTCTCCAATCAAACATCTGTCCCATGTGGAGTTTTTTAAGTTCTTAAAGATGTCTACCAGGTCAAACCCTTTGCTGTCTTTGCTTTGCTCTTCTGCCTTCCTTTCTCTCACTTTGCCTTCAGTCTTTTTCTTTGCCTCTGGTTCATCCACACGGGGTACTATCCACACTGGTCTAGAAGAGTCTTTTTGTTTCTCTTAATCTCAGCCTCCAATTTCATGTCGTCTTTTTCATCTTTCACCACACACGGTGTTTTCTTCTGGCAATGCTTGGGTACCACCACCGTTGCTATTTCTTTAACATCTTTCGTTAAAACATCACTACCTACTTTGAGAATATTTTTAAGTCTGTTGAGCTCTTTCGGAGCATTCTTTTTCCTCTTTTCAGCCCACGTCTTCCTTTTCCACTTACTCCGTAAGCTTTTAGCCATCTTTTATAAGACCACCTTCTGCAAGCAGCATGCCAGGTGGAAGTCCCCCAGTCCTGGTGATCTTTGACTGATAGACCAAAACAAGGCACTGTGTCAAAACTACCAGACCGAAAACTCCCATTTCAACACACTATTATAAACAGGAACTGATGGAAACAGAGTTTATAAATTTATTTCAAGAATTTCACAAAAATTCAACATACTCAGATAGTTTCTAAGATTCAGTATCATGCAGTTATCTCTGAACATAGCACTGTCAAATTAGAAAGAAATAAAAATATGACCAATATTCCCACATGTATGAAAAAATTAATTTACAAATTATCAAATTAGTAGTGTAAATGTAAATTAGAATGTATTTAGAATTGTACAAAAACAATTATCAAGTAGCATTTGATATATGAAGTGCTATTAAAATATATATATATTTGAAGCACTATTAAAATTTGTGGAAAGCAGCTAACTGTTTAAATAGAGAAACATTAGTCTTGAGCTGAGGTGGTGGCTCAGTGGTAGAGCACTTGCCTAGCATGTGTGAGGCACTGGGTTCGATTCTCAGCACCACATATAAATAAATGAATAAAATAAAGGTCCATCAACATCTAAAAATTTTTTTTAAAAAACTTTAATGTAAGTACCTACATAGCAGAATAATAATGTAAGAACCTTCATTAAGAAATTAGACAAAGAACCACAGAATAAACCCAGAAAGATAGAAGAAAGAAAATAAGCAGAAATGAATGAAATAACTGAAAAAGATAATTAACTTCACGAAAAACTGGTTATTTGGAAAAAGGATGAGAGAAAACTCTGACAAGAATCAACAAGGAAATTATAAAGAATGCACAACAAAAGCACTAGAGAAATAAAAGTAGGATTTAACAGCAGACATAGTAATTTAAAATTCATATGAGAATAGTGACACAACATCAAAATCTCAGGGACACTATGAAGGCAGTTCAAAGAAGAAAGTTCATTGCATTGAGCTTGTTCATTAAAAGGATTGAAAGTGGGGCTAGGGTTGTGGCTCGGAGGTAGAGCACTTGCCTTCCTCGTGCGAGTTGCTGGGTTTGATCCTCAGCACCACATAAAAATAAGTAAATAAAAATAAGGGTATTGTGGTCCAACTACAACAAAAAATTATTTAAAATAAAGGATAGAAATGTGGAAAGCAGGGCTGGGGATGTGGCTCAAGCGGTAGCACTCTCCCCTGGCATGCGCGGGGCACTGGGTTTGATCCTCAGCACCACATAAAAATAAAGATGTTGTGTCCGCCGAGAACTAAAAAATAAATATTAAAAGATTCTCTCTCTCTCTCTTAAAAAAAAAAAGAAATATGGAAAGCAGTATGGAGATTTCTTGGAAAATAAGGAATGGAACCACCATTTGACCCAGCTATCCCTCTCCTTGGCCTATACCTAAAGGACTTAAAAACAGCGTACTATAGGGACACAGACACATCAATGTTTATTGCAGCACAATTCGCAATAGCTAAACTGTGGAACCAACCTAGATGCAATAGATGAATGGATAAAAAAATGTGGCATATATCTATACACAATGGAATATTACTCAGCAATAAAAGAGAATAAAATCATGGCATTTGCAGGTAAATGGATGGAGTTAGAGGAGATAATGCTAAGTGAAGTCAGCCAATCCCAAAAAAACAAATGCCGAATGTTTTCTTCTATATAAGTAGGCTGATTCACGGTGGGATAGGGAAAGGGAGCATGAGAGGAATAGATGAACTCTAGATAGGGCAGAGGGGTGGGAGGGGAAGGGAGAGGGCATGGGGTAATTAATGATGGTGGAATGTAATGATCATTATTATCCAAAGTACATGTATGAAGACACAAATTGGTGTGAATATACTGTGTATACAATCAAAGATATGAAAAATTGTGCTCTATATGTGTAATAAGAATTGTAATGCATTCCACTCTCATATGTAAATAAAAAATAAAATAAATAAATAGAACAAACAAACAAACAAAAGGATAGAAAGTCATCAAATAAATAACCTAACATTACATCTCGAAACCCTAGAAAAAGATCACATCAACACCAAAAGCAGTAGAAGATAGGAAATAATTAAAATCAGAGCTGAAATCAATGAAATTGAAACAAACACAAAAAAATTCAAAAAAATCAATGAAATAAAAAGTTGGTTCTTTGAAAAAATAAAGAAAATTGGTAAACCCTTACCCAAGCTAATGAAGAAAAGAAAAAAAATATTGAAATTTGTGATGAAAAAGGAAATATCACCACAGACACCACTGAAATATAGAAGTTACTTTGGAAATCTGTACTCCAAGAAAATAGAAAATCATGAAGAGATCAACAAATTTCTAGAGACATATGACCTTTCCAAATTGAATCAAGAGAACATAGAAAATTTAAACAGATCAATTTCAAGCAATGAAATTGAAGATACCATCAAAAGCCTACTAACAAAGATAGCCCATTCAACAAATGGTGCTGGCAAAACTGGAAATTCATATGTAGCAAAATGAAATTAAACCTCTATCTCTCATCCTGCACAAAAATCAACTCAAAGTGGTTCAAAGACTTAGGCACTAGAACAGAGACCCTGTCCCTAATAGGAGAAAAACAGGCCCAAATCTTCACCATGTCAGCCTAGGATCTAACGTCCTTAACAAGACTCCTAAAGTGCAAGAAGTAAAATCAAGAATCAATAAATGAGATGGATTAAAATTAAAGAGCTTCTTTTCAGCAAAGAAAACAATTAATAACGTGAGGAGAGAGCCTACAGATTAGGAGAAAATCTTTACCACATGCAACTCCAAGCATTAATCTCTAGGCTATATAAAGAACTCAAAAATCTTAACACTAAAAACCCAAATAACCCAATCAATAAACGGGCAAAGGAACTGAATAGGCACTTCACAGAAGAAGAAACGTGAATGGTCAAAATATATACGGAAAAAAAAAGTTCAACATCTCTAGCAATTAAGAGAAATGCAAATTAAAACTACAATGAGATTTCATCTCACTCTAGTCAGAATGGCAATTATCAAGAATATTAGTAACAATAAATGTTGGTGAAAATGTGGGGGGAAAGGTACACTCATACATTGCTGGTGGGACTGCAAATTGGTGCAACTGCTATGGAAAGCAGTATGGAGATTTCTCAGAAAACTTGGAATGGAACCACCATTTGACCCAGCTATCCTTGACTCCTTGGTTTATACCCAAAAGAATTAAAATCAGCAGCCACATCAATGTTTATAGTAGCTCAATTCACAATAGCTAGACTATGGAACCAGCCTAGGTGTCCCTCAATAGATGAATGGATAAAGAAAATGTGATATATATATATATATATATATATATATATATATATATATATATATATATATATATATATATATAATGGAATATTACTCAGCTTTAAATAAGAGTGAAATTATGGCATTTGCCAGTAAATGGTTGGAGTTGGAGAATATCATTCTAAGCAAAATAAGCCAATCCCACAAAACCAAAGGCCAAATGTTTTCTCTAATATATAGAAGCTAATTCACAGTAAGATGGTTGCACTAGGGAAGAATAGCATAACCTTAGATTAGTTAGAGGGAAGTGATGGGAGGGGAGGGGATGTGGGGATAAGAAAGATAGTAGAATGAAATAGACATTATTATTTTATGTACATATGTGACTGCATGACCAATATGATTCTGCAACATGTATACTCAGAAAAATGAGATTATATCTCAGCTATGTATGATATATCAAAGTGCATAAATGCATTCTACTGTCATGTATAACTAATTAAAATAAATTTAAAAATAAAAAAGAGTGAGAGGAAAATAACAATATTCTTGGACATGCAAAAACTTAAGTCAGGAGCCCAATGTAATTTTGTAGAACCCAATTCAAAATGAAATTTTGAGATCCCTTATTCAAAAATTATGAAAAATTTCAAGATGGCAACTGCAAAGCATGAAAATAAGTGTGGGACCCCTCTGAATGCAGGTCCTTTCTTAGGCATATATGGATCACATACCCAGGAAGTTGACCCTGAACCCAGAAAGCTCACTACCCATGAACTCCTTTCTATATAAAACAACATTTAATTTTGTTAGGGTAGTGGCACAAATAGCCACAAGAGACACATCTTTGAGATCAAGCAAAAGTTTATTGACAGAGAATTTCTGCCAGGCTGCCCTCCTACAAGGCGCAGCAGCCTGCTGGAAAAAAAAATCTTAACTATATAGTCAAATACAATACAATAGTTAAAAAAAAAATAACTCATCTGGTCCTGTGATTTGATGTCTTTGCTGTGGTTTTGGTAGTTAGGGACTCTTCCAGGGAGGGAAGGTCATGCCTGGGTTGGCAGGTACTGATTTTCAAAATGGAGTTACTTAGGCCTAAGGACCTAACAAATTTAAAAAAGAAATGGGCAATCAAAAATAAATAAAATAAATTAAAAAATCAAATAAGACAAAACAAATATCCCAATTAAAAGACTGTCTTAACTATAATATTCTTTATGAAGCTTAAAGTAGTGATTTCAAAAAGAACACTATGAAGAGGACCCGGACGGCAAAGAAGGCTGCAGTCCTACTAGGATCTGGATTTTCAATGGATACTGAGGGGTTTGGTGAGCTCCTTCAACAAGCTGAACTGAGGGCATCCCAGAGCTTCCCCATGGGGAAGGGAACTTACAGGAGATCCAGCAAGCAGACGAGTGCCTGCGTTCCCATACCCTCACACCCACGTCCCAGGAGACAGCAGATGTCAAGGTGGCTTCCTGAAGAATGAGGAGGACAATGCGCTGCTGTCTGCCATTGAAGAGTCCTGAAAGCGGACCTTTGGTATGGCTGAGGAGTACCATCGGGAGTCAATGTTGGTCCAGTGGGAGCAAGTGAAACAGCGGATTCTGCACAGGCTGCTGGCGTCGGGAGAGGATGCCCTTGACTTCACCCAGAAGAGTGAGCCCAGTTACATCAATGATGTGGGGCCCCCTGGTCGGAGCTCTCTGGATAGCCCTGAGATGGCCTATGCCCGGCAGATTTATATCTATAATGAGAAGATTGTCAGTGGCCATCTGCAGCCTAACCTTGTGGTCCTCTGTGCTTCCCGTCGCAGAGCTGGATGATAAGAGCATTTCTGACATGACAGATGTGTTGTTGGCACCAGCGACTGACTCCCTGAAGAGCCGGAGCAGCGTGGAAGTGCGCACAGAGTTCCTCAGGCAGGCGCTGGGGTACCTCGAGCAGAGTTATAAGAATTACACCCTTGTGACTGTGTTTGGAGATTTGCATCAGGCCCAGCTGGGTGGTGTGCCTGGGACTTATCATTGGTGCGAAGTTTTCTGAACATTAAACTTCCAGCTCCCTTACCTGGACTTCAGGGTGGAGAGGTGGAGGGCCACCCTGTCTGGGCTTTGATCTACTACTGCACGCGCTGCTTGCGGCTTCTCAGGTGGTGAACCGAGCCCAGCACCAGCTGGGAGAGTTCAAGACCTGGTTCCAGGAGTCCATGAACAACAAGGACAGAAGACTGTCCCCAGCTACGGAAAACAAGCTCCGGCTTCATCACCGCAGAGCCCTCGGGAACAGCACAGACCCCCACAAGCGGGCAGATGCAATGTCACTGACGTAGTGAAGTGGCAGACAAAACCCAGGACTACCTGTGGCTGAAGTTGAACCAAGTGTGTTTTGATGACGATGGCACCAGCTCCCCACAAGACAGGCTCACTCCCTCACATTTCCAGAAACAGCTGCTGGAAGACGATGGCGAGTCCCACTTCACGGTGAACCAGCAGCCCTTCCGCTACCTCCAAGTGCTGTTCCTGACAGAAGCAGATCGAAGCCGCCATTGCTTTTCTCTTCTGCATGGAGGGACTGCTCTGTCATGCCGTCCATGTGACCCTGGTGCTGTTCAAGCTGAAGCTGCTTTTAAAATCCTCAGGACCCAGTGCTCAGCTCCTCAGCCACGAGCCTGCTGACCCTCCTTGCACGCGTTCCTCGATCAGTGTCCCCCAGTCCAATAAGGAGCGGCTGAAGAACTTGGCGCTCTCCATCGCTGAGCGGGACAAGACTCAGGGAATAAGTGCAAATAAATTTGTGGACCCCACCTTCTACCATTTGTTGGACTTGATCACCTTTTTTTTGATGAGTATCACAACGGTCACATTGACAGAGCCTTTGATCTAATTGATCTCTTGAAGCTGGTGCCCCTGAATCAGGAAAATGTGGAAGAGAGAGAGTAGCTGCCTTCAGAAATTTCAGTGATGAAATCAGGCACAACCTCTCAGAAGTTCTTCTTGCCACCATGAACATCTTGTTCACACAGATTAAGAGGCTTAAGGGGACCAGTCCATCCATCCAGGCCCCAGCGAGTCATCGAGAACCCTAACTCTCAACTCCGAAGTCAAGCCCGAGCCCTGATTACCTTTGCTGGAATGATACCCTACCGGACGTCTGGGGACACCAATGCGAGGCTGGTGCAGATGGAGGTCCTCATGAATTAAGGGCACGCCTTGGGGCTCCTGGGATTGGACACTGCTGGTATATTAGGCGCGTGGGTCCAGTGGGCTGGGGTTTCTGGTTTTGTTTCTGTTGTGTTGTTTTGTTTTTTGTTTATCGTGTATTTTTGTCAACACCAATAAATTTCTTTGATTTGTAAAAAAAAAAAAAGAATTCTATGAAGAAACAAGGCCAATTATTTTAAAATCACACATTAAAATTTCACAATTTCAATAAAATAGAAGACACAGGAAAGGAGTAAAAGTACAAAGCATGCTTCATGACTTGTGAGGTTAGGAATAGGGGATGTTTTAGACACTGATTAACTAGAACAAAACATATTTTTAAAAAACTTATTCCAAATATTTAGAGGAAGCAGTAATATTTAAAAGTAACCACAAAATTAGTGACTAAAAAATAACACAGGTTTATCATATTGCAGTGTCTGTGGATCAAGAATCCAGGCATGGTGCAGCTGGGTCCTCTGCATCACCTTGCAGGCAAGGTGGTGGCCAGGGCTGGGCTCTCATTTGAAAGCTTGAGTGAGGAAGTGTCTGCTTTCCAGTCTCCTCTGGTTGTTGGTGGGATCTGGTTTCTGACAGCCTCGTGGAGTGAGGGCCTCAGTTTCTAGTTGGCTGTCAGCTAAAGCCACCCTGGTACCAGCAGGGTCCATCCAGATCCCTCCCCAGGGTGGTTACTTCCTTGGTGAAAACTTGTAAGCTGAGGAGGAACCAAGGGTGCTGGCAAGATGGAAGTTACAATCCTATGTGATGTAACCACAGAAGTGACATCATCTTTGCTGGATTCTATTAATGGTTAGAAAGACATGACAGGTCAACCCCCCTCAGAGGGAGGGGAACCCAAGGGTGTGTATACCAAGAAGCAGGGATCCTTCAGGGCTTACTCACAGCCACATACATTTACAAGAGGGTTTGTCAGAAAAAGGAGACTTGGTCATATACCTGATCTATGCAAAGGCTTGCCTGCTCTCCCCACAGTTGAGAAAGTAAATGTCTTGCTCATCTGTATCTAGGTTCAAATGCAATCCTATAATCGCTATTTGTTGAATGAATATATCAATTGCTGCAAAGGAACACAGTTTTGAAAAACAGTTTGATATCATTAACAGGTTGGTTTCTATTTGCATTGAAATAAATCTGTCAGTTTTTCATATTAAAGGTCAAAATGTCATGCCGGAAAGGACAAAACAAGAGCTTTAACACATTCCAGAACAAAATTTTTTCCACAGGATGCCTTGTGTTTGCCTTTCCCATCTAGACTATTGTCATAGTCTTGCCTCCAGTGACCATTTACATTTGAATCACATTTCTCTCTTGAAACTTGAACAAATATAGTACCTCCTTTTACATATCCTTTAAAAAAAAGTATCCTACCAACAAAGAAAAGCCCAGGACCAGATGACTTCTCAGCTGAGTTCTACCGGACCTTCAAAGAAGAACTTACACTAATACTCTTTAAATTATTCCATAAAATAGAAAAGGAGGGAACCTGAACTCTTCCAAACTCATTCTTTGAAGCCAATATCATCAAAACAAAGACACATCAAGGAACAAAAACTTCAGACCAATATTTCTGATGAACATAGATTTTCAATAAAATAGTGGAAAATCACATACAAAACATATTAAAAAGACAGTGCACCATGATCAAGTGGGGTTCATTCCAGGGATGCAAGGTTGTTTCAACAAATGGAAATCAATAAACATAATTTACCACATCAATAGATTTAAAGACAAGAATCGCATGATTATCTCAATACATACAAAATTTTTTTTTGACAAAATTCAGCATCCACTCATGCTCAAAATACTAGAAAAACTAGGAATAGTAGGAGAATACCTCAACATTGTAAATGCTACATATGCTAAATCCAAGGCCAACATCATTCTAAATGGTGAAAAACTCAAAGTATTTCCTCTAAAAACTGGAACAAGACAAGGATGCCTCTTTCACCACTTCTAGTCAACATAGTCTTTGAAACCCTAGCCAGATCAATTAGACCAAAAAAAAAAAAAAAAAAAAAGGAAGAAAGAAAAAGAAGAAAAAGGCATCAAATAGGAAAAAAAAAAAAAAAAAAAGAGTTCAACTTATCCCTATTTGCCAAAAACATGATTCTATATTTAGAAGACCAAAAAAAAAAAAAACTCCACCAGAAAGCTTCTAGAATTAATAAATGAATTCAACAAACTATCAGGGTATAAAATCAACACCCATAAATCAATTGTGTCCCTATACACTAATGACGTATCAACTGAAAGAGAAATCAGGAAAACTATCCCATTCACAATAGCCTCAAAAAAAAAAAAACTTGGGAATTAATATAACAAAAGAAGTAAAAGGTTTCTACAGTGAAAACTACAGAACACTAAAGAAAGTAATTGAAGAAGATTTCAGAAAATGGAAAGATCTCCAATGTTCTTGGATGGGCAGAATTAATATTGTCAGAAGTGCCATCCTATCAAAAGTGCTATACATATTTAATGCAATTCCTATTAAAATTCCAATGATGTTCTTCATAGAAATAGAAAAAGTAATCATGAAATTCATTTGGAAAAATAAGAGACCCAGAATAACCAACGGCATCCTTACCAAGAAAAGTGATACAGGAGACATCAAATACCAGACCTTAAATTATACTACAGAACTATAGTAATAAAAATAGCGTGTTATTGGCACAAAAACAGATGTGGAGACCAATGGTACAAAATAGAAGACACAGAGACATACCCACATAAATACAGTTATCTCATACTAGACAAAGGTCCACAAACATATGTTAGAGAAAAGATAGCCTCTTCAACAAATGGTGCTGAGAAAACTGGAAATCCATATGTAGTAGAATGAATTTGAACCCCTATCTCTCACTCTGCACAAAACTGAATTCAGAGTAGAACAAGGACCTAGGCATCAGACCGGACATGCTATGCTTACTAGAAGAAACAGTAGGCCCAACTCTCTACCATGTTGGCTTAGGAACCGACAGCCTAAAGCCCAAGAAGTAAAATCAAGAATCAATAAATAAGATGGATTCAAACTAAAAGGCTTCTTTACAACAAAGGAAACATTGGAACATGAACAGAGAGTCTACAGAATGGGAGAAAAAATCTTTACCACCTGCACCTTAAATAGAGCATTAATCTCCAGAATGTACAAAGAACTCAAAATCTTAACACCAACAACAACAACAACAACAACAAAAAAAAAAAAAAAAAAAAAAAAGAAAGAAAGAAGTAATCAATCAATGAATAGGCAAAGGAACTGAACAAGCACTTCACAGAAGAAGAAATACAACTGATCAACAAATATATGAAAAAACGTTCAACATCTCTAGTAATTAGAGAAATGCAAGTCAAAACTACACTGAGATTCCATCTCATTCCAGTCAGAATGGCAATTATCAAGAATACAAGTAACAATAGATGTTGGTGAGAATGTGGGGGAAAAGGTTCACTCATACATTGCTGGTGGGACTGCAAATTGGTGCAACCACTTTGAAAATCAGTATGGAAATTCCTTAGAAAACTTGGAATGGAACCACTATTTGATCCAGTTATTCGACTCCTTGGTCTATACCCAAAGGACTTAAAATTAGCATACGACAGTGATGCAACCATATCAATGTTTATAGCAGCTCAATTCACAATAGCCAAGCTATGGAAACAATCTAGGTATCCTTCAACATATGAATGGATAAAGAAAATGTAGTATATATTACTCAATGGAACATTACTCAGCCATAGGAAAAAATGAAATTATGGCGTTTGCCAGTAAATGGATGGAACTGGAGAATATCATGCTGAGTGAAATAAGCCAGTCCTAAAACCAAAGGCTAAGTGTTCTTTCTGGTATGCGGCTGCTAACCCACAACAAGGGTGGGTGGGGAGGGAAAGAATAGGATTAGACAAAGGGGAATGAAAGGAAGGTAGGGTGGAGGGGAATAGGAAGTACAGTAGAATTAATCAGACATAACTTTCCTATCCTTGTGTTTGAATACACGACCAGGATAACTCTGCATCATGTACAACCACAAGAATAGGATCCTAATTAGAATAAGTTATATGGCATGTAGGGTATAATATGCTAAAATACACTCTACTGTCATGTATATCTAAAAAGAACAAATTTTTAAAACATACCCATAAAAAAATAAAATTCATTAGTGAATATCAACAAATTTATCTCAATATGTTTAGGAAAACAACAACACCAGGTCTAGATCCTGAAATTGGTAAGTTCTAAGAGGAACTTCAAAGAGGAGATACTCCCCAGCATAAACATTTCAGAGAATTAAAAATAAAGAGCATATTAAACTCATTTTAGGAAATTATTATAACTCTGAAAGCAAGACCTCACAAGGAAAATACAAATAAGGAAAATTAGAGATCTAGCTCACCCATAAATACAGATACAAAAATCCTAAATCAACTATTAGCAAACCCAAACAATGCATGTTTTAGAATTCCATCATTTTTCCCCAGAAAAGGAAGGCTAGTTAATAGTAGGTATACCAATTATGAGTTGTCATCACATTAAGGTGAAAACAAATTACAGCAATGTATTGATAAAATTAAATCTTCATGGTAAAAACCATCAAGTATAACAGTGTATTGGGACCACAGAGTAACGTGATAAAACTAATGAAGGTATCTACCACAATCTACAGCAAACATCACATTTAATGTTGGCACTGTAAATCTGAAAGGTAGGCACAAGGCAGATGCCACCTTTCTCCCATGTTATACTCCATATGATCTGGAAGTCCTACCTCTAGCCAGGAAGACAAGCAGCACAGTCCTTGCTTGTAGGTCATCTAATTTTAAAGTAGAAAGTCCCCAACCCCTCAAACTGTTAGAATTTGTTGCCCTTAAAGAGAAACTTTCTAAAGATTCAGAATTTTTTCTGTAGGTGATTATTTGAATCCAACTAGGTCATGAGGAAAATTAGCTAGATTCTAGTTGCGGGACACCAGAGTCTATTGTAGGTGAGAAGACCTGGTTTGTGGAGGGACGTGACTTTAGAGACTTCTATTGATCCCATGGAGGACATTAGAGGTAAAACATGGATTTGGCAGTTTCACATGTGCCTCAGAAAGTATCATCCTAGAATCATGGAGCGGCATCCCTTGCTCCAGCTGAGAGACATAGACCCTAACTAGATTTCTGTAATCTTGTTTCTTCTGACTGGCAAATTTAAGTCCCTATAAGAGACTGTGATGATTGTTAATTTATTGCTTCTTAAATCTAAAATCATCCTTTCTTACTTCTTTTGTAAAAATGAACCTGGGTCTTTTAAGTGTTTTCACAGGTGCTAGCTGGCACTCTACTAAGCTCTGTGAGTAGAGGAAGCTGGAGAGATTTTTTCAGGAGTAAGACATTTTTCTTCCTAGTTCCAGTAACTAACTCTACAGACAGGTTCCTGCAATGTTGTAAGTGGATTCCCACCTGCCAGTCTCCTGAGCACAGGAACTTGTTCAACACCCCACTCCGCTGTACATGGCCGCTGGAGGCACGCAGTGGCCAGCAGCCATCCCAGCAACCCCCGCCTGCACCGTTTGATAGTGGAGTGTATTAAAGTGCTGATTAAAGCATCTTCCTGTGAACAACTTTCCCCAGTGTCCCTGAATGCCTCAGTGAGACACCTGTGAACGGCTTTTCCTAGTACTTTAGAGGGTGGGTTTTTGGCAAGATCCACCAGAGTGGCCATCTGAATTTTCTGTTTTGTGAAGTGCCTGTAGAACTCTTTGTTCCTTTTCTATTAGATTGTGTCTTTAATCATTGATTTATCAGTCATTTATAGCATCCTTTGTCAGTTATAGGATTTTCTACTATCTTGTTCAAATAATAAGACAGAATCATACCTTAGAAGGGATAAAGAATTGTATTCCATACAAAAAAAGAGAGACATACTAAAAGAAATTCATTAAAGCACATATTAGGCAGATAATTTTACAATCATATATTATGGGAAGAGAGCTGAAGACAGGAAACTCAGAAACCAGAATGGCTGAAGATATTCTGTATGGTGAAAAGCATTATAAAAATTAAGTGAGGGCTGGGGATGTGGCTCAAGCGATAGCACGCTCACCTGTCATATGGGCGGCCCGGGTTCGATCCTCAGCACCACATACAAAGAAAGATGTTGTGTCCGCCGAAAACTAAAAAATAAATATTAAAAATTTCTCTCTCTCTCTCTCTCTCAAAAAAAAAAAAAAAATCAAGTGACAAATAACAGATTGGCACAACTGATTTACAAAATATAAGTAGCTCCAACAAATTATTTAAAGCAGTGAATGGGCAAGGAATTTGAAAAATTTGGCAACAACAAAAAAGTAAATCAATTTTCATCTACTAACTAAACTCAACCCTAGTAGGCAGAGAATGCCAATTAAAATAATGAGCTCTTTTCAAATGCAAATCTATGTTGAAGACTACATTAAAGACTTCTACTCAAACATTGTAGAAATAGGAACCTTACAGATGTATGCTATCTAATATGATAGCTATAGGTTACAGGAATGTATTTAATTATTATTATTATTTTGGATTTTGTTCTTTTTTTCCTTTATTGATTTTATTTTTTTAAAAAATACACGACAGCAGTGGAATGCATTACAATTCTTATTACACATATAGAGCACAATTTTTCATATCTCTGTATATAAAGTATGTTCATACCAATTTATGCCTTTATACATGTACTGTTTTCTTTGCATTACAATTCTTAATACACATATATACCACAATTTTTCATATCTCTGTTTGTATATAAAGTATGTTGACACCCAATTCAAGTCTTCATACATGTACTTTGGATAATGATATCCATCATATTCCACTGCCCTTGCTAATCCCCTGCCCTCTCCCTTTTCCTCCCACCCCTCTGCCCTATCTAGAGTTCATCTAATCCTCCCATGATCCCTCTCCCTACCTCACTATGAGTCAACCTCTTTATATCAGAGAAAACCATTGGCATTTGTTTTTTTGGAATTGACTAACTTCACTTAGCATTATCTTCTCCAATGCCATCCATTTACCTGCAAATGCCATGATTTTGTTCTTTTTTTAATGCTGAGTAAAATTCCACTGTGTATATATGCCACATTTTTTTTATCCATTCATCCATTGAAGGACATCTAGGCTGGCTCCACAGTTTAGCTATTGTGAATTGTGCTGCTATAAACATTGATGGCTGTGTCCCTGTAGTATGCTGTTTTTAAGTCCTTTGGGTATAGGCCGAGGAGAGGGATAGCTGGGTCAAATGGTGGTTCCATTCCCAGATTTCCAAGGAATCTCCATACTGCTTTCCAAATTGGTTGCACCAATTTGCAGTCCCACCAGCAGTGTATGAGTGTACCTTTTTCCCCACATCCTTGTCAACACTTGTTGTTGTTTGTCTTCATAATAGCTGCCATTCTGACTGGAGTGAGATGATATCTTAGAGTAGTTTTGATTTGCATTTCTCTGATTGCTAGAGATGATGAGCATTTTTTCATCTATTTGTTCATTGATTGTATATCCTCTTCTGAGAATTGTCTGTTCAGGTCCTTGGCCCATTTATTAATTGGGTTATTTTTTTTTTTTTTTTTTGGTGTTTAGCATTTTGAGTTCTTTATATACCCTAGAGATTAGTGCTCTATCTGATGTGTGAGGAGTAAAAATTTGCTCCCAGGATGTAGGTTCTCTGTTCACCTCACAGATTGTTTTTTTTTTTTTTTTTTTTTTTTGCTGTGAAGAAACTCTTTAGTTTGATTCCATCCCATTTATTGATTCTTGGTTTTTATTCTTGCACTATAGGCATCTTATTAAGGAAGTTGGGGCCTAATCCCACATGATGAAGATTAGGGCCTACTTTTTCTTCTATTAGATGCAGAGTCTCTGGTTTAATTCCTAGTCCTTTATCCATTTTGAGTTAAGTTTTGTGCATGGTGAGAGATAGGGGTTTAATTTCATTTTCTTGCATATGGATTTCCAGTTTTCTCTGCACCATTTGTTGAAGATGCTATCTTTTCTCCAGTGCATGTTTTTGGCACCTTTGTCAAATATAAGATAATTGTAATTTTGTGGGTTAGTCTCTGTGTCTTCTATTTTGTACCATTGGCCTATCAGTCTGTTTTTGTGCCAATACTATGCTGTTTTTGTTACTATTGCTCTGTAGTATAATTTAAGATCTGATATAGTGATACCACCTGATTCACTCTTCCTGTTTAGGATTGCTTTAGCTATTTTGGGTATCTTATTTTTCCAGATGAATTTCATGATTGCTTTTTCTAATTCTATGATGAATGCCTTTGGTAGTTTGATTGGAATTGCATTAAATCTGTATAGTGCTTTTGGTAGTATGGTTATTTGGATAATATTAATTCTGCCTATCCAAGAGCAAGGTAGATCTTTCCATCTTCTAAGGTCTTCTTTGATTTCTCTCTTTAAGGTTCTGTAATTTTCATTGTATAGATTTTTCACCTCTTTTCTTAAGTTGATTCCCAAGTATCATTTTTTTGAGGATAATGTGAATGGGGTAGTTTTCCTCATTTACTTCTCAGAGGATTTGTCACTGATATACAGGAATGCCTTTGATTTATGGGTGTTGATTTTATATCCTGCTACTTTGCTGAATTAATTTACTAGTTCTAGAAGTATTCTGGTGGAGTTTTTTGGTCTTATAGGTATAGAATCATATGGTCAGCAAATAGAGCTTATTTAAGTTCTTATTTTCCTATACATATCCCTTTAATTTCTTTCATCTGTCTAATTGCTCTGGCCAGTGTTTCAAGAACTATGTTGAATAGAAGTGGTGAAAGAGGGCATCCCTGTCTTATTCCAGATTTTAGTGGGAATGACTTCAATTTTTCTCCATTTAGAATAATGTTGGCCTGAGACTTAGCATAGATAGCCTTTACAATGTTGAGATGTTTCTGTTATCCCTAGTTTGTCTAGTGTTTTGAACATAAAGACGTGCTATATTTTGTCAAATACCTTTTCTATCTATGTATCTATCAAGATGATGATCATATGATTATTAAAATCTTTAAGTCTATTGATGGGATGAATTACATTTATTGATTTCCATATGTTGTATCCCTGGGATAAATCCCACTTGATCATGGTGCACAATCTTTTTGATATGTTTTTGTATTCAATTTGCCAGAATTTTATTGAGAATTCTTGTATCTATGTTTATTAGAGATATTGGTCTGAAGTTTTCTTTCTTTGAAGTGTCTTTTTCTAGTTTTGGAATCAGGGTGATATTGGCCTCATAGGATGTGTTTGGAAGTGCTTCCTCTTTTTATATTTCCTGAAATAACTTGAAGAGTATTGGTATTAGTTCTTCTTTAAAAGCCTTTTAGAACTCGGCTGTCTATCCATCTGGTCCTGGGTTTTTCTTGGTTGGTAAGCTTTTGATGGCTTCTTCTATTTCCTCACTTGATATTGTTCTGTTTAAGTTGTGTATATCTTCCTGAATCAATCTGGGCAGATAATATGACTTAAGAAATTTGTTGATGCCTTCAATGTCTTCTACTTTATTGAAGTATAATAATTTCTTAATATCCTCTGTATTTCTGTAGTGTATGTTGTGATATTGCCTTTTTCATCAGATATGCTGGTAATTTGAGTTCTCTCTCTCTCCTTCCCTACATTAGCATAGCTAAGAGTCTGTAAATTTTCTTTAGTTTTTTCAAAGAACCAACTTTTAGTTTTGTCAATTTTTTCAATTGTTTCTTTTGTTTTGATTTCATTGATTTCAGCTCCAATTTTAATTATTTCTTGCCTTCTACTGCTTTTGCTGCTAATTTGTTCTTTTTTCTCTATGGCTTTGAGATGTAGTGTGAGGTCATTTATTTGTTGACTTTTTCTTCTTTTAAAGAATGAACTCCATGCAATGAATTTTCCTCTTAGTACTGCTTTCATAGTGTCCCAGAGATTTTGATATATTGTGTCTGTGTTCTCATTTACCTCTAAGAATTTTTTAATCTCCTCCTTGATGTCTTCTTTAACCCATTGTTCATTAAGTAGCATATGGTTCAGTCTCTACGTGATGCAGAAGTTTTTATTTTTTATTTTGTCATTGATTTCCAATTTCATTCCATTATGATCTAATAAAATGCATGGTAGTATCTCTACTCCTTTGTATTTGCTAAGAGTTGCTTTGTGACATAGCATATGGTCTATTTTAGAGAAGGATCCATGTGCTGTTGAGAAGAAAGAGTATCCGCTTGATGCCGGTTGAAATATTCTATATATGTTAGTTAAGTTTAAGTTATTAATTGTGTTACTGCGTTCTATAAATTATTTATTCTATTTGTTTGGAAGATCTACCCAGTGGTGAGAGAGGTGTTTAAAGTCACCCAAGATTATTATTGTGTTGTGATCAATTTGACTCTTTGCTGAGAGCCAAGGCGGAGTCTGTATGCCCCCTGGCATTTTGCCAACAGTATTGATTGACAGGCGAGGCATTACTATCAGCCTCTGACGCTACTTTTGAGTTCTCGCACTATTTTAGAGTTCTCGTGGGGATTTCCCGAGAGTTCCCATTGGTTGGGGAAGTGCAGGAGGAGGGATTTCCGGGAGAGATATTGCCTGCTGGGGGTTCCTGGATGAGCCACGTGGCATTCAGGAGGATTCCCCGGAAGCTGTGTGAAGTGTTTTCCTGCAGTTTCAAAAATAAAGTTTGTTCCTGCTTCAGTGGCTCGTGATTTGTGCCCAGCCAGACAGCGGCAACTCTTGAACTTGAGAAGAGTTTGTTTGATGAACATAGCTGCACCATTGTTTGGGGCATATATACTTATGATTGTTATGTCTTGTTGGTGTATGGTTCCCTTGAGCAGTATGTAATTTCCATCTTTATCCCTTTTGATTAACTTTGGCTTGAAGTCTACTGTATTTGATATGAGTATGGAAACCCCTGCTTGCTTCTGCAGTCCTTGTGAGTGATATGATTTTTCCCAACCTTTCACCGTCAGTCTGTGTATCTCTTTTCCTATCAAATGGTTCTCCTATAGGCAGCATATTGTTGGGTCTTTTTTTTTTTTAAATCCAATCTGCTAGCCTATGTCTTTTTATTGGTGAATTTAAGCCATTAATATTTAGGTTTACTATTGAGACATGGTTTGTATTTCCAGCCATATTTGTTTATTTTTGTTATTTAACTTGACTTGGTTTTCCTCGTTGATTAGTTTTTCCTTTAGTGTACTACCTCCCTCTGCTGGTTTTCATCGTTGTGTATTCATTTCCTCTTCATGAAATATTTTGCCAAGTATGTTTTATAGTGCTGGTTTTCTAGCTATAAATCCTTTTAACTTTTGTTTATCATGGAAGGTTTTTATTTCATCTTCAAATCTAAAGCTTAATTTTGCTGTATACAAGATTCTTGTTTGCCCTCCATTATCTTTCAGAGCTTGAAATATGTTGTTCCAGGATCTTCTAGTTTTGAGGATGTATGTTGAAAAATCTGCTGTTATCCTAATTGATTTACCCCTATATGTAATCTGATTCCTTTCTCTTGTGGCTTTTAAAGTTCTCTCCTTATTCTGTATGTTGGGCATTTTCATTATATAATGTGTCTTGGCGTGGATCTGTTGTGATTTTGCACATTCAGCGTCCTATAGGCTTCTTGGATTTGCATTTGCATTTCATTCTTCATGTCTGGAAAGTTTTCTGGTATTATTTCATTGAACAGATTGCTCATTCCTTTGGTTTGGACCTCTATGCCTTCCTCTATCCCAATAACTTTTTTTTTTTCAGAGTAGAAATTAGAAGTTTATTAAAGGACAGCAGAAAAGACTTCTCCCGGAGGAAGAAGGGGACCCAAGAGGTGGAATCCGTGGAAGGGATGTTGTCTCCCCTTTTTATAGTTCTTTCAGTGATGGGATGTAGGTGGGAAGGCCCGAGGGGTGGGACACAGGTGGGCCAAAGAAGTAATCTGGTCAGGAAGGACTTCTGAGTCAGCACCTTTTTGCTGGGGGCTGTTCATTAACATTTCTTTGAGGTGGACTTTGGCCTAGGGCCTTTTGGGGGACTTCATTAACATTCCATGAGTTGTCCTGTGTTTTCCCTGAGTCATTCTCTGCATGGTCTCCATTTTAGATTTCACCTGATATTAGACCCGATTTACCTAACTACACTGACTACCTAACTTTAAATCTGGCTTCATTCCCCCCTCTAATTTGGGAACTCCTTACTGCTGTAAGGAAGGGGGGCAAAGAAGATCTTTCTGGCTTCTTCAGGCTGAAAAGGGACGATGTGGGGCAAGCAGTTTGGAGTCCCCCCTTAAAAATCGGGTCTATCGAGTGGTCCATGATAGAAGTCTGATTGAGAAGTAATAGGCTGGAGGGCCATTTGAGTGATGGATGGTCTATAAGAGAAACAAGAATTCATTAGTACTGGAACCATATTGATGCAGCAATAAATGCCATAGCACAGGAATATGCCAATGAGTATGATGGCAAAGACAAAGACTAACAATGTTTTCCACCAGGAAGTACCAAGAACTAGGAGCTAAGATATTGTTTCCATGACAAAGTTGCTGAGGACATGGCTTCTATCTGAGCATGTAAATCTTTAATGACATTTGTCACATTGCCAGAAATGTCAGGGATGTAAACACAACATTTAACTTTTAGGGTTACAGACGTTCTTTCCCTTAAGATACAGTTTAATAATTTAATGTCATCTGGTCTTGTAAAATTCTTTTACTAGTATGACCTCTGTGTCTAATAGAGAAATCTTTAATTCTGTTACTTAGGTCTGGATAACCATACTAGCAAACACTAAGCCTACCTGTGTTGGTTAGAAATAAAGGCCTTAAACTAAAAACTACTCTGGCAGTTCCTTTTGATAGTTATCAGGCATTCCTGTCTGAGAATCTCTTTTTCAGCCTCCAGTTTACTTATTTATGGAATAATTATTTTTATCATTTAAAATGCCCAGGAATAGCTGTGTTTTAGCTTTGACTGTCTTTGCTAAGTGTTTAAGATGAAGCAAGTCAAACTGACTTTTGTTTCTATCTATTGTTAACAGTCAGCTGAGTTTCCCTGGGAGTCCTCGGGGAACTTCACAGCAGCTTCTCAGTTCTGCTAGTGCCATTTGTGCTAGGATGGGTCCAGGCTTTGCTTGACCATGTGGCTTCCCTTGGAAGCATCAGGGATGTCTCCCTTTTCTGATGACCCTCCTCTTCACAGCAAATGCACTGATTGGCTTTCTGTCCTCCACTAGTCTCATTAATCTCCCTGATCGGGAGGTTATGTGGCCTAGAGTTGCAAAGCTCTTTGGAGAAGTCCCCTATTCCCTGATTCAGACTGACTTAGAGGGCAAGAGCCAAATTATTGGTTTTCTTGGCCCTTTTAATTTAACTTTAATTTTAAAACTTAATCTTAAACATCCAGCAAATAAGTTTCAACAGCCTTATATTAAGAGTACTGGGCTTTAATGTCTATCTCTCTATCCTGTAGGTGATAACTCCTTATCTTAAATTAACCCAGGTTGTGTGTTCTTAAATCAGTACCTCTGTAAAACATTAACAGGCAATCTTAAATCATTTATAAGAAAACTACAAAATTAAATTATCAAGAGTAAAAACATATTTAGTTCATGTAATAGCTACCTTGAATTTTGGCAGAGTTATACATTATAATCCCCTATTTGAGATCCTAGTAATCCTGACAAAAACCAACTTTTGGACACAACTTTAAATGTACTGAAATCTGGTCTACTTCTTTCATAGTCACTTTCACATGTAGTGAGATGGGACAGAGCCTTATCTCAAGTAAGGCAGGGCTCTTCATAAATCTTAAGTACTGTAGTTCTGAAATTGATCTTTGCTTTTTAGACATCATTTTACAAAGCCTACATAAATTGTTGTGAACTTGAGCAAACACAACTTAATATCACATCTAAAACATGAAAAAATTAAAGAAAAGCTGAAAGCTTTTAACCTTTTGTAGAAAAGTAGCAAAGTACTTTTGTGTTTTGCAATAAAACCTTTACACAGATTAGGCTCTGATTAACTTAAAAATACATTTAAATTGTATCTCAGTGTAAAAAGTAACATGGAACTTGATAACAAGTCCAGTTATAGAACACAAATGATAAATAAATTTCCAACATGTTTTTCTTTTAAGCCTAAAATTACCATACAACTTTAGAACACAGCTTGATATAATGCTCTTTCTAAAGCTTCTACCTAACAGACTTGTATACCTGGAAGATATGAGCACATTAATAGCACCAATTACATTGATGTTTTTATATTAACCAAGTTTAGCTTTTAAAGAAATAACATAGCACAATTCTCTAAAACAACAGCACTTGTTTAACCAGCTATTTAATTTCTTTAAGATTACTTGCTCAAAAACTTACACTTATAAGCAACTTACACAGACCTTTTTTATATCATTTACTTAAACCCTCTTAATTACTTAATCATAGACTCTTATCCAGAAACACATTTTTCCTCTATTAAATCCATACCTAGAACCTTCTAGTTTTTCTTTTTCATCTGTTAACCTCCTTCTGTTCACATTTTGAAACAATACTTGTAAATTTTATAGACATATTTTTCATCTATTTACCAAATTTAAATTGAGCCATTTGAATCATGTGAATCAAAGATATTTGGATCCATTTTTTTGACTTTTCATGAGTGCTCCTCATCTGTCAATTGTCATATCACTGCATGATATATGGACATACACACATACAGACATACCGACATACAACACGTAACACAAGTGTAACACAACACAATAGTAAAGGCCTTGTAGGAGGGATCCAACATGGCGGCTGGCAAGGAAGCAGCACTTTCAGTATCTCCACATTAACCGGATCAGAAACACCCATTAAAACAGCTACATTCTACCTACTGAGGAACTTCTAGCAAAATTCCGCTGAAAGGAGACCTGCCAGGAAGTAGTAAGCTATATTAGAGGTGACAGTTGGCCCCAGACAAGTGAATCTTGGCCGGCCACGCGGGCGCAGAGGTCTAATCCCGCAGCCACCGCCCAACCGGCTCTGCAAGCGGCCCCCGGAGGCCCGGGGCAGAGAGAAGGGTCCCCGCCTGGCTCGGCAGACGGCCCCTGCCATCCTGGCTCTCCTGGCGGCCCCGCTCGCTCTGTGATCGGCCACCCCGCCCGCCCGGCGCTTAGCCACGAGGCCGCTGCCTACCGGGTTCTACAAGCGGCCCCCGGCGGCCGGCGCAGCGAGAAGGGTCCCTGCCTGGCCTGGCAAACGGCCTGCGCCCTCCTGGCTCTGCTAAAGGCCCTGCCCACCCGGCAAACGGCCCCCCCCCGCCGCCGTCCTGGCTCTGTTGGCGGCCCCGCCCCTGGCCAGCGCAGGCTCGGCTCTGCAGGCGGCCCCCTGCGGCCTGCGCAGTGAGAAGGGTCCCTGCCTGTCCAGGCAGACAGCCTGTGCCCTCCCGGCTCTGCTAATGCGCCGCCCGCATGGCTAACGGCCCCCTGCCCGCCTGGCTCTGCAAACGGCCCCGCCCACCCGGCAAACGGGCCCCCCGCCCTCCCGGCTCTGCTGGCAACCCGCCCCCGGCCAGCGCCCCAGGCTCTGCAGGCGGCCCCCAGCGGCCCTGCGCGACGAGAAGGGTCCCCGCCCGGCAGACGGCCTGTGCCCCCCCAGCTCTGCTAACGGCCCCGCCCCCACTGCGAACGGCCCCGCCCACCCGGCAAACGGCTCCCCCCCCCCCCGAGATGACGTGAAGGAAATCTAACCAAGCCTTTATGAAATAGCGAACTGGGAACTAAAACCAGAGATTGGGTCAGACCAGAGACAAGCCAGTTCCACTCCTCCCTTCGGACACTCCAGCAAGGAGGCAGGGGCCCGCCATTGCAGAGAGGGGAAGTCACCAAAGTTCGGCCAAAGAGATTCCTTCCCAACGGAATCTACTTTAGCAGGTGTGTGACTCCCACCCGCATCAGATACAAACAACCGGGAAACTTCAAAATCTCTCTGTGGGCGTGACTGTAAGGGCCAAAGGACTCTCGACCCCCAACTCCCAATACTGCCAGTGACGTGGGCGTGACTGTAGGGGCGGAGGGAAGCAGAGAAGACTCCCCACCCCAACTCCCCCAACCGCCAACTGAGAGGGCGTGACAGTAGGGGCGGAGGGAAACAGAGGACACTCCAGACCCTCAACTCCTCCTACCGCCAGCGGAGTGGTCGTGATTGTAGGGGCTGAGGGAAGCAGATGGGACCCTCGACCCCCGACTCCCATTACCACCAGTGGCGACACCAATGGTCTTAGCCGCCAGACTCCGAAGGTGTGCCCACCAAAGGGGTCAGGAAAAATTAAACTATTGACTCCCAGAACACAGCTCCACAGCACTGGGGCTTAGAGGAATGACAGAGAGAGTGCTCAGTCATTAGGGAAATAGAGCACCCAGAGGGGCTGAAAGTGTAACCAAATCCTTGGAGAACCTCCTCCGGTGCACAGGACCTGGCTGGCTGGCAGGAGGAAGGGGAGGAGGGACTGTAGAAGTGAAATGGCTCTGGACCAACAGGATTGAGAGACTCCCAGGAGCCGCCTTACAGGGATTGCTGTTGACACATTGAGGGCAAATCTCAGCCAGGAGGGCACAGCTTTGCCTACGGGAAGAGAAGAAAATGGATCTCTAAGACCTAATTTTATTTCTTATTTTATTTTTTCTCTCCCTTTTTCCCTCTTTCTCTCCCCTTCCAAGTTTTATTGTTCTTTCCATTCTCCTCTATGCTATCTAACTCCCCCTCCTTCTTTCTTTTCAAGAGCACCTTCCTTCCCCTTCCCCCCAACTTTCATCCCAAGCATTACGTCCTCCATTTCGTGTAACTGTCTAAATGCAAACAGGTGAATGTTTCGAGGCCGTCTATAGTGCTCCTAAATACCTAGCTACTACCAACACCCTGATCCAATTGACGGTTAGCATCCCCCTTCAGTAGAGCAATCTTCTAAAGTAGCCAAGACATACTAACCCTTATACCTTCATAGCACCTATCATAAAGTCCTAAGAACAAAAAACAAATCACTATATGCATACAAAATCCGGAAGCCCTTTATAAATTGAATGAATCAGCTCTAAAGTACAATAAAGCCCAACATCTATAGGCATAATCTCCCACCACAAAGGAGAAACAACAGATATAAACAAAGCCAAAACAAATGTATAGGAGAAAGCAGTTACAAAGCAGTCAAACAGAGCTGGAAAGTAACATGAACAACATGAAAAAACCAGGGAAAAAAGGAGTACAGATAATGCAGGACAACTTAAATCTACAGGAGGACCTAGAAGCATCAGAAACATGGACAGGGAAAGAAATCAAGGCATACCTAACTCAGATGGAACGGATTTTTAGAGAAGACATGAGACAGCAAATCCAAGAATTGAAAGTATATTTTGAAAACCAACTAAACAAACAAATTCAAACTGCAAAGAACGAGCTTTACCAGGAGATAGAGATCTTAAAAAAAAACCAAACAGTGATTTTAGAAATGTAAGAAACCATAAACCAGATTAAAAATGCTAACGAGAATATTACAAATAGACTAGATCAAGTAGAAGTCAGAACATCAGATAATGAAGACAAAGTTTATCAACTTGAAAAGAATATAGTCAATACTGAAAAGATGCTTAAATCTCATGAGCAATCTATCCAAGAGATATGGGATCTCATCAAAAAACCAAATTTGAGAGTCATTGGGATAGAAGAAGGCACAGAGATTCAAGCCAAAGGAATGGACAACCTATTGAATGAAATAATCCTAGAAAACTTCCCAGAGATGAAAGATGGAATGGATTGCCAAATCCTGGAAGCCTACAGGACCCCAAACATCCAAAACTGTAATAGGCCAACTCCAAGACATATAATTATGAAGATAGCCAACATACAGAACAAGGAGAGAATATTAAAAGCTACGAGGGAAAGGAGGCAGATTACATTCAGGGGTAAACCAATTAGGTTAATGGCTGATTTTTCATCACAGACTTTGAAAACGAGAAGATCCTGGAACAATGTATTTCAAACGCTGAAAAATAATGGATTCCAACCAAGAATACTGTATCCAGCAAAATTAAGCTTCAGATTTGACAATGAAATTAAAATCTTTCAGGATAAACAAAAGCTAAAAGAATTCGCAGCCAGAAAACCAGCACTACAAAGCATTTTGGGCAAAATTCTACAAGAAGAGGAATGGAAAAATAGTGCCCAAAACTAACAGCGGGAGGTATCTCAGTAAAGGGGGAGGAAAATAACCAAAAAGTTAAAAACTAGCCAAACTAAAATAAATAAATAAATAAACATGACTGGAAGTACAAATCATATTTCAATTGTAACCTTAAATGTTAATGGACTAAACTCACCAATCAAGAGACACAGGCTGGTAACCTGGATCAAAAAAACAAATCCAACAATATGCTGCCTTCAGGAGACTTATATGATAGGAAAAGACATACACAGGCTGAAGGTGAAAGGTTGGGAAAAATCATACCACTCACATGGCCCTCGGAAGCAAGCAGGAGTGGCCATACTCATATCGAATAAAATCAACTTCAAACCTAAGTTAATCAAAAGGGATAAAGAAGGACACTATATCCTGTTAAAAGGAACTATTCACCAACAAGACATAACAATTATCAATTTATATGCACCAAATAATGGTGCAGCAACGTTCATAAAATAAACTCTTCTCAAGTTCAAGAGTCAAATTGACCACAACACAATAATTATGGGTGACTTCAACACACCGCTCTCGCCATTAGACAGATCCTCCAGACAAAAGCTGAATAAAGAAACTATAGAACTCAATGACACAATCAATAACCTAGACTTAACCGACATATATAGAATATATCAACCATCATCAAGTGGATACACGTTCTTCTCAGCAGCACATGGATCATACTCAAAGATAGATCATATATTATGCCATAGGGCAACTCTTAGTAAATATAAAGGAGTGGAGATAATACCATGCACCATATCTGATCATAATGGAATGAAACTAGAAATCAATGAAAAAAGAAGGAAGGAAAAATCCTGCATCACATGGAAAATAAACAATATGTTACTGAATGATCAATGGGTTACAGAAGACATAAAGGAGGAAATCAAAAAATTCTTAGAGATAAACAACAATTCAGACACAACATACCGGAATCTATGGAACACAATGAAAGCAGTTTTAAGAGGGAAATTCATTTCCTGGAGTTCATTCCTCAAAAAAAGAAAAAAACAACAAATAAACGAACTCACACTACATCTCAAAACCCTAGAAAAGGAAGAGCAAAACAATAGCAAATATAGCAGAAGACAAGAAATAATTAAAATCAGAGCGGAAATCAATGAAATTGAAACAAAAAAAACCATTGAAAAAATTGATAAAACTAAAAGTTGGTTCTTTGAAAAAATAAATAAGATCGACAGACCCTTAGCCATGCTAACGAAGAGAAGAAGAGATAAAACTCAAATCACTAACATACGGGATGAAAAAGGCAATATCACAACAGACACTACAGAAATACAGAAGATAATTAGAAAGTATTTTGAAACCCTATATTCTAATAAAATAGAAGACAGTGAAGACATCGATAAATTTCTTAAGTCATATGAGCTGCCCAGATTGAGTCAGGAAGACACACACAATTTAAACAGACCAATAACAAAGGAAGAAATAGAAGAAGCCATCAAAAGACTACCAACCAAAAAAAGCCCTGGACCAGATGGGTATACAGCGGAGTTTTACAAAACCTTCAAAGAAGAATTAATACCAATACTTTTCAAGTTATTTCAAGAAATAGAAAAAGAAGGAGCTCTTCCAAATTCATTCTATGAGGCCAACATCACCCTGATCCCGAAACCAGACAAAGACACTTCAAAGAAAGAAAACTACAGACCAATATCTCTAATGAACATAGATGCAAAAATTCTCAATAAAATCCTGGCGAATCGAATACAAAAGCATATCAAAAAAATTGTGCACCATGATCAAGTAGGATTCATCCCTGGGATGCAAGGTTGGTTCAATATACGGAAATCAATAAATATTATTCACCACATCAATAGACTTAAAAATAAGAACCATATGATCGTCTCGATAGATGCAGAAAAAGCATTCGACAAAGTACAGCATCCTTTTATGTTCAAAACACTAGAAAAACTGGGGATAACAGGAACTTACCTCAACATTGTAAAAGCTATATATGCTAAGCCTCAGGCTAGCATCATTCTAAATGGAGAAAAACTGAAGGCATTCCCGCTAAAATCTGGAACAAACAGGGATGCCCTCTCTCACCACTTCTATTTAATTTAGTCCTTGAAATACTAGCCAGAGCAATTAGACAGACAAAAGAAATTAAAGGCATAAAAATAGGAAAAGAAGAACTTAAAATATCACTATTTGTGGACGATATGATCCTATACTTAGAAGACCCAAAAGGGTCTACAAAGAAACTACTAGAACTAATAAATGAATTCAGCAAAGTGGCAGGATATAAAATCAACACGCATAAATCAAAGGCATTCCTGTATATCAGTAACAAAACTTCTGAAATGGAAATGAGGAAAACCACCCCATTCACAATATCCTCAAAAAAAATAAAACACTTGGGAATCAACCTAACAAAAGAGGTGAAAGATTTATACAATGAAAACTACAGAACCCTAAAGAGAGAGATAGAAGAAGATCTTAGAAGATGGAAAAATGTACCCTGTTCATGGATAGGCAGAACCAACATCATCAAAATGGTGATATTACCCAAAGTTCTCTACAGGTTCAACGCAATGCCAAACAAAATCCCAACGGCATTTCTGGTAGAAATAGATAAAGCTATCATGAAATTCATATGGAAAAACAAAAGACCCAGAATAGCAAAAGCAATTCTAAGCAGGAAGCGTGAATTGGGAGGTATAGCGATACCAGATTTCAAACTATACTACAGAGCAATAGTAACAAAAACAGCATGGTACTGGTACCAAAACAGGCAGGTGGATCAATGGTACAGAATAGAGGACACAGAGACCAATCCACAAAATTATAACTTTCTTATATTTGATAAAGGCGCTAAAAGCATGCAATGGAGAAAGGATAGCATCTTCAACAAATGGTGCTGGGAAAACTGGAAATCCATATGCAACAAAATGAAGCTGAACCCCTTTCTCTCGCCATGTACAAAAGTAAATTCAAAATGGATCAAGGACCTAGATATCAAATCAGAGACTCTGCACCTGATAGAAGAAAAAGTTGGCTCCGGTCTACACATTGTGGGGTCGGGCTCCAAATTCCTTAATAGGACGCCCATAGCACAAAAGTTAATAACTAGAATCAACAAATGGGACTTACTCAAACTAAAAAGTTTTTTCTCAGCAAGAGAAACAATAAGAGAGGTAAATAGGGAACCTACATCCTGGGAACAAATCTTTACTCCTCACACTTCAGATAGAGCCCTAATATCCAGAATATACAAAGAACTCAAAAAATTAAACAACAAGATAACAAACAACCCTATCAACAAATGGGCGAAGGACCTGAACAGACACTTCTCAGAGGAGGACATACAATCTATCAATAAGTACATGGAAAAATGCTCACCATCTCTAGCAGTCAGAGAAATGCAAATCAAAACCACCCTAAGATACCATCTCACTCCAGTAAGATTGGCAGCCATTATGAAGTCAAGCAACAATAAGTGTTGGCGAGGATGTGGGGAAAAGGGTACACTTGTACATTGCTGGTGGAACTGTAAACTGGTGCGGCCAATATGGAAAGCAGTATGGAGATTCCTAGGAAAGCTGGGAATGGAACCACCATTTGACCCAGCTATCGCCCTTCTCGGTCTATTCCCTGAGGACCTTAAAAGAGCATACTATAGGGATACTGCCACATCAATGATCATGGCAGCACAATTCACAATAGCTAGACTTTGGAATCAACCCAGATGCCCTTCAATAGATGAATGGATTAAAAAACTGTGGCATTTATACACAATGGAGTATTACGCAGCACTAAAAAATGACAAAATCATGGATTTTGCAGGGAAATGGATGGCATTAGAGTAGATTATGCTAAGTGAAGCCAGCCAATCCTTAAAAAACAAATGCCAAATGTCTTCTTTGATATAAAGAGAGCAACTAAGATCAGAACAGGGAAGAAGAGCATGAGGAAAAGATTAATATTAAACAGAGACGAGTGGGGGGAGAGAAAGGGAGAGAGAAGGGAAACTATGGAAATGGAAGGAGACCCTCATTGTTACACAAAATTACATATAAGAGTTTGTGAGGGGAAAGGGGGAAAAAAAACAAGGGAGAGAATTAAACAACAGCAGATGGGGTAGAGAGGGAAGATGAGAGGGAAGGGGAGGGGGGATAGTAGGGGATAGGAAAGGTAGCAGAATACAACAGTCACTAATATGGTATTATGTAAAAAGGTGGATGTGTAACCGATGTGATTCTGCAACTTGTATTTGGGGTAAAAAATGGGAGTTCATAACCCACTTGAATCAAATGTATGGAAGATGATATGTCATGAGCTTTGTAATGTTTTGAACAACCAATTAAAAAAAAAATAGTGGCTTTGGGCTTCGGTCCTCAGTGACATTCCAGTCCTGGCCTTGCGTCTTTATGGCCTCCTCCCCACAGGTGTGCAGCTTTATTCAAGGGGGACGGGCAGTAGTTACAGCTGTTTTCTGCCTTCCTCACTGTCTCATGCAGTGGCCTGGCTGGAGTCTCATCCATGTAGGTGACATTTTGATTCTTGTTATTCTGTGGGCTTTGGCTGTAGGTTACCTGCTTCTTTTCAGGACTGTGAATCTCAAAGATAATTATTTTGAGTAAAACGTTATCACCAGGTGTTATGGTTTGGTTATGAGATGTTCCCCCAAATTTCAAATGGAAGAATTCTTAGATGTGAAATGATTAGGTTATGAGATAATATAATTGTTGTGTAAATCTGATACGGATTAACAGGGCCGTAACTGTAGGCAGGTAGGGTGTTGCTGGAGGAGGTGGGTCACTGGGAGCATGTCCCTGGTGAGGGGAACTCTCTCCCTCTCTGCTTCCTGGCTGCCATGTCCTGAGCTGCTTTCCCCTGCCATGCCCCTCTGCCATGATGTTCTGCCTCACCAGGGCCCAGAGCTCTGGGGTCAGTTGACAGTGGACTGAACCTCTGAAATCATGAGCCAAAATAAACTTTTCTTCCTCTAAAAAAAAAAAAAAGGCCTTGTAGCTTTTTCAGGTGAAATCTCATTGCAATGTTTAAAAAAATTCCAGTTGATCAAAAATAGAACTTGTCAGAAAAACATTAACTTGTCTGTAGGATCAAAATCATGAGCTCAAAAAAATACAGAATCTAAGAAAAAAAAGTCCTAGAAAAAATTTGACCGGCCAGTAATTAGTAAATGCCATACAATTTACTCTTTGGTTTAATCTAGTTTGAGTTCCCATAAAAAGACACTTTTACTCTTTTTTTTTCTTGGGCCTCAGATCTGTCTCCTACTGAGTGCTCCAGGCTTCTTCTATTTGCATATCAACTTAAGTCCTGGCTGAGGTCTGGAAGGAACTGGGAAAACTGGAATTCTGAGTAGAAACCTCATGCCTAAGGCATTTTAACCATAAGTCACAATTTTTTGGTTTGGATGTTGGAAATTATGATAAAAGTTTAAGATACAATTTTCAAAATTTCATACCTTTACATTTTTCTATACTAGAAAAACTTGCTCACACAAAACTGAAAATAGGATCTCTACCATCAGAAGAAATTTCTTTAGGATCATTAAGTCACTTCCTTTGTTCTGAAGTTTCTAAAGTAGTATTAAGTTACATTAAATCACCTGAAAAAAAATCTTAAAAGAGAACCACACACTACGATGTATATCCAAAATTAAGCTTTAAAAATTTAAGACTGTTGCTATTCAATGTTATTTCAATAAGCCAGACCAACGTTCCAATTCAACATTTTTTCCTAAATCTTACACACTGAGGGGAACAGATACCATATCATAATTTAGTATCCTTGCCCAAGTTAATGCACTGGTACACCTAGTGAAATCTTCTCAGGCTACCCAGTTCAAAATAAAACTAAATGATTGGGAGTTACTTGCCAACTTGGAAGTAGAATTCTTTTAATTTTTTTATCCTAAGTATTTAAGTTCTCTGGCATGAATTATCTGAAATCACAAACAAAACAATTACCTAACCCCAACTTTTAACTGCAAGATTATGCAATGCTTCAAACTCAAAATTTAGGTACCAGATTGTTACAATAAAAAAATCATCTTTTAGATACACATTCAGCCAAGATCATCCCCAAGAAACAATCTATAATAACCTTTAAAACAGACCAGATAAGATAAAAATCTCTCCAGGTTTTGAACTTCCATTTAATTATGACTCTTATCAGTGGCACCATAGATTTCCCCATGAGTGGACCAGATGTTTTCACATAGGGGCAACTATAAGTGTAAAATCAAGGGTCTCAGTGTGACTGACTTTACTGCATTCAGGTGGAGTAATCCTTACAGTGCAGGGAAGGAATGAGGAATTTCCCCAAAGCGAAAATGGCTCTGGCAGCTGCTGGGAGTCCCTCAGTTTCCCTTTTACTTACAGGATTAGCTCCTTTGGATAGATCCAATCCCAGGCAATCTGGCATATCTCCTAACTTTCCAGTAGAGTCAGTTTTTATCTGCCTTTGGTCTTGAAGGGGGAAGGGGATATGTACTTTGATCGGCCCAAATTTTTCTCTTGATTCTTTTTCCTCAGTGAGTCCAAGATTTTTTCTCTTCATGGCAGATATCATAGCTAAGTCTACTTTACACTGTTGGCATAATTTAGGATTTTCCCTTAGAGCAAATAAAATCTGAACATACAGCACCTCATACCATTTCCTTTTTTGTAAATTTTATCAAACTGTAAAATTGTATTAAAATTGATATTTCCCTCTGGTGGCCAGGTTTCTCCATCAGAAAGTTTGTATTGAGGCCAGGCCAAGAAAATTAGGAGCTTTTTCTTGAGCGTCTGAGGTTCAAATTTATCCCAATTTTTCAATACGCAGGCTAGTGGTGCACCTGGCGTATTGGAGAGAGAGAAGCTCCCATCTGAGTGATAAGAAAACAGGACTCCGGCGCGGCGGGCACCGGAGAAAACTGTTCTCATTGGAGAAAACTGTTCTCGTTAGGGACGTCTCCCTAAGTTTGAGCTTCCTAAATGGTCCAGAAAACCCGTCTCTCACCTTGCTTTGCCAAGGGGTTTCTGGTCCCCTTTAGCAAAGTGCTAGGGTCTCAGTTTGCCCTGTGCCAGAGTCCCTGGGAGGATTCAGACTTAAGGGCATTACTGCTTATCCTCCCGGCCACTAAAAACCCATTGCAAAAGAGAATCGTGTGCTCTTTCATTGCCTTTGCTCCGTAGACTAAAGGAATTGCCACAGCACATTTTAAACATTGGGGCGATAAAACAGACTAGTGAAATTTACCTATGCATCTTAGGGAACCTGGGCAGATTTTGCTAATTATCCCATGCCTTTCTCTCAGTCCTACAACCTGAATTGCTAACATTTCTGACCTGCGAAGGAAGGGGAGCATCCAGGAGGAATGGATGCGGGGTTGGGAGTGTTGCATGGCCCATACGGAGGCAAATGTGATTGGGGCTTTCCCTCAGTGCCATTCATCTACAGATCACCCTAGATACCCCTGAGGGCTGTCGGAAGGGGGCTCAAGAGAAAGGAACCTTAAGAATAAGTCTGAGTGTAGCCCAGACCGGAATTCCGCAGTTGTTCCAAACTCCTTCCTCCACCTCCACGCATCCGAGGCAGATCGGGATTCTGGACACTGTGTACTCACGCCAATTGCTCTCCGGGCCCAGACAGAAAAGTTAGAAGCAGCTTTGACAGAACCCAACATGCCTGCTCTGTATTGAACAGGTGATTGAGAGCTGCCTAGGCCAGGAAACCTCTCACCCGAGTCTTGAAGAGTGGTGGCTGCACTAATTGCGTTTATGTAGCCGTCGGGTGCCCACCTTACCCTTCAGAAAGAAAGAGAAAGATGCACCTCAAACAGACATGGGGTGCGTGCACTTACCTCGGTGTAGAATCTCGGTCTGGGACCTCCAATATGTTACCGCTGTTGACTGGTGACGAGTCCTTGCTTCCCCAATGTTGAAGAATAACACCAAAGAAGCACGCTGAAGCAAGGTCAGAGTAGAAATTAGAAGTTTATTAAAGGACAGCAGAAAAGACTTCTCCCGGAGGAAGAAGGGGACCCAAGAGGTGGAATCCCCCAATAACTTTTAAATTTGGTATTTTTATGGTATCTCATATTTCTTGAATCCTCTGCTCATGGTTTCTTATCATTTTTTGCTGTGCTATCTAAGTTCTTTTCAAAATGATATATATTGTCTTCATTATCTGATGTCCTATCTTCTAAGTGATCTACTTTGTTGGTGATGCTCTTGTTTGAGTTTTTAATTTGTTTTATTATTTCTCTCATTTCAAGGATTTCTGTTTTTTTTTTTTTTTTATAACCTCTGTCTCCCTGTTGAGGTGATCTTTTGCTTCTTGGATTTGTTTATGTAGCTCATCATCAAAGTGATTTTTCACTGCCTGTATTTGTTCTCTTATGAATTCTTTGAGATTCCAAAACATTTTATTCATGTATATCCTGAAATCTTTCTCTATCATTTTTTTCTGCTCTAGCTGTCAATTCTTCTAATTATGTGTTGTCTTGAATTGTTTGTGGTATTTTCTTCCCTTGTTTTTTCATGTTGCTTGCGCTTCTTTCTTTCCGCTCTGTGGGACTTGTATGTTATCGATTTGTAGTGCTATTGTATAGTTCCAAGATCCCTCCTTTGTGGGGAAGAACAATGTTAACAGATCCCAGTATCAACAACACATCACCTATGGACAAATTATTGTTTTTAAGACATTTATAGTTAGTATCAATGTCCAGAAGTTTTGGATTCAATTATTATTTAAAATATAATCAGTAGTTTCATAAAAGGTGTTCAGTTTCTGGTGGTGGCCAGTGAATTGGAGGTTGGGTGTAGGATGAAATGCTAAGGGGGAAAGATGTGAGGATATGAGGTTAATATAACTTAGAAAATTTGGAGGAGAACTCTAGTGAAGAAGGTTAGTAGCAGAGGAATATACAGGAGGTAATTTAGGGTAGATAAGTACGTAGGAGGACAGTAGAGTATATACAAACAAACACACTTATGTATTTAGAAACTTACAGGGTGTAAAAATAGTAAATTTTGGAGGTTGGAAGAAGAAAGAGAAGAAGAAAAAAGGGAAAGAAAGAGAAAAAGAGAAAAAAAGAAGAAAAGGGGAGGGGCTTATGCAATTCCTCTATATTATATTATTCAGGTGACTCAGTTCTCAAAGTTCTATTTCATGCAAAGTTTTGATTTCACATATGTTGGGGTTGTAAGGGCCAAAGGATAGAAGAGTAGAGGAGAAAGAAAAAGGATAAGAAGAAAAAAAATATATACTATTAGAATTCTGTTTCTTTCCTGCTTCTCTTCTCTTCCATTAGGTGGATTTGTCTATTTTAAGCTGGAGTCTCTACCTCCAGGGTGGTGTAGGTAACCAGGGAGAGAAGACTTGAGCCCCCAGTATCCTCTCCCTCTCCTGCCTGGAGCATCCAGCAGGCTGTACAAGATCATGCTGATCAAATTCATCTGACACATATGACTCTCCCCACAGGTGAAGCAGCCGTTGGGTTCTGATAGGGGAATGACTGCTTCACCTGATCTGGTGCAGCCTGCTGGATGCAGGTTCACTCATCAGAGTGTAAGGGTGGAGGAGAGAATGACATAGACGTCATGCCAAGTAAGTCTAAGAGAGGTATAGGAATTCCTTAATATAAGTAGAAGAGTCAGCATAGCAGGACCCAAGGCGCTTTTCAACCTGGGAATGGTTTTGAAGTGAGCATGGGATGTGTACTCGTACAATCCCTTTGACATCAGCCACTTCCCTGAGTGGACAAAGGAGCTTTGAGCTAGCTGATAAGTGGGCCTAGTAGGACTGGGTGTGGGAACTGACAGAAGAGAGGCATAAGCAGACAGGACATTGGAAGAGTGACTGCCCTATGGCTGGCCCTTCCTTGACACCTCCACCAGCCAGGTGATCCCTTTTCTTGAACTATTGGGGTTCACAGAAGACTGAAGAAGCCTGGACTCAAAGACCCCCACCACCCTTGCCGAGCCCAAGGTAATGCTCCAGTAGTGGGTAAGTCCATAACCTTCCTTGTGGATACAGGGGATACCCATTCTGTCTTGCCTGCCCACTCTGGCCTCTGTTTCCTCCCCAGGTATCGGTTATGGGGATTGTTGGCCAATCCTCCTCCAAAACTGAACTGCTAATCTGGCCTGTGCCCTGGAGGGACACTCTTTCACACACTCTTTTCTGGTCATTCCATCCTGTCCAGTTCCTCTCCCAGGCAGAGCTATTCTCCAACTACTACTAGGAATAGTTGGAGAACAGCTAGGAGCCACCCTCCAACTACACCCCAAGAATACACCTACCCATCTTCTTCTGCCTCTAATTCTTACTCTCTCTAATAACCTGACAGTAACTACTGTGCCATTGTCCCTGACCTAGTCGATCTCCAGGTCTGGGACACCTTCAAGCCGGTCATGACTTCCCACCACAAGCCACTCCATATACAGCTGAAGCCCCAAACTAAATTTCCCTCATGTCCCCAATTTCCCAGCTCCAAAACCCATAGGGAGGAACTTAAACCCATCATAGACTGGTTACTTGCCCAGGGACTCCTCATCCCTACTGACTCCCCCTGCAACACTCCCATATTGCCAGTGCACAAACCCTCCAGGGCCTATCGCTTAGTCCAGGACCTCCGCCTAATTATTGAAGCAGTTATTCCCATCCACCCAGTGGTTCCCAACCCTTACACTCTTCTTTCTCATATCCCACCTTCAACCACTCACTTTACTGTCCTGGATCTTAAAAATGCCTTCTTTACATTGCCTTTCTATCCTGACTCTTATTACCTCTTTGCCTTCACATGGTAAGACTCTACATCCTTTAGATCTCAACAGCTGACCTGGAAAGTCCTACCTCAAGGCTTCAGGGACAGTCCCCACCTCTTTAGGCAAGCCTTGACACAGGATATAACTGCTTGTGACTTGGGGGATAGCACTCTCTTACAGTTGGATAGAAGCCTTCCCTACATCCAGGGAAACTGCTGACACTGTTGCCTCCATCCTCATTGAGCCGATCATTTCCAGGTTTGGACTTCCCATGTCTATCTAGTCAGACTATGGTCTGGCTTTCACTTCTCAGGTTGTTCAACTAGTCTCCAAAGGCCTCAACATCACTTGGAGGCTCCACATTCCCTACTGACCCCAATTCTCGGGTAAGGTTAACAGGGCTAAACTTGCTATTGAACTCAGGCTTTCCTGGCCCAATCTCCTGCCATTGGCCCTCACCCAAATTCGAGCAGCCCCTAGAGCCCCCTCAGGCCTTAGTCCCTTTGAACTACTCTATGGGCACCCTTTATTAATCAACCAAAGCTTTCCAGTCACTCCTCCTTCCCTGTGTCCTACCTGCCCAATCTCACATTTCTACATCCAAGTGACATGGCAGCAGGATGGCACCACCCACTGTCAGTTGATGGGTCAAGGCAATTGCCCCTCCACTGGCTGCAATCAGGTAGTCTCCCTGAATTCAACCAAGCCACCTCGTCCTACCTATGTTCAGCAATGCTATGCTTCATATCAGACCAAACTGGGAAATCTTGTAAGTGCTGGCCTAACACCTATGTTTAAGAAATGCTTCCAAGAAAAGTCTTGCTATGAGAATCAAGCATACACCAAATTAACTATTTGGGACCCATGGGACCTGAAATGGGCTTCTGGTGTTGATATTAAATTTTATGTTTGGGGTTTTTCCAAGCATCCCTCAGCCTCTATCAGAGTTTGGAGAACTTGTATACAAGTGTTCTCTCAAATTCACATAACCATCCAGGAGCAAGAGAAGAACTCCAACACCAGCTGGATGCAGTTGCCCATCCTAAAGTGGACCCTTTTGAAAGACCCACCGATTCCCTGTCCAAGAAAGATGCACGAGGCACTGGCTGCAAAAGCAAGAGGCGATTTATTGATACACAGGCGCCTGCGGGTGCCCAGCGAAACCTCAGCCGGAGCTTCGGTGAACTGGCACACCGGGCTTTGGGGTACAGATCTTTTATAGGGTATAGTGGTCAGTTTCCCTCCTAGCACAGTAACAGGTATCTCATTGGCTCTTTTGAATCCAGCATATAGGTCACTTAAAGGGTAAACTTGTTTTTCACTATAGGTTCCTGGAAAAACCACATAAAAAACATTTGTTATTCATTGTATGGTTTTTTCATTGTATGATCCCGTTTGCCCAATCGTGCTGGTTTCTTTCCCAACCATCCTGTCCTTTCTTAATCGGTTACACTTAACTGATTTTCTGAAAAATACATCTGACGTCTGTGCAGGTGTGGAAGCAAGCCCTGGTGATTTATTACTGGGCCTAAAGTTATTGGGCTGGGGTCTTTCATTCCCCCCTTTTTCTTTATCATGGATAGAATCTTATATCCATTGTCCTGCTTGCTCAGGTTCTTGGATTAAGCTTGTGTGTGACCCTGTTTGTTGTTTAAGCAACTGGTACTGTTGAGTTAGAACCATAGTTTGGATTATAGAAAGTCTCTCTCTCATGAATTGCACCAATCTATTGAGTATGCAGGGTCCAAACGTTAGGATTATTAGCAGAATAACTAAAGGTCCCGCTATGGTGGATAGCAAAGTAGTTAACCATGGGGATTTGTTAAACCAATGTTCAAACCATCCTTGTTGTGCTTCAAATTTTTTTTTTTGCCTTTTTGCCAACCTTTTAGTGACTTTTTCCATAGTTTCCCGGACCACCCCCGTATGGTCAGCATAAAAACAACATTGTTCCTTTAAAACCACATAGAGACCATCTTTTCTAAGGAATCACAGATCTAATCTCCTCCTATTTTGTAGCACGACTTCTGAGAGGGAAGAGAGAGATTTCTCTAAGGCAGTGATAGACTTGGTCACTTGATATTAGACCCCCGATTTATCTAACTACACTGACTACCTAACTTTAAATCTGGCTTTATTTATTTATTTATTTTTAAATTTGGGAACACCTTACTGCTGTGAGGAAGGGGGACGAAGAGAATCTTTCTGGCTTCTTCAGGCTGAAAAGGGACGGCGTGGGGCAAGCAGTTTGGAGTCCCCCTTAAAAATATCGGGTCTATCGAGTGGTCCATGATGAAAGTCTAATTGAGAAGTAATAGGCTGGAGGGCCATTTGAGTGATGGGTGGTCTATAAGAGAAACAAGAACTTATTAGTACTGGAACCATATTGATGCAGTAATAAATGCCACAGCACAGGAATATGCCAATGAGTATAATGGCCAAGACAAAGATTAACAATGTTTTCCATCAGGCAGTACCAGGAACTAGGAGCTAGGATATTGTTTCCACGAAAAAGTTGCTGAGGACATGGCTTCCATCTGAGCAGGTAAATCTTTAAAGATATTTGTCACATTGTCAGAAATGTCAGGGATGTCAACACAACAACTAACATGTAGGGTTACAGATGTCTTTTTCTTTAAGATATAATTTAATAATTTAATGCCATCTGATCCTGCAAAATCCTTTTACTAGTATAACCTCTGTGTCTAATAGAGAAATCTTTAATTCTGTTACTTAGGGCTGGATAACCATATTAGCAAACATCAAGCCTACCTGCGTTGGCTAGAAATAAAGGCCTTAGACTAAAACTACTCTAGCAGTCCCTTTGACAGTTATCAGGCATTTCTGTCTAAGAATCTTTTTTGTAGCCTTCAGTCTACTTATTTATGGAAGTTACATTTAACTATTATTATCATTTAAGATGTCCAGGAACAGCTGTGCTTTGGCTTTGACTGTTTTTGCTAAGTGTTTAAGATGAAGCAAGTCAAAACTGACTTTTGTTTCTACCTATTGTTTACAGTCAGCTGAGTTATCCTGGGAGTCCTCGGGAACTTCATAGCAGCTTTTCAGTTCTGCTAGTGCCATTTGTGCTAGGACGGGTCCAGGCCTTGCTTGACCATATGGCTTCCCTCAGAAGCATCAGGGATGTCTCCCTTTTCTAATGACCCTCCTCTTTACAGCAAATGCACCGATTGGCTTTCTGTCCTCCACTGGTCTCATTAATCTCCCTGCTCAGGAGGTTATGTGGCCTAGAGTTGCTGAGCACTTTGGAGAAGTCCCCTATTCCCTGATTCAGACTGACTCAGAGGGCAAGAGCCGAATATTGGTTTTCTTGGCCCTTTTAATTTAACTAATTTTAAAAACTTGATCTTAAACATCCAGCAAATAAGTTAACAGCCTTATATTAAGAGCACTGGGCTTTAATGTCTATCTCTCTATCCTGTAGGTGATAACTCCTTATCTTATGTTGACCCAGGTTGTGTTCTTAAAGCAATACCTCTTTAAAACATTAACAGGCAATCTTTAAACCATCTATAAGCAAACTACAAAACAAAATTAACTAGGGTAAAAACATATTTAGCTTATATAATAGCTACCTTGAATTCTAGCAGGGTTATACATCATAATTTCCTGTTTGAGATCCTAGTAATCTTGGCACAAACCTATTTTTGGACACAACTTTAACTGTACTGAAATCTGGCTTACTTTTTTCATAGCCACTTTCACATGTAGTGAGATGGGACAGAGCCTTATCTCAAGTAAGGCAGGGCTCTTTATAAATCTCAAGTACTATAGTTCTGAAGCTGATCATTTTACAAAGTTTACATAAATTGTTGTTCAAGTTTACATGAACATTAGCTAACACAACATAATATCACACCTAAAACATGAATTAAAAGCTGAAAGCTTTTAACCTCTTGTAAAAAAGTAGTAATGTACTTTTGTGTTTTGCAATAAAACCTTTACACAGATTAGGCTCTCATTAACTTAAAAATACATAAATTGTATCTCAGAGTAGAAAGTAACATGGAACCGTACATATCTTATTGATAACAAGTTCAGTTATAGAACACAAATGATATAATTGAATCTCTAACGTTTTTTTTTTAAGCCTAAAATTACCATACAACTTTAGAACACCAGCTTGATATAATGTTCTTTTGATATAATGTTCTTTTGAAGCTTCTACCTTACAGACTTGTATACCTGGAAGATATGAACACATTAATAACACCATAATTACATAAACCTCCTTTTGTTCACATTTTGAAACAATACTTGTAAACTTTTAAATTTAAGCAGAGTTAATATTTTATTAGGGCCTTTTTTTTTTTTTTTTTTTTGTTTTTTTAAATGACAGATGTTTATTTCTCATAGTTCTAGAGGCTAAAACGTCCAAATCAAGGGGCCCCTCATATGCAGTTCTTGGTGAAGTCCTCTTCCAGGCTTACAAGAGAATGGCCTTCTCACATATCTTCACAAGGAGAGAAGGAGCTCTGGTATCTCTCTTTAAAGGAGACAATCAGGGGGCTGTCCTGAGGTTCTAAGCATAAGAAAATCTCCAAAGAGGTTGGAGCTACCTAGGTAATAATGCCCCAAAGGAAGCCACTAGACTCCTCCCTGGAAACTGTCTGACACCATGTGTACAAAAGCCAGAGTAAATCTCCTCTGGATTAAGGCTAAATATGAAGGGGACTATTTACAGTGATATCCTTCCCAGAAGATAATAACAAGTGATAAAATCATTATAAAGAAGGTAAGACAGTTTATTTCTTTTATCTACTAGCTGGGATGGAGTAGAGGGGTCTCAAGGCTGCTTTGCTTCAAGGAACTATTTTTTAGACTTTTCAAAGTGAGAGTAAATTATGTTATATAAAACAAGATTATAGGTGTGTACAGGTAAATTAAAATTTTAGTATATGTTAAAACTAATGCACAGTATTTCTATGTCAAGATATTTTTACTATGTATGCTATATATTCTTTTTTTAAATTTTTTATTGTTGGCTGTTCAAAACATTACATAGTACTTGATATATCATATTTCACAATTTGATTCAAGTGGGTTATGAGCTCCCATTTTTACCCCATATACAGATTGCAGAATCACATCAGTTACACATCCATTGATTTACATATTGCCATACTAGTGTCTGTTGTATTCTGCTGCCTTTCCTATCCTCTACTATCCCCCCTCCCCTCCCCTCCCCTCCCCTCTTCTCTCTCTGCCCCCTCTACTGACATTCGTTTGTCCCCCTTGTATTATTTTTCCCCTTCCCCTCACTTCCTCTTGTATGTACTTTTGTATAACTCTGAGGGTCTCCTTCCATTTCCATGCATTTTCCCTTCTCTCTCCCTTTCCCTCCCACCTCTCATCCCTGTTTAATGTTAATCTTCTTCTCATGCTCTTCGATCCTACTCTGTTCTTAGTTACTCTCCTTATATCAAAGAAGACATTTGGCATTTGTTTTTTAGGGATTGGCTAGCTTCACTTAGCATAATCTGCTCTAATGCCATCCATTTCCCTGTAAATTCTATGATTTTGTCATTTTTTAATGCAGAGTAATACTCCATTGTGTATAAATGCCACATTTTTTTTATCCATTCATCCATTGAAGGGCATCTAGGTTGGTTCCACAGTCTAGCTATTGTGAATTGTGCTGCTATGAACATCGATGTAGCAGTGTCCCTGTAGCATGCTCTATTTAGGTCTTTAGGGAATAGACCGAGAAGGGGAATAGCTGGGTCAAATGGTGGCTCCATTCCCAGCTTTCCAAGAAATCTCCATACTGCTTTCCAAATTGGCTGCACCAATTTGCAGTCCCTCCAGCAATGTACAAGTGTACCCTTTTCCCCACATCCTCGCCAGCACTTGTTGTTGTTTGACTTCATAATGGCTGCCAATCTAACTGGAGTGAGATGGTATCTTAGGGTGGTTTTGATTTGCATTTCTCTGACTGCTAGAGATGGTGAGCATTTTTTCATGTACTTGTTGATTGATTGTATGTCCTCCTCTGAGAAGTGTCTGTTCAGGTCCTTGGCCCATTTGTTGATTGGGTTGTTTGTTCTCTTATTGTCTAATTTTTTGAGTTCTTTGTATACTCTGGATATTAGGGCTCTATCTGAAGTGTGAGGAGTAAAGATTTGTTCCCAGGATGTAGGCTCTCTATTTACCTCTCTTATTGTATCTTTTGCTGAGAAAAAACTTTTTGGTTTGAGTAAGTCCCATTTGTTGATTCTAGTTATTAACTTTTGTGCTATGGGTGTCCTATTGAGGAATTTGGAGCCCGACCCCACAGTATGTAGATCGTAGCCAACTTTTTCTTCTATCAGACGGCGCGTCTCTGATTTGATATCAAGCTCCTTGATCCATTTTGAATTAACTTTTGTGCATGGCGAGAGAAAGGGATTCAGTTTCATTTTGTTGCATATGGATTTCCAGTTTTCCCAGCACCATTTGTTGAAGATGCTATCCTTCCTCCATTGCATGCTTTTAGACCCTTTATCAAATATAAGATAGTTGTAGTTTTGTGGATTGGTTTCTGTGTCCTCTATTCTGTACCATTGGTCCACCCGCCTGTTTTGGTACCAGTACCATGCTGTTTTTGTTACTATTGCTCTGTAATATAGTTTGAAGTCTGGTATCGCTATACCGCCTGATTCACACTTCCTGCTTAGCATTGTTTTTGCTATTCTGGGTCTTTTATTTTTCCATATGAATTTCATGATTGCTTTCTCTATTTCTACAAGAAATGCCGTTGGGATTTTGATTGGCATTGCATTAAACCTATAGAGAACTTTTGGTAATATCGCCATTTTGATGATGTTAGTTCTGCCTATCCATGAACAGGGTATATTTTTCCATCTTCTAAGATCTTCTTCTATTTCTCTCTTTAGGGTTCTGTAGTTTTCATTGTATAAGTCTTTCACCTCTTTTGTTAGGTTGATTCCCAAGTATTTTATTTTTTTTGAAGATATTGTGAATGGAGTGGTTGTCCTCATTTCCATTTCAGAGGATTTGTCGCTGATATACAGGAATGCCTTTGATTTATGCGTGTTGATTTTATATCCTGCCACTTTGCTGAATTCATTTATTAGCTCTAATAGTTTCTTTGTAGACCCTTTTGGGTCTGCTAGGTATAGAATCATGTCATCTGCAAATAGTGATAATTTAAGTTCTTCTTTTCCTATTTTGATGCCTTTAATTTCTTTCGTCTGTCTAATTGCTCTGGCCAGTGTTTCGAGAACTATGTTGAACAGAAGTGGTGAGAGAGGGCATCCCTGTCTTGTTCCAGATTTTAGAGGGAATGCCTTCAATTTTTCTCCATTCAGAATGATGCTAGCCTGAGGCTTAGCATAGATTGCTTTTACAATATTGAGGTATGTTCCTGTTATCCCTAGTTTTTCTAGAGTTTTGAACATAAAGGGATGCTGTACTTTGTCGAATGCTTTTTCCGCATCTATCGAGATGATCATATGGTTCTTATTTTTAAGTCTATTGATGTGGTGAATAACATTTATTGATTTCCGTATATTGAACCAGCCTTGCATCCCAGGGATGAATCCTACTTGATCATGGTGCACAATTTTTTTGATATGTTTTTGTATCCGAGTCGCCAGAATTTTATTGAGGATTTTTGCATCTAGGTTCATTAGAGATATTGGTCTGTAGTTTTCTTTCTTTGAAGTGTCTTTGTCTGGTTTAGGTATCAGGGTGATGTTGGCCTCGTAGAATGAATTTGGAAGTTCTCCCTCTTTTTCTATTTCCCGAAGTAGCTTGAAAAGTATTGGTATTAGTTCCTCTTTAAAGGTTTTGTAAAACTCTGCTGTATACCCATCTGGTCCTGGGCTTTTCTTAGTTGGTAGTCTTTTGATGGTTTCTTCTATTTCCTCAATTGATATTGGTCTGTTTAGGTTGTCTATATCCTCCTGACTCAATCTGGGCAGATCATATGACTTAAGAAATTTATCTATGCCTTCACTATCTTCTAATTTATTGGAGTATAAGGATTCAAAATAATTTTTGATTATCTTCTGTATTTCTGAAGTGTCTGTTGTGATATTGCCTCTTTCATCCCGTATGTTAGTGATTTGAGTTCTCTCTCTTCTTCTCTTCGCTAGCATGGCTAAGGGTCTGTCGATTTTGTTTATTTTTTCAAAGAACCAACTTTTAGTTTTGTCAATTTTTTCAATTGTTTCTTTTGTTTCGATTTCATTAATTTCAGCTCTGATTTTAATTATTTCTTGCCTTCTACTTCTTTTGCTGTTGTTTTGCTCTTCTTTTTCTAGGATTTTGAGATGAAGTATGAGATCATTTATTTGTTGGTTTTTTCTTTTTTTAAGGAATGAACTCCAAGCAATGAATTTTCCTCTTAGAACTGCTTTCAATGTGTCCCATAGATTCCGATATGTTGTGTCTGTGTTTTCATTAATCTCTAAGAATTTTTTAATTTCCTCCTTGATGTCTTCTATAACCCATTGATCATTCAGTAACCTATTGTTCATTCTCCAAGTGATGTATTCTTTTTCCTTCCTTCTTTTATCGTTGATTTTCAGTTCCATTCCATTATGATCAGATAGGATGCATGGTATTATCTCTACTCCTTTGTATTGTCTAAGAGTTTCTTATTAGGGCCTTTTTGAACACCTAGAGAAACTTATAAGCTTAATTTTGAGGACATCTTTACTTTTATCTGTTTACCCAATCTAAATTGAACCATTTGAATCACGTGAATTAAAGATATTTGGATCTATTTTTAATTTTTTTTTTTAATGAGCGCTCCTCATTTGTCAATTGTTATATCACTGCAGGATATATGGACATACACACATACAGACATACCGACATACAACACATAAAAAGAGTGTGCACACATAACAATAATAAAGGCCTCATAGCTTTTCGCAGATGAAATCTCTATTGCAATGTTTTTTTTTTTTTTAAACTTCACTGATCAGAAAAACATTAACCTAGGTCTGCAGGATCAGAATCATGAGCTCAAAAAAATACAGAATCTAAGAAAAAACAAGAGTCCTAAAAAAAAAAAAAAAAAGATGACTGGCCAGTAGTTAGTAAATACCATACAATTTACTTCTTGGTTTGGTCTAGTTTGAGTTCAGGTAAAAAGACACTTTTACCCCCCCCCCCCCTTTTTTTTTTTCCTTGGGCCTGAGCTCCAAGCTTCTGTTTGCATATCAGCTTAAGCCCTGACTAAGGTCTGGAAGGAGCAGGGAAAAAAAAAAACTGCTATTTTGAGCAGACACTTTAGGCCTAAGGCATTTTAACCTTAAGTTATATTTCCAGGTTTAGATGTTGAAAATTATGATACAAATTTAAGAAGCAATTTCCAAAATTTAAAATTTTATATCTTTTTACACTAGAAAAACTTGTTCACATAAAACTGGAAATAGGATCTCTACCATCAGAAGAAATTTCTTTAGTACCTCTAAGCCACTTTGCTTGTTCTGAAGTTTCTAAAGTAGCATTGAGTTACATTAAATTTGCCCACACACTACCATATATATCTGAAATTAAGCTTTGAAAATTTCTAAGACTATTGCTATTTAATTATCTAATGTCATTTTTATGAGCCAGACCAACGTTTTAATTTCTTTTCAGGCTACCCAGTTCAAAATTGAAACTCTTTAATTTTTTTTTTTTATCCCAAGTATTTAAGTTTTCTAGCATGAACTATCTGAAATCAAACTAAACAATTGCTTAAACCCAACTTTTAACTGCAAGATAGTGCAATGCTTTAGAAACCCATTCAGATACCAAATTGTTACAATAAAAATTATGATTATTATTTTTTTTTAGACACACATTTAACCTAGATTATCCCTAAGAAACAATCAGACAACCAGATAAGAAAATATCTCTCCAGGTTTTGAACTTTCATTTAATTATGACTCCCATCAGTGGCACCATAGACTTTCCCATGAGTGGACCAGATGTTTTCACGTAGAGGCAACTATAGGTGTAAAATCAAGGGTCCCAGTGTGACTGGCTTTACTGCATTCAGTGTCCCTTCTTTTTAAGTAAACAGAGGTGGCATAATCCTTAAGATGTAGACAAGGACCCAGGGAACTCCCCAGAGCTAAATGGCTCTGGCAGCTGCTGGGAGTCCCTTAATCCTATCTTTCACCCATAGGATCAGTTCCTCCAGTTTGGTTTGACCTTAGGCATTAGGCTTTTTTTTTTTTTTTTTTTTTTTGACCTCTACTGACAGGTTGTCGGCCCGGTTCCGAACGTCCTGCCAGTGATCAAGAGTAAGACTCAGAGGAGTTGTTATAGATTGTCCCATGTTAGTCTTAGATGGAGTGAGAAAGTGCAAAGGCAAGAAGACAGACACAAATATCAGACTGGACACAAAGAACGCTGCGCGGCTCGAGCACAAACCGAACGTACCTGACGGATTAGGGAGAGGAGGGATACCGTCACCTCCGTCACCCATGAGTACAGTGTACTCTACAGAACATTGGAGGCCCCCCAAGATGGGCCTCCCTGAGCCCCTGGGACGTCTCCCAGGGTGGCAGGGGAGAAGTCCGAGTTCGTCAACTCCTTCTCAAGCTGCCCAGAATACAGAGCGATTACGCGTAATCGTACAGACGCTGCGCATGAACAGATAACAAGATAACAACCAGACAGAGAGAGACACAAAATGACACAAACTGGCCAGCTTACCTCCCAGTGGTTATTGGGTGTTCCTCGGGCAGGGATCCGGACGGGGTTACAGGAGTTCTCCTGGCTGGCTCGCCAAATGAAAGACCCACCGATTCCCTGTCCAAGAAAGATGCACGAGGCACTGGCTGCAAAAGCAAGAGGCGATTTATTGATACACAGGCGCCTGCGGGTGCCCAGCGAAACCTCAGCCGGAGCTTCGGTGAACTGGCACACCGGGCTTTGGGGTACAGATCTTTTATAGGGTATAGTGGTCAGTTTCCCTCCTAGCACAGTAACAGGTATCTCATTGGCTCTTTTGAATCCAGCATATAGGTCACTTAAAGGGTAAACTTGTTTTTCACTATAGGTTCCTGGAAAAACCACATAAAAAACATTTGTTATTCATTGTATGGTTTTTTCATTGTATGATCCCGTTTGCCCAATCGTGCTGGTTTCTTTCCCAACCATCCTGTCCTTTCTTAATCGGTTACACTTAACTGATTTTCTGAAAAATACATCTGACGTCTGTGCAGGTGTGGAAGCAAGCCCTGGTGATTTATTACTGGGCCTAAAGTTATTGGGCTGGGGTCTTTCACTTTCTCATGGATGGCCCAAATACCTCAGGGCCTTCAGCTTCTCAATTTATCCAAAGTTAATAACATTTCAGACTGTGTACTCTGTGCAGGTTTGGATTGTATTCTGTTAACTGCGATTCCCATTGATCTTCCTCTCAATACCTCCACCAGACCCCAAGGGCCACCTCCTCCTCCAGCCTTGGAGGAAGTACCTCTTTTTCGTAACTCATCAGGGAATTTCCCCTGCTGCTACCCTTCCTCTGTGCACCTTGTGACCAGATTATTCGAATTTCTTCCCCAACCTTTGCTCTGCCTGGGTTCTTTTTCTGGTGCAATGATACCCTAACAAAAAATCTAAGCCTTCAACATGCCCTTTGCTTTTTGTATTCCTTCCACCTTGGTCCCTCAATTAACTCTGTACGGTGAGGCTGAATTAACATGGCTTGTTACTACTTCCCTTTCCAGGACAAGACAGGCCGCCTTTCTACCTGTAGTAGTTGGACTCTCCCTGGCCTCCTCGCTTGCTGCCTCTGGACCAGGGACAGGAGGACTTGGTTATGCAGTAACCGCTACTCAGAAGCTTGAACAATGATTTTGGGACACGGTTGAGACATTGGCAGACTCTCTCGCTACCCTACAAAGGCAAATAACATCTATTGCCCAAGTTTCATTATAGAACCATGGAGTCCTAGATCTCCTGATGGCAGACAAAGGAGGAACCTGTCTATTCCTGAAAGAAGAATGCTGCTACTATATCAATGAAACTGGATTGGTTGAAAAGAATGTCAACACCCCTGTCGTTTGGGTGAAAGGCTTAAACAGCAACAATCAAAGGATCCTTGGCTAGGCTGGCTAAACTCAACCCTCATTATGTGGCTGACTCCCATTCTCACTCCTATATTAGTCATAGGGCTTCTATTAATGATTGCTCCCTGCCTCCTCAGGTTCATTGCCAGAGTGACTTACAACCAAATGCTTCTACATCCCTACAGTCACCTCCCCACTGAATGGACACCCAAGCCACCCCCTTCCCTTCCAGTGCCCCTAGCCAGCAGGAAGTATCCAGATGAAATTCGCTGCCCTATATCATCAAAAAGGCTGGGATATCAGGTCAATGAAGGTGACTTAGGAACAAAACACCACTGAAAGAAACACCAATCAGGCATCGACAACAGAACCATCTGTCAATCAGTGGGATCTCCTGGCCAATCCTGGGTCTTAGCCAGCTACTCCCAACCAACCCCAGTAGGACAAGGGACTCTAAAAAACCCCTTTTCGGGCCCTAAGCCCAATAAAAATTCCAGTCTGGTCCAGCCTCGACAAGCTTCATCTCAGATCTTCTTACTCTGCCTGTCTGAGAGTTCCACCCGGGAGTGGAATCTCAACAAAGTCTCATTAAGTGGCCTTTTTAAATCTGCTTCCTTTTGCTGCTGCCTGACCTTACAGACACAAAGATCATCTCTGAGAGAATAAATATCAAGAAACAAGAGGTACCCATGAAGCCAGAATTAGACAGGCAGTCAGTATAGATAGGCAAATCAAGTCAGGTCAGATCAAGGAGGCCAATTTGAATGGAGTCCAGGAAGTTGGAGACTGTCCGCTGAGGGATTGAAATGTTAATTCCTTCAGAGACCTTCCTCCACTCTTATCAAGAACCTGCCTCTGCTCCAACCTGTTGCTGAGGTAACCTGTCCCAGGAATTGTCCCTCCCTACAGGGAACTATAAAGGTTGTTAATTAATGTGGGCTGCATCATCCTGCCCTTCCCCCTTCAGCCCACCTGTTTCCCACCTTTTGGCCATCCCACTGATCATTCCTGGGCACAGTCACTTATGCAGGAAGGAGAGAGATAAGGGGAAGAGGGTAGGAGAGCAAAGGAATCCTAGGACATATAAAAAGGGCAGAACACCTCACTTCTGGGGATGCCAGGATACCAGCTATGGCCCCCTCCTCCCTCCTGAGAGAAATCTATATTACCCCTTTTAAAATTAACTTTGCTTTATATGCTTGCCTCAGTGTGCTTCTCTAATGTTCAAATTTCAACATATGAGGGAGCGGTCACCAATAACCAGCGTTATCACCCACACTAAATCCAAAGGAATCTCAAATTCAAAGAACACATTTTTACAGATGTTTTTCTTTTGCCAATCTGAGTTTGGAAAGGGAGGAACAAAAGAAAATTGTTTGCCTTCCTCTCTCAGTCAGGCACTACAGACCAATATCTGGGAGAGCTGACCTTCCTCAACTCTCATAAGTCCACAGTTGGGACAGGATCTCACAACAAAAGATTAACAAACAAGAGAAAACAAGTAAATTGATGAAGGCATGCAGCGCACATCAGGTGGGATAAAATGAAAGGAAACTCAAGGCAGGGGATTAGAACTCTGACTTACATAGCCACAGATGTCCAAGAGGCATATTTTGAGGTGACATTTTGGTTTCCTTCAGTGCTATGACCCTTCAGTGGGGAAGCATCTTTAATAAATGGTACTAACAATGCAACAGATATCCACACTTCCATGTTTATTGCAGCATTATATTCACAATAGCCAAGATTCAGAAACAACTTAAATGCATATCAATAGATGAACATCCACAATGGGATATTATTCAATCTTTAAAAGGGAGGTACTGACATTTGCAACAACATGAATGAACTTGGAGAACTAATGCTAAGTAAATTAAGCCACTGAGAAAAAGAAAAACATTCTGTGATCTTACTTTTATGAGGAATCTAAGAGAAAAGGAAAGTATAAGAAACAGTGGAATGGTGGTTGCCATAGGTGAGAAGGGAGAAGAAATGGGAAGATATAAAACAAATAGCATAAACGAGCTGTTATAGAGGGAAGATAAGTCTAGACTCTAATGTACAGCAGGAAGACGATAGTACATAACACAATAGTATTACTGTACTCAAACTGTAATGATATTTTACTATATAACAAACATTGTTGATGAAAGGAAAGCGAGGAACCCGGAGACAGGCGAGTGATAAATGAAAAACTGAGACCAGGCAGATATACACACAATACATACAATACAATACGCACGACAGTTTATTTGTCAGAGCTGACAAACTAAAGCACATCTCTCCATAGACAGAGAGAGGCAGGGCAGGCTTAGATTTTGGGCCAGGCTCAGGGATCAGAGTGGGAAGGTGGGGGGCTAATGCTGGTGGTTTAAGGGTGGGATTGGTATGAGGGAGTGGTGAGCCTTTCCTGGAAAGGCCCTTGGGCAGGAAAATGGCAGCTGTCACTTAACATGGCCACCCAGATGCTAAGCAAGGACCTTACAGTTAAGAGTAGATTTTAAGTGTTCTTACTTATCACAAAAGAAGTAACTATGCAAATAATAGATATGCTAAATTACTTATCTATAGTAAATCATTTCACTGTATTTGCATACCTTAAATTGTATATCTTCATGTTGTATACCTTAAGTTTGTACAATCAAAATATGAACAAAAAAGTAAGAAGAATGTGAAGGAATGAAACAGACAGAATCAAAAAGAAGAAATGAAAGGGCTGATGGTGTAGCTCAGTAGTAGAGCCTTTGCCAAGTATATAAGACACCCTGAGTTGAACTCCCAGCACTGGAGAGAGAGAGAGAGAGAGAGAGAGAGAGAGAGAGAGAGAGAGAGAGAGAGAGAGAAAGCTAGTATTTACCAATATTGGAAAGAGATGAGCCCAACCAAACATCTCTTAGATCACAATATTGGTCAATAACAAAGATTCTATAACAAATATTTTAAAATGTAACCTGAAATTTGCTATATGAAAGGAAATGTAATTCTTTCTTAAAATATATTTATTTTTTAGTTGTAGTTGGACACAATACCTTTATTTTGCTTATTTATTTTTATGTGTTGCTGAGGATTAAACCCAGGGCTTTGCATGTGCTAGGTGAGCGGTCTAAGCACTGAGTCAGAACCCCAGCCCCAGGGAATGTAATTCTTCATATGATGAGCAAAGACTCTATTTTGTCCTTTGGAAAAAATATTTAGAAATAGGACTAAATGTTAAATACAAGAAACAACAAAGCTAATTTTTTTTAAAGAGGTCTAGGAAAATTGGCAAATTCCTTATCAAAAGAAATACACTGGGCTGGGGTTGTGGCTCAGCGGTAGAGAAATTGCCTGGCATGTGTAAGGCACTGGGTTTGATCCTCAGCACCACATAAAAATAAATAAAAATAAAACAAAGTCATTGTGTACATCTACAACTAAAAAAAAAAAAACCAAGACATATTTTCTTAAAAAAAAAGAGATACACTGTTATACAATTATATAAGGTAAAACAGAAATCAGTAAAACTTCAAAAATAAAATCATGGTGAGAACTTATGAGGTTGTACTTGTAAGAGTACTCACAAGTAACATAAATAAAAATATCTTAGTAAGTTAACAAAGTCACTAAGTTAAAAAAAAATTAATGCTGGGTGTTGTGTTTTAGTCAGCTTTTCATTGCTGTGACCAAATTATGTGGCAAGAACAACTTACAGGAGAAAAAGTTGATTTTGGCTCACAGTGTGGAGGTTCAGTGAACGGTCAGCCAACTCCATAACTCTGGGCCCAAGATGAGGCAGAAGGATAGAGCAGAGAAAAAAAGCTCTGGACATGGCAACCAGCAAGCAGAGAACTCTGCCTAAGAGGGTCAAAATATGAATCCCAAAGGTATACCTCCAGCAACCTATTTACCCCAGTCACAACCTACTTGCTTACTTATCATTTCACCCTTGGACATTCTTATATTGTCTGACACATGACTTTTGAGGGGATATAACCTAAACCATAAGAAGGGAAAACTGGATATCCTGCAAAAGAATAAAGCTGCACCCTTATACCATACACAACAGTAAACCCAAAATGGATCAGAACTCAGCATAAGGCCTGAAATAATAAAAGACTTAGAAGAAAACATAAGGGAAAAGGTTCATGACACTGGATTTGGCAATTGGATTTCTTTCCTATAACACTAAAAACAAAAATAATGAAAGTTAAAAATATCTAAATTGTACTAATCAAAATAAAATACTTCTGCACACCAAAGCAAAAAATTGACCAAATGAAAAGGCAACATATAGGGCTGGGGTTGTGGCTCAGTGTTGGAGCACTGGCCTAGTATGTGTGAGGCATTTGGTTCATTTTTCAGCACCGCATATAAATAAATAAATAAAATAAAGGTCCATCAACAACTAAAAATATATATATTTTTAAAAAGGCAACATACAGGAGAAACTATTTTCAATTTATATAACTGGATAAAAGGTTAATCTTCTGAATATATAAAGAACTCCTATAATTATTCAGAAATAAGAAAGCAAACAACCCAAATAAACAATAGAAAAGGGATTTGAATACAGATTTCTCCAGTAAAGATATCCAGATAGCCAGTAAGTCTATATAAAAGATCTTCAACTTTGCTAATCATTAGAGACATGGAAATCATAATCACAATGAAGTACCATTTTCTACTCATTAGGAAGACTGTTTTCTAAGAACCAGAAAATTCTAGTTTTAGGATAGATACAGAGAAATTGGAACACATGTGCACGTTGAGGGAATTTGAAAGGCTTCAGCTGCTGTGGAAGACAGTAGGGCAGTCAAAAAACTTAAAAATACAATTACCACATGATCTAACAATTCCACTTGTAAATATATACCCCAAATAAAGCAAGGGCATGAACAAATATTTGTTCACAGCAACACTACTAATAATCGAAAAAAAAAAAAAAAAGTAGAAGCAACCCAAGTATTCAGTGCATGGTTAAATACTGTGTAGAATATAGCTAAATTCAAATATTATCTAGCGTTACCAAAGAAGGAAATTCCAATACATGGTGAAAACAACACTTGAGACTGAGGGATCTTTGAAATCAAAGGGAGTATTGAGCCATTACGGATGCTAGCCAGAAAAGGGTCAGATCCTTGGACAAGCTTTTGCAACTTTCAGTAGCAGGGCTAGATAGCAGTTAGAAAAAATGTCCTCTGTATCTATAAACCAAGAGTATTTTTTTTTAAAGAGAGAGGGAGAGAGAGAGAATTTTAGTATTTATTTTTTAGTTTTCATCAGACACAATATCTTTGTTTGTATGTGGTGCTGAGGACCCAACCCGGGCCACACGCATGCCAGGGGAGCGCGCTAGCGCTTGAGCCACATCCCCAGCCCATAAACCAAGAGTATTTTTGTAACAGAGATTTGGAGAAGGAAAACATAAACTGAATCAACATTGGCTATGGATAAGAGGGAGAGGATAACACTCAAGTGGAGAAAGTGGACAGTCCATAAGGAGAAGTACTGGTTGCTTTTGAATTGGTTAAGGTTTTAAGTAGGTTGCAATGAATGGCACCTGGCCATCTTTCCTGTGGGATTTAGGTCATATGGTTGGAAATGTGGAATAGTCTTTTGTTGATTTGGCTTATAGCTATTAGCTGATTAATTTTCCTTATCTTGCCTCTCCTCCACCCACTAGTCCTTGTAATTAAATGTAGGATATCTCAGAATTTTTCTCTTATGGACATGTTACAACATACATGATCCCTGAAGACATTGTGCTAAGTAAACCAGTCACAAAAAGAAAAAAAATAGTATAAGATTCTGCTTATGTGAGGTATCAAGAATAGTCAGATCTATAGTGACAGAAAGTGGAATGGGAATGGCCAGGGATGGAGAGAGGGAAGACCAGAGAGCTGTTGATGTAGAGTTTTCAATTTTGCAAGATGAAAAGAGTTCTGGGCTGCCTTATACTGTGAAAGGCAGTTTGGATTATTAAATTTGTTTATGTTCCAATTTAAGATACTTCATACATAATAGAAATTTAATGCCCTAGAAAAATTAAAGTAAATAAAACTAAGTAACTTTGTAAACATCTTAAGTTAAGGAAAAAGTTGGATCTCTTATATTTTTATGTAGAATTGGGAATGCAGTCATTTTAGGTCAACTAAAATTATTTAAAAAATATTGCCAGTCTACTCGGTAATCTGGACTTTTCTAAATATGCCACTATAGTTTTGGGCAATAATTGCAGTTATGAAGTTAGATGAAGTACGTAGAAAATTAATTTCTCAGTTTATAAATCAAAAGTGTCATGATATTAAAGCATAGCTCTTTTCAAATCACTTAGTCAATGCCAATAACAAATAAGGAAAATATATACCAGTATTGCTCTAAATATACTGTTTTTATCTGTCCTAAATGACCTAATTGAGTCAGGGAGGGACTTGGCCTGCTTCTCCAACTCTGTGGAGTTTCCACCTCCAGCTTCATTCTAAATAGCTTATATAAGATCAAGTTATTGATATCACTACTACAAAATTCATAAGCTGTGGTCCTAAAGGACACCTACGTTTTTATATTGACTTTTTGCTGTGTGCATTAAAGAATTTGTTGTACTCTTCACAAATCTGATATGAGTTTTCATATCCAACATTTTATTTCTTGGTTTCTTTGGAAGGGAAAATAAAGACTAAGAAAAGAGGTACATCAGGAGAAATGGACTATAAGGTGACACTACACATATGACTAGTTAAATCTCTTTTGACTTTAAAAGATAATGTCATCACAAGGCCAGATATATATATATACATATATTTATAAACAAAATCTCCTCCATAAAAGCCATGTTATTCCATGACTGATATTCACAGCAACCATATATATCAACATGTTTTTCACAATCTGATCAGTAATCCACTAAGTATGCTTTTAGAATTGATGTATGTTATTAAACATAGCAGTCTAAACATTTGTACTTTTAAGGAAATGTGCTTAAAAATGGTTCAGTGATTTGCCCATGAGGACTATTTACAAAGACATCTATTTACGTTAGCCATAAAAAAACCTGATATCAAAAGAGATAATGCTCATGCACACACCAAGATGGCTGCATGCTCTTAAAATATTTACACGTAGTTTCTTCTTTATGAGTCTCCCACACTTTCAATAAAGTGCGCTTCCTTCCATTTTCTCCATATTTCCTTCAGTCTTATTTCTGGGGGATGCATCCTTCCATTTCTACAAATTCAGGCCATCCTTCGTATTTATTTGTATCCTTATTGTTCTTTATGTGCTGTTCAAAAGGACTTTTTGTCTTAATGCCCTTCCCACCACAGAAGACCCAGTTGTCTCTAAAACCAAGAGTAGTAATAGATGTGCTTCCCAATTCAGCAATAAGCTTGTATAAAAATAACCTATAAGCAGTATTTGTTATTTTGCTGTAAGTTGGATGCCTTGCAGATATTTCATAAATATTAATAACCATTGGGGTACTTTTTCTTCCCTCAAACTGAATGTAATTCACAAGTAAATGCACGTTATGTGTCTAAACAATTTTTGTAAATTTTTTTAGATTTTTGGTGATTATATACTCAATCTCATTCAGCATGTATGTTTTGACATTTAAAATACTTCCCTTGATTCTGTAAATTTTAAAAATAGCTATTTTACAGTTCCAGGAATTGTACAATAAATTTTAGTTTTTTAAATAATGAAAATAAATATATCTTGTTTTACACATGAATTTTTTTATTATCTGGCAAAGTAATATATTATGAAACTTCACTTAAGATTTTTTGAAGTATTTATTGTACTGCTTAACATGCAAATAAATTAAATCAGTGCTGTGGTTAAAAAGCAGAAGATATATCATAACATATATAGAATTTTATATCTAGATGCCAGGACACCCCTTTGATTTTAAAGACTGTAAAAGGATGGCTTTTGAAGACGCATTGAAATGTCAAGAGATGGGGTTAGGATTAGTTACCTAGAATAAACAGTACCCGAAAGGGTATTAATATTTATGAAATATCTGAAAGGCATCCAACTTACAGCAACTTACTGCTTTGGTGCAGTATATTTTTGTTTGAATTCTATCTTGTACAGATTAAATTTTTTAAGTAAAATTATAAAGTTTAAATAAAACTATAGATCTGACTATTCTTGATACCTCACATAAGCAGAATCTTATACTACTTTTCTTTCTGTGACTGGTTTACTTAGCACAATGTCTTCAGGGATCATGCCAACTTAACTTTGGAAGCAATAATTTTACTACATTTTATTTCCAGATCTCTTTAAAGTCAGCATTATAAGTGAAACAATGCTCACTTAACATTAATAATTTTCTTTATTCAAGTAGAAATTTGATGTTGACATTTCAGTAGTTTACATGGTATTTATTTAAGGGCTTGTGGAGGCATATTTTTATTTGTAATCACAGATGCTTTTCTAGAACAAATGTGTTATTATATGAATGTTAAAATAGAGTAAGAGGAAGTAGGAAATAAGTAATATTTGGAAAATTAAAGAAAAATGGAGCCAGTCTTCATATTCCTGACTTTAATATGATTAAATGAAATTTATCATTGTGGTTTCTATGTTGTATTTGTTTTTCAATGAATCAGCTAATATTTTATAATTTTATGGTAGCTGAAAATTCATTTAGCCTGTATTTTACTTTATACTTTTAAAATTTACACAGATTATAAATAATTTGACTAAAACACATAATTTTATTCTGTTTGATCCTCAAAAAAAAAATAAAGAAAGAAAAAAAGAAAAGAGTTCTGGACATTACAATGTGAATATTCTAAACACTACTGAACTGTCCACAAAAATGGTCAACATTTTATGTACCCCACTGAAAACTGTAAAAACATTTGCCAATATAAAAATATCTTTAGGGTTTCTTAGTAAATGTTCCTCTCTAAATATAGTTCCTGAATTACTATTAAATTTTTCTTGTATAATGTCATTATTTATAACCTGTATAAACCTGCATAGGTTAACCCTGCTGTGACTCATTTTCTATTTGGAAAAAACAACGGCAACCCCACAGAATTATTTTAAGCTGCACACACAATGGTACACATGAAGCTCCTAGAACACTGCCTGACACCTCGTATGCTCTGAGGAATGTTAGCCACCACTATCAGTATGTAGCTATGATTCAAGGTCCTTGGTTTCTAGGACACTCTTCATTGAAGGCTAAGCCTGAAACATGTTTGGAATGATGATCAGCACAAAACCCGGTTACTTGATGTTTGCCTCCGAGTGAAAACAGTCCCCAAGCAGTCCAGAAGAACCTGGTGACTGAGGAGCAGGAGGTTGGGGTGGGGCTCAGAGGCCTGCAGTGCTTCTGGGGAGGGAGGGGACCGTGGGCAGGAGTAGAAGAGCAGGAAGACCCAGCCTCCTGCAAGCCCAGCACCTTGGACTGAGAGGTCTGGGAGGGCCAAGCCCCTGCCTGAATATGAGAGTTGGGCACCCACCCCCTTGTAACGTGCCACTCAGTCCTCACCTCCTACCCAAGGAGCAGTGTGAAGGGGACAGAGATGTGGAGGCAGAGACATGGAGGTCCTTGGAGGTGGAAGGCATCCCTGCTCGCCTCTGTTGTACTTGGGAGTGTGGCAGTCCTAGGCCAGGTGTCCCTCAGCATACATTCAAAAAAGACTGCCCAACAAGCATATGACCCAAACACAGAAATTTGCTCACATTCGGACACTGCTGAAGATGGGAATCATCTATAGATTGTGGACTAATGCAGGTGTTATGATGGGTCAGTAGAGTTTACCCAGTTGAGGTCACCCCAGACGTGCTACAAGAAGACCCTGCCTTGTAGAGCCAGAGAGACCAGGAGAAAGGCATGACAGAGAAAATGCTCATTGAAGGCACAGCCTTTAATTTCATGTTGTTTATTTATAAAATGTGTTATCTTCACTTATCATGCAAGATGGGGCTCAGGTGCAGCTCTCAGCAGTGAGCAAGTTATAGGACGCAGAGGGAGAGGCAGATCATTACTTCATTTACTGGAATTTTAAGGCAGGGCTACACCTTCAAAACCATGGATTGCTGGAGATGTAGCTCAGTAGTAGAGTACTTGCCTAGCATGCACGAGGCCCTGGGTTCAATCTTCAGTCCAAAGTTCCACAAAACAAAACAGCAACAACAACAACATGGCAATTTCAAAGGGTTAGTTTAGAAATGCCATTAGGGCATTCTTTTCAGGTCACCCCAAATTGGTTACAAATGGAGGGACAAGGGTGAATACTAGGAAAATAAAATGCACTGATTTTTTTTTCTTCCAAAACAAGAATGTCATTTATTTGCTGATCAAATTGTGTGTGAAATTTAAGTTAAGAATTTTTTTGGAGAAGAATGAAGAGCCGTTGGGATCAATGATAAGCTTGTTAAACAACTGACTCTATGTTATCAAATGACTAAGGATTGCTTGTTTACTTTATTCGTTTCTTTCTCGGGATCTGTTGTCTTAATGTTAGTTTGTGGTTTCTTTGGTTTGGGTTGTAAACATTTTACTATTAATTGCCTGAAACACACAATAATTGCTGAGATGATAAATAAAACAAGGCGCAAGAGCATAACAGACAAAACCTGAATTGTTGGGGGCACCAGCTCCTTCCGTGGTCCCGGGGGTCCACTGTCAATGCTACCTCCATACCCGAACTCCTCGCAGAATGGAGGGGCCCAGCCATACATGCAGTGGCAGTTTCTATTAGCGTTGCAAACGCCTCGGCCGTTGCACTTCTCAGGCACACAGTCAAATTTCAGGACTGAGCTATTGACACAATTTGTCTTAAAACATACCTGGTCCTCGCCACAGGATGTGCCGTCATATATCATACCTATGTCAAGTATCCCCATCGGATGCATGCTTAGATGGTAGCCTGTGCCCCAGCAGATGATATTGTCCTCTTCCAGATGGGTGGACATTATAATTGTGTGGTCTGGCAAATCAGGGATCACTTTGACATTTATACACTGCAGCCTTCCACATATGGCATTTTCCTTCTTACACTTTATATATGTATGGACATCTTCTATCGCACAGTGACCATATTGATCACCTTGTATATTAATTACCTCATAGCACTTAGTAGGAGCCTCCCTAGCATCAGGTCCAAAAATGCTTTGGCACTGCATGTATCTGGATCGGCACTTTTGATTGTAACAACGGCCTTCATAACTGCAAGGGGTCCCATCTTGCTTGTAAGTGTCAGCTGGGCACTTATCTGAGTTCCCATAACAATACTCTGGAAGATCACATTCATTTTCTTCATCCCTACACACATATCCAGATGGAAGAAAGTTACATTTGTCACAGCAAAGTCCAACGCTACAGTTGGCACCCAGTTTCAATTTACAGTCTGCTCTACAACACAAATCTTCCTCACATTCTTCTATTGAACCACAATCACATTCCTCATTCTGTTCTATAATTCTGTTTCCACATCTGCTTTTTATATAATGTGGTTGTGGGATATCATTTAGGCATTTTGCTGCTTGAGACAAGTGTTTAAAATAAAGTTCGTAACTACAATTACTAAATCCAGTTCGCCCTGTGCCCATGATGCAGCTCTTCCTACCTCTACATTGGCAGTATTCTTTATCATGTAACATTCCCACAGAATGGCCCAGTTCATGAGCAGTCCAAGTGGCAGGTCCAAGGACATTTTCATCTAGAAAGGTACTTATTGATCCAGATAAATCTGTACTACACACTCTTCCCCAGGAAAGTGCGAGGGCATCTATATATTTTCTGGAAATATATAAGTGTACCCAATCTGTAGTAATCCGAGTAGTTATTGTGTATTTTCTATATCGTATAAATTCTTTTAATACATCAGCTAAAGCCGGATGATCAGTACGTATTAGGCCTTCATTGCTCCATACTTCAATGCCTTTTAGATGTATCCTCATATTGATATCTTGATAGTAGGTGTCAATAATTGCAGTCAAAAGAATAGCATCATAGAGAATTAGAGAGAGATTATGTTTCACAAACTCAAATCTTCTAGTATCAAAGATCATGACCAATTCCAAATACTTTTGGTGTTTATAGGACATAGTATAGTCACTTATCCTAGCCATATCCTCCTGCTGGGCCATTTGCCTTTCTGTTTCATCATCAGTTAGACCACAGGTCTGATTGCTAACCTCATCCTTCAGGAGATACACAACATGTTCAAAAGTGGACGAGGCCTTGAGGGGCTCGATTTGGTACTGTTTGGCATCGATGCTCAGTACGCCTCGGAGTCCCCCCATGCATGTACTGAGAGTGGCGTCAGAGTCCTGAAATCCTTCCACCAGGCCCATATAGTTGCAGTCCTTGGGTATATAAGGGTGATCTTCCAGCAGTTGTCCCTCTTCTGTGAAGGAGAAAACACGTAGATGTTGCGGCAACAGAAGTTTCTTGGGCCACAGGTGGATGATGTGCTTCTTACCTGCTAACTGCAGGAGGTAGGCCACGGAACTGGGGACACCCTGCTCCTCTCACCAGAAGCTCAGCTTCTTGGGGATGGTGATTTCGTAGGAGTCAAATTCCAGTTGGTGGAAAAGTAAGTCATCTCCCAGAGAGTCAAGGAGGAGCAGGGCCAGACCCAGCAAGGGGAGCAGGAGGCCTTGGCAGAGGAAGGTCTGCTGGGACCTCATGGTCTGTCTGTTCCCTCCTCAGGAGTTGCAGGGGCAACTCCAGCCTGGCGAGTCAGACTTCCCCGAACCGCCGCTAGAGGCGCAGGATCGCCAGGGGCGGGGTCCTCCCCGTAGAGACCGAGGGGACTCTGTCCTGGGGGCCGGGTCTAGCTGACTGTCCCAAAGGCGCGCGCCCGGTCCAACGCATCCAGTTCGTTTTCTGGGCGGTGCGTTGGGCGCGCGTGGCAGAATGGAGCGAAAGGTGCGCAAGAATCAATATGGGAAAAGGGGGCTGCTGTCCTTTGGGTTGGAGGGGAACAGAGAGCAGTTTGAGGAATGGAGAAGGAATGGAGAAATGGGGGGGAATTCAAGAGAGCTCACCTAAGGCCCGCTGTGTCCTCGCCCTGTAGTGCGTCTGTGCACCCTGGGACAAGGGTAGGAATCGGATGTCTCTTGGGCCGCTCTCCTCTCCTGACTGTGGCTGTTCGGCTGGGGTCCCCCAGCAGAAGGAAGGAACACCAGAACCCTCAAGAGTTGAAACAGACTCTTGACTATAACTGCGAATCAGAGTGTGGGATCGCAAGCTCTGTGTCGCAGCCCTTGCTCCTGAAGCAGCCCTGGCTGCCGAGAGGCTCCAGAGGCTTCAGCCGTGCGCCCAGGCAAGGGGAAGTTCCTGCGCACATTTTGCCTGGTGTTTTTTTTTTTTTTTTTTTTTTTTTTCCTGCTGTGCGTCGCCAGGGTGCTAGGCATCAGCGAGATTTGATTTCTTTGTGTCCCTGTGGTGTGGTGGGAGAAGCTAGAATAAGGACTTGTTAGTAGAGGGAAGTCCAGGAATTTTCTGAGAAAGGCAAATAGCTGGTTTTCTTTGTAATATGAATGATGGGTGAGGGATGGCTGCGAAGGTACGAAGTCCCCAGCTCAGAGGACAGAGGGACATAGCTTCCACAGAAAGGGCAAATCACAGAGTCATAAGGTGACTTGGAGGGATTCCAATAGAAGGGCAACCTTTTCAGTTTTTCTTAGGAAATTGGATCTGACTGCAGTACAGGGAATGTCATGCAGCTCCAGAAATTAAGAGAGATGTATATTAAAAATACCCAATGACTCTTCATATCATCTTGTTTTTCCCCCCACTAACATTTATTATGTATAATAATTTCTTTAAAATATCTTTTGGTTATTTTTAACAATTTAGATAATTTTCTATATAGATGCATAAAATTCTATAGTAGGCAAGTAATTATGTATTTAATTATTTCCCTTATGATGGATGATACATTTGTGTTTTGAGTTCTTTTCATTTGTGTTGTTTAAAAAGGTACATTTTAGTAAATATAGCTGTATATCTATTTAAAAAGCTGTATATGTATGAATTTACACACACACACACACACACACACACACCTTTGCTCCATGAAAGTATTTCTGTGCTGATAGGTTTCTAGAAGTGAAACTGTTAGATCAAAAAAGAATCTTAGCTCATATTGAACTCATCATTTTAAAAATTCTTACATTGTTTTACATTACTCCCATAGAGCAAAACTACCTAATAGAATGGTTTTGAAGTGATGGAAATGGTAATATAGCCCAATACTGTAGCTACTAGTCCCCACAGGCTAATGAACAGTTTAAACACGCCTAGTGCTACAATTTGGATTCGGTGTCCCCCAAAGGTCCATGCGTTTAAAGCTTGGTGCCCCAGGGTGATGATTTTGGGAGAGGGTGGAGCCCTTAGGAGGGGGAATCTAGTGGAAGGAAGTTAGGTCATTGGGGGCATGCCCTGAAGGGAATATTGGGACCGCCACCCGCTTTCTCTCTGTTTCCCAACCACCATTATGTGAATAGACCTCTTCTGGCACATGCTCCTACCATGATGTGTTATACTGCCACAGGTCCAAAGCAATAGGGTCAAATGACCATGGACTGAAACCATGAGCCCAAATAAACATTTCCTCTTTATAAGTTTGTTTTTCTAAGTTATTTTGTCATAGCAGAAGAAATCTGGCTAATGCACTGAGCAACTACTTTTTAAACTTTCCAAAATTTTAAATTTAAATCTCATCGATAGAAGGTCCATGCTCCTACAATCTTAATTTAAATTCATTAGAAGATAACTCATCATTTTAAATTGCATTCTCTTATTATTAGTAATATTGAACATATTTGATAGTTGAAAACCAATGTTTTTTATTCTTAAATTTGCTTGCTTATATCCTTTGTTTATCCCTTTTAAAATTTGTTATTATTATCATCATTATTTTGGTACTGGGGATTAAACCCAGGGGTACTTTACCACTGAGCTCCATCCCAGCTCTTTTTTATTTTTTGAGTCAGGGTTTCACTATGTTTCTGAGGGACTTGCTAAATTGCTGAGACTGGCCTTGAACTTGCAATCCTCCTGCCTCAGCCTCCTGAGTCACTTGCATTACAGGTGTGTGCCACCATGCCTGGCTGTTTGCTTTTTTATTGCATGATTTGTTCAGCATTAATTGATTTGTTGAAACTACTTATGTATGACAAATCAATTCTGTCAGCACATTGTTTGTTAAAAACTTTCACAGTCACTTTCACCTTATAGAACTTTTTAAGTCATTCTGGTTTCTGAGTTTTATATCATTTTTCTAGCCTCCCTCAACTTAAGATATTGTAAAAAATATCTGCCTAATATGTTCTTTAAAAATATCTTCTAATCTGTCTATGATTTTTGCATGGAATACAACTCTGTTTTCTATCTGAGCTATGCTTCTGTATTATTATTGGATCATTATATTGAATAATCCTATAATTGACAGAGATGATATAAATGACAGATCAATAATAACAAGACAGATAATCTAAAAGGAAAAAAGAGCAAAAGATTTCTACTGACACATCACAAAAGAGAAAACTCAAATGCTCAATAAACAAATGGCAAGAATGAAAAACAGGACAGCCACCTTGGAAGGCAGGTTGGTGGTTTTTCACAACACTAAGCATATTCTCACCATATGATATGGCAATTGCACTCCTTGTTATTTACTGAAATGAGCTGAAAAATCTGCTCATGGATATTTATAGCAGATTTATTTTAATCGCCAAAATTTGGAGACAATCAAGATGTCATCCAATCGGTAAAGGATAAATGTTTGCATGGTATATTCTAACGGTGAAATGTTCAGTAATAAGAAGAAATTAATTAGCAAGCCACAAAAAGTCATGGAAGAACCTTAAAATGCATGCTGCTAAGTGAGAGAAGCCAGTCTGAAAGAATATGTTCTGTATGATTCCAGTGACATGACATTGAAAAAAACAAAACAATAAAGACAGTAAAAAGGTCAGTGGCTGCCTGAGGTTTGAGAGTGTGGAGGAAGGGGTGAATAGATGAAACCCAAGAGTGGATTAGGGCAGTAAAACCTTCAGTATGATATTGCAGTGCTGGAATATGTTATTATATACATTTGTCAAAACCTACAGAACTGCACGACACACTCTAATGTAAACCATGGAATATAGTTGATCATAACATACCAATATTGGTTCAAGAATTATTAAAAATAAGCAAAAAGCTTCAAAAGATCAATGTCATTTGATTATTAAGACAAATATCCTACTGTCTCTCTCAACCAGAATGAAGAATATGTTATAAAAATAATTACTATAAACAAGTTATGTTGATTCTAGGAATGAAATAATGTATAAATATTAAAATATCTATTAATATATTTAAAAAATAATAGATTGAAAAGTATATGAATTTCTATAAAGAGTCTATAATGACTCTAATGTCTATATGACAGATGTCTTTTCCTTCATTTATCATGACTTCTCCTACTGCATAGATTGAAATGTTATGAATGATGTTGCCCAGCCTCTTCTGTAGTAAGGGTTACAGATTGGCATAGATTCTGCAAAGAGATGAATCCACATGAGGCAAGCCTACATGTGCATATGGACGATGAGGGGTAGGAGTGGCTTTTAGGGAATCAGCATTTCTTGTGAACACAGTGGGTGTCCTGATGAAGCTCTGGAGTTGAGTTTCTGGCAGCAAGGTGTTAAGTGGCACAAGGTGGGGGCAGTGTCCATTAGAATCTGTATAATAGTGTTTGGACCTTTAACTGGCTCCAATTTTTTTCCCCTAGCCATGTAGCATCCAAACATTGGTCTCTGTCCTTCCTGGAAATTTTATAAATTATGGAAATATTTTTAATATATTCCTTATCCTTAATATAACTAGAGTGAATTCCACTCTTGCATACAAGACCTGAATGATGACTGTCATTTGCTTTCATGAAAAATACCTGACAAGAATAACTTTTAGAGGAGAGATTTATTTTGGTTCACAATTTCAGAGGTTCAGACCATCATTGGCTGGCTCCGAGGCAGACAAATTATGGTAGAAGGGCCTGGTGGAGGAAAGCTGTTCAGCACATGGGAGCTAGGAAGCAGAGAGGGAGGAAGGATCCAGGACATATATAGCCCAAGGTCATGCTCCCAGTGACCTGCTTTCTCCCATTATGACCCACCTGCCTACAGTTACCACCCAGTAGTCCATTCAAATTGTTAATTCATCAAGCTGGATCAATCCAGCTCTCCTAATCCAACTGTATCACCTCTGAACATTGCTGTCTTGTCTAATAAAATATCTTCAGGGGATATTTCTAGGTCCATGCTATAACAATTGCCTTGTACATGGTCAATACTTAGTACATTTTTTTTTCTATTATTGTTACTACTGCTACATATATAAGAACCACCACAAGATGTGAAGAAAGAATGAATCCATTCATAATAGCAACAACAAAATACTTATATAAAAATATAAGAAAACTGTGCAAGATCTATTGGAAGGATAATTTAAAATGCTGAGTTATGCACAAAGAGACTTGAATAGATTTTTTTAGACTCAATATCTTAAATTCTCAGTTCTGCCTAAAAATTCCATAAAAGACTATAATTTCAATAGAAGTATCAACAGGATTTCTTCCATTTTAGAACAAGACAAGCTGATTTTAAAAATTGATATTGAAAGACAAGAAACTAAGGACAAGCAAATTTACTTGCTAATGAAATTATAAGGGAAAATCATATTTAAAAGAATTGAGACACCAAAGTGAATTAGAATGACAACCACACAATCAAAACCTTTGGTGGATTACCAATTTATAGGAGTACCACCTAAAATAAGGTTGCTTCAAGGACAATTGCTTTTGGTTGAGTCACTATAGAGTGATACTCTTGGTAGTGACTATCTCAATTGGTTTATTTAGAATGCTATTATATATTTTTAAAAATTTTTAAGTGGGTTACACTATCTTTTGCCTAAAGAAAACAGCAATCACTGATAATGTCAAGAGGTTGAGTAGAAGAGCAAAGGAAATTATCCTTAGAATACAATGTTTAGAATAGAACCTGATGTTATAGAATACATAGGGGTAGCTTTTTTATTTCTATGTCTCTTTGATTTGGTTTTACTTTCACCTTGGGTGTCTTTTTTAACTTTCAGCATGGGGTGTTTTTTTTTTTTTTTTTTGTTTTCTTATCTTTACATATTGAAGATATTTTCCTATCCTTACCCTGAAAAATACAAGAATTGCAGACAACAGCAAGAGAAAGAAACCAATAAAAGAGTGAAGGGCACATGCTGTTTCTTGGACAGATCCTGTCATCTCTCCTGCAGGCCCACTGTAGATACTTCCTGAAAATGCCTGCTCCCCACAGAAAGGAGGACCCAGTCAATAGAACAGTGGCAGTTTTTTTTTTCTTATTGCAAATGCCTTGGCAGTTGCCCTTCTCAGGCTGACTGTTAATTTAGAGCTCTGACTTCAACTCATCCCCACCCCATACCAAGTCTACTACAAGAAGCACCACTCCCCACATGCCCAAATCTGGAAATCCACAGGCTGTCAACGACTCAAGATACTTGCCCCAGCACAGAACAGTTTTCTTCTTTACAGTAACATGACCAGGCTTGTCAGGATTGACCTAGACATTGATACACTACATACTTCCATCTAAAGTATTTTCAGTTTTACACATAAGAAAACAAAAGGCATGGTTTGAATGAACCTCCAGGTAACTGAACATGGGGAGATTCCTGGAGGGAGGTATTCCCTGGAGAGAGCACGGAAGTGCTTGACCTCTTCTCCCTTACCCGTGCTCTCTTTTATCTGGGTTCTCATTAGTCTCCTCTGTAATATCTCTTATTAATAGACCTAGTGTTTATAAGTTTATAAATACAAGTTTTTCCCTGAGTTTTGTGAGCTTCTCTAGCAAAGTAATCAAACCACCTAAGGAGGGGATTAGGAACCCCAATTTATAACCTACCACAGGTGGTCCTGTGGCGGAGGCTGGGCTTGGGCAGGTGCCTGCTGGTGGAGGGCTGGACCTGGGCCTACTGTATCACACACACACACCCCACATACAGAAGCACAGGTCATAGCCTATGCTTGCAGTTGGCATCCAAAGTGGAGCACAGCCTCCTAAGATTCATCCTCAAACTGTGGGATGTAACCCTATTCTCTAGGAAGTGTCAGGATAGAATTGAATTACAGGGCTCCCAAAAGGTATCTATTGGAGAACTGATTGATTGTTAGAGGATCAAATATACACACACATTTTGGTGAGCAAAGGTAATTCTGCATTGACCATAAGAAAAGAGAAAACATAATACTTTGTTTTTTTTCCCCTATATTTTAGAGATGTTGGTCTGTATACATAGAGCCTCTGCCTCTGCCAACTCAGATCTTAGGGACCAGCCATGAAAATAGTAACATAAATAAACAGCAATAGTGAAATGTGCCAGTTGGTGATTTCTCAGTTTGACACATGGTGAAAAGAACAGTTGGATCCTGGAAACTCTAAGTTTGGCCAGTTCATATTTCCCTTTTACATGGGTTTGGAATGATTTTGGGGTAGTGATAATTGCCTTGGGTAACACAGTTTTCCTACACAAGGATTTCTTTGTTACCATTTTTTCCAACATCTTGCAATTTTTGTTGGCATCATCTGCAATTTTTTTAGGAGATTAGTAATAACATAATTTACCTCATGCGTCTAATTTATGCATTTTTTATTTTAAAAAAATTGTGGTCAAATCCAGTTATATTATTAATAATTAATTTTACAACACAATAACATCTTACTTTTTGCTTTTTACCCTTCATTATGTACTACTATTGCGAATTCCTCTGTTATTTTCTGTAGAATTTGCACTTCCTCTTTTTACTCTGTTTATGGAACATTTTAAAATGATAAATGTCCATCCAGATATGTGTGTGTGTGTGTGTGTGTGTGTGTGTATGCATCTACTTGTGGCTTTAAGTTTCCTTCAAGGTTTTGTTAGTCCTTTGTATCTGAAAACAAGCCAGGACATTTTTCTTATGTTTATGTTAATTCTTTCTTATCTGTGTTCCTCCATTGTCTCAATTTTTTTTGTTGTTGTTGATGTTGTTGTTCTACAACTCATATTGGGACTCATTTACCTTAGCCTCCCTTTTATACTTCTTTATCTTATTATAGAAGCTGTTACCCCTTGTGCTCTGTTTAAATGTCAGCTTGGTCTCTCAGTGTACTAATTCATTGTTCAGTCATGTCCATCTTGCCACTCAGTTCTTACTACTGCTGGTTGAACAACCCAGGGAAGTTATTTGGCATTTCCACACTTCACTTATTTTTTTAATAAATGAGAGAGAGAGAGAAGAGAGAAAGAGAGAATTTTTTAATATTTATTTTTCAGTTTTCGGTGGACACAACATCTTTATTTTATTTTATGTGGTGCTGAGGATCGAACCCAGCGTCCCATGCATGCCAGGCGAGCACGTTACCTCTTGAGCCATATCCCCAGCCCCACACACTTCACTTTTGTCAGCTGTGAAATGCAGATAATAATAACTTTCTAAAATGATTGCTCTGAAACAAAAAAATGAATTAGCATTTTTAAGCACTGAGAACAGAGCCTAGTAAGTATTCAATAGATATTTCTGTTCTTAGTTATGACTATGCTGAACGTCTGTTAAACTTTTTGTTTGTTTGCTTTGACCCCACTGTGGATCAAACCCAGGGCCTTGAGCATTATAGGCAAGTGTATTACCACTGAGCTACACCCTTAGTCCTGAACTTTTTGTTTCAATACTGTATTTGACATCTGATTTCTTCTTTTTCAGAGTAGACTGTTCTAATTGGATTAGTGTAATTACTGTTCAAATCTCTATTAGAATATTAATTATACCAATTTTTAAATTGCCTTCTAGTTTCTGCATTAAACATAAAAGCTGCTGTAGCCTTGGAGAAGAAAACTAAGTATAAAAAATTTCTGGCCTTGAATTTTTGTATTGGCAAGAATTATTTTATATTTGACGCAAAAGAACAAAATATTAAGGTAAAAAAACAAAAAAAAAACCATCATTGGAATCTTAAAACTTCTTCTGCGTGAACAATTCCATCAAGAAAATGAAAAGACAAGTCACATATTTACAATATTTTAATAAATTAACAGTATTCAGGTATCTGATGAGACTTATGGTCATATAAAATCTTCAAACTTGACAATAGTAAGACCAGCAACTTAAAGAGGGATCAAATATTTCAACAGATACTACACAAAGAAGAGAATATGAACATCTTTGAGCATCTGAGAAGATGCACAAAAGCATGAGTCATCAGGAAAACAAGAATGAAGACAAGCTCACATCTGTTTCAAAGTCTAAAATTTAAAATACATGCCGAGTGTTGGCAAGGATTTAGAACAACTGCAGCTCCATCCTCTGTTGTTGTAAGGGATACATGTTACAATCATTTTGAAAAACAGTTTGGTAATTGCTTATAAAGATGAGAATACACTTATCATGTGACCCATCAATGCTGTCAGCAGACAAAAGCACAAAGCAACAAAAGCACGTTATATGAACTTCAGAACTGCTGTACTCAGAGCAGTTCTCAAATAGAAGCAACCAAAAAGTCCATTAACAAATGCCTGGATAGGGCTGCAGTTGTGGCTCAGTGGTAGAGTGTTTTCCTCACACATGCGAGGCCCTGGGTTTGATCTTCGGCACCACATAAAAATACACAAATAAATAAATAAAATAAAGGTATTCTGTCCAGCTACAACTGGACATTTTTCATATAAGTATGAAAAAAAAGTGCCTGGACAAAATGAGTTATCATAATCTTTGAAATGGAATAGTACTCAGCAATAAAAACATAAACTACTGATACTAGTAATAACATGAAAGAATCTCAAAAATGTTATGCTGAGCAAAAGGAGTCAGATAGCAAAGAATGTATGACAAATTATTTTATTTATATATAGCTGCACCTGCACTTTCTTTCCTCTAAGTTGTTCTTGCCAGGTATTTTGTTCACAGTGACAAAAAGCTGACTAAAACAATTCTATTTCATTAACTTGAAAAATACAATGATACTGTCATATAAACAAATATGCTAATGATATATCAAATCAGTAGAGGAAATAATAACTTTTTAAAAAATAATCTCTTCTGACACAATTAGGTGCCCATCTGGAAGGAAATAATGCTGGAGTACTGACTCATCAGGCTCAAAAATAAATTCTAAATGACTGTAAGCCTAAAATGTAAAAAAAAAAATTAACTTGAATATTAATTTCAAGATAATTAAAGTGGGGTAGGGAGTGGGAACAAGGGAGGAATAGACAAACTCTAGGTAGGGCAGAGGGGTGGGAGGGGCATGGGGTTAGAAATGATGGTGGAATGAGATGGACATCATTATCCAAAGTACATGTATGAAGACACGAATTGGTATGAATATATGTTGTATACAACCAGAGATATGAACAGTTGTGCTCTATATGTATTATATGAATTGTAATGTATTCTGCTGTCATATGTAAATTAAAAATAAATAAATATTGTGTTAATAATAAAAAAGGAAGTATTTGTATAACACTGGCATTGGAGAGAAGTTTGTCAACTAACTCTGGAAACTCAACAAATGTAAAGAAAATAATAACTTTATTTGATAACATTAAAGTCTTCTAATTCTTTTCCATGTATGTCTCTTCCTTTGCAAACACTTTTGGGTGTTGTTCATTAACTTTGAATCCTATGACTCTGTCAAAATCGCAAATTAATACCAGTAATTATAATTTCTTAGGATTTTCAACATACTTTTTTAACAAATAAAAGTATTTTCTCATTTTCATTTCCACACTTTATTCCTCTTGGCTTGTCTTTTATTTTTCCTAATTTTGTGGGCTAAGATGTCCATCATGATATCGAGTGAAGATGGTGAGATAAGATATCCTCATCTTGCTCCTTAGGGTAGGTGAGAAAGCATTTCACTACAAACTGTATCAATTGTTTGTTCTTCATAGATGCATTTCGTCAGGTGAGAAAAATTCCCTTGTATTCTTAGTTTGCCAAATGAAAAAAAAATTAGGAATGAGTTTCAATTTTGTGAAATACTTTTTTAAATTTGTTGAAATTATTGTATATTCTCCTTTTTCTGTTAGTGAAGTCAATAACACTCATTAATTTTCAAATATTGAACAATCTTTATAACCCTAAACTACACTTGGTTGGGTTGTATTGTTCCTGTTACATATATCTGGATTTGGCTTGTTTTTATAGAGGCTTCTCTGCACATATGTTTATGAGAAATGTTTATGCATGTTTTTTTTTGTTATCAGATCTTTTGATATCAAGTATGTCCCATTTGGTTTTGGTATCAGGATTATGCATACCTAATATGTGAGTTGGGTATTTTTTTCCCTTTTATTTTCTGAAATAACTCTTGAATATTTGTATAACTTGTTTCTTCAAGAAATAAAAGAATTTAACCTGAAATCATTGAGGTTTAGAATTTTCTTTGTGCCATATTTTCAAATTATAATTGCAATTTTTTCATATAATTTTTTGTAACAAATTATAAATTCATTTTTTTTCTCTTGCTCTCTGTTTTTTTCCTTGTCAGTTTTGGAGAATTCCATTTTTCAAGAGATTTTTCCACTTCACCTAAGTTATTGTATTTGTGGACATAATGTAGTTCATTATAGTCTTTGATTATCTTACTTTTAATGTTTGTAAAATCTACGCAAATCACCTAAAGATAATTTGTATTTTTTATCAATTTTCTCAATTAGCCTTGCTTAGTATTTATCAGTTTTATTAATATTTTCCAAAATTTGATTATTTTTCTATAGTTTATCTGTTTTCTATTTCATTGATTCCTGCTCTTTATGACTTCTTTGTCCTATTTACTTTGGATTTAATTTGCTTGTTGTTTTCTAGATTCTTAAGATAGAAATTAAGTTCATTAGTTTTTTTAATTGATTTTATTTTTTAAAAAACATGGCAGCAGAATGCATTACAATTCTTATTACACAAATAGAGCACAATTTTTCATATCTTTGTATATAAAGTGTGTTCACGCCAATTCATGTCTTTATACATGTACTCTTTTTGCATTACAATTCTTATTATACATATATTCCACAATTTTTATATCTCTATTTGTATATAAAGTAGGTTGACACCCAACTCATGTCTTCATACATGTAATAATATCCATCACATTCCACCATTCTTGCTAATCCCCGGCCTCCTCGCTTCCCCTCCCACTCCTCTTGTCTATCTATAATTCATCTATTCCTCTCATGCTCCCCCTCCCACTCCTCTTGTCTATCTATAATTCATCTATTCCTCTCATGCTCCCCCTCCCTACCTATGAGTCAGCTTCCCTATATAAAGAAAACATTCAGCATTTGTTTTTTGGGGGGATTGTCTAACTTCACTTAGCATTATGTTCTCCAACACCATCCATTTACCTGCAAATGCCATGATTTTGTTCTCTTCTATTGCTAAGTAAAATTCCATTGTGTATATATGCCACAATTTTTATCCATTCATCTACTAAAGGGCATCTAGATTGGCTCCACAGTTTAGCTACTGTGAATTGTGCTACTATAAACATTGATGTGGCTGTGTCCCTGTAGTATGCTGTTTTTAAGTCATTTGGGTATAGTCCGAGGAGACGGATAGTTGGGTCAAATGGTGATTCCATTCCCAGATTTCTAAGGAATCTCCATACTGCTTTCCATATTGACTGTACCAATTTGCTGTTACAACAGCAATGTATGAGTATGCCTTTTCCCCCATATCCCCACCAACACTTATTGTTGTTTGTCTTCAAAATAACTGCCATTCTGACTGGAGATGATATTTTAGAGTAGTTTTAATAGCATTTCTCAGATTGCTAGAGATGATGAGCATTTTTTCATATATTTGTTGATTGATTTTATATCCTCTTCTGAGAAATGTCTATTCAGGTCTTTAGCCCATTTATTGATTGGGTTATTGTGTGTGTGTGTGTGTGTGTGTAGTTTTTTGAGTTCTTTATATACCCTAGAGATTAGTGCTCTATCTGATGTGTGAGGGGTAAAAATTTGCTCCCAGGATGTAGGCCCTCTGTTCACCACACAGATTGTTTCTTTTGCTGAGAAGAGACTTTTTAGTTTGATTCCATCCCATTTATTAATTCTTGGATTTAATTCTTGTGCTATAGGAGTCTTATTGAAGAAGTTGAGGCCTAGTTCCACATGATGAAGATTAGGGCCTAATTTTTCTTCTATTAGATGCAGAGTCTCTGGTTTAATTCCTTGGTCCTTAATCCATTTTGAGTTAAGTTTTGTGCATGGTGAGAGATAGGGGTTTAATTTCCATTTGTTGCATACGGTTTTCCAGTTCTCCCAGCACTATTTGTTAAAGATGCCATCCTTTCTCCAGTGCATGTTTTTGGCACCTGTGTCTAATATAAGATAATTCTAATTTTGTGGGTTAGTCTCTGTGTCCTCTATTCTGTACCATTGGTCTACCTGTCTGTTTTGGTGCCAATACTATGCTGTTTTTGTTACTATTGCTCCGTAGTATAGTTTAAGGTCTGGTATAGCTATGCCACCTGCTTCACTCTTCCTGCTAAGGATTTCTGCTTTAGCTATTCTGAGTCTCTTATTTTTACAGATGAATTTTATGATTGCTTTTTCTATGTCTATGAGGAATTCCATTGGGATTTTGATCAGAATTGTATTAAATCTGTATGGTGCTTTTTTGTAGTATAGTCACTTTGATGATATTAATTCTGCCTACCCAAGAACAAGGTAGATCTTTCCATCTTCTAAGGTCTTGTTTGATTTCTCTCTTTAGGGCTCTGTGGTTTTCATTGTATAGATCTTTCACCCCTTTCATAAGTTGATTTCCGAGTATCTTTTTTTTTTTTTTTTTTTTTTAGGTTATTGTGAATGGGGTAGTTTTCCTCATTTCCTTCTCAGAGGATTAGTCACTGATATACAAAAATGCCTTTGATTTCTAGGGGTTGATTTTATATCATACTACATTGCTGAATTCATTTACTAGTACTAGAAGTTTTCTGGTGGTGCTTTTTTGTTCTTCTAGGTATAGAATCCTATCATCAGCAAATAGTGCTAATTAAGTTCTTATGGCCTGCACTCTACTGAGCTATATCCCCAGCCCTTGCATCTATGTTTATTAGATATATTTGTCTGAAGTTTTCTTTCTTTGATGTGTCTTTGCCTGATTTTGAGATCAGAGTGATATTGGACTCATAGAATGAGTTTGGAAGTGCTGCCTCTTTTTCAATTTCCTGAAACAAATTGTAATGTATTGATATTAGTTCTTCTTTAAAGGTCTTGTAGAACTCGACTATGTATCCATCTGGTCCTAGGCTTTACTTGGTTGGTAAATTTCTGATGGCATTTTCTATTTCATTACTTGATATTGGTGTGTTTAAATTGTGTATATCTTCCTGACTCAATCTGGGCAAATTGTATGCATTAAGAAATTTGTCAATGCCTTCAATGCCTTCTATTTTAATGAAGCATAAGTTTTCAAAATAATTTATAATTATCCTCTGTATTTCTGTAGTGTCTGTTGTGATATTATCTTTTCCATCACATTTGCTGGTAATTTGAATTCTCTCTCTCTCCTTCTCTTCATTAGCATGGCTAAGGGTCTGTCAATTTTCTTTATTTTTTCAAAGAACCAACTTTTTGTTCTGTCAATATTTTCAATTGTTTCTTTTGTTTTGATTTCATTGATTTCAGCTCTAATTTCAATTATTTCTTACCTTCTACTGCTTTTGCTGCGGATTTGTTCTTCTTTTTCTAGGGCTTTGAGATGTAGTGTGAGGTCATTTATTTGTTGACTTTTTCTTCTTTTAAGGAATGAACTCCATGCAATGAATTCTCCTTTTAATACTACTTTCCTAGTGTCCAAGAGATTTTGATATGTTGTGTCTATTTTCTGATTTACCTCTAAGAATATTTTAGTCTCCTCCTTGGGGAGTAGCATATTGTTTGGTCTCCAGGTGATGGAGAAATTTTTATTTTGTCATTGATTTCATTCCATTATGATCTAATAAAATGCATTGTAGTGTCTCTACTGTTTTGTATTTGCTAAGAGTTGCTTTTTGGCATAGTATATGTTCTATTTTAGAGAAGGATCCATGTGCTGCTAAGAAGAAAGTGTATCTGCTTGATGCAAGTTGAAACATTCTATAAATGTCAGTTAAGTCTAATTTATTGATTGTATTATTGAGTTCTATAGTGTCTTTATTCAACTTTTGTTTGAAATATCTATCCAGTGTCAAGAGATATGTGTGAAAGTCACCAAAGATTATTGTGTTGTGATCAATTTGACTCCTGAACTTGAGAAGAGTTTGTTGAAATAGCTGTACCATTGTTTGAGGCATACATATTTATGATTATTATGTCTTGTTGGTGTATGGTTCCCTTGAACAGTGTGTAATGTCCATCTTTATCCCTTTTGGTTAACCTTGGCTTGAAATCTACTTTATTTGATATGAGTATGGAAATCCCTGCTTGCTTCCGCAGTCCATGTGAGTGGTATGGTTTTTCCCAACCTTTCACCTTCAGTCTGTGTATGTCTTTTCCTATCATATAAGTCTCCTGGAGGCAGCATATTGGTGGATCTTTTTTTTAATCCAATCTGCTAGCCTATGTCTTTTGATTGGTGAATTTAAGCCATTAGCATTTAGGATTAGTAGTGAGACATGATTTGTATTTTCAGCCATATTTGTTTATTTTTGTTATTTTACTTGACTTGATTTTCCTCTTTGATTAGTTTTTCCTTTAGTGTACTACCTCCCTCTGCTGGTTTTCATTGCTGTTTCTCATTCCCTCTTCATGAAATATTTTGCCAAGGATGTTTTGTAGTGCTGGTTTTTTAGCTATAATTTCTTTTAACTATGTTTATTGTGGTAGGATTTTATTTCATCTTCAAATCTAAAGCTTAATTTTGCTGGATACAAGATTCTTGGTTGGCACTCATTGTCTTTCAGAGCTTGATATATGTTTTTCTAGGATCTGCTAGCTTTCAGGGTCTATGTTGAAAAATCTGCCATTATCCGAATTGGTTTTCCTCTATTTGTAATCTGATTCCTTTTTTGGTGGCTTTTAAAATTCTCTCCTTATTCTGTATGTGGGCATTTTCATTATACTGTGTCTTGGTGTGCATCTGTTGTGATTTTGTGCATTTGACATCCTGTAGGCTTATTGAATTTGGATTTCAAACTCATTCTTCATGTTTGGAAAGTTTTTTGATATTATTTCATTGAATAGATTGTTCATTCCTTTGGTTTGGACCTCTATGCCTTCCTCTATCCCAATAACTCTTAAATTTAGTCTTTTCATGCTATCCCATATTTCTTGAATTTTCTGCTCATGGTTTCTTATCATTTTTTCTGTGTGGTCTTTGATCTTTTCATGATGATTTATTTGATCTTAATTGTCAGATGTCCTACCTTCTAAGTGGTCTACTCTGTTGGTGATGCTTTTGTTTGAGTTTTAATTTGGTTTATTACTCTTATTTCATTTCAAGGATTTCTGGTTGTTTTTTTTTTTTTTTTTTTGGTAGAACCTCTATCTCCCTGTTGAGGTGATCTTTTGCTTCTTGGATTTGTTTATGTAGCTCATTGTTGAAGTGATCTTTCACTGTATTTGCTGTATGATGTCTTCTTTGAGATCCCAAAACATTTTAAACATGAATATCCTGAAATCTTTCTCTGTCTTTTTTCTACTAAAGTTTCCAATTCTTCTAATGATGTGTTGCCTTTCTTTGTTTGTGGTACTTTCTTCCCTTGTCTTTTCATGTTGCTCATGTGTCTTTCTTTCCAGCTCTGTGAATCTGGTGTTTTATTGTTTTTACCCTATAGATTTGTAGTGCTCTTGTAGGGTTCCAAGATCTCTTTTGTGGAGAAGAAGAATGTTAACAGATCCCTATATCAACAATACATCACCTACAAACAAACTGTTGTTATTAAGACATTTACAGTTTAGTATCATTGTCCAGAAATGTTGGATTAAATTATGATTTAAAATATAATCAGTAGTGTCATAAAAAGGTTTACACTTTCTGGCAGTGGACAATGAACTGGGGGTCAGGTGTAAAGCAATATGCTGAGGGGAAAAGATGTGAGGGTATAGAGTTAATATATCTTAGGAAATGTGAAAGATAAATCTAGTGAAGAAGGTTTTTAGTAGGAGAATAGACAGGAAGCAATTCAGGGTAGACAATTACGTGGGAAGACAGAGTACACAAAATAAGCACACATGTGTATTTAGAATAAAGGATATAAAAATAGTAGAATTTGGAGGATGATGGAAAAAGAAAGAGAAAAACAGAGGGGAACAAAAGAGAGAGGAAAAAAAAAGAAAAAAAGGGCTTATGCAATTTCTCTATATTATATTATTCAGGTGACTCAGTACTTGAAGTCCTATTTAATGCAAAGTTCTTGGATTTACATATGTTGGGGATGTGAGGGCTGGAGGATAGAAAAGTAGAAGAGAAATAAGGAAAAAATACTCTTAGAGATCCATTTCTTTCTCTTCTCATCCAGTAGGTGGGGTAATCTCATCCAGTAGGTGTCTCTGCCCTCAGGATGGTGTAGGTAACCATGGTGTGAAGACTGGACCTGGTGTGGAGCATCTGGAAGCAGGGAGTGCTGCCCACCAGTCCCAGCAGGGAAATAGCTCCTCACAGGTCTTTCTTTGCAACCACTCGTCTCACTTGAGCCCCCAGTATCATTTTCCTCTCTTGGCCAAAGATTTCCCAGGTCCTGGTCTCTCTGTTATGCTCCAGACCTTAGTCCTCTTCCCCTTCTTACTTATCAGGTCCCAACTGTGGGAACTCTCACCCCCAGGCTCACTCCAGGTGGGCAGCTCCCTGTTCACACTGCATTCCTTTCCAACTGAGAGCTGTTTTTTTTTGGGTGGTCACTGTTTCAGGTTACAGCTATAAAAGGGGGGGACTGGAAATCTTATACCTGCTTAAATGGGGATCCGATCTGATAGTCACACTCACCAAAAAATGGCAAGGAAGGTTTTCCAAGATGGAGTTGTTCTGACTCCAGTGCTGGGGTGTCTGGTGATGTTGGGGGAGCTGGGCAATGGCCTTGTGCTGTGGATAGGCAGCAGCTGAGTGACCTGCGTGGGAGCAGAGTGCAGTCTGGAGATCTGCAGAGGTGCCAATTGGCAGTTATGCTAAGCCGCTTGTGAGCCACATGTGAGCTAGAACTGCTGGCTTTGCATCAGAAATCCAGGGACCTACTCATGCCCAGAGGCTCTGATTTCTGTGGGGGTGGTCGCAACATTGGTGATTTCCTTGAATATCCACTAATTGGGGTCTTCGCACGCTCATTGAGATGCTGTACTCCGTCTAGGTGAGACCCCATGGAGAAGCTGCCTGTCTGCTCTCCCGGCTTCATGTCCCAGAGCAGCCAGAAACAGGACTTCCTTTACTCCGCCATCTTCCTCTCTCAGATCATTGGTTTTAAACTGTCTTCTCTGATATCGACATGAAGTTATATATTTTTCTGTAAGTACCACTTTGGCTGCAAATTTTAGTATACATTATGTTCATTATCATTAAGTTTGAAGTATTTTCCAATTTCTTTTGTGATTGTTTTCTTTGATTTGTATTATTTAAGAGGATATTATTTGACTTTCTACTATATGGGAATTTCACAGATATCTATTTGTTATTAATTATAATTTTGAGGTCAGTAAACATAATTAGTATTTTCAAAAATTGTTGAATGTATTAGGGGATGAAAATGGTAATAGACCTGATTTTGATCATTACACATTGTATAAATGTGCTAAATTATCATTATGTGCCTCATGAATAATTATAAAATATTATCTGATGATTTAAAAATGCAAAGATGATGAACTTTTCCAACTTGTTTGGTTGGATTCTTAACCTTTTTCCTTGATTATACACCAAGGGGAGGAAATCTAGGTTTAAGTGTTGTAACAATCTGATACTTTCAAAGACAAATGCTATATAGAACAGTCATGAAAATTATACCATATTCCATGAACAAAATGTGCATGTGTGTATGCAGTTTCAGGACTATTTCTCATATGGTGTGTTGACTGGGCATACCCTTCCTTGTCCATACTGGTAATATTTCAGGACCATTTGTTTCTTTTCTTCACAGAACAAAAATAAAGATTCAGGAAAAAAGATGCTAGCTAACATAAGGAATAGGAAGATGAGGTTTTTGCTGTTTGATGAAAAAAAAAGTTGATCACATTAAAATTTTAAATAGTTATTTGCAGAAGCATTGATTCATCAGTTAATAGCTCAGTTGGCAGGGGATCAGGGCTCCACTCAATGGGTGGCAGGGAGATAACTTTTAAGGTGCTAATGAAGAAGACAAAATATTTGATTGGTTCAAGTGCAAAGCTTTTATTTGCAAGTTAATTGTTGGTGTCTAGTGATTAATCTTGTTTCCTTTTTCTGTTTTCATTGAGTTGTGGTTTGTTTTGCTTCAGTTGTCCTGCTAATAAAATCTTGGACAGGTAAACAGGTAAACAGTTGTTTCAGCTTGTTGAGTTTACAGAGCTTTTCCGTCGTTCCCATACACTCCACGCCAGGAAAAGCCTGCCTTGGTTCCAGACCTGGTCACCGCTGTTTGAGTGAGTGTGCATCTGCTGGCCTAAGGCTTGAGACTTTTGAACTTAGCAATCAGAAGGAATGTCTGTCACTAGCCTGTCATGATTAAGTGTGTTTTCAGTGCCTAGAATTAATCTAGAATTGTTTGCTGTGAATGGATTATGTCTACTGCAGTGCCTAGCATTAAGGATTGTCATTTTCTTAATTAAGAACCTATAAGAGTGAAATTGTATTGAGTAATTTGAGTGAATAAAGCATTGAAAGGGGGCAGAAGCACGTGGACATTCTTTATTTCTCCCCTCAACTGCATATGTCACAATTTTGCCCCCTCGTGACAAATGTCAAAATCAACATTCAGGGTAGGTAACAGGAATTCATGATCGTAAACCATGGTCAGAAGAATATTTGACCCAGAATCAATTATTTTCTCATTTCCTTTAAAGCAGAATTGTGTGGGCTCTCCCTTGTTTAGGGAGGAGGTCCACAGAATAGTGTAGAGACGAGTGTGGCTTCGGAGTTGCTAATTAAGACCTCTGGAGACCAAGCAGGAAGCAGGTCTGATTTTATTGCGCAGTTACCACATATATAGACTCAGGCAGTAGCTAAGCAGATTACAAACAGCCACCAATGCAATTTCTTCTGGCCAACTGTCCTTGCAGAGACCAATCAAGGAGCAAGTGCAGGGACTGCAACGTGTGGCCTCACGCCCAGGGCTATGCCTAGGGGTAAGCGGTTTGCCACTCAGATGCCCTTAACGTATGCCATGTATGCAGTACTCCATGCACTTGTCTCCACACAGAATTGTTATTTTACATTGATGACTTTTTCACTTACAAGGACAATTGTGAATAAATGGACTCTCTAGGATCATCTGTCTCCCTATCTGAACATTCTTAACTAGATCACAAATATTCTTTTTTGCCATGTAAAGTAACAGATTCACAAGCTCCAGATACTGGGATATGGATATGCTAGGTTGAGTTTACCTTGTCTACAGTGGTCACTTGATGCAGTTAGTACACTTCTCCATACCCGTCACTCACTGCTTGCCCCTCACTTCTGAAAGTCAGTCAGCTGAAACAGCACAGTCCAAAGAACAGCTGTTGAGAACCAATCAATCAATAGCCGAGTTCCAGAGATACTGGGTGCTATTCTGGGACTGAGAACAGAACACTGAGACTTCAAGTTTCTCCACACACTGTGTCCCCATTCCTTTACTCCTCCTGGTCCTCATTGCCAGCCTTGTTGTTTCCACTCCTCATTCCTATTCTTGCTACTCCTGTCCCCATAGCCTGTGCCTCCCCCCCACATACACACCATGCAGACAAACACAGAAGGGGTTGTCCACATCTCAGATGAAGATGAAGGAATATTTTGCCCCTGGAGGAGAAGCACAACTACATTTTTCTCTGGTCAGCACCTGCTTTTGAGGAGACCAAGGAAGATGACTGCACCTGAGAGCTAAGCTGCCACAACAGCCCCAAGGACTGGTAGGTGCTCTAGGGATGCAGGGACCAGTTGTCAGGAATCTCCTGTTCCTTCTGGCTAGAATCCTGCCTTCACACCCAGGAACTTGAATCCACAAACCCTTCCCTAGGAGACCTTCTTGGTGTCCAGGGGGCGTACAGGTTTTCAATGGTTAAAGGAAAGATAGACCAGGGTAAGCTCAAAGAAAACCAGCCACCTGCTCCATTTAGAACTCTCCATGTACTGAGCGAAAGCCCACAGGCTTCCAGGTCCACCAAATCCTCCCCTACCTTCCGCCTTCACTGTGTGCTCTCTGTCTCAGATGAGATTTCTGCATCCAAAGCCAGCCTTTCAGGAAATAAGGGCAACATCTAAAATAAATCGGATACTTAGGAAATCCTGAAGTCATCAGTGGAGAATTTCTAGGGCCTAAGTTTGAACTCACTGTTGAGTTGCTTTTGAAGACTAGGCTTTGAGGTAGTGCCTTAATTTTACTAACTTGGCTTAAGTCAGAGTTTTTTGTTTTTTTTTTTAATTCCAATATTGCTTTGCACATGAATTAGGAGTATATGGCAGGCAGAATAATGTTGTTTGGAGGAGGATCCTCTTCCTCCTTGGAACCTGTGAACATGCCTCATTATCTAGCAAGGGACTTTGCAGATGGTATTATGTTAAGGATTCTAAGAAGGGGAGACCATCCTGGATGGCACAGGGTAATCTACAAAATCCAAGAAATCCCCCTGGGTCTTTAAGAGGCGGAAAAGAAATCACGGTGATAGATCAGGCAGCCTGCCAGCTGTTGCTGGTTTTGAAGGTGGGAGAAGCAGCCACCAGCCCAGATGTGGGTGGCTTCTAAAGCCAGAAAAAGCAAGGAAACAGAATGTGCTTGATATCCTCCTTTGAGTGATAGAGCCCTGTTCCCCAGTGATTTTAGGCCAGTGGGACCTTCTATGGACTCCAAACCTTCAACTCTAACATAATGGTTTGTGTTCAGCCATGATGTTTTGGAGATTTGTTATGGCAGTGATGGAAAATCATCACTAGTGCCTCTCTCACTTCAGCCTTGAGGAGATCTGAGAGACACAATGAATTATCTGTAAATTCTGAAGATCTTAGGTCAGCAGGTCAAGAGATACTATTATGTATTTTAAGTGCTATAATAAGTACCTGTCCTCTCTTTTCTTTTCTGTTCTTCTTTATGAACTTTCACTCTATTTTCCTCACAGGATTCTCCATGGATTTTATATAAAATATAGAAAATTGGAAGACAGAGGTAGTCACATAAGACTAAGGTTTTACCCTTTCTTTTTTTCCCCCTGATGCTGGGGACTGAACTCAGGGTCTTATGTATGTGAGGTAAGCACTCTATGAACTGCACTATATCCCCAGCCACTTTCCTTTTATTTCTTTCAGAATGAGTTCTGTTTCTGCCACACGGATAGAAAGAATATACTTATAAAAAATAATATACTGGAAAATCTGCCTCAAGGATATTTTGCTGTCCTCTTTTAAAAAATTATTAATTCAAAAGCTATTTTTCTATAATCATAAAAGGGGAAATACAATAGCTTTCAAAGTTTTCTCCAAAAGTAGCTGGGGACTGTATCCACCAGTTCTCAGACTTATAAGAGGTAATTAGTTGTTGTCATCATAAAGTTACTACTTAGTAAGCTAAGTAAGTATAAATATTTGAGTTTTCCTGTAATTATTGATTATTTTCTCGAGGCTACCAGCCCTTGAAGCACAGAGATAAAGGAAGGAAATTTTCAGGCTGCTGCAATAACCTCAGGATTAGAGGTCCTTACCATTGGCTGCTTTATCTTTAGATTCAGTAATGGGTCTGAGGAGTTTCCAACTCAGAATTAGCAGAATTCAGCTAATTCTGCCAGCAAATTCCTCTGGATTTCAAAGCCAAAACCACTCATACAAATACTTAAAACTTTTGAGTGTAAAGCATAGTTGACCTCACAACTCCCCACAGGAGTGGCCATGTCTCTACACAGGGAGATTTATTGAAGGGTTTTTTTTCTTCATTGCTGCTGGTAATGGTGGTGGTTTTCTTGATAATGATTACAGTTTTTGTCCTGTATTTATTTGTGTTCATTTTTAACTATTTCTATGAAATAATTGTAGACTAATATTTTAATTCTGGAAGGTGAAAGGACATAAAAGACATCTGCTGAAGGATTATTTTAAGATTTTTATTTCAAAATTTATGGAATGATTTTTAATTAAGGTTCTTAAATAAATTTATTGTTGTGAAGTCAATGACATACACATGCACATGTGTGTTAAACTGTGGTCTGTGGCCCACCTGTATCAGAATCATCAGTGTGTCAAATTGTGTCTGCAGCAGTATCACCTGGGATACTTACATAAAGAGGCATATCCTAGATTAGAGTCCCACACCCACTAAAGTGCTTGATATTGCAGCTCAGGGAGTCGCTCCCACAATCCCCACAGCTGATTGTGAAACAGACTCCCCTTTTGAAATAAAAATCTTCAAAATTCTTTTTAACTTTTGATCTTCTTTATATTGAGGGTGGAGGCTGATGGACTGCCTGGCCCTGATGGCCACTGCAAAGGGGAACATGCACTGAGACAGGTTTCTGATTAACACAGCCTAGCTAAATACACACTTGCTTATTTCCTGCCCTTTCCCCGCACTGTGCCCTCTATTCTTATAAAAGCTTTCCACGTCTCTGAGTCACCAAAGATGGAGACTTGTGAAAGAAAATGTTCTTCATCTTGCTCAAAACCAAGATGGAAAGAAACCTAATTTTTCACTGCCATCCTGACTCCTGAGTTTTATTTATTTATAATATTTTTTAGTTGTAGTTAGACACAATACCTTTATTTTTATGTGGTGCTGAGGATTGAACCCAGCACCTCTCACATGCTAGGCGCACGCTCTATCCCTGAGCCACAACCCTAGCCCCATGACTCCTGAGTTTTAATGCTGCAGAACAAACAGCAAAATATGCCCTTCCCTTTGAGAACTGTAAAGACACATCAAGTTTAAGAATCACTCTGCCATACCTTAGAGACTATTGCAAAATGGCAAAGAGGTAAAATTGTAACTTAAACTGAGACTTCAGAATAAGCCAATAAATTTTGTCAAGAGTTTTATTTTCTATTCTTTCAAAATTTTATAGTTTTTTAAAAAAGAAATGTCCTTTTTTTAAAAAAATATTTTTTAGTTGTTAATAGACCTTTATTTTATTTATTTATTTATATGTGGTGCTGAGAATCAAACCCAGTGCCTCACACATGCAAGGCAAGTGCTCTACCACTGAGCCACAATGCCAGTCTTATAATCTTTTTAAAATTTATTCTAATTAGTTATACATGACAGTATTGTACACAAATGGAGCAACAATTTCTCCTTCTGGCTGAACGTGGTGCAGAGTCACACCAGTAGTGTAGTAACACATGTATATAGGGTATTAAAGTCTCTCTCATTCCACCATCCTTCACACCTGCACAATCCTTCCCTCCCCTCTGCCCAATCCAAAGTTCCTCATCTCCCAACCCTGCTTTATGGATCAGCATCCGCTTATCAGAGAAAACATTCAGCCTTTGGTTTTTTGGGTTTGGCTTATTTTATTTTCTATTCTTAACACTTGTTCTAGGGACGGGTGTAGAAATGGGAAACAAAGCCGACAAAAGGAAACTATTTATACAAATTTTGCTTTTAAAAACAAAATAGCCATTGAAAGACCATTACTCTATTTCACCCTCCCTGTCCATGAGTGATGTTGGCCTTCAACGGATGGCTACAGCAACATAAATAAATCGCTGTCTTACATTTATACACACCTACTCACACCCTAGGAACACTCTAAAGACACAAAGGAGGCTTCAGTACAATTGGGGCCTGGCCCACACCACTAAGAAACAAGTAGAGGCTGCCATACGCAAGAGTTTGCATAGGCTTGGTGTGGACATCAGTCTCATATTCCCCTGAGGGATGTTAGGTTACAAAATGGCACAGCATACTTAATGGGGAGGAGGGGGGGCAGTAAAATTTGGAGAACATGTTAATAAAGGAAGCAGATTGTGCTAGGGTATGAATGAGAGGGTCTCTTAGGGAGTCACCAATTTCCTTCCTCACATGGACTCAAAGTGGTCAGACCTGATGGTGCAGTGCGAAGTCCAGCCTGGCTTGGCCTAGAGGAGCTACCTGCTCAGGTGTAAATCCATGAAAGGTGGTCACTGAGTTTCACTGACACTGTCCATAAGTGCCCTGCTGCTCACTAGGGTGCTTCTAGAACTGCCAAGGGGCTCTACATTGGGACCACATGACCCATGTGTAGGAGGCAACCATTTCCCCCAAGTTGATCTTCTGAGGAGAGCTGCTGAGGTGAGAATCATGCTGTGGCAGGTGCTGTGCCACTGAGGCTGCTCAGAAGCAGTGTCACAGGGTTTACCATGCAATCTTAGGTGCATTTTGCCTAGAGCTGGGCCTGGTGCTATTTGACTACTGGTATTCCATCACTGCCAGGAAGTCATTCTGCCTTTCTGCCTACCCTAGTAGGAGACATCTCTGATGACCTCTTTAGACCTGCACCAGCTTTGAAGGAATAGAACTCAGATGCTCCTTAGCAGATAGGAAGTTGTTCAGATGTGGGGAGGGGGGGGAGTAGGCCTCATGTTTTAGGGACCTGTGGTGGCTTTGCTGCTTGTGTGGCTCCTGGAAGGCAAGGGTTTCAATGCTGGAGCACACAGTAGGGCCTTTAAGGATTTCACCTGCAAGAAAATGAAAGAATCCTGTTCAGATGAAACTGTTAGACCCCATTTATGATGCCCAGAGCTGGAATAAGGGCAAAGCATGCAGGAAGGCAGGAATATGGTAGGAGGTGGTTAAGAGGATGAGCCAAGTGGATGCACTGGGTCTGGAGGAGATTCCAGGTTCCAGTTTAGAGGATAAGCCTCCCTGTGCACCCAAATCCCTGGTGCCCCAGCCATAGCTCTACTGCATGCCATATGGCCAGATCCTACTACTTTCCTTTTATTAAACAGTTCATGCTCCAAGTTATGTGGTCTGAAGGGAAACAAAGGCCTTTGTCATCTTCCAGGAAAAGAAGGATGAAGCATGAAACATGCACATGTAGAAACAGCCTGTATTGAAGAGGACATATTGGGGAAAGTTCCCCTGTTAAGTGTGTGTCTCAGTTTTTTTTTAAGAAGAAGTCAAATTGGCAGGGACCTCAGAGATCATCTAAGTCTAGGTCCACCTTTAACAGATGAGGGACAGTAGCTCACAGAGACAAAGGGGCCAGCCAAAGGCATACAATCAGTTAATGACAAGCCTGGACTTAGAGACCAGACATCAGGAAGAAGAGAGGGTGGCCTGTACACTGCAGGGAGCCAGCAAGAACTGGAGGCTGCTGGGTTAACTTGGCAGGGATAGGAGGAGGCTGTACAGAGCCAATCCTGTAAGTATTGTGATAAGAGGCTCAGGAAAGAAAGCAATCCTCAGAGAAGAACCAAAGGGAATTAGAAAACAAGAGCTAGTTATTAAAACATGGCCCATCCTTGATCACACTATGGCTGTCAAGGCTCTCAGGGTACAATATAGGAGCATTCCTAGAAGGTTCAACTGCTCTGATGTTTACCATATAAGTTTAAAGGTTTAATTTCTGATTTTTAAAAAAAATATTTTTATTAGATGATTTTTTTAAAACTTATTTGTATGTGGTGCTAAGAACCGAACCTAGGGTGTCACACATCCTAGGCAGCACTCTACCACAGAGCCACAACCCCAGGCCCTAATTTCTGATTTTTAAAACAGTCAATTACACATTAAGTTTTTCTTCAAAGGATTTCTAGGGAATTATTAGCACAGCATTTAAGTAAATATAGAGGATATCTGGTATGTATATTTTAAAAACTTTTCCCTTAAAGTTCAGTGTTTTTTATCAGTTTTTCTTTTTTTTTAATCAAGGATGTTTTTTAAATAAAATGAGGTGTCAAAATAAAATTACTGTTCTTAACCTAATTTTGTGCACTAAAGTCAATTTATAATGTTATGCCTTATTTGGTTTTTCATAAAGTAATTCAGGAAAGTCCAGAATGCACAAATGGCCTCAAGATCTCTTGATAGACAACTAACTCACTGATAAATTTTGAAATCAGTTTCTTCCCTTAAGGACCAACTGAACTGCATTTCTCCTGGCTCCTTGATTGACTGACATCAAGGAGAGAAAATTGGGCTAAAGAGGAGAGATGGTGAGAAGGGGAGAGCAAGGGCAGGGGAGGAAGCTGAGGGGGCAGGAGGGTGAAGGGATGGAATCCTAGGAGGAGGCTATCCAGGAGGTAAGACCTGTCTAGTGGACCAGATATCTCCTGGAAGGTCAAAGGAGGTCAGGGTCACTTACAGATCTGATGACAGATGGTGATGTGTTTGAAGCAGGCTCTGTGTCTGTGTAAGGTGCAACTGTTTCCTTAGCTCCAAGTTAGTCCTTGCCTTCAAAACATTTTTCAGTGACCAGGACACTTCAAAACAGTGTCCTGGTCACTGAAAAAAGAAAAGAGCTCCACAAAGAAGGAATTACTAGCTGGGCCTTACTTGCTGGTATGCATTTTCAAAGGCATTTTCTTCTGACCCCTCAATCATGGCCAGTTGCTGACCCCTTCCACCCCTCCCTCTGCACCCACAATAACTCATGGCTTAGGAGGTTTGGGCCCAGTAGATCAGACTCCCCCCTCCCAACATTCCAGTGCCTCTGTGGTCACTGTTCATCTGCAGCACAAGTGGGGCATCTGTAAGACCACCCCTTTCCTCTGCAGCTCCACAGCTCAGGGGCACCTACACTGGCTGACAATGAACTGCTCCATGTTCTCCTTCTGCTGGTTGGCAGTCCTCAGATGCTCAGCTGTGCTCTGAAGGGGCCTCTCCTGTTTGGATACTTGGGCTCGCAGATCCAGGAGCTCCCTTTCCATTGACTCATCCTGGGGAAGAAGTTACAGGCTCTCAGACAACAGTTTGGAAACCAAATGCATCCTGTGCTTTCTGGTTCCTACCAATCAGAAGGAGTACTTGATAATCTTCTCAATGCTTCCAGACTGAGTTCCCTCCATTATAGCTTCTCAATCCCTCAGTTCAGAACATTTGAGAGAGAGAGACCACAGGATAGGAATGTTGAGAACCTGAAAGCCCCCAATCAGACTAGCATAGGTCTACATTACTATGAACAAGGAGACCCTGACTCCAGACCCACAGCAACTCCAAACTGTGAACAAGACCTCCAACACGGTCCTTGCAGAAGTTTTTTCTCATCCTTTCCCCATCCATGCAGGTCTTGGAATTTCAGAGATACTATGTCTGGGACACAGGGCTGCACCGATAACAGTGTTCATGCTTCAAAATGTCTGTACGAACCTGAAGATGGTAAAGTACCTCCTTGGAATTTGCATAGTTTACATATTAGTAACATTAATGTGGAACTAAAAACTAGTGAGGGGATCCAGAGGCTGGCCCACCCAAAGCAGGACAATTTCTTAGGGGCTCTACATTTTCCCCAGACTGGCACAGAGATGAAAGGTGTGTTGGGATTCTAGGAGCATGACTGACAGAAGCTGCAGGATCATAACGACATCCTTTGATCTTTTGAACAAGAAGCCCTGAGGAGTGGAGACTCTTCAAAGGCCCCTGAATTTCAGCTCAAACTTCAGAATTATTAGAAGTGGACTTTTATGGATTACCAGGGTGCCTATGTCTGTGTTTCTCCATTTTCTTTTCTTCTCTTTGAATTATTGTCTTAGAGGTTTGGGTGTGAGGATGAAGTAAGGTAATCAGAGCTTCAATGAAAGCAGCCACCATGGACCAGGGGTCTCCCTCCCGGATCCTGCACCAAGGTCCAGCACTTTCTAACAACCCATGTAGCTTATGACCCTCAGAAATCTCTGGAACTGAGAATACAGAATCTCCTGGGGCAGAAGAGCAGGGCTTATACCAGAAGACAACACTGGCCTCTTACCACTTTGCCAGGCAGCCCAGGAAGCTTGGTAAAGCTGCTCTCCAGAACATTGTCAGGAGGGAGGCTGACTCCTCTAGGGTGTGCTGCAGGGCATGGGCGCTGCTTCTTAGCTCATGGAAACATTTGTTGGCTGCTGCCTGTGGAAAGGTGGGAGGTAGCCATGGACATCACTGAAGATGAGACATCTCAGGGCTCAGGACATTATAGGCCTGCACAGGACTCAAGCTTCCTTTGTCAATGAGGCACAAAGCATGGGCTGCTTGAACCTGTAAAACCCTGGCTCATCCCTTTGAGGCCTCAGGACTGAAGTACTGCTCCCTTTATCTGGAATGCCTCCTCCACCTGGACACCCTTTATAAAGCTGTCAAAGCTCATTCCCATGTCATGTCCTCTACAGACATTTTACCTTCCTTGTATGCAATAAAAGACCCCTCTGCACTAGTGAACTCAAGGCACAAGAGGTGACTTCTCACATTGGGCCTGTGGTCCCTCAGTTGGTTTATAAATAGGGGTCTGTGTCTTGCCCTGAAGTGGGGGTTCCCTGGATGCAAGGCTCTGTCTACACATCCATGGGTCTCTGGTGGCTCAGACAGCACAGCCACTGGCCCTTGTTATCTCTCAACAGAGAGGCACTCTGAGAAGCATTGCAGACTGCCTCCCTCCTATTGCTCCATGGGAAAAAAGAAATGTTGTGGCAGCCAGGTTCTTCCTTTTTCCACACACAAGGCCTTTATGGATGCAAATCCCTGTCCATCTGATTAATTTTAATCTGTTCATATGGGCCAGCATGACTGTAACAGATAATTGTTGAGAGCCACAGCTGAAGGGGCCCCAGCAAACTTCCAGCTGCCAGCAAACTTCCAGCTGCCGGCTGATGATTGGCTCACAGCGGCCCCAGCAACATCTAGCTGATTGGCTCCTCTGTGGTGATGCTCATTGGGCTGTTTCCCTGCCCTTTCAGACCACGGAGCTGCTCATTGGGGGACTTTTTTGGCTTCACCCACGTGACCCAGCCAATCAGTCTCAAGAGCAGGAGGATTGTGGGAGGGGGAGAGAAGCTTGTGTTGGAGAGAGAGGCTTGTGGGAAGCCGGTGGTGGCAGTTGAGGCTCTGAGGGTTTTTCATGAGAGGCTGTTTTGTTTGGCGTGTGTGGTTCTAAAAATAAAGTTAGTTTCTTTTGACAAGTGGGTCCTGATTGTGCCCAGCCAGACTGCGGCAGATAATAAACCATCAGAGGGTGCTGATTTCGACATCATATGGACATCAACACTTAACAAATGCTTTACTGAGGATGGTGGCAATGCTGCAGACTTCTCTGTGGCTCTAAGGGAGAATATCTGGTTGGCCTTCTGAACAACAGAGTAGAACTTAGAATGAAATCAGGAGATAGGGAAGCAAGGGCTTGGCTAGAATGAGTGGAAGATACTTTCTCTGTCATTGGGAGATGCAGGCCACAAAAATAAATAGCAGAGAAGAAAGTAGAATTAAGGACAAAGGGCACAAAGAAAGGATGAACCCAGGAGGTGCAGGTGTGACTACCTCTGAGCTCTGAGCCTCAAGGTCCAGGAAGTTGCATGTGGGCCTCAGGAGAGACTGGATCTTTTGAACCAGCTGTTTTCCCTCTCCAATCTACTCTCTGAGAGCAGTAAAGTCATCGATGCGGCCTATGATGTGGCAGCCATACTTGTTGGTGAAGAAGCCATGTGCAGTATCATCCTCTAGCTTGAGAGAATTCTTCATTCCTGAAAGATCATCCGAATTCAGCTCTGAAAAAGAAAACCACAATAATACAGGATCTGCTGTTATTCATGATAATATCCTCAGTTCCCCCAGGATCAAGAAAGGCAGCCTTCAAAAATGCAGGTGGGTCAAGTCCATAGAGACATTTTGATTTCTTTATTTTTATAATATTTCTTACATCATTACATAATGATAAACTTGCCAGAAGACAAATTTTGTCTTCATTGACAAGTGGCTATTCAGGACAAATAGCATAAACATGAAAAGTTTTCTGGATAGAAAAGGCACAGACAAGTAAATAAGAATGTGTACAGGGCAATGACCCAAAGAGAGCAATAGGACAACTGTGGCAAGAAGAAGAATGAGAAGAAAGGCAATTCCAGAAGATTCAATGAACAGGACTGAAGGCTTTGTGGCACACAGAAAATTTTCTATTGTGTATATATAACACATTTTTAAAAAATCCATTCAGCTACTGAAGGGCATATCTAGGTTGGTTTCACAGTTTAGCTATTGTGAATTGTGCTGCTATAAACATTGATGTAGCTGTGTCCCTGTAGTATGTTGTTTTTAAGTCCTTTGGGTATAGACAGAGGAGAAAGATAGCTGGGTCAAATGGTGGTTTCATTCCCAGATTTCCAAGGAATCTCCATACTGCTTTCCATATTGGCTGTACCAATTTGCAGTCCCACCAGCAGTGTATGAGTGTAACTTTTCCCCCACATCCTTGCCAACACTTATTGTTGTTTGTTTTCACAATAGCTGCCATTCTGACTGGAGTGAGATGAAATCTTAGAGTAGTTTGGATTTGCATTTCTCTAATTGCTAGTGATAATGAATATTTTTTCATGTATTTGTTGACTGACTGTACATCATCTTCTCAGAAGCATCTGTTCAGGTCCTTGGCCCATTTATTAAGTTGGTTATTTGTTTTTTTGGTGCTTAGCTTTTTGAGTTCTTTATATATCCTAGAGATTATTGTTCTATCTGATGGGTGAGGGGTAAAAAACTTGCTCCCAAGATGTATGCTCTCTATTCACCTCACAGATTGTTTCTTTTACTGAGAAGAAGATTTTTAGTTTGAATCCATCCCATTTATTGATTCTTGGTTTTAATTCTTGTGCTGTGGGAGTCTTATTAAGGAAGTTGGGGTCTAATCCCACATGATGAAGATTAGGGCCTACTTTTTCTTCTATTAGATGCAGGGTCTCTGGTTTAATTCCTAGGTCCTTGATCCACTTTGAGTTTATTACTCAGACATAAAAGAGAATAAAATCATGGCATATGCAGGTAAATGGATGGATTTGGAGAAGATAATGCTAAGTGAAGTTAGCCAATCCAAAAAAAAAAAAAAAAAAAAACAAACCAAAAACAAATGGCAAATGTTTTCTCTGATATAAGGTGACTGACTCAAAGCGTGGTAAGGAGGGGGAGCATGGGAGGATTAGACGAACTCTAGATAGGGCAGAGGGGTGGGAGGGAAAAGGAGGGAGCGGGAGGTTAGCAATGATGGTGGAATGAGATGGACATCATTATCCAAAGTACATGTATGAAGACATGAATTGGTGTGAACATACTTTATATACAAACAGAGATATGAAAAATTGTGCTCTATATGTGTGATAAGAATTGTAATGCATTCTGCTGTTATGTATTTAAAAAATAAAATCAATTAAAAATTTTTCTAAATTCACATAACACACTTACAGAGGACCAACAGTTATTTGCATTAATAATTTTCCTCCATTGTGTCCAAGCCTTTTAGTTGTCATATTTATACCATTTATCCTGGTGACAATGACAGTATCTGAGCCAGGAGAAGAGAAAGAAGAGCTATGGAGGACCAGAGTTAGAAAATTCACGGCAATGTCCCAAACTACAGAGGAAATAACTGAATCTAGGGAGTAAAAACCACCTGTTTAGGATACTTCAAATACCCTGCACCCCAAATCATGCATAGTCTAGGCTTTTCCACATAAGAACTAAGGCACCAGGACTTCCCTCTCATATCATTAGCATACATATGCCACATGGAAAAGCAAAAGTCAACAGATTGATATGTTTCTACTATTTAGAACAAAAAATGTTTGATGGATGGGATTCCAAAGGAATGCATTTTAAAAACTTGTTAGGTCCAATTTCATAAACCAACTTTGAGTATAATGTTCTATGTGCTGTCTAGTACAATGCCTTGTAATGAAACTTAAATATGCACAAATCAAATACATATATAAAATACACACACATATGCATATATGTGATAAGTGTATATGTTAAAATATTGATCAAAGGCTGGGGTGCAGTTCAGTGGTAGAATACTTGCTTAGCACACAGAAGGACTTGGGTTCAATTCCCCTGTTATTACAAAAGTTGATCAAAATGTGAAGCAACACAAAAAAGGAGTTCCTGGTAAGAGGGGAGTGGGTCAGAGCCAGGTTCCAGTTCAGGCCTCTGGGGGCTGGGAACAAGAGGAAGAGCAGGGACTGAGTCATGGTGTTACACCTTAGCTGGTGCATGGGAAAACAGTGATGGGGAAGTCTTGTTAGAAGGAAGTGAAGATGTGACTCAACACCATACCCACCATGGCAGCTCCAAATGGGGAAGGCAACAACCTAATATATGCCTAGCAGTTCCTGTCAGCTGGGTACTGTGCTTAGCAGTTCACAGATGTTTCTTACTTAACGGCCAAAATATAAAGTCCATGAAACTGTCTACTTTCACCTGACCATTGAGGTCGTTATCTGAGAAATGAGTATTCAGGGCAACCAGAGAAAATAAGTACTAACGTGACCCAAGAACATCTGGCATGAGAATATCAAGGCTCAGACTTAGAGAAACCTGAGCAGAAGTGATTGAGGATATGGCCATGCAGGCGATTGGAGAGGGTGAATTAATTGGTGCCCCAAAAGGCAAAATAGAAGACACAGAGTGGAATGATGTGTCAAGAGGTTGGGGAGTGGGGCCTCTGTTAACACTCAAATTATAACTAGGGAAGCAAGATAGAGAGTGGATATTGAAGAGAGCCAGAGAAATCTGGTAAACATGCTTATCTGAAGAGGCAGGCAAGAGACTGGGGCAGAAGTGGATGTCTACCATGTGGAAAAATTGTGCCTGTCACCCAGCACTTTCCCACAGCCTTGGTTTCTTTAGGGACAGGAGCATTTTGCCACATACTGAAGTCCCTCTAGTGAAGGAAAGAAAGCCACTCTAGAGTGTGGAAGGTCTGTGATACTGAGACAGAGACTAGTGAAGTGGAAGGAAGACCAACTAAAAGGCCAAGTACCTGGTTTGGTCTCTAAGCTCTGTAAACCCAGCTTGTCTATTAATGTCTCAGTGCCCCCCTTTGCCAGTTGGATCATGTAAAATACAGTAAAACCTGTCCTACTATAAATGAAATTGGAAAAAAACAGGCTCCAGGACAATGTGTCTCTCATCTATAGCCAAACTTCCATAGAATTTTTGTTTTTGTTTTTTTAGATTTTTATAATGATTTTCTTACATGTATTTCTTTTTAAAATTAGAGCTTTATAGTCATACATAGTAGTGGGTTCATTTGGACAAAATCATACATGCACGCAATTTGATTTCAGTTCATGATTCGCCCCTTTCCCTTCCTCTTTTACTCCGTGTCCTCCCTAAAGTCTCTCAATCACCTTCATCTACTCTACTAGACTTCCTTTTGCTCATCTATTAATTTATATTTGATTGTTTCTTTCTACCTATGCATAAAGGTGGAGTCCCCTGTGGTATCTTTAAACGTGCACATGACAACTTTTTAAGAATTCATTCTGGGGCTGGGGTTGTGTCTCAGTGGTAGAACACTTGTTTGGCACGCATGAGTCTCTGGGTTCGATCATCAGCACCAGGTAAAAATAAATAAAAATAAAGATATTGTGTCCATCTACAACTAAAAAAAAGATTTAAAAAGAATTCATTCTGCATTGCCTCCCCTTACCCATCCCTGCACTCTGCCTCTTGATTTTCTCCATTGCTGCTCTTTCCTTTATCTGTGTGATATTCTATCCTGCCCTCCCCATTTCCTTTGTTTACTCTAGTTTCTGCATGAGAGTAACATTCAAGCTTTGAGTTTTTGTGCTTGGATTTTTCATGTAGCATGACATTCTCATTTCTATCCATTTACCTGCAAATGCCATAATTTCATTCTCTTTTATGGCTTTGTAGAACCCCAGTGTGCGTGTGTGCGTGTGCCTGTGCACATGTGTGTACACATGCACACATGTCATATGAGATATATATATATATATATATATATATATATATATATATATATATATATATATATATATATATATCAGAATTTTAAAATTTATTTATCTATTGAGGGGAATCTGGGTTGATTCCATAATTTAGCTATTGTGAATTATGCTGCTATAAACTTTGAGGCAGCTGTCACTGTAATATGCTGATTTTAGATGTTTTGGAAAAATACCAAGGAGTGGGCAGATGCTCATAGGATGCTTACATCCCTAGTTTTTTGATGAATCTCCATAGTGTCTTCTGGAGTTGTACTAGTCTGCAGTCCCACTAACAATGTACAAGTGCACCTTTTCCCCCACCACCTTCCCCACATTTTGTTTTGTGTGTATTCTTGATCATTGCCATGGTGGAGTGAGATGAAATTTTAGCGTTGTTTTCATTTGTGTTTCTCCGATTGCTAGTGAGGTTGAAGCTTTTCTCAAAGATTTGGCAATTTGTGTTTCTTTTGTTAAAAAAAATTGTGTTTCTTTTTTTTAATTGCCCATTGATTGATTGGGTTACTTGGGATATTTTTGTTTCAAGTGTTTTGAGTTATTAACATATTCTGGGTATTAATCCCTGATCAGATGAGTTCTGGCCAAGACTTTTTCACATTCTGTAGGCTCTCTCTTCACTCTCTTATTTCTTTCCTTTGCTGGGAAGAAGTTTTGTAGTTTGATGGCGTTCCACTTATTTACTCATAGTTTCAGTTTATGTACTTTTGAGTGTCCTGTTAAGGAAGCTGGTGCCAGCAATTTTATGATAGAAGGTTGGCCCTATGTTTTCTTCTAGCAGTTATAAGGTTTCTAGTCTAATTCCTAAGTCTTTGATCCATTTTGACTTGAGTTTTGTGCAGGGTGAGAAATAGGGTTTTAGTGTTATTTTTAAATTTTTTTTAAAAAAATTTTTAGTTGTGGATGAACACAATACCTTTACTTTTTTACTTTTATATGGTACTGAGGATCAAACCCAGTGCCTCACATGTGCGAGGCAAGCACCCTGCCGCTGAGCCACAATCCCAGCCCTTAGTGTTATTTTTCTACATAGTTATCCAGTTGTCCCAGCACCATTTATTAAAAAGGCTCTTTTCTCCAACGTATATTTTTGGCACCTTTGTTAAGTATCAGAGGACTCTAAGTATGTGGATTTGTCTCTGTCTTTTATTCTGTCCTATTGGTCTATGGGTCTATACCTGTGGTGCCAATATCATGCTGTTTTTGTTACTACAGCTCTGCAACACTACTAGTATTCTGTGTTTAATAATGGTACCAATAAGAAAAAACAAACTGAAACAAAAACTAGTTCAGGAATTGGATAGTAGGAGTCAACTGTGTGGCTAATATATTAACATTCCCAATTGAAGCGGTGGGAATTACAAAGTGAGTGTGTGTGTGTGTGTGTGTGTGTGTGTGTTGTGTGTAGCTATTTTTCTTTAATACCTTTATTTATTTATTTATTTATTTTTATGTGGTGCTGAGGAACAAATCCAGTGCCTCACACATGCTAGGCAAGCACTCCACCACTGAGCTACACAACCCCAGTCCTAGAAATACAGTATTTTTAATGAAAATTCTTTAAAAATATTATTATTTTTACATGACAGTAGAGTAAATTTTAACATATTATACAAACACAGAATAAGTATAATTTGTTGAAAATAGGATCCCCCCCATTATTGATGAGGGGGGATCCTATACATGATGAGGAGCTACATTGGTCGTGTAATTATAGATAAAGATAGGAAAGATGTCTCCTATTCATTCTATTGTATTTCCTATTACCATGCTCCCTCCTTCTCTTCATTTCCCTTTGTCTAGTCCAATGAACCTCTAATCTTCCACTCCCTTGTTGTGAGTTAGTATCCATATTCTGCCTTTGGTTTTTTGGGATTGCCTTATTTCACTTAGCATGATAATCTCTAGTTCCATCCATTTACTGGCAAATGATATAATTCCATTCTTCTTTACGGCTTAGTAGTATTCCATTATATATGTATACCACCTTCTTTGTCCATTCATCTGATGTAGGGCACCAGATGAATGGATAAAGGTTGGTTCCTTAGCTTGAATATTGTGAACTGTGCTGCTATTAAATATTGAAATGGCTGTGTCACTGTAGTATGCTGATTTTAAGTCCTCTGTGTATAAAGTGAGGAGTGGGATAATGGGGTCAAACGGTGGTTCCATTCCAAGTTTTGTGAGGAATATCAATACCGCTTTCCAGAGTGGTTGCGCCAATCTGTAGTTCTACTAGCCATGTATTAAGTGAACCTCTTTTCCCACAGTCTTTACTGTTGCTTTTATTTTTAATATTTACCATTCTGAGTGGGGTGAGATGGATTCAGTGTAGTTTTGATTTATGTTTCTCTTATTGTTAGAGATTTTAAACAGTGCAGCATGTGGATCAACCAAGTTCAGGCAGCTTTTCTGATCTTAGAGGGTTTTTTTTGTACTAAATCTGTGTTTCTCTGTGTTCTCCCTCCCTTTGTGGGGAATCTTTGCTGCTTTTGGTACCCATGTGGCAGGTGGGTTGGCTTCTATGTATTCTTTTTCTTTGTTTTATACTCAAATTTCTGATCCCCTAATCCAACTGAATGTCCAATATTATATTTTTTGAAATTCCTTTTCATCAACCTCAGTAAGTGGATATTTCCTGCTGCTGTGCTCATGAGACAAGGCTCAACATGGAATGTAGCTTTCCACTATCTCACCATCTTCTGCTCTTGTAATACAGCTTTTTATCCAGGATGATTGCTCATCAATTTTGACACTTTTCAGGTTGATGCCATCCCATTTGTGGATGTTTGATTTATTTCTTGCACTTTAGGAGTGTACTTAAGGAATTCAGCTCCTGAGCTTTGATGTTAGAGTGTTTGGCCTACGTTTTCTTTTAGTAGATGCAGGGTTTCTGGTCTACTTCTAAGGTCTTTGATTTGCTTTGAGTTTAGTTTTAAGAAATAGGGGTTAAATTTCATTTGACTATCTATGGATTTCCAGTTTTTCCAGCACCATTTGTTGAAGAGGCTATACTCAGCACACTACAGTGATGTAGTCATATCAATGTTTTTAGCAGCACAATTCACAATAGCTAAGCTGTGGAGTCAACCTAAGTTTTATACACACACACACACACACATATATACATATGTGTGTGTGTATGTATATATCACTGAGGCATAAATGAGAATAACTTTATGACATTTGCCAGTAAATGGATGGATCTAGAGACTATCATGCTAAGTGAAATAAGACAATCCACCAAAACACAAAGATCAAATGTTTTCTCTGATATTTGGAAGCTAATCTACACTAAGGGGGAGGGAAGAGGAGAAGAATTAGACAAAGGGGAATGACAAAGAGGAGCGATAAGGAAAGGAAATGAATGGTAAGAAAAGGAATGAATCTGACACAACTTTCCTATGTACATATAGGGATACAGCAGACAGAATCTCACCACTGTGTACATGTATAGGCCTGGGGTAATAATTAGAATAAGATATAGTCTATGCTTGTATAATGATATCAAAATGGGCTTTAATCTCATGTATAACTAAAAAGACCCAATAAAATAAAAACAATAAAAACAATCGACTTTTCATTTGCATGTCCAAGGTAATAATCCAGGTTTAAGTTAGACTTGTTTCCAAAAAAACCTCAAGAGAAGGATCCATGTGCTAGTAACTTAGGAAGGCCACATTCCCAGCTGAAAGAGGCAATAATGTCAAGGAAGTCAGGTACAGAAGGCAAAACAGTCTAAAAGTATGGAATTTAAGAGAAGGTGGCATGTGTCTGAAAGATGCTCTTCACAGGGTTAAGACCCTAATCTGACTGGGGTTCCCTGTGGCAGTTATAGGGAGTATCAGGAGAGCAGGTGTGAGAACAGAGCAGAGTTCAGAATGTAAACAGGAAATGTAGATGGAAGGGCAGGTCAGGGCTACAAGGCCATGGGAAATACAGATAAGACCAAACAGGGGCTCCATCTGCTGTTGGAGACAAGAACAGGTGAAGAGAAATCACTGAAGAAGTAGGAGCTACAATCCTATATAGAGTTAAAAGGAGTCAATTGCATCCCAGAGCCACCATACCTGAAGCCTGAAGGCCAGGGAATCTGCATGCTCTTTTCCACTTGCTAAACAGAATTTTTCTTGTAATTATTTTCTGTTTGCAGACACCTGTGGCTTCATTGAGGACATGCTCTTGAAAACCATCTATGTTGTCAGATGATCCTTTTTTTAAAAAATTTTTATTGTTGGTTGTTCAAAACATTACATAGTTCTTGATATATCATATTTCACACTTTGATTCAACTGGGTTATGAACTCCCATTTTTACCCCATATACAGATTGCAGAATCACATCAGTTACACATCCATTGATTTACATATTGCCATACTAGTGTCTGTTGTATTCTGCTACCTTTCCTATCCTCTACTATCCCCTTCACCTCCCCTCCCCTCCACTCTTCTCTCTCTACCCCCTCTACTGTCATTCATTTCTCCCCCTTGTATTATTTTTCCCTTTCCCCTCACTTCCTCTTGTATGTTATTTTGTATAACCCTCAGGGTCTCCTTCCATTTCCATGCAATTTCCCTTCTCTCTCCCTTTCCATCCCACCTCTCATCCCTGTTTAATGTTAATCTTCTTCTCATGCTCTTCGTCCCTACTCTGTTCTTATTTACTCTCCTTATATCAAAGAAGACATTTGGAATTTGTTTTTTAGGGATTGTCTAGCTTCACTTAGCATAATCTGCTCTAATGCCATCCATTTCCCTGCAAATTCTATGATTTTGTCATTTTTTAATGCAGAGTAATACTCCATTGTGTATAAATGCCACATTTTTTTTTATCCATTCGTCTATTGAAGGGCATCTAGGTTGGTTCCACAGTCTTGCTATTGTGAATTGTGCTGCTATGAACATCGATGTAGCAGTGTCCCTGTAGCATGCTCTTTTTAGGTCTTTAGGGAATAGACCGAGAAGGGGAATAGCTGGGTCAAATGGTGGCTCCATTCTCAGCTTTCCAAGAAATCTCCATACTGCTTTCCAAATTGGCTGCACCAATTTGCAGTCCCACCAGCAATGTACAAGTGTACCCTTTTCCCCACATCCTCGCCAGCACTTGTTGTTTGACTTCATAATGGCTGCCAAACTTACTGAAGTGAGATGGTATCTTAGGGTGGTTTTGATTTGCATTTCTCTGACTGCTAGAGATGGTGAGCATTTTTTCATGTACTTGTTGATTGATTGTATGTCCTCCTCTGAGAAGTGTCTGTTCAGGTCCTTGGCCCATTTGTTGATTAGGTTATTTGTTATCTTATTGTCTAATTTTTTGAGTTCTTTGTATACTCTGGATATTAGGGCTCTATGTGAAGTATGAGGAGTAAAGATTTGTTCCCAGGATGTAGGCTCCCTATTTACCTCTCTTATTGTTTCTTTTGCTGAGAAAAAACTTGTTAGTTTGAGTAAGTCCCATTTGTTTATTCTTGTTATTAACTCTTGTGCTATGGGTGTCCTGTTGAGGAATTTGGAGCCCGACCCCACAGTATGTAGATCGTAGCCAACATTTTCTTCTATCAGACGGCATGTCTCTGATTTGATATCAAGCTCCTTGATCCATTTTGAGTTAACTTTTGTGCATGGTGAGAGAAAGGGATTCAGTTTCATTTTGTTGCATATGGATTTCCAGTTTTCCCAGCACTATTTGTTGAAGATGCTATCCTTCCTCCATTGCATGCTTTTAGCTCCTTTATCAAATATAAGATAGTTGTAGTTTTGTGGGTTGGTTTCTGTGTCCTCTATTCTGTACCATTAGTCCACCCACCTGTTTTGGTACCAGTACCATGCTGTTTTTGTTACTATTGCTCTGTAGTATAGTTTGAAGTCTGGTATGGCTATACCGCCTGATTCACACATCCTGCTTATCTTGTTTTTGCTATTCTGGGTCTTTTATTTTTCCATATGAATTTCATGATTGCTTTCTTTATTTCTACAAGAAATGCCGTTGGGATTTTGATTGGCATTGCATTAAACCTATAGAGAACTTTTGGTAATATCGCCATTTTGATGATGTTAGTTCTGCCTATCCATGAACAGGGTATATTTTTCCATCTTCTAAGATCTTCTTCTATTTCTCTCTTTAGGGTTCTGTAGTTTTCATTGTATAAGTCTTTCACCTCTTTTGTTAGGTTGATTCCCAAGTATTTAATTTTTTTTGAGGATACTGTGAATGGAGTGGTTGTCCTCATTTCCATTTCAGAGGATTTGTCGCTGATATACAGGAATGCCTTTGATTTATGCGTGTTGATTTTATATACTGCCACTTTGCTGAATTCATTTATTAGCTCTAATAGTTTCTTTTTAGACCGTTTTGGGTCTGCAAGGTATAGAATCATGTCTTCTGCAAATAGTGATAATTTAAGTTCTTCTTTTCCTATTTTTATGCCTTTAATTTGTTTCATCTGTCTAATTGCTCTGGCCAGTGTTTCGAGAACTATGTTGTACAGAAGTGGTGAGAGAGGGCATCCCTGTCTTGTTCCAGATTTTAGAGGGAATGCCTTCAATTTTTCTCCATTCAGAATGATGCTAGCCTGAGGCTTAGCATAGATTGCTTTTACAATATTGAGGTATGTTCCTGTTATCCCTAGTTTTTCTAGAGTTTTGAACATAAAGGGATGCTGTACTTTGTTGAATGCTTTTCCCGCATCTATCGAGATGATCATATGGTTCTTATTTTTAAGTCTATTGATGTGGTGAATAACATTTATTGATTTCCATATATTGAACCAGCCTTGCATCCCAGGAATGAATCCTACTTGATCATGGTGCACAATTTTTTTTGATATGTTTTTGTATCTGATTCGCCAGAATTTTATTGAGGATTTTTGCATCTAGGTTCATCAGAGATATTGGTCTGTAGTTTTCTTTCTTTGGAGTGTCTTTGTCTGGTTTAGGAGTCAGGGTGATGTTGGCCTCGTAGAATGAATTTGGAAGTTCTCCCTCTTTTTCTATATCCTGAAGTAGCTTGAAAAGTATTGGTGTTAGTTCCTCTTTAAAGGTTTTGTAAAACTCTGCTGTGTACCCATCCAGTCCTGGGCTTTTCTTAGTTTGTAGTCTTTTGATGGTTTCTTCTATTTCCTCAAATGATATTGGTCTGTTTAGGTTGTCTATATCCTCCTGACTCAATCTGGGCAGATCATATGACTTAAGAAATTTATTGATGCCTTCACTATCTTCTATTTTATTGGAGTATAAGGATTCACAATAATTTCTGATTGTCTTCTGTATTTCTGAAGTGTCTGTTGTGATATTGCCTTTTTCATCCTGTATGCTAGTAATTTGTGTTCTCTGTCTTCTTCTCTTCGCTAGCATGGCTAAGGGTCTGTCGATTTTGTTTATTTTTTCAAAGAACCAACTTTTAGTTTTGTCAATTTTTTCAATTGTTTCTTTTGTTTCGATTTCATTAATTTCAGCTCTGATTTTAATGGTTTCTTGCCTTCTACTTCTTTTGCTGTTGTTTTGCTCTTCTTTTTCTAGGATTTTGAGATGAAGTATGAGATCATTTATTTGTAGGTTTTTTTGTTTTTTTAAGGAATGAACTCCAAGCAATGAATTTTCCTGTTAGAACTGCTTTCAATGTGTCCCATAGATTCCGATATGTTGTGTCTGTGTTTTCATTTATCTCTAAGAATTTTTTAATTTCCTCCTTGATGTCTTCTGTAACCCATTGATCATTCAGTAACCTATTGTCATTCTCCAAGTGATGCATGATTTTTCCTTTCTTCTTTCATTGTTGATTTTCAGTTTCATTCCATTATGATCAGATAAGATGCATGGTATTATCTGTACTCCTTTATGTTGTCTAAGACTTGCCCTGTGACATAATATATGATCTATTTTTGAGAAGGATCCATGTGCGGCTGAGAAAAAAGTGTAACTGCTTGATGTTGGGTGGTATATTCTATATATGTCAATTAAGTCTAGGTTATTAATTGTGTTATTGAGTTCTATAGTTTCCTTATTCAACTTTTGTTTGGAAGATCTGTCCAGTGGTGAGAGAGGTGTGTTGAAGTCTCCCATGATTATTGTATGGTGGTCTATTAGACTCTTGAACTTGAGAAGAGTTTGTTTGATGAACATAGCTGCACCATTGTTTGGGGCATATATATTTATGGTTGTTATGTCTTGTTGGTGTATGGTTCCCTTGAGCAGTATGTAGTGTCCCTCTTTATCCCTCTTGATTAACTTTGGCTTGAAATCTATTTTATTTGATATGAGTATGGACACTCCTGCTTGTTTCCGAAGTCCATATGAGTGATATGATTTTTCCCAACCTTTCACCTTCAGCCTATGTATGTCTTTTCCTATCAAATGTGTCTCCTGTAGGCAGCATATTGTTGGGTCTTGTTTTGTGATCCATTCTACTAGCCTGTGTATCTTAATTGGTGAGTTTAAGCCATTAACATTTAGGGTTATTATTGAGATATGGGTTGTTCTTCCAGCCATATTTGTTTACTTATGTTACTAAACATGGTTTGTTTTCCTCTTTGATTATTTTTCCCCCCTTTACTGTCTTACCTCCCACTGTTGGTTTTCATTGTTATTTTCCATTTCCTCTTCCTGTAATGTTTTGCCAAGGATGTTTTGAAGAGATGGTTTTCTAGCTGCAAATTCTTTTAACTTTTGTTTATCGTGGAAGGTTTTAATTTCATCTTCCATCCTGAAGCTTAATTTCGCTGGATACACAATTCTTGGTTGGAACCCATTTTCTTTCAGTGTTTGAAATATGTTATTCCAGGATCTCCTAGCTTTCAGAGTCTGTGTTGAAAGATTAGCTGTTATCCTGATTGGCTTACCCCTAAATGTAATCTGCTTCCTTTCTCTTGTAGCTTTTAAATTTCTCTCCTTATTCTGTATGTTGGGCATCTTCATTATAATGTGTCTAGGTGTGGATCTCTTATGATTTTGCACATTCGGCATCCTGTAGGCTTCTAGGATTTGGGATTCTGTCTCATTCTTCAAGTCTGGGAAGTTTTCTCATATTATTTCATTGAATAGATTGCTCATTCCTTTGGTTTGGAGCTCTATACCTTCCTGTATCCCAATGACTCTTAAGTTTGGTCTCTTTATGTTATCCCATATTTCTTGGATGTTCTGCTCATGGTTTCTTAACAGTCTTGCTGAGCTGTCTATGTTCTTTTCAAGTTGAAATACTTTGTCTTCATTGTCTGATGTTCTATCTTCTAAGTGTTCTACTCTGCTGGTAGTATTCTCAATTGAGTTTTTAAGTTGGTTTTTTGCTTCCTGCATTTCTAGGATTTCTGTTTGTTTGTTTTTTATAACCTCTATCTCCCTGTATAGTTGATCTTTTGCTTCCTGGATTTGTTTGTGTAATTCATTGTCAAAGTGATCTTTCATTGTCTGATTTTGCTGTCTAATGTCTTCCTTGAGACTTCAGATCAACTGAAGCATGTATATCCTGAATTCTTTATCTGACATTCCATCTGCTGCAGCTATTACCTCTTCTAAAGTTGAGTTGACCTGCATTGCTTGTGGTCCTTTCTTTCCTTGTCTTTTCATACTGCTTGCATTTCTTTCTGCTTGGTGAAACTGTTGTGTTTTTGAAATTTTCCCCCTATATATTTATATTGCTCTTGTATAGTTGAAAATTCTCCCTTGCAGGGTCGGGCGGCTGCTGTGCTCCTCCTCCAATTGGGGTGATCTGTCTACCATGCTGACGGGCCACTGGGCCTGTTCTGCCGGTCAGTCGCAGGTCTGCCTACCTTCCAGGCACAGGCGGCGGCTCTGCTCTGCCCTTACTCCAATTGGTGTGACGTGTCTACCACGCTGGTGGGTCGCTGGTCTTGTTCCAAGAGTGGGAGGCAGCTCTGCTCTGCCCCTACTCCAATTGGGGTGACGTGACTGCCAGGCCGGCGGGCCGCTGGGCCTGTTCCGGGCACGGGCGGCAGCTCTGCTGTGCCCTTTTGTCTTGATGACAAAGTGAGAGAGACTCGGGTGTTTGTGACTCACTCTCTTTACCAGGAGACCAACTGTTTCTGTCGCCACTGGAATCACTGAAGTTCTCTCCTCCGCCGCTTTCTGGTGACATCAGATCTCTGCCATGTTGGTATCCCATGCGAATGGCAGCATTTCGTTCCCTTTGCCGGGTGACCAAAGCAACAGGTGAGTCCTGACCGGCCCTCATAAGCCCCGTCTCAATCCTGTTGCCACTGCCTATGAAGGCTCAGTTGGTATTTACCTCCACAGTATTCAGCAGGACCCTGACCGAGAAACAGTTTCCGCGGGTTCTTTAGCCCTGGGCCAGAGCAGTTCCGGGAGCCAGAATTCGGCCACTCTGGGCTCGGTGTATGTTCTGATAGGAGCAGGCTCCAAGAAGCAGTTTCCGTGGGTTCTTTAGCACTGAGCCTGAGTATTTTGTCTGCAAGACGCAGGCGAATGGCAGCCTGAAATTACCTGTTCTATGGCTGAATGAGCTGCAATCAGTTGAAAACAGGGATGGTGACGTCAGCTCTCCAAGATGGTGGCCGCTGGCTTCCTCTGTGTCAGATGATCCTTTAAGAGCATCACCCTCTATCTTGACATGATATTTCATTGAAATAAAAGCATCTAAATTCAGCTCTGACAATAAAACCACAGACAACAGGATCCTTTATCATCTATGATCTTATTGTGACATAATCTTCCACCAAGAGGGTCACCAAATCAAGAAAGAAGCTTTGGACAAGGAAGTCCGTGAGTTGATATACAGCTTATAGTGACTCTGATATTTTCTTTCCCTTTCTTTTCCTTTTATGCTTCTTCCACATTCAATAATGGTAAATTTTCCAGGAGGAAAAGGTGTTCAAAATGCTAAAAAATGTATAAGTAATAGGATTGGTAAAGTCTTATAGATGTATAAGCCAAAACTAGGAAATCACACTGGAGGTAAGTTGTGCTTTTAGGAAGGAAGAGGTAACAGAAATCAAGCAAATCAATGTAGAAACAACCACATAATTAAAGAAAGGAAAACTCCTCCTAAGGAATAAACATTTTCATAATAATAATATATTCCATATATACCCATTATATACAACATAACCACCATATATAAACAATGTTTAATATACACATGGGGGGATCTCTATATTTATCTGATGGACTACTGCTCTATTGGGCTCTTGACTCTACCTGTGCATGGGAAACTTGCATCTATAATATATACAGGCTCACATGTCCACTCAAAGGCCATTGGGCCTTCTCTGTGGAAGCTGAAAGGAGAAGAAGATTCAGTACCAATTCCAGTTCTCCCTTTGCTAATCACTCCTGGAAAACCCATTTCTTATGTGCGGGCCTATTGACCCATCTAGTGGCCAAGGTACAGTGACAGAGATCATGTGTCCAATGCACATGTGATCATTTGTACATGTGCTTAGTTATTCTTGGATGAGCGGTGCCCAGACAAGGGTCCCTAAAATAAAGTTATCCAATTGAAAAACAGGGCTTTGAAGTAACAATGAGTTCATGTTTATTATCCCAATATGATTCACCTTAGTTACTTTTTCTGGAGAGAACATTCTACAGAGATACCAGGGCATGGGAGAAAATAAAGGATTTGTTAATCTTTATCCACAGGCAGAAAAGATCATGGAAAGAAATGGTGGACATATTTTTTTTAATAATTTTTTTTGGGTACCAGGGATTGAAATCAGGGACACTCAACCACTTAGCCACATCCCCATCCCTATTCTGTATTTCATTTAGAGACAGGGTCTCAATGAGTTGGTTAGTGTCTCCCTGTTTCTGAGGCTGGCTTTGAACTTGTAATCTTTCTGTCTCAGCTTCCTGAGCCTTTGGGATTATAGGCCTGAGCTACCATGCTTGGCACAGTGGACATTCATTAAGGGTATAATCAGTCTGTGAAGTGCTCATGATGCTCTCCCTTGTAACTGCAACCTACATGCAAATATATGGCTGGCACAGTAAAGGCCACAATGAAAGAAATCTGACCAGACCATAGGAAAAGAGCAAATCTTAGACCCACCTGACCTCTGTACCTACTCTGAAACAAAATGGGTGTCTGCCTCTGCATGCATGTGTCTCAGCCTAGACAGTGGAGTTGAGTGCAGAGAATTTGCACTTTACCAGAAAGATAAATTGAATTCATTTAAGTAGTACTCACTGGCTCCATCCACAGCAGAGCTGACTTTAGGCTCATCTGATGGGACGACAGAGCTTCTGAAAAGTTCTTGTGTGTCAGGTGAATCAGGATGACCAGAGGGTACAAAATATTTTTCGTCCAGCAGGAGATCATTCTCTTTCTCCTCATGTAGTTCACTGTTGAGACTGCTGAGAATGTACTGGCCAGATAACAAGCTCATGAGGAAGGAGGCTTGACTCCACCTATAAGGTACAGAAGGAGCACATAATAAGAAACATAGCAGTGGATGAACCTTGTGCATGACTGATATTGACACACATAGTTGGCGAGCGAATACACCCTGCTACATTATAGAGGGCCAGAGAACTTGTGCCTTCTAGAATTTTTTCTATCTATTTTTTGACTTAATACTCATTTTTCTATCCATTTTCTTGAAATAATACTCATTTCTGCTTTTCTTGCTATGGCATACCTGTCCATGATCTCAGACCATTAGTGTAGAAAGACAGTATACTTCTAATCCTGATTTTACAACTTACAAAGTTAACAACAGATTTCCTTAAAAGCAAGAAATGCCCAAAACTGACTGCGCAGTTCTTCTTAGTCACACTCACTGTACCAGCACCAGGAGGACAAAAGATAACCTTGCTAAAGGGCTCCATCACACTGGCCTGAGTCAACATCACCACTGCCAACAGCAGTCTTTCTTTACATTTGGTCATGAAATATGTCTACTTTGACCTCATGATCTATCCTTTCAGATCATCCTTAACCCCTTAGTTTACCCTTTTTACTACCCTCAGATCATTTGTTGTTACCTGGAATTCAGTGAATCTTGATCTTTATGATCCTGATTTTCATGGTTTTCTGCAAACAATTAAAAAACATCCAGGAGTCATTAAATAGTGCTATTCCACCCATTTCAACTAGAGCCCATGTGGGTTCTCCAGTCACCTTGGCTAGACAGCAATAAGAATCTGCAAGAAATCTTGGAAGTTATTGCAATGGAGGTCAGGAATGAGCAGAAAAAGGAGTCATGGAACATGGAGTGGACTAAGGGGTGAAGACATAATGACTCTTGACCTGTTTGGGTCTGCCACCTATAGCCCAGATGTAGTTTAGTTGTTGTAATCTTTCTCATCAGTTTTCACGATTTTCCTTTGTATGTCCAAGATAAAATCCAGGATTGACTTAGTCCTGTTTACCAGGGAGGGTCCAAGAAGGAGTCATGTGCCAGTGACCTATGAAGGCCATGTTCCCAGGAGAAAGAGGCAGTGGAGTCAAGGAAGCTGGGCAGAGAAGGCAAAAAAGCCTAGACAGCGTGTGATTCCAGGGAAGGTGGCATGTGTCTGAAAAGATGCTCTTCATGGGATTAGGACCCCCATCGAGCTGGGCTTTCCTGTGGCAGTTACAGGGAATATCAGGACAGCAGATATAGGAACAGAGCAGAGTTCAGAATGCAAACAAGAGATGGAGATGGAAGGGCCTGTCAGGGTGGGAGACCATGAAAAAGAGAGGTAAGACCAGACAGTCTCCATATGCTGTTGGAAAGAACCAATGGTGAAGAGAAATCACAGCAGAAGGAGCTACATCCTCATAGAGAGAGCTAAAATGACTAAGTGCATCCCGGAGCCACAGGAGCCATCACCACTCTACTCAAAGCTTGAAGTCCTGGGAATCTGCATGCCATTCTCCAATTGCTGAAGAGTTGTTTTCTTTTCATGATCTTCTGTGTCAGGACACTCGTGGTTTCAATGAGGACATGCAGCTCACACTCAGGTGTTTTGACAGCTCAGCCTCCAAGGGCATCACCCACTAGCTTGGGAGGGTTTTTCACTTCAATGAAAGTATCTAACTTCAGCTCTGAAAATAAAACAGGAAGTATTATCCTGTGACACATCTATTGACCAAAAGGGTCACCAAATCAAGAAAGCAGACTTTCACAAGAAAGTGCAAGAATGTGCAGCTTATAGAGACTGATACTTTCATTTTGTTGATGATAAACTTGACAGGAGGCAAGCATACTTCTAATTTATGAAAATATTCAAGAAAAATGGACATAATAGACACCTATAGCTCCCAGGTATATAAGGCAGTGCTTTTAGTAGGGAAGAGATTATAGAAATTAAGCAAAATCAAAGTAGAAGGAAAACTGTATGAACGTAAAGAACTGGGAAAGACTTGTGCCTGGAAAATTTTAAATCTTGCAAACAATTGACTTACTTTACATGCAGGCATTATTACTAATGTAACTACTATATATGCCTAATATATGATGGATACATCTGATGAACATCATTATGAATGTTTAATTGAAGGATTGCATAATATTTTGATTTTCCGGCCAGTAGAAGTTAAAAATAATTTAGAAACATGAGAAAAAAGAGATGTTCAAAAAGTAGATGACTTGTTAGACACCAGAACACCATTACACAACTGAGCCTGTGGGCTGAGTCTTGACTGGGATTGTGGGAGCATCCAAGACAGTCCAGCAGGAAGAAAAGATGGTGAACCTCCTCAAGTTATCACATGTGCTTCACGAACTACACACCACTGACGCACACTGAGCCCATTTCAGGGAGTGCCCCACATGAGGGACAGGTGTTTCTTCTCTTGTGTGACCCTCAGAGGTTTGTAATGAGTGTGAGGGTGCCCACATCTGTCAGATGAGTGTGGCACCTGACACGAGAACCAGAGGCTCCAGAAGCTGATATTGAGGGAGACAGAGAATCAAGATGAACACAACCCAGATTAAGGGGGCAAGAGGGACTGAAAGCTCAGAACTGAATCCTTGTGAGGACACTGACAACATGGCTATGGAGACAGATGAATGGAGAGGAAAGACTCAGTGTGGAATCATCGAGGAGGCCAATTTGTGCACTTTCTGTGTGAAGGTGTCACTTTATTTCAGAGAGGAGGAAAGGAGAAAAGTGATCTGTATATGTCAGGACATAGAATTGTGGGCCCAGGATTTATACTATTACTGAAAAACTGCTCTCTATCAAATGAAAATGTCTTTGTGAAATCATATTTATCAAATCACCAGAAGTTAGCTAAGTATTTGAGATTACATAGTCAAAGCTTGCATTAAAATTTTTAAAATTTTTGTTGAATTGGCACTATAGAAATTATTTTAACACCTAGGATATACACATGGCCAAGGCCAGCCCAGGACCTGAGAGTGTATCTAACCCTAAACCTCAGGCTCTGGCTCACCTCACCATGTCAGAGAATCTCAGCTTCCAGTATGACCCTGAGAGAACACGGAGAGTCCCATCATCTCTGCCACCCACAACATTCTGACAACCAACACATGGATCAGGGCTTACGAATTCCCTTTCCTTCCCGACCTGGGAAGAGTGTCCACTGTTTTCCAGAATCAGTGTTGGCTACACAGCTATTGATAGCAGAGGAAAGGCTCATCCTGGCTCCCCATCACCACAGTTGAACTGGTGACCTAACATTGTCCCCTGACATCTGCTCATTTGGGCATTTACATCCAGGTGTGCATCTGAGGCTTGCATCTCTGACACATCAGGGCTTACATGTACACTCAGCGGCCCTTGGAAACAGGCCTTCTCAGTTAGACCTGAAAGGAGAAGAGGGTTCAGTAACTATCCCAGTTTTCTCTTTGTTTAGTAGCCCCTGAATGCCCATTTCTTATGTCCCTGCCTGTTGGGGAAACCAGCTAGTGATTCAGGCACAATGATAGAGATCATGAGTGTGATGGATATGTCACCTTTGGTTTCTGTGCCTGGGATGCTAAGAAGGCAAAAATGAATAAATAGGATGGCAAACTGCACAGCTTCTTCATAATAAAGGAAACAATCAATAATGTGAAGAGAGAGCCTACAGAATGAGAAAAAGTTTTTACCAAATGCACCTCAGACAAGAGCATACAACAATCTCCAGGATATATTAAGAACTCAAAAATCTTAACACCAAAAAAGCCCAAATACCCCAATAAATAAATGGGCAAAGGACTGAACAAGCACTTCATAGACGAAGAAAAATGGTTAAAAGATATATAAACAAATGTTTAACATCTCTAACAATTAGAGAAATGCAAATTAAAACTACACAACTACACGGAGATTCCATCTCACCTGAATCAGAATGGCAATTATAAAGAATATAAGTAACAATAAATGTTGGTGGGGATGTGGTGAGAAAGGTACACTCATACATTTTGGGCAGGACTGCAAATTAGAGCAGCCACTATGGAAAGCAATATGGAGATCCTTTAGAAAACTTGGAATGGAACCACCATTTGACATCATCAACAGATGAGTGGAAAAAGAAAATGTGGTGTGTACACAGAATGGAATATGACTCAGCCATAAAGAAAAATAAAATAATGGCATTTGCCAGTAAATGGATGAAACTGGAGATATCAAACTAAGTAAAATAAGCCAATCCTCAAACATCCTCAGATGCATACCTATTGTCATATATTTTCTCTGATTTGTAGATGCTAACACAAAAGGGAGGTTGGGGAGGGGAATAATAGAAATCCACTGGATTGAACAAAGGAAAATAAAAGGATGGGAGGGGAGAGAGGAATAGGAAAGACAGTAGAATTAACTGGACCTAACATTATTAGCCTCGTATTTGAATACATAACCAGGGTAAATTCACATCATGTACAACCACAAGAGTGGGATCCTAAATAGAATAAGTTATACTCTACTAATGTATAATTTGCTAAAATACATTCTACTGTCATATGTTACTAAATAAGAACAACAATAACAGCAAAGGCAGGTGCTCAGAAAAGACTGTCCCTAAAGGGAAATCATCCACTTGAGAAAAATGGCTTTGAAGGGAAAATGACTTCAAGGTTATTTTCCCAGTATTATTAAACTCAGTCACTTTTTGTAGAGAGCACATCTATTGAAACTCAAGGATGTGGTTGAAATAAAAAGAGTTATTGATCTCTATCCACAGGGAGAAAAGATCATGGAAAGAGACGGTGCCTCAAGAATCTAGGATACCGGGGGAAGATGGCGGCGAGGGGAGTGCATTGCCCCCGTGTGCCACGTCACTGTGTGGGAGAATGACGAGTCAGGACTGCTAAAGGCTATCTTGTTAGGAATTTCCAGCAATAGTGGGGTGCTCCGGAACCTGGAGGAAGGATTTCCATTGCACGAGGATCGGCTACGGGGACTCAAACGCGAGAGATTTGTCGCACGGAGGGTAACACTGCTTATTCAGCAAATCGCCCTGTGGTTAGAGTCTGCAGCGTGCGCTGGGAAAAGAGGAGATAGCGACGCAGGGATACAGCGCTGCAGTTTCTGCCAGCCATGCAAGCACCGTACTCAGTGCTGAATTCTGGGTTCGAGACGGGGGAAGGAAGCGGTCGATTTCGGTTCTCCACACCAGTCAGACCACAGAGGAAGCCAGCGGCCACCATCTTGGAGAGCTGACGTCACCATCCCTGTTTTCGACTGACCGCAGCTCATTCAGCCATAGAACAGGTAATTTCAGGCTGCCATTCACCTGCGGCTTGCAGACAGATTACTCAGGCTCAGTGCTAAATAACCCGTGGAAACTGCTTCTTGGAGCCTGCTCTTATCAGAGCATACACTGAGCATGGAGCGGCCGAGTTCCCGCTCTGGCCCAGGGCTAAGAAGCCCGCGGAAACTGCTTCTCGGTCCGGGTCCTGCTGAGTACTGTGGAGGTAAATACCAACCGAGCCTTCATAGGCAGTGGCAACAGGATTGAGACGGGGCTTATGAGGGCCGGTCAGGACTCACCCATTGCTTTGGTCACCCGGCAAAGGGAACGAAATGCTGCCATTCGCATAGGATACCAACATGGCAGAGATCTGATGTCATCAGAAAGCGGCGGAGGAGAGAACTTCATCAATACCAGCGGCGACAGAAACAGTTGGTCTCCTGGTAGGGAGGGTGAGTCACAGACACCCGAGTCTCTCTCGCTTTGTCTTCGAGCCAGAGGGGAGGAGCCGGGCCGCCGCCCGCACCTGGAGCAGGCCCAGCGGCTCGCCGGCGTGGTGGTTGCCTGACCCCAATTGGAGAGGGGGCGGAGAGGAGCCGCCACCCGCGCCCGCAAGGTGGGCAGACCTGCGACCCAGTGGTACGCGGGTGTGGTAGGAGGGGCAGGGCAGAGCTGCCGCCCGAGCCTGCAAGGTAAGCAGACCTGCGACAGACTGGCAAGTCAGGCCCAGCGGCCTGCCAGTGTGGTACACACATCACCCCAACTGGAGTAGGGGCAGAGCAGAGCCTTCGCCCGCGCCTGGATCAGGCCCCGCCGGTGTGGTGGTCACGTGACCCCAATTGGAGTGGGGGCGGAGCAGAACCACCACCCATGCCCGCAGGGTGGGCAGACCTGCAACCAACCTGCAGATCAGGCCCAGCGGTCCACGGGCGTGGTAGGAGGGGCAGGGCACAGCCACGGCCCACACCAGGAACAGGCCCAGCTACCTGCCGGCGTGGTAGTCATGACACCCCAATTGGAGTAGGGGCAGAGCAGAGCCGCCACTCGTGCCCGAAAGGTGGGCAGACCTGTGACCGACCAGCGGGACAGGTCCAGTGGCCTGCCGGTGCGACAGACACGTCACCCCATTTGGAGTAGGGGCAGAGCAGAGCCGCCGCCTGTGCCCGCAAGGTAGGCAGACCTGCGACCGACCGGTGGAACAGGCCCAGCGGCCGGCCGGGGTGGTAGGCACGTCACCCCAATTGGAGTAGGGGCAGAGCACAGCCGCCTCCCGCGCCCGGAATAAGCCCAGCGACCCGCCCGCACCTGCAAGGTAGGCAGACCGCCACCTGACCCTGCAAGAGAGACTTTTCAACTATACAAGAGCAATATAAATATACAGGGGGAAATATTTTCAAAAACACAACATTTTCACCAAGCAGAAAGAAACGCAAGCAGTATGAAAAGACAAGGAAAGAAAGGACCACAAGCAATGCAGGTCAACTCAACTTTAGAAGAGGTAACAGCTGCAGCAGATGGAATGTCAGATAAAGAATTCAGGATATACATGCTTCAGTTGATCTGAAGTCTCAAGGAAGACATTAGACAGCAAAATCAGACAATGAAAGATCACTTTGACAATGAATTACACAAACAAATCCAGGAAGCAAAAGATCAACTATACAGGGAGATAGAGGTTATAAAAAACAAACAAACAGAAATCCTAGAAATGCAGGAAGCAAAAAACCAACTTAAAAACTCAATTGAGAATACTACCAGCAGAGTAGAACACTTAGAAGATAGAACATCAGACAATGAAGACAAAGTATTTCAACTTGAAAAGAACATAGACAGCTCAGCAAGACTGTTAAGAAACCATGAGCAGAACATCCAAGAAATATGGGATAACATAAAGAGACCAAACTTAAGAGTCATTGGGATACAGGAAGGTATAGAGCTCCAAACCAAAGGAATGAGCAATCTATTCAATGAAATAATATGAGAAAACTTCCCAGACTTGAAGAATGAGACAGAATCCCAAATCCTAGAAGCCTACAGGATGCCGAATGTGCAAAATCATAAGAGATCCACACCTAGACACATTATAATGAAGATGCCCAACATACAGAATAAGGAGAGAAATTTAAAAGCTACAAGAGAAAGGAAGCAGATTACATTTAGGGGTAAGCCAATCAGGATAACAGCTGATCATTCAACACAGACTCTGAAAGCTAGAAGATCCTGGAATAACATTTCAAACACTGAAAGAAAATGGGTTCCAACCAAGAATTGTGTATCCAGCGAAATTAAGCTTCAGGATGGAAGATGAAATTAAAACCTTCCACGATAAACAAAAGTTAAAAGAATTTACAGCTAGAAAACCATCTCTTCAAAACATCCTTGGCAAAACATTACAGGAAGAGGAAATGGAAAATAACAATGAAAACCAACAGTGGGAGGTAGGACAGTAAAGGGGGGAAAATAATCAAAGAGGAAAACAAACCATGTTTAGTAACAGAAATAAACAAATATGGCTGGAAGAACAACCGATATCTCAATAATAACCCTAAATGTTAATGGCTTAAACTCACCAATTAAGATACACAGGCTAGTAGAATGGATCACAAAACAAGACCCAACAATATGCTGCCTACAGGAGACACATTTGATAGGAAAAGACATACATAGGCTGAAGGTGAAAGGTTGGGAAAAATCATATCACTCATATGGACTTCGGAAACAAGCAGGAGTGTCCATACTCATTTCAAATAAAATAGATTTCAAGCCAAAGTTAATCAAAAGGGATAAAGAGGGACACTACATACTGCTCAAGGGAACCATACACCAACAAGACATAACAATCATAAATATATATGCCCCAAACAATGGTGCAGCTATGTTCATCAAACAAACTCTTCTCAAGTTCAAGAGTCTAATAGACCACCATACAATAATCATGGGAGACTTCAACACACCTCTCTCACCACTGGACAGATCTTCCAAACAAAAGTTGAATAAGGAAACTATAGAACTCAATAACACAATTAATAACCTAGACTTAATTGACATATATAGAATATACTACCCAACATCAAGCAGTTACACTTTTTTCTCAGCCGCACATGGATCCTTCTCAAAAATAGATCATATATTATGTCACAGGGCAAGTCTTAGACAATATAAAGGAGTACAGATAATACCATGCATCTTATCTGATCATAATGGAATGAAACTGAAAATCAACAATAAAAGAAGGAAGGAAAAATCATGCATCACTTGGAGAATGAACAGTAGGTTACTGAATGATCAATGGGTTATAGAAGACATCAAGGAGGAAATTAAAAAATTCTTAGAGATAAAAGAAAACACAGACACAACATATCGGAATCCATGGGACACAATGAAAGCAGTTCTAACAGGAAAATTCATTGCTTGGAGTTCATTCCTTAAAAAAAGAAAAAACCAACAAATAAATGATCTCATACTTCATCTCAAAATCTAGAAAAAGAAGAGCAAAACAACAGCAAAAGAAGTAGAAGGCAAGAAATAATTAAAATCAGAGCTGAAATTAATGAAATCAAAACAAAAGAAACAATTGAAAAAATTGACAAAACTAAAAGTTGGTTCTTTGAAAAAATAAATAAAATCGACAGACCCTTAGCCATGCTAATGAAGAGAAGAAGAGAGAGAACTCAAATTACTAGCATATGGGATGAAAAAGGCAATATCACAACAGACACTTCAGAAATACAGAAGATAATCAGAAATTATTTTGAATCCTTATACGCCAATAAATTAGAAGATAGTGAAGGCATCGATATATTTCTTAAGTCATATGATCTGCCCAGATTGAGTCAGGAGGATATAGACAACCTAAACAGACCAATATCAATTGAGGAAATAGAAGAAACCATCAAAAGACTACCAACTAAGAAAAGCCCAGGACCGGATGGGTATACAGCAGAGTTTTACAAAACCTTTAAAGAGGAACTAATACCAATACTTTTCAAGCTACTTCAGGAAATAGAAAAAGAGGGAGTACTTCCAAATTCATTCTACGAGGCCAACATTACCCTGATACCTAAACCAGACAAAGACACTTCAAAGAAAGAAAACTACAGACCAATATCTCTAATGAACCTAGATGCAAAAATCCTCAATAAAATTCTGGCGAATCAGATACAAAAACATATCAAAAAAATTGTGCACCATGATCAAGTAGGATTCATCCCTGGGGTGCAAGGCTGGTTCAATATACGGAAATCAATAAATGTTATTCACCACATCAATAGACTTAAAAATAAGAACCATATGATCATCTCGATAGATGCGGAAAAAGCATTCAACAAAGTACAGCATCCCTTTATGTTCAAAACTCTAGAAAAACTAGGGAAAACAGGGACATACCTCAATATTGTAAAAGCAATCTATGCTAAGCCTCAGGCTAGCATCATTCTGAATGGAGAAAAATTGAAGGCATTCCCTCTAAAATCTGGAACAAGACAGGGATGCCCTCTCTCTCCACTTTGGTTCAACATAGTTCTCGAAACACTGGCCAGAGCAATTAGACAGATGAAAGAAATTAAAGGCATAAAAATAGGAAAAGAAGAACTTAAATTATCACTATTTGCAGATGACATGATTCTATACCTAGAAGACCCAAAAGGGTCTACAAAGAAATTATTAGAGCTAATAAATGAATTCAGCAAAGTGGCAGGATATAAAATCAACATGCATAAATCAAAGGCATTCCTGTATATCAGCGAGAAATCCTCTGAAATGGAAATGAGGACAACCACTCCATTCACAATATCTTCAAAAAAAATAAAATACTTGGGAATCAACCTAACAAAAGAGGTGAAAGACTTATACAATGAAAACTACAGAACCCTAAAGAGAGAAATAGAAGAAGATCTTAGAAGATGGAAAAATATACCCTGTTCATGGATAGGCAGAACTAACATCATCAAAATGGCGATATTACCAAAAGTTCTCTATAGGTTTAATGCAATGCCAATCAAAATCCCAACGGCATTTCTTATAGAAATAGAGAAAGCAATCATGAAATTCATATGGAAAAATAAAAGACCCAGAATAGCAAAAACAATGCTAAGCAGGATGTGTGAATCAGGCGGTATAGCGATACCAGACTTTAAACTATACTACAGAGCAATAGTAACAAAAACAGCATGGTACTGGTACCAAAACAGGCAGGTGGACCAATGGTACAGAATAGAGGACACAGAGACCAATCCACACAATTACAATTATCTTGTATTTGATAAAGGGGCTAAAAGCATGCAATGGAGGAAGGATAGCATCTTCAACAAATGGTGCTGGGAAAACTGGAAGTCCATATGCAACAAAATGAAACTGAATCCCTTTCTCTTGCCATGCACAAAAGTTAACTCAAAATGGATCAAGGAGCTTGATATCAAATCAGAGACACGCCGTCTGATAGAAGAAAAAGTTGGCTATGATCTACATACGGTGGGGTCGGGCTCCAAATTCCTCAATAGGACACCCATAGCACAAGAGTTAATAACTAGAATCAACAAATGGGACTTACTCTAACTAACAAGTTTTTTCTCAGCAAAAGAAACAATAAGAGAGGTAAATAGGGAGCGTACATCCTGGGAACAAATCTTTAGTCCTCACACTTCAGATAGAGCCCTAATATCCAGAGTATACAAAGAACTCAAAAAATTAGACAATAAGATAACAAACAACCCAATCAACAAATGGGCCAAGGACCCGAACAGACATTTCTCAGAGGAGGACATACTGTCAATCAACAAGTACATGGAAAAATGCTCAACATCTCTAGCAGTCAGAGAAATGCAAATCAAAACCACCCTAAGATACCATCTCATTCCAGTAAGATTGGCAGCCATTATGAAGTCAAACAACAACAAGTGCTGGAGAGGATGTGGGGAAAAGGGTACACTTGTACATTGCTGGTGGGACTGCAAATTGGTGCAGCCAATTTGGAAAGCAGTATGGAGATTTCTTGGAAAGCTGAGAATGGAGCCACCATTTGACCCAGCTATTCCCCTTCTCGGTCTATTCCCTAAAGACCTAAAAAGAGCATGCTACAGAGACACTGCTACATCGATGTTCATAGCAGCTCAATTCACAATAGTAAGACTGTGGAACCAACCTAGATGCCCTTCAATAGACGAATGGATTAAAAAAATGTGGCATTTATACACAATGGAGTATTACTCTGCATTAAAAAATGACAAAATCATAGAATTTGCAGGGAAATGGATGGCATTAGAGCAGATTATGCTAAGTGAAGCTAGACAATCCCTAAAAAACAAATGCCAAATGTCTTCTTTGATATAAGGAGAGTAACTAAGAACAGAGTAGGGACGAAGAGCATGAGAAGAAAATTAACATTAAACAGGGATGAGAGGTGGGATGGAAAGGGAGAGAGAAGGGAAATTGCATGGAAATGGAAGGAGACCCTCAGGGTTATACAAAAGTACATACAAGAGGAAGTGAGGGGAAAGGGAAAAATAATACAAGGGGGAGAAATGAATGACAGTAGAGGGGGTAGAGAGAGAAGAGGGGAGGGGAGGGGGGATAGTAGAGGATAGGAAAGGCAGCAGAACACAACAGACACTAGTATGGCAATATGTAAATCAATGGATGTGTAACTGATGTGATTCTGCAATCTGTATATGGGGTAAAAATGGGAGTTCATAACCCAGTTGAATCAAATTGTGAAATATGATATATCAAGAAAAATGTAATGTTTTGAACAACCAACAATAAAAAATTAAAAAAAAAAAAAGAATCTAGGATACCATGGAAAGTGGTGTCGAGTGGCTGCATAACATTCCTAGTTATGGGACCTTCTCTGCATTTTGGAAGCCTATGACTCCTATGGCCTATGTACCACCCATCCATACACATATACAGTCTATTGCCACCTGGAGGCTGTTAGCAGCTATAAGCAATACAGCAGAGGAGCTGGCTCCTTATTGTAAATAAATTGTATGGAACCATGAAGAGATATCGGGTCCATAATCCTTATATTTTTCCACATTCTACAGTGAAATCTTGGATGTTCCTCCTGATAAAAATGAGTTCTATGTGCCTAGGGAAATGAATAGATATCTTCATAAATTGAGCTGACTGAAGGTTTCCAGCAGCCTCATGCCAACCCAGGTCAGGCTCAGGAAGGAGTGGGACCAACAGGGCCTGCTGCCCACTGCTGTGTTCTCCACACTCTCTCCTTGAAAATTCCTCATTCTCACCACAGTCTGCTTCAGTTTTCTCAAAATTTCTTCCATGTGACTGTTTGGCTCCATCACCCTGAGAGCACACCACATCAGACTCTCATCACTGGTGTCTAGATTCTTCCACTCTCCTCCTCATTACCTTCTCTGGTTGTGAAGTTCCCCAAAGATCAACTGTCTCGTCAGGTTTACTTTTGTTAAGATACAGCTGCACAGTGTTATCCACGATGGCTCAAACTCCTGGCTACAAGGCAACCTCCTGCTGGGACCACTTGTGTGTGCAGCTGAGCCCAGCCCCACTAGCCTTCTCACTCAATGTCCTGCTCTTAACATGTTCTCACTCTGCTTGTGAAAACTGTATTCCTACCTCCCCCTAAATAATCCAACTCTCCATCTTGCATTCAAAGTCCTCATTCCTGGCCCCACAAGGTTATCCAACATTACATCCCAACACTCCCATACACCATCCTTCCTTGTCAGGCTGTCTCCTCCCCGACTCTCACTCTGCTTCACTTGTCTTCCAGCATTCAGGTCTTTGTCTACTGGTACTGCTCCCTGCCTGTCATGTGCTATGTGTTCCCAAATCTCAGTTCATACATCATTAATCATCTGTCACTGAAGACACTCAGTAAGATGTATGATAGATCCTCCTGACCTGAAGGGGAAATATCTTAAACCAATATACCTGTTCATGAAAGCAATGGTAAAGCAGAGAAAAAAAGGATTTTAGAGCAGAAAGAATTAAAAATGGCCACTGACACAAGAATCTCTTCATGGACTCTTGGCACTTCACAAATGCCTTGTATGGAAGGAATGCTTACTACCAGCCACTCTGTTGTTACATAATTTTTGTGGGAAGGAAAACTCCTTTTATATGTCCAACCCGTGACATCCTGGCCCATTCCTTTACATGGCTTCCTATTTAGTCTCGTAATATCACAAACAAATCTCCTCCTCTTCAATCTACTTCTTTCAGTTCCTTGAGGCTGGATCCTTCAATCATGGTGTACAATGTCTATTTCCACTGTGTCCAAACCCCCAGTCCCTCCTTCATATAGTGTCTATTATGAAAAGTGGCCAAATCTGTGAAATCCCTTGGGAAAGTCTCACCCTCCTACAAGGATATTCCATTTAAACTACCTTGAACTCAGACTGAAGGACTTTGAGGCACAGTTTAGTCTCAAGGTGGCCTTAATTCAATGTGGACTCGCTCTCTCTACCCCTTCTGTGAATGACTACAGAGCCAGGTCTACCCTCCAAGTCATCTGCAATGAATATTTTAAATTGGGTTAGAATTGTGTCATGTTTTCTGTTGCCTGCTTTTAGCAGGGAACCCTGATGACATTCTTCAAGGTTCATACCAGGAAATCCTCTGCAATTTTAGGAGATATTGGAGCCATGTTCCAAACTCTAAAGTATTGTTACATGCCATTAGTCTGGGCAAGATGGGAAAGTCCTCAACAAATTATCAAGTTATAGCTTAGTTATATTCATGCTGTTTCTGCAGGGCTTTCTGTGTACACAGAGGATGGATCTGAGCAGAGAGGTTGGCACCACTACTGTAGTCATGGCTGGGTCCTGTTCACAATATTCACGTTAGGGTCAGTGAACCCACATAGGATGAATATTTGTAGAACAAGGATGCTCCGTTTCTTTATCTCAGACTCATGTATAAAGGTGAATGAGTCCAGCTCCATTTGGAGGGAATAGATGAGGCATTGGCTCTTCCCATAGACAATATATACTGATTGTTTAATAGCTCAGCAACCCATGCCAGAGGCCTTGTGAGTTCTTTGTTCCAGAGAAGCAATGTTTCTATTTCTGTATGAAATTATCTCAAAAACATTGTAACAAAAAGAATTAGGAATGGGTGAACACCAACCCAGCCTAGTCCTAGAAAGATCAAGCTGCACAGCAGTAGAAACACGTTAGCTGAGGAATCAGACACTGACATGAGCCCTGTGTTCCCACCACACTCTAGTGGAGATTTTTGGGCAGGTAAGTGACCTTGCTGAGTTTCAATGTCCTCAGTACTATTGTAGAGACACCATCAACTATGGATAGTGTCTCTTGAGGATTTAATGGAGTAGACTGTATACATAGCTCACTTGGTAGTGGTCACAGTTCACAACATGTATTTCATTTATGTTTCTGAAGTGCTGTGACACTGAGAATAAATCTTTGCATAACTGCACCTCCGTGGAAATGGGAAAAAGAAAGAAGATAGTCACACCTTGAAAAGGCACTTACTGAAACAGGGGTTGGAAAATAAATTTTCTCAGTTAATTTTATTAGAAAACATTCTGATACAGGGAGATATCATAGACTTCTGCATTTCCTACGAATTGACTTAATGAGTAAAGACTCCAAAGAATTTCAAAGGTTTACCTGAGGAAAATTTGAACTCCACCTTGAGTGAGAGGAAAGAAGATTTAATTTTTTTTCTCTACATACTCTATGAAGCTGCTACTGCATAGGGCTCTTGCTCAACAAGAGTGATGTTTCTGGAAATTGTAGAGAGAAATACTCTCTGCTGTCTGAATAACTGGGTCAGTTCCCCATCATATACAATGGCCATTGACAATTTACATGAGAACATAACTCTCAGACTGAACATATGATTCAACATATAATCTCTGAAGGAAAAAAACATTTGTGCTCCTTAGGGCTGAAAACTGCAGCAATGTCCAGAGGAACAGAAATGGGAATGATAACTGAAGGAAAGCCTTCTCAGAGGAAGTCGAGAAACTGAGTCGGGACTCAAGAACTATAAGTGATTTCACAATGATTTTATAAATCTTCTGTCACATGCAAAGAAGAGAGGAAAGCACTGGTCAATAAATGCAATTTGCAAGGACAAGGCAGAAGGAATGACACTACCCCTTTAAAGACTGAGGCTTGGGGCTTGGGGTTGTGGCTCACCAGTAAAGTGCACGCCTAGCATGTGTGAGGCCCTGGGTTCGATCCTAAGCACTATATATAAATAAAAGTATTCTAACTATAACTAAAACATAAATATAAACAAACAAAGAAAAAAAGATTGAGGTCTGACAAATCCCTGTTGGAACAGGCTGTAGTAATGTCTGTGAGGTGCTTATAATCCCCTCCTCCTAACTTCAGTCTACCTGCAAATCTATGGCTGGCACACTACAGACCAGAACAAAAAAGCCTGATCTGGCAAAGAAAGTAACAAAGCCTCAGATACACCTGACCTCTGCACCTTCTCTGAAACAAAATGGGTCTCCTGGCTCTGTATGCATATGTCTCAGCCTAGACAGTGGAGTTGCATGCAGAGAATTTGGGCTTTTCCAGGGAGAGAAATTAAATTAATCTGAATTATGATAGGAGTACTCACTGGCTCCAGCCACAGCAGAGTTGACTTTAGGCCCATCTGATGGGAACACAGAGCTTTTGAGTTCTTGTGTGTCAGATGAATCAGGATGACCAGAGGGTAGAAAATACTTTTCATCCAGCAGGAGGTCATTTTCTTCCTCTTCCTGCAGTTCACTGTTGAGATTGCTGAGACAGCTGAGGCAGGGAAGAGCAAAAGATGAAATCACAGTGGTTTAGAAGTTACAGCCTCCCAACTGATCCTGATTCAAAGCTGAAGGGTGGAGTCTCAAACAGGTGCCTCCCTTCAAAAATGATCCAGAAAACTATTTTCATCTCATGGACATAGTTTAGGTGCCACGGTATGAGAGAGAGACCAAGAGCCACCAGTGCCCAGTGTATTGAACAGATAACAAGCTGATGAGGAAGGAGGCTCAACCCCACCTATAAGGTATAGTCTCAGAAGGATCACACAATGAGAAGCAGAACAGGAGTCGACCTTGTGAATAAAACATGGTGAATTTTAGACACAACTGTCTGATCAATAGTCTCCTGAATTGAAGAGTCTCAGAGACATTTTGCCTTCTTTGCACATTCATGTTATGACATGATATAATTTTCGTTCTATCTACTTTTTCTTGCTATGGCATACCTGTCCATGAGTCCAGGCTAATAGTACAGAAATGATTTTTGGGTCTCATCCTGAGTTTAGCATTTACCAAGGGAATATATGATTATTTTAAGAGCTAGAAGTGCCCAAGGCTGCTCAGTTCTCCATTAACAAACTCACTCTTACAACACCATAAAGAAAACAGAGAACTTTGCTAAATGCTTCCATCATCTTGGGTTGAATCAACAACTTCACTGCACTCAGCAGTCCTACTATGCCTTTAAGAAACCTGTGACTACATTTGACCTCATGCTCTGTACTTTTAGAATCTCTGCACCCCCTTTATTTTACCCATTCGTTCTAGCCTCTGGTCATTCATTGTTACCTGAAATACAGTGACTCTTCTTCATCATTGGCCCCATTGTCATGTTGGTCTGTAAACATTCAGAAATGTAGAGGTCATTCAATAATTCCACTTTACTCACTCCAATACAGACACCTCCCTCAGAAGAAGACATAATCTATGTATACATAATTCAGGAAGCAACTAAGGGACTTAAACTAGAAGAACTCACATGTTGAGTTTAAAGAACTGGTCTGGGATGCTATGCTGACCCATCATGCACAATGTCTATGACTGGGTGGATCATTTCTATGGAATGCTCTTCATTTAATTGTACAAAGTCAAAATACATTTTGGTCTCCTGATCCCTGGATACTTGTCCAGGTTCTTCTGGATTTCACTAACTGCACCTTTCGTCTTTCCTTCCACAAAGCTCATTTCAAGACTTAGTGGATCTGTGCCCCCTCAAAATTCTCAAATAGAACCAGTTCCATTCCCTATGAAGAGGATTAAAATCCCTGAGCCTCATTTCCCTCAATATTGGGGATTTTTAAGAATCTCAAAGTTGACTTTGGCAGTGTACTAGAAGGAAATTCCTCTTTGAGAAATGCTCTAGTATAAACAAATAGACTACTATTTCACTCTAGCATTTTAGCAGAAGCAAACTTAAACATTTCAATGTTCGCATTTTTCTTTTTTTTGGTACTGGGGATTGAACTCAGGGGCACACAACTACTGAGCCACATACTGAGGTCTATTTTGTATCTTATTTAGAGACAGGGTCTGAGTTCTTAAATGCCTCGCTTTTTGCTGAGGCTGGCTTTAAACTTGCAATCCTCCTGCCTCAGACTGCTGAGCTGTTGGGATTACAGGCTTGTGCCTATAATAAAATGATCAAACATTAGCAAGAACATTGTAGGAGAGATCAGTTGTCCCAGGTTGGAAGAAAATAGCATGCAGAGTCTTTTATGCACATGCACCAATGGTGCCTGTGAGTAGGTTAGAATCTGTACAACTTCCCTACTGTTGTTAGTACCTGAATTTGTCACTGGACCCTCAGAAGTATGACTACTAGTCCCAGGTGGTCTGAACAGAGGCCTAAGGGAGTGTGACAGAAGAGCGAGGGGATACTCCTTTCAAAGAGAAGTAAAGCAGCATCTAGAGGTTGGAGCTGGGCTGCGTGCCGAGCCCTGTCCTCCGAAGGCTGGACTGCAGCCTCGAGCGCCTCGGTGGCCTGTTTGCCGCTGCACCTTCGGGCAGAGCCTGCTCTGGGGTCGTTCTGCACCCCCCTGCCAGGGGACCCATGCTCCAGAGGAGGGGGACGGAGAGCCGCGGTGGCAGCCACTTGGGCCCCAGGGGCCGGGCACCAGGCTGAAGAGCTGTGGAGGCCAGGGCGGCTCTGCTACGGTCGCAGACGAGCGCGGAGCTCGTGAGCGCAGCCCAGAGACGGAGGCGACGGCGGCAGGGTTTCATTTCTAGAAATCTTGACTGGAAACAGAAGCAGCAGTTTGTATAATCCCAAGAACTTGCTTATGCCAGGAAGCTGTAAGGGCAACATGAATATCATTGAGGAGATCTAACATGGTGGCAGAGAGATCAAGTCTCTGACATCTTCAACTGCGCGGGCATAGGGAGCCGTAAACTGTCTAAATGCTGTTTGCTCAGGATCACTAGGCAATGCTGAGCTGACGTGGAGCTGGGGTGTACAGGCTGGGCCCCTCAGAACACACACACAGAGCCCGAATCGGAGGCAATTAAGCTCCGGTTCGCCTGCTTCCTGTGACTCAGCACTAACGATCCTGCTGAAATAATTGGCCGGCCCTTAGGAACTTACAGAGGTAAAAGCCAACCGAGCCTTCATAGGCAGTGGCCACAGGACTGAAACGGGGATTGGGAGAGACAGTCAGGACCCACCCATTGCATTGGTCACCCGGCAAAGGGAACGAACGGTCACCATTTGCATGGGATACCACCATGGCAGAGAAATGGTGTCTCGGGCGGAGGAGATAACTGCATTGAAACCAGCGCGACAGGTGTGTAATCCCCTAGTCATCTCTCTCCACACAGCAGGGAAACCTTAAGGGCCACTCCCAGCTCTCCTGTGAACGCAATAACCAGACCCAGGGAATCAGGAGTGGCGCGGGACTCGGGGCGCGGAACTCCCGGCTACCGCTCCCACCAGTGCTGACAACTGAGGTCTCTTGCACCAGCTACCGGGGGCATGGCTACAGGAGGGCAAGCAAATTCGCTGGGGGATCTCAGCCCCAAGCTCTACAAACTTAGGGTCTGAGGGAGGCGAACAGGGAGAGTGAGCCCAGGTGTTCATGAAAACAGGGCTCCCAGGAGCAGCAGACCTGGTGTGTAGCCAGTATTGTGGTGAGCGCCACAGGTGAGCACGGCCTGGCTTGAGGAAACACAAGACAAGGCCCTAGACACTCAGGATTGGAGACCCGCCCAGTCTAGGAGAAAGAGCTGCTGCACAGTGAATGGTTCCCACCTATTGAGAGGAGAAGCTTGGCCCAGTGGGCACAGCTCCACCTACTGGAAGAGAAGTTAATAGAACTCTAGGACTGCATTTATTATTATTATTATTATTATCATTTTTTTCTTTTCTTTTTCTTTTTTTTCTTTCTTCTTTTTCTTTCATTTTCAATTTTTATTTGTTGTTGTTCTTTAACTTTTTTCAATGTTTCTAATTTTTTTTATTTTATTATTATTATTATTTTTAAATTTTAATTTTCATTTTTTATTATCATTATTATTTTTGTTAAAAATTTTTTTTCGTCTTTTCTTTCTTTCTTTATTATCTAATCTTTGTTATTTTTGTTTCTTTTGTCTTTTCATTTCTTTTCAATTTTCTTATTCCCCCTTCCTTGAATTCTACCTGCCTACTCTCATTCTCTTTAGTGACTTCTTCCCTTCCCTTCTAATATCTTTCCTCCCAAGCATCAAATCAATCTATAAGAGTAAACAGTAACTCAGCAGTCAAACAGAACAAGAAGTAACATGAGCAGCATAAAAAAGCAAGGAAGAAAAGGAGTACAAACAATGAAGGACAGCCTAAATATTCAGGAGGACCTAGAGTCAGCAGAAAAATGGTCATATAAAGAACTCAAGGAATACCTTAGACAGATGGAATGGAACCTTAAAGAAGATACGAGACAGCAAATCCAAACAGTGAAAGAACACTTTGAAAATGAATTACATAAACAGATAAAAGAAGAAGTTAAGCATCTTTATCAGGAGATAGAGATTATAAAAAAACCAAACAAACAATAATTCTAGAAATGAAGGAAATGATAAACCAAATTAAAAACTCAATTGAGAGTATCACTAACAGAGTGGAGCAAGTAGAAGCCAGAACATCAGATAATGAAGACAAAATATATCATCTTGAAAAGAGCCTAGCCAACTCAGAAAGGCTGGTTAAAAACCACAAGAAAAACATCCAAGAGATATGGGATAACATAAAAAAACCAAACCTACGAGTCATCAGGATAGAAGAAGGTACAGAGATTCAAACCAAGGGAATGAGTAACCTGCTGAATGAAATAATTACAGAAAACTTTCCAGAAATAAAAAAAGAAATGGATATACAAATTGTAGATGCATACAGGACACCGAGCACACAAAATCACAGTAGACCAACGCCAAGACACATTGTTATGAAGATATCCAATATACAGAACAAAGAGAAAATATTAAAAGCTACAAGAGAAAGGAGGCAGATTACATTCAGGGGTAAACCAATAAGGTTAACAACGGATTTTTCATCACAGACGCTGAAAGCGAGAAGATCCTGGAACAACGTATTTCCAACACTGAAAGACAATGGATGCCAACCAAGAATTCTGTATCCAGCAAAATTAAGCTTCAGGTACGATAACAAAATAAAAATCTTTCATGATAAACAAAAGCTAAAAGAATTTGCAGCCAGAAAAACAGCATTGCAAAGCATCTTGAGCAAAACACTACACGAGGAAGAAATGAAAAACAATAACCAAAACCATCAGTGGGAAGTGCCTCTATAAAGACAGAGGGCGGGGGGAAAGCTAACCATGGAGAAACAAACTAAATTAACAAAAAAAGAAGATAAATAATCAAACATGGCTGGAAGTACAAACCATATATCAATAGTAACTCTAAACATTAATGGCTTAAACTCTCCAATAAAGCGACATAGGCTGGTAACATGGATTAAAAAAACAAATCCAACAATATGCTGCCTCCAGGAGACACATCTGATTGGAAAAGACATACACAGGCTGAAGGTGAAAGGTTGGGAAAAAATATACCACGCACACGGTCCTCTAAGCAAGCAGGGGTGGCCATCCTCATATCGAATAAAATTGACTTCAAGACTAAATTAATCAAAAGGGATAAGGAAGGACATTATATACTGTTAAAAGGAACCATTCACCAACAAGACATAACAATTATCAATATTTATGCACCAAATAATGGTGCTGAGACGTTCATAAAACAAATTCTCCTCAAGTTCAAGAATCAAATAGACCACAACACAATAATTATGGGTGACTTCAACACACCTCTCTCACAATTGGACAGATCCTCCAAACAAAAGCTGAATAAAGAAACTATAGAACTCAATATCACAATCAACAACCTAGACTTAACTGACATATATAGAATATATCAACCATCATCAAGTGGATATACTTTTTTCTCAGCAGCACATGGATCCTCCTCAAAAATAGACCATATATTATGCCATAGGGCAACCCTCAGTAAATATACAGGGGTGGAGATAATACCATGCATTTTATCTGATCATAATGGAATGAAACTGGAAATCAATGATAAAAGAAGGAAGGAAAAATCCTACATCACATGGAAAATGAACAATATGTTACTGAATGATCAATGGGTTACAGAAGACATCAAGGAGGAAATCAAAAAATTCTTAGAGATAAATGAAAATACAGACACAACATATCGGAATCTATGGGACACAATGAAAGCAGTTTTAAGAGGGAAATTCATCGCTTGGAGGTCATTCCTCAAAAGAAGGAAAAACCAACAAATATATGAGCTCACACTTCATCTCAAAGCCCTAGAAAAGGAAGAGCAAAACAACAGCAAATGTAGCAGAAGGCAAGAAATAATTAAAATCAGAGCGGAAATCAACGAAATTGAAAGAAAAGAAACTATTGAAAAAATTAACAAAACTAAAAGTTGGTTCTTTGAAAAAATAAATAAGATCGACAGACCCTTAGCCATGCTAACGAAGAGAAGAAGAGAGAGAACTCAAATTACTAACATATGGGATGAAAAAGGCAATATCACAACATATGCTACAGAAATACAGAAGACAATTAGAAATTATTTTGAAAACCTATATTCCAATAAAATAGAAGATAGTGAAGACATCGATATATTCCTTAAGTCATATGATTTGCCCAGACTGAGTCAGGAGGATACTCACAACTTAAACAGACCAATAACAATAGATGAAATAGAAGAAGCAATCAAAAGACTTCCAACCAAGAAAAGCCCAGGACTGGATGGGTATACAGCGGAGTTTTACAAAACCTTTAAGGAAGAATTAATACCAATACTTTTCAAGTTTTTTCAGGAAATAGAAAAAGAAGGAGCTCTGCCAAATTCATTCTATGAGGCCAACATCACCCTGATTCCGAAACCAGACAAAGACACCTCAAAGAAAGAAAACTACAGACCAATATCTCTGATGAACCTAGATGCAAAAATCCTCAATAAAATTCTGGCGAATCGGATACAAAGGCACATCAAAAAAATTGTGCACCATGATCAAGTAGGATTCATCCCTGGGATGCAAGGATGGTTCAATATACGGAAATCAATAAATGTTATTCACCACATCAATAGACTTAAAAATAAGAACCATATGATCATCTCAATAGATGCAGAAAAAGCATTCGACAAAGTACAGCATCCCTTTATGTTCAAAACTCTAGAAAAACTAGGGATAACAGGAACTTACCTCGACATTGTAAAAGCTATCTATGCTAAGCCTCAGGCTAGCATCATTCTGAATGGAGAAAAATTGAAGGCATTCCCCCTAAAATCTGGAACAAGACAGGGATGCCCTCTCTCACCACTTCTATTCAATATAGTTCTCGAAACACTGGCCAGAGCAATTAGACAGACGAAAGAAATTAAAGGCATAAAAATAGGAAAGGAAGAACTTAAATTATCACTATTTGCAGATGACATGATTCTATACCTAGAAGACCCAAAAGGGTCTACAATAAAACTACTAGAACTAATAAATGAATTCAGCAAAGTGGCAGGATATAAAATCAACACGCATAAATCAAAGGCATTTCTGTATATCAGCGACAAAACTTCTGAAATGGAAATGAGGAAAAACACCCCATTCACAATATCCTCAAAAAAAATAAAATACTTGGGAATCAACCTAACAAAAGAGGTGAAAGATTTATATAATGAAAACTACAAAACCCTAAAAAGAGAAGTAGAAGAAGATCTTTGAAGATGGAAAAATATACCCTGTTCATGGATAGGCAGAACTAACATCATCAAAATGGCGATATTACCAAAAGTTCTCTATAGGTTTAATGCAATGCCAATCAAAATCCCAATGGCATTTCTTGTAGAAATGGATAAAGCAATCATGAAATTCATATGGAAAAATAAAAGACCCAGAATAGCAAAAGCAATTCTAAGCAGGAAGTGTGAATCAGGCGGTATAGCGATACCAGACTTGAAACTATATTGCAGAGCAATAGTAACAAAAACAGCATGGTACTGGTGCCAAAACAGGAGGGTGGACCAATGGTACAGAATAGAGGACACAGAGACTAATCCACAAAGCTACAACTATCTTATATTTGATAAAGGAGCTAAAAGCATGCAATGGAGGGAGGATAGCATCTTCAACAAATGGTGCTGGGAAAACTGGAAATCCATATGCAACAAAATGAAACTGAATCCCCTCCTCTCGCCATGCACAAAAGTTAACTCAAAGTGGATCAAGGAGCTAGATATCAAATCAGAGACTCTGCGTCTGATAGAAGAAAAAGAAAATCAACAAATGGGACTTACTTAAACTGAAAAGTTTTCTCTCAGCAAGAGAAACAATAAAAGAGGTAAATAGGGAGCCTACATCATGGGAACAAATTTTTACTCCTCACACTTCAGATAGAGCCCTAATATCCAGAATATACAAAGAACTAAAAAAATTAAACAATAAGAAAACAAATAACCCAATCAACAAATGGGCCAAAGACCTGAACAGACACTTCTCAGAGGAGGACATACAATCAATCAACAAGTACATGAAAAAATGCTCACCATCTCTAGCAGTCAGAGAAATGCAAATCAAAACCACCCTAAGGTACCATCTCACTCCGGTAAGATTGGCAGCCATTATGAAGTCAAACAACAACAAGTGCTGGAGAGGATGTGGGGAAAAGGTTACTCTTGTACATTGCTGGTGGGACTGCAAACTGGTGCGGCCAATCTGGAAAGCAGTATGGAGATTCCTGGGAAAGCTGGGAATGGAACCACCATTTGACCCAGCTATTGCCCTTCTCGGACTATTCCCTGAAGACTATAAACCTATCTGAAACTTACAATATTTCTGGAATTGGTTGGCCAAGGCATAGGTGGTAGATTGACATATGAGGATTTTTTTCCAGATTTTGAAAACTCTGTTTCTATTCTTGTAATTCAGATTGTAATCCCCATATGATTTCTTTAAGGTGCATCTCAGGCCCTCCTTCAAGGTTCATTGCAGCCCCTCCATCAGGGGAAGGGCTGAAGGATACTGCCATGACAGTGTTTGTGGCAGTACACGTACAGCCAGGGCCTGCAAAGAAGAAACCCAAACATGTCATGGGATAAAAACAAATGAACCTGAGATACGGCTGTGGTGACACACGCCTGCAATCCCAGCGGCTTGGGAGGCTGAGACAGGAGGCTCTGGAGTTCAAAGCCAGCTTGAGCAATGGCAAGGCACTAAACAACTCAGTGAGACTCTGTCTCTAAATAAAAAGTGCTTCTGAGCTCAATCTCTAATAACCAAAAACAAAAACAATAAAAAAGAACCCAAGTAGAATTCATCAGGACTAAAGGATGACAGCAGCTGATTCACTTACTGTTGAGAAATGAGTACTCAGCACTCCACCACACTTGAAACTCCTTCACCTTCCAAACAAGGATTCACACACCTGAGTCTGTAGACCAGACTTTAAGACAAGAGTGAGGAGGTAGGGCTGAGTGCGCTAGGTAACAGTCTAACAGAATCAGAATTTGGGAGATGTCATGGAATATGGGGAGCCCCTGCCTTCCAATGGCCTCTTGCTGGCTGATCCACTGGTTTCTTCCAGTATATCAGTTTAGTTTTGGAATGCATAAAATTGTTATAGGGTTTGAGTGGGGCGTGCCCATCAATCATACACAAGCAAGATAGTACCCATAAGCCAATCATCTTATGCCTAATGTAACCACACTATGAGGATGCTCTAAATATTGCTATCATCAGGGAGGGTCTTTGTCCCTAGGGTAGGGGGTTTCTAAGTTAGAAGTTCCATTCCTGAAGCTCCTGGCTATCAGTTTCCTGGCCTGGCACCTTGGCAACGCTAACCACAAGTGCTTAGGATGTGGTTTCACTAAAGCTCACTAGAGCAGAGCACCCCATCCTGCAGGCGTTCTTATCAGGCCTGAACAAGTATAGATTCTTCAAGAACTCCAAGCTGCTTACAGCTGCTATCTGCTAGCTGGAAACTGAAAGTTATTCCAACACTTTCCCATATGAAAAGACGTTTGAGTAAAAACAAGAGTTGCACTTTGAGGAATGACCAATATTAGTTTGTTTTGATGTGGATAGAGAATGCTGAGGTCTAGAGAAAACATCATGATAATTTTTGCAACAAAGAATTTATGTGTCTTACTTAACCTGCCTCTTTCTTTCTCTAGCTGGCCAGAACATACTCAGTAGCTACTGATGTCATCAGAATCATCTTCAGACCTTGAGAGTATAGATTTCTATGAGCCAAACTGGAGAGCAGGTGTTGGTCTGAGAAGTCACCCATCATTATGCTGGGACCTGTTTGAAACAACCAGTAAGGAGATCAACCTGACTACCAACATTTTTTGATACTGCACTGGCTACATTCACCAATTAGCCCACTATAAATTCTTTCACTTGCTGTTCACCAGACTGACAGTTCTGTGAAAGCTAAGATTATGTTCGACCCATCTCTGTGTTCAGTTTCCAGTGAGGCCCAATCACTGAGGCACCTGCCAGATCACACTCAATGAATGCATAAAAGTGGTTGCATACCACAGTTATTAGAATGAAGTCCCTTTACAGTGTCACCTAAAGACTTCTAGTTAGTGTCCCCTTCAATGAGTCCATGAATGCCACATATATGTAAATGGTCTCCCAACAAGTTAAAATTTTCTACAGGACCACCCAGTGGTCATCTCATTATTTCCTTAATATTAAAGTGGACCTTAAGGCGTTTCCTCAAATGAAAAATGCAAAACTGACAATCTAAAACAGTCATAATGTTCTTCTATGAATATCTTCTATAAACATCCTCATGAGTCTGCATTATGTGATGAAGAGAAAATTCTCCTCAGAACAGTTTGTTTCCCACCTATAATCCACATTAGCACTTTAGGGTTTGTAATTGGGGCTCTTGTCACTTTTAAGTTTTTAATTTGTATAAAAGTTAAAGGTTGACTGAAGAAAAGACTTACACGTTGACTTACTCTTGTTCTAAGAGATAGGTCTTAGGAAACCTTCCATTTGCCAATGATTTACAAAGACCATGCCTCCCAGGAGAAAGAGGCAGTGGAGCTGAGGGAGCTGGGAAGAGAAGGAAAAACAGCCTACAAAGTGTGTGATTTCAGGGACAGCACCATGTGTTTAAAAGATAATTTTCATAATATTTGGACACTGAATTGGCTCTGCTTCAGTGTGGTGCTTACAGAGAAAAGCAGGACAGCAGCTTTGGGAACTTACTATTTTAGTAAGTTAAGAAACTAATAAGTTTTTGTATTTAATACAGTGAAAACCACAGTCAACCTTATGGATAACCAAAGTTGAATTTTTCACTCACCTATCCTGTGAATATATCCTCCTGCATTTGGAAAGTTCCAGAGAACTGTGCCTTCTAGGCCTCTTCCTATCAATATTTTCACATCATATGATATGTTGTTGTTGTTGTTGTTTGTGTAGCTGCTGTTTTTGCTATGGCAGAACTGTCCATGATCTTGGGATAACACTGCAGAAAAAAGTTGTTCATGTTATTCTCATTTTAGTGCTTACAAAGGAACAAGTCACTTTTTTTAAGGGAAAAAGTCCCTAAGACTCCTTAGACAAATGATAAAAATGTCCAACAGGAAATAGGAAATAAAGACCGGTTTAAGCAAAATAAACCAGTGACACGAACAGATGGTTTTTACCCTGGCACCTATTTTGTCCGTTTATGAGCTCCTTTTTGTCAGATAATTACCCTCCCCTGAAGATTCCCTGAGGGCCAGTGATTCAAGTGACGCCTTTTCTTCATCATGATGCTCTTCACTATTTCCTAAAACCAAATTTATAAAAGCCCCTTTAGATATTAGGCAGTTCTACCTCATCTGTTATGTCAGGAATATGGCCACGTTTCTCTTTGTCCTTCCACATGGGTTGAGCTTGGAGACAGAGTGCTGTGCGAGCCTACTCCCATCAGCAAGTTGCTCTCAGAGGACCTGCCCCAGGTGACTGTCAGAGTCTTTCTTGGTGATGAAGTCCTTGAGATGCTGATTGAGGGATGAGGAAGCATCTCTCCCTTCCAGTGACTGCTGGGGTAACTGGTGCTAGCTCTCAAGTCTGAGAATGACCTAGAACAAACAATTTCCTGATGCAGGGACAAGGGAACACATCAGAATGCATACTGTATTGATAAGTGATAAGGATTTGAGAGAGATGTTTCTGAAGGTATCATGGGGAGTTCTTCAGTGCAATTCTGATTCATTTAATGCCAGAAGTCCATGAGTATTTATAGTTTATTTGAACTCTATTTTAGTAAGTTAAGAAACTAATAAGTTTTGCATTTAATAGAGGAATATTGATGAAAGCAAGCAACATACTTTGAAAACATACTTTGAAATTATGTGCAATAGATATGTAAATACAGCAGACCAATTTTCCCCTGGATATAGAGGGAAGATGATATACAATCAACATATCACATTAGTTAGCTTAGCACCCCTGGATGATCAGAATTACCTGGAGGCATTTGGCTCTTGTCCTTCATCCTTACTATCTTTTTTTTGTTTTCTGCCAATAAAACCAGAGTGGAACAGTCACATTACACCACTCCTGCTTTACACATTGCAAACACAAGCATATAGATGTTCTCTGGTTACACTGGGATATCCTAAGATTACTGCAGGAGAACCAAAATGTAGGTACCCTGTACTTATGAGAAAACTGGCCTTGTTTTGGAGACCAAGTGAGTAGGCAGTCCTGTTCTGATAAATTATTGACCCAGATCCACTGTCTGAACCCTGGAAAAAAGTCAAGCATCCACTTTTTTCCCCTCAGAGATTCTGGTAAAAGTGCCTAGCTGCCTTCTAAAACACATGGGTAAGTTCCCTCAGCAGACACTTTGTTTGATGTTGGTTCCAATTAGAAAAGACACTGAAAGTAGATTTACATGGAATATGCAAACTCTCACAAGGGAAAGAATTATTGGTGCTCCACGGACATAGGATGCTTGTCCATTCATAGATTTTGCAGGTGACAGGGTGAAGCCTTCCTTTCAGGGAAAATGCCATACCTGGGCATGAGAATTTGAGAGCTTAGAGCCAAGCAAACATGGTACCAACTCTAAAAATATAATCGATTTTGCTGTCCTTCGTGCATAGCCACAAATGCTCAAAAAACACTGTTGAGAATCGACATTTAACAGGATAAGTAGAGGAGAAATAAGAGGACCCACTGCAAAAAAAATTTTCTGGATAGATGATGAGGCATCTGCATGTTGAAGAACTATCTGTTTCTTTGGATACATTCACTCTTCTCACCCCTTCCTGCAATGTTCTATAACTTGCATTTGCCAGTGAGAGCCAGGTGGGGCTAAAAGTAGGAAGAGTGCAAGTTACCTGACCCAACCAATGCCTCTGCTTCAGACCTGGTCCTAGTGTTTGACTCATACCAATGAGTAACTACGGGACCTGCCTGCAGGGAGATCTCTCTACCCATATAGAGGACTGAAATCGAAGAATAGGGAGGCTACCTGGGAAGCCACCAGGAGCCACCTTTTTCTTTTTAACTTTTTAAAAATAATTGTATATGATCAGTTTTGTTTATTTTTTATTTTTAAAATATTTATTTATTTATTTTTTAGTTATAGTTGGGCACAATATCTTTATTTTATTTATTTTTTTATGTGGTGGTGAGGATCAAACCCAGGGCCTCACACATGCCAGGCAAACACTCTGTCACTGAGCTATAGCCCCAGTCTACCGCCTTTTTCTTGTATACCTTGTACTCACTGGCCACATCCAGAGTATAGTAAACCACATGTTCCTCAGAGAGGGAGGCTGGAGTCTTGGGAGGCCTGAAAAGTGAGACAAGTCGTGACAGCTGGAATGAGCCAAAATCACCTCATGCAATGAGTTCATCAGCACTTCATTCATGTCCTCCTCCACTTGCAGCTCCATGATGAGACCTGGTATGTAAGGAGAGCAGAATGCTAAAATTTGAAAGATTGGACTTCACAACTACTCACCTGGTCTTGATTAAAACCTTCAAAAAAAAAAAAAAAAAAAAAAAAAAAAGCTCCAGAAGGCAGAGTGGTTATCCCTCCAAAGTGGAGGAACAAATCAAACCCCTTTTATTATAGAGTGTGACTTTCATGGGAGTTTAAGAAGGAGGGTGGAGTGTGACAGAGGGCTTCAAATGCTCAGTTCACTGGTTAGGTAACATTGCTGATGAGGAAGGAGACTCATCTTTCCCTGAGTGGTTCAGGTATGTCATACCACAATGACAGCCATGACAGATGGTACAACCTCAGTGTCTTTTGGTCCATGTTCCCTGAACGGTTCTGGGAAATCAAAGTTCCTGAGGCATTATTGATTCCAAAAGATGTTGGGCATTCAGGCCTTGTTCTTTAATATTTTGATTTAATAGAACCACCAGGGGAAAACAACGGATCCCTCTCCTGGTTATCAGAATGGATGGAATAAGTACATTCTGTGCTTTGGCTCTTCTTTGGGACCTGTGATCTCATGATGTCACCATTACATTCATTATCCATGATTTTCACATTTACTTGGAGTCCAGTGGCTCTTTTGCTTCAGGTTGCCTTGAGTTTCTCTAAATATATTCAGACAGTGAAACAATCCCAACAAAAGCTTAACCTAATGCCCTATTACCAACCCTGTACCAATTTATTCACAGGGTGAGTGTATTCTTTATGTGATGAAAGGAAACTCTGAGGAGGACACTCAAGGAACTCCTGGGTTGTATTTTCTGAGAAATGGAAAGGTATCCCTTTCCTTAGTCACTTTTCAGACATCCTTTATTTGGTCAATTAATAGCATCATATTCTATCTTCTATATCTTGTGATAAGTTAAATCTGTTCATTATCCCAGTGATCAAGAACACAAACTTGAAGACTGGCCTCTAGAAAACTTTCTTCAGGACTCATATCTTACTCCAGAAGCTGGTGTTTCTTGGTAGATTTGAGATTATATACGGGGACTAAAATGATGTGTGGGATCTATAGACCTTCCAATGAGGAAAGATCTTTCATGCTAATGAGATAGCAGGATGATTTCTATTAAAGGGAGTGGAGTGTGTCAGGTTCTCCAGTCCAGGCCTTCTGGAATGATTCTAACACATTCATGAGGGACCATACAGACAATATCTCCCATGGTGCAATCAAGAGTATTAACCTATTTGTACACTCACCAATCCTCAAAGTAGACTTACTGTTCAGGATCAAAAATTAGCAAAAACATTATAGGAGAGATCAGCTGTTATAGTTTGAGGGGAGACCATGCTGATCTCTGCTCCACACATGCATCAGTGGTGCCTGTGGGGCTATTGCAGTCTCCACAACCACCCCACTCTGGTTATTCCTGTGTTTACCAACTTGAATATTCACTGAACCCTCCAGAAACATGACTGATACAAGTATAATACTCTTTTAATGGACTACTCCAAGCTGCATCCACAGAAAAGACTTCATACTCACCCAACAGGTCAACACTGCAGTAGGGAGGTTGTTGGATATCAGGCAGTTCATGGTAACTAGAGGACGTCTTATGGCCCTCATCAATGAGTCTTTCAAGGCTTCTTCCACTTCCTCCTTTTCCTCCTGTCCCTCTTTTTCAGCCTGATGTGATGAAGTGTATGACTAAACCAAGACAGACTGGATGCAAGAGTCCCAGGTGGTCCTGAAAGAGGTTTAAGGGAATGGTCACAGAAGGTTAGGGGAACTACCTTCTAAGAGAAAGAAACTGGTCCACCTAGGATAATGGCAGAGTGCTGCTGCTTTCATGGCAGGACATAAAAGAAGATGCACTGACTAGAAAATGAGCTGAGGATGATGGATTCTCAACACTCCTTGTTTGATACAAGCATGGCCCACAGCACCCACAGAGAACACAACAGTGGCTCCAATTTTTCTATAAATTGCATCAATTTTTACATACATCAGAAGTTAATGCTTCTGAGACATTCCAGAATCCAAGAGATTTTGTGCATTCTAGGATATTTTCTCTACATATTGTGAATAGATACCATTTTTTCTAGTTCCTTGGTATGAAATTCTTGCCAAGATGCTAAAGCCAACCATGCATTAAACCAGAAATACATCTCATCCTCAACTTATCCATACAAGAGTGTAGAGATAGATTCTGAGTTTAAAACCTTTAGCAAACCTGATTATTTCTACTCTCATGAAGCCCAGCATAGTACAGTTCCTGAAAAAAAAATGCTTCTCAAATTAATGGTGACATTAGCGTCAGTGTTACTTTAAAGCTGAAGAGAACAACTTAGGCTGTAGCCATAAAAAAAAAAAGGCTTGGTAAAACTAATAAGAGCAGGGAAAACATAGCAAATTGTTGAAACTGGCTCTTAAATTAGAAGTAATAATGTGGTATCTTTCCTAGTCAGTCAATCAATGTACCTATCTTTATACATATGTGTGAGTGTATACATACATATACACAAAAATGGGTATTATTTTTACATGATATTGTATTATTTGTTTTCAAATTTGAATTGAAGCCAAATTCTGTTTTATACATTTTGTTGTTAAAAATGGAATTGTACTCTTCATTTCTCATTTTAAAGAACGAATTGAATTTAAATCATATTAGTTTACACATAATCCTTTACTTACATTCTGCTACCACCAAGTAAACTATGAAATAGTAACCAAAACATCTCTATTACACTTTCCTAATTTTTCAACCATTATCTGTAAGAAAGATATTATATAGAACATAGCCACAAAAAGGAACTTTTATAAGTGAAATCTTGATTAATTATATTAAAAATGAGTAGATTTGTCTATGTATACAGTTATTCAAAACAACTGTTTAATAATTTCTTCATTTTATATATGGTTATCCTTGATGTGTACAGAATGGTTCCTGGATTTTTTTTATACTACCCCTGGCCCAGGATCCCCAGGCTAGGAGACTAACTGAAAGCTATTCCAAACCACCAAGCACCCTGCACAAATGCAAAGACCCCACATGGAGTGCCTCTGGCCCTTTGTTTTTTTATTGGTTGTTCAAAACATTACAAAGCTCTTGACATATCATATTTCATACATTAGATTCAAGTGGGTTATGAACTCCCATTTTTACCCCAAATAAAGATTGCAGAATCACATCGGTTACACATCCACATTTTTACATAATGCCCTATTAGTAACTGTTGTATTCTGCTACCTTTCCTATCCTCTACTATCCCCCCTCCCCTCCCCTCCCATCTTCTTTCTCTACCCCATCTACTATAATTCACTTCTATCCTTGTTTTTTTCCCATTCCCCTCACAACCTCTCATATGTAATTTTGTATAACAATGAGGGTCTCCTTCCATTTCTACGCAATTTCCCTTTTCTCTCCCTTTCCCTCCCACCTCATGTGTCTGTTTAATGTTAATCTGTTCCTCCTGCTCTTCCTCCCTGCTCTGTTCTTAGTTGTTCTCATTATATCAAAGAAGACATTTGGCATTTGTTTTTTAGGGATTGGCTAGTTTCATTTAGCATAATCTTCTCTAATGCCATCCATTTCCCTGCAAATTCTATGATTTTGTCATTTTTTACTGCAGAGTAATACTCCATGGTGCATAAATGCCACATTTTTTTTATCCATTCATCTATTGAAGGGCATCTGGGTTGGTTCCACAGTCTAGCTATTGTGAATTGTGCTGCTATGAACATCGATGTGGCAGTATCCCTGTAGTACGCTCTTTTAAGGTGTTCAGGGATTAGTCCGAGAAGGGCAATAGCTAGGTCAAATGGTGGTTCCATTCCCAGCTTTCCCAGGAATCTCCATACTGCTTTCCAAATTGGCCGCACCAATTTGCAGTCCCACCAGCAATGTACAAGAGTACCCTTTTCCCCACATCCTCATCAGCACTTGTTGTTGTTTGACTTCATAATGGCTGCCAATCTTACTGGAGTGAGATGGTATCTTAGGGTGGTTTTGATTTGCATTTCTCTGACTGCTAGAGATGGTGAGCATTTTTTCATGTCCTTGTTGATTGATTGATTGATTGTATGTCCTCCTCTGAGAAGTGTCTGTTCAGGTCCTTGGCCCATTTGTTGATTGGGTTATTTGTTATCTTATTGTTTAATTTTTTGAGTTCTTTGTATACTCTGGATATTAGGGCTCTATCTGAAGTGTGAGGAGTAAAAATTTGTTCCCATGATGTAGGCTCCCTATTTACCTCTCTTATTGTTTCTCTTGCTGAGAAAAAACTTTTTAGTTTAAGTAAGTCCCATTTGTTGATTCTTGTTATTAACTCTTGTGCTATGGGTGTCCTATTAAGGAATTTGGAGCCCGACCCCACAATATGTAGATCAGAGCCAACTTTTTCTTCTATCAGTAGCAGAGTCTCTGATTTGATATCAAGCTCCTTGATCCATTTTGAATTAACTTTTGTGCATGGCGAGAGAAAGGGATTCAGTTTCATTTTGTTGCATATGGATTTCCAGTTTTCCCAGCACCATTTGTTGAAGATGCTATCCTCCCTCCATTGCATGCTTTTAGCTCCTTTATCAAATATAAGATAGTTGTAACTTTGTGGATTAGTCTCTGTGTCCTCTATTCTGTACCATTGGTCCACCCTCCTGTTTTGGTACCAGTACCATGCTGTTTTTGTTACTATTGCTCTGTAGTATAGTTTGAAGTCTGGTATCGCCTGATTCACACTTCCTGCTTAGAGTTGCTTTTGCTATTCTGGGTCTTTTATTTTTCCATATGAATTTCATGATTACTTTCTCTATTTCTACAAGGAATGCCATTGGGATTTTGATTGGCATTGCATTAAACCTATAGAGAACTTTTGGTAATATCGCCATTTTGATGATGTTAGTTCTGCCTATCCATGAACAGGGTATATTTTCCCATCTTCTAAGGTCTTCTATTTCTCTCTTTAGGATTCTGTAGTTTTCATTGTATAAATCTTTCACCTCTTTTGTTAGGTTGATTCCCAAGTATTTTTTTTTTTTTGAGGATATTGTGAATGGGGTGTTTTTCCTCATTTCCATTTCAGAAGTTTTGTCGCTGATATACAGAAATGCCTTTGATTTATGCATGTTGATTTTATATCCTCACACTTTGCTGAATTCATTTATTAGCTCTAGTAGTTTCTTTGTAGACCCTTTTGGGTCTTCTAGGTATAGAATCATGTCTTCTGCAAATAGTGATAATTTAAGTTCTTCCTTTCCTATTTTTATGCCTTTAATTTCTTTCATCTGTCTAATTGCTCTGGCCAGTGTTTCGAGAACTATATTGAATAGAAGTGGTGATAGAGGGCATCCCTGTCTTGTTCCAGATTTTAGAGGGAATGCCTTCAATTTTTCTCCATTCAGAATGATGCTAGCCTGAGTCTTAGCATAGATAGCTTTTACAATGTTGAGGTAAGTTCCTGTTATCCCTAGTTTTTCTAGAGTTTTGAACATAAAGGGATGCTGTACTTTGTCGAATGCTTTTTCTGCATCTATTGAGATGATCATATGGTTCTTATTGAGTCTATTTATGTGGTGAATAACATTTATTGATTTCCATATATTGAACCATCCTTGCATCCCAGGGATGAATCCTACTTGATCATGGTGCACAATTTTTTTGATATTTTTTTGATATGTTTTTGTATCCGATTCGCCAGAATTTTATTGAGGATTTTTGCATCTAGGTTCATTAGAGATATTGGTCTGTAGTTTTCTTTCTTTGAAGTGTCTTTGTCTGGTTTAGGAGTCAGGGTGATGTTGGCCTCATAGAATGAATTTGGAAGTTCTCCCTCTTTTTCTATTTCCTGAAGTAGCTTGAAAAGTATTGGTGTTAGTTCCTCTTTAAAGGTTTTGTAAAACTCTGCTGTATACCCATGCGGTCCTGGCCTTTTCTTAATTTGTAGTCTTTTGATGGTTTCTTCTATTTCCTCAATTGATATTGGTCTGTTTAGGTTGTCTATATCCTCCTGACTCAATCTGGGCAGATCATATGACTTAAGAAATTTATCGATGTCTTCACTATCTTCTATTTTATTGGAATATAGGTTTTCAAAATAATTTCTAATTGTCTTCTGTATTTCTGTAGCATCTGTTGTGATATTGCCTTTTTCATCCCGTATGTTAGTAATTTGAGTTCTCTCTCTTCTTCTCTTCATTAGCATGGCTAAGGGTCTGTTGATCTTATTTATTTTTTCAAAGAACCTACTTTTAGTTTTGTCAGTTTTTTCAATAGTTTATTTTGTTTCAATTTCGTTGATTTCCACTCTGATTTAATTATTTCTTGCCTTCTGCTACATTTGCTGTTGTTTTGCTCTTCCTTTTCTAGGGCTTTGAGATGAAGTGTGAGCTCATTTATTTGTTGGTTTTTTCTTTTTTTGAGGAATGACCTCCAGGTAATGAATTTCCCTCTTAAAACTGCTTTCATTGTGTCCCATAGATTCCGATATGTTGTGTCTGTATTTTCATTTATCTCTAAGAATTTTTTGATTTCCTCCTTGATGTCTTCTGTAACCCATTGATCATTCAGTAACATATTGTTCATTTTCCATGTGATGTAGGATTTTTCCTTCCTTCTTTTATCATTGATTTCCAGTTTCATTCCATTATGATCAGATAAAATGCATAGTATTATCTCCACCCCTTTATATTTACTGAGGGTTGCCCTATGGCATATTATATGGTCTATTGTTGAGAAGGATCCATGTGCTACTAAGAAAAAAGTATATCCACTTGATGATGGTTGATATATTCTATATATGTCAGTTAAGTCTAGGTTATTGATTGTGATATTGAGTTCTATAGTTTCTTTATTCACACACACTTCCTGGTACTTTCAGTCATCTATAGATTCTGCATAAAACCTAATCAAATGTAAATAGTATCTAAATAGTTTGCATACTGTATTGTTTATGGAATGAAAATTAAGCCTGTATATATTTAGTACAGCTGCAGCCATGAGAGGACCGACTACATACATAGTAAATGATCTACAGTTGATTGAAGCCACAGTTGTGAAAACTGCAGATACAAAGGACTCATGTTGCTTTAAGACCATTTTATGTATCTGGATTTACTTTTATAACAAAGAAAAGCTTTAGTTTAAGATTGTGGGGAAGCCTTACTAAATAGTAATAGTAAACAAATAATTATTTTATCTCCAATGAAAATGTAAACCTAGTTGCTGGTAAAGTACTATTATTTTCATAATCCTCATTTTAAAATCAAAAGAAACTGATGATTTTACATTAAAACTGCTTAATGTTATTAACTACGTTTGCTATCCTTATAGTCACTCATGAAAAAATCCATAAAACGTGTTTATGTAGGTTAGGTATCAGCTAGATTAAATCTTTCTTCATTTCTAATGTTTACAAGGTGAGATATATGGAATCTGTATGATTTAGTATGAGTTTCCTATATTTGGTTTCTGCCAGTTTTATAATCTCTCATATTTCTTTGAGGGACTCATAGACATACACTACACAATATTCACACTGAACTAGAATGCAATGAATGCAAAGATTATTGTTTTTAGAAGAACTAAAAATTCAGTTTGTCAACAAAGCATTGTTCTATGTATGAATATATATTTTATCTATGAAGTACATAGCACTGCTTTTATTAAAACATGTCTCAAACTAATTAATCTCTTTTAGTGCTCCATACGAATCTTATCAAAGTCTATGTTTGACACTATCCTCTTTCCTTGGTCAAGTGACTAGATCCATTGGATTCAGTGTTCTAAATAATCAACTAACATTATGACAAATCAATTTTTTACAGCAGTATGAAAATAAATAAGTGTGTACTGTATCCATTCTTGTATTTTTTTGGTCTTGTCTTGACAATGTGTCTTTGTATATTATTTAATGACATTAGTAATCATGTTATATCTAGAAAGAAATAGTCTGGGCTTAAGCCACTTTATGAAGGTTAAGAAGACATTTTTGACATAACAACTTGAATAAAATGGGTACTGAGATAATAAAAATATAGTCTAGGCAGATCTTAAACAGTAGAAAAATCATAGAATATTCATGAACTACACGCAATTATAGTATATATAACCAATTTACCTGGCATAAAATTCAGGCCATGATAAAGTGTAAGTAGTGTGATTACACACCAAAGGAAAAATTGGAAAGACGTTTTGCTTCATAATTAATAACTGACTGCAACATAGGATATTTTGAGAGCTCATAATACTATAAGTGAAATATTGATTAATTATATTAAAATGAGCAGATTTGTTTACATATACAGTTATTCAAAACAACTGTTTAATAATTTCTTCATTTTATATATGGTCACCCATATATAAAATGTTTTGAAAATAGAATTGAACTATTCTATTGGGGGAGATTAATTAAGCATTGTGAAATATATAAAGCACCTCTACTTAGAAGAGTTTTAATTAAATATTATTAATTTGATGTTTACCTGGTGAACTTCCAAGTACAAACTCTAGGAAAATGAGGAATTCACCAATAAAATCTTAAACAACTTAGTGTACACAATGTGGGAGAAATGATGAAACAGAATCTAATGGGGTAACTGAGAAGTTTGGTTATTGCACTAATAAAATACATAGGAATTTTATAGCTCAATTTTAAAAAATTTGGCAAATAATAGACCAGAGGTTAAAACAAGTTGCTTTACAAGTCCTCAATCAATGTTTTTGACTCTGAGCCAAAAGCAATCAAGGAGATAAGTTCTAAATAAATGCCAAAGATGGTACATTTTAAGGTTTCCAGAAATTGTAATTGTAGGTCAAGAGTTTTGGACATTTTTCCTCTACCACAGACAACTGACTAAATATCTTTAACAAACATTTTGCTATGAATACTTTGGGCAGGGCATTATGCTTGGGAGTCCAAAGAGGAGAATTATTGATGGTAAATTATTTATGTTTCAGATAGTAAACCTTTCATTTATGTTGTTACTAAGAGAGAAACAGCAAAAAGATTTTAAATTATGAATTTAGAACATTCTTTAAGTTGCCAAACAGTAAGAGGAGTCTAGGTTTAACTGTTGCCCATTTTAGGAAACTACCAAAAACTATTGCTCCTCTGAAACATTTTTGTAGATATTTTTGTATCCTATAAAATTACAAATGCATGAACTTGACCTTTCATCAAACAGAAAGTTAATCTGGTTTAATTTTACTGCTTTAAAAACTAAAATGAAAACAAATAATTGTCATTCAATCAGAGATCTGCTTCTTTTTGTAAAGAATTGTTTTAAATATGTAGATAGATGTGTATGTGTGTGACATTACGTATATGTATGTATATATATGCATGTAGGCATGTATAAATATGTATGTATGTTATCACACTAGTATTATATTCACTTACAGATATTGCATCCGTGATGGCTCTGCACTGGCTGTGGTCTGACATTCCTTGTTCATTCACTGTTGTATTGAGATGTACAGATATCTGGGCAGGATTACTCCAATGGTTGTTAGGAAGAGAGTCAAAGTAAACTACCTGAATCACAAAAAAACACAATCCTATGACCCTGATAATTTTATCTTGGTGCTAGAATGAACTCAGAGAAGAATCTTTACATAAATTTATCAAGTACATGATATTTTGCCTTCAATTCTTTATTGAATCACTTACAGCTCCTCTAATAATTTCATCTTTTTCTAAAATACCAAATTCAGAAAGTAAAATTATTCTTCAGTAAAACTTATTGGAAATTTCAATTATATTTAGGAAAAAATGTAGCTATTTGGAAATCTTTTCAGAGTCTGTACATTATTCTCATTATTATTTTTCTTTTTTCTAGGTCTCCTTTGTTTTAATTTATATGTGACAACAGAATGCATTACAATTCTTATTACACATATAGAGCACAAGTTTTCATATCTATGGTTGTATACAAAGTATATTCACACCAATTCGTGTCTTCATATATGTACTTTGGATAATAATGACCATCATGTTCCACCATCATTTCTGACCCCATTCCCCCTCCCTTCCCCTCCAACCCCTCTGCTCTATCTAGAGTTTGTCTATTCCTCCCATGCTCCCTCTCCCTATCCCACTATGATATCTAGGTGGGATAGGAAGATATCCCACCATCTAGGTTGGTTCCACAGTTTAGCTATTGTGAATTGTACTGTTATAAACACGGATGTGGCTATGTCCCTCTAATATGCTGTTTTTAAGTCCTTTAGGTATAGACCTAGAAGAGGGATAACTGGGTCAAATAGTGGTTCCATTCCCAATTTTCCAAGAAATATTCGTACTGCTTTCCATATTGGCTGCATTAGTTTGCAGCCCCACCAGCGGTGTATAAGTGTACCTTTCCCCCCACATCCTCGCCAACACTTATTGTTGTTTTTATGCATAATAGCTGCCATTCTGACTGGAGTGACATAAAATTAGAGTAGTTTTGATTTGCATTTCTCTAATTGGAGCAATGATGAACATTTTTTTCACATATTTGTTGACTGATTGAATATCCTCTTCTGAGAAGTGTCTGTTCAGATCCTTGGCTCATTTGTTGATTGGGTTATTTGTGTTTTTGGTATTTTAACTTTTTGAGTTCTTTATATACCCTAGAGATTAGTGCTCTATCTGATATGTGAGGGATAAAAATTTGCTCCCAAGATATAGGTTCTCTGTTCACCTCACAGATTGTTTCTTTTGCTGAGAAGAAACTTTTTAGTTTGAGTCCAACCCATTTATTGATTCTTGATTTTAATTCTTGTGCCACAGGAGTCTTATTAAGGAAGTTGGGGCCTAATCTCTCATGATGGAGATTAGGCCTACTTTTTCTTCTATTAGACACAGGGTCTCTGGTTTTATTCCTAAATAGTCCTTGATCTATTTTATGTCAAGTTTTATGTCAGAAATTTGCCAAAATTGAGAAAAAAGCTTTCAACTGTGATAACTTTAAATGCTTTAGAAATGAGGTCACTTTCAGTCATAATTTAAGAATTTCTAGTTGATACCACTATTGAGAAGCAAAAATATGAAAAGAACAATGAAGGAACAGAATCAGAAAGTGGGAAGTAAAATTACTTTATGACCATTTCAATTATATTTCCCAATTCAAAAGTGGTTTAAGAAATTAATGACAAAGGTTTACTGTGTATGAAGTCTTAACTTTCATACTTCAACTAGTACTTCCTGGACTTGACTCAAATTATTCCTATCTATCTAAGTCTTTCTGATGTGGAGGTTTAAAAAATCAATCATTGAGTTACTGCTGAGATTGATAGCTACAAATCTGTGGAGAAATAAACAATTTGTTCCTTTAGGTGATGAAAAATTGATTTAGGGAATAATGAAACTTAGCAGCAGAGGCAACCCTGGATAGGGGAGAAAACAGAATGTAGAGAAGCGAGCTTTAATTCTAAAAGTGTTCCCAGTTTCCAATTCTTGAAACACAACGACACTAGAATATAGAAGCTTTAAATTAACCAGAAACTAGTATAGTTGCTTAATGACTAGGGCAACAACTGATTCTGGGAGAAAGCCACCATGTGTATTTCATATCACTTCCAAAGTGTGTTTCGGGTAATGTTTGGGGTAAATACTGCTAAATTAAACAGGACACAATTCCAGTATTTTTAGATGCTCTTGAACAATTCTCATGAAATAAGAAAACCAAGGCTGTCAGTAGACAAAATTAATCCAGAAACTTAGAAAAGGCCTTTCCAGATGGATATCATCTATAAACTTGTGAGTATGCTATGGTTTAGATAGGTGGTGTCCCCCAAAAGTTCATGTGCAAGAAAATGCAAGAATTTTCAGAGATGAAATGATTTAACTGTGAGAGCTTCTTCCTAATCAGTGGATTACTCCACTGGTATGGATTAATTAGGTGACAACTATAGGCAGGTAGGGTGTGCCTGTGCCTTTAGGGTTTATGGTTTGTCCCTGGTGAGCAGAGCTCTCTCGAGATCTCTGCTTTCTGAATGCCATGTCCTGAGCTGCTTCTCTCCACCAAACCCTTCCACTATGATGTTTGTTTTAGTTCAGTCCCAGAGACCTGGAGTCATCTGGCTATGGACTGAACCTCTGAAACCACGAGCTAAAATAAGCTTTTCCACCTCTCTTCTGTTTTTGTCAGGTCTTCTGGTCCCAGTGGCACATAGCTGACTAAAACAGAGTTTAAGAAGGCAGAAGATATTTTTCATCAACCAACTGTAGCATAGGGATACAAATGATTGAGATTTCTACTTGCTGAAATAGTGCTGATAGATCTTTATTTTATTTATTTATATTTGGTGCTGAGAATCAAACCCAGTATCTCACACATGCCAGGCAAGTGTGCTACTGCTGAGCTACAACTCCAGCCCACTACTTGCTGAAATAGGTATATATGTAAGGAAATCTATTTCTTTTACCCTTCATAACTACTGATGTTGGGCTCCTGGGATGCTTTGGGCTTGCATGGCCATGCTGAGGATAGAGAAATGAACAAAATAATATACTTTCTTTCCTTCTTTCAGAGTTACACCTAAATATCTAAATTATAATTTGCATATAGGATAAATATCTAGATAAAATGTAATTTGCATACAGGTTATAAAGGAATACACAAAATGATCAACTTCACCAGCCATGGTAGTAAGTGATTATCTAAACTGGTTCCTGAAGGAGACCCAGGAATTAGCTGCTGTCTAGCTGATTCTGATTTCCAGAGACCAATTTTCACAGGCCTGAAAGAAAATCTCAATAACATACATATCAGTGATTTCATGCCCTAATTTCTTAAATCTGATTCTTCTGTTTACTAACTCATTTCTTAAATAGCCAAAATATTTTTAAGCTAGAATATTAAATAATCATTCTTTCAACATCAAATACTTTTTATGTCCACTCAAGTATAATCTTTCCAACACCAGGGGCCTAGGGATGTTGAATAATCTGCAAAATATTTCTGCCTATACAGTAAACATACAAACCTCCATGGAATATCATTGCTACAGCCTCTTTTGGAGACTCTGTGCATTTATCAATCTTGCATGCATTATGTATTTTATAAATGATTTTTAGAAAAATATTAGTTTCATACAAATTACTCCATGAGGACAAATTCAGTGGCATGAAAAATTTTCTGACCACTTTTAAAATTCCAATAACTATTACCCCTTCAGCAAAACTAGGAATATGACAAGGTAAATGAATTTTTCTTTAGACTCCAATTAAAAATGCTTCCTGTTTTTTTTATTTTAATGATGAGCCAACCTCTCATTAATTACTGAGATAATAAACTAGATAGAATTAAATATTTCATGTAGTTTGCATGCATTTAAAAGTGTCTTATTTTTGATACATTATATTACATTTGGTGAGAATATACAACAATATATATATAATATTACATTTATATTTGCAAAAATATTTCAGGAAAAGGATAAGTTATGACTCTGTGCTATACATTTAAAAACAAACTTGAATTGAAAGACATTGGTCCAGTATGAGGAAAATAAAGGTATGAAACAAACGTATCAACATGAACACAACAGATGTGACTTCAAAGTCAAAATATCCATTGCCTATGAAGTTTATTAAGAAGATAGATATTATCAATTTTGATAACAATGTGTGTTTATTTAAGGAAATATGTCCAGCTCTTCCTCTAAGGTAGTTTTTAATGCAATGGGGGTCAAAGGAATCATGTAATATAAAATATAATAGCTTCCAATAATAAGTAGTCTAAGATATGAAACATTACAAAAATGCATGCTCACACTCAAAAAGGAATTTAAGGACTCAATGAGGATTTCACCTTCATTTAAAAAAAATCAAGAAATAATAAATGGATGGACTCAAAACTAAAAAGCTTCTTCTTAGCAAAAGAAACAATCAATGAGGTGAAGACAGAGCCTACATTTTGGGAGAAATTTTTTGCCACAGGTATGTCAGAGCACTAATCTCCATGATATATAGAGAACTCCAAAAACTTAACACCAAAAAAAAAAAAAAAAAAAAAAAACCAACTCAATCAATAAATGGATTAATGAGATGAACAGACACTTCTCAGAAAAAGATATACATTTAATCAATAAATATATGAAAAAATGTTCAATATCAACATCAGAGAAATGCAAATCAAAACTAATCTAAGATTTCATCTCATGCCACTCAGAATGGCAGTTATCAAGAATATAGACAACAATAAAAATGTTGGTGAGGATGTGGGGAGAAAGTACACTCATATATTGCTGGTGTGACTGAAAATTGGTGCAACTACTATGGAAAACAATATGGAGATTCCTTAGAAAACTTGGAATGGAAGCACTATTTGACCCAGCTATCCCACTTCTTGGTCATATACCCAAAGGACTTAAAATCAGCATGCTATAGTGATGCAGCCACATCAATGTTTATAGCAGCTCATTTCACAATAGCTCAACTGTGTGGAACCAAACTACACGCCCTTCAATATATGAATGAATAAAGAAACTGTGGTATATACACACAATGGAATATTACTCAGTATTAAAATAGAATAAAATCATGGCATTTTCAGGTAAATGGATGAAGTTGGAGAATATCATGCTAAGTGAAGTAAGCCAATCCCAAAAACCAAAGGCTGAATGTTCTTTCTGATAAGTGGATACTGATCCATAATGGGGAGTGTGGGAAAAATGGAGGAACTCTGATAGGGCAAAGGGAAGGGAAGGGTTTGGAGGAAAATTGGGGGCAGGAAAGATGGTGGAATGAGATGGACATCATACCTAAGTACATGTATGACTGTACATATGGTGTGACGCTACATCCTATACAATCAAAGAAATGAAAAGTTATGCTGCAATTGTGTACAATGAATCAAAAATGCATTCTGTTGTCATGTATACCTAATTAAAATACATAAATTAATTAAAATACAAATGAAGTTCTAGGTGCAACAGAATATCAATAGGAGAGTGTAAAGAGCTTGAGTCAATGTTAACACATGTAGAATGTAGCCCTCTAGAATTAGAGCTGTCAGAGATTCCATAGTCAGAATGAAAGTGTGATTTTGTACATCGTGGTAAAAAACTTGTAACAAGAAAAAGGAAAATGAATCAAAAGGTTATGCCCAACAATTTAGCTTTCTAAATCAAGATGAATATAACAACTCTCAAGAATTGATAAAATCACTGCAATACTCTTTATTTTCCTAAGTTCCAGAAACCTTTAATTCTTTTGCAGAAAAAAATAGCACATGCAGCAAATACATACATTTGTGTGTATTTTATTTGCATGGAAGTATATAAATCTTTGACCAGGATATTTATTTCTGTTTTTATAGGATTCAAACAATAGGGACATTTGTCAAACATCACATTTTGACTTTTAAAGCTTAATTTCTTATTTTCTATTGGGGACATTTAAAATTGTTTCTCAGTCTAATCAGTATTCACATTTTAATTTGGTGTGTTTAATTTCCTAGAGATTAGATCTCAAAGTTACAAATTACAGTCACAAACTGCAATGAAAATGAAGTCTCACAGATTTGTTGAATTATTATTTTGTTATGTGTTTGCGTATTGTTGCTATACATATCACATCAGTCATATATAAAAAAAATCCTTAAAACAGTACACAATATATAGTAAGAATTTGATATCAAATGTTATTTGTTTCATTTATTATTACTAATTCATTTATGATTTCTCCATTGTCAATTGATTAAAATTTTGTAACATTAGAATTTAAATTATTGTAATAAATGTTTTAAGTTTAGTGGTGGATAGAGAGCTTCTGGAAAAGTTCCAATGACCTTCAAATCTCAAATACATGGTTCATAGAAGAAATTTAATTCTTGTATGTGAAAAAGACTTTCCATTTCTTTCTGGGAGACTTAACTTTGTATCATCTACAGAACAACAATAAATATATTCCCTATTTAATTATACATATTTTTAGTATATCAAGTGGTCATCCTCAGGTTAATTATAAATGCCTTTGACTTTTTTGTTGTTGTTGTTAAATTTTGTTTGTAGTTGTAGATGGACAGAATGTCTTTATTTTATTTGTTTATTTTTATGTGGTGCAGAGGATTGAACCCAGTGCCTCATGTATGCTAGGCAAGTGTTCTGCCACTGAGCTATAGCCCCAGCCCTGCCTTTGACTTTTAGTGCTACTTGGTTCTGAAATTAGGAGAACCAATTAGGAGATGGAGTTTTTGTACAACCTGTCCGTCCTTTTCTTGTCCACTGGTATTTATATACAGTCATATGAAATTGTCATGTTTTTGACTTAAAAAATGGAAATTTCCTGTGGATCAATCAAACAGACAGACTTTCCCCCAAACACAATTACAATAGATCATGGTTTTTAAGAAAGTTGCTTTCTGAAGAATCCAAGATGGCGGGCCAGAGGGAAGCAGCATTCTGTGTTGCTAGGTGATCTGGGATTCAAGTAGTGAGAATACTGCTTCTCTGCCAGCAATATTCCTGTTATTGTGCAGGAATCATGGTCCTGTGCCCATCTTTGGCTCCAGACTCAGTGTCAGAGTAGGTCTCCCAAATACTCACCCATGCAGGACTACTGGGTACCACAGCGAGACCATCTGTGGCAGCAGAACCCATGCAGAACTTGCAGTCACTCACCTGAGCAGAAGACGCTGCTCTCACACAAGACACCCATCAGCTTCCCACGAGTAGGAACTCGGGCTGCCACTCCCATGTAGACCCCTATCTACCAACATGGGGCTCCCCTGTTTGCATTTAATTTCCAAAATTAACTTTTTGTATAGATTACTGTAATTACTAAGTTGGAAATCAATGGATATTGGCAAGTCAACATTTAAAATAGTTAAGCACTTGGAATGTTAATAAGCTTTTATGTTAAATGTGATTAAAATTAGTTTGGTAAATACAAATTACTAAATGGCTGACATTTTGTAAACAAAGAGTAATGGGAGGTATTAAACTCTCTCATGGCAACAGTTAACGAAGAGCTGCAGTAGAAATTACTTGTTTTTCTTCAACTTCTTCTGACTCACCTGATAATAAATAGTATGACATAGTTCACTTTAGTGAAGTTCAACAAGACAAACAATGGAGAATAAAGACAGTAACATGATATTCACTTCTAAATGCATATTATTAGTAAGAGGATTACCCTTGTGTACACACCGTAATAAAAATCTGCTTTATTCACTATAATGGTTCACTGCATAAAACATCTTTCTTTTCATAAAACCTGAAGGCCACTTCTAAGTTTCAGTAGGTAAACTTTGCTAAGTCCACAGAAGAAATTCACTCTTAGTTAACAGGTCCATTCCATTCTTGTTCTATTTTTCAAACTGGAATTAAATTTAGACCACTAAGTGATTTCATGCAGGCTACTAAATGGCCCTCAGAGACAAATAACTGTCAATCATTATTGATGTGGCTTTGGAAGACTGGTCCCTGAGTGAAAGGTCTTAATCCCACAACCACAGCACTGAAATTTCAAGCAGTGTCTGGAAAATATGAATTGACTAAATGTCACACTAGAATCTGTTTGCATTCATGAGAACAGAAAGAAAATAGCATGAGATTGGCACCAAAATGGATATGGAGACCAATGGTGCATAAGAGAGGACACAGAGACAATCTTACATAAACACAGTTATCTCACACTAGACAAAGGCACCAAAAACATACACTGGAGAAAAGAGAGCCTCTTCCAACAATTGGTGCCAGGAAACCTGGAAATTCATACCTACCAAGAAACAATGAAAAGCCTCTCTCTCACCATGCACAAAAATCAACTCAAAGTAGATCAAAGACGCAGGCACTAGGACAGAGATGCTGCACCTAACACTGGTCAATGTAGGCCCAAATCTCTACTGTGTCAGCTTTGGAACTCACTTCATTAATGAGACTCCTAAGGTGCACAAAGTAAAATCAAGAATCAATAAATGGGATGGATTCAAACTATAAACCTTCTTCATGGCAAACGACACAATCAAGAAGGTAAAAAGAGAGCCTACAGAATGGGAAAAAAATCTTTACCCATACCTCAGATCGAGCATTAATCTCTAGTATACAGCAAGAACTCAAGACACTCAATACCAAAGAAACAAATAATTCAATCAATAAGTAGGAAAATAACTGACCAGTCCTGTCACAAACCAAGAACCACAAAGGATCAACAAACATATGCAAAAGGATTCAATGTCTGTAGCTTTTAGAGCAATGGAAATCAAAACTACACTGAGATTCCATCTCACTCCAGTCAGTATTCATCAAGAATACAAGAAACAACAGATATGGTAAAATGGTCTTAGAAAATGGTCTTAGATGTGGGCGAGAATGTGGGGGAAAAAGTACATTTATGCATTACTGTGGGGTTTGCAAATTGGTTCAAGCACAATGGAAAGCACTAGGGAGAGTCCTCAGAAAACTTGGAATGAAACCAATTTGCACAGACTCAGCCCACTCCAGATTTATGCACAAAAGACTTCCAAACCACATACTACAATGACACAGTCACGTCAATAATTATAGTTCGATTCACAAGAGCTAAATTATGGAACCAACCTAGGGGCCTTTCAACAGATGAATGCATGAAGAAACTGCGGTATATATACACAACATAATGTTACTTAGCCTTAAAGAAGGGTGACATTATGGTATTTTCTGTTAAATGAACAAAACTGGAGGATATTGTTCTAAGCAAAATAAGCCAATCCCAAGAACCAAAGATGTAATGTTTGCTCTTATAGGTGGATGCTGATGCAACATGGGGGGTCGGATAATAGATGAATTTTAGACTAGACAGAGGGGAGTGCGGGGAGGGAAGAGGGTATGGAGTTAGGTAGGAACTATGATGGAATCATTCGGCCATTACTAACGTATGGGCATATATGATACATGATTTGTGTAATTCTACTTCATGGACAACCAGACAAAGGAGAAACTACTCTATTGATGTATGCTGTGCCAACATGCATTCTACTATCACATATAACTAATCAGAACAAATGAAAAATACATTTGGACAAAGACAAATAGAATGCAAGCTTACCAAATTCCTGGGGCTGGTGTAAGCATCAGATGCTCCTCTGTCACCTGCATTTGTGGAACCCTGGCTGGTGCTTGGGTCCTGGTCATGGATGTTGTGTCTTGATGCCAACAGCAACCCTTGTGAGCATGCAAGCATGTGCATGAACATGGACGGTAGCTTCCACTGCAAGTGCTAAAGCACATGAAGTAAAACCAAGAATCAAAAAACGGGATGGATTCAAACTACAAAGCTACTTCACAGCAAACCACACAATCAAGAAGGTGAAGAGAGCACCTACAGGGTGGGGAAAATCTTTACCATATGCACCTCAGATTGAACATTACTCTCCAGGATACAGTAAGAACTCATAATACTTAACATTTTATCTACATATCTGTTGTCGGACAGTACTGTTTCTGATTCATTCTACTATGCTCTCAACCACTTGTCTCTTCCCCTCCCTTAACTCACTTCTGTCTAATCCAAAATACCTCTATTCTCCTCCACCCCAATTTGAATTACCACATGAATATCAGATAATATTCAGTCTTTTGATCTTTGGGATTGGCTTAGTTCACTTAGCCTAATATTCTTCAGTTTCATTCATTTACTGGCAAATGCCATAATTTGACTCTTCTTTAAGGCTTAATAATTTTTCTTCTATTCATCTGTTCAAGGGCACCTAGTTTGGTCCGTGGTTTGGCTCTTGTAAATTGAGCTGGTATAAACATTAATGTGGCTGTGTCACTATAGAATGTTGATTTTATGTCATTTGAGTATGAACCTAGGAGTAGGCTTCTTTCCAGAAGCACCTGGATGATCCTTCAGCTGCAATATGGAAGTTACTCTTTCTGCTGTAATAAAAGAAATAGAAACTACAAAAGTACAAACAACAGCAACAGCCCATGGGCAGGCACTGTTTAGTCCCACCTCCTTTCAGCTGATACCCCCACCCACTCATTGGCACCAATTCTCCCTCTCTTAATTGGAGGAAAACATGGGTTGAATCTGCTCTGGGCATAAAAGGAAAATCATATACAACTTCTACATTTTTCAGTTGCTATTGTGGGCAGTGCCTTTTAACTCCCTCTGGAGACAGAATGGTATTCTAATCTCCTTTGCTCCACAACTCTCTGTATCTACTTTCAATGTCCTGCTTTTCCCTTAAAGTTATAAACTTCTACTAATGTTGCAAACCTGTCAACAACTCCCAAGAAAATGTGTTACAAATGCCTAAATGCAGAAAGCCTACATTTCAGGGAGTCTGTTCAAACAGCTGATCCTATGCCCTTCTCTACCTCTTCTCCACCTCATGTACCACATACTTGGATCTACACTACTGGCATAAATTTACTTTAAAATTCCCATGCATGTTTTAAACTGATTTTAGCTGAAATAAAGCTGGTTTCACTTCAACTACTTTTAATTATGGTTAAAAATACATCTTTGGCTTAGAGAATCATTTTACTCCATCAAGTAGATGCCTGTCTGGTGTATGATCTGAATTATATAAAAACATAGTAAGCACACAATGGGGAACACACAGTTTCCACATTTCCTAATGGGAGAATGAAAGAAAAGAGGATTAAAGGTGGAGTCCTATGTGTATGTGTGTGTGTACGTGTATATGTATTTGTGTGTGTGTGTGTGTGTGTGTGTGTGTGTGTGCTCCCCCTTGGTAATAAAAAGAATTTTTTTTCATTTTTGCGGGGTGGGGGGGGGGAACCAGGGATTGAACTTAACCACTGAGCCGCATCTCATTATTATTTATTTTTTATCTTCATACAGGGTCTCACTAAGTTTCTTAGGGCTTCACTAAGTTCCTGAAGCTGGCTTTAACAACTTGTGATTCTTCTGCCTCAATATCCTGAGCCACTGGGATTATAGGTAAGGGCCACAGCACAGAGGAGAATATTTTTACTTTTTGATGTGGTTCTGTCAAAATTATTCACCAAAATATTACTAATCTTTCAATGGACACATCAAGATGACCTACTCAAGTAGTTCTTATTTTAAAGAGTTGCTACTTAGTTTTGCTCTGAATTCTCTTCTCACTTTTCTCTTGTAACACTTCACTAAAACCTTTATTTAACTAGTGTCTGTACTCACAGATCACCACCAAAAAGAATGACTTTGTCTAATGCTATTTTCTCCTAGAAAGAGAAAGCAATGTTCTTTATTCAGTTACCTAAATGTATCTCCTTTCAGATTTCAGAAGAATTAGTTTCCGATTCCATCCCTCCCAAAACCTGTGGTAATGGAAGGACCCCTGGCTCTTGATGCTTAAGAACAGGACGTCTCATATACAACCATCCAGTTCTACTAAACCATCATTTACTGGGTGTTGGAGAAGGCAGGCAGGTGTTTTTCAGTTAATGAATCACTGGACCACAAGAAACTACATCTGATTCTGAGAGACAACTTAATTTCACCCAGACATACCATTTAAGTTGGGTGCAGTAGCTAGATAGGTCAGTGGTCGTAATCCTTGGGGTGGGAATGAGCCTATCAAGAGAAGAATTAACATGTAATTTAAATGGCTAGATGAGTAGAAGATGCTACTAGATACTCATTAAAATATTTTCTCCTACTCTTATAATACCATATATCCCTTTGGAATGGGGCTTCCTAAAGAGGAACTGTATTTTTCTGGTTCTCCTTGAAGTTATGTGTAAATTTATGATTAAGTTTTCATAAGAGCAAATGTGAGCAACAATATCTAACTTTTTAAAAGAAAATGGCTTGATCTAGTCTTCCATTTCTTCTTCTTTTTTGTAGTTTGGAGTGTTGATAACCAGATAGAATTCCAGAAGCTACGTATTGAAGTTGGTAAGTTTGACATAGTCAGGGACCTCCATCCATGGAAAACAGGACCCTTTGGGAGTAAGCGATAAATACCTCTCAAGGGAAGAAAGACAACTAGCTATTAGTCTTATGGGGTTAACAGTTGTACTAAAAAATTAGGAGATAAAAGTACATCAGTCTTCAAGACTATGGGAACGAATAACATACCAGGAAATCAAAAGCTGGCAAAGTCAGCTCCGCCTTCTGAGACTATGTGGTTAGCATATAGTCCATTTCAGGCCAGACAAAGCTAGGTCTGCACTATTCTGAAAATATTAATAGCAGATAAAAAATCATGAAAACATGATGAACATCTCTAGCAATTAGATAAATGCAAATTAAAACTACACTGAGAGTTCATTTTATTCCAGTCATAATATTAATTATCACAAATACAAGCTACAGTAAATGTTGGCAAGCATGTGGGGGAAAAGGTACACTCTTACATTGCTGGTGGGACTGCAAATGGGTGCAACCACTCTGGAAAGCAGTATGGAAATTCCTAAGAAAACTTGGAATGGAACCACCATTGGATCCAGTCATCCTACTCCTCAGCTTATACCCAAAGGACTTAAAATTGGCACATTACAGTGATGCAGTCACATCAATGTTTATAGCAGCTCAATTCACATGAGCTCAGCTATGAAACCAACTAGGTGCCCTTCACCAGATGAATGGATAAAGAAACTGGGTTGTATATTCACAATGGAATATTACTCAGCCATAAAGAAGAAAAAATTATGGTATTTGCTGGTAAATGGATGGAACTGGATACTATAATGCTGCATGAAATAAGCCAATCTCCAAAAACCAAAGGCTGAATGTTCTCTCTGATATGCAGGTGTTAACACAAAATAAGGTAGGGGGAGGGAAGAACACAAGTACTTTAAATTAGAAAAAGGGGAATGAAGTGAAGGGAGGGTGATGAGAATAAATATTGGACATGACCTTCCTATGTTCATATATGAATACATGACTGGTGTAACTCCACATCATGTACAACCACAAGAATGGGAAGTTATACTCCATGTATAATATGCTAAAATACATTCTACTGTCATTTATTTTATTTTATTTTTTAATAGTAGAATAGAAATGTATCCAACTTTTTTCACAGACCTCAGCATAGCAACACAGACAACATGAGAAAACAAGACAATACAATACCTCTAAAATTTCATAATTTCCCAATAACTGAATCCATATATTCATATCCTAATGCTCAATGAAGAAGTTGGACAAAAATCATTTAATAATATTTACTCATTACCTACATGAAAAGTTTTTCTTCATGCCTTACAGCAAATGTTTAATTTTTAATAAGTACTGGGTTTTTATAATGAGTCTATACCCTACCTTTTCATAGACACTGAAGTCAAGGCAGAATGAAATTTCTGACCTTGGCATAAGGGACTGGGAAAAGGAGACCAAATTTATAACTAAAAAGAATAAAAACTTAAATTAAAAAAGAAAGAAAATATTCATAGCAGTGACTTTCCCAGGTGATAAGTGCAACTCTAGGTGGTGAGAGGCAAACACATGTACAGAATAGTCATTTAATTAACCAACAGTTACCTTTACCTTATTCGCATAGTAAAATGCACACCACAGCAGAAGATCTAAGGTGGAGACTTAACCTGGAAATGAGATATGAGATATGGGGACACATGAAGAGGCATAATGAAGGAGGATGCAAACACAACTGAAGTTCCACCTCTACAGGTGATGTTGTTAAGAGACATGCACAGATATCTATATACATACAAATACTTTTAAAAATGATATGAATTAATACTTATGTGGAAGTTTAGGAAAGATTTTAATCACCACAGAACTTAATTGGTTTGTACAGGTTTCATGGCAGGGGGTAGAAACAATGTAAGCAGGCACATTTAAAACTTCAATCCCTACATCATATCTATTCATATTCAAAAACAAAGCACATGGGCACTGCCCATTCAGACACACAGAAAGTCACATGACTAAGGGCCTGGATGCACAATAATCCCACAGGGGAGAAAGTGGATAGTTGGGAAAAGGAATACAATCTACCAAAGTCAGCTATCCATAACCTATAATTGAGAAGATATATCATACTCTGCTTCTGTTTACCTTCAGAGATCATATCTATGGGCCATGCAAATGGGGAAAAATACTTTGCCTGTGGACTTACCAGGTAATGAGATTACCATGGAACCTCAACCATGAAGGATAACTCTTGATCTCTGGAGTCATTACTGGTGAGATGCAGACAGTTGGGTGATCTTCATGTTCATTTCCATCTAATGTGTTTTGGTCCTTCATAATATCGTGGAAATTCAAATTTGTATTTAATTTCTTATTTTTTTAAAAAGTGGTTTTATTTAGTGTTCTTTTGAGAGCCACAGCCTAAGGGGCCCCAGCAAACTTCCAACTGCCAGCTGATTGACTCCTCTGCGGTGATGCTCATTGGGCTGTTTCCCCATCCTTTCAGACCATGGAGCTGCTCATTGGGGGACTCTTTTGGCTCCACCCATGTGACCCAGCCAATCGGCCTCAAGAGAGGAGGAGTGGGTGTTGAGAGGCTCGTGGGAAGCCGGTGGTGGCAGTTGGGCTCTGAGGGAATTCCTGAAGAGCTCGTGTGGTGTGGCGTATGTGTTCTAAAAATAAAGTTTGTTTCTGCTTGACAAGTGGCTCGTGAATTGTGCCCAGCCAGACTGCGGCATTTGGTGACCCACACGGGAACGACTGAGGGTAAGTGATAAGGTAAACTGCTCGCCCCTGAGGGAAGGGCGAGAGGATGGGTAGCCATTTTAAGATTCTTCTTTCATTTAGTTTTGCTTTTGTTTTAAGTTGCCTGTACCTGGAGATGGGTAAGATGGAAGAAAAACTGCTCACATATGAGGAACAGATAGGGAGAAAGGACGGATGGACATTTCAGGAGGATAGAAAGGCTGATATAATGAATTTTTGTTCCATTCTGTTTCAGTTTTGTTTGGTGTTATCTTGTTGTGTTGTGTTATAGTTATAGTAGAAATATGGGATCAGAAATTAGTAAAAAACAAACCAAAAGAGTGTTAAGGAAATTGTTAGAGGAAGGAGGCATCTCAGTAAAATCAAGAACAGTCAGGGCATATATTGATACAATACAAAAATGTAGCCCATGGCTTTTTAAGGAGGAGTTGTTAAATATATCACAATGGAACCATCATGGTGAAGATTTAAAAAGAAAAGAAAAGAAAAGGCCAGGAACTCTGTCAGTTGGCACATTGCCATTGTGGACGTTGGTATCTTGTTTGCTTAGTCCAAAGCCATCAGTTCAGACAATGGTAGAGGAAGGAGAAGACATATTGATTCAAGTAAAAGAGAAGGTCTCTCGAGCTATTCAGACAGAGGAAAAAATTCAAGTAAAAGAGAAGGTCTCTCGAGCTAGTCAGACAGAGGAAGAAAGTTTAGAGCATAAAAGGTCATCAGGGGAAAAGTTACATCAGGAGACTGCTACTAACACGTTTCTATTACCAGAGGGCATAAGTGTCCAACCAACAGCGCCACCTCCATATGCTGGGAGGCCCCCAACCCCCGTAGTTGATAGATGGGATCCTGAGACAGGACCTCAAATATTAGCATGCCCTGTATTTGAGCAGGCAGGAGGGCAGTGAATTCACCATGCTTTATATTTCAAAACAGTGAAGCAGCTAAAAGAGGCTGTAACAACCTATGGTCCTCAAGAACCCTTCACTGTAAGCATGGTCGAATCCATTACCAACTTGAACATGAGGCCAGCAGACTGGACTAGTATGTGTAAAGCTGTGCTAAATGGAGGATAATACCTGTTATGGAAGGTTGCCAATGAGGAATTTTGCAAGGAGACGGCTAGGTGAAATGCAGCAGCCAGTTATTCACAGAGAAATCTAAATATATTGTTAGGAAAGGGACCTTATGAGGGTCAGCAGCAACAAATTGCATATGATCCTGCTATATACTCACAAATTGCTGTAGATGCAGTTAGAGCATGGAAGACTTTATAAGGACATGGAGGTTTACAAGGTCAATTATCTAAGGTAATACAAGAAGATAATGAACCTTATGCTGAATTTGTAGATAGGCTTATTCAAACAGCTACCAGAGGTTTTGGGAATACAAAACAAGCAATGCCATTAATAAAACAACTGGCATATGAGCAAGCCAATCGTTGGTGCAGAGAAGTCATTAGACCATGGAAACATGGAGATTTAAACACATAATTAAATTATGTAGAGACATTAATGAACAAGGGCAAGTCTTGGCAGCTGCAGTACAATAAGCTTTAGATGCCAGGCCAAAAACATGCTACAATTGTGAAGAAACAGGACATTTTAAAAGGAATTGCCCCATAGGAGGAGGGTTTAACAAAACTAGGTATCAAAGGAGTAAAATACCGGGTGTTTGCCCATGATGCCGTAGAGGGAGACATTGGGCTAATGAATGCCGTTCTCAAACCACCATAGAGGGTACTCCATTATCAAAAAACGAACAAGGACCAGGTGTCTATCCACGATATCGTGGAGAAAGGCATCGGGCTCCATTGCCAAAAAATGGACAGGGGGGCCCAATGCTCTGGGGCCCATGACCACAAATATACAGCGCACTGGAGGAACACAGCAACACCAAACCAGAGGAAGCGCAGGATTGGACATCTGTGCCTCTGCCAGAACAGTAATAACTCCAGAGATGGGAGTTCAAATCATTCTCAGAGGGGTAAAAGGGCCTCTTCCCAAAGGAACAGTAGGCTTATTATTAGAATGCAGTTCTTCTATTCTAAAAGGACTTATGATAAGTCCTGGGGTAATTTATCCCGATTATGAAGGTGAAATAAAAATTATAGCCAGTTCTTCAAGGGATATATCAGTAATTTCACCAGGAGATAGAATAGCACAGTTATTAATAATACCCAGCCTTCATGATAAATTTTCCAGTCGTACTGTATAAAAAGGTTCCAGGGGATTAGGCTCCACAGGTGTAGAATGGGCTATGCTTTCTTTAAATTTAGATTATCCCCCATGCTAAAACTAAATATTCAAGGACATGAATTTAATGGGCTACTGGATACAGGTACAGACCTTAGCATCATCTCTCGTCAAGAATGGCCAAAACAGGGATCCTACATCATGGGAACAAATTTTTACTCCTCACACTTCAGATAGAGCCCTAATATCCAGAGTATACAAGGAACTCAAAAAATTAAACAATAAGAAAACAAATAACCCAATCAACAAATGGGCCAAAGACCTGAACAGACACTTCTCAGAGGAGGACATACAATCAATCAACAAGTATATGAAAAAATGCTCACCATCTCTAGCAGTCAGAGAAATGCAAATCAAAACCACCCTAAGATACCATCTCACTCCAGTAAGATTGGCAGCCATTATGAAGTCAAACAACAACAAGTGCTGGAGAGGATGTGGGGAAAAGGGTACTCTTGTACATTGCTGGTGGGACTGCAAACTGGTGCGGCCAATCTGGAAAGCAGTATGGAGATTCCTGGGCAAGCTGGGAATGGAACCACCATTTGACTCAGCTATTGCCCTTCTTGGACTTTTCCCTGAAGACCTTAAGAGAGCGTACTACAGGGATACTGCTACATCACTGTTCATAGCAGCACAATTCACAATTGCTAGACTGTGGAACCAACCCAGATGCCCTTCAATAGATGAATGGATAAAAAAATGTGGCATTTATACACCATGGAGTATTACGCAACACTAAAAAATGACAAAATCATAGAATTTGCAGGGAAATGGATGGCACTAGAGCAGATTATGCTTAGTGAAGCTAGCCAATCCCTAAAAAACAAATACCAAATGTCTTCTTTGATATAATGAGAGCAACTAAGAACAGAGCAGGGAGGAAGAGCAGGAAGAAAAGATGAATATTAAACAGATACATGAGGTGAGAGGGAAAGGGAGAGAAAAGGGAAATTGCATGGTAATGGAGGGAGACCCTCATTGTTATACAAAATTACATATAAGAGGTTGTGAGGGGAATGGGAAAATAAACAAGGAGAGATATGAATTACAGTGGATGGGGTAGAGAGAGAAGATGGGAGGGGAGGGAGGGGGGATGGTAGAGGATAGGAAAGGTAGCAGAATACAACAGTTACTAATAGGGCATTATGTAAAAATGTGGATGTGTAACCGATGTGATTCTGCAATCTGTATTTGGGGTAAAATTGGGAGTTCATAACCAACTTGAATCTAATGTATGAAATATGATATGTCAAGAGCTTTATAATGTTTTGAACAACCAATAAAAAAAAATTAAAAAAAAAAGAATGGCCAAAACATTGGCCATTACAACAAGCCACTCAAATGCTTCGAGGCCTAGGAGTGGCGACTAATCCCCATAGAATTGTGATGGTATTAGATTGGGAGGATCCTGAAGGATGTAAGGGAACTATACAGCCATATGTATTGGATCATCTTCCCATAAATTTATGGGGACAAGATGTCCTAGATCAATTAGGACTAACATTAACAAATGACATCAATTCAAATGTGTCCAGTATTATGGCTAGTCAAGGTTTTAGGAAAGGAAAAAGATTAGGAGAACAAGAACAAGTTATAGCAGCACCAATACAAGTAGATAAAAGAACAGACAGACATGGATTGGATTTTCAGGAGGGGTCACTGAGACAATAAAAATTACTTGGAAATCAGAAAGACCAGTATGGGTTCCTCAGTGGCCCCTGACTAAAGAAAAGATACAAGCAGCCCATGACCTGGTCAAACAACAATTATGGGAAGGACATATACAACCTTCTGTATCTCCCCATAATACTCCCATTTTTGTCATCAAAAAGAAATCTGGTAAATGGAGATTATTGCAAGTTTTAAGAGCCATTAAAATTGAGATGGTTATTATGGGACCTACTCAATTGGGGATTCCTCAATTGTCTGCTTTGCCAAAAACCTGGTATGTTTTAGTTCTAGATATTAAAGATTGTTTTTTTTCAATTCCAATTCATCCTGAGGATAGTCCACGTTTTGCATTTACTATCCCTGCACTGAATCATGAAGGTCCTGATCGGAGATATGAATGGAAAGTACTCCCTCAAGGGATGGCTAACAGCCCAACTATGTGTCAAATTTATGTTAACAAGGTAATCCAGCCACTTAGAAATCAAAATCCTGAACTACAAATATTTCACTATATGGATGATGTATTATTAGCACACAAAGATAAAAACACATTGCTAGAATGTTATGCCACACTTAAAAACTTATTAAAAAATTATAATCTAGAGATAGCAATAGATAAAGTACAATTAAATTTTCCAATTAATTATTTAGGAGTTCTATTATCCTCAACCATGGTCTGTCCACCAAAAATTCAAATATGAGTAGATCAACTGAAATCACTTAAAGACTTTCAAAAGTTATTAGGAGACATAAATTGGATAAGGCCTTATCTAGGCATACCAACAGGAGTGTTGAGACCTTTATTTGATATCCTAAAAGGTCCATCAGATCCAAATTCACCCCAAATGTTAATGCCTGAAGCAAGAAAGGCATTAAAAATTATTGAAACATATATGGAAAATATGCATTTGGATAGAATTGATATGTTTGCCTTTATTATTTATTGTAATACCAACAAAAAATATTCCTACAGGAGTATTTTGGCAAGAAAGTCCATTATTATGGACACATTTATCTTATTCTCCTAACACTATTCTTACTAGGTATCCTGAGGCTGTAGGACAATTAATATTCAAAGGAATAAAAGCAGCAAAGGGAGTGTTTGGAATTTCTCCCAATAAAATTATTACTCCATATACTATGGATCAAATTAATGAGTTAGCTAATGAGTTAAATACTTGGGCAATAATCATGTGCAAATCTAATGTTTCATTTGATAACCACTTACCATCTAATCCTTTATTGTCTTTTTGGTCATTGAATCCTATAATTTTTCCAAAAATGACAAGAAAAACACCTATCATGAATGCTCCAAATATATTCACTGATGGGTCAAATAATGGTACAGCAGCAATAGTTACACCTGATCAAACAATCAGCTTAAAAGGTAGAGCTTAATGCAGTATTACAAGCTTTTGTGATGTTTAAAGATTCTGTATTTAATTTATTTTCTGTTAGTCAGTATATAGTTAATGCTATAGTATCCCTTGAAGATGCTGGTAGGATTTCCCCTTCCTCTACTGTTTTCTCTTTGTTTTCCACTATTCAAAGTCTAATCTGGGACAGAAAAGATCCGTTCTTTATAGGACATACCAGGGCACATACAGGATTGCCTGGAGCCCTTAGTTTGGGCAATGATTTAGCAGATAAAACTACACATGACATACATATTTTTTCTACACTGGAAGAAGCTACAAATTTTCATAAAAAGTTCCATGTCAATGCTAATACTTTACAAAAGTGTTTTAAAATAACTAAGGCATAAGCTAGACAAATAATAAAACAATGTCAAAATTGTGTGACCTTTTTACCACAAGTTAAACTTGGAGTCAATCCTAGAGGACCGATACCTAACCATATTTGGCAGATGGATGTCACATACTTGCCAGAATTTGGAAAATTAAAATATTTGCATGTTACAGTTGATACTTCTTCCGGATTTTTGATGGGCTCCCTTCATACCACAGAAAAAATTAAAGATATTATAGCTCTTTGCTTACAAAATTTTGCCACTGTAGGCGTTCCAAAACAATTAAAAAGAGATAATGGTCCTGGTTATACTTCTACCTCTTTTAAACAATTTTGCTCATCATTTGGCATTACTCATATAACAGGAATCCCATACAATCCACAGGGACAAGTCATAGTTGAAAGAGCTCATCAAACTATTAAAATGTACTTATTAAAGCAAAAAGAGGGAATTGGAAAGGGGTATACATCCCCCAAAGATAAACTTAAAATAACCCTTTTTACTCTAAACTTTTTAAATTTGGATTCATCAGGGCTTAGTGCCGCGGAAAGGCATATGTGTCCAAAAAATGTACATAAGCCTAAGGTACTTTGGAAGGATATTCTAACAGGACAATGGAAAGGTCCTGACCCAGTGATTGTCTGGAGTCAGGGGTCTGTTTGTGTGTTTCCACAGGGAGAACAGCAGCCAATTTGGATTCCAGAGAGATTAACTAAAGCGATTTCTACAGACCAAAATGAAGATGATTTGGCACAAATCCATAACCGCTGATATCCAGAACTCCAGCTTGGCTATCCTTATATCTGTGACAGTGGTTCTCCCACACCTGGAGGCTAATGAAACCAGGAATTTTTTTCAATATCTATTTTATTATTGCCCTTTCCCACATCATAATGTTCTATTTTGTTTTTTGAGCTCATACAGACCTAGGTTAATGTTTTGCTGATCAGTTCTATTTTTTGACTATGGAGTTTTTAAACCTTGCAATGGAGATTTCACCTGTAAAAAGTTACAAGGCCTTTACTATTATCTTATGTGTTGTATGTATTATATTATGTGTGCACACTTGTCTTTTGTGTTGTATGTTTGTATGTGCATATGTCCATATATCATATATGATGAGCGCTCACGAAAAAATGGATCCAAATATTTTTTTCTTATTCACATGATTTAAATGGTTTAATTTAAATTGGGTAAACAGCTGTTGAGGATTGTTTTAATATGTGAACAAAAAAGGAGGTTAACAGATCTCTTTGTTTACTTTCACCTTTTCTTTTCATTATATTTAATAATTTTGTTCAGAATAATGTAAATTGTTCAGAAAATTGTTTTCTTTTAGTGCCTGCTGGAATGTTACATAATTTTTTCTTTAGCCATTATTGCCAGAATTCCTATCTTTATCCCATTGTCAGTGAAGACAAAGATAAAACCAATCTACAGCTTCTGTAACAGCTATCACTGAAGTGCTTGCAGAACTTGCCTGGACTATGTATCACTTGTATGCATTGTGAACTATCTGTTGGTGCAGCGATTTGTGGTAGTGCTAGGGTATTTTTGCTGATGGTGTCATCGGTGGTACAATTTTTTCAAAAGGAGCCATCATTTGGCTTGGTGTATCCTCCTCCCTTCTGCTTGTTATGGTTGTTCAGCTAAAATTTGGGGGCCAACAGAGGTGAGGCAAAGAACCTCACCCCCCACTGGTACAAAGGCCTATCCACAGGTGTGGCTGTATGCTGGACTGGTAGTCAATGACAGGTAAGATCCAATTGCAATGGTACCAACCTAAGACAGGAGGCTGACGCTTTGAGGTCAGCTCATCTGATGACGGGTAAGAACCATATGTAGTATTGGACAACCTAAGGCAGGCACGGCCCCTAAGCCACATGCTTGTTGTTTAAACAGAGAGGGGGAGATGTTGAGAGCCACAGCCGAAGAGGTCCCAGCAAACTTCCAGCTGCCAGCTGATTGACTCCTCCTCGGTGATACTCATTGGGCTGTTTCCCCATCCTTTCAGACCACGGAGCTGCTCATTGGGGGACTCTTTTGGCTCCACCCATGCAACCCAGCCAATCAGCCTCAAGAGAGGAGGAGTGGGTGTTGAGAGGCTTGTGGGAAGCCGGTGGTGGCAGTTGGGCTCTGAGGGAATTCCTGAAGAGCTCGTGTGGTGTGGCATGTGTGTTCTAAAAATAAAGTTCGTTTCTGCTTGACAAGTGGCTCGTGAATTGTGCCTAGCCAGACTGCAGCAGTGTTCCCCAGAGTATTATACGATAGTTACTAATGTCCTCACTATGAATTACTATGCATCATTGGCCTTTCAGAAGCACTCTCAGATTGTTTAAGCCTTCTGATATTGAAGATTATTTTTCATGCTATTTTTGAGCATTGTGGGGGGTATCAAAATGGGGAACATCCTTGGCTTAATGTTTACAACTGTACCTCAGCAATACAGATATATGTGCAATAGGCATGTTCATTTTTCAAACCCAAAACCCAGGCTTTGCCAATTTATGTATAAGGTGGCTTTGGATTTTTATCACCCCAGGAGATATGGAAGGTCATGGAGAGTTCTTAGGATTTCAGTGTAGGCTGAATCATGAGGAACATTTTGGCTTCATGTAATTTTTATGAGATAACATTCTCCCTATGTGAAAATTTGTCAGAAAAGTTATATTCCAGCACTAGTTAACTCAAAAGCTTCGGGGACTTGCTATGTGGGTTGCATAAAATTTTTCAGGTAGGACAGAGAACAAAAAAGTAAAATTTCTTGTGACTAATTTACAAAAGTATTCAATTATAAAGGAAAAAAGCTGGGCATGATGGCACATGCTTGTTATCATAGCTACTAAGGAGGTGAATGCAGGAGGATCATGAATTTGAGGCCAGCTTTGCAATTTGGCCAGATTTCACCCCACTGCCAAATAAAATAAAAAGGGATGGGTATGTAGCTCAGTAGGAGAGTGCTTGTCTAACATGTGCAAGACCTTGGGTTCAATCCCAGTACCAAAAGCAAATGAAAAAGAAAATAGGAACTGCTCTGTCAAACAAGACACAGGAAAATTTCAGTGAAGAGCTATCTACAATCTCTGACCTGTGTCCTCAAAGATTTATTTGATAAAATTTCATTATATGCCCTTTGGAATGACAGTTCTCAGAGGTGACTGGGCAAGAGTTCTATGAAGCACTTCTTGCTATACTTGAATGTACATTTTCCTTGGTATATCTTCTCAGGCTCTTGGGCTCTCTGGGTTTTACATTTAATATATAAATTTGATGCCCAAGAAATATAACTACATCAAAGTCAAATGTAGTTTTTCCTTTCTTGAAAGAAAAAGGACCCAAGTTGCTTTCAACTTAGTTTAAGGCACTGACTCAATCCTAACCTTAGCCCAAAGGTTTAAGTTCATGTATGCAAGAACAGTTCTGTAAACATTTTCTCCTATGGTCACATCTTTTACTCAAGCTCCATATCTGACTCACTAGATGCTGACAGCTAGTATCTTACTGTAACCCAGTCGACCAAGGACATAGTGGACAGCAAACATAACCTGTTCAGTAACATGTGCTTCAATCATGCTTGTTTTGGTTGGGTTGAAGATGCTAAGACCCATCAAAAGCATGATTTGATTACTGTTAATGTTATTGGGTTGCTGTTGTCAGAGGAATTACCTTTTTTATACAGGAATAAACAATTAATATAAGAGTCATGATTGTATAAACCTGAGAATAAATGAAAAAGGAATTGAGGGCTGGGGTTGTGGCTCAGTGGTAGAACTCTTGCCTAATATGTGTGAGGCACTGGGTTTGATCCTCAATACCACATAAAAATAAATGTCTATCAACAACTAATAAAAAAAGAAAAAAAAGTAGTTGAGCTAAACTTTGTTCTGGCAGTTCATACTGACTCACTAGAAAATATTGAACAATTTCCTAATTGTTCTGTGCCTTAGTTTGTCCATTTATTAAATGTCCTCTCTTTTCCTCAACGTTTTAACAATCATATGTCCTAGATATTCGAAGTGCTCCAATGGTGGCTCAAACATTTAATAATACTTTAAAAAAAAATTTGTCTGGTTTGGTTTGGTATGAGGATTGATTCCAGGGGTGCTTAACCACCATAAAATACAAAACTTTTTTTGTATTTTATGTAGAGAGAGGGTCCCACTGAATGGCTAAGTGCCTCATTAAATTGTTGAGGCTCCTTTTGAACTCAGGAATCTCCTACCAGCCTCCAGAGCCTCAGGGATTACAGGCATGAGCCACCTTGTCTGGCTTAACAATACTTTCTGAGTGCTTCCTATAAGACAGACACTGTCCTAGGTACAAATCCAATATATCCTAAAGGTGAGTTTATTATTGTCCCTACCTCCAAACAGCTTTTGTCTGTAATATTACTCAGTGGTGGCATAAACATCCATATCCCAGGGCAGAAAACTGTGAGAATCCACCTCAACTTTTCTCTCTCCCTCAGCCCTGTGTTTATCATTGACCAAATCCCTTCAAGTGCATCTTCACTATTTTTTTTTCTTTCAGCACTAGAAATTGAACCCAGGGCCCCACACAAGCTAGGAAATTGTTCTACCATTGAGCTACATACCTTTTAATTTTATCTTATAGTTCTTTTTATTTTGAGACAGTCTTACTAAATTATCCAGGTTTTCTTTGAACTTGCCATCCTCCTAACTTAACCTCCTTAGTACCTGGGATTTCAGGAGTGCTCCATGCACACAGCTGTCACCAATTTTCAAAATATATTTATTATCCCTTAAAAATCTTGTCTCATTGTTTTTGCATTTGTAAATCTCTCTGCCCTAAACCTTCTTCCTCTGATTTTACAAAGCTGGCTTCTCATCATTCAGACCTTAAATTTGAATGTCACCTTTTTAGTGATATCCTCTTCAACCCACTCTGTTCAGAGCTGCTTCACAGACTAATTCTGAATATCATTACCCTGTTTTACAATCTTCTTAGCACTCTACTACCTGATAACTTATTTTGTACTCCCTTTTCTTTTTCTATTTCTCCATCACTAGAACCTAAGCTCCATAAGTGCAGGGGACTTATCTGTCGTGTTCACCCCTCTTCTGTGCACTGGGGACATGACCAATACAATCACTCTCTATTGTACTCATCTGGCGAATACCTAACCCTTGTAAAACTCAGTTCTCCAACTCTTCCCCACCTGCAGGCAACACACATCATATTGCTTGGTCTCATGTCCAACTTCAAGTGGCCCTCACTGCTACTTGGCAATGGTACCATATTCCTCTTGTCCATTCACTCTCCACTTCCCTAGACAACTATTTCACATCTTTCTGTCTTCAAACCTCCAACACCCCTCACACACAAGCTCACCTGATGACAAGGCTGTTTCTTATTTGGACAATAGAGTCAAGAGACATTAGGTGCTGCCATCACCAAATCTGATTTCATACTGTGCCTTCTACTGTCTACGCCTCTACTTGTGCATTAAATTCCACCTCCTTTCTCTCAAGAACATCAACCAAATATTATTAGATTTTATCTCCACCAGATCATTCCCATTAGCATTCAATATGCTCTAAAATCACCCATCTTAAAACAAAACAAACTACCCTTGACTGGTAATTACTGCTCCCAATTTTCTGCTTTCTTTTACATCAAAATTTTTCAAAAGGAGTGAGGTGGTCTGCCTCCACCTTCTTTCCTCTTATTCTCTTTTTTAAATCACTCCAATCAGGCCCTGGACTCCCTGCCAAGGCCATTGACAACCATAATGTTGCCCAACTCAGTGCTTATTTTCTATCCTATCTTCACTCCACTTCTTTTTTTTTTTAAATTTTTTATTGTTGGCTGTTCAAAACATTACATAGTTCTTGATATGTCATAATTTCACAATTTGATTCAAGTGGGTTATGAGCTCCCATTTTTACCCCATATACAGATTGCAGAATCACATCAGTTACACATCCATTGATTTACATATTGCCATACTAGTGTCTGTTGTATTCTGCTGCCTTTCCTATCCTCTACTATCCCACCTCCCCTCCCCTCCCCTCCCCTCCCCTCTTCTCTCTCTGCCCCCTCTACTGACATTCGTTTGTCCCCCTTGTATTATTTTTCCCCTTCCCCTCACTTCCTCTTGTATGTACTTTTGTATAATTCTGAGGGTCTCCTTCCATTTCCATGCAATTTCCCTTCTCTCTCCCTTTCCCTACCACCTCTCATCCCTGTTTAATGTTAATCTTCTTCTCCTGCTCTTCGTCCCTACTCTGATCTTAGTTACTCTCCTTATATCAAAGAAGACATTTGGCATTTGTTTTTTAGGGATTGGCTAGGTTCACTTAGCATAATCTGCTCTAATGCCATCCATTTCCCTGTAAATTCTATGATTTTGTCATTTTTTAATGCAGAGTAATACTCCATTGTGTATAAATGCCACATTTTTTTTTTATCCATTCATCCATTGAAGGGCATCTAGGTAGGTTCCACAGTCTAGCTATTGTGAATTGTGCTGCTATGAACATCGATGTAGCAGTGTCCCTGTAGCATGCTCTTTTTAGGTCTTTAGGGAATATACCGAGAAGGGGAATAGCTGGGTCAAATGGTGGCTCCATTCCCAGCTTTCCAAGAAATCTCCATACTGCTTTCCAAATTGGCTGCACCAATTTGCAGTCCCACCAGCAATGTACAAGTGTACCCTTTTCCCCACATCCTCGCCAGCACTTGTTGTTGTTTGACTTCATAATGGCTGCCAATCTAACTGGAGTGAGATGGTATCTTAGGGTGGTTTTGATTTGCATTTCTCTGACTGCTAGAGATGGTGAGCATTTTTTCATGTACTTGTTGATTGATTGTATGTCCTCCTCTGAGAAGTGTCTGTTCAGGTCCTTGGCCCATTTGTTGATTGGGTTGTTTGTTATCTTATTGTCTAATTTTTTGAGTTCTTTGTATACTCTGGATATTAGGGCTATCTGAGGTGTGAGGAGTAAAGATTTGTTCCCAGGATGTAGGCTCTCTATTTACCTCTCTTATTGTATCTTTTGCTGAGAAAAAACTTTTTAGTTTGAGTAAGTCCCATTTGTTGATTCTAGTTATTAACTTTTGTGCTATGGGTGTCCTATTGAGGAATTTGGAGCCCGACCCCACAGTATGTAGATCGTAGCCAACTTTTTCTTCTATCAGACGGCGTGTCTCTGATTTGATATCAAGCTCCTTGATCCATTTTGAATTCACTTTTGTGCATGGCGAGAGAAAGGGATTCAGTTTCATTTTGTTGCATATGGATTTCCAGTTTTCCCAGCACCATTTGTTGAAGATGCTATCCTTCCTCCATTGCATGCTTTTAGCCCCTTTATCAAATATAAGGTAGTTGTAGTTTTGTGGATTGGTTTCTGTGTCCTCTATTCTGTACCATTGGTCCACCCGCCTGTTTTGGTACCAGTATCATGCTGTTTTTGTTACTATTGCTCTGTAGTATAGTTTGAAGTCTGGTATCACTATACCGCCTGATTCACACTTCTTGCTTAGCATTGTTTTTGCTATTCTGGGTCTTTTATTTTTCCATATGAATTTCATGATTGCTTTCTCTATTTCTACAAGAAATGCCGTTGGGATTTTGATTGGCATTGCATTAAACCTATACAGAACTTTTGGTAATATCGCCATTTTGATGATGTTAGTTCTGCCTATCCATGAACAGGGTATATTTTTCCATCTTCTAAGATCTTCTTCTATTTCTCTCTTTAGGGTTCTGCAGTTTTCATTGTATAAGTCTTTCACATCTTTTGTTAGGTTGATTCCCAAGTATTTTATTTTATTTTTTTTGAGGATATTGTGAATGGAGTGGTTGTCCTGATTTCCATTTCAGAGGATTTGTTGCTGATATACAGGAATGCCTTTGATTTATGCGTGTTGATTTTATATCCTGCCACTTTGCTGAATTCATTTATTAGCTCTAATAGTTTCTTTGTAGACCATTTTGGGTCTGCTAGGTATAGAATCATGTCACCTGCAAATAGTGATAATTTAAGTTCTTCTTTTCCTATTTTTATGCCTTTAATTTCTTTTGTCTGTCTAATTGCTCTGGCCAGTGTTTCGAGAACTATGTTGAACAGGAGTGGTGAGAGAGGGCATCCATGTCTTGTTCCAGATTTTAGAGTGAATGCCTTCAATTTTTCTCCATTCAGAATGATGCTAGCCTGAGGCTTAGCATAGATTGCTTTTACAATATTGAGGTATGTTCCTGTTATCCCTAGTTTTTCTAGAGTTTTGAACATAAAGCGATGCTGTACTTTGTCGAATGCTTTTTCTGTGTCTATCGAGATGATCATATGGTTCTTATTGATTCTATTGATGTGGTGAATAACATTTATTTATTTCTGTATATTGAACCATCCTTACATCCCAGGGATGAATCCTACTTGATCATGGTGAACAATTTTTTTGATATGTTTTTGTATCCGATTCGCCAGAATTTTATTGAGGATTTTTGCATCTAGGTTCATTAGAGATATTGGTCTGTAGTTTTCTTTCTTTGAAGTGTCTTTGTCTGGTTTAGGAATCAGGGTGATGTTGGCCTCGTAGAATGAATTTGGAAGTTCTCCCTCTTTTTCTATTTCCTGAAGTAGCTTGAAAAGTATTGGTATTAGTTCCTCTTTAAAGGTTTTGTAAAACTCTGCTGTATACCCATCTGGTCCTGGGCTTTTCTTAGTTGGTAGTCTTTTGATGGTTTCTTCTATTTCCTCAATTGATATTGGTCTGTTTAGGTTGTCTATATCCTCCTGACTCAATCTGGGCAGATCATATGACTTAAGAAATTTATCGATGCCTTCACTATCTTCTATTTTATTGGAGTATAAGGATTCAAAATAATTTCTGATTATCTTCTGTATTTCTGAAGTGTCTGTTGTGATATTGCCTTTTTCATCCCGTATGCTAGTAATTTGAGTTCTCTCTCTTCTTCTCTTCGTTAGCATGGCTAAGGGTCTGTCGATTTTATTTATTTTTTCAAAGAACCAACTTTTAGTTTTGTCAATATTTTCAATTGTTTCTATTTCATTAATTTCAGCTCTGATTTTAATTATTTCTTGCCTTCTACTTCTTTTGCTGTTGTTTTGCTCTTCTTTTTCTAGGATTTTGAGATGAAGTATGAGATCATTTATGGGAAGCTGTCATAATATCTTCAATGAGTAAGTTTGGGCATTACATATTTATAGATAATGTTAAAATTGGCCTTAAAAATCCATATATATGCCAAGCTTGGTGGTGCATGCCTGTAATCCGAGTGGCTCTAGAGGCTGAGAAGGATCGTAAGTTCAAAGGCAGCCTCAGTAACTTAGTTGAGGCCCTAAGAACTTAGTGAGACCCTGTCTCAAAATAAAAAATAAAAGGGGCTTGGGATGTGGCTGAATGGATAAGTGCCCTTGGGTTCAATATCAGCACCCATTCCCTGCCCCCAAATCAGTCTGTATGCTGTTAACAAGAGACATACCTAAAGACAAAGATAGGCAAAGTTGAAACAAATAAAATATCAAAAAGAAAATTAGCATAGCTATATTCATAGCAGGCAATAAATAAGTAAAATCAAAAACCATTAGGAGAAGAGAGTATACTACATGATAAAAGGTTCTATTTGCCAGGAACATTCTAAGCTCATATGTAATTCATATAATAATCTCAAAACATATGAAGAAAAACTTGCTCAAAGGCGACATTTTTACATCATGGATGGAATACAACATAACAGAAAACTTCAATACATTTCTTACGCCATTTGTAAGTCAAGCAGACAAAAATAGTAATGTTATGAAGTAGAGTAATCATGGACAAAATTAATGATTGAACAGCAATCACGATATAATTGAAATATACAGAACTCATATACTCAACAATGAGAGAATACACAGTTTTCTCAAACACACATGGAACAATCACAAAACCTGACAGAGTAAAAGAACAAAGTAAGTCCAACATATTCAACGAATCAGGTTCAGGTAGACCTCAGTCTCTGACTAATATATTAACAAACAAAAGGTTTATAAAAGGGATATGTAACTTTAATTCCTATATATTTGAAATGTTTTCATTTGTGTGTGTGTGTGTGTGTGTGCGAGAGAGAGAGAGAGAGAGAGAGAGAGAGAGAGAGAGAGAGAGAGAGAGAGAGAGAGAGAGAGAGAGAGAGAGAGTGTCCTGGGGATTAAACCAAGGGCTTCACCCATGTGAGGTAAGCACTCAATCTCTAGGGTACATCCACAGCCCTTTTGACACAGGGTCTTGCTAAATTGCCTACACTGGCCTTGAAGTTGTGGTCCTTTGGCATCATCTTCCTGAATCACTGGGATTACAAGCCTGTGTTACCATGCCCAGCCCAAAGGACATTTTAGAATTTCTTAAATAATTTGTGTTTCAATGAAGTATTTGTGATTATTTTAAAATACTTTGACCTTTGTGGGGTATAAAACTTATATTTACTTCAATGGAAAATGCACATATGTGAAATAGGAAACCAAAAAATTAAATATCCAACTTTCCAAGATGAGGAGCTAGAAAAAGAACAAAATAAGTCAAAAGGAAGAGATAGATTAGAGTAAAATCTAAACGACTGGGGAAAAATAGTGAAATAGAGAAGCCCAACAAAGTCAGAAGTTGGGTTTTTGAAAAGACTAATTACTAGGCAATTCTCTGGTTAACTTGATCAATGAAAATAAAATTTTATACCCCCACAAAATACACACACACAGAGAGAGAGAGAGAGAGAGAGAGAGAGAGAGAGAGAGAGAGAGAGAATCAAGAAAGGAATACGTATCTACTTGATAAAGCAGAGTTTTTAAAGAAAAGGGGCTATAATAATTTTTATGCCAATGAATTTGAAAATTTAGAAGAGAGAGAAATTTTTATAAACAGTAAAATATCTCAAAATTTATTCAAGAAAAAGAATAGTAAGCCTAAAATAATCTTATAAAGTTGAGAAACTGAATAATTAGAATATTTCCCCAAGTTCTGGTAGTTGTGCTAAATCAAGTAGTTCCATCAAACTTTGAAGAAATTCTAGTTTTATGCAAACTATTCCTGATGACAAAAGGGAATATACCCCTAATTTATTCTCTGAGATCCCATAACCTTCATACCCAAACCAGTAAAAAGCAGTATAAGAGCCAGATTTAGTGGTACATGTCTGGAATTATGTTTGTACATAATTATGGGACTTGTTACTATTTATTCATACATGCACACAATATAACAATATAATTTGGCTAATATCAGTCCCCAGCTCTTCTCCCTTTCTTCCCTGTCCATAGCATCCACAAGTCAATGAGATCCCTTTCCTAATATTGTTGATTAGTCTGCCCAAGTTATCCCTTACTTATAGTAATTTTTTTTTTGCTTTAGAGACCCATTGTCCACTCCTATGATTGGGTCGTGTTCTTTTTTTCCTTTTCACTTAGTGTGGTTCTTCAGTTCCATACATATCTAATTGATTTGGCATATGCCAGAATATCTCTTTTAAAGTTTCTGCACTTTGTAATGTCTAATACAGGGAAAGAGGCCCAATTATTTGTGGATTTCTCTTTTTTTTTGTAAAATGTATACCACTGGGGAATTTATAAGACTACAAGTTTTGAGGTGGCTCTGGAGCAGTAAAGACTTTGGAGATTGTGGAGAAGGACAGATTAACTTGCATGTGCAGTGAACTCAGGCTTCCATGTTTTTCCACATAATATAACATACATATAATATTACTATGCAATTGTATAATGACTATTCCATGATGTGAAATTTCTTCTGCTTTCATTTTATTTGTCCAGCCTTAATTTCCCCAGGACAAAGGACAACAATAGATGCAGAGAGTAAAGGAATAACTTTTATTTGTCCTTCTAATTCCACTGGCAATGCTTTTGTGTCCTACTTTGTGCCTTCATTAAGCTCTTCTCTTGAACGTAACTTGAGTGTGGCATTTCTGATGCTGGAAGGGGCCCTGACTGATACAAGAGTTCAAAATCCAAAGTCAATCTACTTGATTTTTTTTTTTTGCCTAAAAATCTTATTATGAGCTTCTGTACAGCAACATGCACATCCTTAATTACACAATATATTATTGTATAAAAATTAAGTATGTATAAATATACTTTTATTACTTAAATTATACTAAAAATTTAGCACATTTGGGTTTTTTGGAGTTGATTGTAGTTGTTTTTCTGAGTTAATATTTTCCTATTTTTGGAGATTGATTGTGGTGTGAAATTATCAATATTTACAACAAAGTAGCAAAAATTCCCATGTTTGTTTCTCTCTTTAACTCTAGCATTTTATGAGTTTTTACATCCTTTGATTGCATTGGACAAAAAAAAGAAAAAAGTTTCTCTAGGGAAAAAGTCCCTGAACCATGCAGTATCAGTGGGTCACTGCCTCTTTTGGTATATAAAATAGATTTATATCCTCCCATGGCAGGGTAATATATAACTCTTTATGTTAGAAGAGGAAAATCTGAGTCCCAGAAGATGCTGTTCTTTTTATACAGGTAAAATGTATATATGGAAACAAATTTAACCATGGGAAGTGAAGCTTTACTTTGAGACATGATTCTGTTGTAGGAATTGCTGTGAACACAAGTCAGATCCTAAAGGGAGTGAGTCTAGCCTAAAGCTAAGTCTTGTCCAGGAAAGGAAACTGAATAGCACAGGAGAATAGTTGTGAAAAAAGCCATGGACATATTGGAAAAGGCTAACTGATGTTGCACTAAAAATGAACCACATTGTACCTAGGGAAATGGGAAAGATTAGGAAAAGTTACAAAGTTTTTAAAGATATTTAATATTTTAGATTCTGCGTAGGTTACAATTAATCCTTCTAAGTCATGATTACCTCAATGATCTCATCCTCTACTACTTGATAAATATGCAAAAAATAGCACATGATGACACATGAAATCTAAAACAAACAACAACTCCCCCCCAAACCGAAAAACAAAGGTAATGTTTTTCTTTACATTGATTTTTCAAAAGAGTTGGGAATAAACTGATTATCTTTTGTAACTAGAAGCAAATTCACTAGGAACTTTTCAAGTTTGCCCTGTGGAAAAGACTCTCAGAGACACCTGAATAGATATAAAATTTGACATGAAGAAAAAGACACAAAGCTGAATAAATATTTTCCAATGCAACGTAATTTTGAAATGTGATGTTGAAAATTTGAAAACAAAACTTAAAACTAACAGGCTAATTTTTCTTGGTTGCTTTTGTGGTTTAGAATTAGTTTTTGTATCCATTTTTTTTTTTTTTTTGGTTCTGGGGATTGAACACAGGGGCATTTAATCACCGAGTCACATCCTCAGCCCTTTCTAATATTTCCATTTACATTCAGGGTCTCGCTCAGTTGCTTAGAGCCTTGCTAAATTGCTGAGGTTGGCTTTGAACTCAGGATCCTCCTGCCTCAGCCTCTCGAGGTGCTGAGATTATAGGCATGTGCCATGGAGCCTGGCTTTTGTATCAATTTTATCTCTGAACTATAAGAAGAATGGAAAATTTTAAAGAGTATTGACAGATGGGAATTTTTCTCTTTTTATGAGTAAGTGAGAAAGAAAATCAAAGAGTAAAAGGTATTGTTTGTTTTCTTGCAAACTGAAAGCTCTAGGGTGACTTTGTTTATTCATGTATATAAGCAAAGGATACAGAATTACAAATATTTTCCACATTAATAAACAAAAATAGTTCTTAAATGGAAGGGGATAGATTTTACTTGACTTTAAAGATGATTCTGTGGCAATTTTAAGAGGAAAAATATAGACGTTTGAACTGAGGAAAACAATGAACTTGCAATATTTCTAGATGGTGAAAGAAATATACATGAATGAAGCACCTTGTTTAAATCTGAGAGATGTCTTTCAGTCCCATTTAACTTGATAACTCTATATTTAAAACCATAATACTCATTTTTTCCCTTTATAAGGATTAGATGTCTGGGAATTTGTTTTGGAGAATTACTAAATTCTAAATAGTCAGGGAAAGGGATTAATTACAACACAGGGTAAAGAGGTCTTGTCTTTTGCATCATGGATATATAATTAGTTAAACGTGAATGCAATTAGTACATTTCAGAAAAATTATTTCAAAGTAGAGTCAATCTATAAGAGAAGATAATTGTAGCTTCTTTTCTTTAGGTGTTTCCCCCTCAGTCTTTTAATGACTTCTTTGTGAATAAATGCTATGTCCTTGGGTCTCCATCCACTTTTTCTCTGGATTGAGATTTGGATCCTGACCCTGTGTCAAGTGACTTTTAAACTGTAAAGACTCTAACTTTGTGAGTTTTTATATTCACTGATATTTGGATGGATATAGTTTAATTCATTTGGCACATTCAAATTCCATAGTTATAACTCATATCTCAGAGATCCAAAGATAAGTAAATTTACAGCTGATGAAGAAACTCTTCTAAGAACCATAGTACTTAAAAGAATTCTGGAGAGTTAGTACTGCAATTTGTTTATAGTCATACAATTTCTGAAGAATATATCCAAAAAGCAGACTAGATCATATCTTAGAAACTGACTTAAAGTGAGCTTTTTCTTTCATGTTTTCAGAATTATACATGTAATTTCCAATTTTCAAAGTCCTTCTTGAATTTTCTTTTTAATCTTTTTTATTTCTTATTTTTATGTAATTCTTGCTCATTTTTATAATGCTTTATTTTTTAATTTTTTCTCTGTCACTTCAGAATTCTGCATGGTCTTGTTGCCTATCTTCTTTGATTATATAATTAGATATATTTTCTTGTGTTTTTAAAGAAATCAAATACATATATTTCTATCTTTCAGCAAATATTTATTTGTCCTTTATTGTATACCTGTTGTGATTCTAAGTTTTGGGAAACATTGTAGAGAAGACATATGCAGTCTTTAAATTTGTGGGAATTGTAGTCTAGTTAAGAAGGAGAACTTAACAATGGATTACATTTGTAGTCAGAACTAAAAATAAGTACCATGTTCTTTAAGAGAAAATTAATTTACATGTAAAAGTTTACTGTTGATCACTAAAAGAATAAATGTTATAATCTATTACTAAGAGAATAAGACAGGTAATATTTAGATATGGTATTTTAATGCTATCTGCTTATCAACATCATTTCTTTTTTATTTATTCATTTATTCCATGCATAAAGCACTATAAGGGGCAAATGAAAGAAAAGAAAGTAATGTTAATATTTACTGAAAACTACATGGAATACCTACATACTGAATGTATGAGTATGATCTTTAATTATTTCTTCCCTACAATAAAAAAATAATTTGTTCAATAGATAAATAAACTGAGGCTCAAAAGTTTAATACCCTGCCTAATATTAACTTGTCAGTGGCTGAACCATGAAATAAATCTTGTTTTTCAGAATCCAAGGTCAATATTCTGTCTACTATGTTACGTTGTTTCTCTAAATAAAATCAAAATTACAATATAATGTGGTAAGTACTTTCATAGAGGTTTAAACAAAATGCTGTCTACTATACCATAGTGCCCCTAATAGGTTGAAGTTTTCAGATCCTGCGCTAAGTACACCCAGGCAATGACTGTCAGATTATCTTAGATTTTTCCCCCCAGTGTTTCATACTTCAGTAGAATGCAAAATCAGACATTTGTTCTTCAGTGTAATTAAATTGCTAGAAAAGCTTCTAAACATTTATTTGCCATCTCTATATCTAGGGTGGTGCAAACTGGTAACGGACAGTTCATGGACCTGCACCTCTCTGTGGACCACTTTTTTTATGGCCTCAAAGAATCTAAACATGAATAGGTCATTATCCCTTTGAGAAGTTTACTGGTGAGCTAGTCTTGTAAGCAGTCCACTAACTTAAAAGGATGTAAAACAAATGCTAATAATATAAAAAGCAAGACCTTCTAGCTATGGTAAATATTTAATAAGATTTGAAGATAGTGTTTTCCAGAGGTGGGAAATAGGAAGGAAGGTCTTATTTGTCAGAATAATCTGGTGGTCTTGGTGGGTACACTTGCTGAGAAAACGTGAGTAGTCTCATGTGACTGAATGAGGCTATGTGTTTTGATGGAAAAATTAAAAGAATTTGGCTTGAATCACAGCTTCCTCTATCTCATGAGGAACATCACTGCAACCACTCTGGGAGAAAGCAGAGAGATATTAAATTCAGAGACGATACTCATGGAACTCTGTATGACAACTACCAACTTCTCTGTGTGATCACAATTTAAAAATCTATAGGCACAATAGTGATTTTCCCCTTCTAGTTTCATTAAGATATAAAAAATGACTTATTTTTAATTATACATGACAGTAGAATTCATTTTTATATAATTGTACAAGCATAGAATATATCTTATTATAATTAGGACCCTCTTCTTGTGTGTATGTACACATGGTGGAATTCACTCTGGTGTATTCATATAGGTACATAGGAAAATTATTTTGGATTCATTCCACTGCCTTTCTTTTTACCTCCCTTCTCTTCATCCCCCTTTGTCTAATCTTCTGAATAATAGCTATTCTTCCTCTCTTTCCCCTTATTGTGGATTAGTTTCCACATATCAGAAAAAAAAACATTTTAGGACTGGCTTATTTCACTTAGCAGGATAGTTTGTAGATACATTCATTTACTGGCAAATGGTGTAAAGGTATTCTTCTTAATGGCTGAATAATACTCCATTGTGGATGTATGCCGGGCCCCTAGGTTGGATTATAGCTTAGCTATTGTGAATTGAGTGCTATAAACATTGATGTGGCTGGATCACTGTAGTATGCTGATTTGAACTCCTTTGGATGTATGCCACCAGTGGGATAGCTGGGTCAAATGGTGGTTCCATTCCAAGTTCTTCAAGGAAACTCCATACTGCTTTCCAGAGTGATGCACCAATTTGCAGTCCCACCATCAATGTATGAGTGTGCCTTTTACCCACATCCTTGCCAACCCAAAATGACAAATGTTATGTATGTTTATGGTGTACAGTGTGCTGTTTTGATATACATATGCAGTGAAATTATTGATTCAAAATAATTAACACATTTATCACCTCATATACTTACTTGTGGTGAGAACATTCAAGATCTACTCTCTTAGGGATTTTAAAGGACACAGTACCATATTATTATTAACCATATCTTAACTATTAACCATAGTCACCATACTACACAATAGATCTTCAGAAATTAACCATCCTAATTGAATACTTCTACCTTTTGATCAATATCTTCCCATTTCCTCTCCTCAGCCCACCTATGACTTATTTTCCACATACAAAATGAGATCTTTCAGTATTTGCCTTTCTATGTGTCCTTAATTTCACTTGGCACAATAACCTTCAGATTCATTAATATTGTCACAAACACAGATTTCCCTTTTTTTAATAAGGCTGAAGAATATTCCATTGTGTGCGTGTGTATACACACATGTGTGAGGTCCACTAAACTGTCAGTGGACAGTTAGGTTGTTTCCATACATTGGATATTGCTAATAATGCTACAGTGACTATGGGAAGATATTTTTGGGGGATATAATGATGTCATTTCATTTGGATATTTATCTAGAAATGATATTGTGGATTATGTAATAGTTCCATTTTTAATTTTTCTTATTCATTTCTTTCATTATAGTGTTATACTTCTCTGATTATTATTGATGTTGAACACTTGTTGGTCTTTAGGTCTTTTTTTTAATTTCAAGAAGGGAAAAGGATTTATTAGACCATTTCCAGGGCAGGGACCCAAGGCAGTGGCTGGGTTCAGTGTTCTTAGGGGGAAAATGGCAGCATTGAAGATGTGCCTATCTTCTCTTCTGATAAAAACAGCTTTGTGCTCACAGAAACCATCTCCTCCTGTTGCCACAGCCTTGGCCACATAGGATTTCCCTGTGCCAGGGGGTCCAAAGAGCAGTATCGCCCACCAAGGGGTACAGCTGCCTATGAACAAGTGTGGGAATTTAATTGGCAAAATGACAGCTTCCTTGAGAGCCTGCTTGGCCCCCTTCAGCCCACCAATATTTATTACTATTTAATAATAATATAATAATATTATTATGCAAGGAGGTCAGAATCTTGAGAGCACACATAGAAGAGTCTATTAAATAAATGTTTTGGGGTAGAAGAACAAAAACTGTGTGAGCTATCAAATGATATGTATGCAATATTGTGTCTGACCAGGGGTACATTATGTAGGAAATGAAATATACTAATGAGGTCACAACACATGGAACTTATTCATCTACCCACATGCCCCATCACTTAAAAGCAACCGACTTCATAGATTAGTGGAATAGTCTGCTAAGTTTCAGTGACAATACTACTTGGGGCTCAACACTTTGAGATGATGAGTAGTTTCTTTGGGTTCAGGAAAAGCCTACAATAAGCTACAGAAGCAAGCTGTTATTCTCCACTTGTATGGATCCTATGGGGACACCCTTTTCTGCAGTTGTAGCTTACTTATGATTGTAGAACCCCTTCTTACCCAGAGCCCTGTTACCCTACAGATGCTAAGAGCTCTTTTCCTTTGCTAGCCCTGGATTCCTTTTCCATGTCTTATTGGTTCTAATAACTCTGCCCAAACTCCTGAATATAATTCCTTCAATAAGTTCTCTTCAGTTAGCCATTTGAGTGTTGTATCACAATTAAAGAAAATGGGGTGAATAAACAAGATGATCCTGAAAGCCCTTTTCTTTTCTCAAAAATCTAGCCAAGTTAAGGAAACATTGAGAGCAAACCTGGGCTGTTGTGTCCAGATGCATATTACTTTAAAGGAATGTCTTTCTCTCGTGCACACTTGGACTAGGGCAAACTAACTTTATCTGTGGAAAGTTGCTTATTGTTATTTGCATGTACATCACAACATGGCCCCTTGGGATGCTGTGTATACAAGCAAATTAAGCAAGTTAATGCTGATGATGTCACTGCTCCTACAGCCTAACATATAGATCCCCTCTTAGTGGTGACTGCGGTAGAACTGAGAGTAATGTGCAAAGGTTATGTGTCACTCATTCGGCCAACCACCACTTGACAAAATGCCATCAGGGAGAGAGGGCACTGCTTGGCAAAGCACTGCTGTGGACGGAGGTGCTACTCGTTCAACTGTCACCACTGGACCTTCCCTGAAGGCACTTCTGTAATGAAGCCTTATGTCTCACATGTAATCTCTAAGCACTCTACTTCCCACCTTGCCCTGGCACAACTGGCTGTGGGCATGGCAATTGTGACATCTCTTCTTCTATGGGCCTTGATTAATTCTTGGCAGTATCTATAAAACAGTGAAAAGAAACTAGAGTCATCTATAATGTTAAATACACATAAATGTAAAGCTAAGAAAGGTCTGGAAAAATGTGACCATCTGTTGTTATCCCCAGAGATTAAGGAAGGGAAACTGGATTAGGGGTCATTGTCAAAGGGTCTTTGGTTTTATTTGTGATGTTCTAATTTTAAAAATGAAATTAGGCTCATAGAGTCTCTATTTAATTATAATGATTTAAAAATGAAAAGTAGTGACCTTTGCTGCTCTCAAGTCATTCTGTAATACTTTAAACTGGATTTTGAGTTTTCTTAACTCAAATATATTAGGTATATTCTCTTTTTTCCAGCTAAAATGAAGCTTGATTACACTGTTTGAATTTACTGTGCTATAGACTCCTCTGGGGTTAAGAGGCATGTACTTCTGAGCTGCCAGATCACAGGCCTGAATCACAAAGCATTTTCTCATTGTTTTCCTAGGTGTGTGGAAAGGGGTTTGTGGGCCATAGACATGAGTGGCTTTGGAGAGACACTGAAGGGGATCAGGGGCTCTTTCTGCTTTGCTGCCAGGGGAAGTCTTTCTTACGAAGCAGTTTCGACTTACGCAGTGTTAAGAATTCAGTCATTTGCTTATATTTCAACCTTATTTTATAGTGTCTTCTGTCTAAAATTTATAATTTTAGACCATTCTATCATGATTTGTTTCTGTTTTAATCATCTGTTATGATTTTATTTTAAAATTCCATTTTTAAGTTTGGATTGATTTTATTCTTCATATTTTAGTTTTGCTCAACTGAACAAATATTTATACAGTGCCTAACATATGGTAGAAAATGCACAAGGCAGTGGAGAGAGAAAGAGACAGAGAGAGAAAGAGAGAGAGAGAAAATATGAATAAGGCAGGGTAGAGAGAAACAGTTTCAATGTGATGACGTTGGTACAGTTAAAAAGGTATAGTATGGGACTGCAAAGAGAAGCATAAGGCAGAACAACAGCTTTCAAAGAGAATTGTTCATGAGGATTACCTGAGGCACTTTCAAAAAATATTTAGAGTCTTGGCCCACCTCTCAGTTTGGTTCAAATAGTCTGGATCAGGTGTGTTATTTTGTAAAAACTCTCCTACCCACTCTCCACCTGCACTTACTGTCCTGTTAGTTCTAAACCACTTAGTTTCTCTGAAATATTGAACTTGCCATACTTCATTCTTCAAGCTTGGAATTCATCTTTCCACCCTCATTCCTGTCTCCAACTCTCAAGTCTCCACTCAGGTGTTACTTCCCCTGAGAGGGAGATTTAAGGATTCTTGCTTCTGTGTTTCTACCTACTGTGTGCATGATGTCTTCAGTGGAACTATTACCCAGAATGGACTAAGGTGCTTTGCTTGTGGGACTTCAAGCTCTTTGGGCAGGGACTTACATATGGGTAGAAGAATGAGCTGAATGAATAAACTCCATGTCTAGTTCTAGCTTTTAAGAGAGTTTCAATCTCGTGGACATTTTTTTTTTCAAATGGCTATTGTTATTTTGGAGATTTTACATTGTAGCTGAAGTTTAGAGTTAAATCCCCATGAATTTGACTAGCTGTGTTCATATTTCACAATCTGCCTCATTTTAGGCAATAAACAAGCAAGTGAGAATTGGAAGATATAATTGCCAAAAGTAATCATTTTTCTTTCTCTTTTTTGCAGTACTGAGGATTGAACCCAGGGGGCACTTTACCACTGAGCTACATTCCCAGCCATTTTTTGAGACTGGGTCACACTAAATTGCTAAGTCTAGCCTCAAATTTGTGACCCTCTTGCCTCAGCCTCCAGATTTGCTAGGATTACAGGCATGCACTGCTGTTCCCGCAAGGTGATACTTTTAAAATGCCCAGTTTCAGTTTTGTTTCCTCTCCAGTGAGTCATTACAAAGTTTTTCTTCTGGTTATTCTTCCTAAACCAATTGGGTTCCAGGAACAATTCCCCTGACAACATGAGAAAAACTGGCAAATCCAGGTTTCTGCAGAATTACTTGGTTATTATCCAATGCTGGTAATTACTCATCTTTTTGATTATTTTAGTTTTTTATATAATAGCATTCACACAAGCTGAAAACTCAGCTATTCAGGGAGTTGATTACCTGAAGATGCTGTGGTCTGGGAACAGGTAGGCACAAAGACAGAAAGTGAAGATAACAACAGAAAAAAAAAGGACTTGATATATTCAATTCAGTTACAGAAAAATGGCCTAGTGGTAGAATCTCCGTTTTCAGATGTCAAATAACTGTTTGATTATGGTCAGGTTAGTAATAATGTCAGTAAAAAGGAACCGGTTATACTAGGGAGTACAGATTGTAGAAAAAGTAAATAACTGACTTTGACTTTTACCCTGTACTAAGAATGTGTCTTGGTTTCAAGGGTAATATCAAGGGAAACTTGAGGTCAGCAAATGTGACATCTTCAGCATAAACAGGGCATTTGGGACTTCCAGAAATGCTTTAGTAAAGAATTTACTTATTTCACATCATTAACCATTTCAACAGGTTAATGAAGGAAAATTAATAACCTACAGAAGTTCAAAGTTAGGACTACTTGCTTTGTTTTATTTCTGTCTTTTCAGAAAAGTTGAAAAGGGAGAAGTTCACTACAGTTTAGTACCTTTACTGGAACTAAAACCAAATGATACACACAGAATTTAGAGAAAGATTGACTGGTAAGCTGTTTTTTTCAGACACCTCACCCCTCACCACCTACCTTTCCTGAATGCCTATTTACAGATCCACAGGATCATTTTCAACTGTGACATAGAAAAATTGTTATAATGGTATTATTGGAGGGGTAGGGTAATCATTCTGCTATGACCTTTGTCTGTTGGGAACTTAGATGTTTTTATTCTTCCCTCTAATTTTGGTCACCCTGATGCAAGGTAAATGTAAATGAACTTCAGGAAAAATAATAAATTCAAGTACATGAAATTAGACTTCAGAGGCAAAGTGAAAGGAAGGGTAGCAGAATTGGTTACTTAATTCATGCACAGTAAAGATTTATTGAGACAGTCCCTGATAATATTTTTATTTTGACTGCTAATGAAGCAAGTGGACAAGGTATAAAACAAAGAACCAGAAAGTCCGGCTGGGAGTAGGGAAGAAGATTTGGACTATCAGAATTACAAAAAGCATAGGAATGGAAAAAAAAGAGAGAGAGAGAGAGAGAGAGAGAGAGAGAGAGAGAGAGAGAGAGAGAGAGAGAGAGATGTTGAGTTTTCAAGTAGTATGGCTGAAATAATTTGGATATGCCTCTGATATGAACCAGATTGGAAATTTTTTTCATACATTTCATTCCTGGTAGGGTACTCATTTTCTCCATATTCTATAAATATGAGCTTTAAAATGGATAAGAATCTCCTCTGGGAGGCTGACCAAATCCATGTAAATTTATAAAACAAAGGATGGTATTGTTATAGTTAAAACTTCATCCCGGGGTTTCATAAACTGACTTCCAGACTACTCATGTATAATCGAATAATGCCTTTATTGAAGCACACCGGTGGCGGCTGACCAGAACATAAAGCTGTTCCCCTGCTCAGCCCCGAACAATTGCAAGGGCACTTCTTATAAGCCTGAAAACTGCAAAAGGGATGTTCAGGGGGTCTAGCCAATGCAAGCAAGCCAGGTTACAGAAGCAGGACAGTGCAGTCAAGCGGAAGGAAGCCTAACCAATCACAGTTAGCCCAATCACCCCAGTTACAGAAACAGAGCCCTGTTACCCTAGTTACAGAAACAATGCCCCATTAGGTAGTTCTGTGTTCTTAAAGGTTTCTATAGCAAAAGGAAAAGTATATCTTGTCCCAGTCATGACCCTTCTACTTGGCATGGTTGTTTTACAGGATGAAGTCATAAAACAACATGGAGTCACATTTGCTTCTACTATCATTTTTATTTAGAGAGCAAATATTAAATAATCATAGTTTGTAACCTCAATTGCCTTTAGTTAAAAAGAGAGAAGGAAAGAAAATAATAGTCAAGGAAAGCAAAGCGTGTTTGCCTCAGCTTCCCCCCGTTTATGGAGGGTGAGGTGCTGGGGTGGAAGCCAGGGCCTTGTCATGTTCAGTGGTCTACCACTGAGCCACAACCCCAGGCTCCTTCTTAAAGCTTCAAACATCTCCTTTTTTTTAAATTTTTATTGTTGGTTGTTCAAAACATTACACAGTTCTTGATATATCATATTTCACACTTTGATTCAAGTGGGTTATGAACTCCCATTTTTACCCCATATACAGATTGCAGAATCACATCAGTTACACATCCATTGATTTACATATTGCCATACTAGTGTCTGTTGTATTCTGCTGCCTTTCCTATCCTCTACTATTCCAGAGTCCTCATTAGATTTGTAACTGAATGTGCATTTATCAGTACTATGCATATTTTATTGTAGGTTTGGGGATTTTTGTTTATTTTCAGATGAAAGTCCTCCAGTGAAACGCAGTGTTTCATTGTCTCCAAAAGTCCAGTTCCCTATGTATCATCTCAATATATCCAGGATCTACTTACTTTTAACTGCCACTACCTCTGCCACCACATTCTGAGTAACATCATCTCTTGTATCATTGCTCGCTCAAGATTAAAAAATGTGTTTTTAGCCTATCTTCCTGTTGCTATCTTTGAAACTTTGAAGTGTATTCACAATGTAGCAGTCAGACTAATCCCTTAACGTGAAGTGGACTTTTTTCATTTCTCTGTTCAAAATCTGGTTGTTGGGTAATTCTTCAGAGTAATAACAAAAGCCCATGTGAAGACCTATAACGACCTATATTGCCTGTGTTCCCCTGGCTTCTCAACCCTATACACACTCCTTCCTCACACACTCTGTCCCAGCCTCTTTAATCTCCTTACGGTTCTTTGAACATGGCATGTGAGCTCCCATCTCAGGGCTTTTGTTATCTGTTGTCTCTGTCTAAAGTGCTCTTTCCCCAAACACCTTCATGACTTTTTAATTCAGTTTAATACATTAATAGAAACTATTTCATTCCAATCATTTGTGGACTCAAAATATCTTTTTGCTCACTTAGTATTTGCAAGACTCTGTGTGGGAAACTATGGAAATAAAAACTTGAAGGGATGATGATTTTATTATTGATCAGTTTTATAATCATATGGGAAGAACAAATACATGACCAACAAGTAACGTAAGTAAATTTGGGTACATAAGAGGGTCATGAGGAAGGTGTAGACAGATGAGCTGCCATTCAATTTGAGTATAAAAGAATGAGTGACATCTTCAAAGGTCTAAATTAGAGAAATATAATTTCTGGTTTGAGCAACAAAATCAGTCACAGAATCCTACAAATCTCTGACATGTAATAGTCTTTGTCTGGAATACAAAATTGGCTATTACTCCTCCAGGGAGAGAATGGTTAGCATTGATCATACCATCACAGCGAGTTAATGTCAGTGCTCTATGTGGTTTTATCAGGTGCCACAGGTGTACCAGTCCACTGGACTGCTCACATTCCCGGTGTTAGCAAGCCCTGATGAAGCACAATTACTGACATATGTAACAACAGTAATTAGTGGTCAAGAGAATATTAGATTTTTTTAAATGCTCAGGTAATATTTGGCTTCAATAATTTATACATTTTTTCATAGAGGAAAATAATATAATACTAATAATTTGAATTTTCTCATTTTTTTTTCCTTTAGGAAACATGAAAGTAAATCTACCAAATGAGCCAGTGAATAGACCAAACCACTCTCTAGTGTCTGAATTTGTGTCCCTGGGACTCTCCAATTCCTGGGAGATACAGATTTTTCTCTTTTGCTTTTCCTGTCTCTTCTATATGTCCAGTTTGAAAGGAAACCTCCTCATAGTTGTCACTGTGACATCTGACCTTTACTTGCATTCCCCCATGTATTTTTGCTGGCCAACCTCTCTGTCATTGATCTGATATTTTGCTCTATTGCAGCACCCAAGATGATCTGTGATCTCTTCAGAAAGCAGAAAGTCATCTCCTTTGGGGGCTGTATAGCTCAGATCTTCTTTAGCCATGCTGTTTTGGGCACTGAGATGGTGTTGCTCATAGCCATGGCCTCTGACAGATACGTAGCCATATGCAAGCCTCTGCACTACCGGACCAGCATGGGCCCACGAATGTGCATTTTTACTTTAGTGGGTGCCTGGACCATTGGTCTCATTCACTCATCAACCCAGCTGGATTTTGTTGTTAACTTGCCCTTCTGTGTCCCCAATGTACTGGGCAGCTTTTACTGTGACATACCCCGGCTCATCAAACTTGCCTGCACAGACACCCATAAACTGGAGTCCATGGTCACTGCTAACAGTGGGTTCATTTCCTTGGGGGCATTCTTTCTGCTCATCCACTCTTACATCTTCCTTCTGGCTACTCTTCAGAAACACTCCTCAGGAGGTTCATCCAAGGCTCTTTCCACTCTTTCAGCTCATATTACTGTGGTGGTTTTATTCTTTGGTCCACTGATCTTTTTCTATGTGTGCCCCTCTCCTTCAACACCTCTGGACAAATTTCTAGCCATATTTGATGCAGTTTTGACTCCATTTCTAAACCCAGTCATCTATACAATCAGGAACAGAGAGATGAAGGTAGCAATGAGGAGAGTGTTCAGTCTGCTCCTGGGTATTAGAAAAGTCACTTAAATGGCTTGGTTGAAATAAAACTTACAAGTGACTCTTGAAAGTTTATAAAAGGCAATCTTCTTGAAAAAGAGTCTTTCTTCTAGACATTGTAGTGTTCCCAAGCATTCATCAACTATTTGGTGGGAATGGAAGTATGGGTGCCATTCCTCTTGAAGAAAAAGATGGATTTTATATACAGCATAGAAATCAAAGATTATATTCAATATCAAGGATTATATTTAATCCCTAAAGAACTGGGTCGATGATAGCTTTCACATATATTAATGGTATAAATGAGTTTGTTTCTCAGGACATCTAAAGTACTGTTTTCTATTGTCCTGCCATATAATTGGTGTACTTGTTAACACCAGGCTTTATTATCTCTGTATCCTACATCTCCATTTCACTTGTTCTGCTCTGTTGTCTTTTAGTCATGAGCAAACTGTAGCCATCATTTTTAGGACTTGTGATGACTTACACATTCTAATCCACAAATCTTGCTTTCACCCTTTGTTCTATATATTGAAGAGTGTGATCTATTTTTTTATTTACTCCAATAGATCATGTATTGGCAAATGCTCTGCAAAGTATTATATTGTTAGTAGTTTTTACTTTATGGACTACATAACCTGTTTCACTCACTCAATTTTGTTGTTGTAATGTGGAAATATACACACACAACTTAAAATTAATGGCTGAAGTCCAATAAAACTCTTCAGAAAAACAGCAACAGGCCAGATTCAACCCAAAGGTTATGGTCTACCAACTCCTGAAGTAGATTGTGCCCAACAAGTAGGTTTAATCATTCTCCCAAATATGACAGTCTTGATTTCAGCAAGAGTCTAAAATGAAAGGCAGTGTTTTATCACACAAAATTAGCAGTTAAAATACAGAGTTTTTGGTCATTATAATATCAAATAAACTTGTGTTAACTAAATTAACCTCTCTGAAATTAAAGTCTTTAAATGTGGCAATAGAACTCACAGTTTTATGGTGATAATGAATTCAGACGGTTTTTGAAAAGTTTTATCAACTTAAAAATTAGTCTGGCTTCCTTCCCTGGGCTGTAATTATTTGCTTGGAGTCCATCAGCCTGGAATTAAAAAGTTCATTCTATCTTCTAATTTATGTATCACACATTACCTTTGTCTTCTAGTTTATACTCTTCTGTTTCACGCACATACCAAAGTATCTTGTGATATATATCTCCATGATATTGGCTTTCATTTCATTCTGGTGTACACTTTCATTGTTTTGTGTCACCTGCAGAATTGAAGATTTAAAATTTCCTTTCTTCTTTAGTTCATTGGTAAGAATAATAAGGTTAATATTTCCAGAGCATATATCAAACATCAGTATATTTCAGTTTCATCTGTCAACTCATTTAATTTTCACTACAGTCTTTGAGATAAAAACTATCATCATCCTCATTTTACAGATCCATAGATTGAAGCACAAAAAGGCAAAATAACTTGTCAAAGATTAGTAAATAGTAGATTTATAATTGAACCCAGGCAGTCTGGCTCCAGAGCCTGGAATCTTAATCTTTATATGATTTTTTCCTCATAAAATAGGTTTAATATCCATGCTGGTGAGCCCAAGTTTACATTTATTCTGGGGCCAATTTGTCTATATACCCCATTTGTCCCTATATTTATGTCAATACCTTGTTCAATATGGTAAAATAATGCCAAATAAAATAAATTATTTTATGGGTACACTGTAGAATTATGTGCATACAGTGTAGATATTATAGAATAATATTTAATAACATGGAGAGTTGCTCAATATACATTAATAAGAAAAAACATGGGAATAAAAGATTTAAAATTGGTCTGATTTTAATACAATGTATGGATATAAACTAAAATGTTAATAGAAACGTTTCTCCCGTGGGAAGAATGTAGATGGTTTTTACTATCGTATTTTTGTTTTGCTACCTGTGTTTTGGGGTTCATATAAGAAAATCATTACCCATGCCAATGTCATGGAGATTTTTTCCTATGTTTATTTCTAGTAGTTTTAAAGTTTTGTGCCTTACTTTTAAATCTTTAATGAATTTTGAGTTTATTTGTTGTATACAACATGAGAGTCTGATTTCATTTTCTGCTTATGGGTATCTAGTTGTCCTAACATCATTTACAAAAGAGACTGTCTTTTCTACATTGTTTGTTCTTGGTAACTTTGTGAAAAATTAATTTATCCCAAACACATGGAATTATTTCTGGGCTTTCTATTCTGTTCTCTATGAGTTTGTTTTTATGCCAGTAATATGTTAATTGCTATAGATGTATAGTAGATTTTGATGTTAGGAAGTATGACACATTCAACTTTGTTCTTTTTTCTCAACACTGCTTTGGCTATTTGAAGCCTTTTGTGGTACATATGGATTTCATGTGAAAAATGTCATTGGAATTTTTATAAGGATGGCATTGAATCTCTATGTTAAATTGGGTAGTATGTACATTTTGAGTATTAATTCTTCCAATCCATGAACTTGGGATATCTTTACATTTATTTTTGTCATCTATATTTTTTTTTGTTTGCATGATTTCTTTAAGTTTGATATTGTTTTTAGTTGACATACAATAATTGTTTCTATTTATGGGACAGAATGTGATGTTTTGATAATTATATACATTCTCATTAAATTTGATGTTATGATCAAAGCATTGCAGTTAACATATATATTACCTCAAATGCTTATCGTTTCTTTGTGGTTAAAACATTCCAAATATGGTCTTCTAGATATTTTGAAGTATGCATTACAATATTGTTATCTATACTGATCCTACTGTCCTAATGTACAAATACTATTCCATTGTGCATGTATACAAAATTTCTTTATCCAATTATCCACTGATGGGAACATACATTGATTCTTTATCTTCACTTGTGTGAATATTGCTGCAGTAAACTTGGGAGTCCAAATATCTTTTCAACATAGTGATTTGGTATTATTTGGATAATATCCAGTAGTAGAATATTGGGATCATATAGTAGTTTTATTTTTAATTATTTTTTGAGGAAACTTCATACTGTTTTCCATAATGGCTATACCAAGTTATTCTCCCAACAATAGCATATGAAAATTTTCATTTCTCCACAACCATACCACCATTATTTTTTAGTCTTTTTTAATAATAGTCATTCTAATTGGAGTAAAGTGATATCTCATGGTGGTTTTGATTTTTTGTTTCCCTGATGAATAGTTGCTTTGAGCATTTTTCATAACTGTTGGCTGTTTGTATGTCTTATTTTGAGAAATGCCTATTGAGGTCCTTGGCCCATTTTAAAATTCAGATTATTTAATTTTTCTATTTTTTTGTTTGAGTTTCACATATAACCTGAATATTAACCTCTTTTCAAATGCACAATTTGCAAATATTTTTTCCCATTATGTATGTTGTCTCTTCACTGTTGTTTTTCCTCTTGTGCATCTTTTTGTTTATTAAAATTTCATTTGTATTTACAATTTCTGTCATTAATGTTTCTTTAACAATTTTTGACTGATTCTTCTTTCTACTTACTAATTTGAACATTCTTACTCTAACCTGCTTTCACTCCATGTTTGTGTGTCCATTATTATAAATATTTCATATTAGCATATGCTTGCACCTCTGAACTTCTGTTTTGACTTTTGAAAACACCAGGGGTTTAGTTGAAGAATGTTGAGATTTCTAACTTTTAAATATATATATATATCTGATAAGGGGTTAATATCTAAAACATACAAGGAACTTATACAACTCAATAGCAAACCCCCCCAAATAATCCTACTTAAAAGTGTGTAAAATATGTGAAGAACCCAAATTTCTAAATCAGCATTTGGGAAGAGAAGTCTGGAAGCTAGCTTGCATAATAAACTCACAAAAACTTTTATACTTTTTCTGTAAATACTTCTTTTTAAGGAAAACTATGGATCAGAATAGCCACATTTGGAACACTTTTTGTTATCAGTCAATATTTTTAGGTAGCTGAAACCTGATCCTAAACTTAAAAGTGGTCTTGATCCTGTAAATCTTTACAACTGCCTTGATACACATAAACCTTTTAAAAAATAGACACTCGAAGAGGGAGGGGAAGATGGCGGCAAAGGGAGAGCATTACCCCCGTGTACCGCGTCACTGTGCGGGAGAATGACGAATTAGAACGGCTAAAAGCTATCTTGTTAGGAATTTCTAACAAAATTGGGGTGCTCCAAAACCTAGAGGAAGGATTTCCATTGCACGAGGATCAGCTACGGGGGCTCAAATGCGAGAGATTTGTCCGCACGGAGGGTCACGCTGCTTATTCAGCAAATTGCCCCGCGGCTAGAGTCTGTGGCGCGCGCTGGGAAACGAGGAGATAGCAACGCAAAGATACAGTGCTGCAGTTTCTGTGAGCTTCTGCCAGCTGTGAAATCACCATACTCAGTGCTGAATTCTGGGTTTGAGATGGGGGAAGGAAGCGGTCCAATTCGGTTCTCCACACCGGTCAGACCACAGAGGAAGCCAGTGGCCACCATCTTGGAGAGCTGACGTCACCATCCCTGTTTTCGACTGATCGCAGCTCATTCAGCCATAGAACAGTTAATTTCAGGCTGCCATTCGCCTGCGGCTCACAGACAAATTACTCAGGCTCAGTACTAAAGAACCCGCGGAAACTGCTTCTTGGAGCCTGCTCCTATCAGAACATACACCGAGCATGGAGCGGCCGAATTCCGGCTCCCGGAACTGGTCTGGCCCAGGGATAAAGAACCCGCGGAAATTGCTTCTCGGTCCGGGTCCTGCTGAATACTGTGGAGGTAAATACCAACCGAGCCTTCATAGGCAGTGGCAACAGGACTGAGACGGGGCTTGTGAGGGCCGGTCAGGACTCACCCATTGCTTTGGTCACCCAGCAAAGGGAACGAAATGCTGCCATTCGCATGGGATACCAACATGGCAGAGATCAGATGTCATCAGAAAGCGGCGGAGGAGAGAACTTCATCGATACCAGCGGCGACAGAAACAGTTGGTCTCCTGGTAAAGAAAGTGAGTCACAAACACCCGAGTCTCTCTCACTTTGTCATCAAGCCAGAGGGGCAGAGCAGAGCCGCAGCCCACGCATGGCACAGGCCCAGCGGCCCGCCGGCGTGGTAGTCATGAAACCCGAATTGGAGTAGGGGCAGAGCAGAGCCGCCACCCGCGCCCGCAAGGTAGGCAGACCTGCGACCGACCGGCAGAACAGGCCCAGCGGCCAGCGGGCATGGTAGGAGGGGCAGGGCAGAGCCGCCGCCCACACCCGCAAGGTAGGCAGACCTGTGACAGACCGGCGGATCAGGCCCAGCGGCCTGCCGGCGTAGTACAGACGTAACGCCAATTGGAGTAGGGGCAGAGCAGAGCCTTCGCCCGTGCCCGAACAGGCCCAGCGACCTGCCGGCATGGTAGTCACGACACCCCAATTGGAGTAGGGGCAGAGCAGAGCCGCCGCCCATGCCCGCAAGGTAGGCAGACCTGAGACCGACCGGTGGAACAGGCCCAGCGGCCAGCTGGGGTGGTAGGCACATCACCCCAATTGGAGTAGGAGCAGAGCAGAGCCTTCGCCCGCGCTCAGAGCAGGCCCAGCGGTCCGTGGGTGTGGTAGACAAGTCACACCAATTGGAGTAGGGGCAGAGCACAGCCACCTCCCGCGCCCGGAATAAACCCAGCGACCTGCTGGCGTGGTAGACACGTCACCCCAATTGGAATAAGGGCAGAGCAGAGCTGCCGCCCTCGCCTGCAAGGTAGGCAGACCGCCGCCTGACCCTGCAAGAGAGACTTTTCAACCATACAAGAGCAATATAAATATATAGGGGGAAAATTTTTCAAAAACACAACAGTTTCACCAAGCAGAAAGAAACTCAAGCAGTATGAAAAGACAAGGAAAGAAAGGACCACAAGCAATGCAGGTCAACTCAACTTTAGAAAAGGTAACAGCTGCAGCAGATGGAATGTCAGATAAAGAATTCAGGATATACATGCTTCAGATGATCTGGACTATCAAGGAAGACATTAGACAGCAAAATCAGACAATGAAAGATCACTTCGACAATGAATTACACAAACAAATCCAGGAAGCAAAAGATCAACTATACAGGGAGATAGAGGTTACAAAAAACAAAAAAACAGAAATCCTAGAAATGCAGGAAGCATTAAACCAACTTAAAAACTCAATTGAGAATACTACCAGCAGAGTAGAACACTTAGAAGATAGAACATCAGACAATGAAGACAAAGTATTTCAACTTGAAAAGAACATAGACAGCTCAGCAAGACTGTTAAGAAACCATGAGCAGAACATCCAAGAAATATGGGATAACAAAAAGAGACCAAACTTAAGAGTCATTGGGATACAGGAAGGTATAGAGCTCCAAACCAAAGGAATGAGCAATCTATTCAATGAAATAATACGAGAAAACTTCCCAGACTTGAAGAATGAGACAGAATCCCAAATCCTAGAAGCCTACAGGACGCCAAATGTGCAAAATCATAAGAGATCCACACCTAGACACATTATAATGAAGATGCCCAACATACAGAATAAGGAGAGAACTTTAAAAGCTACAAGAGAAAGGAAGCAGATTACATTTAGGGGTAAGCCAATCAGGATAACAGCTGATCTTTCAACACAGACTCTGAAAGCTAGAAGATCCTGGAATAACATATTTCAAACACTGAAAGAAAAGGGGTTCCAACCAAGAATTGTGTATCCAGCGAAATTAAGCTTCAGGATGGAAGATGAAATTAAAACCTTCCACAATAAACAAAAGTTAAAAGAATTTACAGCTAGAAAACCATCTCTTCAAAACATCCTTGGCAAAACATTACAGGAAGAGGAAATGGAAAATAACAATGAAAACCAACAGTGGGAGGTAGGACAGTAAAGGGGGGGAATAATCAAAGAGGAAAACAAACCATGTTTAGTAACATAGATAAACAAATATGGCTGGAAGAACAACCCATATCTCAATAATAACCCTAAATGTTAATGGCTTAAACTCATCAATTAAGAGACACAGGCTAGTAGAATGGATCACAAAACAAGACCCAACAATATGCTGCCTACAGGAGGCCCATTTGATAGGAAAAGACATACATAGGCTGAAGGTAAAAGGTTGGGAAAAATCATATCACTCATATGGACTTCGGAAACAAGCAGGAGTGTCCATACTCATATCAAATAAAATAGATTTCAAGCCAAAGTTAATCAAAAGGGATAAAGAGGGATACTACATACTGCTTAAGGGAACCATACACCAACAAGACGTAACAATCATAAATATATATGCCCCAAACACTGGTGCAGCTATGTTCATCAAACAAACTCTTCTCAAGTTCAAGAGTCTAATAGACCACCATACAATAATCATGGGAGACTTCAACACACCTCTCTCGCCACTGGACAGATCTTCCAAACAAAAGTTGAATAAGGAAAGTATAGAATTCAATAACAAAATTAATAACCTAGACTTAATTGACATATATAGAATATACCACCCAACATCAAGCAGTTACACTTTTTTCTCAGCACCACATGGATCCTTCTCAAAAATAGATCATATATTATGTCACAGGGAAACTCTTAGACAATATAAAGGAGTACAGATAATACCATGCATCTTATCTGATCATAATGGAATGAAACTGAAAATCAACAATAAAAGAAGGAAGGAAAAATCATGCATCACTTGGAGAATGAACAGTAGGTTACTGAATGATCAATGGGTTATAGAAGACATCAAGGAGGAAATTAAAAAATTCTTAGAGATAAAAGAAAACACAGACACAACATATCGGAATCCATGGGACACAATGAAAGCAGTTCTAACAGGAAAATTCATTGCTTGGAGTTCATTCCTTAAAAAAAGAAAAAACCAACAAATAAATGATCTCATACTTCATCTCAAAATCTAGAAAAAGAAGAGCAAAACAACAGCAAAAGAAGTAGAAGGCAAGAAATAATTAAAATCAGAGCTGAAATTAATGAAATCAAAACAAAAGAAACAATTGAAAAAATTGACAAAACTAAAAGTTGGTTCTTTGAAAAAATAAATAAAATCGACAGACCCTTAGCCATGCTAATGAAGAGAAGAAGAGAGAGAACTCAAATTACTAGCATATGGGATGAAAAAGGCAATATCACAACAGACACTTCAGAAATACAGAAGATAATCAGAAATTATTTTGAATCCTTATACGCCAATAAATTAGAAGATAGTGAAGGCATCGATATATTTCTTAAGTCATATGATCTGCCCAGATTGAGTCAGGAGGATATAGACAACCTAAACAGACCAATATCAATTGAGGAAATAGAAGAAACCATCAAAAGACTACCAACTAAGAAAAGCCCAGGACCGGATGGGTATACAGCAGAGTTTTACAAAACCTTTAAAGAGGAACTAATACCAATACTTTTCAAGCTACTTCAGGAAATAGAAAAAGAGGGAGTACTTCCAAATTCATTCTACGAGGCCAACATTACCCTGATACCTAAACCAGACAAAGACACTTCAAAGAAAGAAAACTACAGACCAATATCTCTAATGAACCTAGATGCAAAAATCCTCAATAAAATTCTGGCGAATCAGATACAAAAACATATCAAAAAAATTGTGCACCATGATCAAGTAGGATTCATCCCTGGGGTGCAAGGCTGGTTCAATATACGGAAATCAATAAATGTTATTCACCACATCAATAGACTTAAAAATAAGAACCATATGATCATCTCGATAGATGCGGAAAAAGCATTCAACAAAGTACAGCATCCCTTTATGTTCAAAACTCTAGAAAAACTAGGGAAAACAGGGACATACCTCAATATTGTAAAAGCAATCTATGCTAAGCCTCAGGCTAGCATCATTCTGAATGGAGAAAAATTGAAGGCATTCCCTCTAAAATCTGGAACAAGACAGGGATGCCCTCTCTCTCCACTTTGGTTCAACATAGTTCTCGAAACACTGGCCAGAGCAATTAGACAGATGAAAGAAATTAAAGGCATAAAAATAGGAAAAGAAGAACTTAAATTATCACTATTTGCAGATGACATGATTCTATACCTAGAAGACCCAAAAGGGTCTACAAAGAAATTATTAGAGCTAATAAATGAATTCAGCAAAGTGGCAGGATATAAAATCAACATGCATAAATCAAAGGCATTCCTGTATATCAGCGAGAAATCCTCTGAAATGGAAATGAGGACAACCACTCCATTCACAATATCTTCAAAAAAAATAAAATACTTGGGAATCAACCTAACAAAAGAGGTGAAAGACTTATACAATGAAAACTACAGAACCCTAAAGAGAGAAATAGAAGAAGATCTTAGAAGATGGAAAAATATACCCTGTTCATGGATAGGCAGAACTAACATCATCAAAATGGCGATATTACCAAAAGTTCTCTATAGGTTTAATGCAATGCCAATCAAAATCCCAACGGCATTTCTTATAGAAATAGAGAAAGCAATCATGAAATTCATATGGAAAAATAAAAGACCCAGAATAGCAAAAACAATGCTAAGCAGGATGTGTGAATCAGGCGGTATAGCGATACCAGACTTTAAACTATACTACAGAGCAATAGTAACAAAAACAGCATGGTACTGGTACCAAAACAGGCAGGTGGACCAATGGTACAGAATAGAGGACACAGAGACCAATCCACACAATTACAATTATCTTGTATTTGATAAAGGGGCTAAAAGCATGCAATGGAGGAAGGATAGCATCTTCAACAAATGGTGCTGGGAAAACTGGAAGTCCATATGCAACAAAATGAAACTGAATCCCTTTCTCTTGCCATGCACAAAAGTTAACTCAAAATGGATCAAGGAGCTTGATATCAAATCAGAGACACGCCGTCTGATAGAAGAAAAAGTTGGCTATGATCTACATACGGTGGGGTCGGGCTCCAAATTCCTCAATAGGACACCCATAGCACAAGAGTTAATAACTAGAATCAACAAATGGGACTTACTCTAACTAACAAGTTTTTTCTCAGCAAAAGAAACAATAAGAGAGGTAAATAGGGAGCGTACATCCTGGGAACAAATCTTTAGTCCTCACACTTCAGATAGAGCCCTAATATCCAGAGTATACAAAGAACTCAAAAAATTAGACAATAAGATAACAAACAACCCAATCAACAAATGGGCCAAGGACCTGAACAGACATTTCTCAGAGGAGGACATACTGTCAATCAACAAGTACATGGAAAAATGCTCAACATCTCTAGCAGTCAGAGAAATGCAAATCAAAACCACCCTAAGATACCATCTCACTTCAGTAAGTTTGGCAGCCATTATGAAGTCAAACAACAAGTGCTGGCGAGGATGTGGGGAAAAGGGTACACTTGTACATTGCTGGTGGGACTGCAAATTGGTGCAGCCAATTTGGAAAGCAGTATGGAGATTTCTTGGAAAGCTGAGAATGGAGCCACCATTTGACCCAGCTATTCCCCTTCTCGGTCTATTCCCTAAAGACCTAAAAAGAGCATGCTACAGGGACACTGCTACATCGATGTTCATAGCAGCACAATTCACAATAGCAAGACTGTGGAACCAACCTAGATGCCCTTCAATAGACGAATGGATAAAAAAAAATGTGGCATTTATACACAATGGAGTATTACTCTGCATTAAAAAATGACAAAATCATAGAATTTGCAGGGAAATGGATGGCATTAGAGCAGATTATGCTAAGTGAAGCTAGACAATCCCTAAAAAACAAATTCCAAATGTCTTCTTTGATATAAGGAGAGTAAATAAGAACAGAGTAGGGACGAAGAGCATGAGAAGAAGATTAACATTAAACAGGGATGAGAGGTGGGATGGAAAGGGAGAGAGAAGGGAAATTGCATGGAAATGGAAGGAGACCCTGAGGGTTATACAAAATAACATACAAGAGGAAGTGAGGGGAAAGGGAAAAATAATACAAGGGGGAGAAATGAATGACAGTAGAGGGGGTAGAGAGAGAAGAGTGGAGGGGAGGGGAGGTGAAGGGGATAGTAGAGGATAGGAAAGGTAGCAGAATACAACAGACACTAGTATGGCAATATGTAAATCAATGGATGTGTAACTGATGTGATTCTGCAATCTGTATATGGGGTAAAAATGGGAGTTCATAACCCAGTTGAATCAAAGTGTGAAATATGATATATCAAGAACTATGTAATGTTTTGAACAACCAACAATAAAAATTTTTTAAAAAAAGGATCATCTGACAACATAGATGGTTTTCAAGAGCATGTCCTCAATGAAGCCACAGGTGTCTGCAAACAGAAAATAATTACAAGAAAAATTCTGTTTAGCAAGTGGAAAAGAGCATGCAGATTCCCTGGCCTTCAGGCTTCAGGTATGGTGGCTCTGGGATGCAATTGACTCCTTTTAACTCTATATAGGATTGTAGCTCCTACTTCTTCAGTGATTTCTCTTCACCTGTTCTTGTCTCCAACAGCAGATGGAGCCCCTGTTTGGTCTTATCTGTATTTCCCATGGCCTTGTAGCCCTGACCTGCCCTTCCATCTACATTTCCTGTTTACATTCTGAACTCTGCTCTGTTCTCACACCTGCTCTCCTGATACTCCCTATAACTGCCACAGGGAACCCCAGTCAGATTAGGGTCTTAACCCTGTGAAGAGCATCTTTCAGACACATGCCACCTTCTCTTAAATTCCATACTTTTAGACTGTTTTGCCTTCTGTACCTGACTTCCTTGACATTATTGCCTCTTTCAGCTGGGAATGTGGCCTTCCTAAGTTACTAGCACATGGATCCTTCTCTTGAGGTTTTTTTGGAAACAAGTCTAACTTAAACCTGGATTATTACCTTGGACATGCAAATGAAAAGTCGATTGTTTTTATTGTTTTTATTTTATTGGGTCTTTTTAGTTATACATGAGATTAAAGCCCATTTTGATATCATTATACAAGCATAGACTATATCTTATTCTAATTATTACCCCAGGCCTATACATGTACACAGTGGTGAGATTCTGTCTGCTGTATCCCTATATGTACATAGGAAAGTTGTGTCAGATTCATTCCTTTTCTTACCATTCATTTCCTTTCCTTATCGCTCCTCTTTGTCATTCCCCTTTGTCTAATTCTTCTCCTCTTCCCTCCCCCTTAGTGTAGATTAGCTTCCAAATATCAGAGAAAACATTTGATCTTTGTGTTTTGGTGGATTGTCTTATTTCACTTAGCATGATAGTCTCTAGATCCATCCATTTACTGGCAAATGTCATAAAGTTATTCTCATTTATGCCTCAGTGATATATACATACACACACACATATGTATATATGTGTGTGTGTGTGTGTGTATAAAACTTAGGTTGACTCCACAGCTTAGCTATTGTGAATTGTGCTGCTAAAAACATTGATATGACTACATCACTGTAGTGTGCTGAGTATAGCCTCTTCAACAAATGGTGCTGGAAAAACTGGAAATCCATAGATAGTCAAATGAAATTTAACCCCTATTTCTTAAAACTAAACTCAAAGCAAATCAAAGACCTTAGAAGTAGACCAGAAACCCTGCATCTACTAAAAGAAAACGTAGGCCAAACACTCTAACATCAAAGCTCAGGAGCTGAATTCCTTAAGTACACTCCTAAAGTGCAAGAAATAAATCAAACATCCACAAATGGGATGGCATCAACCTGAAAAGTGTCAAAATTGATGAGCAATCATCCTGGATAAAAAGCTGTATTACAAGAGCAGAAGATGGTGAGATAGTGGAAAGCTACATTCCATGTTGAGCCTTGTCTCATGAGCATAGCAGCAGGAAATATCCACTTACTGAGGTTGATGAAAAGGAATTTCAAAAAATATAATATTGGACATTCAGTTGGATTAGGGGATCAGAAATTTGAGTATAAAACAAAGAAAAAGAATACATAGAAGCCAACCCACCTGCCACATGGGTACCAAAAGCAGCAAAGATTCCCCACAAAGGGAGGGAGAACACAGAGAAACACAGATTTAGTACAAAAAAAACCCTCTAAGATCAGAAAAGCTGCCTGAACTTGGTTGATCCACATGCTGCACTGTTTAAAATCTCTAACAATAAGAGAAACATAAATCAAAACTACACTGAATCCATCTCACCCCACTCAGAATGGTAAATATTAAAAATAAAAGCAACAGTAAAGACTGTGGGAAAAGAGGTTCACTTAATACATGGCTAGTAGAACTACAGATTGGCGCAACCACTCTGGAAAGCGGTATTGATATTCCTCACAAAACTTGGAATGGAACCACCGTTTGACCCCATTATCCCACTCCTCACTTTATACACAGAGGACTTAAAATCAGCATACTACAGTGACACAGCCATTTCAATATTTAATAGCAGCACAGTTCACAATATTCAAGCTAAGGAACCAACCTTTATCCATTCATCTGGTGCCCTACATCAGATGAATGGACAAAGAAGGTGGTATACATATATAATGGAATACTACTAAGCCGTAAAGAAGAATGGAATTATATCATTTGCCAGTAAATGGATGGAACTAGAGATTATCATGCTAAGTGAAATAAGGCAATCCCAAAAAACCAAAGGCAGAATATGGATACTAACTCACAACAAGGGAGTGGAAGATTAGAGGTTCATTGGACTAGACAAAGGGAAATGAAGAGAAGGAGGGAGCATGGTAATAGGAAATACAATAGAATGAATAGGAGACATCTTTCCTATCTTTATCTATAATTACACGACCAATGTAGCTCCTCATCATGTATAGGATCCCCCCTCATCAATAATGGGGGGGATCCTATTTTCAACAAATTATACTTATTCTGTGTTTGTATAATATGTTAAAATTTACTCTACTGTCATGTAAAAATAATAATATTTTTAAAGAATTTTCATTAAAAATACTGTATTTCTAGGACTGGGGTTGTGTAGCTCAGTGGTGGAGTGCTTGCCTAGCATGTGTGAGGCACTGGATTTGTTCCTCAGCACCACATAAAAATAAATAAATAAATAAATAAAGGTATTAAAGAAAAATAGCTACACACAACACACACACACACACACACACACACACACACACATACTCACTTTGTAATTCCCACCGCTTCAATTGGGAATGTTAATATATTAGCCACACAGTTGACTCCTACTATCCAATTCCTGAACTAGTTTTTGTTTCAGTTTGTTTTTTCTTATTGGTACCATTATTAAACACAGAATACTAGTAGTGTTGCAGAGCTGTAGTAACAAAAACAGCATGATATTGGCACCACAGGTATAGACCCATAGACCAATAGGACAGAATAAAAGACAGAGACAAATCCACATACTTAGAGTCCTCTGATACTTAACAAAGGTGCCAAAAATATACGTTGGAGAAAAGAGCCTTTTTAATAAATGGTGCTGGGACAACTGGATAACTATGTAGAAAAATAACACTAAGGGCTGGGATTGTGGCTCAGCGGCAGGGTGCTTGCCTCGCACATGTGAGGCACTGGGTTTGATCCTCAGTACCATATAAAAGTAAAAAAGTAAAGGTATTGTGTTCATCCACAACTAAAAATTTTTTTAAAAAAAATTTAAAAATAACACTAAAACCCTATTTCTCACCCTGCACAAAACTCAAGTCAAAATGGATCAAAGACTTAGGAATTAGACTAGAAACCTTATAACTGCTAGAAGAAAACATAGGGCCAACCTTCTATCATAAAATTGCTGGCACCAGCTTCCTTAACAGGACACTCAAAAGTACATAAACTGAAACTATGAGTAAATAAGTGGAACGCCATCAAACTACAAAACTTCTTCCCAGCAAAGGAAAGAAATAAGAGAGTGAAGAGAGAGCCTACAGAATGTGAAAAAGTCTTGGCCAGAACTCATCTGATCAGGGATTAATACCCAGAATATGTTAATAACTCAAAACACTTGAAACAAAAATATCCCAAGTAACCCAATCAATCAATGGGCAATTAAAAAAAAGAAACACAATTTTTTTTAACAAAAGAAACACAAATTGCCAAATCTTTGAGAAAAGCTTCAACCTCACTAGCAATCGGAGAAACACAAATGAAAACAACGCTAAAATTTCATCTCACTCCACCATGGCAATGATCAAGAATACACACAAAACAAAATGTGGGGAAGGTGGTGGGGGAAAAGGTGCACTTGTACATTGTTAGTGGGACTGCAGACTAGTACAACTCCAGAAGACACTATGGAGATTCATCAAAAAACTAGGGATGTAAGCATCCTATGAGCATCTGCCCACTCCTTGGTATTTTTCCAAAACATCTAAAATCAGCATATTACAGTGACAGCTGCCTCAAAGTTTATAGCAGCATAATTCACAATAGCTAAATTATGGAATCAACCCAGATTCCCCTCAATAGATAAATAAATTTTAAAATTCTGATATATATATATATATATATATATATATATATATATATATATATATATATATCTCATATGACATGTGTGCATGTGTACACACATGTGCACAGGCACACGCACACACGCACACTGGGGTTCTACAAAGCCATAAAAGAGAATGAAATTATGGCATTTGCAGGTAAATGGATAGAAATGAGAATGTCATGCTACATGAAAAATCCAAGCACAAAAACTCAAAGCTTGAATGTTACTCTCATGCAGAAACTAGAGTAAACAAAGGAAATGGGGAGGGCAGGATAGAATATCACACAGATAAAGGAAAGAGCAGCAATGGAGAAAATCAAGAGGCAGAGTGCAGGGATGGGTAAGGGGAGGCAATGCAGAATGAATTCTTTTTAAATCTTTTTTTTAGTTGTAGATGGACACAATATCTTTATTTTTATTTATTTTTACCTGGTGCTGATGATCGAACCCAGAGACTCATGCGTGCCAAACAAGTGTTCTACCACTGAGACACAACCCCAGCCCCAGAATGAATTCTTAAAAAGTTGTCATGTGCACGTTTAAAGATACCACAGGGGACTCCACCTTTATGCATAGGTAGAAAGAAACAATCAAATATAAATTAATAGATGAGCAAAAGGAAGTCTAGTAGAGTAGATGAAGGTGATTGAGAGACTTTAGGGAGGACACGGAGTAAAAGAGGAAGGGAAAGGGGCGAATCATGAACTGAAATCAAATTGCGTGCATGTATGATTTTGTCCAAATGAACCCACTACTATGTATGACTATAAAGCTCTAATTTTAAAAAGAAATACATGTAAGAAAATCATTATAAAAATCTAAAAAAACAAAAACAAAAATTCTATGGAAGTTTGGCTATAGATGAGAGACACATTGTCCTGGAGCCTGTTTTTTTCCAATTTCATTTATAGTAGGACAGGTTTTACTGTATTTTACATGATCCAACTGGCAAAGGGGGGCACTGAGACATTAATAGACAAGCTGGGTTTACAGAGCTTAGAGACCAAACCAGGTACTTGGCCTTTTAGTTGGTCTTCCTTCCACTTCACTAATCTCTGTCTCAGTATCACAGACCTTCCACACTCTAGAGTGGCTTTCTTTCCTTCACTAGAGGGACTTCAGTATGTGGCAAAATGCTCCTGTCCCTAAAGAAACCAGGGCTGTGGGAAAGTGCTGGGTGACAGGCACAATTTTTCCACATGGTAGACATCCACTTCTGCCCCAGTCTCTTGCCTGCCTCTTCAGATAAGCATGTTTACCAGATTTCTCTGGCTCTCTTCAATATCCACTCTCTATCTTGCTTCCCTAGTTATAATTTGAGTGTTAACAGAGGCCCCACTCCCCAACCTCTTGACACATCATTCCACTCTGTGTCTTCTATTTTGCCTTTTGGGGCACCAATTAATTCACCCTCTCCAATCGCCTGCATGGCCATATCCTCAATCACTTCTGCTCAGGTTTCTCTAAGTCTGAGCCTTGATATTCTCATGCCAGATGTTCTTGGGTCACGTTAGTACTTATTTTCTCTGGTTGCCCTGAATACTCATTTCTCAGATAACGACCTCAATGGTCAGGTGAAAGTAGACAGTTTCATGGACTTTATATTTTGGCCGTTAAGTAAGAAACATCTGTGAACTGCTAAGCACAGTACCCAGCTGACAGGAACTGCTAGGCATATATTAGGTTGTTGCCTTCCCCATTTGGAGCTGCCATGGTGGGTATGGTGTTGAGTCACATCTTCACTTCCTTCTAACAAGACTTCCCCATCACTGTTTTCCCATGCACCAGCTAAGGTGTAACACCATGACTCAGTCCCTGCTCTTCCTCTTGTTCCCAGCCCCCAGAGGCCTGAACTGGAACCTGGCTCTGACCCACTCCCCTCTTACCAGGAACTCCTTTTTTGTGTTGCTTCACATTTTGATCAACTTTTGTAATAACAGGGGAATTGAACCCAAGTCCTTCTGTGTGCTAAGCAAGTATTCTACCACTGAACTGCACCCCAGCCTTTGATCAATATTTTAACATATACACTTATCACATATATGCATATGTGTGTGTATTTTATATATGTATTTGATTTGTGCATATTTAAGTTTCATTACAAGGCATTGTACTAGACAGCACATAGAACATTATACTCAAAGTTGGTTTATGAAATTGGACCTAACAAGTTTTTAAAATGCATTCCTTTGGAATCCCATCCATCAAACATTTTTTGTTCTAAATAGTAGAAACATATCAATCTGTTGACTTTTGCTTTTCCATGTGGCATATGTATGCTAATGATATGAGAGGGAAGTCCTGGTGCCTTAGTTCTTATGTGGAAAAGCCTAGACTATGCATGATTTGGGGTGCAGGGTATTTGAAGTATCCTAAACAGGTGGTTTTTACTCCCTAGATTCAGTTATTTCCTCTGTAGTTTGGGACATTGCCGTGAATTTTCTAACTCTGGTCCTCCATAGCTCTTCTTTCTCTTCTCCTGGCTCAGATACTGTCATTGTCACCAGGATAAATGGTATAAATATGACAACTAAAAGGCTTGGACACAATGGAGGAAAATTATTAATGCAAATAACTGTTGGTCCTCTGTAAGTGTGTTATGTGAATTTAGAAAAATTTTTAATTGATTTTATTTTTTAAATACATAACAGCAGAATGCATTACAATTCTTATCACACATATAGAGCACAATTTTTCATATCTCTGTTTGTATATAAAGTATGTTCACACCAATTCATGTCTTCATACATGTACTTTGGATAATGATGTCCATCTCATTCCACCATCATTGCTAACCTCCTGCTCCCTCCTTTTCCCTCCCACCCCTCTGCCCTATCTAGAGTTCGTCTAATCCTCCCATGCTCCCCCTCCTTACCACGCTTTGAGTCAGTCACCTTATATCAGAGAAAACATTTGCCATTTGTTTTTGGTTTGTTTTTTTTTTTTTTTTTTTTTGGATTGGCTAACTTCACTTAGCATTATCTTCTCCAAATCCATCCATTTACCTGCATATGCCATGATTTTATTCTCTTTTATGTCTGAGTAATAAACTCAAAGTGGATCAAGGACCTAGGAATTAAACCAGAGACCCTGCATCTAATAGAAGAAAAAGTAGGCCCTAATCTTCATCATGTGGGATTAGACCCCAACTTCCTTAATAAGACTCCCACAGCACAAGAATTAAAACCAAGAATCAATAAATGGGATGGATTCAAACTAAAAATCTTCTTCTCAGTAAAAGAAACAATCTGTGAGGTGAATAGAGAGCATACATCTTGGGAGCAAGTTTTTTACCCCTCACCCATCAGATAGAACAATAATCTCTAGGATATATAAAGAACTCAAAAAGCTAAGCACCAAAAAAACAAATAACCAACTTAATAAATGGGCCAAGGACCTGAACAGATGCTTCTGAGAAGATGATGTACAGTCAGTCAACAAATACATGAAAAAATATTCATTATCACTAGCAATTAGAGAAATGCAAATCCAAACTACTCTAAGATTTCATCTCACTCCAGTCAGAATGGCAGCTATTGTGAAAACAAACAACAATAAGTGTTGGCAAGGATGTGGGGGAAAAGTTACACTCATACACTGCTGGTGGGACTGCAAATTGGTACAGCCAATATGGAAAGCAGTATGGAGATTCCTTGGAAATCTGGGAATGAAACCACCATTTGACCCAGCTATCTTTCTCCTCTGTCTATACCCAAAGGACTTAAAAACAACATACTACAGGGACACAGCTACATCAATGTTTATAGCAGCACAATTCACAATAGCTAAACTGTGAAACCAACCTAGATATGCCCTTCAGTAGCTGAATGGATTTTTTAAAAATGTGTTATATATACACAATAGAAAATTTTCTGTGTGCCACAAAGCCTTCAGTCCTGTTCATTGAATCTTCTGGAATTGCCTTTCTTCTCATTCTTCTTCTTGCCACAGTTGTCCTATTGCTCTCTTTGGGTCATTGCCCTGTACACATTCTTATTTACTTGTCTGTGCCTTTTCTATCCAGAAAACTTTTCATGTTTATGCTATTTGTCCTGAATAGCCACTTGTCAATGAAGACAAAATTTGTCTTCTGGCAAGTTTATCATTATGTAATGATGTAAGAAATATTATAAAAATAAAGAAATCAAAATGTCTCTATGGACTTGACCCACCTGCATTTTTGAAGGCTGCCTTTCTTGATCCTGGGGGAACTGAGGATATTATCATGAATAACAGCAGATCCTGTATTATTGTGGTTTTCTTTTTCAGAGCTGAATTCGGATGATCTTTCAGGAATGAAGAATTCTCTCAAGCTAGAGGATGATACTGCACATGGCTTCTTCACCAACAAGTATGGCTGCCACATCATAGGCCGCATCGATGACTTTACTGCTCTCAGAGAGTAGATTGGAGAGGGAAAACAGCTGGTTCAAAAGATCCAGTCTCTCCTGAGGCCCACATGCAACTTCCTGGACCTTGAGGCTCAGAGCTCAGAGGTAGTCACACCTGCACCTCCTGGGTTCATCCTTTCTTTGTGCCCTTTGTCCTTAATTCTACTTTCTTCTCTGCTATTTATTTTTGTGGCCTGCATCTCCCAATGACAGAGAAAGTATCTTCCACTCATTCTAGCCAAGCCCTTGCTTCCCTATCTCCTGATTTCATTCTAAGTTCTACTCTGTTGTTCAGAAGGCCAACCAGATATTCTCCCTTAGAGCCACAGAGAAGTCTGCAGCATTGCCACCATCCTCAGTAAAGCATTTGTTAAGTGTTGATGTCCATATGATGTCGAAATCAGCACCCTCTGATGGTTTATTATCTGCCGCAGTCTGGCTGGGCACAATCAGGACCCACTTGTCAAAAGAAACTAACTTTATTTTTAGAACCACACACGCCAAACAAAACAGCCTCTCATGAAAAACCCTCAGAGCCTCAACTGCCACCACCGGCTTCCCACAAGCCTCTCTCTCCAACACAAGCTTCTCTCCCCCTCCCACAATCCTCCTGCTCTTGAGACCGATTGGCTGGGTCACGTGGGTGAAGCCAAAAAAGTCCCCCAATGAGCAGCTCCGTGGTCTGAAAGGGCAGGGAAACAGCCCAATGAGCATCACCACAGAGGAGCCAATCAGCTAGATGTTGCTGGGGCCGCTGTGAGCCAATCATCAGCCGGCAGCTGGAAGTTTGCTGGCAGCTGGAAGTTTGCTGGGGCCCCTTCAGCTGTGGCTCTCAACAATTATCTGTTACAGTCATGCTGGCCCATATGAACAGATTAAAATTAATCAGATGGACAGGGATTTGCATCCATAAAGGCCTTGTGTGTGGAAAAAGGAAGAACCTGGCTGCCACAACATTTCTTTTTTCCCATGGAGCAATAGGAGGGAGGCAGTCTGCAATGCTTCTCAGAGTGCCTCTCTGTTGAGAGATAACAAGGGCCAGTGGCTGTGCTGTCTGAGCCACCAGAGACCCATGGATGTGTAGACAGAGCCTTGCATCCAGGGAACCCCCACTTCAGGGCAAGACACAGACCCCTATTTATAAACCAACTGAGGGACCACAGGCCCAATGTGAGAAGTCACCTCTTGTGCCTTGAGTTCACTAGTGCAGAGGGGTCTTTTATTGCATACAAGGAAGGTAAAATGTCTGTAGAGGACATGACATGGGAATGAGCTTTGACAGCTTTATAAAGGGTGTCCAGGTGGAGGAGGCATTCCAGATAAAGGGAGCAGTACTTCAGTCCTGAGGCCTCAAAGGGATGAGCCAGGGTTTTACAGGTTCAAGCAGCCCATGCTTTGTGCCTCATTGACAAAGGAAGCTTGAGTCCTGTGCAGGCCTATAATGTCCTGAGCCCTGAGATGTCTCATCTTCAGTGATGTCCATGGCTACCTCCCACCTTTCCACAGGCAGCAGCCAACAAATGTTTCCATGAGCTAAGAAGCAGCGCCCATGCCCTGCAGCACACCCTAGAGGAGTCAGCCTCCCTCCTGACAATGTTCTGGAGAGCAGCTTTACCAAGCTTCCTGGGCTGCCTGGCAAAGTGGTAAGAGGCCAGTGTTGTCTTCTGGTATAAGCCCTGCTCTTCTGCCCCAGGAGATTCTGTATTCTCAGTTCCAGAGATTTCTGAGGGTCATAAGCTACATGGGTTGTTAGAAAGTGCTGGACCTTGGTGCAGGATCCGGGAGGGAGACCCCTGGTCCATGGTGGCTGCTTTCATTGAAGCTCTGATTACCTTACTTCATCCTCACACCCAAACCTCTAAGACAATAATTCAAAGAGAAGAAAAGAAAATGGAGAAACACAGACATAGGCACCCTGGTAATCCATAAAAGTCCACTTCTAATAATTCTGAAGTTTGAGCTGAAATTCAGGGGCCTTTGAAGAGTCTCCACTCCTCAGGGCTTCTTGTTCAAAAGATCAAAGGATGTCGTTATGATCCTGCAGCTTCTGTCAGTCATGCTCCTAGAATCCCAACACACCTTTCATCTCTGTGCCAGTCTGGGGAAAATGTAGAGCCCCTAAGAAATTGTCCTGCTTTGGGTGGGCCAGCCTCTGGATCCCCTCACTAGTTTTTAGTTCCACATTAATGTTACTAATATGTAAACTATGCAAATTCCAAGGAGGTACTTTACCATCTTCAGGTTCGTACAGACATTTTGAAGCATGAACACTGTTATCGGTGCAGCCCTGTGTCCCAGACATAGTATCTCTGAAATTCCAAGACCTGCATGGATGGGGAAAGGATGAGAAAAAACTTCTGCAAGGACCGTGTTGGAGGTCTTGTTCACAGTTTGGAGTTGCTGTGGGTCTGGAGTCAGGGTCTCCTTGTTCATAGTAATGTAGACCTATGCTAGTCTGATTGGGGGCTTTCAGGTTCTCAACATTCCTATCCTGTGGTCTCTCTCTCTCAAATGTTCTGAACTGAGGGATTGAGAAGCTATAATGGAGGGAACTCAGTCTGGAAGCATTGAGAAGATTATCAAGTACTCCTTCTGATTGGTAGGAACCAGAAAGCACAGGATGCATTTGGTTTCCAAACTGTTGTCTGAGAGCCTGTAACTTCTTCCCCAGGATGAGTCAATGGAAAGGGAGCTCCTGGATCTGCGAGCCCAAGTATCCAAACAGGAGAGGCCCCTTCAGAGCACAGCTGAGCATCTGAGGACTGCCAACCAGCAGAAGGAGAACATGGAGCAGTTCATTGTCAGCCAGTGTAGGTGCCCCTGAGCTGTGGAGCTGCAGAGGAAAGGGGTGGTCTTACAGATGCCCCACTTGTGCTGCAGATGAACAGTGACCACAGAGGCACTGGAATGTTGGGAGGGGGGAGTCTGATCTACTGGGCCCAAACCTCCTAAGCCATGAGTTATTGTGGGTGCAGAGGGAGGGGTGGAAGGGGTCAGCAACTGGCCATGATTGAGGGGTCAGAAGAAAATGCCTTTGAAAATGCATACCAGCAAGTAAGGCCCAGCTAGTAATTCCTTCTTTGTGGAGCTCTTTTCTTTTTTCAGTGACCAGGACACTGTTTTGAAGTGTCCTGGTCACTGAAAAATGTTTTGAAGGCAAGGACTAACTTGGAGCTAAGGAAACAGTTGCACCTTACACAGACACAGAGCCTGCTTCAAACACATCACCATCTGTCATCAGATCTGTAAGTGACCCTGACCTCCTTTGACCTTCCAGGAGATATCTGGTCCACTAGACAGGTCTTACCTCCTGGATAGCCTCCTCCTAGGATTCCATCCCTTCACCCTCCTGCCCCCTCAGCTTCCTCCCCTGCCCTTGCTCTCCCCTTCTCACCATCTCTCCTCTTTAGCCCAATTTTCTCTCCTTGATGTCAGTCAATCAAGGAGCCAGGAGAAATGCAGTTCAGTTGGTCCTTAAGGGAAGAAACTGATTTCAAAATTTATCAGTGAGTTAGTTGTCTATCAAGAGATCTTGAGGCCATTTGTGCATTCTGGACTTTCCTGAATTACTTTATGAAAAACCAAATAAGGCATAACATTATAAATTGACTTTAGTGCACAAAATTAGGTTAAGAACAGTAATTTTATTTTGACACCTCATTTTATTTAAAAAACATCCTTGATTAAAAAAAAAGAAAAACTGATAAAAAACACTGAACTTTAAGGGAAAAGTTTTTAAAATATACATACCAGATATCCTCTATATTTACTTAAATGCTGTGCTAATAATTCCCTAGAAATCCTTTGAAGAAAAACTTAATGTGTAATTGACTGTTTTAAAAATCAGAAATTAGGGCCTGGGGTTGTGGCTCTGTGGTAGAGTGCTGCCTAGGATGTGTGACACCCTAGGTTCGGTTCTTAGCACCACATACAAATAAGTTTTAAAAAAATCATCTAATAAAAATATTTTTTTTAAAAATCAGAAATTAAACCTTTAAACTTATATGGTAAACATCAGAGCAGTTGAACCTTCTAGGAATGCTCCTATATTGTACCCTGAGAGCCTTGACAGCCATAGTGTGATCAAGGATGGGCCATGTTTTAATAACTAGCTCTTGTTTTCTAATTCCCTTTGGTTCTTCTCTGAGGATTGCTTTCTTTCCTGAGCCTCTTATCACAATACTTACAGGATTGGCTCTGTACAGCCTCCTCCTATCCCTGCCAAGTTAACCCAGCAGCCTCCAGTTCTTGCTGGCTCCCTGCAGTGTACAGGCCACCCTCTCTTCTTCCTGATGTCTGGTCTCTAAGTCCAGGCTTGTCATTAACTGATTGTATGCCTTTGGCTGGCCCCTTTGTCTCTGTGAGCTACTGTCCCTCATCTGTTAAAGGTGGACCTAGACTTAGATGATCTCTGAGGTCCCTGCCAATTTGACTTCTTCTTAAAAAAAAAACTGAGACACACACTTAACAGGGGAACTTTCCCCAATATGTCCTCTTCAATACAGGCTGTTTCTACATGTGCATGTTTCATGCTTCATCCTTCTTTTCCTGGAAGATGACAAAGGCCTTTGTTTCCCTTCAGACCACATAACTTGGAGCATGAACTGTTTAATAAAAGGAAAGTAGTAGGATCTGGCCATATGGCATGCAGTAGAGCTATGGCTGGGGCACCAGGGATTTGGGTGCACAGGGAGGCTTATCCTCTAAACTGGAACCTGGAATCTCCTCCAGACCCAGTGCATCCACTTGGCTCATCCTCTTAACCACCTCCTACCATATTCCTGCCTTCCTGCATGCTTTGCCCTTATTCCAGCTCTGGGCATCATAAATGGGGTCTAACAGTTTCATCTGAACAGGATTCTTTCATTTTCTTGCAGGTGAAATCCTTAAAGGCCCTACTGTGTGCTCCAGCATTGAAACCCTTGCCTTCCAGGAGCCACACAAGCAGCAAAGCCACCACAGGTCCCTAAAACATGAGGCCTACTCCCCCCCCTCCCCACATCTGAACAACTTCCTATCTGCTAAGGAGCATCTGAGTTCTATTCCTTCAAAGCTGGTGCAGGTCTAAAGAGGTCATCAGAGATGTCTCCTACTAGGGTAGGCAGAAAGGCAGAATGACTTCCTGGCAGTGATGGAATACCAGTAGTCAAATAGCACCAGGCCCAGCTCTAGGCAAAATGCACCTAAGATTGCATGGTAAACCCTGTGACACTGCTTCTGAGCAGCCTCAGTGGCACAGCACCTGCCACAGCATGATTCTCACCTCAGCAGCTCTCCTCAGAAGATCAACTTGGGGGAAATGGTTGCCTCCTACACATGGGTCATGTGGTCCCAATGTAGAGCCCCTTGGCAGTTCTAGAAGCACCCTAGTGAGCAGCAGGGCACTTATGGACAGTGTCAGTGAAACTCAGTGACCACCTTTCATGGATTTACACCTGAGCAGGTAGCTCCTCTAGGCCAAGCCAGGCTGGACTTCGCACTGCACCATCAGGTCTGACCACTTTGAGTCCATGTGAGGAAGGAAATTGGTGACTCCCTAAGAGACCCTCTCATTCATACCCTAGCACAATCTGCTTCCTTTATTAACATGTTCTCCAAATTTTACTGCCCCCCCTCCTCCCCATTAAGTATGCTGTGCCATTTTGTAACCTAACATCCCTCAGGGGAATATGAGACTGATGTCCACACCAAGCCTATGCAAACTCTTGCGTATGGCAGCCTCTACTTGTTTCTTAGTGGTGTGGGCCAGGCCCCAATTGTACTGAAGCCTCCTTTGTGTCTTTAGAGTGTTCCTAGGGTGTGAGTAGGTGTGTATAAATGTAAGACAGCGATTTATTTATGTTGCTGTAGCCATCCGTTGAAGGCCAACATCACTCATGGACAGGGAGGGTGAAATAGAGTAATGGTCTTTCAATGGCTATTTTGTTTTTAAAAGCAAAATTTGTATAAATAGTTTCCTTTTGTCGGCTTTGTTTCCCATTTCTACACCCGTCCCTAGAACAAGTGTTAAGAATAGAAAATAAAATAAGCCAAACCCAAAAAACCAAAGGCTGAATGTTTTCTCTGATAAGCGGATGCTGATCCATAAAGCAGGGTTGGGAGATGAGGAACTTTGGATTGGGCAGAGGGGAGGGAAGGATTGTGCAGGTGTGAAGGATGGTGGAATGAGAGAGACTTTAATACCCTATATACATGTGTTACTACACTACTGGTGTGACTCTGCACCACGTTCAGCCAGAAGGAGAAATTGTTGCTCCATTTGTGTACAATACTGTCATGTATAACTAATTAGAATAAATTTTAAAAAGATTATAAGACTGGCATTGTGGCTCAGTGGTAGAGCACTTGCCTTGCATGTGTGAGGCACTGGGTTTGATTCTCAGCACCACATATAAATAAATAAATAAAATAAAGGTCTATTAACAACTAAAAAATATTTTTTTAAAAAAAGGACATTTCTTTTTTAAAAAACTATAAAATTTTGAAAGAATAGAAAATAAAACTCTTGACAAAATTTATTGGCTTATTCTGAAGTCTCAGTTTAAGTTACAATTTTACCTCTTTGCCATTTTGCAATAGTCTCTAAGGTATGGCAGAGTGATTCTTAAACTTGATGTGTCTTTACAGTTCTCAAAGGGAAGGGCATATTTTGCTGTTTGTTCTGCAGCATTAAAACTCAGGAGTCATGGGGCTAGGGTTGTGGCTCAGGGATAGAGCGTGCGCCTAGCATGTGAGAGGTGCTGGGTTCAATCCTCAGCACCACATAAAAATAAAGGTATTGTGTCTAACTACAACTAAAAAATATTATAAATAAATAAAACTCAGGAGTCAGGATGGCAGTGAAAAATTAGGTTTCTTTCCATCTTGGTTTTGAGCAAGATGAAGAACATTTTCTTTCACAAGTCTCCATCTTTGGTGACTCAGAGACGTGGAAAGCTTTTATAAGAATAGAGGGCACAGTGCGGGGAAAGGGCAGGAAATAAGCAAGTGTGTATTTAGCTAGGCTGTGTTAATCAGAAACCTGTCTCAGTGCATGTTCCCCTTTGCAGTGGCCATCAGGGCCAGGCAGTCCATCAGCCTCCACCCTCAATATAAAGAAGATCAAAAGTTAAAAAGAATTTTGAAGATTTTTATTTCAAAAGGGGAGTCTGTTTCACAATCAGCTGTGGGGATTGTGGGAGCGACTCCCTGAGCTGCAATATCAAGCACTTTAGTGGGTGTGGGACTCTAATCTAGGATATGCCTCTTTATGTAAGTATCCCAGGTGATACTGCTGCAGACACAATTTGACACACTGATGATTCTGATACAGGTGGGCCACAGACCACAGTTTAACACACATGTGCATGTGTATGTCATTGACTTCACAACAATAAATTTATTTAAGAACCTTAATTAAAAATCATTCCATAAATTTTGAAATAAAAATCTTAAAATAATCCTTCAGCAGATGTCTTTTATGTCCTTTCACCTTCCAGAATTAAAATATTAGTCTACAATTATTTCATAGAAATAGTTAAAAATGAACACAAATAAATACAGGACAAAAACTGTAATCATTATCAAGAAAACCACCACCATTACCAGCAGCAATGAAGAAAAAAAACCCTTCAATAAATCTCCCTGTGTAGAGACATGGCCACTCCTGTGGGGAGTTGTGAGGTCAACTATGCTTTACACTCAAAAGTTTTAAGTATTTGTATGAGTGGTTTTGGCTTTGAAATCCAGAGGAATTTGCTGGCAGAATTAGCTGAATTCTGCTAATTCTGAGTTGGAAACTCCTCAGACCCATTACTGAATCTAAAGATAAAGCAGCCAATGGTAAGGACCTCTAATCCTGAGGTTATTGCAGCAGCCTGAAAATTTCCTTCCTTTATCTCTGTGCTTCAAGGGCTGGTAGCCTCGAGAAAATAATCAATAATTACAGGAAAACTCAAATATTTATACTTACTTAGCTTACTAAGTAGTAACTTTATGATGACAACAACTAATTACCTCTTATAAGTCTGAGAACTGGTGGATACAGTCCCCAGCTACTTTTGGAGAAAACTTTGAAAGCTATTGTATTTCCCCTTTTATGATTATAGAAAAATAGCTTTTGAATTAATAATTTTTTAAAAGAGGACAGCAAAATATCCTTGAGGCAGATTTTCCAGTATATTATTTTTTATAAGTATATTCTTTCTATCCGTGTGGCAGAAACAGAACTCATTCTGAAAGAAATAAAAGGAAAGTGGCTGGGGATATAGTGCAGTTCATAGAGTGCTTACCTCACATACATAAGACCCTGAGTTCAGTCCCCAGCATCAGGGGGAAAAAAAGAAAGGGTAAAACCTTAGTCTTATGTGACTACCTCTGTCTTCCAATTTTCTATATTTTATATAAAATCCATGGAGAATCCTGTGAGGAAAATAGAGTGAAAGTTCATAAAGAAGAACAGAAAAGAAAAGAGAGGACAGGTACTTATTATAGCACTTAAAATACATAATAGTATCTCTTGACCTGCTGACCTAAGATCTTCAGAATTTACAGATAATTCATTGTGTCTCTCAGATCTCCTCAAGGCTGAAGTGAGAGAGGCACTAGTGATGATTTTCCATCACTGCCATAACAAATCTCCAAAACATCATGGCTGAACACAAACCATTATGTTAGAGTTGAAGGTTTGGAGTCCATAGAAGGTCCCACTGGCCTAAAATCACTGGGGAACAGGGCTCTATCACTCAAAGGAGGATATCAAGCACATTCTGTTTCCTTGCTTTTTCTGGCTTTAGAAGCCACCCACATCTGGGCTGGTGGCTGCTTCTCCCACCTTCAAAACCAGCAACAGCTGGCAGGCTGCCTGATCTATCACCGTGATTTCTTTTCCGCCTCTTAAAGACCCAGGGGGATTTCTTGGATTTTGTAGATTACCCTGTGCCATCCAGGATGGTCTCCCCTTCTTAGAATCCTTAACATAATACCATCTGCAAAGTCCCTTGCTAGATAATGAGGCATGTTCACAGGTTCCAAGGAGGAAGAGGATCCTCCTCCAAACAACATTATTCTGCCTGCCATATACTCCTAATTCATGTGCAAAGCAATATTGGAATTAAAAAAAAAAACAAAAAACTCTGACTTAAGCCAAGTTAGTAAAATTAAGGCACTACCTCAAAGCCTAGTCTTCAAAAGCAACTCAACAGTGAGTTCAAACTTAGGCCCTAGAAATTCTCCACTGATGACTTCAGGATTTCCTAAGTATCCGATTTATTTTAGATGTTGCCCTTATTTCCTGAAAGGCTGGCTTTGGATGCAGAAATCTCATCTGAGACAGAGAGCACACAGTGAAGGCGGAAGGTAGGGGAGGATTTGGTGGACCTGGAAGCCTGTGGGCTTTCGCTCAGTACATGGAGAGTTCTAAATGGAGCAGGTGGCTGGTTTTCTTTGAGCTTACCCTGGTCTATCTTTCCTTTAACCATTGAAAACCTGTACGCCCCCTGGACACCAAGAAGGTCTCCTAGGGAAGGGTTTGTGGATTCAAGTTCCTGGGTGTGAAGGCAGGATTCTAGCCAGAAGGAACAGGAGATTCCTGACAACTGGTCCCTGCATCCCTAGAGCACCTACCAGTCCTTGGGGCTGTTGTGGCAGCTTAGCTCTCAGGTGCAGTCATCTTCCTTGGTCTCCTCAAAAGCAGGTGCTGACCAGAGAAAAATGTAGTTGTGCTTCTCCTCCAGGGGCAAAATATTCCTTCATCTTCATCTGAGATGTGGACAACCCCTTCTGTGTTTGTCTGCATGGTGTGTATGTGGGGGGGAGGCACAGGCTATGGGGACAGGAGTAGCAAGAATAGGAATGAGGAGTGGAAACAACAAGGCTGGCAATGAGGACCAGGAGGAGTAAAGGAATGGGGACACAGTGTGTGGAGAAACTTGAAGTCTCAGTGTTCTGTTCTCAGTCCCAGAATAGCACCCAGTATCTCTGGAACTCGGCTATTGATTGATTGGTTCTCAACAGCTGTTCTTTGGACTGTGCTGTTTCAGCTGACTGACTTTCAGAAGTGAGGGGCAAGCAGTGAGTGACGGGTATGGAGAAGTGTACTAACTGCATCAAGTGACCACTGTAGACAAGGTAAACTCAACCTAGCATATCCATATCCCAGTATCTGGAGCTTGTGAATCTGTTACTTTACATGGCAAAAAAGAATATTTGTGATCTAGTTAAGAATGTTCAGATAGGGAGACAGATGATCCTAGAGAGTCCATTTATTCACAATTGTCCTTGTAAGTGAAAAAGTCATCAATGTAAAATAACAATTCTGTGTGGAGACAAGTGCATGGAGTACTGCATACATGGCATACGTTAAGGGCATCTGAGTGGCAAACCGCTTACCCCTAGGCATAGCCCTGGGCGTGAGGCCACACGTTGCAGTCCCTGCACTTGCTCCTTGATTGGTCTCTGCAAGGACAGTTGGCCAGAAGAAATTGCATTGGTGGCTGTTTGTAATCTGCTTAGCTACTGCCTGAGTCTATATATGTGGTAACTGCGCAATAAAATCAGACCTGCTTCCTGCTTGGTCTCCAGAGGTCTTAATTAGCAACTCCGAAGCCACACTCGTCTCTACACTATTCTGTGGACCTCCTCCCTAAACAAGGGAGAGCCCACACAATTCTGCTTTAAAGGAAATGAGAAAATAATTGATTCTGGGTCAAATATTCTTCTGACCATGGTTTACGATCATGAATTCCTGTTACCTACCCTGAATGTTGATTTTGACATTTGTCACGAGGGGGCAAAATTGTGACATATGCAGTTGAGGGGAGAAATAAAGAATGTCCACGTGCTTCTGCCCCCTTTCAATGCTTTATTCACTCAAATTACTCAATACAATTTCACTCTTATAGGTTCTTAATTAAGAAAATGACAATCCTTAATGCTAGGCACTGCAGTAGACATAATCCATTCACAGCAAACAATTCTAGATTAATTCTAGGCACTGAAAACACACTTAATCATGACAGGCTAGTGACAGACATTCCTTCTGATTGCTAAGTTCAAAAGTCTCAAGCCTTAGGCCAGCAGATGCACACTCACTCAAACAGCGGTGACCAGGTCTGGAACCAAGGCAGGCTTTTCCTGGCGTGGAGTGTATGGGAACGACGGAAAAGCTCTGTAAACTCAACAAGCTGAAACAACTGTTTACCTGTTTACCTGTCCAAGATTTTATTAGCAGGACAACTGAAGCAAAACAAACCACAACTCAATGAAAACAGAAAAAGGAAACAAGATTAATCACTAGACACCAACAATTAACTTGCAAATAAAAGCTTTGCACTTGAACCAATCAAATATTTTGTCTTCTTCATTAGCACCTTAAAAGTTATCTCCCTGCCACCCATTGAGTGGAGCCCTGATCCCCTGCCAACTGAGCTATTAACTGATGAATCAATGCTTCTGCAAATAACTATTTAAAATTTTAATGTGATCAACTTTTTTTTTCATCAAACAGCAAAAACCTCATCTTCCTATTCCTTATGTTAGCTAGCATCTTTTTTCCTGAATCTTTATTTTTGTTCTGTGAAGAAAAGAAACAAATGGTCCTGAAATATTACCAGTATGGACAAGGAAGGGTATGCCCAGTCAACACACCATATGAGAAATAGTCCTGAAACTGCATACACACATGCACATTTTGTTCATGGAATATGGTATAATTTTCATGACTGTTCTATATAGCATTTGTCTTTGAAAGTATCAGATTGTTACAACACTTAAACCTAGATTTCCTCCCCTTGGTGTATAATCAAGGAAAAAGGTTAAGAATCCAACCAAACAAGTTGGAAAAGTTCATCATCTTTGCATTTTTAAATCATCAGATAATATTTTATAATTATTCATGAGGCACATAATGATAATTTAGCACATTTATACAATGTGTAATGATCAAAATCAGGTCTATTACCATTTTCATCCCCTAATACATTCAACAATTTTTGAAAATACTAATTATGTTTACTGACCTCAAAATTATAATTAATAACAAATAGATATCTGTGAAATTCCCATATAGTAGAAAGTCAAATAATATCCTCTTAAATAATACAAATCAAAGAAAACAATCACAAAAGAAATTGGAAAATACTTCAAACTTAATGATAATGAACATAATGTATACTAAAATTTGCAGCCAAAGTGGTACTTACAGAAAAATATATAACTTCATGTCGATATCAGAGAAGACAGTTTAAAACCAATGATCTGAGAGAGGAAGATGGCGGAGTAAAGGAAGTCCTGTTTCTGGCTGCTCTGGGACATGAAGCCGGGAGAGCAGACAGGCAGCTTCTCCATGGGGTCTCACCTAGACGGAGTACAGCATCTCAATGAGCATGCGAAGACCCCAATTAGTGGATATTCAAGGAAATCACCAATGTTGCGACCACCCCCACAGAAATCAGAGCCTCTGGGCATGAGTAGGTCCCTGGATTTCTGATGCAAAGCCAGCAGTTCTAGCTCACGTGTGGCTCACAAGCGGCTTAGCATAACTGCCAATTGGCACCTCTGCAGATCTCCAGACTGCACTCTGCTCCCACGCAGGTCACTCAGCTGCTGCCTATCCACAGCACAAGGCCATTGCCCAGCTCCCCCAACATCACCAGACACCCCAGCACTGGAGTCAGAACAACTCCATCTTGGAAAACCTTCCTTGCCATTTTTTGGTGAGTGTGACTATCAGATCGGATCCCCATTTAAGCAGGTATAAGATTTCCAGTCCCCCCCTTTTATAGCTGTAACCTGAAACAGTGACCACCCAAAAAAAAAAACAGCTCTCAGTTGGAAAGGAATGCAGTGTGAACAGGGAGCTGCCCACCTGGAGTGAGCCTGGGGGTGAGAGTTCCCACAGTTGGGACCTGATAAGTAAGAAGGGGAAGAGGACTAAGGTCTGGAGCATAACAGAGAGACCAGGACCTGGGAAATCTTTGGCCAAGAGAGGAAAATGATACTGGGGGCTCAAGTGAGACGAGTGGTTGCAAAGAAAGACCTGTGAGGAGCTATTTCCCTGCTGGGACTGGTGGGCAGCACTCCCTGCTTCCAGATGCTCCACACCAGGTCCAGTCTTCACACCATGGTTACCTACACCATCCTGAGGGCAGAGACACCTACTGGATGAGATTACCCCACCTACTGGATGAGAAGAGAAAGAAATGGATCTCTAAGAGTATTTTTTCCTTATTTCTCTTCTACTTTTCTATCCTCCAGCCCTCACATCCCCAACATATGTAAATCCAAGAACTTTGCATTAAATAGGACTTCGAGGACTGAGTCACCTGAATAATATAATATAGAGAAATTGCATAAGCCCTTTTTTTCTTTTTTTTTCCTCTCTCTTTTGTTCCCCTCTGTTTTTCTCTTTCTTTTTCCATCATCCTCCAAATTCTACTATTTTTACATCCTTTATTCTAAATACACATGTGTGCTTATTTTGTGTACTCTGTCTTCCCACGTAATTGTCTACCCTGAATTGCTTCCTGTGTATTCTCCTACTAAAAACCTTCTTCACTAGATTTATCTTTCACATTTCCTAAGATATATTAACTCTATACCCTCACATCTTTTCCCCTCAGCATATTGCTTTACACCTGACCCCCAGTTCATTGTCCACTGCCAGAAAGTGTAAACCTTTTTATGACACTACTGATTATATTTTAAATCATAATTTAATCCAACATTTCTGGACAATGATACTAAACTGTAAATGTCTTAATAACAACAGTTTGTTTGTAGGTGATGTATTGTTGATATAGGGATCTGTTAACATTCTTCTTCTCCACAAAAGAGATCTTGGAACCCTACAAGAGCACTACAAATCTATAGGGTAAAAACAATAAAACACCAGATTCACAGAGCTGGAAAGAAAGACACATGAGCAACATGAAAAGACAAGGGAAGAAAGTACCACAAACAAAGAAAGGCAACACATCATTAGAAGAATTGGAAACTTTAGTAGAAAAAAGACAGAGAAAGATTTCAGGATATTCATGTTTAAAATGTTTTGGGATCTCAAAGAAGACATCATACAGCAAATACAGTGAAAGATCACTTCAACAATGAGCTACATAAACAAATCCAAGAAGCAAAAGATCACCTCAACAGGGAGATAGAGGTTCTACCAAAAAAAAAAAAAAAAACAACCAGAAATCCTTGAAATGAAATAAGAGTAATAAACCAAATTAAAACTCAAACAAAAGCATCACCAACAGAGTAGACCACTTAGAAGGTAGGACATCTGACAATTAAGATCAAATAAATCATCATGAAAAGATCAAAGACCACACAGAAAAAATGATAAGAAACCATGAGCAGAAAATTCAAGAAATATGGGATAGCATGAAAAGACTAAATTTAAGAGTTATTGGGATAGAGGAAGGCATAGAGGTCCAAACCAAAGGAATGAACAATCTATTCAATGAAATAATATCAAAAAACTTTCCAAACATGAAGAATGAGTTTGAAATCCAAATTCAATAAGCCTACAGGATGTCAAATGCACAAAATCACAACAGATGCACACCAAGACACAGTATAATGAAAATGCCCACATACAGAATAAGGAGAGAATTTTAAAAGCCACCAAAAAAGGAATCAGATTACAAATAGAGGAAAACCAATTCGGATAATGGCAGATTTTTCAACATAGACCCTGAAAGCTAGCAGATCCTAGAAAAACATATATCAAGCTCTGAAAGACAATGAGTGCCAACCAAGAATCTTGTATCCAGCAAAATTAAGCTTTAGATTTGAAGATGAAATAAAATCCTACCACAATAAACATAGTTAAAAGAAATTATAGCTAAAAAACCAGCACTACAAAACATCCTTGGCAAAATATTTCATGAAGAGGGAATGAGAAACAGCAATGAAAACCAGCAGAGGGAGGTAGTACACTAAAGGAAAAACTAATCAAAGAGGAAAATCAAGTCAAGTAAAATAACAAAAATAAACAAATATGGCTGAAAATACAAATCATGTCTCACTACTAATCCTAAATGCTAATGGCTTAAATTCACCAATCAAAAGACATAGGCTAGCAGATTGGATTAAAAAAAAGATCCACCAATATGCTGCCTCCAGGAGACTTATATGATAGGAAAAGACATACACAGACTGAAGGTGAAAGGTTGGGAAAAACCATACCACTCACATGGACTGCGGAAGCAAGCAGGGATTTCCATACTCATATCAAATAAAGTAGATTTCAAGCCAAGGTTAACCAAAAGGGATAAAGATGGACATTACACACTGTTCAAGGGAACCATACACCAACAAGACATAATAATCATAAATATGTATGCCTCAAACAATGGTACAGCTATTTCAACAAACTCTTCTCAAGTTCAGGAGTCAAATTGATCACAACACAATAATCTTTGGTGACTTTCACACATATCTCTTGACACTGGATAGATATTTCAAACAAAAGTTGAATAAAGACACTATAGAACTCAATAATACAATCAATAAATTAGACTTAACTGACATTTATAGAATGTTTCAACTTGCATCAAGCAGATACACTTTCTTCTTAGCAGCACATGGATCCTTCTCTAAAATAGAACATATACTATGCCAAAAAGCAACTCTTAGCAAATACAAAACAGTAGAGACACTACAATGCATTTTATTAGATCATAATGGAATGAAATCAATGACAAAATAAAAATTTCTCCATCACCTGGAGACCAAACAATATGCTACTCCCCAAGGAGGAGACTAAAATATTCTTAGAGGTAAATCAGAAAATAGACACAACATATCAAAATCTCTTGGACACTAGGAAAGTAGTATTAAAAGGAGAATTCATTGCATGGAGTTCATTCCTTAAAAGAAGAAAAAGTCAACAAATAAATGACCTCACACTACATCTCAAAGCCCTAGAAAAAGAAGAACAAATCCGCAGCAAAAGCAGTAGAAGGTAAGAAATAATTGAAATTAGAGCTGAAATCAATGAAATCAAAACAAAAGAAACAATTGAAAATATTGACAGAACAAAAAGTTGGTTCTTTGAAAAAATAAAGAAAATTGACAGACCCTTAGCCATGCTAATGAAGAGAAGCAGAGAGAGAGAGAATTCAAATTACCAGCAAATGTGATGGAAAAGGTAATATCACAACAGACACTACAGAAATACAGAGGATAATTATAAATTATTTTGAAAACTTATGCTTCATTAAAATAGAAGGCATTGAAGGCATTGACAAATTTCTTAATGCATACAATTTGCCCAGATTGAGTCAGGAAGATATACACAATTTAAACACACCAATATCAAGTAATGAAATAGAAAATGCCATCAGAAATTTACCAAGTAAAGCCTAGGACCAGATGGATACATAGTTGAGTTCTACAAGACCTTTGAAGAAGAACTAATATCAATACATTACAATTTGTTTCAGGAAATTGAAAAAGAGGCAGCACTTCCAAACTCATTCTATGAGTCCAATATCACTCTGATCTCAAAATCAGGCAAAGACACATCAAAGAAAGAAAACTTCAGACAAATATATCTAATAAACATAGATGCAAGGGCTGGGGATATAGCTCAATAGAGTGCAGGCCATAAGAACTTAATTAGCACTATTTGCTGATGATAGGATTCTATACCTAGAAGAACAAAAAAGCACCACCAGAAAACTTCTAGTACTAGTAAATGAATTCAGCAATGTAGTATGATATAAAATCAACCCCTAGAAATCAAAGGCATTTTTGTATATCAGTGACTAATCCTCTGAGAAGGAAATGAGGAAAACTACCCCATTCACAATAACCTAAAAAAAAAAAAAAGATACTCGGAAATCAACTTATGAAAGGGGTGAAAGATCTATACAATGAAAACCACAGAGCCCTAAAGAGAGAAATCAAACAAGACCTTAGAAGATGGAAAGATCTACCTTGTTCTTGGGTAGGCAGAATTAATATCATCAAAGTGACTATACTACAAAAAAGCACCATACAGATTTAATACAATTCTGATCAAAATCCCAATGGAATTCCTCATAGACATAGAAAAAGCAATCATAAAATTCATCTGTAAAAATAAGAGACTCAGAATAGCTAAAGCAGAAATCCTTAGCAGGAAGAGTGAAGTAGGTGGCATAGCTATACCAGACCTTAAACTATACTACGGAGCAATAGTAACAAAAACAGCATAGTATTGGCACCAAAACAGACAGGTAGACCAATGGTACAGAATAGAGGACACAGAGACTAACCCACAAAATTAGAATTATCTTATATTAGACACAGGTGCCAAAAACATGCACTGGAGAAAGGATGGCATCTTTAACAAATAGTGCTGGGAGAACTGGAAAACTGTATGCAACAAATGGAAATTAAACCCCTATCTCTCACCATGCACAAAACTTAACTCAAAATGGATTAAGGACCAAGGAATTAAACCAGAGACTCTGCATCTAATAGAAGAAAAATTAGGCCCTAATCTTCATCATGTGGAACTAGGCCTCAACTTCTTCAATAAGACTCTTATAGCACAAGAATTAAATCCAAGAATTAATAAATGGGATGGAATCAAACTAAAAAGTCTCTTCTCAGCAAAAGAAACAATCTGTGTGGTGAACAGAGGGCCTACATCCTGGGAGCAAATTTTTACCCCTCACACATCAGATAGAGCACTAATCTCTAGGGTATATAAAGAACTCAAAAAACTAACACACACACACACACACACACACACACACACACAATAACCCAATCAATAAATGGGCTAAAGACCTGAATAGACATTTCTCAGAAGAGGATATAAAATCAATCAACAAATATATGAAAAAATGCTCATCATCTCTAGCAATCTGAGAAATGCTATTAAAACTACTCTAAAATATCATCTCCAGTCAGAATGGCAGTTATTTTGAAGACAAACAACAATAAGTGTTGGTGGGGATATGGGGGAAAAGGCACACTCATACATTGCTGTTGTAACAGCAAATTGGTACAGTCAATATGGAAAGCAGTATGGAGATTCCTTAGAAATCTGAGAATGGAATCACCATTTGACCCAACTATCCGTCTCCTCGGACTATACCCAAATGACTTAAAAACAGCATACTACAGGGACACAGCCACATCAATGTTTATAGTAGCACAATTCACAGTAGCTAAACTGTGGAGCCAATCTAGATGCCCTTTAGTAGATGAATGGATAAAAATTGTGGCATATATACACAATGGAATTTTACTTAGCAATAGAAGAGAACAAAATCATGGCATTTGCAGGTAAATGGATGGTGTTGGAGAACATAATGCTAAGTGAAGTTAGACAATCCCCCCAAAAAACAAATGCTGAATGTTTTCTTTATATAGGGAAGCTGACTCATAGGTAGGGAGGGGGAGCATGAGAGGAATAGATGAATTATAGATAGACAAGAGGAGTGGGAGGGGGAGCATGAGAGGAATAGATGAATTATAGATAGACAAGAGGAGGGGGAGGGGAAGCGAGGAGGCCGGGGATTAGCAAGAATGGTGGAATGTGATGGATATTATTACATGTATGAAGACATGAGTTGGGTGTCAACCTACTTTATATAAAATAGAGATATAAAAATTGTGGAATATATGTATAATAAGAATTGCAATGCAAAAAGAGTACATGTATAAAGACATGAATTGGCGTGAACACACTTTATATACAAAGATATGAAAAATTGTGCTCTATTTGTGTAATAAGAATTGTAATGCATTCTGCTGCAATGTTTTTTAAAAAATAAAATCAATTAAAAAAACTAATGAACTTAATTTCTATCTTAAGAATCTAGAAAACACCAAGCAAATTAAATCCAAAGTAAATAGGACAAAGAAGTCATAAAGAGCAGGAATCAATGAAATAGAAAACAGATAAACTATAGAAAAATAATCAAATTTTGGAAAATATTAATAAAACTGATAAATACTAAGCAAGGCTAATTAAGAAAATTGATAAAAAATACAAATTATCTTTAGGTGATTTGCGTAGATTTTACAAACATTAAAAGTAAGATAATCAAAGACTATAATGAACTACATTATGTCCACAAATACAATAACTTAGGTGAAGTGGAAAAATCTCTTGAAAAATGGAATTCTCCAAAACTGACAAGGAAAAAAACAGAGAGCAAGAGAAAAAAAATGAACTTATAATTTGTTACAAAAAATTATATGAAAAAATTGCAATTATAATTTGAAAATATGGCACAAAGAAAATTCTAAACCTCAATGATTTCAGGTTAAATTCTTTTATTTCTTGAAGAAACAAGTTATACAAATATTCAAGAGTTATTTCAGAAAATAAAAGGGAAAAAAATACCCAACTCACATATTAGGTATGCATAATCCTGATACCAAAACCAAATGGGACATACTTGATATCAAAAGATCTGATAACAAAAAAAAACATGCATAAACATTTCTCATAAACATATGTGCAGAGAAGCCTCTATAAAAACAAGCCAAATCCAGATATATGTAACAGGAACAATACAACCCAACCAAGTGTAGTTTAGGGTTATAAAGATTGTTCAATATTTGAAAATTAATGAGTGTTATTGACTTCACTAACAGAACAAGGAGAATATACAATAATTTCAACAAATTTAAAAAAGTATTTCACAAAATTGAAACTCATTCCTAATTTTTTTTTCATTTGGCAAACTAAGAATACAAGGGAATTTTTCTCACCTGACGAAATGCATCTATGAAGAACAAACAATTGATACAGTTTGTAGTGAAATGCTTTCTCACCTACCCTAAGGAGCAAGATGAGGATATCTTATCTCACCATCTTCACTCGATATCATGATGGACATCTTAGCCCACAAAATTAGGAAAAATAAAAGACAAGCCAAGAGGAATAAAGTGTGGAAATGAAAATGAGAAAATACATTTATTTGTTAAAAAAAGTATGTTGAAAATCCTAAGAAATTATAATTATTGGTATTAATTTGCGATTTTGACAGAGTCATAGGATTCAAAGTTAATGAACAACACCCAAAAGTGTTTGCAAAGGAAGAGACATCACATGGAGAAGAATTAGAAGAATTTAATGTTATCAAATAAAGTTATTATTTTCTTTACATTTGTTGAGTTTCCAGAGTTAGTTGACAAACTTCTCTCCAATGCCAGTGTTATACAAATACTTCCTTTTTTATTATTAACACAATATTTATTTATTTTTAATTTACATATGACAGCAGAATACATTACAATTCATATAATACATATAGAGCACAACTGTTCATATCTCTGGTTGTATACAACATATATTCATACCAATTCGTGTCTTCATACATGTACTTTGGATAATGATGTCCATCTCATTCCACCATCATTTCTAACCCCATGCCCCTCCCACCCCTCTGCCCTACCTAGAGTTTGTCTATTCCTCCCTTGTTCCCACTCCCTACCCCACTTTAATTATCTTGAAATTAATATTCAAGTTAATTTTTTTTTTTACATTTTAGGCTTACAGTCATTTAGAATTTATTTTTGAGCCTGATGAGTCAGTACTCCAGCATTATTTCCTTCCAGATGGGCACCTAATTGTGTCAGAAGAGATTATTTTTTAAAAAGTTATTATTTCCTCTACTGATTTGATATATCATTAGCATATTTGTTTATATGACAGTATCATTGTATTTTTCAAGTTAATGAAATAGAATTGTTTTAGTCAGCTTTTTGTCACTGTGAACAAAATACCTGGCAAGAACAACTTAGAGGAAAGAAAGTGCAGGTGCAGCTATATATAAATAAAATAATTTGTCATACATTCTTTGCTATCTGACTCCTTTTGCTCAGCATAACATTTTTGAGATTCTTTCATGTTATTACTAGTATCAGTAGTTTATGTTTTTATTGCTGAGTACTATTCCATTTCAAAGATTATGATAACTCATTTTGTCCAGGCACTTTTTTTTTCATACTTATATGAAAAATGTCCAGTTGTAGCTGGACAGAATACCTTTATTTTATTTATTTATTTGTGTATTTTTATGTGGTGCCGAAGATCAAACCCAGGATCAAACCCAGGGCCTCGCATGTGTGAGGAAAACACTCTACCACTGAGCCACAACTGCAGCCCTATCCAGGCATTTGTTAATGGACTTTTTGGTTGCTTCTATTTGAGAACTGCTCTGAGTACAGCAGTTCTGAAGTTCATATAACGTGCTTTTGTTGCTTTGTGCTTTTGTCTGCTGACAGCATTGATGGGTCACATGATAAGTGTATTCTCATCTTTATAAGCAATTACCAAACTGTTTTTCAAAATGATTGTAACATGTATCCCTTACAACAACAGAGGATGGAGCTGCAGTTGTTCTAAATCCTTGCCAACACTCGGCATGTATTTTAAATTTTAGACTTTGAAACAGATGTGAGCTTGTCTTCATTCTTGTTTTCCTGATGACTCATGTTTTTGTGCATCTTCTCAGATGCTCAAAGATGTTCATATTCTCTTCTTTGTGTAGTATCTGTTGAAATATTTGATCCCTCTTTAAGTTGCTGGTCTTACTATTGTCAAGTTTGAAGATTTTATATGACCATAAGTCTCATCAGATACCTGAATACTGTTAATTTATTAAAATATTGTAAATATGTGACTTGTCTTTTCATTTTCTTGATGGAATTGTTCACGCAGAAGAAGTTTTAAGATTCCAATGATGTTTTTTTTTTGTTTTTTTACCTTAATATTTTGTTCTTTTGCGTCAAATATAAAATAATTCTTGCCAATACAAAAATTCAAGGCCAGAAATTTTTTATACTTAGTTTTCTTCTCCAAGGCTACAGCAGCTTTTATGTTTAATGCAGAAACTAGAAGGCAATTTAAAAATTGGTATAATTAATATTCTAATAGAGATTTGAACAGTAATTACACTAATCCAATTAGAACAGTCTACTCTGAAAAAGAAGAAATCAGATGTCAAATACAGTATTGAAACAAAAAGTTCAGGACTAAGGGTAATACACTTGCCTATAATGCTCAAGGCCCTGGGTTTGATCCACAGTGGGGTCAAAGCAAACAAACAAAAAGTTTAACAGACGTTCAGCATAGTCATAACTAAGAACAGAAATATCTATTGAATACTTACTAGGCTCTGTTCTCAGTGCTTAAAAATGCTAATTCATTTTTTTGTTTCAGAGCAATCATTTTAGAAAGTTATTATTATCTGCATTTCACAGCTGACAAAAGTGAAGTGTGTGGGGCTGGGGATATGGCTCAAGAGGTAACGTGCTCGCCTGGCATGCATGGGACGCTGGGTTCGATCCTCAGCACCACATAAAATAAAATAAAGATGTTGTGTCCACCGAAAACTGAAAAATAAATATTAAAAAATTCTCTCTCTCTCTCTCTCATTTATTAAAAAAATAAGTGAAGTGTGGAAATGCCAAATAACTTCCCTGGGGTGTTCAACCAGCAGTAGTAAGAACTGAGTGGCAAGATGGACATGACTGAACAATGAATTAGTACACTGAGAGACCAAGCTGACATTTAAACAGAGCACAAGGGGTAACAGCTTCTATAATAAGATAAAGAAGTATAAAAGGGAGGCTAAGGTAAATGAGTCCCAATATGAGTTGTAGAACAACAACATCAACAACAAAAAAAAAATTGAGACAATGGAGGAACACAGATAAGAAAGAATTAACATAAACATAAGAAAAATGTCCTGGCTTGTTTTCAGATACAAAGGACTAACAAAACCTTGAAGGAAACTTAAAGCCACAAGTAGATGCATACACACACACACACACACACACACACACACACACACACACATATCTGGATGGACATTTATCATTTTAAAATGTTCCATAAACAGAGTAAAAAGAGGAAGTGCAAATTCTACAGAAAATAACAGAGGAATTCGCAATAGTAGTACATAATGAAGGGTAAAAAGCAAAAAGTAAGATGTTATTGTGTTGTAAAATTAATTATTAATAATATAACTGGATTTGACCACAATTTTTTTAAAATAAGAAATGCATAAAGTAGACGCATGAGGTAAATTATGTTATTACTAATCTCCTAAAAAAATTGCAGATGATGCCAACAAAAATTGCAAGATGTTGGAAAAAATGGTAACAAAGAAATCCTTGTGTAGGAAAACTGTGTTACCCAAGGCAATTATCACTACCCCAAAATCATTCCAAACCCATGTAAAAGGGAAATATGATCTGGCCAAACTTAGAGTTTCCAGGATCCAACTGTTCTTTTCACCATGTGTCAAACTGAGAAATCACCAACTGGCACATTTCACTATTGCTGTTTATTTATGTTACTATTTTCATGGCTGGTCCCTAAGATCTGAGTTGGCAGAGGCAGAGGCTCTATGTATACAGACCAACATCTCTAAAATATAGAAAAAAAAACAAAGTATATTTTCTCTTTTGTTATATTCAACACAGAATTACCTTTGGTCACCAAAATGTGTGTAGAGCTTTGATTGTCTAATAGTCAATCAGTTCTCCAGTAGATACCCTGTGGGAGCCCTGTAATTCAATTTCATCCTGGCAATTCCTAGAGAATAGGATTAGATCCCACAGTTTGAGGATGAATCTTACGAGGCTGCATTCCACTTTGGATGCCAAATGTAAGCATAGACAGTGACCTGTGCTTCTCTGTGTGTATGTGTGTATGTGTTATTTGTGGGTGCATTTATTTATTTATGCTTTTTTTTTTTTTTGCTAGAGCAAAACAGAACTTAGGAAACACCTGTGTTTATAAACTTATTGATCTATTAATAAAAGATATTACAGAAGAGATTGATGTGAAGCCAGATGAAAGAGAACACAGGTAAGGGAGAAGAGGTGCAGCACTTCCGTGCCCTTTCCAGGGATACCACTCTCCAGGAACCTCCCATGTTCAGCTACTTGGAGTCATTCAAACCATGCCTTTTGCATTCTTAAGAGTAAAACTGAAAATACTTTAGATGGAAGTATGTGGTGTGTCAATGTGTAGGTCAATCCTGACAAGCCTGGTCATGTTACTGTAAAGAAGAAAACTGTTCTGTGCTGGGGCAGAGTATCATGAGTTGTTGACAGCCTGTGGATTTCCAGATTTGAGCATGTGGGGAGTGGTGCTTCTTGTAGTAGACTTGATATGTGTTGGGTATGAGTTGAAGTCAGAGCTCTAAATTAACAGTCGGCCTGAGAAGGGCAACTGCCAAGGCATTTTCAACCAGTGAAAAATACTGCCACCGTTTTATTGACTGTGTCCTCCTTTCTGTAGGGCGCAGGCATTTGCAGGAAGTATCCACAGTGGACAAGAAAGAGCATGTGTCCTTCTTTCTTTTATTGCTTTTTTTCTCTTGCTGTTGTCTGCAATCCTGGTATTTTTCAGGGTAAGGATAGGAAAATATCTTCAATATGTAAAGATAAGAAAATAAAAAAGACACCCCATGGTGAAAGCTAAAAAAGACACCCAAGGTGAAAGTAAAACCAAATCAAAGAGATGTAAAATTTAAAAAGCTACACCTATGTATAATGTAATATCAGGTTTTATTCCAAACAGTGTATCCTAAGGATAATTTCCTTTGCTCTTGGCAATATTGGTGATTGCTATTTTCTTTAGGCAAAGAATAGTGTAATTTTCTAATAAAATTATATATATATATATATATATATATATACACACACACACACACACACACACACACACACACACATACACAAATACACATACATATGTAAAATAATATTCTAAATAAACCAATTGAGATAGTCACTATCAAGAATATCATTCTATAGTGACTCAACTAAAAGCAATTGTCCTTTGGGGCTGGGGTTGTGGCTCAGTGGTAGAGTGCTTGCCTGGTACATGTAAGGCCCTGGGTTTGATCCTCAGCACCACATAAAAATAAATGAATAAAATAAAGGTATTGTGTCCATCTAAAGCTAAAAAACTGTTTAAAAGGGGGGAGGGAATCAATCGTCCTTGAAGCAACCTTATTTTAGGTGGTACTGCTATAAATTGGTAGTCCACCAAAGGTTTTGATTGTGTGGTTGTCATTCTAATTCACTTCCTTGTCTCAATTCTTTTAAATATGATTTTCCCTTAAATTTTCATTAGCAAGTAAATTTGCTTTTCCTTAGAATCTTTGTCTCTATATCTGAAATTTTAAAATCAGCTTCTCTTGTTATAAAAATTGAAAAAATCATGTTGATATTTCTTTTGAAATTATAGTCTTTTGTGGATCTTTTAGGCAGAAGTGAGAATTTAATGGTACTGAGTCTTTCTAAGAAAAATCGATTCACGTCTCTTTTTGTGTATAACTCAGCATTTTAAATTATCCTTCCAATAGATCTTGCACAACTTTCTTATATTTTTTTCTCTAAGTATTTGGTTTGTTGTTGCTATTATGAATGGGTTTTTTCTTCCTTCACCTCTTGTGGTAGTTCTTGTATGTGTAGCAGTAGTGATAATAATAGAAAATAGGTACTGAGTATTGACTGTGTGCAAGGCAATTGTTATAGTATGGATCTAGAAATATCCTCTAAAGAACTCGTTAGACAAGACAACCATGTTCAGAGGTGAAACAGATGGATTAAGAGAGCTGAATTGATCCATTTGATGAATTAAAATTTTGAATGGACTACTGAGTGGTAACTCTAAGCAGGTGGGTCATGATGGGAGGAAGTAGGTCATTGGGAACATGACCTTGGGCTATACATGTCCTGGTCCCTTCCTCTCTCTCTGCTTCCCAGCTCCCATGTGCTAAGCAGCATTCCTCCATCACGTCCTTCCACCATAATATTTCTGCCTTGAAGCCAGCCATTGATGGTCTGAACTCTCTGCAATTGTGAACCAAAATAAATATCTCCTTTTAAAAGTTCTTCTTGTCAGGTATTTTTTTATCAAACCTCATTCACATAGCAATGTTATGTTTTAGGTCAATCAACTCAATCTTCACAAATATAGGCATCAGTCAGGTCTTGTATGCAGAGAGTAGAATTTACTCTAGTTACATTAAGGAATATATTAAAGATATTTCCATAATTTATAAAATTCCCAGGAAAGAAAGAGAACCTCTGTTTGGATACTGCACAGCTAGAAAAAAAGTGGAGCCAGGAGAAAGGTCCAAACACAGCACAAAGGTATTAAGTATTGGAAAAAAGGAAAGATGCATTTACGATTTCCATGAATCAAGGAAAAAGTGGGAATGTCCAAGAGTGCTGTCTGTACATGGGTCCACTGCCCAGAAACCCCAGCCCCTTTATGCTTATATTTCAACCCACTGTTCAGCCATGCAGCTCCAAGGGAAGCAGGGCACCCATGCAAGGGCCCTACTGCCTTTTCTGAAAACATTAAGCCTCACCCAAACTTGGGGCTTTGAGACAGACAGACAGGATGAACCATGCCAACATAGGTTGACAGTTCATGGAATCATATGTAGTGAACCTGGGCCTGTCTGTTATGCTGGGTGAGAAAGAGCAGTCCAACCTGATGTTGGCTTGGAGGCTTGAAGTCATTCATGAGTGAGCAGAGATGTTTGTTGCCATGTAGCCTCTCCAAGGGCTTTAAAAATGTCCTCCTTTGTAGCAAGTTTGCAAGGACCTCTAATCCGGCACTCAATGACAGCACTGTTCAACAACACTGCAAATGTAGTAACTTTTTCCCTCCCCACTCCCCACAGAAGTATATCTTTCTCCCTCCAAAGCCATAGCTCCATCTGGAATGGCTCCTTAAAATGGCTTCAGTCCATGTCAGGCTCCAACATGGCTTCCCAGATGCTCTTCATAGGAGCTGTCCCACCTCCACCTCTCCTGCACTTCTAGTATTCAAGGAGACCTGAACTGTGGAGTCCCCATTTAAATAGAGAGGCTTTGAAAAGAATTTCATAACAGGAATTTAATTATGCAAGACTATATTAGTATACTTCCAGTAATCTGCCTAAAATTAAAAACTACAATATATGCAAAAGAGAGAAGACGGTGCTTCCAAGTACAAAGGATTCATTTCAGGTCTATGTCTAAGTAATTGCTTTCCCCCATGATCTTGACAGATAATTCATTGAAGAAAAATCTAAATTGTACCAAAGTTTCCAGGAGCACCTTATGTAATGTGGCCTGTATCACAGACAGTAGGCCTAGAAGAAAAATGTTCCAAACACCAAACTGCGTATCGGAGAGGAAAAAGGTTATATGGTTGTGATCAATGTGCCCAGGATCCAGCAGCAAAAGTAACTGCAAAGTAGTCCTTTCCCTTACTTTCTCTTCCCACCCCATTCTGCCTGCTTCTCAGTGAGAAAAAATTCAAAATCTTCAGCTGACCTGCCACATCTTCAAGACACCATTCAGCTCCTGGCCACTTGGACATTGCCTGCTATGGTGCTGCACTCTTTTGAGATCCCACGTTGGAATATGCTACATCCACTGGCCCTGGACTCCATGTACATATCTATTCTAGGCAAATTCTTAATTATTATTAGAAATAAATTATTATTAGTGCTTCTCAAGTTGCATGATCAGAGTCAACACTGATTTTATCCCTGTGTCTTTTTCTAATGTAAGAAGGTGGAATTAGAAGCACTTCTTTTTTTTAAATTTTTTTTAGATGTTGATGGACCTTTATTTTGTTCATTTATTTGTATGTGGTGCTGAGAATCAAACCCAGTGCCTCACACATGCTAGGCACGCACTCTGCCACTGAGCCACAACCCAAGCCCAAAAGCACTTCTTTATGAACTGCTTCATTGGTCTCCTATTGCTTTTAATTTGTTGAATCTTTGTTATCCATCAGCTCAAAAGTATTTCCAATTTTCCTTGTAATGTTTTTCATTACCCCACATGTATTTTTTATAAAAATTCTTTGCTTTATTTGGAAATTTTGGTGATCTTTGACATATTTTTGATTGTTGACTCATAATTTAATTCTATGGTCAAATCATCTATTCTCAATAAACCCTTAAGAAAATTTTGAGTCTTGCAGTTCTGAAGCCTGCAACCTCCAAAAAATGCTTGCAGAGGGTCACTGAGTTTGTGTGGTCCATGTTGACCTCATGCTCCATCTGGGGTCTGGAGGATGGGGGCATCCTTGACCATCTGGATAGGATGACCACAAGCTTTTATAGTCCATTTATGACCATCATCTGCCAAACCGTGTGCCCTGAGGACATTTCCTGTGTGGGGAAAAAGGCAGCAGGCAGTAAGGAAATCCTGGCAGCTGGGGGGACCAGGATACCCCTGCCCAAGAGGGATGAGGAGGAAGGTGCTGAACAATATTGGACTTCTGAGGCCATGAAGGAGGTTGCAAGAGTCAGCACCCCGACTCCCTACCTTCCAGGGGCCCAGGGGTCAGCCTCTGCCCAGTGGAAGGCCAGCCTCCTGCCCCTGAAGCTCCTGCATCAGAGAAGCAAATGACCATGTGTAGTGGTCCCCACGCATCCACATCAGCAAGGTGCAGGCACCCACCTTCCAGGGGGACTGGATAGCCCTCAAGGGCAGCACCAAGGTGGCACCCACCTGCAGATCCCCAAGTGGCAGTAGAAGGAGGCCAAGGAAGAAAAGAGTAAGGCAGAAGAGGCAGAGAGGAAGCACCAGGCAGAAGCACAGAAGGAAAGGTGGGCACCACGCAGGAGGAAAAGGACGTGAGGGGGTCTGTTGAGCAGAGGGCCCGTGTCAGGCTAGCAGCTGTGGACATGGTGCAGAGCCCCAGCTAGGAGGTGGGTGGGGTCACACAAGAAGTTGAATGTGCAGGGGAGGGGAGATACACAGGGGAGGGGGCCCCAGGATCGGTGCAGAGAAGGATGCACAGGGCTCTTGCAGTATGCTCAGCCAGTGCTGCACAGCCTCTCCTAACAGACTTCTTCCCGGAACCTAGGAGGTGATGAAGCTGTTCCTAACTGGGAATGACACAAATTGATCTAACACCCATTCCCCTAGCAATCAAATGCACCTAGAGGGCAATTTACCAAAATGTCACCATTTATAGAACCTCAACTAAGAAATTTTTTAAAAATTTGTTTTTTCTACATGATTTTGTATTTTTCTATCATTATTTACCAATCTGCATCATTTTACAGGCTATGTGGCTCTTTGTATTTAAGGAAGTTTTAATATATGTGTGCCCCAAGACCCTTGGGTTAGAATATTTTTGGTGGCTGTTGAGTACACACAGAATTCATGGGATTCTCTCTCATTTTGCCATTGGTTTTGGCTTTTAGCTTTCCATCTCATTGTGGGTGCACATTTGCACTATATTTTTCCTATTAATTTGATTAATTAATGCTGTGTATTTGTTTTTATTTGATGGAGGCATTGACTTTTACAGCAAAATGATCAAGGAAAGAGTTCAGATTTCAGTGTGTCTTCTTTTAAAGTTTTTTTTTTTTTTTAAACACCTTTATTTTTTTAAATTTATTTTTATGTGGTGCTGAGGATTGAACCCAGGGCCTCATGCATGCTAGGTTAATCTACCACTAAGCCATAATCCCAGCCCATCAGTGTGTCTTATTTTAAATCTCTCTTGGCCATACAGTACTACTAATAAAAAATCATTGTCAAGTTATTATGGAATAATGCATAAATAAACAAGCATTTCATGCTACATTCATTTTAAACAGGGGCTTTGGATAAACTACCTAGGAAATCTTAAACTATAAGACAAAATTTTGTTTTAATAAGAGGGGTAAGTTTAAAAAATGATTAGTAGAAATGTGAAATTAAGTCATATGCCCTTAGATAAGGCAAATCTGTATATCTTTAAAATGTAAAAATGATGCAAAAAGGATTAGAAAACCAGAGTGATGAAGTTGCTGAAGTGGGCAGAAGGGTGATTTTTAGAAACAAGTGGTTAGAATTGAGTATTAAGGAAGCTGTTTTAGGCAAATTTCTAGGAGCATTCGGCACTTTCAGGGCAGCCCTCTCTTCCAGGCTCAAGTGGAGTTTGCTTCCATTTTTCCTTTGATGATTGTCCCTGATGTTCAGTTCATTCTCATGCTTTATAAAATTTCCAGGATGTGGGGTCTTTGGCAAGACACAGATGTAGATTTGCCTGGGTCCTGAGCTCTCAGTGAAGTTTTCTATCTGTGCGTTTATCTCCAAAGCATGAGAAATTCTTACTGGATTTTAAAGTATCTGTCACATATGCCCTTTATTTAATATTAATTTCAATACTAGGAACCATGGATTTAAACTATTGTACACTGTTTGGAATCTCTTTACAATAACCCTGGATTCATGCTGATGTGTACCTGTCTGTCTCATGATGCAGGCAGGGGCTGGTGCTCTGTTCTCTTTGCTATTTCCTACTGGCACCTGTGGATATTGAGCTCTCAGGGATCTCCCACTATCCCTTCTCCACTTAACAGATCATAAGGCTGCACCCAGGCTGATGGAGAGACTGCTGAAATAAAAATACTATGTTGCAAAATCAGATTTTAGCACAATTCTCCCTTAATCCAAGAATGGCACCAGGATGAATACCACAGAATCCTAGACCCACCTTTAGAACTACTGATGTTTGTTGGTTGTGGAACACCCCTATGGGTTAAAAGTTGAGTTTGGCCACATCTCCTTGGAGAAGAGGGCTGCAGATGACCTCTGTTATCTTTGGAGGTTGACTTTTCTGTGCCCCTGGCATTGTGGCATCTTCATACCATGTCTATGGAATCTGTAGCTTCACCTAGCTTGCCACAAGCCCCCTCCTCATCAGTCGAGGGCCCAGCCACAAAGTGCCAAATGGCCTCTAATTTGTGGTTATCAATACTGGCTGCCATTAGGACCACCTGGCAGGTTGTCAACATTTCCCACCCTTACCTCTAATGCAGAGACGGTTGCTGTGTTGGTCTGGGGGAGCTGAACTTCGGTGTTTGAGTTTCCAGGAGACTACAGTGCAGCCTGTGTTGAGAACTGCAGCTTCTCCTCTCACTGACTTGGAGGTTGCTCTTCCTGGACTCCCATCCTGAGATTCCACAAAAAGCTCCAACTTTGTAAGAATGTCTAATTGCCACTGGAACAGCCAGTGCTAGGCAACTTCTGCTCTGGCTAATTTGGCATCTGGCTGCCAGCATATTGTCCAATAATCCTGCCTGTTAAGCAACATGGTACATGGGCACTGGCAATGGTATGGAGCCCCACCATGACAAGCTGTGACTCTCTGCTGCTGCCTGATCAGAAATGCACATTCCTGGTCCCATCCAGCTCTCTACCTCATCACAACTTATTGTCGCCAATGATGGGAAGACTGTCAACAGTGTGACAGGTGATTTCTTCAGTTCCTGAGTTATTCTGAGGTGTGTGACTTGGGGAATCTCCTTCTGCTTGTCTAGTCTTTTCCAGATGCACAGGATATGCCTGATTAGCATGAGGCTTGGCTAACAATTACTGCTGGTGTCCACAGAATAGCTCTGAAGATACATGAGTTTAGAAAGTCTACTAAGCCATCAAACAGGGGTCAGCCCAGCGGCTTCTTTGGCAGACTTGAAGTTGAGCCTGCCACTTTCCCTGTTAGGTGGAAGCAGTCATTATCTGGTGGGCATCGTGAATTGAGGAGAATGACACATGCTCAGCAGAGCTCTGACAGGCAGGAGGGGTGCTGTGGTGTAGGTCAGGAACAGAAGAACATGACTGCGAAACCCAAAGGACCCAAGTTCAGGAAAGGTCACTGCAGAGACTGGTGCAAACTCCATCAGTCCCTCTCTCCTGAATCAAATCACTTCCAAGCTGCTGGGGGAATTCCTGCTCTTTGATGTCCTCAGGTGGGGTCCAGCTGGCTTCTGCACCAGGTGGCCAGCACTTCTCACTCTGGCTCTGTGGAAGCATATTTGGTAGCAGAGTTGTTTTACTTCAAGGACAATGTCTCTTCCTCTCCCTCTCTCTAAGGAGGAGGGTTTTCCCCTTGTTTTTATTCTCTTTGGAGTGGGTAGGTACAGAGGTCAGGTGGATTTCAAGCTTTCCTCTGATCAGGTTTCTTTCATTGTGCCTTTGCTATGCCAGCCATATACGTGCATATTGCTTGCACTTAGGAGAGAGGGCATCATTAGCACTACACAGACTCTGACTGCTTCAGTTTTCTCAAAATTTCTTCCATGTGACTGTTTGGCTTCATCACCCTTAGAGCACACCACGTAAGACTCATCACTGGTGTCTAGATTCTTCCACTCTCCTCCTTACCACCTTCTCTGGTTGTGACAATCTATTGAGGGGAATCTGGGTTGATTCCATAATTTAGCTATTGTGAATTATGCTGCTATACACATTGAGGTAGCTGTCTCTGTAATATGCTGTTTTTAGATGTTTCGGAAAAATACCAAGGAGTGGACAGATGCTCATAGGATGCTTACATCCCTAGGTTTTTTGATGAAACTCCATAGTGTCTTCTGGAGTTGTACTAGTCTGCAGTTCCACTAACAATGTACAAGTGCACCTTTCCCACCACCACCTTCCCCGCATTTTGTTTTGTGTGTATTCTTGATCATTGCCATGGTGGAGTGAGATGAAATTTTAGTGTTGTTGTCATTTGTGTTTCTCTGATTGCTAGTGAGGTTGAAGCTTTTCCTCATAGATTTGGCAATCTGTGTTTCTGTTGTTATTTTTTTTATTGCCCATTGATTGATTGGGTTATTTGGGATATTTTTGTTTCAAGTGTTTTGAGTTATTTATATATTCTGGGTATTAATCTCTGAACAGATGAGTTCTTGCCAAGATTTTTTCACATTCTATAGGCTCTCTGTTCACTCTCTTATTTCTTTCCTTTGCTGTGAAGAAGTTTTGTAGTTTGATGGCGTTCCACTTATCAATTCATAATTTTGAGTATCCTGTTAAGGAAGCTGGTGCCAGCAATTATATGATAGAATGTTGGCCTTATGTTCTTTTCTAGCAGTTATAAGTTTTCTGGTCTAATTTCTAAGTCTTTGATCCATTTTGACTTGAGTTTTGTGCACTGTGAGAAATAGGGTTTTAGTGTTATTTTTTATTTTTAAAGTTTTTTTTAGTTGTAGATGAACATAATACTTTTTAACTTTTATATGGTGCTGAGGATCAAACCCAGTGCCTCACACGTGCGAGGCAAGCACTCTGCTGCTGAGCCACAATCCCAGCCCTTAGTGTTATTTTTCTACATAGTTATCCAGTTGTCCCAGCACCATTTATTAAAAAGGCTCTTTTCTCCAATGTATATTTTTGGCACCTTTGTTAAGTATCAGAGGGCTCTAAGTATGTGGATTTGTCTCTGTCTTCTATTCTGTCCTATTGGTCTATGGGTCTATACCTTTGGTGACACTATCATGCTGGTTTTGTTACTACAGCTCTGCAACACTACTGGTATTCTGTGTTTAATAATGGTACCAATAAGAAAAACCAAACTGAAACAAAAACTAGTTCAGGAATTGGATAGTAGGAGTCAACTGTGTGGCTAATATATTAACATTCCCACTTGAAGTGGTGGGAATTACTCTGTGTGTGTGTGTGTAGCTATTTTTCTTTAATAACTTTATTTTATTTATTTATTTTTATGTAGTGCTGAGGACTGAATCCAGTACCTCACACAAGCTAGGCAAGCGCTCCACCACAGAGCTACAACCCCAGCCCTAGGAATACAGTATTTTTAATGAAAATACTTTTAAAAAATATTATTTTTACATGACTGTAGAGTATATTTTGATATATTATACAAACACAGAATAAGTATAACTTGTTGAAAATAGGATTCTGCCATTATTGTAGTTGTACATGATGAGAAGTTACATTGGTCGTGTATTTATAGATAAAGATAGGAAAGATGTGTCCTAGTCATACTACTGTATTTCCTATTACCACGCTCCCTCCCTTCTCTTCATTCCCCTTTGTCTAGTCCAAGGAATCTCTAATCTTCCACTCCCTTATTGTGAGTTAGCATCCACATTCTGCCTTTGGCTTTTTGGGACTGGCTTATTTCACTTAGCATGATAATCTCTACTTCCATCCATTTACTAGCAAATGATATAATTTCATTCTTCTTTATGGTTGAGTAGTATTCCAGTATATATGTATACCTCCTTCTTTATCCATTCATCTGATGTAAGGCACCCAGGTTGGTTCCTTAGCTTGACTTTGAGAATTGTGCTGCTATTAAATATCGAAGTGGCTGTGTCATTGTAGTATGCTGATTTTAAGTCCTCTGTGTATGTGAGGAGTGGGATAATGGGGTCAAATGGTGGTTCCATTCCAAGTTTTGTGAGGAATCTCAATACAGCTTTCCAGAGTGGTTGCGCCAATCTACAGTTCCACCAGCCATGTATTAAGTGAACCTCTTGCCCACATCCATTATTGTTGCTTTTATTTTTAATATTTACCATTCTGAGTGGGGCGAGATGGATTCAGTGTAGTTTTGATTTACGTTTCTCTAATTGCTAGAGATTTTAAACAGTGCTGCCTATGGATCAACCAATTTCAGAAGGCTTTTCTGATCTCAGAGATTTTTTTGTACTAAATCTGTGTTTCTCTGTGTTCTCCCTCCCTTTGTGGGGAATCTTTGCTGCTTTTGGTACCCATGTGGCAGGTGGGTTGGCTTCTATGTATTCTTTTTCTTTGTTTTGTACTCAAATTTCTGAACCCCTAATCCAACTGAATGTCCAATATTATATTTTTTGAAATTCCTCTTTCACCAGCCTCACTGAGTAGCTGTACTCTTGCTGCTGAGTTCATGAGCAAGGCCCAACATGGAATGTAGCTTTCCACTATATATCTTCCTGTCTTGCAATACAGCTTTTTATACAGGATGATTGTTCATCAATTTTGACACTTTTCAGGTTGATGCCATTCCATTTGTGAATTTTTGATTTTATTACTTGCACTGTAGGAATGTACTTAAGGAATTCAGTTCTTGAACCTAGATGTTAGAGTGTTGGGCCTACATTTTCTTCTAGTAGATGCAGGGTTTCTGGTCTACTTAAAAGGTCTTTGATTTGCTTTGAGTTCAGTTTTAAGAGATAGGGGTTAAATTTCACTTGACTACATATGGATTTCCAGTTTTTCCAGCACCATTTGTTGAAGAGGTTATCTTCAGCACACTACAGTGATTCAGTCATATCAATGTTTTTAGCAGCACAATTCACAATAGCTAAGCTGTGGAGTCAACCTAATAATATATATATATACACACATACATATGTGTGTGTGTGTGTGTGTTTGTATGTATACATCACTGAGGCATAAATAAGAATAACTTTATGACATCTGCCAGTAAATGGATGGATCTGGAGACTACCATGCTAAGTGAAATAAGTCAATCCCCCCAAAAACAAAGATCAAATGTTTTTTCAATATTTGGAAGCTAACCTACACTAAGGGGGAGGGAACAGGGGAAGAATCAGACAAAGGGGAATGACAAAGAGGAGCAATAAGGAAAGGAAATGAATGGTAAGAAAAAGAATGAAGCTGACATAACTTTCCTATTTATATATAGGAATAAAACACAGAAAATCTCACCACTGTGTACATGTACAAGCTTGGGGTAATTATTAGAATAAGATATAGTCCATGCTTGTATAATGATATCAAAATGGCCTCTAATCTCATGTATAACTAAAAAGACCCAATAAAATAAAAACAATTTTAAAAATCGACACTTTTCGTTTGCATGTCCAAGGTAATAATCCAGGTTTGAGTTAATACTTTCCCCCCCCCGCCAAAAAAAAAAAAAAAAAAAACCCAAGAGAAGGATCCATGTGCTAGTAACTTAGGAAGGCCACATTCCCAGCAAAAAGAGGCAGTGATGTCAAGGAAGTTAGGTACAGAAGGAAATCAGTCTAAAAGTATGGAATTTAAGAGAAGGTAGCATGTGTCTGAAAGATGCTCTTCACAGGGTTAGGATCCTAATCTGACTGGGGTTCCCTGCCACAGTTATGAGGAATATCAGGAGAGCAGGCATGAAAACAGAGCAGAATTCAGAGTGTAAACAGGAAATGTAGATGGAAGGGCAGGTCAAGGCTACAAGGCCATGGGAAATACAGATAAGACCAAACAGAGGCTCCATCTGCTGTTGGAGACAAGCACAGGTGAAGAGAAATCACTGCAGAAGTAGGAGCTACAATCTTATACAGAGTTAAAAGGAGTCAAGTGCATCCCAGAGCCAACATACCTGAAGCTTGAAGGCCAGGGGATCTGCATGCTATTTTCCACTTGCTAAACCAAAGTTTTCTTCCAGTTATCTTCTGTTTGCAGAAACCTGTGGCAACATTGAGGACATGCTCTTGTAAACCATCTATGTTGTCAGATGATCCTTTAAGAGCATCATCCTCTATCTTGACATGATATTTCATTGAAATGGAAGCATCTAAATTCAGCTCTGACAATAAAAGCACAGACAACAAGATCCAATTTCATCTATGATCTTACTGTGACATACTCTTCCACCAAGAGGGTCACCAAATCAAGAAAGCAGCTTTGGACAAAGAAGTCCATGAGTTGATATGCAGCTTATAATGACTTTGATATTTTCTTTTACTTTCATGCTTCTTCCACATTCAATAATGATGAATTTTCCAGGAGGCAAAGGTGCTCAAAATGCTAAAAAATGTGCAAGTAATAGGATTGGTAAAATCCAATAGCGCCCAGATATATAAGCCAACACTAGGAAATCACACTGGAGGTAAATTGTGCTTTTGGAAAGAAAGAGGTAATAAAAATCAAGCAAATCAATGTATAAACAACCACATTATTAAAGAAAGGAAAACTCCACCTAAGGAATACACATTTGCATAATAATAATATACTCCATATATACCCATTATATACAATATAACCACCATATATAAACAATGCTTAATATACACATGGGGGGTTCTCTATATTTATCTGATGGACAACTGCTTCTTTGGGCTCTTGACTCTACCTGTGCATTGGAAACTTGCATCTATGATATGTGCGGGCTCACATGTCCACTCAAAGGCCATTGGGCCTTCTCTGTGGAAAACTGAAAGGAGAAGAGCGTTCAGTAACAACCCCAGTTATTCCTTTGCTAATCACTCCTGGAAAACCCATTTCTTATGTGCCTGCCTATTGATACATCTAGTGACCAAGGTACAGTGACAGAGATCATGTGTCCAATGGACATGTGATCATTTGTACATGTGCTTAGGTATTAGATGAGCAGTGCCCAGACAAGAGTCCCCAAAATGAAATCATCCAATTGAAAAATAGGGCTTTGAAGTAACAATGAGTTCACCTTAGTTACTTTTTCTGGAGAGAACATTCTACAGAGATACCAGGGCACGGGAGAAAATGAAGGATTTGTTAATCTTTATCCACAGGCAGAAAATATCATGGAAAAAATGGCAGACATGATTTTTTTTTAGGGGGGAGGAGTAATGGGGATTGAACTCAGGGACACTCAACCACTTAGCCACATCCCCATCCCTATTCTGTATTTCATTTAGAGACAGGGTCTCAATGAGTTGCTTAGTGTCTGGCTGTTGCTGAGGCTAGCTTTGAACTTGTGATCTTCCTGTCTCAGCCTCCTGAGCCTCTGACATTCAAGGCCTGAGCTACCATGCTCAGCACAGTAGACATAAGTTAAGGGTAGAATCAGTCTGGGAAGTGCTCATGATGTTCTCCCTTGTAACTGCAACCTACATGCAAATATATGACTAGCACAGTAAAGGCCACAGAAAGAAATCTGACCAGGCCATAGGAAAAACAGCAAAGCTTAGACCCACTTGACCTATGCACTTGCCCTGAAACAAAATGGGTCTCCTGGTTCTGAATGCATGTGTCTCAGCCTAGACAGTGGAGTTGGGTGCAGAGAATTTGGGCTTTACCAGAAAGAGAAATTGAATTCATCTAAGTAGTACTCACTGGCTCCATCCACAGCAGAGCTGACTTTAGGCTCATCTGATGGGACGACAGAGCTTCTGAAAAGTTCTTGTGTGTCAGGTGAATCAGGATGACCAGAGGGTAGAAAATATTTTTCGTCCAGCAGGAGATCATTCTCTTTCTCCTCATGTAGTTCACTGTTGAGAGTGCTGAGACAGGGAAGAATGACAGATAAAATCAAGGTGGTTTAGAAACTACAGCCTCCCAGCTGGTCCTGATTCAAAGCTGATGGGTAGAGTCCCCAAACAGGCGCCTCCCATCAAAAATGATCCAGGAAACCATTTTCATCACATGGACATAGTGTAGGTGCCATGATATGAAAGAGAGAGGGAGAGCCACCAGTATCCAGTGTACTGGCCAGATAACAAGCTCATGAGGAAGGAGGCTTGACTCCACCTATAAGGTACAGAAGGAGCACATAATAAGAAACATAGCTGTGGATGAACCTTGTGCATGACTGATATTGACACACATAGTTGGCAGGCGAATACACCCTGCTACATGATAGAGGGCCAGAGAACTTGTGCCTTCTAGAATTTTTTCTATCCATTTTTTGACATAACACTCATTTCTGCTTTTCTTGCTATGGCATACCTGTCCATGATCTCAGACCATTAGTGTAGAAAGATAGTATGCCTCTAATCCTGATTTTACAACTTATAACGTTAACAACTAATTTCCGTAAAAGCGAGAAATGCCCAAAACTGACTGCGCAGTTCCTCTTAGTCAGACACACTGTACCAGCCCCAGGAGGACAAAAGATAACCTTGCTAAAGGGCTCCATCATCCTGGGTTGAGTCAACATCATCACTGCCAACAGCAGTCTTTCTTTACATTTGGTCATGAAATGTGTCTACTTTGCCTTTCAGATCATCCTTAACCCCTTATTTTATCCTTTTTACTACCCTCAGATTATTTGTTGTTACCTGGAATTCAATGAATCTTGATCTTTTTCATTGTTATTTTCATGGTTTTCTGCAAACAATTCAAAAACATCCAGGAGTCATTAAATAGTGCAATTCCATCCATTTCAACTAGAGCCCATGTGGGTTCTCCAGTCATCTTGGCTAGACAGCAATAAGAATCTGCAAGAAATCTTGGAAGTTATTGCAATGTAGGTCAGGAATGAGCAGAAAAAGGAGTCATGGAAAATGGAGTGGGCTAGGGGTGAAGACATAATGACTCTAGACCAGTTTGGGTCTGCTATCTATAGCTCAGATAAAGTTTAGTTGTTGTAATCTTTCTCAACAATTTTCACAATTTTCCTTTGTATGTCCAAGATAAAATCCAGGGTTGACAGTCCTGTTTGCCAAGGAGGGTCCAAGAAGGAGCTATGTGCTAGTGACTTATGAAGCCATGTTCCCAGAAGAAAGAGGCAGTGGAGTCACGGAAGCTGGGAAGAGAAGGCAAAAAAGCCTAGACAGCATGTGATTCCAGGGAAGGTGGCATGTGTCTGAAAAGATGTTCTTCATGGGATTAGGACCCCCATCGAGCTGGGCTTTCCTGTGGCATTTACAGGGAATATCAGGACAGCAGATATAGGAACAGAGCAGATTTCAGAATGCAAACAGGAGATGGAGATGGAAAGGCCTGTCAGGGTGGGAGACCATGAAAAAGAGAGGTAAGACCAGACAGTCTCCATCTGCTGTTGGAACGAACCAATGGTGAAGAGAAATCACAGCAGAAGGAGCTATATCCTCATAGAGAGAGCTAAAATGGGTAAGTGCATCCCGGAGCCACAGAAGCCAACACCACTCTACCCAAAGCTTGAAGTCCTGGGAATCTGCATGCCATTCTCCAATTGCTGAAGACTTGTTTTCTTTTCAGTGTCAGGACACTCATAGTTTCGATGAGAACATGCAGCTCACACTCAGGTGTTTTGACAGCTCAGCCTCCAAGGGCATGACTCACTAGCTTGGGAGGGTTCTTCAGCTTAATGCAAGTATCCAACTTCAGCTCTGAAAATAAAACAGGAACTATTATCCTGTGACACACCTATTGACCCAAAAGGGTCACTAAATCAAGAAAGCAGCTTTGCACAAGAAAGTGCAAGATTGTGCTCTATATATATATATATATATATATATATATATATATATATATATATTCATTTTGTTGATATCTGAGATATCCCATAATGATCAAATTGACAGGAGGCAAGCATGCTTCCAATTTATGAAAATATTCAAGAAATATGGAAGTTATACACACCCATAGCTCCCAGCTATATATGGCAATAATACCATTAGGGATATAGGCAGTGCTTTGAGTAGGGAAGAGATTATAAAAGTTAGGCAAAATCAAAGTAGAAGGAAAACTATATGAAAGTAAAGAACTGGGGAAGATCATCCCTGGAAAATTTTAAATCTTACATATGACTGACTTATTTTATATACAGGCATTATAGATACATCTGATGAACACATAATTAGGAATGCTTACGTGAGGGATATTTGATATTCTGGCCAGTAGAAGTTAGAAATAATTTAGAAACATGAGGAAAAAAATATTCGAAAAGCAGATGTCTTGTTAGACAACAGAATATAATCACACAACTGAGGCTGAAGGCCGAGTCTTGATTAGGATTGTGGGAGCATCCAAGACAGTCCAGCAGAAAGAAAAGATGGTGAACCTCCTCAAGTTATCACATGTGCTTCACGAACTACACACCAATGACACACACTGAGCCCATTCCAGGGAGTGCTCCACATGAGGGACAGGTGTTTTTTCTCTTGCATGACCCTCAGAGGTTTGTGCAACGGTGCCCATTTCTTTCAGATGAGTGTGGTACCTGACATGAGAACCATGTCAGGTACCACAGGTTCCAGAAACTGATAATGAGGGAGACACAGAATAAAGATGAACAAAACCCAGATTAAGGGGACAAGAGGGACTGAAACTTCAGTCTTCACATTTGAGCAGAATTAGATCCTTATGAGAAGGACACTGATATGGCTATGGAGATAGATGAATAGAGAGGATGGACTCAGTATGGAATCATCAAGGAGACCAATTTGTGCACTTTTCTGTGTGAAGGTGTCACTTTATTTCAAACATAGGAGGAAAGGAGAAAAGTGAGCTGGATAGGTCAGGACACAGAATTGTGGGCCCAGGATTTATACTATTACTGAAAATTGTTCTATATCAAAGGAAAACGTCTTTGTAAGATCATATTTAGCAAATCAACAGAAGTAATCTAAGGATTTGAGATTACATAGTCAAATTTTCATTAAAAATTTTTTAATTTTGTTGAATTGGCACCAGGGAAATTATTTTAACTAAAGAAACCACCAAAGAGATGTAAACACCTAAGATATCCCTGTGGCCAAGACCAGCCCAGGAACTGAGAGTATATCTAACCCTAAACCCCAGGCTCTGATCACCTCATCATGTCAGAAAATCTCAGCTTTCTGTCTGACCCTGAGACAACACAGAGAAGCCCATCATCTCTGCCACCCACAACATTCTGACAACCAACACGTGGAGCAGAGCTTATGAATTCCCCTTCCTTGCCTACTTGGGAAGAGCGTCCACTGTTTTCCAGAAACAATGTTGGTTACACAGCTATTGATAGCAGAGGAAAGGCTCCACCATCACCACAGTTGAACTGGTGACCCAACATTGTCCCCTTACAACTTCTCATCTGTGGATTTACATCCAGGTATGATCTGAGGCTTGCATCTCTGACATGTTGCAGCTCACATTTCAACTCAAAGGCCCTTGGAGACAGGCTTTCTCAGTGATACCTGAAAGGGGAAGAGGGTTCAGTAACTACCCCAGTCCTCTATTTGTTTAGTACCCGCAGAATGCCCATTTCTCATGTCCCTGCCAATTGGGGAAACAATCTAGTGGGACTCAGGCACTGTAACAGAGATCATGAGTGTGATGGATATTTTACCTTTGGTTTCTGTGCCTGGGATGCTAAGAAGGCAAGAATCAATGAATGGGATGGCAAACTGCAAAGCTTCTTCACAGTAAAAAAAAAAAAAAAAAAAAAAAACAATCAATAATGTGAAGAGATGGCCTACAGAATGGGAAAAAAAATTTTACCACTTGCACAACAGAAAACAGCATTCAATCAATCTCCAGGATATATTAAGACCTAAAAAATGAAACTGGAAATCAATGATAAAATAAAAAATAAAAATTTCTCCTTCACCTGGAGACTAAACAATATGCTACTAAATGAACAATGGGTCACAGAAAACACCAAGGAGGAGATTAAAAAATTCTTAGAGTAAATCATAACATAGACACAACATATGGAAATCTCTGGGACACTACGAAAGCAGTACTAAATGGAAAATTCAATGCATGGAGTTCATTCCTCAAAAGAAGAAAAAGTCAACAAATAAATGACCTCACACTACATCTCAAAGCCCTAGAAAAATAAGAACAAATCTGTAGCAAAAGCAGTAGATGGCTACAAATAATTAAAATTAGAGCTGAAATTATTGAAATTGAAACAAAAAAAACAATTGAAAATATTGACAGAACAAAAAGTTGGTTCTTTGAAAAAATGAAGAAAATTGATAGACCCTTAGCCATGCTAATGAAGAGAAGGAGAGAGAGAATTCAAATTACCAGCATATGTGATAAAAAAGGTAATATCACAACAGACACTACAGAAATACAGAGGATAATTAGAAATTATTTTGAAAACTTATACTCCATTAAAATAGAAAACATTGAAGGCATTGGCAAATTTCTTAATGCATACGATTTGCCCAGATTCAATCAGGAAGATATACATAATTTAAACACACCAATATCAAATAATGAAATAGAAGACACCAACAGAAATTTAACAACCAAGAAAAGCCCAGGACCAGATGAATACACAGGCGAGTTCTGCAAGATCAATATATTATAATTTGTTTCAGGAAATTGAAAAAGAGGCAGCACTTCCAAACTCATTCTATGAGGCCAATATCACACTGATCCCCAAACCAGGCAAAGACACATCAAGGAAAGAAAACTTCAAACCAATATCTCTAATGAACATAGATGCAAAAATTCTCAATAAAATTCTGGCAAATCGAATACAAAAACATATAAAAAAAGATTGTGCACCATGACCAAGTGGGATTCATCCCAGGGATGCAAGCAGGTTCAACATATGGAAATCAATAAATGTAATTCATCATATCAATAGACTTAAAGATAAAAATCTTATGATCATCTTGATAGACACAGAACAAGCATTTGAAGAAATACAGCACCCCTTTATGTTCAAAACACTAGAAAAACTAGGGATAACAGGAACATATCTCAATATTATAAAGGCTATCTATGCTAAGCCTCAGGACGACATCATTCTAAATGGAGAAAAATTGAAGGCATTCCTTCTAAAAACTGGAACAAGCCAGGGATGCCCTCTTTTACCACTTCTATTCAACATAGTTCTTGAAACACTGGCCACAGCAATGAGACAGACAAAAGAAATTAAATATATATAGGAAAAGAAAAACTTAAATTAGCACTATTTGCTGATGATATGACTCTATACCTAGGAGACCCAAAAAGCTCCACCAGAAAACTTCTAGAACTAGTAAATGAATTCAGCAAAGTAGCAGCATGTAAAATCAACACCCAGAAATCAAAGGCATTTCTGTATATCAGTGACAAATCCTCCAAGAAGGAAATGAGGGAAAAAAAAACTACCCCATTTAAAATAACCTCAAAAAAAAATAAGATACTTGGGAATCAACTTAATGATAGAGGTGAAAGATCTCTATGTTGAAAACTACAGAACCCCAAAGAGAGGAATCAAAGAAGATCTTAGAAGGTGGAAAGAACTACCTTGTTCTTGGGTAGGCAGAATTAATATTATCAAAATGATCATACTACCAAAAGCACTATACAAATTTAATGCAATTCTGATCAAAATCCCAATGGCATTCCTCGTAGAAATAGAAAAAGCAATCATGAAATTCATCTGGAAAAATAAGAGACCCAGAATAGCTAAAGCAATCCTTAGCAGGAAGAGTGGAGCAGGTAGCATCACTATACCAGACCTTAAACTATACTACGGAGCAACAGTAACAAAAAAGCATGGTATTGGCACCAAAACAGACTGGTAGACCAATGGTACAGAATAGAGGACAGAGAGACTAACCCATAAAATTACAATTATCTTATTTTAGACAAAGATGCCAAAATATGCACTGGAGAAAAGATAGCATTTTCAACAAACAGTGCTGGGAAAACTGGAAATCCATATGCAAAGAAATGAAATTAAACCTTTATCTCTCACCATGGACAAAACTCAACTCAAAGTGAATCAAGTACCTAGGAATTAAACCAGAGATTCTGCATCTAATAGAAGAAAAAGCAGGTCCTAATCTTCATCATGTGAGATTAGGCCCCAACTTCTTTAATAAGAATCCTATAGTGTAAGAATTAAAAACTAAGAATCAATAAATGTGATGGAATCAAACTAAAAAGTTTCTTATCAGCAAAAGAAACAATCTGTGAGGTAAACTGAGAGCTTACAAACTGGAAGCAAATTTTACCCCTCACACATCAGATGGAGCACTAATCTCTAGGGTATATAAAGAACTCAAAAACTAAACACCAAAAACAAACAAACAAACAAGAAAACAATCAATAAGTGGACCAAGGACCTGAACAGACACTTCTTAGAGGATATACAATCAATCAACAATTACTATGAAAAAATATTCATCATCTCTAGCAATTACAGAAATGCAAATAAAAACAACTCTAAGGAGACAGACCACCTCAACTGGAGGAGGAGGCCAGCCTCCTGCCTGCGCGGTTGGCAGACCACGTGACCCAGAGAAGGGGCCCGGCAACCTGCCTGCGCGGTAGACAGACCACCCCAACTGGAGGAGGGGCCCAGCCGCCCGCCCGTGCGGTCACCTGACCGAAATCTGGACAAACATAAGATTTCCCCACACCCCCCCACCTCATCAAACACCTTATGAGAAAAACTGATGGAACTCATCTTGGAAAATCCCACCAACCCTTAAAACCCACCAACTGGTGGGCGTGGCAACCAGCTCGGTTCTGCAGCAGATCAGGCACCTGGTTTACATCTCAGAGAACAAGAGTAGAGAGGCCACAGGTGGAAGCTCAAGTCATCTCACACTGACTACTACCACAACCCTGAACCCAGAGACTCAAGCTAGGAATAGACAATGCCACCAACTGGAAGAAAATAAAACAGAGTTCTGAGAGACTTTTTCTTTCTTTTTTTTCTCTTCTCTCTTTTCATCCATTCATCGAGTCTCCTCTACCCTTCCCTCTCTGGTCCTCGAAACCTCAACATATGTGAAACCAAGAATTGTGCACGAAAAAGGTCTTTAACAACTGAATCAACAGAGTAATATAATATAGTAGAATTGAATATGCCCCACCTCCCTCCCCCCCTTTTCTTTTTTTCTCTTATTTTCTTTTTCCCACTCTCTATTTCTCTTTCTTTCCTTGTTATTTGTTTTTCTCCTTCTTACTCCCTCTATCCCACTTGCAAACCCCTAAATTTTACTATTTATTAGTAGGGTAATCCTAGAAATACAGATAGGAATTTAAATCTATACATTCTTCCATAAATTACCCATCTATTGGTTAGAGCTTTCCAAAGTTACTAAGTTAGATTAACCCCATACCCTCACTCCTTTCCCCCTAAACATAACATCCTACACCTGAAATTCAGTTTTCTTCAAGCTACCAGAAACGGTATGCCTTTCATGAAACTAATGACTATATTTGTAAATGATAATCGAAACCAACATTTGTAGACATAGAGTCTAACTATAAATGTAGTAATAAGGAAAACGTGTGCTTAGATGATGTACTATTGATACTGGGAACTGTTAACATTGTCTTTCTCCACAAAAGGGAGACATTGCAACTATACAAGAGCAATATAAATATATAGGGGGAAAATCAATAACACAACAGTTTCACAAAGCAGAAAGAAACTTGAGCAGTATGAAAACACAAGGAAAGAAAGGACCACAAGCAATGCAGGTCAACTCAACGTTAGAAGAGGTAATATCTGCAGCAGATGGAATGTCAGATAAAGAATTCAGGATATATATGCTTCAGATGATCTGGAGTCTCAAGGAAGACATTAGACAGCAAAATCAGACAATGAAAGATCACTTTGAATATGAATTACATAAACAAATCCAAGAAGAAAAAGATCAACTTTACAGGGAGATAGAGGTTATAAAAAACAAACAAACAGAAATCCTAGAAATGCAGGAAGCAATAAATCAAATTAAAAACTCAAATGACAGTACTACCAGCAGAGTAGAACACTTAGAAGAAAGAACATCAGACAATGAAGACAAAGTATTTCAACATGAAAATAACATAGACAGCTCAGCAAGACTGTTAAGATACCATGAGCAGAACACCAAGAAACATGGGATAACATAAGAGACCAAACTTAAGAGTTATTGGGATACAGGAGGGTATAGAGGTCCAAACCAAAGGAATGAGCAATCTATTCAATGAAATAATAAGAGAAAACTTCCCAGACTTGAAGAATGAAACAAAATTCCAAACCCTAGAAGCCTACAAGACGTCAAATGTGCAAAATCATAAGAGATCCACACCAAGACACATTACAATGAAGATGTCCAACATACAGAATAAGGAGAAAATTTTAAAAGCTACAAGAGAAAGGAAGCAGATCACATTTAGGGATAAACCAATCAGGAAAACAGCTGATCTTTCAACACAGACTCTGAAACCTAGAAGATCCTGGAAAACATATTTCAAACGCTGAAAGAAAATGGGTTCCAACCAAGAATCGTGTATCCAGCGAAATTAAGCTTCAGGATGGAAGATGAAATTAAAACCTTCCATGATAAAAAAAAGTTAAAAGAATTTGCAGCTAGAAAACCAGCTCTTCAAAACATCCTTGGCAAAATATTACAGGAAGAGGAAATGAAAAATAACAATGAAAACCAACAGCGGGAGGTAGTACATTAAAAGGAAAAATAATCAAAGGGGAAAAACAAATCATGTTAAGTAATATAAATAAACAAATATGGCTGGAAGTACAAACCATATCTCAATAGTAACCCTAAATGTTAATGGCTTAAACTCACCAATCAAGAGACACAGGCTAGTAGAATGGATCAAAAAAAATATCGAACAATATGCTGCCTACAGGAGACGCATTTGATAGGAAAAGACATACAGGTGAAAGGTTGGGAAAAATCATATCACTCATATGGACCTCAGAAACAAGCAGGAGTGTCCATACTCATACCAAATAAAATAGACTTCAAGCCAAAGTTAATCAAAAGGGATAAAGAAGGACACTACATACTGCTGAAGGGAACCATACACCAACAAGACAACAAACATAAATATATATGCCCCAAACAATGGTGCAGCTATGTTCATCAAACAAACTCTTCTCAAGTTCAAGAGTCAAATATACCACAATACAATAATTATGGGAGACTTCGACACACCTCTCTCACCACTAGACAGATCTTCCAAACAAAAGTTGAATAAAGAAACTATAGAACACAATAATACAATTAATAACCTAGACTTAATTGACATATATAGAATATGCCACCCAACATCAAGCAGTTACACTTTTTTTCTCAGCAGCACATGGATCCTTCTCAAAAATAGACCATATATTATGTCACAGGGCAACTCTTAGAAATTATAAAGGAGTAGAGAAAATACCATGCATCCTATCTGATCATAATGGAATAAAACTGGAAATCAACGATAAAAGAAGGAAGAAAAAATCCTGCATCACTTGGAGAATGAACAATATGTTACTGAATGATCAATGGGTTACAGAAGACATCAAGGAGGAAATAAAAAAATTCTTAGAGATAAATGAACACAGACACAGCATATCGGAATCTATGGGACACAATGAAAGCAGTTCTAAGAGGAAAATTCATTGCTTGGAGTTCATTCCTTAAAAAAAGAAAAAAACAACAAATAAATGATCTCACACTTCATCTCAAAACCCTAGAAAATAAAGAGCAAAACCACAGCATAAGTAGTAGAAGGCAAGAAATAATTAAAATCAGAGCTGAAATCAATAAAATCGAAACAAAAGAAACAATTGAAAAAATTGACAAAACTAAAAGTTGGATCTTTGAAAAAATACATAAGATCAACAGACCCTTAGCCATGCTAACAAAGAGAAGAAGAGAGAGAACTCAAATTACTAGCATACAGGATGAAAAAGGAAATATCACAACAGACACTACAGAAATACAGAAGATAAATAGAAATTATTTTGAATCCTTATACCCAAATAAAATAGAAGATAGTGAAGGCATTGATAAATTTCTTAAGTCATATGATCTGCCCAGATTGAGTCAGGAGGATATACACAACCTAAACATACCAATATCAATTGAGGAAATAGAAGAAGCCATCAAAAACTACCAACTAAGAAAAGCCCAGGACTGGATGGGTATACAGCAGAGTTTTACAAAACCTTTAAAGAAGAACTAATACCAATACATTTCAAGCTATTTCAGGAAATAGAAAAAGAGGAAGAACTTCCAAATTCATTCTATGAGGCCAACATCACCCTGATTCCTAAACCAGACAAAGACACCTCAAAGAAAGAAAACTACAGACCAATATCTCTAATGAACATAGACACAAAAATCCTCAGTAAAATTATGGCAAATCGGATACAGAAACATATCAAAAAGATCGTGCATCATGAGCAAGTAGGATTCATCCCTGGGATGCAAGACTGGTTCAATATACAGAAATCAATAAATGTTATTCACCACATCAATAGACTTAAAGATAAGAACCGCATGATCATCTCGATAGATGCAGAAAAAGCATTCGACAAAGTACAGCATCCCTTTATGTTCAAAACACTAGAAAAACTAGGGATAATAGGCACATACCTCAATATCATAAAAGCTACCTATGCTAAGCCTCAGGCTAGCATCATTCTGAATGGAGAAAAATTGAAGGCATGCCCTCTAAAATCTGGAACAAGACAAGGATGAAATAGGAATAGACACTTCTCTCACCACTTCTGTTCAACATAGTTCTCGAAACACTGGCCAGAGCAATTAGACAAACAAAAGAAATTAAAGGCATAAAAATAGGAAAAGAAGAACTTAAATTATCACTATTTGCAGATGACATGATTCTATACCTAGTAGACCCAAAAGGGTCTACAAAGAAACTACTAGGGCTAATAAATGAATTCAGCAAAGTGGCAGGATATAAAATCAACATGCAGAAATCAAAGGCATTCCTGTATATCAGGGACAAATCTTCTGAAGTGGAAATGAGGACAACCACCCAATTCACAATATCCTCAAAAAAAATAAAATACTTGGGAATCAACCTAACAAAAGAGGTGAAAGATTTATACAATGAAAACTGCAGAACCCTAAAGAGAGAAATAGAAGAAGATCTTAGAAGATGGAAAAATATACCCTGTTCATGGATAGGCAGAACTAAAATCATCAAAATGGCAATATTACCCAAAGTTCTCTATAGGTTTAATGCAATGCAAATCAAAATCCCAACGGCATTTCTTGTAGAAATAGACAAAGCAATCATGAAATTCATATGGAAAAATAAAAGACCCAGAATAGCAAAAACAATGTTAAGCAGGAAGTGTGAATCAGGCGATACCAGACTTCAAACTATACTACAGAGCAATAGTAACAAAAACAGCATGGTACTGGTACCAAAACAGGTGGGTGGACCAATGGTACAGAATAGAGGTCACAGATACTAATCCATAAAATTACAACTTTCTTATATTTGATAAAGGGGCTAAAAGCATGCAATGGAGGAAAGATAGCATCTTCAACAAATGGTGCTGGGAAAACTAGAAATCCATATGCAACAAAATGAAACTGAATCCCTTTCTCTCACCATGCACAAAAGTTAACTCAAAATGGATCAAGGAGCTTGATATCAAAGCAGAGACTCTGTGTCTGATAGAAGAAAAAGTTGGCTCCGATCTACATATTGTGGGGTCGGGCTCCAAATTCCTTAATAGGACACCTATAGCACAAGAGTTAATAACAAGAATCAACAAATGGGACTTACTCAAACTAAAAAGTTTTTTCTCAGCAAGAGAAACAATAAGAGAGGTAAATAGGGAGCCTACATCCTGGGAACAAATTTTTACTCCTCACACTTCAGACAGAGCCCTAATATCCAGAGTATACAAAGAACTCAAAAAATTAAACAATAAGAAAACAAATAACCCAATCAACAAATGGGCCAAGGACCTGAACAGACACTTCTCAGAGGAGGACATACAATCAATCAACAAGTACATGAAAAAAATGCTCACCATCTCTAGCAGTCAGAGAAATGCAAATCAAAACCACCCTAAGACACCATCTCACTCCAGTAAGATTGGCAGCCATTATGAAGTCAAACAACAACAAGTGCTGGTGAGGATGTGGGGAAAAGGGTACTCTTGTACATTGCTGGTGGGACTGCAAACTGGTGCGGCCAATTTGGAAAGCAGTATGGAGATTCCTGGGAAAGCTGGGAATGGAACCACCATTGGACCCAACTAGTCCACTTCTCGGACTATTCCCTGAAGACCTTAAAAGAGCGTACTATAGGGATACTGCTACATCGATGTTCATAGCAGCACAGTTCACAATAGCTATACTGTGGAACCAACCTAGATGCCCTTCAATAGATGAATGGATTAAAAATTGTGGCATTTATACACAATGGAGCATTACTCTGCACTAAAAAATGACAAAATCATGGAATTTGCAGGGAAACGGATATCATTAGAGCAGATTATGCTAAGTGAAGCTAGCCAATCCCTAAAAAGCAAATGCCAAATGTCTTCTTTGACATAAGGAGAACAACTAAGAACAGAGCAGGGAGGAAGAGCATGAGAAGAAGATTAACATTAAACAGGGACAAGAGGTGGGAGGGAAAGGTAGAGAGAAGGGAAATTGCATGGAAATGGAAGGAGACCCTCATTGTTATACAAAATTACATATAAGAGGAAGTGAGGGGAAAAGGAAAAAAACAAGGGGGAGAAATGAATTACAGTAGATGGGGTAGAGAGAGAAGATGGGCGGGGAGGGGAAGGGAGGGGAGGGGAGGGAACATAGTAGAGGATAGGAAAGGCAACAGAACACAACAGACACTAGTATGGCAATATGTAAAAATGTGGATGTGTAACCGATGTGATTCTGCAATCTGTATTTGGGGTAAAAATGGGAGTTCATAACCCACTTGAATCTAATGTATGAAATATGATATGTCAAGAGTTTTATAATATTTTGAGCAACCAATAAAAATTAAAAAAAGAAAAAATATATAAAGAAAACAAAAATGAGTTCCAGGTTATTTTTCCAGTATTATTAAACTCAGTCACTTTTTGTAGAGCGCATATTCTATTGAGACTCAAGGATATGGTTTAAATAAAAAGAATGATTGATCCCTATCCAAAGGGTGGAAAGATCATGGAAAGAGACGGTGCCTCAGAATCTGGGATAACATGGAAAGGGGTGTCGAGTGGCTGCATAACATTCCTAGTTATGGGACCTTCTCTGGATTTTGGAAGCCTATGACTCCTTGTGGCCTATGTACCACCCACCATCCATACTCATGTACAGTCTATCGTCACCTGGAGGCTGTTAGCAGCTGTAACCAGTGCAGCAGGGGAGCTGGCTCCTTATTGTAACTACAGGGGCCACATGTGCTACAGAATCTCAATGTATAGAACCGTGAAGAGATATCAAGTCCATAATCCTTATATTTTCCACACCCTACAGTGGAGTCTTGGACATTCCTCCTGATAAAAATGAGTTCTATGTGCCTAGGGAAATGAATAGATGTCCTCAGAAATTGAGCTGACTGAACGTTTCCAGCAGCCTCATGTCAACCCAGGTCAGGCTCAGGAAGGAGTGGGAGCAACAGGGCCTGCTGCCCACTGCTGTGTTCTCCACACTCTCTCCTTGAAAATTTCTCATTCTCACCACAGTCTGCTTCAGTTTTCTCAAAATTTCTTCCGTGTTACTGTTTGGCTCCATTACCCTGAGAGCACACCACATCAGACTCTCATCACTGGTGTCCAGATTCTTCCACTCTCCTCCTCAATACCTTCTCTGGTTGTGAAGTTCCCCAAAGATCAACTGTCTCGTCAGGTTTACTTTTCTTAAGCTACAGCTGCACAGTGTTACCCCCGCTGGCCTCAAACTCCTGGCCAAGAGAGAACCTGCTGCTGGGACCACTTGTGTGTGCTGCTGAGCCCAGCCCCACTAGCCTTCTCACTCAATGTCCTGCTCTTACCATGTTCCCACTCTGCCTGTGAAAACTGTATTCCTACATCCCCCTGAATAATTCCACGCTATCCTTCCTTGTCTAGCTGTCTCCTCCCTGACTCTCTCTCTGCTTCACTTGTCTTCCAGCATTCAGGTCTTTGTCAACAGGTGCTCATCTCTGCCTACCATGTACTGTGTGTCCCCAAGTCTCAGTTTATACATCATTAATCATCTATCACTTAAGACACTCAGTAAGATACGTGATAGACCCTCTTGACCTGAAGGGGAAAATACCTTAAACCAATATACCTATTTGTGAAAGTAATAGTCAAGCAGAGAAAAAAAGGAGCTTAGAATTGGAAGGATTGAAAATGGCCACTGACACAAGAATCTCTTCATGGACTCTTGGCAACTTGGACAGTTTCTTCACAAATGCCTTGTACGGTATGGTTACTAGCAGCCACTCTGTCGTTACATAATTTGGGTAGGAAGGAAAACTCCCTTTATATATCCAATCCCTGACATCCTGGTCCATTCCTTTTCATGAAATCCTATTTAGTCTCATAACATCAAAAACAAATCTCCTCCCCTTCAATCTACTTCCTTCAGTTCTTTGAGGCTGGATCCCTCAATCAGTATTGTGTATAATTTCTGTTTCCAGCCCCTCCTTCATTTAGTGTCTATTATGAAAAGTGGACAAATCTATAAAGTCCCTTGGGAAAGTCTTGCCTTCCCACAAGGATATTCCATTTAAACTACCTTGAACTCAGACTGAAGGACTTTGGGGCAGTTTAGTCTCAAGGGGTCTTAAATTCAATGCGGACTCACTCTCTCTACCACTCCCGTGAATGACTATAGAGCCATGTCTACCCTCATCTGCACTGAATATTTTAAATTGGGTTAGAATTGTGTCATGTTTTCTGTTGCCTGCTTTTAGTAGGGAGGAACTCTGCTGACATTTTTCAAGGTTCACACTTGGAGATCCTCTGCCATTGTAGGAGATATTGGAGCCACGTGTCAAACTCTAAAGTATTGTTACATGGTATTACTTGGCAAGGTGGGAAAGTCCTCAACAAAATATCAAGTTGTAGCTTAGTTTTACTCATGCTGTTTATGCAGGGATTTCTGTATACACAGGTCTGAGAGAGTGAGAGGAACCACTACTGTAGCCATGGCTGTGTCCTGCTCACAGTATTCACATTAGGGTTAGTGAATCTACACAGGATGAATATTTGTGCAATTAGGATGCTCCTTTTCTTCATCTCAGACTCATGTATAAAGGTGAATGTTTCCAGTTCCATTTGGAGGGAATGGATGAGGCACTGGTTCTTCCCATGGACACAGTACACTGATTGGTTAATACATCAACAACCCATGCCAGAGGCCTTATGAGTTCTTTGTTCCAGAGAAGCAATATTTCTGTTACTGTTTGAAATAATCTCAAAAACATTTAGAACAAAAAGAATCAGGAATGTAAACACCTAACCCAGCCTAGTCCTTGAAAGATCAGGCTGCACAGCAGTAGAAACACGTTAGCTGAGGAATTAGACAGACATGGGCCCTATGTTTCCACCAGACTCTAGTGGAGATTTTTGGGCAGGTTAAGTGACCTTGCTGAGTCTCAAGTGTCGTCACCACTATGGTAGAGACACCAGCAACTACTGGATAGTTTCTCTTGAGGATTTAATGGAGTAGACTGTACACAGAGCTTACTTGGCAGTACCATAGTTCACAACATGTATTTTATTTCTGTTTCTGAAATGCTATAAGACTGAGAATAAATCTTTGCATTACTGCACCTCAATGAAAATGGGAAAAAGAAAGAAGATGGTCACACCATGAAGGCACTTACTGAAGCAAGAGTTGGAAAATAAGTTTTCTCAGTTAATTTTTCTATAAAACATTCTGATATAGTGAAACATCACAGACTTCTGCTTTTCCTACAAATTGACCAATGAGTAAAGACTCCCAAGAATTTCAAAGGTTTACCTGAGGAAAAGTTAAACTCCACCTTGAGTGAGAGGAAAGAAGAATTCATTTTTTTCTCTACATACTCTATGAAGGGCTCACAGGGCTCTTGTTCAATAAGAGTGACATTTCTGGAAATTAGGAAGAAAAAATGCTCTGTGCTGTCTGAATAACTGGGTCAAGTTCCTTATCATGTACACTGACCATTGACAATTTACATGAGAACATAACTCTCAGACTTAACATATGATTCAACATATAATCTCTGGAGGAAAAAAAAAAAAACACTTGTGCTCCTTAGGGTTGAAAACTGCAGCAATCTCCAGAGAAACACAAATGGGAATGATTAACTGAAGGAAAGCCTTCTCAGAGGAAGTCGAGAAACTAAGTCGGGACTCAAGAACTATAAGTGATTTCACAATGATTTTATAAATCTTCTGTCACATGCAAAGAAGAGAGGAAAGCATTGGTCAACAAATGCAATTTGCAAGGACAATGCAGAAGGAATGATATGACCCCTTTAAAGACTGAGGTCTGGGGCTTGGGGTCGTGAATCACCAGTAAAAGTGCTCGCCTAGCATGTGCGAGGGCTTGGTTCAATCATCAGCACTATATATAAATAAAGGTATTCTAACTACAACTAAAAATAAATATTAAACAAACAAAAAAAGACTGAGGTCTGACCAATCCCTGTTGGAACAGGCTGTAGTAATGTCTGTGAGGTGCTTATAATCCCCTCCTCCTGACTCCAGTCTACCTGCAAATCTATAGCTGGCACACTACAGACCAGGAAAAAAAAAAAAAAAAAAACCTGATCAGGCAAGGAAAATAACAAAGCCCCAGATCCACCTGACCTCTGCACCTACTCTGAAACAAAATGGGTCGCCTGGCTCTGTATGCATATGTCTTAGCCTAGACAGTGGAGTTGCGTGCACAGAATTTGGGCTTTACCAGGGAGAGAAATTGAATTCATTTAAATTATGATAGGAATACTCACTGGCTCGATCCATAGCTCAGCTGACTTTAGGCCCATCTGATGGTAACACAGAGCTTCTGAGTTCTTGTGTGTGATGAATTAGGATGACCAGAGGGTAGAAAATACTTTTCGTCCAGCAGGAGGTCATTCTCTTCCTCTTCCTGCAGTTCACTGTTGAGACTGCTGAGACAGCTGAGGTAGAGAAGAATAAAAGATGAAATCACAGTGGTTTAGAAGTTACAGCCTCGCAGCTGGTCCTGATTCAAAGCTGAAGGGTGGAGACCCAAACAGGTGCCTCCCTTAAAAAATGATCCAGAAAACTATTTTCATCTCATGGATATAGTTTAGGTGCCACTGTACGAGAGAGAGAGACCGAGAGCCACCAGTGCCCAGTGTACTGGCCAGATAACAAGCTCATGAGGAAGGAGGCTGAACTCTACCTATAAGGTACAGCCACAGAAGGATCACACAATGAGAAGCAGAACAGGAGTCGACCTTGTGCATAAAACATGGTGAATTTTAGACACAATTGTCTGATCAATAGTCTCCTGAATTGAAGAGTCTCAGAGACATTTTGCCTTCTTTGCACATCCATATTATGACATGATATCATCTTTATTCTATCTACTTTTCTTGCTATGGCATACCTGTCCATGAGCCCAGGCTAACAGTATAGAAATGATTTTGGGGTCTCATCCTGAGTTTAGCCTTTACCAAGGGAATATATGATGATTTTAAGAGCTAGAAGTACCCAAGGCTGCTCAGTTCTCCATTAACAGACTCACTCTTACAATACCATAAAGAAAACAGAGAACTTTGTTAAAGGCTTCCACCATCTTGGGTTGAATCAACAACTTCACTGCACTCAGCATTCCTGCTATGCCTTTAAGAAACCTGTGACTACCCTTCCAGTTACTGTCCCCTTCAATTCGATTATGAATGCCACATACAGAGTCCTCCACATGACTCTGCATTATGTGACCAAGAGAAAACTGTCCTCAGAACAGTTTGTTTCCCACCTATAATCCACATTGCACTTTAGGGTTTATAATCATTGGGGCTCTTGTCAGATTTAAATTTTTATTTTGTATAAAAGTTAAAGGTTGACTGAAGAAAAGGATTACACGTTGAATTACTCTTGTTCTAATAGATAGGTCCTAGAAAAGTGTCCATGTGCCAATGATTTATGAAGACCATGCCTCCCAGAAGAAAGAGGCAGTGGAGCTGAGAGAGCTGGGAAGAGAAGGCAATGTCCAACAGGAAATAGGAAATAAAGACCGGTTTAAGCAAAATAAACCAGTGACAGGAACAGATGGTTTTTACCCTGGCAGCTATTTTGTCCGTTTATGAGCTCCTTTTTGTCAGATAATTACCCTCCCCTGAAGATTCCCTGGGGGCCAGTGATTCCAGTGATGCCTTTTCTTCATCATGATGCTCTTCACTATTTCCTGCAACCAAATTTATAAAAGCCCCTTTAGATATTAGGCAGTTCTACCTCATCTGTTAAAAACACAGTGGCCTATCATGGCACATAGAAATTAACAGTATGAATTTAGAAAGGGTTCATGCATTTCTTTAAACAAATAGCCTGCCCAGGTATCCATGAATCAAAGTGGCCACCATGAAATGAACCTCCTTAGCGGCAGAATGCTATTTGTTTAACTGGGCAAAGGGAAAAATGTTTTTTTCTCCCCACATCAGCAGAAACTGGAGACAACCGGTGAACACTGGGAAACTCCAGCTGTAGCTACCTCCTGCCACAGGGCTGCTTCCCAGGCTCAGTGATTTACCCCCCAATATGACTTTATAGAAAACCTACTCATTCCTCTTCAGGGAAGAAAGACAACCCTGTCCCATGACACTCCATACATCGGGAACTTCACAGGACGCTCGATCCCTGATTCTATTACTTAACCAGGGAAAAGTCTCTCCATGTCACCTCTTAAGTATTCCAGTGTAACCTACATCCTAGCCCCAGATTCTACTATTCATCTCTCTAAACCAAACCCTGGGAGTGCCTTTATTCTTTAGAAAGTTACACTCATAAACATTCCCTGTTTGAATGCTATAGCTATCATGCCATATACATTTTAAATACTATTTTTGAGAAGAGAACACATAAACCAGAAAGGATAAATCACCTGTTGGCCCACAACGGATATCTGAAAAGTTTCCTTAGGCCTGACTCTTTTTTCTTTTCTTTTTATATTTTTTATTCTTTTTTTAAAAATTTATTTATATATGACAGTAGAATGCATTATAATTCTTATTACATATATAGAGCACAATTTTTCATATCTCTGGTTGAATACATAGTATATTCACACCAATTTGTGTCTTCATACCTGTACTTTGAAAGTAATGATCATCACATTCAACCATCATTAATTACCCCATGCCCCCTCCCTTCCCCTCCCACCCCTCTGCCCTATCTAGAGTTCGTTTATTCCTCCCATGTTCCCTCCCCCTATCCCACTATGAGTCAGCCTCCTTATATCAAAGAAAACATTTGGCATTTGGCTAACTTCACTTAGCATTATCTTTCTAACTCCATCCATTTACCTGCAAATGCCATGATTTTATTCTGTATGATTTATGAAGTATGTGAGAGGAGGTCTGAATTTAACCCTGCCTTTAGACCATACATGTGAAGGTGGATGGGACCTGGGTTCAGGAAATCCTGAGACTGATTCATTCGGAGTAACTCTATAAGTACCAAAAGGAAAACATACAAACTTATGTGGGCAATAGCATTGTTATTTGGGTGAGTGGAAATGGTAAAAATCAGCAGTTTGTGTGTATCTCTGTCATGGATGTGGCCACGCATCTCTTTGTCCTTCCACCTGGGTTGAGCTTAGAGACAAAGTGCTGTGCCAGCCTACTCCCATCAGCCACTTGCTCTCAGAGGACCTGCTCCAGGTGACTGTCAGAGTCTTTCTTGGTGAGGAAGTCCTTGAGATGCTGACTGAGGGAGGAGGAGGCATCTCTCCCTTCCAGTGATTGCTGGGTAACGCGGTGCCAGCTCTCAAGCCTGAGCATGACTTAGAACAAACAATTTCCTGATGCAGGAACAAGGGAACACATCAGAATGCATACTCTATTGATAAGTGATAAGGATTTGAGGGAGGTGTTTCTGAAGGTATCATGGGGAGTCCTTCAGTGCAATTCTGACTCATTTAATGCCAAAAGTCCATGAGCATTTATCGTTTACTTGACGTCTATTTTAGTAAGTTAAGAAATTAATAAGTTTTGGCATTTAATACAGGAATATTGAAGAAAGCAAGCAAAGTCCTTTGAAAACACACTTTGAAATTGTGTGTGATAGGTACATAAATACAGCAGACCAATTTTCCCCTGGATATAGAGGGAAGATGATATACAATCAACATATCACATTAGTTAGCTTAGCACCCCTGGATGACCAGAATTACCTGGGGGCATTTGGCTCTTGTCCTTCATCCTTACTATCTTGTTTGTTTTCTGCCAATAAAACAAGAGTAGACCAGTCACATTACACCACTCCTGCTTTACCCATTGCAAACACAAGCATATAGATGTTCTCTGGGTACACTGGGATAGCCTAAGAAGATTACTGAAGGAGAACCTAAACGTACCTACATACCCTTGCACTTATGAGAAAAACTGGCCTTGTTTGGGGACCAAATGAGTAGGCAGTCCTGATAAATTATTGACCCAGATCCACTGTCTGAACTCTGGCAAAAAGTCAAGCATGCACTTTCCCCCCCCATAGATCCTGGTAAAAGTGCCTAGCTGCCTTCTAAAACACATGGGTAACTTGCCTCAGCAGACACTTTGCTTGATGTTGGTTCAGATTAGAAAAGACACTGAAAGTAGATTTAGATGGAATATGCAAAGTCACACAAGGGAAAAATTTTTGATGCTCCACGGACACAGGATGCTTGGCCACTCAGAGATTTTTCAGGTGACAGGGTGAAGCCTTCCTTTCAGGGAAAATGCCATACATGGACATGAGAATTTGGGACAGGAGCTTAGAGCCAAGCAAACATGGTACCATCTCAAAAAATATAATCAATTTTGTTGTCCTTCTTGGATAGCTACAAATGCTCAAAAAACACTGTTGAGAATCGACATTTAACAAGACAAGTAGAGGAGAGATAAGAGGACTCATTGCAAAAGAATTTTCTCAATAGATGATGAGGCATAGGCATGTTGAAGAACTATCTGTTTCTTTGGATACATTCACACTCCTCACCCCTGCCCACAATGTCCCATAACTTGCATTTGCCAGTGAGTGCCAGGTGGGACAGGTGGGGCTAAAAGTAGGAAGAGTGCAAGCTACCTGACCCAACCAATGCCTGTGCTTCAGACCTGGTCCTAGTGTTTGCCTCAAACCAATGAGTAACCATGGGACCTGCCTGCAGGGAGATCTCTCTACCCACCTACAGGGCTGAAGTTAAATAATAGGGAACCTATCTGGGAAGCCACCAGGAGCCACCTTTTTCTTTTTAATTTTTTTTAACAGTTTTAGACAGATAGCTTTATTTATTTATTTATTTTTATGCCTTTGTTTACTTTTTTAAAGCAGCATTAAGGACTGAACCCAGTGCCTTATACATGCCAAGCAAGCACTCTTTCACTGAGCTACAGCCCCAGTCCACTGCCTTTTTCTTGTATACTGTGTACTCACTGGCCATATCCAGAGTATAGTAAAACACATGTTCCTCAGAGAGGGAGGCTGGAGTCTTGGGAGGCCTGCGGAGGTGAGACAAGTCATGAGAGCTAGAATGAGCCAAAAATACCTCATTCAATGAGTCCATCAGCACTTCATGCATGTCCTCCTCCACTTGCAGCTCCATGCTGAGACCTGTATGTAAGGAGAGCAGAATGCTAAAATATGAAAGACTGGACTTCACAACTACTCACCTGGTCTTGATTAAAACCTTTGAAAAAAATCTTCAGAAGGCAGAGTGGTTATCCCTCCAAAGTGGAGGAACAAATCAAACCCCTTTGATTATAGAGTGTGACTTTCGTGGGAGTTTAAGAAGGAGGGCAGAGTGTGAGAGAGGGCTTCAGGTGCTCAGTTGACTGGTGAGGTAACATTGCTGATGAGGAAGGAGACTCATCTTTCCCTGTGTGGTTTAGGCATGTCATACCAAATGACAGCCATAACAGATGGTACAACCCCAGTGTCTTTTGGTCCATGTTCCTTGAATGGTTCTGGTAAATCAAAGTTCCTGAGGCATTATTGATTCCAAAAGATGTTGGGCATTCAGGCCTTGTTCTTTAATATTTTGAATTAATATGATTTTGGTTTGGTTTGGTCACATTTCTTGCTATGGAATTCAACAAAGCCAAACCCACAAAATTGATGTGTGTTTTCCCCTAACTACCTTGAACAAGAGTGCGCAGTGGTTCATTGTGAATGAAGGAAATCTGACTTTAAGTTTAACACCATGGGAAAGACTGTCTCTAGGTTACTACACATAAAAACTAAAGGAAGATAGAAACCAAGAAAAGAACCACCAGGGGAAAACAATGGATCCCCCTCCTGGTTATCAGAATGGATGAAATGAGGACATTCCACGCTTTTGCTCTTCCTTGGGACCTGCGATCTCAAGATGTCACCATTACATTCATTATCTATGATTTTCACATTTACTTGGAGTCCACTGTCTCTTTTGCTTCAGATTGCCTTGAGTTTCTGCAAATATATTCATACAGAAACAATCCCAACAAAAGCTTAGTCTACTGCCTTATTATCAACCTTGTACCAATTTATTCATAGGGTGAGTGTATTCTTTATGTGATGAAAGGAAACTCTGAGGAAGACACTCAAGGAACTCTTGGGTTGTATCTTCTGAGAATGGAAAAGTATTCCTTTCCTTAGTCACTGGTCAGATATCTTTTATTTGGTCAATTAATAGCATCATATTCTATTTTCTAAATCTTGTGATCGGTTAAATCTATTCATTATCCCAGTGATCAAGAACACAAACTTGAAGACTGGCTTCTAGAAAACTTTTGGAAAGACTCAGACCTTATTCCAGAAGCTGGTGCTTCTTGGTAGATTTGAGATTATATATGGGGACTAAAATGATGTGTGGGTTCTACAGACCTTCCAATGAGGAAAGATCTTTCGTGCAACTGAGACAGCAGGATAATTTCTATTAAAGGGAGTGGAGTGTGTCAGGGTCCAGTCCAGGCCTTCTGGAATGATTCTAACACATTCATGAGGATCCATACAAACAATAGCTCCCATGATGCAATCAAGAGTATTAACCTATTTGTACACTCACCAATTCTCAAAGTAGACTTACTTTATTGTTCAGGATCAAAAATTAGCAAGAACATTATAGGAGAGATCAACTGTTACAGCTTGGAGGAAAGAGACAATGCAGATCTCTGCTCCACACATGCATAAGTCGTGCTTGTAGGGCTGTTGCAGTCTCTACAACCACTCCACTCTGGTTATTCCTGTGTTCATCATCCTGAATTTTCACTGAGCTGCCTAGAAATAATGACTGATACAAGTATAATACTCTTTTAATGGACGACTCCAAAGCTCCAGAGAAAAGACTTCATACTCACCCAACAGTCAACACTGCAGCAGGGAGGTTGTTGGATATCAGGCAATTCATAGTAACTGGAGGATGTCTTATGGCCCTCATCAATGAGTCCTTCAGGGCTTCTTCCACTTCCTCCTTTTCCTCCTGTCCCTCTTTTCCAACCTAGTGTGATGAAGTGTATGATTAAACCAAGAAAGTTTGGATGCAAGAGTCCCAGGTGGTCCTGAAAGAGGTTTAAGGGAATGGTCACAGAAGGTTAGGGGAACTACCTTCTAAGAGAAAGAAACTGGTCCACCTAGGATAATGGCAGAGTGCTGCTGCTTTCATGGCAGGACATAAAAGAAGATGCACTGACTAGAAAATGAGCTGAAGATGATGGATTCCCAATGCTCCCTGTTTGATATAAGCAAGGCCCACAGCACTCACAGAGAACACAACAGTGGCTCAAACTTTTCTATAAATTGCATCAATTTTTATATACATTGGAAATCAATGCTTCTGAGACATTCCAGAATCCTAGAGATTTTGTGCATTCTAGGATTCTTTCTCTACATATTGTGAATAGATATCATTTTTTTTTCTGGTTCCTTGGTATGAAGTCCCTCCCAATATGTTAAAGCCAATCATGCATAAACTAGATGTACCTTTCATCCTCAATTTATCCATACAAGAGTGTAGATGTAGATTCTAAGTTTAAACCTTTAGTGAAGCTGATTATTTCTACCCTCATGAAGCCCAGCATAGGACACTTCCCAAAAAGAAATGCTTGTCAAATAAATGGGTAGATGTAGCATCACTGTTACTTTAAAGCTGAAGAGAACAACTTAGGCTGTAGCCATAAAAAAGACTTGGTAAAACTAATAAGAGCAGGGAAAATATAGCAAATTGTTGAAAATTAGCTCTTAAATTAGAAGTAATAATGTGGTATCTTTCCTACATCAGTCAGTCAATCAGTATACCTATCTTTATACATATGTGTGAATGTATACATACACACACACACAAATACAAGTATTATTTTTATATGATATTATATAATTGGTTTTCAAACTTGAATTGAAGCCAAATTCTGTTTTATACATTTTGTTGTTAAAAGTGGAATTGTACTCTATTTCTCATTTGAAAGAACAAACAGAATTTAAATCATATTAGTTTACACATTATCCTTTACTTACAATCTGCCAACACCAAGTGAACTATGGGGTAGTAACCAAAACATCTCTATTACACTTTCCTAATTTTTCAACCATTATCTGTAAAAAAGATATTACATAGAACATAGCCACAAAAAGGTATGCATATAAGTGAAATCTTGATTAATTATATTAAAAATGAGCAAATTTATCTATGTATATAGTTATTCAAAACAACTGTTTAATAATTTCTTCATTTTATATATGGTTGTCCTTAATGTGTACAGAATGGTTCCTGGAATTTTCTTCATGTACTAAAGTGCACTGATGCTCCAATCCCTTACATTACATGGTATAGTATTTCCATATGATATACACACACACTTCCTGGTACTTTCATTCATCCACAGATTCTGCATAAACCTAATACAATGCAAATACTATCTAAATAGTTTGAATACTGTATTGTTTATGGAATGAAAATTAAGCCTGTACATATTTAGTACAGCTTCAGCCATGAGAGGCCCAATTACATACATAGTAAATGATCTGCAGTTGATTGAAGCCACAGATGTGAAAACTGCAGATACAAAGGACTCAAGTTGCTTTAAGACCATTTTCTGTATCTGCATTTGCTTTCATAAAAAAAAAAAAAGCTTTAGTTTAAGATTTGGGGGAAGCGTTACTATTTAATTGTTTTATGTCCAATGAAAATGGAAACCTAGTTGCTTTTAAAGTCATAATCCTCACTTTAAAATCAAAAGAAATTGATGATTTTACACTAAGATTGCTTAATGTTGATGTAGAGAATCAGACATGACTGCAGGCGTGATTGCAAACGAGACGTTTTGTAGTCTTTGGAGGAGCTTGCCTGAAAACAGGATGTTCTGCCAAGAATGTACAGAATTAGATAGGGTGACTGCATGTGTGCTTGCAAAGAAGATGCTTTGCAGTCCTTGGTGGAACTTGCCTGCAAACAGGATGTTCTGCCAAGTGGGCTAGGAGGACTCTGAGAAAAGAACATTCTTTGCAAACAAGAATGTTTATCTGTTCTTAAAAAGAAACAGAGCTCAGAATGCTCCAGACCAAGAGTAAATTAAGACATGATCAGCAAGTTACTTCTACATACAATATTTTGCAAGCTTATAGACCTGAGTCATTGCTATTGGATTGCTGCCTTCTTTGTTCATAATACTATAAAAAGACAGCTGTATTCAATAAAGGGGCTTCATCTGCGTTTTCTTTCTTGTTCATGCTGACCTGCATTTGAGTTATTTACAATAATTGGTCGGCAGTATACCAACCTGCTTGGGGAAACCCCAATGGATTTCATTGATTAACTGGTACTATATGGTATAGGAGTCACACAAATATGAGAAGAATTCCAGTCACACTTAAGAACACTTCTGGTAACCAAAATAGTTACTTGGCAAGCTCCACTAAAGACTGCAAAGCATCTCGTTTGCAAGCACACATGCAGTCACATCTGATTCTCTATAGTTCTTAACTACGTTTGCTATCCCTATATGCATCCATGAAAAAATCCATAAAATATGTTTATGTAAAATATGTTTATCAGCTAGATTAAAACTTCTATTATTTCTAATGTTTACAAGGTGAGATATATAGGAGTCTGTAAGATTTAGTATCAATTACCTATGTTCGGTTTCTGGCAGTTTCATAATCTCTCATATTTCTTTGAAGGATTCATAGACATGTACTAAATAATATTCACACTGCACTGAATGCAATGATGATGGTTTTTAGAAGAAGTGAAAATAAAGTTTGTCAACAAAACATTGTGCTATGTGTGAACATATATATTATCTATGAAAGTACACAGCACTGTTTTTATTAAAACATGCCCCAAACTATTTAATCTATTTTAGTACTGCATACCAATCTTACCAAAGTCCTAGTTTAACACTATCTTCTTTCCTTGGTAAACTGACTAGATTGATTGGATTCAATGTTCCAAATAATCAACTAACATTATGACAAATCAAATTTTTATAGTAATGTGAAAAGAATTAAGTGTGGACTGTATCCTTTCTTGTTTTTTTTTTTTTGTCTTTTCTTGACAATGTGTCTTTGTATATTATTTAATGATATTAGCAATCATATTATATCTAGAAAGAAACAGTCTGGGCTTAAGCCACTTCGTGAAGGTTAAAAAGACATTTTTGACATAGTATCTTGAATAAAATGGGTACTGAGATAATAAAAATATAGTGTAGGCAGATCTTAAGCAGTAGAAAAATTATAGAATACTCATGAACTACATGCAATTAAAGTATATATAACCAATTTATCTGGCATAAAATTCAGGACATGATAAACAGTAAGTAGTATGATTGCACACCAAGGAGGAAATAGGAATGAAGTTTTACTTCATAATAACTGACTGAAATAGAAGATTTTTAAAAATTTTTTAATTGGTTTTTTAAAAATAAATGACAATAACATAAGATATTTTTAGAGCTCTTACTATTCTCGTTTTGAAAACAGAATTGAACTATTGTATTGGGGGAGATTAATTAAACATTGCAAAATATATAGAGCACTTATACTTAGAGCTTTAATTAAGTATTATTGATTTGATGTTTTCCTGGTGAACTTAAAAGTACAAACTCCAGGAAAAAGAGGAATATGCCAATAAAATACTAAACAACTTACTGTACACAATGTGGGGAAATGATGAAATATAACCTAATGGGCTAATTGAGAAGTTTGGTTATTGCACTGATAAAATACATAGGAATATTTTGGCTCAATTTAAAATAATTTGGCAAATAATAGAACAGAGGTCAAAACAAGTTGCTTTACAACTCCTCAACCAATGCTTGTGACTCTGAGCCAAAAGAAGTCAAGGAGATAAATTCTAAATAAATGTCAAGATGGTACATTTTAAGGTTGCCAGAAACTGTAATTGTAGATCAAGAGTTTTGGACATTTTTCCTCTTCAACAGACAACTGACTAAATATCTTTAACAAACATTTTGCAATGAATGCTTTGGGCAGGGCATTATGCTTGGGAGTCCAAAGAGGAGAATGAATGGTGGTAAATTATTTACATTTCAGATAAGAATCCTGTCATTTATGTTGTTACTAAGAGAGAAACAGCATAAAGATTTTAAATTATGAATTTAGAACACTCCTTAAGTTGCCAAACAGTAAGAGAAGTTTAGATTTAACTGTTGCCTATTTTAGGCAACTGCCAAAAACTATTGCTCTCTCTGAAACGAACATTTTTGTAGATATTTTCTGTCCTGTAAAATTTCAAATGCATGAACTTGACACTTGATCAAACAGAAAGTTAATCTGGTTTCATTTTACTGCTTTAAAAACTAGAATGAAAACAAATAATTGTCATTCAGAGATTTGCTTCTTTTTGTAAAGGATTGTTTTAATATATGCATAGATGTGTATGCCTGTGACACTATATATATATTTGTAAGCATATATAAACATGTATTTATATTAACATGCTAGTAATATATTCACTTATAGATTTTGTATCTGTGATGGCTCTGCACTGGCTCCGGTCTGTCTTTCATCTTTCATTCACTGTTGTATTGAGATGTACAGTATATCTGGGCAAGATTACTCCAATGGTTGTCACGAAGAGAGTCAAAGTAAATTACCTGAATCACAAAGAATGCAATCTTATGACACTGATGATTTTATCTTGGTGCTGGAATGAACTCAGAGAAGAACCTTTACGTAAATTTATCAAGTACATGATATTTTGCCTAAAATCCTTTACTGAATTACTTACAGCTCCTCTAACAATTTTATCTTTTTTTAAACTACCAAATTCAGAAACTGAAATTATTCCTCAGTAAAAAATATTGGAAATTTCTATTATATTTAGAAAAGAAAAAAAATGTAGCTACCTAGAAATCCTTTCAGAGTCTATACATTATTCTAATAACTTTTTTCAACTTTTACATTCTAAATTTTATATCAGAAATTTGCCAAAATTAAGAAAAAAGTTTGGGCTCCAATCTTTCAGGTCAATTTAATGTTCAGTATTCATTACTGACATAGGTTATATATCCATGTATTTGAAAGACTGAAAGCTCTTGAGAAAGCTTTCACCTGTGATTACTTTAAATGCTTTAGAAGTGAGGTCCCTTTGAGTCATAATTTAAGAATTTTTAGTTGATACCCTTACTGAGAAGCAAGAATATGGAAAGGACAATGAAGGAACAGAATCAGAAAGTGGTAAATAAAATTACTTTATGACCATTCCAATTATATCTCCCAATTAAAAAGTGGTTTAAGAAATTCATGTCAAAGATTTACTGTTGTATGGCATGAAGTCTTCACTTTCATACTTCTACAAGTACACCCTAGACTTGATTACTGAGTTACTGCTGAGACTGATAGCTACAAATCTGTGGAGAAATAAACTATTTGTTCCTTTAGATGATACAAAATTGATTTAGGGAATAACGAAACTTAGCAGCAGAGCAACTCTGGATAAGGGGCAAAAACAGAATGTAGAAAAGCGAACTTTAATTCTAAATGTGTTCCCAGTCTCCAATTCTTGAAACACAACGACACTAGAATCTGGAAGCTTTCAATTAACCAGAAACAAGTATAGTTGCTTAATGACTAGGGCAACAACTGATCCTGGGAGAAAGCCACCATGAGTGCACATTTCCTATCACTTCCAAAGTGTGCCTGATGTTTGGGGTAAATACTGCTAAATTAAACAGGACATGATTCCAGTATTTTTAGATTCTTTTGAACAATTCTTATGAAATAAGAAAACTAAGGCTGTCAGGGAACAAAATAACTCCAGAAACTGAGAAAAGGCCTTTCCGGATGAATATCACCTGTAAACACTTGTGATTATGCTATGGTTTATACAGGTGGTGTCCCTCAAAAGCTCATGTGCAAGACAATGCAAGAATTTTCAAAGGTGAGTTTCAATGGTGGTGTATTCATATATGAACATAGTAAAGTTATGACAGATTCATTTTTTTTAGGAACCCAAAGATTTTTCCACAGATTCATTATCAGTTTACCATTTCCAGAGATTTAACATTACTTGTGTTGACTCATAATGTATACCCTTTGTTCAAATTTGCCAATTTGGGTCCATAAATACAAAATTTTGCTACCACACGTATGTGGATTCCCTCAGGCATGCCCATCAAACTTAACCATGCACATTCACTCATGAACTCACTGTTCTATACCAAACTCCCTTCCCTTAGAAATCATTCTCCATCAGCCTAAAGTCTTGTAAGACTCTCTATCCTAGAGACCAGCAAGAGCTCAATACAGAAATATTGAGCTCATGATGGATTCTTCCCTCATTCTTTCTCACCCATTGTGCCAACTAGTTATTTTTGATTTATGGCTCTTACCTCCTTTTCCTCACCTTTTCTATCTTCTTAATTTGAAACTTGATGTTATGGTTTTGTCATGAGGTATTTCCCTAAAGCTACAATGCAAGAAAATTTGGAGAAGAAATGATTGAGCTGTAGCCTTAACCTAATCAGTGAATTACTCCCTGATGGGATTAACTGGTGGGGTGTTGCCGGAGGAAGTAGTTCACTGGGGGCATGCTACAAGGTATATATTTTATATCCAGAGAGTGGAGACTCTGCTTCCTGGTCATCATGTGAGCTACTTCCCTCTGCCACACTCTTTGATCATGATGTTTTGCCTCACCTCAAGCCCTGAGAAAGGGAGCCTCCTGTCTGCGGATTGAGACCTCTGAAACCATGAGCACTCAAATAAACATTTTCTCCTCTACAATTGTTCTGGCCAGGTCCTTTAGTCACAGCAGTGAAAAAGCTGACTAAAACACTTGAACAGATCTTCTCCCCATAGTTCACTGATGTAAGATGGAGGCCTGCATGAGCTGGCCTGCAACACAGACTTAAAAGGGGACTAGTTTGGGATATGTTGGCGAGCAAATTTGATGGTGGATTTGGAATGTAGGGGGAAGGGACGAATCAGGGTTGAAAGCTAGGTTTTTATTATAACAGTGAATTAATAGGGATCCCATTTATTATGAGAGAGAAGCTTGGGGTTAAACAGGGTTGGGGTGTGGAAATTGCGAATTTTGTTCTGAGATGCCTATTGGATATCAAGAGTAGATGTTGTATAATAGTCAGTTTGAGATGTGAATCTGGACAGGAAGAGATGTTTGAAAATCACTGATAGATTGATTGTACTTTTCCACATGTTGGAAAACACCTAACGATTATCTAATTTTTACTTTTTACCTGTACATTCACTATGAAATATTTTCTCCGGTCTTGGAGTTTTACTTCACACTACATTATTCTCTCTGAAAAAATACAATATTATTCTTTGGACATTAGGCACATATCTGATTATTGTACATGATTGAACACTTGTGATATATAAGATTTCTAAATAGGTAGAAATGAATGAGTGCCTTTTTCAGTTCTACAAACTTTGCTTCCTTTTATTATATTCTTCTTCCTTCTCCAAAATAAAAATTGGAGATGAGAAAAATAATTAGCTATTCTGAGCAAATATTACAATAAATAAAGTTGTTTTACTTAGTCTATTGTTTCCTGGAAAATACACAACATTTCAAGAAAAAAAAGTTAAATGTAATGCAAATTTATTATTTGCCTGGTTCTGTGGGGACAAGTGCATGGAGTACTGCATACATGGCATATGTTAAGGGTGTCTGAGTGGCAAACCACTCCTCCATGCTAGGCGTGTGAGTGGCAAACAGCTTACCCTGTAGGCACAGTCCTGGGCATGAGGCCATGTGTTACAGTCCCTGTGCTTGCTGCACAGACCACTCCTCGATTGGTCGCTGCAAGGAGACTTAGCAGAAATTGCATTGGTGGCTGCCTGTAATTGCTTAGCTACTGCCTGAGTATATATACATGGTAACTGCGCGATAAAATCAGATCTGCTTCCTGCTTGTCTCTAGAGGTCTTGATTAGCAACTCTGCAGCCACACTCTACCCTGGTTTGTGGACCGCTTCCCTGGATGAGTGAGAGCCCACATAGCTGCACCCAAACATTCTATAAGACAGGGTGTGCCCCCTCACAGAGTGGTGAGGAAGGGGAAATGGGGAACCTATAGAGTTCCATGACAGACTCACAGCTGCAAGTGCTGCACACTCTCTTAGATACTAGAGGTTTAACCCTAAATATGAGAGAAGCCCAGAAGTTCTGGGATATAAACACTAACCCATGCATCAGTGTTACTGATGTTTCTGATCCTAGGATATGGGACAAGATAATCGCAAATGAGTGACAATCTGAAGTGAAACAGGGGTATGCTTTACCACTACATTTTTTTCCTATTGTGACAGCCATTCAGCAAAGTTTAGGGAGCCCTGCTATAGACTCTTGCCATATAATGATGGCCCTGAGGGAAGATGAAGCTGTGAGAGACAGAAAAGGGAAAAAAAGCAGGTGCAAAATCTAATCCAGCTAGAAAACTAATAGCTGCAGAACTGTGACAACTGGAAGGCCACATAGCAGATTGTTGTGGTTGGATGGCCACATGGTATTCATTCAAGTAAGGACCAACAAGCCCTCAGGATGAAAACTGCAATGGGCTGGCTAAAGAAATGACCACTCTCATGATGCCTGGAGTGTGGAAACAGAGCCACTTGCTGAGATGTCGCCAGCTCCTGGCTAAGGGGGAACGGTGATTGACTTCAGCTTCTAGCATGGACTTGAGTACAGCTTTGGGAAATCCCAACTGTTGACTATGATCCAGCCTCGGAATGGAGCAAAGCTCCCCCCAGAGGACTAGTTGGCCAGTTTCCACTGTTCTGCAGCCTGCATACTGCAGCACATGGCTTGACCCTTGCTCTTGTGATTTTTATTCCTGTATGTGACCTCTAAATGGTCAACCTGAGCTCTGTGCAGTCTTGCTGCCCATCACTCAGGCTTTCACATATCTACAGAGGAGCAGTGACTTCCCTTGTCGGCACACATGCTCAGGGTTCTCTCTGGAGAAGTGTGCAGACCACTCTGGGCTGCTAAAGTCCTCATTCTTGGTGTGGGGTGCCAACAGTGATATTAGCCACCTCCCCCCTCTCCACAAAGTCCTTAGGGGTCAGACTGGAGGTGGTGGAGGGTCTCCTGTTCATTTCTTCTCACTAGACTTCATGAGAAATTTCCATCCTTGGCTTTCTGTGAGCCAAAGTCACCCACATTTATTGTGAAATTATTGTGAAAGTGAAAAGTGAAGAGGAACTATTTCTTTTCCATTTTGGACTTCTTCTCTGGCAAGCAAAATAGTGTTAAAGATTGTGATGAGGAAAGAGCAAAAAGAGAGTCAAACAGCAAGACATTACTGGCATCCACCATTGCATTTCCTAGTCAGAGCCAGAGCCTTGCTACTGACTTCACTTTAGTTGTGCAGCCCTAGACCAAGTACCAAGCAGCCACAAACAGCACATGAAAGAGAAGTGATGTCACTTCATCCAAGATAACAAACTAAATTTTTCGATTGCGAGGAGATCCAACATGGCGACGGGTGCGGAGAGATCATGTCTCTGACCTCTTCAGCTGCATGGGCATAGGGAGTCGTAAACCATCTAAGTGCTGTTTGCTCAGGATCACTAGGCAATGCTGAGCTGACGTGTATCTGGGGCGAACAGTCTGGGCCTCTCAGAACACACACCGAGCCCGGATCGGCTGAATTCAAGCTCCCGTTTGCCTGCGTCTCGCCGACAAACCGCTGTGACTCAGCACTAAACGATCCCGCTGAAACAACTGGTTGGCCCTTCTGAACCTGCGGAGGTTAATACCAACGGAGCCTTCATAGGCAGTGGCCACAGGATTGAGACGGGGCTTGGAAGAGCCAGTCAGGACCCTCCCGTTGCATTGGTCACCCGGCAAAGGGAACGAACTGTCGCCATTTGCATGGGATACCACCATGGCAGAGAACTGACGTCACCAGAATGCAGCGGAGGAGATAACTTCATTGAAACTGGCGGCGACAGGTGTGTAACCCCCTAGCCCTCCCTCTCCACACAGCGGGGAAACCTTAAGGGCCCCTCCCAGCTCTCCTGTAAGGGCCCCTCCCAGCTCTCCCTTGAGCGCGATAGTCAGACCGAGGGAATCAGGAGTGGCGTGGGACCCGCGCGGAAATCCCGGCTACCGCTCCCACCAGTGCTGACAACTGAGGTCTCTTGCACCAGCTACGGGAGCGTGGCTACCGGAGGGCAAGCAAAATTCACTGAGGGTTCTCAGCCCCAAGCTCCACAAACTTAGGGTCTGAGGGACTGGCAAACAGAGAGAGTGTGCCCAGTCGTTTAAGAAAATAGGGCTCCTGGGAGCACCAGACCTGGCGTGTAGCCAATATTGTGGTGAGCGTCACCGGTGAGCAGGGCCTGGCTTGAGGAAAAGTGGGGAAGTGACTAGACACAAGAGAAGGCCCTAGGCACTCAGGATTGAGGACCCGCCAAGTCTGGGAGGAGGAGCTGCTGCACAGTGATTGGTTCCCGCATATTGAGGGGAGAAGCTTGGCCCGATGGGCACAGCTCCACCTACTGGAAGAGAAGTTAATCAAACTCTAAGACTGCATTTATTAAATTCTTTTTTTTATTATTATTATTTGGGGTTTTTTTCATTTTCATTTTTTTTTATTTTTTAAATATTTTTTATTATTTTTTTAATTTTATGTTTATTTTTTGATTACTTTTAAAATTTTTTTTCTTTTTTTATTTTCTATTTTTTTCTTCTGTCTTTTCATTTCTTTTCAATTTCCTTATTCCCTCTTCCTTGAATTCTACCTGCTTACTCTCATTCTCCTTAGTGACTTCTACCCTTCCCTTCTAATACCTTTCCTCCCAAGCATCAAATAAATTTATAGGAGTAAACAGTAACTCAGCAGTCAAACAGAACAAGAAGTAACATGAGCAGCATGAAAAAGCAAGGAAGAAAAGGAGTACAAACAATGCAGGAAAGCCTAAATATTCAGGAGGACCTAGAGGCATCAGAAAAATCATCAAATAAAGAACTCAAGGAATACCTTAGACAGATGGAATGGAACCTTAAAGAGGATACGAGACAGCAAATTCAAACAGTGAAAGATCACATTGAAAATGAATTACATAAACAGATAAAAGAAGCAAATAAGCATCTTTATCAGGAGATAGAGATTTTAAAAAATCAAACAATAATTCTAGAAATGAAGGAAACTATAAACCAAATTAAAAACTCAAATGAGAGTATCACTAACAGAGTGGAGCAAGTAGAAGCCAGAACGTCAGATAATGAAGACAAAATATATCATCTTGAAAAGAGTTTAGCCAACTCAGAAAGGCTGGTAAAAAATCACGAGAAAAACATCCAAGAGATATGGGATAACATAAAAAAAACAAACTTTTTTAAAAATTATTTATTTATTTTTTAGTTTTCGGCAGACACAACATCTTTGTTTGTATGTGGTGCTGAGGTTCGAACCCGGGCCGCACACATGCCAGGCAAGCGCGCTACTGCTCGAGCAATATCCCCAGCCCCCAAAAACCAAACTTAAGAGTCATCGGGATAGAGGAAGGTATAGAGGTTCAAACCAAGGGAATGAGCAATCTGCTGAATGAAATAATTATAGAAAACTTTCCAGAAATAAAAAAGGAAACGGATATACAAATTGTCGATGCATACAGGACACCGAGCATACAAAATCACAGTAGACCAGCGCCAAGACACATTGTAATGAAGATATCCAATATACAGAACAAAGAGAAAATATTAAAAGCTACAAGAGAAAGGAGGCAGATTACATTCAGGGGTAAACCAATAAGGTTTACAACGGATATTTCATCACAGACGCTGAAAGCGAGAAGATCCTGGAACAACGTATTTTGAACACTGAAAGACAATGGATGCCAACCAAGATGTCTGTATCCAGCAAAATTAAGCTTCAGGTACAACAACGAAATAAAAATCTTTCATGATAAACAAAAGTTAAAAGAATTTGCAGCCAGAAAACCAGTACTGCAAAGCATCTTGAGCAAAACACTACACGAGGAAGAAATGAAAAACAATAACCAAAACCAACAGTGGGAAGTACCTCAGTAAAGACAGAGGGTGGGGGGAAAGCTAATCATGGAGAAACAAACTAAATTTTAAAAAACAGATAAATAATCAAACATGGCTGGAAGTACAAACCATATATCAATAGTGACTCTAAACGTTAATGGCTTAAACTCTCCAATAAAGCGAGATAGGCTGGTAAAATGGATTAAAAAAACAAATCCAACAATATGCTGCCTCCAGGAGACACATCTGATTGGAAAAGACATACACAGGCTGAAGGTGAAAGGTTGGGAAAAATATACCACGCACACAGTCCTCGTAAGCAAGCAGGGGTGGCCATCCTCATATTGAATAAAATCGACTTCAAGACTAAGTTAATCAGAAGGGATAAGGAAGGACATTATATACTGTTAAAAGGAACCATTCACCAACAAGACATAACAATTATCAATATTTATGCACCAAATAATGGTGCTGTGACATTCATAAAACAAACTCTCCTCAAGTTCAAGAATCAAATAGACCACTACACAATAATTATGGGTGACTTCAACACACCTCTCTCACCATTGGACAGATCCTCCAAACAAAAGTTGAATAAAGAAACTATAGAACTCAATATCACAATCAATAACCTAGACTTAACTGACATATATAGAATATATCAACCATCATCAAGTGGATATACTTTTCTCTCAGCAGCACATGGATCCTTATCAAAAATAGACCATATATTATGCCATAGGGCAACCCTCAGTAAATATAAAGAGGTGGAGATAATACCATGCATTTTATCTGATCATAATGGAATGAAACTGGAAATCAATGATAAAAGAAGGAAGGAAAAATCCTACATCACATGGAAAATGAACAATATGTTACTGAATGATCAATGGGTTACAGAAGACATCAAGGAGGAAATCAAAAAATTCTTAGAGATAAATGAAAATACAGACACAATATATCGGAATCTATGGGACACAATGAAAGCAGTTTTAAGAGGGAAATTCATCGCCTGGAGGTCATTCCTCAAAAAAAGAAAAAACCAACAAATAAATGAGCTCACACTTCATTTCAAAGCCCTAGAAAAGGAAGAGCAAAACAACAGCAAATGTAGCAGAAGGCAAGAAATAATTAAAATCAGAGTGGAAATCAACAAAATTGAAACAAAAGAAACTATTGAAAAAAATTGACAAAACTAAAAGTTGGTTCTTCGAAAAAATAAATAAGATCGACAGACCCTAAGCCATGCTAAAAAAGAGAAGAAGAGAGAGAACTCAAATTACTAACATACGGGATGAAAAAGGCAATATCACAACAGATGCTACAGAAATACTGAAGATAATTAGGAATTATTTTGAAAACCTATATTCCAATAAAATAGAAGATAGTGAAGACATCGATAAATTTCTTAAGTCATATGATGTGCCCAGACTGAGTCAGGAGGACACACACAATTTGAACAGACCAATATCAATGGATGAAATAGAAGAAGCAATCAAAAGACTACCAACCAAGAGAAGCCCAGGACTGGATGGGTATACAGCAGAGTTTTACAAAAGCTTTAAAGGAGAATTAATACCAATACTTTTCAAGTTATTTCAGGAAATAGAAAAAGAGGGAGAACTTCCAAATTCATTCTATGAGGCCAACATCACCCTGATTCCGAAACCAGACAAAGACACCTCAAAGAAAGAAAACTACAGACCAATATCTCTAATGAACCTAGATGCAAAAATCCTCAATAAAATTCTAGCGAATCAGATACAAAAACACATCAAAAAAATTGTGCACCATGATCAGGTAGGATTCATCCATAGGATGCAAGGATGGTTCAATATACAGAAATCAATAAATGTTATTCACCACATCAATAGACATAAAGATAAGAACCATATGATCATCTCGATAGAGGCAGAAAAAGCATTCAACAAAGTACAGCATCCCTTTATGTTCAAAACATTAGAAAAACTAGGGATAACAGGAACTTACCTCAACATTGTAAAAGCTATCTTTGCTAAGCCTCAGGTTGGCGTCATTCTGAATGGAGAAAAATTGAAGGCATTCCCTCTAAAATCTGGAACAGGACAGGGATGCCCTCTATCACCACTTCTATTTAATATAGTTCTCTAAACACTGGCCAGAGCAATTAGACAGATGAAAGAAATTAAAGGCATAAAAATAGGAAAAGAAGAAATTAAATTATCACTATTTGTGGACGACATTATTCTATACCTAGAAGACCCAAAAGGGTCTATAAAGAAACTACTAGAACTAACAAATGAATTCACCAAAGTGGCAGGATATAAAATCAACATGCATAAATCAAAGGCATTTCTGTATATCAGCGACAATCTTCTGAAACGGAAATGAGAAAAAACACACCATTCACAATATCCTCAAAAAAAAAAATAAAATAATTGGGAATCAACCTAACAAAAGAGATAAAAGATTTATACAATGAAAACTACAGAACCCTAAAGAGAGAAATAGAAGAAGATCTTAGAAGATGGAAAAATATACCCTGTTCATGGATAGGCAGAACTAACATCATCAAAATGGCAATATTACCAAAAGTTCTCTATAGGTTTAATACAATGCCAATCAAAATCCCAATGGCATTTCTTGTAGAAATAGATAAAGCAATCATGAAATTCATATGGAAAAATAAAAGACCCAGAATAACAAAAGCAACTCTAAGCAGGAAGTGTGAATCAGGCGGCATAGCGATACCAGATTTCAAACTATACTGCAGAGCAATAGTAACAAAAACAGCATGGTACTGGTACCAAAACAGGCGGGTGGACCAATGGTACAGAATAGAGGACACAGAGACTAATCCACAAAGTTACAACTATCTTATATTTGATAAAGGGGCTAAAAGCATGCAATGGAGGAAGGATAGCATCTTCAACAAATGGTGCTGGGAAAACTGGAAATCCATATGCAACAAAATGAAACTGAATCCCCTTCTCTTGCCATACACAAAAGTTAACTCAAAATGGATCAAGGAGCTTGATATCAAAGCAGAGACTCTGCGTCTGATAGAAGAAAAAGTTGGCTCCGATCTACATATTGTGGGGTCGGGCTCCAAATTCCTTAATAGGATACCCATAGCACAAGAGATCATAACAAGAATCAACAAATGGGACTTACTCAAACTAAAAAGTTTTTTCTCAGCAAGAGAAACAATAAGAGAGGTAAATAGGGAGCCTACATCCTGGGAACAAATTTTTACTCCTCACACTTCAGACAGAGCCCTAATATCCAGAGTATACAAAGAACTCAAAAAATTAAACAATAAGATAACAAATAACCCAGTCAACAAATGGGCCAAGGACCTGAACAGACACTTCTCAGAGGAGGACATACAATCAATCAACAAGTACATGAAACAATGCTCACCATCTCTAGCAGTCAGAGAAATGCAAATCAAAACCACCCTAAGATACCATCTCACTCCAGTAAGATTGGCAGCCATTATGAAGTCAACAACAAGTGCTGGCGAGGATGTGGGGAAAAGGGTACTCTTGTACATTTCTGGTGGGACTGCAAATTGGTGTGGCCAATTTGGAAAGCAGTATGGAGGTTCCTGGGAAAGCTGGGAATGGAACCACCATTTGACCCAGCTATTGCCCTTCTTGGAATATTCCCTGAAGACCTTAAAAGAGCGTACTACAGGGATACTGCCACATCGATGTTCATAGCAGCACAATTCACAATAGCTAGACTGTGGAACCAACCCAGATGCCCTTCAATAGATGAATGGATAAAAAAATGTGGCATTTATACACAATGGAGTATTACACAGCACTGAAAATGACAAAATCATGGAATTTGCGGGGAAATGTATGGCATTAGAGCAGATTATGCTAAGTGTTGCTAGCCAATCCCTAAAAAACAAATGCCAAATGTCTTCTTTCATATAATGAGAGCAACTAAGAACAGAGCAGGGAGGAAGAGCAGGAGGAAAAGATTAACATTAAACAGAGACATGAGGTGGGAGGGAAAGGGAGAGAAAAGGGAAATTGCATGGAAATGGAAGGAGACCCTCATTGTTATACAAAATTACATAGAAGAGGTTGTGAGGGGAATGGGAAAAAAAAACAAGGAGAGAAATGAATTACAGTACATGGGGTAGAGAGAGAAGATGGGAGGGGAGGGGAGGGGGGATAGTAGAGGATAGGAAAGGTAGCAGAATACAACAGTTACTAATATGGCATTATGTAATAATGTGGATGTGTAACCGATGTGATTCTGCAATCTGTATTTGGGGTAAAAATGGGAGTTCATAACCCACTTGAATCTAATGTATGAAATATGATATGTCAAGAGCTTTGTAATGTTTTGAACAACCAATAAAAAAATATATATTATATATATATCAAAAAAAAACTAAATTTTTCATCATTATTTCCTGGTGGTCAGCATTTGCTTAGAAGATCCTAGAACACATTCAAGGCAAGGTATTTTGCTGCAGAAGTTCCAACCAGTGGAATCCCAACAGTGCTCCACTTACAATGTTTCAACTTGGACACTGAGGACCTGAGACTTATTAAGAGAAGACAAAGAAATGGCAGAAAGCGAGGGTGAGACTTATGAAAGTGGGAACATTCGGGTGCTTTGTCCCTCCCCTACCTGCTGCACATAGCTTCAGGCTATGGGTTTGCGACCCCATATTATACTTCCAGCCTTGATGTGACAGAGCGGCTCTCATACTCACTTCAATGTTATAAAATGTGTAGAGAAACTAAGAAATTCCACTTGTGTGGCTGGTACTAGGTGAAGAGACAAGTGCAAGAACAGGTCCACTCTTCTTGACATTTCAAGGACTGTATAAATACAGCAGATGTTTGTCTAAGATGTGTGTCAATCATCTCTGAAATTTATCAGTAATGAAAAGGTCATATCTAATAATAATAATCTAATAGAAGTAGAATTGAAAAATTCACCATGTAGCAATCCAGTGAAGAAAACCAAGGGGAAGCCTCTAAAGAAAAAGAAGGCTAGGGATGCAGAGTGAAGACAGGTATCAAAGGAGTAAGTAGCAAATGGATCACCGGAAAGAATAATAATGTGATTCCAAAACACTCATTGATTTAACAGACATTTGTAGGGTATCATCCACATGTAAGTCATTTTCTTGACATTGGGAAATCAGTTAGCAAAGAAGACAGAAATCTCTTTCCACATGAGTCTTACATTCCATTGAGAGAGACAGACAAGAATCAAAACATATGGAACAAGGATCTATTCATTGGATGTATTACATTGCTCAGGCTGACACAACAAAATACTATGGATTGGTCAGCCAAATTAACAGTGTGTTTGTCAGCTTTTTTGCTTCTAGAACCAAAAGAACTGACAAGAACAGTTTTAGAAGAAAAATTTATTTGGGCCTCATGGTTTCAGAGGTCTCAGTCCATAGTGAGCTGACTCCATAGCTCTGAGCTTGAGTCAGAATATCATGGGGACAGGGTGTGTTGGAGGACAACTGCTTCCTCATGGCAGTGTCAGGAATAAGAGAGAGGAGCACAAGAGAGAGGGGCCACTGGAAAACAACCCTTCCAGGGCACTTACCCAGTGACCCACCTCCTTCGGCCTGCCCCACCTCCTACAGTTACCACCCAGTTAGTTCATTCAAAGTAGGATGGACTGATTAGGTTAGAGCTCTCAGACTGCAGTCACTTCTGAACATTAATTCAGAAACACAAATGCTTTGGGGCATGCCTTAACATAGATGGTCACCCACATCCTCCCATTGGTGTGTACAGAGAGAGGTGAAAAGAGAGAGGTGGAAAGAGAGATGATGTTTCTGGTGCCTCTGCTGATAAGCACATTAATTCTATTGGATCAGGATCCCATATACATGACCTGATTTGTTCTTAATTAATTCTTTGTTGACTCCATCTCCAAATACTGCCACACTTAGAGGTCAGAGTTTAGTATGTAAACTTGGTGGAAATACAAATACTTAGTCTATAACATTTACTAATCAGAAAGAGTTTGAATGGTTATTGACTATGTTTTAGGAATTGTCAAATGATAGGTAAAATTTATGTTTCAGACATCAATAAATGGCATGGTAGCCATTTAAGTCTTCAGATTTTGTTTTTGTGTAAAGTTAGTTTTTCATAAATATAATGTTATATCTCATCATCTAGACCCCTTATTTTTGAACATTTGTCATAAAAATCTCAAGTTCAAATAGGAGCTTCATATCCTTTGTAAGATATTACTTGGCGATATTGTCCAGTTCAAATCAAGTCCACATGGTAAATTCCTTCTTGAGTTTGGTTCCTGAAGGGAATGATGTTTTTACAAATCTTTCGGTTTTGCTGTCTCTTATTAGAATGTGGGGAAAAACAATCTCAATGTGTCTCTTTTTACCCAGCTCCCAAATCTTAGGATAAAGTTCTTTATAAATGCTAGACTCTGGATAACTCCAAGGATAATAACAACACTACCCTTTCAACTGCTCCCTGGAGATTGGTGGGTCAACATTATGTACATGGGTAATGAGGAAGGTATGAAGCTCCACAACAGGTCTTGATGTCTTTGCTTTTACTTTGATCTCCCCCCGCTATGGCTGGTAGTATCTCTTTTTAAATAAAATTATAGATGCTAATCTATAAGTTATTTTAATCAGTTGGCAAATAGATAAAGGGCAAATAAAAACATTTCAATAATCTACACATTTGTCTCCACCTCTTCAACTTTCCATGTGTTATGGTTTAGACCCTTATACATCCCCTAACAGCTCATGTGTTGAGGGCTTGGTCCCTGTGCAGCAGTGTGCCGAGGGAGGACCATTGGGGGGATGACTGGATCAAATTGGAATGTGGTGAACACTTTAGGGGTGGCACCTGGTGGGAGGAAGTCGGCCCCTGGGGCTGTGCCCTTTAAGACTATGTGTTCCCAGCCGCTTTCTCCCTCTTTCTCTCTGTCCCCCTTCTTGGCTGCCATGAGGTAAGTAGCTTTGCTCATCATCATGCTCCCTGCCATGATGTTCTGACTCAGCATAGGCCTAAAAGCTATGATTGCAAAAACTCTTAGATTCTTTGAAAAAATCTAATAATGGCAAAATAATGAGTTACATATAATATGCTGCACTAAAATCCTTGAGCATCAAATGAAACACAGCCAACTGGAGATGATAAATGAAATTGGCAAGGAGTTAGAGGTTGTTAGCATCTTTGTCTTGCTCCAGTGGTTAACAAACACTGTGTTCTGATCTTCATATGTTGGGATCATAAACACATTTTCTTGTGTTAATGGAAGACCCTTCAATAGATGAATGGATTAAAAAATGTGGCAAATATACCCATCTTCTTATCTATACATTATACCTGAATACTGATTGCTGTCCACCTCTTAATCTTCATCACTATCTCTTGTGATGACTTGCAGGAATATAGAACTGCATCTTATTTGCTCAGAGTTGGAAGTTTTGTTTGTTCATTTGATTGTTTTGCTCAAATTCTAAGTGCATTCCTAGATGGACAATATGGGTGTGTCAGCTACCTGTCTCCTGTCTATCTTACCTGGTAGGAAACTTCTAGTTGGGAAAAAAAAATTAGGAAACATGTTAGATCTTCAGGGGAAATTACACAAGGCCCAAGAAATGATATGGAAGCAGAACTTTCTGAGAGAGATGATGGTGTTTAAAGTGATATTTGTTTTTTCCTCCTAATTCAAGTATACAAAAGGAGAAGTGGCATACCTTTCCATCTGGATTTCTAACCCAAGCAGTGACATCTGACCCTGCAGACTCTGAGATGCCAAGTTTTTGCAGAGAGACCTAACAGCTTTCCAGGCAAATGTGGGGCTACTTCCTTCTACACCCGCAAGTCCCTGGAGCTGTGGGTGGGGCTGGATTCTGGGGACAATTCATTTGAACTCTTAGGAGCCTGTGGGGGGAGGCAAACGATACTGGCTTGCAGCCTGCACACCTCCCAGCCACAGCAAAGACACTTGCTTAGAGGATTTGGGGCAAACTTTCTTTTACTCCAGGTATCTTTGATATTCTGAGCAATTTGAGTAATCTGATGAGGATGCAATAGGGCTGTCATTAGTTTCTACTGCTTTCTGAATGACAAAAAATTAAAGAAAAGTGGTTCAGCTGAAAACTACTTTTGCCTTAACTGGGAGCTACCCCTTATTAATCAATAGATTAACTGCTATTAATTATGATTAATTAATTAATAAGAGTACTACCACTTATTAAGTAACAAAGGATGAGAGAACTGTAGAGACTATAGCAATTCCTGTGTTTCCATGGATTAATTCACAGACATGTGATGATATTAGTGGGATTCTCAGAATAGGTACCCCCTTTCTTTTCTTTTCATTTTTTTACATATTTTTTTAGTTGTAGATGGTCACAATATCTTTATTTATTTATTTTTATGTGGTGCTGAGATTAGAACAGTGCCTCATGCATGCAAGGCAAGTGATCTACTGCTAAATTACAACTCCAGTCTCCCCCTTACTTTTCAACTACTTATTTCTCCCATAGCTAATAATAGCTACTACAAACAGAAAAGAAATTCCCCCGAAGTTTATTATTCCATCATTAGCTATGGACCAAATAAATAAAAAATAAAACAAAATTTATTTATAAAATAATATTCAGAAACTCTAGTTGGAAAACATTACCAAGACTTTGGTCCAGTTCCTTAAGCATGCTAGGCAAGTGTGCTACCACTGAGCTACATCCTCAGTCCTTTTTATATATGATGGGTGACCTGTTAGTCAGTGGTGGACAAGGAAGAATGTGATTTGAATTGGTCTTGGTCTAATGTTGTCATAGGTATAATAAAATGGTTCTTATTCCATATATCCTTTTGTTTTTAGTTGATAGCAGCTTTTTTATTGGTTACATAACCTAAACCCATATACAAAATTAAGAACACATTTAGATGCCCCGTTTTTTTTAAATTGTATTTGTTTTAATTAGTTATACATGACAATAGAATGCATTTATGCACATTGATATATCATACATAGATGGGATATAATTTCTCATTTTTCTGAGTGTACATGTTGCAGAATCATATTGGTCATGTAGTCACATATATACATAAAGTAATAATGTCTGTTTCATTCTACTGTCTTTCCTATCCTTACATCTCCTCTCCCCCATCACTTTCCTCTACCTAATCTAAGGTAGGTTATTCTTCCCTAGTGCCCCTCCTCCTTATTATGAATTAGCATCCACATATGAGAGAAAACATTCAGCCTTTGGTTTTGTGGGATTGGCTTATTTCGCTTAGCATATATTCTCCAACTCCAATGGTTTACTGGCAAATGCCATAATTTCACTCTTCTTTAAAGCTGAGTAATATTCTATTGAGTACTTTCTTTATCCATTCATCTATTGAGGGACACCTAGGTTGGTTCCAAAGTCTAGCTATTGTGAATTGAGAGCTATAAACCTTGATGTGGCTGTGTCACTATAGTATGCTGATTTTAAGTCCTTTGGGTATAAACCAAGGAGTGAGATAGCTGGGTCAAATGGTGGTTCCATTCTCAATTTTCTGAGGAAACTCCATACTGCTTTCCATAGTGGTTGCACCAATTTGCAGTCCCACCAGCAGTGTATGAGTGTACCTTTTCCACTACATTTTCCACCAAAATTTACTGTTGCCTGTATTCTTGATGATTGCCACTCTGGCAGCAGTGAGATGAAATCTTAGAGTAGTTTTGATTTGCATTTCTCTAATTGCTAGAGATATTGAACACTTTTTCATATATTTGTTGATCAACTGTATTTCTTCTTCTGTGAAGTGTCTGTTCAGTTCTTTAGTCCATTTATTGATTGAGTTATTTGAATTTTTGGTATTAAGTTTTTTGAGTTCTTTATATAATCTAGACATTAATGCTGTATCAGAGGTGCATGTGGTAAAGATGTTCTCCCAATCTGTAGGCTCTCTCCTCATGTTATTAATTGTTTAGAAGAACATTTTAGTCTATTTTAACTGAGTTTAAGAAAATAGAAATGCTGCAATTTTTAAACACTGTTTTGAAAACTTGAAAGTGCAGCAGTATATTTACTTTCCTTTGTTTATGAGATGGTGCAATTCCAATTCAAAACTGGTAAGATTACAATAAACTGAACCAAGCAAATGCACATGTATGTCTGCAATACTTGATGTTAATGTTCTCTTAAATGTTAGTTTGCAATTAAAGTATAAGAGGAAATAGAAATCATCATAGTAAAGCCCAATTTTAATCTCTGTGTATACAAAATTTGAAAGGTTACTGTCAATTAAGTATGAAAGTCTGGAAGAAACTAAGTTGGAAGGGGAACAATTCACAATATCCAGACAATTTGTACTTTAAGTGTTTCACCAACATTTGTGACCTTAATTTGATTTGATTTTGTTATTCCTATTTTTAGTGAATACCACACAGTCTAAAAAATGTAGATGTTAGTAACTAAACAGGATGCAGTTACCATATGAAGCTTTAACTCAAAATTTGGATAAAAGAAAAAAAGGAACAGTAAAATTCAACTCAATTTTATGTGTACAAGTTGAAAAATCTGAGCCACCTTAAAGAGAAATTGATTATAAAATTTATATAACCTATAAATAATCAGAGGCCAAACCACTATATTAAAACAGATTCTCTAGCAGGTAAAAACCTTGTAGTGTGAACAGATGCTTGTATTCACTTTAAATACAAGACAAAACTCACACCTTGGCAGATATATTTATTTTAATGAATGCACACCTGCCGTGTATAGTTTATCAGTGAAAACACCCCAGTTGATTCACAAAACTCTGATGTCATCTGTATTATCTTTATCACAGTAAATATACCCTCCAAATAACTAAATGAGTTTAGGTTTTCTATTCCTTCACATCAATCATTGGGAAATCATATTCAGTAAATAAGAGCAAGTTACTGTGACAGCACAAATTATTTAGTTTAAAATTTTTCAAATCCATATTTTTTCATTAATAAAATTTTCAAATCCATATTTGTTCATTAACAACTGGGTCAAGACAATTTACCAAAAGCAATAACTTTACATAGTAATATCAGATTTTTCAGAATTACTTCAAGATCACTGCAAATCAGGCTTATGTTAAATAAAATTTAAAAATTACAGAGTATTCCTCCACACAGATCACTGTTTGAATCTTTTAATATGCATAGATGCTTTTAGAGTAGGATCTGAATGAATTGTCCCAATACTCAAAAAATGAAGTCTTATAACACTTCTAAATACTTTCTGGTTTGTTGCCAACTACAAAAGCACTGGTTACAAAGTAAAAAATGTTTTAAGACTAAATTACAGTAAACATGAAAGCTCCACCGTTTAAACCTAGCATAAATCAACCATATCTAATTATCAGATTAAAACAAAAATATTAACTCCTGAAAGCTGGAAGCAAGATTTTTTAAAAACACGACCGATTAATATTTTTGACGTTTGCAGTTTTGTTTTGTTTGTTTGTTTCCCTTTGTAGACAGGGACTCTTGCTTTCAACTTAAGCAGAAGTTCAAGTCTGTAACAGGTTGCAGCTCAGGTAAAATACTATGCACAGCATTTGATTATTTCAAAACAGCAGGAACACACAGGCTGAAGTGAGTTGTCAAATAGGGCTTGTTGTAGATATAACAATGAAAGCATTACCATCCATATATAAAGTTCTTCCTCCAACCCTGGCTTCTGAGGCAGATAATAAACATATCAATTACTGGTAGATGAAGTACAGTTTTTTTTAAACTTATCTGTTTAATCAATACCAAGTGTTTTTTTTTTGTTGTTGTTGTTTTTAAGTTTACTTTTTTGAATCAGTTCCACCAATGAAAATCATTTGGCTTGTACTTTCAAATCTATTCTTCCACATAAAGAATATGAAAATATATTTGTGGAGGACAATTATGGAGTTTAAATAATACTGCAGCTCTTCAGTCTTACAATGTGAATATGCATCATACCAAAGTTTCTTGATTTACAGTGCACCATTTTCCAAAGGAATACCAACAGGCAGCTGACCTACCCCTACTATGGAATAGTTTAAACTAGAGACTGCAATTGTCAGTAAGTGACCCCAGGGACTGGGGAAAATAGGGTAGTTGAGATCTTTAAGAATTCTACAACAGTTTAGGAAATCATGAATATGCATTTACAGTCCATGTAAAAGTGACTTTTGGTAACTGCAAAGTGACTGAGACATGAGTCGGTTTAGAAGCATCAAAGCAAAGAGGCATTTATTTTTTAAATCTTATTTATTTATTAGTTCTAATAAGTTATACACGAAAGTAGAAAGCCCTTCGATTCATTGTACACAAATGGAGCAGAATTTTTCACTTCTCTGATTGTGCATGAAGTAGAGACACATCATTCATGCAATCATACATGTAGCTAGGTAATGATGTCTTATTCCACCGTCTTTCCTATTCCTTTCCCCCCTACTCCCTCCCTTTTTCTCCATCCAGATTTCCTCCACTTAACCCATGCATGCCCCCTCTCCACATGAATTAGCATCCACTTATCAGGGAAAACATTTGGTCCCTGTTTTTTTGAGATTTGCTTATTTCACTTAGCATGATATTCTCCAACTCCATCCATTTACCTGCAAATGCCATAATTTATTCTCTTAATGCTGAGTAATAGTCCATTGTGTATATGTCCCACAGTTTCTTTATCCATTCATCTATTGAAGGGCATCTAGGTTGCTCCCACAGTTTGGCAATTGTGAATTGTGCTGCTATAAACATTGAATTGGCGTGTTACTGTAGTACGCTGTTTTATTGACAAGAAGTGGAATAGCTGGGTCAAATGGTGGTTCCATTCCAAGTTCTCTAAGGAATCTGCATACTACTTTCCAGATTGGTTGCACTAATTTTCAGTCCCACCAGTAATGCATGAATGTAAAGCATGTGTTTTGGAACCTTTTGTTGCTGTTTTTCTTATCATTTGGTAGCCATCTGGTGGTGCTTTATATTGAACAGGAGAAAGATGCTGCACTCAACTGAACTTAAAAAATATACTCTTTTGTTTAAAGGTTGGCTGTTGGGTGGAAATTGTAAGTACTTCCTTGTGTTGCTTCAGGAATGAGGCTAAAATCTTCATTGATATCATCATCAAAGAAGTACTGATCTATGATTTCAAATGCTAATTTATATGTCTTTATTTTCTTATTGTTGCAAGACCTCAACTTTCTCTAAACCTCCACATTCTTCAACTATTTCAGCTATTGTGCTTGCTTCATCACCAGACACTATCAGAATGTTTTTTAGACCATCCAGAATGACCTGAACCACTTGAGAATCTTTTACTGACAATAAATTCCAGAATGGTGGTATTACATTCTATCGTACAAGGTACTCAACCTTATCTTTTCTGTCACTAATTGTTAAGTTCCCAATGTCCAAGCAGCTTCTTTTTGTGTTCCAACGTCTTCCTTAGCAAGTTGATGAATAATCATAGGGATTAATTCAGCATCTATTACAGCTTGAACTTGTTGCTTGTTGCCTGCTGTAATGTTGGAAAGGAACCATAGTGCTTCCTTATTTATCTTCTCTTTTGGAAGTGATAAGAGATTTGGGGAGTGTGATTGGACATCACAATTGAGAATAACCTGAGTCTGCTCATCAGTGCATGTCACTATGTTGCCAACTGCTCTGAGGGCTGCAGTTTGAACTTTCACTTCCTGGTGGTGCAGAAAGGACACAAGAAATGGCACAACCCCTGAATCAATAACCATCTGTATCTATTCATTAGCTTCATCTGTCAAGTATGACAGAGCCCAAACAGTGCCTACAAGAATATTTATGTCCACAGGGTATATGAGGACACATAAAGCTGGCAAAATCTCCTGAATTGTCTCCATAGGTGGTAGGGGGTCCTTATTCCTGTAGAGATTGGCAATGATCCACAAGACATTCTGAAGGAAGGTAATGGGAATGGAGGGATTGATGAAGGACAGAAGAGGTTTGATAAGTCCCAGTGATGACATAATCTCTACACTGAGGACAATCACCTATGTTTCCCAAAGCCCACACTGCTTGTTCACAAACATTCTGATGTGGTGAATGAAGAAGTCTCAGAAAAAGAGGTACTGCATTAGACTGTACAATACTTGGGTCTGCAGAAGCTCCTGATGCTATATTAGTGCCCAAGCAGCTTCAAACTTAACGAAGGATTATCATCTCTTTCTAGACATTTGACTACAATTGTTAAAATTCCAGATTTTATGAGGTCATCAATTGGTGGGTTTCTGTCAGTTGATAATAGTTTTCTTGCTGCCTGGGCAGGACTCATAACAATGGGTTATCACTTGTGGCATTCTACAGTATAGCTTCTAGTGTTGTATTTTGTGCTTTAAAATCAGCATCAACATCTGAGTCTTCTAAACTTTCTTCTTGGGGAACACTTATCTTTTTCAGTAAATGTTCCACTCTTTTGTTCTTCAGCAGTTCAACTGTCACTTCATTTCTGTGTCTTCACATTGTTTCCACATTGCGGCCCTTGTTATTGAAGCTCTTGATGTGGTGGTTCTCCAAGCTGAAGTTTTTGACCATGGCTGTGTGAGGTGCCAGCGACAGCTACTCTTGTGGCTGCCATGGCTGCTGCAAGTCTAGGTGCCAGAGGGAGTGGCCAGGGAGGTAGGGAGGGGAAGAGTGGGGGAGAGGAGAGCATGTTACCTGATGCCTCCAAGCATAAGGTGGCAACAGCACCTGGGTGGCTATAGCAGAGACCTGGCTGGGCCAGGTGAGTGGAACGGGATTGAGGAGTAGTGCTCACTTAGGGAAACTATGGACACATAAAGACTGGCCGGAAAGATGACCAGCCTGGAGACACTCCTGGTTGGTTCCTGGGATGACCCTGTCTCTCACCACTCCCTAGTAGTTCTAAACACAGGGCCACAAGTCACGCTAAAAAGGAAGCCAGACTTAGCTGCTTTTATTGCCCACACTTCTTCAGATGCAGGGTGTTGCATGACAAATACAGTTCCCAGCATGCCAGACTGTGGCCAGAGCACTTCTCCCTCCACATATCCTTTTTATAAATGCTTCAGATGTCCTGATATTACCAAAATGTATTGAAGACCTGGGATGCTGCCTTAGAAGACCTGTCTCCTCTGCCTTTATGTTCACCCACTTTTGTATGTCTCCAGAGTTGGTCAGGGCTTTGGCATTCTCCATGATTTTCCTGGTGAACTTGGGCAGAGTAGCACATGGCTGCCATAGTCTTCTTGAACAATGCTGGGGCCATGGCCACCTGGAAGCCTGTTGAGCAGGACTCACATGGTGCATTCACCTATAACCTCTTTGTTCTGTATGTCTAGTTCCATATTCCTCAAAGCAGTGGTCAACTATCATTATCCATCCTCAGAAATTCTTCAAGGATGGGAGCCCTTTTGGTTTTTGGACAGGTGCCCATATATACGGTGCAAACTTTCAGTTGCTAGCAGAGAGATTCTGGAGAGATTCAACAGAGCCTTCCAAGGTGGCTGGGTTGAAATTTTCTGCTAAGAGTCAGATATGGTTTTAGCACTGACAGATGCCAGAGCATATCAGCTCCTTTGGGATAGTGCTGGGATAGGGCCAACTCCATACCATTGATCTTCTTGTGGTGCTCTCTTTTCCTTTTTCTTCTTCTTCCAGCAACTTGACTTGGAGCCTTTGCAGGGAGACTCTTTTCCTAGTAAGTCATCCAACTCATTCAGTCTAGGTAGCCAGGCCTCAGAGACATCCAGTTCCAGCTGATAACACAGGTTTCTCAGGGTGTACATCTTGCTTTCATATTCAGATGTGTTCACACATGTGTGAATCATGTGTAACAGTGAGTCCACCAGCCTCTCACAGGATCACAGTTGCTCCCATGCTTCCTTTCCTATAGAGCTGACGTTGCTCAGGCAAACTGCGGAGTTATGGAGAACTAGTGAAGTCTGAAATTTAATTTTATGATCATCAACAAAAGAACACCCAGAAAGTGGAACAGAGTGTTTTGTGAAGGGTGAGAAGGTATCTCAGATGACTGTCATCTTTATATTAGGATAGCAGAGGAAACATAGGTTTGTTTCTATCCTAAGTTTAAGCAAGATAGAGGTGAATGATTTCTTTCACAAATATCCATCTTTGGTGACTCAATGGTATGGAAAGCTTTTATAAGAATAGAGGGTATACAGTGGGATACAAGGTAGGAAGTTCCCAAGTATACATTTAGCTAGATAGTATTAATCAGAAACATGTCTCAGTCTCAGGTTCTCCTGTGCGATGCCTAGCAGGTCCAGGGGCAATCCATCAGCCTCCATCCTAGGTATTAAGAAGTTTAGAACTTGAAGTTTTTTATTTCAAGGGGAGGGCATCTATTTCACAATCAGCTGTGGAGTTTGTGGAAGCAACTCCCTGGCCTGTAATACATTTGCATCTTTATAATCAATCCCAGGTGATTCTGATGCAGGTGGGCTACAGACCACAGTTTAACACACATTGTTCTATATCATTGAGTCACAACAATAAATAATTTAAGAACCTTAGTTGAGAATCATGTCAGTCCATAAATTTTGAAATAAAAACCTTGAAAGAATCCTTCAGAAAAATACTTATATCCTTATGCCTTCCGCAATTAAAATAAACTTACTTCTCTACAGTTATACCCTAGAAACAGTTAAAAATGAAAACAAACAATGACAGCTAGAACAAAACCAATCATTATCAACATAACTACTACCATTACCAGCAGCAATAACAAAAGATCCTTCAAGAGACCTCCCTGTGTAGAGACAGGACTACCCCTATAAGAAGATATGAACTCAACCTATGCCTTATACTCAGGTGTTTCAGTATTTGCATGAGTGCTTTTGACTTGAAATACAGAGGAATTTGCATGAGTGCTTTTGACTTGAAATACAGAGGAATTTGCATGAGTGCTTTTGACTTGAAATACAGAGCAATTTTCTGGCAGAATTAGCTGAATGTTTGAAAAGTCTTCAAACCCATTCAAACATAAATCATTTAAACATAAAGCAGCCAGTGGTAAGGACCTCTGGATGTGAGGCTATTACAGCAGCCTACAAGTTTTCTTTCTTTATTTCTGTGGTCCTAGGGATGGTAACAATGATAAAATAATCAATGTTCATGGGACAACTCAAATACTAATACTTAGTAAATAGGCTTACTAACTAGCAACTTTATGACAAGGATAACAACATATTTCATGATATAAGTCTGAGACCTGGTGAATATACTCCCATGTTAATTTTGAGGAAAACTTTTAAAAGCTATTGTATCTCATCCTTTGAGATTGTAGAAAATAGATCTTTGAATTAATAATTTTTTAAAAGTTGACAGCAAAACATCTTTAAGAGCCAGATTCCCTAGTATATAATTTTTTAGAGAGCTCCCCTAGCATGTGATGCACTGGGTTCAATCCTCAGAACCACATTAAAAAAATAAAATAAAGGTATTATCTTTTATGGTTTAGATGTGGTGTCCTCCAAAAGCTCTCATTTGAGACAATGCAAGTTTTGAAGGAGAAATGATTGGGTCATAGCCTTAACATAATCAGTGAATAAATCCCTGATGGGATTAACTGAGTAGTAACTAGAGATAGGTGAGTTGTGGCTGGAAAAAGTAGTTCATTGGGAGTGTGGCTATGGAATATATATTTTGTATCTGGAGAGTGGCGTCTCTCTGTGCTTCTGATCATGATGTGAACTGCTTCCCTCAGCGACACTCTCCCACCATGATGTTCAGCCTCCTTGAGCCCCAAGGAATGGAGCTGGCCTTCTATGGACTAAGACCTCTGAAACCATGAGCCCTCAAATAAACTTTCCTCCTCTACAGTTGTTCTAGTCAGATCTTTTAGTCACAGTGGTGAAAAAGCTGTCTAAAACAGTGTCCATCTACAACTAAAAATCAATTTTAAAAAATGAGATGTGTGCAGTCGGCAGTAAAAAAAAGCACAAGCTACATCAAGGTAGGAAGACCCTGACACTAGTTAATGAGAATAGGGGATGATACATGCTTCTGACTAGAGAAAATGCCCTGTATCAGTTTCCACATTAATCAATGATAATGTCATAAAATCAATTTTAAGACAAGAACACTCAATACAACAACTTTCTGGTCTTTCTCTGGTAGTGCAGGAAAAGGGCCAAGGAATTACATTGGGGGGGGGGGTTACAGGAATTTAGAGTACTATGAAGCAAATTACAGCCTTCTCTTTGATTAATATGAAAACTAGTACAGAGCAGACTCATTCTTGCCAGGGTCATTAGAGTTCTTTGCTAAAACAAGCCTAAAAGGGTTCCACGAACTGAATGAAGGGTTCCTTTTCACAAGGACTACTGATTCCCAGGTGGATATCAAGACAAGTCAGGCAGAAACATTCTTATTAAAGTCTTCATATAAAATTGAAGTTGGACTAAAGAAATAATAATGACTGATTACTGAGAGATGCTAAATTATACCCAATAATGAGAGCTATACTTCTCCTTTACTACTCACCAAGAGTTGTTCAAAGCACTTTATGTATATATAACTCTTTTAACCCTCACAACAACCCAGCATCCTTGATAGTATTCTCATTTTGTAGATGCTGAAATGGAAACAGTTAGATTAAAGGACTTATTTGAAGTTGCACCACTAGAAGATGAAAGAGCCAGGATTCCATTCCATATTTCAGAATCTGTGGTTATTACTCCTGGGATAGAGACAGGGTCTTGCAGGGTTGCCCAGGCTGGCCTTGAACTCCTGGACTTACTCCATTCTCCTGCCTCAGCTTCTGAGTAGCTGGGACTGTAGGCATGCACTATTGCACCTGGCTCCAGAACCTTTTTATCCACTGTATGCTAATACTATCTAGGCAGTCATTTCATTTAAAAAATGTGTTTGTGTTCCATAAAAATTCTCTTCCTCATGGGTTAATATTGGCTAGTGCAGCATTTTTTCACTAGGGAGGATACTTTAGGGAGGATATTTTAAGCTGTATTTAGTTGTTTGGGACATATTCATAAGCTATCATTGTTACTTGCTGGCAATATGTGGAAATAACTTCACCTCTTGAAAACCAGAAGGAAACCCATTAAATGAAAATGCTGCAGAACTATAGCAAAAATGTGATAGCAAATATAACAGTGTTTGGAAAATGTTAATGTCCAGGACTGCTTCAGCTCCTAGATAATCTACTCTGAGGCCTCCAAGAAGACTAACTAAAAATCAGAGGTTTCTTTCTTCCTAATTTTAGATGTTTTAAACATTATCTTCTCTCTAAATATGAATAATAAAATCTTAAAAACAAAAATGGAATTCCTCTCCCAACAACTGATGATGCATTTGACTAGATCCTTCAGGTTTCCCCTAAGGTTAACCATGAGACATAAATGAATGGCTCTGATGCAGGGTGTGGTCCATGACCTTGGAAGAGACCGAGGCCAAAGAAATCTGATTGTATCTTATTATTGTCTTTATTAGAGAGATAAGACATATACTGAGAAATGATCTCCTTGTACTCAAGGATTGAATCTAACACTTCTTTTATATACCCATATAATACAAAGCACTTACTAAATGCTTTCTAAATAAGGATGAACTTTCTTTTCATAAAGACCTTAATCTCTTTCATCAAAGACAAACATCCTTTTTGTGTTCCTGTATCTATTCCATCAGAATTAAGGTCTACAAAAAATAAGATAATGAAACTCAGATTATGAATTCAAAATCAATTCAAGTTCTTATTGATTTGTATATAGGAAAAATTCCATCTCCTAAAACTGATTTCAAATTATTTAATAGTGAAAGCACTCTGCAACTGGCAAAGCACCACAAATGTCATATGGTATTTTTGATTTGAGTCATATAAGCAATGCCATAATAATTATACAGAGTTGGCAGTTTCACTATAATCACATTTTAAACAACAAAATGTTTGTTAAATTTTACAACACTATTCCAGAGATACTCCTGGAAGAGGGGAAATTACCAAAGAGATTATCTTATTTTCCAAATTCATGGCTGGGAAGGAAAGCTAAATGTCAATAAAACTTTCCCCAAAATTACAAAAAAATAAAATAAAATAAAATCAAGACATTCCCAGGTGAGTGATCTAACCGGATCAGTTACTTTTTTAAATGTGTTTAAACAAGCCTAAGTTTTAGCCTTACTTCTTTGTTGAGATCACAGCTTGCATAGGTTGAACAGAAAAGAACTCCACTCTAGAAGTCCAGTACTATGTTATGTCAACTGCCTTGATTCTCTCCTTTTTTTATACTCCTTGGTAATAACCTTACCTATCAGAGGATTATGGAAAAGTGTACCAATGGGTGGGATGTAAAAGTACCACACCACTCTTTATTTGTCTGCTTTCATCAATACCTATGTGGTTTACCTGCCCTGGTACTCAGGAGAAAACTAAAAATGGGTTGCTGTCCAAAGTATTTTATACACAGGTGTCTCTCTTCTCCTCTCACAGAACCATCCACATGCTCATAGCTGTAGCCTTTACATGAAGAAGACAAACAAACATGTCTTAACTCTTTTCAAGGACTCTTCAGGAAATAAAAAAAATCAAGTCATTCCTAAATCAAATGCCTATTTTGTTCTTTCCATATTCAGGCATGCTCCTACTTTAAATAAAGCCCAGGAGAAAGACCTAAATTTAGGGGGACAATTCATCACTTTACAAAAAATTTCACCATAGCACACTAGCCTCAGTTTTTAAAACACATGAGCCAAAGTTTTGGGGATTTACAGAGTTAATGTTTGGTTGTGACTATTCCCAGGCAACTCTAAATATCCATACTCTATGGCAGTTTGTATTTGCTGAGACACAATTTTTACTTAGGAAAGCCATAAATCAAGCCCTTGGGAGCCTGCCTGATGACCCAGCATCTGCTTTTCAATAAACCTTTAGGGCTTTCCACCTATCACCACCTATCAGGAAGGAAAATTATAAATTCAAGTCATGTTTTGGCACTGGAGAGTCCTATCAATGGCATAAGTGTCCAGGTTATTGCAGTACTTGGGGGGCATCAAGTGGATCTGAGAGTCCACTATGAACTAAATTTTAAAGCTGTTAGTTCTACAGCTAATACTCTCCCACAGACTCAAAAACCAATGATTGTTCAAGCTTTTCCCCATTGTCCCATATCAATTTTATTATATATTAAACAGAGTTCTCAAGTAATTGCCCACATTCCCTATTGTCCATAGAAATAATTGATCTTACCTTCCCCCTGCTTGATTTGTGGGATCTCTATACTATCAATATTTATTTTCTTGCTAATGCTGAATAAGTACACAACTGTTGAGCTGTTGCAAGACACTGAAAGCTTTTGTCACGGAAACTCGACTTATCATACATTTTTGAAGATACTCAACATTCACAACATTTGCTCCAGTACCCATCATTTACATCACCTGATGAGAATGTGGGTGTTTATTTCTGCCCATGCATCTCTACCCTGCTGTCAATCCTTGCTTCACACAGCACTGTCCACTATCCTCAAATTTTCACCTTCTTTTGATTCTGAATAAAGCTATGGTAGGCTATTTACTGCAATTCCTACTTGGGAATATAAACATTATCATCCAAAAAAATCTGAGAAGCATCACTGTAGAGAAGCAATCCCCCATGGTACATGAGAAAACTTACATTTAGAGAGTGAAGAAAGGAAAGGAAAATTCAAAATAATGCAGTGAGAACAAAGTCAAAGTGACAGCCCTTTGTTATCAGACATTGTTTTAAATTTGCCTAAATAAAGAGGTACAATGCTGTCAAAACAATATTCTTTTTAAGAAACGAACTTAATTTAAGGTTGCCACAAGAGTAAGATCAAGAGTTAGGGAGAATATCTTCCAGACTCTAGCCCCAAATTGTTGGAAATAGCATTGAGCTTGAAGGTGAGTATCTTAATTCTTATCTCTCTCTACTATTTGCTGGCTATATGACATTGGACATGACATTTCTAGGTCTGTGACATAAAAAACTTGGATGGAAGATATTTATATGTTCTTCTTCATCTCTAAAACACTTATGGTAGACATGTCAAAGGCAATAAAATACAGTAAGACATGAAATTATTCAATTTGCAAAAGACTGGGCAATTTTGCCCAGTTTTAGGTTAGTTCAGGCCATACCTGGGACAGTCATCCTAAAGGGACAATTTTGAAATTCTTGAGTATCTGGTCTTTTCCTAGACTCCCCCTTTCCTGTGGTGATGAAGATGTACATGCTGAATACCAGGTTGTTGAACCTGGTCTTCTGATAACCAACTCACATTTCTGGGAAAAAGTACCCCAAGTTCCCCTTAAGTTTAAATCAAACCCCACAGGTTAACAAGAACCAGTGTTTATTCAACCTTTATTATGTGTCAATTCAACACAAGGTACCAGAAGGCAATTGTAAAAGAAATGTTCAGTGTTGACTCATCCTTGTGGATGTAAATAATATAGCTGGATTGATGAGGTGAACATACACTAATCAACCAGATAGTAGATTAAGGTAGGGCTTGCCAAGTCCTGAAGCAAGATCCTAAATGCTGTAGGAATTCAGGAAAGAAAGGATAATGGTGAAGGAGTCAGATTTGATGAGATGGAATGGGGTGGTGTATACTTGCAGAGAAAGTAGACCCTGAATTAGAGTCTTGTAAAAAAGAAAACTTGAATCAGCCTCAAGAAGTCACTAAGTTCCTCATTATTCAGGTTTGAACCAGTCACTCCCTCAGAGCAGTGAATGTAAGCCTATTACCTACCTGGTATGCAGGAATGCCAGTAGCTTATATAGCAGGTGAAGTTTCCCACTAGCCTCAATCAGGTGGTCTCCAACTTCAAAGGTCCTAGCTCAACATCTGGAAAAGGAAGAGCCCAATCCTGATCATGTTCCCTGAGCCAGGGCAAACTTCTTGAGTAGAAAAGCCAATAGCCAGGCAATAATAGCGAAAGGACCCAAGCTCTTTCTAATGCATTATGTCCCTCAGTCTCATCTATTTGAGGCATTTTATAATTATCTGCTTGCATTACTATCTCAGTGCTGCTTAACACCAATTGCAGAGTTTGGCACATCCCAAAAGCCTAATAAATACTTATCGGAGAAACAAAACCACTCTTTAGGAAACTGAGGCAAAGGGAGATTCCAAAGGTTAAGAAAATTCAAAAATGAAATCCTAAGACTCTCCCCTCTAGATAAGAAAACAAGAAGTAGGCTTAGGTGTGTATAAAAGTGATTCTCAAGGTATAAGGTTGCAGTCAGAATATTCTAGAAGATTTCCTTCAAAATATATATTCCTAATGCCCCTTCTCCCTTAAAAAGAAAAATAAATTTCTAATGTGCATCTGATTAAAGTTCTGTTAAACTTTTAATTTGTAGTGCTACTTGGCAAAGACTCCTTAAAACAAGTTTAGCAAACCTTTTGCATTCTTTCTATATCAGAGCCTCTATTGCCAGAGAATTGCCCATCAGAGTGTATAAAAAAAACCAATTTGAATGAAAATGAAAATACATCAAATTTATAGGCGGGAATGAAAGCAGTGCTTAGAAGGACATGTACAGAAGTCAGTGAGATGAAGGGGAAGCAGCTACTATACCAAGTTCACTGAGAAGGAGCATGCAGGCAGGAGGAAAAGCAGGAAAAAATGCTACCCCAGAAGCTGAGTGAAGAGTAGGTCAAGGAAGAAGTGATCTACTGTGTCAAGCGTTTCTGAGAGGTTAACTGAATTGTGAATTCACAATCACTGGGCATCACAGAGATCTATGGTGAACTTGGCATAGTAGCTGAGTAGGTTCAAGACAAAAGGAAATCTAATCATGAAGAAAGGGTCAGATGAATCCAAATTATGACACATTCTGTAAAACTACCAGTTTTATTCTCCACAACTATCAATATCATGAAAGACAGAAAAGCTCCCTACTCTCCAAGAAAGCTTAAAAACATTTCTAGATTGTAGAAAAATAGAGTCATGGCAAATGCAATGCAGAATCTATGACTGGATCTTGATTAAGAGAAAAAGAAAAGCATAGCCATAAGGGAAATTACAGGGAAATCTGAAGAAATTTGAGTATGAATAACATTAGATACCATTAATATAGAGAAAATGAGAATAAGCAAGATAGACAACAGTAAATACAGGTAGTTCTTTTGAAGAATTCTGCTATGATTTTGGTTACAGAACTACTAATAAAAAATAAAGTGGAGAAAAAGAAAATTGCCTCACCATCAAACAATCATGGGTGATCCATGCACTGTGATAGTAGAATCAAATGTGACTCCATTTTGTTTTATGACTTCATCCTGTAAAACAACCATGCCAAGTAGAAGAGTCATGACTGGGGCAAGATGTTCTTTTCCTTTTGCTATAGAAATCTTTAAGAACACAAAACTACCTAATGGGGTATTGTTTCTGTAACTAGGGTAATGAGGCTCTGTTTCTGTAACTGGGGTGACTGGGCTAATTATGATTGGTTAGGGTTCCTGCCGCTTGACTGCACTCTTTGGCTTCTGTAACCTGGCTTGCTTGCATTGGCTAGACCCCCTGAACATCCCTTTTGCGGTTTTCAGGCTTATAAGGAGTGCCCTTGCAATTGTTCGGGGCTGATCAGGAGAACAGCTTTATGTTCTGGTCAGCCGCCACTGGTGTGCTTCAATAAAGGCTTGATTCGATTATATGTGAGTGATCTGGAAGTCAGTTTATGAAACCCAGGGACGTTGCTTTAACTATAACACACTTTCAAAGCTGGAATAAGATATTTTGAAGTTTAACTTTTTTTGCCATTTCATTTTCAAATGCATCTGAAATATTGAAGAGAGAAAAATGGACTAACAAATAGAAAACTAAAACAAAAAATAAACCCAACTCTTCATCAATAACTTTACCCATTTCAGAGTATATTTCTCAAATTTATACTAACCTCCCAAATGGCAATCAGCTGCACTGAGAATTAAAAACATATTCATATGGAATTTTCTTACCCATCACTTTGTTTTGAGAAGGAAGTCTATAAATTGAACTTAGGAGTGCTTTGTTATAATGATTGAAAATTTCTAAAATTTCCTTGTTTAACTGCTATTGTGGATTTAAGAAGGGACACAAAGCAAATAGAGGACAAAAGGCATGAGTGGGAACATAAAGTATTTATTCCATTGCAGGCAATAAGAAAAACTAGGCAAGAGGAAAAAGGGAGATTTTATCGTGCAACAGCCAAGTCTGAACTGCACTTAACACTGCCACTGTCTCACTGTAGCTGACCTGAGTATCATTCAGAATACAAAATTCTATCTTTTTTTTTTTTTTTTGCTATACAAAGTAAGTGTAATTATATTTCCCTGCACAAAAATCATATCGTCATCTAGTTTCTCTTTGGACCAAGTGCCCTCTGATTACCTAGGTCTTTCATCAAATACCTAGTCTCAGGCCATTGTCCTTTCCTGGAAATAAGCATTCCTGTAAGTGATGCAACTTAACAAACAACACATGGATTGTTCACGTGCTTGCTTAATGGAACCCATCTGAATTTGCCATTCATGCTGTATTGTTCCTAAAGAAAAAGTGAACAAACACCATGACCCTGAATGCTGCCTTTTTATTCCCCAAATCTATCAAAAATAAGGAAACAATGAGAGCAAGCCTAGGCTGGAAAGTCCAGATACATATTATCTTGAAGGACACTGGCTTTCTCTATGCACACTGGGAACCAGGGCAAGTTAGTGTTAGCTGTAAAAAGATACTTGCTTTCAAGTATGCTATGACAGTTGTTCCTTGGGATGCTGTTCATACAAGCAAATTAATGCTGATGTCACTGCTTCTTCATCTAACATAAGACCCCTCCCTGAATGGAGATGAGCAGAGAACTGAGGGCATTATGCAAAGGATATATGTCACTTGTTTGGCCAGTGCCAGTAGGGAAAACACTACAAGGAACAGAGGAACTACTTGGAGAAGCACCTTAAGGGACACAGATGCTATCTGTTCAATCTGTTGCCACAGAACTCTTCCTGGAGCTGTCACTGACCTGTTAGAAGCTTTCCCCAATAAATCATGTCTCTCATGCTGTCTCCAGCACCTTCTTTGGCCTTTCCACAACCTAGCACAACTGGGCTATGGAGTGACATACGCTAAAGGACAAAATGAATACAGGACTAAACTGTGCTTCAACAGAGATGCAGAGGTAAGAATGAAAATGATGCTACATAAAGGGTGGTTTTTAAAAAAAATTATTTATTTTTTAGGTGTAGATGGACACAACACAATGCCTTTATTTTTATGTGGTGCTGAGGATCGAACCTGGGTCCCGTCCGTGCTAGAGGAGCACTCTACCGCTGAGGCACAATCCCAGCCCCCATAAAGGGTGTTTAACACTGTACAAGGATGGCAAGATACTTGATAAATATTTTAGGTATAAAATATTTATGAGTAGATATCTCTCCATATATATGTATATATATATATATATATATATATATATATATACATACATATGCATATATATTCATGTATATATTTACACACACACACACAATAGGTCAAAAGTCAAAGAGTGGATAGACTTTCCTGTACACCAAGAAGGACACAGCAGGTGCCACACAAGCACCAGGAGGTGCATGCTGAGAGGACATCTGCTGGGAGCTGCTGTTATGGGTCAGCCTCAAGGTTAGTCTGGGAATTCGTGGGTAGAGTCCTAGAATGGCTACTCTGTTCTCAGGAATAGAGCTCAATTCTGTTGACTCTAGTGATAAATTGGGTTTGATCTTGGAATCCCCTGACCTGTTCCCTGTTAGTTTTAGGCCAAGTGAAAGCATATGAACATTAGTGAAGTGAAATCACCAAAGACCTTATGCTGCCAAGGATATTTCAAGAAAACTATGGGGAGTAAATTGAACCAATGTGTTAACTTAAGGGTGACTCAACATCAGTTTTGAGTGATTTAAGATGTAGTATATCACTAATACTAAAATTATAATAATAACAAAATTACTGCATTTATTTATGTAGTTCTAGTTGCTACCTTAAGGAGTTTACACATATTTTCTTATTAAACACAACAATTTTATTAATAGGTCTTATTTATTGTAACTTGGAATTTGAATCACCAAAACAGGGAACAGAAACTATTATTTTCCTAAGTAATGTTATCAGAATATTATTTCCACATAAGTTAGTCCCGGTGCTTTAATTTTATTTTTTATTAGTTGTGCATGACAATACAATGATCTTGACATATCATACATTTCAATCAAATGGGGTATAATTTCTCATATTTCCAAGTGTACAGGTTGCAGAATCACATTGGTTATACGGCCATGTATATACATACAGAAATACTACTGTCTATTTTATTCTGTTGCCCTTCCTATCCCCCTCCCCTCCCCACCCCTCTCATCACCTCTCTCTACCCAATCTAATGTGACACATTTCTCTCTTTTTCCCCCCTCACATCATCATACATGTATTTTGTATAACCATGAGGGTCTCCTTCCATCTTCCGTGCAATTCCCCTTCTCCCTCCCATCTCTCTTCCCTATTTAGTAGTAATCTTCTAATGCTCTTCCTCCCTACCCCATTTTGAGTCACCTCTTATATCAGAGAAGACATTCGGCATTTGTTTTTTAGGGATTGGCTAACTTCATTTAGCATAATCTGCTCTAATGCCATCCATTTCCCTGCAAATGCCATGATCTTGTTATTTTTAGTGCTGCTTAATATTCCATTGTGTATAAATGCCATATATTTTTGTCCATTCATTTATTGAAGGGCATCTAGGTTGGCTTCACAGTTTAGCTATTGTGAATTGTGTTGCTATAAACATTGGTGTGGCTGTGTCCCTGTAGTATGCTCTTTTTAGGTCTTTTGGGTATAGTTTGAGAAGGGGAGTAACTGGGTCAAATGGTGGTTCCATTCCCAGCTTTCAAAGGAATCTCCACACTGCTTTCCAAATTGGCTGCACCAATTTGAAGTCCCACCAGCAATGTACGAGTGTACCTTTCTCCCCGCATCCTCACCAGCACTTGTTGTTATTTGACTTCATAATGGCTGCCATTCTTACTGGAATGAGATGGTATTTTAGAGTAGTTTTAATTTGCATTTCTCTGATTGCTAGAGATGGTGAGCATTTTTTCGTGTATTTGTTGATTGATTGTATGTCCTCCTCTGAGAAGTGTCTGTTCAGGTCCTTGGCCTATTTGTTGATTGGGTTATTTATTTTTTATTGTTTAACTTTTTGAGTTCTTTGTATACTGTAGAGATTAGAGCTCTATCTGAAGTGTGAGGGGTAAAAATTTGTTCCCAGGATGTAGGCTCCCTATTTACCTCACATATTATTTCTCTTGCTGAGAAAAAAAAAAAAAAAACTTTTTAGTTTGAATTTGTCCCATTTGTTGATTCTTGGTTTTAACTCTTGTGCTATAGGTGTACTATTAAGGAATATGGGGCCCAACCCCATGTGATGAAGATTAGGACCAACATTTTTTTCCATTAGATGCAGAGTCTCTGGTTTGATTCCTAGCTCCTTGATCTATCTTGAGTTAACTTTTGTACATGGTGAGAGAAAGGGATTCAATTTCATTTTGTTGCATATGGATTTCCAGTTCTCCCAGCACCATTTGTTGAAGATGCTCTCCTTTCTCAAATGCATGTTTTTAGCACCTTTGTCTAATATAAGGTAGTTGTAATTTTGTGGATTGGTCTCTGTGACCTCTATTCTGTACCATTGGTCTACCCGCCTGTTTTGGTGCCAGCACTATGCTGTTTTTGTTACTCTTACTCTGTAATATAGTTTAAAATCTGGTATCGCTATACCGTCTGTTTCACTCTTCCTGCTTAGAACTGCTTTAGCTATGCTGGGTCTCTTATTTTTCCAGATGAATTTAATGATTGCTTTTTCTATTTCTGCAAGGAATGCCCTTGAGAGTTTGATCAGAATTGCATTGAACCTGTAAAGTGCTTTTGGTAATATGGCCATTTTAATGATATTAATTCTGCCTATCCATGAGCAAGGTATATCTTTCCATCTTCTAAGTTCTTCTTCTATTTCTCCCTTTAGGGTTCTGTAGGTTTCGTTGTATACATCTTTCACCTCTTTTGTTAGGTTGATTCCCAAGTATTTTATTCTATTTTTTGAGGATATTGTAAATCGGGTAGTTGTCCTCATTTCCATTTCAGAGGATTTGACACTGATACACAGGAATGCCTTTGATTTATGCATGTTAATTTTATATCCTGCCACTTTGCTGAATTCATTTACTAGTTCTAGAAGTTTCTTGGTAGAACCCTTTGGGTCTACTAGGTATAGGATCATGTCATCAGCAAATAGTGCTAATTTAAGTTTTTCTTTTTCTATATTTATGCCTTTAATTTCTTTCATCTGTCTAATTGCTCTGGCCAGTGTTTCGAGAACTATGTTGAATAGAAGTGGTGAGAGAGGGCATCCCTGTCTTGTTCCAGATTTTAGAGGGAATGCCTTCAATTTTTCTCCGTTTAGAATAAAGCTGGCCTGAGGCTTAGCATAAATCACTTTTACAATATTGAGGCATGTTCCTGTTATCCCTAGTTTTTCTAGTGTTTTGAACATAAAGGGATTCTGTATTTTGTCGAATGCTTTTTCTGCATCTATCAAGATGATCATATGGTTCTTATCTTTAAGTCTTTTGATGTGGTGAATTATATTCATTGATTTCCATATATTGAACCAGCCTTGCATCCCAGGGGTGAATCCTACTTGATCATGGTGCACAATCTTTTTGATTTATTTTTTATCTGATTTGCCAGAATTTTATTGAGGATTTTTGTATCTATGTTCATTAGAGATATTGGTCTGTAGTTTTCTTTCTTTGAAATGTCTTTGTCTGGTTTTGGAATCAGGGTAATGTTGGCCTCATAGAATGAATTTGGAAGTACTCCCTCTTTTTCTATTTCTTGAAATAGCTTGAAGAGTATTGGTATTAATTCTTTTTAAAGGTTTTGTAAAACTCTGCTGTGTATCCATCCAGTCCTGGGTTTTTCTTGGTTGGTAGTCTTTTGATGGCTTTTTCTATTTCCTCACTTGATATTGGTCTGTTTAAGTTGTGTATATCCTCCTGACTCAATCTGGGCAGATCATATGACTTAAGAAATTTATTGATGCCTTCACTATCTTCTATTTTATTGGAGTATAAGGTTTCAAAATAATTTCTAATTATCTTCTGTATTTCTGTAGTGTCTATTGTGATATTGCCTTTTTCTCTTCGTTAGCAATGGCTAAGGGTCTGTCAATCTTATTTATTTTTTCAAAGAATCAACTTTTAGTGTTGTCAATTTTTTCAATTGTTTCTTTGATTTTATTGATTTCAGCTCTGATTTTAATTATTTCTTGCCTTCTACTGCATTTGCTGTTGTTTTGCTCTTGTTTTTCTAGGGCTTTGAGATGAAGTGTGAGATTATTTATTTGTTTGTTTTTTTCTTTTTTTGAGGAATGAACTCCAAGCAATGAATTTTCCTCTTAGTACTGCTTTCATATTGTCCCATAGATTCCGATATGTTCTGTGTTTTCATTTATCTCTAAGAATTTTTAAATTTCCTCCTTGATGTCTTCTGTAACTCATTGTTCATTCAGTAGCATACTGTTCATTCTCCAAGTGATGTAGGAGTTTTTCTTCCTTCTTTTATTGTTGATTTCCAGTTTCATTCCATTATGTTCGGATAAAATGCATGGTATTATCTCTACTCCTTTATATTTTCTAAGAGTTGCCCTATGGCATAATATATGGTTGATTTTTGAGAAGGATCCAGGTGCTGCTGAGAAAAAAGTATATCCACTTGATGATGGTTGATATATTCTACATATGTCAGTTAAGTCTAGGTTATTAATTGTGTTATTGAGTTCTATAGTTTCTTTATTCAACTTTTGCTTGGAAGATCTGTCCAGTGGTGAGAGAGGTGTATTGAAGTCAACCATAATTATTGTGTTGTGGTCTATTTGTCTCTTGAACTTGAGGAGAGTTTGTTTTATGAACGTTGCAGCACCATTATTTGGGGCATATCTATTGATGATTGTTATGTCTTGTTGGTGAATGGTTCCCTTTAACAGTATATAGTGTCCTTCTTTATCCCTTTTGATTAACTTTGGCTTGAAGTCAATTTTATTTGATATGAGTATGGCCACCCCTGCTTGCTTCCGAGGTCCATGTGAGTGGTATGATTTTTCCCAACATTTCACCTTCAGCCTGTGTATGTCTTTTTCTATCAGATGAGTCTCCTGTAGGCAACATATTGTTGGATCTATTTTTTAAATCCAGGTTACTAGCCTATGTCGCTTAATTGGTGAGTTTAAGCCATTAACATTTAGGGTTACTATTGATATATGGTTTATACTTCCAGTCATGTTTGTTTATTTTTGTTATTTAACTTGATTTGTTTTTCTTCTTTGATTAGTTTTTTCCTTTACTGAGCTACTTCCCACTGTTGATTTTCGTTGTTGTTTTTCATTTCCTCTTCGTGTAGTGTTTTGCCCACAATGCTTTGCAGTGCTGGTTTTCTGGCTGCGAATTCTTTTAACTTTTGTTTATCATGGAAGGTTTTTATTTCGTTGTCAAACCTGAAGCTTAATTTTGCTGGATACAATATTCTTGGTTGGTACCCATTATCTTTCAATGCTTGAAATACATTGTTCCAGGATCTTCTAGCTTTCAGCATCTGTGATGAAAAATCAGCCGTTAACCTAATTGGTTTACCCCTAAATGTAATCTGTCTCCTTTCTCTTGTAGCTTTTAATATTCTCTCCTTGTTCTGTATGTTGGATATCTTCATTATAATGTGTCTTGGTGTGGGTCTCTTGTGGTTTTGTACATTCAGCGTCCTGTAGGCGTCTAAGATTTGGATTTCTGTTTCATTCTTCATGTCTGGAAAGTTCTCTAAAATTATTTCATTTAACAGATTGCTCATTCCTTTGGTTTGGACCTCTATAACTTCCTCTATCCCAATAACTCTTAAGTTTGGTTTTTTTATGATATCCCATATCTCTTGGATGTTTTGCTCGTGGTTTCTTACCAGCCTTTCTGAGTTGACTAGACTCTTTTTGAGATGATATATTTTGTCCTCATTGTCTGATGTTCTGACTTCTACTTGGTCTACTCTAATGGTGATACTCTCATTTGAGTTTTTAACTTGGTTTATAATTTCCTTCAGTTCCAGGATTTCTGTTTGATTTTTTTTGTATAACCTCTATCTCCCTGTATAGTTGTTCTTTCGCTTCTTGGATTTGTTTATGTAATTCATTGTCAAAGTGATCTTTCATTGTTTGCATTTGCTGTCTGAGGTCTTCTTTAAGACTCCATACTAACTGAAGCAAGTATATCTTGAAATCTTTATCTGACCATCTCTCTGCTGTGTCTAGCATCTCCTGTAATGTTGAGCTGTCCTGCATTGTTTGTGTTCCTTTTCTTCCTTGTTTTTTCATGATGCTCATGTTTCTTTCCAGCTCTGTGTACTGTTGTGTTATTATTTTCTCCTATAAATTTGTTTTGGTTTTGTATAGCTCCGAGATCTCTCCTTTGTGATGGGAGACAATGTCTAGAGATGTTGGGTTTAATTGTAATTTAAAGTACATTCATTAGTTTCATAAAAGGCATACAGGTTCTGATGGCATATAGAGAACTGAGGTTTGGTCTTAGGACTTTATGTTTAGGTAGAAAGATGTGATGATATGGGTTAGCTACTTTGGAGGATAGCTCTAATGAAGGGAGATATTAACAGGAGAATAGACAGGAGTATTTGGGGGTAGCTAAGTACTTAGGAGCACTATAGGAAGCCTTGAAACATCCCCCTATTGCATTTAGTAAATTACACATAGCAGAAGTAGTAATGCTTGGGAGGAAAGGAAAGGGAAAGAAAGAAAGAATATATATATAAATAAAAGAAAGAAACAACAACAACAACAAAATGCATTCTTAGAGTTCTATTTTCTTCTCTTCCAATAGGTGGAGATGTGCTTTCCAGGCTAAGTCTCTGCCCTCAGGATGTAGGAAGCAGTCCGTGTGAGGCGGCTCTACCTCCCCAGCTGGGTGTCTCTCTAATCCAATTGCTTAGGCTTCTCCTGCCCGCCAGGCCCCACTTGGGGACTCTTCTCCACAGTTCTAGCTTCACTCTGGGCATGCAGTTTCCTGGATGCCCTGCTCTCTTGAATGCCTGGGCGCTCTCTTTGTTTGTTATTCACCCAGTCATCATGGCTGTGGACAGTGGGAGTTGGAATCCCGCAACCTGTTCTGTCTGATTCCCTCTGATAGCCACGCCCCCGCCAGCTGGAGAGAAAGGTTTCAGTTTTCGCAGCTGGGGGGAGGGGGAGTTGGAGGTCAGGTGCCTTTTCAGTTTCCCTGGGCTCTGATATTCACACCCACAGAGATCTGGGGAGAGATTCTTTGAGTTATCTCAGCTGTGTGGAGGTAGGGGCTGGGGGTCACAGACCTGATCTGTTGGCAAACTGGCTGCCGTGCCATCCGATCCGCTGAACGCTGATGACATCAGATCTCCAATATGGTGGCCGCCCGTTTCTGTGCCCGGGTGTCTGGTGAGGAGGGTGGACCTGGGCCTTTTCTCCACTAAGTCCCAACTTCAGTTTTCAGTCCGGTCCCCTGTGGAGGCGCGGTTAGCAGATCTTCACAGTACCCGAAGCTCCTTTTCTTTGCCAGGTCTCCGCAGTGCTCAATTTCCTCCAGCTGCGCGGGTTACTGTTCAGCTGTTCCTGTACCTCCGGGCACCAGTCGGCTCGGGTTCTCTGGAGACTGAGCCACGACCCTGCCCCTCAGATGCTCAATCTCTTGCCTCAGGCTCCATGTAGACCAACTTCACTGAATATTCCTGACAAGACAGCATCTGGCCGTTCTGAACTCACACCCTACTGGCGCAGCACTGCAGGTCACTGGGGTGCTCACTCCCTTCCCGCTGCCATCTTCCCCATAGCCTGTGCTTCAATTTTAGAAGTGCAATCACCTTCAATAAATTCATTGTAAACTACAAAAGAGTTTAATTTAGTTGTTTTTTTCATAGAAACTCCAACAAAGCATGGTTTATGAAGCTAATTTTGTGTCATGAGTCTTCATGAATACTGCTGGAGCCATTTACTTTATGTGCCAAGCACTCTATGACACTAGAGAGAGTCTACTAATTTCATGGAACTTATATTTTAAAAAGAAAATACAGGCAATAAATTAAAATCAGATAGTGATCAATGCTAAGAGAGTGATAAATGTTAATATCAATGTTAAGACAATAAAACAGCGTCTCATCATAGGGCTATATTGATTTTGTCACGCACCTTTCCTGTTATCCAAGTTTGAGGCCAGAGGACTAATTCTGGGTGTCCCAACAAATCAAAACTGACCATTACCCCAAAAACCAAATGGAAAAAATAATAGGGAAAAATAACTTTAATCACTGTGCCTATACTGGAAAGACAAGTTGTGTCAAGTGTCTCAGTCCTATCTTTCAGGATATTAATGTGAGCTTTAGTTAAATAGAGGAAGAACTGGGCAGGAGACAAGAGGTATGTGACTTAAGCAGTCTTGGTCAAACTGTGATGTGGTTTATCATTCTCTTTGAGTTCTGATCACACCAAGTCTTATTGGTGTTGAGGAAATTGCCAGCTGTTCAAGGGGCAATTTCCACTTGCTTCACAGAATATTCATCTAATAGATCTATGATCCTGGAACGGGGGCAAATTCAGTTCCCATGGGACTATATTGCTCCTGCTGAGGGAAAGAAGCCTCTTCATCATTGATCTGTCTATAAGACTCGCTGTTTGTGGAAAAGAAGAGTAAAGACTGAAGATTTCTAGGCACCACTCCAAGGCCCTGGAACAGGACATAGTAAAAGCAAGAAGTCTGGAAAATATCTTAGTTTTTCTGACCTTGATGTCTTCAGTCTTGAAGGAAGCATATTATCAGCTTTAGATGAATACTCTTCAAACGATTAATATGCTTATGCTCATATAAATTAGTACAGCAATTATGGAAATGTTGTGGGGCCCCTCAAAGAAAAAAACAACAACAACTAGAAATAGAACTATCATATGATCCAGAGTTGTGCAGAAATCTGACCCAAAGTTTAATAAGGTAATAAAACAGGTGAATACAAAATGAAGGCAGAGATGTCAAACTTTATCCTGCTTTTAGTTACCCATTGGGCATCAGCAAACCCAACTGAAGAGACAGAACTTTTTAACAAAGGCAGCCTAAGTCCCTGTTTTACTTTCCTATTTGGGTGTTTACTGAAAACATTATCATAGATTTGTATCCTTTGGTTGCTTCTCTGGAAGACCCTCTGTCCTACAAAACTACTTCTCAGTTTTTCATCCTGTTCTCTCTTTGACTTGTTTCCTCCCCTAGATATTCCAATGCACTAAATTTATCTACTAAAGCAATGATATCAAACACCTTCCACTTAAACAAGATTCTTATTGTTTTTTAACTTAAAGTACATTTCAGAGATAGGGTCCTAGTTAAAAGCTAAGTAGACTTTTGATATATTGAGTTTCGCATCTAAAATATAACTGAGAAAGGTAGCTGAGAGACTCCAGGTCTTCAAGTTGGTAATACATTAAAAAGTTTTACTCTGAATACTGTAGGAAATAAGCCTGTAGAGAGAGGCAGGGGAGAATCAGAGAGTTCAGTTAGGAAGCTATTGCAATAGTCTGGGCAAAAGATGATAATCTGGGGGCCAGCATGGTAGCAGTAGAGTGGTGAGTGGATATATTGAACAGGTAATGCCTAGAAGATTCACGGCGATGGTCTTCATCAAATGCAGTTAAGAGTGAAGAAAACACAGGATAGAAAATAAGCACTAAATTGGGCAACATTATGGTTGTCAGTGGCCTTGGCAAAGAATCCAGGGCCTGACTTGAGTGATAAAAAAAGAGAATGAGAGGAATAAAGGTGGAGACAGACCACCTCACTCCTTTTGAAGAGTTTTGATGTAAAAAGAAGCAGAAAATTGGCAGCAGTAACTACCAGGTCAAGGGCAATTTATTTAGTTTTTAAGATAGGTGATGTTATAATATATTGAATGCTGATGGGAATGATTCAATGGAGATAAAATCTAATGATACATACCAGGGTGATGTTCTTTAATGAGAGGAGGTGGGATCTAATGCACAAGTAGAAGGGTTGGCAGAGACAATAGAAGATACAGTATGAAAACAGATTTGGTCATGATAGTACCTGATGTCTCTTGACTCTATTGTCTAAATGAAATAAGAAACAATATTATCAGGTGCGCTTGTGTGGGAACAGTGTTGGAGGTTTGAAGACAGAAAGATGTGAAATAGTTGTCTAAGGAAGTAGAGAGTGAATGGACTAGAGGAATATGGTACCGTTGCCAAGCAGCAGTGAGGGCCACTTGAAGTTGACAGACATGAGACCAAGCAGCATGGAGTGTGTTGGCTGCAGGTGGGGAAGAGTTCGAGAATTCAGTTTTACCAAAATGGATATTTGCCAGATGAGTACAATAGAGAGTGATTATATTGGTCATGTCCCCAATGTCTAGAAGAGAGGGGAACATGTTAGATAAGATGTCTGCACTTATGGAGCTTAGATTCTAGTGATGGACAAATAAAAGGGGGGGGGGTACAAATAAGGTATCAGGTAGTATTTTGCTAAGAAAACTGTAAAACAGGGTAATGATAGTCAGAATGGGGCTAGGGAGCAGCTCTGGATAGAATGGGTTGAAGAGGGTATTGCTGAAAAGATGACATTCAAATCAAGATCTGAATGATGAGAAGCCAGCTTTGTAAAACCAGAGGAAGAATTTTAAGGTAGACAGATGACAAATGGAAAGACATTGAGACAAGATTTGTAAGAGATAATAAATATATTTTAAAAATTGGTGACAGGGCTGGGTGCAATGGAGCACTTCTGTAATCCCAGCTACTAAAGAAGCTGAGATAGGAGGATAGCAAGTTCAAGGTAAGCCTGGGCAATTTAGTGAGACCTCTCAAAATAAAAAAAAGACTATAAAATAAAAGTATGTAAAATAAAAAGGTATGTAGCTTAAAGGTAAAACAATTACCTAGCATGTGTGGGGCCCTGGGTTTTATCTCTAGTGCTGAAAGGAAAAAAAAATTAGTGAAGATGCACTTGAAGGGATTTTGTTATTAATAAACACAGCACTGAAGGAGAGAGAAAAGTTGTGTACTCCCACAGGTTTCTGCCCTGGGATATGAATATTTACGCCACCATTGAGTAATTACAAGAGATAAAACTGGTTTAAGGGAGGGAAGATAATAAATTCATCCTTAGAATATACTGGATTTGTTCCTAGAACAGTGTCTGGACTCTAGAAAGCATTCACAAAGTATTGTTAAATGTTCGAGTGAGGGGTCTGTGGAGCAATTAAAAAATCTAGGACCTATTATTGATATAACCTGAGGTAAAGAGAGGACATTTAACAAGTGGACAAACTAAGGTACAGAAAGTTTAGGAAACTTGTTAAATATTTTCAAGCAAGTCATTATTAACTGTCAGAATGAAATCTATCTCAACTCCTTTTTCATTCATTGCTCAGGTTATACAATCATAATGTTTATTTCTCCATATAAAGGGTATGTCCTCTGAAAACAGCAACCCAATAACATTAGCAGTAACCAAATCATGCCTTTGATAGATCTTAGCATCTTCAAACCCAACCAAAATAAGCATGATTGTAGCACAGGTTACTGAACAGGTTATGTTTGCTGTCCAATATGTCCTTGGTTTACTGAGTTACAACAGGATACTAGCTGGCAGCATCTAGTGAGTCAGATAAGGAGCTTGAAAAAAAGATGTGACCATAGGGGAAATGTGTACACACCTCTTCTTGCATACATGAACTTGGACCTTTGAGCTAAGGTTAGGATTAGGTCAGTGCCCTATACTGAGTTGCAAGTAATGTGTCTTTCCTTTCTCATAGTATTGGCACCAAAACAGACTGGTAGACCAATGGTACAGAATAGAGGACACAGAGACTAACCCACAAAATTATAATTATCTTATATTTGACAAAGGTGCCAAAAACATGCATTGGAGAAAAGATAGCATCTTCAACAAATGGGAAAACTGGAAATCCATATGCAACAAAATGAAATTAAACCCCTGTCTCTCACCACATACAAAACTCAACTCTAAATGGATCAAGAACCTAGGAATTAAACCAGAGACTCTGCGTCTAATAGAAGAAAAAGTAGGCCCTAATCTTCATCATGTGGGATTAGGCCCCAACTTCCTTGATAAGACTCCTATAGCACAAGAATTAAAACCAAGATTTAATAAATGGGATGGAATCAAACTAAAAAGTTTCTTTTTAGCAACAGAAACAATCTGTGAGTTAAACAGAGATCCTACATCCTGGGAGCAAATTTTTACCCCTCACACATCAGATAGAGCACTAATCTCTAGGGTGTATAAAGAACTCAAAAAGCTAAGCATCAAAAAAACAAATAACCCAATCAACAAATGGGCCAAGGACTTGAACAGACATTTCTCAGAAGAGGATATACAATCAATCAACAAATAGATGAAAAAATGCTCATCATCTCTAGCAATCAGAGAAATGCAAATCAAAACTATTCTAAGATATCATCTCACTCCAGTCAGAATGGCAGCTATTATGAAGACAAACAACAACAAGTGTTGACAAGGATGTGGGGAAAAAGGTACACTCATACATTGCTGGAGGGACTGCAAATTGGTGCAGCAAATATGGAAAGCCATATGGCAATGCCTTGGAATTCTGGGAATGGAACCACCATTTGACCCAGCTATCCCTCTCCTCAGACTATACCCAAAGGACTTAAAAACAGCATTCTACAGGCATACAGCCACATCAATGTTTACAGCAGCACAATTCACAATAGCTAAACTGTGGAGCCAACCTAGATGCCCTTCAGTGGATGAATGGATAAAAAAAAATGTGGCATATATATACAATGGAATATTACTCGGCAATAAAAGAAAATAAAATAATGGCATTTTTAGGTACATGGATGGCATTAGAGAAGATAATGCTACGTGAAGTTAGCTAATTCCCCCAAAAACAAATGCTGAATGTTTTCTCTGATATAAGGAGGCTGACTCATAGTGGGGTAGGGAGGGGGAGTATGGGAGGATTAGATGAATTCTAGATAGGGCAGAGGGGTGGGAGGGAAAGGGAAGGGGCAGGGGATTAGCAAGGATGGTGGAATATGATAGACATCATTATCCAAAGTACATGTATGAAGACTAATCGTGTGTCAACATACTTTATATACAAACAGAGATATGAAAAATTGTGGTATATATGTGTAATAAGAGTTGTAATGCAAAAAAAACAAAGTACATGTATAAAGGCATAAATTTACGTGAACATACTTTATATACAAAGATATGAAAAATTATGCTCTATTTGTGTAATAAGATTTGTAATGGCTGTCATGTAGTTAAAAAAATAAAATCAATAGTAAAAAAAATAAAGGAAAGACAACATTTGACTTTGATGTAATTATATACCTTAGGCATTAAATTTATAATAATTATAAAACCCAGAGAGCCTAAGAGCCTGAGAAGATATACCAAAGAGAATGTACATTTAACTATAGCAAGAAGTGCTTTACAGAACTCTTGTTCAGTCACCTCTGAGAATTTTTACTCCCTTTCAATACCAAAGGTAAGGGAACACACTAAGATATTATCAAGTAAATTTTTGAGGACGCATGTCAGAGATGGTAGACAGCTCTGCACTGAAATTTGCCTGTGTGTCTTTTGTTTGAAAGAGCAGTTTCTGTTTTTCTTTTTTGTTTGTTTGCAGTACTGGGACTGAATTCAAGGTCTTGGTCATGTTACATAAGCACTTTCCTACTGAGCTACACCTCCATCCCTTTTTATTTTATTTTATTTGGGTGAGTGGGTGGGTAGTCCAGCTAAATTGGCAAGGCTGGCCTCGAACTTGTGATCCTCCTGCATTAGCCTCCTGAGTAGCTATGATAACAAGCAAGTGCCATCATGCCCAGCTTTTATTTTTCCTTTATAATTGAATACTTTTTAAAGTAGTCACAAGCAATTTCACTCATTTTCTTCTCTGTCCAGCAGGAAAACTTTTATGCAATCCACCTAGATAGTCCCTTTAACTTTTGAGTTTACTAGTGCTGGAATTTAACTTTTCTGACAAATTTTTACATAAGGAGCAAGTTATCAATAATAAAATTATATGAAGCCAAAATGTTCCCCATGATTCAGTCCACACTGAATTCCTAAGAACTCTCTGTGACCTTCCTCTTCCTCTAGTTGGAAAGAACCCAAAGCTTATCTTATACCCTAACTTCACAAAGCCTGGGTCTTACATTTGAAAAATGAACATATCTGTTGAACATATATATTTGTATTTCTGAGGTACAGGTGTAACATTAGGCCAAGGAAGTTCCCCATTTTGATACCCCAAAATGCTCAAAAATGGCACGTAAGGGGCTGGGAATATAGCTCAGTTCGGTAGAATGATTTCCTTGGACACACAAGGCCCTAGGTTCTATCCCCAGCACCAAAAAAAAAAAAAAAAAAAAAAAAAACAAGGCATGTAAAATAATCCTCAACATCAGAAGGCTTAAACAATCTGAGTGCATCTGAAAGGCCCATAATGCATAGTAATTCACAGTGAGGACAATGGAAGCTATCCTATAACACTGTTGTGAACACTAAATAAAACCACCTTTTTTTATAACTTTCATGTAAGTATTAATTCATATCATTTTCAAAATGCTTCTGTATGTGTATCGATATATGTGTGTCTCTTAATGTCATCATCTATAGAGGTGGAACTTCAGTTGGGCCTTTGTCTCCTTCATCATGCCATGTGTGTTATATCTCATATCTCATTTCCAGTTTATGTCTCCACCTTAGTTTTTCTTCTGGGGTGTATACATTTTACTAAGCAAATAAGGTAAAGGTAACTGTTGGTCAATTCAATGACTATTCTGCACATCTGTTTGTCCCTCAACACCTAGAGTTGCACTTACTATCTGGGAAAGTCTCTGCTATTAATAGTTTCTTTCTTTTTAATTTTTTTATTTGTTCTTTTCAGATATACATGACAGTAGAATGTACTTTGGCATATTATACATACATGGAGTATACCTCCCCATTCTTGTGGTTGTTCATGATGTGGAGTTAAATTGCTTGTATATTCATATATGAACACAGGAAAGTTATGTCCAATTCATTTTACTATCTTTCCTATTCTCATCCTCTCCCTTCCCTTCATTTCCCTTTTTCTAATGAAAAATACTTCTATTCTTCCCTCTCCCTGCCTTATTGTGTATTAGCATCTGCATATCAGAGAGAACATTCAGCCTTTGATTTGGGGGGATTGGCTTATTTCACTTAGCATGATAGTTTCCAGTTCCATTAATTTACCAGCAAATGCCACAATTTCATTTTTTATGGCTGAGTAATATTCCATTGTGTATATATACCATAGCTTCTTTATACATTCATCTGTTGAAGGGCACCTAGTTAGACTATAGCTTAGCTATTCTCAATTGAACTGCTATATACATTGATGTGGCTGCAGCACTGTAGTGTGCCAATTTTAAGTCCTTTGAATATAAGCTGAAGAGTTGGATAACTGGGTCAAATGGTGATTCCCTTCCAGGTTTTCTTAGGAATCTCCATACTGCTTTACAGAGTGGTAAATATCGCCAATATTTACTATTATTTATATTCTTGATAATTACTATTCTGATTGGAGTGAGATGAACTCATTGTAGTTTTAATTGGCATTTCTGTAATTGCTAGAGATATTGAACATTTTTTCATGTTTTTTGTCTGCTATTAATATTTTCAGAATAGTGCAGACCTAGTTTGTCTGGCCTGAGTTGGCCTATATGCTGACTGCATAGTCTCAGGAGGCCTGTCTCCTGGTATGTTATTCACTCCCATAGTCTTGAAGACTGGTGTGATTTTAACTACTAATTTTTTAGAACAACTGTTAACCCCATAAGACTGAGAGTTGCCTGGGTTGTCTTATTTCACTAAGGTGTTTATCCCTTAGTCCTAGAGCATCTTGTTTTCCATGGATGGAGGTCCCTGACTATTCCAAACCTACCAACTTCAATTCCTGGCTTCCAGAAGTCTACCTGGTTATTTACATTCCAAACTACAAAAAAGGAGAAGGAGTGCAAGACTAGATCAAGCCATTTTTTAAAAAACGTTTAGTTAGTAGTTGCTCTCATTTGCTCTTCTTACATTCCTTGGTGAGAACTTAATCATAAATTTACACATAGCTTCAAGGAGAACCAGGAAAATATAGTTCCCCTTTAGGCAGCCCCATTCCAAAGGAATATATGATATTGTAAGAGGAGGGGAAAACATTTTAATGAGTATCTAGTAGTTTCTGCTACTCATCTAGCCACTATAATTCTATGTTAATTCTTCTCTTGATATGCTCATTCCCACTCCAAGGAAGACAACACCAAACCCAAACCCATCCAGCTACTGCACTCAACTTGAATTGTAGGTCTGCTTGACTAGCAATTGTCTCTCTCAGAGTCAGACGTAGCTCCTTGTGGTTCAGTGATTCATTAACTGAAAGAACACCAGTCTGCCTTCTCCAACACCCAGTAAACCATGGTTTAATAGAAACTGGATGGTTGTATATAAGATGTCCTGTGCTTAAGCATCAACTACCAAGGGGCCCTTCTGTTACCATAGGTCTTGGGAGGGATGGAATAGGAAACTAATTCTGAAACCTGAAAGGAGATACATTTAGGTACTGAAAAAAAGAACATTACTTTCTCTTCTAGGAGAAAGTAGCATTAGACAAAAGGAAAGTTACTTGGTGACAAAAAGCATTCTTTTTGATGATTATCTGTCAGGACAGATACTAGTAAATAAAGGTTTTAGTGAAATATTGCAGGAGCAAAGTGAGAAGAGAATCCAGAGCAAAATTAAATAGCAGGTCTTTTTTAAAAAAAATATTTTTAACACAATGCCTTTAATTTTTTATGTGGTGCTGAGGATCGAACCCAGGTCCCGCCCATGCTGAGTACTCCACTCCTGAGCCACAATCCCAGCCCCAATAGCAGGTCTTTAAAATAAAAACTATTCGACTAAGTCATCTTTATGTATCCATTGAAAGATAAGGAATATTTTGATGAATAATTGTTTTGACAGAAGCACATCAAAAAGTAAAAACAGGGGCTGGGGATGTGGCTCAAGCGGTAGCACGCTCGCCTGGCATGCATGCAGCCCGGTTGGATCCTCAGCACCACATATAAAACAAAGATGTTGTGTCCGCGAAAACTAAAAAAAAATAAATATTAAAAAAAGTAAAAACATTCTGCCTGGTGCTGTGGTGTTCACCTATAATCCCAGTGGCTCAAGATGTTGAAGCAGTAAGATCACAGGTTCATAGCCAGCTTCAGCAACTTAGTGAGGCCTTAAGAAACTTAGGCCCTATCTCAAAATAAAAATAACATGGCTCAATGGTTAAGTACCCCTGGGTTCAATCCCTGGTGCACCCCCTCCCCCAAGTGAAAACATTCATTTTTATTACTTGGGGTGTGTGTGTGTGTGTGTGTGTGTGTGTGTGTGTGTGTTTATATACACATACACATACAAATATATACTCACATATGACTCCACCTTTGATACTCTTTTCTTTCATTCTCCCATTAGGTGATATGGAGACCATGTGTTCCCCATTCTGTGCTAACTATATTTTAATATAATTCAGACCACATATTGGACAGGCATCTTCCTGATGGAGTAAAATGATTGTCTGAGTCAAAGATCTATTTTTGACTATATTTAAAAGTGTTGAAATGAAGCCTGCTATAGTTCAGCTAAAAGCAGTTTAAAACATGCATGGGAATTTTAAAGTAAATTTCTCCCAATAGTGTAGATCTGAGGATCAAGTATATGAGGTGGGGAGGACACAGAGAAGGGGGTAGAATCACCTGTTTGAATGGATCCCCTGAAATGTAGGTGTTCTGCACTTACGTATTTGTATCAAGCTTGACTAGGAGTTATTGATAGTTTCACTTCAGTAGTAGGAGTTTATTACTTTAAGGGAAAAGCAGGAAGTTAAAAAGTTGTTGCAGCCCATAGGGAAGCAAAGGAGATTAGAAGACTATTCTGTCTCCAGAGGGAGTAAAAAGGCACTGCCAACAATAGCAGCTGAAAAATACAGAAGTTGTAGATGATTTTTTTCCTGCCCATAGCAGATTCAAACCCTGTTTTCTTCCAATTAAGAGAGAGAGAATTGGTGCCCAGGAGTGGGTTGAGGTGTTGTCTGAAAGGAGGTGGGGCCAAACAGCACCAGCCCATTGCTGCTGTTTGTACTTTCCTAGTTTATATTTCTTTCCTAACAGCAGAACGAGGAAGTTCCAGATCACAGCTGAAGGATCAGTCAGGTGCTTCTGGAAAGAGAGTAAGATGACACTGAGGACTTCTCAGCTCTGGTTCTTGTAGACACAGGGCTGCCCCATCCTGTGCAGGAGATTCCTTCTAAAGAGGGCAACCAAATCTGGCTTCCCCCAAATCACTTCTTGTTAACAGCATTTTTCTTTTTTCTTTTTTTAGTGTCATGGCAGCTGTCTTTCTTAAGAACTGTTGACAGATTTGTGCTTTCTGTCTCTTGTTCTTTCTTTAGGACAAGTGGCATTGCCCAAGCAAGGTGGAGATCTCTGAAGACCATGATCAAGAAAAGAATCTGTGTGATTGGGGCTGGAGTCTGTGGGCTCTGTTCTATCAAGTGTTGCCTGGATGAAGACTTGGAACCTGTTTGCTTTGAAAGGACTGATGACATTGGAGGGCTCTGGAGGTATCAGGTAAGTCTCCTTGTCCCTTAATATTTGAGTACCTCCCTGCAACTGGGTGCATGCAATATTTTATCTCATGTCAGGTAATATGAGAGCTCAATAGTGACCAACCTGATTCTGCCTGTTGACTTAACATCCTCCCACCCCATCTTTTATGAAGGTTTCTCTTCCCTCTGTTGGCTGCAAAATTCATCACACATGACTCTGTTTCCTTTTCCAATGTCTATGAAATCTACAGAGAACATTTTTATTTCATTAGTTTTGCTGTTTTTCAGAAGAGGGAAACAGTCTGGTGAGGAGGGGAGAATGAGTAACAAAACCACACACATTAGAAAGCACATAAGGATTAGAAAATGGAGAGTTGTTGCTTCTGATATGTCTAAAGGTAAATGAGCTAGAATTACCTGGTAACAACTCCTTCTAGGAACACCCCTCCTGCCTTCAATCATTAACCTTATTTTTCCTATTAAAAAAAACCCAGGTATTTCTGACAATTCTAGTCCTTGAATAAAATATAAAATCTGATAGTATTGTTTGCTTCTTGCATTGAGAAGTTCAAAGTCCTTTGTTTTCCAGAAGAGGGCAGAGTGCAGAGGACACCTGCAACTGGATTTTTCTTGTTCTTGCTTATATACAGCTTTAAAGTTAAATTGTTCTAATATGCACCCTCATTGATCTCTAATTCGTATTTGCTTTTAAACTCATTTTCTGAACCAGTGAATTCTGTCCATCTACAACTACCAAAAAAAAAAAAAAAGTTAAAAAAGTGGCCTCATGATATTTCTTTGTTGAACATAATTATTATATCTTGGCTCCATTTTGGGAACTAATTATATTTAACAATACTCTTATTCAGGTCCAAAATGGACCCTCTTAGCAAATCCCTATGCCTTTATCAGAATCAGTCAGACATGGGCTGAAAAATCTGTTAATTCATTTTTAGTAACAGAAAATTCTACTCTTGGAATCCTGTCACACCCTAGTGTAGAGGTTAAGAGCACTGTTTTAGATTCAAAGACTGTCTCATTTACAGGAAGTATGGCCTTGGGCAAATCATCAAACCTCTCTGTGCCCACTGTTTTTTAATCTTTAATCTTTAAGAAGGGATAATAGTAATACCCACTTTCTACAGTTATACTGGGTAATAAGTTAATAAATAATTGAGTCAATCACTTATAAAAGTGCCAGCTCTGCACAGTGCTACATGTCAGTTATTATTCAGGCCTACAGTGGGACCCCTGACATTTTGAGTCTCCATAGGCATCCTAGCCAGGTTTGGCAATTATTGAACAAGACTTAAATCAGTTGAGGCAGGGATGATGTTGGCAGGGTAGCCATTATCCTGTCTAACATATTTCAGGTTTTTATCTATAAAGTGATTTAAAGTTATTACCTGCTAAAAACACAGCATGAGGATTTAAAAAAAAATTATCCTCTGGGCAAAATTTCAACACCTTACGAACTGCTTCCTTGAAAAGAATAAACTGTTTCATTGTAATGCTCTAACTTCTTGTAACACAGACATACCTATATGGTTCACCATTATATTCTAGACCAAGAATGATGCCTGGCACATATTAGCTTTCCAATATATTTATGTTTAATGTATAGATTCCTGAGAAGGAAACTATCCTGAGTGGCTGCTAAGAATGTTTATGGAGCTGAGACCCTCCTTCTCACATTTTCCACAGTTACAAAGCTATGGAGACTAGGGTATTATAAACATCCTTTAATGTTGGACTGAACATATTTTACATGCTGTTGGTGGTCACCTTGAGAATTTTTTCTGAGACATGCCTATCATTTCCTTGCTTGTTTTTTGGAGTCTAGTTGTCTCTCCACACATCCCCCCACACACCAAAACAAACAAACAAACAAAAAACAAAAACCCTTTTTTTATAATTTGTTAGCGGTTTCACGTGTGGAACTGGCTTAAGCACTTTGGAATTCCACCTGCACTGCCAGATGTCCAGTAAGAACACTGGGAATTCAGGGCTTTCATTTTCTCCTTTCTTTGACAGGTTCCTGGGATTCAGTATATTTTTATTTTCTTTTCAGTACCATTTAAACTTACCTATCATGATTCCTTTTTCTTTTTTCTATCTGCCAAACAAGTGTTTTCTCAGATACCACCATTTGTTTTTCTTCTCTCTTTTCCTTTTATGTTCCACCTGCCAAACTGGTATTGCCTCCTTCTTGTATAGCTGAATACTTTCTAATAATAATCATATAAGTTCTCAAGACATTAATTTCAATTAATTCTTGATCTCTTCATTAACATTAAATAAGATTTATGTTGGAAAGTAGGTGCTAATGGGATATATATCAGTTTATTTTACGTTAACTTATGAATGCAATAGCATTAAAAAGTAATAAATTTGGGCTGGGACTGTGTCTCAGTGGTAAAAGACTTGCCTGGCACATGTGAAGCACTGGGTTCAATCCTCAGTACCACATAAAAATAAAGGTATTGTGTCCACCTACCACTAAAAATACATATTAAAACAAAAAGTAAGAAATTTATTACAAAATGCTGAGGATTAAATAAGTACTCAATGCTATATAATAATCTTTGCTACTTTTTGGTCAAACTGCATTATTAAAAATCATGAAAGCATGCTAGATCATGTGTTTCAAAATTCAATGTACACATGAATTACTGGAGATTCTGATGAATTAATTTAGGGTATACCAAGAGTCTACATTTCTAACAAGCCCTAAGTAATATTTATGCTGCTGATCAGATAACTACATCACATAGTAAATTTATAAAGTATAGACAAATAGATACTATGTGGACACAATGTAATGTAAAATGTTGCTGTTTAATCTGTTAATTTAAAATAGAAAATTAATAAACACCCTTAAATGAAATGTTTTTTTAAAAAACTATAAATTTTATAACTCTCAAAAAAAGAATAAGACAATTAATGGATTTAAAAAACACTTAAAAGGAAACAGCTATCAGCTTTCACTGCACACTGAAGAATTAAGCACTGGGATAACATTAACAAAAAATGATATCAGCCCATTCATTAGATTCTGATTGTATTGCTCTGGAGTCCCAATAAAGCTCTCTGCTTGGTATTTCTAATACACAATTGATGTGAAGGAGCAAGGTTTTACAGCTTCTACCCCAGCTTGCCCAGATCATAAATGAGGATGACATTGCATCCTTAAAATAAGATCAGTAATAGTTTATGACACAGACATTCTGAACCTGAAACTCTCTCTAGAGGATGCAGAGATACAGAGAAATAGCTTCCTCCCACTGCCCTCAGGCATTTTGCGGTTTAGCTAAGAACATATGCAGAAAGGATTTTTGAAGTTGATGGAGTAAACTAGTGCTGTGAACTCTCCAGGGCCAGCATACTACCTCTTACTGGCAATCCTCACACTTGTCTGCACATTAACAGGGAGCACTTAAAAGAACTTCTAGGAGTAAAACCCTGGCTCTGGTATTTTTTGAAAAGTTCTCTGATTTCAATATACAGATAACAGAACTGAGAATTACAGTTCGAACAGTGCTCTTGTCCATGGGATTTGTAGACTATGACAAGGAAACAGAAGTCATCATTCCTCCCACCGAAAGGGAGTCATTTTTCTCCTTGTTTTGTCCTTCTATTCCTTTAATCCATTCATTTCCAACTTACTCCATTATATCCCCTCTTCCCCCCCGCCCCCCGCTTTAAAAAAAAATTCTTTAATAGGCTTTTTTTGAGAGCAGTTTTAAGTTTATACAAATTGAGCTTCTACCTTTATAGGTGTACAGTTTTCCTCATTATCATCATCCCCCTATAGTGTGCTACATTTATTACAATCAATGACAGATTATCCATCATTCACAGCTCATGGTTTACATGAGGTTCACTATTGGTTTTGCACATTCTATGGGTTTGAGTAAATGTATAAGAACATATATTTAGATTATGTTTCAATTGAGATTTTTCTGCTGTTTTCTCATGGTTACTGAGATTATAGATTTTTGAAAGTAATACTGAAAATGGAAAGTACCATCCTCACTATGTCATATCAAAGATACATTTTGTCAGTAAGCCTTATCATTATTTTGTTAATGGTGGTATGTTCCTTAAAGTGGAATTTGTCAGATTTTTCCAGAGTAAACTTTATCCCTTTTATCTCTCTTGCTTTGCTATACTATATTCTTTGAAGAAAGATTACTATGCACAGCCTACACTTAAGGACAAAGTTGGCTATTTTTAGCCTTCTGTCTTCCCACACAAAATTAGAATCAGTTTGTTGATGTCTAAAATGTATTGCACTGCATCTATATATCAAGTTAGGAAGAAATGACATCATAGTTTTGTGTCTACAAATTCATTCTCATAATTATATAACTAATTCATTCCTAAGCATACATTAATCATTCACTATATATATCAGGTACTGTGTTGATGACAGAAATATAAAGAATAATAAGACATATATACTAATCTCAGGTCCCTTAAAATCATAGAAACAAATGCAAAATAATATAGTATGTTTACACTGCTTTTCTAGCAATATGAATTGAAAGGTTTGGGGACTTGGAGGATCAATGGAACTACAGGAAAGTCTTCATCAGAAAAGTAACATTTGATATGACTCAAATGATAGGAATTTTTCAAGAAATAGTAATATGCACAAAAGTTTAAAGTTGTGAAAGAGCCTACTAGAATATTTCAGCTAATAATTTAATGATTTAGGAATATGGGATTTGTTAAGGGGAATACTGAACGATGACTAAAAGTTATATTGGGCTAGATTGTGAAATGTACTAAATTTTAAAATAAATATGTTGGTTTCCAGAAGGAATTAGAAGCCAATAAGCAGTGGAGTAACAGAATGTTCTTTGTATTTAGCAGAACACCTGTGGAATAGTGTCAAAGATAAATTGTACATCATAATGAGATACTGTAATATAACTAAACCACTCATGGATTTGGGGGATATTTTAAGTTATTATTAACTAACACAAACTTAATTAAATAATAATTAATTTAAATAATATAAAAGTGGTATCTTTTTGAATTTGACTTTTATATTATTCCACAATTTTCCTTAGAAAATTTCAGAAATGACACAAATATGTCTCATTCACGTTGTTTTGAATGAAATTTTTATCTATTTCATAATTTGTTATGTATTATGTGAAAATTGCTTTTTCTATACATACCTTTTGCAATTCAATTTGACATAGATTTATTAAACATTTATTAAGGACTATTTATAATTCTAGATACTCTAGAAAAAAAACACGACTACAATTTAAAGGAATTATAATCCAATAGGGGAGATAAAGTCTAGTAGACATTATAGAGGCTTTTGAGTTCTAAGCAAGAAATAGGAACTTTATAGGAAATGTGAACAGCTAAAATATTAATTAGGGCAGAGATATAGTCACAACCACACCCTAGAATGTATACTTTGTTGAAATAAGTAAGATAGATAAGACTTGAAAGCAGACTCATGAAAACTTTATTAGCAGTCAAAAAGACATGATTATGGGACAGACAAATGAGTATAATCAATTTCAAATTCCTAGACTACATAATTCTTTAATAAGAATTGGGAGGAAAATAAACCTGATTGTGGACAAATACAATGTTCTGTTTTGTGGACATTTAATATTTCATAATACCCACTCTCCTCTTATTTATTCATTTCTGTAATAAAAAAGAAGAGTGTCCGAATTGGTGAAGGTGATTTTCTATAATCAAAAAGAATTTAAATATAACAGATTTGAAAACATGTGATTTGTGAAATTTTGTGACAGAATAATATGCTAGGTTCATATTCATTATTTTATTAGATCACCACATCAACCCATGAAATAATTAATTGGAAATTTTTGAGGAAGCAAAGAGTTTGTTGTAGGAAGACACTGAATTAGGGATTAATGTCATCTAAAGCAGTGCTTCTCTGTTTTTATGTGCATCTGAATCAACTGAGGATTTTGATAATATGTCAGTTCTGATTCAGTAAATCTAGAGCAGGGCCTAAAATGATGCATTTCTAACAATCTCCCTAGTGATCCCCTTTGTGCTGGTCCACAGACGGTAGTTTGCAGAGCAAGGATCTAGAGCAGTGGTTCACAAATTTCAGTTATTTTTTCTTAAGCATTTAATTTGCTTCCTTTTAATTTTATGAATAATGCTGGCACTAACATCCTTCAACAAAAATCTTTGTTTACAAGTCTGAATATTTCTTTAAAAGGCTATGTAAATTTCAAGGATTTTTCTATACATTGTAAAATTACTCAAAAAATATTGAATTAACTTATACTCTCCCTAATATGTTTTGATTTACCCAATTTTTACTCATTTAAATAACTATTACTTACCAATAGTAAAAATGGGGTAAATAACAACTTATACTGAAAAGAGACTTAGTACATTTTCTTGAGAGCAATGTCTCAATATAAATGAAAATTCTTGAGATTTATCCTTTCAACTGGTAAGTTCTCACTTGAAATCTCATGTGATTGCCATCTGATGACAGCTAAGACTGGATTTACACATGTTTAGAACTTCAGATGGGATAGCTAGAAATTCTAGTTGAATATTTCTCTACTCTAGATATTTTCTTCAACATGCCTAGGTTGGGCTTCCTAACAGTATTGTGGTTTTAGTGTAGTTGGACTTTGTTATAGTTTAGATCTAGAATATCCTCAAAAAGCTCATGTGTTTGAGTCCATCCCATATATTGATTCTTGGTTTTAATTCTTGCATCACAGGAGACATTAAGGAAGTTGGGGCCTAATCCCACATGATGAAGATTATGGCCTACTTTTTCTTCTATTAGACACAAGGTCTCTCATTATATTCCTAAGTCCTTGATCAATTTTGAGTTGAGTTTTGTGCATGGTGAGAGATAGGGGTTTAATTTCATTTTGTTGCATTCTGATTTCCAGTTTTCCCAGCACCATTTGTTGAAGAGGCTATCGTTTCTCCAATGCATGTTCTTGGCACCTTTGTCTAATATAAGATAATTGTAGTTTTGTGGGTTAGTCTCTGTGTCCTCTATTCTATACCATTGGTCTACTAGTCTGTTTTGGTGCCAAAACCAGGCGGTTTTTGTTACTATTGCTCTGTAGTATAGTTTAAGGTCTGGTATAGTGATGCTACCTGCTTCACTCTTCCTGCTAAAGATTGCTTTAACTATTCTAGGTCTCTTATTTTTCCAGATGAATTTCATGATTGCTTTTTCTATTTCTCTGAGGAATGTCATTGGGATTTTTGATCAGAATTGCATTAAATCTGTATAGTGATTTTGGAAGTAGGGTCATTTTGATAATATTAATTCTACCTATCCAATAATCTGTGAGGTGAATAGAGAGCCTACATCTTGGGAGCAAATCTTTACCCCTCACACATCAGATAGAGTACTAATCTCTAGGGTATATAAAGAACTCAAAAAGCTAAACACCAAAACAAAACAAAAAAACAAAACCAATCAAACAAAAACAAAACAAAAAACCACAAATAACTCAATCAATAAATGGGCCAAGGACCTGAACAGACACTTCTCAGAAGATGATGTACAATCAATCAACAAATCTATGAAAAAATGTTCATCATCACTAGCAATTAGAGAAATGCAAATCAAAACCACAATAAAGATTTCATCTCACTCCAGTAAGAACGGCAGCCATTATGAAGACAAACAACAATAAGTGTTGGCAAGGATGTGGATAAAAGGTACACTCATACACTGCTGGTGGAACTGCAAATCGGTGCAGCCAATATGGAAAACAGTATGGAGATTTCTTGGAAAATTGGGAATGGAACCACCATTTGACCCAGCTATCCCTCTCCTCGGTCTATACTCAAAGGACTTAAAAACAGCATACTGCAGGGACACAGACACATCAATGTTCATAGCAGCACAATTCACAATAGCTAAACTGTGTAACCAATCTAGATGCCCTTCAAGAGATAAAAAAATGTGGCATATATACACAATGGAATATTATTCAGCAATAAGAGAATAAAATCATGGCTTTTGCAGGTAAATGGATGAAGTTAGAGAAGATAATGCTAAGTGACTTTAGGCAGTCCCCAAAAACCAAATGCCAAAAGTTTTGTGTTTTGTTTTTTATATATATAAGGAGGCTGATTCATAGTTGGATAGGGTGGGAGCATGGGAGGAATCATGAACTCTATATAGGGCAGAGGGGTTGGTGGGGAAGGGAGGAGGCATGGAGTTATTAATGATTTTGGAATGTGATGATCATTATTTTCCAAAATACAGGTAGGGGAAGACACAATTGTATACAACCAGAGATATGAAAAATTGTACTCTATATGTTTAATAAGAAGTGTAATACATTCCGCTGTCATATATATATATATATACACACATATATACACACACACACATACACACACACACACACATACACATACACACACACTCATGTGTTCAAGTCTTGATATCCAATGCACCATTGTCTAAAGGTGGGTCTTTTGGAAAGTGATTGGTTCATGAGGGCTCTGACCTCATCAATGGATTAATTCATTGGCACCTGAATGGACTACTAGGCAGTGGTGGATAGTGTATACAGATTGAACATGGTTGGCAGAAGCAGATAATGGGGACAGGAGAGTTGCCCTTTGGGACTATATCTTGTCCTGGGCCTCTTCCCTTAACCCTGATTTCTGGCTGCCATAGCTGAGAAGATTTCCTCTGCCATGCCCTTCCATCATGATGTTCTGCCTTGCCTAAAGCCAAAAGCAATGGAGCCAAAACCTCTGAATCCATGGGCCATAATAATTCTTTCTCCTTGTCAGGTATTTGGGTCACCAATGAAAACTAACTTCTTATATGGCTGCTGGCTTGCACCACAGTGAGCCTTTCAAGAGACCCAGATGGAAGCTGCAAGGCTACTTATGACTTAATGTTGAAAGTCATTCAGTGCCATTTCAACTGTTGGTCAAAAACAAGTCATAAACATAACTGAGATTCAAGGAGAAGGAACTACACAGGGGCACAAGTACTGGGAGATGAGTGGAGGTCATGTATGTGTGTAATTTGTTTGAATTGACATTTATTTCAGGAAATTTTTTCAACTGTTGATTGGCTATTTGTAAATCATGAAATTAACTCACAAGTTGCCATAAATGCTTCTTATTTACTGCAGAAAAATCCTGAAGAAGGAAGAGCCAGTATTTACAAATCAGTGATCATCAATACTTCTAAGGAGATGATGTGCTTCAGTGACTACCCCATCCCGGATCATTATCCTAACTTCATGCACAATTCCCAGATCCTAGAATATTTCAGGATGTATGCCAAAGATTTCGACCTTTTAAAGTATATCCAGTTCAAGGTAGGCAGTTTTGTGGGTGTCTTTGTGTTTGAAGTTGTTCACCAAGTAAATGAATGTGGCTTCATTAACCAGTATGTAAATGTAAATATTAGAGCGATATACTCGAGTACAAAAACTTAAGAGCTTTCATGGAAAGCTCTCTCTTATATATTTTGGCTGCAGATACAGAAAGATACCTGCCCGAGTATTTTCATTGCCTTCATTTCACATTCCCTGCTTATAATCAAGGAGATGAGGGGAATGAATAAGTATGGGAACTTTGAATCCTTCTGTTCCCCAAACTTGTCCACTATTTCTTAATTATTTTATACTTTCTGAAGCACTTTTGAATATATTATTTTATATGATCATCACAAAGTACTTAGTGACTGGGAAGTTATTGAGAAAGCAAAGAAGTTGAATCAGGTGGAGAGTGTAGAACATTGAACTGGGAAACAAACCCCTGAATTCTGGCCCTTGTTCGTACCACTAATTAGTAACCTAAGACAAGTAAGTTTCTCAACTTGAATTTTACCTTAATTTTATTTTCTGTAAAAGAAGGTGATTGTACTGTATAACTTTTGGTTCCTTCCTTTTCTAAAGTCTGCCATGATTTTCCCATAATTTATAATCATGGCCATATTAAATCACCTGGCATAAAGTCCAAACATTCCACCTTTTTATGTTTAGCAACAATAATAAAGTGGCAACATTTGGTGACAATTTCCAAAGCCAGTTATTTATAGCCCAGTGGTGCATCTCTTCATTTGTTTAAGTGACACTTTTTGAATAAGTTTATTACTGTACTAAGCAGTGATGATGCAAAGACAAAAAAAAACCATAAGTAACTTAACAGTCTAAGTTAAGGACAGAGAAAAATGAAGAAAATTATTATTATACATATAAGTAATAAACCAAGTGACAAGCGCTATAGAGAGCTATACATTTGCAGCTCAGAAGAGGGATGTTTAACTCATCAGGGCAGAGGAATCAAGTTCCAGGAAAGATTTTTGGAGAAGACAATGTCCAAGCTGAGGCTTCAGTAGGAAGGAGTCCTCCAAATGAAGAAGGAATAAAAGGGTGATCCAAGTAGAAGAACCAGCTTGTGTAAAAACACATGACAGGAAATATAAATAGTACAGGATGGTTAAAGCATAGACAGTGTCTCTATTAGTCAACAAAGACATTATAGCCAAGACCCTAGAAGCACATTGGAATACATTCTTGATGTTTCCTTTGGCTGGGCAGAGTAACCCATATTTATTGTTTCTCTTTTTTTTTTTTTTTTTTTTTTTTTGGAAAAGCTAAAAATTATGCTACTGACTACCCTATCTCACAACCTGTTTCTTTATAGTTACTTGTAAAATGGGCATATGTAGAAGGCAAACAGAGATTTCTTTATAAAAAATAAGAGCCACTGACATATGTTCCTGCTCTAACAGGAAAGGTAGCCTCATAGTCACATGTTTAAGCCCAGTCAAAGAGAACAGGACTTGGGAATAAAAAGACATCAGACAGTTTAAGGATGTCTGGGGTTAGTGGAGAAATAGGTGTTTAGTGCTGAGTGCCACAGAAGTACAGGAGAAATCCAAGCTTTATTCAGGTGCTACAATGCCTTAAGACTTATTGTCCTAGCAATTTCTACTTTTCTAGAAGCAGAGGAGAATACACTGGTCTGTCAACTCTGTTTTACTTTGTCTGCCTTATAGTTTTCTCACTCAGACCACAGGCCCAAACAAAACTGTTCTTTATGGAGGATGAAAATCAAATACTCTTGCAAGGACCCCAATGATGTGATGGTGCCTATGGTATCAGCCCTTTGTGTAACATTTTGCAGGAAAGGTCATGTCAGGGAAGATACCCACTGTACAGGCTCTGTGTATGTCACTTTTCTTTCAGACTACTGTGTGCAGTGTGAAGAAGCAGCCTGATTTCTCTACTTCAGGACAATGGGAGGTGGTCACTGAGTGTGAAGGAAAAAAGGAGGTTAATGTCTTTGATGGAGTCATGGTTTGCACTGGCCATCACACTAATGCTCACTTACCTCTGGAAAGTTTTTCAGGTTAGTGACCTTCTAGGAAGGAGATTGACATTTGAGCCATGCCTATGACCCTGAGAAATAGAAGGGTTATGGTCTGAGTGATTTTTACCTTGGGGTGAAATAAGAGCATAATTATGCATGTTCCCTTGAAGATGGAATAACTTGTATTACTGCCATTTGGGGACTAGAGTTAATGGTAATTTTAGAGTTTAGAGGTCTGTAAACAATCATGCCACCAATTAATGACATTTCAGTTAAGGCTGGAGTACATATAGAATGGCGATCCCATAAGATTATAAGGGGACTGAAATTTTTCTATTGCTGAATAGTATCATAACCATTATAACATCATGGTGATACTGATGTACAAAACCTTCTGTGCTGTCAGTTGTATAAAATTATAACCCATACAATTACGTATGTGGTACACAATACTTAATAATAAACAACTGTGTTACTGGTTCACATATTTACTGTGCTATATATTTGTTTTGGTGTGTAGTCCTTCTACTTATAGAAAAGTTTACTGTAAAACTGCCTGCCATGTTACACCAGCAATAACCTCACATGTCTCATGATTATTGTGGATCTTGACTGCATCAAGAGGCCATATTGAGTGGCTGGCCCATACAATATAGGCTTATGTAGGTACTTCTGTGATTTTTAACAATGATGAAACCAACTTACAGTAAAATTTTAAGAATGTATGTATATCTGTCAAGTGGCACATGATTGTATTTAGCTTTACAATAACTTTGATTTTCCTTTTTATTTTTAATTAATTTATTTATTTTAATTAGGTATACATGACAGCAGAATGCATTTTGATTCATTGTATAGCACAACTTTTGCAGCACAACTCTTCATTTCTCTGGTTGCACATGATGTACTGTCACACCATATGTGCTGTCATACATGTACGTAGGTTACTGATGTCCATCTCATTCCACCATCTTTCCTACCCCCAACTTTGGTTTTCCTAAGGATCATAAAGGAAGACTGTGGAACACTTACTTAGTATTGGTTCAGATATAAAATTTTTCAGTAATTGAGGAAACAAACAAATGTTGAATTTCTAAGGCTTAAATGAAAGCTTGAATAGTTTAGTTTCAATTTTGGTCCTAAACTTTTTAAAAAAAATTCACTTTATGTATATCCTAGAGTATATGAAAACATATATACTCTAATTAAAACAGGAGTATATAATTAAGGGAATGAACGACAAAAAGAGAATGGCAGTTTTCTGAGGCAGTTTGGATTTATGAGTCTACAAATCCAAAATACAAACTACTTATGATAAAGGGATAACAAGTTACTATTCCAAGGCTCTGGAAGAAAAAAAATAAGCAAAAGTATTTAGAAAGACAAGAGTAGCTGAATAAAGGGAGAACATGTGGAGAATATGTGCTTCAACTTTAAATTCTATAAAAGAATTTTACAAATGATATCCATTATATAAACTATCATCCAATAATTATTTTCTGTTCTCTTGCAGGAATTGAGAAGTTCAGAGGACAGTATTTCCACAGTCGAGACTATAAAAACCCAGAGGCATTTGCTGGGAAAAGAGTCATTATAATTGGCATCGGGAATTCTGGAGGGGATCTGGCTGTAGAGATTAGCCACACAGCCAAGCAGGTTTGAATCAGTGATTTACTTTGCTTCATTCTATCTTCAGTCTCACCAGGGAGATAGACCCAACAGAGTATAGATGGCTGCACACTGCCCACTAGTGCCACTGGCAAATATAGGGCTTGGTTTCATTGCTTCAGTTGGCATTACGGTAGATGCCATAATGGTTAGAGTTCCATTACTCAATTGGCTTCATACTAAGGAATAACTTCACTGCTTCAGGTTGCACTCATGATCCCAGTTATCCTCTCCTGGCTTTGATGAAGATCAAATATTTGCTGGAAGAGGTTGGAAGAATGCAACATTGACAGTGTGAATTGTCCATTGGCCAGAAGAAATGCCATGTTCTCATATACACATGTGGAAAGCACACTGTGGTTATTGAAAACTTTTCATTAAAAATTTGTGGGTGAATTTCCTTTTTGCCCCCCAAATGGGGAAAAAAGAAGCAACCTAATCTTTCCCAAAACAATGCGGATATCGGCATAAAGAGTGTCTGCATAGTAGCATATGTGAACAGATTGTGTCCGCCTTTGCACAGAATGGCAGTCATTTCAAAGCAACTTCTATCTCCTTGGTTTTTTTGTTTTGTTTGTTTTGGTTTCTGTATCATAGATTTTGAGCTTTGAAGAAAGTGTCTTCACTATAAACTTCTAGGAAAAGGCATGCTATTATTATATTTTTGTCTTCATTGAATCATAACTTTATTAGTAATAGGTGAATGCTTGGTTGTTCTTCAGTAACTTTAATTATGCTATACTTCTTTATAAATATGCTTCAAATTATTTTTTAAAACAGAAGTTTAATGACACAATTTTGTTAAATGACCCTTACCTAGCAACTTGGTTCCAATAATTTCTCAATACTATTTTCATCTATCAATATATAAGTGATCTCATATGTTATTCTGTGAACTAATTCCACAAACATTTATTAGGAAGTAATTATATAAACAAGAAAGAGTAAAAAACACATGTGGTAGAATGATGTACAATGTAGGTAGTGGGGATCCATGCAAAAGTCTTCTTTCATATCAAGTGGTCATTTCTAAGGAAGCTGGACCTAACCTGCACTATGGAATTAAAATTTCCCAGGAACAAAATATTCAGAGTGTGGAGATAAGGTAGCCATATTTGTGAGAAAGCCCTGGGAAAACACATAGCAAACACATCTGCATAGCAGGGGCAACATCCTCACAGCACTAATGCAAACTGAAGAAATTTAATTGCTGAGTTCTAGCTTTTTGCTTTACATATTAAAATGTATTTATATTTAAGAGAAGTTGTTTGTAAAGTCAAAATTTTTAAATGGGTCTATAAATTTCAGTGCATAACAAAATTTTGGTTTAACCCTGTGGTATAATGATTTGTGAAAGCATCCCTTTCTCATCAGGTTAATTTCATACACAATTATACTGATTTAACAATTTTCCTTATAAACCAGATTTATAAATATATTGTTTGCTTAAAACAAAGTATTGATGGAAAAGTTGACATAAGTATGACAGCCATTAAGCATTTATTCAGTGTTTACTGTATGCCACACTTTTTTTATAAAAATTATCACAGCAGTCTTGTGATGTAAGTGTTGTTGTAACTATTTTATAAATAGGGAGCCCTTGAATTAAGGCTATAAGCATTAAACTAAATCATCTGAATCCCAAGACCATGCAGGCTCTTTCAACTGTGAAATGTAAAAAGCACTTAAATCTGATAGGGCTTAAAATTACTCTCTGTGAGGATATATGTGTGAAGTAAAGAACTATACCTTTGTAGACAGGCATCTTTTTACGTGAGAGCTTAGACAAAGACTATGAAACAATATACTAATCTACAGTAACACTCTAGAAACTTCTTCCAGGGGGTAAAGTTGAAAGTGTAATGTTGAAAATGTCCTGATACCTCTGCCAGGTAATTGAATATCAACCTTAATCCATTCTGAACATGTATTTTTAGCCAGAAAAGAACAAAGAATTACTGAAAAATTTCCTGGGTTCTATTAGCAATCTTTATTTTTTCCCCATTCAATAATCAATAGAACATTTCTTAATAGGATTTAGAGTCAGTCAGATGTGGGTTAAAAATTCAGTTTGTCTCTTAATAGCTATATGTTCTCTGGCAAATTTTTCATCTTCTTGATGTCCCTCACCCATAAAATGAGGATAACAGTGGCTTCCTCAAGGGATTGTTGTGTTACCATTGTAAAACACATTAGTCAGTGTCTCATGCCTGTAATTTCAGCTACTCAGGAAGCTAAGGCAGGAGTTTTGCAAATTTGAGGCCAACATGAACGACTTAGAGAGACCCTATATCAAAGTAAAGTAATAATTTTTTAAAGAAGGCTAAGGATGTAGCTCAGTGGTAGTGCCTTTGCTGAGCATACATTTGGCCCTGAGTTTCATCCCCAGCACCTCAAAAAAGAAAAAAGAATACAAAGAACTTAGTATCCAGAGTTACAGGTCACAAGTCTCATTACATGAAAGTAACGATGATGTGCTGAGGAGACTAAGAGATGTGCAGGCTAACCCTCCCACTGTGAAGAAAACACAATTGGACACAATTGGAGAGACAAATTAAGAGCATAGAAAGTTTCACATCATATAAATGACATAAATGGTAAATAATAGTTCTTAATAATGCAAACAATGTCAATGACAAAAAGACTGGAGATTTTGGATTAAATGATATCCAGTTGCTTTCAGTTTTATTATTACATGATTTTTTTTTTTTTTTGGTACTCGGGATTGAACCCAGGGGCACTTAGCCACTGAGCCACATCCTCAGCACCCCTTTTTTTAAAAATATTTTTTTAAAGATGGACACAATATCTTTTTATTTATTTATTTTTATGTGGTGCTGAGAATCGAATCCAGTGACTCACATGTGCGAGGCAAGTGTTCTATTGCTGAGCTATAACCCCAGCACCCTCAGGACCTTTTTATATTTTATTTAGAGATAGAGTCTCACTGAGTTGCTTAGGACCTTGCTAAGTTGCTGAGGCTAGCTTTGAACTCATGATCCTCTTGCCTCAGCCTCCAGAGCCACTGGGATTAAAGGTGTGTGCTCTGCTGCACCTGGTCTATTGCATGACTTTTTTTAAAAAAATATATATTTTTTATTTGTATATGGTGCAGAGAATTAAACCCAGTGCCTCACACATGCTAGGCAAGTGCTCTACCACTGAGCCACAACCCCAGCCCCATAGTTGCTTATGACAATACAATGATCTTGACATATCATACATTTGAATCAAATGGGGTATGATTTTTAATGAGTCCTATAGGTGGTAAATGCTAGTGAAGTTCAGAGAAGGGAGAGAGAATTATCAGCCTGAAAGGTCAATGGTATTCTCATGGAGGATGCAGACTTGATCTGGACCTTAAAAATGAATGGGCTGAAGAAAATTCAAAAGAGGAGGACTTTTCAGGCACATTGGCTTTAAACAGAAATGTAGTGGTAGATCACAACAAGACATATTCTTTGACAGTGTTTGGGAAGGAAAATTTTTAAAAGATTGTTCAGAACTAAAATGCCACACTAGTAAGTATGAACTTAAATCTTGAAGAAAGTGAGAGTGCTTTCAGATAGTGAGACAGAATGACAAAAGTGAACAATATTTCCCATGCCTTAGGTATTCCTCAGCACCAGGAGAGGGGCTTGGATCCTGAATCGTGTAGGGGACTACGGATATCCTTTTGATGTGGTACACTTTTCTCGACTTAAACATCTTATATCAAAGATATGTGGTCAAGCATTAACAAGTACATTTTTGGAAAAACGTATGAATCAAAGATTTGATCATGAAATGTTTGGCCTGAAGCCTAAACACAGGTATGTTCTCAGGATGGGAATGGGTTTGGTAACAGCCAAGGCATAAGAATAAGGACTGTTCACACAGGCTAATAAAGCTACCTCTACCCATACATTAAGAAAACATTTTAAAAAATGTTTTTTACCTATCAACCACAGAAGATCAAGATCTGCTGGTCTCACTCTCATTGACATTAGTCATTTTCTTATTCTGTCAGATATCAGTTCTTTTTATATGGTGCCCAACAACAAAAATGTAATAGAGGGCAATGCCTCATTCAGTCATTCAACAAATATGGGGTACCTGTTGTGAGCAAGGCATTATATTGGGCATGAAAATACAGAGAGAAAAGACATAATAATAAAAATAACACCCTGCCCTTTTTAAAAAAAAAAAAATTGAGACAGGGTCTTACTAAGTTGCAAATGGGACCTCTCTAAGTTCTAAGGCTGGCCTCAGACTTTTTTTTTTTAATATTTTTTAGTTGTCAATGGACCTTTATTTATTTATTTATATGTGATGCTGAGAATCGAACCCAGTGCCTTGCACATGCTAGGCAAGTGCTCTACCACTGAGCCACCACCCTAGCCCCCCACATCTTGCCTTTTTTTGAAGACTTTAATTAGAAGCACAGCAATGAGCATATATATTATCTCATTTAATCCTCACAAATGGCCCTATGGGTCAGTGCCATTTTTATGTCTATTTTACAGATATAAAATATTGAAACTTAGAGAAACTAAGTAATTTGCCCAAAGGCAACATGAGTAACAAATGGAAGACTTCAGAAATGGATCTTACCTTAAATATACAAATGAAAAGACAGACAACAGAATATGACAAAGAAATGAATAGAATGCAATGAGAGTCTAAAGAATGAGTTCTTATATAGCCAAAGGCACATTATGAAAGAATTTCTATATACTGACTTTAAATGACTTTTTTCCTGTCCAACTTTTTATTTTTGAAAATGTTCAGATCTACAGAAAAGTAGCACAATAATAAATACATTGAACATCCTTATATTTTACCTAGATTCACCTATCATAATAGTTTGCTATATTTGCTTTTTCTCTCTTCCCTCATGAAAGATAGATCCAAACAATATGTAGTGTACATACATACTTAAGTACACATTTTTTTCTGAAAATAAGTAAAAATCATTAAGACATACCCCCCCAAAAGGGCATTCCTCCATTTCAGAAATTTAACATTGATAAAAATACATTTTCTAAAATGTTGGCATATTCAGAGTTCCACAGAAGTCCCAATAATATTCTTTTCTTTTTTTTTTTTTTTTTTTTTTTTTTCCTTTTGGTACTGGGGATTGAATCCCGAGAGTCACTTTACCACTGAGTTATATCCCCAGCCCTATTTATTTTTTATTCTGAGATAGGGTCTCACTAAGTTGCTTTGGGCCTTGCTAAATTGCTGAAGCTGGCCAAAACTTAAAATCCTCCTGACTCAGCCTCCCAAGTTGCTGGGATTACAGGCATGCATCACTGCAATCAACCCAATAATCTTCTTTATAATAAGCTTTTCTTTTTCTCTTCTATATCCAGAATCCTAAAAAATGTTAATCACACCATTTCACTTAGTTGTCATGTCTTTTTTAATTTGAAATAATAATTCTCTATCCTTCCTTTTTTTCATACTAGGTATTGAAACTAGGAGCGCTTTACTACTGAGCTACATCTGCAATTCTTTTAATTTTTTTTTTTTTTTTGAGACAGGTCTCAGTAAGTTGCTAAAGCTGTCTTCCAACTTGTAATCCTCCTGCCTCAGCCTCCAGAGTCACTGGGCTTATAGGCATGCACCACCATGCTTGGCCATTCATTTTTTTTTTTAATATGGACTTTTATTCTCTTCCTCCTCCTTCTCCTTCTCTTCTTCCTCCTCTCCTCTCCCTATATCTTCTTCCTCCTACTCTTCTTTCTTTTCCTTCTCCTTCTTCTTTCCAAGGCATGGTTTTTGTAGAATACCTCTAAATTTTTAGTTGCATTGTATCTTAGCATATATACTACATAAGTGATATTATCTTCTTAGTGAATCCCATCAGGACCCACATGATGTCAGTTTATTCTATATTAATGATGCTAAATTTGATTGCGTTTTAAAAAGTGGCATCTTCCATGTTTCTCCAGTATAAAGATATTTTTCCCCTTGAAATTAATTAAATGAGATGATACTGGGACACTGTGTTCCCTAACAACTTTTCATTGAATTATTTAAGCATGAATATCTTTTGTAGTTGCAAAACAAATTGAGGTTTTATTGAATAATAATAGACAAGCAAATAGGGTCAGCATGTAGCATTCTAATTGTAATAGCTTAGAATAGCAAAAGGCACATTATACCCTGAGAGTTGCACACAGTCTGGTATACCTAGACTTATATGGCAAAGCTTGAAGAGTAGTTGAATACATCTCTAGGTGTATAAGGCATGAAACCTTTTGTATGCTCTGCTAAATAAAAAGTATGAGGGGCTGGGGATTCAGCTCAGTGCTTGACTAGAACACACAAGGCTCTGAGTTTGGTCCTTAGTCCTGAGGCAGGGGAACAAAAAAAATAGTTTGGCATGAAGACAGCAAATCCATTCAAGTGAGTGACATATTAACAACAAGTCTATAATCTATTTTACAATGACCAGGCATGTATCACTGCACCTGACCCAATAATATTCTTTATAGATTCTTTTCTTTTCTAAATCAAAGGATCCTAAAATCTTGTTTATTTGCCTTTCTTATTCCAAGGCAAATGGTATAGAGGGGATATGAGAAGGGAGCCTTAAAGACAACTGTAATTGTTCAGGTGAGACAGTGAGTAAACAAAACTATTCTAGGAATTCTTCTTTATTAAGAGAGAAAGAACAAAGGCGTGGTGAGCAGATATGAGACAGTTTTGTGGCTTAGGCAACTATGTGGATGGTGGTACTACTAGTGAAAAAGAATAGGTTTAGAGAGAAAGATGAAATCATGAGGTTGGAATGCAGAACAGAATCTTCCTAAAGGTTAGAATCAAAGCAGATTTAATTCAACAAATCAGGTATAGTTGTAAAACGTATAATATTCCTGAGGCTAGGCCAGGAAGATGATAGGATGAGGGTTCTCAGAGCCTGCTGACTTAAGTTCAGGAATTAAGACTGTTTTAAAACTGAATCAAGAGGCTGGGACTGTAGCTCAGTGGTAGAGCACTCGCCTAGCATGCATGGGGCACTGGGTTTGAGCCTCAGCAGCCCATAAAGCTAAATAAATAAAGGTACTGACCATCTACAACTAAAAAATTAAGATTATTTTAAAAAACTGAATCAAGACTTTTTTTCTAAAGACCCAAGATACTGGAAACCTGATTTATTTATTTTGATACCCTTATTCCATACTTATCATATCCAAAGTATTCCAAGAGAGTTTATAGAAAACTATTTTGATAGAAATTCTAAAATCCTAGGCTGCATAACATCAGTCAAGTCATTTAATTTCTCTAGACCTCAGTTTCTTCATTCATACAACCTGGATAATGACATCTATCCTACCAGCTTCATAGAGTTTGTGTGACTGTCAAAGAAGTTAATACATGGAAATGTAATTTAAATTCTAAATTGCTGTACATATGTAATTTATTACACAGTTTGGAAAATGAATGTCTAAGTCTACCTCTTGGGCCTTTGAAATTAGAAATGAAACAATATTAACAGCCAAGTTCTGTCAGACTAATTGATATATGAACAGAAACTATTGGCCTATGGCCTTAAGATACCACAGAGCATTATTATAACTTGAGAAACCACATATGCACTCCTCAAATAAGACTCTTGTTCCTTCACTTTGGGGAAGGAAGGTATTGCCTTCCCCTTTCAGTGACTTCCAGAGTTCATCCTTTTCAGTCTTGTGTCCTGAAAAGCTGACATAAAGTAAAACTGGTGTAAAGTGGGACTTTTCCAAATTTCACAGGTAAACTGAGGGGAAACCATTGATGTATTGTTTAACCACCTCCACCAAAGCAAAAATTTACTTACATGATTTATTTCTCTCTTTCCCTTTCTTTCCATCTCTCGGTCACTCTCATTTCTCATTCTCTTCATCTTTATTGTCACACGTAGAGCTCTGAGCCAGCATCCAACAGTAAATGATGATCTGCCTAACCGTATAATTTCTGGCTTGGTGAAGGTGAAAGGAAATGTGAAAGAATTCACAGAAACAGCTGCCATATTTGAGGATGGCTCCAGAGAGGATGACATTGATGTTGTTATCTTTGCAACAGGCTATAGATTTGCCTTTCCTTTTCTTGAAGATTCTATCAAAGTGGTCAAAAATAAGATATCCCTATATAAAAAAGTCTTCCCCCCCAACCTAGAAAAGCCAACTCTTGCAATCATAGGCTTGATTCAACCCTTAGGAGCCATTATGCCGATTGCAGAGCTCCAAGGACGCTGGGCTACTCAAGTATTTAAAGGTAAGTGACAATAAAAATTCACTCCTTAATTATTTGGTGATGTTTAGTTATGTTTCTGTGCTTGATTTTAAAAAGCAGTATGTTTGACCAAAATCTTTAGAGCTGCATAATATCTAGCACAAAGTTAGTACTAGAAAACTTATTTTTAAGTGAATCTAACGTAATAATTGATAACCATAGACATATCTTAGAATCACCTGGGATATTTTCCCAGCTTAGGCATGCTTTGATCTTATCCCTGGTGATACTTATTCAGTAAATGTGGGAGGGGCAGGCACAAGATTTTTGACAATATTGTTCTCCAGTTAATTCCAATGTGTACTTCAGATTAGAATCCACTCATCTAAATTTTAGACAATTGGTATATATTTGTGAAGTAAAAGAATTTCATCTTTCATTATGAAGAATGTCAAATATAGAAATGGTGTGACTTAATTTCATACAATAAGTTAACACTTGGTAGATTAATCCAGAATGTAGAATATTCAACTTTCAAATCCTTACATCCTGCCCCCGTTTATGTCCCCTCTTTCAGTTTTGACTAGAAGTACATAAGGAAAAAAAAAAACTTTGAGCTTTGGGATAGTAGGCTCAATATGAGTCAGCAGATGATAAGGGATCCAAAAGGCTTCTTTAAATCTAGCATCATCCCAGAACATCATAATTGTTCTCTAAACTGGTCAGATTACCAACTAAAGACATTGTAAAAGTGAAACTGGAATTCACTGAATAAGGAGAAAGATAAGAATGGTTTAAGGAATGTGAAAACATATCATTTGAAATACAAATAAAGTTACTGGAGAAGTTTAGGCTAAAGAAGTTAATATCTGAGAGTTCTCTTCAAATATTTGAAGGGATACTCATTGGATAAGATTTAGACTTACTTAGTAGAGCAAAGAGTCAAACTAGAACCAAGGAATGAAATGTTGAGGGTTGCATAATATCAGCTTAACATTTAAAAAAAAAGACATTTTTTTCTTTTATTTTTTTTTATCCATATAAAGTTTTTTTTTAATTTGTTTTTTTTTTTTAGATATACATGTCAATAGGCTGTATCTTGACATATTATATATTAATGGAGTGCAACCCATTCCAATTTGGATCCCATTCTTGTGGTTGAACATGCTATGGAGTTACACTAGTCGTGTATTTATATATAAGCATAGGAAAGTTACATCTATTTAATTCTACTTTCTTTCTTATTCTCAGTCCTTCATTTCCCTTTTTCTAATCCAGTGAACTTCTATACTTTCCTCCCTATACCCTCTTGTTATGGGTTAGCATCCACATATCAGAGAGTACTTCAGCCTTCGGTTTCTTGGGACAGGTTTATTTCATTTAGCATGAAATTCTCCAGTTCCATTCACTTAATGCCAAATGCCATAATTTGATTCATCTTTATGACTGAGTAATAATATTCCATTGTGTACATATGCCACACTTTCTTTGTTCATTCATCTGTTGATGGTACATAGTTTGGTTCCATAGCTTTGCTATTGTGAATTGAGCTGCTATAAATATTGATGTGGCTGCGTCACTGTAGTGTGCTGATTTTAAGTCCTTTGGTTATAAACCTATGAGTGGGATGACTAGGTCAAGTGGTGGTTCCATTCCAAGTTTTCTGAGGAATCTCCATAACTGCTTTTCAGATTGGTTAGCACCAGTTTGCATTTTCACCAGCAATGTGAATATACATTTCTCCCCACATTCTTGCTGACTTTTATTGTTACTTGTATTCTTGATAACTGCCGTTCTGACTGAAGTGAGATGAACTCTCAAGTGTAGTTTTAAGTGGCATTTCTCTAATTGCTAGAGATGCTGAACATTTTTCCATATATTTTTGACCATTTGCATTTCTTCTTCTGTGAGTTGCCTGTTCAGTTTTTTGCCCATTGATTGGGTTATTTGGGTTTTTTGGTTTTTTTTTTTTTTTTTTGGTGTTAAGTTTTTTGAGTTCTTTGTATATCCTGGAGATTAATGCTCTCTCTGAGGTGCAGATGGTAAAGATTTTCTACCAATCTGTAGGCTCTTTGTTCAAATTCTTGATTGTTTCCTTTGCTATTTAGTTTAATACCTTCCCATTTATTGATTCTTGATCCTATTTCTTGTGCTTAAGTTAAGTCAGTTCCTGAGCTGACATGATGGAGAGTTCAGCCTACTTTTTCTTCTAGTAGATGCAGGGTCTCTGGTCTAATGCCTAGGTGAATGAAAACTTTCCTGTCAACCAGTGCCCTTTCAAGATGGATTGGGCTGCCTCTGAAATTGTAAAGAATTCAAACATCATAGGAAAAGAATGTCACATGGCTAAATGGCCATTAGAACCTAACCTCCATTAGAGGTTAATGGAGGAGAGTTAAGCCTCAGAATAGAGAGAAACCATATGACTTTGTAGTTTCTTTCTAAAGAAGAAACTCTTTGATCCTTTAATTATAATAATAAAATCTTCTGTCAATACCAGTGTTTAATTGAAACTATTCAGTGTTTTTGTTGGAATTATAGCTGTTTGCCAGTGAAGATTTTTCACGGTAGCAGAGGGGAAAAATGCAGTGGTATCATAGTTGATAGGCAAAAACTATCTTTCCAAATGTTTGCCATTTCTTAATTCCTTACAGTCTATGCAGTAGGTCATGTGCTATTTGAGAGCAATGGACCACCAATCAAACATAAGTAACCCATGAGGTTGGCTTAATCCTAGTCATATTAAATGGATATTTTAATTAGATCAATTATGTAAGGAGAGAAAGTTTCATTAAAATAGGTCAGAGCATCTTAGTATACTTGAAGCAACTGGGACTCTTATTCCAGGCCCAAATGACTTGCTAAGAGGAATTGGGAACATGAGTATTTGGAAGAATCTGCATTATGGATATGAGAGTAGGTGATCTGAAGGGAAATGTAAAAAAAAAAAAAAAATCTTAGCTTCTCATGGTAGCAGAAGCCTAGCACACATTCTTCCAACTTTTGCAAAGATGGAATCTTCAGAAGAACCCCTATGACTTTACCAAACTTTCAATATGAACCCTGAGTTTTTTACTCTAGCTATAGCTTACCTGGGTCTACTTACCAAATTCTTGTCTTTCTCATCCCTGAATTCTATCTTCACTGTGTCAATTTCAAACCTTTCAGATGAACTAGTTTCTCCCAGTCTTTCATGCCTACCCAACTCAGCCTGTCCTCTTCTTTGATCTGTCCTCTCCCTACCAACTCTCATTTTCCTTCTTCCTTTGTTCTCTGGAATTATTGCCCTCTTGTCAAGAAAAATATTCCATCCTTTTCTAGAGCACTGAACCCAGAACCTTACCATGGATAAAATCAAGTTTCTTTGTTCTTTGCCTGTTTTGCAGTTCTCCCAAGGGTTCTCACTCAGCAACTTTCTTTCCTTGGAAACCATATCAAGTTATATCAATTCTTTGTATCACAAGAAGGTATTACATCATAGGACAACATTCAGGTTCTGCCACAGATTGTTATATCTGCTTTTTCAGGTCCATCTTGCACTAATCTTTACCACACATCCAATTTTCTAGAAGCACTAGATGACTTACCCACTAAGCAGCAAATATAGGAGATACCCTTGTACCTGATATTCTTTCTTGGTATGCCTTCCCTTTAATTCCTATTTACACAGGATAAACTTATGCATATGTTGTCCCTCCTTTATTAGTATATTGAAAGCTCTTTAAATAAAATAATCATGTTTATGTGCCTTTACATTCCAAGGCTAGACCAATGCCTAGCACATAGGAGGTATCTCATAAATGCCAGGTCAAATGAATACAGTATGGCCTTCATGCAAATGAAGTTCTAAATTCTGTTGTAGAAACTTCTGAAGAGCACAGCTTATCAATTCCCTTGGCCAATTTCTAGTCATGTTAAAAGGCTGGACTGGTCCAGAAGGCCTGAATGGTGGCCATATCTCTTTTCTCTTGTAACATTATACAAAAATGTGCAGGGGCAAGTCAGGATTACACAAATACAACATGCCTTACTCTGAGAGTAGATTGAAAGGCCCATTACCATAGAGTTTAATTTAGGCTCTCTTTGTTCCCACATTGTCTTGAGACCCTTGGAAAATAAACTTCAATTCCTCACTGTTCTTCAATAACACTGTTCAGCTAACATTTACTGATCTCTTAGTATGTATCCTAGGTGCTGGAGATGCAAAGATGACCAAACAGAAAATCTCTATTTTTTTCTTTTTATTTATTTTTTATTTGTTCTAATTAGTTATACATGATAGCAGAATGCATTTTGATTCACCGTACACAATGGAGCACAACTTTCTCTGGTTGTACACAATGTAGTGTTGCACCACATGTGCAGTTATACGTGTACCTAGGGGAATGATGTTCATCTCATTCCACCATCTTTCCTACCCCCATGCCCCCTCCCCTTCCCTCTCTCCCCTTTGCCCAATCAAAGTTCCTCCATTTTCCACACACACCCACTCCCATTACAGGTCAGCATCCACTTATCAGAGAGAACATTTGGCTTTTAGTTTTTTGGGACTGGCTTATTTCACTTAACATGATATTCTCCAACTCCATCCATTTACCTGCAAATGCCATAACTTTATTCTCTTTTAATGCTGAGTAATATTTCATTGTGTATATGTAACATAGTTTTTTTTTTTATCCATTCATCTCTTGAAAGGCATCTAGGTTGGTTCCACAGTTTAGCTATTGTGAACTGAGCTGCTATGAACATTGATGTGGCTGTATCATTATAGTATGCTGATTTTAAGTCCATTGGGTATAGACTGAAGAGTGGGATATATGGAACTAAGAGTCATAGAAGGAAGACAAACAAGTAAACAGACATTTACTGTGTTCATTCACTTCACAGATATTTACTGCATCCTAAACAGATGTTTTAGTAGCAATGTAGAGAAGCTATTATGGGAACAATGGACAACAAGTACCCAATGCTCCTATGACTATATATATATATATATATATTAAAAGAAAAAAGAAATATTGAGAAGAATAAGAGTGGGAAAATCACCAATATTTATATAAAGTTAGGGTAAAATGACAGAGTAATTGAGTTCTGGGTATTGCAAGTAACTGAGAATGTTGAGAAATAATGTTATAGGAATTAAGGAAAATGAAGCTAGGAGTATTTATGGAGGTGATATCAAGAACTTGGCTGCCATACAATAAGTCTGTATTTAATGTAGGCAACAGAGAACCACTGAAGGATTCTAGCTGGGAGAGGAGAACTCAAATCAGATTTGTAATTTATAATACATGTCAGAGGGAGTAAAATGGGAAGTAGTTCAGTTTAAAGACCGCATGAGGCCTTTAAACCAAGGAAATGGCAATCTAAATGAATAGGAGGAGACAAACTTGGATGAAACTTCACAGGAACCTTTGAAAGGATTTGGTGACAGAATCCATGCTGGGGAGAAGAGAGAAAAGAATCTGCCCAGGTGCTGTGGCCATTAATGTAAACTAGGAATATAAAAGGGTAGGGAGCAAGATTTGAAGGAGGGAGATAAGAAATATGATACAATATGTGTCTAAACAAGGTAATACTGAAAGTTAATAAATTCAAAGAGAACTGCATCACAGAATGTTGTAAATATCTTTATCTGTCCATCAAATTTAATAGTTTATGAACTGACTGCCTCTCACCACCAAGAAATAGACCACCGACCCCTCCTCCTCCATAAAGTTTCTAGCTAATAAATGCAAAACTTGTGGCTGTACCCTGTAAGAAGTAATTGGAAATCAGTTCTCAAAATGTACTTCTTGAGCATCCTAAAAGACCTGTTATTAATTTCAAAGGAAACATTCCCATGCTTCCTTATTGATTTATAAGTCATATAGCTAAATTAGGAAAACACATTAAAAAAACACAGTAGGCTCTGAGTGTTGAATTTCTTACTTCTGTGTTTCAAGAGGGGCAAATCAGGATAGGGAAACCAGATGGCAGAGAACATGAAATCTTTTATAGAAGGAACCTATGCAGGTTATTCTGATAATAAGAAGACTTAAAGTACTTATGACAGGTGCTTTTCACATTTTAAGTCCTGTCAATTATTAAAATTCAATTATGTGGTTCCAAAAGAAAGAACTAGGTCCAGTGGTATAAGTTGTATAGAAGTAGATTGGGGGTCAGTACAAAAAATAACATTCCAGCAACTACATCAGTCAATTATATCATCTTCTTAGAAGGTAGTGAGATCTCCAAGTCCAGAGGCTTTTAAAGAAGAATGAGATAACCACCTGATATTGTATTGTAGAGAGACGGATTGTACTGAGTAAGATACATTCCCATTCTGAAATTCTACATACCAGAATTTATATAGAGAGTAACATTTTTTAGGATTGTGGCTCAAATTTTGTACAAGGCATAGTGTCTACATATCTGGCTGGGCATAATGCTATATATGAGGGCAAAAGGCTAATTGTTTGAGCTAGAGTTGTTTATACAGACTTAAATGTGATTCTGCCTTTGTCTAGTCATGTCCTTGGTGTTAAATCATAGTACAGGAACTGTCTGTACTTTAGTGCTTAAATTTATTTGTCAAGATTGGGTATATGAGTTGCCTTTGGCCTTACCCCCTCCCCCCCACCACAAACTCTTATTGAATAAAAGAGTTAGAGGGAGTAAAATGGGAAGTAGATCAGTCGAAGTAAGACCTCATGAGGCCTTTCAACCAACTTGAGGTATCTTCCATAATATTTTAGCATAAAATGTGATTGAGAGTTTACATTTACTTCCTTTATTCTCTCTTGTATAAAATACTTTTTGTTATTAAGATATTTGTACAGGTGTTTCTCCACTCCCCTCCCTTTTTTGAGATGGGGTTTTACTACATGGCTCAGGCTGATTGAACTCCTGGACCCAAGTTATCCTCCAATTTCAGCCTTCCAAGTGCTGGAATTATAGGCATGCATCACCACACTTGACTTGCCTTTTGACCTTGTTCCTCATGTTTTCATGTGATTTTAAGGCCATCTGTCATTTCCTTTGTCCATATTTAATTTACCAACTCAAAGACTATGTTAAGGAGAAGGCTGAGTATAGTAAATATGTTCCAAAGACAAAGCAGAATAAACTATGCATATTGATACAGGTGAATATTCCTTAGGACCAGAGGTTTTGAACTTCATATATTTTCAGATTTTGAAATATCTACATATACATAATGACCTATCTTGGAGATAGAACCCAAGTCTAAAAATGAAATTTACTTAGTTTTCATATGCACCTTACACAACATAGCCAGAAGGTATTTTATACAATAGTTTTAGTGTGCCTGTGTTTTGGCCATGACCTATCATGAGGTCATGTGTAGAATTTTCTACTTATGGTATCTGTCAGTGTTCAAAGAATACTGGGTTTTGGAGCATTTCAGATTTCTGTTTTTTGAGATTATGTATGTTCAACTTATTATATTTTGGTTATGGCAGGATCAAGTGATCAAGCAAACTGTAATCTCTGAGTATAGAAAATTATCCTATATTTCTTTGAATTCTCCATAGCACAGTAATTGTTAATAGGATCATTGTTTCTACTGAGGTAATTTATATTTATATTTAAAATTTTTCTCTTTAGGGCTAAAGAAATTGCCCTCACAAAGTGAAATGATGGCAGATATAGCTAAGACTCAAGAGGAAATGGCAAAAAGGTAAGAAATTCTCCCAAGAAGATGTATGGTAACTTTTTCTACTAATTTCTTAATAAGAACAATACTTTACTACATTTAGTTTCCTCTTATTGAGAATTCTGATTATATTGTGATGAAAAGGGGAATAATAGTTTGTGACAACAGAATGGGGAAATAGTACTAGCAGTTTCAATGTGGAGGGAAAGGAGAGAAAATTCAAGAAAGTGTATAAAGGCTATGTTTAGGATCTAAAAGAAAAGTTAGATAGGGAAAAGCTCATTGAGAAGAAAAATTAGGTATATTATTTTGGGGAGGATTACTTGAAGTATTAGAAAACTATGTTGAATTAATGATAATTTCAAATCTTTAAGTAGATTCACAAATCTGAAGTGACTAATTTGCTGGCTATCATCAGGTGGACAGCACACACAGGTTACAGTGGCTGAGCATAAAAACTCCATGTGATTTGGTAAAGTAGTAACATCAACTGGCTGCTTAGTACTTTGGTGAACACAATGATTTGGCAGTCTGAATTTCAGAACTTGAGCTCAAATCCCAAGGTTGTTTTTATGTGGAAATTGATTGTTGCAGGCCCCAAAATGGTGGTTTTCTGCAATTGACTATACTAGCATGATTCTCCCCTATCTTAGAAGAACAGAAAGTAACTTTTTATTTAATCTTCTTATCCTTACCCAGTGCTCTCCTATTTTCCTCCCCTCTTTCATTGCTAAAGGTCTATAGTAAAGTTTCTACATCCTGTGCTCTCAGGCCTCTCCCTTTGCTTCCCCAAGTCCCTGTATTTTCAACTTGCCTCCTTACTCCTAAAATTGTTCCCTTGAAGGTCATCCATGACCAGGTTCCTTTCTCTTACTACTGAGCTTGGCACTTTTAAACATTTTCCCTTCTTAGAGGGCTTTCTTTCCTTTCTTTTCTGGCACTAAATTCTCTTATTTGGACTTTCCTGCTCTCTTTCTTTTGACTTATGCTTGTCCAACCACCTTCTTACTGTGAGCAGTCCCCAAGGATATAATTCGAACTTTATTGAAGGTTGAAAGTTTACACACATTCAGTATTTCATGTGCTTGAAGCTTATTTAATCCTCATAACAACCCCACAAGGCTGGAACTAGTGAATCTGTGAAACCTTCATAAAAACTCCAGTTCTTGACATACTACTATAAGATAAATAAATGCACGTGTACAAACACCTGAATTAATATAATCTCCAGAAAGGAAAGCTCTCAGATTCTTTCCTGTTTCATCTCTTCAAAACTCCAGCCCCATTTTGATAGGTACTAGTTGACCATCTATCAGTTCTTCCGGAATCTATCTCAAGAATTCTACCAAAAATTTATTTTCTAATCATTTTTCCTGTCTTTGTTTTGGATTCCTCAATTAGCTTAATTTAACTTTTACTTACTTTGTGTTCCATTGTTCTTTTCATTATAGAAAATAAAAGTGAAATTCTCCTAGTCACACTTCTTCCATATATTTTACTGTAACTGTATTTTCCCACTAAAAAGTCTTTTTAGCTCTCCAAATCTGCACTTGGTATAATCATTCAACTTGGCTCCATTGGGAGGACCACTTCCTCTTGTAGGATAAGTCACTCTCCAGGGACCTTTCAGGATTCCAAATTAACATTTTTGCTGGGAAGCCCTGATCTGTGGACACCCCTCACCCATCTCATGACCACTGCCCTCACAAAGTAATTGAGAATCCCATGCTTGAGGATTGGAGTGAGTTCCTTCTTTTTCATCAGAGTCTTCGGTGTCTGGAATGCTGTCCATTCTTGTTTTCTACTAATTTAGACAATGACCACAAATATTCTATGCCCATTCTTGCTTTATTCCTTCACTTTGCTGTTGTTCCCTGATTTTAAATACTTTTTCTTTGTTCTCACCTATATCTTTCAATTCTTCAATGGCCCTTTTTTAACTACCCTTTTTTTACATTTCTATTTAGCAGTCCGACTCATAATACCCTTTTATGTTCTGTTACGTACACAACAATCTTTTCTCTTCTAATGTATTATAAGATCTCTAAGAATGGTGACAAATATCATCTTTCTTCACTGTTTACTACAGCATGTAGCCCAATATAAAATCAATACAAGCTGAGGGTGTAGCTCAGTAGTAGAGCACTTGCCAAGCATGTGTGAGGCACTGGGTTCAATTCACAGCACCACATATAAATAAATGAATAAAGTAAAAGTCCATCAACAACTAAAAAAAAAAAATTAAAAAAATCAATATAATGTGCCCCAAATCAATACATTGTGTATGTTGACTGACTGACTAGTTGATTGCCTGTTTTGATAGACCATGGCTTCTCTCTTCTCTATTTTAGGTACGTGGAAAGCCAACGCCATACCATTCAGGGAGACTACATTGATACCATGGATCAGATTGCTGATTTGGTGGGAGTCAGGCCTAATCTACTGTCTCTGGCCTTCACTGATCCCAAGCTAGCATTACAGTTATTTTTGGGACCTTGTACTCCAGCCCAGTTTCGTCTACAGGGCCCTGGAAAGTGGGATGGGGCTCGAAAAACCATCTTTACCACACATGATCGTATCAGGAAGCCTATGAAAACAAGAGTAATTGAAAAGAGTAATTCCATAGCTTTAACAAAGACAATGGGCAGGATTATGCTAGCTGTTATTTTCTTTGCAGTGATTATGGCTTATTTTTAGATGTCCCATTGTCACAAACCTGGCTTTCATTGGGAAGCTCAATCTAGAGATGGCTTCCAAACCTAACAAGAATGAACAATTCTCAGTTTCATTTCTTAGAAATCTACTTTTGTTTCTTTCAGAAGCATTGATCCTCTTTCCACTTTTCCCTATAATGAAATCCTGTGTTTTCATTTGTGTTGATTCATCCTCCTTCCTCTTGTGATCTGTCACTTTTTCCGTTCGATAATTTCTAGACTGTGAGCTCAGGCACTCTTTTAGTCATCTTTATATTATGTCCTTAGCAGATATGTGGCCTTGTTGATTATCAAATATTATGGTGGGGACCCTAAATCAGCATCTATAAAAAATGACTGACTTCAGACTGGGGCTGTAGCTCAGTGGTACAGTGCTTGCCTAGCATGGGTGAGGCACTGGGTTCGATCCTCAGCACCACATAAAAATAAATAAATAAAAATAAAGGTATTGTGTCCATCTACAACTAATACACATTTTAAAAAATGACTGACTTCATGTAATTCTTCTGATAAGATTTGATTTTCTATTAAAAAAGGTCAATTTTTGTTTTTAATATTATAATTAAATATACATTTTCTGAGAGATAGGAGAAATAATGGTCTTAAAATAGTTGTTTTTCTATAAGAAATATAGATACATAAAACATTTTGTTTTACTTACTATTCACTAATGTACTTGATAATTGGTCATTTTTGTTCCTTTCCCTAAGCAACATGGCTTTATTTTCTTAATAAAGAAATTAGTTTCAATTTTTTAGGCTCATAGGTTGTTTTAATAATTTAACATCTACCCGTGGGTTCTACTTGGTTGAGAAAACTGGGATATTTTTTAAGTAGCTGTCCTATCTTTTTTGATCTCTTAGTTCCCAGATTGGATCTAATCAGATTTTTAGTTTAGGAAATAAGTACCTGCCAACTATTGTAGTCAAGTCTACAAATGTGATGTTTCGTTCCTCTTACTCTTTCTTCCACTCCTTCAAGTAAAATCTAAGTAATAAGAATTCAAAGAGGTTTTGACTAAAATGTAGGAGTATTCTAATACCCCTTTTTCTTAAATCATACAATGTAGTTCTGAAAAACAGAGCAAATAAATAGAAAGCAGGAACTTGGGTTTACATCCCAGTGCTGCCGCTGATTCTGTTTTCTCATCTGTTGAAGTTTTGCTATTCTTGTTTCGTGAGATATTGTCAGATGTCAAGCACACTGAACTCCAATGGGGAAAGGTATTGGAAGTACCAATCAAGTGTTTATTCACAAATAGCTGTTGTGAAGTATGTTTTTAAATTTGGATTGCTGCCGATTTCTTAACTACAGGATAAATTTGAACAAGTAAAAGCATATCCAACTAATACATTAAAAAATTAGATATTTGAGAGTTAGACTTCTTAATCACATAACTATTTGGACAGCTGCCTATCATTTCACCTCATTTACTTTTCGAGAACTAGAGAGCTGAAAGTTGGTATTATTCCTTAGGTCTTTTTCCTTCTGGAATCCCTATGATATAGGGTATTTGTTATCTGTGAAAGTAGATATAAGGCTGGGGTTGTGGCTCAGCAGTAGAGTGCTAGCCTAGCACATGGAGGCCCTGCATATAAATAAATAAAATAAAGGTAATGTGTCTAACTACAACTAAAAAATAAATATAAATTTTTTAAAAAGAAAGTATATCTAGTGTTTTTTAAGATTTTTTTTTTAGCTATTGATAGACCTTTATTTTATTTATTTACACACGATGCTGAGAATGGAACCCAGTGCCTCACACATGCCAAGCAAGTGCGCTACCACTGAGCCACAGCGCCGGATCTACTATTTTTTAATCTGCAAATTACTCTTGTTCAAAAGTAAATTTAAGCTGGGTGCAGTGGTACTTGCCTATAATCCAGCAGCTAGGGAGGCTGAGAAAGGAGGATCACGAGTTCAAAGCCAGCACCAGCAACAGCAAGGCAGTAAGCAACTCAGTGGGACCCTGCCTCTAAATAAAATACAAAAGAGGTCTGGGGATGTGGCTCAGTGGTTGAGTGACCCTGAGTTCAATCCCCGGTACCTACCACACACACACACACACAAAAGTAAATTGAAGGCTGTGGTTGTGGCTCAGTGCAGTGGTTTCCTGTCATGTGTGAGGCCCTGGGTTACATTCTCAGCACCACATAAAATTAAATAAATAAAATAAAGGTATTTTTAAAAAGGTAAATTGAAGGTCTCTTGCTTTTTAAATTTTCTTCTTTCATAATATAAACTTGCCTCTTTTAGAATGTAAATGTATTGAATTAATAATCCCCTAATTCTTAATTATCACTAAAAACACCCCAGTTTCCTCTTTAAAGTGTGTATTTTTAAACTGATTTGACTCTCTCATTGTATGTATAACATGTAAGGTTACCCCCCAAAAAATCATTGCTTGATTTCTAAACCAAGCTGAATGTAAGATGTGAATAGGATATTGCATTCAAAACAACTCAAGATTAAAAGCCTTAGTTATTGATAAATATGTATTAATATTCTATTTATATATTTTGCTCTTACGTTAAGATCATGCATATGTGTATATATATTTATACAAAAATTCTCCAATTATATTAAATCTGGTTACCAAAGAAAAATGCATTCTCGTAATGCCAGAGAGTAAAGAAGTACTCACAACAGAAATTGAATAAGCATATGTCAAGGGGACACAGAAGCCATCAAATAATGAACAAATTTGAGCAATAAAATAAATAACCTACTATTAGAACATAAGACATAAAAATACACGAGTCCATAGTGATATAAGTAAATGATTGAATAAATTAATAAATGAGATGGAACAGACAACTCTCCCATACACAAGAATTCCAAATAATTTATATAAAAATACTCTCTTGTCAAGGAGATGGAGCATAATTGTCTACTTCTTAAATGGGCTGCATAGATAGATTCACTTCCTTTCAAAAATTACAGTATGGAAAGGGGGAAAGGTGACTTCAGTGGAAAAATTCAACAAATATCACTTCAGCAAGGTGATCAAGATTAACATCAACAGCGATAAGGCATACTGAAAATATGTACCCTTGATATGATATGATGAGAAGGTTACTTTACCACTGTGGTATTCGCCCCCTAAAACCATACCCCGTTTAACCATGAGAAAAGTACTAACAATCTCAATTTGAGGAATATTCTAAAAACTGCCTGACCACTTCAAAACTGTCAAGGTCATCAAAAACAAGGCAGTTTTGAACACAGTATAGAGAACCCTAAGGAGACTTGTCATCTAAATATAATGGGGTATTCTGGAATGAAGAGACGATAGTAAGTAAAAATTGGTGGATATAAATAAAGTAGGCATTATGGTTAATAATAATTTGTCAATGTTGGTTTATGAGTTGTGACAAATGTACCATAATAATGTGTCAACAGTAAGGAAAACTAGGTGGGTGTATCCAAGAACTCTAATATTTTTGCAAACTTTCTTAAATCAAAAACTATTTCAAAATTTAAAAATTACTTTAAAAAAAAGAAATGTATTAATTTGATTCAGGATTTGACCTAGAGCTACAGTCTAGAGGAATTTTCTTAGAAGAAGAACAACATTGTTTATGCCATTCATCTACATTACTATGTGTTTACCTGATTACTCACAAATTAAGTTGATTTGATAAAACATAATAATTTACTACAGCAAATTTTACCTCCTTTGCTAAGTATTGGCTGTAATTGTATTGACTGAGAAATGGTGATATAAAGTCAAAAGACAATTTCTTTAATTCACTTAGATAAGTTTTCTTGTATCTGAGAACATGAAGCCGGTAGTCCCCTCAAACAAGATTCATACTAAGGGTAGTATGTACATAAGTAAGGGAATGTTACTTAATATTGGGCCTGCCTTGTTACTTTGGCTAACCGTAATGTAGTAATAAACTTGGAATTTCCCAAAGTGCCTAATTTTCTATGCTTCTGTATATTATTTTGTTGTAATTTCAATAAATTCTTCAGCTAAATAACACCTCTGTCATCTTCAAGATTAAGTTCATCTGTTTTCTCTTCCGTGAAGAGCTTCCTAATCCCCAATATGAACCTGGGCTCCTTTGTGCTTTTATCATACCTGTTGAATATCCTTACAAAACTATGTGGTAACAAATGGTTCTCTCACATGGTTCCTCTTTGAACTAGTACATTCTTGGGAGGCAGATTTCTTTGCAGTTATGTGTTCTTAGTTCCTAGTGTAGTGCCTGGAACACAGTGAAGCCTCCATAGATTAATTAATTAAATGAATACACATAACATGGGAGATAAAAATATGACCGAGTTTTTAAAAAAGTAAATAGTGGGGGGGCTGGGGTTGTGGCTCAGTGGCAGAGTACTCGCCTAGCATGTGTGGAGCACTGGGCTCGATCCTCAGCACAAGATATAAATAAATAAAATAAAGGTATTTTTAAAAAATAGTGAATAACACTTTTAGAAAACATGATTAAGGAGATCAAGATGCTTAACATTTTGAAATGTCTGTGGGGCAAACATGTTTTTTCAGAAGATATTCTGGAATGACCCACTGATCTGAGTCAGTATGATATCTAATATTCTATTGTGATTTGAAACACACCTGCCTGTCTATAACTTATTTATGCAAATAGTTCTTTTAAAAAGTCAGGATCCTCTCAGCTGGTAGAGTGCTTGCCTCGAATGCACAAGGCCCTGGGTTCAATCCCAAGCACCACACACACACACACACACACACACACAGCATCTTAACATAAAAAGAAAGTGGGGTGTATGTCTTATTCAATCCTCAAGCTGCCTAGAGTTCCTCATTGCTATTTCTCTTTACTTTCTCAAATCCTCCTACTCCACTGAAGTATTGGCCACCTCCTCTCCTGGTTGTAGTTATTTTCAGACACATTCACTCCCCTTCATTCTGTAAATATTTTAGTATCAAGCTTTGTGCCTTTCTCTATATACATAACTACCCCTGCAGTTTTAATATCTAGGTAATACTTTCACCTATACAAAATATTAGTTAGGATTAGGTTTGGCTATATATAAAAGAAACCCCCCCCAAAAAAAATGATTTAAACAAGACGGAAGTTTATTTCCCTCTCACATAAAAAAGTCCAGAGGTAGGCAGACTTGATATATAACAGCTCCGTAGTTTGTTTTTCTGCTCTATGATTCTCGGCTACCTCATGGTCCAGCTACCTCATGCTGGATTCCAGCCATTCTATGAACATCCTACACAGAAGGGAGGAGAAATGTAAGGGCATACCCTTTCCTTTAAGATTTAATGTAAGTTCCATATAAAATTTCCTCTTAGATCTCGCTGGAAGAATGTAATCACATATATCTTGCTACCAGGAAAGCTAAGAAATGTGCCATACCATATGGTTGTTATGCTTTTATCACACCAAGGTTATTATACCAAGGTTATTGAAAAGGAAGAGGAAACAAATGTTGAGATGGGCCTCTAATATTCTCTACCATCTCATTTTTCAGTTCTATAACCTTACTCTGAATGTTTTATGATCAATCTCACCTCACCTACCTACACCTATGGTCATATCTAAGACAGTCAATGTGAATAACTGCAATAGCACTGAAATTTCAATGTCAAACATTCTACACTCCAAATCATCTCTTACCTACTCAGTTCATTCACTCTGGTATTTTTGACTCCTCTAGGCCCTCCATCAATCTGCTCTTCATTTCCCAGCCCAACCGGTTTAAAATCCATGGCCCAACATTATACTCTCACCCTGTTATGCACTCTCAACTCTTTGTTGCCCTTCTCCAAGTAACAGCTAATTATGATGACAATAATACTATGGTGGATTGGCTTGTCTTATACTCATAACCACCATACCTAGACATTCAGTACAATCTGCCACTCACACTTCATTTTTCTAGTCAATTATCTGTCCTACTATTCTAGTTGATTATTTCTCACCTCCTACCTGCTCAAATCTCAAATACTTTGTCTCTTCTCTTCAGTCAGCTAATCACCTTGCTGCTTTTTTTCCCCTAAGAGAACAGAACCAGTCAGAATTATTCTGAGTCCCACAAGGAAGGATGAAAGGAATTGAAGGTGAAAGGGGGAAAAGTAAGGATAACCCAAAGGAGGTGCTCAGACAGTCAAGAATTTGGAGAGGTGAGCAAGGGGTTGTGGTAAAACTGCACTTTATTCCCTTAAACTCTTTTTGATCAATAGCAAGAAGATGAGTTTATAAGGAACAGAGCAAAGAATGGGGTAGCAGTATACTGACTTAAGTAGACTTTTCAAAATCATAATACAAGAACAGACTTTACAACAGGGCTGCTCACTCAGAAACCCTGGCCTGTGTGAGTTGGAGTTCCCCAGCCCTGGCTGCATTCCCCATCACTATGCCTAATCTCCTTAGAAATGTAGTGAACAGTATTCCTTTACCCTTCATTCTGCAAATGTTTTTTGAAAGCTTACTCAGTACAAGATGTGTGCAGAATATGAAAAGGGATCAAATCTGGATCTGCTCTCTATCAGCTGTTAAAGCAGCAATTTTCTCACTTGTTAAGTGCAGATTCTGGTTCTGTACATGGGGATGGGGCCCCGGATTTTGCATAGATTCTAACAAGCACCCAGGTGATACATGAATGCTGCTGGTCTGTATATGTGACACATATTTAGTAATAAAGGTTTCTGTTGAGAACAATAAGTTCCGTTTCATAAAATCCTGGACCCCTCCCAACCCTAGAATCGTCTGTGACCTTTTTATACATTTTGTGTGCCTTCTGGTGTTTTTGTTGTGGACGTTTCTCTTGGATTTTATTTCTTCTGGAGTTAATCACTGCAAATGTTATTTCTTAGCTTATAAGAGAATTCTTCTTCTAACCATTCACTAATTTGACAAGGTCTATCTACAACTAGACACTGCATCTTGAATTCTTCCCCAGACCCAAATTTGGGCTGACTACTCTTTCCTGTGGTTTGGCACAGTCTTAGCCTCTAGCCTTGACCTCTACTCCCTCAGCCTGGAGATGAAGTCTATTTTATTATTCCCTATAGGAACCCACCTCTCCCGGTCACCGCTCAGAGAAACGCGGCTCATAAAATGTTTTGGCGCACCTGAGGTCGCGTGAGACGCCCCGAAAGAAAGCAGCACCAGTCCTGTGGCAGCGAGCCCCGCGAGTCCTCCGAGCTGTTTCCTCGCCATGGAAGTGCGGAGCCCGAGGCACCCACGTCGCCGCTGGAGCTGTCCCTGCCCGGCGCCCCCGCGCGGCGCTGGAGGCTGCGCGCGCCCACCATCGAGGCGGCGGCAGTGGCTAGAGAGGCGGGCCCGGGCTCCGCAGCGGAGGGCGGCAGGAGTGCGCAGGGGCGGCCCGGCGCCGCGGGCCTCGTAGCCATTTTAGGAGGAAACCCAAATCGTCACCCCGGGTGCAGCTTCAATTTCAATAACTTTATTGGTGGCCTTGTCCTCAAGGCGGCCATCGCGCCCGTGGTCCAGGGGAGAGGGAGCGCGTCGCTGGAGGTGATCGGGGTGCGGGAGTGGGCGCGGGACTGCGGGGGAGTCCCGAGGGTGGGTTTTCAGAGCTGGGGCGACGGGAGGCCCGGGGGCTTGCGGGCGTCCCTGTAGGCCAGGAGGTTGGGGACAACGGGGCGTGGTTTCCTGCGGCGGGGATTCCCTTCCCGGGTCCCCAGGCGCAGAGGCGGGGCGGGTGTGCCCCTGACGCGGCCGCTGGGGTGTTCCCCGCCAGGTGTAGTTCTTCGCGCCAGGTGGCCCCCGATTCGAGCTGCAGCCATGGGAAACACCACCAGCGACCGGGTGTCCGGGGAGCGACACGGCGCCAAGGCTGCACGCGCGGAGGGCGGCGGCGGCCATGCCCCGGGCAAGGAGCACAAGATCATGGTCGGGAGCACAGACGACCCCAGCGTTTTCAGCCTGCCGGACTCCAAGGTACTTCTGTCCGCGGCCCCCGACCGTAGCCGTGCAGCTGCTGCTTGGCTTCCGGGCTCCGTGTTTCCTCGGCTTCTTTTCATCGCATTGAACTGAGTTACGGGATTTTTTTATTTATTTTTTTTTTTTTAAGGGATTTCCCGGGGACAGAGGTGTTCGGTCGTAAATTCTTGTGGTGCCGCCTCAAAATAGGGTAGACGTGTAGTTCTTGTTTTCTTGGTATTTTAACTAAGCCTTGAGACACATTTTTAAGGCAGGGACTATAGACACCTTCCCCGCCTGCACCATCCTTGATTCTTCTGAGAATTTATAGGTTGTAGACTCTGGTGGAAAACTTGTGAGGGTAATTTATTTGAACCGCTGGCCCTAACTTACATTTTCCTTGATTTTTTTTTTTTCCCCCGGAATTTTCTGTTTGTTTGGATCCCTTTTGCTCTTTTAGGAACTCTGTACTTTGGGTCCTTATCCCTTTTGGCCTGGTTGTGACCAGTCACCACTCATTTACTTGAATATTTGTGCCTAGTCTTGAAGATCAATAAAGGGCATCATTTAGTTGACTGTTCAGTTTTTGTCCTATACTTTGTAGTTGTGGTGACAGGATGTGCTTTCAGGCCAGCTTCTCCAGTGGGAGAGCCAGTGATTCCCAGATAGCTCCAATCTGCAATAGTCCTTCAAAATATTTCCTTGGCCTAAAAGCAACAATTCATTCACCTGAAGACCTTGCTTTCAGTTGAAGGACTTACAGGAAGAGGCCACTTGTGTTCACCCTAACAGAAAAGACAGATGGAGCTGACAGCAATGTGATTACCATCCTAATGTTTCTAATCACTTAGAAGTGTCAGCATAAATACTTTTAATTCTTTCTGGTAGGCTGTTCAGGGATGAAATAGAAAAATGGAGGGATTGAGGTGATTGGGGGTATGTGTGGAAGCTTTGGAGAGAATTTAGTTTTATTTGCCATAGTGGTAGTGCATGAAATTTGGATACTAGGGTTTAATTTTTTTGGATCCCAATTGAGAACATGATCATAGAAGGAGAAATGAGAGTGACTGAAAGGAGCATTTCTTGGGGGCTTTTTCTCCATTCCTTTCTTTTCTCTTCCACTTCAGAACTTTTTCCTCCTCATTTGGTCTGTCTACCCAGTCATACGTATTTACTTCTTTAAAGCTTTCCCAAGGTGATGGACCTCATTGTATTTTTACAGCTTTTCTACATCAATGACTCAGGATTTAAGTACATTGTATTTGTCAAAGTATTTGTCAAGCTATGACTGAAGTCATTGGTGTCCTGAATAAAAACCAAGTTGTTCTGTGTGAATTGGGGCCTATTCTGGATCATTCTTTCCCTCACTTCAGTCTTGCCATTTGGAAAATAAGAAAATGGTTCATATAATTCTTAATCCCATCCAAATCTAAGGTTTTTTTTACCCTACCCTTTTCTTTGCCTCTATATTTTACTAAAACCTCTTCAAATTATAATTTTAGTTGTTGTTTTGTCTTTTATTCCCTGGTGGTTCTGCTGTTTTACTTTAATCAATTTTTCTGGTAGTCAGCAGCATTCTTTCCTACCACAGAAATGTCACGTCATAAATGGAAGGGCTTTGCTCCAAAATTTGGAGCATTAGTAGTTTGTGACTTTCAGATTCTAAACGAAAAATCCTAAGTCGTAAAATACTTGATAGAAACAGTAGCCATGGGGCCTACATTGGATACCACCCAGCAGACTAATTCAATGGTTCTCATCTTATTTGTGTATTAGAATCACCTGAGATTTGTTTAAATACTTTATGGAAAATTTGAATCATTTACAAAGTAGGGAAAATAGTATAATGAATTCTGTGTACCTCTCACCAAGTTTAGACATTGATAAAGCACAAATGAATGTATATCAACCATACCCTAATCTATTGTCTCTCCACCAATTTTTTTTTGAAGCAAATTCCAAATGTCATAACAAATTTCTGTATTTTTAATGTACCCCAAAAGGTGAGATTTTTTTTCTTTATTTTAACATAATCAAAGTCTTTTCTGGGATGATTTTAAAAATAGATTTCCAGATCCTGTATCTGAATTGCAATCTTAGATTATTCTTAGGCATATGCAAAAATTCCTGAAATTCTAATGCAGCCAGTCAGACAAAATGCATTGTTTTGAGAATATGGAGACTAGGTTTTCTCTTAAGCTAATTCCTTGTAATAATATAAAAGCTCCTTCAGTTTTCTTTTTTCACCTTTTTTTTTTCCTGTTAGTTAATTAAGTACTTACTCTGCTGTCTGGGGGCTGGAACCCAGGGCCTCTCGTCTGCTATATCCATGGATCTTAGATTTTATTTTAGATTATGTGCCTAGTTTCTCATATTGTAATTTTGAGAAATAGTGAGAGAAGTATGGAAAAGTAGACTTTTCCATTTCCCCCAACCGCCCCCCCCCCAAAAAAAAAGCCCAAGTAAATAAGCTAGTCATTTTTTTTTAATGCACATTATTTTGTTTGGTAATATCTTTACTTAACACTGTATGATCTTATTTATCTGTTTACCAATTTAAGTTTAAGCCAATTTAAGGCAGGGCTTAGCAAACATTTTCTGTAAAGGACCACATGGTAAATATTTTAGTCTTTGTAGCTCAGTCTTTCACAACTGCTCAGTTCTGCCACTGTGGCATGAAAACAGTTGTAGATAATAGGTATACAAATGAATGTAGCTGTTTTTCAGTAAAAACCTTATAAAAGCACTTGGCTTACTGGCTGTAGTTGCCAACTACTGGTCTAAAGGATGGTAATGAAAAACAAAAAACTAAGGAGTTAATGTTATTCAGAATCACGCAAACCTTATTTGATTACATAATTGTTTTTGTTAAAGGAAACTGTTTTATCTTTTGCTGTTTGAGGTGCCAAAATTTGCATTCCTGTACCTCAAATAGACTAAACCTGGCATAGGTGAGCAAGTAAGATTTCATAGCCACTTTTTTTTTTTCCCCCGCAGTACTGCCTTTCACTAGCTAGACCAAGTGCTCTACCACTAAGCTACATCCTCAGCCCACTATTTCTCCATTTTATAAAATCAATGATCTGGTTTTCTTTTTATTAATTAACTGATTAATCTGTGGTTCTGGGGTTTGAACCCAGGGCCTTGCACGGGCTAAGCAATGCTCTGGCATTGAGCTGCTTCCCCAGACCTTTGATATTAAATTTTTAATGTCTCTTCATTGTGTATCCTATTAGCTAAAATAGAGTTTATAAATTACTTATGAAGTTTGGTATCTGTAACTTTCATTACAGCTGATAATTGAGAGCTATTTATAATTACTTGTGAAAAATGTATACCTGACAATTTTTAAAAATATAGCTATCTTTTGTTTTCTTTTTTCTCTCTTAAGAGGTACTCAGAAGCATGTCATAATTGCCTGTGTATGAGTTAAACTGGCAGTAGGGGAGTAGGGTTTCTTTTCCTTTTTTTAAGGGCAATCTTGAGGCTCTGACAGGGTAAGTAATATATGCAGACTCAAAAGTTAGACTCTTGATTCATGCAGCACTTGAGCATAAGCCATTTGACTATTTTTGGTTCAAGATGAGTTCTTTTCCTATGGTTTGTTAAAAATCTGATTTAGTTTCTAATTTTAAGGCATGTCTCCATAGCTGAAACCCAGCACCCCTCTCTACCCTAATAAAGGAGAATGATCTTTTAAGAATTCCTGGGTCACAATTTATTCTAGGGATGACCTACTCCTTCTTACAGCTCCCTGGGGACAAAGAGTTTGTATCATGGCAGCAAGATTTGGACGACTCTGTAAAGCCTACGCAGCAGGCCCGGCCTACTGTTATCCGTTGGTCTGAAGGAGGCAAGGAGGTCTTCATTTCTGGGTCCTTCAACAACTGGAGCACCAAGATTCCACTGATTAAGAGGTGAAGAAGATAAGTGTCTTGATTGAGGCTAAGGGATCCAGGAATAGAGACCTGATTTCCCTTTTAATAAGAGTGAACAGGCTGGACTTCCCATCTCCACTCACTAGATGTTCTCTTTAGAATATGCCCCTTTCTGTGACCACTTAGTATTGATGGCATTGTTTTTTGTTTTGTTTTGTTTTTAGCAATAGGCTTTTTTTTTCTTCTTCATTTTTAATGTGGTTCTGAGGATTGAACCTAGGGCCTCTTGCGTGCACGGCAAGCGCTTTACCACTGACCTACAACCCCAGCCCAATGGCATTGTATTTTAACCTCATTGTGAGTCATATGCTTTACCTCTTAGAATATCATTACCTCAGGGGAATTTGTAACAGTTTTGGTGGGTGTATTTTTTAGGATGGTGTTACACAGTCTTCCCCACCCCACCCCCAGTTGTAGATGAACTTAATACCTTTATTTTATTTTTTTATTTTTATTTTTATGTGCTGCTGAAGATCAAACTCAGTGCCTCACACATGCTAGGCAAGTGCTCTGCCACTGAGCTACAACCCCAGTCCTTACACAAGTCTTTTCTATGCTTGGAGGAAATCTGTAACTGACTGAATCTGTTGCTCTGACTTCTGCACTAAAGCAAAATGCACTGTGAAGTTTGCTGTAGTAGTATTATTTGGTGCTTGCAGAGCAATAGTGAATTAATTGGTTTTCTAGTAATGGCTCACCAAAATACGGAAAGTATTTTAAGTACTTTTATATTCCAGACCTCATTGTTATGGTTTTTATACTTGTGATGGATCTGTTCTACAGGAGCAAAATAGTTATACTAAGGTGAACCATTTTGGGAGATCGTTGACTATTTTTTTCTAAACATTGATTTAAGAACCAGAATTTTTGGAAGGGTTGGCAAATATATATCCAAGATGATATAGAAAAAAAAGACCTGATTTTATACGTTATTTTTTTTACATGAGGGATACAGTGGCTTAGGGATATGAGAGGTCATTGGTATGATACCGTAAATACCACTTGTTTTTTAACATTCTGTCTTCTAAAAGGAACTTGACTGTTTGGCCTTCTGTTTTCTTCTATAGCCATAATGACTTCGTTGCCATCCTGGACCTCCCCGAGGGAGAGCACCAATACAAGTTTTTTGTAGATGGACAGTGGGTTCATGATCCATCAGAGGTAAGTCTTTGATCTAAAAAGGTCCCCATGACTTAGTAGCCTCATTTTAACTGTCATTGCTGTCTGAATTGATGGGTAGCCATTCCCCTATACTAGAGAATTCCTCTCTCGATAAAAGATGGAGGTTCTGATTATGATCATTTTTCACCCTTAGTAGAAACAAAGAGGAGGTTGGATGGAAGAAAGGGATTTGAAAAGGGGATTCAAGAATTTTTTTTCTGCTTATCATTTCAGCCTGTGGTTACCAGTCAGCTTGGTACGATTAACAATTTGATCCATGTCAAGAAATCTGATTTTGAGGTGTTTGATGCTTTAAAACTAGATTCTATGGAAAGTTCTGAGACATCTTGTCGAGGTAATTTTATAGTATTTGCTCTCTCTTGCCATGTATTTCTTGTAACCCAAAAGTGGTTTTTAAATTTCATTCATGAAAGTGGTCTTTTAATTTTGTTTTGTATTTCCATGTCTTCTCAGAATTCTATCTTCTGAATCCTGTATATATGTGCATATGTACATATACACACATATTTCTTAAACATTTAGGTCCTCTTCTTTATATATAGCAAAAAACATCTCAGTCTGGTATACTTTAACTTTTTAACCAGGATTTACAGTTAGACATTTATTTTGCATTGCGATCCAGTACACAAATACAAAAACATACAGAAGTATAATATGTGGTTTAATATTTACCTTTATTTCATGTGATGTATTTTTTTTCTGTTTTTTAAAAATATTTATTTAGTTATTAATTTTGGTACTGAGGATTGAACTCAGAGACCCTCTACCAACTGAACCACACCCACAACCCCTTTTATTTTTTTATTTTTTGGGAGGGGTTTCCAGAGATTGAACTTAGGTGCACATGACCACTGAGCAACATCCCCAGTCCTATTTTGTATTTTATTTAGAGACAGGGTCTCAGTGAGTTGCTCAGTACCTTGATTTTTTTGCTGAGGCTGGCTTTGAACTCACGATCCTCCTGCCTCAGCTTCCTGAGCCACTGGGATTACAGATGTGTGCCACCATGCCTGGCAACCCCTTTTATTTTGAAACAGGGTTTCACTGAGTTGTTACATCTGGCCTTGAACTTGAGATCCTCCTGCCTCAGCCTTTTGGATCACTGGGATTACAGGCTTATGCCACAGCACATGGCTGCTATTGTATTTTTTATAGCCCACTAGTGGGCTCTAGCCTAATGTTTGAAAACTCTAATAATATTTCAAGTTTTCCATTGACTTTTGGTGGTATCACCCAGCAGAGGTTAGATGAGCTTCATTTGTCTTATTAAACTACTCAGCTTTATCTTGTTATTTTGATAAATCAGTTCACAATTCTATAGTTTTATGAGGCCCTACAAGTTAGTAGTCCTTGGGGAAAAGTAGTTTTTTTAAAAAAAAACACAATAGGGCTGAAGTTGTGGCTTGGTGGTAGAGCACTTGCCTGGCGTGTGGGAGGCCCTGGGTTGGATCCTCAACACCGCATATAAATAAATAAATAAATAAAATCCATTGACAACTCAAAAATATTTTAAAAAGAAAAAAAAAAAGAAAGACTTTTAAAAAAATAATACTTTGCAATTCTTTTGAATATAATCAAAAATTTGTAAATGTTTTAAGTATTTTTTTTCAATTGTAGATGCACATAATACCTTTATTTTTGATTGATTGATTTATTTTTTTTTTTTAAGAGAGAGAGAGAATTTTAATATTTATTTTTTAGTTTTCGGCGGACACAACATCTTTGTTTGTATGTGGTGCTGAGGATCGAACCCGGCCGCACGCATGCCAGGCGAGCGCACTACCGCTTGAGCCACATCCCCAGCCCTGATTGATTTATTTTTATGTGGTTCTGAGGATTGAACCCAGTGCATCATACATGCAAGGCAAGCACTCGATCGCTGATCAATATACCTCTAGCCCCCAAATTTTGTAAATTTTTTATTATGTTTTTGATTTCCTTGGAAATATTGGGAAATAGGGCAAAGATTATTTTTATTTTTATGGATGAGGAAAACGATTGTGGTAAAGGGATTTTCCAAGGTTGTGTAGATGACAAATGGGGTAGCTCTTTTCTGAGCTCAGGCCTAGGACCCCTCTCCTCTTCATGGAATCATGTTTCTGTGTTGGGAACTTTTTCCTTGTGCTACTTGACACTTGTAGACCCAATGGGTTACAAATTATGATCCATGACTTCTATATTTAATATTAGTGGCCATGTATTTTTTTCATGCATTATCCTAATTTTCCTACTTTGCCTTATATTTGTGGAAATATCTTTTAGACCTTTCCAGTTCACCCCCGGGGCCTTATGGTCAAGAAATGTATGTATTTCGATCTGAAGAGAGATTCAAATCCCCACCCATCCTTCCTCCTCACCTACTCCAAGTTATTCTTAACAAGGACACTAATATTTCTGTAAGTATCCAGAGAATATTGCTGGAGCATTTGGGGGAACTGTAGGATTAATTGGGCCAAAATTCAGTAATCCTAGAAATTGGGATTATTATAAAGGTATACTGAGATTATGAATTATATATATAGGAATATCGTTATAAACTCCTTTTACCAAGGCTGGGTTGTATCTTCAGGAACTAAAATGAAAGTTTATAGTTGTCTCTGTTCTTGAAAAAATCAGGACCACACTGTATTCTAGAACCAATTTCTGAGATTTCCATCATGAGATAAGGAATACTTATCACTTGGGGGTATACAAAAGAGTTATAATTTTTATTTGCATATAATTGACTTCTGTATTGATTCTCATTGATTCTCACTGAAATTATTTTTGTCATTTAGTGCAAATCTCCCATAGTTGTTGTAGGCAAGATTTTTGTTTCAGCTCTATTAAGAATAGCACATCTTGATGCTTAGGGTTTCTGCACTGAACTGAGAATTTTCCAGATTTTCTGTAATAAGAATGTATTATTGATACGCACGGAGTGGATACATTATTGAAAGGAGATAAGGTGTTCTTAACAGTGCCAAAGAGCTCTGAGAAAGAGTAAGCTATTTTGTTGTCCATGCAACTAATGATTTTCTTTTTCTTTTTCTTTTTTTTTTTTTTTGTTTTGTTTTTTTGGTATCTCTTAGTGTGACCCAGCCTTACTTCCTGAGCCCAACCATGTTATGCTGAACCATCTCTATGCATTGTCTATTAAGGTAAGTGTTGTCCTTGTTTCTTCACATCTCTCCTATATGAGAGGATAAGGGTAACATATACTGTGCAGTGGTTACTTGCTCAACTACTTCTAGCTGAAGGTGACAGCAGTGGTTAAGAAAAACTTTTTTTTTTCTTTTTTTTTTTTTTTTTAGCTAATGCATCCTTTGTTTTAAATCTCAGTTTCTGTGTCTGCATTCTGGCTAGCTGAATTGTCCAGTAATTAAATGATCTTTTTTGTTTCCCAGTTTTGTGGGGGTGGGTAGAATCTTTATACCACCTATTTATTTGAGTTCATGGCAGTAAGATTTCATTTGCAGAAAAATAAGTTTAGTTTCTAGTTCAAAGAATGCTTGAATGTTATAGTAAGACTTCTTTCTGGTTTTTTAAATGTGGAATTGAACTACTTTTAGGTGTCTCTGTTGTATATACCCGAATGCTTGCTTCTTTCTTATATAGTAGGTAAATGAGAAAGTGACCAGACTTGCCTTGTTCCCTCTAGCTCTAGAGTCTTCCTTTCTTTCTCTGTTGCTTTAGAGTCTGGGATGAAAATATCTGTTGTGTTCTGTCTTGTCATGCCTGGTTTGGCTATTAGAATAAAGTTATATAGCTTTGTGACTGTCAAAATAAGCTGGTTATCATCAGAATGACCTGGAGAAGTTTGTGAGCATACAGATTCAGTGGCTCCATCTCCAAAGTCTTCAAAAAAGTGCATTGAGATCTGGCCACAGTGATTTTCCTTTAAACTGCCTTTTTTTTTTTTTTTTTTTGTACCAGAGAATGAACCCAGGATTCTTAACCACTGAGCCACATCCCTGGCCATTTTTGTATTATTTTTATTTTGAGACAGGATTTTGCAAAATTGCTTAGGTCCTCATTGTGTTGCTGAGGCTGACTTTGAACTTGCAATCCTCCTGCCTCAGCCTCCCAAGTCACTGGGATTATAGCCATGTGCCACTGCTCCCAGCAAGCTGCTTTTATTTCTTAGATGTGTAGCTAGATTAGGGAAATGACTGGTAGAGCCAAGATGAATAGATTATATGGTAATACAGAAAATTTAAAAATATATTGTTGAATTTCATTTATAATAATAACCTTGTAAGATAAGTATTATTTTTAACCCCTGTTTTATAGATAAACTAAGACTCAGAGAAGGTCAAATTGCCAGTAAGTAACAGATAGGATTGAGGTCCTGTCTTCTTATATTAATTCCATGTTATTTCCTCTGTATCATCATGCCAGGTTTACCAAATAGGTCTTTCTTTGACCTGCTTCTCATTTCTATAAAATCTTTACTGGGATTATGTGCATGTGTATTTTACTAGGGCTTGAATCCAGGGCCTGTGCATGCGAGGGAAGCACTCTACCTCTGAGCTCTACTCTAGCATTTTTTTTTTAATTTTGAGATAGGATCTTGCTAAGTTGCCTAGGCTCACTTTGAACTTGCCTCAGCCTCCTGAGGAACTAGTATTACAGGCATGCCTAACTGAAGTTGATTTTTACCTGCCTTCTATCATATTTAGGCTATGTTAGTATACTTTGGTCAGTGTGTTAACCTAAGATGCATTCATTATGGATAATATAGTATGGGGGGAAGGTAGGAAGATATATTGGTTTCTAAATTGGATTGGCTTGGGTTTTTTGGTTCTGATTGAATTTTGTCTCCTATAACTGCTTGTTGACTGTCAATTGAAGTCACAAGCCTGCCATCTCCTCCTATGGTTTATCCACATGTTGTAACATAGTCTGGGAAATGGTAGTTCTTACTCTTGAATGTATTTCTAAGGAGGATGTTATCTATATTTTTTTCAAGGAGAAAGAAGAGGATTCCTCAGTTTCTTCTATATCAGGATTTATTTTCTTCTGTTCAACCCTGATTTTTTATTTTTAAATAATGAAGACTGAGGTGTTTTTTTTTAATGCTTCTCTTTTTTTTTTTTTTTTTTTAATATGGTGCTTAGGACAAACCAGTGCTTCACATGTGCTAGTCAAGAGCTTTACCACTGAGCTACAACCCAAGTACAACCCTGATATTAAATGGAAATTAGGCCTGCTTTAGGACTTTGAAATGATTTTTTTAGAAGGATTATTTTCCTTCTCATTGCATTTAAGATTTCCTTCTAGAAATTAATGCCAGTGTATTTCTTTTTTCTTTGCTAGTTTTAAGCTCAGTATTAGAATTTGAAATGAGGAAGGAAGAACAGTAGGAAGTTAGTAGTTTCTTTAGCACCTTTCATGTGTTGGGTACTGTGTCAGATATTGTGTAATCATCTGGACCACCTTAATGGTAGGTGTTATTCTCTGTATGATGAGGGAAAAAAGGACTTAGAGACCTTAAGTAGATTACCCAAGGCTACAAATACAGTAACAATAGGAGTCCAGTTTGGAACTGAAGTTGATCTGACTCTAAAATCAACCTCTTTATTACATCAAATTATCTCTGTGGACAGTGAATAGCTGTGTAGTACTATTGGCTGGGAACATCTGCCTCCCACAGCAACTAAGAAATTAACTGCGTGTGCTTCTTTTTCTGCAGGACAGTGTGATGGTTCTTAGTGCAACCCATCGCTACAAGAAGAAGTATGTCACTACGCTGCTGTACAAACCCATCTGAAGCCATCCTGTCTTGCCTTCATGGATTCAGGAGAAGCTTCTCCCTTGCCTTTGAACTGAACCAGTCTTACCTGAGACTGGAAGGCTGATTTGCTTTCAGGCCAATATGTGTGTTTCAGAGCTTCTGAGTAGGATGCTCTGCTTTCGCATTTGATTGCAGATGAGAGCTTTATGAGTTCATGGAATTTATTTTAAGAAGAAAACATATACATATGAAGGGAAGGTTATTGGAAGCCTCCTAGCCCCAGCTATGGGTATTCACCAGGACCCCTTTTGGGGAGCTATAGAGATAACTGTACAGGGAGTTTTTTTTCCCTAAAATGAAAGAACAGCAAACTCTTGTTGGGTGAAGATTCTACCACTGCTACCTTTGGTGTCCAAAAAATGAACTTGGGCTAGACTGTTGCCCTACTTATAGCTTCTGCCTCGCAGGGGCAGCTTCTCTTGCATGGGGTCTCTGTATTTTCACAGTGTGTGGCACAGTCTGTGTTTTTTGATATAACAAATGCCTCACAAGAACGCTTTGTTCTCTTATTTCACATTCTTCCTTTAATAGCCTCCTTCAGATCCCATACCTGACCCCTCACAAAATTCTTTCAGTAAGTGACCCCTTTGGAAAGTTCTGTGGGACCTGACCCACGTTATTGATGATGGTTGTCAGAATATCTCCTTTTTAGCCCACCAGAAGCCCAAGCCACTTTGTTACCACTTGTTTTTAAACTTCTACTAAAGAAAATATGGGTTCAATGTTATAAGAAAGGCATATGCAGAAGATCTATTTTTTTCTTTTAATTTGCTACTACAGCTTTGACTGTATGGCACATAGGTTTTTCTGTTTGGCCTGGCCTTGCTTCCAGTTATGCTTTCTCAGAGCAGACAGCTCTGCAGATAGACATGGACCAGGGAATACTTCTAGGACTTTTATCCTTGAAAGATTTTTATGTGCCTGCATTTTTCTTTAATTAAAAAAATTCCTTTTCATTGGTCTTAAAAGACTGTATTAGAGAACTTAAGGCTTTTAATAAATGGTCCTTAAGATTTTCTTCTTTAGTTAGAGGAGACTATACTCTTATGTTAATATGGCCAGACCTATGTTCATCTTTATCCCAAGTACTGCTCTTGATACAAGTTCATACAGACTCATTGATACACATATGGATTCCCTCAGCTGTTAAGATGTAAAGGCCATGAGGCAAGAAAGTATTCCTGGAAGGGTCTTTGTACTAAATAGTAAGAAGATCACTTTTTTCTTTCTGCCTCTTTTTTAAAAATGTGTTTAGTAATGAGGTGGGGTCACTGATTTCCATTTATGAACTGAAAAGTATTCAATCCACCCTTGGGGTTCAGAGATAAGACATTTTTTCCAAGTATCTTGGCTCTTCCATTTTACAGATAAATGCAAGTCAAACATTCAACCTTGAAGGAGGCCATACTTGATGGTTGAGAGACTCCTTGACTGCTAAGATGAACCCAGCCACACTGAAAGGGCACCTACAGGTCAGTTTAGCTACCTCTTGTTTTTTCCATGCAAAGCTGACAATTCAGTTATCTTTGGGAATCTAGACCTCCTTGATCCCAGGTATGAGGCAATAAGATGTGGGCTTGTAGTTTAGCAGGGAATGCAACCTACTAAGTGCATTGGTGGTTAATTGTGGAGAGTAGATACTGCTTTTGCCTTTCAAAGCCACCTTCTGCAATAAAAGGTTTTTGTGGAGAACCTTTTATGGTCCAAACCATTTTGTCAGTGGTGTGCCATTATAAAAATCCAGGTCAAATCCTATTTTAACCAACTCTCAGGACCTATATAGTCTTTAGTTGTGCTGGAATTTTGTTCTTACCCAATATCCATTAAGTAATTGGGCCACCTAGAAGGATTTAAAATCTTGGTTGTTACATGGAGGATTCTCTCATATTCATTTCTTGTCAATACTACTGAAATGCCATTATCTGTGTGTTCATGTATTAAACTTTTTACTCCAAATGGGTATATCAGTATTGTGGGACAGGGAAGGAAATCTCCTCTATGTGTCTCAGACCAGAGGCTTCTTGTCAGTTTGGTCTGGCTCTAATGACAGTATGTTTTATTGTTGGTGATCTTCAGATTTAAATGTAGAAATGTACAGATTTTGTTTCCCAAATTCTTCTTTCCCAGCCAGATGTGAAATAGGTGACTACCAGTAGGTATGGAAAGGGATGTATAGGGGGAATTGGATAGTGACTACTTCAACACAGTTTCTTTTCTAGCCTGCTAATAAATGGCCCTGAGATACCCTATTTTGGTCTGTCACCAAGAAACTATTCTAGAAAGGGAAAAGGGAGGAAGAAAGGGAGCCTGATAACTCACCCTTTTATATTGGTTAGTTAAAGAGATAAATTATTTTCTTTAGAAGAGAGTGGTAGAATTTGAAAATGAGTGAAAGCAAAAATAAATTTTTTACCTTTTTTTTTTGACCTCTAGGAATTTTGTTAAGTCATAGTTGGCAGGATAAGAAGATAGTTCTTAAAAGGTGGCTGACCCTTAACAACAGCAGTATGGTATTGTGATTGTGGGGCAAAGAAAGAAGAGTGACTAAGTTGAGGAGTAAAGGACGAAGTAACTGAAAATAATCCATTTTTATAAGAAATAAAAATAATCAGACATAACCTGGTGATATATCCTTGGATCTCATTATACAAAACTTAGCGTTATGTGGAACATTTTCCCTTTGTTTCTTGTTCCTATTTGCTGCTTTAATTTTATTTGTCAGATGGACTCTACCAAAGTCTTAAGTTAAATGTTACCTAAAATACATAGGTTAGTCATTTCACTGGTATGGAGAACTTCCACACCAGAGTTAGTAGGTTGCTTTAAGTTCAGACTTGAATGGGATTTAACCACTATAGGCAACACCCCTGCAGTGCTGACTTTTTTTAGCACATGCTTGTGTAATTAACGTGTAAAAGAGTCATCCAAAAGATGTTTCTGAGAGGATCCGACAAACCAGACTCACTCACTTTTTTTCCAGTTATTTTTAGTCCTTGTAAATCTACAGAATTTGAGAGAAAACCTTTGAAAAGTGCCAGTATTCCATGCATGCTGCTAAAATGAAGTGAAGTTTGGAAAGAAGTGATATCTCCAGACAGGATTTATAGTAATCTGGGGTGTAAATGAAGGAGAAACACTAATGATTGAATTCCCTGCTTTTATTGGGGAAATAGGGCTTTTAAAATTTTGACCTCAACTAAAAATGATATGCAATAGTCTATGTTTGTGTGTGTTTGAAATATATCCTATTCTCAGAGATTTCTACATCCTCACATTTTAGTGATTTGGGGCATGGGCTTATGAACACTATTTAACTTATTCAAACATTATTTTGGTTCATCCTTAAAGCCAAGTTCTTGCTGTCTTCTACCAGGGGCTGCTGACTCCAATTACCCATGGGATGAAGGACCTGGTAGGGATAAGGGTCTTTCAAAACTTTATGGGTCTAGGCATTTGTCTCTCCTTAAGTGGCAATCACAACTGGAGATTGAAAAACTGATTTCTGCAGTGAACCTAAACTTTTGGAGTAAAAAGCCAAATCTTTTTAAAAATTTTAACAGAAAAGGAAGGAAGAAAAAAAAACCTCCAAGTTCGTTACTAGTATAATCCAATTATGAGCAATGGAATCCCTCCAGGATTCTCATTTGGGCCTTGTGTGATTTGTTTTTCTTACTTGTGCTTTGAAGTAAATAAGCTTCAGTAAAAAATAATTTTGTTATTGCTTTCAACATTAGATGGTGTTGACTTGAATCATGTATAGCACAGTACTTTTTGCAGTAAAATTGGTGTGAAATACTAAACAGTATGGATTTTATAGGTATCAAGTTAGATGGTCAAGGGATATCTATATTGTTAGATATTGATGATCTTACTTATTTTCTATTCCACTTCACAGAGCACCTTACCCAGCTTGCGGTTTTAGGACAACCAAAGCTTATTGTTATTGATTAGTCCTAATCTCTGCACTGGGTCCCCTATATGAGAGTCTTGTTTGAATTTTGGTGAATTAGAGAATTTTGACTGGTATTACACTAAAGCATCTGGAAGGAGTGTAGCTCTGTGTCTGTCATAAAGGAGGGATAAAGACTGTAATTTGAAGGGAATAAAATATGTGAGATCCTCCATTAAGTGGTGCTTTTAGTAACCTTTAATGCTGAGATACAGAGGCTGCTTTTCAATATTTCACAAAGGAGTGGAATACAAACAAGTATGGATTTTAAACCTTTTCTCCAAATGTAATTGTCACTGGACCCTGAATTGCCTGAAAATTATATGTAACTCATACAGAAATATGGGTTTTTCCCCATAAAACTGTTTAATAAAAGTATTACACAGCAATAATATTGAAGTTATTTACTGATTGCTGACTATATTGTCAAGATCTGTCTGCCTTGATAATCTCAGAATCTGAAGAATGTAAATTGCTAGGCAGGCACATTTGGATAAAGGGAAGAATTCATGGCTGCAGGGACATTAGTGATATCCTTCCATCTGCCACATTTTCTCCTCTTTTTGTGCTGGGCAATGCCATCATTAATTGTGGGAATGCAGACTAAGTCACTGATTTGATTTTCAGCATTTTCTCTGAACTGACTGCACATTTAGCTATTATGCTGTGAAATTATCTGAGATCTTAAACCAATGATTGTCATTCCCAGGTGTACATTCATATCACTGCTGAAGATTCTGTAAACATTAATCCCCAGTCTACTACCTCCATCCCAATTAAATGGAAATCTCTGGTGTGTGATCCAGACAAGTATTTTTTAAGCTCCCCCACATGATTCTAATAAAAATTTAGGGTTTGAGGAACATTATCCTGGACTCCCCTAGCTGGCTTTCTCTGTCAAATTATATACTTTATTGTATGAAAATAGATTATATACTTCATTCTGACAGCAGATCAGATGTCCTTAAGATAAGATGGTCTTATTCGGGGATATGAGTGTAATACGATCATTCTTGGGTTTTGTCCCTTTATTTCACAGGGTTCTAACACAGCTGGCTTCTGTACTTCTCCTAAAACAACCATGCTCCCCTTTATTTAGTCCTTTAAAGATTCAACTGAGTTGAACTTTCTTAAGGGAGAGAAGAGGATGACAATGTGGGGGTGACCACAGTTTGAGAACAAGGAAGTTAATGAAGGAGTAGAGGTATGACACAGGACATGTAAGAAAACTGTGATAATAGGAATGGAGCAAAATAGTTAGCCACAAAACTCTAGTAGGCCCAGACAATGCCTGTAAACTAGAGTTAGTGGTAGATGACATGTGGACACCACCTCTGGAAGCATGCCTAAACATGGCTTAGTCACTGAAACAAAATGACGGCATGATTCCATCAAGGCCAAACTTGCATTGGCATGTGCTTTCTAAGGCATCTTTTTTCTGGTCTACTTGGCTTGGGGTCTTTTGTTATATCCCTTCTAAACCTGCCCTGCTGCTCCTGCAGTGACAAGGACCGATGACAAGTGGTTCATGGACATCCTGAATCTCTCTTTCCCTTTCCCTCTGGCCTTTGTGGTAACTTCGTCCAGCAGCACATATGCACATAAGATGGTCTTATTCAGGGTATGAGTGAATAATATGATAAATTCACTGAAGATGAACTGCTCCGTGTTTTCTGTCCAGTTAGCATTTTTTGTGCATTCAGTTGCATTCTGAAGGAAGCTCCTGTCTTGAGTTTTCCTTTGTCAGAAGCCTGAGGTACATATGCTATATATTTTAAAACCCCAAGTAGATTTCACATACTTCTTAAATATTCTTGACCTAATTGCCCTTCACTGCTGCTTCCAAAGTCCTTAATAGTGACAGTTTATGAGAAGATCAGGTAAGTAAGCATACCTGAAAGAGTGAAGATTACTTCAGACCTGTGTACCTGGATCTTATGGGGGTGGCGGGGGAATTCTGATTTCCAGATATTGATAACTCAAAACTGTGACCCTACATTTCTATCTTCTTGTTTTCAGGGATTTTTGTTATCAATTGAAAAGTTCTAGTTCTGTTCACAATTACAAGTTGGGGATTAGAACTGAGTAGTGGCATGGGTGTTGTTCTTAACAAGGCCTCAGAAAATAAGAGAAAGGGAATTGGGACAGGCTGAGGACATTTTAAATACACAATGTTTGGAAATGTTTGTGATAACTTGAAGGTAGTGTTTTTCTCCTTCAGTTAGCAGAGCTGCATTCTCTAGATTGTCTGGGAGGGTGATTTACAGTTAGAATATCTGTAGATGAAGTAAAAGGAGTTGACAATCCAGAGATCCACCAGATCAAGAGCTAGTCTGAACTCAGAGAATTCTGAGGCATAGCTTCCTAATTTTAGTTGCAGCAGAGAACTGTGGTAGCAACTAAAACTAGATGAACTAAAAGTTCAGGAGAAAAGGTAGCACTGTCCAAAGTGAACTGAGATCAATAGTCATTTTATCCTTTGGGGCCATTTGCTGATTATGTGCCTGGGCTGTGGATTGACCTTTGCCTAGCCAGAGGGTATCTGATGAGGTAAACAATAAAGCTCCTAGCAGTATTATGAGCTAATAGAGGGGCGAGTTGGGGGACTTCAGATGTGCAGCTGGTTTTTCCCCAGAGGACACTTACTAAATGGGAAGTGTAAGAGACACCATAAAGCTTATAAAAAGAGTAAAATTTCTCAAAGATGTATAATGCTAAGGTCATAAAGACTAACTAAAGCTAGGGGACTCAACTGAAGCATATGGTTCTAAAACATTTGCCAAGCACTGAAGTAAGGCAAAGTATTATAACTAAAGAGCTTTTCAAACATTTTTTGGAGGAGCAAACAATACTAGAACAAAACTCAAGGATACAAAAATATCCAGCTCTCAACAAGGTAAACAGCTACAATGATTGACAGCCAACCAAAAATTATTAGGAAGGCTTCTAGGCAAGATGGAGTAACATGAACTGGATTTACCCTTCCACCAAAAACAACATTTCAGACACTGTATGAACCAATAGTTTTCAGACATTGTCTTAGTCTATTTGTGCAGTAATAACAGAATACTTGAAATTCAGAAATTTGTAAAGAAGCCGGGTGTGGTGATGCATACCTGCAGTCCCAGCAATCCTGGAGACTGAGGCAGGAGGATCACCAAGTTTGAGCCAGTCTCTAAGTTGGTGAGGCCCTAAGCAGCTTAGTGAGACTGTTTCAAATTTTAAAATTTCTTTTTTTTTTTAATTTTTTTTATTGTTGGTTGTTCAAAACATTACATAGTTCTTGATATATCATATTTCACACTTTGATTCAAGTGGGTTATGATCTCCCATTTTTACCCCGTATACAAATTGCAGAATCACATCAGTTACACATCCATTGATTTACATATTGCCATACTAGTGTCTGTTGTATTCTGCTGCCTTTCCTATCCTCTACTATCCCCCTCCCCTCCCCTCCCCTCCCCTCTTCTCTCTCTACCCCCTCTACTGTCATTCATTTCTCCCCCTTGTATTATTTTCCCCTTTCCCCTCACTTCCTCTTGTATGAAATTTTGTATAACCCTGAGGGTCTCCTTCCATTTCCATGCAATTTCCCTTCTCTCTCCCTTTCCCTCCCACCTCTCATCCCTGTTTAATGTTAATCTTCTTCTCATGCTCTTTGTCCCTACTCTGTTCTTAGTTACTCTCCTTATATCAAAGAAGACATTTGGCATTTGTTTTTTAGGGATTGGCTAGCTTCACTTAGCATAATCTGCTCTAATGCCATCCATTTCCCTGCAAATTCTATGATTTTGTCATTTTTTAATGCAGAGTAATACTCCATTGTGTATAAATGCCACATTTTTTTTTTTTATCCATTTGTCTATTGAAGGGCATCTAGGTTGGTTCCACAGTCTTGCTATTGTTAATTGTGCTGCTATGAACATCGATGTAGCAGTGTCCCTGTAGCATGCTCTTTTTAGGTCTTTAGGGAATAGACCTAGAAGGGGAATAGCTGGGTCAAATGGTGGTTCCATTCCCAGCTTTCCAAGAAATCTCCATACTGCTTTCCAAATTGGCTGCACCAATTTGCAGTCCCACCAGCAATGTACAAGTGTACCCTTTTCCCCGCATCCTCGCCAGCACTTGTTGTTGTTTGACTTCATAATGGCTGCCAATCTTACTGGAGTGAGATGGTATCTTAGGGTGGTTTTGATTTGCATTTCTCTGACAGCTATAGATGGTGAGCATTTTTTCATGTACTTGTTGATTGACTGTATGTCCTCCTCTGAGAAGTGTCTGTTCAGGTCCTTGGCCCATTTGTTGATTGGGTTATTTGTTATCTTATTGTTTAATTTTTTGAGTTCTTTGTATACTCTAGATATTAGGGCTCTATCTGAAGTGTGAGGAGTAAAGATTTGTTCCCAGGATGTAGGCTCCCTATTTACCTCTCTGTTTCTTTTGCTGAGAAAAAACTTTTTAGTTTGAGTAAGTCCCATTTGTTGATTCTAGTTATTAACTTTTGTGCTATGGGTGTCCTATTGAGGAATTTGGAGCCCGACCCCACAGTATGTAGATCGTAGCCAACTTTTTCTTCTTTCAGACGCCGTGTCTCTGATTTGATATCAAGCTCCTTGATCCATTTTGAATTAACTTTTGTGCATGGCGAGAGAAAGGGATTCAGTTTCATTTTGTTGCATATGGATTTCCAGTTTTCCCAGCACCATTTGTTGAAGATGCTATCCTTCCTAAAAAAGGTACCAAAAAAAAAAAAAAAAAAAACACACACACATATAGAAAGATTTAATTACTACAGTTCTGGAGACTGGGAAGTCAAGATCAAAGGGCTAGTACCTGACTAGGGCCTTTGTGCTATGTCATCCCATGTGATGTCAACCTTTTATAATAAACCCACTCCCACAATAACAGTAGCAGTCCATTAATGAGGCAGAATCTTCATGGCCTAATCACCTCTTAATTTTACTATAATGGGATTTAACTTTGTAACACATACTTTTTTGGGAGATACATTCAAACTACCCTAGATATTTAATATCAAGCAATAAAGAATGATGACCTTTGAAATATGGGAAACAGATGAAGTGAGCCCTTTAACTTCTCAGCTTACTACCCTGAGAGTTATGACTGGAAAACTGAATTTCCAGCCTAATGAACTGCCTAAGTTGAGGACATGGAGTACAGAACAGAAGGGTTTTCCATTAGTAGTAAGGAACTATTAGCTCAAGACTAAATGTGGATAGTACGCAGAATAATGGCCCTTCAAAGATATTTTTGTGTTAACTCCCAGAATCTACAGTTATGTTAGCTTATATGACAAAAGGTAACTAAGATTGTAAATGGAATTAAGGTCAACTGACCTTGAAATGGGGAGTTTGCCCTGGATTATTTAGTTGGACCTAACTATAAGTGGAAAAAGCTTTGAGTGATGTGATATGAAAAGAACTTGACTTGTTTACTGGCTTTGAAGTTGGAAAATGAGGGCCATGAACCAAGCCATGTAGGTGGCCCCTGGGAGCTAGAAATTAAGGAAATGGATTTTCTCTTTGAGCCTCCAGGAAAGAGGGGCTTTAATTTTACCCAGGGAGACCCATTTTGGAGTTAGGAACCAAAGCAACATAGGATGATTTGTGTTATTTTAAGCCACTGGATTTGCTGTAATTTGTCACAGTAGTCATAGAAAACTAATACAAAATCTAAATCTTAAAATGCTGAGAGTCATATGGATTAAGTTATTTCCACAACTGTATCCCAGAACAAAGCTCAAAGATGTTTACAGAAAACAAAAAATACCTAGCATCAAACAAGACAAAATTTATAATATCTGATATCCAATAAAAAATTATGAAGCATTCAAAAATAGGAAAATTAAACCATAATGAGAAAAAAAATAACTGAAAAATGACTCAAAACTTACAGAGAATAGACACAGCAGACAATGGATATTGAAAGGTAAAATTTCTTTGACGTATTTGGAAAGATAGTATGTCCACATACATATATATTTATATCACTTGAGCTTCAGAGATTAGAACTACAAATCATGAGAGGAAAAATAGATAGACATTGCAAAACAACACAAGCCAGTCAAAATGAAACAAACAATAAAAAAGGCTCTCAAAGATGAACAGTGCAGGGCTGGGTTGTGGCTCAGTGGCAGAGTGCTTAGCCTAGCATGTGTGAGGCTCTGGGTTCGATCCCTGGCACCACATAAAAATAAACAAAATAAAGATATTGTGCCCATATACAACTAAAAAAAATGAACAGTGCAGGGGATTCAAGATGGCAGGCTGGAGGAAGGCTGTATTCCTTGTTCCAGGAACAGAGATTCAAGCAGCAGGAATAGGTTGGTGAAAGAGGGGTTTCATTGTAACTCAATATTGGGCAATCTAAGTGTCTTAGAGACTCAGAAAATTGGATACATTAAACAAAGAAAAAGATTACATTGTTGATTGCAGCGCTGGCTCAACATTGAGGGAGGGATAATGCTGAGAAACAAACAGATTTAGTACGGAAAATTATGAGATCCGAAAAGCAGCCTACCTTTAGCTAATCCAGAGGCTGCGCCGTACATGGTGTATATCAACTTGCCCCAGAGAGCTGAAGCAGGAGCCATCTTGAGGACGCCATGCTTCAGCAGCTGTGGCAGGAGCTGGGAGATCTGAACAAATGCTGCTATGTTACTATCGGGTACTGGGTTCCTGGTTCAGCAAAGAATTGAAGAACAGGACACAGAAATAGCAAGCACAAAGTAGGTTTATTGTAAAAACAACAGAAATACAGAGACTTCTCCGAAAAGAAGGGGTCCCAGAGCTGGGAATCCACTGGGGTTGTTTGGCCTGTTCTTTTTATGGTCTCTGGAGTTTCCTTCTTATGTCCTCCCCTAATGTGGTCCTCACTATTATTGATTGGTGCCCTCTCTGTCCATGTGTCTCTTTTAGTTTTCCTGTTTAACAATCCTCAACCTCTTGCTTAGGAGCAGAGAGGATATTTTACACAGGGGGATTCAAGTCGAAATGCGAAAGGGAGCCCAACTCACTTTCCCCTTTGAGCCTGGTGGCTTGCACAATCAGCTGAAGCAGATTAGGAATTTGAACAAGTAGGTGTATAAGCTCAAGGACCAGCCCAGCAAGCCTGGAATGGCTGTAACCATGGGCAGTAGAGGGGTGAGGAATTGGCGTCCCTGTCCTTTGAGTGGAGACTCCCGGGATCCAGACTCCCAAAAGTAGAGATTCAGTAACTGCTGGTCTCTACACATATGTTGATCTAATTTCTCCAGAGCAGTCACTACCCCTAAGGCCTGAGTAGACCTTAGCTGTGCCTGCAAGAACTTCACTCTTAGAACTCTGCTGTGGCTACAACCTGGGAGTAGAGTGACCTGGTCTGTGTAGACAAAACTCCAGCTGACAGGACCTCCCATCCCATCCTACCTCATACTGGTGAGAAGGGAAGCAAAGAATTTTTGAACTCCAACTGGCAACTTAGTGAGTAATGCAAAAAGAAGAAGGGTTTAACAACCCTTGGTCCTTATGCTCATGCTCAATACATAGTTCATGAACAAATGGAAAGAAGGACACTTGGGCATAGACAGTGAATACATATTCTCACTGACAATTTTGACCACCTCAGTGGAATCAATGCCTTAATATTTCATTAAGAATTTCTTTTGTGTGTGTGTTTTGGGTCAGTTGTTTCATGGACATATATACATGCACATTTTTTTTCTCATTTGTAGCATTTTTAAAAATATAGTTATTTTTACTTGCCCTGTCTTTTGGGGTCAAGGTTTTGAATAGAGTATTTTGGTTTTCTTTTGCGTTGTTTTTCAGTTGTTTGTTCCTCTTTTTCTCTGTTAACAGCCAAATTCTATTGTTCTTTCATTCTTTCTTTAATTTTTTTACTTCTAGTTTTTTCTCCTTCCATATAACCATCTGCCTCTTTTATCCAAGTCTAGTAGAGGAAGGAGGAGGGGAGAGGAAGAGGCTGGGAAGGAAAAGGGGGATCATGAAATAAACTTGTTTTTCATGCATGTATGAATTTGTCAGGATGAACCCAACTATTGTGTATAACCGTAAAGCTATAATAAAAATAAATAAATAAATTGAAAAAGAAAGAACAGTATATCAGTGAATTGTGCAAAAACTTCATGTGGCATAATAATTGGTATTATGGTTTGAATGTATGTCCTTCATGTTGTATCTTAATCCCCATTATAGTAGTAAGAGTTGGAGCTTTTCAAGAGGAGATTGGATCTTGAGGACTGTTCTCTCATGAATGGGATTAAGGCCTTTATAAAAGAGGCAGAGTACAGCCTTTCTTGCCCTTCTGTATCTAGACACCATCTTGGAAGCAGGAAGTAGCCCTCATCAGATATAAATGCCAGTACCTTGATCTTGAGCTTCCCATTCTCCAGAATAGGAAGAAATAAATTTTAAATCCCCTAATCTGTGGTATTTTGTTGTAGCAGCACAAATGGAGTTAGACAGTTTGAATACCCTAAATACATGGAAGAAATGGAAGTGGTGGAAAATAATGTTAGATTTATTTTACTGTCTTTCCTATTTCCTATTCCTATCATCAAAATTTGATGATAACTGTAAAGCCACAGATCTGAGTAGCTCAATAAGTCTCAAATAAGCAAATAAAATCATGGAAAGAACCCTAAGGCAATTAAATCATAATCCAATTTCTTAAAGCCTTATAAAAAGAAAGTTTTAAAATCAGTTTGAGGAAAAATAACTAGTTATGTACAAAGAAATAAAGATTAAGGAGGATAGCAGATTTGTCATACAAACAGTTATAAGCTAGAACAGATGAAGCAATATCTTTTAAAGTACTGGAAGGAAAAACAAAACCCTGCAACCTAAAACTATTTACCTGGTGAAAATGTGTTTCAAAAAAGGAAGGTGATTAAGGATTTTTTTCTACATTAAAATGCTAAAAGAGTGGTTTCTGCTTCTGAAGGATGGAATAGACTTACTTTACTCTTCCCACTAAATAAAACTTAGACCCTGGACATAATATATTCAATAAATATAAGGAGACTGAAAGATGGAGAGGAAAGACTGACCGACAGGGACCCCAGGACACAAAAATGACATAGTAATTAGTTTCCTGTTCTCTTTAATCCATGAACTGGGAAAGGGGACACCTCGCAGGACATAGAGGCCAAGTAACATTTGAACCCCTCCCCTGCTGAGGAATAGGATGGGGTAGAAACTGGTATAGAGCTAGAACTTCCCACCATTGTCCAGAAGTAATAAGAAGCTTCCACTTCTTGGATGTTAGGCTGAGTAGGTACCTGGATTTCTACCCCACTACCTCCTGGCAGTATGAGCTAAAACCTTCACTGTTCCTATTAGACATTGTCAGAAGAAAATAATGCCAATAGAAGTTAGTTAAAAAAAGTTTAAATAGGGGCAAGGTTGCGGGTCAGCAGTAGGGCGCTTGTCTAGGTTGCATGAAGCTCTGGGTTTGATCCCCAACACCACATACAAATAAATAAAGGTATTGTGTCCATCTACAACTAAAAAATATTTTTTAAAAAATAGGATTCAGAGTTTAATGACACAATGCCCCTAATTTCCAGGTTTCAATTTAAAAGAAAATCACTTGTCATATCAAGGCCAGGAAGAGTTCAACTTGAATGAGAAAAGCAAGTAATATATGACAAAAATAAATTGACACAAGTGTTAGAATTACCTGATGAGTTTATGACATTTGTCACTAAATGGATGGATCTGTAGACCATCTTGCTAAGTGAAATAAGTCAGTCCCCAAAAACCAAAGGTCAAATGTTTTCACTGATATGTGGAAGTTAAACCGCAACAAGGAGGTGAGAAGGAGTGAAGGAAAGAGAGGAGGAATAGGAATAGGAAAGACAGTAAAATAAATCTAACATTATTTTCCTGTGAACACATAGGAAAATACCAATGTGTCTACTAACAAGAGTGGGGTTCTGATTAGAATAAGATATATTCCATGCTTGTATAATTTAATCAAAATAGATTCTACTGTTATGTATAACTAAGAAGAACCAATAAAAATATTACCTGATGAGGAGCAAATAAACATGCTTCATTAAGCATATTTCTAACACACTAAAACAATGAGCTCATCAAAGAAATAGAAAAATCTCAGCAAATGAAAAAAAAATTAGATTTGAAAAATAACCAAAATAAAATCTCACTAAATTGGTCTGACAGTGGAATGGAGGAAACAGAAAGGAATCAGTCAACTGGAAATTAGAACAAATTAATTACCCAATATAAACAAAAGAAAAATAGACCAAGCAAAAATGAACAAAACCTCAGAGAACTGTGGGTCTGTAATAAAAAATTAACAGTCTTATCATTAGAGTCCTGGAAGAAGAGAAGAAAAAGGGCAGAGCTTAAAAAATACTCAAAGAAATTTGGGCTGAAAACTCCTCAAATTTGATGGAAGACATCATGAACCTACAGATTCGAGAAGGTGAGCAAACCCCACACAGGATAAACCCAAAGAAATACACACTCAACACACATTATAGTCAAATTTATGAAAACTAAAAAAAGAAAATCTTGAAAGCAGTGAGAGAGAATTGGCCCTTATAGAGAAAAACAGTTTGAATGATAAGGAATTTCTCATTTAAAAAAAAAAAAATGGAGGCTAGAAGGAAGTGGCAAAACATTTTTCAGGTGCTTAAAAGAACTCAACCTCGAATTGTATATCTAGTAAAAATATCACTATATTCCATACATTTTTATATGTTTTTAATTTTAAATCATAGTTAGTTTCAAATTTTCTTGTTATTTCTTCTTTGTGGTTTATTTAGAGGTATTGTATTTATTTTCCAAATATTTGAGGATTTTCCATATATTCTGTGTTATTGACTTTTAATTTAATTCCATTGTGTGGCCACAAAATATATAAACCCATTTAGAATTATTGAGACTTGTTTTGTGGAGTAAAAATATGATCTAACTTGGTAAATGTTTCGTGTGCCATTAAAAAGAATATATGTCTGCCCCTCTGCCTAGAGTATTCTCTAAATGTCAATCAAGAATTTTGTTTGCTAGCTTTGTTTCCCCCATTTTTTAGTGCAGGAGATTGAACCCAGAGCTTTGCTGGACAAGCATTCAGCCACTGAGCTATCCCCACAAGCACCTATTCCAGTCTACTATTTCCCTAATGATAATCTGCTTGCTTGTTCTTTCAGTTATTGAGAGAGTTGCTGAAATCTATGATTGTAGACTTGTCTAATTCTTCTTGCAGTTCAGTCATTTTTGCTTTGTATATTTTGAAACTCTGTCAGTGTTTAAAACTTCAGAACTTTTATGGATTCTTAATAAACTGACCCAATTGTCAGTTTGAAATTAGCCTCTTTAACCCTTGTAATATTTCTTGTTCTGAAATCTATTTTGTTAGATATTAATGTAGTCACTTCAGCTCTTTTTAGATTGGTGTCACCATGGTATATCTTTTTCCATCCCTAGACTTTTAATCTATATATACCTTAGTATTTAAGGTGAGCCCAGGCACAGTGTAATACCGGTGGCTCAGGGGGCTGAGACAGGAGGATTGGGAGTTCAAAGCCACCTTCAGCAAAGGTGAAGTGCTAAGCAACTCAGTGAGACCCTGTCTCTAAAAAAATACAAAATAGGGCTCAGGATGTGACTCAGTGGTTGAGTGCCTCTGAGTTCAATCCCTGGGACCCTACCCCTCCAAATAAAAGTATTTAAGGTGAGTTTCTAGAGATTGAGTGCAGGCATAAGCACTGTCAGTTTTTGGAGAATTTGACAAACTGATTGTAAAATTTATATGGAAATTCAAAGGATTGAGAATAGCTGATCACACTGAATAAACCACAAAGTTGGAAGACTAATACTAATGAATTTGAAGTCTTATTATTAAACTACAAAGAGTGTGATATTGGACTAAAGATAAATAGAGCAATGGGAGTTCAGAAATAGAGCTATACACCTATGGTTAGTTGATTTTCAACAAAAGTCCTAAGATAATTCAGTGGAAAAAGTTAATCTACTCAATGAATACTACTAGAAAAACTGGACAGCCACTAGGAAAAACAAAAACAAAACTAGTTTTTTCCTTGTACCAATAAAAAATGTATTCAAGATTTGTTATAGACCTAATTATGCTAAAACCATAAAATTTCTAGAAGAAAACAGGAGACAATTTTAGTGGCCTTCAGTTTGGTAATGACTTTTGTAAATATTCCTTAAATAAAACACAAAAGCATAAACTATCAAAGAAAAAAATTAATAAATTTGATTTCATAAAATTAGAAACTTTTGCCTTTAATAGGACATTCATAAAAATGATAAATGACAGACTGGGAGAAAATATTCATCAAACATATTTACAAAATGCTCTAATATAGAAAACATAAAGGTTTCTTTCAACTAAATAATAAGAATATAATGAGCACAAATAAAAGTGGGCAAAAGATATGAATAAATCTTGCATCAATGAACGTACACTAATAGAAAATAAGCATTTGGAAAGGTGCTAAATATCATTAGTCACTGGAAGATTGGAAATTAAGACTACAATGATATACTAGTATGTTCATACTGGAATGGGAAAAAATTTAAATACCTGTATGATTCCAGAATTCAAATTAATGATTATCTTGGGATGATGGTATGAATGGTTGGGATAGAAAAGAGGGAGAGATGTATTAAAGGGTGCTAGGAAATTTTAGAGGACGATGGATATGTTTATTATTTTGATTATATTAGTGGATCACAAGTATAAACATGTTAAAACATCAAATGTACACTTTAAATATATGTAGTTAATTATATGTCAGATATACCTCAATAAAGCTGAAACATGTTAAGAAGTAAAAATATTTTCATACAGACAAAAATTAAGAAAACTCAACATCAGCAAGGGACATTACAAAATATGAATTAAAAGTAATTTTTATTAAAGAATAAAAACAATCCTAATTGAAAACATGAGAGTTCACAATGGAGGAAAGAAGACTGGGCAAAAGATTTTAGGGACTTTAGAAATATACAGTATAAGTAGAACTAAATATGATTTTGCCAACAATATTGCAAAATGTAGAAGTGAGTAAAGAGAGTTACAGTTGTCTAAGATTCTAGCAATGTTGTGAAAGTAATCATCTGCAAAAGAATAAAATAAATCTTAGAATGCATGCTATTTGTAAGGTAAGCTCTCGAAGTATGGTGAATATTAATAACTTATTAGGGAAAAAACATAAAATATTTAATCCAGAAGAAAGCAAAGAAGGAGGGGGGAAGGATTATGAAACAGATTGCATATGCCGAAAACAATAAAGAGGTAGATATAAACTCAGCTATAGCAATTATTAATTACCAGCAAACTAAGTTTTAAATTAAAAGATTACCAGATCAGGTAAGAAAAAAATCCTCTCCTTGAGAATATAAAGATGTTTGTTTAATTCAAGTCTATTGGTTAAGAAAATAACTTCACCTATGTGCTCAGGGAAAGGAAAACAGTATTATAGGGCTGGGGATGTGGCTCAAGCGGTAACGCGCTTGCCTGGCATGTGCCGGATGCTGGTTTGATCCTCAGCACCACATAAAAATAAAATAAAGATGTTGTGTCCACTGAAAACTGAAAAATAAATATTAAAAAAAAAAATTCTTTCTCTCTCTCTCTCTCTCTCTCTCTCTCTCTCTCTCTCTCAGAAAAAAAAAAAAAAAACAGTATTATAGAGTTTATGATTTTCCTGGAAATACTTTCTCATTCTCAGCAGAATGTACTCTTGTTTCTAGAATCAGATACAGTAAATAGGAGAGCCAAAAGAAGAGTGATTAATTTATCATGTTCCTCAGAGAGGCAAAGCAGTTTTGTTTTTATGGTAGGAATCAGTAGCCTTGGATTTTTGCCTCAACTCTATCCTACAGAAAATGGATAGTGAAAGGCAGTCTGTATATACTCTAAGCAAGAATCTTCACTACAACCTTATAGAATGTAGAGTATCTTTCAGAAGATTCTTGAGATAAGAATGCATGGAATTAAAAGGCATCCAAATTAGAAATGAAGATGTGAAATTATCTATGTTCGTAGATGCCAGAATCTTATATGTAGAAAACCTTAGGAACACACGCGCGCGCACACACACACACACACTACAAACCTGTTAGAACATAAACTAAACAAAATGTCAGGATACAAAATTAATCCATAAAAATCAGGGTGTTTTTATACCCCAACAATGAACAAAAAAAAAAGGAAAATATTCCATTTACAACAGCATCAAAAAGTATAAAATACTTGGAAATTAATCATAAAGGTGAAGGACTTGTACAATGAAAACTACAAGTATTGCTGAAAGAAATGAAACACAAATAAGTGGAAAGCCATTTCATGTTCATGGATTAAAACGTTTATTTTTGCTAAGATGTCAATGCTACCCAAAGTGAGAGATAGATTTAATGCAATCCCTATCAAAACTCTTAACATTTTTTTTTAGAAATAGAAAAATACATCCTACATTTATATGGAATCTCAAGGGACTCAGGATAATATTGAAAAAGAAGAATAAATTTATAAGAATCACATTTCCCAATTTCAACATTTATTACAAAGCTACAGTAATCAAAAGAGTGTGGCATAGATACTACAACAGATACATAGAGTTAAAAGTCCAGAAATAAATCATTGTGTATATAGTCAAAGATTTTTAAGGAGCTCTCAGCCCACGAATCATGATTTACCAAAAGATATGAAAAGTGCTATACAGAAACAGGAATTTAAAATGGAGGTTTCATAAAAAGAAGTGAGCAGTAGTGTCTGAAAGATGACTTTGAAAAGTTAATTAACAAATATGCTTCTATACTTGAAGATAAATTAATAAAACACCCCAGGGAAAATGTGGAAGCTGTTCAGAGTTAACATGAATTAGAGTTTGAACTGTTTGTAGGGAAAAAAGAAATATGTCCTGAACTTGCAGAACTTTAAATCAATGAGCACAACTATTCAAAAGAAACCTCTGTTTAGAGGAGATACAAAGCATTTATACTGTCAGATCTAGGAATGTCCCAAGAAAGATCCTGCAGTTATATATAATCAAAATAGAGTTGAAATACTTTCCAGAAGGTATGTTGTTTTTTTTTACAGTTATTGAAGCTGTTCAACAGAAATATGAGAATTTTGGGTTAAATGTGTGGAAGTCATATTGCTTTGGATCTGCTGGTAGCAGGCCCGCCCTGGCCCCTGGGGACTCAACCCCCAGTTCTTTGTTATGCATGTCAATGTGGCCAGCTCACAAGGCCGTGATGCAGGCTTGCGGTTCCCTGTTTATCTGCCTCGAGCATATGTGTCTCTCGGGAACATCTTGACCTGTTCGAGCCTCCTGATAGGGGACGGTGATGTGATGGTAACCCAAGGATGCAGTTATTACTCTTCCCTCCTCACTTTTGAGTAATTTCCCGCAGCTGTTAAAAAGATATATAAGGGGAACAAATTGGGCAATAAAGGGCAAGCACGCTTCCTCCTGGATGAAGAACCTTGGTGTCCTGTGTATTCTTAACCCCGCCGTCCCTCGCCGGACTCGGCTCCGTTAGCCGGACACGGCAGGATATAAAACAAAAAATGAAAAAGAACAACATAAAATATATTCACTGGAAAGCTAATTAAATAAAGAGTTTATCAATTTTATAGGTTGAAATAAGAGAAAGAAATCAACATTCTCTGAAAACTGTTGAAGACACTGTGGATCATTCAGCCTGTGGTTTCAAAAGCTCTTGTGTATTACATTTCATAGCTGCATGATTGAACTCATTGGCTTGTGGCTTACTAAATACCCAATCTTATTGAAACTGAATCTCTACCCATGAGGCAGTTATATGTGGGGGCAGAGATGATAGCATTTTATCTATATGCTGTTCCAAGCAAGGATTACTTATAATTTGTCATAACTTAATGATTTAAGTCTCCAGAGTATCATTGATTGAATTCTTATGAATTTGTTTTTGTGTATATCTCTATAGATAACTTGCACTCTTGACCATGCTGAATTATAATATCTAATTGTCCAAAGCCATTCAGTCTTATCATACATAGTGATCTTTACTTTTCTCTTACAGAGAACCCCTTCTACACAGATCAGAAACTGCGATGTCTGAAACATCAAAAGAACCTTAGTCAAAGATTGTATCCACTATTCTTAACTCTTAATAATATAAGAAATGGACTCATGTGAACAACTTCCCAGTATAATATAGCATCTTGTTTCAGATACTTGTCAGACTATATATAACTGATGGCATCAGGATTTCTCCAACTTTTTTTTTAATCCAAAAGCTGAAGACTTTGGAGAAGTAGATTCTTTACCCAAGACCTATAAACTATAAATTAATTACTAAGCTAAATGGATCAAAATAACTAATCAAACTGTGGCTAATGCTTTTTAATGTATATGAGAAACTCCCTTTCTTTTTATGTATTCCAAATGTTTAATTTAGCAGAATTTGTACAGATTAGGATGAAACATTGTTTAATAGTTTTCTGTGTCAACTGATCCTAGGGTTATGAAAAAACCCAAGATCTTAATATAGGTTATAAGCTAATTAATTACCAATAGTTGTTCATAAATAACTGGTTGGTCTAAAAAATTGCTCAGAAAAAAATTAAATTGCTAAACATAATGCAAAGTGCATTTATTAAGATCTTTTACTTTTCATGATCCTGTAGTTACTTACAAATATACAGAATCCTTAGTCTTCCTACCATAGCTGTTACAGTTTGGAGTCAGAATGTCTCTCAAAGGCTCATATATTAAAGGTTGTGTTCCTGATACAGCAGTATTCAGAGACAGGCCTTTTGTGAAGTGGTTGGATCATGAGGCCCTAACCTCGTCAGTGAATTAATCTATTGATGGATTAGGAGTGGTAGAAGCTGTAGGAGGTAGAGCCTAATTGGAAGAAGTAGGTGACTTGGGGTATGCCACTGGAACGGTATATCTTGTCTCTGGCCCCTTTCTCACTGTCTCCCTCTGCTTCCCAGCCACCATGAGGTGAGCTGCCTTCTCCACCACATGCTTCTGCCACCATGATACTCTTCCTTGCCTCAGGCCCAGAAACAGTGGAGCCAGCTGGCCGTAGATTGAAACCTCTGAAACAAAGAGCCAAAATAATTCTTTCCTCCTCTAAATTGATTTTCTCAGGTATTTTGTCACAGCAACAGAAAACTAAAACAATAACATAATTAAATATATTATATCTATGACCACGCCACAAATCTTAAGTATTTAATTTGGCATGAAAGCTAATAAGGAAAAAGAGCTATGCTTCATCTATAGAAATGATGCCCACCAGGTCATATCATGAAAATGGTCTCTTACCTGGCATATGACAGAATCCCAGACTTACAGATAGTAAAAGCTTTCTTCCTACTGGCTTACAACATTGAAGAATGTGAGGACTGGGGTTGGGGGAGGAGCCTTATGGTTTTAGATGAAACAGATAAATCCTGGTACATACTGATTCTGAATCCTTAATCTTAGTAAAACTGAAAATAAAATACTGCTTTCACCCCAAACAGTAAATTATAACCTATAGACTTTACAAAGCTTCCAAAAAGAAGCTAATTCTTAGTCCATAGTATCTAGTTATATTGCCTATGTATTAACAAGGATGTTTATGTGCATAATTAGCATTTCTTTTATATTTATATAAATAAAATTTGTCAAATAAAAATTAAAAATAATTATATTGAACCCAGAAAATTGCTAGGAACTTAGGAGAATGAAACCATGCCTCAGGAGTAAATCTTCGGCTACAGGGAGGAACTAGGGTACCAAAACTAAAATTTGGTAATGGTAATTGCATGAATAATCATGTAAACCATGTTCTACAATAAAATAAACAAACAAATAAATAAATAAACATAGTTAAAACTCAAGGTAAATAAAAAACATTAGGTTCATCCAGTTTATCACTGGTCTCCTAAAATAAAAACCTGAATGTTGCTTATAAGCTTGGATTCTTAAATAAAGACAGCCTTATTACTTCTTTTATGATTACTAACTGATATTCTTCTATACAGTAATTTTCCCTCTTCCATCTTTTCCATAAGAATGCTACATGGATACCACTGTGTGTATATAGATGAATATTATATGGAATCCTTTTTAATTCTATATCTTGCAATACTTTATAGCTTTTATTATTTTTGATGTTCTAGTAGTCTTTGATTTGACTAGAGGGACTTCTTGTAGTTGGCTTCTCTGACTTTAGGAAATGTCCCTATTAGGTTTTGGGCACAAGAAAATGTTCAAAGCTCACCTTGCAATTTTAGTTCCCCAACCTCAAAGCACACTTTTTTTTTTTAAGATAAGGAATCTTACTTTCCTTTAGTGGGAAATGGTATTCAGAAACCAAGCTGTCGGCACTACATATGCTCACTGCTACTTGGATACCATTGCTTCAAGGTATTATGGATTGATAGAGCTATACAATTCTAAGCCAATAGTGGTTATTATGAATTATAGAGCTATACAATTCTAAGCCAACACCATAGACTTCTTCTCTAATTTTTCCCATTTCATAGTTTTGTCCTCCTCTGCCAGAGTTGAAAACCATGTTCCAGAGACTACATCAATGCATTTAATAATTTGCTGTATCTTGGAATGCTTACAAAACAGCTTCAGAATTATTATACCGATTCCTGTGCCACAAATAAACCTACTAAATACAGTTCAAGATGTCCTCAGGATATACCCCACTATAGACAGACAACTACTGCCTTCTAAATTTACTTGAATTAAAATTTATGCAGTTAAATTGTTATTTGCTATATAGTTCTTTTGTCATGCTTTTGTTTTTAAGGTTAGCCTTTCCATTCTTTCAGGGATATATAAAATATTGATATGATTTTAAAATAACTACATTAAGTTATAGCTATAAAAGTCCCTTATTCTATGTCTTAGAATCCATTCCCGTGTCCCCTTAAATTAAAAAAACACTTTGACTATTTTCTGCAAACAATTGTTACTGAAAACAATATATCTAATTAATAATATCTAATTCCCCCTCTTCCTTAACACACTCCTTTGAACTTTGCTTTTTTTTTCTCACATAAAAAAATATCCTGGGAAGAACTACGTATCTGTTCCTAGAAAGGCTCCTCACATTTACAGCTGCAAAGTGTTCCCTTGTGTTTATGTGTGACTGGGTCACTCTTAATGTGGGAAATGGGGTCTAGTTATTATGAAATCATTAACCCATGCGATCAAACAGTAATTTCATAAGTATAGACCAACCTTTAGGAAGGGAAAGGTGTTTTTGAGAGCCATTTAGAGAAGAAGAGGATAGGGATGGATTCCAGAAGAAGACACCTGCAGGAGAAGGCTGCTTAGTCTAGGGTCCAAGTCACCTTCCCAGTTGTCTGTGTAGAGCTCCAGCTTTATTCCCTAGGATCTTCTCAGGACTCTGGCTCCCTCAGAATTGTCTCTCTAAATAAGTTTTTCTCCCTCCCCAGTTTAATTGCCTTTAATAGGCATCTGAATCATATTTCTTTTTTCTTATTTTTCTCCTTTATATTTTTAAACACAATGAACACATGGGTGTGTTCTTTTGTAAGTTACATGTTAAAAAAATACATAGACAAAAATTAAATTCTGCACCTCCATACTCATTTCCTCAAGAGAAACCACTATTAATCATATGCTGCTCTTGGCTCACTAATTCCCCACTGAATAGACTTAGGGGCAAAAATTTGTCTCTGCCCTCTTCCACTGAGACCCTATCTTCCATTCAGGAGTTAGGAATGTCCAAATGCTCTGATGTTGGGTTTGTGCACAGGTACTGGCCACACCATTTAAAGGCAGGAGGGCTAGTTGCAGAATAGAGGCCCTTGTGAGTTTTTCTTCTGCCTGCCAATGATTCCTGAGACGCATATCCTGAATCCTAAAATGCCAGACAGTTGCTTTCCCAACCACTGCTTATAGCCAAGAGAGAGGAGCATACCTGTTCTTTTCTGCATCTACCTCAGTCTTACTTTGTTGGACTTTCCACTTCTCTGCCAGGCATCTTTGGCTCTAGTAGCTCCCGGCATTGTACTGCATTCCCGAAGTAGCCTCAAGGGGGCGATGCGGGAACCATTGCCGTTTCTCAATTGGGGCATTAAAGGAGCCTTATGCAAAGTGGGTCATTTTGCTGGACTTGGTAAGTCAGTGGTAAACCATGTGGAAACCGAGGACCATTACCTTTGAGTCACCTTAGCTCCAGGTTTGTTCTGTGCCAGCCTAAGGCCTGTGTTGCCCAGGGGAAGATTCCCTGGGGACGCTCAGTCACTCAGCTGGAACCGTCTCATTCTATCTCCCCAGCAAAGACCCTCACAGGGTTCTGACCATGGAAGCAGTAGTGCTGCTCATAGTCGGTGAACAGACGGTGGCACCCTTCCCAATGTTCTGATAATCTGTGCTGTATATATAGACATTGAGGAGCAGGTAAAAGTGAGTAGTAGTAGCAAGGGGGTGGCGGAAGCCGGAAAAAGGGAATAAGATGAAAAGAGAAAAAGGAAAAAGGGAGTTGAGGATAAAGGAGGGGGAAAAGGAGGAATCACAGTAAATCCCAAATCTGCTTCTGAAAGTTATCAGCGCTGTCTGGATAAGAATGGGAAGAGAACAATTGCAAAGAAGAGTAAAGAAACACTTTTTTTTTTTTTTTTTTGGGGGGGGGGGGCGCCAGAATTTTATGTCATGGTAGGAAATTCTAGCAACCCAGGAGGAACAGGTGGGTTTGACAGAGGCCTAAAATGCTTTTGCATGTCCTTAATCTTAAAGTGGATTTAATTTCATTCTCCGAAGTACAATCCTAAGGGAATGAGCAGAGAGAAGGTGAGGAGTGAGGGGGCGTGACTCCTCCCGTTTTAGAGTGATGGTACCTGGATCCTGACAAGGAAAAGCACCTGGAGAAGGAATTCTGGAGTGCAAAGAAAGCTGAAGAAAGGATTTTCAAACCTATGGTTAGGCGAGCATACACTGTGGTTGTGGTTCCATGGTGTAATGGTGAGCACTCTGGACTCTAAATCAAGCGATCTGAGTTCAAGTCTTTATGGAGCCTTTCCATTTAGCTGGGATAAAAGCCATTTCTTTCACTCCTTAGGTGAGACAGGGTTTCTGCTTTCAAGTCCTGCTTTAGTAGACAAGGAGGGTTTCTGGTCCAGGGAAGGAAACAACTGAGGTTAGCAGATAGATATTGTACCACGCAGCTTTGTGCCCTGCGCTGTCCCTTGGGTCATTAATTCGGATACCCAAAGACCCTTCCTCAGGCGGCAATCACTGCAAAATTGGGACATGTTGGATATGGGTGCCCGAACTTTGGATGACTTTGCAGGCTCCATGCTTGCTGACACTGGAGGTCCCCACATCGTGGCCAAGGGGCCTAGGGACCCGGCAAGTCCCCTTGTGTCCTCAGGTGACCCTCAGCCTCTGACCACCAAATCCTTTGCCTGGGGCTTTCTCTCACTTCAACTCCTGCTCATATTTAGACCTATTGTCCTATTTCTGTGCAAGTAGAAAATACTCGAAAATATGAAATAGCATTCCTTAGCTCCGTGGTGGTGGTGGTGGTGGGGAATGAGACTCAATTTTCGGTCCTGAGTTCAAGCATATTTCATTGGTTTTATTGGATTTTTACCTGTCATCGTTTTACCTGAAGTATTGCAAGCTTCCAAGTCTCTATTGAGGCCAGTAGGGGCCGCAGTTGCCCAGAATTTTGCATCCCATTGTGAGGAATCCCATAAAGGAGCTTGAGCAGCATGAAGGGCGCGCCCCAGAATCCTGGGGCTCCCCCTGCTTCTGCCAGGCTCTGCTGTGAAGACTCCATTGGAGACGATCATGAAAAGTTCATTGAGACTCCTTCCTCTTCACGGAAAAATTTAGATCATCTTAAAGATCTTCCTACCTAGTTAAGATGTTTTCCACCACATGCTAAAGAGCAGTTTTGATTTCTTTTCTTCCGTTTTAAAACTTTCCGTGGTCACAAAGACTGCAAAATATAAACCCCTCAAAATAATGTGGGAGGAGAAGCTCACTTTGGAGTGTTTGAAAAGAAAGTCAAAGGCTATGCAAGGTCATGCAGGGAGAAAGGAGCAGGGGAAAGAAAGAAGAGGACCTTAAGGAGCCAAGAAGGTAGTTTTCAGTTGCTGGGTTTGAGACACCACATTTGCCCACTATGGAGCCTCTCCCAATCGTTTGAACCCTTATGGATTCACCCAAGCAGGCTGTCCACCCAGAAAGCCTGTAGCTGTTTGCATTGTTTTTGCTGATTTGCTTTTAATTCTTCTTGGTAATGGGGGATTAAGGAAATCCCTTGTAATATGTGTAGTGGCTAAATCAGGCACCCTGCTTTCCTTAGCCCTTATGTCTCATTGTCTCATTAATGAAACACCAAAAATTTTACATTGAGCCACAAATATAGAATTTATGTACTTTTGAAATAAATATTTGTGTTTTTGGAGTTCTAGTATTCTGAGAAATGTAATAGGCAAATGATCACTGATGATATTTACAAATATTATTAATGATAATTATTAATTATGATAAATTATATAATAAGCTCTAGAATGAACTCTCAACTATATTAATGTATCTGTGTCAATTTCACTGAAATATTGGCAGAATTGAAAATTTGGAACTTAATGGCTTGAAGTTGGGAGGTACACTGTTTCTCCTCCCTTTCATCTTCTTCCCTTGCAGACAGGCTGCCTGCTGGGTTTGGAGAGGTTAGGTTAAGGGAAAAGGTTCAGACTTGAGGCCATCAAGTCAAGGACTAGTTCTGGCGGCAGATTCAAAGACTGGAATCCCCTTCAGTAGACAGTAGACTATATAAAGAAAAGTTTCATAAAAGTAATCAACAAGTTTCTCTGCAGCAACATTTCTACTCTTTTTTTTTTTTTTTTTTTTGAGAGAGAGAGAGAAAGAGAATTTTTTATTTATTTTTTATTTATTTATTTATTTTAGTTTTCAGTAGGCACAACATCTTTATTTTATTTTTATGTGGTGCTGAGGATTGAACAGCTCCCCGCACATGCCAGGTGAGCACACTACCACTTGAGCCACATCCCCAACCCCAATATTTCTACTCTTAAGCCTTCACCCCAGGTCCTTCACTTCCCCTCCTTGTAAATTGTTTACTCCTTATATAATTTTTATTTTTCAATGCGATTGCAAGTTTGTAGTCAAAGAATGTATTCTAAATGAAATCCTTAAGATTTTTGGAGACTCCTTTTACAATTGTTTTAGTCAAAAACTAGTTAAGGAAACAAAAAGCTATGGATTTAGAGAAAAAAAATACATAAATCACAAATATGACAAATGACTCATGACCAGAATATATAAAGAACTATAAAAAGTAACAAAAATGAAACACACAGCAACAACAACAAAAAGAGGCAAAAGACATGAGCAGACATTTCAGCAGAGGAGCACCTGAAAAGACGTTCCACATCATCAGACAGAATGGAGATGCAAATTAAAACCACAGTGAGAAGGCTGGGGTTTTAGCTCAGTTGTAGAGTGCTTGTCTGAAGCACTGGGTTCAAACCTCAGCACCACATAAATAAATAAATAAAGATATTGTGTCCATCTACAACTAAAAAAATATTTTAAAAAAAAAAAAACACCGCAGTGAGACACCTCTGCACTTCCATTAGAAATATCAGAAGATGAGCTATTCAGAGTAGTGAGCAATGCAATTTTCATACACCGGTGGTAGGAGTACAAAATGATATGTCCAATTTGGAAAAGATTTCAAAGTTTCTTTTCAAGTTCAGGATACTTGTATGATCCAATAGGCCCACTCCTGACATCTGTACCTTAGTGAAATGAAGACTTATGTTCACACAAGATCCTTTACAGAAATGTTCATAGCAGTTCTAATAGTAGTATCCACAAACTAAAATCAACACAAATATTTTTCAACTGGTTAATAGAAAAACAGTGACATTTTTACTGAATGGAACCCTCAGCAAAAAAATAAAGGAATGAACTGTTGATACGTGGAACAACTTGGAAGAACCTCAAAGTCACTGTACTGACTGAAAGAAGCCAGTCCTTACAAGTTATGTATTATGATTCTGCTCCTATGATATTGTCAATAAGAGAAAACTATGTTGATGAACAGATTGGCAGGTGCCAGGCTTGTTTTGAAGAAAGATGTGATTGTAAAGAAAGAGCATGAGAAAGGTTTTGAAAGAAATAAAACTTGTGTTCTAGGGCTGGGGTTGTGGCTCCTTGGAGAATGCTTGCCTGGCATGTGTGAGGCACTGGGTTCCATCCTCAGCACCACATAAAAATAAATAAATGTATTATGTCAATCTACAATAAACAAAATAAATAAGCTAACTTGTGTTCTGATTATAGTGATGACTATACTAACTTTAACATGTTAAAAGTCTCAGAGAATTTTTACCAGAAGAAAACAGCAGTTTCACTGTACAATAATTAAATCAACAGCAAAAATCCAAGGACTGAGAAAACTGGATGATGAAAAACAGGGTTCTGTCTTTTCCTAGCAGAAGGAAGTCAGTTGCTCAAACTTTTAATAAGAATATGCTTTCCATGGAGATGCAGGATGCTTTTCTTGAGTCTTATGCATACATTATAGTTAGAGGTCCCAGGTGCATGGTCTCTCTGGTTGCCTTTCCTTGCTCACAGTCTATCACTGGTGCTTCCTCCCTCAGTATTGGGAAGAACAAGACTTCTCTGCAGACCTGTGAATGGAATGACAGGGTTTCCCTCACATTAAGGGAGGAGCAAAGACTGGAATTCTCTTACAATGCCACCATGAGAGGCAGTGGGGCCCTTACCCTCCTGTTCAGTGTCTCCAGATCAAAAGGGGAAAATTCCATGATATTGTTGGCTTAATTGGGGATTCTTAAGAAACACAGCAGCAAATTTGTTAATTCAGTTAATTTGGATTCAAGCCAAGGCTGCTGTGGCCACAACTAACCATTCATTATATGATCAAAAAGCAAGGCGGTCCATCTTCTGTGCTTAGAGGCTGAAAACTGAGCATAATTTGCCCTTCCCAACCTGGGGTAGAAGAACTGTCCTCATCATCAGGCAGAGATACCTTAGCTAGAGCAGTTCTAGTGGGAAAATAGAGAAAGGGGCATCTCCTCCTAGAGACAAAGTTGTGAATTTGGGTCTTGAAAGGGAGCGAAGCCTGGCCATTGGCAGCTGAGGATGGTTGGCCTCATAAGGGACCCAAAGTCTATGCATACACTTGCAGATTCACTAAAAGAATAGTACTATGATAAAGTCTCCTTATGCAGAGGAGATGGAAGACCTGATATGGGGCCTTCAAAGAGGAAAGTCTGCATCACGGTGCAGAAGCCCACTGGCTAACCTAACTACCACTATCCCCAGTGTGCTTGTCCTCAAAGCCCCCAGTGAGCTCCTCCCTGGCATCTCCATCTGGACTAGTCCCTGAGGATCTTCAGGGCCTTAACACCCAGGTCCTCTGAGGCTCTGCCCTTCAAGCATTGCTCTATAAGTTGAGAGAAGTGGGAAGGAGGCTACTTGCCAGGTAACTCCAAGGATTCCAGCAACATTCTGACTTGGCTCTCAGTCACTAACAAACCTATCCCATTCTCCAAATAATGACAAGAAAGCTCACAGGAACAATGCCTGAGGATTAGGTTGAGTCAGGTTACCTAGCATGCTCAAGACTCTGGGTTCTATCTCCACACTACAAAGGAGAGAGAGGGCATGGGGGGATTAAAATCAAACACAGAACTACTCCAGAATTAGGAGCCTTGGTGGCAGGAAGGGGCAGTCAAATTGTCTTATGAATGCCTGGCTTCTCCATATTTCTATTTCTCCCTCTCTTCTCTTTGTTTTTTGGGGGCATATTTCCTTTCTCCCTAAGCTGTTTTCCTTTCATCCTCATGACCATGTCAGACCTTCCAAAGAAAGTCATGATAACCACTTGTATTTTATTTATTCTTGTAAGTGCTGAAAGTTTCAGAATGAGAGAGATTTGGTGGTGATCATTTTAGCTATATGTAAAGGACAAAAGTAGTAGTTACATATGAAGGCTCCTTCCACAAGCAGGAGATAAAAAGATGGATGAAGGGATTAAGAAATCCAAGAAACTGAGTTGCTTATGTGGTTTATTTTCTGTCCAGAGAAGCCCAGGGCAATGGGTTTACAAGATGTGTGTGTGTGTGTGTGTGTGTGTGTGTGTGTGTGTGAAAGAAATCTATGAGCATAGGATTTAATGGCCACAGCTTTTTTCAATGCTGCAGACATTTCACACCCAATGTGTAAATTCTGGGTCCCTCCCCCACCTCACATTAAGGGAGAAGCAAAGACTGTGGCAGAATGCTTTTTTTCATGGAGCATTTACTGACTGCTTTTAGGTGCCAGGTCCTGAACTGGGTGAGGGTCTGCATGTGGAGTGAAGCCCAGTTGCCTGACTCGTAGACTCCGCCTCTGGAGACATGGAGGCAGCACATAGGGGCAGAACACCATGTCTCTCCTACTCGCTAGTCTATGAGACTCGCAGTGGACTTGAAAAGTGAAGTGTACTGAGGAATGGCAGATGGTTATATCAGACCAAGGGGCTGTGGCTGCCACCTGCAGTGAGGCAGTTTCTGAGAGAAGAGAAGTAGATGGAAGAGGTCATGGATCAGTATTTGGGTGTCAAGCAACTCAGCCCATTCATGTTCAAAACTAAATTTGACCAAAGACAAGACTCAGAGTCTGCAATACCAGTAGGTTTTTAATGTGTTTTCAGAGAAGAATAAGGAGCTGTGAAACATATTCTCACCCCATGGTAACAGCCTATGATTCTACAGTGGTTTCCCCCCACCCCTCTGTGCAATAATCAGCACATAGCTGATAATGGAAAAGACAGGTGGTTCAAGGCCATACCAGGACACTCTAGTCCTCATCTAGATTCTTATTCAACCTCTGATTCTCTCTCAAATTTACCATTCTCTGAAGTTTCTTTTATCTTCCTTTCTGTAGCCCTCAGTTCCTCCTGGTTTCCTTCTCCTTTGGTCTATGGGTGCTTCTGGGATGCTGTGAGGGCTCAATCCTTGTATTCACTGACTTATGCCCTGAGAAGTGATTTCTTCCTGTCCTACCAATGCCACTGGTCTTTCTTCACTGTTCAGAGCTCAGAGGCTATCTCAACCTAACTGGATTACAGGGGCCAAGCATGGAAATAAGAAATGACTCTGAATCCAGGTTGATGCACCCCTACAAGGCGTATTGACTATGCCATCACAAGATACCCCCAACATTTTGATTTGGGGCTATCCTATCCTGACATTTGTTTAAGAATATTTCTAAATTTACAAATAAATTGAGCAGATAGTACAGAGTTTCCATATACTCCTCTCCCTGCACACATTTCCCCTATTATTAGTATCTTGTCTTAATGTAGTATATTTGTTACAATTGAGGAGCCAATATTGATAAATCTTTATTAAAGTGTATGGTTTAAATTAGATTCTATTCTTTGTGCTATATAGTTCTATGAATGATGACAAATGTGGAATGTCTTTAAGACCCATTACAGTTTCATACAGAATATTTTCACTACTGAAAACATCTCTGTGCTTCACCAGTTTATCCTCCATCCTCTCTCACCCTTGGCAACTGCTGATCACTTTACTCTCTATGGTTTTTGACTTTTCCAGAATGTCCTAGGGCTGTAATGGAATGTTGGATAATATATGGATTTTCAGACTGGCTTCTTTCTCACATTAGATATTTAAAGTTTCTCGGTGGCTCCATTGCTCACTTCATTGTTTCTTAATGTTCTTCCATTGTATGGATTCACAGTTTGTTCATTCTTCACTTAGTGGAGGATATCTTGATTATTTCCAGTGTTTTGAAAATTATTAATAAAATTATTGTAAGCACTCATGTAAAATTTTCTTGTGAACATAAGTTTTCATCACATTTTTGTTAATGCCTTGGACTGTAATCACTTTATTATATGGCACGATTATACTTAGTTTTGTAATAAACTGATGAACTGTCTTCCTAAGTGACTATATCATTTTACATTTCCACTAGCAATGACTCATTCCCTAAGCTCGACATATTTGACAGCATTTGGTACTGTCATTTAAAAAAATTTTAGCTATTATGATAGGTGTACAGAGATTGTCTCATTTTTGCTTACTTTTCAATGTCATAATGAAAAATGATTTTGGACATCCTTTTCTATGCTTACTTGACATATTCTCTATATCTTTTTTGATGAGGTGTCCAGATCTTTTGCTCATTTTTAATTGTATTGCTTGCTTTAATATTGTTTTTTTTTTAATTTTTTTGTAGATAGACACAATATCTTTTATTTATTTATTTTTATGTGGTGCTGAGGATTGAACCCAGTGCCTCATGCATGTGAGGCAAGTGCTCTACCACTGAGCTACAACTCTAGCCCCTAATATTGTTGAGTTTTAAGAGCTTTTTGTACACCAGTCCTTCATCAAATTTGTATTTTGCAAATATTTTCTCCAAATCTGTATACTGTTTGTTCAGTTTCTTAACAGCATTTTTCACAGTGCAGAAGTTTTTTATTTATTTATTTATTTTTTCATTTCAGTGGAGTTCAACTTGCCAAATTTTTCCTATGTGGATTGTGCTTTTGGTGTTGTATCTAAGAACCAGCACCAAACCAAAGGTCACTTCAATATTTTTCATGGTTTCTTTAGTTACATCTTTTCAATTTTGTGCTACTTTAACAAAATACTTGAGCCTGGGTACTTTATAAAGGAAAGAGTTTCATTTTGGCTTACTGTTCTAGAGGCTAAATGGGCAAGCACATCTGGCTAGAGGCTGTTTTGTCATAACATGACAGATGACAGCACACAGTGGAAGTGTGTGCTAGAGATGCCACAGGTAAAAGAAGCAGGAGACAGAGGAGGCTCCTCTTTTACAATAACCTAATCTCATAGGAACTGACCCTGTCCTGTCATCCTTGGAGAACTACATTCATCTCTGCTGAAGGTAGTGCCCCTTGATCTAACCATCTCTTAAAGACCCCATCACCTCAGTATTGGTATAGTGAGGAGAAAGCTTTCATAACATGAGTCTTTCAGACATGTTCAAAACACAATCACACCACAGCAAGAAGTCTTATGGTTTTATACCTCACATTTATATCTGTGATCCATTTTATGAAAGGTATAAGATCTCTGTGTAGATTTTTTTTAAATGTGGATGTTCTAGCATCATTTATTATAGAGATTATCCTTTCTTCATTAAATTAACTTTTTACCTTTGCTAAAGATAGTTGACATTTCCATAGGATTGTTTCTGGCCTCTGTATTCTTTTCCATTGATGTTTCCATTGATTTTTTTTTTCAACAATTTTATACTGTTTTGCTTACTGTAGCTTCATAGCAAGTCCTAATGTTAGACTATCAATCCTCTGGGGATTTTTCTATCTTTGTCATGAGAACCTGGTTTAATTCTCTTATAGTTTGGGCTTGAAATATCCCCCAAAGACTGGTTTCATGAAGGCTTGGTCCCCCATAAAGAAATGTTCAGAAGTGAGACTTTTAGGAAGTGATTGGAGCATAACGATTCTAATCTAACTAGTGGATTAATCTATTGATAGCTAAATGGACTATGGGAAGGTAAGGGAACTGTGGACTGTGGGGCAGAGTTGAAGGAAGAACGTCACTGAAGGCAGGCCTTCTAATAGTATTTCTTGTCCCCTCCCTCTCTCACTCTTCCCTGTCCTTCTTCTTGACTGCTATGAACTGAACCGCTTTATTCCACCATACCCTTCCACCATGATGTTTTGCCTAACTTCAAGCTCAAACCAGTGAAGTCAGCCTATCCATGGACTGCAACTTCTTAAACCATAATCCAAAATAAATCTTACCTCCTTTGAGTTGTTTTTCTTAGGTATTTGTCACAGTGATGAAAAGGTGAATAAGTTTCCCAGAGGTAAAAGTTAAAAAATTGTGGGGATCCTCACCAAGCTCAGAGCAACCCAAAAAAATGTCAAGGTCTGAAGATAAGACTGATGACATCAGTAGCTACTGGCTATGTTCAGGTCAGTTGGAGAAAGAAAGAGGCAAATTAAGTAAGATGTATGAATTCATCCTTGTGAAAATTGTCATGATGTTCTCTCTAGACCTCACTATCCCATCCTCTCTGCATATCACAACAAATTAATATTGGCCATATTCCTAGATGTGTAACTCTTGTTACTTTTTTCTCAAACTTCTGTTCAAATGGGGGGAAAGGATTGAAGTAATCTTCAGGTTTGCAGCAAAAAGGTAGGGAGGAATGTGGGGCTAAAGTCCTGGATTTCTGATATTTAAATGGATGATAATCAACAACTTTTATGTTCTTAGAAACAGAATAAGCTAACATCCCTACTTTACTCCTCTATTTACCCTATCCATGTGTGTAAATGTAAAATCTTCACTTATCTAGAGAATTTGCATTCTAGGTTAGTTAAGATCAATGAATGCATTTGCTGAGCCCCTGTGGGTAAAGCACTTTGCTGGATACACTGGGGGGATGCAGAGGAAGGATATTACCAGTCCTTACTTAAAGGAGCTTAAAATATGTGCACCAAATTCAGCCAGAGTTCTCAGTATGTGAGAACATTGACAGCAGACACCAATAGGGCCCTATCTGGTAAAGGGAGATAGCAATGTAGAGCAGAGTCAGCACTAGACTCTGTCTCCTAAGGATTTAGGACAAAAGGAATCTGGAAAATCTCATTGAAAGAGAGTGTTCCACAGTTGAGATGAGTGTTCAGTTCAATGAGTGTTCCACAGTTGAGAGTTCACTAATACTTATCATGGATTCCCTCCATGTTTCCCATTCACATATTGTATTTATATAATAGCAAAATCAAGAGAAGCCACATAGAAATTGAGTGAACCAATCAATAACATGTGGTTGAACAGTGAATCTGCAACAAAGTCAAGATCCTGCTCAAAAATTAAATCCAGAGAAATTCAATGCATGACTGTTTAATTGTCCCATAGCAAGAGAACATTTACTGTACTTAGCAGTACCTAAAGACTTCTGGAGAAAATATATTACCCAAGTGATCCAACTGATGGCCCTGTACCAAAGAGCAAAACTTCCACTGATCTGATACCTGAGGTTCTTCCTGCACTCAAGCTGGCAGAATGGCTGTGACTCTAAGGCCAAGAAAGAAAACAGATCCCAGGTTAGGACACAAAGGAAGAGAAAGAGTTTGTACAATGACCAGATAATAGTGGAGAAAAGGAGTTGGGGGTCTGAAACAGCAAGTGAGCTGGCTCAGAGTAACATTATCTCTTAGAAACAGTAGTATAGCAACACTCGGACCTAATGGACACTAAATATGTAGTCTATGATCTGCAACCATTCTCTATCAAAGTTTTCCTGGGCCAATTAGTAACTTTTCTTATGGAAGTCAGAAATTCCTTTAGCACAGTATCATTACACAGAGTAATTGGAAGATGATGTGAGATGAGAAGGGCCATACTTCACATTGATGGATGTCCATCTAAATTTCAGATGGGCCCTGCATTGTTTGATATGTGAGTGAATTGAATGAAAACAAAAATAGCATCATATTTACAAGGCTTCTCAAAATGAGTGGACTTTATATGTACTCATGGTTATACATGAATGTTTTAATCACATTGACCTTAGAAATAGCTCTTCTGTGGCTAGAATGAAATCCATATGTAACAAATGTGAAATGTGTTTAGTGACATTAGAAAACAAAAACAAAGCAAGGAAACATAGAGGAGGATGTTAAGAGGTAGTGGTGTCAAACATTTATTTAGGTTTAGTGAAACACCAACAGCTGCCCAGGAAGAGAAAAGATGTCAATATAAGAATGGAAGATAACAAGAATAATATTAACAAAGAAAAAACCCAAAACACTCATATACTTTCTTAGAGTTATATAGCACTCTTGTATTTTTGGGGGTGGGGGTTGGGGTTATTCTTTGGTACTAGGGGTTTAACCCAGGGGCAATTTAGCACTGAGCTACATCACTAGTCCTTTTCTTTATTGTTTATTTTGAGTCAGGATCTCATGAAGTTGCTAAGGGCCTTGCTAAGTTGCTGAGGCTGGCCTTGAACTTGTGATTCTCTTTTTTCAGCTTCCCAAGTATCTGGGATTCCAGGCATTCATTACCGTGTCCAGCTCTTCTCTATATTTTAATGGACTTAGAAATAATGGGTGGATATTCAGAGAAGAACATAATGACAGTTTTACATTGGCAAAGTTTACATTTTTTACTTGAGGAATGTCCTTAAGATCCATTTTAAACTTAAAGAAATGGTGAGGTTACTTCCAGGTAGTCCTGAGGACTGGGAAACTATTTCTGCTTTAATGATTCTCAATACACAAAAAGGAGAAACATGAAGTACGTTTGGTTTTTTGGGGGACAGACGGGCAGATGAATGGGGAGTCCACATCTGTGGTGACCTTTTGAAGAGACCAGGTGTCTGTGGATCAGCCTGGATAAGGCAACTGGAAGGCAGGGGCTCCCCACATTCCATGACATCTCCAACCTTCTAATTTGTTGAGAGCCACAGCTGAGTCGGAATTGCCCCTGGCATTTTGCCAGAAGCAATGGTTGAGAGGCGAGCCATTAAGATGATGCTGAATTGATTCAATTGTATATAGACCCCTACTGTCCACCTCGGGTGCCCGCTACTTTGGAGTTCTCGCGGGATTCCTGGGGACTTCGCATTTGTTGGTGAAGTTCCGGTGGAGGGAGTTCCGGTTGGTGTGGTGTGCCAGAGAGGAGCCGCATGGGTGGCGTTCGGGAGAGTTCCTGGGGAGTGTGCGTGGAGTGCTGTTGGAGTTCAGGCAATAAAGTTTCCTGTTTGAACATACAAGTGCTTTGTGGCGGCTTGGTGATTTGTGCCCATCCAGACTGCGGCATTTGGTGGCCCGTGCAGGGAACGCCTGAAGCTTGGGGGTAAGTGAAGTTGCTCGCCCCTGAGGGAAGGCAAGAGAATGGGTGACCATTTCAAAAAACAATGTGTTCTTGTTTTGATTTGTTTTGTTTTTGTTTCAAGCTGCCTGTCTCTAGTACTTTCTCAGGCAAACTGGGAAAAATGGTTGGCTCAAGGTTTGAAGTTGTTCGGCCCTGAGGAAGAGATAGAGATATACCACGAATATACATTTCAAGAAAATAGGAAAATTGATACAACGATTTTTTGTTCCGTTTAGCTTCGGTTTTGTTTTGAGTTATCTTGTTTAGATGTGTTATCCTTGTAGCAGAAATATGGGGTCAGAAATTAGCAAAAAACAAACCAAAAGAATGTTAAGTAAATTTAAGTAAACTGTTAGAGGAAGGAGGCACCCCAGTAAAACCAAGAACAGTCAGGGCATACGTTGATACAATACAAAAATGTAGCCCATGGCTTTTTAAGGAGGAGTTGTTGAATATATCACAACGGGACCATCATGGTGAAGATTTAAGGGAAAAGGAAAAGAAAAACCCAGGAACTCTGCCAGTTGGCACATTACCGTTATGGACGTTGGTACGATTTTGTTTGCCTAGTCCAAAGCCTTCAGTTCAGACTATAGTAGAAGATCAAGTAAAAGAGAAGGTCTCTCGAGCTAGTCAGACAGAGGAAGAAAATTTAAAGGAGGAAGAACTATCAGGGGAAAAGTTACAACAGGAGGCTGCTACTAACACCTTTCTATCACCAGAGGGCGTAAGTGTCCAACCAACAGCTCCATCTATAGAGACAACATATGCTGGGGGGCCCCCAACCCCCGTAGTTGATAGATCGAATCCTGAGACAGGACCTCAAATATTGGCATGCCCTGTACTTGAGCAGGCAGGAGGGCAGTGAATTCACCGTGCTTTAGATTTCAAAACAGTGAAGCAGTTAAAGGAGGCTGTAACAACCTATGGTCCCCAAGCACCCTTAACTGTAAGCATGGTCGAATCCATTACCAACTTGGACATGACGCCAGCAGATTGGGCTAGTATGTGTAAAGCTGTGCTAAATGGGGGGAAATATTTGTTATGGAAGGTTGCCAATGAGGAATTTTGCATGGAGACGGCTAGGCGATATGCAGCAGCCGGTTATCCTCAGAGAAATCTAGATATGTTGTTAGGAAAAGGACCTTATGAGGGTCAGCAGCAACAAATTAGATATGATCCTGCTATATACTCACAAATTGCTGCAAATGTAGTTAGGGCATGGAAGACTTTACAAGGACATGGAGATTTACAAGGTCAGTTATCTAAGGTAATACAGGGACCTAATGAACCTTATACTGAATTTGTAGATAGGCTTATTCAAACAGCTACCAGAGTCTTTGGGGATACAGAACAAGCAATGCCATTAATAAAACAACTGGCTTATAAGCAAGCAAATTATTGGTGCAGAGAGGTCATTAGACCATAGAAATATGAAGATTTAAACACATATATTAAATTATGTAGAGACGTTAATGAACAAGGGCAAGTCTTGGCAGCTGCAGTACAATAGGCTTTAGATGCCAGGCCAAAAACATGCTACAATTGTGAACAAACAGGACATTTTAAAAGGAATTGCCCCATAGGAGGAGGGTTTAACAAAACTAGGTATCAAAGGGGTAGAATACTGGGTATTTGGCCATGATGCCGTAGAGGGAGACATTGGGCTAGTCAATGCCATTCTCAAACCATCATAGAGGGTACTCCATTATCAAAAAATGGACAAGGACCAGGTGTTTACCTACAATATCATGGAGAAAGGCATCAGGCTCCATTGCCATAAAACGGACAGGGGGGCCCAATGCTCCGGGGACCATGACCACAAATATATGGGACACTGGAGGAACACAGGAACACCATGGTGGAACCCAGCAACACCATCAGGGTAGTGCCCAGGACACATTATCCATCAGATCTCTCATCAGACAAACCAGAGGGAGCACAGGGTTGGACATCTGTGCCTCTGCCAGAGCAGTACTAACTCCAGATATGGGAGTTCAAATCATTCCCACAGGAGTAAAAGACCTCTTCCTGATTATGAAGGTGAAATAAAAATTATAGCTAGTTCTCCAAGAGGTATATCAGTAATTTCACCAGGAGATAGAATAGCACAGTTATTAATAATACCCAGCCTGCATGATAAATTTTCCAGTCATACTGTAGAAAGAGGGTCCACAGGATTAGGCTCCACAGGTGTAGATTGGGCTATGCTGTCTTTAAATTTAGATTCTCGCCCAATGCTAAAACTAAATATTCAAGGACATGAATTTAATGGGATACTGGATACAGGTGCAGACCTTAGCATCATCTCTCGTCAAGAATGACCAAAACATTGGCCATTACAACAAGCCACTCAAACGCTTCAAGGCCTAGGGGGGGCAACTAATCCCTATAGAAGTGCAATGGTATTAGATTGGAAGGACCCTTAAGGATTTGAAGGAACTATATAGCCATATGTATTGGATCATCTTCCTATAAATTTATGGGAACGAGATGTCCTAGATCAATTAGGTTTGACATTAACAAATAACATCAATCCAAATGCACCCACTATTATGGCTAGGCAAGGTTTTAGGAAAGGGAAAAAGATTAGGAGAAAAAGGACAAAGTATAGTGGTGCCAATACAAATTGATCAAGAAATAGATAGACATGGATTGGGTTTTCAGGAGGGGTCACTGAGACAATAAAAATAACTTGGAAATCAGAAAGACCAGTATGGGTTCCTCAGTGGCCCCTGACTAAAGAAAAGATACAAGCAGCCCATGACCTGGTCAAACAACAATTAGCAGAGGGACATATACAACCTTCTGTATCTCCCTGTGGTGAGCCGCTTCTGCCGTTTCTGCAGACTATGGTCGCCATTACGAGATGGCGCTGGCTCCGCTGTGGTATGTGACAAACAACTCCTTATCTGAGAGAGTTGGCACATGATTTTTCACCACCCTGTGAGAAAGCTCCACGCGGCAGCTTTGCATTGGGGCTTGGGATGCTTTATTAAGGCTGGGAGGGCATCCGGGAAGGGGAAGAAGAAGAGGAGAAGAAGAAAGAATAAGAAATATCAAGGGACCTGAATAAACTGCTGAGAGAAGATTCCCGAGTGTTGCGTCTTCCTTGCGGGCAAGGGGTCGCGACAAGTGGTGCCGAGACCCGGGAACCAGAACTCTCAGTAGTCAGGGGTGGTGCACCGGTTAGTCCCAGGTAAGTGGGATCCGCGATCAAAGCGGGGTTAGTCCCAGGTAAGTGGGATCCGCGATCAAAGCGGGGTTAGTCCCTAGTAAGTGGGATCCGCGACTAAAGCGGGGCAGTTCCTCTGTAATGAAAGAGGAAGCCTTGCATTTTATTGCAGCTGCACCGTGTACTTTTGCTTCTACTTTCGCTTTTGTTTTCTGTGTTTCTTTCGCTGTGTCAGTGTGCTTCTGCTGTCTGTATTTTTTTTGTCGTTGTGTCATGGGTACCGCATCTTCAAGTCCGCTTCTTCTGGCCCTAGATGGCCTGTTACGTTCCAAGGGACTGGAAGTGAAGCATAGTACTTTACAGAGATTTTTACAGAAGGTAGATATCGCTGCACCGTGGTTTGCATTTTCGGGCAGCCTTACTGTACCTAGTTGGGATAAACTAGGCAAAGATCTTGACTTTGCATCTGAGCAGGGCATGTTAGAGGGTGGGGTGATACCCCTTTGGAAAATGGTCCGTGGTTGCCTCACGGATGGCAGATGCCAGGAAGCACTTGCTAAAGGACAGGAGGTTTTAGAGCGATTACATGAGGAAAAGTCGGAGACGGCAGAAAGCGAAGTGACTCGGGAGGATGGGAGTGTGCGGAGCATGACACGGGGGAGGAGACGGTTGTACCCAGATCTCAGTACGCTGCGTACACCCCCATGCGAAAGTGGGTCAGAGGAAGAGGAGGATGAGGAGGAAGAGCTCGGGAGGCTGTCTTGTCAGCTAGGGAGTTTAGCTATAGGAGAAGGGAACAAAAAGAAACAAGGGCTCAGGAAGAACGATCCCCCGGATCCACCGCCGTATGGTGGGGGCACTACGGGGAGAGCTTTCCATGCCCAAACATGGAGGGCTGTTCACGCTGAGATGGGTCTTGCTTATCCAGTTTTTCAGGATGACAACAAGGGAAGAGTCCATGAACCCTTAGATTTTAAAATTGTAAAGACCCTGGCGGAGTCTGTACGCACTTATGGGGTGGATGCTGCCTTCACACTGACTCAGGTGGAGAATTTATCTAGATACTGTATGACTCCCTCTGATTGGGCTAGCCTTGTTCGGGCTTGCATTTCCCCGGGTAAATATCTGGACTGGAGAGCATTCGTGCTAGAGGGCGCAATAGAGCAGGCCGCCCAAAACCATGCGGCGGGACATCCCCATTGGGACAAAGATATGCTCTTGGTGCAGGGTAGATTTGCAAATCAACAGACAGGATTTCCTCTTGAGGCATATGATCAAATTAACAACATTTGCATTCGGGCATGGAAGTTGCTTCCAAATAGAGGAGAGGTGTCTGGTAATTTGACCAAGATTCTACAAGGCCCTACAGAACCCTTTTCAGATTTTGTAGCAAGGATGGTGGATGCCGCTGGAAAGATTTTTGGGGATCCTGATAGAGCCATGCCCCTTATCAAGCAATTGGTCTTTGAGCAGTGCACCAAGGAATGTAAAGTAGCAATCACTCCTTATAAAAATAAGGGCATAGAAGCATGGATGAAAGTGTGTAGAGAGATTGGAGGACCTTTAACTAATGCAGGTCTTGCAGCTGCTGTCCTTCGGATGGCAAAAGGGGGCAGTCCTGGTGCCGGAACATGCTTCCATTGTGGTCAACCTGGTCATTTCAGACGTGAATGTCCTAAAAAAGATAATTTTACTGGACCCCCTCGCGGTGGCCCTTCCAATGGCCTTCGTCAACCGGGGCTGTGTCCAAAATGTAAAAAGGGGAAGCATTGGGCAAAAGAGTGTAGATCAGTGAGGGACATCTATGGACAGCCTGTTTCAGCTGGGCCAAAAAACGGCCGAAGGGGCCCCCGACCCCAGGGCCCACAAATATATGGGGCAATGGAGAATGTCACACCCAAACCCGAGACATGGCCATCTCTACGCCATCCCATGAGACGCGGAGAGCCACTACAGGTGCCGCGGGGTTGGACCTCTGTTCCACCTCCAGACTCGTACTAACACCTAAGATGGGAGTCCAATTGGTGGAAACTGAATTCAAAGGGCCTTTACCACCTGGCACTGTAGGTTTGCTAATTGGACGTGCATCCTCTATATTACAAGGTCTTCATGTCTTTCCTGGAGTCATTAGTCCTGATACTGTAGGAACAGTAAAGGTTATGGTGGAAGCTCCAAGGGGTATTGTGTCCATTTCCCCAGGAGACCGGATTGCCCAATTACTAATTCTACCCAGTCTGCATACCCGCTTTCCTGCTGATTCCTTTTCAAGGACAAGTGATGAGATTGGAGTCACTGGAGGGAATTCTGTTTATTTGTCTTTAGATATGAATGACCGTCCTACTTTAAACTTAACCATAGAAGGCAAATCAATTTTGGGGTTGCTAGATACTGGAGCAGATCGTAGTATAATAGCACAAAAGGACTGGTCAAAGGGGTGGCCGGTGCAGCTCTCAGATCAATCACTAAGAGGTTTGGGATATGCCCAAACCCCTCAAATCAGCTGTAGACATCTATCTTGGAAGGACCCAGAAGGACACAATGGCACCTTTCAGCCTTATGTACTTGATTTACCTATCTCTTTATGGGGTCGTGATCTGATGAAAGACATGGGGTTCACTCTTAGTAATGACTATTCTCCGGTGTCTCAACAGATTATGCAAAATATGGGGTATAGGCCAGGTCTAGGACTAGGAAAACACCTACAGGGGTGTAGGCATCCTGTGCAAGGTCATCAAAAGCTTAACAGATTTGGTCTGGGTTTTTCCTAGGGGCCACTGGGGCTCAAATACCCATAACATGGCTCACCGAGGAGCCTGTTTGGGTGCCTCAGTGGCCTCTTCCCTCTGTTAAATTGGCAGCGGCCCATAATTTAATCAAAGAACAACTAAACTTGGGTCACATCCAACCTTCTACTTCTCCATGGAATACTCCCATATTTGTTATTAGGAAAAAATCAGGAAAGTGGCGCCTACTGCATGATTTACGAGCAGTTAATGCTCAAATGCAACTTATGGGGCCCATTCAAAGAGGGCTACCTCTGCTCTCCTCTATTCCTCAGGGCTGGCATATTATTGCTATTGACATTAAAGACTGTTTCTTTTCTATTCCTTTGCATCCTAAAGACTCACAACGTTTTGCTTTCACCCTTCCCTCGTGTAACCACGAGGAGCCAGATCTTAGGTTTGAGTGGGTAGTGTTGCCACAGGGAATGGCTAATAGTCCCACGATGTGCCAGATGTATGTGGGGAAGGCACTCGCACCTCTCAGACATAAGTATTCCTCCATCAAGATTATTCATTATATGGATGATGTGTTATTGGCCGCTAAGTTAGAGCAGATAGTTAATGAGGCCTATAAAGACTTAGTAAAGCTGTTAGCTCAATATGGGCTACATATTGCACCTGAAAAGGTTCAAACGGGGAATTCTATTGAGTATTTGGGAGCAATAATTGGGTATGATAAACTGAAACCACAAAAAATCACCATAAGAACTCAAGATCTCCAAACTCTGAATGATTTTCAAAAACTGCTGGGAGATATTAATTGGATAAGGGGATATTTACATATTCCTAATGGTGTGCTCCAGCCTTTGTATGCTACCCTTAAGGGTGATCCAGATCTTGCTTCTCCTCGTAGCCTCACCAAAGAGGCTAGAGCGGCCCTTATAACAGTAGAAGAAGCTATACAACATGCTACTCTATGCAGGCTCCAAAGTGATAAATCTTTCCAGTTATGTGTGCTTGCCACTATGCGGCAGCCTACTGGAGTACTGTGGCAAGATGGGCCTTTACTATGGATCCACCCACATATATCCCCAGGAAAATCTTTAGAATACTATCCTGATGCTGTTGCAACGTTAGCACTTAAAGGGATTCACCAAAGCATTCAATTTTTCGGACAATCACCTTCTTCTCTTATTATACCCTATACTAAGGCTCAACTTAATGTTTTGTGTGCTACTCTAGACAACTGGGCTATTCTATGTTGCTTGTTTCAAGGGGATATTGATAATCATTACCCTTCCCATCCATTACTCCATTTTGTTAAAGAACATCCCATCATTTTCCCTAAGGTAACTTCACCCAATCCAATTCCGGGGGCTGTTAATATTTTCACTGATGGTTCCAAGTCTGGAATGGGAGCTTATGTAATTAATGATTCTCCCCCTGTTCAGCATCAATTTGCTCCTGGTAATCCACAATGGGTTGAACTGCAAATTGTTATTGAGGTTTTTAAACAGTGTTCTTTTCCTTTTAATCTTATCTCGGACTCCATTTATGTGGTACAAGCACTCAAAGTCCTGGAGGCCGTGGGAGCTATTAGTAATGCCCATAATGTATCTGCTTACTTTAATCAGCTTCAACAACTTATCTGTAGCCGCACTGCTCCTTTTTATCCAATGCACATACGGGCTCACACTTCTCTTCCTGGTCCGTTATCACAGGGTAATGCCTGTGCGGACTCAGCCACTAGAGGCCAGTTGATATGCTTGGCTTCCTCCTTAGAGGGGGCTAAATTATTTCACCAAAATTTCCATGTTAATGCTTTAACGCTGCGCAGGCATTTTTCCATTTCAAGAGCGGATGCTCGTCAGATAGTATTACAATGTCCCCATTGTGTCACATTTCTTCATCCCCCTACTTATGGAGTGAACCCACGGGGATTAAAACCATTGGTTGTCTGGCAAATGGATGTGACGCACATACCTGACTTTGGTAACCTCAAGTACGTACATGTTTCTGTTGATACGTGCTCTGGAGTTATTCATGCCTCTGCTTTGTCGGGAGAGAAGGCACGTAATGTTATCACTCATTGCCTAGAAGCATGGGCAGCATGGGGTGCTCCTGCATCCCTTAAGACTGATAATGGACCTGCTTATACTGGCAGACAATTTACATCCTTTTGTTCTACCATGGGAGTGCAACTTACTCATGGTCTGCCTTACAATCCTCAAGGACAAGGCATTGTTGAGCGTGCTCATCGCACCTTAAAGGAAACTTTACAAAAACAAAAAGGGGGAATAGGAGCTGAACACACTCCTAAAGAACGCCTGTCCTTAGCTCTCTTTACCATTAATTTTTTAAATTTGGATATTCATGGTCGCTCTGTGGCTGATAGACATGTGTCCCCTCAGCCCTCTGTGATTGGTTATGTTAAGTGGAAGGATGTTCTTACAGGCCAATGGAACGGCCCCGACCCCGTGCTGACATGGGCACGAGGATCTGTATGTGTTTTTCCCCAGGATCGCACGGAGCCGTTGTGGGTCCCTGAACGCCTGACAAGAAGAGTCTTGACATCAACCGACCAGCAACAAGAGATACCACAGCAACCCTGTGATGAGGATCTTCACTCTGCTACGTGCTCTGGTTCTGGTGCTGGTGCCGATGGCACAGACGACACCAATGCAGTGGTGGGCAGTGGCACGGGCTTGGCCAATGCCGATGCCGGTTCATGGTAGTTCTAGTGTCCTCCCCACTCTTTTCTCTACCTCATGTGAGATGTCTGCTCCCTGTGCCTCTCCTAGAGGGGACGTGGAGAGCATTTTTAATCGATCTCAGGTTAATCTCACAGGAGTTTTTTGTTTCAGCCTTGGAAACGCTAATTGCATTAGCCTTAAGACCAAAAATTTGACTAACTGGGAGGACCTATTGCGGTCCAATCAGGTCTCAGGAAGTATTATTAATGCTGTACTGAGCCAAGTAGTTTCGGGGAAGCAATCAGGTTCAGGGACCCCTGTAAATAGCTCTGCTTTAAACATAACTACCTTGGCTATGATCTCCAAGGTACTAATCCCAGTGCTTCCTTCTTCTAATAGTACTTACAATGCCACTCATTTCAAGGCCTCTCCTTACTGTACCCCTAATCTTGGTTTCCCCCCAACATTTACGCCTTGTCAGGATCATTCTTGGGAGAAACTTCAAGTTGCTAAGGGTTTCTCCTTTTCCCCCTCTCTTAAGAGGTATGTTTATAATTTTAACCATAGTGCCAACTCCTCTACAGGAGTAGGTTGGTCCTGGTTTCAATGGCTGATTTCCAATGAGAAGGGGGCTTCAGCTGATATTTCTGCATTGGCTCAATTGCTGGGAGCCAAAAGCTGGCTGGCTAATGTTTCTGGCACTGTTAGAAAAGGTGTACGAGGTAATAGGCTCACATCTGTTTCGCTCAACTCTTTGCTATATAATGCCACATTGCCTCCTGCAATGGTCTGCGTCCAATCCCTGTTCTTGCTCCTTTTGGCTAATAACACCTCGTCGGGGATGCTGGATTGTTCTAGTGTTACCTGTCTCTTATCTGAGTGTTGGAATGGTTCTTGGACTGTAGCAGTTGTTATGAAAATTCCAACCTTTGTCCCAATCCCAGTCACTGCGGACCCAGATAAATTCCCCATTGTTGAGCTACTTAGAGTCCGCAGAGATTTTGGAATTACGGCAGCTATAGTGACAGCTGTGGCAGTGTCTGCTGCTGCAGCAGTTACAGCTGGAGTAGCCATGGCCAGTCAAGTACAAACTGCTGCCACCATTAATCAAGTTGTTCAACAAACTTCCACAATACTTGAATCTCAAAATTCAATTAATCAACATATTTTGTCAGGGATTTTAGCTGCCAACCAAAGAATAGATTTACTCCAAGCTCAGGTAGAAGAATTGGCCGACTTGGTGCTTTTGGGTTGTGTTGACCAACGTGCACATTTATGTATAACCTCTGTCAGATTTAATGATTCCAGAAATGCCTCCCGCATCATCGGAGAGTATCTATCTGGAAATTGGTCCATGGCAGCAGAAAACATGATCCAGTCTCAACTAACTCAGATTGCTGTTTTGAATAGTACCCGTGTTGAACCAGTGACTTTGGGTCAATTCACCGATTGGATATCTTCTGCTTTTTCCTTCTTCAAAGAGTGGGTGCGAGTAGGCATTTTTGGTGCAATGTGTTGCTTCAGTGTTATACTTTGTGGTTTCTCTGTCGTCTTAAAACTCGCCATGCACAAGAAAAGGCTATGATCATACAAGCTCTTGCAGCTTTAGAAAATGGCAACTCACCTCAAGTCTGGCTTGCGCATCTTAAACAGTAAACCTTTGTCATGGTCGTTACACCCCAAGTTATTATAACATTGCACTGGGATCGACATGACTTTCCTTGTTATTCTCTTAGTGTTGGAAAGCCCTTGCACTCTGCCGGTCTTGCTGCCATTGCACGCAGATGGGTTTCCACACTAGTGCTTTTTTATCGCTTTACAGTCCGTGCCTTTCTTTCAGGGTGCTGTCAACTTGTTTGTCATTAATAACAGCCACTGTTCAGCCTCAGCTATCCCCCTTCGTCCACCATCGTCACGATACAGGATGCGAGGCAAGGCACTGCACTTGAGTGATCCTTGACGTGGACCTCAAGGAGAGCATGTCCTATTGCATGCGGGTTAGACGCGTCCACGCCCCGCCCCACGAAAAAAGGCGTCGGCTGATATGGCCTCGGGTCTGGGGAAGGGCCCTCCTTAGGACTGAGTCATACTATGCAGCCACTTCTGCACAGTGGGATAGGACCTCTACTCTCGCCTGTATTGTTTTAATAAAACAGAAAGGGGGAACTGTGGTGAGCCGCTTCTGCCGTTTCTGCAGACTATGGTCGCCATTACGAGATGGCGCTGGCTCCGCTGTGGTATGTGACAAACAACTCCTTATCTGAGAGAGTTGGCACATGACTTTTCACCACCCTGTGAGAAAGCTCCACGCGGCAGCTTTGCATTGGGGCTTGGGATGCTTTATTAAGGCTGGGAGGGCATCCGGGAAGGGGAAGAAGAAGAGGAGAAGAAGAAAGAATAAGAAATATCAAGGGACCTGAATAAACTGCTGAGAGAAGATTCCCGAGTGTTGCGTCTTCCTTGCGGGCAAGGGGTCGCGACATCTCCCCATAATACTCCCATTTTTGTCATTAAAAAGAAATCAGATAAATGGAGATTATTGAAAGATTTAAGAGCCATTAATAATGAGGTGGTTATTATGGGACCTGCTCAATCAGGGATTTCTCAATTGTCTGCTTTGCCAAAAACCTGGTATGTTTTAGCTATAGATATTAAAGATTTTTTCGATTCCAATTCATCCTGAGGATAGTCCACGTTTTGCATTTACTGTCCCTGCTTTGAATCATGAAGGTCCTGATCAGAGATATGAATGGAAAGTACTCCCTCAAGGGATGGCTAACAGCCCAACTATGTGTTAAATTTATGTTAACAAAGCAGTCCAGCCACTTAGAAGTCAAATTCCTGAACTACAAATATTTCACTATATGGATGATGTATTATTAGCACACAAAGATAAAAACACATTGCTAGAATGTTATGCCATGCTTACAAATTTATTAAAAATTATAATCTAGAGATAGCAATAGATAAAGTACAATTAAATTTTCCAATTAATTATTTAGGAGTTCTATTATCCTCAACCATGGTTCATCCACCAAAAATTCAAATACGAGTAGATCAACTCAAATCACAAAACGACTTTCAAAAGTTATTAGGAGACATAAATTGGATAAGGCCTTATCTAGGCATACCAACAGGAGAGTTGGGACCTTTATTTGATATCCTAAAAGGTCCATCAGATCCAAATTCACCCCAAATGTAATGCCTGAAGCAAGAAAGGCATTAAAAATCATTGAAACATATATGGAAAATATGCATTTGGTTAGAATTGATATAAGTTTGCCTTTACTATTTATTGTACTACCAACCAAAAATATTCCTACAGGAATATTTTGGCAAGAAGGTCCATTATTGTGGATACATTGATTTTATTCTCCTAACACTATTCTTACTAGGTATCCTGAGGCTGTAAGACAATTGATACTCAAAGGAATAAAAGCAGTAAAGGGAGTGTTTGGAATTTCTCCCAATAAAATTATTACTCCATATACTATGGATCAAATTGATGAGTTAGCTAATGAGTTAAATACTTGGGCAATAATCATGTGTAAATCTAATGTTTCATTTGATAAGCACTTACCATCTAATACTTTACTGTCTTTTTGGTCTTTGCATCCTGTAGTTTTTCCAAAAATGACAAGAAAAACACCTATCATGAATGCTCCAAATATATTCACTGATGGGTCAAATAATGGTACAGCAGCAGTAGTTATCCCTGATCAAACTTTTACATTTTTAGTACCCAAACAATCAGCTCAAAAGGTAGAGCTTAATGCAGTATTACAAGCTTTTGTGATGTTTAAAGATTCTGTATTTAATTTATTTTCTGATAGTCAGTATATAGTTAATGCTATAGTATCCCTTGAAGATGCTGGTAGGATTTCCCCTTCCTCTACTGTTTTCTCTTTGTTTTCCACTATACAAAGTCTAACCTGGGACAGAAAAGATCCATTCTTTATAGGACATATCAGGGCACATACAGGATTGCCTGGAGCCCTTATTTTGGGCAATGATTTAGCAGATAAAACTACACATGACATACATATTTTCTCTACACTATAAGAAGCTATACATTTTCATAAAATGTTCCATGTCAATGCTAATACTTTACAAAAGCGCTGTAAATTAACTAAGGAACAAGCTAGACAAATAATAAAACAATGTCAAAATTGTGTGACCTTTTTACCACAAGTTAATCTTGGAGTCAATCCTAGAGGACTGATACCTAACCATATTTGGCAGATGGATGTCACACACTTGCCACAATTTGGAAAATTAAAATATTTGCATGTTACAGTTGATACTTCTTCCAGATTTTTGATGGGCTCCCTTCATGCCAGAGAAAAAAACTAAAGATATTATAGCTCATTGCTTACAAAATTTTGCCACTGTGGGCGTTCCAAAACAGTTAAAAACAGATAATGGTCCTGGCTATACTTCTACCTCTTTTAAGCAATTTTGCTCATCATTTGGCATTACTCATATAACAGGAATCCCATACAATCCACAGGGACAAGGCATAGTTGAAAGAGCTCATCAAACTATTAAAATGTACTTATTAAATAAAAAGAGGGAATTGGGAAGGGATATATATCCCCCAAAGATAAACTTAAAATAACCCTTTTTACTCTAAACTTTTTAAATTTCGATTCATCAGGGCTTAGTGCTGCGGAAAGGCATATGTGTCCAAAAAATGTACATAAGCCTAAGGTACTTTGGGAGGATAAAAAATAGAACTAGAACTAAAAAATAAATATATTTTTTAAAAAAAGTCATTGTAGCTCTCATGAAAGTATTTATTTCCTGCCTTATATATTGTAAATCTACAATTAGGCATACTGAAAATAAACAGAGATGGTGGTTCACTATCAGAAAATCCATGGAAAATTAAGAGGTAAGCAAGATTCTTTAACTCCTGTTACTATAATACTAACATCAGAAATTCACTGTAACTTCATAAAACATGGACCCAATTATAAAAAGAGTCATATCTAATTTAAAACCATTTAATTCAAGAAAGAATAATTAAATTATCATATCCAGAAGAAAAAGCCCTCTACATTCTGCAATAACTAATAAAAGTTATGGAAAGAATCTCATCTCTGAATGATTAATTTATGTTTTCTTTGTTAAGAGGAATAAATCATTTTTAACTTAAGAGATGTTCTATTACATCAACTTTATGGAAATGCACACTTTCATAAGTGCCAGATACAAATAAACAAAATATTATTTACATAGAAAAAAATGTTAATTTCCTAGAAACATCTGACTCACCTACATTGTCTAAATCAGAACTTTAAATCCTTATATAGGATACAGAATTGTACTAACTAACATAATTTTAGATTATTATAATTCTATATATCAATTTTATCCACGATCAGTCCCATTGGTTTAATTCTTATTACACTTAGAATGGATAGAGAAAAGCAGCTACCATACAAGTTTTTTCATAGGATGGATATAAAAAATAAATATTCAAATATTTATTTTTGCCTTCAAGTATATATTTATGGACTCACTGTCATACTAAATGCCAAATACATTTTAAATGCAAAATATTTGTGTTTACAATTTTCTTTATGCTGGTGTAATAAATTTTACATCTTGATACCACTGAGGCTCTAAACTAAATGTGTAACTGAAGAAAAGAACCAGAAGTTACTTCTGCAAATGAGGGAGTATGCCATGCACTTCTGCCATGATATTCTGCCTCATTTCAGTTCCAAAGCAGTGGAGCTCGCCATCAGTGGACTGAGACCTCTGAAACTATGAAGGACAAATAAGCTTTTCTTCCTCTAAAATTGTTCTTGTCAGGTCTTTTGGTTACAGTGTCAAAAAAGCTAATTTAAAACATCAAGTTTGGTCATCCGCTTAACTTAAATGTATCAGTTTTCTTGTAAATTGTGGTACAGAGGCACTTAACTGATCTGCTTTTCTTTTATGAAAGCTTGGTGCCATATAATTTCATTTTCTCCAAGTATTTAAGAATTTTATTCTATGACTTTAAAATAAGCTTTTTGTTTCCTTGATTGAAAATCTAAGTTGACAGGGTAATATGGTCTGAAGAATCATAGAGAATTCTTTTAATAAAGTTATCAGGAGTTTGAAGATGGCCGTGAATAGAGTGCATCACACCCCGTGTACCACGCCACTGCGCAGGTGAATAACGAGTTAGAACGACAAAAAAAATATCTTGTTAGGAACTTACAGCAAAATGGGTGTTCACCGAAACCTAGAAGAAGGATTTCCAGCACGGAGGTCCGGTAATTGAGTCTCAAACACGAGCCAACTGTGCGACCGGAGATCCGGGCTGACTGATCCGTGCGGCCCGCCCCGCAGCTACAGACAGCAGGGCACCACCGAGAATCGACCAGCAAGCAAGGAGGAATGTTGCTGCGGATTCTGTGGAATCCTGCCGGCTGAGCCCCCACTAAGCCCAGGGCTGAGTTCGGGATTTCAGACGCGGAAGGAAGCGGTACAATTCAATCCCCCACAACGGAAACTCCACCAAGGAAACCAGCGGCCACCATCTTGGAGAGCTGAAGTAACCACCGCCACTCTCCGACAGATTGCAACAATAAAACAGGTGTGTGTTACTCAGCTCAGTTCCCATACAGCGGGGAATTCACATAAAATCTTTCCTAGGCTCTCCGGAGGTGGGATTATCAGAGCGAGCCTGCATAAAGATGCGGGGAAAACTAGAGACACCTGACCTTCAACTCCCCCTCCCATTAGCCGCAAAAACGAAACCTGTCTAGCCAACGCTGGGGGAGGGGCAAGCGGAAAAAATCAAAACAATAGAGTGCTAGGGTTCCCAATAGACACCCTCCACACTCAACAAACGGCAGGCCCAGAGTACAGTTTGAACTGCCGAGAGGCATCACTCAGGGGAAATCTGGTCTAGCAGGAGAAACCAGGACTAGCAGGAGAAACCAGGGGACTAGAGGCCAGGCCCTCGCGACTAGGCGGCTGGAGACCGCACACCCGCCGGCGACAGTCCACCCGCTGCCCTTGTGACTGGGCGGCTGGAGACCACCCGCCCACCGGCGACCAACCACGCGACTGGGCGGCTAGAGATCGCCTGCCCGCCAGCGACAGACCACCCACTCGCGCGACTGGGCGGCTGGAGACCGCACGCCCGCTGGCGACCAATCGCTCGCTGGCTGCCCGCGTGACTGTCAGATGGAGACTGCCCGCCTGCCGGAGACCGCCCGCCCGCCAGCGACCGACCACGTGACTGGGCGCCTAGAGATCACCCGCCTGCCAGCGACAGCCCACCCGCTCGCGCGACTGGGCGGATGGAGACTGCCCGCCCACTGGCGACCGACCACGCGACTGGGCAGCTAGAGATCGCCCACCCGCTGGCGACAGCCCACCCGCTGCTGTGCAACTGGGCAGCTGGAGACCGCACGCCCGCCGGTGACCGGGAGCTGAAACCAACCAGAGACAGTCCAGTCCCACCCCCCCCATTCGGACACCCTGGCAAGGAACCTGGGGCCAGCCATAGCAGAGAGGTGACGTCACTGGAGCTCGGCCGTTGGAATTCCTTCCCAGCGGATTCCACTTTAGCAGGCAAAGTCTACCAACACAAAGGAGAAACAACAGAGATATACAAACTCAAAACAAATCTATAGAAGAGAGCAAAAACCAGCAATCAAATAGAGCTGGAAAGTAACGTGAACATCATGAAAAAACAAGGGAAAAAAGGAGTACAAACAATGCAGGACAACTTAATTCTACAGGAGGACCTAGAAGCATCAGAAACAGGGATAAGGAAAGAACTCAAGGCATACCTAACTCAGATGGAAAGGAATATTAGAGAAGACATGAGGCAGCAAGTCCAAGCAATAAAAGTATATTTTGAAAATGAATTAAAGAAACAAATTCAAATGGCAAAGAACGAGCTTTACCAGGAGATAGAGATCTTAAAAAAAAATCAAACAGTAATCCTAGAAATGCAGGAAACTATAAACCAAATTAAAAACTCAAACAAGAATATTACAAATAGACTAGATCAAGTAGAAGTGAGAACATCAGATAATGAAGACAAAGAAATTAAAGGCATAAAAATAGGAAAAGAAGAACTTAAATTATCGCTATTTGCGGATGACATGATAATATATTTAACAGACCCAAAAGGGTCTACAAAGAAACTGCTAGAGTTAATAAATGAATTCAGCAAAGTGGCAGGATATAAAATCAACACGCATATATCAAAGGCATTCCTGTATATCAGCAACAAAACTTCTGAAATGGAAATGAGGAAAACCACTCCATTCACAATAACCTCAAAGAAAATAAGATACTTGGGAATCAACCTAATAAAAGAGGTGAAAGATTTATATAATGAAAACTACAGAACCCTAAAGAGAGAGATAGAAGAAGATCTTAGAAGATGGAAAAATGTACCCTGTTCATGGATAGGCAGAACTAACATCATCAAAATGGCGATATTACCCAAAGTACTCTACAGGTTTAATGCGATGCCAATCAAAATCCCAACGGCATTTCTTGTAGAAATAGAGAAAGCAATCATGAAATTCATATGGAAAAAAAAAGACCCAGAATAGCAAAAGCAATTCTAAGCAGGAAGTGTGAATCTGGAGGTATAGCGATACCAGAGTTCAAACTGTACTACAAAGCAATAGTAAATAAAACAGCGTGGTACTGGTACCAAAACAGGCAGGTGGACCAATGGTACAGAATAGAGGACACAGAAACCAATCCACAAAATTACAACTTTCTTATATTTGATAAAGGGGCCAAAAACATGCAATGGAGGAAGGATAGCATCTTCAACAAATGGTGCTGGGAAAATTGGAAATCCATATGCAACAAAATGAAACTGAATCCCTTTCTCTCACCATGCACAAAAGTTAACTCAAAATGGATCAAGGAGCTAGATATCAAATCAGAGACACTGCGTCTGATAGAAGAAAAAGTTGGCTACGATCTACATACTGTGGAGTCGGGCTCCAAATTCCTTAATAGGACGCCCATAGTCCAAGAGTTAATTACAAGAATCAACAAATGGGACTTACTTAAACTAAAAAGTTTTTTTCTCAGCAAGAGAAACAATAAGAGAGGTAAATAGAGAGCCTACATCCTGGGAACAAATTTTTACCCCTCACACTTCAGATAGAGCCCTAATATCCAGAATATACAAAGAACTCAAAAAATTAAACAATAAGATAACAAATAACCCAATCAACAAATGGGCCAAGGACCTGAACAGACACTTCTCAGAGGAGGACATACAATTAATCAACAAGTACATGAAAAAATGCTCACCATCTCTAGCAGTCAGAGAAATGCAAATCAAAACCACCTTAAGATACCATCTCACTCCAGTAAGATTGGCAGCCATTATGAAGTCAAACAACAATAAGTGTTGGCGAGGATGTGGGGAAAAGGGTACACTTGTGCACTGCTGGTGGGACTGCATATTGGTGAGGCCAATTTGGAAAGTGTCGCGACCCCTCGCCGGCAAGGGAAAACACGACACAGGATTCTTCTTTCAGCAGTTTATTCAGGCCTTGATTAAAGTATCATCTTCTAGTGACCCCCCGCCGAGCGCCCAAGCACAGCCTAATAAAGCCTCCCGCATACCAATCCCAAGCTGCCACGTGGATCTTTCTCATAGGGTGATAAGGGATTACGTGCCAACTCTCCATAAAAGGAGTTGTTTATCACAGGCCACAGTGGAAGCTGGCGCCATCTTCTAATGGCGGCCACGGTCTATAGGAACGGCTCACCACAGGAAAGCAGTATGGAGATTCCTCGGAATGGATCCACCATTTGACCCAGCTATCGCCATTCTCAGACTATTCCCTGAGGATCTTAAAAGAGCTCACTATAGGGATACTGCCACATCAATGATCATAGTGGCACAATTCACAATAGCTAGACTGTGGAACCAACCTAGATGCCCTTCAATAAATGAATGGATAAAAAAAATGTGGCATCTATACACAATGGAGTATTATGCAGCACTAAAAAATAACAAAATCATAGAATTTGCAGGGAAATGGATGGCATTAGAGCAGATTGTGCTAAGCGAAGCTAGCCAATCCTTAAAGAACAAATGTCAAATGTCTTCTTTGATATAAAGACAGCAACTAAGAACAGAACAGGGAGGAAGAGCACAAGGAAAAGATTAACATTAAACAAAGACGAGTGGGGGGGAGAGAAAGGGAGAGAGAAGGGAAAGCATATGGAAATGGTAGGAGACCCTCAATGTTACACAAAATTACATATAAGAGGTTGTGAGGGGAAAGGGGGGGAACAAGGGAGAGAATTGAACAACAGCAGATGAGGTAGAGAGCAAAGATGGGAGGGGAGGGGAGGTTGGATAGTAGGGGATAGGAAAAGTAGCAGAATACAACAGTCACTAATATGCCATTATGTAAAAATGTGAGTGTGTAACCGATGTGATTCTGCAATTTGTATTTGGGGTAAAAATGGGAGTTCATAACCAAATTGAGTCAAATTTATGAAAGATGATATATCATGAGCTTTGTAATGTTTTGAACAACCAATAAAAAATAAATAAAGTTATCATTTCATGCTTTGTTAATGGAAATCTAAACATTTATGGACTCCTCATTCGGATACATATGTGGGCTATTGACAGTTCTATTGTGTCACAGTAATCTCATCTACATTCTGCAAAGAGGTGAGCAAGATTCTTTAATTCCTGTTATTATAATTTTACCATGTATTTCTGAAGAATCATTGTTTTGTTTGTTGTACTTCCTTTCAATTCTCAGTAACCTATAGTTACCATTATTATTCCTGTAGGGTTATGTTGAAAGTAGTTTTTGTTTTGGTTTTATAGTTTAATTGCCTCAATATAGTGAGCACATGTTTCTGTCTGGGGTGCTAATTTACACAATGTATTCATCTGTTGCACTGCTTATAGAACTTGAATTCTTTCAAGTATATTTTTTGATGATGTTCACAATGCCATTCTTATATATGCGGGAAGAATAATAGATTATATATTACACACAAATACAAATTTACTACTGTCAGGTGAAATATACAAATTAACCATCTGAACATTAATGCATGCATTCATTTCTTATAAGCATTGATATTTCCTTATTTCCATGTGATTCTACATTGCTTTTTGTCAATAATCATTGACATTGATCATTTAAAATTATCAAAATGATTATTGATAAAATATTAAAAGATTAATTGACACCGAAATTATTTAATAAAAGATGTATTATCTTTAGAGAGTAAGTTAATCTTAATAGTTTGGCTTATATCATGCATTCTTCATTGCCTATGGAAATTTGTGGCATATGGTTTTTCATTATTTACATTTATACTTTGAACAAAAATATATGAACACATGTCAGTAGATTACATTTAGTTAGTTGATGAACATTACTATGAGTAGAAGAAATGCTCATAATGTTATTTTAAAACTTCATTTCACACAGACACTTTAAATTCTAACTTACTTTATAATTTTTCATAAACAAAAACTTCCATGCAATGCCATGCAGAATTACAATGAAATCATTCTTTTCAAACACATTATAGTCCACATAAATTACCACCAATCATGTTATTTCAATGACACTGAAGTCAAAGTTTTATTTTAGCACACTCCATATAAAAACAGGAATTATTCAGAAAAGATGATCAGGTACTAGCACTCTCATTTTTGATAATATATTTTATATTATAGGAGGAATCATCTGACCTGAAATTCTTCTTATCCTTTTCTTTCTTTGAGGATAACATGCTCTTCAAATGGATGAACAAATACCAAGAAAATAATTTTTTTATTGTTAAAATTAAAAGTCAAGTTTATAATGTGACTCCTTAACTCATATTTAATGACAAACTAACAAGGATATATGATGGGATGAAGAGTATCATGGGGAAAAAATAAATGGGTATGAGGTTGAGGGATGGAAGGAAGAATGAAAGATATAGCCATTTTGACATTGCAGCCAATAAAAATATAATTGCATTTACAAATAGATAACAAGAATGATTAAAATCTACTGACAGTTAATATGTTGAAATGGGGCCAATTGGGTTTAATAAAACCTTTCAGAACTTCATAGTTAATTTTCATACCTCCTTCAATACTTACATTATTGAACAAATGATATAATCCTTTATATGAAGTTAAAGTTTTAATGGTAAATTTTTATTATGGAACTTTAAAACCAAGTGAACACATTTATTTCATTATGACTTTTAGTCTCCTCATCTCATCCTGTGATATCTTTATTAAATCAAAATAAGGGATAGTTATTAGGTTTTGAATTTTACAACCACCACTTATTTTCCTGAAATAAATGTATTACATTAAAAATGGTCTGTAGAAAGTCTTTTCTTTAATCTGAACTGCTGGCTTATCCTATAAATATATATATCCAAAGTCACATCTACTTCAGCAACAATATACATTCTGTATTTTCAGCATTGCTTATAAATTTTATTTTAATTTTCAGAATCATGAACAATTTCACAAATTCTTCTTGGTTGAAGTGCTTAAGACAGTGGCTAGCTAATATTTAGTGCTGTATGCAAGGTGCTGTTATTACTATTATACTTCTTACAATTATAATTATTATTGTTATTATTATTATTATTATTCAAGGCATTTGTTAGGCAAAAACAAGCTTTTTAAGATTTCCAAACTCTTTCATGACTCTTTTTAAAACAGTTTATTATTGGAAAATTCTGCATATGCTTGTGATTTGCCCTGATCATGGTTCCATCTGTTCTTCTGTATTTATTTTATATGTGCTCACCCTCACCCAATAATTAGAGAATTTACCATGTTGCTCTAGGATCTTGTTTCTTGCATGACACTTTTTGTAATAAAAAAGTAATATTAAAAAAATAAACTAATAATTAATTTCCTGAAAATTTGCTTTTTACTATATAATTGTTTCTATTTTATCACCTACATTACCTGTTGCAAATACTGAAGGGATATAAGGCTTAAGGTAAATGAAAGCAAATCAGAGACTATAATTCTCTCAAAAGCGTTAGGCATATAAGTTTTCAGGCTGAGAAGCATTAAGCCACTGTATACTTACAACAATGTAAATGAAGGGAACTATTCAGGAGATTATGAAAAAGGATTAGTGGTTGAATTAGGCAGGATTATGTACCTCTGTACCTGCTTGATTACTCTGTACACTTAGCTGCCTGAATTACAAAGATAACCCTGTTTCTACATTGTGTCTTGTGAAGCTATTGAATAATTCAGGTTCTTTAAAAAAAAAATTAGTAAAGTATAAAAATATAATGTCTTCATGGATTTTGCTAATGAGAACAAGTAAAATTATTATTGAAGACATCATTACTTAGCGCTGTTATAACAATGCATTTTATGTATGTATAATTAGCTATCAGTTTGATAAACTCATTTCCAAAATAAAATGAAATCTTAAGTATATCTAATGGACTTTCTAATAGAGTTAATAACTCCAATCTCTGGTAATAATTTTTGATGTTCTTCTGTAAAATTGTCTGTTGTTTACTTTTGTAGAATACTTTGGGAAATGTCACTAAAAGAGTGATAGAATTAGCATGAGATAATAAAATGAACCTAAACTGATCGGAAAGAAAAAAAAAAAGCTGGATTTATATATGGACAGAGAATGGGTAGAGCACAATGGTCTTGCTTTCTGATTGGCTGAATTAGATCAAGGCAGTTGTTCTACACTGTGGCAATTGATACCAATTATTAAGATAGTTGAAGTACATAAGTCAGTTTGTCTTTAGCACTTCAGCATAAAGAAAACCAACCAGGGAAGTCATGTCAAACAGACCTTTAAGGGTAATAGTGGTTAACAAATTTGACATTAACTCCTTATCCACACAAGCAATACCAATTTGATTATTGTTTGATCAGAATGACATAAACATTACATAGAGAAAAAAGATGTGACATACCAAAAAAATGAAAGAAAGATAGAAAAGAAAAAAATCTTAATGTAGATAATTAGAATTCTTGATATTAATATGATTAGGTTTAAATTGTGCTGCCATTATTTATCTATATAAAATTACTAATGAAGATTACTTGGAATTGTTTCTTTAGTAACTTGCTTTTACCATCTTTTCTGTATAGAAAACAGTGCTATATTTTCATACAAATCACTCTCATCATTTTATCCAGTCCAGTGAAAGAGAATTAATGGACCCTCCAAGTTCATCTGTTTGGACATTTTCAAAATTTCTCAAGGGGCTTTTAAGAGAGAAGTGACTTCTACCAATGTTTTACAAGTCATATCTGTTTGGGATTGAATCATTTATCCAACTAATAGAACTCATTCTCTAATGGTTTAAGCTTCCCACAAAACACTAGAACAAACCATCAAGTAAGGTAGGTTTTCTAGGGTTCCTTCAAGTGAACTTCCTGATTACATAAGTGTTCAATATGTCTTCCCCATCCCTCTTAAGGCTTGACTCCTGTCTTTCTGGCCCTAACAAGTCTGTAGTCCTCCATATCAAAATAGTATTCTGAGTGGGACAAATTGGGAAGGACAATCAAAAACAGCATGCCATTTTACTCTACCACACTTTCCAGTGCCAGTCACTATGACACGTCTCACAGGAATCACTGGACAGTAGTTTCGGCTTATATATTTTTATTTATTTTTTTTATTTGTAGTTGGACACAATACCTTGATTTCATTTATTAATTTTTTATGTGGTGCTGAGGATCAAACCCAGGGCCTCACATGTGCTAGGTCAGTGCTCTACGGGTGAGCCACAACCCCAGTCTCAACTCACATATTTTTGTGTCACTTAGTGACCATCATCTTTAAGAGACTCTAGAAAATGTTTTTGAATTCAGCCATAGAACAGGTAATTTCAGGCTGCCATTCACCTGCGTCTCACAGACAAATTACTCAGGCTCAGTGCTAAGAACCTGCAGAAACTGCTTCTTGGAGCCTGCTCCTATCAGAACATACACCGAGCAAGGAGCAGCCGAATTCCGGCTACCGGAACTGCTCTGGCCCAGGGCTAAAGAACCCGCGGAAACTGCTTCTCGGTCCGGGTCCTACTGAATACTGTGGAGGTAAATACCAACCAAGCCTTCATAGGCAGTGGCAACAGGATTGAGACGGGGCTTGTGAGGGCCGGTCAGGACTCACCCATTGCTTTGGTCACCCTCACCCGTTGCTTTGGTCACCCGGCAAAGGGAACGAAATGCTGCCATTCGCATGAGATACCAACATGGCAGAGATCTGATGTCATCAGAAAGCGGTGGAGGAGAGAACTTCATCGATACCAGCAGCGACAGAAACAGTTGGTCTCCTGGTAAAGAAAGTGAGTCACAAACACCCGAATCTCTCTCACTTTGTCATCAAGCCAGAGGGGCAGAGCAGAGCCACGGCCGGCACCGGGAACAGGCCCAACGGCCTGCCGGCATGGCAGTCACGTCACCCCAATTGGAGTAGGGGCAGAGCAGAGCCGCAATCCACGCCCTCAAGGTAGGCAGACCTGCAACTGACCAGCGGATCAGGCCCAGCGGCCTGCTGGCATGGTACACACATCACCCCAATTGGAGTAGGGGCAAAGCAGAGCCTGCGCCCGCGCCCGGAACAGGACCAGCGGCCCGCCGGCGCGTTAGGCACGTCACCCAATTGGAGTAGGGGCACAGCAGAGCCACCGCCCACACCTGGAAAAGGCCCAGCGACCTGCCAGAGTGGTAGTCACGAAACCCCAATTGGAGTAGGGGCTGAGCAGAGCCGCCACTCACGCCCACAAGGTAGGCAGACCTGCAACCAACCGGTGGAACAGGCCCAGCGGCCAGCCGGCATGGTAGACACGTCACCCCAATTGGAGTAGGGGTAGAGCAGAGCTGCTGCCTGCGCCTGGAACAGGCCCAGCGGCCGACTGGCGTGGTAGTCAGTTCACCCCAATTGGAGTAAGGGCAGAGCAGGGCCGCCGCCCAGGCCTGCAAGGTAGGCAGACCTGCGACCAACTGGCAGAACAGGCCCAGGGGTCCGCGGGTGTGGTAGACATGTCACATCAATTGGAGGAGGGGCAGAGCAGAGCCGCCACCCGCGCCTGCAAGGTAGGCAGACCTGCGACCGACTGGCAGAACAGGCCCAGCGGCCGATCAGCATGGTAGACAGATCACCGCAATTGAAGGAGGAGCACAGCCGCCGCCCGACCCTGCAAGGGAGAATTTTCAACTATACAAGAGCAATATAAATATATAGGGGGAAAATTTCAAAAACACAACAGTTTCACCAAGCAGAAAGAAATGTGAGCAGTATGAAAAGACAAGGAAAGAAAGGACCACAAGCAATGCAGGTCAACTCAACTTTAGAAGAGGAAATAGCTGCAGCAGATGGAATTTTAGATAAAGAATTCAGGATATACATGCTTCAGTTGATCTGGAGTCTCAAGGAAGACATTAGACAGCAAAATCAGTCAATGAAAGATCACTTCGACAATGAATTACATAAACAAATCCAGGAAGCAAAAGATCAACTATACAGGGAGATAGAGATTATAAAAAACAAACAAACAGAAATATTAGAAATGCAGGAAGCAATAAACCAACTTAAAAACTCAATTGAGAATACTACCAGCAGAGTAGAACACTTAGAAGACAGAACATCAGACAATGAAGACAAAGTATTTCAACTTGAAAAGAACATAGACAGCTCAGCAAGACTGTTAAGAAACCATGAGCAGAACATCCAAGAAATATGGGATAACATAAAGAGACCAAACTTAAGAGTTATTGGGATACAGGAAGGTATAGAGGTCCAAACCAAAGGAATGAGCAATCTATTCAATGAAATAATACGAGAAAACTTCCCAGACTTGAAGAATGAGACAGAATCCCAAATCCTAGAAGCCTACAGGACGCCGAATGTGCAAAATCATAAGAGATCCACACCTAGACACATTATAATGAAGATGCCCAACATACAGAATAAGGAGAGAATTTTAAAAGCTACAAGAGAAAGGAAGCAGATCACATTTAGGGGTAAACCAATCAGGATAACAGCTGATCTTTCAACACAGACTCTGAAAGCTAGAAGATCCTGGAATAACATATTTCAAACACTAAAAGAAAATGGGTTCCAACCAAGAATTGTGTATCCAGTGAAATTAAGTTTCAGGATGGAAGATGAAATTAAAACCTTCCATGATAAACAAAAGTTAAAAGAATTTACAGCTAGAAAACCATCTCTTCAAAACATCCTTGGCAAAACATTACAGGAAGAGGAAATGGAAAATAACAATGAAAACCAACAGTGGGAGGTAGGACAGTAAAGGGGGGGAAAATAATCTAAGAGGAAAACAAACCATGTTTAGTAACATAAATAAACAAATATGGCTGGAAGAACAACCCATATCTCAATAATAACACTAAATGTTAATGGCTTAAACTCACCAATTAAGAGACACAGGCTAGTAGAATGGATCACAAAACAAGACCCAACAATATGCTGCCTACAGGAGAGGCATTTGATAGGAAAAGACATACATAGGCTGAAGGTGAAAGGTTGGGAAAAATCATATCACTCATATGGACTTCAGAAACAAGCAGGAGTGTCGATACTCATATCAAATAAAATAGATTTCAAGCCAAAGTTAATCAAAAGGGATAAAGAGGGACACTACATACTGCTCAAGGGAACCATACACCAACAAGACATAACAATCATAAATATATATGGCCCAAACAATGGTGCAGCTATGTTCATCAAACAAACTCTTCACAAGTTCAAGAGTCTAATAGACCACCATACAATAATCATGGGAGACTTCAACACACCTCTCTCGCCACTGGACAGATCTTCCAAACAAAAGTTGAATAAGGAAACTATAGAACTCAATAACACAATTAATAACTTAGATTTAATTGACATATAGAGAATATACCACCCAACATCAAGCAGTTACACTTTTTTCTCAGCAGCACATGGATCCTTCTCAAAAACAGATCATATACTATGTCACAGGGCACCTCTTAGACAATATAAAGGAGTAGAGATAATACCATGCATCTTATCTGATCATAATGGAATGAAAATGAAAATCAACGATAAAAGAAGGAAGGAAAAAGCATGCATCACTTGGAGAATGAACAATAGGTTACTGAATGATCAATGGGTTATAGAAGACATCAAGGAGGAAATTAAAAAATTCTTAGAGATAAATGAAAACACAGACACAACATATCGGAATCTATGGAACACATTGAAAGCAGTTCTAAGAGGAAAATTAATTGCTTGGAGTTCATTCCTTAAAAAAAGAAAAAAAACAACAAATAAATGATCTCATACTTCATCTCAAAATCCTAGAAAAAGAAGAGCAAAACAACAGCAAAAGAAGTAGAAGGCAAGAAATAATTAAAATCAGAGCTGAAATTAATGAAATCAAAACAAAAGAAACAATTGAAAAAATTGACAAAACTAAAAGTTGGTTCTTTGAAAAAATAAATAAAATCGACAGACCCTTAGCCATGCTAACGAAGAGAAGAAGAGAGAGAACTCAAATTACTAGCATACGGGATGAAAAAGGCAATATCACAACAGACACTTCAGAAATACAGAAGATAATCAGAAATTATTTTGAATCCTTATACTCCAATAAATTAGAAGATAGTGAAGGCATCGATAAATTTCTTAAGTCATATGATCTGCCCAGATTGAGTCAGGAGGATATAGACAACCTAAACAGACCAATATCAATTGAGGAAATAGAAGAAACCATCAAAAGACTACCAACTAAGAAAAGCCCAGGACCGGATGGGTATACAGCAGAGTTTTACAAAACTTTTAAAGAGGAACTAATACCAATACTTTTCAAGCTATTTCAGGAAATAGAAAAAGAGGGAGAACTTCCAAATTCATTCTACGAGGCCAACATCACCCTGATTCCTAAACCAGACAAAGACACTTCAAAGAAAGAAAACTACAGACCAATATCTCTAATGAACCTAGATACAAAAATCCTGAATAAAATTCTGGCGAATTGGTTACAAAAACATATCAAAAAAATTGTGCACCATGATCAAGTAGGATTCATCCCTGGGATGCAAGGCTGGTTCAATATACGGAAATCAATAAATGTTATTCACCACATCAATAGACTTAAAGACAAGAACCATATGATCATCTCGATAGATGCAGAAAAAGCATTCGACAAAGTACAGCATCCCTTTATGTTCAAAACTCTAGAAAAACTAGGGATAACAGGAACATACCTCAATATTGTAAAAGTAATCTATGCTAAGCCTCATGCTAGCATCATTCTGAATGGAGAAAAATTGAAGGCATTCCCTCTAAAATCTGGAACAAGACAGGGATGCCCTCTCTCACCACCTCTGTTCAACATAGTTCTCGAAACACTGGCCAGAGCAATTAGACAGACGAGAGAAATTAAAGGCATAAAAATAGGAAAGGAAGAACTTAAATTATCACTATTTGCAGGTGACATGATTCTATACCTAGCAGACCCAAAAGGGTCTACAAAGAAACTATTAAAGCTAATAAAAGAATTCAGCAAAGTGGCAGGATATAAAATCAACACGCATAAATCAAAGGCATTCCTGTACATCAGCGACAAATCCTCTGAAATTGATATGAGGACAACGACTCCATTCACAATATCCTCAACCTAACAAAAGAGGTGAAAGACTTATACAATGAAAACTACAGAACCCTAAAGAGAGAAATAGAAGAAGATCTTAGAAGATGGAAAAATATACCCTGTTCATGGATAGGCAGAACTAACATCATCAAAATGGCGATATTACTAAAAGTTCTCTATAGGTTTAATGCAATGCCAATCAAAATCCCAACGGCATTTCTTGTAGAAATAGAGAAAGCAATCATGAAATTCATATGGAAAAATAAAAGACCCAGAATAGCAAAAACAATGCTAAGCAGGAAGTGTGAATCAGGCGGTATAGCGATACCAGACTTCAAACTATACTACAGAGCAATAGTAACAAAAACAGCATGGTACTGGTTCCAAAACAGGCGGGTGGACCAATGGTACAGAATAGAGGACACAGAAACCAATCCACAAAATTACAACTATCTTATATTTGATAAAGGGTCTAAAAGCATGCAATGGAGGAAGGATAGCATCTTCAACAAATGGTGCTGGGAAAATTGGAAATCCATATGCAACAAAATGAAACTGAATCCCTTTCTCTCGCTATGCACAAAAGTTAATTCAAAATGGATCAAGGAGCTTGATATCAAATCAGAGACACTGCGTCTGATAGAAGAAAAAGTTGGCTACGATCTACATACTGTGGGGTCGGGCTCCAAATTCCTCAATAGGACACCCATAGCACAAGAGTTAATAACTAAAATCAACAAATGGGACTTACTCAAACTAAAAAGTTTTTTCTCAGCAAAAGAAACAATAAGAGAGGTAAATAGGGAGCCTACATCCTGGGAACAAATCTTACTCCTCACACTTCAGATAGAGCCCTAATATCCAGAGTATACAAAGAACTCAAAAAATTAGACAATAAGATAACAAATAACCCAATCAACAAATGGGCCAAGGACCTGAACAGACACTTCTCAGAGGAGAACATACAATTAATCAGCAAGTACATGAAACAATGCTCACCATCTCTAGCAGTCAGAGAAATGCAAATCAAAACCACCCTAAGATACCATCTCACTCCAGTAAGATTGGCAGCCATTATGAAGTCAAACAACAACAAGTGCTGGCGAGGATGTGGGGAAAAGGGTACACTTGTACATTGCTGGTGGGACTGCAAATTGGTGCAGCCAATTTGGAAAGCAGTATGGAGATTTCTTGGAAAGCTGTTAATGGAACCACCATTTGACCCAGCTATTCTCCTTCTCGGTCTATTCCCTAAAGACCTAAAAAGAGCATGCTACAGGGACACTGCGACATCGATGTTCATAGCAGCACAATTCACAATAGCAAGACTGTGGAACCAACCTAGATGCCCTTCAATAGACGAATGGATAAAAAAAATGTGGCATTTATACACAATGGAGTATTACTCTGCATTAAAAAATGACAAAATCATAGAATTTGCAGGGAAATGGATGGCATTAGAGCAGATTATGCTAAGTGAAGCTAGCCAATCCCTAAAAAACCAATGCCAAATGTCTTCTTTGACATAAGTAGAGTAACTAAGAACAGAGTAGGGATGAAGAGCATGAGAAGAAGATTAACAATAAACAGGGATGAGAGGTGGGAGGGAAAGGGAGAGAGAAGGGAAATTGCATGGAAACGGAAGGAGACCCTCAGGGTTATACAAAAGAACATACAAGAGGAAGTGAGGGGAAAGAGAAAAATAATACAAGGGGGAGAAATGAATGACAGTAGAGGGGGTAGAGAGAGAAGAGGGGAGGGGAGGGGAGGGGAGGGGGGATAGTAGAGGATAGGAAAGGCAGCAGAATACAACAGACACTAGTATGGCAATATGTAAATCAATGGATGTGTAACTGATGTGATTCTGCAATCTGTATACGGGGTAAAAATGGGAGTTCATAGCTCACTTTAATCAAAGTGTGAAATATGATATATCAAGAACTATGTAATGTTTTGAACAACCAACAATAAAAATTTTTAAAAAAAGAAAAACTGAGATAGACTATAATCTGAAGCCAAAGTCACTACTATTAATTTACTTAACAATTGTTTTCACATCATAAATTAAAACTTCATTAAATGCTATCAAGGATGCATTAATAATGAACCTCAGAGGTGGCTCTGTTTCCCAGGGAGAGCCCCCTAAGCAAACCAGCTACATCAATGCGGACTTGATTTTTACCATTAGAACTAATATCAAGAAGTTCTTTACATTTGTTATTGCTAGAAAGTCCAGAAAAAGAGGAAAGCTCTTTTGAGTTTATGTGGCTTGACATAGATTATGGCAAAAAATGACTAGATAAAACAAAAAGTTTACTGTCTACAGAATAAAATTAATGTCTCCATCTTTGTCAAGGAGTTTCACTTTAAGGGGAAGGATTCAGGGGTGTCTTGTAATCATAATTATCATTAACTTTATTCTGTTTCATAAAGTTACGGGCAACGCAGGTGTACTTAGGGTGCATGCATCTGTGTGAGGGTGGCTGCTACCTCATCTGAAATTACTGAACATGCCACCCTACCACAAACCTGTCTAGCAAATCTCAGTTGAACACAGTGCATGTTTTCAAGGACCTAAAGAGAGAGAAAATGGGACAAGGGCTGCACTTAAGAGCCCAAAGGAGTGAAACAGACCTCCCTCACTGCCTTCCACTCAAATTAAGCCCAATTCTTTGCTATTCCATTACTGGTTTGTGGCCCACATTGGTGTCAAGTGTTTCTGAAATAGTTGATTCTCTTCACCTTCTCATAAGATAATCTGGATATTCTGAGGTGCTAAAACTGAGACTTTTAAAGAACCAACTCAATAAAGAAGCTAAACTAGAGATAGTTCATCTGAGACATTCATTATCAGTCATAGTTCCCTTGGTTTTTAATCTCCCTTTTTTCTATTCTCACGTTATTCCTAATTAACACTCAATTTCCCCAAATGTTCAACATTTTCTAGGAGAAACTGTAAAACTTAACATGATGCATAACAAAATGACAGACCTCTGGGGCTAGATGGCAGAAACAGTAAGAATTGGGTTACAAGTAGCATGAGGTCCTGCTGAGAAGGACCTGAACATCAATCCTGCTGTTCAGGAAGTTCTCTCTTTGGCTACCATCTATTCTCCACTCTTTTTGACCTTCACCACAGAGTCCAAGAGAGCCCTTTCCACAGGTGCAGCTGAGTGTCTTTGTCCTGCAAATGATTCTCCAGGGTTCAGGGGCTTATGAAGTGACATTAACAAGTATTTGCAATACCTGCTTGGTGGGCTCCATTAGATGTCAGGTATGTGACATATTTGTTGAACTCCTGGAACTCCCTCATGGGGGATCGTTGTCTTAAACTTGAAGTTCTGGGGATTCTCCTCACTCATCCATTCCCTGAGACCAGGGTAGTCTCTGGGTCACTGGTAGGGTACGGAGATGATCCGAAAGATGAGAAGAAAGATGGTAGCCCAGGGAGATTTGGGAGACTTGTTGGGGACTGAATAACAGCTGTTCTCTACGCATACACATAGGTCTCCAGAAGCCCACCTGACTGCCTCTCCTCACCCTCCTATTGAGGGAGTAGGTGGGAAACTTTGATGTGAAGTTTTAAGAAGTGAGTTGAAGCTTGTAGATATTGGCGTCTTTAATAGTTTTGCAGAAAACACCAAATATGCTATGCAAAGAATGAATGTGAGTTCTCCGGACTGAAATGACCCCTTCCACTGCAAATGCATCTATTGAAGTCCCATCTCCCCATATGACTACATTGAAAACAAGTTCTTTAATGTCAATATTAAATGAGGCAATAAGGCAATAGCTCTGTCTCAGTAGAGCTAGTTATTACTCTTCTCTATGTGAGGAGACAAAGAAGGAGAAATTTTAAAGCCAGAGAAAAAGCCTTCATCAGAATTTGATTATGCTGGTAGCCTGATCACAGACTTCTAGCCTCCAAAATATAAACAAAGTTTTGTTAAGTAATTGGATCTCTGGTATTTTGTTATGGTAGCCTGTGCTGAATGATATAGTGAAGGATATATTTACTGATGTGACTGAAATATGTCTAAGAGTGTAGAATAAATCCGAAACAACTTTCCTATGTTCATATATGAATACATGACCAGTGTAACTCCACATCATGTAAACCACAAAAATGGGAAGTTATACTCCATGTACATATGATATGTCAAATACATTCTACTTTCATGTATAACTAAAAAGAAAAAATTAAAATAAAAAATTTTTAAAAAGAAGTGTGTCTTTCTAAATATGTTCTTTGTTAATGAAACCCGTACCTAGGAGTACATAACCTGTAGGTATGTACTCCTAGGTCAATATCTTTCTTTTTTATTTTGTTTTTATCAAGTTGACTAGTTATTTTGACATTCTCATTCAGTAAAGGCATGTAAAATCAAAATCACTCATCCAACAGACAAGGGATATAATATTTATAATTTACATTTTATACATGTATATGCACATTTTATTCCACTCTAATGACAGTTTAAAAATTATTTCTTTATAAGTGAAACATTTACAAAGCCTAGTAATAGCAATAGTAAAATAATTAATGCACATGTATACAATAATGTTTTCATGGTATTTCTGTTGTACTGACTTGATTTCTTTACAGGTTTAGACAATTTTTGGTGTTATATTTGGTACTCGATTTTCTGTCTTAATTTGTTTTGAGATATATATATATATCTTTTCCTAAAATAACTGTCATAGCCTCTTTAACTGCCATTATTTTTAAACTACTTTATTGTTTTAAAAAACATTAGTTCAAATGTGATGACTTATAAGAACTGAAACTATTACAAAATTCGTGATATTTCCATAAGCTTTGATACAATTTTGTTAATTTAATAGCTCATAGTGTGTTGGGTGTGAACAAAATATGCTTCAAATAATAATATGTATAATTTTTCTAACAATATTAATATAGTATACATGATAAAACACTTCCCTATTTAACACAGACATCTTACTAATATAATTTAGGTATGGACTATAAACAATCCCTAAGAATTTGATCAACCCATACATGTACATGGTTTTTAAAGTTATTTTTTGATATTCAGGAGACAATGGAGAAAGAAAAGATGAACTAAAGTTATGGTGGAGCATAAATTTCTTATTATTCAGTTCTCAGTATTCCAAACCCAGATTCTCAGTCTTCTTGTAACAAATTGTTTATTTTTCTAGTAGTACACCCTTACAAAAGTAGGAAACTGATGGAAATACATTACCCAAATTTCTGTGATTCATGGAATCCCCAAAGATATATACATAGATTTGATTTTTAGAAGAACAGAAGGGGGGGAAAACCGACACAAACAAATAATACTAACAAACAAAACGTGCTATGGAACTTAGTTAAGAAAGGGAGAAAACTAAATCAGTCCTTCCTTTTACTAATGCTATCAGTGGAGAGACCTGTACTCTCTTTCTGGGAAACTTTCACTATATAACCATTTGGAAACAAAAAATAATGCAATTTACTGGTTACTGTAATAGGTTTCACACGTTGTTGTATTGTGGTTCCACTTATATCTTTATATCTAGATTCCTTTATTTCCAAAGCAAAATACTTACCCTGAATAAAACCACTTTTTTAATAATTCAAAAGCTAAAAAAATGAATGTCTGCTGAAGTTTCAAATTTTGTTTTTCTAAGAAATGGCAGTAAACAAAAAGTCATTAATACTGCACTGAGTCACCTTTGGAAAACTCCACTTGGTGCTTGGACCAAATTCGAATATTCCCTTCACTTATATATAGTTTAAACTTTCATGTCAGCTTTGCTCTCCAGAAAGAGCAGCAGAACAATTTATGAAGTAATTTTTAATTAAAGATGATTTAACAGAATAAGTACTAAGTCAGAAGGGAATATAATAGCATCAACAAGGCAGAGAGCAGACTACATGAATCATGTCAGCTTGGGCAATTTAAATCATGTTTGTTTGTTTATCTTAGTCACAAATGAGTATCATATGGCCCAGAGATGGATTTTGGAGAATTGTATTTTCAGTTTATTTGTTTGAAATACTGTTATCTATGAGAGAAGGATGCATAAGACAACATCTTATTACAATACTAGAGTTCCTAGGAGTGTTCAAGTGTTTAAGGCTTTATCCCCAATGCACCAATGTTAAGAGGTATAGCCTTCAGAAAATGATTGGATCATAAGTGCTCTACCCACAGCAGTAGATTAATCTCCTGACAGAGTCACAGTTTGAACACACTATTGGGAATTGAAAACTACAGGAAGTTGGGCTTAACTGGAAGAAGTATGCCACTGAGTGCATGCCTTGGAAGGGTCTGTCTAGTCCCCAGTCAATTCCCCTGTCTCTCTGCATCTAGGCCTCCATGTGGTGAGCAGCTTTCCTCTACCTTGTCTTTGAGCCACAATGTTTCTGTCTTGGAGACAGCTGATGATAGTCTTGAACATCTGAACCCTATTTTAGGTCATCTTCTCTAGCATTAGAGAAACACATATCAAAACTACACTAAGATTTTATCTCACTCCAGTCAGAATGACAATCATCAAGAATACAAGCAATAAGTCTGGGGTTGTGGCTCAGTGGTAGAGCACTGGCCTAGCATGCCTGAAGCACTGGGTTTGATCACCATCACCACATAAAAAAACTAAATAAACAAAATAAAGGTATTTTTTAAAAAAGAATAGAAGCAACAACAAATGTTGGCAAGGATGTGGGGGGGAAAGGAACACTCATACATTTCTGATGGGACTGCAAATTGGTGCAACCACTCTGCAAAGTAGTATGGACATTCCTAAGAATGACCCAGTCATTCCCACCCCTAGTTTTATAGCCAAAGGACATAAAATCAACATACTTCAGTGACACAGCCATATCAATGTTTATAGCAGCTCAATTCACAATAGCTAAACTGTGGAACAAACCCTTCAACAGATGAATGGAGAAAGAAACATTATATATATATATATGTCTGTGTGTGTGTATGTATGTATGTATATATATGTATACATACACACACACATACATACATACATACACACAATGCAATGGAATATTACTCAGGCTTAAAGAAGAATGAAATTATGGCATGTGCAGGTAAATGGATGGAAGTAGGGAATATTATGCTAAGTGAAATAAGCCGATCCTTAAAAAAACCAAAGGCCAAATGTTTTCTCTGATATGCAGTGGCTAATTCACAATAAGGTAGAGCAGGGTGAATAGAGGTACTTTGGACTAGACAGAAGGGAGTGAAGGGAGGGGAGGGAAGATGGGGGATGAGGGTATAAAAGTTAATAGAAGGAATCAGACATTATTACTCTCTCTCTCTCTCTCTCTCTCTCTCTCTCTCTCTATATATATATATATATATATATATATATATATATATATATATATATATATGACCTGTGTAAGTCTATATCATGTACAACCAGATGAATGAGAAGGTATATTCCATTTATGTATGATGTATCAAAATGCAGCCTACTGTCATGTATAACTAATTAGAACAAAAAATATATTTAAAAGTCAATGCCCAGCTTGTGTAACTACAGCATGTTCAGATTTGATCACATGTATTCTTTTGCTTACCTTTATGGAAACTATGTAGGCAATTGTTATAAATTGTGTTCTGTGTAAATATTTATGTGAACTACTCGTATTCTTTTTTTCATTTTTATGACCTAGGTTTATGCTCCAGTTTTGACTGATAAAGCACAGAGCACTCAAAAGATTCTAACATTGATTTTTAAACATATTCAACTGTAGTATCTCCAAATGAATGGTGATTGAAATTTTAATGTGTGTGTAATGAAATTACTGGTGCTGCTGGATGTAAGTTATTTTAATAAATCTGTATTGACAAACTAAATAATATTGCCTTGAACCCCCAAAACATGGAATCATTGTGAGGATACTAAGGAATGGCAAGTCTGCATATTACATCAAAATTCTGTGTTCTCTGTCCGTTGAAAGTGTTGAATAGTATTAAGGCACTCGATAGATCATTGTGAATCAATGGTAATTAAACTTCACTGTACAATACAATTGTGTAGGGACATTTTTGTTTTTGTTTTTCTTTAGACAGATGACTGTGTCCTATCTGAAGAGATTCTGCTTTATTGTGTCTGGAATAGTGCCTCTTCCCTCACTTTCAAATCATAAACACAATTTTAATTAAAAAACATGGAGATATAAAAAGTATAGAAGATACTTGGAATTTTGCAAATAATTTCTAGGCTATTATAAAATATTTATTTATAGTTTGTTATTGACGTTAATGTCTATTTTCCCAGGATTTCTTCTTGCTTTAGCCACATTGGAATGCTTTCAAATCTCCAAAGATTTACATAAGTTGTTTCCTAATATTAGAATGCTTCTCCTTGAATCTTATCTTTTCTCTAAATGTGTGCGGTAGAGAAAAATAAAAGAATTGGAAAGTAGTCTCCATTACCTCTACCAGCATGTTGCAGACTTTAGTTTTCAAGATATTTGCTTTTATGCTTCTATATATGAGAAAAGTTCAAACAATTAAAAAGTAATTATAATCAGCAGCATGAATCTATAGTTCATGTGAGCTACCTTATACTACTAAAATGAGTAAAGAAGATCAGAGTGTTCCTCATTAGTTGAATTACTTCATTTCACAGGTAGCATCTAACCATCTCACTCCAATAAGAATGGCAGCCATTATGAAGTCAAACAACAATAAGTGCTGGCAAAGATGCGGGGGAAAAGGTACACTCATACATTGCTGGTGGGACTGCAAATTGGTGCAGCCAATTTGGAAAGCAGTATGGAGATTCCTTAGAAAGCTGGGAATGGAACCAACATTTGACCCAGCTATTCCCCTTCTTGGACTATACCCAAAAGACCTAAGAAGAGCATACTACAGGGACACAGCCACATCAATGTTTATAGCAGCATCATTCACAATAGCTAGAATGTGGAACCAACCTAGATGCCCTTCAATAGATGAATGGATTTTAAAAATGTGGCATTTATACACAATAGAATATTACTCAGCACTAAAAAATAATAAAATCATGGCATTTGCAGGCAAATGGATGGCATTAGAGCAGATTATGCTAAGTGAAGTTAGCCAATCCCTAAAAAACAAATGCCAAATGTCTTCTCTGATATAAGGGGGGTGACTCAAAATGGGACAGGGAGGAAGAGCATGAGAAGAAGACTACCACTAAATAGGGAAGAGAGGTGGGAGGGGAAAAGAGGGAGAAGGGGAGTTGCACAGAAGATGGAAGGAGAACCTTATTGTTATACAGAATACATATATGATATTGTAATGAGAAAAAGAAACAAAAGTGTGTCAGAGCATCTAAAATTAAGTATATACTTAAAGAAAAAAGAAGAGAAAGACCATATTAGAATTATGAAATATAAGTCATTTTTACAAATTACAGTCTATGAAATAGACTTATTGTACACCTTATAGTGCAACTTCCATATATAGTGAACCTAAAATGCAAAAGCCAAGTGATTCATTAAAAATGATGCACAAAACATTCAAAATCTTCCTATTAATTTCAGATCAAACTTTAAATTTTTTAACTATACCATGAAAGGTCTTAAAAGATATGCCTCCTATTAAAGGATGTAATGTAACACACCTGTGATCCCAGCAGCTCTGGAGTATGAGGCAGGAGAATCCAAAGTACAAAGCCAGCCTCAGCAATTAATGAGGCCCTAAGCAACTTAGCTATACCCTGCCTAAAGGAAATAAATAAATAAAAAGGGGCTAAGGATGTGGCTTAGTGAACCCCTGGGTTCACACCCTAGCACCAAAACAGAAAAAAGAAACTTGTCCCCTATTAACCCCTTTTCCTTCTGACATCACTCTCCTTTGCTAGAGTCTTGTCATCCTAGCCTTTTTACAGTTCATGAAGTCATTCTTGCTATTAGTTTAGCATTGGGACTTACTATGTCCTAAAGCATTCTAGATATTACTGTACTTTTCTCCAACTTCATGTAGAGCTTTGTTCAAACATCACCACTTCACAAAGGATTTTCCTGCCTATAATTTCTAAAATAGTCATATTTGCTTATGTTCTCTCTTTTTGTCCATCTTTATTCCTAGCATTTATCATGAGCTATTTGAAAGCATGCATAATATGTGTGTCTGTGTTCTCTAATTCTCCATATTTATGATGGAAATTATGATGTAAGCTCTATGAAGGTGAATATAATTGTTTTATAATAATGGGATATTCAGGTCAAGCCCAGTGGCTCAAATCTACCCACACTAAATTCTCCATATTTATTATGCTTATGATGTAAGCTCTATGAAGGTGAATATAATTTTTTTTATAATAATGGGATATTCAGGTCAAGTCCAGTGGCTCAAATCCACCCATACCAGACTCTGCAGGGCCCAGGTACACAGAAGGCTGGGTCCACCCTTTTCCCAGAGGGGCAGACACTCACCAGAGCTTAGCCTCTGGCACAGAACCACCACTTCTGACCAGCAGACTACCACTGTGGGGTCAAGCCCAGTGGCCCAGATCCACCTCCCCCAACATACACAGGTCCCAGATCCAGGATGCAGTAGCATTCATTTAGGGTCATAAATAAATAAAGGGGCTAAGGATGTGGCTTAGTGAACCCTTGGGTTCAATCCTTAGCACCAAAACAGGGAAAAAAATGCAGGGTCTGTAAGCCCAACATAAAGGTGAGGTACAGACAATCTGCATGGGTACTACAAGAATTTAGGGAAGAAACTGTAATATCTCAGATCCACACTGCAAGAAAGGAAGACCCATAGACAACATGAAAAAACAAGGGAGGAAAGTGCCCCAAAAAACCAGGACACTATAATAACAGAACCTATGAACAGAAAAGTTGATGAAATGTTAGAAAAGGAGTTCAGAAGTTTCATAATTAAAATGATCTGTGAATTGAAGAATGATCTAAATGGGCAAATACAGGCAAAAATTGGTTACTCCAACAATGAGATAAGAGAGCAAATACAGGTAGCAAAAGATTACTTCAAGAGAGAGAGAGAGAATCTGGAAAAAAACAGTCAGAAATCCTTGAAAAGAAGGATACCATAAATCAAATAAAAAACTCAATAGAAAGCATAACAAACAGACCAGATCACTTGGAAGAAAGAAAGTCAGACAATGAAGACAAAGTATACAATCTGGAAAATAAAGTTGATCACACAGTGAAGAAAGTTAGAAACCATGAACAGAACATCCAAGAATTATGGGACAGCATTAAAAGACCAAATCTAAGAGTTATTGGAATAGAGGAAGGCATAGAATTTCAAACCAAAGGGATACACAATCTCTTCAATGAGATAATACCAGAAAATTTTCCAAACATGAAGAATGAATTGGAAAACCAAATACAAGAGGCTTACAGAACACCAAATGTACAAAATTACAACATATCTACACCAAGGCACATTATAATGAAAATGCCTAACATACAGAATAAGGATAGAATCTTAAAAACCACATGAGAGAGGAATCAGATCCCATATAGGGGGAGACCAATTCATATCTCAGCAGATTTTTCAACCCAGACCCTTAAAGTCAGGAGATCATGGAACAACATATACCAAGCTCTGAAAGAAAATTGATGCCAACCAATAATCTTATATCCAGCAAAACTAAGCTTTAGATTTGATGATGAAACAAAAACCTTTCATGATAAACTAAAGTTTAAAAAAATTTACAACTAGAAAGCCTGCACTACAGAACATCCTCAGCAAAATATTCCAAGAAGAGGAAATAAAAAACAATGATGAAAATAAGCAAAGGGAGGATTACACTAAAGGAAAATCTAATCAGAGGAGAAACTAAGTCACATTAAATACCAAAAATAAACAACAATGTCTGGAAATACAAATCATGTCTCAATAATAACCCTGAATGTTGATGGCCTAACCTTACCAGTCAAAAGGCAGAGGCTAGCAGACTGGATCAAAAAAGAAACGACAACAACAATATGCTGCCTTGAAGAGACTCATCTCATAGAAAGACATTCACAGACTGAACATACTCACATACTACTCATATGGACTGCAGAAGCAAGCAGGGGTTTCCATCCTTATATAAAATAAAGTAGACTTCAAACTAAAGAAAAACACTATATACTGCTCAAGGGAATCATACACCAACAACACTTAACAATTATAAATATATATGCTTGAAACAATGAAGCATTTATGTTCATCAAACAAACTTTTTTCAAGTTCAAGAGTCATATAGACCACAAAACAATAATTTTGAGTGACTTTAGCACACTTCTTTCATCACTAGATAGATCTCTTGCTTTATTTCACCTTTTTGTTTAAATTGTTTTCATCCATTCCAATTTTCCAAAGCATTCTGATGATACAATGAATTTCAAAGGCAACAAGTGTTCAGTAATTTCTGAGAAAACAATAGATCTGAGCTTTTCTTTTTAATTCACATTTCTATTTTTTACTAGCTTTTTAAAAATTTGTTATAATCAGTTTTACATGACAACAGATTGCTCTTTGATTCACTGTACACAAATGGAATACAATTTTTCACTTCTTTGGTTGCATATGAAGTAGGGTCACACCATTTGTGCAATCATACATGTACCTAGGGTAATGATGTCCATGGAATTCCACCATCTTTCCTACCCCTATGCCCCTTCCCCTCACCTCCCTCCCCTTTACCAAATCCAAAGTTCCTCTACTCATCCCATGAGCCCCCCTCCCCTACTGCCATTATGGATTAGCATCCACTTATCAGAGAAAACATTTGGCCTTTGTTTATTTGAGGATTGGCTTACTTTGCTTAGCGTGATATTCTCCACTTCCATCCATTCACCTGCAAATGCCATCATTTTAATATTTTTTAATGCTGAGTAACATTCCATTGTGTGTATAAACACAGTTTCTTTATCCATTCATCTATAGAAGAACATCTAGTTTGGTTCCATAGTTTGGCTATTGTGAATAGTGCTGCTATAAACATTGATGACTGTGTCACTGAAGTATGCTGTTTTTAAGTCCTTTGGGTATAGACCAAGGAGTGGGATACCTGGGTCAAACGGTGGTTTCATTTAAAGTTTTTAAAGGAATCTCCATACTACTTTCCAGATTGGTTGCACCATTTTGTAGTCCCACCCAGCAATGTTTGAGTACGTCTTTTTCCCCCTAACATCTTCACCAACAGTTATTTTTGCCTGTATTCTTGATAACTGCCATTCTGATGGGAGTGAGATGAAATCCTAGGGTAATTTTGATTTGCATTTGTCTAATTATGAGGGATGTTGAACATGTGTTCATATATTTGTTGATTGGTTGCATATCTTATTCTGAGAAGTATCTATTAAGTTCCTTAGCACATTTATTAGTTGGGTTGTTTCTTCTTTTTGGGCTCATTATATATCCTGGAAATTAATGCTCTACTATTGTGCATGCAGTAAAAATTTGCTTGCAAAATGTATGCTCTCTCTGCATTTCATTGATTGTACATTTTGCTGAGAAGCTTCTTAGTTTCAATCCATTCCATTTATTGATTCTTGATTTTATTTCTTGTGTGTTAGGAGTCTTGTTAAGGAAGACAGGGCCTAATTCAATATGATGAATACTTGGGCCTACTTTTTCTATTAAGCTTATGGTCTCTGGTCTAATTCCTAGGTCCTTAATGAACTTTGAGTTTTGTGCATGGTAAGAGATAGTGGTTGAATTTCACTTTCCTTCATGTGGATTTCCAGTTTTCCCAGCACCATTTCTTGAAGGTGCTACCTTTCCTCCAATGTATGTTTATAGAGCCTTTGTCTAGTATGTGAGATTAGTATATTTAAAGTGGTAACCAAGTAAAATTTATGACAATAAAAAGAAAAAAAACTTGCTGATGTTTTTAATCAATATAATTGTTCACATTATTAATGCTAATCAATAGTAAAACTTTCAAAAAATTTTGAGATTCATTCATGCTCCTTAGAATGTTTGATTTTTCTATATTCAAAGTCTGAGTTTTTAATATTAATGCTTATTAACAAAAATGAAACATTTTGAACGATTTTTTTCAATGAAAAGTAGTTGAGACTCACATTTGTATCATACAAATGATAAAATAAACAATACAAAATTTATAAAGAGTTGGGTTTCAAAGTACACAGTTTGATAAAATTAAGGTGTTCCTGGGTGTTTGTGCTTAGGGCTACTTCGACTAAAAACAATGCAGTGCCATCACTGAGAACTAATGCAGTGTGTGGAATTACATGCTGCTAGTACAAACCATGTTTGATTTCCAGGTCCAACTCGATTCATACATATAAGGCAAAGCAAAGTGAAACCTGAAAATTCAAACTCTGCCTACAAGCGAACAGTTGAACCAAGTAAAACCAAACTTGGAAAGCCAAGAGCGGCTGGTGAAAGGCTCCATCCTTCTCAGTATCACAGCAATCCAGTAAAAAAAGTTTTTTGACCCATTGCAGAAAATGGATATTTCTCTGAGTGATCAGAAAGAGAAGCTATTCCTACGAGCTTTTGCTTAGAGCTACTAGGAACCAAGCACAGTGCCCTCACTGAGAACTGATTCAGTGTGTGAAATTTCAAGCCATTAGCACAAACTGTGTGTGATTTCCAAGTCCAATTCCATTCATCTACCACAGGGCAAAATGAAGTGAAACGTGAAAATTCAACCCCTTCCAGCAAACGAATGGTTGAACGGGAAAAAAAACTTGGGGAGGCAAGTGTGGCGGTGAAAGGTTCCATCCTGTCCAGTATCAAAGTAATCAAATAAAAAAATTTTAGAACCCATTGCAAAAATAAAAAGGGGGTATTTCTTTGAGAGCTCAGAAAGAGAAGGTGTTCTTGTGGGTTTTTTGTTTAGGGTTACTTCAACTAGGAAGTAAGCACTGTGCCTTCACTGAGAACGAAATCAGTGTCTGAAATTTCAAACCATTAGCACAAACCATATTTTAATTCCAAGTCCAAATCCATTCATCCCCATAGGGAGAAATGAAGTGATACCTGAAAATTCAAACTCTTTCTGCAAGTGAATGGTTGAACCTAGGAACAACAACCTTGGGGTGCAAAATGCAGCTGGTGAAAGGCTCCATCCTGTCCAGTATGAAAGCAATCTGATGAAAAAATTTTCAGACCCATTGCAGGAAATGGGTATTTCTCTGAGAGCTCAGAAAGAGAAGGTGTCTCTGTGTGCTTGTGTTTAGGGCTACTTCAACTAGGAACCAAGCAAGGTGCCCTCACTGAGAACTGATTCAGTGCATGAACCATGAAGCCACTAGCACAAACATTATTTGATTTCCAGATCCAAGTCCATTCATCCCCATAGAGCAAATGGAAGTGAAACATGAAAATTCAAATTATTTCTGCAAGTGCACAGACAAACCCAGGAAAACCAAACTTGGGGAGCCAAGTGCGGCAGGTGAAAGACTCCATACTTCCCAGTATCAAAGCAATTCAATGAAAAACTTTTTGGATTATTGCAGAAAATTGCTATTTCTCTGAGAGCTCAGAAAAAGAATGTGTTCTTGTGCTTAGGGCTATTTCAACAAGTAACCAAGCACCATGACCTCACTGAGAACTGATTCCGTGAGTGAAATTTTAAGCCACTAACACAAACCATGTTTGATTTCCATGTCCAACTTTATTCATCCCCATAGTGCAAAAGAAAGTGAAACCTGAAAATTCAAACTCTTTTTGCAAGTGAACCATTGAATTTGGAGAGCCAAGTGTGGCTTTTCAAAGACTCTATCCTGCCCAGTATCAAAGATATTGGATGAAAAAATATTCCAACCCTTTACAGGAAATGGGTATTTCTCTGAGAGCTCACAAAGGGAAGGTGTTGCTGCATCACTGTGCTTAGGGATATTTCAACTAAGAACCAAGCATTCATTGAGAACTGATTTAGTGTGTGAAATTTCAAAAGGCTAGCACAAACCCTATTTGTATTCAAGGTCCAACTCCATCCATCCACACAGGGCATAACAAAGTGAAACCTGAAAATTCAAGCTCTTCATGCCAGTGAATGGTTGAACCACTGAAAACCAAACCTGGGGAGCCAAATGCAGCTTGGAAAAGGCTCCATTCTGCCCAATATCAAAGAAATCCAATGAAAAATTTTTCAGACCCATTGCAGGAAAAGTGTATTTCTCTGAGAGCTAAGAAAGAGAAGGTGTTCCTTCATGCTTGGGCTTAGGGCTTTTTCATCCAGGAAAAAGCATGGTGCCCTCACTGAGAACTGATTCAGTGTGTGAAACACCAAGCCACTAGCACAAACACTATTTGATTTTAAGGTCCAACTCCATTCATCCCCAAAGAACAAAAGAAAGTGAAACCTGAAAATTCAAACTCTTCCTGCAAGCAAACAGTTGAACCAAGAAAAACCAAAATGGGAAGTTAAGAGCAGCTGGTGAAAGGCTCCATCCTTCTCAGTATCAAAGCAATCCAATGAAAAAATTTTCAGACCCATTGCAGGAAATGGGTATTTCTCTGAGAGCTCAGAAAGAGAGGTGTTCCTGCGTAAGGCAGCATCAATTAGGAAAAAGCATGGTGCCCTCACTCTGAACTGATTCATAGTGTGAAATTTTAAGCAGGTAGCACAAACAGTGTTTGATTTCCAGGTGCAACTACATTTATCCCCATAGGGCAAAACAAACTGAAACCTGAAAATTCAAACTCTTCCTGTAAGCAAACCATTGAACCAAGGAAAACCAATCTTGGGAAGCCAAGCATACAAGCATAGACTGTGAAAGGATTCATCCTGCCCAGTATCAAAGCAGTCCGATTAAAAAATTGGGGGGCACATTGTAGGAAATAACTATTTCTCTGAGAGCTGAGAAAGAGAAGGTATTCCTGCATGCTTTTGCTCAGAGCTACTTCAACTAGGAACAAAGCACTGTGCCCTCACTGAGAACTGATTCAGTATGTGAAATTTTAAGCCATTAGCATAAAACCATGTTTGATATCCAAGTCCAACTCCATTCATCCCCACAGGGAAAATTAAAGTGAAACCTGAAAATTCAAACTCTTCCTGCAGGCAAATGGTTGAACCAAGAAAAACAAACTTAAAAGCCAAGAGTGCTATGAAAATCTCCATCCTGCCCAGTATCAAAGAATCCAATGAAAACATTTTCTGAGAGCTCAGAAAGAGAAGGTGTTCTTGTGTTTTTTTAGGGTTTTGTTTGTTTGTTTTTTGCTTAGGGCTACTTCAACTAGAAAACAAGCACTGTGCCTTCACTAAGAACAAAATAACTGTGAAATTTGAAACCATTAGCACAAATCATATTTTAATTCCAAGTCCAAATTCATTCATCCCCATAGGGCAAAATGAAGTGATACCTGAAAATTCAAATCTTCCTGCAAGTGAATGGTTGAACCAAGGGAAAACAAACTTTGGAGAAAATATGGCTAGTGAACTGCTCCATCCTCTCCAGTATCAAAGCAATCTGATGAAAAATTTAGGACCCATTGCAGGAAATGGGAATTTCTCTGAGAGCTCAAAAGGAAAGTGTTCCTTCATGCTTGTGCTTAGGACTGTTTCATCTAGGAAAAAGCACGGTGCCCTTACTGAGAACAGATTCTGTGTGTGAAATTTCAAGCCACTAGCACAATCCGTGTTTGATTTCCAGGTCGAACTCCATTCTTCCCTCCAGGGCAAAATGAAGTGAAACCTGAAAATTCAAACTCTTCTTGCAAGTGAATGGTTCAACTGAAAAAAACAAAACTTAGAAGCCAAGTACAGCTGTGAAAGGCTCCACCCTGCCCAGTATCAAACAATCCAATGAAAACATTTTTGGATCCATTGCAGAAAATGGGTATTTCTCAGAGAGCTCAGAAAGAGAAGGTATTTCTGCGTTCTTTTGCTTACAGCTGCTTCAACTAGGAACAAGCACTGTGCCTTCACTGAGAACTGAACCCGTGTCTGAAATTTCAAACTATTAGCACAATCCGTATTTGAATTCCAAGTCCAAATCCATTTATCCCCATAGGGCAAAATGAAGTGATAACTGAAAATTCAAACTCTTCCTGCAAGTGAATGGTTGAACCCAAGAACAAGAAACTTGGGGGACAAAATGCAGCTGGTGAAAGGATCCATCCTGTCCAGTGTCAAAGCAATCTGATGAAAAACTTTTTGGACCCATTGCAGGAAATGGGTATTTCTCTGAGAGCTCAGAAAGAGAAGGAAGGTGTCTCTGCTTGCTCCTGCTTAGGGCTGCTTCAAAGAGGAACCATGCACAGTGCCCTAAGAACTAATTCAGTGTGTGAAATTTCAAGTTGTTAGCACAAACTGTGTTTGATATCTATGTCCAACTCTATTCATCCCCAAAGGGCAAAATGAAGTGATCCTGAAAATTCATACTCTTCCTGCAAACAAACAGTTAAACTGAGAAAAACCAAACATGAAGAACAACGTGTGACTGGAGAAAGGCTCCAGACTGCCCAGTATCAAAGCAATCTGATGAAAAAATTGTGGGAGCATTGTAGGAAATGTTTATTTCTCCTAGATCTCATAAAGAGAAGGTTGTCCTGCATGCTTGTGCTTAGGGCTACTTCAACTAGGAATCAATCAAGGTGTCCTCACTGACAGCTGATTCAGTGTATGAAATTTCAAGCCACTAGCACAAACCATGTTTGATTTCCAGGTGCAACTCCATGCATCTGCATAGGGCATAACAAAGTGAAACCTAAAAATTTAAACTCTTTCTACAAGCGAAGGGTTGAATGGATGAAAACCAAGCTTGGGGAGCCAAGTGCGGCTTAGAAAGGCTCCATTCTTTCCAGTATCAAAACAATCTGATGAAAAAATTTTTGGACCCATTGCAGGAAATGGAATATTGTAGGGACAAATGAGGCAAGGCACCAAAGATAGCAGGAAACAGTTTTATTTGGCTGCAGCCAGGTTCAGAGGGCACAGCTTTTTCTGTAATCAATTAATCCCCTGAACCCCAGGTTCAGGTAGTTTCAGAGTCTTATACCCAGCATGTAAGGGGAGGGGCTCAGAAGTTCACAGTCTGCAAAAGTTTACATAAAAGCAGCTTTTTCTTTCACTGTTCTGGGCAAGTTAACCCTTCAAGGACAACACCTGAGAAGGGGAGAGCTTCTTCTCCCATTCTTTACTCCCTCTGCCAGCTGTTACCATGGAGCCCAATTGTAACTTATCTTAAAAATGAAGACATCTCTGTGAAGTCCAGCTCAAGGCCAGAGGTCTTGTTTGCACATTTCTTCAAAGTACTATACTGCATATGTTTGTGAAAAACTAGCAAGGAATGCTAGTATCTTCTCGGCCAGTGGCCAAGTAAAACAGGGCAACACAAAAATAGGAAGTTTATCTACATTGAACTCTTTTGCAGAGACTACTTTGCTGACATTCCAAAAATCAGTCTGGGTGAAGATTTCTGGAGAGACCCTGTTAAGATTTTTCAGTGGAGAAAGGGGGTGCCACTTCAGGAATTTCCCTGAGAGCTCAGAAACAGAAGGAGTCTCTGCTTGCTCATGCTTAGGGCTGCTTCAAAGAGGAACCACACATGGTGCCCTCACTGAGAACTGATTCAGTGTGTGAAATATCAAGTAGGTAGCACAAACTGTGTTTGATATCTAGGTCCAACTCTATTCATCCCCATAGGGCAAAACAAAGTGATCCTGAAAACTTAAACTCTTCCTGCAAACAAACAGTTCAACTGAGAAAAACCAAACTTGAATAGCAAAGTGTGACAGAAGAAAGGTTCTAGCCTGCCCAGTATCAAAGCAATCTGATGAAAAAAAATTGTGGGAGCATTGTAGGAATTATGTATTTCTCCTAGATCTCATAAAGAGAAGGTTGTCCTGCATGCTTGTGCTTAGGGCTACTTCAACTAGGAATCAACCAAGGTGTCCTCACTGAGAGCTGATTCAGTGTGTGAAATTTCAAGCCACAAGTACAAACCACGTTCATTTCCAGATCCAACTCCATGAATCCACATAGGGCATAAAAAAGTGAAAGCTGAAAATTCAAACTCTTTCTGCAAGCGAATGGTGGAACCCATAAAAACCAAGCTTGGGGAGCCAAATGCAATTTGGAAAAGGCTCCATTCTGCCCAGCATCAACACAATCTGATGAAAAAAAATTTGGACCCATTTCAGGAAATGGGAATTTCCCTGAGAGCTCAGAAAGAGAAGGTGTTCCTGCTTGCTTGGGGTTAGGGCTATTTCATCCAGGAAAAAGCACAGTGCCCTCACTGAGAACTGATTCAGTGTGTGAAACATGAAGCCAGTAACGCAGACGCTATTTGATTTCAAGGTCCAACTCCATTCATCCCCATAGAGCAAAAGAAAGTGAAATCTGAAAATTCAAACTCTTCCTGCAAGAAAACCCTTGAACCAAAAACAAACAAACAAACATTGGAAGCCAAGAGCAGCTTGTGAAAGGCTACATCCTGTCCAGTATCAAAGCAGTCTGATGAAAAAGATTTTGGACCTGTTGCAGGAATGGGTATTTCTCTGAGAGCTGAGAAAGAGAAGGTATTCCTGCCTGCTTTTGCTTAGAGCTACTTCAACTAGGAACCAAGCACTGTGCACTCACTGAGAATTGATTCAGTGTGTTAAATTTCAAGCGGCTAGCACAAACTCTGTTTGATATCTAGGTCCAACTCCATTTATCCTCACAGGGCAAAATGAAGTGAACCTGAAAATTCAAACTCTTCTTGCAAGTGAATGATTCAACTGAGAAAAAACAAAACTTAGAAGCCAAGTGTGGCTGTGAAAGGCTCCATCTTACTCAGTATCAAACAATCCAATGAAAACATTTTCGGACCCATTGCAGAAAATGGGTATTTCTTGGAGAGCTCAGAAAGAGAAGGTATTTCTGCGTTCTTTTGCTTACAGCTGCTTCAACTAGGAACAAGCACTATGCCTTCACTGAGAACTGAACCAGTGTCTGAAATTTCAAACTATTAGCACAATCCGTATTTGAATTCCAAGTCCAAATCCATTCATCCCCATAGGGCGAAATTAAGTAATACCTGAATATTCAAACTCTTCTTGTAAGTGAATGGTTGAACCCAGAAGCAACAAACTTGGAGAGCAAAATGCAGCTGTTGAAAGATCTGTCCTGTCCAGTATCAAAGCAATCTGATGAAAAACTTTTTGGACCCATTGCAGGAAATGGGTATTTCTCTGAGAGCTCAGAAAGAGAAGGTGTCTCTGCTTGCTCTTGCTTAGGGCTGCTTCAAAGAGAACCCACACACAGTGCTCTCACTGAGAACTGATTCAGTGTGTGAAATTTCAAATGGGTAGCACAAACCATGTTTGATATCTATGTCCAATTCCATTCATCCCCATAGGGCAAAACGAAGTGATCCTGAAAATTCAAACTCTTCCTGCAAATGAACAGTTAAACTGAGAAAAAACAAACTTGAAGAGCAAAGTGTGACAGGAGAAAGGCTCCAGCCTGCCCAGTATCAAAGCAATCTGATGAAAAAATTGTGGGAGCATAGTAGGAAATATCTATTTCTCCTAGAGCTCATAAAGAAAAGGTTGTCCTGCATGCTTGTGCTTAGGGCTACTTCAACTAGGAAGCAACCAAGGTGTCCTCACTGAGAGCTGATTCAGTGTGTGAAATTTCAAGCTGCTAGTGAAGTGGCACCCCCTCTCTCCACAGAAAAAGTCTTAACTGGGATTCTCCAGAAATCCTCACCATGGCTGATTTTGGGACTGTCAGCCAAAGAGTCTCTGAAAAAGAGTTCAATGTAGATAAACTTCCTATTTTCCTGTTGCACTGTTTTACTTGGCCACTGGCCAGGAAGATACCAGCACTCCAGGTGCTGGACATCCCCTTACTAGTTTTTCACAAATGTATCCAGTATAGTAGTTTGTAGAAATGTGCAAACAAGGCCTCTGGCCTTGAGCTGGGCTTCACAGATATGTCTACATTCCTAAGAGAAGAGAAGATACCAATTGGGCTTTGTGTAACAGCTGACAGGGGGAAGAAAGAAAGGGGGGAAGAAAGAAAGGGGAGAAGAAGCTCTCCCTTTCTCAGGTGTTGTCCTTGAAGTGTTAATTTTCCCTAAACAGTGAAAGAAAAAGCTGCTTTTATGTGAACTTCTGCAGACTGTAAACTTCTGAGCCCCTCCCCTTATATGTTGGGTATGAAACTCTGAAACTCCCTGAATTCAGGGTTCAGGGGATTGATTGATTACAGCAAAAGCTGTGCCCTCTGAACCTGGCTACAGCCAAATAAAACTGTTTCCTGCTAACTTCAGTGCCTTGCCTCGTTTGTCCCTACAACACTAACACAAACCATGTTTGATTACCAGGTTCAACTCCATGTATCTGCATAGGGAACAACAAATTGAAACTTGAAAATTCAAACTCTACTTACAAGCAAATGGTGGAACACATGAAAACCAAGCTTGGGGAGCCAAGTGTGGCTTGGCAAAGGCTCCATTCTGCCCAGTATCAAAGCATTCCGATGAATAAATTTTCAGACCCATTGCAGGAATGTGTATTTCTCTGAGAGCTGAGAAAGAGAAGGTATTCCTGTGTGCTTTTGCTTAGAGCCACTTCAACTAGGAACCAAGCATGGTGCACTCACTAAGAACTTAGTATGTGAAATTTCAAGTGGGTAGCACAAACCATGTTTGATATCTAGGTCAAAATCTATTCATACCCATAGGGCAAAATGAAGTGATCCTAAGAATTCAAACTCTTCTGCAAGCAAACAGATAAACTGAGAAAAACCCAACTTGAAGAGCAATGTTTAACTGGAGAAAGGCTCCAGCCTGCCCAGTATCAAAGCAATCTGATGAAAAAATTGTTAGAGTATTGTTGGAAATGTGTGTTTCTCCTAGAGCTCATAAAGAGAAGGTTGTCCTGCATGCTTGTGCTTAGGGCTACTTCAACTAGGAAGCAACCAAGGTGTCCCCACTAAGAGGTGATTCAGTGTGTGAAATTTAAAGCTGCTAGCAGAAACCATGTTTGATTTCCAGGTGCAAATCCATGCATCCGCATAGGGCATAACAAAGTGAAACCTAAAAATTCAAACTCTTTCTGCAAGCAAATTATTTAACTGTTGAAGCAACTGGTGAAATGGTCAGTCCTGCCAAGTACCAAGACAATCCATAGGAAAAATTTGTCAGTGTTTCCAGTGAACTCAGACTTTTCTGCAAGCTGCTCAATGCTCCCAAATGAAGGGGTTCCTTCCTTGCTAGAGAAATGCCTCTGCTTAAAGCTACTTCAACAGGGAACAAAAGAGAGAGTGCACACTGATAAATAATTGAATGTGTGAAATTTCAAGCAACTAGCACAAACCCTGAAGGATTTCCAGTTCAAGAGAACACCAAATTTAGGGTCAAATTTGGGGTCAGTCCTGCCAAGAATCAAGACAATCTGGAGGAAAAAAGTTTTCAGTTTTTCCAGTACACTCGGACTTTTTGGCAAGTTGCTCAATGCTCTGAAAAGAGAGTGTTTTTTCTGTCCTCAAGAAATGCCTCTGCTTAAGCCTACTTCAAAAGAAAACAAAAGAGAGTGTGCACACTGAGAACTAATTGAGGGTGTGAAGTTTCAAGCATCTAGCACAAACCCTGTTGGATATTCAGTTCCAACTGCATTCATGCCTATAGGGCAAAACGAAGTGAAACCTAAAAATGCAAGCAAATTCTTGAACCTATGGAGATCCCAACTCGGGGGGGGGGGGGGGACGGCACGGTAAAGTACAACTGGTGAAAGGGTCAGTCCTAACAATTTGGGGGAAAAATTTTTCAGTGTTTCCCATGAACTCGGACTTTTATGCAATCTTCTCAATGTTCCCAAATCAAGGTGTTCCTGCCATGACGGAGAAATGCCTCTGCTTAAGGCTACTTCAACAGGGAACAAAGGAGAGATTGCCCACTGAGAACTAATTGAGTGTGTGAAGTTTCAAGCAGCTAGCACAAACCCTGTTGGATTTCCAGTTCAAGCGAACACTTGAACCTAGGAGAATTAAATTTAGGGTCAAAGTGCAACTGGTGAAAGGGTCAGTCCTGCCAAGTATCAAGACAATATGGAGGAAAAAAGGTTTTAGTGTTTCCAGTATACTCAGACTTTTCTGCAAGTTGCTCAATTCTCCAAAATGAAGGTGTTCCTGCCATGCCTGAGAAACACCTCTGTTTAGGCCTACTTCAACAGAAAACAAAAGAGAGACTGCCCACTGAGAACTAATTGGGCGTGTGAAGTTTCAAGCAGCTAGCACAAACCCTGTTGGATTTCCACTTCCAACTGCATTCATCCCTATAGGGCAAAAGGAAGTGAAAAATAAAAATGAAGTGTTCCTGTAAGAGAACGTTTGAACCTAAGAGAACCCAATATGGGGGGGGGGGGCAAAGTGAGACTGGTGTAAGGGTCAATCCTGCCAAGTATCAAGACAATCCAGAGCAAAAAATTTTCAGGGTTTCCAGTGAGTTCGGACTTTTCTGAAAGCTGCTCAATGCTCTGAAATGAAGGTGTTCCTTCCGTGCCTCAGAAACATCTCTGCTTAAGGCTACTTCAACAGGGAACAAAAGAGAGTGGGCTCACTGAGAACTAATTGAGTATGTGAAGTTTCAAGCAGCTAGCACAAACCCTGTTGGATTTCCAGTTCAAGCGAACATTTGAACCTAGGAGAATCAAACTTGGGGGGGCAATGTGCGACTGGTGAAAGGGTCAGTCCTGCCAAGTATCAAGACAATCCGGATGAAAAAAGTTTTCAGTGTTTCCAGTATACTCAGACTTTTCTTCAAGTTGCTCAATGCTTCGAAATGAAGGTGTTTCTGCCATGCTGGAGAAATGCCTCTTCTTAGGGAGACTTCAACAGGGCACAAAGGAGAAAGTGCACACTGAGAACTAATGGAGTATATGAAGTTTCAAGAAGCTAGCAGAAACCCTGTTGGATTTCCAGTTCCAACAGCATTCATCCCTACAGGGCAAAATGAAGTGAAACCTGAAAAAATAAAAAGTGTTCCTGCAAGCGAATGCTTGCACCAAGGAGAACCCAATTTTGGGGCAAAGTGACTAGTGAAAGGGTCAGTCCTGCCAAGTATCAAGACATTCCAGAGGAAAAAGTATTCAGAGTTGCCAGTAAACTCGGACTTTTCTACATGCTGCTCAATGCTCCCAAATGAAGGTGGTCCTGCCTCTGAGAAATGCCTCTGCTTAGGACTACTTAAACAGGAAACAAAACAGAGACCCGCTGAGAACTAATTGAATGTGTGAAGTTTCAAGTAGCTAGCATAAACCTTGTTGGATTTCCAGTTCCAACAGCATTCATCCCTATAGGACAAAACGAAGTGAAACCTAAAAAGGAAGTATCCTGCAACGGAACGTTTGAACCTAGGAGAACCCAATTTGGGGGGCAAAGTGCGACTGGTGAAAGCATCTGTCCTGCTAACTATCAAGACAATCCGGAGGAACAAAGATTTCAGAGTTTCCAGTGAACTAGGACTTTTCTGCAAATGGTCAATGCTCCCAAATGAAGGGGTTCCTTCCTTGCCTAAGAAACGCCTCTGCTTAAAGCTACTTCAATATGGAACAAAAGAGAGAGTGCACACTGAGAACTAATTGAGTGTGTGAAGTTTCAAGCAGCTAGCATAAACCCTGTTAAATTTCCAGTTCCAACTGCATGCATGCCTATACGGCAAAACAAAGTGAAACCTAAAAAAAACAACATGTCCTTGCAAGCCAATGCTTGAACCAAGGAGAACCCACCTTGGAGGTAAAGTGTGACTGGTGAAAGGGTCAGTCCTACCAAGTATCAAGACAATCTGGAGGAAAAAGACTTCTGCAAGCTGCTCAATGCTCCGAAATGAAGGTGTTCCTGACATGATGGAGAAACACCTCTGCTTAGGGCTACTTCATCCCCAGCACTATTTTGTGTTTCATTTACAAATTGGGTTTCACTGAGTTTCTTAGCACCCCACTGTTGCTGAGGCTGGCTTTGAATTCATGATTTTCCTGTCTCAGCCTCCTAAGCCACTCAGATTAAAGGCCTGACCCACCGTGCCCAGCATAGTGAACATACTTTAAAAATAGAATCAGTCAGAGTCTGAGAAGTGCTCATGATGCCCTCCCTCTTACTGCAACCTACACGCAAATATATGGCTGGCACAGCAAAGGCAACAATGAAAGAAACCTGACCAGGCCATAGGAAAATAGCAAAGCCTAAGATCATCTGACCTCTGTACCTACTCTGAAACAAAATGGGTCTCCTGCCTCTGCATGCACATGTCTCAGCCTAGACAGTGGAGTTGAGTGCAGAGAATTTGCTCTTTCCCAGAGAGACAAGTTGGATTCATCTGAATTATGATAGGAGTACTCACCAGTTTCATCCACAGCAGAACTGACTTTAGGCTCATCAGATGGGAAGGCAGAGCTTCTGAAAAGTTCTTGTGAGTCAAATTTTGAGGTAGGATGACCAGAGGGTAGAAAAAACTTTTCATCCAGCAGGAGGTCATTCTCTTTCTCCTCCTGCAGGTCACCATTGAGAATGCTGAGACAAGGAAGAATAACAGATAAAATCAAGGTGGTTTAGAAACTACAGCCTCCCAGTTGGTCCTGATTCAAAGATGAAGGATGGAGTCCCCAAACAGGTCCCTCCCTTCAAAAATGATCCAGGAAACCATTTTCATCTCATGGACATAGTTTAGGTGCCATGGAATGAGAGAGAGAGGAAGAGTCACCAGTGTCCAGTGTACTGGCCAGATGACAAGCTGATGAGTAAGGAGGCTCAACTCCTTCTGTAAGGTACAGTCACAGAAGGATCACACAATGAGAAGCAAAGCTGTGGTTGAACCCAGAGCATGACTGATACTGACACTTACATATAGATGTCCAGCAAATACAGCCTGGTGCCAGAGAACTTGAACCTTCTAGAACTTTTTCTATCCAATTTTTTGACATAATACTTTTTTTGGGGGGGGGGAGTGTATTTCTGCTTTTCTTGCTATGGCATACCTTTCCACAATCTGACCATTAGTGTAGAAAGATGGTATGCCTCTAATCCTTATTTTGAAATTTACAGAGTTAACAAGTGATTTCCTTAAAATCAAAAAATGCCCAAGACTGACTCTGCAATTCTTCTTCATCACACTCACTCTACCAGCACCAGGAAGATAAAAGATAACTTTGCTAAAGGGCTCCATCACACTGGGATTAGTCAACATCAACACTGCCAACAGTAGTCTTTCTTTACTTTTGACCTCATGGTCTTTCCTTTCAGGTTATCCTTAACCCCTTATTTTGCCCTTTCTTACAATCCCCAGATTATTTTTTGTTACCTGGAATTCAGTGAATCTTGATCTTTTTCATCGTTATTTTCATGATTTTCTGCAAACAATTCAAAACATCCAGGAGTCATTAAATACTGCTATTTCAACACAGAGCCCATGTGGGTTCTTCAGTCACCTTGGCTAGACAGGAATAAGAATCTGCAGGAAATCTTGGAAGTTATTGCAATGTAGGTCAGGAATAAGCAGAAAAAAGGAGTCTTGGAAAATGGAGTGGGCTAAGGGGTAAAGACAAAATGATTCTAGACCTGTTTGGGTCTGTCACCTACAGCCCAAATGAATTTTAGTTGTCATAATCTTTCTCATCAGTTTTCACAATTTTCCTGTGTGTGTGTGTGTGTGTACAAGATAAGAATCCATGGTTGACTTAGTCCTGTTTGCCAAGGAGTGTCCAAGAAGGAGCCATGTGCCAGTGACTTATGAAGGCCATGTTCCCAGAAGAAAGAGGCAGTGGAGTCAAGGAAGCCAGGTAGATCAAAACCCTAGACAGTGTGTGATTCCAGGGAAGGTGGCATGTGTCTGAAAAGATGCTCTTCATGGGATTAGGACCCCCAATCAGGCTGGGCTTTCCTGTGACAGTTACAGGGAATATCAGGACAGCAGATACAGGAACAGAGCAGAGTTCAGAATGCAAACAGGAGATGGGAGATGGAAGGGCCTGTCAGAGTGGGAGACCATAAAGAGACTAAGACAAGACAGCCTCCATCTGCTGTTGGAAAGAACCAGTGGAGAAGAGAAATCACAGCAGAAGGAGCTACATCCTCATAGAGAGTGCTAAAATGGGTAAGTGCATCCCAGAGCCACAGGAGCCATCAGCACTCCACCTGAAGCTTGAAGTCCAGGAAATCTGCATGCCATTCTCCACTTGCAGAAGAGTTGTTTTCTTTTCATGATCTTCTGTGTTGTGGTATCAATGAGGACATGCAGGTCACACCCAGGTGTTTTGACAGCCAAGCCTCCAAGGGCATCACCCTCAAGCTTGGGAGGGTTCTTCACTTCAGTGCAAGTATCCAACTTCAGCTCTGAAAATAAAACAGGAACTATTATCCTGTGACACACCTATTGACCCAAAAGGGTCACCAAATCAAGAAAGCAGACTTGCACAAGAAAGTCTAAAGATTGATGTGCAGCTTATTGAGACTGATACTTTCATTTTGTTAATGCTTCTGACATATCGAGTAATGATATACTTAAAAGGAGGCAAGTGTGCTTCTTGAAAATATTCAATTAATATGCAAGTTATAGACACCTATAGCTCCCCAATATATAAGGCAATAATATCATTAGAGATATAGGCAGAGCTTTTAGTCAGGAAGAGATTATCAAAGTTAAGCAAAATGCTAGTAGAAGAAAAACTATATGAAACTAAAAAACTGGGCAAGAATTGTCCCTGGAAAATTTCAAATCTTACATATGACTGATTTCATTTATTTTATATACAGGCATTATTACTAATAGAACTACTGTATACACCTAAGATGGATACATCTGATGAACACAAAATTATAAATATTTACATGAGGGATTGTATAATATTGATATGCTGGCCATGAGAAGTTGGAAACAATTTAGAAACATGAGGGGAAAAAAAGAGATGTTTGAAAAGCAGATGTTCGAAAATGACCTGTGAGACAACAGAACACAATCACACAACTGAGCCTGTAGGCTGAGTCTTGACTGGGATTGTGGGAGCATCCAAGAGAGTCCAGCAGGAAGAAAAGATGGTGAACCTCCTCAAGTTATCACATGTTCTTCACAAACTACATACCAATGATGCACACTGAGCCCATTTCAGGGAGTGTCCCACATGAGGGACAGGTGTTTCTTCTCTTGCGTGACCCTCAGAGGTTTGTAATGAGTGCAAGGGTGCCCACATCTGTCAGATGAGTGGGGCACCTGACATGAGAACCAGAGGATCCAGAAGCTGATATTGAGGGAGACAGAGAATAAAGATGAACACAACCCAGATTAAGGGGGTAAGAGGGACTGAAAGCTCAGTCTTCACATCTGATCAGAATTGAGTCCTTGTGAGGACACTGACAACATGGCTATGGAGACACATGAATAGAGAACATGGACTCAGTGTGGAATCATCCAGGAGACCAATTTGTGCACTTTCTGTGTGAAGGTGTCACTTTATTTCAGAGAGGAGGAAAGGAGAAAAATGAGCTGGATATGTCAGGACACAGGATTATGGGCCCAGGATTTATACTGTTACTGAAAAAATTGCTCTCTATCAAATGAAAATATCTTTGTGAAATCATATTTATTAAATCACCAGAAGTTATCTAAGTATTTGAGATTACATAGTCAAAGCTTGTATTAATTTTTTTTTATTTTTACTGAATTAGCACGATGGAAATTATTTTAACCAGCCCTTTTTGGAATTTTGAGACAGGTTCTCACTAAATTGCCCAGGCTGACCTCAAACTTGCAATCCTTCTGTCTCAGCCTCCCCAGTTGGTGGGATTACAGGTGTATACCACCATGCCTGGCTTATATGTATCCTTAAGAAATATGTAATATATTTGCATGCTATAAGCTTTATATAATTAGTGTCACACAGTATATATTCTACAACTTTCTTTTATTTTTTCTCAATATTATGTTTATAGGAGTTGTCTATGTCAAGTCATATTTGTTATTTCATATTTAATTAAATAAATATACTATAATTTCTCTTGTGTTCTCCCATTGCTCAATATTTAAGTGGTGTGCAACTACAAATAAAGTTTTGATAGATAAAAAAACATGAAAGAGATATAAGCACCTAAGATATCCTCTTGGTCAAGGCCAGCCCAGGACTTGAGAGTGTATCTAACCCTAGATCCCAGGCTCTGGCTCACATCACCATGTCGGAGAATCTCAGCTTTCAGTCCGGCACTGAGAGAACAAACACAGCCGATCATCTCTGCCACTCACAACATTCTGACAACCAACACGTGGATCAGAGCTTACAAATTCCCTTTCCTTCCCGACCTGGGAAGAGCATCCACTGTTTACCAGGGTCAGTGTTGGCTACACAGCTATTGATAGCAGAAGGAAGGCTCAGCCTGGCTCCACCATCACCCCAGTTGAACTAGTGTCCCAACATTGTCACCTGACAACTTCTCATTTGGGCATTTAATTCCAGGCATGCATCTGAAGCTTGCATCTCTGACACATTGGGGCTTACATGTCCATTCAAAGGCCCTTGGAAACAGACCTTTTCAGTGACACCTAAAAGGAGAAGAGGGCTCAGTAACTATCCCAGTTCTCTCTTTGTTTAGTACCCCCAGAATACGCATTTATTATGTTCCTGCCTGTGGGAAAAACCATCTAGTGACTCAGGTACAGAGACAGAGATCATGAGTGTGATGGATATGCCACCTTTGGTTTCTGTGCCTGGGATGCTAAGAAGGCAAGAATCAATAAATGGAAAACTGCAAAGATTCTTCACAGTAAAGGAAACAATTAATAACATGAAGAGAGAACCTGCAGAATGGGAAAAGATTTTTACCACATGCACCTCAGACCAGAGCATTTAATCTCCAGGATATATTAAGAGCTCAAAAATCTTAACACCAAACAAAACAAAAAACACCAAATAACCCAATAAATAAATGGGTAAAGGTCTTAACACACACATCACAGATGAAAAAATAGAAATAGCCAAAAGATATATGCACTACTCTTTAACATCCCTATCAATTAGAGAACTGCAAATTAAAACTACACAGAGATTCCATCTTGCTTGAATCAGAATGGCAATTATAAAGAATACAAGTAACAATAAATGTTGGGATGAAGCTAGAAAGGTACTCTCATACATTTTGGGTGGGACTGAAAATTAGAGCAACCACTGTGGAAAGCAGTATGGAGATTCCTTAGAAAGCTTGAAATGAAACCACCATTTGACATCATCAACAGATGAATGGATAAATAAAATGTGTATAAAGAATGGAATAGAACTGAGCCATAAAGAAAAATAAACGATGGCATTTGCCAGTAAATGGATGGAAGTGGAGATATCATGCTAAGTGAAATAAGCCAATCCCTAAACACCAAAGGCTATATGTTCTGATTTGTAGATGCTAACCCAAAACAAGAGAGGTTGGGGAAGGGAATAATAGAAATCCACTGGATTGGACAAAGGAAAATAAAGGGATGGGAGGGGAGAGAGGACTAGGAGACAGTAGAATTAACTGGACCTAACATTCTTAGCCTTGTATTTGAATACATGACCAGGGTAAATTCACATCATGTACAAAAAGAGTGGGATCATAAATAGGATAAGTTATACTCTAATAGTGTATAATTTGCAAAATACATTCTACTGTCAGATGTTACTAAACAAGAACAACAACAACAAAGGCAGGTGCCCAGAAAAGAATGTCCCTAAAGAAAAATCATCCACTTAAGATGGCTTTGAAGGGAAAAATGAGTTCAAGGATATTTTCCCAGTATTATTAAACTCAGTTACTTTTTGTAGAGATGACATTCTATTGAGTCTCAAGGACATGTCTGAAATAAAAAAAGTTTAGACCACCATACAATAATCATGGGAGACTTCAACACACATCTCTCGCCACTGGACAGATCTTCCAAACAAAAGTTGAATAAGGAAACTATAGAACTCAATAACACAATTAATAACCTAGACTTAATTGACATATATAGAATATACCACCCAACATCAAGCAGTTACACTTTTTTCTCAGCAGCACATGGATCCTTCTCAAAAATAGATCATATATTATGTCACAGGGAAACTCTTAGACAATATAAAGGAGTAGAGATAATACCATGCATCCTATCTGATCATAATGGAATGGAACTGAAAATCAATGATAAAAGAAGGAAGGAAAAAGCATACATCACTTGGAGAATGAACAATAGGTTACTGAATGATCAATGGGTTATAGAAGACATCAAGGAGGAAATTAAAAAATTCTTAGAGATTAATGAAAACACAGACACAACATATCGGAATCTATGGGACACATTGAAAGCAGTTCTAAGAGGAAAATTCATTGCTTGGAGTTCATTCCTTAAAAAAAGAAAAAACCAACAAATAAATGATCTCATACTTCATCTCAAAATCCTAGAAAAAGAAGAGCAAAACAACAGCAAAAGAAGTAGAAGGCAAGAAATAATTAAAATCAGAGCTGAAATTAATGAAATCGAAACAAAAGAAACAATTGAAAAAATTGACAAAACTAAAAGTTGGTTCTTTGAAAAAATAAACAAAATCGACAGACCCTTAGCCATGCTAGCGAAGAGAAGAAGAGAGAGAACTCAAATCACTAACATACGGGATGAAAGAGGCAATATCACAACAGACACTTCAGAAATACAGAAGATAATCAAAAATTATTTTGAATCCTTATACTCCAATAAATTAGAAGATAGTGAAGGCATCGATAAATTTCTTAAGTCATATGATCTGCCCAGATTGAGTCAGGAGGATATAGACAACCTAAACAGACCAATATCAATTGAGGAAATAGAAGAAACCATCAAAAGACTACCAACTAAGAAAAGCCCAGGACCGGATGGGTATACAGCAGAGTTTTACAAAACCTTTAAAGAGGAACTAATACCAATACTTTTCAAGCTACTTCGGGAAATAGAAAAAGAGGGAGAACTTCCAAATTCATTCTACGAGGCCAACATCACCCTGATACCTAAACCAGACAAAGACACTTCAAAGAAAGAAAACTACAGACCAATATCTCTAATGAACCTAGATGCAAAAATCCTCAATAAAATTCTGGCCACTCGGATACAAAAACATATCAAAAAAATTGTGCACCATGATCATGTAGGATGCATCCCTGGGATGCAAGGCTGGTTCAATATACGGAAATCAATAAATGTTATTCACCACATCAATAGACTTAAAAATAAGAACCATATGATCAATCTCGATAGATGCGGAAAAAGCATTCGACAAAGTACAGCATCCCTTTATGTTCAAAACTCTAGAAAAACTAGGGATAACAGGAACATACCTCAATATTGTAAAAGCAATCTATGCTAAGCCTCAGGCTAGCATCATTCTGAATGGAGAAAAATTGAAGGCATTCCCTCTAAAATCTGGAACAAGACAAGGATGCCCTCTCTCACCACTTCTGTTCAACATAGTTCTCGAAACACTGGCCAGAGCAATTAGACAGACGAAAGAAATTAAAGGCATCAAAATAGGAAAGGAAGAACTTAAATTATCACTATTTGCAGATGACATGATTCTATACCTAGCAGACCCAAAAGGGTCTACAAAGAAACTATTAGAGCTAATAAATGAATTCAGCAAAGTGGCAGGATATAAAATCAACACGCATAAATCAAAGGCATTCCTGTATATCAGCGACAAATCCTCTGAAATGGAAATGAGGACAACCACTCCATTCACAATATCTTCAAAAAAAATAAAATACTTGGGAATCAACCTAACAAAAGAGGTGAAAGACTTATACAATGAAAACTACAGAACCCTAAATAGAGAAATAGAAGAAGATCTTAGAAGATGGAAAAATATACCCTGTTCATGGATAGGCAGAACTAACATCATCAAAATGGCGATATTACCAAAAGTTCTGTATAGGTTTAATGCAATGCCAATCAAAATCCCAATGGCATTTCTTGTAGAAATAGAGAAAGCAATCATGAAATTCATATGGAAAAATAAAAGACCCAGAATAGCAAAAACAATGCTAAGCAGGAAGTGTGAATCAGGCGGTATAGCGATACCAGACTTCAAACTATACTACAGAGCAATAGTAACAAAAACAGCATGGTACTGGTACCAAAACAGGCGGGTGGACCAATGGTACAGAATAGAGGACACAGAAACCAATCCACAAAACTACAACTATCTTATATTTGATAAAGGGTCTAAACGCATGCAATGGAGGAAGGATAGCATCTTCAACAAATGGTGCTGGGAAAACTGGAAATCCATATGCAACAAAATGAAACTGAATCCCTTTCTCTCGCCATGCACAAAAGTTAATTCAAAATGGATCAAGGAGCTTGATATCAAATCAGAGACACGCCGTCTGATAGAAGAAAAAGTTGGCTACGATCTACATACTGTGGGGTCGGGCTCCAAATTCCTCAATAGGACACCCATAGCACAAAAGTTAATATCTAGAATCAACAAATGGGACTTACTCAAACTAAAAAGTTTTTTCTCAGCAAAAGAAACAATAAGAGAGGTAAATAGAGAGCCTACATCCTGGGAACAAATCTTTACTCCTCACACTTCAGATAGAGCCCTAATATCCAGAGTATACAAAGAACTCAAAAAATTAGACAATAAGAGAACAAACAACCCAATCAACAAATGGGCCAAGGACCTGAACAGACACTTCTCAGAGGAGGACATACAATCAATCAACAAGTATATGAAAAAATGCTCACCATCTCTAGCAGTCAGAGAAATGCAAATCAAAACCACCCTAAGATACCATCTCACTCCAGTTAGATTGGCAGCCATTATGAAGTCAAACAACAACAAGTGCTGGCGAGGATGTGGGGAAAAGGGTACACTTGTACATTGCTGGTGGGACTGCAAATTGGTGCAGCCAATTTGGAAAGCAGTATGGAGATTTCTTGGAAAGCTGGGAATGGAGCCACCATTTGACCCAGCTATTCCCCTTCTCAGTCTATTCCCTAAAGACCTAAAAAGAGCATGCTACAGGGACACTGCGACATCGATGTTCATAGCAGCACAATTCACAATAGCTAGACTGTGGAACCAACCTAGATGCCCTTCAATGGATGAATGGATAAAAAAAATGTGGCATTTATACACAATGGAGTATTACTCTGCATTAAAAAATGACAAAATCATAGAATTTACAGGGAAATGGATGGCATTAGAGCAGATTATGCTAAGTGAAGCTAGCCAATCCCTAAAAAACAAATGCCAAATGTCTTCTTTGATATAAGGAGAGTAACTAAGAACAGAGTAGGGTCGAAGAGCATGAGAAGAAGACTAACATTAAACAGGGATGAGAGGTGGGAGGGAAAGGGAGAGAGAAGGGAAAATGCATGGAAATGGAAGGAGACCCTCAGAGTTATTCAAAAGTACATACAAGAGGAAGTGAGGGGAAGGGGAAAAATAATACAAGGGGGACAAACGAATGTCAGTAGAGGGGGCAGAGAGAGAAGAGGAGGGGAGGGGAGGGGAGGGGGGATAGTAGAGGATAGGAAAGGCAGCAGAATACAACAGACACTAGTATGGCAATATGTAAATCAATGGATGTGAAACTGATGTGATTCTGCAATCTGTATATGGGGTAAAAATGGGAGCTCATAACCCACTTGAATCAAATTGTGAAATATGATGTATCAAGAACTATGTAATGTTTTGAACAGCCAACAATAAAAAATTTAAAAAAAAAAAAAGAAATAAAAAAAGTTATTGATCTCTCTCCCCAGGGATGAAAGATCATGGAAAGAATCTAGGATACCATGGAAAGGGGTGTCGAGTGGCTGGCTACATAACATTCCTAGTTATGGGACTCTCTCTGGATTTTGGAAGCCTATGACTCCTATGGCCTATGTACCACCCCTCCATACACATATACAGTCTATTGCCACCCAGAGGCTGTTAGAAGCTGTAAGCAATGCAGCAGAGGAGCTGGCTCCTTATTGTAAATAAATTGTATGGAACCGTGAAGTGATATCGGGTCCATAATCCTTATATTTTCCACCTCCTACAGAGGCATCTTGAACATTCCTCCTGATAAAATTGAGTTCTATGTCCCTGGAGAAATGAATAAGATGTCCTCAGAAACTGAGCTAACTTAAGTCTTCCAACAGCCTCATACCAACCCAGGTTGGGCTCAGGAAGAAATGGGAGCAACAGGGCCTGCTGCCCACTGCTGTGTTCTCCACACTCTCTCCTTGAAAATTCCTCTTTCTCACCACAGTCTGCTTCAGTTTTCTCAAAATTTCTTCCATGTGACTGTTTGGCTCCATCACCCTGAGAGGACACCACATCAGTCTCTTATCACTGGTGTCTATAGATTCATCCACTCTCCTCCTCACTACCTTTTCTGGTTGTGAAGTTCCCCCAAAGATCAACTGTCTCCTCAGGTTTACTTTTGTTAAGATACAGCTGCACAGTGTTACCCACACTGGCCTCAAACTCCTGGCCAAGAGAGAACCTGCTGCTGGGACCACTTGTGTGTGCTACTGAGCCCAGCCTCACTAGCCTTCTCACTCAATGTCCTGATCTTACCATGTTCCCAATCTGCCTGTGAAAACTGTATTCCTACATCCCCCTGAATAATTCCAACTCCCCATCTTGCATTTGAAGTCCTCTTTCCTGGCCCCACAAGGTTATCCAACATCACATCCCAACACTCTCATACACCATCCTTCCTTGTCAGGCTGTCTCCCCCCTGACTCTCACTCTGCTTCACTTGTCTTCCAGCATTCAGGTCTTTGTTTACATGTGCTGCTCCCTGCCTGTCATGTACTGTGTGTCCCCAAGTCTCAGTTCATACATCATTAATCATCTGTCACTGAAGACACTCAGTAAGATGTATGAGAGATCCTCTTGACCTGAAGGGGAAAGTATCTTAAACCAATATACCTGTTTGTGAAAGCAATGGTAAAGCAGAGAAAAATAAGAAGTTTAGAAGGATTGAAAATGGCCACTGACACAAGAATCTCTTCGTGGACTCTTGGCAACGTGGACAGTTTCTTCACAAATGTCTTGTACAGCATGCTTACTACCACTTACTGCCACTCTGTTGTTACATAATTTTGGTGGGAAGGAAAACTCCTTTTATATGTCCAACCCCTGACATCCTGGCCCATTCCTTTTCATGAAATCATATTTAGTCTCATTATATCAAAAACAAATCCCCTCCCCTTCAATCTACCTCTTTCAGTTCCTTGAGGCTAGATCCCTCAATCATTGTGTACAATTTCCACTTCCACTGTGTCTAAACCTCCAGCCCCTCCTTCATATGGTGTCCAAAAGTCATATCAACCAGAGAGAAACCATATTCATATCTCATACTCAATGGACCCATACAAGACAGGAGATGTAGATTCTGTGAATTTAAAAAAAAAAATTAGTTTGGTTACTTCTAGTTGGATACAGACAGGTACCACAAACAAAACAAAACAAACAAACAAACAAACAAAAACACCTTGTTAAAAGATGGACTTCTTCCATGGTTGAGGAATGCAGTCATACCAGCAGCTTGTGTTTTCTTTGCATGTGAATTGTGTGGACACTTTGTACCTCTTGGTTTGCTCATCTAGGGATCCTCCTTGTATTTAACCCATCTTCTTCCAGGATCTTAACACTCATTGTTACCTGGGAGCCAGTAATTCTTGTTCTTTTTCACTCTCCTCCTCTACACCACTCCCTGAAATCAAATTCAGAATGTCCAGTCAGTCAATGAGTAGTTTCTACATCACTCACTACAAACACAGGGGAAGACTGAACTGAATGGAGAATCATTAGTCCCAGACCTTTACCAACATGGCTGTTATATGTCTGTGGATCTGATATGGTACAGACAGGATCCTAATAAAAAAAAGGTTTGAGCTATTCTTGAGAATGAAAAGGCATTTCCATGCCTCCAGTAGAAATCAGTAACTGGGAACTAACCCTATTTCCACCCTACACTTCCCTGTAAACTAGAAGTTGCTGTAGTCTTTGTGTTTCATTATTCCCTTATCAGTAAACTGAAGGCAAAATACCAATATTTTTACTTCTGGAAATGTAATAATGATGGATTTCATTTTGATGGAAAGAAAAGAGGAGAATAAATTTTGGAGAAAATCTTTTTCTCAGAGGGGAAACAGACAATCATACCTCACTTTAGTGACCATAAACCTATCTGCAACTTATGATATTTCTGAAACTGGTTGGCCAGGGAATACACAGTAGATTGACATAAGATGAATTTTTCTTCCATTTATCTGAAATTCTGTTTGTGTTCTTTTAATTTAGATTGTAATCCTCATATGATTTCTTTAAGGTTCATCTCAGGCCCTCCTTCAAGGTTCATTTCAGCCCCTCCATCAGAGGAAGGGCAAAAGAATACTGCCATGATGGTGTTTGTACAGTAACTTACAGCCAGGGCCTGCAAAAAGAAACTCAAACATGTTATGGGTTAAAAACAAGTGAACCCAAGAGCTGGCTCTGGTGTCATATGCATGTAATCCCAGAGGCTCGGAGGGTAAGACAGGAGGATCTGGAGTTAGAAGTCAGCTTGAGCAATGGCAAGGCACTAAGCCATTCAGTGAGACCCTGTCTCTTAATAAAATACTAAAAAGGGCTGCATATGTGGCTCAATGGTTGAGTGCTTCTGACCCCCCCCCCCCCACAAAACAAAATTAACCCAAGTAGAATTCATCAGGACTAAGGGATGATAGCAGCTATCATGATTAACTTACTGTTGAGAATTGAGTACTCAGCACTCCACAATACTTCAAACTCCTTCACCTTCTGAACAAGGATTCTGATACCTGAGTCTGTAGCATGGACTCAAGACAGGAATGAGGAGGTAGGGCTGAGTGCACAAGGTAACAGTCTAACAGAATCAGAAGGTATAAGATGTCATGGAATGTGGGGAGCCCCTGCCTTCCAATGGCCTCATGCTGGCTGATCCACTGGTTTTCTTCAGAAGGTCATTACAGACATAGACCACCACTCATTGGGCAGTCTCAGTAGTTGTGTACCCTCACACCAATATTACCAACTTCTCTTTGTTCCCTCCTCCAAACTTACCTTATTTCTCATTTCTCCTAAGGATGTATGCTGAGAATCCTCAAAGTAAAAGTGGTTTCCCAACAAGTTAAAATTATCTACAGGACTACCCAGTGGTCACATCATCATTTCCTTAATAATAAAGTGGATCTTAAGGCTTTCCCTCAAGTGAACAATGTAAAACTGCCAATGTAACATAGTCAGAATGTTCTTCTATGAATATGCAGCCATTATTTCAAAATCCATTAAAAATACAGAAAAAAAGAAGACTCTAGAACACCAAAAAGTAAACCATGAGTGTTTAAAATTATTTTCTGCACTTTATCAATGTTATTTTGTTATACTCCATTTTTATTGTGGTCTCTTTTCTCTCACTGAAACATCTGTTGGTGTATCAGACTCTGAAGGAATTCCTCATTTCCATTACAGAAGTTCCTATTGGCTCAGGCAATAGGAACATGGAAGAGATAATAGAAATATGGAGGGGAGCCATGATAAGTATTTGTGAACCCTCAACTGTGGGATACTCACTGGAGGAGATTTCCCAAATCCCTCTTACTAAGTCCTCAGCACATAAAGTCCAGTGCTGACTCTGCTCTTCATGGCAATCTTCCCTTCACCATGTCAGGCTACTGGTGTGTGCTATCGAAGTTCTCACCTACTGAGAACCATGGCTGAATGTGGAGCAGATACTTTAAGCTCCTTTCAGTAAGGACTGGATACTCTTCCTAGCATGCCCCACTGAAACAAGCCCAATGTTTTACCTGTAGGACCTCAGCAAATGCATTCTTTGGGCTTAACTCACTTATAATGCAAGTTCTCTAGATACGTGGAGATTTTACATTTTATTCATATGATAGGGTATACTGAGGAGCAAAGCAGGGGAGTTAGTTTATTATTCTTCTATGAACCCAAGAGTCATCAACTCTCATCCACTGAAACTTCAGAAAGCCAGGCTTTTAGTTCCACCTTCCTCCCTTTAGACTGCAAACCTGAAAATTACTTCAATTCTTTCCCCACATTTGAAATGAAGTTTGAGTAAACACAAGAGTTACACTTTAGGAATGACAATATTAGTTTGTTTTGAAGTGGATAGAGAATGCTGAGTTCTAGAGAAAACATCATGATAATTTTCACAAGGATGAACTTATGTGCTTTACTTAATTTGCCTCTTTCTTCTCCAGCTGGCCAGAACATACTCAGTAGCTATTGATATTATCAGAATCATCTTCAGACCTTGAGAGTATAGATTTCTATGAGCCAAACTGGAGAGCAGGTGTTGGTCTGAGAAGTCATCCATCATTATGCTGGGACCTGTTAGAAAAAAAAAAAACAGTAGGGGGATCAACCTGACTACCAACATTTTTTGATACAGCACTGGCTACACTCACCAATTAGCCCACTATCAATTCTTTCACTTGCTGTTCACCAGACTGACAGTTCTGTATAAGCTAGGAAAATATTCTACCCATCTCTGTGTTCATAGTTTCCAGTGAAACCCAAGCACTGAGGCACCTGGCAGGATACACCCAATGAATGCATAAAAGTGGTTGCATATCACTGTTATTGCAATGAAGTCCCTTTACAGTGTCATCTAAAGCCTTCTAGTTAGTGTCCCCTTCAATGAGTCCATGAGTGCCACATACAGAGTCCTGCACCTAACTCTGCAGATGTGAAGAAGAGAAAACTGTCCTAAGAACAGTTTATTTCCCATCTATAATTCACATTGCACTTTAGGGTTTGTAAATGGGGCTTTGCTCAGCTTTAAATTTTTTTATTAATTTTTTTAAAATTTTTAATTTGTATGAAAGTTAAAGGTTGACTGAAGAAAAGTCTTACACATTGACTTACTCTTGTTCTAAAAGATAGGTCTTAGAAAAGTGTCCATGTGCCAGTGATTTACAAAGACCATGCCTCCCAGGAGAAAGAGGCAGTGGAGCTGAGGGAGCTGGGAAGAGAAGGCAAAACAGCCTACAAAGTGTGTGATTTCAGGGACAGCACCATGTGTTTAAAGGATAATTTTCATAATATTTGGACACTGAGTTGGCTCTGCTTCAGTGTGGTGCTTACAGAGAAGAGCAGGACAGAAGCTTTGGGAACAGAAAAGAGTTCACAGTGAAAACCAAGGGAGTGGGTCAACCTTATGCATAACCAAAGTTGAATTTTACACTCTCCTATCAAGTAAATATAGCTTCCTGCATGTGGAAAGTCCCAGACAACTTATGTCTTCTAGGCCTCTTCCTACAATATTTTGATACGTTGCTGTTTGTGTAGCTGCTGTTTTTGCTATGGCAGAACTGTCCAGGATCTTGGGATAACACTGCAGAAAGAAATTATTCATGTCATTCTCATTTTAGTTCTTTCAAAGAAACAAGTGACTTTTTTAAGGGAAAAAGTCCCCAAGACTCCTTAGGCAGATGATAAAAATGCTCAACAGAAAACAGGCAATACAGAGTGGTTTAGCAAAGGAAACCAGTGACACCAGCAGATGGTTTTTACCCTTGCAGCTGTTGTGGCCTGTTTATGTGCTCCTTTTTGTCTGATAATTACCCTCCAGTGATGATTCCCTGGGGGCCAGTGATTCAAGTGATGCTTTTTCTTCATCATGATGCTCTTCACTACTTCCTACAACCAAATTTATTAAATCCCCTTTAGATATTAGGCAGTTCTACCTCATCCATTAAAAACACAGTGGCCTATCATGGCCCAGAGAAATTATTGGTATGAACTTAGAAAGATATCATGCATTTCTTGAAAAAATAGCCTGCCCAGGTATTCTTATCCATTAAACACAGTGGCTCCCATAAATGGATCTCCTTAGCAACATGCTAGTTGTTTAACTGGGCAGAGAGAAAAATGTTCTCCCCCATATGAACAGAAACTGGAGACAACTGGTGAATGTTGGGAAGCTCCAGCTATACCTACCTCCTGTTACATGGCTGCTTCACAGGCACAGTGATTTACCTCCTAATATGACTTTCATAGAAAACATACTCATTCCTCTTCAGGGAAGAAAGACAACTCTGTCCCATGACACTCCATACATCTGGGAACCACATAGGACCCTTCATGCCTGCTTCTATCACATAACCAGGGAAAATTCTCTCCATGTCACCTCTTAAGTATTCCAGTGTACCCTACATCCCACCCTCAGATTTTACTACTTCAACTCCCTAAAACAAATCTTGGGAGTGACTTTAGAGTGTACTTTAGTACACTCATAAACATTTCCTATTGGAATGCTAGCTATCATGCAATGTGCATTTTAAACAATATTTTTGAGAAGAGGAAACATAAACCAGAAAGGATAAATCTCCCTTGGCCCACAATTAAATCAGCCTGCAAATACCTTAAAAGTTTTCTTTCTTAGGCTTGGCTCTTCAATCTCACAAACTTGCACCTCTCACACTCTTCTTCCTGAAAGTATGCTGGGTACATGCTGCCTGCCATCTAAAAGGCATATGCCTGGTTCATGTAGGAACAGTGTTGGGATACTATGACCTCTACCTAGTGGATGAATCTACTTCTTCCCACTGAGGCAGTCCTCATCATTCAAGACTACAAACAAAATGCAGATACCAGGAGAGCAGGTACAAATATCACTTGCCTAATGGAATATTTCACAAACTGGGCACCTTGGAGCAGCTTCCTGTGAGCAGGGCCTCTGGGCACCTTACAATGTGCTCTGCCAGCTTGTGCTCCTCGGCCAGTTGCTCTCGATGGCCCTCAGGGTCCTTGATATGCCTATTGAGGAAGAAAGAAGCATCTTCATCTTCCTGCAGCTTCTGCCTTCAGTGGGCCAATTCTGGTGCCTGAAATTCAATCAGGAAATTAAAATATCTAAGGTAGGATACAAGGGGAAATTTATAACTAGAACTCAATGAATGATGGGATAGTAGGACTTGGACAGAGATATCTATAACAATATCCCTTTGAAACCTTCAGACCAATATTCCGGTACTTTTTAAGCAATTGTTCATACATTCTTGCACTTGCCAGTTTACCTCCTGCAGACTAGTAAACACCAAACATTGGTACTTCATGTACTTTCTTGGTACTTTTTTTGATACTATTAAAAAAACCTTTATAAGTGTGTGTATATCTATACATTTAAGCATATATATATGTATATGTATATACATGTAAACATACATATGTATAGATAAAAACATATGTAAGTACAGATATATATCTAACTGCATTCCTTGCTTTGAGATTCCTACTACAAAAGATGAAGTATGTGAGAGGAGGTCTGAATTTAACCCTGCCTTTAGACCCTACATGAGAAGGTGGATGGGACCTGGGTACAGGAAATCCTGAGACTGATTCATTCAGAGTAACTCTACAATTACCAGAAGGAAAACATACAAACTTATGTGGGCAATGGCATTGTTGTTTGGGTGAATGGAATTGGTAAAACTCAGCAGCTTGTGAGTATCTCTGTCATGGATGTGGCCACATTTCTCTCTGTCCTTCCACCTGGATTGAGCTTGGAGACAAAGTGCTGTGCCAGCCTGTTCCCATCAGCAACTTGCTCTCAGAGGACCTGCTCCAGGTGACTGTCAGAGTCTTCCTTGATGAGGAAGTCCTTGAGATGCTGACTGAGGGACAATCAGGCATCTTTCCATTCATGACTGCTGGGTAACTAGGTGCCAGCTCTCAAGCCTGAGAATGACTTAGAATTGTTGGGACCTTTTACCTCCCTTGGGACTGCGGCCATTATTGGGTGTTGGCTGAGGCGGCCTCATGGGTTAGCATTTCCGTATATGTGATCTGGCTGGATTGGCGTTTGCGGGCTTTTAGCCTGCGAGCGGGCTTTTGACCTTAGTCCCGCCTAATGGTTTATTCTGAAATCTGCCTAGGCCCCTTAGTGATAGTGAGGTAACTGCTCCTTATTGTTTCTTGCTACTGTCTCTTCTTAGTCCCTCCTATCACTATATAACCTTGTCCCTGACACGATAAAGTTGAGATTATTGCACCTTCATGGTTGACTCATCTCCCCACTCGGTGTGATTGTATGGGCCAGGTTGGGTGGCAGGCCGGGTCGCGATACTTGCCCTCTCGCTCAGTCCAGGAGACACTAGTTGGTCTAGTGTGCTTCACTACCTCTGTCCCAGGGTGGTTCTGACAGCTGGTGCTTCGGAGACAACAGGCTTGTCACAGGGGCGACATAGTATTCTATGAATTTCCTGATGCAGGTAGAAGGGAATGCATCAGAATGCATGCAGTATTGAGAAGTGATAAGGATTTGAGAGAGGTGTTTCTGAAGGTATCATGGGGAGTCCTTCAGTCCAATTCTGACTCATTTAATGCCAGAAGTCCATGAGCATTTATAGTTTACTTGAACTCTATGTCAGTAAGTTCAGAAATAATGTTTAGGCATTTAATACAGGAATATTGAAGAAAGCAAGCAATATCCTTTAAAAACACACTTTGAAATTATGTTCTATAGATACATAAATACAGCAGACCAATTTTTCCCTGGATCTAGAGGGAAGATGATATACAATCAACATATCACATTAGTTAGCTTAGCACCCCTGGATGATCAGAATTACCTGGGGGCATTTGGCTCTTGTCCTTCATCCTTACTATGTTATTTATTTTCTGCCAATAAAACCAGACTGGTCCAGCCACATTATACCATTCCTGCTTTACACATTGCAAACACAAGCATATAAATGTTCTCTGGGTACACTGGGATATCCTGAGAAGAATACTGAAGGAGAACTTAAAAGTAGGTACCCTGCACTTATGATAAAAACTGGCCTTGTTTTGAAGACCAAGGGAGTAGGCGGTCCTGTTCTGATAAATTATTGACACAGATCCACTCTCTGAACTCTGGAAAAAAGTCAAGCATGCACTTTTCCCCCCCAGATATCCTGGTAGAAATGCTTAGCTGCCTTCTAAAACACATGGGTAAGTTCCCTCAGCAGATAATTTGCTTCATGTTGGATCAGATTAGAAAAGACACTGAAAGTAGATTTAGATGGAATATGCAAACTCTCACAAAGAAAAGAGTTATTGGTGCTCCATAGACACAGGATACTTGGCCATTCATGGATTTTGCAGGTGACAGGGTGAAGCCTTCCCTTCAGGGAAAATGCCATACATGGGCAATGACAATTTGGGACTGGAGCTTAGAACCAAGCAAACATGGTACCATTTCTGAAAATATAAGAGATTTTGCTGTCCTTGGATAGCCACAATACTCAAACAACACTGCTGAGAATTGACATTTTTAACAGGACAAGATAGGAGGACCCACTGCAAAAGAGTCTTTTGAATAGATGATGAGGCATCTGCATGTTGAAGAACTGAATGAGTTTCTTTGGATACATTCACACTCCTCACCCCTGCCCACAATGTCTCATAACTTGCATTTGCCAGTGAGTGCCATGTGGGACAGATGGGGCTAAAAGTAGGAAGAGTGCAAGCTACCTGACCCAACCAATGCCTCTGCTTCAGACCTGGTCCTACTGTTTGACTCATACCAATGAGTAACTATGGGACCTGCCTGCAGGGAGATCTCTCTACCCACATAGAGGACTGAAATTGGTGAATAGAGAGGCTACCTGGGAGCCCACTAGGAGCCGCCTTTTTATTTTTATTTTTTATTGTAGATGGACAGTTTTATTTGTTTGTTTATTTTTTATTCTTTTGTCTGTTTAGTTTTTTTATGCAGTGCTAAAGATTGAACCCAGTGCCTCACACATGTTAGGCAAGCACTCTGCCACTGAGCTAGAGCCCCATTCCACCGCCTTTTTCATGTAAGCAGTGTACTCACTGACCACATCCAGAGTAGAGTAAACCACATGTTTCTCAGAGAGGGAGGCTGACTCTTGCTTGGGAGGCCAACAGAGTGAGACAAGTCATGACAGCTGGAATGAGTCAAAAGCACCACATTCAATGAGTCCATCAGCACTTCATTCATGTCCTCCACTTGCAGCTCCATGCTGAGACCTGGTATGTAAGGAAATCAGAATACTAAAATATGAAAGATTGGACTTTACAACTACTCAGCTGGTCTTGATTAAAACCTTCAAAACAAATCTTCAGAAGGCAGAGTGTTTATCCTCCAAAGCTGAGGAACAAATCGAACCTCTTTGATTATAGAGTGTGACTTTCGTGAGAGTTTAAAAAAGAGGGTGGACTGTGAGAGAGGGCTTCATGTGCTCAGTTCACTGGTGAGATAACATTGCTGATGATGAAGACTCATCTTTCCCTGTGTGGTTCAGGCATGTCATACCATGATGAAAGCCATAACAGAAGGTACAACCCCAGTGTCTTTTGCTCCATATTCCTCGAACGGTTCTGATAAATCAAAGTTCCTGAGGCATTTTTGATTCCAAAAGAATTTGGGCATTCAGGCCTTGTTCTTTAATATTTTGATTTATATGACTTTGGTGTGGTTTGGTCATATTTCTTGCTATGGAATTCAAGAAAGCCAACAAACTCAGGCCAAACCCACAGAAAATGATGTGTGCTCCTCCTAACTACCTTGCATAGGAGAGTGCAGTGGTTCACTGTGAGTGAAGGAAACTTGACTTTAACACCATGGAAAAGACTGTCTCTAGGTTGCTAAGGTAAAAACTAATGGAAGGTAGAAACCAAGAAAAGAACCACCAGGGGAAAACAATGGCTCCCCTTCCTGGTTATCAGAATGGATGGAATAAGTACATTCTGCACTTTTGCTCTTCCTTGGGACCTGTGATCTCAAGATGTCACCATTACATTCATTATCCATGATTTTCATATTTACCTGGAGTACACTGGCTCTTTTGCTTCAGATTGCCTTGAGTTTCTGCAAATATATTCAGGGTTTGTACTAGCTGTTTGAAACTTCATATACTCAATTACTTCTCAGTGCACATTCTCTCCTTTGTGCCCTGTTGAAGTCGCCCTAAGGAGAGGCATTTCTCTGGCATGGCAGGAACATTTTCATTTTGGAGCATTCAGCAGCTTGAAGAAAATTCTAAGTATACTGGAAACACTGAAAAATTTTTCCTCTGGATTGTCTTGACTTGGCAGGACTTACCCTTTCACCAGTTGCACTTTGACCTCAAATTTGGTTCTCCTAGGTTCAAGCATTTTCTTGAACTGGAAATCCAACAGGGTTTGTGCTAGATGCTTGAAAATTAACATACTTGATTAGTTTTCAGTGCACACTTTCTCCTTTGTGCCCTGTTGAAGTCATCCTATGCAGATGCTTTTCTCCAGCATGGCAGGAACATTTTCATTTCGGAGCATTCAGCAGCTTGAAGAAAAGTCAGAGTATACTGGAAACACTAAAACTTTTTTTCCTCTGGATTGTCTTGACTTGGCAGGACTGACCCTTTCACCAGTCGCACTTTGACCCCAAATTTGGTTCTCCTAGGTTCAAGCATTTTCTTGAACTGGAAATTCAACAGGGTTTGTGCTAGATGCTTGTTAGTTCTCAGTGCACACTCTCTCCTTTGTGCCCTGTTGAAGTCGCCCTACACAGAGGCATGTGTAGGAACACCTCCTTCATGGCAGGAACACCTTCATTTCTTAGCATTCAGCAGCTTGTTGAAAATTCCGAGTATAATGGAAACACTGAAAACTTTTTTGCTCAGGTTTGTCTTGACTTGGCAGGACTGATCCTTTTGCCAGTTGCACTTTGACTCCAATCTTGGTTCTCTTAGGTTCAAGCATCTGCTTGAACTTGAAATCCAACAGAGTTTGTGCTAGCTGCTTGAAACTTCACATGCTCAATTAGTTCTCAGTGGACACTCTGTCTTTGTTCCCTGTTGAAGTAGCTGTAGAGCAGAGGCATTTCTCAGGCACAGAAGGAACACCTTCATTTGGGAGCATTAAGCAGCTTGCAGATAAGTCGGAGTTCACTGGAAACACTAAAACTTTTTTCCACCGGATTATGTGGATACTTTGCAGGACTGACCCTTTCACCAGTCGCACTTTGCCCCCCAAATTGGGTTCTCCTAGATACAAGCATTCACTTGCAGGAAAACTTTCTTTTCAGGTTTCACTTTGTTTTGCCCTATAGGGATGAATGTAATTGGAACTGGAAATCCAACAGGGTTCGTGCTAGCTACTTGAAACTTCACATGCTCAATTAGTTCTCAGTGCCACTCTCTCCTTTGTGCCCTGTTGAAGTCACCCTAAGCAGAGGTGTTGCTCCGGCATGGCAGGAACACCTTCATTTGGGAGCATTCAGCAGCTTGCAGAAAAGTCCCAGTATACTGGAAACACTGAAATCTATTTTCCTCCAGATTGTCTTGACTTGGCAGGACTGACCCTTTCAACAGTTGCACAGTTGCCCCCAATCTTTGTTCTCCTAGGTTCAAGCGTTCCCTTGAACTGGAAATCCAACGGGGTTTGCACTAGCTGCTTGAAACTTCACCCTGGTGCAGTAGGGAACTCTGCCCGACACCTAGGTTAGAGGGACCCCCAACCTGGAGGGGTGAGTCCCCTCTACCCTGCGTGCAGTGGGGAGCTCCGCCCCACCCACAGGTTAAGGGGACCTCCCCCCTGGAGGAGCGAGTCCCCACTAACCTGGGTGTGGTGCGGAGTTCCGCCAGACACCCAGGTTAGGGGGACCTCCCCCCTGGAGGGGGTAGTCCCCTCTACCCTGGGTGCGGTGGTGTGGGGAGATCCTCCCGACACCCAGGTTAGGTGAATCCCCTCTACCCTGGGTGCAATTTTGTTGGAAGCTCCCCCTGACACCTTGGTTAAGGGGACCTCCGCCCTGGAGCAGGGAGTCCCCTCTACCCTGGCTGTGTTGGGAAGCTCCTCCAAACACCCAGATTAGTGGGACCTCCACCCAGGAGCAGGGAGTTCCCTCTACCCTGGGTACGGTGGTGTAGGGAGCTCTCCTCAACACCCTGGAGGGGGGAGTCCCCTCTACCCTCTGTGTGGTGGTGTGGAGAGCTCTCCCTGAAACTCAGGTTATGGGGACCTCCGCCCTAGAGGGGGGAGTCCCCTCTACCCTGGGTGCGGTGGGGAGCTCCCCCGACACCCAGGTTAGGAGACCTCTGCCCTGGAGGTCCCCTCTATCCTGTGCGCGGTGATGTGGGGAGCTCCCCCCTACACCAAGTTTTGGGAGACCTCCGCCCTGGAAGAAAAGTCCTGTCTACCCTGGGTGTGGTGGTGTGGGGAGCTTTCCCTGACACCCAGATTAGGGGGACTTCTGCCCTAGAAGGAGAAGTCCCCTCTACCCTGGATGCAGTGGTTTGAAAAGCTCCCCCAACACCCAGGTTAGGGGGACCTCCTTACTGGAGGGGTATCCCCTCTACCATGGATGCAGTGCTATGAGGAGCTCCCACTGACACACAGGTTAAGGGTACCTCCGCCCTGGAGGGGGGAGTCTCATCTACACTGAGGCAGTTGTGTGGGTAGCTCCAGACACCCAGGTGAGGGAGACCTCTATCCTGTATGGGGGAGTACCCTGTACCCTGGGTGTGGTGTTGTGGGGAGCACCGCCGGACACCCAAGTTAAGGGTATCTCCCCCCAGTAGGGGGGAGTCCCCTCTACCCTAGGTGCGGTGGTGTGGGGAGCTCCCCAGACACCCAGGTTAGGAGGACCTCCACTCTGGAGGGGGGAGTCCCCTCTACCATGGATGCAGTGGTGTGGGGAGCTCCCCCCATACCCAAATTAGGGGTGCCTCTGCCCTGGAGGGGGTAGTCCACTCTACCCTGGGTGTGTTGGTGTGGGGAGCTCTCCCTGACACCCAGGTTAGGGGGACCTCGGCCCTGGAGGAGGGATCCCCTCTACCCTGGGTGCAGTTGTGTGGGAAGCTCCTCCCTATATCAGGTTATGAGGACCTTTGCCCTGGAAGGGGGAGTCCCCTCTACTCTGGGTGCAGTGATGTGGGGAGCTCTCCCTAAAACCCAGATTAGGGGGAACTCTGCCCTGGAGGTGAGAGTCCCTTTTACCCTGTGTTCAGTGGTATGGGGAGCTCCCCTCACACCCAGTTACAGAGATCTCTGCCCTGAAGGGGGGAATCGACACTATCCTGAGTGCGGTTTTTTTGGGAGCTCCCTCTGACACCCAGGTTAGGGGGACCTCCGCCCTTGAAGGGGGAGCCCCCTATACCCTGTGTGTGTAGTTTGGGGAGCTCCCCCCGACACCCAGGTTAAGGGGACATCCACCCTGGTGAGGGGAATCACCTCTACACTGGGTGTGGTTGTGTGGGGAACTCCCTCTGACATCCAGGTTAGGGGGACCCCAGCCCTGGAGGGGAGAGTCCTCTCTACCCTAGGTGGGTTGGGGAGCTACCCACGACACCCAAATTAAGGGAACATCTGCTCTTGAGGGGGGAGTATCCTCTAACCTGTGTGTGGTGGGGAGCTCCCCCCACACACCCAGGTTAGGGGTACCTCCAACCTGGAGGGGGAAGTCCCCTCTACCCTGGGTGCTGTGGGGAGCTCCACCTGACACCCAGCTTAGTGGGACCTCTGACCTGGAGAAGGGAGTCCCCTCTACCCTGGGTGTGGTGGTGTTGGGAGGTCCCCCCATACCCAGGTTAGGAGCTCCCCTGACAACCTCTGCCCTGGATGGGGGAGTCACCTCTACCCTGGGTGCCATGGTGTGGGGAGCTCCCCCCCAATACCCAGATTAGGGGAACCTCCACCCTGAAGGAGGGAGTCTGCTCTGGCCTGGGTGTGGTGGTGTGGGGAGCTCCATCCGATATTCAGGATAAGGGGAACTCCGCCCTGGAGGGGGGAGTCCCCTCTACCCTGGGTGCAGTGGGTGGCTTCCCCCGACACCCAGGATAGGGGGACCTCTGTCCAGAAGGGGGTAGTCCCCTCTTCTCTGGGTGTGGTGGTGTGGGGAACTCCCCCCAACACCCAGGTTAGGGGGACCTCCACCTTGGAGGGGGGAGTCCCCTCTACACTAGGTGCAGTGGTGTGGGGAGCTCCAACCAACACCCAGGTTAAGGATACCTCCGGCCTTGAGGGGCAGTCCACTCCCTCCTTGGTGAGGTGGTGTGGAGAGCTCCCCATGACACCGAGGTTAGGAGGACCTACGCCCTGGAGCGGGAGTCCCCTCTACCATGAGTGCAATGGTGTGGGGATCTCTCCCTGACACCCAGGTTAAGGGGACCTCTTCCCTGGAGGTGGGAATCCCGTCTACCCTGAGTACGGTGGTGTGGTGAGTACCCCCCCCCAACACCCACGTTAGGGGGACCTCCGCACTGGAGGGGGGAGGTCCCTCTACCATGGGTGCGGTGGTATGGGGAGCTCCCCACAACACCCAGGTTAGAGCACCTTCACCCTGGAGGGGAGAGTCCCCACTCCCCGGGGTGGGGTGGGGAGCTCCCCCTGAACCCATGTTAGGGAGGACTCTCCACTGGAGGTCCCCACTACCCTGGGTGCGGGAGGGAGCTCCCCCTGACAACCAGGTTAGGGGGACCTCGCCCTGGAGGGGGGAGTTCCCTCTACCATATGTGCGGTGGTTAGCTCCCCATGACACCCAGGTTAGAGGGACCTCTACCATGGGTGCTTTGGGTAGCTCTCCCCAACACCCAGGTTAGGGGAAACTCCCCCCTGGGGAGGGGAGTCCCCTCTACCCATAGGGCAGTGGGTAGCTCCCTCTGACACCCAGGTTAGGGTGACCTTTCCCCTGGAGGGGGGAGTCCCCTCTACCCTGGGTGTGGTGGTGTGGGAGTTTCCCCCAACACTCAGGTTAGAGGGACCTCCACCCTGGAGTGGGAGTTCTCTCTACACTGGCTGTGGTGGTGTGGGGAGCTCCCCCGCAACCCAGGTTAGGGGGACCTCTGCTATGGAGGGAGGAGTCCCTTCTACCCCTGGGTGCAGTTTTGAGTTCCCACTGAATCCCAGGTTAGGGGACCTCCCCCCTGGAGAAAGGAGTACCCTCTCCCCTGGGTGCGGTGGTGTGGGGAGCTCCCCTCAAAACCCAGGTTATGGGGACCTCTGACCTGGAGGGGGGAGTCCCCCCTACACTGGGTATGGTGGTGTGGGGTGCTCCTCCTGGCAACCAGGTTAGGGGACCTCCGCCCTGTAGGTGGTGTACCCTCTACACTGGGTGAAATGGTGTGGGTAGCTCCACTGACACCCAGGTTAGGAGGACCTCCTTCCTGGATGGGGGAGTCCCCTCTACCTGGGTGTGGTGCTGTGGGGGGCTCAGCAGACACCCATGTTAGGGGGCCTCCGCCCTGGAGGGGGGAGTCCCCTCTACCCTGGGTGCGGTGGTGTGGGGAGATTCCCCACAACCCAGGTTAGGGGGACCTCTGCTCTGGAGGGGGGAGTCCCCTCTACCCTGGGTGCAGTTTTGAGCTCCCACGGACACCCAGGTTAGGGGACCTCCCCCCTGGAGAAAGGAGTAACCTCTCCCCTGGGTGCGGTTGTGTGGGAAGCTCCCCTTGAAACCCAGGTTAGGGGGACCTCCACCCTGGAGCGGGGAAGTCCCCTCTACCCTGGGTGAAGTGGTTTGTGGAGCTTCGTCTGATACCCAGGTTAGGGAGACCTCTGTCCTGGAGGGGGAGTCCCTTCTACCCTGGGTGTGGTGGGAAACTCCCCCTGACAAACAGGTAAGGGGACTTCTGCCCTGGAGGAGGAAGTCCCCTCTACCCTGGGTGCGGTGGTGTTGGGAGCTCCCCCTGACACCCAGGTTGGGGGGACCTCTGCCCTGAATGGTGTAGTCCCCTCTACCCTGTGTGCAGTGGTGTACAGAGTTCCCCCTGAACACATATTAGGGGGACCTCTTTCCTGGAGCGGGGAGTCCCCACTCCCCTGGGTTCAGTGGGGAGCTCACTCTGACACCCAGGTTAGAAGGACCTCCCTTTTGGAGGGGGAAGTCTCCTCTACCCTGCGTGTGGTGTGGAGATCCCCCAACACCCAGGTTAGGGGGACCTCCACCCTGGAAGGGGGATTCCCCTCTATCCTCGGTGCAGTAGTGTGGGGAGCTCCCACCAACACCAAGGTTTGGGGGACCTCCATCATTGAGGGGGAGTCCCTTCTACCCTGGGTGCAGTGTTGTGGGGAGCTCCCCCCAAAATTCAGGTTAAAAAGACCTCCTCCCTGGAAGAGGGAGTCCCCTCTACCCTAGGTGCAGTGGTGTGGGGAGTTCCCATGATACCCAGGTTAGGGGGACCTCCGCCCTGGAGGAGGGAGTGCACCATATCCTGGGTGTGGTAGTGTGAGGAGCTTCCACCAACAACAAGGTTTGGGGGACCACAGACCTGGAGGTGGGAGTCCCCTCTACCCTGGGTGCAGTGGTGTGGGGAGCTCCCTGGTTTTGCGAACCTCTGCCCTGGATGGGGGTGTACCCTCTACCCTGGGTACACTGGTGTTGGGGAGCTCCCCCTAACATACACCCAGATTACAGGGACCTCCGCCCTGGATGGGGGAGTGCACCATATCCTAGGTGCAGTAGTGTGGGGAGCTTCCACCAACAAACACCAAGGTTTGGGGAACCACCCACCTGGAGGGGGGAGTCCACTCTACCCTGGGTGCACTGCTGTGGGGAGCTCCCCCCGATAGACACAAAGATTACGGGGACCTCCGCCCTGGAGGGGGAAGTGCAATGTATTCTGGGTGCGGTATTGTGGGGAGCTCCTCCCCAAACTCAGTTAGGAGGACCTCTGTCCTGGAGGGGGCAGCCCCCTCTACACTCAGTGTGGTTTGGTGGGGAGCTCCCCCCGACATGCAGAATAGAGGGACATCTGCCCTGGAGGGAGTAGTCCCCTCTACCATGGGTGCAGTGGTGTGGGAAGCTCCCCCCAACACCCAGGTTAGGGCAACTTTGCCCTGGAGGGGAGAGTCCCCACACCCTGGGTGCAGTGGGGAGCTCCCCCTGAACCCATGTTAGGGAGACCCCTCCACTGGAGGGGGGAGTCCCCACTACCCTGGGTGCAGGTTGGAGCTCCCCCTGACAACCAGGTTAGGGGGACCTCCTCCCTGGAGGGAGGAGTCACCTCTACCATGGGTGCTGTGGGTAGCTCTCCCTGACACCCAGGTTAGGGGAAACTGTCCCATGGAGAGGGGAGTCCCATTTCTTCTGGGTGCGGTGGATAGCTGTCCCCAACACCTAGGTTAGTGGGACTTCCCCACTGGAGGGGGAAGTCCCCTCTACCCTTAGTGCTGCAGTCTGGCTGGGCACAATTCACCAGCCACTTGTCAAGCAGAAACGAACTTTATTTTTAGAACACATTCCACACCACAGGAGCTCTTCAGGAATTCCCTCAGAGCCCAACTGCCACCACCAGCTTCCCACAAGCCTCTCAACCTCCCCCACTCCTCCTGCTCTTGAGGATGATTGGCTAGGTCACGTGGGCGGAGCCAAAAAAACGTCCCCCAATGAGCAGCTCCATGGTCTGAAAGGGCAGGGAAACAGCCCAATGAGCATCACCACAGAGGAGCCAATCAGCTGGCAGCTGGAAGTTTGCTGGGGCCCCTTCGGCTGTGGCTCTCAACATCTCCCCCTCTCTGTTTAAACAACAAGCATGAGGCTTAGGGACCGTGCCTGCCTTAGGTTGTCCAATACTACATATGGTTCTTACCCGTCATTGGATGAGCTGACCTCAAGGCGTCAGCCTCCTGTCTTAGGTTGGTACCATTGTAATTGGATCTTACCCATCATTGACTACCGGTCCAGCATACAGCCACACCTGTGGATAGGTCTTTGTACCAGCGGGGGGGTGAGGTTCTTTGCCTCACTTCTGTTGGCCCCCAAATTTTAGCTGAATGACCATCACAAGCAGAAGGGAGGAAGATACACCAAGCCAATTGACGGCTCCTTTTGGAAAAATTGTACCATCGATGACACCATCAGCAAAAATACCCCAACACTACCACAAGTTGCTGCACCAACAGATAGTTCACAATGCATACAAGTGAGTTCACAATGCATACAAGTGATACATAGTCCAGGCAAGTTCTGCAAGCAGTTCAGTGATAGCTATTGCAGAAGCTGTAGATTGGTTTTATCTTTGTCTTCACCGGCACTGGGATGAAGATAGGAATTCTGACAATAATGGCTAAAGAAAAAATTATGTAACATTCCAGAAGGCACTAAAAGAAAACAATTTTCTGAACAATTTACATTATCTTGAACAGAATTATTAAATATAATGAAAAGGAAAGGTGAAAGTAAACAAACAGATCTGTTAACCTCCTTTTTTGTTCACATATTAAAACAATCCTCAACAGCTGTTTACCCAATTTAAATTAAACCATTTAAATCACGTGACTAAAAAATATATATTTGGATCCATTTTTTCATGAGCACTCATCATATATGATATATGGACATACGTACATACAAACATACAACATAAAACACAAGTGTGCACACATAATATAATACATACAACACATAACATAATAGTAAAGGCCTTATAACTTTTTACAGGTGAAATCTCCATTGCAATGTTTAAAAACTCTATAGTCAAAAAATAGAACTGATCAGCAAAACATTAACCTAGGTCTGTATGAGCTCAAAAAACAAAATAGAACTTCATGATGTGGGAAAGGGTAATAATAAAATAGATATTGAAAAAAGCATCCTGGTTCTGTCGCAGATGTAAGGATAGCCAAACTGGAGTTTTGGATATCAGCTGTTATGGATTTGAGCCAAATCATCTTCTTTTTGGTCTGTAGAAATTTCTTTAGTTAATCTCTCTGGAATCCAAATCAGCTGCTGTTCTCCCTTGGAAACACACAAACAGACCCCCAACTCCAGACAATCACTGGGTCAGGACCTTAGTTAATCTCTCTGGAATCCAAATCGGCTGCTGTTCTCCCTGTGGAAACACAGAAACAGACCCCTGACTCCAGAAAATTACTGGGTCAGGACCTTTCCATTGTCCTGTTAGAATATCCTTCCAAAGTACCTTGGGCTTATGTACATTTTTTGGACACACATGCCTTTCTGCAGCACTAAGTCCTGATGAATCCAAATTTACAAAGTTTAGAGTGAAAAGGGTTATTTTAAGTTTATCTTTGGGGAATATATACCCCTTCCCAATTCCCTCTTTTTGCTTTAATAATAGAGTAAAAAGGGTTATTTTAAGTTTATCTTTGGGGAATATAAACCCCTTCCCAATTCCCTGTTTTGCCAATCATCAGCTGGCAGCTGGAAGTTTGCTGGGGCCCCTTTGGCTGTGGCTCTCAACATCTATTGGGAAGGGGTATATATTCCCCAAAGATAAACTTAAAATAACCCTTTTTACTCTAAACTTTCTTCCTCTGTCTGACTAGCTCGAGAGACCTTCTCTTGTACTTGAATATTTCTACTATAACTATAATACAACCCAACAAGATAATGCCAAACAAAACTGAAACAGAGTGAAACAAAATTGGAACAACAAAAAAATCATTATAATAGCTTTTATATCCTCCTGAAATGTCCATCCGTCCTTTCTCCCTATCTGTTCCTCAGATGTGAGTGGTTTTTCTTCCATCTTACACATCTCCAGGGACAGGCAACTTGAAACAAAAGTGAAGCAAAACAAAAGAAGAATCTTAAAATGGCTACCCATCCTCTCGCCCTGCCCTCAGGGGCGAGCAGTTTACCTTATCACTTACCCTCAGTCGTTCCCCTTGCGGGCCACCAAATGCCACAGTCTGGCTGCACACAATTCACCAGCCACTTGTCAAGCAGAAACAAACTTTATTTTTAGAACACACACCACACCACAGGAGCTCTTCAGGAATTCCCTCAGAGCCCAACTGCCACCACCAGCTTCCCACAAGCCTCTCAACCTCCCCCACTCCTCCTGCTCTTGAGGATGATTGGCTGGGTCGCATGGGTGGAGCCAAAAAAAAAGGTTTCCCAATGAGCAGCTCCATGGTCTGAAAGGGCGGGGAAACAGCCCAATGAGCATCACCGCAGAGGAGCCAATCAGTTGGCAGCTAGAAGTTTGCTGAGGCCGCTGTGAGCCAATCATCAGCTGGCAGCTGGAATTTTGCTGGGGCCCCTTCGGCTGTGGCTCTCAACACTTAGGGTGGTGGGGAGCTCCCTCCGACACCTGCATTAGGGTGACCTTTTTCCTAGAGGGGGGAGTCCCCTCTACTCTGGGTGTGGTGATAGCATTCCTCCACACCCAGATTAGGGAGTGGTGTGGGAGCTAGCCCAGACACCCAAGTTGGGGGTTCCTCCGTCCTGTAGGGGGGAGTCCCTTCTACACTGGGTGGTGAGGTGTGGGGTATTTCCCCCAGCACCCAGGTTAAGGGGACCTCCTCTATGGAGTGGGGAGTCCCTTCTAGCCTGGGTGCGGTGTTATGGGAAGCTCCCCCCAACACCCAGGATAGGGGGAAGGGGACCTCCACCCTGGAGAGGGGAGTCTCCTCTACTGTGGGTGTGGTGATGTGGGGAGCTCCCCAAGACACCCAGATTAGGGGGACCTCCACCCTGGAGGGGGGAGTCCCCTCTACCCTGGGTGTGGTGGTGTGGGGAGCTCTTCCCGAAACCCAGGTTTGGGTGACCTCCGCCCTGGTGGGGGGAGTCCCCTCTACCCTAGGTATGGTGGGGAACTCCCCTTGAAACCCAGGTTAGGGGGACTTCCTACCTGGAGGGGGGAGTTTCTTCTACCCTGGGTCCAGTGGGGTGGGGAGCTCCCCTTGACACCCAGGTTAGGGGAACCTGTGTCCTGGAAAGGGGAGTCCCCTCTACCCTAGTTTTGGTGGAGTGGGGAGCTCACCCCAACAGCCAGTTTATGGGGGCCTCTGCCCCGGTGGGGGGAGTCCCCTCTACCTTGGTTATGGTGGGATGGAGAGCTCCCCACGACACAGGTTAGGGGTACTTCTGCCCTGGATGGGGGAGTCCCCTCTACCTGGGTGCAGTGGTGATGGGAGCTCCCCTCTACACACAGGTTAGGGGGACCTGTGCCCCGGAGGGGGGAGTCCCCTCTACCCTGGTTGCAGTGGTGTGAAGAGCTCCTCCTGACACCCAGGTTAGGGGGATCTCTGCTGTGGAGGGGGAGTCCCCTTTACCCTGGGTTTGGTGGTGTGGGGAGCTCCCCTCGACACCCAAGTTAGGGGGACCTCTGCTCCAAAGGGGGCAATCCCCTCTACCCTGGGTGCAGTGGAGTGGAGAGCTCCCCCCGACACACAGGTCAGGGAAACTTCTGCCCTAGATGGGGAGTCCCCTCTACCCTGGTTGTGTGGTGAGCCGCTTCTGCCGTTTCTGCAGACTATGGTCGCCATTACAAGATGGCGCTGGCTCCGCTGTGGTCTGTGACAAACAACTCCTTATTTGGGAGAGTTGGCACATGATTTTTCATCACCCTATGAGAAAGCTCCACGTGGCAGCTTTGCATTGGGGCTTGAGATGCTTTATTAAGGCTGGGAGGGGCATCCGAGAGGGAGAAGAAGAAATATCAAAGGCCTGAATAAACTGCTGAAAGAAGATTCCTGAGTTGCGTCTTCCTTGCGGGCAAGGGGTTGGGACAAGTGGTGCCGAAACCCGGGAACCAGAACTTTCAGCAGTCAGGGGTGGTGCACCGGTTAGTCCCAGGTAAGTGGGATCCGCGACCAAAGCGGGGTTAGTCCCAAGTAAGTGGGATCCGCGACCAAAGCGGGGCAGCTCCTCTGTAAAGAAAGAGAGAGCATTACATTTTATTGCAGCTGCACTGTGTACTTTCGCTTTTGTTTTCTGTGTTTCTTTTGTTGTGTCATTTCGCTTTTGTTTTTTGTGCTTCTTTTGTTGTGTCATGGGTGCCGCATCTTCAAGTCCGCTTCTCCTGGCCCTAGATGGCCTGTTACGTTCCAAGGGCCTGGAAGTGAAACATAGTACTTTACAGAGATTTTTACAGAAGATAGATATCGCTGCACCGTGGTTTGCATTTTCGGGCAGCCTTACTGTACCTAGTTGGGATAAATTAGGCAAAGATCTTGACTTTGCTTCTGAGCAGGGCATATTAGAGGGTGGGGTGATACCCCTTTGGAAAATGGTCCGTAGTTGCCTTACAGATGGCAGATGTCAGGAAGCACTTACTAAAGGACAGGAAGTTCTAGAGCAATTACATGAGGAGAAATCGGAGACGGCAGGAAGTGAGGTGCCTCAGGAGGATGGGAGTGTGAGGAGCGTGAAACAGGGGAGGATACAATTGTATCCAGATCTCAGTACGCTGCGCACACCCCCATGTGAAAGTGGGTCAGAGGAAGAGGAGGATGAGGAGGAAGAGCTCGGGAGGCTGTCTCGTCAGCTAGAGAGTTTAGCTATAGGAGAAGGGAACAGAAATAAACAGGGGCTCAAGAAAAGCGATCCCCGGGGGATCCACCGCCGTATGGTGGGGGTGTTTTGGGGAGAGCTTTCCATGCCCAAACATGGAGGGTTGTTAACGCTGAGATGGGTCTTGCTTATCCAGTTTTTCAGGATGACAATAGGGGAAGATTCCATGAACCCTTAGATTTTAAAATTGTGAAAACCTTGGCAAAATCTGTCCGCACTTATGGCATAGATGCCGCTTTCACTCTCACTCAGGTGGAGGGACTTACTAGATTTTGCATGACTCCCTCAGATTGGGCTAGTCTAGTCCGCACTTGTGTTTCCCCAGGGAAATATTAGGAGTCCAAAGTTGGCTGTTTAATGTTTCTGGTAGTACCCAAGACTCGGAGCGAGATAAGAGGCTTAAAATTTCTGCAAATAATTCACAATTATCTAATGCTACATTACCCTCTGCAGCAGTCTGTCTCCAATCTCCGTTCCTGTTTATTTTGGCTAATGTTACATCACAGGGGATGCTTAATTGTTCTAATGTTACCTGCTACTTGTCTGAGTGTTGGAATGGCTCCTGGACTACGGCAGTGATTATGAAAATTCCAACCTTTGTCCCGATCCCAGTTACTGCAGATCCAGAATCCTTTCCTATTGTTGAATTGATTAGAGCCCGTAGAGATTTTGGAATTACGGCAGCTATAGTGACAGCTGTGGCGGTATCTGCTGCTGCAGCAGTTACAGCTGGAGTAGCCATGGCCAGCCAAGTACAAACTGCTGCCACTATTAATCAGGTTATTCAACAAACATCCACCATACTTGAATCCCAAAATACAATTAATCAACATATTTTGTCAGGGATTTTAGCTGCCAACCAAAGAATAGATTTACTCCAAGCTCAGGTAGAAGAATTGGCCGACTTGGTGCTTTTGGGTTGTGTTGACCAACGTGCACATTTATGCATAACCTCTGTCAGATTTAATGATTCCAGGAATGCCTCCCGCATCATTGGCGAATATTTGGCCGGAAATTGGTCCATGGCAGCGGAAGACATGATCCAGTCTCAACTAACCCAGATAGCTGTCTTGAACAGTACCCGTGTCGATCCCGTGACTTTGGGTCAATTCACTGATTGGATATCTTCTGCTTTTTCCTTCTTCAAAGAGTGGGTGGGGGTAGGCATTTTTGGTGCAATGTGTTGCTTCGGTATGTTCCTCTGTTTGTGGTTTCTCTGTCGCCTTAAGGCCCGCAGTGCTCACGATAAGGCTATGATCATACAAGCTCTTGCAGCTTTAGAAAATGGCAACTCACCTCAAGTCTGGCTTGCGCATCTTAAGCAGTAAACCTTTGACATGGTCGTTACACCCCAAGTTATTATAACATTGCACTGGGATCGACATGACTTTCCTTGTTATTCTCTTAGTGTTGGAAAGCCCTTGCACTCTGCCGGTCTTACTGCCATTGCACGCAAATGGGTTTCCACACTAGTGCTTTTCTATCGTCTTGAAGTCCGTGCCTTTCTTTCAGGGTGCTGTCAACTTGTTTGTCATTATAAACAGCCACAGTTCAGCCTCAGCTATCCCCCTTCGTCCACCATCGTCACGATACAGGATGCGAGGCAAGGCACTGCACTTGAGTGATCCTTGACGTGGACCTCAAGGAGAGCATGTCCTATTGCATGCGGGTTAGACGCGTCCACGCCCCGCCCCACAAAAAAAGGCGTCGGCTGATATGGCCTCAGATCTGGGGAAGGGCCCTCCTTAGGACTGAGTCATACTATGCAGCCACTTCTGCACAGTGGGATAGGACCTCTACTCTCGTCTGTATTGTTTTAAGAAAACAGAAAAGGGGGAACTGTGGTGAGCCGCTTCTGCCGTTTCTGCAGACTATGGTCGCCATTACAAGATGGCGCTGGCTCCGCTGTGGTCTGTGACAAACAACTCCTTATTTGGGAGAGTTGGCACATGATTTTTCATCACCCTATGAGAAAGCTCCACGTGGCAGCTTTGCATTGGGGCTTGAGATGCTTTATTAAGGCTGGGAGGGGCATCCGAGAGGGAGAAGAAGAAATATCAAAGGCCTGAATAAACTGCTGAAAGTAAGATTCCTGAGTTGCGTCTTCCTTGCGGGCAAGGGGTCGGGACATGGTTGCAGTGATGTAAGGAGCTCCACCCAACACCCAGATTGGGGGTACCTCCGCCGTGGGCGGGGGAGTCCCCTCTACCCTGGGTGCGGTGGTGTGGAAAGATAACCCTGACACCCAGATTAGGGGGACCTCGGAGGGGGGAGTCCCCTCTAACCTTGGTGCAGTGATGTTGGGAGCTCCTCCTGACACCAGGGTTAGGGGGACCTTTGCCCCCGAGGGTGGAGTCTCCTCTACCCTGGGTCTGGTGGTGTGGGGAACTCTCCCTGACACCAAAGTTAGAGGGACCTCCACCATCGAGGGGAAGTCCCCCCTACCCTGGGTGCGGTGGTGTGGGAAGCTCCCCTGATACCCATGTTAGGGGGACCTCTGGCCTGGAGGGGGTGTCCTCCTCTACCCATGGTGCAGTGGGGAGCTCCCCCCAAAACCCAGGTTAGGGGGACCTCCGCCCTAGAGGAGGTAGTTTCCTCTACCCTGTGTGCGGTGGTGTACAGAGCTCCCCGTGACACGCAGGTTAGGTGGACCTCCCCCTCAAGGGGGGAGTCCGCTCTACCCTGGGTGCAGTGGTGAGCTCCCTCCGACACCCAGGTTAGGGGAAACTCTCCCCTGGAGGGGGGAATCCCCACGACACTGGGTAAGGTGGGTAGCAACCACTGACACCCAGGATAGAGGGACCTCGGCCCTGGAGGGGGGAAGACCCTCTACCCTGGGTGCGGTGGTGTGGGGAGCTCCCCCAACATCAAGGTTAGGGGGACCTCCACCCTGGAGCGGGGAGTCCTCTCTATTTTCAGTGCGGTGGTGTAGGGAGCTCCCCCTAACACCCTGGTTAGGGGGACCTCAGCCCTGGAGAAGGGAGTCCCATCTACCTTGGGTGTGGTGATGTTGGGAGCTCCCCCTGAAAACCAGGTTAGGGTGACCTCCACCCTGGAGGGGGGGATTTCCTTTCCCCTGGATGCAGTGGGAAGCTCTCCTGACACATGGGTCAAGGGACCCCCACTCTGGAGGGGGGTTCTTGTCTTCTCTTGGTGCAATGGGGAGCTCCCCCCGACAACAGGGTTGGGGAATTCCTGGCTGTGGAGGGGAGCTACCCCCGAGACCCGGGTCATAAGGACCCCCATCTTAGAGGGGGGGTCTCCAATACACTGCTTGTGGTGGGGAGCTCCCCTGTACTGGGATCAGGGGGATCCCTTCCCTGGTGGGGGTGCCCCTCTACCCTGTGTGCGGGCGGGAACTCCCCCCGACACTTGGGTCAAGGGGACCTCCGCCCTGAGGGTGGGGTCCCCTCTATCCTGGGTGTTGATGGGGAGCTCCCCCCGACACCCAGGTCAGGGGGACCCACGCACTAAAGAGGGGGGGTCCCCACTACCCTGGGTATGTTGGGGAGCTCCCCTGACACTGGGGTCAGGGGGACCCCACCCTGGAGTGGGGTACCCTCTACCCTGGGTGTGGTGGGGAGCTCCCTGCAACACCCAGGTCAGGGGTGACCCCGCCCAGGAGGGGATGTCCCTTCTACCCTGGGTGCGGTGGGGAGCTCCCCCAATACATGGTTCAGGGGATCCCCGCCCTGGTGGGGGCATCCCTTCTACTCTGGGAGCAGGGGGGAGCTCTTTCCAACACTCGGGTCAGGAGGCCCCCTGCCCTGGAGGATGGAGTCCCCTCTACCCTGAGTGCGGTAGGGAGATTCCCCCAACACCTGGTTCAGGCAGAAGCCCACCCTGAATGGGGGGGTCCCCTCTCCCTTGGGTGTGGTGGGGAGCTACATCTGACACATGTGTTATGGGTACACCTGCCCTGGATTGGGGGGTCCCCTCTAACATGGGTGCGGTGGGGAGCTCCCCCTGAGACCCAGGTTAGGGGGACCCCTGCCGTGGAGGGGGAAGTTCCCTCTAACTTGTGTGTGGTGGGGAGCTCCCTCAAACACCCAGGTGAGAGGGACCTTCTCCCTAGAGGGGCGGTCCCTTCTACCCTAGGTGTGGGGGTATACAGAGCTCCCCCAGAAGCCCATGTTATGGGGACCTGCTCCCTGGAGGGGCAGTCCCCTCTACCCTGGGTGTGGTGGAGAGCTCCCCCTGACACCCAGGTTATGGGCAATAGCCTCTGGAGGGGGGAGTTCCCTCTTCCCTGGGTGCGGTGGGGAATCCCCCAAAACCCAGGTCAGGGGGAAGCCCGCCCTGGAGGGGGGAGACCCTCTACCCTGGAATGGGTGGGGAGCTCCCCCCGACATCCGGGTCATGGTGATCCCCGCCCTAAATAGGGGGCCCCCTCTACAGTGGGTGCAGTTGGGAGCTCCCCCAACACCCGGGTCAGGTTAACCACCTCCCTGGAGAAGGGGTCCCCTCTACCCTAGATGCAGTGGGGAGTTCTCACCCGTGTCAGGGGGATCCCTGCCCTGGAGGAGGGGTCCGCTCTATCCTGGGTGTGGTGGAGAGCTCCACCAGCACACGAGTCAGTGGGACAACCGTTCGGAGAGGGGATACCCTCTTCACTGGGTACGGTGGGGAGCTCCCCCTGACACCTGGGTTAGGGGGACCCCCACCCTGGAAGGGGTTCCCCTCTCTCCTGGGTGCTGTGGGGAACTCCCCCCTACACCCAAGTCAGGGAGACAAGCGCTGGGGGGTGCAATCTACCTAGGGTGCAGTGGAAATCTCCCCCCAACACCCGGGTCAGTGGGTCCCCTGCCCTGGAGGAGGAGTCACCTCTACCCTGGGTGCAGTGAAGATCTCCCTCCAACACCCCCATCAGTGGGAACCCCACCCAGGAGGGCCGGTCCACTCAACCCTGGGTGCTGTGGGGAGCTCTCTCGGAGACAGGGGTCATGGGGACCCCCGCCATAGATGGGGGGTCCCCTATACAGTGGGTGCAGTTGGAGCTCTCCCCGACACATTGGGTCACACAACCCCCACCCTGGAGGGGGGTCCCCTCTACCCTGGGTGCGTTGAGAATATCCCCCCGACACCCGAGCCAAGGGGAAACCCGTCCTGGACGGGGGACAACTCTATGCTGGGTGCGGTGGGGAGCTCCCTGTGACACCCGGGTTAGGGGGATCCCCGCCCTGGAGGGGCAGGTCCCCTCTACCTGGGTGCGATGGGGAGCTCCCCCAGACTTCGGGGTCAGGGGGATCCCTGCCTCAAAAGAGGGTCCCCACTACACTGGGTTTGGTGGGGAGCTCCCCCCCCGACACTTGGGTTTCTGGGACCCATGGCCTGGAGGGGAGTCCCCTCTACCCTAGGTGCGGTGGGGAGCTTCCCCTGATTGGGTCTGGCGGACACCCACACTGGAGGAAGGGGTCCCCTCTACACTGGGTGTGGTAGGGAGCTTCCCCCGACACCCGGTTCAGAAGGAAGCTCGCCCTGAAGGGGTGTCCCCTCTCTCCTGGGTGAGATGGGGAGCTGCCCCAAACACCCGGGTCAGTGGGACCCCCGCCCAGGAGAGTGGGTCCTCTCTACCCTGGGTGTGAGTAGCTCCCCCTGACACCCGGGTCAGGGGGATCCCCGCCCTGGAGAGGGTGTTCCCTCTACCCTGGGTGCTGTGGGGAGCTCCCCCCATCACCCGGGACAAGGGGACCCCCGCCCTGGAGTGGGGGTTGCGTCTAACCTGGGTATGGTTGGGAGCTCCCTCTGACACCCGAGTAAGGGGGACAACTGCTCGGGAGGGATGGTCCCCTCTACTCTGGGTGTGGTGGGGAGCTCCCCCTGACACCCAGGTCAGGGGGATATCTGCCTTAAAGGGGGGTCCCCACTGCAGTGTGTTCGGTGTGGAGCTCCCACCGACACTCGGGTCTGGGAGACCCTTGGCCTGGAGGGGGCGTCCCCTCTATCCTGGGTGCGGTGGGGAGCTTCCCAGATACCCGTTCAGAAGGAAGCTTGCCGTGAAGGTGTGCCCCTCTCCCCTGGGTGAGGTGGGGAGCTCCCCCCAACACCCGGGTCAGGGGGACTTCTGCCCTGGAGAGGGGTTCCCCTCTCCCCTGGGTGCGGAGGGGAGCTCCCTCTGAAGCCTGGGTCAGGGAGACCCTTGCCCTGGAGGGGGGGTACCCTCTGCCCTGGGAGTGGTGGGGAGCTCCCCCTGACACCCGAGATAGAGGGAAACCCGCTCTTGAATTTGGGTCCCTTCTACCCTGGGTATGGTGGGGAGCTCCCCCCCATATCCGGGTAAGGGGGACTCCCGCCATGGTGGGTGGGGGGTTCCCCTGTACGATGGATGCAGTGGGGAGCTTCCTCCAACAACCAAGTTATGGGCACCATCCCCCTGGAGAGGGGGTCCCCGCTACCCTGGGTGCGGTGGGGATCTCCCCCCAACCCGGGTCAGGGGGAACCTTGCCCTATAAGGGGCGGTCCCCTCTATCCTGGTTGCGGTAGGTAGCTCCTCCCAACACCCGGATCAGGGGGACCACCGCCCTGGAATGGTGGGAGACTCTCTAGCCTGGGTTCGGTGGGGAGCTCCTCCCCACACTTGGGTCAGAAGCACCCCCACCGTGGAGGGGGGATCCTCTCTAACCTGGTGCGGTGGAGACCCTCACCCAAACCTGGGTCAGTGGGAACCCCGTCCTGGAGTGGGGTTCCCCTCTATCCTGAGTGCGGTTGATACCTTTCCCCAACACCCGGGTCAGGGGGATCCCCGCCCTGGTGGCAGGATCCGTCTACCCTGGGTGAGGTGGTGAATTCCCCAGATTCCAGGGTCAAAGGGACCCCCGCCCTGGAGGGAGGGATTCCCTCTACCCTGGGTGCGATGGGGAGACTCCCCCAACACCAGTGTCAGGGGACCCCCGCCCTGGAGGGGGAGTCCCCTCTACCCAGGGTGTGGTGGGGAGCTCTCCTCAACACCCAGGTCAGGGGTACCCCCACACTGGAAGGGGGGTCCCCTCTATCCTGGGTGAGGTGGGGAGATTCCCCCAACACCCAGGTCAGGGGTACTTCAGTCCAGGAGGGCGAACTCCCCTCTACCCTGGATGGAGTGTGGAGCTCACCCCGACACCCGAGTCAGGGGGTACTCCGCCCTGGAGTGGGGGTCCCCTCTATCCTGGGTGCAGTGGGGAGCTCCCGCAGACACCCGGGTCAGTAGGACACCTGACGGTGGCTGGGGGACCCGTATACCCTGGTTGTATTGGGGAGCTTTCCCTGACACCCAGTACAGGGAGACCCCCACCCTTGAGAGGAGGGGGTTCTCTACCCTGGGTGTGGTGAGAGCTACCCCCAACATTTGGGTCAGGGGGACACCTGCCCTGGAGAGGGTGTCCCCTCTACCTTAAGTGCATTTGGGAGCTCCTCCCGACACCCCGGTCACAAGGATGTGGTTCCTGGAGGGTGAGGTCACCTCTACCCTGGGTGTGGTGAGGAGCTCCCCGCAACACCCGGGTCAGGGGGACCCCTGCCTTGGAGAGGGGTGTCCCTTCTACCCTAAGTGTGGTTGGGAACCCCTCCCTAAACACAAGTAAACACAAGTCAGGGGGGCTGGGGTTTCCTCTACCCTTGGTGTGGTGGGGAGCTTCCCCCAACACCCGGGTCAGGGGGAACACCGCACTGGAGGGGGGGTCCTCTCTACCCTGGGTGCGTGTGGAGCTCCCCCAGACACACGGGTCTAGGGAACCCTCACCCTGGAGGGGAGGTCCACTCTACCCTGAATGTGGTGGGGAGCTACCCTCAAAACCTGGTCAGGGGAACCCCCGCCCTGGAGGAAGAGGCCCCTCTACCCTGGGTCCAGTGGGGAGCTCTATCCGACACCCGCGGTAATTGGACCCCCGCCCTGGTCCTGTCTTCCCTGGGTGCGGTCGGGAACTCACCCCAATACCCGAGAATGGGGGACCCCTGCCTTGGAGGGAAGATCCACTCTTTCCTGGGTGTGGTGGGGAGATCCCCCAAACACCGAGGTAAGGGGGACCCCCGCCCTGGAGGGGGGAGTCCTCTCTACCCTGGATGCGATGAGTGCTCCCCTCGAACCCGGGTCAGAGGGACGCCCGCCCTGGAGAGGGAGGCCCCTCTACACTGGGAGCGGTGTGGAGCTCCCCACGACACCCGGGTCAGGGAGACCCCTGCCCTTATGGCTGGGGTCACCGCTATCCTGGATGTGTTGGGGGAGCTCACTGGATACCCTGGTCAGGGGGACCACCCCCCCGCCCTGGATGGGGGGATCCCCTCTACCCTGGATGCTGTAGGGTGCTCCCCCTGACACCCGGGTTGGGAGGACTCCCGACTTGGAGGGGTGGGTCCCTCTATGCTGGGTGTGGTGAGGAGCTCTCCCCAACACCCTGGTTAGGGGGACCCTTGCCCTGGAGGGGGGTCCCCTCTACCCTGGTACATTGAGAGCTCATTGAGACATCCAGGTGAGGGGGACCCCCACTCTCCCCTCTACCCTGGGTGCTGTGGGGAGCTCCCTCTGACACCCGGGTCAGAGGAACCCATACTCTGGAGGGGGTGTCCCCTCTATTCTGGGTGCAGTGGGAAGCTCCCCCTGACTCCCGTGAAAGGAGGACCTTTGCCCTGGAGATGGGGTCCCTTATACCCTGGGTGTGGTGGGGAGCTCCCCCCAACCCTCGGGTTAGGGAGACCTTCTCCCTGGATGGGGGGGTCCAATCTACCCTGGGTGTGGTGGGGAGATCCCCCCACCACCCGGGTTAGGGGGATGGATTGAGGGTCCCCTCTACTCTGGGTTCAGTGGGGAACTCCCCCGAACATCCGGGTTAGGGGGACTGCCACCCTGGAGAAAGGGTCCCCTCTACCCTGGGTGCTGTGTGGAACTCCCCCTGACACAAGGATTAGGGGAGCCCCACCCTGGAGGGGAGAGTCCCCTCTAACCTGGGTGCAGTGGGGACCTCCATCGGACACCCAAGTTAGAGGAACCTTCGCCCTGGAAGGGGAGTTTCCTCTACCCTGGGTGTGATGGTGTACAGAGCTCGCCTTGAAGGCCAGGTTATGGGGAACTGCCCCCTGGATAGGGTGGTCCCCTCTACCTTGGGTGCGGTCAGGAGATCCCACAGACACCCGGGTCAGGGGGAACCCCACCCTGGAGGGGGGGAGTCCCATCTAACCTGGGTGGGGTCGTGAGCTCCCTCTGACACCAAGGTTAGAGAGACTTTCCCCCTAAAGGGGAAATCTCCTTTAACTGGGTGGGGTGGTGTACAAAGTTCCCCCAAAGCTCAGGTTATGGGGAACCCCGTACTGGAGGGGGGATCCCCTCTACACTGGTGCGGTGGAGCTCCCCCCTACAACCAGGTTATGGGCACCAGCCCCCTGTAGGGGAGATTCCCCTCTACTCTGGGTGTGGTCGGGAGCTCCCCTAGACACTGGGCCAGGGGGACCCCCACCCTGGAGGAAGGAGTCCCTCTACCCTGGGTGTGGTCGGGAGCTCCCCCGCCCCCGACACCCCGAGTCACGGGGACCTCCACCCTGGAGTGGGGAGGCCCCTCTACCCTGGGTGCAGTGGGGAGAGCTCCAGGACACTCGGGTTAGGGGGACCCCCTCCCTAGAGGTAGAGTCCCATCTACCCTGGTTGCGGTGGGGAGCTCCCCCCGACACCTGGGTTAGAGGGACCCCCGCACTGGAGGGTTTCCCTTCTAACCTAAGTGCAGTGGGGAGCTCCCTCCCGTCACTCAGGTTAGAGGGGACTTCCCCCTGGAGGGGGAGTCCCCTCTACCCTGGGTACTGTGGTGTACAGAGCTCCCTGAAGCCCAGGTTATGGGGTCCTGCCCCCTGGAGACGGGAGTTCCCCCTACCCTGGGTGTGGTGGGGAACTCCCCCAGACAACCAGGTGATGGGCACCATCCCCCTGGAGTGTGGAGTCCCAACTACACAGGGTGCGGTGGAAAGCTCCCCACGACACCCAGTTTAGAGGGACCCCACCCTGGAAGGGAAAGTCCCCTCTACCCTGCATACGCTGGGGAGCTCTCCCGGACACCAGGGTTACGGGGATCCCCGCCCTCGAGGCGGAGTCCCCTTGACCCTAGGTGCGGTGGGGAGCTCCTCCTGACACCTGGGTCAGTGAGTCCCCCGCCCTGGAGGAGGAATCCCCTCTACCCTGGGTGCAGTGAAAATCTCCCCCCGGGCTGGGGATGTGGCTCAAGCAGTAGCGCGCTCGCCTGGCATGCGTGCGACCCAGGTTCGATCCTCAGCACCACATACAAACAAAAATATTGTGTCCGCCGAAAACTAAAAAATATTTTTAAAAAAAAATCTCCCCCCAAAACCCGGGTCAGTGGGACCCCAGCCCAGGAGGGGGGTCCAGTAAACCCTGGGTGTGGTAGGGAGCTCCTCAGGAGATTCGGGTCATGGGGACCCCCGCCCTTGATGGGGGGTCCCCTAAACAGTTGGTGCGGTGGGGAGCTCCCCACCGACACCCGGGTCAGGACAACCCCGCCCTGGAAGGGTGTCCCCTCTACCCTGGGCGCATTGAGGATATTTCCCCAACACACGAGTCAGGGGGAAACCTGTCCTTGAGGGGGGGACACCTCTACCCTGGGTACAGTGGGCAGCTCCCCGCAACACCCGGGTCAGGGGGACCCCTACCCTTGAGGAGAGGGTCCCCTCTACCTGGGTGCGGTGGCGAGCTCCCCCTGAAACCTGGGTCAGGGGGATCCCCGCCTTAAAAGGGGGCCCCCACTATACTGGGTTCCATGAGGAGCTCCCCCAGACACTCGGGTCTGTAGGACCCTTGGCCTGGAGGTGGGGTCCCCTCTACCCTGGGTGCGGTGGAGAGCTTCCTCTGACACCCAGGTCTGGTGGACACCCACACTGGAGGAAGGGGTCTCCTATACCCTGGATGCAGTGGGAAGCTCCCCACACACACACACCCGGATCAGGGACCCCTGCCCTTGCTGCTGGGGTCCCCGCTATTCTGGGTGTGTTGGGGAGCTCCCCTGATACTCTGCTCAGGGGGACCCACGCCCTGGATGGAGGATCCCCTCTACCCTGGATGCTGTGGGGTGTTCCCCCTGACACCCGGGTTTGGGGGACTCCTGATTTGAAAGGGTGGGTCCCTCTACCTTGGGTGTGGTTGGGAGCTCCCCCTGACACCCGGGATAGGGGGACCCCTGCCTTGGAGGAGAGGTCCCTCTACCCAGGGTGCTGTCGGGAGCTCCCCCCGACACCCAGTTAAGAGGACCCTTGCCGTGGAGGGGGGGGTCCTCTCTAACCTGGATGCGGTGGGGCACTGCCCCTGACACCCGGGTTTGGGGGACCCCCGACTTGGAGGGGTGGGTCCCTCTATGCTGGGTGCGGTGAGGAGCTTCCCCCGACACCAGGATTAGGGGTACCCTCGTCTGGAGAGGGGGTCCCCTCTACACTGGGTGCTGTGGGGAGCTCCTTCCAACACCCGGGTCATGGGGACCCCCAATCTGGAGGGGGTCACCTCTACACTGGGTGTGGTGGGGAGCTCCCCCCGACACCCAGGTCAGTGGGACCCCCGCCCAGGATGAAGGGTCCACTCTACCCTGGGTGCAGTGGGGAGCTTCCCCTGAGACCAGGTCATGAGGACCACCGCCCTAGAGAGGGGGTGCCCCTATCCGGGTGCGGTGGGGAGCTTCCCCCAACACCTGAGACAGAGGAAAACCCGCCCTAGAATTGGGGTCCCCTCTACCCTGGGTGTGGTGGGGAGCTCCCCCCGATATCCAGGCAAGGAGGACCCTCGCCATGGTGGGGGTTTCTCCTGTACCCTGGATGCGGTGGGGGACTTCCTTCAACAACCAGGTTATGGGCACCATTTCCCAGGAAAGGAGATCCCCGCTACCCTAGTTGCGGTCAGAATCTCCCCCACCCCCCGACACCCGGATCAGGGGGAACCCTGCCCTGAAAGAGGCGGTCCCCTCTATCCTGGGTGCTGTAGGGAGCTCCTCACAACACCTGGGTCAGGGGGACCCTAGCCCTGGAATGGGTGGAGACTCTATCCTGGGTGTGGTGGGGAGCTTCCCTGACACTTGGGTCAGAAGCACCCCCACCCTGGAGTGGGGGTCCCCTCTATCCTGGGTGCGGTGGATACCTTTCCCAGACACCCGGGTCAGGGGGACCCCCGCGCTGAAGAGGGGTGTTCCGCTCTACACTTGGTGAGTTGGGGAGCTCCCCCTGACACCCCTGCCCTGGTGGGGGGATCCCCTCTACCCTGGGTGAGGTGGTGAGCTCCCCCGACACCCAGATCAGAGGGACCCCTGCCCTAGAGGGGGGGGTTCCCTCTACCCTGGGTGCAGTGGGGAGACTCCCCTGACCCGGGTCAGGGGGACCCCCACCCTGGAGGGAGTGTCCCCTATACCCAGGGTGCGGTGGGGAGCTCACCTCAACACCTGGGTCAGGGGTACCCTGCCCTGGAAGGGGGGTCCCTTCTGTCCTGGGTGGAGTGGGGAGCTCCCCCCAACACTTGGGTCAGTGGGACCCCCACCCAGGAGGGAGGGTCCACTCTACCCTGGGTGCCGTAGGAAGCCCCTCTACCCTGGGTGCCATGGGGAGCTCCTCCTGGACACCTACCCTGGAGGGGGGTCCCCTCTACCCTAAGTGTGGTGGGGAGCTCCTCTTGACACCCAGGTCAGGGGGCCTTCGGTCCAGGAGAGCCATGTCCCCTCTACTCTGGATGCAGTGGGGAGCTCTCCCTGACACCCGGGTCAGGGGGACCCCTGCCCTGGAGGGCGGGGGCCTCTCTACCCTGGGTGTGGTGGGGAGCTCCCCCCGACACCCGAGTCAGGGGGACCCCCGCTCTGAAGGGGGTTCCCTTTACCCTGGGTGCAGTGTGGAGCTCACCCCGACACCCGGGTCAGGGGGTACCCCCCTGGAGTGGCGGTCCCTTTAACCTGGTTGCGGTGGGGAGCTCCCGCAGACACCTGGGTCAGTGGGACACCTGCCGAATGGGGGAAACCGTATAACCTGGGTGCATTGGGGAGCTTTCCCCGATACCCGGTACAAGGGGACCCGTCCTTGATAGGAGAGAGCCCTCTACCCTGGGTGCGGTGGAGAGCTACCCCCAACACTTGGGTCAGGGGAACACCTGCCCTGGAGGGGGTGTCCCCTCTACACTAAGTGCAGTTGGGAGCTCCTCCCAACACCCAGGTCACAGGGACTTTGATCCTGGAGGGTGAAGTGCCGTCTACCTTAGGTGTGATGGGGAGCTCCCCCTGACACCCGTTCAGGGGGACCCCTGCCTTGGAGAGGGGAGTCCCCTCTACCCTGAATACGTGGGGAACTCCTCCCGACACCCAAGGCAGGGGGACCCCCGCCCAAAGGGGGGATCCCCTCTACCCTTGGTGTGGTCGGGAGTTCCCCCTGAAACCCGGGTCGGGGGGAATACCACCCTAGAGGGGGTCCCCTCTACCCAGGATGCTGTGGGGTGCTCCCCCTGACACCCGGGTTTGGGGGACTCCCGATTTGGAGGGATGAGTCCCTCTACTCTGTGTGCCATGAGGAGCTCCCCCCGACACCCGGGTTAGGGGGACCCTTGCCCTGGAGGGGAGTGCCTTCTACACTGGTATGTTGTGAGCTCCCCCCCGACACCCGGATTAGGGGGACCTTCTCCGAGGGGTCCCCTCTACCCTGGGTTCTGTGGGGAGCTCCCTCTGACTCCCAGGTCAGGAGGACCCCCACTCTGGATGCGGGGTTCCCTCTACTCTGGGTGCAGTGGGAAGCTCCCCCTGACTCCTGTGAAAAGGAGACCCTTGCCCTGGAGAGGGGGTCCCCTATACCCTGGGTGCAGTGAGGAGCTCCCCCCAACACTTGGGTTAGGGAAACCTTCTCCCTGGATGGGGGGTCCCCTCTACCCTGGGTGTGTTAGTTAGATCCCCCCGCCACCTGGGTTAGGGGGATTCCCATCCTGGTTTGGGGGTCCCCTCTACTCTAGGTTCGGTTGGGAGCTCCCCCCGACACCCGGGTTAGGGGGAGTGCCATCCTGGAGGAAGGGTCCCCTCTACTCTTGGTGCAGTGTGGAACTCCCCTGACACAAGGATTAGGGGGAACCCCGCCCTGGAGTGGAAATTCCCCTCTAACCTGGGTGCTGTGGGGACCTCCCTCAGACGTCCAAGTTAGAGGAACCTTCGCCCTGGAAGGGGAGTTTCCTCTACCCTGGGTGCGATGGTGTACAGAGCTCCCCTTGAAGCCCGGGTTATGGGGAACTGCCCCCTGGATAGGGTGGTCCCCTCTACCCTGGGTGCAGTCAGGAGATCCGGATCCCCCTTCCAGGACGGTTGTCCCCCTGATTCAGGTGTCGGGAGGAGCTCACCTCCAGGGCAGTTGTCCCCCTTACCGGGTGTCAGGGGAGCTCCCCACTGCACCAAGGAAGACGGTATCCCTTCTTTAGGGAGGGGCTCCCTTTGACCCGGGTGCGGGGGGGTGGGGGCAGAGCTCCCAATTGCACCAAGGGTAGAGGCGACCCCTCTTTCAAGGCGGTGTTTCCCTCTGCACCGGTGTGGGTGTCAGGTGGACCTCCCCACTACACCCAGGGGTGAGGGGACCCACCTCCAGGACGGGGGTCCCCTAACATGGCTGTCTGGGGAAGCTCACCTCCAGACCCAGGGAAGAAGGGACCCCCCCCTCAGGGCAGGTTTCCCCCTGACTCTGGTGTCAGGGGGAGCGCCCCACCACACCCAGGATAGAGGAGACCACCTTTCTCCAGGGAGGTGGTCCCCCTGACCCGGGTTTCGGGGGAGCTCCACACCGCACCCAGGGTAGAAAGGACCCCCCTCCAAGGCGGGGGTCTCCCTGACCTGGGTGTAGAGGGAGCTCTCCACCGCTCCCACGGTAGAGGGGCTCCCCCTCCACAGCGCGGGGGGGGGGGGGTACACCTAACCCGGGTGTAGGGGGGAGGTCCCCACCGCAACAAAGGTAAAGGGAACAACCCTCTTCAGGGCGGGGGTCCCTCTGACCCTGGTGAGAGCTCTGCACCAACATCCGGGGTAGAGGGGACCTCCCATTTCAGAGCGGGGATCCCCCTGAACCGGGTGTTGGGGGGCATCCCTACCGCAATCATTGTAGAGGGAACACCCCTCCAGGGAGGGTGTCCCCTGACCCGGGTGTCTGGAGGAGCTCCCCACCACACCCAGGGTAGTGGGGACCTCCCCCTTTAGGGCAATGGTCGCCCTAACCTGAGTTTTGGGGGGAGCTACCTACCACACCCAAGGTAGAGGGGAAACCTTCTTTAGGGTGGGAGGCCTATAACCAGAGTGTTGGGGGGAGCTCCCTACCGCAACCAGGGTACAGGGGACCTCCCTCCATGGTGGGTTTCCCCTTACCCAGGTGTAGGGGAAAGCTCCCCATGGCACCTAGAGTAGAGGGTGCCAACCAAAAGGGCAGGTTTCCCCCTCACTCGGGTGTCAGGGGGAGCTCCCCACTGCACCCAGGGTAGAGAAGACCCCCACCCAGGGCAAGTATCCCCCTGACCCAGGTGTTGGAGGGAGATCCCCACCGCACCTAGGAGAGAGGGGAACCCCTCTCCAGGGCGGGGGTTCCCCTGAACCTGGTGTCGGGAGGAGCTCCCCATTGCACCCAGGGTAGTGGGCACCCCCCCTAGGGCTGGGGTTCCCATGACCTGGGTCTCAACGGAACCTCCCCACAGCTCCCAGGGTAGAATGGACAACCCATCTTGGGCGGGGGTCCCACTGACTCAGGTGTCGGGGGGGGGAGCTCCCCACCGCACCCAGGGTAGAGGGTACCCACCTATCCAGGGCGGGGGTCTCCCTGATCCTGGTGTCAGGAGGAGCTCCCCACCACACCCAGGTTAATGGGAACCCAACCCTCCAGGGTAGAGGGGATCCCCCCTCTAGGGCAGGGGTCCTTATGACCTGGCTCTCCGGGGGAGCTCCCCTCCGCACCCAGGGTAGAGTGGACCCAATCTCCAGGGCAGGAATCCTGCAAACCTGGTGTTCAGGGGGAGCTTCCCACCATGCCCAGGGAAGATGGGACCGCTGCTCCAGGGAGGGGGTCCCTTGATCAGGGTGTTGGGGGGATCTCCCCACCGTACCCAGGTGAGAGGGAACCCCCCTCCAGGGCGGAGGTTCTTCTAACCCGGGGGTCAGGGGGAGCTCCCCACACCTTCGCACCCAGGGGAGAGGGGACTCTGCTCTCCGGGGCAGGTGTTCTCCTAACCGTGATGTCTGGGGGAGCTCCCCACACCACCACACCCAGGGGAGAAGGGACTCCCTCCTCCAGGGTGGGGGTCCCCCTAACCCGATTGTCAGGGGAAGCTTCCCACACCACCACATCCAGGGGAGAGAGGACTCATCCCTCCATATTGGGAGTCTAACTAACCCGGGTGTCTGGGGTAGCTGCCCACTGCACCCAAGGTAGAGGGTAATCCCCCATCCAGGGCGGGGTTCCCCCTAACTTGGATGTCAGGGGGATCTCCCCACCGCACCCAGGGTGGAGTGGAGTACCCTCTCCAGGACGGGGGTCCCCAAAACCTGGGTGTCGCGGGGAGCTCACTACTGCACCCATGATAGAGGGGACTCCCACCTCCAGGGTGGTAGTCCCCATAACCCGGGTGTCTTGGGGAGCTCCTTACTGCATCCAGGGTAGAGGGGACCTCCCTCCATGGCAAGGGTCCCCATTACCCGGGTGTCGGGGGGAGCTCCCCACCGCACCCACTATAAGGGTACCCCCTCTCCAGGGTGGGGGTCCCCATGAACCTGGTGTTGGAAGAAGCTTCCCACCGCACCTGGGGAGAGTGGACCCAGGTTTTGGGGGGAGCTCAATGCTGCACCCAGGTTAGACAGGATCCCCCTCCAGGGTGGGGGTCCCCCTGACCCGGGTGTTGGGGGGAGCTCCCCACCACACTCAGGATAGAGGGGACCCCCCTTACAGGGCAGGGTTCCCCCTGACCCGGGTGCAGGGGGAAGCTCTCCACCACACCGAAGGTAGTGGGGACCCCCATCTCCAGGATGGGAATCCCCCTGACCTGGGTGTTGGGGGAGCTACCCACCACACCCAGGGTCAATGGGATCCCCTCTCCAAGTTGGGGGTCCCCTGACCTGAGTACGGAGGAAGCTCCCCACCACACGCAGGTAGAGGGGACCACCCTCTAGGGCTGAAGTCCTTATGACCCGGGTCTTGGGGAGAGCTCCCCTCTGCACCCAGGGTAGAGTGAACCCCACCTCCAGGGTGAGGATCACCCGACCTGGGTGTCAGGGAGAGCTCCCCACCCAGGAAAGAGGTGATCCCCCCTCCAGGGCAGGGTTCCCCCTGATTCTGGTGTCGGGGTGAGTTCCCGACTGCACCCAGGGAAGACGGGACCTCTGCTCCAGGGCCGGGGTCCCCTTGCAATAAGTGTCAGGTGGAGCTCCCTACTGTACCCAGGGTAGAGGGGACCCCACTCTCCAAGGCGGGAGTCCCTCTGACCAGGGTTTTGGGGAGAGCTCCCCACCATACTCAGGGTAGAGTGGACCTCCCGGGTGCCGCGGGGAACTCCCCATTGCACTTAGGGTATAAGGTACCCCCGCTCAAGGGCTGGGGTCCCCATGTCCCGGGTCTCAAATGAAGCTCCCCACTGCACGCAGGGTAGAGTGGATCCCCCATCTTGGGTGGGGGTCCAACTGACCCGGGTGTCAGGGGGATCTCCCCACCACACCCAAGGTAGAGGGGACACCCGTCCAGGGCGGGGGTCCCTTGACCCAGGTGTCGTGGGGATACCCCCACCGCACTCAAGGGAAAGGAAACCCCCTCCTCCAGGATGGGGGTCCTTCTAACCCAGGGGTTGGGGGAGCTCCTCACACCTTAGCATCCAGGGGAAAGGGGACTCCACTCTCCAGGCGGTTGTATCTCTAACCATGGTGTCTGGGGGAGCTCTCCACACCACCACACCAAGGGGAGAAGGGACTCCCCCCTCCAGGTTGGGAGTCCAACTAACCGGGGCGTCTGGGGTAGCTTCCCACCATACCCAGGGTAGAGGGTACTCCCCCATCCAGGGCAGGGTTTCCCCTAACTTGGGTGTCAGATGGATCTCCCCATTGCACCCAGATTAGAGTGGAGTTCCCACTCAACTACGGGGGTCCACCTAACACAGGTGTGGGGGGGGGACCTCCCCACCGCACCCATGGTAGAGGGGACTCCCCCCTCCATGGCAGGAGTCCTTCTAACCCGGGTGTCTGGAGGAGCTCCCCAATTCACCCAGGGTAGAGGGGCCCCCCTCTCCAGGGCAGGGTTCCCCCTGACCCTTGTGTCGAAAGAAGCTCCCCACCACACCCAGGGTAGAGTGGACCCCTCCTCGTGGGCGGCGGTCCCACTGACCTGGGTGTCAGAAGGAGCTCCCCACCACACCCAGAATAGAGGAGACCCCACCCTCCATGGCGGAGATCCCCCTGACCCGGGTGTCCTGGGGAGCTCCTCACGGCACTCAGGGTCGATGGGACCCACATCCAAAGGGGGGGGGGGGTCCCCTGACCGGAGTATGGGGGAAGCTCCCCACCGCATGCAGGTAGAGGGGACCCCCCTCTAGGGTGAGGGTCCTTATGACCCAGGTCTCAGGGAGACCTACCCCCCGCACCCAGGGTAGAGTGGACCCCACCTCCAGGGCGGGGATCACCCGACCCAGGCTTCAGGGGGAGCTCCCCACCTCACCCAGGGAAGACTGTACCCCCCTCCAGGGTAAGGGTCCCATCACCCAGGTGTCAGTGGGAGCTCCCCACTGCACGCAGGAAAGAGGGGTGCCCCCCTCCAGGGTGGGGGTATCCCTGACTCGGGTATCAGGGTGAGTACTCGACCGCACCCAGGGTAGAGGGTACTCTCCCACCCAGGGCGGGGTTCTCCCTAACTTGGATGTCTAGGGTATCTCCCCCATCACATCCAGGGTAGAGTGGAGCTTAACCTCCAGGGCGGGGGTCCCCGTAACCCGGATGTCGGGGGAGCTCCCCACGCACCCATGGTAGAGGGGACTCTCTCCTACATGGCAGGGGTCTTTCTAATCTCGATCTGGGGGAGCCCACCACTGCACCCAGATCCACCCAACATCCGGGACTTCACCCAGGTTAGGGGGACCTCTGCTCTAGAGGGGGGAATTCCCTCTACCCTCGGGGTGGTGGTGTGGGGAGCTCCCCCTGACACCCAGGTTAGGGGGACCTCTACCCTGGAGCGGGATGTCCTCTTTACACTTGGTGGGGTGTTGTGGGAACTCCCCCTGACACTCAGGTTTGGGGGACCTCGCCCTGGAGGGGGGTGTCCCCTCTACCCTGGGTGTGGTGGTGTGGGGAGCACCCCCCGAAACCCAGGTTAGGGGGAACCTCCATCCTGGAGTTGGGAGTCCGTTTCCCTGGGTGCGGTGGGGTGTGGAGCTCCCATCGACACCCAGGTTAGGGGTCCTCTGTCCCTGTCCCGGAGGGAGGAGTCCATCTACCCTGGGTGAGATAATGTGGGAAGCTCCCCCGAGACCCAGGTTAGAAGGACCTCCACACCAAAGGGGGGAGTTCGCTTTATCCTGTGTGCTGTGTTGGGTGGGGAGCTCCCCCCTGACACCCAGGTTAGTGGGACCTCTTAGGGGTTTGTCCCCTCTACACTGAGTGCAGTGTTGTGGTGAGTTTCCCCCAATATCCAGATTAGGGGTATCTCCACCCCAGAGGGGGGAGTTCACTCTACCATGGGTGCGGCGATGTGGGGAGCTCCCCCTGACACCTAGGGTAGGGGGACCTTTGCCCCAAAGGGGGTTCTCCTCTCTACCCTGGTTAGTGTATATGGGGAGCTCATCTGGACACCAAGGTTAGGGAAACCTTGGCAGGAGGGGAAGGCCCCTCTACCCATGGTGCGTTGGGGTGGGTAGCTCCCCCCACACCCAGATTATGGAGACCTCGGGCCTGGAGGCGGGAGTCCCCTCTTCCCTGGGTGCCGTGGGGTGGGGACCTCCCCACACACACACACTCAGGTTAGAGGGACCTCCGCTCTGGAGGGGGAAGTTTCCTATACCCTGGGTGCGGTGGTGTGGGGAGCTCCCTCCAACAACAAGGCTGGGGGGACCTCTGCCTTGGAGGGTGTAGTCCCCTCTACCCTCGGTGTGGTGGTGTGGTGAGCTGCCCCTGACAACTAGGATAGGGGGACTTCCGCCCTGAAGGTGGGAGTCCCCTCTACCCCGGGTGCAGTGTGGAGCTCCTCCTGACACCAAGGTTATGGGGACTCCGCCCTGCAGAGGGTAGTCCCCTCTACCCTGTGTGCATTGGTGTGCAGAGCTTCCCCCTGACACCCAGGTTAGAGGGACCTCCCACCTGGAGAGGGTATCCCCACAACACTTGGTGTGGTGGGGAGCTCCCCCCCAAAACCAAGTTAGGTGGACCTCTTTCCTGGAGGAGGCAGTCTCCACAACACTGGGTGCGGTGGGTAGCTCCCCCCGACACCCAGGTTAGGGGGACATCCCCCAGGAGTGGAGAATCCCCTCTACCCTGGGTGCAGTGGTAACTCTCCCCAATACATAGGTTAGGGGGACCTCACCCCTTGAGGTGAAAGTCCCCTCTACCATGGGTGCGGTGGGTAGTTCCCCTTGCCAACAAGGTTAGACGGATCTTCGCCCCGGAGGGGGGAGTCCCCTCTTTTCTGGGTGCGGTGGTGTTGGGAGCTCCCCCCCTAACCCAGTTTAGAGAACCCCTTCCCTGAAACGGGGAGTCCCTCTACCCTGGTTGCAGTGGGGAGCTAACGCTGACAACCAGGATAGGGGGACCTCTGCCATGGAGTGGGGTTGGGTGGTGTGGGAGCTCCTCCAACACACAGGATAAGGGGACTTCTTCTCTAAAAGGGGCATCCCCCTCTACCCTGGATGCGGTGGTGTGGGGAGCTCCCCCCAACACCCAGGTTAGGGGGACCTCCGCCCAGAATGTGGGAGTCCACTCTACCCTGGGTGTGGTGGTGTGTGGGTCTCTACCTGACAACCAGGATAGGGGGACCTCAGCCCTGGAGAGTGATTCCCCTCTACCCTTGGTGCGGTGATGTGGGGAGCTTTCCCCGACATAATGTTAGGGGGACCTATGCCCCGATAAGGAAAGTCCCTCTACCCTGGGTGCGGTGGTGTAGGGAGCTCCCCCTGACTCCAAGGTTAGGGGGACCTACGGTGGCAGGAGGCCTCTCTACCCTGGGTACGGTGATGTGGGGAGCTTTCCCCAACACCCAGGATTCGGGAATCTCTGCCCAAGAGGGGGGAGTCCCCTCTACCCTAAGTGCAGTGGAGTGGGGAGCTCCTCCGGACACCCAGGTTAGTGGGAAATCTGCCCAGGAATCCCCTCTACCCTGTTTGCAGTGATGTGGGGAGCTCCCCCCCACACACCCAGGTTAGGGGGACCTCTGCCTAAGAGGGGGGAGTCCCCTCTACCCTGGGTGCAGTGGTGTGGGCAGCTCCCACCAATGCCTAGGTTAGGGGGACATCCGCCCCAGATTGGGGAGTCCCCTCTACCATGGTGGGGTGTTGTGGGATCTTTCACCAACACCCATGTTAGGGGGACCTCAGTCTCAAAGGGGGGAGTCCCTTCTACCCTGGGTGTTGTGGTGTGGGGAGCTCCCCCTGACACCCAGGTTAGGGGAAAGTCTTCTCTACCATGGGTGCGGTGGTGTGGGCAGCTCCCTCCCACACGTTAGGGGGACTTCGTCTCCGGAGGGGAGACTCCCTTCTACCTCGGGTGCAGAGGTGTGGGGAGTTCCCACCAACACCCAGGTTAGGAGGACATCTGCCCTGGAGGGGGAAGTCCCCTCTACACTGGGTGCGTTGGTGTTGGTGTGGAGAGCTCCCCCCACACCTTGGTTTGGGGGACCTCCGCCCTTGAGTGGGGAGTACCCTATACCCTGAGTGCAGTGGTGTGGGGAGCTCCCCCCAACACCCAGGATAGGGGGACCTCTGCCCTGGAGGGGGGAGTCCCCTCTACCCTGGTTGGGGTTGCTGTTGGGAGCTCCCCCTGACACCCAGGTTAGGGGGACCTCCGCACTGGAGAAGGGAGTCCCCTCTACCATGGGCGTGGTGGTCAGGAGAGCTCTCCCCCAGACCCAGGTTAGGGGGACCTCCTTCCCGGAGGGGTGAGTCCCCTCTACCCTGTGTGCGGTGGTTTCCCAACCCACACTTTAGGGGGAACTCAGCCCCGGAGCGGGGAGTTTCCTCTACCCTGGTGCAGTGGTGTGGGGAGCTCCCCCCAACACCCAGGTGAGGGGGGCCTCTGCCCCAGAGTGGGAGTTTGCCGCAGTCTGGCTGGGCACAATCAGGAGCCACTTGTCAAAAGAAACTAACTTTATTTTTAGAACTACACACCCAAACAAAACAGCCTCTCAGGAAAAACCCTCAGAGCCTCAACTGCCACCACCGGCTTTCCACAAGCCTCTCTCTCCCACACAAGCTTCTCCCCACCTCCCACAATCCTCCTGCTCTTGAGGCCGATTGGCTGGGTCACGTGGGCGGAGCCAAAAAAGTCCCCCAATGAGCAGCTCCGTGGTCTGAAAGGGCAGGGAAACAGTCCAATGAGCATCACCACAGAGGAGCCAATCAGCTAGATGTTGCTGGGGCCGAGGAGCCAATCAGCTAGATGTTGCTGGGGCCGCTGTGAGCCAATCATCAGCCGGCAGCTGGAAGTTTGCTGGGGCCCCTTCGGCTGTGGCTCTCAACATCTCCCCCTCTCTGTTTAAACAACAAGCATGTGGCTTAGGGACCATGTCTGTTAGGCAGTCCAATTCAACATATGGTCCTTACCCGTCATTGGATGAACTGACCTCTAGGCGTCAGCCTCCTGTCTTAGGTTGGTACCACTGCAATTGGATCATACCCGTCACTGACTACCGGTCCAGCATACAGCTATACTTGTGGATAGGCCTTTGCACCAGTGGGGGGGTGAGGTTCTTTGCCTCACCTCTGTTGGCCCCCAAATTTTAGATCATCACTAGTAGAGGAGGATGCAAAATGCCATGACATTAAGCCAATTGAGGGCTCCTTTGAAAAATTGTACCACCGGTGACATCATCAGCAAAAATACCCCAACACTACCACAAGTCGCTGCACCAACAGATAGTTCACAATGCATACAGGTGAGCTCACAATGTGTCCAGGCAAGTTCTGCAAGCAGTTCAGTGATGGCTATTGTAGAAGCTGTAGATTGGTTTTATCTTTGACTTCACCAGCACTGGGATGAAGATAGGAATTCTGGCAATAATGGCTAAAGAAAAAATTATGTAACATTACAGAAGGCACTAAAAGAAAACAATTTTCTTAACAATTTACATTGTCTTCACCGGCACTGGGATGAAGATAGGAATTCTGGCAATAATGGCTAAAGAAAAAATTATGTAACATTACAGAAGGCACTAAAAGAAAACAATTTTCTTAACAATTTACATTATCTTTAAGAGAATTATTAAATATAATGAAAAGGAAAGGTGAAAGTAAACAAACAGATCTGTTAACCTTCTTTTTTGTTTACATATTAAAACAATCCTCAACAGTTGTTTACCCAATTTAAATTAAACCATATAAATCACGTGAAAAAAAATATTTGGATCCATTTTATCATGAGCGCTCATCATATATGATATATGGACATACATACATTCAAACATATAACACAAAACACAAGTGTGCACACATAATATAATACATACAACACATAACATTATAGTAAAGGCCTTATAACTTTTTACAGGTGAAATCTCCATTGCAATGTTTAAAAACTCTATAGTCAAAAAATAGAACTGATCAGCAAAACATTAACCTAGGTCTGTATGAGCTCAAAAAACAAAATAGAACTTCATGATATGGCAAAGGGCAATAATAAAATAGATATTGAAAAAAGCATCCTGGTTCTGTTGCAGATGTACGAATAGCCAAACTGGAGTTTTGGATATCAGTTGTTATGGATTTGAGCCAAATCATCTTCTTTTTGGTCTGTAGAAATCGCTTTAGTTAATCTTTCTGGAATCCAAATCGGCTGCTGTTCTCCCTGTGGAAACACACAAACAGACCCCCGACTCCAGACAATTACTGGGTCAGGACCTTTCCATTGTCCTGTTAGAATATCCTTCCAAAGTACCTTGGGCTTATGTACATTTTTTGGACACATATGCCTTTCCGCAGCACTAAGTCCTGATGAATCCAAATTTAAAAAGTTTAGAGTAAAAAGGGTTATTTTAAGTTTATCTTTGGGGAATATATACCCCTTCCCAATTCCTTCTTTTTGCTTTAATAAGTACATTTTAATAGTTTGATGAGCTCTTTCAACTATGCCTTGTCCCTGGATTGTATAGGATTCCTGTTATATGAGTAATGCCAAATGTTGAGCAAAATTGTTTAAAAGAGGTAGAAGTATAACCAGGGGCATTATCTGTTTTTAACTGTTTTGGAACACCCACAGTGGCAAAATTTTGTAAGCAATGAGCTATAACATCTTTAGTTTTTTCTCCGGCATGAAGGGAGCCCATCAAAAATCCAGAAGAAGTATCAACTGTAACATGCAAATATTTTAATTTTCCAAATTCTGGCAAGTGTGTGACGTCCATCTGCCAAATATGGTTAGGTATCAATCCTCTAGGATTGACTCCAAGATTAACTTGTGGTAAAAAGGTCACACAATTTTGACATTGTTTTATTATTTGTCTAGCTTGTTCCTTAGTTATTTTAAAACGCTTTTGTAAAGTATTAGCATTGACATGGAACTTTTTATGAAAATTTATAGCTTCTTCTAGTGTAGAGAAAATATGTATGTCATGTGTAGTTTTATCTGCTAAATCATTGCCCAAACTAAGGGCTCCAGGCAATCCTGTATGTGCCCTGATATGTCCTATAAAGAATGGATCTTTTCTGTCCCAGATTAGACTTTGTATAGTGGAAAGCAAAGAGAAAACAGTAGAAGAAGGGGAAATCCTACCAGCATCTTCAAGAGATACTATAGCATTAACTACATACTGACTATCAGAAAATAAATTAAATACAGAATCTTTAAACATCAAAAAAGCTTGTAAAACTGCATTAAGCTCTACCTTTTGAGCTGATTGTTTGGGTACTAAAAATGTAAAAGTTTGATCAGGAGTAACTACTGCTTCTGTACCATTATTTGACCCATCAGTGAATATATTTGGAGCATTCATGATAGGTGTTTTTCTTGTCATTTTTGGAAAAACTACAGGATGCAATGACCAAAAAGACAATAAAGGATTAGATGGTAAGTGGTTATCAAATGAAACATTAGATTTGCACATGATTATTGCCCAAGTATTTAACTCATTAGCTAACTCATCAATTTGATTCATAGTATATGGAGTAATAATTTTATTGGGAGAAATTCCAAACACTCCCTTTGCTGCTTTTATTCCTTTGAGTATTAATTGTCCTACAGCCTCAGGATACCTAGTAAGAATAGTGTTAGGAGAATAAGATAAATGTATCCATAATAATGGACCTTCTTGCCAAAATACTCCTGTAGGAATATTTTTTGTTGGTAGTACAATAAATAATAAAGGCAAACTTATATCAATTCTATCCAAATGCATATTTTCCATATATGTTTCAATGATTTTTAATGCCTTTCTTGCTTCAGGCGTTAACATTCGGGGTGAATTTGGATCTGATGGACCTTTTAGGATATCAAATAAAGGTCCCAACTCTCCTGTTGGTATACCTAAATAAGGCCTTATCCAATTTATGTCTCCTAATAACTTTTGAAAGTCATTAAGTGATTTGAGTTGATCTACTCGTATTTGAATTTTTGGTGGATGGACCATGGTTGAGGATAATAGAACTCCTAAATAATTAATTGGAAAATTTAATTGTACTTTATCTATTGCTATCTCTAGATTATAATTTTTTAATAAGTTTGTAAGTGTGGCATAACATTCTAGCAATGTGTTTTTATCTTTGTGTGCTAATAATACATCATCCATATAGTGAAATATTTGTAGTTCAGGATTTTGATTTCTAAGTGGCTGGATTGCTTTGTTAACATAAATTTGACACATAGTTGGGCTGTTAGCCATCCCTTGAGGGAGTACTTTCCATTCATATCTCTGATCAGGACCTTCATGATTCAGTGCAGGGATAGTAAATGCAAAACGTGGACTATCCTCAGGATGAATTGGAATTGAAAAAGAACAATCTTTAATATCTATAACTAAAACATACCAGGTTTTTGGCAAAGCAGACAACTGAGGAATCCCTGATTGAGCAGGTCCCATAATAACCATCTCATTATTAATGGCTCTTAAATCTTGCAATAATCTCCATTTACCAGATTTCTTTTTGATGACAAAAATGGGAGTATTATGGGGAGATACAGAAGGTTGTATATGTCCTTCCGCTAATTGTTGTTTGACCAGGTCATGGGCTGCTTGTATCTTTTCTTTAGTCAGGGGCCACTGAGGAACCCATACTGGTCTTTCTGATTTCCAAGTAATTTTTATTGTCTCAGTGGCCCTTTCTGAAAATCCAACCCATGTCTTTCTGTTCCTTGATCTATTTGTATTGGTGCTGCTATACCTTGTTCTTGTTTTTCTAATCTTTTTCCTTTCCTAAAACCTTGTCTAGTCATAATAGTGGGTGCATTTTGGTTGATGTTATTTGTTAATGTCAAACCTAATTGATCTAGGACATCTCGTCCCCATAAATTTACGGGACGATGATCCAATACATATGGCTGTATAGTTCCTTCACATCCTTCAGGATCCTTCCAATCTAATACCATTGCACTTCTATGGGGATTAGTCGCCACTCCTAGGCCTCGAAGCATTTGAGTGGCTTGTTGTAATGGCCAATGTTTTGGCCATTCTTGACGAGAGATGATGCTAAGGTCTGCACCTGTATCCAGTAGCCCATTAAATTCATGTCCTTGAATATTTAGTTTTAGCATGGGGCGAGAATCTAAATTTAAAGAAAGCATAGCCCAATCTACACCTGTGGAGCCTAATCCCTTGGAACCTCTTTCTACAGTACGACTGGAAAATTTATCATGTAGGCTGGGTATTATTAGTAACTGTGCTATTCTATCTCCTGGTGAAATTACTGATATACCCTTTGGAGAACTGGCTATAATTTTTATTTCACCTTCATAATCGGGATCAATTACCCCAGGACTTATCATAAATCCTTTTAGAGTAGAAGAGCTGCGTCCCAATAATAAGCCTACTGTTCCTTTGGGAAGAGGTCCTTTCACCCCTGTGGGAATGATTTGAACTCCCATCTCTGGAGTTAGTACTGCTCTGGCGGAGGTGCAGATGTCCAACCCTGCGCTCCCTCTGGTTTGTCTGATGAGGGATCTGATGGACAATGTGTCCTGGGCACTACCCTGATGGGGTTGCTGGGTTCCTCCAGTGCTCCGTATATTTGTGGTTTTGGGCCCCGGAGCATTGGGCCCCCCTGTCCATTTTTTGGCAATGGAGCCCGATGCCTTTCTCCACGATATCGTGGATAAACACCTGGTCCTTGTTCGTTTTTTGATAATGGAGTACCCTCTATGGTGGTTTGAGAACGGCATTCATTAGCCCAATGTCTCCCTCTACGGCATCGTGGGCAAATACCTGGTATTCTACTCCTTTGATACCTAGTTTTGTTAAACCCTCCTCCAATGGGGCAATTCCTTTTAAAATGTCCTGTTTGTTCACAATTGTAGCATGTTCTTGGCCTGGCATCTAAAGCCTGTTTTACTGCAGCTGCCACAATTTGCCCTTGTTCATTAATGTCTCTGGCATCTAAAGCCTGTTTTACTGCAGCTGCCACGACTTGCTCTTGTTCATTAATGTCTCTACATAATTTAATATATGTGTTTAAATCTTCATGTTTCCATGGTCTAATGATATCTCTGCACCAACGATTCGCTTGCTCATAAGCCAGGTGTTTTAGTAATGGCATTGCTTGTTCTGTATTCCCAAAAACTCTGGTAGCTGTTTGAATAAGCCTATCTACAAATTCAGCATAAGGTTCATTAGCTCCTTGTATTACCTTAGATAATTGACCTTGTAAACCTCCATGTCCTTGTAAAGTCTTCCATGCCTTAATTGCATCTGCAGCAATTTGTGCATATACGCCAGGATCATATGCAATTTGTTGCTGCTGATCCTCATAAGGTCCCTTTCCTAACAACATATCTAGATTTCTCTGAGGATAACCAGCTGCTGCATTTCGCCTAGCCGTCTCCTTGCAAAATTCCTCATTGGCAACCTTCCATAACAGGTATTGTCCTCCATTTAGCACAGCTTTACACATATTAGCCCAATCTGCTGGCGTCATGTTCAAGTTGTTAATGGATTCGACCATGCTTACAGTGAAGGGTGCTTGAGGACCATAGGTTGTTACAGCCTCTTTTAGCTGCTTCACTGTTTTGAAATTTAAAACTTGGTAAAATCGCTGCCCTCCTGCCTCAAATACAGGGCATGTTAATATTTGAGATCTTGTCTCAGGATCCCAACTATCAACTGCGGGGGTTGGGGACCTCCCAGCATATGGAGGTGGCCTTGTTAGTTGGACACTTACGTCCTCTGGTGATAGAAAGGTGTTAGTAGCAGTCTCCTGTTGTAACTTTCCCCCTGATGGCTTTTTCTGTTTTACACTTTCTTTCTCTGTCTGACTAGATTGAGAGGCCTTCTCTTTTACTTGAATCTTTTCCTCTGACTAACTTGAGAGACCTTCTCTTTTACTTGAATCAATATGTCTTCTCCTTCCTCTACCATTGTCTGAACTGAAGGCTTTGGACTAAGCAAACAAGATATGAACGTCCACAATGGCAATGTGCCAACTGGCAGAGTCCCTGGGCTTTTCTTTTCTATTCTTTTTAAATCTTCACCATGATGGTTCCATTGTGATATATTTAACAACTCCTCCTTAAAAAGCCATGGGCTACATTTTTGTATTGTATCAACGTATGCCCTGATTGTTCTTGATTTTACTGAGATGCCTCCTTCCTCTAACAATTTACTTAACACTCTTTCAGTTTGTTTTTTACTAATTTCTGATCCCATATTTCTACTATAATACAACCCAACAAGATAACGCCTAACAAAACTGAAACTGAGTGAAACAAAATTGGAACAACACAAAATCATTATAATAGCCTCCTGAAATGTCCATCTGTCCTTTCTCCCTATCTGTTCCTCAGATGTGAGCGGTTTTTCTTCCATCTTACACATCTCCAGGGACAGGCAACTTAAAACAAAAGTGAAACAAAATAACAAAAGAAGAATCTTAAAATGGCTACCCATCCTCTCGCCCTGCCCTCAGGGGCGAGCAGTTCACTTACCCTCAGTCGCTCCCCGTGCGAGCCACCAAATGCCGCAGTCTGGCTGGGCACAATCAGGAGTTCCCTTCTATCCTGGGTGCGGTAGAATTGGGAGCTCCTCCCAACACCCAGGTGAGGAGGACCTCCGCCCTGGAAGGGGGAGTCCCCTCTACCCTAGGTGCGCTGGTGTGGGGAGCTCCCCACACACACACACCTAGGTGAGGGGGACCTCTGCCCCGGAGGGGGGAGTCCCTCTACCCTGACTGCGGTGGTGTGGGGAGCTCCCCCTGACACCTAGGTTAGTGGGACCATCGGAAGGGGGAGTCTTTCTACCTTGGGTGCGGATGTTTTGGGAGCTCCCCCCCATACCCTGGTTAGGGGAACCTCAGTCCCAGAGGGGAAAGTCCCCTCTAAGCTGGGTGCAGTGGTGTGGGGAGCTTCCCCTGACACCCAGGAAGGGGGACCTCTGCACTGGATGGCGAGCCCCTTTACCCTGTGTGCTGTGGTGTGGGGAGCTCCCACCGACAGCCAGGTTACAGGAACCTCCGCCCCGGATAGGGGAGTCCCCTCTACCCTGGGTGCTGTGTGTGGGGAGCTCCCCGTGACACACAGGTTAGAGGAATCTCTGCCCCGGAGTGGGGAGTCCCTTCTACCCTGGGTGCGGTGGTGTGGGGAGCTCCCCCGGCACCCAGGTTAGGAGGAACTCTTCATCGGAGGAAAGAGTCTCCTGTTCCCTGGGTGCGATGGTTGGCAGCTCTCTCTGATGCCCATGTTAGGGGGACCTCCGCCCAGGAGAAGGGAGTCCCCTCTACACTGGGTACCATGTTGTGGGGATCTCCCCCCAACAGCCAGGTTAGGGGGAACTCCACTCTGAAGGGGAAAGTTCGCTCTACCCTGGGGGAGGTGTGGGGAGTTCCCCCCCCATACCCAGGTTAGGGGGATCTCCACCCTGAGAAGGGAGTCCCCTCTACCCTTGGTTGGGTGGTGTGTGGAGCTCCCCCCAACACCCAGGTTAGGGGGACCTCTTCCCGGGAGGGGGCAGTGCCCTCTACCCTGGGTGTGGTGGTGTGGGGAGCTCCTCCTGACACCCAGAAAAAGGGGACCTCTTCCCTAAAGGGGGAATTTCCTCTACTCTGGGTGTGGTGGTGGGGGAGCTCCCCCTGACACCCAGGTTAGGGGGACCTCCGCCCTGGAGGGGAGGGTCCCCTCTTCCCTGGGTGCATGGTGTTGGGAGCTCTACCTGATGCCCAGGTTAGGGGGACTTCCGCCCTGAGAGGAGAGTCACTTCTACCCTGGGTGCGGTGGTGTGTGCAGCTCCCCCACACACACACACCCAGGTAGGGGGACTTACGCTCTGGAGGGGTGAGTCTCCTCTACTTTGGGTGCAGTGGTATGGAGAGCTCCCCCTGACACCCAGGATAGGAGACCTCTGCCCTGATGTGGGGAGTCCCTCTACCCTGGGTCAGTGGTGTAGGGAGCTCACCCACCCACCCACACAGGATACGGGGACCTCCGCCCTAGAGAGGAAAGTCCCCTTTACCCTGGGTTCAGTGGTCTGGGGAGCTCCCCCCAAACCCAGGTTAGGGGAAACATTACCCCAGTGGGTAATTACCCCTCTGCCCTGGGTGCGGTGCTGTGGATAGCTCCCCCAGACACCCAGGTTTGGGGGACCTTTGCCCAGGAGGGGGGGAGTCCCCTCTGCCCTGGGTGCAGTAGTGTGGGGAGCTCCTTCCAACACCCAGGTTAGGGAAAACTCCGCCCTGAGGGGGGAGTCCCCTCTAACCTGGGTGAGGTGTTTTGTGGAGCTCAACTCTATACCCAGTTTAGGGGGACCTCCGCCCTGGAAGGGGGAATCTCCTCTACCCTGGATGTGGTGGTGTGGGGAGCTCACCCAACACCCAGGTAAAAGGGGACCTCACCTGAATGAGGGAGTCCCCTCTACCTTGGGTGTGGAGGTTTGTGGAGCTTCCCCAGACCCCCAAGTTAGGGAGACCTCCACCCCAGTGGGGGGAGTTCCCTCTACCCAGGGTGCTGTGGTATGGGGAGCTCCCTCCAACTCCCAGGATACAGGGACCTCGGCAGATGGGAGGAATCTCCTCTTCCCTGCTGCGGTGGTGTGGGGAACTCCCCCCAACACCCAGGTTAGGGGGACCTCTGCCCTGGCAGGTGGAGTCCCCTCTACCATTAATGTGGTGGTGTGGGGAGTCCCCCCCATTCCCAGGTTAGGGGGACCTCCGCCCCAATGGGGGAGTCTCCTCTACCCTGGGTGTGGTGGAGTGGGGAGCTCCCCACGAAACCTGGGTCAGGGGTACCCCCGCCCTGGAGAGGGGAGTCCCATCCACCCTGGGTGAGGTGGTGTGGGGAGCTCCCCCCAACACCCGGGTCAGGGGGACACCCGCTCTGGGACCCCTGCCCAGGAGCGGGGAGTCACATCTACCCTGGGTGCCGGGATGTCGGTAGCTCTCCCCAGATAACTGGGTCAGGGGGACCCCCACCTGGGAAAGGGGAGTCCCCTCTACCCTGGTTGCTGTCATGTGGGGAGCTCCCCATGACACCCGGGTCAGGGTGACCCTTGCAGGGAGGGGGGATTCACTTCTACTCTGGATGCGGTGGTGTGGGGAACTCCCCCCACATCTGGATCAGAGGGACCCCTATCCCGGAGGGGGGAGTCTCCTCTACCCTGGGTTTGCTTGTATGGAGAGCTTCCTCCGACATCCGAGTCAGGAGGACCCCAGCCCGGGAGTGGGTAGTCCCCTCTACCTTGGGAGCGGTGGGGTGGGGAGTTCCCCAGAAAAACCGGGTCAGGTGGAACCCAGCCTGGGATGAGGGGTGCCCTCTACACTGAGTGCGGTGGGAATTTCCCTCAACACCCTCGTGAGGGGACCCATCCCCTTAAAGTGGGGAGTCCCCTCTACCCTGGGTACAGTCAGGAGCTCACCGGAAACCCAGTCCAGGGGGACCCCCATCCTGGAGGGGGAGTCCCCTCTAGCCTGTGTGTGGTTGGAAGCTCTCCCCACACCAGGGTCAGGGAGACACCCACCCTGGAGGAGGGAGTTTTCTCTACCATGGGTGCATTCTGGAGCTCTCCCCGGTTCATGGGGACCCTCACCCTAGAGGTGGGGGTTCCCTATACACAGGGTGCAGTGGGGAACTACCCCTGACACGCTGGTTAGGGGGACCCATGCCCTGGAGGAGGGAATCCACTCTAACTTAGGTGCAGTGGGGAGCTCCCTCTGACACCCAAGTTAGAGGGACCTTCCCCGGGAGGAAGATTCCCCTCTACTCTGGGTGCGGCGGTGTACAGAGCTTCCCCTGAACCCCAGGTTATGGGGACCTCCCTTCTGGAGGGAAGAGTCCCCTCTACCCTTGGTGTAGTGGTTATCTCCCCCCGACACCCAGTTTAGGGGGACCCCCGCCCTAGAGGCTGGAGTCCCCTCTACCCTGGATGCGGAGGGGAGCTCCACCCGACACCCCGGTTAGAGGGAACACTGCCATGGAGGGGGGAGTCCCCTCTACCCTGGGTGAGGTAGGGATCTCCCCCCCCCCCGTCCGACAACCGTGTTATGGGCACCCCTGCCCTGGATGGGGGAGTCCCCTCTACCCTGGGTGTGTTGGGTAGCTCTGCCCGACACCCGGGTTAGCCGGACCCTGTCCTGGAGCGGGGAGTCCCCTCTACCCTGGATGCGGTGGGGAGATTTCATGGACACACAGGTTAGGGCTACCCCCACAATGGAAGGGGGAGTTCCCTATAACCTGAGTTTGGTGGGGAGCTCCCCCAGACACCCGGGTTAGGGGGATCCCGGTCCTGGAGTGGGAGACCCCTCTACCCTGGGTGTGGTGGTGTGAGGAGCTCCCCACCCGGATTAGGGAGACCCGCACTTGGAGGGCAGAGTCTTCTCTACCCTGGGTGCTGTGGGGAGCTCCCCCAGACATCCAGATTAGAGGGACCCGCCTCCTGGAGGGCGGAGTCACCTCTACCCTGTGTGTGCCGGTGTGGGGAGCTCCCCCCACACCCAGTTTAGGGGGACCCGCCAGCTGAAATGCGGAGTCCCTCTACTTTGGGTGAGGTGTGTAGCTCTCCCCAATACCCAGTTTAGGGGGACCTTCCCCTGGAGGGGGGAGTCCCCTATACCCTGGGTGTTGTGGGGAGCTGTTTTAACACCCATTTTCGTGGGATCCCCGGAGGTGGGAGTCCCCTCTACCCTGGGTGCAGTGGGGAGCTCCACCTGACACCCAGTTTAGGGGGACCCACCCCCTGGAGGGCGGAGTCCTTTCTACCCTAGCTCCCCAGACACCCAGTTTAGGGGGATGCCATGTGGAGGGGTAGTCACTTCTACCCTGGGATGCGGTGAGGAGCTCCCCCCCTCCCGACACCCAGTTTAGGGGGACCTCCCCCATGGAGGGGAGAGTACCCTCTACCCTGGGTGCTGTGGGAAGCTCCCCCTGACCCACAATTTAGGGGAACCTCCTTCATGGAGTGGGGAGTCCCCTTTAACCTGGGTGCATTAGAGTACGGAGCTCCCACACACACACACCCAGGTTAGGGGGATCTCCCCTCTGGAGAAGGGAGTCACCTCTATCCTGGGTGCGGTGGTGTATGGAGCTCCGCCTGATATCCAGGTTAGGGGTACCTCCGCAGTGGAAGGAGTCTCCTCTACCCTCAGTTCGGTTGTGTGGGGAGCCCCCCATAACACCCGGGTCAAGGGGAACACCGCCCTGGAGGGGGGATCCCCTCTACCTTGGATGCGGTGGTGTGGGGTGTTCTCCTGGACACCCGGGTCATGGGTATTCCCACCCTGGCACAGGGAGTCCCCTCTACTCTGTGTGCAGTGGTGTGGGGAACTCACCCCAACACCCGAGTCCGGGGGATCCCTGCCCTGAAGAGGGGAGTCCCCTCTACACTGGGTGCAGTGGTGTGGGGAGCTCCCCCAAAAACCCATTTCAGGGGGACACATACTGGACAGTGGAGTCCCCTCCACCCTGGGTGCGATGGTGTGGGGAGCTCTCATCAACACCCGGGTCAGAGGGACCCCTGCCTTCTAAGGGGGAGTCCACTCCACCCTGGGTGCAGTGGTGTGGGAAGCTCCCTCCAACACCTGGGTTAGAGGGACCCCCGCCATGAATGAGGGAGTCCCCTTTCCCATGGGTGAGGTGGTGTGGGAAGCTCCCCCCGACATCCGGGTTAGGGGTACCCCGGCTCTGGAGGGGGGAGTCCAATCTCCCCTGGGTGCGGTGATGTGGGGAGCTCCCCCACCACCCAGGTTAGGGGGACCCCCGCCCTGGAGGGTGGAGTCCCCTCTCCCCTGGATGCGGTGGTGTGGGAAACTCCCCCCACCACCTGGGTGAAGGGGACCCCTGCCCTTGAGGGGTGAGTCCCCTTTCCCCTGTGTACAGTGATATGGGGAGCTCCCCTCGCCACCGGGGTTAGGGGAACCCCCGCCCTAGAGTGGGGAGTCCCCTCTCCCCTGGGTGTGGTCATGTGAGGAGCTCACCCCCCACCCCCGCCACCTAGGTTAGGGAGACCCCCGCCCTGGAGGGGATGGAGTCCCTTCTCCCCTGGGTGTGGTGGTGTGGGAGCTCCCCCACCACCCAGGTTAGGCGACCCCCACCTTGAGAGGTGAATCCCCTCTTCCCTGGGTGCGGTGGTTTGGGGACCCCCCCAACACCCGGGTTAGTGAGATCCTCGCCCTGGAGGGGAAAGTCCTGTCTCACCTGGGTTGGTGTTGTGGGGAGCTCCCCCTGACACCAGGGTTAGGGGACCCCTGTCCTGGATGGGGGAGTCCCATCTCCCCTGGGTGTGGTATTGTGGGGAGCTCCATCCGACACCCGGGTTAGGGGCCCTCCGCCCTGGAGGGAGGAAGTCCCCACTCCCCTCGGTTCGGTGGTGTGTTTAGCTCCCCCCACCACCCAGGTTAGGGGTATCCCCACGCTGAAGCGTGGAGTCCCTTCTCCCCTGGGTGCAGTGGTGTGGGGAGCTCCCTCCCCACACGGGTTAGGGAGACCTCCACCCTGGAGGGGTGAGTCTCCTCTCTCCTTGATGTGGTGGTGTGGGGAGCTCCCCCCACCTACCAGGTAAGGGGGACGCCCGACCTAGAGGGGGCAGTCCCCTCTCCCCTGGGTGCGGTCATGTGGGAGCTCTCCCCGACACCCAGGTTAGGGTGACACCCACTCTGGAGAAGGCAATTCCGTCTCCTGTGTTGCGGTGGTATGGGAGCTCCATCGGTCACCCGGTTTAGGTTTAGGGGGACCCCTGTGCTGGAAGGCAGAGTCCCCTTTCCCCTGGTTGTGGTGGTGTGGGGAGCTCCCCTCGACACGCGGGTCAGGGGTACGCCCGCCCTGGAGGCGGGGTCCCTTCTCCCTTGGGTGCTGTGGAGAGCTTCCCCTGACACCCATTTTTAGGGGACCCCCGCCCTAAAGAAGGGGTTTCCTGTACCCTGGGTGTGGTGGGGAGCTCTTCCCGACACCCGGGTCAGAAGGACCCCCGCCCTGGAGGGGGGGGTCCCCTCTACCATGACTGTGGTGGGGAGCTTCCCCCAACACCCAAGTCAGGGAGCCAACCGCCCTGGAGGAGGGGATCCCCTCTACCCTGGGTGAGATGGGGAGTTCCAATCTACACTCCTGGAAGGGGGACTCCCACCCTGAAAGGGTGCAGTGGGGAGCTCAACCCGACATCTGGGTTAGCGGGAACCCCGTCCTGGAGGGGAGGATTCCCTCTCCCCTGGGTGTGGTCCCAGTCAAGGGACCCCTGCCCTTGAGCAGCGGTCCCATCTTCCCTGGGTGCAGTGGGGAGCTTTCCCTGACACCTGAGTCAGGAAGATCCCCGCCCTGGAGGGGGATCCCCTCTCCCCTGGATGCATTGGGGAGCTCCCCCCCAACACCCGGGTCAGGAGGACCCCTGCCCTGGAAGGGGGGTCCCCTCTACTCTGGGTGCAATGTGGAGCCCCCAAGACACCCCGGTCAGTGGGACCCCGGCCCAAGAGGTGAGGTCCACTCTACCCTGAGTTCAGTGGGGAGCTCAGCCCGAGACCTAGGTCATGGGGACCTCCAACCTAGAGGAGGGTCCCCTATACTCTGGGTGCGGTGGGGGAACATGTCAGAGGAACCCCTGAACTTGAGAAGAGGGGTCCCCTCTACCCCGGGTGAGGTGGGGAGCTACCCCCGACACTTGGGTCAGGGGGACACCCGCCCTGGAGGGGCGGGTCCCTTTACCCTGGGTGCGGAGGGAAACCTCCCTTGAAACCCAGGTCTGGGAGACATCCTCTCTGGTGGGGATCACCTCTATTCTGAGTGCAATGGATAGCTCCCCCTTATACCGGGGTCAGGGGGACACCAGCCCTGGAGAGGGGGGTGACCTCTACCCTGGGTACGGTGGGGAACTCCCCCTGACACCTGGGTCAGAAGGACCCCGCCTTGGAGGAGGGTCCCCTCTACCCTTGGTGGGTGCGGAGCTCTCCCTGACACCCGAATCAGAGGGACCCCGTTCTGGCGGAAGGGGTTAACTCTACACTGGGTGCAGTGGGGATACCCAGTTTAGGGGACCCCCACCCTGAATGGGGGGTCCCCTCTAACCTGGGTGCGGTGGGGAGCTCCCTCCAACACCCGGGTCAGTGAGACCCCGGCCCAGAAGGGAGCGTCAACTCTACCCTTGGTGTGGTGTGGAGCCTTCCCCAACACCCAGGTCAGGGGCATACCTGCCCTAAAGAGGAGGGGGCCCCTCTACCCTGGGTGCAGTGGGGAGCTCCCCTCGAAACCTGGGTCAGGGAGACACCTGCCCTGAAGGTGTCCCACTACACTAAGTGCGGTGGGGAGTTCCCTAGACACCTGGGTTAGGGGGACCCCACTTCCAGGGCTGGGGTGCCCCTGACCCAGGTGTTGGGGGGAGCTCCCCACCGCACCCAGGGTAGAAGGGACCCCCCTTCAGGGCGGGGGTCCTTCTAACATGGGTGTTGGGGGAGCTCCTCACCTCACCCAAGTTAGAGGGGACCCCCCTCCATGGCGGGAGTCTCCCTGACCCAGGTGTCCGGTGGCGCTACTCACCGCACCCAAAGTAGTGGTGACGCCCCCTTCAGGGCAGGCATCCCTCAGGCCCGGGTATCAAGAGGAGCTCCCCACCGCACCCAGGATAGAGGAAACCCACATCCAGGATGGGGGTTCCCCTGACCCGGTATTGGGGGGGAGCTCTCCACCGCTCGCAGGGTAGAGAGGACCTCCCCTCCAGTGCAGGGGTCCCCTAGACCTGGGTGTTGGGGGGAGCTCTCCACTGCAAGCAGGGTAGAGGGGACCCGCCCTCCAAGGCGGGGGTTCCCCTGACACAGGTGTCCGGGGAGCTCCCCACCACACCAAGGGTAAAGGGGACCCCCACCTACAGGGCTAGAGTCCCCCTGACCCGGGTGTCTGGGGGAGTTCTCCACCGCACCCAGGGTAGAGAGGACCTCCCCTCCAGTGCGGGGTCCCCTAGACCTGGGTGTCGGGGGGAGCTCTCCACTGCATGCAGGGTAGAGGGGACCCGCCCTCCAGGGTGGGGATTCCTCTGACACGGGTGTAGGGGGAGCTCCCCACCATACCCAGGGTAGAGGGAACACCCCCCCCCAGGCAGGGGTCCTTCTGACCGGGATGTCAGTGTGGATCCCCTCTGCACCCAGGCAGCTCCAGGGCGGGGGTCCCCCTGACACGGGTGTCGCAGCAAGCTCCCCACCGTACCAACAGTAGAGATGACCCCCCCTATCCAGGCCAGGTATCACCCTGACCCTGGTTTCGAGGGGAACTCCCCACTGACACCCGGGGTTAAGGGGACCCACCCCTTCAGGGCAGGGATCCCCCTTACACGGGTGTGGGGGGAGCTCCCCACCGTACCAAGGGTAGAAAGTACCCCCCCGCCTCTAGGGCGGGAGTTCCCTGACCCAGGTGTCAGGGAGAGCTCTCCACTGCACCGGGGCTATAGGGGCCCCCTCATCCAGAGAGGGGGTCCCAGTGACCCGGGTATTGGGGGAGCTCCCCACCACACCCAGGGTAGAGGAGAACCCAGTCCAGCGCGGGGCTCCTCATGTCCTGGTATGGGGAAAGCTCCCCGCCCTGGAGGGGGGTCCCCTCTACCCTGGGTGCGGTGGGAATCTCCCCCCCACACACACACCCGGGTCATTTGAACTCAGCCCTGAATGGGGGGTTCACTCTACCCTGGTGCAGTGGGGAGCTTCCCCCAAGACCAGGGTCATGGGGACCCCCCAACCTAGAGTGTGGTCCCCTCTACCCTGGGTGCATTGGGGAGATCCCCGCGACACCCGGGTGAGGGGAACCCGCACCAGGAGGAGTGGGTACCCTCTACCCTGGGTGCGGTGGGGAGCTCCCACCAACACACGGGTCAGGGGAATCTCCATCCTGGAGAAGGGTCCCACTACCTACCCTGGGTGCGGTGGAGAGCTCCCCCTGATAACTGAGTCATGGGACAACCGCCCAGGTGGGGGGTACCCTCTACCCTGGGTGCGTTGGGGAGCACCCCGAGACACCCAGGTTAGGGGGACCCCCACTTGGGGTGGTGTACCATCTACCCTGGGTGCGGTGGAAAACTCACCCTGACTCCCAAGTTATGGGGACCGCCCTGGAGTGGGTATCCTCTCCCCTGGATGCGGTTGGTAGCTTCCCCCGACACCAAGGATAGGGGGACCCCTGCCTTTAGTAGGGGGTTCCCTCTCCCCTGGGTGCAGTGAGGAACTCCCCCCGACACCCGGGTCTGGGCAACCCCCGCCCTGGAGAGCGGGTCCCCTCTACCCTGGGTGTGGTAAGGAGCTCCCATCGACACCCAGGTAAGGGGGATCCCTGCCCTGGAGAGGGCCCCCTCTAACCTGGGTGCGGTGGGGAGCTCCCCCCAAACCCAAGTTAGGGGGACAACCGCACGGGAGGGATGGACCACTCTACTCTGGGTGCGGTAAGGAGCTCCCCCCAACACCCGGGTCAGGGGGCCCTCCGCCTTTGGGGGGGTCCCGTCTTCACTGGGTGCTATGGGGAGCTGCCTCAAACACCCAGGTGGGGAATCCCCTCTACCCGGGGTGCAGTGGGGAGCTCACCCCGACACCCTGGTCAGGGGTACCCCACCCTGGAGTGTGGGACCTCTCTACACTGGGTGTGCTGTGGAGCTTCCCCGACACCCTGGTTGGGGGACCCCTGCCCTGGAGGAGTAGGTCCCCTCTACCCTGGGTGCAGTGGGGAGCTCTTCTTGACACTTGGGTCAGGGTGACCCCCACCCTAGAAGGGGGGGACCCTCTATCCTCTGTGCAGTGGGGAGGTCACCCCACACCCTGGTCAGGGGGAACCCCACCCTTGAGGAGGTCCCCTCTACCCTGTGTGTGTTGGGGAACTACCCCCGACACTTGGGTCACTAGGACCCCCGCCCTGGACGGGGGTCCCCTCTACACTGGGTGCAGTATGGAGCTTTCCCCGACACTCAGGTCATGGAGACCCATGCCCTGGAGAGGGGGGGTCCCCTCATCCCTGGGTGCAGTGGGGAGCTCTTCTTGATACTTGGGCCAGGAGGACCCCCACCGTGGAGGGGGTTCCCTCTACCCTGGGTGCAGTGGAGAGTTCAACCTACACCTGGGTCAGGGGGAACCCCGCCCTGGAGGGGGTGTCCCCTCTACCTTGCTTGCGGTGGGGAACTCCCCCGACACCCAGGTCGCTAGGACCTCTGCAATGGAGGTGTGGTCTCCGCAAATCTGGGTGCGGTGAGGAGCTCCCCCTGACATTTTGGTCAGGGGGACCCGCATTTGGAGGGGGATCTCCTCTACTCAGGATGCGGTGGGGCACTTTCCCTGACACCCGGGTTTGGGGGACCCCTGACTTGGAGGGGTGGGTTCCTCTACACTGTGTGCGGTGAGGAGCTCCCCCAAACAAGTGAGTTAGGGGGACCCTTGCCCTGGAGGTGGGGTTCCCTTTACCCTGGTGAGAGTTGAGAGCTCCCCCCCACACCCGGGTTAGTAGGACCCCTGCCCTGGAGAAGGGGTCCCTCTACCCTGGGTGCGGTGGGGAGCTGCCCCAAAACCTGGATTAGGGGGACCCTTGCCCTGGAGGTGGGGTTCCCTTTACCCTGGTGAGTTAAGAGCTCCCCCCGACACCCGGGTTAGTGGGACCCCTGCCCTGGAGGAGGGGTCCCTCTACCCTGAGTGCAGTGGGTAACTCCCCCCGCCCGACACACAGATTATGGGGACCCTTGCCATGTATGGGCGTTCCCCTCTACCCTGGTGCATTGAGGGCTCCCCCTGACACCAGGGTTAGGGGGACCTTTGATCTGGAGGGGAGTCACCTCTACCCTGGGTGCTGTGGGGAGCTCCATCCGACATCCCAGTCAGGGGGACCCCTGCTCTGGAGGGGGGTCCCCTTTACACTGGGTGCTGTGGGGACCTCCCCCCAACTCCAGGGTTAGGGGGGCCCTTGCCCTGGAGGGGGGGTCCCCTATACCCTGGGTGTGGTGGGGAGCTCCCCCCAACACCCAGGTTAAGGAGACCTTCTCCCTGGATGTGGGGATCTCCTCTACCCTGGGTGTGGTGGTGACATCCCCCCGACACTCGGGTTAGAGGGAATCCCACCTGGATTGGGGGTCCCCTCTACTCTCGGTTCGGTGGTGAGTTCCACCAGACACCTGGGTTAGGGGGACCCCCGCCCTGGAGGAGGGATCCCCTCTACCCAGGGTGCAGTGTGGCACTCCCCCGGACACATGGATTAGGGGGAACCCCATTCAGGATGGGAGAGTCCACTCTAACCTGGGTGCAGTTGGGAGCTCCCTCAGACAACCAAGTTAGAGGAACTTTCGCCCTGGAGGGGGAGTTTCCTCTACCCTGGGTGCGATGGTGTACAGAGCTCCCCTTGAAGCCCCAGTTATGGGGAACTGCCCCCTGGATGGGGTGGTCCCCTCTACCCTGGGTGCGGTGGGGAGCTCACACCGACATCCGGGTAAGGGGGACCCCTGCCCAGGAGGGGGGTAATTGCTACCCTGGGTGAGGTGGGGTGATTTCCTTGACACCCAAGTGAGGGGGACCCCCACCCTGGATGGGTGGGTCCTCTCTATTCTGGGAGTGGTGGGGAGTTCCCCTAGACATCCTGGTGAGGGGGAACCCCTCTCTGGAAAGCGGGGGTCTCCTCTTCCCTGGGTGCGGTGGGGAGCTCCCCCTGACACTTTGGTCAGGGCAACCCCCACCCTGGAGGGGGTCCCCTCTACCCTCTGTGCAGTGGGAAGCTATTCTTGACACCCAGGTCTGGGTGACCCCCAGACCTGGGGGGATCCCCTCTACCTTGGGTACCTTGGGTGCAGTGAGTAGCTCTCCCTGATACCTGAGTCAGGGAGACCCCCGCCCTGGTGGGGGGTCCCCTCTACTCTGGGTGTGATGTGGAGCTCCCACTGACACCCGGGTCAGGGGACTCCGGCCCAGGACGTGGGGTCCACTCTACCCTGGGTTCAGTTGGAAGCTCCCCCAGAGACCTGGGTCATGGCGACCTCCGCCCTAGAGGGTGGGTTCCTTCTACCCTGGTTGTGGTGTGGAGCTCCCCCCAACACCAATGTCAGTGGGATCCTGAACTGGAGAAGTGGGGTCCCCTCTATTCTGGTGAGGTGGGGAGCTAACCCCAACACTTGGGTAGGGGGACACCTGCCCTGGAGGGGGGGTCCCTCTACCCTGGGTGCAGAGGGAAGCTCCCCTTGAAACCCAGATCTAGGGAACATCCTCCCTGGAGAGGGGTGGTCCCCTCTACCCTGGGTGTGGTGGGGAGCTCCCCCTGACACTTGGGTTTGGGGGACACCGCCCTGGAGGGGGGTTCCCCTGTACCCTGGGTGCAGTGGGGATCTCCCCCCGACACCCAGGTCAGTGGGACCCTCGACCAGGTGGGGGGTACACTCTACCTGCATCGTTGTGGAGCTCCCACCCAGACCCGGGTCATGGTGACCCCCACCCTAGAGGGGGGTCCCCTTTACCCTGGGTGTGGTGAGGAGCTCCCCCCATACTAGGGTCAGGAGCATTCCTGCCCTCAAGAAGGGGTTCCCTATACCCTGAGTGCGGTGGAGAGCATCCCCGACACCCGAGTCAGGGGGACAACCGTCAGGGAGGGGGGTACCTCTACCCTGGGTGCGGTGGGGAGCTCCCCCCGACACCCTGGTTAGGGGGACCCCCGCCAGGGGGGGTTACCATCTACCCTGGGTGTGGTGGAAACCTCACCCCTACACCTAAGTTAGGGGGACCCCCGCCCTGGAGGGAGTAACATCTCCCCTCTTTGCAGTGGGGAGCTTCCCCAGACACCCGGGTGAGAGGGAGGCTCCCCCATGGAGGGGGTCCCCCCCTACCCTGGGGGCGGTGTGGAGCTACCCCTGACACCCGAGTGAGAGGGGGCCTCCCCCCTGTATGGGGGAGCCCCACTCTACCCTGAGTGAGGTGGGGAGCTCCCCCCCCCCGTCACCCGGGTGAGGGGGGGCGGTGGAAAGCTCCTCCCAACACCCCAGTTTGAGGGAGCTCCCCCTTCCCCCGGAGGGGGGAGTCCCCTCTACCCTGGGGGCGGTGGAGAGCTCCCCCCACACACACCGGATTGGAGGGAGCTTCCCCCACCCACTGGAGGGGTGAGTCCCGTCTACCCTGGGGGTGGTCGGGAGCTCCCCCACCCCCTGACACCCGGGTTGGAGGGAGCTCCCCCCACCCCCTGGAGGGAGGAGTCCCGTCCAACCTGGGTGCAGTGGGGAGCTCCCCCACCCCCACCCCTGACACCTGGGTTGGAGGGAGCTCCCCCTGGGAGGGGGGAGTCCCCTACCACCCTGGGTGCAGTGGGGAGCTTCCCTCCACACACACTTTGGTTGGAGGGAGCTCCCTGCCCCCTGGACCAGGGAGTCCCCTCTACCCTGGGTGTGGTGGGGAGCTCCCCTGGACACCCAGGTTGGGGGGAGCTCCCCCCCCCCAGAGGGGGGAGTCCCCTCTACCCTGGATGATGCGTTGGTGCGGGGAGCTCCCCCCTTACTAAAAACTCCCTGAGCCTTACTAAAAACACAGCCCTGCCACCCCCCTGAGTCCCCTTCCCTGCCTGAACCTTGAGGCCTGGTAGTTAACATGGACTTGCTCCAACCCAGCCCTGAGTGATCTCCTCCCTTCATTCCCATTCCCTGTGGCCTTGCATGCTGTCCCTACTGCAACCCAGCCCTCCCTAAGGGTGACCCTTTGTGCTCCAGTCCCTGGGCCTGGGTGTTTGCCTGAGCCCCTGACGGTGTTCCTCGTGTCCCTTGGCATAGCAAGGAGTCTCTTCGTGTTGGGTCTGACCTCGGGGCCCCTTGCTTGGGCCTGTCAGAGGGCTCCCCTAGGTGCCCCTTGTCTTCTCCTGGTCCTCACACAGCCCCTTCCTCCCCTTCCCCTCCTGCTTTTTTCTGGCGCTCGCAGGTCTCCTGCTCCTTGGGTCCCCCATCACCATTGATCTGGTGGGTCACTTGCCTGGGTGCCTGGCTTGGGTCCTGGGTCCTGGCCCTATGTGTACCCACCCTGACACAGTTCTGTGCCCTCCTGTCGCCCTCCTTCTGGCCCCCTTCCTTTTCCTGTGCTCCTTTGCCAGGACCCTGGCTGAAGATTCTCATCTGATCCAGGGTGATTTATGGGAAACAATATTCTCCCCCTTGCCTGGGCCCCTTGCTCTCCCTGGGTGCTTGGTCCGGCACCAGGAACCCAGAAACCTGGAGGTGGCCCTGGGCCTGGAGCCTGATTGCCCCCTGCTGGATCCCCCTCCTTCCTTCCCAAATCTTGTCCACTGTCCTGAGCCCCCTGCCCAAGCCCTGGCCCTTGGCTTTCAGTTCCCTGGCCTGGCTTCTCGCTTGAGCCTCTGGTGGCCCTTCTTGCTGACTGTTTTCTGGGCATTGTCTGAGGGCCCCTTGCTAGGGCCACTTCCCTGCTCCTCTTGGCTTTCCTGGACTGCAGTACCCTAGTGCAGCCCTGCCTTCCCGGCCAGGCGTTCCCTGTTCTCCCCTGTCCTGGGCCCTCCTCTAGGTCCCTTGCCTGGGCTCCTAGCCCCTACCCCACCCTCATCCATCCTGCGGCCCTTCAGTCTGTGCCCTCCTTCAGCCCTCCTGTCCTTTCTGTCTGCCATGCCCGCTTTCCTGATCCCATTCCCAGGATGCTCAGCTGGACCAGAGGATATGACTTTTGGGAAAACATAGCCTGCCCCTTCCTGGGCAATTTCACTCCCTCATCCAGGCCCTACTCCTGAACCCTAACACCCTGCACTGGGCCTGGGCCTTGAGCCCTCCTCCCCCTGTGCCAGCCGCTCCCCTTTCTCCCCTCCCGCCCCTCCCTATTCATGTTTCTTTTCATTCACCCAGGCCCAGGTGCTAGCATTTGGCTCTCCATTACTGAGCCCAGCTCCTTGCTTGAGCCCCTGGCCGCCCTTATCGAGGACCCCATCCCTGTCCCTTGGTTTCAGGCCTCTTTTGCCAGCCCTCTTCTGTGCCACCCATCTGTTCCCCTCATGCTGTGTTATCCTGGCACTGCCCGGACCCTCCGCTACCCCTGCTTTGCTCTAGCCTAGGCTTCTCAAATGGGTCCTGCATCCCACCAACTCCCCTCCCAACCCGTGCATGCCAGGTATCACCTCATAGTACCCTCTTTTGCCCCTCATTGGTTCAGGTCCCTCTCTGAGGATCTTCTCACCTGGAGGTGGCCCTGGGCCTGGAGCCTGACTGCCCCCTGCTGGATCCCCTGCCTTCCCTCCCAAATCTTATACGGTGTCCTGAGCCCCCTGTCCAAGCCCTGGCCCTTGGCTCTCCGTTCCTTGGCCTGGCTTCTCGCTTGAGCCTCTGGTGGCCCTCTTGCTCACCGCTTTTCTGGGCATTGTCTGAAGGCCCCTCGCTGGGGCCACTTCCCTGCTCCCCTTGGCATTCCTGTAATGCAGTGCCCTAGTGCAGCACTGCCTTCCCGGCCCGGCATTCCCTGCTCTCCCCTGTCCTGGGCCCTCTTCTAGGTCCCTTGCCTGCGCTCCTTGCTATGATCCTGGCCCCCACCCCACCCACACTGTTCCTGCGGCCCTTCAGGCTGTGCCCTTCTTGGCCCTCATGTCCTTTCTGTCTCTGCCATGCTCGCTTTCCTGATCTCCTTCCCAGGATGCTCACCGGGGCCAGGCTACTTGATCTGGCCTCTTGGCCCTGGGGGCTTCCTTTGGGAAAACGTAGCCCTGCCCCTTGCTTGGGCTCTTTGGCCTCCCTCAGCCCAGGCCCTGCTCCCGACTCCAGACACCCTGCAGTGGACCCGGGCCTTGAGCCCTTCTCCCCCTGTCCCACCAACTCCACTGTCTCCCTCCCACTGCTCCCCCTCCATGTTTCTTTTCATTCACCCAGGCCCAGTGCTAGCACTTGGCTCTCCATTACTGGGCCCGGCTCCTTGCTTGAGACCCTGGCTACCCTTCTTGAGGACCCTTTCCCTGTCCCTTGGTTTCAGGCCCCTGTTGCCGGCCCCATCCTGTGCCTCCCCTCTGATCCCCTCGTGCTGTGGTATCCTGGCACTGCCCGGACCCTCCGCACCCCCTGCTTCTCCCTAGCCTATGCTGCTCCAATGAGTCCTGGCAGCCCGACCCTCCCCCACACTCCCGTACACCAGGTATCCCCTCACAGTACCCTCTTTGGCCCCTCCTCAGGTCCAGGTCCCTCTCTGAGGATCTACTCACCTGGGGCAGAGGAGCGGAATTGGCTGGCTTCTGCGCCCTGTATGCTCCCTAGGAGAAACACAGCCCTGCCACTCGCCTGAGTCCCCTTCCCTGCCTGAAACTTGAGGCCTGGCAGTTAACATGGGACTTGCTCCAACCCAGCCCTGAGTGTTCCCCTCCCTTCTCTCCCCTTCCCTCTGGCCTTGCATGCTGCCCCTACCCCAACCCAGCCTTCCCTAACCCAGACCCTTGGCACTCCTTTCCCCATCTTGTGCGCTCCCTTGAGCCCTTGAGCCCCTAAAGCTTTGCTTATGTCCCTTCGCATAGCGTGGAATCTCTTCATGTTGGGTCTGAACTGGGGGCCCCTTGCTTGTGTCCACCAGAGGGCTCCCCTAGGTGCCCCTTGAGCTTCCCTCTGTCTCATAGTCATCATGCAGCTCATCCTCCCCATCCCCTCGCGAATTCCCCTGGTGTTCGTGAGTCTTCTGCTTTTTGGGTCCCTCGTCCTAGGTTGGTGGGGTGGGTACCTTGTCTGAGCACCTGGATACTGTCATGGCTCTCCTCCCACCACACACCTACCGCGACCCCCAGCTGTGCCCTCCCATAGCCCTCCTTCTGGCTCCCTTCCATTGCCAGGCCTCCTTTGCCAGGTCCCTCTCCATGGATTCTCATCTGGCCAGGGCACCTTATGAAAAACAGAGCCCTGCCCCTCACCTGGGCCACTTACTCTTTCTGGGTGCTTGGTCCTGCACCAGGAACCATGACACCTGGTAGTGGCCCTGGGTCTGGAGCCTGACTGCCCCCTGCTGGATCCCCTGACTTCCCTCCCAAGTCTTGTCCACTGTCCTGAGCCCCCTGCCCAAGCCCTGGCCCTTGGCACTCCATTCCCTTGCCTGGCTCCTCGCTTGACCCTCTGGTGGCCCTTCTTGTTCCTTTCTTTTCTGGGCTTTGCCTGAGGGTCCCTCACTGGGGCCGCATTTCTGCTCCCCTTGTCTTCCCTGTACTGCAGCCACACCTTATTGGCCCCGCCCTTCCCTGCTCTCCCCTGGTCTGGGCCTTCCTCTAGGTCCCTTGTCTTAGCTCCTTGCTGGGGTCCTGGTCCCCACCTCACCCAGACCCATCCTACGGCCTTTGAGGCTGTGCCCTCCTTTGGCCCTCTTGTCGTTTCTGTCTCTCCCAGGCTGATTTTCCTGATCCCATTCCCAGGATGCTCACCAGGCCAGGTACTTGACCTGGCCCCATGGCCCTGTGGGTTCCCTTTGGGAAAATGTAGCCCTGCCCCTTGTCTGGGCCCTTTGGCCTCCCTCAGCCCTTGCCCTGCTACCCAATCCTGACAATCTGCAGTGGACCTAGGCCTTCAGCCTTCCTCCCGCTGTGCCACCTGCTCAGATTTCTCCCCTCCCTCCCCTCCCCATCCATATCCATTTTCATTCACCCTGCCCCAGATGCTAGCACTTGGCTCTTCATTACTGGGCATGGCTCCTTGCTTGAGCCCCTGGCTGTCCTTCTCAAGGACCCTTTCCCTTTCCTTGGTTTCAGGCCTCTTTTTATAGAACCCATCCTCTGCCTCCCCTCTGTTCACTGGTGCCATGGTATCCTGGCACTGCCAGGACCCTTTGCTTTCCCTGCTTCTCCTTAGCCTGGGCTCCTCGAATGGGTCCAGGCTGCCAACTGACCACCCCCCACAACCTCCATACACCAGGTATCCCCTCACAGTGCCTTCTTTGACCCTCCTTTGTTCCAGGTCCCTCTCTGAGGATCTACTCACCTGGGGCAGAGGAGCGGAATTGGGTGGTCTCTGCACCCTGAATGCTCCCTATGGGAAACACAGCCATGCCTCTTGCCTGAGTCCCCTTTGCTGCCTGAACCTTGAGGCCTGGCAGTTAACATGCGACTTGCTTCAACCCAACCCTGATAGATCCACTCCCTTACCTCCCCTGCCCTCTGGCCTTGCATGCTGCCCCTACCCCAACCCAGCCCTCCCTAACCCTCACCTTTTGCACTTCAGTCCCCGGGCCTGGCGCTCACATGAGCCCCTGACAGTGTTCCTCATGTCACTTGGTGTAGCATGGAGTCTCTTCCTGTTGGGTCAGACCTGGTGATCCCTTGCTTGGGACTGCCAGCGTGCTGCCTTAGGTGCCCATCGCGCTTTTCTCTGTCTCCTCATCCTTGTGCAGCCCTTCCTCCCCTTCCCCTTGTGCTTTCCCCTGGTGCTTGCTGGTCTCCTAATCCTTGGGTCACTCATCCATGTTCACTCAGGTGAGTCCTTTGCCTGTGTACCTGGCTTGGGTCCTGGATCTTGCCTTCCCACGCACCCACCGAGACTCCCCCGCCATGCCGTCCCATCGCCCTCCTCCTGGCCGCCTTCACTTGTCAGGCCTCCTTTGCCAGGTCCCTGTCCCTGGATTCTCATCTGGGCCAGGGCGCCTTATGGGAAACTGAGTCCTGCCCCTTTGCCTGGGCCCCTTGCTCTCTCTGGGCCTTTGGTCCTGCACCCGGAACCCAGACACCTGGCAGTTGCCCTGGGCCAGGAGCCTGCCTGCCCCCTGCCGGATCCCCTGCCATCCCTGCAAACTCTTGTCCACTGTCCTGAGCCCCCTTCCCAAGCCCTGGCCCGTGGATCTCCATTCCCTGGACTGCCTTCTCGCTTGAGCCTCTGGGGGCCCTTCTTGCTCTGTGCTTCCCTGGGGATTGGACTGCGGGCTTCGCTGGGGCCAGTACCCTACTGCCCTTGGCTTCCCTGAACCTCAGAACCCTACTGTCACCCACCTGTCCAGCCCCGCCCTTCCCTGCCCTCTCCTGGCCTAGGGCCTCCTGTTGGTCCCTATCCTGGGCTCCTTTCTGGAGTCCTGGCCAGCACCCCATCAGCACCCTTACTCTGGCTTTTCACGCTGTACCCTCCTTCATCTGTCCTGTTGTCCCTGTCCCTGCTGGACCCCTTTTCAAGATCTCTTTCCCAGGATGCTCACCACGTCCAGGGGACTGGAACTGGGTATTTGGCCCTGTGGGCTCCCTTTAGGAAAAAGTAGCTGTGCCCCTTGCCTGGGACTTTGGTTTCTCTCTGCCCAGTACATGCTCCTTGATCCTAACACCCAGCAGTGAACCTGGGCCTTGAGCTCTCCTCTCCCTGTGCCACCCACTACCCTTGCTCCCCTTTCTCCCCTCCCCAGCCCTGTCTGTTTCCATAGGACCCAGAACCGGGTCCTGGCACTTGGCTCCCCATTCTTGGGCCTGGTTCCTTGCTGGAGCCCCCGTCACTCTCCTTGATTTCAGGCCCCTTGCTTGGCCCCCATCCCCTTCCTCCCCTCTGTTCCCCTTGTACTGTGGTATTTTGTCATTGCCAGGACACTGCCCTCCCCCTGCTTCTCCCTAGCCTGGTCTCCTCCAATGGTTGCTGACTCCCCACCAACACCCCCGCCAATCCCGGACCAAAGGTATCCCTCACATTGCCCTCCTTTGGTCTTGGTCTCTCTCTGAGGATCTACTCACCTGGGGCAGAGGACTGGAATTGGCTGGCCTCTGGGCCCTGAAGGATCCCTATGGGCAACACAGCCCTGCCCCTCGCCTGGGCCCTCTTTGCCGCCCAAACTTGACAACTGGCAGTGGACTTGGGCCTAATGATGACCTTGCCCTGGGCGATCCCCTCCCTTCCCCCTCCTGCCCTCTAGCCTTGCAAGCTGCCCCTAAGCCACCCCAGCCCTTCCTCACCCTGACCCTTCGCCCTACAGTCCCCTGGCCTGGCTGCCAGCCTGAGCTCCTTACTGCATTACTGGGGTTGCGTTCCTTTCTGTGGTGTCTCTTCCTGTCGTGTCTGACCTGGGTGCCCCTTGATTTGGCCCCCAAGCTTGCTCCCCTCTGTGCCCTTCGCGCAGCCCTCTGTCTCCTCATCCTAGCACCAATTCTATCTCTCCTTCCCCTCGTGCTTTTTCCTGGAGCAGGGGCCTCCTGCTCATTGGGTCCCTAATACCTTTTGGTGGGGTCCGTCCCTTACCTAGGCTCCTTGATTGGGTCCTGGCTCTTGTCCCTCTCTGCACCCACCGTGACCCCCCACTGTGCCCTCACATGGCCCTTGATCCTCATCTGGGCCAGGGCACCTTATGGGAAACAGAACCCTGACCCTAGACTGGGCTACTTGCTCTCCCCTAGGCCCTTGGGTAAGCACTAGGAAACCTGACACCTGGCAGTGGCGCTGGGCCTCAAGCCTCCTTCCCCCCTGCTGGATCCCCTGCCTTCCCTCCCCAGCCCTGTCCACTGTCCTGAGCCCCCTGCCCCAGTGCTGGCCCTAGGCTCTCCATTCCCTGGACTGGCTCCTCTCTTGAGCCTCTGGGGGTCCTTCTTGCTCCGTGCTTCCCTGGGCTTGAACTTTGGGCCTTGCTGGGGCCACTTCCCTGCTCCCCTTGTCTTCCCTGCATCTCAGAACCCTAGTGCAACCTCTGCCTGCCCTACCCGCCCTTCCCTGCTCTCCCCTAGCCTGGGTCCTCCTCTAGGTCTCTATCCTAGGGTCCTTTCTGTGTTGTGTCCCTGCTGGGCTCCTTTTCCAGATCTCTTTCCCAGGATGCTCATCAGAGCCAGTGGCTGGAACTGGGAGGTTTGACTCAGCGGTCTTCCTTTGAGAAAAGGTAGCAGTGCCCCTTGCCTGGCGTCTTTGGCCTCCTTCAGCCTGGGCCCTGCTCCTCAATCCTGACACACTGCAGTGAACCTGGGCCATGAGCCCTCCTCTCCCTGTGCCACCCATTCCCCTTACTCCCCTCTCTCCCCATATACCACCACAGCCAGGGTAGAGGGGATTCACACCTCCAGTCCCCTCTACCCTGGCTAACTTAGTATACAAGCTCCCTACAACACCCAGGGGATTATGGGCCTCACCCCACACTTACTGAGTTAGAGTCTTGGGATTAGCACCCAGGCTGAATTTTTAAAATAACTCAGGTGTTCCGTGAAAGAAAAGTGACCACAACACTCAGAGCGACCAAGAGAGCTTTATTGCAGCAGTGCAACAAAGGAGAAAAGAGAGAGAGAGAGCGCGCAAGAGAGAGAGCAAGAGAGACAGAGAGAGCAAGAGAGAGAGGCCCAGCAGGAGGGAGTTTTTATAGCCCAAATCTAACAGGGTATCTGGGTTTGCAAGCTGCCTTGTTGGCACACAAGGGGGTTAAGTGCTGGGCCTTGAGCGGCAGGCTGAGTGTTCAGCCTTAAGCAGGGGAGGCAAAGCGCTCAGCCTTGAGCGGGGGCTTGGGCGTTTGGGCTTGAAGCAAACAGGTGATAAAGAACCAGACAGAGGGTTGGAGTGGCCAGGTCACCCTGCAGCTAACTTTGTTTGGCATGCCCTGCAGACAGCTTACTCAGCCTGTCCTGCACCTAACATTCCGAATGAGAGTCAAGTTGAAAAACAACTGAGTTCCATCCTATAGAATCCTCCACCTCAGAGTTTCAGACTCATAGAGATAATCTTAATGCAAACACATCTGCATGAGGACATGCAGTAAGAAAAAGTTCTAGACCAAACACAATAGCCATAGATAATATCAAGTATGGCATGAGAAACAAATGCATAGATGAAAAAATAAACATAAATTGTCAGAGATGAGAAAAAGCATAGGAGAATAGATTCTGCTGTTCATTTTTTAAAATTGTAAATAAGGGCATCAGCTAGTTCTAATTTGAAAGGTAAGGTTTGAACTCTTTCATTATTGTGATGTAGTTAAAACCAGATAGAATATACATATAGAAATTATCTAGAATGTATACAATTTATTTTAAAGCTATACAACATTTCATTCTTATCCCAGAGTTATGAATAACAAAGTCCTACATAAGACTGCATATGTTGTACAGGAAAAATGGAAGTGTAAGTAATATGCTCTGAACATGTATGAGCATATATTCACAGCCACATTTAAACAAATTCCAGGTGGTCACATATCAAGTGAAAATAAGTCTAAGATTTGTAGTCTGGTAAGGAGAGGTTCTCTGAAGGGCACTCTGTGAAACGCATTTCTCTTAGTAGTAGCTCTGGTGGACTCAATACAATTCTAAGCACATTTCTTTAATCCTGGCCTCTCACTAGGTCAGCACCATCTGATTTCAAGCATTACTGTAGGAGACAGAGGGACAGTGATTATTGAAAAGGCTGCGACACACTTTCTCTGGAAATTGCTTTTTTTCTTTTTTCTTTTGATCATGCTCAGAAACCCTGATTCACCTTGGTTGAAAAGTCCCAGGATCACCTCTATTTCAGCATAGGGGACAAACTGAGTGCAGCTGGTGGTCCTCAGATGATAAATGCCAAAAACTTTGCTGAGGGATTTGGGTTTTTTGTTTGGTTTTGTTTTAAATTGGCTGCTTAAGAAAGTACTTAATCAGCTTCCTATATTCTTTGTATCAGTTCAGGAAGATTCATCTGGGTAATTTAAGGACATGGTCTGGAAGAGAATTTTCAGAGCTGGGAGGATAAACATATTTTAATATCAGATGGTCTAAAGGATCCTGGGGTTAGCCTTCACCTGAGACAATTCTCAACAGGTGGCCCAGTGACAATGATTCAAGGCAGCTCTTAGGTGCTGCCTGTTAACTTAGGATCATTTTGGTATTTGCCAGCAGCTTACCACATTCTCTTATTGTTTGTAGTTTGGGTGTTTATATTTACAATTATATTTCACAGTGATCATTTATTTGATCTCTTCTTTCCAAGGTCTTTACCTCTACATCCTTTCTGGTCTATTTTTGATTTTTAAAAAATTTTTTAGATTTTAATTTTTTGGTGCAAGGGATCAAACCCAAGGCCTTGCACATCTTTCTCTTGTTTCACTATGTCAGGTGCTATTTCTAGTGCAGAGTCAAATAGTAAACAGCAGCTACAGCCACATTCTTGTCGTGTCGATCTACATCAGAGCACCACCGTGTTGTTTACCCATTGAGAATGATGCAGGTTGCCATCCCTCTCAGTCCCCAGATGAAGTGACACTATTAGGTTTTATGTAACAGGACCACCCAGGCATTCCTGGAATAAACTGCAGAACTGACAAATATAAGCAGCACAAGCCTGGCTGGGCCTAAAAAATACTGCAGTACCTTTTCTCAAGTAAATAAATGAACAAACCAATGTCTAGACTGAATGATCATCACAGGAAACACACCTCATCTATCTCTGTATTTGTAAATTTTGAGATATATGCCCTGTAAGAAGCATTTTCAAATGTCCTTACATATTTGTAACTGAGTATTTAAGTGACAAAGCCAGATGACTAGAGGAGATCTCAACCCTCAGAGTCTCTTATTACCCACTACACTCAGTGTACCAGCCAGGAAGATTTTGGAGGGTCAGGGGCCCAGGGAAACTCAACCCTGTTGCCCCTTCCCGTGGGTCAGCTCTCACTGCCATTTGCAGTAGGTCACCTTCCAGAGCAGTGATTTGCACAGGAGAGACAGCAGCTCCTTTTCTTCTTTACTAGACTCAAAAACTGAGACATGTATTATAAGGCTGAGGATTATAAATAGGGTGAGATGCCAGAGACCCCACAAAGGCATGATTTCTCAACTCACTCCAGAGTGTACAGGTGTGTGGGGAATGGAGAAGAGAGATAGGCAACAAGAGGAATGGCAACAAAAAACGACATTCCCACTGAGGTCTGGCAGTGAAGGATACAAAGATATCAGTTTACCAGGAAACTCCATAATATTCTCTAGCCTGGTTATCTTACCATGTTTAAAGGCAGGTGAAAGTATTTTTTATTTAGAAACTGTTATGATAAAATTATGCCTAAATTAAATTTATAATTATATCTATGTTTGGGTATAAAGTGATGTTAATGATTTGCAAATAATTAAATCAAGATAATTAACATCTGTCACCTTATGTGAGGGTATTTCACAGTGTATAAATACTCACTCCTATTATTGAGCGATAGTGGTTAAGAGCCTTGCCTTGATAATCTAACAACTCTACGTGTGAGCTCCAGCTCTGTCAGTTATGGGTTGTGTGATCTTGGGCCAGTATAGTGATTAAGCCTTCATTTTCACATTTGTAAAGCAGCGATAATACACCACTCTCCTTCTTAAGGTTCTTGTGTGGATGAAATGAGAAAATGTACATGGAAGTACCATGGAAACGCGATAAATGTCAGCTACCATTATTTTTTCTTTAGTTTCTATAAGTAATATGATTCTTTTACATTTCACGCAATGGGGCTGGTGGGGGAAACCCAAGTCCTTTGGACAAAAAAAAAAAAAGAGCTATTTATATCCCTGTAGTTTTTAATGATGTTAAGAACTATAATACAACTTCCTATAAAATACATTTTAGCTCAAAGCCAAGGGAGGTGTGATTCAGAATGTTGAAAAGTGTATGGCTCTTGGACTTGAATAAAGTCTAAGTGCCCACAAATTCAGAGGAGTCATGAGTCTTTAAAATAGTTTGTTTACAAAAATTACACACACACACACACACACACATATGTATATGTGTGTGTGTGTATGTGTGTGTGTGTATAATCAGCTATAAAATGGTCATGCAAAGCAATATTCGTTACTAGTGAATATAATATGCATATACTAATATAGACATTTAGGCTTTTTTGTTCATATTGTATTCTATTTTAAACACATTAGTCAAAACCCACAAGAGGAAATTTCCTGAATATAAAAAGGATATTTATTGGAATAGCAAGTGAAATATTTAGCTCACAATATGACACATTCATCAAGCCCATGGGTCAGCACCCTTTTTTTTTTGTAACAAGATAGTAAATCCTTTAGGCTTTGCAGGCTGGTAGATGTGTGTTCCAACTACTCAACTCTGGTATTGTAGAGGAAAGCAATTACAGACAACTTATAAAATAAATGAGTGTGATTTTGTTACAATACAATCTTATTTATACTGGCTTGTGATGCTAAGGCAGGAAGATTTCATGATCCTCAAAGCCAGCTTCAGCAAAAGCAAGGTGCTAAGCAACAGACACTGTCTCTAAATAAAATACAAAATGGGGCTGGGGATGTGGCTCAGTGGCCCAGTGCCCCTAAGTTTATCCCCAGTATCCCCTACTGGGAAAAAAAAAAGTGGCAGGCCAGATATAGCCTGAGTGTTTTGAGATAGATAGATAGATAGATAGATGAAAGATAGATAAATAGATATAGATATAGATATGGAGACAGAGAGAGAGGGAGAGAGAGAGACAGGGAGGGAGAGTGTGTGTCATGCATTGCATTCAGGATGTTTTGGTCAAATGTGAAAGATGAAAAACTAACATGAATCACTGAATGCTTCAGAAACAAGCTTAAGTAAATGTGATCTCTGTACTATGTAACAATTTGTGCACTGTCAACAAAGAAGACAATTGTGTGAATATATGGGTACATTATATATATGTAACATGTTACAAGTATTTAATGTTTAAATCTTATATATATTATGAAAAGCTTCAAACTATATTGGGCTCTTTCCTTTCACAGCTACAGCCACAGCCAGGAGGATGCTCAGGCTTCAGAAGAGGTGCCTCCAGTTTCCCCTATCCTGGCAAAAAGAAGGTCTGGTTGGATCCCAATGAGACGATGAAATCTCCAATGCCAACTCATCAGCAGATCTGGAAGCTGATCAAAGATGGTTGATCATCCACAAAACCAGTGACTGTCCATTCTGGGGCTCCATGCCAGAAAAATACCTTGGCTCCCCAGAGACACAGGCATGTGGGCATAGGTAAGCAGAAGATTACAGCTAATGCTCCAATGCAGGAGAACCTCACCTGGGTGCAGAGGATGTGGATTCTGTGTAGGGTGCTCAGAGATACCGTGAATCTAAGATTGACCACCACATGTATCACAGCCTCTATCTGAAGGTAAAGGGCAATGTGTTCAAAAACAAATGGATCCTCATGAAACATATCCCCAAGCTGAAGGCAGATAAGGCCAACAAGAAGCTTCTTGACTGACCAGGCTGAGATCTGCAGGTATAAGACTAAGGAGGGGGATTCTACCTCTTGGGTCCCCTTCTTCCTCCGGGAGAAGTCTTTTCTGCTGTCCTTTAATAAACTTCTAATTTCTACTCTGACCTTGCCTCAGCATGCTTCTTTGGTGTTATTCTTCAACATTGGGGAAGCAAGGACTCGTCACCGGTCAACAGCAGTAACATATTGGAGGTCCCAGACCGAGATTCTACACCAAGGTAAGTGCATGCACCCCATGTCTGTTTGAGGTGCATCTTTCTCTCTCTTTCTTTCTGGAGGGTAAGGTGGGCACCCGACGGCTACTTAAACGCAATTAGTGCAGCCACCACTCTTCAAGACTCGGGTGAGAGGTTTCCCGGCCTAGGCAGCTCTCAATCACCTGTTCAATACAGAGCAGGCATGTTGGGTTCTGCCAAAGCCGCTTCCAACTTTTCTGTCTGGGCCCGGAGAGCAATTGGCGTGAGTACACAGTGTCCCGAATCCTGATCTGCCTCAGATGCGTGGAGGTGGAGGAAGGAGTTTAGAACAACTGCGGAATTCCGGTCTGGGCTACACTCAGATGATTCCTAAGGTTCCTTTCTCTTGAGCCCCCTCCCGACGGCCCTCAGGGGTATCTAGGGTGATCTGTAGATGAATGGCACTGAGGGAAAGCCCCAATCACATTTGCCTCCATATGGGCTATGCAACACTCCCAACCCCGCATCCATTCCCTCCTGGATGCTCCCCTTCCTTCGCAGGTCAGAAATGTTAGCAATTCAGGTTGTAGGACTGAGAGAAAGGCATGGGATACTTAGCAAAATCTGCCCAGGTTCCCTAAGATGCATAGGTAACTTTCACTAGTCTGTTTTACCTCCCCAATGTTTAAAATGAGCTGTGTTCTCTTTAAGCTACTAGAGAGGCATTTTTAGAATCAACTCCTCTGGTAATCTGCTACCTTACAACCAGTAGATATCCCTTAACACTTAGGCAGCTCCTTTAGTCTACAGAGCAAAGGCAACAAAAGAGCGCATGTTTCTCTTTTGCAATGGGTTTTTAGTGGCCAGGAGGATAAGCAGTAATGCCCTTAAGTCTGAATCCTCCCAGGGTCTCTGGCACAGGGCAAACTGAGACCCTAGCACTTTGCTAAAGGGGACCAAAAGCCCCTTGGCAAAGCAAGGTGAGAGATGGGTTTTCTGGACCGTTTAGGAAGCTCAAGCTTAGGGAGACATCCCTAATGAGAACAGTTTTCTCTGGTGCGGCGTGGGCGCCGGAGTCCTGTTTTCTTATCACTCAGATGGGAGCTTCTCTCTCTCCAATACGCCAGGTGCACCACTAGCCTGTGTATTGAAAAATTGGGATAGATTTGACCCTCAGACGCTCAAGAAAAAGCGCCTCATTTTCTTGGCCTGGCCTCAATACAACTCTCTGATGGAGAAACCCAGCCACCAGAGGGAAATATCAATTTTAATACAATTTTACAGTTTGATAAAATTTACAAAAAAGGAAATGGTATGAAGTGCTGTATGTTCAGATTTTCTTTGCTCTAAGGGAAAATCCTAAATTATGCCAACAATGTAAAGTAGACTTACCTATGATGGAAAAGAATCAGGAGGACCCACAAAATCTCCATCTGCTGGCCTCCCTGCGTCTTCCCCAACAGGCAAACCAAATATATTACCTCTACAGGAAAATTTGGGTGGATCAAAGTACATAAAACTGACTCTACTGGAAAGTTAGGAGATATGCCAGATTGCCTGGAATCGATCTACCAAAGGAGCTAATCCTGTAAGTAAAAGGGGAGACTGAGGGACTCCCAGCAGCTGCCAAAGACATTTTTGCTTTGGGGAAATTCCTCATTCCTTCCCTGCACTGTAAGGATTGCTCCATCTCTGTCTACTTAAAAAGAAGGGACACTGAATGCAGTAAAGTCATCACACTGAGACCCTTGATTTTACACCTATAGTTGCCCCTATGTGAAAACATCTGGTCCACTCATGGGGAAATCTATGGTGCCACTGATAAGAGTCATAATTAAATGGAAGTTCAAAACCTGGAGAGATTTTTTTTTCTTATCTGGTCTGTTTTAAAGGTTATTATAGATTGTTTCTTGGGGATAATCTAGGCTAAATGTGTGTCTAAAAGATGATGTTTCATTGTAACATCTGGTATCTAAATGAGTTTGAAGCATTGCATAATCTTGCAGTTAAAAGTTGGGGTTAGGTAATTGTTTAGTTTGTGATTTCAGATAATTCATGCCGGAGAACTTAAATACTTAGGATAGAAAATTAAAAGAACTCTACTTCCAAGTTGGCAAGTAACTCCCAATCATTTAGTTTTATTTTGAACTGGGTAGCCTGAGAAGATTTCACTAGGTGTACCAGTGCATTAATTTGGGCAAGGATAGTAAATTATATGGTATCTGTTCCCCTCAGTGTGTAAGATTTAGGAAAAAATGTTGAATTGGAACGTTGGTCTGGCTTATTGAAATAACATTGAATAGCAACAGTCTTAAATTTTTAAAGCTTAATTTTGGATATACATGGTAGTGTGTGGTTCTCTTTTAAGATTTTTTTTCAGGTGATTTAATGTAACTTAATACTACTTTAGAAACTTCAGAACAAAGGAAGTGACTTAATGATCCTAAAGAAATTTCTTCTGATGGTAGAGATCCTATTTTCAGTTTTGTGTGAGCAAGTTTTTCTAGTGTAGGGAAATGTAAAGGTATGAAATTTTATAAATTGTATCTTAAACTTGTATCATAATTTTCAACATCCAAACCTGAAAATTGTGACTTATGGTTAAAATGCCTTAGGCATGAGGTTTCTGCTCAGAATTCCAGTTTTCCCAGTTCCTTCCAGACCTCAGCCAGGACTTAAGTTGATATGCAAATAGAAGAAGCCTGGAGCACTCGGTAGGAGACAGATCTGAGGCCCAAGAAAAAAAAAAGAGTAAAAGTGTCTTTTTATGGGAACTCAAACTAGATTAAACCAAAGAGTAAATTGTATGGCATTTACTAATTACTGGCTGGTCAATTTTTTTCTAGGACTTTTGCTTTTTTCTTAGATTCTGTATTTTTTTTTTTTTTTGAGCTCATGATTTTGATCCTACAGACAAGTTAATGTTTTTCTGAAAAGTTCTATTTTTGATCAACTGGAGTTTTTTTTTAAACATTGCAATGAGATTTCACCTGAAAAAGCTATAAGGCCTTTACTATTGTGTTGTGTTACACTTGTGTTATGTGTTGAATGTCGGTATGTCTGTATGTGTGTATGTCCGTATATCATGCAGTGATATGACAATTGATACATATATGAGGAGCGCTCATAAAAAATTTTTAAAAATGGATCCAAAACTCTTTGATTCACGTGATTCAAATGGCTCAATTTAAATTTGGTAAATAGATGAAAAAAAAAGATGTCTATAAAATTTACAAGTATTGTTTCAAAATGTGAACAGAAGGAGGTTAACAGATGAAAAAGAAAAACTAGAAGGTTCTAGGTATGGATTTAATAGAGGGAAAATGTGTTTCTGGATAAGAGTCTATATGATTAAGTAATTAAGAGGGTTTAAGTAAATGATATAAAGAAGGTCTGTGTAAGTTGCTTATAAGTGTAAGTTTTTGAGCAAGTAATCTTAAAGAAATTAAACAGCTGGTTAAACAAGTGCTGTTGTTTTATAGAATTGTGCTATGTTATTTCTTTAAAAGCTAAACTTGGTTAATATAAAAACATCAATGTAATTGGTGCTATTAATGTGTTCATATCTTCCAGGTATACAAGTCTGTAAGGTAGAAGCTTCAAAAGAGCATTATATCAAGCTGGTGTTCTAAAGTTGTATGGTAATTTTAGGCTTAAAAAGAAAAACATGTTGGAGATTTATTTATATCATTTGTGTTCTATAACTGGACTTGTTATCAATAAGATATGTAAAGTTCTATGTTACTTTTTACACTGAGATACAATTTAAATGTATTTTTAAGTTAATGAGAGCCTAATCTGTGTGAAGGTTTTATTGCAAAACACAAAAGTACATTACTACTTTTCTACAAAAGGTTAAAAGCTTTCAGCTTTTCTTTAATTCATGTTTTAGGTGTGATATTATATTGTGTTAGCTAATATTCATGTGAACTTGAACAACAATTTATGTAGGCTTTATAAAATGGTGTCTAAAAAGCAAAGATCAGCTTCAGAGCTATAGTATTTAAGATTCATGAAGAGCCCCGCCTTACCTGAGATAAGGCTCTATGTCCCATCTCACTACATGTGAAAGTGACTATGAAAGAAGTAGGCCAGATTTCAGTACATTTAAAGTTGTGTCCAAAAGTTGGTTTTTGTCACGATTACTAGGATCTCAAACAAGGGATTATAATGTATAACTCTGCCAAAATTCAAGGTAGCTATTACATGAACTAAATATGTTTTTACTCTTGATAATTTAATTTTGTAGTTTTCTTATAAATGATTTAAGATTGCCTGTTAATGTTTTACAGAGGTACTGATTTAAGAACACACAACCTGGGTTAATTTAAGATAAGGAGTTATCACCTACAGGAGAGAGAGATAGACATTAAAGCCCAGTACTCTTAATATAAGGCTGTTGAAACTTATTTGCTGGATGTTTAAGATTAAGTTTTAAAATTAGTTAAATTAAAAGAGCCAAGAAAACCAATATTTGGCTCTTGCCCTCTGAGTCAGTCTGAATCAGGGAATAGGGGACTTCTCCAAAGAGCTTTGCAACTCTGGGCCACATAACCTCCCGATCAGGGAGATTAATGAGACCAGTGGAGGACAGAAAGCCAATCAGTGCATTTGCTGTGAAGAGGAGGGTCATCAGAAAAGGGAGACATCCCTGATGCTTCCAAGGGAAGCCACATGGTCAAGCAAGGCCTGGACCCATCCTAGCGCAAATAGCACTAGTGGAACTGAGAAGCTGCTGTGAAGTTCCCCGAGGACTCCCAGGGAAACTCAGCTGACTGTTAACAATAGATGGAAACAAAAGTCAGTTTGACTTGCTTCATCTTAAACACTTAGCAAAGACAGTCAAAGCCAAAACACAGCTATTCCTGGACATTTTAAATGATAATAATAGTAAACTGGAGGCTGCAAAAGAGATTCTCAGACAGGAATGCCTGATAACTATCAAAAGGAACTGCCAGAGTAGTTTTTAGTTTAAGGCCTTTATTTCTAACCAACACAGGTAGGCTTAATGTTTGCTAGTATGGTTATCCAGTCCTAAGTAACAGAATCAAAGATTTCTCTATTAGACACAGAGGTCATACTAGTAAAAGGATTTTGCAAGATCAGATGACATTAAATTATTAAACTGTATCTTAAGGAAAAGGACATCTGTAACCCTAAAAGTTAAATGTTGTGTTTACATCCCTGACATTTCTGGCAATGTGACAAATATCCTTAAAGATTTACATGCTCAGATAGAAGCCATGTCCTCAGCAACTTTGTCATGGAAACAATGTCTTAGCTCCTGATTCTTGGTACTTCCTGGTGGAAAACATAGTTAGTCTTTGTCTTTGCCATCATACTCATTGGCATATTCCTGTGCTATGGCATTTATTGCTGCATAAATATGGTTCCAGTACTAATGAATTCTTGTTTCTCTTATAGACCATCCATCACTCAAATGGCCCTCCAGCCTATTACTTCTCAATCAGACTTCTATCATGGATCACCCGATAGACCCGATTTTTAAAGGGGGACTCCAAACTGCTTGCCCCACATCGTCCCTTTTCAGCCTGAAGAAGCCAGAAAGATCTTCTTCACCCCCCTTCCTTACAGCAGTAAGGAGTTCCCAAATTAGAGGGGGGAATGAAGCCAGATTTAAAGTTAGGTAGTCAGTGTAGTTAGATAAATCGGGTCTAATACCGAGTGAAATCTAAAATGGAAGGCCATGCTGAGAATGATTCCAGGAAACGCAGGACAACTCATGGAATGTTAATGAAGTCCTGAAAAGGCCCTAGGCCGAAGTCCATCCCAAAGAAGTGTTAATGAAGTCCTTCCTGCTCAGACTACTTCTTTGGCCCACCTGTGTCCCACCCCTCGGGCCTTCCAACTTACATTCCATCACCAAAACTATAAAAAGGGGAAACAACTGCACTTCCACGGATTCCACCTCTTGGGTCCCCTTCTTCCTCCGGGAGAAGTCTTTTCTGCTGTCCTTTAATAAACTTCTAATTTCTACTCTGAAAAAAAAAAAGACTAAGGAGGCACACAAGTGGTAGGAGGAGCGCTCCAGGCCAAGGAGGAGGACATCATCAAGACTCTGTCCAAGGAGGAAGAGACCAAAAAATAAAGCTCCCCTCTTGTGTTTGTACATAGTGGCCTTGATGGTTACATAGATACTCCTTGAAATAAAAACAAGCTTTATCTGTTAAATATATATATATATATATATATATATATATATATATATATATATATATATATATATATCTCCACAATTTTAAAAGTTAACAGTTTTATAAATCATCCTTTTTACAACAAAAGAAATACCACAGTCTGGCTGGGCAAAATAACCAGGCGGTGACTAGCAACTTGTGAAGGTTGATACAGCAGGAGCGGGAGCCTCTTTATTACAGGACGGAGAAGTATATATACATAACTGAACACACCGCTTGTTCTTAATTAACATAAACTAGACACAGCAGTCAACCAATAAGGAATCCTCATCATCTTAATGATTACACACAGCTTAACTTAATTGATGTAATCTAGACACAGCAGTCAGTCATTAAGGAATCTCCATTATCTTAATGACTCGCTGGCGTTACTTCTCAAACCACTCCTCTTGACAAAGTGCCAGGCGCCATCTTGACTTGTCTGTGGCTCTCAACAAAGAAATACAATTAATCTGGTCTTTGATTTGTGAGGTTTAAAGAAGTCATGTTACTTGTTTTAAAACCAGTAATAGTTCATTACTCTCCAAATATTTCTGCTCTGTTTCACATACTTTAATTTTTTTAAAATTTTCAACACCATTCTGAACTTCTTTCACCATTACATAAAATGTTCAAATTTTCAGCATTGAATTTTATTAGAAATGTATAATTTTCTTGTTGAAACCCATGTCATGAAAGTCTATGGATATATTTAAAAAGCTAAATAATGAAATGTAACTAAACCATAATATTCAGAAAGAACTTTAAGTGCATCCTGATGATGATCACTGGTAAAAACTGGCAAAAACAAAAATCTTAGTACAAGAATGTGTAAATGTAGTTGGCAACCTTTGGCTGATATGGAAAATATTAGAAAATGAAGCTGTCAAGTGTCATTTGTAAAATAAAAGCTATGCTTAACAGAGGACAACTGGTTTTTTTTTTTAAGTCAAGCTCTTTTTTACAACCATATAATTTATATATTTAAGATTTTGTTTTAACCATTGTGGTTAGAAATAATAATTCTATACTTAAGCACTTAGTTCCAGTCTAGAAAATGAAGCACTTTCTGGCTAATTCTATCAGTTTGACAACTCTATTTTTTTGGAAGATGAACTAAAAGTGACTGCTTTTTCATTATGAGAATGAAAAATCAATGGAACTTTAAATCATCACACTGTCTTTATAAGTTCCAAAACACAAAATGTAGTGATGTGCATAATGAGCTCAGAAGGCTTAGAGAACATTATGGCCTGTTTGGGCTGCACTATTTTCTGCATTCAGAAAGCAGTTCAAGAATTTGAAACTGAGCAAGATCTGGACATCTACTGAATTATTTTTTTCAAGAGGACCTTGGTTCAAGGGCAAGAACTTAATGTTTCCTGACAAAAAAGACAAGTCACTTTCTTCCTTTCTTTTTTTTTTTTTTTTTTTTTTTTTTTTTTTTTTGGTACTAGAAACTGAACCCAGGGGTGCTTTACCACAGAGCTACATCCCCAGACCTTTGTATTTTGAGTTCTCCCTAAATTTCCCATGCTGCCCTTGAACTTGAGATTCCCCTACTTCACTGAGATTACAAATGAGTGTCACTGTACCTGGTATGTGTCAATTTTTTTTTACAAACCAAACTTGAATGGCATTTAATTAAATAGCAAAGTTTGAGGTCATAGATGCATAACCTTGTATATCAACAAGCAGTTCCTTTGAGTTTGTTGAGTGAGATGAAATGTGCTTAGAACAGTACCTGACCTAATAAATTCTCAGTACACTTCACCATCACTTTGTTAAGATCAATATTTCTTATTGTGTACTGTATATCTTGGGATAGTGGAACTCTGATACTTTTGCCAATGGCCATGTTCACAGCCCACAATCCTCGTCCCTGCCACCTGGTCCTTCTCCCACATCCTTGGGCAGTGGTTTGCAGACAGGTGCACACCAGCATCACTTGCAGGTTCATCCTCTCCTCTGACCTCCTTCTTCACCTGGGTTGCTGGCCTCTGTTCCGTGGTTCCCAGGCAGTGCTCATGTAATAAGCAATCAAAATTTAAAAATTTAACTTATCTTTTTAAAATATTCCTCATTAGGAGCTCTAGATCTTAGGAGAGTAAAATAAATGGAAGCTAGCTGGGTTCAAATTCTGACTGAATGACTCATTGGGAGTGCAATTTGGAGCACATTATTAAACTAAGATCAGCCTGTTAGGCTATGGGATTAATACTACCTATTTCATAACACATAGTTGTTACAGAAGTAAATAAGATAAATGGAATTAAGCACTTTGCATAATGCCCAGCATGGAATAAATAGGAATTACTAAATTTCAGTGCAGTGTTTTTTACACCTTATAATTATTGATACCAGATTGCAGATCAAAGTTATCATACAGGGCCCTATTTTCATGTATCAATTGGAATTTAGCTCTACTAGTATCTAGAACTGCAGTAGCAACAAATAGTTTTTTTAATCAGTGTTATGAACTCTTGCAGCAAAAATACATTAGAAAAAAAGTTAACAAAATGTAGTTAAATTTAAAAAGTATATTCACATACGTGCATAACGAGCTAAAGGCAGACCACAGTAAAAAAAATTAGAAAATTCCTCATGAGTTTCAGAAGTCTAGTTTGATCCCTGTTGAGCAGTTAGTCAACAAAAAACTTTCACTGTTTTAACACACCTCTCGCTTGGCTTTGTTTCATGGAAGAATTTCCAATCTGTTATTTTAGTGCTGTGCCAGTATGCATTTGATGAACTAGTTTTCCTGGGTGGTTTTCTATTTGTAACATTTGATTGATAATCAACCCAGATTTGTACACAAGAGTTGGGACTTTTAAAGTCATTAGGATGCTTTTTTGTATATATACAGCAAAGAGGCTATTTTCCAAATGATGCTGTTTTGCCAACATCATGAATGGGATGCTGCCAATTTGACTGGCTTGGTAAAAAGATCCTCTTTTGGTTTCAGGATGTCTTCTTGTAGGTCACAATTTGCTAAGTGTTTTTTTTTAACATGAATGGTATTTAATTTTATTGAATATTCTTTAACATATCCACAGTACCAGTACCTTGATGTGATGCATCCTCTTTATCAGCACTGTCCAATAGACCTTTCTGCCATGACAGAAATGTACGGTATCTGCACTGCACTGTCAGGTAGGATAGCCACCAGCCCATGTGGTTCCTGAGCTCTTGAAATAAGTGGTGTGTGTCTGAGGAACTGAAATTTAATTTTGTAGGATTTTAATTAGTTTAAATAGTCATACAAAGGTTTTGGTTCCTGTATTGGATAATTAATATGTAGGTTAGCAGAAGACATTTCAATTGGTGTTCATTAAAATTTTCTTTTCCTGACCTTTTTCCTTCCCTCCCTTCCTTCCCTTCCTTTCTTCCTCCCTCTCTCCCTCCCTCCTTCCCTTTCTCTCTTTCTCCCTTTCTCTCTCTTCCCTCCTCCCTCCTTCCCTCCCCTCCTCCCTCCCTCATTTCCTTCCTTCCTTTCTTTGTCTCTTGCACTGGAGCTCAAACCCAGGGCCTCAGCAAGCAAGGAAAGTGCTCCACCACTGAAACACATCCAAGCTTTCAGGAGTGTTTTCAATTAAAGTCCCCCAAAGTGCAAACAGTTTAATCCCCTTTTCACTTCCAATGTTTGAGACTACTGTATGTCCTCAAATTTCCTCTTAGGTGAGGCATCCTGTTTATCACATGACCTGGTTTCCAGATTATGGATCTTATTTTTTTTTAATCTTGTCCAACTCTAGGTTCACTGTCCTCAATTCCATATTCATAATAGTTCACTAAAATCCTGTAGTTTTTCAACACTTCTTGAACAAATCCTTAGTGTTTCCCCACATGGCTAATAGGTATATCTTCATTCTTCTCAAAATACATTACAACATTCTTCTCAAATTCCATGTTCAATTATTATTATGCGCTATATTTCAATTGTAATATATATCTTTGGTGTGGTTCCAAGGGATACTGGTAAAATTGGGAAAAGCTTGCATTGCACTGAACATATTTTATGAGGAATTTTATAAGATAATAGCTTAGCCCAAGTAAGGTTGAGTTTTCTTTTCAAAAATCTGCCTTTGGACTGGAGATAGAGCTCAAGTGTTGCCTAGCATTTTGGAGGCCCTGGGTTTAATCCCCAGCACTATAACAATAATAATGATAATAATAAAATTAAAATTAAAAATCCCCCTTGAACATCAAACTTAGCTTAAAAGAGAGGTGAGAAAGGAAAAGAACTATTCAATGGATACCCAAAAGATTTGTAGCTAAGACAAACTGTCCAGCTCCTTGGTGCCAGAAAATGTTTGTCATTGTTACTTGAAATCTCACAGAATCCCAAATAATTTAGGGCTTTCTCCAGATTGGGTCTTCATTCCTGGGGCCAACTAGAACTACTAAGAGTCATTTAAATACTTAGGTCACATTTCCAGAGTGAACCTCAAATAGCACTAGTTAAAAAAGAAGATAAGAGACAAAATGGCAGTCAACAAATTTCAGTGTTGTAGGGGAAATTTTTTTTCTAACTTTAAATTCAAGGGAATTTTATTTTAAACATTAACATGAAAAAATAAATAAATAAATAAATTCAAGGGAATTTTATTTAGATGAATACAAATTCTGTAATATAGAGCATGTTAAAATTTTTTTTAAAATGGGACTTGGAATTTAGGTTTCAGGTGAGTTAGATACTATAGCACTTTTACCAAGTACAGAGATGCTAGGAGGAAGAAATGTACTCAGCAAGACTAGGGCTAGTATAAGAGGGAAGAAAGAATACAGTAAGTAACATATAACACAGAGATGCTTCAGGTGCTATCTTCTACTAGCTGTACAACCTGTGGCAAGTTAACTAAGCGCTAAGAGAGAGTCAAAACATCAGTCCTTCTGTCCTGAGACAGTCTATATCAAAGCATCTTAGAGAACTTCTGAAAACATTAACAAGAATAAATAGGACTGGGCTGAATGTACACAAAATTTGGAAGAGAAATGGTATCTTCATAATACTGAATCTTCCTATCCTCAAAATGGTATACTCTTCCACTTATTTAGTTCTTTATACCAGAAATATATGTCATACTTCAATGTAGAATCTTTTAATCTCTTCTCTACACATCTCTGCTTGGATTTCCTAGCTATTTGATGTTTTCATGTTATTTTAAATATTATCACTTCACAAATTTCATTTTCTTATTGGTGTTAAAATATAAATATTAGGGACTTTTGAATGCTGAATTTTAAGCAATCTTTTTTTTGCAAAATTATTTATTAATTCTAATAGTTTACAAATTCCTTTGGGTTTTTTATAAAGATAAAATTTGTAAACAGAAAGATCTTTGCATCTTTCACTTCTTTTCCTTGCCTTATTGTTTGGCTAGAATTTCTAGTTCTGTACAATGTTGAATAGAAGTAGTAATTAGGGGCATCCTTGTTGATTACAGATCTCAGGGACCAAACTCAATATTTTAGTATAAGGCAGCCTGCTGAAGGCTAGACTGTATTCCTAATAGGAAAGTCCTTTTTGTTGTTGTTGTTGTTGTTTGTTTGTTTGTTTGTTAGGTTTAGCTGTTGAATTTTACTCAATTCTTTTTAAAACTTGGATCTATTGATATATTTTATTCCTTAAAAAATTGTGACAAATACAATTGGTATTCCAAATGTTAAGACACTTTTGTACACCATAGAGAATTAATCTCACTGTTATATATTGCTAATTTATTTTCTATATGTTTGATATTTTTGTGAAGTTTCTTTTAATCAAGATAAGAACAGACTTAGAGTTAGGAAGTATTTCCTTTTTTTGTTTTGAAAGAATTTGTATAACTTGGGGTAATTTCTTCCTTAAATGTTTGAAAGAATTCCGGGATAAGTCTTTACACTTTCTTCACGGAAAGCTTTTAAATAACTGATTGACTTGCTTATCATGTGTAAGGCCCTGAGATCAACCCCCAACAACCACCAAAAAAAAATGCATAATTAGGTGGGCTGTTGTAGTGGGAGGGGTGGGGGTCCCCAAGAGTTCAGTCGCTGTCCTCCACTGTGCCCATACAGCCACCAGCTTTTTTCTCCTTTCTTCCTTCTAAACCGCTTGCTGGAAGAGTGCAAAGATGTCCAAGAGGCACTGGTTGGACCTGGGGGAGGATTACCCCTCTGGCAAGAAGCATGCAGAGACCCATGGGAAAGAAGGAGATGGAGACCGGGATCCCCAAGATCAGTCTAAAGATCGAGACTGAGAACGTGATAGAGGAGATCAAGAGAGGGAGAGGGAGAAAGAAAAGGAGAAGAAATTGCGAGCTTCAACCAATGCTATGCTCATCAGTGCTGGATTACCACCCTTAAAAGCTTCCCATTCAGCTCATTCAGCCCATTGGACACATTCTGCTCATTCAACACACACTGGACTTGCAGGACACACATCACTTCCACAGTGCATTAATCCACTCACCAATTTACCCCATACAACTCGATACTATGATATTCTGAAGAAACGACTTCAGCTCCCTGTTTGGGAATACAAGGATGGGTTTACAGATATCCTGGTTAGATATCAGTCATTTGTGCTGGTCGGCGAGACTGGGTCTGGTAAGACAACACAGATTCCACAGTGGTGTGTGGAGTATATGCCATCATTACCAGGACCCAAGAGAAGAGTTGCCTGTACCCAACCCAGGAGAGTGGCTGCCATGAGCGTGGCTCAGAGAGTTGCTGATGAGAGGGATGTGATGTTGGGCCAGGAAGTTGGTTATTCCATTCGATTTGAAGACTGCAGTAGTGCAAAAACCATCCTTAAGTATATGACTGATGGGATGTTACTTGGTGAAGCCATGAACAATCCCTTCCCGGAATGTTATGGTGTAATAATTCTTGATGAGGCTCCTGAAAGAACACTGGCTACAGATATTCTCGTGGGTGTTTTAAAAGAAGTTGTAAGACAGAGATCAGACTTAAAGGTTATAGTTATGAGTGCTACTCTAGATGCGGGAAAATTCCAGATTTACTTTGATAACTGTCCTCTCCTAACTGTTCCTGGCAGCACACATCCTGTTGAGATCTTTTATACTCCAGAACCAGAGAGAGATTATCTTGAAGCAGCAATCTGAACAGTGATCCAGATACATATGTGGGAAGAGGAGGAGGGAGATCTTCTACTTTTTTTAACTGGCCAAGAAGAAATTGATGAAGCCTGTAAAAGAATAAAGCGTGAGGTTGATGATTTAGGTCCTGAAGTTAGTGACGTTAAAATCATTCCACTGTACTCTACACTTCCACCCCAGCAGCAGCAATGCATTTTTGAACCTCCACCTCCAAAAAAACAAAATGGAGCCATTGGAAGAAAGGTAGTTGTGTCAACTAACATTGCAGAGACATCATTGGCAATAGATGGTCTGGTGTTTGTGATTGATCCTGGATTTGCAAAACAGAAGGTATACAATCCTTGAATCAGAGTTGAATCTCTTTTGGTGACAGCTATCAGTAAGGCTTCAGCTCAACAAAGAGCTGGTCGAGCTGGACATACCAGACCTAGGAAATGCTTCAGGCTTTACACAGAGAAAGCTATAAAACAGAAATGCAGGATAACACCTATCCTGAGATATTGCGGTCTAATTTAGGATCAATTGTGTTACAATTGAAGAAACTTGGTATTGATGATTTGGTGCATTTTAATTTTATGGATCCACCAGCTCCTGAAACTCTGATGAGAGCCTTAGAACTTTTGAATTATCTGGCTGCTTTAAATGATGATGGAGATCTGACCGAATTGGGATCCATGATGGCAGAGTTTCATCTAGATCCACAGCTCACTAAAATGGTTATTGCAAGTTGTGACTACAACTGTTCTAATGAGGCCCTATTGATTACTGCTATGTTGTCAGGTAATAGAGGGAAAGGAACTAAAAATAGCCCAGCTCTTCAGAGTTTGGGTGGACTTCACTTTTGTTTGTGTTTTTTAATATTTAGTATGGTAGTGGATTTTATAGATGGTTTTAAGGAATTCATTTTGTTTCATGAATACCTTGTACATAGCTTCCTAATGGCATAGTACTTACAGAAGTAAAGTATGTCTTTGTGTGTAAAACATAGTAAAGCATTGGCTCTCTTGAGTGCAAATAAAAATCCCAGTAAGAATAAGATTGAATGCAATTGTACCTGAATTCTTTGGTAGGTCCATCAGTGTTATCCTTGAGGTTTATTACTGAAAAGTACAAGAAGAACTTTGGTCTAGTACGTGACAGTATTCAGTGAGCCTGTAACACATTTAAATTGAACCTTTTCTCCATGTATAGATGTGTATACCAGTGACAGTCAATTTGAAACCTGAATTTCAAATTTAGTATTAGAAGTAGTTTTAGGCTTAAAATATAATCTGATATTAATGTTCTTTTACAATGGCAGGAAAGCAGTTGGTAAAAGAAATATACTAATAAACTTGCCAATTTTTGAAAATTGGAATATTAAGCTGAAGAATTTGTATTATTTTTTTTGTAGTAGTAAAACTTAATCCACACATGATTAGTAATTTAGAAATTAGATTTTCCAAAAAGGAGATGGAATATTGTTGACAAGCAATTGGATAATTTTACAGCCTAAAATAGAAAATAAGCTTTTACTGATAATCAAAATATTGTATGCTACTCGTTTCAGTACTGGAGAGAACTAACTTCTAATTGCAGAGTGGTGTATTTAATGCCACGAGTAATTAAAAATCTTTTATGGAATTAAAGGATAAATTGAAAATTTGTCTAAATATAACATTATGGCTTAGTTTAGATGTGTGGTACATTCTAATGGTGTGAATTTTTTATTTAAGAAGTAGCTAAAATGTTTTCTTGCAGAGTTATGACTGATCTGACTCAGAGCAGATGGGTAGGGCAGTATTTAATCATTTAATTAAATTGTGGTCTCATTTGCGGAGGTGGTGATAGGTTGTTATCTGCCTTTCTTACATGTTTTGCTAGATTCTCAGGGTTGTACTTCTCCCAAGATTTTAGTTTGTAGGGAAAGTGTGGGGCCAGAATTAGCAGATGATTTGTGTTATATAGACATACTGTATAATACCATTGTTTGAGTTTAGAATATTCTCTAATATTTGCCATTGTGGTGAGGTTGAAAATCTTCCAAATATATCTCAATCTTATTTTAAATAGGAATTGTGCAAAACATAGGGTTTAGTGATGGTCGTCTTTAGAGAATAAAAATTTATGTACAGCAGTTTTTAAACAGGCCATTTGTGAAAAGTGTTAAAATAAGGAGTGAGGAAGAAATCATAGAATAAAAAGTTGTGTTGAGTTTTGTTTAAAACTTAAATTTATTTTTTTAAACTTTTTAGGTGCATATCAGAGGCCTTATTGGAAATTGCTTATTCATTCCCATTTAACTCTGGTGGCTAGTCCACGTTAACAATCACAGCTGTGAGATATTTCTGGACTTTATGAGTTACCTTGCTTCACTTGCATTAAGCAAGACTTAATATTTACTGTGATCATGTTTTGTTTTCTTTATTGCCTACCTTGGCATCTTTTGAAAGGGGAAACTGTATGGGAAAGAGTATTTTTCACACTGTATTTGATCTTGTTGTTGATTATTCCCATTATCTTTTATCTGAACTGATCATTTATTTTTTTTACTGATAAAGTTTTAAGAGCTTTAAAAATGTGTTGAAACACTCCCAAGCTTGTTAAGTATTTATTTTCATATTGCTTCTATGACTATGGAATTGCTAAAGTGAATTAAGGAAAGTTGTATTTCAAAAAATGTACTGCACACTTTGTAACAACTTAAAAGTTTTATGTGAATTAATATTGAGGCTCTAAACAAATACTGTAGTTACATATTTTGATGACCCTTGAAAATAATGATTGTTTCAGAATAATTGTCAGCTTTTTAAATAATAGATTTTCCTTTTATTTTGAGGTTTTTAATCAAATAAGCCTTTAAAAAAAAACCTTGGGGCTTTTTTTACTAATCATTTTATTAAAATGCTGGAAAACCAAAAAAAAATGCATAATTAACTAACTGATAGAATTCTACCAATCTGTGGGAACTCTGGGCTTGCTTTAGTTTAACTTTTTGTCTTTAACTTCATTCTGATTCAACTTGATATTAAGTTCTTCATATATTTTTAATGTTTGTGGGCTTTCTGGCAATATGTTTTCATTCCTGAGATTATTTCCCCTTTTATTGATTAGTCTTACTAGTGGTTTGTCAATTTTATTAATCTCTTCAAAGAATCAGCTTTTAATTTGTTTTTCTTTTAACTTTGTCTTGCAGTGATTGCTGCTCTTGCTTGTCCATCTACATTTTCTCCTTGAATTTTTTTTTAGTTGTGTATGGACACAATATACCTTTATTTATTTTTACGTGGTGCTGAGAATTGAACCCAGTGCCTCACACATGCCAGGCAAGTGCATTAACGCCGAGCCCCAGCCCCAGCCCCAATTTGTAATTTTTCTAGCAAGTGTAGGTAAGGCTATTAATTTCCCTCTAAATGTTGGTTTAACTGCAGCTCATATTTTTTGATTTGGCATCTCTTCATTATTAGTTTAAAATCTTTTCTAATGTTTATTTCTTCTTCAATCCTTGGGTTATTTAGAAATATGTTCTGTTTAATTTCTAAGCATTAAGACACATTTGAGGAGCTTCTAGTCACCTTTTTTTTATTAACTTCTGGCATATTTCTCCTGAGGTTATAGGGTATATTTTGAATTATTTAAATTATCTGAAATATTTTGAGGCTTTTTCATAGCCTATTTATTTTCTGTTTTGGTAGATTTTCCATATGGGTTTAAGTGAAATAGAAATTGTGTCCCTACTTAAAGTGTTCTCTGTATCTCAATTAGGTCAAGTTTGTTAACCGTACTCTTCATACTGTTTTTACAAATTTTCTGTTTAAAGGTGTACTCAGCAACCCCCATGACTGTGGATTTGTCCATATTTTCATTTTAGTTGTCTCTTCTTGCCTTACATATTTTGAAACAGTGTTTAGAATTGTGAAATTCTTCCTAGAGAATGGGCTTCCTTATCATTGTGAAATATTCCTCTTTCTCTCTGGCACTGCTTCTTCACTTGAAATCTCTTTCATCGGATGTTCGTGTAGTTAGGTGAGCTTTAACATTGAGAGTTCCAAGTTTCTTTTTCCAGCCTTGTACGAAGTAACAAAAGATTGGGTGATTCCACTTGTGAAAAGGTCAATAAAACAGGCAAAATTAAATACTATGTTCATGCTAAATTAAAACCCTCCAAAATAATACTCAAGATAATGTCTGGGTCATGTGGTGCACACCTGCAGTCCCAGCTACTTGGGAGGCTGAGGCAGGAGGATCTCAAGTTCCAGGCCAGTTTGAGCAACTTAGAACCTGCCTCATCATCCAATAGAAAAAGGGCTGGGCTTGTAGCTCAGTGGTAGAATGCTTGTCTGGTATTTTCAAAATGCTGAGTCAATTCCAGCACCCCCCTAGCCCAACCATTCAATAATATTTACCCTGGTAGGGGAAGAAACAGGCCTGTGATCAGGGAGGGATGTGTAAGTTGCCCATTAACAATCTGTTAGAGATATATGGGTAGATAGGAGTTCATTTTATTCTTTTTCTTTTTCTTCTTTTTAGGTGCTAGGATTAAACTGGCTGATTGTAAAGACATTTTAGAACAGCATAACATATCTAGCTTACTTATTAATGTATGAATATTATTTGAAATTTCTTATAGTCAAAAGCAAAATCCATACTTTATTTTTTACAAATTATTTCTACAAATGTTATAAATACATGCTTGTTTAATCATTTCTGGTAAATATGCATAACTATTCTTTTTTAAACTTTCCTTAGTAAACTCAAAATTCAATCAATGCTCATTTTCAAAAGATAGTCAGTTTGTTTCTTGTCTTCCTCTAGCAAATGAGAGGGCCCTAAGATTCCAGTGGTGGGCTCAGCATGAAATTCCCTGGGGCTAAGGGTTCAGTTGGTGTGGTCTGGGCTGATGTAGTAGAGGTTAGGTTTCAAGTGGCATTTCAGGGGTCACTGTGGACATGACCAATACAGCAATGACTGAGGACTGGATTTGGCATATTTGAGACCAGGCAGAATGAAGCAGCAGTTGACCTTGTCAGGAGGTTGAGGGAACAAAGTATTTAGGATTATGGAAGCCAGATTGGGATGTCTTCAAGCATCCCAATCCAGGAGAAAAGGGAATTACAAATATGGAAAGGGAAATAGTTGAAATCCCAAAGTATCAAAGAAGAAGAATTAGATATCGGTGTGAACTCAAGGTTCTCAAGGTTTACAATGTATGCTTACATGAGAGTGCACAACAATGTGTTTGTGTCTACATGTGTATATGTACAAGTTTGTCTGCCAATAGGCTTAAAACCAGTAACTTCCTAATTAGCTATGAATCCTTCTCCAGGCTTGGCTTTCACATACCATTCCCCATTTAAAGGAAACAGTGTTCCTTTGAAACTGTCTAATCTAGATCTGGGGTAGGGAAAAGTACAAGATGACCTTGTAACACTTTGATGTACCAAAAATAAGGAAGAACCCAAAAAGAAATGTAGACATGTCGAAGGAACTTAACAATGTAAAGAGATTCTCACAGACAAAATCTGGGAAATTTTCAGCATGAACATAAATGATGTAATATATTATGAGCTACTTAAGTAAAAGGAGAACCCAAGAGCCAAAACCAATATAAATGAATAAACACATAGAGAAGGGAAGATTCTTCTTTACGGTAGGATATCAAAGCAGAAATGGTGGACTCATAACCTGGGAATCAAAATAGTAACTTATTCAGGCAAGAATTTTCAACAGACTCAAACTAGCTGTCAACAGTTCAGTAAGAAATAGGACATTTCATGGTCTCTAGGAATCTCCTCAATTACTAACTTACAATGGAAAAGCTTTGTAGATACTATCCTAACCTAGTGGCCAAAGACCACATCACCAGAAATGGGACAAATAAACATTGTACATCTTCTAGTATGATACAATGAAAAGAATAAAGCATCATTTCTGATATTTATGACAAAAATGTGTATCCCGACTCTAATTATGAGAAATATTACAGAAACCCAAACTGAGCAAGCAACACTATACAAATTGGCCTATGCTCCTCCAGTGTCAAGGTCATGAATGAAAAGACCCAAAAACTGTTCCAGATGGAAGGAGACCAAAGAGATAGACAACTCAATGCACCATGTGATCCTGGATTGGGATGCTTGAAGACAGCAGCATTATTGGGGCAACTAGCAAAATGTGAATTCAATCTGTGGGTTAGATGTCATCATGTTAACGTCCAGAGTTTGATGTGTATACTATGGTTGTAAAGGAGTGTCACTGTTTAAGTACACACTCAAGTGGTTAGAGGTAATGGGGCATTATGTCTTTAGTTTTCAAATGATCCAAAAATATTTTGGTTGGGATTGAATCCGTAAATGTAAGTTAAATGACTGTCTTTACAATGTTGAGGCTTCTAATTTCTGATGTGATCTAAAATGTTATCTATGAAGATCTTTTATATCTTTTTTATTCTTAAGCCCTTCCATTTTTCATTTCATTATTAAAGAGATCTTTCTATAGACCTTAATTTCTGTTAGTGGCCCATATCCAGGAATACGACAGACTACTCCATACTGATGGTGAATGGAACTTTGCCGAACTACAGATATTCACTGAATTATCTACATATATGATCATACCAACACAGTACATTAAAAGTAGTTTAAAATACTCATAAATTCTCGTGAAATTTTCATCATGTAAAACAGGCCCATGGAGGGAAAGTATAAACAACCCTCTACCAATACTTCTCATAAACGTGAACAATATGCTTTGCACAAAGCTTCCTGGTGGTCTGGCAGCTCCATAATGCCCTTTCCCATTGCTCACATCTGTTTCCAATTGTCCTAAGACAACTTTCCAATGAACAATTTCTACCACATTATTGGGTAGCAGGGCACTGTGTATGCTCTGGGTACTCTAGAAACAGCAACCCCTTCTCAGGAGACTCTTGCTTCAGTGCCTCCAGGAAGCTGGAACATTCAGGCTGAAGGCTCCAAGCTGAACGAGATCCCAGGAAGGACATGAAAGTGCAACTCTACTTGTGAGGTTTGACTGGGTTGTATCCACATATTAAAACTGAAGGAGTTTAAATGTATGTAAGTTTTCTCACAGGATGATGAATAAGTTCTGGAAATGGACACTTGAGTATAGTTGCAGAACAATGTGAATATACTTAGTGTTCCTGAACTGTACGCTTCAAAATGGTTCAAATGGCAAATTGTATGTGTATTTTACAATATAAACATCTAAAGATGCATTTTCTATTGTTTAGTATTTCCTGCTGTTATTTAGTGATCACATACATTAAGAGCACTAACCAGCCGGGCACAGTGGCACATGCCTGTAATCCAATTGGGAGGCTGAGGCAGGAGGATTGCATGTTCAAAGCAAGCCTCAGCAAAAGCAAAGTACTAAGCAATTCAGTGAGACACTGTCTCTAAATAAAATACAAAATAGGGTTGTGGATGTGGCTCAGTGGCCAAGTGCTTAGGAGTTCAATCTCTGGTACCAAAAAAAAAAAAAGAAGCACTAATCAAAATTTGACAGCCCTGTATTTGACATTTGGATCTGCTTGCTGCATCTGTGGAAACTAAAAGCATGTCACTTAGCTAAGCCTCAGTTTCCTCATCTGTAACACAGGAATTACAAAATGCTTACTTACCCATCGGAGGTTGCTGTGAAATTTCAACTTGGTAAAGTCTACAACCACAGAAGAGGCTCAATAAATATTAGCTCTGGTTTTATTTTTAAGTTTTCAAACCAATATGATTCTTGTACTTTGTATAATGAAGGCTTAAAAAAAATGGGGTTAGCATAAAAAACGCCATTTGTTCATTTCTCCTTAGTCCTTAATGTTACGGAGAACTATAAGACAACATGCCCTAAAACCCATTTCATATTATAGTCAAGTGATGAGCCCATGTGTTGACCCCTGAGTCAATGGTTAATAATCTTAAAGTATCATACTCCAAGAGGCAGCAATTTCAGAGAAGCCACAATAACTTGATATACTTGAAATAATCGACATATATATATAATGTTTGTAGAAACCTATACATATAATTTTTATCAAGTATAACATGATCATACAAAAACTTGACTCGCAATATAGTTCATACATACCAAAAAAGGCTATTTTATTTTTGTAAAAATTGACAAGTAGATTGCAATTAAATACAAATTTGCAAGCTTTTTGTCCACTATGTAAATATTAAAAAGTTAAGTGAATTGCCAATGCTTACATACATACTATAACAACACAAATGGTCAAAGATGCACTAGAACATTATGTGGGCAAAAATATATTCATACCCAATCAAGATTTTTCAGGCACTTGCATTCAGAAATATTTTATGAACCAGTACCAGGTTTGCTCCAAAATAAAGCTCATTTTCCCCTACTGCCCCTATTTGTTGAGAATAATATTAGACGTTAAGGATGCATTTACATGAATCATTTTATAGAGAAAATAATTTGAAATTTAAAATTATAATACTTATTTTATGCACAACTTCAAAAACACAGAATTTAAAGACAATACCAGTGAGGCACTATCATTCTATATGACTAAAACACTACCATTCTATATGATTAGTAAACACGATACAAGGCCAAAAGGCAAAATACACACTTTGGCCTCCTATACAAAAGGGGTTCTGTCACAACATTCTTTCATAAAATAAACACAATACCACAAAACAAAATGAGAAAAAGAAAAACTGAATTTTGACAACCCTACACAAACTGTGGCATTTCAAATTCAAGGTCTTGTAACTCTTCCATTTGTTTTAGCCTGAGTCCCTGGCACATTGGATTCATGTCAGGCAGGCCGAGCTCCTCAGAATTCTCTTTAGGCTCAGCAGCTGGCTGCAAAGGACAAGCTGATGTGCTGTCTGCCCCTGGAAGGGATTTCTCCACATGACTCAGAGGAGTAAGAGCTGTGTTAGGAGGTACTGCTGCTGAAGGTGAAGCTGGTCTCTCCTCAGTCCCTCTGACTTTGCTGGTCGGGGTAGGTGGTTTGTAAAATGTTGTCGCGAGATGGGGCTGCAGTATTCTGGGTGTTCTTGCAGGAGCAAGATGGTGAGAATGAGAGGACCGTCTCTCTGATGCCTTTCTTGTTGATCTTGCTGGCGTGTTGGGCTGTGTGGCATCGCTGGAATGGTCACCACTAACCCTAATGCTCATTGTCACTTTTTCCTGGAGTGCACTTGGCACAATCACTGCACTCATGCCAGTTAAGTTCTTTGGTTCACATTGTTGTCCCTGAGGTTTTTTTGGGGGGAATCTGCTGATCAAAGCCATTAAATTGGGAACCAACGGTAGTAGGGGTATCTTTTCTATTAAGTCCTTCAAAGGTAAGATTCTGGCAAAACTTGTCTGAATTGACATTTCCCACATTTCTGCTGTTTCTCTCATTAGGAGAGCTTGCAAGATGGAACCTATCTACAGGCCAACAGAAACATCTGATCTTGGTGCTTGGCATAGGTCTCTGTGTATCATTTGTTGCCACATCAGATTTCAGACTAAGTGGTTTCATGGTTTTACACATATTGTCCATCTTTTGGGATGATGATTCAAGTTCTTTGTTATCTGAAAAAGAAGAGATAACTTCATGGAGCTTGGTTAATAAGGAAGTGTGGTTATTTATAAATGGGCACTCTCTCAAACAACACAGTCTTACATATTTTTTCCAACATGATTTTCTCAGTCATCTATGCAGAGGAATTAAAAATCCATACAGTATTAAAGGTACATTTTTAATTAAAGCATTACTTTTTTAAAAATTTATCTTAATCAATAGAACAAATAGCCACAAATCACATAAAATTAAAAAGAAAACACTTCCTGAAGTAATTTGTTTTAATATACTACCCATGAATTAATATTTTCTGGGTTAGAACTTTCCTGATTTCAACAGGCAGACAATGGTAACTCTAGAACAGTAACACTATTCTGACAACCAACAAATGCTATGTCCTGAATCCCAAGGACTTTGCCTGTCAATTAATCTGCTTTCCAGCTACGTTCTGTCCATACTGAGGGCAACACACCAGAGAGGATCTGGATGCTCTCCCAGCTGATCCACTAATACATGGCAACATCCTCTGATCAAAGGAAGGTTGAAGAGCTGTCAAAATTACCATTCTGCTACTGGTCCTGGTGACTCCAGATTTACTTCCTTCTCTTTCTCCTCTACTCTTGTCCCAAGTCCCTGTTTTCTCACCTAGAACCCTAGCACCTCACACTCTGACTTTGTTGCATCTACCCCAGAAGCTCCTGTTGCTAGGAAGGTGCAGCCTTCTGGCCATGATCCTCCTCTCCCTGCTGAGAAACATCAGACAACTTTGTGCCTTGCCAGTGGTCTGACGGCTTTCCAACAGCCTTATTCATAGCCCACAGTCCTCATCCCTGCCACCTGGTCCTTCTCCCATGTCCTTGGGCAGTGGTTTGCAGATAGGTGCACACCAGCATCACTGGCAGGTTATCATCTCATCTGATCTCTTTCTTAACCTGAGGCTGCTGGCCTCTCTTCCCTGGTTCCCAGGCAGTGCTCATGTGATTTGCTGCCCTGGGCCCTTCTTCACATTGATAGAAGGGAGCTGAGCCATTGTGGTTGGATGAGCATTTTTACAATCCTGCAGAACTTCTAGCACCATGAAGAGTGCAGGCTCTGCAGCCGGCTGCCTGGGTGCTGGCTTAGCTCCTGCTCCAGTTCTGCCCTGACCAAGTCTAGTGCACTAGCCCTACCTGCCTTCTTCTGTCAAGACAGACTCCTATGTGGAGATATGATGGCATGTGGTGTTAATGATCTACTAAAGAAAAGGCTCAGAATTACCTGGTATGTCATGAAAACTTTAAAATATTTTAAAATCATTTATTGTTATTACTATACCTAACTGAGAATCCAATTTCACTGGACAGTGAAACAAGGTTACATTTAGGAATGAGACAGGATGAGGTTCAAATCCTGAAACAACAATAATTTAGGGACATGACTCTTGGCATTATTAACCTTCCTCCGACTGTTAGCTATGGCTTAAATGAGGCCAAGTTTCATAGCACAGAAGTGCTAATAAGATCAAATCAGATAAATGGAATCAGTGAGTCCAGTGCTTTTCTTCACAGAGAGGTAATGGACTCCCTTTGTTTTCAGACTTTCTCAGGCTACACTCATTGATATTTCATTAATTTTATATATCAGATTTAACATATATGGCTAGATGTTGAAAAAATTCAGATTTAGCTCTACTAAAGCAGTAATGAGTGGAAGGTTTTCAATCCCCTTACCAGAAACCATTCACTGAAATAAAATGATCAAAAAACAGTGAACAAAAGGACTGGAGCCAAGAAAATGGAAGACATGTGTGCTTAATGTGCTAAAGGTAGGCCACAGGTAAAGGGACATCAAAAAACTTTAGGAGTCAATTTTTTTGTTTCAGGAGTCCAGCTATTTTCTACTTTGACTTTAATTGATGACAAAGAAGTAAAGGTGAAAACAAATTTCAGAAAGAGAACAAAAATAATTTTTGAATTTCAAGATATCTTTTCACAAGAAAGAAACAAAGCATGACATTCATTTAAGTGACATTCATTAATCTTTCTCAATGGCTAGCAAAGTTAACTAATAAAACCTTGAAGTTTGAACTTACCTCAATTTAATTCACCTTTTTTTTTTTGAAAGAATAAGAATTGTAGATGGACACAGTATTTTTATCTTTATTTATTTATTTTTATATGGTACTGAAGATCTAACCCAGGGTCTCACACATGCTGAGGCAAGCGTTTTACCACTGAGCTACAAGCCCAGCCCTCACCTTGGTGTTTTAATCATGACTTCTTGGCAAGGATTGAAATATGCAAACATATATGTTACATGACTACTCACCAATGAGACATGCACCCCATTTTTCCAATGCATTTTGCTTACATTCTGATTCCTCAAATGATGTAGCCGATTCAAAATTTTCAATTTCAATATCTGCAGTGTGGATATCCTATTGAGACAAGAAAAGTTTTAAACTAAAAGCAAAACACATCTCAAAACAAACAGTTCAAAGACTATTAACTTGTTAACATAAACATCACAAATTTGATGCAATACTATAATGGTCAAAACTCACTTGCTTTGTAGAAAAATATTGTGACTTTGTGGAATGTTCTGTTGATATCATGGGTTTGGAAGGAGAGCTTTTATCCACCCGAGGTGCAATAATATTTGTACTACATGAAACATTTTGTGGCTCTAGGGACCCATTGAAGATCATCTGTGCGTTGGTAATGAGGAACTCTACCAACAGGGCCTGATTGGCATATGCAGCAAGGGAGGAGGAGATGGTACCAGGAGTGGTTGTAGGCCTGGGCCTCATGAGACAGGGTCCAAATACCACCCCCAAGTTTTTTGAGTTCATCAGATTTTCTTCAGAATGGTCTACAACCCTGAAAAGAAGAACACATAAAGTGTATGAGATTTGCCTATTAAAGGTCCTTAATGGTAGTTTACTATGACTTGAGAAGGGTGGAGAAAACACAGGCTACAGAAGACTACAAAACATTTGTCAAGGGTCAAGTTTGGTGGGTCTAGGGAAAGAATCATTTGTTTCATTATGATACTTACCACACACCAAACTGAGTTTTTGAGTATTATATTAGGATAAAATGCATGTAAGTAGAAGGAACTATTGAACTCTTAGTAGCAGAAGGAAGAAAAACACCCCTAAAAATTGCTCCATCTTTGTATGTGGTATATACTCCCCATTTCTTATACAGGAAACTGAAACATCACTGTCAACTTCTCTCTCACTGCCCAGTTAGGTTTATTTTTAAAAAATATTTTTAGCTAGAGAGGGACACAATATCTTTATTTTATTTATTTATTTTTATGCAGTGCTGAGTATCAAACCCAGTGTCTCACATGTGCTAGGCAAGTGTTGTACCACTAGCCACAATCCCAGCCGCCCACAGCTAGTTTTCTAGCCTAGATGATTCTCTCTCTTGAACATCTCTCTGTTCTATTTCCACTATCAATGTTTTTGTTCTGGTTTTACTTCAAACACTCTCAGCTTGTTATTTCTATGACTATCCAAGGAGATGTGTCTCTGCCTGGTTTAGCTATCAGGATGATACTAGATTCATGTATGGGTAAAGAAGCTGTGATATATATATATATATATATATATATATATATATATATATAGAGAGAGAGAGAGAGAGAGAGAGAGAGAGAGAGAGAGAGAGAGAGTGTTAATGGGGTAGTTTTGCTATTTGTCTTTCAGAGGATTCATCACTGATGTATAGAAATGCATTTGATATATGGGTATTGATTTTATATCCTGCTACTTTGCCAAATTCATTTATTATTCTAGGAGTTTTCTGGTAGAGTTTTTTGGATCCTCCAAGTATAAAATCATGTCGTTGGCTACTAGAAAAAGGATGATGGTGTACTTTGGTTATATACAGGTCTGTCCCCCAAGTGGATGAGCCCACAAATAGCAGAAACCCTGTATTTCCATCCTAGTTTCCCCAGCCAGAGCCTGGCACACAGGAGGCATCTGAGGGAACCATGTTTGCTGAATGAACATGTATTCAAGGTCTCCCTTTCCCAACATGTAATAAAAACATCCTAAAAATCATTTTGAAATCATACCACAATAATATAAATGTTCTGAATACTATTACCCTGTACAATTAAAAATGGTTAAGATGGTATAAAAATTCTTACCGCTTAAGATGGACGATAAGGTAATGTAGAGTGTTAAAATTGGACGGTGGCAATTGTCTTAGAAGGTCCTTGGTTTTGAGAAGAATTTGGTTGATTTCTATATATATGTGTTGTCTTCAGAGTTGTCCCTTTTGGTGTCCTGTTCTTGGTTAATATGTTGGATGACATTTGCAAGCTCCATAAATTCCTGGTACCATCAGAATAAAACCAATGGTTCTGGTAGCTAAAGAAATAAAATTATATTAAAATTATCTTTGGGCTGAGGTTGTGGCTCAGAGGTAGAGCGTTTGTCCAGCACATGTGGGGACCTGGGGTTGATCCTCAGCACCACATAAAAATTAATAATTAATTAATAATCCAGCTACAACCAAAAAATAAATATGTTTAAAAAATCTTCTACCTGGTTTTTTTTTGTTGTTGTTGTTAAAGACAACAATAAGTGAGAGTTACTCAAATAATTTAGTATGTCCCTTTAGATAACAAAATCTAAAGTCAATCTGTATTTATTTATTTCTTTTTCAGTACTGGGGATTGAACCAGGACCTCAAGCATGCTAGGCAAGCACTCTAGTACTGAGCTTCATCCCTGCCCATAAAATATATGTGTTTGGTAGAGAAGTGACTTAGAAGCAAATCAAAATCATCACTATAAATTATGTTTATGTTAATAACAAATTAATAGATAATGAGTGAAATTCTAAACTTTAAATGAAGTTTAAACTTCAAGCTTCATGATGGGATTTTAAAACTCTTCATCTGTATCCTAAACACATTATATTTACATCTGCCCCCCAAATAGCATGATCTTCAGCTGTTTTACTGGAACAAACCGAGGATAGTGCACAAAATCAATAAAATGAATCTGAAAAGGCACAGATTTTATGTAAGGGGTAAAAATATCAAAGTGCTACATGGCCCATATTTTACTTGGGCAAGAATGAAGATCAGCACAAGATAATATGAACTACAAAAACATACTGTCAACATCTCATGAAACTTTAAAACAGGCTGATTTGCCATGAATAGATTTTTTTTAAAAAGTTCTTACAACAAATATCCACTGCCATAATGAATTTCAATGTTTCTACTGATCTACAATAGAAAATTCAGTGAACCGTTAGCTACCTGATGTCCTATAATATCTGTGGAAAGTTAGGGTGTTGCCCTGTGATCAGTTACTATCTTCACCACTCTGGGATCTGAAGCAAGTCACTTAACCTCTTGGAGCTTTAGGTCAATGAGTCAAATAAAGGCTACTCTCTGACACTACTGCAAGAATTGAGCACACTTTCCCAAATGAAAGTCTTAGACATACAAAATTCCTCAACAGAATGCAAGTTTATTGTATTGGACCCTATTCATCTCCTCTCCCTGACTGACTAAATGAGACTAAGAATGACACATTATGAGACTTACAGTCATTCAAAGGTATCAACCTCCATTTCTCAGTTGAGGGGTCTGTAGAATGTGATTAAAGAGTTATCGATGCTTTCCTGGGCTAACATTGTAGATCCAGCAATTTATACTTAATTTTTTTCCCTCCTGCAACCCCACTAAAATACAGTAGGCTCATAAGGACTAGGAAAATAGAGAAAACAAAAAGCAACAATTCACAAGTAGAAGAGCAGATGAACAAGTCCTGATGCAGCATTTCCAAGAGAGCTGACCCCTTGTCACTCAACATGATTTTCAGAATCCTAAAGGGACGTGGACAATCACTACCAGATCCTCTGATCTTGGGTTAGGTTGCAGGTGGGCCAGCTGAGAAAGCTTAGCTCTCTATAGAATCCTGTCTCCACTCCATGCACTAGAGCAATCTCCTTCCCAAAACTCTGGAAATTTTTTCTCTGGGCAATGGGATACAGAGGCTCTCTGCATTGAGGCAATGCCAAACATAAGAAACAGAGAGGTAACTGTCTTCAAATGGGGATATGTTGGCTATATACACACTGAAAGCACAGATCCTACAGTCATCTTACACACCCTGGCTCCCACAGTATCGGTACTGTATCTCTAGGCAAGGAAGAAACCCTTTCCTGGTGGGACTGGGGTTGTGGCCCAGTGGTAGTGCACTCATCAGGCATGTGTGAGGCACTAGGTTTGATCCTCAGCACCACATAAAAATAAATAAATAAACTAAAGGTATTGGGTCCAATTACAATTTTAAAAAAAATGCCTTCCCAGGAGGATCACACCAGTGCCAGAACAGGGAACTAGAGACGTGGTTAGGCATTTACCAAACAGTCCACCTAGACCACTTTATAGTAAAGTTCAAAGTTTTAAAAAGCCTTGATGTGTTCAAGTGCTTCCAAAGCGATTTCAAGTCCAAACTCCAATGTAACTAGACACCATGAAAGACAAAAATCAAAATGGGTAGAAAAAGAACAAATTGAAGGTCTAAAATGATGCTGTCAATATGCTGGCAACTAGTCAGATATGGTGAAAGAGTACTGGAAATGAAACTGATCTAAATTGAGATGTGCTCTAAATGAAAAATAGATACCAGATTTCAAAGAAGAAGAGCTCCAATACAAATAAATAAATAAACAAAATACCTTATAATTTAAAATACTAGATACTCAAAATGTTAAATGATATATTAAAATTTGCTTCACCTAATTTTTAATTTTTATGTTGCTATAGAAAATTTAACGTTATATATGAGGGTCACATTGTATTTCTACAGAGGTTAGAGGCTAAACAGAGAAAAGAACCCTTAACAAGTAAAATCTATGAATATCCACAATAAAAGAGCATCATATAATCATTTAAAAAATGTTATCAAAGGAATAGAAAATCAGACTTCTTGAAAATTAAAACATGATCTCACGAATGGAGTAATTTACATTAGCCAAGAAGAAAAAGACAAGGAAATGTCTTAGAAAGGTTTTGAAGAAAAAAAGAACAATACAGGAAAGGTAAGGGAACTAGAGAACATGTATGCTTGCCAAGCATGTGCAAGACCCTGAATTTTTAATTCCCAGGAGTACAAACAACAAACTTATAAATATTTATATGTGTGTTTGTGTATGTGCACACACACACATCTCCAAGAGCTTCAAGTACAAATTACAAAGACAGAGGGTGGGTGGGGAAATGGGCAATAAAAATCAAGAAAAGTTCCAAGAACTAAAGTGCTCACAACTGACAGAGCTCATGGAGTGGCCAGAATACTGGATGGAAATATATCCACATCAAAGTACATCATTATAAAATCTTAGAATAATGGGGGGGGGGGGGGCAACGACATAGTCTATATCAATTAAAAATATAAAATATTTTTGCTCTTTTTATTTGATGGTAGATTTAGAATAAAAGTTTAACCTGTTGAAGGTATAATTTTAACACTTCACAGATGTCATGTGAAGTAAATTCGGACAGATCTACTAAATGCCTTCCGTTTTCCAGAGCTTGACACAGTATTGTAGTTTTTACCTTGTTGCCACTGACGTGATAAATTCCCTTGAAGAGAAAAGCAAACAGTATGCAATATTTTAATTTAGTACAAAGAGCTAAATACAGACATCTAAACAGAGTTGATGGATCTACTTCAATTTTTATTAGTATTTTAAAAAATACAAATTGAAGTCAAATAAATTAACATTTTCCAAATAAATGTGAATAAATTCAGTTACTACAAATGGAGAGTGCTGAGTTTCTTAAAGTCTCTTTTTCATTAAAACAAATCACAAAGGCATTTATGTTTTTAGAGTTTAAAAAGTTAACAACATACTTGTAAACACAAGGCTGTCTTTTCAATCTCTGATGCACACATTTTTATTATGAAAGGAATGCCATCTGGCTCCTTTTTGGCATTGTGTGAGAATTCTGCTCCAAATAAGTGTGTTTTCCCCCAAAGTTTCTGATGACCGCAAATGATGGTTAAGTTTGCCATGCATTTTTTATGGCAAACAAGAAGACACTATAAGAAAATGATAGTTGAAAACTGATTGACTCACCTTAAAATTATTCACAACTAAGCAAAGTACAAGCAGACTAATAACGACAAAAATAAGTTAAAAAATACTACTTGTGGTTTGTGAATTACATTTAACAGCAAAACAAAGTAGAAAACTATAGAAATAAACTGTGGGACTTTATTAAAAATGTACTGGCAGAGCCAGGTGTGATGCCATATGGCATATGATTCCAGCTACTTGAGGGGTTGAAATAGGAAGATCACAAGTTGAAGGCCAGCCCAATCTAGCAAGACCCCTTTTTAAAACACAATTTTAAGAAGGGATAGAGTGCTTGTCAGGTATGTGCAAGACCCTGAATTTAGTTCCCAGGAGTACAAACAACAAATTTATATATATATTTATACGTGTGTTTGTGTGTGTGTGTGTGAGGACCACATTGTTCCCCCCAGTTATGTTTGGCTGGAGAGTCCCACACAATTTTGATTCGGCCTCTAAACTGGCTGAGTGGTTGTGTTTATGAGGTGGTTGTTTTATTCAGTTGTGCGCAAAATCAAGGTTGTATAGATAAGCTTCCATGTGTTCTCCTGGACCAAGGGAGAAATATATATATGCACATATAATACCAAATGAAGTCCTAATGTTGTTTCTTTCTTGGATATATATATATATAAATCTTTTTCAAGATAAGAAACAGAATTAAATTTGGAAAGAGAAAAGAAATAATGTTTAATAAATTTCTCTCTGGAAGATATATATTACATATATGTGAATATATATGCATGTGTATGTATCTAAAACAAAATCCTAATGTGTTTGTGTGTATGTGTGTGTTGTGTGTGTTAGCAAGTGTGTGTGCATCTAAGGGAAAAAATTAACTTTCTGATATGTAACATGAATTGACAATTGCAAATGTTTACAATATATAAATATATGTTTACACATTCAGGGTAGCTGAACAAGGAAATTTGGAGCCGGTTCCTCCTGTGTAATGGGAGAAACCACCTGGTCAGTGAGCTACATGAAATGACTTAGGAAATGATTGGATCATGTGGGTTGTAACCTCATCAGTGATTTAATCCATTTAATGGATTAATAACATGAATGGATTATTGGGAGGTGGGACCCAGTTGGAGGAAATAGGTCACTGGGGTCATGCCCTGGAAGGGTTTATCTTGTGCAGTGATGTTTTTCTACCTCATATCAAGCCCAAAGCAATGGGGCCCGCAAACCATCAACTGAAACCATGAGCTAAAATAAATCTTTCCTCCCTTTTTTGTTTATTTCAGATATTTTGATCACAACAATGAAAAGCTAACCCAGGGAGAAATTTAGAAATTTGTAATCACAGCAGCCACAGGGAGCCAACACAAACACTGAGCCAAAGAACAACTCAGCCACAGACCCACACACAATGGAGACCAGCAGCAAACACCAGGAACCAGCTGAACCAACCAGCATGCCAGAAGGATGTGCATAGGTCATGTGCCCCAATGCAACAGAAGTCACAGCAGTTCTGGATGCTCTCTTGGGTAAAGCTTTAGTAAGCAATTGTTTTCTAAGATAAAGGAAGCAAATAATTCTCTCTTTTTAAAAATTTATTTATTTTTTTTTAGTTTTCGGTGGACACAACATCTTTATTTTATTTTTATGTGATGCTAAGTATAGAACCCAATGCCCCGCACATGCCAGGCGAGGGCGCTACCGCTTGAGCCACATCCCCAGCCGGTAAATAATTCTCAAAGGGACTAATTCAGTTGCTTGACTAAGCTTTCAAAATATTCAGTTAATTTTCTTTCTCTCTTTTTTTTTCTTTTTGCCATTATGCAAAAGCTGGGACTTAGGAGAAAAGCCAGTTTAGACAAAACAAGTACGTTTTCTGTACACGTCGAAATTTTAGTTTCTGCTGAAATTTAGGAGCTTTTGACCTATGAGGACCCAGTATTATTCTGGGCCCATGTTTTAAATCCTTTCCTTGTGAACTGATATTGCTGAATATTTCCTTTTGATTTCTAATGATATTGGGTCCACAAGACTAAAGGTGGTAGCCAACATTTTGGAATAACAGAGCAGACATGTAAAAAGAACCCCAGTTTGCAACTTGGGTACAGTGGCACACACCTGTAATACCAGCTACTCAGGAGGCTGAGGCAGGAGGATCCCAAGTCAAGGCCAGCCTATGCCTCTTAATGAGACGCTGTCTCAAAAAATAAAAAGGGCTGGGGATGTAGCGCACCAGGTAAGCACTTGCCTAGCATGAATTAGGCCCGGGGTTCAATCCCCAGCACCATTCAAAAACAGGAAGAAGTCACAGTCCTTGATAACATCACTGAGTCAGTAAACCAATTCTGAAATCAGCTTCCACTGGGATTCTTTAGATAGGAGATAAATTCAACCTCTATCTATTATTTAAGCCACTTTTTATTGGGGAATCTGTCACTGACAGCTAGTCAGAGAAAAAGCATACCCCTTAGAATAATTATAAACTGAAATGAGTGCAATTTCCCTTCAACACACACATCCCTGTTTGCAAATATTCTATAAGAACATAACTGAAAACCTAATATATATTGGGGAGTGAAGGAAAAACATTCTGAAATAGCTGATATGTAAGCTAAGCCCAGAAAGATAAAGTATTAGCTAGTGAAAAGTGGGGAAAATAGTATTCCTTGCACTTTTAACATTCCTGAGAAGAAAAAGAAATTGGGAAGGTCAAGGAACTAAAGGAAATCTTCCATGACTGGAGAATAATGAATAGCAGGAGGAGTAGCACAAGCTGAGGTTAGAGGTGCAAGCAGGGGCCAGACCATGCAGAGCACCATAGGCCATGTCAAAGATCCCAAGAGCAACATAGACCTGTATTATCCAGGTAAAGTAGGTTTTGCTGTAATAACAACCCTAGAATGTCAGTGGCTTACAAGATGAATATCTCATTCATACATGTGTCCATCATAGTTTAGCAGTGGGCTCTGCATTTGGGATGTCACTGTCCTTATTCTGGGACCAATGTATCCATTATGTGGAATATGGTTACTAGCCACAGAAAAAGGAACAAGAAATGCAAGCTCAGTTCTTAAAGCTTCTGTCTGTAGGTGGAATGCACAATTAATTTCTGTGCACATTGTATTAGCTAAAACAAGTGACAGGCCCTCCTAACTTCAAGTTCTCCTTCAGGAAAGGAGAATACTAGTGAACAATAGACAATATGACATTCTTTCCAGGAACCATTTGAGAGCTTTGAACAGAAAGCTAAGTGTGGTGGCATATACTTGTAATCCCAGCTACACAAAAGGCTGAGGCAGGAGAATCTCAAGTTCAAGGCCAGCTTGGCAATTTAGCAAGACCCAGTCTATAAAATAAAAACTAAAAAAAAAAAATTAAAAATTAGAGGGCACAGCTCATTGGTAGTTTGCTTTCCTAGCATGTGCAAGTCCCTGGTTTCAATCACCAGTTCCTCAAAAAGAGAGAGCGATTTTAGCAGCAAAAGAACATGATTTAATTCACAGTATAAAATATCCCTGTAACTGCTGAATGAAGAATAGAAAAAATGCAAGAGCCAGAGAAGTGAGATCAATTAGGAGAGTCTAAGAGTGGCCAGGTTGGACTGGGAGAGTGGCAGTTAGGAGTGGAAAAGAGAGGGAGAGAAGTAGACAGATTATGATAGATTTTAAAAGTAGAATTAAAAATTTTTGTGAGGGACTGGATGAAGGGAGATAATGGTACCAAAAATAATTGTCAGGTTTCTGGCTTGAGACACCATAGAGATGGAATTGCCAATTGCTAAGTTTGAGGCGCCTATGAGTCATATAAGTGGCAAAATTACATGCACACCTCAAGAAGTAAAGGGCTGGGGGGCTGAGGGGCTGGGATCGTGGCTCACTAGCAGAGTGCTTGCCTAGCATGTGTGAGGCACTGGGTTCGATTGTCAGCACCACATATAAATGAATAAAATAAAGATCCATCAACAACTAAAAAATACTTAAAAAAATAGTTCTGGGATGTAAACATAAATGTGTAAGTCATTTTGATATATAAATAGTTTTTAAAGCTGTAAAAGAGAATAGGATCCTAGACCAAGCTATGACAACTCCAAAGAGTAGATACTAGATTGGGACAAGAGCACTAGCCCTGTAAAGCATTTAAGAATTCAAACTCAAATTCAATCTGTGTGGACTTGAATACTGGGGAAAGTGATATAAATCCTCTGAGCCCTAGTTTCCTCATCCACACTATTTCTGATGGAGCAGTCTGTTGTGAGGATTGCACTGAAAAAAAAAATGAACAAACATACAGCCTAGCACATAGAAAAATACTTCCTAAATCATGGCTATTGGTACTTCTATTAAAGGAGAAAGAGCCTTGAAAGAAGTGGGAGAAAAATAAGGAAGTGTATCATTAATGAAACCATATGAGGAGACTGTTTTTAGGATGAGAGAGGTGCCAAAAATGCCAAATGCTACTGAAAGATTAAGTAAAATGAAAATCTAGGACTGCATTGTGTCTTCTGAATTTGGCAAAAAAAAAAAAAATGCGGTTGCATTTTTTTAAGCATCTTCGATGAATTGATGGGGCAGAAATCAGTTAATGAGCATTAAGGACTAGAAATAAAAATACATTTCAGGTGAAGACCTAAATGTAAAAAGGTGAAACTTTAAATTCTAGGAGAATTTTAATCTCCTAGATTTAAATTAAACCTTTAAAATCTCAGTATAGAAAAGGAGTTCCAAATTCAAACACAAAAAATATATATATATAAAATATAAATTTGGTAAAGTTTAAAACATCTGTATAAAAAAATAAAATAAAACATCTGTATATAAAAATATATCATAAAAGGTTAGGGGGGAAAACCCCAGATGGAATGAAAATACAAACCTTACAACCAAAACAGATGATGCTCAGAACATACAAGGAATTCTATAAATCAATAAGAAGAAGACAAATTACCTAATAGTCAAATAAAAAGGACCTCACAGGACCTACAATTTATTAATGTTTCCATATTGTCAAAATCCTCACTTCATCATGTCCTCATTTCTCTCTTTAGTCCCACTTAGATTCCAAGATCCATCATCTTAATCGGTATCTTACACATCCCTTTATTCCCTGCTCCATAATCCATTTCTCTTACTCATTTTCAAAACCGTGTCCTTGAGAAAATCCGATTCTCTGTATTCACACCTGTAGCTGACTTTGGCTGTAGATACTCCTCCTTCAATACAAAAAAAAAAAAAAAAAATAGGTGCAAACTCTATTGAGAGTTTGGAGATACGACAGTGGAAAAAAAGATATGACCTTGGGGAGAAAGGGCCCATTCAGTAGCTTCCATTTCTTAAATGAAAAACAAAGAACTATGGCGAAAATGAGGATTTAAGAATGTGAGGCAGAAAGCATCAGAAGGACAAGATGTGAAGATCAGACGTTTGAGGAAATAAGAGGTTCAAGACCATTACTGTGAAGAATGAGAAGGCTATGTTTCAAAAGAAACAAGATATTTGGGCCCTATGAGTACCAATTTAGGGCTATGAATTTATAGGATATCAATTTCTGAAATTTACTGGGCATCATGTAGCTCAGAATTGAGCACACATGTCTATAATTGACACATTCCTATAATCCCAGCAGCTTGGGAGGCTGAAGCAGAAGGATCACAAGTTCAAAGCTAGCCTCAGCATAGTGAGGTCCTAAAGCAACTTACGGAGACTCTGCTCTAAATAAAAAATAAAATGCATTGAGCACACCAATCTTATACAGTTGTAATGGACCATTACATCACACCTTCTGTCAGAATACTCTGATGCCAACCTCCACTTTGATGTGGCATACAGACATCCTAATGCACTCTCACAGAGGCTCTGCACCTCCTCGTGCCACTTAGTACACATGGCTGATACATGGTAAGCTATAACACAGGAAGAGTCAGGATCCTGTGGACGACGGAAACTTCATGTCAGATCTGGTATACATAGATTTGTGTGTAACAGAAATAAACTCAGACCTTAAGTCACTAGTATTTCAGGTTTTCTGCCTCCCACAGTTGATCCTAATTCTAACCAGCAAAAATCTCCAGTTAACTAATCAGAATAACAACCACAAAAGTACCCATGTTAAACTACAGTCAAGGGCTGGGGCTGTAGCTCAGTGGCAAAGCGCTTGCCTAGCATGTGTGAGGCACTGGGCTCAATCCTCAGCACCACATAAAAATTTACAAAATAAAGGCATTCTGTCCATCTACAACTACAAAAATTTTTTTTAAAAAACTACAGTCAAAACAAAGGGTTTGAAATGGTGAATTACATCAAAGTTAAAATAACTTTAGTTTTTTATGGAAATAATATATTAGAAATGTTTTACTAAATTTATAAATACATATGATAATGATATTTCTAATAAGGAGTTTTATAAAAATGATAAATGAAGACAGGAGTAACTGCACAGATTGCCTCAGCATTTTCTTTACCCAACATTTATTGAGTACTATGCCATGCTAAGCAGTATATTGGCTGCCAGGGATATGAAGATAAAATAAAGAGTCCCTAACCATTGAGGAGTTCACAGAGACATAAACAGATGAATTTATGTATTCTAATTTCCAATACTATTTATTTATTTCTGAGCATAAGTAGTTGATTAAACAAATGGACAAAAAAAAAATTAACCTGTAGAAAAGAAATCAACTTTGGTAGAGAAAAGAGCTAACTGTAATTTGTCTCTCTGAGCAGTAGAGGGCGACAGAACATCAAAATGACAGCTTGAGCAAGCCTCTGTGGACCATGTTGTAGGCCTTTTTCTATAAAAGTAATTTATTCAACCAAGTGTTTTTCCCCAGGCTCAATGACATATTTAGCTATGAATATACAAATTGCATAAATTCATTCTGAATGAAATACATTCATTATTTGACAAAAATCAGATTAAAAATAACAATTTTAATTTATTCCTGTGGCATTTATCATTTTTTATATTTTTTTCCTCCATGTTATAAAATCATGAAAATTCATCATTCAAGAAAATACATTTCATCAGGTTTTTAAGTATTACAGATTACTTCTTTCTTATTGGTATCTTCTCAAGATTAGTTAATAAAACACAATGTGGGCACCAGCTGTGGGTTTTGACGGAAGAATAAAAAAATTCTCCAAATTACTTGTGAATAGCATCTTTTTGCAGCATAAAATTTGACAACCTTCATTTATGTCATCTCCTTTGACTATAATTCATATAAAAATATTCATGTGATCAAAGCTTTTCAAATCGCACTAAAGCATTTTATATTAATCCACAGTGGGTTTTCTACGAAAAAGAAGGGGAAAAATGGCTTTTCTTCATCATAATGTTTTGTTTAAGATTACTGTGGAAATGCTCCTCTAGGTACCAGTGAGATAGTTAACTCTCATTTGGAAAGTTATCAGCTGGCAGTTATTTGTGGAGCTCCACTAAATGCTCATCTTATAAGTATTCACAGAAGGAGATGTTTTAAATTTGAGCTAGGGCAGTTTCCTAGGATTTCTGTAACAAATTACCAGAAACCCCATGGCTTAAGACAGCAGAAAATTCCTCTGTCATAGTTCAGGAGGCAGAAGATCAAAATAAAGGTGTTGGCAGAGTGGGTTCCTTCTAAAGGCTCAGAGGAGATTCTGTTCCTAGCCCCTTTTCTAACTTCTGGTGGTTGCCAGCAATCCTTGGTTTTCTTTGACTTGTAGCTACATCACTTTAATCCCTGCCTTTGTCATAAGAGGTATTCGCCCTATATGTGTTTCTGTGTCTTCCCATGACCTTCTTATGAGGTCACAAATCATTGGATTTGGAGGCCCATCCTAATCCTGTATGGCCTCATCTTAACTAATTACATATGCAAAGACCTTATTTCGAAACAAGATCATACTCTGAGGTTCCAATGGACATGAATTTTGCAGATTCCTTCTTCAATCCACTACAAATAGTAAGGCTATTTTGTATGTCCTCAAAGAAATCTTTAAAAGGAAGAAAAGTATTTTCTCTGTGGAAATGAGTACCAAATATATCATATTCAAAATAGATACATACCAAAATGTACTCAACTGAATTTTTTTATTTACTTTATTTTTCAAATTCATGTTATTTATGTTATCTTGTACAGGAGTTTTGAAGTGTATAATAAAATAACCCATTCAATATACAATATGTATAACATAAAATGTATGCTGCTCATTGTCAACAAATAGTGTACACATTTTATTAACCCTGTAGAATTAATAAATAAAGGAAGATACAGTAAAATCTTACCATAAGTAGAGTCAAAAAGTTCTATCATGTAGGAATCATGGCCACATTATTGCAAGGTTGAAAAAAAAAAACTTCTCAATTAGCTTTAAGTTAATGTGTATTTTAATTTATGTTTACATTTATAAAATGTGTAAGAAACAGACAAATTATTTTAAAATTATACCATACATTAAATTAAGAAAGCCTCAAATAATCACAGAGCACTCATTTCCTGACTCTTCACCCTGCACACCTTTAGCCTGTCCCCATTTGAGAATTGCAGCTGGGTGAAGTATGAAGCCAATTACCAACCCAGTTCTATCTCAATTTATGTTGTCTTTTTTTTTTTTTTAGTTGTAGATGGACACAATATCTTTATTTTATTTATTTATTTATTTATTTATTTATTTGTATGTGGTGCTGAGGATCAAACCCAGTGCCTTACATGTGCCAGGCAAGTTCTCTACCACTGAGCTACAACCACAGCCCTGAATTCACATGATCTTAGAGACACTTTCAGAGTTTTTAGAGAATAAAATCAAGACTAAAGAACTTTAAAAAGATGATAAAGAGAAATGCCATCATGATGCTTAATGACAGGGATGTGTTTTGAGAAACACATTCTTAGCAATGTTATTGAGTGAACACCAGAGTGCACATACACAAACCTAGGTGGCATAGCCCCACTACACACTAGGCTGTATCTTCTAGCTACCACGTATGCTGTTTGTCTTGTTGATCAAAGCATCTGCATGCAGCACATGACTCTACAATAAATTGCACAATTCTCATTATCAGAAAGGAGGGAATGCATCTGGGTTTTGAAAAAAGTCAAGTTTTTAATAGCAATGAGTTGTTTGAAAAATATCTCTCTGAAAGATGAAGATAGCAGATAACGTCTCTTAAAAATTCCTAAAATAATCACAATAACAGGCTTAATAAGGGTACTATGTTGTTTTGTTAAAATGAAGGTCATAATGCTAAACCACAACTCAGTCAAGGCAGTTATGGTTAAGGCTAAGCCATGATTGTTCCAATTTATTTCAAGAATAGAGGATAAAGAACTGAAACAAATGTCCTCCAAACACACTTCAAATATCACCCTCCTGCCTGGCCTTTTGGTAGGCACAGGATGACAGACTCTACGAGCCATGCTCCCTGATGAAAACCCAAAGTTAGTAGTCTGAGCTGCTAGTTCTGAACATGCTTTAAAACAATTGAGCAGACAGAGAAGTGACCTTTTAAAGATCATATAGCCAAATCAAACTGTGGTGGAATACATGAAAGATTCCTGCAAGGAAACTTCTGGGGTTTCAAGACCCAGCACAAGACTTCTTCTTCCCTACCTTTCTAAGGCCTAATGATAAATGGGAATTAATTCAGAACACCAAGGAAAGCAGGAGGAGAGTTGCCAGTGCAGGATGGAATATGCAGGAAGCGATGTTAGTGTAGGAGAGATCAATCTCCATGGCAGAAACTTACGGAAGCTTCAGGCTCATTTTGCAGGTGCTCCTAAGGGCAGGGAGCCAAGAGGCTAAAATGGAAGGATTGTTTGAAAGTGGGCCTAGCACATGATGGCACCAGATATCTGCCTACACTTCCTGCCTTCCTCTGCCATTTTTAAATACATGGAATACCAACTAGCATTTCACCTCTGGGAAAAATAAAATAAGGTTTCTTCTTCTGAAAAATAGAATAAACTGAGGAGCATTAGGTTATGCTGAGGATAGACATCGGTGTCCCAAGTAAAGCCCTTTCCCTTCTTCTTTTGAGTTCCAAACCTTTCCCTGCAAAACTAAAAGGCATCGACATTCTAACCCCAAGATTAAGGCAACCCATGGATAAATCTATTTATTAAAGCTGTGGTTAGCTGGGGCTGGGGTTGTGTGGCTCCGTGGTAGCACACTCGACTGGCATGGGTGAGGCACTGGGTTTGATCCTCAGCACCACATACAAATTAATTAATTAATTAATTAAAATAAAGGTCCATCCACAATTTTAAAGAATATTAAATAAAAAAAAAAAAAAACTGTGGTTAACTATGTACCGAGAACTTGGCTTCCTCATTCCTTAATCTGGTGCTTTCCTGGGAAGGGACTACCAGACTGGGCATTTCATCTTCTGGCCTCCCTCATATCCAAATGTAGCCATTTAACTACATGGAACATGAGTAGAAGTGGTGTGTGTCACTTTCAGGCCAGGGCTCTTAAGAAAGCAACTGTGGAGCTGGGGGTGTAGCACCATGGTAGAGCACATGCTAAACATTTGTGAGGCCCTGGGTTCTGTACCCAGTGGATGGTGGGGTGGTGGGGAGGAAGTGGGAAAGAAAGGAAGGAATAAAGAAAGAAAAAGTGCCTTTTCACATTCTCACTCACCCTCTGCCAGCCAGAAGCAGAAGGCATGAAGGTCAAAGAAGATGCCTGTAGGTAGCATCAGTTGAAGGAGCCTGGGTCTCTGAGTCACTATGTGCGGAAAAGCCACCCATGAATCAGGAACATCTGAACTATGCCGCAGTTGAGAAACAAGCGTATATCATAGAAAACCATGAAGTTTTGAGGCTCATTTGGGTAACCAGCATTACCATAGTTAATCATCCTTCCCATGTACATGGAGCTCCCAGCACAGGCACTTAACCTGTGAGAGGAAAGACCTACATATTCAATAGGAAGAAACTCCGAAAAGCTATCTAAAACAGTCCCATTCGTAAATATGATGGACAAGATCACAAGAAAGAAAATAAGCAGAATAAACAAACAAATTCAAGATTTACTAATCCAGAAAGAAGAACAGAGATTGTCGGCTTATGGAATAGGAAAAAAAAAACTAAAATTTTTAAATTTGTGTTCTTAGAGAAATTTGAAAACGTATTAATTACTTCCACAAAACTGGCACTAGATAATCCTACCCCTTGCCCTGTCCCCCCACACATCAAAATAAAAATACAAAAGGAGAGTCTTGTAAATTAGCATATGATTGCTAAATTTTTAAAAATCAATTGAAAGAGCCAGGTTTTGTGGCACACGCCTGTAATTCCAGGGACTCAGGAGGCTCAGACAGGAAGATCACAAGTTCGGGGCCAGCTCCAGCAACTTAGTAAGACCATGTTTTAAAATAAAAACATAAAAGGGACTGGGTATGTAACTTCGTGGTAAGAAAAAATAAAAATAAGGAAGAATGAAATGGTAAGAATTATAGAGAGATCTCCTCCCAAGTTAAAGACAGAACTGTTCCTAGTAAAGGGGATAAATGAGTACCAAGGGAAAAAAAGACCATCTCACATCACCATTAAATTTTAGAACACCAAATAATTAGAGAAGGTTTTTAATTTCTTTTTTAACTGTGGGAAGAACATTTAAGATGAGGTCTACCTTCTTTTTTTTTTTTAATATTTATTTTTTAGTTTTCGGCGGACACAACATCTTTGTTTGTGGTGCTGAGGATCAAACCCGGGCCGCACGCATGCCAGCGGAGTGTGCTACGGCTTGAGCCACATCCCCAGCCCGAGGTCTACCTTCTTGACAACATTTTAAGTCTATGGGACAGTGTGTTAGCTGCAAGCACAGTGTTGTACAGCAGATCTCTAGAACTTACTTATCCTGGTTAACTGAGAAACTTTCTAAACATGGAGCAGCAACTGCCCATTTCCTGCTCCCCTAGTCCCTGGCAGCCACCATTTTTTTCTGCTTTTACAAATTTGACTGTTTTAGGAATCTCATGTAAGTGGAATATTGCAGAAAATGTCTTTCTGTCATGAACTCATTTCACTTAGCATAATGCCCTATAGGCTCATCTCTGTTGTCACAAATAGCAGGATTTCCTTCTTTTTATGGCTGAATAGAATTCCCATTGTGTACAGACCACATTTTCTTGATCCATTCACCTCCTGATGGACATTTAGTTTGATTCCATATCTAGGCTATTGTGCACAGTGCTGCAATAAACATAGGAAAAGTAGATTTCTTTAAAGTCTCTAGAGAAGAAGAGGGGGGGGAAAAAGGTCACTTACCAAGAAACAATAATACACTGGCATCAAACTTCTTATTAGGAACACTCTGTGCTAGAAGAGAATGGAACAATGTCTTCACAGTTCTGAGGAGAGAGAAAAGTTTGAATATAGAATTTTGTGCTCTGCCAAACTATAAATCAATGTGAAGGCATATGAAAGACATTTTCAAATTTGCAAGTGCTCAGAAATTTCATCTCCCATCTATTTGTTTGTGTTTCTGTTGAATATGCCTTAGGATATGTTCCAGAGAAGTGAGGTACAAACCAACAAAGATGTAGAATATGAGGGAGTGGAACTAGGCGTGAAGTTTAATCAAAAACAATTCCAGGGTGAGAGTTGTGCATGGAATTTGCTAAGCAATCTAAATCAGAATAGGAAGCCAGTTGGCCCCAAATACAATGTCTTCAAGAACAAAAATGAAATGTGATCTACATTAAAGATAGAATAACTATGGAAATGGGTGGTATCCATGATACAGTAAAGAAATCTTCTCTCAGTAAAAAATAAAAGAAAGACAAATGGAAATTCCAGGAAAGACAAACAACAAAAATTGTGTAAAATAACTCATGATACGAATCCAAAGCCTGTTAAAATACAACATCATTTTAAGCTATTTCTGAAATGATAAAAGAGAATTTATTTCATTTGGACACTAGAACATTCTTCTCCAAGGATCCTAAAGATCATGACTTTACACCTATAAAAAGAAATGTAATCGTTGCACATTATTTGACTATGCAGTAAATGATAGTTTAAAAAAACACAACAATATAAATTAGGGAAAGCATTAATTTTCAATTTTCAGGATCAACCTATAAGCAACATGTGAAAGATGGGTTTCAGTAAAGAATGTATTTGTCATTGACCTTGAAATGCAAAAATAAAAATACAGCTGACAGAATGTGGGGGTTAGGATACAAGCATGTGGAAGATGGAAGAAAGGAGAAAAGGTCCAATTGCCTCATCAAAGCATATCCAAAATGGCCTACTTCACTAACTCCAAAAGCACTGCCTGCTCAGAAGGAACCTCATCTGTCTGGGTTACTTAAGAGCCTCTTGGTCAGTCCCCTGTCTCCACCAACGTCTTCCTGCACCTCTCAACATGGAAGGCACACACAGCCTTCTAAACACAGGTCAGACCATGTCACTTCTCTGCTCAAAACTTTGCAGTGGCTTCCCATTTAACCTAGAGTTTAAAAAAAAAAAAAATCCCTAAATTGATCTATGTGACCTTCACCATCTCACACTCCTGCTTTGCGGCTTTTGCTGTTGCCCCTGTCTGGAACTTTCTTCCAAAGATATTCACATGGAATATGGAAAGTGAATAGATAGTGTCTTTCATGGTTTTTGTTTTGTGGTCCTAGAGATAGAACCCAGGGCCTCCTGCATGGTAGGCAAGTACTTTACCACTGAGCTACAACCCTAGCCCTTATTTATTTCTATTTTGAGACAGGGTCTCCCTACCATTGCCCAGTCTGGCCTCAAACATGCAATCCTTCTGCCTCAACCTCCTGAAGAGCTGGGATCACAGGTATGAACCACCATACTCAGAAGACAGTGAATTTTAAATTAAGAAATATGAGCAAAAGCATCTAATTGAATGTCTGGAGGTCATTACCAGAATACTAAAAGAAAAAAATAATTATTTTTTGCAGTACTGGCGATTAAAAAGTGTTTCTACATATGTACAACAATAGAATAACACAGCAGTCCATAAACACAATGGTTGTCCCAGTTTGTATAAGTACATACTGTGGTGTTCCTACAATGACAAATTGCCTAAAGATACATTTTTCAGGATATAGCCCAACCATAGGCAATGCATGACCATGTATATATGTTTGTTATGAGCCGAGAAACAAACTCTTGAAGGGTACACACCAGATTACTTGCAGATGTAACTTTTCAGGGATCAGTTGAAAGGAATAGAGGGGTAAAAATCAGTATTAAAGGTTTTAGTCTTTTTAGCCTGTCAAAAAGGGGGAGAATATTTGCCTGTGGCAAGTGGGACTAGGAAGAGGGCAAAACACTTGTTTTTCTGTAGAAACTCGTCAGTAGTATTTTATTTTTACTTTGATGGAAATTAAAGAAAATCAATTTTAAAAAAGAAAAAGAATAAACAGTTCTCGGTTCAGTCTAGCACACGCAAAAATGTACCCTAGAAACCTAAAGTACCATCACAACTGAGATGATGCTAGATTTGGAAATTTTCAAAGTATTACCAGCTGCTCACTAATAAAATAAGATAACATGAAACATTTGGTTTTAAGCATTTTAACTTCTTGATATCAACCCACAAGGATTTCAAAATGTCCCTCTATTAACAACATAGTCATTATATGGACATCAGGGCCTCTTCTCTTATTCACCTGTCAGCTGCTGGGGAACTGGTCCAGTATTTTAGCATTTGATCTTATTTTCTCCTTCTGGATCACATGGTTGGCTTGGCCTCTTTATGAGATTGCCAAATGCAAGTGTAACATGCCAAGCCAAACATCTGTCACTAGGCAGCAAGAAATTAATTGGTCTTACCTAAAAGAGTGTTTTCTACACCCGGAACACTGTAGTCATTAAGCCAAGATGAGGACCCAGCCCTGGTGAATGGTGTGGCCGGACTTCAAGGTCTCAGGGAGCAGCCAGTTTCTCCCCATGCTCACAGAGCCCTGGAGGGCCCAGCCTCTCCTTGTGAAGCCATGTCCAGAAAGAGAACAGGGCGGACATTCTGATGAGGAAGCGATAGGCAGGTCTACAAAGAGTTCTTTGAGTCACTTTTATAGTTTCTATAAAACTCAAGGGCTAAGACTAAAAGTGGCCTCTGCTGCTTATTCATGGGTCAGCCTTGGCATCTGATGCAAATGCTCTTCCAAACCCTAGGCTGCCGTCGGGGATAATAAAGACAGCTTTTGTCCAGACTGCAAGCAAAAGAGAAATTCTGGTTCTCTACCCCTGATTTTATCCCAGGCAGGAAGGGAAGAAAACAACAAAAGGTTCCTGTATCTCCACAGCAGATCTTTAGCATGGGAATGAGTGTGTTGCCCTGGTTACGAAGATCAATTGACTACAACACAGGTAAGTAACAAACCAAACTGGCCTGTGGTGCCACATGCCCTGTAATCCCAGTGACTAGAGAGGCTAAGGCAGGAGGATAGCAAGTTGGAGACCAGCCTCGACAACTTAGTGGGACCCTGTCTCAAAAGAGAAAATGAAAAGTGCCGAGGAGGATACAGACAGCTCAGTGGTAGAGCCTTACCTAGCATGTGCGAGGCTCTGTGTTCAATTCCCAGCACCAGGAAAAGGAGAGATAAGGGGCCGGGTGGGTGGGTGACAAGCCATTTGAGGTGTTTAAGATAACAGGGACCAAAAACATTATCTGTGCATTTATGTGTGAACTTTTGGGGAAAAAAAAGGCCTGAAGGCTGTAATGCAGTCCCCATGGGTAAATTTATTATGTAGTTTATTAAGTTTACAAGACATCTAACAATTACATTTTGGAAGGGGATGTTTGGAGAGTAGCATGTTGTTAGAGTGCATGATTAGCATGTTCAAGGCCCTACGTTTAGTCCCCAGCACCAAAAGATACAGTATAAATAAAATAAAAATTGGGAGAAGTTATCAAATATGACATTCATTTTAGAATTATTAATATCATTCCATTTTTTTCTGATAATGATATTACTCAAGGATTGATTGTCCCTTAGGTCATTCTTGCTTCTTGAAAGAAAACCCCTATTATCATATAATTAACTACCCTTCCCCCAATTCTCCAAAATAGTGGGGCGATGGGTTAGAAAGGGAACTTTGTTTTAGAGTACTTTTTTAAAAGCCCCCCACTCCAAGTACTGGAGATTAAAACCAGAGGCACTCTACCACTGAGCTACACCTCTAGTTCTTTTTATTTTTGTTTTTAATTTTGAGACAGGGTCTCACTAGGTTGCTGAGGCTGGCCTTGAACTTGCAATCCTCCTGCTTCAGCCTCCCTAGTCACTGGGACTATAGGCATGTTTCACTGTGCCCAGATGTTTTAGAGGAAAACTATTCCTCTGGTGCTTAAATCTTCCTGTGTTGTTTCAAAGCACTGGTCACCAGGAGTATACGAAGCTTATCCACAATTCATTTCCTCCTCAATCTCAATTCCATCTAGATGTCCAAACAGAAGTCTGCAAGCAGTTCTTGTCTTCTCTCCCTTACTCTCCACATCCACTCATCCCCTACAAAGTCTTGCATGCTATAATTCTAAAATACATCATGAATTTTTCCTCATTCTCTGATTAAAGGGAATGGCCTGCTACAACAGTAATTTTTTTTAAAAAAAGAAGCATTTTAAAAAATAATAATAATAAAGTAGTCTATGTCTTGTAATGCTTAGTATGATTCAGGCGCTCTTCTAAGTACTTTACATGGATTAATGCATTTACTCCTATGAATAACCCTATAAGGCATTCTAGTATATTGCCACTTTAAGATGGAAAAAAAGATACACAGAGAAATTAAGTGATTTTTCCAAAGCCACACAGCTAGGAAATAGAGGAGTCAGAAGTCAGCTCCTAACTGATCCTCTGCATTCATACCTACCATGTTCTAATCCAATTTCAACATGAGAGCCAGTATGATCATTTAAAACAAATAACTTATAGATAACCATAAATTCCCTTAAGGTGAAAACAGAAAATACCTTAATTCTTCTTTCCAACAGCCCAATTGAGCCAGCTTCTCAAGACAGATTCTTTCCTAATGACTAGGGCAAGTCCCTTGCCTTTTATTGATGTTCTTAGTTAATAAAATTTATTTTAATCATAGAGTAGTCTCATCTTAAATAAAAATGCCTAATCTGGCATTTTGGCTAAAACTCTGAACTTCATTAAAGTGAATGCTTCGTCCCCAGCTCCCACCCAGACCTGCCTGGGCTGTGGCCTTTGTGGTGGGGTCAGCCCCTCTCCTTTGGCCCTCCTCCATTTTATTCTCTCTGCTGACTTTTGGCCAGTCAGGGCTGCAGGGGCCAGCAAAGGAAGGGAGATAAGAGACAAGAATGTTCTTGTGTGACAGGCATAGATGTAACTAGCATTGATACGCCCTGGCCCTGATAAGTGTTAAAGTCCACTCTGGCTCTCAGGGCCCTTGTGAGCACCTTGGACACTCCTCGGTGGGTTTTCCTGACCATAGCTCTACCAAAGCAGGCAAAGCCTCAAACGTAACTGGACATTTATACGCCCACTCCACCCCAGCCTCCTGCAGCTGCTGAGTCTTAGCACGCGTTTTGCTTCTGCCCTGGGGTGGGCAGAAGGCCTCTTAAGCATGATCCCCGTTCAAATGACCTCAGGTACATATTCCTACCAATGATTCCATACTTCTGAGCACCAATGAAGGATTACAGCTACTTTCCAAACAGTTCCTTGTTCTGGTGCCAGTAAACTCTTCTCCCGGTATTTCTGTGACCTGTGGAATTCAGAGGGTACAAGTCAAACACTCCCTGTCTTCTCAGTGAAGCCTCCCTCAGTGGGCCTGAGGTGAAGTATGACCCCACCAGGGTCATAGGGAAGGCTCACCCTGTGGTGAAGGGTTTTTCCACAAATCTTCCCAGTCTCAACTAGCTCCTCATCTCTTCAATTTTAGCACTACAGTGTCAGCCTTAAGATGGGCAGGGGAGGGCTGGGATTGTGGCTCAGCAGTGGAGCGCTCGTGTGCCACGTGCAAGGCCCTGGGTTTGATCCTCAGCACCACATATAAGTAAGTAAACTGAATAAAGATATTGTGTCCCACTACAACTAAAAAATATTAAAAAAAAAAAAAGATGGGCAGGGGAGTGAGGGTCCACAGAACTGGTTTTCGTATGTGTTTGGTTTTTGGTGCTAAGGCTCTAACCCAGGGCTTTGCATGGGGGGCAAGCACTCCACCGCTGGTTCCCAGCCCCACAGAATGGTTTTAAACACCTCTTGTGTAATTCTGCCATTGCTGATCTGACTTGAACAGTTCACTGTGGAATGTGGGGGTAATTGAGCCCCTGATGAAAGTGAGCCAGAAAGAGTCCCAATTTCACATCCTCTTAGAAACACATCCTATTGTCTTCCCATTGCTGCTGGGATTGAATGTCAATCCTTTAATATGTCTGTGGAGCACTGTGTCCGGTGGCACCTACCTACTGTCCAGCCTTGTCTCATACTCCACAGAGGAATAGCCAAGGTTCGTTCCTGGGTCCAGCCATACTGGTCTTTTTTTGCAGGTCCTTGGGTTCCCTCAGCTCTTTCCTACTCACTGCTTTTTTGGGGGGCACCAGGGATTGAACTCAGGGGCACTCGACCACTGGGCCACATCCCCAGCCCTATCTTGTATTTTATTTAGAGACAGGGTCTCACTGAGTTGCTTAGTGCCTTGCTCTTGCTGAGGCTGGCTTTGAACTTGCAATCCTCCTGCCTCAGCCTCCCACACTGCTAGGATTATAAACCTGCACCACCTCATTCAGCTCTCACACTGCTTCTTGCTTTCTCATTTTTTAGGCCTCTTAAGCATGATCCCAGGTATGCATTAAGACCAAGAGTGTTTATGTTTACCTCATAACAAAGGACTTTCCTGAAATCGCTCCCTTCCCCCACCCATTATTCTCGTCCGAATATATTATTTTACTTTACAGCTTCTATCACAGGTTATAATCCTAAATTGTAACTATTTGCCAAAGCATTTCCATTTTCCTCATACAGCTGAACTACATTTCCCCGTCTCACCTGCAGTTAGGTGCAGCCAGATGACTGTTCTAACCAAGGGAATACAGGCAGCTTCCGGGTCTAGCCTGCAGAGTTCTGCCACATGTAATCCTCCATTCGCTTTTTCCATTCACCAACTTCATAGATAAGATTTAAAGACCCAGAAGAGTATAGAACTGCAAAGGAGAAGTGGGTTAGTGCTAATGGGGGGTATCCAGGATCCTCAAGCCATCAGCAACAGCCTGGATGGATCATTCCCTAACCAAAAGCAAGCTTTTACTGGATTAATCCATTTAGTTCTCTCTCTCTCAACTGGACTTTGAACTCAGGGGCACTTTACTGCTAAGCCACATCCCAAGCCCTTTTTATTCTGAGACAGGATCTCACTAAGTTGCTGAAGGTCTTGCTAGATTCCTGACACTGGCCTTGAACTTTCATGCCTCCTGCCTCAGCCTCCCAAGTCCCTGGAATTAAAGGTAAGCACCACGGCACCCACAGGAGTTTTATCCTCATAGAAGATTCCAGTTAATAAATTGAAGAAAGAATGATAGCATTAGATTACCACCATTTTAAACACTAATGAATTAATGAATCTAGACAATGATCACCAATGACTGTTATTGGTGATGGAAAGAGGGATCTTTGAGATTATTCACAGAATACTAAGAACACTTCATTGAGTCCTAGGGCTCTCTTTTCTATTTACATTCACTTCCAGATGATCAGAACCAATCCCAGGTTTTTAATACATCTATACATTGATAACTTCCAAAATTTTATCTCCCTCTCTAACAATCCAGCAAAATTCTAACCACTCTCCTGATTCTTTACTCTTCTCTATTTTTGTGATTGTTCCTTGAAGGCAATTGCTCCTTCCTGCCTCTGGGCCTTTGCATCTACTCTTCTTCTGCCTGGCACACTCTTCTACCACATGTGCTCACAGCTTTGTCACTCACGTCATTCAGACATCCTAGAGAAGCCTTTCTGGACAATCTATCAAAAAATAGCACCTGGGCTGGGGATGTGGTTCAAGCGGTAGTGCGCTCGCCTGGCATGCGTGCGGCCCGGGTTCGATCCTCAGCACCACATACAATAAAATATGTTGTGTCCACCGAAAAACTAAAAAAAATAAATAAAAATTCTCTCTCTCTCTCTCTTTAAAAAAAAAAATAGCACCTTAGGGCTGGGGCTGTAGCTCGGTGGCACAGAACCTGCCTATCATGTGTGAGACACTGGGTTTGATTCACAGCACTGCATATAAATAAATAAAATAAAGGTCCAACATATTTAAAAAAAAAATAGCACCTTAGCCGGGCTTAGTGGTGCACATTTGTAATCCTAGCACTTTGGGAGGCTGAGGCAGGAGAATCTCAAGTTCAAAGGCAGCCTCTGCAACTTAGCAAGACCTTGTCTCATAATAAAAAATAAAAGTCAGAAGGGGCTGGGGATGTAGCTCAGTGGTTAAGCAACCCTGGGTTCAATCCCTGATAACCCCCCAAAAATAGCACCTTGCCTCTTCCCATGGCCCCCACCTACTTTGACCATCTCCTTCCCCTGTTTTACTGTTTTCCGTTGCACTATTACTACTTGATAATACATATTTGCTTACTTGTTATGTGTCCATTTAAAGCCTATGGAAGTCCATGAGCACAGGAATTTTGTGTGCCTTGTCCACTGCTGTTTCTTCAGAGCATAGAAGAAGTGCTCTCAATGTGTAGGAATGCAATATATATATTTTTTGAACAAACAAATGAATTAATGGATTCTAAACAAATGTGCCCGTTTCACTCAATTAGAGTTTTGAATCTAATTTAGCAAACCCTATATATTGCTTACTGACTGGGTAATCTGAGGAGAGCTGTTTAATCTCCCTGTGCCTCAATTTCTTCATCTGTGAAATGGAAGAAAATGTCACCTATTTCATTGAGTATAAGGTTTGAATAAATGAATACATGAAGTGCTTATTCTGGGATAATGCCTAATAATAATAAGTATTCAATTAGTGCTTGCTGATATTTGTTGGGTTTTGGTTTTTTATTTTATTTATTTATTATTTATTTATTTTGGTGGTGCTTGGGATTGAACCCAGGGCCTTGTGCGTGTGAGGCAAGCACCCTACCAACTGAGCTATATCCCCAGCCTCCTGATATTGTTATTGTTACAGAAATCTAGACTTTCAAAGTTTAAATTAAGGAAGTAGAAGAAAGGGCCATTTTTCACATTATAAAGGACAGTTGAAAATTATAACAAATAAATGTGTATTAGGATTTACAAAGCAGATGTTAAAAATAGCAGAGAAACTTGAAAGTCTTAGAAACCTCTGCCAGTTAAAAATCAATCAGCAGCTGGGTGCGGTGGCGCATGCCTGTAATCCCAGTTTAGGAGGCTGAGGCAGAAGCACCAAGAGTTCAAAGCCAGCCTCAGGAAAAAGCAACGTGCTGAGCAACTCAACGAGACTCTGTCTCTAAATAAAATGCAAAATAGAGCTGGGGATGTGGCTCAGTCGTCGAGTGCCCCTGAGATCAAATCCCAGTACTAAAAATAAATAAAATAAAAATAGGCAATAAAGACAAACAAAGTCTGAAACTATGATGGAGCCATTCAAATTTGATTAACAACCAAAAAAATTAGTTTATTTACAACTCTTCAGGATAACAATTGCAGTATATATCAAAGCACATCTGTATCTTTAAAACAATAAATGCCACAATATCAGCAAAGAAGATGGAATCCTTTCCCACTGTCTGTGTGCCTTCTACACCACATAACCACCATGTCCCTCTTTACTAACAGCTTCCATCTGGAGGAAGCAGCTCCAGCCCAAACTTATCACATTAGTGCAAAGCCAATAAACTTGACCCACAAAAAGGGTTCTACAAATGAAGGTGATTGATTAGCTAAGTGTTAACTATCAATTCTGCACTAAAAATAAGCCAAAAATTGAAGCAAAAAATATGGATATTTTTGATAAAATTTGCTTTTAAGCCAGTTGCTTATGCATTTATCTCTGTTTCTTTTCCTACATGTCATTAGGGAAATAAAAATTTTTTCTATCTTTTGTTGTTGTTGTTGTTATCTGCATTATTCTGGTGTTTTTACCTTGTATTAAAACTATCAGGATTCTGCTGCACTCTCCTTTGACCAAACTGACTTGCCAAGCATTTGCATTTTTCTGTTCCCACAAAGCAACCTCCCATCTTTTAGAATTTCAAAGCATGCCAAAGAAAGGAGATTGTGCTGGGTGTCTCAACATACCTTGAGCCTCAGCCCTCCTGTCCCTCCAACAGCCACACAAAAGAAGAGCTTCTCATAAAGACAGCTCTTAAGATTCAAGGGAGAATTAAAAATCAGTGAAGTTAACTATGGCACTATAAATACCATACTAGTTGATCCTACCGCATATTCCTACTGTGATTTCAGATTGAAAATGCAAAGCCATAGATATGGAATAAAGTATTGCTTAGGACATTTTGTGCTATAAAATGACTCACTTGTAATAACAGATCTTCCCTCCCTATTTAGTACCTTGTGAAGCAATTGGTTAAGCACTTATTATTATTATTATTATTTTTAAATCTTAACCAATTCGTAAATGTGAATACTCCTTCTCAGAGAGATTTCAAACTGAGAAATTGTATTTCATTTCATGACAGCAATTGTTTATGGGCTATTTATTTTAAATTTGTTAAGCATATCAGGTTTAATCTAGAAAGTCCTTCAGTTTAAGTGTTCAAAGAGCATGTGAGCTAAAAGCTTAAATCAAGTCTTTCCAAGGATGGACACTTTTTGTTTTTGTTACAATAAAGATCTTTTGTGCTATTTTAAGGATCTCCTTGGCTAAAGATTTTGAATGTAGTAAGAAAATCTATAGACCTCAGACACTTGGCTAACCAGGAAGGTCAGTTTAAGGTTACAAGAGGCATTTTTCCAACCCGTCAGTCTGAGAGAATAAATACACTTAAGTAATAAAGGAAACAGTATTAAATACAAGTAACCTGGACACTCATTACCTCAGTGCAAAAATTCAAGATGTCCCCAGTGCCTTTCTCATTTTCGTCTTGACATCAGTTAAGGTGATATATATATATATATATATATATATATATATATATATATATATATATATATATGAATAGATGGGGATAGATGCCTAAAAATTATGTATATTCTTTTTTTCCAGAATGTAGTTTAAATATGTTTCTTCCTTACAAGAGCATATTTTCTAATGTCAACTTAAATCTGTTTTTCCTCCTGCATTCCTTAAATTTTCTTGAAGTACCACTATCCTCTCTATCAGGAAGACTTTTAATACCAAAGTCATTTTTTTAAAGTCTTTCCTTCTTCAATCACTATATATAATCAGTTTTCAGGTTCTATTGATCCTAGTTTTGCAATAGCCTCTCGGAGTGCCTTCCTCTCCAATCCCTCTAACTCCGAGGGATTACCTGCCCTGCTGTGATAACTACTCCTACAATTTGTCCCTGCATTTAGCCTCTCCCTATCTCAAGGTAAATAGTTCTGTCAAAGCAATCTTTTAATGAACAACTATGATTTTTTATTCTCAGTGCCTTACAAACTACAAAACAAAATCTAGATGCCCCTGTCTAGCATTTAAAACCAGAATATGAACCACGATCTAGATCCCCAAACTGCTTTTGGTCTACTTTTCCACAGCTAGTTTTTTCCTTTGTTTTTAACTTTGATTCTTCTCCTCCCTAACTTCATGCTTTCCTGCCTTGGAAATGGCCTTTCCTTCCTTCTCTGCCTTTGTAGATCTTACACTTCCTTCAAGGCTCAAGGTCTACCTCAGTACCACACCCCCCACAGAGTCTTCTTTTCCTGTTTGGAAGCAATTGCTCCTACCTCTGAAGTACTCTGAATATGGTTATGTAAATGCCTTTTTCTCAACTTTCTTCTCATTATTTTTCTACTCCCAATTCCTCAAGAAGATCAAACTCTCATTTGTTTCTGTATTCTCTAGTTGAATGCACAGTAACACCTGCATACTGAACTAAAGAAAGTTGAAGAAATAAATTTGCAACATCACAGCAGATAAAAGACATGATCTAAAAAATCCTGGACTCAATACTATAGCTAGACACTAGCAAAAAAGAAAAATCACATTGAGAGGGAATAAGTATTTATGTCCAGGTAACAATATGAATCAATTTTTTTGTGTATGTGGTTCTGGGGATTGAACCCAGGGCGTTATGCATGCAAGGTAAACACTCTACCAACTGAGCTATATCCCCAGCCTGAAAGAATCTTTTCTAAGAAGTATCTCCTCAAAGTATTTATTCTAATTAATATATTCTACTGTAAAGCTTGTACCTAGTTATTTTTTTCTTTTTCTTTCTTTCTTTTTTTTTTTTTTTTTGGTATTAGAGATTGGCCTCAGGGGCACTCACTGGCCACATCCCCAGCCCTATATTTTGTATATTTTGTATATTTTTTATTTAAAGACAGGGTTTCATGGAGTTGCTTAACATCTCTCTGTTGCTGAGGCTGGCTTTGATCCTGCTGTCTGAGCCTCCCGCCCAAGCTTCTGGGATTACAGGCATGTATTTTTTTTAGTTATAGATAGACACGATATATATATATATATATATATATATATATATATATATATATATATATATATATATATTTATGTGGTGCTGAGGATTGAATCCAGGGTCTCACAAATGCCAGGCAAGTGCTCTACCACTGAGTCACAACCCAGCACAGCACCTGGCTTTTGTGCATAGTTTTTAAAAAACATTTTTAGTTGTACATGGACACAATACCTTTTTTCTATTTATTTACTTTTTTGTGGCGCTGAGGATTGAACCCAATGCCTCATACATGCTAGGCAAATGCTCTACCACTGAGCCACAACCCCAGCCCATGTGCATAATTTTTAATGGACACGTCACTGGAAAGCCGGGAGCTAAAACTCCAAACTTCGGTTCTTGCATTCTGAATGAAAGAAAATTTAAAGTCAGACACCAAAAGCCATGCAAGAGAACTTTATCATAAGTAAATGTAAAGAGAAGGTGAGGTGAAAGTAAAGTAAAATCAAAATGAGGCTTAAGCACAGAGCACTGTCAAGAGAGAGGATGGGCTGTCTCCCAGCAGAGAATGACAGAGGAGACAATGCAGTCTCGAGGTTCATTACTGTGTGCTGTTTACCAGGAGAACTGGGGACCACCTTCTGCACTCTTTGCCAATCAGGTGTTCAACTCCTCCTTCACCTCAGGCAGTGGAGTTTTTGACCTTAGCTGATCCTCTCTGGAGCTTTCATGGTGGCCATCCTAATTGGGAAGTGGGGGGCGGTCATCTAAAGTCCATCCCATGTTAATGTGAGCACTGGAGTCAATAGCCAGGTAGAAGTTACCTTAGTGCACCTGTGCTATTAAAAGAGCCTTTCTTCCCACACCGATGGAAACACCTGTAGCCATAATTCCTAGCTTCACACCAATCTTAATGGACCTTGTCAAGAGTTAGTCCCATTAATCCTTTTCTCTTGATGTGTGTTCCCATTAGCTCCTTTGCTTCTGTTTATTTTCTACAAATTAACTATCACACTCTGCTTTCTCATCTACTTTGGAAATAGTTTAAAGAAGACCCTAAAGTAGTTTAAAGAGCACTTGTGACCTTGCCATGAATTTCACTACTCATCGCTAGCTACTGCCTCACAGACAGATATGAAGAACTATTCTACTTTCTTTATTATTAGAATGTAGCAGTACTCCTGATTTGGCCCTAGCTTGTTCAAATAACATTCGAAACACCATCAATTCTAAATATGTCCCGAGTGAACATAGCACCTGGTAACTATTTCCTGAAAAATTAAGTCTTTTTTTCACTATGAACTTTTTAGATCACCCTTAAGACATCATCAGATTTGTTCTTGTTTTGTTGTGTTTGTTTTTTCCCATGTGTGCCTAGCAAAGTCTTGGTATTAAAACAAAACAAAACTTCACTAAATATTGAATGAATGAATTAATTAATTAATTAATCAGCCACACAATCAATCAATGAAATGAGAGTGTTCATAGTACTTGTTTTATACTATCTCTATACTAAGAAATAAAGCCAATATAAAGTGCTTGGTTCCTACTATCTCTGTATTAAGAAATAAAGCCAATAAAGAGCTCCACAGATAACAGTAAATACTTGCTGAGTTTAATTCATGCAATTTTAGAGTCAAAGAGGACCTTAGAGATGATTCCAGTTATTTCTCTCCCCTCTATGAGTACATAGTGGTTTTGAATCTGTATTAGCAAAAACATTTAGTTTTTCTCCCTCCTTGAGGGCAAAAACATTTTAATGACCACCGTCCCTGCCTTCACCTCACCTGTTCGCCTTTTGCTTGGGAGATTGTAGGCACTCAAAAGCTTTCTGAATGATGGCGTGAGAGTGCATGTAGCCCTCTGTTGTCCAATAAGCAGCCATTAGCTACATGAGTCTATTTAATTAATTACAATTAAATAAAATTTAAAATTTATCCTTTGTCACACCAGCCTCATTTCAAGTGTTCTGTCACCATATGTGGCTAGTGACTACCACATAAGCAGAGAACAATCCCATCATTGTAGAAAGTTCTATTGGACAGTACCGGTCTAGACTATTTCCCTCACTTTGCAGAACTGAATGAGCTCGGGGAAGTTGTCACTTGCACAAAAACAAGCTATTAGAAGCAGAACTGGGAGTAAAACCAGGAACTCCTAAATCAAATCCATTATTGTTAAGTTATAGCTGATTCCTTTCAGAATTCCAATTGTGTGTAACCTTAACTTAGAGTTCCAGTGATATCATATGAAACATGGTCTTTGTCTTATGATTGCTATAGAAGTTATTTGTATTTTAATTGATCAATTCACATGTTTTATAAAAAATATACAGCAGGTACAAAATGTATCTAGGAGTTCTGTACTTCTGGTGTATGAGGAAAAAATGATGTTAACTTTCAAAATGCTTTCAATGTATTTAGCAAAACAAAATATTATAATATTCTGGGTTTTGTGCCAATTTATTTAGAAAATTGATTCATAGAAAGGGCTCTGGTTTTAAAGGGTGCTTTTTGTTTTGGTTTCTTTTAATACATTCCTAGGTTTACTGATTTGTAAAAATTGACTGGATCTCAAACAACAAATGAATACAGTTTGTTATGACTTAAAATTCAAAGTTGGTTTGAATTTGAAAATATTTTTCTGCTTTTATAGAGACCAGCAGTGTTTTTTTTTTTCAATGCTTTTAGAGAAAGAGTCTCATTTTCTACAACTTCCATGATGTGTTTGTTTATGAAATTAGTGTTTAGTGTTCTCTGGAAAGATAAATTCAGTTCAGCCTGATAGAACAGGAATAATTATAAAGAGGTGACAAAGCCACTGCTCATAGAAAATTCTACAATCTAATATTTGTTTTTTAAAACTACAAAGGCAATTTTTCATCTTTCCACAGAAATTTGAACATGGGTCAAACAAAAAGAACTAGTGATGAAAGAGATCAAGTTTTAGCATTAAAAGATAACTCAGGGGCTGGGGTTGTGGCTCAGCGGTAGAGCACTCGCCTACCACGTGCAGTGCGAGTCCCCGGGTTCGATCCTCAGCACCACATAAAATAAATAAATAAACAAAATAAAGGTATTGTGTACAACTAAAAAATAAACATTAAAAAAACTCAGAAAGGTTCTATATTTGAAAGCCTTTATTCTTCAATCAGGTAAACTAGTATTCAAGATGATTATGTATCAGTTCTTAGGAATCAAGAATATCTATTCAACCACAAGACCAAAGAAAAAATGTGTGTTTACCACCACATTTCTTTGGAAGTGAACTTTTAAAAATTTTTTTAGATTTGATGGAACTTTATTTTATTCATTTATTTGTATATGGTGCTAAGAATTGAACTCAGTGTCTCACACATGCTAGGCAAGCACTCTATTACTGAGCCACAACTTCAGCCCCAGGAAGTGAAATTTTTTAAAAAAGCTTTTTCTTGGCTAGGAATGTAATTATTTCAAGCTACTATGTGTTTTTTCAAACACACACACACACAAACACAATAAATGTTATAGACTCCCAGACTCCCAACAGGGAACAGGCTGATAGAGCCTTTTCCATCCACAACACCTGGCTTCAAAGGTCATCTTGACACCAATATGCAGCCATCAGATGGGAAGAAGAGTGGAAGGACCACACCCAGGAGTTCTTCATGAACCAGGCTTGGAAGTTGCACACATTTCGTTGACTGAAATTGTCTTGCAGCTGCATCTTATTGCAGGGAAGACAGGGAAATTTAGTTGAAATGTCTCTTCCAGAAGAAGAGAAAGCAGGTTTGGTGAGAACCTGGAACTCTATGCTATAGTCCATCCATTTGGACACCAAGTCACCATTGAACCCTTTTTTTGCAAACAAATAATACACTCATTCCCTCACCAAGTAAGATAACCTAAAATCCCACCCAGTCGCTGCATTAAATTCAAATTACAGGATCCCCAGGCAATGCACAGGATTCTCCATCTGGTCTGGATATCACTCCATATTATCCTGTGGCCCAATAATTCTCAACCTTGTGCCCCAGGAGATATTAAACAATGTCTGGAAACCTTTTTGACTGACACAATTGGGGGAGTGAGGTGGATTCTATGGGCAACCAGTGGGCAGAGGCCAGGAAGGCTGCTGAACATTGTATAATACACAGGACAGCCCCACAAAAAAGAACTGTCCAGTCCAACATATCAGTAGTGCTGAGGGTGAGAAACTCTACTGCAACCCATGACTTTTCCACCCTGTACCCAATATGTAACAATGCAGCAAATTACTGCAGACAACATGTCCAGGTAGAAAAGCAGGGAAAGGAAGACAGTGGCCTATGCAAAGATGAGATTCTGCTAGGAGGCACTGTGATGGACCTCAACGGGAAGTTCCTCCATTAGACCCTGGTACCGCTCTCGTCCTTGGTCCTCTCTGGTCACTGGCTCTGCGTTCTGGAAGTTCTTCCTCTAAGCCTGCATTTGAAATGGGTATTGAGAAGCATGACATCTCTAGGGAGAGTACAGCTTTTAAAATAAGCTCTTAAGTGATTTTCTTAGCAATATAATTTCTCAAACGCTGAAAAGACTTCTGATCCATTTGCTTCCCAGTCAGTTCCGTAAGCCAGTAAACATGAAAGTTTCCTAGAGATAATTCTTGATCCTATTTCTTTGCTTCTTCACTCCTATGCCTCTTTTCCTCTCGATATGAGGGGGCTACTTGAGACCTCCAATGTGAGGCCACGCCCTAAATCTAATTTTTGCTGCATGACTGACTTTTTATGGGCCTTTGTTGTTCAAACACTTTTTCAGATTTATTTCCTATTCTTTGAAGTATAGAACAGTCAGTTTTTCCAAGCTCTCAAGGCTCCAAAGTTCTGAACTCTCTATATTCCTTTTTCATTAACGTTTGGAACCTGTTAATTATTCTAGGAGCTCATCTTATTTTTTTCAATATCTTGTTAAATACAGTCAGTGAATATAGCCTACCAGCATTTCACTTTCCAACCTCTTCCAGAGCTATGGGATTTGGAGGCATCTTATTTTCTTTGCACGTTCCTGCAGGCAATTCTTACCAAATGTCTTGTACTATGGCTTCAACATCCAAAATTTGTACTGAAATTGAATCCATATGGGATAGTAAGAGGGAGGACCTTTAGGAGGTGATTAGAGCTCTTCCCCATGAATGGATTATCTCATTTGTATGATTGATAGATTAACGCATTAATAGGATAATGGGTTGAGAGTGGGTTTGCTACAAAAGGCAGTTCTCAGGGTCCCCGTCTCCTGCTTGTGATGCCTTGCACCACTTTGGGATTCTGCCATCAAGAAGGTCATCACCAGATGCATCCCTTTGACCTTGAAGCAGAACTATAAGCCAAAATAAACCACTTTTCTTTGTAACTTATCCAAATTGTGGTATTATGCTTTTAGTAGGAGAAAAGAGTCCATTTTGTCATGGATTTCCATTTTCCAGCCTCTGGTAAGTTTTCTTGTTGTCTACTGCCTTGACTAATTTGAGATTTTAAAATAGCACCCTGCTTCTGTAATGCTAGTTGTTGTGGCAAATATATCTCAAAGGGTCACAATACATTTTTGTTTCTTGCTCACTTAACAGTTCAGTGTAAGCATTCCTGGCCAAGGGGGTGGTGAGGGGGGTAACTCTTTGCTTCATAATCACCTTAGGGGAAGAGCACTGAGGGAATTTTAATCCCTCAGGCAACAGTCTCCAACTTTTTAGAACTCACCCAAAACCGGTCTCCCTGATTTTACCTGACTTAATTAATTACTTATATTGATAGTCTATTTATTTTTGGCTCCATTGTTGTAAGAAAAGGGGCATCACTCATTTTGGCTTCTTCTGAGCCGAGAGAGGGTGACGTGAGGGGGCACGGCGTGAGGGACATGAGTTTCCTTTTAGTTGGGTTTGAAGTCTGGTTGGGGAAGAACAGGTTGTAAAGTCATCTGGGGATGGGTGCTTCTATGAGAAAAACAAAAACCATGAGTACTGAATAAATGTTGCTGCAGCTGGAACATGTCACTGTATAGAAGTTCCCTCACCAGGCTTTAACATCCCCAGTTATCAGGACTGTAAACTTAACATTTAACTTTTAGTGTTACAGTTGTCCCTCCCCATAAGATACAGTTTAATAATTTAATGTCATCTGATCTTGCAAAATCCTTTTACTAGTATGACCTCTGTGTCTAATAGAGAAAGCTTTAATTCAGTTACTCAGGGCTGGATAATCATACTAGCAAACACGGAGCCTACCTGTGTAGGTTAGGAATATCTGTAGACCTTAAACTAAAAACTTCTGTCTCTGGCAGCTCCTCTTGATAGTCTCTTTTTATAGTTATCAGGCGTTTCTGTCTGAGAATTCTTCTTTGTAGCCACCAGTCTTACTTATTTTGGGAGGCTAACATAAAGTGTATACCTTAAATTATTATTATTATTATCATCATCATCATCATTATTATTTAAAATGCCCAGGAATGGCTGTATTTTGGTTTCAACTGTCTTTGCTAAGTGTTTAAGATGAAGTAGTCAAACTGACTTTTGTTTTTATCTATTGTTAACAGTCAGCTGAGCTTTTATGGGAGTCATTTCTGGGGAAGCTTGAGAGCAGCTTCTCAGTTCTGCTAGTGCCATTTGCGCTAGGATGAGTCTAGGTCTTGCTTGACCATGTGGCTTCCCTCAGAAGCATCAGGAATGTCTCCCTTCTTTGGTGACCCTCCTCTTCATAGCAAATGCACTGATTGGCTTTCTGTTCTCAAGTGGTCTCATTAATCTCCCTGATCGGGAGGTTATGTGGCCCAGAGTTGCAAAGCTCTTTAGAGAAGTCCCCTGTTCCCTGGATTCAGACTGACTCAGAGGGCAAGAGCCAAATATTGGTTTTTCTGGCCCTTTTAATTTAACTTTAATTTTAAAACTTAATCTTAAACATCCAGCAAATAAATTTGAACAGCCTTATATTAAGAGTACTGGGCTTTAATGTCTATAACTTTATAATTATTTATCTTTTTATTAATTGGGATCTGTATTATCCTATCTGTCTTGTAGGTGATGGCTTATTATCTTAAATTAACCCATGTTGTGTTCTTAAAGCAACACTTCTGTAAAACACTAATAGGGAATCTTTAGATCACTTACAAGGAAATTACAAAATAAAATTAACAAGAGTAAAAACACTTAGTTCATGTAATAGCTACCCTGAATTTTTGGCTGAATTATACATTATATCCCCTGTTTGAGATCCTAGTAATCTTGACAGAAAAAAAAAAAAAAAAAACAACTTTTGAACATAACTTTAAATGAACTAAAATCTGGCCTACTGTTTTTGTAGTCATTCTCACATGTAGTAAGATGGGACACAGAGCCTTATCTCAGGTAAGGCAGGGCTCTTTATAAATCTTAAATGTTTTAGTTCTAAAGCTCATCTTTGTTTTTAAAATATCATTTTACAAAGTTTACATAAATTGTTTGAGGTCACATGAACATTAGCTAACACCATATGATATCACATTTAAAACATGAATTAAAGAAAGGCTGAAAGTTTTTAACCTTTACATAGATTAGGCTCTCATTAACTTAAAAATACATTTAAATTGTTCCCCAATGTAAAAAGTAACATAAAACTTTACATATCTTATTGATAACAGGTAAATAAATCCCCAATGTATTTTTTTACCATACAACTTCAGAACACCAGCTTGATATAATGCTCTTTTAAAGTTTCTACCTTACAGACTTGTATACCTGGAAGAAATTTTTGTCTCTTTAACACATGACTGATTTTTACAATCTTATACAGACCTTAGTACAAACTTAGTAAATCAATCAGCTATCTAACAAAAGTACTCAGAATGAGTAATCCCATATCAAATTTACTTTACTTATTTTATCAAAATATTAGACAAGTGTATTGAACAGTGCTAGCCATTTTTTGTTGTTGTTGAAGGAAAAGTCCTAGAACCAAGGCATATTAGACATTTTATAGACATTAATATTTTATTAGTTCTTTTGAACACCTAGAAAAACTTGTAAGCTTAAATTTAAAGACATTTATTTTTATCTGTTTATCCAATTTAAATTGAACCATTTAAATTACGTGAATTAAAGATCTTTGGATCCATTTTTTAAATTTGTTTTTGTGAGCGCTCCTTATATATGTTAATTTGTATATCATATATATGATATACGGACATACGTATATATAGACATACAACACATAACACAAGTGTGCACATATAACAATAGTAAAGACCTGTAGCTTTTCGCAGGTGAAATCTCCATTGCAATGTTTCAAAAACTCCACAGTTGGTCAAAGATAGAACTGATCAGAAAAACATTAACCTAGGTCTGTAGGATCAAAATCATGAGCTCAAAAAAATACAGAATCTAAGAAAAAGTCCTAGAAAAAAATGACTGGCCAGTAATTAGTAAATACTATACAATTTACTTTTTTTTTTTCCTTAGGCCTCAGATCAGTCTCCTACTGAGCTTGCAGGCTTCTTTGCTTTTCAACATAAGTCCTGGCTGAGGTCTGGAAGGAGCAGGGAAAAACTGCTATTCTGAGCAGACACCTCAGGCCTAAGGCATTTTAACCATAAGTCATAATTTTCAGGTTCGGATGTTGAAAATTATGATACAAGTTTAAGATACAATTCCAAATTTTATATCTTTACATCTTGTTTTGTCAACAGATACCATACTATGATTTACTATCCTTGTCCAAATTAATATTAATGCACTGGTACACACAATGACATTTTCCCAGGCTACCCAATTTAAAATTGGTGGGAAAAAAAAAACTGAATGATTGGAAAGTTACTTGCCAACTTGGAAGTAGAGTTCTTTAGTTTTCCATCCTAAGTATTTAAGTTCTCTGGCATGAATTATCTGAAATCATAAACTAAACAATTACCTAAACCCAACTTTTAACTGCAAGATTATGCAATGCTTCAAAAACCCATTCAGATACCAGATTGTTACAATAAACATCATCTTTTAGACACACATTCAGCCAAGATCATTCCCAAGAAACAATTTATAATATCAACACACTATTGCACATGTCTTAAAGAGCCAGAAACAAAGACACAGGACAGGCAGACAGAAAGGAGCTCCAGACTATGGCTGACAGACAGAAACCTTTAAAACAGAGCAGATAAGAGAAAAATTTCCTACACCAGTGGCACCATAGATGTCCCCACAAGGGGACCAGATGTTTTCACAGAGGGGCAACCTGAAATGTAAAATCAAGGGTCTCCATGGCGACTTTACTTCATTTAGTGTCCCCTTTTTCTTTTTCTCTTTTTTTAAGAAGACAGAGGTGGCATAATCCTTACAGTGCAGGAAAGGAAGGAGGGAATTCCCCGAAGCAACAGGGCTTCGGCAGCTGCTGGGAGTCCCTCAGTCCCTCCTTTTACTTACAGGATTAGCTCCTCTGGTTCAGTTCCACCCCAGGCACGCTCCATCTCCTAACATTTCAGTAGTCAGCTCTCAAAAAGTTCCGGGGTGGGGGGGGTATCAAAATTTGTAACTTAAAGTTCGGTTCCTGACCTTGAAGCCAATTAATGCCAATTTAATAATGAGGACAGGGTTTTGAGAAAAAGAAAAATGGAGGTTTATTGCTTTGCTAACAAAGGAGAAACACAGGGGACTCTGCCCAAAAGTTGTGACTCTCTTGATCTGGAGGGACAAGGGGTTTTAAAGGAGTCTCACTTGTTGACCTGGGAGATACTCAGTTCTTAGATCCCCAGCAGGCATTGCCCTCTGCAGTGGGTGTGCTCCAGCAGCCAGCCAGGGGCTTCTCTCATCCTACTTAACAAAGGGGGGTAAAGTTCATCGCAGTTCCTTAAAACACAGTCCAAAGGGGTGGCAGGCTTACTTGCTTTATTACCCATTTTCATGTCCAACATCCTTAAGTTTTTACCACAGAAATCACACAACAAAACGCACAAAAACAAACAAACAAAAAACATATAGAGCACAGAACAAAACACAAGAAAACAGAAACCCGGTGCTGAAACAGAAAAACAGAGGAGCAATGCAACGTCTTGCTAAAGCTCCCAGGGTAGGAGCGCGTGCGTGCCCATCAGCACCTCTCTACCCTTCCAGAGGAATTCCCTACAGAACAGAACAGAGGACAGAACGATTTCTCGCTACTGTCCCAGACAGGAGTATATGTGAGCCTCGCCAGGCCACCTCTCTGTCATCAGAAGAGATCTCCCTTAACCGGATACCAGATGTTATAAAGGCACCACCTACCTATGGAGGCCTCCTCCACCAGGTGCTTGCTGATAGTTTTAGTGCGGCAGTTCACTGCAGTGCTCCGGGGACTGAAGGCTCACTCCGAGGCCTTGGAACATCTCAAGTTGCGCACCCCCTAGAGTGGCTCTCTAGCCCGGAGCCCTGGAGCGAAGGCAGGCTTCAGAATTTCCAGCACTCTGGTCTTGTGATCTGGTCGGGCAGGGTCATCTCACTGGGGCCTCCAAAATGTTAGACCATGATGCAAGAAAAGACCACTGACTCCAAATAAAATCAAATTAAAGCATTTCAACCAGCCAGGCTGCCTCTCCCTCCCAAAACGGCGGGAACAAGACAGCAACCCCAGCTTTCCTGCAGCCCAGCTTTATAGCCCAGAAAGTTACACAAAGGGGGATTACAGATAACAGAACTCTGACGAGCATCACACTAATGGTAGTTTACACTTTTTGCTGGCCCCAACATCAGAATTTATGAGGACCATTAGAGCCTAAGAGAGGGTCGTTGTCTGGCCAGGGAAGGCCGATATTTATGAGGTGTCACTAAAGTTTCAGAGAGGGCTGCTCTCTGGTCAGAGAGCCAGGCATGGGTGAGTTCAAGGCACGGGCAGGCATTCCAAGCAGATTCAGAATTTGCAGTAATTTATAGTAAAGCTGAAATTATCTTTTCATGGCTTTGTGGCGAGATTGCTCCCAATTTTAAGAAAATATCAGGTTGGGTCTATCAGTACCATCACTTCTGTTCACATTGCACATTCATTTAAATGAGATTTATTTTTAAAGAGAGAGAGAGAGAGAGAATTTTAATATTTATTTTTTAGTTTTCGGAGGACACAACGTCTTTGTTTGTATGTGGTGCTTAGGATCAAACCCGGCCGCACGCATGCCAGGCAAGTGCGCTACCGCTTGAGTCACATCCCCAGCCCCTAAATGAGATTTAAATAAAGGAGGAGTGTGCATCTTCCAGGAAGTGTTCTTGAAGGGAGGGAGCATGCTTTTCTTCCTACCATCTTCTCGCTGACTGAAATTGAGAAATGGTGGTTGGAGCAGAAGCAGCTATCTTCAACCATCTGGTCAAAACCACACATTAAAGATGATGGCGTAACAGTGCATGAGTTCCTAAGGGTCAAGGAGTTCCCAAGGCAGAGCTCCAGGCTGTTTACCTGCTGTCTTTAAGGAAACAATGAGCTCCTGTCATATTTAAGCCACTGCAGTTTTGAGTTTTATTTGCAGTGAATAACTTAACTTACAATGGTATTCTCTAATTGTTTGGTATGGCTATTTTCTCTTCTGTCCACCTCCACCCCTTTGTATTGGTAACTTCTGCTATTTCCTTCTCATCGTCCAGAGTACTTTCAGAACTCTCAAATCTTTAGCAACGAGTAGTTTTAGCACTTATTTTACATTCTATTATTTCACCTGAGAGATAAAAAACTTAGGATTGGTCCATAAATTGCAGATAATTTCAAGAAATATTTTTTGACACTCACTAATGTCAGGTCCCAGACTGGACACAAAACATACAAAGATGCTTAGCAAATCATCCCTGCCTTTGAAGAACTTGCATTACGGGTATATTACTGGTACCCCTTCCAACTTCCACTCCACCCTCCTGTTTGAAGAAGTTGAAAAGCTAAAAATGACATTTCTTAGAATCCCTTCCCACTTGAGTTCTAGGTACAAATAAGGTCTGCCAAAGAGATATACTTAGAAAAAAAATGTACAAGTAAATGAAGGTTACCTTCCTGCATTTACAGGTCACTTGTAAGTGAGGTATGATGACATGTATATGACAGTCACACTCCCCTTATGGTCTTCATGGTGTGAGAGCCAGTGCTGACATCAGCAATAACAGTGTCTAATCCTAAGTATATTCCAGTCAGAATAAGCCAGGCTTATTAGTACCAAATGATTGGGGTGGGGGTAGGGCTGGGGTTGTGCCTCAGTGGTAAAGCACTCGTCTAACATGTGCGAGGCCCTAGGTTCAATTCTCAGCACCACATAAAAATAAATAAATAAAATAAAGATAGTGTGTTCAACTAAAAATATAAAATAAAATATTTTTTTTAAAAGTAACAAATGATTCCCAAAATCTCAGTGGCCTAATGCAGTAAAAGTTTCTTTCTCACACCAAATTGTTTACTGCAGATGTGGACAGTTGCTCTCCATGTTCTTAGAATCTAGGATGCTTTAACTTTGTAGCTACTATATGTTACCCCAGGGTCTCTTCCATGACTTTTGTGGCAGGGAAGAGACAGTCTAGAGAGTGCTCACAAGCTTGTGACGACGGTGTCATCCTGGAACACATTACTTCCTCTCAGATATTATTGGCTAGAATTAGTCACATGGTCCTATCTACCTGTGGGCCTAGAAATAGTAAGCTTCCATATTTGGAAGTAAATGAGTCACACAAAAGGAAGCAAGAATGTGAAGAGAGAGCCTACAGAATGGGGGGAAAAAAGTCTTTGCCACCTGCATCTCAGAGAATCAATTTCCAGGATATATAAAGAACTCAAAAAACTTAACACCATCTGGGCGTGATGCTGCACACCTATAATCCCAACGGATTGGGAGACTGAGACAAGAGAATTGTGAGTTCAAATCCAGCCTCAGCAACTGTGAGGCACTTAGCAACTCAGTGAGACCCTGTCTCTAAGTAAAATACAAAATAGGGGTGGGGATGTGGTTCAGTGGTCAAGTGCCCCTGATTCAATCCCGGTACCAAAAAAAAACTTATAAATAAATAACCCAATCAATAAATGGGCAAAGGAACTGAATGTGCACATCACAGAAGAAATACAATCAGTTAATAAATACATGAAAAAAAAATGTTCAACATCTCTAGCAATTAGAGAAGTGCAAATTAAAACTACCTTGAGATTTTATCTCACTCCAATCAGAATGTCAATTATCAAGAATACAAATAACAATAAATGTTGGTGAAGATTTTGGGGGAAAGATACACTCATACATTGCTGATGGGACTGCAAATTGGTGCAAGTATTAAGAAAAGCAGTAAGGAGATTCCTCAGAAAACTTGGAATGGAACCACCATTTGACCCAGTTACCCCATCCCTGGGCACATTCCCAAGGGACTTAAAATCAGCGTACTATAGTGATGCAGCCACATCAATGTTTATAACAGCTCAATTCACAATACCTAAACTACGGAACTAACCTACATGCCTTTCAACAGATGAATGAATAAAGAAAATGTGATATACATACATAATGAAATATTACTCAGCCATAAATAAGAATGAAATTATGGCATTTGCCATCAAATGGATGGAACTGTAGACAATCATGCTAAGTGAAACAAGTCAATCCCCAAAAAATCAAAGGCCAAATGTTCTGATATGCATATGCTAACACACAATAAGGAGGGGGGTGAAGGGAAAAATAGAAGTTCATTGGATTAGACAAAGGGAAATGAAGGGAAGAGAGGGGCAATGGGAATAGGAAAGACAATAGAATGAATCGGACATAACTTTCCTGTGTTCATATATGAATACATGACCAGTGTAATGCCACATCATATACAATCACAAGAATGGGAAGTTATGCTCCATGCATGTATGATATGTCAAAATACACTCTACTGTCATGTATAATTTAAAAAAAAAATAAAAAAAATTTTAAAAGGAAGTAAAGTAGGACCAGACTAGTAATGTTCATCATAACTGATATGACTTTGGACTCACTATTCTGGGGATTTCTACTCCTCCATCCCTTCCAGGGACCTCAGAAGCACTGAAATGCTGGATGAAATTCCTTTGGGTTTTGAAATATCTAGAGTGGTTGTGGATTCCTACAGTAAATGCTGGCTGAATCGGGTGTGTGCTGGTACTTCCTATCATTTTACCACTACCTATCCTTACCATCTGTGCCTCCTAAGGCTGTCCTGTATGAACTGCATATTCCAGGCTCCTTTGCCCTCTGGTTTTGGTTGGGTGGGATCATGAGAGACTCCAGCAGGAGAGGAGAAAACAGGAGTTGACACAGATCAGGATATTTATCTCTGCCTCCTTTCAACTCCCCACCAAACTGTGAGTTCTTGATCCTGCCCCCAACTCTGTAGGGTCCTTTCATTAAACTTCCCTCATCTAAACACTTTGAGCATGATGTCTGTTTTGACCCTGACTCATAGTAGGTGTTTAATAAGCAAAAATTTTCGACTGTAAGCCCAAAATAGAATAACAGACCATCTCCCATCTTCCAGTTTTACTACAGCTGGAGGTCTTTCTAAGATGCCCTTCTTCTGCCTTAAAACGTCAATGGCTCCCAAGTATACCCGTCACCACACCCCCACTGTAAACTGCAGCCAGACAGAAGTAATTTCAGTTCCCTCTGCAACGTGTTCTCTTCCTCTGAGTCTCTGCACACTCAGAGTAGGCTGGAAACTGCTCCCCACCCCCACTCTCATCAAAAAGTCACCCTCAGAAGCTTCCCTGAGATGGTAGAACACTCTCCCTTTGCAGTCTTTATGTACATTATACAGAGAGAGTATTCACTGTTACATTGTACTACAATTGCCTACTTATCTGTGTCCTTCAAGACTGCGATCCCTAGGACAGGGAATGAGTCTTTACCTCTCTCTATGTGTCTCTGTCTCTCATTGATCTGTTGCTTTTCTGTTTTCTTCCATTCATTTGTAAGCCCCTGTATGTCTTATTCTTATTCATTTGTATCTAGATCCCAGCTAACAGCCTGGCACACAGTAGGTCTTAGTAACTACAAATGTTGAATGGTTAAAACTCTCTCTTGGCTTCCAGGTCATCTCTCTTTCTTGATTTTCCTCTTTCTCTGGCTCTTTGTTCTTGGAAGCCTTCACAATGGGCTCCTCCTCTGTCTACCCATTAACTATTCTTCAGAGCAGCTCATTCTTATCTGCCTTTTGGACTTCAGCCATCAGTAAATACCACAATCCCCAAAAGCATATTTTCAATCTTAACCTTTCACATGAGCTAAGGCTGGCCCTCTCTCCCTGCAAGTAGTTCAGATAAAGTCTCATTATAATTTCTCCATTCCCAACCTGTCCTCCTCCTGCTTCCAGTACTCAGTCCACCCAGGTGTCCAAGTGACAAACTTCAAAGTCCTCCAACTCTTCCCACTGTCCCCCGCCCCCTGTCCTGTTGGGCAACAAGTTTCATCCATTCTCACATTTTACACTCTGTTTCTGGGTCTTTATTTTTCCTATTTCTTTTACCAAGAACACTTTCCCCCCACCTTTATCTCAAATCCTTTGCATTCTTTGAAATTCAGAAAACTGGTCAATTTCGATTCATTGCTTCTTCCTCCAAGTTCTACCTAAGTTCTACTTAAGTTTGTCTGCTTGTGGGATTTTTTTTTTTTTTTTTTTTTTGTATGATTTTGCAGTTCTGGGGTTCGACCCCAGGACCTTGCACGTGCTAGTTAAGCACTCTACCACTGAGCTATAGATCCCCCATGCTTGTTAAAATTTTGAGGCAGGGTCTCCGTGTCCCAGGCTGGCCTCCCACTTGTGATCCTCCTGCCTCAGCCTCAGAAGCACCTGGGCTTGATGGGTAGCTGAGCCGAGTAGACGGCTAGGGCACCTGGCTTGATGCCATGTCTTTTAATGTTGGATCTAAACGTGTCTCCATCAGTAGAGGGTAAAATTCTTAGGTTTTTTTTTTTTTTAATCATTGGGAGGAGCCTGTGATTGACATTTATGCAATTAAAATATTTTATATGAATGAATGAATAAATGAATTAACTAGGAAAGAGAATCTTTTCAATTATACCCTTTCAGAGGTTACTGCAAGAGAATCTTTGAGATTAAAGGATAAAAATCTCAGTTTAAAAACCTGAACTTTGTGTAACAAAGTCAACACACACTTTAACAAGATACTGTATGTGCTTATACTTGAAAGGTAATTGCTATGCACGTAGCAAGATTTAGGGGAAAAAAAAAAAAGCTTACCCTGAAGAATTTGATTTTAAGCATCTTCAATTCCGAATATGGGCAAATTTTAAAAGGGAAGGTGTGATTTTAACTCCTTCTACGCTTTTTTTTTTACCCTGGGTGACAGGCATTAGATAAGAAAAAAAAAAAAAAATGCCTGTATCAGTACAGGGCTGGGCACTTGGTAGGCCCTCAACACATTTTCCTTCCTTTCCTTTTTCCTCTTCTTTATGTCATATTTGAAAGTTCGCGAGTGTTGAGTATTTAAAGGAAATTTTAATATTTGGATTTTAGTTTTTGGATTTCAATTTGACTAAAATAACGTCATATTCTGAGGGTCTCTATTAACTCTAAAACCCAAGGGAAAGAAATCGCTGGAAGGGGAGGGGGAGAAAAGAGGCGGGGGAAAAACTGAAAGCAAAGGCGCCGAGGAAGCTGTAGAAGTAAGCTTTTTTGGCTGCGTTCGTCTTTTTTTAACCCCGGAGAGGCGTGACGCGCTAACTGCCGTCGCGGATTAGTTTCCCCCGCGAGGCGCCCGCCCGCCGCGAATCTCCCCGCCCTCCCCGTGCCTCCCGCTTCCGCCCGGCGGTGCGCTGCAGATCGCGGCCGCTGGGGGCGCCCCGGCCCGAGTCGCTGAGGCGGAGACTGCGACCGTACTCTGAGCTTCGCCTCTCGCCGCTCTCAGAAGGGTGGCGACAGCGGCGAGGTGCGCACCAAAGGGCGCTCTTTCCCCGGGCGAGCTGCAGCACAACCGCTTGCCGAAGGCGGCCGGGGTCCGTGCCGCAGCCGCCGCGCTCCGGCCCGGGCTGCCGCGAGAGGCGGCGGCGGCGGTCCCGGCCCCGGTCGGCCCGCGGCGCCCCCCGGCCGCGCCCCCGCGCGCAGCTCGCGGCCCCGGCCATGGATCTGGGCGGATCCGGGGCTCAGCGGAGCTAAGGCGGCGGCGCCCGCCCGCGCAGCCCGCTCGCCGGCGCCTGGCTCTCACAATGATGAAGAAGAAGAAGTTTAAGTTTAAGGTGGACTTCGAGCTCGAGGAGCTCTCCTCGGTACCCTTCGTCAATGGGGTCCTCTTCTGTAAGATGCGGCTGCTGGACGGCGGCAGCTTCACCGCGGAGTCCTCCAGGTAAGGCGCCCTCCGCGCCTCCCGCGCCTCCAGCGCCTCCTGAGCCCCGCGCCCCGCCTGCGCAGCCTTGGCTGGTTCATGGACAGCATCCCTTCCCTTGGCCCCTTCGTTCCAGCCGGGCAGCCAGCCTCCTGAGCTCGCTGTCCTCCAGGGACCGTTCTGAAATCAGTCAGGAATGTATCGATCAGCACAAAGTGCTTCGCAAATGGGTTTATCTAGGTTGGCCTTGGCTTCTGCATTCCTGGTTCCAAATGGTTCCTGGTGACAGCTCTTTCCTCCCAATTCTCTAGGAATGGGAGCAATGGCCAAAGGGAGAGAGAGGATGCTTCTTGTTTCCCTTAAGACATTTCCATATTTGTAAAATACAAAGTGCAATTGGAGCTGTTGTTAAAAACAAAAATGACCCCAGCTGCTCGAGTTCCAAGAACACCCGCTCTGAACAGCCTGTGCTTGGTGTCAGTCTTCTTTCTGGTGGGCTAGGGGGGGGGTTTGCACGCCCAGATTGAGACTGAGGTAGGCCAGGTCGGCCTTAATTTAAGGCAAGTGTTCCTAGCAGATGAGGAAACAGTCCATGAGACTATAGATTGCACCTCCAGCTCTGAGCTAATGCTCATCAAATTACCTATCTTGAAGTGACCACTGTGAGTCTCAATGTGGGGGACTTAGAACCAGGAGGGAAGCCCAAACTCTGAGCTCATTTTGAAATGAGCCTCTCCTTGTGTGCCCCATGCACTCTCTGGGAGAGACATTAGTAGGTTCCAGAATGCAGCCAGGTGTGGCAGTGTTCCTTGAGTGATTTCAGGGTTATTCATAGATTGACAGATTTGCCCTAGGGTGTTTTTTTCTTTTCAAGAAAATAGAAAACAAAAAGTTAATAACTGAATTTTTTAGTTCTGAGGTCAAGGAGAAGAGTTAACAATCTTTGTTTAACCCACGTACAGTGGTCATAGACTTTATTTTTACACTAAAAATATTGTACTTTCTTTTTTATCTGTCATCCCATTAAAATTGTGAAGGAAATAATGTCAATGGATTGTGGAATTGGAGCCACAAAATTGTCCACTGTGGCAACACTGAAGTCTATAGAAGCCCGATAATGTCTGGTTGGCTAAACCAAAGGATTTATAAAGCACTGTTGATTCTCAAAATTAATAAATAGTCCACTGAGGATAATCTTAAAAATTAAATTGTGGTAACAAATCTGAGGGTATTCATCTAATTAATTATATTTTAGTACACCTGTAAGAGAACAATGAATGGTGCAAATAATATATATATACATATATGTATAATACCAGCTCCCAAGGTACCAAAAAGCCTATATCAATTCTGAATGTACTGTAGGTGAAAGTGACAGTTTTGCTGCTGGATTCTACCCCCCTACCTGGAGCAGTTAGGTGAGTACTCTTGGCCCAATGGTGACACCTGGTGGTCAGGACACTTGCCGACTACCTTCTTAAAGTCAGTTATTTAGTCATTGCAGAAAACATGTCCACTAGGCCTTTTGAATATAATTTTTTTTTTCATACCGGGGATTGAACTCAGGAGTACTGGACCACTGAGCCACATCCCCAGCCCTATTTTGTATTTTGTATTTATAGACATTGTCTGGCTGAGTTGCTTAGCGCCTCACCATTGCTGAGTCTGGCTTTGAACTTGCGATCCTCCTGAAATATACTATCCTATTTAATTCTCACAGCAAGCCTAGGGATCCACATTTTGTGAATAAATGACTCAAAGTCCCCACAGATGATATGTGTAATGCCGAGATTCTGATACAGGTGTAACTTCAAACAGGGTGATGCCAGATAAAGGGGGAAAGTGTGTACTGTGCTGAAGAGTTTCTAAATAGGCAGCTTCCTAATGGATTTAAGGTGCAGTGGGTATCATTTGATTCATCTTCTGCAAGACTTGGAAATGAAAAACTATCCTGTGATAAGCTTCACCCTTTCTCTTCCAACTAAAATCTGGCTTTAATCAAGGTAAACACAGGTAAGCATATTGCTTGATTTTTTTTCCTTTTTTTTTTTTTTTAACTTTTTAGGCTGAGCAGAGAATGAGAAAACTCTGATTCTTGATTCATCACCCCCCATTCTCAATTCTTTTTTTAATTTTTTTTTATTTTTGTAGTTGTAGATGGACAGAATGCCTTTATTTTTATGTGGTGCTAAGGATCGAACCCAGTGCCTCACACAGGCTAGGCAAATGCTCTGCCACTAAGCTACAGCTCCATCCCTCCTCCTCAGTTCTTATCATTACAAATTTGTATTTATGGAAAAAAAGAATAGTGCTTGGTACAGCCAAACAAACAAACAAACAAAAAAACAGTTTGAGGGAAATGATTCAAAATAAGAAGTTTGTGCCTTTGAAGTCAGGTAGAGAGAATTAGCATAAAGCTAAGAACAAGAGTTTGGAATGAGGTAGGTTTAAGCCTAATCCCAGTTCCACCGTGGTAGACCTGGTTGTGGTTACTTAGGCTCTCAAAGTTAAAAATCTGTAAAATTGAAATAGTCGCTGACACTTGAGGCGATTTTGAGAATTTAGTAAGGTGATGTGCCTAAGACACCTAATAGTGCTTTGGCGTCCAGTTGGCATTTAAAGAGGAGATGACGAACTTGTTCAGGAAGGTCTGTTTGCTTTAGATGTTATACTTAATTCCTTTTTCTTAACAAGTACAAAAATGTTGATTTAAGAAATATTCCTCATTTTACAAGAGAAAAAAGAAATCCTGAAATACCAGTGGTAAGTAAATTATTTTAAAATTGCATAACTCTTACCTAGTGGATGTCAGTCTAGGAATGCAACTGTAATTAAATGATAGGCTTTAATTTCTAAAAATCTGTTTGTGGGACCCTTTAAATCAGAAACATTTAAACACTGTAACATTTCTTCCATAAAAATGTGAAATCAATAATATGTAAAAGGTATAATAAAGCACACTCAAGACTGCTGTTTTTAGAAAGGTTTACCAGGTTGCCCTTGGCTAGTGTCTGGGAACCTGAGTGTAAATGAAAAATTGTCCTGTGATAAGCTTCACCCTTGATGATACTATATGATATAAAACTTCATCTAAATGATACAAGCTGCTCAGTGTGCCTAGACTGCACAAAGTGTGATTCGTGATAAACACCTTCTGAGAGTCATGCATTTGGGTCCAAATTAAGTAAAGGGTGCTAAAGTAACCAACCTAATAAAAACCTTCAGCACTGAGTCTCTAATGAATTTTCCTAGTAGACAACACATGTCACAATTTAATGCTAAAGAAATTGTGGCTGAGTCTGCTTTGTATCCTGTTGCTGTAATAAATCATAGCCATAATACAACTATATGCTAAGTCCTGTGAGTTCTCCTAAGGAATCACCAAACCCAGGGATGGCCTTGGGAACCCCCATACATGAACTAATGTAAAATAATATTTGTTTTGTTAGAGAAACGTCTTGGAGATATATAGAAAATTCTCTCTCACACACACACACATACACACACACCACACACTTGGCTTTGTATAAAACCTAAACATGCAAATAATTCATTGTTCACCAAATATTAATTGTGCATTTACCAGTTTTCTAGCTGTTAGGAGCTGTGAGAAGTACAACAAATAAAGGGTCCACAAAAAATTACCTCAAGTTGATAAAAATAATTATTTGTCAGTAGGAGTCAGTATGACTTGCTGCCCTGCCTGTGGGTCGGACAATATGTGAGGGTTGTTGAAATTCTAAAGGAAAAGAGTTCATTTACAGCTGTACTGGTTACTGGAAACTGTATTTGCATTTCAGTTGAGCATGCTGGGAGGATGAATTTGCATTGACAAGAAAGTGAGGTGGGAGGGCAGCTTGAGCAAGACATTCATAGAATTGGTTCTAGATCATCCTGATTCCACAGAGTTCATGTTGAACAGAAGCAGAAGATAAGATTAGAAAAAGCCTTTGAATGCCGTTATAAAGAGTTTGCTTTCCACGGCTCATAGGATAAAATTCAAGCTAGAATTCTCGAACTGAGTTGTAATGTGATTAAAGTGATATTTGAGCTTGCTGGCAGGCTGATGCTTTTGAATTCAAGTGATAATAGATGAGATGAGGAGACAAATTAGGAGCCTATTAAAATAACGCAGGCAGGAGCTAATGAGATCCTGAACTCAAAGTTTCTCATATGAGTGACTGATAAATGAAAATGCTGTGACAGATCCCTTGATGCCAGGAGAGAAATAAGGAAGTCCAGACAACTCTTTGTTTTGTTTAAGAGGAATATTGAATATGATGGTAGAAGATATGAAGAGTTAAGTTGATAACATGATACATTTGAGGTGACAGTGAATCCGATAAGCAGTTGAAGTCACATTTATTGTGATAAATGTGTTTCTTAAATTCTAGTCTATGGGAGCCATACAAGCCTGCTTATTTCTCACTTAGGTCTTCCTTATACTGTTTTGCCCTTTTAGTGATTGTTAGTGAAAATTAATTTTAGAAGGATCCAGTTTCTCCGGGGAATGTTTGTTCAGTGAAGAGGTTAAAAAGAAATAAGACTAAAAGGTATTTATTTGTAATGAATGATGTTGTTATTATTTTGGTACTGGGAATTTAACCCAAGGGCAATTAACCACTGAGCCTCATCTCCAGCCATTTTTATGTTTTATTTTGAGACAGGTTCTTGTTAAGTTGCTTAGAGCCTCACTAAATGCTGAGTCTGACTTTGAACTTGGGATCCTCCTGCCGTAACCTGCCACGCTCCCAGTCCTTGGGATTACAGGGGAGAGCCACTGTATCCAACTATAATTGTTATTAAAATGGTCAGGGTAAATGGTTAGATTTTACATAACTACAATTATTATACGTTTGGAAAATACATTGTACAATTATATTCGTCTATTCAACTGAAGCCAAATTCTTGCATAATAAAATATTTTCAAAGATTTCTTAGACAAAATATTATATTATTTGAATCTTTTTAGAGTTCTTCTTTTGTAAACATTTTAAATCACTTTTGAAGTTTTATTAAGATTGTCAGGATAGGGGCTGGGATGTGGCTCAAGCGGTAGCATGCTCGCCTGGCGTGTGTGCAGCCTGGGTTCGATCCTCAGCACCACATACAAACAACAGATGTTGTGTCCGCTGAAAACTAAAAAATAAATATTAAAAAAAAATTCTCTTTCTCTCTCTCTCTTTAAAAAAAAAGACTGTCAGGATAGATTTAATTCTGTTCTGCTTAAATAAAGGAAGAAATTTTTTCTACATATTTTAGGCCAATTTCCCCTATTTCTTCATCTGTGTGTGTGGGGATACTAATAGCTAAAGTAATTTTTCAGGTTTCACATGAGTTTGTGGCAAAAACACATGTGAATTCAGGGAGTGTCCAGGAAGCTATTGAACACATCTGTGTATTGGATCTTTTACTTTGTAAACAAGCTAAAAATATTTCTTTTTTTTTTTTTTTTTGTCAAAGACTGTCTTTGTTTTCAAGATTTTGTTTTTTAAACTTGTATAACAAATATTTATTTGTTTATTATTTTAACTAAATTATTTATTGTAATTTGTTATACATGATGGCAGAATGCAATTTATTTCATATTACACATATAGAGCACAATTTTTCAAGTCATTGATTGTACACAAAGTATTTTCACACCATTCGTGTCTTTGTACATGTACTTAGGCTAATGATGACTAACTCATTTCACCGTCATTCCTACCCCGTGCCCCCTCCCTGTTTTCAAGATTTTAATTCACTGCATTGTTTATTTCTTTTTACTAATTTTCCATACTTCAACAGAATATAGACTCATGTGGAAAACTTAGAAAAGAAAAAAGAAAAAAACAAAAATTGCCCATAAATGAGCAATCCAGAAATAAACACAATTACTGATATTTTGGTGTATGACCTAGGAACCTCTATCAGTCCCCACATATACATACATACATACATAGACATATATGCATACCCCCCTCCACAAACATCAGCTTTTTTTAAAAAAAGATCATAATGTACTTAATACATTTTTACTTCTATATCATTAAATATTTAAAATTAGTATACTATAGTGATCCGTGCATACCAATGTTTATAGCAGTGCAGTGCACCATAGCGGAGTAATAGAACAGTCCAGGTGACCATCAACAGATGAAAGGATCAAGAAAATGTAATATATATAATGGAATTCTACTCAGCCATAAAGAGGAATGAAATCATGGCATTTGTGAAGTAAACGAGACTCAGAAAATCAAGAGCAAATGTTTTCTCTCATATGCTGAAGCTAGAGTAAAATAAGGGGGAAAAGGCGGGGGCCCCTTGCAAATAGAAGGGAGACCAATGTAGTAGAAGAGGAGGATTGAAGGGGAAGGAGGAGGGACTGTAAAAGGGAGGATGCAGAATGAAATTGACCAAATTTATGATCTGTACATATATGATTGTACCATGATGAATTCCACCTTTATGTGCTCCTATAAAGCACCAATTTAAAAAACAATAAATACATAGAAGGAAGATTACAGTAGAGTAGAGGAAGGGAATAGAGACAGGGAAGAGGGGAGGGAAAGAGGGAGTATCTGGGACTGAAATGGAGCAAATTGCATTCCAGTCATGTATGATTATATCAGAATGAACTCCACTATTATGTATAATTATAATGTGCTAATAAAAACTAAAATGTTTTAAATAGATGCATATCATTCTATTTTATTAATTTCCATGATTTATTATACCAACCTTTTTGTAGCAGTCAGGTTTTTGTTGTTGTTTTGAGATGCTGGGTATTGGACCTCTACCTCTGGGCCATATCCCCAGCCCTTTTTTTCCTTTGTAATTAATATTTTTATAAATAAACCACCATAAGCATCCATATAGCCCAATTTGGTGCATGATTATTTAGGATTAACACTTAGAAATGGAACTATCTAGTAATGCATGCATGTTTTTAAAACCTTTGACATATACTGCCAGTTTACCCTTTTTCATTAAATTGAGTTTTGATGATGAAAAAAACACTAATAAGTATCAAATATCAAAAGTAACCAATATTAGAAAATGTTGTTTGACCATATGGCAGATAATTGTTTACACCCTGGTTCCAGCAATCGCCCTTCTGGGTGTATATCCAAAGGCAATGAAATCAGTATGCTGAAGAGAAGTCTGCACTCCTACGTTCACTGCAGCATTATTCGCAATAGCCAAGACACTGAAACAACCTGTCTGTAACAGATGAATGGATTTTTAAAATGTGGTATATCCAATGGAATAATATTCAGTCTTTAAAAAGAAATAAATCCTGTCATTTGTGACAAGGTGGATGAACCTGGAGGACATTATGCTAAATGAGGTAAGCCAGGCATAGACAGTGCACATGTGTAACATGAAAAAGACCAACTCATGGAAGCAGAGAAGAGAATGGTGGTCTTTCCACCATCTTTCCACCCTCTCCAGAGCATAGGGGTGGAAAGTATGGGGAATTTCTAATTTCTGTTAGAATGAATAAGTCCCAGAGATATATTTTATATCATAATTATTAGAGTTAATGTACATTTATAAATTGCTGAGAGTGGATAATAAATGTTCTGACAACAAAAAACAAGTGATTGGTGAAATTATTAACTTAATTGAACCATTTCACAATGTACACATATATCAAACATCATTGTACACTATGATGTAATAACATAATGTAATAACACATTATGAAATATATAATTGAGTGCACAATTTTTGTATGTCAACTATATATTAATATAAATAAAGATGTAAAAAGAACTCTTTATATCCTCGCTGGAAACGGAATCATCAATTCACATTATTATAATAGCTGTGATCTACTAGTAGCTAACATTTATTTGAGCACTTTCCTAATATATCTTTAAGTCTTTATGTTAATCCTCAAAATAATCTTATGAAGAAGTATTACTATTATTTTCTCATCACTATTGCTATTATTACCACTGTTGTTATTATTACTGTCATTTTATGCCTGAAGAAATAGAAACACAAAGAAATGTTGAAAAGTTAGTCAGCTAGTAAGTACAGAACCAGGAGGCAGGCAGGCTCCAGGGTCCATTTTTAATCACTAGACTTTAATGCTGCTTACGTTTTGAGTTGTATGCTTTCTCAGCTTTATGTTTTAGAAAACAAATACATAAATCTATATAGTATGACTTTTCCTGAATGTTAGTTATAGGAAACTGGTTCCAATATGTGATACACTAAATGGCTTAGTAGACCTGGACCATTTACACTTGCCTCAAGATAATTGTATATAAAAGATAAGAAACATAATTCTCATGCATATACTCTATTTTTCAAGCTGTGGCTTTCTAGTTCTAAGTCTGCAAAATTCAGTCTCATTACTAGGTATTCATGCCTTGTAAAACTTTTGCTAATACCATTTTATGCCACTAATGGCATTTTATGCCATTATATCAGTAAGCTTTGCACACAAGGCAAGAGAATCTCAAATTCAAAACGAATTTGGGCAACTTGGCGAGGACCCAAAATTTTAAAAAGGGCTGGAATGTGGCTCAGTGATAACATACACCTGAATTCAGTTCCTCAGTACAAGAGGGTGGGGGGGAGATGAAGGTCTTCAAATGTTGAGAATTGAATATATAATATATATATATGCTTATATAGTATATAAAATATGCATGTATAGCATATATATACTATATGTGTATATATATATGCATGTATATTTTACATTCCTAATTTTACTCAATTCTTACAAAACCCCTTTAACAGAAGTGAGAAACCATCGCTACTCTTCTTGGATTAGGAGATATGTCATAACACATTTTTTATTTCTTTAATATTAAGGAAATTTATTACCGGAATAGGGGTTTAGAAAAAGAAAAATATTGAGTAAAGACCATGCATCCTTTTACATGAGAAATAACTGAAGTGCTAGAGTGTTTCAGATAGTTGAGGAACTGTCTCATAGAAAATAAGTAGATCTGGGGCTGGGGTTATGGCTCAGCTGTAGAGCGCTCGCCTCGCACATGTAAGGCCCTGGGTTCCATTCTCAGCACCATGTATAAATAAATAAAATAAAGTTAAAAAACAGAAAAGTAAAATAAGTATATCTGATTTTACTGTCACAAGAGCACAAAATGAGGACCAATAGGTGGGAGCTCCAGGGGAGTAGATTTGTAATCAACCTAAAGGAGCACTTCCCAATGCTTTGTACTGACTGGACATCTTTGAGAGGATAGTGGAGTCCTAAGCACTGACTGAATGACTGTTCTGGGAAATGTTGAAGAGAAAATCTTTGGAAGTTTTTTTTAATACTTTTTTAGTTGTAAATGGACCCAATATCTTTTTATGGATTTATTTTTATGTGGTGCCAAGGATCAAACCCAGTGCCTCACACATGTGAGCGCTCTATCACTGAGCTACAGCCCCATCCCAGAATCTTTGCAAGTCTGCTAAATATTGTGTTCCCCTCTCTCTGCAGTAGATTAAATACCTATGGAACTCAGAAGTGATTATATGACTTTCTCTGATGAATGAGATGTGAGCAAAAGTGATATCTGCCATTTCCAGGCAGAAGGTTTAAAATAAATGATGCAGTTTGCTGTGTCTCTTTTCCTTTACCAAAAACAGCTGTCCATGTGTGGTCAACCTGGTCACCAAATGAATATGGTATGGCGCAGAAACTCAGGTGACCTACACTAGGCATTAGCATGAACAGAAACAAACCCTTGGATGTTTTTTGAATCATCAGAATTTGGGGGTTGCATATTAACTGAAGCATAGCAGACCCTATCCTGACTGATACAGAGTCTTCTTGATTTAGATGACCTCTAAAACCACTTGTATACCTGAAGTTTTCAGGATGTGATATCATCTGCAGTATTTTTTTATTGTTTACTTCCTGTATTTCTTCCTTATAGTTGAGTTGTAATTGTCAGAGGTTATAGAGTCAAGAAAAAAAAGCATGAATTGTTGGGTTGTAACTCAGTAGTAGAATGCTTGCCTCGTAATCATGAAGCCCTGGGTTTTATCCCCAGTACACCCCCACATATATACACAACACACAGGAATCATGAATTGTCAAAGTTACCCTTGAAAATAATGAAAAACACCCACAAAACCAAAACAATAAATGCAGTAGTATATGCATATCCCTGTTAGTATTATACATAAATTTACAATGAAGTTGTTGGATTATGTTTTTAAGGATCATGTTACATGACAATACATATCTTTAAATTCTAAAATCATACCTATGTAGCAAGATGTGCATGTTTTAATAGTTACCAGGAAACTAAGGCCAGAGTAACTGAAGAAATTGGAATTGGTGTCTCCCATTTCATGCTGACTGGGGTCTTGTGCTCTCTGAGTGGAGTGGTGATGGAGACCCTGTTCTCTTTTTCCCCACTGTGACTCGAAGTGTTGTGTTCCCTAAGTTACATGTGCCATGCCGTGATGCAAATGTACAGTACTTCTTTTCTTCCTTATAGTTTGAGTATTAAGGGCTGGGGTTGTGGCTCAGCTGTAGAGCTCTTGCCCAGCACGTGTGAGGCCCTGGGTTCGATCCTCAGCACCACATAAAATAAAATAAAGATATTGTGTCCATCTACAACTAAAAAATAAATATTTAAAAAAATAGTTGAGTATTAAAAAGCAAGCTTAGGTCCTGAACCAAAATTTCAGGTGACCAGAGATTTGGGGAGACCAACAAATTTGGACAATATGTTCTTGCATCATAACACATTTATTTTTAAAAAGTAACAAGTAGCTTAAACAAAATAGAAGTTTATTTCTCTCTTATATAAAGTCCAAACTGGCATGGTAGTTCTGCCTTGTCAAGTTGTCAGGGGCCTGGACTCTTTTTATCTTGTTTTCAGGGTATTGTGCTCATCCATAGGGATTAACTTGGCTCACCCTACATCTGAATTCTAGCTCCAGCCTTTGGGAATGAGGAAAGGGGATGAGGAGGTCCCTTCTACTCACAGTCCATTGACCAGAACATAAGCAGATGTCACATTCAATTGTCAGGAAGGATAAGAAATGTAGTCGTTGCTGGGTTCCATATACCTAGAAAAAAATCTAATTATAATAAATTCTGGGGACAGCAGATATCAGGAGACAATTAGCCTCTGTACACCTCTCTTTTAAAGATGAGAAAGTTGATCCTCAGAAAATAATTTGTTCAAGGTCGCACATAACTAAGATACTCCCATAAAGAGGGCATAGAGTTATGCTGGGTACATCAGAAGTCAGAACCAGGACTGGTAGGGAGACATTAAAGGAGGCATGTTTCTATTCAGTTAATATTAGAACAAATAATTTTCAACATTTAGAAGAGTATAATAATGAATAGGATACCTCAGTGCTACTACCAATTGAATGGCCTTGTCCATTTGTCAGGGATGTCATTCTTAGCTAGGCACCATGCCTGTAATCCCAGCACCTTGGCTGAGGCAGGAGGATTGCAAATTTGAGGCCAGCCTCAGCAACTCAGACTCTCAGCAACTTAGCAAAACCCTATCTTAAAATTTAGAGAGAGAGAGGAAGGGACGGAGGGAGAGAGAACATTCTTCATTAGGAAGATGGGTCACTTAGGTGATTCTTAAGGTCTTTTCTAATTCCAAGAGTCTATGATTGAGCTTTCAGTTTTGTCTCCTGATACCTGCGTTCCTAAACCTTCCTTTTTTTAGCCAGGACCAGTCAGCTTATATTAGCCAAATATGTATGTGTTTGTTTCCATGGTAACCTATCCTTTCCCTACCTCTCCTTCAATCTTCTTTTAGGTGATTCACATTCCAACCTTTCTTAAAGATCTAGATATAATTTAATGTCTCATCAGTTTGATTGCCACACCTGTCCCAACCTACAGCCTACCAACTTATTTCTCTCCCTTGGTGTACATACTAAATATGTTGTTAATATGTTGGTTATTTGTTTAATGAATGAAGAACTTTCCTCACCATCCTACTTTGACTTCTCACTCGGTTGTTATAATTCTTGTTCCTACCAGTCCCTTCACACCAAATTTGTTCTTTGAATTACCTTTATGGATAAATAAGATGCTGTGTAAAAATTGCAGTAATACAAATACCAAAAAAAAAAAAAAAAAGAAGAAGAAGAAGAAGAAGAAAATGAGGAAAGTAAGAAGTATTTAACTGCTTTTTTTTTTCTTTTTTTTTTTTTGTTGTTGTTGAGGGGAGTTAGGAGACATGTCTTAGAAGATATTTCTTTAGTAAAGTTTTTTTTTAAAAGTCTAACTGGAAGAGGAAATAGAGTGGCAGAAGGAACAGCATTTGCAGCAGCATGAGAAACATGGTGTATTGAGGGCACAGTGAGGATAGTGGTATTTGACTGCTGCCACAGAAAGATAGGGAGAGGAAGTGGTTATTTCAAGGAATCTAGATTTGTGTGCATTCTGTATCTAGGGAGCCAAAAACAGAAGCGTGACTTAAGCAAAGTGGTAGGTTGGCTTTGGGCTGAAATTGAGAGGAATTCTCATTTGAAAGACCACCTTAGCTTTCTCAGCAATCAAGAAAGGTAGAGTAAAGTAGGATAAAATATCAGAAAAGCTTCTACAAGTGATGGAATAGGAAGCAGAATAAAGGAAAGTCCAAAAGGCCCAACTGAAATTTTAAAATATGAAATTTAGTAACAGTAGAATGCACATTTATACAGTTTCCTCCAGCAATGCTCATAGGTTAGGTGTAGGAGAAAATGGATGGTAGGATTGATTCAGGTTTAGAAGTTTATAGCTAGATGGAAGGGTAAGAAGGCAAGGGATTAAGAGTGTTGAAAGAAATTTAAGGAATCAATTATGGGATCCAGATTGCCTAAGGAAGGAAATCAGGCCAGGAAGATAAACCTGGAAAGTATAGAATGTTTGGAAGATGAGGCCTCAGTGATGTCAAAGAGGTTTGTATTTAAGCAGTAATGCTGTGATGCTGGATTAAGCTGGAGGAGGGGTAGGGTTTCAAGAGTGGGATATTAAAGCCTGAGATTCCTTCAGTAAAGCAGTGTAGAGTTGGCAAGGTCAAGGGCGTGGGTGTTGCTGAAATGGCATGAAGGCTTGGGTAGGGCAAAGAACGCTAAGCCTAGGGTGTAAGGTTATTTGTCTAGTATTAAGGTAGCTAGTATGATTGCAGGTGTTGGGGTGAAGAGAGAGAGAGATTGCAAAACAGATACTTCAACTGTGGTATCAACTAGGAGAAGAGCATGACATAACCAGACATGTTGTACCTTGAGGTTTTGAGTCTTAAGTTTGAAAATAGAAGGGTGACAACCTGCAAGTGACAAGGTGCTGCAAAGTGCTGGTGCTGCCTCAGGACCTGTGGGAGATGGAGGTGGAGAATAAACCTCCTGCCAGCAGGGGCATAATTCCAGTGGCATCCTCTTGAGGTAGCCAGGTTTCAATTAGGCAGTAAGTGGAGGGTTTGTTCAATCCTGGAACAAGGGTTTCAGGTGGTGTGACAGAATGAGGGGAAAGAAATTTGCAACAAGAGAATGAATCAGAGTGAGAAAAGACAGAGCAGAGTGGGAACTGAAGGAGAGTAGGTGACCAGGACTTCCATTTTCATCTTCTTCTGTGGATTGTGGGGATGAAAGGCATAGATAGATCTGAGAGGCCTGAGGATGTCCAATATGGACATGAAATAGTTTATATCAAAGGCCCCGGAGATACAAGGCGCCTCTCTCACCCCTCTACCTACGGATTTAATCTTCATCATCATCTGCCTATTAGCTCTCATTTCAGAAAAATAGTGTTCCTCCTACTCCCTGCCATCCCTATATCTTTGACCCAATCCACATCTTATTTTCTTCTCCTTGTTTTGCTATGCAATTCTGATCCAAATTTTATGAAAAAAATAATCTACATTTCCTATCTCTTAAGCATTCCTTTTCTCCCTTTTAACCCTTACTCTGAGTCCTGTTGTACCATTTGACTCAAAAATTGTTTTTGCTAATATCATCAGTCATCTCCAGTTGATATAACTAGTCAATATTTTCTCATTTGTACCTGTGTGCTCTGCTCAGAACTCTATCATTACCTATTTCTTGAAACTTGACTATTTTGGTTTCATGAACCATATTCTCTACTTTTACCTCCCAGTTCTCTATTTCCTTTACTAAATTCTCTGATGATGTTACTTCTCCCCATTTTTTAAAAATCAATTTTATTTTAAAAACAAGTACATAGTTTCCATATACCTCCTGTGCTCCCACTCAAAGAGCCTTCCGCACCATAGTAATCCTGCATTTGTTACAGAGGTATACTTGTTACAATCAGCAGCCTACACTGACACCTCCGGGTCCCCTAAAGTGCATAGTTTCTATTAAGGATCAATCTTGGTGTTAGGTATTGTATGAGTTTTGACAAATGTGTAATGACATGATCCACCATTGTAAAAAAATACTGAATAATTTCACTGCCCTAAAAATCCTCTGTAGGTTTCCTATTTTCCCTCTCTTCCCAACCACTAATCTTTTTACTTTCCCCATAATTTTGCTTTTTTTCAGAATATTATGTAGTTGGAGTCGAACAATATGGAGCCCTTTCAGACTGATGTCTTTCACTTAGTAATATGCATCTAAGCTTCCTCCATGTCTTTTCATGGCTTCCTAACTTTTTTTTTTTAGTGCTTAATAATATTCTATTATCTAGAATTCAATTCATTTGTTTTCATCATAATATCCTGATTGCTTCCAAGTTTGGGCAGTTATGAATAAAGATGCTATAAATATGTATAGTTAGGGTTTTACGTGGATGTGTTTTCAATTCACTGGATTAAATACCAGAGAACATGACTGCTGGACCACATGGTGAAAGTGTTGTCCACCCTTTTTAAAGGCGAATGGTTCATAGGAGGCCAGTCATAGTATTCTGCTTTGTAAACCCTTAAGGTCAAAAAAGTTAAATGACTTACCCAAGGATTACACAGTAATAAGTGATAGAGCAGGTCTAAACTTTGGGATTTCTCCCTACTGGTCCAAGACTTTTTACTATCTTATGTGGCTTCCTCATTACATAACAGAGAAAAAGTTTAGATTTCTTATCCAGGGGTCTCAGTCTAAAATTATCACACAGCTCAAAAAAGACTGCAGTAACATTGTGCCTATAACTGGGTGGGGAAAAGGTACAAGCTAGAAAAGTATAATATTTTAAGGTCTTCAAGAGTGATGAGGATATTAAAGTTTCTAATAAACCCAAGAGTTTTATTTATATTTAAAACATGTTAAGTCGATAGTGAAATAGCAACTTATAGGAGGGAAGAAAATACTTACAAATCACATATCCCATAATAATATCCAGAGTTGGGCTGGGTTGTGGCTCAGTGGTAGGGCACTTGCCTAGCACGTGTGAGACACTGGGTTCGATTTTCAGCACCACATGGAAAAATAAATAAAGTTATTATGTCCAACTACAACTAAAATTTTTTTTTTTAAATGCCCAAAGTAATGGGCTGGGGTTGTGGCTCAGTGGTAGAGCACTTGCCTAGCACATGTGAGGCCCTGCACCACATAAAAATAAATAAGTAAAATAAAGGTATGTGTCCAACTACAACTAAAAAGTAAATATTTTTTAAAAATCCAAAGTAAATAAAGAGCTCCTTCAACTCAACAACAATACAACTTGATTAAAAAATGGGCAAAGGACTTCTCCAAAGAAGTTGCACAAATGGCCAATAAGCACAAGATGCACAGCATCACTTATCATTAGGGAAATGAAAATCAAAAAACTACAATTAGGAACCACCTCACACCCATTAGGATTGGCTACTATTAAAAAATAATAACAAGTGTTGACAAGGGTATGGAAAAATAGGAACCCTCTTGTGTTGTTGGTGAGATAATATAAAATAGTACAGCCAATATGGCAGTTGCTGAAAAAACTTAATAAGCAATTCCACTTTGGGGTATAAGTACCCAAAAGAATTGATAACATAAACCGAACAGGTATTTGTACACCCATGCTCATAGCATTATTTGCAGTAGCCAAAAGGTGTAAGCATTTTAAGTGTCCATCAAAGGTTGAATGGATAGACAAAATTTGGCATACACACATATGGTAGAATAGTATTCATCCTTAAAAAGGAAGGGAATTCTGATACAACATTATGAAATTTAAGGATACGATGCTGTGTGAACTAAGGACAAATACTGTATAATTCTACTTAACATTAGTTAATCTTATCCAGAGTAGTCAGATTCATAGAGACAAAAAGTTAGATTCATGGTTGCCAGGGAATGAAGACTGGTGGAATGGGGAGTTGCTTAATGGAAATGGAGTTTTAGTTTTGCAAGATAAAAAGAGTTCAGAAGATTGGGCACACAAGTGTGTGACTGTAATTAACCCACTGATCTGAACTGTACACTTAAAAATGGTGGTGATGGTGAGTGTTATGTGTATTCTACCATTATTTTTTTAAATGAGTAAATATTTTCACCAATCCCCAGATTTTTATAAGGCTAAGCTAATTATTTATATGTTATTATATTCAAGTAAAGTACACGGATGTAAAAAAATTTTTTTTCAATACTCAATTTTTGATGAGTTCAGTCAGTCACTCTACTAACTAATATGATTTAGTAAACTATAGACATATAGGGTTAAGCTTATACAGTGATTAATTTTTATTTGACCCTTTTGGAAAGTTCCTCCATCATAGTATAACTGTTTAACTCTGAGGCATTGCCAGGTTGTTTTTCAAGAGGCTGCACTAGGAAATGCTTTCTTGACAGAAAGCATCAGTGCAAGCAAATGTGCTTCAGATTGGTTGGGTTCTGTGGGTGCAGGGTTCTATAAAATTTAGATTTCAATCCAAGGTCATGGTAAAACATGTGAAGTTCAATGCCAGGACTGTGATGGTACAGGAGGGGAACATGGAAGGTGCCTACAGGGCCCTCAGTAGAATCCTCACCATGGATGGGCACTGAGGACATGAAGCTATAGCCATGCTGTGATGTGCCTGGCCTCCTGTGACGGCAGGGAAACTGTGAAACTGCTGGTGGATCTGCAAAGTAGAAATGGCTCCAAAAATCAATTTCTTTTTTATCACTCCCCAGTACGGGGACTGGAACTTAGGAACATTCTACCTCTGAGCTGCATCCACAGCCCTTTTAAAAAAACTTTGAGACAGGGTCTTACTAAGCTGCCCAGGTTGGCCTCAAACTTGCAATCCTCATGCCTCAGCTTCCTGAGTAGTTGGGATTATAGGAAGGTCAATTTCTAGGTTTTTTGTTTTTTATGGTTTTCTTTTCTTTTTGGTACTCAGGATTGAACTCAGGTGCACTCAACCACCAAGTCCCATCCCCAGCCTTTTTTGTATTTTATTTAGAGACAGGGTCTCACTGAGTTGCTTAGTCCCTTGCTTTTGCTGAGGCTGGATTTGAATTAGCAATCCTCCTGCCTCAGCCTCCCAGGCTACTGGGATTACAGGCATGTGCCACAGCACCATGTGGAAGGTCAGTTTCTTGATGTGAGATAATCAGGCAGATCTGCTTAAGCCCGTGGATAGAAGATCCATACATTTAGTTTTTGTCTCCACCTCTTTTTTTCCCCTATTTTCTGTTACCTGCCCTTACAATACACTCAATCATGTATCTGCAGCAAGGCCTGCATATATAGACACCACCCATTAGTCAGTGGAGAACCTCTCTTACTAAGTTGAAAAGAAACAGTCCAAAAGTACTCTAGGAGTAGAGTGGAAGTTGCCAGGGACTGGGAGTTTTCTTTATTGGGTGAAAAGATTCAGTTTGCCAAGATGGAAATGTTCTGAAGATGGTTGGTGATGATGGTTGTACAAATGGGAATATACTCAAACTGTACAGTTCTAGTTAAATATTAAATTTTGTGAATATATATATGTGCGTGTGTGTGTATGTGTGTGTGTGTGTGTGTGTATATATATATATATATATATATACACACACACACACACACACACACACACATACATATATACAAAGAAAGGGGAAAAAGTGGGGGAGGAATCCTGTGAAAATAGAAGAGACATCAGTGGAGCAAAGGAAGGGGATTGATGGGGTGGGAAGAGGAACGGGAAAGGAGAGGAACAATGGAATGAAATTGACCAAATTATGCCATGTACATGTGAATACACCACAGTGAAATTGACCTTTATGTTTATATATAAAGAACTAATTTTTAAAATTATAAATAAATAGAAGGAAGACCAGTAGAGTAGAAGAAGGGTAAACAGGAGGAGGGAGAAGGAGAGGAAAAGGGGAAGTACTGGGGACTGAAGTGGAGCAAATTTTATTCCATGATATATAATTATGTCAAAATAAGCCCCACTATTATGTGTAACTATAATGTACTAATAAAACATTCAGAAGTAAAAACATATGCTGTCCTGATGAAGATTTACTACTGATATACCACTCTTTAAAATGCCTTTTTTTTATATGACAGCAGAATACATTACAATTCGTATTACCCTTATAGAGCACATTTTTTCATATCTCTAGTTGTATATAAAATATATTCACACCAATTCGTGTCTTCATACATGTACTTTGGATAATGATATGCAAACATAAGTCAAAATGTTATTCAAGTCAAAATGTCTGACTTGCTGTCATCTCATTTTCCCTTTTCTGATTGAATCCTATCACTCCTATTTCAAAACTTATACCACTTTTTCTAAGTAGTCTTCTCTAATTTCTCAGCCAGAGTTAACAGTTCCATTCTTTCTTGTAACTTAGACTTAACCAGTAAGGGGAAAGAGCATATGACTCAGCAAGTCCCATAGGTATATATGCAAGAGAAACAAAAATAAAATGTCCATATAGAAACTTGTACATGAATTTTATATGGCACTATTCATAAGAGTCGAAAACTATCTAAATGACCCCAGGATCTGTCAGCTGAATAAAATGTGGTGTATCCATAAAAGGGAATATTATTTGCAAATAAAAAGAAATGAAGTACTGATACATGCTGCACTGTAAGTGAAACTTGAAAACATCATGTTAAGAATCCAGTCACAAAAATACCACATATTGTATGATTCCATTTATATGAAATATCTGGAAAAGGCAAAATATTAGAAACAAATGGTAGATGAATGGTTGTCACTTGAGTCTGAGGGGTGGGAGGGAGGTACAGAATGACTACTAATGAATGCAAGCTTTCTTTTAGAGGTAATAAAAATGTTCTAAAATTGATTATGGTGATTTCACATACTGATATACTAAAAACCATTGAACATTTTTTAAACAGGTAAATTGAATATTATGTGAATTATATCAAAAAAGTCGTTTTCTAAAACAAGTGTTTTTTCTGACTAATTCCCGTCAGGCACAATCTAATTCCTTGGAAAAGTACATTCTTTTATTTAACAAATACCTGTTGAGTATCTACTAAATACTGCTTCAGGCATTAAACTACTTGTTATTTTTTTGCTCTTTTTATATTATGAAATTATTTTTCTTTGTGTTTATTATCCTATCTGTACAGTGTATAAATATTTTATTATTCTGATTTATCTTGATCTCCATAATCTATATAGTGGCTATTACTTTTATTAAGTTTAGTTTTTTAGGATCAGATTATCTATCTAAATTCTATTAGGAATTTTTAATTTTTGTGGCAGTTTATACTCAAGAGCAAATGTTATCATGTGTCATGTTAGCCTGTGAGTTTTATATTTATTATTGCTACCAATATATCCATTATGGATTGAATAAAATAATTTCTTTTTTTCTTAGGTGATTCTGAGCATTGTCCTCCAGCACTGTCTTAGGGTTTAGGGAACAAAGTTCTTCAGGGTTGACATTTCCCACTTTTGACAAACTTGCTAAGTCATGGACAGAACCATGAAGGAATGCATTGTTGAAAACATAGTGTCCAGCAAGAGAGCAGAGAATGTTTTGGGATATAGTGAGGGACAAGACTGGAAAGTGTATTGAGGGTTAGATTTTGTGTGAATGCCAACATAAAAATTGGGCTTACTTCTGTAGGCGATATGATTTTTTAAATTTTTTTTAGATGTAGATGAACAAAATACCTCAATTTAATTTATTTACTTATCTGGTGTGCTGAGGATCGAAACCCAGTGCCTTACACATGCTAGGCAAGCACTCTACCATTGAGCCATAATCCCAGCCCAGCAATATGATCTTGAACTCACTTTTTCACTGATTCTAAAATTATAACAAGATCAGTATAGAAAATTTGGAAAATGCATGAAATCACCAAGAAGGGAAAATGTTATCCATCAGCGGTTATCACTATTAACATTTTGGAGTATAGCTTTCTAGTTTCCTCTGATTCATTTCTTTACATAGTTGAAACTAAATTGCATACATGTATTTTAACTTGTTTTGTTTAAAGCTGACATTATAAAATAAGCATTTTCCATGTTGTTAAGAACTTTAGCATATGTTATTTTAATAGTGACATACATAATATTCTTTCAGGATTGGAGTGTAAATTAAGGATTGTTCATTTTGGATATTCCTGTTGTTTCCAATTTACTGCTTTTATCTTTTAAACATATTTCTCTTGGATCTCTGAATCTAAGGTGCAAGCAAGGTATATGAAGATATGAAGGTGGTTGAGGGATAGCAAATAGAACAATACCCAAAGGCCAGAGGATGGAATTTTTGTAGAAAAAGACCAGTTTCAGGAAAATGAGGGGCATGATACACCAATAAAAATATGGAAAATAAAATGGCTCTGGCTGTGTGGATACATGGAGTGGTGTTAGAGCTGCTCTCTTTATTTGACAAGATATTAGCGAGCTCTGAGGGAGAACTTTCATTGAGTCCTAGGAGCAAAAACCAGGTTTCCAGGACTGAGCAAGTGAGCAGGCAGTGAAGTTCAGAAGCACGGAGTGTAACTGTACTTTTGGGAGGTTTGTTGATGAAGAGAAGGAGAAAAATAGAATTAGGTAAAAGGGGGGAAACAAGTACAAGTAGCAATTTTATTTTATGTATTTATTTTTAAAGATAGAAACTGGAACATTGTTAGGGCAGAGGTATAGCATAAGAGAAAATAGGGGGTTGGGATTGCGGCTCAGCGGTAGCGCACTTGCCTGGAATGTGTGAGGCACTGGGTTCGAGTCTCAGTACCGCATATAAATAAATAAAGGACTATTAACAACTAAAAGAGAGAGAGAAAAAAAATAGGGATACGACTATTAAAAACAAACTGAAGATTGGAAGTCCATCTGCTGTTTTACATTTTTTTCTTTTTTTGTCTTAACCCTGGTAATTAGTTTCAGAAGAAATTTTTAGACTCCTCCTAATCATTTGCTATTTCCATGCATTGTGGCTTAGACTATTTTAGCCTGATGAAATGAGGAACTACACATAATGTTGATTTTAGACTTTGCATGTTTGTTTTTGTTTCATATGAGTCATCAGTAGCATAGCATTAGAATAAGCTCATTTAGTAACATCTCTCTCTAGTTAAAATTTTATATATTTCCTTGCCCACAGACTGCAACCATATTTCAATAGCAGTTTCTGGGAATTCTCTAGTGCTGATATCTAAACAAATTATTAACATTTTATCTTCTATTGGTAATCTTTTTTGACCTGTTCAGATTCCCAGTAAGTTTTATATTTTTAAAATATCACCTCTGCGTCTCATCTGTGCATTTTGGTCATTCCTTATTGTTAATAAATGACTTATAGCAAGATCACATGACTATCTTGCTTGGACTGTTCTGTGAACATTGCAATTTTCATGTCCAAGATATGAACAGCTTCAGATATATTAGCCCCAGCAAAGTCATTACAAAAGATTGTTCATAGAGCTTGCAAAAGAAGATAATTGGTTCTAAAATTTTTCTTTAGGCTAAATTAATAAAGAATCTTTTATAAGCAACTATAAATGAGTAACTATAAATGACACAATTTCTACTAATGGAAAAATAATCATCAAGCTAGTAATACAGATAATATGTATTTGCAATTAAATAAGTTGAGAACTGTAAATTCATTATACTAATAAAGTATTAGGCTTCCTTCAGCAACCAGGAACTCAGTAATAACTTCAATATTAGCACTTAGCATTTCCTCATTTGAGAAAACTAATAGTATCAGCTGGTAACAAGTCAAAATGAATTTGAAAACTGTTTTTGCTAGTCTAACTTATGTAAAATCCAGCTGCCATATAACTCTCTGCTTTATTATATTGCCTTCAAAGAAACGTGTTTAGCATTCAAAATAATTAAGAAGAATATTTTTTTGTTTTAAATATTTTTTTGCAGTTTCTCTAACTCACCTACATTGTTTGCTCTGAGGTTTCCTAGATATGAAAAGTGATGTCAGACAGGTCAAGTGATGCAATAATATGAAGCTTATTTGTACTAATTGTGATCATTATCAGCAGGAGATTCCACAGTAAAACTGTGCCACTATTACACCAGAAACAATGCAATCCTAGAAGAAAATGTAGGGTCAACACTCCAGCATACAGGTATAGACAATCTCTTTCTCAATAGGACCCCTAAAGCTCAGGAAATAATGCTAAGAGTTAATAAATGGGATGGCACCAAATTAAAAGGCTTCTGCAGAGCAAAGGCAACAATTAGGAATGGAAAGAGAGAACCTAGAGAATGGGAGAAAATCTTTGCTAGCTACTGTTTTGAGAGAGGATTAATATCTAGAATATATAAAGAACTAAAAAAATCAAATAACCTAATTAATAAATATAAATAAACATACTAATGTGTTAAACAGACACATCTTAAAAGAAGAATACAAATGGCCAACAAATATATGAAAAAAATGTTCAACATTATTAGCAATTAGGGAAATGCAAATCTCACAACAGTCAGAATGGCAGTCATCAAGAATACAAATAATAATAAATGCTGGAGAGGATGTGGAGAGAAAGGGACACTTTTACACTGTTGGTGGGATTGTACATTAGTAAAATCACTATGGAAATCAGTATGGAGGTTCCTTAAATGGAACCACCGTATGACCCAGCTATACCACTCCTCGGTATTTATCCTAAAGAATTAAAGTTGCATGGTAATGGAGGGAGACCCTCATTGTTATACAAAATTACATATAAGAGGTTGTGAGGGGAATGGGAAAATAAACAAGGAGAGATATGAATTACAGTGGATGGGGTAGAGAGAGAAGATGGGAGGGGAGGGAGGGGGGATGGTAGAGGATAGGAAAGGTAGCAGAATACAACAGTTACTAATAGGGTATTATGTAAAAATGTGGATGTGTAACCGATGTGATTCTGCAATCTGTATTTGGGGTAAAATTGGGAGTTCATAACCAACTTGTATCTAATGTATGAAATATGATATGTCAAGAGCTTTATAATGTTTTTAACAACCAATAAAAAAAAATTAAAAAAAAAAAAAAAGAATTAAAGTCATCATACTATAAGGACACATGTATATCCATGTTTATAGCAACACAATTCACAATAACCAATCTATGGAACTACCCTTAGTGTCCTTCGACAGATGAATGGATTAAAAAAAATGTGGTGTACATACACGATGAAAGATTATTGAGCCATAAATAAAAATAAAATTATGTCATTTGCAAGAAAATGGATGGAACTAGAGACTATTATGTTAAGCAAAATAAGCCAAACTCAGAAGATCAAGGGTTGTTATGTTTTTCTCTGATATGTAGAGGCTAGAGAGAAAAAGAAAAACAAAAGTTGGGGTGGATATCCTAAAAATCAGTAGGAGATGAAAAGAAGAAAGGGACCAGGGAGTGGGAGAAGGGGAGTGAGGGAAAAGTGCTAAGGAGTGATATTGGCCAAATTATATTCTTATAATGTGTGCATGTATGAACATGTAACAAAAAATCCCATCAATGTGTATAACTATGATACACCAATAAAAATATTGAAAATAAAATTCAAGACACAAAAAAGAAAAAAAAAAAACTGTGCCACTAAAGAAATACCCCAGCATGAATGCTCAGTACAGGCCTTTTATATATAGCCTCCCTGGAATCTCATCCTTTCACAGATGTGTAGATAGAGCCCTTCCAGGCTCCTCCCCAGACCTTCCTTCAAAGTAGAGCTATCTAGTAGTGTTGCTGTTTCTTTGATGGTAATTTACTTCAGCTGCAGGAGTTTGTATCCTTGTGATATCATTATCATAAGGATAACCCAAACAGCCAGAATGGACCTTCACATTAAAGTTTTGCAGCACTCTTTGTGCTGTTTTGTCACACCCCAACTGTGTCATTAGCTCTTTCACTCTTAATCTCAATAATGTAAACATTTTGCATTCTTCTCCTTATCTGTCTCTCCAAGAATGTCTTGGTGGCCTATACAGGCTTTTCTGACTTCACTATTTAATATTCCTGTTACAGAAAGCCCCCATACATTTTACTTCTCTAGAATTATGTATTTCTCTTTCGATAAGAACTTTTGTTGTAATACCAGCAGAATACTTTTGTAATACATATCAAAATTTCATTAAATTCTTATCCTTTGCTCTTGTATCTTTTCTTTACAATGCAACTATTACAGACCTACATGTAGAAGACTTCAGGAGTTTACCAGAACAAGAGAAATATGTTAAGCAGGGACATAAGAAAAGCTTTGGAGTGAAGTCTTAAATCATAACATTTTGTGGTTTATGTAAAGCTTTATGTGTACCTATAAAAACCCGTAAATATTCCTTCTTAAAGTTTTATTTTTAATTAATAAACTAATCACATATGTTTATGGGGTACCATGTGATATTTCAGATAAATTAGCATATGCATCACCTCAGTATTTGTCATTTCTTTGTGATGAGAGCTTTAAAATTCTGCCTTAGCTATTTTGAAATACACATATTGTTAATTATAGCCCTCCTCCTATTTAACTTAACCTCGAGCCTGTTTACCAAAGTCTCCCCTTTTCCCCATCTACCCTCCCGGCTGCCTCCTGCCTCCCTGCCACACACATGAGACTTGGTAAACACCATTATACTTTCTACTTCTATGAGTTTGACTCTTAGATTCCACATGTGAGAGCATAGGTTTTTTTCTCCCACTACTTGGCTTATTTCACTTAACATAATCTCCTCACTTAATCTACTGTCATCTATGTTGTTATAAATGACAGAATTTCCTGTTTCCCTAGGGTGAATAGTATTTCATTGTGGATATATACCACCATATCACCTTTTAAAGAATCCCTTCATGTGTTGAGGGACACTTAGGTTATTTCTGTATCTTGGCTATTGCAAGTAATGCTTCAGTGAACACAGTGGTATATACACTAAGAGCCACAAGTTTCTTGAGGAAACTGACCATAAAATCATAAAATATGTGATCATAGAAACTGTTCACAGCTATTATTTTCACCTGTGTTTTTAAAATATTCACAAAGGGCAAAAAGTCTTTTTGTTCAAATATACAGTACTGGGGCTGGGGATGTGGCTCAAGCGGTAGCACGTCCGCCTGGCATGCGTGCGGCCCAGTTTCGATCCTCAGCACCACATACAAACAAAGATGTTGTGTCTGCCGAAAAAAACTAAAATAAATAAAGAGAGAGTTTAAAAAAAAAAAAAAAAACAAATATACAGTACTTTTTAAATAACAGGTAACCTCAGTTTTTCTTAATTTTTAAGATGTAGCTTTTTTTAAATTTTTTCATGTCATTGTACATTTCTTTGTCTTATTCAGAAAGGTGATAGTTTTATGCATCTCTGAGAAACATTTTTTACCTTCTTCTGAAAGGCATAGTTTGGACTAGGTATAGACTCCATAGTTTACATCCACTTCTGAGTTCTATATTCTTCCCTTGTTGCTTTCTCCATTTTTTTATAATTGCAGGACTGGGATTGAACCTCACATTTCATTGCACTTCATTCACAAAGCTACATTCCCAACCCTTTTAATAAGTGTGATGAGATGTACCCGTCATACAGTACCATGCAGAATGTATCCATCATCCAGTACTACTATGTAGTGCCAGGTAGAATAGTTCCATTGCCCTAAAAATCCACTATGTACCATCTCGTCTTCCTTCCTCTACTCCAACCCCAGATCCTTTCACTTTCTTTTTAGTTTTACCTTTTTCAGAAGGTAAACTGATTTTAATTTCCTATGTCCTCGCAGGATTTTTAATCTTATTGAAATTGGGGTGTTTGGTTTTCTAGACTGGTGTGTGTTCTCAAAATTTCATTATGAGGTCTTTCCTTGAATTAATCTAGGAATTTTTTGTTTCATTTTTTATTGTGTCTTCTGCATCTGTATTGTTCTTTCTAGAAAGTGTGGAATTGATGAATTTGTATAGCTGTAGCCAAATAAATTTATTTCCTTCAATGAGCTTGACTTTTAGACTCTGTACTACAAGTGAGGTCAAGCAGTATTTGTCTGTGTCTGGGTTATTTCACTTGGCACAATATCCTCCAGGTTTATCTACATTGTTGCAAATGGCAAAATTTCTCCTCCTCAACCTTTTTTTTTTTTTAAGGCTGAATAGTACCTATTGTGTGTGTGTGTGTGTGAATGCATGTATATGTATGTGTGTGTGTGTGTGTGTGTGTGTGTGTATAATTTCACCTCATATTTTCTTTCTTCATTTATCCCTTAAGGCAGTTTCCCTATTTGAGCTATTGCAAATAATGCTTATTTCCTTTGGATGAATACCCAGGGATGGGATTGCTGGATAATATTATGGTTCTATTTTTAATTTGTCTAATGGTAATGGAAATTGAACCCAGGGGTACTTTACCACTGAGCTTAATCCCACCCCACCCCACATACCAGGATTGAACTCAGGGGTATTTGACCACTGAGCCACATCCCCAGCCCTATTTTGTATTTTATTTAGAGACAGGGTCTCACTGAGTTGCTTAGTGCCTCTCTGTTGCTGAGGTTAGCATTGAACTTGTGATCCTCCTGCCTTAGCCTCTCAAGCCACTGGGATTACAGGCATGTGCCACTGCACCCGGCCCAACCCTTTTTATTTTTTATTTTGAGACAGGGTCTCATTAAGTTGCTGAGGTTGGCCTCAGACTTGTAATTATCATGCCTCAAAGCCTCAAGGCTGGGGTTATAGGTGTGAACCACCAAACCCGGCTCCCAGCCCTTTTGAGACAGGTTTCACTAAATTGCTCAAGTTAACGCACCTGTGATCTTCCTGCCTGAGCCTCCCAACTAGTTAGAATTATAATTGTTTACCACTGTGCCCAGCTCTTTTTTTCTTTTCTTTTTTTTTTTTTTTTTGAGGAGCCTCCATACTGTTTTGTTTATTGGCCATACCAGTTTACATCCCCACCAATACTGTATAAGTGTTGTCTTTTCTCCACATCCTGACCAGAACTTATTCTCTTTTATCTATTAAAACTTATTCTCTTTTATCTATTGCTTTAATTGTTGTGGAGTATTATCTCATTGTAGTTTTTATTTACATTTCACTGATGAATACTGTTAAGTATCTTTCATATTCCAGTTGGTCATCTGTGTGTCTTCTTTTGAAAAATGTTTATTCATATTTTTAGCCCATTTTTTTGAGTTTTTGCTTGTTTTGGTTGTTTGTTGTTGTTGTTGTTTTTCTGCTATTGAGTTGCGTAAATTCCTTATATATTTTGAATATTAATCCCTATTAGACAGTAATGCCTTCTCCCACTCCATAAAATGCATGCTATTTTAAAAATTTATATTTCTCATTAGGATTTGTGTGATCCAATAGAAGTATTTTCTTATATGAAGCTACAAAGATTTTTGTAACATTTTAGGAAAGTAAGTATCATACAAACATTTGAGGACCTGCTACATGCCAAGTAGTGCTATGCTGTTTCTATAAAAGTTCTCATTAGAGCAATTCTGGGCAATGAAAATTCAATGATAAATTTGTCTATATCAGATCTCTTTCTTTTCTTTTTATTCCTCATAATGTAAGAGGATACCGTCTCCTGTCCAGCACCCATTCTCCTAACTGTCCTCTGAATCCCTTCCCTCTGACTTTCTCAGGACTGGATCTCCTCCATTATTCATCTTCAGCTTTTTTCCATGCTGGCTCTTTCCTATTCCTACTACAGCACACTTAAGTCTCTTGGATGTTAAAATGAATTCCTTCCTTTATGTCATATCCCATCTGGCTTCCACCCTGAATTCTCTCTTTTTTACTAAAAGACTTCAGATGAGTTGTCTGTGTTCCCTGTCTCCATTTCCCAAGGTCATCTGGCTTCCACCTTTTCACTGAAACTGCACTCACCAGTGTTATCAGTGACTTCCTTGTTGCTAAATCCAGTGTGCCCTCTTTAGTTCTACCTTACCTGACCTCTCTGCCACACTTGATAATGTTGAGCAATTCTTTCTTAAATAGATTTTCCCTTGGTTTTGGTGATAACCTAATCTTTGCTTCTTCCTCTGTTGACATTTTAGTCACCTCTGACTGCCCACCTTCTCCAATACCCAAAGTATTGGTGGTCCTTGGAGTTCTAGGCTTTCTCTTCCATTCCTTCTGTGCCCACTGTTCCCAAATGGCCTCGTCCATTCCCATTCTTCAGTGACCATTTACATGATTAGGGCCTTCACATTTGTATTTTCAGTCCTGACCTCTCCTTTGAGTTCTAGCACTATATGTCTCTCTGCCTACTAAACATTTCCAAATGAGCCGCTCCAAAATCAGATTTTTTTCCTCTCCCTAATCCCACTAGCAAAATGCATCAGTGAATAAATAAGTAAAACAAAATATTCTTGTGTTTAGTTTTTCCAAATGAATGATACTACCTTCTACCCACTTAAGCCAAATAAAGACATCTCTGGGGATGTCAGATTAATTTAACCTTAATGTTGCAGTTAAAAGCCACAATTTTACTTGTTTTTGCCTCCCCAAAGGTTTCTTCTCTCTCTCTCTCTCTCTCTCTCTCTCTCTCTCTCTCAGCTACATCTCTTTTAACACAGAAATCTTCATTAATGTTGAGGAAGAAAATTCTCTTCTTACAAATTTGTCCATTGTTTGACTTTGGTGGACAAATTTAAATGGACTTAGAACTACTACACATATTCTTGATAATAGCAGCTTCTAAGCATTTATTTTTGAGATACACTATAAGCCAGACACTGTTATGAATACTGTGTAATTTCATTTCATTTCTCCAGATACCCTCTCTGTTTCTTAGAAGAGAAAAATTGAAATATGGGGAGGTTAGAGAATGTGTCCAGTGTGAGTGACAAGGGGCAGATAGCAGAGGCAGCATCTGAACCTGGCTCTGGGTATGACCTCTTAACCTTGTCACAATGCTACCTGGCAAACATCTGCATTCCTCATAGCAGTTTTTTTATTATTATTATTATTTAGTTGTAGTTGGACATAATACTTTTATTTTATTTATTTTTATGTGGTGCTGAGGATCGAACCCAGGGCCTTGCACGTGCTAGGAGAGCACTCTACTGCTAAGCCACAACCCCAGCCCCCAGTGGTCTTTTTTTTTTTTTTTAATCACTCTTTTAAAAAGTTTAGAGTACTTTGAATTACTAAGACATGATATAATTTTAAATGTGTGCCAAGAGTATACTTTTGCATATTGTTCTGAGAATAATAATGTAGTTTGCTGGTAGAATAAGTAGTCACAAAAGTTGGGTTCATAATTTTTATTCTATTTTAAATTACTTTTATTTTTAACAACTTTCTAGATTTTCTTTTGACTGTTTTGAAGCATAAACAATGGCCATAGCAACTTTATCTTCTGAATTCTTTGCTTATTTTACATCACATACAGCAGCTCTATCATTTTATCTTAGAAGTAACTGGCTTTCTGAGCTGCCTACGCCAGAAGTTTCTGGGAAATCATTTGAAGCAGTGTTTCTGCATCTGCCATGGACAGCAAAGATGTTGTGGTTCCTGAGCCAGGGGAGTACCTATGAAGAAAGAGGGGCATTTCCCTCAGGTTTTCATCCTGCCTTGACTGTATTTTCTTGAAGTACTGTAAGTCAAGGTGTCTGTGTAGTTAGTGGAAGAAGATTCAGCACTTATCCCAACTCTAGATGAAGAGGGGGAAATTCTGATAGTGAAGTTTGAGTAGAATCCTGATAGTGAAGAGAGATCAAGTATTACCTGGAACTGTCTCCCTGACCCAAAGGTTTTTGATAGCAATTTGAGCAGTGTGGATATCAGAATTCACCTGGGCCCCATGAGACAGTGACCCAGCTCTGAGAACTTTGATATGTGTGGCTCAGGCCAGAGATGCACACAAAGGGAAAAATCCTGAGGCTGGTAATGCTGGAGCAGTTTTTGCAATACTACCCAAGGAAGCACAGAATTGGGTTCAAGAGCATCATCCAGAGTACAGAGGAGGCAAGGACTGTACTGAGGGATTTGAGAGTGAACTGGTTGACCCTAGAGAACTGATTCTATCCATTGATAGGAAGTGCTAGTAGGAGGTAGTATCTCAAAGAGAAGCTCAAGGAATATTGAGTTCTGAGCTTGATGCTGTGGAGAACCAGCTCATATAGGCATCCTGGACACTCTGTTCCCTGGGGCACTGTGATAATGACACTAGGCCTGAAAAGGGAGCACTGGCTACAAAGCAGGAAACTCTTTTGGCAACATAATCTCATAAAGTTCCTGGCACTCTTGATACAGGTGTTTCTCCAATTTTCAAATATGAAGAAAACTGTTTCCCAAATGGCAGGTTTGAAAAAGAGAGAGATCCCTCTAGAAAGAAACAGGATATATGTGGTGAATGTGGAAAACCTTCAGCAGGGCTCAGCTTTTGTTCTTCACCAAAGAACCCACAGTGGAGAGAAACCTTCTGGATGTGCTGGTTGTGGGAAGGCATTCAGCAGAAGTTCCACTCTTGCGCAACACCAGAGAAGAACATTATAAACATCTTGAATGTGGGAAAGCCTTTCTCCAGAATTCTGGGCTTATTAATCATCAGAGAATCCATACTGGGGAGAAATCTTATAAATGTGTTCAATTGGGAAATCCTATAGTCAGTCAATGCTCAAACTTTTTTAGGCATCAGAGGACACAATGCAGAAGACATTGCCAAAAGAAGAGGTATTTTTTTTTCAGAAATGAAGACAAAAGTAAAAACAAAAGTGATATAGAATACCTTTTCCCTATATACTATCAAAAGATCCACTGGAAAATTATAATTTTATTTTCATTATAATTTAATAACCATTATAATTTTATTTTCAAAGAAGTGCCTAAAAACTGAAATTTTAAACTTAGTTCAGGTATTAATGCCTACATTTTCTACATAATATTTATATTCTATATTTTTTCCAAATAATGAACTACCTGCTTCTTTGTCCCTTTCTTAAAAGTGTCCTTTTTTAGAAAATTACCTTATTTCTGTGTTGATCATTGAAATGTTCTTTGTAAAGATACATTCCCTTCTTTAAAAGGCAACACTGGAATCTAGTCTGAAAACCATCTTAAGTGATTTTGAAAACTATCTTTTAAAAATTATCTGATTCCTTTTCCCTAATTTGAATATACATTTGAGGAAATAGAAAAAAAAAAAGGACAAGTAAGAGCTTCAGAGTAGAATGAGCCTTAAGATCTCAGGTAAGGCGCCTGCTTTGCAGCACATATACTAAAATTAGAGCAATGCAGAGAAGATGAGCACAGCCCCTGTGTAAGAACAACATACAGATTCCTGAAGTGATCCTTTTTTCTTTTCCCCCTGAAATAAAGATTCTGCTCTCACTGGAGGAAAAAATATCTCAGATAAGAAGTAATGATGATTTTTTTTTTTTAAAAATGAATAGGACATCTAGATTGGAGAAGATATATGCATACTTTGATCTAAGCATTGAGATATATCAGTTTATCTAAGTGCAGTCCATCCTCCTACAGGAAAACTCAAAAAAGCCACTCACTCGATCTTATTTGGGGGCATCTTATTAATGAAAATGAAAGTTTCCCCATATATCATTTAAAAATAGTCTAAACAGTAAAAGTTGTAAAAGTATGGAAGTAGAAATTATAATTCTAAGCCGGGCATCGTGGTACACATTTGTATGTACTCCCAGCGGCTAGGGAGGCTAAGGCAGGAGGATCACAAGTTCAAAGCCAGCCTCAGCAAAAGCGAGGCACTAAGCAACTCAGTGAGACCCTGTCTCTAAATAAAATACAAAATAGAGCTGGGGATGTGGCTCAGTGGTCAAGTGCCCGAGTTTACTTCCCAGTACCACCACCCTACAAAAAAAAAGAAAAAGAAATTATAATACTAAGTACAAATTTTTGGTGAATGATGAATGTAAGTATAAGATAATACTCTGTCTTGGGCTGGAATTGTGGGTCAGTGGTAGAGCGCTTGCCTGACGTGTGAGGCACCGGGTTCAATCCTCAACATCATATAAAAATAAATAAATAAAATAAAGGTATTGTGTCCATCTACAACAGCACAAAAAAAGATAATACTCTGTCTTGGCTTTTAGGGAAAAAGACTCAAAAGATCAAATTTGTCTTTATTTTGCCTTCATTTTTTAAATCTTTTTTCCTAGTAGATGGACATAATGCCTCTTATTTTATTTTATTGTTTTAATGTCCTGCTGAGGATCAAACCCAGTACCTCACATGTGCCAGGCAAGTGCTCTGCCAATTGAGCCACAACCCCAGCCCTATTTTGCCTTTATTTTGGTTAAGGACAAAATTCCCTGGCAAGTGAGCAGCACTTTAAATTTTCAATCCTAACACATTAAAAAAAATGTATTGAAGTAATATATTGTAGTAATAGAATTATTTATTCCTTGATTGAGAATCCTAAGTACTGTGGTTCTACTTTTCAGATAAAAACTCTGGAAGTCAAAATACTGAATATGAGAAAAGACTTTTTTTATAATGGACATTATCGTATGGAAAATGATCCATGCAAATACAAATGTCTTCTTGTTCCAGACATTTGGGTTATATCTGGTGCTTGGATCAAATTTTAAAATGGAAGATGGGATTTGCATGAGCTTGCTTAAAAGCGTAGCACTAAATGCCTGGGCCAGCTGGTGAAGAAGTGAGGCAGAGGGGAACCTGTTTATAGATTTTTCTGATCACTATGATAAGAAATGTGCTTTATAGATTAAGATTTATTGAAGTATAAATATATAGTGATGTATTTTAAGTTATTCAAGAAAATATAGGGACTTTCATTTGGGTCTTTTTGTGGCTAAGAGGAGATGAGTCAGTATCCAATAAATTTGAATTCCTTTGCTCTAAGATAACAAAAAAGAAAGAGTTGGCTTTTCACAGTCTCAACACTAATCATACTCTGTTGCTTTGTTTCTTGAAAGTGGTTAAGCAACCATAAAAAACTCATAGGAAATTAATGACTCACATAACGGAAAGCATTTGCTAATGTGACTTTTGTTTCAGTTGCCAACTAGTCTTGTATGTTTCCATGGTAACCCACCAGTATAACAAACTCACAAACTAAATTTGCCACTTTTTTGGTTTATTTAGTTTGGACAGCTCTCTCACAGCTCTCTCACAGCTGTGTGTGTGTGTGTGTGTGTGTGTGTGTACACATTAAATGTTACATAAAAAAATTCTGAGTAATTGCCTTAGGCACATAAACAAAATCTTTGTTTCTAGATCTTGTTTGATAATTCAGAGCTATTTGATGTTATGAAACTAAAAAGATTAGTTGGTGTATATATATATATATATATATATATATATATATATATATATATATTTGTATATTTGAAGAAGGCAAATAGTCTAAGTAGGAATCTCAGGTCCCAAGGAACAGGGCACTACCAAATAACCTCCTTTTGTTTGTTTTCTTTTTTATTTGTTCTTTTTAGTTATACATGACAGTAGAGTATATTTTGACATATTCATACAAACATGGAGTGCATCTTATTCTAACTAGGATTCTGGTCTTGTGGTCCTATATGATGTGGCGATCCACTGTGGCGTATTTAAATATGTACATAGGAAAGTTCAGTCAGATTCGTTCCACTGTCTTTCTATTTCCTACCCCCCATCCCTTCTCTTCATTCCCCTTTATCTGATCTACTGAACTTCTATTCTTAACCCACCCCCAGCATATCTTTTTGACTTGAATTTCTTTTAAGAAAGGACTTATCAGTAATTTTTTTTGTTTTTTCAAAATATTTTGTTTAGTTGTAAATGGACACAATACCTTCATTTTATTTATATATTTATATGTGGTGCTGAGGATCAAACCCAGTGTCTCACATGTGCTAGGCAAGCACTCCACCACTGAGCTACAACCTCAGCCAGTAATTTTTTAAGCTTATACATTTTAAGCTTATACATCAGTAATTTTTTAAGCTTATACATTTGAAAATTCATTTATAATGTTTGTTCATTTGGAATGTGTATAACAAGAGAGTCTGCCAGAAAACAGGCAGGGAAAAATGAAATGAGACCCTGTCTGGGGGAGGAGGACTGAATGGAATGTTGGGGAAGCCAACTCAGCCAGCTCTTCCAGCCCTACCCCCAGTGACCCTGCTCCAAGATAGGGGGAAGGGAGTGCACTGGGGAATTAAGAGAACCAAGGAAGACTAGGTCACAAAGAACACCAGGCTTTCACCTGAGGGCTGAGTTAGGGAAAATTTTCTAGAGAGGTAATGCTAAACTAAATGACTGAAAGTGGAAAGAGGGAGTAGATGGCATGAAAGGAAAGAAGACATTATGAACAGAGGCACACCACTGAGAAACAGTACGAAGTAAATAGGAACAACAGGCAATATGAGGATAGACTGTGTCAAGAGATAAGACTAAAGATAGCCAGGGATTTATCCACAGATTCCCTCTTAAATAGGTTGGACTTCATCTTATAAAATATGAGGAAGCAGCGAAGGATTTTTAAACAGAACAATGACATCATTGCATTTGTATTTTAAAAGGAGCTCTTTGGTAGCAGTGAGGAAGGTAGATTTGAGCAGGAGCCATTAAGAGGGCTCTTGCCATATTTCATGGAAGAGATAGAATCTAAATTAGGACAGTGACAATAGACACAGGAAAGGACTTGATTTCTAAATAGTTAGGAAGTAGCATAGATAAGAATTGGTAAATAGGCAGGAATTTATATCCCACAAATGACTTCACTTGTTCATTGGATCAGCAGATATTTATTGAATGTTTACTGTAGTTGGAAGCCTGTGTCTATAATATTATGTACACCCTCTATTTTCTGCCTTGATCATTGGTGGGTTTCTTCTTCAATAAAAATTCTTTGTTATGCATGCTGTAAAGTAATTAGGAGGCAGATATACTTTCCACAGATCTAGTTCATTCCAACCCATTCCAACCCAATCTCTTGGCTTACTGGACTTTCTTTTCACTATAGAACCTGTTCTAGAGTCCTAGTATGTATGTCACTCTGCTACTTTGGAGGCAGTATTCATGTATCTGAAGGGTATATTAACCCACACAGGAAGTAGACCTGGGCTGATTTGTGGCTTCTTTGAGTGGGTCTATGCAAGTCATGAAAAATATATACAATAGATTTCAAAGCATTTCAACCATACCGTAACCTTAAATGAAGGCAGTGGGACTGTGGGATTCCTGAGGCACCTACCACAATGGGAATAACATTTGAGCCCTGCTGTGGTTTAGATGTGAGGTGTCCCCAGAAGCTCACATGTGAGACAATGCAAGAAGGTTTGGAGGAGAAATGATTGGGTTATAGCCTTAACCTAATCAGTGAATTAATCCCTGGTGGGATTAACTGAGTGGTGACTTTAGGCAGGTGGGGTGTGGCTGGAGGAAGTGGTTCAATGAGGGTGTCACTGTGGGAGAGTGGAGTCTCTCTCTGCTTTCTGATTGTCATGTGAGCTGCTTCCCTCTACCACACTCTTCCACCATGATATTCTGCCTCATCTGAAGCCCTGAGGAATGGAGCCTGCTATCCATGAACTGAGACCTCTGAAACTGTGAGCCCCCAAATAAACTTTCCCTCCTCTACAATTATGCCGTTCAGGTGTTTTAGTCACAGCAGTGAAAAGGCTGACTAAGCAAACTCTTACAATCTTCATTCAGGAATGAACAGATCTAGACTATATCAGGATTCAGTTCAGCTGCATGTAACAAAACTCAAACATTTTAAATAAGGAGATTTATGAAGTTTGGATGGAGACAGTCCAGGGATATGTTTATCAGGAACCCACCTTCCTACTTTCTTGGCACCACCATCTTGCAGCTTTTCCAGGCAGAGGAAGGAAGAAATTGTAAAAGGTAAAAGGATGTGTCTCCACTATCCCTCTTTTATTGTGCCTTTCCAGAAATCACATCCAGTTGCTTCCATTTATTTCTCATTTATACTCAATTCCATGCCTACCCCTAGCTGCATGGAGACTTATCAAATGTAGTCTTTTAAGTGAACACATAGCCAGTCTGAATAAAATCAGGATTCTGTTAAGGAAAAGGAGAGACTGGATAGTGGATAAACAACTAACAGTCTACCATATGCTAGGCAAACTATTGACTAGTTTAACTACATAGTCAAACTGGTAACTAGTCTGCTGGTGAGGGCCATGATGGACAGATGTCATGGGCCTAAAGCATTACTTAGAGGCCAGCAGTACCAGGTTGGATCTCCCATTAACAGGAGAACATAGGGAAAAAAAACTTAGTTTTATAAGTTCTCAGTATATGAATAATAGTTAAGATCGGAGTAAAAGCCAAGGATAGAAACTTGTTGGACATCAACATTTTAAGGTAACAGGAACAAGAAACTGAGAAGAAATAGTCACAGAAATTGAAAGAGAGAAGAATATTTCAAGAATATATGGGGGCTGAGGATATAGCTTTCCTCTCATGCACAAGACCACGGGTTCAATCCCCATCGCCAAGAATATATGAAAGGATCAATTATGATAATTTAAAAAGAGCCCATTGGATTTGGCAATTAGTTCCTCACTGGTAAGCAGTTTCAGTGGAGAGGTGAAGGTAGAATCCTGATTAGGGACACTGAAAAGTAGCTGGGAGGTGAGGAGATGGACAATGTCTACACTGTAGGCATTTCTTCAAGTTCTAGTTCTAATGCTTCTTAGCTAAGTGACCTTGGACAAGTCACTTATTTTCTCTGTATTTTACTTCCTTTGTTTAGCAAATGGAGCCAACAGTACCCTCTTCAGACAGTTTTGAGGATTAAATGTGTTAATATATGTAACATCCCCACAGCAGTATCTGGTGTGTGAAAAGCTCTCATTACTAAATGCTGTCACCATTATCATTAGTATCATCTTTATTTTATTTTATTTTATTTTTGAGTACTGGGGATTGAACTCAGGAGCACCTGACCACTGAGCCACATCCCCAGCCCTGTTTTGAAAAGAGACAAAGTCTCACTGAGTTGCTTAGTGCCTTGCTTTTGCTGAGGCAGGCTTTGAATTTACAATCCTCTTCTCTCAGCCTCCTAAACTGCTGGGATTACAGGCATGTGCCATCACACCTGGCATTAGTATCATCTTTAAGAAGCTTGAACCTAGGGGCAAAGAAAGTGATAATAAGTAGATAGTGTTTAAGTACACTTGGACATAGGGTTATGGAAGTATATTTTCCCCCTTAATATTTAATGTCATATTCTTTGTTAAAACTTATTATCTCTCTTCTACACTATAATTTCAATTATTTGCCCATATTTCTAATTCTGTGCTACAGTTTCTTAATCTCTTGTTTCTTAGCCTACTAGGCTTAATGTTGGCTTCATCTTCTCTCTTGCTAGACCAGATAAATATTTCTGTGAATACATCTTTCCTGCTTATTTATTTTTTAAAAAGAGATATCCACATACAGTTCACTTGATTTTTTAAATTTTTGTTACTCAACTTAAAGCTGCATTTGTGCAAATGATAGCATGTGCTGTTTAGTATCTAGAATACACTTATTTTTTAAGGATATTTCAAACTAGATAAAAACCTAAAATATATTTCTGTAATTAGTATGGTTGAGGAATTACTGATATTTCACAAATAAATGAAAAGTGACAGAACTTAAAGCAAGGTTTTAGGGCTTTGCAATATTAATAGCTTTTTTGTATCTAAGTGTTAATTCTTAGAATACTTGATAACATTTTAAGATATTGCTGTGGTTTGTGTCTTAAATTTGGGTCCAAAGGTGCAGGGTCTCTGGTCTGATCTCTAGGTCCTTGATCCACTTTGAGTTGAGTTTTGTGCATGGTGAGAGATAGGGGTTTAGTTTCATTTTGCAGCATATGGATTTCCACTTCTCCCAGAACCATTTGTTGAAGAGGCTATCTTTTCTCCAATGTATGTTTTTGGTGCCTTTGTCTAGTATGAGATAACTGTATTTATGTGGGTTTGTCTCTGTGTCTTCTATTCTGTACCATTGGTCTACAAGTCTACTTTGGTGCCAATACCATTCTGTTTTTGTTACTATAGCTTTGTAGTATAGTTTAAGGTCTGATATTGTGATGCCTCCTGTTTCACTCTTCTTGCTAAGGATTACTTTGGCTATTCTGGATCTCTTATTTTTCCAAATGAATTTTATGATTGCTTTTTCTATATCTATAAGGAATGACAATGGGATTTTAATTGGAATCACATTGAATCTGTATAGCGCTTTGGGTAGTCTGGTCATTTTGACAATATTAATTTTGCCTATCCAAGAGCATAGGAGATCTTTCCATCTTCTAAGGTCTTCTTCAATTTGTTTCTTTAGTGTTCCGTAGTTTTCATTGTAGAGGTCTTTCACCTTTTTTGTTAAGTTGATTCCCAAGTTGGGTTTTTTTTTTTTTTTTTAAGGCTGTTGTGAATGGGGTAGTTTTGCTAATTTCTCTTTCAGAAGATTCATCACTGATGTATAGAATGCATTTGATTTATGAATATTGATTTTATATCCTGCTGTTTTGCTGAATTCATTTATTAATTCTAGAAGTTTTCTGGTGGAGTTTTTTGGATCCTCTAAGTATATAATATAATCATGTCATCAGCAAATAATGGTAGTTTGAGTTCTTCTAGGAAAACAATTATTCTTACTTTCTGAGGTTTAGCACCCTGAACCTGCACAGGATAGTAGAAAGAACAACATGTATAAAAACCAGCAAACTTGAAAGAGTGAATTATTGGAAAAAATAGAGATTTTCATTTATAGGCAAGGGGACTGTAGAGTTAAATGAGCCTGGTTTGCCAGTTCTGCTTTTGCTGTGTAAATGACCTTGAGTTAACTTCCCTGCTGAGTTTCAATTTCCCTGTCTACAAAGTGAGGGAAACACCAGCTACTTCCTAGGGTTGTAGAGAATCAAGTAGTGAGTGGTAAGCTCTCAGTAAATGGTAGCTCCTGTTACTGAAACAGTACTGTCATACTCTATCTTAGAGTAAATATTTTTATATTTGTAGTATTTGTATATATTTCCTATCTCTTGCACTAATCATAAACATAAGCCCTGCAGGTTAGGAACTCTGTATTTCTCATCTTTGTATTTTAAACATCCGGCTCTTACCAACACACATAAAATGAATGTGCATTGTGTGTTGAATGAAATAATAATGAAGCCTCAATTTTTACTGACTGACTTGATAAGAAATTCATTTTTTTTCAGTTTCTTGTATATAAATTAAAACTTTGCAGTTATTTTCAGATCATTGTTAGGAACGTATTTTCTTCTTGCTCTTATATTTACAAATGATGACTTTTAATATATCACTTTGCATTATAGGCTTGAGTGAAAGTGTGGGTGTGTTTTTAACATGTTATCAATAATGAGTAATTGCCCCCCCCTTTTTTTTTTTTCAGGGAAGTGGTTCAAGCAAACTGCGTTCACTGGAGAAAGAAGTTCTCATTTATGTGCAAAATGAGTGCCAGTGCTGCCACAGGAATCCTCGACCCATGTATCTACAGAGTATCTGTGAGGAAGGTATAAAAAGAGCCTATTACTTCTCCCATTTTAGAAGCCATAATTCCATAATTGCTGACTTGTTTTATTTAGCTCTGCTTTTGGGTTAGAACTGTGGTGATTCATATATAATTTTACTTCACAATTACAGCAATAATTTAAATTCCTATGACAAATATGATGAAGAATCTGAAGTTATAAATTAAAATATTCAAGAACCCTCCTCTCACTACCACTATTCATGAATATTGACTTTATTTACATTAGTTTGGGGACTATTATGTCTATATTCTGTCATTTATTAAGTTCTTGTTCTTTGATAGGCATTGTTCTAGGAACTTTATAAATATCATATCTAATAACAGCTCTCTAATTAGGTGTTATTTTCTTCATTTTCAGGAAAACTAAGGTTCAAAGAAGTTATTTGCCCAAATTTACATTGTTAATAAAGGGGAAGGAGGAACTCTTAACACAGACTTTTCTAATTACAAATACATGTTTTGTTTTTTATATTTCTTTTCCACATATTAGATTGAAGGATATTACCAATAATCCACAAATGTGATAATGTCATCTTGTATGCTGTGCATGTGTGTGATGCTGCCTTTCAGGGTAAAAAAGAGGAATCCATTAGTCACCACTGCTAGTGAATTAATAAACTCTGGCTTTAAAATATAAACTTTGGCCAGGTGTAGTGGCACATGTCTATATTTCCAGCAACTTGGGAGGATGAGGCAGGAGGACTACAAGTTCAAAGCCAGCTTCAACAATTTAGTGAGGCCCTAAGCAATTTAGCAAGACCCTGTCTCAAAAAAAAAAAAAGATGTGGCAGGGGCTGGAGATGTGACTCAGTGGTTAAATACCCCTGGGTTCAATGCCTGGTACCAAAAAAAAGTAAACTATGTTTTGTATTACATATTTTTAAATTACCAAAGTAATGTGCATACATTGGCAAAAATTAAATAGAAAAAGATTTAGAACAAAAAGCAGTCCCTTGTCTTGCTTTTTTTTCACTCTAGTCCTATAGCCTAGAAAAACAAAGCTGTATGTTTAGTCTTTGTATCCTACTTTTTGAATGAACTGATAGCACTATGATATATGTGGCTATATTTATAAAATTCTTTTGTATTGCTTAGTCTGCTCAGTTAAAATATAACAAACACATGTGTATGTAAATAATTTTATAAGTTTGAAGACTTTAATGAAGATAGACCTCTTTAAATGGTCCTTTAGAGCAGCAGTCATTGAATGGTGGCAACCTTAAAGGAAGTGTGGTACAGTGAAAGTGTACATGGGCTTGAGTCCCATTGGTCATGTATTAGCTATGAGACCTGAGGCAATTCTGTCCTGTAAAATCTATCTCCTCATCCAAATAAGGAATAATACTTTCTTCTTCAGGAAGGTATAGGGATTAGCTGATATATAAGTAGAGCATCCTACCATCATTCCTTTCTACCTTGATTGCTGCTACTCTTTTTTTAAAACCTTTCCTAATTGGAGTTATCTTTTTTAAAATTTTAGTTGTAGATGGACACAGTACCTTTATTTTATTTGTCTATTTATTTATTTATATGTGGTGCTGAGGATCAAACCCAGCACCTCACATGTCCTAGGCAAGCTCTCTACCACTGAGCCAAATAGTAACCCTAGCCCTTCTAATTGGAGTTTTGATCATGATTTCTGAAAGATGACTTGTCGGTCTTTGAATTTTAAGATAAATAAAACATGACAAGTTTAGAGTAAAGTATAACTTCAAATAAAGATACTCAAAGTCTGTTTTTAAAGAATAATAAGCAAGAACTAATAATACTACTTGTGATAGGAATTACTCATCTGAAGTAAACCAGTTCCTTAGATCATAAGTGTCTGGCATATTAATTAGGATAATATGATAAGCAGCTTAAACAGAGACCCAAGTAGGCAATGACTTAAACAAAGTAGAAGTTTATGTACCAGGGGTAGGATCCAGGACTGGTAGAGCAGCCCTGCCATTTTCATTTTCACCATATGTTGTCTTCTTTAGATAAAAGGAAGCTGCTCTAATCAAGTTATCTCCCAACTAGTGACATAAGAACAAATGCATCCCTTTTTAGGACATGACTTAAAAGTGATGTATGTGTATTTTATACATATCTCACCAGTTAGAACTTAGTCATGTCACCACACCAAACTAAAAGAAAAACCATGAATGTCATCTGTTAGCTGGGTGGCCAACAGGTTCTAACTTGATAGAAGAGGAAAATGGATGTTGGAAGACATGCTATGCTAGGAAGATAGAGGTATTGAATTTATTCTACATAATCCTTCCCAAGTATTTTATAAAAGAAGCCATAAAAGAAAGATTAACTAACTCAACTATTAAACATTTTGTGAGTTGCAAAATAATACCATAAATTAGAGAAAATATTTGCAAGTCATGTCAAAGCACTAATTCCTTAATATAGAAAAAGTACCTCCAAATAATAAGAAAAAAATCAATAGTCCTTAAAAAACTAGGCAAGGACAGAATATACACTTGATGGAGAGTGAAACATATAGTTTTTCAACATATAAAAATTTATCCACCCTCACACAAAACTACAAGTAAGATACCATATTTTAAAAAATATTTTTGTAGTTGTAGATTGACACAATACCTTTTTTTATTTGTTCATTTTTATATGGTTCCTGGGCTCAAACCCAGTGTCTCATGCATGCTAGGCAAGCGCTCTACCACTGAGCCACAAAATTGGCCCAAGATACATTATTTTTAATCTATAAAGTTGATAAAGATCAAAAAGTTTGGTAGTGTGCTTTTTTGTCTAGACATAGGGATGCAGTCAGTCACTAATCAAATATGTAAGTACCTACAATGTGCCAAGTATTGTTCTAGGCACCGAAAGGACAGAAGTATACTGGAATGGGTTCCTGCCTTCAAGGACTTCATTTTCTGGTTAGAATTGGTAAGGAATGATAGGAAAGAGAGGTAAACACATAACAAAATAAATAATAAGTGTTCTGCATAAAATATCATGAGATATAACTTGGAGGAAGACCTTAGTTTAGAAAATTGGGGGAGGAGTCTTTGAAGACTTCTCTACAAGCTAACATTTGAAGAGAGGCAGGCATGTGAAGATGTATGGAAGAGCTGGGGAGATAGCGCAGTGATAGAGCACTTGCCTGGCACTCACAAATATGTAAAAAGATACTATAGATAGATAGATAGACAGACCTAACATTTGGCATTGCTTTTATCCTCAAAGTGTTTGCTAATTTGCAAGCAGTAGCTAATAAGCTATATTGAGATTGCAGCAGTCTTACAGGTCTAAATGGACAAAAATAGTGTCTGGGGTCCATCAAGAAAGAGATGCCTCCTAGGCTTGGTGAACATCCCAGACTTTTGGTTGGAATTTGCTAAGTATTTCAACCTAAAAGGAGAAGCATAGTGCATATGAATCAGCCCTTACAAAACTGAAACCCCACTTCCAATCAATTCAAGTCTTTTCTGACAGTCTCACTCAACCCTAGATTATTTCTTTAAGTTTCAAACACAGTTAACCAATATGCCAGGAGTCGTGACTACATGATCAAAATTCAAAAGGAAAAATAGATGATAATAACAAACCCATGAAAGATACAGGTTTTAGAAATTCCAAAGACAAACTTTACAATGACTAATTAATGAGCAAAGTGGGTTTCATCAGAGAACTAGAAACAGTAATTTAAAAAAAAAAAATAAAAGCAATTTTAGAACCAAAAAATATACTAACTAAAGTTTAAAGCCAAGAATATGAAAATTTTTCAACAAATGACTTTAATAGCAGCTTTACCACAACTGAAGAGAACACTGATAATTTGGAAAATAAGATGGAAGTAAATATTTTTTTTAAATGCAGAAAAGAGTGTAAGACATGGAGAACAGTATAAAGGTCTAACATTTATGTAATTGGAGCCCTAGAGGAAGGAAGAGGAGATTATGGCTGAGACTCTTCCAAAACTGATAAAAGATATCAAACTACAGGTTCAAAAGTACCATGATCGCCAGGCAGTACTAACAAATCTGTCATGTTTAAATGACAGAAGACCAGCCTCACTGGAGCTTGGAAAACAGAGATGGAAAATTCTTGGTGATAAGGTTGGATACACTAGATCAGGTAGGACCCTGTAACCCATGGTAAAGAGTGTAGAATTTATTCTAACTATAATTGGAGTCCATTGGAAGATTTAAATAAGGAGAGACTCATTTTTTTTTTATAAGATCACTTCTGCTATGGAAGGAAGGTTGGCAGAGAGAACACTAGGTGGTTCTAATAGTTCAGAAGAGAAATGCTTTTTTTTGGCACAACATTATAACAGAGATGGTCATTATTTTGGGTGGCCAGTTGCCCAGCTAAAAATATAGGTTTTGCCTGTAAGGTATAGGTTGAGGCAGCAGGATTTCAGGCTCAAAGCCAGTCTCAGCAACTTAGTGACACCGTGTCTCAAAAATACAAAGCACTGAGGATGTAGTGGTAAAGCACCCCTGGGTTCAATCTTCAGTACCAAATAAATAAGTAAATAAACAGATAAACATTTGGATTCAATTTTGATGAAGTATGCCACTAACCTGCTTCCTAAAGAGGTTAATAAAGGAATTGGTCCAGCAAAGGAAAATGAAAAGGAATAGCCAGTAAGGTAGAAATGAAACCAGGCAGGTGTTTCACCAGGGAAGTATAGAGAGGAAAGTAATGTAAAAAGAGGAGGCAGAGTAGCCACGCCTGTCAAATGCTACTGAGAAGCTATGTAAGATGAAGACAGAGAGCCTTTGACTTAAAAAAAATTAATATCATTCAGAATCTTAAGAGTTAGTACAAAGGAAAATTGAGGACAAAATCCAAGTGGAGAGGGTTGAATAGAGAGTAGGATACAGCAGGGAGAAATAAATCACTTGAGGAGTTGACCTTGAGGGGAGCAAAGAAAAGAATTAGCTAAAGGAGAGAAGGATCATCTGAGGAACTGTAGTTTTGTTTGTTTAAGGAAGGAAACTTAAGGAATATGACAGTAACTTAATAAAGAAGATTTTGATAATCCATGATAGAGTAGATCTAGCAAGAGGGAAGAAGAGGAGCCACACAAATTTACAAATAATAAGAGTTTCCTATAGATTACCTCTCAACTTTTAAAAGTTCACTATATTAAAGATAGGAATTAGTTGGTGAAGTGGCATATACTTGTCATCCCAGCTTCTCAGGAGTCTGAGGCAGAAAGATCACAAGTTTGAGGCCAGCCTGGGCAACTTAGCAAGACCCTGTCTCAAAATATATATATATTTTTAAAGGGCCTGGGGATATAGGTCAGTATACAAGGCCCTGGGTTCAGTCTCCAGTACCACACACACACACACACACACACACAAAAAAAAAAAAAAAGTTAGAAATTATAGATAATGTGTTTATGAAAGAAAAATAAGAGACAACTCCATTCAACAAACACTTTTTTAAAAGTGGAAGAGGAATGTAAAGTCCTGGCAAGAACAACTTAAAGGAGGAAAACTATTTTGGTTCACAGTTTTCAAGGTTCAGTTCATGGTGGGCTGACTTCATAGCTCTGGACCCAAAATGAAGCAAAATATCATGGTGGAAGGGCATGGCGGAGGAAAGCAGCTCAGGACATGACACCCAGTAGAAAGTAGAGCTCTGTTCACCAAGGACAAAATATAAATCCTGAAGGAATACCCCAATCACTCACCTCCTCTACCCTCATCCTACCAGCCTATAGTTAATGCCCTCATAATCCATACTAGTGGATTGCTCCATTAGGTTACACATCTCATAATCTAATCATTTCACCTCTGAAAGTTTTGCATTGTCTAACATATGAGCTTTGGGGGGATACCACCTATCTAAACCTTAACAAAGAATTTGGCTCTGATCATAGAGGCAAACACAAAAGCATAATATACTGTGTGCTAGAAATTCTTCTGAGTGTTTTATGCTTAATTCTTGTAGCTGTGATGTTAAAATATAAACATTTGGCAAATTACTACACACACACACACACACACACGTAAATTCAAATAAAATATTGATATATATTATTATTTTTCCATTTTTGTCAGTCTTGTTTACCTTAGATAAGAGATTTTATACTATCCTATCTGTATGCTTTTATATGCACAGAGCATCTCTGGAATACTTTGTAAGAATTGATAGCAATGGTTGTCTCTGTAGTGAAGTTTCAACTTGTTGAAATCTTTCTATAATATATGAGTATGCTTAACTGAGTAAGTAATTTAACCTTTTTCAGGCTTTTGCAATAGGCCTACGGCCTACTTCAGCGTATAAATAAAATATTAGCTTGTCTTCTCATCATTTGTGTTCTTATTAAAGTTACATGCTACAGCCACATATGGTGGCTCGTGCCAGTAGTCCCAGCTACTCAGGAGGCTTGCTTGAGCTCAGGAATTTGAAGCCAGCCATAGCAACATAGTGAGACCTCATCTCAATAATAATAGTATTGATATTAAAAATAATAAATTATACATTAAGTAAACATTCTGGTCATTGGGGGAATTTTGAAGACTCTATCCAGTTAGATTTAAGATCATTAGATTTTAACTGTTTTTTCAGCATATAACTATCTACTTTGGCATTGTTTGACATATGTTTAATTTTAAATCCTTAATTATATGATGTCCTTATAATGCTTTTTATGTTTGGCAGGAATTAAAAGGTGGAAAAGCTTATGCAAAGGTAAGTGGATGTTCTTTAACTCTTGGCCTGTGTAATATCATTCATCACTATCTATAAACTTAATTCTAATTAATGTTCCAGATTCATTAATTTTGAGTAAAGCAATTTAGAGGTTAAACAGTTGGAACCAATAATCAGTTATAGGCATATTCTTTCTAAATGCTTATTATGATATGTTATTTTTGGGCTTTAGCTTCCCTCTTAGAGAATGACCTCTGGTTTTCTTGAAGCTGTAGCTTACTGATAATTCAAACTGTCTTTCCTTGGTGGTATTCCCAGGCCCATCTCTCACTAGTGAAATAGGATCCTCCTCTGTACTCTCTTAGCACTCTGTACACATTCATCTGTTGGTGTTTGCAAAGGATTGGTTCCAAGGCTCTTCTCTCCCCCAGGATAAAAAAGTTAAGCCTGTTCAAATCCCTTATATAATATGGCATAGAATTTACCCAGGAGGCTGAGGCAGGAGCATTGCAAGTTCAAAGCCAGCCTCAGCAACTTAGCAAAACCCTAAGCAATTTAATGAGACTCTGTCTTAAAATACAAATAAATAAATAAATAGAGGCTGGGGTTGTAGCTCAGTGGTAGAGTGCTTGCCTAGCACATGTGAGGCACTGGGTTCTATCCTCAGCACCACCTAAAAATAAAAAATAAAATAAAGGTGTTGTGTCCTTCTACAACAAATAAATAAATAAACGAACAGACATAGTTCTTGCCTTTACATGTATCCTCCAATATACATACCTTATAATGCCTAATACAATATAAACGCTGTACATAAAGTAGTTGTACTATATTGTTTAGGGAATAATGACCAGGAAAAAGTCTGTATATGTTTAGCATAAACACAATTTCTAAAAATATTTTCTATCCAAATTGGTTAAATCTACAGCTTGAAAACCTATAGATGCAGAGGGCCAACTGATATATCGCTACTTCCTGTTGATGCTTTTACTAGCTACGTGAAATTACTAATGAATATGCTCTTTTTTTTTTTTGCTGATTGAAGGAATGAGTAAGCAACACATGCTCCTTTTATTTCCAGTCTCTGGTATTTTCATCATTCCAGTCATATAAGCCAAGAATCTGGACACTATTTTTCCCCCAGTACTGGAGATTGATTCTAGTGGTGCTCTACCACTGAACTACATCCCCAGCTCTTTTTTATTTTGGAAATGGGTCTCGCTAAGTTTCTGTGACTGGCCTTACACTTGCAGTCTTCCTGCTTCAGTCTCCTGAGTAGCTAGGATTACAGAATGCATCATTGTGCCCAGCTCTGAACCCTAGTCTTAAACACTAAATCTAGTATTTGCAATGTCAGCTAAGATGTTCTTTGCTACAAGTAACAGAAAAACCTCCTCAACTAGAGCTTTTTAAAAAAAAAAAAAAATCTCATAAAACAAACATGAGACAGAACTGCTTCAGGACTGGTTAATCTACTGACTGAAGAACATTATCAAGACCCCAAATTCTTCTCTTTCCATTATCTCATTCTCTTCACGATGGCTTTGTTCTTGGCTAGCTCCTCTCCTGAACACTGGGTGTCTGGCTGCTCAACTTATAGTGAGCACATTCACTTTTGACAGAATTCAACTGCTTCTTCATGCATTGCTTCTTTTTAATGAGAAAACTTTCCCTACATGGCCCTCAGAGGATTTTCCCATACTTGTAACTGGCCAGAAGAGGGTCGTATGCTCACCCCTATGTCATCTGTGGCTATAGGAATGGATTGCCATGGTTATCTTAGAATAACCATAGTTTAGTAATGAGGTAGGACTGGGTTACTTTTCTTGTGCACATGGATGAACTCAGGAGAGTGGACACCTGAATACAATCAAGGCTTTGCTATCAAGGAATAGCAGGGCATTGAATGTTGGGCAGGCAAACAAGGTCTGTGATGGCTGATAAATCCTCTTGATTTTTTTTCCTTCTGAAAAGCTTGAAGCTATACCTTCTATCTACTGTCAAGACCACTGCCTTGGGTTATGCCTTCATTATTTCTTATTTGCAGTCTGTGTTGGCCTCCTGTCTGGTTTCTTTGCTTCTGTTGTCTTCCTATATCCTCCGCCAGAGTTGTCTTTCTAAAATTAAAACATAATCGTATCATTCTCCCACTTTCAGTCCTTCAGCAAGTTATTCTTTGCTTCTAAAGAAAATTTAGAGTTCTATAACCTAGCATGTAAGACCCATTTTGGTTTGCAAATTATTTCTGCTACTTTCCTTCCTCCACAACCACCCATCCTTATGAGACATTCTGCCGTCATAAACTTCCTGAGGGTCTTATGCTATTTTAGCTTCTTTGCCTTGTGACTTGATGGTGTCCTTACTATGCATGTATTTCTCCCTCCCCTTATCCTGTCAACTCACGTATCATTAAAGACTCAGCTTAGTCATCCTACTCCACTGAGAATTTTTCTTCTTATTTGTAGCTGTGTCTTCCTCTATCACCGCACTTGTCACACAATATTGTAGGAATTTTTTATTTTTCTGTTTTCCCACATTAATCTATGAGAGTAAGAATGATTTTATAAAGGCTGAGAGGTAGAACAGTTGCCTAGCATGCACGAGGTCCTGGTTTGATCCTAGCACCACCCAAAAAAAAAAAAAAAAAGTCTCTATTCCCAATTACTAACATTACCTGGAATTTAAATGCTGAAAATTATTTTCTGAATAAATTAATATCTACCACATATATACAGCTTGTGTATGTGTACGTGTATTATTACGTATTATTCTCATGTGTGAATTATTCATCTTAGTGAAGCCAGAGAAAAAGATATAAGAGAGTATGGGCTCTTTGGTCCCTTGCTAGAATGTAAGTTCTTTGAAGGCATAGTATTTCTGCTATTCTCTACTATTTCCTGTGTCTCGAACAGGGCCTGGGACATAAAAGATACTCAATAAATATTGAACTATTCATTGATACCCTTCAGCCTAAAACATCATACACTAACATATTCCATCTTTTAACTGTTTTAATAGGGAGTAGGATCTTAGTTTGGGATGCTTTAATATATTATCATAGATTGGGTGACTTAAACAATAGACATTCATTTCTCATGTTTCTACAAACTGGAAAGTCCAAGATCAAGATTCTTACAGAGCCAGGTGCAGTGTTCCTCACCTATAATCCCAATAACTCAGGAGAAGGCAGGAGGATCGCAAGTTCAAGGCCAGCCTCAGCAATTTAGTGAAATCTTGTCTCACACACACACACACAAAAAAAAAAAAAAAAAAAAAGACTAGGGATGTAGCTCAGAGGTAAAGTGGGTGTTCTACCATTAAAAAAAGAAAGAAAAAAAAATTCTGACAGATGTCGTGTATCTCATGAGAGCCCACCTCCTAGTTTGCATATGGCCTCTCATGGCAGAGTGCAAAGAGGAAGCAAACTCTTTCCTGTCTGTTTTTTTGTTTTTTGTTTTTTGTTTTTTACTTCTAGTTATTGAATCCAGAGGCTCTTTACCACTGAGCTACATTCCCAGCACTTTTTACTTTTTATTTTGTGATAGGGTCTCACTGAGTTGCTTAGGGCATTGCTAAATTGATCCTCCTGCCTCAGCCTCCCAAGTCATTATAGGTGTGTGCCACTGTGCCCAGTTTTTTCTACCTTTTTTAAAGGGACATTAATTTAGGATTGGGGGTACAACTCAGTGGTAAAACACATGTTTAGCATGTGCAAGGCCCTAGGTTTGATCCCCATCACCAAAGCTTCACCCTCATGACCTAATTACATTCCAGAGACCCACTACTTTATACCATCTTTTTGGTAATTAGGGTTTCAATATGTGAATTTTGGAGAAACACAAACATGTAGTTCATAACAGAGACAGATCAGGTTTTTTCCAACTTAGTGACTATGTAATACTAGTATTATTACAGTGGGTGGTAAGTCAGTAAGCTGTCTTTCATTCAGTGAATATGTTGTTAAGTGCCTACCATGTGCCAGACATTTTTGCTGACACTATTCTAGGTACTAGAGATACAGCAGTTAGCAAAACACACAAAAATCCCTGCCTTTAATGAAACTTATATTCTAATTGGAGGTGACAGAGATGGGGGAGGACAGACAACAAAATAAGTATGAAATGTATGTGGACATGATATAACAACTAAGGAGGAAAACAGAGCACATAGGGGTCGAGGGCAAAAACTTTAGGAGAAGGGAGGAAAGGGGGACATATTTCAGGATAGCCAGGGAAGGCTCCTTAGAGAGATGACATTTGAACACTGACATGAGTGCAGTGAAAGAGAAAGCTACAAGACCATGTGACAGTTTCCCAGGCCAAAAATTAAAAAAAAAAAAAGCTAAAGGCCTTGAAGTGATCTTGGTGTTTTCAAAGAACAGGACATTGTGGCTTGTAGACCGAAGACAAGGAGAGAGGGAAGAAGTGAAGTTGTCCTAGGACAGAGGAATCAGAGACCATGTAGACAGCTTGTTCAAGGAGTTTTGTAGTTGTTTGAACAGAGACAGAAAAATGATCCAGTATTCTGGAGAGAGAGGAGATTTTGGTTTGTTTTGTTCATTAAGATAGGAGAAAAAACAACTGAGTGTGGTGGCACACACCAGAGACTCAGAAGGCTGAAGCTGGAAGATTGCAAGTTTGAGATCAGTCTCAGCAACTTAGCAAGACCCTGTCTCAAAAGAAAACATAAAAAGAGCTTGGGCCAGGCGTGGTGGCACATGCCTGTAATCCCAGCGGCTCAGGAGGCTGAGACAGGAGGAACTAGAGTTCAAAGCCAGCCTCAGTAACGGCAAGGTGCTTAACAACTCAGTGAGACCCTATCTCTAAATAAAATACAAAATAGGGCTGGGGATGTGGTTGACTGCCCCTGAGTTCAATCCCTGGTACACGCCCCCCCAAAAAAGAGCTGAGGATGTAGTTCAGTGGTAGAGGGACCCTGGGTTCAATCCCTAACAGTACCCCCACACAAAGGAAAGATAGGAGAAAATCCAATGTAATTGTATACTGATGGGAATGACTCAGAAGAGAAAGGAAATTTTAGAATGCCAAGGAGCATAAAGAACTGCTAAAATGATGTCAGGTACGTAGGAGGAGAGCAGTTGGCCTTAGGAATACAGCCAGTTCACCTCAGCACTGTAAGTGGGTAGGCAAATACAGAGCACAAGGGCAGGTAGGAGAATGGATGTGGCCGGCAGTAAGAGCTTGTGGAAGTGAAATGCTCTTTTGATTGCTTTTATTTTCTGAGTGAAATAGGAAGCAAGGTGGTTGGCAGAGAGAAGACAGGAAAGAGGTGTTGGAGGTTTAAAGAAAAGGGTAATATATGAAATAGGGTGTGTTGATAATGTGTCATCAAATAAGTCACATGCATCTGCATATGCTCAATTGGATATTGTTTTGTCCTGGATAAATCCAGACTTTTTCTGCTGATTTGTTGGCCCGGAAAAGGCAATAAGACCAGAGCGTACTCATATAAAAATGAGGTATATGTTACTTGTAACTTGATTGTGCACCTAACTTACTGCATTTGGCCCTTCAACTATACTCTAGGTTCTTACTCTTCATTCTTCCTGTACGAGTTAAAAGCTACTAAAATAATGCTTCAGTCTTCAATTAAAAAATTCATCTCAGCCATGTGCAGTGGTAAATGCCTGTAGTCCTAATTAGGCTAAGTCAGGAGGATTGCAAATTTGAGGCCAGCCTCAGCAACTTTGTGAGAACCCATCTCAAAATAAAAAATTAAAAATAGGTCTGGGGATGTAACTCAGTAGTAGAGCACCCCTAGGTTCAATCCCCAGTACCACTAAATTAATTAATTAAATTTCATCTTGAATGCCATTTATATGTGCCACTGTTTTAAAGCCTTAAAGCAAACAATCTCAACAGGGTTTGAAATGTATAGTGCATTTTATTATAGGTTCACAGAGATGTGCTTGTTCAATTCATGTTTTTGTTAATAAAAGATTAAGCCAGGCATGGTGGCTCACCCCTGTAATCTCAGCAACTTAGTAAGGCAATAAGCAACTTAGTGAGACTATCTCAAAATAAAAAATAAAAGGGCTGGGGAGGTAGCTCAATGGTAAAGCACCCCTGGGTTCAATCCCCAGTACCAAAATAATAATAATAACAATAATAATAAAAGATTCTACATATACATAGTCATATGAGGCATGACAGTGTATTCAAGAAATAATGACATAATAATGGGATTCATTTGTTTTGCCTGTCAGAGATGGGATAGGATAGAGCAACATCAGAAGAAGGACTGTAGAGCAACCTTTGGTAACTGCAAAAGAAATGAGCACCAAACCTGTTGTGTTAGTCAGCTTTTCTTCACTGTAACCAAAATACCTGTCGGCAGTAACTAAGAGGAAGTAAAGTTCACTTTGGCTCATGATTTCAGAGATTTGTTCTATCACTGACCAACTCCATTGACCTAGGTGAGGCAGAATATCATGGCAAAAGAACATGGTAGCTGGGCATGGTGACTCACGCCTGCAATCCCAGTGACTCCAGGATCTGAGGCAGGAGGATCACAAGTTCAAAGTCAGCCTCAGCAATTTAGTGAGACCTTAAGGAACTTAGCAAGACCCTGTCTCAAAAAATAAAAAGAACTGAGTGATTAAGTGCCACTGGGTTCAATCCCCAGTACCAAAAAAAAGAAGAAAAAGATGAAGAATGTGGTAGAGGAAAGATGCCCAGCTCGCGACAGCCAGAAAGGAGAGAGAGAGAGGGTAGGGGGTGAGGGACAAGACATAATCCCCCCTTCCTCCACCACACCCCACCTGTTTTCACTTACTTCCAGTGTTCACTAGATCATCAGTCCATCAAATGAATTAATCCACTGATGAGGTTACACTTTCCATAATTTGGTCATTTCATCTCTGCCCAACCCATGAATGCTTTGGAGGACACCTCATATCCAAACCATAACACCGGGGTGGTAATAAAAAAGAGCAACAGGTTTGAACTATATTTCTAGGTATCAGCAGAGAGGGTGAATGTAAGCCAAAACTATAAGAAAGGGAGGGAAAGTTTCCATAAGGACAATCAACAAGGCAAATGTTGTGAAAGATGGGAGGATAAAAGAGGTTTGTACCAAAGAAAGTGTGTAGCTCATTTAAATCATCCTACTACTTGCACAGAGTGAGAACTTTAATCTGCAACTATGTGCAGTTACCAGTGGTTAGCTCTTCCATAGAGCAAGAACCAGAATAGAGGGGATTCCGATCATTTTTCTCTATTTATATGCAAATGATTATTGTTGCTGTGATAGTATTTCCCAGTGTGGTGTGTCACTGCTACTTGCAGTGATGTTATTTGTTTGATATGCATTAGTTGTACTACAACAGAAATGTATTTATTTTAATGTATACCGGAAAAAATATTTAGCACATCAAATCTATGATATTGGAGATCTTGCTTAAGGCAAGAATAGGTAATACATTTTTATTAAAAAGCCAACCAATTTAAGGGCACGTATAAAGCAAATAATCGAATTGCAAATTGCAAAGGACCAAATTTTGAGAAAACTTGTTTAGAGCATGACTGAATATTTATTTTAAAGAAAATATGACAGAATGTGATAGAAGCCTACTAGATATTCTATTAATATAATTCTTTTTCTTTTCATAGCTGGGCTTTGCAGATCTAAACCTGGCAGAGTTTGCTGGATCAGGAAATACCACTCGTCGCTGTTTACTGGAAGGCTATGATACCAAAAATACAAGGCAGGATAATTCCATTCTTAAAGTAAGCACCCAGATTGACATGCTGACAAATGAGAGTCTCTACCTTTAAATAAGCAAAGGTATACACTGTCAAAGACAAGAAGTAAATCAGCACTGAAATCATAAGCTGACCACACCACCGAAATACTCACCATGAAGGGGGAAAACTATCCAAATCACAAAAGCAGTGAAAAGTAACAAAGTTTACCTTTGAGACCTTAATGTGTTTCTTGTCATGCTGCAAGATTCAGAGAAGAACACAAACAGACTACTACAACACAAGTGCTCATTGGGAGGAAGGAGCACAATGAATGGATAGATACCTTACAATGCTTATAGCTCCCAAAAAGTGATTTCCAAAGCAACTGTGATAGATTCATCACCGTCGCAGGGTTTCCTTGTAACTAGGAGAGTGATAGGAAAAACCCACTTCTGAGCATCTGCCCTATTTTTTCCAAGTACTATCAGGAACTACATGTTCTGGTAAACACTTGAGAGACTATACACTTCACAGTGTTAAACAAAATACTAAATAAGATCCATTGAAAAGATATTTGGAAAGTATCTTGTGCCTAATAAAAGACATAGGATAAACCATTTGCTGTATTTTAGTTTCTTGCTTCACAATGTGGTAAATTACCTAATAAGAAGAAAAGGAAATACTTTTAAATAGAAACTGGATGCTTTTTATTCAGAAGTTAGTGCAGCAAAGAATGATCTTATACCTATAGTTTCCAAATTTGTTTTTAATAAATATTTGACTATAAAAATATAAAAATTCATGAAATGGTTTTTATTTTTATTCTTTTTAATATTTATTTTTTAGGTATGGATGGACACAACACAATGCCTTTATTTTTATGTGGTGCTGAGGATCGAACCCTGGTCCCGCCTGTGCGAGACAAGCGCTCTACCGCTGAGCCACAATCCCAGCCCATGAAATGGTTTTCATTGTCAGTCCATCCCTCACATGAGTTTAGCAGCTTTAAAGAAAGATGATATGGATAATTAATATGGAGTAATTAATATAAGATGAGATGGGTAATTAATATGGAGTAATTAATATGGTAAAAGAAGATAAAAAGAAATTAGAAAAGCATCATGCTATAAGCTTTATGTTGGTTCTATAGTTTTATGGTTAACTCTGAAATATCTCTATGGGATAGGCAGGATTGGGTAGATAGGGAAGATTTCCCTCTTTGTAGATAAAGACACTGAGACTCACTTAAATGTATCACAGAAGTAGTCGATGGCAGACCTGAGGCCAGAATGCATGGCTTCTGATAGCTGGTCAGTGGCCTTTAAATTCATTGTATTCATTTTATTACTTATATTTCATGAAGTCTGTCTCTGAATTATACTGTTTTCATTGGAGAGTGAAATAACTGTAATTTCAGAGCTTCACATTCCTTAGCATCAGCTCATAGAGTGGTTTCCTTCTGATTCCCAGTGATTCTTCTGCACCATTTCTCCCACTGTGTCTTACAAAACACACCTTTTTGAAGGTCACACCAGTTATCTGTAACTCTCCCTCCCTTGCTGATGTCTACTGACTACCTAGTCACCTTCTCTCCTATTCATTGGTGATATAGCTTCAAGCTCACAGGTTTTCTCTTTATCCCTTTTCCTGTTGTCATTTTTGAGTGACCTTACAATCTATGCAGGCGAGCTATCTTTGTGGATGTGTTGTGTATGTATATTCTCTTCTAATAGCTGATCTTAAATGTGCCTAAGACCCTCCTTTCCTTAAACTGCCTATTTCCAGCAACATTTTCTTCCTCCTCTCAATTCTTACTCCCATGATCACTTTCTGGGTTGTTGTTTCTTTGTTTTTTTTTTTTCCCCTGGGGCTGGGGGGAATTGAACCCATGCATGCTTTATCACTATATCCCCAGCCCTTTTTAAATTTTATTTTGAAGAAGGATCTGACTAAATTACCCACATTCGCCTTGAACTTGGGATCCTCCTGCCTCAGCCTCCTGAGTAGCTAGAATTAGAGGTGTGTGCCTGGCTTTAGGCTTTCTTATCACTAGAAACTTTACCACTTCCAAATTTTCATTTTGAAGTTTTCCCCTCTCTTCCCACTCTCTCCTATGCGCCCAGCCCCTTTGGTTTACTCACTTAGCTATCTTCAGCACCACCACTTTCTCACTTTGCCACTTTCTCACTATTATCAGCTCCCACTTCCTTTCCCTTCCATCTTGATCCATTTTAGATTCCATGGTTCATAAGTATCATAGTCCTAATACTCCTGGCACCTAAGTCTATTGCTCTCCCTTAAGTAATCTCCAACCGTTATTGAATTCAGCTGTCTATCTTCCCCTACTTGCTGGAAAAGACACGTAACCAGGCTAGCGGCCATTACTGAAGTCACGTTCACAGCCAACCCACAGTCGTATTCTACTTCCTTTCCCAATTTTTTAAAATGCATAATAAACTTTCTTTATTGAAATATGGTTGTCAACAAGGAAAAAGTAAACTGAATCATCACAATTATTAATTATCAATAGCTACTATATTTCAAAATCAGTACAGTGTTCACTAAAAATAAGAATTTCATTACTAAAGGGAAGAACTCAATAATTTCTTTTGTATCCAAACTTAGTTTAACTGTTTTGGTTTATTGTGTCTGTCTTTAAAGGATTTTTAGATCCTTTTCAGTTCATAAGTACGATGATTGGGTGTTCATGCTGTAGTGTGAGATGTGCCTCCTTCTAACCCTTGTTGTGACATCAGCACATTACCAGTGTGATGTGTTTTTTATTTTTTTTTTAAAAAAAGGCTTTTTATGAAATAATTACCTTATGGAAAAATTAACTATCTTTAAAAACAAAGCTAGCCAGGCACAGTGGCACACACCAATTTCCCAGCAGCTTGGGAGACTAAGGCAAGCAACTTAGTGAGACCCTCTCAAAATAAAAAAATAAAAAGGGCTGGGAATGTGGCTCAGTGGCTAAGCAACCCTGGGTTCAATCCCTGGTATTAAAAAGGGGGGGGGGGGGTGGATGTGCTAATTCCTACATATCCACATGAATCTATTCTGAATACCTGTTATTTATGGAGAGGAGAAATGAGTGCCTGAAGTTGATCCCAGCTCTATCACTCACTCCTGCTTCCAATAAATCCTGGAGCAGCAATAATCTAATTTGGGGTTTGAAGGTAAATATAGTGAAGCCATCTGAAGTGAGCTCTTAAGTATCCTCCTCGTTAACTCCCAAAATTACCAAGCTAACTCCTTTCTTTCCTTTCCTCTAATCAATTAATCCCTCCTCTTTTCAAAAATAGTCTCTAAATTTGTGTTCTTGATTCTGTGTATTCTACATTCTATTTATGGATTGCCTCCACCACTTCTTTCCTCTTTATTTAGCACCAATGTCTTAGAATTATATTTTCTTCCTTTTTTGTTTATTAGTTCATTATAGATATAAATAATATTAGGGTTCATTTTGGTATAAATATACAAAATGAAGTACAATTTACTCCGATTCACTCCTGAGCACAACCCCTCCTCTCCTCCCTCCTCTTGTTCCCCTTCCTGTACTCTACTTATCTATTTATAGCTTTTTTTAAAATTAGTGCACTATGGATATACATAAAGGTAAAACTCACTGTGGTATATTCATGTATGTATGTAGGAAATTTTGGTCAGATTCATTCCACCACTCCTCCCTTTTCCCATCTTTCCTCCTTCCCCCTCAATTCCCTTTCTCTATTCCACTGAGCTCTAGCCTATTTTCATATCTTTCCCAATTTTATATATTCTTTTTCATACCTTCTTTCTCCTTGTACCTTTATATACCACTCTTGCCCTCAGCTCATGCCCTTGTCTTATCCTTTATTAAGAAAATAGAAGTCATTACATTCAAATGCCCTTATTTTCCCATCAAAAACTTACAATTCTACCTGTCTCTCCAGACTCACTATCCTTTTCGCCCTCTATTATAGCAAGTGTCAGAAGTTCATCCCTCCTCTCAGCCTCTAGAATCTAAATCTTACCTAATCAAGGGGTTTTCTCCTTGGATTATTCCCTCTCTTAAGCATCTGTTCTAAGGATCCATTCTTATCAATGTATAAAGAAACAGTTCTTTATCTGTCTCCCTTTGTGTGTGTGGTACTGGGGACAGAACTCAGGGACTGGTGCTTGCTAGGCAAGTACCCTACCACTGAACTACACCCAGCCCTCCCATATTTTAAAAAGCAGACACAAACCAGCTCCTCATCTCTTCCAGCTACTGCCTTCTCTGTTCTTCCGCACTATACAGTTTCTTAAAAGATGTCTGTGTCATCTCCATCTTCTTCCTGAGACATTCAGGATATTCAAGAGTGCTATCTTGATGGAATTGTAAGAAAGAAGAGGTGATAAGGAAGGTTATGTTTGACATTTAAGGAAAAGAGGAATAGTAATGGATGCACTGAGGGAAGAGTTTTCAATGAAATAAGGTTATAAAAGATACATGTTAGCCATTAACTGGAAAACATGTAATAATATATTCATATCTTATTATTCATTAAGACCTTGAATTTGGGTTATGCAGTCCTGGGTTAAGACCTCAGCTCTTCCCTTTGCCAGCTCTCTGATCTTGAAAATATAAATCTCTTTGAGCTTAAAATGAGAGTATCACTTTCTCATGGGAGTATTAAAAATTAAATGAAATGCTACATGTAAAACCTTTAGCTTATGCCTGTCCCATGATAAATTCTCAAATAATGACCATTTTAACATCATTTTTATTACCATTATTATTCCCATAAGAATGTGAAATAGTCCTTTGGGTGATTCTTAAAAAGTAGTCAGCACCCAGAGAAAAGCATTTCAAGAAAGAAGAAAAGCTCTAAATCCTGACCTAAAGCACAGGCCAGAAGCTCTCTTGAGAAGCCACCAGCAGACTCTTAAGCAGCACAGGAGTCTGGGAGTGAAGACATGAACTAGATGAGCACAGCCACACACTCACAAGAAGGATTGTTACTAGAGAATCACTTGCTTTTGTTTTCATCTCTTCTGATCTGATTTTTTGTAATTATGAATTTGAATGTTTAAAATTATTTTTGATTTTTTATCTATATAAAGCAGTAATTTAATATTGAGTGCAATCAATTTGACTATCATTTTATCTAATGCTTTATAAGTAGAAAATAATGGGCTTCATAGTGTGGGGGAAAGAAAGATTCATCATACATAGCTTTGCTCTTGAGAAATATTTTCTAATTATGATATTTCTTGTTCTTATGATATTTCTTGTTTAGGTTTTGATCAGTATGCAGCTGATGTCTGGTGACCCATGTTTTAAAACGTAAGTTGATGTCCAATAAATGAGTTACTTCTCTGATAGTATAGCAGAGATTTGTTTAAATGGTAAGACCCTATCTTACACCCTATGGAAACAGCATTGAACAAAATAGACTAAGTCACTGCCATTTTGTTTTGGTTTGGTTTCCAGGGATGGAACCCAAGATTATTTAAACTCTGAGCCATGTCCCCAACCCTTTATATTTTTTATTTTGAGACAGGATCTTAGTTTCTTGGAGCTTCACTAAGTTGCTGGATCTGGCCTCCAACTTCCAGTCCTCCTGCCTCAGCCTCCCAAGTCACTGGTTTACAGGCATGTGCCACCACACCTGGTTGTCATTGCCATTTTGGAACTCATATGTTAAGAGGAAAACAAATAACAAAACTTAAGTAAATATATATAAGCATGATGATAACTACTTTGATGAAAAATAAAGCCAGGTAGCAGAGCCATAGTGGAGAGAGAGACTGCTATTTTATACCAAGTAGTCAGGAACAGACTCCCTAGTCAAGATGATATTTGAGTAGAGACCTGAAGGGGATGGGAGGCAAGTCATGCAGATATTTAAGGAAAGAGCATTTGAGGTAGAGGGAACAAGGCGAAAAGCTGTGAGAGAGAAGTGTTCTTGGCATGTTTAAGTGACTGCCAGGAGACCAGTACATCTAGATCAGAGTGAATAAAAAGGAGGGTAATAAGAGGTAAAGTCAAATGATAGAATCTTGCAGGCCATTATATTAAGAACTCTACTTATACTCTGAGATAAAAAGCTAATGGAAGCCAGGTTGATGGCACACACCTGTAATTCTGGCAACTCAGGAGATTGAGGCAAGAGGATCACAAGATTAAGGCCAGCCTCAGCAACTTAGTGAGGCCCTAAGCAATTTAGTGAGATCCTGTCTCAAAAAATAAAAAGGGCTGGGGATGTAGTAGCTCAGTGGTAAAGCACTCCTGGGTTTAATCCCCAGTGCCCCCCCAAAAAAAAAAATCTAATGGAGGTTAGACATGGTGGCACGTACCTGTAATCCCAGCTACTTGGAGACTGAGGCAGGAAGATTGCAAATTTAAGATCTGTTTGAACAATTTTAGGCCTTTTCTCAAAATTAAAAATAAAATGTGTTAGGGATATATTTCAGTGATAGAGCAGTTGTCCAGCACACACAAGGCTCTGGGTTTTATCCTCAGTACTAGGAGGGGAAAAAAAAGGTAATAGAAGTTTCAAGCAAGGAGTACAACTATCTGGCTTAGGACTACTAGGTGGAGAACAGACAATTTGAGGGAGCACTGGAGGGTACCAAAACAGGTAGATAATTAGACTGAATCAATAGTCCAAAGTTTGGGGTCTGAGTAGCAGGAAGAATGTTTTCACTTACTGAAAAACCACAAGAGGAACAACTGGGAGCTTGGGCGTTAGACATGTTAAGTTTGAGAACCCTGTTTAATCCCCAGCAGGGCGAGTTAAATAGGCAGGTGGATATATCGACAGGCTGCAGGCATAAACTGGAAATCATTATATCATCAGCATACAGATAGTAATTAAAGCCACGAGGCTTAGTAAAATGATCTAAACGGACTGAGTATAAATACAGATAAGGAAAGGGCCATAGTTATAGTGTGAGACACTCACTCCAGCATGTAGAGGTTGGGGAGATGGGAAGAACCAGTAAAGGAACAAGCAGTGAGCAAAGAGGAGGGAAGCAAAGGAGAGCACGTCCTGAAAACCCAGTGAAGAAAGTGGCCAGAAAGGAGGTGCAGCCGGCTGGGGGGTATACTGCAGCAGTAGGTCTCAGAATCTGAGGACTGATTTGGCATCTAGAGACGTGGATGACTTTAACAAGAATTTTGGTAGAACGCTAAAGCCTTTTCAGAATGGGTTCAAGAGAGTTTGTGAGAAAATTGGAAACAGCGAATATAAACAACACTTCTGGGGAATTTTGCTGGGTAAAAAAGGAATAAAAAGATGGGGTCATAAGTAAAGAGAAGATATGGGGTGGGGCGGATTTTATTTATTTTTAAAAATGGGAGCTAGTACAGCCAATGGGATTGGCCCAATAAAGAGGGAGAAACCAGTGATGGGAAAGAGAAAAGGGACAATGTCCTTGGACTATCACAATGAGGGCAGGGAACATGGCTGTTGATGCAGATATGTGGAAGCAGATGGAAGTTCCTGTCTAACTGCTTCTGGTTTCATAGTAAAATAGGAAACAGAATGATCATTACAACAAGGACAGGGTGGGAGTATGCAGAAAAAGGAAAATGATTGTTAAAGTCTTAGATTGTGAGGTGAACTTGGGAAATGCAGTAGGATTGCCTGTCAGCAAGCTTGAAGACACTTATTAATTATAAATGAAAATTGATTAGATATTATTTAAACATCTAAGAAAAACATACTTAGAAAGTAAGCATTTACTACACTATGTATCAAATTTGTGTTTTTAATGGCTCCTACTATAACTTAGGAAGTATTGTCCGTATAGTTCTCTAGTTTCACACTGTTTTGTAAAGATGAAAATATGTATTTTAATACGAATCTATTCTCGATTATACCTATAGAGCCAGGTGCAGTGACACACACCTGTAAGCCCAGCTACTCAGCTACTGAGGCAGGAGGATCTCAAGTGCAAGGCCAGCTTCAGCAGTTTAGCAAGACTTTGTCTCAAAAAATTTTAAAAAGGTTGGGGATATAGCACAGTGGTACAGTATGCCTGGGTTCAAAAAAAAAAACTATACATTTTGCTATAACTTCTATTCTATTTTCTCACAAGCCATAAGTTCCTGGTTCATTATTTACTGTTCTCTTAGGATTAAACAGTTTTTGCTATACTATTTTTATTCTCTCAGAAAAACAATTTGTTTTTCTAGTGGAATCAGTTTAGGGTTAAATAAGAAAATGAGCAGCAAAACCTAATAAAAGAAAATGAATTCATTATTCCTTCCTGTGAACCTTTTATGAACCTTTCTGGCCCTTACTTTGCATTTTACTTCTCTACTTAGGAAACTCCCATATAAAAGAGCTCAAACATAGATGCTCTGATGTTCTGTATTATCTCTACAAAGATAATTCTGACAATATAGAGTTTATAAAGACTTTGGTAATAAGCATGAGAATAAGCAGGGGGTTGGGGAGTAAAGCTTAGTGGTAGAGCACTTTTCTATAGTGCACAAGGCCCTGGGAACAATCCCCAGCACCAAACAGAAAAAAAAAAAAAAAAAGATCTGTTGAGTACTCTCCCTTGCATATTCCCAGAATCTCTTTGGGAGCATCAAAAAAACAGTTTTTAAAACATTGGTATAAATGGCTTTGTTGCATGCCTCTAGTCCCAGCGACTTGGGGGGCTGAGGTAGGAGGATCACAAGTTTGAGACCAGCTTCGGCAGCTTAGTGAGAACCTGTCTCAAAATAATAAATAAAAAGGGCTGGGGATATGGCTCAGTAGTTAAGTGCCCCCTACATTCAATCCCTGCTATCAAAAGTAGATAAATAAATAAGCTGAGGATGTAGTTCAGTGATAAAGCACACCTGGGTTCAATTCTTAATAGTAGGGGGAAATTTTGGTATATATGCCCCAGCTATCCCACTACTGGGTATATATCCAAAGGAAATGAAATCATACATCAAAGTTACCTACACACCTATGTTTATTACAGAACTATTCACAATAGATGAGACAGGGAATCAGTTGAGGTGTTCATCAGTGGGTGAATGGTTAAAAAAAATGTACATATCCACAATGAAATATCAATTCAGCCATTAAAAAAGAATGAAGTCCTGTTACTTGTGGCACCATGGATGGAACATGGAGAATGTTATGGAATAAGCCAGGTACCCATATCTCACTCATATGTTGAAACTTAAAAAGTACATTCATAGAAGTAGAGAGTAGAAGAGTGGTCCTGAGGCCAAGAAGAGTAAGTGGAAAGGGTGATAGAGGAAGGTCAGATTAATAGGCACCAAAATACAGTTAGGATGAATGAGTACCAGTGTTCTGCAGCACATTAGGGTGAATATAGTTTACAACAATTTATTATATCTTGTATAAAGAGCTAGAAGAAAGGAGTTCTGAAGTTCATAAGACAAAGAAATGATAAATGAAATGTTTAAGGAGGTAGAAATGATAATTACCCTGATTTGCTCATTACACATTGTATACATGTAACAAATTGCTGCACTGTACCCCTTAAATATGTACAATTTTTTAAAAGTATTAATATAATCCAAATTGTCACCTAACAGATGAAGAAATTAAGGCACAGAGGAATTGAGGGACAACCAAGTATCTTTGTGTAAAGCAAACATATAAATAACTGCTGGAGTGATGCATTCAACTCTTCTCACTGCTTTTGTCTAAAGTTTTTCATGATGTCAAAATTTTAGAATATACTAGAGAAACTAATAAGAGTACAGCAGGGCTGGAGGGATAGCTCAGTGGTGAAGCACTTGCATAGTATATGTGAGGTTCTGGGGTTGTTCTCTAGCACCACCAAAAAGAAAAAAAAAAAGAAAAGAAAACAAGTCAAGCTTGGCATCATCAAATTTAAATTCTAGTTTTAATATTTTATGAACAGAATATCTGTAACATAGATTGTATAATTTTTCTGAAAAGTGCTGATGAAGAAAAAGTATATTTTGAGTGAGAAATTGCATACTATACTAGAATAATCTGGTGATAAAGAAGATTAGGAATGATGAAACTCTTGAATGGTACGATTCTAACGCATTTGTATTCTAGAAAAAAGGGGCTTACCATTTGTCATAATAATTTCACAAATGTTACAGTCTCTCAATTTAATTTTTGAAACAGCTTTGTGATGTAAGTGTCATGCATATTTTTGAGGGAGGGCATTGGGACTCAGGTTTAAGCAACTAATTTGTCCAGAGTCTCAGGAACCACTCATTGATTGCTTTGATTACCTACCCCATGCTGACAGATGGGTCCCTGCTATGACTGAATTCACTGCTGATTTAGGAGACTTAAACATGGCATATGATGTAATGGGATCCTAATCACTGTTCCTTGAAAGCCTGGGAAATCTGTCACTGAGGGAATAACACTGAGCTGAGTTTGGAAGGATGAATAGGAACTCATTAAGCACAGGAGGTGGGTAGAGACATTTCAAGAGGAGAAGGCAGTTTGCTTAGCATCATTATAGCACATGGCATATTTATAGAATGTCTCATGGAAAAGTATTGTCATTATAGGAGGTCATCCCCTACACTACTCTCCTCTCCATATTCTTTATTGGAGCAGAGGAAGGTACTAGGGACAGAACCGAGGGCCTTGCATATGCTAAGCAAACACTACCACTGAGCCATACCTTTGGCCCTGTGTATTTTTTGTTTTCATTTTTAGAACTGGGAATTGTACCTAGGAGTGTGTTATCACTGAAATACATCCCCAGCTCTTTTTATTTTTTTGAGACAGGATCTTGCTAAATTACTGGCCTCAAACTTGCAATCCTCCTACCTCAGCCTCCAAAATCACTGAGATTATAAGCATGCACTACCACACTCAGCAAGACTTTAGATTCCTAATTTGCTGTACTATCAATCCCCAGGGTCAGTGAATTTTCTCCATAATGCTTAATTGTCCCAATTTTTGAGTAGTTAGTACAGATGACTGACATTGTCAAGAGTTAGGGTTCCTCAGGTTTTCTGAGGCCGCAGAACAAGGGGTACCAAATTGAGGTATTGCTCAAAGTGCTGGGCTGTGGAATTGAGCTGGATGGGCAAGAGTAGAGCCAGAGGAGACTGATAGAGACGAAGCCAAATTTGGGGAGTTCTGAAGGATTGGAAACAGGTCCAAGAGCTAGAAAGATAGAGACACTATAAACAGGTCACCTGTGAAAGGGAAAATGAAGCAACTGGAATTAAAAAGATAAGAATTTCTACTGTCATATATAACTAAAAAGAACAATAACAACAAAAAGATAAGAATTTGGTCATGCAGAAATGAGTCAGCCATCGATGATTAATGACTGTGAGTAAAGACTCCATTCTTTTTATGCATCTTCTACATATTAGTTTTTCCCATGAAAAATTGAATATAGACCTAAAAAGAGCATGCTACAGGGACACTGCTACATCGATGTTCATAGCAGCACAATTCACAATAGCAAGACTGTGGAACCAACCTAGATGCCCTTCAATAGACGAATGGATAAAAAAAATGTGGCATTTATACACAATGGAGTATTACTCTGCATTAAAAAATGACAAAATCATAGAATTTGCAGGGAAATGGATGGCATTAGAGCAGATTATGCTAAGTGAAGCTAGCCAATCCCTAAAAAACAAATGCCAAATGTCTTCTTTGATATAAGGAGAGTAACTAAGAACAGAGTAGGGACAAAGAGCAGGAGAAGAAGATTAACATTTAACAGGGATGAGAGGTGGGAGGGAAAGGGAGAGAGAAGGGAAATTGCATGGAAATGGAAGGAGACCCTCAGGGTTATACAGTGGAGGGGGTAGAGAGAGAGGAGGGGAGGGGAGGGGAGAGGTGGGGAGGGGTGATGGTGGAGGATGGGAAAGGCAGCGGAGCACAACAGACACTAGTATGGCAATATGTAAATCAATGGATGTGTAACTGATGTGATTCTGCAATCTGTGTATGGGGTGAAGGTGGGAGTTCATAACCCACTTGAATCAAAGTGTGGAATATGATATGTCAAGAAATTTGTAATGTTTTGAACAACCAACAATAAAAAATTTAAAAAATATATATTTTAATAGTTAAATAAGTTAAATTTCACCCAAAAAAAAAAAAGAAAAATTGAATATAGAGTGGGTTTTTTTTTTCATCAAGCCCTTATACATAACTTTAAAATGTACATAACTTAAAAAATTGTTAATTAAAGAGGTAGGTCAGGGCAGAACTGAAAAGGGTTCTTATGTGCCATTCTGAGGATCTTGACCTTTATCCCAAAGGAGCCATTGAAAAGTTTAAAATCACACAGTAACATGTTCAAAGGCACATTTCAGAAAGCATGGAGTGGAGATCTGAACCCAGTTAGGAGACTCTCAAAGTCACCCAGGAAAAGGCACAATGATGGAGAAGAAATTATAACTAGGAAAACTATTGGAATCTGGGGTTTAGAGGTTGGTTGGGTATAGAAATATAGTAGGAAGGAGACAAAGGCAATATCCAGGACTCTAGTTTTGGTGACTTTGTGGAATCTGATGGCATTCACAGAGAGAGAATATAAGAAGACAACAGCTTTGGGCAGAGAAGAGTTTAGTTGGGCATATATTGAGTTTGATGCAGTTCTTGGACCAGTCCTGGTAAACATCCCAGTAGAGCATATAAGTCTGTAATTTAGGAAATCCTCAGCTGAAAACAGTCTATAAGTTAAATGGATTTGATGGCAATCACCCTGTTGTGATGGCACATGCCTATAATCCCAGTGACTCCCGAGGCTGAGGCAGGAAGAAAGTTTGAGGCCAGCCTTAGCAACCTAGGGAGATCCTGTCTCAAAATTTTAAAAAAAGGGCTGGGGATATGGCTCAATGATTAAGTACCCCTGGGTTTAATCCCCAGTACTAAAAAAAAAATTTTAAATAAAAATAAAAGATTTGATGGCAATCTTCACTTTTTTTGTATTAATAGGTATTAATCATACAGATTAATAAGGTTCAGTATGATATATCAATATATGCATAAGCATGCACTGACCAAATCCAGCCTCACTTTATGATGGCAGTCTTTAATTTATCCCCCAAACCTAAATAACCTGAGAATTCCATTGAGATAATAAGAATTTAAATATTACCATAAAGTGGGCCAGCTTCACAATCCCTTCAGTCATCTTCCAGTTTTATCTCAGATCACCATGGTATAATTTCTAGGAAGTTGTTGTTTTCCTCTGAAATATCAGCTTCAAAAAGTTAGAGATGTTTTATAATGAAAATCCCTATTAAAAAGAAAATTATTAAAACTCAAACCTGTCCCTCCTTGTTTCACAAGTTCTACATGGAATAGGAGGAGCCCTGAATTAGCTGAGGAAAATAGCTGAGGTCCATCACCTCCCAGAGAATCCAGCCCCAAAAGCAAAATAAACTATCAGGGCTCTTTACTGACTCTCCTGGATCAGGTGAACTATTTACATAGAGAAAGGTAGAAGAAAAAAAGCATGGACACTAGTTAGGAGGTTAGTGGGCAGGAGGCAAGATGTCATCTCCTAGCCTCAGATGCAGAGGGGCTTGGTGCCTTCTTCATCGGCTCAGAGGTGCCTCCCACCTGCGTTGTCAATGCTGGGTGCATGCTGCTATGGGAATCCTCCCTTTTCAGGACTTTATGCAGACAGTGCCCTTTCTACTCTCACTTATTTTGTTGTATAAAAAAACCTTTTTCCCCATGAATTTCATCCAAGCTTTTAAGAGATGCTTATACATTATTTGTTGATTTTTATTATTTCCACCCTCAAAAGCTAACATTCTAAGTCAGCTTACCAAGGCTGTGTACTGACTACACAGGCATTCCTTAACTGTTTTCAGACTTTCAGGCTCTGATTCTTAGAAATGTTTATTTACAGACCTCCCTCTACATCGATGTCAATACCAATTGCTGGTGAATCTGAGTCTCTGGAAGAAGACAGGAAAGGTGGAGAGACTCTCAAAGTCCATCTTGGAATAGCAGGTATGTATGCGTAGCTTACTGATTTTTTTAATTTGTGAGAAATAGTATTACTTGATCTCCTAAAAAATTCCCAAAATTCTTCCAGATTTAAATTTTTACTTTTAAGAATCAGCAGAGTTTTAAATGTGCAATTCTTGATAAGCCAGTGCTTTATTTTGTCTAAAGTGATGTGCTTTGACAGACTGAAAAGCTAAATATTGAGTTGACACCCACCCCCTATCATGTGCCTCTCCTCCCAACAGATGCAACAGGAGACTACAGATTTTTCCCATTCCACATGCCCAGCAACTTCTGCCAGTCACCTCTCAGGTGTTGCTTCTCTTCCAGAAATCACTTCCCTTACCAGTGGTTCCCAGTCCTTAGTGTGTGTCAAAATCACCTGGAGAACTTGTTAACATAGATTGCTGGCACCAGCAGCTATGCTTTTTTGACTCAATAAATCTGGGTTGGTCCCTGAAATTTTGTATTAAAAGCGAATTCCCAGGTAATGCCTATACTACTGGTCCCTAGTCCACACTTTGAAATCTTCTCCAGGCAAACTTTCAGCAAGTCAGAATCTGCTCTATGAGTTAAAAAGAGGGTGGCAAGATGTGAAGTTGGCTGGAGGAGGACTTAGGAACCTCTTTCTATCATCCAAGTTATGTGACCCAAATCTATTTATTGTTTTAACAAACAGAGGGTTGGAAATGTAGATTAGTTAGTAGAGTTGCCTAGCATGCTCAAGGGAGGCCCTGGGTTGCATCCCCAGCACTGCAAAAAAGGGGGAAAAAATACAGGAAGGAAGGAAGGAAGGGAGGGAGGGAGGGAGGGAGGGAGGGAGGGATTAACATTTTCACTATCTTTTCAAATATGTAGTGATATAGTGTCTTGCAGATAATGGTTATTGAAAGTTCCTGATCAGCAAGTCCTTTGACTACTCTTAGACCTTTTAATAAGCTCTTTCTCTTTAGCATGTAAATGTTCTTAATTCTTTCTTACATTGAGAAAATAAACTTTAAAAAAACCATTAGCCCTACATCCTTCTCTGTCTACTGCTGTGCTGTAAACTCCAGCAGGTTCGTGCTTGTCATTTTAGAGATAGATGTCTGTGTATATTTGGAGAAAGAGAGAAATCATCAAGATATACATATGTATATAGATAGATAGATACACACACACACACATACACACACACACAAATAAATTACATGTCACTCTTGATAACCAAAAACTTCCAGAAAGAATAGACTTCTCATTAATTTCTTTCTTTTTTTTATTTCTGTGCAATACTGGGTATTAAACCGAGAGGTGGTTTACCACTGAGCTACATCCTCAGCCCTTTTTATTTTTTGAGACAGGGTCTCACCAAGTTTCCCAGACTGGCCTCAAGTTTGCCATCCTCCTGCCTCAGCCTCCCAAGTAGCTGGGATTGCAGATGTGTGCAACCATGCCCCATCTGCCCATTTATTATTTTTATATATTTATTTATTTGGGGAGGGGGTATTGGGAATTGAACTCTGGGCTTTCAACCACTGATTCATATCCCAGCCCAATTTTGTATTTTATTTAGAGACAAGGTCTTACTGAGTTGCTTAGCACCTCACTTTTGCTGAGGCTGACTTTGAACTCAAGATCCTCCTGCTTCAGCCTCCAGAGCCGCTGGGATGACAGGCATGCACCACTATGCCCAGCCCGTTTATTCTTAAACACATTTGCAATCTGATTCTTATCTTTTTTCCTTTCTTGATGATGTCTCCAGTTATATGATTGTCAAATTCTATTGTTTTTGTTGTTCTCCTCTGACTTGGCCACTTCTTCTTTCTTGAAACTTTCTCTTCCTTTGGCTCCTACCTCTCTTTTGGAACTTCTAAAGCCTTCTTTATCCTTTTCTGTCTTCCTCTGAAATATTGGTGTTCTGTTGGGTTTGGTCTCCCCTACTTAACTTTCCTGTGCAGTGTCATGAATAGCCTTGGATTTAGCTATCACACAAATATAAATATGATCATATAGGTGTGAGTTAAATATTTTTGTTTCACAAACTTATGTTTTTGGACTTTCTCCCTGAATTCCCTCCTGGACTTTCCAAATGGGTTTTGGAAAAGTTCACTTCATGCCACCTGTTACATTGAAATCCATCTGTTTATCTTTCACCCCATCCAAACTTTAGGTATTTTTTATGATCTGACCTTGTCTTTGTATCCCAGCATAAGGCCAGGAACATAGTCACAATGTCATGGCTTTGAGCCTCAGTCTTCTCAGTAGCAGGGATTACAGTATGTACCACAATGCCTAGCCTTAGGCACTCTCAGGGGTCTTGAGTTTCACCTCCATCACAGTCTTCCTAACTCTTCCTCCCATATTTTCTATTCCAGTTAACCTGACACAAATTTCTGCTTAGTAATTGAGTCCTGTCATTTGTGCCTGCTTAAAAAAATATATACAAACATACATACCCCCACCTCCCTCCCTCCCCCCTCCCTCCCCACCCCTCTTTCCCCCACCCCTCTCTCTCAACTGGGTTACTGTGAAAAACCTTCACTTCTTTTTTTTATTTTTTTATTTGTTCTTTTTAGTTATATAAAAATCACAGAAGAATATATTTTGACATATTATACATACATGGAGTATCACTTCCCCCCTTTGTGGTTGTACATGATGTGGAGTTATACTGGTAGTATATTCATGTATGAATACAGAAAAGCTATGTCCAATTGATTCCCTTTCTTTCCCATTTCCATCCTCCCTCCCATCCCTCTCCCTGGCCTATTGTGAGTCAGCATCTGCACATCAGAGAGAACATTTGGCCTTTGGATTTTTGGAATTGGCTTATTTCACTTAGCATGATAGTCTCCAGTTCCTTCCATTTAACTGCAAATGTCATAATTTCATTTTTGTTTATGGATGAGTTATATTCCATTGTGTATATATATATCACATTTTCTTTATCCATTCATCTGTTGAAGGGCACCTAGGTTGGTTCCATAGCTTAGCTAGTATGAATTGTGCTGATATAAACATTGATGTGGCTGCCTCACTATAGTATGCTGATTTTAAGTCCTTTGAGTAGATACTGAGAAGTGGGATAACCGGGTTAAAAGGTGCTTCCATTCCAAGGAAAACCTTCACTTCTTCATCCTCTGTTCATTCTGTTGCCCCAGTAATCTTCTCAGAATATGGATTGGTCAGTCACACTCTTGCTTTGAGCCATTAAATGATTTGCTTCATAAACTCACAGGAAGTCCTTCAGCTTATCTCTTCAGCCTCTTTTCCCTTCAGCCCTCAACCCCTCTACTCTTTGCCAACTTTACCAAACCATTTGCTTCTCTACAAGCAAGGTATGCACTTACTACTATGCCTTTCCCTCCTCATCTACCTGAGGGATTTTGAGACATTGTTAAAGGCTTGGTTAGTCTCTGTGAGCTCTTTCCACTGTAACCAGGTGATGTTATGTGCACTGTCCTTTAGAGCTCTTAACAGCTTCCTTGGGGTGCTTGTATTTTAGTGCTTGCAGCATTGTTTTCTGTTTGCTTCTACCTCTAAACTCTGAACATGTATTTTGTCTTATCTATTTTATACTCCTATACCTTTGTACTCTCTACCTTGGGCACCTGACTTGGTAAGAACTTAATAAATATTTATTTATTTTTTAAAAGAGAGAGAGAGAGAGAATTTTTTTAATATTTATTTATTTTTTAGTTTTCGGCAGACACAACATTTTTGTTTGTATGTGGTGCTGAGGATCGAATCCAGGCCGCACGCATGCCAGGCGAGCATGCTACCACTTGAGCCACATCCCCAGCCCAATAAATATTTATTGAACAAATAAATTTTTAAAACCAGGAGATAAATCGATGAGTTACGATCTGAGTAGTTTGGGCTCTATATAATTCTCACTATGGGGGCTGAGGATGTGGCTCAAGCGGTAGCGCGCTTGCCTGGCATGCGTGCGGCCCGGGTTCGATCCTCAGCACCACATACAAAGATGCTGCGTCTGCCGATAACTAAAAAAAATAAATAAATAAATATTAAAAATTCTTTCTCTCTCTCCCTGTCTCTCTCACTCTCTCTTTAAAAAAAAAAAAAAAAAAATTCTCACTATGAACCAGCTCTTTGAATGTGTTCTGTTGGAGTTAACCTTTGGGATTAGGACTGGTGCAGAGATAGATGCTCTTATGCTTCCAATCTGTCCAGAAATGAGTAACCTTCGCAGATGGCCAGGTCACTCCAGTAGCTTACTTATTTGGCAGCATTTGTTGGTCCAACTGTGTACAATATCATTTATAGAACTGCTACTATAATTACTATATTACTCAATTGCTTTCCTTCTACTTCTAATTTAAAAACAGTTCTAGTTTCCAAATATTTCATCCTAATGAAAATGGTCACAATTCTGCATTCAGAGGGAGAAGTTTGTTTCTGGAAGGACCTAATTGGCATCTGGAATATGCATGTGATCAGGGAACTACTAGGAAACAGTTTGAGCACTGCTTTTTTGTAAATTTACTTTGAAACTGAGTACTGTAATCAATTTTGTAAGAACTTTCCATGCTGCATTAAGCCATAGATGTGATGCAAATTATAACCTAGCACTAGCAACACTGACATTAAAGTAATAAAGTGTTCTTTACTTTAAGGCCGTGATACATTTTTAAAGAAGCAAGATTTCCTCAAAAACCACTCACTCTAAATCTGGCAATTTTGTGAGAACTTAAAGGAATAAACTTGACTCATTTTTATTAGAGAAGTGCTGAACACAAGTTATAATATTTTTTAAATATGTTTTTAGTTGTAGATGAACACACAGTGTCTTTATTTTTATGTGGTGCTGAGGAGCAAACCCCAGTGCTTCACACATGCAAGGCAAGCGCTTTACCACTGAGCTACAGACCCAGCCCAAGTTATAATATTTTTAAGATAGCATGCTGCTAAATATTGTGAAATATACTATGATCTAAGATATTTTATTTGTAAGATTTTTTAAAATTTTCTTGCAATGTGATTGTACTGATTTAAAGATATCTCTGTCACTTTATAACTTATTTTTCTTAAAATGAACTTAACAGCTTATAAAATCTGAACATTAGAATAGAGATTGACCATTAATTTTTGGTAGTAATAACATCATGTTATGACTTATTGCAGATCTTTCAGCAAAAAGTGCCTCTGTTCCAGATGAACTTGGTGCCTGTGGACATTCCAGAACATCAAGCTATGCAAGCCAGCAGTCAAAAGTATCAGGTAGAGGCTAGCAGTGAAGTTCAATCCCTTATTTCTTATTCCTAAAAGGATTTGAAACTGCTGTTTTGTGGGAGAAGGGAGTTAAGTATTTTGTGGGAGAAGGGTGTTAGATTACAGTGTGTCTGCCATTAGTATTATATCCAAAGTGATTTTTTTCTCTGACAGGGTATAGCACATGTCACTCCCGGTCATCAAGTTTCTCTGAGCTCTGCCACAGGAGAAATACCTCAGTGGGAAGTACATCAACAGGAATTGAAAGTATTCTAGAGCCATGTGATGAAATTGAGCAAAAAATAGCTGATCCAAATCTTGATGCAGCTGATAAAGAAGATGTAGCCTCTGAAAAACTCAACAGGTATCCTTTTAGTTTAAAGATAAATTTAAATTTAAAAACAAAAAAACTTTGCCTAGCACTTGCCTAGCATGTGTGAGGCTCTGGGTTTATTCCCTAGTACCACAAAAAGAAAAGAAAAAAATTATTTTTATAAAATAATGGATAAAAAAAAAACCCTGTGATTCTTTTTGAAGATGCCCAATGAACCAGGATTCTGTAGAATCTCAGATGAAGCGAGTTGATGACACCAGAGTGGATGCAGATGATATTGTGGAAAAAATATTACAAAGTCAAGACTTCAGCCTAGATTCCAGTGCAGAAGGTATGTAGAGAACTGTTAAGTACAGAGTTATGTAACCCAGGTTTGTACAATCCATGTGGTCAGTAGGAAAGTGGCAGTACATCATGCCACTGCTACGCACTTGTAAAAGAAATTTGATGCTCATAAAAATCTCAAGATAACTTTGTAGCTTATTTATTTCTGAGGATGCATATTGAGTTTGGGAAAGAAACAAACTTTAGTTAAAAGTGATCAGTCTTAGAGGGGCTGTCGTTCAGTGGTAGAGCAGTTACTTAGCCTTTGTGAAGTCCTGGGTTCAATTTTTAGCACCCCAAAAAACAAAAAGAAATTCTAAAGAATATTTGTATTTTAAAATTATGTTTCAGCAACTGCCATGTTCATATACCTTACAATAGAGATCTACATCTGTGTCTGTGGTAGTACTTCAAGTCACAGGATTTGGAAAGTTGGTTTTGAACAATAGGGAATAACATAGTCCTTCAATCCCTCCTTAGTGTTTTCCCTAAACTATAAATTTATGTGTCACGAATTTGAAAGGTATAATTACTCAAATGAAGTTACTCAGATGGTGTGTATAGAGCACATTTAACAATGGACTTAGTTCCATTGTGTAATGGGTTGTAAAGAGAAATAATTAAACCTTGTGAAAAATTGTAGGAAAGACTGTCTTCTTTACTCAGTTAAAAGAAAAAGAATTGAAGGGAAGTTGATCAGAAGTAACTATTAGGATAGCTTTTAAATTGCCATGTACATAATTGTTTTTGATTATTTTAAGAAACAAATATGAATTTTGAATTATTAAAATATGAATATTATTTGGCAGTAGCCTAATAAGTATCCATTTAACAAAATTTTAAATGTATATTGCAGAAGAAGGACTGAGGTTATTTGTGGGTCCTGGTGGAAGTACAACCTTTGGCAGTCATCATCTTCCAAACAGGTATGTAGTCCAAATAGTACCTTATTAAAATACAGACTTAACTTTTAAAAAATGCTTGAGTGGAGGACAAAGGTTGCAAATTTTTTATTAGACTGAGGCTATACAATACTAATATTAGTGATTGCATGAGAAGACTTAACAGTTCTTGGTGTAGCTCTCACTTTTCCTTATTCAGGATGTGTTTGACATTATATTTTATAAATTTGATAATTTCCTTAGATGTGTTTTTAGAGTATATTAGTAAAGGACTAGTAGAGCTCCCAGACAAGTTGCAATATAAAAAAATTGTTTAAAAAAGAATCTTAGTCTAATATTTTATTTTTGTTTGGTTGGTTTTTCTGTATTGGAGATTGAAATTGCATGTTTTTTCCACTAAGCTACATCCCAAGTTCTTTTTCTTCCTCTCTTTCTGCAGTGCTGGGGATCAAATCCAGAGCCTAGCACATGCTAGGCAAGTCCTATACCACTGAGTTATACCCCAGCCTGCAATCCATTTTATTTTTTATCTTAAGACAGGGTCTCACTAATTGGCCTAGAATTCGGCAATTCTCTTGCTTCAGCTTCCTGAAGAGTTTACAGGTGTGTGCCACTGTCCCCACCTCTTGGTCCAGTATTATAGACAGAACAAAGTAAAACCATATTTCCAGCCAGTGGCCTATCTTTTTTATTTAATTTTTTCTTTTTAGTTATACATGATAGTAGAATGTATTTTGACATTATACATAACATAGAATATAACTCCCCATTCTTGTGGTTGAACATGACATGGAGTTTCACTGATCATGTATTCATATATGAACATAGGAAAGTTATGTCCCATTCATTCTGCTGTCTTTCCTTTTCCCATCCCCCCTCTATTCCCTTCAATCCCCTTTGTCTAATCCTCTGAACTTCTATTCTTCCAGCATCCACATATCAAAAAGAACATTCGACCTTTAGTTTTCAGTGACCTTTCTGTTATGTGCAGTTAAGCACCCACTCAGCAACATAAGCTAATAACTAACTTTTCTTGCACTCTCCTTTCTTACTGCTAGAGTCTAACATACGTTCCAAGTTAATTTCTAAAGCCAGCTGCAGTGGCACACGTCTCTAATTCCAGTGACATGGGAGGCTGAGGCAGGAGAACTGCACCTTCCAGATCAGCATAAGCAATTAAGCCTCAGCAACTTAGTGAGACCCTATCTCAAAAGATAAAAAGGGCTGGGGCTAACAGAGATATGAAAAATTGTGGTATATATGTGTAATAAAAATTTTAATGCCAAAAAAAAACCAAAGTACATGTATAATGACATGAATTGGTGTAAACACACTTTATATACAAAGATAAAAATTATGCTCTATATGTGTAATAAAAATTATAATGCATTCCACTGTCATATCTTTAAAAAAATAAAATAAATTCAAAAAAAAAAAGGGCTGGGGCTGTAGCTCCTTAGTAAAGTGCCCCCCACCCACTGGATTCACTCTGAAGCTACCAAAAAAAAATATCTGAAAACCAAATATCATTTTGGTAGTTATTCAAATTCAGATGGAGAAAAGTTACCTGCCAGACCTACCACCCTGATTCTCAATATAAGTTGAGTATTCCTTGTCCAAAATACTTAGGACCAGAAGTGTTTCAGATTTCAGTTTTTTAAGTTTTGGAATATTTACACTGATATCACCAGTTGAGCTCCAAAATCTGAAACTTTTAAGCAAGATGCCATTCTCAAAAAGTTTCAGATTTTGAAACATGTCGCATTTTCAGATTAGCGATAATCAGTCTATACTTCAGAATGGTAAGTACAGCTGTCAAGGACACCTTAGGAATTTTGATTGTCCTCTTCCCCACATCCCTTCTGTGCACCCCGGCACTGTTTCTATGTAATATTTATGTACAGCTTACACACAACAGAGTAAATCAGAGTTGCAGGGGTATGGGAATGCCTAGGCCAAGACATTTGTTTTATTATTTCATGCTCAAAATCTGAAAGAATTTTTAGTTCATTTCTTGTACCAGTATTCATTTTAATGAGTATCTCCTATGTGTCCAGCACATTATAGAGCCCAAAGGATACAAAATAGTGTCTAATAGCAAATACCTACATCATTAACTAGAGTCATATATGGTAGTAGGAAGGAAAGAAACATAAAGATGCTATGAAGAAGTAATTTTTTAAATATTTTTTAGTTGTAAATGGACATAATACATTTATTATTTTTATGTGGTGCTGAGGATCTAACCCTCACATGTGCTAGGAAGGACTCTACCTCTGAGCTGCAGCCCCAGCCCTGAAGAAGTAACTTGAAAAGCAGTTTATAAAGGATATAGCACAAGTTAGACCTTTAATTAATCTTCATGACTTATCCGCTCATTAAATTTAGTTAACTTTTGGACCTGCTTGTGGATAAGGATACAAGGAGGAAAGACCCAGCTCTTACCCTCAGCCAGCGGATGGTCCTAGCACATGGAGTTGGCACCTCAGCCAGTGGACCAAATTACCATTGCCTGTTTTTGTAAAGCGAGTGTCATTGGAACACAAACATGCCTGGTTACATATATACTATCTGTGACTGCTTTGATGCTGTAACAGCAGAATTGCATAGTATAGCAGAGACCATGTGGCCCACAAAGCCTAAACTATTTATATCAGGTAAGATAGACAAACTATAAATAGTAGAGGGAACTCTGAGAGAACAGCAAAGGGACTCAGATGGAGAAACTCCCTGGAAGAGCTGACACTTGAAGAGGGTCTTTGGGAGAATAAATATAAGTGGGTTTTTTAATATTTATTTATTTATTTATTTATGTATCTTTAGGTATTGTTTTGCTTTTTTTTTAAGGTGGACACATTATTTTGTTTTTATGTGGTGCTGAGGATCAAACCCAGTGCCTCATGCATGCTAGGCGAGTGCTCTACCACTGAGCCACAACCCCAGCCCATAAGTAGGGGTTTATCGGGCAAATTCAGGGAAGACAGATATTCCTGGTAATAGGAGCAAATAAAATGAATTTATAGGCATTATAATTATACAATACTTATTATAGGTAAAATTGAGTATTTATTAGTTATGTGCCAGGCATAAGCACATACATATATGTATTGTATTCATTTCTTATAGTATCTCTTTCAGTGCACACAACACACTATAATTAGTTATTTAAAACATGGAAATAGATGCACAACTATAATCACAGCTGCTTTGGAGGCTGAGGCAGGAGGATTGCAAATTCAAAGTCAACCTGGGCAACTTAGTGAGATCCTGTCTCAAAATAAAATTGAAAAAGAAGGGGGCTAGGGATGTAACTCATTGCTCTCCCACCTTGGGGTTTGATCACTAGCACCACCAAAAAAAAAAAAAAAAGACTGAAGTTCAAGACCAGCATCAGTAACGTAGAAGAACCCTATCTCAAAATTTAAAGAAGAGCTGAGGGTGCTCAGTGGTAGAGTGTCACTGGGTTCAATCCCACTACAAAAATAAAATAAGGAGACAAAGATACAAAGAAGTAGAGATCATTTGCCCAAGGCCATAAACTAGTTGAGTGGTGAAACCAAGGCTCAAGATTCATGTCTCTTTAAATCCAAAGCCCATCACACTTAACCACTTTGACCTTACCAGCTTCTAAATAATATGACCTAGTTAGAGAATTACCTAAAATATTTCTTCCCAGAATGGGTCATGTAAAAGTAATTTTGAGGACATAAGGTTGGTTGACAAGTGTCTTTAAGCCCAGTAATAAAGGCCTCGGTTGATATAATGAAGAGTTTATTCTTCCTCATATTTACAGTAGGAGCCATTGGTGATTCTTGCATGGAAATGATCTATCAGAATGGCATTTTAGAAAAGTGACATAATTTTGTCAGAGCAAAAAAAGATACATTGAATACTTTCAATATGTGCTATGAGTATTATTGTTATTCAGAGAAAAGAAAGATGAATTTTGGTTGAGAGATCATCTAAAACTTAGGATACAAAAACATTTATTTAGTAAAGAAGTTGATTCTGGTTCCCACCCCCTTTTCAAATGAATGCTAGAATAATCACCTGGGGCCCAGGGTTGTAGCTCAGTAGTAGACTATTTGCCTAGCATGTACAAGGCCCTGGGTTTGATCCCTAGCACTGCTAATAACAAAAATATGAAAAAAATACAATAATCATCCAATGCATGAAAGCCTGAAGTGTTCATTAGGTTTCAGAGTAAATGGTTCATATGACATGCCACAGAAACACCAAAGAACATCAGAGAGAATATGTCATGGTGAAAGATAATGGGCCACAGAGGCAGATAGACTTGGGTTTCATTCCTGGATTAGCTATTATGACTCAGCTTAGCTATGATCTTGGCTAACCACATCTCTCACCTGCTACCAGAAAGCACTGCATCAGTAGGGTTAACATCACAGGCTCAGGAGTTGGGCTGCTTAGTTTAGTACCAAGTTTCACCACTTACTAGCTGTGTCTTTGAAAGTCATTTCTCTTTACCTCAATTTCCTCACCATAAAATGCTGCTAATGGAAACTATCTCATAAGAATAATAAGGTTAAAATTAAATGAGGTAAGATATGTACACGCTTATAACAATATCTGGTATGCAATAAGCATTCGATCACTTTATATACACTAATTGAAGATCTGTTGCAGAGTTAATTCTGGAGATTAAGCTATTTGAAGTGACCAGCATGCTGCTTATACACATAGGCTCTCAATAGATAATGGGTATTTATCAGAGAAGTTAACATGTCAGCATTAGATCTGTTCTGTGAGATAAACTATGATGGTACAAATGAAACCAGAATCATTTACCTAGGGACAGAAGAGAACGGAGAGAACACAGCAACAAGCCATACAGATTTGGTGAGGGCTTTCAGCAGTAATCTGTCTGAAGTCTAGTGGATACTGATTGCCTGCACAGGGTTTCTTATAGGGTCCTGTGTGCACCTGCTTGCTCAACTTTATTTTCTAAAAAGAAGTCTGCTTTGATTTCATTTTTATTCCTTTGTATGTTGTCTTTTATCTCTGATTGCTTTTAAGATTTCCTCTTTTCACTACTTTTAACAGTTTGATTATGATATGCCTTGATGTATTTCTCTCTGTATCTATTCTGCCTGAGATTCATTAAGCTTCTTGGATCTCTGGGTTTATAGTTTTTATCAAATCTGAAAATTCTCCTACCCTTCCTTCTGGTATTCTAACCTTCAAATTCTATCCACCAGCTTTTCTGAGCCCTGACCTCCTCCTCCTCCACTCAGACCACCAAGTTGTTAGGTCCTCCCTCCCTGCAGATTAGGGAGATCCTGAAGCAAACTGCTTCAGGCAGCAAGTTGGGGCCATTGTAGGACTTTCTTCATTGATTTCCTTTTTACTGGGAAAACAGTCTCGCACTGCCTATTGTCCAGTGTGTGTAAACTCTCATTTTCTATGTTCTATTGAGTTTATAACTATTCAAGGCAGGAAAGAAACCTTGGTTCCTATTATTCCATTATGGCCAGAGCAGAGCATACTTAAAAGGACATCCCAAAGCCAGGTTCCTTCAAATAATGATTGTCTGCTGGGGCTAAGGTTGTGGCTCAATGGTAGAGTGCTTGCCTAGTACATGTGAGGCATTGCGTTCCATCCATAGCACTACATATAAATAAATAAATAAATAAATAAGATTATGATTATAGCCTGTGAGTTGTTTGTTTTCCTCTTTAAGCAGTGCTGGGGATTGAACCCAAGGTCTCGCACATGCTAGACAAACATGCTACCACTGAGCTAAATCCACAGCACACAAATTCTGATTATCTGTGGCTACAAATGGATATTCATTGGTACTCTTTTGAAGATGGTCCCATCATTTCTTCTGTGCAGTGAATCTGTTTTAATTTTTTGGTGGGGGATGAAGTGCCAGGGATTGTACTCAGGGGGCACTCGACTACTGAGCCACATCCCCAAACCCATTTTGTATTTTATTTAGAGACAGGGTCTCACTGAGTTGCTTAGCACCTTGCTTTTGCTGAGGCTGGCTTTGGACTCACAATCTTCCTGTCTCAGCCTCCCTAGCTGCTGGGATTATAGCTGTGCGCCACCCAACCCAGCTGTGCAATAAATTTGTAAGAACCCTCAGCAGTCAGCTTAGAAGTCCAACTCAGTTCATGATGTACTAATAACCACTAACTTATTGCCATCTTTTAAAATTTTCTCTTAAAATGCCGTTAAGCATCCAGTGCCAGGATGCACACCTGAAATCCCAGCTATTTGACACACTAAGGCAGGAGAATCCCAAGTTCTAGGCCAAGTTGGCAACTTAGCAAGACCCTATACCAAAAACAAAAATTTAAAATGTCTAGAGCACAGGTAGCTCATTGGTACAGTACTTGTTGAGCAAAAATGAGGCCCTGAGTTCATTCCCCAGATCTACCAAAAAAAAAAAAAATGACATTTATGTATTAACTAAAAGAATTCTCTAGCCAGTTCTGGGGCATGCTCCTGTACTCTCAGCTGCTCAGGAGGCTGAGGCAAGGAGAACTGCTTGAACCCAGAAGTTCAACAACATAGTGAGACTTGGGCTCAATAAGATAACCACACTACTATAACAACTAAAGACTATCATCATTAACTGAGTGCAAGGCCTGATGCACTGCTGAAGTCACTTATACTCCTGGATGAGATTGACTTTTTAGCATTTGTATATAAACATGTTTGAAGAGAATATTCCTTGTAGCAGTTTATTGATAGGTCAAGAATTGTGTTATTGGGTTATTGTGGAAATAAGTAGGAAGATCAAGGCCTAGACTAACCCAATGTATTAATTATAAACATTTACTCTTTCAAGTATTTTCTACTTGTGATACCTTTTAACCTTGTAGAAATGAGATCTATTAGAAAACTCTTCAGTGCATTCTCTCTCAATTTCAAACACTTCAGCTCAACATTTTGAAGGTTTTATTCCCCCTGCTGTTCTAGGGTGGGGTCTGGAGCTTATGAACAAGTTGTGATCAAACGCTAGCAGTCAAGCCGGAGATCTGAAGCTTCCCTGTGGATTTAAAGTGTGGGCAGTTGATGTATGGAGGCATTTTAGTCGAGCACTTAAAAGGAATCTGTGAACCTCATCTGTCAAGAAGAAAGCCAATGCTGATTTCGTCTCCAAAAGCGCCCACCTTCCCCACCCAGTGAGAAGGAACATCTGAATGGTATTCTCAAGGCAGTGTGCCAGAGTGTGCCTTGGAGGTGCACTGCTCCTGTGGCTACTGCACATGACAGTGAAAAACTGTTCTTTCTTTCAAAATACCCAATGGAAAAACAGCACTAGATATGTCTGAGTATAATTTTAGTATTCAAGAGTAAAATCTGTGATAGAGGTGCTCAATAGATTGGGCTGTATGTTTTTTATTTTAATTGTACATTTTAGATATAAGTGAATATAATTTAAATTTAAACCCTTATAAATTCTGTCAAGATAGTTATTAAGTCCTCTTAAGGAAATATTCCATATTATACTACCTAAGGTATTATACTGTTTATTAACTCATTTTGATGCAATAATTGATATAAAGTGTGGGTGTTCATGCTTTGGGAAAATGTTTTACTACAATAACATAAAATGCTTAAAATTAATATAAATATATCAGTCATAAATCAAATGACAAGTGTGTTTTAAGTCTGAGGTAGGCAAATGGATGTGATATTGTTATTATGTGGTATATAGTATTGTTATTTGTCATTAACATTAGATGAGCTGTAGAATCCCCACTAGCACTATACGTGAAGATTTAAAATAAGCTTAATATTCAATATGTTAGGCCACCATAAGGCACCCAAACAGAAGAACTATTTTAATTCACTGAATTAAGACCTGCTGGTTTCAACAGTCAAAATTTAGAACACGAGAAAAATTGTGATATGATCTGAAACAGAGCATCCTTTTCTGTGAAAATTCAGGCTTGTCTAAAGCTGAAACTTACTCTGACATGGTAGTAGGTAGAAAATAGGAAACAGCTACTTAACATTACTGAACTGAAGGATTGGTAGTTTTCCATTTTAGCTTCCTATGGTCAGATATTATGTTTTCTTCTTTACTATATCAAAAATTAATTGTTTTGAGGCAAGAGTAGACTGTAATATACATCAAATATGGCTTTCAAATATGAATATCTCGTCTGGTTTCAGTTTCACAGCACAGCATATAAACTTTAGAGGTTTTCTGCTCTTATATGACCGTCTCCATGTGGAAAGATCAAAACCTTCTTGGAATCAAATAAAAACTCAGTCACTGAAGAAAAACAGATTCCTTAGAACCATTGATGTCCCAGTCCTTAATTTCGAAATCATGTTCAAGAAAGAAAATGTCAGAATAAAATTGGTCTAGCTTTCATGTTGGCAAAATATCCAAATTTAAAGGTTCGGAAAAAAAATAGAAAAGTTCATGTTAGGACTTTTTTTTTTTTTAAATTTCAAAGATTGGGTATCCCATATTAATAAATTTTTACAAATAGATTCTGAAATTTTTAAAATATTCTGAATTCTTAAATTATTTAGAATATTTTGGATGTTGAAAAGGTTTTATAAGTCCAATATGTTTTTTATTTTTTAAGATATATTTTGAAGGCCATGTGCAGTAGCACACGCCTGTAATCCCAGCAACTCAAGAGGTGAAGGCAGGAGGATCCCAAGTTCAAGGCCAGCCTCAGCAATTTAGCAAGGCCCTAAACAATTTGAGAGACCCTGTCTCAAAAAATAAAAAGGACTGGGGATATAGCTCAGTAGTTAAGCACCCTGGGTTCAATCCCTAGTATCAAAAAATAAAATATATAGATATTGAAGAAAAACGATTGACCTGAATATTTTAGTGAAATTATGCTTGGTTAGTTCTCTTAGTCCAAATAAAGAAAATGATTTATTAAGAGGTAAGGACTCCACTGTTCTATACAACTACAGTGCACTGGTTTTTAAAAATGTGGAAAGAAAAAAGAAAAATCCAAAGCAACAGTGACTGTGAAACTGAGCAAAAAGGAAGAAAGACTTGTCTGTCTTCAAGTGAACTGGTCCTTATTACATATTATGGAAAGAAGCAAAGTTTTAGAGATAGGAAGATAGAAGATATTGTTTAAAGAGATATTTATTATGACATTTTTTAAAACATATTTTTCTATTTTCAAAATATTGTTTCTAGGCTATATTTTTATTGGCATTTTGGCAGATGATTTTGCAGTTTTAAAAATGATAAAACTAGATTATAAGCATGGTTCAGTGAGGATACTCCTCAGACCTGTAAAAGGTGCTTTAGTCAAGGCAGTGCCCCTGTCTTACTCATCCCTAGCTGCCCCTGGCCCTGTCTTTATTCAGATTAGTTCTTGGTATTTAAAATGGTACAGAATGCTTTTTTTTAAAGTGAAATGTGAAGAGATTTTAAAAGCATGAAAATCATGCATTTATAATTTTAGCAGCCACCAAACCCATCTTGAGTTATATAGTAGTAAATATAAAAAAAATTAATAAGCAGAAACATTAGTTAAGAAGAGGGGAAAAAAAACTTAATGGCCATGACCTTTGCAGTCAACGTCTGGATTCATTTTATTTATTCTCATATTGCATTGGAATACTTTGCATTCAAATTTCGCTACAGTCCTATCAGAATATTTATTAAGGGTTGTTAAGAGTTAAGTGCCTTCCTTACTACTATAGTTTTTCTTTCCCTAAAACTTGTATTGTTAATCTCATGTAGCTAATGAAAACAAAAAAAGCTGCTTATTAAATACAAAGTCCTGGGCTGGGGATGTAGCTCAGTGGTTCAGTGGTAGAGAATTTGCAAGTCCCTGGGTTCAATCCCCAGGGCTGGGAGAGTGGGGGTGGGTGATATATATAAAGAAAGAGACTGTGTGTGTATATGATATCTATATATATCTATATCTATCTATCTATATATGATATATACTTATATCATATACACACACACAAAGTCCACTTTTTAAGTTTAGATAATTGGACTTTGAAACTTTTGATTTTGTTTTAATAAAATGGATTTTGAAAAGTAGATTCTTAATAAATTAATTTTTAAATATTAAAGTCAAACTTCAAATAGCCCAGTGTTAGATAATTTGCAAATATGTAACACTTTTTCTAGTTCTGTCTGAGAGAGAAAGACTAATGGCAATTTAAAGCTACATGTTTGGGATGAGATAAATAAGAGTCTTAAATATCTTGTTGAGAAGCATACACAGGCCAGTTAGGAGATGCTCTTCCTGTGACTTGAACTGATGTTGACTGAGACAGACAGGATATGAAGGAAGGGTAGCACAGGGCAGAGAAGGCCCTGGGCCATCAGTTTACACTTTAAAGGTTGACACCCCTTCGTAGTCTTCTGTGTACAAACAACTAGTATACACTAGTATTTATGATCTGAAAAAGTCTTGACCAATAATTCTAAACTCTACCTTCCCATTCCAGCATAAAATTATCAGAATAATATCCAAATTAGATTCTTCTATATATGCTTTTTTGAACAAAACTGTGAGCCACAAATGTTGACCACTTAGCTCTTTTGTTGCTGCAAGGAAAAAATAATCTTCAACTTGCCTCCATTCAAAATGTATTCAAATTCAGGCAGGAATGAGTTTTAATAACTTAAAGATCCCAGAGTAATTTTAGACTTTCAGGTTTCCATGCTAACTAAACTGCTTTGCAAGCTATAAAATATTTCAATGCTCTGAAGTGCTCTGAAGTATTAGGCTTACAGTATGACAAATCCATAACAAATCTCTGAGAGAGAGACTGGGCTCATATGATGGGGTTGCATTCTATTTTCTTAACAAGGCTTCAATTTGGGCAGTTCTGAAATTATGCTTGGTCAGTTCTCTTAGATGGTACGTCATGTGAATATAATCAAGTACAGTAGTTGAAATGATAAGCCGCTGTTCATATGTTGGCTTAGGTACTATGCATAATGTTAATAGCTGAGATGTTAAAAAATATAAAACAGGGCTGGGGATGTGGCTCAAGCCGTAGCGCGCTCGCCTGGCATGCGTGCGGCCCGGGTTCGATCCTCAGCACCACATACAAACAAAGATGTTGTGTCCGCCAAATACTAAAAAATAAATATTAAAATTAAAAAAAATATATATATATATAAAACATAAAGAGTAAAATATTCCTGCATTAAGCCTATTTTAAGACTGCCCTGAAAATAAAGGCCTTGTTCTCTTAAATATGTGATTTTCATAAGATAATGTATACATACTGTATTTTAAATGGTCATGTGGGTGGTCTTCCCATGTGACAAAGCTGATAAAATTTTTAATTTACATACAATGTATTCTGCATTTTCAAATGTTTATTTATGTATATAACAGAAAATTCTCTAGCTGATCTTCATTGACCAAATCCCACACAAGGGAAGACATTTTAGAGTATATACAAATTTTGGTTTTTTTGGAAATAGATCTTATTTGGGGATCACTTTCCTCTTGTGTGTTTATTTGACCCTTTGGTTGATTACCTACAACCTGTATTAACTTCTAATCAATCAGTTTATGAAAAATACTATTGGTGGCAGGGGACTGGCTCAGTGATAGAGCACTTACGTAGTATGCACAAGGCCATGGGTTTAATCCCCAGCACCACCAAAAAAAAAAAAAGGTTATTGAAGTGATTCCATCAGTATGCTAAGACTTGGAGAATGAACTTCATATTTATATATTTCCTTGTTTCAAACTGTACAATGATAATCCAGGCAATGTTTCCTTTTTTAACAAAAAAATTTATTTGTAAAATGTTTGTAATGTAAAGATGAATCTCATACATGTTCAATAAAATATATATCAAAAGTTTAGATGTTCTTTTTATTTTAAAATTAATATTCTGTCATAAAACTGTGCCAAGGTAAGAAAATAAATAGAAATATAACTTTCTTGACTATGTAGTATCTGACTTGAACAGCTCCAGTGGAGACATCTGTCCGAACCGTGGGGCGGCATGGGCTTTGGTGAGAGACAAACCTGAATCTAAATGAAAACTACCTTCTGAACCCATTTCCTCATCTAGGAAGGAGATAATACAACTGACTGTCAGATTGTGATGAAGAACATGAGTTAAGAGTATGCTGAAAAATTGAAAACAAATTTAAAAAGAAAAAAAATTCCATTTAGTAGGCTGAGGTGTTTGTTTTATTTTATTGCTTTTGTTTTGGGTACTGGGAATTGAACCCTGGGGGTGCTCTACCACTGACCAATATCTCTAACCCTTTTTATTTTTCTAGACAGGATCTCACTAAGTTGCCTAGGCTAGCCACAAACTTGTAGTCCTCCTGCCTCAGCCTCCCAAGTCGTTGGGATTACAGGCATGTGCCACCATGACCATCTCACTCAGTATTTTATCAAACCAAAAATAGCTTTTTAGCATCTACATGCATAAAGTAATTCTCATGTTGGTGGTTCTTATGTTAGTGATTCACAACTAGTGTGGATTAATATTTATGATTTGAAAATCATAATCATTTGGGCACACAAATGTTTACTAAATGTGCTACTAATAGAATTTAAGATCAACACTTAACAGAAGAGATTTAGTGTCACCCATATCCTTGTCAGCTTTTCTTCCCTTTAATTACAGATTGGTGGTCTTCCGTGGACAGCACAGATTATGGAAGGTTATATGATTAAGGATGAAGTACCATGCTTATTGGCAGAAGCTGGTAGGTTATGGGCACGAGGAGAGACCTTCCAAACCCCTCCCCAGTACACAGGATCATACAGGATTGCCCAGGATAACTTTGTAATGGGTCACAGCAGAACCTGGCAGGACCTCTGATCGGTCCTCAGACATCCTTGTTCACATTTCTGGCATGGGCCATCTTCTTGTTATGACTTAAACCACCTTACCTCAATACCTAGTGGTTTCCCCTTCTCCCTCTACCCATCCTTCCTCTTTCACCTATTTCCACCTGTTCCCTTTCTGTGTCCCTATGTATCATTTATCTGATATCAGAACTTAATGAAATCTGTCCTTCCATTTGTATAATAGGGTATCATGAATGGAATTCATCCATCTATGTTATATGTCACATAACCAAAAAATTAGGGAAAAAAATAGGAAAGGCTCAAATTAAGAGATTCCCTGGGTCAGAGATTTCTATCCCATGTGAAAGAAGATGCCAGAGACCTTCCTCTATGGATTGGTTTAGACCCCCACTGCTGTGCAGTTCCATTCAGTTTTTGTGGGTTTTGTTTACATCTTAGATGGCAAGTGTGTGCAGTTACTTTAAGAAAAGTGTGCCACCTTCTGGTACTGAACGCCAATGATTTAGGGAGTCTACTTTTCCCAAATGATCTGTGACTGCTTCTCTTTGACATATACTCCATGAAATTAAAATCAAAGGAAAAGCATTTTGTGGGGGACAGGGGTTAGTAATACTTTTAAATACTTGAAAAAAATTTTATAGCATTGTTTATTTTGCTTAGATTTTTTTTTTCCCTTTAGTGTGGGGTTAAAGAAAGATTCTGGAATTACATTTCCATGAGGATTTCTACCAAAAACGACTAGAAGAGCAACGTGACTAAGTACATGTAGACAGAGGTTTAGACCCAGACATGGTAGCAGAAAAACACAGGACCCATTCAATGAAAGCCAGCAGTCCTATGGGTCAAGGATGAGGTGTGGAAGCAGCAGCAGTGTTTCTGGGAAAGGCAATAATATGTCCACAGCTTGATTTGACTAGTTCTAGCCAAAGTCACAACTTGTAGGATGAAGTGAAATAGGTAGAAACAAGATAATTACAAACCAAGTACAGTGGTGCGTGCCTGTAATCCCAGCGGGTAGGGAAGCTGAGACAGGAGGTTCACGAGTTCAAAGCCAGCCTCAGCAAAAGTGAGGCGGTAAGCAACTCAGTGAGATCCTGTCTCTAAATAAAATGCAAAATAGGGCTGGGGATGTGGCTCCATGGTAAGTGCCCCTGAGTTCAATCTCCAGTACCCACACCCCGGCTGTCAAAAAAAGGATAATTACAGCAAAGAAGGCAAAAGGGATGTAGGCAGAGTTGTATACAATTTGGCAAGAACATTAACAGGGCTTAAAGTATTAATTTTCAGGAGAAAATGAAAGTAACATGCAGGCTTCAAAAACTAACATTTACTGTACACATTTCTATAACTTCCAGCTCCTACCAGCTTGTTTGTTAGATCTCACCAATATTCCCAATGTCCCCCCTTTTCTGGATAGCTTCAAAGAAGATGGGTTTACTGTAGTTAACACTTAGCACGCACCACAAGGCAGCTATCTGTCATTCTTAAAGCCTTTGAAAGATTCCACCCAAGCCAGGCGTGGTAGCGCACGCCTGTAATCCTAGTGACTGAAGAGGCTAAGGCAGAAGTATCGAAAGTTCAAAGCCAGCCTCAGCAATTTAGCAAGGAACTAAGAAATTTGGGGAGACCCCGTCTCAAAAAAAATAAAATAAAAAGGGCTGAGGATGTGGCTCGGTGGCTAAGTGGCCCTGGATTTAATCCCTAGTACAAAAAAAAATCCGTCTACATTGTGCTTGGTATGATGGTGCATGCCTGTAATCCCAGCAATTTGGAAGGCTAAGGCAGGAGAATTGCAAGTTGAAGGCCAGCCTGGGCAACTTAGCAAGAGCCTGTCTCAAAATAAAAAGGGCCAGGGAGGTAGTTCAGTGACACTTGATTCAATCCCCCATACCACACACACCCCAAAAAACAAACCTAATTATTCCGCATGGCCACTGTAAACAGTGCTCGGTCCCCAACTTCCAGCCTACTGCTTACCACAATTTCCACAGGACCGGGTGTGATGACTTTTTCATTTTTGTTGGCACCACAACACCAATGGAGGAACTGAGGGCTAGGAACACTTGTAAAAAGCTAAACTGCTTACTAGGTATGCTATAGAGGGAAGGTTAGAAATTAGAGCAGAAGGGAGGGAAATGGGCCAGGAAGGATGTGAGCTGGCTACTGTGTGAGGAAAGGGGAAGGTGCGTATGGGGAGTCTTGTGAAAATGTTAGAGGGGCCAAGTTTCAGATCTCAGTGGTATGGAAACTGAACTTGAATGCAGAGAGTGCTGTGAAGACTTAAGCTGCTGGGAATTCACAGAAATCCTAAAAAGGGTTTTTGCTACAGTTTGGATCTTGACTGTTCCCCAAAGACCCATGTGTTGAAGGCTGGGTTCCCAGAGTGATGCTATTGGGAAGTGGTGAGACCTAGTGGATTATTTGGGGTTATTTGGGGGCATGCCTTTGAAGGGGTGCCATGTCTCTTTTGCTTCCTGGACATGAGGTGAGTGGCTTTGTTCCTCCCTGTGCTCCCATCACAGTGTGCTGCCTCGCCACAGGGCCAAAGCAATAGGTCCAATCATGGACTGGAGCCTCCCAGACTGAGCCTCAATAAAACTTCTAACTACTCCAGGTATCTTGTTATAATAGTGGAAAGCTAACAGTTTTTGGAACTTCCCAGACCTTGGGAAATATAAGTTGGAGGTAAATGCTGGTAACTCACATGTCACATCTAGTTTGAGGGTGTCTGTTGGTATGCTGGTAGTGATGGATACTGTGAAAGGAAAATCTGCAGATAAAATTCAGCCTCCTACCAAACCACATTCTTCATTTTCATACAGTGCAGTTTAATTGCTTGGTACAAAGACATCTTAAGTGGCTGTGTTTGGGGCCTCTGCCTTATATACTGTGTGGTCCAGACATGTCATTCCCCTAGGGAAAAAAAGGAACCATCTGTCCCCAAAAGGGTCACCAGTTCTTCCAAAACTGGAACTGGGGGATTGAGATGGCAAAATAGAGAAGGTAACATTCCTGGCTGCTCCATGGAGTAAAACCAAGAAAACTGACCTCCAGTTTCTCAGCAAGTGAGGTACTGGAAACCTTCAGGGACACTATAAGTCTATAGGGCAAAAACTCTACTGCCTCAGATCCATACAGTTAGATGAGTAGACACACAAACAACATGAAAAAGCAAAGGAACAAATTGCCCCAAGCAAACCAAAACACTCCAATAACAGAATCCATCAAAACCACAATGGAAGAAATGTCACAGAAACATCACATAGTTAAACTGATCTGCAAAGTAAAGGATGATATGAGAGAGAAAATACGGGTAGCAAAAGATCATTTCAATAGAGAGAGATTCTGGGAAGGGAAAAAAAACAGAAATCCTTGAAATGGAGGAAACAGTAAACCAAATTAAAAATTCAATAGCATAACCAACAGAACAGACCACTTGGAAGACAGAACCTCAGGCAATATGTAATCTTGAAAATAAAGTGGAGGGCTGGGGTTGTGGCTCAGAGATAGTGTTCTCACCTAGCAGGTGTGAGGCACTGGGTTCGATCCTCAGCACCACATAAAAATAAAATAAAGGTATTATATCCCCCTACAACTAAAAAAATAAATACTTTTTTAAAAAAAGAAAAGAAAGTGGACCATGGAGAGAAGATGCTAAGAAACCATGAACAGAACTTCCAAGAATTATGGGATAACATGAAAAGACCAAATTTAAGATTTATCAGGATAGATGAAGGTACAGATACATAAACCAAAGGAATGCACAACCTTTTCAAAGAAATAATATAAGAAAATTTTCAAAAGCTAAAGAGTGAAATGGAAAATCAAATACAAGAGGTTTACAGGACCCCAAATTTACAAAATTAAAACAGACCCACATCAAGGCACATTATAATGAAAATGCCTAGCCTACAGAATAAGGAGAGAATTTTAAAGGCTGTGAGAGAAAAATATCAGATTCCGTATAGGGGAAAACCAATACAGATCTCAGCTGATTTCTCAAAGCAGACCCTCAAAGCTAGGCGGTCCTGGAGTAACATATACCAAGCTCTAAAAGAAAATGGATGCCAACCAAGAATCCTATATCCAGCAAAATTAAACTTCAGATTTGAAGATGAAATAAAAACTTTTCATGATAAACAAAAGTTAAAAGAATTCACAACCAGAAAGCCTGCACTTCAGAATATTCAACAATATTTCATAAAGATTAAATGAAAACTAGTGAAGGGAGGAACTATACTAAAGCAACAGTCAATCAAAGGAGAAACTAATGCAAATTGAAAACTAGAAATAAACCAACATGACCAGGAACACAAATCATCTCTCAAAAACCTTGAACATTAAAGGTCTAAATTCATCAAAAGACAAAGACTAGCAGATTGGATTAAAAAACAAGGCTCAACAATATACTGTCTCCAAGAGACTCACCTCATAGGAAAAGGAATCCACATGCTGAAGGTGAAAGGATGGGAAAAAATATCACTCACTGAATCACATAAGCAAGGAGGGATTTCTACCCTTATATCAGATAAAGTGGACTTTAAGCCAAAGTTAATAAGAAGGGACAAAGGAGGACATTCCATACTGCTTAAGGGACTTTTTATCAACAAGACATAACAGTCATAAATATTTATGCCCCAAACAATGGAGCATCTATATACATCAAACAAACCTTTCTCAACTTAAAGAATCAAATAGACCACAACACAATAATACTGGGTGACTTTAACATGCCTCCCTCACTACTGGATAGTGTTTTCAAACAGAAACTAAACAAAGGAACTATAGAACTAAATAATACAATCAATAATTTAGACTTACATATAAAATATTTTAACCCATTAATGACTGAATATACTTTCTTCTCAGCAGCACACAGATCCTTCTCTAATATAGACCACGTTAGGTAAGCTATCACATATATTGGCATACAACTGTAATATTACTTTAATATATTTTTAGCATCTGCAGGGTGATTTTGATAGCTCCCTTTCCATTGATATCAATTTTTTGTGTTCTTGTTTTCTTGATTAGATTTTTATTAAATTTTAGCTGTATTTTTTTCTATTCCATATATTTCTGCTTATACTCTTATTTTTTCCTTCCTACTATTTGAAAATAATGTGTTAATTCTAGTTTCTTTGATACAAGGTACTTTAAATAGTATTCAGATAAATGTTTATAATTTAATCAGAGATCCTGATATTTTAAGCTTTTATTATCACTTTGTTCAAAGCACTTTTTATTTACTTATTTTGTGCTTTCTTTGACTTCTGAGATATTCATAGGTGTGCCATTTAATTTTGAAATAGTTGACATGGGTGGGGTTTTGTATCTCTTAAGGTTTCTAATGAAGGATCCACAGTCTATAGGATTTCAATTTTTTTAATATTTATTTTTTAGTTGGACACAATGTCTTTATTTTTATGTGGTGCTGAGGATTGAACCCAGGGCCTCACATGTGCTAGGTGAGCGCTCTACCACTGAGCCACAACCCCAGCCCCAGATTTCAAATTTGTAAAAAGGTAATAAATTCTTTTTATATTGTTTGTTACATACATGTCAAAACTGATCAAATTGCATACTTCAAATATGTGCATTTTATTGTACTTCAGTTTTACTTCAATAAAGCTATGGGGGAGAAAACTAGAACTGGAAAGAAACATAATAAATTTTTGATAGTTGTCAATAGGGGTGAAATTGAGGGCCAAGGCGGGAGGTGAGGGTAAATGTGGAGAGACACTTAATTTCTTTGCATCCTTATTAACAATTTGGGATTGAACCCAGGAGCATTTTACCACTGAGCTACATCTCCAGCCCTTTTTAATTTTTGAGACAGGATCATGATAAAATTACTGGGGCTGGCCTTGAACTTGTGATCCCCCTACTTCAGCCTCCTGAGTTGCTGGAATTACATGCATGCACCACCCCACCCAGCTAACAATTTGGGGTTTTTTAAAGCATGAACTTTAATTAAATTTTTTTTAAAAAGCATTACTGTTACTGTTTTGTAAAAGCACATGTAATCAAGAATGGAGTACATCTAGATGCATTTATAAAGTATATTGCTGAGCCAGGCATGGTGGCACACACCTGTATTCCCAGCAATTTGGGAGACTGAGGTGGTGTATTACAAATTCTAGGCCAACCTGAACAATTTAATGTTTAATGAGACCCCGTCTCAAAAAAAAAAAGACTGGAGATAGCTCAGTGGCACTGTGTCCCTCTTCCACCAAAAAAAAAAAAAAAACCATAAAAACATAAAGCCTATATATTGCTAAGGCTAAGGCAGGAGGACCACAAATTCTAAGCCAGCCTGAGCAATTCAATCAAGACCCTGTCTCAAAAAATAAAAAGGGCTGGGGATGTGGCTCAGTGGGCGAGCAGCACCCTTGGGTTTAATCCCAGTACTGGGGTGGGGGAGGAAGCAAAGGAGGTAAAAATGTTACATAAGGTATTACCAAGTTTATTTTGAATTCTATATAGTTCTGAACTGTCTTAGTCTTACTTTTGTAATATAAGTTTTAAGGTTATTTTCAAGTTTTCAGTTCTTGCAAGTGTGGTGGTGCATGCCTATACTCCCACTGACTCAGAAGGCTGAGACAGGAGGATTGCAAATTCAAGATCAGCCTCAGCAACATAGCAAGACCCTGTCTCAAAATAAAAAGGGCTGGGGATGGAGCTCAGTGATAAAGCACCCCTAGGTTCAATCTCCAGTACACCCTAAATTATTTCCGTTCTTAACTGGTAGGATTTTGATGGCTGGGGTTATGTAGTAGAGTGCTTGCCTAACATGCACAAGACCCTGGGTTTGATTCCTAGTTCTGGGGAAGGAAGGAAGAAAAAACAGGTATTTAGGGTTGTTGCTTTTTTGGAAAAGGAGCTGGAAGTAAAGGCAGTAACTATCTTGTCCATCAAGGTCCCTGCACTTTAAGACATCTTAAAGTTCAGCAGAACTTAGACTTCAGAGAAAATGTTTCTTCTCCTACAGCCCCTCCAATAACCCCGGCAACCAGAAGCTTCTCAGACCCCATTATCTAAAACCTATGCTGAGCACTGGGATTGTGACAGCAGTGAACACACTTTACACAACATACAATGGATGATCCCAACAAGCCAGCCATGATGGTACACACCTGTAATCCCAACAAGTCCAGAGGCTGAGACAGGATCACAAGTTCAAGGCTAACCTGGGCAGCCTAGTGAGACCCTCAGCAACTAGCAAGTTGCTGTCTTGAAATACAGAAGGGCTGGGGATGTAGCTCAGTGGTAAAGTGTTCCTAGATTCAACCTCTAGTAACCACCCCTACAAGAAAAAAAAGAAAAAGTTCCCCAACAAGAACAAATGAAAGAAAAACAAATTGCACTAAAAACCTCTGGCTGGGATGTAGGTCAGTGGTGGAGGGCTTGCATAGGATGCTTGAGGCCCTCAGTTTAATCCCAGCACCACACTAAATAAAATAAACCCATCCCTTCTGGAGAAAGTGACCCCCACTTTAAAAAAAAAAAAAAAATTCTGGCTCCAGTGTAGATCAGCACCTCAACACATATTCAGCTTGTGCAAGGACTGGGGTTCAATCCCCAGCACCCAAAAAAAAGGATAAACTTCTCCAGATAAGGGCCAAAAAAATCCCACTTATAACAAAGCATAATTGTGAAATTCCAGATGTGCAGTTAGCATTAAGACTAAGAACTCAAGGAGCCAGGTGTGGTGGTACACACCTGTAATCCCAGCAGCTCGGGCTGAGGCAGGAAGCTGTCAAGTTCAAGGCCATCCTCAGCCAACTTAGCAAGGCCCTAAGTAACTCAATAAGACCCTGTTTCAAAAAAATGAAAAGGACTGAGAATATGGCTCAGTAGTTGAGTACCCCTGGGTTCAATCCCTGGTACAAAAAAAAAAAAACCTCAAGGAATTCCTGTCTCTGATTTCTCAGAAAGCTCCTAGGGCCTCGGGGTGATAGTCTCAGAACTGAACTAGGAAAGGAGAGAGTCCATTCATCATGGGGCAGGGAGAGCAATTCAATGCCCTATGAGGAAGAATGAAGGGACAGCTAGTGATAGGTTTAACAAAGACTGAATGAGACACCTCATTCAGTAGGTCCCCACTCTAGTGTCTTTCAGACAAACCAGGCTGCAAGCTATACATGACTCACACTCTAGAGGGGGCTGCACACTTACATGTGGGGTGCCACTCACTGCTTGTTTAAGCTGTCGGGTATGACTATTTGATTTCAGAAACTATTTTGAAGAATGATAATGCTTGCCAAATGTGGTGACACACATCTCTAATTCTACTCTAATCAAAATAATTTTTAAAAAAGGATGAGGATGTGACTCACGAGGATCACAAGTTTGAGGCCCAACTCCCCAACTTAGCAAGACCCTTTCTCAAAACTGGAAACAAAAGGCTGGGGATATAGCTCAGTAATACAGCATCCCTGGGCTCAGTCCCCAGTATTATAAAAAATTATCCTCAACTCTTTAGGTCTGCAATATGAACTGCTATGAGACTAACACACCACATCAGATGACATATATCAAATGACATATTTAGCCTATGCCAACATAAATGGGGTTAAATTCCCTTAGGACTCCAGCCAGCTGCTTTCTGCATTTATAGCAGTAAGGATTTTAACCTCTAAATTACTTCCCCTATACAAAGACCACCATTTCTATGCTGCTATAAGGGCAAAGGTGACTCCGTTTAGAACAAAGGTCTGGGCTAAGAAGATGGCTCAATTTTAGAAAGCTTACCTGGCAGGGGGGCCTGGGAGTAGGGGAGAATGTAGGTATAGAAGGTACAGAGATGGGGCATCCAGGAGAAAGTAGCTCCAGCCCCCATGTCAGCCTGAGCACTTAAAAGTTTTCTGGGTAAGCACTGGACGTGGTGGCAGTATATAATCCCAGTGTTTCCAGAGGCTAGGCAGAAAGATCATAAGTTCAAAACCAATCACAGCAATTTAGCAAGGCTCCAAGCAACTTGGTGAGATCCTCTCTCAAAATTTAAAAAAAAAAGGCGGGGGAGGGGGGCTGGGATTGTGGCTCAGCTGTAGAGCGCTCGCCTAGCACGGGCGGGACCGGGGTTCGATCCTCAGCACCACATAAAAATAAAGGCATTGTGTTGTGTCCATCTACACCTAAAAAAAAATAAATATTAAAAAAAAAGGGGGGGCTGGGGATGTGGCTCAAGCGGTAGCGCGCTCGCCTGGCATACGTGCGGCCCGGGTTTGATCCTTTGTTTGTTCGATACTGTGTCCGCCGAGAACAAAAAATAAATATTAAAAAATTCTCTCCCCCCCCCTCTCTCCCAAAAAAAAAAAAAAAGGTTGGGGATGTGGCTCAGTTTATAGCAGCACAATTCACTATAGCTAGACTGTGGAACCAATCTAAAAGCCCTTCAATATATGAATGGATAAAAAAAAAAAAAATGTGGCATTTATACACAATGGAATATTACTCAGCACTAAAAAAATAACAAGATCATGGCATCTGCAGGGAAATGGATGGCATTAGAGCAGATTATACTAAGTGAAGTTAGTCAATCCCTAAAAAACAAATGCCGAATGTCTTCTCTGATATAAGGGAGGCGACTCAAAATGGAGTAGGGAGGAAGAGCATGAGAAGAAAATTACCTCTAGATAGGGAAGAGAGGTAGGAGGGAAAGGGAGAGAGAAGGGGAATTGCACGGAAGATGGAAGAAGATCCTCATCATTATACAAAATACATTTATGATGATGTGAGGGGGGGGGGAAGAAATGTGTCACATTAGATTGGGTAGAGAGACGTGATGGGAGGGGAGGAGAAGGGAAGAGGGGATAGGAAGGGCAGCAGAATAAAACAGACACTAGTATTGCTGTATGTATACCCATGTCTGTATAACCAATGTGATTCTGCAACCTGTACTCTCAGAAAAATGAGAAATTATACCCCATTTGATTAAAATGTATGATGTGTCAAGATCATTGTATTGTCATATGCAACTAATAAAAAATAAATAAAAATAAAAATAAATGTTTTTTTTAAAAGGGTTGGGGATGTGATTCAGTGGTTAAGACCCCTGGGTTCAATCCCTGGGTACCCTCAGTTTCTAGATGAACATAGTCAACTTTGGAGAAATATGAAAGGGCTGACCCTGATAGAAAATGTGGCCCTAACAAAGAAGGGAGCCCCAAGGCGAAACTTGTGCAGAGGCCTAGAAAGGTGAAGACAGAGGGATTTGGGGATGGGGTTGGGAAGGATACAAATCTCTTAAATCATGTGCACATCTGAACATAGATGAAGTAGGTGGGGATTAGTTTATGAAATTTAAGGAGAATCAGCTGGGTAGCAGTGGTTATGTGGTTAAGACTTTTCTAGAATCCCTTCTTTGTTCCCCACTGTCACCAAATCCACTTTTCAGATTAACCCTCCAAAGCTCAGCTTGAGGAGGCCTTCCCACAGGAGGACTTGCCCAGGGACTAACTCTGTTCTGCCACAAGGCCCATCTCCAGGTAGTCAGGATATTCCAGGTGTGATACCATTTGCCACAGATATACATTCTCCCCTTGTTCCTTAGAAGACCACAAGTATGCACATGGCCTCCCAAACACAGACACATACACTCCAGCTTCCCTGGCCATACACTTCATTCTAGTCAACAGGAAGTATGTTCCCAACTTGCAGCAAATCATACTAGGCAGCTGGCATGCCACTTCTCCCTTTTCCTCTCTTTCTGCTGGTATGGAAAATACAAGTGGTAGCTGGAAGTCAAACCTCTATTTCTGTCCCTAAGGTAAACCACAATAGCAACACAGACACTGGGGTCCCAGAGGTGGACCTCTTGACTTACCATTGGATTCCTATGCCAGAAAAGGACAGAAAAACTCATTAAACCACCGGTTCCTCATGATGAAGTGATGGACAGTGGTGACATCATGAAGAGACTTCTGCACCCTTCAAACATCTGCATTCTTTTTTTGTATGACATTTTAGCCAAGTATAATAGGTAAAAATTTGGCCCAAATAATCCTAGAAAGATTTTAAAGCAACTCATAACCCCTGGGAATAGGTTTTAAACAGTGTATTTGATCACTTTAAAAAATTTTAATGCTACTTCAACACATGGCTCTAACACCAAAAAAAGGGTGAGTTCAAAATTAGTACATCACCATATCCAATTTCTTCATTCTTGAGAACACAAAGAAAAATTCCAACTTATAAAGGAAAACACACTGCATTTAGTTAAACCCTAAAACCTTTCTCAGGTAAAGTGCAGTCAGGCGTATCTGTCCACCAGTTTAGGAGTGTCTTGTGTTAAAACTTTTAAAATGTTACTTGAATTATGACAATACAAAGTTTAAATTCTAAGTAAGCCAAACTATCATGGAGTCCTTGAACTTCAGGAAATGCAGATGGCTCAATAATCTTCAAACTGATAATCCCAAGATTTATACAGGTCGTCCATGACTGCAGAACCATCACTGCTCAGCTGCACTGAGTCTGAGATGAGTGACCTCATCCTCTCCTCAGTCACACGTAAGCGGTGCACTTTGGGATAAGCAAGGAGTCTTTGCAGGGGTACGAAAAACTTATCTCCTTCACAGAAGGGTTTTGGAGAATTCTCTATCCTGGCTTCTTCAGCCTCTGTGAAGACTGCTCCCAACAGTACTTGGGGCGGACCAGAAGAGTCAGTGTTGTCTGGGTCATTGCACAAGTCCTTCTGTTCTCGCAGCATTCGCTGCTGTCTCAATCTCAGCCGTTCCACTAGTATCAACACTTCCCCAACCAATACAAATTTGAGCATCTTCTCCTGCTGTAAACTCGGGTAGGAGGTCTTATAAACCTGAACAGAAGAAGACAGAATGTAGGAAAACTTTCCAAAGCCATCAGTAATTCTTGTCACATGAGAATTAATTATATATACATATGGGGTGTATGTCAAATCCTCATTGTAATGATTCAATTATAAAGGGAGTCAAACTAACTTACATACTGATATTAACTATCTTGTTTACTTTCAATTCTGATAATCAGCTGTCCCCTAGCCAGGTCTTACCAATTCATACTAACCCAATATTTCTACTTAGTATTACAAGGAAAAGGGTGAAAGAAAAAAAACAGTTCAAATTGGGCATGGTGGCACATGCCTAGAGTATCGGCCACTTGGGAAGCAAGAGGAGATTGAGGCCATGCTGGGCAGGACAAGACCCTGACTTTAAAAAAATAATTGAAAAAAAAAAAAAAAGAAAGGGTTCAGTTAAGGGGAAAAAATGTGTTTCTCTGGGAAGATCAACTATATTTCGTGTGCATGTGTGTGCTGGCAAGGGAACCCAGGGCTTTGCACAAGCAAGGCAAGCACTCCACCACTGAGCTACACAGCCCAGAGCCTGTTTTTGTTGTTTTGTGCAACACCAGGGTTACACCCAGGAACATTCTACCACTAAACTTCATTCCCAGCCTTTTTGTTTGATTTTGAGACAGTGTATCCCTAAGTTGCCTGGGCTGGCCTCAACCTTGCAGTTCTCCTATCTCAGCCTCCTAAATTGCTGGCATCACAGGCTTGTTATCACCATACATAGCTATTGGAAGCTCAGTTCTAATAGTCATTTCCTGACTGGAAAGAAGCTACTGCTGGCTTTCTCTTTACTGCTGATAATCCTGAGAGCTCACGAAGAAGGCTTTTGAAGTACTCTAACAAGACCCCAGCAGAAGATTGTTCTCTGTATTATACCTTGAGAAAGACCAAGAGGCCAGACAAGCCCAAAGGATGCCTTAGACTAACTCTACTAGCATTCGAGAGTCCTAAAGGACCTTCCTATGAGCCTCAAAATAAGTCATAAGGGCTGGGAATATAACTCCGTGATAAAGCACTCGCCTGGCATGTGCAAGGCTCTGGGTTCTATCCTCAGTACCAGGAAAAAATAAGATCATGTACACTTATCTTTACTTTGGGGACACTTACCAAAAACAAAAACAAAGTTCAACATCTTTTTGGGGGGGCTGGGAGTACTAGGGGTTGAACCCAGGGGTACTTTACCACTGAGCTACATCTCCAGCCCTGTTTATTTTGAGACAGGGTCTCACTAAGTTGCTGAGGTTGACCTCGAACTTGTATTAATGTACTTCTGCCCTGACAGCTACCTCACAAATACTCACAGTTTCATAAACATGTTGATCATGCTGCTCTGGAAAGCACAATTCTGTTACCTTCCCACTATTTTTCCGGAAGACACCTATCTGGGTACAATAGCCAACATGCTCAGCTCCAGCTGGTGGTTCCCCTACGCCAGTAAACTCCACAGAGTAATGATAACGATTTGCCACTTGTAAGGCCCTGAAATCAAAATAATAGAAATCATTTTACTAAACAAAGTTATTGCTAAATAATTAGATTATTGCTAAGTAAATTCTAGTTAATAGTTTTATAGATAAATATAATGAATCAAAATACTTTGTTACACATCCTCACAGTACCACACAATGCCACAAAAGGTTTGTTTGATTTCTATGACACAGGAGCAGCCAACATAGGGCTGGTTTCCAAGTTACCACAAAAATATGGACAAGCCAGAGGTGGGGTTGTGGCTCAGTGATACAGTGCTTGCCTAGCATGCATGAGGTACTATGATACATCCCCAGCACCACATAAAAAACAAATAAATAAAGGTATTGTGTCCATCTACAACTAAAAAAAAAAATTTTTTTAAATATGGAAAAGCCAAATGCAGTGGCACACGCCTATAATCCCAAAGGCTTGGGAGGCTGAGACAGGAGGATCACAAGTTCAAAGCCAGCCTCAGCAAGGTCCTAAGCAACTTAGTAAGACCTTGTCTCAAAATAAAAAATAAAAAGAGCTGGGGATATATCACAGTGGTTAAGCGTCCCTGGGTTCAATCCCTAGTACCAAAGAAAATAGAAACAATTTAGGTAAGAGAGAGCTATCAGGGTTTACTGCCTAGGACTTTAAAAACCGATTTAAAAAAACAACAGAAACCTTCTGAACTTACCAGGTCTGAAACTCCATTCTGTTCCACTCAAATTTATGATCAGCATCTCTTAGGGTCACCGTGGGAAACAGCGGGTTGAATTCAGAGTTTGGTGTGCTGATGACAATCATGGCTGGAGACAGGTACCCAAATACCACTTCGGGAAATCTAGCCAGATCATCTGAATCCAAATGTTCTATTCTAAAATGGTTAATGGGAAAGATAATTAAAGTAGCTTCACTGACAAATGTTTCCCAAATTGATTTAGTAAAAACAGTGACCATCTGGAAAATCAATTTCTCTATTCTTCAACTATGCAACAATGCTATGACACAAGAACAAAACAAGATTCACATATTCTAATCTTTCCCTACCCACAACTCTACCCATAGTGTTCCCTTAACCAAGGTCCTCTGCTGTGCTCTATGGGACTCTATCATACTCCTAAAAACATGTTATCTGAGTTTGTACCTTCCCCGTATAAATACACATCACTTCTTGGTAGTGCCAAAAATGGATACCCTGAGGCTGGGAGTGGCACTCAATGGTAGAGCATTTGTTTAGCACAAAGCCCTAAATCCAATCCCCAGCCCCTCCCCTCAAAAACAGCCTACCCCAAATCAAATGAAATAATAGATAAGCCCAGATTGAGGGATATTCTTCTACAAAATAATTCACATGTATTCTTCAGGAATAAAGGGCAGGGCCAGACCCAGTGGTGCACACCTGTAATCCCAGCAGCTCAGAAGGCTGAGGGAAGAGGATCACAAGTTCAAGGCCAGCCTCGGCAGTTTAGTGAGACCCTGTCTCAAAATAAAAAATAAAAAGGGCTAGGATGTGGCTCAGTGGTAAAGCGCCCCTGGGTTCCATCCTAGTACCAAAAAAAAAAAAAGAAGGCTAGTTACATATAACCCCATGTCTTAGAAATACAAACTGAGTGTTTACAAGAGCAAAGGGCTATGATGTGTAAAACCTACCCTTAATTAGTTCCATAAAAACTGGATAGGTGGGGAGAATACACAAGTACAATTGCAAACAAAAGGAGTAAAACATTCACAGGTGAATCTAGATAAAGGGTATGTGGGTATTCTTGGCACTCTATTTTTTGGGAACTTTTCTGCACTTTTAGAATTCCCAAGTAAAATGCCAAAGGAGAGTAAAAAGATATTCCCAACTGATGAACATTTTTCTTTACAAATATAAAGCCTAAATATGTAAAACACCAACCGGAAATGGTGGCACAAGTCCATAATCCCAAAAGCTCAGGAGGCTGAGGCAGGTGTATTACAAGTTTGAGGCCAGCCTGGGCAACTTAGTGAGACCCTGTCTCAAAATAATAAAAAGAACTGGGGCTGTAGCTCAGTGGCAAAGTGCCCCTGGGTTCAATTCCCAGTACTAAAAAAAGAAAACACCAAGAGCCTAGTTCTTTTTTTTCTTTTTTTTTTTTTTTTTTGATACTGAGGATTGAACTAAATGACATTCTACCACATCTCCAGCCTTATTTTTTTTTAAATTTTGGGATAGGATCTCATTAAGTTGTACAGGCTGACCTAGAACTTGTGATCTTCCTACCTCAACCTCTTAATTGGCTGAGATTACAGGCAAGCACCACCATACCTGGTTTTCATACTTCTTATTAAAAAAAAAAAAAAAAAAAACAATGAATTAACAGTTTATAACTTACAATTCAATGCATGTTATCAAGTCAAATCCAAGCAAACGAGAATCTCTCTCCACAACAGAGCCATGATACAAGATAACAGTCAAATCCAGATCTCGGGGCTTTACAAACTCCCCCAAATAGGGAGACAACTGATGCCTGCAAAAGAATTGTCACATAAGAAACGTTCTGAACACAATCCATTTAGAAACTCTTGGTCTGAGCCTATAGCTCAGTGGTAGAGTGCTTGCTCTGGGTTCCATTCCTAGCACCATATTTAAAAAAAAAAAAAAGTTCTCTTCAGAGAGAGAACTCAAATCCTTATTCTTCTACCTACATTAATCTAAGTTTGACTCAGTCCATTCTCCTGTCTTGATGTAGTAAACACTGGGTCATAGGGCAATTTGCTCTCATTTTGGGGAATTACTGGGCAATGAGAACAAGATTTTGGCTAGGCAGGATGGCACATACCTGTAATCCCTATGACCCAGAAGTCTAAGGCAGGAGAATGCCACGTTCAAGGCCAGCCTCAGCAACTTAGCAAGGCCCTATCTCAAAATAAAAAGGAGTTGGGATGTGGTTCAGTGGTAAAGCAACCTGGGTTCAATCACCAGTACCCCCCCCCCTAAAAAAAAGAGAATAAGATTTTGAAGGGCTGGGGATGTGGCTCAAGCAGTAGCGCGCTCGCCTGGCATGCGTGCGGCCCGGGTTCAATCCTCAGCACCACATACAAAGATGTTGTGTCCGCCGAAAACTAAAAAATAAATATTAAAAAATTCTCCCTCTTTAAAAAAAAAAAAAAGATTTTGAATATTTGATATTGTTCTCTTAATATTTTTGGTCTTCTGGTTCATTTTGGATCAGTGACTTTTCAGTTTTTTGTTCTTTAGAAGAAAAACATTCTCAAAATAATCTGTGAATATCTAACATAAATATAGGAAAAATGAAAAAGGAAATGGTAGCATAAAGGTGCCAAGTACAAGGAATGGCCTCATAACCCAACCTCAGAACTAAATCCAATCATGAGACACAGCCCTCTTTTCTAGAGGGAGGCAGGCAGACATTAATTCATTCATGAGAACAGAGCCCCCAGAACCTAAGTGAGTTCCACTCGGCCCCACTTCTTCATGGCTGTTTCACTTTAGCACCACCATATGAAACTCTGGGGGATGAACCATATTCAAATCTAACACTAAGTATTACCCATTTGACTGCAATTTTTCCTTATCGATATCTACTCCAACAAGCCGTTGAATACATGGGTAGATTTTTAGCAGCCTTAGGAGCTCTGTGTCACCACATCCCAGGTCTGCAACCTGTAGATGAGACAGAATGTTATTTCAAAGACATTTGTAACCAGAAAAAGTATGAAAAACAACAACAAAAAAAAAAAAAACGGAGTGGGGGATTGTGTGTCAGTAATAAAACCACAATGAAACTATTATGCAGGACCATTTTTTTTTTTTATAAAATAGTATTCACCAAGACAGGTATGGTGGCACATGCCTATTATTCCCACCAACTTAGGAGGCAGGAGGATCCTAAATTTGAGGCCAGCCTTAGCAACTTAGCAAGATCTTGTCTTAAAAAAAATAAAAAGGGATGGGGATGTAGCTCAGTGGTAAAGCACCCTTGGGTTCAATCCCTAGTACAGGGGTGAGGAGTAAAAGGGAAAGAATAACATTGACAAAAAAAAATAATAATAATTTGAATTTCATAAGCCTGTAGACAAATAAGTATTCCAGTTATTTGTTTTGTGGTGCTCTGGTTCAAACCCATGGCTCAATCATGCTAACTAAGCAAGTACTACTTCCACTGAGCCACAGCCCCTACCACAAATAAGTATTTGACTAATGAGAAAGGCAGAAAGATTAGATATATACTCAGTTTTCCCATTCAGAATCAGAACTTGGGAGTCAAATATTCTTAGTATCACACTTCAGCAGACTGAGCTCTCTAAAACTTGGTTTCATTCATTTCTGAATAGTTTATTTGAAATAACAATCACAAACCATATGATATCCCATAATGAACTCTTGAGTTGTTGACATTTCAGATGCTTCAATTGAATGCATGTGCCTACATGGCTACAAAGACATAAATAAAACCTGCACCTTTGTGCACATGTGCAGAAACAGCTATAGTGTAAGGAATCTTAACTGTTTTCAACATCAAGGGAAAAAAAAAAAAAAAAAAACCTTTCTTCAAGAAATTCACTTTACCATTAACTAGTCCACAGCCAGAGCATCAAACCCATTAGGATGGCTGCCGGAGTACGGCTGCAGCAGAATAATCAGGGGGGTGACGAATAACTTGTGTACGTTGATACAGCAGGAGTGGGAGCCGTTTATTGCAGGACAGGAGCAGTATTTATACATTCCACACAGCTTATCTAATTAGCATAAACTAGATACATCAGTCAACCAATAAGGAATCTCCACACTTAATGGCTAGCTTTTGTTACTTCTCAAACCACTCCCTCTGGCATTTTGCCAGGCACCATCCAGACTTGTTTACCAACTCTAACATTCCCCTGGCAAAATGCCAAGTGTTATTTTGACTTGTTTACAGATTCTAACAGATGGCAACAAGTATATGTTCTGAAATCATGACTTTCCCCTGAGGTTGATGAGCAGACCTATTATCATCCAATTTGTTACTTTTTTTTTTTTTTTTTTTTGAGTCAGAGTCTGGCTGTGTTGCCCAGCTGCCACTGAAATCCTGGACTCAAGCAATCCTCCTGTGTCAGCCTCCAGTGACTGGGGCTAAAGGCATACACCATCAAGGCTCACTTACTATTATCTAATTTAAAAGAACCACAGTACTTATGAACATAATATCAGTTTGCCTGATGTTCTAACTAAGCACTTTAGAAATATGGAAACAATTAGATCACTTTCAACTGCAAAAATCAAGATTTTTCACCCAGTGCAGTGGCGCATACCTGTAATCCCTGTGGCTTGGGAGGCTAAGGCAGGAGGATGGCAAATTCAAAGCCAGCCTTGGCAACTTAGCAAGACACTGTCTCAAAAAATAAAAAGGGCTGAGGATGTGGCTCAGTATTATGTTAAGTACCCCTGGGTTCAAACATCCCTAGTACCAAAAAAAAAAGGGGGGGGGGGCTGGGGATGTGGCTCAAGCAGCCCTGGTTCGATCCTCAGCACCACATACAAACAAAGATGTTGTGTCTGCCAAAAACTAAAAAATAAACATTAAAATTCTCTCTCTCTCCTCTCTCTAAAAAAAAAAAAAAAAAAAAAAAAAATCTTCCTATAATTCCTCCCCATAATCAACCTGGTTAGAGTAAATTTTCTTTATTTGTTTTTGCTATTTTTTTAAGGGATAGAACCCAGGGCATTATATGTGCTAGGCCAGCGCCCTACCACTGAGTCACACACACACCTTACTATCCTTTCTTACTACTAGTTACTTTCCTACTTTGTAACTTTCTTGACTCTTTCCTATAAAGAAAAAAAAAAAAAAAAAAACTTTTGCTTAACTCAGATACTGCATCTTCGAGTCAAGGTATTTTCCCCACTGCAAAAATCCTTCTGAAAAAGATCTCCTAGCAGGTGTGGTGATGCATATCTCTAATCCCAGATACTGGGGAAGCTGAGACAGGCTCAATATTTGAGGACAAACTGGGCAAATTAGTGAGACTTGCCTCAAAATAAATGAAAAGGGCTGAGGTTTAACTCAATGATAGAGTACCCCTGGGTGCAATCCCAGTACTGCAAGAGAAAAAAAAAGGGTGGGGGGATGTCTGGGCACAACTGTAATCTCAATTTTGGGGAGGCTGCAGCAGGAGAATCATTTAAGCACACAAGTTTAAAATAAGCCTGGGCAATGCAGCAACACCTTTCTCTTACAAAAATAAAAAATTAAATTTAAAAAGTCTTTCCTTACTAGTGTATTTGACAATATAATAGGACAGTCTTAATAGTTATATGTAGGCAAAAAGATACCTACCTTCTTGGGTTTATGTTGATCCACAAAATCTCTAACAAACTGGTATCGTTGTTTGTATAGTGGAGGTTTAAACTTAATTACTTTCTCAGGACAAACTTCTTCAAAATTACCATCAATCGCACTATTGCACTGAAAGTTTTTAAATAAAAAAGAAGAGTTCTTAATCATGCATGACTTCAGAAATTAAATCCAGGGAGAACTATCATTATGGAGAATACACGAGTCATCAAAGACCCCTGTCCTAACATCATTAGGCAACATCATATCTCCTCCACGGTTCCCCTCCTGCATTTTAGCAGGTGAGAATCAGGCTAGGTCCTTCCCCTAGCTTAGTTTCAGCTGAAGGGAGCATTACTAAATGATGCATTGAATAAAAACAATTAGAAGCCTCCTAAACAGAGGACCTTTATGGAGTCAACTGCCAAAGCCCGTGGTCTAATTAGAAGACTAGAAAATGTTTGTGAAGACTCTCCAGTAACCTCTCTCAGGTTCCTCAATGACTACTTCTCTACCAGACTTTGACCTTAGTCCCAGTTCAATCTTTAGCCTGCATAGCCCAGTTTTAGTAAGAATTCTGCTAAATCAGTTAAAAGAAAATCTCACCCACTGGATATCTAATCACCCTCACAATCAAGTTTTTTTTAAATATTTTGTTTTAGTTGGACACAATACCTTTATTTTTATGTGGTGCTGAGGATCAAACCCAGCACCCCACATGTGCTAGGCAAGCGCTCTACCGCTGAGCCATAACCCCAGCCCACAATCAAGTTCTTCATCCCTCATCCTTAATGTATATCTAAGACCCTGGTCTGCCCTCAGCAGGAATCCTTTCAAGTCTGTTTAGCAAGAACCCTGTCACCTACCCCATCCTGATGAATCCTCTTAATTTTCCACCCACTACCCTACTCTCTCACACTCTACTCCTTAGATACATATTTCCAGCTGCCTTTGCTGTACTTATTCATAGTTAAGCCCTGTCAGCAATGTGCAAGAGTCCTAAATAATCTTTTTCTTTAACAGACCCCAACGGGAAAAAAAACAGAATTTGTAAGATTAATCAGTGAAAGCTTTTACTGCTGTTCCTATATACCAATATCACAAAGCATTAGACAAAAAGGCTCTTAATATCTAGAGTAATACTGTCCAAATAAAATACAAGCAGGGCTGGGAACTTAGTTTGGTGGTAGGACTTCCCTAGCACATGTGAGACCTTGGTTCCATCCCCTGCACCACAACACAGGGACCACACATGCTAGCTAGCAAGAGCTCTACCAGTGAGCTACAGCCCTAGCCCCAAATACTCATTTTTTAAACTTAAAGATAAATTCAGTTCCTTCCTCAGTTGCACTATATATGATAAGTGTATATATGATACACTTGCCGTGTATCAGATATACAGATTGGACAACAGGAATCTAAAGCCTAAGTACTATAAGTGTGGTCTGTTCCCCCACACCGCCAAAAAGTGGCATGGAAACAATAAAAATGCAAATCCTTAGCAGGGCAAGGTTCCTCAAATCTGTAATCCAGCTACTCAGGAGGCCTTAGCAGAAGGATCAAAAGTTCAGAGCCAGTCTGGGCAATTTAGGAGACACTGTCTCAAAAGGAAAAGGATTGGGGGTGTAGCTTAGTGGAACAGTATTTGCTTTGGTGTGTGAAAGGCCCTGGATTCAATCCCCAGTACTATAAATAGTTAAAAAAAAAAAAAAAAAAAACCTTTCTTGGGCCTTATCTCAAATCTCCTCAAACAGAATCTGCTGTATAAAATCTACAGGTGATGGAGAAAGGACAGGTTGGTAAGAGGGAGGAGATTTTCAGAGCATTCAAGTGGCATCCCTTCCCCCCCACCCCTTACATCCTTTTCAGTCATCTTTATGGTAACTGTAAACAATGGCACTGGGGGGAGGAGGTGTCATTTAACGTGCAGATGGTATTTTTGTTTTTGCAGTACTGGGGATAAAACTCAGGGACATGCTAGGCAAGTGCTCTCCCACTGAACTACATCTCCAGCACATGCAGATGGTATTATGATGAAGTTAGAGGGTATCTAAGATAATCAGTCACTCTGGCGGCCATCTTAGGTCCAACCACTTTCAGGGTAGAAATTTAGCTACATCACCAAGGCAATGCGCGTTAGGGTGGGGAAATAGAAGTGAGATAGGGATTTAGGATAAAAAAAAGATACAGTGAATCTTAAAAGAAACCCCCAAGAGCCACTAAGATGCAGAAAGCATGGTTGTAAATCTTCAGTGGCATGCCTTTGAAAAATGAGGAAAATACACACACTCAGGTGCAAAACTGTGCAGCTGCACCTTCAGTCCAGCCCCTAAATACAGCCTTTGTCTGGCTTGTGCTGAAATTCTTTTCTACTTCATATGCCAAGAAACCCACTGGTCCTGAATTTCCCCTCCCTTCTGGAAACTCCTTGAACCCTTGTCTGGAGGCACCTCTTCTCCCATAACAAGGATATAACATACTCAAAATTGAACAGTGGTTAATTCCAGGGAGGAAGTAGAAAAGTGAATTTTTATTTATTTTATTATTATTATTTTTTTTTTTTATCAACAATTGAACCCAGGGGTACTTAACCACTGAGCCACATCTCCAGCCCTTTTTATTTTTTAGTTAGAGACAAAGTCTCACTAAGTTGCTGAGGCTGGCTTTGAATTCCTGATCCTCCTGCCTCAGCCTCTCAAGTCACTGGGATTACAGGCATATGCCACCACACCCAGGTTTATAATATTTATGAATTACTTTTGTATTTTAAAAAGGCCCGAATTTTAAAATGTTTATAGGAGGCCGGGATGGTGGCACAACCTGTAAACCTAGCTACTTGGGAGGCTGAGATAGAAGGATCACTTGAGCCCATAGCTACTATATTAAGATCTTAACCATTTAGGTGGGCTTCTCTTTAGAATACCAGGCAAAAGTGGGGAGATGAAATCCTTGGGAGAAGATTAGGGAGGAGAAACAACTTTGGTAAAAATTAAAGGTAGGAGTGGCAAAAGTAATTTAGCCAAGCCAAACCTGGTAGCACAAACCTATAATCCCAGCAATTCTGGGGCCTGAGGCCAGCTACAGCAATTTATTCAGGCCCTAAGCAATTGAGTGAGACCCTGTCTCAAATAAAAAGGGCTAGGGATATAGCTCAGTGGTAAAGCACCCCTGAGTTCAATCCCTAGTACCAAAACAAAACATCTCCAGGCAATCCATTCATTTACATTAGAGAGAGTGTTGGGTTTGTTTTCCTCCCCCACCCCTTTTTCCTCAATACAGGGAGCTTTATCACTGAGCTACATCCCTAGTCCTTTTTATTTTTCATCCTTAAACAGGGTAGCTAGCACCTCTGTGCCCAGCTGAGACAGTTTGTTTAAATAAGTACCAACTGATGACAAAAACACTTAACTTTATACCCACAACTGTAGAAAATTTCATCAATATATAGCCTTGTTTCAATTAAGACTCCTGGAAATGCTAGAGCCTAAATGTGATGGATTTTGCATGCAATTTCCTCACAGTACACCACTGTAATAACTCCCAAGAGAAATAGAGGCAGGCAAGAAGGGTGGCATTTACCTACCTGTTCATTCTCTTCTTCCATCTTGTTTCCAGATTTTGTTGAGAACAAATGCAGATATATATCATTAAAGCTCTGTATCTGAGAATCAGCAGCGATTCAACTGTAAATACAAAATATTTACTTTTATTTATTCATTTGTTTTTGAAGTACTGGGACTCTAACCCAAGGGTACTCTACCACTGAACTACATCCCTAGCCTTTTTTGTTTTGGTTTGGTTTTGGTTGTTTTTTGAGACGGACCTGGCTAAATTGCCAGTCCAGCCTGGAACTTGCGATTCCCTACCCTCTTGACTCAGCCTCCTGAGTGGCTGGGCTTACAGGTATGCTCCACGCCCCTAGCCAAAACACTTGTTTTTTTAGCCACCTATAGGAAACAGCTGGCCCAGATGTAAAGAGAGAGAGCTTTCTCCTCTATGTGTTGCTATGCAGCCCACAGAATTTACCCAAGAAATATCGTTTCAGACATTAGCAAACAAGTCAGGATATCTGAACTTCACAGTATCAGACTCAGCTAAGTACAATAATACCCATTCTCTCCTTTTCCTGCTATTTGTTTAATTTGATGCACACTGAAACAAACTCCTGAGTTCTGCCTCTGCCTATTTCCCTGCTAAGATTCTCAATCTCATTCAAATTGCTTTCAATAACTCTATCAAACATCGTTAAATGAAATTTCGAGAGGGAAAAAGTGCCCTTAGTAAGTCAAAAGATACTGCAACATCGATCCAATTCACTCCCGGACTTGAATTTAAATTTCTGGCTCTCCATAGCACTAGTCCCCATAAACTAGAACTTAGCCCGAAATTTAGGCACCATGTCAACAACTAGCTTTTAATAATTCCCTGACACGTATTACGAAACCCTGTTCATGCGAGCCTAGGCTCTATCTTGGTGGCACCTCAGTCCTAACATCTGTTACCTTTGAGAAGGAAGCACACCAAGCAGAAAAGCAAAGAGCAGAGGACGGAGCGGATTAAGCAGAGCAGCAGCCGTATTTAACTCCAGGCCCCGCCCCCGACGCCCGCGCACGCGCAGCCTCGCTACGTGACGTTACCCGCCTGCGGCCACACCTGCGCACCTCATACCTGCGCCGCGCATCGAAGTTTTGCGCTCTCGGCGTCGGTACTGGTTCTTAGCGTCGGCCCCGGCATGCGAAGCCCCACAGTGCGCCTGCCCCATCCCTCCTTGCTCCTCACTCCCAGGCGTCGGTTTGGGGTTTTTTAACGGCCGCAGTGGCGCATGCCCCGAAGCTATTTTCAAGGTCCTCACCCGAACCCTGCCGGGCACTACGACCTCCACCCCGCCGCATCCCGAGATCGCGCAGCTGTGATCCGCCTTCGCCGGGTCCCGTGACTGATGGATGGAGAGGGCGCTGCGCGGAGCTCGTCCTCAGGCCGGGAGTAAGGGTGGCTGTTGCGTCCGTGGCATTCCCGGTCCGAGGTTCCCAGTGCGCCCCAAAGACCTGAAAACGGTCCTGGCCAATGGAAAGCGGCTACCGGAGCAGCCGGGCTCAGCGCGAGCCTGCCGGCGTCCAGTGTCTGAAAGAGCCGCCGCTCTGATCCCATAACATTTATTTGCAGGAGGGACTTAAGCGACTGCTAGGCTGGTAAAGTTGGTCTGAAAACACCTGAACTCAGAAAAATGTTCTTTCAATTCCCAGCTCGACTCCTGCCCACCCACCCCAACTTCACATACACACAGATTGTGGAAAGAATATCTGGTCTCTCAGAAAACTTTAATAGTTTTCTCCTTTCTCTCAGAGACTCAACACTTATATAAATAAGTACAGCACTTACCTGTTGGTGATTAAAGAGGGTGGGGGAAGGGGGCGACGGTGTCTTTGAAAGAAATCTTACTCCTATTTTAGAAATCAAAAGTTGGTGTTTACTATTCAATTAATAGCCTATTCGTATACCATAATGGGCCAGGGATGTAGCTCAGTGGTAGAGGGCTTGCATAGTATATTTACATACCATAAAAGACATTGAAACTGTATTTTCTAACACAGGCATGTAATGCCTACTGTATGCAAAAAAAAAAAAAAAAAATTCTAGCAGTTTTGGGGTAGCACAAAGATGGATTACACAAATCTTGGCTTTGGTAATTTGGAGTCTAGTCTTATGGACAAAAATAGTGTATAACTCAAAAACAAAAAAAGTGTAACTCAAGGTAAGCTTCACAGATGCAGTGATGATGTTACATCACAGTTTGAGAGATTCCTGTTGGCCTAGGGAAATGCAGTTGAAATACTCTTTGTTAAAGGAACAATTCCTTACTACAGGATTTTTGTTGTTGTTGTTTTATTTACTGGTACTAGGGATTTAACCCAGGGATTCTTTAGCACTGAACCACATCCCGGTCCTTTTCATTTTTTTGAGACGGGGTCTCACTAAATTGCTTAGGTTGGTTAAGTTGTTGAGGCTGGCCTGGAATTTGTGATCCTCCTGCCTCAGTCTCCTGAGTGCCTAGGATTCCAAGCATGCACCACATTGCCCTGCTCATGGTATTTTTTAAATGAAACCTCTAAAAGTAAGTGATGGATGCATTTCTGGGTATCTACTAAAAAAGAATTGAAAAGGGAACAAACATATTTCTACACCAAAGTTCACAGTGGCAATATTCACAGTAGCTAAAAGGTGGAAATGCCGGTAAATGAATGAATGGATAAACAAAATGTGGTGTAGATATACAGAGGGAAACTGTGGTCCACACCTGTAATTCCAATGCCAGGGATTATAGGAGTACATAGCCACGCCCAGCTATATATTTATACACACACGTTACATATTAGATTCTAAGGAATTGTCTCGTTGAGCCAATTTTTTTTCCTTCTGTACTTGTGATTAAACCCAGGGTACTTTACCACTGAGCTACATCCCCAGCCGTTTTCATTTTTTATTTTGAGATAGGGTCTTACTAAATTATTCAGGGCCTGGCTAAATTGTTTAAGCTGGCTTTGAATTTTCAATCCTCATGCCTCAGAATGTGTGTATATATATTTTAATATATACACACATTCAAGTCCCTGAGTTTATATGACTGTGGCACTGTACCCAGCATAAGAAAATTTTAAAAGTTAATAAATGAACTATTCTGGACTCCTGGATCTAGAGTTTCTGCCTCATTGGCTAGAAGGCCCATTTATGAACTTGTATTCTTATGACCCGTTTCCTCCAAATTTGCCTATTTCACCATTCTCCTGATCTCCTACCAGGCTATGAGCCAAGTCCCAGACCTCATCCTTGGCTGTATTCACTTCTGCCCTTCCCACATTTGGACAATCACCAAACTTGATCTTTTCAAGCTGTCACATGCATCTGTTCTTTCCAACAACCAGTACTTGAGTTTAGCCTTTGTCATCCAATTTTGGTCATCATAACTCATTTTATCTTCCACCATATTATAATTTCCACTGAGATAGAAAGTTGTATCTTCATGAGTTTGAAGTCACATAAAACTTATGTACTGATTTTAAGTACTGATGCTACTCCTTAATGTTTGGAAATTTACTTATTCCAAGCACAGAGGTTTTTTGTTATTGTTGTAACTGTTGTTCATTCAGTGAAAAATAAAAAATGAGATTACCTGTTTGGCAAATAGGTGTATACAGCATGTATTATGGATTGAGTATTGGTTTGAATGGAAAAAGGAAGCGAGGCACAGTGGTGCATACTTGTAATTCTGTAATCTCAGTGATTTATTGAGACTGGGAAGGCTAAGGCAGGAGGTTGGCAAGTTGAAAGCCAGCCTTAGCAACTTAGTGAGATCCTGTCTCTAAATTTTAAAAAATGAAATAAAAAGGGTTGGGGATGTAGCTCAGTAGTAAAGCATTCCTGGGTTTAACCCCCAGTATAATAATAATAATAAAAAAAATTATCCTGAGCCAGGCACCATGATGTGCACCTATAGTCCTAAACTGCTTGGGAGGTTGAGGCAGGAGGATCACTTGAGCCCAGGAATTGGAAGCCAGCTTGGGCCACCCTGTCTTTTAAAAAAAAAAAAAAAGTTATCCTGATGTTAGCTTGGCATGATGCTCACAATAAGATGAGACATTTGGCGATCTTGGGAAAGAGTAATTATATTTTTGCTTTTAAGGAAAATGTAAATAGTTTTAGACCAGAGGAAAGATTGTGACAGATTAAGATCCATAAATTTATTCACTCTCCTTTTGAATCTATATGAATTGTTTTTGTTTTGTTTTGGTTTGGGTTTTTTTTTTTTTGGGGGGGGGGGGGTTACTGGGGATTGAACCCAGGGGCACTTAACCACTGAGCCACATTCTCATCCCTTTGTATTTTTTTTATTTGAGACAGGGTCTTGCTAAATTGCTTAGGGCCTCACTAAGTTGCTAAGGCTGACTTTGAACTTGTGATCCTCCTGCCTCAACCTCCCCAGCCTCTGGGATGATAAGCTTATACCACTACACCCGCCTTGTTTTTGTTTTTTTGAGATAGGGTCTATGTTGCCTATGTTGTCCAGGCAAACTTCAAATTCCCATCTTGCTGGGCTTCCTCCCCAGACCTTACTTAAGTCCTCCCTAAATTGCTGAGGCTAGCCTTTAACTTGCAATCCTCCTACCTAAGCCTCCAATTTTACTGTATTACAAATTTATACTACCTTGCCCTGTTCAAAATAAGAAATTTTTTAAAAGGTGTGGGGGTAACCAGGCGTAGTGACACATGTCTGTAATTGTAATTTTATAAGCATAATTTTTAAGTTTTTCTGAAACACATTGTATAAACTTCAGCCCTTTAAAAAATAAACTATTTCTGGCCACGTGCCTTTGCACATGGAGGCCACAATTTCAAAGCCAGCCTTAGCAATTTGTCGACACCCTAAAAAAACTGTATCGGTACTGCCAAGATCAAGATCTGGAGAAAAACTGCTTCCACACAGCTCAATTACTCTAATCAATCCTGAATTTATTAGTCAATATTCTCCATAAAAACAGAAAAAACAAGCTGGGCATAATGGCACACACCTGTAATCCCAGCTATTTGGGAGGTTAAGACAGGAGGGTTGCAAATTGGAGGCCAACCTTGGCCATTTAGTAAGCCCTGTTTCAAAATGAAAACTAAAAAGAACTGGAGATGTATAGCTCAGTGGTAAAGCGTCCCTGGGTTGAAACCCTAGAACACCAAAACAAACAAAAAATAGAATCAACAGGATGTGTGTGTGTGTGTGTGTATGTATTTATATTTATATTTTTGTACCAGGGATTGAACCCACAGGTGCTTAACCACTGAGCAACACATCCCCAGCCCTTTTTATTTTTTGTTTTGAGACAGGGTCTTGCTAAGTTGCTTAAGGCCTCACTAAATTGCTGAGACTAGCTTTGAACTTGCAATCCTTCTGCCTTAGCCTCCCAAGCCACTAGGATTATTGGCATTCTATCATGCCTGGCTATATATTTTAATATATACACACATTCAAACATACTGAGAGAGATTTTATTATAAAGAATTGGCTCCTTGAATCAATTTGTTTTCTTTTGTACTTGTGATTGAACTCAAGGGTATTTTTTCACCGAACTACATACCCAGCCTTTTTAGTTTTTGAGACAGGGTCTAACTAAGGGCCTCCTACCTGAGACTGACCTCAAACTTGCAATCCTCTTGCTTCAGCCTCCTGAGCCCTTGGGATTACAGGCATGCTCCACCATGCCTAGGCTTGTGCCCAATTCCCTAAAATAAATTAGAAATAAGATTTAAGGAGCCAGACATGGTAATCCCAGCATTTTAGGAGACTGAGGCAGGAGAATCACAAGTTCAAAGCCCTCAGCAATTTAGTGAGGTCCTGAGCAACTTGGGAGACCCTGTCTCAAAAAGGGTTGGGGGTTTGGCTCAGTGGTTAAGCACCCCTGGGTTCATTCCCCATTACTAAAAAATAAAAATTTATGGAGTCCCTGTTTCAAAATAAAAAGGACTGTAGTTCAGGGGTAAAGCACCCTAGGTTCAATCCCCAGCAACCATCTAACAAACAAACAATGAAAAACAGATTCAAAACAGTTCAAAATCTGCAGGATAGATAGGCAGCCTGGCCGCTTAGGGGAGAGTTACAGCTCAAGTCCAAAGTCAGTCAGCTGAAGAATTCTCTTTTGCTGGGTGGAGGTGGGCACAGGTGGAGGAGGGATAGTGTGAAGAAGGAATTAGTATTTGTTCTATTGAGGATTTCAACTGATTTTATTAGGCCCAGCCACATTATATAAGGAGGATAGTTTGCTTTACTCAAATTCTTCTGATTTAAATGTTAATCTCATCCAAAACATACTTTCACAGATTTTTTTCATGTTAATATTGGACCAAATATTTGGGCAACTTGGTCCAGAAAAGTTAAAATAAAAAATAAAATCATCCATCACAATTCCATTTTCCCAGTACAGTATGCCAGTGCTTTGAGCAAATGATTTCCTCAACTCTGGAGCTGCACAGGGCTCAACCTCAGCAGATGTACTCAGTGTGTCCAGGTCCCATTTTTTGGGAGCAATAATCTAGTTAGCCCATTTTGAATAAGCCTCCATTCCTCATTCAGTCACATATAATAGTGGAGGAGATGTTTGAGCTCACAGGAGTGTGTACTGCTGTTTCTCTAGTATTATGAGAGAGATGATTGGAAATATACAAGCACATTGGAGCACTGAAGTATTAAGCTTTCCCTTTTAGTACTTTTCTTTGAACCTCAGTTTCTTTATAGAATGACAATAAGAAACATATTGGGATCAGGGTAAACAGTGGTAGAAAACTTGCCTAGCATGTGGGAGGACCTGGGTTTTTTCTATAGTGTTGGGGTTCAAATCCAGAGCCCCACACATGCTAAGCAAATATTTACCACTGAGCCATATCCCAGCCTTGGAACCTCCTGGGTTTGATCACCAACACCAGAAAAAAAAGTCAACATGACCCTTTACCACCAAATTGATGATCTGATCCCAGAAATAAGGTAGGCAACAGGAAAAGTTTTCTTAGAAATGTTCAGTCAGGGTTCTTACTTGCAAACAATAGAATTCACTCAGGTTAGTTTAAGCAAATTGTGTTTTATTATAGGCTATCCATACCTAATCTCTCGGTCAACTTTATCTATCTATCTATCTATTTATTTATTTATTTATTGGTACTGGGGATTGTCAGGAGATTAATTCTGGATATGGGGCTGCCTTCATGCCTTGCTCACTTGTGAATCTAATTCTCCTAAGCATGTATCTAATGGACTGAGCGTAGCTTATTTCTCACGGCAAGAATCTTGAGACTGTTCCTGGTGGTTGGATTATGTTCATTGCTCTTGTGACTGTGAGAGAAGATTCCAAGTAAGACATGAGACATAGTAAAAGTGTAGCAAAATTTATTAGAAGGGCAAGAAGAAAGAAGGAAGCACCCTCAAGGGTGAGGGGGGTCCTCTTAGAGAGGAGAGTGACAGTTTCCTGCTTTGTTTCCCAGCTTTTATTGGAGTTAAAGGGGCAGTTTCCAGAGGGTCCCACACCAACACCACTTATTAACTATAGATTGGCAGTTGGATTTTATCCGATTTTTAAATCCCTATTGCCTATGTCTTACTCATGAGTGTCCAACTGAAACTCACGGAGATGAAAATTTATAATTATAAAAAATTAAATAACATGTGAAGGACCTAAAGGCAACTTTGGTCACCCTTCCCTACACCACGCAATTTTTATCTGGAACTTGACTTCACAGACCTTGAGACCATTGAGCTCTTCAGTCTCTGATCAGGGCAATCTTTTTGTTATCAAAGAAGGAGTCTTGTGCAAATACTCCTCAGTCCTGTGAATAATATGCTATTCAGGGCTGTTATCTTAAGTCAGTGTAGGACCAGGATGACTTTATATAATTTGTCTTTTTAAAAAACATATTGAGAGGTAGGGTCTCAGTGGTGGTGCACACCTGTAATCCCAGTGGCTTAGGAGGCTGAAGGCGGATCACAAGTTCAAAGCCAGCCTCAGCAATTTAACCAGGCTCTATGCAACTTAGTGAGACCCTGTCTCAAAATAAAAAATGTAAAGAGCTGGCTCAGTAGTAAAATACCCCTGAGTAGTTCAATTCCCAGTATTAGGGGGAAAAAATGATCTTGGGACCTAAAATTTTTAGGGGATAGAGGTGGGAAGATAACTATCATGTGGAAAATTATAGAAATGTAAGGAGGGTCTTCAACTACAAAATGGCATGATTTCCCCCCTTGGCATGTGGCTCAGTGGTACAGCACTTGCCTAGAATGTATCGAAATTGAACCCAGCACCACAAGAGGAAAAAAAAGGAAGAAAAGTATGCTTTTATGTCTCCAGCCACAAAAGCCATAGGAAGAGTCAAGAAGAGTTAGATAACAATTCATAGTTAAATAGTAACAAAACAACAATTAGTACTTTTATTATAACTAACTTTTGCTAAACTATTGTGTGTACTCTAATGCTTTTCCCATATCACTCATTTAATCTTCCTAAGAATCTGCAAGCTGATTAATTACATTTTACAGATGAGAAACAGATTTAGTTACTCAGGATCATAATAAGCTCCATAAGCAGCAGAAATGGGCTATAAACCAGATCATTTTGGCTCTCATCATGCTTTGTTTGGAGCTAGGCGCTAAGATTTTCTCCCTTAGTGAAAAATGACCTTTGACAGGTACAAACAATTTGTGCATGTGTGTGTGTCACAGGGCTGGGGAGTAATTGGGATTAAATAGAGGGTCTCACACATGCTAGGCAAATGCTCTATCATTTTTTGAGACAGGATTTTGCTCAGTCATTCAAGCTGACCTAACTTTCCAACCTCCTGCCTCAGTCTCCTAAATATCTGGTTACAAGAGTGTGCCACCACACCTCAATTCAAATTCCCCCTCTGAATTAGCTTTATAATTGAAAGGAAAGTGACCACAACACTCAGAGTAACCAAGAGATCTTTATTGCAGCCGTGCAACAGAGGAGAAAAGAGAGAAAGAGAGAGAGAGAGAGGAAGCCCGCGCAAGAGAGAGACAGAGAAACCAAGAGAGAGCAAAAGAGAGAAAGCAAGAGAGAGAGGGGCCCGGCAGGAGGGAGTTTTTATAGCCCAAATCTAATGAGGTCTCTGGGTCTGCAAGCTGCCTTGTTGGCACAAGGTGGGTAACGTGTTCGGCCTTGAGCAGGGAGCTGAGTGTTCAGCCTTGAGCGGGGGCTTGGGCGTTTGGGCTTGAAGCAAACAGGTGATAAAGAGCCAGACAGAGGGTTGGAGTGACCAGGTCACCCTGCAGCTAACTTTGTTTGGCATGCCCTGCAGACAACTTACTCAGCTTGTCCTGCACCTAACAATAATATTACTTTAAAAATTGTTTTTTAGTTGTAGAGGGACATAATACTTTTATTTATTTTTATGTGATGCTGCGGATTGAACCCAGTGCCTCTTACATGCTAAGCAAGAGTGCTATCACTGAGGTACCAGCACAGCCCCATGTTACTTTTTCCTTTACTATTAAGCTGAATAGTTGTGACATGTGTTCATTCCCTATTTATGATTAACTTGTTTTGTTTTGATTTGTGTGGGTGTTGGAGATTAAACCCAGGGCTTCATGCATATTAAGCACTTGCTCTATCGCTGAGGTATACCTTCGACCTGAGTTATGCTTTTTAACTTCAAGTGGAAGTTGAAGTTAACAGACATGGCTTAACTTTTCAGCAATAACAGACTTTTTGTTTTCTTGTTGTGATATTGTAGATTGAACCCACCAGTGCTCTATCACTGAGCTACTATATCTTCAGCCCTTTTAAAATTTTGAGACAGGGTCTCACTGAGCTGCTGAGTCTGGCCTGGAACTTGTGATCCTTCTGCCTCAGCCTCCACACCTGCTCGGATTATAATTGCCCACACACCGTGCTCAGATAAAAGCATATTGTTTATTTTTATTTATTTATTGGTACTGGGGATTGAACCCAAGGGTGCTTAAACTCTGAGACACATCCCAAGCCCTTTTTATTTAAAAAAAAATTTTTTTTAGTTTTAGATGGACACGATATCATTATTTATTTATTTATTTATTTTTAATGTGGTGCCCAGGGCCTCATGCATGCAAGGCAAGCACTGAACCACTGAGCTACAACCCCAGCCCCACCTTTTATTTTTTAACTTTGAGATGGGATCTCACTAGGTTACTTACAGCCTCACTAAATTGCTGATACTGGCTTCTAACCTGAAATCCTCCTGCTTCAGCCTCCAGAGCCACTGGGATGATAGGTGTATGTCACCCCTCCTGGCAAAAGTGCATTTTTTAAAACAATGAATTCTCAAATATGTTCGGGGGAATGATGAAAGGCCCAGGTTTGCATTAAAATAAGATATGGCTTGGGGCTCAGTGGTAAAGCATTTGCCCAGAACGCAGGCAAGGCCCTGGGTTTGATCCCCAGCACTAAAAAACAAAACAAAACAAACAAACCTGCAAAACAGAAAAACAACTATCCTTTTTCTCCACCTGAAATCCCATTAACTGTCTCATTACAAGATAATGTCTGTCTTTGATTCATTCAAACTCCAAACAGAATCATTTTAGCCAGGTATAGTGGTGCTCAACTGTAATCCCAGCTATTTGGGAGGCTGAGGCAGGAAGATCATTTGAGCCCAAGAGTTCAAGATCAGCCTGGGTAACAAAGTGAGACTCCTGTCTCAGGAAAAAAAAACAAAAGGCAAACCAACATTACAATGCCTCAAAATTATCTACACTCCCCATTCTGCCCCTCTTCTATAAAAAGGGGGTATAAAAATAGCGAATTATGCTCACTTAGTGGGTCATTACACTATGTGATGTTTCCTATGTGTCCTTCTCCAATCAATCTATCTTTGTCAGTTTATTCCAGCAAACCTTCAGAGGATGGCCAGGTGTGGTGGTGCATGCCTATAATCCCAGCTACTAGAGACTGAAAAAGGAGAATCACAAGTTTAAGGCCAGCCTCAGCAATTTAACAAGACCTTGTCCCAAAATAAAAAATAAAAGGGGGTGGGGTGTAGCTCAATGCTGTAGTGCTCCTGGCTTTAATGCCCAGTACCACACAAAAATAAATAAATAAATAAATCATTTGATCTTTGTACTAGGTTTGCAAATCCTCAGAATTTCCTGATTGATAATATTTTTGTTATTCAAATTGGATCCTGAGTGTTTATGCTAATTAGGCAGCTCTTGGTTGGCTTGTAAATAGCAAAAGCTAATAAGATGACTCAGGATGGAGGAAGACCACAGTAAAATAATCAATCCTCTGATTAGAAAGGGTTGGAGCTTTGGGTTGGGATTATGGCTCAGTGGTAGAGTGCTTGCCCAGCATATGGGAAGCACTAGGTTTGATTCTCAGAACCACATAAAAATAAATAAAATAAAGGTGTTGTGTCCATCTACAACTAAAAAAATTTAAAAAAAATTTTTTTTAAAAAGAAAGGTTGGAGCTCTAAGTCCTGAGATATCATGGAGGGGCTAGAGCAAATGATCCAGTCAATTGTGATTACTTAATGAGACCACAATAAAAACCCTGGTTACCCCAAGCTCAGGTGAGCTTCCATGTTTGGTAACTACACTGATAGGGTGTACTATCCTGAGCACATTTGAGACTCTTGGAGATTTGGCCCTCTCTTCATTTAGCTGGTCCAGATTTGTGTCCTATATGGTAAGTTGTAAGTACTACACTATTGAGTTATGAGTTATTTTTGCAAACTATGGATTTTGAGGGAATTCTAGAAACCCAAAGTGTATAATCATTTCCCCATAAAAGCAAGTAGTCCTATAATCCGAAGGAATCTTGTTTCATCTTTTTATAGTGTCAGAGATTAAACCTAGAGACTTACCTGTGCAAGGCAAAAGCTTTATGGCTCAGTAACATCCCAATCATATCTCATTATTTATTATTATTATTGCTATTTTTGCAGTGCTATGGATCAAACCCAGGGCCTAGGATATGCTAGCCAATCACTCTACCAGAAAGCCACACCCCAGCTCCCATTCTCATTGTTTTAATATGCAATTCCCTAATGACATATGATGAATATCTTTTCACATGGTTATTTTTCACCTGTAAGGTGTCTGTTAGGTACTTAGCCCATTTGGGGAGGGGATACTGGGAATGAACCCAGAGTCACTTTACCACTGAGCTACATCCCCAGAACATTTTATTTTCTATTTTAAGACAGGGTCTCGCTAAGTTGCTTAGAGCCTAAGTTGCTGAGGATGGCCTCAAATTTGCAATCCTCCTGCCTCAGCCTCCTAAACTGCTCAGATTACAGGTGAGCACAGTGGTGCCTGCCTGCCTGTTTAGCCCATTTTTAAATTGGCTTATTAATTTTCTTTTTCGGTACCAGGGAATTGAGCCCAAGGGTGCTTAACCACTGAGCCATACCCCCAGCCCTTTTTATTTTTTGAGATAGGGTCTCGATAAGTTGCTTAGGACTTCACTAAATTGCTGAGGCTGGCTTTGAACTTGTCATCTTTCTGTCTCAGCTTCCTAAATTGCTGGGATTACAGGCATGAGCCACCAAGCCTGGCTAGAGGATGATTTAACCAGAAATTAGAGACTAGTTTATGCCATATAGCAAGACCCCATCTCAAACAAAATTTTAATTAGTTGTAAAGGATCTAATTTGTTATGCATTACAAATATTGACATTTGAAAATATATATATATTTTTTTTTTTTGGTAAGGAAACTTTATTTAGCTTACAGTTTGGGAGGCTGAAAGGTCACATGGCATGGCATGGGCTTTGTGAGAGCCCTCTTGGCTGCATCAGGATTGAGTGGGCCCATTGGTTCAGCTTCTGGTAGTGTTATTCATGCTGACAGAATTCCAGGGTGGCACAAGGCATCATATGGGAAAAGAAGTATATCTGTGTGTATCTGTCTGCTCCACTCTTTTGAAGATATTCAGTGAAGGCTGTTTCCTCTTTTGGAGGTGGCCTGCTCCACATACCTCAGAGCTTTACTTCTATTTCACTGAATAAATCCTTTATGCTCTTTCTTTTTTTTAACTTTTTATTTTTTTAATATTTATTTTTTAGTTGTACTTGGACACAATACCTTTATTTTATTTATTTATAAATAAATAAATAATCGATCATAGGTGCTAAGGCCTGCATTTGCTAGGCAAGCACTCTACTGCTGACCCACAACTCCAGCCATATTTTTTATTTTTTGATACTGGTGATTGAATTCAGTGGATGCAGTCCTTTTTATTATTTTATTTTGAGACAGGGTCTTGCTAAATTGCTTAGGGCCTCATTAAGTTGCTGAGGCTGGCTTTGAATTTGTGATCCTCCTGCCTTAGCTCCCAAGCCTCTAGGATTACAGTCATGTGCCACCATACCCAGCTCCAGACTGGTCTTGAATTTGCATTCCTTTTGTTTCAGCCTCTCAAGTAGCTGGGATTACATGCTCAGGCCATTGTGCCCCTACACCATTCATTTTAAATGACAACGCCCACCCCCTGCACCCCCAATTTTGTGTTTTGGATTCTGGGGAATCAAACCAAGGGCTTTGACCATGCAAAACATTGCTCTTATCACTGGAGCTACACCCCCAGTCCACAAAAGAAAATTCTGGCTAGTCTTCAGAGTCATTCATTTTTCTGAACACCAATGCCAACACTTAGGAAATGGCATTTTGCCTGGCACAGTGGCACATGCCTGTAATTCCAGGGGCTCAGGAGGCTGAGACAGGAAGATCACAAGTTCAAAGCCAGTCTCAGCAATTTAGCAAGGCCATAAGCAATTTAGTGAGACATTGTCTCAAAAAGGGCTAGGGAGGCTGGGGATGTGGCTCAAGCGGTAGCGCGCTCACCTGGCATGCGTGTGGCCCTGGTTCAATCCTCAGCACCATATACAAAATAAAGATGTTGTGTCCGCCAAAAAATAAATATTAAAACTCTCTCTTTTTAAAAAAATTTTTTTTTTGAAAAATAAAAAAAAAGGGATGGGGATGTAGCTCAGTGGTAAATTGTCCCTAGGTTAAATCCCAGTACCAAAAAAAAAAAAAAAAATTGCATGATGAGTTGCGTACCTTTTTTTTTTTTTTTTTTTCAAAATGGGAGATCTATGGGAAAAGGAGGAGGCAGGAACAGAGAACTAGTATTATACCACTGATCTTAGGCAGACTGATTTTATTTATTGTATTTATTTACTTTTTGCAGTACTGGGGATCAAACCCAGTATCTCACACATGCTAAGCAAGTGCAAATTATATGCAATGTTCTCATAGGCTACATGAAGTACTTTTATTTTTGATATGTGGGTCTTGCTATGTTGCCTAGTCTAGTCTGGAACTTGTGGGCTCAAGTGATCTCCCCATCTGGCTGCCCAAGTAGTTACATACACTCCCTGTTTAAAGAGACTTTTTTTTTTTTCATTTTTATATTTTTGCAGTTATGGGGTTGGAGCCCAGTGCCTCACACATACTAGGCAAGTGCTCTGTTAGCAAGGGACTTTATTTACTTATTGGTACTAAGGATTAAACCTGGGGTCTCATGCATACTGGGCAAGAGTTCTAACACTGAGGTACATGCCCTGCCCTTTTCACTTTTTTAAAAAAATATTTTTTAGTTGTAAATGAACACAATACCTTTATTTATTTATCTTTTTTTAAAAAATATTTTTAGTTGTAGATGAACACAATATCTTTATTTTATTTTTTATGTTTTGCTGAGGTTTAAAACCAGTGCCTCATGCATGTGAGGCAAGCACTCTACCACTGAGCTACAACGTCAGCCCTTGTTTATCTTAATGTGGTGCTGAGGATTGAATCCAGGGCCTCACACATGCTAGGTGAGAGCTCTACCACTGAACCACAACCCCAGTCCCCCTTTTCACTTAAAAAGAAAAAAAAATTATTCACTTTTTGTGGTACTGGGGATGGAATGCAAGGTCTCACAGAAGCTGGGCAAGTGCTCTACAACTGAATCACATCCTCAAACGTTCTTTTTTTTTTTTTTGAGACAGTGTGCCCCCCAGGCCTTGTTCCTTCCCTGTGTATATGCTGTTGAAATTTAAGATTGCTCCCTTGAAACTTCCCAAGTCAAGTTTCTAGTAAAAGCCAGGTGTGGTGGTACATACCTATTATCCCAGGTACTCTGGAGGCTGAGGCAAGATCAAAGTTTGAGGCTAGATGAGCAACTTACAAAGATCCTGCTCAAAATAAAATGAAAAGGGGTGGGGATATAGCTCAGTGATAGAGTATTTGTCTAGCATGTGTGAGGATCTGGTCTCCATCTCCAGTACAACAACAAATAAGGGCTAGTGGATTTTGGCAATTAGGATTCCATAGTAAGCCATCCAAGGTTTTTGAGAAGGATGATGATACATTTTTTAAAATTATTCTGACAATTTATGAAATATGACTATAATCAGAAAACACTGTCAATATTAGTCTTAAAATTAGATTTTGAGATCATGGATGTAATCATGTATATGATTTTCCCCCCCCCCAACACTGGGAATTAAATCCAGGTCTCTTGCATGCTAGACAAGCACTCAAGCACTGAGCTGTAGCCCCAGCCCCTGTTCAACAATGACATTTGGGGTAGGGGTGGGGTGCTGGGATTGAACCCAGGACCTAGCAAATGGTAAGCACAAGTTATATCATTAAGTCACACTGCTAGCCTGACTTTTCCTAAAATCCCTAACTGGCCTGTTTTATTGGAAGCATTTAGCAACCCTTTCCAGGCACTTCAGTCATTACTCCCTGTTAATATACCTCTTAGCTGCTGTCAGTTGAATATTTATATTTAGCACCTATAAGTCTGATCTTCCCTGCTTCTGTGTATGCTCAGGCTGTTCTCTGCCATTTATAAAACTGCCTGTCTGGATTTCACCTGAGAAACTTCAGTGCTCTCTTTAGCCTTCTTTTTTGCAAATTGACAAATATTCACAATCTGTAGTTACATTCTCCTTATTGCCCCCACTTTGGGAGTAGCCAAGAAATTCAACAAGTCTTTAAAATGTCAAAATGTGGAGCTGGGGTTAGCTCAGTGATAGAGCACTTGCCTCATACATGTGAGACAGTGGGTGTGGGAGGCACTGGGTTCCATCCTCAGCACCACATATAAGTAAATATATTTTTTAAAAAAGGAAAAAGAAACATGCAGAAACAATTTTTTGTTAAATATATTTATTTTCTAGTTATAGGTGGACACAATATATTTATTTTATTTTTACGTGGTGCTGAGGATCGAACCCAGTGCTTTACGCATGCTAGGCGAGCGCTCTACCTCTGAGCCTCAACTCCAGCCACAGAAACAATTTTTTAAAAATGTGGTAGTCTGCAACATGAATGGTGTACTCCAAGAAATAAACTATTTGACCGGTATCTTTATATCCGTGTGGATTTTTAAAAAATAATTTTCATTCTTCTTACCCTAACCACTAAGTTCTTAACAAAACATACCGTTCGAAGTAAATATTTACAGTCTACAACACAAATCTTTACACCTGCAAGCATGAGAAAGATCTTTTCAGTCTTTTTATGGGTAAAAATAAAACCCAAAGGTATTATTCTGTGTATAACCTTCTCTTAGTTCTCAAACACTAGGAGTCTTCTGTTAGCAGTGGGTTTAAGAGCTGAAACTGATCACTTTTACACCGTTTGTTCACTTCCTCTGCCTCATTCCTTGCCCGAGACAGGGGCAAAGGACAGGTAGTCAGTAAATGATCAGGTCAGAAAGATGAGGGCTTATTTCGAGGACCCGATCCTCCCTAGATACACATCACCCCTATGTCTAGCCCAATACATTCGTTAAAACTGAAAGATCTGGAGAAGAAAGCAATGGCTTGAGCCAGATGCCTGAAACATTCTACTGGTAGCTTCAGGTATGCTAAGTAGTTCCTTTAAAGGTCACAACAGCCCAGCAAAATGTTATCGCAGTCTTATGTTCAGGCTTAAACATTAGACCTCAGGTCATACACTACATCCCTGCAAAGGACAGAAACATCTTTTATGGGAATCACATGGGGAAGTAGAGTCACTGATAATCTTTGAAGAATCTTAAAACAGCGAACTCGGCGAAGACCTCCGACACTTCCCCAGAGCTAGACACTAATTGAAAAGCCCATTGCAGTGATGCAAAACCGTTTCCTGCCCGACTCTCGCGAGAAGAAACTAGGTCCCCAGACGAAACGCTAAAACATACAGATTGGGCCTAGAACGTCCTTCCCCATCGTCCCCAAATCCTCCCGGGAAATCTAACAGTCGGGCAAAGGAGGCCACCTCGATGAGTCCAGCGCGCAGAGAACGCGCGGAACCAGGAAGAGGAATAGCTAGCCCACCCAAGTGTTTCTGATTGGCTGCCGGCTTAGCTTGGAACGCTGGGGCGTATGACGTCACATCCGCCGAGCCCGCCATCTTGTTCCCAGGGGCAGTTGGCGGAAGAGATCGCGCTCCCTGGCCACCGGCTTGCCTTCTTCCTGGAGTTCTCGCAGCCCGCATCTCGGTGTCTGCTCTCGGCCGGGGGTCCATTTTCGGGGTCAGGGTTGCCCTCTCTCGCCTTGCTGGGGCACAGCGAGGCGGCCCCCTCTTCTGACGGCATTCCATGGAGTAGGGTCCCGGACCGTTGTCCCGAAGAGCGAGATCGAGCTTCGCCCCCTCCCCCCTCCCTTCTCCCTCCCTCCTTCCTTCCGTCGCAACATGGCTAACAACAGCCCCGCGCTGACAGGCAACTCGCAGCCGCAGCACCAGGCAGCCGCGGCCGCGGCCCAGCAGCAGCAGCAGCAGTGCGGCGGCGGCGGCGGCGCCACGAAGCCGGCGGTCTCGGGCAAGCAGGGCAATGTGCTGCCGCTGTGGGGCAACGAGAAGACCATGAACCTCAACCCCATGATCCTGACCAACATCTTGTCGTCGCCTTACTTCAAAGTGCAGCTCTACGAGCTCAAGACCTACCACGAGGTGGTGGACGAGATCTACTTTAAGGTACGAAGCCTCTAGGCCTTGGGCTTGGGGGTAAGTTCAGAAGAGGTATGGAGGAAACCGGCGGAGGCGGCCCCCGAGATCTGAGGATTTGTGGGTGGGGGAAGGTCGGGCGGAGGGGGAGCTGTCGCCTGTAGCCTGTCAGGGAGGGGTCGGGCTGGGGCCGCCCTCTCGTTTCCTTTTCAGATTTTAGAGCCAGGAGAGCCCGCCACTTTCGATATTTCTCTTCCCCCAACCTCCTGCCTACCCCTGGGGGATGTTGGGCAAGAGGGATAGGGGAAAGGAGAAATGAGTAACAAAAGTCTCTCCAGTTCACAGCTTTAAATTTGTTTCTTTTGACATGGATCTATTAGGCGCCAACTTGGTGCTTCTCCCGCTCACCCGGGCCAGGGCATGTAGTGACTTCAATATGGGCCTCGTGTTGTTGGTACTGTCCAATCCACACAGGGACATGGTCAGTCCGTGTGTCGGTTGGGGTGGGAGGGATGGGGGTGGAGAGGTGCCAGTGCAAGATGTGTACAGAAGGCCTGGAAATTTTCCCAGCAGGAAGTCAGGAGTAAGCGGTCTCAGCCACCTGTGCATTGGGCATATTTAGAATTATCTGGGCCCTGGGCTTCTGCGGCAGGGTCGGTGCTGGCTTGGCTGTGCTGGGGAGCTCACCTGGCGCCTCCTCACTGCACTCTTGTCTCAGTTCTTGTTTCGTTAGCAGGATTGACTCAGTCTTGCAGCGAGGCTCGGAGCAGCCCAGGGTCGCAGGTAGAGGTATGCACTATTAATCATGCTCAATCGCCATAAATGCATTTCCCTGGTTAAATGAAAAGCTAATTAGACCTTTTTTTTTTTTTTTTTTTGGGCCATTGGTTTTGGTCTTCATCAGTAGATAGACTTTTTCCACTTCCCTGCAAATTATGTAGTATTAAAAATACCTTCCAGGCCTCCAAACATGGATTTGTATTTTAAAGAGAATTAATAATAGCCTCAACAGTTTTTACAAACGTTTTAGTTAGAGCATTTACAATCTTTTGTCTGTAAAGTTTGAGACAGATCACGTCTTTTCTGTCATCCGAACATAGGACATTTCTCTATTTGTTTTGCTGCCTTTCCCCCCAATAATTGTTTAGATTATTTCAAGATTTTGAGATATTAGTTGCTTTTTTATAGAAAACATTTTGAGGAATACAGTTCAACCCTGGGCATGTAGAGTACAGAAGTAAATTTAATATTCTCTTACAAGAGTCTTGAGAAGGTGTAATTGTTATACTGTGAACTAGCTTTTTTTTAAAAAAAAAAACTAGCTTTTTAAAGGTAAGACCTTTTCAACATGGATGCAATATGTCGAATAATATTTAACATACTATTCTATTCAGTAAACTTTGAAAAGCTGTAAATTGGATTTCTGCTCCTTTTGTGGCAGTTTCTGTTTTAAACTCTAGTTTATGTAGTAGGGGGAAAACTTTCATACGTTGTGTTTTGAAACAATTAAAGATCTACCAGGAATTATTTTTAAGTTTAAAACTAAAGACCCAGATTTTGTCATTAATATGGTTGTATCAAATAATCATTGAAATATGTAGACCTCTAATTTTTGTACTTATTTTTTATTTATTTATTTTTGGTACCAGGGATTGAACCACTTAGCCACATCCTCAGCCCTTTTATTTTTTTATTTTGAAGTACTTTAATTTTGTTTTGTTTCTATCCCTTGACTAGTCTTTGAGGAATTGAAACATTAACACAGCAAGCTGGGGAAAAGAAATAGTTAAGTACTCCAGGAGTTGAGCAAAACAGTGTAGTACTTGAGTACCACTAAAAAGCAGTATAAAATAATACCATGTGTGGGTGGAAATACACTTTCAGAAAGATAATAGAATGAAAGAACAGGATTTTTTTTTTTTTTTTTAACAACAAAATGAGATCTTTCCAAAAGACTTCTTGGCTTCTATTTTATAGTTAAAATTCTTTTTATTGCTATTTTAGATAAAGCTATTTTTGTAGGGTGGTCCTTTAGCAAAAAGGATACTGTATCATGTTTGATTTTACTTAGTGTATATTAATGGCTATTCACACTCCATTTCTGATACAGTTTATATTCTTGGGGGGAAAATTAGATTGGTTCACATAATTAGGCTGAAAATGAATTGTAAGTGACTGAAAATCTCTGTAAAGTGACTTTTGTGGTTTTATCTTTAATCAGGAATAAACTTGATTCTTGTGGAAAAAATGTGCAAATAAAAGTTCTGTTATTTTGCATTTTACTTTATTTTATGTAAATTTTTTAAAATCATAAAGTAGAAATATTGAGGGCATTTTTTTCAAACTTCATTTTAAAATGAGTTTTTTTTATTTTAAGCAATTTATAATTAAAAGGCTGAATAGTATCAAATATATTGTGCAAATTGATGAAGACTGTAGACATTTCCTGACTCCCACATATGTAGAAATTAGCTGTGCATAAAGCTAGTTTAATGGGATTTCTGCTCTGCCAACACATTAAGGTTTTATTAAATCCTGGTAGTTTTATTGGTATTCTTTAACTGTCTAAGCAGTTTTTCCAAAGATAATTTACACACTTAATGTGAGTAAACAGTATTTTTGGAAGAGTTGCTCTGTTATGGACTTGGGCTTAATCAGAATTTTAAAAAATTCAGAGTATGAATGTTTGTTGTCTTCCTCTTTTCTATTTTCAGGTCACGCATGTTGAACCTTGGGAAAAAGGAAGCAGGAAAACAGCTGGCCAGACCGGGATGTGCGGAGGGGTAAGTAGAAGTACGTGCATTTTTCAGTTTTTCTGTGTCTGATAATTAAGTTTATTAGAAAACTAAAGTCTGTCACATTCAAGTGACAATTTGTTGGTGGATCTTAGAATTTGTAAAAAATGTAAACTCAAGGGTCCAGTGAATTGGGTTACAAAAAGTGTTACTGTTAATACTTCATTCTTATTCTGGATTATGTCTTGGTTATTAATCCTAACATGATTAGTCAGTGGATGCTAACTAAGCATCTGTTAATTATTATACTTTTTTTTAACTGTTTCTCCTAAAGGTTCGAGGTGTTGGAACAGGAGGAATTGTTTCTACAGCTTTTTGCCTGTTATACAAATTATTTACTCTGAAATTAACTCGCAAACAAGTGATGGGTCTTATAACACACACAGATTCTCCATATATCAGAGCCCTTGGATTTATGTATATAAGGTGAGCATATATTTATCTGTATTTTTAATAAATATCTCGTCGTAATTCACATAATTTTTTGTTGTTGTTGTTATTGTTGTTTTTGTACTGGGGATTGAACCCAGAGGTGCTTTATCACTGATATATCCCTATCCTTTTTATTTTTCATTTTGAGATGGGTTTTGCTTAGTTGCCTAGGAACTTGCTCAGTTGCTGAGGCTGGCCTTGATTACAGTTCTCCTGCCTTAACCTCCTGAATCATTGGGATTACAGGCATGCACCACCTTGTCTGGCTCACATAAGCTTAATAAATCTTCCTTGCAATTCTAGGTATACGCAGCCCCCTACAGATCTTTGGGACTGGTTTGAATCCTTCCTTGATGATGAAGAGGTATGTCAGCAAGGGTAATAATTAATTTTTTCTAATTACTTTTATTTTTAATATCTTTCCATTGGAGATTTAATGTCTTCAAGAATTTTCTGTAGTTATTTCAGTCATACTTTCAGAATTAAAGTCCTTTCACTAGGACTTGGTGGCTTTTACATATCATATGTTGAATTTAGTATGTTTTGTTTTTAAATTACTTAAATGTTTTTATAACTATTAGAAAATTTCTCTTCCTAATTAGTTTCTGTATATTGTATTGGTCCTAACTTGTACAGTTGATAGTGACTTTGAGGTGGGCTGTGGTCCAGATTGAGGTGATAAAAGACATGTAACAGAAAATTAAATGTATCCTTTTTTTCTTGTGGAACTTTTAGTTCTTCACTCTAACCTCTAAATACAAATATTCCCACTTGCATAGAAATGCAAAATTGTAGAGCTAGGCTTGACTTAAATAGGCTGAGAGTTTGGATGGTTGGTTGAAGGTGACAAAACAAGAACTTTTAATTCTGAATTTCTCATTTTTTGAGACGGGTCTTGCTGTATTTCCCAGGCTGGCCTCATACTCTCCATTCTCCTGCATCAGCATCTCAGTAGCTGAGATTATAGGCATTTGCCACCACCATGCCCTGCTAAATCTAGTTTTCTGGCTCCTGGTACATCACATATTTAAAACAAGACAATGCTATTCTAGATGTTTTTAAAATTCTAAATCCAGTTTGCCATCTTGAGTTTGTTAACATGTTTAGAAATTACTTTAGGAAACTTGACTAAGTTATACTAATTTGCTTACATATTAAAGTCCAGGATATCAAAATGTACCCATGTATTATGCCATGTATCTCTTCTCCCCATTACTTTGTATTTTAAGGTTCATAAAGTAGACTCTGATATAGCAGTAGTCATATTTTAAAAGTTCAAAGAATTTGTTGAATTAAAAGATGGTTCCAATGGAAATATTTTTGTTTGCCATTATATTCACATCAAAAAAATGACACATTTAGACATAGAGGATTTAGTCTTTCTCTACCTTTTTTTTTTTAAACCTGTTTACTGAACTGCTTGATAATTGGAAGACACAAAAATTATTTTAGGTGATAATCACAACCTTTTAAAGATTTTTTTTCCTCTTTATAAAAGCTTTTTTTTTTTTTGGTTGTAGATGGACACAATACTTATTATTATTGTTGTTATCATTATTATTTATGTGGTGCTGAGGATCAAACCCAGTGACCCATATGTGCAAGGCAAGAGTTCTACCACTGAGCCACAACCTCAGCCCAATAAGAGCTTTTTAAGACCAAAATGCTTCTCCCTTTTGACTATAAAAAAGCATGTCCTTCTTTTTAATTGTATTAGGTTTGTTTTTTAATGGTTCTATTTAATCTGTTTTTTATTGTGCTTACAAACCTGAGGTCCTCTGTTTAAGCTAACTTATGTTTTCTTCCTTAGATATCTGCAGCGATTATATTTGGAAATACTGTATATCTGAACACTTAAATGTGTGTGAGTGCAAGCAGTTTTACCTTTAGCTCTTGTTTTCCTGTTTAGATAACAAATCTCACTTTCCTTGTGTGCTTGCACTATAGGTTTGGGACTGACAATAGCTGACTAACATGTCCTGAGCTGTGAGAGGGCATAGCAAGAAGGCCTTCATGCGGTAATGACCCTTTTCAGAGACAATGGTCATCATGGATTATGCGTTTCCAATTATTTGTTCATTTATTTATTTTCTACATAACTAAATTAGAAACCTCACTGCTTCATGGCAGTTGGTTTGCTATTGCTTCCAGTTTTATTAGGGCTTCATTTTTATATTACAGCTGTTAAAAAGATAACCTTTAGACAGAAATTGTCTGAAATAGTTCATATGTAGCTAGGTTACAGTGCTAGGTATGATGTGTGCAAATGTATCCACAGAAATATGTACTTAGTAGGTATGTGGAATGTAAATTAAGTCCTTTGTTCCACATAGTTTAGTAGTATAAGGTGCTTTTTCATATTATTACCTGAGTGAGATCAGTTCCCTTTATGCCCGTGAGGCTGCAGGATTTGTTCTCACCTGCATGTATACACTAAGCCCAAATATTTTGCAATGTGTCATTCATTACCAGGTTAGGATACAAAATTGAAAGTTTTCTGTTAGAATTTTTTTGTATTTGATTCCAAAGATGGTAATGTGTTTTTTTAGTATTCATGTTTGTGTTGAAATGCCTTTTTTTTCTTTTTGCTTTTTTATTTTTTATTTTTTGACCATTAGGGTATCTTTTGTGTTTCATAGGACCTAGATGTGAAGGCTGGTGGAGGCTGTGTGATGACCATTGGAGAAATGCTGCGGTCTTTTCTCACAAAACTGGAGTGGTTTTCTACCCTGTTTCCAAGAATTCCAGTTCCAGTTCAGAAGAATATTGATCAACAGATTAAAACGCGACCTAGAAAAATCAAGAAAGATGGAAAGGAAGGTGCTGAGGAGATAGACAGACATGTTGAACGCAGACGTTCAAGGTAGACGTAACAAATTGTAAATTTATTCCTTTTTATTAGGGATTGAATCCAGGGATGCTCTACTACTAAGCTACATCCCCAGCTTTTGGTATTTTTTTATTTTTAAGTTGCCACGGCTGGCTTGAACTTTTAGTCTTCCTGCCTTAGCTTCCCAAGAAGCTGGGATTGTTGTAGACGTATATCACTACACCCAGAGTTTTGTTTTGTTTTTACGCAGTCTTGGGAATTAAACCTAGGATCTTGACTATGCTAGACAGTGCTGTCCCACTGAATTACATTCTCAGTCCTTATAATACGTTTTATTCATTGGAATTTCCTTCTTCCTTCTCCATTTCTTAGATCTCCAAGGAGATCACTGAGTCCACGGAGGTCCCCAAGAAGATCAAGAAGTAGAAGTCATCATCGTGAGGGCCATGGGTCTTCTAGTTTTGACAGAGAATTAGAAAGAGAAAAAGAGCGCCAACGACTAGAGCGTGAAGCCAAAGAAAGAGAGAAAGAAAGGCGAAGATCCCGAAGTATTGATCGGGGGTTAGATCGAAGGCGTAGTAGTAGGAGTAGGGAAAGACACAGAAGTCGCAGTCGAAGTCGTGATAGAAAAGGGGATAGAAGGGACAGGGATCGGGAAAGAGAGAAAGAAAATGAGAGGGGTAGAAGACGAGATCGAGACTATGATAAGGAAAGAGGGAATGACAGAGAAAAGGAGAGGGAAAGATCAAGAGAACGGTCCAAGGAACAGAGAAGTAGGGGTGAGGTAGAAGAGAAGAAACATAAAGAAGACAAAGATGATAGGCGGCATAGAGATGACAAAAAAGATTCCAAGAAAGAGAAAAAACATAGTAGAAGTAGAAGCAGAGAAAGGAAACATAGAAGTAGAAGTAGAAGTAGAAATGCAGGGAAACGAAGTAGAAGCAGAAGCAAAGAGAAATCAAGTAAACATAAAAATGAAAGTAAAGAAAAATCAAACAAACGAAGTAGAAGTGGCAGTCAAGGAAGAACTGAAAGTGTTGAAAAATCAAAAAAACGGGAACATAGCCCCAGCAAAGAAAAACCTAGAAAACGTAGCAGAAGCAAAGAACGTTCTCACAAACGGGATCATGGCGATAGTAAGGACCAGTCAGAAAAACATGATCATCAGAGGAGCCAAAGTGTAGAACAAGAGAGCCAAGAAAAACAACATAAAAACAAAGATGAGACTGTGTGAAAAATTTTGTAAAAGTGGATCACATTGAATCCTATAAATGTTTGATTAAATCTGCTTTTTTTCCCCCCCGAGTTCAGATTGTGCAGTAGTTATGCACTCTTCAAGCTCCCTGTAGGCTGCATTTTCATTTCTTCTTTTGTGTAGGGAAGTGCCTTTGTAATCCCATTTATTGCATTGATGTTTTCACCCAGTTGTTGAGTTTGATACATGATGCACAAGATTGTTCTTGCATTTTTATTGTTTGTTTTTAAAATGTACAGTCTGTACATATGTCCTAAAAATGTTTTAATTCCTTTGGCATGGTTGCCATGTTGGTTAAATTTGTATAAGGCAATAAACTGCCACTAATTCTATTTTTGTTTTGTAGGTGTGGGATTATGGTTTGTGTACTGAAGTTAGCATGGCTGTGCTTTTCGTAATAGGATGCTAAAGACTTTGGGAATGGATCTTGGATATCTTATAGGAGAATTGTGTGCTTTCAATGTACATGAAGGCAGCAGTTGTAGGATTAACATTCTTGTCCACTGTACATTATCTTGGAAGACTTGTTAATATGTTATACTTAATTATTCTCCACAGTTAACTTTAGAGAGAATTTATGAGAGGTTAGTTTCTGATGCAGAGGTTTAAATTAGGCTGTGATTTGATCAAAAGTCCTTTTAGCATTCTACCTCAAAGGGACACTGTTAGTATGCCTAAAATTTATTCACTTAATTTTCCTTTTTTATTTGGGGGGAAAAAAAACAACATGACATGTAATCTTTTTTCCTTGAATTCTTTCTCAGATTTTTAAAGTACTATATTAAAGAAAAAATTAATGTCTAAAGCCTAGCATTCTTGCAGCAACCCTATACTAACTTGTAATTGGGAGAGGGTGGGGCAGATGAGTAGAGAAACAGATTCAAGCTCAAGCTTCCAAAGCATTTTTATAAGTGGAAAAATACTTAAGTTATGAAACAGCTTGATATAGTGTCCTTTTTTAAAAATTTAAAACTTTTTTTATCAATAATGAAGATTGCTATTTGAGTTTTTAAACAATCTAGAACGGAGAAGTATTAAAAGTAATGCTGTGCTGCATTATTTAAGACTATCAGCAAATTATTTGATAGATTGTTCTTATGACTTGTATTCTGATTACAAAGAACATCACGAGTGGAATAAATACTGGATTAAATCCTTTATCCTGGGTGTTGGCTTTTCCCCCATTTGTTAACATTTTTTAAAGGTATTTTTGTTGTGGAAATTGATAAAATGTCAATAGAGTTACACTTTGTGCAGAGAGAGATCTTAGTGCCCAGACAACAAGTGGATTTTAAAGAAACTCAGGGACATGTGATAGTTATCCTCAAAGTAACGGCAGTTCCCTTTCAGTGGATGTTATGTGTCACTGAGATGATCTTTTGATTGATTAATTTGTTCCACATAAAGTGTTTATTGAAATAATTTCATTTGGATTTTAAGTATCACTTTAAAATATGAACTTAAAGGACATTTTTATAAGACAGCCCATCTACTTCTTTTTAGAACAGAAAATAGAGGCCCAAAGTGATAGGCTTCATCAGTGCCAGGACTAAGAGTATTCCTGACAAGTCTAGTGATCTTTCTGTACACATACCAACATTTTTTATAACCCACTGGTTATATTGGCTAACTGAAGGGTGCTCAGAGCCACCTTGTGATAGTGTTAAGTTGAACGAACAAGTCCGCTTGGAAGAGCCTTCCCTAGCCAGGCATGGTAGTGTTCATATACTTTGGAAGCAGAGGTCAGAGGATCTCTAGTTCAAGGCCGGTTTTGGCAATTATAGGGAAACCCTATCAAAAATGACTGGGGATGTAACTTTGAGAGCACCAATGGGTTCAGTCCCCAGTATTGTGAAACAGAAAAGATGTTCCATATGTGGGTTTGTGCCTAATTTAAGAAAACTAAATGAAGGAATTAGCTATAAAAATCCTGTTTGGGGTCAGGGGTTGGTACTGGAGACTGAACCCAGAGGCATTCTACCTCTGGATCTACATCCCCAGTCAGTTTTGGAGACAAAAAGAGTTTCACCAAGTTGTGATCCTCCTGAGTAGCTGGGAATATAGGTGTGTGCCACCACTTCCAGCTTTCCCCCTTCCCCCAAGAGTATCAAACATACTAGTATAGATAACCTAGAAATTAGAAAAACCTACTTTTGAGTAATGAAAGCCATTAGGGTTACCTTAAATTGAAAATTGGTTTTCTAGTATACCTAAATTCCAGTGCTATTCCTTTGGATATAATTTCACTTGAAGTGTTCAGTGGTATATTTTAAGTAAGTAAAACGTGAAAAGTATTTCAAATGAAGATGAAAGTACTACCATAACCTGCATTTTTTATTTTGATTTTTAATGTAATTTTGCTTTTGAGGAACATTTTGGTACGTGTAAGATCATCTAAGTACTAGTTAATGCCAAGCATATGCGTGTTTTGTTTGGAGAGTGGCTTCCTAAGACTGTGAGAGAGCTCCATCATTTCTTGCAACATGAGATCAAGTTTGAAAAGATTTTAAAGCTTAGTATAACTAGAAGCCTCCATCCAGTTTTTGTATACACCTGAAATGATTTTACCTTTCCATGTATTAATCTTGGCATCTGTTTTTTAGTGTTCCATTTGCAATTAAGCCCTATACATGGGTTAGAATATTATCAATCAAAATTTTAATATAAAGTGTCCATTTTAATGCCATTTAATTTATAACCATTTGAGTCTGGTTTAGTTTTAGTTTGTTGTAAGGCAATGATTGTGTGTGTGTGTGGGGGGGGGTTGGGATCAAACTCAGGACCTTGCTGGGCCAGTACTTTCCAACTGAGCTGTATCTCAGCTCCAATTACAGGACCTCTTAATTGGAGCTGATTTTATGGGGAAGGAAATGCTTCCCGAAAGTCTCTGCAATTTCTCCTCCTGGTATTCCATCTTTAAAAATTCCACAGAGCTTTGCAAATACTTCCAAAATGACATTTTTCACTTTAGGATCATTGTCTATCAACATTTGTTATAGTTGGGAACATGACAGCATGAATATAATCAACTGAAAATGTTAGCATTGTAGCTAACTTAAAATCCATTTCATTCCTCGGCATCTAGTCACATTGTGGGTCTGGGGTTGTTACTAGGGATTGAATTCGCGTGTCTCACAGTTAAGGCAAATTCTCTTCTATTGAGCCACATACCCAGCTTTTTATTTTCTGGGATGGTCTTCCTAAATTGCCCAGACTAGCCTTGAATTTGTAATGCTCCTGCCTCAGCTTCATAAGTACTGAGAATATAGCCATGCACCACCACTCCTAGCAAGAGAAAATCTCCATTAAGTAATATTTACTGTTAAGTAATAATTAAGTTCACAGGTAAAATGTATTTAGATGTATAGGGGAGTGCTATTTCAGCCTATTGCAAAAGTGAGTTGAAAGCATTTTATGTGTCTTAGAAGCTGTGAGATTTTGTCACAAGGATTGAGACACACACATATATACATACATGTATGTATATATTGTAAGGTAATCCTCACATAAACTTCCCTGATCCGTAGTTGCCTTTAAATTGTACCAATCTTCAAGTTGATTTTCCATGGTTTGTGTTCTGGCCATCTCCCCCCCCGCCCCGACCCCCAACTCTTTCTTTTTAAGTACTGACAATTGAACCCAGGGGTACTTCACCACTGAGCTATATCACCAGCCCTTTATTTTTTGAGACTGTCTTGCTAAGTTGCTTAGGGCCTTGCTAAATTGCTGAGGCTGGCTTTGAACTTGCAATAGCTCTTTCTGCCTCAGTTTCCTGAGCCACTGGGATTACAGGCATTTGCAACTGCATTTAACCTGGCTGACCATATGAGTGCCACCTCATTAGGCTGGATGGTGACCTCTGATTTAGTCGAATAAAGGGATCAACCAAAAAAGTTTGCTGAGAATTATATAAGAGAATCAGTCTGTTCCCTCCAGTTTTTTTAAATTCAATATTTATTATTTATTTTTAAATATTTACTTTTTAGTTTTTTTTTAAGGTGGATACAATATTTTATTTTTATGTGGTGCTGAGGAGTGAACCCAGTGCCTCACGCATGCCAGGAAAGCATGCTACCACTTGAGCCACATCCCTAACCCCTATGTATTTATTGAGATGCCAAGGATCAAACCCAGTAGCTCACCTGTGCTAGGGAAGCGCTTTATCATTGAGCTTCATTCTAAAGCCGAATTATTTATTTCTTGGGTCATTGGAATTAGTCATTTCTACCCCCCACTCCCCCCACACACACAAATGGCATCAGCCCTGACCCCTAATATCTGAAATATAACTAAATGAAAACAATGTTTCAAGTCACCAGTATCCTGAATTTTCAACTACCAATAGAAGATATTTCTGAAGTGCTTGACTTATCCAATCAGTCCAGATAATACTGGTTTGGTGAACTTATTTTTTTCTGAAGTATTCCATATCTGATCCAAGTCCTGGGAATGGAGTTATGCTACAGCTTATTCAGGAACAGTCAGTTATTGGTTTGTGCACAAGTGTTATACTGTTGTATTTTTTATTTTCCTCAGTACTAGGGATTGAACCAACGGCCTCACATACTAGGCAAGCACTCTACCACTGAACTATCAATTTTTATTGGCTTCACCCAAAAAATTTATATCTACTCTTCATGACCCTGCTTTGTGATTCTGGGGCTGAGCCTTTTAAATATTTCTCCTTTGCTAGCTGGCATAATGTTAGGCTTGTTGGCAGAGGATGCTTGAGGGATGCTGCAAAAGGAAGGAGCTCTGGTTCCATGGTTTTATTGCATCTGCATTGTGTAGCGACCAGTATGTCATCCAGTGGTACTCATCCAACAAATTTCAGTGGCATTTCATTGAAGGAAGCAAGGGGAGTTCCTAGCAAATCTACAGGTTGTCCTGCTGGTGCTCCAGCAAGTATCTTCCCAGTGAATCTAAAGCAGCATTCCAATGGGAAGTGTCGTGTCTAGTTTTATTGACATTCCTGTATCTCTAGTCCCAGCCTTCAGTATCTCAGCAAATGGAAGGCCACAGCTGCACTCTCTCCAGAATTTTCTTTACTCTTAGTAATAAATCTGTTACTGATTAAGAATTCATTATGTCAAATGTCCCTTGTTGGAATTACTGTATTTTCTGAATACTGATCGAACCCTAAAATATATTATTAAGATGATTGGTATTAAGATGATACCAATAATATGAGTACCACCTCATGAGGTTGGATGGTGACCCCTGATTTAGTCTAATATAAAGGGATCAACCAAGAAAGTTTGCTGAGAATTATATAAGAGAATCAGTCTGTTCCCTCCAGTTTTTTAAAATTAATTAATTAGTTAATTAATTTAATGAGGTGCCAAGGATCGAACCCAGTAGCTCACCTTTGCTAGGGAAGCACTCTATCACTGAACTATAATCCAAGCCCTCCCCTTCTGTTTTGACTAAGAATAAGTAAGAATTGACTGGTCCTTAGAAGCCCAAACCAGACTTGCATAGTTGTGGTTTAAGGATGGCCATGTGAAAGAGATACCATGATGCTTAAGTCACTGTACTTGAAGCTGCCTGGCTTCCTGATGGTTTTCTAGTTTAGTCTAGTTTTGTTTTGTTTTCCAGTCTGGTTAAGTGAAAATTCTTACAATTTCTTTATTTTCCTTAAGATGACCTGAGTTTCTCTTCCTTGGAACTAGGAGCCAAACTCTAATTTCTCTATTATAATCATCAGGAATACCTGATCAGTGAGATTCTTCCTGATATTTTCCTGAGACTGAAGGGGCTTTTTGTTGTTGATTGTTTGTTATTGTTTGTTTTTAATTTTCAGACAGGATCTGACAAGGTTGGTCTCCCACTTGTGACCCTCCTGCTTCAGCCGCCCAAGTCACTGTAATTATAGGCATGAACCATGTGACTCTGAGATTGAAATTTTATCTATCTTCAGCACCAGTATCATCCACTTGATTTGACTTAACAAGTCAAAAACAACTTTAGCTGCAATTCCTTTTCCTTGGCAGAAATGATCTGCCCATGGGCAGAAGAGAGATGCAGGAGTGTGATGGAAGACAACAGTATGAATCAGGGCCACTAAAAATCATGTAGTTTTCCATTTTTTTCTTGGACAATCAATCCTACTCCACATTCCTTCTGTATTTTTAACACACACACACACACACACACACGCCCCCAACTACCACCATTAGTACTGGGAATCAAATTCAGGGTCTCTAGAATGCAAGGCAAGCACTCTACCACTGAGCTACACCTCCAGCCCCTCTGCATTTGGGTGTGGAGGGGTGGTTCTGGGGACTGAACCATATCCCTGGTCCTTTTCATTTTTAAATCAGGTCTTGCTGAGTTGCTGAAGCTGGCCTCAAACTTATGATTCTCCTGCCTCAGCCTCCCAAACTGGTGAGAATACAGGCATGTGCTGCTGCACCCAGCTGCCATAATTCTCAATGATTTCAATCTCTCTAATACTCAGGCCTCTCAAAGTTTTTTCTGGTGCGAGGGATTGAACCCAGGAGCACTCAACACCTGAGCCACATCCTCAGCTCTTTTTCTATTTTAAGACAGAGTCTCACTAGGTTGCTTATAGCCTCGCTAAGTTGCTGAGTCTGGCTTCAAAACTTCATGCCCCCCAAGCCGCTGGGATTACAGGTGTGTGCCACAGCAGTACCCACATGCCTCTGAATTTCTTGATCCTCTGTCCTCCAGTGGTATTTTTTCCTCCACCAACCCTCAGCTGCCAATTCCTATGGTATCATCACAGAATCGGCCATTTTCAATAACTGAAACTTTTCCATATTTTCCATTTTAAACATCCCATTCTCTTATCACCAACTCCTATTTTTCCTGCTTACAATATCTTGTCCAACAATTTTTGGGGTCTTTCAGTCTACTGCCCCTGCTGCTCTCCACTGCAACCCCCTCAGCCTCCACTTACAAGTCTCACTTCCTTGCTAGTTTAGTTTCCACTGTCCAATATTATAAATCACTTCCTTGTAAACATTCTCAACTCCCTCATTGCATTCTCTCTCTATCACACTTGTCTAATAATATCCCCAATCCAACTTACATATGACTCTTAGCCTACTCTGTGCTTGCACACAAATGAACATGACTAGAGAAAGGACAATCATGCAGACTGGCATCTTTTTAAATTCTTGACCATAACCTCCATGGTGACCTGTTGAAGGTGCAGCAAAGGTAGCAATGGGAGAGAATACAATGAGTCTAGGATTCTGTCTTTCAGGTTACAGTATATACTATAAGTCAATAAGCATTATGTGGTGTTGTCTCCCTCAAAAAGGGTCCTGGAACAAAGGGTGAATGTGAATGCAGAGGTGGCCCTGTTTACCATCATTCCCAATGACCCACTTAAGAGACCTGAGCTCCCACCTCTCTAACTCTGGACTCCGTGAACAGACAGTGAAGTGTTCCTTGAATCTTGTATCCTAAGTGTGTTTCTGGCATTTCCTTCATCTCAGCCCTATGGGTACCATGGTACATCACCCAGATATCTCTTCCAGAGTTATCCTGAACTTAGGCAAGGAGCACTGGTATTCTTTCACCCATTAACCACTGGATGTGACTGCCCCAGAGGGGTGTGATTTTGAGCAAGGACCCTCTCATCAGCCAAGGGCAAGTTAGAGAGAGACATTGGCAGTCACCAATGTTCCCTGCAGTTGGGGTGATGAGTGCTCATACTGTTCTAACCTTTCCCTTTGCCCTTCCTCTTCCCTCTACCTGTCATACTCCTTCCTAGATTTTCCAAAGGACTCCCTCCCTCCCTTCCTTAGGGCCTATGTCCTGCTTGCCAGAGAGGTCTTCCCTGCTGATGTATGTAAATTAGCGCACTCTCCCTCCATATTCTCTCCTGTCTTTCTGCTCTATTTTTCTTCATGTCTTTCTACTCTATTTTTCTTCATGACACTTAGCAACACCTGATAAATTGTATTACTGCAGCTGCTTACTTTGGTCTTCCTCTACTAAAGTTTATGCTCCATTGAGTGTAGGACTCTGGTTTGTTTATTTATTTATTTTTTTTAAAGAGAGAGAGAGAATTTTTAATATTTACTTTTTAGTTTTTTAGTTTTCGGCGGACACAACATCTTTGTTTGTATGTGGTGCTGAGGATCGAACCCAGGCCGCACGCATGCCAGGCGAGCGCGCTAACGTTTGAGCCACATCCCCAGCCCATATCTTCCATTCTTAAGAGTTTTCTCTTGCACTTCTACATTCCCTTCTTCCCACCCTTTTCCATTTCCAGGCAACCATTGATTTGCTTTCTGATTCTGAATAGTTTGCATTTTCTAGAAATGTATATAAGTATATCAAGCCATCTGTATTCTTTTTTTGTTTGGCTTCTTTCATTCAGTATAATAGTGCTTTATTTTATTTATTTATTTATTTATTTTTTGTACTGTGATTGAGCTCAGGGATGCTTTTTCACTGAGCTACATCCACAGCCCTTTTTATTTATTTATTTATTTGGGGGGATTGAACTCAGGGGCACTCGGCTACTGAGCCACATCCCCAGCCCTATTTTGTATTTTAAGTAGAGATGGTCTCACTGAGTTGCTTAGTGCCTTGCTTTTGCTGAGGCTGGCTTTGAACTCAGCAATCCTCCTGCCTTAGCCTCCCAAGCCAATGGGATTACAGGCATGCACACCATGCCCCATAATTTTTTAAGATAAGATCTCTCTAAGTTGCTTAGGGCTTTTCTAAATTGATGGGCTGGCCTCAAATTTAGAACCTCCTGCCTTGGGCTCCTAAATCGCTGGGATTACAGGTGTTCACCACCACAGCTTAGTTCATACCTCCTCCTCCTCCTCCTCCTCTTTCTTCTCCTCCTCCTCCTCCTCCTCCTCCTTCTTTTTTTTTTTTTTTTTTTTTTGACAAATATTCCATTTGTTGATCATTTATCTTGATTGTCAAACATTTGGTTTGGTTTTGGTTTGCTTGTAGTTTGGGACTGTTAAAAATAATACTGCTGTGAATATACATGGTTTTCCATTTTGTTTTGTTTTTGCCGATTGAATCTAGGGCCTCAGGCATGCTAGGCAAGTGCTATACCACTTAGCTACACTTCAGCCCTTTTTGTGTTTGTTTTTTTTTTTTTTTTTGAGTCAGGATCTCACCTCTTTGTTCAGGCTAGCCTTGAACTTGTGATCCTCCTGCTTTAGCCTCCTGAGTCACTGGCTTTACATGTGTGCACCACACCTGGCTCAATTTATCAATTTTTAAAGTGAATCAATGCTTTCAGTGTTGTATTTAGGAAATCACTGCTTAACCTGAAGTCACAAAGATTTTCTTCTATTTTTTCTTCCACATTTCATAGTTTTTAGCATTATATTTAGGTTTATGATACACTTTGATTAATTTTTTTTTTTTTTTTTTTTTGAGACAGGGTTTTCCCTATATTCAGGCTGGTCTCAACTTGTGGGCTCAAATGATCCTGCTCCAGCTGGTACCACAGCATACACGACTACGCCCAACAGTTAATTTTATTTATTTATTTATTAATATTTATTTATTTATTTTAGTTTTTGTCGGACACAACATCCCTGTTTGTATGTGGTGCTGAGGATCGAACCCGAGTGGTACACATGCCAGGCGAGTGCGCCACCACTTGAGTCACATCCCCGCCCATGAGTTAATTTTATAATATGGGGTGATGTATGGATCAAAATCCATGTTTTGTTTTGTTTTTGTTTTTGTTTCTGGTGATTGAACTCAAGTACTTGAGAATGAAACACCACTATGAGTCAGCCTCCTTATATCAGAGAAAATATTCGGCATTTGTTTTTTTGGGATTGGTTAACTTCACATAGCATTATCTTCTCTAACGCCATCCATTTACCTGCAAATGCTATGATTTTATTCTCTTCTAATGCTGAGTAAAATTCCATTGTGTATATGTGCCACATTTTTTTTTATCCATTCATCCACTGAAGGGCATTTAGGTTGGCTCCACAGTTTAGCTATTGTGAATTGTGCTGCTATAAACATTGATGAGGGGGAATATGGTAGGAATAGATAAATTCTAGATAGGGAAGAGGGGTGGGAGGGAAAGGGAGGGGGCAGGAGATTAGCAAAGGTGGTGGAATGTGATGGACATCATTATCCAAAATACATGTATGAAGAATCGAATTGGGTGTCAACATACTTTATATATAAACAGAGATATGAAAAATTGTGGTATATATGTGTAATAAGAATTGTAATGCAAAAAAATAAAGTACATGTATTGGCATGAACATCCTCTATATACAAAGATATGAAAAATTGTACTCTATATGTGTAATAAGAATTGTAATGCATTCCGCTGTCATGTATTTAAAAAAATAAAATCAATAAAACTAAAAAAAAAATGGTTGTCCAATTTTTCCAGCACCATTTGTTGAAAAAGTGTATATTTCTCCTTTCATTTATGAAGAAAACCAAAATAAACCCTCTAGTTTCACTTGCTCTTTTCTGGGGGGTGGGGGTGGGTGTGGGGGTGGTATTGGGATTGAATCTAGGGACACTTTACCACTGAGCTACATCCCCACCCCTTTTAAGATTGGGTTTCACTAAGTTGCTTAGGGCCTTGCTAAGTTGCTGAGGTTGGCCTCAAATTTGCAATCCTCCTGCCTCAGCCTCCTGATCCGCTGTGATTACAGGCATTTGCCACTGTGCCCAGCTTCACTTGTTTTTAATTGACTTAAAAATCAGTAATTTTGGAGGTCACATAGCTGGCAGTACATTATTAGTCTCCCACTAACTCTGCTGTAGATAACCCTTCTGATGTGGGTGTTATGGTAATAACAGTTGCCTAGGTTACTCTCCAGGGACATGAGACTTCTTTTACTGAAAACATGGATCCTTCACTTGGGCCTACAGATATCCCATGTGCGACTGACATGAGGTGGAAAGGCTTGGCATCTCAGTCTTCATATGGAGTCTATCTCCTTTGTTTCTTAAACTTTTGGATCAGATTCTACTCAGTTCTGCCTGTGGACCTGTTGAACATATGAAAAATGTTTTGTCCAAAATTATAATACAGGGTTAACTTGACCTCAGCTTGTCTAGCTCCTCTCAACTACCATAAGCAAAACCACCAGACCGTGAAAGGAGTAAGAAAATGTGGCGCTCCAGTTCCTAGAAGGTCACCATCCTAACTGAGAAGACGAGAATATTTCTTCCTTTTATTAGTCCGTCCCTCTGATTAGTCCGACCCTATATCTATCTGTAACTCCCTCAGTCCCCTGAAGTCAGGAAAATGATTTATGAACAAAGTTCCCTCTCTCCATTCTTAGGTTACTGAATAAAGACTTTCTCCCAAAGACATCATCCCTTAGACATTGTTTTTTTCCGTGGGATGAATGAACCTCCAAACCTGAGTTCTGGAACATTTTTGGAATGACTTTGCACCTCTGTTGAAAGTCAGTGTATGGGTCTATTATTGGATTCTCTGTTCCACTGACCAATTTGTCTATCTTAATGCCAATACCATCTTGTCTTAATTACTGGAGCTTTATAATACATCTTGAGGTTAAAGAGGATAAATCCAGTCCCTTTCAACCTATCTTTGTTAGAAGCAGAGATCAGACAGATTACTTTTTGGTTTGTTAGGCATGTGTGGTGCTGAGGATTGAACTCAGGGCTTGTATGTGCTAGGTGAACAAAAGCACTGAGCAACTCTCCCAGTGACGATGAATTTTAATCCCAGCCCAACAATTTAATACTTGTGTGACAGGAAACTCAGTTAATGATGCTTATTATTTATTCATGCACTTGTCTTTTGCTAGAATTAAAAATTACAGTACTTAGATTTAATGCTAATTATTATTAAAAACCCAAATTGAGCTGGTGTTGTAGCTCAGTGGTAGAGTGCTTGCCTGGCACGTGTGAGGCACTGGGTTTGATCCTCAGCACCATATAAAAATAAATAAAATAAAGGTATTGTGTCCATCTACAACTGGAAAGTATTTTAAAAAAAAATTTTTTTAAACTAGTTAGAGTTATTAATGGAATAATGACTTATGTGAAATGATTTTTATTTATTTTTTAGTTATCGGTGGACACAACATCTTTGTATGTGGTGCTGAGGATCGAACCCGGGCCGCACGCATTCCGGGCAAGCGCGCTACCGCTTGAGCCACATCCCAGCCCTTTTTTAAAAAATTTAACTGGGAAGATGGCTTTGGAAATAAAAGGTACTAGGATGGCAGGATGGCACTGGAGATGGGAAAATTTAATATGCTCAGCCGAGTCCTTTCACTATCTTTTCCAGGACATGCTCCTGCCCTTTCATCTTCTTATTTTATTATTATTATTAAAAAAATTTTGAGACAGGATCTCACTAAGTTGCTGACTTTGAACTTGAGATCCTTCTGTTTCATATTCCTGAGATTACAGGCATGGGTAACCACACCCAGCTATTATTTTATTTTATATTTATTTATTTATATTGATTTTTTAAAAATACACAACAGCAGAATGCATTACAATTCTTATTACACATATATACCACAATTTTTCATATCTCTGTTTGTATATAAAGTAGGTTGACACCCAATCTGTGTCTTCATACATGTACTTTGGATAATGGTGTCCATCACATTCCACCATCCTTGCTAATCCCCTGCCCCCTCCCACCCCTCTGCTCTATCTAGAATTCCTCTATTCCTCCCATGCTCCCCCTCCTTACCCCACTAGAGTCAGCCTCCTTGTATCAGAGAAAACATTTGGCATTTGATTTTGGGGATTGGCTAACTTCACTTACTATTATCTTCTCCAATGCCATCCATTTACCTGCAAATGCCATGATTTTATTCTTTTTTATTGCTGAGTAAAATTCCATTGTGTATATATACCCCATTTTTTTTTAATCCATTAATCCACTGAAGGGCATCTAGTTCGGCTCCACAGTTTAGCTATTGTGAATTGTGCTGCTGTAAACATTGATGTGGGTGTGTCCCTGTAGTATGCTGTTTTTAAGTCCTTTGGGTATAGTCCGAGAAGAGGAATAGCTGGGTCAAATGGTGGTTCCATTCCCAGATTTCCAAGGAAATTCTATGCTGCTTTCCATATTGGCTGGACCAATTTGCAGTCCCACCAGCAATGTATGAGTGTTCCTTTTCCCCCACATCCTCACCAACACTTATTGTTGTTTGTCTTCATATTTATTTATTTATTATTTATTTATTTTGGTGGTACTAGAGCTTGAACCCAGGGGTGCTATATCTACTGAGCTAGATCCCCGTCCCTTTTTATTTATTTATTTATTTTTAATTTTTGAGACACTGTCCCACTCAATTTTCCCAAGTTTCCTTGAATTTGTGTCAGCATGGTGGCACACACCTATAATCCCAGCTACTCAGGAGTCTGAGGCAGGAAGATCACAAATTTCAGGCCACCCTGGGCAATTTTGCGAGACCTACAAAATAAAAAGACAAAAAAAAAAAAAAAAGTAAAAGGTCTGGAGGTGTAGTTTAGTGGTAGAGTACCCATGGCTGAGTTCAATCCCCAGTTTAAAATAAAAATAAAATGATCATTCCACCATATCAGTAATTTTCTGTACAATTTGTAAACTTTTACTTAGAAAAAAAATTTTTTTTGAAGAAAAAGGACAGCATTCTACATATTACCTTGAAACTAAGGTTACAAAAGCTATTCAGTCTGCTTGGTGTGGCTTTTTCCAACACTCTTTTTTCAGTCTTTGCAATACTTGTCCCTGCCAGTCTCCAACTGTCCCTGGTTACAGGTGAGTGCCACACTGAAGGGGAGGGGCAGCTTCCCAGGGTCTATTCCCAGCATCACAGCCCCACATCGGAGTGCCTTACTGTGGTGCTGCCCTCCTGGGGGCCAAAAAGGACCCTGATTACTGTGTTTTGTGTCATGTGAGTGCTATGCCCAACAGGATGGCTGGTGGATGGAAGAAATGTTTGTTTTTGATTGGATTCAGTCTCATCTGTCTTAAACCGGTGAGTTCACCTTCCGACTACCTGCAGCTATTTAGAGAAAACAGAAACACATTCATTATCTTTCTCTTTCTTTGAAGGGCCAGGGATTGGGGGAGACAGAAATTGAAACACTTAAGGATCATTCCAAGATTGTATATGTTTGTATATTGGAAACTTAATGTGATACATTGGAGAAAATAAACAAGATTATCATTTTATTTTAAGAACAAAGATTTTTGAAAAATCTGTCATTGACTTCTGACTCAGTTCAATAGGCAGATTCAATGGAAAAAATGAAATAGTAATGCGATATGCTCCCAGCCTCGAAATTCTACTCAGGATTGCTTTGTGGTAGGTTTGAGCGCTGGGAAGAGTTGCGCAGATAAATACTTATGTGGATTGAAAAATGCTCACGTGATGTATAGAAATATGATTAATTTATTTCTGATTTATGTTTTTCATTTCCCAAAATGATGTTTTTTCTTCATGGTTCTAATTTTCTAAAATTTCCTTTTCAGGTTGTTTCAGCCAAAACAGGTAAAATTTTCTGACATGCAAATTTCCCTCCTCATGTTTGATTTTTATTGTCATTATTGATTCGTGGGCTACCCTGAAGTATAAAGGTTATGCTGACAAAAGAATCCAACGTTTTCTGAACATTACATTGGGTGAAAACTATCTCTCAGGTGCTGGGGAGACAATAACTGGTAAGACAAATAAATGGATCAAACTTAAAAGACAAGACCTTATAAGGTATTCTTTTTTGAGTACTGTACTGTGTACAGGCATGTAGCAAAATGCATTTTCTCATAAACAGCCATGAGCAAAATATTACAGTGATCATCATTCTAGCCAAAGAAATAAAAATCTACAATAGAGAAGATCTAATTTATGTACGTTTCTTATTTGTCTTCTGGGAAATTAGAAAAGAAAATTAGAAATGTTGTACTTGATTAAAATTTCAAGATCCCCTACTTTAATCAAAAGGAACTTTATACTTCTAAAATTGCATGTTTAAATATAGACAATGGTAACTCAAAGCTGAAAAAGGGATTTCTTTTGAAAAGATTACATCAAGCTGGTGTGATGGGCCTGCGCCGGAAATCCCAGTGACTTGAGAGTCTGAGGTAGGAGCAAGTTTGAGGCCAGTCTGGGCAACTTGGTGAGACTCTGTCTCAAAAAAATAAAATAAAATAAAAATATTTAATCACCATTTTTCTTAATATTTATTTTTTAGTTTTCGGCGGACACAACATCTTTGTTTGTATGTGGTGCTGAGGATCGAACTCGGGCCACACGCATGCCAGGCGAGCGCGCTACCGCTTGAGCCACATCCCCAGCCCAAATAAAAAGATTTAATCACCATTTTTCTTGAATAATTGACTGACGGCAAAAATAATTTCTCTAAAAGCATATCTTGGCTTATCCATTCCAGAAATCTAAGTCCCCAGGGTGGAAACTTACGTTTAGTAAGAGTTAGCTTATCTGTAGGAACAATATAACATCAACTATATGAGCAGTAAATTCTCATAGTGAGGTCCTTAACAACTTAGCAAGACCCTGTCTCAAAATGAAAAATAAAAAGGGATGATGGGCTGGGGTTGTGGCTCCAGAGGGAGAGCACTTGCCTAGCATGAGTGAGGCACTGAGTTCGATCCTCAGTACCACATAAAGAAAAATAAAGACATTGTGTCCACCTATAACTAAAAAATAAATATTAAAAAAAGGGATGAGAGTGTAGCTCAGCAGTAGAGCTACACTCTACTGGGTTCTACCCTGGGTTCACTCCCAGTACCGTTTAAAAAAATTATTATGGCCTGATTTATTATTTCTTACTCACCTTATACTTGAGAAGCATTTAAGATTGATCAGGAAGCCATGGGAAAGACCGGCCACATTCAAAATGATTTTTAAATTTTTTCTACTTATTTCTTTATTTTGTTTGTGGTGAGATCTCACAGTATTGTCCAGGCTGGCCTTGAGTTCCTGGTCTCAAGTTATCCCCCTGACTCTGCCTCCTAGGTAACTGGGACTATAGGCATGTGCCACTGGGCTTAGCTTATACGCGAATTTTTTTTTTTTTTTAAAGAAAAACTGGTCTTGTGGATAACAAAATCTAGCTTTGCTGTCTCTTACAAGGTCCCAGCACACCTAGGACATACTGAGTCGTAAGAAATGGCTCACTTTTAGTCATCAAGTATCCACCCTATTCAAGAGAAACAGCGACTCAGACTAAGATACTCATGGTGCTGTTAATCGATCGATTCTGGCTTTTCAATAGATGGGATATGTTTGATTTGTACTGTACAAAAGGCTTCATCTTGGGTATGTGTGTTCTGATTTCATTTGGGTTCTAGGATCAGCTATTTATTTATGTGTGTCTGGGGCCTCTGGGCTAATTTAGATTTCTGAGTTGGTAGAATGAACAGATGATGAGAATCAAAGGGTTTCATTTCTGACTGATCAGAGTGGTTAGATGCACATCCAGGGAACAGAGTTTTCTCTTTCATCCATCCAGTAAAGTAGGCTAAACATAAAAGCAAGAAAGAGCGAGGATTGTTGCTACTTTATAGAGCCCAACAGCTGTCACTCAAGCTCCTCAGCCACCCCACTTAGAATGTGGAAAGGGTTGAAGAGTGGAACTCTCATAATTTCTATCAGCAGTCTTTAATAATAATAAGAATATGAACCTTTTCTCAATCACATGGAAAGTACTCTTAAAAAGGCAGCTTCAATACCATCTCCCTGCTGGGCTGGAGGTGTGACTCAGGAGTCGAGTCCTTACCTAGCATGTGTCAGGCCCTGGGTTCCATCATGAACTCTAGAAATCTAAAATCCAGGCTGGAAATTTATGTTTAGTGGGATTTAACTTATCTGGAGAACAATATTTATCAACTATATCAGCAATGAGCTCTCAGAGTGACTCAACATAAACTAGAACAGTGCTTACTATTTTTATTATGACATAGAAAAGGAAGTAGAATTAAGACAATTGTAAAATTTGATATGAGACTAGAGCTAAGCCATAAAATTTTACAAAGTCCATGCATATAGGTTTTAAAAAAGTATTACCTCCTGATATTATAATTATATAAGCCATGAACTCTGGGACTACAGGCATGTGCCACTTTTCTCAGCTTATAAATGATTTTTTAAAATATCTGTTCTTTGGGTAACAAAGTCTAGCCCTGTTGTCTCTTATAGAAAAAAAGAAAGAAAGAAAAGACTAGATCTATACAACTGGAATGCCCCCCCCCCAGAGACCCCATCCCTTCTGCCAAACAAATGTCCCCAGAGGCTGGACCCATCTCACCAGGACTTGCCACACCAGGACTGGGCACTCAGACTCATTCCCTCCACAGCTGGTGTTCTCTCCACTTGCTCCTTGCGTCAGGCGAACCAACCACTGAGATACTTGAGTTCTCCCACTCAGATTGTTTAAAAATTTTTTTTTAATTGTAGATGGCACAATGCCATTTTTTTTTTAATATGATGCTGAGGGTCAAACCTAGTGCCTCACATGTGGTAGGCAAGAGCTCTACCACTGAGCCACAACCTCACCCCCAGGTTCAGAGTTGTTTTTTTTGTTGTTGTTGTTGTTGTTTTTTGGGCGGGGTTCAGAAGTTTTGATCTGCTTTCATGGACAGTGCTGCTCAGAGTCTGTTGAGCACCAACTGTAAAACAGGCAACCAATGTCCAGCCTTTGCTTGTCCCAGACTCCCTAGAATCTCAGTGTCTATGGCACCCTCACTGTGTGTCAGTGTCATGGTCTGGCTTTTCCAAATGCATCACAACATCCCTAATCTTTTTATTATTATTATTATTATTTATTTATTTATTTTGAGACAAAATCTCCCTAAATTGCTGAGGGTCTTTCTCTGTTGCAGAGGCTGACCTCATACTTGTGATCCTCCTGCCTCAACCTCCTAAATCACTTGGATTACAGGTGTGCGCAACCGCACCCAGTTCTTAATTTAACAGGGCGAGTTGTGTAGAGTCCTCAGATCCCACAGTAGTCTCTGACATGCTAGCCTTTTATATCCACTCTATGAATTCACTGTCAGGCCTCCTATGTCTGCGGCTGGTTTGATCATCATTTCCCCAGGAAATTGAGTCCATTCCAATGGGCAGGACTGGCTGCCATAAGAGAGAAGATAAACTGTGGGGACAGGGGCAACAAGAATTAAGAGACACCAGAAAATCAGAGAAAAGGAGGCACAGACCACAGGAAAAATGACTGGAGGAGGAGAAGTGGGATGTGTGGGGGATTGAGTGAAAGGAGGACCCCCTAATGGGGCTTCTTACTTTTCAGGATTGGGAGGGGACAGAGGTCCTTCCTACAGAATCAGCTTCTACTGGCAAATGGCTACGAGGTCTCCATCTTCTGCCAGCATATTTAACTGTCATGATTTTCTTTCAATGGCAGAAGAGACAGCCCTGGGTGATGTCCCAGGAATGTCTGGCTAGTGCACAGTGGAGACTTTGTTCGTTTTCAACATGGTTATTTCTGAGGTGCTGCCAAAACCGACTCTGGGTCATTGGTAAAGAAAGAAAGGTTGTCTGTATCATGCACATAGAGATTTGGCTGGAGGGAAAGGGGAAGAGTTGATACCGGCTATCACTTGTCTGTATTTATTCTTTCTCCTTGCCCTTTAGTTTTGCTTGTTTATTTTGCCATTTGGTTTTGAATTTGACATATTGTGACGTTGTATATCAAATGGGGTATATTAAACATAAAGAGCCAAGATTCGGCTTCAAATGGAAAGCCCAGCTATGGCCAGGTATAATGGCATACACCTGTAATCCCAGCAACAGGTGAGGCTGAGGCAAGTTAGAGTCTAGCCTGGACCACTTAGTGAGACTGTCTCAAAAAGAAAAAGGAGGAGGAGGAGGAGGAAGAGGAGGAGGAGGAGAAAGAGGAGGAAGGGGGACTGGGCACTCTGTGGTAGAGTGGCCCTGGGTTCAACCCTCAATACTACAATTAACTAGTTAATTAAAATCCAGTTAATGTTCTTATTTATGACTTTATTTCCACTTGGATCTCCTACATCCCAAACGTTTTTGCGTCTGTGGATTTGGTAAAGGGGTAAGTATGGTTACTGTTCTATGTCTCCTATCCCATACCCAAAATATAGGAATGCCTTGTGTAAGCTCAGGATGCAAACATTTACATCCCATGGCAAACCATGGCCAGGCCCACAGAAGAAGGGACCACAGCATCACATTTTTATGCTGAGACAGATTTTTTTTTAATTAATTAATTAATTTTATGGTGCTGAAGATTGAACCCAGTGCCTCACACATGCTAGGCAAGCGCTGTACCATGGAGCCACTACCCCAGCCCAAGACAAATGTTTTGATAGAGAAAAGGAGAATAAAGTTTTCTATTTTACGTAAAAGAATCTGGAAATGGTTATACTCCTGTGTTAGGAACATACTATGAAGTTACCATAACAAAGGACTCAATACTCCCTCTTTCCTCCGTGAGAATGAATGCCAGTGGGGACATGGGCAGAGTGCATAAGTGACACGACAGCCACCAGAGAGCTGGAGACGGAGGTGGTTCCAGCTGGAAGCAGTGGAGCCAGTTTCAGGACTGGGAGGGAACATCAATGGCCAAGCATCCTGGGAAAGTCTCCTTTCAGAGCTCTACCCACAATCACTTCCCATGCTTATTTAACTTATTTAAAAGGGCAAGTGGTACATGTCTGTAATCCCAGTGACTCTGGAGGCTGAAGCCGGAGGACTGCAAATTTGAGGCCAGCCTTATCAATTTAGCTAGGCCCTAAGCAATGTAGAGAGAGATATGTCTCAAAATAAAAAAATAAATAAATAAATAAAAAGGATTGGGGTTGTAGCTCAGTGGTGAAGTGCTCCCAGGTTCAATCCTCAGTACAAAAAATGAAATAAAAAATAAGTACAACTGGGGGTGGGGGTGGGGGGACTCTGAAATTTCGTCCCTGAGTGAGAGGTTTGAGCTTCTGCTCTCTTCTGGCGAACAACCGTAGCTTTCTTTCTCTCTGTCTTATCATGATCTGGAAAATGAGAGCAAAGCTTATGTATAAAGGATGGCATAAGAATGATTTAGTTTGAAGAGGAAAATGATGAAAGAAGTGACCCTTCCAGATATCCTGGCTAATGTACAACTTAAAAATCTCTTTCAGCTCCCCAAATACCCACTATTGATCAAGCATATTCAAAAATCAGCAACAGTATCACTGTGGAATGGGCTACAGTGCCAGGGGCCACCAGTTACCTGCTCACAGCTGAAGATGGGGACACAGTCATTGAAACCATGGTGGCCAATTCCCCAGGCACTGTAACAGGCCTGAAGGCTGCGACCTTGTACCAAATCACCATCAGATCCATCAGTGCTGCTGGCAGAAGCCAGGCATCACCTCCAAAGCAGGCAAAGACAGGTAGCTGATGCTCATCCTCTGTGACCTGTGACCTGGATCAATTATAATGATGCTGCAAATGCACAAGGCAGTTTGGTGTCACATGGGTGCCACAATTCAGGGCCCAGAAGTGAAAATCACCAAATGATATTTTCTGGCAACTCAGGTGTCTGTGGAGGAGGTGGTATTTAAATGCCTCATGTTTTTGCTTTGAACATAAAGCCCTTCTGGACATCTTTAAATGTATCCCTGCTTTTACATATCTGAAAAGAAGTTCTATTTTTAACTGTACTGAATAAAGGATACATACAAGGCAAAGAGAGATCAGTAGAGGAAAGGGATTGGGGGACTGGAGGAGGGAAAGGTGGGTGGAAGTGCCAGGAAGTGATTGGCCAGTTTATATTGTTTTGTAGTATGCATGCATGAAAATGTAACAAGTTCCATCATTACTGTACATCAATTAAATTTGCGCAACTATAATGCACCAAATTAAAAAAAAAAGAATACGTAGAAGGGTTTTTCCACATTTTAACCACATGGTATACCTGTTAACAAAAACAGTTGAAGTTTGCCATCAGCATTATTTACACTTATTTGATAAAGTTGTTCCTAGGCATATTTCTAAAAAGTTGTGTGCACATTGAAATGGTATAAATCATCATTTTTATAATTGATTTATATTATGATTATAGGAATATTTGTCTAATTTCTGGCCAACTTCCCGCTGAAAGTAGTGTCTAATATTTAAAGTTTTCCTTTGTCTCTGCCACATCATTTATGATTAATACACACTTAGATAGTGATTATTTAAGGGAACTCTATAATTAATAACTTTATAAATCAAATAATTATAAGATGAAAATCAATCTCAATAGATAATCAACCTGAACTTACTTATTCCTAAATAATTTGAATTATCCTCTATTGGACTTTTAAACACAAATGCAGTTTTTCATTTTGCTTTTGTCTCCTTAGTGTTGGCTGCACCAATTCTGGAAGTAAGCTCTCCAAGTCCAGACTCTATCCTTGTGCAGTGGGAAGCTGTATATATGGCAATCGGATTCTCTGTGTCCATTATGCAAGCCAATGGCTTAGGTAGAATTTGGAAGGAGAATACTACAAATACCTCCTTGACCTTCAGCAGTCTAGATGCCGGGACTCTCTACACCATAAAAGCCTATGCATGGAACGCTAATGGAATCCCTGGGGATGACTCCACCTGCAATCAGAGAACAAGTAAGGACTTCTCAGCTCAGCCTCAAACAATCTCATTTTTGATTAATGAGGGGGGCTGTGAATTGCAACCATCAAGAGCAATGTTAAGTGATAAGTACAGAGCAGCTGGCAGCAGCTGTTTAAATTTATTATGAAGTTATTTATAGTGCCTTGACTATTCCTCCGTGGCAGTTTAAATGCTTACTGCATGGATAAAGAAATGCTGCAGAGAATACAAGGAGCATGGCAGCTTCCCCTCTGAAATCCAACTCAGTTGCTGCATATGCATTTGATATCACGATTTTTGTTAGGTTTACCAATCGCCCCTTGTCTCTTCCTGAGTTCAGCGATAGTCTAGACAAAAAGAATTGGGCCAAACAGGAATTCATTTCTTCAACAGACATTCAGTGAGCATATGCTGGCTTCAGTGCAGAGATACAGCAGCAAACAAGACAGAGTTCCTGCTGTCCTGGTGCTTCATGCTGTGACAGATGTGTTTCCCAAAGGCCTCCACCTAGGCCTGAGGCTAACACGTGCTTCCCACCACCTCTCCTCTAGTTGTAGGCAGAGAAGCTGCATTGCCGGGTGCAGGTTGTGTTCTCTCACCATCCCCACCCCAGGGACACCTGGCTGGGGGAATGCAGTTTAATAACTGCAAATCCAAACGGAACTGCTGGGATGAGCCAGAAGAATGAGAGGGTGGGAGGGGGGAGGGGGAGAGAGGGAGAGAGAATATGACAGTTGAATATGACAGTTTTCTTCTCTTGAGTAAGCTATCTGCTGGCAATATGACCTAAATAGATGCCAGACTCGCACCAACCAGATTAACAGGATTAGCTGTTATATCCCTTGGGGGAGGACCAGGAAAGATTAGGAAGAAACCAGAAATGTTCTCTTTAGTTTTTGGAGGGGAATGATCTATGGCCAAGACAGAAATGTAGAGAGAAGAATTTGCCTTGCATACTACTTCTCTAGGAGAAACCATAGCAAGTAGCCCCAAGGTGATTTGTGATGGGCTTGGTGAGTCAGGATATTTGTGACAAACAGCCTAGGCTAGCTGGTTTGCTTGCTTGCTTCCTTGCCCCCCACACCGCATCCCCCCCACCGCACCACCCACCCTCATCTTCCCACAAAAAATTATTGAGGGTTCACTCTGAGCTGGGCAGAACCTAGCTGATGGGAATACAACATCAAATAAAGCATGCTCCCACTCAAAGATATGATTATATCTAAAGATGCATAAATCCACAGTCATGGTTCTGTGTAACAAGTGCTTTGATGGAGTCACACAAACACAGTGTGGCACAGGAGAGAGCATCTGTATCAGGTTGGGGGACTGAGAGAGCCATCTGGTTTCTTTCAGGCCTTCTCCTTTACTTGTTTCCCCATGTTTTGAAAAGTCTTAGAGCCCAGCGAGGTGGTGCACTCCTATAATCCCAGAGGCTCTTCAGGCTGAGGAGGAGGATCACGAGTTCAAAAGCCAGTCTCAGCAACTTAGCGAGGCACTTAGCAACTCAACAAGACCCTGTCTCTAATAAAATATTTTTTAAAAAGGGCTGAGGATGTGGCTCAATGTTTAAGTTCCCTTGTGTTCAATCCCTAGTACCAAAAATAAATAAAGTTTTAAGAGTTTGAATTTAGCCTCTGTATTAGATTGCTAGGGCTGCTGTCACCAAGTGCCTCAAATAAGCTGGCTTAAACAATAGAAATTGATTGTTTCACAATTGTGGAAGCAAAGTCTGAAGTCTAGGTGTTGGCAGGGTTGGTTTTTTTTTTTTTTTTTTCTTAAACCAAGGATTGAACGCAGGGGTTCAATTGAATCACTGAGCCACATTCCTAGCCATTTTTATTGTTATTTTGAGATAGTGAGGCCCTAAGTTGCTGAGACTGGCTTTGAATTTGCGATATTCCTGCCTCAGCCTCACTGGGATAACAGGCAAGTGCTATCCTGCCCAGTTAGGGTTGGTTCCTTTTGAGGGCTATGAGGGAAGAATCTGCTCAGAACATTTTCCTTGGCCTGTGAGTGTGCATGTCTTTGTCTGGATCTCTTTTCATAAGAACATCAGCCATATGTGGGCACCTTGGCACACTTATAATTCCAGTGACTCAGGAGGCTGAAGCAGGAAGATCACAAGTTTGAGGCCAGCCTGGGCAACTTATCGAGACCCTCTCTCAAAATAAAAACTGTTGGGGATGTGGCTTAATGGTAAAGTGTCCCTGGGTTCAATTCCTAGTACTAAAAAATAAACATAGAGATATAAATATACCTGAAGAGCTGGGGACATGGTTCAGTGGTACAGTATCACATAGCATACTAGGCCCTGGGTTTGAGGTAGTAGTGGGGGAAACATTGATCCTATTGAATTAGATCCTATCCTATGACCCTATTTCCAAATAAGGTCACAGTCTTGATGGCACTAGGGATTAGGATTTTGACGTACATGTTTTGGGAGGAATGACTTCAACCCGTAACAGTTTCCCACTATCCTACCTATTTTTCCTAGTTCTCCCATATCCCTTATGGGAACTACATTGTCCTAAACTTCTGTAGGGTACAGTTAACAGCCTTTGGCCTAGCACTACCTACCCCAAAGCAGACCTTCCTTTGTAGATGAGTTGACCCTGCAGTGGGGGAAAGGGACCTGTGGAGATGACCTATAAGGGAAACACAGCAGGTACCTGTCTTGTGGAGAACGAGTTGGGTCCCCATGTCCTCAAATAGGGTCTTTCCTGTACTCCAGATGTGACCAGAGGATGCTATCCCTGCTCAAGTTCTGCTGGGTGGTCTTCATTACAGTACAGATTCCAAAGGTGATCCGAAGCCAGTTTCTCTCCCCACTTGGCCCAGTGGACATATGTCCCCCAACTTTTTTAACAGGATAGCCCAGAAGAAAAGGAGGCATATTTATAATATAGGGGAAAGTACTTGGGAGACACTGAGAGTGTGTAAGGTGTCATCGCTCTCTATATTTTCCTTCCTTCCCTTTAATTTACAAAGGAGGGGCTGGGGATGTGGCTCAAGCGGTAGTGTGCTCGCCTGGCATGCGTGCGGCCCGGGTTCGATCCTCAGCACCACATACAAAGATGTTGTGTCCGCTGAAAACTAAATATAAATAAATAAATATTAAAAAAAAAAAAGATACAAAGGAAATGTTTGCTCCTCCAGAAACAATTGTGACTAGCACGGGTCAAAAATAATGAAGGGATATGTTTGCTTCATCAATCAGTAACAAAATATATGGCCTATCATGTAATGATAACATACTCATATGGCACTTTTAATTCTTCATATTTATTTTTGGGGTGCTTGGGATTGAACCCAGAACCTTACAGTGCTAAGCGCATACTCTATCACCAAGCTATATCCACAGTGCCCCCATTTATAATCTCATTTTATTCTATAATCACTTGCAGTTTTTGTTTGTTTTTGAAGTCCTGGGGATTGAACCCAGGGCCTCATACATGCTCGGCAGATGCTCTACCACATCCTGAGACCCCTTTCCCCACCATATTTATTATTGGTGCATTACAATTTTACATAACGGTGGGAATCATTACATATCTGTTTATGCATACAATATAACAATACAATTTGGCCAAAGTCATTCCCCAGTATTTCTCTTTTTCTTCCTCTTCTTCTTCCTTCTGCTTCCTTCCCTCTATTCTACAGGTCTCCCTTCAATTTCCATGAGAACCCCTGCCATTGTTCTTCTCTTTTTTCTACTCTAGCTTCCACAAATGAGAGAACACAAAAGACCCTTGGTTTTCTGAGTTTGGCTTTTTTTGCATAACATAATGTTCTCAAGTTTCATCCATTTTCCTGCAAAATGACTTAATTTCATTCTTCTTATGGCTGAATAAAACTTCATTTTGTGTATATATCACATTTTCTTTATCTAATCATCACTGATGAACACCTAGTCCATCCCCTTCTTAAATTTTGTTTTCTGACAGGGTTTTGATAAGTTGCCCAGGCTGGTCTAGAACTTGAGAGCCTCCTGCCTCAGCCTCTCAAGTAGCTGGGATTACAGGCCTGTGCTGCCACACCTGGCTACTTGTTAAATAGTATATTCATATATGCATGCATGCATGAAAGTATATTTTTTGCACCTGTATAGACACTGATCTTATTATATCCATTTTGTAGATGTGAAAAAAAATTAACAAATAGTTGAAATAATATGGCCAGGGTCACATAGATATATGAGTTCACATAGTTAATGGCAGATGTGTTACCAGTTCCCAGGTATCCAAAATCCCAATTTTACGCTTTAATGCTTGTATTTATCCAACTATTGGTGTACTTTATTATCCACTGAGCTCCTTAACATTGTTAGGCTACGTCTCATTTGGCTTAAGGTGGTTATAAAATCTTAATTGTTTTTCAAAAACATAGGTCCTCGTGCTCCTGCCAACATTCAAGTCTCTTTTGACAGTGGGGCTCTGAAGGCATCTGTTTCATGGACACCGACAGAAGGAGCCTTCAACTATACTGTGATGGCTTTGAGTGGTTCTTCTGAGCGGAGCTGCAGTACAACTTTCAGTTCCTGCAGCATCTCTTCCCTCCAGTGTGGAACTGAGTACCTGATTTCCGTTTTAGCAAGTAATGATGCTGGATCTAGCAAGTCCTCTTCAGCAGGGACCCTGAAGACAGGTATGTAAACAAGAGTGAGAACCCTGCAGGGCTGGCAAGTCAAAGTCCCTGACAATATTCCAGAACACTCTGGAAGCAGTCAAAACCAAAGCCTGGTCTAAATGAAAGCATTGAGTTGGACATTCTCATGAGTTTGAATAACGTGGATAGGGAAACCCGATTTTGTGAATTTTGAAAAAGCACTGCTTTGAATATGTGGAGGCCTGGCTTTTATTCTAGATCTTCCATTAGTTAGTTTTTTTCATTTTTATTATTTTATTTTTGAGGCAGAATCTTGCTGTATTGCTCAGGCTGGCTGAATTCTTGGGCTCAAGTGACCATCCTGTCTCCGCTTTCTGGCTTCGTCTTCATTTTTAAAGAAGATCCAATTGGAGGGATTTTGTTTTTGTTTTTGTTTGGTACTGGAGATTACCCAGGAGTGTTTTGCCACTGAGCTACATTCTCACCCCTTTTTATTTTGAGACTTTTGAGACAAGATCTTGTTAAGTTGCCTAGAGCCTTATTAAGTTGCTTAGGCTGTCCTTAAACTTGAAATCCTCCTGCTCCAGCTTCCCAAATCATTGGGATTATAGGCATGTGTCACTGGGCCTGGACAGCTGGAGTTATACACATAGCTCTAAATGTGAAGTACAGACAACTGTCTCTTATTGACATTAAGTTTCATGACAGAGACTTGGTGGGAGATTTTTTTTTTCTTTTGGTACCAGAGATTAAACATTCAACCACGTTCAACCAGAGGCATTCAACCATTGAGCTACATCCCCACCTTTTTTTTTTTTATATTTTATTTCCCTGAGTTGCTTATGACCTTGATAAATTGCTAAGGCTGGCTTTGACCTTGTGGTCCTCCTGCCTCAGCCTCCCAAGGTGGGAGATATTTTTTTTTTAATGTTTTTTTTTTTTCTATATTTATTTTTTAGTTCTCGGCGGACACAACATCTTTGTTGGTATGTGGTGCTGAGGATCGAACCCGGGCCGCACGCATGCCAGGAGAGCGCGCTACCGCTTGAGCCACATCCCCAGCCCAAGGGGAGATATTTTTAAAGATGAAGATATTTCTAGTTCTGAACCCAAGTAGCTGGTTTATAGGCCTGGGTCACCATGCACAGCAAAATCCCCGTATTTTAAAATGACTACCAAACTCTGGTGGCCCATTATTTCTCTCATATAATGAGAGAATGTGAATAGGTCTTTGTGTCTTTGTGGTTTGCTGTAGCATAGACTTTTGTTCTCTAAGGAAAATCTTCTAATGTTTCTGGTACATAATTTTTCATATTGTACACCAAATTCAATCTATTACAAAACTTATAGTTGCTGATTTGGGTTGTCCTTGGATAATTGCAAAGATGCAAAAAAAAAAATCTCCTGCAATAGTCTTACAACTGGTTATTATTGATTACTTCTTAGTGGCTTGTGCACCTGGAAGAGTGATGATCCAAGAAGATCCCCCTGGCCATCTGTCTGTGGCTTGGTCCAATGTAGATCTGGGTGATTACTACGTGGCTTTTGTGAAGAGTGATGATGGCTGGGAAGTACACTGTAATACATCCACCACCCAGTGCAGCTTCTTATCTGAGTGTGGCTTCACTTACTTTATTAGTGTTTTTGCCTATAACAAGGCAGGGCAGAGTCCTTTGGGTGATGTATTCAATTATACAACAGGTAAGTCACATTTGATGTTTGTAAAGGGAGTCTGAGTTCACTAAACTCAGCAGCAGAGTAGGTCACCACCTGGGAGTCATTCTAGAGCCAGGAATGCAAAATGAATGTTTTGTTTCATTCTTCCCAGACTAGGAAAATTTTACTTTGTGAACCCAAACTTTACAAAAATGCAAGGTTAGCTAGGTGTAGCACTCCATGCCTGTAATCTCAGGGACTTAGATTGCAAGTTCTAGGCCAGACTTGCCTGGGCAACTTAGCCAGATCCTGAAAAGCATATAGCTCTAGCATGCTCTGAAAGTTGAATCGTCCACAAAGATCTAGTTACTGTTCAGGCCTGGATGCTGAAGAGGATGCAGCTCTCCATTTGAGGAGTTTACTCTGTTTCTGGGACCAGAGAGACAGATGTAATAGCCAAGATGCTACATGGTTTGGAGGGCTTTGGAGTACAACACCTGGTTTTAAGTTCTAACTCGACCATGCCAAGGGACGATGATGTCTACCTTGCTACTTCCTTAGTATCCTTCACTAAAAGTGGGACAAATAACAATAACATAAATGTGAAAAGGACTTTGTATGTAATAAAGCAGAATACAAATATTTTCATGATCATGATTATTACCATGACTACTCTCCTCCACTAGGCTTGGAATTTGTATTGGGCATAGATTATGTTTTATTTATCTGTCACCAGTGCTTATCATAGTGTGATCAGCATAGGGGAGATGCTCAATTTTTGAAGAATGAATGGAGTGACTTGGAATTAATTAACTATATTTACAAATAAGAATAATATAGTTATATAAAGTATTTGCTTGATTATAAAAAATTTTACCAGTTTGAGGGGTCCAAATAATTGGTGCTTTGGGAATTTGGAATTTGAAGTAAGCGGCTATCATTAAGGTTCAAGAACACAGGAGGGACTTCCAAAAGGAGTGGCCTTGAGCTGGAGTTTAGAATGGATGGAATGTAGGTGGGGCAAGAACTTCTCAGAGAAACCCCAATCCTAGTTAGACATTTGTTAGGCAGGCTTTTTAAGGTCTCTTCTAAGATTTACTAATACAATCATGCTCCGCTCTCCCACACCCCAGCTTTATCCGGTTTAGTGTCTGGAAAGAGTGATAGCATCTGAGAAGTTAGGATGATGACTTTGTTAGGCAGAAGAGGGAAAGGCTTTCTTGTAGGGGGTTCACAGTCTTCAAGGCTCTTGTAGTGAGAGCACAAAATAGACAGAGTATTGAGAGGTCTGATATGTGTGGAGGGGGGGACATCTGAATATTACAGCTTGTAATGACCTTCAATGTCATACTGAGAATTTATCCTATATGCAGTGAGAGTTAGGCCAAAGTTGGAACTGAATGCATAACTTATTATTATTATTATCATCATCATCAACCCATCATCATTATTAATTTATTTTTTGGTACCAGGAATCGAATCCAGTGGTGCTTAGCCACTGAGCCACAATTCCCAGCCCTTTTTATTTTTTTATTTTGAGACAAGATCTGACTAAGTTGCTTAGGGCCTTGCTATATTGTGGTAGCTGGCCTCAAACTTGTGATCCCCCTGCCTCAGCCTCCGAGTCACTGGGATTACAGGCATGTGCCACTGTGCCTGGCCATGTAACTGATTTTTTTTTTAAATATTATTTTTAGTTGTTGATAGATCTTTATTTTTATTTACTTATTTATATGTGGTGCTGAGAATCAAACCCAGTGCCTCACACATGCTAGGCAAGTACTCTACTGTTGAGCTACAACTCCAGCCCCCATGTAACTGATTTTTGAGCACACACACAAAAAAAATGGGTCTCTTTTCTCTCTTGAAATTATAGAACCCATAACAATATGGGGCACTGATTGAGCAGTGAAGGAGATTTTGTTCTTGGCCAGAAATAGAAGTGGGGGATAAACTCACAAATCAAGTTCTCATCCCTTGGGGGTCAGGAAGTTATAGGGTAAAAGAAATGAGGAGGAGGAATACTCGTGTCTTTTATTCTGAGGTTAGAGGTTGTCTAGTGGTCCCTCTGACAGCCAGCTTAGATGATCCAACTGGTGTTTCAGCCAGTCCTGCTGAAGAGGAATTTCTGGCCTTCAGAAAAGAAAGGCTAGAGCATGGTAAAAATTCTGTTAGGTCACCCAGCAGAACAGGACTGGGGTGGGGTAGATGACAAACATACCTGTCGGAGGATATTGCAGTAGTGTAGGAGTATGGTGACAAAGGCTGTGGCCTTGAGGAAGTCAGGCCACCCAGGACCCTCTCTGGTGGCATTGCTCCTGCATTGACCTCATTCCCTCTGGGCTCCTACTTTCAGCTCCCTGTTGTCCTAGTGACATTAACCCAGTGCTGGTGTCCAGCGAGAGAGTAGAGATGGTCTGGTCTCCTGTCCGTGGTGCCGAACTCTACGAAACCAAGGCTGTGGCTGGGTCCAACGTGGTAGAGTGCAACGACACTGCCCCTGCTTGCACTCTCTCAGCTCTGGAGTGTGACACCAAGTACAGCATCACAGTATATTCCTTCAGTGAAGTCCGGGGCATCAATATGTCATGCCGTTCACGCTTTATCACCACAGGTATGGGAGAGCTATACTTTCGTTCACTGCAGCTGTGTGCCTCAGAACAGCCACTCAGCAAGACCTAAAATCCCACTAACCACTATTTGTAGGGACCAGTAGAATTCCTAACTGTATTAAGGAGAGATGGAAGAGAAAGTGGAAGAGGAAGGTGGAGGAAAGGAAACAAAAGGAGACCACAGGGAGAGAAGGTTTTGCCAATGACTATCTCCGCCATTCAGTTCTTTCTGCCTTTGAGGGACGTGTCTGTCCATACACCCATGGTGTACAAGGGCTTGTCTTACTTTTGATTTCAGAATTAAAAATGCTCTTAAACCTCTTCCAGTTGATTCTACACTCTAAAAACCCAATACCTTATGTCAATGTCAACAGTTTTCCACACAAAGTCTCTAGAAATTTGGTCTATGTGAAAGATATTTTTGAAAACTATGATGATGTTGTTGTTGGTGGTGGTGGTAGTGGTGGTGGTGGTGGGGTATGTGTGTGTGGGGGGGGGGGGGATTGAATCCTGGGGTCTCTACCACTGAGCTACATCCCCAGCTCTTTTTATTCTTTATTTTGAGGTGTAGTCTCATTAAGTTGCTGAGGTTGGCCTTGAACTTGGGATCCTCCTGCCTCATCCCAAATCACTGGAATTACAGTGTGTGCTATGCTCAGCCTGTTAATTTTACTTGGGGTGGGGGGGAATCCTATTTTTTTTTTCTAGTACCAGGTATTGAACCCAGAAGAACTTAACCAATGAGCCACATCCCCAGCCTTCTTTATATTTTATCTTGAGACAGGGTCTCACTAAGTTTCTTAGAGCTTTGCTAAGTTGCTGGGGTTGGCCTTGAACTGTGATCCTCCTGCCTCAGCCTCCGGAGACACTGGGATCATAGGAGTGTTCCGCAGTGCCTGGCAAAAAATTAATTTTAGACTAAATAACACATGTATCCCCTTTTCATTCCCCCAACAGGGAGGCTGGAACCCAGGGGGCACTCTACCACTGAGCTACATCCCCAGCTCTTTTTATTTTTTATTTTGAGACTGAGTCTCATTAAGTTTCTTAGGCTGGCCTTGAACTTGTTGTTCTTCTGCCTCAGCCTCCCAAATCAATGGGATTATAGGCCTGTACCACCAGACCCAGTCCACTTGTGACACTTTTGACTCAAGCTGTTTCAGTTAATAATTTTAAATTTCTAGGTCCTTGCAGTCCTGAAATAATAAATATTTCCAAGGATGCCTTCTCCATGATTCATGTGCACTGGCGATCCACCAACGACGATGCCACTTACACAGTGACTGCCCAGGGGGAGAAGGGACTGTATCAATGCAGCAGCACAGGAGAGTCCTGTACCCTGGGAGACCTGCCCTGTGGCTCAGTGTTCTCCGTCACTGCTGTGGCGGAAACACAGGCAGGATGGAGTCTGCCCAGCTACAGCATGCCCCTGGAAACAGGTATGTAGCAACCACCAGCTCAAATGCTGACTTCAGGAGGTCTCTAGGACATGTTTTAAGACATGGACTTTATTTTCTACCCTACATGTGGTGTAAATGCAGTACACTTAGAACTCTTTTCAAGAGTCCCAGACTTTAAAAATCAAACTTTCAACATTTTATATGCTCTGTAAAAATATCATCAAAAGACTCTAGAATCATCTTACATTGGCATCAAAGGAGCAATGCATTGACTCTACAGAAACATTTATTAGAATTTATATTCTCTCCAGGTACAATCTGTCAAAACAGCTAACAAGTAACCAAATGAACTGATTTATTTTTTGTCTCTTTAGTTGGGCTCTTTTATATCTTTCTCTAAAAAATGCTTTCTGAGTTTCAGTTACCTTATCAGTAAGAGGGGGATAATAGCCTTAGATGGTTGTGTGAATTAAATTAATGGTGCAGAGCACTTAGCATATGACCTAATCAAAGTAAAATCTCCATAAAAGGAAAGTGCTATTGCTGGGCACAGCAGCACAGACCTGTAATCTCAGCAACTCAGTAGGCAGAGGCGGAAGGATCACAAGTTCAAGGTCAGCCTAAGTAACTTAGTGAGACCCTATCTCAAAATAAAATATAAAAAAGGCTGAAGACGTAACTCAGTAGTAAAGTGCCCCTGAATTCTATCCCAGTACAAAAGAAGAAAGTTTCTATGTCTTATATAAAGGGTCTCTGAAAAATTGAAAAATTGAGATGGCATGGTATCTTAGGAGGCTAAGAAATCAAGTTTTTTTTTTTTTTTTTTTTTTTTTTTAATTTCAGGGCATGGGGGGTGGTGTTTGTGCCTGGGATCAAATCTTAGGTAAGTGCTCTACCACGGAGCCATAACCCCAGTGCAGGAAATCAAGTTTTTATATCAGTAATGTACTACAAAGTGCTCAGGAAAAGCAAAATACATTTTCTTGCAAATGCTATAAGATGTTATATTGGGAGAAGAGGTGAATGGATCCGTTGCTTTGCAGTCTATATCTAGAATTTTTCATGTTGAGGAACAAAAAGGATTATTCTGAAAGAAAAGGGAAAACCTCACACTAATCACAGCCTGTTAGTGCTCTGCATTCTTGGGGAAAGTACTCATTACAAAGAATTGATGTTACAAGAGGTAACAGAGGGTGTGACCCATGGAAAATTTTGGTTAATAATAGTAAGCTTGAGAAATTTAAGATATTGAGTGAAATGCAGACAAAGTACAATTATTAGTTGTTTTTCACAAAATCATCTTCAGTGGAAATGAAACCTAATTCTTTCTCTCTTTCCCCACTTAAGTGCCATGCTGTCCAACTGGTATGACTGTAACTCAGGTCACCCAATCAGTAATCAATGTGAGCTGGGCTATTGGGATGGCAGCTCAAACCTACGTGACAGTTCTGGAATCACACATTGGACAGTCTAAGTGTCATACCCATCAAAGTCACTGCCTCCTGGGGTGCATCACATGTGGCATCAACTACACAGTAGCATTAAAAGCAATTAGTGCCACTGGGTTGACTGCAGACTGTGCCTACCAAAGTTATTCCTCTAGTAAGTGAATTCTTTTTTTAAAAAAATTTATACAATTTATATAAATCAATGGTGCTCAGCAAGATAAAATAAATATGTGTCTATGATGTATTAATGATTCATTGGCTATTCTGATTATTCAATTTCTACTTAAGTTTCCAGGGGTATTCATTATTGTTATAGAGAGGGAATATTTTTATACAAGAACTATGCTTGTAGTGCAGTTTACATTTTGTAAATTTCTGGGGGAAAATGAAATAAGAATCTCTTATTGACTGGGATTAATCTGAGTTTCTCTTCCCATTCTGCCTCTCTTCTTTATTTTGAATGATACACAGATATCAATGAACTCAAATACCACACTATAGTAAGTAAATAAATTCTCAATTCTACAACTGAAGTATCAGTGAGGACTCAGCACTTCCAGGGCCAGGCACAACCCTTCCTTCTCATTTAAAAAGATGCTGCATCCCCCCCCCCCCCGCCCCCGTTTGCATTATAAATGCAGATTACTTTCTAAAATGTTTATAGTTTCCCCTTGACCTCAGAGCTTCAGATGCTTCTGTGGGTAGTTGGTGAATCGCCTCTCCTGCTGACCACTTCAGGTGCATGTTTGCTGAAGGAATGACATATTTTTATGACACAAAGACTTGCAGCTGAAAGTAACTCAGGATGGCAGAGTTTTCAGAATGCAGTAGATCATACATTCTATTTGGTTTGCATTATTTTCTTATTTTCTATTATGCTACCACCTCTCTCTCTTCTAAACCACTCTAGCTCCTCCCAGGATTTTTTTATTTCGACAGGCTAAGAGAGCAAAGATATCTGTCTACTGACAATTTTGTTCCTTATCATCAGAAGGACCAAACCATCAGGGAATAACAGGGGGAAGTAAAAATGGGGCAGGACTAGCAAATTAAGATTCATAATTCACTTAAGTGGCTGCTTGGAAAGAAAACTCTTTGAAAAACTCCTGAGGATGCCTTCCTGGCCTGAGAAAAAAAAAGAGTACCATGATCAATTAGTTATGTCTGCCTGGGGCATGGGATAGGAAGGTTGAAATGTAATTTTTGCATCCCAGAGATAATAGAAAAAGTCTTCAACTTGGAGTCTACATTAAACATGATTTCTGATAAGCTGTGTTGGCCTTATCTTCCAGGCATCCTCACTGGTAAGAAAAAATAAAAATTAGCCAGGCACAGTGGCACACAACTGTAATCCCAGCTGTTCAGGAGTCTGAGGCAGGAAGATTGCAAGTTCGAGGCCAGCCTCAGCAACTTATGAGACCCTGTTTCTATAAAACAATAAAAAGGGATAGAGATGTGGCTCAGTGGTTAAGTGCCCCTGGGTTCAATCCCTGATAAATAATAATAATAATAATAATAATTATAATAATAATAATAATAGTATTATTCTAGCTTATTCCTCAAAGTTGTTTTGAGAATCAAATCATAATATGAAAGCATGTGCAGTATGCTTCAATTTATGTTAGCTGGATTATACTTTGTTTTGACCGTCTTCCATTAATTTCATTAATTAGTTTTGGAAATATGGCCCATTGCTTATCTTCACACCTGAAAAAAATCCTTTTGAAGAATAAATCAAATGAGACTGCTTATCTGTAACAACTTTTAAAAAACATACAATAGTCTCTTTATTTAGTTATTGAGGACTATCATCTAAGGTGTGGCCTGCTCAAGGATTTTAAGAAAAGATCAAAAAAGTACCTAATCAGCTTAGCATGGATAAAATGTGGACCAACCAACCTGGCTACCAGCCTGTCATGTAAGTGGCTGCTCCCAAAGTGTCATGCCACTCAGCTCAGCAAAATAGTGTTTTTCAACTAGAGATGAATGCACTGAATTATATTTAAACTTTGTCCCACTAAAATCAAATGAAACTGGGACCCATTATCTTGACAGGGATCTTAATAGGATTCTGTGCATTTGACTCATAGTTTGAGTCATGTACAATACAGCATATCTCTGCCAAGTGTGGAACTTTTTGAATCACCATTGTTCTATGTTAAAAATTTATACCCCATACCACCCTCACACACAGATTTCTGATCATGTGGCTCAGCATTAAAAGAACTTCGACATCCCTTCAAATCTTGCTCTATTCTAGTCAGTAACTAATCATATTATTTGGAATAGTTTACTTGCATTTTTTTCCCCTGAGTAATAAAGGCCATGTTTGTGTGTGAAGATAGAATAAGTGACTTTGTATTTAACTTTATCCTACAGATGCCTGCTGCCCTTTGGGGGTGAAATTATATAGGCTGGGGCCTAATGGCATCCGGATCTACTGGCAAGCCTCCAGGGGTTCTGCCAACTACAGCACTGACCTCTATGGCTCCAAAGGCATTTTCACATGCACCCCAAGTGCTGGCTTGAGTTTTTGTGATGTTACTGAAATACCCTGCGGGGATGTATATACTGTGGTGGTCTCACCGGTTGCTGAAACAGGACTGAAGCTTACTTTTTGCCCCAAAAAAATATATTCAGGTAAAGCAAGTTATGACCCCTTATTGAACCCTCAACTCAGATCTGTGAATCATTTGCTACCTGTGAAATTTCTACACGCTTCAAGGGACCCCCAAGCAATTTTTGGAATTGTGGTCTTATTATTATTCAATTTGAAGTGCTCTTCCCTTCTCAGTTCCTGCCTTACTCTTCAGGGAAAACACCAGATGCTTGTTGCTTAAATAGTAAAGAAAATTCAAAAAGATTTAAGATTAGGGGATAATTTTAACATGGTCTTAGAGATGAGGCTAGATACCCTGGTATGTTGAAAATTAAGAAACTTGAACTTTCAATTGCACAGATTGAGAATTATGACTGAGGAAAAGTTGGAAGATCAGGAAAAAAATGAATTTATAAGTTGTAAACTAGGTTTGGATATATGAGTGGGCAGACAATCTGATCACAAAATGTGGCAATCAGTGATGCCATCATTTCCACCCTCATTGGTGGAAAAACATTACAATTCTCCAGCTCTGTGTTCCAGCAAACTCTGCTACCTTGCCCAGGGCACAGTCATATATTTTTCACACATTTCTAGAAGAAAAGAAAAGAAATGATGAAGCCCAGGCTTCACAGGCAAAAACAAGACGAGGAATAAATGGTTCCCAAACCTTTACTGATACCCAGAATTCAAATTTTCCAATTAAAAGTAGGTGGTGACAAGAAGTCTGAGATGGCTCCTGGTGATGGAACAAGGCCAGCTCCTCCTGAAAGGGTGTTCTCACTGTCCTTGGATGTCACGCTCTGATTCCTTGTTTTTTCATTATCTTTTCCCCAAGACAAGCTGGCCCAAGGCAGGGAAGAGATAGGAACAGGTTCTTGGGGTAAGGGTGAGCTCTTAGGAAGAGGAGCCTACAGCTCAATAACAATACTTCATCGATTTGAATAATGATTTACAGTTTATCGAGTGTTTTCACATTCCATATCTCAGTGAATGATCAAAATGTTCCTAAGAGGTTCAATGGATTTTATTGTCTCCAATTATTAAACGAGGAAACCGGTGCACAGGCTACTGAAGCTTCATCTGCAACCCTTCTCTTTTCCTAATCTCTAAATCCATCTTCACATATTTTTAATTTGTTTAGGGTTTAACACCTTTTTTTATTCTGAGTCAGGGTCTCGTTCTGTTCCCTAAGTTGCCCTCAAATTCCTGGGCCCAACTGATCCTCCTGCTGAAGCCTTCTGAGTGCTGGGACTACAAGGATGTTCCTGGCCCAGTTGTCTTATGATTCACTATCTTAAAAAGGTTTTTCATTGCTCCGTGGGATGAAATCTGATCCTCTAAGCATGGTGTTCAAGATCTTTCATGCTCTTTTCCTTATCTGTCTATGTATCTTCATTGTCCAGTAGTAATTTAATGTGAATCATTAATGAAAATTTAAAATTTTCTAGTAGCCACATTGAGAAAGTAAAATGAAACAGGTAAAATTAATAATGCATTTTAGTTAAGCCAATGTGTCTGAAATATTCCAATATCTAATCAATGTGAAAATTAAGATATTTTACCTTTTTTATAAATCTGGTGTATATTTTATGCATATAGCACATCTCAGTTCAGATTAGCCACATTTCCAGTACTCAATAGCTATGTGGTAGGTAGCTACTATTTGGGTAGGCTCATTCCCCAGCACCCCTCCTGAGAGGATTCCCTTTTTTTTTTAAATGTTTTATTAGTTATTGATGGACCTTTATTTATTTATTTGTGGTGCTGAGAATCGAACCCAGTGTCTCACACATGCGAGGCAAGTGCTCTACCACTGAGCCACAACCCCCAGCCCCTCCTCCTGAGAGGATTCTAGTCTCTAGTCTTATGGCATGGAATCATTCACACATATGGACCATGCTATATCATGTTTCTGAGTAAATGCAGTACTCTTCTTTTTGTGCAGAAGAGCATTCTATTCCATCCCCATCCAGAAAACAGTCCAAATTTTCTGTTGACCTTCTCCACTTCTCCTAGGCCAAGTTAGTGTTGTCCCTTTCTCCTTTATGACCTCAAGACACCCTTTACCACAGCATATAACTGTGATTTGAATGTGTGTCATATCCCTTAATAAATGATCTCTCTGACTCTTAGTACTTACTTAGCATATAACTGTTGCTCAATATGTTTTAAATTAAAAAAAGAATGAACAAGCCAATTGATGCACCCATGATCACACAGCTAAGTGAATGAGTAATGAAAGCCTTTTGTTTTTTATTTTGTTTTCCTGATCCAGGCTTGCAAGTCAACCCTTAGAGACTCAACTCCTCTGATGGCTTGTTAGCTGCCAGAAGTCCTTGTTAGAACTCTTTGGTGGGGTGTCATCTCAAGCCTGCTGCCATTTCACCTTAATAAGGACCTAGACTCTGGTTAGGAAATTCACCTTTTCTCAGTCTTTCTGGAAAGAAAAAAAAAAACCAAAAAAACAAGTTTCCACGTTTATTGCAATATCAGTGATGCCTTATTCTGATAATCAGGACAGTATCATAAATGAAGTAATAAATACTGAGTGCTTTGTGCCAAGAACAATACTTTATGTGTATTAATTCCATTAACCCTTATAATAAACCTGTGAGGTTGGCATTCTTATTCTTATTCACTTTATTGATAAACTGAGACACTTGCACACACAAACTGAAGTGACTTGCCCAAGGTCATACTGCTAATAGGTGTCTCCTCTTATCATCCAAATTTCTTCTTATTCATTTTTTGGTTCACTTTCCTCTTATTTTTTCTTAACTTATATCTTTTTTAAAATTTACATCTTCTTAAATACACCAAGGAATGTATTTTCAGTGTTTGTGTTTTTATTTACAGTAACCTGCTCTGGAAGTACCCTTGGAATGGGTAAGTCATTTTTCTCATGGATAAAACAGAAAGAACTTGTTGTTATTGCATTTGGGTCACTTAATGAAATCAGGGTCAAAGGTGATGCTCCAATTAGTTAGGCAAACGATTTCTTTCTTTGATGCAAGAGTGTCCTGCCCTCCCCTCCCATCACATTTTCTTTCCCATTATACTGCCCTTCGGGTTCCACCAATTGAAATAAATTCCTTTGGATTCTGGACTCTGAAGTCTTCTGGGGTCCCCCAGAAAAACGCAAAAGTTTTTTGGAGGGTCTGCTCCTTAATCTCTCCTACTTTAAAAGATTGTTCTCTTCCCTGCTGTACATTGGAATCCTTGGAGGGCTTAACATTAACTGATGCCTGGGCTCTATTCCTAGAAAGTCTGATTCAATTGGTAGGAAGTGGAGGCTGGGCAGCAGGACTTTTTTCCTTCAGTACTGGGAGTTGAACCTAAGAGCACTTTACCTACTGAGCTGCATCCTCAGGCCTTTTTGTTATTTAAAAATTTTGAGGCAGGGTCTTGCTAAATTGCTGAGACTCTTGCTAAATTGCTGAGGTTGGCCTCAAACTTGTGATCCTGCTGCCTCAGCTTCCCAAATTGCTGGAGTTAAAGGCATGTATTATTGTGCCCAGCTGGATATCAGAATTTTTAAAAGCTTCTTAAGTGATTCTAAAGTGTAGTCAAGACTGAGAACTGCTGCTTTAGAGCAGTTTTTGTTTTTGTTTTTTGGTACTGGAGATGGAACCCAGGGGTGCTTTCTCACTGAGCTACATTCCCAGCCCTTGTTTTAATTGTTTTGAGACAGGGTCTTGCTAAGTTGCTTAGGGCCTTACCAAGTTGCTGAAACTGGTCTTGAATTTGCAACTTTCTTGCTTCGGCCTCCTGAGTTTGACGAGCATGCACCACTGTGCCCAGCTTTCTCAAACTTTTATGTATACAAATCACCTTGGCCTTGTTAAAGTCAGATTCTGGTTTGTTAGGTATGGAAGGGTGCAAGACTTTGCATTGCTAACAAAATTCAGGGCATTCTGGTGATACCCAAGCTAACTGTTCTGACAGCACTTTTAGTCATCAGATGGGAATTTGTTAATAGCCTGCAGAGAGCTAGGATGTTTTGCATGGGTGGTATCCCCAGTGGAGAAAAGGAGATGTTGAAAGGGAGTTGGAATAAAGACAACCCTCAGTGCCTTTACACTTTTGCTCAGGGCTGATGCTGTTTAGGACATTTTGGTTGCCCCCATGAAGTTACTCTTGGGTAGGACAGTGGAGATGATCACACACACACAGTCCTGGGCGCTGGCCTAGTAGGTAACCTAAACTGCTTCATGAGGAATCTTTGCCACACTCCTCTAGGGAACAGCTTGCCGTGGGACCTTAGGAAAACCCCTCAGGGAATATAATCAATTCCAAAATACAAATTCTCCTGATCCCAGTCAGATAGGGCTGGCTTCAGAGGGTGTAAGTGGAAATGAAGCCTCCCTGTCAACAAGCAACAAAGGACAGCTTCCCAGTGGTGGTCAACTCCCCACCCAACACCTTCCACTGCCAGGGCCTGGGTGGTCCAGAGTCTCTCTCCATTGCCTGTCCTCTGCCTGGCCTCCTTTTCTTCTCCCAGCCCATTGCTTCTCTGAGCACAGCAGTGCACATAGTTTCCAATTCCTGACCCACCTGCAGGTCTAAAATAAGCACAATCCCTATTAATTTTTCAAGACTTTTTGTTTCCCATAGTTAGAGAGAAACAGGCCTTGCTTAGTGAAAACAAATTGAGGAAACATCTAGTTATAAGAAATTGCTTTAGGGGTTGTGGATGTAGCTCATTAATAGAGCATGTGCTTACCATGTGCAAGGCCCTGGGTTCAATTCCTAGCGCATCCACAGGAAAAAAAAAAAAAAAAAAAAAAAAAGCTGGGCACAGTGGTACATACCTGTAATCCCAACCACTGGGAGGATGGCAAGTTCAAGGCCAGCCTGAACAATTTAGTAAGGCCCTAAGCAACTTAATAAGAACCTATCCCAAAATAAAAAATAAAAAGGGCTAGGGATGTAGCTCAGTGGTACTGGGGATTGGGTTCAATCCCCAGTGCAGCAAAATGCAAATCAAATTTCATTACACCTAAGCATTGCTACTCATCAGCATTCCCAGAGAGTTTGTCAAAAATATACATGCTCATGCCCCACTCTGACCTAACAAATCCTTAGGTTTTTGTATGTGTATTCAAGTCTGAGAAGGCCTACTTAGGTAGTAGTTCTTAAACTTTGGTGTGTATCAGAATCTCAAAAAAAAAAAAAAACAACTAATAAGAAATACAGGGGTCCAGGCCCTATGCCCATTGAAATGCTGCTGTATTTTATTTTCTTTTTGAACCTCATGATTTTACTGTCTTAATAAGAAAATGAAAAATGAAGCTTAGAACTGGATCACTTGGCCTTTCTCTTCTTATTTCCCACCAGTTCAAAATGCTTGACTCTCTCAATAACGATTGTTCTCTTAGATCTGCAGTTGGGCTCAACACACTCAGACTCCAGCACAATCTTCTCTGTAGTTTTAGTATTTGGGGTGGGAAATCGGTTTAGTCTGCCCACCATAGCCACTGTTTTCCCTTTTCATATGGAGAATTCTTGCTTTCTTGTTCTGTGTTGCTTTATGGTTTGGTGCTTGCCATACTTCCTACAGTACGTCTGGTGGTTTTAGGAATATTTAGGATGATCGCAAGAGCATTAGCATTGCAGAAAGCGTGCTGTATTTTCTAGCACATTCCTAGGTGATTCTGACCTACACAAAGTTTGAAAAGTGCTGCTGAAGATCACCGCTCTTTTCTTTTCTGTGTCTTTGGGCTGCGACTTATCCTTGCAAGTCTGTCATCAACCTGAAATAGGCCCTTCTCATGAAGTAAATCCTTGTAGAAATCCTGCAAGATCTTTAAAAACCTTTAAGCCAGGTCCTTTGAAGACCTCTATAATCATATGGAAATTGTTGTATATAGGAGGAAGTTCTAAATTGCTGTCTCCAGTTTTAGTATTCTCCCAGTACACAGGACAAGTCAAATCAGAACCCTGGCTTATGTGGAGCCTCTGGATATGATCTGGGGAGCCTTGGGAATGTTGTTGATCTAAGACTTTTGGTCTTTCTTGACTCCTGGATTATCCTAAAGCTTGTCACCTGCATGAATTGACTTTCTAAGAGACAGATCTAGATTCAAATTCTGCTGATATTATTTTATATTTACATATATATTATATCAAATTGCCTCAGTTCTCTCTAAGCCCATGTTTTCTCAACTGAAAATTGGAATAAATCATAATCATTTCATAAAACCTAATGAGAATTAAATGAAATGTAACTTACTAGATACAGTGCTCATCGTAAGTAATTAATAAATGGTAGTTACTAATTCAGAATCAATTTAATCTCGTATTATACTCTATTATAGTATGTGCCAGTTATTAAGATTTTAACATGCTACTCTTAACTAAGGTAATTATATTTTAACCTAAGCCCTCATAATATTTTTATAACACCTTAACTCATTTATTCTCAAAGTGTGGTCCTGGAGCCAACAACATCATCATCATCTGAAAAGCTTTCAGAAATGAAATTTCTGGGTCTCCACCAAAGACCTACTGAATCAAAAATTCTGGGGCTGGGCCCAGTCATCTTTGTTTTAACAAGTCCTTCAGGTGATTCTGATACAACTTAAAGTTTGAAAACCACAGCTCAGGTACTGAAAATTAGACGCATCTTGAAAGGAAGAGGAAAATAACCTATTTGAAGTAAAAAGTGGAGGGTTTGTGTCTGACATCACCCCATGGGGCATCCTTTATCCTCACCATGTGGGTGTCACCTGCACATACTGGGGAAACTTTGAGGAATATTTTTGTCCACAACTGCTTAGCAGTTGGACAGGTTTATGTTCCCCCTGCACAACTCCCTAAATGAATGAAATATTGGGGCTCCCTGTGGAACACAGCCATTTGGCCTGTGGATGGAAGAAAGTTCCTTGTCTTGAGCCAGTAGTCTGAGTTCAAAAAGACTCTTCAGATGCATTTATTTCATAAAGCCAGAGAGATAACCCTGGTTAGTCAGAAATTGCTGGTGAGTTTGAACACTTTGCCTTTTGAACAGTCAGATTGTCTCAGTTTCCTCCTTACTAGCTGTGAATTGCTGCATTTCAAATCAAAGCACAAATAAAACCTCAGGGACATTTGTGCTCTTTAGTTTAAAAAAATGTCTGCATATTTAATGTGTCTTACTGCTTCTTCCCTTCCTGTCCTTTCCAGTGATTTACAGAGGGAAAAGGAATGCAGAATGATACAGTAAGTCCCAGATAAAAACAGAGACTTGACCAAGTGAGTAATGTAAATTGATTTGGTGTGAATCCACAGCAAACTTTTGTGTTTATTTAAAAAATTCTTCCCATTTCTTTTTTGCAGCGTTGTTTCAACTGTTAGAGATGGAAAAGATCTATTAGAATATTAAATTCCTCTAGGATAGATAAAGCTCTTCTGGCCTTTACAAAAGTAACTCTGACTGCTTCCTGAGGGCAAGGTCAGGTGTGTCATCACCTGCAGAGGAATTCAATGTCAGCTGTGGAGAGGACTCTGAAGATAAAGATCCAGAAATTCCTCTGGAAGGCTGCCAGAGTGCACCAGAAGCATAAAAGAGCCCTGGAAGCATAAAAGCTCTATTTAGCAGAAATTCAGTGATTTCCTATCCAGACACACCATAGACTTCAATATGTCCACTTCAGTGTTTCATCAACACCAGCACTTGCCATGCAGCCCCCTAGCAATTCAGGGGCTAGAAACATTCACTTCCAGAGAAGTCAAGCCACCTATGCAAGGACAGCATTCATCCCAGAACAAACCTCCATCAGGACTTCAGCTTAGGTTGGATAGCAGCAGCTTTCAGGGCAAGCTGTGGTAACAAATGCCCTTATTGCAAGTTAGGGGAGAAGCTGAGCTGCTTACAGGGTTTGCTGAGCCAAACCGTCACGTGATTTGACATCTGCGGGAGCATCTGGGAAAGCAGAGCTCCTGGGCTGTTGCGAGAAGGATTTGCTCATGCTTTCTGAGTGAGCAAAGCTGTCAGATGGAGCAGCAGCCAACGGCAGAGACTCAAACTGTGGCAGAACGACACAGACATATCTTTTCGGGGGAGTAACATCAATCCTGTTGGCTGTGTTCCCCACTCACATTGTAACTGCTTTTTTTCATCTTTGGAGGAGAAAGTCTATGGTATAGAACATAAATCTGTTGTACCTAGAAAAATGTTTGTCCTTTTAATGTCTGTCATCTAATTGAAAAACAGTGTGAGTAGAACTTGTATAACACACATATGCACACAACTAATGTTTACTCCCCCAAAACATGGCTATGGTTGGGAAAGAATGTCTATGGTTGGGAACAACCATAAAACACTGCCCAGACCAGGCATGGTGGTGCACACCTGTAATCCCAGCGGCTTGGGAGACTGAGGCAGGAGGATCATGAGTTCAAAGCCGGCCTCAGCAACAGCGAGGCACTAAGCAACTCGGTGAGAACCTGTCTTTAAATGAAATACAAAAAAGAGCTGAGGATGTGTCTTAGTGGTTGAGTGTCCCTGAATCCAATCCCCTGTAACCTCCCCTCCCCACCCTACAAACACACACAAAAACTACCACTGCCCAGAGGGAGTTGGGAGTATGGAGTTAGCACTGAAGAAAGGTAAACTTCCTTTTCTATGTCTCCTTTCCCTTTCTTTTTGTTTTGGCGGAGGGGGGGGGGGGTTGGGGGCGGGAGGGGTACCAGGGGTTGAACTAAGGGTGCTCCACCACCGAGCCACATCCCCAGCCCTATTTTGTATTTTTTTTTTTAGAGACAAGGTCTCACTGAGTTCCTTAGCCCCTTGCCATTGCTGAGGCTGGCTTTGAACTCTTGATCCTCCTGCCTCAGCATCCAGAGCTGCTGGGATTACAGGCGCGCACCACTGTGCCCTATTCTCCTTTCCCTTTCTGAACTAACCTATCAAAACCAAGGGAGAAGGTGACATGCTTTTTCTGAAAGACTAGTTAGAGATATATAATGTGTCAATGATAAGAGATTGTCACTATTCTAGCTGGTGACCTAATGCTGGGTTTACAAAATCTGACTATTCCAGTAACTCAAGAAAATGACAAAGAAAGCATGCAACCACACAGAAATATCTTTTCAGTAATTCGGAGATGGCTCTTCGACCTTAAGTGTCCTTGGAAAGAGAGAGAGCCACTGGAATTCTTTATTCTTATATATAGGGAACACACAAGTTTCCATGGAACATTCTATCCCAAAAAGGGCAAAGGGGTCAGGGAGTTGAGTCTAGCTTCTTGACATCTGCTGTCAGCAGATTGGCTGACATCTAGGAAGGCCATGCCCATCTTATGAGCTGTGTGGGCATCATAGGCAGAGCCAGCGAAAAGACCAGAGTGAGGACTACCCAAACAGAGAGGTGATGTCAGTTCAGTCCACTTTGTGCTCTCACTGCTCATAGTTCACACACACACAGCCCATGGCTGGCTTGCGACATCTCCACATTCTCATCACTCAGGGCTAAGGGATGCTCTCAGTTGCTATGTGGCAGCCCCGACAAGAAATCTTTCCTAGAGTGTTTATTTGCACATTAAAGGGAAACAAGTCAAAGGCAATGACCCCTAAAAGTGGAGTTTGATGCATCGAAGAGCACACATAGAGGAGGATTGAGTTTAGTTCACTTTTATTCCTAAACACCAGTGAGTGAACAGGAGGTGGGTTGGGCTAGGTCCAAGAGCTCATTACTCATATAGATTCCTGGGAATCACCCCTGGAGGTTCAAATTCACTATATCTGGGATGTGGCCTGGGAATCCATACCTTTAAGGCCTGGGATTCCATATTTTTAACAAGTTCATCAAGTGATTCTGACTAGCCGGGTTTGGGAATTATTAGCTTTTCAGTGCTGGGAATCAAACCCCAGGCTTTAGGCATGCTAGGCAAGCAATCTATCATTGAGCTATTTTCCCAACTCCAGGTTTAGGAGCCGTCAGAAGTTTGCCATTGTAAGCTCTTCCTTGAAGCAAAATTTTAGCAATGGAAGGCTGGTAAAATAGAGGCATGTGCCCTGTGATGAAAGACTGGTGAGATCTGGAGGATTTGGAGAAGGCCCACACCCTGTGAGTGCAACCCTGATGGTATAGAACTGGGGCTTTGTGGTCCAGATCCCACTGAAACCATGTACTGAGCCAGTCACTAGCAAGGTATGCCTTCTGAATGGTGTTGTATTCTTGGCTGACTGAAGTAGCCAAAGAGCCCAGGCAAAGGCCAAAGAAGGCCAGAATCTCTGTCCCATATCCTGCAAATATCAGAGCACAGAAAATTAAATGGCCATCTAATGTTGAGCTACCTTGATCAGAATTCCATGGAAGATAATGTGGTCCACACTGAGCAAAGATAAAACTAGTTGACATGTTGGGGCTGAGGTTGTGGCTCAGTGGTAGAATGCTCATCTAGCATGTGTGAGGTCCAGGATTCGATCCTCAGTACCACATAAAAATAAATAAATAAAATAAATGTATTGTGTCCAACTACAACATATACATACACACATATATATATATATCCATATATATAACCATATATATAAATGTATATATATAAAATCATATATATAACCAAATATATATATAACCATATATATATAAATATATATAACCATATATATATATAAAACCATATATATAACCATATATATATATAACCATATATATATATATATAACCATATATATATATATATAACCATATATATAACCATATATATATAACCATATATAAAACCATATATAACCATATATATATAACCATATATATAAAACCATATATATATAACCATATATATATAAAACCATATATATATAACCATATATATATAACCATATATATATATAACCATATATATATAAAACCATCTATATCTATATCTATATATATCCATATATATATATATATATATATATATATATATATATAGTTGTTGGGGCTGGGATTGTGGCTCAGTGGTAGAGTGCTTGCCTAGCATGCATGAGGCACTGGGTTCGATCCTCAGCACCACCTAAAACTAAAAAATAAATATTTAAAAAAAACTAGTTAACATGTATATGGCCCAGATTATGTGCTCCTAAGTGATTTTTACAAACTTATTTCATTACTCTGTGAATTATATAAAGCAGCTTTTGCTCTGTGAATTATATAAAGCAGCTTTTCATCTTTGGCCAATGTTAGTGGATTTTACCTTCATTTTGCAGTGTCATGTTCAGGGAAACAAAATTCATTTTTTGATCTGCCCAGGAAAACCAACTAAGGGAGATTTAAAGAAACCACCTAAGGAGGTTATGCAAAATTGGAGGAGCATGGGAGGATAAGCAATAAGAGAAAGGGCGATTGTCTTGGAGCCAGATCCAGATTCTAGCTCATCTTAATATTTTACATGATGTAGTTAACCTTTCTTATCTTCAGTTTCCTCATTTGTGAAATGGCAACAAAGATTGTCATCTTGCTGGGTTGTTATGCTGTTTGAGATAATTTAGCACACAAGTGCCATGTAACTGAGGTGTTTGAAGTCACATTGCTAGTAAAAAGCAGAGCCAGGGCTGGGGATATAGCTCAGTTGGTAGAGTGCTTGCCTCACATGCATACGGCCCTGGGTTCAAACCCCAGTATCACTAAAAAAGAAAAAATCAGATATAGCTAAAGCCTATTCTTCCTTCATTATTTCACACTTCCATCCTGGAATCTGGCCTTTAGGAGCATAACCACAACTTTATCCCTTGTGTCCAAGTCAAACTTCCAACACCAACGAATTTTTGTGTGTGTGTGTGTATTTTTCCCTGACACTTAAGTTATTTTCCTCAAAATTGAGAGATGGAAGCGTCATACTTTCCTCTTGTTTTGACCTCTCAGGGCAAAGAGCTCCACTTTAGAAGAGTCAGTCTGCATTGTCCTGAAATTTTCTTATGGTTTTGGTTTTCACCCTCTTATACTAGCAGAATCTGATTTAAAATTGAAAAGGGAGGGGCAAATAATCTGTGCATTTATATAAAATTCTGAACTGAATCTATTTAAAGTAGGTTTAAGAGAGGCCAGAGCTCCACCTTCTATTCTCATATAAGCCTCAAACAGAAAAAAAATTCATGTCATAGGTTCATGTCATGTACCTGAATCCATATTATGGCTGTTTTTATTTTTCATTCTCCTTTTCTCTCTCCAAAATTATAAGTTATCCCACAAACTGCTCTATTGCTTTCTGATTCCCCCTAGCACTGGATGTGCGTCCTTGGCAATTAATTTAACTGCATTAAGCCTGTTTTTCTTTTTTTATCTGTAAGGATTGTTTTGAGGATCAATGAGATAATCCATTTTGCATGGTGCATGGCATATAGTGAGCACTTCCTAAATACTGGACATTATTAGCAGTAGTCTTCCCTAATCATTTCACTATGCGATCAACTTGAATCTTTAAAACTCTTGTTTCTTCGCTTATTCCTCTAGGAAGGCCTACTATCTGCCAATGTATACAATGGTTATATGATAGGGCTCTCAGCAATTTAATTGATCTAGTGCATATTTGCTTACTTTGATTTCAAGTTCTCAAAGAACTATCTCAGTAAATAAATCTTCAAAGTTGAGACTGGGGTTATGGCTCAGTGGCAGAGCACTTGCCTGGCATGTGTGAGTCGTTGGGTTCGATTCTCAATACCATATATAAATAAAATAAAGGTTCATCAGATATATATATATATATATATATATATATATATATATACACACACATATATATATATATACACACACACACATATATATATATATACACACACACACATATATATATATATACATATATATATACACACACATACACACACACACATACACACATACATATTTAAAAATCTTAAAAGTCTAAGGTCAAATCATCTCTGTTAATCAGCTTTCAACAACAATTTTGGGTCCTAAAGCATTGAGAGCCCCCTCCCATACATCTTTTGCACAAATTCATTGAATAAATGATTGTTTTATTGTTTCATTTACTTATATTGTATCCTTAAGGCATTCAGTTTTCAACCAACTTTTGACTATCTACTGCATGACAGAAATTGTGATCCTTGATTAGATTATAAAGTCTTCAGATAAACAGGTCTCTCATTCCTTTGAGTTTCCTGAAAGCCCAGCATAATTCTGGGCTCACTGGAGAATACCTCATAGTTCCACACAACCTCTTATGTCCTTGAAATGTGAATTAAAAAAAAAAACAACAACAAAAAACCTTTGAGGGGAGAGTGAATTATCCATTTGTAGTTGAGCTGGCTACTGAGTGACGTCTATTATGGATCGCTTTGCAAAGTGAAGAATCCTTTTGTAAGGCGAAGCGTTCCACCTTCTTCATGTATGTTCGCATTCATCATTTTGTAGATTAAGTTGGCTCAGAATCTTGCTCATCCTTGATATCCGTCGTCCGAACCCAATCTTGAGCTAAAGCGGCCTTCCGCAAGGAGGCGCCCGACAGCCTATTGACATTCAGCCCACAGTGCACTGCGCAGCCTCCGTCCAGGCAGGGGCGAGAATCCCCGCGCTGACGCGCCTGACGTCAGCGGAGGGCGCGGTCCGTGGAGGGGCGAGGCTTTCCCCGCAGTGAGGGGCGGGGCCATCCGGGCGCCTCTTACTGGGCTAAAGTGGGTTGCGAGTGTGAGGCGTCGGTGCAGCTCTGCGGCATTGGGAAGATGGCGCCACTGGTGACCGAGAGGGGGCTAAAGAGCGTCGTGTGGCAGAGTGAGTGGGATCGGGTAGGGGCTGAGAGAAAGGGAAGGCCAGGACGCCGTCGCGCCGGGCCTTTTTTTCCTGCCTCCGCCCAGCAGCCTAGTTTGGAGCCCCCACGGGCACTTGTTGCTTCGGACCTGCGTCCGGCTTCGGACTTCTTCCTGCTTTCATGCCCAGCCCGGTTTCTGGTTTGCACCCGGAATGGACAGGGTGCGATACTGCGCGGCCTTCGCGCTGGTCTTAGGCACCCACTTACCTTGGCGGGGTCTTGCCCCCAAGCCCCGCCCTGCTTAAGCAGCCCGGGGCCGCTTCACTCCAGCGGCTCCCGGCGTACTCGGCCGCGCTCCCCTCTCCTCCGCCTGCGCCGGGGCCCTACCAGTCGGGGATATCTCTCCACTGGGGACAATCTGGGCTCTGTTTTTCTATCCCGTCCCCTCTTGCCCGCACTTGAGTTTCCAGAGAATGCTTATTCTCCTTATTTGTGTTAGTATCAAGGAGGATTTTTATTACTGTACTTTCCAATGTCCTTTAAAAACAAAAACAAAAATTCACTGTTAAACAGATCCTTCTTCCACGATTCCTAGAGGAGCCTACTTGATAAGTTTTTGAGAAGGGACCATTGGAATAATTAAATCTCCACCCGTGACAGCGGCTTGCGTACCTGGGCAAAGATGCACCTTCACCTTTCCCTTTACACTCTGGGGCGACTCTCTGTTGTTAGAACTTTGCTACTTGTTGGTTATTGATGTTCTGCCCTATCATCCTTGGCTTTCATAAAAATTACTCCAAACCTAGGCCAGGCATTTTAGGGAAGGAATGAACCCACCAAACAGGAAGAACCATCATTGTTTGGCATCTTTGGGTTCAAAGTAATTATGGTCTAGTAGTGGAAAGGGAGTAACTTCTGATTAGTAGTTCTTACTCCAACTTGTTGAACAAAGAACAGAAATTGCTTGGCAAAAATCTGGGAGTTTTAAGTTCTTGTATAAAATGAAAAATCCAAATCAGTAACTGGGCTAGTGTTTCATATATAGCAGACGCTATGCGAGTGTGTAAAGAAGAAGTAAGAAATTATAGTTTTTTTAAAAAATTAGTTAATTTTAAGGTTGTCATTTTGTTTTTCAGGATTAACATGCTTAACATGGTAAGGATTTGGAAATGGTTAAAAACAATGGCATTTAAATACATTTGTATAAAAATGGGTAGTAAAGTGTGTTGTATAAAAATTTCCAAGATGTACATTTTGCTTTACATTAGCATTTATGAGAAAAGATTAGTGATGGTAATGCCAATCTTAATAGCATGAAACTAGGTAGGAGGGAGAGTGTAGGGATAATAAATTTCTAATTTGTGCTGTTAACTTAAGGTTAACACCAGACTTTCCAGATGGAGTGTAAGATAAAGACAGACAAAATGAAAGGAAAAAGATGTAGGGTTGTAAAGTAATTCTTTGAAACTTTTTGTAAATAGAAACATAACAAAAGACAATAGTCATTCAGCATTTATTGAGTAAAGTATATATATTGAGAAGAGGGAGCCTCTGAGTTCTGTTAGCAAAAGATGCAACTTGTTGGGTGTGGTGGTGCATGCCTATAATCCCAGTGGCTGGGGAGGTTGAGGCAGGATGGGAAGTTAGTTGAGGCTAGTCAACAATTTAGCAGCACTGTCTCAAAAATAAAGAAGGGGTGTGGCTCAGTGATAGAATACCCTGAGTTAATTCTCCAGTACCACGCCCTGCCCCCCCCCCATCCGGGTGTGGTGAAACATATCTGTAGTGTCAGCTATTGGAGAGGCTGAGTCAGGAGAATGATAAGTTCAAAGTCAGTCTGGGTGACTTAAAGATCCATGGCCCAAAATAAAAATTTTAGAAAAGGGAGGATTATAGCTCAGTGGTAGAGTACTTGCCTAGCATGTGCTAGGTCCTATGTTCATTCCACAGTACTGCAGAAAGGAAAAAAAAAAGAATCTGAGAGAAATGTTGAATGAATTTTTGAAGAGATAAGAGATTCAGGGGTTGCAGTAGTGGCTCAGTGGCAGAGCGCTTGCCGGGCATGTGTGAGACCCTGGGTTCAGTCCTTGACACTACATATAAAATAAATAAATAAAAGATCCATTGACAACTAAAAAATTTTAAAAAAGAGATAAGAGAATCAGAATCATATTTTTAGAGAAAATGTTTTATTAGGTTGATGATATAATAGGTGAGGGTAGAAAACTAAATAACCTTTAGTTTGACTAGACAGTGGTAAGTAAAGAGAATGGAACCACTATTTCCTTTTTCCCTTCTTTTTTTTTTTTTTTATTGTTGGTTTTGAGGATTGGACCCAGAACCTCATGCATGCTAAGCAAACACTGTACAGTTCAAATGTCCAGGGACTGATAGATGGATAAATAAAGGCAGTAAGAAAAAATGAAATACTGATATATTTTACAGTAGCACAAAATATTGAAAATGTTATTATGCTAAGAAACCAGTCACAAAGGGCCACATTCACACTATATGACTCCATATATATGAAATGCCCAGGACAAGCAAATCTATGGAGACAGAAAGTAGATTAAATGAATGCCTATTTGGAGGGATGGGTTTTCTTTTTGGAATAATGAAGATGTTCTCACGGTTGTGGTAATGCAGTGATAGATGCATGACTTTGTGAATATGCTGAAAACCATCGAATCACACATTTTTTAGTGGGTGAATTGTATGGTATACAAATTGTATCTCAATTATGCTGTTAAAATAAACCTTGATATGGGGCGTGGTACTGTATGCCTGTAATCCCAGTGATTTGGGAGGCTGAGACAGGAGGATTGCAAGTTGGTCAACTTAAGCAATTTAGTGAGACCTTTAGACCTATCTCAACATAAAAGAAATATAATGGTCTGGGGATGTAGCTTAGTGGTAAAGCACCACTGGGTTCAGTCCCCAGTACCAAAAAAATAAATAAATAAAAATTAAAAATAAATGCTGATAACAGCTGTGAAATCTAGACCTAGGATTTACGCTTAGTTGTTTTTTGTTTTTTTTTTTCACCCTGCAAAGTTAATGTTTGAGCTGTCCATGGTTTTCCATGTTTAAACCTTTAAAAAGGTCTTACTTTTTGCCCAGTCTATTGCAGGAGGCTCCTAACCAATCTCGTAACTAATCCTCTAAACTCTTACTTTTTCTCATTCTAGTTCATTCAGCAAGTAGCTTCCATATTAATTTTCCTGTAATAGTAAAATTAGTTGCTCTGTGCTTGTGTGTTTAGAGACCTGTTTAGAGACCTCCAGTTACCTAAAGTTCATTTCAGAGTCTACTTTTGAAGATCTGGCCCCAGTCTACCTGGTTATTCTTATTTTCTTTCACCTGTATACTTTGATTTTTCCATCTAGTCTATATTATTTACTCTTCTTGAAAAAAAATATTTTTTGGGGGTACTAGGGATTGAACCCAGGGGCATTTTACCACTGAGCTACATTCCCAGACCTTTTTTTATTTTTTGTTTTTTGAGACAGGGTCTTGCTAAGTGCTTACTAATTTTTGAAGCTGGCCTTCAACTTGTGATCCTCCTGCCTCAGTATCCCAGGTTGCTGGGACTATAGGCATGCACCATTGCATCTGGCTTATCTTGAAATCTTTTACTGCCATATCTTATTTTTAAAATTAATTTAAAGAGTTAGTTTGTTTGCCTGTTTATTTATTTACTTTTGGTACTGGGGATTGAACCCAAGGGTGTGCTACCACTGAATAGGTCCCCCAGCTCTTTTTATTTTTATTTTGAGACAGTGTCTTGCCAAGTTGCTGAAGCTTGAATTTGGAATCCTTTTACCTTAGCATCCCAAGTAACTAGGATGCCATCACACCCAGCTTCCCTTATTTTTATCCAAAATTTAGCCAGCCTTCAAGTTTCAGTTCAAATGAGCTACCACCTTCTTAGTGGCTTCTAACTTTTACCTGCCCTTTTAAGTTTCTGTAGCATTTAGTTTACCCTTCTTGAATGTCACATCTCACAACTGCCTTGATAGTCTTTTGTTAAGCTTCTTGAAGGTAGGTCCACTGTTGTGTTTTATAGGACTTTAAATTCCTAACAGGGCTGGGGTTGTGGCTCAGTGGTAGAGCATTGCCTAGCATGTGTGAGGCACTGGGTTCAATTCTTAGCACCACATATAAATAAATAAAATCAATGGTCCATTAATGACTAAAAAAAAAATTTTTTTTTAAAAATCCTAACAGATCCTAGCGGAAAGTGATGGGTAACAATGCTTTTTAAAAATAAATGACTCTGCTGGGCATGGTGGCACACACCTGTAATCCCAGCAACTCAAGAAGCTGAGGCAGGAGGACTGCAAGTTTGAGGCCAGCTTTAGCAGTTTAGCGAGATTCCCATCTCAATATTTAATATTAATGGGGATGTGATTCAGTGGTTAAACACCCTCTGTTCAATCCCTAGTAACAATAGATAGATAGATAGAGATCGATAGATTGATCTAGCTGGGCAGGTGGACTGCTATGGCTTTCTTCCTTTTAAACAACATTGACTCAACATTTTGCATGTCCTTTTTTTTTAATTTTTATTGTTGGTTGTTCAAAACATTACATAGTTCTTGATATATCATATTTCACATTTTGATTCAAGTGGGTTATGAACTCCCATTTTTACCCCGTATACAGATTGCAGAATCACATCGATTACACATCCACTGATTTACATATTGCCATACTAGTGTCTGTTGTATTCTGCTGCCTTTCCTATCCTCTACTATCCCCCCTCCCTTGCATGTCCTTCTTAATCTTTCTAATTAACTTTTTTGTGTGTGTATGTCGAATGTGAGCATCCATTTGTAATTAACATTTTAAACTATTTAAAATCTTGAGGCAGCAAAAAATTTTAAGAGGAAGAGTATAAAATAAAATTAATCTTCCTCCCAACCCAGATTTCCAGCTTTTCTCTCCAAAACAACCAGCTTTTAGGTTTCTTATAAATCTTAAAGTTTTCTGAAAATAAAGTCCACACAAAGAATTGTATTATTTTGTTTGTTTTTATCAGTATGTAATTGTTTTTAGGATGGGGAACCAAAAAAAGGGAACAGTTTTTTTTTTGTTGTTGTTGTTTTGCTTTTTGTTTGGGTACCGAGGATCTAATTCAGGGACACTTACCATTGAGATATTTCCCCAGCCCTTTTTATTTTTATTTTTTATTTTGAGACAGGGTCTTATAAAGTTACTGAGGGACTTGCTGAGGCTGGCCTTGAATTTGTGATCCATCTGTCTCAGCCTCCTGAGTTGTTGCTGTGCCACCATACTCTGCTGGAACAGTTTTTTTTTTTTTTTTGACCGAGTACGGGGGTATTTGTTGCAGGTGAAGGGGGATATAGACCTAAAGGTAGATTGGAGCCAATTAGGAAGGGTCCTGGATGAGCTGACACAATGGTATACACCTGTAATCCCAGTGACTCTGGAGGCTGAAAGAAGGATCTCAAATTTGAGACCAGCCTGAAGCAACTTAGTGAAACCCTTTCTCAAAATAAAAAGGGATAGGGATGTAGCTCAAGGGTAGAGCAACCCAAGATTTAATCCCCAGTATTAAAAAAAAAAAAATCCTGATGCTTTGCTAAGTAGTTTATTCTCTAGGCTATGGGGAACCAATAAAAACGATCCCCCTGACCCCTGAAAAGCAGTCACCAGCATTTTGGGTACTCAATTAAATATTGTCAAAAGTTTTTTTTTTGTACCAGGAATTGAACTCAGGGGCACTCGACTACTGAACCACACCCCTATCCCTTTTTTGTATTTTATTTAGAGACAGGATCTCACTGAGTTGCTTAGTACCTCCCCATTGCTGAGGCTGGCTTTGAACTCACGATCCTCCTGCCTCAGCCTCCCAAGCCGGTGGGATAACAGGCATGTGTCATTGCATCCGACCCTTTTCTTGTTCATTTTTGAAGGGCAATGACTCAAGATATATTATGGTGGTGAAGTACACTAACGCAAAAAGTACAGTGGATGTGCTGGGCGCAGTGGCGCACACCTGTGATCCTAGCAGCTGGGGAAGCTGAGACAGAAGGATCCAGTTAACAGCCACCCTCAGCAAAGGCGGGGCACTAAGCAACTCAGTGAGATGCTGTATCAAAAGGGCTGGGGATGTGGCTCAGTGGTTGACAGTGCCCCTGCATTCAGTCCCTGGTACCAATAAATAAATACAGTGGATGAAATTTTTGCTGGTGTAGCTTTCACCCAAATCAGTGTATACAATGTTTCCAGCACTGCATTACTCCTCCCAGTTCTAATATAACCCCACTTTCTTCCCCAGCATAACCACTATTCTGATTAATATCATCCCCAACCCATTTTGTAATAGTGACTTTTGCCTTCATGCTGTTATGCTAAGAGAGAAACCCTCCAGATCCTTTATTATTATAAAGTACAGTTGGAATAAATAAAAATAAATATAGTACAGTTGGCCTTCTGAACCCACAGCTTCCACCTCCATGGATTCAACCAAATGCAGATCAAAAATATAAGAAATTCTATCATTCAACATGTTTGTGCACACCTGTAATTCCAGCTAATTCAAGATCCTGAGGCAGGGAGATCAAAAATTCAAGGCCAGCCTTGGCAATTTAGTAAGACCCTGTCTTTAAAAAACAAACAAAAAGTAACTGTGGAATGAAATTGACCACACTGTGCTATGTGCATATGTGAGTATGTCACAATGAATGCCACTTTTATGTATAACAATAACCAATTAAAAAAAAAAGAAAACCAATAGAGTAGAGCAAAGGGATCAGAGAAGGAAGGAGGGAAGGGAAGGAAGTAGTACTGAGAATTGAAATGGAGTAAAATATCTCATGTGCACTTATGAATATGTTAAAAGAAAATAGGCCAGGTGCAGTGTGCATGCCTGTTTTGCCAGTGACTTGGGAGGCTAAAACAGGATCTCAAATCCCAGCAATTTAGGGAGACCCTGTCTCAAAGTAAAATATTAAAAGGGATAGGGATGTAACTTAGTGGTTAAAAGCACCTCTTTTTCCATCCCCTATGTCAAGTGTAAATAAATAAATAACATTTTTTAAATGGTTGTTTTATGAGAAAAAAAAGTAATGATACAGATATATGTTTAAGGATCCTTATTGCAGCACGGTGGCAAAATTGGAAACAGAATGACAATCTGTAGATGAATAAATTCTGTATTAAGGAATATTTTATAACTGTTAAAGGAGTTATTGTATGTTCATACTCTACATGGAGGTTATCCAAGATGTAAGTTTAGTGAAATAAAGTGAGTTATGTTGATTCACTTTTTGTAATAATTTGGTTATTAAACTCAGAGGTTAGAGGGAAGGGGGCATTTATTTGAAAGAGAAATGGGGAATGGGAGGCAAAGAGACTACATAGTCATTGGATTGGTCTAGAATAGAAGGCTGAACTGTCACAAGGGAGGTAAGGAGAAGATGAATGAGGAAAGGAGAAACTTAAACAGTAGACTCAATAAGATATAATCTAAGGGAGAGTCATCCTAGACGAAAATTCCAGTCTAGACTAGACAGTGTTGTTCCTGTTTATCAATGAGGGGGAAAAAAGGAACAGGCTTGAAGGGAAAAAATAGTTTAGAATTAGAACATAGTGAATTTTCAGTGCAAGTCAAAGTGTCCAGTAGCAGTTGGAGATAAGTAAATATACATTTACAGAAAAGGGAGCTGAATGAAGAGATCAGGATTTAGGCTACAGCATATGGTGGGAGTCATTTATTTAGGGAAGGTAGGGTAGATAAAAGAGAATAAGGTAACTTTTCCAGGTCAATATTGAAATTATCTTCTGATAGTGGTAATTTTTTCCCACTCATTTTCTTGATTATGATTTTCATATTTTCTGACTTTTAAATTTCTTTTAAAACTGATATTCATAGATTATTTTCTATTTTCCAGGCAAATCAGTTTCTATTGTATTATTATCAGGTTTATTAACAATTTCTCTGTGATTTAAGATAGTTGTGCAAATATACTTTCAGCTTTGCTCATATTGTTATGTACTATAGTAGTTCTCTTATTTCTCCTTTCAGTGTTTTCACTTCTTTGTTTTTTTTTTTTTAATAATTTTTTTTGTAGTTGTAGATGGACAAAATACCTTTATTTCATTTGTTAATTTTTATGTGGTGATGAGGATTGAACCCAGTGCCTCACGCATGCTGGGCAAGTGCTTTGCCACTGAGCTACAGCCCCAGCACTTTATAGTTTTAAATGTATTTCCTTTTGTGCTTCAGAAAAACAAAATGAGCAAAGATAGGATAGTTGGTATTGATAGGTAATTATTTGGGTAGTATTTGGACTAGTGGAAGATCAATATAGAGATTAGGTAGAAGCAGTTCATGGAGAATATTGAATAATAGATTTTTTTTATTCTGTAGGCAAGAGTGAACATTTGAGACTTGAGATATATAGTAATCTAAACAAGGAGTTGAGTTTCAGGAAGGTAATTGACAGCAGTGTGAAAAAATGAATTGGAAAGGTAAAGGGGTTGGAGGTGGAAAGCAGGAAATCTAGATAGGGGTCTGTTGCAGTAGTTCAGTGAGTGATAAGAATTAAGGTATTGCTGGTGCCAGTGGCAGTAAAACATAATGGTCAAATACCAGAAAGAACAATCAGTACTGCCTAATTATTGATTGTGGGGGAAGGAGGAAATAGTCAAAGAATAAGAAAACAACAAACTTATAGAAATAAAGTCTAGAGCAGTTTTTAGGAGGCATTAAACCTGCATTAAAGTGCTTAAACCTGTATTGTATAATTGAATGAAGTCTAGGAGAAATGAACTATAAGACGATTGGAAACTGAAGGATTGATCTGATAATCTGATAGATGACTAACTTTGGTGATATTTATCTTTGAGGAAGAGTAGATAGAGTAGGCAGAGCAAAGATAAAAGTGTTATGAGAAACCGCTTGAGAAAACACTCTAAGTCCGAATTAAAAAAATTTTTTATGTATATTTTTTAGTTGTAGATGAATCACAGTATCTTTATTTATTTTTATGTGGTGCTGAGGATCTAACCCAGGACCTCACACATGCTAGACATGTACTCTACCACTGAGCCACAAGCGCAGCCCAGGTGAAATTAATTTAATAATCAATATTTAGTTTAACTTGATATATTCAAAGTGTTATAATTTAAACATGTAATTTAAAAATTCACAGAATATTTAATATTCCTTTCTTTTTCTTTAAAGTCCCCCACCCCTTTTTTTTTGTTTTGGGGTTCAAACCCAGAGCCTCATACATGCTAAGCATGTGCTCTGGTACTTCACTACACTCCAGCCCCCTCATATGTATTTTGTTTGCAGGACATCACAGTGCAGACTAGCCACACTCCAAGTGCTTGAAAGCCTCATATGGCTAGTTTCTATTATCTAGAATGGTGTAGGTATAAAATTTCAAATATTGTAGAGATGACTTCTGTTCAGGGACCTCTTTTTTAAATAAAATCTATAATTATTAATATATATTATTTATACAGGTTAATGGTATGCACTGTGATATTTCCATACATGCATACATTGTGCATTGATCATGTCTACTTGCCTTCTACCCTCAAACCTCCTTATCCTGTACCCTTTCTAGTTTCAAAGTCGTCTTATTTTCTTCTATACCCCTAACCGTTACATTTTCCTATCACCAGTTACCACTATTCTGTTCCATACTTTACCATATTGGCTTACTGGTTTCTGTTTTAGTTAGCTTTGCATCATTGTGACCAAATTACCCAACAAGACCAACTCAAGAAGAGGAAACGTTTATTTTGGCTCAAGGGTTTCAGAGGTTCAGTCCATGGTCAACTAACTCCAGCACTTTGGGCCTGAAGTGAGGCAGAACACTATGGCAGAAGGGCAGCACTGGAAGAAAGTTACTCATCTCATGGTGGCTGGGAAGTAGAGAGAGAGAGGAGAAGCCAAGGGGACAAGATGAAATCCCCAAAGGCACACCTCCAGTGATCCAGCTCTTCCAGCCAACACCTCATTTGCCTGTAGTTACAATGCAGTTAATCCTTTCAAATTACTAATCCATCAAATAGATTAATCCAATGATTAGGTTATAGTTCTCATAATCATTTAATTTCTGATTTCCTGCATTAACATGGGAGCTTTTGGAGGGATACCTTGTATCCAAACCGTAACAATTTCTATAAATGAGTGAGAACTTGTGGTGTTTGTCTTTCTGTGTCTGGCTTATTTTACCCAAAAAATGTTCTCCAGTTCAATCCATGTTGCTACAAATAACAGAATTTCATTCTCTTTTATGACAAAGTGGTAAATATACTCATCCTGTGAGGGGCATTTAGGTTGATGCCATATTTTAGTTATTTATAAATAATGTTGCAGGGAACATGGGTCCCAAGTATCTTTTTGGTATTAAGATTTCATTTTTTGGTATTAAGATTTGGGTATATACCCAGGAGCAGAATTGCTGAACCATATAATAGTTGTACTTTTAGTTTTTTTGAGAATCTCCATACTGTTTTCCATAATAGCTGTACTAATTTGTATTGCTACCAAGTGTGTAAATGTTCACTTTTCCCAACATCCTCAGCATTCATTATTTCTTGTCTTTTTGATGATAGCCATTCTAACTGGAATGAGAGGACACCTTATTGTGATTTTTGATTTGCATTTTTCTGCTGAATAGTGAAGTTGAGCATTTTTATATATTTGTTGGATGTTTATGACTTCTTTTGAGAAGTGTCTGTTTAGTTTTTTAGCCCATTTTTTTATTTGGACTGTTTTTGGTGTTCATCTTTTTTAGTTTCTTACCATGTTTTGGTTTTCAGTCCCTTATCAGGCGTATCTTTTGCAAATATTATCTCCCTTTCTGTATGTAGGTTGTCACTTAATCTTGTCACTTCCTTTGATATACAAAAGCTTCTTAATTTAAGGTAAGCCTGTCTTTTGTTGTTGTTGTTGCCTGTGATTCTAGGGTCCTATGTGAAAAAAATCATTGCCTATACCATTGTCTTGAAGTGATTCTGGTATGTTTTTATACAGTAATTTCATAGTTTTAGGTTTAAGATTTAGGATTTTGATACATATTTTTGTCCGTTTTTGTGTATGAAAATAGATATCAGAGAAAGATATCTATTTTCATTCTGCAGATGTCTATCCAGTTTTGCCAGCATTATTAATTGAAGAGACTGTCCTTTCTCTACTCTATGTTCTTAGTGTCTTTGTTAAAAACCAATCCACTGTATGAGTGTGGATTGATTTCTGGCTTCTCTGTTCTGTTCCATTGGTCTATGTATCTGTTTTTTATACAGTACCATACTTTTTTTAGTAACTAGAGCTTTGTAGTATATTTTGAAGTCTGGTGCTGTGATGCTTCCAGCCTTGTGTGATTTGTGTGTGTGTGTGTGTGTGTGTATGTGTGTTTTCAGGATCTCTGGCTATTCTGGGTCTTTTGTGATTCCAAATGAATTTTAGGATTGGTTTTTCTATTTCTGTCAAGAAAGTCATTGGGATTTTGATGGGAATTAACATTGACTCTATTGATCACTTTGGATAGTGTGGTTATTTTAACAATATTGATTCTTCTGATTTATGAACATAGGCTATCTTCCCATTTTTTTGTGTGTGTATCATCTTACTTTCTTTTACCAGTGTTTTCACTTCCTAAATTTGTAGTATTGTGAATGGGATTGCTTTCTTAATTTCTTTTTCTGTAAGTTCATTATCTGTGTGTAGATATACTACTTTTTTATGTTGTTTTTTTTATTCTGCTACTTCACTGAATTTATTTGTAAGTTCTAACAGTTTTCTGATGGAGTAATTTATGGTTTTCTATGTGTAGGATCATGTCATCCTCAAACATGGATAATTTATCTTAATTTCTTTCAAAAGATGCTATTTTTGTCTTTTGCCTAATTGCCGTTGCTAAGACTTCCAATATTATATATTAAATCAGAGTGGTGAAAGTGGAAAGCCCTTCTGGTTTCCTGATTTTAAAGGAATTGCTTTCAGGTTTTCCCCATTTGGCCATGGATTTTTTAATATATAGCACTTATTATTTTGAGGATTGTTTTTTCTACACCTAATTTGTTGAGTTTTATCATGAAGGGATTTTAAAAAAAAAAATTTAAAATTGTAGATGGTCACAATACCTTTATTTATTTGTTTTTATGTGGTGCTGAGGATCGAACCCAGTGCCTGACATGTGCCAGGTAAGTGCTCTGCCACTGAGCCACAACTCTAGGCCCTTATGAAGGGATGTTAATTCTTTTTGTTGTTGTTTGTTCATTTGGTTTTGGTGGTATTGAGAATTGAATCCAAAGGCACTCTACCACTGAGCTGCATCCCCAGCCCTTTCTATTTTTTGAGACAGGATCTCGCCAAGTTGTCTAGCTAGGCTGGCTTCAAACTTGCGACCTTCCTGTCTCAGCCTCCCAAGTCACAGGTTATAGGCATGTACCACCATGCCCAACTTGTTGAACCTTTTTAAATCCTTTTTATGCATCTATTGAAATGATCATAAGAGTTTTGTCATTCATTCTGTTAATGTGTTGTATCATGGTTTTTGATTTGTGTATGTTGAACTGTCCTTGCATGCCTGGGATGAATCCCACCTGATCATGATATATGATAGTTTTGATATGTTATTGAATTTGGTTTGCTAGTTTTTGTTTGTTTGTTTTGTTGTTGTTGTTGAGAATTTTTGTATCTGTACTCTTGGGAATATGGGTCTGTAGTTTTCTTTTTTTAATTCTATCTTTGTCTGGTTTTGCTATAATGCTTGCCTCATAAAAAGAGTATCTTCTATTTCAGTGTTTTGGAACAGTTTAGAAAGAATTGGTATTAATTCTTTCTTAAATGTTTTGTAGAATTCAGTTGTAAAACTATCAGGTTACCCCTTCTCCAATCTGCTCTGTCATTAATTCCATTTTCATTTCTTAAGAGAAAGACAACAAGAAAATCTGCTAAGAATAAACAAAATGTCTTCAATTTGAGCTTATTTGAGGTATCAGGAAGGAAGCTAATTTAGAAAGGGAAGTGGCATAATATTTCAGTATCTGAGCTCTAACTGAGAAAATCCTTTGTTTATTTGCCTATAGGGTATTAGAAACTGGTGCTTTGGATTAAATTATAGTTATATATTTCTGTTTTTTTACTATAATTCTTCTCAGATAACGTTATAATCCTCCTAGCAAGCAATATATAATTGTCTTACCTAATTTTTCTCAGCAGTTTCTCAGTCACAGTAAAGCCTTCCACTTCACAATTCTTAATAGTAATTCAACTTTTTATTTACAATACTTCTGACACCAAATATGATACCCTGCCCTATATTAATTCTTTAACTTGTGAACACCAGTAGGGTATCCTGCTATTCAGTTTAATTCTGACTCTACCTAGTATTACTTAACTGTGTCAGACTGTAAGTTTAAGGGTTCAGTCCCACAAGACTGCTCTCACTTCAGATACTGTTAGCAAATACTAGGTCCTCAGGTTATCCATGCTTCTTCCTGGATTGGGTACAAATCAGAGGTTCCCACAATCCCTCTTCCCTTTCAGGTTCAATAATTTGCTGGAATGACTCACAAAACTTTAGAAAACACTTTACTTCCTATTATCAGTGTATTATAAAGGATACAAATAAAATAGCCAGATACAGAAATATATAAGGGTGAGATCCAGAAGGGTCTGGAGCATAGTTGGGGTACACCACTGTTCTTGTATGTAGATAAACATTCGATTGAAGCTCTCCAAGGTCTTCCTTTAAATTTTTTTTTTCCTAATGGAGATTTCCTTATGTAGGCCCAGTTGATTAAATCAAGTCATTGGTGATTTAATTCAATCTCCTGCCCCTCTCTCCTCCATGGAGGTCATGTCTTGGTCTTTTCTGTGACCAACCTGAGTCTCAAAGCTATCTAGGAGCCCTTTAGCCAAGAGTCATGTCATTAATATAGCATAGATCCTCTTTCACTCAGTAGATTTCAAGCACTCTAGAGGCTCTATGCCAGGAATTAGGAACAAAGACCTAATTTTTAAAAATTATACCATAGTAACCCTTATTAGTTATATCCCATCCGTTAGAGAAGCTATTGTTTTTTAACATGGTATGAAGAACTTGATGGTAAATTTTCCAAAAGGATTAGCTTAAAACAATTTTAAATTATGAAATAGAAAAATTTAAATGAATTGTATAACTATCTCATTTATAAGAATTAGTGAAAGACAGAAGACTTACCATAATTTACATTTTAGTTATATTTTATGCATTAGGTACAATATTACTACAGTTTTCAAATTTAATTGACTATCAATAAAAACATTAAATATAGGAGATTGTCTTATTATAAAATAGAATTTGTATGTATTACCTACATGTATTCTTTATTATGTAAGGGATTTTGTAAATCCATGAACTAGTTTATAAAATATTTAATTTTGAAAATTATTTAAAAGATCATATAATATTTCTTGATAAATCAAGGCAAAGTTTTTATCCTAATTTAATTATATATGGGCGGGAAGAGAAGGGGAGGGAGGGAGGGAGGGATGCAAAACATAATGTCAGTCAGGATGAAAAATGTTTATGCAGATTCAATTGTTGAATATAATTTATGAGTAAATTATTTTAGGATAAATTATAAATTAGGATTGTCCTATGGATTTTTTTGTTTTCATCTTATTTACTTAAGATTTAAGTAGAACAGAAAAAACCAAATTAGATAAAATTTTCAGAAATATTTTCATGTACTTATATGTTTATATACTTAAAAATATTAGCCCTTTTTATAATTGTTATCTCAGTTTAAAAATATAGTTGAAATGTACTTATATGTTAGGTATTAAATATGTTGGATTTTTTACTTAGGGTACAACAAATATGTATGCTTTTAATGTAGTTTTTCTTATTTTCAAATTGGAATTTTCCAAGTCATTTTGGACCTCTTGAGTAGTTGCTATTATTATTTTTACAAACTGTTGATTTAGATTCCTAAATAATCCCCCCCTTTTTTTAAACAGAGATAAAAGCAACAGTGTTTGATGACTGCAAGAAAGAAGGTGAATGGAAGGTAAAATTGTATACTTTGCTCTTATATTGAGGACTTCAGTATGTTGTACTTAGGATACTTCTGTAAGGAAATAGGATCTGGATTTACACTGTTTGCCTTCAAATCCTAACTTCACATCGTAATGGTTGTTTCTGCCTCTTGTTTTCTTGTCTATAAAATAAGGATGGTAGTAACTCAAGTGCTACTTGTAAATATTAAGTGAACTAAGTGTCATATTTCAGTAAGTGATGATTTGTGATTTGAAGAAAATCTTATGTTAAATATAAGACATTTAAAATGAACAAACTCCTGCATCAAAATAGAAATATTTCTATTCCTGTGCTTATATATAATACTGTGTGTATGTCTAGTGATAAAATTAATTTTCAGATCATGTAAGTTAAAACATGAGTTGAGATCATTTTGCTAACTGTCCTGATATTTTAATTTTATGCTATAAATGATCTATAAATCTAAGTAGAGTTAAGGGCCAAAATTCTGTCTTTTGTGAATTTTTGGTGTTCAGATACTTATAATATATTAATTTGTATTTCTTTTAAGATAATGCTTTTAGATGAATTTACCACTAGGCTTTTGGCATCATGTTGCAAAATGACAGATCTTCTAGAAGAAAGTATAACCGGTAAGTGTTACAAATTTTTCCCATGAATGCTTTCTTATACTGATTGGGAAGGTCTGAAGTATTGAGAAATTTTAGTGCTGGGAGCCTGACACAGTGGGCATACCTGTAATTCCAGTAATTTCAGAGTCTGAGGCAGAGGATTACAAATATGAAACTAGCCTTGGCAATTTAGTGAGTCCCTGTCTCAAAAGAAAATTTAAAAAGGGGCCAGAAAGGGTTGGGGTTGTGGCTCAGTGGTAGAGCACTTGCCTAGCATGTTTGAAGCACTGGATTCAATTCTCAGCACCATGTATAAATAAATAAAATAAAGATCCATCAACAACTAAAAAATATATATATACATATATATGTGTATATATATTAAAGGGAAGTGCAGTTATGTAGCTCAGTAGTAGAGCACCTCTGGATTTAAATTCCCAATACCACCAAAAAAAGAAGAAAGAAAGAAATTTGAGTGCTAGGGTTATAGCTCTGGTAGCTCATGTGCTTTAAATGTGTGAGTGAGGCCCTGGGTTCAATCCTCAGCACTATAAAAAAATTATTGTAATTTTATTTTTGAGGACATTATGTTTCATTATGACTCTACCAATAAATAACCTCTCTAAATTTTTACCTTGGAGACATATAATTAAGTGCCCTGACCAAGACTTAAGTCAATTACTTTGTTGAGGTGGTTCTTTAATTTTTTTTCCTCTTACATATTTAGTAGTTTAGTTTATTGCTACACTAGGTTTACCTCAGTGGTTTCATTAATGTTTCTGGGGTTTTTGTTTTTAGTGTTTTGTTTTGTAGTGCTGGGTATTGAACCCAGAGCTTCACATGTGCTAGGTAAGCACTCTACCACTGAGCAACACCTCCTGCCCTTGTCATTTATTTGTATTGTTTTTCAATGACTATTAAGATGTCATAAAATCAACCTTTGTGCATATTTTAAAATACATAATGTTGATTCGAAGTTATGTTGTATTAATCTGTATTACCTTCTGGAGGAAGTACCAACATCTTATAACATTCATGATCATGTTATTTTTAACTCATCATCCATTAACTCATTTATTTATAAGTTTGATCTTCATAATTCCCCTGTAGAGAGAGATTAAATACCCCCATCTGCAATGAAGAAACAGACTCAAAGTCAAATACAGTTCTTTTATATTTTGCTCCTAAGTATATACTCAATATTTTTTAGAAAGCCTGACCATAAAATATTTATGGGCTTTTTTGTTTGGTTTTTGGTTTGGTTTGGGGGCATTAGGGATTGAATCTATAGACACTCTACTACTGAGCTACAATCCCAGCCCTTTTTTATTTTGAGTTAGGATCTTGCTAAATTGTCCAGACTGACCTCAAATTTGCAATCCTTCTGCCTTAGCCTCCAGAGTAGATGGGATTACAGGTATATGCCACCACATCCAGCTAATATTTGTGTGTTGATAGTCACATATAAATTAATCTTTATCATTGATTATATTATATATTCAATTTATGATCTTTATGGAAAAAGTTGTAAACTAGAAATTAGATTAAAGCTTTAATTTCTTTTACTATTAAAAAAGTAAATTGTTGATTAAGGCTATGTAAGTTTTTCAAGTTCCCAGAGGATATTTTGGTCTGAAACTAGGATGAGCACCATTTTATAAATGTGTGAAAGCACAATGAAACTGTAGAGCACTATAAAGAGTTTTTAATTACCTTTTTCTGTAGACCATTGTTTTTCTTACTGTGGCCTGGTCTTGTAGACCAACACATATATAGATCCCCTGGGTAAAATATTAGTATTCCTTTTTTAAGCTTATTTGACTACAGCTTTGCTTTTCTTTTCCTTCCTTCCTTCCTTCCTTCCTTCCTTCCTTCCTTCCCTCCCTCCCTCCCTCCCTCCCTCCTTTTCTCCTTCTCTCCTTCTCCTTCTCCTCCTCCTCCTCCTCCTGGGACTATATCTTAGAGCACAGTGCTATGGAATGTTCTCAATATCTTCCAGAGTCATGTAGGTTTAATCACAGTCATTATCTATTAGTTTAAACTTATGGTCCTTTCAAATTTTATATTAGCCCTTCTAAAAACCTTTATATGAGACTTGGCATTGGCATATTCACTGGTCAGACTTTATTTTGTCATGCAGGTCATTTTGAAAATGTTCAGTAGTGTCTTGTTATTTATCTGTTTATTTATTTATTTATGGTACAGGGGATTGAACTCTAGGATACTCAACCACTGAGCCACATTCCCAGCCCTATTTTGTATTTTATTTAGAGACAGAGTCCTACTGAGTTTTTAGCACCTTGCTTTTGCCAAGGCTGGGTTTGAACTCAGAATCCTCCTGCCTCAGCCTCCCAAGCAGCTGAGATTACAGGCATGTGCCACTGTGCCCAGCATGGGTCTTGTTATTCTTTAAAAATCAATGAGGGAAGAGGCTCAGGCTGTGGCTCAGTGGTAGAGCACTTGCCTAGCATGCGTGAGGCACTGGGTTCGATCCCCAGCACCACATTAAAAAAAAAAAAAACCTAAACAAAATAAAGGTATTGTGTCCATCAACAACTAAAATATATATATATATATATATATATATATGTATATATATGAAAAAATTTTACTTCAGTGCAGATAAAGTAATATAAAAACCTTAAAAAATAGATTTGGAATTAGACTTTTGCATTATTGAAGACCTTTCTTTTTTTTTTTTTTTAAATATTTTTTAGTTGCAGTTGGACACAATATCTTTATTTTTTATTTATTTTTATGTGGAACTGAGGATCGAACCCGGGGCCTCACATGTGCCAGGCAAGCTCTGTACCACTGAGCCACAACCCCAGCCCCCCCCCCCCCCCAGACCTTTCTTTATCATTTAATAGATATACACTTTCAGTGAATTGGAGAAGTAATACTTTTCTGCTCTTGTTAAACAGATATTTCATTTTTGCAATGTTGTACCTGTACATTATTCACCAAATTATAATAGTATGTACAGCACAGGATGATTGTTAGATACTTCATTTTGAGTATTAACTACTAGAAGTAATTTACATTGAATCTTAATCATTTTGGGGGGAACTGTGGGGATGGAACCCAGAACCTCAGGCATGCTAATAATTAGTATGTGCTCAACTAGCAAAATTTACCCCAACCCCCCTGAACCTTAATCTTTTAAAAGTAAAAATCATGGTTGTTGGAATTGTATAAAAATTACAATTTCCTACCTAAAGTATTTGAAATTTTCTTTAGAAATTTTATTTGATATCTAATAACAAACTGTACATTAGTAATATTAATTTAAGAAAATGAAATTTAATTTGAGAAAATGAAATCACCATATTTAAGAGAGAAGTCCAGGGTGTGTAGGGTTGTAGCTCAGTGGTAAAGCACTTGTCTAGCATGCACAAAACCCCAAATTCAATCTCCACTACTGGGGGAAAATAAAGTCCAACAGTAGCCTTCATTGCATGTCACATATGTTGATTCTTAATAGTCCTTTGCCAACACAAGTCTTGAAATATGGTTCTTTTGATTTGTAGGATACTTTTAATTGTGTTTTTTTTTAAGAGCTTTAAGTAATTTGACAATTAGAATTTGTTACATTCACTTTGTTTTATTGTTGAAAAAATATAAATGTTAGTATGTGGTTTTAAAAGATTAGTGTCCTCAATTTTAAAATACTCTTTCAAAATAAACAGGTATGGTGCCCCATGCCTATTATTCTAGCTACTCCAGAGGCTGAGGCAGGAGGATTAAAAGTTTGAGGACAGTCTGAGCAACTTAGCAAGATCCTGTCTCAAAATAAAAAATAGAAAGTTAAAAAGGCATGGGGTTGTAGTTCAGTGATAAGAGCACCATTGAATTTAATCCCCAATACCGAGGGAAAGTACTCATAGTGTGGTTATAAGGTTTCATAAATAATATATGTAAAGTCTTTAGTGTAGTATAACTGGTATCATATTTGCTATTATAATAGAATATTTTTAAAGAAATATATTTTTAATTTTTAATGCATTTTCTTTTTTTTCATGGCATATTCTTTGCTTATTAAACCTACCTATGAAATCACTGTTTTATCTTTTTTTCTCACAATGAGAAAGCAGTGCAGCCTATGATTTAGACTCAGGGAAGACACACTTTTATGATTTTTAAAATTTATCAAATGAAAAAAAAAAACGTAAACCAAGTGTGTATAAATGTGTTTCTCTATTATTGTAAATGGAAAGTACAGTAAAATTTATTTAAAATTTGTTTCAAATGCATAAATATTTGCTTATATAAAGTGACCTTTTTGTTATTGTTGTTAGTTGTGGAGAATATTTATAAGAATCGTGAACCTGTCAGACAAATGAAAGCTCTTTATTTTATCACACCAACATCAAAAGTGAGTATATTGTCTTTAAAAAGTGGATTCCTGGGCCCTGGGTATATCTCAGTGGAACAGTGAGTTCTTAATATGTATAAGGTACTGGGTTCAATCCCCAGCATAAAAAATGTAAAATGAAAAGTATATTCTTTAGTATATAAAATTAAAAAGTATATTTTTCAGTATTGTTATGATTTGCTGTTAGAAAATTAAAAGTAATGAAATACTCCTCTTTAGAAAAATATTTCCATAAATTATTTTATTTAGTAACCTTCTGTTAGAAGGTTGTTTTATTTGTTCTTTTCCCAATGGAAACAAAAATGAAAGCTTTCCTTTCTCCTATATATATATATGAAAGCAAAATTTAATTGTATAAAGTGGTAGAGTTTCTTTGCATAATTTGTTGTTCATGCAGTTTTTATTGATCCATAATTTTGAGGAAAATGGAAATATAGGTAAAAGAAATAAATCTTGGATTAATCCTTTATTTATCATTGTGACTTTCCTGTACTGTATGTATGTGTATATGTGCATATGGATATGTCTGTGTGTTTTTGTATTTTATTTCAAAATAACTTTTTCCATTTACAGTCTGACTATATGATTTAACCCATACTTTAAACCAAACTTAGAGCCAAATAAAGTTCCTTCCTTTATTCGGAAAGTATCTGAGAATGTATTTTCCAACACCTCCTCTCACTCATTTATACCTAGAATATTCATCATTTGGGGATCCCAATTTCATTTCACTTCTAACTCTAGCAGATGATAGGGAAAAAAATCAGATAGTCAATATTTAGCCTCTACATATTACTACTGGTACAGAAGAGGTTTTAATGGCAGTTTATAATTTATCCATGATATAATTCCACAGAAGAAAATTCATGATTAGAGAAAAATGCAAGTTAAAAACCACTGTTGTTTCTGATGTACTGGTGCACACACACCTGTAATCTCAGCTACTTTTAGAAGGTTGAGGCAGGAGAATTCCATGTTTGAGGCCAGCATGGGCAACTTAGCCAGAGACCATATCTCAAAATAAAATTTTTAAATGCTGGGAATGTAGTTCAGTGCAAGGCTCTGGGTTTAATCAATCCCCAGTACTACAAAAAGCAAACCATTCTTTACGTAGCAAATCAGTCAGTCATTCAGTCAATCCATCCGTCCATCCATCCATCCATCCATTCATCCATTCATCCATTCATTCATTCATACATTCATACACACACATTATACATACAGGCAATATCTGTGTACATATGTATGTTACATTTTAGCTATTTTATCTGTTAGTAATGAAGCAGAAACTGCCATATACTGTTAGTGGAAATACAGATTGAAATAGCCTTTTTCAAAAACAATTTGCCATTCTTTCTTAAGAATCTTATAAGGGTGCTCTATATTTTAGAATTAATAGTAAGAAAATAATCATATAAATGGTCAAATAAAGTTCCTGTGAATAAATAAGACCAGTTAAATTATTAGAATTAATAAAACATGGAATGAGTAATTATTAAAAATGAGGTTGTGGGAATTTTTCATGACCTAGGAATTCACTTTTAATATTAAATGATAAAATCAGGATATAAGATTGTATATTCAATAAAGGATTAAAGGATTCAGAGAAGATGGTGCTTGGATGTGCCTCCCCTCCCTATCACAGCCAACTGAAGTTTCTCCTCTTGTCCTGAAACAAATTCCTGCTGGGTTCTATAGACCTCTGGGTATGTGAGGCATTGGGGTTCTTGGGAGCTCTGGTAAAGAAACATAGTATGAGACTTGCATCCTCATGAACTGGGAGTACTTGGAGACCAACACAAGAGTTCCCAGACAAGGATCCTAATGTGACAGATTTCAGAAAGAGTTTGCTGTAAGAGATCTGTAAACTCCAGGGGAAAAGTCAATTGAATGTCTCAGAAAATCCCTAGTGGTCTATATACTTTGCTTTGGTGGTTTTGCTGTGGGATGAGAAACCTCTTTGTCTTCCTTCTGTTGTGGAACTGTCTCTATTTAGAATTTTTCAACAACTAAGTCTAAGCCACAACTGAGTTGACAAAAGAAAAGTTGGCAACTAAGTTGTCTAGATACCAAAGAGAGGAAATTCAGTGAAATGAAGAAAACACACAGCTAGCAAAATCTAGCTGCTTGAAGAGAATGCTAATCTAAACAGAAAAAATAGTCTACATAAAGAGAGTCTAGTATAGCGCCTTAAATAGTTTCTAAAGCTCAGAGTGTGATTTCTTTAAATTTTTTTAAAATATTTTTTTTAGTTGTAGATGGACACCATGACTTTATTTTATTTATTTTTCTGTGTGTTGCTGAGAATCAAACCCAGTGCCTCACACGTGCTAGGCAAGTGCTCTATCACTGAGCCACACCCCAGCTCCTTAGAATGTGACTTCTTAAACAGTCTGTTGCACTTTTGAAATATGGATTAATGAGCTGTAAGATCAAAATGGAATGTCTTTAAGAGAAAAAAAGTCGGGGAGATCATGAGGAAAAGATAAAGATCCATGTGATCTAACAGAAGTACATTTTTGGGATCTCCAGAAGTAGAAAAAGGAACAGAGAGATAATAAATTCATCCAGATGATTTTCTTTTTTAAAATGACTACATACTACCAACCACATAACTACTGCCTATATTATCTGCTGTTCCTCCTCAAAGTCATCTAACAAGCTCTGAGCTTTTATTTTAATCACATGACAATTTTAGCTCCTACCTCACCATCATGTTCTTTAATACTTTTGTCATAAGTCTTGGTGGTTTCATTATCCATGTAGATGATACTTCTAGTACCTTGGCTTTTCATTTCCTTGGTCTGTTATCTTTCAATAATATTGTCTCCTGTGTTGCTTCAAGCTTAGTTCCTAGACTTCTACATTGCCAATAAAAGCACCTTGTTCATGCATATTACCTTACTCTTTGTTGCCTATTAGCTGTCACTGGCTAGAGAACTTCGCATCTGTAAAAATCAGTTTATAAATTAAACTTTTAGCCAATAAAGTTTTATTTTATCATTGAAATAATTTTAGTTATTTCAAAAGCTAGCATACTTTTTTAAAAAAAGCTATCATATTTAAATTAATATTAATAAAATGTGTATTAACATCTAACCTGTTTTAAGTCTGTAGATTGTTTCTTACGAGATTTTTCAAGTAAATCAGAGAACAAATACAAAGCAGCATATTTATACTTCACTGACTGTAAGTATCTTTTTAAAAGTTACTACTTCATTGTTTAAGATCCTGTTAATTTTAAAGTGTCTGCTTTTTATACTGTTTAGGTACTAGTGATTTTTTTTATCATTAATCAGTTTCAATTGAGAATTTGATTACACTATGAAAAATAAGAACCTTTGGGAAAAACAGCCATCCATTTCTCCCAGTAAGAGAGAAAGTCTGTTACATTTATGTTCAAATAAAGGAAGCCAAAGTATTGTAAGAAGTTCAGACACGTTTCCGTTTTATGTTATGTTATATAACTATATTTTCAAAATAAAAATACCATGAATTCAGTTAAGTCTTGGTCTCTACTATTAGAGATTGCTTACTTTAAGGAGCATATAATTTTCCTTGACCAGTAGTAGTGTTTTTTTTTTTAAAGTCATATCATAAATATTTGTTATTTAAGTAACTTTATTATACAGAACTACAGATATGGAATTCATAAAATTTAATGAATGTGAACCTTCTTCTAACTTAAGGAATCCATCTTTCTCCTCCTCCCTCCTTTCCCCATCCTTGTTGATGCATTTCTAACCCAGGGCCTTATACATGCTAGGCATTGTTCTACCACTGAGCTCTATCCTTAGCCTAAACTTAAGGATCTTGAGACTGAAACATATATTAAAAGGCATTAGGAAGCCAGGCATGGTGGCACATACCTGTAATTCCAGCTACTCAGGAGGCTGAGGCAGTGGGATCATAAGTTCAAGGCCAGCCTGGGCATTATAGTAAGACCCCCATCTTAAAAAAGATATTAAGAGCCAATGATTTTTATCTCTTATCAATCTTAACAGTTTATTATTGATATTGCAACCTAGATCTAATGGTAAAATTATGGCCTCTAAGTTTTAGAACTGACTAGTTAGAATCTTAGAATTTCTGGACATTAGGAAAGTTTCTTTAATTCAAGGAATAATTAACAGTTTGTGTGGCATTGTATTTCACTTACTGGTTGGTCAACCTGGAAAAGTAAAGTTATAAGCAGTTCTGAAAATACCAATTTTATTAAGTCATGAGTTTGGATGTAATTTTCCTTTCTAACAATTTTAGTTTGCTCTGTTAACAGATCTCTAGTAGAGATTATGGTGAGTGTGAATGGGAGAAAATGGAATTTCTGTTACAGTTCTTTTGACTTGAATATACTTGTCTGTAAAGAACACTTACAGTAAATTACTTTGTGAAAGCCATTAATTATATATAAAAATATTCTTAAATGTTGGGATGATTTATTCAAAAGTAATAAAGAGTTAGATGGAGTTATGTGCTTTAATTTTTTTTCTTCTCAGTTTGCCCTGATAGTCTCTTTAATAAAATTAAGACATCTTGTCCCCCCAAGTCAATAAGAAGATGTAAAGAAATAAATATTTCCTTCATTCCACATGAATCTCAGGTACTTTCTCTTTTTTTTTAAGTTCATAATGGATTATAAATTTGATTTTATGAGCTTAATAATAAAGCGTATTCTAAAGATTTTTTTTTATTATTTGTGAATTTTGTGCCTAATCCATAAATAAGGACTCCCCTTGATAAAGGGAAAAAAACATGAGCAAAAATTGGAATATGACATTAATAATGAACAAAGGAGACTTAAGTTTCATATCTGCCACAAAGTCAAATTACAGCCTTCCTGGATTATGAAATCAAGAGATTTCTAAGCATAAATTTTTGTTAGATAAGACCAGAAAAACATTTGTAGCCATTGTGGTATTCAAACAAATGCTGCTGCTTTTTTGGGGGGTGGGTACTGGGGATTGAACCCAAGGACCTTTACCACTGAGCCACAGCCCTTTTTTAATTTTTTTATTTTGAGACAGGGTTTCTCTGAGTAGCTTAGGGACTCGGCCTCCCCATTTGCTGGAATTATAGGCATGTGCCACCACACCTGGCAAAATCAAATGTTCTCTAATAAATTTTTAATTTATACAATAAAGGTTTTCTATTCATTTTGCCTTTGGAATAGTTAATGAACTTTTGATTAATAATAGTAATGGTGAGCTGAGTGTGTTGGTATACATCTATAATCACATCTACTCAGGAGGCTGAGGCAGGAGGATCACAAGTTTGAGGCTAGTCTGGGCAACTCAGTGAAGCTGTATCTCAAAATAAAAAGGACAGGTGATGTAGCTCAGTGGTAGCGCCCTTTTCTAGCATGTGTGAGGTCCTGAGTTCAATCCCCAATACTGCAAAATAAATAAATAAATAGAATAATAGTAAAGATGATAATAATAATAAATTTTGTATAATACTGTGTGTCCAGTACTTTCTTGGATGCTTTAATAAATTTAATCATTTAATTCTTACAGTAGTTTTATGAAACTATTTTAAAGATCAGAGATCAAAGAGGATAATTTATTTAAACAAGTCACACAGCTAATGAATTATTCAGGTTTGTTGTGCTCTGTTCTTTGTGTTTGGATTCTAGCATTTTACAGAATTGAAATTGTTAGTTCAATTTTATTTGGAGCTGAGAGGTTCATTATTGAGGTATAGAAAGGATCCTAGATAAGGGATTTCTCTTTGAAGCAATTGCTTTTTTCAACAAAGATCATGATCCAAATTGAAAACTGTTCAGATATCTGCTTAGCATTAAACTGTTTTTGAGAAGTTAGCTTTATGCTTACTTCTTTAATATGACATGTAAATTTTAGTATAGAATAAAAATAGGTTTCCTAAAATCATGTGGGATATAAGCAGTAGCATAAGCATTATAAATGTTTCCAGAACATCTTGTTTCACAGCAGATAAATATAGTTTTAGCCCCACAATTCATTAAAAATTCTGCAATTGCTATATTTGAAGGAGGGATTTATGTAGATATCTGACTAATTTGATAGTTTATGGCAATAACCTATCTGCATGTATACAGAGAAATCTCATGAGATGTTTTTACTCAACCAGTATTTGTGAAATGTTATGATTTTATAAAGTCTTTTTAATTTACTTCCTTGATAAAAATCTTAAGAGAATTTGCTTAATAAGTTTAACTATTTTGGAGAAATGACAGAATATATGGGATTTTTGTTTGTTTGAAATAAAGATATAAACGAAATATTGCTAAGTGCTTTGCACTATAAGCAGAGACCTCTGTGAGCATTTATCAATATCATGTTCAGTGGACATAATTTGCTAGATTCAAAGCAGTCTGCTATGAAATGATAAGCAAAATATGTGACTTACCCTCATTTGAATACTACAAAAGAGATACAAATTATTATGTAGCTTCAAAAAACTATCAATTATGATTATGTTCAACTGCATACAACAGAAAATCTAAACAACAAGAAAATGTGTTAGTTTAAACAACAAGAGAATGTAGTTTTTGCTAATACTAAAGAAAGTGGGAAATAAGCTATATAAAGCTTATATGCTGACTATACAGAATTGTCAGGAACCTGGTCTCGTAGGCATGGCCCTCATGATCCAAGATGACTATAGAATTATTTTTTTTTAAAGATAGAGAGAGAATTTTTAATATTTATTTTTCAGTGGCCACAACATCTTTATTTTACTTTTATGTGGTGCTGAGGATCGAACCCAGCACCCTGCACATGCCAGGCGAGCGAATTACCGCTTGAGCCACATCCCCAGCCCGACTATAGAATTATTATATTCTCATTTGAGGAAGCAGGATGAAAGGGAGAATGAAGGAAGAGTTTTCATTTATATTTAATTAGCCAAAGTTTAATCACATATCTAAGTTCATGGAAATGTAGTCTTGCCTGAACATATATTGCTGTTCCTCCTAATGAATTGGAGTATAGTTACTGAAAGGGAGAATATGTTTGTGGGGGAGGAATCTCACAGTTTGCCACAGAAAGAGAGATTGGGAAAACATCTGAAGAATGGATAGCATTTCATAAAGTAGTAATGAAAAGGTAACATTCTCTAAGATGGGAATCTGAATGCAAAGATATGGAAGCAGAAAATTGTAGGGGAGCAGCAACAATACGGATTATGAGGAGCAAGAGTATGAAGGCTCTCTCTAGTTAGGTTGGGACTATATAATAGGAGGCTCCCACCAAGTTTAATGACAAAAAATGTTGGGGGACTGGTCCTAAAGTTTTTAAGGAGAAGTAGAATCCTAGAAGTCAGACAAGATCAGGTATGTTTAGGGTGAGATGGCCATAGACAAGAGGCCCAGAAGTCAAAAGATTATTGAGGAGCAGTTGATAATGTCAGATATGATAGTGCCTCAAAGAAGTAAAATTGAACATGTAACACATTTAGAAGTTAAACCAAGGAGGTCCATATAATTTAATGAGTCAAGGGATCAAAGAAAGATCTCTTTCCCCTTCAGAAGGTTTAAGGTAAGTAATGCTCTCACATATACATTAAGGCAAGTAGATGGAAAGCACTCAAGAAAATGGGAGAGGGCTAAAAGATATCTAGATAGAAAGTCAACTAGCTGAAGAGTAGAGAAAGGCAGGGGATCTATAATTAAGAAACTAGTTGTGAGTCATAAAGATAAAGAAATATGGTAGTGGTCTAAAGGAACTTTTAATGATGATGCTAGAAAGTGGAAAGGAAGAAGAGAGTGAGGGATAAAGAAGAAATGTGAGTATAGAATGAAAACCAGCCCCTAAATCCTTTTTGATGCACTGAAATATTAAATGGCTTGATTTAAACAGTATAAGATCCTCCTCTGCAATCTCAGTGCGTTATAGCAAAGATTTATTTCTCATTCATGTTATTGTCCATTGTAGTTTGCCTGGACTTCTGCATTTTCTACATTCTGGGACTAAAACTGAAGGGATGCTCTGGGACATAGCAGAGGGCAAAGAGGAAATATTGGAACCACACAGTGGGGTTCTGTTGTTGTTGTTGTCATGGGTTTTGTTTTAAGGTTTTAATTATTTGTTTTGCAGTGCTGGGGATCAGACCTAGGGCCTTACACATGTCAGGCAGGTGCTCTGTCATTGAGCTATATCCCCAACCCCACACAATATTTCTTAAAGCTTTTTGTCTCTATATTCACATTCCAATGATTATAGCCAAACCTGCCATCAGTGGGTAAGAAATAGGGAGAAGCCTTCTAAGGCAGGGCAATAAATACTTTTGAACAAATAATATTTACTGCAGTGGGATAATATACTATGAGAAAGTTACAGTTCAAGTGTAGGGTGCTTGTTGATAAATTAATACAGCAATATAACCTTTGGGCAGCACAAAAAGAAGTGGATTGGCCATAGCTGAATCTCAGTCCATGTTCATTCAGTCTGCTGCTGCTGTTGGTCATGGTTATGTTCAGAGAAATGAATGGTTTCCAGAAGGAAATGAATGATGTGGAAGGAAATGCAAGGTAGATTATTCATAATACATTATTTAATTTATACTATTTATTACTTTCCTGCTCTTACACCTGGTATCTTATTATTATTTATTAATCCCACCGTGTAGTTTAATGGGGAATTCTCAGTACTGATAGGGAGCTGCTGCCTTTGTATCTTCAAATAGTATAATAATAACAAGCCTCCAATCCATTTTTTTTCTATATCAGTAAATGCTTTAGTTAGTCAAATGGATGAATGTATCTGTAAGGATTCATTGCATTATGGTAAGACTTGTTTCTGGCACAGTGGCATGTCGTTTTGGAAAATATTTATCTTGAAGACATGAAGAGTCTAAAGAACTGAAGACATATGTCAACTGTGGGAAATTTCTAGGTTTTTCTCTAATGGGCTAAGATTTTAAATCTTTGATATGTAGGCAAATTTTGGCTTTGTTGTATTTCTTTCTACCAGGTATTAGATTTTTATTTTAGTTTGACTACCTCAGATTCCTTCATCTGTTGCACAGGTAGTGAAAAGCAAACTGTACAATCTCTTTATGAAACAAGAATTGAAGGAGAGAGGTAGTCTAAGCAGGAAAGGAGAGTGAGAAAAGAAATAAAGGATGAAATCAAGATGACAGAATGATTTGATTGAGGTAAAGACACAGTTGTTTCAGGAAATAGCATGGTTAGTGCAAGTATTTTTTTCTTTAATGTCTCAAATCACAATTGCGTTTCTCTTTTTTTCTTCTTTTGTATTTTTCTTGATACATTTTAAAAGTCAAGTCTCTAGATTGACAGTATAACTTTTTTTGGCTTAACTTAGGTGTATACTCTTGATGTACCAGATGCATTCTATTACTGTTATAGTCCAGACCCTGGCAATGCCAATGGAAAAGATGCCATTATGGAAGCAATGGCTGAGCAGATAGTTACAGTATGTGCCACTTTGGATGAAAATCCTGGAGTAAGATATAAAAGGTAAGACATAATGGTGTTTGTACATTTTATGCTTCTCTTTGCTGTCCAATGTAGAGGCAAGGGATATCTCTTGTGACTTTTTTTTTTATTATTTTGCAAAATGTATTTTTCTTATATATTTACCATGCTCTGCATATAGGAAATCTAAAATTTAAGGCTTAAATTTCAAATTACCTATTTAGTAATAACCTCTGCTACTGAATTTTAAAGCTTAAACGTGGTACTATTTATAGACATGGTTTTTCATTGGTTTAAGGAATACTTGAGGAAATGTCTTTATTTCATATAGGGAATAGACTTACATTTTTTATGTCTTATCATTTTTACTCTTTTGGAAATTTTTTTTTTAAGAGAAGGCCTAAGTTTCATGCTATATAACTTTATTTTCTTCTTTATGAAAATGAGTTTACTGTAAAATGTTGTAATTATATGTATATGGCTTGATAGTTCATCCAAAATGATTGTACCCATTTAACCCCCTACCAAGATAAAACATACAACATTAATAGCATCATAGAAGCCCTTCTCATGACCCCTCCCAGTCACTCATCCCTGTTCTTCCTAGAGATAACCTCTATCCAACTGCTAACATATAGTTTAGTGTTTCCTGATTTAGAACTCATATAAATGGAATCATGATTTGTTTTTTTAGCTCTTCACTCAACATTGTTTTCTAACTCATCCATGTTGCTGAGTGTCACCAGACAGCTTGGGTTTTATTTCTGTATTTGTTGTTGTTTGTACTGAGGATTGAACCTACAGGTACTTAACCATTGAGCCACATCCCCAGCCCTTTTTATTTTTTATTTTGAGACAGGGTCTTGCTAAATTTCTCACAACCTAAGTTGTTTAGGTTGGCTTTGAATTTATAATCCTCCTGCCTCAGCCTCCCAAGCTGCTGGGATTACAGGCATATACCACTGCACATGGCATAAATCACTTTTTATACAGGCTGCTTTGCTTATTTAATAAGTATAAAACCTAAAGTTTCAGTCGAATGCAGTGATGCATGCTTGTAATCCCAGCAACTCAAAAAGCTTAGAGAGGAGGATGGTATGTTAAAGGCCAGCCTGAGCAACTTAGCAAGACCTTGTCTTGAAAAATAAACAAGACTGGGGAGGTAGCTCAGTGGTAGAGCAGCTGTGGGTTTAATCCTCAGTGCCAAAAATAAAGTAAAATAAATAAAATAAAAAATGAGCTTGATTGGGGGCTGGGGTTGTGGCTCAGCGGTAGAGCACTTGCCTAGCATATGCGAGGTGCAGGTTTGATCCTCAGTACCACATAAAAATAAATAAATAAAGGTATTGTATCCAACTACAACTAAAAAAAATATTTAAAAAATAAAATATTGGGGGGCACATGGGAGGATTAGATGAACTCTAGATGGGGCAAAGGGGAAACAGGGAAAGAGAAGGGGGTATGGGGGTAGAAAAGACAGTGGAATGAAACGGACATCATTACCCTGAGTACATGTATGAAGACATGAATGGTGTGACTCTACTTTGTGTACAACCAGAGATATGAAAAATTCGGCTCTATATGTGTAATATGAATTGTCTCAAATGCATTCTGCTGCCATGTATAACAAATTAAAATTTTTTAAAGTTGTAAAAAGAAGAAAAAATGCTTATCTTAAATAGTTCTTTTTAAAATTTAATTTCCTATTTGATATTAGGATGATAATATAGATTTATAATTGTATTTTATAAATTTGTATTTTACTTCATGTTATAATTTTGGAGTTTTATATTGGAAATGGATTAAGTATTTAGTTTCATTAATTTGTGATATAAATGTGAACATTGTGACTTACTATTATAATTCAATAACTATCTTCAAAAATAAAATAAAAAGAGCTTGGGGTGCTGGAGTTGTAGCTCTGTGATAGAGCGCTTGCCTAGCATGTGTGAGACACTGGGTTTGATTCTTAGCACCTCATATAAATAAACAAAACAAAGGTCCATTGACAACTAAAAAAATATATAAAAAAAAAACTGGGAATGCAGGTCAGAGATAGAGTGCTCTTGTGTTCAATCTTCAGTACCCCAATAAAAAATTAAAAATTGAGAATGAATTATGAAATAAATGTCCATCTTTTTTAGATGTTAATGGACCTTTATTTTATTCATTTATTCATATTTGGTGCTGAGAATCGAACCCAGTGCCTCACACATGCTAGGCATGTGCTATACCACTGAGCCACAAACCCAGTCCCTTAAATGTCCATCTTTAGGGAAATGAATATATAGAATCCAGTGTAATCATATGATGGGATACTAAATGATATAAAATGAACAGATGTTGTATATGTGTCAATAGATGTTGCACATGCGTGCGCACATGCACACACATACACAAATAACAGAAATGACAAAGGATACATCGAAATTTGTGGTAATGATGCCCTTGAGTATTGGGATAGAGACAAGAGAGAGAACTGATCAGGACTTGGGTGGGGGATAAAGGGAACTGCAACTTATATGTAATATTTTTTCCCTGTATATTGAAAAAATCTGAGACACAGATGATAAGATTTGCATTTGTAAATTCTGGATACATTATGTAACATTTGATTTATTATCTGAATTTTCCCATGCTTATAAAATTTTTCATTTTATAAATAGTTTGGTTTCATTTTTAGAATTCAACTTTAAAAAAAATTTTTTTAGTTATAGTCAGACATAATATCTTTATTTATTTTTATGTGGTGCTGAGGATTGAACCCAGTGCTTCATATGTGCTAGGCAAGTGCTCTACCACTGAGCCACAACCCCAGCCCAGAATTCAACTTTTTGATATGTAAAGTATGTCTTGAAAGAAAAATAATTGTTTGAATATTCTTTTCCAATTCTAGTAAGCCTCTAGATAATGCCAGTAAACTTGCACAGCTGGTTGAAAAAAAACTTGAAGACTACTACAAGATTGATGAAAAGAGACTAATAAAGGTAATGTATAAAAGGCAAATAGTGACTATACATAAAATCTGTATTATTTCTTTATAAGCCGAAGCAGCTTGTTCATTCATTTTCTAGTATTGTTTTGGGAATCATTAACATAGACTTCCAATACTGATTAAAGAATCATTAACAGAAAGAGTAGTGCTCAGGGTGGTTTAGAGGGGAAGATATGGGCTTTGAAGTCAGCATTGTGTCCACAGCTTGGCTCTGCCATTTAGTTCATAGTTATATTAATTTGGGCAAATTATGTAACTTCTCTGTACCTAAGTTTTCTTTTCTAGAAAATAAAAGCTAAGAGAATACCTGTTTTTTAAAATATTTTTTAGTTGTAGATGGACACAGTAATTGTATTTATTTATTTTTGTGAGGTGCAGAGGATCGAACCCAGTGCCTCATATGTGCTAGGCAAGTACTCTACCACAGAGCCATAACCCCAGCCTCAGAGAGAATACCTATTTTTTTAAATTAGTGAGAGAATTAAATAAGGTAATACATGTAAATTTCTTAGAATAATGTTTGCCATTGAGTTAATATTTAATAAATATAAAATTTCTGCTGTTATGGGCTATGTGACCTTGAGTTTTTTTTTTTTAAATCTATTAAATGGATGAGATAATAAGTACCTTGCTTGATTGGTATAAGGATTAAGTTAACATGTAAGTATTCAGCACATATGGGAGGTTAATAAATAATAACTATTGTAATAAAGATAACATAATGTAATCAAGGCTAAGGATATAGGTCAGTTGGGAGTCTCCTGCCTATCATGCATGCGGCCCTAGATTTGAGTCCCCAGCATTGAAAAAAAAATGCAATTAAAGATTAAAGTTGGAACCTGGGGAATACCAGCATATAGGTGTGGTTAAAGAATGAAGAGCTTGCGGAAACTGACAGAGGAGGTGCTAGAGAGAGGCCATATTTAATAGCTACAGAAAGAAAGAAAGGAATATATAGAGTACAATGGGAGTATGGATTGGGACTTACTTTATTCTCAACTGGAAGCTTGGAAGGCATTCTAGATGAAGAGGCCCTTGAGGTTCAAGCATGAATACACTAGGCTGGGGCTATAGCTCAGTGGCAGAGCACTCCCCTAGAACAGGTGAGGCACTGGGTTCAATCCTCAGAACCACATACAAACAAATAAGTAAAGTTTAAATTCTTAAAAAAAGGAAAAACAACATCAACAAAACTCTTAGAAAAAAAAATAAGAATGAGTACACCATAATAAAGTAGGAAGTCTGTTGCATGATTTTCTTGCAAGGAACAGGATTCCTTAGGTTGAGGCATAGAGAAAAAGGCAAAATTAACAACTAAACAACTTGCCTGGAATGGAGGATGTAAGTTTAGGTATGGTGTTAGTTGCTTTTATAAGTTTTTGGTTTGGAGGTCCAGTGAAAGCTGTTATTCTGGTTGTTATGAAGATAGAATGACTTCGTATAAACAGTATACTAAAACTTGTTGAATGAAGAGATACACAAACAGTATATTAGTAAATCTGTTTAATCTTTGATAATTTCAGTGAAAAAGTGGCAACATCCACAAAAAACAAATTTGTGCTTTCTATTCTAAGTAATTACATACTCTTCAAATGCTTGATACCTTTTATTCAAGAACCTGATAAATGTTACCTCTTTTTGGAAATCTTTCCTGACTTTTCATGCCAAGCAATACTTCCCCCTACATACTGTCATAAGTCCTAAGCCCTGATATAGCACTTAGATTGTATTTTTTCTGATTGACCTTTCCAAGGACTTGTAGCTCATATATATTGAGAACTTAATAATTGCCAGGCAATGTGCTAAGTGTTTCATGGTATAAATGTATTTGATCTGCACAACAATCTTATAAGGAAGATGTTATGTGATAATATTTTGTTTTATGAAGAGAGAACTGATATATAACAGGCTAAGAAATTTATTCAAGGTCGTACATCAAGAAACTGATCAAGAGCTGGGGCTGTAGCTCAATGGCAGAGCACTTTCCTAGCATATATGAGGCACTGGGTTCGATCCTCGGCACCACATAAAAATAGACAAATAAAGTAAAGGCATTCTGTCCATCAACAACTACAAAAAATAAAAATAAAATAAGAAGAAAAGTGACCAAAGATAAATTCAAACCCAGATCTGATTCCAAATGCTGTGCTCTTAAATATTGTACATTACCATCTCAAAGTTTATTAAGAGTGATTTAGTCATCTTTTTGTCGCTGTGACCAAAATATCTGACAAGAACAACTTAGAGGAGGAAAAGGTTATTTTGGCCCACAGTTTCAGAGGTCTCAGTTTATGGTCATATTGCTTTGGGCCTGAAGTAAGGTGAAGAAAAGCAAAAGGGCATGAAGAAGATAACTTCTCAGCTGGTAGCAGCCAGGAATCAGAGAGAGAGGTAGGGGCCAGGGACTAGATAAATCCCAAAAACTGCACCAGTGACCCTACTTTCTCCAACTAAGTCCCATCTCCCAGTAGTTCATTTAGCTGTCAGTGGATTAATTCATCAAATTTTGGAGCCCCTGGACCATTCATTGCCTAAAAGCCCTATCTCTGAAACTTTCTGCCTTAGGGATCATGTTTTCAACACCTGAGTTTTGGAGGGGACATTCCAGATGATAAGCCATAACAAGGAGTGAATTTAATTTAAGTACATTTATTAAAGTTTAACCTATATGATTTACTTCTGCCTGATATATGTAAATAAATAGAAAATGTTTATCTTATCTTTTTTTTGCTTTGAATAATAAGCCAAAGAATTTACTACTTTTGAAAATGACATAAAAGCAATACTAACAGTGAATTTTCCCAATACTTGTTTGCCATTGAGTGATTAGTGCTGTTTGTGAATTAACAATAAGTCTTTGTGATTTATCATCTTAGCTGGCACCAATGTATTTTAAATATCATAATGATTAAAAGCACAATCATTGGAATAGAACCAACTTGGATTTTAAACTCCATTGTGTGATTTGGACAAATTATTTAACTTTAAGCCTTAATGCCACATTGTCAAGTGGAGATAACAGTATCTGTCTTACAGGGTTGCTACAAGAACCTGAAATATTTTGAATAGTAAATGAAATAATGTATGTATTTCTTACTTAGCAAAATGTCTAATACAAGAGCTTAAATAGTAACAACTCTTCATAATTTACATCAGTTTTAGTGTTTATCAAGTTGAATTCTTAATAGATTTAGTGCAAGCTAAATATTACTTTTTTAAAAGAAATTTTGAAAATATTAAATGTAGTATTTTAATCTAAATATGAATATGTATTTTTTCCATAGTGTACCACTCAGATTTTTCTTGTCTTACTATAACTTCACTCTTTGAGGAAATTAACCATTTGTTTTGTTTTGTTTTATTGTATATTTTTGGTGGGGAGGATCAGAACTTAGGAAAAGTCTGCTTTTATTTTCTAAGTATATTAAAAATATGTTCCCCCCAAAATTAAAATTTCTTAAGATAAATTTATCTTGTTATTCTAGGGTAAAACTCATTCCCAGCTCTTAATAATCGATCGTGGCTTTGATCCTGTGTCCACTGTCCTGCATGAACTGACCTTTCAGGCAATGGCATATGATCTACTACCAATTGAGAATGATACATACAAGCAAGTATAACTTGAAGGGCATATAAAGGGCATATACAAACAGGATAGCATATGAGCATTTAATAATTTATGAAGGATCAGAAATTTGAAAAACTTGTAAACTTTCTTATTCAGAGACTACTTTTATACCTATAATCATAATCTTTAAAAAAACATATTGACTTTGTCAGCTTTTTGAATGTGTTTGCCTCCTTAACTAGTCTACAGCAAAGCTACATTTAAACAGATAGAATTTGGACTTTTTCATTTATGTTAAAAGTAAACATCAGGGCTGGGGATGTGGTTCAAGCGGTAGCGCACTTGCCTGGCATGCGTGCGGCCCGGGTTCGATTCTCAGCACCACATACAAACAAAGATGTTGTGTCCGCCGAAAACTAAAAATAAATAAATAAATAAAATTTTTTTTAAAAAGTAAACATCAGGCTCACTGTTATATTTTTGGAAGCAGAAATGCTATTCAGAATGGTTTGGCAGTGATTATTCTGAATCATACACCCAAAAGTGTCTTGTCAATGAAATGTATTTTAAAAAATTAAGATATTAGAAAACAAAGTAGGATGGCTATTAATAATAGGCACAGTTTTTTACCTACTTACTCTTAAACTTAATTTACTTAACCCTTGATATAGCATATTTACCTTAAAAGTAATATCAGTTAAAAAAGCCAATGAAATATGAATAGCTTTTCTATCATGCAACCATTTCACTTATTCTTGTATATCATTTATGGGTATGTGTATGTATACATTAAATGTGTTTTTTCTAATTGGCATTTTCAGCTAAGATTTACTACTTGAGTATAATAGTAAAAATGAAAATTAGTCTTCTGAAATTTTATGTTTAATTTTGTAGTTTTATTAAAAAGATACAAACAGCTTTCCTCCCAGTACCGAGGGTTGAACCCAGGGCCTTGTGCATGCAAGGCAAGCACTTCACTAAACTACATCCCCAACCCTTTACAGTCTTTGATAATTATAGTATTTAATAATTTTTCTCAAACAAATATTGGTAAAATAATTTTGTATTTTCTATTGTATTTTTAATTTGCATTCTGGTCACTCATATTTCTGAATTTTTCTGTGTGATTTGCGTTAATGTTAGTTAACAGAAAAAGCAATATTTTTCTAATATGAAAGTCATTTTTAGCTGTTTACTTAGAATTTTCTGAAGGAGTATTATTTACCTTGGTTTTTCATTTAAGTCTATAAAACTGTACTCAAGAGATTTAAAAATGAATTAATAAGCTGATGGATAATAAAGAATTTTGACATATGTAAATAATATAGATATAAATTCTAACCTTGCTTTTAAAATATATATCTCTATAGGTTTGCTGGCAAGCACGGCAAGGTTTAGTTTATATTTTTTGTTGTTTTGTTTTTGTTTTTTTAAAGACACATGGCCTTTCCCAGAATTAAAAAAATTCACAGATTAGCATAAACTCCAGGTGCTCTGTCACAATTTGATTGATTGATTGACTGGAATACTGGGTATTGAACCCAGGGGCACTCAACCACTGAGCTATAGCGCCAGTCCTTATTTTTTATTTTAAGACAGGGTCTTACTAAGTTCCTAGACTGGCCTCGAATTTATGATCTTCCTTTCTTAGTCCCCTGCAGACCTGGGTTTACAGGTGTGTGCCATTGCACCAGCTGATCCTGCCCTTTTATTTTGTATTTTTTATTTTTGAGACAGGGTCTTGCTGAGTTGCTGAGGCTGTTCTTGAACTTGATATCCTCCTGCCTCAGCCTCCCTGAGTAGCTGGGATTACAGGTGGGTGCCACTGTTCCCAGCAGTTTTCTTTCTTTCTTCTTCTTTTTTTTTTTTTTTTAAATATAGGACATGATTTATTACTAAAAATAAAAAATATTTTAGTTACCTCTGTGTTGCTAAATCCAGAAGTCAGTTTTCATAGCCTCCTTTCTCAGTATTATAACGTTCTAGTGTTCAGTTTTTGGAACTTATCCCTGTTTATATTCTTTCAGAAGCACACTCATTCCCAAGATTTTTCTGTTCTTGGATCTCAAATTTATGTCTATTCTAAACCTTCCTGAACTTGAGATTTATATATCCAACTGCCTTATTGAATATCTCATACTTGGAATGTCTAATAAATATCTTAAACTTGTATGTCCAAACCTGAGCTTCTGATATTCCACTTCATACTACTTTAACCAGTTTTCCCAATCTTAGTAAATGGTGGGTCCAGTCTTATAGTTACTTAAGCCAAAAATTTCAGTCATCTCTCTCACATTTTAACAGCCAATCAAGTTCAAAAACATTGGATTCATTGGCAAATCTTTATGGCTACATTTTCAAAACGTATCCAGAATTAAAGCTAGTTCTAGTCCATATAATTTTTCCTATTGTTTATTGCGGTGTGCTTCTAAATGGTGTCTATTGCTTCTTTAGCCCATCTTCAGTTTCCCTTCAACACAGTGTTTTAAAAAAAAATCTTGGTAATACCTAGGTCAGTTTGTATGAAATCACTTCTCAAAACTTTTAAATAGCTTCCCATTTTCTTTCTTTCTTTCTTTTTTTTTTTTTTTAGTTGTAGATGGACTCAATCCTTCATTTATTTATTTATTTATTTTTATGTGGTACTAAGGATTGAACCCAGTACCTCATACGTGTGAGGCAAGCACTCTGTCACTGAGCCACAATCCCAGCCCAAGCTTCCCATTTTCCTCATAGTAAAAGCTAGAGCCCTTGCAGTGGTCTTCAAGGCCATCATTTATGCTCTCCCTCCATTATTATTTGACCTTATTGGCTTTTACTTTCCCCCGTGCTCACTTCATTGTAGCTAGATTCACCTCCTTGCTGATCCCCCACCCAAATTTTAACAGAATCAGAATAATCAGTAAATTCTGAATATCCAGATTCTTTTGTTGTTCTTAGTCACCTCTTTAAATTTACTCTTAAGGGATTGTCATTATCTTTGAGTATTGAGGCTTGCTGATAGATTAATCTTTGTAAATCACTTAAAAGTCAAAGGTATTATTTAACATTTCTATATGTCATGTCATGCATACATTGGAAAAAAAAGTAGACAGATGTGTCTTAGGATATATGTGTATTAATGTGCATACATATAAATAAAGATGTGGGCATAAAAAAGGGTATTATTTAAGTACAAAGTGGCATTTTAAATGACAAAAGTGCCCCCTGTCCTAAGTGCTGTCTTGTAATAAAGCACAGCCATTTTATCTTTGGGCATCTATAATTAAGACCACACAGGTGAATGATTTTATAGGTTGGACCTATAATTTTTTTGAGCTACAGAAAGTATTGTATTCACATAGCAGACAACTACAGGTATTGTCTGCCGTCTGAGCTAGGAAAGCTTAATGCAGTCCTTTCTAATTTTGGCTGAGGAAATTGGCAATCCCAAGGACAATGGATTCTTCCCAAGGGTGACTAGAATTAAAAGGGAGAAATTCCATTAGGAGAAGCTGTTTTGAATCTCATTTTGAGTGCTTTATGAACCCCTTGAGTTGCTGGTCACTTAAATAGAACTCATTAAAGCTATCATAGTGTTTTTATGACTATTTTATCTTTCACTTCTTTTCCCATTCATTAAAGAAGATATAAGTTACAGGATTGTGGAAGAATAAAGAAACAGATGTTAGATGTTTGTGAATTTTGTGTCAACTCTGAAATACCTTCCATAGGATTACATTGGGGTGACATTTCTGTTCTTAATGAATATTTGATAATTGTGCTATGATCTATTAACACATTGCAGTTGTGTTTTAAGCAGTTAGAACACAAATGGTGAGTATATTCAGTCTTGTTCTTAAAGTTGTTTGTAGGACATTGAATTTTTGCTTTGTAAATTTTATAAAATTTTGCCAAACTTTATAAACCTAACATTTAAGAATAAAAATATCTTGTTAGGTACAGCAGTCTGATTTTTAATGAAAGGAGAGCAGTATGGCTATACGTGGTGGCACACCTGTAATCGCAGTGACTCAAAAGGCTGAGGCAGGAAGATCACAAGTTTGAGGCCAGCCTCAGCAACTTAGTGAGGCCCTGTCTCAGAATAAAAAACAGAAAGAACTGGAGATGTTACTCCATGGAATTACCCCTGCGTTTAATCCCTGGTCAAAAAAAAATAGCAATGTGCCTTAGTTTTGAGTAGGTATTCATCTTGAGTAGGTATTCATTTTCCTCCTTTAGTAATAGTCTGAGTATATTTACTTTTCAGTTTTTCAAAAGTATTTTTCATGAAAGTGTTTCTCCCACTTTTATGGGAAAAAAAAAAATCCAAAAGTTTTTTGCATTTGTGTTCTTGTAGATACAAAACAGATGGAAAAGAAAAGGAGGCAATCCTTGAAGAAGATGATGATCTCTGGGTGAAAATTCGACATCGGCATATTGCAGTTGTACTAGAGTATGTGAACCCATTTTAATTTTTATTTCATATTTCTTAGGTATTCAATATGTTGTAGTACATTTTATAAATTTAAAATAGTTCTGTAAAAATATTCCACCTTAGAAGTTACAGAATTTCTTCACAATTTTACAGGGAAATTCCAAAGCTTATGAAGGAAATTTCATCAACAAAGAAAGCAACAGAAGGAAAGGTAAGCTCTTATTTAACTTTCAAAATAATGGTAAAGGTGAATTTTAAACTTTGTTGAATTTTTGTTTTATTTATTTAAATTTCCATTTGGGGAACATTCTAACACAGAAGTCAAGAAAATAAACACCTATGTACCTAAGTCTCACCAAAAGTTAGCATTTTGGGGCTGGGGATGGGGCTCAGCAGTAGCACACTTGCCTGGCATATGTGAGGCACTGGGTTTGAGTCTCAGCACCGCATATAAATAAATGAAAGAAACATCTATCAACAACTAAAAAAAAATTTTTTTTAAATTACCATTTTGTGGGGCTGGGGTTGTGGCTCAGTGGCAGAGCACTTGCCTCACACATTTGAAGCACTGGGTTCCATCCTCAGCACCACATAAAAATAAATAAACAAAATAAAGATATGTTCACGTATAGTTAAAAAAAAATTTTAAAATACATTTTGTTTGTCTTGCTTCATTAAAGTTGATTTTTAAAAGGTGATTTAGTCAATTTCAGTTTACTGTTGGGATTTTTATACTGGAGTATAATTTACAGAAGCAAAGCAAACAATTTTTTTTTTTTTTTTAATTTTTGGTATCGAAGACTAAACCTAGGGATGCTTAACCACTGAGCCATATCCCCAGCCCTGTTTATAGTTTATTTTGAGACAGGGTGTCAATAAGTTGCTTAGGGGCTGGGGATGTGGCTCAAGCGGTAGTGCACTCGCCTGGCATGCGTGTGGCCTGGGTTCGATCCTCAGCACCACATACAAACAAAGATGTGTGTCCACCGAAAAAAAAAATATTAAAAAAAATTCTCTCTCTCTTTAAAAAAAAATATATATATATATTAAAAATAAATAAATAAGTTGCTTAGCGCCATGTTAAGTGGTGAGGCTGGCTTTGAACTCATGGTCCTCCTGTCTCAACCTTCCTGGGATTACCAGTGTGTGCCACTGTGCCCAACAAGTATACAAATCAATGTACACTGGATAACTTTTTACTGATGTATATACCTATGAAACTACTACCTAAATCAAGATTAAAAACATTTCAAAAAGTTCCCTCTGCCTTTTCCCAGTCAGCAATCTGCCAGAGGTAAACTATTCTGATTTCTATCACCATAGATTAGTTTTGCCTTTACATAAATTTCACATATATGGAATCTTATGGTATATGATCTTTCTGTTTGGCTTTCATTTAACATGATGTTTTTGTGATTTACACATTACATCTTTCAATAGTTATTTCATTTTTGTGTGATAGTAATACCATTTTTATAAATATACAGATATGCTTTGCTTAACAACAGGGGTACATTCTTTGTGATACTGAGGCTTGAACCCCAGGGCACTCTACCTCTGAGCTACATCCCTACCCCTTTTTCACTTTTTATTCAAATGAGGTCTTGCTAAATTGCCCACAGTGGGCTGAGGTGAACTTGAGATCCTCCTGCCTTAACCCCCACCCCTCAGTAGCTGGAATTATGGGGTGTGTCATGGCACCTGACTATAGGGATACATTCTGAGAAATGTGTCATTGGGTGATTTTGTCACAATGGGAATATCATAGAGTGTAGTTATGCAGACTAAGATGGCTGCATAAGTAGATAATATAAATCTTCTGAGACCACCATTGTATGTGTGGTCTATCATTGACCAGAACATTTTATACAGTACATGACTGTACTGCACTTTGTTTATGTGTTTGTATTTCTCCTTTTGATGGATATTTGGACTGTTTCCAATTCAGGCAAATTTTGAACAAAGCTTCTCCGGATATTTTTTTTCATATTTTTTAGAGAATAGATGTCCTCTTTTTGTGGGATATGTTAAGAGCAGAATTATTGAATTATAGGGAATATACTTAGCTTAATAAATGACAAAAGATAATGCCAAACGTTTATAAAGTATTTGAACCAATTTACACTCCTGTCAGCAACATATAAGTGTTCCAGCTGCTCTGTATTCTCACTATTCCACAATATTTTCAGGGTTTTTCTCCTCGCCCAGTTAAAATTTTCAACACTCAGGAGGCTAAGCAGGAGGAGTGCAAGTTCAAGGCCAGTCTCAGCAAATTAGCAAGGCCCTAAGCAACTTAGCAAGACTCTGTCTCAAAATAAAAAGGGCTAGGGATGTAGTTTAGTGATAAAGTTTAATCCCCAGTACAAAAAAAAATTATTTGTGAGGTGGTATCTTTTTATATATATCTTTATTTTATTTTTATGTGGTACTGAGGATTGAACCAAGGATCTCACACATGAGAGGCAAGCGCTCTACTACAGAGCTACAATCCCAGCCCTATGAGGTGGTATCTTATTGTATTTTTAATGGATTTTTTAAAATAAATGATAGCGGAATGCATTACACATATAAAGCACAATTTTTCATACCTCTGGTATATTCACACCAATTCGTTTCTTCATACATGTACACATTCCACCATCATTGCTAACCCCCTGCCCCTTCCCTTCCCTTCCCTTCCCTTCCCACTCCTCTCTCCTTTCTAGAGTTCATCTATTCCTCCCATGCTCCCACTCCCTATCCTACTATGAGTCAGTAACCTTATATCCAAGAAAACATTTGGCATTTGGTTTTTTGAGATTGGCTAACTTTACTTAGCATTATCTTCTCCAACTCCATCCATTTACCTGCAAATGCCATGATTTTATTCTCTTTTATTGCTGAGTAATATTCCATTGTGTATGTATACCACATCTTTTTTTTTTTATCCATTCATCTATTGAAGGGCATCTAGGTTGGTTCCACAGTTTAGCTATTGTGAATTGTGCTGCTTTAAACATTGATGTGGCTGTGTCCCCGTAATATGCTGTTTTTAAGTCCTTTGGGTGTAGACTGAGGAGAGGGATAGTTGGGCCAAATGGTGGTTCCATTCCCATTTTCCAAGGAATCTCCTTACTGCTTTCCATATTGGCTGTACCAATTTGCAGTCCCACCAGCAATGTATGAGTGTATCCCTTTCCCCACATCCTTGCCAACATTTATTGTTGTTTGTCTTCATAATAGCTGGCATTCTGATAGGAATGAATTGTAATCTTAGTTTTGATTTGCATTTCTCTAATTGCTAGAGATGATGGACATTCTTTCATATATTTGTTGATTGATTGTATATCCTTTTCTGAGAAGTGTCTGTTCAGGTCCTTGGCCCATTTATTGATTGGGTTATTTGTTTTTTTGGTGTTTAGCTTTTTGAGTTCTTTATATACCCTAGAGATTAGTGCTTTATCTGATGTGTGAGGGATAAAAATTTGCTCCCAAGATGTAGGCTTTCTATTCACCTCACAGATTGTCTCTTTTGCTGAGAAGAAACCTTTTAGTTTGAGTTCATCCCATTTATTGATTCTTGCTTTTAATTCTTGCGCTATAGGAGTTTTATTAAGGAAGTTGGGGCCTAATCCCACATGATGAAGATTAGGGCCTACTTTTTCTTCTATTAGATGCAGTCTCTGGTTTAATTCCTAGTTTCTTGATCCACTTTGAGTTGAGAGATAGGGGTTTAATTTCATTTTGTTGCATATGGATTTCCAGTTTTCCCAGCACCATTTGTTGAAGAGGCTATCTTTTCTCCTACGGAGGTTTTTGGCACCTTTGTCTAATATAAGATAATTGTAATTTTGTGGGTTAGTCTCTATATCCTCTATTCTTTACCATTGGTCCACCAGTCTGTTTTGGTGCCAATACCATGCTATTTTTGTTACTATTGCTCTGTAGAATAGTAGAACGTCTGATATAGTGATGCTACCTGTTTTACTCTTCCTGCTAAGGATTGCTTTAGCTATTCTGGGTTCTTACTGTATTTTTAATTTATATTTCCCTTATGTTTTTAAGCTTATTAGCTGTTTGGATCTCCTATTTTAAGAAGTGCCTGTTTAAGTATTATTTCCATTTTTAATTGAGTTGTCTGTTTTTCCTACCAATCTGTAGAAGATATTTTCTGGATGAAGTCCTATATATAAGTCTTTTCATAAACAGAAGTTCTTAATTTTTATCAGTTTTTCATAGTGCTTTTGTGTTTTGATTAAGAAGTCTTTGCTTATCACAAAATCATTAATATATTCTTCTGTGTTTTCTTTTAGAAGGTTGATTAACTTTTACAAATCTATAATTTACTCAGTAATTTTGTTGTATATGTGAAGTAAGCATCTAAGTTCATTTTATTTCTATATAAAAAACCCAGTTACTCAAGCACTATTTATTGAAAAGACTGTGACCATAAATGCCTAGGTATATTTCTGATCTCCAGTTCTTTTCCTTGTTCAGTGTGTCTGTCTTTGTGACAATACTGCCTGTCTTAATGTACTTTGTATTAGTTTTAAAACTTGATATTGAAAATCTTTCAACTTTTTCAGGATCATCTTAACTTTTTGTAACTTCAGCATTTTTATGTATATTTTAGATTCTGCTTGACAATGTCCACAAAAACATTTCACTGAAATTTTTATTAAGTTACATGAATTTGTACACCAATTTGGGAAGAACTAATTCTAATGCTTATTTATAGATTGAATTTAAAAAAATTTTTTATAGTTGTACACAATAACTTTTATTTATTTTTATGTGGTGCTGAGGATCGAACCCAGGGCATTGCACATGTGAGGCAAGCACTCTACTGCTGAGCCATAACCCCAGCCCCTGAATTTTTAATATGTACAATAATGTCATCTATGAATAAAGAAAATTGAGTTTATTCCTTTCCAGATAATCTTTATATACATTAAACTATTTTTCTTAGTAGTTAATATCTCCTGCCTCTGGCTCATACCTCCAGTATGAAGTGGAATAGAACTGGTAGTAAATATCCTGTCTCATTCCCAACCGTAGAGGACATGTGATCCATGTTTCATTATTGAATATTATGTTAGTTTTAGGTGATTTTAGTTGTATCCTATACGAGACTAGAGTAGTTCCTTTTTATTCTTAGCTTGCCAGCAGGCTTCTTTTTAAATTTTTCTGTGTTTGGTGTTTTTTTTTTTTTTTTTTTTTTTTGACTGGTGCATTATAGTTGTTCATAAGAGTGGAATTTGTTACATATTAGTACATGCGTATCATATAACAATATAATTTCATTTCACCAATACCCCTCTTTGCTTTTCATGAGATCACTATCCACCTTTCTTTTCCTTTTTCCTCTCTAGCTTCTACATATGAGAGAAAACCCTTGACCTTATAAATTTGGCTTATTTTGCTTAATATAATGGTTTCAAATTCTATCCATTTTCTGCTTACAGGTTTTTAAATGTGTGTGTATGTTTGTGTGTGTTTTGCTGGGGGTAGAACTCAAGATCTCTCACATTCTAGGCAAGCACTCTACCACTGAGCCACATCTCCTATACCTGTTGTTTTTCTTTTAATAAGGAAACATTGTTGGGATGATTCAAACCTTCTTCTTCTTTCTTTTTTTTTTAATTTGTACTGGGGATTGAACTCAGCAGTGCTCAACCACTGAGCTACATCCCCAACCCCCCTTTTTTAATATTTATTTTTTAGTTATAGGTGGACACAATGTCTTTATCTTACTTTATGTGGTGCTAAGAATAGAACCCAGTGCCTCACGCATGCTAGATGAGTGCTCTACCTCTGAGCCACAACCCCAGCGCTCCCAACCCTGTTTTTACATTTTTTAATTTAGAGAGAGGGTCTCACTGAGTTGCTTAGTGCTTTGCTAAGTTGCTGAGACTGGCTTTGAACTTGCAATTCTCCTGCTTCAGCCTCCCAAGCAGCTGGGATTACCAGTGTGCATACTACACACAGCTCAAGTGCTTTTTCAATATTGTATTTTTTCTTCTTTGTTCTATTAATGGGGATGAATTACACTTAAATATTTTCTAACATTAAACCATCTGTGCTTTACTAAAATAAACTTTACTTGGTCACAATGCATTATCCTTTTTCTGTATTGCTGGATTCTACTTACTAATATTTTGCTTAAAATGTCTGTCTCCATGTTTATTTTTCCCTGGCTGGGCGCCATAGCGCATGCCTGTAATCCCAGTGTTTCAGGAGGCTGAGGCAGGAGGAACATAGGTTCTTTTTTTATGAAATTTTTTATTACTGTGTCATGTTATCTCCAATATACCTTTGAGTATCCTTTTTTGTTGTTATTATTTTTGTTTTTGTACTGGGGGTTGAATCTAGGGACACATAACCACCAAGCCACATCCTGTCCCTTTTTATTTTGAGACAGGGTCTCTCACTAAATTGCTGAGGCTGGCATTGAACTTGTGATCTTCCTGCCTCAGCCTCCTGAAACACTGGGATTACAGGCATGTACTACCATGCCTGGCTAATATACTTCTTTTAGTTATTGTACTATGTATTTTTAATGTATGGCTATTTTATAAAGTGTATTACCTTATAGTACACTTTTTGCATGTCATACATAATTCAGAAACCTTATAATAGTTTGGCTCCATTTTCTCCTTCCTTTTTTGTGCTTTTGTTTCATGTGTTTTACTTCAGTGTGTGTTTGTTTTAAACACTCAGTGGACTTATATTGCCCACATATGTATCTAGACTTGTGTTGTTTATTCTCTATTGCTCTCTAGTTTTTTCTTCTTCTGGGCTGGGTTAAATTCTCTCAACATTCTTTTTGTCTAAGGACATCTTTGTTTTGTAAGTTTTTCACATACTTTTGCTGGATTTAGAATTTATAGTTGGGAAGTTTGTCCCCCTTCCCTCTTTTTATCAATTTAAAGATTTCAGTATATTACTTTCTAACTAACGTAATTTCTGTTAAAGAAGCCAGCTGTCATGTATCATTTTTTCTCTGAGTGCCTTTAGTAATATTTTCTTTGATTATTAGCAGTTTGACCATGATAATGCCTTTCTTTCTATGTACAGTTTTCTTGGCATTTATCCTCCCTGGGGTTTGCTGAGTTTCTGTAATTACTGGGTTGACAACTTTACTCATATTTGTAAAATTCATGGCCATTAGTTTCTCACATCTTGATTTGTTCTATGGCACTGAGGTTTGAATTCTGGACCTTCTATAGCTAAGCATACACTTTCCCTCTGCACTCTATCCCCAGTACCACATCCTGTGTGATTGAATATTGTCTGTTAATCTATTTTTTTGTTAACCTCAATAATTCCCTACTTCTGTCTTCTCATGTCCAGTCTGCTATTAATAAACCCAAATAATATAAAATTTATCCTTATAATACTATAAGGATATACACAGTTTTGACAAATGCATACTCTCGTGTAACTTCCACCACAGTCAAGATACTAGAATAGCTCCATCACCCCCCAGAATTCCCTCATGCCCTTTGTAGACAGTCTTTGAACTCTACTTCCCCATCCCCTGGCAACCACTGATCTGTTTCTTATCTCTGTAATTTTACCATTCCCAGGTTGTCATATAACTGAAATAACCTACTATGATTTTTTTCATTTAGTATAATGCACTTAATATTTATCTATGTTACATGTATAGGAGAGTCTATTACTTTTTATTCCTGATTAGTATTCTATTTGCATGGATGTTTATTACCAGTTTTAGAGTATTTGAGTTTTTTTCCCCTGAGTTTTTGGAATTCATGAATAAAACTGCTTTAAACATTGTTTTTTCCTACAGTGGACATTCACATCTATGAACAGATATTTTCATCCTCTTAGGGAAATACTTAGGAGTAGGGTTGCTTAGTCATACGGTATACATATACTGGGATTCATAAGAAACTTCCAAGGTGTTTTCCAAAGATGGGGTACCATTTTGGAGTCCAACCAGCATGGTATGACTGTCATTCATTGTTTTCGATTTAAAGTCTTATAATTAGTTTTAGGATATTCATTGAATTTTTAAGAAATAAATTCTAATTCTCTGTTGAAATATTCCATTTTTGGATCTATGTAGTCCATCTTTTCTTTTGCTTTCTTCAGTATTAACATGTTACTTTTAAATCTTCGCTAACTCCAATGTCTAGATCTTCTTGGGACTACTTTTGATTGTGTGGTAGTTTCCAAGTCATTTTATTGTGAATTTGATGATTGTTTCTTGAAATAGTAAATGCTATCCAAAATAATATTAAAATAGCTACCATTTTTCCTCTCTCAATCTTACCTCCCTCCTTTCTGCTTCCTCCCTCCTTCTCCTCCCAAGAGACAGTCCACTGAGCAACCTCACTTAGGGATTCTCCCTGCAGATTTGAGTCATTTCCAAGGAATTCTGCTGGAGTGGGGAAAGCCTCTGGAATCTCAGGATGACTAGGTTAAGGAAATGGTATAGTGTCTGTGGGGGAGAGACAGCACCTGGGGCAAGAGTTTACCCCAAAGAAAAGGTTGTCTGAAATGTTCACAGTTCATTCTTTAGCCTCAAATTATGACATTTATTCCAAGAAAAAAAATTACAAAATATCCATCCCTTGGTTTCTTTCCGTTCCCCCTTCCAGGATTGAATGCTGGCTGAGGCTATGTGGTAGGGCAGCCCTCACATGTGAGGTCATCAACAACACTCAGATGCATCTTCTCAACAGAGGTATCTTAAAAGGTCATGATGTCCCAAAGAGTCCTCTTGTTGTTAATAGCCACATCCTTACTGCCAAAATCTTATAGCAAAACCAATTCTGTGTCTGTAGTTTTCCCTGTTGGTGGGAAAGTCATAGTTGATGACTAAAGAAAACTGTTGCATGTCAGCTTCTCTGGCCAGCATGTCACTGGTAACCAGTATTCTTCTAGAGCCTGAATGGAAATCCCTCATGATCACATCTCATTCTTGGTCTTTATCTCCATTCATGGCAGAGACAGTGAAGTTTTGGGCATGTATCTTCTTAGTGAGCAATCAACCTTCGTTCAGGTGTTGATGAAGATGCCTGCCTGGGTGATAGTCAGTTTCATAAAGTCACAGAGTGTGTTCAGCTTCCACTTCTCTCATTCTGTGTTGATGGAGAATTGGCAGACACCCTCCAGGATAAACTTTTCCTTTCGACGGGAATCGGGAATGGGGTCTCTCATGAACTTCTTGGTTACCCCAAGTACCTCAGAAGGCATTGTAGCTGGACACCCCAAAATTACTTAGGTATTGCTGTTGAGCTTTGGGAATTTGTCATAAATCTGCTCCTTGAATCTATAGCTTTTAACATTTCAACAGCTTCATCCAATATAAACATATTAGTATTGGGGAGCCAGGTATCTCTGATTATAATAGCATATCACATAGTCAGGGGTACCCATAATGATATGGTCACCTTCCATCTGTAGCTTCTGCACCTCAATACATATATTGATTCCTCCAATAAGGATGTGATCAGAGGTATAGCCACCTGAGTTTTCTCATCCAATTCTTGAGTGGATTCCAGTACCAAGGCCTGTGTAGCCTTTAGATCTAATTCAGTCTGTTACAGAATCAAGATGGTAAATGTTGTCATTTTTCCAGAATGAGTTTGAACGTTCATGTTAAACATCATGGTAAAACTCTTAATACGAGGAATAATGACTTGCTATTGCATTTCAGAGAACTTTTCAAGGCCATTGGTATAGATGCAATGAATGAGGGACTCTTGAGAGATTTATGTCATCAAAGTTGTCAGCAGTCTTCATTCCAGTTACTTTTCTTTTTTTAAATTATTATTATTATTTTTTGCATTACAATTCTTAATACACCTCCAGTTACTTTTTTTTATTAGTTGTTCAAGACAATACAGCAATCTTGACATATCATACATTTGATTCAAATAGGGTATGAATTCTCATTTTTCCATGTGTACAGATTGCAGGATCACATTGGTTATGCATCTAGCAATCCTAGAGTCAGTTGTATTCTGCTGCCCTCCCTATCCTCCCCTCCCCTCCCCTCCCCTCCCCTCCCCTCCCTATTCTCTACCCATTCTACTGTGACACTTATCTCTCTCTCTTTTTTTTTTTTTCCCTTCACTTCCAGGTACATTTGATGATGCCTTCAGCCTCTCATAAGGCTAATGTTTCTGGATTAGGAATCCTGATTTGCAGACATGATTCTTAGAAACTTATTGACTATTTTATCACTTGGATATTGACCTCTTTCCTGTTCTACTTACTAATTTTTAATTGTGTGTTAGACATAGTGTATTATACATTGCAGAGACTCCAGATAACGTTCTCTCTGCATTAAGTGTTAAGTTTCATCTGGCAAGTAGTTAAATTGCTAAAGAATAACCTTGACTATGTTGAGACTTCATGTTAGGTGGTGTTTATGATGAGTATATTTCACTTTTGCACTTAAGTCCTAGGTCATAGTCCTAGGACTAAATGTTTAGGGTGTTCAATTAGGTCTCTACTTTGAATCTGAGAATGTTAATATTTTCTTAGCACTAAGACCCCTTCAAATCTCTGTGTAGTAATTAACCCAATAGTTGTCCACTAGGCCTCTGAGAGTTCTGCCCTGTATGTGTGCAGATTAGGGGCCCAAGGACACCATGCTACACATTTTGGGTTATATTCTACCTGGTTCCTTTCTCTCTGGCACCCTGCTCCCCAAATCCTACCTTAGCAGTTTCAAATGCTAATCTTTTTTTTTTTTTCTTTTCCCAGAGAGATAATTGTTTTCTTCTTCTCAGACTTTACTTTCAGTGTGGTTTGGAAAACATCTCCAGGGAGAAGTCAGGGTGAATGCAAGAATCACCTTCTGTACTTTCCTTCACTCATAACTGTTTTTTATCCGTTGCCTAAAAATTCTTGTTTTATTTATTTGTCCATTCAATTTTGTTTGTAGGGGGAGAGTAATTTTGATATCATCTATTTTGTCTTGACTAAAATTAAAAGCTTCATAAAGTTTTCTTTTAAAAATTTGCCAAATGTAGCCAGATATGGTGGTGCATGCCTGGAATCCCAGCAACTTGGGAAGCTGAGGCAGGAGGATGGCAAGTTCAAGGCCAGCCTCAGCAACTTAGCAGGACCCTAAGCAACTTAGTGAGGCCCTGTGTCAAAAATAAGAAAGGCTGGGGATGTGACTCAGTGGTAAAGCACCCCTGTGTTATCCTCAGTACCCAAATATAAATGAATAAATAAAATTTTGCCAAATGTTTAGTAAATTAACTAAATTTAGTAGCTTAACTAATACTTCAGAATTTAAAAGTTGTAGCATAGAGTAAATTAATCATAGGTTTACTCAAAATATTTTTATTTTTCTTAGACATCACTTAGTGCTCTTACCCAGCTGATGAAAAAGATGCCCCATTTCCGTAAACAGATTACCAAGGTAAGCAATATTGTCTGTAAGGTATTGTATTGTTATTAGTTATTTGATCTAGCCAGTCCTGTAGTTAAGATTAGCAGTGACTTTCATGGAATATTTTTTGTGCATTGTCCTCTAAAACTCTTAAGATTGAAATATCCCAATATCTAAGCTTTCCAATAACATTTCTACATATGTCATTTAGATTTATTCAAATCCAGCATAGACTTTTTTGTCTTTATCTTGAACTGCTAAGCAGAATAATTTTAGTATTTATCAACCTCATAGGAATTCAGCAGTATATTGACCAGTGGTTGTCATTCTACATGTTACTTTATATTAGTAGTTATGTATTAATAGATTAAGGAGGTTTTAAGCTGGTGGGGGCAGGGGGCTCTGGTAAACTTTTTTTTCCTCTGTTATTCCAGGTCTTTTTCCATATCACTGTCAGAATAACTTTTATATACTTTTATCATGTTGTACTCCAGTCAGAACCAATGAAACCTTTTCTGTTGGTCTTTAGGAGCTCACTGTTTTGGGGGGTTTTGTTTTTGTTTTTGTTTTTGTTTTTGTTGTAAATGGACACAATATCTTTTTATTTATTTTTTTATGTGGTGCTGAGGATCGAACCCAGTGCCTCACACATGCAAGGCAAGTGCTTAGCCACTGAGCTACAGCCCTAGCCCCTCACTGTATTTTTTTGTCACCTTATTTTTATTCTCAAACTCATCACAAATTCAGCACTTCCATTCTGGTTTTTGTTGATTATCTCCCTTTATTCCCCCAGACATCTAGTTATTAATCTTGCCTTCATCTTCTGTGTAAAATCATAATATGAGGTAGCTAGGCGAACATTATCCCCATTGTGCAGACAGGGAAACTGAGGCTAAGAAGATGTGGTGGCAGTGGGCTATGAGGTGGAGGTGTTTGGCTTGAAGCCAAAACAGTCTGATGGCAAGGTGCTTTACCTCCCTGAGCCATAGTGGACCTCACAGGCACTGGCAAGCACCGGGGCTGGTTGGGGATCCTGGCCTCAATGTGCTTTGCACAAAAGGCCAGGTGCTGGCAGGCGGTATACAGAAGGTACACAGGTGACACACTGCTTGCACATTGCAGCAGAAGTTCACATGCAGCACTTGTAGCATGTGCCAGCGTGCCACCATAGCCTGCTTGTTCCCATTGATCACATCAATTTTCACTTCCTTTCTTGAGCTGTTTCCCTTACTTGTAGTTTACCTTCTTTCACAATGGTTTTCTCCATTGTTCTTTTAATATTATCATTTGCATAAAAATAATTAAAATGCTTTAAATGATTGATTTCTTCTGTTTTTCAGCAAGTTGTTCATCTTAATTTAGCAGAAGATTGCATGAATAAGTTCAAGCTTAATATAGAAAAGCTCTGTAAAACTGAACAGGTATGAGCAAAGTCAGAAATACTTATGTTTATAGATTTCCATAATGAACTTTGTAAGTTAAAATGTAATACTTTGCTGAATACAATGGTTGATTTTCTCAAAATCACAGACTCTTAGAAGGAGACCAACTTAGACAAGCATGTTAATACATATAAATCATTTCCCAATAGTGTTAGTCAACTTGCTGTTCCTGTAAGAAATACCTGAGACAATCACCTTATAAGGAGAAAAAGGTTATTTTGCTTCAGTTTTGGTTTGTTGATCAAAACTCAGTTTTTTAAAAATATTTTAGTTGTAAATGGACACATACCTTTATTTTGTTTATTTGGGGTTTTTAAATATTTATTTTTTAGTTGTAGTTGGATACAGTACCTTTATTTTATTTATTTTTATGTGGTGCTGAGGATCAAACCCAGGACTTCACACATGCTAGGCAAAGCCCTACTGCTGAGCCAAGACCCCAGTCCTGTTTATTTAGTTTTTTTTTTATGTGATGCTAGAGAGCAAACCCAGTGCCTCACACATGCAAGGCAAGCGCTCTACCACTGAGCCACAACCCTAGCCCCTCAAAACTCAGTTTTGTAGGTTTCAGTACATGATCAGTTGGCCTTGTTTCTTTTTAGTCCTATGGTGAGGCAGCACATGGCATCAGTACATGTCAGAGCAAAACTGCTTGTATTGCAGCCAGAAATCAAAGAGGAAGAAAGAACGGGTATGAGTTCTACTATCCTTTTCAAGGGCATACCCCCCCAGTGACCTAAAGATCTCCCAGGAGGCCCCACTTCTTAAAATTTCTACTACCTCCCAATAGTGCCATGTTGGTGGAGGTATCTTAGTAAAGAGTCCTTTCTAATCTATGATTATGTATTTTGGTTGAATGGAGTGATTTAGGTTTGGGGAGCATTATTTGAGTACAGGATTAAATATAACACCCTGTAGAGAACTGCATAGGCACATTATATTTGTTTTAAGAAGCTTTATGTATAATGTTTCAACCAATTAGATCATTGTACTCTTCACAGAAACAGAATGCAAGTTGTATATAATATTAACTATTCTAGTAGCCACATTAAAAAGGGAAAAAGAAAGTACAATTAATTTTCACAATATGTTTGACTTGGGGCAGGGGTTATGGCTTAGTGGTAGAGTGCTCACCTAGCTACGTGAGGCACTGGGTTCGATGCTCAGCACCACATAAAAATGAAATAAAGATATTATGTCCACCTACAACTAAAAAATAAATATATTTAAAAAATGTTTCACATAACTTGATACACCCAAAATATTTCAACTTATAAACATAAAATTATTAATGAAATATTTTACTTTTTTCACACCAATTATTCAAAATCTGGTATTTTACACCCAGAGCATATCTTAATTCAGATTGACTACATTTCAAGTGCTTACTAGCCACGTGTGGCTGGTGGCTACCATATTGGATAGCATAGGTTTAGATTAATGATTTTCTTCTCTGATTTACTTTTTGACCTTTTGCGTTTTGTACAACAATAGTTTACAAATGATGTCCACATTTTCCTGTGAAATGTGTGTTCTGGGGGCTGGGATTGTAGCTCAGTGGTAGAGTACTTGCCTTGTACTTGTGAGGCCCTGGGTTTGATCCTCAGCACCACATAAAAATAAACAAATAAAAATAAAGTTAAAAAAAGAAAGAAATGTGTGTTTTGTTAAAATTTGATGACTTCATAATAGGTATTTTTAAATAAAAAATGAATTTGGTATATATTTTTTTTAGTTGTAGTAGGACACAATACCTTTATTTTATTTATTTTTATGTGGTGCTGAGGATTGAACTCAGGGCCTTGCACGTGCTAGGCGAGTGTTCTACTGCTGAGCCACATCCCCAGCTCAAGACCACTGACTTTTATTTTCATTAAGGACCTGGCACTTGGAACTGATGCAGAAGGACAGAAGGTGAAAGATGCTATGAGAGTACTTCTTCCAGTTCTACTCAACAAAAATCATGATAATTGTGATAAAATAAGAGCAATCCTACTTTATATCTTCAGTACTAATGGTAATTGATATTTTGTTTATTTTCATTAACACATTAAAGTACCCAGTTCTACAGTGATTTTTTAATAAATAGTTTTCTACTAATCATAAGAGAATCTTTGGAAACTCAAAGGTAGTGGCTTAAGTTGGTTAAGATAAATACAAGGGAAAATAGGAATTAGAAGACTGAAGGGGACATAAATGGACTGTTTGATTTTTTTTGTTTTGTGTTTTTTTTTTTTTTTTGGACTGTTTGGTTTTTCAAAAGCTTTATTTGTGGTGTATGTAACCTAGAATTGATTGCAGTAGCAATTATGTAAATTGAGTACACACTAATATTTTTTTAACGTATCTAAGGAACTACGGAAGAAAATTTGGACAGGTTGATCCAGAATGTAAAGATAGAAAATGAGAGTGACATGATTCGTAACTGGAGTTACCTTGGTGTTCCCATTGTTCCCCAAGTAAGAAATCTTACATTGTGTATATATATATATATATTCTTACATATATGTATGTGTGGAGTTTTTGAGTTAATCATGTTGGGTTTTTTTAAATGTGGGAATTCATATAGACAGTCTTCTTAATTTCATACTATAGATTTTGACTAAGCAATTAAAACTTAAAAATCCTGATTTCTTGTCATTTCCATATGAGAGTAATTTGGACAGATAACGATTTTCTAGTGAATTTGTATTCTATGGGTTCTGTTATAATTTGTTCTTTATTTCTTTTCTCTTTAATGATTCATTTATAGCAATTGTCATTTTAGTTATACATTTGAATTGGAATATAGCACAAAAAATAATTATATTCTCTTGCTTTAAAAATCTAGGCTCAAAGTTAAGTTTGGAAGAACTTCTATTTAGAATCCCATTCTTGGGCTGGGGTTATAGCTCAGTGGTAGAGCACTTACCTAACACATTTGAGGTACTGGGTTCAATCCTTAGTACCACATAAAAATAAATAAATAAAGTAAAGGTATTGTGTTCACTTACAACTACAAAAATTTGTTTTAAAGATTCCCATTCTTTCCAGAATCCCATTCTTTCCTATTATTTTGATACTTTTATTTGAATAAATGTATTTCCTTATGCTCTCATAAATTTTAGCACTACAGCTCAAATATTTTTTTACATTTTTTTATTAGTTGCTCATGACAATACAATGATCTTGACATATCATACATTTGAAATCATAAATTTCTCATTTTTCCAAGTGTACAGGTTGCAGAATCACATTGGTTATATGGCCACGTATATACATACAGCAATACTAGTGTCTATTTTATTCTACTGCCCTTCCTATCCCCCCTTCCCCTCGCCTCCCCTCGCATCACCTCTCTCTACCCAATCTAATGTGACACATTTCTCTCTTTTTTTTTCCTTCCCCCTCACATCATCATACATGTATTTTGTATAACGATGAGGGTCTCCTTCCATCTTCTGTGCAATTCCCCTTCTCCCTCCCATTCCCTCCCACCTCTCTTCCCTATTTAGTGGTAATCTTCTTCTCATGCTTTTCCTCCCTGCACAGCTCAAATATTGTTCAGTGAAGTTATGTGACTATACCTACTTCATTTTTTTTTAAGGAAGTACTTCCACTCTTGATTTTTTGTTCATTTGTGTTACTGGGGATTGAATACAGGGTTTAGTCCTGTACCACTGAGCTATATCCCCAGCCCACTCTTAGTTTTAAGTCAAATGCAATATAGTATTTTCTGATAAATTAAATATCTTTGTTAGGAAGCATAAGATTATTATATTACTGAATAATATTACTGGGTTTTTAAAAATATTTTTTAGTGTTGATGGACATTTATTTTATTCATTTATTTATATGCGGTGCTGAGAATTGAACCTAGTGACTCACACATGTGAGTGACTACCACTGAGCCACAACACCAGCCCCAAATTACTGGTTTTTAATTTTTTTTTCCTCTATTGATATTAGTCTCAACAAGGCAAACCATTAAGAAAGGATCGGTCTGCAGAAGAAACTTTTCAACTTTCTCGATGGACACCTTTTATCAAAGATATTATGGAGGTAAATATCATTAAGTTTCTACTTACTTCTGAATGCCTTCTGTAGAGCACTCTTGAACACTTTTTATGTTTAGCTGTCATTGGAGTATGTCTAATGGGGCAGGAATTTTCTGCAATGCTTGGTGGATTCACCAAAAAAGGCTACATCTGGGTCAAAGGAGGAGAGGATGATCTTGAAGATTCTTAACTAAGAAAAACACACCACTGTATGTCTCAAAATAAATAAGTAAATAAAAATAAGCACACATCTGCTTTATGAAAAGCAATATCATTGTTTTAAATAACTATAGGTAGTATAAGTGGAATTATGTGAATGAAAATTCAACAGAACAACATTCACATATATACCACTGTTAGAAACCATTAAATGCCAGTACTCTTAGTAGTATATTAGTGATTAAAATATAAACTTCATATAGTTGCTATTAGATCTAACATATGAATAATGCATTTAGAACTGTTTTTTTCCTAGAAAATAGTATTCAATTATAGGAAATTGTAAAATGAACTAATTTAAAAATTACCTTATGAGGGGGCTGGGATTGTGGTTCAGGGGTAGAGTGCTCCCCTAGCATGGGTGGGACCCAGGTTCAATCCTCAGCACCACATAAAAATAAAGGCATTGTGTTGTGTTCATTAAAAAAAAAAAAAAATGCTCTGTGCAAAGCAGAGAATTACGAAGTGAACACAGTAGGTATTTAAAAAAAAATTACCTTATGAGCTCAATAAAATAGGAATTTATTCCAGCTTTCCTTTGACTTAAACTTCAATTTATACTTTCCTCTGAGTGCTAATTTGGTGCATATTACTATGATTTTTTTTTTGTTTTGCTAGATTAATTCATACATGTGTAAACATACATGAAAAATCTAAAGAACTTAGTTTTCTGCAATGTAACTTTTTTCCCCTTCAGCAATTACAGAAAACTAAGTGATTTATCTTAAGCTAGTATTTTAAAAATAAATATTTAAAAATCACTTTAACAGTAATTTGCTTATTAAATCAGTGACAATCTTGGGCTTGTAGGATTTCTCCTGAAACACAATTTCTTCCTCTCTTATGATCTTATTGAAATAGTCTTGACTACTTTGTGTTCACTTCTTGTGCCTGCTTGTCTGTACCATTTGTATTGTTTGTAATACAGTGATGTCCAAAAAAATTATTATTATTTTTTGTACCAGAGGATGAACCCAGGGGTGCTTAACCACTGAGCTACATCCCTAGCCCTTTTTAATTTTTATTTTGAGACAGAGTCTTGGTAAATTGCTGAAAGCCTGCTAAGTTGTTGAGCCTGCCTTGAACTTGGAATCCTCCTTCCTTAGCCTCCCGAGTCACTGGGATTATAGGCATGTACCACTATACCCAGCTCCAAAATTTTGATCATATAGACCTAATTATAAAAAATGTGAACATGAATCTTTTTATAAGTGATAGATTAACATACTAATAAAGCATATATAATCTCTGTATAAAATATATTCATTATACTTAAGTATATCGTAAAATACACCACTGAACAAAGGGAAAATTCTAGCAAATAAAGTGAAAAGGAAAACTTTCTTCATGTCATTGGATTGTTTTGAGTATCTCTAAGCCGGGTGTGTACAACCTACTTTAGGGTCATTGCTGTTAATGACAAAGTATTGAAGGTATGTCAGAACTGGGATAGTATTTAGAACCCCTAGCACTCTGTAGTTAAAAAAGGTCCTTGTGCCAATGCAGGGACCTTCCTAATGAAGAAAGATAGGTCTGCAATAAATAGTAGTTGAATAAGTAAGTAAATGATAGTGTTAGTTTTTGAAGCAACTGAGTTTCAGAAAGGACCAATCTTGGGGATGGGGTAGTGGCTCAGTGGTAGTGCGCTTGCTTAGCATGTGTGAGGCACTGGGTTTGATTCTCAGCACCGCATACAAGTAAATAAAAATAAAGGTTCATCAACAACTAAAAAATATTTTAAAAAAAGAAAGAACTAATCTTGTTATCTGTTTATATTCTTAATGTTTTGTTATCTGTTTATGTTCTTAATGTTTATTTATTATAAATACAAATTTTGTCCTTCACTCAAAACAAACAGAAATCTTCAACTTAAAATATCTTTTTAATGGTGTTAACTCTTTTCTTCTCTAGGATGCCATTGATAATAGATTAGATTCAAAGGAGTGGCCGTATTGTTCTCAGTGTCCAGCAGTTTGGAACGGCTCTGGAGCTGTAAGGTAAAACTTATAAATGAAAGTCAGTGAAATTTTCAGTGTGATGCTACAGACTAATAATTGAAAGTAGTAAATAGGTACTCTCGTATTTGGCAACTCTCTTTGAAGCATATAGTCACATCAGAGGTAGTTTTTCTTTAGCTGTAACCTATTTTAAATGAGTTCAGGTAAGCAATATGAAAACATAGTTTATTTAAAAAAATATTTTAATAAATATTTCATTTATTTAATAAATAAAAAGTCCCCCACCTTTCTTTTCAAATAGCAGAGGCCTTTTTGACAATTTTTATGATGGAATATTTGAAACATTCAGAAAGATATAGAAAATATTATAATGTATTCCCTTATACTCAAGTACCCAGCTTAACAAATAAATCATTATAAATATAATTCACATTTCCTATATATTACTCTCTACTTTTATTATTTTTCCTTTCTTCCCTATCCTTAATTTTGTGTTTTTAATCTGTCTTTATGCTTTTCCTATCTATATTTGTATCCTAAACAATATTTTGAGTTATGTTTTACAATAATTTTTTTTTTTTTTAAATCTTTGGCTTTCAGCAGTTTAATTATTTTGTGTCTAGGTGCAGTTCTTTGTGTTTATTCTACCTGCAGTTTGTTGAGTTTCTTGGATTTGCAAGTTAATTGTTTTTTAGATTTTTTAAAAATGTTTTTTATTAGTGCATTACAGTTATACATAACATATTTTTGATTGTGTCTTTATGATGATAAATTCAGGAAGGTTTCAGGCATGATTTCTTCGACTTTCAAAACTCTTATTATGCAAAACATTGGAGGACTTGACACTGCCCCTAGGATCACAGAAACTCTGTTTTCTTTTCTTTTTCTTTCTTTCTTTTTTCTTTTTTTGTTGTTGCTATTCTTGTGATATGTAATACCTACTTGTCTATATTTAGGTTCACGAATTTTTCGGATATGTCAAATCTGCTTTTGAGACCATCTGCTGATTTTTTCATTGCATTTAACATACTTTTCACATTTGGTTCTTTTTTATTTTTATCTCTTTCTTTTTCCCCTTCTTATTTGGAATGCTGGGGAATCAAACCCAGGGCCTCACTAATGTTAGGCAAGTATTCTACCACTGAGCTTCATTTCAAATCCTAGTTCCATTTCTGTTGAAAAACCCTATTGGTTAGTGATTTTTTTTTTTTTTTTTTTTTTGCGTTTTTGTAATAACTGCTTTGAAGTCTTTGCTAGATCCAACATATGGGTCTACTTATAGTCAGTTTCTGTTGACTTCTTTCCCCAAAACATGAATCACACTTCCCTATTTTTTTTTGCATAGCTACAAATTTTTGGTTGAAAATTGGACCTTATAGATAATATATTGAAGCAACTCTGAGTTGCTTTTTGTTGTAATTTGTGTAGACTTAAACTATGGACTCTTTCTCTTTTGTTTATATAGCCACTGATATCATTGCTGCATTTTTTAACCCTTTAGCTTGGCTCTTAATGGTTAGTTCTGTGTGATTTAGAGGTCAGCAATTTATCTGTGCAGAAGTTGTGCTTGAGCACTTTAAGCATGTACAGTCTCCATCCTCTGCTAATCAAGCTAAGGGTGCATTAAGGAATACATTCCATATAGCCAGTTCTTCAATCCCCACTTTTTTTTTTCCATCTCACTTTTTTCCCTAAGTGTTCTCAGGATTCTCTTGCATGCAGAGTTTTAGCAGTCAGTTAATGATGTCTAGAGAGCTTTATCCTTGCCTTCCTTAGATTTCTCATTTTCAAGATTTTCAAGGTTTACATATTAAATTTCTGACTGATTTGCTGCCAAGCTCAAATTGAGACTACAGTATTAGGCTACCAAAGCTGTAGGTCTTCTTCCTCTGAAACAGTTCTGCCAGTTTAAATTATCAAAGCTACAGGGTTTTGTGTACTTTGTTTTTTTGTTTGTTTTTTATTGTTGTTTTTGTTTGTTTTTTTCAGTTGTAGATGGACATGATACCTTTTTTATTTATTTATTTTTATGTGGTGCTGAGGGTCCTAACCCAGTGCCTCACGTGTGCTAGGTAAGCCCAGTCCAGGATTTTGTACTCCTGCTACTACCACCCCACATTACTGGTTTTCACAGGCAGTTTTAAATCAGTAAAGCTGTATTTTTTTCTCATCTGAGAAGGCAGAGCAATAGAAGTAGGTTGCAGTCCTGGGCTAGAAGACCATTCATAATGACTACCACCTTCTTTACCTGGTAATTTAGGAAATATTCAAGAATAAATGCTTCTCAGTTTGTTGTCTGCCTGTCAACAATTTCCAGTTGACCTGAAATGTTTGGGTTCCCCACACACATACACAATGTCATCTAGGTTTATATACTTGTTTTCTCACAGGGAAATCTCCTGCCCACTTTGTTTCACCATGACTGCAAGTCCTTTCTACGTTTTGTTCTTTTTATTTGGGTTTTTTGTTTTGTTTTGTTTTTTAGTACTGGGATTGAACCAGGGGGTGCTCTACCACTGAGTTACATACCCAGTTCTTTTTATTTTTTAAGACAAGAGTCTTGCTAATTTGCCCAGGCTGTCCTTGAATTTACATCCTCCTTCCTCAGCCTCCTGAGTTGCTAGGATTACAAGTGTGCACCACTGCTCTCAGCTTTTTTTTTTTTTTTTTTTTTTTAAGTGGGGGAGGATACTGGGAATTGAATCCAGAGGTGCTTTACCACTGAACTGATCAACAAAGTCTGAAATTAGTGTTTCTACTCTCCTCTTGAACAATAAAAGAACCTTAAAACAATTTAATGCAAACCACATACCCTTAAATGTTATATACTTTTTTTTTTCCTCCAGTACTAAGGATTGAACCCAGGAGTTCTTCGCCACTCATCACCAGCCGTTTTTATTTTTTAAGACAGAGACAAGCTGTCCTTAAACTAATAATTCTCTTGCCTTAGCCTTATAAGTAGCTGGGATTGTAGGTGCCTAGCTCATATACTTTGTTTAAGTTTACCTTATATCTTTTTTACCCCTCATATAAATGCCCAGCATTATTTTTTATTCAGTTCTATTTGAATGTTAACCAGTTACTTGCTCAGTGCTTTCTTGCATCCTCAGTTGTCTTCTTTCCAAACTATTTCCTGTTAGTTGTTTCAGTGGAGGTCTGTTAGTGGTAGAGTATTCATGGTTTTATTTGTCAGGAAATATTTTCATTTGGCCTTGTTCTTACATAGCAGCCTTAGATGGCTATGAATATTTAGGTGCACAGTTCTGTTTACCCAACACTTGTAGATAATATTTTGCTGTTTTAGGTCTTGAGATAGTTGTGAAGGAGGGTGTGTTTTCTCTCAGCCTTGTTACACTATTGTGGGTAATTTGCCTTTTCCTGATTGTTTTTTGTCTTTGGTATCCTATACGTGCCCTATACTAAGTCTATCTAAAGATTTATTTTTCTTTCCTTATATTTGTTTTCCTGAATTTGGGGATTCACATCTTTCATAAATGCTTCCAGTATTGCCATTTCTTTAGTCTTGGTTTTGTTTGAACTCCTCATTCTATCTAAATATCTCTTAATTTATTTCTGTGTTTCATTCTGGAAATTGTTCTTTGAATTTAGTTTTCTTTCAAATTTAGTTTTCAGGTCTTTAGTTATCTCTTAAATTTGTGCCTAATCTATTTAAACCATCTCTACAGTTTTATTTTTTTGTTTTAGAAGTTCTTATTAATTTTTCAAATATACTTGTCACATAATTATTGTGAGCAGTATTATCTTCTTTTCTTTTGCTTTCTTAACTATTCCTCTCCCTTGAAAAATTTCATAAGTCAGCCTTATTGTGTGTTGAGAGCTAAGAGTGTGTCTTGTTCCAATTTTCATTTTTCAAATCCAACTACCGATTTTTTTCCCTTAATTTACTACCGTCATTCTTGCCAAAGGCTAGGCAAAAAACATTATTAAAAGTTTACTGTGGGATCCCATATTCCAGGGCCTTACAGGTCATCTGGAACAGTGACCCCCAAAGTGGTCTATTGGTTATTTATATTTATATATATATATATATATTTTTTTTTTTAAATATTTATTTTTTAGTTTTAGGTGGAAACAATATATTTATTTTATTTTTTTATGTGGTGTTGAGGATTGAACCCAGCGCCCCATGCATGCTAGGCTACCTCCAAAAGGAGAAATTAAGCTTTTTGTTAATATATACTAGTATACACATATAATTTATGAATTAATGTTTATAAATGTATGTAAATGTTTATTTTTGAAATATGTACCTTTCAAATAGAAGCTCAGAATTTTTCTTTTCCATATTTTTTATTGGTGCATTGTAGTTGTACATAATAATGGAATTTTTTGGTTACATATTCGTACATGTACACAATATAACAGTATAATTAGAAGCTCGTTTTTTCATTTTAATTTTTTTATATACATGACAGGATAGTATATTTTGACATATTATACATGCGTGGAATATAACTTAGTCTAATTAGGATCCCATTCTTGTAGTTTTACATGACGTGGAGTTTCACTGGTCATGTATTCATATATGAACACAGGAAAGTTATGTCAGATTCATTCTACTCTCTTTCCTAGTCCCATCCCCACTTTCTTCCCTTCATTCCCCTTTGTCTAATCTACTGAACATCTATTCTTCCCTCCTTCCCGCTTGTTGTGTGTAAGAATCTGCATATCAGAGAGAACTTTGGCCTTTGATTTTTTGGGATTGCACCCAAGGGCAGGCAACCACTGAGCCATATCCCCAGCCCTATTTTGTGTTTTATTTAGAGACAGGGTCTCACAGAGTTGCTTAGGGCCTCACTAAGTTGCTAAGGCTGACTTTGAACTTGCTTTCCTCCTGCCTCAGCCTCCCGAGCCACCGTGCCCTGTGGGACTGCTTATTTCACTTAGCACAATAGTTTCCATTAAGTGGCAAAGAGTCATAAAGTCATTCTTCTTTATGGCTGAGTGATACTACGTCATGTATATACCACATTTTCTTTATCCATTCATCTGTTGAAGGGCATGTAGGTTGGTTTCATAGCTTAGCTATTGTGAATTGAGCTGCTATAAATATTGATGTGATTGTGTCACTGTAGTATGCTGATTTAAGTCCTTTGGGTATATACTGAGGAGTGGGATAATTGGGTCAAATGATGGTTTTATTCCAAGCTTTCCAGAGTGGTTGCACCAACTTGGAGTTCTACCAGCAATGTATAAGTGTACCTTTTTCCCCACATTCTTGTATTCTTGATATTACTTGTATTCTTGATAATTGCCATTCTAACTGGGGTGAAATGGAATCTCAGTGTAGTTTTAATTTGCATTTCTCTAATTATTAGAGATGTTGAACATACTGTTGACCATTCATATTTCTTCTTCAGTGAAGTACATGTTCCAGTTCCTTTGCCCATTTATTGATTAGCTTATTTGGTTTTTTGTTTAATTTTTTGTAGAAGCTCAAAATTTTTACCAGTAGAAGATGTAAACAAAAAAATTAGTTCTTATACTCTAGAGCAGTCCTATCCACTAGAACTTTCTGCAGTGTTGGAAATGTTCTCTGTTTCACTGTCTAGCATAATAGTCACTAGCCATAGTGGATTTGGGTTACTTGATATGAGTGAGTGAGGAACTGAATTTTTTATGCTGTTTAATTTTTCATTAATCTCTTTGTGGTTAGTAGCTACTATACTGAACAGTGCAGATCTAGAAAAATCTGGGAGAAGAAATGACCAAAATAAGAGTTATTATTTATTCACTGCTTACTCAGTACCTGATTATATACTTCCTGTGTCCTATACAATACTTCATTTAGTTCTTAAGCAAATTTCAGGGTTTAAAGAGAGGCTTAGAAATTTGCTGAATATAATAGCTAGTCAAAAATAAACAAAATAAGGATAGAAACCTGTGCCTAACTTTACAACCCAGCCTCCTACCATCATATTTGCTGAATTCCAGGAATATATCAGCTCCAAATCCGTATGTGCCCCACTTCCCTTTCATATCTTCAAAACCTTACTGTTTCAATGCCAGTTACCAATTTTTCTTTTTAATTTCAGTAAGCTGCAGACTTTTCAGGTACATTATTTCTTCGTATCAAATAAATACGGGAGGATGTTAGTTCTACTTTAATGCTAAGCTAGACAGGGCTATCCTAGCTAACTCTGGGTGCTCTAGTCATACTGTAGTTAGGTCATTTCCTTAAAATTAATATATTTGGGTCAGGCAAGATATATGCCTATAATCCCAGCAACCCAGGAGGCCAAAGCAGGAGAATCTTAAGTTTGAAACCATTCCAGGCAACTTAGTGAGACCCTGTCCCCAAAATTAAAAAGGCTGGATAGGTGGCTCAGTGTTAGAGTGCTCCTGGGATCAATCTCCAGTACTGCAAAAATAAGTAAAATAAATATTTTAAAAATCAATATAATTGGTATCATAGTTGAATTTGATTAAATTGGGCTTTTTAAAAGTCTTTAGAGTATAGGTTTGGAAATGTTTTTAACATGTTCACTTTTTCCTTTACTTTTAAGTGCTCGCCAGAAACCTAGAACCAATTATTTAGAACTGGACCGAAAAAATGGATCAAAGCTGATTATTTTTGTAATTGGAGGAATTACATATTCTGAAATGCGTTGTGCTTATGAAGTTTCTCAGGCACATAAATCCTGTGAAGTTATTATTGGTAAGATTTTTGTTTCCCTTTTTTTTGTATTTTAAAACAAATACTATATACAAAAATGAATATGCAAAATTGTGTCAGTTTTCATCAATTAAGACTAAATTGATGGGCTGGGGATGTGGCTCAAGTGGTAGCGCGCTCGCCTGGCACGCACGGGGCGCTGGGTTCAATCCTCAGCACCACATAAAAATAAAATAAAGATGCTGTGTCCACCAAAAACTAAAAAATAAATATTAAAAAATTCTCTCTCTGTCTCTCTCTGTCTCTCTCTCTCTTTAAAAAAAGACTAAATTGATGAATGCAAAAATAAATTTTCAACCATAAAATGTGTTTTATATGATTTGATATTTTTGATTATTTTATTTTGTTTATAGGCTTGGGGATTGAACTCAGACATCTCATGCATGCTGGGCAAGCACTCCAGTGAGCAACATCCCCACTTCTTTTACTTTGAGACAGTGTCTTGCTAAGTAGCCCAGGTTGGACTTCAATTTGTGATCCTCCTGCCTCGGCTCCTGAAGTAGCTGAGGAATTACATATTCTGAAATGCATTGTGTTTATGAAGTAGCTGGTCTTACAGGCTTGCACCACTGTGCCCAGCTTGATAATTTTATTTTTAAATATTCTGATTTGGGGGAAATAACCTTGTTCCTTTAAAATATTATATCCTATGATTCTGTTTGCTCTGATCACTAAGTAATTTTGGACACATAAATACATGTTTGCTTCAGAAATATTAACAAATTTTTGTGGACATGAATGTGACATTTTGTGGACATTAATGCCACATAGGTAAGGCCTATGAGGAATTCAGTTTAAAGAATTTCAGTTAAGCTGGGTGTGATGGTGCATGCCTATAATCCCAGCAATTCAACTAAAAGTTGCTAAGACAGGAGGATCTCAAGTTCAAAGCGAGCCTCAAACTTTGTGAGGCCCTAAGCAACTTAGCAAAACCCTGTCTCAAAATAAAATGTAAAAAGGGCTGGAGATGTGGCTCAGTGGTTAAGTGTCCTTGGGTTCAATCCCTGATACCAAAAAAAAAAAAAAAGAACTTCAGTCAAAGCCACTGATGGGTAAACTCTCCTGACCTGTGGAGGTTCAGGATTTATATGTCAGTATTGCTTAGACGTTCTGTTACTAAATGACAACTATTGGGGTTCTGTTATGAGGATAGAGAAAAATTCTCAGTTTTGCTCTTTAATATGTGGTACAGGGGCTAGGGTTGTGGCTCAGAGGTAGAGCACCCACCTTGCACATGTGGGGGCCCTGGGTTCAATCCTCAGCACCACATAAAAATAAGTAAAACAAAATGGATGTATTGTGCCCATCTACAACTAAAAAAATTTTTTTAAATGTGGTACAAAGTAGACAGAACACTAGGAATTGGCTGTGTTTCTGATGGATTACTGAGCATGTTCAGAGACAAGGAACAATTGAACTAGAGCAATATAGGCATATTTCAGGAAGATGTCTATAGAAATGTTGTTAATTTGCCCCAAAGCTATTGCACTTTGCGTATTTGAAGGATAAGACAAAATATTAAGCCAAGGAAAATCAATTTAATTGCTGGCCTCTGAAAATTTATCTTTTCTCTTTTCTTCTATCAGGTTCTACACATATTTTAACACCCAAAAAGCTGTTGGATGATATAAAGATGCTGAATAAACCCAAGGATAAAGTCTCCTTTACTAAAGAAGAGTAGCTTCAGGGGAAGTGGTTTAGAGGTTTTTTAATTAATATGTTCAATTAAAAAAAGAAAATGTTACTATCATGTAATTTAAACAATGTAAATATTTTATGGAACAATGACTTTCAAATACATTTCTTAAAGGACTGTTTATGATTATGTATTGTTGGATTTGCCACCTTTAATAATTTAAATATTGTTGCTGCTTTATAGGTGATAAGATATTAAAATGCTTTCTAAACTTTTGTTTTAACCTCTGGAACAGAATTTCTTAAAGTTATGGGTAATTTTTCACAGCCCCTTGTGTATATATATTAATCATGTATTAAATACTTATCTATCTTATGCTGAAGTATAGTTTTTTTTGGGAAAAATGATTTTTAAATGAAGATATAAAAGTAAAAACTGTAAATGTGTATGTATGATAGAATTATTTCCTATTAATGTAGTTTTTCTTTCAACTGAAATTCACAGTTTTATTTGTAAAATAATTGAGTCACTGAGTGATTTCATAGTGTACTGTCTTGCTAGATACTTCTAAAAAACACAATTTTATGTAATTTTTAAATGATGTATGTTTAAACTAGAAAACCAAAAATAATCATGAATATTCTGAGAGAAAATAAAATATATAATTACAAAAATTATGGGTTTTTTTCCTGAGAAAGAAGGGGAAAGTTGGAAAGTTTAAAAATTCTAAATTACAATTACAAAAAGAAAAAGAAGGTACCATAAAATCCTACCAAGATAACTCCCAATGACCTTTTTAAAAAACGATGTGATAACTGCATAAGGTTACATCACATAAGAATATGTTTGCAAATGTGTTTGTGTTATTCAAAGGTAACGTCTTCATTTTAAATCTCTCCTTTTACTTGACCTAAGAGTGTTCTGTCATTTGATGGACCATAATTTTATGTAGTACTCATGTTCAGAGTTTTGCTCTTAGAAATAAAGCTTTTAAACGAAGCATTACTCTGTGTGTGTGTGTGTGTGTGTGTGTGTGTGTGTGTGTGTTGCTGAGTTTTGAACCCAGGACCTCACACATGCTAAGCAAGTGTTTTATCACTGTGCTACACCCATAGCCCTATTTTTTCATTTTTATGCAGATAGATCCATTTGTTTTCCTTTTTGGTTTCAGAATTTCATATTCTTATTCTAAGATAATAAACTCACTCATGGTTACTTCTAGAACATTTTGATAGATTCATGTTTTTTTATAAATAATTTTCATCTATCTGAAATTTATTTTAATATAAGAATATATGTTAGGTATTGTCTCTTGGCATTTGGTATTAGGTCCCATACCTCCCACCAATGTGAAGCTTTGCAGACTTGTAGGTTCTGAAAAGTTTAGATTCTATCAATAATATACATTTGGTCAAGATTTGGAAGATAGAAAGGAGATAGAGGCCATCTTCTTCTGTGGCTGTGCAAGTGTAGACAGTTGTTTGTAGCAACCAGATTCCAGGTTAGTGTCTTGTCACCTGCTTCCTGGGTAAGAGGTAATGCTGTTGGTGGTGGCAGCAGCATTAGCTTTCTGAGTCACAGATGGTAGTATGACCTTGAGTCTCCAGTTTCTGCTCCTGCAACTTTTTTAGCAATTTAGTTAAAACCCAATTCTATTAAATCCCTTTCTACTTGAAGTATCTAGAGGGGTTTATTTCCTGCACAGAACCCTCACTCATGCAGAATTTAACACAGATCCAACTTTATTCCTTTCTAGGCAGATGTTGTACCACATTTTATTGGGTAATCTCTCTTTCCTCAACTAATCTGAAATACCATCTTTATCATAGAATAAATCTATTTCTGGATTTGTCTAAATTGACTTGTAGTTTGTGTTTCTTTTTCCCTATTTCAACATATTGTATGTTTTTTGTTGTTTTGTTTTGCTTTACTTTTTTTGTGTTGCTGGAGATTGAACCCCAAATCCAAGGCTTTGCACTTGCTAGGCAAATGGTCAACCATTGAGCTATATCTCCAGCCTTCATGATATATGTTTTAATACGTAGTGGTAGTAATCCTTAATATTTAAAAAAAAAAATTCTGTTTTTCTAGATGAATGTTAAATATCATTTTGTTGAGTTCCCCAAAATGTTATTTTGATATTTTCATTAAATTCATAGATTAACTTAGGAAAAATTGAAATCTTTGTTATATTTTAACTTTGATACAAATAATGTGGATGTTAGGACTGAGAATGTAGCTCAGAGCAAGGCATGCCTAGCATGTGCAAGGCCTGGGTTTAATCCCCAGCATTGCAAAAAAAAAAAAATGTAGAATGTCTTTAAATCTTTTTTTTTCTTACATTTTTTAACATTGGTGCATTACAGTTGTACATAAAGGTGGGATTCATTGTTATATATTCATATATAGGCACAATATTTTTGTCTAAATCTTTAAAAAATCAAAATTTTTCTTTATATAGGTACTGCACATAGTCTTATCTTTTTTGGTTCCATTGTGGGTTGGATCTTCTATTCTTTTTAAATAGGTTTTTAATATATAGAAATTTTTATTTATTTTTAAGTTTTTGAAAATTTTTTTGATATATTATTTTCCTAATTTGCTATTTAAGTACTGATAATAAAATAATATGTAAATGTTTACTTAGTGTTTTCTATATTCCAAACACTGTTGTTGTTGTTTTTAAAATTCTTATACAGTTCTAATATTTTTTCCTATTTCCATTTTTTTTTTTTTTTGATACTGGGGCTTGCACTTACGGACATTCAACCACTGAGCCACATCCCCAGCCCTATTTTTTATTTCATTTAGAGAAAGGGTCTCACTAATTGCTTACAGCCTATGCTTTTGCTGAAGCTGGCTTTGAACTGGATCATCCTGCCTCTGCCTCCTGAGCTGCTGGGATTACAGGCTAGGCACAGTAGGCAAGCACTCTACTACTGAGCTACAACTCCAGCCCATCATCTCCATTTTTAATTTGACAAAACTGAGGCACCAAGAGAGTTATGTAACTTGACAATAGATGTGAATATAGAGAGGAAAGTCTTGGCATTAATAAACAGCCCTTTTCTTTCAATATCTGTAATAAGAATAGTACTTTTCCAGTGAGAGAATTATTTCTGATGTTTTCATTTTACCTGAGAGTCTTGAATGCCTTGGTTACTCTCTGCCCAGAGTTGGAATCTGTGTGGAATATTTAGACTAACCTAATGCCCAGTGACAAATGGAATTGAAAATGTGATGCCAGCAAATACTGGCCTGTTTATATATACTTAAGTGTAGAATTAGAGAGATACTTTAATGATCTCATAAGCTTTTAATATTTAAGTTGACTTTTTTCCCCAGAGTATTAGCAATGATGGGTTCTGATATCAAGTCCATGAAAAAGACTTTTGTTACTGCAACTAACTGAAATTATTTATTCACTATCTCTTAACGCTATAATTTTTTATTATTTATTTATTTATTTTTAACATGAGCTCTCTTTTATACTTACTTCCTGTTGAAATTCACTTGGTAGTTTTGCTTCCTGTTGAAATTCATTTGGTTTATAAAATACAGTGAATTCACATTGTTCATACATATTGGCAAAAAACAAATAAGAAAAATATCTTCAGTAATTCTGTTCTTAGGCCCTTGGCATCTACTGCCCCAGGATCAAAGAAGTAATTCACAAGGGCACAAAATTCTTGGATTTGAGCCCTAGAGGAATTAATTCTAGCAGTTTATTGTATAAGATGCAATGCCTCCATAATTCAGTTCTGCACTAGATATTTTGTAACCTTTGTTGAGTCCTGTCAGGATATAAGGATTTCTTCTAAAACTGAAGGAGCAAAAAATGCCTTCCTCTTACAACAAAATTACTACCAAAATAATTGTGATTTTAAACATAAATATATATTCATAAGTATATATTCATATTTAGTGTAAATTAGGTCTATTTTATATAATTCATTAACAAGATTACAATAGAAAGGAATAACAGAAAGGTGAGTTTTCTTTTGCATGGTTTAATTATTAACTAAAGTAGATGGCCCTAACTTTTTCCTAGAAAAACTTTCTACAGATAATCTCTCCCTCTTGGCAGCCCAACAGGCAGAACACTGCTTACTCCGTGGAGTAAGTGCACAATGAAGACTGCCAGCTGTTTATATACAGCACCACTGCCCTTAGGCAATCCTGAGCCCCTTGGCTCACAGCAATAGGGATACAATTTTACTTAACAAGCTGGTTTTTCTGCTTTATTACTGGAACAGAATTAGAAGAAAGGTCTGTAAGAACTGACACACACATACATGAGAGAGGAGACAGCCAAGGTTACAGGATCAGTAAGTATAAAATTATCCTTATAAATCAAGGCCTGTAACTTTAACAGAACTCCTAAATGACATTGCCCTATTTCTTTATTTCTTGAATTAGCCACATTGCAGTGATTGCTGGTAATGATTCACAGTCATCAAAAAGCTGTAAAATGACATTTAGAATATGGTTTAATAGGCATAGATGAGCCATGTTTTTAAATAAAAATGATTACACTTGCAAGTTTCTATAAAGGTCGGTTTAAAGAATTAGGAATATTCATCAATGGTAGTTATTTCTAACCATAGTTCCATGGGTTTGTTTCAGTGTAACCATGAACTTTTAAAAATTGTGTATATGCACATATTTCTATGGGAGGGCAGAACATGGGGGAAGGGGAACTCCATATCTTTCATCAGATTCTCAGAGATGAACCCAAAAAAAGATAAAGGAGTAGCTGGATGCAGTGGCAAGCACCTGTAATCCCAGAGATCACAAATTTGAGGCCAATCTCAGCAATTTAGTGAGAACTTCAGCAAATTAGCAAGACCCTATTTGAAAAAAAATAAAAAGAACTGGGATGTAGCTCAGTGCCCCTGGATTCAATTCCCGATACCCCCCCACAAAACATTAAGGACTAATGAATCATCTAAGAACACTTCAACCAAACCAAATTTGGAGATAGTGATACTTAGTATATAAAACACTATCAAGTTATGATTAAGTTTAATTATGTTATGAAGCTAGAAGTCTGTTAGAGCTACTAGAAAACGAAATTCCAAGAAATTGAATTTATATACATTGCCGGTGGGACTGCAAATTGGTGCAGCCAATATGGAAAGCAATATGGAGATTCCTTAGAAAACTTGGACCAGAACCACAATTTGACCCAGCTATCCCACTCTTTGGTCTATACCCAGAGGACTTAAAAACAGTGTACTGTAATGACACTCCCCCATCAATGTTTATAGCAGAACAATTCAAAATAGTCAAACTGTGGAACCAACCTAGATGCCCTTCAAGAGATGAATGGATGAAGACACTGTGATTGATATATGTATATATAATGAAATATTTTTTAGCAATAGAAGAATAAAATTATGGCATTTGCAGTAAATGGATGAAGTTAAGAATATCATGCTAAGTAAAGTAAGCCAATCCCAAAAAAACCAAAGGTCGAATGTTTTCTGATAAGTGGATGCTAATCCATAATGGGTGGCAGGGCATGGGATGAGTGGAGGAATTTTGGATCAGCCAAAGTTCCCCATAAAACTGAGGAGAGGGGGGGACATGGGATAGTAAAGATAGTGGAATGAGACGAACATCATTATGCTAGGTACATGTATGATTGCACAAATGGTGTGACCCTACTTTGGGTTTAACCAGAGAAGTGAAAAATTGTGTTCCTTTTGTGTACAATGAATTGAAGAATATTCTGCTGTCATGTATAACTGGTTAGGATAGATAGATAGATAGATAGATAGATAGATAGATAGATAGATAGATAGATAGATAGTTGTACATTCTGCTATCATGTATAACTGGTTAGGATGGATGGATGGGTAGATAGATAGATAGATAGATAGATAGATAGATAGATAGATAGATAGATAGATAATTGAGTTTAATGATCCAGTTGGCTCCCCACCTCCTTTTATGTGGCACTAGGGATTGAACCTAGGGCCTCACACATGTTAGGCAAACACTGAGCTACCTCTCCTGTCCTATTTTTGTTTTGAGACAAGTTCTCAAGAGTTTCCCAAGGCTGGCCTGGAATTTGAGATCCTCCTGCCTGAGCCTCTGGAGTAGGTGGGAATACAGGCATACTCCACTGCACCTGGCTAGAAGGGACTGCTTTATGGTACCAGCTCATGTTGACTGGGCCCCTTCTGACTAGTTACTGTGAATCTTCTGGGGTATTTGTTTTTAAACTGAAAAAAGAGTTTTGGTTTTTTATGGGTGGGGGGGCGGGTATGTGCTGGGGATTGAACCTGGGGTCACTTTACCACTGAGCTACATTCCCAGTCTTTTTTTATTTTTTATTTTGAGACAGGGTCTCACTAAATTGCTGAGGCTGGACTTGAACTTCCAATCCTGCTGCCTCAGCCTTCAAGTCGCTGGGATTATAAGCATACATGTACCACCTTGCCCAACTAAACTATCGCATTTCGAAGTTTAGTCTGACTACATGGCATCTAGCAGGAGTGACTCCATTCTAGTTTGGTTTGGTCTACTACAGGAGCTTGAAACAAAAGGGAGCTATCACAAATTTTATGTAGTAGAATATATACAGCTTAAGCTCCCTTTTCTCTTTTACAATACTGCCTTAAGTCATTGCTGTCTTCTTATATTACCACAGCCAAAATTAAATTTAGCCACAAAGTCAGTTACTTTCCAGTTGGCCTTTTCATTATCTCTTCCATTGTATCCTAAACCAAGATCCAAGCCCCAAAGTTAAAAATAACCCATTGTCCAGCCTGCTAGACAAACAGCAACTGCCTTGGTTGGCACAAAACTTTAAAGTGGGAGTGCATTTAACTCCTTCCTCACTGCTGAACCAAATTCTAGGGGTTGGGAAACTTTTTGTTGAATGTTAAGAGTGCATGAAAATTTTCCTATGTTCATAAATGAATACATGGCCAGTGTAACTCCACACCATTACAACCACAAGAATGGGAAATTATACTCCTATATATATATAATATGTCAAAATACATTCTATTGTCATGTATAACTAAAAAGAACAAATTAAAAAATATAGAAAAAAATTTTAAAAAGAGTGTGTGGAGTTAGGAGACCTCAGGAATAATCTGCTGCTTTGTCATTAGGAGGTAATAAATCAACAGCTTGCTGTTGTTGGGTGCTGTGGTGCACACCTGCAATCCCAGCAGCTTGGGGGAGGCTGAGGCAGGAGGATTTCGAGTTCAAAGCCAGCCTCAGCTACTTAGCAAAGCTCTAAGCAGCTTAGTAAGACCCTGTCTCTAAATTAAAAAAAAAAAAAAAAAAGCTGGGGGATGTGGCTCAGTGGTTGAGTGCCCCTGGGTCCAATCCCCAGTACCAAAAAAAAAAAAAAAAAAAAAAAAAAGCTTGCCATAGCATTCTGTGGGGAATGTTATCAAATGTACTTAATTCCTGGTATGCAGTTTTGATTATCTTTTTCTAAAATTTCATTAATCTAGGACTTTTTTTGATTATTGACTTCAAAAAATTCTTAAACAGTAACTTTAATTCATAATATAAGCATATTGTAAGAATATCATACAGCATAGTAAATAAAGAAAAAGTGAAAATTCCTCTTCTCCCAAAACTCCCAGTTTTATTTCCTAGAGTCACTTAAGAATTGTGTGCATCTTTCCAGCAAATAGGTATATCCTGTAACAAAACATGCACAAATGTGGTCACACTAGATATACTGTTGGGTCACACTAGATATACTGTATATTTCTTCATTATCTGCCTTGCAGATAATCCACCTCTTTTCAGTGGCTGCAGAGTATCATTTGTTAATCATCATACAGAGTATTTAAGATTCGTTGTCCCTAAAGGTGCTACAATGATCCAGAGCCCTTCTTATACCTGTATGGTAACATATTGTGTGGATTATCTATAAATTCCAAGTCAAAAGATAAGTGCTTTTTGAATCTATAGATTTGGGTAGCTACAAACAGCCCCTGACTTGCAATTGTTGGATTGTTAATTCTTTCAACTTTATGATGGTGCAAAATTGATATGTATTCAGTAGAACTTGTACTTCAAATTTTGAATTTTGATCTGCATACCCTTTCTTACTAGTGATATGTGGCATAATACTCTGTTAATGCTCTTAGTGACAGCCAGCCACAGCTCCCAGTTAGCTGAACAGTCACAAGGGGAAACAAGTGATACTTTATCGTGTGTGTGTGTGTGTGTGTGTGTGTGTGTGTGTTGTTAAGCAATGGTTTTTTGGGTTTTGTTTTGGTATTGGTACCAGGGATTGAACCCAGGGACACTTAACCACTGAGCCACATCCCCAGCCCTTTTTTATATTTTATTAGAGACAGGATCCACTGAGTTGCTTAGGGCCTCACTAAGTTGCTGAGGCTGGGTTTGAACTTGCAATTCTCCTGCCTTGGCTTCCCAAGTCACTGGGATTACAGGTGTGAGCCACCACGCCTGGCTAGCAATGTTTGGTAGGTCAGGTGTTTCACATGCATTTTTAAAAAATATTTTTAGCTGTAGATGGACACAATATTTATTTTTTAATGTGGTGCCGAGATTCAAACCCAGCACCTCACACATGCTAGACAAGTGTTCTACCACTGAGCTACAACCCCAGTCTCTCACATGCATTTTTTACTTGGTATTTTCAGTTTACTATAGGTTTATCAGGATGTAAAATTTCCTTCATAATGGAGGATCATCTATATTAACAAACTGCTTTCCAAAAAAGCTTCACCAACTTATAATTCCATCAACGTTGTATAAGAACACCCATTTGTTTCCATCTTCACTGACAAAGTTTTTTCAAACTTTAATTTCTTCCATACTATTAATAGGTGAAAGTAGATTTTATTTCATTTTGTTTTCTTTATTATGAATTAGGAAGAACATAGATTTATTTAATATAAATATTTGTTGGTTGCTTTTGATTTTTAAGAATCAGAGGGTTTTGTTTTGTTTTGTTTTCATTAAACACTTTGTTGACCATTTCTTATGGTTTTGGTGCTTTCTGTAGAAAATAATCTTTCTCAATTGTGTAATAAGTGAAATACTTTTGGGGGCAGATCAAGTTTTCTTTATCTTTTTAACCCTTGGTTACTTTGTGTTGAACTAGTAGTATTTCAGTTGATTCCTCCATCTCTCTGCTTTGGCAAGATCTTCTGCAATAGCTTTAATCATTTGATCAGTAGTTTTTTTCAAAATGGTTGCTGTCTTTAGGGCATGATCCAAAGCCGAGTTTAAAATCTACAGAGGAAAAGTCCACATGTTTTAGTTACATAAACTTACTAATGTTTTTGGTAATTGGCTTCTTTCATTATTAAACATTGCAAGATGGAATTTTTGGAGCATTCTGTTTTCCACACAGTTTATTTCTGTTTTTGAGGGTTAGTTTCCTAGGAAACCAGTCAGATGGAATATATTTGTTAGGGAAAGGGAGAGAGAAAAGATCAACGTGTGACTGATGAGCATGAATCAGAGGGTGAGGTCAGCAACCTGCTGATCTGTTTCCCTGCTGCAGAGAAAGAAAAAAAGAAAAGTTCTTAGGGGGCATTAAAGGGGTCCCAATTAGGGGCCATACCACTGAGAGACCACCCAGGGAGACAGAGCACAAATGTGGAACATCTGAAAGTGGCCTGAGGATAAGTGTTACTGGCTTGAAAATAGGAAACTGCTGGCAATCCTAACCACAGTGTCACTGGAACACACTCCAGACCTTCAAGCCTGGGCCAGGGGAATCCTGCAGCATAGGCACCACCCACAAAACACTTTCTCCAGGAAATGTCCTTTGGAACCAATTTAGGAATGATACAAACCACATGGCAGGTCTCTAGGTTAGTACTGAGCACAAAATGCTTTTAACATAGCATTTTCTGAAAACCTATACTGTAATGACTTAAAAGCTAGTAGTTCTGTAGTTTTAAGATTAAACTTATGAGGTGCAAGAATCTAGAACCTTTTTTCTAAGTCCTCACCTTAGATTCTGTTTCTTCAGAGCCACATAAGGATTTGCTTCCAGGAATCCTGAAGGAGTGAAAAAGGAGTAAAGGTATTGCAAGTCTGAGCTGTAGGTCATGAAAGTCTTAAGATTTTAGATTTTTTTTCTAGAAGGCAAAAACACATTCATTGGTACTTGTGTAAAGTGCCACCCTCACGTATACCCTCCTGTTCCAGTCAGCACTGGTTTAGTAAAAGGCTCTTTGGGGGCTGGGGTTGTGGCTCAGTGGTAGAGCGCTGGCCTAGCACAGATGAGGCCCTGGGTTCAATCCTCAGCACCTCATAAAAATAAATAAATAAATAAATAAAATAAAGATATTGTGCACAACTATTATTAAATATTTTTTTAAAGGCTCTTTGGGGGCAAGAGGTTGGGACGATTCATACATGTGTGTACATACACACAGCCTTTCATAGCTCGTTTGTCCAGTGGACTTACCACCAACCACAGCTGACTTCGGAACAAGGTTGTTGCCATGATCAGGAGGGCACAATTCTTCTAGAATTGGCCTCCTTTTTCTTTGAAACAGACAGGCAAGACTCCAAAGGGATTTTTACCTCATTTTCATTCTTGGGGGGACCAGTCTTATACCCTGAATATTTATAAAACAAATACACATATAAAATTGCCAACCATAAGGCACCTTGGATAGAGTTTATCCTAGCACCAATGAGCTTACACAGTAAGGAAGCTGAGGCGGTAGAAAAATAAAAGAAGCATCTCTTTTAAGTCAATAGGCCCCCCTAGACTACTACACTATAATTATGGTTCTGTTGCTGAGGGATGGCCCTAAGTCTGCACTGGGTGACTGGAATGCCAGGGCCATTGTATTGTTCATTGTATTGTTCATAACTAGGGGGTTTATTCACATAGCATGTATGATGGGCAATGCAAGTAGTGATGCTTTTTTCAACCATGAGAAAGTAGCCCTGAGAGCTGCCATATAGACTTGCCTGTCCATCCTTGCTTCATCCCTCTACTAAGCCTTACTTTGGTACTTGCATTTATGAGCAATAACATCTCCAAAAAGACTTACTTCAGATACTTGTGACCTCAGAACCTCCCTTCATCCCTCTTTCCTTACCACATTAACATTAGTTGGTTCTGCTGTTTAGCACATTGGATCTGACCTCCACATAAGTGTTGTCCATTCTGCATCAGGGTCCCCTAGCTGATGAAAAATGGCTGGGGGTGGCAGTGGGCAGTGGTGCAGTGGGAAGAGCATGGGCTTTACCCTGTGTCCAGTTATCATTTTCAATAATATTAATAACAGCTGTCATTTGCTTAGTAATTTTTATGAACTGGGTACCATTCTCAATATTTAATGTATTGACTCAATCCTCAATGAATTTGCACTATTATTAATTTCCCTGTTTTACATATGGGGAAAGAGAGGCACCGAGAAGTCAAATAACCTGCCAAAGAGCACAACCAAAATGGAAACCCCAGAAGTCTTCAAAGACTACATTTTTAAGCCCAATGCTGTACTATGATAGTGGGTAGTAGATTCAGACTGAGTTAATCTGATCACAGAACTGAATTATTAGGCACCCTGCTTGCTATTGGTTCTGCCTCTTGAATGCACATACTTCTGTCTCCATGACTACTATTGTCCCACCTGGATCACTGCATTAGCCTCTTTATTTGGCCTCTTTGTTCCACCTTTGGCTCCTCGAGTCTATTTCAAAGTGAATTAATACATTACAAAACTCTCTTCCTTGGTTTCCCATCATTCCCAGATAAACACATTGTATGCATCTAACCAATGATAGCTAATTTTGTGACTTTTAGTAATAACAAAATGATACTTACTTTCCAGGTGTGGGCTCATGTTCACCTTGAAAGGATTTCGAATTCACTCTCTGGGAACAGATCCGTTTTGGTTTTGGACAAACTGAAAATGATTAGCTATGATTAAATTGAGAGGAAAAAAATGATCCCCCAAATTAAATAAACTTCATTTGAAAACAAAACAATTCCCGGATGATGATGTATATCATCTTCCTGAACTTTTCAATGTGAATAAAATATTTCATAAAATTTTAATAAATATGTAAATAAAGGAAACACAGAAAACAAGGAATTTTCTATCAAGTCTTCTGAATTCATGAAAAGAAGGGCAACTTTTAAAAGGAATTCTATTAACAGACAAGAGACCAAGAGTTAAGAATCTTAAGGTGTTTGCTGTTAACCAGGGCTTGTTGTCCAACTTCTGTGGCTCAAATACTTTATCTGATAAATGGAGAGATAATAGCTTCCAAGAGATTGGAAGTTCCTGAAATCCTCTCCAACTTCAGAGTGAGAAATCTAGGAGTCAAAAATTATCAATTATGTTAACACAATTCTGAGTTGGGCATGGTGGTACATGACTATAATCCCAACAACTCAGGAGGCCAATGTTCAAGGCCAGCCTTAGCAACTTACTGAGACCCTGCATCAAACTTAAAAAGGGCTGGGGATGTAGCTCAGGGGTAAAGTGCCCCTGGTTCAATCCCCAGCACGCACACACACACACACACACACCCACACACCCCAAAAAGATAATTTGAGACTAAACAGAAAAGAAGTATGTAGGGGGGCTGTGGTTGTGGCTCAGCAGTAGAGCGCTCGCCTTGCACGTGCGGGGCTCTGGGTTCAATCCTCAGCACCACATAAAAATAAATAAACGAAATAGAAGTATTGTGTTCAACTACAACTAAAAAATAAATATTTTTTTTTTAAAAAAGAAGTATGTAGGAAAGTCACCATGAAAGATAAGAAGAAAGAAAAAGGAAGAGGGACAAGCCATCAGCTAGCAAATCTGCTGAGGTCCCTTCTTCTCCATTCTTTCCCTGTTTTTCTCTTCCTCTTTTCTCTATCTTCCTGCTTTCTCAATCCTGGTCTCCTGCTGTATTCACTGGTGTTTAGTAGCCAGGCTTCACTTCCATCCAAAGGGTCCCACTGGACAAGGGAAACTGGAAGGGATTGTCCCTCAGACATGGAAGGCAGGACAGAAGCCAAAAAGTCCAGATTTTAGTCTTGCTGACCACCTGGCATTGGGTCATGATGAACGGAGGCACTAATGAGCTCAATCATAATTTTTTGGTAATCTCCAAATGTAACTTTGGATTTTGTTGGAAACATAGAAACTCAGAAAAGACCACAGGGTCATCAGATCCAGTTCTAGTCTAGTCCACAGATCTATAATATCGGACAACGTACATTGTCTCCCAGATGGGGCTCAAGGCTTGCAACAGCCCACTCCATTTTCTATCAGCTCCAATTACTGGAAGGTTCCTTTCCAACACTGGAAAAAAGCTGCCTCTACCCTCTTAGTCACTGTGACTTCTACCCTCTTAGCCACTGTGTTTACTAAGAGTTCAAGATCACATTTCAGTGGCTCAGGTGTATTCCTCATACATGTATTGGAATAACAGTTCCCAAGACTGAGGAGATGGTAAAGAAATCTGCTTCTGCAGGGTCTCAGTGACTTTCACTTTGAGAGAATACATCTCACTGGAGGATTTGGCAGCTGGCGGTGAGTAGGGGAGACACAGCTGAGGTCAGTCAGGTAAATGACATTGTTTAATTGGGCACTAGCAATAGGGAAAAATAAGAAAATTCTCCCTGGTCTCCTGTCCCCAGGGGAAGAGTTCTGAAGGGATGAAAGAAAGGATGTGGCCCATGTGGGAGAATTAAATGTGGCTGTCACTAGGGTAAAACAAGAAGTATTTTCTTCTGTCCTTCATGTTCCCATGGCGCACCACATTTTGCCTTGAACTTTCCTTATGTGCAGATAAGTTCCTTTCTGTAATTGGAAACCCCTTGAGAGGGAGGAGCCATGTCTTAGTCATCCTTATAAATAAATGTGGGATTTTAATTTTCTTGAAAGACAGCAAAATTTCACATTGAAAATGAGCTATATGATGTCTAAGAAATATAAAAATGTTCTATTTTTTTTTCTACATGCTTTTAGAAAGGATATATGTAAAGCTGTAACCACTCTGAATAGTGGTGATTATTCAGTCATTTGTTCAGCAAACATTTATGCTTTGTTACTGATTTGCACTGGTGTAACAATAACTTTCAAAGTCATTTATCGCTAGGATTTTATATTTCTCACCCCCCACTATCCTCTTGCCACCCAGGTGTAGGGCTGAATTTGGAAGTGTCAGGTGAGTGCAGGACACCTGGGCAGCAGACTGGAGAGGGCAAGGCTCTCCAGGGGGAAGCAGTGGCCAACGTCACAAGGGCAACCCACACAGACAGGATCCTGCAGGGGATGTACTTACGAGGTGAAGAATTTTTATTTTCATCTGAAGACTGGACAAAAGCACCTTTTCTGCTATGATTTAAGTAATTCTGTCCTGGGGTGTTATATCTATAATAAAATTCTAAGAAGAAAAGATTACAAATGCAATTCATTGCTTGGAAACAACTGCTCTCACTACTTAGCCTTGCAGAGGCCCCCAAGTTGGTCTCACCGTTCAGTGGTTCTTTACTGCAGACTTTTCGGTAGTTATGAATATTATTGCCACAGTCCTCGCATTTGTTCCTTTGCCACCCAGTGTCAGAACCAGAACAGAACCTGGGTTCTGTGTCGGAACCTAAGAAAAGCCCAAGTTACACAAAGGAGGTGTGAGTTTCTTGAGTATAGTCATTAAATGTGGTGTGGAGAGTAGGGTTGTAACACACAGGGTATGCATTAGACACCAAAGTGTTCACCTCCTCGGCTGTGTTTCCAAGGGATGTTGTCAGCAGGAGAGGAACATCTTGGATCCTCCTCTGACAACAGAGATATTTTGGTAAGTGACAGATCTGATAATGAAAGTCTCAAGATGTGCCTAGTACATATATAGATGCACGTCTGCTGAGTGAGTGGGTCTGTGGGAATTTGACCCAGTGAATTAGACAATGTTGCATTTGTAGGTTTTTTTTTTTTTTCCCCAGACTTACCCTGATACATCCATATTCTTAAACTCAGACTCTGCTATGGTCAAGAGCTTTTGTTTTGTCATCTACACAACTGAAAAGATCATTTTCCTGTATGTGGCATTCGTAAGTCCATGAGAATCTGAGTGATAACTTTACTCTCTTAGCTAAGAGGCTAGGTAGCAGCAGAGAGCTCCAGTGCCTGGTACAGATCTAGAACTTGCTGGGCGGTGGAATTCCCCAGGGAGGGCCAGAGCGTGAAAGCACAGGGCCAGACAGGGGAGTATGTAAGTATGAATCACCAATGGAATGAGTTTGAACGCCTGTGGTTAAACATGACTCTGGTACTTATTAGCTGTGATAGTTCAAAATATGTCCACAAATTCCTTGACACTCTCTTAAATGATGGATCCTGGGCTGAGGTGTAGCTCAATGGTAGAGCACTTGCCTAGCACTCAATCCCCAGCACCACAAGGGGAAATAAAGGAGCCTAATTCATCCCTGGGAGGGCTGGATTTAGTGACTCAATTCAAACAAATAAGTGATGATGGCTTATAGCATCCAAAACGAGACCATAAGAGACATCGAGGCTTCCACCCCTCTCCCCTCTCCCCTCTCCCCTCTCCCCTCTCCCCTCTCCCCTCTCCCCTCTCCCCTCTCCCCTCTCCCCTCTCCCCTCTCCCCTCTCCCCTCTCCCCTCTCCCCTCTCCCCTCCCTCTCCCCTCTCCCCTCTCCCCTCTCCCCTCTCCCCTCTCCCCTCCCTCTCCCCTCTCCCCTCCCCCTCCCCCTCCCCCTCCCCCTCTCCCTCTCCCTCTCCCTCTCCCTCTCCATCACTTGCTCCAGAGAAAGCTGGGCACCATGTCATGACCTGCAAGCAGCCTATTGCAGAAGCTCATTTGGCAAGGAGCTAAGACCTCCTGCCAATGACCACGTGTGTGAACCACCTTGGAAGCAGCTCCTCATGCTTCAGTTAATCCTTCAGATGACTGCAGCCCTGGTTTTTAGGTTTGAATGTAACCTTGTGTGAGCCTGAGCCAGCCAGCTGAGCCAGCTAAGCCGTTCCCAAATTCCTGATCCACAGAAACTGAGATATTTTAGATTCATTATTTTGAGTCATTAAATTCTGGGATACATGATTACACAATGATGGATAACCAATTACACTACTTCTTTGACCTTGATAAGCCACTTAATTTCCCTGAGCCTTCATTTCCTTATTAAAGATAATAATTCCTACCTTAAAGGAGAGTTGTAATCATTAAATGACACTATGTCAATGGCTCTCAAACTTTTGATTTCAGAATCTTTCACACTTTTACAATTGAGGACACTATACAACATGTGTTTATGTGGGGATTTTTAAAAATCTACCACATAATATATGCCAGTTTATATACCTGAAGTTAAATATATCCTTCTGATTTGGAGAAGAGCTATCATACAATATTCAGTCAACTGAGGATGAATTGGTAGAGATGTCTTTATATATAAATTGCAAATAATTTCTGTATTCAGATTTCCCAAGACTGAATGGACGCTTCTGGGGTTTTTGTTTAAAAGAATTTTAAACTGACACATTTTTTAAATTTTATTGTGTCATTTAAAAATAATAAGGGCTAAGACCAGGTATGGTGGCACATGCCTGTAATTCCAGCAGCTCGGGAAGCTGAGGCAGGAGAATCGCAAGTTCAAAGCCAGCCTCTGCAAAAGGGATGTGGAAAGCAACTCAGTGAGACCCTGTCTGTAAATAAAATACAGGGCTGGGGATGTGGCTCAGTGGTTGAGTACCCTGAGTTCAATCCCTAGTACCTGCCCCCCAAAATAATAATAATAATAAGGACTACTAGGGCTGAGGTTGTAGCTCAGTGGTAGAACTCTTGCCTAGCATGTGTGAGGTACTGGGTTTGATCCTCAGCACCACATAAAAATAAATAAAATAAGAGTATTGTGTCCTTCTACAGCTAAGAACAATTTAAAATGATAATAATAAGGGCTGAGGATGTAGCTCAGCATCACCAAAAATAACAATAAGCAGAGCTCTGTGGCTCGTGCCTATAGTCACAGCTATTTGGGAGGCTGAGGCAGGAAGACATCTGAGCCCAGCCATTCAAGGCCAGCCAGGGTAACACAGCAAGACTGTATCTCTAAAAAATAAATAAATAAAATAATAGGCTTATGTTAACAAAATAACATGTTTTTAATAAAAATAAACTATGTTCCAAATGTTTTAGAAATGAGAAGAGTGTTATTATTTTATATTTTGGCAAATTAAAGGTCTGGCTTAATAGAAGGCAGCTGAATTCCACAGCTGTATCTCCATCAATCTGTTACAATATTGGCCTTGCTGGAAAAGGGGTGGACCTCATGGCCTCTCTGAAAGGCCCTCTGACCACAGCTTGAAAACCCCTACTCTGTTGTAGCATCTGGTATTAAGTGTTAATCCATGAGACCTCTTAATTGAAAAATGTACCATCACAGAGAGCCCAGATCAGAACGGAAAGTGACCTAACAATACGGAGCTGAAGGCAAGGCTCTGGCAATAGGGTGTGTGATTGCAAGTCAGTCACACCAGCCATCTGGCCTCCAGCTTCCTCCAAGTTGGGCTCCAGCAGTGACGTTCAAGCTCAGGAGTGGCCTGAGCAGGCAGGCCTCTGGCCCCGCTTCTTCATTCACCAGGACAGTTCTGCCAGGGAATGCTTCTCTGCTTAAACTAGCCTGGGAGAAAGGGTCTTAAGACTAAAATCATTGAATTCCATGTACTTGTGCCCTCTGGGTCTCCTGCCAGTTCTAAACTTTATTTGCTTCTATGAAATATGTTTGAACAAGTCAGCAGCAACCCCCGTGATGCTGTTAACCTTCCCACGGACAGTTATGGGTCATGCTGGGCAAAAGATGGACAGATCGACCAGATTCCTCTGTGACTCTAGCTAGAAACAGGTGTTGGCACTTCATCCTACTTAACCACATCTTTTTTTCCACATTTTTTACTGATGCCTTATAGTTGTACATAATGTGGGATTTGCTGTTCATATTCATACATGCACATGATATAACAATATAATTGGGCCAATATGAATCCCCAGTATTTCCCTTTCCCTCTCCTCTTCCTTCTCCCTGGTCCCTTTCTTCTGCCCCACTATCTCCCTTTGATTTTCATGAGATCCCACCCCTCCACCTTCCTTTTCCTTTTTCCTCTCTAGCTTCCATATCCAAGAGAAAACATACAACTTTTGCTGAGTTTGACTTATTTCGCTTAACATAATGCTCTCAAGTTCCATTCATTTTCCTGCAAATACATGATTATCATTTTTCTTTATATTTGAATAAAACTCCATTGTGCACACATACCACATTTTAAAAATCCATTCATCCATGGAAGGACACTTAGACTGGTTTCATATTTGGCTATCGTGAATTGTGCTGCTATAAACATGTTAATCACATCTTTTTAAAAATCTACTCAATCATTCTTCACATTTTGGAAAAAAAAAAAAACACATACAACATCTTAGTGCAGAGCAATGTTATTTGAGTGGCAGACAGCAAGCTGTGGCCAGATGCCCCACAATGAAGAACCCCAAAGATTGAGCACCCACAGCCGCAGCCCCTCCACTCACCGAGAGTTGAACGTTGGCGCAGTGCCTTTTCATGAATGACAACTGAAAGCCTTCCACAGTGGATCTGTCTATGGCCTTTTTTCTCCATGTTTTGCTTCCTAAAAAAGGTGCATAATATCCCAGAAACTTTTAGTTTATTTCTCATAGAGAAAGGAAAAAGTACTAGTAAACTGAAATGTTAAATATATCAGAGCCTGGAATAATGTAGGAGAGGCCGGTCATCCTCAACACAGAGGTCCCCTCTGCCCTTCTGTTTGGGAACCTCCCTCTTAGAAATTGCACCCAGCACAATTTGGTCTGATAATAATATATTTACAAAACATTAAAAATGAATATTTTGTTCCATAAAGGATGATACCTAATCATCATATACACATATACAAAATAGAAAATTGAAGTATGGAAGTGTATAAATTGTTTTCCTCATAGTTATGCCTCAAAATCAATTCTTATCTGGGAAAGAAGCTATGCAATCCCTCAGCGCTGGGTCACATGGCTTTGGCTCTTAAGGACAAGCTGAATGTATCCAAGAAGTCCAGCAAAGTGGGATTTGTCAGTGTGTAGGGCTAAAGGCTGTGGCAGTGTGGAGTTCATTTTAGTTTTATAAGGCCACCAGGGGGCATCAGAAAAAAAGGAACTACAATTGGCATTTATCAGGAGACTTCTCTGACCTGTCTGTAGTGTGGGCCTCCCTCCTCCAAAGAAATTCTAACTAACTCCTCCAAAGGAAACAGTTTTTAACAAAGCTCTTGCTATGGCTGGGGATGTGGCTCAAGCGGTAGCGTGCTCACCTGGCGTGCGTGCGCCCTGGGTTCGATCCTCAACACCACATACAAAGATGTTGTGTCCGCCGAAAACTAAAAAACAAATATTAAAAAAAAAAAAAAAAACAAAGCTCTTGCTCAGCCTCTGGGATATAGTAGTAGTCCCCAGGGAACGGGAACGTTGCTCATTCTTGATGTGGCCTTTTGCCAAGGTGTCCTGGCACAACGGGAGGTCCAGGCCTGGGGTAGGAAGTGCGGGTGTTGCTGAGCCAAGTCACGAGTGTTGGAGAGTGTTGGACCGGCTGCTGGTAGAGCGGACACAGGGCTTGGGTCTGGGGCTGGTGGGGTTGGGCTGGGAAGCCAGGCCCCTTCCCTCCTCTTGGAAAACATGCTCTCCTCCTGAGTCACACATTTTCTCACACCTAATTTTTTTCTCTCCACCCTCTGCCTGTGGGGCATTTGAACATCTGCTCTCCAAAGTGGAAAACCTGGATCTCACTCAAGTGAGTGCAGTCTAACACATGACTTTTTCTACTTCTTTTAAACTCCTTTGTGCACTGAAGTCTTTTAAGTCAAACCTAATGGCCAAGGACAATTCTACAGGAGAAGGCAGTTTTTCAACAAGATAAAGTAACTAAAGTATTTTGTTAAATCCAGCGGCACTGTACCACTGAGCTGCATCCCCAGCCCCTTTTATTTTTTGAGACAGGCTCTTGCTATGTTGCTGATATCATAGCCATCCTCCTAGCAATCCTCCTGCCTCAACCTATACATTACAGATGAGCACCTCCAGCCTAACTTAAATCCAAATTTTTTTGCACCAGAAATAACATAAAGAGATATACATTTTACGTTTATTGGTATTTATATTTAGATGAATAATATGTATATAGAGAAATAAAATGTGTATATTTATCTACACATTTGTAACAAGTTAAAAATACCCTGAAAATAGTATTCACGTGAGCAAACTTCATAAAGAACACATCCCATCATAGAGCAATGTGATCTAACAACGAAGAGTGTACAGTGCTCCCTGCAATTAGTAACTCTGAGTATTGTATGATTTACCAAGATTTCATTTCATAGGTTATGCCTATCTCTTCATCACTCCCCAGCAGTGGATTCACTGGGTTTGATTTTACATTTGTTTGTGCTTTTCTTTCTATCTTGTCTGTTATAAATAAAAGAGCACATTTAGTCTGAAAATTGGTTCCTGTCTTGTTATTTACATGATTGTGTAGGATCTAGATGAAGAACTCAGAAGAGAAACAGTTAGTACCTTGAAAGCCTAATCAAAATGTTTTTTAAATGCCAAAATATTTTTATTATGCTTAAAACCTTTTTAAAAATAAAAAAAATCCAGACTTTGATTCAACAAGCAAAAATAGTAAGCTTGGGATGACTTGGTGAGCAAGCTTCATTAGTGTCCCTTGTATTTAAAGGAGCACTCAAAGCTGATGAGTGGCATGGTGGTTTGGAGTCATGGTCTGTACCAGATGACACATGGTAATTTTTAGTACAGACTCCGTGCTGTTTCTTTTTTTAGGTTTGGAAACTCAATGAAATACTCATGACAAGTGCCCATTCCCGTGGTGCAATGCTTTCTAACAGGAAACTTCAGTCTTTCAGACCTTGTCACCTGCTTCTATTAGAGTTCATTATGCACTTGTAATAGTTGTTGCTTAATAGCCGCTCCCTCCTTAACTCTTGACCTTTCAAAGGTAAATTAGCTAAACTTGGGCTGAGTGATAGTGAGCTGGGAAGTGGCACCCGTCACTAACTCATAGAGACACTACAAATGACAGAAGCCTTGTTTGTGATCGATACAATTGATGTTTAAACCATGAAGACCTCTCCTTAGTTTTGTTTGGGTTTTTGTTTTGCAGTGCTAGGGATGCAACCCAGGGCCTTGCATATGCTAGGCAAGTGCTCTACCACAAGGATTTCTCCTTAGGATTTTACATGATTTCCAGCTTGTTAGCTCTGGAAGAGTTCTCGCTTAGGAATGGAAAAAAGTCAGCCTGAGAAAAGTGGCTTGCTTCCAGTAGCCTGGGATGTGGTGGTGGGGACACAGGTGGGACCCTACAAGGAAGACTTTTGCTTATAAAGAGAGCAGTGAAAGGGAGCTTGTCTATGTGGGGAATGATCTCCCATATGACAATGTTCCAATAGTCCTCAGGACCACCCTTCTTGTTCTGTAGCTCTGATTCTTCACCAAGGGTGCCTTATCAGAATCACCTGGGGAGATTTGAACATGCTGTGCGTACCAGAGCTCCACTCCTGGAGATGTTGAGACTATGGGGGCTGGGTGTGCAGGGGCATGTGCATTACTTTAGAAACTCTCCAGGTATGTAGATGTTCTCTGGGTAAAGAGCCACTGCTAGAGGATTTGTAAGGTGCCCAGCCCTGAGATCCCTGCTTCTATAACTAACTGGCCAGTGACTTTGTAACAGGGACTTAGAAAGAATACCTTTGCTAAAAGCAGTAACTCTTTACCTAGATCTGCAGCTGCCCTGTGGGTAACTAAAAGCAGGATCAAGCCTGGCCTTTCTGCCTTTATTCTGCATCTATCTCCTTTGCTATCTAAAACTTTGAGTCAGGTCCCTGCTCGGCTCTATACGTAGGCATGTTAATCACTTAACGAGTGCCCATCCAAAATCTAGTAATACAAGGTTTCTTAACCCTAAATTTACCTAACCTATCTTGTACCCCCACTTCAAGACTGAGGCCAGATTTGCAGGGAGATTTGCAGCATCCTGTTTCAGACCCCTGAAGCAGTATCTGGAAGTCTCCTATCTTTGCCCCCATCCAGGATCACGGGTCTCATAAACATTCTGAGCAACAAGTGGAAATGTCCCCCTTGAGTGATAAAGACTTCTCTGGAGCCACTTCACAGAGAAGTGAGGTGGAATGATCAACCAGACCACAGTTTGGCCAAGATTGCTTAATTAAGCAGACCTCTCACCCACTGCCCTAGTTCTTCCTCTATTTAAACCTAAAGCCCCTGTCAGCACCTCGAAGGCAGTGCTGAGACATTGGATCTTGCTTTACCTTGCCAACATGGCAGTATTGATTAAAGTTACTTTTCCTGCTTTCCACTATAACCTTTTCTCAGTTTTGAGGGATGAGTAACAAGACCTGACCTGGTTAGTTGGGACCCCGAAGTCAGACCTCTGGCCTAGGATGCCAATAACAGCTTCAGTAAGCTGTCACCCACTGTTACTGGAGTTATTGTGCCAGGAACACCTCCAACCCATCCTGGGAAAGTAGCAGCAGGAAGCCCTCACCATTCAAGGAGCCGGCTGCAGAAGGCACAGCTTGGACTGGATGTCATCATCTCTGCACGTTTCTGCCTTCCCCGGGTGCTGCTGGGGTCCTCCTGCACCACAAAACACACACAGATGTGGTATGAGGGAGGATGTGACTCACCCCACCGCCGGGGACTGCAGCCCAGCCCAGTCTGCTGCTCAGACCCAGCTGAACTTGCCACATCAGGATGGGAGACATTCGCACACACATCACTGTACAGACTGAGAAGCAGAGGCCCAAGGAGATCAGGAAGGAAAAAAGAGCCCATCCTTAGTTCTGATGTCTGTCAGTGTGGTCTGAGCCTCTGAAGGCCAGGGTTTTTGAGAACGGAAGCTCTACCCTGGCTGGGCTTCTCTTCTTTAAAACAGGTTTTAAATCTAGGGTACAGATGCCTTTTTTTTTCCCCTCCTTTGTTTCAAATTATCTCACCCTCTACTAGAGAATGAAAGAATTTTGGAAGATAATTTTATTTTTGCAGCGCTGGGGATGGAACCCAGGGTGCAGGCCAGGCAAGCACACTATCACTGAGCCACACCCAGCCTGGAAGGTAATTTTAAAATCTTATCAATCTGATCACAGGTTAGTAGAGCTCTAAAAGCTTCTTCAAAGAAATCCATTTAACTATGAATTAAAACAAAAAAGGGTTTAGGGACTGTTCAGAGCCCTAAATGATTGATTTTATGTCTTCTATATCTTAACTTTTTTTTTTTTTATGGGGGTGGGTGCTTGGGATCTAACCCAGGGCCTCGCACATGCTAGGATGCTAGGCTGCTAGGCAAACACTCTACCACTGAGTTACATCCCCAGCCCTATACATCACTTTTTTGTTGTAGATAGATACAATATCTTTTTTGTTGTTGTTGTTTATTTATATGGTGCTGGGGATTGAACCCAGTGCCTCATGCATGCTAGGCAAGTGCTCTACCACTGAGCCACTACCCCAGCCCTATACATCGCTTTTTTGGGGTTGGGTGTTACCAGGGATTGAACTCAGGAGCACTCAACCACTGAGCCACATCCCCAGCCCTATTTTGTATTTTATTTAGAGACAGGGTCTCACTGAGTTGCTTAGCACCTTGCTTTTGCTGAGGCTGGCTTTGAACTCACTATCCTCCTTCCTAAACCTCCTGAGGTCCTAGGATTACAGGCGTGCGCCACAGTACCCAGCTTATACATCACTTTTTTTAAAAAAATTTTTTTTAGTTGTCAATGGACCTTTATTTTTTTACTTACTTATATGTGGTGCTGAGGATCGAACCCAGTGCCTCACACATTCAGGCAAGTGTGAGGCTACCACTGAGCCACAGCCTTAGCCCTATATATCACTTTTTAACACAAAACAATTGCACTACTGAACAGAAAGGGCTAACACCAGCCACTGTGTATTTTTGACTATGGCCTTATCCTTTGTGTAAACAGAAATCAATGTATTTTTTTCCACCATTACAAAGGATGCTTGCATAAGCATTATTATACACATATCTTTTTCCACATTTTGAATTACTTCCCGAGGAAACATCTGGGCCAAAGGTTGCGAACATGTTTGTGTGATGATACATTTTGCTGAACTGCTTTCCACAAAAGGTTCATGGATTACACAGCCACCAATAATGTGGATGGCCCAGTTGGACCACACCTTTCTCAGTACCAGGATTTATCTCTTGAAAATGTTTTCATTAATTTAAGCGGGGGGCAAAGAAGATGAGCATTTCCCCACATGCTTATTTATTGGTTGCATTTCCTGCTTGTGGCTTTTCAGTTCATATCTTTTGCCCACTGATTTTTTGGGAGGGCTTCATTATTTTTTTATTGATAGAAACAACTGCGGTATTTGTTGATTGTTCATTATGTGCCAGTGCTTCTCAGATAATCTTTATTACTTACCATCCTGGCATGTTGTGACAATTTAATGATGAATAATTTGAGGCTCAGAGAATTTAAGCAACTTGGCAAGATCACATAGAGAGTATCTGAGCTGGAATTGAACCTTTATTGTGTGACTCATTTGCTTGTGTTCTTAACCCCAATTCTGTTAAACTGTGCATTTGTCAGAGCACTTGATAGGATACCAATTTGAACAGTGAACATCCTTTTGTTTTTCATACATTCCCATTTTTCTGTCTTTAAAAATTTGACTGTAATTTGTTTTGCAAACATAAGTTAAAATTTTTGATATTGTCAGAGAGGAGGTACAAATGTCCAAGAAACAGATGAAAATGGGTTGAATTTCACAAATAGTTAAAAAAACAGATTGAGGCCAGGCCTGGTGGTGCACACCTGTAATCCCAACTGAGGCAGGAGGATTGCAGCCTCAGCAATTTAGTAAGGCCCTAAGCAATTTAGGGAGACCCTTTCTCAAAATAAAACATAAAGTAGAAAGGGCTGGGATGTGGTTTAGTGGTTAAGTGCCTCTGGGTTCAATCTCTGGTATTAAAAATATACATTGGTATAATAAGATACCCATTTTCACTTACCACTGTAGCAAAGCTTAGGAAAACATTGAGGTGAGCTCACGTCAGAGACCCTGATATTCCCAAGCACTAGCAAAGTGAAGGCTACAAATAGCCACTTTTCACAATGGTTTGAATCATTAACTGCAATGCTACGATTTTATTATCAGGAAATAATGGACAACAACAACAAAAAAGTTTGCACGTAATATGATGTTACCTGAAACCATGTTTATAATATCAAAGAACTGGGGAAAAACTAAATGTCCATCCATGAGATTGTTTAAATAAATCAGGGTACATCCATATAGTGAAATGCACCCATGGTGATGCTGATACAATAGGTGAGGTGGAGGCATATACATTATTTTAAAAGCTCATTAAAATGAAGCCATAGAGCTGAGCGTGGTAGTGCATGCCTGTAATCACAGCTACCTGGGAGGCTAGGCAGGAAGAAAAGTTGGAGATCAGCTAGGGCAACCCCAGATCCTCCCTCTCTCTCAAAAAGTAAAAGTCAGAAAAAATAGATCAGCGGTAGAGTGCTTGCCTAGCATGCTCAAGGCACTGGATTCAATTGAAAAAAAAAAAAAGTAGGTTTATTCTTAAGTGACGTGAAGAGATGTCCACAATATGTTAAATGAAAAAAAGTAGATCATAAAACAATACATATAGTAAGATTTCATTTTTGTAAAAATATATACGCAAGAGGTATCAGAGGTAGAGCACTTGCCTAGTATGTGTAAGGCACTGGGTTCTATCCTCATCACCACATAAAAATAAAAAAAAAATAATAATAAAGTTTTTAAAAAAGAGGGGAAAACTGGAAGGATATATACTAAAATGAATATACTAAAATATTAGCAAGGGCTGGGGGTTGTGGCTCAGTGGTAGAGCACTTGCTTAGCATGTGTGAGGCACTGGGTTCAATTCTCAGCACTGCATATAAGTAAATAAAGAAAATAAAGGTTCATCAACAATTTAAAAAAACTACTTAAAAAATTAGCCACAACTTGTCTAAGGAAAATTTTCTTCTTTACACTTCTCTATACTTTTTGATTTCTTTTGCAATAAATATTTATCACATTTATAACTTAAAAATGAAGGGTTTCCCCCCCTCCGATCTGTTCCCCATATTTTCTTTTATCACTACTAAGTTTACAGGGTTCCCCTGCACTTGACATTTCAAACAGATTTGCATTAGCAAAATGCAGTAGGTGTCCTTCCACTGAGTTGGAAGATAGAGGCTTTAATATCTTTTGCCCTGGGCAAGTTTCACCTTTCTAAGTTATTCCTCCTATGCAAAAAGTTTTTGCAAATTGTAAGGCTCTGAATCAACAGGGTTATCACTGCTTGTTATTACATCGATATCATTTTGGTCCCTTGGGCTTTTAATCCCAGTTTTTCCAATTTATTCATAATGAAATAATCTTTGGATTTTTGCTACTCTTTAAAAGGTGGTGTCCAGACCAAAACCAGCAACATTGGCATCACTTAGGAGCTTGTTAGAAATGCAGGATTGCAAATCACCCAGACCTACTGAATCAATTTAACAAGACATACTTGATGAACATAGATGCAAAATATTTTATTAAAATATTGGCAAATCACACATAAAAATACATTAAAAAAGAGAGTATACCATGATCAAGCAGGTTTCATCCCAGGCATACCAGGTTGGTTTAACATAAAGAAATCAATAAATGTAATTCATCACATAAATAGACTTAAAGACAAGAATCACATTATTGTCTCAATAGATGCAGAAAAAGCATTTGGCAAAATACAGCATTCATTCATGTTTAAAACACTAGAAAAAATAGGGATAGAAGGAATATACCTAAACATTGCAAACAAACACAAGGCTAACACCATTCTAAACTGAAAAGAATTGAAAGCATTCCCTCTAAAAATAGGAACACAGGATGCCCACTTTCACCACTTCTATTCAACATAGTCCTTGAAATTCTAGCCAGAGCAATTAGGCAAAGGAAAGAAATTAAAGGGATTCCAATAGGAAAAGAAGAGTTCAAACTATCTGTTTGCTAGTGACATGATTTATATTTAGAAGACCCAAGAACTTCACCAGAAAACTCTGAAAAATGAATTCAGCAAGTAGCAGGATACAAAATTAACATCCAGAAATCAATTGCATTCCTATACTATGAATCAGCTGAAAGAGAAATTAAGAAAACCATCCTATTCATAATAGCCTCAAAAACAAAACAAACAAACAAACAAAAAAACTTGGGAATCAATCTAACAAAAAAGGTGAAGGACTTCTGCAATGAAATCTACAGAAGAGAGCTGGGGTTGTGGCTCAGTGGTAGAGAGCTTGCACTGGGTTTGATCCCCAGCACCACATAAAATAAATTAATTAATTAATTAAATAAAGGTATTAAAAATGACACCATGTTTAAAAAAAAAACTACAGAACATTAAAGAAAGAAAGAGAGAAGACCTTAGAAGATGGAAAGACCATCAGTTGTTCTTGGATAGGGCAGAATTAATATTATCAAAATGGCCATACTACCAAAAGTGCTATACAGATTCAAAGCAATTCCCATCGAAATTCTAATCATGTTCTCCATAGAAATAGAAAAAGCAGTCATGAAATTCATCTGGAAAAATAAGAGACCCAGACTAGCCAAAGCAATCCTTAGCAAGAAAAGCAAAGCATCACAATCCCAGATCTTAAATTATACAACAGAGTTATAACAACAAAAACAGCATGGTATTGGCACCAAAACAGGCAAATCCCACCCATCATCTACATCCATAAGAATGGGGACCTAACTAGAATCAGATATATCCCATGCTTGGACAATTGTATCAAAATGAATTCTACTGTCAAGTGTCACAAAAGAACCAAGAAAAGAAAAAACAAAAACAAAACAAAAAAAAATACAAGATCTGCAGTTGATTTCTAGACACAGTGAAGTTGAAGAAGCCCTCATTTAGGTCCAGGTACCTCAATCAAGTTTCTCCTGAGAGCTGGAAGAATGGGAAACCCTTAGCAAGAGCCACAATCACCAGCCCTAACACCCAGCCTGCCAATTAGTCCAAGAGCTGGGGACTGGGGATGTAGCTCAGTGGTACAGCAGAAGCTTAGCAAGGGAGAAATTCTGGGTTCAATTCCCAGTAATGGGTGCACACACACAAAACCAGGTGAGGATTTGCATCTGCACTGCCAGCTCACAGAGCTCCTGGCTTGGGGCCTGCAGCAACCACCTCCCCACACCTCCACCGCCACCCTCACCCCCACCCCCATTCACCTTACTTCCCTGGGGGCCCAAAGGGCTCCAGAATGCTCCTTGGGAGCACACAGAAGGAATTGCCCTTAGGGCCAATTCAGATGTGACTCTAAATTAGGTCAGAATCCCCATTATCACTCCTAAGACACCATAATATGCCTCCAAGGGTCCCTTCCCAGACTCCTCACCAAGTAGCCTCCTTATCCCAGGACTCAACTCAAATGTTCCCTCTGACTATCTCTCCCTTAGTAATGCTGCCCTCTCACAGTTACCTTGGTCATGTCCCATTACTTAATAGTCTCAACAGCTAACACCGAAGTAATGCGCTGGTTTAAGTACTTTACATGTACTAACTCATTTAAACATCATAACAACCCGGTGAGACAGGCATTGATATCCCATTTTTCAGAGGAGGGAACTGAGACACAGGGAGGTTGCCTAACTTCCCCATGATCACAAAGCTGATAAGTAACACAGCCAGTATTTGAACCCAGGAAGTTTGGCCTCAGAGTCATGGGAGTGTTTTATCACTTCCTGCATAGTGCTTTTTACATTCTGTACTCCTATTCAATTCTCCCAGAAGTGCAAACATCTTGAGGGAGGGGGTGATTTGTCTGCCTTGTTTATGTTGAATCCCAAATACTTAGGAAAGTGCCTAGTAGAACAAATTAAAAAGAAAAAAATAGAAGGGAGACCGGTAGAATAGAAGAAGGGAATCAGGGGGAGGGTGCGGAGGCGAAAGGGGGGGTACTGGGGAATGAAATCGATCAAATGATACTGTTTTATTGTGTGCACGTATGAATATATTATAACAAATCCCATTGTTATGTATAATTATAATGCACCAATAAAAAGGAAAAAAAGTGCCTAGTATATAGCAATAAATATTGCTGAATGGATAAATGAATGAATGAATAATAAATACCAGCAGTAGATTTTTTCTTCAGTACTGATCATTACAAAGTGTGGAGTTTTCTTCATTTTACAACAGTTGCTGTAAACTTGGGACCTAGTAAAGCAGAGTGAATCCAGGCCTGAGGCAGCTGCTGCCGGATGGCTAGAAGAACCCTTAGGCTCCCTCACACCACCCCAGGCAAAGAATTCTGCCTGAGATGGGGGGCTGAGTATCCAGGATGCAGAAATTACCTGTGTCCAAAGTTGGGCCTGAGGGAATGAGGTTTTGTCAGGCAGCAAAGCGTTCTGAGGTGGTGAACACACTTCTTTGGAAGGTTAATATTTATATAAATCCTCTCATTCTTGTCCTTAGCTCGGACAAAAACCTCATTTGAATTTTGAATATCAGCCCTGGGGTTGTGTCTTCAAATACTGAATGACACCAGAGTCGACTTAAGGCAATTATTTAGATGATTCCATTTTTTCAAATTTTAATTTAGTCTGAGATGTTCTGACAGTTGAGGCAAAAAAGCCGTAGGAAGATAGTGGCGATTGATTTGAATTCCCAATCTGGTATATGCAGACAATCAAAAGAATTTAACTTGAGAGAAGGAAAATGCAGAAGTGGATTTAGAGGAAATAATTATTTCACTGAGTGTGCTAGTCTTTATTTAGAAGAAAGAGCACAAAACTATTGAAAAGAAAAATGTTCCCAGGCACGATCCACAAGTTTTGCTATTTATCCAGAAGAAATAGCTATTCTGTGGATCATCAGTTCACACTGAAATGTTGCATCCAAAATTAATGGGATGTTTCAAGACCAACACTTGAAATAGCATCCAATTTCTAAAAGCTGGTACCATTTTAAATATTATGATTCTTAGGGCTTTGGAAAGTTCAGTTTTCATTAAATATTAAAATAGAGTCCAGTGAATCCATGAGTTAGGAGTCCATACATGCATAAAAACCATTTTTCCTGGCACAAAATTAGGCTGTAGGTTGCTGCATGACCTCATTTGAGGACGAAGAGGCTGTGGATGCCAAGTCATCCAGGAAGATTGGAGAGCTCACAGGAAGACAGAGTGCTGAAGTACATTTGCTTTCGTCAATTTTCTCTCTAACATCTTCAAGTAGCACCTCCAACTTGAAGATTTTACCTTCCACTTTTCTGGGTAAACATAAACAGGCACCTCCTGGGCTACGTTCTCAGCCTCCTAACTGGTGACAACAGTAATTGAAAAGGGCACTGATCTACATTTTTAATGTGGCCTATCTATAGACGGAAAGGATAAGGGACCTCTGCCCTGATGCATTCTGTTTAGAGTTTCACTCCAAAGTCCTGGGCTCTGAGCCTTATTTGCTGTCTATTAGCTGTCTATCCTTTGGTAAATCATTTCATCTTTCTGAGCTTCCAGTATCTCAGCTCTACCTTGCTTTTCTGGATCTGATGACACCAGGATCCCTGACAGTTCTAAGAGCTGCAATGCCATGGAAATAATCATTATGCCAATTAAAAGAGAGGAGGAGCATAAAAGTATGAGAATAATTTAATGAATAAGCTCGTTATGATTACATGCACGTATATTTTAAAATATAGATTTTACCCAATTTTCTTTTCTTTTTTTTTTTAAATTTTAATATTTTATTTCTTAGTTTTCGGTAGACACAACATCTTTGTTTGTATGTGGTGCTGAGGTTCGAACCCGGGCAGCGCGCATGCCAGATGGGCGCGCTACCGCTTGAGCCACATCCCCAGCCCCCAATTTTCATCTAAATAATTTTGGGTTAAATATAAAATAGAAATGGGAGTGAGGAATAATTTATTAGCAGATGAAATTTGAGAGAAAAACATATGAAAATCAATCCAATGCAGTTAAAGCAGTAGTTTGAGGAAAATTTATACTTTTTTTTTTTTCTAAGAGACAAGTTTTCTGTGTTGCTCAGGCTGGTCCCAAATTCCTGGGCTCAAGTGATACTCTTGCCTTAACCTCTTGAGGAGCTGGAACTCCAGACTTAAACCACTACACCCAGTTTAGTTGAGTTGGGGGAGGGGGGGTTGGTATGTTTCTTTTTCATTCTGGATTGTTTTGTTTTGGTGCTGGGGATTGAGTCCAGGACCTTGTGTATGCTATGTTCCAAGATATGCCCCCTGCTTAGGGTCTTAAAGATGCATTATTAGAAGAAAAAGTTGAAAAAAAATCAATAAACTAAGTGTTCAAAACAGGAAGACAGAAAAAGAAAGTACATCTAGGAATTTTAAAAATTTTATCAATAAAATAAATTTCTGTTTCCAAAAAATCTGCAAAATAAACTGCTGGAAAGTAATGAGAAACATAAATAACATTAAGAAAAAGAAAGAAGCTGGGTGTGATGACTCCCAGTGACTCAGGAGGCTGAGGCAGGAGGATCATAAATTAAAGACCAGCCTCAGCAACTTAGTGAGACCCTGTCTCAAATAAATATTTTTTTAAAAAAATTTAGACGTGGCTCAGTGTGTGTGGCTCAGTGGTTAAGTGCTCCTGGGTTCAATTCCTGGTTACCCCCCACCCAAAAAAAGTTCTTTCACAAGTACTAATTATTCAATATTATTCTTGAAAACCTAGCAAATGAAATAAAGTAATAAAAAGAAATATATAAGAACTGGAAGGAAAAATAGAAATAAAGTATATAAATATTTAGGGAGGAAAAGCCTGTCATTGCTTTCAGATGCTACAATGTCATACCTTATAAATGAAGACAACCAAGTAAAAATCAACAAAATGCTAAGAACAGAAGTGCAGGACTGGTTGTAGCTCAGTGGTGGAGCTCTTGCCTTGCACTTGTGAGGCACTGGGTTCAATCCTCAGCACCACATAAAAATAAAGTAAAGGTATTGTGTCCACCTACAACTGAAAATATTTAAAAAAAAACATTTGGTTAATATAGAGACAGAAACAGATCAGTAGAATGAAATAGAAAAATGTCACAACTACATGCAGAGATTTTGTATTTGATAAAACGTCTTTTGCCATTGGGCACAGCGGTACACATCTATAATCCCAACTATTCAGGAGGCTGAGGCAGGAAGATTGCAAGTTGAAGGCCAGCCTAGACAATTTAGTAAGACTTTGTATCAAGACAAAAAATTTTAAAAGGCTGGGATGTACCTCAGGGGTAAAGCACTTGCCTAGCATATGCAGTTCTTAGTACTGAAAAGAAATTAATACATTTTTTAAAATGTCTTTTTCAACTAGTGGAGAAAGGCTGCTGTTTTTGATAAATGGCAGGACAAAGAAATGCTAAAGTGATAGTTGAATAAGATTGGAGAATATTTATAACGTAGAAGGCAGAAGAGAATGCAGCAGAGGACACTTAGAGGCTGCTGATTTACAAAAAAGGAGTGAAATGACCCAGCAAACTTCATGGCAGTCCAAAAGGAGGCGGGGCTCAAGGAGGTTGGAGGGTGAAGGAAGGAAGAAAAAAGAGGTGTCAGCATGGAGATTTGGAGATAGATAAGAGACATTTTTGAGGGAATTCATGATTTTTCCTGTAAAGCAAAGGACAAGATTGATGCTGAGAATATCAGAGATGATGGAGGTAGATCCCCATTTCTTTTTCTTCCTTCTTTTGGGTGGGGGCAGTACTGTAGATTGAACCCAGGGGCACTCTCCCTCCCTCCCTTTCTTTCTTTCTTTTGAGACAAGGTCTTGCTAAGTTGCCTAGGCTGACCTCGAACTTTCGATCTTCCTGACCCAGCCTCCCAGTTTCTGGGATTACCGGCATGTGCCTGGCAGTAGAATCCCATTTCTTGACTCGTTTTGGTTTCTGATGTTTGAAAGAATCAGACAACCATTGGGCATTCTGATGAACAAGAGAAATGAGATCCAAACAAATAATTCTGTATATTACCTTTTTGTGTATGTGGGAGGGGTCTGAGGTTTGAATACCTTACCACTGTGATAAAAAGCTTTTAATAAGAGCACAGCAGTCGATGGAAACAAGTGACTGCTCAATAAATCAGCAGAATTCTTGCCCCCACAGAAAGCTACCTATATCGGTTTTTGGACAAACACTTAGAAGGTTCTCAACACTTCAAGACCCTAAAGGTTATATGGGCTTCTGCCATTGCCTCGTTAGTCTATGTGAGAATAAGAGGACCAGTCTTGAGCTGATCAGCTTTGCTTGTCCTGAGGTGGCTCCAAGGGAGTTTTGGGAGAGGCTGGGTCCCTCCCTTTCCCCAGTGTTGAAAGTTTTTCCCGTATATGGGATATAATTGCAGTTAAAACCCTTTTGATTTATACTTGTGCCAGGCACAGTGTGGTTGCAACTAGGATATAAATAAGGCATTGCATAACTTCAGTCTCAATGCACACAGAGGCCTGTCTTGAAAATGACAGCTAAGAGATTCCTTGAAAATAAATATACTTACTCTATTAGTTTTTTAAAAAAGCAGAAGAATGTAGAGATGGTTCCCCCCCGCCAGGGAGAAAAAGCCATTGGGGAAAAAAAATCAATATTAAAACCTCATCCCTGCTGTTTAATTATACAGTATTGAAATAAAGGCAGACAGAGGTTCCATTCATTTTGAAAAAAAGTAAATTGTACCTCAGGGGGGAAAAAACATCTCAGGATGCTAGTTCTGAAACATAAATCATTAAAATATTTTGGCATCAAGAATGATTCCACATTAAAATGCTGTGAGTAGAAAGAGTTGAACTTCACAAATATTACTCAATGGTTTCTTTTAATTCGTACCAGGAAATTAAATAGAAACAATCTTAGCCTGGAGTTCTGGAATGGATCTTAAAATTATTTGGAGTGAAGCGAGAAGAGAATGATTCCATAAAAATGGCCAATTGGAAACTTCAAGAGGAGTGTGCGTCCAAGTTTCTAATGTGAATTAACTCAGGAATTGTTTTCCGTTATCAGGATTTTGAAGGTCCTTCACCTCCGCACAAATCAACTTTCCAATGATCCTCTCCTGCCACCGCCCTTCAGAACTGTCAGTGGATGGAAAAGGAAGGAGTAAAAAATGGACAGTAGGTAAGAACCAGCCAGAGATAGCAAAGTTAGAAGCAGAGAGAACTAGGAAAGAGCTGAGGAGGACAGGAGAGGAGAAGGCCCTCTGTCATGAGCACATGAGTTCTTCTGATATTTTCTTGTGCTCCTCTGAGTCTCAGAACCAATTAAAATAACCTCCAACAGAATATAAAGTTGTGGCATAGTATCTCTGTCCCAGGAGACAACTGGTCATTTGGGATCGATGCCCAGCATAGCACCTTACACATCACAGATGATCCATGCTACTTGTGACAAGAGAGAATGGTCACTTTTTTCCCTTTGGTGACACAGTTTTTGCTGACTCTAGACCAGTGGCTCTCCACATACTAAGCCAGTGGCTACTTCAGAATCCCACGTGAAAGAGGCCACCTTGGGCCCATGAACCTTGCACGGTAGGTGTGAACCTGACCTGTTGGGATCAAAGTCATCTACAGTTGGGCATTCATGCTTGTGGATTTGCTGCTGCAAGCCCAAATGTTTTTCCTTGGAGGCCAGCAACTCCTGTTCCAGCACTTCAAGGTGTTCCTGAAGTTTCTTCAGGACCTGTAGCAAGTGAAGTCATTGGAATCATCCACATGTAAGCTGTGTGTGTAGTTGTTTTCCCAAAAACGCAGAGTAGGTGACCCTACAGTAGTGTCAGAATCTGACATCTAAAATATAGACAACCCAAGAGTCATCTTGGCACTCGCAACCCCCTCACAGCACATGGCTGAAAAATACAGTCATTTCTGATTTCTCCCTCGGAACCCGCTTGGAGGCCTCTGAACTCCTAAATGGCATATTCATTATCCTGTATTTTGCAGAATGACTTTTACTTATAGAGCACTTTATCTTGTTTAATCTTCACATCAACGTTGTGAATTTGCAAAGGAGACTTCATTATCCTGGTTTTGTAGAGGAAGAAAACAGGAGCTCTAGAAATTATGTCTGAAGTCACATAGATCTTAAAAAGGATCTGAAGTTAGAGGTCCTGGGTTTCAGTCTATGGCAGCTGGAGGGTAAGATGGGGAAGGAATAGCAAAATTTAGCCAGAAAAGTGGGTGGGTCTTGCAGAAGTCACCTCGGGCTGCTTTGTATAAATGAATGTTTAAACTCTGCAGGTCAGGATCCTCTCTTGAAGATATGTAGAGGCTTCTGACCCAAATCCTCAGGTGCTAAACATTCCCTGAGTCCTGCTTATGTCTGACCCTGGGCCTGAGGCATGAGATTAAAAAACTATCTCAGGAACAGTCCTAGTCTAAATGATTTTATTCTGTTGAAAAGAGAGACTGTGTATTTGACTCCAAGACACAATGGAGGAAGTAAGTTTGAAGTCAGATTTAAAGGATGCTCAGGGAAGCCTAGACTAGGCAGTATTCATGAAAATGGAGATTAAAGGAGGAATTGAAGCTATGTTGCCAAGGGTGGGAATATTGCACAATGAGGTTACAATGCAGACAAAACAGGGTTCAAGTTCAGACTTTGTCCCTTACTAATTGAATTATTTGAGATAACTCAAACTCTTGAAACTTCAATTTTTCATCTGTAAAATTAATATAATAGCTCCCATCTTCTGAAAATTAAATAAGATAACCATGCCAGGAGCACAGTACCAGTGTTCCACTGCTCACAATGGGGCTACATCCTGAAAAAGTCATTGTAAATTGAAAATCGAAAATATCACATGTAGAAAAGCATTCATTACATCATAGCCTGGCCCAGCCTACCTTAAATGTGCTCAGAATCTTGCATCAGCCTACAGTTGGGACAAATCACCTAACACAAAAATCTATTTTATAAGGAAAGTGTTGAATAGCTCATGTGATTTGTTGAACACAGACCACTGTACAGTATTGGCTGTCTACTCTCATGATTGTAGGCTAACTCGGAGCTGTGTGGCTGGCTCTCGCTGCCCAGCATCTGAGAGAGTATCCTTACTGCATGTCCCTAGCCATGGAAAGATTCAGACTCAAAATCCAAAGCATGATTTCTACTGAATGGGTATTACCTGGCATCATCATAAAATTGAAATATTGTTAAACCATCCTAAGTCAGGTACTATCTATACATATACAAAAGATAATAGCTGCTAGTATTACGCATTCTTGTTAATATTAACAAATAGACAAGAGTTTAGAAACATATTGGCCATAGGGTTGAAAATGGCAAGTTTGGTGGCTGTTTTCCGTTTCCTCCCTGTATTCATCCTCTCTCTTTCTCTGTGCCCCAGTCAGGGGCTAACTTTGAGTCAACTGTATCAACAGGCTCTTTTCTACCCTGGCTTCAGTTGTTTCCAGCCAACAGTTGGCAGCAGCAGGAGAGAGGAGTTGGAGACAATGAGGTAGGAGTGAGAGTCATTATTTCCCTGATTTCCTTCTTCCTGCATAGATTGGCTAATGTCAGTCTATCAAAAGCCACAGAGCTTGTCCACTATTCCTACAGCTACAGCTCTCCCTGTAGGCTCCGGTGCCTGGTTTTCCTCTGCTCCTTTAAGCCTGCAGGTGAAGCAGCTCCCCACATTCCTTCCATGAGAGGCTTTCTCATCCTTTATTGGTTTTCCTTAATCTTACACTGTTGTAAAATAATGCCTTTATTAAACTCTCCTCGGTTACCCCATTTGAGCCAGCCATCTATTCCCTGCCAGGAAGAGATCCTGGTACTAAGAATCTAACAAACTAGAGAGTTTCTGGGTTGGGAGGTGGAAAGAATGTAATAGATTTGAGTAAAATGAGGAATTGGAGAAGGCTAGCAAGTTTGAGTGAAGATATCAAGGCTGAACTAGAGTTGCAGGGAGACCAGGAGACCCAGGAAGACACGCACCGGTGCTGGAACTATAGATGAAAAGCTAGGGGCTGGGGTTGTGGCTCAATGGTAGAGCACTTGCCTGGCGGGTATGAGGCACTGGGTTCAATCCTCAGCACCACATGAAAATAAATAAATAAAATAAAGGCATTGTGTCCACCTACAACTAAAAATATTAAAAAAAAAAAAAAAAAAAAAGCTAAGAACAGTGGTTTAGGAATTTGTAGCATGCAAATAAATGGCAATTAAAGCCATAAGAGGAAATCAAGTATTCAAAGGCCAGAGGATGAGAAGAAAAGAAAGCCAAGTATTAATTCTAATTTAGGATCTTGGAGTTATAAATCATGTTATATTCCAGAAGATAGGGCACAGTTTTCTAGACATAACTGTATCTCTTTTCATTCTCAGAACAATTCTGAGATGGGAGACGTGCCACAACATGTCTAAGCTGTATAACCAATAAGTAGAACTAGGATGTCTGCTCCAAAATCCAAATGCTTCCCATTATTGTGCTGCTCAAGTTGAGAAGGTTGGTTCCACCCTGTCTGGCCTTCTTCCAACACTGATCCAAATGGGCCTGGAACGCTCAGACCACAGGCTGAAACTTTCAGGAGCTAGTTTTCTGTTCTCCCTGTCTCAGCAGGAATTTCTACTTACCCTCTACCATCAGAAGGATCTTTCTGACTTGAGGCCTCTGAAGGCTATTGCCTTAAACCAGTTCTGCTTTGTTCTGCCCTCTAAAATTCTGTGTCCTGCAAGCTCCCCAAACTCTCGCCTTTGAGAGATCTCCTTTATCTCTCATTTAATCCTTAGCCTCTGCAATTTGCCTTCCCATCCACCACCTCAGTGAAACCAGGCTTGCCAAGTCCAATGCACTTTTTTTTTAATAGACGATTTTTCAACTTGTCTTTCTTTTTATTTTGTAGTGATGAGGATTGAACCCAGGACTTTGCACATGCTAGGCAAGTGATCTGCCACTGACCAATATACATCTTATTTTCCTTTGTTCCTTGAATGGTGTGGCCCAATTTCCTACATTTTTTTTTTTTTTTTTTTGTAGATGGACACAATGCCTTTATTTTATTTACTTATTTTTATGTGATGCTGAGGATCAAACCCAGTTCTTCACCCATGCTAGGCAAGCTTTACTTCTGAGCTACAACCCCAGCCCTAACTCCTTACTTCTTAAAAACCTCCTTCCTGGGGCTTCAATAGCTCTTCCTCTTCAGATCTGCTCCTGATCTTTTGGGTCTTTCCTCTTCAGTCTCCTTTTTGGGCCTCTCTGTTTTTTTTTTCCCCTGCCCTCTGCTTGCTGCTGACCAGTGACTCTCTCCTTGACCCTCTCCACTTCCCACTTGACCTGGACAACCTCAATCCCTCCATAGCTTCAACTCACGGCTATGCCAAATCTACATTTCTGGCCCAAATGCTTCTGAGGGCCAGACCCATCACACTAAGGGCCTACTGGACATCCTCATTTGAATGTCCCTAGGGACTTCATACTCAAAGGTGTCCAAACTATACTTGACATCTTGCCTTCTGCCTGCCTTCCACACCCCTTCTGAACTGGATCTTCCACTTTTGTTCCTGACCTTTGTGTCACCCAAGCCAGAAATCTGGAATTCATCCAAGCCGCCTCCTTTTCTTTATTCACTCCTTTAATCTGCCACCACTACCTTAAACACATAGATTTGTCTCCCTCTTCATCTTCCTCACACCAGCCTTCAAGTTCTCAAACTCGTCCTGCATTGGGTCTATGCCTACCATAGTGCTTGGTGCTTGCCATTTCTCAATTTTAAATCCTTCCATGTTGCCCCATCACTCAAACTCAGGGAAAAAATCTAAGCTCCTTAGCATTACTTAAAGGCCTTTCATGATGTACTGAGCTCCATCTGACAAATTACATGAGAGGCAGGTTTTGCCCTCACACTATTGAATCTGTGGTTTCCTTTCTTCCAGAAGACTTCTCTGCCTCCTATTCTGCTGAACTCACCCTTATTCCTCTTGAGATACACCAAGTTAAAAGTCACTTCCAGGAAGCTTTCCAAAGCATTCAATAGCCAGGAGGAGCTTCTCCTAGGCTGTCATGAGAATCATCTATAACCTTTCTCAAGATGCATTTTAACAATCTGTTCACCATCCTGTTTGTAGGAGACTATAAGCCATTTGAAAAGGAAGAATTTCTTCATTTCCAAATCCCTAAGGCCTGGTGCATGGTTTTTGAAGGAATGAATGATTTAATTAATATGATGAGTAAATGGATAATCCATGGTATCTTTTAGCATCTGGGTTCTCCTGGGTTTGGCCCATACTTTTAGGTTTCTACAGCACAGCCCGCCCTGGATCTTGCTTGTGCACACATCAGGACTCCCCACTACCTGCCTTGCTGCTGACTCGATGACCTGAACTACATCTTCCACTTCAGCCCATCTATGGTTCTCCCAGCCTCGGCCTGTTGCTTCATTGTCCACACGTTTCCCATAACCCTGTCACTGATAACAAGGCTGTTAGAGTGACAACATAAATGAGTGATTAAATATAACAACAAGCAAGGGTGTGAAAGTAAAAGATTTTGACCTGAAAAGCATTGCCTCAAGTTTGATCTTAAGTTTTCAAAGTCTTAAATGTTGAGTTGCCAGATACTAGCAATTTTTATAACCTAAATCCACCAGGACCCATCAACTAGGACAGGCACCCTCTTTATAATGGCTTCCATGTTCTTCTCTTGAGCATACCTCAGATTTATGAGTTGACTAGTGAGGTAAGCGATGTATCTATCCCCTGGAAAGGAAAGAGAGCTAAATTCTTATAGAAACAGAATTCTAAGCTCTTTTAGTCCCATAAACTAAGACAGTTTAATCTTCAGCCAAACATTTCCTACCAGAACATTCCACTCCCACCATTTTAGAGAAAACGGTGGTACCATGAAGTCATTTGTATTTACCCATGTCAAATTCTCTAATAAAGATTTTAAAAAACTAAATCAAATTCATTACCATTCTTTTTTCTTTCAAATGGCAGAAAGAGTCTTGTTTTATTTTTTTGGAAAATTCTTGTACCTGCAGTAAAAACACATGATATTTCATTAATAGTATGGTCTCCAGTGTTTAAATAATAAGTTTTAAAAAAATTTTTTAGATGTAGATGAACACACAGTATCTTTATTAATTTCTCTGTGGTGCTGAGGATCGAACCCAGTGCCTCACACATGCAAAGCAAGCGCTTTATCAATGAGCTACAGCCCGGCCCCTATATAATAAATTTTAAAAGTATCACCTTAGTCTTCAGTTGATCAGTCTGTTCTTTTAACTTTTGACACATCTGCTTGCCTTGGGATAGCTTTTGAAATATGTAAGTACTTGAGAAGGCCTCTTTCTGAGAGGCGGATGACAACTTCAACAAATGTGTCTCAGTTTTTATTTCTACATAAGAAAGAACAAGTTTTGGCATCCATGCGTTTCAACTCATCTCCGTCTTATTAAGTACTGAAAACAAAAATCTGTGGCAGTAATCAGCCTTGCTATTCTCTTCTAGAAATTTTCAAAACACATATCAAATCATATGATCATCTCAATAGATGCAGAAAAAGCATTTGATAAGATACAGCACCTCTTTATGTTCAAAATACTAGAAAAGCTAAGGACAGTAGAAACACACCTCAAGATTGTAAAAGCTATCTATGCTAAGCCAAGGCCAATATCATTCTAAATGGAGAAAAATTGAAAACATTCCCCCTAAAAACTGAAACAAGACAGGGATGCCCTCTTTCACCATTTCTATTCAACATAGTCTTTGAAACTCTAAATCAAAGAAGTTTTAAAACTCTATACCTGTAAGAAAGTCTTGATGTTTGTGTACTGTAGGCTCCATCTGCATAGTTAAAGAATAAGAAAACATTACTGTTGCAATTGACCAATTACACCATTATTCAGAATGATCAATGGGCTGCCTCCAGGACAACTGATGTGTTCTGGTCATCATGGAGGCAGCCCAGTTCTGTGGTCAAGAGCTGGGTCCATGGTGCTTGGGTTGGATTCCACTATGACACTAATTTGCTGGGTGACACAAGCAATTGCCTCATCACTGTAAGCATCAAATTTCTTGGTGGTGAAATGGAGATAGTAATAGAATCTACTATGAGAATTAAATGTTAAATATTTACCATAATATCAGGCATGTGCTAAGCATTCAGCAATACATCTTAGCTATCATTATGATCATGTTTGATACCAGAAGGTGGAATACCCAAACATTTCTCCTAAAATTATACTGTAAGCTCCATGACTCAGGAACCATTGTTGATCTTTCCAGCAGCTCTGTTGAGGTCCTTTCGCTAACACCAAACATGTTCTAGGAATTATAATGTGCCATGCACTCCAAAATATGTGTCAAGATAGTGGTTGTTTTATGCTCACCACAGGCTAACTGTTTTAATCCCACAATGAATCACCTTGAGGGTCTTCCCATTGCTCCCAGCATAAAGCTCAGAAATACACAGAGGCCAGAGAATGAAATGGCAGTGGTAAAAGTAGGCTGTGGTCATTAGGAATATCTCCAATATAGGCTGGATGTGAAACCTATAGCATTCAGTTCTCTAGCTTGAATTGACAGGCTGGGAAAACAAACAAACAAACAACAACAAAAAAAACCAGATGCCTGATCTCAAACTACCACTGCCAGAGAGAGATGAGCCTGATATCCATTCTCCTTCTACTAACACAGGAGACTGAGAACTGGGAACAATATTAATGTTATCCTCCTAGTAGAACAGGAACCCTGAGAAATGCAAATTAATCTACCTTGAAATTTCATCCCACTCCATTTAGAATGGCAATCATCAAGAATACAAATAACAATTGCTGGCAAGGATGTGTGGGAAAAATCGTACAATTATATTTTGTTGGTGGGGCTGAAAATGAGTACAACCACTTTGGAAAGCAGTGTGGCAATTCCTCAAAAGACTAGGAGTGGAACTACCATATGACCCAGCTATTCCACTCCTTTGTATTTTTTATTCAAAAGAAGTAAAATCAGCATACTATAGTGACACATGCCTACACATGTTTATAGCAGCACAATTCACAATAGGCAAGTTATGGAACAAGCCCAGATGTCCATCAATAGAGGAATGGATAAAACTGTGGTATATATACATAATGGAGTTTTACTCAGCCATAAAGAAGAATGAAATCATGGCATTTACTGGTAAATGGATGGAACTAAGTGACTAATCTCTACTCAGAAAGTCGAGGGTTGAATGTCTTCTCTTATATGTGGAAACTAGGGGGGGGGGAGCAAAAATAAATAAATAAATAGGATCTCACAAAAACAGAAGGGAGACCAGTAGAGTAGAGGAAGGGGTTAGAAGCAGGGGGTGGAAAGTATGGTAAGAGGAAATACTAGGGAACAAAATCTACCAAATTATGCTATATCCACATATAAACATACTATAATGAATCCCACCTTAGCTATATAATTATAATGCACTAATTCAAATAATAACAAAGGAAAGATCAGTAAAGTAGAGCAAGAAGATTGGGGGAGGGAGGAGGAAGGAAAAAGGAAAGTACTGGGGAATGAGATCGATCAAATTATGTGAATGTACAAATATAGCATAATGAATCCCACTATTATGTATAGTATAATGCACCAATTAAAAAAAAAAAAGAACAAGTAACCTTGAAACTTCCCAATACCATAAAGGTATAGATTTCTCCAAGACTTAGGGAAGCATTGCTGTCACCACCAGGTTGGCTGCTGGCTCCAGGTTGTGTCGGGAGGTTCCGGTTCAAATTTCCCAGTGCTGGGTTAAATGAGGGATGGAAATTGAAACAGGCAGACATTGCTATTCAGTCCAGGATGCCCTTCATAAAAGGCTGAAAAGAAATTTCATACTGTCCTGGCAAAGTGACAAAAGAACTAAAATGTTCACTTTGATCTTTTTATTTCTCCCAGTACTAAGGATTGAATCTAGGGCCTCACACATGCAAGGCAAGCACTCTACCACTTATCTATATCCATAATCCTTTTTATTTTTTATTTTGAGACAGGGTATTGCTAACTTTCCAAGGTTAGCCTTGAACTTGTGATCCTCCTGCCTCAGCCTCTCGGGTAACGGGGATTACAGTAGATGCCTCAGCACCCAGCCTACTTTAATTATTAATGTGAATTTGCCTTACTATTTATTCTCCCTCAAATGATGAGATCCTCAGCCTCATCACATTGGAAAGTTGGGTAAGGGATGAGAAGATGGGATGTGGGGCAGTGGGAAAAGGCATAGATTAAACATTAACAACGTTTTGTATTAAGTGGTTACCAATGTAACAGTTTGTATGGTTTGTTAGACAAAGTTTGTAAGGAAATTAGACAATGGAAAGAAGAAGATAATGTTGCTGCCCTCTGGAGTCTTAAACTCGAGTGGGAGAAACAGTTACCTCTAAATTATTTTGATCCAAATCAGGCTGAGATAAAAGCTCTGACAAAAGTACTAAATAAGCAAAGGACAGAAATAACTGTGATTTTGCAGATTTGAAAATTTACATGGTCCAGGGGAAATTGAAGGAAGCCATGAAAGGAGCAGGTCTTTGGCAAGTGGAGATGGGATGCTTCATGGAAGGTAGGAGGCTCAGAGAATTCAGAGGCTTAGAAGAGGTTTAGGCTGGCCAGGTAATGAAGCTGAGTTTAGAAGGTTAGGATGAAGTAAGATACTAAAGGGGATGCCCCGGCTTGAGGAATTTGGATTTCACCCTCTTGTATGCTGTTGTATATTTGGCCCATGATTCTTCTCATGAGAATACCACTGAGCTTCTGAAAGGTCAAGTCCCTCGCCCCCATGGTCCCAGGGAGCTGAATGAGACCTCAGAACCAGAACTAAGCCCCACTCACCCTCCAAAAACCCACCCTGACAGAGATGACCAGTAGTCCCAGTATATATTTACAGGAGACTCTTTTCATTTACCTGCATTTGTTGTGAAGGTTTTGTACTTTCCCTTTTCTGCTCCGGATGTTGTTTTTCAACATACTTTGACCTAAACATGGTTTCTAAAATATCTTGCATGATTGCTGATTTGTTTCTCAATTTAGGAGAAAAACTGGCTGGCTTAGTCATTGTAAGTGACTTATTCATTATGTGATTTTTAGGGATTTTCATTTTGAGAGCAACTTTAGAGAAATCTGGCAGCTGGCAATGAACTTCACCTTTTCTATATTTGAAGTCATTGCTTGAAGTTGCTTTTTCTGTCAACTGTTTCTGGGGTGTCTGCCGTTGGCAACTTTTTTGTTCATCCTGTGGACCCTTGATTTTAGTTAGAAAATTTAAATTTTCGTGATGGTTGCTATTTGCAGTCACAACTGGCTTTTCTAAATCACAGATATTTTCTTTTGTCATGATAGGAGAACCGGTGGGCTTACTGCTTTTTTTGACATCTCTTTTGGGGTTGAGTTGGTCAATGAATTCTGAGGTTTGTGCTTTTGGGAAAGAATTCTTAACATAACGTGAAATAATATTTTTAATAAAAGCTGTTTCATCAAAACAGTCACCATTACGTGCCTCTGGGAGAGTTTCAAAGTTAATACCTTGAACTCTTAGTAATTGCTCTTTAGAAAGATGATGGAGTAAAATATCAGAAACGTTTGACTTTGAAGCAGCTCCTTTAGTAGCTTGAACATGAAGAGTCATGGTGCGTTGATTCTCTTTATCACACTTTTTATTGGTAGCATTTTCAGTAACTTTATCCCACGTCATGGCCATGGCTGTATTTCTGTATGTTTCAACATGGGCAGCCTTTACTTTGGGGTCATCTCCTATTGGAATAACATCGAGGGTGTTAGTATTTCCGGTAAAATTGTAATCATTGCATATGTTCATTTGGGAGAGATCACCATCATAAGGTAAATCTTCCTGTTGCTTATAAGTTGTATCTTCTGAAAAATCGTTTTCGTCCATGATTGGGTAGCCTGATGTTTCTTGACCTCTGCTGCCTGGTCCTGCTGTCCTTGTCATGACAGTATATCTGGTTTTCATGGATTGTCTTCATTGTGCACCTTCTTCTATGGGAAATGAGAATAGCCACATTGTTAAATATATTAGAATAATGTACTATGATTAATTTGGTGTCTACGCTGAACGAAATGCATGCTTTTCATTTAGAGAAATTCAGTTATAAACATGAAGGCAGAAAACTCACCCAAGAGCTAACTCATCTTAAATATTCTATAATAGTAAAGGAAAACAATTTTCCCTCTTTTGTTTTTTTTCAGTGCTAGGGATCAAACCTAGGGCCTTGTGCTTGCTTTGCCACTGAGCTCCATCTCCCGTCCTCATTCATTAAATTTTGAAGGAGACATTGGTCTATAGTTAATGGCCAAATCTTTATTATTGTCCCTTAGGGAATATTATTTGTGTTTGTTCTCTCAAAATGAGAATTTTTTAAAATATTTTTTTTTAGTTGTCAATGGACTTTATTTATTTATATGCGGTGCTGAGAATTGAATTCAGTGTCTTATACATCTAGACAAGTGCCCCAAATAGGAATTTGGAATGCAAGGAAAGGAGGGATATTTTTTTCTTTTCTTTTCTTTTCTTTTTTTTTTTTGGAGTGGGGGAGACCAGAGGTGCTTTACCTCTGAGCCACATTCCCACATCCCCACCCTTTTTTATTTCTATTTTGAGTCAGCGTCGCACTAAGTTGATGAGGCTGGCTTTGAACTTTTGATCCTCCTGCTTCAGCTACCCCAGTTGCTGGTATTATCAGTGTGCACCACTATGCCCAGCTTAAAGGATGAATTTTACAATACCAAGGCCTTCATTTATCCACTCATTCCTGAGTAAGTCATGTGACATTGAAAGCCAGCTTAGCTTAAATATAACCACCCACCTTCTCTGTTCTGGTGGGATTTTTTTTTTTTTTAGTTGTAGATGAACACACATACTTATTTTTATGTGGTGCTGAGGATCGAACTCAGTGCCTCACACATGCGAGGCAAGTGCCTTACCACTGAGCTACAGCCTCAGCCCCTCTGGTGGGAGTTTTTTTTCTAAAGGTTTATTTTAAATTGACCCATAATAATTGTACAATATTTATGGGATACAATGTGATGTTTTGATATAAGTATATAAATGATCACTCCATTAGATGGAATGATCAAATGAGGCTAATTAGCATGTTTATTCCCTCAAACATTCACAACCATTTTGTGGGAGAACATTTAAAATCCTCTCTTCTAGTGATTTCAAAATATACAGTACGCCATTGTTAACCATAGTCACCCTACTATGCAAGAGAACACCTGGACATTCTTCCTATCCTAACTTTGCACCTATGACCAACCCCTACCTCCCCCTGCCATCCCAGACTCTTGGTAACAGCATTCTGCTTGCTACTTCTTGGGATCATTTTTTTTTTTTTAATTCCACAGTATAAGCAAGATGGTGCAGTACTGTTTTTTTCTCTATTTGGCTTATTTCACTTAACACAATGTCCTCCTCCAGTTCCATCCATGTTGCCCCTCATTCTGGTGCTTTTCCACTTGGGCTTCCAGACATTCTGGTCCCATCTCTCTGATTTTCCCTTGTATGTCTGAGAAGAGCAGAGATTGGGCAGAAATCTGACCAAGGGAGGACAAATAGGTTTTTTGAACTCCTGGAGGCCAGTCTGCAGCCAAATGTCCCTTTCTAATTAGAGACCAGGCAGGAGCCTGGTCAGAGGCCACCTTCCCCTGGGCAAGGCTGGCCGGCTGCCATAGCCCAGATGGCAGTGTCGTGGCAGCAGTGTCACGAGGATGCTCCTGAAAGTGGTCAGAGCTGTCAGCTCAGCTGCCATTTGGTATGAGTCCTTTTTTACTTACTTTCTTTCTTTTAAAAAAATTTTTTCTTTTTTTAGTTGTGGATGGACACAAAACCTTTATTTTATTTATTTTTATGTGGTGCTGAGGATCAAACCCAGTGCCTCATGCATGTTGGGCAAGTGTTCTACCACTGAGCCACAACCCCAGCCCCCCTTTTTTTCTTTTTTAAAAAGAAAATTTTAAACACCCATTTAAATATCTCTTCTTGATTTGTGGACTTTGTGTACAACTCCTTAGAAGTAGTAGAATTATATTCAGTTGTAGGTGGAGTGACTGAGGCTGTCTTGCCTGAGTACTTGCTAGGCTCTGAAGTTTTTCTAGCCCAGGATGACTATAGCCCCTGGCCACCCAATCTTGCCCGTCCAGTGATGGGTTTGGGAGAATGGATCTCCATGGTTCTTCCTCATCCAAATTTTTAGAAGTCTACCAACTTGTGATAGATTACTTACCCTCAAAAGCGAAAATAATATGTTTGAACAACAACAACAAAAATATTGAGCTGAGTTCTCCAAGAAAAATGAGTACAAACTAAATGTGGTAAAGGCATCTGCAAAACATTATACAGAGATCTTAGTTCATATGTAGATGCCAGTGTTGGAAAACTCAATTAAAAAAAAAAACACACTCTGTTTAGAGAGGGAGAAGGGGTGATTATCACTACTGAACTGCCTCAAATCACTTATAGAGGCTAATGTTTAAACTGAGGGAGGCATACCTTCATAACCAGAATTACAAGCTACTCCCACTCAAGTTGAAGATTAAGGGAAAATGCTCCCCAGGAAAGTCAAAGGCATAGCCTGAAAGTAGGAGTAGAGAGACCTGACTTGAATTTTGCCTTCTTCACTCATTAGTTGTATACCATCTGGCTGGCTTGTAGACTTTTCTTTTCTTTTTTTGGTACCAGGGGTTGAACCCAGGGGCACTTAACCACTGAGCCACATTCCCCAGCCCTTGATTTTATTTTTTATTTTTGAGACAGGGCCTCACTAAGTCTCTTAGGGCCTTGCTAAGTTTCTGAAGCTAGTGATCCTCCTGCCTCAGCCTCCCAAGTCACTGGGAATTCAGGCATGCACCACTATGCCCACCATCAGATTTTTAAACTTTTCTCAGTTTGCTCTTTGAAAAATTAGGGGAGAAAATAAAATAAAAACTCAATAGAAAAGAGAAAGAGAAAAAAGTATATAAGCAAGTGAAAAATAGAAACAATATTACCCAGTTCTCAGGATTACTAAATAATGAAATGAGATAATACATGTAAAGTACTTGGCATAGAGTGCTTGGCTCAGAGTGAGAATTCAGTCAATGGTAAGTTTCTGGTTTTGTTTTATTTTGGTACTGGGTATTGATCTCAAGGATACTCTACTTTTGAGCAACATTCCCAGTCCTTTTCGTTTTTTATTTTGAGACAGTTCTCTCTAAGTTGCTGAGGCTGGCCTCAACCTTGCAATCCTCCTTGCCTTAGCCTCCCCAAGTAGCTGGGATTACAAATGTGCAGCATCATATCCTGCTGTCAGTGGTAGTTTAAAAAGGAAAAAACAAAACCAGTCTTGGTTTTGCAATACTGAAGAACTCCCAGGTACAGAAAGCTGGGCATTCCTCATCAAGGTGATGTTTAAAGAATAAAGAAAGGAGCGGAGCGTGGTGGCACATGCCAATAATCCCAGGGCCTCGGAAGGCTGAGGCAGGAAGATTGCAATTGTAAAGCCAACCTCAGCAACTTAGATAGCCCCAAAACAACTCATCGAGACCGTCTCTAAATGAAATATAAAAAAGGACTGGAGATATGGCTAAATAGTTAAGCACCCTGGGGTTCAGTCCCCAGTACTCAAATAAATAAATAATAATACATTTTTTTTTTAAATAAAGGAAGGAGGGCCAGGATTGTGGCTCAGTGGTAGAGCACTTGCTTAGCACGCATGAAGCACTGGGTTCGATCCCCAGCACCACATAAAAATAAACAAATAAAATAAAGGCATTCTGTTTATCTAAAACTATAAAAAAAATTTTTAAAAATAAAATAAAGGAAGGAATTGCATTTATAGGACATAATCTCTATAAAGAGCCTGAAAACGATGTTTAAAATCTACTTATAAAATGGATATGTTGTTTGAAGGTTTAAAATATCACTAATTAATTTAAAACAAAACATTGTCTAATTTTTGAGGTTAAAAATACCCAGAATTTAAAAAATGCCTAGAGAAAAAACAGAAAAATAAGACAAGTTCTAGTTTTGCAGTGCTTTTAATGACCTAAGGTACAGGCCAAAGCCACCCTCCTGCTTTCTTTGTAGACTGAGGGCTTCATTGCTGGATGCTAAGCCCTTGTCATTAAGGAAAAAAGATCCTCTGGTGGCCAGATCAAAATTCCTAAAATATTGTTCCATTTAAACTGATAAAATTTGATTTCTGCTGTGACTTTTAAGAAAAAGAAAGGCACCCCACCAAGATGAGCCAGAAGCCTGATGAGCTCTCTCATTTCACGTAGAAAAACAGTTTCTGTTGTTATTATCACTACTATTATTATTAGTATTACTAGTATGTGTGTGTGTGTGTGTGTGTGTTTATACATTAAAAATATCAGGAGCTGGGCATGGTGGTGCAAACCTGTAATCCCCATGGCTCATGAGGCTGAGGCAGGGGGATGGCAAGTTCAAAGCCAACCTAAGCAAAAAGGGAGGTACTAGAATACAACAGACACTAGTATTGCTGTATGTATATACATGGCTGTATAACCAACGTGATCCTGCAATCTGTACACGTGGAAAAATGAGAATTCATACCCTATTTGAATCAAATGTATGATATGTCAAGATCATTGTATTGTCTTGAGCAACTAATAAAAAAAAAGGGAGGTACTAAACTCAGTGAAACCCTATTTCTACATAAAATTCAAAAGAAGGTTGGGGATGTGGTTCAGTGGTGAAGTGCCCCTGAGCTCAATCCCCGGTACCTCCCCCTAACCCACCCACCGCCCCCCCGCCCAAAAAAACAAGAGGATTATTTCTAGAAAAAGACAGTTCACATCCTTAGCATCATAATAGCCCCTTACAGATATTTGGAAAGAACAGGAACATCTTCCCACGTCAATACTCAGCTCAATCTTGGAATCCAAAGGCACCTCCAAAGAGATTCTGGGCGGAACCCAACAGAACCTTCTGTAGAACCCAATTTGATCTCCTGATGTTGGGGGGTCCATCTGGGGTCGTGACTGCTATGCAGCTGTACTGACCATTGTGTGCTCAGCAATAGCTCATAGTCACTCCTCTGAGCAGATGAGGTCAGGGCATTCCTGTGACGCAGGTTATGAAAACACTTCAGTCTGGGACCAAGGGGAGATGAACAACAAGGGGCTCACTATGTTGATGGCTCTTCCTTGTGTGGTTTACTTCATTATGAAGCCTAAATTTGGTGTTGAAGTGCTGACCTAAGCTCGATAACTAGCCTATTTAACACAAGAAGATAACCATGACTGAGAAGATTGGGGAACTGATGGAATCCATGAAGAATGTATATATAGATATGAAAAACAAAACTCCTTAAAGGTTAGGGGTGAAAGACGGTCAGCAAATCATTGTTTCTGGCTAGTAGGTGATATTTCTTTTATTCATTAGCCTGTTTAGTGGTGATACAATTTTGATTGGAGGACGGTTTTTATCACCAAAGAAAAATGGCAGGACCATGGGGGCTTGTAACCATCTTTCAACTTCATCCCCAATACCCTCTGTTCTGGTTTAGACTTCTGCTAGCCAGGTAAACCAGGAAGATGTCTACATCCTGCTGTGGAGAGAAATACAGACATTGTTCCTATCTGCTCCCACTCTCTCTGCTACTGTACGTACCAGTTAGCTCTGCCGCCTGACCCTTGGTGGTCCCAAACCCCACACTTCTGAGATCAGTCCTACTGGCTGTAAATGGCAGTGTATGTTGACTAATGGAAGCAATGATTTGACAATCCAAATTCTTCCTGCTCCTGTATGAATTTTTCACTTAGACTGTGACTATCTTATCATTAGGAGCTTTAAGGACATGATGGATCGCTGTTTTGTTCTGCACAAAGCAATCTGCTGCTGAGTCTCCAACCAATACAACATACAGGCAACACAAAGAGGTAACACAGTGGCAGCAACAATAGAAACTCACCTACATCTTGGGGTCTTGGCATCACTGGGTGAACAAGAGGAAGGGCCTCACAACACAGATGAGCCATCCTTTGACTCCGGTCTTTCTTTGTTGGTAGTCAGAAGTTGACTGCAATTGAATAATAGAACAAAAATGAAGCTTCAAAGTCATGGTGTGCTGCTGCTTCTGGGTCCCTTTAAGCAAGAAATAAGTGTTGAAGATTTTAATATGATCTAAAGTTTTATCCTTTTTTTTTTTTTTTTTTTTTTTGGTCTTTTAAGCGCATTCAAACACTCTTGGTTTGACTCTGTTGTCTTAATTTTCACATTCTCTCCCTCTGTTCCTACCTCTGGATTTCTATTAACCCACAAAGGAAAAAACAGGAGCTGGTTCAGAATCACACGTCCTAAGCCACACACAGGGGTCAGATACTCATGGATTTTGTATCCAGTGTATGGTGTCTCTAGATTAAATATTTTCAAAGGTAATGTGATGCAGGCTCCGATGCACAGGCTGTATTTGAGGATGCCTTGGTAATCCTATCAGCTAGCTTCATCTCCAAAATGCAGGCTGCCCACAGAAGTCGCGCCTGTAACTGTAACCAAATACCATTCGGTTTGGCAGCCTGGCTTCATTTTGTCATTGTGGAGTAACAGAAGGGAGACACTGCCATGGAACAACAAATCTATCCAATACTCCCTGGAGAGCCAGGTGGATGTATTATTTATAGTCAAGCTTAGGGTTGTGGTCCTTCCGGGAATGGGCATGAATTTGATGACCAGCTGTTACAAATTATTTATCCTGTAACTATTTTAAAAGCCAGTGGTGGGCGTCGGAGGTGTCTTTTTGAAAAACTGAGCAAACCAGTATCTGGAGAAGCACGGCTCAGTATTTTACCAGCAGCCTTCACTTGCTTTTCTTGCTGTTTGGTCAATGCTGTCTCTTTATCCACTGGTGGTCAGCAAATCCTTCTTTCAGCTGTGCTGATGTGGCCATGCCATCACCATCAAGGATGATCCAATTTGTGCTGTAAACCATGGACCTTGCTTGTGCTTTGGGAACACTAAGAAAACTCTTTTGTCAATTGGTCTTCTGAAAATAATTCTCATGATAAATTTTAAAACACCAATTTAAAGATATATAATTTAAAAAACAAGACTCACTGCTCAAACTTCCTCTTTTCCTAAACTTTCCATTTTTTATTATTAATTTTTAAAAATTTGTTCTGATTCATTAAACTTTCCAATTGAACTTTGACAACTTTTGCCCATCAATATGAAGGGCCAGAATATTTCATAGTATCAAATATTATCTACTTTTTCTAAAGACATGTCCTCCTCTCCCCTGTCCTCTACCCACTGCCAAAAGGAAGAATACTGATTTGAAAATATAATTTTTAAAAATAATAAGATTTTAAACCTGTGGTATATTGATACTTGATCTATGCTCTTCAAAATGATTTCTAAAAGTTATGATGTTGATAATAGTCTATCCACACATTAAGGAAAAAAATCAAGAATGAATTCCCCAAATCTCCACATGGTAGGATTACAGGTAAATTTTATTTTCAACTTAAAGTTGTTTCTTAAACTATTAAATATCTTTTGAGTATACCTACCAGGTGTAAGGCATTATGCTAGGTCCTGTAATCAAGGAGAAATAATGAAAATAACTAGGAGTGTGGACTTTAGTGCCAGGCTATTTTATAGGTGGGATCTACTACCCAGTAAACTGTCATCTTGGGCAAGTTCACTTAATTTCTCTGTTCCTCTGTAATATCCTCTATAAAATGAGGATACTAATAGCATTACCATATAGGATTGTTGTGAGCATTATCCAAGTTGATTTTTTTATATAAACACTTATAAACTGTATAAGTGTTTATATGGGGCACTTATTATGTGCTTAGTGCTGTTCTAATCACTTTACAAGAATTAATTGCAGAGAATCAAGAACACTGCATATTATTACGGTGATAAGTGCCTTGAAGGATAGGAAGAGACTACTGGGAGAAAGAAAGGAGGAAAGGGCTTTCTTGAGATAGGGTAGGCACGAAAGAGCTTTCTGAGGACTAGAATTTCAAGTTGAGCCCCAGTGATGCAAAGCCAGCCATGTCAAGAGTCAGGGCAGAGTGTTCTGGGCAGAGTGTTCTGGGCGGAGGGGACATGTGTGTGAGACCTGAGGCTGGGAAGGAACTTTGGGATTGGGGAAGTTGAAAATCTCCAGCATGGCGGTGGCAGTGGAGGTGAGAGAAACGGGGTGGGTGTTCCATACATATGACAATGGCAATGGACTTATGCTAGTGTGTGAAAGTAAGGAGGAATTAATCGTGATTCTTGGACATGCTTTCTGGTATTTTCCAAGTGTTTTAGAATAAAGATCACTCAATAATAAAATGACCCACAAAAAACAAAGGACGTGAATTAAATATACATATTACTTAAAAATATGAAAAGATGATTAGCTAAACATGAAAGGATGGTCGCCTCTGTTAGACTGTGCTGTTCTATGCTTTAAACACATTTGTGGTCAGCTAATGGTTATTGACTTTATGAACCACAGGTCATATTTGGCCACACCTCACACAGGAGCCTGTTCCTCCTGTGGCCCTAGGTCTAGAGAAAACCCAGAAAGTACAAAGGAGCAAAGACTCACTCAGATAACATGTATAGGAAGATACAGCTTCAGATTGGGCACCAAGACAACTGCTTTGTCTAGAAGATGCACTGTGCCCCCAAATTGAGCCTTGTCATAAATTTTTATATTTCATGCTATATGCATAGAAAAAGTCCCTAGTATGGTTCTAGTAAATGGAAAGATGCTCTGAAGTTTAGAACTGGGTGCAGAAGATGCCTGACTTTCATCCTCGTCTCTAGCGTGACCTCACCAGCTGTCTGCATGTGTGGGCTTGCAGATGTGCCTGTACACCAGTTTTTCAGAGTAACCCTAGAAAGGGAAGTCTTCTGGGCTTTGTACTTGGGAGAAGAGAAGCCTCCCACCACCACCACCACATCCTGAAGAGGTTGCATTCCCTTGCTTGTGGGAGAGAAAGTAGTCTTCAGCAATCTCTTGGCATCATTTAATAAGCACCTTAGAGCATAAATATAAGATTGGTTCATATTTGCTTGTCACAATTCTGTTTTTAAATAGTAACATCTCTGTATATTCTTTTATATAAAAAAGAAAATGAGCTGGGTGCAGTGGTGCACACCTGTAATCCCAGAGGCTCAAGAGGCTCAAGAGGCTGAGGCAGGAGGACCGCACGTTCAAAGCCAGACTCAGCAACAGCGAGGCCTTAAGCAACTCAGTGAGACCCTGTCTCTAAATGAAATACAAAAAAGGGCTGGAGATGTGCCCCAGTGTTAGTTAAGTACCCCTGAGCTCAATCCTCGATACCAAAAAAAAAAAAAAAACCAAAAAAGAAGAAAATGAAATGTCAATTGAAAGTTAATAAAACATCAAGCAGCAAAAGGCATGAGATCACCCAGACCAATACCCTCATTGCTGATTAAGTATTCTGGGGAGCAGAAGAAGGGAATGGCTTTCCCAAGAAGAAGGCAGTTCAATGTGTAGGGTAAAGCACATGACCTCACAGTCTTGGGGACAGCAGGACAAGAGTTTGAATCCTGGTACTGCCACTTTCTAGTTTCACAATCTGGGGCAAGTTACCTAACTTGTCTGATCCATATTTTTCTACTTTGTAAAATGTGAAATTTTTAAAAGATTGGTGTAAGAATAAAAAGAACGTTTTCTTAGTGCAGTATCTGTCATATCCAATAAATGGTACCCATTACTAAAGAACCTAAGTCCTGGGTCTATAAATCCTCCCCAACCCTCACCCCAATACAAACAATCCTGATGAATGAGTTACTTATATGGAAATTTATACAGTAGTGCTTTCTAATGTAGTAGCAGTGCTTTCTAATGTGATGTGGCTGGGCACAACAGTGCATGCCTTTAATACCAGCAGCTGGGGAGGCTGAGGCAGGAGGATCACAAGTTCAAAGCCAGCCTCAGCAACTAATAGGTAGAGCACTGGCCTAGCAAGCTAGCACAAGGCCCTGGGTTAATCCCTAGCACTGAAAAAAAATTACCTAAAGTCTCTCAGTATTTTAAAGATTGAGTATTTTTAGTTTTTTTTTTTTTTTGCTAGAGTTATTCAGCAGGATTTCTTTTTCTTTTTTTTTAATTAATTTATTTTTTTATTGGTTGCTCAAAACATTACAAAGCTCTTGATATATAATATTTCATACATTAGATTCAAGTGGGTTATGAACTCCCATTTTTACCCCAAATACAGATTGCAGAATCACATCGGTTACACATCCACATTTTTACATGATGCCATATTAGTGACTGTTATATTCTGCTACCTTTCCTATCCTCTACTATCCCCCCTCCCCTCCCCTCCCATCTTCTCTCTCTACCCCATCTACTGTAATTCATTTCTCTCCTTGTTTTTGTATCTTTTATCTCATATAGTTAAAAAATTGAAATGTAAGTGTGTTATAAGTTATCCCATGATAGAAAAATATTATTTATTAATACGTCCCTAACACCTTTCTTGTAAAAACCACCAAGCTCTTTAAATAGTATTAAATTAGACACCCCTACACACATGATTTTGAAGTAAATATTACTTAAGCTCATGCTGAAACGCCAACTTTCATTTGGCATTATGAATTGTGTTAAAATACCGGAAGTAACCATATGAAAGGTAAACAATCAACATTTAGACTTTTAAGATAGGCTTGGGTAGGCTTAATAAGCATTAATTATTTATGACTTGAAACACCTCAGTGAAGTATTTCTTTATCCTTTCAAGCAATGTCATCATCTCAGAGATGGAAACTCAGTACAACGCTAAACAATTTAGGACAGGAAACAATTACCTGCTTGAAAGATAACAGCACTTTGCATCTAATAACTCTTTTTCCACCAGGAGTACCTAGTCACATTACAAATTAATTAAGCACTCGGAGGGACATAATAAGTATCTCCCTTTAACTTTATGGAACAGATTGAGGAAGAGGAAGCCATTTAGATAAAATGACACAGCAGGTCACTGGCAGTGAGGATTTAGTCCCTTGAAATAGAATATTTGATGGGAAGTTAAGGAACATTTGTTGGAGACCTACTGTGTGCTAGGCACTTTGTATATATCACTTCTGCAATCCTCTCCACAGCTCCCAAGGGAAATAGCATTCCTTAGGGTAAGAAATGAACTTTTAGGAGCAGAGATAGGTTAGGTCAGTCTGATTCCAAAGCCACTGATTTCCACTCTGGTTAGACCATGCATTACAAAGAGGAAGAAGAAACAGAAGTCATGGGACTCATCAAAGTTATACTATTAAAAAAAAAAAAACTGGATTGGTTATTGTGTTAGTTTTTTATTGTTGCTGCAACAAATTGTTAAAGAACAAAATCAATAAGCTGAGTTTAAAGGTCTAATTGGCTTTTTTTTTTTCTTAACACCAAGATCCAACTGGATTTATTGTGCAAACAAGGGCAAATGAACAAAAGTCTCTTACCTTCAGATATTCTCCTTAAAAAAAAAAATGGCTGATCTCTATAAAAGGTACAGACAAAATGTTGATCTCTTGTTCTAATTGGCTTTTATTAGAGAGTCATCTGCAAAATACTGAGCTGGGTGGAACAGATGGGCTTTACAGGAAGAAAATACTAAAGAAAGTAGAAACAAGGAGCAAAAAATGGATTGGTCATTTCAAAGTTACTTTTCCTATCAGGTTAAAGCTGAGGTTGTTTGGGTCGCTTTGGATTAGTTCCTGTGAGTTTTCTGGCCCATTTCTAAAGTCACCTTGATGACATGGCACCTAGCATGAGTGACTCCATTCTGTTTTGGTGTGGTTTTCTGGAGCCCAACTGATGGAGCTCAGTACAAAATAATAGCCCCCCCATAAATTTTATTTAACAAAATTATTACAAATTGTGGCATAAAGCAACACAAATACATTGTCTTTCAGCACTGGTGACTAAAAGTCTAAAAATGGCTCAATGGACTAATATCAGGGTGTAGGCAGGGCTGTCTTCCTTCTGGAGGCTCCAGGGGGAATCCATTCCCTGTCTTCTCTCACTTCTAGAGACTGTCTGCATTCCCTTCCTCCATCTTTAACCTCTCTTCCTACCATATCCAAGCTCCACATTCACGCTGCGACAATCTCAAACTGCTGCTTCTTTTCTTTTTAGTTTTAGATGGGCACAATCACTTTTTAAAGTTATTTATTTTTATGTGGTCCTGAGGATAGAACCCAGTGCCTCACACATGCTGGACAAGCGCACTGCCACTGAGCTACAATCATAGCCCTAATCTTAGGCTTCTTATAGCTCCCCAGGCTCACCTGGTGTTTTATGTCCCCTTGTCTTTGAATATACTTCTGACTTCTCTACCTGGAGTGACCTTCCTCCCTGGCCTCCTTGACCTGGGGTAGCTATTGCTTCCTCCTCTGCCATGTCCCCACAATCTTGGAATTAATTGTTTCATATCTATGTTTGTCCTGAGCCTACCTATACTCCCAACCTCGGAATGTAGTGGGGATTCAACATTTATGTCACAGAATTGGAAATGTTCCTGAATGTATCATAGAGATGAACATTGGAGACATTAGAGGGTCCAGAGGGAAGGAGAATCCTCTAAAAGAGGAGTTTGGATGTCATTGAATGAAGGGAGGAAGCTGGTCATAAAGCTGGGGACCCTGACATTCCTCTAACCTGCACTAGGGCAGCTGAAGGGTGGAAACCACCCCCAGGGACTTCCAGAAATAAAGGGGGGAAAGGCTGCTGGCATTTAGGATGGCAGGTTGGGGAAGGAGTAAGGTAGAAAACAGTTCTGTTCAAAGAGAAATGATCTTGACAAAAATGTCAACAGGGTCCACATTAAGAAACACGGCTCTCTGAAATAAGCCAAACTCAGAAGGTCAAGGGTCAAATGTTTCCATTCATGTGTAAGCAAGAGAGGATAAAGGAAAAGAAAAGTGGAGGGAGAGAAGGGTCAGGGACTTCTGAAAATCAGAGGGAGATCAGTAGAGGAAAAGGGACCAGAGGATAGAAGGCAAGTGGTGCTGGCCAAGTTATATTGTTCTGTTGTGTGCATGGATGAATATGTAACAACAAATACCACCATTATGTACCACTGTAATGCACCAATAAAAAAAATGTGGAAAGAAAAAAAAAAACACTGCTCTAAAGATAGTTTGTTTTTTTTCTGAGAGATCACAAATAGTCTCTCTTTGGTGCCTCAGGTGAGTGTGAGGTACAGTCAGTGATGAGGACCAGCGTAGAATCCGCTCCCTGAAGCATTCACTGTACAAAATAGGGCTGGGTTGTGGCAGTGGTCGTGTGTTCCTGAGTTCAATTCCTGGTACCAAAAACAAAAACAAAGGGAAAAAAAACTGATATGGAACCAGGTGCCTTGGTGCATGCCTGTAATTCCAGAGACTCAGGAGGCTGAGGCAGGAGGATCACAAGTTCTAGGTCAGCCTTGGTAACTTAATGAGGCCCTAAGCAATTTAGTGAGAGACCCTGTCTCAAAATAAGAATTAAAAAGGGCTGGGGATGTAATTCAGCGGTAGAATGCCCCAGATTCAATTCCCAGTACCAAAAAACAACAAATTGAGTTGGACTTTTAGCTCTACTTCTTATTAATTGAGGACCTTGGATTAGTCATCTAAATGCCCTGAACCTCAGTTTCATCATCCACAAAATGGGGACAAAGGGTATTGTGGGAATTAAATGAGGTAAGTATATAAGCTTCCTGACTCATTCGTCTGACACAGAGTGGGAGCTCAATTTATGGTAAATCTTTTTTTCTTCTCTCCTTCTCTTCCCTTAATGAAAGGCATAAAACGGTGGATCTAAGAAATTTGAGAAAACTGACCTGAACAGAGCCTGTATACCTCAATTGATAGAGGGGAGACCATCTCTAATGCTTCCAGATGGTTTTACAAGGTGCTGAAGACAAAAATCTGTCTTAAAGAAAGCCTGTGGTCTGGGTGGAAGTCATATAGGTTGTAAGTACAGGAATGAATAGAATTATGACGTTGACATGTTAGTGCTGCTCAAATTCTCAAAAGTTCTACCCTTTTCTCCAGCATGTTAACAAGTATCTTTCAATAGCCACAAGTCCAAGGTCCTCTGCAGATACCAAAATCTACTGATGCTCAGGCCCCTTAGATAATGATATAGTGTTTGCATATATCCCATGCACATCCTCCTATAAATCACTTCTAGGTTACTTGTCACCAGCCGTCCATGAGTTGTGTGTGGGTCACTGCACATCAAAGCCTAATGGATAGAAACATCTGGTGTCTGGGAATGACCAGTGGACATTTTCTCTGATCAATTGCCCAGGGATATTGTGAACCTCTATCCTGCTCTGCCATGTCCCACACAGCACCTGAGATGGGCGTGACCTGCTAAGATGACAATCAGCCTGCTGACTGCAAGACCTCTGGAAGCAAGACACTGCCCTTGAAACCTTTTCCCTGCCTTTGATGTACCCCCTTAAATAAAACACATTTCCTTCGTCTAGTTCCAGTTCTTGTGTGGACTGGATGTATCAGGGGCTCTGCTTTTGTAAATATATTTCTGACTCTTTGTCTTTTGTTCTTCACTAATTATTTTAGACTTTAAGTTTTCAGGAGGCTTACACCCTCCTCGGCAGGAAGAAGAACCCCCCAATGAGACACTGCCCATCGACCCTCTTAGTTACTTATAATACCTAATGCAATGAACATACTATGTAAACAGTTGTCACACTATATTGTTTGGGGAATAATGACAAGAAAAAAAAGTCCATACATGTTTGGTAAAGACAAAAATTTCCCCTTGTAACATTTTCAATATATGATTAGTTGAATCTGGTTGATGCTGGATACAAATGCTGACAACATGCGTGGGATGACTATACCTGGCTTCTTGGGAGGAATTTGACCTGAGAAGTGAGTCAACTCTCAAAAGTTACTTAGTTCTTCATGTCTCTAAAACCAGAATCCTATCAAAGTCATATTGATAAAAAAAAATAAATAAATGGGAAGAGTCTTATCTGAGATGGTCTAGAGACTAAGGTAGAAAGAGTTCCATGGGATAACAATTTAGATTCGTATGATTTGCCTGTCCAAGGGAACCTCTGGGTACATTTGCAATCCCATAATTAAGACTGATAATAGCATCGTAAAACAGGGGCATAATCTTCAGAGATGAACACATCTGAGTAAGCATGCTATCCTAAAGGCAAACTGACTCTTAGAAATTAAGACACATGAAAGACTGCTAGCTAGTCATGAGAGGACCCAGCCTCCTTTCAAGCAATCCACCCCTAAGTGACCTTAGGAACAATAAGGTAGTAAAAAGGTTTAATTGGACAACTTGCAACTTCTTTTGCACATGTGAGTCAAGAGCACTTGATTGCTTTTGCTGACAGGTAGCCTCTAGATCTTCCCATTGATGTTTTAGTTTGTACTATTTAAATACTGTGAAGCTAAAGTTCGTATGTGGGCTCATCGGGGTCACTTGAAGTTCCATTGTATAGTGCTAATCCTTGGTTTTGTTTTGTTTTGTTTTTTTGAAAAGTTATTTTTAAATTTTGCAACTGTAAAAATATAAGCCAGAAGATTAATATCTTTCATGTGCTGAATGTAATGGAAATGTCTTTCAAAAATGAGAGTGAAATGAAAGCGACAGCCACCCCAGGTTAAGAAGGCCAGGGAGGAAGGTCACTCCAGGTAGAGAAGTCAGAAGTGTATTCAAAGACAAGGGGATATAAAACACCAGGTGAGCCTGGGGAGCTATAAGAAGCCTGAGATTAGGGCTATGGTTGTAGCTCAGTGGCAGTGCGCTTGTCCAGCATGTGTGAGGCACTGGGTTCTATCCTCAGGACCACATAAAAATAAATAATTTTAAAAAGTGATTGTGCCCATCTAAAACTAAAAAGAAAAGAAGCAGCAGTTTGAGATTGTCGCAGCGTGAATGTGGAGCTTGGACATGGTAGGAAGAGAGGTTAAAGATGGAGGAAGGGAATGTAGACAGTCTCTAGAAGTGAGAGAAGACAGGGAATGGATTCCCCCTGGAACCTCCAGAAGGAATTCAGCCCTGCCTACACCCTGATATTAGTCTACTGAGCCATTTTCAGACTTTTAGTCACCAGTGCTGAAAGACAATGTATTTGTGTTGCTTTATGCCACAATTTGTAATAATTTTGTTAAATAAAATTTATGGGGGGCTATTATTTTGTACTCTCTTTCTGCTTTTAAGATTGCCTCTTTGAGCCAGGCGTATGCCTATAATTCCAGCAGCTCTGGAGGCTGAGGCAGGAGGATCTAGGGTTCAAAACCAGCCTCAACACGTTATTGAGGCCCCAAACAACTCAGTGAGACCCTGTCTCTAAATAAAATATAAAAAAAGGGCTGGAGATGAGGCTCAGTGGTTAAGCACCCCTGGGTTCAATCTCCTGGTACCAAACAAAACAAAACAACCAAAAAACGATTGCCTCTTTGTCTTTTGTGTTTTGTATTTTCATTATCATAAATCTAGGTGCAAATTTCTTTTTCTTTAAAAAAATCCTGCTTAAAATATTGTTTGTTTCTCATCTTAGAATTTTGACTGGTTGTATGTTAGATCTTCTCAGTCTATATTTCTCTCTCATATGAAATTTTTTTTGAGTTCTGACTTACAGTTTACTACTTCTTTCTTTAGCCACATCTAGTTTGCTGTTAAGCATGTTCATTGAATTTCAAATTTCAACTATTATGTCTTTATTTCTTTTTTAAGTCTAGAAGTTCTATTGGGTACTCTTTTAAACCTGTTGGCTATTTTTTTCAGTACTTTATTCTTATATTTTTAATCTTTTATTTCTTTTTCTCTTTTGGTACTGGGTATTGAACCCAGAGTGCCTAACCACAGATCCACATCCATAGCTCTTTTTAAAAATTTTTATTTTGAGGTAAGTTCTCATTAAGTTGCCTAGGGCCTTGCGATCCTCCTGCCCTAGCCTCCTGAGTTCCTGGGATTCCAAGCTTGTGCCACTGTGCCCAGCAGATTTTTAAAAATATATTAAATATACTCATCAAAAATATATTAAACATACTTACCTTATAATCTGTGTTTGATAATTCAGTTACAAAGTCTTCATGGGCCTGATTCTGCCAGGTTTTTTATTTGTTTTTGTTGCCTGATGATTCTTGTTTATCATATCTTGTTGCTTTGCATGAATTGCAATTTGATTGATCAGTCACATTTTTTGGAACTTTTCCTGTGTAAATTTATTTGGTCCAAACAAACTGGGCTCCTCTAAGAGGTATTTGATTTACCTCTTACTTTCTAGCTCATTGACAAAATTTATAGTTTTTTTTTTTTTTTTTTTTTTTTAGTTTCTAAAGCATTTTAAGTTGTTTTCACTGTGAGAATTGGATGGGGCATATAATTAATTACTGTCAGAAATGGAAGCCTATGGGAGGATTTTCTTATTTTTCATCCTGAAAAATTCCACATTTCCAGAAAAGAGAAAATAATCATACACCAATAGTATATATAAGAATTATATACATCTCTCTCTCCATGTATCTTCACCCAGTCCCAGTTCTTAATATTTGGTTTGTATTTCTTATTCTCTCTCAGTTTTGTGCTGAATTGTCTGAATATAAGTTACAGAAGTCATGTTCTTTACCCTTAAATATTTAACCTGCATTTTCAAAATATTAATTCTCCTGTATAGCCATAATTCCATGTCAAACCTGAGATAATAACAGTATAGTAATTCTATAATATCATCTAATATATAGTATGTATTTAAATTTCTCAGTTATCTCTAATATGTATTTTATAGTCTTCCTGTCTTTCCCAAGACTCCATCAAGATTCATGTCCATTTTTTAATTTGTTTTTCGTGATATTGACTATTAAGAAGAGGCTGGCATAGATGTCTTAGAAAATGTCTCAAATTCTGGATTTATTACAGAGTGCTTTTTAAAAAGTATAAATCAGATGAAATTATTCTCATGTTTAAAACCTTTTGCTGACTTCCTTCAATGCTTAGAAAATAATGTCCAAACTCATTACCCTGCCTTATGAAGGCCTGCATGACCTCTTGCATGTTCTTCTCTTCTGCTCCAGTGGCCTTCCACAAAGCTTATCCTCACGGAACTTTGCATTAGCTGTTTCCTTTGCCTAACTTGCTTTTTCCCCCCGAAATTTGCAGAAGACTGGCTCCCTCTTGTAATTCAAATCTCAGTCTGGGTATCTCAGAGAGGCCTTGACCCTAAAATCTAAAGTAGTCTTTCACTCTGTTTTGCTCACAACTGTATTTTCAGTATCTAGACCATTTCTTCACCCACAGCAGAAACTCCATAAATGTTTGCCAAAAACCGTAATGCATAAGGAAAAGGCTGAGGAATGAATCCAAGCCAGTCTTTTAAAAGCTTGGGGAACAGCCTAAGTAGAGGGAGCTGCCAGGAAGGAGGTCCTAAGACCTTGAAGTTTGGTCTATTCCAGGGCCAGAGGAATGCCTTGTGTACTTGGAAAGAAGTCAGATATGAGGACAGGAGTAGAGAGGTAGGCAGGGCAAGATGGCTTAGGTTTTGTGATCCATGGTAGGCGTCTGGATTTTATTTAAAATCAAATGGGAAGTCACCAAAATTTTCAAGTAAGAGGATAACATCATCCGATTTATACGGCCTGAAAGATAATTTAAGAGATCAGGAAGATGGAGGTAACTAATATCAGAAATAGGAAGTCACGTCTGTAAGAAGGTTTGTGGTGGGGGTGGGGGAGGGGATAATGATTTTTTTGGACATGCAGAATTTGACATATTACACTTCCTTTGTGTCTTTCATAGTATCAATACCCTCAAAGAATTTATGAGTCAAAAGGAATATAATATATACCTCTGAAATAGTATAGCTAGTTAATTCAGCTATTGCTTTTAAGAACCTGATATTAAAGGTGGTTGTTGATATTAATGCTAATAGGTATCATGTATTGAGCAGTTTCTGTATCAGGCCCTAAGTCAACTACCTCATAAACCTTACCTCACTGAAGCATCATTAAAACTCTAACTAGAAGGGACCTTATCTGTGTTTTACAGGTGAAGAAACGAAGATTAAAGAAGGTATGTCACTTGTTCAAAGTCAATCTGCAGAGTTGGGCAGAGTTGAAATTCAAACCCAAGTCTAGTTTGAAGCCAATACTTTAAACAATTTGCCTAATAAGAAATGTTACTTGGATTACTAGATATGACCCATCATTCAGAAAGCTGTTTTTTTTTTCTTTTTAATATTTATTTTTTAGTTGTAGGTGGTGGACACAATATCTTTATTTCATTTTTATGTGATGCAGAGAATCCAACCCAGTGCCTCACACGTGCTAGGTGAGCACTCTACCACTGAGCCACAACCCCAGCCCCCCCCCCCCCTTTTAAGCATATCTCTAACCCTGTAAAACATTTCAATTTCATTTTAGTGCAGAAATACCCACTTGAGAAATAACGTAACATCAGATTCTTTACACCGGAGAGACTGTAGTGCCGAAGAATCTGAGACCTATTTTTTGGTCAATTCGATATGGAGAAGTGAATAGAAATAAAACGTATTCTTGGTGTATTTGGAATGCAGCTGCTGAAACTGACGCAAACTGCCAACCAATTTTCCTGGGAACCAGCGATCCTACAGCAAAAAGAAGTTTGCTTTTCCAACAGCTGGACACGCTAGAATTGTGACACAGAGAGTCAAGAACTGAGGATGCCTTGTTCAGACTTTCACACGGGTCCCTCTGTTCCTTTCACAGAAGTCCTTCTACATCCGGCATCTGCCACTTGGAATACTCTTTCTCTAGGGCGGGACCCAGACTTCAGGGAAGGAGGCACTTGCCTGGGGCTCCCATCCTTTAAAGGGGTCTAAGCTATACCCTATCTGAACTCCGCACGGTACTTATTGTTCCACTTTTCCGTGTCTAGAGAAGAACTAAGTGGAAAAGAAACTTCAATTTGGTGGTTGAGGAGAGGACCCCGGTCCGAGGGTACCGAGCCCCGCAAGTGCCGGTTCAGCCAGGCTCGCAGGTCCTGGGCTGGGGAGCCGGGAGCGGCGATCCGGGGGCCCGGGGCCAGGAGCTGGGAGCCGGGAGCGGGCGAAAGCCCCGCCCCACTCCGCCTCCGGCCATTGCCATTGGCTGGTCCGAAAGACGCGGGGCGTTGTCTGTTTGAATGGGAGCGCCTGAAGCTGGGGCGCAGGCGCAGAGGAGCGCCAGCGCCGAGGGCTGACGGCGTTGTGGGACCCCTGGGTGGCGGAGGGACGCACTGGGGAAGTGAGGGGCGTCCAGAACTCTGGCCCACGTGACCTTCCGGGGGCGGGCGCAGGGGGCGCGCGCCTGCCTCCCGCGGTGCCCCTGCCTGGCTCGCCCGCGGCGGCGCGCGGACCCGCCTGAGGGAGGGGCCCTAAGCCCCCGCCTGTCGCCCGGGGCAGCTGCTTCAGCTCCGCGGAGTGCTCCGCACAATAGTTACCTGCCGGCCGGCTGGAGGTGAGTTGTGCGGAGCTCTGGGACCGAGGCGTTGAGGGGCCCCACAGGGAGCGCGGGGTGGGGTGCGTGAGTGTGGGAGTTGGGGTAGGCTCCTGTGTCGGGAATCTGGGGGCGACCTTCTTTGTCCCTTGAGGGCCGAGCGCGGTGCGGGGCTGAGGGGGCGGGGTGGCTCTAATCTGTGGGCCCTGCGGGGGACAAGACGTCCCGAAAGCCATCTCCGGGTGCCGAGCCGCCCGCGCCAGTGCGGGAGCTCAGTTGCTTTCTTGTGTAAAAACTTTTTCCCCCCAATTTTAAAAAATTTGTTCTAATTAGTTAAACATGACAGTATTTTGACACATCATACACAAATGGAGTATGAATTCTCATTCGCCTGTATATAGAGTTACACAGGAAAACTTTTTAATGAGGGTAAGACTTGAAGAGCTTCGTTCCTTAGATTCTTTAAAATAAAAATTATGCCAGGGTACAGTGACTACTCGTGTATTCTGAGCGTAGTGGACAGTAGATTTGAAATACGAATCCCTTGGAATCTAATCGTAGGCGCGTCGCCGTCACTTGCAGTCGGGCGCTTGATAGCTAAACTCTTGAGCACCAACTGGTCAGTTTTCTGTTGAGAAAATGAAATTGGCAATTGCGGCAAACAAGTTTAAAATCTTAAGATAGCCTTTTCTTGAAATCTGCAGACTATCTTCAAAGGTTATGTTTTAAGGATAACCAGTTGGGTAATTTTAACTAGTATCACTTGAACTCTGTTAAAGAAAACGAGTGAGGGTGGAAATTGTATTTCCCTTAATGCATAATTTAACCGTGGTAGAATTAAGAGAAGTAGGTTCTTGGTTTTCCTCTCTGTTGGCTGGTGTTGGTGCCTCGCGTGTGTTGGAAGCGAACATGACCAGCCAAGCTGATTTTCAAATTGCCACTTTAGAACTATGCACCTAAGATTTCCGGACTGATAATAGCCAGTGTGTTGGCGTGGGTCCTCTCTATTGAGGAGCAGCTTTGGTTTATAAGTGAAATAGGGACCTACTGTTGGTCTTCTTGGTATGCGTTAAGGAAGGGTAGGAGTTTAGGGGTGAGGGAGGGTCTCAGACCTACTCTTCTTTACTCCTTTCCGTGGATTCCTTTCGGGAAGCAGTTTCTCAGGCTGTTGTTTATAATTTGAGGAGTGAACTGGTTGTGAAGTAAAGGATTGTGTGATATTCCCTTAGAGGCATATGCCTAAAATCCTCTTTGACAGTTTAGTCGTATTTTCTTCCTTTATTCGATCAGCCAAGTAGTGTTACAAACGTTTTAATTGAAATCTGAGACTTGGTAATAGGCTGAATTACAACAGTGATAGGATATACTAGTTTTCAAAGTTCTAGTTTTCAAAATGGCCTCTTCTTTAAGCATAAAATATTTCTAAGATTTACTTAAAAAGTGAAATTTGTAAATTTTTGCAGTTCTAAAGTTGAAAACTTGACATGGATTTAGACTATTCCAAATCTAATATATGTATACTATTTTATAATAATAACAACAGCTATTTCATTACTTTGTTCTTTATTGAGAATTTTTGTTATGTCCCAGAGCCAGGCACTGGGTCAGGTACTTTACAAATCCTATCTGTAGTCATCACAACACATTGTTAAGTATAATTATGCTCACTCCACCTCTGAGAATTTCACTTAAGATCATATAACTCTGTTCTGGGATTAAAACCATGGCTTGAACTCAAACATGTTGTAATGCTTGTATTTAAAGCTCAGCATGTGCCTGGATCCCATTTGTGGTACATAATTCTACTTAAAGATGTCTCTAGGTCTTGTGTTTTATTGTGAACGCTGCAGAAATATTTCCATCCTTCTTTTAGAACTACTGTCTTGCTTTCATTGTCATCTAAATTGCCTGACATTTTCAATATCCTTTTGTCATTTTTATTAAAAAAATTTATAAATTAAGAGTAAGACTTTTCTGAGTAATTTGCATGAATATGAATGTACTCTTTACCATAGAACAAGAAAGTATTAAAGTACAGTTTTCTGACTAGTATAGCATTCTTTGCTGCTTCATAGTTCCTATCTTTTTCCCAGACATGAAATCAATAAGTTCATTGGACGTGTGCAAAGCAGTGTGCTTGATGTTGTGCAGTGATAGGAGGCTTCCTCTTCAGTAATTGTTTTTAGTGTATATTTCTGCCTGTCTCCTCACCTGCTTTGTATGATGCTGCAGTTTATCTTCCTACTACAGATCCAATTTTCCTTTTTATTTGTTTAAAAAAAAAAAAAACTACAATGTTCCCCATTGTATAAATACAATGCCAAATATGTACTTCAGCCACATAGTCAGAGTCTTACAGTTTGGTACTGTTCTGTGTTTTCAGACATCACTTTGATTCCTCCTAACCCAGTATTCTTATCCTAAAACACAGTATATGTGTTCCTACCTTCTTGCTTTTGCTTGAGTTGTTTCCCTTGACTGGAATATTTGCCTTCCTTCATGGTGCAGTACAGATTTTCTTGCTTCCTAAAATCTTTCTCTGGTCCTTTTTCATTAGAATTTTTTGTTCCATATCATCATGTAACATTATTGAGCTGAATAGAAACATTTATTTTCTCACAGAATAATGATACTTTTTGAGAAGACAGGTATATTTTCCTATGAAGAATCTTTTTTTTGTATTGGGATTCTTTACCACTGAGCTATATCCCTTTGGAATGCATTATAATTCTTATTACATATATAGAGCACAATTTTTCATATCTTTTGTTGTCTATATAGTATATTCACACCAATTTGTATCTTTTAAAAAAAATTTGAAACAGGCTCTTGCTAAGTTGCTTAGGACCTCAATAAGTTATCGAGGCTGGCCTCAAACTTTTGATCCTTCTGCCTCAGCTTCCTGGGTTGCTGGTTGTGCACCACAGTGCCTGGATTCTATGAATGAATTCAAACTCTTTAGGGGCTCTTTTTTCAGCTTTTATAATTCTTTTGCATTTGAGATTGATTTCTGCTTAGAAATGTATTTGAAACCAGGTTTTACTTTTTAAAGCCCTTGTATTACAGAAACATATTTATGTCATTTACTGACTGAAAAACAATACTCAGTAGAAAGGACACTTCTATTCTATTTACCTATTTGGCTTTTAAATGATCATATCTGTGTATATTGAGTGATTGAAGCTGGTGGTTAACCAGTACAACAATCCCCAGTTGTCCATGGAGGATACTTCCAAGGCCTCTGTGTAGTGTTTGGTACTATCTGAGGTTTTAGGCATCTAAGGTGTGTGTGTGTAAATATGCTAATAAAAATCTTTATAAAACTATATTTTTTTCTGTATAGAAACATGTATGTAAACTTTAATTTATAAATTAGATGTAGTAAGAAATTAACATCAACAATAAAATACAACAATTATAACTATAATGAAATAAAATTGCCAACATCTCTACTCTTGCACTTTGGAACCAATATAAAGTAAAATAAGGGTTACTTGAAATCAAGGGGTGTAATACTGGGATAGTCAGTCTGATAACCAAGATAGCAGTTACTGAGTGATGGATGGGCAGGTAATATATACAGCATGGATACAGTAGACAAACTGATGATGATTCATAACCTGGGTGGAGCTAAAATATTTCATCATGCTACTCAAAATGGTGTTCAATTTAAACCTTATGAACTTCTGTTTTCTGGAGTTTTCCATTTAATGTTTTTGGGCTGTGGTTGATTGTTGGCAACTGAATCTAGGGAAAGTGAAATCACAGATAAGGGAGGACTATAGCAATAAAAGATCGTGGGTCAGTGGGGCACAGTGGTGCATGCTTGTAAACCCAGTGGCTCAAGAGACTGAGGCAGGAGGATCATGAGTTCAAAACTAGTCTCAGCAAAAGCGAGGCTCCAACAACTCAGGGAGAACCTGTCTCTAAATAAAATACAAAAGAGGATTGGGGATGTGGGTCAGTGGTTGAATGCCCCTGAGTTCAATCCCCAATACCCACTCCCTCCATAAAAAAGACTATGGGTCATGTTCTGTGGAGACTTGGTAACTAGTTTTTCTCAAAGTTGTATACTTCTCATTATTTACTAGTAGTTATTTCTCTTTTTTTCTGTTATAGTAATGTGTTCATAAGATTATTTATTTTGAATTTATTTTTTGAGCTGTTAATTGTATCATGTTTGTCCAATTTGTATAGGCCCTAAAAAGATAAAATTTCAATTCATTTTTATTTATTAACAAAATGATTATGGATAGGAAAATGGAATGACATAAATATGTATATATTTAGGTTGGTCTTTCTTTTTTGGTAGAAATTGGGCTTAGTTTGAATCCTTAGTATTTTTATAATCTTTTGTTTTTATACCAAATTGTCATTTTGATATTGACTATATAATCGGGGTTAACTAAAGTTTTGAATCTTTTTTAAAAAGTCATAGTATCTTTTTTTTTTTTTTTTTGTACCAGGGATTGAACCCAGGGACACTTAACTACTGAGCCACATATCTCTAGCCTCTTTTTGTATTTTATTTAGAAACAGGTTCTCACTGAGTTCCTTAAGGTCTTGCTAAATTGCTAAGGCTGGCTTTGAACTCTGGATCCTCCTGCCTCAGTCTCTTAAGCTGCTGGGAGTACAGGTATGAGCCACGGCACCCAGCTTCATTGTATCTTTTATAACTTTGATTTTCTAATACTTCTATGTATCCAATTTTATGTGCTAATAATTATCTAGAAATACGTGTGTGTGTGGGGGGCTTAAATCTACAATATTCTACCATTGAGTTACATTTCCAGTCATTTTTAAAAAAATTTTATTATGCATTCATTCACTGGCACTGTGGATTGAACTCAAGGCCCTCTACTACAGATCTAAAACCCTAGTTCCCCTTTGTTTTTTGTTTGTTTATGTTTTTTTGAGACAGTGTCTGATTAAGTTATCCAGGCTGGTATCTAATTTCCATCCTCCTGCCTCAGCTTCCCAAGTAGCTAGGATAATAGCACCTGTTTTAGAAATCATTTTTTTATTATGCAAGAGTCAAGTCAAAACTCTTTTCAAAAGATTATTCATTTTATTAATAGATTAAAAAGACTATTATCTATTTAAAATAGTTTTATAGGATATAAAATTAACACTGTTCTTACTCTGGAGTTCAGTTTGATGAGAAATAAAACCAAGGGAAAAAATATTGTTTACAAGTATAGTATAAGACCTTTCTCCTTTAGTTGAACATATGTGTATTATTTTTTTCTTTTTGCAGTACTGGTATCAAACCCAGAGCACATTAGGCTCTACAGCTGAGCTATGTCCAATATTAATATGTCCAAACATATTAATATTCCTTTTAAAAATATTTTTAGCTGTAGATGGACATAATTTATTATTTATTTATTTTTATGTGGTGCTGAGGATTGAACCCAGTGCCTCACATGTGCGAGGCAAGCACTCTGCTGCTGAGCCCCTTGAAGTACATTTTTTTAAAATATTTATTTTTTAGTTTTATGTGGACACAATATCTTTATTTTATTTTTATGTGGTGCTGAGAATCGAACCCAGTGCCTCATGCATGCTAGGCGAGTGCGCTACCACTTGAGCCACATCCCCAGCCCTTGAAGTACATTCTTTAGGATTATAAATTTGCTTAAGAATAACTTTAGTGATATAGTTTTTACAGCATAATATCTAGTAAATCTAGTTTTGCAGCATAATTTATAGGAAATCTCTATTTCTCCACAATGATGGAGAACAGGATGTTATATTTAAGTAAGCATTATGATTGCAGTTATTTTATTAATCGGGATTGTGTAAAGCAATGTATTTTTGGAATGTATGGTAGTTGTGAGTTAATACTAAAAATCATGCTCAACACTGCTAGATATAGATACATATATGTAATCTTTTTTTTTGGTACTGGGGATTAAACCCAAGAGTGCTTAACCACTGAGCCATAGTCCCAGCTGTTTTAATTTTTTTTTTTTTTTATTTTTTTTTATTTTGAGACAGGTGTTCACTAAGTTGCTAGGGCCTTGCTAAGTTGCTGAGGCAGGCCTCGAACTTGTGATCCTCCAGCCTCAGCCTCCTGAGTTGCTGGAATTACAGGTGTGTACTTGGCTACATATATATGATATCAAGTTCATCTTTAGTTCACAGTTTTTTTTTAATATTTATTTTTTAGTTTTAGATGGACACAATATCTTTATTTTGTTTTATTTTTTTATGTGGTGCTGAGGATCAAAGCCAGTGCCTCATGCAAGCCAGGCGAGCACGCTACCACTTGAGCCACATCCCAAGCCCCTAGTTCACAGTTTTAAAAAAAATTTTTTTAATTGTAGGTGGACAAAATACCTTTATTTATTTATTTTTGTGTGGTGCTGAGGATCAAATTCAGTGCCTCACATGGTAGACAAGTGCTCTACCATTGATCCCCAGCCCTATGTATTTTTGCCCCCCCCCATGGAATTTCTCTTTAAGTTTGCCAATTAATTACTGACATATTATATTTAGATCTTATTGGTGGTACTTTTTAAAATTTTAGTTTTAAAAGATGTGCAAAGATTCAGGAATATTACTTATTTATCTCCTTCCCCCCCAACCTTTTCCCATTTATCAAATTTTTATATCTGAAGCTTTATATCTTTATCTTTCTCTCAGCTGTTAACATATGAATATAGCACTTTACCAACTAGACGTTTGGTATAAGTATTCCATTGTTTTCTTTGTATAATAGCTCTCTTGTAATCCCGTTTGTCAATCACTGTGGGTATTGCTGCTGTTTTATCTCTTTGCTGGATTGGAAATCTTGAAAGCTCTCTGTTGCCAATTGATCTTTGCCTCTCCATTGATGGGTATTGTTTACATTTTTCTCTAGATATTCTTAGATTGCTTTATCAAGTGTCCAGCCATTCTTGGGCCCAACTGCCATTGCTTTAGGTGCTAGTTGCTCACATTAGTTACATATTCTAATGTTAAAATCGTTCTTTTTGCCTTTAGTTGCTTTATCAACATTCAGTTTAAATAAAGTCAAACTGAGTGTTTGTCTGTACATGTTTGCCTCATATTTTCCTATATTTCCTAGTCTTACCATCCTACTCTTAATTTTGCTTGTATCATTTCTTTTTTTTTTTTTTTTTGCCTTTATTTTTATGTGGTGCTGAGGATTGAACCCAGCGCATACTACACAAGCGCTCCACCACTGAGCCACAACCCCAGCCCCTGCTTGTGTCATTTCTTTTACTTGTCATCTTGTTTCTTCTCCTCCAGAGAAAATGTAGTCAGAAATAGAAATCTGGGGGGCTGGGAATCTATCTCAGTGGTAGAGTGCTTGAGTAGCTTGCTTGGGGCCCTGATTTCCATCCCTAGCACTGTGTGTGTTGGGGGTGGGCTGGATTAGGTGACAAGCCACCTTTAGTCCATCTAAAAATAAATTAGGGTTTACTAACAGATATGTGATAATTTGACAGAAAATAAACAGTTTACCTAAGATACGTTGAGTTCATTCTACAGGTGGATATTCTGGCATCCTAGTTTATTTACCCTATAATTTTTTTATACCTTAATTTTATTTATTTATTTATTTATGTGGTGCTGAGGATGGAACCCAGCGCCTGAGGCGCACTGCTAGGCGAGGGCTCTACAGCTGGGCCACAACCCCAGCTCCTCCCCCATGATTTTTATGTTTATTTGTTCCTATAACCTGTGCTCTGAAATTTAATATAGTAACTTTGTTTTAAATATATTCTTAGTTCTTCCTCATGTCTATCCCTACTCAGATTGATAAAAGACTGTGTATCTTACTTAAAACATTACAACTAAATGGTTTTGGAGAATTTGAATATTGTATCTTAGAGGGAATTATTCAGATATGAAAAGTTTAAAGGATTTAGATGATCTAACTTAGAGACAAGAAAAGTAAGTTATATTATATAATGGGTGTTGCCAGTTTATGTAAATCCTTGAATGAAAGAAGCAGACCAAAAGATATATTGTTTAAACTGCAATTAGGATCAGATGGTTTCAATAAATTCAAATAAGCACAATAGACATAAATGTAATTGTGTGTGCTTTGTTTTTCTTGGTCACTAGTTTGTTTGCAGACTTTTTTACTGCCAGCAGAGTAAAGCAGGGCTAGGATTTCTTGGATGAAGGGCCAGCCTTTCTTGCCCACTCTGATTGCATACTTTGTTCAGTGCTTAGAAGTCAGCCTAGCTATATAGTCTCCCGGGGCTGGGAGTGTGGCTCATTGGTAAAACACTTGCCTGGTTCTCATGAGTTCCTGGGTTCAGTCCTCCCAGTAGGTAGGTTATTATATGTGGGGTTCCTGGAAAGGGTTCTCTGAGAGCAGGGATGAGGATGGACTCAATAAATGCGAAACAGTGTACTAGTTATTTAATTGTTTGAGAGATGCTATTAAGGGATGAATTATGAAGTCTGGTTTATTATTAGGGATTAATAAATTGTGGGGACTAAAATTATTAGTGACTAATAATTCTTGTAAATAATTATTAGCTCTAACCCCTCCCCACCCCCATACTACGGTTTGAGCATAGAGGTGCTCTACCACTGAGCCACATCCCCAGCCCTTTTCATTTTTTTGAGAGAGGGTTTTGCTAAATTACCCAGATTGGCCTCAAACTTGTGATCCTCCTTGCCTCAGTCTCCCAAATCACTGAGATTACAGGCATGTACCATTCCCCTCCCCTAGCAGTTATAAATCTTAATGGAGGTCGGAGGTTAAACTTGATGAATTCTCAGTATTCTTTCAAACCTATAATTTCCATTACCAGTTCATGGTCCTGTCATTAAATTTTCTTATCCGAGTGAATCATTTTAAGATAAAAAATGCTACTGGGTTGGGGAATTGTGTAGCTCAGTGGTAAAGGGTTTGCCTAGCATGTGTGAGGCCTTGGGTTATTGATCCCCAGTGCAGTGGGGAGTAAAACACTACTTGATTGTTATAGATACTTTTTTTAAAATTATTTTTTTAGTTATTGATAGACCTTTATTTACTTATACATGGTGCTGAAAACCGAACCCAGTGCCTCACACATGCAAGTGCACTACCTACCACTGAGCCCCAGCCCCAGCCCTGTTATAGATACTTTTTGGTGTACTTTTTAGAATAGTATGACCATATATATATAATTTTTTTTTCTTTTGGTACCAGGGCTTGAACTCAGGGGCACTCAACCACTGAGCCACATTTCCAGCCCTATTTTGTATTTTATTTAGAGACAGGGTCTCACTGAGTTGCTTAGTGTCTCCATGTTGCTGAGGCTGGCTTTGAATTATGCGATCCTCCTGCCTTAGCTTCCTGAGCCTCTAGAATTACAGGCTTGTGCCACTGTGCCTGGCCAGTATAACCGTATTAAAAAGAGTGGTGACATAACTCAGTGAGAGTGTCCCTGGCTTTAAACAAACAAACAAACAAACAAAAACCCTGTCTGTAGTAAAATAGTGAATAGAATTCTCTGTCTTCTTGCTTTTTAAATTCATTTTAAGGCTGGGGATGTTGCTTGGCAGTAGAGTGCTTACCTAGCATGTACATGGGCCTGAATTTGATCTCTAGCATTAGGGGGGACAAATACATCAGAGTTAATTATTTTAAAAGTATCTCTCTATGTGGTTTTCATCAAGTAAGGTACTTTGCAACTTCTTTTTTATACATTTGTTAATTTGTTAAACATGTAAATGAATATATGTAAGCATTTAACATATTTACATTTTAATAAGTATGAAATTAACATTTTTTAAAAGATTTTATTTTTTTAGTTGTAGTTGGACACACCTTTATTTTATTTATTTATTTTTATGTGGTGCTGAGGATCAAACCCAGGTCCTCGCATGTGTTAGGTGAGTGCTGTACTGCTAAACAACAACCCCAACCCTGAAATTAACATTTTAAATGATTAGTAATATTTGAAATTTCATTATGATTTCATATATGAGAAAAATATTTAAATTAAACACAATTTAATTGAAGTAAAGTAAATTCTAGCACTTTTCCTTCTGCCCCATTTTATAAATAATAGGCTAAACCTCATAGTGGATAATGGAAGGCTGTTGAGTTGCCAATTTAGTTGCCAATCTAGGTGCACTTGGGAGCTGTTCTGAGTATCTATACCAATTCCTCTTACTAATGTTTTTTTATTAAGAAAAAAGAGGCCAGTAGAATTTGGAACAAAAGGAAATTTGTTGTATTAATCGTTGCCACCTGTCTTTATTGGATAAGAGAGGGACTAGAGGAATGATATTTGTGTGTTTCTTATCAAAACCTTATTTCCTCTAGGAGGCTTTGTCAGTATTCCCAAGGCTGGCCCTTTCCACCTTCCTCCCTCTTGCTTTACTGCTCTGTTCCCTGTTAACTGTACTTAATTAACCAAGCAATGGGTGTCAATTGTTTACATTCTGCTTTATGTTATAGCCAAAATATTTTTTTAATGTTATACGGAAGAAGAACTAGGCTTTCTTGAATATGGTGGCAGAAGGAAGAACCAGGACATGACTATTCAGAATTAGGATTAGCTATTTAAGACCTTTCCAGGAATGCTGTAGTAAAACGTTGGACTGACTGACCTGTAAGGGTTGTTTATAGCCTTCACTATTGTATATTTATTTATTTTTCCTCGTTTGTCTCTTTCAGCTGTTACCTTAAAGGTTATAGTTCATATCTGACATACTGTAGTTTCTGTGTTATATTTGGGAGTGAATTCATTTCTCTTTGTCCTGTTCAAGACAATGTGCTGCTTCAATCTGCTGCTTCAAGTCTTCAATTCTGAAAAACTCTGTCTTTATCAATAGAGATTTTGCCTTTATTCCTCTCTGTTTTTCCTTCCAGTGTTCCTGTTAGCTCTCTGTTGGAGCCTCTCATTTTGTCTTTCTTTTCTTTCAACTGCTTTTTAGTATTTTTTCTCTCTTTATCTGTTTTTCATTCCTGTATCTGCTTTGCTGCCTAACTAGTACTTTTAATAATAGAAACAAAACAAAACCCCCCAAAACTACAGTCCAAATGTCCATCAATACATGAATGAAAAATACATTTGGTATAATGGCATAGGATACAGCAAAAAAAAAAAAAAAGCTAATTGTAGCAATGTGTAACAACATTTGAGATGATTCTCAGAAAATAGTGGTAAGCAAAACTGTACAGAACTGAGTAATATGTTATTTAGAGCTATGCAGACATTTGTGGCCAAGTTGTGGAGACAAGCAAGGGAATAGTGAATAAAATTCATTTGGTGGCTACCTTAGAGAGGAAAGGAAGGTGATGGTTAAGTTGGGGTATCCAGGAGACTTCAAAGGCACTAGAAATGCTCTTTGTCTTGTACTGGGTCATGTTAAGTAAATGTTTTGTTGTGTCATTATTTTTAGCATACACATTTTATAATTTATTTTGTGCTTATTCAATATTAATAAAAACATTTTAAACATATGGGAGAGTTTAAATAGAATATACTTTGACAACAAATAAATACAACAGTTATCAGTATGATATCTTTTTAAAAAATATTTATTTTTTAGTTGTAGTTGGACACAACACCTTTATTTAACTTATTTATTTTTATGTGATGCTGAGGATCGAACCCAGGGCTTCGCCCGTGCTAGGCAAGTGCTCTACCGCTGAGCCACAACCCTAACCCCAGTATGATATCTTTGAAGAAATAAATTTACAGAATTTAGAATTAACTTATTATTGGGTTGTCATTTGATTTGTTAATAGTTTGAAGTATGATAATTTTGTTTTAAGATGTTAATTATGATGCATATTATTGTATTATTGTTTATAATAGAAAATATTACATAAAATTATTGTATTTTAGCCAGACGTGGAGGTGTACACCTGTAATCCTGGGTTTACAGAGAGACTGAGGCAAGAGATCACAAGTTCAAGGCCAGCCTGAACAATTTAGTGAGACTCTGTCTCAAAATAAAAAGGACTGGGGAGGTAGTTCGGTGGTGAAGCACCCCTGGATGCAGTCCACAGTACCATTAAAAAAAAAGTTGTACTTTAAACTAGTTTTAAAAACTAAATTGCAGTTTTCAAACAAATCTCTTATATTCATATCCTTATTTAGAATCTCCATGGTGACAGTTAAGCCCTCTGCTGTTTACTCTAGTGATTGACATTACAGCAGTCTGTGGAGTTAACTGTGTGATTATGTACAGCATAGGGTTACTTTAGGTTATTCTTTGAAAATGGGACTTCAAGCAAAGCATCTTGTATTCCTTTTGCAGAAATGTTGCTGAAGTGCTGCTGAAAGGGCCAGAGATACAAGGATTTGGGATATATTTTGAACCTTTAAGCTGTCTGACATTGACCTCCTTTCACTATTAATAAAGAAGAAGCAGGCGCTTAGGATGTATTAACACCAACTCATTAATATACTAACTGGACAATGTTCTGCGAACAATTCTACATTGTAAAGAACTGGATTGGCACAAAATAAAATAATTTTATATTTTACTCAGCTTATAATATGACTCGATGGAGGAAAATTTGATAAGCATGAGGGAAGACCATTCTTTTCATGTTCGTTACAGGTAAGACTATTCCTTTCTTAGTGGATGACTTTTAGTCCTTAAACATGAACTCTGAATTTATTTCAATTTGAAAATATTCAAAATATACCAGTAACAGTATCTTCTGTAAGCAATGTTTTCTTTTTGTTGGGATGGTTTCAAGTTTTTGTACATTTTCTATAGGAAAATGATAGCAGAGACCCATTATGTACTATAATTTGTTCATTAGTGTTCTCTGAAAGAGTTTATGAGTAGTTACTTTATATTTTATAATTTTTATGCAACACAAATATTAACATTGAGTATATTTTAAATATTCGGAGGATAAAAGATGGCTTTTTTATGTTGCCAGCTAAAGGACCAGTCTGTTGTGTTATAATTTTTAAATGGCAATCTCTCATAAATGCCTTTTTAAACAAATGAGTATTGAATGAAATTCGAAAGGGTGGGTATGTTCTAAACATGACCAATCTATAGACAGTTTAACATTTAGTGATAACATATTAGTGATGTTTCTGATATAATAGGAACAAAGTAAGCATATATGTACTATCATTATTGTTTAACATTTATTCTGGAAGTTCTGTCCAAACCATAAAATAAAAACAAACAATGATTTAGTAAGGTGATTGCATAATAGGTAATTCTTTTTTTAATATTTTATTTTTTAGTTGTAGATAGACACAATATCTTTATTTTTTATTTTTATGTGGTGCTGAGGATTGAACCCAGGGCCTCGCATATGCTAGGCGAGCACTCTACCGCTGAGCCACAAACCCAGCCCAATAGTTAATCGTTTATCAAAACTATTACAAGTTAATGAAACAGACACGGGAATTTTGTATCAATGAGTAAAATTCAGAATCTAGGAGTGAAGGTGTTTTGCTACGAAATCTTAGATTCCTTAACGTTATGTTTAGGAAGGAGTGAAGAGATCATCTTGTGGAGTAGATTGTTCATGTTAGGCCATCATGCCAAGGAAGTTTATATGGTCAAGGTAAAGACATTTCTGTTAAAAATTTTTAAAAATTCAAGTGAAGAATGGAAGATATTCAATATAAGATGAGCTTTTAATATCAAATGCCTTCACCCTTTCCTTTAGGACAATTTTCTTAAAACCTGAGCCTTCCTTCTCACTCTCTGTATCCATCATGAGGTGTTAACAGTTTTGACTGCCTTAAATGTTTGTCATGTTCATCTGTTCATCTGCATCCTCTCCACTATTGCTGTAGTTCAGGTCTCCAGGATCTTCCCTCCAGACTGCCTTGTTTTCCATTCTTATCCTCTTGGAAGAGGGCTCAGTCTAAAGAGCTAACCATGCATCCTCTCTGCTTAATGCCCAAGGTGACCTTAATCACCTGTAGGGCAGACCTAGGCTTACCATAATATACAAGATCTTCCATTACTTGACTTCTACCTGTTCCATAGACTTTATTTTCTGCCATTCTTCACCTTGTATTTGAGCTGTTTCTTTGCATGTTACACTGTCTCATGTTACACTATCTCAGGGCTTTGCTTTCATTTATGCTACACTCCATCACCTGAATTCCCTTCCCATTTCTTTCTTTAACTAATTCTACTGAATATCTAAGATTCAGCTCAGAGGTTATCTCCTCCTGGAAACCATTTCTAAATGCCATAGTTTGACCCTCCCTGTGCTCACATTTTGCCTTTGCACATCTGTTTGTTAGCACCAACTACATTAAAATTCAGTATGTTTTTACCTCTTTGCCGCTCTCTTTGACTGTTAGCTCCACAAGGCAACCTTTATGCTTAGCATATTGTCTGATACATGTCCATTGAACTTTATTGGACATAACTCATATGAACCACTAAGATGTTTTCTGCGTTTTGAACATTTCGAAGAATGGTGTGCTTAAGGAGGAATGGATTGTACCTCTTCCTATAGGAGGATCTTAGATTTGTCCTTTTGCCATGATACAGCACAGGTCATACATGGTTGCACATTGCTGCTATGGGACTTCATCAAGGGAAACTTAAAAATCTGTAACTTTTTTTTTTTAATTAGAAAGAATATCCCCAACAAATCCCTGGCTTCATCAGTGTTCTTAAGATCCAGCCATATATTGATTGCATTGTTGTATAATTGTGAATAATGATTTGAGCTCTTTATATTAGATCATGACCTAGTATAAGTTACCCTTCTACTCTAGCATAGTATGTTTTATCCATTGGTTCTTTCGTTGTAGAGGTCCTCATCTATCCCTGAAGGAGTTTCCATGGTATGATGAGTTTGTAATTTTGTAATTGAATATATCCTTGAACACTAAGAAACTTTCTGAGAGATACCAGAATGCTTTATGAAATATTTTGCACCTATTTGGGAAGGTAGATGCTGATAACTAATGGAATTCGTTTCTAAACTTTTCAAAAACTTATTGAAAGGGGGTGAACCCAGGGGCACTTTACCACCGAGCTATAGCCCCAACCCTTTTTATTTTGAGACAGCCTGGCTTCAAGTTTACTATCCTCCTGCCTCAGTCTGCCAAGTTTTTAGGGTTATAGGTGTGTGCCACCACATCCAGCAGATATTATTTTTATGATTATGATTATTAATATTTTTGTGGTGCTAGGGATCTAACCCAAGGCCTCTGTGATGCTCTCCTGCTGAGCTCTACTCCCAGCCCTATATGATTGATTTTAAGGAATTATTAATTATTTAGGTGTGATAATGGTATTATAGTATTTTTCTCCCCCAAAAAAGACTCATCTCTCTGGAATGTACTTCCAGATAATCTGGGTTGGAGGAATGAGGATGAAATTTATATTGATAGGGCTTGGGATGTGGCTCAAGTGGTAGCGCGCTCGCCTAGCATGAGTGCGGCCCGGGTTCGATCCTCAGCAGCACATACAAACAAAGATGTTGTGTCTGCTGAAAACTAAAAAATAAATATTTAAAAAAAAATTCTCCCTCCCTTCCTCCCTCCCTCCCTCCCTCCCTCCCTCTCTCTCTCTCTCTCTCTCTCTCTCTCTCTCTCTCCCTCTCCCTCCCTCTCCCTCTCCCTCTCCCCCCTCTTTCTTTAAAAAAAAAAAGAAATTTATATTGATAGTATGATACATGTTGGTAATTGCTGACCTTGAAAGATGGATACATCATTGGTTCATTATGCTAGCTTCTCCAGTTCTTTATTTATTTGGGACATGTCATACTTATTACTATGTATGATAATCATTTTAACACTTTAATGTTGTTGTAAAACTGAAATGGTTGCACAAAGCTTTTTGTGCAAAGGAAATATAATTGTAAAGAAGGTAAAATTTTGGTATTGAATTCTTTAACTTACTAGATAAATGTAGTTATCAGTTATATTATTTTCTGAAGAATAGTTTGAGATAATATTGTAGAAAGAGCACTGGATTCAGACACAAAGAAAAAAAATTTCATTTCTCAACTTTGCCATTACCAGATCTTAATCAGGTCACTTAACCTGTCTGAGCATCAATTTCCCCTTCTGTAATTATACCTATCTCAGAGCTATTTTGAAAATTAAATTTGATATGTGTTAAGATAACGTTTAAAACTCAGTTGCCATGTAAAATTTAAATCTAGATAATTTATGCTACTTTTTCTTTCACAAAATAAACTGGAATAGCTGGATATACATGGTAAATTGAATGGATGAAAATTGTTTATTGGAGTAAGGACTGGTGATGGAAAAGGCCTGTGCCCAGTTAGAACACATTGAAGATAGAGCTAAGGTTTATGAGAGGAGATTTCATATTGGGGAGATGGAGAGTACTCTTGTTTTGGATTTTAAGTCCTGAATCCTATCATTTATTCTGAAATAGCATGTATGTCTTTTGAGGGGAGAGTCATATTTGGACATAATTGCTGTTATTAACTCTTTTAAAGTGATGTAGCATCAGAATTTTAATCCTGTTTCTCTCCACTAATGGTGCTGTGAACACAAGAAACCAAAATTAAGGAGGTAAAGAAAGTTGTGAAGGTCAAATCTATTGTGGAATAAAAGTTTAAGAAAATATTTTTTAAAGAAATGGAAATAACAAGGACTTGTACAGAAACTTAGGAATCATACCTAAAATATTCAATCCATTATTAGCAAAAATGAAAACATTTCAATCAAGGATAGTAATATTTATAGATATTATAAATAGTTTCTTTGATTATACAGTTAGGCCATCAGATGAGTAGAAGAAACTTTGTATGTGATATATATTTTCATGGAGAGCTTGTCATGTGTGTGGTGCTGGGGATCAAACCTAGGGCTACACAAGTGGCCCACCACTGAGCTACATCCTTAGCCCTCCTAATTCGTCTTCCACATTTAGGTATGTTCTTTATTTTCAACCCAACTGGTAAATAAATTAAGTAATTCTATCATAGTTACAGAGAGGATATGAATTACTTTCTCCATTACTATTTAATGATGATCTAAAGAATTCATAAGCTAGCCTGCCCTATTTTGATTGAGTTGAGGATTTTGCCAGAATATTGACTTCTTTTCTAATAAAATGTACTAGAGTCATAATATATCTCAGAGTTAACAATAACTGAGGGAGTTTTAGACTGTTTCAGGCATTACTGAAATAACTTTTCGTCTTTTTAATTTTTCGTCTTTATCCATGGAGTTAGAGGACTGTGTGTAGCCAGTAGAGTTCTAGTTGGAATTTCTAATGACAAATATGTAAAAATGTGTAACTCTTGGTGGGGAGGTAGGTTGGTGGCAGAGTGCACGTGCAAGGTTCTAGGTTTAATCCTCTTCCCTGAAAAAAAAGAAAGTGAAAAACTACACACACTCCCAACCAAAAAAAAAAAAAAACAAAAAACCCAATCCCAAAAAACAAATGGAAAAGTCATAAAGATGCTGAAGAAACACAGTGACAACTTTGGTGAAGGTCACCATCTGAAGTTTAGAATTAGAATCAGAAGTATGGTGTTTTTTTCCTCACAGATATATTTACAGTAACTCAGCTTTTATGATGTTTTCAATTCAGGGATAGACTTTGGGGATTAGAATTTCTGCATATCATTAAATTATTGCTTTCAGACTAACAAATTTCTTAACACTTAGTTCTTTTGTGAAAGTGTGCCATAAAGATTAAGATATTTTGCTCCTCTATTTTTTTTAGAATATAGGTGGTTTTGTGTGATACAAAAAGGAAGGAGAGTGTATGTAAGACAGAAAGGGAGAGTATTTGGATGGACAGTGGGTGGGGTTGATGAGCAGATGAATGGGATATCTGGATAAAGTATGGTATTAATTATAGCCCCTCACCTTCTCAGGCACTCTGTATTCTTCCCAAACTCTCAAGAAGTCCATCGGTCTGCCACAATTCAGTAATTTAGGAAACACTGCTTTAGGTTCTTTCACTGGTAAAGAGTGGGTTGGTTCAGATTGGCCAATTAAAATGAGCTCCATATGAAGATATTTAGCTGTCCATTATAACAGACTGCTGAGCCTCAGAAATTTAAATAAACAAATAAGCTCTTGCTGTATAACTGCTGTTTTATCAGTAATGTCTATATGCTTCAATTAGGTAACTAGTTTGAGTAAGAGTAGTCGCATAGTCCATGTGTAAATTATATTACTGGAAGTTAAAAACACTGTGATGTAGTAGTTGTGTTGTAAATGACTGTCCTATATAATTTTGTAGAATGGAAGCTTCTTGCCTAGAGCTGGCCTTGGAAGGGGAACGGCTGTGTAAATCAGGAGACTGCCGTGCTGGTGTGTCATTTTTTGAAGCTGCAGTTCAAGTTGGAACTGAAGACCTTAAAACACTTAGTGCTATTTACAGCCAGCTGGGTAATGCTTATTTCTATTTGCATGATTATGCCAAAGCACTGGAATACCACCATCATGATTTAACTCTTGCAAGGTAATTAACTTAAGTTTCTTAATATTCTTCCTCCCTAAAATAACTGTCACTTTAAAAAATTTCCAGTCAATTAAAGAAAAACTAACAATACATTTAATAAATTCTAGTTTAATAGCATTGATTTTTGAAAACTAATGTTTAGGCTAAACACAGAGTTTAATTAAATGAATAAATAGTAATGAAATGACCCTAGAGTTTAGTTAAGTGAATGAAAATTAATTTAAATTGAGAAATGTTAAGTTTCAAATTTTTATTTAAAGTAGGTTTCAAGGCTAATAGCTTTTTCTTGCATGTCTGTTGTCCTCTAGGAAACCTGTACTCAGGCTGCTTTACATTTTAACACCATTTATATTAACACCATTTGCTTCTCTCTCTTCACTCCCAGGACTATTGGAGACCAGTTGGGAGAAGCCAAAGCTAGTGGCAATCTGGGAAACACCTTAAAAGTTCTTGGGAATTTTGATGAAGCTATAGTTTGTTGTCAGCGACATCTGGATATTTCCAGAGAGCTTAATGACAAGGTAATGAGAGAACAGTTGATAATAGGCCAAGTGCCAAAGAGTTTCAATGAAATTGCTTTGTGTCTTAATATTGTTTATACTGTAGTTTATGTAAAAAAGAAAATATTCAGCTAGGCATGGTGGTGCACACCTGTAATCCCAGTGAGGGGAGGCTGAAGCAGGAGGATCACGAGTTCAAAGCCAGCCTCAGCAAAAGCGAGGCACTAAGCAACTCAGTGAGATCCTGTCTCTAAATAAAGTACAAAAATAGGGCTGGGGATGTGGCTTAATGGTTGAGTGCTCCTGAGTTCAATCCCTGGCACACACACCCCCGCTCCCGCAAAAAAAAAAAAAAAAAAAAAAAAGAAAAAATATTCATAGACAAATAGAAGTGAAAAGAAGACAATAAAATTTTTTAAATAGAGTAAATAGAAAGCCTTTTCATAAGTAATTGTTTGATTTCATATGGATGATCAATGTAGAAATTTCTACCCAAGACTATTACAAATATATGTGGTAAGCATTATCAATACCCAGTCTCTGTTTAAATGTCAACTTTGCTGATGTCTTCATGTAGGTGGGAGAGGCAAGAGCACTTTACAATCTTGGAAATGTGTATCATGCCAAAGGGAAGAGTTTTGGTTGCCCTGGTCCCCAGGATGTTGGAGAATTTCCAGAAGAAGTAAGAAGTGCTCTGCAGGCAGCTGTGGATTTTTATGAGTGAGTATGGCTGATGCAGATAGGGCCCATCTTGGCCAGGGGTACACTACACGTTCTTTACCCAGTAGTAAGTTTTGGGCATTGGAGAAGATAATGCTAAGTGAAGTCAGCCAATCCCAAAATAACTAACAATACATTTAATGAATTCTAGTTTAATAGCATTAAAATTAAATGCCAAATGTTTTCTCTGATATAAGGAGGCTGACTCATAATGGGGTAGGGAGGAATAGATGAATTCTAGATAGGGCAGAGAGGTGGGAGGGAAAGGGAGGGGGCAGGGGATTATCAAGGATGGTGGAATGTGATGGACATCATTATCCAAAGTACATGTATGAAGACATTGGTGTCAACATACTTTATATACAATCAGAGATATGAAAAATTGTGCTGTAAACATGCAATAAGAATTGTAATGCATTCCGCTGTCATTTATTTTTTAAAAAAATCAACAAAAAATAAAAATAATAAAATAAAGATTTTAAAATTATGGACTAGCAAATAAAAATAAATCATCAAATCAATTGCTTAAATATGAGTGTTGTATTAGTAATCTGCAGTTTTCATTTAAACTGCAGACCAGTGCCCCTTAGTGGCAAAAACAAGAAATATCAATGGTTAGTCTAAATTGGAGTGTTTCCAGCTAACCCCTGTAATTATCCTCCATTATAAATGTATTAAAAATATCATAGCTATAAGCTTAAATTCTTCTTTTGATACAATTAGTTATATCTGTAAATTGAACAATAAGAACTTCTTTTCAAACTGATTTAAATTCTTCTTTTGACATAACTAGATTTGTAAATTGAACAATAAGAACTTCTTTCCAAACTGATTTTTTTTTTAAACCACTGTTTGTTATCACTTAGGGAAAACCTATCATTAGTAACTGCTTTGGGTGACCGAGCAGCCCAAGGACGAGCCTTTGGAAATCTTGGAAATACACATTATCTCCTTGGCAACTTCAGGGATGCAGTTATATCTCATGAGCAGGTATAAACAAAAGATCCTGGAGTCTGATCATTTCATCCATCAAAGTTCTAACTTGAGTTAGAATATTTTGCAGTTTTATTATGACTATATCTAATTAAACTTTTTTTTTTCAGCGCCTCCTTATTGCAAAAGAATTTGGAGATAAAGCTGCTGAAAGAAGAGCGTATAGTAACCTTGGAAATGCATATATTTTTCTTGGTGAATTTGAAACTGCTTCTGAATACTACAAGTTAGTCTAATATTTCTGCAGCTAAATATCAAATGAGTAGTTATGTAGTCCTTTAAATCATAGGCTTTGGGTTTTTTTTATCATTTATTTTTTATTATTGGTTGTTCAAAACATTACAAAGCTCTTGACGTATCATATTTCATACATTTGATTCAAGTGGGTTATGAACTCCCATTTTTACCCCGTTTACAGATTGCAGAATTACATCAGTTACACATCCACATTTTTACATATTGCCATACTAGTGACTGTTGTATTCTGCTGCCTTTCCTATCCTCTACTATCCCCCCTCTCCTCCCCTCCCATCTTCTCTCTCTACCCCATCTACTGTAATTCATTTCTCTCCCTTGTTTTTTTTTTCCCTTTCCCCTCACATCCACTTATATGTAATTTTGTATAACAATGAGGGTCTCCTTCCATTTCCATGCAATTTCCCTTCTCTCTCCCTTTCCCTCCCAAGGCTTTGGGTTTAAAGCTTCATTTAGCTACATACTAGCAGCAGGACCCTGGGCTTCCAAGCCTCAGTTCCTTCATGTGTAATAGAAGATGTCAATACTTTGATTTATGAATTGCTGAGGAGTGAATGAAAAATGTATTAAACTCTTAGCATGGTACCTGGCACACAGGGCTCAATAAATAATATTATACCTAAGATTTAGTAGTCCCAGTACGACCCCTTTTATTTTTATTAGATTTTATTTTTAAAACTAGTTTTTTTTAAGAGAGAGAGGGAGAGAGAATTTTTTAATATTTATTTTTTTAGTTTTTGTTTGTATGTGGTGCTGAGGATCGAACCCGGGCCGCACACATGCCAGGCGAGCGCGCTACCACTTGAGCCACATCCCCAGCCCCAAAACTAGTTATTTTTAAATGAAATTCTAAACTTCCAAGTCTTAAACCCATTTTACCATGTATGGTGAGTATATCTTATTTCACCCACTTATGTGTTGGAAGAGAGGCTGAAGAAGGCCTGGTAACAAAAATACCCCCTCATGCCCACCAGATCTCACTTAGTTTTCCCTCTCACCCCACCTTCTCAGCATTCTTCTTCCCACCTCTTTCTGCCCAATTTTGATTCTCAGTGGGCTGGGACCCCATTCATCTGCCTGGGGGTTGACAGTCCCAGCTTCTTCTGCAGCAGGGTCTTTCTAATCAGTCAGTAGGCTTGAAACATAGATGGCAGCAAAATTTAAATTGCTTCAAGTTGCCTAGTCTATGCCTTCTATATTGTTTGGGGTTTTCCTTAGTTGGGTTTGAAAGCTCATTCAGACCTCAGGCAGAATACAGTTTGCTGAACCAAAGACACAGTGATTGATTTGTATTGTATTTTTAAAGAATCCAGTGGGAGGAAATTGATACTCAGAGAGGTTGAGTGACTTGTCCTAAATTACACAGCTGGCAAAGGTAGGATTTGAACCTAGATAGTCTAATGGTAAGATCCATGCTTTTTTGGGGGGGCGGGGGTACCAGGGATTGAATCTAGGGGTGCTTAACTACTGAGCCACATCCTCCCAGCCCATTTCATGTTTTATTTTGAGATGGGGTTTCACCAAGTTGTTCAGGGCCTCACTAAGTTGCTGAGGCTGGCTTTGAACTCATAATCTTCCTGCCTCAGCCTCCCAAATCACTGGGATTACCGACACATGCTGCTGCAGCCAGCTAGGATCCGTGCTCTTGACTGCTTTATGTTAGCTTCTTGGTGACAATACCAGAATGTTAGGTACAATCTGGGTAAAGAAGGCCTGGTAAGGGCTGGGGATGTGGCTCAAGCGGTAACGCGCTCCCCTGATATGCACGGGGCACTGGGTTCGATCCTCAGCACCACATAAAAATAAAATAAAGATGTTGTGTCCACCAAAAACTGAAAAATAAATATTAAAAAATTCTCTCTCTCTTCCCCCTCCCCCCCCTCTTTCTCTTTAAAAAAAATTATTAAAAAAAAAAAGAAGGCCTGGTAACATAATCTGGGTAGTATTTAAGTGAAATATCCAGTATTTTTTATAAAACAGTGACAAATGACTTACACATACTAATTTTACCCAAATATTTAAAATTTTGACAAAATGTAAGGTCAGAAGTATGATTGAAAACAGATGTTATATGAAAAAAAAAAGTTTAAGTTATTGCCAGTATAAAGGGGAAAGATTTTTTCAATGTTAAAAGTACTGCCAGTCTTTAGCAGCACTTGATCTCATGTTTCATTACTCCTTTACTTTGGTGAATTGTGAGGAGTAAGTTTATTCTGAAAGTCTGAATCTGTTTTTTGTATTTCAAAAACATTTTAGTTTGTTTAAAAGTGATGAAAAGGTTTGAAATATTTGGCTCTAAAACAAATGTACTTGAAAAGCAGCAGAAAACAGTAGAGAGAAAAAATGAGTTTTGTTTTATTATAATAGCTAAAACTAAACATCATTAAGTGAAAATTAACTTCCTCTTTTAGGAAGACACTACTATTGGCTCGACAACTTAAAGACAGAGCTGTAGAAGCACAGTCCTGTTATAGCCTTGGAAACACATATACTTTACTTCAGGACTATGAGAAGGCCATTGATTATCATTTGAAGCATTTAGCAATTGCTCAAGAGCTAAAAGATAGGTAAGTTATTCACCCTTTTACTACAGTTAAGGCAAAATTTAGATGCATTATTGAATTCCAAGAATTTTTTTTCCATTTGTTTCCTGTTTTAAGGAATTTTCTATTTCATGTATCTTCTGTATTGAAGGCCAGCTTGTAAATTAGTCTGATTGCATGTGCCCCTGAGCAGGGTCAGTGACCTGCCTCCTGTGAAGTTCTCCTGACTAGATCAGTGTGGGAAGTTTGGTGAACTTGGATAAATGCCCACTGTCCAGGGGCAGCTGCTGCTCAACCCCAGCCAATCAGTACCAGACAGAAAGGAAGGTATCATGTCCAGATCCTCCCCTTTTTTTCAGAAGAAGCTGGAAGTCCTGTGTTGTATTTTCTGCTTTTTAAATGTTAGTGACTCTGTGTTAATGCAAATATCACAGACCAAAGGCCAACGACTTATCTGTGTTAGCCTTTTGTCTGTGATGTTTGCATTGAGAGATTTTTGCCTCTGTATTGGAAAGAACTTTTCATTACAGTTGTTCAGAGTGAAGTATGGTAGGTAGCTCAAGAGGTCATGGAGTTTACTTTCCTTGCTGCTCAAACATGTACTGAATGGTTACCTGGTAAGGCCACTAGAGAAAGAAAAGTGAGCAGTTGGACTAGAAGACTTAACTCTTGAGATTTTATTATTTTATAGTGCATTGCATGTTTAAAAAGCATGTTTTCCAGTATTCTTGACTGGAATAGTATTTGATTCTTGAGTTTTGTATTACCTGGGTATTCTAATATCTCAATAGTACATTCTTAATATGAAAGACAAAGCATTATTTATACTATTGCTAGATCATTTTTATTCTATACACAGACCTCTTTTCAGATAACTACATGTTGGCTTTGAATTGTTTTAGAATTGGTGAAGGAAGAGCATGTTGGAGCTTAGGAAATGCATACACAGCTCTAGGAAATCATGATCAAGCAATGCATTTTGCTGAAAAGCACTTGGAAATTTCAAGAGAGGTATGAAATAGAAAAAAAAATTCTATCTGTACTGTTGAAATTTACAAATCAGTGGCAGGGGGAGGGAATCTTATTATTTCTTCAGATTGCTCTATATGACTGAATAATAAGTTTGATTATACACTGTTTTCTTGGCATCCACAAAGCATTTTGAGATAGAGATCTGAGGTAGTTTGTGTTCACCTTGATGTAGGAAAACCGGAAGGTAAGGACAGGCATGGGGAAATAGGAGCACATTACTAAAATATGCTCCCTCCCTAGACCCATCTCTATTTAAGAAAAATAGGATGGTATTTAAGGAAAAGCAAGGTGTTTAAAATCAAGAACTGATTCCAGTTATACTTTTGCCACTAGCTGGCTAATTGACCTGGAAACCTTTTCTGAGCCTCATTTCTGTCATCTTAAAATAATAATAATACTACCTTGCAAATTGTTATTATTAGAGATAATATATATAAAAGTAACTAATAATATATAGTACTAGGTGAATAAAATTCACTATTGTAGTATAAAAATAAAATATTTTAAGGAAAATTTGTCATGTGATGCTAAGTTAATATGGCATAAATAACCTACATTATTTAATGTAATCCTAAAGAATTAGAGCAATCTAATATTTAGAGACCTAAAGAATAAATAGACTATAGTTAATTGTCCTATTGTGATATTTTTTAAATTTGCTGTTTTTTTCTACATTCTTTTAAAAAGCCAGGTGTGTTAGTACATGCCAGTAATTGCAGCAGCTTCGGAGGCAGAGGCAGGAGGATTGCAAGTTAAAAGCCAGTAATTCAGCAACTTAGCAAGGCCTTAAGCAACTTAGCAAGATCCTGTCTCAAAATAAAACATAAAAAGGGCTGGGGATGTGGCTCAATGGGTAAGCACCCCTGGTACCAAAAAACTCACAAAATGATTGAGATACCCATTGCATTCATTAATAGTCTCATAATTCTAATATAGCTATTTTCACTTCTTTATATTTTCTTCTAGTTTTAGGGTCACAACATTTTCAATTAGTCATCATTCTTTGTCTTTAAATAGTACTATAAAATATATGTGCTTGTGATTGTAGGTTGGAGATAAAAGTGGTGAACTAACAGCACGACTGAATCTCTCAGATCTTCAAATGGTTCTTGGTCTGAGTTATAGCACAAATAATTCCATAATGTCTGAAAATATTGAGATTGATAACAGTTTATATGGTAAGTAACAGGTCTTCCAAAACCCAGTTTCTTTATACTCAAAATTTACATTTAAATTACTTATCATACTTGTGTATTGTATCCAGAGAGAATATATAATCTAAGAAGTTCAACTTTTTACCCCTTTTTTGTTTTACATAGTTCTGCTCATTTGTCAGTACAAAATATTTTATAGTTTTTATCATGAATTTAAAAATGTTAAAAGTATAGTTATTTTTGATGGTATATGCCTGTAATCCCAGCAGCTCGGTAGGTTGAGGCAGGATGATCATGAGTTCAAAGCCAGCCTCAGCAACTTAGTGAAACCCTGTCTCAAAATTTTTAAAAAATATAAATAAAAAGGACTGAGGATGTTGCAGAGTGGCTAAGTGCCCCTGGGTTCAATCCCTGGTACCAAAAATAAAAATAAATAAATAAAATAGATTTAAATGTTGTATCTATAGAGTCATTCAAAAAATAATATGAAGATACCGAAACGGAAATGTTCTATTTTATTGTTTTTATTTCAAATAGTTTTATATATCAGATTTTTGTTTGGTTCTTTTTCCCCCATTTCAATTAAAAGGTGAAAGCTCTTGGAATTTTTTAATTCAGGAAACTTAATAAACTTTGTTGTTGGGATGGGGGGGGGTGTTGGTAGCAGCAAAACTTGTTTCTAGGAGACTATCTTTCGGTGCTGATTTGGTCAGATATTTCTACGGGGAGAAATGTGCCAGAATATCTCTATTTCTGAAAGAAAAAAATTTTTTTTAAAAATAGTATGCTTTAAAATATTTGTTTTTGTTAGTTATACATGATAGTAGAATGTATTTTGACATATTATACTATATGATACATACATATTATACATATTGTACATGTTATAAATATCGTATACGATGTAGAATTACATTGGTCATGTAATCAAATATGCACAAAGGCTAGTAATGTCCAATTCATTCTACTCTTTCATATTCCCATTCCCCCCCACCCCTGCCTTCATTCCCCCCCACCCCTGCCTTCATTCCCCCTTGTCTAATCAGAAGTACTTCTTTTCTTCCCTAACCCACCCCCTTATTGTGAATTTGCATCTGCATATCAGAGAAAACATTTGGCCTTTGATTTTTTGAGATTGGCTTATTTCACTTAGTATCTATTCTCTAGTTCTGTCCATTTACTGGCAAATGCCATACTTTCTTCTTTATGACCGAGTAATATTCCATTGTGTATATATACCACATTTTCTTTATCTGTTAATCTGTTGAAGGGCACCTAGACTGGTTCCATAGTTTAGCTATTGTGAATTGAGCTTCTATAAACATTGGGGTGACCATGTCACTGTAGTATGCTGATTTTAAGTCCTTTGGGTATAAACAGAGGAGCGGGATAATTGGGTCAAATGGTGATTCCATTCCAAGTTTTCTGAGGAATATCTATACTGCTTTCTGTAGTGTTTGCACCAATTTGCAGTCCCACCAGCAATGTATGAATGTACCTTTTTCCCTACATCCTCACCAACATTTATTGTTGCTTCTATTCTTAATAATTGTCATTTTGACTGGAGTGAGATAAAATCTCAGTGTAATTTTTTTTTTTGCGGTGCTGAGGGTTGAACCCAGGACCTTGTGCATGTGAGGCAAGCGCTCTACCAACTGAGCTATATTCCCAGCCCCTCAGTGTAGTTTTAATTAGCATTTTTCTAATTGCTAGAGATGTTGAACATTTTTCATATATTTTGTTGACCAATTGTATTTCTTCTGTGAAGTGTATATGTGGTTCTGAGAATTGAACCCAGTGCCTCATACATGCTAGGCAAGCACTCTAACACTGAGCTACAACCCCACCCCAACCCCCTTTTTTTATGGTACTGGGGAATGAACTCAGGACCTCATATATGCTGGGTAAACTCTCTATCACTGAGCCAATCCCCAAACCCAAAATCTACTTTTGATTACATAAATTAAAGGAGACAAGATGAGAATCACATTTTTAAATTTACCACATTTTTGTGACTGTGAAATACTTTTTAAAATATGGATTATAAGCTTGAAACATTTGCAATCTGAAAAAAAATCACTGACACAAATATCTAGCTTTTATCTTTCCAGTTTTTTTCTCTTAGTTCTACATAGAGAAAAGGATAAAAGGAAAAGAAATTAGTAGCTAGTCATCTGATTGGGACTTTCCAAAACCTTTGGTGAAAAATTCTGAAGTGTAAACCGTATAATAAATTAAAACTATGCTTTGTAATTGAATAATGTGCTAAAAGGTTTTCCTGTGTTTAACTTTCATTTAGGTTATGCTAGAAGAGCTCTTCTAAAATTATCACTTATTCTCATGGACTTATCTAGCTAGAGACCTATTCCTTTGTTTCCTTTTATAACAAAACTTGGAAAAGATCCCAGTGTTCCCTTTCTTTCTGGAACCCACTCCACTCAAACTCTGGCCTCATTCAAGGTTACCAGAAACCTCCATTTTACCAAATACATGCATCAGTTTTCAGATATCAGTTTACTTGATTCCTCAGCAGTTATTTCCTACAGCTGATCATTTCTACCTCAAAATAACTGTCTTTCTCTGGCCTCCATGATTATTCTACTTTTCTGGTTTTCTTTACTCATTCTCTCCCTTCATCTTTTCATCTTTTAAATTTGTAATGTTCAAGGTTTCAATTTTTGGACCTTTTCTCCCTCTTTCCTCTTTTCTTTCCCTCCCTATTATTCATCTATCTATGCTTCTTTCTGCTTTTATCCTTGTTTTTTCTATTCTATGCTCTAGGTTGGTGCTTCCAAGAAAACTTTTTTTGATGACAGAGAAGTTCTATATCTGTGCTGTCCAATATAATAGCCACTAGCCACATATAGCACTTGAGCATTCAAACTGTGGTTCATGCAAGTGAGGAAATCAGTTTACCTTTCCCTTCCTTTTTGGTAATGGGGATTTAATCTACGGATGCTTTATAACTGAGCTACAGCTCTTTTTATTTTGAGAAAGGGTCTCACTAAGATGCTAAGAGCTTCCCTAAATTGCTGAGACGGGCCTTGAACTTGGAATCCCCCTGCCTTACTGAGATTACAGGCATGCGCCACTGCACCTGGCTAATTGCTTAATATTATTCATCTTGAATTAGTTAAAATGGAAAAATCCATAAGTAGATCATTAAACAGCATAACCTCTAGATGATCTCATTCACTTGTTTCTCTTCTATATAGTTTATATGCTGATTTCATTTTTTTTTAGAGAAAGAGAGAGAATGAATTTTAATATTTATTTTTTAGTTTTCGGCAGACACAACATCTTTGTTTGTATGTGGTGCTGAGGATCGAACCTGAGCCGCACGCATGCCAGGCGATCGTGCTACCGCTTGAGCCACATCCCCAGCCCCAGTGCGCTGATTTCAAATTCATGTTTTCAGCCATAATTTCTCTCTTGAGTTTGATACCCATATAATTATAACATTTCCGCTTGAATGTTTATTTGGAATATAAAACTTAACATGTCCAAAATGTGTTCCCTCCACACACACTATCCTGTCTACTCCATCTGAGGCAATGGCACCACTATTCACTCCCATGTTCAGGACAAAAAAAGCATCCTTGTTCCCTAATTTCTACAGCCAACCTGTTAGAAACCCTGCCTTCAAGTGTATCTCTAATCAACCATGTGTACCGCAACAGTCTTAGTACATACTGCCAAAGTCTCCAGGAGAATTGTTTTTCTTACTTCCAGTTATAATCCCTCATGCCTAAATTTTCCAACACAATAGCTAAAATACTCCTTTAAAATGTAAATCACTGGAGCTGGGCATGGTGGCGCACGCCTGTAATCCCAGTGGCTCAGGAGACTGAAACAGTTCAAAGCCAGCCTCAGCAAAAGCGAGTTGCTAAGCAACTTGTGAGACCCTGTCTCTAAAAAAAAAATACAAAATAGGGCTGGGGATGTGGCTTAGTGGTTGAGTGCCCCTGAGTTCAATCCCCTGTACCCTCCCCACTCCCCAAATGTAAATCATTTCACATACAGTGGCACAGGGCTATAATCCCAGCTATTCAGGAGGTGGAAGCAGGAGGATCACAAATTCAAGGCCAGCCTGGGCAACTTAGTGAGACCCTGTCTGTCTTGAAAAATAAAAAGGGCTGAGATGTAGCTCAGTAATACTGGGTTTAATCCCCAGTATCACACACACACATAGTAAATTATGTCATTTGTTCCTCTGTTCTAAACCCTCCAGTGACTTCCCATTACATCCAGAACCAAGTCCTCAGTCCTCACAGTGATTAAAAGGCCTTCTATAATACCCTTCTGTAGATGAATGGATAGGGAAACTGTGGTATATATACACATAGGAATATTACTCACCATTAAAAGAGAACAAAATCATGGCATTTGCAGGTAAATGGATGGAGTTGGAGAATATTATGCTAAGTGAAGTAAGCCAGTCCCAAAAAACCAAAGGCCAAATGTTTCCTTTAATATGAAGATGCTGACTCATAATGGGAGCTTCGGAGGAATGGAGGAACTTTAGATAGGGCAAAGGGAAGGGAGGGGGGAGGAAGGAGACATGGGGGCAGGAAAGATGGTGGAATGAGGTGGACATCATTACCCTAAGTACATGTATGAAGACATGAATGGTGTGAAAATATTTTGTGTACAACCAGAGACTTGAAAAATTGCATTCTGTATGTGTAATGTGAATTAAATTGCATTCTGCTGTCATAGATAACAAATTAGAATAAATAAGTAATTAAAAATTAAAAGGCCTTCTGTAACCTGAACCAAGCCAACATCTTCACCTTCTTTTCCTACCACTTCCCTACTTGCTCAGTCAGGATTCTTGAGGATGGATTTTTAAAAATTTTGTTTTGTTTGGGGTTTGTCTCCTTTGTTTATTGTTGTATCCCCAGTACCACGGAAAGGAATCTGCAAGAAACCTTTCTTTATTTCTGGTGTCGGCTCTGAGTAGAAAAAGGAACCTTTCTAAGAATCTGAATTTATAAGCCTGCCTACATACTGGTTTGAAATTTGATTTACACACAATCTAAGAAACCCCATTCCATTAAAGTGCTTTTGGGTTTGAAGTGCTTAGCAAAAGTAGGACCGCATATTTTCTGGAGGAATGCATCCTTGATCCTGGGCCATGACTGAAAACAGAAAAATTACCAGACACACACAAAAAAATCAAGTCAACATAAGTAAGGGAAAAACAAACAAAACACCAGCAACAAATAAACCCTGCAAGATTAGGTCACCAAGATCTTTGGATAGTAGAATTATCAGATTCAGAAAATAAAATGACTGTGGTTAAATGTTTATAGAAATTCAGAAGGAGAGGCTGGCATACTGAATCTCCATGGTAGAGCAATTGCTTCGAATGCACTAGGCTCTAGGATCAATCCCCAGCATTGCCCAAAAAACAAAACAAAACCCAACAACAACAATAAAATAAATAAATAAATAAAAACAGGAGAATAATAAAAATAGTCACAGTTAATGTTTATTGGATGCTTTCTTTGTGCTAGGCACTGATTTCAGAGCTTTACATATTTTAACTCATCTGATCTTAATAATTCTAGGAGATAAGTTTCTGTTATCCTTAACAGATGATAGGAAATGGAAATGGAGGCAGGAGAGTTAAGTAAGTTTCCCAGGGTTGCCTGAGTAGTAAGTTATAGAGAAGAGAGTTTAACTTTGTCAGTCTAGTTTATCTGATATTTTTGTCTTTTTTTCGGGGGTTGGGGAGCTTACCTGGAATTGAACTCAGGGGCACTAGGCTGCTGAGCCACATCCCCAGCCCTATTTTGTATTTTGTTTAGAGACAGGGTCTCACTGAATTGCTTAGAGCCTTGCCATTGCTGAGGCTGGCTTTGAATTTGCAATCCTCCTGCCTCAGCCTTCTGTGCCGTTGCTATTATAGGTGTGTGCCACTGCACCCAGCTGATATTTGTGTCTTATGTGATTTTTAACATACCTCTCTTAATAATTAGATAAAAATCAGGAGTCAAATACTAGTAATGAAATAAAAGATTTGACCAACAATCGATTTCACAATAGCTTCATCTAATGCTATTTTTCTAACTGTGTTTTTATGTAAAATCAATATCATGGATTGCAACTAGTATTAAAAATGCATGTGCATCAGGGGCTGGGGCTGTAGCTCAATGGTAAAGCGCTTACCTCGCATGTGTGAGGCACTGGGTTCAATCCTCAGCACCACATAAAAATAAATAAAGATAGTGTGTGTCTATCTACAACTAAAAAATTTTTTTAAAATGCATGTGCATCAGTAGCTAAATTGTGGAACCAACCCAGATGCCCTTCAGTAGATGAATGGATAGGGAAACTGTGGTATATATACACAATGGAACATTACTCAGCTTTAAAAGAGAATAAAATCATGGCATTTGCAGGTAAATGGATGGAGTTGGAGAATATAATGCTAAGTGAAGTTAGTCAATCTCAAAAAACCAAAGGCCAAATGTTTTCTTTGATATGAGGATGCTGACTCATAATGGCGATGGGGGCCGGGGAGCATGGGAGGAATGGAAGAACTTTAGATAGGGCAAAAGGAAGGGAGGGGGCAAAGGGATAGGATTGGTGGTGGAACGAGTTAGACATCGTTACCGTAAGTACATGTATGAAGACATGAATGGTATGAAAATACTTTGTGTACAATCAGTGACCTGAAAAATTGTGCTCTACATGTGCACTATGAATTGAATTGTATTCTGCAATCACGTATAACAAATTAGAATAAATAATTTTTTAAGAAATGCACTTGCGTGTGCATGTGTGTGTATAAAACTGTTGTGTGAGGTTTTGTTATGCTTTGTACATGTGTGTTCAGGGGTATAACACGATATATTTCTTAATATGGATCACAATTAAAAAGTGCAAAACAGATTTAATGGAACATAGAATGCTGTACCTAGCAACTGGCCAATTCATGTTCTTTCTACCAAAATTTAACAATAAAGCTAACCCAATAGAACAAATAGCGCATTTTATAGAATCTATATTACATAAGTTTCATGCCCCAAATGTTATTAAGTTAGAAATTAATATCAAGTAAACAAAACATTGACTTGAAGACTTTAAACATACTTCTAAGGAATAGGTTGAAGAAAAATCTTGAAAATTAGAAAATGATTTGGGGTTGGGGTTGTGGCACAGTGGTAGAGTGCTTGCCTGGCATGCATGAGGCACTGGGTTCGATCTTCAGCACCACATAAAAACAAAATAATGTGTCCACCTAAAACTAAAAATACATAAATAAATATTTTTAAAAATTATAAAATAATTTAGGACTAAATCATGATGAAAATACTCTATTTCAAGGCTGGGGATTGTGGCTTAGTGATAGAGCGCTCGTTAGCATGTGCGAGGCCCTGGGTTCGATCCTCAGCACCACATAAAAGTAAATAAATAAATAAAGGTATTTAAAAAAATTACAGTATATCATTTAAAAATGCTCTATTTCAAATTCTGTGGCCATGTGACTTATACTGGCACTTAGAACAAAATTTGTATTTTAAAAATCCAAAAGGAAAAAAATCAGAATAAACTGAAAATAAGTGGAAGACATATTAAAGATAAGAGCAGATTTTTTTTTTTTTGGGGGGGGTACCTGATTGAACCCAGAGGCACTTAACCATTGAGCCACATCCCCAGCTCTTTTTAAATTTTTTTTAGTCTGAGATGGGGTCTCACTAAGTTTATTAGGGCCTTGCTAAATTGCGGAAGCTAGCCTTTGAAGATCAGAATTTAATAAAATAAAGATTTAATAGAGAGGAGTTTTAAAAGGTAAAATTTGGTTCTTTAAAAATATTAATAAATCTTCCAAGCATGGTGGCACACTCTTGTAATTCCAGCAACTTGCAAGGCTCAGGCAGGAGGATCTCAAGTTCAAGACCACCCTGGGCAATTAGCAAAACACAGTCTCAAAATTTAAAAAGGGGCTGGGGGATGTAGCTCAGTGGTAGAGCGCTCTGCCCCTTGGTTCAATCCGTGGTACCACATCAACAACAATAGATTAACAGATCTACAGCAAGACAATTTTTATAGTAATATAAATGTAATATAGAAATATAGTAATATAAAGGAATATAAATATAGTATACATATATAGTAATTATTAGTATAGTAAACCTGAAAATGAAAATAAAAATAAAAGGATAGAAAAAGACTATGACCATGTTATAACCCAAAAGGAGGCTGGTATGGACTGTATTAATACTTGATAAAAAGAACTTCAAGACAAAAAAGATCATTTCATAGGAGTGATTCCCAATGATCAACAGGTTCTGTTCACTAGGAAGATAAAACCATTACATGAGTGTGCTTAGTGGCCAGCAGTACTAGTGCTGATGTAATGTACTGTAGTGGAAACTCTTACACACTGTTGATGGGATGGAAATTGGTATACTCTGTAAATCAACCTGGCAGCATTCTGGTGAAGTTAAAGGTGTGTGTTCCAGCAATATCACTCCCAGTTACATACCTCTGATATCTAAACTGGAAGAAAATTCTTGATTTTGTACACCAAAAGACATTACCAAAAGTTTATCTAGTATTGTTTATAACGACAAAAAAAAAAAAAGGGAAGCAACCTAAATATCTGTAACCTGTAAAAAGGATAATTTCCTAGTCCTAAAATGATGATGAAAATTAATTAAGGGGTGGGGCTCAGTGGTAGAATGCTTTAAGCTACCATTGTGTGAGGCACTGAGTTCTATTCTCAGCACCACATATAAATTTTTAAAAATTGAATGAATCTCACAAAGAAAGTTGTAGAATATGTACAGTATGATGCCATTTATAAATGTTCAAAATAATGCAAATAATGCTGCATGGCCTAGAGATATATATAATGGAAATATATAAAATATATAAATATATAAGTATATTTATATATAAATATATAAAAGAAATTATGAAAGGAATCACACAAAGGGAGCTTAATATGTTGTTAATGTTTTATTTGTAAGCTGAGTATTAGATGTCAGTATTATACCTCTAAAAATACTACTTAATTTTAAAAAGATTGAGTAGATATGGAAATTCTCTGCATTTAATATTTACTAACTTTATTGAAAAAATATTTTGAGGACCTTAACCCATCATCTAATGAGCTCTTAAAATGGAAAGGAATTACTTAGAAAGGAGTAACAGTATAGTACTGGGGATGTTATTTTGATTTTTTTTTCCCCAAAATTGAAGCCCTAAAGCCTTTTCCTTATGTTTTTACTTAATTTAAACCACCCTGTAGTTTTTTTTTTTCTTGAGACTATGTGGATACTATAAAACCAGTTATTATAAAATGCCTTTTCTAAATTAAGAGGTAATTTTAGTAACCAGTGGTTAGTTTCTAACCAAAATGTAACTTCCTTACATCAAAGCATTTTAGAGGGAGTATATATTTTTATGTAGTTGGTGTGGAAAATAATTATTCTTTAAAAAAATGTATGTTTCCTCCTTTTGTAAGGATTTATGTATCAGACTTTAGAACTGAATGTGTAGTGAGGCTGAATTTGTACTCTTAAAAGATTCCTTGATTTATTTGAATTAAAAATTCTTTTACAAAGGTGCCCGCCCCAAGTTGGGACGCCGACACAGTATGGAAAATATGGAACTCATGAAGTTAACACCAGAAAAGGTTGGCCATTTTTATGTTTTAAATTTTATATACTGTTATGAAATATTTTAGTAACTTTTAATTTAAACAAAATAATCTGCATACACCTCGTCCTTTGTGGCTCTCACTTAAAATTTTGCCTTAAAAAGAATGGGAAAAAGTGCAGTACAAAATTAATATGTACGGCATGTTGTCACTTGTATAAGATAAATGCATATCCTTTGTGGATTCATAAAGCATTTCTGGAAAAGCATATCAGAAACTTGGCAACAATTGTGACTTCTGGGAAGAGGACTGGGTGTCACAGTTAGGCTGGAGATACTTTATATACCAGTTTGAACTGTTTGAATATTTTACCATGTAAATGTATTACTTTTTTTTTAATTAAAAGATCAGAAAGATCAATAAATAATCAGGAAGCTTTTTTTTTTTCTTTTCAACTACATGACGAGCAACTATAATCAAGAGGAAAGTGGTTTTTCTAGCTGCATTTTTTTTTTAACTGACAAAGTACTTTTTATTCAAGATGCATCCTCCTTAGGCTTTTTTTTTTGGGGGGGGGGTGCGTTACACAAGGAACTTCATAATTGGAAAAAGGTTATTGGAAAACAAATCAAGGTAGTTTCTTCCACCTCCATTTAACTTAGTTTTACATTGTTACAATAGGCTCTCATTCCCTCATGGTGTATTTTTAGAAATAAGTTTTTTATAAGATAGGTTCATTATAGCAACTTTAGAAAATTCCAGCAAGAAAATTGAAATAATCAGTAATCTCAACTCATAGTAACTAACTATAATATGTTGGTATCTTTTCATTTGGCATTTTCATTTGAATGTTATCACATTTTAGGTGCTATTTTATAATATATAGTCATGTGTTAAGAGCATTTTTCTATGTCATTATTCTTTTGCCCTATCATTATAATAACTAGCATATGATGTTTTAATATTAACTCTTTTTGTATGAATAGCCTTCAAAAATCCGACATCTAATTGTCTTGGTCTCATATCCAAGAGTTCTTATTCCCATCAGTTACACAGTTGTTTAAAAACTCTGGTAACTTCTGAAGGACCTTGAGATTCCTCCCAAATATCTAGCTCTTACCTTCTGAGTAGTTTTCAAATATAAATCTATTAAATCCACACTTTTTTTTTTTAAGTTAGGACAGTTTTAGTCTGCTTTCTTCTAGTTAGAAACCTTCTAATAGGTAGCAGATTAATTTGTTATCTTACGCCTACCTGTGTAGTGGTATAACTAGAATTCTTCTAAATTCTATAAGAAGTTTACTGGAGTCAATCTGGTAATTCTCCAAAAGCCAGGTTTTATCTCCATTTAAAAATATTTTAGTGGAGTTGATTCCTTTTTCCTCATAATAAATTTTCCAGAGTTCATTATTTTATTACTCTCAACAAAGAAGCACATGTAAGGAAAACAGAGAACTCTGGGTTCAAAGTTGCAGCTTGGGCGAGAGTGCAGTGAGAGGGGACTTTTGAGACTTGGATGTCTGAAAAGTTGTGAAAATGTCTTTTCCTGGTAATTTTGCTGACTATAGAATTCTTGGTTAAGGGGTGGTCAGACTGAATACTTAGCATGCATAAAGAAGTAGGTTCAGTCCTCAGCATACATGCAGGAAAAAAACTGGGGTTGGAAATAACTTGCCTTCACAATTAAAAAAAAATTTAAGTTTTTGATGAACCTTTATTTTATTTATTTGTATGTGGAGCTGAGAATCGAACTCAGTGCCTCATGCATGCTAGGCAAATGCTCTACCACTGAGCCACAACACAACCCCAGCCCCAGCCTTCATGATTTTTAAGATGTTAACTCCACTTTGGATTCTTACATTCAATGTTATGAGACTGAAAGTCCAAATAACTACATAAGAAATATTTTTCCAATTTCAACTTGAGTTTTAAGTACAGTTTTATGTTCTCACACCATTCAGTAGGCTATGAAATTGATTCTACAAAATAAGGGGAAATTACCCTTAGTAGTCTATATGTGAAAAGGAATAGATGGCTTGGCTCATTCCTGTATATGAGCCTCAGAGTAGGGGTTATTTTAATTCGTACCTCATAGGAGACTTTTCTGAGTAGAATGAAATGTTGTAATTGCTGGGTTTCTGTTCTTGCAACTAAAAGGCTTAAGGGTCACTCCAGTTGAACTGGGCTAACTGGGCTGTGCAAAATAACCACAGAAGAGACACAAAAACCTTTTTCTTTGGGGTTGCTGTGACGGCTACTTGACCTTAAGGGTCTTCAGAAAGGGGGGGGGGAGAGAGAGAGAGAGAGAGAGAGAGAGAGAGAGAGAGAGAGAGAGAGAGAGAGAACGTAATGAGGAAAAGCTATTCAAATGAGGCAAGGGGTCAGGTTTCAGGGGGCTGAGTCTATCTTCACGTTGTCCACTGTCAGCAGGTTGACTGACATCTGGGTAGGCCACACCCAAAGGCACAGTAAGAGAAGGGGACACACACAAGGCACTTCCATGGAAGATTCTATCCTAAACAGGGCAAGGGGTTATATTACAAAGGAACAGGTGAGTGTAGCTCCACCCATGGGGCTGTAACTAGACACACCCATGCACGGGACACCGCCCCTCGAACCCAAGAAGGGAGGGGAAAGCTCTGTCACATTTCTGTGACTGAGCGCTTCAGCACCCAGCTGGGGAGTGTGACTTAGTCACATGCAAGGTTGGTCTCCCATAGTATATCTCGATTGGGGTAGGAGTTTTATTGTATACTTGAAATTTGTACATTTTACCAACACATGAATTTCTTCTATGAAAAATGTGCTATGTGAAAATTGTCAATTGTTATATAAGCACAGACCTTTAAAATTATTTGCACTTAAGATGGAATGTTAAAGCTGCAAATGTCCTAGGGCTATTGTAAGTACTATATATTCTTCCTTCATACTGAATAAATTTGTTATTTTGAGTCTGTTAGAGATTGTCATGTGTATTTAAACCAGATCTAGATCTATATAAATTGGTTTTGCCTAGTGGAAATTTAGCATGTGTTAGTGAAAACAGTTTTTTATCATCAGAAAAATTGCCAGTACCATGGACATACTAAAGGTTAATTTTTATGGTAAAAAATTACACATGCACCCAGAATTTCCAGTTATAACAGATTTTTATGTAGCTCATATCCATACTACTTTGTATCTTTCTCCTAATACATTTGATATAAGCTCTTTAAAATACTGAAATACACTGAAAAGGGGGACTTACTAAGAGATCTGAAATTCTCCTCCCATCCCAATTGTCAGTGCATTAACATGTCAGGTTAATGATAAAAGAAACCAGAGTTGGGTTTTTTCATGTCTTGCTTTCCATCTGTAATTTTATAGGTACAGAACTGGAACAGTGAAATTCTTGCTAAACAAAAACCTCTCATTGCCAAACCTTCTGCAAAGCTACTCTTTGTCAACAGACTGAAAGGGAAAAAATTCAAAACCAATTCCTCTGCTAAAGTTCTCCAAGATGCCAGTAATTCTATTGACCACCGAAATCCGAATTCTCAGAGGGTATGTTTTTGAGTGTTGTGTTTTGAGTAGCAACTTACTTTAGTTTTCTTATATTCATCCTGAATTTTTGGTCAGATAGATGGCATAAAATATCTTTGTTATTTAGAAAACTTGTCCATGTTTTCCTATCTTTTCTATTTTTTTCACAGCCAGAACAGGAATTACTCCATTCATAAATAATTGCTCCATTGTTTTGGATAGTAATTATCACTTTGTGTTTCAGGTACTACTGTTTGCATAAATATTTTGTTTTGCAGTGCTGGGGATTGAATGCAGGGCCTGTTCAAGGACTTTTATTTTGAGGTACTGAGATGTTTGAACTCAGGAGTGCTTTATCACTGAGCTACATCCCCAGCCCTTTTTATTTTGAGAAAGGATCTCACTAAGTTGCTAAGGCTGGCCTTGAATTTAGAATCCTCCTCCATCAGTCTCCCAAGTAGCTGGGATTACAGGCATATTTTAGAATGAAAAGTATATGCTAGCTCCTCTTATTTCACATAAAATGGAGTCCAGTCCTGTTAGTACTACATACAAGGCCCCTATTTTGACTTCTTTCCTCCTCTTCCCCCACCTCTTGTTGTTCACTGACTACTACAAATCTTCAGAAATGCATATTAATCAGTATAAACCGTCTCTAAACTGAAAAAGCATATTCAGTCTTATGGACTCAACACAAATACAAGCTGTGTAATTTTCTCTAAGAATAAATCACTTCCTCCTTAGGCCTATTACATTTTGTATAAATATGCCTCTATTATATTACTTACATTATGGAAAAAATTTAACATTGTATTCATTTCAATTGAAGCCTTCTAAGTAAAAATATTGAGAGTCCCTTCTTCCCCATAATATTTAATTATTACAAGTTTGTTTTTTGAGGATCTTCAAATATTTAATAAAAAGACCTTGGAGGGACTTGAGATATAGCTCAATGGCAGAACACTTACTTTGCATACACAATGCCCTGGTTCTATTCTCAGTACTACCATCAAAAAAAGAAAAGCTGGGCGCAGTGGCACATGCCTGTAATCCCAGTGGCTAGGGAGGCTGAGACAGAAGGATTGAGAGTTCAAAGCCAGCCCCAGCAACTTAGCGAGGCCCAAAGCAACTCGAGAGACTTTGACTCTAAATAAAATACAAGAAAGGGCTGGGGATGTGGCTCAGTAGTAAAGCACCCCTGGGTTCAACCTTGGTACCAAAAAACCCCAAAACTTGTAAATACTATGATAGAAAAATATACTTGCTTTCTCACTTAACTAATCTTGAATTCTGTTTTTGTAGAATCTTAGAACTGAAATTTGAGTCTGAGGTATACATCCGCATCACACATACAGCCATGTGCCACATATGCAACGTCTCTACTTATATAACAGTATATACCACATGGCTTAGCTGTGTAGTAGGTTATACCTCCTAGGTTTGTTTTGAGTATATTGATGTTCACATGAGGAAACTGTTTTAACAATGTGTTTCTCAGAATGCATCTCCATCGTTAAGTGATGCATGGCTATTTACATAACTCATTCATATCTGTAGCAGGTACATTTCTTTGGTCTTAGAAATATAGAAATTAAAGGCTGGGCTCAGTGGCACATGCCTGTAATCCCAACAATTTGGATGCAGTAGGATTGCAAGTTTGAGGCCAGCCTCAGCAAATTAACAAAACCCTGTCTTAAGATAAAAAGATGTAGCTGGGGATGTAGCTCAGTGGTAAAGCACCCCTTGGTTCCATTTCTAGTACCACACACACACAAAAAAGAAATACAGGAATTAAAATTTTTTTGTTAGGGCTGGGGTTGTGGCTCAGAGGTAGAGTGCTTGCCCAGCACATGTGAGGCACTGGCTTGGATCCTCAATATTGCATAAAAATAAATAAATAAAGGTATATTGTGTCGGGCTGGGGATGTGGCTCAAGCCATAGCACGCTCTCCTGGCATGCGTGTGGCCCGGGTTGGATCCTCAGCACCACATACAAAGATGTTATGTCCGCCGAAAACTAAAAAATAAAATATTAAAATTCTCTCTCTCTCTCCCCCTCTCTCTCTTAAAAAAAAAAAAAAGGTATATTGTGTTCATCTACAACTAAAAAAAAAGAATTTTAAAAAAATTGAAAAAAAATTTGTTAGTTGGATTGAAATAAGTTTTTATCACCAAAATTGGTTCTTTAATTCTTTTTGAAAATTTATTTTTAATCTTAATCCTAATTACCTTTTGCATTCGAGTGTTGATTAATGACCTGAGGAAAATGGGAAATATTTTATATATTTTCTCCATTTTAGAAAATCAGCGCAGATACTGTTGGAGATGAAGGATTCTTTGACCTGTTAAGCCGATTTCAAAGCAACAGGATGGATGACCAGAGGTGCTGCTTACAAGAAAAGAACCGCCATGCAGCTTCTTCCACTCCCCCGAAAGGGACGCTAAAATGTAAGTCATCTGTACTGCTGTTCTGATTTTAATATTCTTGATATTCTGGTGCTTTATTTCTAAGAATTCAGTGCTCATCATAGGAGATAAAATAAATGAAACTGAATTCAGGTATGCTTGAAATGCTGGCATTTGTACAGTTCAAAACAAGGTTCTTTGAGTTCTCTTAAGTAGATCTGTGTTTTTAGTCCAGCGCTTTCCACTGTATCATTCTTACTCCCTAGTTTCTTTGGGGCTGGGGTTCAGTTCAATGGTGGTGCTTGCCTGGCATAGCCCTGGGTTTGAACCAACAAAAAAATGAGGGGAAAATGATAGTTGTACATAACTTATGATTGTATATAATTTGTAAATACTTCATATCTGGAATAAAAAATGAAAAGCCTGGACTGGAGTTGTAGCTCAGTGGTAGTACACTTGTCTCGCACGTATGAGGCACTGGGTTCCATCCATAGCATCACAGGAAAATAAATAAATAAAGACATTGTGTCTATCTACAACTAAAAGCTTACACAGAGTGAGGAGTCACCTATGGCTAAGGCCTGCCTAAGTCTTAGGCCTACAATAGGTTACTTAAAATTTCTTATTTTAGTTTACTAAAATATGACTTGTGCAGATCAAGACTTTCCAGCAGCACTTAACTCAGTTCACTAAAATTCCCATCCCAGGGATGGAAGGAAAAAAACTATCTCATTCCACCTAGTCTGAGAAATTATTGTAAGAAAAGCAGTTTATTCACCTTCTCAAGTCTACCCATACCTTATAGATTTGGAAAGTCGAGTCAATAAAGGAAAATATAGACAAATCTGAATAACCTCCAGGTGGATCATCTGAGGTACTATGGGGTTGTGCTTCCCTCCCTGCCAATGAAAGCTACCACCATCTTGTCAAAGCCTGCCAGACACAGCACTGAAAGGAGGAGGTCAGGACAGGTGTTAGGAAGGCAGAGAACTGTGTGATAAATATGTTTATGTATGAGTGTACCTTTTTCTGGAGGGAAAGGGAGGGGGCAGGGGATTATCAAGGATAGTGGAATGTGATGGATATCATTATCCAAAGTTCATGAATGAAGACACGAATTGGTGTCAACATACTTAATATACAACCAGAGATATAAAAAATTGTACTGTATACATGTAATAAGAATTGTAATGTATTCCGCTGTCACTTATTTTTTTTAAAAAATCAATATAAATATGTTTAAACATTTTTGTAAATTTTTTTGGACTTTTTTTCCCTATTCATAGCGCCATATGTTTCCGTGGTGTCCCCCAACACCGATGAGTTTTTAGATCTTCTTGCCAGCTCACAGAGCCGCCGTCTGGATGACCAGAGGGCCAGTTTCAGCAATTTGCCAGGACTTCGTCTGACAAAAAACAACAATCAGTCAGTACTTGACCGACTAATGACTAATGACAACAAAGAGCCTGATGAAGACTTCTTTGATATCCTTGTAAAATGTCAAGTAGGTCTGCATAGTCTTTTTTTTTTTTAGATGGGGGCAGGTACTGAAGATTGAACTCAGGGGCACTCAACTGCTGAGCCAACATCCTCAGCCCTTTTTTGTATTTTATTTAGAGACAGGGTCTCACTGAATTGCTTAGTGCCTTGCCATTGCTGGGGCTGGCTTTGAACTCATGATCCTCCCACCTCAGCCTCCCTAGCCGGATTACAGGCATGCACCACCACACCCGTCCTGCATAGTCTTTGAATTCTGTATATAGCTCAGGTTCTCATGTTACAGTGTATACTACATGTTATAGTGGTATACTACTATAGTTTTTATTCAGGAAGGGTTCATTTTGTATTCTAAAGTTATTATCTACTTACTCATGATTATGTTCTAGACATTGAATATATGTACTTTACCCCGCATTAGTGAGAGAAACAGTAAACAAATACACATATTCAAACATTTATGTGGTCAAGCAGTGATACTTGGTATGAAAAAAGTTGAAAAGGATGAAGGAGTTGGAGGACCCTCTACTTAGAGAACTTTCTGGATTTTTATTTGAACAGAGACTTGAATAAAGCGTGGCAAACAGCAAGTCCCCTATAGGATATAATAGCTGAGCAAGTTCAAGGAAGGGCACTGTGGCTAGTGTGGAAAAAGAGAAATGGAGAGTGGTATGAAATGTAGCCGGACAAGTAATTAAGGCCTTGTTCAAGTGGGTTCTTGTAGGCTGAGATGAAGTTTGTGTTCTAAATCTGTGAGGAACATAATAGAGTTCTGAAAAATCATCCTGGATACTGAGATGTAAATGTAAAGTAGCAAGTATATTAGTACAAAAACCAGCTGCAAAGCTAGCATGGTAAAATAGGCAAAAGAGATTGGTAATCTAGACTAGGGTGACAGTAGTAATGATAAGTAGAATAGAGATATTCTGGCTGATTGGCAAAACCTGTTAATAAATTGGATAAAGGTATGAGAGAAACTTAAGATGACTTCTTTTTGCTTTGAAATACAACTGGGTGAATGAATGATGGTGGTGAAGACTGGAGAAGCAGGTTTGGAGAGAAAAGTCCTGAGTTTTATTTTAGATATGTTAAACTGGAAGGAATCAACATATAGCTGGAACTAAAGCCCTGAGAAATGATTATACATACACAAAAGGTAAGGTGGAAACCAAGTGAAGAAAGTATCTTAAAGAACGTTCAAAATGTTGCCAAGATGCCAAATAAGATAATTAAAGATTTGGCAATGTGAAGCTCATTACCAATTTCAAAAGATTGTTACAAAGGGGAGAGAGTAAGTATAGAAAACTTTCAAGAGGTTTTGATTATAAAGAGAAGCAACAAAACCGATCATTAGCTTAAGGGAGACATAGGGTAAAGATACATTTTTCTTTGGATGATAATACATCATGTCTACAGATGGAAATGGTCAAGTAGGGAGGACAGCCACTATCACAGCAGGAAGGTAACATAGTTTTTGCGTAGGAAAAACTATGAGATGGAAAGCAGAATATTTGTGTACAGCTGGAGATGAGAAAAGTAGAAATTCTCTGACTTCTCTAGTTGCTTTTATTTTCTTGGTAAAAAGTAGGGCCATTAGGGCTGGGGTTGTGGCTCAGCAGTAGAGTGTTCATCTAGCATGTGTGAGGCCCTGGGTTCAATCCTTAGCACCACATACAGATAAATAAAAGTATTGTGTCCACCTACAACTAAATTAATTAATTAATTAATTAATTAATTATTTTTTTAAAGTAGGGTTTGGGGACATCACAAATATGAAGAGAAAAAGTGGAAAATAGCTGACTTCGTGAAACTAACTTGACTAGGTTAAAGTAATAAGATTACTGAGCTGAGGCCCCACATGAAGGTCACCAGAAGTAGGACCATTCAGTGCAGTTGTACTTAATCAAGGTTGGTATTTTGCCAGAGAAAGGTAGTTGAAGATATATTCCAGGGAGTTATTTTAATAGTGGACTTTGAAGTCTAGGCAGTAGGAAAGAAAGTAAGGAAATAAGGAAATGAAAGATACCTAATAACAAAGCATTAAAATATATGAAGTAAAAAATTGATAGAATTTAAGAGAAAATGAACTCTTGTACAATAACAATTGCAGACTTAAATACTCCATTATCAATAATAGATGTGACAGTCAGCAGATGAGTGGGGAAATAGAGAACTTGAACAACCAGTAAACCAGCTAGACTTAGCAGACATGTTACTACTCTGCCCAACAGTAAGAGCATGCACATTCTTCTCAAGTGCACATGGGATATTTTCTAGGATAGACCATTCTGAGTCTCAGCATATGTAAGATTTTGACCACAGAAGATGAATTTAGAAGCAATTACAGTAAGAAATTTACAAATTTGTGGAAATTAATGTTATTAACCAAAGAAATCAAAGGGAAACTGGAAAATACTTAGAGACAATTGCAAACATAATACCCTAGTTAAGGCATGAAGCAAAGGAGGCACCAAAGGGAAAAATATACAACTGTAAATGTTTACATTAGAAAGAGAAAATCTCAAATCAACAATCTAACTTTTTTTCTAGTTCCTTAAGTTATAAAGATTAGACAGAGGTAGAAAACAGAAAACCAATAGAAAATCAACAAAACTAAAAGTCATTCTTTGAAAAGATGAACAAAATTGGCAAACCCTTACCTAGTCTAATAAAAGGGAAAATTAAATTTCATTCATGTATAATTGTTAAAGTGAACCCAATTATTATATACAACTATAATGCATCAATTAAAAAAAACTTACTAAATCAAAATGAAAGTGGGATATTATTACTGATTCTACAGATACAAAAAGAAATAAGAGAAAATTATGAATGACTATTAACAAACTGTGTAATAGAGATGAAATGGACAGATTACTAGACAAAACCTACTAGGAACAAATCATGAAGAAATGGAAAATAAACCCATAACTAGTAAGGAGGTTGTACTAGTAATCAAAAACCTCCTGGCAAAGAAAAGCCCTAGACTTGACAGTGTTACTGGTAAATTCTACCAAACATGTAAATTTCTCAAAAAAAAAAAAAGAAAAGATCTTCTGAATTGATGCAAAGAAACCACCTGGCAGAATTCAGGATTCTCATGATAAAAACACTTAAGAAATTAAAAACAGTATGAGGGGCTAGGGATATAGCTCAGTTAGTAGAGTGCTTGCCTCACATGTACAAGGCCTGGAGTTCAATCCCTAGCACCACCCACACACACCCACACAAACACAAACAGTATTAAACCACTACAACATAAAGCCATATGAGAAACCCACAGCTAACATCACGCCCAATGGTAAAATAATAAAGCATTCTAAGATCAGGAACAAGAAAAAAATGCACACTTTTGCTGCTTCTATTCAACACAGTACTAGATTTTGTAGCCAGAGCAATTAGACAAGAAATAAGGCATTCAGATTTGATGAAGAAGTAAAATTATCTTTGTTCACAAGTGATATGATCTTATATGTAGAAAATCCTTGTCGGGCTGGGGTTGTAGTACAGTGGTTGAGCACTTGCCTAGCATGTGTGAGGCACTGGGTTCAATCCTCAGTACCACATAGAAATCAATGTCCATCAACAACTAAAAAAAAAAATTAAAAAAAGAAAACTCTGTCAGAGTGATGGGGCACTCCTGTAATCCCAGCAATTTAGGAGGCAGAAGCAGGAGGAAGGATCTCAAATTCAAGGTCAGCCTCAGTAACTTAGCAAGGCCCTATAAAAATAAGGGGGGGGGGGGCTGGGGATTTGGCTCAGTGGTTAAGCACCCCTGGGTTCAATCCTCAATGCCAAAATAAATAAATATCTTAAATATTTTACACACACACACACACACACACACACACACACAATTAGAACTAAGCAATGTATGAGGCTGGGGCTGTAGCTCAGTGGTAAAGCATCTGTTTTGCATGTGTGAGGCACTGGGTTCGATCCTCAGCACCACATAGAAATAAAGATACTGTGTGTTCATCTACAACTAAAAAAAAATTTTAAAAAAAGAACTAAGCAATGTAGCAGGATACAAAATCAACACAAATATCAGTTGCATTTCTATATTGACAATGAATTAGAAAGGGAAATTATAAAAATAATTCCATTTAAAATACTAAGAAATTAATCAAGGAGGCAAACTACTTGTGCAGTGAAAACTACAAAATATTGCTGAAAAAGATAATGGGAACACATTCCATGATCACGGATTGAAGACTTATTATTAAAATTCCCCTACTAATCTGCAGGCTAAAGATTCAGTGCATTCCCTGTAAAAATCCCAATAGCTTTAATTTGCAGAAATAGAAAAATCTGTCTTAAAATTAATACAAAATCTCAAAGCCCCAAATATCCAAAACAAGAGGAACAAGGTTGCTGGACTCAAATTTCCTGGTTTCAGAAGTTCTTGCTAAGCCACAGTGACCCAAACAGTAATGTACTAGCATAAAGTTAGACATAAAGACTAGAATAAAATGGAAAGCCCCAAAATAAACCCTTGCATATCTATCTATATATATATATATATATATTTTTTTTTTTTCTTCCTCAAATGATTTTTAGCAAGGGTGCTGATTTCTTCCTTTTATACTGCTACATAGGTACTGCAGACTGGGTATTAGTAATAAGAAATTTATTTGCTTCACAGTTCTGGAGCTTGGCTCTGGCATGGCAAAGGTAAGGGTCTTTGTGCTGTGTCATCCCATGGTGGAAGGGTAAAAGAGTACAAGAACAAAAAAGCAAGAGGCTTTTGGAGAGGTGAGGGTTGGGAGGGCAGTAGGGATCGAACTCAGGTTCTTGCACAGTTTAGGCAAGTAGTCTACCACTGGGCTATACTCTATCCCTGAACTCACTTTTATAGTAAGCCCACCCTCAAGGTAATTAACCCACTCCCAAAATAATGCCATTCAGTCAGAGCCCTGTGGACTATTCACCTCTTATTAGCCCTACCTCCCAAAACTGTAGTATTGGAGATTAAGTTTCCAAAAGATGAACTTTGGGGGACACATTCAAACCATAGCATGTGCCAAGGACATTCTATGGGGTAAAGAACAACCTTATAAAAATGGTCCTGAGAAAACCGGATGGTCATGCACAAAAGAATGAAATTGAACCCTTACCTAACACCATATGCACAAATTAACTCAAAATGGATCAAAGACATAAGCATCAGAACTGAAATTATAAACTTAGCAGAAAGAAGAAAGCTTCATGACATTGGATTAGGCAATGATTTCTTGGTTATGATACCAAAGGCACAGGAAACAACAACAACAAAAAAGACAAGTTTGATGTCATCAAAACTAAAAACCTCTGCATCAAGACACCAACACCAGTAAAATGGCAACCCACAGAAAACATTTAAAATCACATTATCTGACAAAGGATTTAATACTGAGAATATACAGAGTCCTAAAACTCAACAAAGAATCAACCTGACTTAAAAATGGGCAAAGAACCTAGATAGGCATTTTCTCCAAAGACAGCAAGGACCTGGCAGGCCTGTGGGAGCATCAGATAAGGAAGAGGTAAAGGACACACTGAAGTACAGGACTGTTGGATTAATTGGAGGCCGCTGTAATTATCAAGAATATGACAGGAGAAATGAAGAAGAGTGGTCCAGGTGTAATGTGGAGTGTGAAAGCAGAGCCTGCTGGGAGGCAGATAAACAACTGCACCCTCATAGAGTTAAGAGGTTAAATGTTAAGGCATGTAAATGCTTAGCACAGTGCCCAGCGATGTAGTGGGTACTCAGTTACTAGCCATCAACATTTTTTTTTTTTTTTTAGGGGGTGGGTACTGGGGACTGAACCCAGGGCCATTTTACCACTGAGCTGCATTCCCAACCCTTTCTGAGACAGTCTCACCAAGTTCCTTAGGCTGAGCTCAAACTTGTGATCCTTTTGCTTCAGCCTCCCAAGTTGCTGGAAATTATAGGTGTGTGCCACTGTGCCCTGTCAGTCTACTCTTATTGAGTTATAATACCAGAAATTGCACTGTAGACTTAAAAAAAATATTTGTTTTAGTTATAGGTGGACACAATATTTTTATGTGATGCTGAGAATTGAACTCCCAGTGCCTCACACATGCTAGACGAGGGCACTATCTCTGAGCCACAACCCCAGCCCCTGCATTGTAGACTTTTAAATTCTTTATTTGATCAATACTATTTCTAATATAAGTTATAATTGTAAGAGTAAAATTTGAAGGAAAAAATCAGTCTGGCCTATTTCTTTAACAGATTTTACTGCCTAAGACAAAGGCAGACAAACTTTAAAGGACCAGAGACAATATTTTAGGCTTTATAGACTACTTGGTCTCTGTTGCAGCTGCCCAACTCTGCCGTTACAGCAGAATAGCCAGATAGTAAGTACATAAACAAATTTTTGTGATAAAGTGAAGCTTTCAAAAGCACACATTGGGTTGATATTTGCTGGCCTAAGGATTTTTAAAGGTACTGCTTCAGGGCTTTTGTATGCAACATTTAATTTCTAAAGCTCTGCTTTGTTGTATTGTTGATGCAAACTGTGGTTAAGATTATAATCTTGAACCATCAGACACGGATGACCTTGCATTTTCAATTAATACTAGATTATTTCTTGTGACCAATTATAATTAAAATACTATGACTTAATATACTTACTAAACCCATGAAACTGTGGCTATAGTTTTACGTGATACTATATTCTGATTCTGTAAGTCATTTTAAAGGAAAAAACTGTTAGGTTTCAGGTGTTAATGTCTGAAAAGAAGCAAAGTAAATTTTTACAGCTCCACTTCTTATTATGACTAATGGACATAGCTTGGTGTTTTCCTTCCCTGAAGTATTTGTTTTAATCTTTCTTGTAAATTTTTAGGGGTCCAGATTAGATGATCAAAGATGTGCTCCACCACCTGCTGCCACAAAGGGTCCAACGGTACCAGATGAAGATTTTTTTAGCCTTATTTTACGGTCTCAGGCAAAAAGAATGGATGAACAGAGAGTTCTTTTACAAAGAGATCAAAACAGAGACACTGAATTTGGACTAAAGAACCTTTTGCAAAGCAATGCTTTGTTGGAACTTAAAAATTCAGGAAAATAATCAGCAAACTAATTGCTACGGATTTTTCTTTTTAAAGAAAAGACTTGTTTCCTTTCAGAACACTGCAGGAAAATCCAATCTTTTTTTTTTTCCCCTAAAGAGGATATATAGCACTGTAACATAGCTTGAAATGTTTTTAGAATGATGTACATATTTAATTCAGTAGTACAGTAGTAAGGAATGAATGTTGCTCTGGACACTCACTTGTGGGAGGGTGGAGATGTCCCAGAAGGTGCTTCATCCACTTCTGTGATTATTGCTTGGGATTCTGTTCTTTGGCAACTTATTAGATTCCTTTATTGGTATTTGTAAAATAGGAATTTAAATGACTCCTACAGTAGAATTTAATCCTCTTGCTGAGGTAATTTTTTAAGCTCTTTTTTATATATTTAACCATGGATATAATAGGAAATTATGTTGTTTAGTAAAAACAAAGTACTTGACCAATGTAAAAATGTTATGGACTTATTAAAAAAAAAAAACTTTCTCTAAGAAAACCTACTTTCAAAATATTTTTAGGCCAAAACTAATTAAAGGAAACTCTTAAGAAATAAACTTCTTTTAGCATGTTTTGGAGTACTTGTCTCTTGTGTTACATAACACTGCTATAAAAAACTAGTAGGAAAACATATAAAGAAAAACACAAAACATGTTATATCAAGAACCCAAGCTACATAAATAGAAAAGAAAAAAAGACAACAACTATGAAAATCAGTATAGAGGACCCTCAAAAGACTAGGCATGGAACTACCATATGACCCAGCTGTATCACTCCTCAGTATTTATCCTAAAGAATTAAAAGTCATCTTACTATAGTAATACATACATGCATACCCATATTACAGCAGCACAATTCACAAACTAGGGAACCAGCCTAGGTGCCTATCAACAGATGAATGGATAAAGAAATTGTGATATACATACATACATACACACTGGAATTATATTTAGCCATAAAGAAAAATGAAGTTATGTCATTTGTAGGAAGTGGATAGAACTAGAAAACCATGAGGTTAAGAAGGTCAAGAGTCATGTTTTCTCTCATACTCAGAAGCTGTAGAGGAAAGAGGAAAAAGGTGGAGGTGGATGTCCTGAAAATCAAAGGGAGAAGAGTAGAGGTAAGGGACCAAGGGGTGCAACACAGGGAGAAAGCGGGTGAGTGCTGGGGAGTGATGCTGGCCAAATTATGTTGTTATATTGTGTTCATGTACAAATATGTAACAACAAATCCCATCATTATGTACAACTATAATGCACCAATAAAAAAAAATGGAAGAGAAAAAAATGAAGCATGAAAGACATGAGTTAAGACCTTGGCTGTCCTCAAACACTGCCCTCAGCGCATAGACTGAATGTAGTTTATAAAGATACATAATAGATAAATAAGTGCAGCAAAGTCAAGGAAGCAACAGAGCACAGCCTGGACTGAGGAGGAATCACAGAATACGAACACCTACCCCTGGAACAAACTGATAGAACTTATTCAACTCTGGTTGCTTCTGATTCCACAAAAACAGATGGCACCTGGGTCTGTCTCTTTTCTCACAAAGTCAGATGATTCTGGTGGGCAAAAGTGAGACCCACTTCTCTAAAATGGCCATTGTTAAAATAAAAAAAAAGTTACACAGTCACAGCCTGGAATTATATTAAGAGCTCAAAAGAGAAGAACGATTTTCTTACCTTACAGTCACACAGGAATTTTGTCAAACACATTAGGTTAAAGCCAGGATTACATTAGTTTCATAAGTTATATATAAGGTATGATATCCTGAATACCATCATTTAAAAAACTGCAGATATGTTTTATGCAGGAGTTTTTTATTAAAGGAAAACTCATTTATTAAAGATGGCATGCCAAACCACAATAATGTAAAAATAAGTGTTTATTGTGTACACAGTGTTTCTTAGACCCTGTAAGCTTCATCAGCTATTCCATTTTTAAAACTGCTTTTAACAGCTATCTACTGCATTCTGATTTTCTTAAAAGCTTGCTACTTCAGACCCTAATTTCAATAACAAATATTGGCTAGTTAATAAAATAAACCTTGTCTCTCCTGTGGTGATAAACTGGCCTTCAATTTGCTTTAATAAAGTCTTCCCTGAACTTCTGTAATCAACAGCAGTAGCATGTTGCTTTGCTGTCAAAGTAGATTTCATCCCCAAATGGATATCTGTAATGAAAGAATGCAAAGATGAAATTGTAAATATTTTTTTAAAAAAAGTATTCCAAGTTTGGATTGATTGAAAGCAGTCAGGAGTGCAAGCACTTACAGTCTATAACCGGAGGTATTCACTTCTCTTCAGAATCAGATCACACTCACCAATCAGGTCTACTCCCCAGAGAGGACTACTTTTTATGCATAGATGTTCATAAATCTATTTGAAACGGCAGGTATTCTTTCACTACTTCACTTGTTACATGCTTGCTATGTTTTTTATTTTTGGCAATGCTAAGGATCAAACCCAGGGCATTATGTATAGTAGTCAAGTGCTCTACCACTGAGCTACAGCCCCACCCTCCTGTGTTAATATAAAATTCTTTTTGTTTTCTTGGGAAAAAAAAAGACTCCTTTCTGACCATTAGTACTAAAGATGCTTATAATGTTATCTAGAAAATATTAATATATAAAATTAAATTGTTTCATGCAATTTAATTTTTAACACTTTTAGGAGCCAAAAATGGGGTAGTCTGCATTACATGTAAAATTTATAGACTTCTTTGAATATATCTTTTTTCCTGAAATAAATTTTAAGATTTTTTTTTCCTGACTTACCATTTTTGGAAAGCAGCTGAATATAACTTACATGAATATGGTTAAAACAATGAATAGCTGAATATTTGGGAAACCAGAGACATGGACACACTTTATGAACAGCTTTTTAGAAAGATTTAAAAGGAAGAATGCTTTTTAAAATCAAGAAAACTAATTTTAGATGTTGACTGAAAAAAATGTTAATTTGAAATGTTGCTTAGAAACAAAATGTTGACTGACCTATCTGTGGTTAAGGAAAACACCCTATTCTACTTATCATAGTGCTCTCCTCTATGTAGAGATCTGTAAAAAATTAGAAATTCATATAACCAAGACAATATGGTTTGCTATAAAATAAACAGACTAGTGTACTATCTAAGAGTGACAAATGCTGGGATTCTGAATAAGGAAAATAGGTCTTATAAAGCTTATGCACTTCATTTGGTAGGAAAAGAATAAAGCCATTCTCAAAGACTGCTAATGGTATAAAACTGAGCTTACTGATACAGCAAGCTATGTTATCTAAATTCCCCTGACAATCTTCAGCTCTGTCTTAGTGAAGCATAAAGTCAAAGGTGTGAGGAGGAAGCAGGCCCAGTACTAGGTATAGGAGGGATGAACTCACAAAGTCATACTCATCTGTGGGTGACTTAGAGAAAAACTGAGGTGTCAGTAGGACTGACGCTGTTCATGCATACTCTGAGGCTGCATTAAGATGCTGGAGTGCAAAAAGGGTGAACATAAGTGGACTTCCCTTAAAAATAATCTTTAAAGAACCTATTATTTTGGAAACTCTAATGCAGAACTAATAAATTCTGCCAACGAAGTAATATTACAGAATTTCTACTCGGCCACATACACTTCAGTTAGCAGGTTCCTATAAATTCCTAAAACTCTTTAAGATTTCTCAATGTCCCCTAAGTCAGTCACCTTAATTATCTAGCACATACTCTTAGCTATAACATTCATTTAAAAATGTAAATTCTATGAGCCCTTGTCCCAAAATTAACACTTCAAAACTTCGTGAGATCTATCTTAACATCAAATAGACGTGGATGAAATTAAACAGAAGTTTATATATATGAATGTGTTAATTCTGATTGTCACTAAATGTATGAATGATTACACTGGCACTTTTGTTATAATCATCAGAATACTCAGGTGGGAAGAGTGAATACTCAGGTGGGAAGAGTTAAGAGCATACTTTACAAAATTCAAGACTTCAGAGCTGTGACCTGTGTCTGTGATCCTCTAGCCACACAGGCTACCAGAGGGATCCTTTCCACATGCTTCAGTCGCAGTTCTTTCTGGGCCACGTGTGCCACCTTCCTGGGGGCTATCTTCAGCTCCAGTCTTCAGCTGAGGCTTGGACACTGCGGGTGAGTCTTCTACAGTCTCTGATACCTCTTGGCCAGACACAGACTTAGCAGAATGACTGCTTCCTGTCAGAGTGCTTTCTCCTGGGATTCCACCAGTTTCTTTTGGTTTTGTATCCAAAATAGGTGATTTATGCTGTAAAGTACCATAGAATCACATTTTAACTTTTTAATTAATATAATGTGAAGTTTTAGTAACCAAACATACCAAACAAGTTCTTACTTAGAAACATGGTTTCAGAGCTGAATTCTAGTAATATAAAGGTTAAGTAAGCCTCACAGACTGGAAGACTGACATTTATAGGAGTTTAAGAGAATTGGTCACCAATATTGCTAACTCTTCTTATCTGATGAGAATCATTCATTCTAAAATATTTACTGAGCATGTATTAAGTTCTAGGTGCTAGAGATACAGTCAGAATAAGATACTGCTCACAAAAACTGTTCTTACTAGAATTTACCTTTAGGTTGGGGAGAGAATCAGGCAACAAATCAAAAGTATGATACATTATGAGAAACTAGCTATGTGCTAGAAGTGAGGTAGGACAGACAGTAGACTGCAGTTTAAATTTAGATGTTAAGCAGCATGTACAAGGACTTGAGGTTAAAGGAACAGTCAGGAGCTCTTGCGGCTAAGATAGTGTTGAGCATGGAAGGAGAACTGATAACCAGTGTGGCTGTGCATGTGGGGCAGGGCAGGGAGGCCCCTATGCCACTGGGGTAACTGGCTTTCCCTTTAAGTGAGAGGGAATGTCACTGAAGAATTCATTAACTATAAAAGCTGGAAGGAGCATCCTAGGTTTTCTAAATTCATGTAGATATGTATATTTTTATAAAGACCCCTATGGCAAAAGAGATTACAATTTTCTAGTTTCTACTTGGCTTAAAGCTCTCTCAAAGTTTACAACTACAACTTAAACTTTGCAAATAACAGTATCAATTCCTTTCTCAAAGAAATGGAAATGTCCTTTTAAATAACTACTAACAATCACCATTCTGCAGACCAAAAAAAAAGTCTAGCCAGCCACCGAAATCAAAGAGTTGGAAAAGTAAGCCTTTTGATTCCTCCCCAGCCTGTTCTTCCACCAGCCAGGCCTTCAGAGCTCTATTGCCAGTTCCCTAGTGCTCTAAGAGGCCTTCTCTTTGATTTCTTCAAAGGCAGAAATTTCAGTCATGCTCACTTGTTGGTTTCCTATGAATTTTCATATGAACTACCATCTGTCCTAATAAACTACCACTAAATAGTATTTAAGGTAAAAATTAAATCTTATTTATTCTGAGGAAGCTGGACTAACTTACGACCAAAAAAAGGAAGAGAAAGTGACTAATTATATCACTAATGCTATAATTTATAACAACGAAGGGTAAAAACACTACATCAAAAGCTCTATAAGAAGCATTTATGCCTAATATGAAGGGACAGCAAAATAAACAATCACTGACTTACACTCGGTACCACCTCGGGATGCTCTTGTGCCTCTGTGTCTGGTAAATCAAACGCCCGGAGCACTTCAGGGCTCTTGTTGTCAGTCTGAAATCTCAAGTCAACATCTCTCTCTCTCAAAACATCTCTTCTACCCTCATATGTTTTGTCATAAGGGCCTTTCTCAATGGAGCCAGCTTGGCCCCTATAATAGAAATCTCCATCACCTGCTGCTCCACCAGGATGTCTATAATCAATTTCCTTCTGCCATCTTCTATCACTTGGATGAAGTGCTCGCGGAGGTTCTCTCTCAGGACCACCTAAATGTCTCAGTACATTAACTGATTTTCCAACACCATAGCAAAAACTCTGTAAGGAAAAGAAATAAATTTTCCTGAGAACCTGATGACTGACTAATGAAGTTATGAGCTATTTTATTCAGGATGCTAACAAAATGATCTAACATTTATAGACATAAATATTCATTTCATGTTTTTATTACAGACTTCTTCTTTGTTACAGGCCAGATTAGCCAATAAAATTTCATGAATCATTCAACATTAAGCAGAAATTTTAATCAACTAGATACATTTTGATTGAATTTGTATCCTACAAGGACAAATTCAGGCCTATAATTTTAAAGAAAGTTCTATTTATCTGATAACTGCTCATGTGTCCATATTCAAATCTGTCACATGACATATGCTGAAAAATATTTAAAATTGTATGTCATTATGTAAACACTCTCTTGTAGGTTTAACATTTACAAATACAAACTCGACACCTAAAATTCAAAAGATTTTGATTTTCATTCCATGGGCAAAACTAGACAGTAGTTCGCAAAGTGTGGCACTTCCTCAGACTTTTTCCAGGGGATCTGTGAAGTCAAAACTTTTCATAATAAAAGGACATCATTTGTCTTTTCACTGTTCTCTCATGAATGTACAGTGAAGTCTTCTAGAGGAAATAAAATTGAGATAACTCACAGGATGTGGGCTTGTATTTTTTAAATTTCTCAATTTTATTTCCTAATAAAGGAAATATCAATAAACATAACCCTATAAACAGGAACTTTTTTCTCATCTTCTGCCTTTAAAAAAACGCAAAAGGAGTCCTGAGAACAAAGAATGTGAAAAATCTCTCTACTGGACCTACACTACTATTTGAAGATAGAAGCAATGAAAGTCAGTATAACTTTTCTCAGGGAGCAGATGAAAGAACAAGGAATGATGCATCTTTTCTCACAGTTTCAGTTTTAGAAACTAAATTACTACTACAGAATTAATGTCTCCTAACTAAACCACACCTATAACCCAAGGAATCCTATAATCACAAGGAAAAAACAAAACCAAAAGAAACAATTTCAAATTGAATATAGCATAGTAAATTTTGTGTCCTTAGGAATAAGAATTTCCCATGGCACTTCTGAACTCTTTTTTTTGTTCTATGTGATAAACGCATTTTGGGGGACAGTGGCTGAAAATCAACCACCAAAAAAACGGACAGACTGGATGAATGACAAGCAATAGTCTTAAACAAGTGCTCTTAGATTCCCCCAAACTGTTTTCCAGTACACCCGCTTTTTCCACATTCCTAATTTTGTTGCAAGCCCAATGCTCTTCCTTTCTCAATGCTGCAAAAACTCAGACTGAAATAAGGCGGCTCCCTTTCTCAAAGAGGAAATAATCAATTTCCTGTATACTAATTCAGACTTTAAAAAACAAAATTAAAGAGGTTCTTATTCTAAATCACTGCTATGACATTTATAAACCAGAAAACCACTTCCTTGTTTAGGGGAATATACATGAAATATTAATAAATATGTATTTAAAAATCACCTCTGATACTATTAAGCATGACTTAGCCTGATTTACATCAAGGATACCTAATAATTTTATAATTACCTTTTTTTCTGCAAATCCTGTTAAATACCAATAGTGCTAACATACTAACCAGGACAGCCAATGTCATAATTATCAACACGGGAATCTGAAGTATCACTGGAATTTCCTTCATGAGCGCTTTAATAAATTCACCAGTTCCTTTTCCAATGTGTTTTAATGGCTCTGTCACAAAGTTGGTGAATGTAACTGCCAATGCCTAAAATAAAAGATAAAAGCAATAAATTAACCTTTTCCTCAGAGGAATGAGACACATACAATAAGCCAAAATTTACTGTGTACTAAGGCTGACGTTATGTAAATTAAAATGCTGTTATATCCCACCTTTTATTTAATATTTATTTTTTGTAGTTGTACACAATAACTTTATTTTATTTATTTTTTGTGGTGCTAATCGAACCCAGGGCCTTGCACATGCAAGGCGAGTGCTCTACCACTGAGCCATAACCCCAGCCCCATATCCCGCCTTTAATGTGAAAATTACTATGTAATTGGAGTTTTTTTCAAGAACAAAGGCTTATTAACAAGAATGACTAAAAAATACAAATTTTTATAAATATAAGGGATTTTGACATACTTTGTACAAGTAATCTTTACAAAATATATTCTATACCTTTGTTGGTGGAACCAACCAAATAGGGTTGACTAATAAGATCTCATAGTATTTTTGGCATGGGTCATCCTTATAGGTCCATGAACTTCTAAACCATTCTATTTAGAGAAACAGACAAACACTAAATCACTAAAATAAATGAACAGTTGCATTCCATTCACAAATATTTTGGTTTTGATCCTCCTTGCCCACCAACCAGTCAATGTTCAATTATTTTAAATTGTAAATAAATACCCTATAATACTCATTTAAATTTTTTCATCTTATATCCAAAATCATATTAAGAAATCCATTCAAATTACACAAGTCTTATGGAGACAAAAAATTATACTTTATAAAATTTCTAAAAGGTAAATAACTAGATGGTTTTTATATATACAAATAAGTTCAAGTAATATTAAAGAAGTCTGAATAAGATGATGGACTGTATCAAAGTCAATATCCTGGCTCTGATATTGGATCAGATAATGTTACCATTGGGAGAAAATAGGTAAGGGGTACACAGGCTTTAGTCCTTACAACTACTTGTGAATCTACAATTATCTCAATAAGATTTCAATTTAAAAAGTCAGTTTTTGCTGTTTTTACAAAATAAAGCAGAATATTAGTTTTCCCAAAGCAATCTTAGATACACTTGGAAATGAGTCTGCCCTGGAGAAGGCATTTTCCTATCTCCTAAAGCAAGTAAAAGCAATTGAATTGGTTTAGATACCACAACATTTTGTTATCTAAACATTAACTGTGGAACCCACTGGTAGAATCTACTGAGATTCTATTCTCTGTCAGTCTTTATGGATTTGCACTTACAAAGTGCCTTTGAACATTAAACCATTCCAAGTGCTAGCTATAGACACCTAAAGGTGGTCAACATGATAAGTGAGAGTGTTTAGAAAAATCTGTAAGAATAAAAAATAATTTCCTATACTTAAATATCAGTAAAGCTATAATATAAGATTTTGTAAGTCAATATAAGGAGGTTAGAGCTAAGATGGATATAGTTTATATATACATTCATTCACTTATTCAACAGACTTCTGTTGAAAACCACCTCTTGAGGACCTAGAAAGTACTAGACACTGTGCTAAGGACAAGGGGATTTAGTGAACATAAGATCCTTCAGTTTAATGAAGGAAGTCAGATAATATCAGAACTAACATATATACAATTTCTATTCCTTCCCTGTGACCTATTACATGAGTCCCAAAGTCACTACATTTAAACCTAAAACCCTCTTGAATGTTTTTCTGGTATTAAAAATTCAGTCACAGAAAGCCTTCTCTGGCTTTTCATCATTTTCATTGTGATGTTTAGTATTTTCCTCTCATTCCCAGAAATTCTATTCAAAATAGGGACAAATGAACAAATACCATACCCCAGAGACTTCCAGTCCAATCCATCTTCTCTGCACACACATTGTTTAATGGCTCCATCTTGGCAACATCAGCCTGATGCTGTGCAAAAGCTACCTGAGCAACACCAAAGGGAACCATGAAAGGCTGCTGACAGTGAGTGCTATGCTTCCACACCCAATAAACCTTGGTTCAAGGTGTCTTCAACATTCTAAACCAGACTGTTAAAATTTTCTTATTAGGAAAAAAAATGTTATTTTAAACAACAGCCATTTTCAGCTCATGGAAAAGCAGTCTTAATAAGCAAGGATAAAGAACTACAGCGAGGGCCGGGGATGTGGCTCAAGTGGTAGCACGCTTGCCTGGCATGCGTGCGGCCCGGGTTCGATCCTCAGCACCACATACAAACAAAGATGTTGTGTCCACCGAAAACTAAAAAATAAATATTAAAAATTCTCTCTCTCTCTCTCTCTAGACTCTCTCTCTTTAAAAAAAAAAAAAAAAAAAAAAGAACTACAGCGAGTAGGAATGTAGTTCACTGGGATAACACTTGCATAGCATGCTCAAGACCCTGGGTTTGATCCCAGTACTATAAAATAAAACATTAAAAAAAAAAAAAAGATACCATTGCCTTCTTTGTATGTAAACATGAAGGAAAAAAACTTTATTTAAAAAAAAACTTTATTTAAAAAGATTGTTTTCCCATGCTTGTAATCCCAGTGGGCTCAGGAGGCAGAGGCAGGAGGATCACAAGTTCAAAGCCAGCCTTAGCAACTTAGCGAGGCCCTCCACAACTCAGCAAGACCCTGTCTCTAAATATAATATAAAAAAGGGATGGGCATGTAGCTCAGTGGTTGAGTGCCCCTGGGTTCAATCCCTGATACCAAAAGAAAAAAAGATTGTTTTAAAAATTAGTTTTAAAAATTAGATTGTTTTAAAAATTAATTTGCCATGTCTGAAAATAAAGCTATCCAAACTAAAAGATTACATCTCCTGTTCTTTTATATTTCATGATAAAAGATAAAATAATATTTTACTTTAAGGAATTTGATCATCTGCAAATTTTGTTATCTGTGGGGTGTTATAGACCCAACCCCCCACAGATACCTAGATACAGCTGTAGAACTTTCACAAATCAAAATCCATGGGAAATCACTGAAACAATAATACTAAACCCAACAATCTTTCTTGGTACTTAATTTGTAAATAATTAGTCCTTGGTATTTAATTTGTAAATAATTAGTTCTAGATGCTACAGAAATTAGAACAGTTAAGGCAATATATCACATGATTTCATTAGGCTAATTGACTAGAAGTACCTGTTTACCTGACTGATTCTTCCAGAAAGCTCTAAACTTTTCTCCAGTGATTATGCTATTTTAAAAAAAAAAATTTTTTTTAGTTGAAGATGGACACAATACCTTTATTTTATTTATTTATCTTTATGTGGTGCTGAGGATCGAACCTGGTGCTTCACACACAAAATGAGAGCTCTAGGGCTGGGGATGTGGCTCAAGCAGTAGTGCGCTCGCCTGGCATGCGTGGGGTGCGGGGTTCGAACCTCAGCACCACATAAAAATAAAACAAAGATGTTGTGTCCACCGAAAACTAAAAAATATTAAAAAATTCTCTCTTTAAAAAAAAAAAAAAGATGAGAGCTCTACCACTAAGCCACAACCCCAGCCCAATTATGCTGTTTTGATAGCCACAGTAGTGGTTCTTTTAAATTTATATAAATAGTATAATTCCAATTTTGAAATATTATTAAAATTTGAAACAGGATTGGAAATACCTGAAAATATTGAGAGGTTATTTTTAATTCACCTATAATTGTATATACTTATGAATAATTTATCTTTGTATTTTCTAAATTCTCTACCATGAACATTCTGAATACCAATTTTTAATACATATTTTTTAGTTGTAGTTGGACACAATACCTTTTATTTCATTTATTTATTTTTATGTGGTGCTGAGAATCGAACCCAACACCTTGCACATGCTAGGCAAGTGCTCTACTGCTGAACCACAGCCCCAGCCCCTGAATACTATTTTTATATTCAGAAAATAACCTAACTTTTTACAAATCATGATATTTTGGTATCATTTCTAACAAAGAATAAAAGGATTTACTCCAAATTACCTATATAAGAGTTTTTAAAATATGTTCACCTAGTTCTGTGCTGCTTACTTCTCCAGATGCTACCCAATAGTAACTGGGTTATCAAAATCAGGACTTTACTTTTTCTGCACTAACCCATCAAGGACCTTCCAAAAAAATAATAAATGCCTAAGAATTGCCAATATAATTCCTCCCATGGCTGACCAGGTCCAATCATTGCCTTTATCCCACATCTGAGGCAAGACTGCTCAAAGTGAATTATATTATGAATTTACACCCAAAAATGTTTAAACTCTCCGCCTATTTAGTACCTTATATAAGTACATCCAATTCCATCCCAAACTCAAGAGAAAACTGATGAAAAAAACACGTTTCAATTGGGTATACCAACGCACACGAGTCCACAGCTCAGTAGCTACTAATACCACGATGCAGAGCAGACACAGAAGTACCTTAAAAAAAGAGGAAGTGGAAATCAGAATCTGCCAAGCTGTCTTCCCCACCAGAAAATGCTAATATCAGTAAAAGCAAAAGACTTGGACTCAAAAATCACAAAATCCTATGTACAATTTTGGTGCTTGTTCATTTTCTGCAGCATGAGTGGCTAAGTATAGGTACTTCACATAATTACAGTGGCATTTTGAAGGTAATTTTAAAAAGGAAATGTAATTACATCACCCTAAATTCCATCTTACCATGAATACATTATATGGATCCACTCCAAAGGAATCTTCAAATCGCCACTTCCATGTTTCAAAATCATGAAACTTAAAATTAATTAAAATATCACTTAAGGCATCATCCAGCGCTCCTGGTTTCCATTCCTCCCCACTGAGAAACTTCTGTATTTCTAATAAGGTTTGTCTCTTAAGGATAATCTCAGCATCATAATGCATGTCATCTTTGTTTTCATCAGGCTGAATTAAACGTACCAAAAAAAAAAACAAACAATATGAGAATTTTACTATTATATAATATTATTACAGTACAACTTTAAGATGAATATCAATTTGGAACTAAACTTATAATCAATTTACTTTGATTCCCATCACTGCCAAAAAAAACTATAGTGTGCAATATTTCACATATATAAGAAAATAATATCCACTTGTCTGACTCCAAGCCAACAAAAAAACAAAGTTAATATATGTGTAAACTATTTAAAAATTACAGAACTCTATGTAAGAAAAACACTACGAATTTTATTAAAGTGCAGTTGATTCTTGTTACCTGCAGTACTTATGTTCTAAAAAGTCACCTTAAACACTAATCAATAATTAATGAACCACTACTCCTGTAAGAAATACAGGGCTAGGTGCAAACCTGTGGTCAAAACATTTTCATCAACCAATAAAATATGTTATAAAACTTTGTTTTATATGTTTCTGTGAAACCTCTCTTAATAAATACTACTGGATCATTACCACTGAACACAGTCAACACTCTATAACTCACACCTGAAGGAAACCTCTCCAACATTTTCTCTGTAAGGCATATCACAGCCTTCTTCCATTTAGAAACACTAGACAGCACTTTGACATTATTTTTGAGAGTACATTTTAAACAACAAAATTAACCTTCCATATAGCCATAAGAAGTGCAAAAATTATAGCAAAAAACAGACTACACTAAATATGGGAAGAAAAAAGACAGTGGTTTGCAGTATGAGCGCTAACTTTTGTTGCCTTGTCACCTCAGTGTGGGAACGAGCATAACAGACTTCTTGCTACTCTGCACATGTCCAAAAATGATCACAAAAACACCTCAAGTACTGATTTGGGGGTCACACATTTTAGTGAATAGGTAAATTAATAAATATGAAATATGCAAATAATGAGGATTGACTGTCTTATAATTCAGTTTATGACTTTCCATTTGTTGACAATTATCAGATAGCTTAAAATTTGCAATAGTTCAATAAGATAAATAAAAGGGATCTCAAAAAGTAGAAAAATAATAGGTTTCCTTGAATATTTATCACTATATTAATGTGAATTCAGCTTAGCAAAATCACTGTGAACAACATTTTACATTCATTAACCAATTATAATACATACTAGAGTTTGGATGCTAAATTCCTCTCTAAGGGTCCATGTGTGGAGGCTTGGTCTCTGGGGTAACTATAGGGAGAGGGTAGGTACCTTTAGGAGGTGGGGCCTAGTGGGAGGAAGTTAGATCACTGGAGATATATCCTTGATGGGGCTTGTGGGACTTGGCCCCTTCCTCTTTCCTTTGCTTTCTGGACATGAGGTGACAGATTACTTCACCACACTCTCCCAGTCATTATCATCTGGAACATCCACCAGAGCCCCAAATCAATAGATCTATTAGAACCTTCAAAACTATAAGCCAAAATAAATCCTTTCTCTTTATAAGCCAATTATCTTAGATATTTTATAATAAAAACAGAAAGCTAACAATAAGAGCAAATTCCCTTTTCTTTTACAAGAGTAAATACAGATAATAAAAAGTAAATATAAAAAAACCAAATGACATACTATCACAAATCATCAGAAAGTATGAAAAAGCTATCACTAGTTAAGATTAACATTTTTTTAAAATTAGGAACCTAGTATTTCCAAGTATCTCCATCTTAGGTATTTTTTGGCTCCATTTGTTTTCTCATTCTAGGCTGTTCCATAGGAAGGAGAATGGTTGCTCTTACACTTCCAAAATAAGGTATTTAAATTATTCATCTAATATTCTTTCCCTCTTAACCATTCCTGACTAAACCAGGAGGACAGTGTCTGGCAAGTTTGGTTAGTCTGTCCTATGTTGAAGCAAGAACCCTACATTTTTAGGTGTCTGCCTGTGACCACTTCTAGTGGTTGGAGATGATGGCCAGGCCAAAATAAAAGTCTGACCTACAACTTTCCAGACCAATTCTGATGGTATACACAGTAGGGAAAAATGTCTATGTGCTTGAAATTTAGGCTTGTAAGTGATATAAAAGAATTAAAAGTTTTGTTGATGTTTTCACTCCTCATTATAATTTGAATATAAGATGCCCCCCCAAAACACCTGTGTTAGTGCAGGATTATTAGGAGATATAGTGATTAGATTGTGAGAGCTGTACTCTAATGGGTGCATCATAGTTTGAATGGACTGAGTGGTAACTGTGGGCAAGTAGGTGTGGTTGGAGAAGGGAGGTCACTGGGTGCATGCCCTGGAAAGGTTAATCTCCCCACAGCCCCTTCTCCTCTCTGCTTCCCAGCTGCCATGAGCTGGATAGCTTTCCTCTGCAGTGCCCTTCTGCCTCACCTCAGGACACCAGCTGACCATGAATTGAACCTCTGAAATTGTCAGCACAAATAAATTTTTCCTCAACTAAGATGTTGTTCTCTGGTATTTTGGTCACAGCAATGAAAAGTGACATACTCTCCAAAGTAAAAAACAGTGATTCTAAAAACTGGAAATTTCTGGCTGAGGGTGTAGTTCAATGGCAACTCACTTGCCTTGCATGCACAAGGCCTTGCATTCAATCCCCACCACCACCACCACCAAACTCAAACAGTAAAAATCTTAACACTACAAATAATATGTGCATGTGCATGATACACAGTTCTACAAAGAAATAACTACTACCGTAAATATCAAGGAAAAAAACTACTTAAAATAGATTTTTTCATTTCCTCAATATATCTTACATTACTTCACTAAGAAAGCAGGGAAATGGTAGAAAACATTAAGTGGGTCGCTCCACCTCTCACCTCAACTGGTGATACAACAGAGCAGAGTTAGGAAATCCTTATGAGCTCAAAGAAAAATAAAAGTGGTTCTGCACAGCTTGCATTCCACCAAACCACTACAAAGCAGGAGTGTACTTTTAATTTTCTTAACAGTTTCTGAGAAAAGGTGAGTGAGGTCTTTATATTTTATGAAATAAATAACGTGTCTACTATGGTGAATTAGTAGTATCACACCATCAAATACTCACAAGTCCAAGCTTTCCAGCTTCAATTAAAATCTTATTTAAGTATCTCCTAAAGACAGGATTGCTTTGACTTTCATAGTCTTCCCTCTTTTTCTTTTCACACTCATCAATCTGTAATTATACAATAAATTCAATAATTAGCACTAAAATTTAACCTAAGGGTCAAGTTACTAGCCTGGAGATACCATCAAAATCCAAGGAGCTCATTATTTTTATCAAATTTGTATTAATTAGCTGCATTACAGTATAGAGATTGCCTACTTCCTGTGGGCTCTCTTTACAAATGGCAGTAAGCAACAAAGGCAGTTTTTTGCTGCCTTTCAGCAATTTTAAAAGCTGAAGATTATGGAATAAGGAAGCAGAGACCCACAAGCACAGTATCTGTACCAATCCACCTCCTTCTAATGTCAAAGAAATGATTTAATGAGAGAGAAGGAAGGAGCAGAGGAAGGATTACATACAAACATATAAATAAAGTGAGTGAGTGAGTAGGAGGGGATAAAGAGACACAAAGAGAGAAACAGGATGAAGCCAAATGAAATGAAGGACATAGCAAAAAATTTACTGAATATACTGGTCAGCAAGTGACCATCCCCATCCTACTACATGGGATATGAAGGAGACAGAAATCACGGCTTTTCCAGGGTATTCTATACATGTCAACCCTTTAGTACATAATTCTTCATTAGAACGGACTTCTAAATTTAGCTTAACATCACCACAGTGGATAAGTTGCTGAGTGAGGGTAGTGGATATTTTACATTTAACTTTGATAACCAATTTATGATTTTTAACTGAATGTGGACCATGAGTTCAGTAGCTTCAGCTGATAAACTTAATAACTGAGCAACACACACAGAGTTAGGATAGAAATCATGTGGCAGTTTCATCTGCTTTCAAGGCAAGGTTCATAAACCATTTTATTTTTTAGATCTTAACTTGTTTTTTGCTTAACAAAAACTCAATGGGGTTTGGAATATAGCTTAGTGTTTGAATGTCTGCCTAGCATGCACGAGGCCTTGGGTTTGATCCCCAATTCTACAAAACAAAAACAAAAATAACAAGGACAAAGACTTTATCAATGGTATTTTTACAATGTTTGAGACAAACTCACAAACAATGGAATAAAAATTTTCTTTAAAAAGGAATTTGCATTTCTTATAGTGCAACCAAGCTAGCTTACCACACCACAAAACATACCTAAACTGAAGCAAATTTTATCCAAGCACTCCTTCAGCAGCATTCAGAAGAGGCAATATTCACACTTGATAAGAACCACACCAGGTATTTATAGGTCTAAACTGTGATAAATCTGGATCTCAATTAACAAATGCCCCTGTTCTCAAGCTGGAAACTGTACTCTAGCTCCTCCCTGTTCCTTATTTTCCTTTTTCCCTGTTACCAACATTTATCTACTTTACCTCATAAGTTTCACACTTGTCTCATCTCTTCACCCTTGTCAATGTATCATTCTGAGTCTTTAGCAAACCCCCATGATCTCACAACCACCTTCTCCTTCTCCATCTCTATTCCAAGCCCTCTCCACACTGCCAGCTGTTCACTCTGCCTACACAACCAACAGAGGGTGGTTCCCACAGCAAATAATGTATACACTCAAACTCCTTAACAATCTTCTATTCTTTTGTATAAACCCCACTTGAAAAATAAAATCAAATAAACACCACTTCAGAAAGAATAGCTACCCTACACTAAATTATAACAAAATGTAACAAAAAAATTTTTTAATTTTTACTATGAGTAGTTGATTAAATCTATTAATATGTTTGATCAATTCTTGGGCTCACCATTGTTTTTATTCATACCTTTTCTTACTATAGTCAAACTTCTTTAACATTTGTAGTCCATGGGTTATAAATTATTTCAATCTTTTTATGTCTGAAGAAATCTGTATTAGTTTTCTAGGGTTGCCATAACAAAGTATATATATTTTTTTCTTTGCATTTCTGAGAGTAACTCTCTCGTTTATAAAATAGTAATAGGCCAGTTTCTACAACTGCTACATCTGTTGTGCATCTACTATGGCCTACCACTATGACAGGTGAAACAGAATTAAGATGGATAAAATGCATTCCTAGTGCCAACAAGTTTATAGTTTGGTGAAGAAATAATTACAACACAATAAATGTTATAATAAAAATTCAAAAATACTATTAGAAAAACTAAGACTAAAGGAAAATCTCATACACACAAATTGAAGAGCATAAAAAAAAAAACAAGAAACACAGGAAAATAGTGACTTAATAAAAATAATATAAAATTCATGAATAGGAAAAAATCTAACCTTATGAGTTAAATAATCGAGTCTGCGATAACATTCTGACATTTCATCAGCATATGACAAGTCAGGACTGATATCCTTTTTATCTGACATACTATTTTTCACCACCTAAAACCAAGTAGAAAGAGATTTTATTTATAATTCAGTTGTACAAAAAAACCTTCATTTAGTGAAGACTAAAATTTTTACTTCATCGTGACTTTGTTCCTCATATTCTTTATTTGTATTGAACTACCAAAAAAGTAAAGGTCTCAAATGTACACACTAAGAACTAAAATCAAATTGGCTTGTTGCTTAATGGGCTTTACAAAATTTTTTTCAAATTCAAAACAGAAATAAGGTAGGTTTGAAATAATCTTAGATTAAGAGTATGAGGAAGATATTCTGCATGGCTATTAATCATTGATACCCACCTCTAATGGCTCTGTGCAAAACAGCAATAAAAATGGACTATTTCCATCACAGGGCTGATAGCCCCCCCCCCCCCCACACACACACACACTTTTTTCATACCTGAGATTTTCTCATTGTTCCTGAAGCAGCATCATAGTTAAGCATGTCTGTAGGGTCAATCCAGTCGTCATCATGAGCATAACCAGTTATCAGCAACAGACATTCACAAAAGAGCAAAGGATACAGCATCTTGTATAAGACTAAAAAAAAAACTTGTAAAAAAAGATGTAATGAATATAATTATTTTAAAAGTAAATTGTTTTGTAATAAAAGCTACTTCTTTTTAATGTTTAAGATAACATTTTCTGGGGACTGGGGTTGTGGCTCAGCGGTAGAGCGCTCACCTAGCACATGTGAGACGCTGGATTGGATCCTCAGCACCATATAAAAATAAATAAATAAAATAAAGTTATTGTGTCCAACTACAACTAAAAATATATATATTTTTAAAAAGATAACATTTTCTGGATAGTAACCAAGGAAAGTACAAACATTCTCATTGGGCTAAGAAAATAGATATTTTCCATATGGCCCAGCAGTTCCACTCCTAGTAAATACCCAAGAGAAATGAAAAAAAAAGCCACATTTTCAAGATAGCCAAAAAGTGGAAACAACACAAACTTCCAGCAACCTGAATGGGTAAATAAAATGAGGAAGAACCATTCGGTAGAATATTGCTTAGCTATAAAAAGAAATGAAGTACTTCAATATGATTGAACAATATGCTACAATATGATTGAACCTTGAAAATGTCATGCTATATAAAAACCAGTCACAAAACCACATATTATTAATTCCATTTGTACAAAATGTCCAGAATAGGCAATTACATAGTGACAAAAAGTAGATTAATGGTTGCTTTGTTTTGCAGTGCTGGGGATCCAACTCAGGTGTCACAAGTGCTAGACAATGCTTGACAATGTAGCTCTACCACTGAGCTACATCCCCAACCCCAAGAGTAGAAAAATGTATGCTTAAGGCTGGGCATATGAGGTTATAGAGGAATCAGAAAGAAAGGGTATAAGCAATGAAAAAATGTTCTAACATTATGGTGATAGTTGGACATATCTGAATATACTGAAACAACCAACTGAATGGTAGGTTTAGAAGGCTAGAGAACACTTATTCTATGGAATGAAGTGTTGCCCAATTTTAGAATAAAAAATAAAGCCTATTAAATGAGTGAACTTTCCTTGGTTACTATTCAGAAAACGTTATCTTAAACATTAACTTAACTTACACAGCTCAAAACAGTTGCTAAAAAGTAAACCAAACCTCTCTCCCCAATTTTTTAAACAAATGATAAGTATGAAATAACCAGCCTCACCTAAGTCTCTGCATAAACAAATAATTTAAACAGTATCTCCTCTGTTTAATACTTCCCAGTAATCATCAGCCACATGTGCCTATAGAACAACTGAAATGTAGCTAGTGTGAATGAAGAAATGAATTTTTCATTTTCATTGCCACATTATATTAGACACTGAATATACAGAACATTTCCATCAGCAAATAAAATTCTATTGGACAGTCTATCTATATATCTGCTCTATGTAAGGTAAGGAACCCCAAGAAAGGCTTGGGCTCTGGCCATGAACAGCTTATAGACTAGTTATAAAAAATAAAAGTAATGCTAGCCTGAATTAAATACGCTCCTTTAAATAAAATAAACAAAAAAAACAATAAAATCTTGTTTATTCTTTTAGCATAAAAAAATGAATGAAATTATCCCTTTGTTGACCTGGTTTTTCCATTAGCACAGGTGTTCTCAACAATGGTTATACACTGGAATCACCTGAGGAGCTTCTAAAACTCCTAATGTTCTAGTCACATTCCAGACTAATTAAATAAGAATCTCTCAGGCTGGAGTCATACAACAAAATAAATTTTGAGACATATTTAAAACCCAAAAAGTGGGCTAGGGATGTAGCTCAGCAGGTAGAGTGCTTTCCAAGCAGGCATAAGGCCCTGGGTTCAATCCCTAGCACCAGAAAAACAAAAAATGATATAAAATCCAAAAAGTAAAATTATAAGCCATTTTCACACTAATATTCATTTCAAACCACATAGAAAATAGGATATATGATTCTTTAAAAATTCTCTATTTTTCATAGGTTTTTAACTCAGAAACAAAAAATAAAATATAAAAATTAAAAATGTTTACAAATTAGAAAAATTTAACAAACATTTCTTAAATAATATGAACAGTGTGCCTGGGTTAGAGGAAGGTAAAAAAATGAATAAAAATAAAGGAAACAAGATCTCTTTCTAGAGTTTTAAAATCAAGCAGAGGTAAGGCAGGAACAATGACACACATCTGTAATCCCAGCAGCTGGGGAGGCTGAGGGAGAAGGATTGAGAGTTCAAAGCCAGCCTCAGCAATGGGGAGGTGCTAAACAACTCAGTGAGACCCTTCTCTAAAAAAAATACAAAATAGGGCTGGGGATGTGGCTCAGTGGTCCAATGCCCCTGAGTTTAATCCCTGGCACACACACTCCCCTCCCCCCAAAATCTAGTAGATGTTTTCATGACTACCCATAAAAAGCCAGGCAAGTATAAGTTATTATAGTCCAGTATAAAGTTCTGAGCCTTAAAGGACTGGGAGAATTTTTACAGAAAAAGATGAAGGCAGAATAGCTTCAGTGAAAACAAGATACAGTAGGGAGCCTGCAGTAATCCTGCAATCCCAGTGACTTGGGAGGCTGTAGCAGGAGGATCACCAAATTCAAGCCTCAGCAACTTAACAAGAATCTGTCTTAAAATAAAAACATAAAAAAAAAAAAGGACTGGAGCTGTAGCTCTGTAATAAAGCACCCCTGGGTTCAATCTCCAGTACTATCTACTAAAAAAAAAAAAAAAAAAGGAAAGCCAGAGGAACCCACTAGAATTTGCTGGAAATTCAAGATTCTCTCCTGCCAGAATCCCATGGTCACTAATTTAGGGCTGGAAATTCTTTTTTTTTTTTTTAATATTTATTTTTTAGTTATCGGCAGACACACATCTTTGTTTGTATGTGGTGCTGAGGATTGAACCTGGGCCGCACCCATGCCAGGCGAGGGCGCTACCGCTTGAGCCACATCCCCAGCCCCGAAGGCTGGAAATTCTTGACAAATATTACAATTCAGCTCACACTTCCCCCCATGAAAGCTGCATCTAAACCCACTGAGGAACTTAGAGAGAGAGAGAGAGAGAGAGAGAGAGAGAGAGAGAGAGAGAGACTCTGATTCAGTAATACTGAGATGGGTTTGAGATTCTGCATTTCTAACAAGCTTCTGGTGATGCCACAGATCAGATGCTGACAGATCACTGTGAATAGCAAAGTATTCAGCAAAAGTAACCATCCTAAGTTGGTTTAGTTTAATGATGGCACCTGTGTCTTTCCATGGCTCCTTCCTTGCCTCCATTTTTACCATCTGCCTCAGGTTTTGGTATTAATATTAAAAGTACATACAAGTACAATATTACAAGTAGGTAATATTTTGTTAGTATCTGGTACATACATTCATTCATTTAATCCTCTATAAAACTCTGGGAAGTATTTGCTACCATCTTCATTTTATGGATTAGGAAAACACATAATTTGCCCAAAGTCACAGGGCTAGTTAAGTAGTCAGGACAAAAATGCTAGTGACCCTAAAAGGGTTTGTTTCTCAGAGAGGTTAGGATCTTGGGGTGGAGTGGAGGAACTGTTGGATCCACATTTCTTTTTTTTTTTTTTTTAATTTTTTATTGTTGGCTGTTCAAAACATTACATAGTTCTTGATATATCATATTTCACACTTTGATTCAAGTGGGTTATGAGCTCCCATTTTTACCCCATATACAGATTGCAGAATCACATCAGTTACACATCCATTGATTTACATATTGCCATACTAGTGTCTGTTGTGTTCTGTGTGGAACCAACCTAGATGCCCTTCAATAGATGAATGGATAAAAAAAAATGTGGCATTTATACACAATGGAGTATTACTCTGCATTAAAAAATGACAAAATCATAGAATTTACAGGGAAATGGATGGCATTAGAGCAGATTATGCTAAGTGAAGCTAGCCAATCCCTAAAAAACAAATGCCAAATGTCTTCTTTGATATAAGGAGAGTAACTAAGAACAGAGTAGGGACGAAGAGCATGAGAAGAAGATTAACACTAAACAGGGATGAGAGGTGGGAGGGAAAGGGAGAGAGAAGGGAAATTGCATGGAAATGGAAGGAGACCCTCAGAGTAATACAAAAGTACATACAAGAGGAAGTGAGGGGAAAGGGAAAAATAATACTAGGAATGGATCCACATTTCTACATCCCAGAAAACTTTAGGGCCGGCTTTAACAGGAGCCACTAGACTGAAGAGCTACAAGGAAAGCCAGTCACCAAGGGGAAATCTGCACAAGTCTTTAATTTCAACGAGTTTACAGGTGTAATGGGAAAGGCAGGGCCAACTTGGGTATATCCTAAGTACAGGCAAATTCTGTAATAGCCTAGAAATATCAAGGCATTAAAATCTGGGGATTGCAATTCACTTCGCGTGTGTTTTAGTTCCTTGGACTCAGGGCTCTCAAACTTGAGAAGCTGCCTTTCTAAGAAGTTTCCAAATGACAATGAAGCCAGTCTGGGGACCGCGCTTTCATAATCACTGCCAGAGAACACTTGAATTGCTCTTCACCACCCATAAACATTCAGGCTTATAGCATCTTTAAATTTTTATTCACGCTTGAGAGTCTTAAAATATTGACTACAACTAAATCCCAACTATTCTGCAGACAGTGTTGGTTCCAATTATGCTTCAAGCTTCCAGGAAAACAAAAAAACAGACGCCAACAACGTCTGCTCGGGTCTCGCTGGCACTGGCCGGTGCCTTTTGCCTAGGCCGCCCAGCACTCCCGAGCAGCCAGAGAGGGACGTGAGGCACCCCGCTGGCCCGGGAGGTGACAGGCAGGCACTCGCCCATCCGGGCAAACCCGGAGCTCGGAAGTCACCCCCAGGTCCCAGAGGCACAGCGGAGGGCGAGGGCCCCCGCCCCGGGGGATGCCTGCGGCCTCCCGGGCGTCCACGCCGCGAGCCCGCAGGACCCGCCAGGAGGAACCCGCAGCCCCGCCGGCCGTACAGACATACCCGACCGCGGGGACTCACGTCCGGGGAATCCCACCTGCCTCTCCAGCTTGACACCACCTGCCAGGCCAGCGAGGGAACGAGGATAACCTTCCCCGCCGCTAAGGGCTTCCGCGCGCCTCCTCATCGACTCACTCGGCCGGCGACTGGGCGTCCCTCCCGCGCGCGCCGCTGATTGGCCCCGCCGAGGGGGCGGGGCGGGCCTCTGCGCTTTGGTTTTAGGCCAGGACTTGGCTTTTACCTAGTCCCTTCAACAAATGAGATCCTGCCTGGAAACCCGATATAGAAAACGGACACCAAGCGTATTTTGTTACTATTAGCTTTTTAAAAAATAAGTTCGAATGTATAACATTTGCAATAAAACCGTAAATCAAGTTTGGAAAAAAAAAAAAAAAAATATATATATATATATATATATATATATATATATATATAATATATATATATAATATATTATATATATATATTTATATATATACTATATATATTTATATATATAATATATATATTATATATATATATTATAATGGGGGATAATAAATGATGATAGTTGTGAGACAAGTGGGAGGTTTGGAAATAAGTTTTGCCTTGAACTGCTGGCCTCACAACATCCGGAAACTCTCCAAAGAGGAGATGACGAGTTTTGAACAAAAAGTGTGTTAAAATCTGGTATGTGATTCACTACCTTTGCACATTGCTTACTATTATAATTTTCTAAATTAAAATTCACATAAAATTTACCGTCTTGGCCATTTTTAAGGGTACAGTTCAGTGGCACTAAGTATATTCACAGTTAACCCAGCCATCAACACCATCCTTCAGAACTCTTTTCAAATCTTGCAAAACCAACCATGTACCTGTTAAACAATAATTTCCCATTCCTCCCTTTCCCCAAACCCTGGAAACCATCATTCTTTGTCTCTATAAATCTAACTATTCTAGGTATCTCATATTGTAAGGGTCCCGCGAAACGTCGTAGAAAGAGACCACCAAGTGACCACTCATGCAATTGGCAGAAGGGGATTTATTGAACCAGCATGCTGGGGCTGCGTGCCCACTCAAGAAGGGAAAGCAGCCCAGAGCCCGAGCAGGGGCTGAGCACTGCTTAAGTACACTTTTTGGGGAGGGCGGAGGGCTTTGTATACATCAGAACAAATCATCATGAGGCGCAGGAAAATTGAACAACAACTCCTAAACATGATTAGTTCATTCATTGGCGGGAACAGGTCAGGCTGGAGTGATAGGTCATTTCTAAACGGGGTACACGTTCAAACTGATTGGTTTTAGGGCCTAGAGGACTACGTGACCAGTTACACAGAGCCCTTCAGTTATTAAATAACCAAGCAGTCAGGGGAAATATTTACTGGGCGGTTCTAAGCATTGTCTTAACAGCTACAGAAATTTCAGGTTTTGCAGGTAGCATAGAAACCTAACAATACCTCCTTTACATTTTAACTCAGACCTTGCAGCTTAGAAACTTTTACAACACCCGGTCTTTTACCCTTTAACTTTTACGCTTTAACTTCAATTTCTTTTACCCTTACAATATAAGTGGAATCATTCAGTGTTTGTCTTTGTGACTATCTTATTTCACTTAGCATAAATGTTCTCAAGATTCAAACCAGGTTGTAACATATCAGAATTTTCTTTTTGAAGGCTAAATAATATTCTATGCTATGTATATATCACACTTGTATTAGGGTTCTTCAGAGGAACAGAACCAATAGAATGCATATATGAGAGGGAAGTTATTAGACTGGCTTACACAATCAGAGGTTGGATAGTCCCACAATGGCTATTTGCAGTCTGGATAGTCAAGTAAATCAGTAGTTGCTGTTCAGTCCAAAAAGCTCAGAAGCTTCAGAACAAAAGGGACCAAAGATTCAGACTCTGTCTAAGGCTGCCTGGAAGCTCCCTAGAGTTCCCAGTGCAAATCCACACTCAAAGGCTGAAGATCCTGGAAACTGATGTCTGTGATGGCAGTAATAAAAAACACATATGCAAGAAGTGTTAAATGTGCATACAAATGTGAGCTCCACCCCCAGCCCCAACATCTTCCACCCACCTTTTTTTCCTGCCCTCAGGGATCCCAGCCTACTGATGGTACCACCCACATTCAGGGCAGATTTTCCTATTGGATGACCCATATGTTAATCCTCTCTGGAAATACCTTCACAAACAAACCCAGACGTTTACTTTACCAATTTTCCAAAAGCCTTTCAGTCAAGTTCACAACCAAGATTAATAATCACTCAGTTCATCAATTCATCTGCTGATGAACACTTGAGTTTCTTTCACCTTCTGGCAATTGTGGAATTATGCTGCTGTGAACAAGGGTGTACACACAAGTATCCCTTCATTTCCCTGCTTTCAATTCTTTTGGAGTATATACTAAGAAGTGGAATTGCTGGATCATATGGTAATTCTATTTTTTAGTTTTTTGAGGAACCTACCGCATGGTTTTCCTGAGAGATTGCACCATTTTACATTCCCAGCTGTAAGGGTTTCAATTTCTCCACATCGTCATTGACACTTTTTCTTAATTTTTGTTGTTCTTGTAGTTGGACACAACAACTTTATTTTTTTATTTTTATGTGGTGCTGAGGATCTAACCCAGTGCCTCGCACATGCTAGGCGAGTGTTCTATCCTAAGCCACAACCCCAGCCCGACACTTTTTCTTGATAGCAGGGGTTTTGATTTGCATCTTATGACTAGTGATGTTGAACTTTTTTTTTTTTTCATATGGGGGTCTTGCTATGTTGTCTAGATTGGCATTGAATTCTTGGGGCTGTCTTCTGAGAATACGGTGTGCACCCATGTCCAACAGGATCTTTTCATATGTTTATTGGCCAGTTTATAGATAGATAGATCTTCTTTGGAGAAATATTAAAGTCTTTTACTCATTTTTTAAAATTTTATTATTATTATTGGTACTGGCGATTGAACTCAGGGGCACTCAACCACTGAGCCACATCCCCAGCCCAATTTTTGTATTTTATTTAGAGACAGGGTCTCACTGAGTTGCTTAGTGCCTCGCTAAATTGCTGAGGCTGGCTTTGAACTCGTGACCCTCCTGCCTCCCCCTCCAAAGTCGCTGGGATTTTAGGCACATGCCACTGCGCCTGGCCCCTTTGCTCATTAAAAAAAAAAAAAATTATACTTGTAAATGGACAGAATGCTTTTATTTTTATGTGAACATGGATGGAGGATCCAACAGTGCCTCACGCATGCTAGGCAAGCGCTCTGCCATTAAGCTACAGCCCCAGCCCGCTTTGCTCATTTTTAATCATTAAAAATCTTTTGGAGGGCTGGGATTGTGGCTCAGCGGTAGAGCACTCGCCTAGCACTTGCGGGGGCGACACCCGGGTTGGATTCTCAGCACCACATAAAAATAAAGGCATTGTGTTGTGTCCATCTACACCTAAAAAATAAATATTAAAAAAAATCTTTTGGAGTGTGTGGAAAAATGGATCAATGCAAAACAGGAGGATCAATCCATGGAGAACCAGCAGCAGGGAGCACAGCTGACTGACAGTTGACATACTTTGGACTGTAATGTGTTCATGCTAGGCAATACTTGCCTTGGGATGCTCCCACACAATGACTGTTAAGAACTAGCCTATTTATGAACAAAAGAAGATTCCTTTAAATGTCAATTTTTCTTTTAGGAATTTCCTCTTGGCTTGGTACAAAGAAAAATGGAAACAACAAACCCTAGGTATCTCAAAGTCAATTGATAATGGGTCTAATTCATCTACATTATGTATCAACTTTTATATATCATGTGAGAAAATTCTGTATTCCTTGAATGTAATTATTTTGATTTCCTGAGATGCATTTTCACTTGGCTTTGGACAAAATCATTTGATTTTCATAAAGAACAACAAAACTAAGTTTGACTTGGAAAAAAAAAAAGCGGTATTATACTTCCTTGGCTTTTGTCAAAAATAAAACGAATTCAAATTTTTAAAAAATTATCCTTTATCCTAGTTTTAAACAACACAAATGACTAGTACCTAACATGTGTAAAATTAAGCATAAAAAGGAAATGAGACTGACCTATTTTCATCAGAATTCCCCCTTATGTTTGCTTAAAATTAAGAAAAACTCTACCTATTGAATACCCAAAAGCTAATTAGATTTCATTTCTTTCTATGTTGAAGTACAAATTCAACATATTCAGAGTCACAATTAGAATTTATACATTTTACTAAACTTTTATCAGTTAAAATTCACAATATACTCAGAGTAGAAAGTTCTCTAAATCTTGTATAACACAGAAGAGACACACAAAAGTTATGCTCTTTCCAAGGGTTAAAAAGTTCTAATTAGTAGAACTTCAGAAATAAATATAAGAAATTGATTATGGGGTTTATCTGTTCATCCAATGGACCCACTTCCTTCCAAGTAAACTGGAAAAATAACATTCTGAATTGAAAAAAAAAGACTCTGAGGAACAGAGAAAGTTTTAGGTGTCAAGATGTCTTTATTGAAATAATAGCACAGTTACACTTCTAATACCTTTTCCACTTGTGAACAATAGATTAAAATTGCTTGCTACATACAGTACACAGACAGTTCAATAATTAGAACCAATACAACTGCATTTAAAATAAATAAAATAGCCTATTTAATAATTTAAAGTAAAATTACTGTACAGTATGAAAATAAAGATACATAAATGTTAGGATCTACGATGCTGTAGAAATAAAATCATTATTCTGCATTACTCAAAACAGTGCAATAAAAAAATTCAAATAAGCTTTTGGAGTGCAAAGTTTAAATTCCCATTTTAAATTATCATGCAGACATAGCATTTCAAGCCATGCTATGGTCTATGGCAAAGTTTTTAATTTTTAAGAGGAAAAATGCTAGCCAGCACACTCACTGTACCATCAAGTGCTGCATCACATAACTGCTGCTGCTCTGCTTCTGCAGTACAGTTTAGAAGGGAGGTATCTTGTTGCATTCAAAAAGTTGAGATTAACAAGTTTCTGAAGCAAACACATTTACCTTTTTAGCCTGGATCAAAATTATGTGACAAAATAATAACCATATTCCTGGGTTTAAGAAAAAGGAAAAAACTACACCACATAATGAACTAAGAAGCAGCTTTCCAATCATCTTTAAACTCTGTAGTGATCCTTATGTGAACACAACTGTGTAAGTTTTGAGAGACATAAAATTCTGGTCTCTAGAAGACAAGTGATAAATGGGGCTGTGAGAAGAGCAAAGTAATTTCTGAACACCTATGTTTAAACTGGGTAGAACTCAGCTGCATTTGTATGTAATAATATATTTAAAGTATACTTTAATTTCAATGTGTATATAAAACTGTTATTTAGGCAAAGACCAAGGAATGCATTTAATACTAAACTGTAAACACATCATCCACCATGACTTGGAGTGCACACCAACAACATAAGAGCTCTTCCACAGACTTTGGCAAAGAGACTACACATAGCAGGTCACAGCAGCATGAGCCCACATGGAAGACTGAAAGCACTGCAGAATAACACTACCCAACATCTCCTATCAATGGGATACATGGTAATAAGGGGTCTCTTCGTGCCAAACCACTTTCTTAGACAGTCTATATTCTTCAGATTTGTAGTTTTCGTAATTCAGTAGTCTTAGTCTCTGTGCTTTCACTGCATAGACTGATACAGGGTGAACTCTAGCCATTGTAAGTCCAGAGGGTTACAGTTCTGTCTGCAGAGGATGACAGGAAGGAAAGATCTTGGGTGTGCCATCGACACTGAATCACTTTGTCCTTGTGCTCCCCTACCACCATAATAGGAAGCTGCTTAGTGAGGTCCCCTAAATTAAAAAAGAAAAAAAGATACTGATTTATAATGCAAAATAAATATATACATAATTCTAGGTTCCTGTTACTTTATAATATTATAGTATGAAAGGTATACACAGGGATAAATCACATTAGCAGAATTTTGCAACATACATACAGAAAACCTTTGGTAACAATTGACATAGATGCCATTCTCCAGGATATTCAACCCACTTGACTTCTACCTGACTTCGGTGCCACTCCACCTTGGTTTACTTTGCTGGTTTCTCTTCTCATCCTGAAGTTTGCTGAATCTCAAGGAATCAACCCCGTAGATTTCTTTTGTTCCCTCTGTACCTCATTTCCTCTGAAATTTCATATTGTACCTTGGCTATTTATATACTTACGATTCACACCCATTTTATCTCCAACCTTGACTTCTCACTGACCTAAGCTCCAGACTCATATCCAAATAGTGGTTTATCCAATGCCTCACTTGATTCCTCTAGTCATCTTAAATTCAACTCATCTAAAATCAAACTCTTGCTTTTCTTCCCAAACTGTTCCTTCCCCACCCATTTTCCTCATCTCAACTAATGGCACCATCTGGTTGCTTGTGCCAGAAACCTATGAATCATTAATTTCTTATTCCCTCACTCCTTAAATCTAACCAAACAAATTAAAAATATACCCCAAATTCTGTCAATTCTTACCACCTCCACCTCTCCTATCCTAGTCAAGCCATCATCATCTCTCACCTGAACTATTCCAATAGCCTCCTCACTGACACTTCTACTCTTGCCCTACTTATGGTTCACTTATGATACATTCAAAATTATCTGAAAATGTAATTCAGATCATATTATTCTTCTATTTAAAATCTTCCAAGGCTTCATGTCATACTTTTTCAACTGCCTCTGGCTCATCAACTGTAACAAGTGTATCATTCTGATGGGGGATGCTACTAATTGGGGAGCCCATGCATATGTGATTAGATGGGAAATCTCTTTATCTTCCTCTTAATTTTGCTATTAACTTAGAAGTACCCTTAAAAATAAAGCCTGATATTTTTTGGTTGGGGGGAGGTACCAGGAATTGAACTCAGGGGCACTTGGCCACTGAGCCCCATCCCCGTCCTATTTTGTATTTTATTTAGAGACAGAGTCTCTTAGGCAGACAGAATCTGCTAAGCACCTCACTGTTGCTGAAGCTGGCTTTGAACTCAAGATCCTCCTGTCTCAGCCTCCAGAGCTACCACACCTAGCTAAAGCCTGATTCTTTTTAAAGCCTGTAAATTCCTGCCTCTGACTTAGTCTTTTGTCTCTTTCTCCCTTAGCTGACTAGTTTCTAGCCACCTTGGATTCTAGCAGTGTCACAACTGTGCCAGGTTTATTCCTACCTTAACATCCTTATACTCATTATGCTCTTCTCCTAGGGTCCTGGCATGACTTGTTCCTTCTCATCATTCAGGTCTTTTGTACAAATGGCATTTCTCTGGAGAGACCTACTCTAATTATCCTATCTAAAACAGCCTTCCCTTTCACACCCCACAGTCACTGTCTCCTATCATGCTATAGCTTTTAATAGCACTGAACAATATTTAAAATTACATTGTCTATTGGTTTACTTTTTATTGACCTTTAAGTATAAGATCCATCAAGGTGAGAGCCATCTGCCTTCTTCATCTCTCTATCTCTAGTTGGTTCACAATAAATATTTGCTTAAGATTTAAAAAAAAAATAGGTATGAAAATATAATTACTTTCTCTCTCTCTCTCTCTTAAAAAAAATATATATAATTACAGATTATACAATAATTTTGACAGGAGGCAGTGGGGATTGAATCCAGGGGTGCTTAACCATTGAGCTACATCCCCAGTCCTTTCAATTTTTTGAGACAGGGTCTTGCTAAACTGCTGGGGCTGGCTTTGAAATTAAATCCTCCTGCCTCAGCCCCTGTCGCTGGGAGAAGGGGTGTATACCACCATGCCCAGATAAAATATTTTTTTAAAGAATCTAATAAAAATATATAAGTCTGTCATTTATCTCAGATTCACTGTAATAATTAAAACCATTTAACAAAAATAAGATTATTCACTGTTAATTTGCGGTAACATCTTAATGCAGTCTCAGTAATTTACTCAGTAAATACCATAAAATTAAAATTTAAAATGTTTTATAGTCAATCAGTCCAGACTACAAAAGAAAGACCTCAAACATAATAGGAGAGACTAAAGAAAAGAGAAAGGTTAATTTGAATCACCTTGTAGGTCTGTCACCTTTATTTTCATGTCATAAGAGCCTGTTAGCAAGTAGTGAGCTCCAGGGGAGAATCGAACAGAACGAACGTCACTGGAATGAGGATGATAACTTTGTACCATTCTTCCTCCTCTTATGTCATACAACATGCAGCTAGAATCTTCTTGACCAGTAGCTAAGAGACGACCACTGGGATCTACAGCTACAGATGCCACAGCACTGCCTGTAGAGGGGAGAATAAAAGAGAATAAAATCATGGTATTTGCAGGTAAATGGATGGAGTTGGAGAAGATATTGTTCAGTGAAGTTAGCCAATCTCCAAAAAACCAAATGCCAAATGTTTTCTCTGATATAAGGAGGCTGATTCATAGTGGGTTGGGAGGGGGAGCATAGAAGGAATAGATGAACTCTAGAGCAGAGGGGTGGGAGGGGAAGGGAGGGGACATGGGGGTAGAAAAGACGGTGAAATGAGATGGACATCATTACCTTAAGTACATGTATGAAAACATGAATGTGTGAATATACTTTGTATAACAAGAGATATGAAAAATTGTGCTCTATATGTGTAAAATGAATTGTAATGCATTCCGCTGTCACATATAACAAATTAGAATAAAAAATTTAAAATTTTTTTAAAAATCTGAATAAGAAAGTAAAAATACTCTGTAATCCCAATTCTTAGGGTTAATAAATACTAGTGACATCTTTAAAAAAAGTTTCAATATAGAAAATCAATATACCTAAATTGCAATGTTCACTTAACCATATATTAGTGACTTAATATAGTTTATCAATCCTGTTCAATCCTTGTGGAAAAATCCAAGTAAACACTCAACCAATAAACACTTGTATTCTTTATTAGGGCAAGGGATAAAGCAAGATTCTGTAAGGAATGAGAAAAACCATTTTTGTCATTTGAAAGAACTTCCAGAACAGTGTTATTAATAGCCTTGATGAACAAGGCTAAAGAAAACACTTTTTCTATCCAGTGTTTTCACTGCTGGGTAAGTGTCTGTAAATACTCTTATACTCAGTTTGGAGTCTAGTTGTGGTAACAAGAAATTTGATAACAAAATATATTTCAGGACATTAATGTAAGAAATGTCCTAAAGCAACCCATAATTTACTACCAACAGAAAGTAAGTTCAGAGTCTACAGGCTTGAGACCTAACTGTACCATGTATTCTCAATGGTGGCTGTAACACCTCCGATGGGATACATAATGGTTCTCAGGGGTGAAAAAATTATAAACATTAGCAATGATTTGTGAGCCCTCCAAAGCTTAACTTGTAAAAAAATATTACTCCTTAGTATTTATTTTTCTTGTTAGGAAAAGGAAGTCAATTATAAAAATAAGGCTAAAGAACACTGCTCTAGAGCAGACTAATGTGGTCTGGGACATAAGTTAAATCATATAAACCATATAAATAACAGTATATGTGTATATACACATATAAACACACATAATTTAAAATAATCTTCTCTTGAAATTTTGACAGAAGAAAGGTGATTATGGTGAGCAAGAATTACATGAGAAAATGTTCAGAAGAAAAGTATAAAAAAGGCAGGTAGCTTAGGTGGTCTGGCTCAAGTTCCTTGGTTTAAAAAAAGTTAACATAAAAGCTGAGATATAAAAGGTAGGTTAGAAGCCAGGTACAGGGTTTGCACACCTGTAACCTAGCAACTTGGAAGACTGAGGCAGAGGAGGCCAGACTTGACAATCTTCAGCACCAAAAAAGGAAAACCTACACATAAACAATACAAATTGATTTAATCAAATGTGATATCACTACAAATGAAAAGATGTAGAGATAGAATCTATGTGAAAGAGAGATCATAAGAATTGGAAACGGACATAAAATCCTCATTATACAAATTGGTGCAACCACTCTGGAAAGCAGTATGGAAATTCCTCAGAAAACTTGGAATGGAACCACCATTTGACCCAGCTATCCCACTCCTTGGTATATACCCAAAGGACTTAAAATCAGCATACTACAGTGACACAGCCACCTCAAGTTTATAGCAGCTCAATTCACAATAGCTAAGCTATGGAACCAACTAAAGGCCCTTCCCTTCAACAGATGAATAGATTAAGAAAATGTGATACACACACACACACACACACACACACACACACACAATGGAATATTACTCAATCATAAAGAAGAATGAAATTATGGCATTTGCTGGTAAATGGATGGAACTGGACATTATCATGCTAAGTGAAATAAGTCCATCTCCCAAACCAAAGATGGAATGTTCTAATATGTGAATGCTGACACAAAATAAGGGGGGTAGGGACAAAAGTTCATTGGAGTAGACAAAAGGGAAGGAAGGGAAGGTGGGATGGGAATAAAAAAGAATCAGACAGAACTTGCCTATGTGCATACATGAATACACGACCAGTGAAAATCCTCATCATGTACATCAGCAAGAATGAGATCCTAATTAGAATAAATTATACTTCATGTATGTATAATACATCAAAATACACTCTATTGTCATGTATATCTAAAAAGAGCAAATTAAAAAGAGAAATCCTCATTATAGGATTCATCATTAAAGGAAGTCGATAAATACCTTAAATCTATTAATATAAATATAGAAGTTAATAACAAAAACTGCTAAAAAAGTTAAAAATGAACCCAGCACTGTGGTGCGTGTCTATAGTCCCAGCTACTCAGGAGGCTGAAGTGGGAGGATCACTTGAGTCCAGGGGTCTGAGACCAGTCTGAGTGACATAACAAGACCTTGACTCAAAAAGAAAATTTAAAATAGTTGTCTCTAATAAATGGGAAATGAGGTAGACTGAATGGTAGAAGCCAATTCCCAGAGCAATGACATTTAAAAAAAAAATAAGCCTTATTGAATTGTTTGGTTCCTGAAACTACTATGTATACAACCAGAGATATAAAAAATTGTGCTCTATAGGTGTAATAAGAATTGTAATGCATTCTGCTATCATATATAAATAAAAAAATTTACATAATAAAAAAAGAAAACATGTAGCTGATAAGATTTTAATCTCTTAATGGCTTTAATTTCTTTTATTAACATTAAGGGGAACTTTAGAAAACAGTCTACATTATGATTTTAAAATCTATCATGACTTTAATAATTTTTAGTAATAATATGGACAAGGAACGAAATCTGAAGTTGAGAAATAAAGGTGATTGAAAATTTTTTTAAAAAAGCAAGATTGCATTATACGCTACCATCTGTGTATGTGTGCACACATGTGCATGTTTACAGGAGAAGAAAGTTATGACACTAAAAAACTTTCTGGATATATATCTACAGAATATTTCTAGAAGAATAAGTAAAACACTGATTTGTTAGAGAAAGAGAAGGAGGAATTGGTATGGAGAGAAAACAGTACACTTTTTAATTTAATTTCTGCCATGTGTATGCCATCTTATAAATCTTTCTAAAGGTCTGAATCCTAAAAGTTCCCTGATAACAGAATAATTTGAGACATGATATTTAGTATCCCTAGGCTTTGGTTTCCTGAACTAAATATTATTTCTACAAATAAGGTAAGCATTTTGAAACAATTGAAAATAACCAATAAAATACGAAGTATTTACTTCATGATCTTTTCTATTGCAAGGGGGAAGAAGTAGGCTAGTATGATTTACAGTTTCTTTCTCATGTAAGTTCATTTAAATTAATGGAAAACCCACCAGTTCCATGGAATGTTGTGCCAACAACACGAACACAGCTTGGTACTCGAAGATCCCAGAATCTCACAGTCTTATCTTGGGAACCCGATGCAATCATCCAGCCACTCCAGGTATAAAGTGCTAAGATATGCCCTATAAAAGACCATGTACTTAGTTATTACTGTAGGAGATTATCTTTCCATAACATGTGCAAAGTTAAGTACTCCTCATCATTGCACAAGTTATTATCTGGTTAATTAAAACTCACTATAGATGTAAAATGAACATCAACACTGAATATCAAAACCATACGGAAAAAGTCTTTCTTTAGTGACTCTATTAGTAGAGTAGGCTCTTTCTATATTTTAGGACGTCATAATTAGTACTGACAACAATTATTATTTGAAACCATGGCAATCTTTCCATGGAGGAAGCATAGGATGTCAGGCATGATGGCACACACTTAAACACCCAACAACTCAAGAAGTTCATAAGTCCAAGGCTAGCCTGGGCAACTTAGTGAAACCCTGCCTCAAATTAAATTTAAATGGAGCTATGGATATAACTCAGAGAGCACTTGCCTAGAATGTGCAAGGCCCTGAGTTCAACCCCTGGTCCCACTTCATTCCTGCCACCAAAAAAAAGCAAAGGAACCAGGCGTGGTGGCGCACATCCGCAATCCCATTGGCTCAGGGGGCTGAGACAGAAGAATCACAAGTTTAAAGCCAGCCTCAGCAAAAGCGAGGTACTAAGCAATTCAGTGAGACCCTGTCTCTAAATAAAATACAAAATAGGGCTGACAATGTTGCTCAGTGGTCAAGTGCTCCAGTACCCGCCCCCAAAAAAGCAAATGAAAAATGTTTTAAAGAGTTACTCAGCTTTGGAAGAGACAGAGCTGGGGTCATATTAGTTCTGCCACTTACTATCCTGTGATATGGGGCAAGGCGTCTTACCCTTTCAGCCTCACTTTCTTCAGGTATAAAATAGGGATAAAACTTCCTAAATCCTAAGGTTGTTATAAGGATTAAGTTAAGGAATCATAAGAAAATTACTTAGTACACAGGGAAATAGCAATGTTAGTTATCATTACTGTGTTGTTATCCAAAGTTCACAATTTAAAATTTAAAAAAATATATATATATTATATATTTAGTTATAAAGGGACACAATACCTTTATTTAATTAATTTATTTATTTTTGTGGTGCAGAGGATTGAACCCAGTGCCTCATGCGTGCTAGGCTAGTGCTGTACCCAAGCCACAACTCCAACCCGCAATTTAAAATTTGAAATAAAAATTTCCTGTCTTAAAAAGATCCATTTTGGGGCTGGGGTTGTGGCTCAGTGGTAGAGCACTCACCTAGTACATGCAAGGCCCTGGGTTCGATCCTTAGCACCACATAAAAATAAATAAATAAAATAAAGGTATGTGTCCAACTACAACAATAAATTTTTTTTAAATAAATATTTTTTAAAAATCCATTTTGATGAAATATACCCTATTACGAAAATGCAGAGAGGAAAAATTGCACATGTTGAACAAAAGGAAAAGCAGCTCTTGAGACTGACAGTACATACCAGTATGTCCACTTAAAGCATGGAGGCCTTGTCCTCTTTGACAATCTGTTGTATAAATGTTACAATCCCCTGCTCCAGCACTTATTAAAATAGCTCCACCACTTTCTGGGCCTTCCATGAATGCCAAGTCTCTAATTGTCCCATCATGCATACTAAATTCCAGATCTGGTCCTGAAACAGCAATAAGAATTTAAAAAAAAAGATGCTGCTCAACTTACTTTGAAAACTTGAGATTGCTAATGCCTAAAAACTGGCTAAGAACAATGGGGTACTAGTATGGTTTACATTTTAATATAGGAACTGACATTACAATAAATTTCACTTTACTAAGCAAAGAACCAAGAAATCAAAATACTGATTTAGTTATTATCATGCCTAAAACAGAGCTATAATAGATACTTTTTTGTCTTTTATTCCAAAGAAAAAGAGAAAACAAAATTTCTAGAAAATATCCATTTACACAATTCTTGCAGTTACTTATAAATTATGTTTCTGATAATAAAATAAGATCCGAAGTTCCGATATCACCTGGCTACCTGTAAGAATTTGCTAAAAAAAAAAAAAAAAACCTCATTAATTAAACACTTATATATATTAACATTATATTCTTAGATTTCATTTGAGACAGTAGATATACAACATAGGGAAAATATAAAGAATACTGGTAAGCTAGCTACTGCTTATATACTTGAGCCCTACCTGTTGCATTACAAGTCTCTGCATTGAAGGGCAACACTTTGACATATTTGTCATTTGATCCTGTTGCTAATAACTGTCCACAAGGACTCCAGGCCACGCAGTAAATGGATCCTTTATGATGTTTATTCCTTTTAAAACGCACCACTGGCTGCTTAGGAGTGTCATGTGCACTGAAAAGAAAAAATTACATTAAGATATTTCAGTTTCTTGCCTGCTAAAATTAGTTAATATGTAATAAATTAGTTAATTATGGTTATTCTTGAGGGAGGGAGCCAAGAGTATCAGCTAATATGTTATTAACAATTTTAAAAACCATAAAAAATAAAGAGTATTGAAAATCTAAAAGGTAAAATTACAAGCCATTATCATACTAATATATCATTTCAGATCACAGAGGGAATAGGATATAAGACTCTTAATCTTCACTTTTTTCTAGGAGTGGTGGCACACACCCATAATCCCAGCAACTTGGAAGAATGAAGCAGGAGGATTACAAGTTTGCAAGTTTAGGCCTCAGCAACTTAGCAAGGCCCTAAGCAACTCAGCCAGAGCCTGTCTCAAAATTTAAAAAAATATATAGAGGGCTAGGCAATTGCAGCTCAGTGGTTAAGCAAACACCCTTGGGTTCAAACCCTGGTACAAAAAAAAAAAAACAACCACCTAAAACTGCATTTTTCATATTTTTCAAGAATTTTTAATTTGAAACAAAAAAGGATACAAGAAAGCAAATAATGTTTTCAAATTAGAAAAATTCAATAAACATTTCTTAAGTAACATGAGCAATGTGCTGGGTAAAGGGAAGATGCAGAATGGATTAAAAATAAAGGAGGCAAGATCTCTTTCAGAGTTTAAAATTAGTAGGGGCTGATGTTTTCATAACTACCCATAAATATCTAGGCAAGTATAAGTTGTTACAATCCAGTATAAAGTTTGGGCCTAGGTTGGGGATGTAGCTCAGCAGTAGAATGTTTGCCTAACGTATGAGGATACACTGGGTTCAATCCTTGGCACCACATAAAAATAAGTAAATAAAATAAAGATCCATTGACAACTAAAAAATATTTTTAAAAATAAGATAAAAATAAAGTTTGGGACTAAAAGGACTGGGAGAATTTTTATAGAAAAAGATGAAGGCAGAACAGCTTCAGTGAAAATAAGATAAAGCGGGGAAAGTACTGGATAAGTATGCTGCATGGGACAGAGTCGGTAGGGCTAAAAGTAATAAAAATGAGGTATTCAAATTCAGGAGATGGAGATGGACAGATATAGTGGATGAGGTGCCACAGGTTCAGCCATGGAGGGTACTAAACGCCGCACTCCACAAGAAGTTAGCCTTTAATTGTAGTCAAACATTGGTTTAGTAAAGGAATAACTTCTGTACTCCAAAATGCAGACTAATATTATGTACTAAAGATTCTTTAATTAAGTATAATGATAAAAAAAATAGGCAAGCCTGGTGGCATTCACCTATAATTTCAGCTACTCCGGATGCTAACACAGGAGGATCACAAATTTGAGGCCAGACTGGTCAATTTAGCAAGACCATCTCAAAATAAAAAATGAAAATAAGATGTTGTTTAGTGATACAGCACCCCTGGCTTTAATCCCTACTAAAACACACACACACACATACACACACACAAAATTTTATGTTTCTGGAGATTTGTCCTGAAGAATGAAAGGGTAAAAACACATTATGTCTAGGATTTGCTTTAAAAAGGCAAACAAATAAAAAGGATGAATGACACAATATGACAAAAATCTTAACTATTACGTTTTAGTGTACTAATTTCTCCATTTTGGGGTATATGGGAATTCTCATAACTAATAAAATTTTTCAAAAAACAAGAAAGAAGGGGGCTGGGGACGTGGCTCAAGTGGTAGCGCGCTCGCCTGGCATGTGTGCGGCCCGGGTTCGATCCTCAGCACCACATACAAAGATGTTGTGTCCGCCGAAAACTAAAAAATAAATATTAAAAAAATTCTCTCTCTCTTTAAAAAAAACATGAAAGAATATTGATATATCTTCAATATCTATAAGGTGTTTAATATTGATCTAGAGGAAAAAGAGCAGGTCAGAAGATTCTCTTTCAGCTGCACAATTTATTACCAAGTCCTACTGATTCTTTCCTTAAATGGATTAAACTTCAAATCCACCCATTTTGCTACATCTCCAGTACTGTCACACCAGCTGTCAACTACAACACCTCCTTTTCTCCTAGGGCCTACTCTTTCTGTCATCCAATCCACAGTTAGAGTAATCATCTCAAAATATACTTAGATCATAACACTTGTTCTGCTAGGCAGCTTCCCACTACATTCAACACAAAATCTCAAATGGCTAGAAAGCTCTGTAAAATTTAGTTTATGTCTATTTCTGTAGCCATATCACACTCTAGGCTCACCAAACTCCAACTGAATTTGTTTCAGTTCCTCAAAAACTCAAGTTCTTTCTCATCTTGTTCTTTCTGTACTGCTCTCTTTTCCCTTCTCTTTTTATGGCTAGGTCTACTCATCCTCAGATTTCAGCTTTAATGCCTTTCCTTAAAGAGTCCTTTCTCTGACTTGCCAGTCTGTCCCTCACTCCATCCCCATTTAACTTTCTTATAGAACCCTGCAATTTTTCTTTATAATACTATCAACATGTATTCATAAGAGTATTTATCTGCATAATGACCCTCTTCCCAATAAACCACAAGTTCCATGAATTCAATAAACATGTTTGTTTTATGAACAACTAGTTCTGAAGCCTACCTAGCATAGTACCAAGCACATTGGAGCTCAAAACATATTTACCAGATATATTAATTTATTTTCATAAAAGTCAGTTCTTTTACAATCTATGAAACATCTGTGCTGGCATGAAAAAACAACAATGGGAAACAGTTAACTTAAGATCAGATTAACTCTACACAAATAAGTCTTTGGCTCTGCCTCCATAATTATTGCCATTTTCTACTCCCTGATCTACAATTCTGCCTTCTCTCTCTTTTTTTTCTCTCTCTCATATTTCTACTTAATGATACAGTGAGCACAAATAAATTTTACTATTCTGTCTTAACATGGGCCCTATTACTTCTTTTCTTTAAATTCCATCAAAGTCCAAGTCAAAATCATCAAAACCAGAGGGTATAGTGATACATGCCTGTAAGCTAGCAACTAAGGAGATTCAGGCAGGAAGATACCAAATTCTAGGTCAGCCTGGGCAACTCAGTGAGACCCTGTCTCAAATTTTTTAAAAAAGAGCTGGGGATGAAGTGTAGAGGTAGAGTACCACTAGGTTCAATCCTCAGTACCACCAAAAAAAAAAAAGGGTTTCAGACACAGAGATAGCCAAACTACTCAAATAAATAAAAACCTGAGATAAAGGGTATTTTAGTTCAGTGGTAGCGTGCTTGCATAGCATGTGCAAGGCTCTGGGTTAGATTCCCCAGCACAGCAAGTAGGGAAAAAAACCCACTGGTTTTCTTGTCTAAAAAATATCTAAAACATGCTATAATATGTATTGTTTTTACAATTAAAAAGGTTTATAGTTTGTTTTGTTTGGGTGCTTTTGTTTTGTTTGGTATGAAAACTACTCCTTTTGTGCCATTCATTTCCCTAACCAGAAAATCCATCAAATAGCTCATGATCTTTATAATGCTAGTTTGTTTTGATAGCATTTTATCAAATAAATGGACAAAAAGAGCAGTTAATTGAATAGTAAATAGTTTAAATTCAGATTTCTATAAGGTAACATCTAAGCTGTTCGTTTTCTTAGTAACATTAAAGAATTCATTTTACACCTAATAGATAAGGTAATGTATCCTTTTTAAATGACGTGTCTTTAAAGACGTATGTCTTATTTTCAAGTCCCATAATCTGTTAAAACAATAGGGTAAAACTATTGTTAGATTGATAAAATGAAATTTGAATTGTTGTAGGTTTAAAACAGTCAAATATGAGCAATTTCATATAGGTTAACCTAAGCCCCTTATAAGCTATTATAAGAAATGTGTATTTTCCCAGTGTGTAGCCAGTCTTACTTTATCTTTGGCAATTTGACTAGAATGTAAGAACTTTTCAGATAAAAAGCAAAATATAAAAATCATGGAAATAAAGAAAACTGGAGTAGTAAATGAATAATGGTCTAATCAAAAGCATTTTATGGAAAAGAAAATAATAATGATTTAAGTATATTTCCTAAACACTGAAAATCTAAAATAAAGCTTAAATACAAGGAAAGGAAGAAAGGATTGAAACACTACTAAACGGCAATTCTGAAAAAAGGACCAATATAGCTAAGTTAAAAACTAATGCAAGGGGTGGAGATGTAGCTCAGACGTAGAACACTTGCCTAACATGCATGAAGCCCTGGGTTTAATCACCAGCACCACCAAAGAAACCAAAAAACAAAACAAAATGAAAACCTAAGGCAAGAATGACAATACAAACCATCTATTCTTACCTTGGATCAATTACTTCTGGATAGGCACATACTCTCAGAGTTTTTGAATTTGAACCAACAGCATATAAACTACCACCTGGATGAAAAGCCACTGCTCTAACAGCTTGTGTATCTTCTAGAGTATTAATACAAACAAACTGCTTTTTTGATTTGTCATCCTACAGAAAGAATGAATATAAAAGTCATCCTGTGGAAAATATGAATTTGAAAGAATTCACCTTTATCAAATTTTAAATTCATTTGAACTATATTATTCCTGTTTGTTCACTTTGTGTTTAATACCTATAATTTTTTAAGTGAAAATTTCAAATTAGTCCTAATTTTTCTAGTTTTTGCTAATCATTACTAAATCAAAGTCAGTTCATAAACATTCAAGTTTTTCTTGGTGGTCAAGACAAAAGGTAAGATTAAAAATGTATTCCTAGCCAGGTGCAATGGTGCATGCCTATAATCCCAGAAGCTCTGGTGGCTGAGGCAAGAGGATTGCAAGTTCAAAGCCAGCCTCAGCAAAAGTGAGGCACTAAGCAATTCAGTGAGACCCTGTCTCTAAATAAAATACAAAATAGGGCTGGGAATGTGGCTCAGGGGTTGAGTGCCCCTGAGTTCAATCCCAGTTACCCACCTCCAGAAAAAAATGTATTTCCATATTAAGTTTTCTTTATTGTCAAGGAAAAAAATAGTTCACACATATAGAAATCTAACAGAAATCAGAGAGCATCAGTTGTGTTTCTGAAAGTAGGAAGGAATAAAGTGTTATGGCACATGCCTGCAAGCCCAGCTACTTAGTAAGCTGAGGCAGGAGGATCACCTGAGTCCTGAAGTTCAAGACCAGAGTGGGCAACATTGTGACTATTATTACTATTATTTCCAACAATGAGTATTTCACTAATTCAAAGTGAAATTGCAAAATGTCCTTTTAAATTATAAAAATGATTTTAATTGGAATGTTTAAGTTTCCTTTTTAACTTTAAACTGATAATCTCTCTCCACAGCTCTCTTATAAAGAGGCAAGTTAGAGACATTCTGAATAAAAGCTTTGGCAGCTCTTGTTACTGTTATCATTTGAAATCACACTATTACCCTGATTAAGACTGATTGGACCTGGGGACCTCTAGAGAGGGTGAGGTCAACAGACTCAACCAAATCCTGTCTTTGGGAAATATGAACATCAAGTGCACACATAAAGTCAATCACTCAACTCTGGTTGTATTCTCAAAGTACTAGGACCATAATAACTACTTAAGAGTTTATGCATCCATGAAACACATTCTCAACGGGGGAAGTGGGGACAAAACGGATATCACACTATGCTTCTCTTATATAACTGAATTCTGTTATACATATGAATTTCATTAAAAATGTTATGTTTTCCATTAATCCATGTGCAAGGAATGTAACATTTGCTAAGCGAATAGCATATGGAAGATGTAACATTTGCTAAGCGAATAGTATATGGAAGATAAGGAAAAAAAAATGACTAATTTATTAAATGGCCTATAGCACGTAAAACCTTAATTACTATGAGTTGTTTTATAGCAGTAGCTACACACAGATTTTATTTTCTTTCTTTCAAGGTGTTTGAATTTTTAAAAATTTGTGACCATTTATAAAATAGGAGGTTTCACATAAAAATCTAATTTCAAGCTTTTCTTGAAAATCAAAAGAACCAGAAACACTAGGATTATATATTTGTTTGTGCAAGGAACAAATATACCAATGTATTTATCATGAAAATGGCTGAGTTTATTAATTTGTTACCTGTTATACCCTTATAAGCATATTCATTGTGACATATCCATACATTTGCATAAAATAATTTGGTCAACATCATTCCCCAGTTAACTCCCTAGTATCTCTTCTCCCACTTCCTCCCTCCCTCTAATCCCCTTCCCTCTATTCTGCTGGTCTCCCTTCCATTTTCATGAAAATCTATGGAATTAAAATTTGAACTAAGGAAAATAGAGAGAAAATATATACTAGTTAGGAAAGAATGTCTGATCCAAATCTAAAAACAGAAATATGAATGAGAAGCCAATGAAGATGCCAATAATATCTCAACAAATAAACAAATAGTACAGAGTCCCAATTCATGTGCCAATTTAAGGTCACTACTGGCATTAATATGAATACTCCAAAATGTGCTAAGACAACCTCTCCACTTAGTCCACTAACAGCTCAACTATGTTGAGATGAATACCAACATTAACAATAATGAACATTTCTAAAAATGGGTTTCTGTGAATAGAGAATTCTTTAGCAATATTTGTAAGTGCATATGAAAAAACAAACCACCTTCCCAAAAGTATTACCTCTTCCCCTCTTGACCTTGATATATTCCCTGAAGAATCTCCAAGAGATGGCTTAATGACCGAATGTTCTGATGAGCTGTAGGAGTAGAAATTCAAATATATTTTACTCAGAATATCAAAACAGAAACTAAATTACCTATCTTTTCAATCTTTGATTTTTCTTTTTAGCAAATGACCTCACTGACCTATTCAAAGTTACTCTGTGAAGACATTTATTAAGAAGCTGTGGGTTCAGTAATACCAAGAATAGTTGTATGGTATGAAATGCCATCTGGAAAGATTAAGTCAAGTTCATACATTTTATAGTAAGATGTCAAGTACCTTTATTCTGTTTAGTTTCAAAATCCCGTCTATAATGTTTAAATACTACCCTAAGCAGAAACCTGGAGATTGCTCTTCAGGAAAATTACCTGGCCCAAAAGAAAAAACTAGCCAAAACTGACAGTTGAGAGTCCCTTAATGAAACAATACTTCTGTTAGTCACTTTTTTAAGGCCAAAGATAAACAAATCCATTTTGTAGCCTTTCCTTTCAATAAGCAAAACATGCTTATCCTTTCAATGCTTCACTCATTAAGACAGCCAAAGACTTCCTGAAAATTGAAGGAAGCCTCCCACATAAAAGACACTAAAACAAACAGAAAGGGAAGTCAAGAAGAGAGGCAATTCAGAGAACAAGTTAAAACCTATAATTATAATCCTTAAAAAGGTAAGAGGAAATAATGAATCTTGGGAAAAGAGCAAGAGATATTTTTTTAAAAGGGAAATTTTAGAGAATAAGAGCTCTTTGAAAATTACAGTATGATAGTAGGAAAAAAAAACAACAGAAAACAGAGGTGAAAAAAAATCACTAATTTATACTTTTTAAATTTCTCTAAATTTTGGTTTCCAGCTTAAGAAAGCAACAAAATGAAGGAAAATAGACTCACTCTGAAGTATATCAGCATGAAGTTTCAGAATATCAGAGAAGAACCTGAAAAATTCCAGAACTGAAAAAGCAATAGGCCTCTGAGAAAGGATCAAGAATCAAAATGGCACCAGATTTTTTAATAAGAACGCTAAAATTAGAAGATCCTAAGACAATGCCTTTTGAAATACAGGGTCTCACTGAGGAATGTTTCTACTCTAGAATCTGATACTAACAAATCAAGTGTGAAATACAATAAAAATATTTATACATGCAAAGTCTCAGAAACTTCACCTCTAATATATCCATTTCTAGGAAACTACATGAGATCTTGAAAACAGGGGGTCCAATACAGGAAAGAGACAAAGGAATCCCCAGAAAAATGGTGAAGAAAGTTCCAGAATTCACTAAGCCTATATAAAGTGGCCAAGAAAAAATGAATATAAAGTGAGGAACAAATGATCCTTGAGGAATATCTCCCAGGGGGAAAAATGGAATAAAGAATTTATCTGATATTTTTTGCTATCATAAAAGAAGTTTTATGGTTTTATATTTCTGTCAAAAACATTTGCCGAGTTTAGTGATAAATACTAAGACAACTAAGCATGTGTGCATGCATATTTGTACAACAAATTGGGGTAATTACATTTTCCTATGCCGTAGGAAAATAAAAAGTTGTATAAAAAAGATATGTAATCATCTTACACTATATGATCCAGTTGTAACATTCACAGGGTTATGTAATGTTAACACTGAATACTCATTTAAACAAAAGTATGTATAGGTGTGTGTATATATACATAAAAAGAAGAGGTAAACAAAGTGAGTGTGTTGTGGGTGGGAAAAATGATAGGGAATCAATGGATAATAAAAGCATGCTATTCATAAATGTGAAAATCTATAGCAAATTAAACATACAAATAAGTTGGAAAATGACAGCCTACAGGAAATAGAAATCATGGACAAAGATGCTAAGATAGGGCATTCTGTTTTATTTTTATTTATTTATTTTTGGTATCAGGGATTGAACCCAAGGATGCTTAATCACTGAACCATGTCCCCAATCCTTCTTTTTAAATTTTGAGACAAGGTCTCACTAAGTTGCTTAGGACTTCATTAAGTTGGTGAGGCTGGCTTTGACCTTGCAATCCTCCTGCCTCCAAATCGCTGGGATGGCAGTCATGTGTCACCAAGCCCAGCTCTGTTTTATTTTAAGCCTTGAAGTTATTATTTGTCTTTTCAAATCACACACACATATTACATTGATCAAAAAAATGAAAATTTGATACTGGAGAATGATATTGGCCAAATTATATTGTGCACATGTACAAATATGTAACAACAAATACCGATGTCATGTACAACTATAATACACCAATAAAAAATATGGAAAGAAAAAATGATTTAAAAATTAAATTAAAATTTAAAATATGTGGAGTAATCAAAACAAGCATTGGAGAATAATAACAAAGAAGCAAATATTAGACAGATACATGTTCTGAAATAAAAGAAGAGCTTGATACTAATTAGAAGGCCAATTTGTATAAGCATCCATGTGCCCAAAGTAAGTTGTACATTTTTAAATGAACCATTCTAAAAGTGTTTACATTAGTAAAATAAAATGTTCCATAACTATTCCCATTGCATAAATTAACACTAGTTTACTAATGATAGCAAAAAATTTTCTGAGTAGTGAGATAATATGCAAAGTCATCAATTGCTACAATTATCAGAACTGCCAACACTGTCTTCCTGCAATCATTCTACCATCTTATAAAGCATTTTCCTGTACCCTCAAAGACTGAGAATTTTAAGATTATTTGTAGAAAGATGACACAGGCAAGAAAAATGAAAATAAAGAAGATAAAACCTAAAACTATAGGATCTCTGAGTAAAGATGACTTAAACAGAACTGCACTGGTGGTGGAGAGGAAGCAAAAAGAACACCTGAAGGAAAATAAAGATGACAAAGAGTCTTATTCAAAAGTTGGTAGAAAAGGAGACAGAAAAATGAAGGCAGACTAGAAAAAACTGGTGAAGCAGTGAGCTCTAAAACTTTCTCTTGTAAGTCTCCAAAAAGAATTCAACTTTCTATGTTTCTATTCATTAGTATGAACTTAGTATTTCCCAGTTTTATAAAGAGAAGCACTTACATTTGGCTTCCACAAGAAGGTGATTCCTCGAGAAAAGGGATGTGATTTGTTGATCCAGGATTACGAGGAGTGCTTGTGTGAATATTTGAAGTATCATGTGTTAATCTCTGGCTAGAGTCTTGAGGTGGTGTAGCAAAACTAGTCACAGAAGAATTATTAGATCCATTAGCTTTGCTCCCGTTACATTGCTGGTTTAGCACTGATACCTCATTACCAAGGCTATCCATTCCAATATTTAATTCACCAAGTTTTTGAATAGACCTGTGAAATCAAAAAATGCGAGTAGTTTTTAATTACATTCATAATGTATCAAAGATTAGAGGAAAGTAAATATATGCACATGTAATTGATGGCAAATTTAGTGTTAAAAATTACTATCAATTTAAGACATAACTAAGGTACTAAAAGAAGATCCAAATTTTCCCAGTGCCACACTGTAAAGGAGATAGGCATAACGGGTATAATTGAGTCCTTAAAAGCACCTTTTACTGGGCATGGTGGCGCACACCTGTAATCCCAGTGGCTCAGGAGGCTAAGGCAGAAGGGATTGAGAGTTCAAAGCCATATTCAGCAAAAAAAGTGAGGCACTAAGCAAATTCAGTGAGACCCTATCTCTAAATAAAATACAAAATAGGGCTAGGGATGCAGGTCAGTGGCTGAGTGTCCCCGAGTTCAACTTGAATGTCTTAAGCTGGTTCCTTGTCTAGGTACTTTGTTAATCTGCATCCTGTCTGCATCCCAGGAACTTTGCTTCTCCTCTGTTGATTGTTTTTAATTAAATTTTACTTTTGGACAGAGTGAGGTACCAGTGAATTCCTTTTCTACTGGCAAAATAGTAGAACAGTTCAGTCAAATTAAAGGGGCAACGGAGAAAGATTGATGGGGGCATGATGTGATTCTCCAACACATGATAATATCATTTTAAAAATTTGTTTTAAATTTATTATAGGAGGTCTAGACTTTGATTTAAGCAATTTCAAATGTGCTAAATTTTAAAAAAGAAATTGTAAACAACTGTTTAATAATAAATATGCAGAAAACTGAACTTAAATTGTTTAAATTCTATTTATGATTGTCCTTGGAAAAAAAAAAAAAAAAAGATAGCTTAACTTAATTCTGAGGAAGCACAACCCTACCACTATTAGGGTCACAGAATCTTGACACTTCAACTTGTAATTAATTCCCTGCTAAACATCTTTTTTTCACAGAAAAATAAATTAGAAAGCCAAACTGCAACCACGCTCTTTTTATTTTCAGTGCTAGGGATGGAACCCAGGTCCTATAAATGATAGGCAAGTACTTTACCACTGAGCTATACCCCCCGACTTTAATGAATATAAAGAAAAATTCTAAAAATCAGAAGTGGCAATTCACCACACAAGAATATTTCTGACAAAGTACTGACTTCATCAGAAGTAGTAAGAAAATGATCCCCAGATTGAATGTTCAGAGAAGAATCTTAAAGTCACCCAGGGAGGCTAAGACAGAAGGATCTCAAGTTGAAAGTCAGCCTCAACAAGGGTGAGGTGCTAAGCAACTCAGTGAGACCCTGTCTCTAAAATACAAAATAGGGCTGGGGATGTGGCTCAGTGGTTGAGTGCCCCTAAGTTCAATCCCTGGTACTACTCCCCCACCCAGGAAAAAAAGAATCTTGAAGTCATTAATATAAAACACTCCCTGCATGAAGTTTTGGCGTGAGGATCCATTTCAGGTTCACAAGAGATGCAAGTCACTCAGAGTATCAAACAGACTGAACCAAGTGAGGATCTAAGGGTCACCACTGAAGTTGCCTAATCATAATCATGAAAGCCAACATTAATAGGACACTTTCTGTGTGTCAGAAATTGCTCTAAGTACTTTTACATATGTAATTCATTTAATCTCCAACAACCCTCGTTCACTTAAATACATATATTCATCATTGATTTTTTTAATATTTATTTTTTAGTTACAGTTGGACACAATACCTTTATTTCACTTATTTTTATGTGGTGTGGAGGATTGAACCCAGGGTCTCGCATGACCACTGAGCCACAACCCCAGCCCTCATCATTGATTTTTAAACACAGACATATGCACATATACCCACATAAATATATTCCTGATTAGCAACAATATATTTTATACTGTTTAGCCAAAAATTATAAGAAAAAAATCATTTAAATATGCTGAATCCAAAATAATCTATAGGTTTTTTGTTTTTGTTTTCTATTTGTTTGTTTGAGATGGCGTGTTGCTATGTTGCCAGGCCAGCCTCAAACTCCAGGGTTCAAGCCATCCTCTTGCCTCAGTTTCTCAAGTAGCTGGCCCACTACTGTGACCAGCTGAATCTGTAGGTTTAAGCACTCATTTTAAGTATAAAAATAATAGCTACCAATATTGTGCTTATAATGTGCTAGGTACTGTTCTAAGCACTTTACATTTAATCTTCATGGTAAACTTGAGAATTAGATGAGAGAATAGGCAAAAAGAAACTAAGTAATTTTTTTCTGGTCCTCTGCTACCCTAGGTCAGAGCTGGATCCATTTGGCAATCTGCTTCTAACCTATGGGCTGAACTACCACACTCTTCTCGAGTTGCTTAGGGAAGAAGGACAAAACTAGATGAACCCATAGAACTCTGTGACTGGAAGACATTATGTAACTCTTCATTACTTGAAACACTTAAAAATCCTGAAAAGTTCAAAGTGAATGGAAAGTAGCAGTTAGTGCTTGCTTTAAATAACTTTGAAATAATTCCTTATATTTTAAAAAAGTAATTAGGGCTGGAGTTGTAGCTTGGTGGTAGAGAACTTGCCCAGCACATGTGAGGCACTGGGTTTGATCCTCAGTATCACATAAAAATAATAAATAAAATAAAGGTATTTTAAAAAAAAGTAACTAGGGCTGGGGTTGTGGCTCAGTGGTACAGCACTTGCCTAGCATGTGAGAGGCACTGGGTTCGATTCTCAGCACCATATATAAATAAAGAAAACAAACGTCCAACAACAACAACAACAACAAAAGTAACTAGAAGACCAACCTATTAAGGAATTGCTCAGTAAGATTCTGCTGCTGATCAGGACCATCCTCCTGATTCACACCTCCTTCAAGCAACATTTGTTGGTATATCTGTCGCTGCTGTTCCTTCTGTTCTAAATGCTGTTGATAGCGTAATCTTTGCCTGTAATATTCTTGAAATTGTTCAGTGGAATCTCGAAGCTTAAAAATATTAGAAAAAACAATGATTTGAACATACTATGAATATGTGTCTTCCCTCAGCAGTATCCTCTACAATTGCTGAATAAAAGATTCAACTAAATTTAGCAATTACAAAACACCTAACATCATTGCTCTTTGAAAAAGAATATCCACGAGTCTTAATACTCAAAGATATTAATTCGTTTTATTCCACAGCAACAATCAAAATGGTTGTCCTTCCTTGACTAACCCAAAATAAAAATGCAAATTAAGGTTATAAGGGACATAGAGTAAGAGAATATGTAGATAAAGAATAAAACAAACTTTTGCATTACTTAAATAAAAGTACATATTGAAGAAATTCATTAATACTTAATAAATACAATCTTAACTTGTTATACATGTTTAATTTAAGCATGTAAATGGTCTAACGGGTTTCTACTGAGAGAAACAAAATTTCCTCCAAAAGTAGGTTTCAAGTGTTCTCTCATAAGGAAGAATAGTGGGCATTAAATTTAGCAGTCTCAATATTCCTACTTAATCCTTCTAAAAAACTTATATAGTACTCAAACTTATATGACTGAGATATTTAATGAATTCAAATATTGGCAAAGAAATACAGCCCTGCCAAGCTGAAATCGGTCATATTGTGTGGATCATGTGCACTGTGATTATCCTAGAATAAATCGATCATCTCCAAAATTGACCATCACTAACAATAATCTTTTTTTTTTTTAAAGAGAGAGAGAGAGAATTTTTAAATATTTATTTTTTAGTTATCGGCGGACACAACATCTTTGTTTGTATGTGGTGCTGAGGATCGAACCCGGGCCACACGCATGCCAGGTGAGCGTGCTACCGCTTGAGCCACATCCCCAGCCAACTAACAGTAATCTTAATGAAGAGTTATCTAAAGCCAAAACTGTCTCCCTTTTGGGAGAAACAGAAACAACCCTTCCCTATTTAATAACTTTAGCAATAACTCTTGTTAGAGTCTGTAAACAAGTCTGGATGGTGCCTGGCATTTTGCCAGAGGGAGTGGTTTGTGAAGTAACACCAGCGAGCCATTAAGTGTGGAGATTCCTTATTGGTTGACTGCTGTATCTAGTTTATGTTAATTAAGATAAGCTGTGTGGATGTATAAATACCCCTCCGGTCCTACAATAAACGGCTCCCACTCCTGCTGTATCAATGTACACAAGTTGCTCGTCACCCCCCCCCCCCCCCCCCCCCCGTTATTTTGCTGCAGCTGGACTCCGGCAACTCTGAGATAAAATTACCCATATGGTCTTAAATTCTTAGTATAGTAAAATATAACAAATGTGTCTTCTTAGTTATTTTAAGTGTATAATTCAATGGCATTAATTACATTCACAATGTTATGCAACCATTATCAATATGTCTAATATTTTTTTATCAGGCCAAACAGAAACTGTAACTATTAAGCTATAACTCCCCATTCTTCCCTCCCCTCAGTCCCTGGTAACCTCTATTCTATTTGACATATTTCATATAAATAGATTTACACAATATTTTTCATTTGTATCTGCTTATTTCACAAAGCATGAGGTTTTCAAGGTTCAGCCATGTTGTGGCATGTATCAGAATTTCCTTTTTATGGATAAATGATATTCCACCTTAATATATACCACATTTTATCTGTTCCTCTGTGGATGGACAAAAGAATTATTCTCATCTTGGATTACTATGAATAATGCTGTAATGAGCATGGGCATACAAACAGAGACTGTTCCAGTCTCTGCCCTCAATTTTTCAGAGTATACACCTAGGAGTGGAATCTATATGTATGTATGTATCTTTATATCTATTTATTTACTTACTTATTTATGAATTACTGGGGACCAAACCCAGGGCCTTATGCTTGCTAGGCAAGCAACTCTACCACTGAGCTACTTCCCACATCCACTTCAACTGTTTTCCACAGTGTCTGTACCATTTTACATTCCAACCAACAATGTACAAGGATTCAAATTTCTCTACATCCTCACTAGCACATATTTTCCACAGTTTTATTCTGATTTACATTTCCCTAATGATTAATGCCATTAGGTATATTTTTCATGTGCTTACTGGCTATTTGTAATATATTCTTTGAAGAAATATCTATTCAGGACCTTTGCCTATTTTTAAATTGGTTTGTTTTTTATTGCTAAGTTGTAGGAGTTCTTTATATACTCTGGATATCAAAGCTTAACAGATACAATTTGTTAATAGTTTTCTCATTCTGTAAATTGTCTTTTCACTTTCTTAACAGTGTACTTTCATGCACAAAAGTTTTTAATTTTGATGAAGTCAAATTTACATTTATTTATTTACTTATTTGGTACTAGAGATTGAACCAGGATTGTTTAACCACTGAGCTACATCCCTAGGCCTTTTTATTTTTTATCTTGAGAGAGGGTTGTGTTAAGTTGCTTAGAGCCTAAGTTGCTGAGGCTGGCTTTAACTTGCAATCCTGCTGCCTCAGCCTCCCCAGTCACTGGGTTATAGGCATGTGACACTGCCGCCCAGCTATATTTTTACTTTTGTTGTTCACACTTTTCATGTCATATTTAAGGATGCATTACAAAATCCCAAGGTCATAAAAATTTATATCTGTTTTTAAGAATTTTATGTTTTAGGGCTGGGGATGTGGCTCAAGTGGTAGCACGCTCGCCTGGCATGCATGTGGCCCGGGTTCGATCCTCAACACCACATACAAACAAAGACGTTGTGTCCGATGAAAACTAGAAAATATATATTTAAAAAATTCTCTCTCTCTCTCCCCCCCCCTCACACTCTCTCTTTAAAAAAAAAAGAATTTTATGTTTTAGTTCTTACAAGATTCATTTTGAGTTAATTTTTGTACACTAACTTCATTCTTTTACACATAGAAATACAGTTATCTCAGCACCATCTGTTAAACAGACTATTGTATCCCTATTAAATGGACTTGGAATCCTTGCTAAAAACCAGTTGGCCATAAATGAGTGAGATTTTTGTACTGTCAATTTTATTCTCCTGATCGATGTCTATTCTCATACAAATACCATAAGACTGTAGCTTTGTACCAAACTTTGAATCATGAAAGGTAAGTCCCACAAGTTTGTTCTTTTTCAAGACTGTTTTGGCTAGGTGCAGTGGTTCACATCTGTTCTCCCAGCTACTTACCAGGCTGAGGCAGGAGGATCATAAATTCAAGGCCAGCCTGGATAACATAATAAAACCTGTCCCAAAATAAAATTAAAAAGGGCTAGGCATACAGAACTTTGCCAAACATGTGTGAGCCCTGGGTTTAACCCCAAAGGGGGAAGGGGATTGTTGGTTATTTGGACCCCTTACAATTCAATATGAATTTGAGCATCAAGTTTGTCCACTATTGAAAAAGAAACTACAGAATTTTTATGAGGAATATATTGTACTTGCAGATTTCACTGGGTATTGAAGTCTTTGATTTGGGGTACTGGGGATTGAACCCAGGAGTGCATTTTTAATGAACTACATCCCAAAATTATTATTATTATTATTTTTCGAGACAGGGTCTAAGTTGCTGAGGCTGACCTTGAATTTAAAATCCTGTCTCAGCCTCTCAAATTGCTCGGATTACAGGGATTACCTGTAATCCACTGTGCAGCTGGTATTGACATCTTAACAATATTAAATCTTCCTGTCTATGAACATGGGATATCTCAGATCTTCTTAAATAGCTTTCAGCAATGTTTTGTTTCTTTGTTTTTGTGGTACAGGGGATTTAACCCAGGGGTGCTCTACCATTGAACTACAATCCCAGACCTTTTTTATTTTAATTTTTTAAAATTTTGAGACAGGGTCTTGCTAAATTGCCAAGCCTGGCCTTGAACTTGCAATCCACCTACCTTAGCCTTCTAAGTCACTGGGATTATAGGCAGGTGCCACCCATGGCTCAACAGTTTTATAGTTTTCAACATATAGGTCTTTAACCTCTTTGGTTTAACTTATTTCCAAGTATTTTATCTTTTTACATGTTTATATAAATAAATTGCTTGCTTTATTTGCTTTTCAAAAAATTCATAGCTTGTATGTAGAAATATAAATGATTTCTCTGTGTGGGTCTTCTACTATGCAACTTTGCTCAATTTATTAGCTTCCTTGCTAATTCCTTAGGATTTTTTTTAATATTTATTTTTTAGTTGTAGTTGGACACTATATCTTTATTTATTTTTATGTGGTGCTGAGGATGGAACCCAGGGCCTCAAACATGCTAGGCGAGTGCTCTACTGCTGAGCTACAACCTCAGTCCATCCTTAGGATTTTCTATGTATAGGAACATGTCATCAATGAATAGACATAGTTTTACCTCTTCTTTTCCAATATGGATGTGTTTTGTTTCTTTTCCTTGTCTAATTGTTCTGGCTAGAACTTCCAGTAATATATTTCCAATAGCAGCATCGAATAGCAGTGGTGAAAGAAGGCATTGTTGTTGTTGTTCCTGATCCTAGTGGGAAAGCCCTCAGTCTTTCACTACTAAGCACGTTAGTTGTGGGTATTTCATAAATACCCTTTACCATTCTGAGGAAATTCCCTCTAATCCTGGTTTCTTGAAAGTTTTTATCATGAGAAAGTGTTGAATTTTGCCAAATACATCAACTGAGATAATCATGTGGCTTTTTTCCTTAATTCTATTAGTATAATATATTACATTGATTTTCTTCAATTAGGATAGAAGATTATTATTTTTTTAAGAGAGAGAGAGAGAGAGAAAGAGAGAGAGAGAGAGAACTTTTTTAATATTTATTTTTTAGTTTTCGGCAGACACAACATGTTTGTTTGTATGTGGTACTGAGGATCGAACCCGGGCCGCGTGCATGCCAGGCGAGTGCGCTACCGCTACCGCTTGAGCCACATCCCCAGCTCAGAAGATTATTATTGATATGTAAATTTCTTTTTTTTTTTTTTTTTTTGGTACAGGGGATTGAACTCAGGAGTACTCAACCACTGATCCATACCCCCAGCCCCCCCCTTTTTTTAAATTTTTTTTAGTTGTTGATGGACCTTTATTTTTTTAAAATTTATTCATATGTGGTGAGGAGATCAAGCCCATATAATGCAAGCATTGTACCAATGAGCTACAACCCCAGGCCTACCAGCCCTTTTTTTGTATTTTATTTAGAGACAGGGTCTCACTGAGTTGCTTAGTGCCTTGCAGTTGCTGCGGCTGGCTTTGAACTCTCGATCCTCCTGCCTCAGCCTCAACTGGATTACAGGTGTGCCCCACTGCACCCAGCTTCTTATGATGTCTTTATCTGTCTTTATGGGAGCCTCATGAAATGAGTTAGAAGTGTTTCCTTCTTTTCTAAATTTTTGGAAGAATTTGAGAAATACTGGTGACACACATACATACACAAATGTCCAGCTCTTCCTTAAATGTCTAGTAGATCTTACCAGTAGAGCCATCTGAAATTATATTTTTATCTGTTGGGAGGATTTTAATTACTGATCCATCTCTTTACTAGTTATAGGTATGCTGAAATTTTCTATGTTTTTTTTCTCAAACCAGTTTAAGTAATTTAACCATTTCATATAGGTTATCTGATTGTTTTATATTAGTCAAAATAATTTATAATTATAATCACTTTTATTATTACATGGTCAGTTGTAATGTACATAGCTTCATTTCTGATTGTAGTTGTCTTCTCTTTTTTCTTTAGTCACTCTAGCTAAAGATTTGTCAGTTTTTTAAATTAATATTTTCAAAGAACTAACTTTTGGTTTTATTGATTCTATCTATGATTTTCTCTGCTTTCGTGTGTGTATGTGTGTGTGTGTGTATGTGGCTGGGGATTGAACCTAGGGCCTCATGCATGCTAGGCAAACACTACCACTGAGCTACATTCCCAGTCCTCTAACTTCATTCTTAACATTTAATAAAAAAAAATTATTCAACTTATTAAAATCAATTAACAACTGTTTCGATGTGGCATGCTGTATAAATTCTCTTCTCAAGCTTGGTGTGGTGGTGCGTGTCTATAACATCAGTGACTTGGGAGGCTGCTGGGATAGGAGGATCAAAAATTCGAGGCCACCCTCGGCTACTCAGGTAGATCCTGTCTCAAAAAATAAAAAGGGGTGGGAATATAGCTAACTGGTAAAGCATCTGTGGGTTCAATCCCCAGTGGCACAAAAAGACAAAAAAAGAAATAAAATTCACTTCAAATACAATTTCTTTTCAAAAACACCAAAGAAAAATAACCTGGAACCTTAGACTTAGGACCATGTCATCAATGAATAGAAATAGTTTTACCTCTTCTTTTCCAACTTGCATGTGTTTGTTTCTTTTCCTTAGACCTAGATAAAAGTATTATTCTGAATTATAAATATTTATTTTTTTGTTCATTAGATCTTATTTTTGACAGGCACAATGGCCCACAGCATGCAATCCCTGCAACTCAGGCTAAGACAGGAGGATTTGCAAATTCAAGGCCAGCTTTAGCAATTTAGTGAGGTCCTAAGCAATTCAGGAAGACCCTGTCTCAAAATGAATAATTAAAAAGGCTGGGGATATGGCCCAGTAGTTAAATGTTCCCCCACACCCCTGGTTCAATCCCTGGTACCAAATAAATAAATAAATGAGAATAGAAGAGCTGAGGGATGTAGCTCAGTGGTAAAGTGCCCCTGGGTTCAATTCCTAGTACAAAACAAAACAAAAATTTAGTAAGTAAAATGTAGAGTATATGCCGTTCAAGTGCAAACTAGTGACATTTAAGGTAAATTCAATTATTTGAGTCCTAAAATATTTAAGAATAATAGTGACTACAGTATTTTATATTTTTAATAAATTCATCTGTTAAAAAACATTATAAAATACACAATGGAAGCTAAATATACCATACATTCTTTGGGAAGAGGAAAGAAAATGAGCCAATAATATGTCTAGATCTCTCTCTCCTTTTCCCAAATAGCAGAAAATTATTTTAAAATTTATACAAAGAGAATAATTATTTGGTATAGTAAATATTACCTCAGAAATGATAGTTATTAGGTGTAATAAATATTACCTCATTTTTTTCTTGCTTAGCTGGTCCTGGATTCTGTGCTCCATTTGCAGGCTCTTTTTCTGAAACTGAACTCTGGCCCAAGACTTCACCACTGATAGGTTGCTGTGCCTCTACGGGTGTATCACTTCTTTCCAAAAAGATGCGGAGAGGGCGGTGGGGAGACACAGATGGGAGTGAAGAAACATAAATTTTAGAGAAATTTTAATTCTTAAAAAAATGAATATTTAATATAAGTGCTTATCAACTGCATAAAAGATAAATTTTTTATCTTACTTTCTTCCCTTAAGTAAACTACAAAAAAAAAAAAAAAAAAAAGGATTTTAAAAAAAGAATGTGTTTTTAGGGAGGAGTATTTTTCTTTTCTTTTTTAGATAGAGTCTCATTGTGTTGCCCAGCTCGTCTCAAATGCATAAGCTCAAGTGATCTTTCTGCCTTGGCTTCCTGAGTAACTGGAATGATAGGTGCACACCACTTGCTCTGGATAGAACATGTGTTTAATGAAGGAACCCCACTTCATTACACAAGGAGGATAATCAGTTGTATGGTCTTGGGAAAGTTACTTAGATTCTCTGTGGCTGAACTTCATCTCTAAACTGGATAAGATGGATGATCTAATGCCTATATTCTCTTCATGAAATATAAATCTGTGATTTTATTATCCAAGCACATACTCTTTTCCTAGTCTCTACAAAGTTTTAAAAATTTTATTAAAAGGCTTTCTTTGGTCTATTTATGCTTAACACAAAAACAAAACATATTTTTCAATATTTTTAATGTATACTAATCATAAACTTCATGTTAGGTTGTCTCTAATATTCTTCCAAAACATTAACAATTTTGAATTTTCATAGCTACTCTGTTTAAAAATTTTAATACTTCATCTAAGGATGAATACCAGTTATTTACACAGATTACCTATTGGTACAAAGCACCAGAGGAACAACTACAAAAGTAAAATTATCTCTGCCTTCAAGGAATTTGATTTTAAAGTAGTCTCATAATGGCCTATCCAGATGGAAGTATGTAAAACAATCAAAATACAGAGTGGGATTAAGAAAGCAAAGCTGGATGAGTCAACAGCACAAAGATGCTCTTTAGATAGGAGCCTGTACTCCTGAGTACCTGAACATACAGACAACACACCTCCAGAAAGACCTGGTAAGAATTTTCATTACCAGACTGTACTGTAAATTCCTAATGATCATAAGTCCCTTTTTAGGTCTATATAATAGAATTTATAAAGAGTTATTAGTTATAAAGAGGATAATTAATGAATCTTCATAAAGTAACACTTCATTTAATTTTCCAATTTATATATAACATCATCATCTTACTTAACTTGCATAATAACTGTGGCATAGGTTATAACTCTCACAAATTCAAAAAAACAAGTGATTTTTCCAAAAATTGCAAAGCTAGTAAATAGGACTAGAGCTTGAACTCAGTCTTCAGACTCTAAATCCAGTGCTAGCTCAAGCTGGAAAACACTTCAATTTTGAGACCATAACATTGAATAGCCAAAGCTTACATATTTCAACTGATTTTCTCTGTTTTGAGTTTATTTCTGTTCAAGTGAAAAGATATCCTTACAAAACACCACCGTTCCCTTAAAACCTTTCTTTGCTGTTTTATTTTCTTGTTTACCATAGTAGTTTAATCATCGTATTCCAGGTATGTAGTCTGGGATACGTACCTGGGATATGTAGTCTGGGTGTCAGCACATATTAAATCCTCAAAATAATTTTTAAATGGATACTAGCTTCAAACAAATATTAACAAAAGTAACACAAGTAGGAGTCTCTTCATGTGTCAGTTTTAACACAATAATCTAATCAAGTTTCCCAATATTTTAAAAATTATACCTTAGTTTTATAAATTAACTTGTTTCAAAGTAAATTTTTATACTTTATCCACAGCACAATAGCTCTCCCACATCATTTCATTAGCAGTACTTCTCACACACTGCCATAACAAGACTATGAGCTCTGAAAGGAAGACATTTATATTTATTGAGCACCACTCATATGCCTCCCCCTCTAGGAGGGGGATTTTTCTCATTTTACAAGTCCACATCCTATTATATAGAGGAAGTATTTGGAGACTCAGAGACTAAGTTTCTTCCCCAAGGTCACATAGCTAAATGGCAGAACTCAAACCCAAGTCTGACTTCAAAGGCCATGTTCTATTCGTTATTCCATACCATTTTTTCCTCACAAATTTCCAATTTCAGGGGCATGACAAATATTCTCTGAATTATTGCTACTATTTAGCTGATAACATGAATCACTTTTTGACATGTCACATTTTCTCTTTTTATAATGGTCTGGTAACTTATACACTATTTCTATCTTTATTCAGACATTCCTCCATTTCTACTACTTTCTTTATATAAGAAATATCACACATATAGTCAGATTTTGCTAGATTGTTGTGCATGCTTTCTCTCTATACAATCCTACTGATGCAAAAATCCAAACACGTCATTGCTTTTCTGACCAAGAAGCTTCTGTCACTTTAAGTACACAGAAGAATATCAGCAATTCCCTCAGAATTGAAGCCCAGCATTCCAGATGATGCAAGTTTTCTCTAAAAGGGAAGGCCAGGAAAAGTTTAAAATAATCTCTACAAATACTCAAGCCCCACATTCCTTTAGGATTTAAACAGAATATACAAATATAAAATTATTATCATCCATTTTCATCCCTAAATATCATCTTTATTTTTTTTAACTTTATTTTTTTTAATGTGGTGCCGAGTATCAAACCCAGGGCCTCACACGTGCTAGGCAAGCACTCTACCACTGAGCTACAATCCCAGCCTCATCTTTATCTTTCAAGTATGAAATACAGAGCAGTAAGTTACCAAATCACCCTGGAAATCAGGAAATCCCTCACTTAACTGATCCTAGGTAGATTACTCCTGCCTTTCTTTAAAAAACCATTAGAGAAAGTATCGCAACCCTTTCCTCTACAATTTCACAGCTATTAACAGAAAATGCTTTCCTATATATTTACCCTATATGTCTCATCCCTTACCTAAAGATCTCCACTTGCTCTAATAAAACCTTTTTGTTCCATTGTTCTAGATGTGGAACACCTATAAAAACTTAAATAGAACAACAAATATACCACTTAAGGTACATTTACTATGTTTACCAGAACTGAAAACTTTGGACTTACTGGGTTAAACAAATTCTGAGTCCAGTGCTCCTTTCTCCACAAAGAATGTTGCAACTATCCTATGTAATATAAAAAGATTTTTATGCTCTTTTGTGAAATAAATTTGTTGCAGTCAATACTAGTATTTCCACAGTACTAACACTGGGGTACAGAAAACCATCTACATGTTCCAGTAGGTTCCCAGTAAAAGCAAGACAGAAAGTTTCCTAAACCATGAACTAAATAATTGCTAATCAGGAGATGCTAATTCATGCTAGGTACACTGAGTGGTACCTTTAACATTTCTTTCATATGTATGAAGAATCACTAATAGAAAGGCAAAGGGAAATAATCAGAGTTCTATGTAGATAGTTATTCACTACAGTAACACTTACAGTAAACAACCAGATGCTCTACAATAAGGAATCAAGGGTTGGAGGTATAGTTCAGCAAGAGAGTATGCCTAGCATGTGTGTGAGGCCCTGGGTTCCATCCCCAGCACCTCCCCCCAAAAAAAACCCAATAAGCAATTGTTATGATGTAGTTTTACAATAGAATACTGCATACTTATTAATCATGGATCTCAAGAATGTTTAACAAGCCAGGTACAGTTGTGCAGCCTATAATCCCAGCAGTTCAGGAGGCTGAAGCAGGAGGATCACGAATTCAAAGCCAGCCTCAGCAATGAGGCACTGAGCAACTCAGTGAGACCCTGTCTCTAAATACAATACAAAACAGTGCCAGGGAATGTGGCTCAGTGGTTGAGTGCCCCTGAGTTCAATCTCCAATACCACTTCCCAAAAAAATGTTTAATAATATTAAAAAAAATTCATGATCTTTCAAATGAAAAAAGAATTAAATGAAAACATACATTATATTCCCAATCTAAAAAAAGCATTCATAGAAAAATTTAAAAAGAACTGGTCATCTAGAATTTTAATCTCAATACTATTACTTCACTGTAGTTTCCAAATTTTCTTCATAACACATATTGCCTTCATAGCCAGTAAAAGAGTAGGTTGAAAATAAAAATTTTTCTCTTATAAAAATTTTCTCTTCTTTTAATTATCTGAATTTTAAACCCTTTCTAAAGTTTTAAGGACTAACTTTCAAGGGACTTGCACATTAAGAAACACACACATGAACAAAAAACAATAACACTTACAGAGATTTCCTAATTTTTATGAATAATTGCTTACCGCTCAGGGGATTCCTCATAAATACTGTGACATTCTGTATTCTCAAGCATGAGACTTCTACTGAGGTTTTGTACCCCTGGATAATGGAAGTTAGCAAAGGAGTGTGACATTGGAGAAGTTTTGTTCCCAAGATCTGAGATCCTCTTATCATGACTAGTTAGTCCACAAGTGAGGCCATCTAAAGCAGGATTAAGAGAGCGGGTCATATAGGCATCAGCTGATTGAGGTCTTCTCATTGGGGATGATGGATATGGAGAAAGTTTGCTGATGAGAGGAGTCAAAAGATCAGCATATGCAGCTTTTGTAGGTTTCAGAAGTTTGTCAACATGAATATTAAGCATTTTCTGTTCAAAAGCACAAGAAAAGACAGAAGAAGGGAGATTCTGAAGCCATGACAATAAACTTAGATCCAAATCATCACAACCATTACCACATAGGAGGTCGATGCCAAGAAGTACTTCACTTTCTGTAATTTCTTCTCCAGTTGCTTTACTCTGACAAAATTCTACACAGCATTCATAAAGCAGGCCCTTCATCACAAGCTGAAATAAACGATTGTTACTTGCTTTAAAACCAGCCTCACTTAGCTTCCTGTCAGCAGGGATGAATTCTGCAACCATGACACAAGCCTCTTCGAAACAGTGAACTCGTGCAGTGCTAGGATTCCAATCCTTAAACTCAGCATGATTTGTCAGACGAGGCAAAGTCAAAAGTAAACAGAGCTTGCTATAGTCATCTTTAGAGGGACAGTACTCTTCTAGAGCATGTAAACACTGCACAGCTTCTTGCATGGTAAATTCCAACTGTAAAAAAAAAAAATATACAAATAATAACTATAAAAAGAGGAAATATATATGCATATATATAAAATCACCATAAAAAGTAAAATATGAAATCTGAAAAAGAATATAAAAGATAATTTCTGAGGTAATAGAATACACATACAATTTGTAGATGTGTAACCATTTTCAACTAAGGAAACAAAATGTGTTCACAACAAAAATAAAAAGAATAATTTGATTAATTAGCACATCAAACTTTTATCCATAAATTAGTGCTCTAATTCAGGTTTTAAATTATCATTTTCAGGCGGCTGGGGTGTGGCTCAGAGACAGAGCACTTGCCTCCCACATGTGAGGCACTGTGTTCAATCCTCAGCACCACATAAAAGTAAATAAATAAAGATACCGCATCCATGTATAACTAAAAATTGTTTAAAAAAATTGTCATTTTCAGATGTATAACTTTTTCAAGGTAAGAAAAACTGAGTTTTTTCAGAAGTGAAAACTAAAGCATGCTAATATTTGCTTGTTTAAAAAGTCTTTTATTTGGCTTATCTAAATAACAAAAGATAAAATAACCATTTTCTTAGTTCCAACTTGCCTTAGGGCAAATTTGCAAGGGGAAAGAAATCAAACCAGAAAAAGGAAACATTTAAACAGTTGATTTACTACAAAAAAATAGTAAAGATAGACTAAAAGGAAGCTTAGCTGAGGGATAAATTATGACAGGTATCTCAGAGCTTACCTAGTCCAGTCTCCCAATCTTACATATAGGAAAAATTAAGATGGAGATTTAATCAAGGTAATTCAGTTGATTAATGACAAAGAATAAAAGTTAGGTCTCCTTTATGCTATGTCCATGTATGAATATACCACAATGAATCATATATATATATAAAATATTATATACATGATTTATATTTTATATGTAAAATTATAATTTACAATTAAAATCCCACTATTAAGTACAGTGGGATAATGTATAATTATAATACACCAATTAATAATGTTAAAAAAAGAGGTCTCTGGGTTAATGTCTCAGTGTTTCTCCCCCACACACTTTTAAACATCATTATCTGGCAGACATTTTTCTATTATACATGAAACTTCCATTTTAATATTGTTTGATCTTTGCTTTGGTCTGAATGTCTGTGTCCCCACCAAATTCATTTCTTGAAATCCTAAACCCCAAGGTGATGATATTAAGAGGGTGGAGTCTTTGAGAAAGGATTAGGCCATGAAGGTTCATCCATTACTGATGAGATTAGTATCCTTATAAAAAAAAAGACCAAGACTAGGAGTGTAACTCTATGATTGAGAAGTACTGAATTCAAGCCCCAGCATTACAAGGAAATTGTTTAAAAAGAGCTAGAGAAACCCCAGGAAGAGCAAGTTAGTCTCTTCAACCATGTGAGAATACAGTTAGAAGGTGCTACCTATAAACCAGAGAGCAAGCCCTCAACATATGTTGAATTGCCAGCACCTTGATTTTGGAATTCCCAGCTTCCAGAACTGTGAAAAATAAATTTCTGTTGTACATAAGCCACTCAGTTGACTGTATTTTGTTTAGCAGCCCAAGTGGACTAAGACAGTTTAATTCAATGAATGCTTACTGGAACTTGATAAAAGTGTACTTGGCTTGGATGTGACAATACTAATATTAAAACTTCAAATTTTGTTTTTTTCTAGTCAAAATGAATTTAATACTGTTGAATTTAAATAGTGTCTCTCTCTCTCTCACACACACACACACACACACACACACACACAAACAACATTTTGAAAAAAACTACCTCGGGATCAAAGGAAATACTAAAAAGGCAGAAAAAGGAAGTAAACATAACCAATCCACTTCTATAAAAAGAAAAGAAGTGATGACAAGTTATCAAGTCAAACATCTACTGCTATCTAACTTACCTTAAACAAAAGAGGAACACAAGCTCCTCAACTAGTCAGTTGTTCACATATTATCTTGTCTTAAATCATGGAACACTTTAGAAGCACTACAGATTTAAAGTACAGCATTTGCAAAACAGCAAATCTTGCCCCATCCCATCTCATAAATACTCTGAAAACCTGTGATAATAATCTTGTTTTAGTAAATAAAATACTTATGACTGAAAACAAGACTATGGAGCAAACCTTCAGGAATAAAAATCTTACATGCTGGGGTTCATCTTCTGCTGACATTGCATTGTTAACACATAAAGCTTCTAAAAACTTCTGTTTTAGGATAATATAACGAAACCTGTGAAAAATAAAAAATGAAATATTAAAATGATTAAAAAGCTGAATGAAGCAATGTCAAAGACTAGGGAAAAAAAACCTCCAGTTTCTGAAGCAAAACAGGCCAAGTTTGATTGATTGATCCATGGATTGATCTCTCTATTTATGCATGCACATACGCATACAGTGCTGGAGATCAAATCCAGGACCTCCAGCAGGCTAGGCAACTGCTCTACCACTGGGCTACATCACCAGCCCCACTAAATTTGATTTAAAGGACAATTTTTTTTTTTTTTTCCAAACAGACTTCTTTGGGGCTGGGGTTTTGGCTCAGCAGTAGAGCACTTGCCTAGCACGTATGATGCCCTGGGTTCTATCCTCAGCACCACATAAAAATATATTGTGTCCAACTAAAAAATAAATATTTTTTTTAAAAAAACAGACTTCCTTAATTGGGTGCAGTGGCACACTCCTAAAAATCCCAGCTACTTGTGAGGTTGAGGGAGGGGCATTGCAAGTTTGAAGCCAGCCTGGGCAACTTAGCAAGATCATGTCTGAAAATAAAAAATTAGAAGGGCTGGGAATATAGCTGAATGGTAGAGTGTACCTGGATTCAATCCCCAAGACCATATATTTTTTTTAAAGAGACTTCTTTAAAAAATTAATTTACTAATGTCTGATAAGTCAATTTACTTTCAGGCTACCATAAGTAACTTTGACTTCAGAAAATTATTAAAATATTTTACTAAGCTTCTTATCCTCTTGAAGTCATAGTAACAAGTAATCAATTCAACAATGAGAGAAAGGACTTTTAAATCAAATATTAATTCTACACAAAAATCCAGTTTTATGGAAGATGTAAAATGTCACCTAATTAAAAATCAAAGTCCTTTATATTCAAAATGTTTTGTTTTCTTGAAACATTTCCCTTCATTGTAAATTTTTTAAACTTTATTAATTTTCACAAATGATAATTATAAATATTTATTATGGTACAGTGTTATGTTTTGACATATGTCTACACTGTAGTAAGACTAAATCAAGCTTTATTTTCCAGCACCAGAAATGTCTAATTAAAAATGAACCAGAAGGGTAGGAGGAAAAAATAACATTTCTGTAAAGTCACAAAGTAACTACAAGTCTAAAACTCTTTAACAAGGGATTTTTAGGGAAGGAAATGAGAAGCACTTTAAAGAAAACGTATTTTGAAGAGTTAAAAAAAAAAAATAATGAACTTTCATTCTTTCAGCCAGTGTTGTATCAGCAAATATCCAATAAAACAAAACGCCTAAGCTGGGTGTGGTGGCACACGCCTGTAATTCCAGTGGCTCTAGAGGCTAAGACAGGAGGATCACAAACAAGTTCAAAGTAAGCCTCAGCAACTCAGTAAGATCCTTTCTCTAAATAAAAAATACAACATACAAAATAGGGCTGGAGATGTGGCTCAATTGTCGAGTGCTCCTGAGTTCAATCCCTGGTTCCAAAAAACAAAACCCAAAACCCCTGCCTTCAAGAAGAGTTATCTAATAAATTGTATGTACAGGATTCAGCAAGGTATCAAGGCGTGCAAAAAAAAAAAAAAATTCTATCAGAGGGTGTGCAAAGTAAAAAATTGTAAGAACCGATTTTAAAAGGTTATCAGGAGTGTGTTAAGTAAAATAAGAGATGGTGAGATGAACAGTATTCCAAATAAATGAAGGTACAAAATCAAAGAGTTATCAAATAGCATTGTATAAATAGAGAATCAAAAAATAAAAGATTAACTTCCACTACTGGTAGAGTAACTTACACCTTACTAATATTTTTGCAAATAACAGTGCTAAATCCTAGATAAAACACACATACAAATGCACAATCTGAATGCATCAGAGAACAACTAAAAACTGGCACAACCAGAGGGAAGTCAGTTCTTGGAAAAATAGAACTTGAAGGGGTACAATTCAAGGGCATAAGGCATTCCAGCTGAAGGCATTCTCTAGTCCTTAAAGAGTAAGCCAGAATTCAAGCAGAAAGCTTCAGTTACACAGGCTTGAGTCAGCAAAAACTTTGGTACTACCAGACCAGATGAAAAGTGAGAATTCTTAAAGGAGGAAGATACAGTAAGAAATACACAAAATTCTACTGTGTAAACTCAGTTGCCCAAACCTTTGGTTATCCCCTAAACTATTAAGATGAAATGGAGGGCTGGAGCTGTGGCTCAGCAGTAGCGCACTTGCCAGGCATGTGTGAAGCATTGAGTTCGATTCTCAGCACCACATATAAATAAATAAAGACCTATTAACAACTAAAAAAATATTAAAAAAAAAAAAAAGATGCAATGGCCAAGTAACAGAAGGGTCAAACAGAGAAGACTTTTCAGCTGGGATCCATGAGAGGAGAGACAGAATTTGCTTTTTGAGGTTAATGATGTGTGTGCATAAAAATCAACAATTTTTAACAGAAGGCAAACAGAATTCATTTCTCAAGAATGAATATGCAATGGAAGAACACTTTCACAAAATGACTAATTTTTTTATTTAAAAAAAAAAAAAAGGTGACTTAGGAAAAAAGGCGATAATTAGAAACGGAGCCTGATATGACCAAAAGTTCATACTAGCAAATAAGAACTACACTAGCAAATATGCAGCTACTATAAATATGTTAAAGGAAAATATCACAATGGCCAGGCATGGTGGTGCATGCCTCCCAATGACTTGGGAGGCTGAGACAAAAGGAACATAAATTTGAGGCCAGTATGAGCAGCTTAGTAAGACACTGTCTCAAAAAATAAACAAATAAATAAAAAGAGCTGGGCAAGTAGCTCAGTGGATGTAGTTCAATGAATGAACAGACAGAAATATTTCAGCAGAAAAATTATAAAAGAAAAATTTGAAACTGAAAAATATAAAATCTGAAACAAAAAATTCACTATCATCAGATGGCTTAGAGAAGAATGAATCAGCAGGGAGAGGTGACACACACCTGTAATCCCAGTGAGTGGCTCAGGAGGCTGAGGCAGAAGGATCACAAGTTCAAAGCCAGCCTCTGCAATTTATTGGGGCCCTAAGCAACTCAATGAAACCTTGTCTCTAAATAAAATATAAAAAAGAGCTGAGGATTGTGGCTCAGTGGTTAAGTGCCTTGGTACAAAAAATAAAAAAAATCAGTGGATATTAAATCAATAAAAAACAATATAAAAACAATTCAGGCTAAAGAATACAGATAAAAAAATATTTAAAATAATAAAGGGTTGGAGATATAGTTCATTGGTAAGAGTGTTGCTTAGCATGTCTGAGACCCTATGTTTAATCCCCAGCATTGTGAAAGAATAAATAAATAAAAGCCTCAGTCCTGTGGGACAAAACTCATTTAAAAACCTACAGATTGGGGTTGGGGTTGGGGTTGTGGCTCAGTGGTAGAGCACTTGCCTAGTACGTGCGGGGCTCTGGGTTCGATCCTCAGCACCACATAAAAATAAAATAATTGTGTCCAACTACAACTAAAACAAAATACTAATACAACAACAACAACAAAAAAAAACCTACAGATCCAGAATGGGGTTGTAGCTCAGTGGTAGAGTGCTTGCATAGCATGTGTGAGGCACTGGGTTCCATTCTCAGCACCACATATAAATAAAATAAAGGTCTACTGACAACTAAAAAGAATTGTACAGGTTCAAAAGTTCAGCAAATCCCAAGCAGGAAAAATGCAAAACACATACACTTTTAAACATAACACAATTAAGTACATCATAATCCAATGATAAAGAGAAAAATGGAAGGAAGGAAGAAAGGAGGAAAAAAAGGAGGAGGAAAGAGGAAAGTAAGGAGGGATGGAGATAAAGATTACAAACAATAAAATGAGGATAAAAAGTACAGTAGACTACTCTTCAGAAACAATGGAGGCCAGGATATAATAGAAAGACATATTTGAAGTCTTTATACTATTATAAAAAAACAGTCCTCATGACCTTTGGCATATGGCCACTGTAGGCTAAGTAGATTTGCATATCAAATTTTCAAATACTTCAAGTACAAGTAACTAGTTCTATAGAAGTACTCTAACTCAATGGGATTGAGTGTACTCTGAGTCTTATTTTAAAATTTTTGTTTTATTGTTTCATTTTTTCATTTTCTACCCCTTTAAGACACTAAAAACTTCAAATGAAATCTTACCTTTTTTTGTCAAATTTTTCCATACATTCCAGAGGCTGAATGAATTGAAGAACTTCATCCCATTGACCATCAAGGATTAGCTGCCTACATAAAAACCCAAAATATTATCAAATTCGGGTTATACTAACAGATAACAGAATAAGTGACAAATTAGCATTAAAATTTCACAAAGCACATAGTGAGATTAACATTTGGTTCTTTAAACACTAAAATAAAACGAACTTTTTCACTTTTTTTTTTTGGTAATGAGGATTGAACCTCATTACCACTGAGCTACATTCCCAGCCCTTTTTACTTTGAGATATGCTGATTTGCCCAGCATAGCCTGGAACTTATGATCCTTCTCCCTCAGCTTCCCAAATTGCTAGGATTATAGGTATTCACCACCAAGCCTGGCTAGTTCACATTTTCAACAACATATGCTATATGATAAGATCTGTGAATCAGCAGCCATTCTTCATATTAATATATTTGTGGGGGTTTTTTAAATCTTTTTTTTAGTTGTTAATGGACCTTTATTTTATTTCTTTATATGCAGTGCTGAGAATCCAAACCAATGCCTCATCCGTGCTAGGCAAGCGCTCTGCCACTGAGCTACAACCCCAGCCCTATCTGTGATTTTTGACCTCTGCAAAAACACGAGACTAAGTTTAAATGTTCCTTTATTTCCCCATTCATCTTACGGTTTTAAGACTAGTGTGCATTAATTAAAGACCAGGAACTGTGGATATGGCTCAGTGGTAGAGTGTTTACTTAGCAAGCATGAAGCTCTGGGTTCAGTCCCAGTAATACATAAAAACAATCACCACCACCAGTGTGTAGGCATGTTCTGCTCTCACTAAATTAATGGTTCTCAACTGGGGGGTGATTCACCTCTTCCCCTGGGGGCATTTTTGGTTGTCACAACTGTTATCTAGTGGGTAGAGATCAGAGATGCTGCTAAACATCTTACAATGCACATGACATCTCCCTAAACAAAGATTTGTCTGGCCCAAATGTTAGTAGTGCCAACATTGTGAAATTCTGCTCCAAATTGTGAATTCCACATCTTTAAGGAACTTGAAACTAAAGGTTAGATTCTGAGAAAAAAAACAGCAAAGAGCCCAGGACTACAAAAACAAAACTAAAAGGCAGCAAAGAGTAAGAACAAGTTTTGTTCTACTCTAAATGGCCTATGGGAACTTACAAAAGTTACACGACATTATTCTCTCTGTTCTTTTACAATAACAATTTCCCAATTTTTGGATTTTTTATGACAGTAAAATTTAAAAAGGAAGGAGGAATGGGCAGGAGAACCTACACAAGACTGCCAACATTTTATTCTGCAAAGAATGACTATTAATAACCAATCACAATACACATCATAATCATTTTATAAAGGGATATTTTAATATTATAAAAGCAAAAATACACAATTTCCCAGGCCAGCCCTTCAAGATGAATACATTTAATGAAAAACTTGCTATTTTGGAATCTTTTGCATTTCACTTAAGATCAATAAAACTTCACTGCACACCAATAGGCTCCTGTAGGGTACTTATGAACCACTGTGAAATTTCATAAGTAGCAATATTTGAAAGACAGTCCCCCAACAAAAAACAAAACAGTGCCCTAGAACTAATTACTAGCTACATCACTAAACTCCCCGGGGCTGGATGATATTCATAACACAAAATATAGGGAAGCATAATGAGTAATTTATTATAAGTTCTTATAATGTGAGAAATCTTTTTAGTTTTAAAGTTCTTTTTTGCTGGAGTTAGGAACAGTTCATTTTTTCCAAGAATATGCACTCCTTGTCAAGGATATTGAGTATCATATAAAAATAGAATACATCTCTGCCTGAGAATTTGGGATTTTCTTTTTCCATCCAATTCAAGTGTTTAGCTTTCCATTTTGGCAAACATATTCATTTCCTTTACCTTGCAATCATTCCTCTAAAAATAATGTCCTAAGAAAATAATCCAAGATACAAAAAAAGTCTCATGCATAAAAGCTGTTCAGTAGAGCATTTAAGAAAGTTGGGTAAAATAATCTAAAATTAGAGGAATCATTAGGAAACTAAGTAAACTGAAATTTTTTAATATATAAATTTGAAAACACAGACAACCCTTGTGATATTAATGGGTGAAGCAGAATTCAAAAATAACAACAAAATTGCTATTATTTTTAAAATATACACAGGAATCATAAGTGCTTCTGGGTGGTAGGGTGACTATTTTTCTATACTTTTAAGGAATATATTTCTACAATGACTATGTTTTATTTTTTCCTATGGTTAAAATAATGGCATTTCAGAAATATTTTCCTTATCTTTCCAGAGTCTGATTTCTTAGTCAAGTAGATTTTATGTTGATTCCACAAAAACAATAGACTTGTGACTTTTTTTTTTAAGTGGTCTGGATCATACCTCTGAAAACACTCTACAGAAAATATTAGTGTTATGTAAATGTTCCAAGATAAAAACATTTTTAGAAATCATAATGACCCATCTTCTGTGACTATAAAGTTCTATCTATATTATAACATGTTACTTTCTTAGTATTTAATATTTCTTTAAAAGAGCTACAAACCTCACACTAATAATGAATCATACCTCAGGAAAAGCATATCATCTGAAAATAGGCCATTTATGACTCCACTTTCCTTCTCAAGGGCCAACATACTAATATGAAGTTTCTTTGAATTCAGGAAGTCCAAAATTAGCTTAATGATTTCAACCTCTTTTACATTCACTGTTTCTTCAGCCGTCATGTTGGTAGCCTAAATATTAAACAGAATGAAAATAACAAAAAAGTTAGTCCAACTGCTTTATATCTAAATTTATCTGCCTAGAAATGAAACATAACAGATTTCCTGAGAATACTTAGTAGAGGCGAAGTAAAATTAATTTATCAAAACCAACTTAATATTTATATTTATTTTAGTTGTAGATGGGCACAATACCCTTTATTTTATTTATTTTAATGAGATGCTGAGGATCAAACCCAGTGCCTCACACATGCCAGATAAGGGCTCTACCACTGAGCCACAACCCAGTCCCACCTTTTTTTGTTGTTTGTTGGTTGGTTTGTGGTTCTGGGGATCAAACTGAACTACATCCCCAGTCCTCAAGTCATCTTCAATGTGTGACAAAGGTATAGCTATAATTTTGTAAAGTACTTATCTTTGAGAGAAAGACATGGGAATAACTATACATTAAATGATGTAAGGTCACTGATTTGCTCCAAAATAATACAGGAGGACAGTGGGAAGAAATGAAGATGAGGGCTGGGGGAGTAGCTCAGTAGTAGAGTGCTTGCCTTGCATGCATGAGGCACTGGGTTCAATCCTCAACATCACATAAAAATAAATAAATAAAATAAAGATATTGTGTTCATCTACACCTGAAAAAAAAGAAAAGAAAAAGAAATGAAGATAAGAACAATAGTAACTATTGAAGTGGTCTGATGGGTAAATGGGATTCATTATATAATTTTTTTACTCTTGTACATAGTTAAAATATTTCATAATAAAAGTATTTTTAAAAGAGCTGGGGGTGTAGCTTAGTGATTGAGTGCTTGCCTAGCATGCATAAGACCTGGGTTCCATCCTCCTTACTGAAAAAAAAAAAAAAAAGAAGAAGAAGAATACTTTAAAAAGTCATTAATAACCAAATCATGTTTAGCTATGTCCTAAATGTATCATTTGAGGTATGCCCTAATATATTAATTTGATAAACACTTAACACTTTTGTGATACGCACTATCCTACACTCTGGAGACACTTTCCTTGTCCTTAAGAAGCATATAGTTGGGGCTGGGGTTGTGGCTCAGTAGTAGAATGCTCCCCTATCTTGTGCAGGGCCCTGGGTTCGATTCTCAGCACCACATAAAAATAAACAAAATAAAGGTGTTGTGTGTCCAACTACAAATAAAAAATAAATATTTTTTTTTAAAAAGAAGCATATAGTCTAGCAGCAACATCTAAATGACTCACATACACTGGAGTCAAACAAAATAAGGCTAAATTAAAATGTACAATTTTATTTATGTTGGCCATCTCAATGATTTTTTTGTGGGGAGGGGCACTGGGGATTGAACCTAAGGGCACTTAACCACTAAGCTACATCCCTAGGCCTTTTTGTTTGATTTTGAGACAATGTCTGGATAAATTGCTTAGGGTCTCACTAAATGCTGAGGCTGGCTTTGAACTTGTAATCCTCCTGCCTCAGCCTCCCCAGTTGCTAGGATTACAGGTATGAGCCCCCACCTCTAGTTTCAATGATATTTTAAAACTTTCTTAAATTCCTTTTAATTCTTATTTATAGGTCTGCAGTGATATAATCAGCACATAAGTTATAATACCATAAAGATTTATTTAGAATTAGGAGGACTGTGAAGATCATTCAGTCAACCTTCTCATTCTACAGATGAAACCATACAAGTTAAATGGCCCAAACTATTGTTTTCAAATGTTAAGACTGGGAGCAATGTAAAAGACTACTTATTATAGTGGACTAGCTGCAATGAAAACTCATCAGATAAAAAAGGACTATAAGTATTACCTCTTTCACAGGATCAACTTATTTTAACCTACCTCACAAAAACATAAACATACACATAGAATCACAGGTTACTTTTTTTCAAGTTGTTTACTTTTTATCAATTTATTTTTTTATAATGAGAATGCAAATATCTAACCAACTAGAATACTCTCCTTGGATAAGTACAATCTCTCATGAAGAGGTGCTATGTAAACAAGGAAACAAGGGGAAGAACCCTGTAAGACAATTATTTAACTCAAATATTTAATGACTAAACAAATATTCAATGACTAAGATAATCCCATTCCACAACAAGGACATATCAGAAAACAGATAAATCACAAACCTCTCCCCGAAAAACCAGCTGCCTAATTCCGTATGCTTTGGGATCCCTTTGCTTTCTTTTCTCCCACCCGCCCCTGCCACAGTCTGGCTGGGCACAAAATAACCAAGCCGCCACAAGGCACTTGTAGGTTCAAACAGGAACTCCTTTATTGCCCGAACTCCCCCGCATGCCACCCACTGGCACTTCCAGCAACACCACACACCAACCGGAACTCCCTCCCCCCAGCTTTCACCAACCAACAAGAACTCTCCAGGAATCCCCGCTGCGCTTCCAGAACTCAAAAGCAGCCAGCTCACGCCGGAGGCAGCAGGAGCCACCCTATTGCTGGACAGCAGGGTCCATATACAACTGAATACACAGCCTGTTTCAATCCAGCATCATCCAGTCACAGCAATTATACACAGCTTAATTTAATAGTCATCATCTTAATGGCTCGCTGGCATCACCTCTCAACCACTCCTTCTAGTAATATGCCAGGCGCCATTCCGACTAGGCTGTGGCTACCTACCCCCATTTTTTTTTTTTTTGTACTGGGAATTAAAGTCAGGGGTACTTTACCACCGAGTTTGTTTGTTTGTGAGAGGAGGCTTATTTTTTATTTTTTATTTTTTTTGGCGGTGTGCTGGGGATTGAACCTAGGACCCTGTGCATACTGGGCAAGCACTCTTCCAACTGAGCTAATATCCTTAGCCCCCTTATTTTTATTTTTGACAACTAAATTGTGCAGGGCCTAATTGTGCTGAGATTGGTCTTAGCCTTAGCCTTAGCCTTCCAAATTGCTGGGATTACAGCTGTGGGACATTGTGCACAGATTCTCTTTGCTATATTCTAAGTTGATCACTATTCCTTTTATAGACTTTATCCAAAGAGGGTACAACAAAATTAATGAGAGTTCTACTCACTAAATTTTGATCACATTTCTGAACTACCTCCCTGAGATTATTCCTAGAGTACACCAGTTAGCAATTTTAGCACTCTTTCAAATCTTCTGATAAGTCTAACAAACAAAAAAAATAGCTTTTACTAATTTAACTCTCAGAAAAACTATTATTCCATTCCTATAGTAGATCTTAGAGGATACTTCATTACATCATCATGAACCAACAAAATTTAGTGCAAAATTAAACCTACAATTTTCTTTTCTTTTATTGATACTGGGGACTGAACCCAGGGCACTAACAATGAGCTACAACCCTAACCCTAAAACTAAAATTTTCTAATGTAGTTCAATATAAATACATTACAGGCTTCATATTCAACATTTAATTTAAATATTAGTGAAAATATTAAGTAATTCTAGAGTGAAATTTACAGCAATAGTCTCATTTTAATTCAAATCAGAAGTCCTGGTCTTGCTATATTGCCCACACTAGCCTTGAACTCCTGCTACAAATGATCCTCCTGCTTTAGCCTCCCAAGAAGCTGGGACTACAGGTACACGCCCCTGTCCCTAAATGACTACAAATTGAATGCTGCATTCACTTCTGGTCAATAATTCTAAAAAAAGAAAACACATTATTAAAAATATGTTTTACACTGGCTTTACAGAAAATGTATGCTAATTAACTTAGAATTGGTTCAGGGTTTTTAAAAAATCTAATTAAAAAGACAAGTTTTAATTCTATATTGTGAAATTCCCACTGGAAAAGTATGGTATTTTAATCACTCGACTCAGAATTTTTTTTTTAGAACCTTTGTTGTTGGTGGACACAACATCAACATGGACATATGCTTGATAATTATACTAATCATTCTTTTCTAAATCTCCTTGTGTAACTGAAACATTTATAGAGGATCCCAAAATCCTAACTATGTAATTTAGAGATGGTATGTTATACACATATTTAAACATATGAACATATAATTCATGAATATTTCAAAATTGCCTCAAATTATGCATTGCTGAAAAGCTTGAATTCTTCTCCTATTCGGAAAATTCAATGATAAATAAAAACTCAGCAAGACTCTGTCTCTAAATAAAATATAAAATGGCTGGGGTGAGGTCTGGGGCTGGGACTCAGCAGTAGTGCACTTGCCTGGCATGTGTGAGGCACTGGGTTCAATTCTCAGCCTCACATATAAATAAATTAAATAAAGGTCTACCAACAACTAAAAAAAATATTTAAAAGGGAGGGTCGTGATGTGGCTCAGTGGTTAACCACCCCTAGGTTCAATCCCTGGTACACCCCCCCCCCCCAAAAAAAAAATATGTGTATATATATATATATATATATATATATATATATATATGGAAAAAGTTTCATGACAAAATATATCAGTGCTACCTTTATAATCAAATCTATATAATGACTTTTTTTATCATTTACCCCTTTAAAACCTTTTGAATTTTGTACTATGTACAATTTAATATTACCTATTCATAAAATTAAAAAAACAACAAAACATAAGTAACTAGTTACTTGCAAATTACTGGAAGAAATTAGTAATGTATGTAATGAAGTGATGTTTCAGAATTATTTGTATTTTTTCCATAACCCAACACCTCTTTTCAGAACTGATTTATATATTTTTATCAATCTAAAGATTTGTTTTCATGTACATACCAATAAATAAATGTGTGTGTGTGTGTGTACACACACAATTTTTTTATTGTTTTGGTACTGGGTATTGAATCCAGAGGGGTTTAACCACTTAGCCATACCCCCAACCCTTTTTATTTTTTTACTTTGAAGCAGGGTCTCACTAAGTTATTTAGAGACTCACTAAATGATGAGTCTGGCTTTGAACTTTGGTCCTCCTGTCTCAGCCTCCAAAGTCACTTACAGGAAGCCCAGTTGAACCCACATGTATTTTTAAAACAAACTAAAATTTCATAAGATAAACAAAATCTAGTTTTTGAATCAGACTGCTCAATTAAATCAATTACCCAGAAAAGGTAAAAAAGAAAACTGTCATCTTTGACAATGAACATAAAATGTTAACCTTCCATTCAATTAAACTTGCCACAACTTAAGTCAAGGTGGGGAGGGTAGGAAGGGAAAGAAGGATTAAATACAAACAGAGTTAAAATGTTATCACCTATAACCATTCAAATGGCACCTTCAAATCAAAACTACCACCACCAAAACAAACACACACAAAAAAACACCACCAACAACAAAAAACCCAGTTGAAAAGTGAACAAAGAATACAAACAATTCACAGAACTACAACCAAAAAATTTTTTTTAAAGTTCAATCTCAATGATACAGGGTTAAGCATCCCTAATCCAAAAATCTGAAAAACTCCCAATTTCAGTTTTGGATTTTGAAGAATTTTGAATTATCAGATTAGGAATGCTAAATCAGTAAAATCTATGCAAATATTCCAAAATCTAAAAAATTCCAAAATCTTAACTATATTTGGTCCCAAGCATTTCAAATAAGAGTTACTCAATCTATAATACTAAAATAAGGTACTATTTATGGTCTACCAATTTTGCAAAAATCAAATCTGATAAATAAGGCATGGTGGAACATAAGCCTATGATCCCAGGTACTAGGGAGGCTAAGACAGGAGAATTATTTAAGTCCAAGGAGTTCAAAGTCACCTGGACAACACAAGGAGTCTCAAAAAAAAAAAAAAAAAAAAAAAAGATAATATCCAGTATTGGCAAGAGTTTGGGTAAAATGCCTTTCGTAAACTGTTGTTAGTAATGTAAACTGGGCCAGGCGTGGTAGCACACGCCTGTAATCCCAGCGGCTCAAGAGGCTGAGGCAGGAGGATCCTGAGTTCAAAGCCAGCCTCAACAACTCAGCACAGCCCTAAGCAACTCAGCAAGACCCTGTCTCTAAATACAAAAATATAAAGGGCTGGGGATGTGGATCAATGGCCCAGTATACAAAAAAAAAAAATGTAAACTAGGATAGACTTTGTATGTGTGTGTGTGTATGTATTTGTGTGTATGTACACACATACACACACACAAATACATACACACATAATTTTAGTTGTAGGTGAACACAATACTTTTATTTTATTTTTATGTATTGCTGAGGATCAAACCCAGTGCCTCACACATGCCAGGTGAGCGCTCTACCACGGAACCACAGCCCTATCCCCCAGAACAAACTTTTTGAGAGAGAATTTGACAGTATGACATTTTTTTTTTACCTTTATTTATTTGTTTGTTTGTTTGGTTTTGGGGAATCAAAGAATCAAACCCAGAGCCTCAAACATGCTAGGCAAGCACCCTACCACTGTACCACAACCCCAGCCCGACAGCATGAAATTTTTACCTATAAAATATATATGCAGAAGCCCAACACGGTGGCACACGCCTGTAATTCCAGCAACTCAGAAGGCTGAGGCAGGATGATCATGGGTTCAAGTTCAAGACCAGTCTCAGCAATTTAGCGATGGCCTAAGCAATTCAGCAAGACCCTGTCTCAAAATAAAAAGTAAAAAAGCAGAGGATTTAGTTCAGTGGTTCAATTCCCTCTGTGAACAGGGCATAGGGGCACTCATCTGTAATCCAAGTAGCTCTGGAGGCTGAGGCAAGAGGATTATTATCACAAGTTCAAAGTTCAGTTTAGGAGGTTCTAAGCAATTTAGGGAGACCATCTAAAAATAAAAAAGGTTGGGGGATGTGGCTCAGTGGTTAAGTGCCCCTGAGTTCAATTTCTGGTACCAAAAAAAAAAAAAAAAGACATAAAAACTTTGACTCATGGGGCTGGGATTGTGGCTCAGTGGTAGAGTGCTCGCCTAGCATGTGTGAGGCCCTGGGTTCTATCCTCAGCACCACATAAAAATAAAATAAAGATATTGTGTCCAACTACAACTAAAAAAAAATAAATATTAAAAAAAAAACTTTGACTCACAAATTCCAATTCTATTTATAGGGAACTTAAATAAGCAAAAAAAAAAAAAAAAAAAGAAAAGAAAAAAGAAATTTTAGAATTACATCTCAAAGTTCCTATTTTATATCAAAGTACCAACTAGAAGAGAATCCAAAAACAAGATTAATTACTATGCTTACAATGCAAAAACACTGGGCACTATTCTCATATCTAATGTTGTTTAATGGATCCTTTCAAACACCAGCCTTCACAAAACATAGTTTCCACATCCCATACCATACTGATCATCCTCCACGGTATATTTGTAAATCTCCCTCTTCAAGCACCTAAAATAGAACACAATACTCAAGTGTGGCTGATCTGATCAACAACTATAATAGACTGAAACTAACATTTCTCATAATTTGGACATTTACTATGAACACACCTATAGTTGTTTTATATCATCATTTACTAGTGAAAATTTGTGGTTTTGCATTTTCCAGAATTTCATTTCCAAAGCTTCCCTTAAAGTTGGGGAAAAAAGCAATCTAATTCTGTTTTTAAGTTTTCAAAATACCATTAAAAATGTTAAGCCAAAAATGGACATTTAGGCTGTAACTATTCGTTCTATAAAACTTTCTCAAAGATTTTAGTCAGGTTGCACTTTCTTTATCAACAAATAACAAGAATCATAAAACATTGTACTTAGCCATAAAAAGACACATTTTTAATTAAATGAGTCAAGTATAAACAGTTTAAAAATTATGTCCTTTTTTCATGTAGTACTCTCTCTATATATAAAGTAGAATAGTGACTTGTAAAATGAGATAAATCTCCTAGTAGAGTAGTGAGAACGTGATTAGTGTTCAATAAATTTAAATTTCTTCCCTTCAAAACTCATAGGCTTGACTAAGTTGGATGATGTGTCAAAAGGACTACTAATGAATGCTATGGGAGAGCTACTGTGCTCTGGATAGCAAATATAAAAATTTATTTTGGAATAAGTTGACTTGTTTTTAAAAATATTTTAGGTGTGATTTTTTAAACATTGGGAAGATCAATTAGACCAATTATGTTAAAAATGATAGGTAAAGAGGAAATTTAAAGATTAAACAGATGGCATGAAGAAACTCCTACTTGTGGTAATACTTGTTTAAAGTTAGTATCCATTTTAAAAATATTTGAGTATTTCTTAGTTTCAACACACCTATGAACACACCTACAGTTACCAAGTACAATGTTTAAGCTACTATGCTAAACAAGAAGTCACAAAAGAAGGTTATAAGGAAGGTGTGAAGTATTTTATAAGGATATCTTTATCCTTGAATAGAAATTCAAAAGGAAAAAAATAGTTAAAATATGTAAGAGTTAACCATTTAATGTGGTGGTCTCAAAAGTGAAATATCCTTGGATGTGGGCCAGCAGGGGATTTAGAGTCTGAAGACCTGGGTTTGAGTCTTGCATATGAAAATAATGTACATAAAATATAAAGTACAGATTAACAAAAGAGAATTACATATAAAATGCCATTGAAAGTTAGGGGGTCGGTGGAATGTGATGGACATCATTATCCAAAGTACATGTATGAAGACTCAAATTGGGTGTCAACATACTTTATATATAAAGAGATATGAAAAATTGTGGTATATATGTGTAATAAGAATTGTTATGCAAAAAAAAGAAAAGGCATGAACTGGCGTGAACATACTCTATATACAAAGATATGAAAAATTGTACTCTATATGTGTAATAAGAATTGTAATGCATTCCGCTATTGTGTATTTAAAAAAATAAAACTAAAAAGAAAGAAAGAAAGTCCTAAAAAAAAAAAAAAGAAAGAAAGTTAGGGGGGTAACAAGATTTCCTGCTAAGAATGAGTTTAAAGGATTATTAGTATCCTAATATACAGAGATACATACCACATGCCAGACCTTGTGCTAAAAACTTTCAGATAGTATCTATGTAATTCTTATGACTCTATGATTGTCATTTTATGGATGATTACACTAACACTTAGAGATGTTAGGTATTTGCCTCTGAGGCAATTAAATGCAGAGCCAAGAATGGGATGACAGAATGTATCTGACTGAAATCCTATGACCTCTCTACTATAGCACTCTGACTTTAACAGGGATTAAAAAAGGGGAGGGGACATGATTAGGACTCAAGTGATGTTGAACCTAATATCAGCCAAAGTTTTAAAATTGCAATTCAGTTTATTTCTTGTGCTATGTAATGATATGCCATTCATTAGCTGAATTAGTCCAAGGTAAAGTTTCTTAGACTTTCCTTTGAGGACAGAAGAAACTAAACACATCCCCAGGGAGTTCTTAGCATGAAATTGCTTTTGAAGTCTCGGAATTTTACCTTAGATTAATGGAATATTGCTTTCTCCATATGATCTTTTTGCTTTAAAACAAAAATAATATTTTTACCCAAGTCTTCAAGTGAAACTGATAATTCCATAAATGTGTGCTATGTTATGTGAACAAAGGTTTATCTCTTAGCACAATGTTGCATGTTTCTAATGGTCCAAATACTCCAGTTTGAAAACCACAGGTCAACAGGATAAAGTTATTTCTTCATTAGTCAAGAACCAATGATCCACATTCAGGATTATTCAGCACCAAATATAAATTAGGTCAACTATTGATTACAGCTTTATTTGCAAGAAAGCAATTTTGACCTATATTTAGAAACACCCTTTGCTCCACATCACCACAAAAATAAAGAACCTCTGCCAAATGTTTAGGATGCACCTCAACAGTTCCTGTGAGCCCTTTAAAGTCACTGTAAAAAATCGGGCCCTAGACTTAGACATGTGAAATAGATCATGCAGAAATTTTTTTTATTATTCTTGCCAATGCTCCTTCTATTAAAAGGTAATCAACAAGCCGGGTGCAGGGTGAGGAACACCTGTAATCCCAGTTACTCGGGAGGCTGAAATAGGAGGATTGTAAATTCAAGGAAGCCTAGGCAATTTAGCATGACACTGTCTCAAAATTTAAAAATGGGCTAAGGATGTAGCCCAGTACAAGAGTCTTGGGTTCAAACTCCAGTACTACAGGGGACAGGGAATTAATCAACAGATGCCTTAAAATTTGTCCAAAGTGTTTTCTAATGCATTGTTATTCAACTTTAGAGCCCATTCACTGACTAAAACAATAATAAGTATTATACCATTTTATAGAACAAGAAACCAGAGTCAACAGTCCAGTAAATAGCTCTTACAAGATTATAATCAGCAGTAAAGAGAATTTTAAATACAGCAACCTGATTTCCAGCTTACTGATCTAAAGAAAACTGCACATATTTTTCATTTATCTTGAAGTGTTTTTCAAACTGCAGCATAAAACCTATCAATGGTATCCATCCAGTAATTGATAAATTCAATTTCAAAAACCCAAAAAGAGACTAAACATAATTATATAATTAGAAATACAGGATACTATTCTTGTCTCTTTTGATACATTCCTAGTACTGGTTTTTGTTTGTTTTGTCCTGGTTCTTGGGTTTGAACCCAGGGCCCCACCAATGCTGGGCAAATGCTCTGTATCCCAGTCCCCTACTACTCCTTTTTATTATAAGAAAACAGGGAGGTAAAAAGGTGGGAAATAAACACAGGTTAAAAATCCCCTCATAATAATAATAGACATCCAAATTCAAATGTTTATTTTTTGGTTTTTTACCTTAATATACTGTTATGGCTTTCTTCCTGTCTTTCCCATAATTGTACATTAATTTCTTTCCTGTTGGAAACAATCTACATCCTCCAAAAAACTATGGTAAAATAATTTGTAACATCTTCTTCCTAAATAGACCTAGAGAATGTGCCATATAAAGGGAAAATGGGCTTTGGGGCGGTTTTCCTGCCTAGTAAAATGTCAATGCAACACTTGCCAACACTAGAGACAAAAAAATTAAAAAAAAAAAATATTCTAACTAGATTTGCCGTGAAAAAAAGATTTATAACATTTTTTAAATCTACATGTTAATTTCTGCGGCACTAACTTTTTAAGCATTCTATGAACTTTACAACAAAGGAAAGAAAATAAGTGAGGATCACAGCCTATGAATCTGGGTGGAACAAAGACTTCTCCTTTCATTATGCAAAGAGAACCAAGTTGCCAAAAAAGCTCCTCTCAGAAACCGTGCGTGGTACCAACGACGTCTGGGTATAGAAAAGAAAAAAAAAAAAAAAAAATCTGGTCAAAAGCTCTACCTACCTTCGCCCCCGCCCCTTTTATTAAAGGCCTCGCCCCAGAGCTAGAGCCCCCGTCTTTTTCTCCCCAATACAGGGAAGGCTTAACCCTATGAATTCTATTCTACAACCTCCCCTTTCTTCTACGCAGGCGCCCTGAGTACAACCCCCCGTTCCAAATCCAGTCTCTGCACCACCCTGAGACCCCCCAAAGCCTACTCTTACTGACCACTGACGTCAGAAAGACCAAACCCGGCCCCGCTCGGCTGCCCCAGGCACCCGCCCGGCCCCCAGTACCGCCGCTCCCTCTCCGCCTCCAGGCCAAGGCGTGCCCAGAAAGGGACGCGAGCGCTCCCCTCAGTTCTGGCACCCGCTCCGCAGAGCGGCGAGGAAGGAAGCAGCAGCGCAGTCGGTCTGCTTCCCGCCCCTCAGCAGCAGCGTGGTGGCCAAGAACGCTGCGGTCGCTAGCTGCTCGTTCCAGCGCGGGGGGCGTCGCTCTGCCCCTAGAACCGCGCTGGCAATGTGGGAAAGGTGTGGTCCAGGAGCGGCGGCCTCGAATGGAGGCCTGGCAGTTCCCAGGTCCCCATCCTGCAGCGCCGGGGCCTCACCCACGATCCGTCTCCACCCAAGCACCACCCAAACCTACCCAAAGCCCCTTCTCATGGGCCTCGAAAGCTACTCTCTGGGCTGAGGGGTCAGAGCCCAGTCAGCGGGTGACAGGTGGCGACGGGTGACCATGGCAACAGAGGTGTGCAGCGGCCCGCCCCCGCCTCCCGTAGTCTCTCACCTGAGGGCTCAGAGATGAGCCCGCAGAAGTGGCGAAGGGAACGCAGCTGCGAGGCCGACGGCTGGGGCCCGAAGCTGCCGGCTCCGGGCTGGGGAAGGAGCGCAAGGGCGGCGGTAAGGGGTTGGCGTCGGTCCTCCCTCCAGCCACCCGCGCGTCAGTCCATCAGTTCGTCAGCCCGTCCTGCTCGCCTCCGCCCCTCCCGGGCCGGCGACCGCCCAGTTCAGTCTTTGGCAGACTGCGGTTGTCAAGCGCTGCTGGAGCCGAACTCCAGCCACAAGCTGCAACCAATCGCAGAGTTTCCCCGAGGCGCCTCAGGACCCCGCGCGGGGCGGCCAGGCAGGTGCCTGCACGGAAGAGAGAGCCGGAGAGGCGGGCCCAGGGGCGGGAAGGGGAGTGCTCAGGGGCGGGAAGGGGAGTGCTCAGGAGCGGGAGGGTGGGTCCAGGGGGCGGGGCGGGCCTGGAGGGCGCGCTCCAGCCGGCTTGGGGATTGCAGGAGAGGCCAGTATCTCGGGCACAGACCCATAGCTGGCGGGTGACCCTGTGTCCCGAAATAGCGAGGACAGGGTTATCATTTCCAAATAGAGATGTCTTCTGCGCCCAAGGATTGACTCTTACTACTTCTGCCGGATAATTTATTAATAAAAGCAATAAACAAGTCTTACCTCCTCTACTTCTCTGCTTTTCCAGGTTCCACTTCCTCGCTGAAAACTTTAGTGGCTTATTTGTCCCCTTCCTGGTTTCTCATTTTGTGAAACTGATCTGCCTTGAAGCAGTTTTCAGTTAAATGTGTTCACCATTTTTGCCTATGCCTTTATTCTCACTCCGTAAGTGCAGTGATATTCCACAAATATATGTGATGCTCAATCAAGCTGAATCAAATATTCAGGGAGTATAACCACATAGAACCACATCCAAAGGCATCAACATGGTAAGAACCTGATCCTCACGAAGTCTGAAAGCCAGAGTGAGCTGAGGCTCCCCCCAAGTGGGAAATGGGGTATAAAATATTGGTAAAGAGAATAATCATCAAAAACATTTCTGGAAAGGAAGAATTTTGTCCAATAAGATAAAAGAAGCCATAGCTTTGAGGGAAAGAGAAATAAGGGAAAACACAAAATCTTACCTGTGATCAATAACCCAGTTGGACTAAATCTTCCGAAAAAATCATTATGAACCCTCTCGAATGATGCGTAACAGGCAAATAAATACAAAAATTTAATGTTATTTAGGGTCTTGATATATTAAAAAAAAAAAAAAAAAAGCCAGCCTCAGCAACTTAAGGAGGCCCTGAGCAATTTAGTGAGATCTTGTCTCTAAATAAAAATAAAGGGAGCTGTGGTTGGTGATCAGTGGTAGAGCGCTTGCCTAGCACATGTGAGGCACTGAGTTTGATCCTCAGCACCACATAAAAATAAAATAAAGATGCTGTGTCCACCGAAAACTAAAAAATAAATTCTAAAAAATTCTCTCTCTCACAGAGTAGGGACAAAGAGCATGAGAAGAAGATTAACATTAAACAGAGATGAGAGGTGGGAAGGAAAGGAAGAGAAAAGGGAAATTGCATGGAAATGGAAGGAGACCCTCAGGGTTATACAAAAGAACATACAAGAGGAAATGAGGGGAAAGGGAAAAATAATACAAGGGGGAGAAATGAAGGTCAGTAGAGGGGGTAGAGAGAGAAGAGGGGAGGGGAGGGGAGGGGAGGGGGGATAGTAGAGGATAGGAAAGGTAGCAGAACACGACAGTCACTAGTATGGCAATATGTAAATCAATGGATGTGTAATTGATGTGATTCTGCAATCTGTATATGGGCTAAAAATGGGAGTTCATAACCCACTTGAAGCAAAGTGTGAAAGATGATATATCAAGAACTATGTAATGTTTTGAACAACCAACAATAAAAAAAAAAATTCTCTCTCTCAATAAATAAATAAATATATAAATAAATAAAGATATTGTGTCTATGTGTAAGTAAAAAAAATTAAAAATATAAAAATAAAAAAGGGCTGTAGATATGGCTCAGTGATCAAGTGCCCCTGGGTTCAATCCCTGGTACAAAAAGAAAGAAAGCAAACAAAAAGTGCTTTACCTGATGTTTAAATTGAAAAGTGAGCAGACACAATATATCCTTGAAATTATCTCTCCATTATTGTGCCAGTATAATTCACCTAAGAAACTCGCTCTTAATCTTGACTCTCCAACAATAGCAGTTGCAAAAACAAGCATCATTTAAATACATATATCTTCAGTGAAACCTAGAGATACTCATCAGAGACAATCAGACAAACATCTGAGCACCTACTGGAAGCAGAGGAGTGCTGGGGGGGGGGGCGGGAAGAACCTGATTTTCTGGTATTGGATTGGGTTTGGCATCCATTAAGCACCAAATGAAGTGCTTTGCCTATGTTCTCATTTAAGCCTCACAATCTCCCTTAAGACACTTACTAAATAATTCCCATATCAGAGATTAAGGAAAATAAATTGCCCAAGGTCACACAACTAATACACAGCAAGTCAGGATTTTAACCATTCTGATTCTTAAAATCATTTTCTTCCCACTCTACTTCACTGTATCAACTGGAAATCTTAGCTTTAAGAAAACAAATCTGTTTTAAATTTATGGGTTCTTCATCTCACTTTAACAATTCCTCTTTTTTGTTTTAGTTGTCTCTTTAAAGTTCCTCATGACATAAATTTTGTTGAGTAAATCCTCTTTAACATATTTTCTCCTATGTATTTTATATAAATTGGTAATTGAATCTAAAGACTTGATTGCATTCAGGTTCTTTTGGGGGGTATAGACTACCGTATAAGATGGAGTCTTCCATTAGGAGGCATGTGGTGGCTGTTTGTTTCTTCCTATAATTTACCAACTACTAAAGATATGTGTGATTTTTAAAGATCAGTTATTATTATAGATACACTGTCCAGTATGATAGCCACTAGCTCTTGTGGCTATTGAACATTTGATATGTATCTAATCTGAATCCAGATGTGCTATAAATATAAAAATACATGTTATGTTTCAAGTGCTTAGTACAAAACAGAAGAATGTAAAATTTCAGTAATTTGTTTATAAAGATTACATTTTCAATGATAATAGTTTGGACACATAGGATTAAATAAAACAATTTTTAGGGGCTGTGGCTGTGGCTTAGTGGCAGAGCACTTGCCTAACATGTGTGAGGCACCGAGTTTGATCCTTAGCACCACATAAAATTAAACAAATAGAATAAAGGCATCTACAACTGCAAAAAATTTTTTTAAATTTTAATTAATAAAAATAAATAAATCCTGGGCTGGAGTTGTGGCTCAATGGTAGAGCACTTGCTTAGCACGTGTGAGGCACTGGGTTTGATCCTCAGCACCACATTAAAAAAATAAATGAATAAAATAAAGTTTAAAAAAACTTAAAAAAAAAAAAAAAAAAGAAAATCTTATTCTGATGAGGTAGGGAAGGTTAGAGATCTTGTTTATACCCCTTACACTCTAGGACATAGTGTTATATACATCCAATTTTTTAATAAACAATAATCAGCCTTATATGAAGCAAATATATATCCTTTATATTTGGGGGTGGGGGTGGGTAAAAGGTAGGAAGGGAAGGAAACAGACACTGAAATATAGGACTTCTGGTACACTGTATCACTTGTACACTGACAAATGCATGGACTGTATTTGCTTCCTAATGTAACATCAAGTTTTACTCTACAACCTTAATAGCTAGCTGTTAGCCTACATATCACCTTTCCTTCTATACTCAGCCACACTGGTTAAGAATAGATCTTGTCTTTCACTCTAGTTGCTGCAATAGCAGCAAATTTTTCAGAAAGGACAAGGCTTTCTTAGATGAACTGTCCTTAGATCCCAAGGTACTGCCCCAATCATTCACCAAATATTTGCCAAATGCCTATGCTAGGTCAGAAACTAGGTTGAGTACCATTTAAAAATGCAGGTTCTAACATAACAGAATGATTCATGGTGCCTGTAACTTAAATGCCTGTAGGTTAAGGTGGACCCCTTTCATTAGGACTCTCAAGTGACATTTCTAAAAAAGGGAATTGAAAGTTTTGGTTTTCCCAAAATAGTAGAAAGAAATCCAAGCTAGGAAATCTTCCCTTGAGTTCGGGGGGGTTCACTGAGGATAAGAAACTTGCTTTTAAAAAATCCACTCTTGGGGCTGGGGATGTGGCTCAAGTGGTAGTGCGCTCGCCTGGCATGCATGCGTCCCGGTTTGAACCTCAGCCCCACATACAAAGATGTTGTGTCCGCTGAAAACTAAAAAAATAAAATATTAAAAAAATTATCTCTCTCTCTTTAAAAAAAAAAAAAAGAAAGAAATACTTCTTTATGAAAACATTCTCTGTCCTATCACCTGACTTAGACTTTCCTTTCTCCTTTAAAAAAAAAAAAAAAATCTACTCTCATTACTAAAACTTACACATATCAATGAATTTTGTGCTTCAGAGCCAGTAATGTCCTGGATTTGGGGGAAAAAAAAGTACCTCCCCTGCTATTTCTCGTTAATAGATTAAATGATAATGAAGTAGAATTACCTGTGTCTACCAGGGCTTCTATCTGGATTTCTAGACAAAGCATAAATTATACATTGGTGATTAAACCTGGTAGAGAAAAACACATTCTTGTCTCAACATAAAAGAGATGTTTTTATCTATGTCAAATAAATATCTGACACATAAATAAAGTGTTTTGTTTTGCAAAAAAAAAAAAATCTCATTTTAATCAAGTCATTGAAATGTTCTAAATTCACAAAAGGAAAATTAAATGTTAGAAATCTTTATATAAATGTATATCTTTAAAATAGATGTTTTACAATAGGTTAATAATTTCTAGTAACATGTTTGAGAACATTAGTAGAACTTGCTACGAAGATGAAAGAAATTCACCAAAATGAATTCAGATAGGTGTCTTTTTTTTTTTTAAAGAGAGAGAGAATTTTAATATTTATTTTTTAGTTTTTCGGCGGACACAACATCTTTGTTTGTATGTGGTGCTGAGGATCGAACCCCGGCCGCATGCATGCCAGGCAAGCGCGCTACTGCTTGAGCCACATCCCCAGCCCAGATAGGTGTCTTATAGTAAATTCATATGCTCCTAGCCAGATGTGGTGGCCCATGGCTGAGGAAGGAGGATCACAAGTTTCAGGACAGCCTGGATGACTTAGTGAGACTCTGTCTTGAAATAAAAAAATAAAAAAGCTTGGTGATGAAGCTCAGTGCCCTGAGTTCAACTTCCATATCAAAAGCAAAAGTTTACATTCCCCCAAAACTCAAAAAAAAAAAAAAAAAAAAAAATCCCATTTCAGAAAATTTAAGCATAGTATTAGCATTTTACAGATTAGTCAGTAAGTACACTCTTTCCTAAAAAACTTCAGTTCTCTGTAATAGTCATGCAAAGGCAAATAGCAAATGATATGTTAGCAACGGTTCTTCCTAGCTTAAAAACATACATATTCAGGATATAGCTCTCTATGCTTGCCTAGCACATGTGAAACTCTTTTGAGTTCCACCCTCAGCACCACAAACAAAAAAACACCCAAATATTTAGGGGCTGTTTACCAGACTTTCTGTGCAAATAGTGAAATAGAAATACCAGTACTACAAACAACATGCAGGATTTTGTAAAAAAGTTCAATTTAGGGGCTGGGTTGTGGCTCAGGGTAGAGCACTTGCCTAGCACGTGCAAGATGCTGGGTTCGATTCTTAGCACCACATAAAAAATAAATAAAAGTATTGTGTCCAGCTACAACTAAAAAAAAAAAAAAATTAAAATAAGTTCAATTTAAAATGCCAACCAATCTATTAGTAACATATAAGAACTATACTTTTCGGGGCTGGGGATGTGGCTCAAGCGGTAGCGCGCTCGCCTGGCATGTATGCGGCCCAGGTTCGATCCTCAGCACCACATACAAAGATGTTGTGTCCGCCAAAAACTAAAAAATAAATATTAAAATTCTCTCTCTTTAATAAAAAAATAAAAAAGCTAATCTTATTTAAAAAAGAAATATTCTTACTTCTATAACTTCATAATTCCATTTTTCCAGATACCATATGGAAAATTATATCTGGGCTATGCCTTAAATACAATAGATGACTAATAAGTACTTATCTGATACTATGTACCAAAACTTTCACCTCCATCCTATTCCATAATTTAAGTTTGAATAGCTCATGTAGTAATTTACTAGGACCTAGGAAATGAAGCAACCTTCAATAACACAGCTAACATTCTGCTCACAGATCATCCATTCATACCTTTAGTCTCTTCTGTGGTAAGAAGAAAAGCATGAGGCCTAGATAATTGGTAATGTTTGGGGATACCAGCAGAGCTTCAAAAAGTTCTTGATTTTTTTTTTTTTTTTAAAGAGAGAGTGAGAGAGGAGAGAGAGAGGGAGAGAATTTTTTAATATTTATTTTTTAGTTATCGGCTGATACAACATCTTTGTTTTGTATGTGGTGCTGAGGATCGAACCCAGGCCGCACGCATGCCAGGCAAGCGCGCTACCACTTGAGCCACATCCCCAGCCCAAGTTCTTGATTTTTGGGAACAATATTTAGTGTTGTCAGCTATTATGAGCAACTGAGTTTTCCCCATAGAACTAGGATGGAAAATTGCCCTTTTTGAATAACCTTTGAGATCAAAGTTCAAATGAACCAGAGATATGTAAAGTCACTTTAAAGTGACAACTGGGCATGGTAGTGAACACTTGTAGACTTAAGAGACTCAGGAGGCTGAGACAAGAAGGTAAGTTCAAAGCCAGGCTCAGCAACTTAGGGAAACCCTAAGCAACTCAGCAAGACCCTGACTCAAAATAAAAAATAAAAAGGGCTGGGGATGTGGCTCAGGGTTAAGCACTCCTGGGCTAAATCTGGATGCTAAAAAATAAAAGTAAATAAAGTGACAAACAGAGAAAATGCTTGGATGGGGATTAACACTGGTCGTGAAAATTCAAAAGTTTCCAGGGTCAATAACAAGACAATACTAAAGGTGGCTCCCTGGGCAACCCACCTTCTGTGTTACTCAGGCCCAGGTGATTTTCTGTTAACCCTATTCTATGTCACCTGGCACTCTAGATAATGAGGGGAATTACATAAATGCATTATGATTCACCCTCATAATTCTGTTTCAGGCCAGGTGCAGTGGTGCATACCTGTATTCCCAGAGACTCAGGAGGCTGAGGTAGGAGGATTGAAAATTCGAGGCCAGCTTGGGCAATTAAGCTATCTCAAAAAAAAAAAAAGACTGGGAATATAGTTCAGTGACAAAGCACCCTTGTGTTCAATCCCCAGTACAGGGGGAAAAGAAAATTCTGTTTCAGTTTCCTACATGTGTCTGCCTAGAGAAGAAAAGAATGCACTGGTCACATTGTTTAAGTTTTATTTATTTCTGTAAATTGATATCCATTTTCTTACATTGGTCTCATAAGCTTGGTTTCTATGAACCCATTCCAAGAGAGATGTGTTCTCCATTTGCTGATGAAATCAGTTTCTGGACCTGCAATGCTGCAAATCAAACTCTGGAGAGTACGTTCATCCAAGTAATGCCTCCTGAGGTCAAATGGCCAAATGAGTTTCCAGGTATCACCCTTCTCCACTGATGAAAGGACATGAAAGCTATTTCTCTCATTGTAAAATTTCTACACTTAGAATTAATGTTATAATTTTTACCCAAGAACACCAACTTAGAATAAAATCAACAATTTCAAGTGCAATCATAGATAATATTAGGCTCTCTGCTTAAGCAGCAAATAAACATGCTAAAATATAAAGGTATTTTTATTTATTTATTTTTTAATATTTATTTATTTTTTTTTAGTTTTCGGCGGACACAACATCTTTGTTTGTATGTGGTGCTGAGGATCGAACCCGGGCCGCACGCGTGCCAGGCGAGCGTGCTACCGCTTGAGCCACATCCCCAGCCCTAAAGGTATTTTTAAAAGAGCTTCACTTAAAACAAAGTGGGGAAGGAATTATAACAGATTTTTACAAATGCAGACATAGGAAACAAATATAGTTAGTGATATCATGTTTAAATCTTATTTCATAACAACTGTGGTAGGCAGAATAATAGCATCTCAAAAGACAACCACATCCTAATCCCCAGAACCTGTGTGAATGAATATATTACTTGATGTAAAAGACATTTTGCTGGTGTGATTAAGAACCTTGAAATGAGGAGAGTACCTTGAGTTATCCCAGGTGGGTCCAAAATTACAAAGAATCCTTCCCATCTGGCTTCAGAGTAGGCGTGACCACAGAAGAGTCAGAGATGTATCACTGCTAGGTTTGAAGAGCAAAGAAGGGGACCATGAGCTAAGAAATAAAGTCTCTAGAAGCTGGAAAAGGCAAGTAAACAGGTTCTTTTCTAGAATATCCAGAAAGGAAGATAACCCTGTCGGTTCCTTGATCTAAGGATAGGGGCCAGGGTCAGACTTCTGATCTAGAAAACTGGTAATATAATAAGTTTGTAATAAATGAGCAGTGATTTGTTACAGTAGCAAGAGAAAGCTAATATACAAACTCAAAAAAGCTATGTTGAGACAAATCAGGAAGATTTAAACATATATTGGGCATTAGGGGTAGAATATTAAAGAATTAATAATAATAGCATAAAATACTATTTGGTTACCCTTTTAAACTTTTATCTGTTAGAAATACATGCTGAAGAATTTACAGATGAAATAATACATCTGGGGTTTGCTTTTAATATTTGGCAAAAAATTTTTGGTTGTTGAAGCTGGCGGTTCATTATTATGTATATGCTTGAGATTTTCCAACGTTTTTTTTTTTTCTTTTTTTTTCAGTGAGTTAACTTAGGAGAACACCTGTATACTGTAGGTCAGCACTGTCCAAAAGAATTTTCTGTGATAATGAAAATGTTCTGTATCACCTCTGTCCAGTGCAGTAGTCACTGACCTTGGGGTTATTGAGTACTTGAAATATACCAAGTGCAACTGAGAAACTGAGTTTTATTTAACTTTAATTAGGCTTAAGGAGCTACATATGGCTACTGTCTACCATATTACACATTACAGCCCTAGATAATGGAAGACAGCCATGCTGCCTTCCTTCCAGAATTCAAAATTAACAAGTTCATCAATCAAATCAGTGGACATTTGGTATTTTTCTGTCCAGCCCCCCTGTCCCCTTTATGCTAATTACCAATATCCAGCTCCCACACCTACCCCAAGCCCTTTTTCACCACAGAAGTAAGGCTTGAGATCCAAGCTTTGGTACAACTTCTTGGACAGAATAATTTAGCCAAGAAAAATGACTAGAGCTGGGATGATCATAATCCTTGCTTGGAACTTTCTGTATTAGGAACAGCTTCCTCAATCTGGAGTTGTAAGAATGGAACCCTAGAACTGCTAGCCATCATGTTCCTAGACCACAGAGAGAATAAAACCAAAATTAGGATAAAAAATGGACAGAGCCGGACAAGGTGGCATATGCCGATAATCTCAACAGCTCGGAGGCTGAGGCAGAAGAATCACAAGTTCAAAGCCAGCCTCAGCAATGGCAAGGCATTAAGCAACTCAGTGAGACCCTGTCTCTAAATAAAATACAAATTAAGGCTGGGGATATGGCTCAGTGGTCGAGTGTCCCTGAGTCCAATCCCCAATATCAAAAAATAAATAAGTAAGTAAAAATAAAATGAGGAGACTATCTTAATTATCCTTAAGTACTTAGATCCAGTAAATCCTGAAGTCATTTCCATCCCTTCTTTCCTATGTTTCAGCTATGTAAGCCAATAAATTCCTTTTTTGCAATCTTTAAGTCTTACTTTTAAGGATCATTAACGGAATAGTAAGGCACTCAAAATTATTAGAGATATGATCTAATGCAGTGTATATATAGTATCCCTCTACACAAAGTAAATACAGCTAAGGACACTCCAGTAGTGCTGGTTGCTACCACTTCCTTCTTAAGGGTGGAGCAGGCCCTATTAGCAAAAATAGTAATGTAAGAATAGCTTATTATTCCATTCCTATTATTTATAGCTTAGACTGGGAAAGCTTTTCAGGTGTGCACTGAAGACCAGTATAAACTGTGATATATTTATTATAAAAAGATAGAAATTATTGAGCTAGAATTATCATATTACCAATAATAAACATAATATCCTGGGGATAAAAAGATTATAAATCACAGGCAAAATCAAACATTAATCTGTTTAATTTTTTATACTTTATTCCTTGTATCAATAGATTAAGAAAGTAAAATTTTCCCAGGTACTGATTTATAGATACTATTTATAAGTAGAATCAAAAAGCTCAGTTTCACAAACAGTAACATTCAGTGATCTCTTTAAATGCAATTTTAATCCTTATTTTAAGCTAAGGGCAATAATTTAATGCAGTAAGCTAAATTCACACAAAACCTGTATACTGTGAACTACAAAAGTGGTTTTTGTAGCTACATACAGTTTTAGTCAACTACACATTTCCACAAGTACTTACAAATATGTTAAAAAAACACTACCCCAAATGCTTATCCTACCATTAGCTCATTAAACATTGCCATTCCTGCTCCTGAAAATAGATGATTGGGAAAATGAGTTCTAAAACTTAAAAAGTAACTTTAAGTCCAAAAGGTTTTAAATCAAAAAAGTCTTTCAACATGGAAGCATCAACATGAAACTTTTAAGTTTCTAAAAAAATAAAAATAAAAAAATCACTCTTTAGAAAATATTAAAACAAATTATCATTTAAGACACATAAACATTCTTACAAAAAACTTGTAGTTTCAAATATCATCTCCTTAAAAGAAAACCAGTTCACTATCTTTAATAACATCTCAAGATCACTGTTGTCTAAAAACTTCAGAATATGTAAGGCATATGTCTCAGCTGTCATAGTCAAAATGACACTTAGATTTCACATATTAAACAGCTATAGTATAGCTTATAATGGCACAAATATACCTAACACATAAATACTACTTCATCCTTTAGATAGTCAAAAGTCAGAAGGAACTGCATAATTTGTAAGGTACTTTAACTTATGTGTAGTCATTAAACTCAGTAAGTAATTCAAGTATAGTCATGTAAAGGCAGGCAATTAAAGGCTCAAGGATCACTCTAAAATCAAAGACATGAAAATAAAGGCTGAAAACTTTGTTTCTCCATCTTTCATTTACATGCCTAGATATTAGGACATTACTGAACAAAATACACAATTATTATATATGATTTCCACAGAATATAATGAAATTTCATGAAGTACAAAAATTATCAAGATCCGTAGTTTGCTTCATCAAATGCTTTTCTAGCTCGTTTCAATTCTTCATTCATGGTAAGCAAGTCTTTAACCCTAGCAAACTTCCTTGGGTCCTTTCGAATCAAGAAGACGATATCTTCAACTTGTACTCGACCTTGTCTTCCAATTGACATTGCCTTGTGAGTCTATTACAAAGAAACATATTAAATTCAAAAATTTTAAATCTAATATTTTGTTGTTTCAATTTGTATTTACTGATTGCTGGAGAGGTTGAAAAATTCTAATTACTATGGCTATTCATTTGTGAATTGTCTTTCTATTCATCCCCCCCATCTTTTTTTTTTGTGTGTGTGGTGCTGGGGATTGAATCCAGGGCCTTGTGCACGCAAGGCAAACACTCTACCAAAAGAGCTATATATCCCAGCCCTCTATTCATTCCTTTTGTTAATTTATTACTGGGTAATTGGCAATATTTCTCTTTATGCTCCGCAGGTTCGTTCTTTATTTTTTTTTTTAAATTAAGGACAGTAAATCTACCAAAGTTATTAATATTCCCTTTTTGTTGTTTTCCCATTGTGGTGCTAGCAATTGAACCTAGGGTCTCACACATGCTAAACATACCCACTGAACTAACTTCAGCTTCGTATATGTAGTTTTTGTTTTCATTGTATAAAATCATTTCCTAATTTCTTTGTAACCACCGTTTATGCTTGAGTCCTCCTCCATTTTGATAGCCAATAAATATTGGTGGGATTTCTTAAAATCAAATAAACCTCATCCCTATCATTATATACTCATTCTGTACAAAAACAAAGGTTAATCACAGCATTACTTTTTTTTTTTTTTTGGTAGCAGGGATTGAATCATGGGGTGCTTAATCACTGAGTCACCTTCCTAGCCCTTTTAAAATTTTTACTTATTTATTTATTTTTGGTACCAGGGATTAAACCCAGAGGTGCTCAAACTCTGAACCACATACCCAGACCTTTTTATTTTGAGACAGGGTCTCACTGGGTTGCTTACAATTCTCACTAAGTTGCAGAGGCTGACTTTGAACCTGCAATCCTGCCTCAGCCTCCTGAGCTGCTTTGAACTTGCAATCCTGTTGCATCAGGCTTCCAAATTCCTGTGATTATAGGCATGCACCACCACTCCTGGCTCATAGCATTACTTCTGATGACTAGAAATGGAAATAAGAAAGCTAGGCTTGATGGCACACACCTGTAATCCCAGCAGCTCCGGAGGCTGAGGCAGGAAGATTGTGAATTCAAAGCCAGGCTCAGGAAAAGTGAGGCTCTAAGCAACTCAGTGATACCCTGTCTCTAAATAAAATACAAAATAAGGCTGGGGATGTGGCTCAGTGATTGAGTGACCCTGAGTTCAATCCCCAGTACCTGGCCCCCACCTCCCCAAAAAAAGCTGAGGCAGGAGGATCACAAGTTCAAGGACAGTCTTAGCAACTTAGACTGTCTCAAAATTAAAAAAAAAGAAATTTAATTATTTTAAAGGCTAGGGATGGAGTTCAGTGATAAAAGCACCCTGTAGCACATACACATACACAAACACACACACAAAAAAAAAAAAAAAAAAGAGAGAGAGAGAGAGAAACTAAATTTTACTAATAGGCACTGAGTATATTCAATTAGTAGAGTAATTAAAAATATGATGGAATATTATGTAATGACAAGGGGAAAGTCATTGCATAATTGTTCTAGACTTACCTAACGGAAAAAGCTGGTTCTAAGACTGTACATACCATACGATTCCAATTTTATAAAAAGCTTCAAAATACATACAAAAAGGTAAAATGATAATCACCAAAATGTCAGAACTAGTTGTCTCTAGGGAGAAGAGTTACAGGCTTTAATTTTCTTCTTGTGCTTTAATACATTCAAAATCATACTTGTTATTAATTACCTTTATAGATAGAAAAAAGTTCTTTTTAATGCATACTATTTGTGGGGTAGAGGGGAGATAGATATGGTGCAGGACCTTAAGCATTTTAGGCAAGTGCTTAGCCAGTGAGTTATATACCCAGACCTAAGTAATTTTAATTCTATTCTGTAGCAAGAAAATAATCCAAAACACAGCCATACTCAGTAATACCATCCCTGAGAATGTATTCCAAAAGATGGGGCAGACAGAGAATTGATCATTCAAAATGTTAGTTTCAGGAATGGGGATTTTGTTCAGTGGTAAACAGTTTTCCTAGCAAGCACAAGGCCCTGTTCAATCCCTAGCACAGGAAAAAAAAAATTTTTTTTTTTTTTTAGAGTGGGTGATGTACCAGGGATTGAACTTAGGGGCACTGGACCACTGAGCCACATCCCTAGCCCTATTTTGTATTTTATTAGAGACAGGGTCTCACTGAGTTGCTTAGTGCCTCGCTAAATTGCTGAGGCTGGCTTTTAACTCAAAATCCTCCTGCCTCTGTCTTCTGAGTCCCTGGGATTACAGGCATGTACCACCACACCCGGCCCAGAAAACTTTTTAAAAAGGTCAACCAGTCAGTTAAAAAGAAAACTTATAAATAACCTTTACAATAAGAGAATGGTTAAATAAATTAGAAAACAGGGCTGGGGATGTGGCTCAAGCGGTAGCGTGCTCGCCTGGCATGTGTGCGGCCTGGGTTCGATCCTCAGCACCACATACAAAGATGTTGTGTCCGCCGAAAACTAAAAAATAAATATTAAAAATTCTCTCTCTCTCTTTAAAAAAAAATAATAAATAAAAAAATTAGAAAACAATTCAAATAAATTTTATGTAGCTACTAAAGTAATTATTAAAACACAAAAAAATATGTATTACAAAATTTAGAGAACAAAAAATATTACCAAGCTCACTACAGTAAAAAACATTATATATCTTTATTTTTATTTTTAATTTGTTGTTTTTGTTTGGAGTGGGCATCCAGACAGGAACTATAAATTAGTATTTAAATAAACAGTAGAAAAGGCAATAAAAAAGATTATGTTGAATAATGAGATATATAATAGGCAATATTTTTATTTTATTCAAGGGTTTTTATGTCTTTATAAATAAAATTCAGGAGGAGGGCATGGAATATATTTATTTAATCTCCATCCATAATGATAATTAGAAACCAATAACTTTTGCAAAACAGGCACTCAATGGATAGTTTGTTTCAAAAGGATGCCATAAGTTTTAGATTTTCAAAAACACTTAGAATTTTTAACCTATTCTTCAATTAGCTCAGACTAGTTACAAAAACAAAACAAAAATTGCCAAAAACCTCTTAAAAGATCAGTTATAAAAGAATCTTACCATTTCAGTGATGAACTCTATGACAAGATCTTCAAGAATATCCACTGACTCAGTGTAAGGATTCTGGTCATCCCCAAACCCATACATCATACATCGTACTGCGAAAGAATAATAATTTTTATTTACTTGACAATTTCGCCAATACTTTTTCATATCAACTAGAAGTGAACAAAATTATACAAAATATTGGTCTAAAAACATATTTACACTGTATCTGTTGTCTCCATGTATGGATTTTGGTGTAAAAGATTTGACCATAAACTGGGAATGGTGGTGCATGCCTGTAATCCCTGCGGTTTAGGAGACCGAAGCAGGAGAATTGCAAATTCAAAGCCAGCCTAGGCCCCAAGCAACCTGGCATGACCCTGTTTCTAAATAAAATATAAAAAGGGCTGAGGATGTGGCTCAGTGGTTAAGCAACCCTACGTTCAATCCCCCATACCAAAAAAAAAAAAAAGATTTTACCAGTTTCATCACCATAATCTCCAACAAAACTCTGGCTCCCGTTCCTTCCTTAAACCACTACTAATGTGTACATTCTTTCCCTAATCTCTATCATCTACTCACCAGCGACCCCCAGAATGTCTCTAGGTGGGAGACTCTATGGTAGGCACAAGACAGCAATGGCTTAGTATTTTCTAGAAGTGTTTTCTGTGTGTGTGGGTGAGGCAGTGGAGCACTGGAAAAGACATAAGAATCTTTTCTGATATTACCATAGGGGAAAGAACCTGACAGAAAATACTCCAATTACCTTCTTATGGAAAGAAACAGGGTAATTAAAAGGAGAAGGCAGAGGGCTTCTACAAAGAATCCTGACATTTTATTTCCTAGATCAACACAACTGTCAGCAAAGCCCTTTCAGGAGTCATCTGAAGAAACTACAGAACATGCAAAAGAGAAGAAAAATCTAATGCAGAGTAACAAAAATAACTGCTAATAGCTAAAACGTATATAGCCCTTACTATATGCCAGGTACTTAAGGCTTTTATATATATAACACATCTAATCCTCACAATAATCATTTGATGTATATACTATTATTATATCCTATCTATGGATGAGAAAACTGAGACACCGAGCTAAGTGACTTACCCGAAGTCACACAGCTAGTAAGAGATAGCCTAAATCTGAACCTAGATGATCACGTTTCAGAGTCATTAATCTGACCCACAACAGTTCTATGCATCACAGTTTAGGACCAATGCGATTCATGCACATTTTTAACCTATATAGTCTATAAATCCCAACTAGTTCACAGACAAAGCTTCAAGAAGTCCTTGAATCTCCCTTGAAATCGTTCAGAAAAAAATTTTTTTTAAAGAGAGAGAGAGAGAGAATTTTTTAATATTTATTTTTTAGTTCTCGGTGGACACAACATCCCTGTTTTGTATGTGGTGCTGAGGATTGAACCTGGGCCGCATGCATGCCAGGAGAGCACGCTACCGCTTGAGCCACATCCCCGGCCCCCAGAAAAATTTTAACACCTGAATTTTTTAACATTTTTCTGAGAAGAATTATAACACCAGATTCTCAAAGAGGAATGTAAATGCTGTCAAATGCTGGAAATATATCTTAATCTGAGTGGTGATTCCAAGGATATACATGTAAAATTCATCAGACAGCTCACTAAGGACTTATACAACTGTTGATAAATTTTACTTTTTTTTTAAAGGAACACTGAAAACACTTCTAAATGAAGGAATAAGTACAAATAATTACTATTTAGGAGAAGCAAAAACTAGTAGAAATAAAAAGAGAAGAAAGCAGGCCCAGGGAAGAAATGAAAGGGGTGACTTAAAAGCTAGCTCAGGATAGAGGTATCATAGCATTTACACTAACAAGGTCCTTGAGTTCCTTTGAGCCACAGGAGCCAAGATTTTCTCTCTCTCTTTTTGGATTCTGTAATATTTTTTTGCCTTTTTTTTCAAATGATAATTTTAGACTTACAGATGATCTGTAAAAATAGTACAGAGCTCCCATATGTCCTATATCTGGCTTCCTTTTATCATAACATCTTATATAAACATATTTATCAAAACTAAGTACAAGTACAAACATTATTCAAATTGTACCAGTTTTCTACTAATGTCCTTCTTCCCAGGCTTTTTTTGCCTTTAGTGATCAGAATTGTACTCAGTGTCTTACACATGCATGGCAAATGCCCTACCACTGAGCTATAACCGCAGGTCATCAGTCCTAGGTTCCTATCAAAAATATACTCAGCTGTCATGCCTCCTTTGTTTTCTCTATTCAATCTGTGACAGCTCCTCAGCTTTTCCCTAACTTTCATGTCCTTGACACTTTTGAACAACATTGGTTAGTTATCTTGTAAAATGTCTCTCAATTTGGGTTGTCATTTTCTCATGATTAGAATGAAGTTACACACCATTTAATAGGACACCGAGATGATATGCCCTCACATCAGGGCTTTGTGATATCAATATAAATTACTGGTGATTGTTTTTTTTTTTTCTTTAATATTTTGAGGAAGATACTTCATCACTATCTTTTTTTTGTACTGAAGATTGAACCCAGGGGTACTTTACCACTGAGCTACATCTCCATCCCCTCTTTCTGTTTTTTAAATATTATTTTAGGTTTTTGATGAACCTATTTTTTTTAAATTTATTTTTATGCAGTGCTGAGAATCAAACCCGATGCCTCACACATGCTGGGCAAGAGCTCTACCACTGAGCTGTGACCCCAGTCCATCCTCACTCCTTTTTATTTTTTATTTAGAGACAGGGTCTCACTTAGAGCCTGGCTAAGTTGCTGAGGCTGGCCTTGAACCTGCCTTGGCCTTCAACTCCTGTCTCTGCCTTCCCATGTTGCTGGGATTACAAGCATGAGCCACTGCATCTGGCTATCACTAACACTTTGATGGGTAAAATTCTCCAGCAGGAAAACATATTTCACTGTGAAAGAGAAACCTAATAGGAAGTATACACATTTTGTTTGGTTAAAGGATATATAATGACATAAATGAATAGCAATGAATGCTTTGAAATTCTATGTTATACTAATAAGAAAAACATTTTAAAATTAGGGTTTAGGAAAACATTTTGGTCAGTAAGACATGTTAGATTCTGCTAACACAAAAAAAAAAGCTGTGAAGATTCCAGATTCTTATCACAAAGATACAGTGATCCAAGTAGAAACAAAGGTCTTCACTAACAACCAACTGTGCAAGAATCACACTGAGATGCTCTGGTATAGGGAGATTCCCTACATATGCTGACATAAGTTAAACCAGATATAAATTGAGTAATTAGCATCAGAGAGATGGAATAAGGAGTAGTCAGCTTTAAGTGAGAAATTGAGATATAGAAAATGATTTGAACGGTTAAAAAAAAGAGCATTTGAGGGCTGGGGCTGTGGCTCAGTAGTAGGGTGCCCGCCGTGCACATGAGGCCCTGGGTTCGATCCTCAGCACCACATAAAAATAAATAAAGATATTGTGTCCATCTACAACTAAAAAAATGTTAAAAAAAAAAAAAAAAGTATTTGAGAACTGCTCATGTCTAACGCAGCCTAATTAAACCAGATATTCATAAATCTGTATTGCTGCATCTCTCAGTACTCAACCATAACTATACATTAAGGACCCAAGACCTGGAGATGGAAAGCACATTCTTATGGTTTCTTTCAGGGGTTGGTCTACACCAACAGTAGCAGCAGTTCTCTTCTTGCTGCTGACAAAAAGGGTCAAATTTATCCACTGAGTGAGTAGGACATTATAATCTCTCAGTCACTGTAATGTCTCACACTGTTCAGCACCTTTCTGCCCTGTTTATTGCTTTTCTTTAAAATCCCAATTTTCAGCACCTGTTCCAGGTTACAGTCAAAGGAGTCCCTGCTTCTTCTCTTCAGAGGTAAGTTACATGAAAACTATGAAAGTATATTCTGCCCTGAATTAAAACACCACATTGCATCACTGTGTATGTGTGAGTATAAAAATAATGGGGTTAGGATGGTTACTATATATAATTCAAAAGTTATTTAAACAGAATTTGAGACAGATCTGAGAATACTATTCTTAAAGGGAAACACATTCAGAACAATGAATCTACTTTGAAAGGATAGTTTCAAAGGTTTTCACGATTTGTAAAAAAATCATTGTTAAATACGACTTACATTCTTTAGAAAAAAGTCTCTTTCTTTTTCCCTGTCCACCTTCTGCACCTCCTCCAATTTCTTCATTTTCCTCTTCAAACTAGAAATTAAAATGCATACATAGTAATGTCAAAGACTGCATTGCATTTGATAGACAAATAATTAGTATTTTCAACACTGACATCAGGCTAAAAAAATCTAAATTGGGCAGGAAAAAAAAATCATGAAATCTTAGCACCGAAGGTACTTAAAAATGAGTCCAATTTCCAAGTTATGCAGAAATAGTCTCTACAATGCACCTAACAATCCTATTGCCTTTACATGTACGAGTTCTAACGAGTGTAGATTGTTAAATAACAGAAAATAAATCACTACACAGCGTTACTGTTAAAGATTTGATACTGAGTCAGAGTCTACTCCCTACAGTAAAACTAACGTTTACTAAGCACTTGCTTATACAGTGCTAAAACTTTCCTCAAGTAACCCTTATTTTATGAAAAGAAAACGATGCTCAAAGTTAAGTAATTTGCTCAGAGAGAGAGAGAGAGAGAGAGAGAGAGAGAGAGAGAGAGAGAATATGAGATCTAGGCTTCCTGACTTCCAGTTCATTCTTTTTCCACTACTTCACAGTAAGTACAGTTTAGTTAGCAGTTTGACTGCCAGTTCATAATGAGTTTCAGCAAACAATAGCTGTGTCCTCTGATAATTCTCTAGTATTTCAAAGGGTATCTGGCAGATCCAGACCAAAACCAAAGGGAAAGAACCACCTTCTACTCTTCCTTCAAGTCTTGTCCCACGTACTAAAATGACAAATCCAATGAAAAGGGCAAGCAAAGCGAAGTCCCTGCATTCTCTCGGCTGAATTCGCTAAGGAAAACAGACTCGATTCTCAACTCTGCCTCTGCTAGGGAGCCTAAAGGAATGAGAAAAAGCAGAACGCTGAGACCGAGGCGTTCACTCACGGTCGGGTCTTCTTCCTCATCTGCCATCCCACTAGCCCGCCAGCCCACAGCGCCTCACCGGCTAGCTGCTGGCTGGTTTTACTATTTCCTCTACGTCATTTCCGGTGACGCGCGGGGCGGGGTGGCGCCAAATATGGTCTGCGCCTGCGCGATTAGGAGGAGTTTGTTCCCTAACGACCGCCTAGACAGTCCCCAGGAGAGGAGGGATGCTCTTTTGCGTCTAATCCCCAAGAAGTAATTTAAAACAGTGCAAAGAAAAGCGAGTGTGGACTCCGAGTCTGAGGCAGGAGCATCTCAAGTTCGAGGCCAGCCTCAGCAATTTAGCGAGACCTTGTCTCAAAATAAAAATTGAAAAGGAATGGGGATGTGGTTCAGTGTTAAGCGCCCCTGGATTCCATCCCCAGTACCAAAACGAAAAAGAGTGGGGCTAAGCGGCGTGTATCTCGCTGTCACCCTACATTTGCCCCTGCACATTCTGCGCTTCCCGATTGGGAACTGCGAAGTTGTGCATCCTAGAAAGACCAATCAGCGGTCCTTGGTCTGAAATGTCAACAACTTTAACTTTCCTCCATTTATATCCAAACACTATTTACCGAGAGCATATTATGTTTACCTACTAGTACTCAAGAGGGATGTATTCCTAGACCAACAGGATTCAAAATTGGGAAGTGTTTGGGGTCGGAAAAATAATCGGAAAAATCATGGGCATTATAAGGCTTAGAGCTAAGCATGTCGAATAGCCTACAATGTAAGAGAAGATGTCTCACAACCAAAAAATAATCTTTCTGAATGTCCTGCTGTCCTGCTGAACATTCAGTGAGTGAAAAAGATAATTATCTGAGACTAGAATCTGTTTTTGTTAACATAAATACAAAGCATCTGCCCGTACTTTAAATGTACACTCATTTTATAGGAATGTTGCTGCCCAAAATTTGGTATACAGTACTTTGTTTTGCTTGGATCTTACTAAGAGCTGAGAAAATAATGTCATCAAAAACAAGATGTAATTTGAATAGTCAATGCTCCCGCCCCAAACAGTCTGCATCTGTAAAGGTACTTCTACATAAGAAATCTATGCCAGGTGCAGTGGCACATTCCTGTAATTCCAGCAACTCAGGGGGCCCAGGCTGGAGGATCTCAAGTTCAAAACCAGCCTCAGCAATTAGTGAGGCCCTATTTTAAAAAAAATAAAGGAGATCGAGGATTGGGAATGTCACTCAGTGGTTAAGTACCTCAGGATTCAATCCCTGGTGCCAAAAAAAAAAAAAAAAAAAAACTAACTAAAATCATCCTACCACCCCTAATGTAATCCAAAACTTTAAAAAAGTAAATAAATAAACCTTTCCTCTTTTAAAGTTGCTTACCTCAGGTATTTTGCTACAATAGTGGAAAGATAACTAACATAGCATTAATCTCAGCTCAAGATCAAATACAAGCAGAGTTGAAGGATAAATCTCATAAAGTTGCAAAATCTCAGCCTCAGTGGCTCCAGAGGCTGAGGCAGGGGATCACAAGTTCAAAGCTAGCCCCAGCAATTTAGTGAGGCCCTAAGCAACTTAGCGAAACACTGTCTCAAAATAAAATAAAAAAGAAAGGGCTGGGAATGCCGCTCAGTGGTTAAGCACCCCTGGGTTCAATTCCCAGTACAAGAAGTAGAAAAAAAGAAATTAAGAGATTGAAGAATTTAGGAAAAGGGCCGGGCACAGTGGCACATGTCTGTAAGCCCAGTCATCAGGAGGGTGAAAGATCAGGTGAGGTGGGCAGTGACCAAAGGAGGCAGATTTAAAAAGGCCGCTGAACGAGGCTTTATTGAGATATCCCGCTCAGGCGGAACTATATCAGATCCACAGAATGGACAGGAGAAGGGTCTGAGGAGAAACCTCGTGGGAGCTGGACCAGACTGGGATTTTATGGGGTTTAGGCAGGAAGGGAAGGGCTTGGGACAGGAAAAGGTGTTTTTAGAGTACCTAATCCCGCTGGAGTTGGACTAGGGAACCGGCAGAACTCCAGGATTGGCCAGGGGGGGGGCCTGCTGATTGACAGGCGTTAGTCAGGAGATCCCACTGATTGACAGGCGTTTCCATTGGGCCTGATTGGTGTTTCTTTCCCACGTGTGCTGCTTTGTCCTAAGTGACCACCACCGGCCTGACAGAGGCTGGGACGGAGGATCGCGAGTTCAAAGCCAGCCTTAGCAAAAGTGAGGTGATAAGCAACTCAGTGAGACCCTGTCTCTAAATAAAATACAAAATAGAGCTAGGGATGTGGCTCAGTGGTCAAGTGCCCTTAAATTTAATCCCCAATATCCGCCTCAAAAAAGGTTACAGAATGTGTGTATTGTAAGGTCCTTGCTTAGCATCTGGATGGCCATCTTAAGTTACAGTGGCCATTTTAAGAAAAAGCTTCCCTTTTCCTCCCAAGGACCTTTCAGAAAAAGGTTCACCACTCCCTCATACTGTAATGCCAGATTTGTGGGACCCCAACAGACCTCCAGGAGCCGAATCCAATGCAATCTTACAAGAGTTTTTATTGCAAGCTCGAGCCTGGACTCACAACCGTACCCAATGCAGCGGTCCCAGGGAGTGAGTCCTGGTCCTTTGTTCAGTGAGATTTTATAGGTTTTGGGGGATACTCTATGCATCACAACATCACACAGCAAATCATTCCATACCGCGGGAAAGTCAAACAACAACTCTTAACATTGATTAGCACATTCACTGGCGGGAACAAGTTGGGTAGGGGTGATTGGTTAGTACAAGAGGGGGATTCCTTTGAACTGATTGGTTTAAGCCACCAAGGGTGTATGTGCTAAACTATATGGTTTCCCAACATGTTATCAACCACCATAAACTTGGGGGTCATCTGGTATCCCAGGTATTTTTCCTGTCTCATGCTGATTGGTGGTTGCTAGGGGGGTTGCTATGGGTCCTCACCTAGCCTAACTGAGTCAGGGACACCTGGCACTGCAGACCTCTCCCGTTACTTACAGATAAACAACTCAGCAGGGTGGGTAGGTGCTTAGGAGTGCTCTGTGGGTTTTTCCAAGGACAAGGGTCACGCCCCCTTCCTTGAACAGGCTTTGCTCTGAGTTAGAGGCTGGTTTCTCAAAAATGGAGTCACATTAGTTTCTCAATACCAACCTTATAGCTTTGTCTTCTGCTATTCCTTTCATGAACCCCACATTCCAGTTTCACAAAGCCACTTCCAATTATTCATGCAACAGAATTTATGCCTGCATTCTTTCCTGCAGAAGGGAGGGCTATCACCACTCCTTCATACCATCACTACCCTTAACCACAGGCATTAGAACCACCTTGCTCTGATCCCTGAGCCTGTCCCATAACAGTCACAGAACCCAAGCCTGTGTTGTCTCTCTCCACCTATGGAGAGATGTGCCTTTGTCAGCTCTGACAAATTCTCATGTGTATCTCTGCCTAGTGTCTGTCTTTCATTTCTCGTTAGCTCATTTCCCAGTTCCTTGCTTTCCTTTCAAGTACACACCAAATAAATGTTGTATACTGAAAGGTAGAAAAGCAAAGAGAGGAAAACATCCTTAAAAGGGAAGTAGGATCAAGGACAGTGTACTTACACTAAATGATTACTGAATGAATGTAGCTGTGAGTTGTGCCAGACACTTAGTTAACTGCTCAGAAAAGTCAGGTTTTTGTTATAACCAAAAATGGAGGACTGGGTTTGTGGCTCAGCAGTAGAGTGCTTGCCTAGCTTGTGTTCGTTCTTCAGCACCACATAAAAATAAATAAATAAAGGTGTTTGTGTCCAATGACAACTAAAAAAATAAATAAATATTAAAAAAAAAGTGGAGTGAGTTCTTAAAGAAAAGGTAATAGTAATGATGAGATTGTTTACAATAGGATTGAATCAGAGAAGCAGAAAAGGGTAATTGATGGGGAGAAGTGTAACTGAAACTATGTAAGAATAATTTGGAAGAGAAGACAGGGTAGGATTATCAGAAATGGGGAAAGAAGGGTTTTGGGTGATGGGTTTCAGACCTGTGTTGGTGATGGGATGGGGTAAGGCAGGAAGGTAGCATCAGACTACAAATCCAGGCAGTAGCTTTGTCCTCCTATCCCACCTCCATTCCTAACCCCACTCCTGGTATAGATCTCTGCAATGCTATTCTCTATTTTTAGGTTTAGTGAGGTAGTATTATTTTTTAAATGGCTTTCAAAATTTCCACAACAATCCTTTGCAGTCTTAAACATGTGTTTCTTAGATAGTATGCATACTCCTTGGTTAAATATGTGGGTTCTGAAGTCAGATGGGTTTGGTCTGAAATCCTAGCTATGTTACCTTCGGACAATTTACTTGACCTCTGATTACATCCATTTCTTCATCTGTCAGATAGGGATAATAATAGTTACTAAGCTTATAAGATTATTTTGAAACTTAGAGGTATTAATATCCATGTGGGGATTTTGACAGTATTTGGCTAAACCAAAAGCTGCTAGCTGTGCCCCGCCCCCCACCTCCTGGCAAGATCCTGCCTTATAGCTTTGTCTTCTGCTATTCCTTTCATGAACCCCACATTCCAGTTTCACAAAGCCATTTCCAATTATTCATGCAACAGAATTTATGAAGTTCCTGTAAAGTAATCAGCCCTTCCTATGGGACTGTGAATAAAGTGACAGACAATGCAAATGAACTCACAGTATACCAATGGGACATGAAATAGACATTGAATGCTTTGAGAGCTTATGTTGGAGAAAGAGGATCCAAGAATGTCAAAGAAGTTTTCCCTGAGCAAATAAGGTTTGAGTTGGGACTGAGCAATAGAGTATATTGTTCCCCACACGTACTTGTACTTTCCCTTTCCAGGCCTTGGATTACTGTTTCTTCCCCAGTGGAATATTTTTCTACCTATTGAGATGCAACATGCCTTTCAGGCTCGGCTAAAATGTCTGCTCCTTTATAAAGTCTTCCCTGAGCCTCCTGATTCAAAGTTTCTCCTTTATACTCCAAAAACACTTGGTTTTCATTTTTCTTTGACACTTCTTTTTTGTTTGTTTGTTTATTTAGTTGTAGATGAACATAATACCTTTATTTTATTTATTTATTTTAATGTGGTACTGAGGATCGAACCTAGTGCCTCATATGGGCAAGGCAAGCCCTCTGCTACTGAGCTACACTCCCAGCCCTCTTTGACATTTCTTTCTACCATATATATATATATATATTTGTTATTATTATACACAACTTATCTTTTTCTACTAAATCTTAAACTCTGTTTAACAGTAGACTCTTGTTTCTCATTCACTTTAGCAAACTCCTTAGATCTAAAAGTCCTGGAACAAATATTTGCAGCATAAATTAAGGCCTGCTAGACATCCCTTTTCAATTATGTTGTAATTCAAATGAAGCTATTGTTGGTGAGCTGTGCCTTTGCAATTGAACTTATTCTTTGGTTAAACCAGAATGCCATAGTCATAGTACCCAAGACTGATTATTGTTCACTACAATGACTGCAAAAACTCTAACAAACAGGCCACTGTTCTTTGACAGGCATTTGGCAACAACTGTCAGTTCTCCAGTGCAGGCTGAAATGAACTGAGGAAGAGCTGTCTGAATGGAGAGCCCCTCAGCCCTGTGGGGCTCTGTTTATTTCTTGCAGTTGGGCTGCTAGAGCCAGTGACCCAGGCTTTGGCCTCATGTGAGACATGCCTTCAGGGGATGGATGGCATTGAGGCTATGGGGTTTTCCAGGGTGACAGAAACATTAATGCTTAGAACAAAATCATCCAGACCAGTTAACAGTGGAAAGCATTGAAATTTGAGGCTGTGTGATAACAACTGAAAGAGAACTTTGAAGTTACACAGATTCAGGTTTGGTCATAACTAGTTACATGATTTCACCCATGTGCCTTTTTTGAACCTCTCATTTTTCTTTAAAGAATATTCTGCAAATATTTTAAAATAATGAAGATAATATATGTATACTATTAAAATTTGTTTATTCATATTATCTTACCTAATTTATTTTGTTCTGAGAGCAGGGACTTATTTTTTTCTCTCTGCAAATCTAGCAAGCACCCAGCACATAGCAGACATGAGTAAAAAATTTTAAACAAATTAACAACACCAATAATAGTTAACATTTATGGAGCAATACTTCATGCTAGAAATTGTTTTCATTTAATCCTCCAACAATCCTAGAAAGAAGCTACCATTATAACCCAATTTTACAGAGGAAAAAAAGTGAACATATTTTTAATTTTTTAAAACTAATGTATTTATTAAATTTTTTTAAATGCTGAGGATACAACAAAGGTGCTCTAGCACTGAACTGCATCCCCAACTCTATTGAACATATTTTTAAAACTGTACAGTTTTTATTTCTTGTCTGGTAGGATATTCAAATTATGAACTCCCTATAAAGGTGACAGTTGAAGCCATGGAGCCGAACTGGTCACCACAATTAATAATGAAAAGGAAAAAAAAAAGAACAGAACAATCAATCAGAAGGTCAGTGAGGATAGTGCAGTTTCATAGTAAGCAAGAAAGAATTTTTTGAGTTGAAGATGAACTTTATGATTCAGTCTCGATTAGTGAATGTGAATATGTTTAGGAGCTGGTTAGAATGATTTGGGATCTTTATCCAGTTGTGGTACAAAAACTAACTTCAGTTGCTAGTGATGATTCTAGTGCTGTTACTGTTTTAGACAAAAGTTGAAAGTTTTAAAGGCCTAGACAATATGGATTTCTGTTTTGGTTCAGTTTTGAGTGTTCCAGAACAGTTCTTTTGGGAAGGGGGTTTGTGTGTAGGTGCATGCCTATTTAATCTGAGTGGCTGTCTGGCCAGTCTTAAGTTTCTGTATATCTTCCATTTTTGTTGTTTTTGTATATTTTCCATCCCCACCACATCCCCACTTCTGTTTTCTCAAGTAGTCTATCCTGACTCAAGATTTTTTTGGCTTGCTTCTCTACTTCATCTTCTAGAAGGCCACTGTAGTGACTTTTTTCTTCTATATAACCAAGAAGGCTGTAGCCAGCAGATGGCACTGAAGCAGAGAGGGGCAGAATTCCTTTAGTTCCAGACAAACATTGTGGATCTTTAACCTTATAATTTCAGCTCTAGTATGGTACTTCTGACTGGATCCTAATAAAGTGGGCCGAGTTGTGCACAATTAAAAATTTTGATTTGTATAGTAGAATCTGTAATTTTGTCTCTTTACCCTACTTCCATCATTAGATGATGATGTCTTTCATCATGTTGTCAAAGTGTCTTCAGAGGAAAGCTGTCCAAATGTCCCCAATTTATGGTTACAGTGGCTGAGGTGTATTTCTAAATACAGGAAATAATTGAGACTCTCCTAATAGTTTAAGAAAAAGAAAATCCATTCACAAACATTAATCTGAATGTTTCCAACATGGCAGACCTTTAAGATCTGAAATATGTTATTTTTTGCTACAAAGTTCCTTAGTTCATTCCGGAGAATCAGATGCAACTCGACTAGATTTGCATCAGGAATCAGAAAGAGCCAGGCAATAAGGGCAGTTCCAGAGGCAGAGGGGCTGCTTCCCCAGCTCCTCCCCCAAAACCAAAGGCTTTACATATCTATTACTAAACCAGCTTACTAGTGCAGAGCATAGAAACAGAGAAAAATCATATTCCCAATCAAACATGTCCAACACCCAGATACTGGGGATATTTTCATTCAGCTTTTATGGTAAAATGTTAGTTACCTTGCTATAGCATACATTTCATGTGTGATTTTTATTGACCCACTTGGTTCTCCTCCAATGTCTTCTCTTGACGTTTACCTGATTTTATTACAAGTTCTCATCTTCTTTGGGGGAATTGGACGATTTGGTTTTGTTTCTTAGTTAGAAAGCTCTTGATCCTGAAAGTCTTGTGAGGAGACAGGCAGCGAACAGAGTCAACCTCATAAACCTAGATGGTGGAGAAAAGGAGAGAAAACGGAACTGTTTCTTAAGCACTGGTGTTGGAGCTCTCTTAAGTGGAAGAACCAGAGGACTGAAACCTTTCTGTTGCAGGTGGGATGCAACATAAAGGCTGCTTTACAAATACACGAAGAGCAGCCGCCAAGGCACATAACCCCCAGCATTTACTTTCTCAAACATATCACCGCAGTCCAGCCAAGTTTGGTCCCAACACTAACTCCCCAGTCAGCCTGAAGCGGCTCAGTTACCATGACCACAAAGGAAACCTCGCGGCCCCCCACCCCACACGTGCTCTCCTTAACCCACGTGAGCGCGCAAGCGCGCAAACACCACCTATGCAGATCCTCTAACTCGACGATTGGCTAGCAAGTCCTGATTGCGTTCGGCGCTCACCTCTCGGTCCTTGCGCTTGCGTATTACGGCTTCTGCCTGTCGCCTCGGCCCGGATCGGGAAGTGACAAGCGGGAGTCGGGTTTCCCCGCCTTCGCCGCTACCACCGCTGAACCCGGACCCCTTACCCAGGCCCGAGCCTAGCCGCCATGACTAACGGTGAGGGTCGGTGCCCCGAGCGGAGGGTGGTAGTAAAGGACGCGGGGAAACTGGCGGGCGGGGCCGGGACTGACGTGGCCGTTCTCCCCGCCCCCTCCCAGCCCTTCTCCTCTCCGCTTCTCGAAGCCCTTAACTCCTTTCTCGTGTACTTCTCTGCAGGTTCCTTCTTCCGGTGCTCATCTAGGTCTCTCAGTCCCTCTCCTGTCCACATCTCGAGCCTCAGGTCTCTACCCCTCTTTTCCTTTCCAAGAAGTTCGTTTTGGCCCGGAGGAGGGCAGTCTCCAGAAAACTAGTGTTCTTTAACCCCAGGGAGGAGAGAATACTCCTTCCCAGCCCCCTACTTTCTCGTACTTTGGAACTGTAGGCTGGTTAAGAGGATCAAGAAATCACCGAGGATATCAAACCTCACACTTTGGCGAGTCGGGGGAGGTGAACGTAGACCCTCCCCAAAGTTCTTTTAAAAAATGCCGGAAAGCCTTCTCTTGTTTAATTCTAAAGTCCTAACTGGGTCATCACATCTGGAAACTCTGGCTAGTGTTGCAAAGGATAGATTTAGACACTACCTTTTCTAAATGATATAGTAGTTGTCACCCTGATCTAATTTTCCCGGTTTCTTCAAACACTTTATAGACATGATTTCTGAAATCCAGGGAAAGGCAGGGAGCAGGCCTTCTATGGTCTTTACAATCAGCCTTTCAGAAAAGGAAAAGAAAACGTCTTTTAGGCAGTATAACTTGAAGGGCACAGGAAAGCATTTCTCAAAAGTACCTTGTCCATAGGTGTGGCATTGAAGACTATTATTTCACCTCCTTGTGAAATTTTGGCAGCGTCTGCAAATATTTATGGGAGGAAAAGTAGCTCATGAAGGTATCATTCTTCCTAAAAACTGTGTGTGTATAATTTGCTGGACCTAGCTATGAGAGTGTTTTACTGGAGGAGGAGAGACACATAGTGTGGTCCCAAACTGGCAGACATTAGCTATACACAGTATCAGTTTGGAGCTTCCCGGATAGTCAGAGGTCTCAGGACATTACCCAGAGGAAGAAATAATCCGAACCTGGAAATAAGAGAGCATTCTGGCACATAGTAGTTGCTGAATAATTTGTGTGTGTGTCTGTGTCCCACTTGTGCAGTCCAGTATTATTATTACTTGCAGTAAGGTAATTCATTGTGCTCACCAGTACAATTTGAATTTACATATATAAAATACAGAACTGAGAGCTTAAAGTTTTTTGCTATGTCAAATGATCAGCTTTTTAAAATACAAGAATGTGTTGTTATTCTGGCAGAAATTTGGTTTGTAAGTAGAGTATCATGCATGAAGTGTAAGCTAATTATAAGAAAATGGTATTCACATGAATTCTAACTCTGAAAATTTCCATGAAGCTTTATTCTTTGCCTCAACATTATATTCTTCACTAACAGATGTAGATCTGACAGACTTGGCTAACCATTGAGTTCTCCTTTATTACATGAGTGGTTTAAAACAAGAACATGTTTAATTCTCTGTGTTCAGGCTCCAAGGATTCTTATTCCTCTCTCAGCCCATTGCCAACACTGGAAGGCTGATTCCACATAAATCTATACACCCTACTCAGGATTCTAGTTTGGGAAAGGTGAGGGGAGGAGGCAGTGAAACTGTTGTAAAGGGGATGTCTACAAGCAATTTTGGTGAGCAGTAAGGTAACATTGTAAGTCTCAGGACCTTGGCTCCCTCTTGTCAAGTGTTGGCACTGCCATTTGATACTGTTATCTTGATATTATATAACACTCTGTCCTCCTTAGCTGAGACTCACACTTAGCCCTTTCTCAGCTGGTATTACCTGTTTCAAGTTGGATCAGCGCTGAAAGTTTCTTTTTTTTGTTTATTACAGTGTACTCCTTGGATGGGATTCTGGTGTTTGGTTTGCTCTTTGTTTGCACCTGTGCCTACTTCAAGAAAGTACCTCGTCTCAAAACCTGGCTGCTATCAGAGAAGAAGGGAGTTTGGGGTGTGTTTTACAAAGGTAAGGTCATGTCTGGACAAAGGAGGAGATGGCCATCTCTGGACAGTGTGGTGTTACGAATGGGGTGTTATGAGCTGAGATTATATTTGATTCCACTTTTAGAAAAAAATCTTGAGATGAAGTCTGAGTAAATTTAGAAAACATTCTTATTTCACTAATGGAGTCTATGAACTGAGATGGAGTCTGGTAAAATTAAGTAATCATTTTACAAAGTTGAAAAAAGAGGTAGCCCAGAACAGTGATGCACACCTGTAATCCCAGCAATTTAGGAGGCAGAGGCAGGAGGATCTCAAGTTCAAGGGCAGCCTCAGCAAGTTAGCAAGGCCCTAAGCAACTCGTGAGACCCTGCCTCAAAAGAAAAAAAAAAGGTGGGTGGGGCTGGGGATGTAGCTCAGTGGTTTAGTGCCCCTGGATTCAATCCCCAGTACCAAAAGCAAAGAAAAAAAGAGATGAATTGTGAATTTGCTATTATTTAGACGATAAGTGTTTATTTTAGCATCCAGGAAAGTTCAGTATTCTCTGTGGAGTAAAAGTGTACAAATTAAGCTATTTTTGACTGGGCTGGAGGGGAGGAATATTTTACCACTGAAACCTTTCCTGATTTTCTGGAAACAATACAGTGTAAGTTTTGATTTAACTAATGAAGATGTATTTTTACTTTTTATTTTGGGTATCTTCAATTGGAATCCTACCTACCTAAATCTTTTTTCAAAATAAGGTAAAAAATAGAAATAATATATTCATCGAGAACCTAGAGCATAAATGTAGCATTTAAAAACATTCCCAGGTTCTTGAAATTCTTAATAGATCTCTTTGTTTGTAACTAGAAATTTTAGAATGTCACCTGGAATGTTAGGATTTTTGTGAAGGGCTGGGAGTGATTTCTTCTTTCTATTTTTGCCTGCTAGCTGCTGTGATTGGAACCAGGCTGCATGCTGCTGTGGCAATCGCTTGCATCGTAATGGCCTTTTATGTCTTGTTTGTAAAATGAATTATAAAATACCCAACTCATCAACTGCCAACCAAGGGGACAGGGGTGAAGAACCTGTTGGAGGCCTGGACCCAGTGTAGGAGAGTTCAGCCAAAAACATCAATGTCCCCAAGATGACATCACAGCATCTGCCCCTGCCATATGTGAGGAAAACTACTTGTGGTCACGGATGTTATTTATGCTTTAGGGGACTCCAGAAAGCCAACTTCCTTTGATCTGTGTGTAAATTGGCTCTCAGCAATGAACATATAATGTCCAGTTTAATTACACCCATCAATGATAAGATTACATACCTCCTGCTTTTTAAAAACCTGTCACCTGGGCTAGGGTTGAGCTCAGTGGTACAATATTTGCTTAGCATGTGTGAGGCCCTGGATTCAATTCTCAGCACTGCAAAAAAACAAAAATAACACCAACATGTCACCTGTTTTGTTCTTCAACCCCGCATCAGGATCTTTTCAAACTGAGGCTTATAGGGAAGGACATAGGCTGTGTTCAGACCTCTTGAAAGGAGAGATAATTTTCAAGACTTGACTTTTTTTCACTGTTTAATATGGTTTTGGCAAATTGGGGAGGGAGGGTACCAGGTGGGAAAAAGGAGTTATGAAAGGCCAGGAAATTGCTTGGTTTTAGAAAATTGTCTTTTATCTACTTATCTGGGAACATGAAAGAGAGGCATGGCTCTCATTGCAAAAAGAGAATAGATGAAGCAGCTTGGTGTGTGCTGAGAGCTTGAGTTTTGCCAAGAGAATCTGAGCTCATATAAAAATCCAGAAATTAACCATCTGTGATGAGACTAAAGAGCAGTGATTAAGACAAGAAAACACTTCCTGTTTACCTGTATCCCCAAAAGAAGACTTTACTCAATCAAATGGTATATGAAAAATGAATCAGCTGTTGCTATTTCCTAAGGCTTTTTTATATTTTCTAACTTAGTGCTAAATACTGTTACTCAGTTTTAAATGCTACCACTAGGGGAAAAAGAAACTGCTGAAGAAATAATTGTTTAATATATTTGCAGTTAGAGGAGAAGATATAAATTAGCATATTAATTCATATACTAGTGAATTCATCTAGTATAAGAATTTATTGTGATATTATATGGAAGTGTTCTCATGTTATAAAAGATTTATACTTAAGTCTTTGTGTTATGGCAATTTTTAGTTGACTACCTGTTTTCTTGGCCAACTGCATTTTCTTTATATCACAGACTTTTTCATTGTTTCTGGAAATTATTTATGTTGGGGAAACATGAGAAATTCAAACGAGAAGTTGCTGATATTTGTTGGCATGTTTGGACAGTTCATAGACTCCATTAGTGAAATAAGAATGTTTTCTAAAGTAAAGGAGAATAGAACTTTACAATTCAGAGAAAAGAGCTTTTTCATTGACTATGGCAATTCCTGAGCAAATCTTTTCAGATGACAACATTTTCAGGAAAGACTTTTCTGCTCCCTCCTCATATATGCAGAATCAGCTGTTGGATTTGTGAAGCTAAGAACTTCTGTATATGAAAAAAAGTCTAAAACTAAATTATAGTAAGCAAGCATAGATAAAGATCTTCCAGTTGAATTGTCCATTACAGCAAAACTTGACTGTGGACAAAGTTAGCTGTGGATATCTCCTGTATGGCAATAAATTAATTTGTCTTTTGTCTGTTTTCTATAAAAGATTAAAAGCTGCTAGGAAGTTTAGGTTCTACTATATGCAGTTTCATGCTTTGAGGGATCCTACAAGTACAGACATCATCAAGTAAACACTACATGTCTAATCATCTCAGAGTTGTGGCTGTTATCTCTTCAGGGATTGGTCCACAGGGTAAATTTCAGTTATTCATGTTTCCAATTGTCATTTCTGGAATCTTTCATATGAGAAAGGAATAGAAAAGAAAAGTTACATCATATGGTGTGAATTTGGAATCTGTTGGTCATAGGGAATGTCTCCCTGGGAACAGGTTCAGCATGTTTTGCACTTGTTATTTGGTAGCTTTAATGACTTGTTTTCTAATAGGGCTAATGTCTCTAAGTTTGGTGCTTAGAGCTGCTTCATATTTTAAACTAGTTCCATTCCACATTGTAGTTCAACCAATTTTTATAACTGCCTGGGTGGGTCATCTTGGCCTAGACTCTTTGAGTGGTGATATTTTGAGATTTTTCATTCCAGAATGTACCAAAAAGTGTACAAGGTGAAGATAATTTACAGCAAGAAACAAATACACAGCCTATTTCATTTCTTGATTTTATATAAACAGAAAAACAGAAACTTTAACTCATTACTTTGGTTGATATGTCATACATTTTTGGCTAAAAATTATAAAAATTGTTCCTCTGGGGAAGGCTTAGGGGTGGGGGCATGAGGAGAGCAATATTGCCTCAAATTCAACTTGGTATCACCATAAACCCTGTGTACCAGGGTGGAATGAAGTCAGCTCCTTTTTATAGTTGAAATACAGTTTTTTTATTCATCAATATCTGCACAAATCCTTGAAAATAAAATTTCTTTCCCTACAATATTTGTCCATTTTATTTGACACGTGATGAATTTGTTGAACTTTTTTTTTTCAGTACTTCCCTTGCATTCTGGTGATAGCTCACCTATTTAGTTCACATTAGTGAATGTCTTCATTCCTGTTATCCACTTTTGAGGGTCATTGAATGTATGATAGAGTTGAGAATATATGATAGCCTAGCTTTCTCCTTTCAGAGGAGATGAGGTTTCATAAAACTTAGGTATATTGAATAAGGTAGAAAGCACTCACCCAATACATTTAACCTGCCTCTGCTACTAAAATGTAAGTATTATCTCCCATAATCAATGAAGTAATTTATTCAAATGAAGTTTTTCAGGTAAACCAGCCAGGCACCTAAAAAAATCTTTCAGCCAACAGAATCTTGTCTCATACAACAGATATTCCCCTACTCCCTATTTGTTTATTCCAAGTGCCTGGCACATATACAGATTATGACTTCAGAAATTATTTCTATTAATCTCTAAAATTCTTTTGCTTTATCTTCTCCCTACACTCTAATTTCATTGAAAAAGAAGGGAAGAGGAACTGAGATGTTGAAAGTTGTGATCTCTACTGTGAGAGGTGCCAGTTCTACTTACATAATCACTATTCATTTTTTCTTTTTGGTGGTATTGGGCTGCTGCTATTTTTCACTATACTTGTGGACTTTGAAAGTTAGACATGTTTTAATGGATGTGAATGTAAATAACTGCCACACCATCAAGTTCTGAGCAGCCAGAGGGCTCTGTGAGGCAAGGGATATGCCTTCCTATCTTTACCCATTTCACAGATACCCTGACCACCTAGTTTTTGGATTTAAATATTCCTCGGGGGCTGGGGATGTGGCTCAAGCAGTAGCACGCTCACCTGGCATGCGGGGTGGGGGTGGGGGGGCGCTGGGTTCGATCCTCAACACCACATAAAAATAAAGATATTATGTTCACCTAAAACTAAAAAATATTTAAAAAAAAATATTCCTGGGGCTGGGAGTGAGTGTGGCTCAGTGGTAGAACATGCCTAGCATGGGTGATGACCTGGTTTTGGTCCCCATTACTCAAAATATGTATCAAGAAAAACAAATCTAGGGCTGTGGTTGTGGCCCAGTACTGGGTTCGATTCTTAGAACCACATAAAAATAAGTAAAATAAAGATATTGTGTCCATCAACCACTAAAAATATTTTTTAAATGAAAACTCGATTCCTCACCTTTTCTGTGGTGAAAGATGCTTGCCTTCTCCCTTAGAAGAACTCTTGGAGCAGCTGATGCTCTTCTTGGTGGTGACCATCGGTCACTCTGTCCGTGCAAAGTGAACCATTCACCTAAAAATCTGACATTGAATCATCTTATACTCAATATTTTAAAATTTAAGACAAAAATAAAGTCGAGATAAAAGAAAACTATAGATGTGCATATGAAGGTTTATATGAATTAATATAAAGATCAAAAGACAACCACCATTCAGTATTAATTCAGTCTCCTCTCCCTAAGGCCTCCAAGCCACACGAGGGCAGCAGGACGCGTCCTGGACAAGATTGTGCTAGGGAGTCACCAGCCTATGGTGGGTGGCTTCTCCCAGAATCCTCCGCGCCGGCGGCGCCGGAGGGTTTAAAAGAGGGTGCGGACTTCCGCTGCCTCACGGGAGGGAGAGCGGCCTGGGCTGAGGCGACTGCGTGTTGTGTTGTGTGGAACGTGCGTGTGGGCCCAGTGAGCGAATGGACGCTCGAGTGTGTGTGCGTGGAGCGTGCAAGGCGAGTGCGTGTACCCCACCTGCGCCCCTCCCCCCGCCTACACCTTGATCTTATTTGATCGGGTCGTGACCCCAGCCCCGCCGAGCCGCCCCGAAATGAAAAGCTCTCCTCCTGCGAAGCCCCCTCCTCCGGGCGCTGTGCAGTGAGGCCCTTTGGGCGGCGGCAGCGCCGCGGTCCCTGAGGTCCCGGAGCTGGTCCAATGGGCCCGGTGCTCAGAAGTGATGAATTGATCAGATAGACGAGGCCGGGCCTGTCCCGGGCCAGTGATTATCGAGGCGATTCTGATCTGAGCCCAGGCCACAGTCACCGGCCACCGAGCTTCAGGACGTTGGGGCAAGCACGTTACCGATCTGTGGCTGGGGCCGCTGACGTGCGGAGGCGGAGAGTGAATGGGCCGAGAGCGGTTTCCCTGTCTCGGGCTGGAAGGTGACCGAGGCCTTCCCTTTTTTCCTTTTAGGATAGGCTTCTCTCTCCCTCCCCCCCCTCTCTTCTTCTTCTTCTTCTTTTTTTTTTTAATATCTTTATTTCATTTTTATGTGATGCTGAGAATTGAACCCAGTGCCTCACGCATACTAGGTGAGCCGCAAACCCAGTCCCCCCAATAGGCATCTTTTTTGACTGTGGTACCCACGCTGGTGCCCCCAGAGCTAAAGGCACCCTACAGTCTCTGCCGCTAAGGTACACATTAAACTTACAGGAATACACATTCCAGGGATTTGCCCAGAATTTAACGAATTAGAATAGAAATCTAGGAATTTTTCTTAAAGCATTTAAAACTTTTTTTTTTTTTTTTTCCCACCAGGGATTGAACTCCGTTACACTCAACCACTGAGCCCATCCCAGCCCTATTTTATATTTTATTTAGAGACAGGGTCTCACTGAGTTACTCAGCGCCTCGTTGTTACCGAGGTTGGCTGTGAACTCCTGCTTCAGTCTCCTGAGCTGCTGAGATTACCACTGCGCCCTGCAATTTTTAAAAATTTACACAGAAAAATTGTACATATTTATGAAGTACCATGTAATGTTTCAGTGCATGCATACATTATATAATATACACTTTAGGCACTTTAGGTAAATATTTCTGTCTGAAAAAAGTATCTTTATGATGAAGACATTCAACATTTGTGTTTCTTCTCTCTGGCATTGAATCCAGACTTAACCACCGAGCTACATCCCCAGCCCGCTTTTTTTTTTTTTTTTAAGACAGTCTAAATTGCTTAATGTCTAGCTAAGTTTCTGAGACTGGCCTTGGGATCCCCAACTGTACTCACCAGCATAAAGAAACCACATTTTATTCCTACTATGAAAGCAACTTTTTTTTTTTTTTAAATATGAACGAGATGGTGTGTATTTGCCTTTCTGTGCCTGGCTTATTTCACTGAATGCCTTCCAATTCCATCTGTGATGTTGCAAGTGACAGGATTTCACTCTTTATGGCTGTACAGTATTCCATATTTGTATATCACATTTTCTTTATCCATTCATCCATTAGTGGACATCAGTTGTTGGAATTTCTTGCCCTTATGAATAATGCAGCAACAAACATGGGAGCGAAGATGTTTCTTTAACATACTGGTTTTATTTCCTTTGGATGTATACCTATTAGTGGGATTGCTGAATCATATGGTAGTTCTAATTTTAATTTTTTGAGTACCTCCCTTACTGTTTTCCATAATGGCCATACTAATTTACATTATACCATCAGTGTTCCCTTTTCTCCACATCCTCACCAGCACTTGTTATCTTAGTCTTTTTGATAATTGCCATTTTAACTGGAGTGAGATGATATTTCATTGTGGTTTTAATTTGCATTTATCTGATGATTTTGAACTTATTAATACCTGTTGGATTGTCTTTTGATAATTATCTATTTAAGTATATTGTGCATTTTTTATTTTTTGTTTTTTGAGTTCCTTACATATTCTGGATATGAATGTCTCTATAGCTTGCAAATATTTTCTCCCATTCTGTAGGTTGTTTTCCTTCACTATGTTGGTTGTTTCTTTGCAGAAGCTTTTCAGTTTGACATAATCCCATTTGTTTGTCTTTTTGCTTTGTTTCCTGTGTTTTGGGGGGTCTTATCTAAAAAATCCTTGTCCAAACTGGCTGCAGTGGCACATGCCTGTAATCCCAGTGACTTGGAGACTGAGGCAGCAGGATCAGAAGTTCAAGGATAGCCTCAGCAACTTAGACCCTGTCTCAGGAAGGACTGAGATGTAGCTCTGTAGTACAGCATCCTGGGTTCAATCATCAGTACCCGCTCCCGCAAAATAATCCTTGTTTATTCCAATATCCTGAAGTAGTTCCCCAGTTTTCTTCAAGTAATTTCATGTCTTCCATTTAAATCTTTAATCCATCTTGAGTTGATGTGTGTTTGTGTTGAAAGGGATCCAATTTCTTTCTCTGTGTGTATATCCAATTTTCTAACACCACTTGAGACTGTCCTTTCCCTAAAGCATTTTCTTAGCATCTTTGTCAAAGGTCAGTTGGTTGTAGTGTGTGAGTTTACTTCTAGGTTCTCTGTTCTGTTCCATTGTTTTTTTTTTTTTTTTTTTAATGCCAATACCATTGCTGGTTACTGCAGCTTCACAGTGTATTTTAAAGTCAGGTAGTGAAATGTCTCCCACTTTGTTCTTTTTGCTCAATGTTGCTTTGGCTGGCTGGTTGGGTTTTTTGTTTGCTGGGAGCCATTAGCCAAGTAGGTATGACAATTTCCTTGCCAGCGTACCCCATGTTGCTGACATGTTGCAGCGACATTGAATGTAGGTGACCTTGCTCAAGGACCAAGGCAGATTAGGGTGTTCCCGGTTTAAGATAATCGTGTTTAGGGCGTTCCCAGTTTAGGTTCCAGGTTTAAGGTTTAAGATTATTCCTCCTGGGAATAGGGCGTATCCTGCTGCCTGAGTTCCCCTTGAGTTCTCACGGGATTCAGACAGTATATTTTGGAGATAGAAGCCCAGTGGAGTTGGATTTGGGCAGAGAACGTGGATTTCCCCAGAACGTGATTGTAGACGGCTGGTGTGAGTTCGGGAATAAAGAGTTGCTGTTTGAATCTACAAGCTGTGTGGTGGCTCGTGATTTTGTGCCCAGCCAGACTGTGGCATTTGTGCCCAGCCAGACTGCGGCATTTGTTGTTGTTGTTGTTGGTGGTGATGGTAGGTTTTATTTGTTATTCTATAAAAAATTTAGGATTTTTTTAGTTCCATGAAGGATGTCAGTGTTATTTTGGTAAGGGTTGCAATGAATTTGTAGATTGCATTGGGCAGTATGAACATTTTAACAATATTGATTCTTCCAATTCAAGAACCCAGGATGTCAATCATTTTTTTTTTTAGTTCTTATTAGAGATTTTTTTCACCTCATGGGTTAAAATTTATCCCTTGGTTTTAGTTTTGTTTTTGTGGTACTGGGGATTGAACCAAGGGCCTCAGGTGTGCCAAACAAGCCCTCTATCATTGAACCACATCCCCAGCCCCTTGTTTTTTAGTTACTGTAAATGGAATTGCTTTCTTGATTTTTTTTGGATTATTCACTATTGGCATGGAAACATCACTGATTTATGTATTTTGATTTTGAATTCTACAACTTTATTAAACTTGTTTATTAATTCTAGTAGTTCTTTGGTGGAGTATTTGGGGTTTTCTACACATAGCATTGTGTTGTGTTCATACAATGACACTTATTATATATGGACTTTATTATGCTGAGGTATTTTCCTTCCACACCTGGTCAGAGGTTTTATCAGGAAGGGATGTTGAATTTTGTCACATGCTTTTTCTGTATTTATTGAGATGATCACATGATTTTTATCCTTCATTCTGTTGACATAGTGTATCATGTTTATTGATTTATATGTAGTGAATAAACTTTTTAATGTGCTATTGGATTCTATTTGCTAGTATTTTTTAAATATTTATTTCTTAGTTGTATACAATACCTTTATTTTGTTTATTTATTTTTATGTGGTGCTGAGGATCGAACCCAGGGCCTCGAATGTGCTAGACGAGCACTCTAACGCTGAGCTACAACTCCAGCCCCCAGCCACAAACCCAGCCCCTATTTGCTAGTATTTTGTTGAAGATTTTTACATGTATGTTTATCAGGGATATTGGTCTATAGCTTTGTTTGTTGTGTCCTTGTCTGATTTTGTAAAACGAGTTTGGAAGAATTCCTTCCTTTTTAGTTTTTTGGAATAATTTAAGAATAATTTTTTAAAAAAGGATTAGTATTCTTTAAATGCTTGGTAGGGATCTATATTTTATGAATGTATGTATGTATGTATCTATCTATCTATTTATTTATTTATGGTACTGGGGATTGAGCCCAGAGTGCTTAACCACTGAGTCACATCCCTATCCCATTTTAAAATATTGTATTTAGAGACAGTATCTCACTGAGTTGTTGAGGCTGGCTTTGAACTCAGGATCCTCTTGCCTCAGCCTCCCAAGCAGCTGTGCTGGGTGGGATCAATCTATCTATTTTTATAGTCCATAGGCTTTTAATTTATTTTTACATTTATTATGTCAGGAATTCATAGGGAATAGGTTCCAGCAGTACATGCTCCTTTTGTTCTCACAAAATGTGCTTCTCTAGATGGAGCAGGCTGGTGCTGCAGCTGAATCCAGTTACCTTTCTCTTTAGATTCCTTCTTTTTCTGATCATTTTCCTTCACGTTTCAGGAAGCTGTCCTGGCTCTCGGGGTGCTTAATATGCTCAATACGTACATTAATTCTGTTGGCAGAAATCTTGCCCTTAACTTGATTATTCACAACAATGCCAACAGCATGGTGGGTAACATTGTAGACTCTCTCAGTTTTGCCATTATTACTTACATTTGTGGAATATTCCTTTTTAAACAGCATCCATTCCCTTTAATGTCTACAATATCACCCTTCCCGTAGATTTGCATATATGTGGCCAAAGGAACAACTCCATGTTTTCTAAAAGGCCTAGAGAACAAATATATCAGGTTCCTCTCCTCTTTACCTTTGTTTGTCATTTTGGTGAATTACTGGAAGATGGTGGTTCCAGCCAGAAGGCTTTATTTTTATATTTACTTTTTTCCAAAGAAGCCCATTTTATTACTTTCCTTATAGAAGTCCTGTTCTTTTCCATGGTGATTGATGTGCCTTTTCCACATATTCCAACCTTCCTTCTACCCATACTCCCCATGTCTGTTAAAGTGTATATAGAGATAGCAGATACATTTGTTAAGGGTTTTGCCTGATATCAACATTAGATTTCCAATGATTTCTTCTTTCAGGTACAATGTTGCAATCCATTCATTCTTCTTCCAGTCTTTCCTCCTCCTCCTCCTCCTCCTCCTCCTCCTCTCCCCCCATACAGGGCCTACATTTAGAGTGGTTTTTCAGTTTCCCAGAACCCCAATTTTGTCATATATTCCAACCATGAACCACTTTCCAGAGCAGAAGGGTGAGCCTCATACAGATTAATCCTGGAACACCCAGAGGCCACGGAAATCCAGCCCCACAAGCTCTACCCCCCCCCCCCCCCCCAAGAGAACTGCCATTGCTCTGAACTCTCAACACACGCCTAGCTCAAGAATGAGGGCTAGGCGTGGCTTTTAAGGAGATGATTTCAAGGACCATTCATTGGCCTCACATGGGTACTAAGCTGGAGGTGGCCATCTTGGCCTTATCAGGGTCTGTATTTTTAAAAGCTTCAACATGGACAATAGTAATAAATTATGTTTTTGTGCTGAGGATCAAACCCAGTGCCTTACACATGCTAGGCAAACATTCTGTCACTGAGCTACATCTCCAGTGGTAATATAATCTGTTAACTGCACATCAGGTGATTGATTATCCAAGGAGTCACCCCTCTCTACCAACTTTAGCTATTTTAAATAATGAGAACTGAAATTTAATATTGCCATGTGCCAGCAAATACTATCTAAATAGAAGGTCCCAATGGAAAGTTTGGTTTAAGGACTATATCTGAGTACCTGGAAGAAACCCTTTCACAACTGAATTAATGCATACATTGTCAGACAATTAGACAATTAGTGTTATGTTCTTGGTTATCAAGAATACTCATGTAGCTTTGGGATTTTAAATTGGTGAATATTCATGATGTGTGGAAAAGCATGATACACACACTACAATCTTAGTCACACAACATGGGATATGTGTATGTACATGTACAACCTGGAGGGACAAGTCTAGCTAAGTTGCTTGTGACTGGATGACTTTGTTCTTTGTGTTTTTATTTTTTCTGTAATGCACAATTAGCTTTTAACTTAAAAAAAAAAAACACCTATTTTTTAAAATGAATATTATGCAATATTTTAAAAGATCCTTGGGCCATTTCTTGTCCAGTCTTTATGAACACAGAAGGTTCTTGGGAGTGACTTATAATTTTAGAAACCACACTAAAGGATTATTTTTTAGACACCTTCAAACCCAAACACCAGATTTTTTTTTTTTTTGGTGTGTGGTGCTAGGGACTAAACCCAGGGTCTTGTACATGTGAGCTCTACTAATTGAGCTATATCCCCAGTCAGAGTTTTGAATGATGTTATAAAAGTAAACACAAGTTATATATTATAGCACAAATTGACAAGGAAAGGGAGTTGGCTACCAGGCAAGGAGACAGAAGCAGCGTTAGAGATTGGATAATGGCAAGTAGCCAGAACCAAGGAGATGGAACCTTCCAAGAAAAGTAGAATCTAGCAGATGACTAAACCCAAGAAGTCTGAATGTATAAAGTATGACCTTAGCAGAAATATTAATGCTACTTAGAGCTCTAAAATTACAGTGTTCCATAAGATCCTCAAGAGAGTGGGCTAATTTTGTTTCCTCAAAGATTTGCAAGAAATGTTGAGTGGATAGCTCTTAATGGTTAGATTAACTTCAATTTGCAACATGTGAATACCTGTGTCTGGCCAAAAACAATGTTGTTGTAGTCTAAATCTTTATCTCTTCAGCAAGACTAATTCCAAATTGCAAATATACCCAATAGGATTACTTTCTAGGAGTTGGGAAATTTCTGTCCCATGTTTTAAGAGCAGACAAGAGGCACCTCACAGTTACAAGTAACGGACATTTCATGCTTCATTTTGCACAAATCTATTTAATGGAAATAGATGGCAGGATGTCCACAGTCCACTGACCTGTCAACACTAGGTGGAGAAGAAACCACCATCATTCTTTCGGGAGTAACCGCCATTGGTGGCTGCTGTATGAGGAGACACTGGAGAAAAGAGAAGAGGGATGAGCTTGAATTTTTAATCAGCAGTACATTATGGGAACTATAGATTTTTCACAATAGCTGGAAAACTGGCATATGAAGGACTGATGGGAGGTATAGTTCTACTCCCAGGTGTCTTCCCTGCTGAAAATGTTTATTGCTTAAACCTAAGGCTCACCTGAGAGGCTCACCTGAGAGTCTCTGAAAAATTGAATAAATTTCCTAGCTCTACAGTCAACATGTCCCCTGGTATTAGTGTGATATTTACCAATTTAATCACTGCTTTCCAAGACCCTCAGTAATCCCTGATCTTCCCTGCCAGCCATTAGCCTCAAATCTGATTCTTGGGTCCATTCAGGAAGACTTGCACTATCTCATCTGCCCACTCAATTTTCTAACCCTCACCTATGGATCCCTGGACGCTGTGGATACATTCCTTCTTAGGATTAATCCAGTGTCTGATGGTCCAGGAAGTGATGGGGGGTGGAGCAGGAAGGGGTAAACATTCCCCAGACAGGCACTTGGTTCTAGAAGATGGTGTGGGGCAAACAAAGGAGAGTAATCAGAGAAAGATGAGGAGAGAAAGATAATTGCCAAGACCTCAAAAGTAAAGTAGACAGGGCTGGGGCTGTAGCTCAGTGGTAGAGCACTTGCCTAGCATGTGTGAGGCACTGGGTTCGATCCTTAGCACCACATAAAAATAAATAAAATAAAGGTATTCTGTCCGTCTTCAACTACAAAAAATAATTTTTTTTAAAGTAGACAAAGCGTCTTTTTTCCCTTTGGAATTAATGAAAAGTTTTGCTCATTTATACAGATGAGTACAATCTTGGATGGTTTCTGTTCATTTTAGACAATTAAAATACAGAAAGTAATTGTTAATTGTGCTGCTATGAACATCGATGTAGCAGTATCCCTGTAGTACGCTCTTTTAAGGTCTTCGGGGAAAAGTCCAAGAAGGGCAATAGCTGGGTCAAATGGTGGTTCCATTCCCAGCTTTCCCAGGAATCTCCATACTGATTTCCAGATTGGCCGCACCAGTTTGCAGTCCCACCAGCAATGTACAAGGGTACCCTTTTCCCCACATCCTCTCCAGCACTTGTTGTTGTTTGACTTCATAGTGGCTGCCAATCTTACTGGAGTGAGATGGTATCTTAGGGTGGTTTTGATTTGCATTTCTCTGACTGCTAGAGATGGTGAGCATTTTTTCATGTACTTGTTGATTGATTGTATGTCCTCCTCTGAGAAGTGTCTGTTCAGGTCTTTGGCCCATTTGTTGATTGGGTTGTTTTCTTATTGTTTAATTTTTTGAGTTCTTTGTATACTCTGGATATTAGGGCTCTATCTGAAGTGTGAGGAGTAAAAATTTGTTCCCATGATGTAGGCTCCCTATTTACCTCTTTTATTGTTTCTCTTGCTGAGAGAAAACTTTTCAGTTTAAGTAAGTCCCATTTGTTGATTTTTGTTATCAACTGGCCCTTCAATAGATGAATGGATAAAAAAAATGTGGCATTTATACACCATGGAGTATTACGCAGCACTAAAAAATGACAAAATCATAGAATTTGCAGGGAAATGGATGGCACTAGAGCAGATTATGCTTAGTGAAGCTAGCCAATCCCTAAAAAACAAATACCAAATGTCTTCTTTGATATAATGAGAGCAACTAAGAACAGAGCAGGGAGGAAGAGCAGGAAGAAAAGATTAACATTAAACAGATAGATGAGGTGGGATGGAAAGGGAGAGAAAAGGGAAATTGCATGGTAATGGAGGGAGACCCTCATTGTTATACAAAATTACATATAAGAGGTTGTGAGGGGAATGGGAAAATAAACAAGTAGAGAAATGAATTACAGTAGATGGGGTAGAGGGAGAAGATGGGAGGGGAGGGGAGGGGGGATAGTAGAGGATAGGAAAGGTAGCAGAATACAACAGTTACTAATATGGCATTATGTAAAAATGTGGATGTGTAACGGATGTGACTCTGCAATCTGTATTTGGGGTAAAATTGGGAGTTCATAACCAACTTGAATCTAATGTATGAAATATGATATGTCAAGAGCTTTATAATGTTTTTAACAACCAATAAAAAAAAAAAAATAAAATACAGAAAGTACAGATAGATGTAAAAACAGAGAACTTTGTGCACAAATTGGTAGCTATCAGTGACATTTCACGTTGTATAACTGGATGGCAATCTACCAAAGAGGGTTTCTACCACTTACTTGTGGGTGTCCTGGATAGTCTCCTGGTGTAACAGGATCTCACTTTTGTTCTTGAATGCCCCACTGTGGTGGTCATACAAGGTGGTTAAGCGGAAATCCAGGTCATCCTTTGGTATCTACAGGGGAAGTCAGTTCCCCCAGGGTTAACTTGGTCACCTGTGCCTCCATTTTAGCCAAGTTCTATTGTGTTCGTGACTATTCCCCAGAAATATAATGTTGGGCCTGAAATCTACCAACTCCTTATGACACTAAATTGTCGTGCATGATGACTTCCTAATTTGTCAATATGAAATTGTCTCCCTTGGGCTGGGGCTGTAGCTCAGTGGCAGAATGCTTGCCTAGCACATATGAGGCACTGGGTTCAATCCTCAGCCCTACCTAAAAATAAATAAAGGCATGTTGTCCATCTACATCTACAAAAAAAAGAAGAAGAAAAGAAATCGTCTCCCTTATGATTACTTTCAAGGAGTGGTGACATGGCAATATTGTCCTTGAATTTGGCTTAATAAACTTGACCTTATATTCAGTTCTTGTTTTAATAAAAAGAATATAAGAAATCTGGTAAAAATGACTTGTTTCAGATAACTGCCTGGAGCAAAACCCAAGCCTTGTGACTTGATAAATTGGTTTTGGATTTGGTAAGATCTCAGACTGGGGCCAATAGGAAAGATGATGAAGCAGTCAGGTCAGGCTACCTGCATTATTAGCGGATATTCATGAGTCATAGGTGGACAGAAAGATAAGTAATATTTCAATGCTAAGTACCGTGGGATTAAAAAAATAGGCATCCCGCCTTATGGAGTTGATTGTGGGAGTTGAGCTGAGTCGACTCCAGGGTTCCAGTTGTTGATCAAGGTGAGTTTGGTTCCTGTGTGGCAATTTCTGCAAAAGAGAAAACACCCATGGCCTAGTTATAGAAAATCTTGTTGATATGGTAGCATCAGGGACATCTGCAAAAAGAAGAATGATGTGGGGTAAGACTCCTAGGTTTTCTTAGAACTGGAAGAAATGGGCCAGGAATACAGAGAAAGGAGTGAAATGGGATAGGGCTGGGTAAAGAGTAGGGAATAGGTAGGGAAAATGATGAGCTCAGGTTTTGGCGTCCTGAGTTTGAAGAAAAAGTGAGACTGCTAATTCATTTGGCAGGAAATCAGAAGTGTGCAACTTGGGAGGAGAGCTTAGAACAAAGTAATAAAGATCAGGGTTTGTCTGTATGCCTCAGTAGTTGAAGCCTGCAAGAAGTCTGACCAAAAGGGAGAGCCAGCTCTTGAGGATTGCATAGTATTATAGCTGGGAGTGGGGAAGGTGCCATGAGAAGCAATCTGGGGCAAAATCAGGAGTGCAACATTTAAGTAGGTGAGAAAAGCTTTCAGTAAGCAAGGATGTGTCATTCATTGTGTTAGGTTTGGATCTAGGTATGTCCCTCAAAAAGCTCATGCAGCAATGTTCAGAGTTGACAAGATTGGATTACGAGAGCTGTGACCTCATCAGTGGGTTAATCTGATGGATTAACAATTTGGATGGACTGCTGGGTGGTAACTGTAGGCAAGCTGGAGGAAGGAGTCTCTGGAGGCGCAGTTTGGCAATTATATCTCGTCCCTGGCTCCTTACTGTCCCTCTGCTGCTCTCTGGCTGCCATGAGCTGAGAAGTTTTCCCCCACCATACCCTTCTGCCATGATGTTCTGACTTACCTCAGGTCCAGAGCAATAGAGTTAGTCAACCATGGACTGAACCTCTGAAACCATGAGCCAAAATATAAATTTCCTCCCCTGAGTTGTTCTTGTCAGTTATTTTTTTGTCACAGTGATGGAAAGCTGAATAACACATATTGATTGAAGGCATGTCAGAAAAAAAACCCCGTTGAACAATAGTACTTTAAATAAGCCCCACAAGCATGAATGTGTAAATCACAAGTTGATTTCTTCATTACATATAAAATGCCATATTTTTCACCACTGTATATCCAGGATCTAGCACAGTGACCTAACAAATGGTATTCGAAAAATGATACTGGATGAATCAATGACTGAATTCCAGTGAGTATAACTACAGTGGATTAGAAACATTCAACTTATATCCAATGTTGTAACCTTTATTCCCCTCAATTCGGCAAAGAGTTGTTTGACTTAGCTCAGTTAGACCTTAATTGAACAGTAGTATTGAGCCCTGTCCTATCATTGACAGATGAAAACTGAAATGAAAAAAAACCCAGCAAATATAAAATATGCAAGAATAGGCTCAGATATCCCTTGCTGTGCGTTTGGGCAGCTTTCCTCCCACTCTCTTTGAAGTCTGCACGAGGCTTGTCATCTCTATCAGCCTAAGAATGAGATTGCCTTTCACTGAGAAAGTTGAGTCTGTCAAGCACAAAGGCCACCTACGTATTCACTTTCCTTCCTTCACAGGGAAAGGGAGCCCATTTTACTCAAGAGTAGCCTCCCTGGACCCAGACCTTCCCTGTGTGTGTGCTTCAGAGACCTGTACCACTTGCATCTTCCCCCGCCCCCCACCCTGTACAGGTATTGAACCCAGGGACACTTAACGACTAAAACCCAGCTAGTTTTATTTTTTATTTTGAGACAGAGTCTTGCTAAGTTGTTCAGGATCTCACGCTACATTGCTGAGGCTGGTTTTGAACTTGTGATTCTCCTGTCTCAGCCTCCTAGCCGTTCGGATTACAGTTGTATGCCACTGCACTTGGCCCCTTCTCTTCCATCTTGCCTCCCATTCCTTTATCATGCTCCAGCTACCATATCATGCTCCATCTTCTCTACAGAGCCAGACTTCTTCAAGAAGATGACTACCTTCACTTCCTCCCCATTCCCATCCCCTCTGCTGTCCCATGCAGTCTGGCTTCTGCCTCCAGCACCCACTGAAACTGCTCTTGGTGATCAAGGATCTTTGTGGCTAGATCAGGAGAATCCTTCCTCATTTTAATTGATTACTGTGGTTTCTGGCACGACAACTCTGAATTTTCTCAAATGTTCTCTCCATCCTGTGAGTTCAGCTCCTCTTGGTTTGCTTATGGCTTCTATGTCTCAGTTTCCCTCTCTCTGGCCTAGACACAGTGGTATTCTCCAAGGTCTAGTGTCTGCTTTTCTTTTTCTCACATTCACTGGATGAGTTGATTCTCTCCCATGGTTTCAACTACCATATAGATACTGTGTCTCCCAATTACATCTTCAGTCCAGAACTCTCAATCCTGTTGCCTACAACTAATCTCAACAAAAATGTTCCATAGGCACCAGAAAAACAACATCTATACAATTGCCTCAATCTTTCTCTCCAAACCTGTTTCCTTAGGACACCTCATTTCAGTGAATGGTAACAAACTATCAGAACCTAGGAGTTATCTTAGATTGGCCTCCTTTCCTTGGACCCATATCCAGTCAGCCACCAAGCCCTATCCATCGTATCCTTTACATCTTCCTCAAATCTGCACCTTATGGCCACCCCCTACATCACTGCTACAGTGATGTAGGTCCACTGTTTTTCCTCATGGAAGTCGCTGACCCTGCTTTCTAGCTGATCCCTCTTGTCTCAGTCCAGTTCTACCCAATCCACTGTCACATGTGTTTTCTAAAACACCATCTGATTGTATCACTCCAGTGCTTTAAAATCCCCCCGTGACTCCCACACATCGAGGATGAAATCCCAATCAATTAGCATTGTGTTCACAGTACTCAAACCACCAAGGTCACTTCCCCAGCACTGATCACTCGATGCTTCCATTTCACACGGGTACTTCAGCTCTTACAGACTATGATGTTCCCTAAACAGGCCAACCTCTCTCTCCTTTCCATATATACATCTGATACTTTCTTTTCCTTGAATGCCCGATTCTTGTTTCTTTCCTTCTGATTAACATTCTGTCTACTCCTTCACCAGCCCAACTAACTCATAATTGGATGTCAAAATTCACCTGCTCTGGAAAGTGTTCTTTCAAGTTACTGGTTGTCTGGGTACCTTACATATAACTCTGTCACAATACATGTGTCATTGTGCAAGCATTTTTGCTGTTGCTGATCTCTTTTCTTCTAGAGTTTCTTGAGAGCAAAAGCTCTATCTAGTTTATCTATATGCACTAAGTATTTATCAGAGTACCTTACACATCTGGTATTTAATAAATGTTGGATAAGAGGAAGTTCTTTGATATTGTCATTAAGCCTAAGTTACCATTTAATTACCTTTTCACCTCTTCAAATAGCCCAAACACTTCTCCCAGAAAAGATCCTCTAAATTCCCAGATCTCTGACCACATCATGCTACACACATGTACACACAGACATATTCTGGCATTAACCAGAAGACAGAGACTGTGAAGACAGAAGTAGGAAGCACAACCTGGTGTCTTTCAGAGAACTCTCTCCTACTTCCTATATCATTTCTCCTTAGAGAACAGCTTTCCAAACAAGGGAAGAGGGTAGCTTGGTGGAACCTGAGCCCCAATTATTTGTACTAATCCCTACTTTGAGCTGCAATAACTCCTTGTTCCTCTAGACTAGAACCGTCCTTCCCTCTGCTCAATGGCACTTTCAAAATGTCAGCCAACCTGAACGTGGGGACCAGGAGACAAGGCCAGAACCGCTTTCTCTGGTACCGAACTCAGTGGCCTCACCAGAGTTCTTCATGTTACCATCTCTGCCCCTCACATCAACAGACTTTCGGCAACCCTACTGGGAGTTGGCGCAAGAAACTTTGGAAGCCTTTGCATACGCATTGTACCTTAGAAGCCGGCAGTTTTCCCAAGCGGGAGTCGTCGTTATCTAATGTACGTTGTTGGAAAGAGTCCCGGGTGGGAGGCATGCTTAAAAGTTGAGTGAGAAGCTCTTATTAGGATGGGAACCCGAGCAAATGCAGTACAGTCTTGCTCGCGGAGGATCCCAGGTCCCAATTGTTTGGAACGCCCAGTTTCGGTTGCCCGGCAACTGCTCCTCCAACTATGACTGAGATGAATTCCTTCGAGAGAGGCGCCACCTGGCGGCTGAACTTGGGAGGCCCTTAGAGGGGAAGCTGCTGGGAATGCCTAGGAAAGGGGCCGTCGCCGAGCTGCCTGGAAGCCCTATCCTAGATCTGCCCTCCTGAGCCTCAGTTGAGGAACGCCGGTATCTCTCCGTACAGGACTTCTGCAAAAGATGTCAGTTGCGGAAAGAAGCCCTAAAAGATGACCCAGAAGTTTCCTTCTCCCTCTCACTTAATAAATGGCTTCTTATTTTCAAAACAGCGAGACAATTAGTGATGTCAAGGGACCCAAGAGCCCACGTGTGGTGCTTGGAAAATTGCCGGCTAAGGCAAACTCCTTGCTTGTACTCGGTCTAACTGTGCAAACCTCAGGGTTGCTCAAAGAGTCGATTGTAAATACAAGGACGGGTGGATGAAAGATCCCCAGAAGTGGTTTTTGCAGTAGGTCATAGGTATTGGGGCCAGTCTTTTGGGAGATGCCTTTTGGAAGGTAGAGATGGCGTCTCAACCTTCTATGGTTTCACATGCCACGTTTGCAAGACTAAAGTTACTCAGAAATAGCCCCTGTCCGGGAAGGGCTGTAGAAAACGGGAATCGTTGGCGGTGGCTTGGAGGATGTTTTCTATCGCGTGGTTTACGCGAGCCCTGCGCCCGCCTGTTGGGCCGGTGGCGTGCCCGCGCGTGTGCATTCTCACCCCGCTCGTGCCAGCGGCGGCGGTTGTCATGGAGATCGGCAGGTGAGCGGCAGAGGCGCGCGTGGTCCCTGCCCCACCCGCGCTGAGCGAGAGAGGATGCGGTTGTCAAGGCGACGTGGATAGGAGGAGAGGACGGAGGGAGGAGGAAGGATGGGCGGCCTTCGCGTAGCCGCAGGGAGGTGACTGAAGCGAGCCCAGCCCCTTGCATCCTCCCCCTGTCTACCTCCCTCCCCTTTTCTTTCCGCCTTCTGCCAGCTGAAGCAGCCGCCGCAGCACCTGAGCCGCTACTGCCGCTCGCTCAGGACAACGCTATGGCTGAGCCCGGTCACAGCCACCATCCCTCTGCCAGAGGCAGAGGAAGAACTGAGAGGCGCACATTCCGGCTTCTGTGGCTGCTGCTCTGGGCTGGGACCGCCTTCCAGGTGACCCAGGGAACCGGACAGGAGCTTCACGCCTGCAAAGAGGTACTGTCCACCTCTCAACCCGATCCCACTTTTGCTTAGAAAGATCCTGGATCCAGGCAGAGACCTTGGGGACCCAGGCACAGTTTCAGTAGACCACAGAGTTTAGATTTCTTTGGGGATGAGGCATGGGGGAGGGAAGAGCAGCAGGCTGGCATCATGGGGAGGCCAGCCCACTGGAGGACTCACGAAAATAGATCACCCTCACACAGCTTGGGGTGCTGAGATCAACGAGAAAGGGCCCAGCTCCAAGAAGTGGAGTGACCAGGGTCCCTGGACTCAGAATGAGTGAGCAAGAAAACATGAATTGTTTTCCAGATGGGGTGAAGTTGCCTATAAAGTGGTCGAAAACAAAAGATTATGTACATTGAGGCAAAATAGAAAGAGGAAAGGCAGCTAGTGGAATAAGAAAGGAGTTAGAGAGGGGTGTGGGGGGGAAAGTAGTGGACTGAAGTAGTAATTTTGTGGTTTAATCATACTTTGAAAGGTGGATGTGAAGGTGAGAGATGTTTGAGAGGGACCGTGGGCTCCCACCAACTCTCTGGTGTCATATTAAACACCCAGCTACTTTTTGGGCTGTTAAATGTATCGTCTTTACAGCCTTGCCGCCCCCCAGCATACTTTGTTTAGTGTTTAGGACATTCCACCTTTATCCATATTTTAAGTTTTTGTATATCAAGTTTCTGCCAATCTCTACTCTCCTTCTCTGGACATCTGCTAACATATGTCATAAGTCTTTTTCAAGGTATTTTTCAAATGTTGGCATATTTCAGACAATAGGCAATGAATGAATGTCTTCCAACCAAAAATGACTTCTGAAAATCCTTTGTGGAGAGAAACAAAAAGGCATTAGGAGTAATAATATTCAGTAATTTCTATATTATTGAAATAATAATTTCTATATAATTGAAAGAGCTCTGGGTAGGCTCTTTTTAAAAAAACCATATGGTAGAGGCAATGATAAAATATTTACAAGAACAATGTTGGGGAAGGCAAAATAAAAGTTCTGTTATCTCTGTGAAATGTGAAAGACTTCAAAATACATCAGAGTCCAGCCCTGTAAAAATAATCCCAAATGTAAGTCTTAACTAAGATTTTAAGAGGTTAAAAAATATTCTTTATATTTGTTGGTTTGTTGGTGTTAACTGATTATCAATAACAGTTCCATCCAGTATGGAGATATATATCTGTATATATGTCTCTCTCTCTCTCTCTCTCTCTCTCTCTCTCTCTCTCTATATATATATATATATATATATATATATATATATATATCAGTTTATATAATTATGAAGGTGTTCTGAGCACTAAATTGTCTACCACATAGAAAATCATGAGGAAATGAAAGGGATTTTTGCGTGAATAAAGATATTTGGCTTCAAAGACTCATAAATATGTCAAACATGACCCCAGTCAGTGGGATTTTTGACAACTTTCATTAGTCCCTATAACGACTTGCCCCAAGCCATCTACTTTTCTACCACATCACTTTATGACATGTTGTAAAGATGTTTGGGAAGAGGATAATACTGTTAGCTCTCTGGCCTTTCTAGCCTATGGTCTAACCAACTAAAATAGAGTCCAAACAAGCTCACTTGCCTAAGAATAAAACACTATCATTTCCTTTTGTGGAAAATTACCAATTCTTATTGAGATCTTGCTTAACTATGGAGAATATGAAATATTGAAGACATTAAACACTTTGTGTCATCTTGGTTTGGAGGGAAGGAAAAATATAGATATTTAAGAACTCTAATTTGTGTGCAGATTTTGCCTTTAGTCCTGTTTAAATAACCAGTATTTGCTTAAGCAAATGGTACTACCACAAAGAGTGAGATTAAGGCAGTATAAAGGTGTGGAGTTCAACATGCCAGGAGTCCAGTCCTGTTACTTGCCATACCATTTTTGGTTCTGTAGAATGGGCATTACAGTAAGACCTGCCTTAGATTGATTTGAGGATCAAAGGGAAAAAGTAACATCTAAAACACAAAATAGTTACTTAACCCTTTTCCCTGCTCAGCTTCTTGGCTAGGAGAGATCCATACCTCATGCCAGGCTGGAAATTTCTTAGGAGCAAGCTCATTGGCCACAGGCATCAACAAGTTCTATTTACACTCTCCTTGAGCAAACAGTGGCTGCTGAGCACCCTCCATGCCAAAATAATAAGGAAGAAAATAAACCCATTATTACAGTATTCTTCATTTGGCAATATGAACTGATCCAACAAGTTTGGGGGCTTCCAACCCCCAAATGGGGAAAAACTAGTCCAATGTAGACTAGCCCATCTCTGTTCTTAATCTTCATATAAATTTCTTGTGAGCTTGTGTTGGGTGTTAATGGCAGGGACTCTTTTCAGGCCAAGGCTAACCCTAATGACAATAATGCTATATATAGTCCATCTTCGAAACACCTCTCTGGATCTAATCAGGAAAAAGAGAGGTTTAGCTTGAGGCCTAAACTGAGGTGGCAAAGAACTGGGAATTGTACCCTGCTGGACGTGTGCTGGAGCTTGGCGTTCTTTTCACAGTTTTACAATAATCAGGGTCACCAGTGGAACTAAACATCCTGTATGATGTTTGTCTTCATGAATCATTTCTTTAACCTGTGCTAGCTCAGGCGAAGTGCTAAGAGCCAAAGGTCTGTTTTCCATATTACAATGGATCTAAATCAAATGAGAGAGGAATAGAAAACTGCCTTTAACATGATCTCCCTTGTCCTGAGGTTGAGTGCTAATTGCCCCCAAAGGGACTTCCCAATCTATATTGAAAAGCTCTTGGGGTTGAGCAATCTGGAAGACATGGATTGGAATAAATTTTTTTGAGTGAGTGATGATTCTGCCCTTTACTAACAATGCAAGTCAATTAACTTTTGACTGTCTTGGATTCCTGATCTGTAAAAGAAGGATGGTGATACCTATCTCACAGGGATGTTGTAAGGATTAAATTAAATTGGAGGACACATGTAAAGAGTTTACTGCATACCTTGACATATCACAGGTGCTCAAGGAATATTGGTAGACAGAAAAGTTAAGCACACAAATAATGACCCATAAATGATGACATAAGTTTAATGTGTGGTCACAATGCAGGGTGGTAGGAGAGAGGCGGATAGGAAAAGAAATAAGAGTTGGGCCCGGCGCCTTTGCACACTCCTATAATACCAGCAACTTGGAAGGCTGAGACAGGAAGATGGCGAGTTCAAAGCCAGCCTCAGCAATTTAGCAAGACCCTAAGCAACTCAGTGCTCAGTGAGACCCTGTGTCTAAATAAAATATTAAAAAGGGCTGGGGGTGTGGTTCAGTGGTTAAGACAAAAAAAGATAAAAAAAAAAAAAAAGAAAAGAAAAAGAGAACAATTATTAGTACCTTGACCTGCCTCTGTGATAATCAGTAGCATTTCAATGGGAAGAGATGGAGAAAGTGTGCTTTCTAACTAGAGGGAGGAGCCTGAGGAATGGTCCACTGGTGAACAGGCAGTTGATGCTGGGGATTGCAAGTAGACCGATGGGCTGAAATGTGGAATAACGTGGGGAACAATACAAGATGATAAAGTTGGAAAGTGAGAAACTAAGGGGAGAATCCCTGGAGGATTTCTGGCTGAGATAGCAGCCTGCTCAGAGTGAATTTTCATGAATAGAAAATAAATGTGGATGAGGTAGGTTGAAAGGTGAGAGCAGAGATGGGGTAAAGAGGCCAGTTCAGATTTTACTGAGGTCCAGGATGAGGTTAATAAAGGTACTGCACTGGGATGGTGATAGTGGGAAAAATGGAAATGTGTAGATAGGACAAAGGGGCTGATGGGAGGTTAGAAGATGCAACTGATTAGCTGAGGCATAGAGTGCTGGTGAGGGGCAAGTTGAGGATTTTTGTCAGGATTTTAGAGTGAGCAGTTAGTAGGAGTTCCTAGCCCAGATGCAGAAAGAACAGCATTAGAGAGCAAAGTGATCCCTTTTTTTTTCCTTCCAGCCTCCCTGGGATCAGCCCCTGTCGCAGGTGGTGAAATCCTGAGTCTTTGGCACACCCCTTCACTGTGTGATCGTGGTTTTTAGGTTTTATTTCCTTCTGTTTGGGTCTCACACATTAACTAAGGCTTGAACTCCACAGGGAAATGGGCAGATCTAGAAAACTTTCAGGGCCCCTGATCTTTTGGGAAATATTTATATAAGATTTAAACTGAGTCTTGTGGTTCGGGACCATCAAGTTTGGATGCTAAAAATACCTGCCATATTTGAAGAAGAGGGAGACCATTTATCATGAAGTACTTATAGGAGCAGGATTTCTGTTTTCGTTCACTATCAGAGAGGGCTAAGGAATAATACATTCTTGGGCTCTGAAGGCATTTAAGAAGACATTTTGTTTATTTTCCTGACTCAAGGTGAGGGTGTACCAAAACCAAACCAGACTGATAAGTATTAGACTTATTTAAAAATTTAAAAGTTACAAAATGGTGCATTTCATTGGTGCGTTGGAAAATATAGGTTACAAAAGGAAAGATGATAAAAACCGCCTATGGTTCCATCACTTGAACTATCATTTTTATGTATATACTTGTGAGAGAAAGAGGCAGATAATGGTACAGAGTGCGGGGTATGGATAAAACTGGCCGAGCTGGGTTCAGCTTCCAGCTCCTTCTCTTAGCAACTGACCTAGGGAAGTTATTTGATCCCTTCATGCCTCTCTTTCTACATCTTTAAAATAGGAATATTGGGGGCCAAGTATGTAGCTCAAAGGTAGAGCACCTTCAGTAGCCTGAATGAGGCCCTGGGTTATATCTACAGTACCACAAAAAAAGAAACAATGAATATTAATAACATTCACTTGATTATTATACAAGAGAGTTAATACATGCAACATGCTTGGGACAGTTCTTGGTGCATAGTAAGTGCTCAATAAATGTTAACTATTATTATATTTTTAGTGGAAGCATAATCAACTTTGTCTTACAATAATAAAAACTATTAATAATTTAAGGGTGATAGGAGTAGGTCTAATAATAAGTAGATGTGAAAGATATTCTGAGGAAAATGTTGGTGGAATTTGGTAAAGAGAGTCGAGGGGGGCACAGCACTCTAGCAGTGCTGCTCCACATGGTGGCCTCCAGCCACATGTGGAAAGGGAGCACTTGAAGTGTGGCTAGGACTTCTAAGAAAAATGGATTTTTAATTTCATTTTGATTAAGTGAAAGTTCAAATATATTCAATTAAATTATTGAAAACCCTTTAACTGTGTTTGGAACAGCCTGGGTATATGAATCTACTTTCTCAACTGTCAACTTTATGAAATCTAAATAGAGATCAGTATTTCCCATGTTGATTTAGTGTCTAGACTGAGATGTCCTATAAAATTTAAAAAATACACGTCAGATCTAGAAAACTAAATAAAAAAGAAAGAAAAGGACTGGGACTGTGGCTCAGTGGTAGAGTGCTCACCTCGCATGCGTGCGGCCTGGGTTCGATCCTCAGCACCACATACAAACAAAGATGTTGTGTCCGCCGAAGACTAAAAAATAAATATTGAAATTCTCTCTCTCTTTAAAAAAAAAAAAAAAAAAAAAAAATATATATATATATATATATATATATATATATAAAATAAATAAAATGAAGATGTCCACTTACAACTAAAAAATAAATATTAAAAAAAAGAAAGTAAAATAAGTCAATAATGTTTTATGCTGATTTCATGTCAAAATGATAATGTAGGCATTATCTAAGTAAGATATATTATTAAAATTAATTTCACCTGTGTCTTTTCACTCTTTAAAATGTGGCTGCCAGAAAATTAAAAGTCCTGAATATGGCTCACATTATTGTGGGACATTGTTGGCCTGGAGGTAATGGCTGTGCACATCTGGCACCTGCCTGATTCTCCCATTTTTAGCTACATTATTAACCTTTGCTTTTTATTTATTTATTCTTTTTTTTTTTTTTGGCACTGGGGATTGAACCCAGGGGTAATAACCACTGAGTCACATCCCCAGTCCCTTTTAATCTTGAGACAGCTCTTGCTAAGTTGCTGAGGGTCTCCTTCAGTTCAAAATTGGCCTCAAACTTGCAATCCTCCTGCCTCAACCTCCTGATCCACTGAGGTTACAGGTATGCACCACTGAACCCAGACCTCACCTTTTCATCTGAAAAATGGGAAAGATTTAGTTCTTGTCATTTATGGGATCACTGGGAGGATTAAGCAAGGTGATGTTTGGAAAATGCTTGGCAAAATGCATAGCATGTTTAGCTCAATAAATGTGCCTATTGCTATTTTATGATCTGCTTTTAACAAACTTTACAGGATCATCATTGAATGGTCTTGTATGACACCATTTTAGGGATGAACTGGAAGAACGACCCTGGCTACTCTCTAAGGCTAACCCTTTCACTTTGACCTCTGCCTTAGCTCCATCCCTTCTCACCTTCTCATGCAGGCCAGCAGTTCCTTCCATTCTCTGGGTCCTTCATTCTTCCCCTCTACGGAGTCATTCTTACTCACTTTCACGTGTGCTGCTTTTTTCTCTTATCTTAAAAAATAGAAAATTTAGGGCCAAGGAAGAGTGCTTGCTTAGCATGAGTGAGGCCCTGGGTTGGATCCCCCAGCACTGTAAACATAAACAAACGACAGAAATTGACGCCTCTTGATCATTAATATTTTATATTGATTGTCAAAATGATAATGTGGGCATTAAGATATATTATTAAAATTAATCTCCCTCTAGTTGTCATTCTGTGAAAGTGTTTCCCAATTAGAGCAAAATTGTGTATAATTACTGAAAAATCTTGTGTATAATTACTGTCTCCAAATCTCCTCCCTCCTTCCTCTTTTGAATACCTTCCCCATTAACTTCCATCCCTGTGATTTCCCCAAAACTGCTCCTGCTCAGGTCAATGGTAATCGCTCAGTTTCTATTAGACTTCATCTTCCAGTCTTTGATAGAGTTATGATCACTCTCACTTCCTGGGAACACTTTCTTCTCTTGGCTTCCAGGACACCAGGACTGCTTTTTGGATTTATTTTGTTTTACTACCTCCCTGGTGGCTCTTTTTTTCTTTGTCTCCTTTATTTTTTTCTTCATTGCCTTGAACTCTAAAAGCAGCAGTTTGGTGGGGGTGGGGGTCAGTCACTGAACATCTTTATACCTCTCTTTCCAACCTCTTCTATTTTTATTCCTTTGATCTCGAAAATACATCATGGCTTTGAATATCATCTGTAGGTTGATGGCTCCCAAATTCCTACTTCCAGGATGGACCTTGTCCCTGAACCCCAGCCGGGTACAGCTACATCTATGACTTCTCTAAACTACTGTTGGGTTGGCAGCTCAGATTTGCCATGTCCAAACATCTCATCTCCCCACCACCATCAAACACACCTCCCAGAATGTTCCTCACCTCAGCTAATGGCATCCTCTTCCTTCCAGTTGCTGAGACCCCCGAATCCTCACTCCTCTCTCCCTCCTTCCTTCATCCAAATTAATCAGAAAATCTTACTAGCTCTACCTTCAAAATACATCCAGAATTTAACAGCTTCTTATTGCTACCACAGTGCGGGACACCATCTCCTCTCACCCTCAAGATGGCAAGAGTCTCCTAACTAGTTTCTTTGCTTCTACCCTATTTATTGTTTAATGTTTAGCCAGAGTAAACCTATTGAAAATAAGACAAGAATTTTGTTCTTCCTCTTCTCAGAACCTTCCAAAAGCTTGGAACCAATCCCTCACAGTGGCCTAGAAGACCCCTTCTCCTTCCCTCCAGTCTTATCAGCTTCCTTGTTATTTCTCAGACAGGAGGTACAACCTCCTGCCTCAGGACCTTGGCAGTTGCTGTTATTTCCATGTGATTTAATTCTCAGTCACCTTCAGAGTTTTGTCAAAATGCCATCCGGTTCCCTATCCCATTTTCTATTTTATTTTCTCCAGAATGTCTGTACTCCCTAACATACCGGATGTTTTACTTATTTCTATCTTTCCCCATTAGTATATGAGCTCCCCGAAAGCAGAGCTTTTTGTGTTTTATTTAATGGTGTCTCCTGCACCCCCAACAGTATCTGGTATATTGTGTGGCCTCAACAAATGAATTCAATAGATGATAGTATTCTACTGATAGGGGTTACTTAGCTGATGCCCTGTTGTTTACACTGAAGTTGTTTTGACATCTGGCTGTTATGAGGTGGACCTCTTTTTACACGTCCCTTTCACCACATTTATCATTACTTCCTTGGAATGAACAAAGTAATGGAATTGCTGGATTTTCAGGCTTTTCTTATCCATTTCTAAATTGCTTTCCAAAAGATTTTTTTTAAAGCTGCTTATTTTTACCAATAATGTATGAGAGATTTTTTTTTTAGAGAGAGAGAGAGAGAGAGAGAGAGAGAGAGAGAGAGAGAGAGAGAATTTTTTAATATTTATTTTTTAGTTTTCGGTGAACACAACATGTTTGTTTGTGGTGCTGAGGATCGAACCCAGCGCCCTGAGCATGCCAGGCCAGCGCACTACTGCTTGAGCCACATCCCCAGCCCCCAAGAGAGAGATTTTTTTTCCTACCACCATCAATATGTATTTTTTCCATCTTTACCAACTTTACAGTGCAAAAACTAATCTCATTGTTATTTAAATATTCTTTCATTTATTCCATTACTTTTGAACACAGCATTCATTTTCTACTCGTCTTCATTCACTGTTTAAATTATATTTAATTATATAATAATTGATATGTACCAAATATACACATACATAAGTTTTCAACCCACACCCAATTTAGGAACTAGAATGTAATCCACAATGGCAGAACTTCCTGGGAGTTCTTCTCCAGTCCCAGTCCCAGAGGCAACAGCTGCCCTGAAGTTTGGTTTTTCTGTTCTTTTAACTTTTTTATGTTTTTCATCTACATATATAGGTATCCTTCTATCTTATTTAATTTTGTTTAATTTTTACCTTTATAATAATATATCATACTTTATGTAATATTTGATTTTATAGCAAGGCGTGGTGACACACACATGTAATTCCAGCAACTCAGAAGGCTAAGGCAGGAGGACCACAAGTTTGAGGCCAGCCTCAGCAACTTGGTGAAGCCCTGTCTTGAAGAAGAAAAAAAAAATGATCTTCTAACTCAGTGTGAAGCTTCTAAACTCATTCATGTTATTGTATGTTAAAATACACACATGCACACACATACACACACATATATACATATATCTTTTTTCCTTTCTTTCTTTTTTGGTACTAGGAATTGAACCCCTGGGCACTTTACAATTGAACTACATTTTCAACTCTTTTTACTTTTTAAGACAGGGTCTCTAAGTTACTGAGGCTGGCCTTGAACTTGCAATCCTCCTGCCTCAGCCTCCCCAGTCCCTGGGATTATAGGCATTCACCACCGCACCCAGCTCTATGTTACTATATTTCATTCATTTTCAGTGTTTAAAATATTCCTTGTGTAAATATTCCACATATTTTAAATTCATTCTTCTGTTGATAGACACTTGAATTTCCAGTCTTCTGTTATTCCAAACAATACTGAGATGGATATTGTTGAGTCAGTCTCCTGGTACAAAGGTAACATTTCTCAGGGTCATGAGTCTCAAGGTATCATCATCTTAGGGTAGAATAAATAGAAGTTTTACTAGATAGGAGATAGCTACCACTCGGGCTCTCAGGAAAGAGTCCTGTGGGCACATCTAACCCTCCATGCTTCCCCTTAAAGTTTGCCTTTCCATTCAGGATGAATTGTAAAAAGAGAGGCTTAATGCTATCTTAGACACTGGAAGGACTAACTTCTGAAAAAAGGGCATTACCAAGAACTGTCTTGCCTCTAAGACATTTAGATAACTTCTGCAAATATGGATCTTGTTCATTGCCATTTAACAAGGGAAGTCTTCTTTGCCGGGGTGGTACTTACTTATTTTAAAGGTATTGTTAACTAGAGAACTTTACATTCTTAAACCAGATGTAGCTTCTCTGGCCCAGATAACCTTTCAAATGCAAATTAAAAAATTTATACTGGTTAGCTTTTGCTGTGTAACAAACCTCTCCAAGGCTTAGTGGTTTAAACAATAGCCATTGTTTAGCTCATAATCCTGCAATTTGACTGGGTGTTTCTTCTGGTCTGGTGTAGCATGGCTGATTTCTGCCGGGCTCCCTTATGTGACTGCGGTCACTTGGTGGGTTGACTGAAGTCTAGGTAATCTAGGATGGCCTCTTCAGATTTCAGCCTAGCAGTTAATAGCCTATTGGTGGGGGTGCCCATGTTTTTTTCTACATGGCCTCTCATTCTCCAGCAGGCTAGCTTAAACTCACTTATATGATGGTCTCAGAGTTCCAAGGCAATAAGAGCAAATCTCAAAGTGCAAGTTTTCAAGTCTATGTCATATTTCCTAATGTCTTAGTCAATACCTAAGTCATATTTCCTAATGTCTCATTAGCCAAAGTAAGTCATATGGCCAGACTCCTCTCCCCTTCCTCATCTTATTCCTCCTCTGGTACCAGGAATTGAACCCAGGGGCACTAAACCACTGAGCCACATCCCAGCCTTTTTTATGTTTTATTTTGAGACAGGGTCTCATTGAGTTGCTTAGGTCCTCACTAAGTTGCTGAGGCTGGCTTTGAGCTTATGATCCTCCTGTCTCAGATCTCCCGAGTTGGTGGGATTACAGGCATATGTCACCATGTCTGGCTCAGGATCTACTTTTGATGGGAGGCCCTGAAAAGACACACTGTGAATGAGCATACATATAAGGATGGAAAGAATTTGTTACTACTATTATAGTCTATCACTGTGAAACGCAGAGTTGATACAAATAACTAAGTGCTCATAGTTACAACTTTGGTTTGGTACTATGAAAAAGTGAAGGATATGATATGGGAACCTAGCTTATCATATACTACACATCTTTAATATCTTTCAGCATCTTACTGGAAAGATGGCATCTGAGAACTTTTTTTCAGTGCTGGGGATTGAACCTTGGGCCTCTGAAAACTTTTAGTTACTATTTCTGTTGGCATAGATCCCTACTTAAGGCAAATAGCAAGAAAATACACTGCATTCATGAAATATCACACACATGGCAAAGCATACAAAGTATTGATTTGGGAATAGGACTGAACTCCAAGTTTCTTGATTCCCTTTTGGTCTGTTGAATACTATTTTCAAGTAGCTTATTGTTTTTATAACACTGCTACCTTCTTACTCTAATTCAAAATATATAGACTATAAAAAGGACCCAGTACTTACCCAAAATTCCGTGAGTGACTACTCTCTCTGTAAACATTTGGTTATATCTTTCAGACTTTGCTTTTCTTATAGACTTTCTACACATTTATATTTATATGAAAATATATTTACACTGGTAGATATAAATATAAAATTATCCACAAGTGGGATCATACCACACATGCTATTTCACAGCTTACTTTTTGTGCAATGATATGCAGGGGACATTGCTATGTATTAAAAATGTAGGTCTAAGCTGGCTTCAGTGGCATACTCCTGTAATCCTAGCAGCTTGGGAGGCTGAGGCAGGAGGATCCCGAGTTCAAAGCCAGCTTCAGCAAAAGTGAGGTGCTAAGCAACTCAATGAGACCCTGTCTCTAAATAAAATACAAAATAGGTTTGGGATGTGGTTCAGTGGTTGAGGGCTTCTGAGTTTAATTCCTGGTACCAAAAAACAAACCAAAAATAATGTAGATCTAGAGGCTGGGGTTGTGGCTCTGTGGTAGAGCGCTTGCCTAGCATGTGTGAAGCACTGGGTTCAATTCTTAGCACCACATATAAATAAATAAATAAAAATAAAGGTCCATCAACAACTAAAAATATATAAACATATAAAAGTAAGTCTACTTCATAATTTTGAAGGCTGCATAGAGTTGTGTAGCATGTATATAATTTAATTTTTATAACCAACTAATTCAGATGGTTTCTAATTTCTCTTAACATAAATAATACTGAAGTGAACACCTTTGCATACATATTTGTAGCTCCATTTGCTTCAATTTTCTTTCCTTTTCTTTTTTTTTTCCTTTTGGCATCACAGATTGAACTTGGGGATACTTAACTACTGATTCACATCCTTGGCCCTTTTTAAAATTTTGAAACAGGGTCTTACTGAGTTGCTTATGGCCTCACTAAATTGCTGAGGCTGGCTTTAAACTCTCCATTCTCCTGCCTCAGCCTCCCAAGCTGCTAGGATTATAGGCATGCACCACCACACCTGGCTTCTATTATTTTTCAGTTAACTCTTAAATTATGTTTCTAGATATGGGGATTCTTTGACTAAAAGGCATATATATTTTATATTGTTCTATATTACTTAATTGCTTTCTTGGAGAAATTGCCCCGATTTTTAACTTTCTGTTAGTCTTGTACACACTTCCCCCTTTCCTACATCCTTTGCAATGCTAACAATCCTTTAAAACTTTGATAAATTAACAAGCAACACACACACACACACACACACACTTTCATTCTTGCTTAGTTCATAATGAGGAACTTCACATGTTTCAAAAAGGTACCCACTTAAAACTCCCAAGTGAACTAAGAGCTGTTCTAGAAGTTGTTACTGCAACTGAGAGAGATTTTTCTGGATCCTCCTCCTGCTGTTTCTGCCTCCCAGTGTGCAGTTTCTTGCACCAACCTGTATACACAATTTAGTATTTCCTAGGATGCTAAGAATTCATCTACATACCTGCAAACACACCAAGCAACACCAATAACAGTAATATAATCCTCTTGAGCAGTGCATTCTTCACTAATGATTTTTTTTTCAGAAGGAAGGGAATTAATTTACTCCTCAGCAGCATTATAAAAATCCATATGTAACCAAACATAATGGTCTCGCAAAGCCAACAAGCACAACCACAAGATAAAAAATGAAAAAAACCTTTTTGATTTGCAGCAAGTAAGAATGACACTGAGGATAACTTCCCAAACACAGGAGGCAAGGGGAACTGGGAAGAGTTCTGCATATCCATATTGGAAAGGCACGTCATCACATGTAAAGATGGGCACATTTCTGAGCATACTCAGTTTGAGATCATTCTGTTTCAATCATTGCATGTTCAAAAATGGCAGCTGAGAATGCACCTGGGGTGGAGAATTTAGCATTTATAATGAGACCATAATAAGCAAAGTTTATTCCAGGTCACCAAAAAATTGACTCTATGATCTTAACTGCTTAAACTGGTTTCTTGTGGTTTTCTCTGGAGGGTCTTATCTGAAAACAAACAAGTTGAAGAGATGTTAGCAGATGTTAGCTCCTTATGTAGAGGAGCAGCAGCTTCTTTCCCTACAAACACAGGTGCTTGACCCTTAAAGTTCCTGCCTAGCAAAGAACACCTATAACTTATTCTTATTTATTTATTTGTTTGTTTATATGTGGTGCTAAGAATCGAATCCAGTGCCTCATACATGCTAGGCAAGCGCTCTACTACTGAGCCACAATCCTAACCCCTATAACTCATTCTTAACCCTTTCAAATTTCTGTCAGCTGCTTCTCCTCCATCCAGCCAGGAGTAGAAACGGTCCACCTTGTCCATACTACACCTCAACTCCCCTCTCCTCTCTATATCTCCCCACCTTGTTGGTCTTCAGGGAGAAGCTGGTTTGGCCTGAAAAGCAGAGTTGATCATCACATATATCACTCCAATCTACTTGTAGTTATAAATTTGGTTAAGTGCTATGAAAGAAAACTGAAGGATATGATGAGAGATTATTACAAGGAGAGAATTTAGATGGAGAAGATTAATGCAGGCCTCTCTGAGAGTGAGTTTTAGCTGTGATCTGAAGGCTGTGGAGGATTTTGACAGGTGAAGATGAGGAAGCAGGCTCCCAGGCAGGAAGCAGTCTGGTGCTTAGGAATGGACAGATGGCCGGTTTGGCCAAACCACATAATCTTACCCTTGAAAAATGAAAACGTATATCCCCAGTTGGAAGACTCAAACAATTAAAGGAGGATGTGAGATTTTAATCTAAGTTTGGAGCATGGATTTTATTTTTAAAATGTTATTTGCTTTTTCATTATAAAAGTAACACATACTCAAAATAATAATTCACACTTATGAGTGTTCTAAGTGACCTACATGTATTAACAAATAATAAAATGTTAAACACATTTAGCCTGACAATAACTCTATGAGGTAAGCACTATTAATATCTTTCCCCCACTCTATCTCACATTATTCTTTTTCTTTCCTTTTCTATGTTTTTCCATAGCACTGTTTGCCATCCAATATATACTCTACATATACACATATGTATGCATGCACACACATATTTATTTTAATTGTCCATCTGTTCTGACGAGAATATAACTGCATGGAGGGCCAGTATTATTATATGCTGTCTTAATTTTTGTATTACTGTGCCTGCTGCAATAATGGGTACTTAACATTTTCCCTGACTAAAACCCCATTGTGTAGATGATGAAACTTAAGAAGTTATAGAGACATGAGCCTGTCTGTAGTTACTCAGCTTTAGCAAAAGGGCAGGAACTCAGGCAGCTGGATTTTTAGCCACCATACAATTTTCTGCCTGTGCCTGCCAAAGATACAAAAAGTACAAAGGTTATAGTCCCCAAAGGTTCAACATATTTATTCTTTTTGAAATGCTTTATGCCCGAAAAAGTACATCTATGTTTTTAACTTTCCATAAATAGCACGGGAGAATATTTGTCCCATTCTATATTTTACTGTTTTTATTGTTAGCTCTACCTCTTCTTTTATTTTTTAACATATATTTTTAGTTGTAGATGGATACAATATCTTAATTTTTATTTATTTATCTTTTATATGGTGCTGAGGATCAAACCCAGTGCCTCACACGTGCTAGGCCAGCGCTCTACCACTGAGCCCCAGCCCCAGCTCCATGCCTCTTTATTTTTAACAACTAAATTGCAATTCATTGTATGTTTATTCCATAATTTATTGAAGCTGAAACTTTTTGATGAATAGGTTGATTCCGTCACTTATATTATAACAATGCTACAGTGAACATCCTCCTACATATTGATGCAGCCTTGAGTCTATCTATGGAATGAAACATTAAAAGCAGAATTAGTGCCTCAAAGAGTAGAAGTGTTCATTGTTTCCTTAGGAGTGTGTCAGGTTGACAGCATGGAGTTTTAAAGACATCATTAGCTTCTCCCTGTGTAGGCAGCTGACAGGTTCTGGGGAGGCATTGGCTGTGAAGACGTACAGAAGAGCTCATTGTCACCTGGGATGACTGAGACAGGGAGGGCCCAGCAGAAGGCTGAAGAGCCTGTTGGCTTTATCAAGCTGCCAGCTTGTCCGAGTCAGGCAGGCAGTGGCTAATTCTGCCAAATTTCTTCAGAATAAGTTAAACTCATAGTTTTTGCTCCGTCTGTACTGTTCCTCTGGTAAGTTATAAAAATTGCGCGGCTTGTCACATTTCTTTCTTAAGCTCTCCTTCTATGTTATACCAGATAAAGAGCAGAACCGATAATTATAGTTAGTGCTTGACAGCTGCTGGAAAAAAAATACATTTTTCATACTTCCTAGGATCTTTATTCTTTAAATTCCTTTAAGTGCGAGAAGCCTAATATGGGGTTATCACCTATTTTTTAATCTTCAATTTGTCATGTATCATTAAAAGCATTTTGAAAAGATCCACAAGACTTGCATTGTGAAAAATAGATCGAACTTCACAGGCCCAGAAAATGGTTTTCTAAATCTGCATCTTAGTGCTGTTACGAAAAAAAAGGCAAAAATATATATATATATTGGACACTACTTGGAATAAGTCTGCATACTAAGCAGAGCATCCCTTTCTCACTCCATGCAAAACAGTTGTTGTTTTTTAAAGCTATTTCTGAATTAGAAAGGAAAGTGAAAATTGGCTTTTTGCTTGAAATTGATTATTTTGACCTCCAACCCCAATCACATGAAAATCTTTAAGAGAGTGAATAGTAAGCCATCAAGAGAAAAGATATAGACATCAATTATCTGCTCACCTGGCTTCGTACAAATTCTTATAAGAATGGTCTGGCTCTCGGTAGCATTTGGGGGAAAGTCAGGCATGTCAAGCCCTCAATTAGTTGCTCAGTAAATTTTTTAAAATGTATTTTTGTTGTAGATGAGCACAATGCGTTTATTTATAATTTATTTTTATGTGGTGCTGAGGATCGAACCCAGTCCTCTTAACTGTGAAGCAAGCACTCTACCCCTGAGCCACAACCCCAGCCCTGCTCAGTAAAATTTTGAATGAATAGGTCAATTTATTTCCATTGGTAAAAATATTTAAAAGATTGGTGTTAGAGCCTTCTTTTACAAATATTAATAAAACTATGTGGACCACCTATTAAGGAAAAGAAGTAAGGAGTAGTGCCCAAACATAAAATTAACAAAGGCTAGCAGGAAGTCAGAAGACAACAAAGAACCATGAAAAGAGAAAAAGCAGATTCTTTTAAAATTTTCATATATATTTTTAGATGTTGATAGACCTTTATTTTATTCATTTATTTATATGCAATGCTCAGAATCGAACTCAGTGCCTCACACACGGTAGGCAAGTGCTCTGCCACTGAGCTACAGTTCTAGCCCCAAAGACCCGTGGAGGGTCTTTGGCATCCAAATATCTGATGTAGGGAAGGGAAACATCTTTTCTTCTGACACAAGAAATTTCCTATTTACAGTTAAGCAATATAGCCGGTCACTTGATGGAGGCCACTTTGTCTCCAACATTCATTTCCTTCACCCTATATACTTTCTATTTTTTATCCTTTAGAATATTGACAAACACTGTCCAGATTGGTACCTGGTTCCGGAGAATAGGTATTACCAGAGTACTTGCAGTTTGAAAATATCCATGACCGATTTCCTCTAGAAATCATGTGTTATTGTTTTTTTTTCCCACCAAATACTTATTTTTTCTCTTATATTTAAAAACTTTAATCCTCTGAACTTTATAGCAATTCACTCACCAAGTATTTATTGAACATGATGGATTGATAATAATATAGAAGAATTATGTATGAAACCAATCCCCATGGAGCATACAGGGAACAAGCAGTTAGATGCAGTTAGAAATAGAGACCAAGTGCATGATGGGATGAGGTCAGAGAGGAAGGAGCCGTGAGAGGGCACAGCCTCTGGAGACCCGAGTCATATCCCAGGCGATGCTTCACTGGCTGCGACACTCAGGCAAATCGCTGAATCTCAGTGTCTCATTTAACAAAGGAGCACACCATGTTTGTTTAATTCAAAAGATTATTGTGGAAATGAGAAATAAGGCATGCACATTGACTATTTGTATTAGTTTCTAAGGTTGCTGGAACAACGTATCCTAAACTAAGTGGCTTAAAACAACTGTAATTTATTCTCTTGCAGTCCCTGAAGCTAAAAGTCAAAGTGTCAGTGGGGCCATACTCTCCCTGACTGCTCTAGAGAAGAATGCTTCCTGGCATCCTCCTAGCCTCTAGGGGCTACTGGCAGTCCTTGGTGTTTCTGGCTTGCAGTTGCAAGCGTCCAGCCTCTGCCTCCATCATTCCACGGAGTCCTTTCTGTCTCCACAGTGCCTAAGCACACTTGTCATTGCATTTAGGGCTCATCCTAATCAAATATGACCTCATCTCAGTTAATAATATCTGTGAAGTTACAGCTTCTTAATAAAATTACATTCTGACGTCACTGGTAGCCATGGATTTTGGAGGGACACTATTCAACCCACTACACCAGCGCAAGGTTTATACTCAATAAGTGGAGGCTATAATGGTTATCAAGTACCATAACGCTAAAGAGTAGAGAAAAATTGTGTGGGCTAGAGTGGTTAAGGAGATCTTCACAAGGGAAGAAGATGACTTTAAAGAAGTGGTAAAATTTAAATAAAAACTGAAGATGTAGTAGGTATCAGGTGGGAAGAACAGCATATCAGTATTTTAACAATAGAGTTATTAATCTTGTAAAATCAGATATTAGTGAGACAGAAATCTCCCATGGCCCAGTAGGAATTAAAAACTATAATCTTTGTATTCATGGATAAATGATTATATCAGTTTTCTATTACTTTGTAATGATTACCCAAAAACTTGGCAGCTTAAAATAACAAATATTAGCTGGGCATGGGGGTACACCTTGTAATTCCAACAACTTGGGAAACTGATGTAGGAGGGTTGCAAGAAGGAGGGAAGGAGAACATGTTTAGAAACAAGGTGGGAGCCAGGTTCAGTGGCGACCGCCTGTAATCCCAGTGGCTCAGGAGGCTGAACAGGAGGATCACAAGTTCAAAGCCAGCCTCAGCAAAAGCGACTTAAAATGACACAATTTAAAAATATGACTTAAAATTAAAAATGTAGGGGCTGGAGTTGTGGCTCAGGGATACAGCACTCACCTAGCATGTGTGAGGCCCTGGGTTCCATCCTCAGCACTACATAAATAAATAAAGCTTGTGTGTCCAACAACTACTAAAAATAAATAAATATTTTTTAAATGACAGATGCAAAAAGAATAATTAAATGAATATGTGAATGCTATATAAGCAACTGGATGGGACATTTGACCCTGAGCTTCCTGGTGAACAAAGTAAAAGATGAAAACACTATTCAACAGGTAGTGCTCAGAGGTTAGGAAGAAAACACATGGGAATTTCATTTAGTGGGCAGTTGAGACAGAAAAAATATACTGATGATATTGCTGAGGCATGAAAATGGAAAAAAGATTAGGATCATTAGAAGACCTACTACACAGAGAGTCACTCATTGGTTAATATGGTCACTAAGATTCTGTAGTATCTATGAACATTATTTCCCAGTATCTATGGAGATTATTATGGGACCAGTGACTTTTTTTTTTTTTTTGTATATGTGTGTACAGATGGAATATATCTTTTTCTTTTTTCTTTTTTTTTTTTTTAACCAGAGTAATTTCCTTTGGCTTCAATTGAAGTAGCAGGGGATATGACGTTTAATTACTATCTACTAACCATTATAGAAGTTGGCACTGCTCAGAGGGAAAGGAAAAAAACGAGAAGGCTTGTTTATCAGTAGGTATGAAATAAGGTATGAAACTGCAGGATTTCTCCTGTTTCCTCCTGTGACTGCTAAAACAAACAAACAAACAAACAAACAAAAAAAAAAACAGGAGCATCCGAGGCCTTCCTGAAAATTAGGAGAATTGGCATTCTGCCTTAATTTCTTCCACCAGATTTCATGCTTGGACCCAGGCCATTTCTGGTCTGGCAAAGCACAAGGTGCTAATTTGCGCTCAGTTCCGGGTAATGTTTTGCTCCGGGTGGCAGAGATGCAAGGTTTGCAAGCGCTGCGTGAAGGAGGTGAGGGTGTCTCTTGCGCTGTCAGTGCTTGGTCGTGGGTGGGAGAGGTGGGAGAGACAGAGTCGCGCTCTTACCAATTTTAGCACCATATAAAGGAGCATTTCATTTTCTACCTGGAAGCACAAACCACAAAAAAAAAAAAAAAAATTGTGGACTTCAGCGAATGATTTGTAGTTAGGCATTCCGCGTTAGATTCGGTTCTTTTCTACCACCCGCACCTCCCCCTTTTCACCGTGGACCCTGTTAGAATTTGCTGGAGACTGCGAGGGCAAGGCAGTGGTCCTGGACCCTCCAGGTTGCTATTGTTTCAGGTGTTTTCGGAATTTATTCCGCAAAGCCTCCTGACCCTCTCCAGTTGCTTTCCTGACCTCACAGGGCTCCAGCCGCTCCCCACCAGCCGGTGTCTAACCGCCACCCTCTCCTGTCATCAAGGCCCCCAAGATGAAAAGTAGCTTCCTTCAAAATATTTGTTGACCATTTGTGGGTTTTTTTTTTTTCTTTTGAGAAGTTTCCGTTTAGTTCTTTTGCCCATTTATCCATTCTGCTTTTTGGTTTTTGGTATGTTAATCCCCTATTGGAGAAGTGCTGGCCAAGATTTTCTCCCATTCTGTAGTTCACTCTTCACACACTCTTTTCCTTTGCTGTGCAGAAGCTTTCTAGTTGGATGGAATCCCACTTATTCATTCTTGGTTTTATTTCTTTTGCTTTGGGAAGGAAGAATTCAATGATGTATCACTTCCTATATGATGGAGTGTTTACCCTATGTTTTCTTCTAAGTTATGAAATTTCTGGTCTAATTCCTAAGTCTTTGATCCATTTGGATTTGAGTTTGGGGCAGAGTGAGAGATGGGAGTCTAGGATAAGGACTACATAGGTTCTCAACACCATTTGTTAAAAAGACTCTCTTTTCTGTAAAATATATTTTTGACACCTTTTTCAAATATCATATGTCAATTTGTCTCTGTGTCTTTTATTCTGTTCCATTGGTCTTCATGTTTATTTTGATGCCAATACCATGCTGTTTTTGTTACTATAGCTCTGTAATGTAATATCAGATCAGGTATTGTGATGCATCCTTCTTTGTTTTTCTTTATTTATTTTTCTTTCTTTTTAATTTAGTATTGCTTCGGCTATTCTGGATCTCTTATTCTTCCAGATGAATTTAAGAAATATTTTTTTTCTAATTCTATGAAGAATATCATTGGTATTTTGCAATCAAGGAAATGCAGATCAAAACTACACTAAGATTTCATCTCAGCTGGGCATGGTGGCACACGCCTGTAATCCCAGTGGCTTGGGAGGCTGAGTTCAAAGCCACCCTCAGCAATGGCGAGGCCCTTAGCAACTCAGTGAGACCTTGTCTCTAAATAAAATACAAAATAGGGCTGAGGATGTGGCTCAGTGGTTGAGTGCCCCCGAGTTTAATCCCTGGTACCAAAAAAAAAAAAAATCTTCTTTCTCCAGTCAGAATGGCAATGATCAAGAATACAAATAATAACTGGGCACAGTGGTGCACTCCTGTAATACCAGCAGCTTAGGAGGCTGAGGCAGGAGGCTCGCAAGTTCAAAGCCAGACTCAGCAAAAAGCGAGGCACTAAGCAACTCAGTGAGACTCTGTCTCTAAATAAAATACAAAATAAGGCTAGGGATGTGGCTCAGTGGTTGAGTGTCCCTGAGTTCAATCCCCGGTACCAAAAAAAAAAAAAAAAATACAAACAATAATAAAGGCTGGTGAGGTTGGGAGTAAAAAGGTACAATTATACATTGTTGCTGGGATTGCAGACTAGTTCAAGCATTCTGGAAAGCAGCATGGAGATTCCTCAAAAAACTAGGGGGCTGGGGATGTAGCTCAGTTGGTAGAGAACTTTCCTCTCAATCCCCAGTACCAGACACACACACACACACACACACACACATCAAAACAAACAAACAAAAACTAGGGGTGGAACCACCATATGACCCAGATATTTGGGTATTTTCCCCAAAGATCTAAGATTGGCATACTACAGTGATACATCCACCTCAACATTTATAGCAGCACAATTCACAATAGGTAAATTATGGAATCAACCCAGATGCCCATATATAGGTGGATGGATTAAGAAATTGTGGGATACACACACACACACACACACACACACACAATGGAGTTTCACCTATAAAAAAATGAAATTATGGCATTTGACAGTAAATGGATGGAAATGAAGAATATGATGCTAAGTGGAACTCAAAATCTCAAAGGTCAAATATTTTCTCTCATATGGGGAAGCTAGAGTAAAATAAAAGAAAGGGGGAGGTAAGGATAGGATAACATAAAGTAATGTAGAAGAAAGAGATTGAGAGGCAGAGTGGAGGGATGGGTAAGGGGAGGCAATGCAGAATGAATTTTCAGAAAATCCTATTATGTGCATATATAAATAATATTTGATAGGGAACTTCACCTTTATGCATAGGTTAAAAAGAACCAATCAAATATAAATTAGTAGACAAGGGAAAGGAAGTCTAGTAGATTAGAGGAAGGGGAATGGGAGAGGGAAGGAGGATAGGAGGAAAAAGGGGGGAATCAAGGACTGAAATAGAATTCTATGCACATACGAGTTTGTGGGGACAAGTCCAACTACTATGTACAACTATAAATCTCCAGAACAAACAGCAGCAGCAGCAACGACAAAACCCAGGTTGTTCTTACAAAGGCTTCCTGGGTCCTGGGCATCTATGTAGCCCAAAGCCAACATCTGGCCAGTGAGCAACCAGCCTGAACGACCGTATCCTGTTGGTTTACTGATAAGGATGGTGGCTAGGTCTGCTCTGCACCTGCCACACTTGGCACTTCTTTCTGGGTGTGTAGATGACACACTGCGGAGCCTGGTCAGTTCCTCCTTCATTTTTATACCTTTGCTTTCAAAGCATCTTTTCATTCTTATACTAGAGAGAACAACCAGATGTCTTTTTTCTTTCTTTCTTTTTTTAAATATCTTTATTATTTTATTTATTTATTTTTATGTGGTACTGAAGATCGAACGCAGGGCCTCGCACGTGCTAGGTGAGGGCTCTACCGCTGAGCCCCAGCCCCAGCCCCAACCAGTTGTCTTTTCTAGATGGGAATGCTGAGACTGAACTTGGGGATTCTCATTAGGTGTGCTCCACAGAAGGTCTCATCATTTCCAACAGAGGGAAGAAACTCGAGAGTTCTGATTTAAGTAATTACCTCCAGGCACTTTGCTCTCTTCCCTCCCTTTAAAAAATTGTTTGTATGGTGGGGGTGGCTCCATGGTAGAGCTCGTGCTTAGTGTTCAGTAGGCCCTGTGTTGGATTCCCAGTTCCAAAAATAAGTAAGTAAACATACCTGGTAAAAAGTAAAATAGCAGGGTAATGTATTTTCAGCATAAAATTTGTCAGCATAAAAATTGGCAACAGTGGTTGGAGAAGCGGGGAGAGTTCTGGAAATCTCATAACTGCATAGGAGGTGACTGCAAAGATAAAAAATGACCAAGCCCATCCGTAATCCTACACCTACTCTTGACTCCAGCCAGGCAGCTTCCTGATTGAGTGCAACCCCACCTTTCACCCCATTCTTCCCACCCTCCATTCTGCAGTCGATAGATATCCATGTTACAGGAGGTTTACTAAAACCCAGGTTGCTGGCCCCACCCCAGAGGTTCTGACTCAGTGGATCAAGGGAAGGGGCCTAGGAATTAACATTTCTAACAGGTTCTCAGGTACTGCTGCTGCCAGTCATGAGACCACACTTTGAGGACAACTGGTTTAAGTTTAATGGAAAGGACAAGAGCTTTGAAGAAGGGTGGGCTTGAGTTTCAGTACTACATCTGTCCCAGCCCTTTTAACCAGCCTTGCTACTCTAGGCATATGACTGAATGTTCGTAACCGGCTTCTTCATCCTTAAAATGGGGGAAATAATATCTACCCCACAGAGTTTATTAATTACAAATATTTGTTGTATGACATTGTAGTACCAGGTGCTAAGCTAGGCAGAGGGGTTAGGACAATAGATGAGACAGTCTTTGATGTCAAGAAACTTTAGTTATGAAGCTTAAAAATATAAAATTTACAAAGCTCAAGGAATGCCCAATAAGCCTTGATTTTATTTCCCTCATAGGAAGTAACATGATTCTGCTTTTGTATTTTTATTTTTCATTTCTTCATCCAAGACATTTTCAAATTTCACAGGCATGGAACCAGGAACCATGCCTCTCTCCTGGTCTAGGTGGAAAATTTGAGGTGTGGGCAGCTGTAATGGGTCGAATTGTACCTTCCAAAAATTTATACGTACTTTAGAGTACCCCCATCTACCTTCCCGTCAGAAAGTGACCTTATTTGGATATAGGGTCTTTGCAGGTGTAGTCGAGTTAAGATGAAGTTATTAGGGTGGAACCTACTCCAATGTGACTGCTGTCACTATAATATAGGGGAAATATGGACATAGAGACACACAGGGAAGATGCCATGTGAAGATTGGAGTCATGCTTGGTTATGTGATAAACCAAGAGATGCCAAGGACTGTCACCAGAAGCCAGGGTAGAAGCATGGAGCATATTCTCCTCCTCAACTCCAGAAGGAATCAACCCTGCCAGCCCTTGATTTCAGACTTGTAGCATCCATAACTGTGAGACACTAATCCCTATTGTTTTAAGCCACCCAATTTGAATTGTTTTGTTATAGAATAGAATAGAACCACGCCCCCCCCCCTTTTTTTTGATACTGGGGATTGAACCCAGGGGCGTTTAACCACTGAGCCACATCCTCAGCCCTTTTTTGTATTTTATTTAGAGACAGGGTCTCACTGAGTTGCTTAGGGCTTCGCTGAGTTGCTGAGGCTGCTTTCAACTCCTGTCTCAGCCTCCTGAGCTGCTGGGATTGCAGGCATGCATCACTGCACCCAGCTGTAGAGACCCTTTTATGATAGCAGGCTGATACAGGCTCTGTGGGGTATAGCATCTCATCACTGGCACAGTGCACTGAGGAGAGATGGAAGAAGACTTTTCCTTTTTAATCCATATATCTCTTTATTGTTTACATTTTTTAACGTTTATTTTATTTATTTTTACATGGTGCTGAGGATCAAACCCAGTGCCTCACATGTGCTAGGCAAGCACATTACCACTGAGCTTCACCCCCAGCCCTTGTTTGAATTTTTAAATAACAAGCATATTTATTAAAACATTTAAATGTAGGTAAAATTACTGCAAAATATCTTAAAAGAATGAATTCCTGTGTCTCTAAATATTTTAGTTTTTATACAGTATTAGTATTATTATTGTTATTCTGTGGTGCTAAGGATGGAACCCAGGGCCTTGCTCATGCTAGGCAAGCACTCTAGCACTCTATTCAACACCAGTCCTCTAGATATTTTTAATCTCTCAGTTAAGAAACAGCCATAACCATCTGTCAGTCTATCAGGGAAGTCTGCACAGGGTCAGAGTGTGGATTAGAAGACCTCACTCCAATTCTGAAATCATATGAAACTTTTCAAAATATCTGTGGAGCGTCTTACAGGCAAAGCACCCTTAGACATTCAGGGATTGCCACACAGAAACACAAGTCATAGAATGTACCATCTAATTGGGACCAGGAGGACTGAGAAGTAAGAACATAGCAAGGCAGCTTGTGATCACTGCTCCATTAGTGTTGTGGAGAAGCGAGCTCTCGCCTTCTAGGTGCATCATGGCCGGCATCCTTTATGTATATATGCATATATTAGTTGTAGATGGATAATACCTTATTTTATTTATTTATTTTTTATCTTAAAGAAGAATGGCTTTCTCTTATTCACAGGGGAACTAGGGCAAGTGGTGCTGAGGATCCAACCCAGGACCCTCACGGCACTAGGCAAGCGCTACAGCCCCAGGCCCAGGGCCATACCTTGGAGGACTGTGGAAGGTGCTTCTGGGGGGACTAGGGGAATGTGCGGGGTGAGGGGCAGGCATTCTGCAGAGTGGGGGAGAGGGAACGTGTGCTCTCTTCTGACACTTAACTTAGACAACCAGTTGTAAACTCGTGTCTCTCTGGAAGGGTAAGTGATAAAGGCAGGGAGAGTATTTTAGAAAAATATTCGATTTTTAATTTCTTTGAACAAGAAATATATCCACATGGTAATAAGCTAAAAAATTATTAAACATGAGAAAATAAAATAAACATGAGAAAGATCTGTATTCTTCTCTCCTTCACAGTGTACAGACTTTTCTGATCTCAGCTATTTCTAGAATAAAGGTCAAGATAGCTAGGGCATGGAAAGACTAGATTCCAGCTTTATGGGGTAGTGGCTGGACTGTTCTTGCAGAAACTTGCTCGGCCAATGGGAATCTTTTCTAAACCACCTACCCAGCTCTGCTCCCGGATCTTGGCCCCAGGCTGCAGTTGACAGTTTACCTTTGGGATCAGGATGGCCAGAGGAGTTCTGCCATCCTAGGAACGACTGCCCACTCAGCCATCTCCAGTTTTCCCAGTGATTGAAGGAGGTTGGGCCAGTTGAGACTGGCAACACCTGGCAATGACTGAGGACAAGACTGTCCTGAGGAGTGGCCTGGTGTTTTTACTTTGTACTTCTTTTACAAACATAATACAGACTACACACCTACCCCAGTTGCAGTACAGGTCTCATTTTAAAAGATATGAGAAGCTGTTTCTGTCACCCTCTATCTCATCTACAGCCCAGGTCTGCCAGGTGATTAGGTAGGTGGCAGGCCAAGAAGCTGGTTGTGGTGGCACATGCCTGTAAACCCAGCGGCTTGGGGAATTGAGACAGGAGGATTGCAAGTTCAAAGCCAGCCTCAAAATCAAGGCACTAAGCAGCTCAATGAGACCCTGTCTCTAAATAAAATACAAAATAGGGCTGGGCATGTGGTTCAATGGTCAAGTGCCCCTGAGTTCAATCCCTGGTACCATTAAAAAAAAAAAAGAAAAAAGAAAAGAAAGTGCCCAGAGGCAGCATGGGGGGTTTATGGTTTATGGGGGAAACCTTATAAGAGTTCAGCTACTGTTCCAGAAGAGTTCAGTGGTGACAGACTGACAGATAGCACCTCGGTCCTGCATGGTGTTTTGTCCAGAAGTGGCAGGTTGGGTGAGTGACATGTGTCCTCTCCACAGTGCCCTGAGTTCTGTACCTGTCTCCACTCACAGTGGGGTTTTATATGTTAAGGCTGAAGAAGCAGTGACATCATCAACATTAGCTTGCTTAGTTTTCTTGTCCCAAGGAGCATCTGTCCTGGTGTACACGTAAGAAAGTAGCTGTCTACAGATTGCATTAACTTGCCCTGGTTCCCCTATGCATAAGAGAAAGCCATTCTCCTTTAAGATAATAAGTATATAGACCTTCAGCCTGGGATTGCTTTTATTGTTCCTAGGTTTTAGGGCACAAAAAGGGGGAATTCAGAGACCTAGTGTTTTATTGTCCCCTTTTCTTTAGTGATGACACATCCTCTCTTCACCAGCAGGTTAGGACTTTCTGATTTTCCAATTTTCCCTTTAAAGAACATTACCCCCACAGGTCAGTCATCTGAGAAACACAGGGCAGTATCAGCTCAGTATCAGCTCCTGACCAGGGTGGTAAAATGCTGTTTCAGCCTCCTTCCCGAATTCCCAGCTCTGAAAATTCTGCCAAGAATCTTCTCTCTAGCCAGGCACTGTGGTGCACAACTATAATTCCAGTCAGAGGCAGGAGGATTCCAAGTTCAAAGTGAGCCTCAGCAGTTTAGCATGATCCTGTTTAAAATAAAAGACAAAAAGGGGCTTGGTGTAATTCAGTGGTAAAGCACCCTGGGTTCCATTCCCAGCACACAAAAAAACAAGAAGAAGAAGTTAATTTTTAAAATATCCATGAGAGAGACATTAAGATTTTTAATACTTGATTTTAAAAAGTTGGGGGACAGGTAATTCATCCACATGGAAGTCAATTCAAAAAGTATAAGAGTGTGGGGTATAGCTTAGTGGTGGAGCACTTGCGTAGTCTGTGTGAGGCACTGGGTTCCATTCTCAGCACCACATAACAATAAATAAATAAATAAAATAAAGGTACTGTGTCCATCTACAACTAAAAAAAATTTAAAAAGGTATTCCACTATTAGTTTAAAAAGTAAACATTTAATAATACCTAGGAAAGTTAGAAATAGAACATTTACTAAGATCTAATAAAAAAAGTTTAAGGGGTAGAGAGTGAAAAGTAAGTGTCCCTCCCACCCCCATCTCCAGCCTCTTAGTTCTTCCAGAAGTAGCCCCTGCCGCCTTCCAACTAAGCCCAGAAATTGGTTTGTATTGAACACGCACTCCTGAGGCACCCTATTGATACTGGGGGTACATGGAAGAGGAGATAATGGTACCCCTCTCTGGTAGAATGAAACCGGAGTTTGATGGCTATGATGTCACTAGGCAATAAGAATGTTTCAGCTGTTTTATAACCTTGAGGAGGGGGGACCACTATCACATGTGGTCCATCATGGATTGAAATATTATGTTATGCCTGATTATATTCATGTTGGGGTGAGAGTTGTTGGGTTTTAAGCCAGATAAAGGAAGGTTGTAGATATGGATTACAGGTGACAAGGACACTAGGAGACATTGAGGTAATCACCTGGGTTCCATTCCCAGCACACAAAAAAACAAGAAGAAGAAGTTAATTTTTAAAATATCCATGAGAGAGACATTAAGATTTTTAATACTTGATTTTAAAAAGTTGGGGGACAGGTAATTCATCCACATGGAAGTCAATTCAAAAATTCTAAAAGCATGGGCTGGGGTTGTAGTAGCTCAGTGGAAGAGTACCTGCCCCAGTGTGCAGAAGGCCTATGTTTAATCCCCAGCACTGAAAAGAAAAAGCATGTTGTGTTATGCATATTATAACATTTTTATTTTGTATTTATCTTATAGGATAGTTAGTGTCTTATAAATTCACTCCCAGGGGTTGTGCAATGCACAATCCTCACAGCTGTACATATTGGCCCCATATATGCTGGGATAGTCAGGATCATATTTGTGTCCCCTCACTATCTACATAGTAAATATTTTTAGTTGAACTGCTCTGAGGTGAAATGGCAACATCACAAATTGTTATGTATGGGCATAGGGTTTGAATAAAGAAAAAGATTGGAGAAGTAAACACGGAGGAAGAAATGAAGGCCTTGTCAATCTTGCAGGGGAGGAGCCTGGCCCTTGAGCCTGAGGGTCACTATCGGGCTGTGACAACCTGATTTTCATTTCAGGCCATCTCTCTGGCTGCAGCCCAGAGGGTGGATTGGAAGGAGGTGGACTGATCTGAGAGAGATTTTAGAGGTAGAAAATAGGTCTTGGTGATTATACATGGGGCCAACAGGAGAGGCGTCAAGGATGTGGCTCCTGGCTTGAGGAGGTGACGAACAAAGTGTTTCACTATCAGAGCGGAAGGAAATTGCCATGACTAATAATTTATTTATTTATTTTTACATGTTTAGAATTTTTGAAAAGCTATAAAGAAATAAGTGAAACTAAATACTTACACAGTTCAAATGCATTTTATATCTTATAAAACATCAACTAAATATACATTTATAAAAATATAAACATTACTTATTATCATTCAGATGTAAATTGCTAGCAGATAAAATTATTGAAAGTATTATTGAAAGACCCTGAAGAACCTGTATCACCAATTCAAAGTGAATAATATTACCATTTCTTTAGATATGGAACACCAGTGGCAAAAGCAGTTGAGAAATATATTTTTTTAAATATTTATTTTTTTAGTTGGACACAATATTATCTCTATTTTATTTATTTTTATGTGGTGCTGAGGATCGAACCCAGGGCCTTGCACGTACTAGGCCAACACTCTACCACTGAGCCACAACCCCAGCCCGAGAAATATTTTTAAATTTAATTAATTTTTTTGTTTGTTTGTTTGTGATGCTGGAACCCAGGTCCTGTACATGCTAGGCAATACTCTACTCTGCTGAACTACATTCTCAGCCAGAGAAATCTATTTTACATGTGTGTGTGATATCCTTTTTTTTTTTTTTTTTTAAGTACTAGGGATTGAACCAGGGCCTCATACACACTAGGCAAGTGCTCTACCAGTGAGCTAAATCCCCAGCTAAATCCAAATTTTTATTTTGAGACTGGCATTCAAATTTACAATCTTCGTATTTTAACCTCCCAGGTACTACTGTGTCCAGCCCTGGAAAACTATATTTCAACTGTTTAGTTTGAGGTTCTCCGTAAGCAGTTAGAGGAAAGGACTTGGAGCTCAAGATTAAGGGCTGAGCTTATGATATAAACTGGGGATCCTGAGTCCCCACAATTGAAACTGTGACGTAGCTGTGTGTAAGAGAGTTGAATGGAACTTTATGAAAGTCTAACTGAACTAGAAGATGTACAGGTAGAAGCTGAAGAAAACAGCAAATCCAAGAGAACTTTGGAGTTAGGAGTAAATGGATCCTGCTGTGTAGTGCTGTTAGATATTTAACAGCTGGCTCCCTGGGGAGGTGAAGGGAAGCCCTGCTTTATTGTGTTTGCTCATTTTCGAGGGGTAAATATTCCTATCATAGTCCATTTCAAGTTCTCATGTCACTGAGCGTGGAGTTGGGAAAAGATGAGCACATCAACCCTTGAGAGTGCGTACAAGTGGACTCCAGCCCACAGCTGCGGTCCTGAGGGAGTCATGGAGGATATGTTTAAAAGGCAAAGTAAATTGTGAGTGTGGCTATAAAGACAGATAAGAAGCTTTGGTGAGGATGCAGAGAAATCGGAACCTCCATATGTTACTGATGGAAATATGAAATGGTGCTGCAGCTAAGGAAAACAGTTGGGAAGTTCCTCAGAAGGTCAAACCCAGAACCACCGTATGACCCAGCATACCCATCTCTAGGTATATTCTCAGGAGAACTGAAAGAATGTGTTCACACAAACATTTGTACATGATTGTTCATAGCAGAATTATTCATAATAGCCAAAAAGTGGAAATAATCCAAATGTCCATTAACTGAAGGATGGATAAGTAAAAGGTGGTATACTTATACAATGTGATGTTACTTAGCTGTGAAAAGGAATTAAGTATCAATAAATTTTGATGAGGCAAAGGGGAGGGAGAGAAGGCGAGGGGACATAGGGACAGGAAAGATGGTGGAATGAGATGGATATAATTACCCTAGGTACATGTATGACTGAACATATGGTGCAACTCTACATTGTGTACAGCCAGAGAAATGAAAAGTTGTGCTCCATTTATGTACAATGAATCGAAATGCATTCTGCTGTCATGAATAACTAATGAGAACAAATTTTTAAAAGAAGTAAAAAATAGTATTGATACGTGCTATGATATGAACGACTCTTGGAAACATTACACTGAGTAAAAGAAGCCAGATGCAAAAAACCACATATTATAGGATTCCATTTATATGAATATCTACAATATGTAAATCCATCAAGATGGAAAATATTTGTGGTTGCTAAGGGCTGTGGGGAGGGTAAAATGAGAGGAACTGCTAATGGTGCTTCATTTTTGGGGGGAGAGGGATAAAAATATTATGGAATCAGATAATGATAATGTTTTACAACTTTGTGATTATACTAAAATCCACTAAATTATACAACTTAAAAGGGTGAATTTTGGAGTTTGTGGTTTATGTATCAATTTTTTTTAAAAAAATTTGTAGTTGTAGATGGACAGAATGCCTTTATTTTATTTGTTTATTTTTATGTAGTGCTGAGGATTGAATCCAGTGCCTCACACATGCTAGGCAAGTGCTCTGCCACTGAGCTACAGCCCCAGCCCTATGTCTCAATTTTTTAAAAAGGTAAAGTGAGGTTCAGTTGTCTGTAAAATTGGAATGTAACTTTTTTTTTTTTTGGTACTGGAGTTTGAACCCAGGGGCACTCTATCACAGCCTTTTTCATTTTTTATTTTGAGACAGGGTCTTGCTAAGTTGCTTAGGACCGTGCTAAGTTGCTAAGGTTGGCTTTGAACTTGCAATCCTCCCGCTTCAGTTTGCAGAGTCACTAGGATTACAGGTGCGCACCATTGCACCTGGCCTGGAATATAATCTTCAGGATTATTGGGAGCCAATATTTTTGGGAGGGAAGATGAATTACCTAAGGTAATGTTTTGAGAAGTGGTGGGTAGATTGAAGATGCTAAAGCACAAACTTTGACTTTTTTGCATTCACTCTTGAATAATTTTCTTGGAAATAGATTTCTAGGATTGGTCTCTCTATATATACTTTGGATGTATTTTCCATGGTCTTCTGAATACCATTGCATTGTGGAGAAGTTTCCTGTTAGTATACAGTTGCTCCTTGATTTGCAACATGGTTATGTCCCAATAAACCCTTAATAAGTTGAATATTAATATATTGAAAGTTGAAAATGCATTTAATATGCCTAACTTCCCATCATAGTGACACAGCCACTGTAGACTATTAGGTATTCTCCTGTGATAGTGGATGACCAGGAACCATGATTACTGCACCACCTAGCATAGAAGAGGTTATTTTATCCATATTGCTAACCCAGGAAAAGATAAAAATTCAAAATTTGAAGTGCAGTTTCTACTGAGTGCGTCTGCCTTTCACCGTGTTGTGGAACTGAAAAATCTTAAGTCAAATCTTCATGAAGTCAGGGACTATCTGTAATTTAGTATTTTTATGGGTACTTTGTCTTTTATGGGTACTGCTTGCTTTAAGAATCAATTTCTGGAAAGAAAACATATATATTTGCAATGGTTTGAATGCACTCCCTCCAAAATCCAGTTATTGCCAATGAGATGGTATTAAGAAGTAGGGCTTTTAAGGGGTGATTGGGTCATGAGAGCTCCTCCCTCCTGAATAGATTAGGAAGGGGAGTGATGAAAGTAGTTGGTCCCTTTCTTGCTTTTCCCTCTTCTGCAAAGTTCAGGACAATGAGAAGGCTCTAACCACACACCAAATGCTGGTGTCTTGATCTTGGACTTACCGCTTCCACATCTGAGAGAAAATAAATTTCTGTTTTCTTTACAACTTACCCCATCTCAGGTATTGTGTTGTAGCAGCAAAATAAACTAAGATGATATTCACTGAAATCTAAAAATCAATATTGAAGTTAATGGCAGTATGTAAAAAAGTGGATGTGTAACCGATGTGAATCTGCAATATGTATACGGGGTAAAAATGGGAGTTCATAATCTGCTTGAATCAAATGTATGAAATATGATATGTCAAGAGCTTTGTAATGTTTTGAACAACTAATAATAAAAAATATTGAAGTTAAATATGCAGATCTGACAGAGATGAAGAGATAATTACTCAGAATGCTGTGCAGAGATAGAAAATAAGAATTTAAGAGGGCCTGATGTTGTGGCTCAGTGGTAGAGCACTTGTCTGGCATGTGTGAGGCCCTGGGTTTGATCCTCAGCACTGAATATAAATAAATAAATAAATAAATAAATAAATAGTCCATTGACAACTAAAAAGAAAAATTTAAAAAGTAAAGAATTTAAGATACCTAGAAAATAGAATTAAATGGTCCAACTTACATCTAAGGAGATTGAGAGAGAGAGAGAATATAAGAGAGAGAGAGACTATATAACAAAAGCAGGATAAACAATATTCAGAGAGAGACTGTTTAAGAAAATTTCAGAATTAATTGAAAACATTAATTATTAGATTAAAAAATGAAGCACCTCAGGTGAGACAGAAAATGAATCCATGTTTAGATGCATTTTTGAGTGGAAGCCAAGTGACTCTTTATGATCTAGACTTGGCAGTCACATAGTGTCATTTCCACTATATTTTTCCAAATGGTCTTTGTCACAATCTTGCCCAGATTCAAGAGTGTAAGAGTGGACTCCACTCTTCTATGGGAGGAATGTGAAAGAATTGTGCCACAGTAGGTGAGACAGCAGATGTCAGCACAAAGGCCTGGAATCTCACAGCTGTTCTTGAGGGAAGGTGGTCATCCAGGTTACTCAGATATATCCAAACCAATTTTTTAAGTGCTGGGGATGGAACCCAGGGCCTTGTGCATGCTAGGCAGGCACTCTACCACTGAGTTGCACACCCAGTGTTTCATTAATTTTTAAGAATAACATCAAGGATGAATGGATAAAGAAACTGTGAAACATATACACAATGTAATATTACTCAGCATTAAAAGAGAATAAAATTATGGTATTTGCAGGTAAGTGGATGGGGTTGGAGAACATTATGCTAAGTGAAATAAGCCAATCCTCAAAAACCAGGGGCTGAATGTTTTCTCTAATAAGTGGATGCTAATCCATAATGGGGGGGGATGGGATGAGTGGAGGAACTTTGGATGAGCTGAAGGAGGGGCAGGGGTAGGAAAGATGGTGGAATGAGACGGACATCATTACCCTAGGTACGTGTATGATTGTATGAATGGTGTGACTCTACTTCATGTACAACCAGAGAAGCGAAAAATTCTGCTCCATTTATGTACAGTGAATCAAAGAGCTTTCTATTGTCATGTAAAACTGATTAGAACTTAAAAAAAAAGAATAACATCAATGAGCTGGATGCAGTGGTACACATTTACAATCCTAGCAGCTTGGGAGGCTGAGGCAGGAGGATCATGAGTTCAAAGCCAGCCTCAGCAATTTAGGGAGGCCCTAAGCAACTCAGCAAGAACTTGTGTCTGAATAAAATACAAATAAAGGGCTGGGAATGTGGCTCAGTGTTTAAGTACTTCTGGATTCAATCCCCAGTCCAAAAAAAAAAGAATAACATCAATGATAACAGAATATTAAAATTTCAAAATGAGCTATCCAGCCATGAAAAGATGTGGGGCGGGGAGGAACTTGAATATATACTACCAAATGAAAGAAGCCAATTTGAAAAGGCAATATACTATATGTTTCCAACTGTATGATATTCTGGAAACCCATGGAGACAGGAAAAGAATCAGTGGTTGCCAGTGGATAGGTGGAGCACATAGGATTTTTAGGGCAGCTAAACTACTCTGTAGGATACTACAATGGTGGGTTCATGTCATTATATATCTGCCTAAATCCATAGAGTACACAGTGCCAAGAGTGGTAAATAGTGAACACTGGGTGATATGATCCATCTGTGTAGGTTCATCAAGTGTGTCTCTCTTGGGGGAATGCCAATGTTGGGGAGGCTCTTTGTTGGGGAGGGGATACATGGGAATTCTCTGTACTGTCTGCTGAGTTTTGTGGTGCTCTTAAGACTGCTCCAAAAAATAAAGTCTTTTTTTTTTTTTTTAAATTTAGAGAACTTGAGGACTCTTAAGAGCACATATGGGAACTCTCAAGGGTCTAGGGACTCTAGTGTGAGAAACCATATTCTAGGAGATTGTGGTGTTGCAGTTGCTCAGATATATTTGCTCCAGCAGAGTTAAAGAATCCCCTCTGTTGCCCTGGTTGACAGTGTGGAAGTCCATTCTCCAGGCTCATGTTCTCCATCCTAAGCAACTGACACATCTAGGCAAACCGTGTCCTTGGAGAGGTCTGCACTGGCCAGGCCCTTGTTGGCCTCATTCTGACTGGTCTGATTAAAAACTCAGGTGAAAACAATTTAATGGAACATTTTGATCTCATTAAAAAGCAAGAGAAGCACATCTCTGAAATACACTCTCATAAAGCCCAGCCTTGTGGACAGACGTGTGTACCCTGCTTCCACCTATCAGGAAGGGATTGGGATTTATAAAGGGGCATTTCGTTTCTTAGTGACAAAGCCTTTTCAGTCCTAGGGATATTACAATACTGAAAAACCCTCTGCACCCGATGGTCTAGCTGCAGTTACTGAAGGCCATAAATGTCAGTGACCAGCCTTTGTCTTGAAGAGATTAGCTTTGGGGAGTTGCTGGGAGAGAAGAAATGGAAAAAGAACAGATGTTGTTCCATATGTATGAGAAGACACAGATTGGAGAAGAGGGAGAATCAGGGCAGGCTGGAACGTCAAGCAGAAAATCGAGGAGGGTCTTGCTGCAGAGGGTTGTCTCTGTTAGGCCAGGAATGCCAGTGGGGCTCCTTTCAGTCCGGGTCTCTCTCCCAGAAACAGGAGAGTATGCCTGGGTTCCTCTTCAGGCGGTTCTTAGCAGTAGCTGGGTTTTTTTGTTTGTTTGTTTTGTTTTAAACCACTTCACGAAGAGCTTTCCTAATTATCCTGAGAGATTGGTGTTGCTTACTTGTGGGGGTGGGTGGGGTCTGTCTCAGCATTTTAACAGGGCATTGCATCTCTGATTTCTGGAGAGGGGAGGTCTATGACTGACCCATGATCATGTAGTGCTGGTAGAAGGACAAGAAAGGGTCCAGACTTTTGGCTCTAATCCCTGCACCTTGCACAGCTCCAGAGCTGCTCTAGGGCCACGTCCTCTTCCACCATTCAGTCTTTCAGCAAATACTCATGCACAGCAATGGTGTCAGGCACTGTTCTGCCATTTGGGTTACATCCATGAATAAAAACAAAGGTCTGTGTTCGTATAGAGCTTACGGTGCCAGGTGCCTGTAGAGCCATGTTCATATAGATTTGGGATGGGGATGGGGCAGAAATAGACAATAAATATGGTAAACAACTAAGTAATAAATTGTGTTTGAAGGTGGGAAGTGCTGTGGGAGAAAAGTCATTCTGGATTTGAGGGGTCATAATTTAGTGGGACGAAGGAGAGCAGATTGTGGCTGTGTACAGAGAGGTCAAGGCAATGGAGATAGTATCAGCAAGACTTTAGGGGGTCTTGTGAAGGCTGAAGGAAGAGATGCACATAGTACCATCCCAGAGCCTGGCTTGTGGGTGTTCGAAGCTGCTTACTGTGGTGGCTGTGGTTATCACACCAGAGCTGTCTCCCTCACTAGACTGCCCAGTGTCTTCCTAGAGCCTCTGGGCCAATGCTCTGGCCCTAATGGACAGGCAGTTTAAGTTACAGACAGGTTAGACATCAGGGACAGGGTCTGGCCTGGCCTAGAGTGTGGTGGTGCTACTCATCCAAGCTCTGTGCAGCCCCCATATCTGCTTTGTGTGATGTGTCCACAGGGTGACTGGGAGCTATGTCTGCTGGGTGATGGTCAAAATGGAAGTTGGAATAGAATACGCTGAGAGAAGAGTCAATGTAGACTCCTTAAGTCTGGGAGCCCTAGTTTTCCTGGTACCATATTGCTAGGCAAAGTGGAAAACAGAGGACAGTCATCCAGGGCTGGGCCACTGCTGGGTCTGTTGCCTGTTTTGCAGAAGAGGTCTTACTTGTAGGTAGAAGAAATGACTCTGTGTGGATTGCTTAAAGGAAAGTCCAGAAGGCATCCTTGCCCCTGTCTCAATGCCTGCAGTTCCACCTTTAGCATCTCCTGCATTCAAAACTCTGGCATTTTAACTTTTTTGGTGTGTGAAACTTTTGGTGTGGTCCAAAAAAAAAAAAAAAATTAACTTAGAAACATAAACATGTAAAAGAGATTTGAATTTTTTAATTTGTTCTTTTTAGATATACTGACAGGAGAGTATATTTTGACATACATATGTAAAAGAAATTTGAAAATAAATGTTACTCCATTAAAAGGATAGCTCTCTATTCCCATTCTTTGGGGGCAGTCTTTCTAGACCCTTGGAGCATAATTTGAAAATCACTGCTTTAACAAGTATTTCAGTTACCTTGTTAAAATGTGAACACTCTTGATTTTGTAAAATATTAGGCTATTTTAAAATTACTAATCCACTATGGCACATTTTGCTCTGTGTGTGTGTGTGTGTGTGTGTGTGTGTGTGTGTAGGGAAGAGGGAGATAACAGACTTCTTAGAGGATATAATGAAAACTATGGACCTGCTGTCCAAAAATATATACATGCCTAAAACTCTGCATCCTGTTGTATGGGGGAAGTGGTTTGTGGACCATAAGTTAAGGATCTGGTTTTATAAGAAGTTTGTCTATTGGATTTACTTCCAAATGGAATATAAGCTTGAGCCATATAAAACTGAGTTTCAGTGAGGGAGTAAGGGAAGAAGATGTAGAGGAGAATCAGAGTTTTGAGGGTAGAGCCAAGGAATGTGTGCTTTTAACATGATCTCCAGGCAGTTCTGATGATCAGACAGATCATCAGTCAACATCATCAGAGGGCTGGAGTTGGTATGTCAGGCCATAGGACCCAGGGGACATAGCTCTAGGCCAGCAGTTCTCAGAGGGTGAGGAGGAGGGAGGGAGACTGCAGGGAGCTGGCTGCCCACAGGCTGGGCTGTGGTCTGACCAGCTGAAGAACAATAGGAAAGGTCTTCCTCCTGCCCCTTCCCTTCACAATGGACAAGTCAGGTCAGGTCGCTGTGCCTCAGAGTGTGTACCCAATCCCAAGTTGGGACCTACTAATGCAAAAAAGAACAAAGAACAGGAGTTTGGGAAACTCTTATAGGACTGTTTGGATTGTTTGAAAGTCTTACCTGGGGGACTGATGTTTCATACTCTGACATTTCTCTGCAATTTTCATGTTCCCAGTGCCAAGTGGATCGCATTCCTACATTGCAACAAAGGCTGGTCTCTCCCCGGCAGTGGGGGGACTCTGGGGAGAATGCCAAAAATAACAAAGAAGCACTTGCTACTGAGTCAGCTACTACCTATTGACCTGCTGTCCCCAGCTCAGTGGCATTTGCCCCTACCTCCATATTCTTCCAGAAGGATCTTCTGGCAAGGGACTGTGAGAGAAGAAGGGAGATGAGACTGAGGATAGGAGCTGGAGGTGCCTTCCCCAGCTCCCCAGGCCTCTAGTCACAGTTGGCTCTTGTCAAAACCTGGGTTTATTTAAGAACCTGTTTCTTGAACACCCAGCCAAGACAAACCCAAGCCAGTGTCGACCTGCTTCTCTGGGTGGTTGTGACTGTATGCAGCCATGGTTCTGTGGTTTGAAGACTCAGAGTGGGTGACACCTGTCTGGCTCTGGATTCTCCCTGGGGGATAGTAGAAACAGAATCACCCCTCCTTTGCCAAGTCTCTGGGTGGCTACTCTGAGCCCCGTTAATGTTTTAAAAGCATTTCCATCCTTTTCGGGTCATGAGCAAGATGACCGGGTGCTCACACTGTTGTGTGAGATGCGCTTCCCTCTGAGCCTTGTTACCACATGGCATATTACCTGCCTGACGTGAAAAAAAGTGTTTCCATTCCTTAAAATTGTATGTTAAGATTTGTGCATTTCAATGTATCTCAACTTTACCTGAGAAGAAAAATGAGAACTACTTAAGATAATATTAAATTATATTGTATTTTAAATAATAATTATTTAAAATACTTTCAAGGGAGGAGAGTGAGTATGAATTAATGGGGAGTCTGTAAAGTGGATGAAATAAGAACAGAAATGGGTAAGTATTAATGCTGGGTGATGTGTCTGTGGGGCTTATTATGCTATTTTGTTTTTTAAAAAATATGTATTTGAAATTCACCATAATAAAAAGTTATATCCCTAAAGACTTAGGGATGTCTGTTTTCTCTTATAAATCCCCCTTCCTGACCAAGAGTCTTAAAGAAACTCATACTTTAAAACCCAGTAATTCCATTTCTGGGATTCTATCCAAAGGAAACAATCACAGACACAGAGGGAGTGTCACTGGAGTACAATTTAAAATAAGGAAAACTGAGTGTTCATCAATAGGAGAATGGTTTAAAAAAGAAAAGAAAAGAAAAAAAAACTATGGTGCAACCATTAAAGACATGGGAAAGTGTATTGTGGGTTTTTGTTTTGTTTGGTTGGTACTGGGGATTGAACCTAGGGGTGCTTTACCACTGAGCCACATCCCCAGCCCTGTTAATTTTTTTATTTTGAGACAGGGTCTTTCTAAGTTCTCGAACTGGCCTTGAACTTGCAATCCTCCTGCCTTGGCCTCCTGACTAACTTGGATTACAGGTGTGCACCACCTCTCTGAGCTCTCATTTAATTTTAAACCTAAAAATAAATGAGAAAGAATCAGAATAAAAAAACTATATGCCATATGATCTTTACTTTGTATTTATTTATTTATTTATGATGGTAGAGATCAAACCCAGGGTCTTGTACATGCCAATCACATGCTCTACCACTGAGCTATATCCCCAGCCTTTCAATTTGTTTTTAAGGAGGCACATGCAAGGTTGGAGTGGTAGCTCAGTGGTAGAACACTTGCCTAGCACATGCAGGGCCCTGGGTTCCATCCCCAGCACTGCAAAAAAATATATATATATTAAAATGCATCTGTACAGAGAAATAATCAAGATCTTAAAAGTAGTTATCTGAGGCAGTCCCTCACCCAGCACACAATACACATTTATGGGAAACCTGGCATTAAAACATTGGAAAAGCCGGGCACAGTGGCGCATGCCTGTAATCCCAGTGGCTTTGGAGGCTGAGGCAGGAGGATTGCGGGTTCAAACCAGCCTCAGCAACAGCAAGGCACTAAGCAACTCAGTGAGACCCTGTCTCTAAATAAAATACAAAAAAGGGCTGGGGATGTGCCTCAGTGGTTAAGTGCCCCGAGGTTAAATCCCTCGTACCAAAACAACAACAACAACAACAAAAAATCACATCATTGGAGATGACCTACTTCTGGGTCAGGGTTACTTTCCTCCCTGCTACTTACTACATAAAATTCAATCCTCAGGGTTGTGTTTGTGTCTCAGTGGTTGAGCACTCGCCTAGCACAAGGTTCAAAATTCATTTTTTGCCTTCACATTCCACATTGCCTTGGGCTTGAGTCTTTAACCCTTGGGCCTTGTTTGCCAAAAAAAAAAAAAAAAAAATATATATATATATATATATATATACACACACACACACACACACACATGCTTGGCTTTCCTTGTAATATTTCTAGCAGTTTGAGAGCCAGAATTTAATCCCAGACACACTCTGTGAGAGTAAAACAGGCCTATGCTGGCTGTTTTCAAATACCAGCACACTTGAACAAAGACCCTGATGACTTGGGTCCAATAACCTGGGTCCAATCCTGGCTTGGCAATCCCATGACTATGTGACCTTGAGCAAGTGATTTCATTTCTCAAGGTCTCAGCTTTCTTATCTATAAAATTGTAAAATAAGGAGCTGGAGTGTAACCCAGAGTAGAGTGCTTGCCTAGTACATGTGAGGCCCTGGATTCAATGCCCAGCAAAACACACACACAGCACAATAATAGTATTTATCTCATTGATTTGTTTTGAAAATTAAAAAACCTGTTGTGCTAAGTGCTTGACCTATCTCATCTTAATTATGCTTACAGCTAATCTAGTGCACATGGAGAAAAAGACAACCCTGTCTAGGCAGGTGCAATCCCACAGTGAGGCACACCACAACCTGGACTTATGCCCTGAGCTAGGAAACCTTGGGAATAGCCCTTACAACTGTGTACAGCAGTTCTGCCTATGGAGCAGGTATTTGTATATTTCTTTTTTCCCAAGAAGCAACTGTGGCTTAGAGAAGTTGAGCACATGTAATGGTAATAGGGTAGCGGGGTCACTTCTAACTTTCCTGTTTACTTAGGACACACCAAAAAGGCATCCCCAGTCCTTATGGCCATCCACCACCTCTATTGTGGACCATAAGACTTTGTCACCAGCTCACTAGTTTAAACCTCATCCATCCACAGTGATGGCAATCAAATCCTCTCTAGCATCTAACTCTTATAGATTACTGTCAATCTCTACTCTCTTCTCTATTACTCTGATAATCATTTTTTTTAAACTAAGGCATGTTATTTTGAAATAATTGGGGTGGTAGAAAGAAGGACAGAATTCCATTTACGTATCATCCTGACTTGGCAGTTTTATTTTTCCATGGTCCATTTAATACCTAGATAGGAAGGATTAAAAATATTGTGGGTCTGAATAATTCTTCTGAAGCTGTAAGATCAGTGTTACCAACAGATAGCTCAGTATTAGGCAGAGCAAATTCCAACTTCAGGATCTTTTCCTCCTCTTTATTAGGTGCCCATGAGTTTTACGTGGCTAGATGATGCTAGAGGAGTATGGATTAACTAAAGGTTCCCACCTTTCATTTTTAAATCCTTCTATTATTTCTTTGATGAACAGGCAGCACCCACTGCCTGCTGTGTCTCACACTGGGATTTGGACATGTGTCATTCTACTTGTGCACAGTGGGGAAGAAGTTACTGTGTGCTATATATGCACACTGAATGTGTTTGTGTATCTCCTGCATGAATCTGTGCAGTATGCTGATTGTTTTCTTTCAAAGGTGGATCACTGGGTAAATTGAGGTACTGTCAAGGAATTGATTTGTTCATAGAACACTGAATATAACTGCAGAAGCTTTCCAGTTATTCCCTGATTGAATGTAAGTTTCTGTTTTAAATGGTACGATTTCAAAGCATAGTTCAGGTTTGAAACAGCTGCAGCAAGCCAGCAACCTTGGATGGTGTGCACATCCCCAAGTGGCATAAAAAAATTAGCACACATTGAAATGGAAATTTTCTAAGTCTCAGAACCACCATTTCCCCAGCAAACCTCCCACCCAAGTGGCACCCAAATGACACCAAATGAAAGCCAATGAAAAGGAATGAACTTGGCCCATGCACCTTCAAAGGCCTAACTCAGTGCAGTTAGAGTGAACTAAAATTATTAGTTCAAGGTTAGATATTCTAACACCAATTCTCAGGTCTCAGAAGCCAGCCTAGCCTTGCTGCTGGCAGATAACCAACAGAGTCATATTTAATGTTTTAGACATGACTGTTAAATTTGGCCCAGTGTGAGTTTGTGTTTGATCAGACCTATGAAAGTGGAGAAGGATTCCTGTTGGGAGGTCTGGGTTCTAGCCCAGGGACTTATAGGCTGTGTGACGCTGGACAAGCTAATCACCCATCAAGAGCCGTTTTTCTCGAAGGAGTCAAACCCTGTTCTGCTTGCCTTTTGGGAGGTGTGAAGATCAGATAGGATGGTGTTTGGGAACTATGAAAGCACTATAAACAACCAGGACAATTATGTTCTCGGACAGAACACCAAATTCTTTCTGCCTTCACTTAATTGTCCATTCAACTTACATACTGTGAGTTTTACCTATTCCTCATTCTTGCAGCAAGACCCTTTGAAAGTATTGTTAGAACTAGAATCAATATCTGTTTAGTTCCCCCTTTTAACCTTCACATCCTCTGAGATGAGGAACGTACAGAAATTAAGAGGAAAAAGGAGTTGGGAGCCCAAAGGTACAAAGCATTCCCATCCTGATGTCCTGTCTTTCTTCTGTTACAGCAACATCTAAATCCAAAGCCAGCTGGGTATGGTGGTACACCACTGTAATCCCAGAGATTTGGGAGTTTGAGGCAAGAGGATCACAAGTTCAAGTTCAGCCTCAACAGTTTAGCGAGACCTATCTTGAAATGAAAAATGTAAAGGGCTTGGGATGTGGCTCAGTGGTAAAGTGCACCTGGGTTCAATCCTCAGTACCAAAATATACATGCATACATATATAAATACATACATAAATTCAAAACCAAAGATTCTGGTTGAATGTTAGGCCCCAGTTCTTCCTGTACCCCTCCTCTGGTCCCCAATCTCCTGAGTTCACCTCAAAGGTCAATTAGTTCATGTGTTGCTGTCCCAAGCCACTGAACACAGCTCAGAATTCTACATATTAGCCATACAGTATGTATTTGGTGAATATTTATAAGACAGGAAAATAAAAATGGAGGCTGAAATTGTTTTTTCCTCATCCTAAGGTTCTGCCAACACAAAATGAGAAACAAAACATCTGAGATGCCACTGCTTATGAGGCAAACCACTTTTTATGTGTCGAAAAAAAAAAAAAAAAAAAAGGAAAGACTCTATCCATTAAAATATGACAGTGCTTCCTTACTGTATCTATTATAAGACACACTTTGATTTCATAGATGTAAAATGTGAAAAAAAATGTTAATCGTAGAACAGAAGAAATGCAATATTTCTTCTGTTTGGACCTGATACAATAGATTAGAAAACTTCAAACCATCTCTCTTTTTTTAATATTTATTTTTTATATGTAGATGGACACAACACAATGCCTTTATTTTTATGTGGCGCTGAGGATCGAACCCGGGTCCCGCCCGTGCTGGGTGAGAGCTCTACCACTGAGCCACAATCCCAGCCCAAACCATCTCAATTTTTGTCTCAATTTCTTACATCTATGCATGTTATACAATCATGCTTTCATGTGGGTGGAAAGAGGTCATTCATTCTATTTTTCTCATGGATACAGTAGTACAAAGTATGGCTTTGTGGGGTTGGGGCTGGGGCTCAGTGGTAGAGTGCCTGCCTTGTACGTGTGAGGCACTGGGTTCAATCCTCAGCGCCACATAAATAAATAAATAAAGATATTGTGTCCAGGGCTGGGGCTGAGGCTCAGTGGTAGCATACTTGCCTGGCACATGTGAGGCACTGGGTTCGATTCTCAGCACTGTGTATAAATAAATAAAATAAAGGTCTATCAACAACTAAAAAAAAAAAATTAAAAATTGTGTCTATCTACAACTAAAAAAATGTAAAAACAAAACAAAACCAAGTATGGCTGTGAGTATAGTTTGGGGTAAGGTAAGTGCAGACTATAAAATACTTATCTGAACAAAAGTCATCATTAATTCTGTGGACCATTGTTTGTTTCTTTGCAAGATTTTTAAAAAGTAAGAAATGTTCAATGGCATTTGGCACGTTGATTATATGCTTTTTGTTGTTTTATTTCGATGCTTGGTTTGACTGTTTTTATTACTATTGAGTTAATTCTACTTCAGGTAAAGCAACCAAACAGGGAGTTCCTCTTACACAGAGAAATTAAGCATGAAGAGGCTCACATGCTGAAAGCACATCACCTGCCTGGGCCAAATGTGACATTTTCGTTATGCAAGTGGGAATTCATAGTCTTTCTAGGCTGGGGTGGGGGGAGAGAGAAACACAGGGAACTAGAAATACAGCTTGTGTAACAATCCCTTGTAAATTTTTTGTGGACCAGCCCTTGCATTTAGAATGTCCTTGCTCATAAATTCTACAGTTTGGGATGAGAAAAAACCCACCTGTTTCTAGCCTGTTCTGTTACCTTGTTCCTCTGCTCCATCAGGATATTTTATACACAATAGCAAAGAAAGTGCAAATAAACACACACAAAAAATGTATTTTTAGGACCAGATCATGTCCGGGTGGAAAGAAATGATCCCACATTATTGTAGTTCTCTTAGGAGCTTCGTCAACATTTGGGCACCACAGTGCCTTGGCTCCTGCCAGCAATTCCCAGGCTGTTGCTGTGATGGTGAGTGTCAGCAACCCTCATGCTGGGCAGAAAATTGTTAATGTTTGATTACTGCTAATGCACTTTTGCCCACTGTTCTCTCCCCTGCAGTCGGAGTACCACTATGAGTACACCGCATGTGACAGCACAGGTTCCAGGTGGAGGGTCGCCGTGCCGCACACCCCAGGCCTGTGCACCAGTCTCCCTGACCCCGTCAAGGGCACCGAGTGCTGTAAGCAACCTTCCTGTTTCAGGGCCTCCCTCCTGCTCAGCTGTAACCTTCTTGTCCCAAGCCTCCTGTATCCAAGCTAGGCTCCTCCTGATAGTGCAATTGCCTTAAGGAATCAGATCTGTCCCCTAGTTAGTCCCCGTCCTTAACGCTGTTGAAATTGGTACAGAACTGTTATTTCATGGATGCAAACTGGGCATCTGAATCTTTTATTATTATTTTTTAAATCAGTCCCAGCTCCTCGAGAGGCTGAGGTAGGAGGATCTCAAGTTCAAGACCAGCCTGGGAAACTTAGGTAGACCCTATACAAAATATAGAAAGGGGGCTGGGTTGTGGCTCAGTGGTAGAGCACTCGCCTAGTATATGTGAATAAAAATAAGTAATTAAAGGTATTGTGTCCATCTACAACTAAAAAAAAAAAGCTATTTAAAAAAATATAGAGAAAGGGCTGGAAATGTAGCTCAGTGGTAGAGTGTCCCTGGATTCAATTCCCAGAATCATAAATAAATAGATAGATAAATAGAATACCATCTGTGGACACAGCATGAGCAATTCCAGCCATGTGCCACCCAGATACTTGGTTTTTGTCAGCATTCATTTTCTTTTTGCCTGTGCATTTCTCTTCAATCTATACTCACCAGCCAAAATCGGGCATTTAGGGAACATTGATTGCTTTCATTCTTGAAAAGGAAGCCAGAGACAATAAATTTCTGCAGAGACAGACCTTAAAAATGCACTGGGCATCACTTCTGGGAAAAAGACTCTTCCTGACTGTGGATCTGACTATGTAATCAGGAAGGCAGTGGCTTGCCGCAACTCCTGGCCCTGCCTCTGTAGTGACAACTTCCCTACAATTGGTTGCTGTTTCTCCTCAACTGTTCTTTTAGGAATACCAAGGAAATAACAATAAAAATTAAGAAATTTTTAGAACTAAGGAATTATTCAAAGAGTTGGAAAGGAGACTTAAAAAGTCAATTTAGCTCATTGGCTGGTTCAGCAGGTAAACAACTTGTTAAATTTATGAAGGGATATTGCTGAGATCTGAGCAAAAGTGTGGTGTAATTAACAGAAACAAGTGAACCATCTTCAGTTAACTCAGGTTACCTCAGTGAGCTCCTACCATGTGTAAGCCCTACGACATTCCAGTGTTGTGTGAACCACAAAGATGAATAAGGCACTGTCCCTGCCTACAGGAGCTCACAGCAGACAGTCATTCATCCATTCATTGTTTGGGCAAACCTTCATGAAGCTCCTGCGATGTCTGTGCCAATACTGAGCCAGCCAACCCCCATCAGCCCAGAGCCCAGCGGCTGGCAGAAAAATGCAATGAGTTAATACAGTGTGAGGAAGAATGGGGATTATGGATGCTTAGTGATGAGGAACAGCTGGGACCACCATTGAAGCAAAAGTTTGGAGGTGGAATCAGCAATATGCTCAAGGTAGAGCCTGGGACCCAGGGTGGAGTGGAGAAAGGTCTGTAGTGAGAGATCAGGCTGGAACAATAGATTTTGGGGAAACTGGAGGAGAAGATTCTGAGTGCCAGGCTGAGAGCTTAATTCTGTAATCAGTGTAGGAAGAGTACCTGATTATTTTAAAAAAGAAAACAGGCAAGGCACAGTGGCACACACCTCTCATCTCAGCAATTCCTAAGGCTGAGACAGGAGGACCCCAAGTTTGAGGCCAGCCTCAGGAACTTAGTGAGACCCTGTCTCAAAATAAATAAAAAGGGCTGAGGATGTAGTTCAGTGGTCAAACACCCCTGGGTTCAATCCCCAGTACAAAAGAGAGAGAGAGAGAGAGAAAACAAAGTACAAAAACAACATTTTAGGAAGATACCCTTGACCCCAGAATAAGCAAAAATATGAAACAGGGGCCTAGTCATGAGGGAATTGCAATGACTGAGTTAACAGGTCTCAAGAATCTTAATTAACATGGGAGCAGGAGAACCAGAAAGGAAAAGACAGAGGACAGAGGCTGAAGGGGGAAATTCAAGGCTGAAGGACCATGTTTTACCATCAGGGGCCGGCATCCTCCTCCCTGAAGCATGCTCAGAATGGCTGAGGTGTCTCTCCAGAGGAATCAAGATTATCAGGAATGAGCCCAAAGTCCTGCAGCAAGTCAGAGCCTGCCCAACCCTAAATTTTTATTTTTATTTTTAAAATAACATCTTTATTGAGATACAATTCACACACCATAAAATTTATCCCTTACAGGGTAAATTTCAGTGGCTTTTAGAATACTTGTGACAACCATCCCCACCCTAATTTTGGAACATTTTAATCATGAAAAGAAAACTCATCTCATGGACAATCTCTCCTCAGGCCCCTTCTCCTTCCCCCACCCCCAAACAACCATAAGTCCATTTTCTGTCTCTATTACTTTGCCTCTTCTGGGTTGCATATAAATAGTATCACATAGTATGTGCCATGTCCCTAAATCTTAAGTGAGCCAAACTCCAGGATCCCAACCCTGCGCTGCTCCCTTTAGAATATCCTCAGCCCATCCACCCCTCCAGGGGCCACAGTGACCTCACCACCCCTCCTTTGCCCCTGCCCTGCTTTCCAGCCTTCTCTTGCAATGCCGGGGAGTTTCTGGATATGAAGGACCAGTCCTGCAAGCCGTGCGCTGAGGGCCGCTACTCCCTTGGCACGGGCATCCGGTTCGACGAGTGGGATGAGCTGCCCCATGGCTTTGCCAGCCTCTCAGCCAACATGGAGATGGATGAGAGCAGCGCAGAGTCCACTGAGAACTGCACTTTGTGAGTTTGCACACACCCCATGCCCTTTGGTGAAGAGGCTGCTGGGCACCCTCGGCCCAGCAGGGAGGAAGGAGGTGAGAAGAAAGCCAGGCTGCCAGGGGGAAGGCAGCAGTAGGTCCCCACAGGACTGTTGGAGGTGACTGCCACCTCAGTCTACTCTTAAGCTTACCTGTGACTGGCAGGCATTTGTGACAATGAGAAACATGAAGAAATAAAGGGGATAGTAAGGGGACAGGGTCAAATGGTCCAGTCTATTTAAAACAAAAACCTAATCAGATTTCCACTATGGAAGTTTGGATCAGCCAGTAAACTTCCTTGACTTGACTGGAACACAATGTGCAGCATATTGGATACCTTCCTGGCTTTTATGCTAACTTCTAAAACTGGTTCTGCCTAATCTGAGTTAATGAATTTGGGGGGAATAGAGTAGGACTAGAGCTTTGGTTCATGGTGGCTGAGACTTCCAAACCACTGGAGAGACCCCAATGACCAGAAAATTTTCTAACTCAGATGACGCTATTGACCAGTAGTTGAAGAGTCAGCTCAGGATACTTGGACAGCTAGATTTTTATTTCATATGGGCCTTTAATGTTCCAGACACTGTGCTGGATGCTTCACATACATTATTTTCTATAATCCTCACAGGTACCCCATGAAAATAGGTATTATGGTTCCCATTACAGAGATGAGAAACTGGAGGCTCAATGAGGTTAAGTGATCCACCTGTGTTATCTAGCTCACAACTGGCAAAACTGGAACTCAAGCCCATTCCCAAATTGTTGACTACCCCGTCCTGCCAACTCCAAGTAATATTTATGATGTGCAAGTGGGTACTAGGGAGTAAAAGGAGCAGGTGTTGCAAAGATGCAAAAAGCAATCATACGTTGTTTTTTAAAAAATATTGACAAGGACAGCTGCATGTGGTGGTACATGTGTGTAATCCCAGAGACTTGGGAGGCTGAAGCAAGAGGATTGCAAGTTCAGGGCCAGGCTAGGCAATTTAGTGAGGCCCTGCTTCAAAATAAAAAAAAAAAATAAAAAGGGATGTAGCTCAGAGATAAAGTGCCCCCCGGGTTCAATTCCCAGTACCAAAATAATTAAATAAATAAATAATAAATAAAATTTTAATAATATATTGACAATAAATGTGGGAGGAAAGAAAAGGGAAGTTTCTTGTACCCAGGAAATGAATAAAAGGGACTGAAGAACTGTGTTGCAGTTAAGTTTCTAAAACTGGGAGCAATGCTTCCCATGCCTGTATTTAAATATCCCAGAAGAAATAAGCCACAGGGTGGACATTCAAAAATCCAATTTTGGTTATTTTAGAGTTCAGTTTTATGTGTTAAAATTATAAGCATGATAATAAGAGCCAGAGCCAGAGAGGATACAAGCCAGAAAAAGAGAGAGAACGTGTGGGATTAAGAAGACCAATGCCTATCTGAATCCCAAGACTGAATGTCATTTGATCCTGGACAAGTACAAACCTGGCTCAGTCAGTTCCTACCCATGCAAAGGAAGCGTTTCTCCTCTCTCTGGGGACTGCGCTGAGAATCCAGAAATCATTACCTCCTAGCAAGGCAGAATGTGGGCCGGTCAATACCAACTTGTGGTTGCAGGGTTCAGAGCCAGGATCTTAAGGCATCCCACAACATCCCTGGAAGGGAGGGAAAGGTTGTTTCTCCTCTGGATAAATGGAGAGGAAATGGCCACCTGGAGAGGTTTTGAAAGGCAACAATTGAGCTGGTAGCAAAAACCCTAGTGGCTGTCCTGTTCAACCTGAATCCGGTCCCCTTGCCTCCAGCCTAACCCAAGCCAACATCACCTCCTGCCCCACTGCCTCCTCCATCCTAACCCAAGGCAGCGTCACCTCCTGCCCCACTGCCTCCTCCATCCTAGCCCAAGCCAGCGTCACCTCCTGCCCCACTGCCTCCTCCATCCTAACCCAAGCCAGCGTCACCTCCTGCCCCACTGCCTCCAGCCTAACCCAAGCCAGAGTTAGTCACCTCCTGCCTGCTCTGCCTCAACACCTCACAGCTAGTCTCCTGCTTCCACTCCTTGCCTTCTCCAGGCCACATCCATCCAGCAGCCAGATTGATTTTAACACACAAATCTAACTACAGCATTTTCCTGCTCAAAACCCTGGTGCCTCTGTAACCATTGCTCTTGGGGCGCTGTCCATCTGGCTTCTGCCCTCTGCCTTCTGCCTTCTGCCCATTTCCCCAGCCTCTCTCAAGTACTCTCTCTCTCTCTTTTGCAAACTGGCAGCCTGGCTCCTCCCCTCCTCTGGGCCTTTGAACAGCTTCTCCACCTCCTGTCCCTTAGCTGACTCCTCCTTACCCCTCATGTCTCTGCCTAAAACTCACTTTCCTCAAAGAACCAATCCCTTCATATTACATATTCTTGCATCACCTTGTAATTCTTATGACATCTAGCACAGTATGATTAGTTAAGTTTCTCTCCTCAACTTGGAAGAGAATATAAGTTTCAAGTGGGAGAGGATGTGGTCTGCTTGGTTGTTGCTGTGTCTCTTCAGCATCTAACCCTGTCTGGCACAAAGTGGACCCAAAATAAATCATTGGGAACAAAAGAGACCAACTGAACAGGGTCTCCGTGGCAGGCCTGAGATTTGTGGGGAGGCTACAGGGTTCCTGGGTAGATGTCTCCTGGCTGCAATGCTGGGAACAGCCTGACATCAGCAGCCAGGAAGGCAAGAGGGAGCAGGAGTTAGGGGGAGTAATAAAAAGGGTGTTATATGTGGTTAAGAAGGAGACAGAAGACCAAATACTGAGGGAAAGATAGATGTAGACATTAAAAAGATAGCTGGGGTTGTAGCTCAGTGGTAGAGCACTGACCTCACGCACGTGAGGTCCTGGGTTCGATCCTCAGCACCACATAAACATAAATAAATAAAAATAAAGATATGTGTCCATCTACAACTAAAAAAATATTTTTAAAAAAGGTAAACAAATTGGGCATGCTAGTGCATACCTATTATCCCAGCTACTCAGGAGGCTGAGGCAGGAAAATTACAAGTTCAAAGTCAGTCTCAGTAACTTAGAGAGACCCTGTCTCAAAACGAAAAATATAAAGAGCTGAGATGTAGCTCAGCACCCCTGGGTTCAATCCCCAGTACCAAAAACAAACAAACAAACAAACAAAACCCCATAAACATTAAAAATGAAAAACATGTGCAGATGGCAGCTAAATGACCTAAGGCAAGTTTCCTGATCACCTCTGCCCTCAGTTTTCTCTTCCTAAAAACTATGATAAAAATAGTACTCTTCTTAAAGAATATGGTAAGAATGAAATGATACATGTAAAAGAATTTAGAGCAATGCCTCTGGCTCTAGAAATCAATCAAAACATGTTGTTATTATTGAATGTGAGATATCTTCACCAGGGACCACTCAGACAAAAATCAGAATTGTGATGCATTTTGCAAATGTAACCCACTTATGGCATCCTTTTAATTATTCATTAAACCTCAGGAGTTATTTATAGCTGATGTTGTGGAATACATTAAATGTCTCTTTCAACAAGGAGAATCAATGCCATTTGGTTAGCTGGGGCATTTTGAATGAGCTCAGTTTCTGTTTCTGTTTTGAGAGTAATACTGATCACGGAAGAGCCTGATATGCCCTGTTATTATGGCAGACACAAGGGAACCCTGTGGATTAGTTTAAGTTTCCTTTAACTGGCCATTATTAAGCAGTTGGAGACTTGGGCTGGTCTCAGACAAAGCAGTGAAACAGTGGGATTGTCTTTGATCACCCTTCCCTCATATCCTCTGTTTAATCCCCCCTAGTCCTCCCTAGGTGCCAGGCCCAGCGCTTGATGCTGGGGATACATTAGTGCACAGGTAAGTTTGGTCACTGCCCTCAGAGAATCTACAGGCCAACTAGGAAGACAGACAATTGAAGAGGAATTAAAGTATGAGCAGAAGAGGAAATGTGGATTGCAAATAAACTTCAGAAAAGATGCTCAACTTCATTAGTAATCAAGGAAGTAAGAGATAAAGCCCAGTTAGGCGCTCATTTCCTACGACATCATATTGGCAACAATTTTAGTCTGACAGGTCCAAATTGGAGAGGATGTGAAGCAGCAGGGACTCTTTTACACTTCTGGTGGGTGTAAATTGATCAACCATTTTGGAGAACAATGTGGCAGTAGCTGGGAAAGTTGGAGGCTCTACCCTCAAGCATCCCACTCAGACATGTGTCTAAGGACAAAGAAAAAAGAATGTTCATAGTAGAGTGTGCACAAGAACAAAAGATTGGAAACAATCTAAATGTCCATTAGCCAGTAATAAATATGGTAAGGAAATAAATAAATATGGTAGAATCATATAAGGGATTATTGTATGGTAATGAAAATGAAAAGAAGGGCCAGGAGCATAGCTCAGTGGTAGAATGCATGCTAGGGAAGGCTGGGGTTGTGGCTCAGTGGTAGAGCACTTGCCCTATTACATGTCAGGCACTGGGTTTAATCCTCAGCACCACATTAAATAAATGAATTAAATTAAGTTATTATAAAAATTGTTTTTTAAAAGAATGCATGCTTAGGATGTACAAGGTCCCGAGATCAATTTCCAACACACACACACACACACACACACACACACACACACACAAAGTGGGGGAGAGTTTCACTTTAAAACTCTCCCCTCAAAAAGTACATTTCAGAGCATAGAGGTATGATGCTATTTATGTGAAGTTTAAAACCAAGCCAAATACTATCATATGATATATCGTGTAGAGACACATATAAAGAACTCCATGGGATGTTAAGTACCACATTCAGGAGAGTGGTCCCTTGGCAGTGGGGAAGGGATATGTTAGAGGAAAAGGGATGAGACTGGCCAGGGGTGCCCGGAGGCTTCTGCTGTGTGTATTACTTAAGCAAGGTGCTGAACTTGTGTGCTTATTATACCTTTATATAGGCCTTAAATAGTTGATAATATATTATAGATAACTGAAGTGGAATGGGATTATGGCTATGGAGAAGGGAAATAGAAAATTAAGACACGTGTAGCAGAAACAGAATCAAGAAAGACTTCTTAGACTAAGTGGCATTTATTCTAAATCAGCAGGAGAAATTAAGTAGAGGGAGGGAGGGAGGAAGGAGGGAGGAGGAAGTTCGTTTCAGGAAGAGGGCAAGAGAAAATTTGGCAAAGGAATTGAGAGAAATTCTGTGAGCTGAAATATAAGGAGTGGGGCAGGAATGTACACCCTGTCCTAAGGGCAACGAGGAGTCAGTCAGAGGGGAGTGTTTGAGCAATGGTGTGGTCATATTCTCATTTTAGGGAATGTCTCCTGCCATGGTGTGGAGAGGGATTGGAGAGGCAGGACAGGATGTGGATGAGTTTGGAGGCTGGCTCAGAGAGGGTATGGTGGGAAGCAGGAGGGTTAAGACAGATTTAGGAGACAAAAACAGACCTGACAAGACTAATTTTCTCCAGGGTTCTCTGCCTTCCCCTTCCAATAAAAACCATTCACATGTAGCATCTTAAAGTGGATGTTTCCAGAACAACAGCTGGACTAGACTGGATGAACTTCTGGGTTCCGAAGACTATACGCGTCTACTGACTTACCTTGACAGATTCAGGGTTAGGCCAACCTGGGTTTGAATCCCAGCCTTCCCACTTGATGGCTTTGTGATATTGGGCAAAATACTCACCAAGCCTCAGTTTCCCCATTTGATAAATGGGAAAAAACAGCTCTTCCTCTTATTGACAAAAAGAAATCATGACTATAGAGCATGTCGTTCCCAGACCTGGGTGATAGTAAGCAACTAATAAACGTTTCCCATCCCTCACCTCACCTGCCATCCACCTTTGCATAGTACTGCATACTGTGCAGTCTCACCTGTCTGTCTTCCTCTTGGTTGTACTCCAGGCTCCTCGATCTACCTCAGAGTTCCTTTTATCACTCTCCAATGAGCATTTTCAGATCTAAGCTTTGGCTTGTGAAGCACAAGTCTGGAATTCCCCAGAGACCCAGCAGAATGTGATACCTGTACATGGCCAGAAGTCTGGTGGGTTGTGCTTCTGCCAGTGAACTTGATTCCTGTTCCCTCTCAGGTCCAAGTGGGTTCCACGGGGTGATTACATCGCCTCCAACACCGACGAGTGCACAGCCACACTGATGTACGCTGTCAACCTGAAGCAGTCCGGCACTGTTAACTTTGAGTACTACTACCCAGACTCCAGCATCATCTTTGAGTTTTTTGTAAGCCCCTGGCCAAGAGTGGGGGTGGGGTGGTGAGGGTGAGGGGATGGGGGGAGGTGCTGGGAGGGAGGGAGGTAAAGCCTCTGAGGCTCAGAGTCATTTGCAGGAATCAGTCACAAGTGTTGTCATGCTTGGGAAATCACAATTATTTCCCCTCTGGAGAGGACTGTGGGCAAATGAGTGGAGGCCTCAGGAGGCAAGGAGAAAAGGCAAAAGTCAAAGGACTCTGAGGGGAAAGAATGGAATCTGTGAATTTCCTAGGTGCTTCGCCCTGCCCAGACATGAAAACAGCATACAAATGGCTGAGCTGCAAATTATTTTTCTGGTGTAATGTTCTGATGTTCTCTTTGTGTAGCTAGACCCCACCCCACTTCAAGGCTCATGTCCCTAACTCAGTCCTAAAGAAAACTGGCAACTTTTCTTCCATCAGAAAGGGCCCTCTGAAGGGCTCTGCAGCACGGGGCAAGGCCCTTTATTCCTTAGAAAGCTGAACTCTGACCCCAAACTCCTGCTGCTTCAGGTCCAGAATGACCAGTGCCAGCCCAATGCAGATGACTCCAGGTGGATGAAAACCACGGAGAAAGGATGGGAATCCCACAGCGTGAGTACCTCATCAGCCTTCTCCTGGAGAGCCCAGAGGAGGGAGCAAGGCCTTTCCTAAAGGAGGACTTCCCCCACACTGAGCCTCCACTCTTGTGTCCCTGGAGGGAGTGGTCTGATGAGGATGCCTGGTTGCTTTCCTCTTGAGTGGTGGAATATGCATGTGGGCTGGCTTGTTGCTTCTATGGCTTCACCTCAAGGACCAGCAGCTTTCCAGCTTTGATACTGAAGAACCAGAGAAGAATGAAGGGATGTCAGTCACCCTCCCACCAAGACCCTTGGGTCCCTTTATTGGCCTTGCCATAGGTGATGCTCATGGCATATGCAATGCAAGGAACAGTGGGAGAGGGCACAAGAGGTTGTAAGGGGAGGCTTACGAAAGGGGAGCTGAGCCAAGCTGAGAAGAGGTGCAAAGCTGGGGGAGGACAGGGTCAGAACAGGCACTGCCTATCAGGTGAGAGGCTAAACCAGCAAGTTGGCAATGCTTGTCTCTGCGATGAACTAAGGCCTCCTTTTGGTCATTTTTAGGTCGAGCTAAATCGGGGTAATAATGTCCTCTATTGGAGAACCACAGCCTTCTCAGTGTGGTCCAAAGTTTCCAAGCCCGTGCTTGTGAGAAATATTGCCATAACAGGTACTGAGACCAGGGTTGGAAATGGGTCTGTTGCTGACTTCCTGGGGGGGTGGGAGTCGGTCTCCAGGATCTCAGTGCCCAGGCTCAATTCTTGCTTTTCTGTTCCATCCTTCCTCCCTAGGGGTAGCCTACACTTCAGAATGCTTCCCCTGCAAACCTGGCACATATGCAGCTAAGCAGGGCTCCTCTTTCTGCAAACTTTGCCCAGCCAATTCTTACTCAAATAAAGGAGAAACCTCTTGCCACCCATGTGATCCTGACAAATACTCAGGTAACGTTTCTGAGGGTGGGAAGAATTGGGATGGGGATACCCACAAACACACAGGGAGAAGAGCCATCCTTCTGGCCAAGCGGAAGATGATAATTCTTAAGCCCTTCCTTTCTGGAACCTGGATGATTCTTGACAATCCATATCTCCTCCAACTGCACCATAGGGAAAGATATTGCAATCCTTTCTTTGTAAGCAGTAAAATCTCTTTTATTTAATGAAGATTATATAAGATTATGATTATAAACCATCAGAATTGGAGATGTAGCTCAGTGGAAGGGTGTTTACCTAACATGTGTGAGGCCCTGGGTTCAATTCCCAGCACAACACCCCCCAAAAAAATTATAATTATGAACTACAGATACAGTAGATAAAAGGGGCATATAAATTTATGTCTTTTAATGTCTAACAATTATCATCAAAGTTAATTTATAGGAACCATGAGGCTATATTGATGAGCATAAACTTTAAGTTGTATTTTACTTTTAGATGACTAATAAGAATTGTATATATTTATGAGATATAATGTGATAGTACATGCATGCTTTATGGATCAAATCAGGCTAAGAGCACAACCACTTTAATAACAAGGTCTAAAGATGGAAGTTAAGGATATTTTGTCAAACTAAATCTCCGTTGAATTCAAAACAGACTTTTTTTTTTCTTTGAGTTGGGATGTTGCTATTGTTGTCCAGGCTGGCCTTGAACTCTTGGGCTCAAGTGATCTTCTTGCTTAGCCTCCTGAGTAGCTGGGACTATAAGTGTGCACTACCATATTGATTTTTATCCAAATTAGGCACTTTGGAGAAATGCAGTCCTTGGAACACAGTTTGGAAACCACTGGTCTAAGGGATATTGAGGGACAGCTGGAAGCAGCCTATTTTTACAGTTACTGGATAGCTTCCTAAAACACCCAATATAAGAAACAGGGCCTGGTCATTTGAGGTGCCAGGGAGCATCAAAGCACTGATGGGCAGTGCCACCAGAGGGCTCTCTGCCCAGGCAGCCAATGATGGTATTGGAGGTCCAATCTGCAAGGCAGGTCCTGAAACAAGAAGGGAGAGAGAAAGAATCCCCTTTTTGCCCCTGAAAATATTCATCACAATTCTTTTCCCTTTCTTACGCAAAACTATGTGCAAACCCAGCACAAGGCCCTCTCTTGAGCAGACCCCTATATTCCTACAGAGAAATACCCACACTTGGCACAGGCATTATGGTGTGTTTGCTTGGCCAAGACTAGCCACTGACCTTGTGAATTACTTCTTTCTATACTACTCCTAAAACAATAGTCCTATTTATTGACACAGGTCTTGCCAAATAAGTGTAGTTTTCAGTGAGAACAGGAAAGTTTAGATCTTGGGGGAAGTTTTTAACTCTAAGTCTAAATTCCTGTTTTTCCACTTGAATTTCTTATTCCTCTTCATTGCTCTGCATCTATCAATGGTGGCCTTTGTTAGTATGTCTCCGGTTCCTTTTTAAGCTCAGCAATTGTGCAAGGGTTTGAATGGCAAGGTGGTTTTAGAAAACCTGCCCAGAAGTGTTTTAATAAACTCTACATAAACTGATTTTTATAGAGAGCTATTATGAAAGTGTTAAGTTTGGAACCTGAATTCTTGGAGTCTATTCTTCTGCCACCAGTTTTTCAATCTGCACCTTTGACTGGGAAGTAAGTTTTTACTCTGAAGAATGTGGTCACATTCTGGTCACCTCACCAGCTTGTGGTGCAAAGAGAGTCACATTTCTTTGAGACCCAACTCTTCCAAAGGGTCAGTGAAAGGCTGGGAAAAATGCAGAGAGTCTGATAAGAGCCTGTGATGGAACATTCATGAAGAGCTTGACAGAAGACTCATCCGAATACAAGTGCATTCTGAGTGCCTGCAAGGACTGGCTTGGTGCTACAGTTGGAGATGGTGTCTGCCCTCCAACCTGTCAAAAAGCAGAAACATGGTTATAAAACATCTAAGTATAGTAACTTTTGATAGTGCAGTAGGGGTTGGGATAGGAATGCTGGGTTTAGTGTGCAGGGGAGGCAGAAAAGGAGGGGTGTTTAGGTCTCTCTGAGAAAGAGAGGCTGCACTGGCTAAGATCTTGAAAGATGAATTGGTGATACAATGGGAGCAGGATATTTGGAATAGGAAGAGTGTAAGCCAGGGCCACAGGCTTGGGGAACAAACCAGCATGGCTGGTGACTGAGTAGAGGGAAGCAGCATTCAAGGCTAAGAGGCAGGTGAGAGACAAATTAAGAAAAATTGGGGCTAGGGATGTGGCTCAATAATTAAGCACGCCTGGGCTCAATTCCTGGTGCAAAAAATAAAATAAAATTAGGATTTGCTAAAAAAAGTTGTTTTTAAAAAGTCTATCTGAGAGGGTTGGGGATGTAGATCAATTGGTAGAGTGCTTCCCTTGCATGCACAAGGCCCTGGGTTCAATCCCCAGCACCACCAAAAAAAAAAAAAAAAAAGTTTACTTGAATGTAGAATAGTGATTACTAGAGATTGAGAAGAGTGAGGCAGAGGGATTGGGGATGTGGCAGAGAGATTGGGGAAGGTTGAATAACAGGTATTAAAACACACTTAGATAGGAGGAATGAGGTCTACCCTACAGCAGGGTGAGATAACTATAGTTCCCAATAACCTATTATGTATTTTGTGAAGAATGTAGATGAGAGGTTCTCAGATGTTCCAAAAACAAAGAAATGATAAGGAGATGGAAGTGCTGATTATCCTGATTTGATGAATACACATGGTATATGTATTAAAATATCGCACTGTGCTCTATAGTAGTGCAATTAGTCCATGGTAGTCAATTAAAAAAAAAATAGGATTTGATCCTATCAGCAGTGGAGACTATTAAAGGACTTTAAGCCAGGGGTGGGGGGGCTTGACCTGACCCATGCTTTTGAAAGACCACTCAGGCTGCCATGTGGAGGAGGAAGAGAATGGCTGGAGGCAGAGGCCACCATTGGGAGCTTCTGCAGCAGCTGCAGTTGCTGGTATCCAGAACATAAACTAAGGTGGAGCTTACAGGGCTGAAGACTGGAGAACTCACAGGAGAGATGTTAAGGGCAAAAGTTTGACTTGAAGCATCTTTCTCATCTAAACCTAAGAGTTGACCATTAGGATTAATTCCTCTGTGCCATGTTTAATGTCAGCAATCCATTTCCTAATAAGAATGTGGAGCTGATGAGTATGGACTCCAGAGCTAAGTGGCTAGGTTCAACCCCTGCTCCACCCCTTACTGTCTATGACAGCTTGGGCATAATACTTGTCTGTGTCCCAGTTGATCTTACCCTTGATCTTAACCAAAAAGGCCAAGAAGTGATTGTGCCTCAATTTCTTTTTCTCTAAAATGGGAACAAAAATAATTATATCTACCTCATAGAGTTATTATGGGGATTGATTAATGCAGATAAAGCATTTAGAAAGGGGCGTGGAATGTAGTAAGCACTGATTTTTATTAATTCCTTTTCATTAAGGCTTATTTGGATATTCCACTTTTAATATGAAAATACTCTTAGTATAGGTTACAATAGTAAGTCATATGTATAGAACTTTACAATTGACACATTATCTAATTTATTATTCAGGGCATAGTGAGGGAGTAAAGAAAAGTTCAGAGAGGTTAAGGGGGTTGCCAAGTCTGAGCTGGTACCCAAGCAGGGCCTTGTGTCATCAGGTCCTTGAATTCTTAGTTTTTCCTTTGATAAAATGGGTCCAAGTGAGAGCATCGTACTTGTGGAGATGGGGAGAAGATACTGAAAGGAGGAAGGATATTGAGAAGAGCTGGGGCCCTCTGAGATAAACTTTGTCTTCTTATAGTTTTGCCCAGGGCCAACTTTACCCAAATCACATTGCTCCCTTAGCCAAAAAGCATCTAGGCTGATCTTTTAAACTTGATGAGTGTACTCCTTAAACACCTTGAATGAAACCTGAGCTGGCAAAGTGAGGCTTATCTCAGCATTTGGGTTAATAATTTATGAAAACCATTTTAACAGTGGCTAGTGTGTAAACAGCTGGACCATTTTTGTTAAAGCCCAGAGTTAAGGCGTCAGGTTAAGCAAATATTTGACAAGCAGAGCAGGGTCTTTGTGCAGAATGCATTTTCTAACACACACCTTGTACTTTGCTAGACCCAATACACAAGATCCTGGGAACTGGCACGTTTTCAGCGTCTCCCCTCAAACCTCTTCTGGCAGTCCCTGGATCCCTTATGCTAAATTGGGCCTCTTGCTTGTTAACCAAATAAATGAGCTGAGAAGACTCCAGCTGTCTCCACCAGTGGTTCCCTTCTGCCCCACCCCCCCACCCCACCCCCAATAAGACAGGGACTGAAGAGACCAGGAAATGCGCAGTTGAGGAAACTTCCCAGTGCAGGGCAACCAGTCTGCAATTAGGAGGGTCTCTGATCTAGGAAGTCATTTGGCAAAAAGAAGGGATCAGTGGAGAAATAAGCCCTTATCTGAAAGGGAGGGAAAGAGATTTTTTAATCCTTATTAAATCTCCTGTGACAGTTTCCAAATAAAAAATAATTTGCAAACATGCAGGTAATAATCGTTACTGCCATCTAATGAGTACCTACTTCCAAAGTGCCAGGCACATGCTGGCTCCAGCAAGGAAGACAGTGTTCTTCAGATGAGAGGGCTGAGACTCAGAGAGATGAAGTAACTTGCCTAAAGTCACACAGCTACTAAATAATGAAACAGGATCCAAATCTAGATCTTTCTAACTTAAAATCTCATTCCACTATACCATGCCACCTATCAAGAGTGTAAAGAGTGAAAGAAATGACACCATCATTAAGTGTTCACCTGCAGGGGACATAATATTCATATTAGAAGTAGTGGTAACAGCTAGGAGTATTATAATATATACTTTTTAAAAAATATTTATTTTTTTAGTTGCAGATGAACACAATACCTTTATTTTATTTATTTTTATGTGATGGTGAGGATCGAACCCAGTGCCTCACACATGCTAGGCAAATGTTCTACTACTGAGCCACAACCCCAGCTCCTATAATGTGTACTTTATAAAGCAGTGGTTTCTATTCTAGAGAAAGCAAATTCGCTGGAAAAAAATTTAATTTTCATTTGCATGAATTATGCATATTTTTCTGGATAGAAAAAGCTGTTCTTTTTTCTCATATTTCAAAAAAAACGTTTTTTAAGTTCAAAAGAGGTGAAATAGATTGCTTTAAGTAAAGAAAGATTCATAAAATAGTTGTTCATTTCCAGGGGTTCACAGGGCTGGAGCAGAACTAACAAGACAGAAAATGTACAGAATAGGGTAAAGCTGGTAGCTTTTCTCACTGGGTGGGGGTCAAGATTAAGGATAGTACTAGGATGCCTGGGTTGAGGAAAGTGGAAGGAACCTTCTGTTTTAAGTAGAATCCAAGGAAATTGCAACCTTGTTTTTGAAGGACAGTTGCACTGAGAGGGGAGATTTCAAAGGTGAAAGGCCTTCATGTTAGGCAAATGTTAAGAGAATATTCAGGGGAAGATTTTAAATAGAAGTCTAAAAGGACTGCCCTAAGCTTTACCACGTTTTACTTCAATCCTTCAGGAGTAGAAAAACAACACCGACAGTCGGGACACTAAGGCACCTGGATTGTAGCGGGTTTCAGGGAACTTGGGCCGGTGGTGGTTAACCTGCAGGATGCCATTTCCAGCTACTTCCCTCCTTGCTGGCCTGTGACCCAGTCACTTGACCCACTGCCCCACAGTGTGGGGCCAGAGGCTTCTCATAACACCCAGGAGAAGTGCAAAGGGTATCCAAGCAGGGCTTGGGAAATTGGAAACAATGCTATTGAGGCAAAGGGAAGGGTGGGCGTGCAGGATTTTCAACTTTGCACAACGTCTGTGTGGTAACATATCCCAGGGGCTTGAGAGTTGCAGGGTCATGAACAAGTGGTGGAAGGGCTTTGCTTTCTTATGCAACTTCAAATATTTTTCTTATTTCGGCAAATTAGAAAAAGGATCCTCTTCCTGCAAGGTACGCCCGGCCTGCACAGACAAAGATTATTTCTACACACACACCGCCTGTGATGCCAATGGAGAGGTGGGTTGCACAGCCTTGGAGCCCCTTAGCCCCAGGTAGACCACCTGCTGCTCCCTAGGCTTTATCAGTGTTTGAAGTTCCCATGGTCAGTGAAGCTGGTACCAGCTGAAACTCTGCAGACCTGTGCAGTGACCCCAGGGACAATCAGGGGGCAAAGCAAGACGGCTTTATTCACTTTCAGGCCAGAAACTGTTTTCGCTTCATTCATTTCACGGTTTATTCCCATATGCTCTGTTTCACAAACCATTTCATTTCCTTTTGCTTGGTTTCTCCCATTTGCTTCACCCCTCTGGGCATGCCTGCCTGTCAATGCCCGCTTACTTCCTCATGGATCGTGTCAGGCTGACTCCCCAGCGCTGCTCTTGTAGGTTGGCACTGGGAATTGGTTCTCACTCCCAGACTTGCTGAAGAATGGTTTGACTGGTTCCGTCTCTGTTGTTTCTCTTTCTCCCAGGCCTTCTGTCTCGAAAAATTCCTTTGTGCTCTGGTTGGCACTGAATCAACAAACACTTGTTGCATGCTAACTGATGTGCAGGTGGGGAATCACAGAGGACTGAGAACGGACTCCTGCTCTCACAGAACTCATAGTCTTGTGTGGGAGGCTGAAGAGAGGAAAAAGAGAGCCTAGACAAAGGCACTGGGGGAGCCCAGAAGTGGGGCAACCAGGCCTGAAGGGCCAGATAAGCCACCCTCATGGAGGAGGCTGTTTGTTCATTTCAATAGCCAACAAATATTTATTGAGCAGCTACTGTGTGCTGGGACATTGTGCTAGGCATTAGGTACAACAAAACCAAGGCAATATCTGTCTCTTATAGGGCTTAATTCCTGTTGAAGAAGGAGACAACTGGTAGACTACAATGGGTATATAATACATCAAATGGGAATAAGTGGTAGAAAGAAATAAAACTGAATTAGGAGACAGAGAATGAGAGGGTTGAGATGCTATTTCAGAAGAGGTAAGGATGGCCTAGGAGTGACTGAGCAGAGCTGAATGAGATGAGGGAGGACCCTTGGAGCTTTGCAGGCAGAGGGCGCAGTCTGTGTGGAGAAGGCTGCTTGTGCTTGGTGAATCTGAGGACCAGCATCAGTGAGGAGGGATGGACTGGAAGATGAAACTGGGTCTATCTTAGACTAGACATTCTAGATAAACTGTCTGTATCCCTAAGCCAGAGCCCCTTAAGGAGACAGAATTAGGAGTCAGGAATTCTGCAGGCAGCACGAAGCATAATGCTTAGCTATTAGAATGCATCAATGTTTGCTGGCTGAAAGACAACTCTCTCTGCTAATTAAGCATGAAATAGTCTGGTCCTTAACTGAGACTGTTTTCCTGCAGTCATCTCTTGCCACAAACCCTCCTCTCCATATTTGGAACACTATTCCCTTCCCCAGAAGCCAAAAGAGAATGTCAGTCTTTGTCAGTTGAACTCTGTTCTGCTATGTCTGGTGTTCTGCATGGCTGTATAAAAACCACTTTCATATTCTTGGTACCAGCCTGGCACAGTGGTACATACCTATAATCTTAGCAGCTTGGAAGGCTGAGGCAGGAGGATCATAAGTTCAAAGCCGGTCTCAGCAACTTAGCAAGACCCTAAGCTTTAGTGAGACCCTGCTTCTAAATAAAATATAAAAAAGGCTGGGGATGTGGCTCAGTGGTAAGCACCCCTGGGTTCAATTCCTAATCCTCCCACCCAATAAAGGACATTTTCTTAGTATCAATTGATTCACTTATAAAATGAGCACAATTAATCCTGATCCTCTTCTCCCCACTAGGCGTAACAAGTGACTATGTGGCTGTCCTTTTTTTCCTCCTGCTCCATGCTTGCCTCTCCTGGGCTCAGACCAAGGCCTTCCACATCTATAGCACACTGTGCTGCCTGGAGCCTGGTGTCTACCCTTGCCTGACCACCACTGGACCTCTAGGTGCTGGGGTCAGGCCAAAGTCTGCGCTCCTGTCGCATAGCACAGCCCAAGCGTGGCATCAAGGGATTGCAGAGGCATGAGCTTTAAGGAGTGCACATGAATATAGTGCACATCAACACAACACATGAATATTCATTCACCAGAGCGCCTTACAGAAGTCTCCTGCATGCCTCACACCCACATTGATTCTGCTCTGTCTGGTGATTTTAGTTTGTCCTCTAAATTATATTTTAAAATCCAGGGACATACCTCAAGCTGGTGCCTATGATTGCCCTGGAGATTTTTTGCTGTGCTTCAGTGGTTTCTCAGGGACCAGGATGGCCAATCCCTTTGGGCCACTAAATGTGCTGCTCCAAGAGATAACCCAAGTCAGTTCTCCTGCCCAAACCCACTTCTCCCTGAAACTCACAGGAGAAGTGTGGGGAAGGGTAAGGTTAAGACACAGCCTGGGGTTCAAGCTGCTCTTCACAGGGAGGAGGCCTGAGCTGAGCCCAGGAAAGAAGGAGGAGTCCCAGGGGTCTGCACCAATGAAGACACCGGAAGCTCCTCCCTAAGACCTTGTATTTTTTTATTTTTTGGTACTGGGGATTGAACCCAGGGCTTAGTGCACGCTAAGCAAGCACTCTACGCTGAGCTACACCCACAGCCCAAGACTTTGTCCCTTCTTATCTTGAACAAAAGGGACAGAGGCCTTATTTGCCCACCTTTTCACAGAGATGGTCATTTTCATCATCCCCCAGTACCATCCATCAGGGCACTATTTTGTCTGACTCTATCTGAGGGCCATGGGAAGAATGGAGCTGCCCACTCCCCCCTAACTCACCAGAAGTCTCCTGCACCCAATGCTTCTATGAAAAGACAAGGGATGGCCTTAGTGGGTGGCAGAACACGGCTTCTCGGTCCACTGACCTGTTGGCTGGCTGTTCCTTTTGCTTTGACAACCCATCAACACAATGTCCATCCTTCCCTCCTGGATTGTTATGTCATCACTACCCTTGCTAGACAGTAAGCTTGTGGAGGCCAGGAGTCATGTTTCATGCATCATGGAGACACCAGGTCTGGCACATACATAGATGTCTCAGACTTTCTACAGGTGTTTACTGAATAAGTGAAAGAGCAAAGGTGGCCAGTGGTGCATGTGCGTATTCTCAGCGACGTGGGAGGCTGAAGCAGGAGGAGGCCAGCCTTGGCACCACAGTGAGATCCTATCTCAAAATAAAAACTAAAAAGGGACAGGGTTGTAGCTCAGTGGCAGAGCACCCCGGGGTTCTATCCGCTATTGCACACACACACACACACACACACACACAAAAGCAAAGAATGTACCACTTGGAAAACAAATTGGGACATCTCAACCACCCCCTTTTTACCTAGACCTTATGTAAGTCCCTGTACTCCATGTGCCTTTGTGTTCTGGGATTTTTACCAGCTGTTTTTCCTGTGGCTAGGGTAGTAGTGAGATTCTGCAGTGGAATCAGAGTTTTTTAAAAAGACAACTGGTCCCCCATTCCTTCTGTCACAAAATCCTCATTAGACGCAACCCACTTCATCCAGTCAACATTCTTCTAGCAGTTATTGAACACAAACCTGCGTCAGGCTTGGAGCTAGGTGCTTAGGATAAATCGGTGACCCAACCAACTTTCCCCATCCTGGTGGAACATTAGTTCTCACCCAGAATCCCACCCTCTCACCCTCACCCCCACTCCTGCATCCTCAAGTTAAAGTCCTAAACACCTGCTAAATCTCACACATGCTGAACCATTCTTAATCCATCTCTGCAGACACAGCTCATGTACAAATGGGCCAAGCCGAAAATCTGTGGCGAGGACTTGGAGGGAGCGGTAAAACTCCCTGCATCTGGTGTGAAGACCCGCTGCCCACCCTGCAATCCAGGCTTCTTCAAAACCAACAACAGCACCTGCGAGCCCTGTCCTTATGGCTCCTACTCCAACGGCTCTGGTAACCTCTTTACTGCCCTGTGTCCTATCCATTCTTATGTCCTCTGTGTGGGTGCGCTGCGTGGATGCTCAGAGTAGCCGAACGCAGACTCTGCTCTTCCAAGAGAGGGAGTGAGGAATAGGTTGCCTCTGCAGACTACGTTCAGAAAAAGAGAGGTCAGGGCTGGCCCTGTCTGTAGGTCAGAGTCAGAATTAACATTGTATCTGTGAATCTGACTCACGCCTGCAGGGACCCAATTCTCATGACAGAAGCTTCCAGCATGTGGCAGAGATGCTAACTAGAAGGCTTGGTGCGCTGAGATGAACTTATATGCCACAGTGAAAAAAAGGAATTGTGGGGATTTGTGTATCAATTGTGAATGTATTTCGAAGTAGTAATGTGACAGTAATGTATGTGAACTATCTGCATCAGACTGAAAGGTGCATATGCATTTTTGTGCATATGAGTTTTTTTGAAATGAAAATTTTGGTGCACAAGGAAGATGGCTGGGATGTTGGAGGTATCAGAGTGAAGGGTCAGCATTTACATCTGAAGCTTGTTAAAGGTGTTGTCAATATGTGGTTGAGTCAGTTTGAATTAACTTTGTGCAACAGCACTTAGCAGCTGCCCTTGTCCGGCTGCCACTTGTCTGTGTGGCAGCAGCTCAGGCAGGGTGGCTGCAGTCTTCTGATGAGTGATGGATCTTGTGGCTCCCCCAGATTGTGTCCACTGCCCAGCTGGGACTGAACCTGCTGTGGGATTTGAATACAAATGGTGGAACACGCTGCCCGCAAACATGGAAACAACTGTTCTCAGTGGGATCAACTTTGAGTACAAGGGCCTGACAGGTAATTAACTCTCTCCTCACTATGAGCTGTCACTTCCTGCTCTCCCACAGGGTTTTTTCTAAGTTCATATTTCATCATAATAGTGAGGTCTGAGAAAAATAAGCCAATCAGGACAAGTATTCCCTTCAAAGTTCCACTCCTTGTGGGCATATATTCCATCCAAACTTAGGTTTCAGAGGCAGAAACAGCATGTACATATCCCAAAGATCTTGATGTGAGGGCTTCAGAGTCTTTACCAAAGTATCTGTATAAGCACTTTGGTTCTGGATGCCTCAAAGGACAGTGCCATTTTTCCCTTCCCCTGTCACCTGGTGCATATTTGCCCTGCACCTGAGAGCGCAGGGCGTTAACTCTCTCCTCTCATTTTCCAGGCTGGGAGGTAGCTGGTGATCACATATATACAGCTGTTGGCGCTTCAGACAATGACTTCATGATTCTCACTCTGGTTGTGCCAGGATTTAGGTGAGGACCACAAAGCCAAGAGGAAGCACCAGCCAACATGGCCACATCCGGAACCACATTCCTCAGAATGTTGTAGCTGAGAGGGCTTCTGAAGTTGAACTTCATTTCATCTTAGACATCAGTCCAGGACAGAGGGGGCAGATGCCAACACAATTTCTTAGTTACCACCTATGCTGACTTATCTACTACTCTCTCATCTCACCTGGCTTCTCCCACCGATTGGCCACATGCTACTTGAAAATTTCTCCTCCTCACATCAGAGAGGACTTTAAAAGTCTTTTTTTTTTTTTAATGGGGCCAGAAGTTCTCATATACAATTCATCTTTATTTGGGGCAAGAAGATTGAGAGGGATTTTTTTCTTGTTGTTGTATTACCCTACATCCCAAAAGGAATTAGGACAATGAGCAATGTGTTTGCCATTAAGGAACAGAACCAAAAGCTCGGCAGTGTGGTATGGTAGAAAGAGCACTGAACTGGAAGATAGGGCACTTGAACCCTTGAACTGTGTCAGTTGGTAGCTTTGTGAACTTGGGAAAGTCACTTTGCCTCTCCAGGCTTTAGGCTTCTGGTCTATAACATAGGCCTGTGATGCAGGACTCACTCAGGCTGCATTGATTCTTCCAGTCCATTAGTCAACACAACTGTGTAGAAGGAGCTGGGAACCAGAGTTGCTTAGAATCCAGGCCAATGGCTGAAGCCTAAAGAAAAGTCATAAATGGGTTTTCAAAGCCAAAGTGAACTCTTCTGCCCATGAGTGCTTCAAAGTTGAGGTGGAATCATTGAATGGACCCCCTATTGCCAATTTGACTTCTCCATCCCTCCTTGGAAGCCTCTGCTTTCCATTCCTGGGATGAAGTTAAGCCAATGGCAATTGCTCAAAGGGTATTAGTTTCACTTCTTTTAACCCACAGTATCCAGATATATCTTGTGTTTGTAAGATGAGCAAACTTAAAGCTTGGTGGGATAACATTCTAAAAAGTATTTTCCAATTTGAAACTCCAATTATAATGTGTTAATAAACTTTGTTACTATAACAAAATACCTGACATAATAAACTTCAAAAAAAGGAAGGATCTATTTTGGCTCACAATGTCAGAGGTTCTAGTCTATGAATCAGTTGGTCCTGTTGTTTTGGATTTGTGAAAAGGCAGCATATCATGTTGGGGATTGTGTGGTGGAGCAACCTGCTCACCTCATGGTGGCTGTGAAGAAAAAAGAAAGAGAAAAGGGGGCTAGGATCCCAATATCCCTATCAAGGGCATGTCCCCAGTGATATAACTCCTTCCCACTAGACCCTACCTCTTAAAGGGTCCACCGTCTCCCAGTAGCACCATGGGGAAGGAACCTAGCCTTTGGAGATGTGTATCATAGTATCATAGTAGGTGCTTCCTCACCTTCAACCCCAGACCACTTGAGCATGGCTCTTGCTTTCCCCAAAGAAGAACGAGCTTGAGAACTTTACTGAAGAGCTCAAATTCTGCTCCTCTAAGTCAGGCAAAGCTGAGTAAATGTAGACAGCTTACACCTTATGATAGTGGCACTTCTCAAACTTTAACATGCTTTCAAACCATCTGGGAATCCTGTTAACATGCTGATTCTGATTAAGTGGGCCCAGGGAGGGGCCTGATGAGGTTCTGTTATTGAGTCTAATGAACTCTCTGAGCTGGTGATGCTCCTGGTCTACAGATCACCTCTGCATTTCATAAGGCGCATCCGCATTTGTTATGCCTTTGGAAGTCACTACAATGATGAGAGGTAGATAAGAAAGATATTATCACTCCACTTTACAGTGGAGGAAATGACAATTTGGCTAAGTCAAGGTCACAAAGCTTGGGTGGCAAAACAGTTCAAGCTCTTTCCAACACACTCAGAAACTAATCCTGTCCCTTGGTTGATCCCTTGCTGCTTCCTGAGCCTTCAATAAGTACTGCCTGGCCTCTGGAACTGACCTTTGATTTCTGCCCCCACAGATCTCCACAGTCGGTAATGGCAGACACAGAGAATAAAGAGGTGGCCAGGATCACATTTATCTTTGAGACCATCTGTTCCGTGAACTGTGAGCTCTACTTTATGGTGGTACGTTTTCCTTTCTGTGGGGCTTCCAGGGCAGGGTTGACCCCCATCTGTCCCAGTTAACATAATGGACATGTGCTCAGAGTGATCCCACAAGAGGAAGGGCCCAGAATGACCATCAGGGTTTGACCAACTGTGATTGGCTCTGGGGTGGCAGTGGTAGGAGCACCCTCTTCTGCTCTAGCCAGCACGTCCTCCTCACTTTTATGTCCTGGGCTCAGGGCATGAATTCTAGAACCAACACTCCTGTGGAAACGTGGAAAGGCTCCAAAGGCAAACAGTCCTACACCTACACCATCGAGGAGAATGCCACCATGAGCTTCACCTGGGCCTTCCAGAGGACCACTCTCCATGAGACTGTGAGTCCCACCCCTTCCACCTACCCCTGCATCCCAGAAGAGACCTCTGAACCCAGGGGGATTCCTGGCATGTGCTCCATATGAATCTGAGGTTCAGAATCCAAGGCTGATGGCCTAGTGCAGGCCTCTGAGGATCGCGTGGCCTATGTAAATGATTTTTCAGAGAAAATGACCAGTGAGCACCTTCAATCACCTATCTGTCCTCCAGCCCCTGCCCAGGGTAGAGCCAGGATGGTGTTTTTAATAATAACAACTTTGGTTTATTTTCTTAATTAAAAGTAATATAGTGGGGCTGGATTGTAGCTCAGTGGTAGAGTGCTTGCCTCACACACATAAGGCCCTGGGTTCGTTCCTCAGCACCACATAAAAATAAACAAATCAAAATAAAGATATTGTGTCCATTTATAACTAAAAATTTTTTTAAAGTAATACAGTAATGCAGAAAACTTAGAAAATAGAAATCAGCATGAAGAAGAAATAAGATCAATCAAAATCCTACTACTCAGAGATAACTCAGTTAACATCTAAAATATCTCCTATAATCTTTTTTTCAGATTTAAATTTTTTATTTCTATCATCTAAAGTTTTCAAATTACCAAAGAAAACTTTAATTTTCTAAGTCAAGAAAGTCTGCTAATAGGGGCCGGGGCTGTGGCTCAGTTAGCATGCGTGAGGCACTGGATTTGATCTCTGGCACTACATATAATAAACAAATAAAATAAAGGTATTGTGTCCATCTACAACTACAAAAATATTTTTAGAAAATAAGAAGAAAGTCTGCTAATATATTTTAAAAGCATTTTCAACCATGCTTTGTTTATCAGAAAACCATATTTCCAATGTTGCCTGATTAGTAAACATATTAATAGAATACTTTTTTATACCAAAGCTTTTTACTTAGAAACACATTCAGATGTAATTTCCATTGCTTTTACAAAACCAAATTAGGTTCTTCTTTTTTTTTTTTTTTTTTTTTTTTGGCACTAGGGATTGAACTCAGGGGCACTCAACTGGTGAGCCACATCCCCAGCCCTATTTTGTATTTTCATTAGAGACAGGGTCTCACTTAATTGCTTAGCATCTCGCCTTTACTGAGGCTGGCTTTGAACTCACCATCCTCCTGCCTCAGCCTCCTGAGCTGCTGGGATTATAGGCGTGTGCCACCATGCCTGGCTTGAGTTTTTTAATTGGTTCTTTTTAGATATACATGACAGTAGATTGCTATATAGTATTTATTTCTCTACAACATTTTTTATAAAGAACAGCCATTTTCATATAACAATATCTATTGTGTATTTCCCCAATGGTATTCAGTATTCTTTCACATAACTTAAAATGGGTCAGTCTTGTTTTAAAATGACACAAAATTATTAAGCACCACAACCAAGTGAATGAAAAGAACAGATTGCTTCTAAGAGTTTTCCCAAGCATTATAGGATAAGACATCAAGAAATACTTGGCTATCCATTGTTGCTACTGTCTTCATCCTTCACCCTTTCCCCTCTTATTTCCTTGTCTCCAGGGCAGAAAGTATACCAATGACGTTGCCAAGATCTACTCCATCAATATCACCAATGTCATGGATGGGGTGGCCTCCTACTGCCGCCCCTGTGCCCTAGAAGCCTCTGACATAGGCTCCTCCTGCACCTCTTGTCCTGCTGGTTACTATATTGACCGAGATTCTGGAACCTGCCATTCCTGCCCCACAAACACAATCCTGAAAGTCCACCAGCCTTATGGTGCCCAGGCCTGCATGTCCTGTGGTCCAGGGACCAAGAGCAATCAGGTGCATGCAGTCCTCCATGCATTCTAATCTTGGGCCTCTGGTTAGATGACCTCAGAGGGTGCTGGGTCCTGGATGGGGTTCTAGTGGGTCTAATACCCAAGTGCTCCTCTTAACACATTCCCAGGTTGGAGTCCTGGTTGTGGCTGTAGGTGATAAGTTCTTGGTAGTAGGGCTGATTTCCCTCAGTCATGGACAAGTTTTGTCTTCAGTTGATGGGTAAAGAAGATGGGTGACTATCTCATTCAGAAAGTTATTTCATATGTGCAGAGACCAGAAGGGAGAGCAATAGTAGGGCCTGGAGCCTAGTCCAATCTAGCCTGTTTTCATGGGAGGTTGTCCCCTCTCTCCTGGGAAGGTAACCCAACCTTTCCTGGGACAAATAGTTAATTGGCTTTATTAACTCCTATCCCAGTGGCTTCTCAGCTTTACAAGTGTAAAGATTCCTCTCAAACATATCAAAACAGTGCTATTGCCTATATGTACTTTCTGCATCCAAGAAAGTAATACAACTAAAAGTTCTTAGATAATCATTAATGCTTTTAAATGAATTTTTGTATTTTACTAATCACAACCTCACAGACATACATCCATAAGATGTTATTTATCTGTTCTGTAAACATCACTTGATTTAGTTGCAAAGTAAGTACAAAGAGTCTAAGGGCCCTCGTGACATCTTTTTGTACCCAGGACTTTTATCATAACTTTCTTTCCTTGGAGTTTCCTCTGTGGCTGTGAGAGGGAATGACAGTGTGTAAGGCCGTGACTGAATGGAAGCAAGGAATGGGAAGTAATTCCCTCTTCTGAGTTTAATTTCCTACAGAGGAATAGGAAGCAGGGTTCAGTGAGTTTTAAATGTATAGGAGGGTGTTATGTATCAGGGGAAGAATTGTAGTTTCTTTCTTGCCATCCTAAACACCCTATTCTAGTTAGTACTGCATTGCAGGGCTGGGGCTATAGCTCAGAGGTAGATTGCTTGCCCAGCACGTGTGATGTCCTGGATTCAACCCCCAGTGTTGAAAAAAAAACAAAACAGAGAGATTGTCCAAGAAATACTAATATTTGTTTGAGAATAGCAGAGAATCATAATGGGGATATGCTACAATAAACTATGGGTATAGACAAAGAATTTGAGACAAAGCGAAAATTTTAAAGACAAAAATGAGAAGGATTACATCATATTTTTTGGAACAGTAATCTTTGACTATAATGATGAGTAACAACAGTGGCATTAGTCCAAGGTTGAACAGACAGTTGCAGGACAGATGTCCTTGTACATTTTGGATAGTTTGTGGTGCAAGCTGGTGGTTCTGGCAGAGTGCTTTGTGAAAACTAATATCAGGCAATCATGCATAAGAACCTTCCTTCAGGCTTATATCATCGTATATGATTGAGTAGAAAGATGTATGTAAATCTCACGAGTATCAGTTTTGTTTGCCTCTTTTAATATCTGTCCCAAATCCTTTCTTCCTTCTCTTTCACCCTATTTGAGCTGGACCAGTCTGGGGGAAAGTCTGCTCTTCCCCACTGGGGCCCCTCAAAGGGGTGATACTGCATGACCAACCAGCCTGACCCATTCCTTCTCCCCACCAGATCCATTCTCTCTGCTACAATGATTGCACCTTCTCACGCACCACTCCATCCAGGATTTTCAACTACAACTTCTCAGATTTGGCAAACACCCTCTCCTTGTTTGGAGGGCCAAGCTTCACTTCAAAGGGGTTGAAATATTTTCATCACTTTACCCTGAGTATCTGTGGAAACCAGGTATGGTATGCAAGTTGACAGTGTGAGAATTGAAAAAGGGAAACTAGTGATAGGAGGCCAGAGACAGGACACAGGAGAAAAGCTAGAAAACCTTCAGGCAGCAAGAGATTGAGGAGGTAAAAAGGGTCTAAATAATTATAACTCTCCCTTTTCTCCCTGAAATTAAATAATCTGGATGATAAACATTTAGGAAAATTAAAAAAATGTTTTAAGTAAGGTGTTTATTGACTGACCTGATCTTGTTTTTCCCTCAGAGTGAGTACAAGTTGAACATTCCTAAACATTCCTAAAGTATTAAGATTCTGGAACATTTTAGATGCTGGATTTTCAGATTAGGGATGCTCAACTGATAAAGTCTATGAAAATATTCTAAAATCTGAAAAACTCTAGAAACAGAAACAGTTCTGGCCTCAAACCCAAGGTAGGCTGAGGTGGGAGGATCACTTGAGCCCAGGAGTTCAAGGTTAGACTGGGTAACATAGCAAGACGGAGAGAGAGAGAGAGAGAGGAAGGAAGGAGAGAGAGGAAGGGAGGGGAGGAGAGAGGGGAAGGGAGGGAGAGAAGGAAAAGAAAGAAGGAAAAAAGAAAGAGAAAAAGGGGCTGGGGATATGACTTAATGGTAGAGTGCATGCCAGCTTACTCAAAGCCCTGGATTCAATCCCCAGCATCATCAGGAAAAAAAAAACAGTCTTTGATCCCCAGAATCAAAAAGAAAAAGAAAAATCTTCATTAATTATTGCATTTGTCACTTGTTTTCTAGAGACTGGAAAATAAACTGTCCCTAGTTCATCTATATATATCTTTGCTGACAGTACAAAAGAAAATAACATGAAAGCTTTTATAAATAAAGAATGGGACCTTCAGTCATTTCATGCTGCTGCAAATATTTTGGATCCAAAATCCAAAGTCAGAAAGAAATGTAAAGGGAGAGCCCACCACTACTGCCCTTGACTAATCACATACAAGCCATGATTAGCAGTGGGAAGTTCAGAAAGCTCATTCCAATATCATAAAATAGAAAGCATCCAGGGCACTGAGGCTGCGACTGTGGTGGGGAGGCCTTTGCATCTCACAGCTGATACTCTTTCTGTGCACCATGCAGAAGAGCATGTGTGTGTCTGCAAAGGGCATGTCAAAATAAAGGAATCTATGAAAGATTAGAGATGGGTATCTGTCCCGGTTTTAGAAATCTTTGAAGAATTAAAGTGAAGCCTCAGAAATAACAGGTAGTAGAAACTCAGCAAATGAGACTGATGAAAGCAAACCCCATGTAGCAAAAGTTTCAGTCCACGGGGTGGGGGAGTGGGGAATTTGAAGAAGTATGTCTTTTTTTCTTCCTTGACTCCTTTGTTCTTTTCAAAAATGCTATGTACAGTGACACTATAGATCTTCACTTCAAGGAAAAAGTAACTCTGTTTTATTATAATGTAGAGGTTGCTTTCTGTTTTAAAGCCTTCATCTACTTCTTATAATTGAGAAAACAAAAGATGCCAGATTTAGCTCTATTTGTAATAAAACTTACAACATTGAAAATGTTATGTTCTGAATATTTAGTCCACTTAATTTAAAACACTGAGTAAATGATTTCACATTAGCAAATAGGTTATCTGTTGATATTCCATAAACTTAATATCCTCAGAAGAATATTAATTATTTCCTCTAAAATCCCAATAACAGAATCTCAACTCCTATCCTCTTTCAGATTTCTACAGAGGGAGGTGTTTTTTGTTCGTTTGTTTGTTTGTTTTAGTCACCGATGGACCTTTTATTTTTATTTATTTATATGTGGTGCTAAGAATTGAACCTAGTACCTTGTACATGCTAGACAAGTGCTCTTCCACTGAGCTACAACCCCAGCCCCAGAGTGAGGTTCTTAAAGACTGAAAGTAAAGCAAACTTCCTTCTCTTGGGACATGTTTTCTTGGAAAAATGGAAGGGGTTCTGCCTAGCAGGGTGTCAGGCACAGTGGCACACACCTGTAATCTCAGGGAATTGGGTGGCAGAGGCAGAAGGATTACAAGTTTGAGACCAACCTGGTCAACTTAGTGAGACCCTGTTGATAAATCAATAAATAGGACTGGGGATGTAGCTCAGTTGTAGAGAGCCCATGGGTTCGATTCCCAGTACCAGGGCAGAAGGGAGAGGCGAAGGAAGGGATACTAACTGTCCTCAGATACTCTGCCTCAAGGTAGGAAGGGAGCTGGTTGTGGAGTTTGATTTAATACCTGGGAGACTCTGGAAAGTGCTTCTGAGACAAACATGAGACAAACCACAGCAGCATAGGAGAGCTAGAAGGAATGTGAACCAGAAAAAACAGTCAAATAAATTTCTCTGGCTTTCCCCAGGACCAGTTATATATTTCAGTTTCTGTCTAGAAAATGGATAAGGAAGACCGACCCTTCATTAATGGGCTGGTAGGTTAGAACTCCAAATCATCCTGTCTTGCTCAGGTAGTTCCTCCCTATAGTGACTCCAAGGAAATAAAAAGCTGGGGACCCCCTGGGCCAGAATTCAAAAAATGGGACACAAAGGCCCTATTTTTAGCTTTTTTTTTCTTTCTTCTTAGTCTATCTTGTTATTAGACCTGGGATGAATCATCCACTGCAACGTACCACTGGAAGCCTGAACTTTTAGATGCCAAAAACTGTTCCCTGTTCTTTTTTGGGAATTTCTCTGTGACCATTAGCTTTTTCCCATCTTACTCCCTATATCCCACACACCAGGGTAAGAAAATGTCTGTGTGCACTGACAATGTCACTGACCTCCGAATTCCTGAGGGCGAGTCAGGTTTCTCCAAATCCATCACAGCCTACATCTGCCAAGCAGTCATCATTCCTCCAGAGGTGACAGGTTATAAGGCCGGGGTGTCCTCACAGCCTGTCAGTCTTGCTGATCAACTTGTTGGTGAGTAATTCAGCTGCTCCAGGCTTCCTTGAGTGTGTATGTGTGTGCACGCGCAATTGCATGCATGTTTGAAGTTGCCAAGCTAGAAGATAAATGTCCCCATGCGAAGAGCCCAACTTCCTGACCTCTCTATTCCATCCTGTGTGCCAAGTGCCACTGGGAACTCTGATAAACCTTTAGGTCACTTTTTCATGAGCCACTTGGGGATGCTATGAGAATGGAGTAAATTTGGATGTTGACAGGTATTGAAAGTGAAGTGTTTGCTAGCTAATGCTACTAGTGAGAACTAATTAGGAACTCTAATCTGGCAGGAGTGTCAACAGATACGACAATGGATGGAATCACCTCCCCAGCTGAACTTTTCCACCCGGAAACTTCAGGAATACCGGATGTGATCTTCTTTTTTAGGTGAAGATGAAAGACCAGACTAATACAAGTGAACCTAGGAGTTGTCCACAATTCCTGTTGTATCCCTCTAGCTACCTCCTACTTATCAAACCAGAAATTGTCTGAGATCTAGCAGATCTGCGTAGTCATGGAATAAAGGCTGGTTGTTCTCTGGTCCCAGCTTCTTGGGTATTATTAGGGGATCTGCCCTAGAGGCAGGGAAAAATACTGGAAGATTCACAGCAAACTTCTCTTCTAGCCTAAGGAGGCCCCAGTGACTGCTAGCCTTACCTCTCTTAGCTGGTGCATTTCCACATAGACTAGATCCTCCTGGTTCCCCTTTTCACCATATATAGCCCAATGCCTATGCACTCCCTTTGTGTTAGGCCTGAGCCCAAGTCATGACTTGCCCAGCCAGGGACTCATTCCCTGTTGATTTCACTTAATGGCTCTCTAATAACACGGTGGAGTGACTCTTTCCCCTATGGGGGCTGGCTTTCTCTGCAGGTCCAATGATGTCACCCAGTCTTGCAGTTCTGGAAGATCAACCACTATCCGCATCAGATGCAATCCATCGAAACCTTCCTCTGGAAGCCTGTTACTGCCAAGGTAATCCCAACAAAGGGATGTAACAAAGGCTACAGCCTCCCTTCCTTGGACTCATTCCATCTCAAGAGCCAGAGACTACTGAAAAAGGAGAAAATAGTTTGAGACCCATTAATGGACTTTGGGGGGGCATAAGCATAGGCCCTACTCCTCAATCTTTAAATCACAAGAATGGGGCAGAAGGAAGAGTCAAAACTACCCTCACATTCCCAGACCATTATGGTGGCAGCTACATATATAGTACAGCAGCTAACACCTCTTTGAGAACTAGATTTGAATGAGTAACTCTACTTACTAGTTATATAACATAAATGAATACATTTCTTATCATCTCTAGGCCTGTTTTTCCTTATCTGTAAAATGGACATACTGAGTTCCCTCAGGGAGTTGTTTGAGGATTAATTGAAGCAATGAGACTTTAGGACTTCTCTTAAAGTCTGGTCATGATTAAGAATAGTAAAAGTTTAGCTCAGTTGTAGAGTCCACCATGCGGCCTGCACATTGGTTTCATTAATGAGGTTCTTGGCATAAAAGTTAGCTAGCAGAGATCGAAATAAAACACACAGACTCAGTTACCTTTTTCTATGACCAGGTCCGAGATGGCTCCCCTCTCTGGTTCCAACCTCGAACCACCCATAGGGCAGCAAGGATTACTCAGGACTAGCAGGAGAGAGAGAGAGAGAGAGAGAGAGAGAGAGAACGCCAGGGAGTAGCCTTTTATTGGGGAACAAGAAATTCAGGGGAGAATTCCATCCAATGAAGGTTGAGGGGGGGCTGCATTCCAAGGTCAGGGTCAGTGATTGGGCCCCCGGGGTCAGTGGTCAGTAACCCCCCCACACGGATGGGTTCTCTCATCAGGAGAGGGCCGGGAAAGTTCCCACACAGCCAGAACGCCTCAGACCCAAACCGGGAGTCGCCCAGTCACGTATGAGAATGGCTCTCCATAGTAGAGTGCTTGCCTAGCACATGTGAGGCCCTGGGTTCAATCCTCAGAAGCACATAAAGATAAATAAATAAAAAATAAAGTATTGTGTCCATCTACAACTATAAAAATAAAAAATAAGAAGTTTAGGAATCCTAGGAATCTCTCAACCAAAAGACACAATTCTGAGTTTAATAGCTGAATACACTGGATGATGAACTTCCAAACTAATATGACCACAGGATACCACTCCCTCCTTTTATTCCCCTACATATTGCCAACTAATGTCTTGGGTGGGTATTGGTGTCTTGAGGAGCACAGTGGGGAAATGTTGCTCCAAAATCACTGATCATGTAGCTGAAGAGCAAAGCAGGACAGCTTGATCCACCAATGGTGTTAGAGTGTGAAATCACTGTTCTTGCCATTGTAGACATCATTGCAAAGTACAAAGCAGATATCCATTCCCAAACTCCACCCCAACTCTGACCCCCAGCCCCCAGGAAGCTGCATCAAAGTGGCTATTGCAAAATTTCACCTGTTCATAGGGAAGACAGGAGCCATGGAGAAATTGATGGGGCAACCATGCTAGAGCTCAGACAAGTTAAATTATATCTGATGTCAGCAGAAACATGAATGGGCAGAGAATGGGGAGCCCAGTGGAGGCCTGGGAGGCCTCTTATTATCAGGGAAATTGAAGATCAAAACCTTAGTTAAGGTTGGGTGTGGTGGTGCATGCCTGTAATCCCAAGGACTCTGGAGGCTGAGGCAGGAAGATCACAAGTTTGATCCTTAGCAACTTAGTGAGGCCCTCAGTAACTTAATGAGACCCCGTCTCAAAATAAAAAATAAAAAGGGGTGGGGATGTAGCTCAGTGGTAAAGCACCCCTGGGTTCAATCTCTGTAACATACAAACAAACAAACAAAAAATCTGAGTTAAGAACCAGGGAAGGGGGCTGGGGTTGTGGCTCAGTAGAGGGCACTTGCCTCACATGTATGATCCTCAGCACCATATAAAAATAAACAAACAAAATAAAGATAGTGTGTCCATCTATAACAAAAAACCAAAACAACAACAACAACAACAACAAAAACAATGGGGAGGATTCTGGAGGCAGTCTGGGCAGAGAGGATAAGAATTGGGCAAATGACAGAACAGGCCACCAGTGCAGCAAGCAAGAGCTCAGGTCTCCTTTCTGCTTTGCTAGCATGTGCTCTGATGGGACCTGCGATGGCTGTAACTTCCACTTCCTGTGGGAGAGTGTGGCTGCTTGTCCACTGTGCTCGGCTGCCGACTACCACACTTTCGTCAGCAGCTGTGTCTCTGGGATCCAGGTAGGTTGCCCTCTGACTGGGAACTTCCCAGGAGTGAAAGGAATGTGGGATCTGAGGGCCTTGCCTTGCTTTTCTCCCCAACAGAAGACTACTTACATGTGGCGAGAACCAAAGTTATGCTTCCGTGGCATCTCCCTGCCTGAGCAGAGAGTCACCATCTGCAAAACAATAGATTTCTGGCTGAAAGTGGGCATCTCTGCAGGCACTTGTACTGCCATCCTACTGACTGTCTTAACTTGCTACTTTTGGAAAAAGAATCAAAAGTAAGTGATGGGGTATTAGAGCTTGAGACTGGGCAGGGTCGGATCACTGAGCAGAGCATAAGTTAATTGGGGCTTTCTTTGAAGTTGGCCATAGACCCTGTGACTCTATCCAGACATTATCAAGCCACCTATCCAGTGTATTCCTTGCTTATCTTCACTTCTAAATAGGGACAGTACCATCTGGCAGTCTATAAATGACTGCAGGATTCTCAAAAAAAAAAAGCAAAGGGTGTCCCTTGGGCTGGGGGTGTTAGCTCAATGGTAGAGCAGTTGCCGAACCTGCAAGAGAACCTGGGTTTGATCCCCAGCACGAGAGAGAGAGAGAGAGAGAGAGAGAGAGAGAGAGAGAGAGGGAGTCTTAAATTTGTTTTTATTAAAAATAATACACATAATGACTTCATGGCTTCAATATACCCATTAAGCTTTGAGATCCAAAGAATAGCCACCCTTAAAGAAAAAAGGTCACTGAACTAATGAGCCAAGACTCCTTCCGTACACCCAGCCCTGACACTATTTTGCCATGTTTCCATCTACATGTCATGGGGAGTAACTGTTTACAGCCAAGCCTCTCTCCTTTCTTCCCCCTTATTCACACATTCTGGTATCTTGCCTCCCCAACCCCCGTTTCATAGGCTAGAATACAAGTACTCCAAACTGGTGATGAACACTACCCTCAAGGACTGTGACCTGCCAGCAGCTGACAGCTGTGCCATCATGGAAGGCGAGGATGTAGAAGATGACCTTATCTTTACCAGCAAGAAGTCACTCTTTGGGAAGATCAAATCGTTTACCTCCAAGGTAGGGGGGACCAGTGCACTAAGGCCAGCCTGAAGGGCTGGAGAAGACGCCACTCTTATTGACCCTGCAGGGACTACTACTCTGCTCCCAGCTCCCCTTACCATTCTATTCCCCACTCAAAAACCCTGCCTCCTGCCTCCTGTGTTTGATACCAGTACTCTTTTTCCTGGTGCCCAAGTCTACTGTTGACCAGGCTCCTTCTCCCACAACATGTACTCCAGTTGGTGAACTGTTTGGGCCTTTTAACTTCCAGAAGGAGTACTGAACCATCCATATTTTAAGAATCATCCCCCAACCATGTTTTTTGGAGGGGAGAAGAGTCCATCTCTAGAACTAGCTTCTGACAGAAGCGAGGCTCTCCTCTAACCAGTGGAGGGTGCTGTCCCCCAGGAGTCTGGGCCCAGTCCTGTAGGGGCTGAGTCATAGCTAAGTCTAAGGTGTTCACCACCCAGCAGTTCTGAGCTGGGAGGGTTGACACTATGTGGGCGGGTGAGTGAGTGTGGAGCTCATAAATGCAATACAGACACCACTGTCGCTGGGCGTGGGGCCAGCAGAAAGCATCCAAGCAACTCCTCCAGGGAGTGCTACTACAGCCCCACTCTGCGAGAAAGCACACCTGAACACTGCCCAGAACCAGTTCATCCAAACATGTGTGGGCGGGGAGAGTGGTAAGGGGGAGGAGAGGACAGGCAGGATGGTGAAGAAAGATGGCAAGTGTTTAGATTGCTGAATCCTGATCCCATTGTGCTGACCTGCCATAGTGACGCCCTTGGTCTCCTTAGACCTTGATTTTTTTTTTTTTAAACCAATGGGAGAACAGTTCCACCAAGATTCCTTGAGTCAATCTGAGACTACTAGAATTCAGCAAAGATGTAAAGTGGGGAGCCATGTAATTCCAGCAAGGTGGGAAGCAGAGGCAAGAGGATCACAAGTTCAAGGCCAGCCCAGGCAACTTGGCAAGACCCTGTCTCAAAAATAAAAAATGGAAAGGGCTGGGGATATAGTCAGTGGTAGAGCCCCACTGGGTTCAATCCCCAATATAGGGCTGAGTGGGTAGTGCAAAGCAGGGGATTTTAAAGGTTTTTCTTATTCGCTGAGCCTGATTGGAGCAAAAACAGGGGGTATCTCATCTCTATATTTCCACAAAATCACCGAAAACAGGAGTTCCATAAGGGTTCCTTCTGTCGCTTATTTTCCATTTCTCTTCTTTGTCCTCTAAACTTGCCCCCAACCTATGCAGCAGCCAGCTCCTGTCACCATCTCTCTTTCAGAGGACTCCTGACGGATTTGACTCAGTGCCATTGAAGACATCCTCAGGAGGCCCAGACATGGACCTGTGAGGGGTGTCACCCTGCCTCACCTGCCTCCTCACTTTGGCACATCACCTAGCAAGCCTGAGGCAATTTGGGTGCCAGCATCCTGCAATATCCACTGCTGGAAATCTCTTCATTGTGGCCTTATCAGAAGAAGTTTGAATTTCAGATCTTTGGTTGTTTTTTTTTTTTTTAATAGAGTACCCAAACCTTCCTTTCTGCTTGCCTCAAACCTGCCAAATATACCCACACTTTGTTTGTATATTATTCCCTTGCTTGCATCTTGTTTCCTAAATCGGCACAGCCAAGGAAGCTGTCATAGCCTCATCTGCCCATCATTCTTGTAACTCTAGAGTGAAAAGATTTCTCCTCTTCTTAAGTATAAGAATGACTCCTTCTGTTCTCTTAAGGGCAGAAACAGCTGGGAGTCTTCCTGATCATATGCCCTCAGCTCATGATCTCTTTAGGGGAGAGGCTGAGTAGGGGGGGTGTCTAGGTTCTCTGGTGGATGATCTTCATGGTAGCCTGAATCCATTTTTTCCTAAATAATCAGCTCAGGATGAGGGTAATGGATAGTCCTAGGCCAAGGTGAGTAAGGCCTGCATAAGAAGAGGCTTGAGAAGCACAAAGAGAGGCAGTAAGGAAGGGTTTTGTTTTGTTTTGTTTTATAACCAGGTACCTCATTTTCTTTAGTAATAAATATTCTCACAGAAGCCAAAGGAAAAAAGTTTATCAAGTAAATACCCAGAGCCCTCGTGGATCTAGTCTCTGCCCTCCCTCCTTTTTTTCTTTATACACACACACACACACACACACACACACATCCCACCATCTCTTTATGACACTAAAGAGAACCAGGTAAGCCCCAAACCCCTATGTCTAGCCTTATCCTCTATTGGCTTTTATCGACATAGCAAACTCTTGCCAGTGAGGACAGTTTCATCCTTGGGCACCCTATCCTTGGGACCATATTCCAGGACAGGTAAAAGAACATAGGAGGCCAAGGTGTTAATGTGGCATCCCGGGGATTACATCCCACAATGGCATGGACGTGAGGTGGCCATAATGTGTACTTCTGACTTATCTGCTCAGCCACAAAATCCAGTAACTCCTAGGCTAGCCAGAAAGGGAATCAGAACCCCCACAATAGAACCAGACTGGTCTTCAAGGAGGGAAGACTAGGGGAGTCTAAAAAAAGATGTGCACCAAACTGGAATGCTTCTCATTTCTTTTATGCAATAAAAAGCTAAAAGGACTTTTGGCAACACACCCTTTGACCAGTTAATAGAGTGGATGAACTCTGCCCAGATCCCACTTTTACACAACTATAATCAATGAACTTGAATGGTAAAACCAGAGCAAAACTTTCAATTATCTTTTTCTTTCTACAACTTTCCTTCTGGCAATTCTCCCTCCCTTACAATCAGGCCTGCACAACCATCCCAAGCCCCAGTTGCCCATGATTTGTACCTGTGCCCTTTCTGCAGTGGTCATATGGTGAACAGATAGTATTAGAATGGAGTGGTTTGTGTGCTACTAAGTTGTTTGCTCATTTTATTAGCCACAATAGTCTAATGAGAGTCTGTGATAAGTGGAGCTAGGCCGTTGATAGCATCTGTGGTGGCAGGGAGTCCCTTTGACTCAATATATCTAGCTTTTCTTGGGCAGAGCCACAGTCTCCCTCCTGTTGTGGGAGTCAGGCTTTCAGAACCTGAAGCCATACTAGAAGTCCCCCATGGATGCACATAGACTCCAGTCTTCTGCAGCCTCAGCATCAGCAACTGGGCATCTCTGCTCCCCACTGAATAACTGCCTCTTGTAACAGGGGCCACAGTTGGTCCTCCAGCTGTTCTGTAAGGACTGCAAAAAAGTACACCCCTTTGACTTCTTTATTGTGGCCTACTGACACCGGATGCCCTCAGAGTAACCTCAAACTCCACTCATTTAGTTTATAGCACTTTAAGGATCTCCTTTTTACTTCCCATTACTGGGCTGATTTCCACTGGAAGGGGTCACCTTTTGATCCCCTGGCAACATAGATACACCAGATATTTTAAATACAGATTTATTGAGATTTAATCTACATATCATATAATTTGCCCATTTAAAATATACAATTCTGTGGCTTTTTGTATATTCATAGAATTGCATGTATTTTTTTTTCCTGCAGTGCTGGGATGGAACCCAGGGCCTCTCACATGTGGGGCAAGTGAGTTACACCCCAGCCCTGTACATTCATTTCAGAACAGACACATAGTAGATCTGTTATGGGGGGAAAGACTTTAGTCCTTGACCCAGAGTGGTTTTCACAAGCTATTGGGGGAGAGTGTGTGGCTCAGGAGATAAAATATTTAGATCCTGTTTGGTCACCTAGAGTCCTGGCACCCATAACTAACTTTCATCCTGTAGCTATCACCTGTATTTATTTAGCTGGGAATACCAATGAAGATTGTGGTGTATCCAAGGACCAGGGGATTTCTTATGCCAACAAAAGAAAAAAATTTTTTTAGTCTGACTCTACATTAAAGATAAGACTGACTATATTTATACATCAGAGACTTTGTAACAGATTTTTCAGATTTGTGAAATCAAATTTTTGTCTCATCAGGAATGGTTGGATTTCCTTTTTATTCTGTATTCTAAGCATTTATAGTTTGTTAGGGGATGGGTAATGCATGTTACATTTTTTTTTTTTTTTTTTTGTGAAATAAAAACATGCCTTTTGAGTTGTTTTTCTAGAACATAGATGGGGTGGTTGGATGGTTGAAGGGGAAGTGGTAAGTGTCCTTGAAGCCAACAGAAGAGGAGAAGGAGACAGAAATGAGCACAGACTTCAGAGCACCACAGACCCAATTTAGAAGCCTCTTACTACCTATTTAGGAATCAGTCAATACGTAAGGCCTCAGTTTCCACAATAATAAAATGTATCTAAATACTAAGAATGGATGAGGGGCAAAATGGATAACAGGTAAAACACTTAGCATGTGAGTTTCCTGCCAGCCCAGTTCAGATTCTCTCAGGTGGCAGAAAGCCAACCACATAATAACATATCTACAAAGATAAAATTAGCTTTTGGGGTAGGAGATGGATTATTATAGACTAAATGAGAGGAAAATCCTAGAGGATATCAAGGACCTACCATTTCTAAGAGTAGCTGGATTGTCCTGCTGCTACCTTCCTTCATTCTAATTGAGGGCATTTGACTCCCCAAAAGTATCCTCCTGGCTAAATGAGTTTGGGACTTCACAGACTTTTAAGTCTGAATGACACCAAACACCTGGTGATCTAAATCAGATTCCTTAGGTTAGCCTCCACACAAGCCTCTCCTCCTCCAGTCCCCACTCTCTTCTCTGAGGCCAGAGTCTTTTCTCTAACACATATCTGATGGCAAAGTGCAAGAATCTCTGGTGGTTCCTCATCGCTATCAGGCAGGACTTACCCTTAGTAGGTGCCCTTCTGTATTCCAAGTTTATGGTTTATGACCCACATCTATTTTCACCAGGTAGCACCTGGGTTGCACTACTGGTTAAATATTTTGAATATCACCACTGCTTATAGGATAAAGTCCAGACTCTAAGAATGAAAGTAGAAAAGGAAGTGCATTAATTTGGCATCTGCATGTGTCAAGTCTGGATGGAGTGCTTTCAAGGCATTACCTCACTCAGTTCTCTGTACATTCCAGAGGTGGGTACCATTTCTCTTACAAGAGAGATAGAAATTCTAGTATGTGCCCTACAGAGTCCCTATAGCCCACCCTGCCCCTTGCCTTGTTGTTTATACACCAACCACACTCCCCACATGGGCACAAGCTATGTGCCTCTGTGCCTTCCTTCCCTTTCACCTGACAGATCTCACCCAGCCTTCGAGGTCTCCTTACTGTGAGACTTTCCCTGGCTCACCCATTGGGTATACTATAGCGAAAAAACAATCACGTGGGAGTCCTGCTGTTAATTTTCATAAATTCAACAATATATTGTACAGCATCCCAGTGTAACAATCAAGCCACAGACATAATTGAGCCTAAAATGAGGGTGTATGTGCAAATATTTTAAAGATCTCCCAATCATTGCTGAAGTATCCAGGCCAAGAAGACACAACTTGGTCTAAACCTTAAAGTGTTTAATAAATTGGGAACCACAGAGGAACAATGTCTATTGAACAGATGGAAAAACTGATATAGGGTGACAATACAAAACTTTATGGATAATTTAAGAACTATTAAAGAAGATTTTGGAACATAAACTAATTTCTTCTTATTTTCCGAAGCCAATAATTCCACATAAAATGCAAGTGCCTATAGGAAACAGTGTGGTAGGAAAGGAGAGACACCTCACCCCAATTCCATCTGAGGGAGAGGCTGGATCAAGACTTCCCTCTACCCCAGGTCTGGCAGCTTTCAATCACCCATGCTATTATCTTCAAATTTCTTCTGAGTTGCTCAAGGACAGCAGTATGGTGTCACTCAGAGAGAGAGGAGTGGGCAACCCAGGGCTGGAGTTCCTCCAGAAACAGCATAATAAAAACTAGTGTACTGTGGGAAACCAGAGAGTGCCTAACCCTTCTGGGGGTGGGGGGAAGAGGGTGTCGGAGTAAGTCCAGGAGGAAGGAGGAATTAGCCAGTTAGGAGGAACACAGGAAGGAAAGGGAGTTCAGGTAGAAGATTGTTCAAAGAAAGGCTCCAGGGCAAGGAAAGGGAGTCACAGGTAGTTTGGCTTGGAAAGCGCACTTGTCCTGAGTTAAAGAAAGAACTTGTAGTAGAAGCTGGTAGGGGCAGGTCATGAAGGGCTTTGGGAGCCTGTTTGGACTTTCATTGTGAGGGCAACCGGTTGCCGCCCAAGACTTATAGCAGGGGAGTGACAGGATTGGGCTTGCTTGTCAAACACTGAGAAATCTTACTTCAAGACAGTGAAAGGAACACAAAGAGAAGCTGAAGCGAGGCCTCAGAGAACCTTCCCACATTAGCCAGTTCTGAATTGGTAAAAACTGAGGGAAGCAGTTTTGATTGGCTGCCCTCTCTGACTTTTCTTGTTTCCTCCCTGAAGGTGTTCATTCCCCTGGGCTGTCTGTCCCCAGACTGCCCAGGATGCTTAAGGCACTACCTAATCCAGGATTCTGTTCCTGGAACCTGCTATTAGCTTCTATCCTGTCAGCCTCCTCTCTGCAACTCCTTCACCTGGTGAGCACGCACCTAATGTGTAAGGCATTGTGCTAGATTCTACAAGGATGAAAATGCAAATACCCAAGAGCCCCTGCCCTATAAGAAAAGGCCACACATTCCAGGAGAAAAGAAACAGGGAGGGAAGCAAGTCCACACTTAACCTGTGTACTTGTTTTGTCTACCCCTCAATTTTCCCAGACCTCAGTTTTCTTATATAGAAAATAAAGGAGTTGACCTACCTCACTGTTGAGGGTCCTTGAATTCCTGAGTCTTTCCAGGCAGCACCCAAGAGCTATTCTTGGTATAAAGTTCTAACAGAAATGACACATCCAAAAGTGGTATGGCCTCAAACCATCACTACACAAAGCCATAGCTTTATGCCGATTTGTTCCTGTGTTAGCTTCTGGCAGAAATGACTTAGTGTAGTGACATTGGTTATTTTTTTACTGATCAGAATTTCTAGTTAGCAGTCATATTTGATTAATTACATAAAGAAAATGAATTACTATTATTTTTGAAAATCACGTTAGCCTAGTGCAGTAGCACACCATTGTTATCCCAGCTGCTCCGGAAGCTGAGGCCAGAGTATCCCTTGAGTACAGGAGTTCAAAGCCAACCTGGGCAACTTAGGAAGACTTGTCTCAAAAAAATTTTTAAAAATTATGTTCATTGGACACAAAGTGTTCAAAACATAGGGGAAATGTGACAAAAAGATAGGGGATTATTAGGCTAACAAAGAGCTAAATTTCTTCTTCAGCTCTAAAATTCCTGATTCAACAATGATAAATGAAGTATGATATTATATTACTGTGTTATATTATCAAATAACATGAGGATTTTATAAGGGGATGTCTGTAATTTAATAAGACAAATGGTGAAAATGCCCAAGCAAAATTGGAGAGCCAGATTTTTTTTTTTTTTTTTTTTTTGGTACCAGGGATTGAACCCAGGGGTGCTTATCCACTGAGCAACAGACCTTTTTATTTTTTTGGAGGGGTACTGGGGATTGAACGCAGGGGTGCCGATCCACAGAGCCACATCTCTGAAAGAATTCCCCACGCAAAGACACTTCGCCGGGAGAATTCCAATTTTATTGCAAAAAGCTGTGTGCTTATATAGAACTAAGGGGGAGATGGCAGGGCTTAGATAAATGGCAGGCAACCCGTTTATTGGCAAGTTCTTTCAGATATAGCTCTGGAGCCCAGGAATTAGTTCTCACTGGGGCTAAAGTTCCCCGCCAGCAAGATTTGAAATTGGCGCTGGCGGGAGAGTTCACACAGGCGGGAACTTTTCGCGCCACTACAGAAAAGAAGAAGGTAGGAAGAAGAAGTCCTTAGGCGCCATGTTGGGGTTTTTCTCTGGGGTATGGCTGCCGTTTATACTTTTCCCAACAATCTCCAGTCCTATTTTTGTATTTTATTTAGAAACAAGTTCTCCCTGAGTTTCTTAGTGCCTCGCTTTTGCTGAGGCTGGCTTTAAACTCTCGATCCTCCTGTCTCAGCCTCCTGAGCCGCTGGGATTACAGGTGTGCTTGCTAAGTAGTTTAGGGCCTCAATAAATTGCTAAGGCTGGCCTTGAATTTGAGATCCTCCTGCCTCAGCTCCTGAGCCTCTGGAATTATAGGCATGTGCCAACACACCCAGCTCTTTTGTTGTTGTTGTTGAGAGAGACCCATAGAAAAGATTGGCCCTGTGGCCCTCCTCCCCCAGGCCAGAGCCCAGTGCAGCCTTAGGAACATCCACCACTATTTTCAAACCATAGTAGGCAGTACACTTTGATAGTTAATGCCTTTGCTAACCTGAGAGCAGGCAGCACACCATCCCAGAATTTGCCCTCAGAGGGTTTCAGAGATCTCATGTTTTGAAGAGAGTCTTCTTAAATTTTTTCCTCGGAGACTGCAGCTTGTCACCCTTACCTTCTACTAGTTTTATTTAATTTTTAAATATTTATTATTTAAATTTTTCTGGATATCTTTAATTTCCATTTATAAATCTCATGTAGTTACCTCCAACTGAACCTAAATCACATCCAGGACTCTGGCTGCAAGGTATGCTAGAAAATGTAGTTTTTAGCCTTCCATACTCTATGGAACAGGAAGAGACAAAAGGTTGGTGTAAATATTAAGTTATTTTATATTATCTACTATACAGGGTGGCAGTTTAAAAGCAAGGTTTTCTCATATTAGGAGTAATATCAATAATGTTTATAGGCAAAGAAAGATACAAAGCAGGTGGAGATTTGACATGAGGGAGGGAGGGAGGGAGAGAGAGAGAGAGAGAGAGAAATAATCAATAGAGCACAGTATAAAAAGGAAGGAAAAGGATTAGGTCAACAGAGAGACTCAGTCTTGTAAATGAGGAGGGGAACCTGTGCCTCCAAAATAACAAATAAGGAGTCACAGAAGTGTTGAAGTAAAACAAAGTGGAGTTCTGCTGGATGACCCCAACATTTTCAGTGAAACAAGAGGCAAAGCCATCTGCTACCAGTGAGCAGGGAGGTTCTAAGGGCTTCAGTGTAGGAAGGATTAGAAAGATGGAAAATGAATTGAGAGTTTGTGACAGATAAGTGAGAGAAAAGAGCCCCAGGGGCTCAGATAATATAGGATGTTAGGTGCAGGACAGGCTGAACTAAGTTGTCTGCAGGGCAGGCTGTTAGCTGCAGGATAACCCACGCACCCCAACCCCCCTCTGTCTGGTCCTTTATCACCTGTTTGTGTCAAGTCTGAACACTCAACCCCACTCAAGGCTGAACACTTGACCCCTACCGGTCTGGTACAACAGAAACCCACATCTGACCCCTGCCCCATCTACCTGAAGGCAGAAGATGACACCCTTAGCAACTATTGTGTGATCCAATCACTGTATGCCAACAAGGCAGCTTGCAGACCCAGAGACCCCATTAGATTTGGGCTATAAAAACTCCCTCCTGAGCTGGGATTGTGGCTCAGCGTTAGAACGCTCCCCTAGCACAGGTGGGACCCGGTTCGATCTTCAGCACCACATAAAAATAAAGGCATTATGTTGTGTCCATCTACACCTAAAAAATAAATATTAAAAAAAAATACTCATTAAAATAAAAATAAAAAAACTCCCTCCTGCCGGGACCCTCGCTCTTGCTCTGTCTCCCTCTCTTGCTTTTGCTCTCTCTTTCTTCTCTCTGTCTCTGTCTCTCTCTTTCTCCTCTTTTGCACTGCTGCAATAAAGATCTCTCGGTTGCCCCAAGTGTTGTGGTCATTTTCCTTTCATAGGATATGTGCATTTTTTTGTGTGGATTAAATTATTTAATAAAAAAACTGAAATTTGGGGATTTTTGCCAGTCTCCCATCTAAACTGATAAGGCTGAATGGATGCCTACACCAAAGATGGCTACAGCCTGGAACATTACTGACATTACTTACAGAGATAAACTCAAAATGGATTGAAGACCTACCAGAAAGAGCTAGAAACTTGGTAGAAGAAAAATATCTTTGTGACTTTAAAGTGGAAAAGTATTAAATAAAACCCTAAAAGCACAAAGTAAAATTGCAATAAGAAATTTGATTATATCAAATTTAAAAAAAGCACACCAATGATAAAGTTAAGATAAACTGAGAGGGAAAATGTGTGCTAAAACCAATTAAAGACTAATAGAATATATTATGTACCTTTGTAAGTCAATAGTAACAAAAAGGAAGACTATCAATAGGAAAAAAAGAAATGGGCAAAGGATATAAATGAACAACTTGCAAATAAGGAAATTCAACCAGCTACCAACTGTTGAAAAGGTGTGCAAACTCATTGTCAGGGAAATGCAAATTAAAACAATGAGCAATCACTTCACACCCATTAGACAAGCAAAGTTTAGAAAGCTGGATAATAAACCAGGGCAGAGGCACACGCCTGTAAATTCCAGTGATTCTGAAGGCTGAGGTAAGAGGATAGCAAATTCAAGGTCTGCCTCAGTGATTTAGCTAAGCCCTAAGCAATTTAGCAAGAACCCTGTCTCAAAATAAAAAATAAAATTAAGGGCTGGGAATGTGGCTCAGAGTAAAGTGCCCCGGGGTCCAATCTCCAGTCAAAAAAAAAGAGGAAGAGGATAAGGGGAAGAAACTAAAACTAATATAAGGTGTTGGAGAGAATACAGGGACATAAGTCTATGGAATGGGGAACATATAAAGAAATGGAGAACTGTTCTCACCACAAAGCTTCATTTCCAGGTGCACAGTCCTTCCTCGGGTTTTAAATCTAACACCCTAGCAAACTGAACAGAGCAGGGGAACTTCATCAGACTTCCTCAGGCTCTCCGCTTGTCAGTTGCATCACTATCTTTAGCCCTATCCTACATCGCAGGGTTGATTTGGCAGAGATTTGTTAGGGAATAGGATGCTATAAGAGGAAAAAACTTTTTATCCTATTCACATACCCAATACAGAAGAGTTCTCTGACCAATTTCGTGGCGGTTTTCTCCACACCAAGCAATTTGGCAGTGGACACCAGATGGATGTTCCATAATTCAAACCAATTCTAAACCTATTCACATTAGATCCCAGAGGTTAAGGGCTCCCCTACTGTTGCCAAAATCTTGGTCCTTATTCCCCATTCCAATGAAATAACAAGGACACAGTTTTGAGAAAAAGGAAAAAAGAAGGCTTATTGCTTTGCAGCAAAGGAGAAACACAGGGGACTCAACCACTGAGCCACATCCCCAGCCTCTTTATTTTCTATTTTGAGACAAAGTCTAGCTAACTTGCTTAGTGCCTCACTAAATTGCTGAGGCTGGCCTCCAACCTGGGATCCTCCTGCCTCAGCTTCCTGAGTCGTTGCAATTATAGTCTAACTGATTTTTTTTGGGGGGGTGGTGGTGGTGATGGTGCTGGGGATTGAATCCATGACCTTGTGCATGCGAGGCACCACTCTAGCAACCGGGAGCTATATCCCCAGCCCACCATACTTTCTTATGGATTTTATCGTTAGGAAGAACTATCCTCATCTCCCAGTTTCAGGATCTGGTCACAAAAGTCTCTCCCTTGGGAGTAACTTGGATTCCTCCTATCAACATTATTTGGGGCCTGCATTATTTCTTCTGCAGTTAACAGGTAGTTTGCTGAAGAAACTGACATACCCTGTCCACTTAGGCTCGGCAGGTAAGTAGCTTCTTGGAAAACAAAGCATGTGGAGCAGGGGTAGCATAGTGGACCCATTTTATAGAATTATTCTCTTAATCTCATGTTCCCAATCATCCTTATCCGTCTGTCCGTCCCCTAGAAGGCCCCTGAAAACCTGTTAAATTATGTAGCCATACTCTTTTTATCAAAATAAAGTGAGCACAGTAGAGGTTCAAGGAAAAGGTCCAGTGAGGGACACACCTCATGGAAGGAAACCGGAGCCTGCAGAGGTTCCGGCTTTCAAATCAGGGATCAAAGAACAATTTCTGCATTCAATTTGATGCATTCACCCTTTCATAGAACATCACAGCCCTCACAGAAAGGGTAGGAGCCTAGAAGAAGCCACAAGAACCAGAAGCACACGCCCATCCACCCCGCGGGCGCCTCTTTGGAGTCCCCGCCCTCCACAAGCGCTTCCGGCCGAGAGGGGGCGCCCTCGTCCCAGCCGCGCCTGCGCAGGGAGGGTGGGTCATAGCGCCGGCGCACTGCGTCGGTCACAGGCTGGCTACTGCGGTGTGGTCCTCGTTTCCCTGAGTGTTTGACCTGGAGACAGGAAAATGGTGCTGGATCTGGATTTGTTTCGGGTGGATAAAGGAGGGGACCCAGCCCTCATCCGAGAGACTCAGGAGAAGCGCTTCAAGGACCCGGGTCTAGTAGATCAGCTGGTGAAGGCAGACAGCGAGTGGCGACGATGTAAGTACCGGGATGCGCAGGGTGTCCCCTTAATCATAAACCTAGTTCATCTCGCGAATCCAGTCCGCTCTGGAGATCACAGCTTCCACCTCTTGTCAGATTTCCTCCTGGGCATAGATGACTCCAGGGCTTTCCTATCCCCAAAACTCAGGCAGGTTTCTGGAGTCGTCCCACTTTCTCCTAGGCTCTGGTGGCGCAAGGTCCCTTCTGCGCGTGCTCAATGCTGACCGCTGCCAAAGCGGCTGGAAAGGAGCGCGGCGCATGCGCATCAAGAGCTGTCAAACCTCCCTGCTTCTCCGGTATCTAGAAGAAAGCTAGGGCGGGAGGTTTAGTGGAGGTTGTCCCTTTCCCTAATAGTTGTCTTTAGTTGCTTCCAGGATTTTTCTCATCTTTAGCAAGGGCAGAGTGGTCTCCTTATTTGATATTGCTCTATTGAGACAGAATCACATCTGCTGCACAATAGATTAGAATCAGAAGGATTGAGGACTTTGAAGGCCTTATGGCTAAAAGCAGTGATCGCAAAGCTTTGGGGAAGGTCATCCTTTAAGAATCATAAATCTTTTCCATGATATATCAGACAGAGGGAAAGGGTACCGTGATGCAAGAAAAAGCTTGTTATTATTGAGATTATGATTTGTGGAATTTTTCAGGAAAAGACATTGGCATAGTTGGGCAAGAATCTGGAACGATCAGGCATCTTTCATTAGAAATAAAACCATCAAATTGTGCTTAACAGTCTTTGCCTGGATTAAGTAGAGTGGTCATTGGTTGCCGGATGTCGTCAAGCACATGTGATTCATTTTGTCTGATGCAATAGGTCTGCAACCATCTGTAAGCCAGGCTTAGGACAACACACTGCAAAGGAAATGGCTATCCAAGAGTGTGATGGATTTCTACTAGGGAAATAGATTTTCATAAATTTATAAAGGTCTTGGGTATAAAACAAAGCATTTGTTTGAGCTGTCTGCTCATTCTGTATATATTAGGTACTATAATATGATAGTTTGAAATTCAACACTTGTATTTGAAGTTCTGAGTTGCAATGGAATTGAAATATGGACATATTTTTGTTTAGGGCTATTGTACTAAATCTGAAGTAAGGATATCAGATTTTTGCATCAGTCTAACCATTAATCAGCTGACTTTGGAATGTAGTAGCTGGTCTTTTGTGTATAACATGTACATCTGTGGGAAGTTTTGTCCATTATCTGACAAATAGATATATGGTGAGTTCTCTGGAGACAAAGATTGATTTTAATACATATAGGACACACTTATTTCAAAGGACCAGATCACAGCATCTTAAAGGCTTAATGGGTTTTATTTTTCAATTTTAGAATTAACAACATATCATTCTGTAACAGAGAGCAAATATCCCCATGAGCTGAGCAGAAGAGGTAGGTTTTATAGAGAAAGGCTGAAGAAAACAAAGAGCAAAGAGCAGATTGGTTATTTCAAAGTCATTTTCCCTGAAAAATGGGACGGAGAAAAATAGAAATTTAAATGATTGGATAACATTAGATTACTTCAGTTTACTTTTATAAGGATTAAAGAATGTAAGAATTAAAAGCAGGGGAAATTTCATTGTCATGCTGATTGACACTAGGAAATTGGGCTCTTTCCTGATTTCTGGGAAGGTCAGCTAACAACTTAGTTTTAGTTTGTTGATGTGGAATGCTAGCATGGGTGACTACATTTTGATTTTTAGTCTTTCAGTTGGAGCCTGGTGCAGGAACCTAGTCCAATATAGTGACCTCCTGTAATTTTTATTTAACACATATATCAATATACACATAAACAGATAATACATATAATTCTAATACCTAGCTCTGTACCTGGTCCTCAGTAAGGGCTTGATAAAAGTTTGCCAGAAATAGGAAGATCTTCCATGTCCTTCGTACTTCCAACTGTATATGAAAGGCAGTTTATTTTCAGTGTATCTATTAATTTGATTCTTTTCTACTTGGTAGCCCTCTCCAATTTTATATCCAAAGGGAACTCATTATTTTACCAAATCCCTGGTTACCCAAGTTTGACATTGACAGATCTTGTATCAAGGTTCTTTTACATCTTGAACTTCAGATCAGTAGAATGGGTTCTTCTATCACTGGCTGCAGTGAGGACTTATAACCAGAGCCATGTGATGAGCTGAGATCATGCTTCCTGATGAGAACAAAGAAATCTTCCCCAAGCCCTCCATTACAACTATTTGCCTCCCTGTAGGCTTTCAGGTGCCCCTTCAGCTCCACAAAGAACACAGGAGTCGGCCATAATTTGGAGTCATAATGCCACCACACTGGAGTTTATCATAACTTTGTAACTCTAGGGATTTGAGCTGTGATTTCTGCTTTTAATTCAGAATAGTATAATGATCCCATGTTTGGGCCAGTTTGTCTTGGCTCTCCTCCCAAAGCCACCAGATTTCCATGTATTTCTTTTGTTGATCTGCGGTGTTAGGGATTGAACGCAAGACCTCTCCTTTTCCCTGTATCTTGAATTCTGCTGCTGACCACAGAATTCTGTCCCCCTCAAATGTGCTATCCTTTCTTTTCGCCATCAGTTGAAGTTGTTATTTCCTCTTAACCCCTACTATACATGCCTTAAGCCAGGCCCCTCTTCATGACTTGTCCCAGCCATTGAAGTAGTTCTGTTTTTACTTTTACCCTATTTCACCCAGTAACAGACCAAGCCCAGGGGCATCTGATCTTTCCAGAGTGCAAATCTACCTCTTCGAATTTGTAGTGGTACTCATACCTTACAGTAGCACTGATGGAATAAGATGTGAGCCACATTGTAATTCTACATGTGCTTGCAGTTTCTCTAAAAAACCAAGCACAGTGTGGTATGCCTGTAATCCCAGCCTGAGGCTGGAGGATTACAAGATCAAGGCCACCCGAGGCAATTTAGTGAAACCCTTTCTCAAAGGGCAAGGGATATAGCTCAGTGGTAGAGCATCCCTGGGTTCAATCCCCAGTATCAAAATATAAATAAGAAAAAAATATAAAGAGGAAAGAATGGAATTAATCTAATAATGTATTTTATTTAATGTAGGATTCCTGAAAATGGTATTTTCAACATGTAATCAATGTTAAAAATTTACAGAGATAGTTTACATTCTTTTTTTGAACACATCTTCAAAATACAATGTGTATTTTACATTTAAAGCACATTTCAGTTTGAGCTAGACACATTATAAATGCTCAAAGAGGGGGCTGCAGTTATAGCTCAGTGATAGAGTACCTCCCTAGCATATGTGAGGCACTGGGTTTGATCCTCACTACCACATAAAAATAAATAAAGTAAAGTTTAAAAAAAAATGCTCGAAGGGCACATGTGGCTAGAGGCTACCATGTTGGAAAATCTAAATATTTATTTTTTAGTACTGGGGATTGAACCTGAGACACTCTGACACTTTACCACAAAACTACATCCCCAGACTTTTTTTTTTTTTTTTTTTTAAGATAAGGTCTTGGGATGGGGATGTGGCTCAAGCGGTAGCGTGCTCGCGGGGCGCTGGGTTCGATCCTCAGCACCACATAAAAATAAAGATGTTGTGTCCGCCGAGAACTAAAGAATAAATATTGAAAAATTCTCTCTCTGAAAAAAAAAAGATAAGGTCTTGCTCAGTTGCTAGGGCTGGCCTCAAACTTGCAATCCTCCTACCTCAGCCTCCAAAGTTGCTCAGATTATAGGTGTGTGTCACTATGTCCAGCTTAAAAATCCAAATTTTTAAAACACAATTTATAAAACCCCCTGTGCCTTGCTAGCCTCATCTTCCATCACTTTCCCACAGATGGCCTCCCATTCTATGCTCTAGCCTGTTTTACTACTGCTGTCCCCTTCCACTCTCTATGACTGTTGCCTCTTCCTGTAATAGTCCTAGCCTTACTTTCATTGCCCTCTTTGCCACCCAACCCTATTTCAATGGCACAACATCATTTATTCAATATTCTCCATATATTATTTTATATCTCCATAGCATTTATAGTATTTTTATATATACCCTTTCTAAACCTTTTTTTTTTTTTGTAGTTTTAGGGATTGAATTTAGGGCATTCTACCATTGAGCTACATCCCCAGTCCTTTTTTGAGTTTTGTTTTGAGATAGGGTTTTGCCAATTTGCCCAGGCTGACCAGAACTTGAGATCCTTCTGCTTCATCTCCCAAGTAGTTAAGATTACCTTTATTTTTTTTCTTTTGATACTGGGGATTGACCCTAGAGTCATTCTATCACTGAGCTATTTTCTTGGCCCTTTTTAATTTTATTTTGAGACAGATCTCACTAAGTTACCAAGGTTGACCTCCAACTTGCAATCCTGGCTTGGCCTCCCAAGTTACTGGTATTACAGATGTGTGCCACTGCACCTGATTTCTGAACTTACTTTATGGGGATGTAATATATTTAATAAAGTACAGCCTAATAAATTTGGAACTCTGTATGCCCATGCTGCTATCACCCAGATCAAGTTCTAAGACACTTGTAGTACCAGATTAGGCTCCTACATATTCCCTCCCAGTCAATCCTTCTTCCAAAGATAACAGTATTCTGACCTCTATTACCATAAGTACTTTTGCCTGATTTTGAACTTCAGATAACTGGGCTTATATAGATTATGACTTCTTTCCTTCAAAAAACATGTGTAGCACTTGGTGGTTCTTTTTATTGCTGTATAGTAAGTACTCTATTCTATAAACATTTCAGTGTCAATCACCTCAAATACTATCATTTTTTCTGGTGAGAATATTTATTTATTTATGATCCTGGGGATAAGAACACCAGAGGTTCCATACCATATAATTTGAGGCAAGAAACCAGATTAGGATAGAAGAAATAAAACTACTTTTATTTGCAGATGATTAGTTGTGTATGTACAATATGAACTATTAAATCAGGCACAGTGGTGCATGCCTGTAATGCCAGCTACTCTGGAGGCTGACGCAGGAAGATTACAAGGTTGAGGCCAGCCAGCAGCTTAGTGAGACTCTGTCTCAAAATAAATAAAAAGGACTGGGGTGTGCCTCTGTGGTAAAGCACCCCTAGATTCAGTTCCCAGTGCTGAAAACAAAAACAAAACCAAGGTGGGGGTGCTGGGAATATAGCACAAGGTAGAGTGCCCTTGGGTTCAATCCCCAGTGCCAGACACTCAAAAAAGAAAGTAAGGGCATTCAAAACTATAAAAATACTGCTGAGAGAAATTAAAGATAATGAAGGAATATACTATACTCACTGTTTAAAACATTTAGCATTGTTAAAATATCGGTTTTTAATTGTATAGTTTTCCTTTATATTCCCAACACCTAGCATAGTGTTATCTTATTTTCTTTCCTAGTCCTAACACGGAGCATGGTACTTTGGCAAATAGAAAGTAGTAAATAATTGTAAATATTTTATTTCAAAATAATTATAGATTCACAAAAAAATTGCAAAAATAGTACAAAGAAATTCTGTGTACCCTATACCCAGTTTCCCCTAGTGATAAAATTCCTATTACTACTACAGTATCAAAACCAAGAAATTGACATTGCTACATCCACAAACCTTACTCAGTTTACATCACTTGTGTGTGTGCCTATGTATATATTTCTGTGTGATTTTATCATGTGTAGATTTGTGTGACCACCACCACACTCAGGCTATAGAACTCTTCTATCACCACAGAGATCTTGTTATCCCTTTCTAGTACATTGCCTTTCTCCTCTTTCTAACCCCTAACAATTACTGACCTGTTCTCCATCTCTGTTTTTCAATGTGAATGAGAAAATACAAGTATCATTTTGTATAAAGCTTAGTTAAATTTACACCAAAGAGAGATGCTTATTGATAAAGCCTTAAATATATGTGCTATCTCATGTCCAGTCATCAGTTTTTCAAAAGCTTGACTTTTTTTTTTTTTTTTTTTTTTTTTAAAAAAAAACCACATTGCCTCAAATGCTTAGATACAAGACATCCAACATTTATAATCAGAGTGAGACTGGTGAACCACAATAGCAAGATGTTAATTTTGGCTACTATCTTGGCTGATTAACACACCATCTTCTCCAAAAGAAACCAGATTATAAGAAAGGCTACAAGATGAGCATTATATCAGAGCAAAGGAAATAATATTGACCATTTGTAGAGATATAGTGACCAATTCATGGTAACAGGAATGATTGCCCTCTTTCTAGATTTGAGTGCATAGCAAGCACATAGTTTCTTTAAATGAATTTTAAGATAATTGGGCATGTTACAGTTATGAGTGCATCTTCCAAGTTTCTGAGTTGTGTTACTTCACTTTGGTATCATATATAATTTGTGATATTTTTAAATTTCAATCTCAAAATGTCTTTTTCCTTGTTACCCAAAGCTGGGAATACACTCTTATAGTTACCAATCTATACCAACTAACTTGGGGCTCAAAAACGGTTTAAAATTTCGCAACTTTTTTTTTTTTTTTTTGGTACCAGCAATTGAACCCAGGGCCTCTTAACTACTGAGTCACACCCCCAGCCCCTTTTTTTTACATTTGATTTTGAGACAGGGTCTCACTAAGTTGCTTAGGGCCTCACTTAGTTACTGAGGCTAGCTTTGAACTTGTGATCCTTCAGCTTCAGTCTCCAGAACTGCTGGGATTACAGATGTGTGCCACTGTGCCTGGCAAGATTTTGCAACTTTAGGAAGTAGATCCTTCAGTTCTGCTTGCATTTTGATCTTGAGCTGAGATTAATGCTATGTTAGTCAGTTTTCCATTATTGTAAGGAAATACCTGAGTTAAGCAACTTTTAAAGAGGAAAGGTGTATTTTGGTTCACAGTTTTAGAAGTTTCAGTCCATAGTTGGTTGGCCCTTTTGCCTTTGAGTGTGTGGCAAAGCAATATATCATGGTGGGAGCATGTGATTCAGGAAGCCACTCACCTCATGGAAGCCAGGAAGCCAAAAAAGAAAGATGGAAAGACGAATTTCCGCTGTGCCCTTTGAAGGCATGCCCCCAGTTTCCTGTGACCTCCCACTCGGCTCTGTCTCTTCAAGGTTCTACCACCTTCCAGTAGTACAAAGCTTAGGATCAAGCCTTTAACACATTGAGGGAAACTTATCCAAACCATAGCAAGTACCAAGGAACCATAAGTTTGGATATTATTATTATAAGAGAATATCAGAATATTGCTTAGCACTGGGTTCAATTCTCAGTATCACATATAAATAAATAAAGGTCTATCAACAACTAATAAAATATTTTTTAAAAATTCAGCTCAGCCTTTGCTTTAGCATCCAGAGTAGTTTGTTTTAACTTTAGTTTAGTGTCTTAATTATTATATTTCACTGCATGATCATCACAGATTTTATGCCAATTTTTTTTGCAAAAAAATATGATGCTACCATAAAAATGTGAAACTTTTTTTTAAAATTATGCCAGTATTTAAAATTATTTATTACTAAACTGTCTCTGATGCGAGATTAGGATGGAGTGCTTATGAATATACCTTAATGGGGTGGTTATAAGGTAAAATATAGGATATGTGCATTTGTTTATTATAGTCTTGGCTTCTTTATTATTAGGCAGATTTCGGGCAGACAACTTGAATAAACTGAAGAACTTATGTAGCAAGACAATCGGAGAGAAAATGAAGGTAAGAGGTCTGAGTGACAGTCTTGAGAGCTTAGGCAGAGGTGTTTGGTCTTGTTCTTAGCTAATACTCACTGAAATTCTAACTCAGCATCTAATTCTGTGAGATGCTGAATTTCTTACCAAGGGGGAAAATTATTTTGAAAGAAAGAGAGGGAGACTGGGGTGCAGGTCTGTGGGACAGCAATTGCTTAGCATACACAAGGCCCTGTGTTGATCCCCAGCATTGGGGAGAAAAGTAGGGGTGGGGGGTGGTAGGGAGAACTAAAAGGCACTTTTGGTAACCTTGAGGAAGTCCATCTTCTGTGTGTTCAGGTAAGATTTTTTCCATGCTAAATTCTCTTATTATTATAAGAGAATATCAGTTTGGCCAAGTCATCCTATCCATTTTTTTCTTGAGCTTAACCTATGGTGCCAGGAAAGTTTCCTTATGGCAAACTTCAGAGTTTGGGGCCCATTGTACTCCTGCTTCTTCATGAAAAGAGCCCAGATACACAGTCTGCATCTTGTCTTGGCCTCTTGTTTGCTATGTGACTTTTAGGCAAGTTTTAATATCTCAGCCTCAGTTTTCTTATCTGCAAAATATCAATAAAACACTCACCTATAGGATGGAATTGTAGAACTAAAAATATAGAAAACTTGACACAAAGCTTAGAACGTTGTAATTGTTCAGCAGTTCCAAGTTACAGTGGATGACAAATAGTTACCAGCCGTCATCTAAAGAATTCTCCTTGAGAAATATAAAATTTCAGTGCTGGGGCTGGGGCTGGGACTCAGTGGTAGAATCCTTGCTTAGCACTGGGTTCAATTCTCAGTATCACATATAAATAAATAAAGGTCTATCAACAACTAATAAAATATTTTTAAAAATTCAGCTCAGCCTTTGCTTTAGCATCCAGAGTAGTTTGTTTTAACTTTAGTTTAAAATTAAAATTATCCTTTTAACCCCTTAATGATTTTTTTTTTTTTTTTTTTTTTTTGATACTAGGGATTGAACCCAGGGGTGCTTCACCACTGAGCTATATCCCACCTCTTTTTAATTATTTATTTATTTGTTTGTTTATTTGAGGCAGGGTATCACTAAGTTGCTTAAGGCCTCACTTCTCAAATTTAGTAATCCTCCTGCCTCAACCTGGCCTCAACCTCCTGAGTCACTGGGATTATAGGTATGCGCCACCATGCCCATCCCTTAATGACTTTTTAAAAAACATATTAAATGTACTCTACAATTTAGATCATTTTAAAGTTCTAAGCCTTGAAACTAAACCAAAATTATAAAATTTTGGAACTAGAACCAGTAAAGAGAAAGTACAAAGATCACCTTAGGATTTTAGCATCTTACACTTCATGATAGTCTGCAACCTTCTCTTTGGCAGTAGTTTTAATTTCATTTGTGGAAACTGATTATTAGTAACAGTTTTCTTCTTGTGGGATTCATGATGCTTAATCATTTGCAGGCCAGAGGCATCATAACTAACATAAATTCCCATGTATACCCCTGACTGGGTGTTCTTTGGGACATATATACAGGTAGTGCCAGCTGGGTGTTTTATGTAGCAATAGGCTGGGAAGTATTTTCATTTGCAATAACATATGTCTGGATTTACTGCTAGCCTTGCAGGGCATGTTCATTCTTGCTCTCCATTGGAATGGTGCAAGCGATCTTTATTTTATGTTGTACTGGAAAGTATTCAAGTGCTTTTGTAGACATCTCATTTTGGTTTTAATCTTTACTGCAAACCTGGAGTGTAGGTAGTACATTTATCTTTTAGTCCTATTTAAAAGGCAAGGGAATAGGCCTGAGAAATTAAGGAGCTTTCGTAAAATCACAGCCTAAGTCGATTGCAGAGTCAGACCTTGAGTTCAGAACTTGAGTTTGCTGCCCTCAGCAAATATCTTTTTCATCATATTCTCACCTTGTCTTAATACCATTACAAAAATCTTGAAATTTTAGGCCATTTTTTTCTACCTTTTTAGTCTGTGCTTGTTCTTATCAAGGCTTATGCTGATAGTTTTTGACTTCTGTAATTTTTAGGTGATTCTGCAGAGTCACTGAAGGAAATGAGGGGTCATGGTTAGAATCCCAGCTTCTCACTTTGGTGTATGAGAATGTGTAATAAACTAAAGGATTTCCATGCTTTACCTTTAGAAAATTTTGTCCTTTCTTATAACTCAATTTTGTGCATTGGAATAAAAGGTTGTAGAAACAAATGCCTACTGTTATGTATATAGAAAAAAAACTTTAAGACATTAGATATGGTTTCTAGTCTTCATTTTATTTAAACTTGCATGGCAGATGTTAAATCTTTTCCAATATTTTTAGGAGTTTGTTGAGGTCTTATATATATCTTTGACTCATTTTCTTTAATTCTTTCTAATTTAAAAAGAATTTGACTCTTAAATTGTTTTCTTCAAATTGCCTGGCTCTGTGTAAGGATTAGAAATGATGATCTGGCAGAAAGAATATTATTATTATTATTATTATTATTATTTAGAGAGAGAGGAGAGAGAGAGAGAATATTTATTTTTCAGTTTTCGGCAGACACAACATCTTTGTATGTGGTGCTGAGGATCGAACCCAGTGCCCTGCACATGCTAGGCGAGCGCGCTACCGCTTGAGCCACATCTCCAGCCCCCAGAAAGAATATTATTAAAAAGAACAAGGAGAGGGGCTGGGGATGTGGCTCAAGCGGTAGCGCACTCGCCTGGCCTGCGTGCGGCCCGGGTTCGATCCTCAGCACCACATACAAACAAAGATGTTGTGTCTGCCAAAAATAAAATAAATAAATAAATAAATATTTAAAAAAAAAAAAAGAAAAAGAACAAGGAGAGAGGAGAGAAAACAGGAGAGAGGAAACCAGCCCTGACTCTGCTCCTACTGTTTGGTCAAATTGCATTGACTGCTCTAAGCCTAGTTCTAGATTCTGTTATTTATTTATTTTTTGGTTAGACACAATACCTTTATTTTGTTTACTTATTTTTATGTGGTGTTGAGGATTGAACCCAGGGCCTCGCACATGCTAGGCGAGCGCTCTACCTCTGAGCCACAACCCCAGCCCCAGATTCTGTTATTTTTTGTTTGTTTTCTTTGGCTCTCTCATAATTTCATCATTCCATCCATTTTCCCCCTTGCCTCAGTGTTGGGAATTGTTCTTACTACATAGATAAGAATTTACCCTCTGGGCTTGCTTTGGACTACCACACGTATAATTCTTGAGTATTTCAACTATGTTCTCTCTTTGATTTCCAGAACTGTTCTATGTCTAGATGTTAACTCTCTTGCCCTGCAATAGGTTAATTGGCTTGTCCAGGATCAAAAAGGACATAGTAGAATAAGAACTTGAAACTTTGACATCTGGCTTTTGATTTACTAATTTTTCTACTGTGTGTTACAATTTAATGTAGAATATTCTGTTATTAGTTCATATGATATTTTAATTTGGCATGCACGTTACTGAAATGTCAAAGATTTTCTTTTATTTGAGTTGGGTATTTTTTTCTTTTTGCAGAAAAAAGAGCCAGTGGGAGATGATGAGTCTGTTCCAGAGAATGTGTTAAATTTTGATGACCTCACTGCAGACACTTTAGCTGTAAGTTATAGTATTTCGCTAAGCTGGGAGCTCTGTTCTTTTGTTTTAACTTCGTTCCTAGATAGCAAATGCTAATAGTCTATTACACACAGCATTGAAGCAACCTTCAATTCCTAACAATGGGCAAGGTCTCTATTCATTCTTGTTATACTTTATGCTTGAGTACTTATTAGACAGCAGAGGTAGACACAGATATAGTAGGAAAGTCAAGGGTAGAAAGGGTAAAAAAATGAACTATGTTTAATTTAGGTAACTCTATTTTACAAAGTTAAGGGATTTCTCAATTTACTGCAATTCAGTAAATATTTACTACATGAGTCCTAGAGCACTAATTTTCAAATGTTTTGGTCACTGAATCCTTTCTTGAAAGCTTTAACACAAAACAATTGTGTAATAACGCGCAGTTGCAGTAAATGGATAGAATTGGAGAATATCATGCTAAGTGAAATAAATAAGCCAATCCCAAAAAACCAAAGGCCAAAATGTTTTCTCTGATATGCAGATGCTAACTCACAATAAGCAGGGGAGGGGAGGGAAGAATGGAAATACTTTGGATTAGACAAAAGGGAATGAAGGGAAAGGAGGGGGAATGGGAATAAGAAAAATGATAGAATGAATCAGACATTACTATCCTATGTGCATATGTGATTACACAACCAATGTCATTCTACATCATGTACAACCAGAAGAATGAGAAGTTTTACTCTATGTATAATATGTCAAAATACATTCTACTATCATATATAACTAATAAGAACAAATAAAAATAAATAAATAAATAAAGCACAGTTGCCTGCAACCTGGGGAGGATTTCGTGTTCAAGGCCAACTTGGACAGTATGGTGAGACCACATCTTAAAAATAATAACAAATATATATATAAAGTTGCTGTGCTTAAAGGAGTGGGTTAGGAGCCTATTTTTGCATAGCCCAGCCTGCTAAACACTCCCCTCAAGAAATGAGCACAGCTTGAAGCATCTGCAATAAGGAATGCAAAATAAGCTTAAGACAAGGTCTCTTGCTCCTAATAAAGTTATAATCTTCCTGGAGAACACTTCAATGCATGTACATAATGGAGTGCTAAATTGGTTCAATCAGGAAAATCAAAAATACAACTAAAGGGAAAGTTGTCTTAGGAGAGCCATAGTATTAAAACTCCTAATATGGTGAAATGAGATGGACATCATTACCCTAGGTACATATATAATTGCACAAATGGTGCGTGTCTACACCGTACACAATGAGAGAATTGAATTGTTGCGCTCCATGTGTGTACAATGAACTGAAATGCATTCTGCTGTCATGTACAACTGAGTAGAACAACAACAATAAAAACTCCTGGGATGTGTAGGAACCGCAAGAGTGGCCCAAATCTCTCCATCTCTACCTTAGACACTCCCAAAGGAAAATGCCAGGGGATTTGTAGGGCAGGATTGTATATATCCCTCTGTGAAATTTTCAATTTTTAAAAATGCTACCACATCTTCGTGTGTAGAAGATGTGGTAGAGGGCTTGCCTAGGTTGCGAGAGACAGTGCATTTAATCCGCATCATTGCAAACAAACTAAACAAGTGCTGCCACAAGAACTGTCATGGCGAGAGGACAGCACAGTGAGGATGCCAGCGTCTTATTCCTATGCGTGGTGTCCTGGATGTAAGTGTGGTCTATTCTTCTACAGAACCTGAAAGTCTCACAAATCAAAAAAGTCCGACTCCTCATTGATGAAGCCATCCTGAAGTGTGATGCAGAGAGAATAAAACTGGAAGCAGAGAGGTTTGAGAACCTCAGAGAGATTGGGAACCTTCTGCACCCTTCTGTGCCCATCAGTAACGATGAGGTAGGCTTGGAGGCTTTCTTCCTGTGCTGTCTGCAGGGATGGGGCCGGAGGAAAGCTGTGCAACACTAGCTCTCTGTGTCAGACTCTTTGTATATTCTTTCTGCCCACCAATTGAACATTGCAGGAGTCAGATCCTTGCCTGATTGGAAAGTAGCAGAGACAGCAGGTAGGAGGAGACTCCTGGCACAGAAATCTCTTCTAAATAGGGTTGCTGTCCTCCAGTGCGTGTTGCCCCTGGTAGCAGCAAGTCCTGTGGGAGGGATCTGCTAAATCAACCTAACCCCCTCACCCACACCCTGCTGAGAAGCTGCAGGTTGAAGGGAAATCTGCATGATAAAAGTTTCCTGCTGAGCGGGAGCTTCCCCAGCACAAAGCTGCTCTGAGCCCAGCCTTTGTTCCCAGACACCCCGGCCATGGCAGGGCCCATCTGTGCCTCTTTCATTCATTCCCTGGTGAACGTTAAACTGGCTGCAGGCTGGGGTGTGTGGGAGGCCTGGCGCTTGAGCAGACTTTGGAGGTCAGGGCCCTGAGCCCGCCCTCATGTGGCCCTGAGACCAATGAGAGCCAGGAAAGAAAGTCTACATTCTCCTCTGTGCCCTGGGCAAAGCTGATTGTCTGGGGTGGCTTGTTGTGCAGGATTTTCAAGGATTCATCTAAAAGAGTAAAAATAAATAAACTGAGAGAATATTTTAAATCTCTTAGAAAATAGTGATTCCCAATTGCTTGGCTAAACTCTTACACTTTCTGAGTAGAAAATTTCCTTCTTTATTCATTGTGCATAATGACCGAAACCCAATGTTTCATTTAAGTGATGGCCTCAAAAAGCTCAGTTGTTCTTGGAGAGGGTTTGGAAAAATGGGTTTGTAGAATTAAGAAATCATGTATCTCTCCTGGTCTTGTTCTCTTAGGATGCAGACAATAAAGTAGAGAGAATTTGGGGTGATTGTACCGTCAGGAAGAAATACTCTCATGTGGACCTGGTGGTGATGGTAGATGGCTTTGAAGGAGAAAAGGGAGCCGTGGTGGCTGGGAGTCGAGGATACTTCCTGAAGGTAAGAGTTGGGAACCAGTGGGGATGAAGAAGGAACTTAAAAAAAATTGTAGAAAATCATAATCATACTTAAAGAGGCTCACAAATCCACCACTTGTACTTGCTGCTGTCTGCAAATGTGTAGCAATTAGATGCAATTCTCCTTCTAAGGCAAGAGAGTGCTTATCCAGATTCCATAGAACAAAAGCCACTCAGTGATCCTCCATAATGAATATGTTTTGCTGACTGAATCAGAACAGTCTCTCTCTTTGAGGAGCTCGGTGTAATTGGACAGTCAGACAAGTAACAAAGGATCAAAACCCAGTGTGATAAGGCTGTGGTTTGAGTCAGCCCAGAGTGCTTTGAGAATGGGTAGGTGGAGGCAATAGACCCTGATTAACTGGGGCAGAGGGCAGATGAATTCAGGGAAGGCTTCCAAAAGGATATGGCCAAATAACTTGAAAATACTGTACACTTAATTGTGCTTTACATTTACAAATCCCATTTGCCCCTGAGTGTCAGTTAGCAGACAAACAGGGTAATGACAGGCCCCTCTCACACAGTACTGTGTCTCTGCTTCTGTAGGGGGTCCTGGTGTTCCTGGAACAGGCACTTATCCAGTATGCCCTCCGCACCCTGAGAAATCGGGGATACACTCCCATTTACACCCCGTTTTTCATGAGGAAGGAGGTCATGCAGGAGGTGGCACAGCTCAGCCAGTTTGACGAAGAACTTTATAAGGTGAGTAGCCTGGGGCAGCGTGGTAGGATAATTTAACTCTATGATACTGAAGTGATGCTATCCAGTCCAACTTCTGTCGTGATGGAAATGCTCTATTTCTGTGGCTCTTAAGCATTTAAAATGTGCCTAGCACAACTAAGGAAGCAAATTTTTAATTTAAAAAAAATTTTTTTTAATTGTTGATGGACTTTTATTTTATTTGTTTATTTATATGCTGTGCTGAGAATCAAACCCAGTGCCTCACACATACTAGGCAAGCGCTCTACCACTGAGCCACAACCCCAGCCCAATTTTAATTAATTTTAATGTAAACAGCCACATGTGGCTGGTGGCTGCCCGTTCTTTCATCTTTTCCCTAGTAATTTGTGAATGTATCTAAATTGAGCACACTGTATCACCAGAAGCTTAGAAAAGAAACACAAGGAAATGATAGAAGCAGCACTGGTCTCCCAGCCCACTTCCCATGTCTTCCCACTCTTCACTGTAGACTGGAGGCTTGAATAGGGCAAGATGTATTTGCCTTGGGATGGATGTGACTGCCAGTTCATGACTCCTCTCAATCATGGACCATCTTAGGTAGAGCCCAAGATTCAAGTTGAGTTTCAAATGTCATTCTGATCAACAGACTCTGGCAACTATAGCATTGAAGTCTGTGAAACACTCAGAATTTCTAGAATTTTTCTTCTGTTCATCATGGAAAGTCTACTTTTCACTTGTTTTTCTCCTTCAAGATTCATCTGTCAGAAGTGGGACACTGCTCTTATTGGCAAGTGTGGTTATGATTATCTGATTTATAAATTGTTTTGCCAGTCTGGGAATTGAACCCAGGGCCTTGTGCACTCCAGGCAAGCACTCTACCACTGAGCTACATTCATTTGCCCATATTTATCATAGAAGGAGATGTTTATTTATTTTTATTTTATGTAGTTAACTTATTTATTTGAGACAGGGTTTCTCTATGTTATCCAGGCTGGTCTCAAACTCCTAGACTCAAGAAATCCTCCCATCTCAAGTTTCCTGAGTAGCTGGGATTATCGGCACTCATCACCGTGCCCAGCTAATAATTAGAAGTGTATTCCACTGGTCCTGCTAATGAGGTCAAAGTTATATTTTCCTTCAAGATTCACTGGGAAAAAAAGTTCCCCCTAAACTCTGAGCATTAGTATAGCCTTGGTATCCTCCCCTTCTTTCTTTTTCAATGGAGAGGAATGTGTCCATGTATCAGCTAGAACCTGTTTAACCTTTTTGCTTTTTCTCTAATCTCAACCCTCAAGATTGAATGAATCATCAATAACAGAACTTTAGAAATTCCATTGCAGGGAAAACTAGAAAGAAATGTATCTGAAGGATTATAAGATATGTAGCAGGAGCTCCCCGTTTCTCCTCCATCTCTTACCCACGTGGTTCTTCAATCCACAGGCAGAAGGAATCCCAGGTCTTGATAATGAGGAATTTTGGGTCAGACTTCTTGCCTGATAGAAATCTTGGTTTACTCATTCTCTGAAGCAGTACTGTCCAATAGGCTTTTTTATTTTATTTTATTTATTTTTGAGACAGGGTCTCACTACTTTATTGAGGCTGGCCTTGAACTTGTGATCCTTCTGCCTTAGCCTCCCTAGTAACTGGGATTTATAGGTATGTGTGACCATGCTGAACACCAATTAACATTTTAAAATATTTTCTTTGGGACTTTTTTTATACTTGTTATTTTCACATACTTATAGTCACACTGTACATAGCTTTTTTTTTTTTAACTTAGCCTTGTATCAAAAACATTTTTCTTTATTACTACATCATTTCCATAATCATTTTAGTGGTTCCATAATGTTATGTAAACTGAATGTAGCTATGGATTATTAACTCTTCCCCTGTTGAATATTTAAGGTGCTTCCTTTTTGCTACCAATACAAAAATGTTACAATGAACTTTATTGGTCTTTAGCCCCCTGACCATGCTGGGGATTGAACCTAGGGCCTCTCAAGCACTCTACCACTGAGCTATATCCCAGCCCACTGAGCTACATCCCAGCCCTGTGGCTTTTTTTTTTTTTTTCCTCCCATTATTTTCTTCAGCTGAATCCTCAAGTGCATTTTTTAGGATTACTACTGCTAGACTAACTCTAAGCACCAAGAAAGCAGAGACTATGTCTCTTTTTGTACAGCATTGGCAGAAAAACTTGGCACTGGGTGAATGCCTCACAAACATTTGTTGACTGGATTAATTTATATTGCCACCAACATAGGTTTATTACACATCTGCCATCATTGACCACTTATCATTTGTAAATGTCTTCTTTGTTAAATAAGTGACAGTGCCTCCTTTGGACAGACTTAGTCCCTCCCCAGTCCTGGACTGGGATTGAAGACAATTTTTCATGTCCCCATCACTCCTATCTTTCCTGTGGTTTCTTGCACAGGCTTAGGTCCTCTCTCAGTCTTAATTGGCACAGGTCCCTGCTTCAACAGGTGATTGGCAAAGGCAGTGAGAAGTCTGATGACAACTCCTATGATGAGAAATACCTGATTGCCACCTCAGAGCAGCCCATCGCTGCTCTCCACCGGGACGAATGGCTGCGGCCAGAGGATCTGCCCATCAAGTATGCTGGCCTGTCTACCTGCTTTCGCCAGGAGGTTGGCTCCCATGGTCGTGACACCCGTGGCATCTTTAGAGTCCATCAATTTGAGAAGGTGAGTAGGAGGTGAGAGTGAAGAGTGGGAGCCTTCTTCCTACCTGTCCAGAGGGTCATAGAAGAGACGGCCTCTGGCTGCAGCTTTTCCTCTGTTGCCAGTATCTTTGTGGGGAAAAGCCTGGAAAGCACATGGTAGAGTGGCTTTGAACACTGGAACCAGACTGCCTGACTGATGCCAGCTCCACCACTTACCAGCTGTGCAACCATGGGAAGTTGCTTTATCTCCCTGTGCTTAGTTTCTACCTCTGTGAAAAGAGCACAGTGATAATGGGCCCCACCTCACTAGGCAGACTGTGAGGATTAAATTGGTCAGCGTGTGAGGCACTTAGCCGACAAGGTCCACGATTCCTGTCCATCAATGCTGTTGTTTTTGTTGTGGTCCTGTCTAGATTAGCACCCATCCCTCTTGCTGGGGACTAACCTGGCCTGTTTCCCAGTGGTGTGGGACTGGGTCTTCACTGCCAGGATAGATCCACCCCAGTCTTTCCATTTAATCACCATGTACTTCTGTCCGTCTCTACAGATTGAGCAGTTTGTATACTCATCACCCCATGACAACAAGTCATGGGAGATGTTTGAAGAGATGATTGCTACCGCCGAAGAGTTCTATCAGTCTTTGGGGATCCCTTACCACATAGTGAATATTGTCTCAGGTAGGGGACCCCTCAACTTCTCAGCCTCCCTTTCCCACATCCCACAGATGCCACCCTCACCAGCTGAGCTGCTACACAGCCTTGTAATCCAGTTCATTACCCACATTCATTAAAATATCACACCCCTCTCACTTGGGAGAGTCTGGTGAGGAGAGTGTCAGGGCGTGATTTCACTTCTGGGGATGGGATGTGAAGTAAAGAATTCCTCGGGCTCACTGGAGCTTGGCCTCCTGAAATACCATCCCTCCTTCCTGAATTCTAGGGGTTTTTCCTTACAGGTTCTTTGAATCATGCTGCCAGTAAGAAGCTCGACTTGGAGGCCTGGTTTCCAGGCTCAGGAGCCTTCCGAGAGTTAGTTTCCTGTTCTAATTGCACAGATTATCAGGCCCGCCGGCTCCGAATTAGATACGGGCAGACCAAGAAGATGATGGACAAGGTAGATGGCTCCCAGGGAAGTGGGCAGTGAGTGGCACCATCAGCACAGGGTAGACCTACTCTCTTTCTCAGACCTGGGAGTATTAGTTTCCAGCATCATGAAAAAATCTGAGTTTCTCAATCTAGACCCAAAAGGCAATCAGAAATGTCTTCCACTGAGTCAGGATTGGGTTCTTTTAGGTAGATACCTGAGTCTACCTCTATTCTACAACGTAATTCTAGCTTTTTTTCTTTTTGGCTTTGTTTTCCGTAATTTCAGAGAAAAAATCATCCCTGTTTATCTATACAGAACAAGCTGGACTCACCATCTTCCCTCTTTTCGTCCAAGAAAGTCAGGTTATCAGCTCATCTCAAACCCAGTCTTCAGGCCTTGATCTGTTTGAGGGGGGGTTTGTCATGCACCAAAAAGAGGGGCCACAGTGGTATACACCAGTTCTCCTCAAAATAGTGGGACCTGCCCCTTGTCGCTCTTGTAGATGTGAGGAATCTTCTCAGAGTTATCTAATAGGCAGTAAATACTAAACAGAATAATAAAAAGTTGAAAATAGAAGGATTATTTTGAATTCGGTAGGTGTAGTTGGGGGTTCTGGCATGGTGGATAGTTTCTCAAGCTGAAGTTTGAGTTTAACTTTCTCTTCCGGGACCCTCTTCTCCCAGGTGGAGTTTGTCCACATGCTCAATGCTACAATGTGTGCCACTACCCGTACCATCTGCGCCATCCTGGAGAACTACCAGACAGAGAAGGGCATTGTTGTGCCCGAAAAATTGAAGGAATTCATGCCACCAGGTAAAGCCCTCCATGCAGCTCCTTTGCTCTCTCTTTTCTGTCTTTATACTCTTATGCATAGCAGTCCCTCACAGTCCCCAGAACTCTGCCTGCCCTCTGGTGCTAGACAGTGCAGGGGGCCTGGGTAAGGAAGTAACCAATGTAAGTGTGATGTTCAAATACTGCTGAAATTCAGACTGCGGAAGAAAAAGATAGGTTAAACCAGGGCCTATTGTGGGTGCTCCTTGGTTCAAAGAGATCATTGTCTTGTTGACTTTTCCCCTGAGGTCCTTGGCTTTGACTCTGAGAAACAACATGTCATTTGGTTGACTCTTCCCTCCCAGGACTCCAAGAACTGATCCCCTTTGTGAAGGCTGCACCCATTGACCAGGAGCCTTCAAAGAAGCAGAAGAAGCAACACGAGGGCAGCAAAAAGAAAGCGGCAGCCAGAGATGTTGCCCTGGAAAGCCGGCTGCAGAACCTGGAGGTCACCGATGCCTGAACATTCATTCCTTCTTCCTGGTTTGCTGGGCTTCATTTCTGTCAGCTGGGATCTCAGAGCCTGCCAGAGCAGGAGCTGAGCACCCTCTCATCACCCTGTCCCATCTGACTGCACAGCTGCAAGGGGAACTGTCTGCCATGTACAGTGCAGGCGCCTTGTCTCCTTGCATGGGCACAGGGTCTATCACTGACTGGTAAAACCATATAATAAAGCATCACTGGGGAGGGCTTCAGACTTTTCCTCGGTCTTCTCCCAGGCTGGTTCTCCAGGGACCAGCCCCTGCTCCCCCTTCCAAATAAGGCTCTTTTTAGCAAGGCAGAGATGTTTTCAGCAGGTAGATGAGGGTGGGGATAGATTTAGTAAAGGCTCAAGGGGGAAGTGAAAACCTAGAGTCTTAGACATAGAGGCTTATAGGACGAGGGCCAGGCACCTCTGAAAATTCACTCCTGCTTAAAAGCAGTAAGATAGAAAAGCTTAGAGATCAGAATTAATGTTAAGGTCTCCTGGCACCTTGTGTTCCCTAGGAAGGGCTTCATGGAAGGGCAGGGAGGCTGGGAGGCATCAGGGTAGAGACATATCTAAGAGTCTGTCCCTAGCTTCAAGAGTGTGGGTTGGGGGCTTATTAACAGCAGCTTCTCTTTATTGCCATCCCCTAAAAGGGAGACCTACTGCAGAGCAGCTTGTTGCTGCAGCTCCAAAGGCCCCAGAGAGCTGGCAGGACAGAAGGATGTAGGAAGAATGTTTTGTCCTTCCCAGGAGCTCCCCCCATTACCTAATAGGCAGGCACCCTTCCCCTAGGGTAGGAGTATTCAGGCTCTTTCCTACCCTGCTGCCTTTCATCTGCAATCTGCATCCCTGGACTTTAATAACACCTTAGGTTAGTCTAGCGCTTCTGTCCTAGGAGGTTAAAATACTTCCTCTGGATGATCCCTTTTATCTTTGTGATGGTCCCAGAAGGTAGGGTGGGGACATGATTATACCTGTTGTATGTGGAAGGCAGAAGTACGCCAAGGGAGGGGAGACAGACAGGTGTCCAGGTGGAAGTCCTGGCTCCTCAGCAGGGCTTTGCACTTGGGTTTCTTTGGGAGGTAAAAGCTGGCGTGTGACCCGATTTATCACTTGGGAGCCTTCAGTTCATCTCAGCTTCCTTAATCCCCAAGTAGTGACTTTCCTGGGTCTGCTGGAGCTTGGTATCCAGGACAGAGCATGTGCTGTTTCCCACTGGGGCTGATCCTATCAATCTTGCTTCTGGAAACGCTGTCAAGACTGGGGCGCCTGAAAGGGTAGCCACAGTGGCTCTCTCGACTAGCCTGCTATGCCAGCCGGGGGCCCACAGGCAGACACTGTATGTAGCCCATTGCCCTCTGCTCTGGGATAACAAAGCCAGGGCAAGAGGACAAAAGAGCAAGCTGCTCCCATTTGTAATTCAGAAGACCAGAAATTCACATTCCTGTAGCCAACACTATTTGGTTTGAAGAAAGACAGCTTGCACAGTGAGCAGGGGGCTATTTCTGCTCCACTCCCATCCAGTGTACAAGCCCAGAAGACCCTTTTGGGTGGATTGGGCACCCCCATCTCTGTCTTAGTCCTAGTCTAGGAGGCTTGTCATAGCCTTTCTCCCATGCCTGTGCTCTTTGGCTCCTACCAGCAGGAAGCTGTGCTTTTTTCCTTGGCCCTGAAAGCTGTGGGAAGGTAGAAACTGGGGTTCTGAGCCCCTGGGCGACTGGGCCTGGGTCTTACCTCCCCCACCCCTCCTTACTCCTTACCCAGCTAGTGTTCTGGAGATGGCTGCACTTGGAGCTTGAATGCCCTGCACTTTACTCAAAGACAGCCCAGACCTTAAACAGCCATACTCCCCATGCAAACCCTCCCCTGTCTACCCTGTGCAGACTCCTGGTGTGATCAATTGGGGAGCTGGGCTAGGAAGATTGCTGAGTGGACCAACATGTCTGTTAGAACACATACATACACACCTGGCTTCCTGAAGCCAGAGGAGAGAATGGTCGATAGTAGGACTGTGGCCGAGGTTCCTCCAGTTCATCTGCAAAAATATGTTGGCAGGTGGTCATACAGACATTTACAGTGTTGACCCTGGGCCAGACACTGGGAACAGTGCTTATGAAAAGAAGGGGCACAGTCCCTGCTTGCAAAGACCTCAATCTATTGGGAAAGGTGTGGCTTCCCTTCCCCCAGAGTGAAATGACAGCCAGACTCCTCTCCCTGAAGCAGTGGCTTGTGGCTGATGCAAGCCTTGTTTAGGATGGGCTGACCCACCTGGAAGGTGAGCAATTGGGAACAGGCCCAGATAACCTTGACTCCACCCTAATAGTTGCCTTCACAACCCACGGCTGATGCCCTCATCCCTGGCAACTTGACCTGCCCCATCTCCAACCTAGGCTACCAGGTTACCTCAGCAAACAAACCCCCAGAAGCCAGTGGAGTGAGTCAGAGTCTTGGGTCCCTCACCAATCCTTGGTTCCCACACCCAGGAATTCAGTGCCCAAGATGCATGTCTGGATGCTTCAGGCAAGAGGAGACACTGGGACCTGGTCTGGCTTCTACCAGGAAAGAGTCAACTAGATGCCAGGTTTCCAGACACATATGAGAGAGCCAGGAAACTGTGGGGTGGGGACTAGGGGGGGTCAGCATGAATCTTGGGGGTCTACCTGAGCTGGCCAACCATTGGCTTCTCCTAGACTGAAACCTCATTTCTAGGAACAGACACTTGCCTGCCCTGTTTTTCCTTTCCTGAAGCTTTTCCGGTTTACCCTGGGTCCTAAGAACACCTCTTCCCCAACCCCCATACCTCCCACGGGGGTCCCTGGGCGGCCCTGGCTGCACTCCCAGGATGAGTCTGACAGGCAGAGCTGGGATGGGCCCCAGAGAAATGTGCTGCATGTCAGAGCCTGTGCCAGGATGAGGGGCCTGCTCCACTCCCCCAGTCATCTCCCTGCATGGGGTTCCCCGATAGCTCCTCCCAAATAGGCGCAAAAGGAGGGGGGGGGGTGCGTTCTTGCAGCCCTAACTGTGCCAGGCCCAGATGGGGCTGACGTCTCCATCACTAACATCGCCCTTTTAAGAGCACCCCCCACGGGGAGGGGGGTGCTGCAGGCAGGTTCTTGTTGCAGAAACCCAGCAATGTGCTGCTCCCCCAATGACCTGCTAGGTAAGAAGACCCAGATGCCTGCTCTCAACCTCCGGTTCAGAGGTAGGGGTCCCAGCGACCTCTGCAGAAGCCCCATTTTCTGGAGTGAAGGTCCTGTAGCTGCTCTAATTGTCTGGTTCACATGCCCTGCATTTTGGAGGGCGTCCCCTGTCCCTTCACATAGGAATGGGGCTCCCGTCATCCATGAGGACCTCTCAGATATGGTCTGAGAAATTATTTTTATGGCATCATAAATTGCTGATGCAAAGGTATGGCCCTTCAGGAAGATTTGTTTGTTTAAGTCCTAAAATGAAGAATCAAGTTCTATTTAGAACAGTGTTCATCCTTCCCTTCCATCTTAGAGGAAAAAAAAAATTTTTTTTAAATTCTTTTTGGCAGAACCAGCCCTTGTCATCTTGTGCCCTAGGTCTCACTGACTGCCACTTGCTTTTCTATGTCTCCTTGTTCTTCAGTTAGGTCTCTCCTGAACCTCCCCTCTCCCTCGCGTCCCTTTCTTTACCATCCCTTCCCCTCGGTACCAACCTGCTCACACATTTCCCAACTTCAGGCAGCTTCTTGCCTCTCCTGTCAAATTACCATCCCATCTGGCTCCTTTCCCCCAAAGACTAATCAAGGGCGGACACTTGCAGGCTCTGCTACCTCATCAGCATTTCTGTCTCCACCCCCCTCAGAATGTGGAATGTTCCAGACTGAGAGAGCACATGAGGGAGCAGGAAGAAGGTCTGAATGGCTGGAGTGCAGACTGAGGGAGGTTTGGGGTTGAGGCTGGAGAAGTAGGCAGGGGAAAGAGAGGGCACCTGACCCTTAATGCTGGTTTCCAGCTGTCAGGCCTCCCACGCACTTTCTCCACGTGCTCTATCACCACTGCAGGGCCCCCAAACACAGTTTTTCTTATCTGAGCATCTCCATCAATCACTCCCAATCTGATCATCTGACACTCCCAATCTCAGTTTCACCCCAAAGAAACCCCTAGAGTCACCTGGACCACTCCACAGGCAGATTTCCTGCACAGTCCTATTGAGTCCTCATCACTGCCCCCTTGACAGCAGCCTCAGCCTCCTTACTGGTCTGTAAGCTCCCAGTTCCTCCTGCAGGTGCACCTTCCTCTTGGAGCCAGAATAGTCTACCAAATGATTCAGCCATAATTGTCCTTTCCCTGCCTGCCCCCAAAACCCAACTTCAGATGTTTCCCTAAACTTACAAAGTCCAGACTTCTCAACCAGAATCCATGTTCATCAAAATGTGGCCCTTGGGCTGGGGATGTGGCTCAAGCGGTAGCGCGCTCGCCTGGCATGCTTGCGGCCCGGGTTCGATCCTCAGCACCACATAGATGTTGTGTCCGCCAAAAACTACAAAATAAATATTAAAAAATTCTCTCTCTCTCTCTCTCTCTCTTTAAAAAAAAAAAAAAAAAAATGTGGCCCTCGTTCAGATTAGCAGGCTGTCTGCTCTGCAGTTGCCCACCACAGGTTCTGTGTCTGCCCTGGACTCTTCCTGTCTCATCTCCCAACACTGGTAACACATTTCTCCATTTTAGTTCATGCCATTCACTCTGCCTTTTCCTTGTGCCTATGTGGAATTCCTCCTCCTTTTTCAAGGTGGTCCAAATGCCCGCTCCTTGAAAAAGCCTTTCCTTATTAAAATAGTCCTCCCCTGTAATCCCAACAATTTAGGAGGCTGAGGCAGGAGAATCACGAGTTTAAGGACAGTTGCAGTCACTTAACAAGACACTGTCTCAAAATTAAAAAAAAAAAGAAGAAGAAGAAGAAAAGAAAAAAGAAAAAGGGCTGAGGGTGTAACTCAGAAGTAGAACACTCCTGGTCCAATCCCCAATACTGCATAAATAAATAAATAAATAAACAAACAAATAAATAAATAAATAAATGGGCCTTTCCTAAGACTGGGTTTGTAGCTCTTAGGTAGAGTGCTTGCCTTGCATGTGCAAGGCCCTGGGTTCGATCCCTATAGCATGTACAAGGCCCTGAGTTTAATCCCTAGCACCACCACAACAAAAAACCGTTCCTAACTCCTCCACCCCTCCACAAAAATATTAATGAATATAGCCCTGCAACAGCAATTATCTCTGCATTAGACTGGCTGCCCCTTAAGGCTAAAACCAGAATTTTGTTATCAGTATACCTCTCACACAGCCACCTAGCCCTGTGGCTGGGCAGAGCTCCCTCCTTGGTCTGCTCTGATAACTTCCACAACTAAGTTATTGCAGGCTTTGCTTTTGGATTTGCTGCTTGCAGCTCAAAGCAGACTCCACCTCTTTCCCTCTGTGCTCAGGGCTGAAAATGATCTCAGCTGGATCTTGGACTCTACACCACTATGGATGCTAGGCCTTTTGAGATTTTTTTTTTTTTTTTTTTTTTTGGTACTGGGGATTGAACTCAGGGCACTCAACTACTGAGACATAACCCCAGCCCCATTTTCTATTTTATTTAAAGACAGAATCTCACTGAGTTGCTTAGTGCCTCGACTTTGCTGAGGCTGGCTTTGAACTCTCGATCCTCCTGCCTCAGCCTCCCAAGCCACTGGGATTACAGGCATGCACCACCACGCCCAGTCTTGAGCTACTCTCAACAAAATAGCACCGGCACTGTGAGTTGAACCTATCACTAGGATAAGTCTCTAATGTCATCTTTAATTAAGCCCCCCCAAAAATCTAACATTTAGAACATCAGGCCATGTAGCTGGCATTGGAAACAGTTTGGTGGTTAAAATGAATGAATTCAAGAGCAGCCCAGAGACCCCACTGGCCCACCAGATGGAGGTTCCAGGCACGAAGGAACACTTTGCTGCCCCTCTATGCCAGCCAACCATCCATCCAACCATTTACATATTCATTTGACTGATATTTACTAGTGCTAGGTGCTAGATATTTAGGACACATTTGTTCTCCCTGGTCCTGGAGCTTACTACCAATGAGACTGCTGATAGCCAAGTAAATTAACAAGTACTTACTCTATGTAATTACAAATTGCCATACATGAAAGCAGAGGCATTTAAGTTTGCCATGTTCAACAACTGGATAGAAGCCAGGTGTCCAGAACAGTGCGAAAGAGGAGGAATAAGAGAGGCCGGGCCACTCCACATGGCGCTTTGTGGATCTGTACAAGGAACTTGGATTTTATTCAAGGTACAACAGAAAAGCTCAGTGCAGTGTTTTTCCAAAAGGGAGCAACATGCTTAGATTCCAGGCTTTCTAATATTACTCTGAAGGACATCATAAGGGGTCCTTGAATCAAATACGTACAAAATATGGCACCCCAACAATAAAACTGACCTAGACCCAGTCAATATCATTTAAAAAAATCAAAAATACTTTTAAAAGGGAGGAAAGAAAAGAAAAAAAAATTTAAGTGGCATATGACTAAATGTAATACATAAACTTTTGGATTGAAAGTGGCAGCTTATGGGCTGTGGTTGTGGCTCAGTGGTAGAGTGCTCACCTAGCATGCACGAGGCACTGGGTTCGATCCTCAGCACCACATAAATGTAAAATAAAGATATTGTGTCCACCTAAAACTTAAGAAAAAATATATATAAAGAAAGTGGCAGCTTAGGGCTGGGGTCATGGCTCAGTGGTGGAGTGCTCGCCTAGCATGTGTGAGACTCTGGGTTCGATTCTCAGCACCACATAAAAATAAATAAATAAAATAAAAGGTATTGTGTCCATCTACAACTAAAAAAAAAAAAAAAAGAAGGTGACAGCTTAGACCTTTGGGAGACAGGAATTTGGAAAGAACTTGATATACGATGATTCCAGGAATTCTCATTCATGTTCCTGGCTGTGCTCGGGGTCTGTGGGTACATGGCAGAAGGCAAGGACTCTCCCTCTCAGGACCTGCCTGCTGAGGGGCCTTCAGTAGATCCACCATTATGTGGGCACTTTATTTTCATATCATTCTCCAAAAGTTGTAAGGGGTAAGGCAGAGTGTCAGCAAATGTGGAAACTAGGGGGGAGATTATTATGTCATTCTTTTTTTTTTTTTTTTTTCCTTTCAAAATGAGGTCTGACTGTGTTGCCAGGCTGGTCTAGAACTGCCAGGATCAAGTGATCTCCAGCTGCCTCAATCTCCCAAGTAGCTGGGACTACAGGTGTGTGTTGCTGTGCCTGGCTTATTATACCATTGTTTTACTTTTTCTGAATACTTAAAAATTAAAAAAAAAAATCTGCAAGAGTTTTTTATCCTTGTTTTTTTCCAGTGCTGAGAATTGAATCCAGAGGGCCTCATTCATGATAGGCAAGCACTGTACCATTGAACTGTACCCCTAAGAGACCTACAAGAGACTTTTTATTATTGTTATTATTTTGCAGTGGTAGGGGTTAAAGACAGGAGGTTTCTTTTCTTTTTTTTTTTTTTTTTTTTTTGAGTTTTGATATATTTCTTTATAAACTTGACAGTAGAACATATTTTGACATCTTATACATATATGGAGTACAATTTCCCGCTCTTTTTTGGGGGAGGTGGTGCCAGGGATTGAACTCAGGGACACTCAACCAGTGAGCCACCCACAGCCCTATTTTGTATTTTGTTTAGAAGCAGGATCTCACTGAGTTGCTTAGTGCCTCGCTTTTGCTGAGTGAGGCTGGCTTTGAACTCACAATCCTCCTGCCTCAACCTCCCAAACTGCTGGGATTACAGGCATGCACCACCATACCTAGCTACAACTTCCCATTCTTTGGGTTATATTTGATGTGGAATTACATCTGTCATGTATTCATATATGAACATAGGAAAGTAATGTCTGATTCATACTATTAACTTTCCTACTCTCAACCCCCACTTCCCTTCATTTCCTTTTGTCTAACAGAAAAGTGCTTGCATTTTTCCCTACCCCCCCCCCCATTGTGAGTTAGCATCTGCATATCAGAGTGTCAGAGAGAACCTGTGGCCTTTGGTTTTGTGGGAGCTTACCTTACTTAGCATAATCTCCAGTTCCATCCAAAGACAGGAGATTTTTTTTAACCTACAAAATGTTAATCAATTTTCATTTTTTACTTTTTAAGGAGGAAAGGCTTATTTTGGCTCACAGTTTCAAAGATTTCAGTCCATGGTCACTTGGATGTGTTGCTTTGGGCCTGTGGCAGCATAGACAATTATGGTGGGAGCTCATGGTGAAGGAAGACTGTTCACCTTGTGGAGGGCTCACGGACGCCTCTGCAGTGCTAGGGGTCAAACCCAGGGGCCTCACCCATGCGAGGCAAGTGCTCTACCATTAACCTGCACTCCCCACCTCTATGTTAATTTTATTTATTTATTTTTCTATTTTTCCTATATTATTTTTAAAAATACAGTCTCCATCATATAATGGTTCAACTCACACAATTTTCCAGCTTTATAATGGTGCAAAATTGTACCATACAACTATTTTTTTTTTTCACTTTCAGGACTACATTTGATAAATTCTATGAGATATTTAACTTTATTATAAAATAGGCTTTGTGTTAGATGGTTTTGCCTGACTGAAGGCTAATGTGACCAGGTGCCAGGGCTTGTCACCACCGTTTTCTCTTGCCAGATAAGCTGACCTGCTTGCCCGTCAAAGATCACCTTGAACTTTCCCATCAGCAGCCAAATACAGATCCTTCCCAACTTACAATGGGGTTATGTTCTGATAAATATCATAAGTAGGAAATGTATTTAATATACCTAACTTACCAAACACCAAACACCTAACTCCTCACCCTTCCTTCCAGCGGACCATTAGTTCCAGAACTTCAGTCCACAAGGATCTGTCCAAGATAGAACTCACCTGGTACTTCCTAATGTGGCTTCTGTCTGCCCCTTCAGTGTGCTGGGCCACAACAGACCCACCCAAATCAGCTCCAGCCAAGGCCACACATTGTATTCATTTCTTTCACTCATTCATAGTATACTGTGTTAAGAGTATGGAGTCTAGAGCCAGATTGCTTGGGTTTAAATTGCAATTGTGCAACCTTGGAGAAGACACATAACCTATAGGGTAAACCATTTTGCTGATGAATTCCTCTTGCCAGCAATGCTGTTTCTGATTTTTTTCCCCCAACACTTAAGAATGAACCTGGCGGGGTGGGGATGGGGGGTAACTGTTACATTCACACCCCTTTTTGCTTTTTATTTTGAGACTGGGTCTCGCTAAATTGCCCAGGCTGGACTCAAACTTGACATCCTCCTGCCTCTCCTCCCAAATCGCTGGGATTACAGGCACATGCTACCATGCCCACTTTGTTCCTAAATTCTTCAAAATGTAGTCCCAATCCTACCTCCTCCAGGAAGTCTTCTGGGATTTTCTGCACTCTCACAGCTCTTTCTCTGACCTTCTTTGGCCTTTTCTTTTGGCCCTAGGTGCTCTGGAGCATTTTTTTTTTTTTTTTCTGAATTATACTGTTGGGCTCAGAGCCAGGATCAAGTCTTCTCCTAGTGTGTTCTTGTCATAGAAATAGCCTGGGTGAGAAAGACTCAGCAGAGCTGGATAAGAGCCCTGGGGCTAGCTCAGCAGGTCACTTTCCTTTTAAGCCTCCAATAGAAAGAGGAAGATTTACACTAGAAGAGTAGCAAGTTCCCTTTTAACAGATAACAGGACCTCACTGTGTCTTGGTTTTCTCCTAGGCAGAAGGGAGGCCTATAGGTTCCTTATAGCTGGCAAGTTCCCTAAATCAGACAGTCCTTCCTGTAGGGGTCTCATCATCAGGGACACCCCTCATTTGAGACTTCCAGTGACAAATGGAAGATTTAGAGTATCTTTTTTGCTTCTGTGGGGTGGAAGTACTGAGGGGGCTGAGAGGGGATAGAGGAGGCAGCTGTCTGTTTTGTGCCCCTAGGGGTAAGGTTTAAGTACTATTTTCCCAAGGTACTTGGAGATGAAGGGAAGGATCACTTACATCCCCAGCTTGTCTGCCTTGGGCAGAAAGGCAACTCACCTGGAGGGGGCTCTAGTGTCTGAGCCTTCCCTGGCTACTCCTGCCTCATGCTGGGCTACAGAATCATATCCTATGATCCAGAGCCCAGGCTGCCCTCTCTCCCACCCAGAAGGCTTATTTTAGCTACAAAGGAAGTCAGATGAATGGAGAGCTGCAGTTTCTCCATGTGTTGGCTTGGGCCTTCATCAGAAATGAGAGTCTCATTACCCAACTCCAATTCAAAGGATAATTAACAGATGGTATAATTTCCGAGCATTCTCTGCACCACATGGCTATTAGGTAAAGAGCAAAATGCCCACGCAGCCCCTAGATCCTCCCAAATCATAGAGTCTAAGGAAGTCTGGAGAGGCGAGCTCCAGGGAGGCTATTCAAGATACCTCTCCATCTCTGGAACTGTCCTCAGCCTTGTCCAGAGGAAGAAAGGTCATCTTTGGTTAAAGGACAGGGCATTCCCTGGCTAACCCCAATCCTTTTGCCCAGCTCCTTTCATATTCTCCCTGGGAGAAAAAGGAAAAGTGGTTTCTCCTCCTCTGCATCAATGTACAATCACCCAGCAGTTCTCTGGGCCTTGGGCAAGGTGGGTCCTTTGCTGTAACCAACTGAAAGTGACACCAAAGGGCAGTGAAGGAAGGTGGCACTGGATCCAATGCTTTTCAAACTGGATCTTTCCAGATCCTTAAGGTCCACAGAGGAGACCAGGGGTTTCTTGGCTGTGGGGACAGTGGGGATGGGCAAGGCTCTGAATCCTTGCCATATCCCAGTGACACTACTCATCTGTTTTATATTCTGGGCTTCTTGTTCAAATTTCACTTAAAAAAAAGAGGTTTCTTACCACTAAGTACACTTTTGAAATCCTTAACTTTATTCAATCCCTTCATTTTACTACAGGGATATTGACCAAGGTCACACAGCTTGGGGGTAGGTACAAGATGAAAGTCTTGGCTTCCTGCCTAGGCCAGCCCTCATGCCATCTAACCAGGCCACTTGCTGCTCTTTGGGGTGAGGAGAATTCCTTTCTGGATTTCCCTTTGCCTCCTGTCTGGCTCTTTTTCTTGGTCCAGCTTCGTGTATGGACCTCTTGGAGGAGTCCTGGATGCTGCACACCCCCTTCAAGTGGATAATCCTCTAGGCTGGTTTCATGAAGAGGCTCAGGAGCCCTGTACACTGGGCGGGGCTGTTCACTAGTCACAAAGCTGTGGGTGGAAGGAGCACAGCAGCAGCTGGACAGTGATAGGGAGGGAGGAGAGGGCAAGAGGCCAACCCTTCAGACAGGAGGCATTATGAGCAGTGCAAGCCACTTTTCTAGGACCTAGGAGACCTGTGTTAAAGCTTGGCTCCACTGGAACTAGCCCACTTTGGGCTTCCAAACCTAGTAATATTAGTGTTTATTGCTCTGCGTCTCCCAGCTCACCTCCTTCTGAGAAGCCCAAGTGATATCCTAGATGAGGCTAGAGTCATTTTATCCAGCAGCTGGACCTCAAGGGAGGTCCTGGTCAGAACACAACCTTGCTTGGTGGAGGATGGAGCCTAGGGTATCTCTCCGAAATCTGAGGGAGGCTATTTAGTGTTGAGTCTGACCCAGTGGGAGGGGACAGCAATGAGGGCTCTTATGGGTGGTATGACTAGGAATTTGGCCTCTGAGAGCTCTTCAAATGCTTTGGTTGGTATGTATGTTTGTGTGTTGCTGGGGATTGAACCCAGGGCCACTCTACCAATGAACTACATGTCTAGCTCTTTTTCTTGTGAGACAGGGTCTGGTTAAATTGCCCAGGCTAGCTTCCAACTTGTGATCTGCCTGCCTCAGCCTCTGGGATCGGTGAAGCTGGACAGAGCCAGCCCACGATTTTGATCCATTTCAAAAAACCTCTAACCATATTTAGAGTACCACCACCATTATTACCACTCATTGACTGGCTTCCGATTGTTAATTCCTCTCTAGGTTGCGGTAGGGATCCAGCACCGGCCAAGAGCAGGCCTTGGGAATTAAAATGAATGGTTCTACTGGCGGGAATCTTAGAGCTTATGTGCAGAAGAGGGCGCTGGGTGGGGCCCACATCCTTCACGGCAGGCGTTGCCGCTTTAAGGCGGCGGCGGCGCGAGCAGGTCTATGGTAATGAGCTGCCGCCGCCACCGCGGCTCTGCAGAGCTCGCCCGCCCGCCGGGGAGGCGAGGGAACGCGGGGCTGGGCCCGGGGCCGCGGCGGCAGGCAGCAGCCTCGGCGGGGACGCGGGGCGCGAGCGGACGGCAGAGGGCCGTCGGTGGCGACCGGGGCCGGGCCGAGGGCCGGGCTCGCAGCTCCGTGGGCGCAGGTGGGCGATCCCCCGCGGGCGGAGGGGACACCCTGGGGCTCGGGAACCCGCCGGGGTTGGCCGGGCCCGGGGCGCTTTGGGACCCGCGGGCGCAGGTGCGAGTGTCTGGAACGCAGGTGGAAGCGCGGCGTGAGCCTGCGGTGGTTGGGGTGACCCGAGAACGGGTCTGGCTCCGGGAGCGGTGTGAGCCCGGGCGCGTCGGAGGGCGCAGCGCGGGGCCCCTCCGAGCCATCTAGGCGAAGGCCCCGCGGGGCGCACAGGTGGCCCCCGGGGACCGGTGCCCTGGCCTGGGCATGAGGCGCGGCGGGGCCGGCAGGAGCCGGAGGAGGAGCCGCCGCGGCTGTTGACCCGGCCGGCCGGGAGCAGGGAGAGATGCGGACCAGGGCTGCCAGCGCCCCCCTCCCAACGCCGCCGCTGCCGCTGCCGCTGCCGCTGCCGCCGCTGCTGCTGCTGCTGTTGCTGCTGCCGCTGCCACCACTACTGGGAGACCAAGTGGGGCCCTGTCGTTCTCTCGGGTCTGGGGGACGAGGCTCCTCGGGGGCCTGCGCCCCCGTGGGCTGGCTCTGTCCAGCTTCAGCCTCGAACCTCTGGCTCTACACCAGCCGCTGCAGAGATGCGGGCATTGAGCTGACTGGCCACCTGGTGCCCCACCACGATGGCCTGAGGGTCTGGTGTCCAGAATCCGGGGCCCATATCCCCCTTCCACCAGCCCCTGAAGGCTGCCCCTGGAGCTGTCGCCTCCTGGGCATTGGAGGCCACCTTTCTCCACAGGGCAAGTTGACCCTGCCTCAGGAGCACCCTTGCTTAAAGGCTCCACAGTTGAAATGTCAGTCCTGCAAGCTGGCACAGGTCCCAGGGCTCAGGGCAGGGGAAGGGTCACCAGAGGAGTCCATGGGTGGACGTCGAAAAAGGAATGTAAATACAGCACCTCAGTTCCAACCCCCCAGCTATCAGGCCACAGTGCCTGAGAACCAGCCAGCGGGAACCTCTGTTGCATCACTCCGTGCCATCGATCCAGATGAGGGAGAGGCAGGTCGGCTTGAGTACACCATGGATGCCCTCTTTGATAGCCGCTCCAACCATTTCTTCTCCTTGGACCCAATCACTGGTGCTGTCACCACAGCAGAGGAACTGGATCGAGAGACCAAGAGTACCCATGTCTTCAGGGTCACTGCACAGGATCATGGTATGCCTCGAAGGAGTGCCCTGGCTACACTCACCATTTTGGTGACTGACACCAATGACCATGACCCTGTTTTTGAGCAGCAGGAGTACAAGGAGAGCCTCAGGGAGAACCTGGAGGTTGGCTATGAGGTGCTCACTGTCAGGGCCACGGATGGTGATGCTCCCCCCAATGCCAATATTCTGTACCGCCTGCTGGAGGGGCCTGGGGGCAGCCCTTCGGAAGTCTTTGAAATTGACCCTCGATCTGGTGTGATCCGCACCCGTGGCCCAGTGGATCGGGAAGAGGTGGAGTCCTACAAGCTGACAGTGGAAGCAACTGACCAGGGTCGGGACCCAGGTCCACGGAGTGCCACAGCCACTGTTTTTCTGTCTGTGGAAGATGACAATGACAATGCCCCTCAGTTCAGTGAGAAGCGATACGTGGTCCAGGTGCGAGAGGATGTGACCCCAGGGGCACCGGTACTCCGTGTCACAGCCTCAGATCGGGACAAGGGCAGCAATGCCCTGGTGCACTATAGCATCATGAGTGGCAATGCTCGGGGACAGTTTTATCTGGATGCCCAGACTGGGGCCCTGGATGTGGTGAGCCCTCTTGACTATGAGACAACCAAAGAGTATACTCTACGGGTGCGGGCACAGGATGGGGGTCGGCCCCCACTGTCTAATGTCTCTGGCCTGGTAACAGTGCAAGTCCTGGATATTAATGATAATGCCCCTATCTTTGTCAGCACCCCTTTCCAAGCTACTGTCCTGGAGAGTGTCCCCTTAGGCTACTTGGTTCTCCATGTCCAGGCAATTGATGCTGATGCTGGTGACAATGCCCGCCTGGAGTACCGCCTTGCTGGAGTTGGGCATGACTTCCCTTTCACCATCAACAATGGCACAGGCTGGATCTCTGTGGCTGCTGAGCTGGACCGGGAGGAAGTTGATTTCTATAGCTTTGGGGTAGAAGCCCGAGACCATGGCATCCCAGCACTCACTGCCTCAGCCAGTGTCAGTGTAACCATCCTGGACGTCAATGATAACAACCCAACCTTTACCCAGCCAGAGTACACAGTACGGCTCAATGAGGATGCAGCTGTGGGCACCAGTGTAGTGACTGTGTCAGCTGTGGACCGCGATGCTCATAGTGTCATCACATACCAGATCACCAGCGGTAACACCCGCAACCGCTTCTCCATCACCAGTCAGAGTGGCGGTGGGCTGGTGTCCCTTGCCTTGCCACTGGACTACAAACTTGAGAGGCAGTATGTGTTGGCTGTTACTGCCTCTGATGGCACAAGGCAGGATACAGCACAGATTGTGGTGAATGTCACTGATGCCAACACCCATCGTCCGGTCTTTCAGAGCTCCCACTATACAGTGAATGTTAATGAGGACCGGCCAGCAGGCACCACGGTGGTGCTGATCAGTGCTACAGACGAGGACACAGGTGAGAATGCCCGTATTACCTACTTTATGGAGGACAGCATCCCCCAGTTCCGTATTGATGCAGACACAGGGGCTGTCACCACCCAGGCTGAACTAGACTATGAAGACCAGGTGTCTTATACCTTGGCCATCACTGCTCGGGACAATGGCATTCCCCAGAAGTCTGACACCACCTACCTGGAGATTCTGGTGAATGACGTGAATGACAATGCTCCTCAATTCCTACGGGATTCCTATCAGGGCAGTGTCTATGAGGATGTGCCCCCTTTCACCAGTGTCCTGCAGATCTCAGCCACTGATCGTGACTCTGGTCTTAATGGCCGGGTATTCTATACCTTCCAAGGAGGTGATGATGGAGATGGTGACTTTATTGTAGAGTCCACTTCAGGCATAGTGAGAACACTGCGCAGGCTAGATCGTGAGAATGTGGCCCAGTACATCTTGCGAGCATATGCAGTGGACAAGGGGATGCCCCCAGCCCGCACACCCATGGAAGTGACAGTCACTGTGTTAGATGTGAACGACAATCCACCTGTCTTTGAGCAGGATGAGTTTGATGTGTTTGTGGAAGAGAACAGCCCCATTGGGCTGGCCGTGGCCCGTGTCACGGCCACTGACCCTGATGAAGGCACCAATGCACAGATCATGTACCAGATTGTGGAGGGTAACATCCCTGAGGTCTTCCAGTTGGATATTTTTTCTGGGGAGCTGACTGCCCTGGTGGACTTAGACTACGAGGACCGGCCTGAATACGTCCTGGTCATCCAGGCCACATCAGCTCCACTGGTGAGCAGGGCTACTGTCCATGTCCGCCTTCTTGACCGCAATGATAACCCACCAGTGCTGGGCAACTTTGAAATCCTTTTCAACAACTATGTCACCAACCGCTCGAGCAGCTTCCCTGGGGGTGCCATTGGCCGTGTGCCTGCTCATGACCCTGACATCTCGGACAGCCTGACTTACAGCTTTGAGCGGGGAAATGAACTCAGCTTGGTCCTACTCAACGCTTCCACGGGAGAGCTGAGGCTGAGCCGGGCACTGGATAACAACCGGCCTCTGGAGGCCATCATGAGCGTGTTGGTGTCAGGTAAGGAGGGGCCCAAAGTGGTGTTGGGGTGGGAGGAGGCCCACGAGAGGTCCTAGGCAACCACGGGAGGTAGAGAGCCATCCAAGGAGGAACTGTTAACCCACCTGCCTGGTGGCTGGCCCAGAGGGTGAGAGGGCAAGAACCAGCTTGGGAAGAAGCCCTAGGAATCCTGGCAGCTGGTGCAGGCCCCGCCTGCTGCCCGAGGCTGGGCTGGGCTGCTTCGGTTGGCTGCTCCCTGCCTACCAGCCTGTGACGTGGTGGGGGAAGTGTTGTGAGGCTGCCCTGGCTGTGGCTGCCAAGAATTGTGAAAAAAGGCGCGTGGAAGACTGGGAGGCCAGGAGATCTGGGGGAGGGGTGGGGAGGACCCTGGCCAGGAGAAGAGAGGCAAGCAGGCCCTCAGCACCCCTCCATGTCCCATCAGCATGTTCTTGTGATCTCATACAGCCTCTGGCAGAGCAGAGGACCCAGTGACACTGGGTTGCTGCCAAGGGGTCAGGACCCTGCGGTCCTCTTCTGGCCCCTTCTAGCTCCCGGCTGAGCCACAAAATGGGCTGACGTGGACTTTGTCTAGTGCATTCTTTTCCTCCAGGCAGAAAGAGCCTGGCCTGGCTCCCCCTTCAGAGCTCCCGCAGGAAGTGAGGCCAAAGCTCATTGTCTCTGTCCAAACAGACCCCACTGTCAGAGTCCCTGGTTGGGGGTCTGGCTTGGGGGAGGGGTTACAATGAAACCAGGGGCAGGCTAAGGCCTCCAGGGCTCCCTTGCCTCCGCATAGACTGTTTTTAGGGTGCCAGTCTTCCCCGATGGCCATGACCAACCCAGGCTCAGGGGATGGGGTATGGGAATCAGGATGAGGCAGGACTCATTCTGTTGCGCTCTGAGGGCAGAGACCCCAAGGGCCTGTTCTGGTGGGGAGAGAACAGAGTCCCAGGGGCGTGGGAGCCTGGCCAGGACCCAGACTGGGCATTCCTGCTGCTTGGTCAAGCGCTCAGCCTGCAGACTCCCTGGATAGCAGGGTTGGGGGAGGAGAGCTGGATGGGTGGGTGACCATGTTCTGTGCTTTCTGTCAGCTGTGGGGGTGAAAGGCAAGGAGGAGACCAGACTCAGGTTGCTGAGTGCCTCTGTGAGGCTGGGAACAGCTGAGATCCTCATGGGAGGCCCAGTGTTAGTTTTACACCCAGGGATTGGTCAGGGCACCCCACTCCAGACAGCCTTCAGACACACAGGAAAGGAAGAACAGAAAAGCCTGGCAGGCCCCCATTCCTTCCATCTGTAAGAAGCATGGAGTCAGGGTGTGGCTTCAGGCCCCCTCCCCGATCATGCTCCTTGCTGGACAGCTGCTGCCCACCCCACCCCTCAGGTGGCTACAGGGAGCAGGTGTGGGAGCTTTCAGAGGATGTGGACCAGGCTCTGTGTCTCCTGAAGCTTCAGTTTCTGCTCCAGGAGGAGGAAGGGGGGGCCAGCCTCATTTGTGGCAGTAGGAAGGGGGTGGAAAGGAAGGGGCTCCAGGTCTGGTCCCCTACCCCCACCATCCCTTAAGTGAGTGTGGCTAGACACTAAGGGATGGGGCAGAGGCAGCCCCTGCTCAGCATGTGGTTTCTCACCAGGGCAGTTCCTCTAGACTACAGGGGAAGGCCAGGGCAGCCCCTGGGCAGCTGGGACTGGCCCTTCAGTCCCAGCCCCACCCTCCCCCCTCAGCCCTGACCCTTGGAGGCAGTCACCAAGGCAACCCCAAAGTTCAGGAGGCTGGGGGGGGGGGGAGCTGACTCCCACTGCCCCTTTGTTTTCTCTCTCTGTTCTTTGTCTCTCCCTTCTTTCCCACCCTGCCCATGCGGCCCTTCAGCACTGCCTCTCTGTTGTCCTCTCCCCAGCTCCTGTGTGTCTCTCTCCTTCTCTCCCACTCTCTCCACTGCTGGCTTCTTTCCTGGGGCTTTGTCTTCCCTGTTTGGTGTCTGTTTATGCTGCTGTCTTCCCCTTCTTCTTCCCTGTGGCTGCAGCTGCTCCAACTTGGGCTAGATGTCTCCCTTGGAGCCTGAACTTTCCCCCCTGCTTCTTTCCTCTGCTGGGACACACAGGAGCTCCTGCCTATGGTCTGCTCAGCCCTCAGACCGGCAGAGCCCCTCCAGGCCCCAGCCTTCGCTGGCACATCTGCCAGGAGAAGAGAGGCTGGAAGTCTGATTCTGGCACCTGCCCAGGGGCGGCTGGCTGAGCGCTAGGCCCAGGTGGTGTTTCCTGAGTCAGAGTCTATCAACTCTTTCTTTTCTGTCCAGGACAGTTCAGGCAATGCACCCTCTATCCTTGTTTCCATCCTGCTTTGGCACCTGAGGGGTGACCCAGGTCAAGGCAGAGGAAAGGGACAAAGAAGAAGGAGAGAACAGTGGGTTGATTGCTGGGATAGGGACAATAACAGAGGGGGCAGGTGGCCACAGATGGTGGACCAGATGGGAAGCAACAGAGACATGCTGAGAGAGGGGCACAGGAGGGGCCTGGGATGGCAGAGGGGGACACAGAGAGAAGTGTTTGTTCCCAGGGCTGAGGGGCAGTATGGCTTCTCTTGCTCATTGGCCTTGACTGCCCCCTCTGTTCCACTGGTTGAGTTAGGAGCACTGGGTGTTGTGTCAGTTTGCTTTTTTTCCCTGCAGGGAATGTTCCATCTGGGAACCACTGGGCAGGTGCATCAGAGCCCTGTACCAGTTTTAGGACAGGGGAATCTGAAAGAGGGAGGCAAGTGGAGCTTGATCATAAGTAGGGGCAGGCTTCCTGGAGCAGGTGATCTCTCAGGGCAGGCTGGAAGACTTGAGGACTCAGGACTGATGTCTGGATAGACTAGGTAGGAAGGAAAGCCTGGGGAGTAGCTTCTGGAGGAGCAGCAGCGAATGATGACAGCAGACTTGATAGTGAGAGCAGGTGGACCATGGCAATGAGGCTGGAGGGCAGGTAGGTAATGGCTGAGGACACGCCGAGATGGGTGTCTGCCTTCAGCCTGCCCCAGCTCAACTGAGCTGCCAGGGTAATCAGTCACCTCCAGGAGGTGTGACATAGACACAGAATCTATTCCCATATCCCTCTCCTACTCCCATCCCACCCAGAAACTCTGGCTCCCGACTCATTCCTGCTTGGGCATCCTTTTCCATATCTAGTTGAGCCTCTCCTGTCGTGTTTTGAAGAACTTTCTTCACTGTAGAGACTGAATAGATTCTCATCAGCATCTTAGTGTTTACTGAACACCTACACGTGTAAGGCATTGCACTAAGCAAAAATCTGAATAGCCCTTATAGCCCTGCCAAACCATTTCTCCTTCCCCATGACCCCATCTTTCATTTTTGAGCAAAATAAAATCCATTCCCATGAATGTGCACATTCAGGTGTGTATGGTATTTCTGGGCTTCAGGTGTGTGGGTAGAGTGAGATACTAATGAGTGTTAGTACTTAGCTGTTTATAAGTGAGTGTGTCACCTTGGGGAAATGGCAGGCAGGTGTTTGGGTGCAATACGGTGATCCAAGTTGGTGAAGAGTAGTTAAAGGCCCCAGAGCCAGAGGAAAGACCAGCCTAATGGGACTTTAGAGTCTCCAGGTGGAAGCTGCCCAGGCTTTTCCATTTCTGTCCAGATCCCCACCCTCACTCATCCTGTCTCCAGCAAAAAGCAGTGGGTGGTGCTGTCACCGGTTAAGGTGGCTCAGCTGGATTTCCTGGGGTGGGATTCCCCAGGCTACCCGCAAGCAGCTCAGATACTGGGCGGGAAGAATGCTTTGTGTGGGGTATTGCCATGGGAATAGCGGGCTTGTGCCCAAGCAGCCATGGGGCTCAGTGGGAGGGGGACCTGGTGGCCCACTGACCCAGTTCACCTCCCACTCCCTACCTGCTTCAGTGGGAGAGTGAGGAGCACAGCTGGGACAGGGGTATGGTAATGTTGAGATGTATAGGATGAGGACAAGAAGGGATGGTTTTTGTGGGTGTCACAGTACTTTGGGTCCTGTACAGAAGTAAGCAAAAGACAGAGTTCCTGTGCTAGGAAGCCCAGAGTTGATATAAGGGAGGAGGACTCATGGCTCCATCAGGGACTGATGTACAAACATAAAAGGTGTGCCATGTCACAGTGGCACACACTTAGGAGGCCAACATAGGAGGATTGCAAAGTTCAAGGTGGGCAATTTAACAAGATTCTATTTATCTCAAATAAAAATTAAAAAGAATTGAGGATGTAGCTCAGTGGTAAAGCATCTTTGGGTTCAATCCTCAGCACACACCCCCACCAAAAAAAAAAAAAAAAAAAGGTGTGCCATGCCTCACAATAGCGGATATTGGGAAAATATGCAAAGAGGTCTTCTGAAAATCTCATCTCCTTAAGTGCCTATGAGAGCTTATCTTTCAAGAAGTGACGTACCCACAAGCGTTCATTGGGCACTTTTATGGCGATTAGAAAAGGAGGCCTCTTCTTGGCCCCAGAACGTGCAAGCTGGATTCTCATCCCCTTTGCTCCCACCTCCTCTTGCTACTACTGCACAGGGCCTACCCAACTCTACTGCCCAGGGCCAGGGGGGTAGTCTGTGGCTTGGCACCTCTGCCCTCCCCAACCCGATTCCAAGCCTGGGTGCTGACCCGTGTGGCCTTTTACAGATGGCGTTCACAGCGTGACAGCCCAGTGTGCACTGCGCGTCACCATTATCACAGATGAGATGCTCACACACAGTATCACGTTGCGCCTGGAAGACATGTCGCCTGAGCGCTTCCTGTCACCACTGCTGGGCCTCTTCATTCAAGCTGTGGCCGCCACGTTGGCCACGCCCCCGGACCACGTGGTGGTCTTCAACGTGCAGCGGGACACCGATGCCCCCGGTGGCCACATCCTCAACGTGAGCCTGTCAGTGGGCCAGCCACCGGGACCCGGGGGTGGGCCGCCCTTTCTGCCCTCGGAAGACCTGCAGGAGCGCCTGTACCTCAATCGCAGCCTGCTGACGGCCATCTCGGCGCAGCGCGTGCTGCCCTTCGACGACAACATCTGCCTGCGCGAGCCCTGTGAGAACTACATGCGCTGCGTGTCGGTTCTGCGCTTCGACTCCTCGGCGCCCTTCATCGCCTCCTCCTCCGTGCTCTTTCGGCCCATCCACCCGGTCGGGGGGCTGCGCTGCCGTTGCCCACCAGGCTTCACCGGAGACTACTGTGAGACGGAGGTGGACCTCTGCTACTCGCGCCCTTGTGGTCCCCATGGGCGCTGCCGCAGCCGTGAAGGAGGCTACACCTGCCTCTGCCGCGAGGGCTACACGGGTGAGCCAAGGGAGGGACCCGTGGGGGTGGCCCTGAAGGGCTGACGCTAAGTTGCAAGCACAATTCAGGCTAACGATGGGGGCCTGTTTCATTCCTTTCAGGAGTAAGGTACAGTAACATTAGGCATTCATAAATCGCACACAACAGCCTCTTGTGGAAGACAGAGGAGCCCTTCTCTCACTGTGCATGCACACACTCACACCCACGCATGCACACCATTCCCACACATGTAAAGACAGGTCACCGTTGCTCTTGGGTTTGTATTTCAGCTTTGCTGCTCATAGCTGTGTGACTATGGGCAAGTTACTTACTTCTCTGGGCTTCAGTAATTTAGAATGGAGATAAAAAAAAATCTACTTAGGTCAAAAGTTGGTTGTGAGGATTAATTCAATTAATTTGACATACAGAAAAGAACTGTCTTGTGGGTAGTGTTGACTGAGAAGGGGTGACTTGCTCCAGGTACAGCTCAGTTAGAGATGAGACTGGCCTACCCTCCCGTCTCCCCGTCTGCTGAGTGAGTTGCCTTCCTGAGATGTATAGCAAGCACTTTCCTACCGGGCCACTCCAGGAGCAGCAGGTCGGGAGGAGCTGAGAAGCTGGATGGGTTTGGAGTGAGGGGTGTTCTAGAAGGACATTGCACCTATGTAGGTCTGGGCACAATGGCTCCACTGTTGCCTCCCTGTGGGACTGTGAACTGAGGTCTTTATACATCCTCCCCTGGCCTCTCCCCAGGCTGCTCACTGCCTCTGCTCTGTGTCCCTGACCCCTCCTCACAGGCTCCTGATTCTTCTTAGGATGCACCCTGCTCCCCTTCCTTCTCAGATGCCCAGCCTCCTCCCATCCTCCAAGCCATGTCCACTGGCTCTGCTGCCTGCCTTCCCTGCTGCATCCTCTTGCTCAGAACTTGCCAGACTTGACTCTGTTACTGCTAGGGGTGGGGGGAGGGGAGGGGAGTGCTCAGAGGAGGGGAGGGGAGTCTTTGTCCAGGAGGATGGGGAGGGGGGGCTTAGAGTAGGGAACAACAGTTTCCATGGAAACAAGAGCCAGTCACTAGGCACAGGAGCTGAGAACCTATCTCTAGAATCTGGGAATGGGGAGGGAGAGAAGGGTGGATTTTCCCATCTGATGTTGGAATTTTCAGTTCCTCCACTGAATCCTGATCTGTCCCATGACTCAGGCCCCTACACTTGGTGTTGCGAGTGCACAGGGGTCCTTAGTCTGGACCCCAGGGCTCAGGGTGGGAATTATCTTCTCTGTTCCCGGGGAAGTACCCAGCTTCCCTCCCCGACCTGCCCCACCCCATAACTCAGACAAATCCAAGCAGAAGCCGAGTCCCATCCCCAGGGAAGGAAACTGATCTCAGTGCCTGACAGGGACAAAAGCACCAGTGGGAGGAAGGGAGAAAGTGAGGGGACACAGCCCTCATGTTGTCCTGCAGGTTCTTCCCCTCATTGCACATGTACCCCTGCAGGGGTCCGAGCATCCCCAAGCTTGCCCCACAGATGACACCAAAGGCTGCTAGGATCTTGGCCTAAGGACCAGGGGCCTAGTGGCCTGTGCCAGTGAAACCCAGCAGGAGTGGGGAAGGGACTGGGAGTTTCAGGGAACTTGCAGGGGAGCTGTGCTTGGAGCTGTGGTGGGAAGGGCATGGTGGGCCAAGCAGCAGTCAGGAAGGGCTGGGGTATCACAGATCTCAGGGAAGATGGGTGCAGGAGAGGAAGTGGGGATGTGCAGGAGAGTTTGGTAGTATTGTGGGGGGCTGTGGAAGGTTGTGGGAAATATTAGTGGGGGGAAGAAGCCCAGATTCCCTCCCCATCCTCAGGGACTTGGTACTCATCCTGCCCTTCCTCTTGCCCCAGGTGAGCACTGTGAGGTGAGTGCCCGCTCAGGCCGTTGCACCCCAGGTGTCTGCAAGAATGGGGGTACCTGTGTCAACCTGCTAGTGGGCGGTTTCAAGTGTGACTGCCCATCTGGGGACTTCGAGAAGCCCTACTGCCGGGTGACCACGCGCAGCTTCCCTGCCCGCTCCTTTATCACCTTCCGTGGCCTGCGCCAGCGCTTCCACTTCACCCTGGCCCTCTCGTGAGTGGCGGGGCCATGGGGACATTGGGGTGCAGTGTGAGTCTGGAGAACCCCCTGTTCTGTGGATGAAATGAAAGTCAGGCAGCAGGAGTGCTTAGAGCAGGTTGCTGGCAGAGCTCGCCTGCACTTGCAGTTGCCTGTACACCTTGCCAGCAGGCTTTCCAGTGCCTGTCACTCTCCAGGGTGAGGGGCCAGGGGTCTTGTTTGGGCTCACCTTCCACATTGTGGCCCCATGGCTCATAGTCTTGGCCAGGCATCGACCCTCTGGAGAGTACTGGGTGGGATCAGATGCTAGTTAGGTGGTTGAGGTGCTGGCATCTAGGTGGGTGCCCCATTCCCTGCCCCTGTCCCCCAATCCTGCACAGGTTTGCCACTAAGGAGCGCAACGGGCTGCTGTTGTACAATGGGCGCTTCAATGAGAAGCATGACTTTGTGGCCCTCGAGGTGATCCAGGAGCAGGTTCAACTCACCTTCTCTGCAGGTGATCCTCATTGCCCCATGTCCTTGCCCATCTCCCTTAGGCCCCATGTCTCACAGGCCCAGCCCCAATCCTGGGCACACCCTGCCCCTGCCATTCCTAGCTCTCTTTTGGTGTCCCAGCTTACCTGGTCCTTTCCCCAGGAGAGTCGACCACCACCGTGTCACCATTTGTACCTGGAGGGGTCAGTGATGGCCAGTGGCACACGGTGCAGCTGAAGTACTATAATAAGGTGGGTGTGGGAGGGGGAGAGAGGAGTTGGAGGGCTCTGTTCTTGGCTCACGTGCCCATCTAGATCTGGGTGGCACTGCCTACAGTGGGTGGGGCTGGTATGGCACTTTTGGTTAAGAGGGAGGGAGAGGGTGGGAACATGCCACCTTGCTGGGATGTTCCCATCCCACTGGGCAGTGCTCCATGTGTGTGTGTGTGTGTGTGTGTGTGTGTAGGTTCACACAGATGCGTGGAAGTGTGCCCGTGTGTCTTTGTGCCTGGCCTATGATCCTAATGGGCTCCTTGCCCACTGCTTCCTTTCTCTGTCCTTCCCTGTCTACAGCCACTGTTGGGTCAGACAGGGCTCCCGCAGGGCCCATCTGAACAGAAGGTGGCTGTGGTGTCTGTGGATGGCTGTGATACAGGAGTGGCTCTGCGCTTCGGAGCTATACTGGGCAACTACTCCTGTGCCGCTCAGGGCACCCAGGGTGGCAGCAAGAAGTAAGCAGGGGAAAGGGCCAAGGGATGTGTCGAGGGCGAGGTACAGGATGGGCTGGGAGTGCAGGTCAAGAGATGGGCTTTTATGGGACTCCAATGTAGGAACCAAACCTGATGTGGCGCCCCCTTGCCTTGCATCCCTTAGCCCTTGCTCAGCCCGTGAGAGACGGTGTCAATATGGGGAATTAGAGCAAGCCCTTCTGGGGCTGTGTGGGAAGGGGTCGTATGAGCGAGCACACTCCAGGTTGGAATGGCTCCTTCCCCTGGCCTCCTGCCCAAGGCCTTCCTCTCTGGCCTGGTGGCAGGGCACAGGGAAAGAGAAGAGCCAGAAGCTCCAACCCGCCTTCATGTCACCACCATTTTGTTCCCCTAGGTCTCTGGATCTGACAGGGCCCCTGCTGCTGGGTGGGGTGCCCGACCTGCCTGAGAGCTTCCCTGTCCGAATGCGGCACTTTGTGGGCTGCATGAAGAACTTGCAAGTGGACAGCCGGCATGTAGACATGGCCGACTTCATTGCCAACAATGGCACTGTGCCTGGTATGGGGGTCTGGGGGCGTGAGCTGGGCTGGGAGCCCAGTGCAGGGAGGAGGGGCCGTGTCTGGCGTGGGGGAATCAGCTTATATAGGTTTTAAAGGCCCCTCCAGATGTTGCCACAGGTTTTTTTCATTGGAGCCCCAGGCTGGGGTTGCTGAGTCCCCTTCTCTCCATTCCAGGATGCCCCACCAAGAAGAATGTGTGTGACAGCAACACTTGCCACAATGGGGGCACCTGCGTGAACCAGTGGGATGCATTCAGCTGCGAGTGTCCCCTGGGCTTCGGGGGCAAGAGCTGTGCCCAGGGTAGGAGAGGAGCAGCCATCAGAGGCCGGGGCTGCGTGCCGTCAGCAGTCTGGGAACACTGGCAGGGTCGGAGCAGGCACCGGGAAGGGCGCAGCGAGCTTGGCTGTGGGTGGAAGAGCATGTTTGGGCAGAGCCCTGAGAGGGTAGCATAGGAGACAAAGGGCCCAGTCAGAGGCAGGCCTGGGCACAGCGTGGGGCGGGCCCAAGGCAGGTACCTGTTCTGGAGGGCGGGGCTGACCAGGGAGTGGGCACCGGTGCCCTGCCTCTCCTGGAGCCATCACCTCCGAGCATCGTACCCCCTGGGGCATTCCACTGTCCCACCCTTCAGAGTCTACCTTCCTCCTCCTTCCCAGAAATGGCCAATCCCCAGCACTTCCTGGGCAACAGCCTTGTGGCCTGGCACGGCCTCTCACTGCCCATCTCTCAGCCTTGGCACCTCAGTCTCATGTTCCGCACACGCCAGGCCAATGGCGTCCTGCTACAGGCTGTCACCAGGGGACGCAGCACCATTACCCTACAGGTGACCCTGGGTGCTATGGGAGAGGGAGGGCGGACCTAGGCCTCCAAGGGGACTGCATAGAGATGACTGAGCAAGGTCTTCTCTTTGGGGAAATGAAGAGATAGTGCGTCAGTTTGGTGGGTCAGTGCTGCCATCTATTGGGCTTGAGGGAAATAGATGACTCTTTCTTTGCTGTGGCCACAGCGGGGCAGCAGGATGGGGAACAGTGGACCACTAGAAGAGCCAGTTAAGCCTGTGTGCTGACCCTGCTTTCTGTCTTCCTGTGCCAGCTTCGGGAGGGCCACGTGGTGTTGAGTGTGGAGGGCACAGGGCTCCAGGCCTCGTCCCTCCGTCTGGAGCCAGGCCGGGCCAATGATGGTGACTGGCACCACACACAGCTGTCACTGGGAGCCAGTGGGGGCCCTGGCCATGCCATCCTGTCCTTCGACTACGGGCAGCAGAGGGCAGAGGGAAACCTGGGCCCCCGCCTGCATGGGCTGCACCTGAGCAACATTACAGTCGGGGGAGTCCCTGGGCCTGCCAGTGGTGTGGCCCGAGGCTTCCGGGGCTGTTTGCAGGTGAGCCTCATCTCCTGCCCTCTCACCCCCATGGTCACACAGAGCCCCGCTCCACGAAGGGTCAACTCTGCCTCTTCCCCCCAGGGTGTGCGGGTAAGTGAGACGCCCGAGGGTGTCAGCAGTCTTGATCCCAGCCGTGGGGAGAGCATCAACGTGGAACCAGGATGTAGCTTGCCAGACCCCTGTGACTCCAACCCGTGTCCTGCTAACAGCTACTGCAGCAATGACTGGGATAGCTATTCCTGCAGCTGTGATCCAGGTGTGTGAGGGATCCCAGGAAATGGGGCAGATTGGCGGGTACCTGGAGTCTCACTGGCTTTCCTGTGTGACCTGGGACCAGTCACATCACCTCTCTGAGCCTTTATTGCCTACACTCCATAGCCATAGCCAGCTGGTATGATGCTCAGAGTAGAAGGAAGTGGCTGAAAGTGAGTTGGACAGAAGATAGTGCTAGGGAAGGGGAGGGATTGAACCTTTCTGGTCTTTCTTGTCCCAGGTTACTATGGTGACAACTGTACTAATGTGTGTGACCTGAACCCTTGTGAGCACCAGTCTGTGTGTACCCGCAAACCTAGTGCTCCCCACGGCTACACCTGTGAATGTCCCCCAAATTACCTTGGGCCATACTGTGAGACCAGGTAAGTGGGTCAGGCATGCAACAACAGGTCTCTGTGGCTGCTACCTGTCAATGGTGTGTCCCTCAGAGCCCCAAGAGCCTGGTTGAGCTGCAAAGAGAGCTCACAATTGCCTGGGCTCCTTTCTGCAGGATCGATCAGCCTTGCCCCCGTGGCTGGTGGGGACACCCCACATGTGGCCCATGCAACTGTGACGTCAGCAAAGGCTTTGACCCAGACTGCAACAAGACAAGCGGCGAGTGCCACTGCAAGGTGACAGCCTCAACCAAGCCTCCACTGCAGCTACCTTGGCGTCTATTCTATATCTCCTGGGCCCCGGCGGGGAGGCAGTGCAGATGGACTTTCCTATAGAAAGCTGAGGCCCATCAGGGCTTTTTCTGTAACGGCCAGGGCAAGTGACTATGTGTCCTCAGGCATCTGGGGCACAGGGGGATCCAGGACCAATAGTTAACCAATAAGCCTGGGGCCAGCTGTGCTCTTCTGATTACTTGGCATATGGGTCCAACTTCAAATCATGACCAGTGGTTAAATATTTTGAATATTTAAACCTGAGGTCACGGAGTCTCCCTCCAGAGGGCCACAACTGAAAGGTTTATGTGCATCCAGGAAAGAGCCTGAGCCATCACCCCCTTCTTCCCTCCTCCCTCGTCCTTCCTCCCTTCTAGGAGAATCACTACCGGCCTCCTGGCAGCCCCACCTGCCTCCTGTGTGACTGCTACCCAACGGGCTCTTTGTCTCGAGTCTGTGACCCTGAGGAGGGCCAGTGTCCATGCAAACCTGGTGTCATCGGGCGCCAGTGTGATCGCTGTGACAACCCTTTTGCTGAAGTCACTACAAATGGCTGTGAAGGTGGGCTCTTGGGGCAGGTGGACAGCTCTACCCACTGTGCCAGGTGGTTGCATCCTAGGGAGGACAGGAGGGGGGCTGGCTGCAGATCTGGGGATGCTGAGGGAGGGGTGAGCTGCAAAGGGAGAGCTGCTCCTAGTGACTATCTTTTCTTCCCTGCAGTGAATTATGACAGCTGCCCACGGGCTATCGAGGCTGGGATCTGGTGGCCCCGCACCCGTTTTGGGCTGCCTGCTGCTGCCCCATGCCCTAAAGGCTCCTTTGGTAGGTGCTAGAGGCCCAAGATGTGATACTGAGGACTTAGCCTCTACCATCCCTGGGGTGAGAGCAGGAAGCCCCTGGCTGAAGATCCTAGGTCCCCACTTTGTGGCCTGCAGATCCTGGAGACTCCATGTCCCATTTTCCTTGGCTCACTGTCTCCCTTCTCCCAGGGTTGCCTAGGAGTACTGCATCTTACACTCTGAACAGAAGGACTGAGAAGCCTTCGTTCTCCTTGGCACAGTGCTGGGTGCTAGAGATTCAAAGATGATTCACAGAGTTCCCAGCCTTAGCTCACCGTCTAGTGTTGAAGCTGTGTCACATGAAGGACAGACAGTCTGAGAGTTCAGAATGTTGGGTGCTGTTCCAGGAACTCAGCCCAGGGATAGAGGCTGGCACTGTGCCTCATGCTCCCACAGCCCTTGCTTGGACAGATCTTGCAGCAGAGATTTTGGTTCTAGTGTCCTATACCTGTCTTCCTATTTCCACTTGGGCAGCAGGGGGCAGGACCCTTGCTGGTTTGCGTTCTGTCTCTGGCCCCCCAGCAGAACTTCTCAGCCAGGTGTCAGGGGCTTCTTCTGTGTCTCCCTGTGGTCAGCCCTCTTGACTTCTTCCCCCCAGGGACCGCTGTGCGCCACTGTGATGAACACAGGGGCTGGCTGCCCCCAAACCTCTTCAACTGCACGTCAGTCACCTTCTCAGAGTTGAAGGGTCTCGTAAGTGGACACCCTCATCTCCAACTCCTTTCCCTCCTTTTTTTCTCCACCCCCCACCCATCTTTGAGAAAGAGATTTCTATCCCAGCCCCTCTGTTTCTGGGGTCCCCACCTGAAGAGTCTACTTTCCCCCTTTCTGAGGCGCATTTACTCTATAGAGTCCAAATTGACCCCCTGCCTCTCTACCCGCTCCCATTCAGGCTGAGCGGCTGCAGCGGAACGAATCAGGCCTGGACTCAGGACGCTCCCAGCGGCTGGCCCTGCTCCTGCGCAATGCTACACAGCACACGGCTGGCTACTTTGGCAGTGATGTCAAAGTGGCCTACCAGCTGGCCACACGGCTGCTGGCTCACGAGAGTGCCCAGAGAGGCTTTGGGCTGTCTGCCACACAGGATGTGCACTTCACTGAGGTGGGGCTTGGAATAGGTAGGGATGGCTCGTTGGGTGGGGGTCATAGTGAGTGAGCCTGCTCCTGGCCATGTCAGAGCCAGAGGGGTGGGATCCTCCCTACCTGACCTTTGGGAGCTCCCTCCTGGCATGAGGCCTCAGTGAGAGCCCAAGCCTTGGTATAGCATGTAGGACATTGCAAGCAGCTCTTCCTAAGCTGTATCAGATCCAGGTGCCACAGAGAACACTGCTCATGCTGAGGTATGCACTTCCAGAGTCAGCTCCCAGGAGCAATCAGTATCCCACTTCCAGGGAGTGAGGCAGGACATGCAGGAGAGTGAGGTGCAGGGGCTGGGGAGCTCCTATTTAGACAGCGAGAAGGAAGAGTCAGAGGTGGAGCATCTGGTGACCAGAGTAGGCAGTGCAACCAAGTGGGGGCAGTGGGGAGTGCTTAGGGGAGGGCACAGTGGGTGGGGAACAGGGCTCTTCTAGCCACCAGGCAGTGGTTTGGTGGTGAGGATGACAGGTGTGGGCTGTGAGCACGTGCCACCATGACCATACCCACCCCCAGAATCTGCTGCGAGTGGGCAGTGCCCTTCTGGATGCAGCCAACAAGCGGCACTGGGAACTGATACAGCAAACGGAGGGCGGCACCGCCTGGCTGCTCCAGCACTACGAGGCCTACGCCAGCGCCCTGGCCCAGAATATGCGGCACACCTATCTAAGCCCCTTCACCATTGTCACGCCCAACATTGGTGAGGCTGGTGCCCAGGGTAGGAGGGGGTTTGTGGAGAGAGTTCCCTCAAGGGCAGCCATGCTGGGGGCTTGCCTGCCTCACTCAGGGTCCAACCTGTCACCATTCCCCTCTCTAGTCATCTCTGTAGTGCGCTTGGACAAGGGGAACTTTGCTGGGGCCAAGCTGCCCCGCTATGAAGCACTGCGAGGAGAGCGGCCCCCAGACCTAGAGACGACAGTCATTCTACCCGAGTCTGTCTTCAGAGGTCAGTGGGGACCGCGTGTGTGTGTCAAGGGTGGGCCTAGGCCATCCATGCAGATTACACACAGCGCAGGGCCCCACTGAGTGTATCACTGTTCTGCTTCCAGAGATGACCCCTGTGGTCAGGCCCGCTGGTCCTGGGGAGGCCCAGGAACCTGAGGAGCTGGCACGGCGGCAGCGGCGGCACCCGGAGCTGAGCCAGGGAGAGGCTGTGGCCAGCGTCATCATCTACCGCACCCTGGCTGGGCTACTGCCCCACAACTACGACCCAGACAAGCGCAGTCTGAGGTGAGCAGCTGGGGACAGGGCGGGTGGGGGTGGGGGACAGGCAGCTAAGAGCTAAGGCATTGAGGGGGCCAAGGGTGGGGCATCTTCTAGTGATGAGGCTCTCTCTCAGTCACAAGGCTGCTGGGGTGAGTGTGCATCTGTTTGCTCCGTGTCAGAGTCCCCAAGCGTCCAGTCATCAACACCCCTGTGGTGAGCATCAGCGTCCATGATGATGAGGAGCTCCTGCCTCGCGCCCTGGACAAGCCAGTCACTGTGCAGTTCCGGCTGCTGGAGACCGAGGAGCGGACCAAGCCCATCTGTGTCTTCTGGAACCACTCTATCCTGTGAGCCTCCCCGCCACTACCCCCAAGACCTTACGCTGAGAGCCCAGGTCCCCAGGTCCCCACCCTCCTTGACCTGACCTGGCCTTTTTCACACAGGGTCAGTGGCACGGGTGGCTGGTCAGCCCGAGGCTGTGAGGTTGTCTTCCGCAACGAGAGCCATGTCAGCTGCCAGTGCAACCACATGACGAGCTTCGCTGTGCTCATGGACGTGTCCCGGCGGGAGGTTGGACCCATGACTGGCAGCCATGGAGCTGGGGGTGGGAGCCTAGATACTGGGCTGGGTGTGCAGGCCCTGCTCTCCCTCAATGCCTTGGCCTCCTGCCTCCTGCCTTGCAGAATGGAGAGATCCTGCCACTGAAGACATTGACATACGTGGCCCTAGGGGTCACCTTGGCTGCCCTGCTGCTCACCTTCCTCTTCCTCACCCTTCTTCGTGCCCTGCGCTCCAATCAGCATGGCATCCGACGCAACCTGACAGCTGCCCTGGGCCTGGCTCAGCTGGTCTTCCTCCTGGGAATCAACCAGGCTGACCTGCCTGTAAGATGCCCCTCCTCCCCTTAGACAGACTTCCACAACTTCCAGTCCTCTCGGGCTCCCTGGTGATCCCTCCCACTGCAGCATTGACTCTGCAGCCTAGCCCAGTTTCTGGCCCATGGTTTCCTCTTTTCTAGTTCCTCCTGAATGCCCCGCATCCCCGAGATTCCTGTCTCTGGCCCATGGTTTCCCCTGAAGCAGGCCCCAACACCAAGCCCTCCTGGCTGCATGACCTGGGCAGAACCCCTGCACTGGCTATGCCCTAGTCACTGACCTGGTGGCCTGGCCCTCAGTTTGCTTGCACAGTCATTGCCATCCTGCTGCACTTCCTGTACCTCTGCACCTTTTCCTGGGCTCTGCTGGAGGCCTTGCACCTGTACCGGGCACTCACAGAGGTCCGTGACGTCAATGCCGGCCCCATGCGCTTCTACTACATGCTGGGCTGGGGCGTGCCTGCCTTCATCACAGGTATTCCTGTCCGCTCTCCTGGAGGTTCCATAGCCCTAAGCCTCCGTCCCCCAACCCACAGCCCAGGCCCTGAGAACCTGTACCCCAGGATAACTTATTCAAAGTTTCCCCTCTGATTTAACCCAGTCTTGAGGCCCCCGTGCCGGGGCTGGTTTCCTTTCCTGGAGAGCAGTGTGGACAGCACCCTTCTGCATACTCCATTTTTGGCCCTGTGAGCCAGGATGACTTTCTGTACCCTGACCACCTTCCCCTGCTCTGTCTGCTTGCTCCAGGCCTAGCTGTGGGCTTGGACCCTGAAGGATATGGAAACCCTGACTTCTGCTGGCTCTCCATCTATGACACGCTCATCTGGAGTTTCGCTGGTCCTGTGGCATTTGCAGTCTCGGTAAGTGCTATTAAGTGAGTGGGGGTGAGCTGGCCAAGTGCATTCTCTGAATCCCCTTTAGGAAGAGCCAAGTCTCCCAGGCCCCATGGGGAGGGCCAGAAGCTGTCTCTTCCTCTGGTCTCCTCACCCCTCTCTGTCCTACCCAGATGAGTGTCTTCCTGTACATCCTGGCAGCCCGGGCCTCCTGTGCTGCCCAGCGGCAGGGCTTCGAGAAGAAAGGCCCTGTGTGAGTATGGGGGTGTGTGGGCACAGGGTGGGGATTGGGGAAGAGGCCTCCCGGCCAGGCTCACCCACTGCCATGCTCCCTAGCTCTGGCCTGCAGCCTTCCTTTGCTGTCCTCCTGCTGCTGAGTGCCTCGTGGCTGCTGGCACTGCTCTCTGTCAACAGTGACACCCTTCTCTTCCACTACCTCTTTGCTGCCTGCAATTGTGTCCAGGTACCTGGGCCAACCCATATTGAGGGGAGGAAGCACAGTTGAGGGGTGCTTGGATGTGCCCAGACTATTGCTACCTCTGTCTGCCAGGGCCCTTTCATCTTCCTCTCCTACGTGGTGCTTAGCAAGGAGGTCCGGAAAGCACTCAAGTTTGCCTGCAGCCGCAAACCCAGCCCTGACCCTGCTCTGACCACCAAGTCCACCCTGACCTCGGTGAGGGAGCCTGGGACCAGAGAGGTGGAGGGGTCTTGACGGAAGGAGGGAAAGGCAGTCCCCAGGGGCCTTCTCTCTGTACTGTCTGCCCCTCTATCCTTTTTCCTTGTCTCTATCTCTTCATAGAAGGAGAAAGGGAAGGTGAAGCAGTATGTGTGGGCTGGGAGGCGGGGGTGTGGGGACACAGGATTTTTGACTTGGGGGAGGGAGTGAAGACACCTGAGAATCTCATGAATTCTGGCAAATTTCCTGTCTCCTGGGATGATCTCGGGAGATAATTCCCAGTGCTACCTTTTACCAACAAGCCCTTATACAGCAAGTCCAGGGTACTTGGGGCGAGCAGGGCTACACAGCTACAGCAAAGCTGTAGCCAGTGTCAGACTCCAATATGAGGGCAGCAGAGATGTGGTGCCTTCCTCTGTGAGACCCAGTTTGTGGGAGGTAGAACCTGGGGCCAATTCCCTGCACCCTTCCACTTCCTAGCCTGGGGTCACCACCCCACCTGCCCCCCTTCTTACTGACCTGTCTATCTGTCTATCCCCTGTCTAGTCCTACAACTGCCCCAGCCCCTATGCAGACGGGAGACTGTACCAGCCCTATGGAGACTCAGCTGGCTCCCTGCACAGTGCCAGCCGCTCAGGCAAGAGCCAGCCCAGCTACATCCCCTTCTTGCTGAGGTGAGCCCTGGAGGTGGGAAGGCTGAGGAGTGGAGGGACGGGCTGGGTGTGCTGGACCCAGGCCAGCCAGCTGCTAGGAGTTGAGTAGTACACACTGTGGCCAACACAGATGACAGCTTGACTTAGATGCAGTAAGGGACATAGGCAGGAACTGGGAATCCCAGGGGGGAGAAGAGCAGAGGATGCTGGGCAAGGGGCCAAGCTGACCCCTCAGCATGGTCTTGTCTTCTTAGGGAAGAATCCACCCTGAACCCTGGTCAAGTGCCCCCAGGCATGGGGGACCCAGGCGGCCTCTTCCTGGAAGGTCAAGACCAGCAGCACGGTGAGGATGGAAGGCCTTGGCCGCCCAGTGGGGCAGGGGCCTGGCTTTTGCTGAGGGTGGGCTGAGATAGGTGGGCCGGCTGTGATCCCTCCCTGACCTCCCAGATCCTGACACGGACTCTGACAGTGACCTGTCCCTGGAAGATGACCAGAGTGGCTCCTATGCCTCTACTCACTCATCAGACAGCGAGGAGGAGGAAGAGGAGGAGGAGGAGGCCGCCTTCCCTGGCGAGCAGGGCTGGGACAGCCTGCTGGGGCCTGGAGCGGAGAGACTGCCCCTGCACAGCACTCCCAAGGGTGGGCCAGCACCAGGGCTGTGGCCTTTGGGAGGCTGTGGGAGCCCAAGAAGCTTGGGCTTCTTGGGAAGCAGGAGTCGGGTGGTGGCTCTCCTAGCTGTCTGCTCTTTCTAGGCCTCATCTATTTCCTTTTCCTGCCAGATGGGGGCCCAGGGCCTGGGAAGGCCCCCTGGCCAGGAGACTTTGGAACCACAGCAAAGGAGAGCAGTGGCAGTGGGGCCCCTGAGGAACGGCCACGGGAAAATGGAGATGCCCTGTCTCGGGATGTGTCCTTGGGCTCCCTTCCAGGCTCTTCTGCCCAGCCTCACAAAGGTGAGTGGGGCATCCCCAGCTGCCATTTCCCCTGGGTCAGCAGCCTTAGGCTTCACAGTACCCTCTGATTCTGGGGCTTTCTGAGGCACCGCTGTTCCTCCCACCTGCATCTCATCGTGCTGCCTTCCTGGCTCCCAGGCATCCTCAAGAAGAAGTGTCTTCCCACCATCAGTGAGAAGAGCAGCCTCCTGAGGCTTCCCCTGGAGCACGGCACGGGCTCTTCTCGGGGTTCTTCAGCCAGCGAAGGCAGCCGGGGTGGGCTCCCTCCCCGCCCACCTCCCCGGCAGAGTCTGCAGGAACAGCTGAACGGTGTAATGCCCATCGCCATGAGCATCAAGGCAGGCACGGTGGATGAGGACTCTTCAGGCTCCGAGTGAGTGGGCCAGGAGGGTGGGACAGGGTGCCACTGCAGAGGTCCCAGCTGGGGAAGAGCTGCTTCTGCACCTCCCCCGGCTAGCTGGTTGACAGCCAGAGGACGGATGGGCTGAGCATGGCCCAGTTTCCTAAGTGTCCCATGGTGACCCGGGGGTGGTGGCAGTCCCCCCTGGGCTTTATACGGTGCAGCCCAGCCCAGGGCAGCAGCGCAAGGGTGGAGGGGAGCTGGGGCTGCTTTTCTGTTTCTTCCTTCTGGTGAAACTTCTGTCTCCTGCTCCAGCTAACCCTGTCTGCCTTCTCTGCCACTCTCCTTTCCTGCCTCTCCAGATTTCTCTTCTTTAACTTCCTGCATTAACCCTGGGCCGGTGGTTCCTTCGTCCCGAGGCTCCCTTCCCCTCCCCAGCTGCACTCATGCCCCCACTCCTGTCTTGTGCTTTATCCTGCCCCTGCTCCCCACCGCCTGCCTGCAGCAGCGACGAAACGTCCATCTGAGGAGCCTGGGCCTTGCACCTAAGGCCATCTAGTGCCAACTCCCTTCCCCACCATTCCCCTCACTGCACTTTGGACCCCTGGGGCCAACATCTCCAAGACAAAGTTTTTCAGAAAAGAGGAAAAAAAGAATTTAAAAAGGATCTCCACTCTTCATGACTTCAGGGATTAATTTTTTTTATACGCTGGAAACTGACTCCCCTTTCCCTTCCCAAAGAGGATAGGACCTCCCAGGATGCTTCCCAGCCTCTCCTCAGTTTCCCATCTGCTGTGCCTCTGGGAGGAGAGGGACTCTTAGGGGGCCTGCCCCTCATTTGCCATCACCAAAAGGAAAGGACAAAGCCACACGCACCTGGGGTGTCAGACCCTGCAGGCTGCACCGGGCAGGCCTCAGTTGGTGAGGGGTCAGGGCAAAGGGCGTTCCTTATCCGCCCGTTGCTGCCTCTCCCAGGAACTGAAAAAGCCCTGTCCGGCCAGGGGCAGAAGGACTCATCGCCCCTGGACCCCCAAATGCTGCATGAACACGTTTTAAGGGGAGCCTGCGTCCCCAGGCGGGGGCCGGCTGCCCCAGCCCCTCTCCTTTTCCTGGACTCTGGCCACGTGCTGTAGCCCAGGTGTTTGCTCAGTTTGCTGACCCCAAAGTGCTTCATTTTTCCTGCCTGACCCTTGACCCGCACCTGGGGAAGGCCAGTCGTGTGTTAAGTTGCGCTTCTTTGCTGTCATGTGGGTGGGATTGGGAGGAGGAGGAAGCACAGAGCTGGCTCAATTGCCCAAAGGGCCTCAAGCACAGATATGAAGTCTGGGTTCTGGTGTCCACCCACCCACTCTCCCCAAATCAGACAAATGCCACTTTGTCTGACCTGCTGTGGCCTCTGAGACATGTTCTATTTTTAACCCCTTCTTGGAATTGGCTCTCTTCTTCAAAGGACCAGGTCCTGTTCCTCTTTGTCCCTTATTCTACCCCAGCTCCCTGTGAAGAGAGAGTTAATATATATTTTTTATTTATTTGCTTTTTGTGTTGGGATGGGTTTCTGTCCGGTCCCAGGGGGTCTGATGTGGCCATCGCAGGTTGGGTATGTACCCAGCAGCCCTGGCTTTGGGGCCTAACGCCCTTCCCCTCGCTCCATTTCTTCCCCTCAGTTTTGCCAATCGCTATTCATTTTGAGTCACCCTTTAAGCATGTATTTCAGACTTGTCACTGACTTTCCTTCTGGAGCAGGTGGCTAGAAAAAGAGGCTGTGGGCAGGAAAAGGTGTTCCTGTTCTTCACCTGGAAGGCTGGCCTCTGGTTTTTCTGCCATGTATTCTCCTCCTGCCCTCTGCCCTTTTCCTCAGCAATTCCTGCAAAGGGTTAAAAATTTAACTGGTTTTTACTACTGATGACTTGATTTAAAAAAGAAAAAAAATACAAAGATGCTGGATGCTAACTTGATACTAACCATCAGATTGTACAGTTTGATTGTTACTGTAAATATGGTAGAGTTTTGTTGTTGTTGTTTTTTCCATTCCCCATACCACTGAATAAACTAGTTCTGTGCAGGTAGTGTGCTGTCATGTGCTTCCATGTGGTCCCCTGTCCTCTTAGAGGATGGACGCCTGGGCTTTGGAAAGCAAAAGATCAGAAAGGGCCTGGAAAACCCCAGCAGGAAATCAGGCCTCCGATACCAGTCTTCTGAAAAACGTGCCCATCTATGGATCTCCTCAACAATGTTCCCCAAGAACCTCATCAGCACAGAGCCCAAGTCCTGGCATTTCTAAGGAACATGAAGCGGGTGGGAAAGCACGTCCTTTTCATGAGGGACTTGAGTGGCTGGAGAAGTGGCACAGAGAGGGCAGGTTTCTAACTTCAGGACTGAGTGCTCAACAGAGACAAGTTTCCTAGGGCAGAATTCAATAGAGAGAGTCAAGATGAGTGGCAGGTAGGAATTTAAGAGTGCTCAGTGATTAGATAAGTCCTGACTCTATCATTCTGAGCCTTTTTCCACTGGAAAATGAAGCAACTTCTCATACTGGACCTAAGTATGTGCTCTGCAACATTACCTCTAATCCCACATTTGTGTTTTTCAAAGGTTCATTCAACAGACTAGAAAAGGAATTAACATGGGGCACCATAGGGTAGCAATTAGGAACACAAATGCTGGAACCAGACTGAGTGACTTAATCTCTCTGAGCCTTCGTTTTTCTGCCTGCAAAATGAGGATGATGATAACAGCAGCCACCTAATTGAGCTTTTATGAGGATTAAATGAGTTAGCACATATAAAGTGCTTAGAACAGTTCACAGTACATAGCAAGAGGCCAATAAACACTGGCTTGTCTTGTTGCTACTGGGGTGGAAAGGGAAGTGAAAGGAGAATGCACAGACAGAAAGACAGGCCAAGGGAAGGAAGTAAGCAGTTAGCTGAACAAGAGGGTCAGCTGCAGCAGGTATGCCAACTGAATGCTGCTTAGTTGTAGTGGAAGGACTGGGGGTGGGGGCAAAACATTAAGATTGACCCAGGGTGTGAACAGAACATGTGTTTCCTCTCTAGCCACCAGGGGGCAACAGCACACAGGTCTGCTGCCTGTTTTGCCTCTAATGACCCAAGGAAGGTTTGGCTCACACAAAGGTGCCGCCTGCTGGTCATGGCTGTGCGTGTCCCTAGGCTTGCTGAAGGTGCCAACAGGATCTGCTCCCTAGACACAAGGCAGGCAGGAAGCTGGGGAAACACACCTGAATTTTTTTTTTTTTTCTTTATGCTGAATTTCTCCAGAACAAAAAACTTGATGTCAGCCTCCTTGCCTCTCCCGCAACATCGGTTCTTGGAATTTCAGGGGTTCTAGGAGCTGCTGCAAGCTCAGGGAAAAGTTAGTGTCTAAGCAGCTGTCATGGGGATGTAGGTGGATGTGTTAAATTAACCTTAGGATCAGCCACAAAAAGGGAAAAGCAGGGACAAGGAGGAGCACTTAAAGTTTAAGTAGGGCACTTACGGCATACAGGCACAAGCAGGGACACCAGTTGGCAGTCCCATTTTCTTCTGCCCAGTGGCCTGCTGCATTTCTTAAGTCATGACCTTGCCTTTGAAGAAGGAAGTTCCTTTAAAATTCAAAATGAACTGAGTTGGTTCTGGTTGCAAGAGTCAAAGGCTTTGGGGCTGGGGCTGTAATTCAGTAGCAGAGCCCTTGTCTAGCATGTGTGAGGCACTGGGTTGAATCCTTAGCACCACATAAAAATAGAATAAAGGCATCCTGTCCCTCTACAACTATTAAAAAAAAAAAAAAGAGTCAAAGCCTGCAAAAAGTGGGAGACCCTAAGCTGTTAGGGGGTCCTTATCATTTATTCAATAACTACCATCTTATACCTTATTTATTTAATATTTATTTTTTAGTTTTCAGTGGACATAACCTCTTTATTTTATTTTTATGTGGTGCTGAGGATTGAACCCAGCGCCATGGGCATGCCAGGTGAACGCACTACCGCTTGAGCCACATCCCCAGCCCAGTATACTTTGTCACTTATTCAAAACATTTTCTAAATAAATGAATGAAATGCTCTGTTACATTCAAGTCACAATATTAGGGCACTGCGGAAGTTTATAAATTCTGATCCTAGCTCTCAAGTCCAGTAGGGGAGATGAGAGGACAGACAACTCAAATGATGTGAAGTGCAATATGACAAGGTGTCCCAGCATCTTCTGTCTGAGGCGATCAGGGAAGCTGAATGTCACCAAAGGAACTTCTCAACCCATAAGTTCAGCAGACAAGGAGGCTCCATTGTCTTGACAGAAAAGGACATTCAAGTTTAGGATATGAATAACAATTTACCTAGATCCTAGCATAACTGCCTCATGTGATTTAAGCTACACTTATCTTTGACCTGGACCTTCTAATAATATCTGAATCTACAGAAAGACAGCTTGTTCCCATCAAATGCCAACAAGAGGGGTAGTTACTGCCGGATGAACTAGAAGCTCAAGGCCCTAGGACCTACTTAGGCCCCTGCCTGGGAGGTCTATCTCCGCTTTCTCAATAGAATTACACAGAGGTTTACAACAAATTTATTAGAAATTGGAGCAGAATTTACTTCCAGATATATAGGAAATTTAAAAAAAATACATTCATTTTATTTTAAAGAAACATAGAGTAAGCTTATCATCAACTAGCCTATGAGGAGTCACAGAATTCACAGGAAACAAATTCTGGAGACCAGATGCCTGCCTTGCCTCTCCAAACAGGCCTGAGTCCAGTAGAGGATGTGATTCAGGAAGACCTATCCTCAGAGAGCAGAAGCTGGCTACAGAGGCCATTCACATGGACTCATCCACTGAACCAAGGCCTGGGAAGAAGATCAAATTCTCTGGGGCTGACCGCAAGAGTGGGGGTGGAGAACACAAGCAATTTGCCAGAATTCTTCATTTTCTTTTTTGCTAATTTCATTGCTATGAGGTCACCTCTTTTCTCTTCATCTTTTTTTCAGCCCAGAGAGTTTGAATCTATTTCAGTAAAACTCAAATCCACCCCATCTCCTATGGTCTATATTCCTGGGGGGTTATCACCCTGGTGGCATGTCTTTCTCCTGTCCCTGGGCCAGAATCTGATGGAATCAGGGCCTGCTATTATAAATGAATCCAAGCAGTGACTGTAGTGGTTTGCTACTGAATTCTTGCTCATCGTCTTGATTTCTTTATCTGAAGAAACAGAAGAACGAACTGTTTTAAAAGTGCCCATCCTCATTTAGCTCACCTGTCACCCCTCAAGTTCAAGCTCTTCAGGGTGGGAAGAAATAGGACTCCCTGTTCCTGGCTCCCTTCCTGATCACCCCTTCTCTATATAGAATTCTGGACTTCTGTGCACAGTAGCTTGGAAGCCCAGGTGATGGGTGCAGAGAGACCAGCCTTACCTGGTAGGTCCAGGGACTGCAATTTTCCTGGGGGGCTGCAGATTGCTGCGAGCAGCACCAGCAGCAGGAAGGTTTGGTCGCTGGGAAATAGGAACTTGATAGGGGTCAACAAAAGAAATGTGTTAGCAGAAAGTTCAACTGACCTTCTCAAAAAAGAAATATTGGATGAAGCCAGAGTGCCCCCCCGACCTCTGTCAAGGGAAAAAATATGAGGTACTTGGAAACCAAGCCTGAGACTCTCTACTGGGCCCCACATTCTCTGCTTAACTCAGTCTCCTCATCTTCAAACGGAAGATGTCAAAAGTAGTCATTGCCAGCTCTGGGAGGATGAGGTCACCCTGGGCCAAGTTAGGTTTTCTTCCTCCTGATTTTGTATCCTTATGTTCACTCTTTCTCACCTCTGTGCCCTGCAGTGCTTGGTCTTAGAGGCCCTTTCCGAGTTGACACAGAATCCGGAGGGAGGGCACCTTTGCCAGGTGGTACACTCCGGCTGGTGAGTGGCATTCGGCTAGAGGGCCTGGGAATAGCTGAAGGAAGAGGGAGTCGACTGGAAGCCTTAGTAGCTGTCCCCTGTGGCCGAGAATGGCGTTGAGAGTTGCTGGTTGAAGGCTGTGGGGCCAAGGCTTGTCTGACATGGGTAGGTGGCCCTGTTATAAAGGAGTAGAAGCATTTCAAGGTAAGTTTTACTTCCTCCTTACCCCCATCACCCACAGCTTTGCTGCCCAGTCTCACTTGCTGTTGCCCTTGCATTGGGCCCAGCCTTGCCCCGGAGTGGAGGAGTTGATTGTACAAGAGGAGATGATGCTGGGCTTTTGGATGCAGGCAACAGATTGCAAGTGGGTGATTCCTGAAAGAGAGAGAGAGACATGGAAAAGGGGGGGAGGGGAGCTAGAATGTAGAACATATTGGTTCTGCTGGCATAAGGGATTAAGGACTAGAGAGGCAGGGAGCTATCTAGATCCCAGTGAGGAAAAGCAGAAGCTAGCTGCCAACATCATCAACACCATCATTACCATCAACACCACTTTTATTGAGAGCTTATTATAATCATTAGCCTCTACATTGTAGTATAGCACTTTCCCAATGTATCTCATTCAATTCCAATTCTAGAGGCAGAATTACTATTCTCCTTTGACCAATGAGGAAACTGTTGTGCCTTCAACATGTCATGCACTATGTCTAGGGGTGCACATGCCACTCAGCCCTCCAAACTCACCCTCTTCACACTGGAGGGCCTCTTTCCAGGTGTTACTCTAAGAGCCCTGGCTGACCCCTTCTTATCACTGCTCCGGAGCCGAGGTGTCAGGCTGCTTGGGGAGGGTGTACTCCAAGCCAAAGAGCTGACATTGGGTAGCAGGTCTCGGACAGGGCTGTCCTTCAGCACAAAGGTCTCCCGTCGAGGGCTGGGCTTCCCTCGGAGAGGCCCTGGGCCCTGACCTGAGCTCTCCCGATCCTGTAGGGCACACTGCTCCAACTGAGCTGCCAGCCGGTTGGCTTCATCGAGGATCTCTTCCAGCTTCTCTGGACTGAGAGGGCCTAAGCTGAACCTCACACCCTGGGGTGCAGGGGCCACTGCATTTGGGTCACTTCGGTGGGAGAGGCCCCGTCGGAGTGGTTTCTCTGGAGTCACCAATACTGCTGCATCTTCCTCCTCACGACTGAGACAGAAAATAAACAAGGCACCAAGACCACACAAAAAAGGAGCAGGGGACTGTGCAAGACAGGCCAAACAAAACTCCAAACTAACATCCATTCTGGCTGTGAGACCTGGCCTCTAGGTGATGAGATACTTGGTTCTCTGAGCTCTAATAGGCCTTTAGCATTTACTGACATTGGGAGGATGAAGATGCAACAAATCCATGTGCACTTCTTAACAGCCCTGAAAAATCACTTGTTTCTCCTTTCCCTTCCCTTACCAATAGTGTCCTAACAGCCCCAGTGCTTCAAACTTTGCTAAATTACCAACGCTGGCTCTGGAGGCCAATAATTCAGCAGTAAGGCCAAAGAGGTGTTATTGGAGGGAGATAAATAAGATAAAGCAGTTGGTACCTGTCAGATGGGGACAGACCTCCAAAGTCCAAGGTCTCATCCACAATAAACTTGACATCTGAAGGGGAAAGCAGAATGAATGCCAGCCACTGGTCCCTGCTTGAGGCGGCTCTCGATAGCAAGGCCTCATTCGTCCCTCCAGGGCTTCCTTACCTTCCTCCAAACCCTCCATGTCCAATCAGCAGGAGCGAGTGAGCTTAGACCTGAACTGGAGAGAAAATATACTTTTCCTTCAGGTATCCATCCTGCCCCAGGTTCCCAGTTATTCTTGGGATGCAAGCCAGGGACTGGAGACATGTTGCAGAAGCACACGCCCCTTTAACTATCCGCGATACCTACCGGAAAGTTGCAGAGAGCTCCCCCACTCCCACCAGATGGCCCTCCCACCCCTCTAAGCCCTTGGACTCACTGGGGAAGGTCTGCGTGCCCCGCCTTCCACCCCGCCACTATCCTTCGGGTTTTTCCTCTCATAAGCCACCCTTCCACTCTCGCGGCACCACACGGGAACCACACCTCCCGCCCACCCGCAGTTTCCACTTCCCGTCCCAACCTTACCTTCCACTAAGAAGCTTTCTTTCCACAATCTAGTCCCGGGAATCGGCTCCCAGAGGGCGGGGCTCCTTTCGAATTTCTCAGGACCCACCCACTTCTGCCACATGCGCACGGTGATTGGCGATTCTCAAGGGGCGGGGCTATGACGGACAGCCAACCGAAAGCCTACCGATGGGGTCGAAGGTGGGATGGGTAGGAGAGGCGTTCCCAGGAAGACTCCAGCCGCGAGGGGGAAGCTGGGCTGAGAGAGGAGGCCGCGAGTGCGCGCGCTACCCTGGAGCCCCTCCTAGGCTCATAGACCTAGAGCCCTGCGCAGGAGGGCCCGGCAGGGGCGGAACCTCGTGGCGGCGCTTGAGGGAACGGGCCAATGAGAATGGGCTTTGCGCCCCGCCCATCCCCTCTTCCCCTCCCTCTCCTCCTCCCGCGGAGCCGAGGAGAGCCAGGGTTGGTAATTTAGCAAAGTTTGGGTTCTCCGCAGAGGCTGCTCCAGAGAACCACGACAGGCCCTAAAACTACTGCTCTGCGGAGGGGAATTCGTTTCCTTGGGCGCATTGTGCAAACTCCTTGTTTGCTGAATTTCATTTCTTGTGATTTTTTGATTTGTAGATGAAGCCCCCCCCCCCCCCAAATAGGATGGCCACCAAGGAAGCACTTTTAAGTATATTTTATATTTTAAGTATATTGAGGTTCTCAAAGAAGTACATCCTCCATTGCTAACTCTCTTCCTTCCCACACTGGATTGAACCCTGGGGCGCTTTCACTGAGCTGTATCTCCAGCCCTTTTTAAATTTAAGTTTGAGACAGAATCTAAATTACCTAGATTAGCCTCGAGCTTGTGATCCTTCTGCCTCAGCCACCAAGTGTAACTGAAGTTTTTAGACGTGCACCATGGCGTTCGGACCTGTGGATTGAACCCAGGGCCTTGTGCATGCGAGGCAAGCACTCTATCAACTGAGCTATATCCCAGCCCCCTCTGATCTCTGATTTTTTTTTTTAAGCAAAAACAATCGGAACCTCAGGTAGCCAAGGTTTTCAGAAAACAACTGGCTTTTTACCCAGGGAGATTTGGGTTCAAATGTAATAATGACTCCTTTTACAAGCAGGGCAGGATTGAGTATATTTGCCCTCTTGGGTCTCCTGTTCGCTTGAGAAATGAGGAAGAATTAGAAGGATAATTATCAGCATCAAGTTTTATATGTTGTGCCCACAGATTGTGAGGGGGTGTTTGTAATTAGCTACCTCGGAACTAAAAGCTGTGTTTATAAACTAACTGCTTTAGCTTACTTACTAGGGGATGTTGGCTAAATGTTGCAAGTGAATAAGCTGGGCCACCAGTTAACAGAACTTCTTAGAAATGTTCTAAAAATTTAAAAAGTGAAAAGCTCCTAACCATGGTTGTGGAGCTTTCCTGTAAACAAAGAGCCTGAGTCCTTAGAGTTTATAACCATTGTTTTTGCTTTTTTGTTTCCTTCCTAAGTTCTAACTGTAAATTTGAAGTGGTGAGGTCTGTAGGAGGGATATGTAATAAATACCTCAAGAAGCAAAGGAGCCTTGGAATTTTAGGGAAGTGATAAGGGAAAAGGTGGGAGGCCCAGAACTTTCAAATTTATGTGAGGAAGAGCACAGAAAAAGAGATTACCTCTTTCCGCTGATGCAGATGTTAGGTAGTAGCTAGCAAGAGCAGTGAAATGCATGGTAAGGTCATAAAGTGTTCTGTAAATTATTTCAAGGTTCTTCTTTATGATAAGGTTATAAAGTGTTCTTTAAATTGCTTTAGTGTCCTTCTTTAAACCATCTTAAGAAATCAAATGGTGGCAGTTAATCTGTAGAAAACAATCCAAAGCAAGGGAACTATTTGTAAAACACTTCAAGAGAGAAGGATTAATGGGACTAACTCTTGACAGGATCTACTGAGGTTTATGTGAAGATAGGAATTATGTTTATAAGTGTCTTCAATTGTCTGGGAAGGAAGATTCCCTCCTTCCCCAGGTACACTAAGGTAACTTCTGATCAGCTATTGACCCCAATGCCCACATTAACATGGGATTGACTTGTAGATGAAGCCCCTCTAAATAGGATGGCCACTATAACTGAGGATACACTAAGGGCAAAAACTCCACCACCCAACATGAAGGAGGATTTGAATACCCAGTTGGTGAAAATTGCTGCAGGAGGACCCCAGTTCTCAAGTTAACTTGTAAAACAATAAATTTGGGGACAGCCTTATCTCTTATGTTGCTCTCAGTTTGGAGAAAGCCTACTCTCCCTTGAGAGTGCTTTCTGCTTAAGCCTCACTTTACTTTTACTTTACTTTCGCTTATAATAAAGTTATCTTATATAACTTTTGGTGTCTGACTTTAAATTTTCTTACATTGAAACACAAGAAGTGAAGTTTGGAGTTTCAGCTCCTTACTTTCTTGTGACAGAGATGACATTTTAAAGTTGCTTGCAGGATTCAAAGTCTATGGGGGTGGAAAAGCCAGTCAGTAGCTTCATCTCCCAGGCAAGTAGCAACAAAGATTAGAGGAGAAAGAGCTGTTAGTAACAATGTTCTTTATCCCCAAAAGCAACCTGAGTAGGGGACTCTACACTTTAAGTTTTAGCAAATTGTTAGTTTCTCCTAAGGAAACTCCCTCAATTTTCTGTCTCCAAATTATGATCTTGAAAACTGTTACAGTTCATAAAGAAAAACAAAAACTAAATAAACAAAACCCCAGTAAAACTACTTTTTCTCTACCAAAATGAAAGCAAAGCCAGAAAGTACAGATTTCAGATACAAGAATTCTTCATGTAGTATAAGGAAAATATTTGATGTTTGTTCCCCTCTCTTGAACCCTAAAACTGTGTGTATAAGCAGCTGATTAATATTTTGGACAAATAATAAGTTAGTGAAAAAGTTACATTCCTTCCCGGGCACATAGGAGAACTCAGCTCAAAAGGAACTCCATAAACATCAAATGCATAAATGAGAAAGTTAAGGATTCCAGGGCAGTATTTCTTAAATGCAGAAGGATTAACTGGAGGTCTTGTTCAATGTGAAGATTTTTCCTTTACCAGGAAGGTTTGGGATGTATGAACTTTAAGGGAGGCCTCTTTAAGTGATTCAGCAAATAGCAGAGGCCAGAGGTCTCACTGATGGACACTTAGGGCATTATAACTGAGGGTATTTCACTTCTTCCTGACCTACACTCTACCTCAGCCGGATGGAGGCATTTTTGCCATTGTGTACCTGGCTGACTGGCTCTGGACTTTGGCCTTTACCCCTACATTCCCCCCCACCCTTGGTACTAAGGATTGAACCAAGGGGCACTTTACCACTGAGCTACATCCTCAGACCTTTTTATCTTTTTATTTTGAGACAGGGTCTTGCTAAGTTGCTGGAAGTTTCACTAAATTGCTGAGGCTAGCCTCAAATTTGCAATCCTCCTATCTCAGCTTCCTGATTTGCTGAGATTTTAGTCATGCACCACACACAGGTTGCTCCATCCCCACATTCTTGGGTTCCATAGTGAATTAGGCCTTATAAATGATTTATGTGACTATTTTCTCAATTTTCCCAAGGATAGTAACATAAGCAGTAGCATCTTAGTTGCATAGGAAGAAGTTAATTTATGACAGACTGTGGGGAGTCATTCTCACGCGTGACTGGGTGACTCCCAGTTTGGGTCTGAGGCTTCTGGCTGTGTTGGAATTTTCCCGGCCCTCTCCTGATGAGTGAACCCGTCCGTGTGGGGGTGTGACTAACCCCGGGGGCCCAATCACTGACCCTGACCTTGGAGTGCGGGGGGGGGGGGGGGGGGGGGGGGGGGGCCCTCAACCTTCATTGGATGGAATTATCCCCTGAATTTCTTGTTTCCCAATAAAAGGCTACTCCCTGGCACGCTCGCTCTCTCTCTCCTGCTAGCCCTGAGTAATCCTTGTTGCCCTGCTGGGCGGTTAGAGGAGGGAACCAGAGAGGGGAGCCGTCTCGGACCTGGCAATAGAAATAAGGTAACTGAGTCTGTGTGTTTTATTTCGATCTCTTCTAGCTAACTTTTATGCCAAAAACCTCATTAATGAAACCATTGCGCTGGCCGCATGGTGGAACAGACAATAGATACCTTGTGGCATCAGCTTAATTCTAGAGGAATTCCAGTTGAAAAGAACTGAACTAGATATTTTGCCTCAACTGAAAACAGACTTTGGGTCTGAACAGAAAGGCCCTTCCACATGCTTTTTAGCCAAATCACATCCCCTTTTTCCTCTTCAAAATCTTGCCTAATATTTATTGCCTCTGGGAAAAAAATTTTTTTTCCCCTTAAATCCATGATTCCAACTTAGACTCACTGGGTGAAGAAGATGAGAAGAAATAGGGAAGGCATGGAGTCAAACCAGCTCTGCTGCTTACCATGTGCGTGACTTGGGGGTGGGTGTTTATAAACTTCAACTTCTTCATTTGTAATATGAAGATTAAAGGAGATAAAGCACTTAATTCAGTGCTAGAATAAGCATGGAAAGCTGTTTATTTGTTTTTTTCTTTCTTTTCTTTTGTAGTACTGTCAATAGAACCCAGGACCTCACACATGCTAGGCGAACATTCTATATCACTGAGCTATATCCTCAGCCCCAGTTATTTGTTTTATGTAACAAACCACTTCAAAAATTAGTGACCTAAAACAACAGCAACCATTTATTTGCTCATGATTTTACACTGGGGCAGGGCTCTGCAGGTATTGATTGAGCTTGACTAGGGCTGAAGGGTCCAGAGGCCACAAGTTTCTACAACTGTGGTACTGGCTGTCAGCTGGGATATGCAGGTGTCTTCCATGTGGCATATCATAATCTAGCTTGACATTTTTTTACACAGAAGCTGACTTCCAAGAGCAAAAGCGAAAGTTATTAGACCTTTTAAGGCCCAGGCTAAGAACTGCCACCTCGTCACCTCAGCTACATTATTTTGTCCAAATCAAGCCACAGGATTCAAGGGGAGGGAAAACAGATTGGAACTCTTGGTGGAACGAGCAAGATGGCTATATGAGGATGGGAAAAACTACTGCCATATTTTGCAGAATATCTTTATCTCATTTTTTTATGGGCCAGGCTATATGGGCAATGACTAAATAGACTCCATTTTACCCTGAGATTCCATGTCATTTAAGAAATGCTTCTCTCTTGGGAAAATCCCGTTTCTATACTCATCAACAGTTGCTTAGCATAGCATATTGACAATGCAAAATGGCAAAATTATTCCTTCTATTCTTATACACTGTACTTGTGCAATGTACCCTAACCGCATAGAATGTTAATGTTTGTCTAGATGTTAGTAATTGTTCTTTAACTTGTGCTCAACCACAGTCTCTTTAATCCACTTCCCCTTCAACTTATGATGTGAAGTCTCATGATTTTTGTTTATGATTTTGAAACATGGCAATGGCCATTTATGATTAATGTACTGATATGCTTTACATGTGCTTTTAAACTATAAAAGGTGTCCTCTAACCCCTGGAGGACGTCGAGGAGTGCAAACTTGCCATTTGCCCTCTTCCCATGAAGCTAGTTCCATCTCCTGCTTTGAGATGGACTTGGTGATTTATTGCAATCTTGCCATAACAATTTGATATAAAAATGAATATAACTATAAGTAAGGGATGCTCACATCGCAGCCCTCAGGCCTGATTATGTATGCTTGTATCCTGCTATTTGCCACTTGGTGATGGATTTGCATTCTGTTATCCCAACTTATATTGGAAAGCCAACAGAAGAAGGGAGCAAGTCATCTTTACCTCTTTCCAGCACCTTCTACTATACTGAGTTGAATTCAGTTCTGTCATGAACTGCCTAGGGAAAAGGACAGTGTCAGAAACCTATGTGGAAGAGAATGTGAATACAGAAGAGGAAAAGAAAGAATGGAACAGAAAGAGAAGACAGTCTAGCTAAAGGATTCCATTTTTCTAAATATTTTTTTTCCCATATAGAAAGGCTCAAACAGGTGCATGGAAGAGCCACACATTTATTTAGATTATTCCAAATCAGACCTTGTGCTAAAGCTCCTTTAGAACACAATCTTGTCACAGTCAGGCTTCCTGGAGGCCCTGAAAAGAAAGGGCACGTTGTGGCCATCACAGCAAACAGCCAGCGCACACCTGGGAAGCTGAAACCACCTCTCTTCATGGTCCCAGGGACCTGTGCGATGAACTCACTACCTACCTTGCTTCATCCCTGGGCTCTGGCTGTGAAAGAGAGAAAAAGAGCAACAAATACCCACACCAAGGAGCCCAGCATTAACCCAGAGGGCGGAGAGATGGGAAGACTGTGTTCATAAGCCAGCTGGCAGGCAGAGCTCTCCTAAGGAGAATCCCCTGCTTTAATGCAGCCCTTAGGGTTTTTATTTGCTATGTATCAATGATGGGCTTAAGTAAATAGCTTCGGGGACTGAGATTGTTACCAGTTTTCCTGGTCAGGAGCTACAACTCAGGGGGACCTTGGGAGCTCATTCTTGCTCATTCTTTCTTCTTTCTTACCTAACTCATCCATTTATATACAACATATCTATTGTGAAGGATTTAGAATTTGAAGGAGCTACCAAATTTTAAACAACTACCTCAGTTGTCCTTTGTGAATAATGGGCTGCTTGGGAACCATGTGCCCAAATGTTAAATTATTGTTGGCATATAATGAAAATGGTGATTTCCTTCTCTTATATAGGAAGCATACATGACATTCAAAGTTACATATAAATAAACTAATCTGTTTCTTATACCTATGATACTGAGGTAGAAACACCTAATGGACAAGAATAATCTCCTGTTCCTACTCATCCAAGGTTTTTTTTTTTTTCTTTTTCTTTTTGATCCTGAGGATTGAGCCCAGGGGTATTCTGCCAGTGAGTGACATCCCCATTCCTTTTTAAAATTTTTTATTTTGAGACAGGGCTTTGCTAAGTTGCTGAGGTTGTTCTCAACTGTGTGATTCTCCTGCCTTAGCCTCCCAGATTGCTGGAATCACAAGCATGTACCACCAAACCCACCTGTTTTTTCACCCTTACCCTATCCCTTAACAACTTTTCTTATAGTACCTGCTCAGTTCCTCTCACAGAGCCTCTCAGGATTAGATAGATGTTCTCACCATTCTTCAGAGGACCATCAAATTTGACCCTTTCTCACCAACATACAGAGAAAATAGACTTCGTCTATGGCAAATTCCCTCTACAGAGGTAACAGTATTGGTTTAAAAAAATGGTCACCGAGGGTACATGGTTGAGAGGCTCAGGAATATACATTTGCCCCAGACCCAGTAACACCCGCATAACATGAAATAACCCTTCAAGGCACCCTGTCCGTCTTCCCTTACCTTTCTTATGTACAATGTCCTTTTAGGTAGCTTCAGTTAGGAGCTGCAAAAGTGCACATATTTCTCAATGTTAACATCTCAGAAATCTCTGGGAAACCTTTCAAAGCATCGCGAAGGGATATTCTATTTTTGTTTTTTGGGGAGTCCATTCTGCTAGTTAGGGAGACTATATATTAAGGAAAAGGAAGACATATAAAGGCTTATTCATTCCTGATTCAAGCAATTAACATTTTGACAGTGCCAACTGAGTGTCAGAAACTAGGCTAGACAATGGGGAAACAAAGGTGAATATAGACAGTGTCCATGCCCTCAGTGCTTAGAGTTCAAGGAGGAAACAAATCCATAAGTAGATAATATGCTAAATGTAGTGATGAAGATCTGAACAAGGTGACAGGGATGGATAAATGAATGAATACATTAAAGAAGTAGAGAGGATGTGCAATATTGCCTTTAAATAAACCAGAGGGGGAAGAAATAAACAGCTGTAGTTTTTGTGGACTGGGTCAGGAGATTGTATAACTTAAAGAAAAAAAGATCTCAATGGGAACTTGAACTTAATGCCTCTAGAGTGTCAGATCCTCAACTAACCAATACTGGAAATCCTGGATAAACCAGTTACCTCCTTGTGTTTGGGGTTTCTACTTTGTAAATCAGGTAAATAAACAAACAATTCTTCCTATATTATAGAATGGTTATGGAGAGAAATGAGACAGTGGATACTAAAAATGTCTTCTCAAATGCATCCTAATGTGACCGTGTTGAGAGGACCTGGAGTGGGAAGCCCTTCTCCATCTAAACTTATGTCTCTGGCTGCTGACTTTTCCACCAGGGGAGAGGGAGATGACGGGCACTGTAAGGCACCAGTTCCTCTCTTGCCCTTACTTTTCACATCCACCCGACAGTCCACAGATGCCTCCCCCAGGGCGTTCACTGCCTTGCAGGTATAAATGCCTCCGTCAAAGGGACCAGGCTTGCGGATTTCTAGGGAGCAGATCCCCAGGTGACTGAGGGCTCTGTATTTGGGGTTGCCTTGGATATCCATCTTGTTCTTCAGCCAGATGATCTTGGGCTAGAAGATAAAGATGAGGGGGTAGAAAGAGGGAGTAAGAACAAATTGCTCTTTCTGTGCTCAATATCTAGGACTCTTCCCACAAGGCTTGTAGATAATGACTTCCTGGAAGACTCCCTGTCCTTGATGTTGTGGGAAGAGATTTCTCTTTCAGTACCTTCACCAATACCCTCCCTACTCCTTTATTTGATTGAAAAGAGCACCCAAAACCTCACCTTCTTCATCAAGTACCTTTGACTGGAAGAAAGGGGAGAATTTCTGTCTGATACTTACTGAGTGGCCCTTCATGGATCATAAACTCTGGGCATCAGGGTCTCCTCTTTCTATATATACATTGTTAACCATTCATATTCTAATCCAACTGTTGCCTTGTGACTAGTCCCCTCTTGTTAGAAAGTAGTTTCTAGAGTGGGAATATTGATATTACCCTTCTAAGATGTGATTGCCATATTGTCTCATGATCCAAAAGGTACTTGGTAAAGATTTCTAAGGGTATTGTTAAAGGTATTTAATACTAGATTTTAAATAGAAAGCCTCCCTCAAAGTTATAGCCAGAGGCCCAACTTTAGGCAACTTGCATGTGACTGTCCCTGAACAGATGAAGTCTGGTTAAGTGAGTGAGGACAAACCAGCAGGACTCCATCATGCCCAATAGCAGCAGGTCAGGAAGTGACATCTTTGTATATGAGGAACCAATACTAAAAGGAAACATCATTTGCATCTGTCCATCTGGAACTACAAATGCCCTGACTGTTCCTAAATAACCTGCCATTAAAGAGGGAGATGACGGCAGGGAGAGGAAATATGAAATTAGAATGCTCTGTGGTAGTAACTAAGGTTAGGATGGGAGCATGAAATAGCTCATACCTCCCCTTCAACTTCCCCAACTCCCCACTCACCCTGGGAGAGGCGCGGACGCAGCAGAAGAGCTGGGCATCATAGCCAGTGATTGTAGTGCAGTCTGCCAGAGGCTGGGTAAACCTTGGGGCTTCAGAGAAGTCCCGCTGGGCAAACCCCTTGGTCTTGTAAACAGTAGCTGTGGGCATGATGTGGCATGAGATCCCCATCCCTCTTCCACTCTTTAAGTCTTTCTAGTGGTGATCTCTGCGCTTTCCTTACCTGCTTTCTGGATGTGGGCAAGGTCAGCAGTGACGGGGGCTGTTTCACTGAGTCCACACTGGTTTTCAGCAAAGACACGAAAGGCATATGAGTTGCCCACAATGAGGTCGGAGACAATGCAGCTGTTGCGGTGATATTGCTCCAGCACTGTGAACCACAGCTAGGGGGCCCCAGAAGATGCCATACGTGAGACAACTGTTCTATGAACTCATCCCACATGGAGCTGCCAGAGGACCATTTCAGAATGCCCTGTCCCCTCCTCCCTCCTTTCCAGCTGGGCCTCACCCCAGATTTTGTGTCAGCCTTCTGCACTGTGTATCCCAGAAGTGTCGTGTTGCCCGTATCTTGGGGAGGTGTCCATTCCAGGGTAGCGTTGGAGCCCCAGACGTCCACCAACTTAATACTCTGAGGAGGGCCTGGCCTCTCTGGAAGAGCAAAGCCATAGCAGTGGGCATAGTATAACCCACGTGCATCAAAATCACTTCAAGAGTGCCTCCTGCCCTCCCATCTTTCTCCCTCTCTCCATACTAAACTCCACTGAGAAAAGTGTCCTATTAAACTTTATTTTATTTTTTGGTACTGGGGATTGAACCCAGGGGTGTTTTACCACTGAGCTACATCGCCAACCCTTTTTATATTTTTATTTGAGACAGGGTACTAAGTTGCTGAGGCTCTCTTTGAACTTGTGATCCTCCTGTCTTAGCCAACTGAGTCACGGGATTACTGGCATCTGCCACGTTGCCAGCTTGGCCTCTTTCTTTGCTCAGGCCCCTTCCCCTCGCCCACCATTGTGTCCCACACTTGGGGTTGGGGCATCAGCCCAGCTTTCCTTTTTCCCTAAGATGGCTCCTCTTTAGCCTAAAGAGGGAGCTCCTAGGAACTACCTCCCCCTCCCCCACCTCCACTTACCAATCACCAGGATATCAATGGTGGCAGTGGCCTCCAGCCCACCCAGCTGCACACAGAGTTGGTAGTGGCCCGAATCAGCACGTTGGGCTTCTCTGATGAAGAGGATGGAGTCTTGCTCCCCATTCCGCACACTCACACGACGGGTGTCCAAGGCACAACCATTGTGTGTCCAAGTGGCTCGAGGTTTGGGCTTGCCCTGAAGAATGTAGATATGGCTGGAGCAGCCCAAGAGGCTTCTGTACCCTCCCTGTGGCAGTTGAGATTAGCTCTACCCCAGGTCCACAGTGTTGCGTGATTTGCAGCTGCAAATTCCTTGAGCTAGAGGTTGGTGGTCTCTTCTGGGGACTTCTTCCTTTCAGCAACAGCCTCAGGATCATGGGAAAGGGGGATGGCTTTGAGGATCATGGGAAAGGGGATGGAATCGAGGTTATGGACACCCCTGGGACTAACTTGAATAGCTGCCCAAACTCCCAAGAGCCCTCCAAGTTGAGGACTCCCAGACCTCTTCAGACAGAAGGTCATAGATTAACTTACCTCCTCCCACAGGCACCCCTGACCCTACCAAAGCCCACCCTCAGGGGTGAAGAATAAATGGGTCATTTGGCCTTACACTTCTGGAGATGTGACCCTTCCATTCAGGAAGACTGCCCCACTGCTAGCAGGACTCTTGTTATCTGTTTCTAAATAAAAAACCTTGGTCTGGTCCCAGTAAGGGGCTGGCATGATCACCTGGAATGGGATTAGTAGGTTCACTGTGTCCCCAACCTTCCGGATGTACGTCTGCCTCAGGGCCCGAGGTAGCCAGATCTTGGGGTGCACTGAGTGATGGAAAGAGAGAACAGGAAGTGGATATTCAGAGGAAGGGGATAGTACACATTAAGACTGCACACTAAGGATGATGGCCTGGGCATCCTTCACCAAATTAAGCCCCTATGTTAGGGGATGGGAAGATTGTTCCCATTGTCCTTCTTTCTTTCTTTCTTTCTGACAGTGCTGGGGATGAACCTAGGGTCCTGTGCCTGCACGCTTTCTATCCCTGAGCCCACCCACATTGTCTTGCTGGGATTTAGGAATGAGTCTTTGGCTGAAGGAACCCAGGGAGAGTATTTAAGTCCCTGCAGAAAGAGCACTGGATAGTGAGACTGACACTTTTAATTTATTACTCTCAACTACTGACTCTCCATCAGCCAGAGTTTTGTCTGCGCTCAGTGTGTATTTTGTGTTTTCTGTGTGGTGTGTGTTTTCTGCCCTTTTCTGCATTGGTTCTTAGCTACTTTGCTTGTCCAGAGGCCACTTTCAATATTAATCCCCAACTCCCAGTTCAGCATGCACTTCAGGAGAATGCTTTCTATTCTGTAGGCAGAGCAACACCCTGGACTCCAGCAGCCTCCCACTGGGACAGCATTGATGTCATCACAGGGAGCCTGCGGCTGGGTCCCTTCCTCTGTGTGACCGCCCTGTTCCTGGCGCCTGCTTCCAGTTGGTGGAGGATCACTTTGTACAAACAAAATCTGGGAGAGATTAGGTCCCCCCCCCACCTCCCCTTGATCCCCCAGGCCTATCCCAGTGAGGTGTAAAGATTAGATGACATTTATTGGCTTCCAGGATGATGATAGGAGATGCTTTAGAGAGTGCTGAGTGTAAGTTTTGGGGAATGATCAGATGCCATTTCTCTCTTCTTGGAGATGCCTGGGGCTTCATAGGCTGTCAGAGTAGGAATATCCCACTTGGGTCCCCTGGGGGCTTGTTGAGAATGACCTCTTCCCAGGGCTGCTGTTTGCTCCCTTCCCCAGCACAGAGAGTCCCCTGCTGCTGTTGTCTTAAGTAGAATGTGACAGCGCCTCAGTTCCCACCAATAAGCCAGGCCTCCTTGCCAAAATTCAGTCCTAGCAGTTAGAAAAACTCCACCCCTGGTACATTCCTGTGGCAAGCAGCAGGACTGCTCAATAGCAGATTCCAAACTTTTTGATAACACACATTTCCCTGTAAATACATTCCTGAGCATTCACCCCAACACAAGTATGTTTACCTACAGATTGAACTGTTTAAATATGTACATGAAGAAAAGCAAACATTTAAGTGATGACATTTATAATTAAATAAACAGAGGTCAGACTATGTTCTTCCTACACCTCAATTTATAGACCCTCCCCCATCAGTCTCTCCAGATCACTGCCCATTGTAAATGAATATACAGACAGCGCTGGAGGGTTTATTTCACATCTCTAGTTTTCTTTTTGGTGAATGGCTTATGCTTTCACTTGGGCCGCGCCTATCTTGGATAGCACCTTTGGAGCTGGGTGCTAAGGGACGTGAGTGTTCTCAAGAACAGGACAGTAGCAGAGCTGCAGGCCACAATGACCCTGCTCTGGTTGCCCTCTGCTGACTTTGGTGGTTGGGGGTGGGGTAGGAAGAACAGCGGAAGTGTTGTGTGATGTGTTCCTCTCCTGTGACCATGTTGGCAAGCAACCAAGGAGTTAGAAACAGGCGGACATGAGTTAAGGGCTTTTTGAAAAAGAGAACTGTAAATGGAAAGGAAGCTCAAAACCTTGTCTTTCTGAGCTTGGTTCCCCGGTGTTGGGTAGGGAAATAACCCTTCACATTTATCGGGGAGAGGGTAAGAGAAAAGATGACTCTGCTGTATACAGACTGTCAGAGTTATTGAGACAGTGAGGGACCACCAAGGGACAGAAGATTAAAACCCCAAGGACCCCTTAGCCCCTGACCTGTCATCTATCAAAGGAATGGTACAAAGAAAGCATGGAAAAACACTGAAGGCCTTAAGTCACTAACCTGTCAATTCCTTCAAATTGGCATGTGTTTGTCCCCCTTTTCTTTCCTCCTTCTCTATTATACTTTTCAACTATCTTATAGCCAGGGAGTTGTACTACGAAAATGGAAATATTGGTGTCAGAACATCTCCAAAAGCTAGGTGCAGTGGTGCACACCTATAGCCCCAGCAACTTAGGAGGCTGAGAAAGGATCACAAGTTCAAGGCCAGCATAGGCAACTTAGTGAGACCCTGTCTCAAAAAGGGCTGGGGATATAGCTCAGTGATGGAGTACCCCTGGTTCAATCCCTAGTATTGAAAAAAAAAATCTCCAAGGATAAATTAAATAGCTGCTTATCTGTATCTTCCATAAGGAAGACATTCCCTGAAAAATTATGACACATGACTAGTAGAAAATGACCAGACTCTAGCCCAGCCTGGCAACTTGATAAAAAACTGGATCCTTCCTTTGGGGAGCAGGCTGATCTCTTTCTATCAGTGCTCTGTCAGGTAACACTACCCCTCAGTAAAGCTTTGCCTAGGTGTTCATGTTCCTTGGCTTGATTTCATTTCTGCAGTCGCTGGGTCAGAAGTTCCCATGTCTGGCATCATCATGAAGGATCCTGGTAACAAGGGAATGACTGGAAGAAAAAGGAAGAACCCACTTTCTGTGTGTTATCTGTCCATTTGCCTTCTCACCAGTATCTGCCCAGGGCTGGGCTGGGCATCAGAGTCAGGGTTCTGATGTAACCTCCAGCGGCCTTCAGGGAAAAGGCAAAGGGATAGTCACAAGGACTGAAGAGGGTCAAGATGAGGAAAGGAACCTGGGCCTTCATGCCTGGGAGATGTGCGACTGAGCCCCCCTCCGCCTCCATCTTGGGTGGGAAATGGACTTTGATGAATAGATCACACTAATGTATACTTTTTCTACCTCAAGTTTCTTTTGTTTATTGGAAAAACTCCTTGGAAAATGTCATCATTCTTTCATCTGAGCCAAAGAGGAAGATGAAAGGAATAGACTTATGTAGAACATAGGCTCTGGTGGGGGAATCAGTTTAGGCCCTCAGGATGGCTTTAGAAACCTTGAGGGGAGCTCCACTGGTACATAGCCAGCAGAGGGAGGCTCTGGTGGCACTGAGGTGGCAACCTGTCCCTCCCCAAAGGGCTCCTGGCCCTTGTGTATACGTGAGATTCCCTGGCAGGATGATGGAACTGAAGTTAGCCCCTCTGAGGGTGAGTGGGTGGGGTGCTGCTCTCCACAGGCCTGGCCCCCAGGGACAAAGGGCTGGAAGTGCACAAGAAGGTTTGGCAGTGCCAGCTGCCCGGTCAGCAGTGAGTATTCTAGTGGCCGCCCAATTCAGCCCAGCAGCAATCTGACCCTTCTTCAGAATGTAACGGGGCTCACTTGAGGCATCTCTTTTGGCACCTCCACAGACAAGCGAGGTGTAAATTGTACTGACCTTGGGGAGCATGGCTTCTCCTGACACCCAAGGTCTTCCTTCTCCTCAGATGCCAGGAAGGATGTGACCAAAGCCTAGAGCTTCAGTTTTCTCAGACCAGGTCTGTGGCGGCCCCAGTTTTGTTTTCACCCTTCACAGAGTCTTGGGGAAAAGGCATTTTGAAAAGCCCTCTGGAAGCTCAGACCTCTGAGCTGCCCAAGGCCAGCTATGGCTTTGAAACTAAAGATTGCCAGGGATCCCGAAGTACCGGCATTGCTTAGAGAAACATTCAGAGATGCCTAGGGTGTGGTCTTGACTTTAGAAACCTGCCTGGTGGACAGTGATGGGAAAGGAGTGTGATGACCACAGAAGAAACTTGCAAAGGGTAAGTGTCACCTCCTTGAAGACATGAAACACAGATCAGAAAACAGGGAGGGACGTAGAAACAGGCAACGTTATTCTGAGATAAAGACCCCCACCACCACCATCAGTGCCTCATATTTGGTTTTAGAATCAATGGCTCTGTCTCCAACACTGCCCAAGATCTGATTCCTGGGGATTTCAGCACCCATCCTTTTAACCCTGTGGGGCCTTGCCCATCCTGGCCCACCACTTGTCCCATACCTTATTGTCCTCCCCAATAGTCACTGGACCCTGAGTCTCTAAAGCAGAAACTGCAACCCCTGTATGATCTGAATTGTAAGCATCCTGCTCTCAACACCTCCATATCAGAGATGGCTACTTGGCCACCAAAACTGTTATCCCATGTATAGTGTAGTTATCTCTGAGAAGTGGCTTCCCAGCCAGGGACACTTCCCAGCCCCCTTACTGTAGACCATGAGACTAGTTCTTGCCAATGAAATGTGAGTGGAAATGATGGGAATCACTTTTTGGTCAAGACCTATATGCAGATGATCATGGGACCCTTATGAAAAAAAACCTGCATCCCTCATTCGCTGCTCAGAGAACTGTCTGCTGAATAGGGACACTTGTTTTCAGTTCTTACACTAGTGAGAAAGAAACATCCATTATTTCTGCCATCTGTCTGGTTCATCTATTAGTCTATCCTAACTATTATATAATCTTTACTCCTTTAATCTCACTTCCTCTAATAGTTCAATATCAGCATTTTTGTTCGTTTGTTTTTTGTATTAGGGATTGAACTCAAGATCCCTTTACCTCTGAACTACATCCCTAGACCTTTATAAAAAATTTTTTTTGAGACAGGGTCTTGCTAAATTGCTGAGGCTGGCCTCAAACTCATGATCCTTTTGCCTCAACCTCCCCAGTCTCTGGGATTATAGGTGCTCAGCAAACATCAGCAATTCTTCAGCACCACTGAGCTCTATGCTCCATTATCCTACCACCCTCTTGCTATCAGCACCCCTCTTGTGTTAATCACTTTTTTTATGGCCATTATTTTTTTTTCAAGTTTTTATTTGTTCTTTTTAGTTACATATGACAGTAGAATGTATTTTGATATTATACACACATGGAGTATAACTTCCCATTCTTGTGGTTGTTCCATGGCCATTATGATGCTGACTCTCTTGCATACTCACCCGAATCCCTGAATCCTCTTTCACCCCATTGCACCTACGTGGCAATACCCAACCCTGGTTAATTGAAGTTTCCAGCCAGGTGTGGTGGCACATGCTTGTAATCCCAGCACCTTAGGACGCTGAGGCAGGAGGATCATAAGTTCAAAGCCAGCCTCAGCAATTTAGTGAGGCTGTAAACAACCTAGTGAGACCCTCTCAAAATAAAAAATAAAAAGGGTTGGGATTGTGCCTCAGTGGTTAAGTGCTCCTGGGTTCAATACCTGGTTCCAAAGAAAGAAAGAAAGTTTCTTCCCACTCAGGGCCTGCAGAGTCACAGAGAGGTCTACGGGGGAAATGGGAACTATGAGACTTGCACTGCATGGCCATCACCAGGAAATGCTGCCTCCAAATAGCCTGGCAATTCTACTGACTTCCCCCTTTTACTCCATCTCCCATTTCTGGGTGACTAGCACATATCTTTTTAAAAAAATATTTATTTTTTAGGTGTAGATGGACACAATGCCTTTATTTTATTTACTTATTTTTATGTGGTGCTGAGGATCGAACCTAGGGCCTCACCCATGCTAGGTAAGTGCTCTACCATTGAGCTACAATCCCAGCCCCAATTAGCACATACATTTTTCTTCTAAAACTTCTAGACCTTTTCCCTCCTCATTCTCAATTGATAATCTTACTAGTTTCTAAGACCCACCTACCTTCTTCTTTTTTTTTGTATCAGGAATTGAACCCAAGGGCACTTAACCACTGAGTCACATTCCCAGCCCTTTTTATTTATTATTTTGAAACAGGGTCTTAGTAAGAGCCTCACTAAATTGTTGAACCTGCGATCCTCCCAAGCTGCTGGGACTATAGGCATGCACCACCACGGCTGTCATATTTTTAACAACCACAAAGCACACTCCTGCTTCAGGGCCTTTGGTCCTGTTACCTCTGCATAGAAAATATTCCCCTCAAATCTCTGTTATGATGCTCAAGTATCACCTTATTTGTGAGGTCGTTATGGAGTATCCTTTTTGAAATAGGAAGCTTGCATGCTTCCTACCCCAGCACTTTCTATCCTCTTCCCTGTGTTATTTTTGGCATAGCATTTATCACCACCTGACATATTATATACTTTACTTGTTTATTTATTAATTGTCCAACTCCCTTTATTAGAATATACCCTCAATGAGGGCAGTTATTTTTGCTATTTTATTCATATCTGTAACTCTGGCACCTTAAACAGGGCCTGGCACATAAAAAGCACAAAAATAAATATTGTGGGAGGAAAAAGGAGGAAAGAAAGAAAGAAGGGAGGGAGGGTGGCAGAGAGAGGAGAGGGAGGAAGGAAGGAAACTTGCTCCCAGGGATGAGACTCAGCTTCCCAAACCTGAAAGTCACAGGACAGTTCACAGTGAAAGAGGGTTCAAGTCAGTTAGATCAATTATGCTGAAGTCAGCAGCTGGGCCCTCCCTCTTCTGTCTCACTGTCTCATGTTCTCTATGGCAAGGATGTAGTCTCTTCCCCAGCCCCTCACTAGTTTGGAAGTTCTCCTCTAGCCTTTGCCAAATTTTGTTCCCAGGACACCATGCCTAAGTACTGTACAGATAGACATAAATCAGTTACCAATGCCAGCTTCCTCCTGCCTATTCAGCCATGAAGAAGCCTTGCTTGACTAAAAGCTCATTGTTAGCCAGTTGCATTTTATTTTGATGTTGCAAATTAATTTTTGTCTGCTCTATTTCCCATGTGTGCTCAAGGCATCCTCCCTTGGTCCCTGCCTGCTCTGAGTAAGATGAGGAGTTCAGAGGAAGACAGTCCTGGCACCTTGAAGGATCTTTGGATGAGTTTCAGGGACTCTGCAAACTCCCTGAACTCTTTTGATGTGTTTTCCCTGGGGTGAGAGGCCACATCTTTATTGGGGGTCCCTAGCTGTCCAAAGATTATGATGCAGATTTGTTCAACTTCTCAATCTGTAGATGGAGGCCTTGAGAAGTGAACTGACTCCCTTTAAGTAAAGGGATAGAGCTGGGATTTGAACCCAGGTCTTCTTTTTCCAAGCAGCGAATAGACACATGTACTTTGCACAGTGTCAAGGGTGTCCTTAATGCCTGTCACCTCTAGGATACCCCTGGGTTGAGCCACTGGCTGGTGGCAGAGGTCTGCAGTGTGTAGAGCTGCCATACAGAAATATGTGTGGCCAGGGATTGTCAGAGGCTATCTGCCCACAGTGTCCTGCTCTGCAGGCAGAAGCCAGAAGCCTGGTGAGACGAATGCCCACCCCCGGGGTTCCATAGAAGCCAGGAGAGAGAGTTGGGGAGCCAGCAGAAAGAAGAAGTAGGGGAAGTTCTCATATCTGAACTAGTTCTCATTCCCTCTGCCTGTGATATATTCTCTGGGCTTTTTAGGTTTTTCTGCCTAATTGCCTCAATTTAAGACATGAATAATAACTTCTGCTTCCCCTACTTCTTCTTTCTTTTTGTAGTGGGGATTGAACCCAGGGGCACTTAACCACTGAGCCATATCCTCAGCCCTTTTTAAAATAGTTTATTTAGAGACAGGATCTCACTGAGTTGCTTAGGGCCTCACGAAGTTGCTGAGGCTGGCTTGAACTCACTATCTTCCTGCCTCGGCCTCCTGAGCTGCTGTTCCCCCTACTTCTTCAAACGGACAAACTTGGCCAATTCTCTGTTCTTGAACAGCTTCTGAAAACCCAGTGTCTTCAGAATGCTATGAGATGGAGAGCTTTCCAGCCTATATGGAGATGGAACTCTTGGCTTCCACTCCTGACTTGGAAGTATGGATTCACATTTCGATTTATCTCTTCCAAGGCACTTTGGATTATCTTGGCAATCCTTTCAATTACCCTACTATATAAATGTTCATCAATCACCATTTCACAGACAAGAAATTGAAACTGAGTGGTTAATTGACTTGTCCAAGGTCACGGAGCTGCCAAAGTGAGCGCTGGGAATGGAGCCCAGATCTTTGCCTCCAAGTTCAGAGTATCTTTTCTCCTACCTCTTCCTACCCTGGGAGTCCGTGGGCCTCTGGTTTGTGGTCCTTGCATCCTTTGCACTTAGGACTTTAAGATGCCGAACGCTGGGGTTTGAGCGGCTGTGTTAAATGTTTAATACAGCCCTGTGGCTGCTTCCGAAGATCACCACGCAGAAGGAAGGAATCTGGCTTCTACTCTCGGTCTCTGGTCTACACGTTCAACATGGTGTACACCTGTGCATGGGTCCCAAGGCCACCCAGGTGAGCCACAGAGACCTCAGCCAGGGGCAGTTGGGATTGGGGTGGGCAGTAGGGCATCCTGGGGTTACCTCCCAGCTCGAGAATGCCTCTTCACAGAGACTGTCATGGAGGGGAATCAAGTACTTCTCCCAGAAAGGCTCCATGTCCATGGAGCTCCATCTCTGAAAGGCCAGGATTTCCCCCTGGGTGCAGTAGGGGTGTTGGGGTGGGTCCCAATGCTGTGGCACTGTCCATGGAGAGGCCAAGTGTCACTGCGTTGATCAATACTTAGCCTCCCAGTGGCCTCAGCTTTTCATTTCCCCTTCTCCCACTGCAGATAGCTGCCATCTCACCCTTCATTTCCTGCCCAACTGTCCACTAACACATCAGGTCCTCCCAGTTCCAGTGAAGACATTTTTTTAAAGGTAAAAATAAAAACATAATTTTTAGTCACTATAAATGCCCACAAACACTAATCACTGATTTCTCAGATAAAAAGCAGAAACCCAGCAGACACTTGAGCAGTAAGGAAGAATCCAAGGAGGCAGGTGGAGGCTCTGATGAGTGATCTGGCATCTTAAGTACCCATCCCATAAAACATCATAAAGTCACTAAGCTGGGCAAACACCTAAGGAGGTACAGTTGGGGAGGTAGGGAAATTTTTCCAAAATCCCAGCCTCCCAACCCTTGGCATCTGCCAGTACTTACCTTCCACAGTGGGCAGGAGCTGGGGAGTGGGACTGCCCACCCACTGTTTCAGGGAAGCCTCAGGCTGTTCAGTATCTGCAGGGCTGGCTTTTTCTACCTGCAGCTTGGAGCCTGAAGCCACCTCCAGAATTGTGGCTGCCTCCATGCTGGGCCACCCCAGGCTGGGCTCCAGCAGAAGATTTTCACTGTTGGTGGGAGGGAGGGGCTGTGCATCTGCTCCCTGGACTGGCCTCCTGGGTACCAGTCATAGGCTTATGTAAGTGGGCTGGCCTTTCCCTACCCACCTACTCACAGCAGAGGGTGAAGCTGGGGCTAGGGGAAGAGAGAAGGATCAGAGAGCAGCCCAGAATAGCCACAAGAGGAGGGCTGAGGTGGCCCTGTTATCTTGGGAGAGAGATGACACCCACATAGCTCTAGGGAGGGAGGGGGGAGCTTGAGCACAGACCATCCAAAAGGGACCTCTGGCTTCTGTTGGGAGGATTGGATGACATCTCAGCTTCTGACCTCCAGCTTATCCAACAGGGCTTCAGGCCCCAAGACCAGCTGACCCACAGGCACACCTTTAGCTGCTCGCACATTCAGTGAGTCCTGTAGTCTCATAACTCGCCCTTCACAGGACCCTCCCCATCCTCTCTACTTGATCCCTCTCTTTGCCCCAGCCCTGCCCCCAGAGCAGGGCAGTGCCCTGGTGGAGCCTGCACACGGCAGAGGCTACAGACCACTACCCAAAGACCCAGAGTCTAGCTGGGCTCTGTCACCAGCTAGCTGTGTGACTTGCCACACACCAGGTGCTAGGGGTGGAACCTAGGGTTTAGCATTTGCTAGGGAAGGGCTCTACCACTGATTTGCACCCCCAGCCCTGACAGTGTCTCTTAAGTCTATTTCTTCATCTGTAAAGTGGCTAAAGTAATAACTACAGGGTCGTTGTGTGGATTAAACGAGCTAATCTCTGTAAAGTGTTTAGCAGAATGTAGTTGACTAAGTGCTTGATAAATGGAAACTATTTTAGGTCAGGCCAGTATTTTCTCCCTTTGAGAGTGTCAGTGGCTCCCTCCCTATGAGATAAAGCACAAATGAAGTGAGAGGCAGCAGGGCAGAGGGAGGAGAGCTCCTGGAGGAAGGGAGGTGTGACTTCTGGCTGTACCACTCTGTCACCAGCTGGTGGCTCAGAGCTGCAGGCCTATGAAACAAGAGTTACTGATGCCATGATCATATTGAGGACAAAATGATAAAATGCAGGAAAGTGGGCGCCCGTGATAGGTGTGGGTGATGCATTAAAGGCCCTGCCTGGTTTCTGGGCTCACCCACCTGCGGTTTTACATGTTGTATGTTCCATTCAGAATATCTGGTTTTCGATCATGTTCCTGCTTTCCTATCTCCAGAAGACAGCATTCCGTTTGTATTTAAAAACAAAAAACAAAACATTTTTAGAGTGGTTTTAGAATCATAGCAAAGTTGAGTGAAAGTACAGAGTTCCCATGTATCCTTCCCTTACCCCTATATTTTTTCCATGGGGAGAAAAATCATTGTGGTCGACTGAATAGGCTCCTTATTCATTTTAGCCTCCAACTAGGGGGCACCTGGTAGGATCCCAGGAACTCTTACCATCTTGGGGTGATAGGAGCCCAGTTTCTTTGAACTCTGGATAGTCTGTGGTTCAGAACAACCTATAGATGTGCTTTGGTGTCAGGAATCTGTTCATCAGGGGCTGGGATGGCTGAAGAGGGCAACTGTGGAGGTTGACCTCTGGGTCTGGTTTGATTGGGAAAAGGTTAGACTTGTGTCATGTCAGAGAAGGTCTAAAGGTCTCTGACCTTTTTCTCATCCATCCTAGCACAGACCTCTAGAAATTGTAATCTCCCAAACCAGGGAACCCACTTTTTATACCTCACTCAACCACATTTTGGTGAGGAAGCTGGAACAGCTTTCAGTCCTAACCTTTTGTAGCAATGAAGGTGTAAAGAATCAAATTTAAACTGCAGATTCCTGGGCTGTGGATGTAGCTCAGAGGTACAGTGCTTGCCTTGCATGTATAAGGCCCTGGGTTTAATCCTCATTATTGCAAAGATAAAATAAAATGCAGATTCCTTAGGTCTGCCCAGTAGAAATTCTTATCAGTCTGGGTAGAATCCAGGAATCTGCATTAAAAAAACAAAAACAGAAAACAAAACAAACAAAAACACATTTTGGTGCAGTCTTAGCTCATTATGGTAGGATTCCTTAATCTATTCCAGATAATCTCATGAGATAGAACTCTCTCACCAGAGGGTGGTCCCTTCAAGCACAGGGCTTTGCCCTGTCATCTCCAGACCAAGATGCTGGAGCAGTAATGGAAACACTGCTCTGGAATGGCAGGGTGGATGGCTAAGGGCTCAAGGTGAGCGGCAGGAACCCTCCTACAGGCAACATTTGCAAGACTGGGAGTCAGAGTAGCAAGTGAAACCTAAGGGGGGACCAAAAGCTATCAAAGTTCAATTTCCAGTGTTGTCATTTGTCAACTCTGCTACAAGGAACAGAAGTTGGGAGAGCAACGATGTGTTGCTGTGTCCAGAAGCAAAGGAAACTAGAGAAGGTGTGTGGGTGGATCTGCCAGATTTCCTGAAGGTGAGAACAAGAGCGTTGGTCTCACAAACTCTGTAGGAGGTGGATCTTTTCGAGCATGAAAAACAAGAAAATGAAGGACAAGAAAGTTGGATAATTTTTAGCAGAAACAACTCACTTTTGGGGGACTCATTTTCCCTATAAAGTATCTAATACCTTTCATAAATGCACAGTCCTAGCTCTTAATTTTTTTTTCTGGTAGCTGGAGTTGGGTTCTCAAAGCTAGAAAACTGGAAAAGCTATCCTATTAACAAACCATACTTTAGTCATCTCAGTAGATCAGGTAACAAAGTCCAGTCTGTTTTATTTCTAACCCAAATATTGCAAATATACATAAAATTACCAGTACAAAGTTAAACACATCCAGATTTATTTACACAATGATAAAGAAATTTCAGTTTTATTTCCATTTTGTGGAATTGCATTATGGGGTCTGGCTTTGCTGTGTAACTGACATGGGTCATTGAAACTTGATTATTCCACCTCACATGCAATTTTCTGTCCCAAAGGAACAGAAAACTTGGGTTTTTCAGCACACATGCAGTAATGATCTTAATACTGCTATACACTTTCATAGGATGGCTTGGGAAGGGACCACATGCTCAGAAAGGGAACAAGAGACCAGAGAGGGATGAACAGGCACATGGGGACCCTGAGCATTTCTGTGCACGAGGATAAGGAGAGAATGACCCAAACCCTCCTCCCTGGAGGCTCCAACACAGGAGGTGAGCAGAACCACCAGGGGACATAAAGTCACTTGACCACAATTGAGGGCATGCAGAAGATGAGAACTGCATTAAAGATTTGGGGCATATCAATAAATCATTAACATGTACACTATACAGTTTATACATGTATATATGTACACACATATATATATATAAAGGTACAGGTTAGTTTATGTTATTCCATATAAACAAGGACGCTTGAGAATGTACTGGTGTGAAAAAAATGCATACAGCAAATTATTGAAGACAATTTCAAATTAATGCTCTAGTTCTTATTGTTATGCAACATAACCGAGAAATCTACATGCTCCTGCTATTTCAATTATCCCTCATGAGGGCAGGGCCTGGGCTCTGCAAGGGCAGGATGATGCTCCAGGAGCTGCCTGCACTAGACAAAATAATGGCAGATGGAACAGAAAGTCTGGCACCTGTGGACTCTGGCCCTCCCTGTCGCTACCTCGTATGGCAAATCTCAAACTTTGGTTTTTTCAAAGGACAGTTAAGTCCATGTTAACTTTCCTCCTGGAAGGAAGGTGGTAGAAAGCTGAAAAGTTGCATTCCTTCCTATTTTAACAGTTCCAAGTACCCTGGCTTAACGTGGAGATGAGAGGGCTGTGCTGACAAGGAGCTGGCGAGGTTTTAGCCTTGTGTAGAGGGCAGGGCCCTGCAGAGTGCTCCTAAAGAAAAGACAGGCACGCTCTATCAGGCTAGCTTGCCTAGGAAATAATCAAGTGCCTGAAGCCTGTTACCCTGGGACTAGTGTGGATGGCCCTCTGCCCCTCTCTGCATCCTGGTGTCTTGACACAGGCTATGGGATGTTTACAGGCCCAGTGCAGGAGACGGAGGGATGCACTGATCCCTGATGCTAACCTGTCAGGGATGAAAAAGCCCATTTGGGGGCATGCAGAGACCCATAGGAAAACCTAAATAAGAGAAAGTCTATTCAGGGGCAGGCAGCAACCACAGAGTTCAGTTATAGGGACTCAGCTGTAGTTCCTGAGCCCACCCTTCAGCAGCCAAACTCTTCAAAGGCTTCTACTCTTCTGAGTAGTGTCCCTGATCAATTCACAGCTTAGGCATATTCAGTCCTGGTCTCTGGTCTTGGTAAAAACCAAAAGTTCCCTACATCTTGAGTAGGAAGGACATCGAGTTTTGGATTTAAGAGCTCAGATGACTTAAGACTGTCTGACATGTCCAACCTACCTAACAATGCTAGATTCTATGGTTCAAGCCTCCAGAAATAATTTCTTCTGCTACCATCAAGCCTAGGAGTTTACACAACAATATGCTAGGTTTTACCTTCAAGTAAAGGACGATGCTCCTAACCTGAGTAGGACAAATTAGCGTTTTTGTTTTTTAATTTTAGAAGCTATAATGGATTTAGACTGTTTTACTTTCTGGCTGAGGGCACATACTTGTGACTGAGTGGGCTGACACTGAAAGTGAACTGGCCAAAAAAGGCCAGGCTTGCAGACGGTCCTCTAGCCAACAGAGCCAGCCAGGCAGGGGTGGAAGCAGCAGACAGGAGAAGGGGGCCTTCCACGAGACTCACTTCTGTTTTCCTCAGTAGTGACCCTTCACTAGAGGAGGGGTCTTTCCTGACACACATTCATGATTACCATTACTTTTGATTCCAGACATAAAAAAACAGGAGAATAAACTTTTCTGTTTCCCAAAAAGAAAATAAAAAGGTGCTAAGTAATGCTCTGAAAGAAATGACACTGATCCCTGTCCTCAAGAACAGCAAGTAACCTATAAGAAAGAAGCCCATGTCAAGCACTCAGAACCTGCCAGCGTTGATGATTCTCCAGAGTTCTGAAGACAGCGCTGCTCCTCACGCACAGGGACCCTGAACGACAGACTCAAGTTTGCTTCCTCACTCCACCACAAGAATGTGTGTGTGTGTGTGGGTGCTCTGAAAATTATCAAATTCTACAGAAATCCCGGGTATTATAAGCAAAGAACCTTAATATTATCTGTTCAGAGAAGAATATCAACTTTCCTACACCTTAAAACTAATATGAGGATTATTGTGTACTGGTACACCTACCCCCATCTGGGTAAAGGGCATGTGGGAGAAAGGGCATGTGGTGTTAATAGGTGTTTTCTGGGCACTGAATTCACTTTGAGCAGGAGTTGAGGGTGGGACAGAGGCTGACACTTTCATCATTTTTGAGCTGGTGATCTTTGGAATCATTTTAAAATTTAAAACCATGCAAAATGAACGAATTACAAAATGAACGAATTCTAGCCCTCACAAATATTAATTCTTAAAAAAAAAAAAAAAAAAAACTGCCCTAACTTCACTTTCTAGTTGAAACTCCCTGACTCATGTAATTTTACTGCAATTTCAAAGTCTCAAAATTTTCTATCCACTCCCTCCTCCTCTGTCCTTGCTGCTGTTCATCCATTCTGGAGAGGAAAGAACTTGGCCATCTGCTCTCACATTCTGACAAAAGTTAATTTGGCACATTTACTTTTTACTGTCTTTCTAGCCACAAAATGAACTAGCAGCAAAATGGCATCTTACTAAAGAATGTCCCAATCATAATTATCAGGAGAAACTGTGACCAGCACAACAGGTATGGTAAGACCAAAGACTGACCACACTATATTACTGTATAGCAAATATCCAAGCTGTATTAAAACTAATTATTCCAGCTTTCCATTACTATCTGGCCACCCCCAAATCCACCCAACTGCATTCTAGAATTTGTTTAATTTGGGAAAATGTCAAATGGAAAACTTCCTTAAATTTAAAATATGATCCCAAAGTATCCAGACTGGAAGTGTGTTTTTGATTGGTTCAGCCAAAAGTTTCATGCCAACAAATGACTTGACAAAGCTGGGGAAAGGGGTGAGAAGGAGGGCCTGGTCAGAAAATTCTGATTTAAAAAAAAAAAAGTCTATAAATCTGAAAACAACTCTTGTTCTGGCTCCACGTACAATAGCAACCAAGGAGGAGGCGGATGAGCAGCCACTGTAATGCTCACCAATGAGCCAACACACCAGGAGCAATGGGAAGACTGAGGGCCAGTCCTCAGTGCGGCACAGTGTGCTCACTGACCAACTTCAGCGGAGAGATGATTGAGCCTGGGCACACTTCCAGGCCATGCCTGCACCCTGTCCTTGAGCAAGTCCACTGGCACACACACAAAGCACAGCTTGAACGACCTCAGAAGCAGCCAGTTTTTCGCCTTTAATAGGTGCTAAATCTAGTCAATTCTCTGTTGCTCCCTTCTTCCTGCCCCAAGTTAAAAATATTGCCCTGTAAGTTTTCCTGATTTAGTGTCTTGGAAGCACATGGTTTAGTTAGTTGCCAAAGGGCAATTAACAAGGGTATTGCCTAATTAAACAGGGGAAAAGAAAAATCACTGTGGTCTACGGTCCCTGGAGAGGGGGAGAAGCAGCATCGGGCTCTGTGTGAGGAGCTGGTGTGCAATGTTCTTGGGGCCAGGCTGTCCCCAAATGGAGAAAAGCGGCCAGGCTGTGTGCTGTCACTGCAGTGGTTTCCTGCTGCACAGCTGCTCCACGTGGCCAGCAGAGCCCAGGGACAGCACTGGGTACGTTGATGCTGAAGTAGGCAGATGCCCTGGGCTGGGCCCCACGTAGAACATGCAAGAGTGGAGTTAGTGAAATAGTCCCTTCAAATTCCATTTCGTTTCCCTTAAAAATAAAACAAAACCCCAAAGCCCATACTTTAAAAAAAGACAGAACTTGAAATGACGTTAAAGAATTTAAATCCCCCTCCCCTCAGAGCCAATTGTACTCAGGGTTCCCCACCCCCACCCTGCATTTCCTTAGTGAAGGTCCTTTTGGCTTTGATGGAAGCAGCAGAAACAGAGCTGGGTCCCTCACAGTGGGAAACTCATTTCCCCCAAGTTGGAGCCACAGGGAGTGTAAGAGGTACTGTGGTTCCACTATCCATGCTTGGTCCCAGCTCCTTTGAACAGCTATTCCAGGAGGTCCTGAAAAAGAAGTCATATTATTGACAGATTACTGACAGATTAAAAAGTTTCTATTCTGAAGGCAATTATCCAGTTTCTGGGTTGGTTGAATCCTACAGTCATTAAGGTGCTGCTCCTACTTATACCCTCTTTTGCCCAAATGGTAGACTGGTCATGAGTAGGTGAATCATTTTAGGCTATTCCTCAAGAAGAAATGGCCTCACCTCATCTGAGTCATCATGATAACCACTTTTATTAGCATGAGAGGTTGTGTCCAAAGCATCCACACCATCAGCCTCTGCGTGTTGCTGTAGCACTGAGTACCTGTGCACAAGGAACCTGTGGGTGGAAACCTTTGTTAGTCTCACGTCGGGAGCAGCGGTGCTCTTCTTATAGGACTATGGATTTTTCCAGTTTTGTACACTCATGGAGTGAGCTGCACATATAGGCAGCACAGCCCTCTGGTGACACATGGGAAATATGAGATATGAGAAGATTTAGGCCTTTTTTTTTTTTTTTTTGGTACCAGGGATTGAACCCAGGGGCACTTAACCACTGAGCCACATCCCCAGCCCTTTTTATATTTTGAGACAGGGTCTCATCAAGTTGCTTAGGCCAGCGCCAAAAGGATGGCTTTGAACTCATGATCCTTCTGCCTCAGCTTCCAGAGCCACTGGGATTACAGGCCTGTGCCACTGCACCTGGTTTAGGCCTAATTTTTTTCGGAACATCATTTCCACTACCAACTTTTTGCCAAAGGCAGACCCAACCATACATGCTGGGTTGAATTTCTGATTTGGATTCAGTACCTCTGGCCTACTTCTGTGTTCCTTACCTTCCACCACACACATATTTCTTCACAATGAGCACTCCTGCTACGACTGTGACCAGCATCAATCCCACGATGGCCAAGATAATTGGAACAGAATTTGACTTGGAATTCTTGATAAATCAAAACACAAACACAAAGGCTTTTAGGCATGCATATTCTACATACTCTAGGACTGTATTTGAAGAGGTTGTTGTTCCCGGTTTCTCTGAGAATGATCTACAGTCCAAGGTACTTATTTTTTTATTATTATTTTTTAGTTGTAGTTGGACACAATACCTTTATTTTATTCATTTTTATGTGGTGTTGAGGATCAAACCCAGGGCCTTGCATATGCTAGGTGAGTGCTCTACCACTGGGCCACAACCCAGTACCCCAAGGTACTTATTGATGGTACTTTTCCAACCCCCACAATGAACCATCTCAGTGTTACCAGGAGAGCATCAGAGCTGGCAGAGGGGAGTCTGAGCTCTACTGCCTGGAAGCTGCAAAGGTAGGGCTTCAATGCTGGCAACTGCCTAGATTGAATACAGTAACTGTGAGTGTTCTACATTCTTTGTTTGCAAGTCTTTCAGCTTAAGGGTGGATGGAGCAGGAAAGGGAGACTGTGATAGTAGTGGGCTGAACGAATCTAGAACAGGGCTATCATGGGGAGGAAGCTATGTCAATGCTATCCAGGCAGTCCATTCTATGACATCAAGATTTATGTTTCTATTTAATTTTTGTGTTTACAAATATGCCTTATCATATCATTGTTTGAGTGTAACCTACCTGCTTCTGGGTGGGAGACAGGAAGTGTATGTTTTCAATTTATCCAAGGGGAGGTGGAGCTGGATTCTGGGACAAGCTGTGTCCCTATGGGCGGGAGTCCTGTGCAATCACACACACAAACACTCTGAGGACAGCCACCAGGAGTCCAGGACAGGGACTCAGAAGAAGAACTTGCCCCCTTGCAAATATACACACCCACACACTCTTCTCCAGTTGCCTGCTTAATCCCACCCTTGTTGGTCTCATCCCGTGGAAGAGCAGAAAGGAGGTGACTATAGATTGTCTGGCTCAACCTTTCATATTTCAGATGAGGAAGCAGATCCCACAGTTTATCTCCCCAAGTCACACAGCTGGTCCACAGCTTATTTATCAAGAGCTTTCTTCTTCACAATATCTCCAAATCCCAATGAGATAGTTCAGTACCACAATTTGTAATCAGCCTCCAAATTTGCATCTAAAGCAAAACTAGCCCATTATGACTATGGTTCATTTTTTCATTCTGAATATTCTTGGTATGACTCAGCACAGACTCACTCTACCTACGGTCTAAAACTCTTCTCTGCATGTGTACAACTCCTGGTCATGGCCCTTATAAGCAAGCTTCTTTTTTAAAAATTTATTTTTTTAAATTTTTATTAATATGTAATAATTGTACATATTAGCAGAGTACAGTGTGATATTTCAACCCATGCATACATTATAAACCAACAGCTATCCTTCTTGAGTTTTTTTCCTAAAAGACTTAGCTTCAGAAATTTCCACAAATAAATGCTTCTAAGACTTTTGCAACATTTTAGAACACCATTTTTCCCCAACAAAAGAGAGCTTTAGTGGGATGAATTATCATTGGGTTAAGGGGCCTGTCCTTCATCTTAACAGTTTGCCTGTGTACAGGGAAGTCTGGCAGGAAGTTTGGCCACATTGTGTCAGTAGCAAAATTCTTGATGCTATAACACTGACAAAACACAAAAATCCAGCTTGTACTAAAAACTTGCTCTATTTTAACATACCTGCTTTTTGGGACTCAGATAGTTGCTTGTGCACTTCTTTTTCAAGTCTTTTACTTCTCGAGCTGGATTCACCCCACCTTGGCATCTGTCTCCTGGAATTTTCCGGTACCTGAAAGGCAGAGATTTGTTCACAAGGCTTTCTGCTTGCTGGTGGCTGTGGTGCCTTCTGGTAAAGGCATATAGATAGTGGCTGTGGCCCCTGGGCTAGGATGCTCTGCGTTCCTGCTGGAGTCAGGGGCACCAACCCAAGCTGAGGCTAGTATGATGGTAGCACTCAACTGACTCCTTCTGGTGCAGGCCTTTGTGACTCGCAAGCTATTAGTGTGCAGAGCCTCATGTAAAACAAGCTTCTCAAAGTCCACCAGAATCTGCCTTCAGCGATGGCCATTACAGAGGTGGATTTGAACCCAAAATGACAAAATAGAAAGCAGAAACTATATATAAGCCCTACTGCCAGTAATGAAGAATAAGAGATGTTCACCAACAGATTGCACTATTAACTCCTCCAAAGGAGGATCTCCTTATATGGCAGACAAAATCAATGAAGCTAAAGATCTGCTAATAGGTCAAACTAAAAATTGAAGTATATGTATGATGAATTTTCGTTCATATTAGTTTGTGTATATGAGTTCCAGTTTTTTTTTTTTTAATAATAAAATGCTTAACAGATGCAAAGAAATTAGGGAGGGAGGAAGGAAAGGGAAGAAAGAAAAAAAGGTAGATCTGTTAATAGAAAACAAGGATATATTCCGGACTCTTGCCTATTTCCTAGAAACAAGACTTTAAAAACTGCAGAAAAGTTTCTTGTCCTTATGATGCAGAGAGAAACACAAGTAAACCCTCTAGCTTCATTTGTTCTTACTTGCTTTTAAGTTGACTTTAAAAATCATCAATTTTGGAGGTCATGCAACTGGGCAATATATTATTAGTCCCCACTGGCTTTGCTAAAGACAACATAACATATAGGTCATAATAAGAGTTGTTTGGGTTACTTTTCAGGGGCTTAAAGGCTGCTTTTGTTGAAGCCACATATTCTTCACTTGAGTCTCTTCAGTGTCCGATAGGTGACATTTTGTATTGTTTTTTTTTTTTTAATATACAATTGAATGGATGATTTTTTGACATCAGAAAGCCAAAAACAGTCCTGAAACCATGCTACCACCACCATTTTCCATAGAACATGTGTCCTATGGAAGAGCTATGAAGATTGACTATGTACATGCAGACCACTGCACCCCTAGTCACTTTTCCCCATGCCTTAAAACATCATGCTTCTTTATCCCATAAGTAGCCCTAAATCCTGTCCTCAGGGAGATGGATCTGAGACTTGTTCTCCAATCTCCACACTCGTGGCCATCTTGTGAATAAACTCTTTCTCTTATGCAAAACATGTTGTTCCATGATTGGCATACTGCATGGTGCAGTACAGGTCTAGCTTGGTAAGGTGTTGTCCTTCAGGTCAGGGACAGGGATGTTCATGGGGATATTCTGTGCAGCTTCGGGGCTTGAGCAGACTAAGCATCTCTATCCCTTGCTGCTGGGGACATGTCTGTTCTTTCTACCTTAAGAATCCATGCCAAAGAACTATGACCCAGAGAATGCTCACTAACAAGTGGAGCAAAGATTGGCGGCGGCGGGGTGGTGGTGTTGAAATGTATCAGAGGGGAGGCATAACAAGGCTCCTCTAGGGTCATACTGTCCCACATGATAGATATTTAAATTAAAATTAATTACAATGAAAAACTCAGCTCCTCAGCTGCACTAGTGTCGACAGCCCACATGGCTAGGGTTCCCACAGCACACAGAACATTTCTATCATCACATTAAGTTCTACCAGGCAGTGCTTTCATGAATGCTGGGAATATTGCTTGGGTCTGTGTGGAGAGAAGCAGTTGTCACTCAGATCAATGATGATTCTTTTGCCACCGTGAGGGAGGAAAGGCCGTCTTACCCATTTGTCGTCAGGTGCTCTTCTCTCCCGTACAGACAAAACTCTAGGTCATGCCCCTTCAGCTCTGGCTGTTCCACACACTTTGAGTCATTTTCTGGACGGAAGTAGCCAAAATCACTGCAAAAGTCAACAGATAAGGTAGCTTTCAAAGTCACTGAAAAACAATAGCAATGGAGATTTTATGTGGAACAGTGGATGGCTAATATTCCAGTCAGGAACATTCCAGACTAGAAGTTATCAGCAGCTCAGGAAGGTCTGCCACAGCTCTCTCTGGCCCATGGTATGGTTTGGATTTTATCACGTGGTCCCCATATGGCCCATGTATTAAAGGCTTGGTCCCTGCTGTGGCACTATTGGGAGGTGGTGAAACCTTTAAAAGGTAGGGTCTAGTGGAAGTCTTTAGGTCACCAGGGATCCCAGTTCCTTCTTCCTCCTGTCTCTTTTACTTCTTGGCCACGGTGAGCAGTTTTGCTGTGCCATGCACTTCTACCATGAAGTGCTGCATTGCCACAGGCTCAAAACAATGGGGCCAACCTACCATGGACTTCATACACCTTTTTTCCCTAAGTTGATCTTCTCAGGTATTTGTTATAGTGATGGGACTGACTGACTAAGTCCACTAATCCCCAAGACTGGGGGTCCTGCAGACAGCTCGAGTACAGGGAAGAGACTGAGCAGTGGGGTCAGGACCCACACAACTAAGACCAAGATGACAAAGAGGAGGCCACAAAAGTAGCATCAGATCTAAATGCAGGATCATTCAGCAATTCTTTTTTCCTTCAATCATCATTACATAGTGCCCTTGGGGATATATGTCAAGTTTTTCCTGTCTTCCCTCTTAGCTTCTTAAATTGTCCTTGCCTTCAACATCATCACCCCCTTCTTGCCTTCATTCCATCCCATCTCCTTCCAGTGCCTTTCATCTGCTCCCATTTCTCTGTTTCTTCTAAAGAAATAATGTCCTGCCTATTCCCCACAGCTGACCCTCCACGAGTGTCCTTGTTCTTGGTCCCACTCTTTCTATACACGCTGGGCCCTTCCTTCATAGACAGTATAAGAGAGGACAATCTTTCTCACTCAAATGGTGACTTCTCCTTAGTCTAAATATGTCTCTACTCTAGAGTTTACTTCCTTAACCTTCTCGCCTTTACTAGTTCAGTTTATAAAAAGAATATTTTCAGTTGGCCATATTTTATTAATTTACTTTTTATTCCATGCATCTTGGTCTCAATACTCTCTGCAACCTTGAAAATGAGTATCTGAGGCTCCCCCAAGGCCTGCTACCATCCAACCCAGCAGAGCCCTCTCTGGTGTCATTCACTTTGGCCACCTGTCCTGTGGCATCCAACACACCATGTGCCCCTACCTACCATGACACCACTGCTTCCTCTTCTGTATTCCTAACCCATAAACACAGGCTTTTTCAAGGTTCTATACTTCACTTTTTTATTCTGTGTCTCTTTTTCCTCAGTGACCATAACTATTTTTGGCTACTACTAAACTTCCAGGTTTTCCTTCTCTCTTGGCTCTAATTTTACATTTCCAAGTGCCTGTTAGATATTGCCACTGAAATGTACTCCTGAACCCCAAAGGAATAATACGGTCAAAACATAGCATGCCTTCTCCTCTGCTAACACCCTCTTGTCACTTCACCATACTACCTTCCTTCCCACCATTTAAGTGGAAAATTTGGTCTAAACGTTCTCCACCTGGCCCCTTCTTACTTATCATGCTTGCTCTGACTTCCTCTCCCAGTCAGAGGGGGCACTATCATCCAGCACACCACTCCTTGGTCTAGCTGTTGGGTGTCTATGCTTACAGCAGTCCAGGGCTTTATCGACCACTTTCTTACCAGATATGCATAGTTAAATCCTACCATTTGTCAGTGCTCAGCTCAAATGCCGTCTCCTCAATAAAGCCTTCTGTGACCCATCTCCTTCCAGTTCCAGATGGTGTCTTCTCTCCCTTATTTACACCCTCTTAGCATTTACTACTTTCTGATTTGTGTCATGATTATGTACATCTTACCAGGAAACTGTATACAAGCCCTTCCATTAGCACTTTGTGTTGCCCTGCCCACAGCAGGCACTGAATGACTATTTAGGGAATATACAGATGCTGCTTGTACTTCAAGTGTTATCTGAAGAGTATTTAGGGGACAAGGCAGGGACAAAAGATGCAAAAACATGCCACCCCTCTTAATAGCAGGGGGAAATCTCAGGTAAGAATTTTAGGTAATCAACCCAAAATTTTAGGGAAACTATCCTCACTCATGTGAGGTCCAAGGTGTGGGCACTAGAGCTGTGATGCTGGCTTCATGTCTCACTTCTCAGGGCCAGTCAGGCACAACCTCTCATGAGGACAGTGCTGACTACAGTTAGTGCTTAATGTCAGCTGCTATCATTACCACTATATTACTATCAAATATAACATGCTCTCAAGGAGTTTGGGTTTGTTGGTGGAACCAAGCATCGTTAAAGATGGTAAGTGCTAGAATGCAGGTACTGCAGATGTCAAGATCAGGGAAAACTGGGAGAGGCTTTAAAGTGGTGCTATCTGAGCTACTTAAAAGCCAAGGAGGAACTCCCTTGATGTGGGGTCAACAGGGGAATGTGGACAGACTATTCAGGCAGAGAAGGCACCATGCACAACTACATGGAGCACTGCAAAATCATGGCAGACTTGGAAAACAGCAGCAGCTCAGGGAAAGGGCCTGGCATATGTGGAGTCAAAGATGGGACACAGCTTCCAGAGTCTCACAGGTCTGTCCCATTCTGACTCCACAACAAACTCTAGCCTGACTGCAACTCCAGAAGTGATCTGAGTGATGCTTTTCCTGTGGAAATGGAGACGGGAGGGCCCTTGACCATTCCACATTCAGATGTGAACCAGGGGAGAAGCTGTGTGGAGTCAGACCTGTATTTCCCTCAAACTTGCATTCTGTGGTTACCTGCGGTTCAACGGAAGACAGTGGGGGAGGAGGAGGACATGCCTGCTTCCTTGCCTTTGATCCAAGATCTTTAGGATCCATTTTTACCTCCTGTCAGCATCTACAGTTGTAGCAAGTTCCACTAGATTATTACCTGTGAGGTGAAGCTGTTCCTCCTTTGGGCCCTGGTTTACCTCTTTTAAACAACACAGGAACTCCTTGCCTTTTTATGAAAGCAACTAATCTTATGCCAGCCAGGTAACTAATTCTTTCACCCAGACAGTCCTGAATTCTAGGAAGTCTACCTTGATGGCCTCTAAACCTCAATGGGACATAAGGACCATGAACATATTGATGTTGCCTCTAGTCTCTCAGGACCAAAAAACATCTGTCTTTAGTCTTGCACGGATGCAAAACCTAGTGCCCTACCTGCTGCACTCAAACCGTCAGGCTGCTCTTTAAAGTCCAATTCCTCTTTGCTCCTGTACCACTTTCCTTGGTGTTTTTCTTGCCATTTTCTATACATTGTTTTGTTTTATTCTCTTCCTTTTTATATAACTTTTCTTCTTCCCACCATTGCCAAGTTGGGAATTCTGGGGTGCTTGCTGGTTCTGCCCAATGATTAACTGTCCAGTATGATAATATTATCTGTCCAATTATTATCAAGTTTGGTTCCCTCTCTCTGTGCCTCAATTTCCTTGATAAGAAGCAGCAGTTCTCCACTCTTGGGGAAAAAAGATTTCAGTATTTTTTAGCCCTATAAGACAACTGTCTTTCACCTCCTCCTACACGGGACAGGGGCTGACAGAGGGATCTGAGGAGTGCTGATACCAGAGGAAGTCCTCCAAGGAACAGGGACAGATGGATGGCTGCTTGGTTACAACATAGTCTCGACCATTCTGACAGACAGACGACTTGCGCAGCCGTAGGTACTGTTCCTTATAGCCCAAAATGCAGCCATCTTCATAATCCTCAGGGTCTGTGGAGTGTGCCAGCCATATGGTATAGTCCTTCTCTTCACCTAAAGGACAGACAGATGGTTCAGGAAGCTGCATTGCACAAGGTCACCAATGGGAGGCAGCTGCCAGGCTATGGGAAGAATGAGGGAGGGAAGGCAGGAATGTCTGCCTCAATTTATTACTCCAATTAGGAATTACAAACAAAAAGTTACATTAGTCTATAGCCTACTAGCAATTGCATTCTTGCATGCCAAAAGAGGATTCTTTCCATCTCATCATCCTTTCAAGAATTAGGAAAAACTTTATTTGTTTTGAAGTGGGAAGCTGGACAAGGGAGCTCTAGAGTTCCTTCCAAACTAAGAGGCTGCTGTCTGTCTTGCTCACCTATGCCCTCAGTCTGCAGGAGCTGTCAGAAGTGAGTAACCAGAAGTTTTTCACTCCTGGGACTCTGCTCAGAATAAAATACTGAACAGCCTAAAGCACAGGTTTGATTTTACTAAATTAGTTTGCTTTGAACAGAAAGGAAAATAGCCTCTTTCTAGACTTCTATCTCCAGATGATTGGCTCTCAGATGAGGACTGCTGACAGCAATATTTCTGGCTCAGTATTTCATATCATCCACTCCTGGAAAACAACTCTAAGGCTGCAACCTAAAGACTGTGGATTAGGTTTTTATCCTTCAGGATATGAAGACCAGGACAGAGTCTGTTAGAGAGCAGGTGCTTAACAAATCTCTTAATGACGCTAAACTTTAGGGATAACCGTTTGGATCACCTGCTACGGAGAAAACTACTAAGCCAGCTCTTTTACAGTCTCTTTAATGAATTTAGATGATAATGGCCCTCCGGGTTTAAATCACATTTAAACACCCTGTAGAAAAGTTAAGTAGGGCTGGGTTTGTGGCTCAGGGGTGGAGCACTTGCCTGGCATGTGTAAGACACTGGTTCAATCCTCAGCACCACAGAACAAACAAATAAGTAAATTATTGTGTCCATCTAAAACTAAAAACATACTTCAAAAACAAAAGTTAAGTAAAGTCCAAACCAAGAGCCCTGCTTCCTCAGAAGTCATCGAATTAAATAATACTCTGAAGAAATGGACTTATAACCCAGTCTAATAGGACCAAAATCCAACTAGAAGGTTTTGAAACTTTAAGTCTTTGATAGTGTTACACCAGCGTGTGACTACAGGTTGCCTTTCCTCCAGTGTTTTCTTTTATCTTTCATATTTCTTATCATAGCTTGGGTTTGGAATCTTTGGCACTGGGTCTAGGTCTGCTTGTGACACTTTGGGAACACTGTGCACTGGATTTTGTCAATATTTTTCTGAAATCATTTTCTGGGCCTCACCATGTCTTCTAGTGTGAAGTCACAGAATGCTGAATAGGTCAGTGTGGGCTTCACACTTGCCTACTGGCCATTCCAGTACCTCACCTGACATTTGAGCCAAAGGTCGTTGCATGAAAACTCTCACTTCAACATGTTGAGAAGTGACACCACCAATTATCTTGCAAACATTTTCCTCTAAGATTTTCTCTTTATAGTCCTACTGCATTTGACTAATCAAGGGTGGAAACCCCTGAAACGTCAATGAAATAATGTTTGTCACACACACGCATGTACTATTCTTATAAGCCAGAAAAAAAAAAAAAAAGCTCATTAAAGGTACAGGAGATCTCTTCTCCAGTACAAAGCCACACTATCCTAGACAGTAGCCGAACCAAATGTGGCTGGCTGGTTTGAACTGAAATTCACTAGAAGTATAGTATTAACTGTACACTGGATTGCAAAGACTTGGAAGAAACGTAAAATAAATCAGCAATTTTTAACATAGCTTAAATTGATGATAATGTTTTGATATATGAAAATAATCCTATCATCAAAATGCATTTCACCTTTCTTTTTATATTTTTTAGTTGTAGTTGGACACAATAGCTCTTTATTTATTTATTTATTTTTATATGATGTTGAGGATCGAACCCAGGACCTTGCACATGCTAGGTGCGCACTCTACCACTGAGCCACAACCCCAGCCCATCTTTTTACTTCATAATGTAGCTAACAGGATCATTTAAATTACATATGTTGCCCTCATATTTCTCATGGACAGTGCTAGTCCCAAGAAGGAAACTGCTTTTCTAATGATTCCATTGCTTGATTAACCATGTGGAGCATCCTCCAAGATCCTTTCACACACACACACATTTGCTTATCCCAACTAAAAGACATAAAGCTGAAGAAGGTATTATTTAGGAAAAAGGCTGACATATTTCAGGTAGAAACTGTCAAAGGAGACACTTACAGTTCCTTTCAAGGATATCTTTAAAATCAATGGTGTAGGAGACCCATTGGCGGGTTAGTAAAGATTCTGTGAACCCCCAAATGCTGATATTCATAGACCTGGCTCCAGGTTCTGAAGCCAGGCCGGTGAAATAGATGGGCTCCTTGGTGAACATGTAGGTTTGCCAGCATTGACCTTCATCTGTGGAGAACCTGAAATCACAATTAGAGAAAGATCATGACAGAGGACCAACTTATAAAGGGATCCCCAACCAGAAGAAACCTTTGTATTTTAGGAGCTGGCTTACTGGCTGACAGTCACTTTCATTTTTAATGCCCACAGTTAACAGAGTAGAGAAAAGGATTCAGACAGAAGTAAATATCTTTACAAAAATTCTTTCATAGGCAAGACAGGGTAGTGACCAGGTGAGAATGGGCTTCTAAATTAATCATGTCAAATTATCTTACAAAAACTTGTACTTAGAAAGTCATTTCCAATTCAGAGTGCTTGAACATTTCCATATTTTTGTGGTGAGATTTTTTTTTTTATTTTAATGACAAAATGTGTTACTACAGGGAGTCAGAAGAAAAAACAATGCCATTTAGTCCGAGTTGTTCTAATCATAAGCCCTTCTAGAAACTTCTGTACAGTTCTGTAGAATGCAAACATTTGAATCAGGGTCCATGCCTTTTCCCCTTGATAAACTGAAGAACATTCCCACCGTTGCCCTGTAAGCAGATAGTGTGTGTGGAGTTGAGCTCATGCATACTTAATCACATTGATAGGACGGTTGCTGTGCTCAATGGCCACAATGATGCCTCCAGAATCCAAGATGGTATAATAGTGGGGTCCATTCAGCATCTTCGCCCAGGAGTAACCCCCATCGTCTGAGATGTACACATCTGGGACCATCACCGAGATGGCATCTCCCACGTTACCTGCAACATAATCCACTGTCTCATCAGCACAAATTGGCAATGAAACAGAGACGGATTTACTGACAAGGGAATTGGAATAAATATATTCTGATGATTTCCCAGCAGGCTTCTTGCAGTAGAAAAGAAGGCTATCAAAACTTGAGAAAGGAAGTTGTGTTGCTCCCTCAGTGGGCAGTCTATGAAAAGCCAAAATTGTTATAATGCAAGAAATGCTACCAAAGGAATACAAAAATCATCTGCAGTGGGCTTTGTTTTGTGTTTTAAATCAGGCTCAAAGGGCTCTGGCTGAGTTCAGAGTGCTCAGCTACTTCAGTTTGTGGGGTGCAGGGAGAGCTCCTTACCATGAGCAATGACTATGCCTACGGCGTTAGCCTCTGAGAGTGGTGCCATCGGGACGTTTAGTTTCTGAGAGATGCTATAGGAAGCATGAATATGAAGGCTGCACTGTGAAAAGAAACCAAGCTTATATTAAAACCAAAGGTTTGATACCCTTGCTCATCTCACAGATGCCTCATGAAGCTTAAAACTTAATTCAGACCTTGGTGGGGTGATCTTTTTTTAAAAAAAATTGTGGTAAAATACACATTTCATACAATTTACCATCTAAACTTTCATTTAAGTGTACAGTTCAGGAGTGTTAAATATATTCTCACTTTAGTGCAACCAATCTTTAGAACTTTTTCATTGTGTAATACTGAAACTATCACCTTTAAGCCCTACTCTACATTTCTGACTCCCTGCAGCCCTGGAAAGCACTAGTCTACTTTCTCAGCCTCATAGCAGTCATGCTGGCCCCTAACTAATGGCCAGCACATCTGTCTACTCTGTTTTCATTCAGCATTTTAACAAAACAAATTGTTAGCCTTCAGTTTTGTTCTTTAATAGACAAACAATCCATCGTATCTTGACCTTCCTGCAAGTTGTTATTTTCCAAATTCTACGTTTATTCCATTACTCTCACTCCAAACTTTGTATCTTAAGTTGCACACATCTAGTACAAAACTCCATTATTCAGAAGCTGAGCCCTGGGCACAGCAGATCAGAACAGCTGCTTTTCTCCAAGAGCGGAAACAAACCTCTTTTTTGTTCTTTGCGGTGGCATCACACTGGCTGTTTTCAGGCTTCCGCAGGTGCTTCCACCTTCCTCCTTGGTCGAAAGTGATCATGGTCTGAATGGAATTATCTGAACGGGGAAAGAATGATCATAAGTCCAGCACACTGGAAGCACCCAAGGGAAGTTAGTTTACCACTGCCTAACTCCCCTGAGGCCACATATCACAGTTCTAACCCTGAAGTCCCACAAAGCTTACAGAATGGCAGTGTTGATGAGTGACCAAGCAGCACTCTAACTATGAGATCTGAAGAAAGATCAGTACCTGAACAGCACTCAATTTATTCCAGAAATAATCTGGGGCTGACATCATCGAGAAAGGTCACTTTTATGCTATAGTTAGGGTGTTAAATGTCCCCCCATCTCCAAGGCCCATATGTTAAAGGTAGGCTACCAAACCATGGAACTATTGGGAGATGGTGGAAGCTATAAGATGTGGGGCTTCAGGGAGAAAGCTGTCATTGGAAATATGCCCTTGAAGGTGACATTAGGGCCCTAATCTCTTCTTCTTCCTCTGTTGGAAGTAAAGGGGTTTCCTACACCACATGCTCCCACTATGATGTGCCAACACAGGCTCAAAAACAATGGAGATAACTGACCATAAATTGAAACCTTTAAAACTGTGAGCCAAAACAAATCTTTTCTCTCTAAAAGTTGATTACCTTAGGTGTTTTGTCACAGTGATGTAAAGTTAACTAACACATTTTAACTCCTGAACCAACATAATTGGCTGATATCTATACTCTTCCCTTTTCTGCTGCCTTAGAAAGAAGAAAAATCTACCACGGGAAGGCATCTTAATTTTTCTTCACACAAGGCCATGACACCAGGCTTATCTTAGGGATTCTCAAGGTTTGAATATGGTGCTTAAATATTATTAATAATCCCTAATAATTGTCTCTCCACTATCCCTCTTACACCTTTTTCTTTTTTCCTTATAATTCCTCCCTTGTCCTCTATTTTCAATATTATAAACTGTTACAATTTAATCCAGACATAATATGCTTGAAGTTTTCTGAGGAATATCAAATAGAAAAGAAAGTGACAGAAGATTCACTTATTCAGCAAACATTTGTGTATTCACTATGTGAAAAATATTGCAAGCCTTTGGGAATATATTAATGATCAAAACAGACAAAAAGTTTCATGAGATATACATTTCTACTAGAGGGAGACAAATACTAGACATAGTAAATAATCGTACAGTATGTTGTAAAAAAAAGTGCTATAGAAAACATGCCACAGCTAAAGGTTGATTGGGAGTGAGCGGGGTGGCAGGGCAGACTGGAATTTAAAATAAGATAGTCAGGGAAGGGTTCACTCAGAAAGTAACACAAGAACCTTTAGCAATTTAGCAAAACCCTGTCTCCAAGTAAAAGGACCAGGAAAGTGGCTCAGTGGGTAAGTGTCCCTGGGTTCAATCCCTAGAATACAAAACAAGGACTGAGCAAAGATTTAAGGGAGAAATGCTCAGAGCAAATCTGTAATCTGACTGTGTGTATATTTTAGAATGGACAGGGGCCAGTGTGAGTGGTGCAGAGCAAATGAAAGAGGGAGAACTGGAGGTGAGGTCAGGGAGGAGATGAGAGCCACTGTCTCTTAGGACCTGGTAAGCCACTGCGAGGAGTTTACAAGAGAAAACAAAGAGCCTGCATCTTCTACCAGAAAATACATAAATAAAACTTTAAAAGCCTTTGTACTCGGGAGTAATATGTTTATTTGCATAACTGAACCTTGGTAAAGGTGAACCTTGTAGAGCCCTGGAGTAAAACATTAGAAGAATCTTGGCTGGTTATTGCTAAGCCCTTTACAAGAAGAACAGAAGTGGCTCAAATTAAGGCTTGTTGGTCTAAACCTTCCAATATGGAAGACTCACTTTATAAACTAAACAACATAGACTCCAAAGCATCTTTCTTCCTACTTGCCACTGCTTTGCTCTCTCCTAGTTCTATTTACAACTTACTTAAAATGGGGAGGCAAAATTTACATGGGTAGGCTTGTTGGCTAGGCAAGCACATTATAACCTGGGACCACCAAATCCTATCACATTCAGCAGAAGGAGCTGCAGGAGCAGAATAACTGCACCAGGACTTACCTTCTGAGAGCGTGCTTGTTATGTAGACCCCGCGGAGGGAGGTCACATTCGTGAAGTCGGTCTCTCCACCTGTGGTAGTGTAGAGATGTCGATCCAAAGACTTGGAGTACACAATGCCCCGATCATCAGAGGTAAAGATTGTGCCAAATCCAGTATCTAAAATAGGTGGAAAAAAACAAACAAACCCATTAAGTCTCAGGAGGAAACAGAAAAACAATAGTCTAGTCATATACAACTACCTGACTGATCCAGTAGTCAGGCAATTTGCCAATTCTCTCTCTGCACAACAGAGACGCAGACCTAGAGAGCTAATTAGGTTTGATGCTCAAGATCTTCATGATCAACTTTAGTTTTAGTACTCTGCTAAGTATCTGGAATTTGAGAATGCTGAGTTTATTGAATGACTTAATCAGATTATATAGAGAAGTTCTTCCCAGAAGTATCACAGTCAGTGACACTGTATTTGGTTCATATTTTACACATTTCTAAATCTTTAATACTCCAGAACAATGTTTCTCAAACTATATGGGATGAAGGATCAGTTTCTAAATTTTCACTGTCACAAACTGATGTTTTTGTTAAATATAACAGAAAACAATCACTAGAAAAGTGAAATAGACAAAAATAAGCTCCCAATTTTCTTTTATCATTAGCAAACAGACATAAAATGACTTTGTTAAATGGCTGTAAGACATTCTGAATGTTTCTAGTACTTACCTGGTAACAGAAGGTTTGCAAATCAGTAAGAGCTGAACTACTCTGCTCCAGAACACCTGAACATTCAAACTACAATAAACCACCAAAACAAATGGCCTTTTTAAAAGGCAAGATGTTACCTCTAGGACAGAGTAGTCAGTTAGGAAAAGTCAGCATGTAAAAAGGAAACCAGCTCAAAGCTTATATCTGTACACATTCAGGATGGGCTATAAAAATGCTCTTACCTCCAGGTTCATCTACATGCATGAATACCATGTCATCATTCGCTGCCAGAATAGAATAGAACTGTTCCTGACCCACAGAGGGAAGCTGGGCCATGCTCCATGTGTCCCCTTGATCTGTTGACACATGGATCCTTCTTGTTGTATCCTGGAATAAATATGCCAATATCTATCTTTTAAATTTTCTGTCACGATGCCATGTGCATAGACGTGAACAGGAACATTTTTTAATAATTATGATAATTTACTTCCTCAACTGCAATGAATGATCATAGTACCAATTACCAAAGCAATTTCTAACCCCTTCTAGCCAATGGGAAAATCCATTCTAAGTAAGGTTATCTTGCTTTTGCTTTGGCTCTTTCACTCTGGCATGATTTCCCAATTTCGGATATTCTATATCCTTCAAAAGAGCTAAGGGTTGGATGGGACTATCAATTGGCTCTATAGCCATTTGGTTATACTTGCTCAAATAATTCTTAAAATGATGATTACTACATAAAAGTTTGGTCCCTTTGAAGGGCTGGGGATATAGCTCATGGTAGAAGGCTTGCTTAGCATGCACAAGGCTCTGGGGCCCTGGGTTTGATCCCCAGTACCTATCCTCAGTACACACAACACACACAGTCCCTTTGAGATAGTCTTAGCATAACCCAAAGAATTAGATAATTAAGAATGTAGAAAATGGAGATGAAACCCATGCTTGGGAGATCACAGGGAAGTCAAGATGGGACATGCTTTTAAGGAGCTGTCTCAGAATAGCCACGTAATGAAAGGAACATGTATGGGCTGGAAAGAGGCCAAGGAGGGTCAAGAATTACTATAAGGAAACTAGCCACAGAGTATTCACCTGGTGAAGGAGTCTGTTAAGAAGGTAATTCAAGCCTCTCTGATAAATAGCTTAAAATAACTAGTAGATTCAATGAGCCATGGCATGAGAATTAAGCTCCAGGCCTCTATATTGTTAAATACTTTTTAAAGTTCAGTGATAAGTACATTTAACTTATTTGACTTACACTGAGATGTCTAATTACTTTGAATCCTATTCTCATTGTCACATATAGAAACTAGAGTTACAAAGCATATAGCAGAATTTTAATTCTGTAAATAGCAGCACAGGAATCTAAGAAGGCTACTGCTGGAATCTGACAGTTGATTTCCACCAGGGTTCTACCACTGAGTGACCCTAGACAAGTTGCTCAATTTTTTCACCTATAAATTTGAGATAAGAGTATTAGCTCATAGGATTATTGAGGAATTATTACAAAATTGCTCAAGTTATCTGTACTTACTATGTCAACTTCCCCATCTCTAGCTATCTCTGAAGTGAACTGAATCAGTCTTTTAACCTTACTAGTCCAACGAAACTACTTTTGTCAAGGTCACCAACAACCCATTTTGCCAACTCAAGTGGGAAATTCTCAGCATTCATCTAACTTGATACATCACTTGAATTTAACAAAGCTGATAACTTCCTTCCCCTGAAACACTTTCTTTCACACTATCCTGACTCTCCCCACCTTACTGGTCCCTCCCTCCCAGTCCTCACTGCTAGATTCTTCCTCTTTCCAACCTTCAGTATGGGGATGCTTGGGCTAACTCAGTCCTCCCATCTCTTCTCTACTTACTCATTCCTCCAGAAGGGATATTCTAGTCACATGGCTTTAAATATCATAGAATTTTAGGTGATTCATGCTTACTTGACATTTCTACCTAGATATCTAATGGGCATATCATACCAAAACTGAGTTCTCCCACAGACCTACTCTTTCTGTAGTTTTGGCCATCTCAGAAAATGGCACTGCCATTCATCCAACTGCTCAGGCCAACTCTAAAGTTATCCTTGGTTCCACTTATTGTCTCAAAATACACATCTAATTCATCAGCAAGTCTTATTAGCAATATATTTAAAAAATATATCCACAGTCTCACTGCTTCTCTCCTCACCCACAGTTAACAGCCTGTTCCTAGCTATCACTCTTGCCTCCTCCCCACACACAGAATACATGTGTGCTACCCTGCACATATATATGCTCACATCATTCTCTCACACACAACCCTTTTGCAACTCCTCAGCACATGAAGAGTAAAAAACAAAACAGTGTCTTCACTGTGACCTAGAAAGGCCCATATGATCTGGCTACTGGCTCCCCTCTGACCCATTCCCACACACTCTGGGCACACATTCCCCTGGGCCACACTGCTCTCTGCCCCTTTTCTTCAATAGATGGAGCATGCTCCAGCCTGATGGTCTGTCCCCACACATACTGTTCCTCCCCTTCTCCTCCCAGATGTCTGTATAGTCCTGTGCTCACACATTCAGATCCTAGCCAGCCCCCCTTGACCACCCAGTATGCAACACTGCCTTGTTTCCTGCTGCTGTGTCCTTACTCTGCTTTAGACTGTTTTGCAGATTTAATTAACCCAATACACTTATTTGCTTAGTATTTGTTTCCCCACTTGAATATAAGTTCTGAGAGCAGGAAATTGATCTATTTTGTTCACTGCTATATTCCTAAGACCTAGAGTAGAACCTAGAACATTGTAGATATTCAACTGATGTTACTTATTTTTATTTTATTACTATTATTGAATGGTATTTTGTTACCATGATTAAGTAGATGGCTTTTTTTTTTTTCCAGATATCCACGTCTGAATAAAGTTCAAACACTGATCTATATATCCCCCAAAACAATACCAAAATTCATATGGTAACAAAAGACCAAAGTGCAGAGCAGCCCATGAGGGGGATCAATCAGTCTCTGTAAACAGAATCACCCCAAACTTTATAGGGATATTAAATATTGCAAAAATAAGAAACTCTGTTGGTACTAAGCAGTAAATGGATCTAGGAGAGGCATATTTGCAGAAATGTCAGACCTCAAAGTGAAAAGGCAATACCCACCTTATCAGCCATCACAGAGGCAAAAAGGAAACGTCCCCCAAGACCAAATGAGTAGATTTTCACACCAATGGTTTTGAAGCTTTTTCCCAAGTCTGAAGTTCTCCATAATTCCAGTGCCCCAAGATCAGCTTCTTAAACAAGACAAAATATTAATTAAACTTTCATTTACTGATGAGCCCAGATCAAAACAGCTGCTTTAGAATTGCTCTTAATTTAATAACAAAGTATTCTAAATCCTATGCATGCTAATTAAGTAATAACACAAACAGGATACAGCATCAGGTTCAGGGAATTCACATTTGGGTTTTATTTTGTATGTGAAATGTTTTATGCTGGATGGAAAGATAGAATTTTCTTAATTCCTATACAATATCACATAAAAACATCACAGCCACAGCATCCTGCTCTTCTTTCTCCTCCTTGTTCTCCTCCTCCTCCCCCTTTTCAGTGCTAGGAATTGAACCCAGGCCTTGCACAAGCTGGGCAAACATTCTACCACTGAACTAGATCCCCAGCCCTTTTTATTGATTTGTTTGTTTCTGTTTTATTTTGTTTGTGGTATTGAGGATTGAACCCAAGACCTTGCACATGGCGAGGCAAGTACTCTAACACTGAGGTACACCCCCAATGCTTTTTATTTTTTATTTTGAAACAAGTCTTTCTAAGTTGCCCAGGCTGTCCTTGAACTTGTGATCCTCCTGCCTCAGCCTCCCTGTAGCTGGGATTACAGGTGTGAGCTACCATGCCAGGCCATTCCATGTTCTTTTGCAGAAATCATGATGCATTTCAATTTGCTATTGTTTATAGCCTAATATTTGCTTTATATAAATACACTGCTAAAATTAAGTATACTATCTCCATGTTCAGCCTATTCATGAACACACACACAGGGATGCATGCTGCTGGGGTCTGAATCCAGGACCTAGTGCATCTAGGCAAGTGCTCTACCACTGACTATTACCCCCAGTCCTAGCCTACATTTTTATTTGACATGGGCACAGAATAGTAATTTGGTTGTACTTTCAAGATTTTAAAAATCACTAACAGGTCTCTTTAGCTATCAAAATTTCAGGAGAATGGAATAGTCTTGTTTCTATCTCACACAATCCAGAATATTCTACCATGAATGGATACCAGGACACCCTTTGTGGAACTAAAACATACTTACTGCAGGAGACATTTGCATAGGTAGTAAAGAAGATGGTGTTCTCTGACCCCCTATATAAGGCAAAGACAGGGGAGAAAAAAGGGTTAAGGCTGCTGATGGGCTATATCAACCTTAGTCACAAAGCCCATGGCAAGTCTAGTAAATGTCATCCACAGGCACCAACTGACAGCCTTCTCTGCTACTGTGCACCCATTTCTCCTGTGGTCTACCAAGATCCTTAGGGCCTTGCCCCATGTTTCTCCTAGACCATTATGGGGGCGCATTCAGGCAGCCAAAGTAATCTGTTTAAACTCTCCAAATTTGCCTCTTCTGTCATACTGTTTCCCCCGTAAAATGCTTTTCTCTCACATAACCAAACTGTACCCTCACAAACTCAATCTTAAAAATCTAGCTCTCCTATGAAGCGTTCTTGTCATTCTAACTGGAAGGCTTCTTTGATGCAAGCTTCTAGAGCAGTGATTTCTCAATCAGGGTCTATTGTAGCATAATATTTGCTTTACATGAATACACTGCTAAAATTAGACATTTGGCAAAGTCTGGAGACATTTTTGGTTGTCACAACTGGGGTGGAGGGTGGGGTGGGCAGGAGTTGTTACTAACATTTAGCAGGTACAGGCCAGGGGGGCCACTGCACATCTTATAATGGAGCAGAGCCCTCAATAAGGAATTATCCAGCCCAAAATGTCACCAGTGACACACTTGAGAAACTGCCCTCCGTATCAGCCACTTGACATTCACTGTCTCCCAGTTGGCTATGTTAATAGCACGGTGTGTGCCTCATATCTCTCCTTCATACTCATTGGTTTCTTCAGGTCAGGTACTAAATTTTATGCTTTTATTTCCTCTCAGAATCCAGTTTGATGATTTGTATGAGCTAACTAATTTAGTTCTTTCATTTCAAATAGACAACTAGGTCAGAGGTTGAGTTACTTAAAATGTAACTTGCAAAAGGAGTTTGCAGGGAACTAGATTCAGACCCTAATGTTACTTAGAGATGACTACCAGCAAAAGTTGCTGGGTTTGAGCCTGTTGTCTCAGGACTTCAGGTTGTAAACTCCTAGACAGCAAACATCTAAAAGGTGAGTATCTGTTATAATATATTTAGAGTCAAACAAAGTAATGAATTATAAAAGTGAATAACCTTGCATAGAATTCAAAATATCATTTTAACGGAACTTTCTGATTTTAAAGATGAATTCTAATGATCAAATTTTCTATACTCTTAAACATGTGCTACATTTCTAAATCCAACAGAATTGAAAACATTTGTTAACTTAATTCCCTTAAAAATCACTTCATTCCTGACTACATCTAATATGGTACAAGCAAAATTCATTAAAATGCATTAAATGAGAGCAAATGTGGTATGTATACCACAGTGTTGCTGTCAAAACCTCACTGAATGAGCATTTCTGGAAAAGGTCCACTTTTTTAAGTTTTAATTAATTTTGGTAGACATTTCAAATGTGTATTACACATTTTCCTGATTGCCTAAGTAGAGTACATTAAACTCTTTCTTGGGATTATAGTTCATCATTAGGAACATCAATCATATCAAACCATCATACAGTGTCCCCATTAGAAGTTACTGAAGTCTGTATCCTTTCTTGATCCAGCAATGAATAATTTCATACTGTTACAAGCTCTAAGTTTTGTCTGTTCTCTTATAGTTTTTATGCCTCCTTCCAGCTCTCAGGCTATAATTCTAATGCTGTCATGTGCTTGTTGCCAGCAGCCACTAGCTCATCTCTGGCAGCAATCTGCTACAAACTGGGAAAACAGATTAACAATTTTGTTGAAATTAGTCAAAGGAAAAAAAGAGAGACACTCTCAACAAGAGTCTGAGCCTAATCAGAATTTTGGAGGTATGAAGGCTGTTAGTTAACTCTTTCCTTTTTTTTTTTTAGTTGTTGATGGACCTTCATTTATTTACATGCGGTGCTGAGAATTGAACCCAGTGCATCATATATGCTAGGCAAGCACTCTACCACTGAGCCATCACCCCAGCCCTGTTAATTCAACTCTTTCTCAACCACCCCCAACATTCCCCAAACAAATATTTTGCAAAGTAAAAACAAAAGCCCAGGGAGGTTAAGTCACTGTCTAGCAGCAGAGCCAGGTTGGAACCAAGGTGACTTGACTCTCAAATAAGAGCTCCCTCAACCTCGACATCTCTATGCAGGCACCTGATGGGAGCATTGCATCCTGCCAAGAGAAGTGAGTACATTCTAGTGAATGGACAGTGTGCCTTTCACAGTCTGAAAGCTCGTTCAGCTTTCTTCCTGATTACTTACTACGTTCTACATAACTAAAATGAATTCCTAGACAAGGGAGCGTAAATCTGGGTGCCGAGAAGCATTTATCCCCAAACTAAAGTTGTCACAAGATGCAGAATAAATCCTTTGCAGGCAGAAGCTACTCAATCACGTGCTTTGTTTATATTCTAACATTTAGTCAGACTAAGTCTTCTTTTCCAGCACAATAGAAGTTCTTCCAGGTTGAGGTCTGTGTCATACCCTTTTCTCCCTTATGGCACCCTGAAGAGTACTTGGCACATAGTAAGTGCTCAATATTTATTCATGTGACTTTTGGCAGCATTATCAGAAAAGGTTTAGGGCTATGCACAGATGGAATCTTCTGTTACTCACCATTTGGCCAAACACACTGATTTGTGGATTTCTTCCCATTTTCCCCCAAAATTCTTGGACACCCACAGGCCATTCTGAAAGATTATAAATGACTTATCAAAATTCCAGCTTTATCCTGTGCAGCTGCTTGTATGACTTTTAATAATTCATATCTGATCATACAGGACAGTAAACACACACTCTGAGGCTCCACCAGAGCTCCCTGAGCTTCACAGATACATACATGGCTCATCTGGGCTCCTTCAGGGTCTTGGGAGTTCAGAATAACAAATACATATGAAGCTCCCACTGGATGTTACATAAGGGATACAAAGATGAATAAGACCCACTCCCTACTCTCAAGGAGCTCACAAGGGGCATAGATAAGAAGGTCAATGCCAGGTGGTAAATGACATGGAAACAGCCTAGTGTAGAAGTGGGGAGGGGAGGAACACTGCAACAGAGAGTTTCCTGAAGAGGAGAGTCGCATCCACTCTGAAATGAACAGTATAACCAAAATAAGGCACACATGGAGATGAGATGCTGCTGCACAAAGCTAGATCAGTCTTGCAAAGGCAAGGAGGTACTAAAGCACTGCAACACGTGTAGGAAGCTCAAAGCCATTGAACATCAACTTGCATAGGTGAGGAAATGCAGAGCTAATGCTCTGAAGAAAGGTGAGGCAAGCTCACGGAGAGCCTCCTTGTAGGTCAGGCACTGTTAAGTGAGGTGCTCTCCTCAGGAGGAAGACTCTACAGTTTCCCTTTCTTAAGTGGCATACTTGGATGAGAATGGGAAAGATGGATTTCAGAAGGTCCCAACTGAAAGTAGGACATGTGATAAATAACTGTCACATTAATTAATTATTTTATTTTTTAATTTTTAATTTTTTTTATTTTTTAATGTTTATTTTTTAGTTTTTGGCGGACACAACATCTTTGTTTGTATATGGTGCTGAGGATTGAACCTGGGCCGCACGTATGCCAGGCGAGCCTGCTACTACTTGAGCCACATCCCCAGCCCAACTGTCACATTAATTTAATTAAGAGTTAATAGGGGGGCTGGGGCTGGGGCTGAGAGGTAGCACACTTGCCTGGCATGTGTGAGGCACTGGGTTCAATTCTTAGCATCACATATAAATAAATAAAATAAAGGTCTATCAACAACTAAAAAAAAAAGAGTTAATGAGGGCGGCTGGGCATGTCTATAATCCCAGCAGCTCAGGAGGCTGAGGCAGGAGGATCAAGAGTTCAAAGCCAGCCTCAGCAAAAATGAGGTGCTAAGTAACTCAGTGAGACCCTATCTCTAAATAAAATCTAAAATAGGGCTGGAGACGTGGCTCCGTGGTCAAGTGCCCCTGAGTTCAATCCCTTGTATCAAAAAAAAAAAAAAGTTAATGAGGATTTCAACCATAGCCTTGAGGAATAGGACCAGTAGGAGTTCAGAAGCTAGAATGGAACTAGATGACTTTTCCTGTAGGGTAGTACAGGTATGGGTGTGTATGTGGGTATATGTGGGTGTCCTTAAGCACATATTATCTCAAAGTCAATCACTTTGGGTTTGGGGTTGGGGTCTAGAATGCATTGTTGTATCATTAACTAGCATAAGGATTAAGGGAAGAAGAGCACACCTGAGAGAAGGACATGGAAGAAGTTCAGTTTTGGATTGAGTTTGAGGTATCTGTGTAACATACAGCTAGAGATACCAAGGAGGCAGCAAGATAGGACTCTGAGGCCCTACAGGGAAGCCAGGGCTAGAGATAAGTAATAGTTAAACTGTAAAAGTGGCAGAGATTACTACTCAGAGCAAAATGAGCAGGGGGCATTTAAGGGTAGTTGAAAGGTGTTTAAGACCAACAAGGAATGACCAGAAAGGTAAACAAAGGGAATGATGTCACAGAACCAAGCCAGTGGGATTCCCCAAAGGAGGGATGGCCAATACTTTGAAATGCAGCAGACTCAATAATATGAAGACTGACAATGTCAGTTATATTGACAACGTGAGTTAATTGAGCTCACCTTCAGTGGAGATAGGACAGAGATGTTCTGGTACAGATGAAACTGAATGGGGCTGATCTAGACAGAGTTAATCTTCTGTGCTCCCCCACCCTCACCCACCATTCTTCAACGTCCCCCTTCCTTTGGTAATAATCACCTCATAGCATTTCTAATTTACCCTTAATTGGAAGAAATTCCAGGCAAAAATACAGATTGTTTCTGTCCCTTTTTGAGGATTGCTTTTTTTTTCTTTTTTTTCTTTTTAATGTGCTTGAGATACTTGGAGATAAGAGGGTCAAAGGGGAGATCCATTGTTCTGTCTATTTTCATGGAGGTCTGTTAGCTCCATTTAATTTCTCTAAGGTCTGAAGCACCCCAGAAAGCCCTTCCTCTGGCCTCCATCAGCTAAGTATAAATAAGACCCTGTTGGAGCACCTCTCAGCCTCATCTCTACTCAAACATCTCCCCACGAAAGACTCAGCACCTGGACCTCTCTTCCTGGCCCTTCATCCTCTCCATGTCACCTTTGCCCTGCCTGCCTAGTCCACAGTTGGTTGTCTTGTTTCTGCCCCAGAATAGTCAGCACAACAATGGCTCTTAAATTTTAGAGTGCAGGCCCTGCTGGGGAGCTAGATAAAAACATGAGCCACTGCAAGCAAAAGTCACAGGTTTCTTGTATCTGAGGCTTAGGGATTCGCATCTTTAACCCACTTGTCAGATGCTCCCATCGGATGCTGCTGCTCAGTAGAGTATACCAAGCCTACTTATACCATATACACTCTACTTATATACCATGTAAGTCTACTTACATACCCTATATACATACTTATATACAAGATATACTTATATAATCAGTAGACTATACCAAGTCTACTTATAGACATATACACTTATAAGGAAAGTCACATAAGCGTAAAGTGTAATTTTGACCATCATAGTCTGGCCACTCAGCCACTTGGCACCCTCAACTCCAGGTCTGGAGACTGGTCTTCCATGACAGCAAGAGCTGAATGTGTTCTTCAAGGAACTTTCAGAAGACAGATGGGTCAATGAGTGAGGGACACTGGTTTCTGGGGATAGTATAGGAATGTGGTAGGGGGCTCAGGGAGTTGAGGATTTGGATATTTAATACATGAAATGTCAAAGGCAGAAATCAATACATAACCAAAGAATTAGCAAAAAAGAAAAAAATATAAAAAGATGTGGTTTGGTCACCAGAAAGGAACAATAAAAATACTAGGAATTTGATGATTTACACTTATCTCTGGTAGCACAACAAGAATTAAATTATTTTTAGTTCATTTCTTCAATAGCACATATCTATTTGCTTAAAAAATTATAGTGGCAACTTACATTATCCTTATCTGAATAGAAAGCAAACAGAAATCATATTCTTTATCAAATAGGGAAGAAAAGTAAAAAATACATATTTTGTGTGTAAGACAACACTGGGAAAAAGGCCAACATAAAAGCATTAGCTACCATGTCCTTTTAAGACAGTCTATTCTTAAAGTATAAAAATGGCAACAGGCAAGCCAAGCTTCTCAACTGGACTCACCTCAGTGCTGAGGGCTAACAGGTAATCAGAATTATTGGGACTATACATCATCTGAGTCAAAGGATGAAAAGGGAGATCTGTCTGCACGAAGTTCTTTGCAAAATCTGATGACCTGAAGATTCTTCCTCCACGACTTCCTCCAGATACCTCTGCTGTTAATATCACCTGACCAGGAAGAGAAAGATCAAATTTAGCAAAGAAAGTTCTTGTGCCATTTTCACCAGACATTAAACTCTTTAGATTATATAAACATTTGTTGCTCCATTTGATTCCTTAAGTATTAATCTTAAAAAAAAATCATTCTGAATTGAGCTAATATATTATACCTGCAATTTTGAGCCTGATCAATTTTGAGATTTGTTAGTTTCCCAAGAGACTAAAATGTTGTCATGGGGAGTACACACATAATGCTAAAAACTGCAACAGAGGTAGAAAGATTTTGATGCATCTTAGGTACCGAAAAACCTGTGTGCTTAAGATTCTTGTGTGATTGATATTAAACTATGCCTAATTTTAAAAATTCAGCAATACTAAACTAAAATACAATATTGTGTATCTCTGGATTATTTTAATACTAACATCAGACAGCCCTGTATGTGTTATCAAGTACCAACTTTATAGATGTAGGAATGAATCTCACCTTTCCAGAGTTCTCAGGACCAATAGCCATGCCAAATTCAGTCCGAATAAAGGTGTTGTTGATAAGATTTGTAATATCCTTAAAGTTCTTCCCATAATCCTCACTGAGAGGAAGAAAAAAAAAGGCAAATTTAGAGTGTGGTGATGAATATTATTGGGTTCATATTTGGCTTCTTCTCTCTCTTATCATGACTTTTTCCAGTGGGGGCCTGATTAGTCAGAGAAAATCCAACTCCTTCACCAGTGAGGGGTTCAGGAATCAGGGAGTGACCTAGGTTGAGCCAGCAAGACAAAAAGGGAAAGTTTCATATATATATAATTATATATATATATATATATATATATATATATATATATATAATCATAATAATATATATAAATATATATCTTATTGTTTGTGAGTGGTGCTGGGGATTCAAACTTTGAAACCAAGGGCCTCATATATGCCAGGCAAATTCTACCACTGAGCCACATCTCTAGCCCCAAAAGAGAAAGTTTAAGAGTTTGAGGTCTTCTAGAGAACACATTTCTCCCCCAGAAAACCACTTGCTGAAATGGTCTGTTTCCCCTTAGACCAGCTGTTCTCAATCAGAGTGTTTCTGTCCCCCAGGGAACATTTGGTAATATATGGAGATATTTTTAATATTCAGGGTTCAGATGCTACTGGCATCAAGTGGTGGTCAGTGAGGCCACCAAATATCCTACAATGCTCAGGAAACAATCCCACAAAAACAAAAGAATCATCTGTACCCAATGTCAACAGCACTAAAGTTGAGGAGTCCCAACAATGTAGTACGTGAATGCAAAGCAAAAAATCACCAGTCATTTTGCAAAGGACGGGACAAATGAAGTAATTCTGGAATTCCAGAGAAGCAGAGCCTAGGACACCGGATTGCACCGGCCCTGAAGCCTGTTCTTGCTCTGTGTTTAGTTCTGTGAATCAATAATTCCCTTGTTATTCAAGCTAGTTAGAGTGGAATCTGCTAAATGCAGCCAAAGGCCTCCTAACTAAACTGTTAATCCATAGCACTTACTACAAAGCTGTAAATTTATAGTAGAGGTTTTGATGTTTTTCCCACTAAAAGTTACCATCCCTAGACAAAAGTTTCTAACATATGTAGCTCACAAATTACAGTTAGGAAAAAACAACCATCCTTAACTCTTGATTTCTCAAAGCTTTTCCCAAAAGTTCATTTCAACAATACCTTTGAGAGGTATTTGAATCCACGTTCAGGTTTTAAGAAATCTAACATGAACCTAAAGGGGTTCTGTATTTTGTTAAATGCTTTTTCTGCATATATTCTCTAGTTCCATCCATTTACCAAAATGCCATGATTTTATTCTCTTTTAATGCTGAGAAATAGTCCATATAAAAATATGCCACATTTTTAAAATCCATTCATCTACTGAAGGGCATCTAGGTTGGTTCCACAATTTAGCTACTGTGAATTGTGCTGCTATAAACATTGATGTGGCTGTGTCCCTGTAGTATGCTGTTTTTAAGTCCTTTGGGTATAAACCGAGGAGTAAGATAGCTGGGTCAAATGGTGGTTCCATTCCAAGTTTTCCAAAGAATCTCCATACTTCTTTCCAGATTGGTTGCATCAATTTGCAGTCCCATCAGCAATGTATGAGTGTGCCTTTTCCCCCACATCCTCACCAACATTTATTGTTGTTTGTATTCTTAATAGTTGCCATTCTGACTTGAGTGAGATGAAATCTTAGAGTAGTTCTGATTTGCATTTCTCTAATTGCTAAAGATGTTGAACGTGTTTTCATACATTTGTTGATTGATTGTATATCATCTTCTGAGAGGTATCTGTTTAGTTCCTTGGCCCATTTATTGATTGGGTTGTTGGTTTTTTTTTTTTTTTGTTTGTTTGTTTGTTTGTTTTTTGATGTTAAGTTTTTTGAGTTCTTTATATATCCTAGAGTTAAGTGCTCTATAAGATGTTCACGTGGTAAAAACTTGCTCCCATTCTGTAGGCTCTCTATTTACCTCACTAATTGCTTCTTTTGCTGAGAAGAAGCTTTTCAGTTTGAATCCATCCCATTTATTGATTCTTGAATAGAAGTCTTGTTAAGGAAGTGGGGGCCTAATCTGATATGATGAAGATTTGGGCCTACTTTTTCTTCTATTAGGCGCTGGGGGGCGGGGAGCATGGGAGGAATGTTGAAACTTTAGATAGGGCAAAGGGAAAGGAGGGGAAGGGAGGGGGCAAAGGGGTAGGAAAGACGGTGGAATGAGATGGACATCATTACCCTAAGTATATGTATGAAGACAGGAATGGTTTGACTCTACTTTGTGTACAACCAGAGACATGAAAAATTGTGTACTATGAATTGAATTGCATTCTGCTGTCATATATAACAAATTAGAATAAATAAATAAATTTAAAATTAAAAAAAGAAATCTAACATGAGCAAACAACTAGGAGCTGTCTGACAGGTTTAATGTTATGCACTGCTCTCTTAAAACAATAATGAAATGCCAAATCAATTTAAATTTGTTAAATTTAAGTATCTATCCATGAAGACCACAGTGCATTGCAAGTTAGTTGCCCAGAGAAAAGGTCTTCACTATAGAATTTATGACCTAAAAGGATGGTACAAATTTTGGTTGTATCTTCACTAAATAAAGAACCAAGAATAACAGAACGTGAGAGATGCAAGGAATCAAGGAGAACAGCTTGTTTGACTCCCTCACGTGAGGAATTGCAAGAGGAGACACTTTATCAAAAGTCAAATAGTTAATTAAGGACAAAATTGAAACTACAGTCCAGTTCTTTTAATTCTTAGCTTCAAACTAAAGACTACTTTAAATTAACTGTGAGGTTTTCCTCTCTTGCTAGGGCTTGTGATAGGACAGTAGAGATAGGTTGACAGGAAGCTGGAGACAGGAGGGACACGCCAATGTGGTTCAGGTCTCTGGTAGTATGTTAAAATAAACTGCATGTCTTTAAGTTGTTCAGATGACTCCTCCTCTCCAGAGGAAATTCCTGGTTACATAAAATAGGGATTGACACCACTCAATAAATTCCTACACAGCCCTAACTTTGGCTTTTGAGTACAAGATCAGTTCTTACTCTCCTGACAGCCAGCAAGAGATGTGCATAAACAATTCCCAGCTCTGCAGGATCCACAGCAGCAGCAGCAGCCCATACAACCTTCCCAGGGGCTGCAGCAGTTTGTCTATTAGCATTTACAAATCTCCCCCCTTTGTGGCATCCCCAGGGAACCTCCACAAACCTGTTGGCAAGCCTGCTTGCTTTCTAAGAACTTGGCACAACAAACTCATCCTTGTGCCCTTCAGAAAAAGAAAGCAACATGAGTGAAATAAAACATCTGTGGCAACCCTGTGGTAGTCAGTTAAACAAATGGAGAACCTGCTGGGGGTTAAATAACTAGGGTTCTGTTAGGCTGCTTTGGGCCTGGAGAGATATAACATAGAAAATAAAGCTACATTCAAATAAAATGCTATCAGCATACATATGCATATGGCATGCATCGCAAAGTGGAAATCAATAATACACCCTGAAAACTGAATCTGCTTTTCAAACTCCATAAGATAATTAATGGAATTATACACAGCAGTCAAGTGATGAGTTAACAATTAAAACCCTGTGAAACCATCTTTTAGAAACAAATCTTTTTAATAACCATTTTATGCGTCAACCCCTAATATCTGCTCATTTAGATTACCAAAAATAATCGCTTTTGGTGTATCTGTGGTCTAAACATGCACATGAATTGCACATGTTTACAACTCGAGATAACAATGCTGAAACACAAATGTGTGAAATAGAGCTTGCCTTGGTCCATTTGGACTGCTATAACAGAATACCATAGCCTGGGTGGTTTAAAAGCAACAGAAATTTACTTCTCACACTTCTGGAGGCTGGGAAGTCTAAGATCAGGGTACCGGCAGACTTGGTGTCTGGTGAAGGCCTACTTCCTAGTTCACAAATTGCCATATTGTCACTTGTCACTGTAACATTATAAGGCAGAAAGGTCAAGGGAACTCCCTGGGTCAGTCTCTCTCTTTCAAAATATGTTTCTATTCTCTTTCCCACGGCCCCTCATACTAGAAATTGAACCCAGGGCTGTGTGCGCACTAGGCAAGCACTTTACCACTGAGCCCCGTCCCCACACCAGGGGTGTCTTTTATAATAGCACTAATCTTTTTTAAAAAAAAAAAAGTATGGAAATTATTTTTTAATACCTTTGTTTTATTTATTTATTTTTATGTGGTGCTGAAGATGGAACCCAGGGCCTCACAAAGCGCTAGGCGAGCATTCTACCCCTGAGCCACAACCCCAGCCACACCCCCATAATGGCACTAATCTTTTTTGTGAGGACTCTATCCTCACATCTTCATCACCCACCAAAGGCCCCCACCTCCTAATGCCATCACTTTGGGGGTTAGGATTTCTTTATTTCTTTCTTTTTGTGATGCTGGGGATTGAACCCAGGGCCTTGGGCATGCAAGGCAAGCACTCTACCAACTGAGCTATATCCATAGCCCGGAAGGTTAGGATTTCAACATATGAATCTGAGGGGGACAATTAGACTATAGTTTTCTGCCCTTGCCTCTGCCCCCAAGTTTATGTCCAGATTCTCATATGCAAAATACATTCATTATATCTCAAGAGCCTTTAAAGTCTTAACTCTTTCTAGCATCAAGTCTAAAGTATAAAATCCAAAATGTCATCTGAATATTATCTAAATCATATTATCAAAATGTCATCTGAATATTATCTAATCCAAAAGGGAGAAATGAGAAAGAATAGAGGAGATCCAGGAAAGTCCAAACCACAAGGCAAACTCCATGAGATATTAAGGCTTGAGAATAATATTCACTGGCTCAATGTTCTGTCCTCCAGATCCACTGAGCTGATGGATGACCCTGCACACATGGCTTTGGGTGAAAGCTATCTCTAAATGAGAAAGGTTACCCTTCCTAACCTAGCCCCAAATTTGAAACTGAGGAGGCAACCTTGATGATTTCTGAATTGCTTTGAGGGTCATTGTCTTGAAAAATAGTACCTATTAGCTGAATAGTTTTATGGTTCCATCCTTTCAAACTCAAGAAGTCCAGCAGCCTTCATTCCATTATGTCTCCTTCCTCTTAAGTTCAAACTAGTAATTTTTTTGCTGGATGGTTAATTAAGTTTATAGCTCATATCTATATTCATCTTTATCAAACGGTCTCTTGGCCAATTCTTAGTGTTCACAATTTTTGCAATATGTGTAGACTGAGAAATTCCTAAATCTTTAAGTTCTGCTTCCTTTATGCTTAACAATTCTGTCTTTAAGTTCATTCTTCTCAAATTTTGCTATCAGCTGTCACGAAGAGCCAAAGCTATAGCTTCAATTCATTGCTTAGATATCGCTTTAGCTAAACTCCCAATTTTGTCACTTGCAAATTCTACCTACTATATAACACTATAACATGAACACAATTTAGTCAAGTTTTTTTTGCCACTTTATAACACAGATTGCCTTTGCTTCATTATCTAATAACACAAGCTTCTTTTCTGTCTGCAACCTCCTCATGACAGCCTTTAGCATTTACATTCTCACTAACATTGTGCCATGGATTACAAACACACTGGCTAAGACAGAAGCTTTTTCTGCAACTGTACCTCTTTTTGTCTATATCCTCAATAGAATCATTTATAAATTTTTATTCATTGCAATCTAGGCTGTTTCTAACATGCACCTGGAAACTCTACCCATTTTTTCTATTCCTTTTTTCAGTTTGCCATGTTGCCAGTTTGCCAATAAAAATAATTATTGAGTTACAGTTTTAATTGGAAAAGTTGATACAGTTCACCCCCATTCACACAATCTGTATTTGCAAATTTGCCTACACACTTAAATCTATTTGTAACCCCAAAGTCAATGTTCATGATGCTTTCACAGTCAGTTGGAGATATTAGCAAGGCAACCAAGGATTTGAGTCACATAGAACATACGTTCCCAGCTGAAATCAAAGATGATTATACTCTGCCTTCCCATCTCAGCTTTTATACTGCAAACAAGTATCCTATTCATGGTCCATTCAGTGCCATATTTTTGCATTTCTGTATTTTTTGCTAATGATTTTTCTGTTTAAAATGGCCTCCACATGTAGTGGTGATATACTGTTTACTGTTTCTAAGCAAAAAGACTTTGATATGCCCCATGGTGAAAATACATGAGTTAAACAAGCTTCATCTGAGCAAGGGTTATTATGCCTTTGGCCATGAACTCAATTTTAATTAAGCAACAATACATACTAAATAAAGTATCTGTAGACAGAAACACACATAAAACAAGGTTATGTATTGATCAGTTGACAAATGTTGTAACCAGAGATTCACAGAAAACTAACCCTTTACTTCCCCTAGAAGCAATGGTTCAGTATTCACTAATTCAGTGTTTGTGGCAACTTTATAGAACATAATAACTATCACAAATTAAAAATACCAACTGAATTGAGACTTCCAGTTAAAGATCAACAGGGAGAATGTAGCTTATTAAAATGCGCCAAAGGAATCCTAGACCTGAAATAGCTGCCAGGTTACAATGGCAAAATTTGAACCCACACTAACCTTAAAGCCCACTACTTTCAGTCACTTTGTTTTCTGTTTGATGCTACCTTGTATTTTAAATATTTTATTGTGTTTTATCATTCCTGGAAAAATTCATATTTTCTGTAGAAATTCTGAAAATATAAGTGGAAAAAATAAGCAGAACATTACAAATAAAAACTTTTAATCAGAAGGAATATGAATCTGGGTTTCTTATTTTGCTTTGACTGACAAGATAACTCTCAGTATAAAACTAAGTTGTATTAAAGGTGAACTGCCATCATCATCCATTTAAGTAAAGTTTTTCTTTTAAAACAAGCAGTAAAATACATCTTGAAAATGGAATTTATCTTTACCTGTAACTAATATATACAGTCATTGTTAATAATCTACTGCAGTGAAACTGACCTGAGAATATCATTAAAAAGGTTGCATGTTGGGCTGGGGATGCAGCTCAGTAACAGAGCACTTGCCTATTTGTTTAGCATGTGTGAGGCCCCAGGTTCAATCCCCAGCACCTCAAAAAAAAAAAAAAAAAAAAATGTCTGCACACAAGATGGCTTAAAGAAGATGGCTAACTGCATTAGTAACTCTCTGCCTATTGTATACCTATGTTGTCTTTTTTTCTTTTTCTTTTTTTTTTAATCTGAAGCAACTTCCTGAAAAACTTACATTGACCGTAGAATAAACTTTGATATGAAATCTCTTAGAGATTTCCAGATTAATTTCCAAAATTTAAGTAACTTTCAAGAGAAAATAAAAACCAGAAATAAATTAATCCAGTAGTTTTGTGCTAATTCGGTACAGAATTTTGATGCAGAACAATGCATATGTTTGCATGGCTAAGCAGAGCTCATACACTGAGGAGTTAGACTCAAGGCCACAAAGCAAAAAGACGCAGGATATCTTCTGGTTGAAAAAAAAATTATCATCTGAATTATGACTAGTTTATTTTTTAACTTCATATTTGCAAGTGAGAGACAAAGGTACTTAACAAGCTATTATACAAACTAATATTCATTAACAGAGAATCAAAAATTTATACAATTTAAACATGATTTCAACTGAAGTATTAATATATTCTCTCAATTTTACCTAACCATTAATGCCCTTGGGACTTTATTAGCTCCCAAATCCTTCAACAATTCTTTTTCAAAACCTAAAGAGAAGTATAGTCCCTCTAATTGAACAGGTAAGAGAAAACTTTCTTCTATTCTTGCAAGACCTTCTGCCTTACTACATGCAGCAGGTGGCATGTGACTAGCTGTCTTTTATTTGCATTCCTAATAAACCTTTGACCATATAAGATTTAGTAGACAAAGGTAACCTAATAAATAAGGCAGTTAAGAATGCTGTGAAACACAGAAGAGTCTTTGGAGTGGATCTGGTAGCCTTTATTTTTTACTTTCTGTAATTTGGCAACAACAGCATATTCAGAACTCATAACTCATTTTGATTAAACTGTCCCCTCCTTTTTTTCGTTCCCCCCCCCCCCCCCGTACCAGGGATTGAACACAGGGGTGCTTAACCACTGAGCCACGTCCCCAGGCCTTCTGAGACAGGGCCTTGCTAAATTGCTGAGGCTGACTTTGAACTTGTGATCCTTCTGCCTCAGCCTCCTCAACAGCTGGGATTACAGGCATGTGCCATCATACCTGGCTCCTTTCTCTATTTCTGAAGCAAGAGGGACCCCTTGGCTAGTGTGTCCAACAATGTGACTCACTTCCAGCCAGGCCAGCCCAGTTGGAGAGGCAACAAGGCATAGTTTCCACCTAAACTCTGGAAGCAGGTAGGAATCAGCTTTCACTTACTGGTAAGTAAGGTAGAGAGAATTAACATTCAAAGTGACTGGTTAAAACAACAACGGTACTGCTGTGCAACATGAAGTAAAACAACCCTGGTAACATCATACTGAGTCAGAAACAAACAGAGCTGCTCTCTAGTAAATTATATGTTAGCAAAGGGGTTCTCATAAGAACAGACGTGATGATGAAAAACGGCTGAGTCAGATGGGGGTGGGTATTTAAGCAGTAACACAGTAAGACTGGTTCTTATTTTGGTTTTGGTTGTCTTAAGGTGGGCACAATATTGGAAAGCAAAAGGATGGGGGGAAAAACTCATGAAAACGCTTTCACTCCCATGGGTCTGCCTTAGGAAAACTATTAGGTTCAATTCCAGCCAAATGATCAAAGAACAATGTAGAGAAAAAGAATTGAGAAGGAGAGCAAAAACCTGGCTAAAGCATTAGGTATGGAAGATAATTCAACTGGAGAGGGAGGAGTTTAAAAAAATCAAATCAAATCACGTAACCATCAATCAGAGAGGAGGCTTTCATTTGCTACTAAAAAATTGAACTAGCAATGAGTATCACAAATATGTATAATATTAATCACAGTAACATTAGTTTCAGTGAAAGAACTAGCTATAACTGTCCAATGGAATAATGATTTTTATGTGCATCTAAAAAACTGAGGGCTTACTAGCAGAGGGGACTGTATGGGCATTGAATAATGGAATGGGTGCAGCTCATAAGGCCAGGTATTAGTAACATCTGCACAGTGGCAGGGGCTAGGGGCAGAGGTGTGCATATGTAGACGCTGTGGAGGTATTTGGGGACAGGCAATCACTTTTTACTAACTGGCATGGAAGGCTTTCAGTTTGTTTTAACAATTGGTACAGCAGTGCCAGTGCACTTTGGCTACATGCCATCCATGGCCGTTGGCCATGCAGCAGCAAATAGCACCAAGTTCTTATTCCATGCCAGGCACTGCAGAGCACTCCTCACAACACTGAGGTGAGTATTATTACTGTCCTCCTTTTACAGAGGACAGAAAAGACTGAGGAGGTTAAAATGACTTGCCCAAGTTCACTCTGCTTGTAAATGACAATGCTGGGATTCAATCCCAGGCCTGCTTGCCAACGAAACTTGGTAACTTCCAGGTTGCTTCCCAAGACTAGATAGCCAAATGATGTAACATTAAAGGAGAAAATCAAGATAATAAGCTGTAAATAAACTAAGATTATACTCAGCTATTGAGTGCATTTCTTTCTTGATGTTAGAATTTCCAAATACTATATTATGATTATATTGCTTTTATAATGAAAGTTGGCAAGGAAAGCCATAACATGAGAAATTTCATAACAGCAAGGATTCTTAAATACTAGAAAGAGTTACTAAAGTTACACATATGCATTTTTTCCCTTCCCAAACAGGAGACTTTTCATCTGTCTGAAATGATAGAACTACTATTCTAAATGAATAAACAAAGTCACCTATTATAGACTTTTCTAGAACTAGGATTCCATATGTTGTCAATTCTATATCAAACAAATAAAAATATACTATTAGTCTAAAGATTATAGAGAATCCAAGGCTTTTATTCATTAACACTTATTGCCAGCTGACATGTCAGTCATTTGGTAGATGCTAGAGAACCTGGAAGTGGTCCAGAACCTTGCCTTCACAGAGCTTAGAGTAATTCAAGATGGCAGCTCCTTCTTGGTCGAAAGGTCTATCTGCCTATTTTAAGCCGATATTACTATGCTGAAGGGAAAAGAGCTCTGGCTCCAGACCCAGGAACAGCAGGCAAGGATCACACTTATTGGAGAGAGGAGGTTGGTTTACTTCAGAGCTTCAACATGGGTTCCCTCCCACCAGAAGACCAATAGTAAAATAAAGAACCCTTAGAAATAAACATGATTCCTGGAAGACACTCTGACCCTGTGGTAGTTTCAGCATCATCTGCTGGGATGTCACGATTTCTTTAGGTCCCTAGGGGAAGGCGTTGGAAGGGAATGAAATTGACATAAATGAGAAGATAATTGGTGATTTGGGGAGTTAACTCTGGTATTTAGTCTTACTCGTTGAGGAAAGAACCTATTATTTAACCATTCTGTACCTTGGAGGAGACAACTCTGATGTGAATGTTAACAGAACACGCGTTCCCACTGTCATTACTGGTGTGAACTCTAAAGCACCTTCTTATGTAGAAACAGCCACCTGACAATCTCCATCTACTATAGGAACAATCTGTCTAGGCCTTAAAATATTCCATATTGTTTAGAAGGTGCAATGAAAATTTTCATTTCAGGAATATAAAAATCATTGTTCATAATAAGTAGATGTATAAAAATCCATACTACCTCCTGCAAATAAGTAAATTAACAAATATGTAAATTAACATTCACACACACTCCTATAGGCCCTTCATCTTCCTTTGTTGTTCTGCCCCTCAGGTGACCTAATCTCCTTGGCACCCTTTTCATATTTCCTTAGGTTGCTAAGTTGACAATAAAAAGTGTGCTGAGTGTGAACAGTCTGGTGAAAAATCAAGATGGCAAAAAGACCTAAATCAACATTAGATTCCACAGTGTCCAGAATGGGGAACTTGCACTCCCAATGTATTACTTAGTCAAATGCCCCTAATGTATGTTGGTCATCTCACCTTCGATATAGCTTGGACTGTTCAGAAGTAATAATTACCAGTGGTACATGGAAGGTAGTCAAGACTAGAATAACCTGGAGAGAAACAAAAGCATTTCATCAATGAGAGAGATATCCCAATTATATGCTGATATGTGACGGGATTAAACCACACCTGATAGGCTGCTGAAAGTCCTATTGTGTAGCAGCCTACATTCCAACATGTCCAAGAACCAAGAAGTACCAAGTTGCTAGGACTTACAATGCCTGGAGAAGTCCTACACTCATTTCTTTGGGATGATCCTCCTGGCCTACCCTTGAAGCAGTAAGGCAGAGCTACTCAAATATACATTACCACAAAGGAAGGATTTAACTACTTTGTATCCAAATTATCATAAAACATGGCAAGAACCATCTCTCTTTTTTTTTTTTTTTTTTTTTTATGGAGGCAAGAATACCATGGGTGCTGTCAGGCAACTGCACTATGTATATATAAGTCTCTTCTGTTCTTCCTATTAGTTCTCCACAAATTCTTTTTATACAAAAATATTTTTCTATAAAAAAATATGCATAAAAAAGATATTCTGGACAGATCAGTACAGGAGTCTAAGGAGTCTCAAAAAGTGATATAATAAGAAAACTTGGAGATACCACATATCTTAGATAAATGGATAAATCATGGAAATTAGGGTCTAACAATTTTTAGAAGAAACTGAGACAAGTTTAAGGAAATTCTACTGGAAGCTTAAAAAATAATTAAGCTTCAATTTGCTTTCCAAAACCAAAATTTTATTTCTTTAGGCTTCTGATATAGCTATCATGTGCCTCCAAGTTATGATACATGCATTACTGGAACAACAGGAGGCATGTGACATGGACCTTCAGCGTACCTTCCTCATGGGAGACCAGCTGCACACCAGGAGGGAGAAAGTGTTGACTGATTGTCCTCCATCCCTCCAGTCCTGGCAGTGCCTCCTTTGTTGGCACAGGGAGAATGCATGGAGTTAAACAACCATGACCCACAGGTGCCACAGTCCTTCAATATAACTATGGGAAAGGACACATGAAAAATGCAGTTTGGAGGGAAAAATGCCACAGTATGTAATGTTCCCTTTTCTCTTTCTACACAGGGGCTTCCTTTCTTAGCACACAGCATTGTCTTTCCCCTTTCTTCTTCTTGCATCTTGATGGTAAGGAGCCACCAAAATCTACCTTCCTACTATGGAAGAAGGTAGTCTTAAGATGGTTCCAGTTCTAAAGCAAAACCAAAACAACTACAGCTTTCTGAAAGTCTGTCCTGTGAACATATGCTCTGAGCCTGTGCTCTGCACTTTCAGAAAGTAATGATACTTAGCATTTAAGTCCCACAAGTCTATATCTTTTTGCCAGACTGAAATAAAATCAAAATGTTACTTACCCCACTGCTATCTCCAACCCAGGACAAGGATACTGAGCCCCTGAGATCATCAAACACATGCTATAAGGGGAAAAAGAAATGAAATTCCTTTAGAAATGTCATCCTCTCCCCTTCAATTTTTGACTTCCTTAAATAATTCAGAACTTTACCACTGTTCAGAGTAATTAAGTTCATAATTATAAGGAGACATGGATTTCCAGAACAAAATTTGGGAGAGATGGGATTTAATTATTTAACCTGAATCACAAATAGCTTAGAAATTTAAATTCTCTCTCACACAAAGTAAGCCAAGCAGATGAGTTTTCTTCACTGCACCAGATGGGGAGATGGGATAATCTAATTGCTTTTTCCACCAGAACTAAATATAAAGATATGGTAAAGTATTCTTAGGATGCTTTAAAACAAGAGATAGAGCCCACATTGACAGACATAATTATAACCCAATCAACATAATTTAAATTTTTCTAGGCCATGTTCACAGTATAACTGAATAGTTAGTAGCTGCATTCCTTTTGCTTCCAGTCTAACACCAAAATAACAAGAGGTAAAAGCAAATGGCCTTGTTTTTAGTCAATAGTAATATTAATAAAATAATAATAATAATAAACTTTACTAGAGCTGTGGTAGGAGACAGGAGGCAAAAAAGAGATAGTGTATTGTCCAAAATATGGTGCATTCATTAAAATACTTGTAATCATCACTGAGGTGCTTTTGAGTTTTTTCCCAATGTATAAAATTATATATATATATATATATATATATATATATATATATATATATATATATATATATATAATTTATAGAAAACAGACAATTATAAGGAGGTATAACAAATGAAGCATTGTTCATAATCCTACCACACAGAGAGATTTCAGGTTAACATAGTACGTATGGTCTTCTAGTCTATATCCTTTTTTTAACTTATAAAAAAATAAAATTCCAATGAGATAGTAGCTTCACTTGATAAAAATGTCCACCAAACAGAAATTATATACTATATATAGTGTATATATCAAAAAGTGAAGGCCCCTTCCCAAGCCCTGTTCCTATTAATAATTTAGTATACATTTCTATTAAATGTTGGTAATTATGCTTTTTTATTAAGACTTATGTCTCAGGATCTTAAATCTTAAATATGTCCTGCCTTCCCAAACATGAGAAGCTCATTACAAGCATAGCATGTAACTTTATATTTCTTGGTACTCTCTATGTCTATCATAGGGATACTCTGCACACTCAATAAGCATTTGTAGAAAATGATTATACTATATCCTTCCCAAACCACAAACTCAATCTCAAAATAGAACATGTCTATAAATGGTGGGATACCAGCTACTTGGTCACCCAAACCACCAATCCCAACAAAGAAGTGTGAAAAGACAGAACTCAAAACATGAACTGTTTTGCTTATCTTCTGATTTTCTCTTGTGGTCCTCTTCAGTTCACCTAAGCTATTCCCCTCCAAGTAGGAAGTGCCTTTGAGGTCAAAAGACCCTCTTACACAATTTTTGCAAGTAGCACCACTAGTGTCTCTCATAGGGTTTGCTGAATAAATACTGGTTAACTCTCAAATGCTCAGGCAGAGCTTCTCATAGTCTCTATAGGACAGAAGGGCTATTCATACATGTAGGCTTGCCAAGCATCTAAGAAGTAGGGTTGCTAGAGACTCTTGGAACCAAAGCTTACACACTGACACAGCAGTGTGTTTTGTAAGATATTTTACACAAAGCAAGACCGCATGTTCTCTTGAGCAAGGAGACAGTGTCTGAAATTACATCAATGAGTTTCTTGGGGAAAAGCAGAAAATATCCAGAGCTACCACAAGCTCTAGACAGACCACATGTTCTAGCAGTTATGTAAACATGGGTTATTTTTCCACAGAAGGTTCTGGTCGTAAAACTAGCTAGGATGAATAAAAAATTCCATCATCCATGGTTCTTGAGCTCTTGGTTGTCTTGACCAGTCTACAATATAATCTGTCTTGAGTCAATGAAGGCCTGCACCTCTTACTTTTCAAGTAATGCTCCTCAGACCTGACCTCGTCAGTGCACACTTACATTACCCAAATTTTCCAACTGATCAGTCATACAACAAGCATTACTGGATGTCACTAGCAATCATCTGCCTCACCTTAACAACTGAGATGATAATTGATCTCATTCATCACCCAAAGAGTCCCTCTAGATATGTAGAACAGACTTATTAATTGCAATTGTGGTTTTCTGCTACCCTTGACCTTCTGTACCATCCCCTCCATTAACCAATTAACATTTGCTTTTGAAAATGTACGAACTCATTTTTAAAAGATTTATCTACCTAGAGTAAATATAGCTGGCTTGTTATATTTCAATCTCTAACACACTTATACTTCTGAAAGTAAAAGAGAAAATGAAATCAGAACAGTATGACCAAAGCTCATATGGAAAAAAGGTTATGTGGGAAGAAGATATATCCACAAGAGTTGGGGGATCAAGAGTACAGAGTCAATCCTCCCTATTGGATAGGAGAAGGAACAGGTATCCAGGAAAGGGTGGACAACATTCTCATGGTTAGGAGACAGAATTCACAAGCGTCAGCAAAAGTCCATCCGTTCTGATCCCGAGTTGTTTATCATCTTTAACACAATGTGCATTTGTCTCTCTACATTCCAGCATCATTTTATATCTTTCAAAAACTTTATTTTAATTATAGCAACAAGAACCCTATCTGACCCTCACTAGACCTGAAGCTCATCTGGTTCAGGGATTGAGCCTATACATTTTTGCAATAACATACAGCATCATGTACCACAGGCACTCAAAAAATATTGAATCCATTTTTTAAAAGAACTATTTGGGAAGTCCTGAAAAGGAAGATGAAGTGAAAAACTATAACCAGACCCGCTTAATTTCCTCATGACAGAAATGAGTATAAAATTTAAATGCTCTGTTCTGGGAGAAATTTTGCTTCTGGCCAAGATGGAGCAGCAGGGATCAAATTTACCCTCCTACATGAAACAAGGAGAACACAGAGAACAGAAGCCAGGTGCAGTGGTGCATACCTTTAATCCCAGCTATGTGGGAGGCTGAGGTAGGAAGACTGTGAGTTCAAAGCCAGTCTTAGCAACTTATTATACCTGTGGCAAAATTTTAAAAATGATAAAAAGGGTTGGAGATAAATCTCCATGTAAGAGTGTCCCTGGGTTCAATCCCCAGCAACCCCCTCTACACACATAAAAGAAAAAGAAAAAAAACAACAACAACAAAATTACATGAAACAAGTTTTCAAGACACTGAACAACAAGCAATGAAGACAATGATCCCTGGAAGATAGGAAACAGTATAAGAGGACCCTAGAACTGCCCCTGCTTACTATCTGCTGAGAATTTCTAGGTCACAGTGCAGGGAAGAGACATCTAGGCAGAGCGCAGAAGTCTCCCTATAGTGGTGAAATAAAACTAGCGTAGGGAAGCCAAAGAGGTCAGAGTTCACAGAATAGAAGACTAGAGAAGAGAATTGCACAGAAAGAGAACCTTGCACAATCACAGAGGGGGTGCTATGGGTTGAATGTGTTCTCCAAGAATATATATGTGTTGGAAACTTAATCTCCCAATTCATATGACATTTGGAGACAGGGCCTTTGGTAGGTATGGAACCTAGATTAGACCCTGAAGATGGAACTCCATGATGGCATTAGTAATTTTAAAAGAAGAAGAGGGACCCCAGCTCACACACTTGCTCTGTCTCGCCGTGTGATGCCCTCTGCCACCTTATGATGCAGCAAGAAGCCCTCACCAGATGCCAGTGCCATGCTCTTGGACTTCCCAGCTGACAACTGTGAGCTAAATAAACCTCTATCTCTAGTCTTTATAATTACCCAGCACATGGTATTCACTTTTAGCGACAGAAAACTGAGACAGGGGGACTCCCCAATCATCTAAAAAAGGATCCTGCTGAGTACTGTAAGCACATACATGTGAGGAAACTACCTGAGGCCTGGGAAAGAATCACCTTGACGGGATTAGAGAGAAAAGTATCTGGACCTAACAAAGGACCACAATGATTCCTGGTTCCCAACAAGCACAGTTAGAAAAACCTCATATTTCAAGGGAATTGAGTAGAGTACTCAGAAATGTTTGCCCTAGAAGTAAAGAAAAATTAATTCTAGACTAAATGCTGTTCTGGTCCTGCTTTAAAAAGTTTAAAAGCAAAACCAAAAAGAAACTGCTTCCAAGTAACATAACTGTGTTGCAGAACAAAGTTCAAAAATATTTATAAGAATACTAAAATATCTAGCACTCAACAAGATGAAATTCACAATGTCCAACATTAAATTTAAAAAATCAGGGGCTGGGGTTGTGGCTTAGCAGTAGAGCGCTTGCCTAGCACGTGCGGGGCCCTGGGTTTGATCCTCAGCACCACATATAAATAAAATAAAGGTACTTTGTCCAACTAAAAAATAAATATTAAAAAAATCACTCAGTATGCAAGAAACAATAAAACAGGACTCACAATACAGAAAAAAATCTATCAAACTGACTCAGAAATAACACAAATAATAGAACTAGTAGACAAGAACTTCAAAACAGTTATAACTGTGCTCCATATGTTAAAAATTTAAAGAATAGATTGAGTTTGTTAAATAAAGACATGAAAGTGGACCCACATTGGACTTGCAGAAATGAGAATTACAATGTCTGAGATGAAAAATACAACAGAATAGGATTAGCAGGAGATCAGACACTAAAGGATGGATTAGGAACTTGAAGAATACCAACGAAAACTATTCAAAGTGAAACTGAAAAAATAACAGAGTATTATTAAGCTGTATAAAAATTTCAAACTAATGCACACATGCACACACAATTGTAGGAGACTGGGGTAGCAGGGACCAAAAAAATGAAGAAATAGTAGCCAAAAGTTTCCCAAATTTGATGAAAAATATAAAGCCAGAGACCCAAGAAGTTCACAAACCCCAAGCTCCAGCAACATGATAAACAAGGCTCATCATATTTTAAAATGTGTGAAACTAGCCATAGACCAAAAAAAAACCCAAACCTCTGGAAGATGTTCACATACAGGGGAGCTAAGGGGCAGTGGACTTTTCCTCAGAAATAATGCAAGTCAGCAGAGAATGCACAGCCGAGCCTGGTGTTAAGCACCTATCTTCCCAGCTACTCAACAGACCAAGACAGGAGGATTGATAGAGCAATCATCCAGTGAAATCTTTAAAAAATGCAGGTTTCAAAAAAGAAAAGTTCTGGGGCTGGGATTGTGGCTCAGTGGTAGAATGCTGGCCTAGCATGTGCAAGGCCCTGGGTTCGATCCTCAGCAACACATAAAAACAAATAAAATAAAGGTATTGTGTCCAACTATAACTAAAAAATAAATATTAAAAAAAAAGTTCTGTTCTTTTGAATTTGTCCATTATTCCTCAGAATTGCATGTTGGAGGTTTCTTTTTGAAGCCACAATGGAGGGCCTACCCAGTGCAAAAGATCTGAAGGACAGCTCAAGTCCAGTCTTTCTGTAAAAACAAACTTTCTAGTCCCTAACTATGACAGCTCAAAGTGGTCCCCTCTTCCTAGGTTATTATTCTCCAGCATTTTCCCCCCGGAGCTGGGATTGAATCCGGGCCCTTGCACATGCTAGGCAAGTGTTCACCACTGAGCTACCTTCTCAGCCCTATGCTATGAATTCTTAATGGCAGACACATAATGTGGTATAGTCATCAGGTTTAGCACAAGGCCTTAAACATTTTTAAGTGCTCCACAAACATCTCCATAAAAGTCTACAGTACTCACAAATCCCTGCTATCAACATTATTGATCTGTATATAATCTTCCTTTTACCATAGTTACCATGGTGTCAGTAAATAATGGCTGAATAGGGTTTATTTCTTTTCCCTTGGAGCCAGTCAAAACACTGTTAAATGCTAGTATGTGTTCTTGGGTGTTCACCCGTACAGTGATGACTTAATTCCTCTCCTTCCCACCATACTTACCATCAACTCTATATAGTTAAAAACTGCCAAAGATTCCTTAAATACAAAGGTGTCTAGAGGCCTTGGCCAGGAGTAGACTATACAGAAGAGGAATTCAAATATTTGAGTATGAAGAAATAAGATCTGTATACTGAGACTCAAGCAGAGCTTACAGAGGTGGGAGCAGATGGTGGTAGAAGGTAGTTGTTCAGGTAGAACAGGAACATATAGGCAAGTATTTTAGAAAATTTCAAAGGGTAACACAAATAAAATTTTATTAATATTGCCAACTAGCAAAGTGTTAAGTATATAGTAGATTCTATTAAAAAGTTGTTAAAATAAATAAAAATTTCAAGAGCAGGCTAAACAAAGTTGAGGTTGAAATAGAAGGAAAATAAAAATAGAAAAAAAGAAACATGTTTGGCACTATTTCTGCTTCAAAGACCCAAAGAAAGCTGAGATGAGGCCACAGGATCACTTACTCAAGACAGGGCCAGTTTACAACAGTACACTAAGCTGAACACAATCAACCTGCTGGTTCAATTGTTCTAATCAAGGCAAAGTAAGAAGAACAAAAGAAATATGAGCAGAGTACACACTTTGTGGTTAGAAAAAATTCAAATGCAGAATAATCTCTCCAGGAGGGGAAAACTCAAAACCTCTTACACAATATTACCAGTGACTTTTCACAGTATTAAAATACTATTCCAAATAAAACCGTATAAGAGTAGGGGAGTTCAGCAAGCAGAGGTAGAGTGGATGTCTGTATTTCAAACGCTGTTATTAAAAATGTTAAGAGGACAACCGAGGGGCTGGGGTTGTGACTCAGTGGTAGAGTGCTCACCTGACACACATGAGGCCCTGGGCTTGATCCTCAACACCACATAAAAATAAATAAATAAAGTAAAGACATTGTGTCCTTCTACCCCCACCCCCCAAAAAATTAGAGGAAAAACAAAGATAACTGAAATGGGGAGTGTAAGAAGAGTTGAGAACATATCTATTTGGTCAGTCAGCCACATATATGATCTAAAGCCAAGTCAAAATTAAAGGAAACTAGGTAAATGTTCTGTTTCTCAGGTTAACAGTCCAAAAACCAGTATCCAGAGAGGCCAAAGAGCAAATATGGTAATTCAGATTACTTAACCATACTTTAGAGTAGGACGCTCAGAAACCAAAAAGTTTAAGACCATCTAGGTAAAATATCAGCTTGATTCTTTCTGGAGCACATGAGCATGAAACTATTGCAGCTTCTAGAAAGATTTATTAATCTCCTGACACAGTTACTGGCATGGAAATAGACAAGACAGATCAATGGAACAAATCAGAGTCCAGGAAAGAGCAAGATTTCTTTTAGCATATGACAAAGCTAGCACTTACAGACAGTGGTGAGGGAGTGTTGGAAAAACCGGTTATTTGCAGAGGAAAAAAGCCAAATTCCTAACTTCTTTCTTAACCCCACTCTCAAATACATTTCAGATAGAGCAAAGAGTTAAATGTTATGTTACATTATAAAAATACTAGTACTATAAGTGAATATTTTAATAATCTTAGAACAAGAAGACCTTTACAAAAAATGATCTTAAAAAACCAGAACCCATAATATAAGAATATAAGGATTTTCTTTGATTATTATAAAAAATTAAATAGCAATATACCAGAGAGGGGGAAAAAACTTAAAAAATTATTTGCCACACAGCAAAGGGTTAATACTTAAAGAGTTTTCAAATCAATAATTTAAAAAAAAGACAGGTCTTTGAAAATAGGCAAAGGCATAAGCAAGCAACTTATAAAAGGATACAGAAATGGACAATAAAATATGAAAAGCCACAGGATCTCATTCGTAATCAAAGAAAAATAATGTGATGACATTTTCACCTTTCAGACTGACAAAGATTTTTAAAATTGATAAAATGTGTCTGGTGAGGATGTGAGACCAGAGCACCTTCTGGCATGGTGGATGGGAGTAGCTAAACTGACAAAGGTTTTCTGGAAAGCTATTTGGTGTCACAAACTAGGACCAAGACGTTCATGCCATGTGACTCAGTAATCCCACCCTTGGGAATTTATCCTAAGGGGATAATAACACACCTTTAAAAAGATGTCATGTGTGATGTTTAGCAGCTAACAGTTACTGAGCATCTCTCCTTATCATCTTCTGTACCAATGACCTGACACACTATCACTTATCCACCTAACAACCCATGAGATTTTACTAGATCCATATATTATAGGGGAAGAATGTAAGATTTGTCAAACGTTATGTCATAAACCAGTATACAAGGTGCTACTGAAAATGTTCCAGGGGTTTACTAACATGGAAAGACACATAACATGGAGCAAAAATCAGGTTCTAGGATAGCATGTAAAATCATATGAATCTCTATGATTAAAAAGGTATTTTCAGAGGCTGGGGATGTGGCTCAAGCGGTAGTGCGCTCGCCTGGCATGCGTGCGGCCGGGTTAGATCCTCAGCACCACATACAAACAAAGATGTTGTGTCCGCTGAAAACTAAAAAATAAATATTTAAAAAAAATCTCTCTCTCCTCTCTCTCTCTCTCTTTAAAAAAAACAAAAACAAAAACAAAAGGTATTTGGAGGGATACTTGTCAAAATATTAACAACAGCTATCTCTAATGAGAATTTATGGAGATGCATTCTTCTTTACAGTTTTCCGGACAGTGCACGAAATACTCTCAGCCCACCTCCTCCAATTAGCAGAAATCTTTTGAACCACATCCCTAGACCTTTTTATTTTTTATTGTGAGATGGTATCTAAGTTGCTTAGGGCCTCACTAAGTTGCTGTGGCTCGCTTGGAACTTGTGATCCTCCTGCCTCAGCCTCCTAAGCCATTGAGATTATAGGCATATAATCATGCCCAGCTAGCAGGAATCATTTTTAAAACAAAACTGTAAGTAAGATAATTTTAATTAAAAACATATGGAAAAGTTTACATGAAAGGGTGAGAAAAAAAATAAAGACCAAGTTAGTTTCTTCTTCTTTATATTAGAAAACAGAAGGTTATAGGATAAGTCAGAGAGCCCTTGCCATGCTGGGCCACAGGAACAAAAGTTTTCTTGATTTGAGGGCGACTCCTCAATGCCACATCCTAACTTCATCATCCTCTGATTCACTTTTCAGAGTCACTTTCAGAGCCTTTTGTTTATCACTTGTTGAAAGGTGATTTCCAGGGTCGCAACAGCTCCCCCAATAGGAGAATTCTGGGTTGACATTTGCAGTCACCATCTGACTGTTAAACAGGTTTTTAGGAACTCATCTTAGAAAGGAGGGGATAGTTTGTATTTCCCTCTCTGAAGTAAATCCACCGGGAGAGAGAATGATAGCAGGATTCACCCACCCACTTATTGCATGCCATCATAATGCAGAACCACCACACACTTTAGACTCTGAATTAACACAATATCCAGTTCAGCCATCAGGTGGATGGATAACCCCTAGTTCTGTCCAGAAATGAAGAAAAGCCACAAAGCACAACATTCTTCACAAAAATAACTTTGTCTCCACCCCTAATTAAACTAGATGCTTAATTAAATTACTGTTACTATAAGCTTAGAGAACTGTGAGTTGGACCCAAAAGCCAATGTAGTTGGGAAAAAACTCAGTCATGAGAAACCTGTGTCTATCTTCAGTTACACACTTGATCAACAGTAAAATACTGAAAGAACTTACAATGGCACAATGGAGCATCAGTTTTCCCATGGCAGGTCGCAAGTTAAAAGCTACTTGCAAAAAACCCCACTATCTCACCCTCAGGAGCAGCCTCTCTGAACCCACAAGTTCCTTTATCTCCTTATATCCAATGGCACAGTGTTTCACAGAACCTATCACACCCTTCTGTGTACTTTAAATCATCTTCAGATTACACCAAATACAATGTAAGCACTGTGTATGTAGTTATTACACTGTGTTGCTTAGGTTATAATGACAAGAAAAAAGTCCATGCCTGCTAGGCATAGATGTAATTTTTTTTTCCTGAGTACTTGCAATTCAAAATTGGTTGAATCTATAAATGTAACCCACAGATACAAAGGATCGACAGTATGCCTGTGCACCTAACATGTGCTGGACCCTACCTGGGGCACAGGGAAATGGCAGTGATAATGGATGCTCTGCGCACATGGAGATTATACTATTATAAACAGTCTTCTTTTATGCAGAAGTCTAAACATTAAGGCTATACATGCTAGACATTTAATTGATTAAAGAACCTAGCAACTGGGGGGAAAGGCTTAAAAAGAGCATAAAGCCTACTCCAGTAACTAACTGGTTAGGAAGCCAGCACACATCATTTTCTCTCTTGGGAATCCATTTCCTCAGGAGTAAAAATGAATTATGCTCCTTCACTCATGGAAATAATAAGAATCAAATCAAACAGCATACAAAGGCAAGGAAGGCACTGGTGATTCCATGAAGACTGAGAATCCAGGATTGGGCTTCCAAACTCCAACTGGGTGATACAGAGACAGGATACAGTGATGTGCAGAAGATGTCTGGAATACAACACAGGCAATGCTTTTACAGGCAGGAAGAGAATCTTAAAAGAGTACAGTTCTGTTAAATAAGGCGCTGCTAGCTAGGATCATAAAACATGAGCCAAAAATAAGATCACAAATGTTCCAGTTCTCATGGAGACTATTCTTAGAAATGAAAAGCTAAACATAAAAAAGTACAAGTTTTCAAATCTGTTCAATTATTTAGTGTTTTCTCAGAGGCAGGATGATACAGAGGAGAATACTGGGCTAATAATCAGTCAGCCTGAATTTTATTTCCAGCTCTGCCAAAAGCTATGTGAACTCAGGCGGTGCAATCTAACATCAAAGTGGGGGAGGGGACTGCATTAACAATCTTTCTGGTACCTCTAAGCTTTAAAATTCTATGACTCATCAATAATTTAGTCATTTGGTTTGTTTTTCCACTGCTGTTTATCTGTTTTTTAAAGAACAACAAACCAGCTCCCTGTTCCACAATACACATTTTACAACAGCAGCCCCATTATCTAGACATCTCAGCAACCTGGACACATGCTAAGGAAGCAATGGGGACTTCTGATGCAGCGTTAGTATGCATTATAAACCTGTGCACTCGACCTCTAAGAGGAACTTGCACACCAGCACTCTAATTCAATTTTCTAAGCTTGTTAGAGTTGTGGTTTGTTAAAAATCTGCTTTCTTAGCTTACAGAGGAAACAAGTCATATTTGGGGAATGATGTATCTAGAGACACATAGAATTGTGGTTTCTGTAGAACAAAAAAAAAAAGTGAACTTAAATAAGCAGACAATGGTGCTGAGCTTATAAAAATGGGTCATTGAAAACAGAAGAAAATAGCCCCATGTATCTGGATGGTGTTGTAGGCATTAAATGCCATAAAACATTAAAATAATTTGAGTCATGGTGAAGCATAATTTAATCTCTTCTTAATGATCCAGGGTCATACTGTAGACTAAGAAGGCTGATAAATATTTTAGGAAAATTTTCATTAACACAACAAAATTTTTGGCACTTAAAAGGGCAGATTAGGCTAGGGTTGTGGCTCAGCGATAGAGCGCTTGCCTAGCACATATGAGGCACTGGGTTCCATCTTCAGCACCACATAAAAATAAATAAATAAAATGAAAGTATTGTGTCTGTCTACAACACTAAAAATATTTTTAAAGGTGGGAGCAGGTTTAATTTTTGAAAAATTCATTTCCACAGAACAACTCATTCTAATCATGCCCAGTAAATGAGTGACATTCCCAAAGCTTCAACATTTTTTACACATTGGTCCCATTCAAAGAAAAGAAAGTGAAGAAGAAAGATGTTCCAATTGTCAGCTGACTGAGTTGCCAGAAACAAAAAGCTTGCTGCTCACCCACTGGGACTGGGGACTTGCTTCGTCAGTTCCTCCGCTACAACCACATTGGCCTACTTCCAAATCTTTGAGTACACCAAGCTCTTTCTAGTCCTGGGACTTGTGAGCATGTTGTTCTCTCTGCCTGGTATACCCCCTCCTGGCAAAATTCTATTCATCTTTAAACATCAATTTAACAAGTCCTTCCTAATGCCCCAGATAAAAAGACCTCTGTCAATTATTCTTCTGTGGTTATTTCTTTTCTTCTTGTGCTTATCATATTTATAATTATATTTTATTTGTTGTTCATGTTCTCTATTGTTCCAAAAAGCTCCATAAAGGCAGAGATGGTATCTGGCGTGTTCTACACCAGCTCGCAGGACCCAGGACTCAGTACTGTGCCTAACACATGCAGGTACTCAATAAACCATGGTTCAGTTAAAGAATAACAATAGTAGTATTTAACCTTATTGAACACTTATTAAATTAGTATTGTATATATTACAAGGCATTACTGCTACTTTGTAAATGAAGAAGGCAGCTCAAAGAAGTTATTTGCCCAAAGTTACACAGCTGGTAAGTGGCAGAGCAAAGCTGCAAATTCATGTCTGTCTGACTCCAGACAATTTAAATACTACTCTTTCTCCAGCACTGTGTGAGGCAAAAGCAATAAAGGCCTCCTGATACAAGTTGGGCCCTACTTTTAAAGAATTTATAATCCAGGGAATAAAACTTTTATAAATGAAACTAAACACAAGACAGAATACTATAGTGTTACACTACATGGCACAGTTAAATGTTAAAAGAAAGAATAGGAAAAGCAACCAGGGGAGGTGATGGGGATAGGAGACTGCCAACTATGGGGCGACTGGCCTTACTGTTGCTCGTGATATGTGCTGCCACTGCCCAGGGGCTCTGTTTCCACCTCTGTGAGATGGAGAAGCATTATTTCATTAAGGGAATCCTGTACCAGACCACAATCATTGGCAACTATCGAACCCAGATATGGGAGAAGCAAAAGGTGGTCTTCCTTCCCTCGACCCTTGGCCTGGGCATGCATGTGGAGGTAAAGGACCCCGACAGCAAGGTGGTACTGTCCCAACAGTGTGGTGCTGAGGGCTGTTTCACGTTCACCTTCACCCTGGAGAACATATTTGTCTGCACTCCACTCCACCAGAATGGCCCTCTTCACTGGTGGCAAACTGCATGTGCACCTGAACGTCCAGGCTGGGGAGCATGCCAACAACTACCCTAAGATTTCCCCAACCAATCCCTTAACCACTTGGATTTTGAGGGGGAAAAATGAAAAAGAGTATGACACGTTGGTACTATGGCAACAAACCAATCAGACCAGTAACTTGTTCAACCTTGATTCTCATGGACACAGGACATTGGTCCAAGACTTCAAATTCTATTTTAAGGTTTATAAGGAGTTGGAACTAATCCAAGAGTGTCTTGTCTCTTTTGCCTTTAGTGAATCCCGGGCCCTCTCACAAAATCAGCAAATGACCTGGTTTTTCTTCATCTGATTACAGAGTAGGTGACTGGCACACACCACAAAGGAGGCCTTGCCTCACTGTTCCCTAGCCAGTTTTGGGTTCACTCAATGGTTTTGCGAATCTAAAAAGCGGTGAGTCTTGGCCCCAGAGGATTAAGATGTTTTTCTATATATTAGAACTATATTTTGATAAATTATATATTTTTCGTCCTAGTTCAAGTGTTACTGTCTGTAATTAGCTGAAAAGGACTAGACACCAATCTAGTCCTTGTGCATTCTGTTTATTCACACATTTTTAATAACTGCCATGGCAGCTCTCAGGATTTGGGCAGTCTGTGGACCAGAAAGCAGATGTTAACAGCTGCTCTCAAGGCCATTTAGAAGGCCTAGCAGAATTCTCTTGGGCACCTGTGACTCCCATCTAATAGGACCTCGGAGTCAGGTAAGATAGTGGCAGAACCAGTATGAGCACTCTTACCCTCCCCCTTCCCCCCAATTTATTTAAGCTGTGGTAATGTTTTCTTCAAGGGAACAAAATTTGACTCTTTATTCAGATTTTCCCAATGAAATAAAATGTATTACAGTTAAAAAAAGAAAAAGAAAACAGGGGTAGAAGTGTATTCAGACAGGAGGAATGCCGTGAGAATAAAGACAGAGCAACAAAGCTTAACAGACCTGTGAGAAAGGTCACTTTAACTGGAACTGAGGGTTAACATAGGCCCAGAAGTGGTGAAATGATAGGTTAAAGAAATATGCATATTATTAAACATTCTGGTCAGCTATCCTTCCAAGCAAAGTTCCTGAGAAGTACTTATCACATTTTGTTAATATTTCATAAGCCTTCATCAGTGTCAAGAGAGGGCAAGCTATTAGCAGCTGCTCAGTTAATGAAGGGGTGAAATATACAAGATGCTATTTCAGAGCTATCAATTTAAGACCAGTCACTAGCTCTAATAAACTAAAAACTGAAGAAAAAAAGTAGTTATGAAATTTTGAGTAGTCTTTTTTTTATAATTGTAAGTTATTTAAAACTAACTACATATACTTGAAACTTTTATAACTAGATTACCAGGTATATGATAATGATTTTCTTTCTTTTTTTTTAATATTTATTTTTTAGTTTTCAGCGGACACAACATCTTTGTTTGTATGTGGTGCTGAGGATCGAACCCGGGCCGCATGCATGCCAGGCGAGCGCGCTACTGCTTGAGCCACATCCCCAGCCCTGATAATGATTTTCTGACTGTTAACGTGATGATTATTTTTTCCTCCATCTCCTATAGCTTCAAGAAAGATATTTCAGATAGATGAGTTGATCTCTCCCTTACTCTACCCCCACTTTTCTTTACTCTGAGTCCAAGGACATAAGTAAGATAGTTATCCATCAGTATTCCAGGGCATTGGTCCCAGGATTCCCCCATCCTCTGGAGATACTAAAATCCATAGATATTTAAGTCCCTCATATAAAATGCTATGGTATTTGCACAAAACCTACACAAGCCTCCCATTTACTTTAAATTATCTCTAGGTTACTTGTAATAACTACTATAATGTAAATATTGCGTAAGTCATTGTTATACTATGTTGTACATGTTTGGTACAGATGCAATTTTTTAATAGTTTCAATCTATGTTTGGTTGAATCCAAGGTTGTGGAGCCTGCAGATATGAAAGGCCAAGTGTACACATTTCTTAATTCAGATTTGGTTCCTGTGAGTACTCATAACAATTTTCTATGACTGTTACAGCTATGAATAATTTTTAAGCATATAAACAATATTTAAGCACCTAACTGGCAACATTTAAGAAACTTTGTAATAATTATAAGAAAGCTTCAATAAATGATGAATACATACAAACGTCCACAGACTTCACAATGACCCTCAGAGGTAGGTAGGTATTAATCTTCCATTTTAATCAGTAAAAAAAACCCTAAGGTTCAGAGAGATTAAAGTGTCTGTGGTCACCACCAAAGTTTGAATCCAGGTCTGATACCTGAGATAACTATCTCCTCACCTCCAAACCACTTCCTCAAGGAACCAGCAATCATATTAGCAAGTTAAAACTTCGATGTAAAGACAAAGTTTAAGAAAAGAACACCACCATATATGCTTCTTACATTTCTGTCAGTCTTGACTCACTCTCATTCTTGCCACCCCCGCCCAAGCCTGTCATCCAACCCTGCCAAGTGATAAAACCAAACACATTTATGCCTCATCTGTCTCCTTTTATGCACATGTTCCTTGGGAGTTGGCTCAAGGGCTGTGTTTAACAGGATCATTTGGCTGACAATTGGGCCATGTGGAGGCTGTGACAAATCAACAGACTTATTAAGAAATTACACAAGTCATACTCACACGGTACTTCAAGATTTCCAAAACATCTTCATGTATATTTTTCCTTTCAAACCCTCAGGATAACACTACATTTTATTAATGAAGGAATGAGGGCTTAGAAAGGCTAACGGAGCTCTGTTGAAGGAGTAGAGTAGAATCCATAGCTATATGACATAACTGGGGTCTACAATCTTTCCTTACCCCTAAAGAAAGTGCATTGACTTAAAACATCTCTATGAAATATTTCCACGTGTAGCACTGTGTTGGGATACCAGGGTTCCACTCTCAGCTTATAAGCAAGTTATCCAGCCTTCCATGAAAGCAAGGGAAGTGACCCGCTGAAGAGCCTAACAATCATGACCAAGCTATTGATCATATTACCAGCCAGTGTTCAGCCTTATCCTGGTTCACTAATGTTCAGAAAAAGAGAACTCTGTCACAGATACCTAGATTTGCACGCCTTAGTTCACATTCTCTTTCTTTCTTTCTTTCTTTTTTTTAAAGAGAGAGAGAGAATTTTTTAAATTTTGTTTTGTTTTGTTTTTAGTTTTCGGTGGACACAACATTTTACTTTTATGTGGTGCTGAGGATCGAACCCAGCACCCCATGCATGCCAGGCGAGCGTGTTACCGCTTGAGCCACATCCCCAGCCCTCACACTCTCTTCCAATAATGTCCAGCAGCCTGGGAGTGTTCCTCAGAACCTCTAGCATTTCAAGTCTGTCCTGCCCTCTATTCTGCTCTCCTGTTGTGCATATGCTTCCAAGCCCACAGTGATGACCAGCCTGTGAAAGGGCAACTGTTCTTGGCTCCCCATTGTCACTTCTGGCGCCATGTCTCGCTCTGTTGAAACACTTTTGCTAGTTAAGTCCTAGTCCCAAACTACCCACCCATACTGTCCCCTCTCTTTCTACCCCCTTAAAGAGCTATCTTCACTTTCCTATGTGTCTTTACTTCCCTAGGTGTCTTCGTGGAAATCTCAGTCATGTTCTTCACCAACTACCTTTCCCTAAAATAGTGTCCACTGGCCATCCCCTCAGCATGTCTCAGATTTTCCTAACTCAATGCCTTTACATTTCTCCCTAAGAAGCACCTCACTCCTAGACTGTCTCTTTATCCAGGCCTTCCCAGACCACTGCACTGTAGTGCTCCTGTCATCTTTCAAACTCCCAGCAAGTTGCCTCTGAACACCTAAATCCTTACAATGGCACCAGTGCCTAGCTTTCTTTATGCACAGGCATGAACTCCCCTCAGTACATGGCAGGAAGTGTTGAAGTGAATGACATCTACCTAATACTTTATATTTAACAATACATTTGGATGACACTTCTCATGTGACCCTCTGAGCAACCCTAAGAGCCTGCTTCTCTAGTTTAAAAACAACTATAAAATTCAGGGAAGTTAAGTGATTATCCATGATCAGCTATGAAGCAGCAGAGCCCAGGCTCAAATACGGATATTAAGCTCTTTTGAATTTTGTAAAAAACAAAGCTATGCTTTGAATCCCTTATGTCAAATAGCAAGCATCAGATAAACATTTGCTCCAAAACTACTCTGAAGTAAATTAAAACTTTCATTCTTAGTTCAATCTTTATTGGTTCTTCAGGATGATCTTACAGTTAAATGAGATTTTCAAATGCATAAATGCAATGCTAAAACTTCACTTTTTTCCCCAGAACATACAGAAGAAAAAATCTTAACAAAATAAAATGTAAGAGGGATAGTATTATGTAAGAGGGATAGTATTCATAAGCCCTAGAAGGAACAAATGTACATTTTTCTCCTGATGAAAATAAATTAAGCACCAACCTCAGCAAAAGAGAGGTGCTAAGCAATTCAGTGAGATCCTGTCTCTAAATTAAATACAAAATAGGGCTGGGGATGTTGCTCAGTGGTCAAGTGCCCCTGAGTTCAATCCCCAGTACTCCCAAAATAAAAATAAAATTTAAGCCAACTAATCACATCTAAGTATCTATGTGTAAGTATACTTAGAGTAAGGTTACTATTTTCAAACATACAGGCAGTGAGAATAAAAAAAAAAAAGCTCCAGTATTTTGCAAAATACTTTACAGGAAAACCACTCACATTTACTGCTACATGTCTATTGGATTTGCTTTTAGACTATCCAAGCTAGTAGCTTTTATTAGCATTAGATTATTCAGCCAAGAAGGAACGATTAACTATTACCCCCAAAATGAGAGACAAATGTCTTTCACAGTTGTATGAAAAAATATCCCTGCTATCTTTTAAGAATACTCATGTTTCACTGCAACAAATCCTGGAGGTGGTAACAAATCACCCCCAGATGTGAAATCCATGCTATATTCAAGTTTGACTAGGAAGCTGAACAGCCACAATTTGCTTCTAAATTTGGAATCAACCAATAAACACTGTGATCACAACCTCTGGCCTCCTCTTCTTCCATATGAATCACAGAAAATTTTTTTGGCCATTTAAAAGCTAGTCCAAAACTTCTCATGTTGTAGATGAGGATTGAGGGCCAGAGACTAAAACACAAAACAGAAAATAAATGACACCCACAGAGGACTTTCTCAGCAGAATACCACAGGTTCTACATGGAAAGATTTTGTTTTTACTGTGGTTTCCCGAGCCTTGGTTGGGGGTAGAAAAGGAAAAATAGCCTCAATCCTTAAATAAACCCACATGTCCAGCATTCACCTAACAATCTTTATAGATATGAAGGGTCTGTCATGACCATATTCAACCCAGCAGGCTCAAAGCCACATGACTAAGCCAACTTTGACAACAGTCACCATTAAACAACAAAAAAGCTGCCTACGGCTGACTGAAATCGATCAGGTTGTTCCTCAAGCACCATTACTCCCAAGCCCTGCCAACCTACAGGCCACAGAGTGGGAGGAACAAGTTGCCCCAAGTTTCTTTAAAAAGAGTGGTAGAAGATGCCACGGGAACACGGCTTACAAAGGCAGAGAAGGGGAACTGAAAACTTAACAGGAATTTACAAATGCAATACCTATTTCATAATACTTTTGGAACCATATATTGCTTTCTAAAGCTAATTACATGTCAAATGTGATGGTTTCATCTGCCTTAAACATTAGCTCCTAATCATATAAAACATCTGAGCCTCATTTCTCCAGCCTCAAAATGCAGTTAATTTTCTGTAAAGATAGAAATTGAGGAGGAGTGAGAGTAGGAAGGAAGGCAAAAGAGGGAATGTTCTTTCTGGCTGACCACTACATCTGGGGGTTGTGCACCGCCTGGCATGAGATGCTCCCACAAGCCGAACAGGCCAACTAGGGAGCAGAGGTTCTGCAGTCACCCACCAGGAGTCTGATGCCTGTTAAGAAGAGCTGATTGAAAGCAGGCAGAGTGCAAGAAGAAACTGTTAACAGCCTCTACGAACTTGACATGAAAGAGCAGATCACAACAGCAGGGCGGAGAGCCTATTATCATCATTATTACAGAAAGAAAACAGCCATTAGAAACTAACCAGAACATAAGCCTTCTTTCAATTAATTTTCATAAGTAGAGATAAATCTTGAATTTCTAATTAAAAATCAATGTACACAAAGCCAAATATTGGAGCCAGCAGAGAACTTACCTAATTGTTACACTGTGTTCCCCTTGAGCCATTTGACATACCTGGCTAGCTTTCTATTTTCACCTCAACCAAACCTTAGATGAAGACTAATCTTTCCCCAGAGAAACTAGATGTCCTCAAATCTGCTGATGGCTCATAATGGCATCCCTGATGCACACATCATTTGAACATCCCTTTGGGGTTAAAGGTCTGACTAGTACACTGAATGGGAGAGGATTTTCAACTCAAACAGGACCAAGAAGGAGAACCTCCAGAATTCCTAGGCCTTGATCCAAACATGAACGGAAGAAGCAGGCCTCAAGAGGTGATTAAGTAAACTAGAAGGTGGAAGTGGGGTGCTGATGAAGGGAGCAGGCAGATGGGCTAAGTTCTAGAATGAATGAGGCAGATAGGAAGTTCTGGGGCAGCTAAAGGCACTGACCTTCAGATTTCCGGGTGTTACAAAGGCCTGGTGATCCACAACAGGCTGAGAGCAGCAGCTCCCCGAAGCCGCCAACAGGCACATTCAGTTCCGTCAGCCCGGACTCAGCCTGCCAGTGCCGCAAACAAACACACACATTCTTCCCTGAGCTGACGGCTCACACAACACAGCCTCTCCACAGGGCCTGTTTATTTAAGAAACCAGATGCTTTGATGTTGGGGTAGAAGTTGGGAAGTTATGTACAAAGAAGTAGTTAGTGACAGGAGCAGAGGGAGAAGAGAGCATGAGCAACAGTTCCTGGCTTCACTAATCCTAGGTTTAAAAAGTTTTCAGGAATTTGTCGAATGGCTGTACACAGGAATGAGGAGTAAGGAAATTATGTCAGCCACCATCCTGAAACTGTGGCCAAGGCATTTCAACTGTTTCTTTAAGACAAAGTTCCATGCCTACCCTCAAAGGGGTGTTTATAGGGAGAGTGCTTTGAAGCAACCCAACTTAGCAACTAACATTAATAAAATCTTTGAGGCCTGCTCAATTTCTCTCATATACAAATGTTATACATGTTGTGAACACTCCCAGCACTGGAAGGAAAGATTCAGTTAAAAGTGTAGCCTGAAAACAGTTTTGTGTTAAAGGCAAAAAGAAGACCACTGAACCTCAGAAAATAGCACTTATGAACAATCCCTGAAAATAACAGCTTTTTAGTCAGTGCTAACTAGGTGTCAGACATTGTTTTAATGAGTTAATGTATTTTACACATACATTAATTTATTTCTCACAACCAGCAGATTAGGAACTAAGACACAGAGAGGGCTTAAGTCATTTACCCAAGATAACACAGCTAATCGGGATAGCCAGGAATCAAATGCTGACAGGCTGGCCTCAAAGTCTGTCCCATGCTCTTCTGCCTTTCCATGGCATGTCACACCCTCAGATCAAAATTAGGAAGTTTGGTTTTGGATAAAGTAGAAGTAGTTGTCTTTTTTCTTATTTTCTTGTCATTCCTTTTGTCTTCTGTTTTTAGTAATGGCCAGTATTTTGATTTCCACTTTCTTTCTTAAGAGTCTCTTATATAACACTATAGTTTGAAAAAGCCTTTCCCTCTCTTCCCTCAAATCCCAAAATAGAGTACTTAATCATTGACTTCTACATGAAAAATATATGCTGTGCAAGATAATCCCTAAATAGATTTGAAACAGACTTAAATTCAAGATTGAAAAGAAGGAATACGAAAGGAAACCTAGAGAGAAACAGGGAGGCCTAGGCAAAGAGAATAATCTGTTGCTTTCTTAAGAAAGCAAATAAATTAGTTAAAATAATGTGTATGTTAAAATACATTAGTCATATGCTAATACATTCTCATGAGCCATAGAAACAGGTCTAGGAAGCTTGCTAAAACCTTTGAGGCTTTAATTCTCCAGTCTGAATTATCTTTTCTTTGTAAATTGGTAATCCCACCCAACACCAAATCTGGGCCCTTGGAGGGCATTCACATACATGGATTATATAAATTAATGTGGCTTGAAAATAACAACATCAAGTTATAAGAAATGAGAACCAAGAACTTTTTATTTTTCTTGGGAATTGAATTCTGGAATATTATATAGGCAAAACTACTCTAAATGGCACTTTTCTTTCCTAGCTATACAAAAGTATACCATGTGCTAAAAAGTCATGATGATACTTTAATTTTGCACCATTTACAAAGGATCCCAGAATACTAGATCTCTTCAGTACTGTTCAGGATGATTTAATATGACTTCTAAAAATATAGAATTGAAAAGCCGAACAGACCATTACGTAACAATTCTTGATCAAGGAAGTGGAATCCTTTTTTTCTTTTTGGTACTGAGGATTGAACCCAGGGGTGCTTTATCACTGTTCCCAGTCTTTTTTTTTTTTTTGAGACAGGGTCTCTCAAAGTTGCTAGTTGCTGAGGCTGGCCTCAGACTTGTGATTCTCCTGCCACAGTTTCCAGAGTTGGTGGAATTAAAGGTGTGTGTCATGGCACCCAGCCAAAGGCTCCCCTTTTTTAACCAGATACACAAATTACAAAAAGACTGAGATCTCTGAAGAAGAGCTGGATGAGTAACAACTGCAAAAATAGCTATTTTAAATAAGGTTACTGAAAAGGACTGAAGGAAAAAAAGCCAAAAAAAAAAAAAAATTAGAAACAGCAGCTAAATAAAATGTAAGAAATAGAGGGAAATTAAAGAAAACTAAAGAACACATGGACTTTGAAGAATGAATGGTTTTAGCTCTCTCTGAGCCAGTTTCCACAACCTCTTGCTTTGGAATCAATATATTATAAATGCTATAGCAATCTGAATTAATCAGAAACTGTTGACTAAAGAATAAATCCAAAAGTAGCAGCAGATCTAAAGATAGGTCAACCACAAAAGAAGAATCTGAAAAATGGAGTGAGAATGCTATGTCTGGCTGGCCCAAGGAAGTTGTGGTCCTCAAATAAATTAAGCATGTCTTGTGAAGTCTTTCTCAACCCCCCACCATGAAAAAGAAGTGTACATAATTAGTTTTTTTTCTCTCATCAAATAGGAAGGTTCCCCAAAACTCATTCCATCCTATCTGTATCCAACCAGCCCTATCCTTCAGCACTAGCTTCCCTACCTAAACACAGCTGCTGCTTGGACTGCTTTATAATGTACACATTTTCCTTAAATACTTGTGCCTTAACTTCAAGAGACTCATGCCCCCAGATCTGAGACCAAGAGTGGTCCAGAAAGATAGGCCAAGAAGATGCGGTGGCTCAGCTGATACTGAAACGGAATGCGGTAAAACAAGGAAAAGTGCAGACCCAGAACATCAGCCACCCATCTGTCTCCATGTGCAATTCTCTTGGAAAGAAGCAAGGATAAAGGAGAAAATACATTGAGTTTAAAATACATTTTGCAAATGTAGGATGTAAGAATTGTTAATCTTAAAAAAAAATGAGGAAAATGCCCAAATTGTACTTAAGCAAGAGCCAGTACTTTCTTAAAATTTTCTCAATCAGTAGTGTGTCAAAGGTTGAGCTACTGGTCCCCACAGACAGAAATGCCACAATTTTGAAAGTCTTTTTTGACCAGGAACTGGCTTAAAACAGAATATCTGTGAAGTGTTTCTTAGCTATTGGAAATCTTGTGGCAACACAATACAGATATCCTTAGCAGAGTTCAATACCAGAATGGACGGTCAATTTTGAAGAGAGATCACATAAATAATATTGTGACTGAACTGGGCATGGTGGTGCATGCCTTTAAACCCAGCTACTTGGGAGGCTGAGGCAGGAGGATCATAAGTTCAGGCCAGTTTCAGCAACTCACTGAGACCTTGTCTCAAAATAAAATAGAAAGGGCTGGGAATGTAGCTCAGTGGTGGAGTATGAGTGGGCTCAACCCCATACTGCAAAATGATGATGAAGAAGAAGAATGTGACTTAACAAGGGCTGGTGGCTGAATACACATAGAAGTCAATGCTATGGCACCTGTTTTTGCAAAGAGAAAAATGTTTACAGAAAAAGGAAACAGAAGGATTCTCATATCTGTCTCCCTGATCTGCCTGTAGCAAGGAATTCAAGCAGCCCCGGGTGTAGGGGGAAACAGAGACATGATTGGTTGTGACTCAGAATCTTGGTGGAACAGTTTGTACCCAGGAAGTCAATCCAGGTGGAACTTGTGGATAATTCTAGATTGTCTTGCAGCTGGTGAAGGCGTCCCTCACTTCTAATATAGGTCTGAGAGACCCTATTTCTCAAGTTCTACTCATGGGACATTTGGTTCTGCCAGCCTCTCAAGGTCATTTGGGGTCAAGTTCTAGGGTTCTGCGCCTGCATCCTGAAAAACAACTTGAACAATTTTTAGGAGCAAGGAAGTTGTTTTATAGCTGTTTCAATGTCATCTAATTTCCATGCTTGTTCCTTTAACTATTAAAATACACGCAGTGACCTAACAACTGCTTTGGGATTTCACCACTGCCTCGCCACCCTGAAAGTACTGATCCAGAGAGGACACACCTCTGCTTCTGCGCAGCCCAACTTCTGCAAGCACTTAAGAGGTAATTATTCCTCCAGCTTTCTGGTCGGTGTTACTGGATCTGATTATTTATACAGACAGGAAACAACGACGCTCAAGATATATTTTGACAACTTAAAAAAAAAAAAAAAAAAAAAAAAGAATGCCATGAAAGTCTAAGATTGTCTCCCCTGTGACGAAACACAGCCCCGCGGGCCGCAGCCCAAGCCGACTCCGCCCGCCGCAGTTTCCGAGCCGCTGGGGGTCCCCTGCTCCGCGGAGCCTCGCCGCGCGCTAGCAGGGAAGCCCGACAGGAAGCGGGGCCGGCTACGCCAGCGGACCGGCAGCCGCGAGCGGCCAGGGGCGGCACCTCACAGTCCGGGCGACGCCCGGGCCCGGCGCCCGCTCACCTGGTGCGTGTTGTTGGCTAGCTTCGCGACGAAGTCTGAGACCCGAACGCAGTCCTCGTCCTCGCCGGGCGCGCTGCGGCGCCAACGGCCGACGCGGGGGATCGGGCCCCCGGCCGCGGCCGCGCGCAGCCCCCAGCTCACTCCGACGGGGCCGGACCAGCGCAGCAGAGGCGCAGCCGGCGGCGGCGGTGCGTCCAGCCGGTCCTGGCCGAGGGTCGCCGGCGGCAGCAGCTGCAGGAAGAGGAGGAGGCCGAGGCCGTGGGGCCAGCGCGAGAGGCCGTCCGCAGCTCCCCGGGGCCGCTCCATCGCCGCCGAATGCCGACGCCGCTGACACCTGCCACCCGGCGCGCCCGCCCACCCCCGCCGGCGCTGCGCCACACCCCCGAGCCCGAGCCTGGCGCTCCTTGGATACGCGCAGCCGGGCCTCTCCGCCCGCATAGGCTGGCCGCCTGTCCTTCTTCCCTGGCCCACTCCTCATTGGCTCGCGTCGTCTCCGGCTTCGGGGGTCCTGGATTCGGATGCCAAGATGCGGGACTGATTGGCTGGAACGTGGCAGAGAAGGCTGAGGTCATTCCCCACCCTCGCACGGCGTCTCCGGGCTCCGGCTTCCAGAGTTCGCGTAGGAGCTCTCCCCACCTTCCCGCGAAGCCCCCAGCTCCGCGGTGCTCCGACTCCTTGCTGCTCCTCTGACGCCCTCAAGTTGGGGCTGGGCAATTCCCCCCTTTCCCCCAGAAACACTCCTAAAATTCCCCTGGTTGAGGCAGCGCTGGGAAATCTCCTCAGGGAATCCCTCAACTCGCTCAGCTGGAAAAGGGGGCTTCGTCAGGAACTGGTGCTTCAGGTTTAACCCGGGCTCACTGCTGCGCCCATTGTCTGCTGAAGCTGCAAACTTGCTGACAAGGTGAATGGGAACTGGTGTGGGCCAAATCCTACCGAGGCAGATAGAAGGACACCCGTGACTCACGCAAGCCTCAAGAAAAGTCTTTCCACCACGTTTGGCCTCACTGGCCCCTCCTTTTCTGCAGGGAGGTAGGCCAAAGGCGGAATTATTTATTGGTTTTCCTGGACTTCGAACGTTGCTTAGGCATCAAGGGTAGATAAAAAGGGAAAAGAGAATTGCCCGAGGCCTACTTTATACATGATCATTTCATATATGCATATTTATTTACCAAAGTGCCTCAACCCTGCAGTGAGTGCATTGAATAAGTTTGGTTCCAGAATAAGAGTCCTGTATGGCACCCCTCCTCCGATAAATAAAACCCCTACACTGTTCCCCTTACCACAGCTTCTTTACCACAAAAACTTGCGCACACAACTTCTACAACATGCAGCACAGGTAAAACCAGTTCTGAATCCTTAACCTTACGGACTCCATTCTTTTTAAATGCTAGAAGTTGTTCAGTAGAAAAGGTAACAAATAGATTAAAAATATGCAAAACGTTACACCCAAAGAAATCCACCAAAAATTTCTTTAAGCTGGCAGTAAACCCAGATGAAACTATAGTCATTGGAGAGCAAAATGCTGCAGTGCACCCAACCCAAAATAAAAATCAAGATATTGGTCAAGTTAACTTGCAAACAAAACATCTTCCAATTTACATTTTTCCCCCAAACAACCAGAGTGAGAAGTGAAAAGTTTTTGAATGTCATCAGGACAGGATGACAATCAGCAGAATGTCCTTCAAGTTCTCAGCTACTGGACTGACAAGATATAGCTGATGAAAACTGGTGAACAATTTGTACCTTTTCTGTAACTATTATGTGTCAGATTATTTTTTAAAATAGATTAATTTTTAATCTATGCCAACTATGGAATAGATCACAAGACAGTCAGTTCCAGTAGCATGTGATTAGTTGGAGGGAGAAGAGGGGCTATAAACGAATATTTCTTTGTTTGGGTGACAAAGATGAATGGTCTATTGTCTTACGTCTGAAAAGAAGTAAACTCAACAGTGCCATCTCCTGGAAAAATTACCAAATATACTTTTAAACTATTACATTTGTATTACCTGTGCTTTCTAATGTGCTGCTTTTACTTACATGTCTACAGTAGATATTTCCTCAAACTGCATCACTGCAGGCGGCATGGTAATTTGCATTTACACTTTGGTAAATAAATATGCATCTATGAAATGATTATGTAAAAAGTAGGCCTCGGGCAATTCTCTTTTCCCTTTTTATCTACCCTTGATGCCTAATATGTATGAAATTTACTCTTTTCTCAAATAATAGGCTAAGGCAGTTGAAAGGGAAAATCATTGCAAGTTGAAGCTGAGAGTTAGGCTAAGAGCTACTCCTTAATGTTTACTTTCTCTACACAATGCACATGATTCAAAAACATAACTCACCTCTCCAAAGCTGCATGTGCTTTATACATTTCAGCATTAACCTACAGTGTTACAAGGGAATATAATTTATTTCCTGGTTCTTCACACTAGAAGTAAATTTATATGAAGACCATAGATAGCACTTTCCCAGATCCCCAATGCTTAATACATTACTTGGCATATTGAAGGCGATTCTCAATAAATGTGTTAAATGAATAAATGAAAGTTGAAATAGGATATTTCAAAGCTACTTCCTATTAGGGTTTAATAAAACTAAGTGATATGAGCTAAATTAGTCTCAGAATCTTAATAAAACAATAGGATTAAAATCGCCAGAACAGTCTAGAACTTTGGTGATAATATACTCTAGTTCTGTACTTTCCTTGTGTAGATCTAGGCCAAAACTTTCTTCCAAATACTTCCTGTTATTGTAGTTTCCAAATGCATATGAAGTTTTTTTTTCCCCTGCAACCACAGTAGGAATTTCATATGTATTCTGCTTACTCAAGTCACTATTTTCACATGAGTATGACTTCCTAATGAATACAGAGCCCAGCAAGTCATCCTGGGGTCCCCATTAGTGAATTTCAATCAATTTTGCATCATTTACATGTGAGTTAGCTAAACTGCACATAAGTGCATGTACATTTCAAATCTCTCTGAGATTTCCCTATTATCCAAGAGCTAGTGATATGAAACCAGAAAATGAGATCAAGTCAGATTCCAGTTCATGGACACACAGCCTTAGATTCTATATCTGTTAGCTAGTAACAATGATACTTATTTGCTATTGTTACATTTGAGGGTCAAATAGAATGATTCTTTAAACAATCTTAGCCACTCATATGATGGCAGCTCTAATGAGGGAAGTTCACAGTGCATTCCAAAGTCTAATGTAAACCACTTCTGAATTTTACAATTCTTTTACTGATATGGCTGAGATCTGTAAATGATTGCCGTTGAGGCCAAGATCATGAATTTAATTTTTAAGTTTCTTTTTTTATTTTTTTTTATTTTTTGGTACCAGGGATTGAATTCAGGAACACTCAGCTACTGAACCACATCCCCAGCCCTATTTTTCTTTTTTTTTTTTGGTCAATGTACCTTTATCTTTATTTATTTACTTATTTATATGCAGAGCTGAATCAAACCTGGGGCCTTACACATGCTAGGCAAGCACTCTACCACTGAGCCACAACCCCAGCCCCTTCATAGTTCTTAACTTCCTAAAAAGGGAAAACTCCTTCTAAACTGTCCACCAAGGCACAAGAACTAAGACAACTCTGGAGATGGCTTATCCCAAACCATCACTGTTTTGAGGACTCCAAAACATGCTCTTTTGATGGTCAATTAGTTGCATTTCCTTCATATAAAGAAATGCAGCAAAAAAATACATACTTATTTAAGAGAAACTACAGGACTTAAATGGATTTACAGTGGTATTAACATCTATTAACCACTGGGAGGAGCTGGGTTAGTTTGAGTTCATTTATCAGCACCAAGGAATTCGTGGCTAGAGTTGACTGTTGTAGAGAGCAACTAAAATAATTTTAGAACAGGCACTCACACAGGATAAGGACATTAATACCCTATCTTTTTTTGCCTGCTAATGTAAGCATTTCAAACATTATAAGAGGAGAGACCATTAACACATATTTTAAAATTTTCTTTATTTCAGAACTGCCTTTATGTACAGACATCATTAAAAAAAAATGCACAGACAATGGAGATTTTCCAAGGAATAGGAGCTGGAAGTAAAACTTAAGGGCAACTGGAGAACTGAAATTGTCCCAGAGTAGTTCTGAGGATCACTCTTGCTTAAATGTCCTTGATAACCTCTTCGAGTTCTTCCTTTGTGAACATGTGGAAATTCTGGCCAGGCTGCACTGTGGCTAGCTGGAAAGAAAACAGAAAGGGGTTTATAAGTTGGGCTTGATTCCCTGATGATAGCCCTAGCATGGTCAGGAGAAAACTGTGTTGGTGATGCAGCTGTTCATTAGGAACTAAGGGATCTGCTGTCCCAGGGATATCCTTTCCAGGCAGCAGGTCCCTAAAATAGCTCTCTGACTACAAAATAAAAACTCTTATTGACCAAATTTTCTATTTTGAGGTTAACCTACAATGTAATAGTTAACCAAATGCCTGGCATGACTGTTAATTCTTGAAGTTAGCAGCAAAGTACATGGAGTCAGTACTCTTTTTTCTGTTAAGGATCCTATAGAAATATAAAGTGTATTTATATACTTGCATATACTTCTGTGTATGACTTGGGTTACTTGGCCACTCTGTGCCTTTATTTTCTCATCTGTAAAATGGGGATAATAATACTACTTATAGATTAGTTTTAAGGATTAACATAAGAAACACCAAATAATTGCTAACTATTATTGTTAGATATTTTCTCTAGAACTGTATGTGTGGCAACTTAACAGAAAGGTTTGCTTTGTTTTTTAAAAGGACTGACCATGAAAAGACTCCATAAAAAATGGCACAGGAAGTCAGTTGTGACTGATGATATTAGAAATAACAAACAGTTCAGATTATAATTTATTAAACCAACAAAAAACAAGGGTCAAAAGATGGCTTCAAATTTAACTTTACTATGTTTTCCATTATCTGTGATGATCACAGTCCCATGTTTTTTGGTCAATCCTGAAGAAAAGGTATCATTTCACATTTGCTGCAAAGCCTTTATGTTTGTTTTAAATGTCATTCCTTTTTTTTTAATTTTAAAATTAAACATACTAGGGCATTTTTAAGTAATATTCATTACTGATGAAGCTGATTAAGTTTCTTTTTTTTTTTTTTTAATTTTTTTTGGTACCAGGGATTGAATTAATATAATTTGAAAGTTGCCAGGCAGAATTAGCATAACCCAGTTACATGATGTTTATTATTTCCTGCCTCATTTGTAAGTAAAACTCAGAAAAAAAAAGACTGTTGCACATCTTAAGAAATCTACTCTGGGAACAACTTAAAAAAAAAAAAAAAAAAAGTTCTCTAAAAGCCTGCAGTCTCCTCTGGAGTCTACCAAAAGATATATCCAATTACACAAAATGTCAGGAGTCCCAAATACATTTGCATAATATTACAAGAGTTAAAATATAGAAATTGGGCAAACTCTGTATAGAACAGTCCTACAGAACTAAGATGCAAATCAGTAATAATAGGGTTTAAACCAAGTATCACCTTCAGGTAGTTACTCATCATTAGATGAGAAAAATTTACATTTACATAATGATGTTATTTACATAATGAATAGGAAGCACATTTTTCTATATTCTTGCTTTCAAAAAACCTGTGAAGCAGGTATAATAGATATTTTCTTTCATTTACACCATCAATAATTAATTTGAATACTAGACGCAGTTGTACAAGGGACTAAAGATCCAAAGATGAAGAAAAATCTATCTTTTATTAAGGGCACTGGATGCCAAAAGCTTTCAATGTCAGTTAAGTGTTATAATAAAGCTTAACATACATAAAAGAGTGACCAAGGAGCCCAGGAAGGCATCAAGGAGAAGAAACCTTTGAATAGTAGTATACTGAAGAATGGCAAGAATGGGTTAGACAGCCAAGGAGACGATGGGCAGACTCATTGCACAAATGCATAAAAGCATGAGACATGATGTATTTGCAAAACAAATGCTGTATATGGCTGTAGCAGAGGATGCACATGGAGTAAGATGAAATGAGAGGGCCTTGATGCAGGGTGGGGGTCAGAGCTCACTTTTAGCTCACAGGACCTAAAAGTACAGACCTGGGTGCAAATACTGACTCTACCATCTACCAGTTACCATTTACCAAATGGTACCAGTTACTATTTACCAAAGCCTCGGTTTCCTCATCTGTAAAATGAAAACAGGAATATCTATCTTAAGAGTTGTGAGGATAAAAGATATACATGTAAAATGCTTAACAAAGTACCTAACAGATTAGACATATGATTTAAATTGCCATAAAAAGAAGTTTGGAATTTATCCTGTACACATTAGGAGTAAGATAAGATTTTTAAAGTGGATAACAATTAATATTGGATGTGAATTGAAAAATCCACTCCAGTAGCACAAGAATGAGGGGGAAAAATGGGTTGAAACAGAGGAGAGCAAGGCTGTAGGAAGGGAAAACTAGTTAGAAGACCTCTGAAAAATATATAAGGGAAATGCAAAATGGGGACCTGAACAAAAGAAGGTACCTGAAATAAGAATTGAGAAGGGGTATTTACATGAGAATTATTTTTACAAAGGGATAAAACACAATTTAATAAAGAGAAAGGGAAATCAAAATATTTTAGGTTTTGGTATGAATGACAAGAACATGGGTGCTATCATCAACTAGCATTAGAAACAGAAGAAGAAGAAGAAGAAATGATTTTCTGGAAAGAAAATAATTTTAATTTTGGAATTGTCATATTTGAGATGAATGCTTCAGAAATTTCAAATAATAATGATGCAGAAATTTCAAATAATAATGATCAGATAATCTGACAAACAGGAAGTTTTACAGAATCCAATCTTCTCTTTCTCATGGAAACACTAGAGTCATGAGAACATAAGGGAGACAGGAAAGGAAGGGCTGTAGAGGAAAGGCTCCCTCATGCTGGTCTTCTTAGACTGACCATCAGAGTTACTGGAGGAGCTTTCCAAAGTACAGATCTCTGAACTTCATTTCCAAAGACTCTTATAGGCAGACAGGCTTAGAAAGCATGGTGGAATGAATAGTCTTGAACAACTGGAAGTGCCCCTTTTTAAAAAAAATATTTATTTTTTAGTTGTAGTTGAACAACTACATATTTATGTATTTTTATGTGATGCTAAGGATCAAACCCAGGGCCTCACACGTGCTAGGCAAGTGCTCTACCACTGAGCCACAATCCCAGGCCCAAGGAAGTGCCCTTTTTTAATGTGAAGAAATCTATTATCAGGGAGATTAATGACAGAGCCACACCTGATGCTCATTGCAAAGCAATACTGTAGTGTCACTGAAAGTAAACAAGCAAGAAAACATCTCTGTAGTTTCAGTGAACCAAATAGGCCTCAGAGCCTTTGCTATGGAATCAAGAGCTATATTTGAATTCTTCTGAGGTGGCAAGGACATAATCTTATTCAGTACCAAAGAAAACAAAGTTCTAGAAAGGAACTGACAAAATCCTTCCTAAGGATTGAGTTGGGAGTATCATACTATTATTGCACCTCGTCATTTCAGAGACAGGGGAGAAGGGGAAGTATTTTCAGATCCTTGTTAAGAAGGTTTTAAAAAAACAAAAAACATTGTATTTATGAATTAAGTTTTTCTCTAAAGAACTATGTTAAACTCTTCTCCCTCCACTGCTTGAGGAGCAAGCCAAACCCCCTTACCACACTCTCAAACTCCCAATTCTAGGCTAGTGTCTTCTTTTGTCCCCTTCATGACAGCCTATGAAGTGAGTATACTGGTGAGACATTTACCAACAACATTCCTAAGTACTCTTCACTCTTCTGTTCTTAACTAGTCAATCTCCCATTGGGCATTAATCCAACCATCCATTTTCTCATGAGTGAGGCTAACATTCTGGTAGGTACTGATTGGTTAAATTACTGATTTATGATTACTGCATTAGTTGGACTTTAAAATTTTTAACTGAAATATAATATTTAGGGCTGGGGATATAACTCAGTGTCAGAGCTCTTGCCTGGTATGCATGAGAACATGGGTTGGATCCTTAGCACCACAAAAAAGGATTTTTATACACCCACACACTCGTATGTAAAAATATACGTGTGTGTGTGTGTGTATATATATATATATGTATATGTATTTATATATAATATAAATATATACTAATGTATTATGGTTTGGATGCGAGGTGTCCCTCAAAAGCTCATATGTGAACAATGAAGAAGGTTTAGGAGCAAAGATTGGGTTATGACAGCCTTAACCCAAACAATGAATTAATTCCCCGATGAAATTAACTAAGTGGTAAGTGGGTAGGGTGTGGCTAGAGGAAGTGAGTCACTGGAGGCAAGCCTTTGGGGTATGTATTTTGTATCTGGCGAGCAGAATCTCTCTTGGCTTTCCTCTGTCACATTCTTCCACCATGTCACATTTTTCCTCATCTTGAGCCGCAAGGAATGGAGCCAGCTGTCCATGGACTGAGACCTCTGAAACCGTGAGCCCTCAGATAAATTTTTTCTCCCCTAAAATTGTTCTGGTCAGGTCTTTGTTACAGCAGTGAAAAAGCTGACTAAGACACTATTCCTCCAAGGGTAAGCTCTATCCTGACTTTTAAGAACAATCTGTCCCCTGATTCCAGCTTCAGCTAGTATTCTGAGGTAACCCAGTAATCCTTTTAACTCATCTCCATCTTCCCTTTTCTCTACCTATAATGACTTTTCCAAATATTTCCCTTTTTTTTTTTATTTTAAAGTATTTTTTTAGTTGATGAGCACAATATCTTTATTTTATTTGTTTATTTTTTTTCTGTGGTGCGGGGCAATGAACCCAATGCTTCAGGCAATGCAGGCAAGTGCTCTACCACTGAACCACAACCCCAGCCCAATATTTCCCATTGTTAACTTGACTATTGCATTCACCCTTGCTCAGCAGGTAACCTAACAATAAGCAAATAAAGAACATCTTTCCCAATTTACCTCCAAAACAACCTGTCACCATCTGATCCATGTATCTCCAATCTTATATCTTGCCATTCTCCTATCTTCCATACATCCCACACCCAGCAGTCAGATAAAAACCTTGGAATTCCATTTTAAACAGTTATTTTACATCTTTGAGCCTCTGCACATATTGCTCCCTCTTCCTGAAATACACTTTTACTCCCTTTCTCCAGACATCATTACCTCTTCTAGGATGTTTTCCTAATGTTCTAAGTTATATGTTCACATGTTAATCTGTTCTTTAGAAGTTTCACCCTAGGCTCTTATTGTCCATATTTCTCCATACTGCGCAGTACTACTTAATTAGTTATTGAAATTTCTGTTATGTATCCCTGGCATTTGGCACAGAACTTGCTATATAGAGGGCTACTCATGATGCTGAACTAATTTTACTTATTTATTTATTTTTGTAGTTGTAAATGGACAGCATGCCTTTATTTGTTTATTTTTATGCGGTGCTGAGGATCGAACCCAGTGCCTCACACGTTAGGCAAGCACTCTGCCACTGAGCTACAACCCCAGCCCTAATATTACTTTTTGAAACGAACTCCTTCCTTTGTACCATGTCTTCCCTCTTCTAGAACTTCTCTATCACCATTGAATCTCATCTTTTGTTTAACATTTTTTTATCCACTAGTTTCCTCAGTTTAAAAAAGTATTTAAGTTTTTCCCATCCTTAAGGAGACAAAAGTCATTTTCTTTAATGCTGCCTTCTGCTCACATTAATCAGTCTTCTCGACATAGCAGCACATCCCTTTCACTCTTTAACTCACTGAACTCTGGCTTCTTTCATCACCACTTTACTGTAGCTACTTATTGAAATGCTATCAATATCCTAAAGACTGAGCATATATAATTTTCTTGATCCAGTCAATCTTCAGCAATGGGGGTTATGATATCCAAAAAAACAGTAAAATAGAAAAATACCTCTATGTTAGTTGCATTCAGCTTCTCCTCCATTACTTGTTTAAGGATGATGAGTGAAGATTTGATGGCTTCTTTCAGTGTCATAGACTTGAAACAAAAAGGGTGAGAAAATGAGCCATTAATTGTATATAATCCCTCCTTCCTTCAGATTTCCCTTTTATCCCCTGAAGAAATTATTTAGCAAATATTAATAAATCAAACATTAATTTGTGCAGGGCACTATAACCACCTCCAAAATTCAGGCAAATGGTAAGTAGTTAAATACACTTATTCGGAGGAAAAAATGCCTCATTTTGAACCACAGAATCACCAACTTTCATACAGTAAATGACCTTTAAGGAAGTTAAAGGGGCAGCACTCTCTAGTGTATATCTGAATTCCTTGTTTAATTTAGAAGATAACATAATATTAGTGATCTCTCATAAATAATGCCCAAATGGTTTAGAAAACCCACTCTTTTTATATCCTATGTGTACCTAATTTTCTCCACATGTAAGATCAACATTACAGGCACACCTTATTTCACTGTATTAGCAGATACTATATTTTTTTTTACAAATAGAGCTGTGTCAATCCTGCACTGATCAAGTCTGCTGGTAACATTTTTAACAGTATGTGCTCACTTAAGTGTCTGTGTGTCACAATTTGGGAATCCTCACAACACTTCAAACTTAATTAGTATTACATTGTTATGGTGATCTTTTATCAGTGATCTTTGATGTTTCTATTGTAATGGCTTTGAATTAGCACAAACCAATCCCACATGATAAATTAAAAAAATATATATGATGAATCTAACTGATAAATATAGCAAGTGTTCTGACTACTCCACTGACCAGCCATTACATCATTTCTTTCCTTCTCCTGAAGCCTCCCTATTCCCTTAGACACAATAATGCTGAAATTAAGCCAATTAATAGCTCTACAATGGCCTCTAAGTGTTCAAGTGAAAGGAGGAGTTGTTTGTCTCTACTTTAAATCAAAAGCTAGAAATGATTAAGCTTAGTAAGGGAGGCATATCAAAAGCCAAGACAGGCTAAAAGCTAGGCCTTTTGTGCCAAACAGTTAGCCAAGCTGAAAATACAGAGGAAATAAACTCTTGATGGAAATTAAAACTGCTACTCCACTGAATACACGAATGATAAGTGAAATAGCTTTATGGCTGGTATAAGGAAAAGTTTTAGTAGTCTGGATGGATGAAACCAGCCACAACATTACCTTAAGCCAAAGCCTAAACCAGTACAAGGCCCTAACTGTCTTCTATTCTACGAAGGCTATGGAAGGGTGAGGACACTACAGAAGAAGAATTAGAAGCTAGCAGAAGTAGATTCATAAAAAAGCAAGGTGAGGGGCTGGGGCTGTGACTCAGCGGTAATGCACTTGCCTGGCATGTGTGAGGCACTGGGTTTGATTCTCAGCACCACATATAAATAAATGAATAAAATAAGGGTTCATTAATAACTAAAAAAATATTAAAAAAAAAAAAAGAAAGAAAGAAAAGAAAGGTGAAAAAGTAAGTTCTAATGTAGAGGCTGAAGCAATTTATCCAGATCTAGTTAAGATCACTGACAAAGGTGGCTACACTAACCAACAGATTTTCAATGTTGATGAAAAAGCCTATATCGGAAGATGCCATCTATTACCTTCATCATAGCTACAGAGAAATCAGTGCTTAGCTTCAAAGAACAGAATGACTCTCTTGTTACAGCTGGTAAATAAGTTAATGCAGCTGGTAATTAAGTTGAAGCTGATGCCCAATTCCATTCTAAAACTCTTTAGGCCCTTAATATACTAAAGAAATACACTAAATTCAGTCTGCTTATACTGTTTTAAAAAGGAACAAAGCCTATGTGACAGCACATCTGTTAACAAAGTTTACTGAATATCTTAAGATTACAATGGAGACCTACTGCTCAGAAAGATTCCCTTCAAAATCTTATTGCCAGTTGACAATGTACCCAGTCATGCAATAGTTTGATGGGGATGTACAATCAGATTAATTCTGTTTTCATGCCTGCTAACACAACACCCATTCCACAGCCTTTAGATCAAGGAATAATTTCAACTTTTGAGTCTTAACATTTAAAAAACAGCTTTTAAGAGTATAGCTTCCTATGATGGATCTAAGCAAAATAAATGAAATCTTCTGGAAAGATTCACCATTCTAGATTCCATTGAGAACATTCATGTTTCATGGAAGGAGCTCAACATACTGAATTCACAGGAGTTTGAAAGAAGTTGGTTCCGGTCCTCTTGAATGATTGTGAGGGGTTCAAGACTTCATTAAAGGAAGTGATTTGCAGATGTAGTGGAAATAACAACAAACTACAATTACAAATGGAGCCTGAAGATGTGCCTGAATTGCTGCAATCTTGTGACAAAACTAACAGATGAGAAGTTGCTTCTCAAGGATGAGCAAAGAAAGTGGTTTCTTAAGATGGAATCTACTTCTGATGAAGGTCCTGTGAATGCTATTGAAAATTTCAACAATTTGGAATATTACATAAATTTAGTTGATGAAGCAGCAGCAGAGTTTGACTCCAATTTTGAAAGAAGCTGTGTGGGCAAATGCTATCAGACAGCATCACATGCTACAAAGACATCTTTCATGAAGGGAAGTCAGTCAATGGTAGTGTGTGGTGATGGGGGTTGAGGGAAGTGTTCTATATCTTGTTTTCAGTTCTGGTTCTAAAGGTATACACAACAGTCAAAACTTATAGAACTAAACTCTTTTTTTTGTTTTTAATATTTTATTTATTTTTATGTGGTGCTGAGGATCGAACCCAGGGCCTCGCACGTGCTAATTTACTGCTAAGCCACAACCCTAGCCCTAGAACTGAACTCTTAAGGTCTATACATTTTATTACATGTAAATTATGCCTTTACTTAAAAGATAGTAATAAAAGTTGTGAGAATGCTTGATTACCTTGTGGTAAACTTCTTGCAAGGAGCTCTGGGCACCCTCTGAAGCAGAGCCAATTGCTCGAGCATCACATTGTACAAAAGTCCCAGATGGGTCCATATGAAACCTGCAAAACCCCAAAGGAGAATTAAAATGCTTAAGAACGGTGGCATTTTATGCAACAAACATCTCACTAAAAAAAAAATAAAAAATAAAAATACAGGGGCTGGGGTTGTGGCTCAATGGTAGAGTGCTTGCTTAGCATGCACAAGGCACTGGGTTGGATTCTCAGCATTACATAAATGTAAAATAAAGATATTGTGTCCATCTAAAACTTAAGAATAAATATTTTTTTAAAAAAATACAAATGCTTAGCCCTGTAGTAAGGGAATAGTGAGGCACAGCTCCAAAAAAGATGTTCTATGTTTTGAAAAACTTTTAAAAAAGGATAGATCTTTTAAAAAAGGATATAAGAAAATTGCTAATGTCCTCAGGATTTAGAAGAGAAGTATAGTATATATAAATTGGCACTTGTACATGCCTATCTAATATTTGAGAATGAGACTCAGATCAACACTCCAAAGAAAAACTCTAAAACATATCCTGACTTTAGTAATAGGTTACCTCTAATTTTTTCCAGAATTAGCACTGGTTCCAATCATGGAGTTCTTCATAGATCCCTAAATTTGCTTGTATAAACAGCACAGCCACCAAACTTTAGAGCTAAAAACCCTTCTATTTTTCCAAATCTAAAATAATTTCTTAGTTTATTTACACTACTAGCCCCTGATCCAAATTAAAATAATTACTATTCTCCCCAAAAAGGAAGAAACAATGGCAAAATGGTACTTACAGCTGGGGTCCTTTCTCATCAACTCCTCCAAATAACAGTGCTACTCCAAAGGGACGAGACTAGAACCAAAAAGAAGCAGTATTATGATAAGTGGCTATAAATTAAGCAGGTGAGAGAGGCTGGGAAAGGTATGTACCGAGAACAAATGTTCCAAGTTCTTCAGAACAGTGAGTGAGTTCAACACAAGCATCACACTCACCATGGCACCTGGATCTGCATCTTCTTCTCCAAACTGTAGGGCCAGATTGGATACAGCCTGGGTCACACTCTCTACCGTCATTGTCTCATTGTAGGTAAACCAATGGTTCTGGGAGAAGAGCACAGAATGGTACACCTTTCTAATAAGACGGGAATTAAGGCAGTCCACCATCTTACTGCTTATCCCTTTGAAATGTGATTGGAAACTGAAGGCTCAAGCATGTTTCTCCTAGACTATGGTTGTTTGGAACTGCAGGAGAAATAGCTCTGGAAATAAACATATCAAAAGGACTAAGCAAGGTCTGAACTAGAGGGTTACTCCTTTGAAAAAAAGGGTTAACTCCTACAAACACCAAATTTAGTCTTCTCACACAGCAAATGCTATATCAAGTACCACTTTCCCTGGTCAAAGATTCTATCTTATAATTCTGTTATAAAGTACTTATTACTTAAGTACTGACAAATTTGTGAATAAGGGCAAAAAATTTTACCTTGAGATATTTTTTTTCCTTATTAGCCTACTCTCTAGGCTATAGGTACACAGCTAAAAATAAAATAAAAACCCCAGCATTCCTAACAAGTATTTGTTGCCTAATACAACTCATTATTTACCAGAGAAGAAGTTACCTACAAGATGGCAGGAAAGGCGGTTGTAGGGAGAATGTTACTTAACTATGACCACTTCCTGCCACGGGGCTCCCAAAGAAAGTCAATGGGGGAACAGAATGTAGTGTGATGCATGCATTATATATGATGAATCAAGAAGACAAAGACTGTCACCTCTATTGACCAGAGCTTCCTTAAAACTGCAATGATTAGGTAGCTAAATCTAAGCCCCAGGAAGTGGGGATTCTACCCAAAATCATTCCCAAGTGTTGCAACTAATACTGACACCTGAAATGTAGCCCAGGAAGCTTTATCACCAATAAATAAACAAGGAACTGAAGCATCAGAGTAAAAAAGTAGAAAAGATGCTTATTTACCTGTGTCTCCACTCTGGCCTTATCGATTAAAGTCTTAGCATCAGCAATTAGCCCACTCATGGCACAACCTGTAATATAAAAGCAACAGTGACACAGAGGCCAAATCCTTATAAATCCTTTTATCAACTCAGGAAAACACTGAAATTGTGGAGTGGAATAATGCCAGCAATCCCATGGCAATATAACCAATAGATGGGAAATCATTGGCACTAAACCCCAGTATAATGATGATACAAAAAAAGAAGAAAACAACCATTCACAATGGCATAGAAATCTAGATAGTTTGATGGAAGACAGAGAACAGCAGCAGCCAACCAAACATGAATTTCCATGTAGAACATCCCTGAAAATCCCTTTAGCACTCTTTGTAGGCCATGATGCATTTTTGAACTAAGTAAATCCTAACAACCCAACCTGAGAAATAAGAAAAAGGAAACTACCTCATTATGTGCTATAGTGGAAGACCTCAAAATAATATCAAAAGCCTTTTTACCTCTCTGTTCCAAACAAACCAACTAGTTACGTTAGAGAGAAAATTTGCCTAATGGTCCAAGATGCCATGGTTATGGCTAGAACTGTTAACTTATAGATGATATCTCAAGCCTAAATCTCAGCCTAGGGGTATCTCTCTCAAGTTTCAGAGCTATAAGGTCAAATGACTCCCTTAATGTATCTACTGGGATATACAGCTCAATCTTCTCATCTTATTCTCCTTCTAGACCCTGTCTTCTTCCTTGGTCCTCACAACCAATCAGATTCCAAGTTTTCTCAGTCTCTATCTGATTAACCTATCTGGCGTTAGTCCCTTCCCCTCTGTTTTCTGGTCATTGTCTTGCTTAAGGTCCTGTCATCCCTTTGCTTTGACAATTAAAAAATTTCTTATCTGGTCTCCCTGCCTCCATTCTCAGCCCTTTACCCTACCTTTAACATTGTTATCAGAATGTTCTTTCTAAAATTCTAAAGGGAACTACCTCACTTCTTAAAAGTTTAATCATCAAAGCAAAAGGATCAAGTCCAAGCTCCTTAGCAGGGTAAAAAGGGAATCCTATATTCTGACCCCAGATTCATCTCTTGCCGTAGTTCGCCTCACAGTCATACTGAAGTGTTTGTGCATTTATATTTTATACAGCCATACCTTGGTTCATTTCTATTTCTTCTGATTAGAATGCTTTTCCTGTGTTACACTAAGTTTCCTTATCTTTCAGAATGAAATTCAGCTCAAGCATCACCCTCATGGAATCCTTTTCTGAAAGCTGCCCTATCACTAGCCTCAGGCAAAACTATTTTTTTTTCCTCCTTTATGCCCCTACCGAGCACACACTAGAATCTTTCTTAATACCTGTACCACTTAACTACATTTACTTATTTATACATGTCCAGCATAACATTTAGATTGTAAGCTCCTAGAAGACAAGGACTGTCTTTTTTCCTGTCTGTATCCCTGGTGTCTTGCACAATGTTTATTCCCTATTTGCTGAATTAAAATGACATTGGCCTTCATCCAAAAGAAAAGCGGTTTGAGATAAAGTAAACACAAAACATTCTAATTTTAACAGATTAAATCTGTTTCGATATTTAAAACGATATTATACCATGTTCCCAGTCACCACAGCATTTTTCTTTGCCTTCAAGCATTAATTATTTTACCAATGTTTCATTAATTAGATGGCTAGGCAGGTTAAAACATTTTTAGATAGTTGGGATGGGGTTGTGGCTCAGCAGTAGAGCGCTTGCCTACCACATGTGAAGCCCTGGGTTCAATCCTCAGCACCACATAAAAATAAAATAAAAGTAGTAAAGGTGTTATGTCCAATTATAACTAAAAAATAAATATTTAAAGAAACTTTAGATAGTTAACTAAAATTCCATGCTATAAATAAACAGAACTATTCACCCTGTAATACTAGAATGTCAGAAGCCAAGGCAAGAGAATTACAGTAAAGACCAAAGAAAGTGGGGAGGGGAGGATAAGGAATAAAAAGATAAATCTGAAAACAGGAAGACTGATCTGATCAAAGTCTAAAATATTTTTCCCCCCTTTAGCTGCCATCTTGTGTCACAATATGAAAAATGGAATACTGAAATCAATACAGCTGAGATTTCTCTCATGACCTGTGCTTTTTATCAACTTGTTAGTCTTAGAACCAATCGTTTTAGTTATCAATATCCCATCACTTTTAAGTGTCTTAGGAATAATATTCCTTCTTACATGTATCAAAACTCATACTGAACAATGAGTTCTGGGTTGCAAAAGAGGATTTTTTTTTTCACCTCAAGCTCCCAAACTCCATCCCATCCTCAGGCTCTTAGGCACCCAGTAACAAGGTGGCAGAAGGGAACCAGACCATTTGCCCCTTAAAATCTGATCTCTCTCAGCAACCCGGGGGAGGTTCCTTAAGTCTTTGTCCACAAGCTAAACAAAACCACATACAAGTTCTATCAAAGTCTATTACTCTTATAATTCTCAGAACCTTAGACCTTCCACTTGAGAATTCCTCTTTTCTTAGTTGACACCCTAGTCTCTCACACATGACAGCCTGCTCTGTAACTGCTTTCTACTCCTAAAATTAAGCACACTGGCCTACTGCCTGGAAAATGATAGCTAGCCAGGGGACAAGGCATTCATCTCAAGAATCTCCCCTTTGGAACAACACAGAACTAATAAACCGAGACAAGATTCCTACAAAACAGCATTCCCCTACTCCTTACCTATATGGGCATCAATCTCTACAATTTTCTCAATGCTGCTAGGCTCCATGAGTGGGGAGGTAATTCTTTTCTCCACAGCTAGGCATACACCTTCTGATGTCTGGATCCCAATGGCTGTAGAACCAAGCTAAAAAGAAACATGTTATGGTTACCATGTACAAATCAAAGAACAGTGTCACATGCTCACCAGAAATCTCTCTGTACATCTTCACCAGACCGAAACTTTGATTATCCATGGCTAGTATGCAGAGAGAACAAGAAGCACCCTAATAAATAATACAATGCTACTGTCAATAGCAAGACCATAGATTTATAGAATTCTGAGCTTCTGAAAAGGAAGTCTAATAGTCTTTAAATCATCTGAAAATGATCCCTTCTAATGCCAATTTTAGAAGGGAGAAAGGGATTCTAAAGTTCTAAACAGAGAGGGCAAGAAAGTAATAAAGCCCTAACTTTTTTCTGTACTTTGTCTCTTTTCACCTTTGCTGTCCACTTTGGCCTGTCCCAAAAGAGGACATTCCCCAAACCTATATGACATGGGGGCGGGGAGAATGACCACCATCACTACTGACAACATTAAAGTACAAATTTAATTTATTAATTTAATTATTTAATTTATTAAATTAATTATTAATTTAATCCAGTAGAGCTTAAATTCATCTCTATCTCTATGCAATACTCCTAGTCATCAACCTCTACATGTCTCAGTTTCCCACCTGCAAAATGAGGATAATACCTACATCAAGAAGGATAAACATTAATGAATTAATATATAATACATAAAGTGGAATCTACCATATAATAATTCAACAAATGTTATTATATGACTTCTACTTAGTCTCATCTATTTATTTATTATGTGGTATTGGGGATCAAATCCAGAGCCTTGAACATGCTAGGCAAGCACTCCACCACTGAGTTAATCCCTAGCCTATAGTCTCATCCTTAATCATTAACTGCAATGCATGGTACAGCCTAATCTAATAAAATGCTATTTTTATATTTCTTCTCTCAAGAACTAATATCTCACTGTATTATCTATAGCAATATCTAAGTAAGCTTCCAGTGCCCTCTTAATCTAAGGCCACCTTTCCCTTCCAACTTCATCACTCAATATTCTCCAACAAAACTCCTCTCTCAGGTATAGCCCACCCGATTTGTTCAAGCCATTATTATCACTTAGCCTTGCACACCTGTTAAAGCAATCTCCCCTGGAATACAGTTTTCCTTCTGTCTCTCCAAATTTTCTCCTTTATTCATAAAGCCTTGCATATGACCGCACTCTCCTCTGAATTTCCATTATATTTAATTAGGTCTATAAAGCAATAACTGCCAAATATGAGCATCAGACTTGAGCCCATTATTACAAAGGGTTCCAAAGGATTCCATCAATCTTTATGTATAATAGGCTTACCATGTCTACAGACTAAACCATGTCTCACACATTATTTTTCAAATATGTAAAGTTGAGACTTTATTTAGAACTGTTATTAAAAGTCTGTGGATAATGTCTGATTAAAAAAAAATGTAAGTCCGAGTCTAGATATATAATACCAAGAATGTTATCAGCTAAGACAGTTTAAAGTATTGCCTCTGGGAAGCTGAAAATAGATGGGCAAGCTTCAGGGATTGCTGTTTTTGTTATGCAATTTATAGAACTATTTTGCCTTCTGACTCTAATATCACATGTATACGCACCTAAAAATTTAAAAACAAACATTCAGAAACCCATCGCCAGAAAATTCCACATAGTGCTTAGTTTTTCTAATTGTTTTATATATTCCAATCTAAAAAAGGTCAATATTTCTGAGATAGGATATTTTCTAAAATATATCCAAATTCAAAAAAATTTCATTTTACATTTATATTTCCTTCCAGATATTTCAATATGATACTTCTATCTAAATTTCTCCTACCTATCTTTGTGGGAACTGGAAAGAGGAGGAAGTGAGGGAACATTTGAACTATGTAATATTTCTTGAATATAACTAACTAGCATAGTAACCAATACGAATAGGCTTGATAGAATATAGCAATTTTGACATTAACATTGATTCCACTCCTTCCCCCAAAACACCTACTCATAGGCACTTTTTTCCTTTTCTTTGCTGGATACATTTCACCTATACCATTCAGTATCAACATTTCTACAGTCAGTTGTTCTCTAGTTCCTCTGATACAACTCAAGTCTTAATGGTTAGCAAAATGCTTTCTCATTGGCCACGCATGCATGAGTTGCTAAAGCAATAAACAGGTTGTTTAACTCCTAAGCACCTAATTTTCACAATGGTTAGGTCTCATTAATTAAGGACCATATTACTATTTCTATCCTAGCTCAACCTAGGACTACAAAGATCAGATACTTTATAGTCTCTAGATAATCTAGAAATTACTGACCCTCAGGAATTTTAAAAGCTGAGGTTTACTCTTGGCTTGCACATCCAGGCAGAACTATTATCTTAGCTGAGGCCCCAGATTAATATTACAGCTTGGACTTCTGATGGTCTGACACTTCCTAGTAATATTTTCAACACAAAGCAAAGACATCAGAATAGAAAAAGGCACTTGCAGCTGGCACATCATTTTCTGCACCAGTAACACTGTTTCCACTTTCACTTCTATGACTTCAGCTAACCAGAATCTCTTTCCCCTTTCCCAGATTCCTTTTCTTTTTTAAAATTTTTGGTATTAAAGATTGAATGCAGAGGCACTTAACAATTGAGCCACATCCCTATCCCTTTTTATTTTCTTGAGACAGGGTCTCACTAAGTTGTTTAGGGTCTCCCTAAATTGTTAAGGCTTGGACTTACCTGAAACTTGAGATCCTCCTGCCTCAGTCTGGGATTAATCTTAGTCACTGGGATTATAGGCATCGCCACCACCCCCAGCTTTCCTACTCCTTGTAGCAAAGGTAACTGAGAAACAAAATACCTTTCTTCAGGTATTTTAATTCTAAGAGGAATTGTCCTATGGAAAATCTGTGTGATCAAAGGCAAACTAGGATTCCAGTGGCTAGGGAGGCTGAGGTACAAGGACAACAAGTTTAAGGCCAGCATGAGTAACTTAGAGAGGCCTCAGCAACTTAATGATACCCTGTTTCAAAATAAAATATAAAAAGAGGTGGGGATGTGGCTCAGTGGTAAAGTGCCCCTGGGTGCATTCCCTGGTACAAAAAAAAAAAAAAACTAGGACAAATTGAAAGAATCTTCAGGAAGTTAGAATTTGATTTGAGGATAAACTCTAAACCACCATTAACTATTTCAAACAAGATAAGCTACTTTGTGAGAAAATACCTGCCACTAGAACTCTACAAATAGATGCTGTTTAGAACTATATAGATAATTCAAACAGAATGAAGGATTGGACTAGATCACTGATTTTCAACTTCTTTTAAGTATAGAAAAACTGGGGCCTGTTGTCTGGGCCTTAACCCAGATAAATAAATAAATTGGAATTTCTGGGGTAGGGCCTGGACATTGTTTTACTTTCTTTCTTCTAAGCATTCCCCATAGATTCCTTTTCAACACAATATTTGAAGATTTTAGATACATGTTTCCTACAACTCTTTGTTTCTCCTTAAACATTTACCAATTGAAAAGCTATTTAGATAACCCATAATTTAACAAATATAGTTTCTACAGGATAACCAATTTTAAGTATAGACATCTTACTAATTTGTGGAATAATATTTGCTACATGTTTGATTTTATGTTACTAGATCAATTTATCTTTTATTCAGTCCCTAGTACCTAATACACATTCAAAACTTTACCAATAAGAAAACAATAGAGGTAATTAATTACATGATCTGATCAAGTAACAGAAGGGTCAACACTAGATTTCTACAACCTCTTTATATCCCAGAGGATTATAAACCTAAATGTGTACCTCCATCCCCACTAGAAAAAGCTTATTAAATAATTATGAATTACTAACCTGCTCAAAAAGTTTTAATGTAGATGTTAGGAATAAGATTGAAATTGTTATAAAAATAGTTAATAATGGCTGGTTAAAGGGAAATATGAAAACACTATCTAAAGGAATGGCTAAACACATTTACTCAAATGTTCTGCTAGCAAAATGTGAGGTTGCCATAATTTCAAAACCTATGCTACTTGCTAAAATACCTTGATAGCTTCAATGGCATACTCCACTTGAAATAATCTTCCTTCAGGAGAAAAAGTATTCACGCCCCTGTAATTGATTAAAAAAAAAAAGGTATTAAAAAACTGTCAAAAAAAAAAAAAAAAGTGAATCATATAGACAGACACTGAACTCAAGTTTCTTATTGGGTGCAGTGGCACACAGCTGCTATAATCCCAGCAACTTGGGAGGCTAAGACAAGAGAATTCCAAATTTGAAGCCAGCCTCAGCAATTTAGCAAGATCCTATCTCAAAACAAAAAATAAAAAAGGTCCAGGGATTTAGCTCAGTGGTGAAGCATCCCTGGGGGTTCAATCCCCAGTATGCCCCCCAAAATCAAATTCTTTAACTAGCTTAGATGACTACAGGCTATGCATGTTTTCATTACTCTGTACTTTGCCCACAACAATCTCATGGGTTTTTTTTGTACATTAACAGTATAAGACAATAGAACTTCTTGAGGCAATCTGTAGGCTTTTAGCCTTTTTTTTTTTTTTGTACATTAACAAATATGTATAGTCCCTTAAGGCACTATAGAACACTTCTGCCCCACTCTCACCAAGTCTTCCCAAACTGATCAATAAGAGGAGGTGAATTTTCTGCCTCAATTCTAAATTAACCCAGATCAATCCTGAATCAATTTACCAATTCCTGTGATAAGTTCATGTCACAAAATTATCATGCAATTACCAAGGAAATGTGTATTATTCCTTATCCCCTTCCCATTATGTGCATTTGACATTAAAATCTTATTTTTAAGCACAAGTTATTCACAGGTACATTTCTCTAGTTATTTATAGGAAGTAATACGGTTATTTTAACAATACACTGTAGTTCTTAAAGTTTAACCCAGTTCATTCACTTAATAGATTACTGTCAGACTGCTTTTCACCCTAAACTATGTCCTCCACCTTTTCTTGCTCTTATGGAGACAAGGCACCAATCATAGTGTACATATACAAGCTTTCAGTATACAATAAACACTCAAAAAATAACTGAGCTGGACATGGTGGTGCACGCAACTTGGGAGACTGAGACAGGAGGATCATATGTTCAAAGCCAGCCTCAGCAACTTAGGCCCTAAGCAACTCAGTGAGGCTGTCTTAAAATATAAAAAAGGGCTGGGATACGGCTCAGTGGTTAAGTGCCTCTGGGTTCAATTCCTGGAACCAAAACAATTTTTTAATTTTTTTTTTTTAAAGTACAAATGAGGTACTGAGGTTATAGCTCAGTGGTAGAGCACTTGCCTCACACATGTGAGGCACTGGGTTCAACCCTCAGCACCACATAAAAATAAATAAAATAAATAAAGATGTTGTGTCTATCTTTACAAAAAAAAAAAAGTACAAATGAATGAAAATGCTTATAACACCTTATTAATGGAGTCTGAACTTTATAATAGGTAGCATATAGTATAATATTCTAAATTTGTTTAACCAAAACTCTTTTTTAAAAAATATTTTTAGGGGCTGGGGTTGTGGCTCAGCAGTAGATCGCTCGCTTCACACGTGAGAGGCCCTGGGTTCGATTCTCAGCACCACATAAATAAATAGAGATATTGTGTTCAATTACAACTAAAAAATAAGTATTTAAAAAAATTTTTTAGTTGTAGATGGACACAATACCTTTATTTTATTTATTTATTTTTACGTGGTGCTGAGGATCAAACCCAGTGCCTCATACATTGAGGCAAGTGCTCCACCACTGAGCCACAACCCCAGCTAACCAAACACCCGTTTTTTTTCAAGAAAATTTTATATGTGGTCCCAAAATGTAAAACAGACAATAAAAGTTGGCACTTGCTGATCATTCTCTATATGTCTGGCTTTATGACTTAACTCACTTAATCCTCTAAGTAGTCCTAAGAAATAGTCTTCTAAGGTAGATAGTACTTTATAGGTGAGGAAATTGAGGCATATAGAGGTTAAGTAAGTTGCCCAAAGTTACACAGCATATAAAAGGCAGAGCTGGAGTTAGAATTTAGGCAATAAGTCATACTGCCAGAGACCAAGTCCTCAACAGTTCCACTATCCTGCCTATGAGAATTAAACTAGCTAAACTGGGGGATGGAGAGAGAATTTCACCATCCTAGCTCTCATTTGCTGAGTTTAATATCCCTGTAGCCATTTAAAAGGAAGTTCAGAGCTCTAAAGAACAGTTTAAAAACCACTGAAAGAAAAGTCTGAGGTCAGAAAACCCAGGATTGAGTTCTAATTTTGCCAGTTGTTTGCTTTTAACTCCAGAAACAAACAAACAAAAAAAAGGATAATGCTTGACCTGCCTTATCATAATACATTGGAAAATTGATTTGCTGAGTACAAAATAATTCTACAAACTATGGGGCTCTGGTCTTGGCCATCATCCCAAACTTTACTGTCTCCTTCAGCCATTTCATAGATGCTATGCATCAAATCTCCAAATCTCTATTACCAGTTTGACTTATTTCCTAATTAATTTAAATTCCTGATCAACATTTCCATTTGGATATTCTATTAGCAACTAATATTCAACATTTTCCAATCTGAAATATTTCTCTTCAAATATTGTCACCTTGGAAACTCAGGTTCATCTTTCACTGTTTCTAACTAGTTCAGTCTTATTTTATAACACCTCCAACCTCCTTGTTCCCCAAACTAGAAAGTTCTGAATGATTTGAACCATTCCTCCCCATCTTCTCCCATATTCTGTTATATGACAAGTCATACCAATTCATAGGAAATACCTCTTCACAGTAACAATCACTCTTCCTTCCATTCTCATTACTTTTATTACCTTTCACCTAACTATTGTAATAGCCACCTAACTGGTATTGACTCTACCTTTCACCTATTATAACAGTGTCCTAACTGGTACTCACTCTTTCCTCCAACCCAGTCAAGTAATTTTTCTATAAAACACAAAGTATGGCCCGGCACAGTGGCAAAAACCTGTAATCCCAGCAACTCGGGAGGTTGAGATAGGAGGATCCCAAGTTCAAAGCCAGCCTCAGCAAGGCCCCAGGTAAGTTAGTAAGGCCCTGTCTCAAAATTTAAAAAAAATTTTAAAAGGGCTGCAAATGTGTTTTGCAGGGGGAGACACACAATTTTGATCATGTAACTTCTGAAATAAATTAACAGCACTTAGTTGCTTACAGAGTAAAACCCAAACTCCTTAACCTAATATTAAATACCAGCCAATATCTAGCACAATTCTGTCTTCCCCATATTTCCTACTATTTATTCCTATAACATGTATCATATGTGCTATCAGACAAGACTTTTCTCAGACATGTCTTATGCTTTCTTATTTATTTCCCCTCCTTTGTTCATTCTATATTCTCAAACTAAAAGCTATTGACTCTTCACTGTCTTTATTAAAATCCTTCTTCAAGACCAGCTTAAATATCAGCTCCTTTGTGAAGTTTTCCATGAATCCCTAATATTAAATGCAACCTCTCATCAGAACTTCCAGTGTTGATTTCAATTCCTCTGATGTCATCAATACACTTCTGTCTCCTACTAGTTACTTTTGTAAATAGTTCTTTATAAGATAGTCTCCTACACAAGAGCAAGTATCTTGATCTTATACACTGCTGTACCATTTCAACCCAAAACAGTGTACCTTGTACACAGAAAATATTCAAGTACATTAGTTAAGCAAATAAGAAAGGGCTATATTTGCCAGGCACATGGCACATACCTATAATCCCAGTGATTATGGAAGCTGAGGCAGGAGGATACCAAGTTCAAGGCAAGTCTGGGCAACTTTGCCAGATCCTGTCTCAAAATAAGGACTGGGGTATAGCTCAGGGGTAGAGAGTGCCCCTAGAATCAATTCCTGGCAAAAGGGAGGAGGGGGGGGGGCAGCTGTATTTTGGGCATTCTTGAGAAGGTAGGAAAACAACACAAAACAATATATCTATCTATCTATCTATCTATCTATATATATATTTAGCAAATGACCACAAGGTTTAATAAAGGGTTTCTGAAAAGGAACACAATTTTCCCATATACACTTAATTCAAAATTATATCACCCAACATGATTCTCTGCAATGCCCTAGAGGCTAAATACTCTCTAACAAAGACATTTTACTTGACAGCAGAAAAAATGTTGGTTTTAAAACTTCACATACACCTTCTATGAGTCAGTAGAGGGATGAAAAGTGGTAGCTTCAGGTGATGAAACCACGACAGGGTCAACATATACTTGACAAGGAAAGCAGCTTCTCAATTTATCTAGTACAAAAGAAAATGTCTTTTTCTAGCTTTTTAATAAACTTAAACAGCCATTGGAAAACTTATCTGATCAAATAGAAAGTGAAAGTAAAAATATCTACAGCACAATTCAGTATTACTTAGCATTCCCAAGCTCTGGGGGGGGGGGGAACCCAAACTTTTAAATAAATACAACCTCACAATTTTGAATTTTGAAAACATTACATTTGGTTTTCAACAACACTAAATTTGCTTTAAAGTTTTACAAAAGTCAGAAAAACCCTGGTCAAGCGAAACCAGCTGGATGGGAAAACTCCTGATAACCTTTCTAAATTCTGCTTCACATAAAATCAAGAGACCAGACAACATATCTGGGCATAGCTGAGATCTAGCCTTTGCGCTTTTGCAGAAACTGTACATCCTAGCATGCCCTATTATAAACAGATTTCATAGTCTTCAGTTGCTTTTTATTCACATTTTGCTTTAAAAAAAAAAAAAAGTCATACTTAGCACGAAAAGATAAACTGGGGAGGGGTGACCCCCTAATCTTCTCCGGGTTAAAGGTCGGAGTTCTGGGCCCCTACAGCTTCCTCCCCCAGCACAAACCCGAGCTTCTCGCTTCCGCACTAAGAGTCAGTAGTGACTCAGCTGTAGAGCAAGTGCGGCCGATTTGCTCCGGATGAGCTTGGGGAATCACCGGAGGGCCTGGGTAGGGCAAGAGATCGCCAGGTCTGGCCAGACCCGGGTTCCCGGGGCGCCCCATGACACTGCAGAACCCAGGCCGCGGCCGGGCCCGGGGCCCACCCACCTACCCACAATCCCGACCCGTTTTCTCCATGCTGCACAGACCTGTCGTACTCGGACCGGGTGAGGAACATAGCGAGGACGAGGGAAGGTGGCAGTGGCTACGAGGGGATTCCGAGGACCAACACGACTCCAACAGCACCCAACTAAACCACACGGCCACAGCACCTAAGGTCCCCTTCGGCTCCCAACTGCGCGTGTGCCCGCGACCTCTTTAGCCCGCCCTCCTGTGCCTGTCTCCTATTGGCCGGTCTTAGTTCTCGGAGAGGTGATTGGGCCAAGGCGCTTCCTCGGCGGACCTCAGCTAGCGCTGATGGGGCGGGACAAGAGGCGTTCTTCCGCTTTACCTTGCGGGTGGTTGCTAGGGGCGCTGGGAACTCGAGGCGTGTGGTGAGAGTAAGCTTTTTGGAGGTCTGAGCCAGTCCCAAGTTGGGCAGCTCCGAGAGTTTGTGAAAAGAGTTAAGCTGTGAGAATCCAGACTTATAGGTCCCTCGCCTGTTCCCTTAATATCATCTAGAGGGCTTTGATGTCGTTTCCTCCTCGCGTTTCACCTGTCCAGCTCTTCACAGGACTCCGCGCTTTGCGCACTCAGCTGTCTCCAGACTCTGCGGAAGACTCCAGCGAAGATGCGAATCCTACAGTGGGTCTGAATCAGAGTGCTGGTTCCTTCAGCTAAACTGGCACGTTTGTTGAGAAAAGTTGGTGGGTTTTAGTCTGTAAGAAAATCTTCAGGCCGGGCGCGGTGGTGCACGCCTGTAATCGCAAGGCTCGAGAGGCTGAGGCAGGAGGATCGCGAGTTCAAAGCCAGCCTCAGCAACTCAGTGAGACCCTGACTCTAAATAAAATGCAAAATAGGGCTGGGGATGTGGTTTATTGGTTGAGTGCCCCTGAGTTCAATCCACAGTACTCCCCGCCCCCCGCCAAAAAAATAAAGTCTTCAAATTTCCGCATGAATTTTTGCCTGCCGTTTATGGCAATTGAACCAGCTCTTACTTTGGATTCCCTCCTCCAACCACCTGATTATCCAGAGCTCAGGATCCTCGATTCAGTTTTTCTGTTACTCAGGAAAAATAAGTGCCTTCCTTTTCTGTGCTTCTTGCTTCTTTTCCCTAAGGATAGAAGAGCAACTTCATAGCTTCGTAGAAATACTGTAAATCAATTATTTGTTTAAGAAAGAGGCAGTTAAGTATATGATGGGTGGGTAGAGAGATGTTCGCCAAAGGGTACAAAGTTTCAGATGGGACCAATACGTTCTAGACATGTATTACACAGCAGAGTGACTAAGTTAACAATCAATACTTGAATATTGCTAACAGGGTAGATCTAAATGTTCTCAATATAAAAAAAGTGACATGATGGATATATTAATTAGTTTGATTTAATCAAACAGATACAATATCAAAACATCATGTTCTGTACCAGAAATATGCACAATTTATATTTGTCTGTTATAGCTTAATGAAATGCAAGGTCTGTAAGAGGAAGGAATAAATCATTTAATGGGAAATATTTGCCTGGAAGAGAAATACCCATATTCCATTTCCAGCTATTAATGTGATAGTACTGGTCAAATCTTTAATCTCTCCAGGCCACACTTGGCCCTACATTAGGTTTGTAAGTCACCAAGGCATTTCAATGGTGGGAGAAATGTAGAAATATGCCTTTTTGGTAATAATATCTTTTCTCCAGCATTTATTTTCTGGCTTCTCCTTCCTGAATTAGTTTTGTAATCTCCTAGCAAATCAGATGTTTGGCACTATTAAAACTGAGGAGAAACTCCAGATAATAGTCTAGTCCTTAGGATTCTGTTACATTTCTAAGAGTGGTCACCTTTTAGCTTTCTTGTCAGGTTTCTGACAGACTCTCTTGTCAGCTTGACAATAGCTTTATTGAAAAGTGTTGTTTATAAATTCACTACACCTATTCTTTAGAAGTTCTTTACTATTATGGGTACTTAAGTATATTTCCTGAACTCTTAGGCATGCAAGGTACTCTGCAGCCTCTAAAATATCAGAAACAATGGTAAATGTCTTACAAAATGTATTCAGTTTCTCTGGTTAAATGTTTGTATTACATATAACATAAATGAGGGGGAGTCACAGGTAGCTCATTGTGGGTAAGAAGGGAAATCTAGGTGCACAAAAATCCAGCACCTAGTATAATGTCTTACCGATAAATGTTCAATAATAATTGTTTCACTAAAAGTTGAACCATATGTCCCTCTGTTAGTGCTGGGCCTGATGGCATAGGCCTGTAATTCTAGCTACTCAGAAGGCTGAGGCAGGAGGCTCACGAGTTTGAGGTCAGCCTGGGCAACTTAGCAAGACCCTTAGCAACCTAGTGAGACCCTGTCTCAAAATTAAAAAAAGGACGGAGATGTAGGTCAATAGTAAAGTGCCCCTGGGTTCAATCTCCAGTACCAAGAAATTAAAAAATTAAAATAAAATGAATGAAATTCTGATACACTCTAAAACTTTGAATAGGCTTGAAGACATTATGCTAAGTAAAATAAGTCAGACACAAAAATACAAATATGATTCTACTTGTATGAGAATCATAGTCAAATTCATAGACACAGGAAGTATAATAGTAGTTTTCCACAAGTAGGAGAAGTGGGGAATGATTAGTTATTGTTTAGTGAGAACAGAGATTCACTTTGGGTTGACGAAAAGGTTCTGGAGAAGGATTATGGTGGGAATTTTCAAATAACATGAATGTACTTAACACCCCTGAATTATATGCTTAAAAATGGTGGAATAGGTAAATTTTATATTATGTGCATTTTAAAGTTAAGAGGAGACAAAAAGAAAAGTAATTGAGGGCTGGGGTTGTGGCTCAGCGATAGAGCTCTGGCCTAGTACATGCAAGGCCCTGGGTTTGATCCTCAGCACCACATAAAAATAAATAAATATAATAAAGGTATTGCATCCAATTCAACTAAAAAAATAAATAAATAAAAGAAAAGTAACTGAAATGTGAGTGCTTTGAGGCCCAGCACTGTGTCTTACTCAGCCTACCACCTGGAATATATTAGATGCTCTACATACATTTGCTGAATAAATAAACAAGTACTTGTTGTTTGCTATTAATATTCTAGATGCACAGAGATTAGTTTGTGTCACAGAGAAGCATACAGGTTTTTTTGTTATTGTTGTTTGTTTTTTATGATGGTGGTGATCAAACCTAGGGCCTCACACATGCTGGCGAGTGCTGTACCACTAAACTATACCTCCAGCCCTGACTTAGAGGAGTAGGAAAATTCAGTATTTCAAATCCCCACTCTTAAAATTTTTAAAGTATTTTTTTCAATACATGGACAAAAGTTTGTTAGTCACAATCTTTCTAAGTGATTTATTGACAGATTAGAAGGGCTATTCCATTTGGGAGAAATATGTCATTTGAACATTAATGAGAGTCCTATATTCACTCACAGAATGAGAGCTCTCAAATATTTTGGTACTTTTTTGGACAATTTTGCAAAGAAAAGGAAATGATCCCCTAACTGAAAGCTGCCATAATTATTTTAAAGATAAAACACAAGATCTAAACTATGTTACAATAAACCATTATGCTTTTCCAATTAAAAACTAGAAACCTCATTCCAAACTAGAAGAAAATGAAATAATTTTGCAAAGTGAATAGCCCAATAAATATTGAAAATAGATTTGTTAGCAAATACTATATGTTGTTTATGTCAGACATTCCTGAGTCAATGGCAGAAAATATGTGGAGAATTTTTAAAGTTATTTCAGATCAATCAAGATATCTTTGATCTTCCTAAATTTTATGTTCCACAAATCCAACTGTCCACATTTCTACAAAGTGTTGTTAACATAAAAAGATATTTTAGATTTGGCCACTTCTCTACATAAGAGTTTTTGCCTCCATCATTTTGTAGGAATTTTTTTTTAAGTTTTTTTTTTATCATTGCTCTTTAATTTTATTTACTTATTTTTAATTTATTCTAATTTGTTATATATGACAGCAGAATGCATTTCAATTCATATTACACATAAGGAATTTTTTTTTAAGAGAGAGAGAGAAAATTTTTTTATTTTTTATTTTTTTATTTTTTTTTAGTTTTTTCGGCGGACACAACATATTTGTTTGTATGTGGTGCTGAGGATCGAACCCAGGCCGCACGCATGCCAGGCGAGCGCGCTACTGCTTGAGCCACATCCCCAGCCCCCATAAGGAATATTTTTAAATAACAAAAGTTTTTAACTCAAAATGTTAGAGTTTGGACTAGCTTGATTCTTGCATACTGCTCTAGAAATATAATTGACCAGTCCTGGGCAATGACTGAGCATGGCACAAGTACTAATGCAGGCTCAGGAATGCATAATTTGGGACTTCTCTGATGGGCAGTCTTCACTTGAGGACAACTCATCAGCCTAGCTGAAACGGTCTTAGAACTGTGTTGCAGTCTAAGACTTCTTACCCAATGCTTTCCTTTCCCCTCTTCTTCATAGATGTCAAATTTGTATCATAGACTGCAGGCTCTTCTACTTGCTCCTACTCCCTTCCCATTTATCTTTTTTTAAAAATATTTTTATTATATTTACTTATTTTTATGTGGTGCTGCCTCATGTGTGTGAGGCAAGCGCTCTGCCACTGAGCCACAACCCCAGCCCTCCTTCCCATTTATCTTTCACAGATATTTCCCCCCAATAAATGTTTTACTTGTTATGGACTGAATTGTGTCCTTCCTGAAGTTGAAATGTTGAGGCCCCAGCCCTCAGTTCCTCCAAATCTGTATTTGCAGATAGGATCTTAAAAGAGGATCTTAAAAGTTCAACTGAGGTAGACCCTTAATGCAAACTGACTGACATCCTTACAAAATATTTTTTAATACACAAAAACACAAGAGGCAGATGCATTCAGAGGAAAGGCCATGTGAGGACACAGAAGATGGCTGTCTGCAAACCAAGGAGAGAAGCCTCAGAAGAAACCAAATCTGTTGACACTTTGATCTTAGACCTCTATCCTCTAGAACTGTGAAAAATAAATGTCTATTGTTCAAGCCACCCAGCCTGTGGTATTTTGTTACAGCAACCCTAAGAAACCAATATACATGTCAAATTTTATCTTGGCAGGGAACCCAAACTAACACAAACGGTGCTAAGAGAGATCCAGGAAAACAGATGGGGTTTCAGGACCAACTGATGAGCAAAGAGTATATACCATCCTGAGTAATACAGGAGCACAGGAAGTCCCTAGCACAAGGTAGTGTCCCTCTGCTAAAGATTTCATCATTTGTGACCTGGGAAAATATCCCAGTGGAGGGAAATCCCTGTGGGTATAGTTTCAGGGATTTGAAATATTGAGGTGGGGGAGGCAGTGGGGAATGCTTATGAGGGCAGTGGAGTTGTCTGGTTACTGTTAAGTTGTATTGATACTTTGAAGAGGGGTAATGAGAAAGTCAGGGTCCCCTTGGTCAATGGCCAAGTGTGAAAGACAGAGGGTCTCTTTAGAAGCTTACAAAGAAGCTTTTTATCTTCTGCACACAGTTGAGCCACAGACTCAGGACATGATAGAGTCACAGAGCTCCAGAGACATTTAAATGTTCAGTCAAAGCAGGTCAGGGCTCTGTATGAAAAAGCCGGAAACCCTGAAACAAGGGATGGGACATCTGGATGGAGATCCTACAGGATATTTGCTCTGTAGATCTTTGTATTTGCAGAAGTGGCCTGCATCTCTGTAGTTCCTGCATACTGAAAAACAGTGCAATCACTCTTCTACTAGGAAACACTGGAGTTGCTCCTACCTCCTCTCCTTGCTGCCAGGCCAATAGCTAGAGTTAAACATGAGCACAACCTAGTTGGGTACATGCTGGGCCTGATAAAAGGACGAGATTATATACAAAGGAGCTATAAGAATTAGCTAACACTGGGTACAATGACTAATCCTAATGACTCGGGAAGCTGAGGCAGGATTGCAAGTTTGAGGCCATCCTCAGCAATTTAGTGAGGTCTTAGGCCAACTTAGCAAGATCCTGTCTCAAAAAAGGACTGGGGATGTGGGTCAGTGGTTAAGCACCCTTGGTTTCAATCCCCAGCACCAAAACAAATAAATTAAAAATAGGAAAATCTGGGAAGGTAGCCACAGTGGTAAAGTGCCCCTGGGATCCATCTCTAGTATCAAAAAGAGAGAAAGAATTAGCTAGTATGTGTGGACAAAAGCCAAGGGAGTACTTCAGAATTGAATTTTAAGGTTGCTTGATCGAAAGGGCTAAAATATAAAACTAGATAATTAAGATTCATTGAATTGGGGGCATTTCTTGAGACACAGTATTTAACACTCTGGCAGGGATTTGGGAATGAATTAAATTCATTGCTGGGGGGGTTATAGAAACGTAGAGAAAGTGATAGCCGATGTTGAACAAAGTAGAGACATCTGAGTTGCCCTGATATGTGGTAGAGGAATGAACAGAAAGGGCAAGATGGTGTACTGGTGTGAGGCCAGATCATTATGTTTCATAGAAGAGCCCAGAAGACACTTTAATTCGCCAAAGTCATTAAATATACTCTGGTAAGAGAGGCAACAGCATCACAAAGAAGTTCTCTGAAGTCTTAGAATGACAAAGAAGCAGTCACGGAGCTGGGGCTCACTAATAACTACAGGAATGATATAAACTCTCCCACCCTGCACCCTACTCCACCCCCAAGTAATAAGGTCAGATGGTGGTACTACCTGAATTCAGTAGGCCCAATCACCAGAAAAACCTGCAAGATCTGGCAAGAGCAGCACAGTAGAAATGTCTGATAGAGGTAATCCCTGCTCCTCACTTTGACCATATATTCTAGTAGACTCTTATATTGGAGGTGTCAGACATGTGAAAAGGTGCAGTTTAGAGCTTGTGGTGGATAATTTTGTGTCCGTTTGGAACATAGGATGTCCAGATATTTGAACAAATATTATTCTAGATATTAATAAGGCTGGGGATGTAGCTCAGTGGTATAACACCCCAGAGTTCAATCTCCAGTAGGGGAAAAAAAAAAGTCTTTCACACTTGGCCTCAAACTTGCATTCCTCTGGGCTTAGCATCCTGAGTCTCTGGATATTTGTAAATAGGTTTGTTGCAGATGTAATCATTTAAGATGAGATCATAGGAGGATGAGGATGTTTCTGAATAAGAATAACATTTGAATTGATAAACTCAGAGAAGCAGGTTGCCCTTCCTTGTGGGTGGGCCTCAGCCAATAATTGAAGACCTGAGTAGAAAAACAAGGCTCAGTAAGAAGGAGTTCCTCCTTGATTACTTGAGGTGGGACATTGCTGTTTTCTGGACTTTAAATTTAGACTGAAACATCAGCTCTTCTTGGGTCTTAAGCCTTCCATGTTTCAGACTAACTTAAAACCATTGGCTCTCCTGGTTCTCAGGCCTTAAGACTTGAAATGGATTACTCATTGGCTCTCCTGGGTCTTCAACTTGTTAACTACAGATTTGGGACTTGTCAGCCTCCACAATCATGTGAGCCAATTCTTTATACTAAATCTATTTTTCCCCTCTTTTTCCAGCACATATATATCCTGTAGGTTTTGTTTCTCTGGAGAATTCTAATATAGATATTAATACCAGGAATTGGGTGCTACTATAACAAATACCTAAAAATGTGGAAGTAGCTTTGGTACTTGAACTTGGTAGTTGTAGAGACTGGAAAAGTTTTGAGATGCATGCTAAAATAGGACATTAAGGGAAATTTTTATGAGATCTCAGATGGAAATAAGAGGAGTGTTATTGAAAAATGGAGAAAAGGCAATCCTTATAAAGTGGCAAAGAACTTAGTTAAACTCTGTTATAGTGTTTTGTGGAATATAGATGAATTGAAAAAGGAATTGTTACATAAAAAAGAACCCAAATTTGATTTGGAAAATTTTCGATGTGTTATTCAGCTTTACAATACTATACCAAATAATGGAGATAAAGTAAATTATAAAAAGAAAAGGTTTTTTTTGTTTTGTTTTGTTTTGTTTTTTTGGCTCAGTGTTAGAGGTTTCAGCCCATGACCAGTTGGCCCTGTTGCTTTTGGTCTTGTGCTGAGGCAACACCTCATGGTAGGGAATTCATGGTACAGTGAAACCATTCACCTCATGGTCAGGAATGAAAGAGAGAGGAAGGGGCAGGAGTACCATTATTCCCTTCAAGAGTATGCCCCCAAAGACCTAAGACTTCCCACAAGGTCCTACCTCTTAAAGTTTCCACCACCTCCCAATAGGACTGGGGAACAAGCCTTTGGGGAACATTAAGGATACAAACTATAGCATTCAACCCATTCATATTGCCAAAAAAAAAGTTTTGTTTTGTTTTGTTTTGTTTTTTGCATTACTGGAAATTGTACTTGGGGTGCTCTACCACTGAGCTACATTCCCAGCCTTATTTTTTTTTACTTTGAGACAAGGTATTGCTAAATTGCTGATACTGGCCTCAAACTTGCTTTTCTCCTGCCTTAGCATCCTGAGTCCTGGGATATTTGTAAACAGGTTTATTGCAGATGTAATCAGTTAAGATGAGATCATACTAGAATAGGGTAGATTCTTAATTCAATATGACTGGTGTCCTTATAAGCAGGTACCCATGTGAAGACAGATATATTGGGTGAAGATCATGTGAAGATGAAAGTAGAGACTGAGGTAATGCAACTTCTTTATGCCAAAGATTACCAGAAAATCACCAGGAAAAAGGAATGGAACAGATTCTCCTTCATGACCCTCAGAGGGAACACACCTTGCTAACACTTTGCTCTCAGACCTCTAACATTCAGAATTGTGTGACAATACATTTCTGTTGTTTAAGTCACCATGTTTATAGTGCTTTGTTATAAGAGTCCTAGGAAATTTATACCAGCATATAATTGGAGTGTTCAAACCCCCCAGGAGTAAACATTTGGATCACACCACACATAAGTCACCAAGACCTGCTAAGGTGATAATTAAGGGTAAGGAGAATTTAGAGTGGACAGTAGAGGAAAGAATCAATATCAGTTGTGGTCCCCAGAGTAACTTCTGTATTAGTCCTACTAACTCTCCTCTTCAAGTTGCTCTTCAAGAAAAAAGGTCCATGGAAACCATGGAAGAGCTTCTCTCTAGACTTGCATGAGGAAGTAAATCTGTGGAGCACAGGGAGTGAACTGTGGTGGTTATGAAAATGGGTCTGTCCTGTTTCCTGCTGTGGGGAGCATAGTTTATTGATGAACCCACCTACCCACCTTCTTGAATCCACCAGTGTATTTGCAGCTGAAGTGATGCTGCCCATGAGCTATTTCTAGCCATTGACTGAGCATGTTGGAATACTAATGCAGGCTCATTCCTGTTAGATTTGGGACTCAACTAATTGTTCACTTTGATTTGAGAAACACATACAGGATTCAGAACTCAGAGGGAAATTTAGAGAATGGAACAACAAATTTAATGTCAATTAAAAAAGGAACTAAAGATAAAATCGGAAAGCAATGTAGCAAAAAATATGCAAGAGAGCAATTCAACAAAGCCAAAACTTAATAATCTTATAAAAGATTAATGAAGAGGAAACAACTCCTAGCAAGACTAATCAGGAAAAAGTGAAAGAAAATACCTTACCAATATCAGCAATAAACAAGGATACATCACTAAGATATTATAAATAACTTTATACCAATTAATTTGACAATTAACATGAAATGGAAAATGTATTGCAGAATAAAACTTATAAAGACTGAAACCAGAATAAACAAAATTTCATATTCTAAGTGATTTGAATTCATAATTTAAATTTTCCTACAAAGAAAACTCCAGATGGCTTCACTGTATTGTTGTATTCTTTCCAACATATATACTGCTTTTAGAAAGGCATAAAAGGCATATTTACACTTTCTAATGCTTATATATTACATGCTATGCTTGTGGCTTAACTTCCCCCTCCTTCCATGCATCATTCATTGAGCACCTACTATGTTTCAGGGCATGATGATATATAAGGATTGTAGATACAATGATGAATAAAAATGGTTTCTTTGGGTGGAGAGGAACTTTCAGGTTAGTTGAAGAAGCAGACATATAATGTAAATACAATAAAATAAGTGCTAATAAAAATATGTATAAGTACTACGAGTGATGGGAATAAAATCAAGAGAAAGGTAGGCTTTCTAGGCATGAAGGATGAAATAATATGGTAGGTGGTATGGACACAAAATATCTGAACAATAGAAGACATTTCTTCTAGGCTGGGATTGTGGCTCAGTGGCAGAGAGCTTGCCTCTCAAGTGTGAAGCACTGGGTTTGATTCTCAGTACCACATAAAAAAATAAACTAAAACAAGATAAAGATATTGTATCCATGTAAAAAAAATTTTTTTTGTTAAAAGAAGACACTCATCCAATTAGCTGAAGACTTACTAGCACAAAAAGATTGGCCTCCCTAGAGGCATGAGAGAATTTTCCAGTAGACTAAACTTTATCTACAACATCAGCTCTTCCTGGTTTTACAGCAGACTCAAACACTTCAGACTCAAGAGAAACACTTGTTTTCCTGGGTTTCCAGCCTGTCATCCTTTCCTGAAGATTTTGGACTTGCCAGCCTGTAAAAGCTTGTGAGCCAATTCCTTATAATAAATATCTTTCTGTATATGTATCTTTAAAAAAAAGAAGAAGAAGACGTTTCTTCTAGTCATCCTTACTGGGTTTTTCTCCCTTATTTCTTTATTATTATTGCTATTTTATTCCTTAGATTTCTGTCTTTGGTTTCTGTTTGTCGCTCTTCCCCAGGAAATTTTAGTCTTTTTCACATTTTCCCTGTCATATGTAAGTTAAGCATTCTCCACCTTCTCCACCTCTTTATCTAGTTCCAGACCTAAAATCCAAATACTACAGATCTGCAGAGCTCATCTACTCAAGGATGTTTCTTGCACACTTACCCCATCCCTGTATCACTAATTTCCCCTCCCTTCTTTTTTAAAAAATTGTTTTAATATACATATTTTTAGTTGTTGATGAACCTTTATTTTATTCATTTATTTATATGTGGTGCTGAGAATCAAACCCAGTACTTCACACATGCTAGGCAAGTGCTCTACCACTGAGCCACAATCCCAGCCCTTCCCTTCCCTTCTTGAAATAACACTTGATGGCATGTCTCTAACATTACACTATTTCTCTGCTTCCTTTTATATAGTGAAATTTCTCATTTTCTTTCTTTCTGCTGTATATTTATCTACCCCAGTGATTTTATCCCAAGTACTCTTTTGAGATTTCCCTTATGGAGGTCCCTAATTACCTTCATGTTGCCTAATCCAGTTCTCTTGACCTAAGCAGCAGCATTTGACCAACTGATCCTTTCCTTTTTCTTGAAAGATTATCCTTACTTGACTTTCACTTTCTACTGAATTTTCTCTCATCTCATTGGCCACTCTTTCTCAGTCAACCTATAAGTTTTGATATTGTCTACATGTAGTGTTCCATTCTTGAACTTCTACTCTTTTTTTATGCTCACACTCACTTCTTAGAAAATCCTAACCACTATTTTTTTCCAGTACTGGGGATTAAACCTAGGAGTATTCTACCACTGAGCCACGTTCCCAGCCCTTTTATTTTTTATTTTGAGACGGGATCTCACTAAGTTGCTGGGGGTCTTGCTAAATTGCTGAGGCTGGCCTTGAACTTGCAATTCTCCAATCTCAATCTCCAGAGTCACTGGGATTACAGATGTGCACTTCTATACTTATCAATCAATTATATCATTTTAAATATATATGCTGGGGCTGGGGTTCTAGCTCGTGGTAGAGTGCTTGCCTAGCACACATGAGGCACTAAGTTCGATCCTCAACACCACAAATAAATAAATAAAATAAAGGTATTGTGTCCATCTACAAATTTAAAAAATAAATAAATAGATAAACTAATGATTTCAAAAGTGAACATCTCCAACCTCAGCCTCTCCCCTGAACCCCAGATTCATATCTCCACTAAACCTACTATATGAATGACTAATAGTATTCAAAACTAAGCACAATCAAAACTGAACTTTTGATTTCCTGCCCGCCCAAACCTTACTCTCTTTAGTCTTCTCCATCTCAGTAAATGTTTCTACCATTCATCCACATTGTTTCTCGGGCCAGAAATGTTGGGATCATTATTAACCGCTCCCTTTTCCTAATACCGTCATTCAAACCTTTAGTAAATTCAGTTGGCTTTGCCTTCAAAATGTATTCCAAATCTGATCAATGTGCTCTTATCAACTTGATCAATACTACACTCATCCAACTACATTGGAAGGAAGATTTCTTCCTGGCTACTTGGCATCCACTCTTCTCCTACTATAGTCTATTCTGAATGGTTCCTTTACAGGAACCATAAATTAGGATATCCCACTTTTCTGTTCAGAATTCTCCAACTCACTGGGTATGGTGCACATGTTTGTAATCCCAGAGGCTCAGGAGGCTGAGAAAGAAGGATGGCAAGTTCAAAGCCAGCCTCAGCGACTTAGTGAGGAAGCCCTAAGCAACTAAGCAAGGCCCTGTCTCAAAATTTAAAAAATGGGCAGAGGATGTTGCTCAGTGGCTAAGCGCCACTGAGTGGGTTAAATTCCCACTATAAAAAAAAGAAAAAGAAAGAAAGAAAGAAAACAAATTCAATAATTCAATTCTCTAACTCATATCACACTTAAAATCCAAAGTTCTTTCCATGACCTGTGAGGCCCTTATGACCTGGCTTTTGGCTAGATTCTGACCTTACCTCTTTCCATTCTCCACTTCCTTTTTTGCAAGCTTCAGCTATACTAACTTCATTGTTGTTTCTCAAACATATGTCAGGCTCATCTGGACCTCTGCACCTTTGCACTTGCTGTTTGCTCTGCCTGAATTACTCTTTCCCCAGATATTCACATGGCTCATTTCCTCGTGATATTCAGTTTTCCTTTCAAATATTATCTCCTCCAGGGACCATCCTATCTAAAATAACTCTCTCCATCATTTGCTGTGGTTTTGTTCTATTCTGTTTTTTTCCCCTAGCTTATAACACTACAGAGATTATCTTGTGCATGCATTTATTTGGATGTATTATCTGCCTCCCCTACTAGAATGTAAATTCCATAAGACCAAGGAATTCATCTGTTTTTCTCAGTCACCAAGTCACCTATTCTACCTCTTAAAAATCTCTTCAGTCCATCCTCTCTTCATTCTTTCTACCTATGCCTCAATTCAGTAAGCAACCATCAGTTGCTTGGACTGCTCCAGTGTTTTTCTATTTGATGTCTGCCTTCACCTTGTTCTTCTATCCAGGCCATTCTCCCATATGGTTGCAATATGATAGCACTATAGTTGATATTCATTCATATTTCTTCCCCTCTTTGCATACAGATAGATAAGGAGATAAAGTATATATAACCAGTATCCAACGAATTCCCAGCCATATCTCCTGCCACTACATTGTCTTTACTGTCTAGCAGTACCAAAATCTTACATCTTTCGGTTTCTTGTCTCTGTCCTGGGACATGCTACTTAAATGCCCTTTCTTGATTCTGACAGATAGATAAATTTTCCTCCTTTGGTCATGCTTTTTTTGCATTCATTATACTATACTTGATTTGTTTATTTTTCTTTTCTTTCTTTTTTTTTGGGGGGGGGGTGTGCTTCCATGCATGCAAACTCCTCAAGGGGAGGAACCATCTTATTCAGAGCATAACTTCTGTACACACAATAAAGGGAAGGTGGAGAAGGGAGCAGGGTACAGGGAGTGTTTAAGGTAGAAGGAACTGTATGTATGAACACTAAGACACAAAGGAGCTTGACACCTTCAGGAAAGAGAGAAGAAGACTTTGTGACTTCAGCCCAGTGAAAAAGGACAACAAACTAGAAAGACTTTGGGAACTAGACTATTTAAGGCCTTATTGAAAAGTTTTAAGTAGAAGAATGACAAGATGAGATTTGCATTAAAAAGAAGACATGATGACTGCTGCTATGGAAAGAATGAATTGAACAAATGCAGAATGAGTACAGAGACCAGAGGGGCACTATTACAGTAGTCCAGGCAAATCGTGATGGTGGGTTGGGCTAGAGGAGTAGCATTAAAGATAGTGAGAAGTAAATTAATTCAAGATATATCTTAGATATAGGATGGATAGGACTTAGAGTAAATGAGTGACGAGGGAGATATCATGCACACCTGAATGACTAGTGGAAACATTTACTGAAATACAGTACATTTGTCAGAGTGAGGGTCAAAAGAAGCAACAGCAAAGTCTTGAGAAGTTAAGTTTGAGATACCAGAGTATGAAACACATGAAAAGATATGTTAGAAAGGCAGTTAAGTTGGGTGCAATAGTGCACACCTGTAATCCCAGGAAGTAGGATTATAAATTTGAGGCCAGCTTGGGCAACTTAGCAAGACCTTGTCTCAAAATAAAAATAAAAAGGAATGGGGATGTATTTTCAGTGGCAGTGCACTGACCTAGCACGCATGAGGCCCTGGATTTGATCCCCAATAGAGGAAAAAAAAAGGAAAGAAAGGAGGAAGGGAGCGAGGGAGGGAGGGAGGGAGGGAAGAAGGAAGGAGGAAATTGAATGTAGGTATGTGGATTTCAGAATAGGCATCTGGACTAGACAAATAATTGGGACTACTCAGCATACAGATTGTATGTAAATCTTTCGGGGATGACAAGACAGCTGAGGGAAAGATATAGTACGAAAAGGGAAGTGAGAGTGTCTGTGTAGAGATGAGAGGAAAGTATTAGATTGGTGGTTAAGGAGGACATGAAACTGAAAGGCCACATGGACCCTGAAATTGCCCAGGAGAATGGGCAACAGAAGATGAGAGTAAAGTAAAGCTGTGAACCAAGTGCTTTTAGATCTTCAGAGAATGAAGGAAAACTACCAATAGTCTGGAACATGATTACGTAGGGAAGGGAGAAAAACTGAGTAGGCAAATGACACAAACCTCACAAAGGCAGAGATTTTTACAGAGATGGAGGGAGCAATAAAGAGGGACAACCTAAATTTCCTCCTTAAATATATTTTCTGTTTCAGAAAAATGAACATCTTCAAGAATATCTTTGGGTCCTACAGGTTAAATAGACTCAAAGAAATTCCACTCGGTATTTTTCAGACTAGCCTAGTCTCTTAGGGCTTTGTAAGGCAGCAAAATTGGTAGAGTGAAGCCAAATCAGGAAAGCCTGGCATGGATAAGAGTGAGAAAGAAAAAGGGATGAAGGATGGAACTAAAGCAGAGGAGAGGGGACAAAAGGAAAGAGAACGTGAGGAAACATCTCTGACATAGCTGGAGACTGAGTTCAGTCACATGACTAATGATTCAATCAATTATTCCTACATAATGAAATCCCAATAAAAATTTTGAACACTAAGACTCAGAGGAGCTTCCTGGTTGGTGAACACGTGTGTGTGCTGGGAAAGTGCTGCATCCTGACACCACAGGGAGAGGGCATAAGCACTCTGCAGGACCCTCCAGATCTCACCTTATGTGTCTTTTCATTTCACTGGTCCAAATTTGTATCTTTTATGATAAAACTAATCATAACCAGCTGAGCACAGTGTTACTTGTAATCCTAGAGACCTTGGGAGGCTGAGCAAGAGGACCACAAGTTCTAGGCTAGCCTCAGCAACTTACCAAGACCTGTCTCAAAATAAAAAAAATTTAAAAAATTGGAACAACAATAGCTCAGGGATTAAAATCACTCTTGAGTTCAATTCCCAATACCAAAAAAAAAAAAAAAGTTAATAATAATAAGTATAGGCTTGTCTTTCTGTGGACTGGGCCTTTAAACTTGTGGAGTTTGATACTAACTCCAGGTGGTTAGCATCAGAATAATATTGAAGTTGGGGCCGGTGTCAGAATAACATGTAGCATAGAATCCTACTCAAACTGATGTAATAAAAAAAAAGAGTTTATTTATTGGCATGCATTACTGAAAAGTTCAAAAATATACGGCTTCAGGCATATATAGTAGCTCAAATAATGTTACCATTATTTTTCTGTGTCCGTTTATCTGATCTTCCTCGAAACTGGCTTCATTCTTAGCCAACTCTCCATCCACAGTGCAGATTGCTGCTGAGAGTTCCCACACTTGTAAGATTTAAGTCCAGTCAAGGTGAGCAGGAGGAGAAGCTCTTGCTCGCTTAAATATGTCCAAGAATTGAGTATAATTGGCCTAAATTGGGTCCTGTGACCATCCTTGAACAAATCATCATAAATATTGCCATGGGCCATTCAAAGCCTACCTGTAAAACCAGATGTAGGATAACCTTACCCAAATCTTTTTGTAAAAGATGACCTACCTACTCAAAATCTGGGTACTAATGTTATAAAAATGAGGAAATGAATATTATGGAGGCAATCAGTACACCCACAACTGTGTTCAATTGCTATTTATTGAACTGACTCCCCATTTTGAAGAGTAACTGCATTCTAGAAAGCAACCCCAAACACCTTTAATTCTTAATTCTACCCTGGGTTTTCTATCTGAACTCCAGTTGGCTCACATAAGATGCTCTTTACAATCTAGTTATTTATTAGTGTAACTCAAAAAGAGAGAAATACTGCTTCTCAGATTATGGTACTACCCTCCTTCTCTGGAGATCGTTTATGTGGAAATTTGATTATTTTGAGAATAAAACCCTAAAAAAATGCCAAAGCAAAGGGCCTACAGAGGAAGATGATTCTGCCAAAGAACATATCTATGCCCTTGGCTCTGCAAAACCATATGGAACTACCAAAATAGATATCACAAAGTTTATGCACCACGGTTTATGGATTTTATTTATAAAAATATAATCTCAGATCCTCATTAGAACAAATTTACCATGACTCTAGATACAGTGTTCAGAGATCTAGTAATTTGGCACAGTGAACCTATATAATTTTTGTTGTTCACCATCTATTCTTCCTCCTTTAGGTTAGAACCCACCAATTGTTTTTTTTTTTTTTTTTTTTTTTTGAGGGAGAGAGAGAGAGAATTTTTTAATATTTATTTTTCGGTTTTCAGTAGACACAACATCTTTATTTTTATTTTTATGTGGTGCTGAGGACTGAACCCAGCGCCCCGCGCATGCCAGGCGAGCGGTTACCGCTTGAGCCACATCCCCAGCCCCTAGAACCCAGTTTTGATATTATAATTTGAGCCCCTGGAGCCAGCGGAGCCAGCCATGACTAAAACTCAGACTTTCTTAGTTACAGGAGGCAATAAATCACCTTTTTGCTAAAGCCTATTTGAGTTAGTTGTCTGTACTGAAATAGTCCTGATTTATCTGGTTTTCTGGTTCAAGCACATTAGAAAGGATAAAAGAAGGATTTTGCTTGGAGGCATGTGAATTTGCAGCAGTTTCACTGATTTTTCAAATATTATAAATTCTGGACACTTCATGAAATATTTTGGCATTTGGTGCTAATTCCAAAAGAAAGCAAAAAAAAAAAAAACCCTACAAAATCAATCTCTATTTTTTAAAAAAAGTTTGATACATTAGCACTTGACATCATATCTAATAGTGTATAATATCTTATAGTGCAAAATGTTTGATCACACTAATGACATTCCCCATTTTTATTTCCTATACCAGGGATTGAAACCAGGAGCACTTAACCACTGAGCCACATCCCCAGCCCTTTTTTAAAAAAATATTTTAGGGCTGGGGATGTGGCTCAAGCGGTAGCGCGCTCGCCTGGCATTCGTGTTCGATCCTCAGCACCACATACAAACAAAGATGTTGTGTCCGCCAAAAACTAAAAAATAAATATTAAAAAAAATTCTCTCTCTCTCCCTCTTTCTTTAAAAAATAAATAAAAAAATATTTTATTTAGAGACAGTGTCTTGCTGAGTTGCTTAGGGCCTTGCTAAATTACTGAGGCTGGCAGCTGGCTTTGAACTCACAATCCTCCTGCCTGGCCTCGGGAGCTGCTGGGATTATAGGCATGTGCCACTGCACCTGGCAATAGTCCCCATTCTTTTAACTGCCCTTAACATTATCTCACACTTAAAATCATCTTTGATTCCTTCCTCAGTGAGTAGTCACATATTACTAATGTTTCTGTTTTGATTTCCTTCAAAATCAAACTACTGGATTTTATTTGTTATTTTATTTTTTACACATTCAGAATTTATAAAGCTTTTTGAATTAATAAAAGTAGTATTAACATATGTAAAAACCAACCTATATGTACATTATAAAATGTCCTTCTGACCACTCCTGGTTCTGCTACTTTCTATAACTTCATGTTTCCTAGGAAATCCCCCTACCTCACACACACATACTCAAAACATAGTTACCTCTGACATAACTAGCCCACAAGAGCCTTAAGACCTTGTGTTTTAGTCAGTTTTTTCACCGCTGTGCCTAGAATACCTGACAAGAACAATTTTAGAGGGGAAAAATTTATTTGGGGGCTCATGGTTTCAGAGGTCTCAGTCCATAGAAAGCCATCTCCATTCCTCAGAACTTGAGGTGAGGCAGAACATCGTGGTAAAAGAGTATGGTGGAGGGAAGTGGCTGAAGACATCACATCAGGAAGCAGAGACAGAGAGAGAGAAACTCCACAGACCAGAAATAAAATATATGCCAAAACATTCCTCCAACAACCATCTCCTCCAGCCACACCTTATTGGCCTTTGGATACCACTCATTTAATCCCCATTAGGGGATTAATTCACTGATTGGGTTAAGACTCTCATAACCAAATCATTTCTCCTTTAAACCTGCTTACATAAGGATATGTACACACACACACACACACGTGCAAAAGTCCTCAACAGACATGGAAAATCAAATTCAGTAATATAGAGTATGTAAAACATATACATAAATTATATGTTATAGAACGTATATAAAGAAAAATACATAGGATCTGGGGAATGTAGTTTGGTGATAGAGTATGTGTTTAGCATGCACAAAGCCCTGGGTTCAATCCCTAGCATGAGCGTGTGCACACGCGCACACACACACACACACACACAAATAAAGAATAAAAGGAAAATAAAAATATATTAAGAATAACAGACCATGACTAAATATGAAAGACTGACTCAATATTTAAAAATCAATCAATATACCTACAAAAAATATACTTTGACAATGGAGCAAAGGGATGTCAGAGGAGAAAAGATAAGTTTTCAAAGTACTGGAATAACTGGACATTTATATGCAAACAAACAAATCTAGAAACAGACTTTATACCCTTCAGAAAAATTAATTCAAAATAAATTATAGACTTAAATGTAAAACACAAATCAATAAATCTCTTAAATGATAACTAGGAGAAAATCTAGAAAACCTTGGGTTTGGTGATGACATTTTAGATATAACTCCAAAGGCATGGCCCATAAAAGAAAAAGGTGGTAAGTTAGATTTTATTAAAATTAAAAAGTCACTGTCAAGAGAATACTACAAGCCACAGACTAGGTGAAAATATTTATAAAAAGCTTTTCTGATAAAGGAGTGTTATCCAAATTATACAAGGAATTGTGAAAATTTTAACAATAAGAAAACAACTGGGGGGACTGGGGTTGTGGCTCAGCGGTAAAGCGCTCACCTTGCACGTGCGAGACCCTGGGTTCGATCCTCAGCACCACATTAAAAAAAAATAAAAATAAACAAGTGAAATAAAGGTGTTGTGTCCAACTACAACTAAAAAATAAATTAAAAACAAAAAGAAAAGAAAAGAAAACAACTGGGGCTGGGGCTGTAGCTCAGTGGTAGAGTGCTTGCCCGGCATAGGTGAGGCACTGGGTTCGATCCTCAGCACCACATAAATATAAACAAACAAAATAAAGGTATAAAAAATACAATAACATTAAAAAAATTTTAAAAAAAACAACTAACCTGATTTTAAAATGGGAAAAAATATCAGTCAGATACTTTACCAAAGAAGGTGACAAATAAGTATATGAGCAAACATTTTACATATGTCATTAAAGAATTGCAAATTAAAACAAGATGATACCACTACATACCTATTAGAATGGTTAGATCCAAATATTGATAATGCCAAATGCTGACAGAGATGTGGAGTAATGAGAACTCTAATCCATTGTTACTGGAAAAGTAAAATGGTCTAACCTTTTTCAGAAGACAATTTGACAGTTTCTTGAAAAACTAAATATGCTCTTACCATACTACCTAGCAATCTCATACCTTGGTAATTACCCAAATGTGTTGAAAGCTTATAGTTACACAAAAACCTGCATATGGATAGTTATAAAAGCTTTACTCATAATCACCAAAATTTGGAATTAGCCAATATATCCTTAAGTGAATAAATGGATGCCTAAACTGTGTTACATCCATACAATGAATATTATTCAGCGCGAAAAAGAAATGAGCTATCAAGCCAGGAAAAGATATGGAGCAACCTTGGAAGTATATTACTATGTGAAAGAAGCCAATGTAAGGGTCATATACTGTATTATTCCAACTCTATGACATTTTGAATAAGGCATGACTATGGAGGCAATTAAAAGATAATGGTCTTCCAGGGATTGAAGGAAGTGAGATATCAATAAATACATCTTTAAGGCAGAGATAGTATCTGGAATGATCATATATGGGTGGATACATGTTATTTTACATCTGTGAAAACACAATGAATATACAACACAAAGAGTGAACCCTAAAGTAAACTATGGATTTTGATTGATAATGATGTGTCAATGATACAAATATACGTATCATACTGGTGTAAGATGTTGATGTCGGAAAGCCTATGTGGGGATAGAATGATGTATACTCTCTGTGCTTTCCACCCCAGTTTGCTATAAATTTTAAAGTGCTCTAAAAATAACATCTTTTTTAATATTTATTTTTTAGTTGTAGTTGGACACAATACCTTTATTTCACTTATTTATTTTTATGTGGTGCTGAGGATCGAACCCAGGGTCTCGCACGTGCGAGGCGAGTGCTCTACCGCTGAGTCACAACCCCAGCCAAAAAAAAAAATAAATAAATAACATCTATTAATTTAAAAAACACATAGTATTTAAATTCTTTTAAAATTAAGGTAATATACAGCATTAATAGCCCAAAGAAGAAATGATCATTATCAACTGATACAGAAAAAGCTTTTGACAAAATTCATTACCCATCCATGATTTCAAAAATCTCTAAACAAACAAGAAATAGAGAGTAGTTTCCTCAACCTGACAAAGAATATCTAGGAAAAAAAAAATATAACTAGTACCATACTAAATGGTGAAATTCTAAATACTTTCCCCTAAGATCATAAAGACAAGTTTGTCTTAAGATCATAAACAAGACAAGCTCTCACACTATTCAACATTGTACTAGAAATCTTAGCCAGGGGGGGCTGGGGTTGTGGCTCAGTGGTAGAGTGCTCGTGTACCATGCATGAGGCACTGGGTTCGATCCTTTGCACCACATAAAAATAAAATACAGATATAGTGTCCACCTAAAACTAAAAAATAAATATTAAAAAAGAGAAAAAAAAGAAATCTTAGTCAGTATAATGAGGCAAGGAAAATAAATAAAAGGCATACAGGTTGTATAGAAAGAAATAAGTCTGTTTTATTTGCAAATGATATAATTATCTACATAGAAGATCACAAGTAATCTATAAAAACACCTTGTAGAACTAAAATATGATTTATAAAGATCACAGGATGCAATGCAATATCAATGGAAACATTATGTTTCTATATGCTAGAAATTGTCTATTGGAAATGTAAGTTTAAAAAATTATAATGGCTTTCAGTAAAATTAAGCAGTAAGGTATAGATCTATTTAAACTTGTACATGATCTGTACGCTTAAAATTTAAAAAATGTTGGGCTGGGGATATAGCTCAGTAGTAGAGGACTTACCTAGCATGCATGAGATCCTAGATTTGATTCTCCAGCATTGAAGGAGAAAAGCTACAAATGTTGATGAAAAAAATAAAGAAGACATAAATAAATGGAGAGGCATATCATATTCATGGGTGAATACAGTAAATGATGTAAATTTTCCCTAAACTGATCAACAGATTTAATGCAATTCCAATAAAAATCAAAGAGAATATTTTATATAGACAGGCAAATATTGTCTTATTTTGAAAAGTAAAGGAACTAGAATAGTCAGAATAATTCTGAAGAACAAAGTTGGAGAAATCATATTAGTTTAAAATTTACTATACATTACTGTATCCAGCACAGTAATGCTGTTTTAGTAAAGGTAGAGAGAGTAAAGTTAATGAAATAGAATAGAGTCCAGAACTAGACTCAAATATGGCAAATTGGTTTAAAAAAAATGGCAAATTGGTTAAAAAAAAAGTGTAAGAACATTCAATGGCAAAATATAGTCTTTAAAAAAAAAAAGGTCTAGTGGGGGGCTGGGGTTGTGGCTCAGTGGTAGAGTGCTTGCCTCACATATGTGAGGCACTGGGTTCGATTTTCAGCACTGCATATAAATATGAACAAAATAAAGGTCCAACAACAATTAAAAAAATATTTAAGGGCTGGGGATATAGCTCAGTCAGTAGAGTGCTTGCCTCAGGTACACAAAGCCCTAGGTTCAATCCCCAGCACCACAAAAAAATAAATAAATAAAATAAAATTGGAACAATTGGATGGTCACTAAAAAAAAAACAAACAGGGCTGGGGTTGTGGCTCAGTGGTAGAGTGCTCGCCTAGCATGCAGGAGGCACTGGGTTCGATTCTCAGCACCACATGATGTAAAATAAAGATATTGTGTCCACCTAAAGCTAAAAAAAAAAACCTAACTTGACCTAAATCCCATACCTTATAAATAATACAATATCTAAATGTAAAGCATAAAACTATAAACATTCAGAAGAAAGCATAGGCAAAGTGTTTGTTTGTAGATATGATGCCAGGAATACACTCCATTAAACATTAATAAATTAGACTTCACTGAAATTTAAAACATTTACTCTACAAAGGCAATACTAGGAGAATGAGAAGACAAACTACAGCCTGGGAGAAAATATATATAAATCACATTTACAACAAAAGGCTTGCATTCAGGGCTGGGGAAGTGGTAGAGGAAGTGGTAGAGAGATTGCCTAGAATGTCCTAGGCCCTCTTTTCCATCCCCCAGCACCGCCAATAGAAGAAGAAGAAGAAGAAAAAAGACTTCTTTGAGAATTCTCAAAATTCAATAGTAAGAAACACATGAACCAATTTTTAAAAGAGCAAAGGCCTTGAACAGAAGACTTCACTAAAAAAAGATATTCAAATGGCAAAATAAATACATTAAAAGATTTTTAATATTATTAGCTACTGGGAAAATGCAAATTAAAGCCATCATGAGTTCCCACTATCTGCATTTTAGAATTGCTAAAAACTAAACTAAACTAATAATACCATTATGTTCTGGTTGGTGGGACTGCAAAATGGTAGAGCCACTCTGGAGAACAATTTGGAAGTTTCATACAAGTTAAACGTACATCTAGAAATCCCATTTCTGGGTATTTACTTAAGAAATAAAAATGTACATTCCCTCAAAAACCTGTGCAAGAATGTTTATGGTGGCTCTGCTCATAATATCAAAAAGAAGTGGATATGATTCAAGTGTACTTTGGCAAGTAAATAGATAAAAAAACAACAACTATGAAGCGTCATATTTCATATTGTGGAATACTACTCAGCAACAGGGATTAAGCTACTGATTTCTGCAACAATATAGTTGAATGTCAAAAACATCATGCTAAGTGCAAGCCATATGCAAAATAGTATATACTATATTATTCCATTTGGAATTTATTCCAATAAGAGTACCTACTATATAATTTATTTGAAATTCCAGAAAAAGCAAAACTCATTTATAATGACAAAAACCAGATCAGTGATTGGATAGATATTGTTTGGAAAATGGCAGGAGGGAGCTCTTTGGAAACATGAAGATGTTACATATCTTGATTGTGGTTGTGGATATGTGTGGATATACATTTGTTAAAACTCAAAGTTGAAAATGTTCACATCTTATGACCTAGCCAGCTGACTTTTAGGTAAAGTTCAATGTTCATCAAACCACTGTTAGAGACCCATGATTTGAGAATTACCAACTCAATTCAGTGTGTCTGAACTACAATCTTTGAACCCACAGTTCCTCAAAATTCCTTTTCACTATTTAAATGGTATAATCTATGTTAAAGGAGATTGAGTTTATATTTTTAAATATTAATAACTTTTAAATCACTAACATACAGAAGTATTTTGTTAAAAATAATAAAACAGTGGTGCACACCTTTAATCCCAGAGGCTCTGGAGGCTGAAGCAGGAGAATCGCTTGTTGAAAGCCCACCTCAGCAATGGCAAGGCACTAAGCTGTCAGAGTCTGTAAACAAGTCAAAATAACACCTGGCATTTAGCCAGGGGAATGTTAGAGTTCGTAAACAAGTCTGGATGGTGCCTGGCAAAATGCCAGAGGGAGTGGTTTGAGAAGTAACAAAAGCGAGCCATTAAGTGTGGAGATTTCTTATTGGTTCAGTGCTGTATCGAGTTTATGCTAATTAGATAAGCTATGTGGAATGTATAAATACTGCTCCTGTCCTGCAATAAACGGCTCCTACTCCTGCTGTATCAACGTACACAAGTTATTCGTCACCCCTCCTGATTATTCTGCTGCAGCTGGACTGCGGCAGATGGTGGCCCGTTACGGGGAGCCCCGGGACACTCGGGGGTAAGTGACGAAAAAAAAAAAGCTGCCCGTCCATAGATAGGACGGGAGCAATCTGCTCGTCCCTAGGCAGATAGGGCAAGAGGAAAAATGATCATTTTAAGAAAATGGAGAAGATTGATACAGTATGTTTGTGTCTTGTTTTGTCTAAGTATATTGTATTGTCTTTGTGATGAAAATATGGAAGTGGTGAGAAGTAAATTACTAAGGGAAGAAGGCACCCCAGTGGAACCAAGAATAGTTAGGGCATGTGTTGATAAGATCCCAAGAACTCTAGTCAGAAAGAAAAAGAAAGTTCAGAAGAAGAAGGATTATCAGGAAAAAAGTTGCAGCAAAAGGCTATTACTAAATACTTTTCGTTACCGGAGGGTGTGTGAAGCGGAGAGGCGGCTGCCGAGTGTGCAAGCCGGTCACAGCGCAGCAAGGATTTTCCAAGAGGCGGCGGCGACTGGCCCTTCCCCGCCACCTGGCCGGGGAGCTGGCTCTTCCACTGCCGCGAGCCCAAATCTAGACCTGACCTGGAGGCACAGTCTCGCAGGCTCTTGCTCCCTGTGCCCAGTAGCAGTTTGAGTCCGGGACACTCCCCAGGGCCATCTGGGGCTGCCCAGGACGCTAAGCCGGCAAAAGACTGCTACTGGTGTCCCTGATGTTTGGTCATTTTCAATGCCAATAACTAAGCTACAATGGTTCTCCCACACCTGGAAGCTGATGAGTAATGAACACTATTAATGCTTATTTCAAATGCAAAAAAAAACCTTGAGATAATGTACTAAATTGTTCAGAAGGTTGTTTTCTTAGTTGAATGCTACAGGATTTTCTTTAGCCATCCGGAGTTCATGCCTTCGTCCCAGTGCCGATAAAGACCAAGGTGGAAGAATTTCCAGTGTTGCTGAAAACCGGACGAGACTTCAGCTGAGAACCGGACGAGACTTCGGATCAAGCTAGCTGCCTGCAGAACTTACCTGAACTGTGAACTTAAGCTAGCTGCCTGCAGAACTTACCTGAACTGTGAACTTAAGCTAGCTGCCTGCAGAACTTACCTGGACTGTGATTTAAGCTAGCTTCCTGCAGAACTTACCTGGACTGTGAGTTAATCTATTTGAGACACTGCTTTACCTGGACTGAGACAACAAACTGTAATCTATAACAAATTGTAACTCGGTATCTTTGCTAACAGTGTCATTGCTGGTATAATTTTTCCAAGGGCTTCTTGCATGGAGCCATCAAGTGGCTTGGTATTGTGGCATTTTGTATCCTCCCTTTCTGTTTGTAGCAGGTTATTTATGGTGTTTCTCTAAAAACCACTATGGTCGTTATTTAAATTAAACAAAAGGGGGAAATGTTAGAGTCTGTAAACAAGTCAAAATAACACCTGGCATTTAGCCAGGGGAATGTTAGAGTTCGTAAACAAGTCTGGATGGTGCCTGGCAAAATGCCAGAGGGAGTGGTTTGAGAAGTAACAAAAGCGAGCCATTAAGTGTGGAGATTTCTTATTGGTTCAGTGCTGTATCGAGTTTATGCTAATTAGATAAGCTATGTGGAATGTATAAATACTGCTCCTGTCCTGCAATAAACGGCTCCTACTCCTGCTGTATCAATCTACACAAGTCGTTCGTCACCCCCTGGTTAGTTTGCCCAGCCAGCCTGGCTGCGGCACTAAGCAATGCAGTGAGAACCTGTTTCTAAATAAAATACAAAATAGGGCTGGGGATGTGGCTCAGTGGTTGAGTTCAATTCCTGGTACCAAAATAAACAAACAAATAAATAAGTAAACAAACAAAACAATACCAATTGTGAATAAAATACCCACAAAGAGGCTGGGGTTGTAGCTCAGTGGTAGAGCACTTTCCTAGCATGTGTGAGGTATTGGGTTCAATTTCCGACACCACATAATAATAAATAAATAAAACAAAGGTCCATCAACAACTAAAAAAAAAAAAAAGATCCCACAGGAATATTAAGCTTGAAAGTAATGAGACTAAAGCTTCATGCCCCTCTCTTCTGAAACCTGGTTACTAATTTTGTATTAAGAATTTGTATATTTTTTCTTTCTTTCTTTTTTTTATTTACAAAGGAGGCCTGTATTTATTAACTCTAGACTAGATTTTTTTTAACAAAATGGAATAGAAAATGTTTTTTTTTTAACTTTTTGTTTCAGTTTTTATAATGGGTCAGTATAAGAAAATATTTCCTATCAGGGTTTATATTTAAACACCCCACACTCCACACACACATTAGAAATTCAGTGGAGTGTAGAAACTCATGCACATGTACCCAAGTATGTATGTGTATATATATACATACATACATACACACACACACACACACACATACACACACACACACACATACATTCACCCCAATTCTGTTTATCAGAGTGGATATTTGGAAACAACTCAAATGCCCATCAATATGACAATAAGTAAATATACTCTCTCTCTCTCTCTATATATATATATATAGATAGATAGATAGATAGATATATCTATATATAGATATAGATATAGATATATAGATATATAGATAGAGAGAGAATTTTTTAATATTTATTTTTTAGTTTTCAGTGGACACAACATCTTTATTTTATTTTTATGTGGTGCTGAGGATGGAACCCTGCGCCCCGCGCATGCCAGGCGAGCGCCCTACCGCTTGAGCCACATCCCCAGCCCCAATAGTTGAATTTTTTTTGTTTTGTACCAGGGATTCAACCCAGGGGCTCTTAACCACTGAGCCATATCCTAAGACCATTTTTCAATGTTTTATTTTGAAACATTGTCTCACTTAGTTGCTTAGAGCCTCCTAAATTGCTGAGACTGGCTTTGAGCTTGTAATCACCTCAAGCCTCCTGAGCCTTTGGGATTACAGGCCTGTCACCACACCTAGCTTATGCAGTTGAATTTATATAGCTAAAATGAACAAACCAAAGCTATAAGTGTCAGGCTAGATGACTGTCATTAACACAATATGAAGTAACAAGCAGTTGAAGAACATTATCTAAAGCATGATCTTATTTAGCTAAAGTTTAAAACAATTTGAAAAACATTACTATGTCTGGAGACTATGTATTGTCTCTAGATACAGTCTTACACAACAAGAAAAAGCATTAAAACATACAAGGAACTGACAAAAAAACAAATTAAGAATAGAATAGTGGTTGTATCTGAGGAGGAAGAAGGAGGAGAGAATTATTAGAGGTACAAACAGGACTTTGATTTTGCATGCAATTTTTATTTCTTTTTTAATAATGGATTTGAGGACAGGTTGTGGCTGTGGCTCAGAGGTAAAGGGCTTGCCTAGCATGCGTGAGACACTGGGTTTGATTCTCAGCACCACATGCAAATAAAATAAAGATATTGTGTCCACCTACAATATTAAGAAAAGAAAAGAATGGATTTGAGACCGGGCACTGTGGCACATGCCTGTAATCCCAGAGGTTTGGGAGGCTGAGGCAGGAGGCTCTTGAGTTCAAACCCAGCCTCAGCAAATGTGAGGCACTAAGCAACTCAGTGAGACCCTGTCTCTAAATAAAATTTAAAAATGGGGCTGGGGATGTGGCTCAGTAGCAGAGTACACCTGAGTTCAATCCCCAGTACGCCCTCCCCCCTAAAAAAAAAAAAAAGAAGAAGAATGGATTTGAGGCAAATGGAAAGGCAAATTGTTAAAGTTGAATAAGGTGGTAGGTGGGTATGTGGATTTATGCTGCGATATTCTGATTCTTTTCTGATTGTGTTGTATTGTATATGCATATTATTGTCGACCTCAGTAATACATATTTTATATTTGTGTAGTGTAGGTATTTACATAACATCACTTAATCTTCAAGATGGTCTTATGAAGTAAATGGGACAGAAATTATTATTTCTAGTCCATAGAACAGGAATATAAGCCAACAGAAGAATTTATTAAGAACTGAACTGGGAGCTAAGCTGTTTGATTTTTATCCTAGATTTTCATGGAAATCCACAGGAGAAGTTTCCTTCAACCCCAGGTGGCCCCATCCCAGCCTGAGCTGCCTGCTTCTCCTACTCATTCCCAACTTTGGGAAGGCACTTAATTCAATGGGGGAATGAATTGCACAAATGATAGCCAAGCGTTTGTCCAAAAAGCATTCATTCTGAAGTGATGGAGGTGGGCATGGGGGGTCTTCCAAGAATGGATACATATTTACAAGTCAGATAAGAAGAGCAGGCAGGTTCTATTCTCTGGCCACCGCCCACTGACCCGCTCAGCGTCCTTAGACAAACCACTTAACCTTTTACTACTTACACTTTACACTCCCGTTAATCGAATGTGTAATTTTCACAACTGCTCACGCGGGGCTCCTGTTGAACACTTTCAGAAAACAAGACCTATTTTTAAATCAATCAAAATTCAACTCTGTTAACTTTTCAACAAAACTTCAATCTTTGCTCCGATTTCAAAGACTTTCTTTTCGTTTAGATAGCATTGGCTATTTTAAAGAACATTTGGTTCATATTTTTTAAAGATTAACAATTTTTAAATCACTAAAACACAAATGCTTTTTGTTGGTAAAAATAATAATAAAACAATGCTAACTTAGAATATAAAGTGGGCAGTTTAAATTCTAGTGCTTTTTTTCCTTCTGTACTGACTCCGTAAAAATTTTGGAAGCAAGAGGCATGTTAATAATAAGCACTAAAAATGCCTAGTGAAAATCCTTCAAGTTCTAGATATTAAGGTTTGGAAGAGGAGAAAAACCAGGGCAGAGCAATTCCGAATCCAGAAAAACCCCGGAAAGATAAACTAGGAGCCGGTGCGTCCCAGCGCGCTCCAGATTTTCGCCGTGGTGTTGCTCGTGACCGTGGTGTTTCGATGGGGTCCGGCCCTGAAGGCTTCTGGCAAAGAACCTGAGCCCTTTCGAGGCCGAACTGTCCACAGAGGCCACAGGTCCCTTTAAGGAGTTTGGCCACCGAGAAAGGGGATCAAAGGGGGCGGGAGCAGGATTCGGGAGCGCACGCCACGTGACTCCCCTGCCAAGTTCGCCTGCGAGTTTGACAGAAGTTTGAATCGGACTCGGGGGCTTTCTGCATCGGCGGGGCAGAGCAGCGGCCACAGCCTAGACCAGCGCGTGCAGCAGCGCCCCCGCTACCCACCCCGCCAGCCTGGATCCCGGCCCGCCGACGGCCGCGAGTGAGCAGCCCCCGACTCCACCGCTGTTCCCGCAGCCTCCCTGCGAGGGAGCCGAGCCCCCGCGCTGCGCTCCAGTCCTGCTGCGCCAGCATGTCGTCGGCGGAGAGCCCCAGCCGCACAGCGGACAAGTCGCCGCGCCAGCAGGTACTTCCCGAGCGCCCCTGGGCTCTGCCACCGATCCCCTCCACCTAACTGTCGGCCCTGACTCTCATTCCACCCTCTGCCCCTGTGTAGTAGGAGGAGGAGGAGAGGGACTAGTGTCTTCTCTTGTCTCCCCACCGCCTTGACAGCTAGCTGGCTCTGTCTTCGCAGGTGGACCGCCTGCTGGTGGGGCTGCGCTGGCGACGGCTGGAGGAGCCACTGGGCTTCATCAAAGTTCTCCAGTGGGTGAGTCTCTGCCCCAGCCCCGGGCTATTTCGGGAGCTTGGACTGTGACGACGACCTGAAGCAATGTGGCTCTGGTGGGGGCTGGGGAGGTGAAGCAGCCAGGCCACTGCGGAAGGGTGGGGGGCGGTGACAGGTGGGCGGGGGAGGGGCGGGCTGGGGATGCTTGTCCAGCACTCAGTGGTAGGAGGGTGAGGAGCCAGGCATGCGGAGTCCCGGATTCGGTCCTTCTATGTGCAAGGAACCTTTGCCCAAGGCGCTCACATTTCACTCGGGCGACAGGACCCGGGTGTAACCTTTCCAGAACTCTGATCCTGCACATACCACTCCTCGGTAGCGGGCGGGAGGAGGAGGAGGACAAGGGGGATGAGATCCGCTCTTCACCACCAGAGAAGTTTCAGAGGGCAAAGGAGGGAAGGAGAGGCGCTATGGAAACCTGCCCCAAACCCACCAGGACCTGGAAGATCCTTGGAGTGGACTCAAGGACAGGCTCCCAGCTCGGGATTTCCTGTTGAGGTCACTAGAGGAATCTGGGGTTTTGTAATAGAGTGAGGAAGTGAATGAATGAATGAATGGAACTCACCAGCCCTGAGAATAAACAAAAGAACAAAATTATGACAGAATAAAAATGACAATATAACCAAAATGTAGTATGTACAATGAGAACACAGATCTGGGAAGCTGGAAATCTGGATTCCAGGCCTGGATCTGTGTTTCCAGCTGCACAACCTTGGGCAAGTCACTTCTCTGGACTTCAGTTCCCAACATTGGTCAAATGTGGATCTGACCATCCTCAGGGTCCTCTTAAGCTTTAAATTGCTTGGTGTGCTAAAATGTAACCCTAGATAGATTTACCCTACGACCTTTGCCCAGGTCCTCAATTTCTTCAAGTGGTTTGATCTAGTGGAAATACCACCTCATTTCTTCACTGGTACTTATGCTCTTTGCTCTTCCCAGTGCCCCAGGCCTCCTGGATTTAAGTTAGGAATGTGGAGAGATGCAGGCACTTTTTCAAATCATAAAGACTTGTTGGGGGGAGGGCATTTAGTGCACTACTGCAGAAGAGGTTTTAAGTTAAACAATCCACACACCAAGTGGTGTATGAATAACTTAATTAATACACTTTCAGCACAGCATTCAGCTAGGGAATAAATTACCATTAATACTCAGGAGGATTGTGTTCTAAAGGGCTTTAAACTCTCTGGAGACAGGAATTAGCACTGTGTCACTAACTACTAAATCATAGATAAAAATCGTCAAATCTGAAATTCAGAGGCAATAGTGTATTTGGGATTATCTCTGGATATCTGAGACTCCTAATTAGGGCTATAGGCCAGCCTGGGGAGTTCCCAAGTATAGACTCTGGGACTTCGTGGGAACTTCCCACTTTCCTTACTGCCTCAAGTACAGTGGGACCAACTGCTGATTGAGTTCTTCGACCTCCTGCCACTTCCCTGTTCTGACCCACCACTTGAATACCAGAGGGGCCCATATAAGAATATTTATGCTCTGAGTGACTGGCATCCAGAAGTCATCCAGAAGTCAGAGAGCCATTAAGAGCCATCCATAGGAGCAGAACCTAACTGAAATGTAAGAGTACAATTTTATCATAAAACTTGACAAAATGGATCTAATGGAAATTTGAAGACAGACTATCAAGGGATGAAGGAATAATGAAGTTATTGGATTATGGACTTGCCTTCCCTGGGGGGATTCTGAAAAGCAACCTTCTTCACTCCTGTCCCTACAGCCTGCTGTACCTACCACATTTCTTCTTTTTTTTTTTTTTTTAATTTTCTTTTGTAGTTATAGATGGACAGAATGCCTTGTTTTGTTTGTTTATTTTTATGTGGTGCTAAGGATCAAACCCAGTGCCTCACACATGCTAGGCAATTGCCCTGCTACTGAGTTACAGCCTCAGCCCCCCACCACATTTCTATAAAGGCTGGACAGAGCAATTCCTAGGGAAATAATCCAGTGTTCTCCTAGGGTCAGTGCTGTTGCCCTACCAAGTAATACCAGTTTGATGTTTATGATCTTCAACTTAAAAAAAAAAAAAACCCTTCAACTACAAAACAGAGATCCCTTTCTCTCACATTGCTAAACTCAAGGGTCCTGGGTGGAGAACAAACTCTAAACTAGTCATCATTCACAGTGTAGAATCATAAGGAGACATGATTTGGTTTTAATGCTATCCTGGGTAGCATAAATTCAGGGCACAAGTTTCACTTGCTTTGCATTTTTGCAGATGAGCTCACATGAAAGTTCACAGGAACCAGCACAGAAACAACAGTGAAAATGTCATTTGGTTTTTTTTCACCCTTTTTTCTTTTTTTGCTTGGTGGGATAAAGTACTCCTGACTAGAGGAAGAAAAACTAAAACACAAATCTTGCCATTATGGTAATGGTAATTGAAAACTTTTATAGTCATTATTATCAAAAAGCAAAGGTTTTACTGGAATTCTTGAGAGGAAAAAGTGATGTAATTCTTTTATGAGTCAGGAGCTTATGTTAGAATGTCTTTAAAATTCAGAAATTATTCTCACCTCAATTCTAATTCTAAGAATCTCACTAAATCTACCCGAGCATAGACCAGTTATTGGAGAAGTAGGTTTTTTGTTTATATTTGTTTTTAAGGCAGACATTAAGGTCAGTTGGGCTTTGGCTTAAATTTGGTATCCTGTGCTTGTAGTCCTAGAAATTTGGATAAGAGATGAAATTTTTATGGGTCTCATTTTCCTTGAATGTAAATGAGACTTGTCTTATAGGCTCACTGGGAAGATTACAAAAGACAATTTCTGTGATGCTTAGTGAACCTAGTGAGCCAGGCACTCCAGGAGATATTTTATTCCCGAACCTCCGCCTTTCCCTATTTTCTCCCCTGTGCAGACTGCCCAACTAGTCTTGTCCTTTAGTGAGATTATTCAAATGTCACTGCCAAATCCTCAGTTTGATGGCAAGGTCCAAAAGATCTCTAGATGACTCAGTCATTATTCTCATTTGCTTATAAATAAGTTATATTACTTTTAACTGAGAGTGTCCTCCTAATGAAAATTTCACCTTTGGGATGCCAAAGTAATTTACTTGACTCTGAGGTGTCTGTAATGGAGTTATTTCAGTCACTGTGGAGGATTTGAAAGGACATCATCAGAGTTCATCAAACCAATAGGATGATTATGGTGGAGGATTTGGGGGAAAGAACTTGCCTTCTATGCTTTGCACTGATGATGTTGGTGTTCTCTGGACTGTTGGTTTTCTCTGACCAGCAAGGAAGTCCAAAGTACAACCTCATCCTTTAACTGGGAAGGTTGGCTGGATGCAGTGGTGCACACCTGCAATCCCAGTGACTCGGGAGCCTGAGGCAGGAGGATCACAAGTTCAAGGTCAGTTGGGCAACTCAGGGGGACCCTGTATGGAAATAAAAAATAAAAAAGGGCTGGGAATAGCTTGATGTTGGAGCACCTCTGGATCCAATCCACAGTACAAAAAAAAAAACAAAACAAAAAACCCACACCTGGGAAAAGTTATTCCAACGTCTTTATAAAAGAGACACGGAGGCAGGAGGAGCAATGCAAGTCCAAGAGAAGGAAAACTGGTTGGCACCAGAATTCCAGAAATCCCCCTGTCTCAGAGCCTCCATCTTTGGCTGCTGTTCTTTGTGATCAGGTTGCTCTCAGAGCCTTGTGCATGGTGACAGGGTTGTTTCAGTTGTCACCCTCTTCTTCCTTGGGCTTAGTTCCCTGAACAGTTAAGGAAGGAAGCAAATCTGAAGCAGAAAGATGGAGTATTAGGAGCCATGGGCTGGGTGAGGGTGTTTTTCCATGCTTCTGCAGCCCGGGGTACGTCTCCTCTCTCCTTGTAATCCCCACCACACACAGTAAAGATCTCTCCTTTAGCCTCCTTTCCTTTTTCTTTTCTTTTTTCCTTCCTTCCTTCCTTCCTTCCCCTCTCTCCTTCCTTCCCTCCCTCCCTCCCTCCTTCCTTCCTTCCTTCCTTGGTACTACGGATTTAACCTAGGGGTACTTTACCACTGAGAGACATCCTCAGCCCTTTTAATTTTTTATTTTGAGATAGGGTCTCACTAAATTCTCAGTCTCCCTTCGATTATAGTCACTGGGATTACATGCAGGTACCACTGCACCTGGCTTCTACCTTAGCTTTAATAACTATGGTGCTGGGTTTTGCTTGTTTTAACATGACATTCCCTTCTTAACATGAATTATTGATAATAGAAGCCAGGTCTTACTCATTTTTGTATCTCGAGCACCTGGCACAAGGTAGATAGATGCTCAGTAAGTGTTGGATGAATAAATGAATGCTCAATAAGTGTTGGATGAATAAATGAATGACATAGGAAGAGCACTGGAAAGGGGATGTAAATTCATAACCTGGCTCTTACATCAGCTAATGTGACTTAGAGAAAATCATCTTATTTTGGGGGTCTTCAGTTTCCATCTTTGTGAAATGATACTGTTGAGCTTAATAATCTCTGAGACCCTTTTTGTTCTGCTGCTCTATGATCTATGATCATTCTCAGATTTTCCCATCATCCGTTCATATAGCACACTGTATCTGCCACCATCTGACTGTGAGTTCATATTTAGACGTGTTCTTGGGGCTAGGTACATAGCTCTACAGCTAGCACGCACAGGCCCTGAGTTAGGTCCCTAGCACTAACAAACAAATATTCTGGTAAGTAAAAAAGCCATCATGGAAGATGTTTAGATTCCTAAGTTTCAAAGAATCAGAAAAGCAAAGCATTAACAGTAAAGTTCTTATGGGTATATTTTGCCCTTTGAAGAATCAGAGAGCAGGGCTTAGAAGTTTCAGAACCTTGAGGTTATCGTCTTGACATAGGAGAATTTTCAATGATGATGGAAAAGTTCTATAATCTGTGCTGATGACTGCAGTACCTGCTAGCCGAATGTGCCTACTGAGCCCTTGAAATATGGCTGGCATGATCAAACAACTGAATGTAAAATTTAGTTTTATGTTAATTAATTTACATAGCCTTGGCTAGTGGCTACCATTGTGGGTAGGTTCTAGAGCATGAGCTCCAATGAGGACAGATTCATTTTTTTTTTCTCTTCTGTTCACTAGTAGTATCTAGAACAGAGCCTGCCTGGTACAAAGTAGATGCTTGAGAAATGTCATCTTCCTGTCGATGTTCAACAGTGCCTGTCAAGAGAGGGCTCGTGAAGAGAAGGCTCCATAACTGACCACTCACTCTCTCAAGTTAGGAATACCTGCACACTTTCTATGAGGAGCCATTCACTGACTAACTGCCAATGGGTAAAATTATATCCAACTGTGCTGCCCTTCCTAGAATATGACACCCTAATTGTGTCCATTTCTGGGCACCAGAAGCTAAGAGAAATAAAGAAACTTCCTCAGGGAATCAGAAAGCCACAGAGCCCACAAAGATGAGAGAATTCCTCTGAGGAAGAGCTAGGGAGTTTTATTGTTATGCCTGGGAGGCAACTTTGAGTATGTGAAGGGTAACGATGCAGAGGGTTCCAGTGACTTCTCTCCAGTTCTGTCAGGGAGGTGAGCAAGCAGGGCTCTACTGCAGCCTGCATAGTTTAATTCAGGAGTGGGGGTTATATAGGCACTGCAGAGATATTACACTTATCTCCTTTCCTGATTATCTTTACCAATGGAGACAATTCTCATTTGTCTAGAGCAAGTCTCCTGAAAACAGAGGTGAACGTTATGACCTTAAGAGAGAAGTCAGTGGCTCCAGCATGGAGTTCTGCTGGGCCAGGCTGTGCAAGGCGGGGTAGTGGCACCCGACACCACCCAAGGGCAGAGCACAGCTGTTGGCAAATCCAGCCAAGAGCACACTGATAGCATTACCCTCAGAGAGTGAGAGAATTTCAGAGCTGGGAAAAGCCTCTAGATTACCTCCAAATGCCTCATTTTACAGATGAAGAAACTATGACTCAGACAGTGGAGTCACCTGGCTAATTAGCAACAGAGCTACAACTAGAACCCAGATTTTCAGACTCCTAGTTCAGGTCTCTTTTTATTTCACAACGTCAATAGGCATTAGCAAAATAATGTGCAATTCTACTCTGGATGCAGGACTGGAGTGTAGATTAGTTGTTTTCTAGGTCCTTTAATGACCAAGACATTGAGTCATAGAGAAACGTACAGAAAATGAACAATTCACAGAATAAGTTCACTGCTTAATAAGAAAGATGATACTGTGAACAAATCAAAGATACGGGCACAGGAAACTGGGACTGAGCAACTGATGTGGGAGAATAAGAGACTCCACCTCCTTTTCTAATCAAAGGGTATTTCCTGGAAAGAAATGTGAGAATCACAGAATGAGACAATTTCATTTTGCTCAATACAAGAGGTAGTCAAATGTGATGAAAGGTAGAGAAGAAAACAGTTCAAGTGGTCTGGAACGCCTCTGCTTTTTAACACTGAGAAATGGCAGCATCAACAGGTTACAAAGAGAAACTCCAGTGGGAAAATAGCAGAGGCTGATAAGGCAAGTGGAGGGTACTTTTCTTTGGTCTCTAGCCAGGACAGTCAGCACTGGGCCAGCCAGCACTGTCGCTGGAAGGAAAGGTGCTTTCGGGGAAGAGGAGTTAGGATGGTAGTTCCATGGAAAAGCTTGGTAGAAGTTGTCCCCTCCAGCTACACGGTATCTCCTCTGGGGCAGGAAATCGCTGGAAGTTAGCAACAAGGTAAGGGGAAGATTCTTTGACTGGCTAAAGGAGAAATGAAAAGCACTGCAGGCATGCCTGATCTGCGTTGGTGCAGAGGAATCCATTTCACAGGGTGCCTCTCCCTTGGGAGAAAAATTAAGAGAAAACTTTTGAGAGGAAGTTTCCAATAGCTGGAATTACAGAGGTTCTGGTGTTACTTCTCATCTTGAAGAGGCTGCCCCTGGTCCCCAGTGTCATGCCCAATGAGGAGACCTGGAGAGGATCCATTTCCTAGACACCACTCAAAGTCTAATTTAATTCATTTGCTATCTGGTCCACTACCCTGTATGATGAATATTACACCCTGAACTGAAAAACCATGGTAGCCATGAATCCCTGCCCAGGAGGAACAAGATTAAAGGGAATCTCACTCCCTGGCCCCTCAGTATCTGCTGGAGACAGAGGGTGGTTCTTCACCTTGGCCACATGAGGCTTTCTGATTTTTAAAGGGGCTTCACTCTCTCTCAGCTCTTTGCTATTTTCGCCTTCGGGTCCTGCGGCTCCTACAGCGGGGAGACAGGAGCAACAGTTCGCTGCAACAACGAAGCCAAGGACGTGAGCTCCATCATTGTTTTGTTCGGCTATCCCTTCAGGTGAGCAGAAATGGGTTATGACCCAGCACAGACTCTCTCACGAGATCAGCAGGACCTGCTTTGTCTCTTCCTCCTCCAGAAATCTAAAGACCACTTGTTGTGTGCCAATCCAGATTCCAACAGAATTATAAGACTTAGGTCCGTTCCACCCTTCAGTGATCTCAGACAAACTGACCAGAGGAAAACATAAGGGAAACACAAATAGATCATCGTTATTATGTTCCAGTCCGTGGCCAACCAATAGGGGGTCATAAAGTGCATGCAGAAAACCCCCAGGCATTGGAAGGAGTCTGAGAAAGTTGAACAGCTCTCTCTGAGCCTCAGAAGCCCCCTTTCTGCTTCGAAGTAAGGAAGCTTGTTAGTTCTTTCTGGTACCACCAGAAAACAAGGAGGCATATCTTATCCAGGAGGTAGAGAAGAGTATTCTTTCCTGGATTATTTGAGAGCTTAGAGAAGGGGTGAGTAAGTGTTCAGAAGAGAATGGAGACAGGGCTCACCTTTTTAAGAAATGTCTAGTTTTTGGGACCCAACTTAGATTGTCTCCTGTATATAAAATGTTGTGTTTTTCTCTTTGTTTTGTCCAAGATACTCAAATTAGGAAGCTAAGTAAGGCCTGAGAATGGGTGATTCAAACCTGAGCTTGGTCACTGTGACCCTGTATTTTCCCAGGAGCAGAAAGCAGCTGATTTACCTAGTGGTTTGGCTACCAGAAATAGATGGATTATATATTGTGGTTGTGACCTTAAAGGCCCTGACTTCTTGGAACCACATGTTCACCATATCTGGGCAGGTGGATGAGCGTAGGATGGCAGTCCAGGGGGAGGTAGGACTTGAATGAAACTGTAGGGAAGCTCCTGCTTTGACTGCAAGTTTCCCTCCAGAAGTACTGTTCCACACCTTTCTTCACTCTGTAATAGTCCCAGGGTGAGAACTAACCCAGGACCCTTCCTGGAGCATGGAGAAAGCTGGTTACCTGAGCTCAAGATGGCCTCTCCTACCATCTGCAGGTTGCACCGGGTCCAGTATGAGATGCCTCTCTGTGATGATGAATCCACCTCCAAGACCATGCACCTCATGGGGGACTTCTCTGCCCCTGCTGAGTTCTTTGTGACCCTTGGCATCTTTTCCTTCTTCTATACCATGGCTGCCCTAGTTCTCTACCTGCGCTTCCACAACCTCTATACGGAGAACAAGCGCTTCCCGCTAGTGGTGAGTGAGAATGGGCCAGAGGGATGGAGGCAAGGGATGGACAAACATAGTAGCTTCTCTGGGCCCAAGACCTAAATGTGGAACCTCTGCCTCTACCAACCTCCCATAGCTTCCTTCCACTGACAGAAAGCACAAGAGCAGTATAAATAAGCAGACTTTGGAGTTAGGCTGCTTGGGTTCAAATCCCAGCACAGTCTCTTCATGGCTTCAGTCACTGTGTAGCCTTAGATAAATTACTCAGCCTCTCAAAATCTCAGTTCCCTCATCTATAAATGTGGATGAAATAATACCTGCTTTTTAGTTTTTTTTTTTCTGGGGGTGGGGGAATAAGAAAGTATGTAAAATATCTGGTACATAGTTAACCACTGTAAGTGTTAGCTGTTATTAGTATTAATTATTCTCTTTACTTTCTCCTTATTCCAGTTATGAAGGTAGAAGCCATACGTTAGAGAACTCCATTTCCCAAATCTGCCTCTGCCACTACTTCTAGATGAGTAAGGGTGATCAAAGGAAAAGTTGGGGATAAAGAATAAGGAGTTTAGGCTTGGGGTTGTGGCTCAGCAGTAAAGCGCTTACCTAGCGCATGCAAAGCCCTGGGTTCCATCCTCAGCAACACATAAAAATAAATAAATAAAAACAAAGGTACTGTGTCCAACTACAACCAAAAAAAAAATAAATATTAAAAAAATAGGGAGTTTAGATAACTTGGGTTTTGAGGTGAGGCTGACCAGCCTCAGCACCTTGTTGTCTGACTTTAGTTCTGAGGATGTAGATAGGGCAGCCTGAGAGGCATGACTACTTTGGTGGCAGTGAACAGATTTCTTTCTCTTTTTTTTTTTTTAATATTTTTTTTAGTTGTAGGTGGACACAATATCTTTATTTTTATTTATTTATTTTTATGTGGTGCTGAGGCTCAAACCCAGGGCCTTGTGCATGCAAGGCAAGTGCTCTACCCCAGCCACAACCCCAGCCCACAGATTTCTTAGGACCATCTGGACCCCCTGGGGCTATAGGTGTCAGGTAGGACAGGAAGAGGCAGATATCCCAAGACCCCAGGATTCTAGAGTATCATGTCAAGAGAGAAAAAACACTAGGGAATCATGGGGACTTTCTGAGTGTATTCCCAACTCTCTGCTTCTCCCAGGACTTCTGTGTGACCGTCTCCTTCACCTTCTTCTGGCTGGTAGCTGCTGCTGCCTGGGGCAAGGGCCTGACTGATGTCAAAGGTGCCACACGGCCATCCAGCCTGACTGCAGCAATGTCTGTGTGCCATGGAGAGGAAGCAGTGTGCAGTGCTGGGGCCACACCCTCCATGGGACTGGCCAACATCTCCGTGGTGAGACCTGTGGCCACTGATGGGGCCTAGGGGAAGCAGCACTATCCCAGCTGCCCAGGCCTGTCCCAGCTGGCAGGTTCTAAGAGGAACAGAGAGGGGTCCCCAGGGCTGATGTCCCCTGCTCTTACAGTTAGTGCCCACCTGCACCTGATGCTGATCCTGGGAAGGCATGTTGGGATGGGGGAACCAAGAGCCACTCCCATTCCCCACCTCTAGGCATGTCCTCATGACTACCTCCCATCCCTCCTGCCTGTTTCATGCTGTGTATGGGTGCACATTGAACATATGAAGAGGGAGCTTAGGGCTGTGGCTGGTTCAGAGCTCTTAAGGAGACCCAGAGTGAGAAAGGCCTCTTCATTGCTTGGACCCCCACACAGAAAAGGGATTTGAGGACAGGGATGCATTCAGCCAATAGGCATGCATTTGGTCATCCTAGTTGCTAAAACATTGAAATATGCTCACATCAGCTGGAAAGTGCCTGAGCCATCACCTTAGCTATCTCAGATCCTCTCTGAAAATGTCTCTGACCTCATCAAGGCCCATAACTGAAATGTTTCATGACTGGCACATCAGGGAGCTTCTGGAACATACTGGAACTCCACTCACAGATCCCCCCCCCAACATTTTATTGCAGAAAATTTCACATATACATTAAACTTGAAGGAATTTTATGGTGAACACCCAGATGCTCACCCCCTAGGCTCTCCCATTAACATTGTATTAGACTTGCTTTATTATTTACCTATCCACCTTCTCTCATCAATCCATTTTTAATGCATTTCAAAGTCAATTGCAAACATCAGTACACCTTCTCCTAAATACTTCCTGCTGTTAGGTTTTTAAAACATTTTAAACAAATATTGAATGTAGCCCTGGCTGAGTCCCTGGTCCTAGGGAAGAAGCACCTTGGACAGCTCCAGTCAAACTCACCCAACAGAAGGTATTCCAGGCAGGCCCCTGGTATTGCTGTGGGAAGCCCTGCTGGCCCCTGACTACTGGATCCTTGCTATGCTTTGCATGATAACCTCTTTACCAGCAGGATTGGGCTAGTGACCAAGCTACATCTTGGGTGCATGCTGTGGATAGAGTTGCCAGGAAATCCCTTAACGGGAGATCGCGTTGAATCCTACTTCTATACCCAGCTTGCTTAGTCTTTCTAGTCCTCTGAGCTTCTTACACCAACACAGGAACTCCCCACTCCCTGTTCTCATACTATCCCTCCCCTACTATTCTCACATACTCCCCTGATGTCCTTTGCAGCTCTTCGGCTTTATCAACTTCTTCCTGTGGGCCGGGAACTGTTGGTTTGTGTTCAAGGAGACCCCGTGGCACGGGCAGGGCCAGGGCCAGGACCAGGGCCAGGGCCCCAGCCAGGAGAGTGCAGCTGAGCAGGGAGCAGTGGAGAAGCAGTAAACAGTCCCCGCCTGGCTACTCCTGAACTGGACAGCACCTCTTCAACACCAACAGCTCCCAGGACCTCCCTCTTCCTCCTCCAACTCCCTTCCCCCATCATTCTAGGCTTTGAGCTTTGGGACTACAGATGGGCAGACGTCAGCTATTGGAAACCTGGGCAGCCCACCCCATGGCTTCCTATCCCTCCTCTTGCTGGAGCCCCAGATGGCAGGAGCTCAGTGCTTCTTGTGTACTGACTGATTTCCAGCCTTCCCAGAGTCCAATGTGCTTCCCACTCTTCTCTAGCTTCTCTTTGCCCACAGAGCCCACCATGTGTGAACCAGGGAGGCACAGTAGCCTAAAAAAGGGCCCTTAGAGGGTCTAGATGAAGCCTGAACTCAATGGGAGCAGATAAATGGCAACTGAATTGCAACTTGAGGAAAAAACTTGCCAGGAAACTTGGGACAGAAATAGTTTCTTTTATCCCCTTGGTCCTCTGACCCCCAGGGTGGGGCACTTTCCACCAGCACTCTAAACTATACTTACCTTAGAAAATTTTACCTTCCTTCCTGTCCTTCTTGGGCTTGGTCTCATCTCACACTTGGGACACAAGATGAAGGGCTTAGGAGCATCTCCATTTCAGGCCCCCTCACCCAACCACCCGGTTCACCTCCCTTCCCCTGCCTCTTGGGTCTGAGGCATTCGAGATCCTTTTTGAAGTCTGTCCAGGCCTTCCTTTCATTCCTGTGCAGCAAGATAGGGGCTCTGGAAGGGCCAGAAGGACATCATGAGGCTGAGTTGCCCCAGAGCCCCAGGACATGGATGGATGGGCCCATTTCCCCCTTACTCTTTGCTTGTTTCTCCCTGGTTCCTTATATAGTCCTTCTCTCATACTTCCCCCTTCTCATCTTTACAAAAGGATGTGCCCTCTCCGTTGTCTTCCCATCCTCCCCTGCTTCCTCATTTTGCCAGGGTCTATCCCCTCCCCAGTCCAGGGCAGCCTGATGCTATTGGTGCTTCTTCACTTTGGGACCCAGTTCCATATTTGTCTTTGGTGTGTCTCCTTTTCCTGATACCTCCTCAGTCCCTCTCTAGACTCCAAGGCCAGCGAATGCTAACTGGGCAAGGGTCATCTACTTCTTACCCACTCAGAACACTTCAATCTGCCCCAGTCATCGGACTGCTCAGGGAAGGATGAAGAGAGAAGAATTCAACCATTTTCCAATCCAGTGCCAACTGGCCCGCTTAGCATCCCAAAGGTGAATGTGTCCTATGCCAGTCTGTCCTCAGGACTAAGTTAACCCCCTTCAACCTCCTCACCTTCCTCAATGCCACCCATAGTAACATGTGCATTATTGGAGTACCTGGGGGTCAGCACCTTTGACTTAGGGCCAATTATTTCCTCTTTGGGTCAGAGTTTTCCCACTCGATGGGGAAAAGTGTGAGATTTATATCCCTCAAAGCTCCAGAGTCCTTCAGCAATTTGTTTTCATTTTTTAGATGTTGGGAAGGGGTTTGAGGAGGGAGGAAAGAAGATGGGGATGAGAATGTTTCTAAATATGAAACTCTCTGCCCTGAGTTGTACCCATAGTTACTCCAGGACAAGGGGAGACAGTTTCGCCTACATGGCCAGAGACACAGAGAATAAAGGGGTGACCTTCATTTTTCTTCAGGCTGGCCCCTGTGGGGGTCTGTGAGCAGCTTCTACTACTTCTATTATTTGGATTGTGTCCATATTTATAATTTATTTGAAATGTGATGGATAAAGTACTCTCATTTGGGGACTGAAGGTAGCAATGCCCTTCAGCTCGGTAAAGGGGTAGGTATTCACTCCTGCAGAGGAATCCCAGAATTCTCCCTGCAGCAGAGAAGGCTCTTCCTTCTCCTAAAGAGGCTGGCTCTTCTTGGCCAGAAGAGACTATGGCCTCTCTCTCTCTCCATGGCCACCCTAAGAGGCCAGTTCACTTCATTACCTCCAGAGGGCTGCCTGGGCCAAGTGCCAAGGACAGGGTTGTCCTTATAGGAGTCATATGTCCTCCAACCAGGGCTGGTATCACTGCTTTGCCTATTGGGGCCTGAGGTAGCAGAAGGTGTCTGGTTTCTCCAGATACTGCAGGAGGCCAAAAGGCAGGGCACTTGCCCTTTGCCCTGGTAGAATCTGGCCCTGCCAGAATGCCCACCTTAAACCTTTCCTGAACATGAGTTCCCTTCAACATTGTGGTCATAGGTCTCCTACTTCTGGGATTGCAGGTCAGGGGTGGGGGGAGAATGTTGCATGTTGTTTTCTGGTGCTTGTTATTACACATTTGAATAAACAGTGCTGCAAGCATTTGCCATGAAGGAGCCAAGACTGGAGCCCTTCTGGGAATTTTTCTCCCCTCTTTCTCTCCCTTGCTTTAAGTTCTTGGACAGATATCAACATTTCTACCAAGATAACATTCCACTCCCCTCCACTCTGCACCCCAAGCAATAGAGTCTGCTGGATGAGCAGTTGTTCCTGGCAGGCCCCAGTCTGGTGACACTGCCTCTTCTGGTGGCACCCAATTAGTCCAAAGCAACTGACTTGTTAGCAAATCTGGAGCAAACTCAAAAGGCGAGAGATAGTGACTTCCACAATGCTGTTTCCATTTGCTTTCCTACCATCTGTGACCCAAACAAGCTTCCTGTCATGAGTTGAGGGCCATATGCTTTCCTCTTTACTATAAGGTTTCTTGCTGAACAAACTTGCACCTCTACCCACCCCCCAGACAATTGCATTCTACATTAACATTCCCTAGAAAAATGCACTTGAGCATGATTTTACATTCAATTTCACCAGGTTACTGGGCGCCCTAGGCATCATCCATGGATGTCTGGTTAAGACCCTCAAATATTATTTTTGAAGTACTTAAACCTTCCCTGGATGAAAGTCTGAGGTTCTGAATTCATAGACCTTGACTTATTTGCTCTCACACCTGGTTTCCTCTTAGCTAAAGGGATATAGGGTAAAGTGTGAGGGGTGGAGGAGGAAAAAAGAGGATTAGTATTTCTTTTCTAATGAGATGGAAGACTTTTGTCTCTTGTGTGAGGATGGGAATAAAATGTTAACAGCTGCGGAGAAGAAAGAGGTGGATGATTAAGGTACTTTCCAGGCCTTAGCAAGGAAAATGACAAATCTGATGAGAAATCTTCCTATGCGAAGGCTTCAGTAGCAGCCCTTGTAGCAGAGAAAATATTCATTAGAAAAAGAAACCAAAATGATGGATGGAGTCAGGGTCCAGCCAGGGTTTGGGAAGAGGCGGTGCAGGGTATCGATCGCAGTTCTCAGGAGGAGAGAGACGGATCAGCAAAGACGCTGCAAAACCCAGCAGCCTCGGGGCCACCCTAGTTCTGGGGCTGGCTCTGGCTCGGAGATAGCCTTCTGTCATCCTGACAGGTGATCTTGATCAGCTCAGCCAGGTCCTCCCAAACCCAGACAACGGTACTCCAATCATCTGCCCTGCATTAGGGCAACGGGGGTTTCCCACAGAGGAGAAACTACACAGGGGCCAAGGCCCTCCCCCACACCAACCCCTGTGTCCTTCAGCACATCCTACAGACTCCCTCCCCTTGCCCTTCTGATTCACAGCGCCCACCTCCCTGCACCTACCCTATTCGATCTACGGGGGAGCGGAGTCGCTTCTTGGGCCGCCAGCCCGGGAAGGGGCGCCAGCCAGCTGGCGGATGCACTGCTTAGAGGGGCTTCTTTGGCAGAGAGAGGTCTGGGGCTGGGTGTGTGTGTAGTGAGCTTGGGAGAGTGACTCGTGGTACAGAGAATGTGTGCACAAGATTTAGGAGAGGGGATCCTGGGGCTTTGGTGTTTTCTATTCCGCCTGCAAACGTGCCTTTCGGAAGGGCTCTTGCGGCAAACTCGGTAGGAAACAGCACCCGCGCTGGAACTACATTTCCCAGAAGGCTATGCGGGAAGGAGGAGGAGGAGGAGGAGGAGGAGGAGGAGGAGGAGGAGGAGGAGGAGGGGGCAGGCGACCTGAGTTGTGCTTGCGCAGAGAGTGAACTGGAAAGGTAGGGGGAGAGGGGAGGCGTGCCCGCGGCGGGGCAGGGGGGAGGGGGCCGCGCGGCGGCGGCGCCGGGGCGGGCGCGCGTCCGCGGCGGTGATGGCGGTGCGTGAACGCGCGGCGGCAGCAATGGCCGCTCTGGAGCGGCGGGTGCCGAGTCTCGATGACTTCGCGGGACAGAGTTGGAGCTCGTGGGTGGAGCGGGCCGACCTGCCTGCGGCTGATGGTGAGTACAGCCACCCTAGAGTCCGGGGACCCCATCACCATCTCCCCTCCCCCCCTCCGGGCCCCCGCCAGCAGAGGGGAGCCGCCGACTGGAGCCGCCGTCCGGCTCCCCGGCCCCCCAAACAAAGGACCCGCCGGGTCCTAGTGCCCGCCCGCTCTGTTACCTTCGCGCCTCCGGGTCCTAGCGCCGGCTCACCGCTCTCAACCCACCCTGCCCACCTCTGTTTCTGCCGGTGCCACCACCTGCCTCCACATTTACTTGTCTTTATCTTTCTTCTTGTCTGCTGGCCTCCAGCTCCCGCCCCTCGTGCACCTGCTCCAGCTGTCTCCATCCGCAACAGTCCTCTCCACGTGTTTCCCACGCACCCCACTTCTGTGCCCCCCTCCCCAAGCTCTTGTTCTTTTGCCTTTTGCCCCACATTTCCTGCTCCTTTTTGGCGTTTGCCTGACGGCTGCGGTGCTTCTGGACCCCCGCCCCCTCCGCATAGTTCCTTCATCCATCCTTCTATCTCTCCTCCCTCACACCCTCCCTCTTTCAGTCCATCCATCCATGCCTTCAGTCCTCTGTCCTTTCCTGGGTCTCTTGCCCTACCTCTTGGCTCTTTCCTACGTTCTGTAGGCTCTTGAGTGCCTTTGGTGAGTGGGCCTATAACTCCTTCTTCTGATCTTTGTCTCCTGGGCCCCAGGGAGCACCTGGCCTCGTGGCCTTTGGAGGTGACAGCAGGCATCACACCCCTGAAGAAGTTTGCAAGTGAGAAGGGGTGGAGGAGAAAACCTCATGGAGCGGTCTCTAATGACACTTGTTCTCCACTGAGACATCTGACTCCCAGTGGTGTTGGGTCCATCATTCCCCACACTTGGATTTAACTGATTAAAAAGAGTGGGAGCTGCCCCTTGTCTCATGAATGCCTAACTCACAACCCCTTATGTGTAGACATTATATAAGATTGTCAACATTCTTCTCATCTAAGAAAGGGGCAAATCTGTTAGTAGGTAACAGAAAGCAGATCTAAGTGGGAGCTACAGGCTACCCTGGAACTGGCCCATGCTGGGTGGGCAAAGATGGGGCCATTGTCAGGGTCTGGGTGCATTGAGAACCGGAAATGGAGTCAGATGGGTTTGGTGACTCAGAATTGATTTTTTTTTTCCAAGGGACAGGGAGGGGGTGTAGAAGAGGGAGGGGGGAGGAGAAAGGGAGGGGGATGGGGAAAAAGATGCTTTGCAGCTAAGATGTTTTTGTCATTAACCCAGAAACTGAGGTACAAGGGCAGCCCTGAGCAAAGCCCCTCTAAGAAGGGGATGGGCTTGGTAACTGACCAAAGAGTCTTTGAAGATGCCAAAAGGGTCAAAGGCAGCAGTTTCCCTGGTCTGTGACCGTTCTATCAGGTCAGGACCTTAGAAACTGGGTATAACATTGACAATGCTGTTTTAACTCAGGTGGAGCAAACTTGAGTTTATGGGGGTGGTTACCTGGGAGATATCTGGATGTCAAGGAGTAACAGGACCCCTGTGAGAAATCTCATGGAGGGACTCAGATCTCCAGGGAAAAAATTAGGATCATTTCCATTTTAAGTGGAGAACTGAACCTCAGAAAAGAGATATTTACCCACATTCATCCAACTAGTCAGCGGTGGAACACTGATCCATGCCTTTGGAGTAAAGGGTCCATAATACAGGTGGCTGGATTCTTCTTAGCTTATTTCAGAGACAGCAGGTGAAGGGAAAATGGGAACTTGAGCAGGATCTACCGAAAGGTTCTCCTAGTGATTTTGAGTATCAAGAACTCTTTAGGGAGATGGGCTTCTCAGTGCTGGGCTGCAGGCCCCACTTGGGTAGGAGATGGGGATCTGGGAAGGGGGTGGACTTCTGAGCTGTGTTTTTCCTCCAGGGGCTGAGCTGGAGGAAAGTAGCAAAAACATGAAGAAATTGGATGCTATGACCCTCATTAAAGAAGGTAGGACTTAACACACATTAGGGCTGGAACTCAGGGCAGACAGGACCACCCTCCCCTCTGCCACCACACTCACTTGAAGCAGCAAGTTTGGGATCCTCATTGCTAGATCTGAGTCAGCCAATTTCCCTGGCTCCTGTGACCTGTCGTTGGAGATACTAGCTATAGGTGATTGGCGCCCATATACTTTGGGATTGATTAGAATGAAACCTAGAACTGGGAGCATCAATTGGGAGGTGAAGTGCCTTCAAAGTGGTGGGGTGGGAATGCTCTCTGATCTTACAGGGAATGGAGTCCCCAGCCCCAGTGACAAGGGCTTCTGTCATTGCAGACATGTCTATCTTCGGGCACTGCCCTGCCCATGATGACTTCTATTTGGTTGTGTGTAACCACTGCAGCCAGGTGGTGAAGCCTCAGGCTTTCCAGAAGCATTGCGGTGAGAGGAGCCCCAGGGAGGAACTAAGGGGAAGGTGGAACAGGGAACTCTTAGCACAGGGTCAGTTGGGAGGTCATGTGGGGTAGTAGAGGGCAATTCTAGGGATAGGAAGGACCTGGAGGTAGATTCAGAGCATTGTGGGGTGGGGGTAGGGTTTATTGTTCAAACAAACTGCTGGCATCCAGTGGACTTAAAAGGTTCAGGAAGCTGGGTCTAAAATACTGAGTTTTGATGGCTCAAAGTAAAAAGGGAAGGAGGCAAATTCACAGTCTAAGTTATGGAAACTCAGATTCTCTGATTCGAGTCTACGGGGAGGTTAGGAGGCTGGGGAAGGAGGCAGTTTATACCACTTACCTTGATTACTCTCTCCACCTCCTGGTGACAGAAAGAAGACATGGGCCCCTCAGCAAGCTTTATACCCGGGCCCCACCCCCACCTCCAGCCCCTGCCAGCTCTCAGAAATGCCATGTAGTGAATGGGCAGGGCCCAGCTTGTAGGGCCCCAGGTTCCACCAAAACCTCCTCCAGGGAGAAGGGCCAAGGGTCCCGGAGCCGCGGCCATCAGCCTCCTGAGAAGACCCAGAAGGACAACCTCTGGTAAGAAGAGGTTGGAGACTCCCCAAGACCAACCCTGACCCAGGGAGGGGTTGACACCAGTGGAGGCAGCTAACCCCATCTGCAGCTCCCTCCCATGTGTTACAGGCAATGTGGGCTTCCCTTTTCCCATGTTAAACATACCTCCTGGAGCCCACCCAAGTTTCAGGGCCAGGAAGGAGATGGCTCTGGGCTAGGGTCCAGGCCCAGCCTCCCCACCCCCCAGCCCATACCCTCTCTCCACGTGTAGCCTTTTCGTGCCTGTGGTGAATCTGGAGAAGATGTCCAGTCTCCCGAAGCCTGATGGACATGGAATCAGGGTGGCCCCACCCTCTGCTTTCCTCAGCCAGCCAGGCAGCCTCCCTAAGGACTCCCCTGGAAAAGCCCCTATGGCTCTCCCTTCTAAAGAACCTCCTGGCAGAGAGAGCATCGAGATAATCCCTGGTGAGGGTTCCAGTCACCGGGCCGAAGGCAGCCCCCCAGAGAAGGAGCCTGGTGGGGCCAGGCTGCCCCCCAAAACTCACCGCAAGATGGCTCGTGAGTAGTTGCGGTCCTGTGGGGCTCCTTTGGGCTGCTTTGACCCTGGGCCAGATGGGTTGGAAGTCAGGAAGGACCGGGCCTGACCAACACAGCTTACAGAGTACAGGAGCCCTGTTACCTCTTGACCTCCTTGATCCAAGGAAAGCTTCTCTAGCCCAGGTCTCCTAATCTAGGATACTTGTCTATGTCCAAGCAGGTGAAGTTACTCTCCTCCCCTTTGGCAGTTGACTGTTACCTCCTTTCTTACATCTAGATTCCTGTGGCTGCTTTTGCTTCTTGATAGGTGCTGCCCTGCTGTGGGCTTGAAATGCCTGGGCTAGGGCTGGGGACAGGGACGGGTCACACACCCTGCAGAGATCTGGATACCCTGAAGAGTTTCCTGCAAGGGGAGCCTCAGACCTGAGGGCTGGAGGCTCTTCCACCTTAGAGCCAGTTCTTCCCAGGCCCCTGGAGGAAGAGGCCAGGTTCTCCCATGGGTTTCTAAGAAATGGCCTTTATGCTCACTGGAACCACTTTCCCCACAGGGAAGGAGTGCGACCTCAATAGGCAGTGTGGGGTCATAAATCCAGAGACCAAAAAGATCTGTACCCGCCTGTTGACCTGCAAGGTAACCCCGATTTCTACTGCATGGAGCGGGAGCCTAACACAGACACAGGACCTGGGTTAGGAAAGGAATTTAGATGTTATCCAGGGATGAGGCTGGGAAGGGAAGAGGAGGCCACCCCAGTGTTGCAGATGGGAGCAGCAGGCAGGGAGTAGCTTCCAGGTTCTCCCACCCCAAAACAGGATTTTGGCTCCATGGGGGAGTAAAACAAAGACACACAAATATATCCCAAACACACTCACACCCCCCTCTGCTTGCCCAGGCCAGAGCACCCAGCCACCCCTCACTTCTCAGCTCACACCCCTTCCCCACCCTCCACCCTGCTGTATTCTAGATCCACTCGGTACACCAGCGCCGGGAGGTCCAGGGCCGGGCCAAGGACTTTGATGTGCTAGTGGCAGAGCTGAAGGCCAACTCCCGCAAAGGAGAGTCTCCTAAGGAGAAGAGCCCAGGGCGCAAGGAGCCAGTGCTTGAGCGCCCCTCCCAGGAATCTTCGTCCTCAGTCCAGGCTGTGGCAGCTGTGGCTGCTGCCAGCAGCACCTTCTCTGCTCGCACCAAGCAGACCTACCCATACTGTGCACTGCCCAGGTATGTCCAGGATCCAACGCCCATCTCACTTGGGGATACTTGGCCCCTAAGGCACCAGGGACCCCTGAAGACAGGTGCAGGAGGTGTCTGTCCTGCAAGATGTGCTCACTCCACCCTGAATGTGGGGGGATACCTAGGCCCCTGGCAGTGGTGTGGAAGCAGGTGATTTCCCTGTTCCTGCCCAGGCTACCACAATACCCTAGCCTCTCTGTGGTGTGCCAGATCCAATACCAGGATATGAACATTTTCCCAGCTACTTCCAATAGGCCAAGACTTTCACTAGGGAGCTGAAAGGGTTAGGGTCCTGGGTGAGGCAGTCCTACCATGTATTCATTCACTGGCCCCTTCGTGTGCAGAGGCTGCGCTGGATCCCGGGGAGAGCCTGCCTTGCCGAAGGAGACACACACGCCTCTTTGCCTGTAACATGAGGGGCAGACACGAAACACAGGCTCAGCTCCCAGACAGGCTCACAGGAATATGTGATGCAAGAAGGGGGTTGAGAGAGTTGACTGGGCTGACCAGAGCTGGGTGCAGTTAAGCTCCGAAGATTTTCTGAAGGAAGTGAATCGGGAGCAGATTTTTCCCCTGAGGAGGCAGGGCCTGGGAACTGAAGGGGCTGGGAAGAGAATCCCTTGGGAGCTGTGGCCCTGGGCTCTTGTCTCTTACTCTGTGAGCTCTGTCATGCCCTCCTGTCCTATCCTCCTTCCTCTGGTTGCCCAGCAGGGTGTCTGCCCTGGCTTTTTGAGCTTGGCGGGTTCAGGGACTCCCCCACCCTGACCCCACACCAGTCACGTTGCCCTCACATCCCCTTTGGCCCTTCCAGGTCCCGGGCCTCCTCTGAAAGTGAGTTGGATGATGAAGGCCCCTGTGGTGGTGATGGGGACCCAGGCCTGTTCCCCTTCCCCCTGCCCCGGGGTGGGGCCCAGGCCTCCAGCGAGGAGAGTGAGGAGGAGGGGACATCTGAGGACCTCCACCTCTCCCCTGACTGCCATTATGCAACCCGGCCCCCGCGGCCACAGGCGGTAAGGACCTGGGGCAGGGCCTGGGGTGGGGGTGGCCAGCCTTCCTGGCCCACAGTATGGGGAGAGGTCAGATCTTTTGTGCAGATGCCCTCCCTGTTTCTCAGGCCCCACTAACCACGACCTTTTTCTACCTCTAGTTCTGTACCTTTGGGAGCCGGCTGGTGAGCCCAGGATGCTATGTGTTTAGCCGGCGGCTGGACCGGTTCTGCTCAGCACTCAGCTCCATGCTGGAACGGCACCTCAGCTCACACATGTGGAAGTGAGTTTCTTGGGCCTGGAATGCCCCTTCCCAGGCCTTGGTGAACAAGACTTCAGAAACCCAAATCTTTCACACATGCTCTTTGGTGTGCCTCGGCTGTTTGCCAGGGTGGGGGATTTTGGCAGCCTGGAGCAGGGCATGAATGGGTGGGTGGTCTGGGGTTGAATCTAGACCCTTAGCCATCACTGGCAGTACCTTTTAGGTAACTTGGGATAGGGGATGCTCAAGTAGAGTCTTAAAATGCAGTTGTTTATGAGTCTGCACACTAGTTCACATATTTTATACAGTTTGAGTATATATTTCCCTGAGCCTTCTTTCTAACCCTCAATTCCAGTGTCTCCCAGCAGATGGCAGCAACTCTGGGGCTCTGCTGGCCATTTCTAGGCGGGGCAGAGAAACTGGTATGTGTTGGGGAGGCCCTCTTATTCGCTTGGCAGTCACAGTGGGGCTCTCTTTTTACTGCAGGAAGATCCCACCGGCGGTTGAACCTCCATCCCACCTTGTCACCTCCCCCTTATCTGCTCCCCTGAGCCCATCTTCCATGGGCAGCTGCCCCCGACTTCCAGGCCCACCCCCCAGACCCGCCTGCCCAGTCTCCACACCCCCCACCAAGGACAGCCTTGTCCCCAGCTACACTGCAGGCTCCCCCAGTGTGGCAGCCGCTTGCAGCCAGGCGGAGTGCATGGGTGGCAGCCAGGCCATCACCTCACCACTGCCTGCCAACACGCCATCCCCGTCCTTCAGCAAGCTGCCGCCTTCCAAGGCTAGCAAGTCATCCAAAGGCAAGGATGGGGCAGAGGTGGAGGCCCCTTCGCGAAAGCGGAAGTTGTCCCCTGGTCCCACCACTTTCAAACGGACATGTATCCTGGAGCCCACTGGAAAAGGCAAACCCTCTGGCTGCCGGGGTCTCTCGGCCAAGACTAAAACAGCCCTGGGCATGGGACTTAATGGGACTGTGGGTCCAAGAGTGAAGCGTGCAGGACCCCTGGACTGTCGGAGTTCCCCTCATCCACTCCCCACACCAGTCAAGGCTTCTCAGCTGGAGAACCGGGGAGCAGCTGGACACCCAGCCAAGGCCCTGCCAACCAACTGCCTCTCTGAGGAAGAGGTAGCCAAGAAGCGGAAAAACCTGGCCACTTACTGCCGGCCAGTGAAGGCCAAGCACTGTCAGGCTGGTGCCCCTTCTGAAGGGACCTGCTCTGTGCGCCGCAAGAAGCCGGGCCCGGCCCTGGCCTTTGAGGAGAAGTGCTCTACACTGAAGGTACCAGCCCACCTTCCTGGAAAGTGTGGCAGAGAGGGGTCAGAAAGGCTGAGGTGGGGAACACAGTGGGTACCTGACATGGAGAAAGTGCCAGGTAGATGGCTATGCAGGGAAGGGAAGAAAGGGGAAGAGTTCCTAAGCCATCTACTTTAGACAGAGGTAGGTTAGCCCTTTGCAAGCAACCCTCACTTTTGCCAAATGGTTCCCCTATCCATAGTCCTCTCCCTTATTCTCAAGACATGCTGAGCACCCCTGCCCTAGGTTTTGCTGTAATCAAAGGGCTACTTCTTTCTAAATTGGCTGTGGCTCCCATTCCAGAGCCTGGTAGTACTTCTGTTCCTTGAAGGAAAGGGAGTTTGGGTCCCCGAGCTGTGGCTCAACATGCTGAGCAGCCAGGTGGGAGGGCTGGTGTCTTGTTCTTTGGTTCTTCCTTTAGGCATTGTGGCATTGACGGGCAAGTTCATAACTCAAGGTCCACATAAGCATGAGTGCCCACCTTGTACATGTGCCCACCCCCAGGTTCTATAATGATAGGCAGGTTCTCCAGGGTTTCTAGTAAAGCTGCAGCTAGGTTTCTTTGTCTTTTCTGATAACAGCTCTGGAATCGCCTGTTGGTCTGTCCATGGGATGTCTTCCAGGAGGGTCTCATGGGAGGTGGGACAGAGAAATGTTCTCCCTATTTAGGCATGAGCCAGATGCATACTGACTTCCCTGACACCCACAGGAAAGCACATTTGACAGCTGTTGTGGTTCTAACTCTGTGTGTGTGTGCATGTGTGCTCTCCAGCCTCAATTCCAGGCCACCCCTTTTGAACTGGCATTCACCTTGCTCTTGCTCTGTTTGACTTACCAGGCCAGCAGAAGGAAATCAAGAGTTAGCCCTTTGGTTTACCCAGTTCACTGGGTAGGACAACTGGTAGGCCCCCACCCTGATCCTGTCTCTTGCCTCTTGTCTTCCTACAGTCAAAAGCCCATTAACAAGAAAGTGCCTGCCCACTGCAATGGAGCCGCCAGCACCTCCTCCCTTCCAGATCCGGGCCCCAGGCTGCTGCCGCTTTTTATAACTTTATATTATTTTTTTTTAAGAAAAAAAAAAACTCTTTAAAATACCTCAAGACTGACTCCCTGTTCTGTTGCTGCTAAGAAAATATAAAAACAGAAACACAGAAAAGGAAGAAAAACAATGTAGCAAAATGAGTATCTTTACTGTCCCCAACCACACCCTAGGAGGTTGAGATGATAGGCAACCAGACTCCAGATCCCAGTATTTGCCTGGAAATAGGTGTCTTTTACACACACACACACACACACACACACACACACACACACTTCTGGAGTTTGTATCACAGGAGAGTCTTTTTTTCAGATAGGATGATGGGCATGTGTCTCTTAGCAGGCTCCCCTGAATCTCTGGTCCCACTGGGAAGGAAAACTGGAGGGTGGGGAGAGCCACTCCTCTGGCTGTATCTTGGGTTTCTGCCCCAAGTCTGTGGGAGTTGGGTTGTGGTGCTTTTCTGGACTTTCAGCAGCTGTAGGTCTCCATCCCTCTCCAAATAAGTGCCTCAGTTTCTCAGCTATCCCTTCCCTTTCCCATTTCCTACCAGCAGCCTCTTTTCCTTTTGTTTCCTTCCTTCCTTTCTTTCATACTGGGGATTGAACCCAAGGCCTCGTGCGTGCTAGGCAAGTGCTCTACCCCAGAGCTACATCCCAGCTCTTTTTATTTTTTAACTTTTGAGATAGGGCCCTGCTAAGTTGCTGAGACTGACCTCAAAGTCACAATCCTCCCGCCTTGGCCTCCTGAGTAGATGGGATTAAAGGTGTGTGCCACTGTGTCTGACAGCAACCTCATTTTCTCAACCACTTAAGCTTGACTTGAGTTAGGAACTGCTCTCAGGATGTCCTTGATTTATACTGGACAGCTTGTTTTTGTCTCTTCCTGGCCTGTGGGTGTTCCCTTAAGGACTTAGTAGAGCCTCTCCAGGTACGGCCTCCTTGGGTTGGACCACATCTTTTTTGGAGATGGGAGGGGGAAAGGGAGATCACTTGCAGAACTTGGGGTGTGGGAGGCTTGGTTGCTGAGGATCACCTTGCTCCTCAGGGCTGAGCAGCTGTTGTGGGGGCGGCAAGGACTGGGAGTGCCCTAGTTCTTCCCAGTATCTCTGGGGACAGCTACTGTGCAGATGGGGGATGAGACTTGCATCTCCTGCCTTTGCTCTTCAAACCTAAATTCACAACATACAGGCACTATTTTTTTGTCCTTGTCCTTTCCTTTCATTCTTCCTTGCTTTTAGGCAGGGGGGAATCTTGTTCCCTTAACAAACCAAAAGAGAAAATAGTAGGAGAGTGAACAGCGAGGGCAATCCAGTACTTCTGGGAAGCTGCTCACAACACCACTTTCACACTCTTGGGTCACCATACCAAGTGGTTTCACTGAAATCAGCTGCCACATAAGTAATTTCCATGGACGGCTTGAGATACAGGCCCTTGTAGACATAGCTACAAAGAAGCTGGGCTGCAAGCTGTCCTGTGAGGGGTCTCAGGGGAGCAGACCCTCTGGGCAGACGCGCTTCTCCCCCAGCCCCCAGAGGGCGCTGTGGGCGTATCTGCCGCACTGCCGGCGGCGTCCCCCGGGAGGAGCCTCTCCTGCAGCCGCCGCAACCGCCTCCGCGATTGCAAACCCGGAAGACGGCTCTGGCATCTGGACTGTGCGGGCCGGCCCAGCACGGCCATGCAGCCCCTGGAGGTAGGTCTGGTTCCCGCTCCAGCGAGGGAGCCGAGACTGACCCGCTGGCTACGGAGAGGCAGTGGGATCTTGGCCCACCTGGTAGCTTTGGGCTTCACCATCTTCCTGACTGCGCTGTCCCGGCCAGGAACCAGTGAGTGTGCGGGGCGGGGCCACGGAAGGGGGCGGAGCCGAGGTGCTGGAGGGGCAGCGCTGGAGTGCGCTGAGAAATGTGGAGCGGGGGACCCCATAAGCAGTGGAAGGGCGAGCCACTGAGAGGTTTTAAGAGCCTAGTGGGCGGGGCCCGGGGAATCCTGGAAACGTGGGACTTTGGATGCTGTAGGGGGAAAAGGCCAACGATTGAACAGATGCATCCTGACGAAACATGCAGTTAAGGAGGGAGGCTGAGGACTGGACTGACAACTGAGAGGTGCCGAATAAGGAACTCAGGCCAAGTTGTGTGTTTTCAGGGTGGCCCTCTTGGCCTCTTCACTTTGCCCTGAGTTCCTGATTCTTGATTAGGCTTGGGGATGGTATGCTGACCTTTGCACTGAGACCAGATTCTTTGGGGTCCACTTAGCCACATGGGCAGAAACAATGGAACCCAACCATCAGCCTGTTCTCTTTGATTCTTAGGTCTTTTCTCCTGGCACCCTGTATTCATGGCCTTGGCGGTGAGTTTGGGCGATTCTATCAGCAACTAATTTGTTTAGATAAGCTTAGCTTCACCTCTGAAGAAGCATCCAGATTTTAGAAGGCTCAGCCTTTTCTAAGATACCGAGAGGAGAAGAAGGAGAGAGGTGGTGGAGAAGCTAGGGCCTCATTTTTTCCCTGCAGCCTGTGGGATTGGGAAATGTGGAGGGCTGGGCCATAGATAAAGTGTCAGGTGGTTGAGAAGGATGGGTGGATATGGAACATATTTCTCCAATGGGGCCTGAAAGGAGGATATTGAATTGGCAATATCCAGTTATTGGCCTCCCTTACCCCCAAAGGTCAGGAGGAAGTTTAACATCTTGAACTGTTCCACTGGCCAAGAAATGGGAGGGGGATATTAGCCTGAATGATGACACATGCACTGAAGTGCTAATTCTTAGTTATTCCAAGGCTGACTTTATGAAGCAGAAGGTCTTGGTGAAGTTCTTAGCCTCTACCTTTTGTCCTCTTTGCATGGACACATGAGAGAACCTCCTTTTTCTCAGGCCTCCAAGCCAGACCTCAGGCTCACTGGCCCTCTCCTGTGTTCACAGTTCTGCCTCTTCATGGCTGAGGCCATCCTCCTCTTCTCACCTGAGCATTCTGTGTTCCTCTTCTGCTCCCGAAAGGCCTGGATCTGGCTCCACTGGGCAGGGCAGACCCTAGCCATTCTCTGCGCTGCCCTAGGCCTGGGCTTCATCATCTCCAGCAAGATCCGAAGTGAGCTGCCCCATCTGGTATCCTGGCACAGCTGGCTAGGAGCACTGACATTACTGGCTACTGGTGGCCAGGCACTATGTGGGCTCTGCCTACTTTGTCCCCGGGCAGCCAGGGTCTCCAGGGTGGCTCGCCTCAAGCTCTACCATTTGACATGTGGACTGGTGGTCTACCTGATGGCTACAGTTACAGTGATTCTGGGCATGTACTCAGTGTGGTTCCAGGCCCAGATCAGAGATGCAGCTTGGTACCTGTGTCTGGCACTGTCCCTCTACCCAGCCCTGGTGATCATGCACCAGATCTCCAGCTCCTACTTGCCAAGGAAGAAAATGGATATGTGAGTGCTTCTGAACTCTGAATCTGGTTGGAATACTTGCCTTGGATTTCAATCATTCCTTGGTGACCTTCAAAGGACCCACTTCAGAAGTGGTTGAGTTTTTGCACTTAATGGCTGGGCCAGGTGCTGCAAAAATGGCTGTTGTTGAGGGATGACTCAGTGGGCCAAAATGGGGAAGTACACTGGATGCAAGTAGAAAGTGATGGAGAACTTGAGCCTGAAGCCTCCACTCTTGATGGGAAACAGAAGTATTAGGTGGTGGTGGTGGTGATGATGATTTCTTGCTTGTGTGCCTGATAAAGAGTTGGGTTCCTATAAGTTATGAAGGGTAGCCATGGATATTTAAGTCCCTTTTATGAAATCAATGTGATATAGTAGAGAGAGCCATGGGTCTTGATTATGGTTCTCTTAGGCTCTGTTGTACATCCTTAGGTAAGTTCTATATCTCAGGACCTCATCTGTGACGTGAATGTATCTGAACAATCTCTAAGTTCCTTTCATCTCTTAATCTTCAGTGTCTGTCAGGTTGATGTCACAGAACCCCCTCCCAGTATGGGACTATGTGGCCCACTTAGCAGACTCAGGATATAATTCTTACATTCATTCTCCCTTTACTCCCCTGGAGGGGCAGGTCAGCCCTCATAGTCTTCAGAAATCGATGCCAGTTTGTCCCCTGGATCAGGGAACAAAGGTTAGGCACTGTGGTGATAAGGGGCCCAAGTGAGGACTCCAAGATGGCAAAGGCACTAAAGTCACTTTAAAGTTTTTGGAGGAGCAGAAGTGCATTGACTTAACCATGCCTTTCACTCCTGATTGGGCTCCTTAGCTCGGCTGAGAACTTCCTTCAGCCCACCTCAGGATCTAGGCTTCAAAACCTGGGTGTGCTCCTTTCCCTGACATCTACTTTCAGGGCAAAGTAGTCCTGAGCATCTTGTATTCCTAGGACTCAGGATTTTGCCTTAGCACATAGCTTTTAGAACAAAATAAGGGACAAGGAAATGTGGTCTGAGGAAACTGAAGTCTTCCTTGTTTCCCTTCTCTCCTTGTCAGTCTTCTGCCAGCTCTTTGGCCCCAAAAGGGGCTGAGTTTGGTGCCAACCAGTCTGGATTCTCTTTCCTGTAGAGACCCCTCCTAAAAGTCATTCCCCAGGTTGCCCTTGGTGGTAAGATTGGATGCCAGACTGGTTAGCTGTGGGTCTGGCTCACTTGGAGATGGGACCTCCCTAGATTACGGCAAGAACTGAATACAGCTGAGCCAGGAAAGCTGCTGTGCAGCTTTTTATGCAGGGAGATACAGCCCACTGGAAACTCTGGTTGGCCTGGATTATAGAGGCTGGAGCTTCAGTTTCCAGGACCAGAGAGAGGCCTGGTCCTTGATGTCAGTAACTTGGATGCCCCAGCCTCCTCTCCAGGTGCCTCAGAAACAAGAAGCTGGTATGATTAAATAGCAAAGGAAAGGGGACTACAAGGGCAGAAGTCTTCTCTCAGTGGTCCTCACTATACTTCTCCTGGGTGAGTTGAGCATCTCCCAGGAGCTCTCTAGACACTCTAGACACTGAGCATCCGAGGGAGGCCCATGCTGTACAGAGGATGATTGTACCTGTCTCTTTGCCCTCTTTCTGCTCTCAAACTATCCAACATGGTATGAAGTTGGAAGAAATGTTACTGAGGACCTTGAACCTCTAGGTACTCCTGCTGCATGAAATGAGATTCTCAGCTAGGGTCATTTTGATCCAGGAATTATTCTTTTTTCTTTGCCACGACCAGTGCTGAGGGCCTCACCCTGTCTATGGGAGGGCCAGGTAAGGTTTACCAGCTTGCTCTGCAGGCGAAGCCGGAAAGCCCAATCCTGCTTGAGGTGTTGCCTCCACCCAGGTGGTGCGGGGGCTGGTGGGCGGACGGGCAGGCGTGCTGACAGCCGGGAGTTTGCGGGGGCTGTGCCATCTGATGTCTATTCCCAGCCCTGGGAGGAAGGGGAATCATATATATTCTGCAGAAGGAAGGGACCCAGCTGTTGTCTCTCTGACCAGTGGGCCTGGAGGGCAGGAGCAGGGCAGAGAGAATGAGGACACAGATCGTCTCCTCTTGCTTAGCAGGTTTGACTAGAGTATAGGGAGATCACCAGGAGAGTCTTTCTGGCAGGCTAGATGGGGTGGGGAAGGGACTTCTCTCCTTCTCTCCCATCTTCCCATTTCTCCCTTTATCACCACCTGCCCTCACATCCTGGGGCAGCAGCTGGACCAACCATGAGAACTCAGTGCCAGGGCACTCATCCTCCAGCTGGGATCTCAGTGGCTGCTGGCTGCCTGTGCCTCCTGGCTGTGTGCTCCCTCCTCCCTGCACCCTCTGTTCTGCGCCCCCCCCCCCCACCCGTATCTGTTCTTGTCTGGGGCACTAGCTGTGCTCCTAGGCAGCAGGCAGAGGCCTCAGGGGAGAAGCGAATGGCTGCCCTTTTGCCCTTGTTCCTTGACTAGGGAAAGCTGCTAGTAGTCAGCCTATTTTGCTTTTTTAAAGAAAAGCCAGGGTGCTCAGATTAAAATTTTAAAATTTGTCATTTGCACAAATTTCCATATTGAGTTCACTAAGTCCTGATTCCATGTTTGATAGTGTTCCAAGTTTGATTATATTCAGACTCAACCTTGAGGACATTAGAAATATAGATGGTTTTGTATCCAAGTGCAAATGGTAATGGGATTACCGTTCTGGGTTTGCCTACCCCTCCTAAGCCCCCATCATTCCTATAACCACCCCTTCCCTTGAGCCCCATAGGGACTGGGGGTGGTACTGAATGGCAGGAGCTCTGCGTCTAAGGCAGTCTTCCAGCCTCACCTCCTTGGCTTTCAGCTCTATCCAAGACAGGCTGCTATCACTTGCCAGCCTGTGCCTTCTCCCCACCCCCTCACAAGGCAGATCACCCTTTGCCACTCCCTGACACTGGCTTGTCTGTCCTTTCTCATTGTCCCACCCTGCCACCCCCATGCATGGCTGCCGTGGGTCTTGTTTTCTAGACCTCACTGTGGGAGATCCAGGCATCCTCCCAGAGCCAGCTGGCTGCTGTGCCAAGACCTGTTCAGAGTTAATAATAATCATTAGCTGAATGGTGCTGGGGCCTTTGAGCTCCAGATCTCTAAGCACTTGCAGGCTGAGTCAGCCAGCCCTCACCTTCCCCCTCTTCTTGGGCTGCAGAATGTAACAGAATGGGAAGGCACTGTGGGAGAGGAAGGAGTCAGGCGTCTTGCCTCCTAGCTGTACCTTGAAGCTTCTCTGGAGCAAGCACTGAGAGTCTGTTCAGTAAACTAGGCAGGCCCAAGCTCCTGACAAAGGTCAAGATATGTCGGGAGCACAGTGTATGCTCAACTGAGAGGTGTTGATAGTGCTGGCTGAGGACCTTGAACCTCTAGTATTCCTGCCCTTCTGTTTTCCCTGCTTGGTCTTCATGGGACCCCTGGTCTGGATGCCCCAGCTGCTGCTTTTCTGGTGCCCCTCTGTAAGCTTAGGGAGCAGGGAGGCTTCTGGCTCAGTGCCCCTGATGCTCCTGTGTTTGGCTGGCATAAAGAACTGTGTGTCTTGAAACAAAAGGTATATTGGCCTGGGAGCTGGGAAAGCTGCTATATGGGTCAACTCAGCCCCTAACACTGGTGTGGGTGTGGACAAATCACTTGCTACTTGACCTGCCTCACAGGGATGTTGTGGGGTTAGATAAGAAAATGAATGTTAACAGGCTTTGGAAAATTCAAAGTGTTAAACAAATGTAAACAGGTGATATTACTATGTTCTTGTCTTTTTCTCTCTCACTGAGCCTGGCTCTGGTCTTTAATGAAGGCTTCCTAGGGAGGCAATTAACAGTTGTGGATAATGGTGTTTGGGGGACCCAAGTCTCAGAGAGGTTGTGTGACCACCATAAGAGATCACACATTTCTTCCTTCTAGCTCTTATCCACTACTGCCAGAAATGCCACCAAGACCATGACTTGTGAGGTTTGCCCTAAGTGGGGCTGACTGCAAATCTCTGTGTCATTACAGTTGCTCCCTGGGTTTAAACAGAAATGCCTGGAACTCATCTTATTCAGGAGCTGCTGGTCACAAGTCTATCTAAATCTTTCCTTCCTGATTCTGCCCTTCAGAAGGAAAAGAGGGCACACAAGCCAGTAAAAGGAGGAGCAGTAGTAGTGAACACCACGCTGATAGCAAACCCCTCTGAGCCTCAGGTCCTCATGCCCAACACTGAGGATATAGAACTGTAAGGGTTTATATCCAACTGTAATGGCTTCAGGAGCCTGGTTTAGTTTCCCTTCCCTGTTTCAGGCTCTAGAAATAGGATCATGGTATCCTTTTCCTCAGAATGCTTCATTGGAATTAACATACACATGCTTACACATACACATACACACACACACACACACACACACACACACACCATGAAAGAAGTTCTGTTTAAATTTCAAATTAGATGAAGGATACTTTTCCATTCCATTTGTCTGAGAAGGGGCAGCAGTCTGCCTGGAGTGGACAGAGACACAGGAGCAACAGCAGTATGGAGGCTTGAATGTTTGTTTTTTTATCTGGATTGTTTTTACTGTCCTGGGATCCAAGAATAAAATACGAGTCAGGCATTGAGGGTATTAACCTCAGCCATTCTCTCCAACACAGGCACAAAGAAGACCTAAGCTGAAAGGTGGGAAGGTTGTGCCCCAGAACTGCCCTGGAGGGTGGTTGGAAGAAGTTTCAGCACCAGACTAGGCTATAGCAGACACAAATTACCTCCAGTGGGACAAGTCCCCACCACCACCCCGAAGACTTGGCTCATCACCAAGGTGGCCAGTCAAGAATAACGGTCCATTTCTAATCCACCTGCTGTTGTCAGAATTTCCCAAATGAGTTTTTTTTTTTTTTTCAATGTTTTGCAATGCTAAGGATTGAACTCAGAGCCACATACATGCCAAAAAAAACACACTACCGCTAGGCTGTACCCCAGCCCCGCCAATGAGTTTTTAACCTCTCTTAGGAGGAGATTAAGGAAACATTTCAGGGTATTCTGTGGTATTCGAGGAGCCAACCCTTATCTCACAGAGTGTACATGTATGGCCCCCTAGTGCTCCTATCTTGAAAGCAGATTCCCAGTTTCCTCACAGTGTTGTGTTTGTTTGTTGTTTTGATACTGGGGATTGAACCAGGGCCACTTAACCTCTGAGTCACATCCCCAGCCCTTTTAAATATTTTATTTAGAAATAGGGTCTCACTAAGTTGCTTAGGGCCTCGATAAGTTGCTGAGGCTGGCTTTGAACTCACAATCCCTCTGCCTCATCTTCCTGAGCTGCTGGGATTATTGGTGTGCACCACCAGGCCTGGCGCTCACAGTGCATCCCAGGCATGCTGTTTCTGCTTAGGCCCATACCAAGAACAAATTATGACCAAGGGAGGGAGCAGTGGGAGGTAAGGAAAAAGCAGCACAGATACTATCTAATTCCAGTCCCCATAACTGTGGGCACATTTACACACACACACACACACACACTCAGATTTGGGGGCAGTGATTCTTTGCCTATGTATGATAGTGCCAGAGGGCATCTGGCAGTCTAACCACAGGGCTCCATGTCCTGACTCACTGAATATGGTTCTCTTAGACCATGGTTCTGTGCCCTCTGTGCTCTAGGGACAATAACCAAGGTAACAACACTGGAAGGCCTCAGGGCGCGTCTCAGTTTCTTGACCATTTGATATCTTCCACCTGTCAGTGGATAATAACCCTAATGAAGGAGCTCGATTGGCAGCTGCTTTACCTTTCTCTTAAACCACAGGAAAGGAAACACCCAGCATAGACACACTGCAGCATGATCAGAAAAGCCAGTGGTCCTACTACAGGGGCCCGAGTCTTGGTGGACTCAAGCGGATGGGAAAGTGAAGCTTCACCACTGGTTTCCTGGGAGACGAGTGATAACAAATACAAAAAGGGGAGAAGTTGAGAGACCAGGTGGAGGAAAGACTAGGCTGGCCCAGGCACTGAACTCTCGGTTTCTGTTCTAAAAGGCAGCTGTTACTAATTAGCCTCCCCTAGGCTCCAGAGTGCTACCCAAGAGGAACAAGGGAAAGTGCCACAAGACAAGGCAGACAAAATCACACCTCCTGGCCAGGATCTAGGGAACTTCTTGTGGCTTAGGGGTGGGGCCAGGCAAGAAGGGTTGAAAAGATAAATGGATTTCCTTGGAGTAATGGAGAGAGGAGTGTCAAAAGTCAGGCTCAGAGACAGGGCTTGGCACAGGCCAACAGCAGAGGGAAGAACTCTTAGTGTTTTCCAGCCTGTTCTCTTTACCAGCTTCATCCTCTTGGCCAACTGTCAGCCAGAGGAAAGACTGCTTTGCAAAGATGAAACATTGTACACACGTGGATTATGGGAGAGGTCTGACATGAACATCTGTCGTTTCACTGATAAGGTTGATGTGGCTAGTTGGGAGAGGCATCTCTCTCACTGGCATTTTTTTGGGGGGTGGGGGGGATTCACCAGCTCTTATTGTTCCTCTGAAGTAAAAAAAAAAAAAAAAAAAAAACTTTCAAAAAAAAAAAAAAAAGACAACTTTCCAGACAATGATTAGGATTTTATAATAGAAAGAAAATGTATAATTATAGAAATTCTGATTATTTTAATTATTATTATTTTTGGGTACCAGGGATTGAACTCAGGTGTGCTTAACCACTGAGCCACATCCCCAACCCATTTTTTATATTTTACTTAGAGATGGGTTCTGAGTTGCTTAGGGCCTTGCTAAGTTGCTAAGGCTGGCTTTGAACTCACAAACCTCTTGCCTCAGCCTCCAGAGCCATTGGGATTACAGGTGCTGATTCTTTTCTTTTTTGGGATTTACTATGACAGTCCCCTTCCAGAAGTATCCAGAGCCTAGCCAAAGAATTTGCCTTGTTAGAGTTTAGAATCAGTCCGATTTCAGAAAGGCTATGTTTGATAATAAAGTGAGGACTTCATTCTTTCATTCCATGAAATGCCCAGGACACACCAAACTGTCAGTGAATACTAACCTGCCCATTAGGTGAATAGAACTTTACCCTAATTAAGATGACTGCCAGTTGCAACATGAAAATATGCTGGTAATAAAAAAAAAATGTGTTAAAATTAGCAGTTTTCCACCATTGAAAAAAAAAACAAAAAACCCTCAATCCAAGCATTTTCCTGTGGTACTGTTAGTAAGCGCAATGTAGACTGCAGGGACCCAGGAAATCTTCAATTAGATAATCCTAGCCTAGGTAATGGGATTTCTAAACTCTTGCCTTCTAAGCCTCAGTGACATTTCTTTTGAAATCTGTCAGTTTGGAAACTATGGTCTGCTAGTCAAAACAGTACACTGCCTAGTTTTGTGTAGTCTCTGAGCCACTGACAGTTTTTGCATTTTCAAATGGTTGAAAAAAAAAACAATTAAAATTTCAGTGTCCATAAATAAAGTTTTATTGGATGCCATGGTGTGGCTATGGTTTGAATGTCCTCCAAATGTTCATGTACTAGAAGTTGGTCCCATGGTCCCAAGTGTGGTGTTGAAAGGTGGTAGAACCTTTAAGAGGTGGGGCCTAGTGGGAAGTAATTATATCATTGGGGGCACCATCCTCAGAAGAGACCCCAGTTAGGTCTCATGAAAGCATGTATAATAAAAAGAGCAATCCTGGCCCCTGACTATCTCTGGCTTCCTATATCATGACATGATGTCTTCTACCCATACTTCACTATTGTGATGCTGTCCCACGAGGCCCTCACCAGAGGCCAAGAAGATGGGAGTCAGGAGATCTTAGACGTTTATCCTCCAAAACTGTGAGCTAAATAAACCTCTTTTCTTTGTAAAATATTCAGCCTTGGGTATTTTGTTATAGCAGCAGAAAATTGACTAATACATTGGAACAGAATCACATCATTCATTATTGTCTGTGGACGTTTTCCCATTATAGGGGCATAACAGACTATGAGGTATAACAGTGCAAGGCCTACAAAGCCTAAAATACTTACTATGTGACTTGTTATAGAAAGTTTGCTGACTCCTAGTCTTTATTTATTGGTACTGGGGATTGAATTCAGGGGTGCTTTACCTGAGCTACAGCCCCAGTTCCTTTTATGCATTTGTGTTTTTTTGTTGTTGTTTTGTTTTTTTTGAGACAGGGTCTTCCTAAGTTGCTGAGGCTGGCCTCAGATTTGCAATCCTCCTTCTTCAGCCTCACAAGTCACTGGGATTACAGGCATGTGTGCCACCATGTTGTCTGGCTCCCCCTAGTCTTTCTTAATGCTTAGAAGGTTTTGCCTATGTCCTTATAACAGCATTTAAAGACTCTTTCCCCAGACAAGCCATATCCTCTGAGGTACAGTGAACCCCACCCACAGGCTGAAAAGATAAATAAATCAGCAATAGACTATTCCAGAACAGAGACTCAAGCCAGGTTTAATCGTCATTGTCTAGTTTTCAGAGTCCAGAGGCTCTGAGGTTTGCCAGCCTGGGTGTACACAAGAGGGAGGAACAGTGTCCTGGACACAGGAGAAGGAAGTACAGAGGTCAGAACACACACAAAACTGGAATCAGTTGGCTTTGCTCTCCCCAGCTGGGATGTACCCTCCTGGCCCCTTTGGGGATGGGGGCCCACAATACAGGCAAAGAAAGATCACAAATGATTACACAGACAGATTGTAGAGCCCTATCATCTTCTGTCTCCAGGGACACCTGCTACCTGGGAGACTATCTGGTTTATGGGTGCAGGGGAGGGTGAGGGGAGGAGGTAATCTCTCATCCTTCTCTCATCCACACCTGGCAGTTTTCTACCTAGGGTTCTAGGAAACTTACCTATGCTGAGTATTCAATCCCCCAAGCAAAGAGTTACCTTTGGGTTCTATCAACTGAAACCACTGCAAGAAGATAACCAGTTGAACCTCTTTGTGGGGCAGACAGCTACATCTTCCAGGTGTCTCAAATTAGGAACCAAACTAGTGGGTATAGCCAGGCGACTCAGAGCTGCTTGGTAGGACTTAGAAAGAAAAGGGCTATCCTAGTCATCAGAAGCTCATCTAGAATGTCCCAGAAGGCTTGCTTCATTTGGTATTCACCTTAAAGAGTTAGAGCCCTAGAATATAACCAGACAACTTTCCTTCCCTACCCTTATCTTATCAGGGCATTAACCGGAAGAGGGAGTCACAGCTGCTTGGCCCCCTGCCAGTTTTCTTCTGGGCCCTTCACTGTCCTGGTTCTAGCTTAATGCCTCATATACTGTCTCTATGGAAGCTTCTGAGGAGTTTGTAGAACCAGCTAGTGCCCCATCATCCTTCTCCCAAGGTCTTCAACCCATGCTCCCCCTAACTCTAGCCTTTACAAGGAAGTGATTCAGAGCCATGGAGATATGGGTGAAGATACAGGTATCCCAAAAATTAAAGTAAAAAATTGTGTATTTGAGGAGCCTGGCGTGCTCACCATCTCTCCTATAGCACAAGAAAACTGTGTGCATGATGTTGTGCACATAGGTGTAGACCATTGCTGGGGACAATAGGTTCACTGTCCTGGTAGAGGTCAAGGTGCTGGTGTGCATGCATACCTATGAGCATGCATACCTATGAGCATGCAACTACTTAAGGGAAATTGCTGCACCTCTCTCTTGACAAAACTGGGATATTAATAAAGGATGGACAGCAGCCTTGAGATCCCAGGAACAGATAAGTTGTCAACTTCCAGTCCCCTTCCCCATCTTAATAGGCAGTGTATGAGTCAGGCCCTCTTAGCAAGCAGCCCTCACCCTCAGGTAAATAACACCTCTTGGAACCTAAAAATCAGGTCAGAAAATTAGAAGACCTGGAGAACTTCCAATGGACAGGAAACATGAAAGAGAAGAGACACTGATAAAGACCAACATCAGAGAACATTTTCACCTTTGCCTTGCTCATCCCCCTGCCAAAGCTCAGAACCACCACCTCCCGGACCTGCAATGTGGTCAAAGAGAGAAGTTAAAGGAGCACTCGTCTCCATAGCCAAAGTGTCCTGCAACCCTGGATGGAACCTAATGGGTTTTTTATGTTCCTCTGGACTGACAACCACAACTGCACAGACCTCTGGCTGAAAGGACTGGGATGGCAGAACTTCCCTGTTGGAAGTTTATTACCACTGTCTGCCTCTGCTGCAGGACTGCCTGCGGCCTTCTGGAGGGCAGACACCTAAGCTGTACTCCAAACTACATTCTAGGACAGAGACCATCCAATTCCAAACCCCTCAGATGACAAAACCTCATGCTTTGGTTTTGCAGCAGGAGATCTCTGAAAGGAGCGAGGTAGCCTTGTCAACATTTGAGGAGATACATATTGGGTCCCCTCTATCTCAAGCCCAGTCTCACCTGGCTGGGGCCGCACCTTCCTAGACTCCTCCCTTTGCAGAGCAGCATTATAGGGAAAACTCAGAATCCTGCCTGAGTTGGATAAGGAGACTGAATGAAGAGATGGCATACACAGAAAATCAGGTAGGTCCAGCTGGCTGCTACATTATAGAGGCTGGTTTACCCTCATCCTTCTAATAAGAGTGGGCCCACAGACCACATCTATGACAGGCATCCATAATCGCTCTGCCTTCTGCAGCCCTCAACCTGTCTGACACACACATGCTGGAAATCAAATGTTAACCAAGGCTTTCCCCATCCAGGGAATTAGCCTATCTGAAGTTCACCCCATCTATAAATTTTGGGCTGGCACCTATTTCTGTGACAGGGATCCTTTAGTTCATGCTGTATGGGTATCTGTGCCACTAGTCCTTGGACAAGGCATAGATACTATATCCCACATTGCTGCCATAACAAACAGATGACAGGCCAGGCTCCTGCAAAGATCCATCCACCCGGGGCTCAGGGGGAAAGAAGACTTCAGTGGGAAGTCTCACAGCGCTTTGGGGAGTGCCACTGATCCAGGTCTCAGCCTTTTCCTGACTCATTTTCCAAAGGTTTCCAATTCCCCAGCTGTGAAGTGTGACTTCCTGGCCAAAGACGATACTGCAGCTTTCCCAATGTGGCTCCTGTGGAGGCTCCCCCAACACACACAACTTCATAAGTGTGGGTGGGAAGAGACAGAAAAAAATATTGTTTTTCAAATGGTTTTCTCTTAAGGAGCTAGGGATGACCTCAAAAAAGTTTTGGGAATGTGCTTTTCCTCTTACCCCTTCCTCATTCCCATCCAGCTCTCACACCCTCCTCTTCCTCTGCCACACTGAGAACTTCCAGGGCTTTGGGTAGGGGTGTAGCATTTGCCTGAGGATTAATATATCCATATTTGAAACTCGTGGCAGCCACACCCACATTGGAATCTTGCCTGCTGTTGTACCCATGACCAATTCCCTGGAGGTCAGGAGGAACCCACTCCCTTGGGCAGCCAGCCCTCTCTTCCATCCCCTCATATCCTTCAGGGGTGCATTACCTCTCCTGGGGCAGAATCTCCCCACCAACCTATCCTGCTCACACCACAATGGGCGTATCAGAGAAGACCGAGCTGACTGATTCTGGATCTGACATCCTTCGTTGGCCCTTGCCTGTTGCCTCAGGCACTGGCAGGGTATTTCCTGGTTTGAGCTTGCCATTTTGACCCTGCCCAGGTCCAGCAGGTTCCAGAAAAGCCACCCGCCGGTCAAAACCATCATCTTTGTCCCCACCACCCATAGGATCATGATTGGGTGTGGTACTGAGCATGGAAGAGCTGAGGCTGTCTCCTTGATGGCTGGAAGGCTTCTCTACACCCCGGCACCAGCAGCGGCAGGGGGTGAGGTACAGGTATATGAGGACCAGGACCACACTGAGAATACAACCTACTAGGGTGGTGTAGGCTGTGTTGAGGGTGTCATGGTGTCCGTGCAAGGTAAAGTTGTACACTTTCAATTCCACGGACAGTGTCTCGTTGAAAGTCTCCCCCATGGCATAGCAGGTATATACACCCCCGTCCTCAACCTGCACTTGCTGGAAATGAAGATTGCCATCCTTGGACACTGTCACTGTGCCATTGGCCATCTCATCTAGCACCCGTTCATTGCTTGGTGTCATCCATACCTTGGTCATCCCCTGCTGCTTAGTATCACACTTTATGGTCAAGGTGTCACCCAGATGAGCCTCCCAGGCACTCTCCTTGTACTCACTGCAGTTGAGGAAACTCAAGTTGAAGACATTGTGTAGCTTCTTGGACCTCATGCAGTACAGATCCTCCTGAAAGTCCATCACGGAACTCAGCTGCCGATATTGCCAGTGTGAGAAGAGCTGGTAGAGCTCGCAGTTGCATTGTAGGGGGTTGTTATGCAGATACAGTCCATTCTTGATCCATGCTGGCAGCTTCTGCAGGTCAGTCAATGGCAAGTCCTTCAGCTTGTTGGAGGACAAATCCAGGAGCGTTAATTTGGGTAGTTTGGCTCCTTCTTTGACCAGTTCCAGAGGGAAACGGGAGATCTGGTTCTGGCTCAAGTAGAGTTTCTGCAGCTGGGCCATCTCATCAAAGGCATAGCGGTCCACTGCAACAATGTGGTTATTGTAGAGCAGCAGCACCTCCAGAGCTTGCAATTCGCTGAACAGGAATTCGTCCAGTGTTCGCAGCTGGTTGGAGGAGAGGTCCAGGTAGCGCAAGTTGGGTACAGGGGAGAAGGCCTCAGAGGAGATGAAGTTCAGGTGGTTGTGGCTCAATAGCAGGGAGTGCAGGTGGGTCAGGGGTGTGGGGGTCCACTCTGCACGCAGGCGGCTCAGGTTGTTGTGGCTGAGGTCTAGGTGTGCAGTGTAGCTGGGCAAGGAATGGGGTATATTGGGGAGCTGCTGCTTGGAGCAGCTGAGGATGTTGCTGGCGCACAGGCAGGCAGCTGGACAGCTAACCACAGGTCGTCCAGCTCTGGCTACCTCAAAGAGGAGCAGGAACAAGGACAGCAGCAGGAGCCAGAGGCTTCTCAGGTCAAGCAGGGGTTGCATAGCGTCACTAGGGAGGGCCAGGAAGGCCACAAGGAAGATCTGGGAGGGAGTCACCTGGGCATGTTCTGATGGGGTGCGAAGGGTCACTTTCACGACAGGCTTTAGAGAAAGAGAACAGGTTTGTTGTTACCAAGGGCTCTGGAGCCAAGGACCACCACTCCCACTTTCCCCACCCACTCCTGCCCCCACCCCCATTGGGCTAGAAGAGAAAGGAAGAGATACTGGGTTTCCAAGCACTGTATACAGACAGGCAATGGGCTCAAAATACCAGAGTAAAAGAGGAGGTGGCACAGGGCCTGCTGGGCTGGGGTCAGGGGTATAGGACAGGGGTATGCACAGGATGCCAGGGGCTGTTAGGGGTCATGGGAATTGCACGCGAGGGGTTCGGAGGTGGAGTCAGCAGGGCCTTTGGGAGGCGATGAAGGAAGGTCAACAGGGCACCCGACTGAGTAGGGCGCGTCCTGATAGGGTTGAGGGTCCCCGGGACCTGCAAGGCGGGCTCCCCCCCGGGACCTCTGGTCACTGCACCTGCTCAGCGAGGATGCGTCTCAGCCCATGGTCAGTCCGGGAGCTCCGTCGCGGCCTCCCCCGGCGGCGCCTCACTGGCCTGCCTGTCACGGCACCCGCCTTACGCAGGGGCCCGCGCCCGGCAACATAGCCTCCAGGGGACTTCCTGGGCTCCGCTCTGCTCCCCTGCACTGCCGCCTCGACCGCTGAGCCCGCCGGAGCCCACCAAGCACGGCCGCTGCCTCCGGGTCTGCGGGCCTGGTGTGGAGCGGTGCGGGAAGCGGGAGGCGCCGCGATCCTAGCCGAAGGAGCAGCGTGGGGGCAGCGAGCCCGCGCGCGCGCCCGTCACCGCCGCCGGAGCTTCGGGGCGCGTGCGCGCGGCGGGGGCGGGGCGCACGTGCGTGTGTTTGTGTCGGAGCCGGCCGGGCGGTCGCGCGCTGGGCCCTCGGCGGGTGTCAACCAGCTGGGTCGTTTTCTCTCTGTGAACCTGACCCGGCTGCTCAGTTGGTGCCACAATGGGCGGCATAGGCCCTTTCCCACTTCCTTCCCTCCACCTTCCTCCATCCCCCTCGTTCCCCTACTACTCTTCTCCCTGTCCAAACCCGAAAAGTAAGTCAAACTGGAGTGAATTCGCTGCAGCTGACTCCGGGGCAAGAAGCGTCGCCTGTCTTTTAATTTTCCAAATTAAAGAAATCTGGCTCTCCCGCCTGTCAATGTTGGCGGGAAATTCGTTAGTCACGTTTAGAAATTCCTCCTCCCTTCTCTCTGGGGCTATGAAGTCCCAACAATTTGGGGAAAGGTTTTTATTTGTTTGTTTGTTTTTGTTTTGTTGTTGTTTGTTTTTTGCCCGTGCTAGTCTCAGTGCCACTAGTCCATAACCCTGGAAGTACCCTGAAAGGCACAGCCCTGTAGCAGGCAAGCCAGCTGTGCAGGAGTAGGGGAAGGGAGGACTATCCCTGGTGTCCCAGGGCCCAGGCCCTGGGATCCCCTGCCCCCGACACCCCTGGTAGATTCCCCCGCTCCACCCGCTAAACACACAGCTTGGACTGCATGGGAGCCAGGGGCAGGTTCCATTCCTGGAAACTCCCAAACTCTTCCCAGCCTGAAGAAAGTAATTCATCCCTTAGGTTTGGCCACTTGCCACCTTTCTGAACTAGTACCAGCTCTCTCCCCCCTGGATATAGAGCAGTTCCATCAGAGTTTCTCTATTACCTAACTCTCAATATTAAGGCCAGGGGTGGAGGTGAGGGTGACTTCTCCAGGGTGGCCCCTGAAACAGGAAGAAGCTGTTAACCGTGTATGTTGTTGAGATGGGAGTGGGGCGATGAGATGTAGGAAAGCCAAGATCTTATAACTCAAGATTTCAGCTATTCTTCAGATGGTGGACACTGAGAGAGAAATTAACATTTTATTCTTTCTAGTCTCTTACAACAGCAAGACTACGACTGAAATTAATGTCTCAATAGATTAGCCTGCTAAGAGTTTTACAAAGAAAGAATTTATATCTGTCACATATGTTTTACCATGAATTTAAGTAGATGTATTATCTCTTTAAGGAATACTAGCATGTTAACCTTATGCATAGTGTGAAAAATGTTTTCTATTCATTCCAGGTATTAGTGATAGGGGAGAGAAGAGTCTTAAAATCACATCACATTAGTTATCTATTGCTGCATAACCAATTACCCCAAAACTTGGTGGCTTACTATAATATAATTAATTGTTTTTCATATATTTTTTTTTTGTCAGAGATTCAGGAGCAATGTTGAGATAGTTGAGGTTTCTCATGCAGTTGAACACAGGTGTATGTCATTGGAAGACTTTACTGGAGCCAGAGGTTCAACTTTAGCAAAGTGTGCCTTACATGGATCTCTCACATGGCTGGCTGTGAACAGGAAACCTTGGCATTTCTCCATGAAGGCCTTTCCACAAGACTACTTGAGTGCCCTCACAGCATGGTAGCCAAATTCCCTCAGAGCAACAGATCCAAGAGAGAACCAGACAGAAGTCACATGACTTAACTCTTTGAAGTTACAACTGTCACTTCCACTTTGGTCACAGACAAGCCCTGATTTCACATGGAGGAAGACTATACAAGGGCATGAATTTCAGGAGGAGAGGCTCATTTGAGGGCCATTTTGGAACTGGCTATCAAGCACATCATCTCTCAAGTTACATCTATTTTTTAATTTTGAAAAATTTCAAATATACACAAAAGTAGAGGAAAATAATACGATGAATCCTCAAATATTCATCATCCATATTCAGTGATTATTGAGGAAATACTTTCATTTTATTTTGAACAAATATCTTTGAAAAATAGATGCTTTTTCCACCCCACCCCTCATCCCTACATCTCTAGAAGTTTCTTCTCCTTTCCCTTTCTGTTTTCTACTAAGTCTAAAAGGTAGGGGAGAGACAGATACAAAGAAAGCAAAATGCCCTTTATGCTGGATGCCAGTTTCAGAGTATCCACTATAACATGTCTATAACATGAAGGGGGTCACAAAAATATGGTCCCTAGTCTCTTATTCAGCTCATCTGGAAGTAACCAAGCCCTTTAAAAAATTAATATGCAGGGCTGGGGTTATAGCTTAGTGATAGAGCGCTTGCCTAGCATGTGTGAGGCATTGGGTTCGATTCTCAGCACCACATATAAATAAATAAAAAATAAAGGTCCATTGACAACTAAAAAATATGTAAAGACAGTTTTTAAAAAATTAATATTCAGGGCTGTGGTTGTAGCTCAGTGGTTGAGCTTGCCTCACATATGTAAGGTTCATCCTTTGCACCACATAAAAAAATAAATAAATAAAACAAAGATATTGTATCCACCTAAAACTAAAAAAAAATTAATATGCATACAAATACAATCTTGTTAACAGATTGTTATCAATAGATTTAGGGTGGGGCCTGAGATTCTGCATTTCTAGCAAGCTAGCAAAGTGATGTGATGCTGATAGTCTACAGACTTCACAGTAGCAAGCGTCTAGAGCTGTGCTATGCAAATAGGTTACCATTAGCCACATGTGGCTATTTAAATTAATTAAAATTAAATAACATTATGAATCACTTCTTTGGTTTCCCTCGATACATTGCAAATGCTCAATAACCACATGTGGCTAGCTACCCAACTGAACGACACATCATCACAGACAATTCCATTGGATAGCTCTTGTACAGAAAACAAACTCGTAATAATTCTCCCACAGCAGCTTTTTAGACCAGATCAACTGTTAATTCTCAACAAAAGAAGACCTGCACAGGATAAATAGCAACAGGTTATTTATAGTGAGTATTTATATTCTCTTGTTGGAATAGATCAAATCAATGTTCTTAAATACAGAGTTGTTTGATTAGCTCAGCGCTTGAGCAAAGGAGGTTGGATATATCTACCAGGTTAGGAGACTGGATAAATTTCTTTTTTTCCACACTAGAAGTATTTTTTCTTTCTTATTAGCTAGTATCAGCTATTAGATTGAGAGAGGAGAAAGCTGGGAAAAGATTCCCCATTAAGAAGTTAACATTTGGCTCCTTTTAAAAGGCTCCTTAAGGTTAAGTACCCTTCTATTAGGACAATGTAGTCTAATATGATGGACACATTTAGGTCTTGTCTGTCTGTCTTTTTTTCTTCTTTCTAGTACTCAGGCTCGAACTCAGGGACTCATGGATGCTAGGGAAGTACTTTACTAGTGACCTACACTTCCCAGCCCTTTATTTAAATTTTATTTTGATACAGGGTCTAGATAAAGTGTTGAGACTGGCCTCAAACTTGTGATCCTCCTGCCTCAGCCACCCAAGTCACTAGGATTACAGGTCTGCATCACAGTGCCCAGCCACACTTACGACGTTTTTCCTTCTGTGATTCCATTTCACATTGTAAATACGTCCTTATAGACCTTTCATATGCTATTTCAATTGTCTGTTTACTTATCTGCTTCCCTACTAGATTGTAAGATCCTCAAAAGCAGGGATTTGCCATAGATCTGGATCTTATTAGTCATTCAAAATGTTTGTTGAATTAACTAATGAATAATGGAACTAAATTAGCATATTCATTATACATTAGTCCCCTCAATGCCTGGCATAAGGTTAAGGATGAAGCATAGAACTTGGACTGGTTAAGTCACAGCTATGCAGTGGATGTGAGTTTGGATACTTCATTCTACTAAATCTTATTCTAGTACCTGGAAAATGGGAACAGTACATTTTACCTGAGCTTACATCATGAGACTATTTTGAGGATCAAGTGAGCTAATAGTTGTGAAATGTTTTATCATTTATAATTTTTAAACTCCTAGTTTTCTCAGTGGAGGTACTGTGGTCTCAATGACTGTGTCTGCACAATTACCTTGCACAATTACCAATACTTAAGGTATTTCCTGTTTGGCTCATTCACTATATTTTCAAGCTCTCCTTTTCTAGCTTAGCCATATTTTACAATTTAAAAATATTTACAGGGCTGAGATCATGGCTCAGTGGTAGAGTGCTTGCCTAGCACTTGTGAGGCACTGGGTTCAATCCTCAGCACCACATACAAAAATAAATAAAGTTATTATGTCTATCTACAATTTTAAAAAGTGTTTTTAAAAATTTACAAATTTTAAATAGAAATTTAAATATAACAATTTTTAAACATTTTAAGTGTTCTTGTTTTTTGTGGAGAACCTCAGGAGTGTTGCTAATATCAGTAATTTTTGCAGTTTTTAGGGGCTCCAAAATTAGGCCATTTGGAGTGGGTAGCAAAAATGATGAATGTTGTTAATAATTGTTTAAAGTGTGAAAGCTTTAGCCCTTGCCCTTGGGTTGAACTTTTTCTATATCTAACAGTTCACTTGTTCCCATTTTTGTTTGGTCTCTTTGCCATTTTCACCCCTCCTCTATAAGCCATCACTCATTCCACTGGCCCTTTTGACTTTTAACCTGTCCCTTAGCATGTGCATGCATTGAATTATTCCTTCTCCACAAATTTTATATTCCCTCTTTTTAGACATTGACATCAGACTCCTTTTTTGCCACTCCTCTTTTCTACCTCAATTCTATACACTTCCTGGAAGCTCCAGTTGATCCGCAGAAACCACAGGAACATATGTATTAACTAGGTACAGAAGAGGAATTGCTAGTGTAGTTTAGGGGTGCCAAAGATATCTTTTAGTGACCTGGGGCTTTCAAGTTTGTCAAACAAATCTGACATTACCATTTTAAATCTATAACTCTCAGAGTCAGGGCTCTCCTGCCTTCACAAAGGTGATGATTCCAGATGGCTACATCATGAACCTTTTTTTGACTTTTGACACCCACATATGGACATCTCAAAATAGTCCTGGAATGAGTCATCAGATGGATGTTTCTTTGAAATACAGCTGACAAATTCATGGTTCAATATGTTATTTCAGCCTTTGGAGTCAGGGGCCGGGTTCCACTACCATAGCCTACCTGCTCCTGACCAGACATCCTGGAGATGGATCACTTTGGTTCTAAGGCATCATTAGAGTCAAGATTCTCTGGGGGCTCCTGCCATGCACTCCTTTAAAAGGAACTTGGTGGTGGTGTTTTTTTAAGGCACCTTGTTATAGATCTGAAAATATTTTTCTTTCCTGTACATGCAACCCTTTCTTTTGATTTCTAAAGGCTTTTTTTTTAATCAAAGTTAAATCCTAGCTAATGCTGATTCTCAGTTAATTTTCACATCAAATGAATCCTTGACAAGTTTGTGTTGTATTTGAAAAGTTAATACTCAAGATTCAAGTTTAGGAAATCAGTCCTTTTCTGACTTGGGGAAAAATTATTATTAAACTGTTAAGCTTATAGTCAAGAAGTTTCTTCCTCCCTGATCTGTGGAGATTTGGTGGATCCTTTGAGTTAATAGAACTTTCTCATCTAGGAACTCTGAGGCCTACTCATTTGTATTTGAAGTACTTCAGCCACATATATTGTTCTTAACTGCTTCTCAGACTAGTTATAATATTGGCTGGTCTAGTCCTGAACTATGACAAGAGAACTTTACCCATGCTGGAAGAGACCTAAGCAGTCAAGTTCAAAGCTGACTTGCTGCAGAGCTAAGAGTCTAGAGAGAAAGTGTAGCTTTGTGGTTAGGAGCACAGACTCTGGAACCAGGCTTCTTAGGATTGGATCCTGACTCTGCCACTTATATGTGACTTGAGCTAGTTACTTAACCTATTATATGGGGATAATAAGAATACCTGCCTAATGGGATTGTTGTGAGGATTTAACAGGCTCATACATCCTCATGGAGTCTCTAACAGGCAGTACTTACTGCATACGTGTGGGGAAATAGAAGAGGCCTTTCTCAAGCATCTTTGGTCAGGGGTCTTTTCAGTTCACTGTAACATTGTCAAGGACATTGTCAAGTAGATAGAACTGGGAAAAAAACACTGTGGTCTAAAATCTGCATTCTAGGAAACTAGGTCCAGGTTATGGGCAAAGCAGAGTTCTAGGTGTTGATGAGTGGGAAGCTAGAATTAAAAAGACATGAGAAAGTCACAGTAAGGGCTGAGTGAGTGAGGGAGCCCAGGGTCAACAATAGAGCAGTCAGTTCTTCTGAGGGTACATTCCAGACCTACAGGAAGAGCAAGGTCTGGCTCTCCAGCGAGAAGATCCATTGACACACAGGCAAAGGAACTTCTGCTGTACTCAGTTTGGGTCAGACCATAGCTGGAATATCAGGTTCAGTTCTGGACAGCTCATTTACAGTCTGGAACATAGCCAGAGGTAGTCAATTGAGTGATGTACAGTCCAGTAAATATATGCATTTGCTCACTAACATCTGTTGAACCCCCATGGAAGAACACTGTGTTATATACCTCCGGGTGAGGCTGGGTGGAGTGGGACGCAAATTTGCTTAGAAAATAGTTTCTTTTCTCTGGGACCTAAAGAGTAAGATATAAGGATTCTATTCTATGTAGTCAACATCTATCAACTGGATTCTAGTCACATCCATCATGAGATATCTGTGTGACTATAGATAAGTTACATATGAAATACAAGATATAATACCTACCCTACTAAATTCCAGAGCCCCTGAGCCACTGACATAGAATCTTTGTAAATGAAGCCTAAGAAGCATATTGATCATCAGGAAAGTTGGGAAACATTAACCTTTAGGGCAGTGTTCACCATGTGTGAGCTTAAAATTGCCTTCATCAGAATCCAACTTAGAAAGAGGATTCCAAAACCCACCACATGCTTGCTTAGACTGCTGAAGATGGGGCCCTGGGAATCTGTTTTTAAGTGAGGCCAGGGGATTCTTTGTGACTTAAACTAACAGAACCACTGTTATAGGATCTTGTGAGGATTAAATGAGAATGTATGGGGACGCATCGATAATTCATCCATGATGAATGGCTGAGCAATGTAAGCCTTTAACTTTGGGAGAAAGTCATTATAAGTATTTCTGAAAGTTGAAGTGCTATATATTAGAATCTTTGAAGCTAAAAGGAAGAGTCATTCCTAACAGGCTTCACCATGGCTGGGGTATTGCCTCACTAGCTGTATTCACTGTGGGGCTCAGGGTTTCTACCACTTGAGGAACTGAAATAGTGTTTTGAATGGCAGAAGAAGCTTGCAACCCAAAAGTCACCTACTTTTTAAAAAAATATTTTTAAAATTGTTGATAGACCTTTATTTATACATGGTGCTGAGAATCAAACTCAGTGCCTCACACGTGCTAGGTAAATGCACTACCACTGAGCCCCATCCCCAGCTCCCATCGCCTGCTTTTTTTGTTGTTTGTTTGTTTCTAACAGGATATTTACTTTCCTCAAAAGTGGTTTTGAATGAGTCAAATTGCATTACCATTCAGTATGAAGCATTCTTTTGAACATAATTCTTTTTTTAAATATTTATTTTATTTTTTAGTTGTAGACAATACCCTTATTTATTTATTTTTATGTGGTGCTGGGGATCGGACCTTGCATGTGCTAGGTGAGTGCTCTACTTCTGAGCCACAACCCCAGCCTTTGAACAGAATTCTTAGTAGGTGATTTCCTTTGGCTTCTGTGTGCCGTACCCACACACAGTTAATTTTAGTATGTGGACTAATCCCATCCAATCACCTGTGGCTATGATAGCAGAGCTGGTTTTGCCCAGGGTACATAATGCCTTGGGGGTCTGCTTTCTTGAGAAAAGGAAAATCTTTTAAAAAGTAAGCATTTTGAGGCTTCTTAGTTTGTCTAGTATTGATTTTCATGAGAAATAGGGAGTAAAGACATGAAGTATGGCTTTGAAATTTGTTAATACACACCATTTGTGAAACCAACAGATTCCCTGCCCCTAAGCACATGGACAGAGACACATATGATTTTATACACATCTCTTGGGAGACATAGACCTCTTAAGGCCCATCCATGGATGTCTAGATGGAGAACTTCTGTTGTTCTGGGCTTCTAAAGGGCAGAACTGTACTATTGAATGGAAGTGCCAGAGAAACAGATTTCCATTCCATGCTCAGAAATGTCTCCTGACATTTCACTTGTACAATAATGAATTGCTTCCATTTTGAGGTAGTGAACTTCCCATCGCAGGAAGCATTCATGTGCCTGACCAGTGTGCACAGATGTCCATTCATTTATTTCTTTCATTCACTCTATCCTACACACCCCCATTCCCACATGGCAAGAAGTCTAGTGAGTGTATAGGAGTAGAAAAGTAGAATACAAAGATAGACACATAAGAAACTCTCTGTTCGCAAGTGTCATGGTTTAGTAAAGGAAACAGAGACACAGATGGTCACAAAGCATGGTGACAGTGAGAGCCTGTGAGTAAAAGGCCTAGGAGGCCAGAGAAGGAAAGTGAGCCAACTTGTGGAGGAGTCCCACAGGGGATCACAGGTTGAGCAGATGACCCCAAGTCTTTTTCCAAGTCTGGTATCCTGCGTAGCAGTGGGGTAAAGGATCTTTAGCCATGCTACTCCAAACAGATGTTCAATATCTATTAAGACAACAACAATATACTTGTTATACAAACACAGCTCTAGGACAGTCTTCCAGCCACTCCCTCCAAGCTTGTGTCTTTCAACCAAATGGCATCCCCTTAGCCTGTGCTATATGGAAATTCCGAAACCACTACTGATCATAAGGTTCTATATTTTACAAAGTTATAAAATCCTAGCCTGAGCCCTTCCTAGAGATTGGCCTTTGAACAGAGTATCTTCAGTTGTTGAGGCTGGAAAGTCAGGACTGCCGGAGAGAATGTGCTGGTGAGGAAGAGGAAGGGCACAGGAGGGAGTGCAGTGGAGCATGGAGTGGCTGTCCCCAAAACACAATCTTCCCATGATTGTTCCAACAACTTTGAGATTTTAAAGCATTTCCTTCCCTGCAGGTTTTCCCCATTTTCTGTGCCTGCTTTCACAGACAGTACACCCGTCCTTCCTCCCTCCCACCAAGGTCACCACTCAGCAGGCTTTGATAAATGTCATCTTTTTTTTGAAAGTCGCCTTGGAAAAAGGCAATTTGACTGCAGTGAGGCAGAACAGGGAGCTGAGCACCAGCCGCCCTTTATCGACCAGAGGCCAGCCCCCAAAACAAAAACAAGAGGAGGGTAGCGCAGCCCTGCGCTCCGTGTGATCCCAGGGCTGCCTCTCCCCTGGGATCTGTGTGCTGTGCAGAAGCCTCACAGAGCCTGGGTCCTGAGGTCCTGGTCTCCTCAGTCTGGCCCTCTCCCCAGCCCTTTGTCTTCTGCTACTTGTTTCCTGGCTGATAACTAAAGGTCCCTGAGAACCCCCACAGCTCTGGGGGCGGGAACCCTCTCCACTGTGCAAGCAGTGGGCTGCTGATTAGCGCGGGGAATAAATAACAGCAAGCTAATTATCTCCCTGATTGCGGCTTGCCTCACTAACAAGGCTGGGCTGGAGCGGTGATGCGGCAGTTGATACTATTCCAAGCATGTTTCTGGGTTCAGGGAAATTTCCATGCCTTCCCAGTCTGGAGACACTTTCCCTTCCCAGATGCTCTGGAGTTCTGAGTGGCAACATTCCCTCTCCTGCTTCACCTTGGAATTGAGAGACTCACCCCGACAGACTGTTTATGCCAGTCCCTGGTGGGTGAGAAGAGCTGGCTTCTCACAGAAACAGGCAAAGGCTTTCAGGGAGGCTAGATTGGCCAGGGGCATGGTGTGATGGGTCCTTAGGGACCACATACTCCAGCACTTAGTATCCTAATTACATCTGCTACTCCAACTCCTTGAACTGAGTGGTTTCCCTCAGACTAGCAAGCAAAGTAGGAAAGTGCAAAGAGCATTGGTCCAGACTCTAATCCTGCCACAACTACCTCTGTGACCTTGGATGTCCCCCATTCCCTCTTTATGAAATGAGGCGTAATGACCTTGGTACTTTTCTCAGTCCTAATAACATAATTTTGTGATTCTAACTCTGAAATTTGACTGTGGTGTCCCCTTGGAGTCCCAGGCTAGGAAAGCTGCCAGGCTAGGAGGCTGCATCTCCAGAATGGATTTTCCTTTTGCCTTATTATTGCATTGTTCTCTACCTTCCTCCTGGTCTTGCCAGAAGGGAGAAGGGCAAGGAATACCCTCTTTAGGAAGATTTCTGTTTCTAGCAGTCCAGACTGTGCTAACTTGATGAACCAGTATTTTCCAGCCTGCAAAGAGACAGGATATGGAACAGTAACTTCCGTGGCCTACTGAGTACAGAGGAAGAAATCAACTTGATTTCTAGGCATTGGCCCATCTCTGCGTGTGTGCCCTGCCACCAACTTCACACCAATTGCAGAGTCCTCTCGTAGGAAATCAAAGAACTGTCCCCTTTCTCTGGGGAAACTCATCTCTACAGATGGATAAGTAAGATGGGTAAAATGGGTGGGTAAGCCTCCCTCTGCCAGGGGGTCAGCTGTTAGATAAACCAGATATTTTCATCTGATGAAACAAATCTGTGAAAAAGTAAACCTGGGTCATAGACCCCTTTTGAAAGGGAAGGAGAAAAGGTAGTGTTAAAGTTATACTTGTGCAAAGGAGGAAACTGCTACTTTTAGAATAATGAAAGATTCTGAAAAAGGATTAAGGCCTCCCAAGATACCAAGTCCATGCTACCTGGCCTGGTCTGATGGGACAAACCCTCATGTGGGAATCAAAAGGCCACCTTTGACATTATGTTTTGTCACTTCTAAAGGGTAAACTTGGGCAATTAATTTTTTTTTTTACACAATACTTTTATTTCTTTGTTTTTATGTGGTGCTGAGGATGGAACTCAGTGCCTTTCCCATGCTAGGCAAGTGCTCTACCCCAGCCCTTGGGCAATTCATTTGCTTTTTGCAATGGTTAAGGTAGTTAACTGATGTGACCAATAACCCCCAAATCTTAGTGGCTTAATTTCAGTAGAAGTCAATATTTCACTCACAGAACAGTTTAATGCAGGTATTTAGTTGAGGGCTTTCCACAAGGTGATAGACACCCAATAACTATCTGTCCTGTGGCTCTGCTCACTACTGCAGGCTTTGGAATTTTCTACCAGATCCTCTGTATTTTAATCAGCAGATGGGAGAAGAGGCAGGGAGCATGCAGGATTATGTGGAAGCTTTTATGGGCCAGATCTGGAAGTGGCATTTATCATTTCTACCACATACTGCTGGACAAAACATCATATGCCCACATCTGACTGCTGGGGAGGCTGGGAAGTGTCAAGCTATGCACACAGGAGGTGAGAGGAAATGGTTTGATAAACAACCAATCAATCTTTGCCATGCAATGTTTGAAATTTTGTTTCCCAATTTATAAGTAGGGCAAAGGGCCTCTACTTTGTCATATAAATTGGCATGATAAAAAATAGGAAAATAGATTATGAGAAAGCTTTAAATATGTAGTGAATATGCACTTATTATAGTGTGTTTCTAGCTTAACCTAGAATTAACTTCATGAATACTGGCTCTATTACTCTTAAACAATAAAGTTCTCTATTGTGGAACAAACCTATTTGAGTTATATGACAATTGTCTGAATAATGGTGGAATTGATTTCAATATGTGATGAAGATGAATTTGTCAATAAAGCCAATCCTTTAAGAACTTATAGAATGTGCACTTAGTCTCCTCCTTACCTTTGATTGGATGGAGGGTTCAGCCAGCATAGCTGGAGTGGTCAGTGCAGCCAGGACCAAGATTTGGCCTCCATGAACAGCATGTTTGGTGAGCCTGGGGCAGTGAAGGTGGCCTGTGTGGTTAGAAGTTTGATTATAAACAGGAAGACTGAATTAACAGGTAAAAGATTGGGATAATGGAAACTGTATGTCTCCTGGTTCTAGGAGTTATATATGTGAAAAGGGAATAAATACTGTAGTACAAGATGCAAATTGGGAATTAATTTGAGCTCATGTTTTTAATATAGATAAACAGATGTAGAAATGAGTATGTGTTTATGTTTATGTGTATGTGTGTGTATATATATGTGTGTGTATGTGTATGTGTGTGTGTGTGTATATATATATATATATATATATATATATATATAGCGCATAAATGAGGAAACTCACTTACGTGTCCTCTCTGAAAGACATGAGAAGCAGTAGCAGCAGACAAACCAAGCACCAGATATTGGTTTCTAAATATCATTTTACACACACACACACAAGAAAAGAAATCAGGACTGATCAGCCTAGAAATTATGAAGTGAATTTGGAATATCTTGTTATGCTAGAAAGTAAGGAAGTGCTCAGAGAATAATGGAAACATGAAAAAGGACTGAGAACCTAGCTTGAAGTTCACAGCCCATATCTGGGCAACTTAAGCATCAAAGTAATTTTAGTATTAGGTTGAAACCCATTGAATAAAATAGGAGTAGATGAATTTATGCTTATGTATGCATATAATATATGTATATACCTACTGTATCTATCTATCTATATGTGGAGAGAAGGAAGCCTTTATCTTATATTAGAATGTCAGTTGATAGGGGCTAGGGTTGTGGCTCAGTGGTAGAGTGCTTGCCTAGCATGTGTGAGGCCCTGGGTTCAATTCTCAGCACCACATATAAATAAATAAAATAAAGGTCCATCGAAATATATATATATATATATATATATATATATATATATATATATTTAAAAAATAATGTCAATTGATAAATATATTACAAAGGATAAAATTAGAAAATTTGCCATTTGGTAACCATCATAGTAATAAATGATTTAGGCAAAAACCATCAAGGTATTTTAAAACTAGCAGAGAAGGTTTGATGAGGAATATGATATTTACACAATCTCAAACATCTCCCCACAAATAGTCATTAATTGATGAGCACATAATACTTCTTAATTGACTTTACAATGGAAAAACTTGGCTGACATCATCTTAACCGAGTGATAAAAGTTAACATCCTAGGTAACAAGACAAACCAACATTGTGTACCCCATGTTGAGGTGAAATGAGAACACAGCACACTTCTGTAGTATTCACAACAAGATGCATACCCAAATTCAAGTAACTGCCAAACTGAAATTGAGGGACATTCTACCAAGTAACAAAGTGAAGTGTTCTTCAAAAATATTAAGAACAGGAAAGACTGAGGAAGTGTTCCAGATTGAAGGAGACTAAAAAGACAAAACAACACATGATCCTGGATTGAATCTTGAACTTACACACAATATTATTAGAATAAGCAGTGAAATTCAAATGGAGTCTCCAGATTTGATGGTTGTTCTGTGTTAAGGTTAGTTTCTGATTATGATGTCCTGCTGGGGTTCTGTAGGAGAATTGTCTTTGTTTTTAGTAAATACACACTGAAGTACAAAGGGGTAATAGGGCATTGTGTCTACAATTTACTCTCCAGTGGATAAGAAATTACATAAATATTTATAAACAAGAGGGAGGGAGGGAAGTAGAGAGAGAGAGAGAGCGAAGGAGAGAGAGAAGACATAACTGGGCAAGTTATGTTGCCAAATTTCAACATAAAACAAATTGAGAAACTGGATGAAAGGTATTCAGGAGTTCTTTGCAACTTTTCTATAAATGTGAAATTATTTTTTAAAAATTACAAACAAGTTGGTGGAACAGAATGCTTGCACCTTCCAACTCTGGCAGGAGAGATGCTTGGTAAGAACTAGGAGTTACCAAGAGGTGAGAAGGAGCAAAATGTCAGAGAGTGATCAGGGTTCAGAATAAATGACTTAGTTTGGCTTCTGATTTTGTCACCTACCAGTTGGATGATCTGGAAGAAGTCACTTTGACTCTCTAGGCCTCAGGTAATAGTACTGATCTCACAAAAGTGCCATGTGGTTTAAATAATGATAATAATATTAGTGATAATAAAAATAATATATGCGACAGAGCTTTGTAAGTCATAAAGCATAGCAGCAAATGTAAATCATAGTACTACCTTCTTTCTCCCAGAAAACCACAACTAATGAATATAAAACTGTCCCTTAGTCCCCGTATCTCTTTCAGTTCTTTGTCTGGTTACCACCTTAATGATGTTATTCTCAGAGAAACAAACTGTATCATGGACTGAGAAATGAGAAAGCCCAGCACCTAGAAAGGCTTGCCATGGTGCATGTGTCTATGTCTGTGTGTGCATATGTGTGTGCACATGTCTTAGAAGCATAGGTTTCCAGCGCTTCCTCTGTGAGCAGAGATCCTGTGGGGACTGACGCATGCTGTTATAGATTCATAAACATCTGCTCATATGGCCTGGGTAGTCCCTTCTAGAAGGAAAGCCCCTTGCTTCTGTCACTCTGACAAAAATACTTGTGTACACAATGTTATGATGCAAACCATTCTCTAGCAACTTGGAAAGCAGGGTCCTAACACCACACGCTGCAGATGAGCTGACAGACAGCAGTGTGGGGTAATGAAAACCGTCATTATGGTTTGAACACTTTCCAGAGCCTTTCACGCGCATTCCCTCCAGTGAGCCTTAGAGCAACGGCAACCTGGGAGGCAAATATCGCTCTTAGCATTCTTCACAGATCAAGACTTGTCCTGATCAGATCTGGAACTTGCCACAGTCTACAGGGATAATAAATGGCACCCAAGGGACATACCCTCAAGACTTTAACAATGCCCCTCTGCACCACATTTTGTTATCTCTCTCTCTCCTTTTCCAGGGCCCCTTTCCTGCCATGCTGGTTCTGTTTCTTATGTTCTTGGCTTCTCAGGGCTCCCCCTTCTTGCCACAATGACCCCACCCCCAGATATCTGGTCCCAAAGCATTCTATGCTAAGGTTTCTACTCCAGGTTGTCTGGCAACCTCCTCCCCACGTTCCAGCTAGAACCAGGGGGTTTGCTTCTTAGTCCCTGCTGCTTAAGGCTGTCACTCCCTGTTCTGGAGCCAAGAGAAGAAAATGAGGATGAGGCTGCCCTGCCAATGGCCTCAGGAAGCAGGCCCCAGGGACTCACTTATGTGCCCTCCCTGATTCCCAGGCCAGCTGCCATGTTATCTTCTATCCCATGGAGAGCCTCCCTTTCCTCCTAATGCCAGCAGAAGGAACAATACTGCATTTCTATTTCATTCCATCCCTGTGCATCAGGCTAGATGAAGTTCCAGAAATACCAGGTACCCATTAAGCTTCTTCTGTCCTGAGCACCACTTGGACCTAGACAGAGAGATGGCTCCACGTCAGACACAGCAGAGCCCAGTGGTCTCTGCTCCGTGCTTGAGTAGTAGCTGCTCAGGGGTCTAATCTAACAGAGTCTTACCTGAGAAGGGGCAACTCAGGAGGCAATGGTGTGTCCAATGTGCTTCTGACTCATCCCAGGTCCCTTCTCTGTTCTGAGAGCCCTGAGAAAGAGGTTGGCTCATTGTGGCAGATCTTAGATATAAGAACCTGTGGTGAATGGACCAACACTGACCACCTGGAAACTGGGAACCCTGATCTCCAGTCTGCCTCTGCGAATCCTTGAGCAAAAAACCTTACCTCCACATACATAAGACATAAACGTTAAGGGCCCTTCTGCCTCTGGGCGCTTCTAGTTATCTTGGTCTGCTGGCTTTTCAGGGCTGGAGCTGGGTCCTATTGGATCTCAAGTCTAGAATTCAGGTCTCTTATTTCTGAGCTTTATTCACTGCTGATTCTGGAATGGAGGACTCTGTAGGAATTTGGGGGAGCAGAGGGCACTCTGCCCAACGTGGCCTCTGTTCAGTGGGGTAGAGATATGGCACAGGAACCCAGCAGCTGAAGCCATCATTGCTCTGGTGACTGTTGTTTACCCTGGTGGTCCTGAGGTAGCATGGGAAGAAGCCCAGCAGGCCTACTGCTTTCTTGGAGAGCAAAGCCTCCATCTGTGGCCTGAGGACGGACCTGTGCCCCAGGGACCTCAGGGCTATATTAAAACTCAATTCAGAGATTAGGAGAGAGGAACAGAGAAAACTGAAATGTGCACTTGCTAGCAGAGTCAGCCAGGCATGGCAGAATTTAAAGCTTATTAGAACTGGCTATCTCCCTCCTTAAAATGAGGAATGTAGCTTGTGATATTTTGGAGGTCCCTTCCAGCTTTGACACTTAAGTAAAAATGTAGTTTATTACTTAATGGACTCCCCTCTGACAGTGGGACTTAGGGGGTGAGGCAGGTGGATGTCTTCCTTGGGTTCTGCCCAGCTGAGTATCTGCTGGCCCAGGTCAGAGAAAGGAATAAGGAGAAAGTGAGAACCATTGTCTTTCGCCTCCTTCCTTCCAGCACCTCTATTCCCTGAGGGTCAGAGGATCCCCTGCCAACTCTCCACCCCACAGGAAATCAAACCCAGCTGAACCCAGGGGCACAGAGAGGTGGCCCTGGGCCAAGAGAAGCAGCTGCCTTAGGTGTCATCTTGCTGTGGGGGTGGAGAGGAGCTGGACTTTTAAGGTCTCCTCTGAGACCAGGGTAGGTAATCCGAGCCTTTTCTGCCCTTCTTGATCCCCTGTGAGAGAAGTCTCTAGGGTCCCCTGTGAGCCAGGTCAGTGTCAGCCTAGAGGCCATCTCTCTAAGCTCCAGGACAGGAAGGGTTGAGGTTTCATGTATGAACTCCAAGGAGCTTGGCCAGTGCTGCAGCCGCAGCCCTGGAGAGAAACACAGCCCAGAGTGCCAGAGGAGACAGCCACCAGGCACTTCCCCCACAGACAGACTGGGTATTGATCCTGCTTGCTCGCTCCCTCCCTCTCTCCACTTCATGGCGCAGCTAATGGCCTGGAAAAGACTGGCCAGCTGTTCCCCAGCTGTGACATAATGAGCCCAGGGACGATCAATGCCGTTCCGGTCTCTAATTAGGCTGGGGAGCTGGCTGGGGTGAGCATGTAGCCTGTTTCCTGAGGGCGCCACTTCCACTCCAGTCCCCAGCTGCTGTCTGCTGGCAGCCACCTGGGCCCACACATCTGCGCCCTGGAGGAGTGGGCAGGGCCCTGGAGTGACCTTTGGGAGCTTTTCTGGCCCAGAGCTCCTTCTCCAGCAGCAGAAGTCAGTACTCCAGAACCATGCTGCGGGGAGAACCTGACCTGAATATGAAGCCCCCCCATCCCCTGCAGCTTGTTGGCACACCCCTCTCTCTGTCACTGTACAATGGCCTTCAATTCTGACCCTCCAGTTTCCTTCACTTGAGGCCTTGCCCAGGACCCTCCACACCTTAGGTCCTGGATACCCAAGCCCCAGACTGCAAGGAAGAGACTGGAGGCAAGTTTGGCTGCTAGCCCAGCCTCCCTCTGCTATTTATACCCTCAGTCCAGGGAGGGATGGATCAGCTTCTCTGTGTACTCACTGCAGAGGAGGAAGTGAGGGTGGAGAGAGAGATGGCAAGCGGAAGGTGTACATTGAGGCAGACTCAGAGCGGTGGGGGAGCAGGGGCCCATGGCCAAGAGGCTCCAAGACTTGGAGAGTTCTGAGAACAGGATACAGAAAGCAAAGGAGGGAGAGAGATCACAGGAGGGAAACCAAATAAGAGGCAAAAAAAGGGAGAAAATGGGGCATCAAGGAAGAAAGAGGAGATGAGATAAAAGAACGAGGACACACCCTATGCTTGGAGGGTCAGGCCCCAGGTGCCGGATCAGATGCCATATCAGGGAAGCCGAGGTGATGGGTAGACAATGTCCAAAGGCCTGCTGTGAAATTACAGGAGTTGGGAGGGAATGATTGGGTCAGAGAGGAACAAGAAGCAGCTGTAAGGGCATGAACAGAGGCAGATCTGAGGAGATGGAGACGAGCAGGGCAATCCAGAAATGGAAAGGCCAGACAGGCACCTACCCTGGAATTGAGGCTGCAGGCTCCACTCCTTGGAGGCGAGATTTTGTCAGGGAGCTGGGATGAGGAGTCAGAGCAATTTGGGGAGTAGAAGAGACTACTGGGGAGTCTGGGAGTTAAGGAGACCTGGGAGGGAAGGAGTCTAGGCTTTCCTCCTGATTCTACTGCAGTGCAACCCAATAAGATCCCGTGGCTTTTGGGGTAATCTGGGCTGGCAAGGGGACATTCTTCACCCAGGCTCCAGGTCTTCTGCCCAGTCAAATGCAAACCAATCAGATAGAGCTTGTCAGAGGGGTCTTTCTAGTATCCAGCCAAACCTAGTCATCCCTTTCTAGGTCCCTTCCCAGTCCTATCATTGCAATTTTTTCTGACAATAATTCCCAGAGAATGGCCTGGTTTGGAGAGATCAGAAGTATCCACAGACATTTCCTGCACCCTCCCACCTGCCTAGACCCTGAGCCTCTGAAGCTGTCAGGGCCCTGGAGAGAGAAGCCATGCAAGGACAGGAACTGCTGATTCAGACTTGAAATCCAGAGCAGAAAAGAACCTCAGAGAAGGTATGGAATCCTAGCTCAATCCCTCATTTGAAGTTGGGGATCAGTGAAGCTAAGAGAGGAGCCCCCAATGCACTACCCCCTTCACATGAGTGCAATCTGCACTGAATGCTCTGGGTTGCTTCTTGAACCCCAGTTGGCCAGATCTGCCTCATAACATCCTAGGAATAGGAGGGATTTTCTTTTGGGACCCCCCATGACTTTACTGCCTGCCCACCTTGCAGCTGAGACCACAACAGTGTAAAAAGATCAGGTCCCACAAGATGCAAGTCCCTAGGAAGGAGAAAGCAGGTGGGGGTTGGCAGGAAGAAGCCTGTTACTAGGATGCTGACTCTTCGCAGCTCTGTAGCAACACTGTCCTCTTGTGGCTATTGTCTGTTAGTGCAGCCTAGAGGTCCTGCAGTCTGGAGGCCCTGAGATGGAGCAGGTGGGTCCTCTTTCCTTCCCAGGTCCTCCCCATCCAGGGATTCCCTACTGGAGTATGAATTGATTTAGACCCTTGAGGGCTAGGCCCCTGGAGAGACAACTCACACATGCCATTCTAAGAGGGTCCCAGGAGGGTGGGTGAAGTTACCCCTTTGTGAGGGTTCACTCATGAAGCCATCTGTCCATCCCAAAGGAGCCCTTGAGAGCTCTGAGTCTGGGGGTATAGCCCTCCCTTGAACCAATGGGCATTAAAGTTGAATAGGGGGTCTTCCTGTCTTTAGCTGGGCCAGAGATCCAGGGAGAGTACTTTGGAGGGAAGAGGAACAGCTGGGAAAGGGACTACAAGGCCAATATCACAGAGCCCAGCAGTGTCCAAGGAGGGAAAAGTCAGGATGCCCTAGGGCTCAGCATAGACTGGCCTTCCTGAGGATGAGATGCTTAGGGACAGCTGTCCAGAGACGCCACCAGACTGAGAGTCTGAACTTTGTGGAGTGCAGCTCTTTGTTATCAGTACGAGCTAAGGAAGTTGAGCTTGAACTGCCATCTCAGGCTGGAATAACCAGCTGAGTGGTCCGGGGTGCCATGTTCCTGCAGATCAGGCTGGGTAGCTTCTAGGACACCACCAACCCACAGGAAGAATTTCCAGGTACTCAAGTTGCCACTCCACCCATCTCCACCTCCTCCCCACAAAATGGGCATGCAAGTCAGAGAGCCCCGCCTGGAAAAAGGAGTATAATTTGATCTCTGTATCTCCTCATCTCTGACCTGCCCTTCCCTCTGAGTTCACTCTGCCATACTTTCACATGCCTTAGCTCCTTCATGACTTATAAACTTTTGTGTTCTTCCTCTGGGCTTGAACAACAAGGAAAATTCCCAGTCTCTAGTTCAGTTCCTTGCTCTGGAACTTGTGGCTTCAGTAAACACAGAACAACCGACTCACAAAAACATAGGAGATGGACACATCTGTGGCACTGTGACTCTCTGCTCTAAACATTTTGCCATGCTGACTTTCCAGGCTGGCTTGCAAGGTCTTCCAACAGTCCCACAAAAAAGTTTTCTCAACCTTTCTGTGAGAAAACTTCTCTCCTATGCACAGATTATTTTTCAGTCAAACTGGACAACTCATAGTGCCTGATATTTCTTAAACTTGGCATTCTCCGTGATCTGGGCTACTCCCCTTCTTAGCCTCCACCTACTGCTCCCAGTTAATATCCCATACCAAAAAGGAATTTCTAATGTTCTATATATAGCAAGGAGGATGACTGTGGTTGACAACAATTAGTTGAATGGTTCAAAATAGTTAATAGAGAGGATTTTGAATGTTCCCAACATAAAGAAATGATAAAAATCTGAGATGATAGGCCAATTACCCCAAACTGATCATTACACACTATACATGTATCGAAATACCATACATTACCCCATAAATATGTACGGTTACTATGTGCCATTAAAAATACATATTAATAATAATTAACAAAATAAAATCTTACCCTTCTTTTAAGACCCCCCTCATGAAGACTTCCTAGACTTCCTGAAGGTTTCACTTTTTCCTTTGAATCTCCCCAGCAATATGAGTCTCCCTTGAAACTTATAACCTACTTTGATCCATCATACATTGTAAGCACCAAGAGAGAAAGGTTTGTATTCATTTAATCTCTGCTTCCCTTTCCCTCACTCCCTATACAGAGCTTTGCATGTAGCAGAGAATTGATAAATATTTCTGGACTTGAGCAAAATATAGTCTGTAGTTAGGACTGCTGGGAGCAGAAGGAGTGGGTGGGTGCCCCGAGGTTTCAGTAAACTATATGAGTGTGAGCAGAACAGGGAGGCGGGGACTTTGCACAGAGAGGTGATAGGGAGCCTGAACCCCTTCAGAATCACACCAGGGAGGAGAAGCATATTGCTGAAGAGCATGGAAAACTAGAGGGCCTTGGAGATGGGGGTGGCTTGAGGAAGGACACTAAGTATTGGAAGGGACCCCAGGTTACCCTGAGACAGGTCTGTGAAAACTTACAGGCAAAAAGAGGAGGAAGGTTTTTTTTGTTTTGTTTTGTTTTTTGTGTGCTGGGGATTGAACCTAGGGCCCTGTGCTTGTGAGACAGCACTCTACCAACTGAGCTATATCCCAAGCCTCAAAAGAGGGGATAGGAACCTGGAAGCTTGGGTTCTGGTCACACATCCTTTACTCTTTTTGTCAGGAGGGTACTGGGTATTGAACTCAGGGGCACTCGACCACTGAGCCACATCCCCAGCCCTATTTTGCTGTTGTTGTTGTTGTTTTGTTTAGAAACAGGGTCTCACTGAGTTGCTTAGCACCTCGCTTTTGCTGAGGCTGACTTTGAACTCACAATCCTCCTGCCTTAGCCTCCTGAGCCACTGGGATTACAGGTATGTGTGCACCACTGTGCCTGGCCACATCCTTTACTCTTGAGCTGTGCATTCAGGACAAGTTATTTCCTCTTCTGGACCTATTCATCTGTAAGATGAGGGGTTCGATGCCTGATCTCCTAGAACCCTTTCAGTGTTGCTTTTCTTACACTGGGGGTTTGGATGTGCCCCTCCCCAGGCCTCAAATGCAGGAATGACCCAAACCAGGTCCTGGACTGTTTTCTCAAGAAGTGGCTAGAACCTGATGCAGTGGGGAAGCAAGCAGGTGGCCTGGGTAAGCTGTGCCCTGGCTTGGAGGCTGTGGAGGTGAGTGGCTGGTGGAGACAACACTTCTAATTCAGAGCAAGTAGAAGTGCCAAGTTATCAGCCCCAGGGAATGATTTTCAGCAACCCCCCACCTTCACCCCTGCTTTCCTCTGCTGGGCTTCCTGTCCTCTCCCTTGTCCTAACCCCAGTCTGAATAAATGTAGATTCAAACCCTAGATTTACATTTACTCAACTGTGTGATTCTGAGAAAGTCACTTAACTTCTCTGAGCTTCAGTTTCTGTACCAGTCAATGGACTTATTTTATTGAAATTACTCATGTGAAATGCTCAGGACTGTGCCTACTGCTAGATCTCCCTTCCCAAATCTGGAAAAGAACAATTGGTACTTGTTGCCCCTGCGCCCCAGGGTAAATGGCGAATGCTGCTTTGTGGGGGCATGGGGTAGAGCATATGGAGGAACAGGTTAATGATGAGAAGGTTTAGTGGTCTTGCTCAAGCTGCCCCTGATTGCCAATGAGGGTGGCCACTCAACCTGCAAGTCTATTTATTGTTACTAAGGGCCCAGGAACTGTCTGGAACTTTCCTTTAGGGGTCCATGGTTGAGGCCTGGCTAATGGTTAGGAGGTGGGCGGCATGGCCTGGTCTGCACATGTGCACTGTGGATGTTCCTGCCACTCTTTTGAGCCTGGTTCATCCAAGGCCCCCAGTTTCTAATCTGGTTGGGAAGGATTTATTTTTGGGTCCCTGTAACCTAGCAATGGGCTCACATGACCAGTGGCAGCTGCCGGCTGAATATACTGTTGGATCTCGGCTCCTGGCAGGGGGTGTGGGCCAGACTGTGGGGGAATAAAGAGAATGGAAAGGCTCTCACCTCAGTCTTCCTGCACCCCCCTCCTAGTGCCTCAGCCTGGCCCCCAGATGAGGACAGGGGAAGGTGGGTGCCTGAGGAGCAGGCCCCATGGTGCCGAGCTGTAGTGGAGAGGCCCCAGCTGTGAGCCTACTTCCTGGGTGGGAGAGTTGGCTGTCCACATGGATGGAAGTGGGTGCTGAAGGGACACAACGCTTGCCTCCTGGGGATGAGGCCAGACTGGGGAGTGCTCTGTATTTTGGGATCTCAGGGGCTTCCCTGGTTGCTACTGGAATCCCAACATCTTGCTTCTTCCCTTTGTTTCTTGATAAATTGTTAATATTCCTGGGAGAGAGAACACATTAAGCTGCTATCATTACCAACGGATTTATCAACCTCTTTCCTCAGAGCAGGTTTTGACAGAAGGCAGAGAGAAAACAGAGGGAAGACAGTGGTTACCTCTAAGCAGAGGGGCTACAGGGAAGGAGCTATGGGCTCATAGAAAACATTCAATATTTAATAAATGGATACATGGATGAAAGGTAAACTTGGTCAGTTGCAGTATTTCATGTTGGCAGGAAAGGGTGGGTGGAGTGAACAGAACACTGTCAAGAGGGGCTTGTGGGCAAGGGTGGGATAGAGTTGTTTCAAGAAGCAAGTCTAGGATGGACAGACCAGTCCTCAGCACCAAGGGCTTCCCCATGACACGGGGAGAAGGGGTCCTGGTCTTCATCCTATACCAGGGAACCTGGGCGTATGTGGTGGACCATGGATCTATGACATGTTTTGAGGGACCTCACCCAGTTTTTCTACCGTGGTTTTCTCATTCCCTTCATTGTGCTAAGCTCTAAAAGGAGGGATTAGCCTGGTTGTGATGGTTGGGTGATGTGAGCTACTCCAAACCCTGATTGAGATAATCTAGTGACGTATAGCATAAGAAGTACCTCCCCAGACTGGGCCCTCAGGAAGTAGCATTAACCTGCATGCCTGTAACCCCAGGGACTCAGGAGGCTGAAGCATGAGGATCACAAGTTTAAGGCTAGCTTTTGCAATTTAGCAAGACCTTGTCTCAGAATAAAAAATAAAAGGGCTGAGGATGTAGCTCAGTAGGAAAACACCCCTGGGTTCAATCCCCAGTACCAAAAAAGCAAGCAAGCAAGAAAGAAAGACAACAACAACAACTAGCACTATCATCATCATCATTGTTATTAGTAGTAGTATCAGTGGCCACTGAGGCTTGGCCAGACAGTTCTCTCCATGCCTACCCACTTCTCTTTGTCTAACTCTCTCCTCTGAACCAAGATGGTTTCTGACATCCAGGAGGAGCTCTAGGACCCACCACCTCTTTGGTACCTCCTTCCTCAATAGCTCTCTGGGAGAGGCCTCATGACCTTGGCTGTTGGCCACTACACCATCTGTTTGGCCAGCCATGGCTACCATACTATCTCCACCAACCCTGAGCAGCAGCCGTGATAGGGTGGGGAACCCTATCACCCTACTAGATAAGCTGGGGAGTGACAAATTTTGCCCATCTTATAGGTAGGAAAACTAATGCACAGCTGCCAACTCGCAGGTTTTCCAACCAACCAGTAGAGCAGAGCCAAACTAAAACAAAGTTTTCTGACCAAAGTTTTCTGCTTTTTCTATAACCCCATTCCAAAGAGCCTTGTTTGCTCAGATTCTCCCTGAACCTCTTGGAAGAGGGCCACACCAGCCTGGGCTTCTACCTGGTGTGTCATGTCAGGACTCCATGGAGGTTATGGGGAGGGAACAAACACTTTGATTTCAAACAGACCTGAGTTTGAATATTGACTCTGGCCATATTTGTGGAAAGTCACCTCACCTCTGGTACCTATAAAACAAGATGAGTGTGGGGGTTGAAAATGCTGTACTTTAAAGGACTGACTTTCATAAGAGCTCAAGAAATGGTAACTAAGTATAGCAGAAAATGGTTCTGTGAGCTCTGAGCTGGCCAGTGGCCTCTTTGTTGTTGAACAGGGGCCTGGGCAGCCACCCTTCCCTTCTGAATTTGCTGGGTAGTTCGCTATTCTTATGACTTGAGTTGGGTTTAGTAAATAGTTCTAGAATTCATGTTCTTCCTTTTTAGAGACAGAAGGAGTTCCTGGTGGGCAAGCATAAGGTTACAAGGCTCTGGAGTCAGTAGCATGTCTGAATTTTCTGCACAGGCTTATGGCTCTGCCAGGTGGAACTGTGTGATTTTGAGCAGTCTCTTTATCTCAGGAATGTGGATGCTTTGGTTTGTAGAATGCCTGACAGCTCTTGCTGTGTCAGAATCCGACCCTTGCTATCAGTCATGTACCTGAGAAGCTGTAGTTTTCTTCATAGTTAGTGGGAGGTCATGCCCCTATCTCATCTCTAAAGCCCATCACATGGATAGTGACGCTCCATGGATGATGTTCCTCCAAGCCTATAAACTAGACCAATCTGATCCTTTCTGAATACCTGGCCCCCACTCTGCCTCTAGAGAGCAGTGTTGTTAAGGTGCATTCTCAGAGAAATGTTAGATCCCCCTATCTCCACCAATCTTACAGCTCCACTCCAAATAAGCATACAATCTAGGAACATAATAATGTGCTTTTTTTCGGGTATGTGTGTTGGGGCAAATGTAGGGTTAACACAAAGCCTTCAGCTCCTCTTTGAACCTGACTGCTACCCTTCAATCTGTCTACTGTATACACTTGGCATGTTCCAAAGGATTAAACCTTGGGCCATTCCCTGGAGCCTCCCCTTCCCTGTCCTAACCTTGGAGTCCTATGCATGCACTAACCTACCTGCTAAAAAGCACATTGGTCCCGATGTCATACAGAACCATGAGATGACAAGGCTGTCAGGAACCTCAGGGATCATCTATCCTATAATCACTTTGAACAGATAACAAACAAAGTCCAAAACTGGAAATGATTTGCCTAAGGTCATACAGCCAGTGAGTGCCGTAGCCAGTGAGTACCATAGCCAGGCCTTGAACCTGAATTTCTTGACTCCAAATGCTCTCTTTACTTCAGGAAGCTCTCTCCTGCCTGTCATCGCCTGGTCCCATGAAACTTTTAAGAAGCAGTCCAGCAACCTGAGAGAAGTGAGAAGCACTGGGCTCACTCCAGAGCACTTCACCTGAGGCACTGATGCCCAGCTGTTTGCTTCAGAAGTGGCTCCAAGGGGCTGGGTGGGAAGCAGGAGGCCATTAGGACCCAGAAGCATTTCGAGCATCCTGCTCTGCCGGCTGCCTCTCACGCTCACTGCAGTGGTTCAGGCTTCAGCAGCCTTGGAGAAGCATCAGCTGAGAGGAGCTATCACATGGGAGCCGGGAGCTGCTCAGCAAAGGTAGGAGTTGCCGACTAGGCCAGGAATGGGCCAGACCCAGGGCCTGGTGGTGAGTGCTGCAGCACCCTACGGAAGGGTAGCATTCAAAGGACTAGCTCATCTTACCCTATGGTGGGCAGTTTTGTTAGGGGATGGGCTCCCAGGTATCCCACAGGCAGTAATAGGGTGTTGGCATCTCTGGAGCCTAGAGATGGGGGTTTGATGATCTCCTGCTGGTGGGGGTAGCCACATTCTGCAACAGACAGCATTCTCCATCTGTCTTGTTCCATGTCATAGAGATGGGCTCCCCACATCTTAGGAATTGGTTCTTTGGCATCTAGGCTGATGGGCAACTGTGCCCTGGGTGTGGGCAACTCTGCTTGGGAGAGGTGTTGAAGCTTCCTAGAAATCTCCCCTGGCTCAGGAGGGGTATGAGCTTGCCTGAAGGAAGACTGGGCTCCGATCCTTGGGAAGGAAGCTCCGTATCTGAGAAACAGGTACATATGAATCTCAACAGCACTTCTGTGGCCTTGGGCTGGGCACTTGTGTGCATCCTGCGTCCTGAAACAAGGGTATTTGTTACTTGACTATGCCCCTGCTACAGGCCAGACCTCAGTCCCTATGGTGGCCAAATCTTCCAGGAACTAAGAGGTCCTGGAGGTGAGGTGGGTGGTGTTGGAAGGAAGCAGTGGGAGGATGAAAGCATCTGTTGGGGTAGAAGGCATGATGACATGAACTGGGAGTGGAGCAAGGCTCCCTGGACTACCCCTATAAAAGCATTACACCAAGGCCCAGCCCTCTATAAGGCAGATGGTCAGAGGGAGTGTCCAGTTGCCAGGTATATTGGTCTGTCTGTTAGAAGTTAAATAGGATTCCTGGAGTTTGGGAGTCATTGTGGAAATACTGGCAAGACTGAAGGGACTCTGAGAAATGTCCAATGCTTGTTACCTAGGGCTCCATCATGGCTGTATGCATCCCTCCACATCCACATGGAAACCATGTCTGCCTCTCTCATTCTGGGACCCTGGCTGAGCCTTGCTAGATTAGACTCTTGCATGCAATCCACCCATGGTGGATCTTTCTTCTATTAGTTACCATGGACTCAGAGTCATGTCTTCTGGGTGCCTCATAGGTAGAAGAGATGGGTAAATTGTGGCATAAGAGGCAAGGATGCTTCCTCTAGTATTTCTGGTGTTTTTCCTGGTAGACCATCTTAAGAGAAGCTGACATCTCCACTTTTCTGCCCTCTCTTCATGTTCTCTGCAGACCCTGAGTCTATGTGGCCTTCTCAACTGTGAAATGAGCTTTCTGCTATCTCTGGAGAGAGGCATGTCTCTAGGCAGATGTCCAAAGTTAGGGCAGTCTTGAATCCAAGAGCCTGGGTTATCCTTTCCAAAAAAGAGTCCCCTGGCTGGCACACAGATGACTGACAGAATATTCTTGGAGTTTGTACTAGGAGGTAGGGATTCACTTTGAGTCAATTTGAGTCTGATTCAGTTCACAAAATTGCATTGAGCACCTATTGCACAGCATGTTAGAAACTGGATTAGTGTGAGAGTCATGGTAACACCAAAACCCATGATTATTTTAAGATGATAACTGGAGAAGAGTGGGCCCTGGAGGCCACATTGTCTTATTCATAGAAGTCATGAAGATGGTAAGTTTAAAACTTAGCAACCACCAGGCCCTCTGTATCAGGGAACTCACAGAGTAATCAAATGTTATCATGTGCAGGATTTGGAGGTCATCTAGTCCCAGCCTCCCATATTACATATGAGGAAACTGTAGCCCAGGAAATTTTTAACTTGTCTACAGAAAGACCATCTGATTGGGCATGCTGCAGTTTGCCTCTAGGTTGCATAAGTCATCATACTATATTGAGGGAATCTGCACTGCAAGAATGATATGTGTAAATGAAAAAATTTTAATTACATTGGGCAACCCATTTCAATTATATGAAAACTCAACATGGATAATGACACACATAAAAAAGATGTGATATTGACATTTGATAAGGAGAAATGAGAGATACTAGTTTCTTCCAGTCTCTTTGTCTGCTTTATGCTCACCATTTCATGATCATGCTGCTATCTGGGCATCTTCACCTCATGCCTACTCCAGCACCTACTCCTAGTCCTTGTTCTGTGACCGTGGTGACAGTCCAGAACCAAGAAACCCTTGGGCCAGGGATCCTCAGAGGGTCAGTCCAATGACAAGATATGGGAAGCTGGGAAAGTGAGAAGCAGCTCTTCTCCACCCACAGTGGCACAGTGGCCTTGAGAAGCTAGAGTAGGTAGAGAAGGGCAGCTTTCAAGTGAACCAGTTTCCTTCCAGCTGGGACATTCTATTTTCACTGTTTCTTTTCAACATTCCCAAAGTGATAGCTCTTTGTCTTGGAAGTGGTGATGTCAGAAGAGACAAAGGTAGAAGAGATGGGTAAATTGTGGCATAAGAGGCAAGGATGTCACACTTTTCAGGTGACAGCCCTATAGCAGTGAGAGACATTTTTTAGAGATAGTTCATATTCAACAATCGCTAGAATCCTACTGTATTTCAGTTGGTGTAAAGGGCATCTTCATGCACATCAGGGCACCAGACTGACCAGGTAGGTACCAAGACCTGGCCATTTACTAGCTGTGTGACCTTGGGTAAATGCCTTAACATCTCTAGCCTCAGGTTTATTCCTGGAAAAATGGAGATAAGAATACTATTCGTTTTATAAGGTTGTCTGAGGACTAAAGTGAGTTAATATTCATCGAGAGCTTAGAACAGGGTTGGACATGTGGGAAGCCTGTGATTAGAACTGTGGTTAATGAATCTCGCTGGGCCTGTAAACACAGTTGTGAAGTAGGTACTATTCCCTTCATTTTACAGATACCTTTATGAGGAAACGAGTCCAGAAGAGTTGCAGAGTTAGTAATGCCCAGACCTGGAACTGGAAGCCTAACCTTATGCTCCTTCTACTCCCTATTTGGAGATCAGAAATCGGGAAATTCACATAAGCAGCCCTAAAACTGCGCACTGTTCCAGAACTCAGCAGGACCTGGGAAAGGCAGACAGAGGATTCAGAATCTCTGGATAACAGCTCTTGAAAGGGGAGAAGGGTATGGAGAATGGAGGAAGGAAAGTGGAAAAGAAAGAGCCAGAGGCCACTCAGGAGGGGGAGTGCTATTGAGTGGTCAAGGCTTCATCTCTCTCATGTCTCCTGCGTCTTCCCAGTTGTCAAGGCCAACCTGGGAGCCACCTCCTGCCAGAACAGGGATAGGAATTCCTAAGACTGCAGCTGCCTGGCCTAGTGCTCTGGACACAGAGCAATCCAACTTTGAAGGCTGGTGATAAGAGGCTCCAGCAGGAGCTCCACTTACTCACAATATTGGAAAGCCTGAGTCTGGGCTCACCATCCCAGGGTCGTGAACTAGAATGGGGGATGGGCCTGTGACAGGAGGTGCCCTGGGTGTCCTCTTTCGGCCCCATGGAGTCCTCGCCCATCCCTCAGTCATCTGGGAACTCTTCCACTTTGGGGAGGATCCCTCAAACTCCAGGTCCCTCTACTGCCAGTGGGGTCCCAGAGGTGGGACTGAGGGATGTAGCTTCAGAATCTGTGGCCCTCTTCTTCATGCTCCTGCTGGACTTGACTGCTGTGGCTGGCAATGCTGCCGTGATGGCCGTTATCGCCAAGACACCCGCCCTCCGAAAATTTGTATTTGTCTTCCACCTCTGCCTGGTGGACCTGCTAGCTGCCCTGACCCTCATGCCCCTGGCCATGCTCTCCAGCTCCGCCCTCTTTGACCATGCCCTCTTCGGGGAGGTGGCCTGCCGCCTCTATTTGTTCCTGAGTGTATGCTTTGTCAGCCTGGCCATCCTCTCTGTGTCCGCCATCAATGTGGAGCGCTACTATTATGTGGTCCACCCCATGCGCTATGAGGTGCGCATGACACTGGGGCTTGTGGCCTCAGTGTTGGTGGGTGTATGGGTGAAGGCCCTGGCCATGGCTTCTGTGCCAGTGTTGGGAAGGGTCTCCTGGGAAGAAGGAGGTCCCAATGTACCCCCAGGCTGTTCACTCCAATGGAGCCACAGTGCCTACTGCCAGCTTTTTGTGGTGGTCTTTGCTGTCCTTTACTTCTTGTTACCCCTGCTCCTCATCCTTGTGGTCTACTGCAGCATGTTCCGAGTGGCTCGTGTGGCTGCGATGCAGCATGGGCCACTGCCCACGTGGATGGAGACACCCCGGCAACGCTCTGAGTCTCTCAGCAGCCGCTCCACTATGGTCACCAGCTCGGGGGCACCCCAGACCACTCCACACCGGACGTTTGGGGGAGGGAAAGCAGCAGTGGTCCTCCTGGCTGTGGGGGGTCAGTTCCTGCTCTGTTGGTTGCCCTACTTCTCTTTCCACCTCTACGTTGCCCTGAGTGCTCAGCCTATTTCAACCGGGCAGGTGGAGAGTGTGGTGACCTGGATTGGCTACTTTTGCTTCACTTCCAACCCTTTCTTCTATGGGTGTCTCAACCGGCAGATCCGGGGGGAGCTCAGCAAGCAGTTTGTCTGCTTCTTCAAGCCAGCTCCAGAGGAGGAGCTAAGGCTGCCTAGCCGGGAGGGCTCCATTGAGGAGAACTTCCTGCAGTTCCTTCAAGGGACAGGCTGTCCCTCTGAGAACTGGGTTTCCCGGCCCCCACCCAGCCCTAAGCAGGATCCACCTGCTGTTGACTTCCGAATCCCAGGCCAGATAGCTGAAGAGACCTCTGAGTTTCTGGAGCAGCAACTCACTAGTGACATCATCATGTCGGACAACTACCTCCACCCTGCCCCCTCACCCCGGCTGGAGTCATGATGGGACGCTGGACACTTGGAGGGAGATGGGGCTGGAGGCCAGTTATGATTGCAGAGACCGCCTTGTGGGACCACCTTTTTCCCAGCTGGGCTGCGACTGGGGTCTCCGCACAGTTTTTGCTTAGTGTTTCCTGGGTCGAAACCAGAGCCAACAGGAGGGATATGTGGCAAAAGTCATGGACTTGGCTGTGATCTTTGACTACTGGGGGAGGGAACCTGGGTATGGTGAGACAATGACGAGAGAAAAGGGTCACAAAGGTGAGGTGAAGCTTCTCAACCAGTGAACTTTCCATGCCTCAGGAAACAGGGAAACTATAGGTTTAAGAGCTGGAGGATCAGGGTAGCAGGGAAGGTTGGGAGTTATTCTGGGGACCACTGAGGATATTTTGCCTTTCAATGTAATTGTCCAAGGCAGTAATTTCACCCAAGCAAAGGTAAGAAAATAACCTGTGTCTCATTCTCTACTAGGTTTAAAAAGACTGAAACTTCAATTAAGGGTCATGAGTTAATAGATGATTTTGTAGTTTTATACTTGAAGTTTCCTTAACACAAGAGGAAAAACAGGGTACTTTCCCCACAGGGTTTAGCCAGGAACAAGGGGAAACAGCAATTAGGGTACATGGAATAGAAGACAGGAAAGGTTACTGCAGCTCTTTCTCCCATTCTTCAGGAAAAGCCCTTCTGATTTTTCTGCCTTTCTCTTGCATGTAGAAGATCCAGCATGGGGACTGATCTCAGCAGAGATAATAAGACAGGCTTTTTCTCCCTATCTTTTCAGATGAATAACTAGAATGATTAAAGTTTGGATAGTTGAGGGTGGGGGTTAGCATTTGAATTAGTAAAGTGGCTGGATACAGACAGATCAAGTAAATTACCCTGATCAATAATACTGCAAATCTTCTCTTTCCAGGACTGGCCTCCCTGATCTCTCTCCTCATGGCAGTGACCCACCTCCAGCCCCCTGGACAATCGGGTACAAGAGACTAAGGTTGGGCATGGGAAGGGTGGGGTTTCCATGGTCCATTAAATGCTTTCCTACTCTCATTCATCGCTCTCAAAATTAGCTTCAGTAACAAAGACTTAAATCTCTTTCTTATTTGCAGCCCTGGGTTGGAGAGAGGGCACATGAGTTGGGCTGAGTTATTTACTGATTGAGACTGTAGGAACTGTGTTGATTGGCTTTGGTGATAGTATTTGCAACAGAAAGGGAATAATTGCAAACTGGACAGGAATCTGGGACCACCTGTCTATCTCACTTCCCTCAGTTGAATCAGGTAACACTAAAGGGTCATGGCAGGGCCCAAGGGTGGTGTGGTCTATATTTGAACAAATTCTTGTCTTCTGAGCATCACAGGGAGAAAATGGCTTGGTGGGAGTGGGGCTGTCTCCCCTTTGAAGAGCCAATAAATAATTTTATGATAAAAATTATACTGATACCAACATTGACTCCTTCAGTTCAATTCAGTACATAATAGTTTTAACATCCATTATGTCCTGGGACCCACACAGAGAATGTGTGCGCCCCTGCCTTCAAGGAGCTAATAATCAGATACTTTGTATCTTTACAGAGCATTTGAATCTAATAAAGCATTATAAAATATTTCTAAAATATGCTTGAGAAATATGTTAGAGACTATATCCACAGTTCTAATTTCTGAGAGTTCATTGCAGTAATACATAGAGGTTTCCTGCAGATTATGGAAAGTGTGGGAGTTGTAAATGAAATGAAACTGGGCAAACATAGATTTTCCCCTTTTGAACTAGAAAAATTTGCAGGTTTCTGTCTTCCTACCACTAGACTATCATTCTAGTACAGTGCCTATTACACTGAAGAAATCCCTTAGGAAAAAAATGTATATATAGCAAAGGAGTGTCCTTTGTGATTCAAAATCTGTTTACCTCTATTTCCTTTTAAGATAAAGTCATAGGAGGAATCTCCTTTCTAGATAGGGTAAAAACTTTTCAATCACTAATCATCTAGTAGATCTGAGGTATTGCCAGCAGATGGCAGTGTGATTCTGGTGGAAATAGGAAAGGCATATGAGGGGGGAGGGAGAAAAGGGAAGGCATTAAATATTGCTTGGCAGCCATTTTGTTAATTTATTTTGGCTTTTCTTTTGACATTGTCCTCCAACCCTTCCTTCACATACATCAAAGAAGAAAAGTTTTAAGTGCAAGGATCTCTCTAATTTAGGCTGGAATTACCTGACACTGTGAACTCACTGACATTTACTACAGAGTTTGACATAAATAGATTCATTTGCAATTTGTTTTTCCCTGTAGGAATGGATCATGAAGGAAATTAAAGAGTTTCTCTTTTATTATGATGAGAACTTTCCAACATTTTCTGCTATGACCAACTTCCAGGAGTTTTCTAGTCACCAGGATGGCTTGGTAAAATTCAGTGTGTAATCCTTAGCTCTGAAAGCTGTTCCTGGGTAAAATCTGACCTCCCTAATACACTGAAGAATCAGCAGGCTGAGGAAACCATTCTGTCAATTACTTTTTCTTACATTTTGGTGATATCCAGGTGACTTCCAATACTAAATGAAAACCTTAGGCCTTTTGTTGTATGATGTCCCCAGAGCAATATCTTCTAGGGGGCAATGTAGAAAAGGGGTTAATTTGTAGTCAGATCTACTTACTCACTGTTTGAACTTGGGAAAGCTGCTTAATTTCTCTGAGCCTATTTCCTCATCTGTAAAAATGGGGATCATTATAACCTACCTCACAGGGTTGTTGTGAGGATTAAGAGATGAGACATGGAAGCGCCTAGCCATAATTGGTAAATAGGTACTCAATAAATATTGGTTTTTCTTCCCTTTCCTCTGGCCCTTTTTCCCCAGAAGTGTTGATAATGGAAGATTATCACAAAAAGCTCATTTCATTCTAACATCAGTTAGAAGCGACTGGGGACTTTAAAAACTTTTAAGAATTAGCATAAGAGTTATGATGCATGAGGCTGTTTGAGGTGGTTCTAATTTTCTAATTAATGAATCATCATTATATAGACCTTTCTGTTGGGACCTTGTATTCTTTTAGATTCTTTATTCCCAACTGATTTTTAATCACAGGAAAAGATTTTAGGGGCTGCAAAGAAGTCCCTCTCCCTAGAATGTACCATGACAGTACCTGTGGGGCTGTCTGTCGGTAAAGCTAATTCAGAACCGGCGCCACAGTACTTTCTAAGGTTATCAGTGAAAAGGTATCAGTATGGGGCTTTCACAGATTTATTTTCAGGTGACAATAAAGCCGAGAGGCAATTTTTACCAGAACTTCCCTTTTGTGTGGTATCACAACAGAAAATTTTAGGAGATTAAGAGGATGCACTGGTTTGTTTCCGGGTGGGGCTGACTGGACAAACTACACACTTTTCAACTGGCCTTTTGTAAAGCCCACAGCAACTTAGTCGTAGTACCATAAGGACTAGAATATATTTTAAGAGCAGGAAGCAGTGGGCCAGAAGAGAAGGCTTGTCTTAAGTAGGATTGGTGTTACAGATCTCAGATATCAGGCATGGCAGGAGCTTATGCCGGGCAATTTGTTCTTACTCGATAGGTAAGACTGAAGCAACTTAGGCAGAAAAATGTCCAACACCTGGGCAAGTGCTCTGGGCCGCCAGAACAGAACCTGAGACCAAAGGGGTTTTATGCCCAGCGAGAATTTACCAGTAGAAATGGACATGTTGGCTGTGGGTTCTTATTTGAGAATCCCAACCCCCAGCCTCCAAACCCGCTGTGAGACCTCAGAAGAGCAAATGAAAAGGAGAACCCGGTTTTTATACATTTACCCAACAGGTAAGGGGGGGATTAAGGTTAGGAGATGCGCAGAACCTGACAGAACCTGACAGCTCCGCGGAACCCTCACCCTCCCGGGGACTTCCGCTTTCGGTCTCATCTCCTCTCTTAGAGCGGGAGTGGTTCAAGTGGTAACGGCCGCAGGGCGTCGCCGGAAGTGTCGTAAACGCCGGATATCCGGTTTCTCGGATCGCTAGTGAAGCTGACGGAGAGGGCCGCCGCCCAGCAGTAGACGCGCTGTCTGAGCCAGAGGAGAAACACTTTCAGCAGAGTGTGAGTGAGGCCTGGCCCTGTTCCCTCTCCCGCCGCCGCCATGGGCTGCACGTTGAGCGCCGAAGACAAGGCGGCGGTGGAGCGGAGCAAGATGATCGACCGCAATTTGCGGGAGGACGGGGAGAAAGCGGCCAAAGAAGTGAAGCTGCTACTACTCGGTGAGGGGCTGGGGGCGGGGTTGGAATGTGGTCGGGAGAGCCCGGCTTTTCCGAAGCCTGAGAAGGGTCTAGCCTGACCGGCGGAAAGTACCCCAAAGGGATCCGGAGGGCGTGCCGGGGTGTTGAAGTTGGTGGCTGAGGCCCGAGAAGGCGTGTTGAGGGGGTGGAGTTTGAGGTAGTAGGAATTAGGCTGGAGAGGGTGTAACTCCGGACTGGTATGGCTTTTAAGAGAGTTTGGGAATACGGAGTTTTGAGACTGTGTTAGGAATTTGTGAAAAGCTCGTAAAGGAAGAGCCTCTATTAGGGAAGGTTTTACATTGGGTTGGAGCGTGTTGGTAACTCCGAGGACGCGGAAGCGTATATGTTGGGTTTGTACAATGGTTTGGGAGTTTGAGCGTGGTGATACTTGATGACAGGATAAAGCTGCAAGGCTTGAATGTTTAAATGGAGAGGCTTGGACAGAATAGTCACATAAAGACCTTGTCATTTGTTAGAGTATTTTGAACTGTTATTAACGTGTTCAAACATGAAGGTATCTATGTGTTGAGATAAATGGTAAGTTCTTAGATATAAAGGAAAAGAGCTTGGGTGCAGAGGCAGTCTATGCTTTTTCCTACTTTTTTGTACCATTCGTATTCTCAAGATTTTATATCTCTTTTTGTAAAAGGAGGGGGATGGTATGAATTGAGGAAATTCAAAGAATGGCTTGAGTTTTGTGGCTATCTAGTGGACAATAGATTACACATTGGAAATTGCTGAATAGTTGCTATGGGTGGTGTGCAGTGGAATGGAGTTACTTTAGGATAAATTATGGAATTGGACATTTACTGTAAGACTAATAAACTTCTGGGGAGCTGGTTATCTCTTGTGTTCTCTTTAAAGGAAAAATACTGCCTTTAGGACTACTTCATGTTACCTGATATTCATTTTAACTGTTTTTATGTACCGTCAGATGCATTTTACTTACCATGATTTAGTTTTAAACTTTTATAAATCATATGAAGTACTCTGGTATTAACTTATCAATAAATCAAGCCATGTTTCTTCATTGTTAGTATTTTATAGGGGTCTGTAAGTAGGAGTCATGGTTTCTGTAAGCAGTAAAACTTTACTTTTTAAAATAAATTGATTTTTCGAGAAAAAGGAGTTACTTTAGGGAAGTGCCAGATTTTCACAATGTAAAGCTCCAAAGGACAGAATACAACATCATAACCCAAGACTCACTTTGTACTCCATTTTGTACCAATTACTTCTCCCAGTCTCTTTATTTTTATTTTATTTATTTATTTATTGAGTACTGGGAATTGAACTCAGGGGCACTCCACCACTGAGCCACATCCCCAGCCCTATTTTGTATTTTGTTTAGAGATAGTGTCTCACTGAGTTGCTTAGTGCCTTGCTTTTGCTGAGGGTGACTTTAAACTTGCCATACTCTTGCTTCAGCCTGTCTAGCTGCTGGGATTACAGGCTTTATACCGTCCATATCTCTTTGTTAATGTATTTGGTTGTTAGTAGATTGTAGAAATATTAGTGACAGCTTCTTTTGGATACAGAGGAAAAGTTGTACATTGAAAGGAGCTTCCAATTTGAATACCAGAACTTCCAGAAGGCATGAATTTGAATTGTAGTTTTGGACTGTCTTTGTACAACAGCAATCTTCTGTGGATGAACATTTCCTTGGAGCATAGTAGATGTTCCTTAAGTATTTATTGCTAGTTAATGTTGGACATTTGTCTTTGGGGCCCCTAAGAAGTTTGGCACAAAACACAATATCCAAGACATTAGCATTTTCTTTATTGATCAGTTGGTTATGAAATTAAAGGCATATTCTCATCTTTTGTGAATGATTTGATTTATTTACATTGACCATAAGAGAGACCCTCAGGACACTAGCCTATTGTAATATAATTGTAAACTGTGAGGCTTTTTAATGGCATGATGTAGCAGTCAGAACTTGGGCAAGCAGAACTTTTCCAAATGTCTGGAAAATTTTTTATTCAGAACTTTACAAATAGTGCATTTAGTTAAAAACAAAATTAAACACATGGTGACTTACAGAACTTGAAAAGCAATAAGTAAAAATCAAAGTACTAAAACTTTGCTTTTAATTTTTACCAGCTTCATTGTTTTTCAAGTGTGATTTTTATACAGTATTCTTGAGTAAGTTAAATCAGTAAATTCAAATAGGTTGTAAAAACAGCTGCTCTCACTTGAGCCATATCATAATACATATCTTTAAGTTAAAATTATCTTTCATGCTATTTCTATAACCATAGTACACCAACATGGTATCCAAGTTTTTTTTTTTTTCTGTAGAATATCTCCTTTAATGTGCATGCAAGCCTTTTTTATTTTTACTTCAATACTATGAAAGTATCTAACTTAGTTTAAGTTGAAATCTATCTACTTATCCTTGTCTCTTCTGGCTCACAATAGATTTTCTTACTGGGATATAGTTTTTTTTAAATATTTATTTTTTAGTTGTAGTTGAACACAATACCCTTATTTTATTTATTTATTTACTTTTATGTGGTGCTGAGGATCGAACCCAGGACCTTGCACTGCACATACTAGATGAGAGCTCTACCACTGAGCTACAACCCCAGCCCATGGATGTAGTTTTGAATAATGATGGACAACATGGGCTTCCAATCTTAATTCCCATTTGCTAGCTATAAACTTGGAAAAGTCATTTACTTAATTTCATTCTGCCTCAGGTTCTTTAAAATGGAGAAAATAGAGAATCTTCATGGTGTCGCTGTATGGATTAAACATGAAAACAATGTGAGGCAGAACAGAGCCAGGTATATAGTACTACCTCAGTGAATATTAGCTGTTACTGTTATTATGAAATTAAAGTGTATGTTACAGACCATAGGTAACACAGAAATTTAATTAAGATACTAGAATGGGCTAAATTAGCTAAGACTTGAGTATTGTAATTCTTCTTTGATTACTTTTGGTTTGAATTTCTTTCTAATTGGAAAGGTCTTGATATGCCAAATTAGTGTTTAATCACAATTTTCTCTTGAAAGAGAAAATTATATTATGAAAAGCTTCCCAATCAGTGTGTAGTAGATAAGATGGCATACAGGTGAGCTGTTTGCAATTTTTTTGTAATGTTGAAATTTTAAATTATTTTTATAATAGTTGAAATAATATTTGAACACTTATGTGATTCTGTAAACTTCCTGAAGTTAGTAATTTGAAAAATATTTATTAGAAAGATTTATTCCAATTTAATCATCTGTAATACTTTGTATTTTTTTAGTCATAATTTCATAACAAAGAATATTTTTCACCAAACCTCTCCAGTTTATTCCAGTGAGCCTTACAAGTACTCCTTCTCTTCTTCCCCCTGGACACTGGGGATTGAACCAAGAACTCTACCACTGAGCTATATCCCCAGCATTTAAACATTTTTTTTATTTTGAGACAGGGTCCTGCTAAATTGCTTTAAACATTTTTTTATTTTGAGACAGAGTCCTGTCTTTAAACATGTTTTTATTTTGAGACAGGGTCCTGCTAAATTGCCTAGGCTGGCCTCAGCCTCACTGATAGTTGAGATTATTGGCATGTACCACCACTCCCAGTTTATCATTTTCAGTGTGCACCCTGATATAACTAAAGTTGGGAAGCACTAGTGTGATTGATAAAGGCACTACTTTTGAATAGACATAAAACTGAATTAAATTTCTACCTTTATTTACCACTATGAGATTTAGAACAAGTAACTCAACCATATGCATCAGTATATTCACCCATATAGAGTTGGGATGATAATACTTGTTTCATAATGTGCAATGAGATAATATATATAAAATGTTTACCATTATTGCCTTCCAAATAATACTCACTCAATGGCAAGTTTTATCTATTATGTTTGTGAGGCTTATCATTTTAGCTACTTTTTCCAGAGATATTTCAGAAAAATATTCGATTATTTTTCATATTACTAAGTTCTTTCCCAAGCTTTTCAAAGAATTTTATATTCTTGTGGTGAAAGGAATTAAATCTATGGCAAGAATTAAGTTGCATGCAGATAATTGCATTTAAAACCTATATTGTAGGATATTTGAATTTATCTCTAATCCTGTATTATATAATTGATCATATTTAAATTTGCAAATTACTGACTGAGTGTGCTGGAAATAAGACTGTCCTTTGATACATATGCTATTATATTCTTCTATAGGAGGGTATTCATTATAACATTTGCCATTTATTTGGGATAAGGTTTATAGAAGTTAAATTTACTGTGAGGATTTGTGTTATATTGGGACAAAGAAAGAAAATGGCATAACAGATAAAAGTATGTGTTGCAAAAAACTTTTTATAGGCACTTTCTTGGTATCTTTTTTTTTTTTTTTTTAGTTGTTGATGGGTCTTTATTTTATTTATTTATATGTAGTGCTGAGAATCGAACCCAGTGCCTCACACATGCTAGGCAAGCACTCTACCATGACCCCAGCCCATCTTGATATCTTTTACATAAGTACATTCTTTTGCAGACTGAAATATGGTCCTTTTTTGGACACATGTCATAATGTGATCTTCCCTGACCATGATATTCTTGTCATACAGTGATGACCATAGAATAGGGTGCTCAGTATTTAGATTTGAAAGGGCATGTGACTTTATAATCAGGGCTGCAGCTATATTTCCTTTTTCTTTTTTGGAGGGGGTTGCTGGGGATATTGAACCCAGGGGTGCTTAACCACTGAGCAATATCCCCAGCCCTTTTTAAAATACTTTATTTAGAGACGGAGTTTCACTAAGTTACTTATTAGGGCCTCACTAAGTTGCTGAGGCTGGCTTTGAACTCATGATCTTCCTGCTACAGCCTCCTGAGCTGCTGGGATTACAGGATTACTGGATAACAATATTTCTTAATAATAATAATAATTTTAGCTCAGCATACTTATTTGCACTATTACAAAACTTTGTTTAGATCTTAGGCACTTGTTTCTGATAACAGTGGCTCCTGGTCAGGAGTTCTCTTTTGCAGATTTGTGAAATCTGAAGCAATATGCTGTTTACGCTGTCCCTCCTCCAAACAGCTGAACTGCTTCACCTTCTTGTTTCTCAGGGAAAAGGGAGTTGGTGGGTCCCTGAGATATTTCCTATTTTTCCCTACCATCTCTCTGTCCCTTCCTTGGTTTCTTCCATAGCATGCTTGCTTTTTTTTAAACATGAGATGCCTGCCACTCATTAGGGTATCAGAAGACCAGTGAACTTTGAAAAAAAAAATTATTAACACAATTTATGGTTATGTATGTTTTCGTGGGGAAGGGAACCATTTTATTTTTTCCCATCAGGTTCCTCCTTGGAGTTTTTGAGAAATCTGTTTTCTGTATTTGGGATAACTCGCGTTTCTCCTTTTCCCAGTGCATTAATAAACTTGCTGCTACTTATTCCCAAGTCAGTACATCCCAGAGAACTAGCCTTCCTTCTTTACTTCTCTTCTCAGATCCACTTGTTGCAAACTTTTCTCTTCCAACACCAGCATTTCATTCAACATTATCTATACTTGGGCTGAGGTTGTGGCTCAGTGGTAGAGCACCTGCCTGGCATGTGTGAGGCACTGGGTTTGATCCTCAGCAACATATAAATGTAAATGAATAAAATAAAGTTAATGTGTCCATCTACAACTAAAAAAAACAAAAAACATTATCTAGACTGAAAACTGGATTTATTTTCAACTCCTCTCTTGCTCCCATCTCTTTATTATCTGTCAGTTGCCCACTTCTGTCACTTGGTCATTACCAGATTCCAAATTCTCTAGACCAGCAAAATTTAGAAGAAAAAAATTTTTTTGGTAGACCTAGGATTCCAGTTTTCTTTGTAAATACATTTAAAAAATGTTTCACACACTATTGTCCACTGTGATTACCATTTAGTTCCTTTTACCATGAAACCTTTTTGATATTCTGAATTGGATGTGATCTGTCCCTCTCTCTCTCTCTCTCTTTTTTTTCATTCATTAATTGTTTATTTGCCAAGAAAAACTATTCTTTAGGCCATATATTCATGTTTTATAGTTCTGGAGCACAAATCAGTAACAAACTTCCCATGATCACAATCCAAAGAATTTTTTTTTTTTTTTTTTTTATTCCAGGATCACTTTGCACTCTGAAAGATACCAGCATTCTTCATCTCCTCAGAATCTTTTTTTTTTTTTTTTTTTTTGTGCTGCTAGGAATTGAACCCAGGGCTTTGTGCATTCCAGCCAAGTACTCCACCAACTATGTTATATCCCTAGCCCATCCTTAGAATCTTTCATAGAATCATAATTTCTGTAGAAATCTTTATATGTCTTCTTCCTTGGTTCAGTCACACCAAACTTATAGAGGGCTGCAACCTCCAGGGTGACTGAATGCTCCAGCAGTATGAAACCCCGGATGCTTGGCCAGAAGGCTCTGCCTCTGAGGATTCATTCAGGTGCTGGAAGCCATGGCAGCTACTTTCCTTCACACGAGCATTCCTCCTGATTGATGGAGAAATGAATGGTGTCCCTGTTCTTGAGATTTCATGGTACTTTTTTTTGCCAATTAGTGTCTGCCTTATAGCATGATTATTTATATATGTAGTTGCTCCTAACTATATATGGTTCTTAGTTCAGGAGAACTACATATTTCTCATATATGTGTATTTCAGGACCTAATATAATGTTAAGAGCCTATAAGAAATAATATCACTCATATCATACAAGTAAAAGAGAGGTTTATTGAAAGAACACAGTAGATAACTTCTTAGGCATTAGACATCCCAGGAGAGATAAGAAATTAAATATAAGCAAGTTGCATTCTCATGGACTGTGACACTATTCCCCACCCCCATTTCTCCTACAGCAGAATGGCCACTTGCTGTGCTCTGTTGGCTAAGTCATCAGTTCGTATCAGCTTTCTCTGCTCACTTCTGATACTCTCCCAAACCCACCAGTATTCAACTTTGGCTTATTCTTACACCTTCTATGGCTCACATGCCACCTGACCTGGTATGTTAAGTGTTATGTGTTAGGTTGGTGGCAGCGACTTGGTGGCGACTTAGTGGCAACTTAGAACAAAGCAGCCCGTGCCGAAAAAGAACATCAGTCAGATGCGGTGGAAACGCCTGTCAATCAGCCAGATCTCCTGACTAACGCCTGTCAATCAATGGGACCCCCCTGGCCAATCCTGGAGTTCAGCCAACTCCCCTGACCAACTTCAAGGGGGCAAGGGACCCTAGAAACACCTTTTCCTGTCCCAAGCCCTTCCCTTCCTGCTGTAAGCCCCATAAAAGTCCAGTCCGGTCGAGCTTTCACGCGGTTTCTCCTCAGACCCTTCTCCTGTCCCCTCTGTGGGTCTGATCAAGTTCTGCCAGGGAGTGATATCTCAATAAAGCCTGTTCAGCGGCCCTTTTAAATCTGCCTCCTTTGGCCATTGCCTGCCCCGACTGATCTGACATTATGTGTCATCTGGCATATGCTTCCAGGATCCCCCCATTCCAGGATCCTGGGAAAGAATATCAGATTGGTTCAGCCTTGTTAGATACCCACCAGTCTAGTCTTGAAGTAGGCAGGGTTGTTGGGGTATTGTGAATTTTATAAAGCTGAACTTTATAAATTTTTATAATTTTATAAGAGCTAGGGTGGGTCACTATTAAAAAGAATTAATGATTAATTAATAGATGTCAATGCCTACCACTTAGTAGACATTCACTAAATATAAATTGAATATAATGAAATTAGATGGAAATATTGAGGAACTAAACATATTACTGCTCTAATTTCTCATTAATTCATGAGAACATGTCTGCTCATTTTCAGTGTGGTCATTTTGTGTAGTTCAGAGAAAACAGTTCAATTCACCTTGAGGTAGGGTGTAGGATTCTATTCTAAGCTCCTGTTGTCAACATATCCAATTGAGAATACTTAATGTAAACTGAATTTCATTACCTTCTATTTTACTTTAGAAAAGTTTAAAATATACATGATCAAATGTATTTTGGGAGGTTCATGCATCATCATCACCCTTGTTTTTTCTTGCTAATTCCCCCCGTAAACCTTTTATGAACACCCAAAAAAAAAAAAACTGTTCAAAAGTAAGAAGAGAAGTAAACAGATTGTTTTGCTGCTTATATTGTGTTTCTAGGTTTTTCATAAGGAGTAGGTAAAAACATTTGGCAAAGTAGATTTTGGTGTGGATAGGTTTTAGCTGTCTTGTGCTGTTTTTTTGTTTAGTTATTTGGCTTAATTTCATTGGAGATTGGGACTTTGGAGGGAAAGGAGAAGAGGGGATACTTTAAATGTTCAGGAACTAGAATATTAGCAGTAAAGACCAAAAAATAAAAATGTTACAAATTTCATTATAAGAAATGTCTAGACCAGTGGCACTAATTTTGTTCGGATTACTGATGTTTGTTTTTAAATGTATTTTCTAGCCAACAGAATATAGTAGACTAGTATTAACTAAAACACATCCCTGATTAATACAATTCAAAATAGGAGATACCATGTAATACAGGGCAAAGAGCCTGAAAATTGAGAGATTAGTCCTAATCCTTGAACTTCATTTTTCTTTCTCTCAATTGGTGAGGGATTTAAATTGATCTTAAGGTCCCTTGATGGTGAAGTTAATATGATTAATCAGATAGAATATTTAAGTAAGTTATAAAAGGCTTATTTTTGTGTTATTTTTCATATTCTTGAGTGTGATTGAAATCGTTTTAACCCTACAAAGCTTCTTGAGAAGATAGTTAAATTGAAGTTAGAAAAATGCCTCTGATGTAAATGTTCAAAAGAGAATACAAAGAAAATAAATTCTACTAGTATTTGGATTTCCCTCAATTTTAATTGTCTTCATTTTAGTGTAGCTCTTTTGCAGTGTTTAGCAAGTTGGAGTTATCTTTAAGCTTTTATCTATCCAGACTATCCTGTTACCTGCTTAGTGATCAGCTGTATTTATTTCTGTAATTCAAGCTGCTTGAACTGAATAACATTGTGGTAGGATTGCTGGTTAATTGTTCTAGTTTTGATATAGTGCTCTATGTAAATAACATATCCTGAAATGGCCTATTTTTGTCTTAACATTTAACAGAAATTAATATGTCTGATGTAAACTTAGCCAAGAACAAGGGTACCCAAAGACCAAATTTGTTTGACTGTACCTGAGTGTGGCTTAGAGATATTAGAAATAAGTTTTTAGGAGAAGCTAGTTTTTAGTCTGAAATTCCTTTGATTTCTAAATTTAACTTGAAAGATATTTAAAGGTTTAAGGAAGATTGTTAAAAATTAGCTGAGATTTTATCATGTTATTGATCCATTACTGTTTTGCTGCTGTGGGCTTTTCTTTTTGTCACTGAGTCATATTTTTAAATTGATAAAATTTTAATATTCATGTAAAAAAGTTTTTCGAATGATGTATTTTAACGTCTCAGAAATTCTTGTTATTTAACTCAAAAAGTAGATGATATTCTGATTTTTTTCTAGCTGCTCTTGTAAATCTACAACTGTTGAATTGGACATATCTTGCTATGATCCAGACATTTGTATACTTTTATTCACCTGGCCTGCAAATAATACTTACCAGACTGGTCATATAGGGATCATTTCTACTGGATATATTTAAAATTATTAAGGTAATTTGATTCTGGTCATCTTGTAATTACTTTTCGTATAAATATTGATATGTAACCTATTTATACTAGGTCAGGTACTAAAAAATTGCTTTTATTTTTTCAAGCTGAATTTAATTTTTTGTTACTGGATTGAGCCCAGGGGTACTCAACCACTGAGTCACATCCCTAGCCTTTTTATGGTGGGGTACTGGGGACTGAACTCGGGGCATTAAACTGCTGAGCCACACTCCCAGCCCTATTTTTTATTTTATTTAGAGACAGGGTCTCACTGAGTTCCTTAGCACCTCACTTTTGCTGAAGCTGGCTTTGAACTGGTGATTCTTCTGCCTCAACCTCCCTAGCTGCTGGGAGTACAGGGTGTGCACCATGGTTCCGGGCTCTAGTTATTTTTTATTTTTTATTTTGCGACAGGGACTCTCTAAGTTGCTTAGGGACTCTCTAAGTTGCTTAGGGACTCTCTAAGTTGCTGAGGCTGGCTTTGAACTTGGGATCCTCCTCTGCCCCAGTCTCCCAAACTGCTGGGATTATAGGTATGCGCCACTGTACCTGGCTCCCCTCTGTTTTCTCTATTTCCCCTAGAACTGGGGAATCATTAACTTCAAAACAGAGCACTGTTTGATGTAATGACATAATTACGTCTGTTAAGTTACTTAGAATTTCTGAAAATAATAATGTTAGTACTACTTCAGTTTAATGATGTAAATCTTTTAAACCATTTTGCAACATTAATAAATTCTCACATATTTGGTTCATCCCAGAATGTGATCCAGTCCTAGGGTACTGCATCACATTTAGCCAAGGCTACTTTTTATTGAGCTTTTCGATTTTCATTGTTGTGCCATACAGTGGGAGGCTCATTTATTATTTATGATTATGTATCTCTGATTGTCTTATGAAAAAGGCACTTTTATAGCCTAGTGATAGAAATAAGAAATAGACAAGACTCTTAAGCAGTTCACGGGAGGTATATGTACAATTAAACAATAGAAATATATGTGGGATGTGATTTGAGAGGGAGTCAATTTTGTAAGGTGGAAGAAAAAAGATATTCATATCAGGAAGTCCTCTTGGAGGATGTTACATTTGAGAGGACCTTGAAAGATAAACAGGAATTCTTAAAGCAGAGACTGGAGAGAATTGTATTCAGACAGAGGGAATAGTATGCATTACGGCTCAGCATGCGTGAGCAAATAGATTTGACAAGAAGGATTGGTATAGGAGATGAGGCTGGAAAGATATGCAGGAGATTTGGAGAGTATTTATTTGAAATTTTTAATAGCTGTTTTTTAAGACATATTTTATTATATACACACAAACAGAATTAACATACCAAAGTCTTTAGACTTAGAAGTAAATACATATGCGAAACCCAGACTTTTAAGTTTTGTCTTAACAACAATGGTGAACATTTATATGTTAAAGGAAATTGAAATAGGCCCTTACCTGGCAACTCAAATTGTAATGTTTTCCTACTGGTGAATTTTTAAAGTGTGATATATTAATTTACATTTTATTAAATAGATATGTAGAAAAGTGTTCTGTGCTGCTATCAATGTTTCTGGATCCTAGGATTAGATTCTGATATTTTTAAAGGTGAAATTATGGGATATTTGGATTTTTTTTTTTTTTGTACCAGGGATTGAACCCAGGGGAGCTTAACCACTGAGCCACATCTCCAGTCCTTTTCTCCTTTCTATATTTTGTTTAGAGACAGCGTCTCGCTGAATTGCTTAGAGCCTTGCTAGGTTGCTGAGGCTGGGTTTGAACTCATGATCCTCCTGCCTCAGCCTACCAAGAGGTCTGGGATTATAGGAATACGCCACCTCTCCTAGCAGAATATATGGATTTTGATGAATGGATTTAGTGTTACTGTTAACTTTGGAGGACATCCTCCAGTATAATGAAATTATTTGTATAGACTAAAATAGGTCTTTGGATTATTTGTACATTACTGTTGTTCATGGCATTTCTGTTCCTTTTTACCCTAAATAAATGAATGTTTTCAGTCATGTCATATATAAAGACCATATATAATTTAGTATTATTAGAAAAATGGCTTTTTGCTTTGCTTTCAAAGAAGTGAAGAAACTTACTCACTAGAGGCCAAAATTTGAATATTAAGGCATGCAGAGGATAATCATCCTCCTTGCTGACAAATGGCTGCTCCCTTAAGCATTCTTATGTTCTGCATAGTTGAGGAAGAAACTTGGCTTCTCCTCCTTCTTGACCAGTTGTTATTACTAAAGTTACTTTGTTCATATTCTCAAAAGGTAATATTTTGGGAACTGAGTGAACTGTCTGTCTGTCTCTCTTTTAAAATCAAACCAACAGCTTCCTCAAGTGATTTATGAATGTAAAAATGGTTGATTAGTGATCTATTGCTTGGTTTTATAAGGCTTGTTACAGGTTCATGTTCATGCAATTGGCAAAACACATCAAACTCTGAACAAATCATACACTGCCATGTAAGTTATGGATATGTTTTAGTTGGAGTTTTTTTTTTTTTTTAATCTGCCCTTCCCTTCTTGCATACTTACCCTCTAGAAATATTTAATGTAACAGTAATTGACATTGAGCGGGACACATAGATGGCTTCAAAGATAAATGGTAATATTTAATTTTTTTTGAGGAATAGGTACACAGAAATTTGTTTTATTACACATAACAAATGTACCCTTTTATTAGCATTTAATATTTAATAAAAACAACAAACTTTTTAAAAGCTCCCCCCAAAAGTAATACTAATTTCCTTAAAGCTAATTTCATTCATTTTCTTTTTTTTTACTTATTTTGTTGCAAGGAATAGAAAACTCATTCAAACTAGCTTACAAATTGTTAGAATATAGGGAGATTTTTGTGGGAATACAGAAAAATTGAAGAATGGTTGCAGGAGCTGAGGCACCTGTTTTTCTTCTTGCCTTCACTATATCTGCCTCCTTTTGCTTTCTTATCTTCACTTGTTCCCCTCTGCCTCTTTCTCTTTTTTGGTCCCTTTGGTCCTGTCCATTCTTTCTTTCTTTTCTAACTTTCTCTTGGCATGCTCTCTTTTCACTCTCATGGCTTCTTTTTTTTTAAAGTCTTTCTGCTCATTTGTCTAGACGCTTTCCAAATCAACCTTTCTCTGAATCTTTTCCTTATGACCTTGGTGTAAATGAGGCTCTGTAAAGGTAGTGTGAGCATGTTTTTTCTTTCACATATTGTGAGCTTTTAGTTTAGGATAATGTTTTCCGTATCTTCTGGCACTTATTTCTCAGATAACTGATCTTTCCCGCTCACCTTTTGGAGGTAGGTTTCACACAGTGTAAGCACCTGACAGCCTATGATTGGGTGATTACTCTGTCAGGCATTCATTACTGATCCAATCATGGAAGGAAATTGGCCCATATTATGCGGATGATTGATTACTAAGGGGAGTTAGGATTTTTCTAGAAGGGAGTTTATGGGCAGGCAGGTATTCTGAAATTCTGTCTAAATGAATGTGGTGGTGCATGCCTATAAATCCAGCAATTCAGGAGGCTAAGGCTGGAGGATTGCAATTTTGAAGCCAACCTCAGTAATTTAATGAGACTCTAAGTAACTTTTTTTTTTATACTGGGGATTGAACCCAGGGTCCTCGGAACAACTCCCCCCTCCCACTGTAAAAATTTAATTCTTTTTTTTTTTAATATTTATTTTTAAGTTGTTGTTAGACACAACACCTTTGTTTCACTTATTTATTTTTTTTATGTGTGCTTAGGATGGAACCCAGGGTCTCACACGTGCGAGGAGAGCCTCTACCTCTGAGCCACAACCCCAGCCCCCATTGTAAAAATTTGAGACAGAAGCTCACAAAGTTGTTTAGGGCCTTGCTAAATTGCTAAGGCTGCCCTTGAACTTGTGATTCTCTTGCCTCAAATTGCTGGGATTACAGGCCTGTATCCTGCTAGTTAAGTTTTATAAAAATTTTCTTATATATCCTTTAAGCCTTTTTAGTGATTGGTATGTGATTGCTTCCTTGAAAAAATCTTTTTTAGAAGAGAGCTCCATCATCTCTGTCGTAATTGAAAGTTCACTGACTTACTTAACCCATAAGATATTTATTCATTCATCCACTAAGCGAATATTTAAAGAGTGCTCACTATATTTTTTGTACTCTTTTAGGTGTTGGGGTTACAAGGACAGATTTGTAGCAGTTTATGCTACTGGAACAGAATGGTAGTACATGCACGGGAGCTAGGACAGGGTTTGAGATTAAGTTTAGAGGGAAAGGAGGCTGTTGAGTCCAAATTTATTCTCATTATAGTAGTGGGCTGAGAATTGAAGGCATAGCCAGGAGTGGGTGTAGAGTTGAGTAAAGATAGCCAAGGAATAGAAATCTGTTTCTGCTAACTGCCCACATTAAAAATTCCATCCATCGCAGCTGGCACTTACAAAATAAGATTAGGCAACCACTGACTATCATAGAAACTCGAGCCATTCATCCTACAGATAATTATTAAGTGCCTATTCTGCCCTAGTTTTGGAAGAGGGGGCTATAGAAAGAAGGCAGCTTTTTGTACTTTCAAGAATTATCCTTTTAAAGAGTTTAAGGATAAGTGGAATTCTAAACAGGCATAGGTCCGAATAATTACAAAAAAATTAACCAAGTACGAGTGTAACAGTGTCTGATCCTATCCTATAGAGCCAGGTTAGGCCTGGTAAGGGTACTCTTAAGGGTGAGGTACACAGGCATGGAAGGGTTTTTAGATTATGTCAAAAAAGATTTCATAATTATTTTAATCAAAATCAAGAAGACCATTTAACCGTTTATGAGAAGCCAGGAGATGAGGAGCTAGGAAGGTAGTCATATAGTGTTTTTAGAATAGCCAGAACTGGGCTAGAGATAAAATTGAGGTGCAGTGACTGGGAGGGACGATCTGGAGTTTAATTTTGGAAATTAACCCCTGGGACTGATGCTGAAAATGGATAATTTTTGCCAGCCATTGGGATGGCAGTAGAACTGTGGGAGAAGTGCAGAAGACTTCAACAATAAATTGGAGTTTGACTTGAATAGGGGCATCAGGAGTATTTATACATACAAGGCTTAGGATGTTTAGAGAAATAGTGGGGTGAGTAAACAATTCTTCTGTTATTTTAGACTAAGGAAACTTGAACTTTGAACTCTTGATGTCCAGCAGTTCTGGGCACAAAGGAGGCATATTTGTTGAAAAAAAAAAAAAAGTGAATAATAATTTTTATTTGCTCAGTGACATTTTCCCCCAACTGTGATTCTGCTAATCTTTCCTTTTAATTAATTAAAAAGCAACTGATTTTTGTAGTTAGTACCTTGAAAAGCACTTACATGAAATGTCATTGTTAACCTTTGTCTGAATTTTTACTGTTAGCTACTTACTACCTGTTAATATGAAGGATCCAGTGAGAGCAATAGGTATCCTCATTGGAAATAGCATGGACTGTGTTCCTGTGATCCTTAATTGTGGGTATTTACAATTCTTTTCTTTTTTTCTCTTTTTAACCATAGCAGTTTAACTTGAAGGCTTTGCTAGTTTGAGACCATATATAAAGTGCCCTTGAGCATGAATAATAGGAGTTTACATACCATATAACTCATCCTTACTGTCATGTATTCTAATTCTGTCTACTATTGGTCCCTTCTGGAGCCAGGAGTGCATGTTGGAGAACATGCTAATAACTGCATTATGGTAGCTGTTGTAAATTGAGTTGATAGGAAAGTAGGGAGCCATGGTTTGATTCGAGACCTCTGTGTGTCAGAATAAGAGATTTAGTCAGCTTTTAGTGTTATAGTAATTATAGTCATGGAATAATAGAATATTAGAGTGCATCTATAGATCACATGTAGGCCTCCATGTTTTTAATTTTTTTGTGTTGTGTATGGACAGAATGCCTTTATTTTATTTGTTTATTTTTATGTGATGCTGAGTGAGGATCCTCCGTCTTTTATATATAAGGACATAAGACATTGTGTAGTTAGGTTATTTGCCCAAGGTCACCCAAGTAGACTTGGCAGAGTTGGGACTAAATTTCACTCTTCTGTTAGAGTTTGTTACTACATGGTGTCATTAGCTTTAAAAAGGAGGGAAAAAATCTTCTTAACTGCCTGTGTTTAAATGAAAAGTGAGAATATGTTAAGGGAAAAAAATCTAGTTAACTTGCTTTAGAGGAGGGGCTGCCCATGCCTATTCTAATTATGTTTCCATATGTATGATAATGGACCTATACAAGAGAGAGAGTCTTGGTCTAGCATTGGCTAGAAGGTTATCCAAAAATATTGTCATTCTGGAACTTCATTTTGCAGACCTCTGGAAGAGGGTTTGTATTCCAGTTATAATTCTGAATTATTAAAATTTTCAGGATTTCTCCACAGTAGCAAGTATTTATTTAAAAGCAAAAGGAGGTGTTTCAGGTGCCACTGGAATGCCTGTCTCTCAGGTGGTAAGAGGTATAAAGGAAACTTTAAGGAAAAGCAATAGAGACAAAGGTGGGTTAGAAAACTGTGAGATAGGAGGCTGTAAACAGAGCCTAAAATATATTTAAGGAAAGAGAGGGGGATGGAGAAAATAACTAATGCTTTGACATAGTTTGCTGTAGTTTTTAGGTTATAAATTGTTTATGTGTGTGAATCCAGATCTGATCTAGGGTTTTATGAAATAGTGAAATAGCTGCTGAATATTATGCCATTTCTACTGATATTTTGAACTAACATCAATATCAAGAGTTTTTATTAAAAGAAACTTTGGCAAGCCTTGACATTTCTTGATGATATTCTGAACAGTGAAAACACATTCGTAAATAATAGTAGGCTAACATTTATTGAACATTTACTACATGTCAAGCACTTTTAAGCTTTTTCTATTAGTCCCTGTTTTGTGCTTGAAGACTTGAATAGAATAGTATAATACACTCAAGTATGTTATAAATATACTCAAGTATAAAAAATAAATGTATGTTTATTTTTTTAGTTGTAGTTGGACATAATACCTTTATTTTATTTATTTTTGAATATCAGGCATTTAAAAAAATAGACTGATTTTTTTAAAACCCATAGTGTTATATGTGTGGAAGGGGCAAATAAAATGATAACTGTTCTTAAGGGATTTCTTTAAAATTATGAACATATTTAGGTAAATCCAATGATTCAGCAGTAGAGTATGTACTGGTAAATTGTTTTTTATCTTACAATGATGGTGATTATGTACATATTCCTCTTGTTTTACTTGATTGTTTATGATTTTCTAAATTAATTTTACTTCTTGATTCTCTACAGATTACTTTGCCTCTTTTATTAAGAATGAGACCATCTAACATAGCTTTTTTTCTCTCAAAAATCTTGTCATTTTTATTTCATCCTTTCTTTGTATTTATATAGGATGCCCTTTAGGTAGATATACTTTTAAGGATAATGTTTCTAAGTTTAACTGATCCCGTTCCCTTTTGTTTCTGGGACATTCCCAATGTTTTCTCCTACATATAGTCTAAACCTGGCCTAGTGCTATCCCTTCTGCCTACAGAATCATCTTCATTTCCTCCTTCTCTAAGCCATAAATTGTCTCTGAAGTAGTCTTTGCATCTACCCCATTAAAAAAAAAATTATTTATTTATTTTTTTAGTTGTAGTTGGACACAATACCTTTATTTTATTTATTTATTTTCATGTGGTGCTGAGGATCGAATCCAGGGCCTTGCATGTGCTAGGCAAGCGCTCTACCACTGAGCCCCAACCCCAGCCCCAACCATAACCCCAGCCCCATACCTCCTGATATTACTTTCCTTGGTGGGAATATAGGCAACTTTTTTTTTTTTTAGAGAGAGAGAGAATTTTAATATTTTTTAGTTTTCAGCGGACACAACATCTTTGTTTGTATGTGCAACTTTTGATGACTTTTTGAAGGAGTATGGCCAAAAAGATGTAGATAAAATTAAGAAGTCCCAAACACCACATATGTAGTGGGGAAAGGGGTGGGACATAGGAAAACAACTTGGGGAAAACCTAAGAGGATAGGAAAGGTAGCAGAATACAACAGTTACTAATAGGGCATTATGTAAAAATGTGGATGTGTAACCGATGTGATTCTGCAATCTGTATTTGGGGTAAAATTGGGAGTTCATAACCAACTTGAATCTAATGTATGAAATATGATATGTCAAGAGCTTTGTAATGTTTTGAACAACCAATTAAAAAAAAAAAAAAGAAAACCTAAGAGTGAGATGTTTTTGGAGACCCTTCTACTAGAACAGTGGACTATGGGGGGCTGAGGTAAAACAGAAGAGCTTAGACCTAATAAGAAAGAATTATGAAAAAAGTGTTTAAAGAATTTGGAAACTGTTAAGCTGATGCTTTTTTAGTAGTGCTATTTGGAAGTAATTGGAGAAGGCCTTTGAATTTAAGTTTGAGAAAATTACAGCAGTAGCACATAATAGGCTGAGTGTCACGCTCCATCAAACATATGAGAAGTAGAAATTTAATTTAAGAAAAACAAAGAAAGAGAGAAGATTTTGTTACAGCTTGATAAGGAGAAAAGACCAAATGGGTTCTAGATGACTCTTATTTCGTACTTGGGAGATGGATGAGATGGTAGCACTTTTCATAGTGATCTAGAAGCTGAATGGGTTAAAGATGTTTAGTATACAGTGATTCACCCTTTTTTTTTTTTTTTTAGTTATACATGGACACAATATCTTTATTTTGTTTTTTTTTTATTTTATGTGGTGACGAGGATCGAACCCCGGGTCTCTTACATGCGAGGCGAGTGCTCTATCACTGAGCCACAACCCCAGCCCCTGGTTCACTCTTCATGTGTATAAAATACCCAGGAACACCCATGAAACAAATCCTATATTTAGTTTTGTGAGCAGTAAGAAGTGCCTTCTTTCTTTCTTTTTTTTTTTTTTTTTCTTTCTTCCTCTGTTTCTCTCTTTCTTTATTTTTGTTTTGTGGTACTGAGGATTGTACCCAGGGCCTTGCACATGCTAGCCAACTGCTCTGCTATTGAGTTGTATTCCCAGCCCCAAACTGATGTTTTCTAAGGGAGCCTTGTAAAAGGCTTTGTTTTGTTTTAAAGTTAGCACTTTAATAGAGTAGAACTTAAAGAGATAGGTGGATATTGATGCTAAGATTAGTAAAATTATTGATGGTCATTCAGAATAGTCCAACATGAAAGGCAGAAATGCTGTTTTCAATATATAAAACAATGGTACACATTTTATTAACCTATACTTTTTTAGCATATAACCACTTATTAGTATAGAATGATCTGGAAATAGTTTTATACAGTGTAGACTGTAACTCAAATGCATTTGTATTCTTGTTTTTGAAATTAAATCATTAGTTTTCCTAGATGTATATATAGGAGAAATTCATTTCTTTCAAATAGTATCTTAAGAAAGTCACTGTGTGCTGCTGAATATTAACTATATAGTGCTATCCCTGATTATTGACCATAGTAATAAGAATAAAGTCATATATAAATGTACATTTTTTTCTTTTTTTTTTGTATTGGGATTGAACCCAGGATGCTTTACCACTGAGCCACATCCCTAGGCACCCCCCCCCCCCCTTTTTGTATTTTATTTAGAGACAGGGTCTTGCTAGGTTGTTTAGTGCCTCACTAAATTGCTGAGGCTGGCTTTGAACTTGTGATCCTCCTGCCTCAGCTTCCCAAGTTGCTGGGATTACAGGCATGTGCCACCGCACCCGACTTAAGTGTACTTTTTGATTCTGCAAGAATGTAGCTTGTTTAAAATTTTTATATGGTTTAAATTATCTTTTAATTTACATTTTTGGTTGATGAAGTTGAGAAATATTTGGTAAGGGTCATGCTTATTGAATATTAGTCAATCATTTTTTCAATAATATTTAAGTAATTTATGTCAGGCTCAGTTTGAGGCTCTAGAAATATAGGGATAAATAAGCCTTGACCAAGCATATATCTTAGTAGGGAAGACAGGAAGTAAGCAAATCTGTTGTGTGAAAAAAATGATATATTCTGTGAAAAAAAAAATGTAACTGGGTAAGAAGAGAGTGTGGTGGGGTGAAAGCTATTTAGGTAGATTAGTCGGTGAAGGCTGTTGAAGGAAGCAGAAATATGAGTGAAGAAGAAAATCTTGCAAAAATTATTTCAGGTGGTGGGAAGTGTAAATGCAAAGACTGAGTCAGGATCTGGCTCAGTGAGAACCAGTTTGGTATGTTGGAGGAAAAGTAAGAAAGCTGGTCTGACAAGAGCAGTGAGAGCAAAGTGGAGACTAGAGGAGATGAGGGTGAGGAGGTAGGCAAGGGCTATTGAAGGTTACTGCCATGCATTTTAAGTATAAATGGAGGCCATGGGCCAACTCTGGTCAGAATTGTGACATGATCTGATTTACTTTTTTTTTTTTTTAATAATTTTTTTAGTAGTGGACACAATACTTTTTATTTTACTTATTTATTTTTATGTGGTGCTGAGGATCAAACTCAATACTTCACATGTACTAGGCAAGTGCTCTACTACTGAGTCACAACCCCAGCCCCAGATGTACTTTTTACACAGTTTATTCCAGCCACTAAGTGAAAAACTATAGGAAAGGCATGGTCTGAAGCACTGGCCCACTTAGAAGCTTTCATTGTCATCTAGGCCATGTTTTCAATGTGCAAGGAACAAACTGTTTTAAAACTGTATTTGTATGTTTTTATTTTTTTAATAAAACTAAGCTTTACTAATATTTAATGTATAGATCAGCACTGAAGCCCCCATTCTATGTGCATGTTAGTTATATTTTAAGTTAGTTCACTTGCCATTTTTAGCCTGAGCAACTGGATGAATGCTGGTGCCATTAACTGAGAAGATGAAGGGAAGAGTAGAGTTTGTTTTGAGATGGGGGTGGGGAATTAGTAACTCAGTTTTGGGCATTTTAAATTGGAGATGCCTATAAATATCCATTGTAATTTATTCAGTAGGTGATTTAACTATATGAGTACAGATCCAATGTTAGAAACCAATATTACAGATCCATGTTTGGGAGTAAAAGAGGCAGCATACACCACTTTGGAGCCAAATTCTGTGAATGTACATTTAAGTTATGCAACTTACTGTATAATTGTGGGCATGTTATTTGATATCTCTTTGCTTCATTTGCCTTGTCTGTAAAATGAGGATAATAATATCTACCTCACAGGATTGTTGTGAAAGTTAAATGAGCTAATAGGGCAAAGTTCTTAGAGCAGACTGACATATCATAATTGTTAGATGTTAAATATTACTATCGGCTTATGAATGGTGTTTAAAACCATAATTCATAAGATTAGATGAGATAACTTAGAGTGTGGGTATAGATAGAGAAAAGGACTGAGGAAGAAGCCTTAAAGCAATACATTTTTTAGAATTCAGAAATTGGAGAACAGAAACTGAGGAGTCAAAACCAGAAAGGTGTGGTAGCTGGAAGCATGCCTAGAAAAGAAAGTATTTCAAGGGAGAGAAGTCATCAACTTGGACAAATCCTGCTTGAGAGGCTGAGTAAGATGAGAAATGACTATTGGGTTTGTCAAGATGGAAATTGTTGGAGACCTTGAGAAATGGTTTTAGTAGATTGGTGAGGATAGAAGCCTTATTAGAATGGGTAAAGGAGAGAATTGAAGGTACAGAATATTGAAGGTTCAGCGAGTAAATATGACATGTTAGAGGAATTCTGCTGTAAAGAGGATAAATGGAGTAGTAGCTAGAGGGAAATAAGTGCGGTCAAGGAAAGGTAGAGATGAGTGTGGGTGTGTGTTGACTAAAGATGGAAAGTCAGTATAGCATACGATTTGTATGAGCTGATCAGGATTGACCCAGTTAGAGGAGAAAAATTGTCATTTGAGTAATTGATGACATTAGAGCAGATTGACATCATACTTGTTAGATGTTAAATATTATTATCAGTTTATGAATGGTGTTTAAAACCATAGGAAATTGCAGCAGTCGTGACTGTGAGCAGATAAAATGAAGTAGTGTGTAAGGAGAGGGTTAGTCTCTAAGACATCACAGAGCCAGTTCATCCATTGATGAAGGTCAAGAATACTAGTGGAAGTGCAGATGGATTGGTACATATGATTATTAGGAAATGAGATAATTTTTCCTGATTGATTGAATCATCAGGGTATAATGTTGGAGAGAGAGGCAATGGTGTTGGGGCATTTCGGAAGGTGAGAGAATGAATTGACTGGGGAAGATCTGGCAGGAAGATTGTCAAGGAGTTCAGAGGCCTATTTGACATAGTGATTGTTAGCTGAAAGTGATTCTGGTTTTGCAAGGAGGGAAGTGTGGTTTTAAGCGTCTGGAGGAGATATACAGTGAAAAGGTGGTGGAGGCAATACTTTTATTCTGTATTAATGAGAAGTCAAATGTCTCTTAAGTCCTATGATGAGAATATTGCTTTTGAAATGTTCCTCCAGTTCATGGGCATGGCAAGTAGTCAACAAAGGAATTAAATAATCATTAATTTTTGCCTATGTTCAGTATATAATCATGTTTTATGATGAGTTACTAGAAATGCTTCTTGAATATGTCTGTTTTACACAAATTATAGCAAGCAGGCCCTGGGACACTTTGAGTAGATTATACTTTGTTTCTGAGTTACATGAAGAAAGTAAAATGCTTTAATGGAGAAGCTCCATTGTTTTTTCCTGATAGACATAACAGTCTCACCCAGTTACCCTAGGACCTGTGGTTTTCATTAATTTATAGTTATCACTTATGTTGATTTCATACTTTTATGTGTGAATCCAGAGAAATTCAAAGTCTGTTTTTGTTTTATTTCAGGTGCTGGAGAATCTGGTAAAAGTACCATTGTGAAACAGATGAAGTAAGTTGGAACATGGCTTTTTGTAAGACTAGATTTCCTCCTAATGGGTAAAAAGTCCATAGTATCTTTTCATTTTAGGTCCATGGTATTGACTTGTGGTTTTCTTTTTAAAGAATCATTCATGAGGATGGTTATTCAGAAGAAGAATGTAAACAGTATAAAGTAGTTGTCTACAGCAATACTATACAGTCCATCATTGCGATCATCAGAGCCATGGGACGGCTAAAGATTGATTTTGGGGAAACTGCCAGAGCAGTAAGTGTTTCTCTTTTCTTCTTCACTTGCTTTTATTTAGTATGTGCAGGTTAAGCAAAATTTTTAGGTCATGTTTTAGGGAAATAAATTTAAGTAACAAGGTAAGATGTAACAAAGTACCGTGTGTTCATTTGAACAGCATTAGCAGTCTATTTTAGAAAATACTAAAACCACCATAGGAGTATAGGAAGTGGGATTTTGTAGATATACTATAGATTTCTGTGATAACTTCTATTCAGTTGCTTCTTTTATAGCACTATTGACATTTATTTTTTTAAAATATTATTTTTTAGTTGTAGTTGGACACAATATCTTTATTTTATTTTTATGTGGTGCTGAAGATCGAATCCAGGGCCTTGCACATGCTAGGCTGGCTCTACCAGCCCCAGTTGACATTTATTTTATAGTAATTAATAATAATAGTAAATTAAAAGGAAGATTGCCATGATACATAGCTCTATTTTCTGAGGTATAGAGATTAAAAGCAAAATCACTTTTACAGAATAAACTGTAAAGACATGAGCACTAAGTCCATTAATTTTGGGGGGCGATTTTAGAATTCAGGAATATTACATCCCTATACTGCATTGAACCATAGGCTATAGAAATGTATTGTACAAAGTTATAGTATATTCTTTAATGCCTTTCTCATATCAAATATTAAAAAGCTGTATTGATTAATTATATTAATACTTAGTGGACCTTGAAGGTCTAGTTTGAAAATTAGGAGATTTGATACCAGTGGGGAGAGAACCACTGTGAAGGTAGGAGATCTTTTATTGTCAGCCACATTTCAAGGAAAGTATAGATTATTTCCTAGAAATAAGGAAGTCTTTTTTTTTTTTTTTTTAATTTTCTTTCTTTGTACTAACTTTTTTCCTGGTATCTTACTTTCTTTATTCCTTCCCTTTCTCTCTCTCTCTCTCTCTCTCTCTTTTTTTTTTTTTTGGTGCTGGGAATTGAACCCAGGGCCTTGTGCATGCGAGGCAAGAACACTACCAACTGAGCTATGTCCCCTGCCCTCTTCCTCCCCTTTCTAATTCTTCTCTATTACCTCACTCTGCTTCTCTTTTGTGTTTGTTGTATCTGATAACTAGTTAGTAATACTGTATGTGTTCTCTGCCCTCTCTCTGTTGGCTTTTTCTCCATCTCAGTTATTTATTTCTCTTAGATTCTTCTTTTTCCCTTCCCCTTTTTTCTTTCTTTCCCCTTTCTCTTTTATTTATTTCCTTTATCAAGTTAATGTTATTAATTTTTAGGTCATAACACTCATATCACTGGATGGAGTTGACATCATTAATTCCTGTCAGCCTCCTAAATCATCTAGCTTTCCAGTACCAATTATCCTACTCTACAGTCCTATGTAGTTTTGTTGTTTCTCCTTTTTTTCTTTCACATATGAGGATTTATATTTGCAATTCCTCTGTTCCTTTAGTTTTTCTATGGTTGCCTAGAAAATGAATGGAAAGAATAGAGCTGAGTTTGGGATAGATTCCTTCTTCATATCTGCTTAAGGTTGAAAGTATGAAGCTCATTGTACATTGTAAAGAGGAGCCTCTTTATAGACCTATAAAGAAGGTTTATTGTGGGGAATCAAGAGCAGGTTGGTGAGAGATTAAATGGTATGGGAAAAAATGTTTCTGCCTAAAAGTATTTTCAGAATCAGAACAGCAAAAATATGTAGTAATAGAATATCATTGTATTAAAAAAACAGTAATGCTTCATGAGATTATTTGAATACCTATATGAGTATAGATAGGTCAAATTTCAAAATCAAGGGATTGCAAAGTCTTCAAATGTTAGGTAAATCATTATACCATATGTATAGAAGGGCTTGCTCACTGTTGAGTGAGTTTGACAATTTGTGTAATGCCTAAGTCTTTTCTCAGTAATTGATTCTTTGTTTTAATCTTTTATCTTTGAGGGCTAGAGATGTAACTCAGTGGTAGAGCACTTGCCTAGCATGAGCAAGGCCTGGGTTTGACCCTTAGCACTGCTCAAAAGAAAAAAAAAAGTATATCTTTGAAAAGAGAGAAGGAGAATGTAGATCTTAAATGAATATTTTTAAAGACGGTTCAGCCCTAAGTGTTACTAGAGATGAAAGAACACAGGATAGGATTTTTTTTTTTTAAAGTTGTAGTTAAAATAAATACCTTTATTTTATTTATTTATTTTTATGTGGTGCTGAGGATTGAACCCAATGCCTCACACATGTAAGGCCTCTACTGCTGAGCCACAACCCTAGCCCCAGGATAGGGTCTTAAAGGAGGGGATATTACTAGGCAAAAACCATTAATACCAAAGGCCCAACCAGAGTTTGGCAAAATTGTACTGTGGGCAGTTTGTTTTGCTTAGGTTGTTGTACAAGTTCAGATAATGAATGGTCAAATTTTAGGAGATTTGGTTATGATTTTATCTGTGATTTGAATACCTTTTACTTGTTTATTTTGTCTTGATGACTACTGAAAATACAAATGTGATTGCTCCCATTTTCCCTTTACTTTTTCTTTATACTGTATGTGTATATATATATATATATATATATATATATATATATTTTTTTTTTTTTTTTTTTTTTTAAGAGAGAGAATTTTTTAAAATATTTTTTCAGTTTTCGGTGGACACAACATCTTTATTTTATTTTTATTTTTATGCGGTGCTGAGGATTGAACCCAGCGCCCTGCACATGCCAGGCGAGCGCATTACCGCTTGAGCCACATCCCCAGCCCCTGTATGTGTATATTTTTAATATCTGCATTTCTCTGTTTATCTTGAGGTAGACACTAGGTTTGGGTAGGAAAATAATTCTGTAAGAGCCTTTTTATTTTTAAACTTATAAGGAGGGATGGATAGAATGAAGTAAAACTTAATTCCCATAGCTCTTTTCTGACCTCTATACCTCTCACATATTTTTGCTTAAAAGCTATGATTCCTTTAAAACACTGTGTGTGACTCATGACGTTTTGTTCACATCTTTCTTTGTTCCCTTCTCTTAGGGCATTGTTGTTATTTTGTGGGGGAAATCTATGGATTTTTAAATTTTTTCCCTGAGAGGTTTATTCTTCCCTCTATTCTTCTAGACTTTTTAAATGCCTCAATCTCCTCTGCCTGTTCCGTTGTCTGGACTAAAAGGGAAGAAGAAAATCATTTTTTCTTTAAGTTTGATTATTTTATTCTCTGTAGCATGTTAAAAACTTTAGCACCCCCACACACTCATTTTTTTAATTGGTGCATTGTACCCTTACATAATTAGGGGATTTGTTGTTACATATTTATACATGCACACAATATAACAATATAATTTGGTCAGTATTGCTCCCCAGCATTTCCCCCCCTCTTTCTATCTACTGACCTCCCTTTGATTTTCATGAGCTCCCCCTCACCTTTCTTTTCCTTTTTCCTAGCTTTCACATATAAGAGAAAACATGACCCTTGACCTTCTGAGTTTGACTTATTTTGCTTAACAAGATGATCTCTAGTTCCATCCATTTTCCTGTAGGTGACATTATTTTATTTCTTTGTGGCTGAATAAAACTCCATTGTATATATATATATATATATACTACTTTTTCTTTATCCATTCATCCATGATGGACACTTATGCTGTTTCCGTAGTTTGGTTGTTGTGAATTCTGCTGCTGTAAATATGGATGTGCATGTATCACTGAATATGATGACTTTAATTTTTTAGGGTAAATACCAAGGAGTGGCGTAGCTGGGTCCTATGGTGGTTCCAGGTCTAGTCTTTTAAGGAACCTCCATACTGATTTTCATAGTGGTTGTACTAAGTTCCAATGCCACCAACAGTGTAAAAGTATTTTTATCCATCCTCTCTAGCGTGTATTATTTTTGTATTCTTGATGACTGTCATTCTTATTGTTGTGAGATGAAATCTCAGTGTAGTTTTTTAAAAATTTATTTTCATTAGGTATATATGACAGCAGAATGCATTTTTGATTTATTGTACACAATTGAAGCACAACTTTACATTTCTATGGTTGTATACAATCTAGCGTCACACCATATATGCAATCATACATGTACCTAGGGTGATGATGTCCATTTCATTCCACCATCTTTCCTGCCCCCATGCACCCTCCCTACCCTCCCTCCCTCCCATTTGCACAATCAAAGTTCCTTAATTTTTCCCATGCCTCCCACGTCTCTGTTATGGATCAGCATCCATTTATCAGAGGGAACATTCAGCCTTTAGTTTTTTTGGGATTGGCTTACTTTACCTAGCATGATATTTTCCAGCTCCATAATGCAGCTGCATCAATGTTCATAGCAGCTCAGTTCACAATAGCTAAACTGTGGAAGCAACCTAGATGCTCTCTAATAGATAAATGGACAAAGAAACTGTGGTATATATACACAATGGAATATTACTCAGCAATAATAGAGAATAAAATTATGACATTTGCAGGTATAAATGGATCTCAGTTTAGTTTTGATTTGCATTTCTCTAATTGCTAATGATGTTAAACTTTTTGATATATTTGTTGGCCATTTGTAGTTCTTCTTTTGAGAAGTATCTGTTTAATTAATTGCCTATTTATTAATTGGGTTATTTGATTTTTTTTGGTGTTAAGTTTTTAAAGTTCTTTATATATTCTTTTTTAACATTTATTTTTTCTTTATATATTCTAAATAGCAACCCTCTGTCAGAAGAGTAGCTAACAATGATTTTTCCCCATCCTGTGGGTGCTCTCTCTTCACATTCCTAATCATTTCTTTTGCTGTGCAGAAGCTTTTAATATGGTGCTATTCCACTTATTAACTCTTGGCATTATTTCCTGAACTTCAGGAGTTCTACTGAGAAAATAGTTGCCTGTGCCTATATATGCTGGAGTATTGACTCTACATTTTCTTCTAGGAGTTGCATAGTTTCTGTTCTAATTCATAACTCTTCGGTTCATTTTGAGTTGATGTTTTGTGGAGGGTGAAAGATAAAGGTCAAGTCTCATTCTGGTTTTATGCTAGCACCATGCAGTTTTTGTTGCTATGGTTCTGTTTGTATAATTTGAAGTCAGGTATTGTGAAACTTCCAGCATTGCTTTTTTTGCTTAGAATTGCTTTGACTATTCTGAGTCTTTTATTCTTCCAAATGAATTTTAGGACTTTTTTTCCTAGTTCTGTGAAGAATGTCATTGCTATTTGATTGGGATTGCATTGAATCTGTATATTACTTTTAGTAGTATGGTCATTTTAACAATATTAATTTAGCCTATCCATGAACATGAGAGGTCTTTCTATCTTCTGAGGACTTCTTCAGTTTTGTTCTTCAGTGTGTTCTATAGTTTTCATTTTAGAGATCTTTCACTTGCTTGGTTAGATTTATTCCTAGGTCCTCCCTCCCCGCAAGACTATTTTGAATGGAATTGTTTTCCTGATTTATTTCTTAGCAGATTCATTGTTGGTATACAGGAAAGCTATTTATTTTTATGTGTTGATTTTGTAATCTGCTACTTTGCCAATTTTTTTTATTAGCTGTAGCAGTCTTTTGGTAGAGTTTTTTTTTTAGATCTTCTAGGTATAGGATCATATCTTTTGTTGTTTTTTTTTAATATTTATTTATTTATTTTAGTTTTCGGTGGACACAACATCTTTGTTTGTATGTGGTGTTGAGGATCGAACCCGGGCCGCACGCATGCCAGGCGAGCGTGCTACCGCTTGAGCCACATCCCCAGCCCAGGATCATATCTTTTGAAAACAGTGATGATTTGACTTCTTCCTTTCGTATTTTTTATCCCTTTTATTTCCTTCTTTTGCCTAGTTGCTCTGGATAGAATTTTTAGCACTATATTAAATAGGAGTGGTGAGGATAGACATCCTTACCTTGTTCCAGATTTTAAAGGAAATGCTTTCTTTTTCCCCATTTATTGTGAGGTTAGCTTTATGGTGTTGAGTTAGGTTCCTTCTATCCCTAGTTTCTTCATTGTTTTTCTCAGGATTGGGTGCTGATAAATAAATAAAGCCTTCCCTGCCTTTATTGAGCTAAGTGATTTATGACCTTACTTCTTTTTATGTGATAAATTACATTTATTGATCCCTGTATATTAAACTATCCTTGCATCTCTGGAATAAGAACAAGTTGGGGCTGGGGATGTGGCTCAAGTGGTAGCGCGCTCGCCTGGCATGCGTGCGGCCTGGGTTCGATCCTCAGCACCACATACAAAACAAAGATGTTGTATCCGCCGATAACTAAAAAATAAATATTAAAATTCTCTCTCTCTCTCTCTCTCTCTCTCTCTCTCTCTCTCTCTCTCTCTCTCTCTCTCTCTCCCTCCCCTCTCTCACTCTCTCTTTAAAAAAAAAAAAAGAACAAGTTGGTTGTGATATATGATATTCTTATGTTGTTGAACACAATTTGCTAATGTTTTGTTAAGTATTTTTGAATCAAGTTCATCAGAGATATTGGTGTGTAGTTTTCTTTCCTTGATGTATCCTTATCTGGTTTGGTATAATATGATACTGGCTTTATAGAATGAATATGGAAATGTTCCATCCCTTTCTATTTCATGGAATAATCTGAGGAGTATAGGTATTATTTCTTTAAAGGTTTGGGAGAATTTTGCTGAGAACCCATCAGGTTTAGGGCTTTTTTTTTTTTTTTGGAAAGCTTTTTATTACTACTTCTATCTCATTACAAGTTATTGGTCTGTTTAGGTTTTCTGTATCCTCTTGATTCAGTTTGGCAGATTGTATTTGTCTAGAAATATCCTTTTCTTCTAGGTTTTCCAAAATTAGAATATATTTTCATGGTAGTCCCTAATCTGCTGGATATCTGTGATGTCTGTGATGATTTTTCCTTATTCATCTCTAATTTTATTAATTTGAACTTTTTCTCTTTTTTCTTTTGGTTAGTTTGACTAAGAACTTATTAAACTTAACCTCTTAATGTGCTGGTCTTTTTTAAAAAAATATTTTATTTTTTAGTTTTAGGTGGACACAATATCTTTATTTGATTTTTATGTGGTGCTGAGTGTCACACGCAGTGCCTCATGCATGCTAGGCGAGCACTGTACCTCAGAGCTACAATTCCAGCCTCAATGTGCTAGTCTTTTCATTTCTGTTTTTAATTGTAGGCTTCCCTTAATAGAATGGGCATGCCATTTTCTTTCAGTAATCATGAGTAACCAAAATGGTTATTTTTCTGAGGAGGGGGGTATGGTGAGGAGAAATAGGGAGCAATAAAATCATTCCTTAGCTCAGTTCTGGACTTAAGACTGTAGTAGAGTGAGAATGGGAAAAGAATTAATTATAAATTCTTCCATGGTGCCTTGCTAGAAAAAGTCTTTGTAACACCTCTAAAGTATGACTGTGTGTGTGTATGTGTGTTTAATGAGACAATAATCAAGTTTTAAAGAATGGAGAATCATCTCTCTCTCTTACCTGCTTTCTTCAGGATGATGCTCGGCAATTATTTGTTTTAGCTGGCAGTGCTGAAGAAGGAGTAATGACTTCAGAATTAGCAGGAGTGATTAAACGGTTATGGCGAGATGGTGGGGTACAAGCGTGCTTCAGCAGGTCCAGGGAGTACCAGCTTAATGATTCTGCTTCATAGTAAGTAATTTTGCTGTATGAAACCATAACAGAACATCATGGCCCTAGAGAAAGTTCAGTGCCCATCCCTAAGGAAATGTTTAAGTAATAGAAACTCTTAGAAGTTTATAGGATCCTTTATTAAAGATTATCTCAATTTAGGATTATAGAGGACTTGGTCATTTATATGATTTGGAGAAAATATATATATTCTCATGGAATATAAATGGGAGATTTGGCACCACAAAATTAGCTTCATGGTATATTTATAAGAGCAAGCAAAGGAGAGACATCCAGTGTAGCTGAGTCCTGGATCTCTTCCAGCTCTATCTAGTAAGTTCCCTGTGCATAAGGGCTTGGCACTGATAGCAGCTAGAGGGGTAAATTAGAATTGTGACACTCCTTTTCATGCAGCCAGTTGTCTGTGTATGGGCTGCATGCTATGATTTTTCTGGTACTAGTCACCACTTACAAATCTTTTGCCAGATTACAATAATAGACTTTATTACAGAAAGAGAACATTGAGTCATAAAATGAAGTTTGAAGCCTTTTTTTGTTAAGGAAATTTTCTTAATATTAGTTTTAGAAAATTGGTAATTAATACTTAGGTTGCACTATTATATGTCATTCCATTTTGACCCTGTACACATTTGTTTTCAGATCTAAATTTATTGGTTTTTTTCATTAAACTTTTTGGGGGGAACTTATTGAGTACTTGATATCTGTGTCCTTCTCTGTACTAGATAAAAGCATTTAAACATTAGGTAATTCCTCCATTATTATATTTTCCTACTTTCCCCATTCTTATTTTATCATATATTGTTATAAGAAATTAAATGATGTTTGAGAAGCTTGCTTATGACTTTGGAAATATTTCAGGATTCTTGCCCACCTTTTAATAACATTTTTTAGTTGAAGATATTAATTTAAATAATTCTCCCATGGTCATCAGGGATAGATTTTTTTTCTTTTTTTAAAATTTATTTTAATTAGTTACACATGACACTACAATGATCTTGACATAGGGGTAGATTTTAATTGCTTTTTTCTATCATAGATTCAGTAAGCTCTGGATCTTCAAAGGACATGTGATTTACAAAGTTGGGTTTTTCCCTCCATAATTGTTCATCTAAGCTTGACTCCTTAACATTAATGGTAATATTTGGTTACAAAGAAGATCTTTAATGATTCAGTTATATTGGTGCCACGTGTTCTTCAGGTTTTCAGCCTGGAAATCGGTGGAGAATTTGGCTTTGTGTCCCCCTGCCCACTACCACCACTGGGATTGAACTAAGGAGCACTCAGCCACTGAGCCACATTTCCAGCCCTATTTTGTATTTTATTTAGAGACAAGGTCTCACTGAGTTGCTGAGTGCCTCTCTTTTGCTGAGGCTGGCTTTGAACTCACAGTCCACCTGCCTCAGCCTCGAGAGCTGCTGGGGAGAATTTGACTTTGAAGCAATCTTTTAGTTATTCCACTGAACAAAAATTAAATTTTTTTTTTTTAATAATTTGTTTTTGACTTAAGTTAAAAAAAAAACAAAAACAGGCTAGCAGCTGTTTTCTAGTGGTAAAGCGCTAGTATGCAGGAGGCCCTTGGTTTGAAAACAACCCCTACAAATTTATAATCCTGCTTCCTGAATTAAAACAGGAAATATTCATTCTTATTATAGTTTTCATCATTCAAATTCCATTCTCTAATGTTCCATCAAGAGGTTAAACATGCAAATAATCTATTAGGCTTAAATTCTGACAACTTTGGTTTTTCTACTGTAAACTTCAGAAATTTTCTTGAATAACATTGTCATGTTGTTTTTTAAATTGGCCTTGACAATGTAGTTCTGTAGAATTAAAACCACTTTTGTTAGTGTATGCATAACCTACTTTAAATGTCCTATGCTAGGTTTATAGTTTTCCTGATTAATATTCCATGATACTGAAGATCTGATTTTGTTTTGCTACTTTAGTAACAGGTTCAGAATCTACTTTTGGCAACGAATTATTTAGTCTGTTGACTTGCTATACACATGATTGGCTTCATCAGGTAAAAATAAATGTATTTATTTTTTAGTTACCTAAATGATCTGGATAGAATATCCCAAAACAACTACATTCCAACTCAGCAAGATGTTCTTCGGACAAGAGTGAAGACCACAGGCATTGTGGAAACACATTTCACCTTCAAAGATTTATACTTCAAGTAATTATTAGCCTTTTTGCTAAATAAGCCTAACACAAACATTAACCTTTCTTACATTAAGTAAGCTCTAAGATTTGTCTAGGCAATATTCCTTTGTTTAGAAACTTATCATATTATCAGCCATTATCTGAATGTTTTAACTAATGGGAGCCCAAACATTTCTTTTTTTCTCCAAGTAGAATAAAATATTTGATGCATTTGGAGGAAACTAAATTCAGAATTAAATTGTAGTTCACCTACCAATAGAATCAATCATGTGATTACCAATTTGTATTACTTGTAATTTTATTCTCTTTATCTACTTTTTGTTAGTCTTGAAAACAGACATTGAATCTTTAGAATGATAAAAATACTAAATGGGCATAACTTTCTGATTAGTTATGTGGCTTCGTTCTGCCATTTTTATATTAAATTTGAAATAACAGTGTCATTCCTTTCTTACTGGTTTACGTTTTACTTTAAGGAGATGGATCTAATATTGTGATGGGTCTTGGATTGATGTGTGCATAGAATTATCAACTAAGTTCTTAGTATAGTACAGAAAGGAAAATGAGCTTGAGGGAATAGGTCTTTGGGGGCAATATAATGACATAAACAGTGATTGGATTGTTTTAGAGAGTAAATTCTAGTATTCTAAAACAAAGAATTTTCTTATAGAATTAGTAATTAATTCTAAGACAAGCCGCAGCTTGTCTCTGTGTTAATGGACTTTTATAAATAATAAAACAGTCTCTTTGGTTCCCATTTTCTGCTTTTGTGACCTTTGAGATTAGGAGTGAATTTTTCCCCTTTGATACATGATGTACTTTTTGGTTTCTTCATGCTTATAGGTAGAATGGGATAGCATTATTCTGTACAAAGGTAAATAACTACTGCCACAGATCCTTTTAGTTTTCTTTTCTTTGAAATAGTTGCCTTCCAGAATTTGTGAAATCCATAGATAGTTATGTATTACTGGGTACCAGTTGTGGTCTTGAAATTGTAATACACCAAACAGATTTAAAACCTGCTGCAGTATATTAATAGTTAAGCTGAATGTTTTTAGAATAGATTGGCTACTTATCATTCTGATGAATTTATTTAACAAGAGCAGCAAAAACCACATGGAATAGCTAGTGAAACCATAGGAATGAGATGTCTCTTTGTGTACTATAAAATTAGCAATTTTTTATAATTAAGTGTTCTGACCATTATTTGTTTAGTGTGGGAAACTTTTGTTGATGTCATAGATTTTTCTTTAGTTAAGTAAATCCTGTCTATCGGATCAGTAGCAGATTGAATTAAAGTGCCACACCACTTTATTATTGGCATGTAGAGATATCTTGTTATGAAGTACTATCATTTCTTCCTTTTCCTCTTCTCTCTAGGCAAAACCACTATCCATTTATTCAAACATTTATTGAGCATCTACCATATGCAAGGCATTGTGTAATTGCTTACTTGCCTCTCAGTTATGAGGTAATGTTTATAAAATGTTGATCTGTCAGTGAATGATATTGTAAATGTTAATATGTACTAAAAGCCCACCTTGGAACTTCACAGTGTTCTACCAGATTTATGGACTTTATGGAAGAAAATGTGGGAGTAAACTGGAATTATTCGTGCACTGGTCTCCCCTTGAAAGAGTTCCATGGTGAAATATGTGGTATTAACCTTCCTACAACCTGTGATCTGACCCTTTGTTAAAGCCAGCTTGTTACTGCATCATTTCAGGTGTCATGCATGACCAGAGTTGAATAAAGAACTGTGCAAGAGCTGGGCGCGGTGGTGCACGCCTGTAATCCCAGCAGCTTGGGAGGCTGAGGCAGGAGGATTGCGATTTCAAAGCTAGCGTCAGCAAAAGCAAGGCACTAAGCAACTCAGTGAGACCCTGTCTCTAAATAAAATACAAAATAGGGCTGGGCATGTGGCTTAGTGGCCAAGTGCCCCTGAGTTCAATCCCTTGTACCTTCCCCGCCAAAAGAACTATGCAAGATCAACCAAAAGAAGGGTTGGTCACAAATAAGATGAATATTCCCTTTCAAATGTATATCAAGAAAACACCAGCTCTATCTTTATATCTTTCGATCTCTGGGGGGTAAATAATCCTGGAAATTTAGGTCCTTAGAAATTGTAGATCTGATACAATAAACCAGTATAGCAGAGTTTAGCCTATAAAGTTGTTATCATTGTTATCAAATATAGATTTTAAGAGTCTTATTTATTTACATGCATACCTCATCAGATCCAGGTGGCAGCTAAAAGACATTGCTGAGTGTAGGTGACCCTGGCGTTACAATAAATAGGTGAGGACACTAATCACAGAAATTCAGCACTTTACTAGAGAGTGGTAGACTAAAACTAATCTGTGGTGAAACAAAGTAGTTGAATAATTGAAACTTCATGTTATTATTAATTAGGTTCAAGAAAGACTTGGAGCTGGGAAATAACTGGTTAAGGAGTTTTAAAAAATACCGGGTTCTTTGTCCCACCATAAAATGTAATTATTTTTTTTCATAATTTTTCTCTCAAATATTTTGACTTAACACAGGGAAAACTAACTTGTGAATCAGTAGGAAGATGTTGGAAAGCAGAATACAAGTTGGAGACTTAGAGACAAATCATTCTGAGAGGCAGGGTGGTGGGATGGATGAGTATAGATGCTAGAATACTTTAGAGTGCTTGAGTCTGGATCCCCAGTCCCCATCTTTATAGTAGTGTGCTTTTGAGAAAAATATGACATATCTATGCCTTAATTCCTTCATCTGTAAAATGAGGTTGATAACAATAGTACTTTTGGGATGTTAGGAGAGTAAAGTGAGTAAATGTTTTTAAGATGTCTAGAGTAGTGTCTGGCACAATGGTAAACACTCAATAAATACTGGTTTTATTATGATTGCTATTATCTTAAGCTGTATTATTCAGCTCTTCATTTTTTCCTTTCTTTGTGCTCTCTTTCCTTTAATTCATTTCTGTGCTTATTCTGCTGACTTTTGGCATGTCCAATAAAAGATTTTATAGGGAAGAACCTCAGCTATCTATCTAAATGAGAGTTTAAATTATTCCTAAATTTTATTTTCTCTTTTTGCTCTTTTTAACTTTTAGTCACAGATAATTATTTTGACTACATTTTATCTGCTCCTTGTTTGTCTTTTCTATTACAAGTGAGATTTTGAATATGTAATAATGGAAAGATTTTTAATCATTACAGTTTAGGGGTTGTATAAATGTGATCTTGTTGAATTTGTGCTTTTTTTCTCCTTGCTCAGGATGTTTGATGTAGGTGGCCAAAGATCAGAACGAAAAAAGTGGATTCACTGTTTTGAGGGGGTAACAGCAATTATCTTCTGTGTGGCCCTCAGTGATTATGACCTTGTTCTGGCTGAGGATGAGGAGATGGTATGTTGAAGCTTCTAGTTAAAAGCCTGTCTGATGCAGTCAGGAAATGGAAAGTAACTCCCATAATAACTGAGTGTATCCATTTGTTCACTAAAGCAAAACTTAAGATCCTTAGTTTTTCTGTGTGTCAGTGAGAGTAGATTTTCAAAATTAATTGTTACATCTCTTAAAAAGATGTAATAGCCCTCATTGAGTATGTGGACAGGGATAAATGGGTTTCTTGGTTTGTCCTTCTTCCCACCAATAATTATAAAAATGAGGACTGAATCAACTTTGTTATTAGTACCTGACATATTTCCATGAATCCCTTTCACTGCTTTAAAACCCGTTGGTCTGGTTTTTTATTAAATTAATCCACTTTTTAATCCTCTTTTTTGCTCCTGACTTATTCTTCTTTTTGGGGTACTGGAAATTGAACCTAGGGGTGATTTACCACTGAGCTTTTACCACTGAGCTACATCCCCACCCCTTTGTATTTTTCATTTTGGTTGTAAGTTCTGTGTCGAAGGAACTGCTGAGCTAGAGCCAGTCCTCATTTTGGGATAGGGTCTTGCTATGTTATTGAGGCTGGCCTTGGCTTTCAGCCCTCCTGATTAAGCCAGTCCCCATCTTTTTAGTCCTCCTGCTTAAGCCAATCCCCAGTAGCTGGGATTACAGGCATGCATCACCATCCTGGTTTGATTTATCAACCTTTGATTGTTTTTCAGAACCGAATGCATGAAAGCATGAAATTATTCGACAGCATTTGTAACAACAAATGGTTTACAGACACTTCAATCATTCTCTTCCTTAACAAGAAAGACCTTTTTGAAGAAAAAATAAAGAGGAGTCCATTAACTATCTGTTATCCAGAATATACAGGTACGGGTTCATGAAAGATTTTATTGGATGTACGTATCTTAGGTCAATTCTTCAGTAACATTCATCCAACCAGCTTTTGTTGTGGGTGTTTGTTTATTTGTTTTTGTGGTACTGAGGATTGAAGCCAGGGGGCTTTACTACTGAGCTACATCCCCAGCCCTCTTTGTTTTTTTATTTTGAGATGGGGCCTTGCTGAGTTGTTTAGGGTCTTGCTAAATTGCCCAAGCTGGCCTTGAACTTTCAGTCCTCCTGAGTCAGCCTCCTAAGTAGCTGGGATTACATGCATGTGCCACCATACCTGCCTGTTTTTTGTTTTAAATGTTTCATATATGCCCTTAGGGAGAGTATTCACTAGTATTGGTATCAGCATTAAGCACAATGATTAAGATCCCCTAGGAGCTGGGGTTGTGGCTTGCTTAGCGTGTATGAGGCACCGGGTTCTATTCTCAGCACTGCATAAAAATAAATATAATAAAGGTCCATTGACAACTAAAGAATATTTTTTTTTTAAATCCCTTAAGTTGAGTACTATTGACATAATCAGGTTTTCTATGTTCACCTTAACTTTCTGACCTCATTTTTTGAGGAGAGTAAACAAGGATAAATATTAAAATTTGGTATATGTTCACAAAGATAAGATGCATTGTGTTCAAGAAACTCAATCTGGTTTTAGAAAGAGAAACATAATTTTATTGTAGTGTAAAATGTGCATTGATAGAAGTAGAAAGAAAGAAAGAAGTGGTTCCCTCCTATGGAGTCAGCATAGTCTTTTCTTAGAAGAATGGCACTTGCATGAGCTGTTAAGAAGATGAATTAGAAGTCATCGGGCAGACAGGAATAAAAGCATTTTTTAAAAAGGAAATAGCATATTTGACAATATGAAGGTTACAAAAATGACAGGACTTGTTCTGGAACCTTGTGTTATTATAGGAATTTAAAGTGGTAGGAAAGCAGTAGTTAGATGGTCAGGAATGAGCTCATGGAGAGACAGTGAAGAAAAGTTGGAAGATTTTAACTGGGGTGCATAAGGTAGCATAAATACTGCTTTAGAAAAACTATGCAATAAATGATAATAAATATAGCTAATAGGGGAGTTGAATTAGGAAGAACTTTGCCAGAATATAGATAAAAACTTTTGGTGAGGACCCAGGGATCGCTTATATAAGCCAAGGCCAAGAATACAGATAGGTCTTTGAATGGAATTGGAACTAGGAAATATAAAGCTGTTAGGTATGCTGGAAGTACTCTTTATCCTTATCTGTTTCCTTCCTGCATCTCTTCTTTATTCTTCTCTTTCTCTATTTATCAACTTTTTGTTTTACTTAGTTTTGCAATAAAAGATGGCCTTGTCTGAGTTTTTGTTTCTTCTCCCATTAGAAAGGTTGGGTTGGGATTACTTGGCCTTAAGTTTGAATTCCTGAGATAGAAATTCTGGCCATAGTTCAATCAGGCTAAAATCTATGGGCTAGTCATTGGAGGTGGGTGGTTCAAACATGACTACCAGGGCTTCACCACTATGAAACTTGGAGGTCAGAGTCAGGTATTCCCAGGAGAGAACTCTTGTTAGCTGAAGCACTATAAGTGCTTTCTATAAGAAAGGGAAAGGATATGGCAAGGGTGAAGAAATGGGAAGAGTTAAAGGAACCCATATTTCTGTCTCAATTGGATATATGTGCTATGATCTGAATTCATATTTAGGATAGTTATTTTGAAATATCTGTGGAACATCCAGATGGAGATGTGTATTAGGTGGCCTAGGAACTTTGGAAGAAGTTGGGTTAGTTTTTATATATATATATATATATATACACACACACACACACACACACACATATGTGTGTGTGTGTATGTATCCATTTTGTTGTTGTGAATTTGACAATCTTAATTTCCTTTGTGCAATTAGTGAAATTAAGTGGGAAAAGAAGGAATTAAGAGTCTAAGAAGGATGGATGGATAAACAATTGTGGCATATACATACAATGAATGTGATTTAGCCATAGAAGGGAACAAAGTACTGATAGTTGCTCCATCTTGGATATATGTCAAAAATATACCAAGTAAAAGAAGCCAAACATAAAAGATCACATATTATGTGAATTCCTCTTATGTAGAATATCTAAAATAGTTAAATTCATAGAGATAGAAAGCATGTAGGTGTTTACCGGGGGAGGAGATATGGATAGCATGAGGAGTGATTATTTAATGGGAACAGGGCATTTCTCTGGAAGGTAAAAACAAGTTTCGAAACATTAGAAGAATGATAGTATAACATTATGAATATATCAGATGATATGAAATTGTATGCTTTAAAATTGTTATGTTGGGTGAATTTTCCTTGATAATTAAAAAAACAAAATGTGTAAGTAGTCTTTTTGTTTTGGTATTGGGGATTGAACCCATAGGTGCTTAACCACTGAGCCACATTCCCAGACCTTTTTGTATTTTATGTTGGGACAGAGTCCCATTGAGTTGCTTATGGCCTCACTAAGTTGCTGAGGTTGGCCTTAAACTAGTGATCCTCCTGAGTCAGCCTCTTGAGCTGCTAGGATTACATGCATGTGTTACCTCACCTGGCAGAGTCATTGGTTTTTGGACAGAAGGAAAGACATCTCTAAATCCAGAGAGCAGATATTGGTAACTTTTAAAACTAGGTGGTAGGCTAAAAAGTTGAGGTATACTTTAAATCTCATGGCCTCTATTTTCTCAAGAAAGTAGAAATTGATATCTGTTCAGAGTAAGGAACAGAGGGAGGTGAGAATTAGATGAGTTTATAGAAAGGAGCCAAGTTTTTAGGATGGGAAGAGAAATCATACTGAAGTAACAGGGTTAGCATTAATTATGAAGGGCCTCTGGGAGACTTCACCAAGGCAAAGAGCCTTCATTATCATATCCATTTTGTTGTTGTGAATTTAACAATCCTAATTTCCTTTGATTTTATTAAAGATTCTCACAGTTCTGCTGAGCATGGCGGTGCTTGTAATCCCAGCGGCTCAGGAGGCTGAGGCAGAAGGAACATGAGTTCAAAGCCAGCCTCAGCAAAAAGCAAGGTGCTAAGCAACTCAGTGAGACCCTGTCTCTAAATAAAATACAGAAAAGGGCTGGGGATTCAGTTCAGTGGTCAACTGCCCCAGAGTTCAATTCCTAGTATCCAAAAAAAAAAAAGATTCTCATAGTCCTGATTTACCAGTTACCCATTTTGACTGAATATGATTCACGTTTCACTCATTTGCATCCTTTAATTTACTGTGGGTTTCCTAGTCCTGATTTACCAGTTACCCATTTTAACGAATATAATTTACTTGTCACTCATTTGTGTCCTTTAATTTACTGTGGGTTTCCTACAGAATTCAAGAAACCTACTATAGACATTTACAAAGTTGTCTTCCTTCAGTTCTTTAAATATTTTCTTTAATTTTTCTTTCTTTGATAAATTCTTCATTGTTATCAAATTTTCTTTGTATTCTTGGTGGTTGATACTTTTGGTCATGCTTGATGTCATTGAAAACAACCTCTGGTTTAGTGGAATAAAAGTGTGTAATGGCTTTGTTGAGTTTCCCTGACCTTGCAGCTGATTTAAAAAACTACTTTTACTATCTCCATAAAGGGCACAAGATGGTGTCAAAGGCAAATATTTTGGCACATGCCTGTAATCCTAGCAGCTTGGGAGGCTGAGGCATGAGTATCTTGAGTTCAAAGCCAGCCTAAAGCATCTTAGGCACTAAGCAACTAGCAAGGCCCTGTCTCTAAATAAAATATAAAAAGGGCCTAGGGATGTAGCTTAGAGGTTAAGTGCCCTGGGTTCAATCCCCTATATCAAAAAAAGAAAAAGTTATAGATGTTACTGAAAACAGGGTTTACTTGTGGTTTTCTGATCCCTCCTAAAAATAACAGCTTTATTAAAATATAATTCAGAAACTATAAAATTCACCCTTTTAATGTGTATAATTGGGATCCCCTTACCTTTTGCACCTGTTGGTTTATCCCTTTGGTTGTTTAAATTATTACTTTTAACATTCTGAGGCTAGGGGCTGGGATTGTGGCTGAGTGGTAGAGCACTTGCCTAGTACTCATTTACTCAACATCCCTGACCCCAGAGGCCTTGGGTTCCATCCTCAGCACTACATAAAAATAAATAAAATAAAGTTATTGCATCCAACTACAACTAAAAATTAAATATTAAAAAACGGGGGGAGGGGTTGGAGTTGTGGCTCAGTAGTAGAGCACTTGCCTAGCAAGGGTGATGCACTGAGTTCAATTCTCAGCACCACATATAAATAAATTATAAAATAAAGGTCCTTGGACAACCAAAATAATATATATTAAAATATAAAACTCTGAGGCTAAGCCCTCTTAAAACTGGGATGATTTTGAAAAGAAGTATGCCTTATCCTTTTGAATTGTTCATTTCAAGATCTTTCCAAGTAGCACAGGCTCTCTTTGACCTTTTCAACAATTGTGTTTTCTAGAAATGCACCCTCCTACTTCCCTTGTTTCCTTTTATACTTTCTAGATTTTTTTCAGCTGAAATATCTAAAGAAAGGGGATAGAAAAATTTGTTATTTTCCTCAGTCTTTGTGATTATTTTATTTTAGTTTCAATAGGAGATTGCACTAATGAAGAATATAGTGAAGAGATATAAAATTCTGTTGCATCATGTTTCCTTTTTTCATAAGGAAATGGATGGCCTGACTTAATTGAGTTCAGCTGTTATAATTTGCACTGATAATATTGAGTATCTGTTTTAGGTTCTAATACATATGAAGAGGCAGCTGCTTACATCCAGTGCCAGTTTGAAGATCTGAACAGAAGAAAAGATACCAAGGAGATCTACACTCACTTCACCTGTGCCACAGACACCAAAAATGTGCAGTTTGTTTTTGATGCTGTTACAGATGTCATCATTAAAAACAACTTAAAGGAATGTGGACTTTATTGAAGAGGGTGGATGTTAGTAAAAGGTAAAAACATCATACAGTTTTGCTAAAGTGCTATAGTATAATCTCTTGGCTTTGTAAACTTTTTCTAATTAAGAATATTCTTCTTTTCTAGCTACAGCAGTATGGAGTGTTGAGACCAGACATCTTTTGCTGTCTCATGGGGCAGCTGCAAGCATGACGGGACCAGGGAATGGCAGAAGCATGCAGAATCTTAGCACTCTTTAGTACAATTTTCTGTATTAGGGAACTTTTAATTGACATGAGATACTCAAGTCAGACATTGGAATTGGAACAGCTGTAAAGCATGGTTTCATCATCAAGACATCACTTGGATTTTATAATCTTAAATTTTAGGGCAGATCTGAAGTTGAGGTGCTGCATTCCAGAACTTCAATATGTGGCTTACTTTTTTTTTTCCCCCTTCTTAACAAATCACCAGTAATTCATTTCTGAAGTTTTTTTCATCAAGAGAATAACTCATTACTAAATGTTACTTCTTTATTTGCAAGAGAATCTTTATTAAAACACAGTCTTAACTATGCATATGATGTCACCAGATTATCTTGAAAATATTCCTCTTAATAGGAACTCTTTGTTTTTAATTCTTGGTGTGGTCAGAATATACATCAATAATTACTTAAAATTCTGTCCAGTTATAGGGGCTATAAATATAGCTTTTTTGAATGCAATATGGGTTACTATTATGTTCAAAGTAAACTATGGTGGTTTCTAAATGGTAATTACATTGGAGAGGTCTGCAATAAGATTCTAGCTCTCTTTTTTCTTTAAGCTTATGTGGTTGAAGGTTAACCTTGTTTTATGCTAATTACCAAATTACTAGGTACATGCTGATGTAGTATGATCAAGTCAGCTTCTTGGATATGGACACACCCAGGGCAGCTATTAATTAAAAATGTAAATTGCTAAATTCCAAACAGAACCAGTGACTTTGCTGCTACATATCTCTAAATTGACCACTTTGATATTCTTGCTTGTTTGTCTCAGTCATAGGGAGTTTTATATAAGGTGCCCCTTGTTTTCCATCTGTGGTCTTTTTTGTTGGGAGACATCTATAAAGTATATTAACAGTGCATGCTTTTACTTTGTAAATGTGGTGCCAAACCCCTGTTTGCCATTGTTTTACTGAAGTAATGTTAAATGTAGTAATCCTTAGTAAGTTCTTTTACCCAAACTGTTGCATTTTAGGACTTTTCCACTTTGTCATATGTACAGATTTTAATCTGTTATAGTTGGCAGCAGTATTAAAATGGTGAGTAAAGAGTCCAGGTTTGCTCCTGTTTGTAACCAGTCTTTTTTCTGGAAGCATTGTCTTCTGTTTATTTTTACCACTGCTGAGTGTGCTTCGCCTTTGTCTGAGAGTGGGTTCAGGTAGAAGTGTTCCTTCATAGACTATTACCTTGGTGTAATAGTATTGTTGAATCTTGACTTTATGGATGAAGGTTATATGTCCTGTCTGTGTACAAGTAATATGCAGTCATAATCTGTCCTCCAGATTTGCATTTTGCTGGCATAGAGCTGTATTTACTTTAGCCTAGAGGTCTTTTTTGTTTAATGTACAGCAAATGTCATTAAATACTGAGCAGACCATTGGAGAAAGGCAAATGAAGAGAATGCATTTTGAGCATTTCAAATCAGTAATTTGAGCAGTGCCTTTTGGGGTCCAATCATTTTTAATTGGATTCTGTTTCATCTTTTGCTGTGGCCTTATTCATTGAAGGTTGGTGGTTATCAAAGCTGCTTCAAAAAGCAAGCCATAGCAGTTCAGGGCCTTCAGTGGGAATTTTTTTAAAAATACTTATTATTCTTTTTGGAGAATCATAACTAAGCAGATGGTATAGCTGTTTTATGAAACACAGTTTTCATTAGGTGTAGAAAAACTTGATCTGAAAGAAAATTATTAGCTTCAATTGGTGTTTGACTTAATGTAAATATGGGTTGATAGGTGTAACTCATTTTAAATATTTCCTTTCCTTACTGTATTCTTCTGTAATATAGGATCATTTAGTAATTAGTACCAGTGAAATACTGTTTTTGTAGTTTTTCTATACTCTGGGTTTAATGGAATGGTATTGTTGAAAATCTAAAATAATAGATAATCCAAAGTTAATTTTACTTTGAAATGCATTTTGTATTTTCATTTGAATGTCTATCTGATGGGTTTTTTTGAAGCCCTTCTATTAACAAAAACAGTCCTCCACTTTTCTGTTTTGACAACAGTCTCTATTTGCTTGAAGATCATTCCTACCAACCATCTCAAATAACTTATCTAAATATACATCCCTTGAGAATAGATGAGAGGCAGTTTAAGCCAGCGGTTTTCAAGTATGACTTGAGTCAAAATCACCTGGACATATCTGAAAAGATTGAATTTTGTCTGGTAGAGTAGTAATCTGTAACTTTCAAAAGATGATTCTTATCAGCTAGGCATTCAAATTACTAAATAATATTTTGAAATAAAAAATCACAGAGCCAAAAATGTGGGGGAAACATCACATCTACTAGCCTGGACAGAGATTGCAATTTTTAATCAGAGAAGTTAAAAGTTACTCTCCTCCCCAACCCAGAATGCTAGAGATTTGTAATGGATAATGTTTCTGAATTTGGGTGACCAGACTTTTGGACCATCTAAGAAGTTGGCATAATTAAGAAAATTAAAGTTTGAACCATAAATACACCCTGGAGGGCTGGGGTTGTGGCTCAGTGGTAGAGCACTTGCCTAGTATGTGTGAAACACTGGGTTCAATCCCCAACATCACATTAAAAAAATAATGAATAAATAAAGATATTGTGTCCATTAACAACTAAAAAATATTTTTTTTTTCTTAAAAAGTACACCCTGGAAGGAAGGATTGCAACAGTAATTTTGTGGATAGCCACTTCTTCTCCTGATTAAACATTGGACAGAGAGATGCATTCTTCTTGATGGACAGGCCTCCCTAAACTTACAAATTCAAGCTTAGATTGATTCCACCTCCTGGAATGAAAATTCCAATGCCCATTATTCATCAGTAGGTAATGATGATATCATCTTGGGACAGTTCAGATTCTAAATTTCTAGTTCAATATAGCACTTTATTATTTTTTTCTGGTAGACTGTTATTTTTCACAAGGTGCTATTATCATAGGTGAAACAAAATTTTAAAAACCTTTTTTTTATGTTCACATGTGTTCATATGTAACACGTACATTTTTAGACTAAAAAATCTGTTTATTCTAAATTATTACTCACCCTGTATTCTTTTTTTGGACAGGGGCTGGGATGGGGAGGTACCAGAGATTGAACTCCTGGGCACTTGATCACTGAACCACATCCCCAGCCCTATTTTGTATTTTATTTAGAGAGAGGGTTTTACTGGGTATTTTAGTGTCTCACTTTTGCTGAGGCTGGCTTTGAACCCATGATCCTCCTGCCTCCACCTCCTGAACCTCTGGGATTACAGGCATGCGCCACTGCTTCTGGCAGTCTTATATTCTTATATCCTGGTCACTATTCTCCTGTTTTGACTGAGACTTATTTTGGATTTTGCTTTCATGGCCTGATTGGTCACTTCATATGTTTCTCCATTTGTTTAACCTGTATGACATAGTTCTGGAATTTCATGTTGCAGAAGTCCTTGTTGTATTGCAGTTACATGTAAGTTTAAGTTAGTCTTTCCTTTCAGTTAAAAACCTGCCCTTGATTTTTTTCTCCCTTTTCAGTTGTTAAACAATAACAACAAAGTCCTCTCAGCAGCACTGATTTCCTTCAGTGTTACTGCTTGTGGAATCCTTTCCCTTTCCTATGTAATGCTTTAAGAACAGTTATCTTAATTTACCAGTGCTACCAGGTAATCATTGGGTTCTATTTCAGACTTCATAATACAAATCAGATCTGACCTGAACAGGCACAGCTCTCCACATAGCTTTATGACCATCATATTTTGTTATATTGTTCTCATAATCACAAGAGCAAAAAGTTGGTTGTCTAGAAGTCTGAAATTGATGTTGGTTTTTCTGCCAGCTATCTGGGAGTAAAAAGGTTTTTTGAGGCAGTAAGGAAGTAACTTCTAGATCAAGGTCTTTGTTCCCTTATCTTTGTATAGCTTTTAAAAGTTTCCCCCCAATTTTGTCATTGCCTTTTATGAGTTACTTCTGCTGAGGATAACATACTTTAGAACTAGTAAGGGCAGAGCGGTTATTTTCTTTTTGTGTGGTGCTGGGGTTTGAACCCAGGGCTTTGTACATGTAGGTAAGTGCTCTACATGTGTTGAGCTACACCTCCAGCCCTTTTTATTTTTTGTTTTCAGGTAGGGTCTTACTAAGTTGCCTAGCCTGGCCTTGAACTTTTTATCCTCCTGCCTCAATCTTTGGAGTAGCTGGCATTACAGGTGTGCACCAGGACAGATTTTTTTTTTTTTTTTTTTTCAGTTTTAGAGATTGAACCCAAGGATGCCTGTCATTGAGCTATATCCCAAACCCTTTTTTAAATTTTATTTTTGAGAAGGTCTCATTAAGTTACTGTGGATGGCCTTGAACTTTTGATTCTCCTGCTTCAGTCTTCTTAGTGTCTGGGTTAAAATCAGCACAAATGTTAAACAGTAGTACATGGATAACCTTAATTAAAATTACTAGTAAAGTGACTGAGTTATTTTCTGTTTGCCAATAAGAAGTACTTTTTGTACTTAAAGTGCCTTCCAACAGAAAAATTAGTCTGAGGACTGGTTGTGAAAGACATTCCTACATTGTAGATATGGAGAATTTAGTTTTTATACAAAATTAAAACAAGAAACCAGTATCTGAACATTTTTATTTCATTTATTTCATGGCATTTATTATGCAGTAAAGATTGAAAGATGTACATCAAATTAAAGACAAGAAAATCCTGTATCAGAGGTGATTATTAGTAATAATATGAATAGTCACTTAGAGTTGGTGAAATAAAGCAACACTGGCTAGCTCTAAACTATTAATGGGTCAAATGTAAAAAGTCTTTGTCCAGTAGTAATATTTTCTTTTCCTGAAATCTAGTGGTAATCATAAGATGGCAGAAATAATCAAATATTAAAATATGCTGTGGGATACACTATCTAAATATATTAGCTATTCATTCACTAACTAAACTGTTAAAATCTTTGACAGCTGGAATATTAATTCTGTACAACCTGGTTAATTGTCTGCTCCTAGCCTCTGCCTCTGACCTTAATATTCAAAATATCCAGAATAACCCCAAAGACTTTTATATGCAAGAGAGATTCCCAGTAGTTAGAATACAAGAAGTTACCTGTTCTTTCTGTTTATCCTTGTTCATCTAGGATAAAGGTGCAGAAACCTCTGAAAGTCTTATGAGATTGAAAGTTGTTCGGAGTGATGGGTTCTTGTCCTTTTTCTGCTATTTGCCATGAAACCTTGCATAGGTTACTTTTAGTCATATCACTCATCTGTTCTCTAAAGATGGGCTAGACTAAATTATTCCTTCCTGCTATAATCTGAGGTTCTGATCAAATGGAAATAATACATTTGAAGATGTTTTATAATGTTCTTTGTGATACTCAGGATTATACTGCACTGCAGAAAAGTTAACATCCTGTGGCAGCACCAACAAATGTATTCATTGTAGCTGGTGGTCTTTTTGTAGCATTTCCCTCATAGTCATTCTGAAGACCTGAAATGAAGGTGAACTATAAATTACTCTAAATTCTTGAGGCAGGGTGAAAAGTTGGGTTGCTTTGTTTTACATATCAATCAATTCTTTCTTTTCTGTTCATACTGGTGCTTACTTTTTCATAGCCAAAAGGCAGAAAAGTTCCCTCCCACAGTCTCCAATGTGTCTGTCTGACCTCACAGAAACGTCTTCACATATTACAGAGCAGGACCCCCAGAGGCTTTGGCACACTTGCAGTCCCTCGCCCGACATGGAAGTCCTGCTGGAAACTGTGCTGCGGGGGCTGTGCCGGGTAGAGAGGGCAGTGGGAGGTAAGAGCTCTCACCCTTCACCACCTTCTCCACCCAGCATGGCCAGCACACTTTGGTCTACGGCATATCTCCAAGTAGAGAATGGGCTTTGAATGCTGTTGTTACCTTGGGGATGGGGGATAATACTCTGATTTGGACTATTTGGTGGGGGGAACAACGTGAATTTTATCATCAGAGTAGGAATTGTTACAAGTAAATGTGTCTTTTATATTGCTTTTAAGACTGAATTATTGTGTTTCTTTTATCCACTGTTCCTTTATTCACAGAAAACATAAAAGCACACTTCTGTCTTTTCCATTTTTTAAATTTAAAAATTCAGTATTTTAAATTTTCTTTTTCATGTTAAGTAAAGTATATGTAATATCCAATTTACCACTTAAATCATTTTTAAGTATATGAAAAATATACCTTCCATCTCCAGAATTTTTTTCATTTTGATTTAAAACTCTACGTTTCCTACCTCTCAACCCCTCTCTTTGAATTTTAGGTAATTCACATAAGTGGAATCATGTAATATTTGTCTTTTTTGTCAATTGTATTGAATTTTGTTAAGATGGAGAAACTATCATTAGATATATGTGAAATGTAGCCTAATTTATATTTGGTTTATTGTCATTATTGTCTGTGGTAGGGAAGAATGTTATGGTGTCTGCCTCTAAGGATATGAACAGAAGATTATGCCTTCAACAGACTAATTTGTTTATATTTTTGTGATTTTTTTTTTTTTTTTTACTAATTTCATATTCCATTTTGGGACCTCTACTTCTTAGTTTTCAGATGGTTTTGTTAAATATCAATGATTTGGAGGTGGCGTAACTAAAAGTTAACCAAGACTTTGTTGAGAGTAGTTTAGAAGAATGGGAAATTGATTTTATAGTATATGATAGGCTATTGATGGCAATGTCTGTAGAAGGACCACTTGCTTTGGATTCAGAAGAGCAATTAGAGTTCAAGTTCTACTTGCTAGCAGTGTGGATCTTGATAAGGACACATTGTCTCTCCAGGCCTGAACTTCATACCTATAAATTGCTAATAATGGGCCCAGAATATTTTTTAAGTTCCTTCTGACTTTAGCATTCTAAGAATTAAGGTTGCAGTGTAAGAAAATAGGGTTGAATCTGTGTTTATGAGTTTGTTACAGAAAATAATTTCAGATGGCTTGTAAAGAAAGGTATGTAAAATTCAGTACTGTACAATGTAAATTTAAAATGAGGCAAAAGAAGAATAATGATAGACTAAATGGCATAGATTTAATTTGAGCTTTCTTAATAGCCATTTTATGCAAAAGAAAAAAAAAACTTTTCATGCACACAAAGGGTCCATGAGATAAAAATAAGCCATTTGTGTAGAAGTACAAATGCACTTTCTCCAGTTTTACACAGTACAAGATTTGGGAACGATGTCTGGGCTTGATGAATTAAGCTGGGATAAGAGATTAATTTGCTTTGTTTGGGGAAGCTTATTGAAAATATTGAAGAAGCCCTCTTACCTTTACTTGGAGGAGAGCCCATTCTGGGCCAGGAGTTTCAGACTTTTTGTTTTACTTGGTTTTAAAGTATAGGTGAAGGGGGGTGCCCAGGGCAGCAAAATTTTATTTTGTGTATACTCATTAAAGTAATTTTAACTTGAAAACACTCTAAGAAGGGCTGGGGATGTGTCTCAAGTGGTAGCGCGCTCGCCTGGCATGCGTGCGGCCCAGGTTCGATCCTCAGCACCACATACAAACAAAGATGTTGTGTCCGCCAAAAACCAAAAAATAAATATTAAAATTCTCTCTCCCTCCCTCCCTCCCTCTCTCTCTCTTTAGAAAAAAAATGAAAAAGAAAGAAAACATTCTAAGATAAATGTAACCAGATCCTGTCAACAGTTGTGGGACTCTTGCTTTAAGAACTGCTCTTTCTCCCCCATCCTCCACTTTTTGATAATAACTTATGTGAATTTGTTTATAAAGCAGTTAAAAGTTTGAATATCTGTCAGAAAAGAGAACTAAAATAACAATCCTGTTTTGTTCTGCAAGAGGTGCTTTAATTGTTCTTCCAGAAGACTTGTTCTTCTGGCTCAGCTTCCATACTGGTATTGGAGAGAAGGTTCTATATGAACATTAATAACCAAGCAACCTGGTTGAGACTTCTGTAATTTGACTCATAATCTATTTCTTCATAGATTCAAGGATGAAGGAAAAGCTAATAAGAAGCAGCTGGGGCTGGGGTTGAGCACAGTGGTAGAGCACTTGCCTCGCGTGCATAAGACACTGGGTTTGATCCTCAGCACCACGTAAAAATAAATAAATGAAATTTGTTTCCAGCTACAACTAAGAAAATTTAAAAAAAAAGAGAAGAAGCAGCTAACAGGCTGGCACAATTAAAATGAAAATCTGCGGCCATACTCTATAGAAATGGAACAAGTGGTATAAATTACGTTGTGGGCCTGAATAGACAAGATCATAGTTAAGGGTTCTTTAACCTGAGGCTTCAGAGATCCAGGGATTCTATACATAGACTGTATTTAGTATGTTAGTTTCTTTTGTAATTCTCAGTGTTTTATGTATTTAAAAATACTCTGAGCTGGGTGCTATGGCTCATATATGTAGTCTCAGCTACTTAGGAGGCTGAGGCAGAATAATCATTTGAGCCAATGAGTGGGAGGCCAGCCTGGGCAACATAGAGAGACCTCATTTCAAACAAACAAACAAAATATATTCTGTTAAGAGGTCCATAGGTTTCATCATAACTGCCAGAGGGATCCATAATAACAAAACAGACTCAAAATCCTTGCTTAAGTTTTTTAATTGTCAGTAGATATAGCCAGATTAGTTTTTCCCGTAATTTTCCTCATGAGTTGTTTTTAAAGGAAATCAGAAAGACTTAATTGGATTCAATTTTAACAGCTGCAGATTTATTCTTCATTGTATATCAAGCCTTATATGCCTCTCTAGTATTAATATTGATAGTAGCAGCCTAAGTGTGAATGGGTGTTTCTGGCACAGAGCAGATTTTCATTTAATTGACTCTTTCTTTTATATGTTAAATCTTGGTTGCCAAGAGCTTTTCTCACTAGGAGTTGTAAATGCTAAATCTATACTTGACTTCACCACCTCCTGTCAAGATAAATGCAAGCTTTGTTTCCTTTCAAAGGAGTTCAAAGGAGTAATTTACTCCTTGGTGGGTTTGGGGAAATATTGTTCTCAGCCAGTATCACATGAACCTAACAGCAAAGATTTCCAGTGCCTAAAGCAAGTTCAGCTGCCTTTTTGTTCTCCTGAAACATGCAGCAGTTGAAATGAGAAATTAAAAATTGCTCACTTCTAAATTCTATGATAGAGAAATGGCAGCAATAAAATCCTCTTAAGTGGGAGTATGTTGATGTCCTCCAAGTTTAGTCATAAAGTATCTTATATAGCTGAACAGTCATTAATAGAGATATAGGAAACAGTCTTTTGGCAGCCTGAGGGCAGAGAGATAAGCTGTGCTTATTAAAGATAATCATTTTTGGATGTGTGCCTTAGAAACTAAAAACCTCACATTTCTTACCCAGCGATCTGTATCTTTGAGCTAAGGCACATAGAGATCTATTAGTAAAAAGGGGCTGGTAGATTTATTCAAGTTTTGTATTAAATAGTTTTTTGGTGGACTGTAGGGAAGGCTTGCTGTTTTACTTGGGGTAGAGTTTGTTGAGATAGTTTATTTTAAAAGCCAGATGGTGAATTTCACAAATTTTTCAGATTTATATGGGCTTGCTTTTTGTGATTAACCATAGCATGTTTTATGTGCCTTCCCTTCAGTTATGTTTGTGCTGCTCAGAATAACCCTGTGAAATAGGTTGCGAAGTTAGCTTCTTTTTACAGATGAGAGATTTGAAGCCTAGAGAAACGAAGAGTTCATAGTAATCAATTCTTGTATTAAGTAGAGTCAGTACTGAAACCTGGATGTTATGAGTCCTAGCCTTGCACTCTTTAAACTGCACCAGCTATCCCACTTGAAAAAGATGATGCAAGATACTGTTGTAACTCCGCATCATTCTCCATATCCATTGGAGAATGGATTCATTTCTCATGTTATAGTATTTTGACCCATAATTTTCTGCTTGAAATTACCTAGATTCCAAGCCTGTTTACCTGAGGACTGGTGAAGATTAGAAGAGCCCACAGTCCTTGAGGTTTTCTTTGATGATGATATCTGTAACTGCATCAAACACAAATTTGACATTCTGTGTATCTGTAGCACAGGTCATGTGACTGTAGATTTCTTTGACATCTTTTCGCATATTGAGGTCAAGGAACTGGTTCTTGATATAATTCCCCGCATCCTCAAAGGAGTTGTTCCCTGGTTTTCCAGAAAAATAGTAAAGAAGTGGGCTGAATAAATCCTTGTCTGTTGCTTGTTCACTTTTTAGGTGGCCAACTTGATCCTTAAAATGTTGTATTAGACAAATACAGTTGGGGGCCTGTTTTTGGAACAGGGGTTCAGCCTATTGTCATCCAGTGTTTCTCACTTGAGTAGACCAAGGAAATTGAGGAGGGAAGTATCTCTGTGTCTCTACCTTTGGTTTCTGGTAGGTATCCTTTGAACAGTCAGTAGCTCTCATGCATCTAAAATTTGCTGTATTCCAGACACATCTTTATTTTAAACCTCTAACTAAACGCCCAAGCTTCCCCTGAGACAAGATCCTTTATATCTCCTTAGCATAGGGAATGAGGCAGTTAGTTGCTAGTTACTATAAAAAGGTATCACTGTTGTCTGGAGCCCTTGACACTTACCTTCATACTCTGGAAAACAAATACTGAGATGGACTTTCTTGATTTTTTCCTCAAAAAGATCTTTCTTGTTGAGAAAGAGCACAATGGAAGTAGCCGCAAAGAACTTGTGGTTACATATGCTGTTGAACAGATGCAAAGACTCATGCATACGATTCTAGTAAGAGGAAACACCATTGAAAATATCAGATTGGGTTTATAAGTTGGTTGTTTGCTTTCATTTTTGTTGCCCTTAGATAACCAGTACTCGAAATGTAAAAGGATAGATATGGGAATAATTTTTCTCTTTTTAATGTGGAGTAAAGCCAACATATCTGGGTTCCTTCTAACCTCATTTCTGTCATTTTAATAGCTGTATAACTTGGGGAAATTATTGAGTTTCTCTTGAGTCTCAGTTCCCTTATACTGTTATCATGAAAGTTAAATGAGGGCATATATAATGGTATCTGTATAGTGGCTAGCATATAGGTATACAATAAATGTTATGCACCTCTTTGGCAGCCAGGATACCAGCAAGGACTTCAACATCCACAAATACTGCCAATAATAGGGTCCTAGATCTCAAGTTTGGACAGGAACATGACAGGTATACTTTGGATCTAGTGCCATATGATGAAGGCTAGAGAACTTCCCAATGCACACCACAAGCACTTCTGCTCTTTTTGTTTCCTTCTGTGATTGCTAATCTGAAAGAGTGAGAAGTGGTGCTATATATGTGCAGAGTCTGCAGATTGCCCATACTAGCCTGCCTGTAGGAGACAGGCCTTTAGGGACCTGAAGTAGGTTGATACCTGACTTGAGCTCAGTCATCTAATAAAGCAAGAAAGATAAAATTTGTAGCATTATGTCACTTTTACTACTCCTACAAAATTCTTTAAAAACCTCAGAAATCAAGGTTAAAGATAGAAGAGATGTTGGAAACTGAATAGTGTAAAACATTTTGGCTGAAGTGGTAGAGTGTTCTAATGTGAACTTGAGCTTTTAAGGGGAATGGAAAAGAGCTGAAGCTGAAGTGAGGAATAGGAGGATAGAATGTTTTCAATGAGTAGGTTGCTGGCTTTCATTTGTGAAGTAAATGTTTATGTGAAATTAGTGTTTTCAACACCTTTGACATCCTTTATCTAGCTTATACTCAGAGAATGTAACTGCCCAGGATCTGATACTTGTCCTGCAGTACTCTTACAGAACTTCACAGGTTGAAGGGAACCACCTCAGGTGGTTCCCCAGCTGTCAGTTAATTTGGCAAGTGAGAAGCCCGGTCTGCTAGTGTCGCCTTACTTCTGTTGATACACAGTACATTTCTAGGCTTCTGAAGTGAGGTTAGTAGCTCAACATCTCTATCTGGGAGATTTATACCCCTTACCTTGTTTTTTAAAAAAAATACTGAAATCCTCTGGTGAGCTTTGTGATAGTTAAGTAATACTTTGATGTCTAATCTGAGACAATCCTCATTCTTAGTAAATCTAGAGCTCTAAAGTACTAACCTAGAACCTGCAGAAGAGGTATTTTAGAATTGCTTACATGAGACATTCATTGGTCTGCTAGAGGTCAGCTAGATTGTTAGAGTTCCCTGAAGTCACTCAGTTTGGGGCATTGGGATGACACAAGCTTAAAGAAAGGGTTACGGCAAAAAATTTGTCCTACTAAAGCTGGTTGAAAGGTCACTTACCACTTCATCATCTTCCACCAGTACCATGTCGTAGGCACTGAGTGCTGCACAGAAGATGATGCAGGTGACGCCCTCAAAGCAGTGGATCCACTTCTTTCTCTCAGATCTCTGCCCTCCCACATCAAACATCCTGTGGGAGAAATCAGATGTTCATAGGTATGCCCAGAATATGATCCACATGCCTTTGGTGTTAATCCCCCAAAGTGGCTACTTTGGGGTCAGTTAGCAGCAAAATGAGAAGTGGAAAGGAAAAGGGAAAGAAGTAGGACAGTAATTTAGATTGGGTTTCAGCAAAGGCCTAGAAGCATGCCCATGTCCCTTTTTAGGATTACATGTGTGTGTCTGAGATGCCCCAGGGAATCATGTACTCACCTGAAATTCAAGTCTTTGACAGAAAACTTGGTTTCAATAATGCCTGTAGTTTTCACTCTAGATCTCAAAACATCTTGCTCATTAGGAATGTAGTCCGGGTCTGTAATCCTGTCCAGTTGGTTCAGGTAGCTAGAGAAAAGTAGTTTGTATTGATGACATTACATTCTCCACAACCAAGATGAAGAAACGTAAAGCATCTTGCCCACAGTCACACAAGTAATATGGTGGTAGAAACAGAACTGGAATCCATATAATTAAATCTAGGATTCTTTCTTTCAAACCATTATGTGTCCTTCAAAAAAAAAAAAGTAAGCAATGGGCTAAGGGACTGCCCATTTGAGGCAGGAGTTCCGTCCAATTTAAGTCAAATCAGATTAAGTTATCCTTGGATTTTTGCGTGAGTGCAAGCTTTTCTAGACTGAATGAGATTGACTGGTTTAAATGGGGTGACCAGAGTTCCATCATGAGGCAAGAGTAGACTGAAAGAAACTAGAGACCCAAGACATGAAGGCAATACATAGACTTCATCCTGAATCACATTGGGGGAAAATCATTTGAGCTAATAGGGGAAAATTGAACACTGATTTGGATATTAATTATATTAAGGTATTATTAAATATTGTGATGATGATATTTTGCTTTTCTTTTTAAAAAATCCTTATATTTTAGAAATAGTTTATAGGACGAAATGATATCTGAGATTTGCCTTAAAATAATCTAGTGAAGCCAGGTGCAGTGGCACACACCTATTACCCCAGCTACTCAGGAGGATGAGGGAGAAGGATTACAAATTTGAGGTCAGCCTGGGCGATTTCAATAGACTCTGTCTCAAAAAAGGGCTGGGGATATAGCTTGGAGAACTTCTGGATTCAATCCCCAGTGCTGCAAAAATAAGTAACTGAGTGTAGGGGTAAATTGAGTTGGCCATGAATTAACTATTGGAACTAGGTGATTCATTATTTTAGTCCACTTTTGTATATCTTTGAAAATTGGCATGAAAAGTAAGAGTTTTTTAAAAAGGATAGGAAGCTTGGTGCAGTGGAGCATGCCTGTATTCCCAGTGGCTCAGGAGACTGAGACAGAAGGATCAAAAGTTCAAAGTCATCCCTAGCCACTCAGCAAGGCCCTAAGCAACTTAGGGAGACCCCGTCCCTAAATAAAATACAAAACAGGTTTGGGGATGTGGCTCAGTGGTTGAGTGCCTCTGAGTTCAATCCCCAGTACCAAAAAAAAAAGAAAAGATAGGAAGAAGGCAGATGTGAAATGAAATGACTGAGATAAACAGGGAATGAAAATTAACACTAATGCCTAATGTATGCCAGGTATTTTAACATTAAAATTCTCATTGAACCTCATACACCTTCAAGATGCATATTCCCATTTTATGATTAAAGGGAAAATTTAAAGAGTTAAATAACTTGCCTGAGATCAAAAGACTTTGTGGTATGCTGTAAGAAAGCTTTGTGGTCAAGCTGAACTGAATGCAAATCTAGCCTCTGATAGTTACGTATATGACCTCGCTGAAATGGTTTTTCGATTATAAACTAGGACTAGTAAAAAGTATTATCTACCTGAAGGCTTATCGTGTAGATGTGTAAAGGATCTCAAGACAGTACACATGGCACATCTAGCAGGGACTGTGCCTTGGAAAGGGAGCAATCTAGAGAGAGTAAATGATCCAAACAGGAATTTAATGCAGGTCTGTTTAATTGCAAAATTCATGCCCATCTATGACATCTCCTGTTACAGACACACTTGATAACTCAGTCTCTGTCTGTGTCTTTTGGAAGCAGCTTTGCAAAGTTGCTAGTCTCTGATTCCTGATCACCTTCTTTTGGTTTGCCCTGGTGGTTTCTGAGTCCCCTGCCCTAATATTCTGACATAGATGCTATGGTGAAGGAAACTTTGATTCCTGCTTGGTTATCCAGTAGAGCCTGAGTAAACCAACTTGAAAACTCAACCCTGAAAGAGCCTTCAATGCATTACATGTCTCCTGAGAGAGTGTGTGGCAGAACCACAGGGCTATCTTTTGATTCTGAAGGAAGAGGCTAAGTGTTCAACTTAAAAGAACGGAGCTGAGGGCTGCTAGGCAGAGCACCTCTGTTTTGAATTTTGTCTCTTCTGCTTTGTAGCCATGTGTGGTAATGCAGAGTGGTGGGAACTGGCAGATACCTGTGTGGCATTAAATTTATTGTGTGGGTCTCCAGCTTTCTATGCCAGAAATTTAAGGCAATCCTGGAAGATTGCCTAAGCATCATCCCGCCTCCTCCCCAGTCAGAATCTTACTAGGATGCTGAGTCATTGAGCTGATATTCTGCAGCTCTTTCGAAGCAAGCTTGAACTCCACCATCCTTCCACAACTTTCTGATGACCTCCACCAGCTCAGGAGGCATGGTCCCCTCCTCAATGGAGTCGGCCAGGTTATTGAGCTGTCGCCCATCATCCTGTAACACAGAAACCTGGCTGAGAATGACATGAGCAATGGCTTTCTAGGAACACTGCTGAATGGAAAGCATTTTGCATTGCTACCAGTGGTTAAATGTGGCAGTCTCCAGTTAAAGCACACTTTAAGTGTGCTCAGATGTAGAGTGGGCAATATATCCAGCCCTGGGATGCCTATAGGATCTGAGATCACATGTGCTTCTTCTCTGTTATTCCCAGCTTCTATCCTTAGTCTGAAAGTGGACTGCCACAAAATGTGTGTCCTTTACTGTAGGGAGATTGGAAGTTTAAAGGCTACATTGACCATGAAATAAGATGGAAGAGAGGCCTTTGCTTTTTCAATGGTTTAGGAAAAGGCTCATACTAGAACTAGGGGTTTAGCTTCTAAAAGTTTCATGACTAGGGCAAGAAGAGCAATTTAAATGGTAAAATAAGACAAAAAGGGAGAAGAAGCCGGGCACAGTGGTGCATACTTGTAAATCCCAGCAACTCGGAAGGCTGAGCCAGGAGGATTGAGAGTTCAAAGCCAGCCTCAGCAACAGAGTTACTAAGCAACTCAGTGAAACCCTGTCTCTAAATAAAATACAAGAAAGGGGGGGATGTGGCTCAGTGATTGAGTACCCCTGAGTTCAATCCCTGGTACCAAAAGAAAAAAAAAAAGGTAGGGGTGGGGAGAAGCTGAGAACAGTTTTGTAAATATAAAAGTGAGGTTTGCTTACTTCTCTGGACTAGGATTTAAAACTTGGCATATGGGATTTTAGTTAAACAAGTTTTTTTTCTTACCCAATTTCCCTCATTGTTTGTTTGTCTTTTTTTTTTGTGTGTGTGTGTGTGTGTGTGTGTGTGTGCGCGCGCTTGCGCTTTTTTTTTCTTTCTTTTTTTCATTAGCCTTTCTTGCTTCCACCCTTAACCACATAAGATTAATCACGTACCGCGCGGCTTGGTTCAGCATAGTCAATGCCCAGTGTGGACATAGCCCGGATGATAGCCAGGATGGACTGTAACACATTCCCATAGATGACAGTCTTGAACTCCAGGCATTCTTCTGGTGTATACCCATCCTGGTGAATGATCCTTCAAGGGGCAGACACCCAGCTTTTAGATGAATCTAAATAACCAGACCTAAGGGATTGGGAATCTAGGGGGACTTAAAAGGTCATAAGAACCCCATCTCTCTAGTTCTGCTATCCCAAAGTGCAGAGTGGGAATCAGGTTTTTATACTCAGTTTCCATGAGGCTGAAGAGCCTTTCACTCTTGAGTACCTCCATTGGTTCCACTGAGTACTTCCCCCAACCACAGTCCTTTGGGGCTTTGTTCCTACTCACTTCATCTGCTTGACGATAGTGCTCTTTCCTGACTCCCCAGCACCTGGAAGGAGAAATGCTTATGCTTCCAGTTTCCACCAGTTCTCCCCAACATTCCAGTAGATGGTCTGTGAGGAGTCAGAGCCATTGCTTGCTTGGGAGCCTTGTAAGGGGAGAACTTGTTAGAGGAATGATTGCTGCCCTCAATTTCTGTCTCCTTGAGCTCAGGCCATTTGCCCTGGGTTGAGAGCAGAATTTCTCAACTTCAGCACTTATTTACATTTTGGGCTAGATTTTCTTTTAGTCGGTACTGCCCTGTGCATTGCAGGATATTTAGCAGCACTCCTAGCCTCTACTCACTACAGATCAGCAGCATCCCACTCTTTAGTTGTGACAACCAAAAGTGTCTCCAGATACTCCCCAAATGTCTCCTGAGGGTCAAAACCCTCCCATTGAAAACCACTAATTGATTCAGAGGAATTCCTTGGACACATTTTTTCACTGTTTTTGACTCAGGTGAGTAATCTTGGGTAGGATTGGAGAAAGCTGGGCCTCTTTACTGGAATATTTTTTTCTCTATGGTTCCCTTTATTGACTAAAATATCCTAATGCTCTCTTCTCTTTCCACTTCAAAAATTCACCTTCTGGGCTGGGATTGTGGCTCAGCGGTAGAGTGCTCACCTAGCACGTGTGGGGCCCAGGGTTAGATCCTCAGCACCACATTAAAAAAATAAATGAAATAAAGGTATTGTGCTCAACTACAAATAAAAAATAAATATTAAAAAAAAAATCACATTCCGGGCTGGGGATATAGCTTAGTTGGTAGAGTTCTTGCCTTGCATGCATAAGGCCCTGGGTTCAATCCCCAGTACCACACACAAAAAATTCACATTCCCTTTGACCCTCCTTTACTCCATGCTACCCTGATCCCTCAACCTCCTACCACTTAGCCTGTGCTGGTTCCCTCTAAGCTGCTTATTCTGAACCTAGAATTTGCTTTAAGCTTAAAAGGTCTTTCAGTGGCCCCACCACCTCCATTTCCCCTTGTGTAACTTCTGAGCTTCTCGGAACCTGGGTTGAGCTTATAGAGATGCTCCTCTAGTGTGTCCTTAGGCTGTGCCACAGTAGGCTGAGAAAAGGACATGCTTTAGCTTCTGCTTCAATTCCCAGGCTCCTTATGAGCTTGGAAACCCAGCCCAGGTATCCAGGCCCCACTTGCTCTAGCTAGCCTACTCCTGTGGTACTACTGGTGCTTTTTTGTTTTGTTTGTTTTTTTCCTTAAGCCTGTTGTCAAATTTTCTTGTCTTGGTTCTATTTATGGTCATGAACAATTTCCCTGACTGACCCACTGAGATGCTTTTATTTTCTCAGTACAGACCAGTGATCTGCTTAGGAGCTCATCAAGTTGATGAACCTCCCATCTGTCAGGGGTTTTAGAGGCAGTTACCTAATAGAAAACAGGAGGGGACTTATTTGGATAAAGATCCCATTCCTCCCACATCAGGATTCCCTACTTCCAAAATTTTTACTGAAAGCCAGAAGGAACCAATGTACTTGGCAAGAACCAGTGGATCTATGCCTGGGACTATGTAGGAGAATTATATGGCAGAACTGCTGAATCCATTGGTAAGGGAAGGTCCTGTCTGATTCTTTGGACCAGAGTTCTCTCACTGCAGATTGGGTAAGTGTCTGCAAGGTTAGGGTTTTTGGATTTGCAAAATCGAAATGAGGTGCTACATTTGGAGATGGTGGGTTTAACCTCACTCTTGGATTATTACTAGTTCAAGGAAGACGAGAAAAATTCCAGTAGCTTTGGCATCCTGGGTTCCCTTGGAGTGGCTATATAGACTTCACATAAATGGCCCTAGAGCTCCCTAACTCCTAGCTTGAGACTGGATAGGGAAGAGGGAAACTGGCCTGCCCTCCCTCCTCCCTTGGGGTGGGCTGAAACACCTACCCTCCAGGAAAACAGGAAGAAGCATTACCTTCCCCTTCTCTGGCTCTTCTTTGCCTCTCACTCACCCAGCAATAGCAGCTTGACAGTCTTTGCTTCCTTGTCAGCATCCTCCTGCAGCTTCTTTTCTAGCTCCTTGGACCTCTTGGCCAGTTCTTTGTCCTCAGTACTGGCTCCACTCCCCATCTCTGCTGTTCCCTCCTCAGCTACGTCCTTAGGCTTCTAGGCTTCTCCTGTAAACTTTCCTATATATGAGATGGAAGAAAAGGAAAAGTCCAGATGGAGTATCGATCTCTTGCTTCCCTAAATTGATTTACATGTGGCTGGGTAACAGAGCCGGGCTATAGGTTGTTGTACCCTGCCTCCCCTGGTTGAGACTCCCTACCCCAACTGGACACCTTCGTCTTAGTCTAGGGATTGTAGTCTTTATGTCTAGCAATGTGATGGGTCAAGCCAATTAAGAGCTTTGCCAATAAGCAAAGGGCAAAGACTCAATCAAACGTTCTGTAATGAGAGAAGTGATTCAGATTCTGACACAGGAGGGAAGGGTACAGGTAGGTACTGGAGCTCTTTGGAATGAAATATGCCCACCTCCATCCTTTTGGGAATCTCGTCTCCTGAAAGCCACCTGCGCCCTTGGAATTACTTGTATTGTAGAGCTATAGGTTAGGGGCACAAATGTAGGAAGCATTCCTCATGCTGGGCCTCTAGATTACAAGGTCTTCGTTTCAAGGGCCTCAATAAATCAAAATATACTCTTGCATCAGAGCAGACTGGTTCTGGCAAAGAATTTTTGTTCAGGATTGAAAAGATTGAATAGATTAGGACACTTTTATGCAGCTTTTCCAGTGGTTGTTGCTCCAAGAAGATACTATCATTGTTCTTTTGTGTGGGCCCATCTCTTGTGTTTCTGTTCTTAGCATTTAGCTCTTCATGTTTAACGATCTGTTTGCCAGTGTGAATTCCTCCCCCCGAAGGTCAGGTACCAAATCTGATTCATCTCTGAACCCTCAGAACTTGTAGTTTATTAGTGCACTCTCATCCAAGAGTTGGTGAATGAATAAGTGAAAGGAAAAGGGTCCATGATAGAGAGAATAGGACTGCTTCCCACGACCATCAAGGCTGCTTGATGCCCAACTTAACTTGGCAAGTGAACATTGCTGGTATTTAGAGAGGGGTTTGTGTTGCCTCACACAACAAACTCTGCTTCCTGTAGCAACTGGAGTCTTGACTTAGTCTTCTGAGGCTGGGGCAGCTCTCACTCTGGCCTTCATCCCAGTTGCCTTAACCAGGGAGAAATGAGGGTGCAGTCACCTCACAGACATCGAAGAATTTCCACTGGTCATATTTCTCAATGCCGTTGTTTCATTTAAATGAGTCATGGGTGGAGCCTCCTCAGGCCAACATTCTTTAGAACTGTGCTACTCAAAATGTAGTGTAACGACCAACAACATTATGACCTAGAATTTTGTTAGAAAGTACAGTTTGGGGCGGGCCTAAATCCAGATCTTCCAATTCAGAGTGCATTTTAACAAGATCAAAAGTGACTTTAAGGGGCTGGGATTGTGGCTCAGTGGTAGAGTGCTCACCTTGCATGTGCAAGGCCCTGGGTTCAATCCTTAGCACCATATAGAAATAAATAAATAAAGGTATGGTGTCCAATTACAACTAAAAAATAAATATATAAAAGAAGTGACTTTAAGGATATTATGATTGGGAAGTACTGCCCCAGGGAATTATTTTTTCCCCAAGCTTGCCTCATCCTGAGAATTCACCTGGCATGATTGTTTCTGTTTCATGAAGTCTTACAGGCCACTGACTGGAAGATCACCTTGCTTTCAAAGATGTTTTAAATGTACTCATATTTTAAAAGGGTATGTCTTAGAATCAGTAGGTTTCAGTAATAATGTTAATTCCAAAGCCTGAGAAACTGTATTTTAAATTAATATAAATAATTTTTGTCATCTGGCAAGTTTGGAAAACCCTGGCCTACACCAGTTCTCAATTTGGGTGTACGTTGGCATTTACTAGAGAGCCTTTTTAAAAATATATTGATTTAATTGGTGTAGGGTACAGTCCAGGCATGAAAATTTAAAATTTTCCCCAGGTGATTCCCATGTGTAGCCAACCTGGAGAACCATTAAGTTAAGAAGATTTAACTTGCTCTTCCCTTTTAGAGCTGGAAATGTGCAGCTGTGACCAGTGGGACAAGAAAGTGGGAGGTAGAACCTGGTTCTGCTCCCTACCAAACAACCTGAGCCCTGGCTGATCTCCTCCCCTCTGCCCTCTTTCAGCTGGCACCTGGGAGGCTGGTCTCTGGAAGCTGCTGAGTGGCTTTGGTGCAATAGTGTTTTCCCAATTGAAAACTGGCAAGTGCTTATTGACTTAAGGGAAAACAGGACTCTGAAATTGTGACATCTTGGCATCTTGGTTATAAGGTTTCAGTAATTATACCTCACCACCGTCCTGCCCTGCCCTACCCACAATATTGGTAACTTATACCTAGGCCAGAGCTGTGTTGAAGGCTGAACCTTTCAAAGCAAGGGACTGCTAGGAACTCTGCTAAACCACTTAGGTGGCTCATAGCAGTTAATTCTCATAATAACTTCAAGGTAAGTACTGTTTTCCTTAGTTTACAGACAAGACAACTGGGACTTGAGGGTTCCGTAACTTGTTCAAGTTATATATCTCAACAAATAGACAATCCAGTGATCTTCCTTGCCACTATCCACCCCCTGCCCTCAATAAGCAGCCATAAAGGCAAATTGGGAACCCAGGAACAGCAGCACTTGCATTGTAAGAGGAGCCACAAACTTGTTTCACACGTGAAGAAGATGCTTGAGTGTGTTCCTTTGTCAGCCTCCACTGCTGCAGACTTCTGTGTCCTGCTTTGTTAGCTTTCTCATTAGTTCTTAGGAAACTCTTGGCCCTTGCCCGGCCTGAGAGCAAGGTGGGATCCACCACCTTGGCACCATACTATGCCAGGACATATCCCTCAGGGATCTCTTACCTCCAGTCACCAGCTCTGTGCCTTCCCTATGACTGTTCTGGTAAAATAGGGAAGGCAGGTAGTGCAATTCCCATTTTAGAGTTAAGAGAAGTGAAGCACAGGAAATTCTCACTTTTAGTATTTCTCAAAATTCTCACTTTGCTGTCAAAAGTCAGAGCTAGGGCTCAGGTGTTTGGTTCACATCCCTTTATTACCACATCATTTTGAGAGGAAGAGGAATCACTTTCTCAAAAAATTTGGGCATATTTCAGAGTTAAGGGATCTGTCAATATCAGTAGTAAATCTTGTCCCAGAGACAGTGCAGGGATATGACACAGGAGGGAGATGCCCTTAGGACCTTCCAGTCCAAAAGAGGAGGAGGAGGAAATTCGCAAATTAACAGTTTAATTAAAGGGACACTAATGCTGGGGAATTCAGAGTTGTTTAAAACCTAGCCTTCACCCTAGGAAAGGCAGTTATATACACATCTAACTGCTGGACTGGTAGATTCTGTGGTAAAAGAAAGGAAGGGGTGATTGTAAAATGGACAGACTTTCTCTAGAGAAGCAGAACAGCCATAAAAATGGGGATATGCATTTGGGGAGGGGAAAAACCATGAAAAAGGCATAGTGGCACATGAGGTATAAAATGTGCTCAGAGAAGATTGGAAAATTTGATGTGACTGTACTGGAGCAAAGAGTGCATGGAGGATAGGTAGAGCTGGGAGATGAGGACAGGAAAGATAAATCGGGGTCAGCCAGTGAAAGTCCTTGAATGACAGGTTAAGGGGTTTGGCTAAAATCCAGTGGGGACTTATAAACAAGTACAGATGGATACAATTGCACGGTACTATAAACAGTGCTGTGTGACTGAGGTGACAAGGTAAGAGGAGGTGGCTGCTGGGAGAGGCTGAGAAATGAGCAAAATGGCTTGGTTACAGAAGGATCTGGGCATAGATGGGACTTAGGAAATTGTTCTGGCCAAGGATCTTTTTGAAAGTTCAGGTGTCCTCTTCTCCCAGATATAATGTCTGCTAGGAGTGGTGTGGCCTAGGGAGGCTGGCATCATTGGCAAGCCAGAAGGGAAGAGAAGCAGTTCTTCAGAGAAACAGGAGTGCATAGAAATTGGGGGCCCTCAAGGGCCTGGGTTCCGGGGGTGGGAGGCAATTAAAGAACCATAGTGGGAAGAGGCTGGGAGGGAAGAAACTGTTTAGAGGTAAGAAAGACCCCAAAGGCTCAAGATTAAAAACCTCAATGTGAAAAGCAGAGGCTGTGGGAGGATCACTCCTTCCTTTCCCAAGCTCTGTTTTTTTTTTTTTTAAGACAATGAAAACCCACTGAGATTCTTTTTGATGCTGAGTAGGTGGGAGATTGATGCTTAGCTGTAACCAAGGCAGACTTCCTAGCAGCCACAGTACACCAGATGGCCAGGAGTACCAGGGGTGGAGGGGAGGGTTATATAGAGAAGGGAGTATTGCACATGGGCCCACGAATGCTCATAAAGGACTAATGAACTGGTTTGCATGGGTTGGGTGGAGGGCAGGGATTGCCACCTATTGGCTAAATAGGTGGGTAGATCCAATGCTAGACAATTTTTTAAATGCAGATAGGTAAAAAGAAAAAAATATATATAACCTATAATCCCACCACACACGATAATAATTTTTTAACTTTTTGGTGTTTCTTTTCTATGCATATACATCACTTAATTAGGACCATATCATATGTATATAGCTTTTTTGCATCCGTTTTTTTCAGTTTCATATTGTTTTGTTTTTTTTCTAGAGAGAGAGAGGGAGAGAGCGAGAGAGAGAATTTTTTTAATATTTATTTTTTAGTTCTCGGCGGACACAACATCTTTGTTTGTATGTGGTGCTGAGGATCGAACCCGGGCCGCACGCATGCCAGGCAAGCGCGCTACCGCTTGAGCCACATCCCCAGCCCTCAGTTTCATATTGTAAACATTTTCACATCATTAAAAAATTGTCCAAAAACAATTTTAATGGCTGTATTTCATTTTCTGCCTGACAATAATTTAAACATTTCCCTAATGTTGGACCTTTAAGTTTCCCAAATTTTAACTGTGTGATGAACAACTTTGTGCATACATATTTTTCTGGCAGTGGTTTTTAGAAGAACAATTTCCTGAAGGTGGATTACTGAATCAATTAGTAAGAACCTTTTTGAGATTCTTGATTAAATATTACTAAATGGCTTTTAGAGCAATTCAATGTTTATGGCCACCAGTTGTGTTTGTGTGTGTATGTGTGTGTGTCCCATTATATTCACCTTGCTTGCTCTGTTAGATATGTATTTGTTTGCTATTTTTGATACGCAAACATTATCTTCTTCATAGATCTCCCACCCCCTATGTGTACAGAAGTCTTTTTTTTCAGTGCTGGTGATTGAACCCAGGTCTCTGAAAAATGCTAGGCAAGAAGAGCTCTGAGCTACACCTTTAGCTCAAGACCCCCTCCCCCCCTTTTTAAAGTTTGGGGTGAGGAGTAGATCAGGGGTCAGTCGGGTGGACACCAGAGGTAGGTACAGAATAGGGTTCAGAGTCCAGAATCCAGGGTGGGGAGAGAAGAGAAAGCCAACTTTGGGAAGGAACTCTGTGGGGGAGGTGAGAACTGGGAGGAGCTGGACAAAGAGCTTAGAACAACTGGGTGTGGGGGCAAAGGGCTCCCACAAGGGAGAGAATAGGGAAGAGACTAATTGCTGCTCATACACTAATTACATTCAATGAAGTTCTCTTTAGGTAGGATTCTCTTCCCACTCCCAAGGGGCAGAAAATCCTACCTAGTTGGATAGGGTGTCTGCAGTCCTGCAAAGAGTCAAACTCCACTTCTTTATAGAATGCAAGATGAATCAATAGGATGTCAATAAGGATCCAAAGCCCAAGACCAAAGCAATGATAATACATGATCATAATAGTAATTATAGGCTAGACACAGTTCTAAGCACTTAATTTACATTAATTCATTTATCTTAATCATCATATAAAGCAGGTATTCTTAAACTTACAATGAATGTTCAAACAAACACAGAGAAGTTAAGTAACTTGTTCAATGTCATTCAGGAAGTAGGTGGAGGAATCGGAATTTGAACCCAGTCATTCCAGCTTCAGACTTTAAGCTCATTAACTCTCAAATATATAAATTAATGTCGGAAAGGAAGGTAGCATTGCAGGGCACACCCTGACTACCAATGCCTGCCAGAAAAAAAAAAAAAAATAGACGACCCAGGTGAGAATGCGAAGAATGCAGAAACAGAACTTCTCAAAGTGAATCCCAGGACGAAATAACTTCGTTGGACCTTGCCTATGTGCCAGGCATTGTGCAGAGGGGCTTCACAACATTCCTCACAATAACCCCTGTGAGTGAGGTACATTCATTACCCCCAACCCATTTTACTGATGAGGAAGCTGACTCTTGGAACTTGCCAAGACCCAGGGCCCGGCCAGGCCAAACGTGGCGGGGACGCCCACGTGGCGGCCGGGAAGAGGAAAAATGGCGGGGGCGGGGCCGCCGGGCTTGGACGGAGGGGGCGGGGCCACGGACCTGGCGGGGCCTACGGCTGCGGAGGCTGGCGCGGCGTGGGCTGGGTTTCGGTGGGGTAGCACCTGTTGCGTGACTCCCCCACGGTCCAGCCGTGGGAGTCGGATCCCGAATGTCCAGGGAGTGTTGAAAGAAGCCTAGACGAGTTCCGGGTACCGTTCTCTGGTGAGCACGTGGTCTGCCCGCCTCTGAGTGCAGGACTGGGGGTCGGGACGCCGGGGTCTCAGAGGCCAGTGCGGCTGCCGTCGTCGGCGGGGATCCGTTTCCAGCCAACTAGCAATTTTGAAAAACTGCCTTACTTCCCCCTTCTCAGTGCCAGGGTGGGGGCCCTTGGAGCAAGTTGGCTGGGTTTGGGCCCCATCCCCTCTCCTCTTCCTCACCACCCGGCCTTCCCTTCTGGGCAGACCCTCGTGGGAGACTCCCTGGTGCCCCGCGGGACTCTGCCAGCATGGCCTCAGGTAAGTGTATGCGCTTGTGTTGCGGGAGGGAGTCTGGGACAGAGAAGTGCTGTGGCCAGGGCGACAAGAGGGTGGGGGTCTCAGTGCATCACAGCCTACAGAACTCAGGGACGGCGACCAACTCCTTCTGGAAGGGCCTGGGGAAGCTGAGCCTGAATGTGCAAAGACTGAAGCAAGTCAAGAAGAGTCTGGGGTCTTTTCCCTGGATCCCAGACTTGCCCCTGCCTCTTGGCCTCCCTGCTTTCTTAGAAGGCCGTTTCTGCTGGACAGTGGAATTTTCCCAGGACAGGCCCCTCCCTTCTGGACTGGGATTCTCAGTTTTGCACTCTCCTCCCAGAGCTGGACTACCCCTGGAACTGGGGGTCGGGTGGAGAAGAAAAAGGGGAACTCTGTCCCAGAGGCACTGGATTTTCTCCAGTACACTTGCGCTGCCCCTAGAGCAGTGTGCTCTGAGCTTGGAGGAGCTCAGGCTGGATTCCTGTTTATTATTATTATTTTTTTCTGCCAGGCTGGCTGGACCAGGTAGCCTGGACTTTGGCCCATTTGCTTTAGAGTCTGGGCAAAGGATGAGGGTTCCTGAGCCGGGTTAGTGCAGAGCTGGGGGCTGGCCCTGACCCATCTTATTTTATCCACCGTAACACCCATCAGGCACAGCCACCATCAGTCACGTCACTGCGGGGACCGAGGAGGGAGGGGAGGAATAAGGGGCAGGGATGGAGGCCCCACTCCGCGAGGTTGCCTAGACAACATCGGCAATCGTGGCCAGGGCCTCTTCCGCCTGCCGGGTGCTGCTTCCTGCATCAGTCACTCCCGCTGGGGGCGGGGCGGAGGAAGGGGTTGGATGTGGCAGAGCCTGGGCCCAGCCGGTGCTGCTCAGACTCCTTCATTGTCGCCTTGGCCCCAGCCATGGCATCGTATTCATCTGGCCCTGGCAAGTCCAAGGCCAAATATCCCTTTAAGAAGCGGGCCAGCCTGCAGTCCGCAGCTGCAGTGCCAGGTGAGTGTGTGCTTGTTTCTGGCCTCAGGCAACTGGCTCTGCCCCAGCACCTTCTGCCCAGGTCACTGCCCCTCTCAGGAAGGGGCCCTTTTCCTGCACTCTTTCTGCAGTGGTGCCCCTTGATCTCGGTTCCAGAGATGTCTGGCTTGAGAGTTGGTGTGCAGAGAGAGACGGGGTGGGGATGACCGAGGTTTCTATGTCAGGGATGCTGTCCTCTGTAACAAGGAGTGGGTGTGGGTGTGGGTGCAGCAAGAGGTGTGTGTGCACACGTGTCTGCGTGTGCAGATGCTAGGACTGCGTGTGAAGTGTGTGTGTGAATGGAGTGGGGGTGTGTGGGACTGACTGGTTTGTGGACTGGCCACCCTGATTGGTGCTTGTGTCTTTCCCAGACAGACTCAGGCTGTACTCCTGTGGCTGGTCTATCTTTCCAGGACCCCCTCCCTGGGGTTCTGACATCTGGGCACATCCATTGCTGGCCAGCATTCCAGAGCTCCAGGCTTGACTCTCTCTGCCGTCTGTTGTTTGCTTGTTCCTGTGTTGTGAGCCTCCTTAGGAGAGTGCTGCCCTTGGGGCAGACCTATGTGCTTTGTACTCTGCATCCTTTGGTTTGGTTCCCATTCTCTGGGCATCTCTGCACTGTATGGAGCCTGTGGTGTGATATGGTTGTGCTCATCTCAGTGAGGGCTCAACCTCCTGGGTGAGTGCTTACTGAGGACAGGTTCCAGCAGGCAGGAACCTGCTATCTGCTGCCTGTAGGCCTTGTGGCTAAGCAATGACCCCACTTTGATGACCAGGTCATACCAACCCTCCCAACCGCCCGCAGTTGTCCGTACCTATAGCCCAATTATAGGTATGGGGGTGGTACCAGGTGGCCAGAATCTTGGAGTTGGTGGAGTAGCCCTCTCTGGTTTTTGGTTGACTAACGTGTGAGTGTGGGTGTGGATGTGTGACACTGTCGTCAGGAACCTCTGGCACAAGTCCCAGTAGGAGAGACAAGTAGGTGCTGTCTTCTAGGCCTGGCCTCAGAGACTGTCCTCTTCCAGTATTTTCTTGTGCTATTGAAGATGCCTGGTTTGAAGTTTGTAATGTCCTGAGGGTCTGTTTCTCTGTGCCATTCAGAAGGTATATGCCCTGAGGCTAGCTCTGTATATGCTGCCTTTCTGTTGAACCAGGTGGTGGCCAGGTGGTGAGAGCATCTGATACTTGGGGCCCCAGCCTGCCAAGGCAGTGAGTGGGGAGATCCTGGTTTAGGGGGGTAATAGGTGGCCAGAATCTTGGAATTGGTGGAGTAGCCCTCTCTGATTTTGGTTGACTAACTTGTGAGTATGGGTGTAGATGTGTGGCACTGTGGTCAGGAACCTCTTGCACAAGTCCCGGGAGAAGAGACCAGTAGGTGCTGTCTTTTAGGGCTGGCCTCAGAGAGCATGGAGGTTACTGCCTGTGTGTCACCTCTAGTGAACCCCAGGTGGCTCTCTGCAGTGGCCTGGCAGGCAAGGGTGGTTCTGCCTGCTGGAACCTGTCCTGCACACCCCAGCATTGCTGTGCAGTCCCCAGGTCACCCTGCTAGGAGAGAGGATAAGATTAGGACCTTTGACTCTACTCCTGCTGAACCAGCACAGACCAGCCCTGGAAGCCTATGGTCTACTCTTCATGAGGGGTTAGAAGTGTTCTGGGACCTTATCTGGGGAGTAGTATATAGGCTCCAGGCTCTTGGGCAAGCAAAGACTTTACACCCTGAGGGTGGGGTAGGTGCCCATCTTTTCTTCCTCTTCCTACTGTGCCCTCTTCCAGGTAAGACATGGTGTCATACCGTCTCTGCCCCTGTCAAGTTTTGCTTTCTTTACTGTGCTTCTTTGCTCAACTGCCTTGGTCCTGGCCTAGGACTTTATAGAACATGTGCAGAGCATTTTCTCTGTGAGCCCTGGGGCTGTGGCTAGGCAGTGCAGGGGCCCCTTCTCATTGTTTACAGCCTACATCCAGAGATAGAAGCCATGTCATATGTGAGTCCTCTACATGCTAGTGCCCTTTCCCAAAGCTCTCCTCCTGGAGGGTTTGTCCTGATCCTGACAATTAGATGTAGAACAGGAGTTAGAGGTTTGGGGGCCATAAAGCCTTAGTATCTGGCTCTTACTTAGAGTGGGCCACTCCCCCAGCTGTTAGTCAGCTCTTCTTCCCACAGAGACCTTTTTTTTCCTCCTGAATGACCCCTTAGTCAGGGCCAAGAAGATAGTGGTGGGCAGAGGAAGCTGACCTGGGGTTGCTGGTTTCAGAGAGGAAGAGAGCTGCTGTCCCTTCTTTTCTTTCTTCCTATCCTTTGGCCAGCCAGCCCTTGCCTGCTTCTGTCCCCTAGGGCAGTGGTTTTAAGGAGGCTTAGCCCCTCCCTGCCAGCCTGCCCTGGCTGTATCAGCCTGCCTTGCTTCTTCTCCCCCTTGGGAGCCCTGCTTCTGGCTGGGCCACCCCAGTCCTGTAGAGCTTAAGCCTCCTACAGTTCAAGACTTTGTCTTATCTCCCAAATCTGATGTTCCTTCCCTGGGTTTCTGAGCCCCCTGAGCTCCCTCAACCCTCTACTCTGGCCATCCAGGGTCTCCCCTGCTTGCAGCTGCACTTGGTACAGCCCGTGCCGGCCCCTGAGCTGTCCTGGGGGACTGGCTGCAGCTTCACTCGGCAAACAGGCGGGCAAGGGGCACAGGGCTGCTGGCTGGAGCAGCCTGAACTCTGCAGGTAGGGTTCAGGCAGGACCAAGGTGAGCAGGGGAGGTGGTCTTGGATCTGGGACAGTCACCTCTTTCTTCCCTTTGTCCAGCTTGGAATCAGACCTAGAGTACTGGGAAATGGGCACAGAAACCTTAAGGCATGCTACCTGGGCAGAGCCTTTAATCCCTCCCCAAGTCAGGATAGAGAGGAGAAAGAGGGTGCTGGAGGGGTACACCCTGCACAGCTGTCTGGGAGAGCCAAATTGTCTGTGAAGAGCTCCGTACAGGGGAGGCTGGGCTGCTGAGCCCAGGGAGGGTCCTTCCTGGTGGGCCGAGAGCTCAGTCAGTCCCATAAAGGAACAGCTCCAAGGCCCTTCAAGTCGTGTCCTTATGCACATGAAGAGTTTTGCTCTTACTGGAGAAAGACCCCTGGCCTTTGAGGCTCCCTTCCCAGGGCTCTCCACGGGGCCTCCGGCCCAGATCCTGGGGCCTCTGAGTGGCGCAGACTGTTTGTGGCAGCTTCCTTTGGAGGGGCAGCCAGCAGTGGGAGGGGCAGGTTGGGGCCAAGCCACATCTTGGCAGCCCTGGGGTCCTGGGGAGAGGGCAGGCCTCCAGGGAGAAGCCAGGGTTCCCTGCCAACCAGGCCTTTCCCTTCCCTGAGGACTGGTTCCCTAGGTCAGAGCTGAGTGCCTGCTGTGGCCTCCCCTGCCCTGTAGGTCTGGGATTGCAGGGGGCCTCTGGCCCCTTTGAGTAGAAGATCTGCTAGTCCAAGGGCCGGTCTGATCCTGGATCAGCTGCTCTGGAGGCTGTGGGCTAGAATCCTGGGTGTAGCCAGCCACCTGGTCCTTGCCTGCTGTATGTCTCTCTGTGTGTGTCTCTGTAGTGTATACACATGTACAGGTGTGTCTGCCTGTGGGGGATAACATGGTAGATTCTCATGACCCCAGGGAATGCGCCCTTATCTGGGCCTCAGGTGAATTGAATGAATCCACTTGTCTTGGGGCAGATGCAGGACCTCCATCCCTGAGCCTGGGATGGTGAGGGGTCCTTCCTTGTACTGGGCTGTGGGTGAGGTCCTTTAGGAGCCACTCAGAGGCACCTTCCTCAGCCTCTGTGGAGGGACTTCCCACTGTCCAGGCCCTGGACTCCCTCAGGGACTGGCCTGGGACAGGCAGCGGCCCTTGGCTTCCAGGGCACCCAGGCCCTGCCCATCCCCACCCTTGACCCTGACATCACTGTCTCTGCAGAGGCTCGGGGTGGTCTGGGGGCCCCTCCGCTGCAGTCTGCCCGATCCCTGCCGGGCCCCGCCCCCTGCCTCAAGCACTTCCCGCTCGACCTGCGCACGTCTATGGATGGCAAATGCAAGGAGATTGCCGAGGTATCGCCTGGCACCCCCCTCCCCTCACCCCATGCCCCGCCTCTGTTCCCACACCCCTCTGTCTCAGCTGCCTCACCTCAAGCTTGGCTGTCCCTGATCCTCAGTCTCTCCCAGGAACCCCAGCTCCTGCTGCCCACACCCACGCCCAGGTTCTGCAGGGGAGGGCTGGGGCTGAGGGCCCAAAGGAGAGGCCCCCTGACCTGTGTTGCCTCCCTCCTGCCAGGAGCTGTTCAGCCGCTCGCTGGCTGAGAGTGAGCTCCGAAGTGCCCCATATGAGTTCCCTGAGGAGAGCCCCATTGAGCAGCTGGAGGAGCGGCGGCAGCGGCTGGAGCGGCAGATCAGCCAGGATGTCAAGTGAGCCTGGCACAGAGCCTGCCCAGTGCCCCTCTGGCTTCTTTCTTGTTCCATCCTCCCTTTGAGATCTACCTGGGAGCACAGGCTTTGAGGCCAGGCTGTTAGGTTCTGGTTTTGTCTTCTGTCCACTGGGGTGGCCTGGAATATGCTGTTTAACTTCAGGGTCTGCTTTCTTACCTCCAAGGTCGGGTGAGCAAAGCATAGGGTCCTACAGTCTTGCCTGTGAGGATCACATGTGACAAACTCTGCATAGCACCTAGTGTAGTACTGGAGCCTGGGAGCCAGAGCGACCCTCCTGTTCTTCTGACCTCTTGCTCCTCTTGCCTCTAGGCTGGAGCCAGACATCCTGCTTCGGGCCAAGCAAGATTTCCTGAAGACGGACAGTGACTCAGACCTACAGTGAGCAGGGCAGGGGTGCACACACAGGGGAGGTGGAGCTGGGGCCTGGCTGCACGAAGTGTGCTCCAGCCCCTCCCTTGTATGCCTCCCCCCTCCTGTAGGCTTTATAAGGAGCAAGGTGAAGGCCAGGGGGATAGGGGCCTGCGGGAGCGTGATGTGCTGGAGAGGGAATTTCAACGGGTCACCATTTCCGGAGAGGAGAAGTGTGGGGTGAGTGTGGGGCGAGGTTTTGGATTTCCATCTCTTTCTGTCATGTCCAAGGGAGCTCCCAGGCTGGGGGATTTCCCAGCCTGGGGAGCTGAGGATAAGGCCTGCAGAAAGTGTTTCTCATTCCTAACAGCTGGAGGGACAGAGGGTCTGGCTGGGAGCTCCCTGATATGCTGGGACCAGAGTAGGCTACCTGTTCCTGGGTCTAGGCCTGCAGGAGGTGGGGATGGTGTGAGGTCTGGGGAAAGCCACAGGGAAGAGGTGCTCGTGAGTCTTGAGTCTGGGTCAGAGACTGAGGAGAGTGACTGCGTGTGTTCCCCCGCAGGTGCCATTCACAGACCTACTGGATGCAGCCAAGAGTGTGGTGCGGGCACTATTTATCCGGGAGAAGTACATGGCCCTGTCGCTGCAGAGCTTCTGCCCCACCACCCGCCGCTACTTGCAGCAGCTGGCAGAGAAGCCCCTGGAGACACGGACCTTTGAGCAGGGCCCCGACACCCCTGTGTCTGCTGGTGGGACTCTTATCCCTGATGTTCCCCAAGTGCCCTGGCCTCCTGCCTTGCCCATGTCTCCCCATACCCAGGATAATTCCAGCTTCTTGAACACCCAGAGGGTGGAAGTTGGAGCTGGAGCTGTACTCTAGGACCTTTTTTTAAAAGTTTTTTCTAGTTGCCAATGGCCCTTATTTATTCATTCATTCATTCATTTATTTATATGTGGTGCTAAGAATTGAACCAGTGCCTCACACATGCTAGGCAAGTGCTCTACCACTGAACCACCACCCCAGCCCTCCTTCTGGGACCTTTGATGGATGTCTCATTCCCTCTAGAGCCTCTGGGCTGGATCGCAGCTGATCTGGGGGAGCCCTGGTCCTAACTCCACCGTTTCCACCCTTACAGATGCCCCAGTGCACCCCCCTGCTCTGGAACAGCACCCATACGAGCACTGTGAGCCAAGCACCATGCCTGGGGACCTGGGCTTGGGTCTGCGTATGGTGCGTGGCGTGGTGCATGTCTATACTCGCAGGGATCCTGATGAGCAGTAAGATGGGTGTGGTGTGTGCTAGGGGATGGGGGAGATGACATCTGGGAGGTGCATGGCTTCCTTTCCTTACCCAAGCTTCCCCACTTGCAGTTGCTCTGAGGTGGAGCTTCCATACCCAGACCTACAGGAATTTGTGGCTGATGTCAATGTGCTGATGGCTCTGATTATCAATGGCCCCATGTGAGTTCTTTCTGGTCACTCTGCTTGCTTCCTAGCCCAGATTCTCCAGCCCTAGCACTGCCCTGTTCTGTCCCATATCTGTTACCTGGGCTCTGGTCTCCCCACCCCACCCCAGTCACCAAGTCCTTGACCTTCCCTCAGTCTGCAGCCCTCTTGGCCGCCTCTGTCTTGGACCCTCCTGCCTCTTCTTGTGCTCTGCTGCCTGGGCTCTACCCAGGTTCCTCCCTCAGGGCCTGAGTCCCTGCCTTGCTGCCTTCCTACTGCCCAGAAAATCATTCTGCTATCGCCGGCTGCAGTACCTGAGCTCCAAGTTCCAGATGCATGTACTGCTTAACGAAATGAAGGAACTGGCTGCTCAGAAGAAAGTGCCACACCGAGACTTCTACAACATCCGCAAGGTGGGTCTTCACCTGTGGCCCTCTTTGTGTCCTGACTGTGCACCTCTGCCTGGCCTCCCTATCCAGGGCCTGGGATCCCCACTCAGCATCCAATATGGGGAGCCCTCTCCCATCTCACTGTGCTGGCCCTAGACCCTCTGGGCATTTGGTAGGCTCAGCAGTGCCCTGTTCCACTCTAGGTGGACACACACATCCATGCCTCATCCTGCATGAACCAGAAACATCTGCTGCGCTTCATCAAGCGGGCAATGAAGCGGCACCTGGAGGAGATTGTGCATGTGGAGCAGGGCCGTGAGCAGACTCTGCGGGAAGTCTTCGAGAGCATGAATCTCACTGCCTATGACCTGAGTGTGGACACACTTGACGTGCACGCGGTCTGTCCCCATGCATGAGCTGGGGGGTTGGGTTAGTGCAGGAGGTGAGGGTCAGGGGTGACCTGGGCCTGCCCATCTCCCCCAGGATAGAAACACCTTCCACCGCTTTGACAAGTTCAATGCCAAATACAACCCTATTGGGGAGTCTGTCCTCCGAGAGATCTTCATCAAGACCGACAACAGGGTTTCTGGGAAGTACTTTGCTCACATCATCAAGGTATGGAGGCAGCCTAACCTACTGAGCTGCAAGCCTGGGTATAGGTGGGGTGAGGGGACAAGGGACTTAAGAGGTCTGACTGAACATGCATGGCAAGTGTGCAGAGGGTGGGAGAGGAGCCTAGGTGTGGCAGCTATTCTGCACATGTCTAGGAGGTGATGTCCGACCTGGAGGAAAGCAAATACCAGAATGCAGAGTTGCGGCTATCCATTTACGGGCGCTCGAGGGATGAGTGGGACAAGTTGGCACGCTGGGCCGTGACTCACCGAGTGCATTCTCCTAATGTGCGCTGGCTCGTGCAGGTGCCCCGCCTCTTGTGAGTGTCCCTTGAAATGGGAGGAAATACCAGGGCTGTATTCAAGGGGGCCTGTCTTGCCTCCTGTCCTCCTGGGACTGGGAACCTCTCCCTGCCCGGCTGAGCCCTCCAAGTACAAGGAGAGGCCTCCCTGGCCCAACCACAGTCTATCCAACCTGACCACCCTGGCATCCCCACTTTCCCAGTGTAGTTCACACATGCTTCTGTGTTCTTGGGCCAGCTCTGACCCTTACCTTCTTTCTGGGTTAATTCCTATTGGCTCTGACCGATTGTCTCACCTACAGTGACGTGTACCGCACCAAGGGCCAGCTGGCCAACTTCCAGGAGATGCTGGAGAACATCTTCTTGCCATTGTTTGAGGCTACTGTGCACCCTGCCAGCCACCCGGAGCTGCACCTTTTTCTGGAGCATGTGAGGGAAGGGTGGCAGGGGCTGGGTGTGGGCAGGACAGCCAGGCTCAGGCCCAGCCACCAGCTTTGGGATTGACCACGAATTCCTATACCAGGTGGATGGTTTTGACAGCGTGGATGATGAATCCAAGCCTGAGAACCATGTCTTCAACCTGGAGAGCCCCCTCCCTGAGGCTTGGGTGGAGGAAGACAACCCACCCTATGCATACTACCTGTACTACACCTTCGCCAACATGGCCATGTTGAACCACCTGCGCAGGTACCTGTGCCACCCAGTGCTGATCCTCTGCTAGCGGTCACGTGTGTGCCGAGGTGGGGCTGTGGAGCTGACCCTGTCTTCATGCCCCCCCAGGCAGAGGGGTTTCCACACGTTCGTGCTGAGGCCACACTGTGGGGAGGCTGGGCCCATCCACCACCTGGTATCAGCCTTCATGCTGGCGGAAAACATCTCCCATGGGCTGCTTCTACGCAAGGTCAGGGTCTACACCCCAGGCTCCCCTCACAGTTGTTTACCTTCCTTTGAACCTTTGGACTCTTTCAGCAACTGATCCTCCTCACCCTGACCCACAGTCGGATTCCTCCTTCCCATTGTAACTAATGTTCTCTACCCTAGACTAGGCCCTTCCAGGCTAGGCCTCTACTTGGGTTCTGGCTATAACTTGAATTCTCAAATCAGGTCTAACCTGGACCCATCCTCCAACATGCACTACCTGCTACTGTGGCCCAGACCCTCCCATCCCCCAACCAGCATTCTCTTCTCTGCTTCAAAGCCATCTAACTGGTCCTCCCTCTTTTGTGTCTGCCCAGGCCCCAGTCCTGCAGTACCTGTATTACCTGGCCCAGATTGGCATTGCTATGTCCCCGCTCAGCAACAATAGCCTCTTCCTCAGCTACCATCGGAACCCGCTACCTGAGTACCTGTCCCGTGGCCTCATGGTCTCGCTTTCTACTGATGATCCTCTACAGTTTCACTTCACCAAGGTCAGAGACCAGCAGGCAACTTGGGACACTAGGGTATCTGGGTTGGTGCTGCCTCCTGCTGGGGATATGCTACAGCCTAAGTGGAAGTTCTACAGGACAGGATGGGAGCAGGGAGGGGCTGCAGGGCCAGGTGCACCTATCTGAGGGATCCTGGCCTATGCAGGAGCCGCTGATGGAGGAATACAGCATTGCCACTCAAGTGTGGAAGCTCAGCTCCTGTGACATGTGTGAGCTGGCCCGCAACAGTGTGCTCATGAGTGGATTCTCACACAAGGTACTAATACCTGCCTACCTGGGCCTTGACTCTGCCTTTCTCTTCCCTTCCTCCATATTTGGGGTCCTGACCTTGTCCCTGGGATGATTGGGAGTAGGCTGCAGCCCTGCCCATTACTCACATGTCCTGCAGGTAAAGAGCCACTGGCTGGGACCCAACTATACCAAGGAGGGCCCTGAGGGCAATGACATCCGCCGCACCAATGTGCCAGATATACGTGTGGGCTACCGCCATGAGACTCTGTGCCAGGAGCTGGCACTTATCACACAGGCCGTCCAGAGTGAGATGCTGGAGACCATCCCGGAGGAGGCGGGTGTTGCCACAAGCCCAGGGCCTCAGTGAGCCTGGCCCTTGTGGTGCCCACCCCATCTCAGCACCTTGACCATGAGTTGTTTTCAGACCCCTCCCATCCTGTTGTACTCTGCATGTCTCCATCCTTCTTTGTTTCTGTTCTGCATGTCTCTGACCATGTGCTGTCCCTGGGCCACCTCGGTGAACGTGATGCTCAGGAATTTGCTTTACTGTTGTTTGACTCAGGTGGTACCCGATGGCCAAGATTTAAGGGCTGACCCCACTGGTGGCCCTGTCCTAGGATCCTCAGAAACCTGGCTGTCTTTTGGGTACCTCTAAGTGTCCACAGGGACTTGGAAGGGTTGTCCCCTTTAGCTAACCAAGGTTGAACCAATCGACCAAGGCAAAAGGAGCTGGCCCCTTTTGCCCCTGGGGGCCTGCCTGGGCAAATCCGAGCTTTGGCTAGAGTTGAAGTTTAGTCCCCTGTCCTGTTATGTGACTGAGGGGCTGTTGAGAGGGCCCTGTACACTCTGCTGTAGGCACAGGTTCCTGAGGCCTTGTGGAACTCCAGCAGCCATGTCCTGGGCAGAGCTGGGCTTGAGCTCGCTCAGAGCCTGGACTGCCTGGCCTGAGGTGATGGACTTGGGCCTTGGAGGTGCTGGACCACTGCCTCTGCCAAGTCACTGCCCAGCAGCCTTTTCCGTTTTTTCCCTGGTCCATGTGCTTCTCTGGTGTTAGCTTCCTATGCCTCTGTGGGAGGGGGCAACTGCCCTGTGCTGTGTCTGGGGCCACTGCAGCTGGAGGGTGCTGGATCTGCCACTAGCCCTGTGGGGTATCCGTTTTGTAATCCCCAGATCTTTGACCAGCCCAGGATCCCAGCTGGCCCCCTATGTTGTGTTCTGGACCGAGGCCTTTGCTGTGAAAAGCAGTGTTTCATATGACCCATCTTTCCTAGTGCATGAGAAATAAAGGTTATTTAAGTAACAAGACAGGAGGAGTCTCTGTTGGGAGAGGGAGAGCTGTTGGGGGTGCTGTGGTTGGGTGCCAGGGACATTCTGAATGGAGGACCAGCACATTCTGATGGGAGCGGCTTGTACACTTGGACATGGACAGAGGGAGCTATAGGACAGAAGAGATGCCCAGTGGGCCTTCATCCAACTTGCCGCCTCTGAGTCTGGCCCCAGGTGTGGGGCACATTCGTGTCATACCAGCTTGAAAGATGATGGCCCTTCCTACCTTTTATTTCATGTGCATTTGCAGCCGGTTGCTGTGAGCATACACCCTTACAAGCCACCTGAGACCAGGACTTCTGAGACATCAGGATCTGGGGAGCTTGTTTAAAATGCCCTTTCTAGGTCCCACCTTTAGAGATCCTGATTCAGAGGTGGAAGTTGTGGTGCAGATACCAGCAATGCCCCCAGAGATTCAAGGCTTCAAACCCAGCCTTAAGCAATTCTGCTTTTGTCTTGCACCCACTGCACTGTTTTCAGAGCACCTCCTTGGCGTGGAGGCTGCTGGAGCCTTTTGCCTGTATGAGGAAGGGAATTGTAATATGCCCTGGGCTGTGCAGGGCCCTGGGTGGGCAACAGGGAGGCCTGTCATGGTTGCTGCTTCGCAGCGAAGGAACTGGGGGCTGGCTGCCTCAGAAACAATCAGCCCTAAAATAGCTCGAGGCTATAATTGAGGGTCTGGATGCTGGAGGCTGTGGGCCACTCCTCCCCTCTGTCAGTAGTTCTGCCCCTGATGGCCTTTCTTGGCAGGCGATGAGTGCTTGTGCACCTGGCCCCAGCCTCCCCAGCAGGTGCCCTGGGCACCCTGGGCAGAGCTCCCCTGATCCTCCTGCCTCCCAAAGGCTGCCAGCCAGGCCTCTGGTGAGGACCCAGGGCCCCTGTATACAGAGGCATCTGTTGCCGATTCTTTCTAGGCACTTGCATACTAAATGTTGGCCCTGGGGGATAAATGGGAGGCTCTACAACTCTGGCTGGTTTCTAGCTGGAGAAACAGGCTCAGGAGGTGAAAATGGCCAGTGGTAGAACCTAAACTGGAGCTTGGGGATTAGGGCTCTCTTCCACCCGACCCTGGGCCTTACCTACCTCCCAAACAATACTTTTCAAGGGTAATGGGACTGACTTTTCAAGGATATATTTAATATAAATAACCTGTATCTTAGCTTTGTAAAACAGGCAAGCAGGATTAAAAGGGAGGGTGTGTGTGTGTGTGTGTTTGTTTTGGTATTGAGGATCGAACCCAGGATATTGTGCATCTTAAGCAAGTGCTCTATCACTAAACTGTATCCTCAACACTTCTAAATTTTTATTTTGAGACAGGGAGTCTTGCTCAGTTGCCTGGGCTAGCCTCTAACTTGAGATCCTCCTGCCTCAGTCTCCTGAATAGCTGGGATTACAGGTGTGCACCACTGTGGCCAACCCAGAAGAGCTTTCTAGATTAGGACTAGGACTTATTCTAGAACTTTTTGAAGTTCTTAAAGGCCAGGACTTCCTGTCCCCTGCCAACATTTAGGACTTTTCCACTAGTGAGAACTCCCTATTTATTTATCGTTGAATTTGTCATTTAAATCAATCCTTTGATCCCCTTTCTTGTCCCTTGTTTTTGTCAGTGTGTGCTCAGGGCTAGCCTTAAGAATTTTACAAAATTCAAAGAGTTTCTTAGCAACCTCTCCATAATTTTTTTTCTTTCTTTCTTTTCTTTTAATATTTTTTGGTTGTCAATGGACTTATATTTATTTCTATGTGGTGCTGAGAATTGAACCCAGTGCCTCACACGTGCTAGGCAAGCGCTCTATCACTGAGACACAACCCTAGCCCTCCAATTTTTTTCTTTTTAAAATCATTATTAAAACATTGTACAAATCAATGGGTTTCACCGTGACCTTTTCTTACATCCATGTTTTATACCTTAATCACATCCACTTTCCCTTCTGCTCTCTCTTCACCCCCACTCCATCCTCTTCCCCTGAAAGTCCTTCTTTTGCCTTCAGGTTGTCTTGTTTACTTTCTTAGTTTTCACCTATGAGATGTAATATGTGATGCTTGCCTTTGAGTTTGGCTTTTTGCTTTACATGATGTCCTCCAGTTTTATCCATTTACCTGCAAATGACATGGTTTCATTCTTCTTTATGGGCGAATAATGCTTTGTTCTGTATATACACCATGTTTTCTTTTTAAAAAATTTTTAGTTATAGATAGACACAATACCTTTAATTAATTGATTGATTTTTATGTGGTGCTGAGGATCAAACCCAGTGCCTCACATGTGCTAGGCAAGAGGATCAAACCCAGTGCCTCACTTGTGCTAGGCAAGAGCTCTACCACTTAGCCACAACCCCAGCCCTACACCATATTTATCCATTTATCTGTTGACAGGTACCTAGAATTAGTCTAGGTACCTGTCAACAGATACCTAGAATCAGTCTTGATTGTTCTGGATAGTGCCACAGTAAACATGGGTTTGCAGCTAATCTCTTTTGTATGCTGACTTCATTTTCTTCAGGTATCTAACCAGGAGTGGGATAGCTAGATTTTGTGATAGTTCTATTTTTGGTTTTTTTGGGAATCTTCATACTGTTTTTCATAATGACTATTTACATTCCCATCAAAAGTGTATAAGGGTTCCTTTTTTCCCCAGCCTTGTTCAGATTTATTGTTATTATTTTTTTCTATTAGCCATTCTGACTGGGGTGAGACAGACTCTCAAAGAAATTTTGATTGTCATTCCTTGATGGCTAAAGATACTAAGCATTTTATCATATCATTAGCCATTTGTATTTCTTTTGATAAATGTCTACTGAGATTATTTGCCCGTTTTTCGTTTTGATTACTTGTTCTTTGGTCAGTAAGTTTTTTGAGTTCTTTATGTATCTAGATATTTAACCCTGTGTCAGATGAATGGCTGGCAAAGAGGATCTCCCATTCTGCAGGTTGTCTCTCAACTCTGCTAATTGTTTCCTGTGTTGTACAGAAGCTTTTTAATTTGATGTGATCCCATTTGTCAGTTCTTGTTTTTGTTTCCTAGTCTATTGGAGTCTATTCAGCCAGCTTAGAGTGTTTCCTCTATGTTTTCTTCTAGTACTTTCAGTGTTTCAGGTCTTATGTTTCAGTCTGTTTTATTTTGAGTGGATTTTTATATGGGGTAAGAGATAGGAGTCTATTTTCAATCTTGTACATATAGCACTTCTTGTTTAGGAGGCTGCTGTTTCTCCCATTTATGTTTTAGCTCTTTTTTTGAACAATCAGTTGTCTGTAGCTGCATGAGTTTATTTCTGTGTCCTCTCTTTGGTTCCATTGGTCTGCATGCCTGTTTTTTATGCCAATCCCATGCTGTTTTGATTACTGTGGCTCTGTGGTGTGTTTTGACACTGGGTATTGTGATGTGCCAGCATTGCTCTTTTTGGTTAGGATTGCTTTGGTTATTTGAAGTCCTTTGTGTTTTAATTTTAGAATTTTTTCCCCAGTTCTGTAAAGAACATTATTGGTATTTTGATGGGGACTATATTGAATCCATAGATCACTTTGGGTAGTATCACTGTTTTGACAATATTAATTCTCTCAATCAAAAAATTTGGGAAGTCTCTTCATCTTCTAGTGTCTTCTTCAGCTTCTTTATTCAGTGTTTTGTAATTATCACTGTGTAATTTTTATCTTCTTAGGTTTATTCCTAAATATATCATTTTTTGAGGCTGTTGAGAATGACATTGATTTCCTGATTTCTTTCTCAGTTCACCATTGGTGTATAGAAAAATCTCCTGATTTTTATATGTTGATTTTTTGTATCCTACTATTTTGCTGAATTTGTTTATCAATTCTCAGAGTCTTTTAGTGGAATCTTTAGGGTTTTCTAAGTATAGAATCATACCAGCAAACAGGGATAATCTGACTTCTTCCTTTCCTTTTGTATCCCTTTTCTTTCTTTTTCTTGTTTGATTGTTCTGGCTAAAATTTCTAGTACTATATTGAATAAGAATGGTGAGAGTGGATACTTTGTATTGTTCCTGTTCTTAGAGAAAATGCTTTCAGTTTTTCTTCATTCAGTATGATTTGGCTATGGAATTATTATACATAGCCTTTATTATGTTGAGGTACAAGCCTTCTATACCTTATTTATTCAGGACTTCAAATATGAATGGATGTTCAATTTTATCAAAGGCTCTTTCTGCATCTACTGATATGATCATGTGATTTTTATCCTTAATTCTATCTATGCACTGTATTATGTTTATTGATTTGTGCATATCGAGCCATACTTACATCCATGGAATGAAACCAACTTGATCATGGTGTGTGATCTCTAGTGTGCAATTGGATTTGATTTGCAAGTACTTTGTTAATCAGGGATATTGGCCTACAATTTCCTTTTTCTGTTGTATCCTCATCAAGTTTTAGAAGCAGGATAATATTGGCTTTATAGAACGAGTTTGGAAAGTTTCCCTCTCTTTATATTTTATAGAATATTTTTAGAGGCATTTGTGTTAATTCTTTTTAAGAATGTGGTAAAATTCAGCAGTGGATGCATCCAGACCTGGGCTTTTCTTTGTTGAGAGATTTTTTTGTGTTTTTTGTTATTGTTTTGATATTTGTAATTGAACTCAGGGGCACTTTAACACTGAACATCTCCAGCCATCCCCGCTGCCCCCCCTTTTTTTGGGGGGGGGTACCAGGGATTGAACTCAGGGGCACTTGATCACTGAGCTACATCCCCAGCCCTATTTTGTATTTTATCTAGAGGCAGGGTCTCACTGATTTGTTTAGTACCTTGCTTTTGCTGAGGTTGGCTTTGATCTCATGATCCTCCTGCCTCAGCCTCTGGAGCTGCTGGGATTATAGGTGTGTGCCACCACGTCCAGCCCCATCCCTTTTTATTTTTTGAGACAGGATCTCTCTACATTGTTGAGATTGGCTTCTAACTTGTGATCCTTCTGCCTCAACCTCCCAAGAGCCTGGGATTACAGGCGTGTGCCCTTTTCACGATTAGGAGAGTTATTACTGCTTCAATCTTAGGAGAGTTATTATTGCTTCAATCTTATTACTTGGGATTTGTCTATTTAGGTTTTTTATACTTTCTTGGTTCAATTTTGGCAGGTCATATGTATCCAGAAATTTGTCCATTTCTTGTAGAGTTTCCAATTAATTCACGTATAGTTTTCCATTGAGCCTTTGAATTCCAGTGGTATCTGTTAATGTATCCTTTTTCATATCTAATTTACTCATTTGGGTCTTTTTTTTTTTTTTGATTAATTTGCTAAAGGTTTGTAAATTTTATCTTTTCAAAGAACTGTGTTTTCTTTCATCAATCCTTTGCATTATTCTCTTAGTTTCTATTTCATTTATTTCTGCTCTGATCTTTATTATTTCTTTCCCTCAACTGATTTTGTTTGGTTTGTTATTGTTTTTCTAAGAATTTGAGATGCATCATTAGATTACTTGAGTTTTTTTTTTTTTTTTTGCAGGTACTCATTGCTATAAACTTCCATACAATTTTTTTTTAACAACTTGTTTCTGGTTTTCAATTTCTAGAATTTTTTCTTTCAAACATATATCAAAAGCAAATAATCTTAAAACATCAAAAAAGTCTAAAAAGAAAATCAGTTTCTTAAATAACTTGGAAAATATAGAGAAATGGGAATAAGAAAAAAACCCCACTCATACTCTGCCAGTTTCACCAAATATTTTCTAATTCCCTGTGTGCCTGAGGTATATGTATATATTTAATACATTTTAAACATTAACGTCTTCCTTTTGGTTCTTTTTTCAAGTGGCATTTTTTAGTTGAGATTATATATATATATATATGTATATATATAAATAATTTTACACTTAAAAATTTATTTTAACATGCCTTTCTACATTTCACTAAAATACTACATAAATAGGAATGGAATTACTGTGCCCTGCTTTACCGTTATTTACCATAACAACGTTTCTCTGTTAAGAATAATTGAGCTAACTAACATTGTGGCTACCGTTGTGTACTCTGGAGCCAGAATTTGTGGGCTTGAATTCTGGCTTCACCACTCTCTGGCTGTGTGACCTTAGGCAAGTTAGTTCCTTCTCTGTCCTCAGATCTTTACTCATTGGATGGGGAAAATAATAGTGCTTTCCTCATGGGTCAACTAGATTCATTCAGTCACTGAATGAAGTTGTAAGTAAGTACTTGATAAGTATTAGCTATTGTCTTTGCATAAGGCCTTAGAGATTATTCCCCTAGACTAGATGTCCATGAGGGAATTTACCAGGTAATTATAATTATTATTCAGTACCAATAATGATTATTATTACTGTTATTGGTACTGGTGATTGAACTCACAGGGACTGAGTACATCCCCAGTCCTTTATTTTTAAATTTTTATTTACTTATTTATTTTGATACAGGGCTTCTAAATTGCTGAGGCTGGTCTTGAACTTACCATTCTCCTGACTCAGCCTCCCGATTTGCTGGAATTACTGACCTGCATCTTCAGCTGCTATTATCTTTTATTTTTATTTGATTAGATTTACAGCTTTCGATGGAAATCAAAGCCCTTCCCTCTTATATCTTGCGCACAGCTCCTACAGTCCCCTTCTCCTTCCCTCTCTTGGGGTTCCACCACGCCCCTCCTGGTGACCTGCCTGGTTGGTGTGTGGGGCTCCCTGCTCTGTGCTCTGGGGCCCGGGACTCTATTAAGTGCGAAGGGGGGCGGGAATGACAGTGGCATCAGAGAGATTTTAAAATTTGCTCTAGGTTTAAAGGCCCCAATAAAACGGGTACAAGAACCTGCCTCTTTCTAGTCCTAGGGCTGGCCCTAAATGAAGGCTACACGGGGCGCTGTCAGGTCTCCAGGGCCATTGGCTACACCCCTGGCTTGCCTCCCTCGCGCCCCCTCCTGGTGTAGGTGGGGAACTGCTTAGGATGACAATCCAAAGCCTCCATCAGAACATTTCCCAGGCCACAGCATTGCCTCATTCGTAAATTTATTTACTCATAGGAAATCCCGATAAAGCTTTAAGTATTAAATCACATCTAACCCAGTGCTTGACAAACCACTTTTGTTTTCAAAACGAAAGTAAAGTTGCAAGGTGGGATGCCCTGGTCAATCTGCAGTGGGTGGTCTCCCCTGCCTGGGTGTCTGGAGTTGGGATGATCCAAGAGCACTTGCTCTGTGTCAAACCTGTCCTTTGTAGGGGGCAGGGAAGACTTTAGAATGCCCCCAAATGTGGGAGAGTCCAAAAATAAACTTTGGGTCTGCAAAATATGAAAAAAAAGCAAAGTCAAAATTGACAAATGTTAATGGAAGGCCTGCAGAAAACAGCATGTCAACTTTCATATTTATTCAGTTTAGTATTCATACAAGTGTCATTATATTTGAAAACAATTTGTAAACTGGATTTTTGGCAAAAGCTCCTGAATACACAGGATGATTGAAGAGGAATCATAGCCAGTAGTAAATTAAATGAGTTACTCATAGTCAAGTAATTTCAAAGGCAAGTTTATAAGAACCCTTTTAAATTTAAAGCAAAGAAGAGTTGCACTGAATGAGGGACATGGGTGCATTTTGATGCTTGTTACTGTGAGACTGGAATCCCCAAGAATCAGACTCAGGGTCTGTAAGGTCTTAAAATGGCTCAGCCCTGCAGTCCTGCTCTGGGCTAGGAGGATGAGCTCAGCTTCTGGTCCAGCCCTACCCCATCCCTTCCTGGAGTTGCAGGGATAGATGCAAAGAGGGGTGAGTATCAACCCATTCTCAGCCTGTGTTCCCAACAAACAGGTATGTTTCTAGTGGGATAAAATACCAGTGCACACGCTGGCACCGGGTGAGCTAAGTGCTATGACGGGGTAGCCAGCACCCTGACAGAGCAGGTTCCTTCCCAGGGGGTGTGAGCTGCCTGGGAAAATAAAAAAGTCTGAAATAGTCAGTGAGAAATAAGACAAAGCCAAAGATTAGATTTAAAAAGTTGAGTGCTTGATGGGTCTTCCAGTCCTGATAGGAACTGGAACTGAACAACTGAAAAAGGCCCCAATTCTTTATTTAACAACTGAAAAAGGCCCCAATTCTTTATTTAAAGGGGAGTATATCAAAGGCAGGAATAAGGTTTTAGTGGGAGGAGTTTTGTTTAGGTGCTTACTTCTCAGTGTGGTGGGAGTCTTGCTGCAAACAGGTCGATTGGCCTTTGGCAAGCTACATCTGTATCCGGGAGGCTGTCTGGCTTTAGTGGGTTACTCCTCTATGGACCTGTGTTTGAACTTGAGCCGTGAACTAGAACAGGGTGCCAACGTGAATTGGGTTTTCTTGCACCAGTGGGTTCTCCCTGGGAGTTACCAAAACCGAGCTTCCCTGCCTAATGGCTCAAACATTGCTCGGTTCATACATGGCTCATAGATGGCTTCCCACAAAGTGCAAATGCATCTAGTATACCTGAGGACTCTCCTTGACAGCTATCATCACGAGCAAATGGAGGGAGATGAAGTTGGAGTGATTCCCTCTCCTAAAAAGAGAAAATCAAGGTTCAGAGAGGCTACATAATTTATCCAAGGTGACTCATCTAGTCAGTAGCAGGAGGTGGGAATTTGACCCCAACAACAGTCTGCAAAATCTTTGTTGCCCCCCCCCATGACCCTTGAGGCATGTGTGATTGGGGGTATCTCTATTGGGGTGGAATGATCAGGGAAGGGGCAGTGTCTGGCTATGGTGAGCAAATGAAGGGAGGCGAGGCTGGAGACTGGAAGGTCATGAAGGATAATCCTGCCACATCCTGGGTGTGAGTGATGAGGACTTGGTTGGTGGCTGTGGGGGTGAAGAGCAGAGGGTGGCAGAACTAGCCATAGTGTTGTGATTGGCTGGCACAGCTGATAAAAAGTTGAGAAGGAGAATCCTGCCACCTGACATTCCACACACTGCCTGGGAGGTAGGAGTTTGGGATGCCTGGGTTAAAAATCACCGTTTAATGATACAATTGTCACTTATTAACATGAGCTCTTGGGCAAATTATATGAACTCTGAGCTTTTGTTCTCTTATCTGTATAAGAGAACAAAATTGTGTTTGTCAGCTTTGTGACGTTGGGGAAAAATTCCCTGAGATAATCAACTTAAAAGGAGGAAAAATTGATCTTGACTCACAGTTCATGATCACTCACAATTCAACTTAGCCCTGTTGCTTTGGGCCTGTGGTGGCAAGCCCATCAAAGTAGAAGCATATGACAAAGGACGCCAGCTCACCTCCTGGTGGCCAAGAAACAAAGAGGAAGTGTCCAGGGTCTCAATAGGTCCTTCAAGGGCATACCCCCAATGACTTCACTTCCTTTCCCTAGGCCCCACCTCTTAAAGGTTCCATCACCTTCCAATAGTGCAGTGGGTTGGAGACCAAGCTTTTAAACACGTGGGCCTTTGGGGAACATTCCAGATCCAAACTATACCACAGGCCCATTTCAGTGGTTTATAGTGCAAATTAAATATTATGTATAAAGCTGGGCTCAAGCCAGGGAACTTGCACAATTTTGGACTTGTGGCAGAGTCTCCATTGGGGAGCTGGAGAAGTGTGGGTTAATTCTTTTGGGGAGAAAAATCACAATAATAGCATGTTTCTTTTGTGCTTCCTGATTTTGCACTCTTCATTTTCACTAGCACCTATGGGTTCAGCAGGAGAGTGATTATTCCTATCAGCAGCCTCAGATCCTTTTGGAGCAAGGTGGGATCAATGCTGTACAAACAGGGTATAATGGCATGGACTACCAGAGAGGCTTGAGACCTGGCCTGGCCACAGGGCTAGGAGGTGAGCTTGGGTCACACTTAGCATTGGACTCCTGGCCTAGTGCTCTCATTTTTAAGCTTGCTTTGGGACCTGCTGAAGATTTAGGGCCCTCATCGCATGGAGAGGTGGCTAGTTCTAGATGTGTGTGAAGCTGGGGTTGTGGGGTATGCAGGGAGGAGCAGGAATGAAGTAAGACTTTCGAAGACATACACCCATATATCTCTTTAACTCCCTGTAAGCCCTTCAGCTCTCAGCTCATCCCTACCTTGGGCTCAAGCACCTTCTGGGAGAATCCCCACTAGCTCTGGTCTTCAAACTCCAACTGGATGGCTATAGAGTCTCAGGTACTCTATCCTCCTCTCAGTTCCTTCTCTCCCAGCCCCCATCAGCTAAATTCCTATTTATCAAGTTCCTTTCCCAGAATAATTTTCCTTTAAAAATTCTCACAACACATTGTACAGTACTGTTACATTTAAAAAAAATTTTTTTTAGTTGTAGATGGACACAATGCCTTTATTTTATTTGTTTTTTATGTGATGCTGAGGATCGAACCCATTGCCTCACACATGGTAGGCAAGTGCTCTACCACTGAGCTGCAAACCCCAGCCCCTATAGTACTATTATTATTATTATCCACTTTTCAAGATGGGTAATCCTAATGTACAAACAAATTAAATAATGGCCCAGTCACTCAGCTGATACAAAGTAAAGTCAGAATTCAAACTCAGAAAGGCAGGAAACCAGCCAGGGCAGAGTCACCCTGCCACGAGGCAAGACACATTTCCCAAAAGGCACAGTGAATGAGCCACCATGTCTCGAAGAGGCCAAGGATGCTGGTGGGAGAACTTGGAAGGGGAGACCAGCAGGGCAGTCTGGAAGCAGTGGCAGAAACTCAAGCATGTGGGACAAGGGGCTGTTCAGTGAAGAAGAGGATGACAAGAAGATGCAAACTACTTTATTAAAATGTTCTTCAGGGCCAGGCCTGGTGGCTCATATCTGTAATCCCAGCTATTCAGGGGGCTGAGCAGGAGGATGACAAGTTTGAGGCTAGCCTCAGCAACTTTGAGAGACCCTATCTCAAAAAAAAAAAAAAAAATTAACTGGTAGGGATATAGCTCAGTGGTAGAGCATCCCTGGGTTTAATCCCCAATTCACCAAAATAATAATGAAATAAAATAAAACACTATTCAAGGTGACCCCTCCTCCCTACTGGGTGAGTAATGCCATTCTGCTGGCTTCCTCCCTGGTTCCATCTCTCCTCTGGCCACTCCCATTACCCCAGGACAGTTCTGCTGTAGGTGCCCAGCCCAAGGTTGCTCTTCCCTTAGATCCTCGAGTCAGGAAAGAGGTCTGTTGAGAGCTAAGGATGTGTGGGGAAGAGGTGGGGTGAGGAGTGTAGGAGCACCTTCACATTCCTCCTCAAGGGCCTGGTTGGGTGGCTATATTAGCAGATGCCATGATGGGCAAGGAGAGTGTTCAGGAGTCCGTTGGGGGGAGTGACCCTGCAGGCCAGATCCTCTACCTGCCATGGCATCCAGGGACAATCGGTCCCTAGGAACTGATTCCCTCTCACACCCAGCTCACCGTAGATGCAGAACAGACCTGCTAAGCTACTTACCATCTTATAATATGGGCTCAAAATATCAAGCATAGGATTTGTAAAAGGTCAACTGAAAGTGGCATGGGAAGCAGAGTTGGCCCCAGAGTTTTGAACAGCTTGAGTTGGCCCAGGACCTCCTTTTCCTTTGCACCCTTGTGCCCCCAGGGAGATCCATGCTAATCTGTAAAGGGCCTTTGTGTTTTGAGAAAGATGCTCCTTCCTGGGGTGAGCATAGCCTCACATTAGGAAGCACAGCATGGTGAGCAGAGCAGAAACTGGCTTCTAGGTCTGGCCACCCAGGAGCTCTCTGCAGAAGAGAACCTGCTTGATACATGTGGTGGCCTGGCCCTGGAGTCCTGGGTGTCTGAGCCTGTGATACAGGTGCAGCTGCATTATCACTGATGCCATTGGCTCTCATGCCTGCCCTTGGACAATGTCAGCCTGCTGGGCGTGGGATTGTAGGCAGCATCCTACAAGAGCTTACAAATCAGCTGAAGCTCCAGCCACCCCCACTCTACCCTAATCCTGTCCTGTTGATGAACAAGGCTCAGCGCCTGCAGAGCTGCCTGTGCGCTGCTATGGGAGTAGTGTATTTATGCTAACATAACCCTGGGAAGTCTGCCTTTGGTGCCAGAGCCCCCACCTGAAGAATCTGGGTGCATAGCTGTCTCTTTCCCCTCTGCCACATTCTGTCCCTGTGCACCAGTTCTGGTTTTTTTTTTTTTTTTTTTTGTACCAGGGATTGAACCTAGAGATGCTTACCCACTGAGCCATATCCCCAACCCTTTTTCGTATTTTGTATTTAGAGACAGGGTCTTGCTGAGTTGTTTAGGGCCTCGCTGAGTTGCTGAGGCTGGCTTTGAACTTGCAATCCTCCTGTCTCAGCCTCCCGAGCTGCTGGGATTACTGGCATGTGCCACTACACCTCACTACCAGGTTTCTTGCTGTACTGCTTGAGCTTCTGGGTTGCACACTAACCCAGGGCTATTGCTCACCCCCATGCCATGTGAGTTAGGAAATGGTGAGCCCTCTGGGCATACATGGCCCTGATAGCTCAGGAACTGATGGCATATTTGGGTAAAGAAGAGTGTTCTCCCTTCTGGGTGGTTGCAGCTATGCAGTGCCAGGAAAATTCTTCCATGAACTGCCAGGTGGAGGCTGGATATCAGCTACCATTAGCACCTTGGCTTGTAGCCCTTGTGCAGTTCCCAGGATTTACATAGGGTGGCAGTACTGACACCTTTCTGAGAATAGCTGCTTTATCTGGCAGCAAGAACTCAGGCTGCATGAGCTGGCTGGGGCACCCTCCCCAGGTATCGGTGCCCACTGACGCATGTAGTGGGCGCCTGTGGGACGGAGACAGACTAGCTTATGTACAAACCCCCCAGTGAGAGATATGACTTAGGTTCATGCCAGGACTAGGATAGCTGCCCAAGGGCCCACTGATTTGTACACTTTTGTCCTGGGCAAGGTGGGACACTCACATTCTGTCCCTTCGGCTATGCTGTTTTAGACCTCACTGTATCTGCATTATCTCGCTACCCCATTCTTCCTTTAGCTATGTGGGCCACCTGTGTTTGAGCTACATTTTTTTCTTTCTTTCTTCTTTTTCTTTCTTTTTTTTTTTTTGGTACCAGGGTTGAACCCAGGGGCACTTAGCCACTGAACAAAATCCCAGCCCTTTTTTGTATTTTATTTAGAGACAGGGTCTTGATGTGTTGCTTAGGGCCTCACTAAGTTGTGAGGCTGGCTTTGAACTCACAATCCTCCTGCCTCGGCCTCCTAAGCTGCTGGGATTACAGGCTAGATCTTTTATGTTGGCAGATCCTAATTGGGTTTCCAAGTTCCCCTTGCTCTTCATGTGGAATATCTCTTAATTTTTAGATGATTTCTGCAGGTGTTCATTTTTTCCCCATCTCTGGGTTTTTCCTGTAATTCTCAGAGCTTTGAGAAGGCCAGGTTTTCACCCCTGTGTTCTGTTACACTCCAAGGGTGGTCATGGCGAGGCGTCTTGCTGAGAGCCCTGGCAAAGGCTCTTTGGGTTGTGGGTGGTCAGTGCAGTTGAGGAAGCTCTGGGGTCTGGGGCACTCAGGCAAGTCTTCAAGAAGAGGTAGGCTCTGGCCTGCTTTCAAGGATGGGGAGAACATGCACAAAGGGGACCAGGGAGGAAGGCATGCTGGGACTATACTGGGGGCATCTTACCCCCATCCTCTGGTGTGGGGTCAGTATCCCAAAAGCCATGGTAGAAGGGAGCAGTACTGCCCTTGGCCTTGGACCAGTGCCTCCCTGGGACGGGACCTGGAGGTTCTTCTTTCCTCTCTCAGGGGTAGGCTCTGAGTCTGCTGAGTCCATGTGGGGGCCTTAAATATTCCCAGGCACATGAACTTGTTTATGTTGTGACTAGAAACACTAAAATATAAAACCAGTCGGAACTAGCCCCAGCCCTGAACCAAATTCCTTACACCCCCATATGAATACCGCGCTCCAACCCCCTTATCGTGGACATACCTAGGTAGAACTCCATCCCTTTTCTCACTGTCCACCTCCAGGATAAGCTGAACCACTGTTATGTAGTTCTCATAAATGTTTTGGACTGATCACCCTGGTGGCTAGAGCCTCTTTCTTGGGGATCCCAATCATCCCCCTCTTCTGACAGTTTGGCGCCATCCTTTGTGAGAATTCCCTGGCTGTTGCCTCTGTTGCAACTCCAGCGGTGGGATCCCCAGAACACACACCTACAGCAAAGTCAATCCCAGGTGTGTTGAAGATTCACTTGTAGAACAATTCTGCTTTTAGAGGAAGACAGGGAGGGACATTTGATGACCTTGGAATGCAAAGATTTCTTAAACAGGACACAAAAAGCACTAATTGTGAAAGAGAAAAAAATTGATAAATTATATTAAGATTAAGAAATTCAGTTTCTGAAAGACACGGAATGGGATTAGATTAAAAAAGGGATTATATCCAGACTAGATAAAGAAGTCCTTCAGATCAATAAGAAAACTACAAATAAAATTTATAAAAAAATTATAAAATAAAAAAAATTATATTCTTTCTAAAAACAGAAAATAAGCAAAGGTCTTGGTCAGATGTATCACAGGAGTGTTCAGAGATGTTCATCTTCACTGGCAATCAGAAATGGAAATTAAGCCTCCAGGTATACACCAAGACGGCATAAAGGACAAATCTTGTGCTGTAAGAAGGTGAAGCAGAACTGTGGGGCATGACTGGTGGCAGTATAAATTGGTTCAACTGTTTGTCAAGGCAGTGACCCAGAGTTCTGCATGTCCTATATTATAGCAGCCCTTTCCTTATTGCTCAGTCATGTCTGACAGGCACCCATGGAAGGAATGAATGCACGTGGTAGAGTCATACCATGGAATGCCAGGTAGAAATGAACTTGACACGTTACCATTGTACACACAGCCTGAATGAAGGTTGTGTGGAAGAAGCCCATCACCGTGTAAACCCCAGACCAGTAAGAACTGGTCTATGGCATTAAAAGCCAGATTAGTGGTTACTCTTGGGGTAGCACAGACTTTGGGGGGATATTTAGGGGTGCTGAATGTTCTGTTTTTATCTGTGTGCTGGTTACTCAAGAGTGTTGAGTTTCTGAAAATACTCGAGCTCTATACACACTTATAACTTGTGCACTTTTTCTGCATGTATTTTATTCTCCAATAAGAAGTTAGAAACAAAATAATGGTCTTGATGGGACTAGCCCAGGACCTGCCCTGGGAACCCTGGTGATCCTGGGTAAAGGAGTTCATGGGCACAGGCATGGTAAAGCCTATGAAGAGGACTAAGGGCTCCATGGTCAGCTTGCTGCCAGAGATGAGGGACACATGATGGCCCTCTGACTGAGGAGATGTTCCCTAAAGAGAATGACATGAAGCTCACCTTGAGTCTCAAGGTAGTAAAGGTAGGTTTACTGGGGATGGGGTTGTCCTGGGTGGCGAGAGGGGAGTCAGCACCAGTCAGTGGAGAGTAACAACCTACGCGAAGTTCACCTTTTTTCTATTCCACTCTGTGGGCCTTGGGCTTCCCAGTCTTACTAGTCTGTCCACACATGGCCATGCCATTTTCTTAAAATTGATTTTAAAGAATTTCACCTGAAGCTCAGTCACAGTACAACTCTAGACCCATTAGGACAGCCATTAAAAGGGGAAAACAATGGAAAATAACAAGTGTTGGTGAGGATGTGAAGAAACCGGAACCCTTATAATTGTTGATGGGTCCCTGTGGAAAGGAGTTTGGTGGTTCCTCAGAATCTTAAACATAGACTTAATGTGTGATCCAGCATTTCCACTCTGGGGTATGTTCCCAAAAGAACGGAAAACTGGTACCCAAAGAATTACATGGGCACACATGTATACTGCAGTGCTCTTCACAACAGCCAAAAGGCAAGATAGCCTGAATGGATCCAACAAATTAACGCATAAATAAAATGTGGTGTATTCATACAGTGGAATATTCTTCTGCCATAAAAAGGAATGACAGTCTGATACAGGCTCTGATGTGGCTGAACTTTGAAAACATTATTCTAAGTGAAAAAAAAAACAACAACAACAACAGATATATTGTGTGACTCCATTCACATGAAACATCTAGAATAAGTAAATCCACAGAGACAGAATACAGATTAGTGGTTTCCAGGGGTTGAGGGGAGGGGACTAAGGGATAGGGGGTTTCTTTTGGGGGGGGTGATAAAAAACTAGATAGATAGAGGGTGGTGGTTGCTCAACATTGCGACCCTATGAATTGCCAATGAATTTCTCACTGTAAAGTGGCTCGTTTTTATAATATGTGAGTTTCACAGAAATGAAAAAAAAAAGGCTCAGTATTTTGTTGTTTTGTTTTGAGCTGGATCTTGCTAAATTGCTCAGCCAGGCCTCGGGTTCACCATCCTCCTTCTTCAGCCTGCCAAATTATGAGATTACAGTCATGCACCACCTCACCCTGCTCAGCCTCTTCTCACTGGTAAAAAAGAGGCTAATAACACTACTGTATATCTTAGGGGCAGGTGGTAAGGAATAGAAAAATAATGAGCAATGAGGTCAGCCAGCAGCTATTCCATAAACGGTGGTTACTGTTCTCTAATGCTACTTCCTAGGGCCTTACGGGGGCGGGGGTGGGGATCCAGTCTTCCTGATCCTAGGATGTGGCTCAAGTTCCTGGGCAAAAAAAGGGAAAATCACAAAGAACTGTAACTGCGAGGCGGTGCCTAAGGGGCTGTCCCTTCCATGAGGACAGAGGAGTGTCCCTTGCTGTGCAATGGAGCGGATGGATAGCGCTGAGATCAAGCGGCACGCGGAGGGAACCCGTGGGTCCAGTCCCTGCCCGCGACCTGCAAGTTCGGGCACCAGGGGGAGCCGTAGGAGTTATTGCGAGAAATGGGGCGGGAACTGAGGCTTCTACCAGGACCCTGCTCCTCAAATCTGTAACCCAGCCTACTGGTAACCATGGAGCCCAGTCAACGTGGGAGATGTCGTGGTTCACCCCTCTCCCCACGTTGCTCAGGGGCAGGCGTGGGTCCCGTGGGCAGGGTCGTCCTTCAGGTTTCCCCGCCATTCTCTAGCCTGCATCCTTCTGGAATAGAGGAAGCTGTACCTTCTGCTGGGGTCCTGCCACCCCCAAATACTGCACCAATGGCCGTGCCTCTGCCTTCAGGGCCGGGCCACCGGAGTCAGGGCGACTGCGAGAAGGCTCAAAGCGGCAGGTGGGTTGAAACTTCTCCCTGCTGAAGCTTCCAGGGACTGGGGATCTGAGGCATGTCGCGATCCCTCTGTGCCACGTCTGCATGCTCCGCATCACCTCTGCTTCCCTTTAATTGGTCAGTTCTCAGCCGGGCTGAGTCGGCCTGGAGTCAGATTGTTGCCTGAATCCCTAGTTTCCATCGTCTCTTCTGCTGAGTTGAGGGCAGTGGCAGGGGGCATCCCCAACCCCTAATGCTCCACCAGGGGCAGAGCAGCCAGGACCTCACCATCACCATTTTTGTACCTGAAGGTTCCTCCTTGCCCCCACCCAGGTCAGACCACCAGAATGCATAAATGGCCCATCTCCAGTCTCTTGGGACATCCTTATAACCTGCTTTCAATTCCTGCCAGATCCAACTCATTGCCTCCCTTGCTTGACCCCATTCTCTCTGTACACTTTTTATTTAGGGAAAGAAAAATCCAAACGGTCTTACACAGGGAGGTTGTTGCACACAGTGATGGTTCTGTAGCCCTGGCATACAGCTCTTAAGCTTTCTGACACATTCTTTCTGACTTCTAGACTCTCTCTGGTGTACCTGTTGCCTCACTTATCCCAGACAGCGTGTGTTTATATCTATGTTACACTGAAATATTAGGGCTCTATGAAGTTAGGTTTCTTGCTGATAATGAACACAAGAACACAAAGAATTCTAGGAAATGTCCACTCTGCCTGACATGTGCCCAGTTTGTCTATTTTCAGCTCTCCTGGTATTTGGAAACAGTCTTGGATGGTGGCTGAATCTTGGGGCCCTTTGATTTTGCCCTGCAGCCTCCTGCAGGCAGTGTGGTGTTCTGGGTGGAGTCAGGCCTTGGGATTGACTGGGCTGGGTCAAATACAATTTGGTGACTTGACAGCTCCATGTCCTTGGAAAAGTTACTTTGTTTCTCCTGGCCTCATTGTCCTTATATGTCAAATGGGAGAAGAAGAAGTCACAGAGATAGATACTTGGAGAATTTGGGAACAAGCATATTTGGTGGACATGTAATAGGCATTCAATAAATATTGACTGGGATTATTAGTAAAAGCAAATACACCCCTTCTTTAAGGAGGGACATAGCTCTTTCCTAAGCACCATTGTCATACTTACGTTGGCTGTCAAGAAATGATCGTTCCTTCAATCAAATACAAATTAATAGATAAATGAAAGGAAGTCTAGTAGACTAGAGGAAGGATAAGGGGAGTTGGGGGAGGATGGGAAGGGAAAGGGAGAGGAAAGGAGGGATCATAAAATGAAATCAATTTCCATGCGTGTATGATTTTTGTCTGGATCACCACAACTACTATGTATAACCATAAAGCTCTAATAAAAAATAGAAAAAAAAAAGATAAGGTGACAGTAAAAATGAACTGTTCAAAGAACAATGTAATTAGTGACTTCTCATGAGAGTGGGTTGTCATTTCCTTCTCTGCCAAATTGTGAGCCAGGGAACCCCTCTTCAGAGGTGAAGTGCCAGCCCTGTGTTCTTAAAACTTCCAAACTGTTTGCTAAATCAACCTCTTTCCTTTACAAAGAAAAAAAATAGAAAAGAAAAAGAAAGAAAGAAAAGAATTACCATTCCTCATTTGGAAATGGTGGTGCATGCCTATAATCTCAGCCGCTTGGGAGGCCGAGGCAGGAAGATCATGAGTTCAAAGCCAGTCTGGGCAACTTAGTAGGGCCCTAGGTAATTTAGTAAGACTCTGACTCAAAATAAAAAATAAATAAATAAAAAGGGCTGGGGACATGTCTCAGTGGTTAAGTGCCTCTGGGTCCAATACCTGGTACCAAAAAAAAGGAAGAAAGAAATTATTGTTCCTGAAGACACCCAGGAGCAGAGACCAAAGGAGGAATATTCCAGGGTGTGGGAAATTTGCATTCACAGGTCAAAAGTGGTTAAAAGACTCTTTTCTACCTCTGCTAGCTGGTGGTGGAGCTGGGCCCTTTATCCAAGCAGAGTGAGATCCTGCAGAGGGCAGGCTGCCCGTTCTAGTGTCTGGGCCAGGGTAGCAGAGGCAGAATTATTCTTAAGGGGAACAGATAAAAGGCCTGCAGCCAAGTGTGCAATCAAATCTCCAAATAATAAAGCTGTGAGGGACCTTAGATGAGAACTCATAGCTGAAATATCATGGCGACTGCCAGAAGTCTCACAGCTAGGGAGGGCAGAGCCTGGCACGGACGGAGGATGGTGTACTTTTATCAAACGTTGCACATTTATGGTCAAAGGTCTTGTCACATACAAACGGACTGAATCTCTGATACAGTCCCCACTGAATGAAATTTCTGTGAAGTGTGAACTTTGTCTATTTTGTTCACTGCTGAATTTCCCAAGAGTGATTGGCATATGTGATAGAGTGTTAGATATCTGGTCAAGACATGGTGAATGAAAGAACCCTGTGAGGCCTGTGCTACTGTAATCAAGGAAATTCAAGGGGGAGCATGGGAGGAATGGAGGAACTTTGGATAGGGTAAAAGGGAGGAAGGGGAAAGGAGAGGGCATAGGGGTAGGAGATGGTGGAATGAGATGGACATCATTACCCTAGGTACATGTATGAAGACACCAATGGTGTGACTCTACTTTGTGTACAACTAGAGAAATGAAGAATTGTGCTCCATTGTGTACTATGAACTGAAATGCATTCTGCTGTCATGTATAACAAATTAGAAGAAATAAATTTTTTTAAAAAAAGAGAGAGGGGAAAAAAGAAGAGGAAATTCAACAACAAAGGGATTAAGCAACTTGTTCAAGTTCCCCGAGCTGGTCAAGGGCAATCAGGGTTTGCACCCAGGTCCCTGTGAGAGGTTGCCTGTGAGCCTCCAGAGTCCCAGTCTCCTCACTGCCTAGTTTAATATTCCATCTAACCAGTTTCTTTTCTTTTCTGAGATCCACTTATTTGGAACTTCTCCTGTCATGGCTGTCTGTAGATATTTATGTAACTTAGATGAATTACCTTTGGACACTTAGCCATACCCACTGTTGGCTTCCCCATTTCATGAAGAATTTTCTGTGGTGAGTTTAACATTCATTTACTTGAATAAGTCATATTCAAATACAAAGGCAAAATATGACATATAAATATGTCTGATTTATAAGTTTCCAAAGTTTTTTGAGAGGTCGAAGGTGGGATGGCATTTCCAGGGTTGCAGGTACAAGGATTGGCACCCAGTTGGAAGTCCAGAACCTTCCTGATTTGTTCTACTTGTCTAGCGAGGGTGTGAGACACAATAGTGACAGTGTTTGAACATTCTCCTCCTTTTAGGCAGCCTGTAACGAGCTGCCTAAAATAATTATTTAGTGACAAATAATGAGGGACAAGCCAAGAAGTGACAGCCATCAGTGAGGCTGGGTCTCAGGAGCTCTTCTGTTCTCTTCCTCCACTTCCCTCCACTGATTCCCATTTTCACTCACCACAGAGGCTCATTCTGTGGTTCTTGAGCTTGAAGGACTTTGGGCATTGTCATTTTCAGCCTGGGGGCTGTCAAACACTGGTAGGACTGAAAGCAAGCAAAATATATAAAAATCTAGGTAATTTTATAAAAATGAATGTTAAAGTATGTATACTGACACGTACACACAAGTGCCCTGTCCCACCATCTTGCTTCCCAAGATTCCAAGTCAGTAGATCTGGGTGAAAGCCCCAGTACCTTGTCTTCACGGGGGATTCTTAAGTGCAGCCTTCGATTGACACACAACTGGTCCAGTCTTGCCAGCCTTTCTTAACTTGGCGTCATATGAAAAAAATAAAATAAAGGTTTAGCATTACTGTACCCATTTGTGAAGAAATGAGTCCAGAGGCTAATAGATTCCCATTCTGACTATCCTGAGATGGAGCTTCATTTTCATCCTGATTTTTGAATGTCAGGAGCCCCCTGTGACTCTATAGCGGCACCTCCTCCTCCACAGAACAATCTTAATTAAGCTTCTTTAGAGATCCCCACCAAAATGGTTCTTTTTTTTTTTTTTTTCAGAGTAGAAATTAGAAGTTTATTAAAGGACAGCAGAAAAGACTTCTCCTGGAGGAAGAAGGGGACCCAAGAGATGGAATCCCCCAAAATGGTTCTTAGACTCTCTGTAAAAGAATTGTCAGGAGGGGATATTCCTGCAGAAACACAGGGTGATAAGAAAAACTGACCCAAGGCCTTCACAGAGGCACCTGCATTTCAGAGTTAGGTCCTTAAAGGGCAACTGGTGAGAGGAAAAGAAAAAAGAAAAGGAAAACTTTCTCTTTCCCAGGCACTGATTTTCAGAGAGAAAGTAGAGAGACTATCCTTGGGGTTATTTTTGTAAAACCAGGCCTGATCTGGGAGTGGAGAAGAAGAAGAAGAAAAAAAAAAAAAACTAAAACTGTTGCCATGTGAACTTCTGTAGATTATGAACCCCTGAGCCCCTCCGCCTAAACACGGGGTATAAAGTTCTAAAACTTCCTAAACTCAGGATCCAGAGGGATTAATTGATTACAGCAAGAGCTTTTCCCTCTGGACCTGGTTGCAACCAATAAACAAATATATCTTTTCCTGCTATTCCCCGGGTGTCTGTCCTCGTCTGTCCTACTTCAACCCAAGTGCCACATCCTATGTCCTCTGTCTCCTCAAGCTCCCCTGTTTTGATCCCAGGGTGATGGTCACCAGCCAGTCACAGCAGGCTCTTGTAGGGACATTCTTGTCCACTTTCTACCTCAGAGCCTAGAACTTAGGTGGAAAGCAGTTAACTCGACCGTCTTCTGGGCAGGAGGGAAATGGAAAGACTCCTCATCTTCCTCATCTTCATAGCCAACACTGTGTCAGTGGCTCCAACTGCTTCACTGTATCTCATCTTCACAGTGACCCCATGAAGTAGGTACTGTTATGATTCCTGGTTGACAGACGAGGAAACCAGTTCCCCCAACATGAGGCAGCTAAGAAGATGGTCGTGTCTGTCCTTAGAGCAGCCACACATTGTGTTAGTCCCACATAGCTCCCAGAAGTTCCCAAATGGAAGATTCCAATTCAGTCTTCATCAAGCTGGATCGTGGAGGGGAGGTCCTGGCATGTCAGTTCCAGGCTAATCAATTCTCTCCTCCTTCAATCTCTGCCCCACCCCCTTCAAAGGCAAGCCTCTTTGTTGGTGAGAACAAATATCCCCTTTCAGGGAAATCCTGTCCCTCTTCCCACTCAAGGTGCAGTTTGACCCCAAAGACTCATATTTGACAAGTGGAACCATTTGCCATTACATTTCTTAAGGTTTGTGTTGGTCTGTTTGGATTGCTTTGGCACAATACCCTAGACCAGGTAGCTCTTGACCACCAAACAGGTGTTTCTTGTGTTCCTGGAAACTGGGACGTCCAAGATCAAGGCCTTGATAGATGTGGCCTCTGGTGAGGGGATTGTCTTTTCACTGTGTCCTCACATGGCAGAAGGGATGAGACCCAAACACTGATCTCTGGAAACACCCTCAGACACCAGGTTACCAGGTTTCCCTTCCTACTAACAAGATGCAACTAGCCCACATATAACCGAAAATGCGCTTATCCTTTTCTCAGAATTGGCTACCTACCCTCATTTATAGAGCCTGTTTTTTCAATGGAATTGTGGTTTTCAGGATTTCAGCTTTCAGGATTTCAACACTGAGGATTTTAATCTTTTGGAATTGTGATTTTGGGACTTTAGGGTGTAAGAATGTCAATCTTTAGGGATGTCAACATTGAGGATTATGGCGTCTGGGATGGTGGTTGCAGGGTGCTCCACAGTTGGATAGACTGCCTTTTAGTCTGTTGATTGCTTCTTGTGTTGTGCATAAGCTTTTTGGTTTGGATGTGTTTCCCTTTGCCTATTTTTGCTTTTGCTGCCTGTGCTTTTGATGTCATATTCAAGAAATCATCGCTTTGACTAAATGTCATAAAGGTTTCTCCTTGATTTCTTTTAGAAGTTTTATAGATTCAGCTCTTGTATTGAAATCTTCAGTCCATTGTAAGTTGATTTCTGTGGATAATATAAGGATCCAATTTCATTCATTTGCGTGTGATTTCTGAGCACAATTTTTGAAGAGATTCTCCTTTCGCCATTGTGTATTCTCAGCACCTTTGCAGAAAATCAGTTGACCCTATCTATATGAGTGAGTTTATTTCTGGGCTTTCAGTTCCATTCCATTCATTGATGTGTCTGTTTTTATGCCACTGTAAGATCTGGAAATCTGAAAGCATTATGCCTCCAATTTTATTCTTTTTCAAGATAACTTTGACTACTTGGCATTATGTTGTGGTTCCATATGAATTTCAGGATTTTTTTCTATATCTGTAAAAAATACCATTGGGATTTTGATAGGGATTACATTGAATCTGTACATCATTTTGGGTAGAATGAACATTTGAACAATAAGTCGGTCTTCTAATCTATAAACATGGGATGTCTTCCCATTTATTTGTCTTCTTTAATTTCCTTCATCAGTGTTATGTGGCTTTTAATGTAGAGATCTTGGTAAAATTTATTCATAAGTATTTTTTCTTTTTTTAATCTTTTTTTTAAAAAGAGAGAGAGAGAGAGAGAGAGAGAGAGAGAGAGAGAGAGAGAAGAGAGAATTTTTTAATATTTATTTTTCAGTTTTTGGCGGACACAACATCGTTATTTGTATGTGGTGCTGAGGATCGAACCCGGGCCGCACGCATGCCAGGGGAGTGCGCTACCGCTTGAGCCACATCCCCAGCCCAGTATTTTTTCTTTTGGAATTATTATAAATGAGATCTTTAAAAATTTTCCTTTTAGACATTTTGTTGTTAGTGTTAATTTTTTGTATGTTGATTTTACATCCTGCACCTTTTTTTCCATTTAAAAAAAATTTTAAATTGATTTTTAAAAAATAAATAACAGCAGAATGCATTACGATTCTTATTACACATATACAGCACAATTTTTCATATCTCTGGTTGTATATAAAGTATGTTCACATCAATTCGTGTCTTCATACATGCTCTTTGGATAATGATGTCCATCACATTCCACCATCCTTGCTAACCCCCTGCCACCTCCCTTTCCCCTCCCACCCCTCTGCCCTATCTAGAGTTGGTCTATTCCTCCCACGGTCCCCCTCCCTACCCCACTATGAATCAGCCTCTTCATATCAGTGAAAACATTCGGCATTTGTTTTTTGGGATCGGCTAACTTCACTTAGCATTATCTTCTCCAGTGCCATCCATTTACCTGCAATTGCCCTGATTTTATTCTCTTTTATTGCTGAGTAATATTCCATTGTGTATATATGCCACTCATCTACTGAAGGGCATCTAGGTTGGTTCCACATTTAGCTATTCTGAATTGTGCTGCTATAAACATTGATGTGGCTTATCCTGCATCTTTACTGAATTCATTTATTAGTTTTAACAGTTTTTCTTTTACTTTGGGTTTTTGTTTGTTTGTTTTGTAGAAATGTTAGGCTTTTCTACATGTAAGATTATGCCATATACATGCAGAGGCAGATTTACTTTTTTTGCCTTTATTTCTTTTCCTGTTTAATTGCTCTGGGAAGACTTCCAGTGCTGTATTGAATAGAAACGATTAGATTCAGCATCCATTGCCTATCTTAGAGGAAAAATTTTCAGTTTTTTACAGCCAACTATGATGTGGGCTTTTCATATATAGCCTTTATTATATTAATGTACATTTATTCTATGACTAGTATGTTGAGTTTTTATCATGAAAGTTGTTGAATTTTCTGAAATGCTTTTTTTTGCGTCTGTTGAGATGATCATGTGATTTTTATACCTCACTCCATTAATGTGGTATTTCAAATGAATTGATTTGCATATGTTAAACCATCCTGGCAAGGGACTTGAATAAAGATTTCTTCAAGGGGCTGGGGATGTGGCTCAAGTGGTAGCGTGCTCGCCTGGCATGTGTGCGGCCTGGGTTCGATCCTCAGCACCACATACAAACAAAGATGTTGTGTCCGCCAATAACTAAAAAAAATAAATAAATATTAAAAAAAAGATTTCTTCAAAGAAGACAGGCAATTGGCTTACAAGTATTTTAAGAAACTCTCAATATCACTAATCATAAGGGAAATGCAAATCAAAACCACAGTGAAATATCATCTCACACGTGTTAGAAGACTTGTCAAAAACAAAAACAAAAACACAAAAACCCCTAAAAGGAGATAAGTGGGGAGGAGACATTGGAACTCTTGTATACTGTTGGTGGAAATATAAAATGGTCCAGCCACCATGGGGAACAGTGTGGTGATTCCTCAAAAACTTAAAAGTGCAACTATCACAGAATCCCAAACTTCCAATTCTTATTATAGAAATCCTAAAGAATCAAAATCAGCCTCTTAAAGAGATATTAACACTCCATTGTTTATTGCAGCATTATTCACGATAGCCAAGACATGGAAGCAACCTAAATGTTAATCAATGGATGAATGGATAAAGAAAATGTAGTATGTACATACAAGGGAATATTATTTAGTCTTAACAAAGAAAGAAATTTTTCAATATACAACAACCTGGATGAGCCTGGAGGACCTAATGCTAAGTGAAATTAGCTAGTCAGAGAACAAATATTGCATGCTTCCACTTATATGAGATATCTAAAATAGGCAAACTCATAGAAATGGAAAGTAGAATGGTGACTGCCAGGGCCTGAGGGAGTGGGATATGGACAGCTGCTCTTTGATGCAGAAACTTGCTGTCATCCAGGATAAAGCTGCTGTACAACATCGTGATTGCAGTTAGCAACGCTGGCCTGGGCACTGAAAATTTTGTTAAGAGCAAAGACCTCATGTCACATGTTATTACATGATTAAAAAAAATACAAGCTTTAAAGTGTTACCTATTTGTATGTTTATATAACTGTGCATGCCTGAATATATACAGATAGGAAATATTAGCAGATCCTTTATTATTATCGGTTACAAAAATAGGGTACTAAAGGAGCAAAATTAGAATTTGGGTCTTGCATGTGAAAGACTCAGTTTTTTTACATCCAGGTAGTACAGTTCTTTTTTTTATTTACTAATTTTTATGTGGTGTTGAGGATTGAACCTGTGCCTCACGTGTGCTAGGCATGTGCTCTACCACTGAGCTATAGCCCCAGCCCAAGTTCTTTTTTTTTAAAACCACTGTGAATGTGAAGTGCTTTTTCACATATTCTTAAGCCATTTTGTTAGCAATTCCCTTGGGTAGTCCTAACCTAATTTATTTATTCATATTTAAAAATGGTATCACAGACCTATATTCACCCATAAAATACATACTACTCCAGAACTGAAATCTGAACGCTAATGTAATTGTCCTCATCTGGTAAGATACAAATAAGCATGTGAACTTAGGGCAGATGTACTTTTGGGGAAGTCTGTGAATTTGGAATGCTTTGGAAATGAAGAGTTTTCTAACCTTGAAAAAACCCTTGGCAAAACCCTATGACATTGGTTAAAATAAAAACCTCCAGCTGCTTTGCTGTTACTAATGAAATAGCTTTAATAAAATTGTAAAGAACATTATTCAAGCACAGAGACCTAGAACCTCAGAGCAATGCTTTAGCTGACCATTAGGCTAAACACAGCATCATTAACCAAGATAGTTGCTCTTACAATCTCATAGAAAAGGGAGGTCTTGGAGGAATTCAAAGAGGCTATTTTTAACTATCATAACAAATCCCTGATTCAAAAAAGGGGGAAAGAGGAAAATTATAGAAGCCAAAAGTTTTGGATCCTGATTGTGTGCTCAGAATGACTGACTTATAATGTCAAGTAATTTAAAATGGATCTTAGCAAAAATGCTTTATAAGGTTACTCATTATAGCAGGGATAAACTGGCAACAAGATAAATCAGCATAGGTGGGGATAATTTATTGGTATTACCAAAACACATCTTACTGTCAACAATGTGATCCTAATAAATCTAAGTGTGGGATAAGGACAAGAACCAAGATTTTTTTTATTAATTTTTTTTTTAGTTGTAGATGAACACAATACCTTTATTTGTTTATTTACTTATTAGTTGTATTTGGACACAACACTTTTATTTCACTTATTTATTTTTGTATGTGGTGCTGAGGATCGAACCCAGGGTCTCCCACGTTGCCGGGGATCAAACCCAGTGCCTCACGCATGCTAGGCAAGTGCTCTACCACAGAGCTACAGCCCCAGCCCCAAGAACCAAGATTTTGAAGGCCCTTCTAACCTCTAAATGCACTTTATACCTTCTGCAATGAATTTTAAACATGTTTCTAATTAGTTTCTGTTTTGGTATTTATTGCCCTCGCCATGCCTTAAAGTTTTTCCTTGATGTACAGCTATAGCTCTAAGTGTGGTTAAAAGTTTTTTGATTTTTTTGCTGGGTGCAGTGGCACATGCCTGTAATCCCAGCAGTTCAGAGAGGCTGAGGCAGGAGGATCTGGAGTTCAAAGCCAGCCTCAGCAAAAGGAAGGCGCTAAGCAACTCAGTGAGACCCTGTCTCTAAATAAAATACAAAATGGGGCTGGGGATGTGACCCAGTGGCCAAATGCCCCTGAGTTCAATCTCCAAAGTTTTTTGTTTTTTGTTTTCAATCCTGGAAATTTCCATTTATCTCTCCAATAAGACAGAGACACTCAGTTTACTGGTATTGTTATTAAGGAACTCTGTAAAGTTTGTCTTTTACCCCCAAACTTTACTGTCCTTATCATTGACAGTCTTCAGGAAAAATAGAACTGATAGAATTGTAAAACTAAAATCAACAAAACGGCCTTAAACTCCTGGGGCCTAAAATATTACCATTAGCTTTAATGAGTACAAGATTGACCTTCTCCTTATGAATTAATAACAGGCTGGTCTATGTATTTGAAAATTTCACCCCCAATCTTAGATTCTATGTGATTGCAGTGAAATTGCAAGGAAAATAAAGAAATTGCAAAGGATGATACCTCTATCATCAATAGATCCAAACTGCACTGCCAAACTGCCTGCCTATGATCTACAACAGGAGATTCAGTGTTCAGGAAATACCTGACAAGAACTGCCCTTGAGTCTCATTGAAAAGGATTTTATCAGGTACTATTAACAACTGATAGCAGCGAGACTCCAAAGTACTGATTCTTAGGTTAATGGTTCTCGTATACATACAGACTACTATATATATACAGACTACTAATGCACTCATTCCATTGGAAATCTTTGACTGAGATTCTTAGAATCTTCCTAAGATGCTTAGTTCAGAGGTGACAGCTTCTGCCCCAGATTTTCAATCAAGATTAACATTCCTATTCAACTCCCTTTTATTATTTCATCTTTTCATCCCACTTTGAAGCCCTCTAAAACCTTATCTCATATATCTTCATCCTTCTCTTTCTGACCCCTTGTATTCTGCATCTACCACTTAAGAGAACACAAAACTTTCTTGTATGTTTCTCCCAGAGTATTGCTGCCATTCTAACAATTGCTAGACCTGTCACTTTCTCCTGAGACTGCTGACAAAAATTTAATAGCTGTTCTTTTAAAAATTTCAAAAAGAAACTTTCCTCTCACAGGTTCCATGTGGTGAATTATGTTTCTCCCATATCATTAACTCCAACCTGCACTCTTGCAGAACTCAACAACGCTCCTGTTGAGGTCATTACAGTCCTATTGGCTAGACCAATTGATAAGGACTCATATTGAGGCTATTCTGGTTGCTACAGTTGTTTGCTTTCTTCAAAGACATCTCACTTGTTTTGCAGGAACTGCTTAATTCCACTTAGGGACTTTGTCCATCTCAAGGGATATAAAAATGATCCACTCCTTCTGATAACAACTGATACTCCCAGTGCAATCTGTGTTCCACTAAGATACAACATTGTGTGTGACATCAGGCTTACACCTTCTCCTGCACACTAATTTACCCCATGGTTCCAACTCCTTGTTAGAGATTTCCAGTCATTCAAAACTACCATTTCACTGATAATCAAGTTTACATAAAAAGGGTATCTAGAAGCCCGCTCCCTGCAAAATGAAGCAAGCAGATATTTGGGAGAACTTCTGGAGTAGGGGATTAGGTGATTCCTTTTCATACAAACTACAGGCTACATCTCTCACAGTGGGAACAGAAAAACAAGACACAACAGCAAAAATTGGCAGCCTTGAGTGGAGAAATAGACAATAACAGTGGGAGGCATTAATTATCCACTCTAATGATGTGTGGGACAGGCAGAAAGAAAATAAGCAAGGAGAGGACTTGAATAACAATAAGCCACCTAAAAATCAACAGACATGAAGAATACTCTTCTCAACAATCACAGAACACATTTTATGATGAAGGGAACCACTTTCCAGTGTCCCTAATCTCAATGCTCCCTGTTGGCTTTCAGAAACTCTTAGCAACCCTTGGGATGATCCTCCTGGCTCCTGGGACCCACCTTTGAGAGCCTGCTGGTCTAGTACTTCCCTTTCTTATATACAGCTGTCCTCCTTCTGTGAAGGGGCCTTTGTGCTCTGAGATCCATCTTACCTGCTCCTCAGAGTCCTTGCTCTGGCCAATGTTAAGTTTAATTTGTGTTAAGCTACCTCCAAGCATAATGAATTGCAACCTAACTTGTTTGTAAACAAACTGCAACCTAACTGAGAGTGTATTCTTTTGATAGGTAGTTGAATTTCAGCCAATCGTAACAGCCTGAGATTCAGTCAACTACAGGTGGTCAACTCATAAGACCATGTCCTTAAAAAGCAAATGCTGAACTGTGACCAATCAAACTGTTTTATATTTCACTTCCATTTTCTCATGATAAATACTGCCTGCCCACATTGCTGGGGTGGGGGTGCTCTCAACCTCTCCTGATTCCAAGTGTTGCCTGTTCATAAATCATTCTGTGCTAAAACTCTACTAATATGTCTAACATTTTTCTTTTAACACCAGCATGGCCTGCACTCAGCCTCTTTCCTCAGTTTATAAAAACACCAAGACATGTCTCATATTTTCAAAACATCCTCCCTGTAGTTCTTGTGTGACTTCCAGTCTCAAATAGCCAAACTACAGGCAACTTGAGGGACTATCTTATCTATGGGGCCTATCTGTTGTAGGAACTCAACAACTGTGTGTGTGTGTGTGTATATATATGTGTGTGTGTGTGTGTGTGTGTGTGTGTGTGTGTATGTGGCGGTGGGTACTGAGGGGTGCAAGGAATGCTCTACCTCTGAGTTAAATCCACAAAATTTCATTTTGAGTCAGTGTATCACTAAATTGCTGAGGGTGATCTTGAACTTGTGATCTTTCTGCCTGAGCCTCACAAGCAACTGAGATTATAGGCATGTGGCTGACCTTTTTTAAAAAAAGGAGTGACCAAATAAATGAATACTAATGTAACAATGTCTGTTGTTTCATAATTATTCTAATTAATGTTGGCTTTAAAAATCATTTTCTCAGTTGAATCTGGAAATTTTGTCTTTCAAAGGTCAAGATGTATAAAACTTTTGAAATGATACACTTAATATATGATAAGAACTATAAGTATAGTCACACTGTCACTTAACCACATTTTGGTCAAAGACCCCATGTATGAAGGTGATTCCATAGGACTATAATGGAATTTTAAAATTTTTATTGATTAGTGATGCTGTAGCTCTCTTAACATCATGGCACAATGCATTACTCATTAATTAACAGTCCCTCCAGTTGACTGTAGTTTGGGTATTGAAGACTGGAAGTCAGGTAAGAACGACAGGAGCAGGTATTTTGAAAATACAGGACATTCTTTAATGTTTTTATAAACCAAGAAGGAGAGAAGTTGAGTGTAGGTCATGCTGATGTTAAAATAAAAATGTTAAGCAAACTAGATTTAGCAAGTATAACCAACCTATTGTGCTGTCAACTATATGAAAGACTAGCACATACACACCCACCGTGATAGCCTTGGCCTGTAGTCCCAGCTATTCCCCAGGCTAAGGCAGGTGAAATGCTTGAGTCTATCAGTTTAAGACCAGCTTGGTCAACATAGTGAGAATGTCTCAAAACAACACCCCCTCCCCCCCCCCCCCCCAAAAAAAGAGCACATACAATGTACACAGTACATAATACTTAATAATTATATTAAATGTTACTGGTTTATGAATTTACTATGGTCAGTGTAGATTATATTCTTCCAGCTTACATAAAAAATGTTAACTGTATAACACGATGTTATACTAGCAGCAGCCTCATTCATCTCATGTTCTCTCCTCTTGATTGAATCAAAAAGGCCACCTCAAGTAACTGACTTACACTATCTAGGTCTGCACAAGTACGCTATGATGTTCACACAATAAAGACATTATCCAACTCCGTTAGGTGACACGTGGTTATTGGTAGGACTAAGCCCTAGTACCATCGTCTCACAGTGTGCAAACCTAGAAAAGAATTCACTTTGAAGCTAGAGGCCGCTACTGAGGCAGGACCCAGACGGAGTCTGCGAGATCGGTCTTGTCTGAATGGTGGAATGCATTTGCAATAGGGATTCATGTCTCAACAACCCAAATCAGCAAAACGTTGCAGACCAAGGCTTGTATGACTTAACGGGGGCGAAGTGCCAAATTAAAACTTTCGGGTGGGAGTAGCACTTATGGCCTGATCCTCCCACAACCTGCGGGAAATCGACAATCCAGGGGCTGAGCTTTGCGAGGAGGGCAAGGTAGGGAGAAGGGGTAGTCAGCTATTCGCCAAGTACCGCGCTCCCAGCGCAAGGCCTACTCCCCAGGAACCCAGCAGAGGGTAGGGCCAGGAGCCGCTGGGCGGGGCTGGAGGCGGAATTGGATCTTATTCTTTCCGGATTTGAGCAAAGAGGCCCCTCGGGTGTGAGGGGCGGGGGGAGGACCGTGCGTAAGAGGGGCGGGGCGGGACCGGCCACCAGGGCCCGCCCCCTCCCTTGCCCGGCGCCAGCATAAAGTCAGGGCTCAGCCCCACCGAGGCCAGTCGGCTCCCCCACAACACCCGCACCATGCCCATGATACTGGGTTACTGGGACATCCGCGGGGTGAGTTGGCGGGTGAGAGGGGGCGGGGCTGCGTGGGCACGAGACCTGTGGAGCAGAGGGTGGCGGTTTCTAGGAGACGAATCCTCTTCAGAATTTGCTGGAGTCTTCTGCCTGTCTCTCTGAGGCGCTCTCCTCACACACTGTGAGCTCCAGAGTGCGCAAGCTCGCGGGAGGCGGGTGGTGTTAGGTGTGGGTGGGAGGTCCTCGTGGGGGAGGTGAAATCAGGGTCCCTCCATCTCTGACCTCTGCCATCGTCATCTCTCCCAGCTGGCTCATGCCATCCGCCTGCTCCTGGAATACACAGACTCAAACTATGAGGAGAAGAGATACACCATGGGGGACGGTAATGTCACCCTCCTGTTTGGTCCCCAGCTCCTGCTGATCGGTGCTCTGTGGCCCATGGCCTGGCCACCTGTTGTTCAGCTCTGCAGAACTCCTCCTGGTGCACTTAGAGCCTGCGCCTTCCCAGAAACCTCCTTGAGGGTGCAGTTTGGTCTTACAAGGCAGGACTCTGGGAGTGGAGTGCTGGCTCCTCCTCTGTGATCTTGTTGGGTTCCCCTTAGTCCTTGTCGGAACATTTTGTAAGCCTCAATCATGTTGGATTCATGGCCCTTAAAAGCATTCATTACTCCCTGTAATCTTGGAATGTGAAGTGGAGTGTCTGAGATTCCAGATCTACCCTCTTAGGGGTCTTGCATCTGCCTCCTTGGAAGGGTGCGGGGAAGGAGTGTTAGACTCAGGGGAGGTTTACTTTCACATCATCTTCTCCTCCACAGCTCCAGACTATGACAGAAGCCAGTGGCTGGATGAGAAATTCAAGCTGGGCCTGGACTTTCCCAATGTAGGTCGGAGGACGGGGTAGTTTGGGAAACTGAAGGCATCCCTTCCTCATCTTTATGCCCCAGTTTAGAGTTTCGAGATCAGTATTTCTGTTCAACTACTCTCAATTCTGTGTGTCTACACTGTCTTTGTGTGATGGTCTGTGTCCCAGATCATTTATTCTACAGTGTGATAACCATGGGCCAGGCTTACCAAGTACCAGGTCTCCATGTCCCTAACTCAGGGAAGGGGAAGTGGGTCCTTGCATCTCACCTGACCATCCCTGGTTGTCTATCCAGCTGCCCTACTTGATTGACGGGCCTCACAGGATCACCCAGAGCAACGCCATCCTGCGCTACATTGCCCGCAAGCACAACCTGTGTGAGTGGGGCTGGCTGCAGGGTGTGGGGGATGGTGGCTGTGTTCCTGGCTTGGCTGGGTGGGAGGCTGAAGGTGTGTCTCTGTTGTGTGTGAGGCAGGTGGGGAGACAGAAGAGGAGATGATTCGTGTGGACATTTTGGAGAACCAGGCTATGGACATTGCCAATGAGCTGGCTAGAGTCTGCTATAGCCCAGACTTTGTGAGTCATCTGCTGACCACCCCTACCCCCACTGGGCTGGACCTGGCAGGATTTGGATCAGGATTCTGGACTCCTGGAATCCCCTCTAGATGAGTCTTGTTTCACTTTTGAACTCCTTAGTGCTGCTTATCCTCCGGTATATTCTGCATGCTTCTGTGAGTGCCCCTCGTAACATCAGATTGTGTCAAATGAACACTTTTATTCAATCCCCACCATTATAAGGTACAGTCCAGACTCCTCAAGGTGGACATTTACTTCCTAGAGCATAAAGTCAAATTTTGGAATTCTTTCCACTTTTCATCTCTGCCCTAGGCCCTCTCCCAGCTGGTTTACATCATGTGTCTTCTCATGAAATGCACATACTTAAGTCTATGAGAAAAGGAAGTACAAAAAGATGGATTGTTACAGAACTCTTGAGTTTTGACCTTCAACCAAGTGTTTTCGGGCGCTGTCTCCTTCATACCCATATAAATCAATTTTTCTATTAGGCAACTAAGCGTCAGCCAGAGGTTCTTCTCCTTCCTTCTTATCAGCCTCAAATACTCCTTACTTTATGGGAAAAACTCAAATGTGTATTTCATTCTTCTGGAACCTTCTAGGTAGAACTTTCATCATCTTTCCTGGGCTCTTTCGGTTCATGCTTCTTTGATACTGCCTAACATCTGAGTCCAGAGCCTGCCAGGTGCTCAGGGCACTCATGGGTCAAAAACCACAGGTGGTGGTTGGTAATAATGTCTCGTTGGAGATAATGTTCTATTCTTCTTTGATGTTCTATCATTTCTAAAGGATGGGGTCAGGTATCCTATAGGAATCAATAAATGCCAATTCATTAAATTAAAAAAAAACTGGATAGTGATTTTATCCCCATTTTAGGTAAGATGGCTTCTCACTTGGGGCTAGCTGGGGCCATGAATAGCAATGTTGAGCCTCATCACTCTACCAGGGAACTTATTTCTTAGGATAATGACAACTATTTTCTGCCTCAGGAGAAACTGAAGCCAGAGTACTTGGAGCGCATCCCAGAGGCACTGAAGCTCTTTTCACAGTTCCTGGGGAAGAAGCCATGGTTTGTTGGTGATAAGGTAAAAACAAAAGAATTGGGACTTTTCACCCTTTCCAGGGTACAAAATTTCATGCCCACTCATCCTTGGCTTTCTGCAGATCACCTTTGTGGATTTCCTTGCTTATGATTTACTTGACCTGCACCGAATATTTCACCCTAAGTGCCTGGATGAATTTTCGAACCTGAAGGACTTCGTATCCCGCTTTGAGGTGATTCCTCTCACCCTCTTTCCTCTTGGCTATCAACTTTTCCTTCTCTCCTCCCACTATGTTTTCTTAGTCATGAAGCTAATTGAAGAAGAGATAGCATTTATTGAGCACTGGCTTTGTGCCAGGACCCATGTTTATCACCTTGCATCTATTGTTCAAATATATCATTACAACATTCCTGCAGGGTACATAAAATTATCAGTCCCTCTGGACAGATAAGGAAACAGTGTAGAGGGTTAGCCATTTGCTCAGGGTCCCAGTGCCAGTAGAGGCTGTGCTGGGCTCCATGTCAGCTTGTGGCTCCTAAGGACACCAGTCAGTGGATATATTTTGTGCCAGAGGCAGAATTTTTTGCACCAGTTGGACCCCCATCTGAGGACACACTGAACGCTAGAGCTGAAGTTGGTGCTGAATTGGGTACATATATGGGTGTCTGTGTTAGAGGACTTTATCCTGAAGTGTTCTATGGTGTGGGACTTTCCTTTCCTCTCCCTTGACCTCTTTCTTCTTTTCAGTGTTCTAAGTGTTTCATCTGCGAAATGGGGCTATACCCTTATTTTTCACTCATACACTTATTTTCCGTGATGGTTTCCTCCATGTGAGGTCTGCTGTCAGGTCCCGTGGGGCATGCAAAGATTCCCCATGCCCAGACTGAGTGGAGCAGGGAATGGCAGGTATCAGACTATGAGGTGTCCGTGGTACCACTTGTGTTCTAGGAAGCACAGCCTGTACCTCACCTTAGAGCCAATCATGGGTCACCCCAGGTTCCCTTGTTTGTCACCAACACAACCTCTTTAGCAGATTCAGTATTTTAGCCTTTCCCCCTCCTTGTCTAGAAATGCGCTGTCTCAGCTAGTTATTACCAGCTCTGGTTTTGGTCCAGGCTGAGTGGCTTTGGGGATTGTGTAAGGGCTGGATTAAGCCTGGGAGTGAGGAGTGTGGGAAGCTGAGGGCTGTGGCCTGAGCCCAGTGTGGGCTTGATCCTTTGGGCACAGCAGCCCTGATTTGCACTGAACCCCTTAGAAAGCGTCTGTGCAGTCCCTGTCCTCTAAAGGAGGCCCACAAACACACCAGGCTTTTATACTGCCTGGTCCCGTGTAGTGGAGCTAGAGAAGAGGTAGTTTGGAACACAGTGAGATTGGACTCAGGTACAGGGTGGAGAAGTTTGGACTTTCTGCTTCAGGGCAGTGATTAGAGTTGTCCTTTCTTTGTGGGTCCGTTTCCAGTTACATACTATCATCCGGGTTTTGCTGAGTCACTGGGTGAATAATCTTGGATCTCTCCCAAGCTGCCCTGTGTCATGCTCAGTCCTTCTTCTGTGTTCAAGAGGCAAGAATGAGCCTCCTGTGAAAAAGGAGATTGTTTGTGCAGATAGTGGGGACAGGGCCTCTGGTGGGAAGGGGAGGTGAGGAGTGCAGCTGAGAGAGCACAGAATCAGAGATACACAGCCAGGCTGCATCCAGTCTGTCCCACTTAGTAGCTGTGTGAGCATGGGGAAGTCAACTTAAACTCTCTGAACCTCAGCAGTCCTGAGTTCTGCTTTCTCTCTCCCACTTGCAGGGCTTGAAGAAGATCTCTGTCTACATGAAGTCCAGCCGCTTCCTCCCCAAACCTCTGTACACAAAGGTGGCTACATGGGGCAACAAGTAGGGCCTTGAAAGGATAGGATCAGGGAGTGAGGAGCCTGTTCTCTTCTGCTGCCAGGGCCCTGGGAAAGGGCCAGACCCCATGCAGCTCTGGCATTATCTTCTCATTTTTTTCTCTTCTGTCCATCCCCCTATCATACCCACAGCCTTATTGGCCCTCCTTTCTCCCTCTAATCCTCAGATGGGAATTGGAGATACAGAAAAAGAAAGACTGAACGAGTCTCAAAAGAAACTCCAAAACACCCACGAGCCTTTGAAAGGCAAAACAAGCCCTCCTGAGCAACCTATCCTGTATCCTTAGCACATGTCCTTAGCCCATGTCAGTGACCCATGCCCTTGCCCTCAAATAGTTACATGAGGGCAGTATACAGTTGGTAGAAAAACTGGCGTGAACTTGTGTAAACCTGTCCTGGCTCTACCTGTCGTCCAGCCCCTAGGTGCTGTCCTGTTCTAAATTATAGCACCCTACACCAGGGAGTTGCTGTCTGTCCTTCCGGAGATAGAGTCCCATGATCCCTTTTGAGGGCCAGTCCCCAATGACCTGAGTACCTCTTATTAGGCCCTGTCTCCTAAGGTTCCACTACCTCCCGATAGTGCCACCCTGATGACCAAGCCATGAACACATGAGCCTTTGAGGGACATTCAGGATCCAAACTAAAGCAGAGGCATTTAGGGAAGACTCAGGTGAGAGATACTGTTGCTCATCAAGGAAGTTCTCTTACAACAACAGCTGTATTTCTAGAAAATTATATCCAAAAATGGGTCAAGTCTTGAATAGATGTTTCTCAAAAATGAATATTCTAATGGTCAAGAAACATATGAAAACATGGTAAACACCATTACATAGCAGAGTAGTTATAAATACCATATACATCCAGGTGTATACTCACTCAGATGGCTGACATTCCGTGGACGGACAGTAGTTTGAATTTATGGATTAACTGTAACTCTGATGCATTGCTGGTGGGACAACCACTTTGTAATGGTGGCAACGACATCTAAACCTAAACATGCAAGTATCTATGACCCAGGATCCCTCCCAACAAGAATGAATGTTTTTGGTCTCCCAAAAGACATGTTAAGACATGTGCAACAAGATTTGAAAGCAGCTTGATTTTAAATAGCCCACAACTGACCTCAACTGAAGAATGGACAAATAAACCATTTTATTAATATAGTTCTACTATTCTTGTTATGACATGGTACGCTACGTTAAAAATAAATGCGCTAAGGCTGTGCATGACAACATGGATGAGCCTGTAATCTTGAGTAAAAGGATCCAGACTCAAAAGTACCAATGGTATCATTCTATTTATATAAAAATGGAGAACAAGGAAAATGACTGCATGGTGATAGGTGTCAGGTAAATGCTGACCTTGATGGGGTGGAAGCTTCCTATTGAAGGGAACTTGTAGAGTGCTGGAATGTTCCATATCTCAAAATGGGTGGTGATTACATAAAGTAGACATATGTCAGAATCTATAGAGGTATACACTGGTGATCTGTGCATCTCAGTTGTGCTTCAGTGAACAGTACACATATCCAACATACATTATTTGTGTTTGTGTTCGCCATCTTCTCCCTCATGGAGGGAAGAAGTCAATGGCAGGAGGCCATGTGTTTTTCTCCTTGTTCACTGGTACATCAATATTTGAATAATACCCAGAACAGCTTCGGAACATAGCAGGTGTTCATTCTATCTTTAGTGGCACCACTTCAAATTCTCCTTTGATTGATGCTCATTTCTTTGGATAGGTGAGATTAATGTGTACATATACTCTCAATATAGTTTGTCTAGTCATTCTCATGCTGTGGGAGGCCACCATGCCTTGTGACCTTTCCTGATCGGTTGAGGCTCTGCTGGTCACTTCCTGTGATCTGACCACATCAAAGTGGCCATAGATGGTGGCCCAGTCTTGTGAGTTGTAAAAATGTCGCTAAATGTATCTTCATGCTTAGGTGTGCCTTCCTGCAGCCCCATGGGTCGAGCTACGCTCACCTGTTCCTTTGTGATATTACCCCTTTGCCATGTTTGGGACAGAATGTTCCATGGAAACGCCCTTTGTATGTCCCTTTCTCTTGCTTTCCCTTTGGGTGTGGCCTTCCTAGATGTCAGCCTCCTGCCAGCAGACATCATGAAGCTAGACTCAGCCCCTTGAAACCTGACCCCTTGCCTCACTTGAATGACTTCTCCTCAATAAAAGGGGTCAGCATGCGCTGGCGCTTGCTCTCTCTTTCTGTGGACCCTTAAGGTCAGAGGATCCATCACAAGACCCCCACAAAGAAAAAGGTATCTCTGTCTCTTTGTGGTTATATCATGCAGCCCATTTCCCCTGGAGTGACCCTGAGTGTTTTTGTCACCAGGAATGCAACATCATGCCGTTAGATCTGTGCATTTAACTAACTTTAAAACTTGTTTTCTAGCATGATGATCATCTTTAAACTACTCGCTCCCAGTGCTTGGTTATTTTATTTGGGTAGGTCACCAAGCAGATACTATAAGGTGATGGGGAAAATGTTGTAATGATTATTATTAATAGACTATTTGATGATCTCTAGATAGAATATTTTAATTTTTGGTGGCACTGTAAGTCACAAGGACCTCTTTCTACATTATGTAGGCATGTGGGGGCCAACACTGCCATCTCATGATACTTTTATAGCTTTATAATGCTTTGTAGTTTTCCACTTTACTCTTTGTAAATTATTCGTTGTGCATGTGTCCACAGAGCAATCACTGTCCATGAATCTCCCTGCATAAATTTCTCTGTTTACTCATTCTGTGTTGATTAGTCAATTCCTGTGGAAGGTTGAAAGATGAGCCTGCTGCAGTCAAAACCTTTGTTTCCTGTAGGGATAAGTAATTAACTGTGGTTCTATTCTAGGTCCTGTCACATAATGTGAAGGTCAATTTCACGTATCAACTTGACTAGGCTGAGAGATGCCCACATAGGTGATAAGACATTATTTCTGGGTGCACCTGCAATGGTGTTTTCAGAAAAGATTAGCATTTGGATTAGTAAAGAGGATAATCCTTACCAAAGTGGGCAGTCATTATCCAAAGGAAGGGTGAATTTTTTTCTCTCTGTTTGGGACATCCATCTTACCTGGGATTTCTAGGCTCCTGGTTCTATACCATACAATTTCTCTGGGACTTAAGCTGTAGCCCCTCCACCTACCCAGACCTTCAGACTTGACAGAATTACACTACTGATTTCCTTGCTTGTCTAGATTGCAGAGATCATGGGCTTTTCCTTCTCCATAAATATGTGAGGCAATTTCTGTCTTAAAAAATGTTTGTGTACATATACTACACACACACACACACACACACACACACACACACACTCTCTGTATACATGTATATTCTGTGTCTGTGGAGAACCCTATTATATATAGCAAATAAATGAACTCAAATGATGGCTCTAGTGAACGAATCCGTTTATTAAATGAAATACAATACAAAAATATTAGGACATATCCATTTACCTGAGTATTTTTTCAATTTGGAATGAACTGGATGCAGGTTTGGAGGTAAGCTATCTTCTCTCCTGGTAAATGTCCCTGTTCATCATGGGTATTTTAAGGGCCTCCACAGGGAAAACCATCTGTTTGCCTGTGTGTTTTGCCCAGGTCATGTACTGGAACGTGTCTGGGAGGCTTTTAAAGCTGTGTGAAGAGTGGGAGACAGTGCTGCTGTGGGGATGCCCATCACTGTTGGCGTGGTGGTCTGTTGGTGCTCATGTATTCATCGTGTGGCCTCCCCTGGGGGATATTAAGTGCAGGAAGGGTCCTAGTCAAGTCTTTGTAAGTTGGAAGTGACCTGTAGACGTTTTCTGCACATCCTTCTCAGACATGGTGTACACCTCTTTAAAAAAGCTCAGTTCTTCCTGTCTGGCCCTGGGCCAGCAGCTCTGGAGGAATGACCACGCTAGAGCTGGGTTAAGGCTGCCTGGCTCTGGGACAGGGTGCTGGGTGATCACAGACACCCCCTCTCTACCCTGAACCCTGGAAGTGCAGGCTGCCCAGCCTCCCCAGCTGCTAGTCCCAGTTCTCTGCCCCACCCTCTTTGTCTCTTCCCCATGTGCAGCCTGAGGCCACAGGGCCACCCCCTGGGTCAGAGTGTTCCTAGTTCCTCCCTGCAGGCTGCACCCTGTCACTGGTGTCCAGGGAGGGCTGCTCAGGCCTCCTTCCTGCTCGCCAGCATTTCTAGGACAGTGGTCCAGTTGTGGCTTTTTTTTTTTTTTTTAGGTTGTTGATGGATCTTTATTTTATTTATTTACTTATATGCGGTGCTGAGCATTGAACCCCGTGCCTCACACATGCTAGGCAAGTGCTCTACCACTGAGCTACAACCACAGCCCCAGTTGTGGCTTTTGATCTACTCATGGTCTGTAGCCCAGGGTTTCTCAACCAGGGCACAACTGCCACTGGGAACCACATTAAGTCTTTGTTCTGGGCACCGTGCTGTGCATTGCTGGGAGTGGGTGGGGCGGGGGGGGGTGTGTGTTTAGCAGCACACCTGATCTTGAGAGGCCAGTAGCACTTCTCAGTTGTGGCAATTCAGAGAAATCTGTGAGCATTGCCGAGTCCCCTGAGGGGATAATCACCTCCTGTTACAGAGCAGTGATGTGGATGGAGAATGCCTTTTTTAATAAAGAAAAATAATTTTAAAATTTGGAATTCCACTTATGCAGTCAATCTGGGCTGTTTTTGACTTTACTTGTATTTTAATTAGTAATATATGTTTGTGTGTCCTGGGTCAGGTGGTAAATGTATTTCCTTAAAAAATTTTTATTTGATATAGTCTCAGACTTTGGAAAGATTTGCAAAAAAAAAAAAAAAAAAAAAGCACAAAGAACCCTATGTACCCTAGCTATTCATTGTGTCCCCTCTCCCTCCTCCCCACCCTTTTCTCTCTGACCCTCCCCAGAATGCTGGGCAGGAGCACAGGGCACTTTTGACCATGTTCTTTCTCTAAGATGCCAGCACCTTATAGTAGACCCAGACCTATAAAGGACAGGGCTTTGCAACCATCCCCACGGCACTGTCTCCCCAGGGGACATTTCTCATGCCATACAGGGGTGGAATTTATGACAATTCATGTCACACCTTCCTTTCTGGAAAGCTTTGAAAATTCTTAGTACAAATCCCTAAGGCCAAGGGTGCCTTTGTTTTGCTTTTTCATGATTACTTCCTATTACTCCATCAGATCTTTATTTCTTAAACACATTTTGTTGTGTTTGACCCACTTGGTTGCAATAGTCACATGTAGGCAAGAAAAAAATGACCCCCTATTTTAGGAATCATTTGTACTGATTTATAAGTCTTATTTATTAGTTCTGATTTGTGTAAATATTTAACTTCCTTTTTGTTTTTGTGTTTGGACTTATGCTCAGTCAATGAAGGTGATGAGTTTAGAGAAGCAACTATCAGCTTAACCACTATGTTGGTAGATGTTTCAGTAGATCGTTCTTTCTTTGTTTTTCAAGTTGCATGGTCTATTATTTCTTTTATGCTTTGATTTACTTTGCTGAATTCTGTACTGATTTGCAGTCCAATGTTACAGTTTCTCATCTAACTTAAACACATTTTTACTGAATCATCAGGAGCAAGGCTAGGATGGGAATGCAGGGACCTGGACAGCTGAGGTCTGGCCCTGGCCTAGCTGTGTCCTGTGTGGAGTCCTCTAGGGTCCCCTATGGATCCATTCCTGTCTCTCTTTGGAAAAAGGAGAAGTGTCTGCTCCTTGGAAAACATAATCTTCCACCCAAGCTCATACCCCAGTGATGACCAATGCATTTGTGTCTGCTCAGTGTGAGAGCCTGCAGACTGGTACTACTGGTGGCACCTCAGTGTCCCCATTTCTAGTTCTTGGATTTTCTTGCACAAATAGGGCCAAAATACAAATTGGCTAATGGGTATATCCTTAGTCAGGTGACCACAGTCCTGGGTCCCTCAAATTCCTTAAAGGAAAATCCGAAGACCACATATTCTGTCGCCCCTGTCCTTGCATGGTTCCCCCCACATGACACTATTCCTATTGACTTGAAACTGGGGAAGCATCAGCACCCCAGGGTGGTGGCTGGTGCTGGGTGAGTACATGTGGGGACCCTTGGGGACTTTATTATGGCTCTTTGGATGGTTGGGATCTTGCTTTCAGCCAGCATCCTCTCTCGAGTATCTCAAGCGTTCTGTGTGTGAGCTGGGGTTGTACACTGATTTTCACTCTTATTCAGTGTCTCCTCCACATGAGCTTTGGTGTCAGGCCCAGTGGACATGTATGGAGGCCCCATCCTGGGACCGAGTGCAGCAGGGAACAGCAGGCACCTGACTAAGAGTTGCCAGTGGTGCCACTTGGGTGCTGAGGATCACAGCCTGCACACCACTTCAGAGAAACTCAAGGGTTTCCCCAGGTTCACTTTTTGTCACCAACAAAACCTTCTTTGGTGCTGGTCTGGGAACTTGAGACATTAGTATAGCAGGTTTATCAGCCAGTGAGCTCTCGTTTTCCCACTCCTCATGTAGTAAAAGCACTTTCTCAGCTACTTCTCAACAATTCTGGTTTTCTGGTCTCTGCTGAGAGGCCTTGGGAATTGTCCAGGAGGTGGCAGGACTGTGGGAAGGAAGGCACATGATATAAACAGGGAAGAGATGGCCTGGGTCATGGAAGGGTTGGAGATGAGCTAGTTTGGGGCTTAGTAGGCTTGGGATCAGGTACCTGGTAGAGACATTTGGACTTTCTATTCTCAGGAGATAGATTAGATCCTTGCCCAGCAATTTTTTGTGGCTCTTCCCTGGGTCTCAGTTCATCCAGAATTTTCTTGTGAATAACTCAGTGTGGTCTTCAGTCTTTTCCAACAGACAGTGAACTGTTCTCTGCCCCTTTGTCCTGGTAGAATTTTTCTCTGTATGAAATTCAGGTATGAGTAGTTTTTAGTGCCTAAAGGACAAAGTTTGTGCAAACGGGGAGTGACAGGGCCTCCTATCAGGGCACAGGAAGGGAGTGGAGCAGAGAGTACAGAACTGGAAAGGCAAGAGCCAGGCTCTCTCCAGCCCCTCCCACTTTCTAGCTGTGTGAGCATGAGGAAGTTCCCTAAACCCTCTCCCTGCACCTCAGGTTCCCTCCTGATAGATGGTGAGACATGATCAATCTTGCTGGGTTGTTGAGTGGGTTTTCTAAGCTGCTTGCAATTTCTAGTGCATATAATGCATTTTGCATAGGGTGCATACTCTCTTCAGTCACTGCAAACTGAAGAATGTCCCTGAAGGGTGTCCTTCCAGACCCCAGAAACTGTGGTGACTGTGCTCTGCTTAGCACTGGAGCTCTCCTGGCAGGGCTGCTCCTGTACTGGGGCTGCTCCAGCCCAGTGGGACAGCAGCCCTGAGCTCCTGCTTCCTCTTGCCACTCACAGGGCCTGAAGAAGATCTCTAGGCAGTCCAGCCACTTCCTTCCAACACCTATGTATTCCAAGATGGCCACATGGGGCAACAAGTAAGAGGCTCTTAACACCCAGACTGAGAGGAAGAAGCCATCCTTGCCCCTGCTGGCCCCGGGTTCCTCACACAGCTGGCTCTCTGCACCCAGGCACCAGTCTTCTCAGTCCTTGCTCCTCTTTCCACTCCCTCCTCCTCTGCAAGGCCTCCTTGGCTCCCTTTCTTCTACTCAATCCCTCCTCCTTTGGAACCTCTGCCTGCTTCATTTCACATTCTTCTTCAGCACTGTCCCTTCCCTCTTGCTTCTCTGTGCCCTAAATTCAACCATGAATCCTTGGCTCTGATTTGCAGAGCTGACTGCACCCCTGCTCCTGAGAACTGTCTGAAAATCCAGTATTCCCTTGTGTGCAGCTCAGACCCCAGAGTGGCAGCTGATCCCAATAAAGGCTGAAACACACCTGCTGGCTTTACCTCATTCTAAGTTTTCCTCCCTGGACTTGCCAAGTGTCACTACCACTCCTATAAAGGAACACCTGTGGAGGAATACCTGTGAGGAGGTGCACGAAAGAACAGACACAGACACAGAAAGTGCAAGCAGACAGACAGGAGGAGCGGAGAGGAGTGAAGTGAATGGTGAAGAAGAAGTTCAGAAGTAAAGTGTCCGCTCCTTGATGATATTCTAATTCGTATTACTTTACCCTAAGTCCTAGCTAACAGAGATCAGGTCCAGGTTAGAAGTAACATGGGGCTCCTACCTACCAAGGGCATATCCATGGAAAACAGATAGTGCCCACATAGTTGTCTCATTACCTCAGGGGGAAACGGCTGGGCATTCCAATTGTGGGAATCAGGGCACCAGTTTCCCCTGTGAGTTTGCTCACCGGGGAACGCTCCCTGTCTACTTACACACTTCCATGGCATTTGACACTGGAAATGGCAGGAGGCTTCACAAGGATTCTGACAGGATGGACAGGATTTGACAACCTGGTTCCCATTTTTGATATCCTTAGAGCAGGTGCTCCAGGAGGCTTTTTAGTGAATTTGTGGACACTGATTGTCCCTTTTCTTAGAGTTCCGTCTCCTGTTCTCTGGCCCTGCCAAAAAGACGACACTTGCTTAGTGCTTATCCCTGTTCCTTGAGCGCCCTGCCTCCCAGCCTTGCCTGGTGCCCAGTGAAGACTCGACCCCACTTGCTCAGCATTTGTCTAATTGCATTGGCTCCCTGCACTCGCCACCTTTCCTTGCTACTTCCAAGGGAATGCCTGATGTCCCTGGCATTTGCTGGGTTTCTGAGATTCTGGTGGGGTCTGAGACTTCCTGGTCCCATTTCTGACACCCTCAGAGCAGGCAGCCTAGGAGGGCGTCTAGAGAATAAAGGACCCCTTTATGCATGCAATCTTGCTTCCTCCTGTGGTCATGGAATCCTTCCACAGGACAATAGGGCTGTGGCTCACAGTGAGCAGGGACCAGGGTAGCGGGTCCCCAGCAGGGAGACCAGGACCCTTCTTGCCGCTATGAAATGGTTGGTGCCCATCTCTTAAGTGTCCATCATCCTGGCTCTACTCAATTTTCTAGATGCCTTCAAGGTGTCCTTCTGGGCTTCCTCCACACCTGGCACGGGGACCATCTTTCTTGGTTAGTCCCTCTTAGCCTACAAGCTTGGTATATTGATCTCTGTGCTCACTCTTTGTTACTTGTTACTGTCTGTGTTTCCTCCATGGGAAGAATCACTGTGGATGACTCTCCCTGTCAGTGAATCTCCCTGTGTTAAGCTCAGTTGACCATCTCAGCCTGTGACTCAGGCAATTCCTGGGAAACAGGTCAAGGCTGAGCTTGTGGCAGACCCAGCCTTTGTTTGCCTCAGGATAATGTAATGAGCTGTGATTGTGCTCTACTTCCATCACCTCACGTGGTGCTGGTTTCTTGATGTCCAAGGAACTGTACTGAGGGCTGCCCTGAGAGCTAGTAAAACGTTTTGTTTGGGGTGTCTGCCGCCATGTTTCCAGAAGAAATGGGCATCTTGAGTCAGTAGGTTGAGTAGAGAAGACACTTCTCACTATTGGAGGAGGCCATCACCAAACAGGGAAGACCCTGGATGGAAGAAATAGTGAGAGAACATGTGAATATGCCATCGTCATGCCTGTGACATCCCTCATCTGCTCTGGGCCATCTGTGCTCCTTGTTCTTTGGATTTTAGACTTGACCTGGGATGTACCCCAGCACCTGCCTCCAGTCACCCCTGCACTCAGGTCTGTAGCCTGGGACTGAATACACCACAGGCTTCCTGTCTTCGTCTGCTGGTAGAGGGGAGATCATGGGATCCATACACCTCCATGACTGCATGAGCCAATTCCCATAATAAATAAGGCATGCATGCATACCACACAAGACAACATGTCTATACCTTTTATTGATTCCATTTCTAACTGTGAGTCGTACACACAGCAAACAAATACACACATTGGTCACAAACATCAGTGACCAGTTTAATCACACATTGCCCCAAACACTAGAGCATGCTCATTTATTTGGGGGCTTCCTATTTGTAATGGACTCGCAGAGGTGTCTAAAAGCTCAGTGCTTGGGGGCCTTGGAAGGAAGTTATCTTCTTTTGGAGGTAAGCCACATACATTTCTCCTGGCAGTGCTACAGACAGCTGGGTTCTTGTCCCCAACACCAACCCAAAAGTGAGGACAAGGTTTTGAGAGAAAGGAAAAATTGATTTCCTTGCTTTGCTGGCCCAGGAGAAACTCCAGGGACCCTTGTTCCAGGTGCATCAGGGGAACAGAGGACTTTAAAGGTGATCCAAAGGCTACCTTCCAGGGGTGCCCCATCAGGGGTCGTGATTCAGTTGTAGCCTTGAAAGATGGCTGTTTCTTAGTTCTTGTGGTGTCAGTCTGCAACGACTGGAGTACTGCATTCTTGTGGTGTGTGTGGGCTAGGGACATCTTACTTGGCTTAGGAGGAGAAGACATGAAATATTGCTTCCCCAAGACTAGAAAGTGGGGAGGGAGAGAAGAAAGGGAATAAAACCCCCCAAATCCACTTCAGGGTCATGTTCATAGCACAAAGTGGCCCCTGTTACAGTAAAGGTTCCCATTCATCACCGGAATTTCAAGGGTATTAAGAAGAAAATCATCTGTTTGTGGTCACTGTGCACAACAGTCTCTGTGCAGCTTTCGAGGGAGGGTGAACATGGGAAAGGAGCTACTGCTTATGTGACTTCAAACCTCGATTTCCATGGCTGTGAATGTCATGAGAAGCTTATATATTCAAGATTTAGTGTCCCCTGCTCTGGTATTAATTTCAGGGAGGGTCTCAGTTATGCCATTGAGAATTGGAAGTGACTGGCAGGAGCTTTCTGCACATCCTTCTCAGACATGGTGGACATGTCTTGAAAAGGGCAGAGTTCTTTCTGTCTGGCCCTGGGCCAGCAGCTCTGGAGGAATGACCACTGTGGAGCTGGGTTCAGGCTGCCTGGCTCTGGGACAGGGTGCTGGGTGATCACAGACACCTCCTCTCTACCCTGAACCCTGGAAGTGCAGCTGCCCAGTCTCTCCAGCTGCTAGTCCCAGTTCTCTGCCCCGCCCTCCTTGTCTCTTGCCTGATGTGCAGCCTGAGGCCACAGGGCTGCCCCTGGGTCAGAGTGTTCCCAGTTCCTCCCTGCAGCATAGCCCTGTAGCTGGTGTCCAGGGAGGGCCACTCAGGCTTCCTTCCTGCTAGCCAGCATATCTAGGGCCCTGTTCCAGTTGTGACTTTTAATCCAGGGTTTCTCAAGCTGGGCACAACTGCCAGTGTGGACCACAAAAATCTTGGTCATGGGCTCCATGCTGTGTATTTCAGAGTATTAAGCAGCACACCTGAACTTGAGAGGCCAGTGGCACTTCTCAGTTGGGACAATTCAAGAAGTCTGTGAGCATTGCTGAATTCCCTGAGGGGATAATCACCTCCTGTTATAGAGCAGTGATGTGGTGGATGGAGAATGCCTTTTTTTATTGAAGGAAAAAAGACTTTTTAAAATTCAGAATTTCACGTATGCAGTCAATATGGGCTATTTTTGACCTTACTTTTATTTCAATTAGTAATATATGTTTGTGTGTCTTGGATCATGTGGTAAATGTATTTCTTTTAAAAAAAATTTATTTTGATGTAGTTTCAGACTTTGAGAAAATGTGTAAAAAGAGCACAAAGAACTCTATGTACCCCAGCTGTTCACTGTGTCCCCTCTCCCTCCTCTCCACCCTCTTCTCTCTGACCCTCCCCAGAATGCTGGGCAGGAGCACAGGACACTCTTCACTACACCATGTTCTTTCTCTAAGATGCTAGCGCCTGATAGTGGACCGAGACCAGTGAGGGACAGGGCTTTGCAACCACCCCCATTGCGCTGTCTCCCCAGGTAGGTCTCTCATGTTATACAAGGATGGAGTTTATGACAATTCATGTCACACCTTCCTTTTTGGAAAGCTTTGAAAATTCTTGGTGTGATTTTCCTAAGGCCAAGTATACCTTTATTTTGATTCTTCTTTAATATGTGTTATTACTTCATCAGATCTTTATTTATTAAACACATTTTATTATTTTTGACCCACTTGATCCACTTGATCATAACAGTCACACATAGGCAAGAAAAAATGACCCTGTATTTTAGATATCATTTTTATTGATTTATAAGTCTTCTTTCTTAGTTCTGATTTGTATTAACCTGTAATTTCCTTTTTGTTTGGACTAATGCTCAATCAATGAAGGTGGTGAGTTTAGAGAAGCAGCTGTCAGGTTAACCACTTTGTCAGCGAAAGTTTTAGTAGATTTTTCTTTCAAGTTGCATAGTTTTATTATTTCTTTGATGCTTCTATTTACTTAGGTGAATTCTGTACTGGTTTGCAGTACCATGTTGTATGACTCTCAAAGCCAGGAGATCCTGGAACAACATATACCAAGCTCTAAAAGATAATGGATGCCAACCAAGAATCTTATATCCAGCAAAATTAAGCTTCAAATTTGACGATGAAATAAAAACCTTCCATGATAAACAAAAGGTAAAAGAATTTGTATCAAGAAAGCCTGCACTACAGAACACTCTTGGCGAAATATTCCACATGGAGGAAATGTAAAACAACAATGAAAATCTGCAAAGGGAAGAACTACAATAAAAGGAGAAACCAAGTCAAGCTAAATGCCAAAAATAAACAAAAATGTCTGGTAATCCCCCAGGTGACCAGCACGCTGGTTTCATTAAAGTGATTCATGGCATAGAAGTTAACTAGTGAGATCAAAATAAAACACACAGACTCAATTACCTTTTTCTATGACCAGGTCCGAGACAGCTCTCACCTCTCTGGCTCTCACCCCGAACACCCGGTGGGGCAGCAAGGCTTACTCAGGGCTAGCAGGAGAGAGAGAGAGAGAGAGAGAGAGAGAGAGAGAGAGAGAGAGAGAGAGAGCACGCCAGGGAGTGGCCTTTTATTGGGAAACAAGAAATTCAGGGGAAAATTCCATCCAATGAAGGTCGAGGGGGGCAGCATTCCAAGGTCAGGGTCAGTGATTGGCCTCAGGGTCAGTGGTCAGTCACACCCCCACACGGACAGGCTCTCGCACCTGGAGAGGGTGGGGATAGCCCCGACACAGTTTGGCCAGATCGCCTCACACCCAATCGGGGAGGTGCCCAATCCCGTGCGAGAATGGCTTCCCACACGGTAATACAAATCATATCTCAATAATAATCCTAAATGTTAATGGCTTAAACTCACCAATCAAAAGACATTGGCTGGTAGATTGGATTTTTAAAAAAGACCCAACAATATGCTACCTTTAAGAGACTCATCTCATAGGAAAAAATGCCCACAGACTGAAGGTGAAAGGTTGGAATAAAATATACCATTCACATGGTCTATGTAAGTAAGCAGGGGTTTCCATCCTCATATCAAATAAAGTAGACTTCAAGCCAAAGTTAATCAAAAGGAATAAAAAAGAACATTCATACTGCTTAAGGGAAATATACATCAACAAGACATAACAGTTATAAATATATGTGCCCCAAACAATGGAGCATCTACATTCATCAATTGTTCTCTTCTCAAGTTCAAGAGTCAAATAGATCACAACACAATAATTCTGGGTGGCCTTAACACACCTCTTTTACCACTAGATAGATCTTTCAAAAGCTAAACAAAGAAACAATAGAACTCAATATAACTTAGACTTAACTAACATATTAAGTATATTATCCATTACACTTTCTTCTCATGGATCCTTCTCTAAAATAGACCATTTGTTATGCCACAAAGCAAATCTTAATAAATACAAAAAAATGGAAATACTACTCTGCATTCTATCAGACCACAATGGAATGAAATTAGAAATCAATGATAAAAGAATAAAAGCTTCTCCAACACCTGGGGACTAAGTAATATGCTATTGAATGAACAGTGGGTTGCAAAAGATATCAAGGAGGATATTAAAAAATTCTTAGAGGTAAATGAGAACACTAATACAGGGGCTGGGGATGTGGCTCAAGTGGAAGCGTGCTCACCTGGCATGCGTGGGGCGCCGGGTTTGATCCTCAGCACCACATAAAAATATAATAAAGATGTTGTGTCCATCGAAAACTGAAAAACAAATATTAAAAAAAAGAGAACACTAATACAACATATTGAAATCTCTGGGACACTATGAAGGCAGTTCTAAGAGGAAAATTCATTGCATGGAGTTCATTTCTTCAAAGAAGAAAAAGTCAACAAATAAATGACCTAAAATTACCTCTCAAAGCCCAAGAAAAAGAAAAATAAATCAACCCCCAAAACAGTAGGAGACAGGAAATAATTAAAATCAGAGCTGAAATCAATGAAATTGAAACAAAAGAAACAATGAAAAAAATTGACAAAACAAAAAGTTGGTTCTTTGAAAAAATAAATAAAATTGATAAAACATTGGCCATGCTAACAAAGAGAAGGAGAGAGAAAACTCAAATTACTAACATCCATGATGAAAAAGGAAATATCATGACGGACACTACAGAAATTATTTCTTTCTAGAATATTTTAAAACCATATTCCTTCAACTTGTTTTTGTTGGATTCTGGGCCATTTTAATCCAGAAAATATATTTTTATTTTTCTGATAACTTTTTTTTTTCTCAGATTTAGTAGCTTTTGCTCACTTAAAAAAAGAAATTTTACTTTAGCAAGGTTTCATTCTCTATTTTAGGAGGCTGCTGTTTATTTTTTTCCCCAAACTAAATTTTCATTATTGGAGTTAATTTCCATTTCTTGAGGACTAGAGGATGGTTGATACCAGCAACCAGAAAACCTTCAATTTCATATTTCTCACAAAATATTTCTTTACATTTTTTTTTTTAAAAAATTTGCTCTTTTTAGTTTTACATGACAGTGGAATGTATTTTGACATATCACATATACGTGGAGTATAATTTCCCATTTTTGTGGTTGTACCTGATGAGGACTTACACTGGTTGTGTATTCATATATGAACATGGGTAAGTTATGTCCCATTAATTCTGCTGTCTTTCTCATTCCCATCACCCCTCTTTTCCCTTCACTCTGCCCTATCTGGTGAATCTCCCACCCCCCTATTGTCTCACAACCCATTTCTAATCAGTAAAATGACAAATCATGTTCCTACACAAGCACATAAGATCCATCACAGTCATCTCAACCTCATGTTGAAAATGGATTTAAAACCAAATCACATGGTATTAGATGTTTTGAAAGTACTTTTGTTGTAGGGACAGACGAGGCAGGGCACCGAAGATATTTGGCTGCAACCAGGTTCAGAGGGCACAGCTTTTGCTGTAATCAATCAATCCCTGAACCCCAAGTTCGGGTAGTTTCAGAGTTTCATACCCAGCATGTAAAGGGAGGGGCTCAGAAGTTCACAGTCTGCAGAAGTTTACATAAAAACAGCCCTTTCTTTCACTGTTTTTGGGAAAGTTAACCCTTCAAGGACAACACCTGGGAAGGGGAGAGTTTATTCTCCCCTTTCTTTCCTCCTCCTGCCAGCTGTTACCATGGAGACCAATTGGTAAACTTCTCTTATCTTAGGAATGTACACATCTCTGTGAAGCCCAGTTCAAGGCCAGAGGCCTTGTTTGCACATTTCTACAAACTACTATACTGGATACGTTTGTGAAAAACTAGTAAGGGGGTGTCCAGCACCTGGAGTGCTGGTATCTTCCCAGCCAGTGGCCAAGTAAAATAGGGCGACATGAAAATAGGAAGTTTATGTACATTGAACTCTTTTGCAGACACTCTTTTGCTGACAGTCCCCAAATCAGCCATGGGTGAAGATTTCTGGAGAAGCCCAGTTAAGACTTTTCTGTGGAGAAACGGGGTACCACTACAATTCCCCCCTTTAATGATGCTCCCCATAATTTAATTCTTTCAATTAAAGGGCATCATTATCATCATCTTGGCTTAAAGCCTTATATAATGCCAGAAATTTAGTTGTTGTCCTCCTTTCAATAGGGTTTCTATAGTGGATCTAATTGTTTTAATGCACAGTGGAGCCAAACATAGGAGGAATAAACAGGTTAACAGCAGAATACCCACTATACCAATTAAGCTTCTAAATCCCCCAAGAGTTGAAAACCAAACCCCCAAAAGTGTGTTTGGGTCCCAAATTTTTTTTTCTTTTTCTTTTTTAAAGAGAGGGAGGGAGAGGGAGAGAGAGAGAGAGAGAGAGAGAGAGAGAGAGAGAGAGAGAGAGGGAATTTTTTAATATTTATTTTTCAGTTTTTGGTGGACACACATCTTTATTTATTTTTTATGTGGTGCTGAGGATCAAACCCAGAGCCTTGCACATGCTAGGTGAGTGCTCTACCACTGAGCCACAACCTTAGCCCCCAATTGAGTCTTTAAAGTCCTGTTCATCCTTTCAACTTTACCAGAACTCTGCGACCTATAGGTGGTATGTAACTTCCATCTGATGTTTAAATTTTTGGCCAGTAATTGTATCACCTCAGCCACAAAAGCAGGCCCATTATCTGAGCCAACAGTCATTGGGATACCAAATCTGGGAAAAATTTCCTAGAGGAGCATTCTGGCTATCTCTCTAGCCTTTTCAGTGTGGGTTGGAAAGGCTTCTATCCAGCCAGAGTATAAGCACACAAAGACCAAAAGATATTTATAGACCTGTGATCGTGGTAGTTCAGTGAAGTCTACTTCCAATTCCTCAAAAGGTGCTCCTCCTATAGTTCAGATTCCTGGTGGAAGTCTTGGCCCCTGGCTGGGATTGTTACATGCATAAGCCTCACATTGTTCACATATCACCCGGGTAATGCTTGTGAGCTGGAGGATATAGAAATGTTGGCTCAGAATTGTCTCAAGTGCTGTACATCCAATATGTGTTCTCCTGTGGACTGTCTGATAAAGGCTGGGCCTAGAATCTCCGGTATGGCTATGCGGCCATTAGAAAATCTTCACCGTCCACCTGGGAGATAGTTTTCTTCTTCAGTCTTAAACAAATTACTTTCATATAGGGAATATTTTGGCTCCCATTGTGTTAGAGGGTCAGGCAGGAGAGCAGCATTTAAATCTGGGACTGGATTTCCTTCCCATTTTTTTTTTTTTTTTAGGTAGCTAATCTGGCCTCTCTGTCAGCTCTCGGGTTTCCCTGAGCAATCATAGTATTTCCTTTTGATGACCCTGGCAATGCATAATGGCAACCTTTTTGGGAGTCCACACTGCATCTAAAAGTTTAAGAATTTCCTGCCCATATTTTATGTTTTTTCCTCCCGAGTTAATTATCCCCTTTTCTTTATATAAGTCCCCATGAATGTGAAGGGTAGTGAATGCATATTTCGAGTCTCTGTAAATATTTGCACAGACTCCTGCTGCCAACTTAACTGCTCGAGTCAGAGCAATAAGCTCTGCCTTTTGTGCTGAAGTTCCCTGAGGCAGAGGTTCTGCCTCAACAGTAGAGTCCAAAGTGACCACGGCATATCCAGCAAAACATATCCCATCTTTTATAAAACTGCTTCCCTCTGTGAAGTTCTCTGCATCAGGGTCCTTGAGAGGCTGGTCTGTTAGGTCTGGTCTGCTGGAGAACACTTCATCCATGATCTCAACACAGTTGTGGTCAGTTTGTCCAGGTCCAATGGGCAGCAAAGTTGCTGGGTTTAGAGTTTGGACAACCTCAATGTGGATACGTGGGTTTTCACATAACATGCCGTGATATTTGACCATTTTTTCATTAGTCAACCAATATTGTCCCTTGTACTCTAACAATGTCAAAATCGAATGAGGAACCCTGACAACGAATTCTTGTCCCATAGTCAGTTTATCAGCTTCCAATACCAGCAGAGCTGTGGCTGTAAGGGCCTTGGGCTACAGAGTCCAGCTGTTTAGACAAGTAGGCCACTGGATGGTGCCATGTCCCCAGCATCTGAATCAAAACTCCTACAGCTACTCCAGACTGATCATGGACATACAGAAAGAAAGTCTTTGTGACATCAGGGAGCCCTAATCCAGGTGCACTGGTGAGTGCTTATTTAATGTCCTCAAAGGCCTTTTGTTGTATTGGCTCCCACATCAGAGGATCTTGTTCTCCCTCCTTTGTGGCTTCATAGAGGGATTTTGCCATGACTAAAAAGTTGGAGATCCATATATGGCAGAATCCAGCAGCTCCCAAGAATTCTCTAATTTGATGGAATTAGATTTTAAAGGGACTGGAATTGAGCAGATGGCCTGTTTCCTTTCAGAGCCCAGCTGAGTCAGATAGAAGCCCCTGAGTCAGATAGAAACCAAGGTATTTGACCTTTTCCTGACAGATCTGGGCTTTTTTTTCTTTGAGACTTTGTAACCAGCCTTGTATAAGAGAGAGTGAGAAGCAGTTGTGTCCCCTTCATGCAGTCCTCTTTGGTTGATCTGGCCAGCAGCAGATCATCTACATATTGGAGCAGTGTGCACCCACACTGTCTTGCGGGAAAGGCTTCTAAGTCAGAGGCCAGTGCTGTCCCAAGGATAGTGGGTGAGTTTTTAAAACCTTGTGGTAATCTAGTCCAGGTCAATTGGCCTTTGTTCCCATTAGAATCTCACCACTGGAAGGCAAAGAGCGGCTGACTCTGTGGTACCAGTCGAATGCAAAAGAAGGCATCTTTAAGGTCCAGGCATGTGAAATAGGCTGCTTCAGCTGGGAGCAGACTTAAGAGAGTATATGGATTGGGGACCACAGGATGTAAGGTGACTGTGGCTTGATTTACTACACATAAATCTTGGACTGGCCTGTAATCATCAGTCCCTGGTCTTTGGATAGGCAAAGAGATGTATTCCAGGGTGATTGGCATGGCCTGAGAATCCCATGTTGCAAAAGTCTGTCCAAATGTTTTTGAATTCTGAGTTGTGCCTTATGAGGACTAGATATTGTCTCAGGTGTATTGGTGTGGCTCCTGGTTTTAATTCCACTGTTACTGGAGCAATATTTTGGGCTAGTCCTCGTGGACTGTCCTCTGCCCATACTCCTGGCACTTGGAAAGGAAGCTCTGGCTCCTGCTATGGTGTCTCTACTTGGCTGAAGAGACACCATTCCTCTTCTTGGGGAATGGTGAGGGTTAAAATGTTTGCCTCAGAGTTTCCCAATGATAAGGCTGCCTGACCTCTTGCCTCAAAAGTTATTTGGGCTTGGAGTTTTCCTTGCAGGTCTCGACCCATCAACTGTACTGGGCAATCTGGCATATACAGGAACTCATGAGTCACTTCTTGGCTGCTAAATTGCGTCGCTGGGGCAACAGGAAAGGATGACGAGCTTTGTTGCCTGTGGCCCCGATAATTGTGGTCTGTTTCTTTGAAAGTGGGCCCACAGGTCTGGTCACCACTGAGTGGTGAGCTCCAGTGTCCACCATAAAGTCCATGGGTTAGCACCCTATAAACATTCGGACCATAGGCTCCTGGGGACCAAAGGGATGGAGCTTGGTCGGTCCTAGTTCTCATCATAACTTTCCATGGCTGCCAGTCCAACAGAATCTTTCTCAGGGGTATAAGATGGGTGTTTGAGGCATTGGGCATCATGGGTGACCTGTTTGTAGGGCTGGTATCGCCCTCGAATGACTTCACCTCTCTTGTCCTGGTAAGGAGTAGCAGCAGCCCAGTCGTCTTTCTTCAGCTGGGGGCATCCAATCTTCCAATGGCCCTCCAGATGGCAGTAGCTGCACTGGTTTGGTCTCAGCTTAATCCCGGGATGGGATGGTCCCTCCAGCCAGAATTTTCTTTGGCTTTGCATTTGACCCCGATTTTGAATGTTGTTTTGGTTTTGTTCTGGCAGGACACCCCGCCCCCCTGCCTTGAGTAATTCCTGAGTTCGCAATAAAGGCAGCCACAAGGAAATCCATTTTCTTTTTCATCTTTTGATCTGCTTCTCATTGAGCCTCTTGGTCTCAATTGATAAAAACACTGTAGTGGCGACCTCAATCAGCTCATTGGCACACTTTCCAGCAAAACCCCTCTAGTTTTTGTAATTTTCGGTGAATGTCATTCTGAGCTTGTCCCACAAAGGCTGCGTTGAGTGCCTCAGGATCAAAGGGAGTAAAGAGTCGAAGGCCTCACACAGTTGTTCACAGAATTGGCTGGGGCTTTCATCAGGTTTCTGGAGCAATTCTGATATCTTGTTTATATTTAGGGCTTTCTTTCCCTCTTCCTTTAGGCCTCCTGTGAAGGCTTCTTGATATCTCTTTATCTTTTGGAGGTCCTCCTCATTGTTGGGGTCCCACTAGGGGTCAGTGTCAGGAAACTGGGCCTGGGCATAGGCTTGGATGTTGCCTTGTGCATCTGGAGCATGTTCCTCTAGCCATTTTAAAGCTGCTCAGGTTACCCATCTATGCTCCTCTGTATTAAATAGAGTCAGAAGAAGCTGGCAGCAGTCCACCCAGGTAGGCTGGTGAATCTGGAAAATGGATTGTATCAAATCAATCATGGCCTGAGGCTTTTCTGTACAGGAGGGAGTATGATTTTTCCAATTTAAAAGATCAGTGGAGGTGAAAGGCTGAGACATACAAATGCATGTACCCCTTGAACATTTCCCTCCTGGTCAAAATAGGCTGGTCCTCTAACCTCTCTTAAAGGCATCTGGTGGGCTCTCCTTTGGGTAATGGCTCTGGTCTTAGGATGGGTTCCCACTCTGGTCTCAGGAGGTGGAAGAGAAGACTTTGTTCAGGGGAAGTTTCTGACTCTGAGGATGAATTGGAGGAAAGAGTAACAGACGCTGGAGAACTATCATCTGTTATCTCTGAGGATCCGGGGGCTGTGGGGGCAGGCTATTGTTCCAGTGGTCTTGGTAAGGTTGGGTAGAGTGGTGCAAAAGGTGGTGGAGTCTCTTCTGGCTCGCTGGATTTTCTTCTGGCTCTTTTTGGTCAGGTTCCTTCTGTTTAGTTGCCTTCTGCTGGGTTTTAGAGGCTGCTATACTTCGTGCTAACATCAGCTTGGACTCTCCATCTAGACAGGCTCTCAACCAAAGGGGCTGTTTCTGTCTGTACTATTTCTTGCCAGAAATCAATATAAGGGTGCCGCAGTCTGGCTGGGCACAAATCACGAGCCACTCAAGCGGGAACAAACTTTATTTCTGAATTCCACCAGCACACTCCACACACGCTCCCCGGGAACTCTCCCGAATGCCACACGGCTCCTCCAGGAACCACCAACCAGAAAATCCCTCCTTAGGCACTTCCCTAACCAATGCGAACTCTCTAGGAATCCCCGGGAGAACTCCAAAGTAGCAGGCCGAGGACAGTAAAGGTCTAATATACAATTGAATCAATCCAGCATCATCTTAATGGCTTGCGTCTCAACCAATACTATTGGCAAAATGCCAGGGGCCATTCCGACTCGGCTGTGGCTCTCAGCATAAGGGAACTGGTCTGGGTGACCAGGAGTTCCAACAGCTATTAAAAGGACCTCAGCAATGACACTCTCATCTAAAGATCCTTCTGGTGATCAGCCCACACCTAGGGTGGGCCATTCTGCTTAACAGAGATTACGTAACTTTTGTGGAGTGAGTTTCACCCCATAATTTCCCTTAAAACCCATCTTAAAATTTTTCAATTTACACTCCAAGGGGTTCAAGGAACTCTGTTTCCTTTGTGTGACTCTCATGTTCCACCCTACGTCAGTGTGGTACACTTAGGACAAGGCTCGCTTCCCCTTCGCGAGGACTTAGGGCCCTCTTAGCCTTGCGGGTCGGTATCAACCCCCAGCCTGGAGCTTTCCCCTAGACATTGGTTGGTGAAATTCCACCATAGACCATATGAGGTGCCATAGAACCGCGGATCACAACTACGCACTCGCTTTGGCCCTCTGGTTGGGTCGGAACCCTTCCCTTTGTCTGTCTCAGTCACACACTTTCACACAGACATGGCCAGAACAAAATTTCTATACCGCCCAAATTCCAACAATTCCAAACCAAATAAAAACGGCGTCACGGTTTCCCCTCTGTTCGCTGACCCTGAACAGAGACTACTCAGGCGACTCCCCAGGTCTGTTTCAGCTCCAGCCACTTTGGAGGGTACTCAGGACCCAACTGAGGTTGATCAAGCCTCTCTTCCACCTGCTTAGGCCTCGAAGGGGAAGTCAGGTGGGCTGCCAAAACAAAAGGACCCGGATCCTACTTGTTCATTTGGGTGGTGCTCCAAAACCCTAATTCTGGTTCCTGCTCCCTGTGGGTTCCATTGTACTCAGGGATGGCAGCCCCAGGGTGCCCAGTGAATTGATCCTCCTTCAGGCCAAGAGTGACCTGTGCATGCCAAGGGGAACACTGTCCCCCCATCGCCCCAGGGAAGCTGGTCCCCAGAGACAAGAGAGGCAGAATAGCCTTCCTTACCTCCTCTGTTCCATCTGGGACACCAAAATGTTGTAGGGACAGATGAGGCAAGGCACCAAAGACAGGAGGAAACAGTTTTATTTGGCTGCAGCTAGATTCAGAGGGCACAGCTTTTGCTGTAATCAATCAACCCCCTGAACCCCAAGTTCAGGTAGTTTCAGAGTTTTATGTAAAGGGAGGGGTGCAGAAATTCACAGTCTGCAGAAGTTTACATAAAAACAGCTCTTTCTTTCACCGCTTTTGGGCAAGTTAACCCTTCAAGGACAACACCTGAGAAGGGGGGAGCTTCTTCTCTCCTTTCTTTCCCCCCCCTGCCAGCTGTTACCATGGAGCCCAATTGGTAAACTTCTCTTATCTTAGGAATGTACACATCTCTGTGAAGCCCAGTTCAAGGCCAGAGGCCTTGTTTGTACATTACTACAAACACTGTACTGGATACTATGTGAAAAACTAGTAAGGGGGTGTCCAGCACATGGAGTGCTGATATCGTCCTGGCCAGTGGCCAAGTAAAACAGGGCGACACGAAAATAGGAAGTTTATGTACATTGAACTCTTTTGCAGACACTCTTTTGCTGACAGTCCCCAAATCAGCCATGGTGAGGATTTCTGGAGAAGCCCAGTTAAGACTCTTCTGTGGGGAAAGGGGGCGCCACTACACTTTCTGAAATTTTAGGCCTTCCTTATAACTATTTAATTAAAAATGACTGGTAAGGCAATGTGGAAAGCCATGAAGATTTTCGAGCACATACTGAAGAATGATAGTAAAGGTATTAGCCAGTGAGAAGTTGAAAATATCATTCAGACTTCCCATTTCAGCTCCAACACATGAAGAAGTGGGAAATAGTATTCCTATCCTTATAGATGTCCTGGTCAAAATCAAAGAAATCTGAAGAATTGTCACAGCTTAGAGGAACAGGAGACATCACTTCTAAAAGTACTGTGGAATATAGCATGAAATGGTATTTCTCCACATCAGCGCATTTCTTTAGCTTTAATTTACAGCTATGTCAAGACAGGATTTCAGAGGTCTCAGTTTATAGATGGTTGACACCATTGCTCTGGGTCCAACGTGAGACAGAATAGCATGACAGAAGGTCAAGGCAGAGGAAAACAGCTCAGGACACAGCAACAGGAAGAAGATATCAGCAGATTTTTCTTTGTTTCCACAAATTTCTACCTTGAACTTTGGTGCTATTCTACTTTTTTGAATTGTTATTTTGTTTTGTATCATTCTTAAATGTTGGATACAGAGAACATTTTTTTTTCTCAATTCAAATTTGGCAGCATCTTGTAAATGGTGATAATTGTTTCCTTTTTCTAAAAGTTTAAATCAAATAAAAATTTAAAACTCATGCACAAAAACAAGAAATCATCCACATTTCTTGTGTACCATGTAATGTTTCAATTGTGTTCAACATATTTATCTCCTTAAGTACATATTGTTTCTTTGTAGTGAAATAATTAAAAATCCTTACTTCTGGAGTTTGGAAATATGCAGCACATTATCGTTATCTGTAGAAAATCCTACTGTGCAATGGCACACCCAACTTTCCTGCTTCCATCTAATTGCAACTTAGTACTCATTGATTAAGTTTGACTCCTTTCTCTTCTCTTCTCCTCTCCCTGCCCCTAGTGACCACCATTTTCCTCTCAAAACCTATGAGATCAACATTTGAGATTTCGCAAATGAGTGAGTTCATGAAGCGTTTGTCTTTCTGTATGTGGCTTATTTGACTGAATGAAGTGATCTCCAGTGCCATCCATGTTTTGACAAATGACAGGATCACAATTTTTATGGCTGAATAGTATTCCTTGGTATATATGTACCACATTTTCATTATTCATTCATCAATAGATAGCCTCTCTACCTATTTGGTTAAATAAGGATAACACAGTCTATTGTCATCTACTCCTTCTCCCCTCCAGGGCTCCAATGTTGGACCTGTTACAGTGGGGACATCATCTTTGACTCTATAAAATAGATTAATTTTTACAACAGATATAACAGGACTTTAAGGGCCCTAATTATGAGTATAATGACAAATGCAAACATCAGGAAAGGCTGAAAACTGGTTCAGACCCTCAGGAACGTGTCTCTCAGAACAATAGCTGAGAGAGAGAGAGAGCTATTGGCCTGTTTCCTCTGGATGCTCAACACTGTCTATAGTGCCTCCATAATTAGGGGTAAACACAGTATAGAAGAATCAGAGTTTCTCATTTTAATAGGGAAATTACACGAAGAAAAGGAATTTTAAATAATGCATTGATAAGAGCAACTAATCCAACCAGCCTAAGTCTGAGTCAAGCCTCACTACATGGTTGCTCACATTTTGAGCATCATAGTAGATAAAAAAGACTTTGAGGGAAGGGACATTGAGTGGTGCATCGGTAAGGGGTGACTAATCTGAATGGCTCAAAAGTCCTAGATAGGTCTCAAGAGGTGATCCCAGAAGCTTTGAGGTCCACAGGGGATTGAGTGACACTTCAACCTGGTGGAGGAACAATGAAGGAATGCCATGTGGAATGTCTTCTTCCTCCTTGTCTTTCAGAGGGGGGAAACTCCATCTGATACAAGTAGTACTTATACACTGGGATTCTTTTGACCCTCAGACCCAGGGGAAGAAATGCCTAGTGCCTTTCTGTACTCAAGCCTGACCCAAATACCAGCAGGAGGATGGGGAGAGAGGGCTCCTGAGGGAAACAGGAACAATAACACCATCTTACGATTGGAGTTGCATGACCAATTGCCCAAACCAGTTTGAAACCAGAGGTGGGAAAAAGATGTCACTTTTAAATCCAAATTGATGGAGGACTTTTCTTGAACTCTGGGATTCTACTCTTTCAGGAAGTTCCTTCCTAAATACTACAGAAAGGGGGAGACCAAGGGGAAGGAGATCTGGGAAGGCCAGTTGCTCCAGGTCTAGGCCTTTTGAGAATGCTTAAAATGTCTACCTTTGGCTTTGAAAATAATGTAGCAGGTGTTACCCCAAATTTAAGGGACTCAGCTTCAGGAAACTCACATGATTGGCCCAGGAATGTCTGAAAACATCCGAATTCCTACAGGGTTTTATCTTCAGGCACAGGAGATTAAAAAAAAAAAAAAATCCTGGGCTGGCATTGTAGCTTAGTGGTAGGGTGCTTGCCTAGTACGCACGAAGCACTAAGTTCAATCCCCAGCCCCACATAAAAATGAACAAATAAAATAAAGGTATTGTGTCCACCTACAGTTAAAAATAAAATAAAATAAATCCTGTTGGAGGAAAAAATAAAAGGATATGATGCTATATGTACAAGTGTACAAGTTTATTTTTCTTTAAAAACATTTTCCTGAGAACTTCATGGGTCCCCACATTCTTTTTTTTTTTAAACTTTTTTATTAGTTGTTGATGGGCCTTTATTTTTTTTATTACTTATTTATATGTGGTGCTGAGAATTGAGCCTAGTGCCTCACACATGCTAGGCAAATGCTCTACCACTGAGCTATAACCCCAGCACCCCCAACATTCTTTAAATATCTGGTTGACTACTTTGATCCAAAAGTACACTCTGGTCTGACAAAGATGTTCCACCTGAAGGAGCTGGGGACAGTGGTGCATACCTGTAATCCCAGAATGTGATAGTCTGAGGCAGGAGGATTGCATTTCGAAGCCATCCTCAGCAAACTAGCAATGCCCTAAGTAATTTAGTGCAATCCTGTCTTGAAATAAAGAAATTAAAAGGGCTGGTAATGTGGCTTAGTGGTTGAGTATACCTAGGTTCAATATCTGGTATAAAAAAATAAACAATCAATAAACCCAACATGTTCCATATGGTCCTTTTCTAGATTAATTATGGCCATTACATTTTTTGGAGAATCATCTGTCTTTTTTTAGCTCAGTTTTTCTGGTGAATTCACCTTTAATTCTGTGATATATATATATATATATATATATATATATATATATATATATATTGATAAGTCTTGTGTCTTGTGTTGTCTAACTGAAGGTGTTTTTTTTTCTCCCTGTTTTAGTCAGATTTTTCACTGCTGTGACTAAAAAAATCTGACCAGAACAATTTTAGGAGGAAAAGTTTATTTGAGGACTCATGGTTTCAGAGGTCTTAGTCCATAAAAGGCCAGCTCCATTCCTCAGGGCTCCAGGTGAGCAGAACATCATGGTGGAAGAGTGTGTCAGTGGGATTCAGCTCACATGGTGATCAGGAAGCAGAGAGAGAGGTCTCCATTTGCCAGATACAAATATGAAACCCAAAGCCACGCCCCCAATTCCCACCTCCTCCAGCCACACCCCACCACTTCACTTACTACTCAGTTAATCTCTATCAGGGGATTAATTCATTCATTGTGTTAAGACTCTCACAACCCAATCATTTCTCCTCTGAACCTTCTCTCATTGTCTTACATGTGAGCTTTGGGGGACACCACATGTAAACCATAACATTCCATCCTGGCCCCCAAAATCCCACACTCATCTGACAATGCATAATACAGTTAGTTCATTCCCAAGAGTCCCCAATAGTCTCAATAGTTCTGAGATTGCTCAAAGTTCAAGTCCTAAGTCTTCTCTGAGGCTCAAGGCAATCTTGCATGGTGAGCTCCTATAAAATTAAAAGCAATTTACAAGTATCCAGTATATAAAGGTACAGAGTAAACATTTCCATTCACAAATAAGGGATGTAGAAAGAAGAGATAGGACCAAAGCAAGACTGAAATCCATCTGTGCAAACAAGTGCTATAGCTCCATGTCTGGCATCTGGGGTACATGGCATCTTGATGTTTTTTCCAAAGGGCTTGTGTAGCTCCATATCTGTGGCCTTGGTTGAAGGATATGGAAATGACAGCCTGAAATGACAACTCCCCAAGACAGTGTGTGGCCTGGGAGGAGAGTGGGAGGGAGAAGCCAAAACATTGATCCTTCCCCTGAGAAGGAGATAACCATCAGTTGCTGGGAAGAGGACAAGTATTGATCCTTTCCAAAGTAAATTTTAATAACAGTGAAATGACACCTTAATCCTATCTCTGTGACAATACAATGAACTCTGGAGGACAAGATTAAAAATTGAACACTGAGCTCTGAACCCTCCACCTTGCACTGTAAAAACCCAGCCTAGTAAAAACAGTATCCAGTAAAAAACAAGTTCCAAATGTTTGCAACCTTTTACTCACGGCCTGTTAAAGTCTTCAAGGGCTGAGTCACTTCCCAATGTAAACTATATAAACCCATAGACTTTCTGTAACTGGGGGCCATTTTCTACCCAGAAAATGAGCCCCTCTGATGGCTGACTCTGGTGCTAAATAAAAGGCATAGCTGGTCCATGAAGTCTGCTCCTGTCCTGGTTATTTGTGCTTTCATTATGGTGCCAAAACCATTTTGATTATTTTTGTTTACATTGTTGGTTGCATCCCAAGCAGCCTTTCTGTTGACTTGCCTCTACTCAATACCTGCAGCTTTCCTAGGATGATGTCCCACATTACTGTCATTTCTTACTCTTGGGGGTCTCCACTGCAACTTTGACTTCCTCCTCACATCTCCACACTTTGCCCTCTCAGGGGGAGCCCACAGGTATTACAACCCTGTTGCACTTTGCCTGGCCTCCCAGACCTTCCTTTGAAATCTTGGTGGAAGCCTCTATGAACCCCTAACTCCAGCATCCTGCAGTCTGCAGAACCAGCCCATGTGGTTGAAGCCAAGGTCTGCCACCATCTTGAGCAGGATAGATATAGTACAATGCTAATTTCTAATACTTATATTGATGCTAATTAAACAAAAGGGGTAACTGTAAAATTACAGACATTAAGGTTAAGACCCATTACTCCCACTTAAAGACTGACGAGACTGGCCTCCTGGATGTTTTAAAACCAAAATTTGAAACCCAAATGCAAGAAAGTTTAAAAGGCTCAGGAAAAAATGGCCAATATTTTGGTCCTTGCCTCTTAGGTTAGCCAAAACACATGGAAAAATGGGTCCCTAATAAGGGCTTTGCCATGCCAGTGAGTCACCTGATCTCCTGATTGGGGGATTGATAGGATACTAGAGGACAGGAAGCCAACCAGTGCACATTGTGAAAAGGGAAGGGTCCTTGAAGAGGGAAATGTCCCTGATGCTTCTAAAGAAACCACAGGTGGTCAGGTCAGCAAGACTCTCACCTATCCTGGCAGATGGTATGACTGATAAAGGAAGGGAGACAAGAGGCTGCTCACAAGGTCCCAAGAGTGACCCTTGACAAATGTCAGCTGATTATTAACAGTAGATAGGAACAGGTCATTTTTTTTTTTTTTACCAACTTGGTGCTGAACACCTGGCAGGAGAGTACAACCAAAACACAGTCATATGTGGACATATATAAGAAGAGACAATGCTATATATATATAAAATTTGAGATGCACACTTGTGTCCATTCTCTCAAAAGTAAATAAAGGGAGAGTTCTTATACAGGAGTGCCTGATAACTATCCCAAAAGGCTCCGCCAGAGTCCACAGTTTGTTCCAAGTCAATTTGAGACCTATACATCTTCCTAACCTCCTATAAATATATAGCTAAGCTTGATCATTTTTCACTGGTACGATTATTTAGCCCCAATATTTATACTTCTAAAAGATATGTGACACATGTAAGCCCTAAATAACTTTTATGTGAGAGTTCTGCATGATATAGCTAAAGGGGATCCTTCTGCCAAATGGAGGTAACACTAATGAAAAAGCTGAGAACTCAGATGGCATTAGCTACCTTAACTACAGCTCAAGAAGATGCCTAAGCCATTATAAAAACTTAAAGTCCTGTATATGTTTCTAACAATTCTGAATGGTCTGCCACTCACAAATCAGTGGCATGTTAGACCCCACTCTCAAGTTTAATGAGTCTCTGTCTTTGCAGTTTTCAGGGAATGGCTGATAGTACTGATTGCTTTTCTGCTGATTGTTTACAAAAAAATCATGCTTTGCTGTCTTGTATATTATTTGTCTTATCATGATCCCTGCCCTATGTAGGCCTCATCCAACTGCCACCAGAGACCTCTGAACTGCCCTGATGTGTGAGGTGCCCAAGCTATAAATGACCTTATAGATAAAATCCAAAAACAAGCTCCCCTTCTACTGAGCATTCATATATAGGCCTCTGTAGCAGGACCTGACTTCTATTCTACTTTGAACATCCCTTTTCAGTCTAAAGTACCAGAGTGGTCATTGCCCTTTTTTCCTAAGGGCAGCTAGGGGGGGAATGCATAAGATAGGATAATGTGTCCCGATTGAAGGATTTTTTTTTTTTTTTTTTAATGTAAAGTCTACTCTATGAGGTTAACCTGTAGAAACACTCTAAACATTCCAGCCAACTCATTTGTCCCAGGATGATGGAAATAGGGAGGCAGGACAGACCTGAGTAAAAGCAACAGACTCAAGGGCAACCAAGAGAATTCATATTTTCCCAATACCAGTGCACCATGATTTTTTTTTTATAAGTGCTCCTACCAATTTAAAAAACAAGCCAATCTGTCTTTTCTGTCAACCCAAAGAAGCTCTGTTCTAAATCCCCTCGCTTCCTGAAGGCCATCTTCTTACAATAACTGTCTATAAAACATCTTCACTCCCCTCCCTGTGCACATGCCCAGAGGCACTCGCCCCAGGGGAAATTTCCCACCACAAGGGAACAAAGGGAGGTGGGGACAACTAAAAGGTATTTCTTTAAATAACCCAATAGGAAATAGTACAGTGGGCCCTACCAATGAGTAATGATTAAGTACCCTCTTTCCTCAATAGCTATTCATGCCAAAGATTGTGAGGTCAGCTCCAGCAGTGGGCAACAACCCAGTGCCTGTGTCAGTGATAAATGCTGAACAGATTGCCTGCTCAGTGCGACTGCTTTTGGCTTTGGTGGCTGTGCACCCCTTCTGCCCATGGAAGTAAAATTCTTACACTATCCACAGAGCTGATTAGTCTCTGAGTGTTTATTCTGACCCCCCAAATTGCCATATAAACCCCTGGGCTAATATATCTAAGTGGAAAAACTGCTGTCAGGCCCCCTGTCACCTTGCCAGAGATCTGTCTCTTCTATTTAAATGAATCCTATTTCTTTCACTCTTGCCCTCTGTTGTTGCCCACGGATTCATTCTTTGAAGTTGCAAGATAAGAACACAGAAAGAAATTGGTGGTGAGCTTCCTGGGTCTGCCATTAAGAGCTGGAGCATCCCCCTCCATAGTAGTGGAGAATCTGGCTTTGCCTGCTGAGACCCTTGGAGCTAAGGCCAGCAGGCATACCTTGCTGTGATTAGCTGCTAAGGCTAAAATGGGGTTTCTTGGCTGGGGTAGCTTGCAACTTACGCAGACCCCACCCATCAGCAAAAGCATAGAATTGAGTTTTGTCTCAAACTCTATATTTACCATGTTATCCCTTGGTATGCTCCTCCTAGCCCCTGGGACCCACCTTGCAGAGCCTGCTGGACTCTTTCTTCCCCTCCTTCTGCAGAGAGGTCCTACTCCGAAGGGTTCCTGTGCTCTGGCTCCGTCTTCCCGGCTCAGAGTCTTTGTCCTGGGCAGCAAGGCCTCCTTGTATGTTCAACCTCTCTTCCTCTCCACTCAGTGTTTTTTTTTTCATTATACAAAATACCTGTATGAAGATGTGAATTTGGTGTCAACATACCTTATATACAAACAGAGATATGATAAATTGTGGAATAAAGGTGTATTAAGAATTGTAATGCAAAAAAAAATAAGAGAGCTCATGTATAATGGCATAATTTGGCATGAACATACTTTATATACAGAGTTACGAAAAATTGTGCTGTGAGTGGATAATTATGAATGTAAAGCATTCCACTATTGTCATGTATGTAAGAAATAAATAAAAAATAAAAACACTACATACGTCTCATATTTCCAAAATCTCTCCCTTGTAGCTCCCACCTGACTTCCAGTTCTTAATAGTCAAACTGTAGTCAAGTTTATAGACAGTCTTAGTCATGGGGTATCTGTGTTAGCATATGCACAAGTGTATTTTCAAAAAGGAAGGGATCATAGGGCTGGGGCTGTGGCTCAGTGGTTGAGCACTTGCCTCACGTGCGTGAGGCACTGGGTTCGATCCTCGGCACCACATACAAAAAATAAATAAATAAAACAAAGATACTGTATTCATCTACAACTAAAAAAAAAATAATAATAATAATAAAGGAAGGGACCAGATAGATGAACACCAACATACAATATCCATCCTATGCCTTTCAGAATTATGATTCTATTTAATGTTAGCATATAAAAATGATTTTTTCCTGTAATTTCTGTAGAATTTTATCTGAAGATAAAATTTTAGCTCAAGATGTAAAAAACTGAGAATGACAAATCTTTAAAGTGACATGAGAACAATAGCAGATCCCAGGGGAGGTATTTTGCACGCACGTGTTTGTTTGTGTGCACGTGTGCCTGGTGAGATGGTCTTGCTCTGGACAAACCTGTAGGGCAATTCACATGGAGGCCTAAGGCTGTAACCTAAGTCTGAACAAGGTCCAGGAATCTGAGCTGTGTGCATGAACCCTATCTGAACTTGGAGGCAGCATTTGCAACAGGGAATGCATTCTGCAAGCCCAAGTGGTGTGGCCTCAGAGCTCCCCATATTCATAGTGACTTGCAGAATATGTGACTTCTCTGACTTGATAGGGATGAGGTGACCTCTGCCTGTGCTGCTCCACCCCCACCCATATCTTGTCCCAGTGGTGGGAAACCTTTATGGACATGCTGGGTTCACACCCTGCAGTCCCAACAAAGTCTTAGCTAATTTCCAAACTTTACTTCCTGCAGAGCAACAATCTTGCCCTTTAACATGTAAACCCATTTCATTTTATTTTCATATTTCCATCATGTCTTTTAAGATCCTTTATACAGGTACAATCAACAACGATACAATTTATCTCACCTCTCTTTGTTTTGAAATGGTCCCCTGCTTCTCAGGAAAAAAGTTGGCAATATATTTGGGTAGGATGCTATCCTGATGAGGGATGCAGGATGCAGATCCCAGAGTGGCCTCAAAAGCCATTTGAGTCACCCTCTGATACCAAGAGTACACATGGGTCAGGAGTCAGGGTCAGGCTAAAATACAGGGACCTGGACAGTTGAGGATTGGCCCTGGCCCAGCTCGGTCCTTTTTGATGTCCTCTAGGGTCCTCCCTGAACCTCCTCCTGTCTCCCTTCTAACAGGGGAGGTGCCAATGGCAGCATGAGCCGTCTGAACCCCCGGGAACTGGGCTGAGCGATGGGAGGATGTTGGGAAGAGAGAAAACCCTTGCTCCTGTCACCATATGTCTGGTCTCCAAGTGCACTGCCAGCTCCTGGTGGACCCCGTGGGGGTTTATTGGGGGGTGGAAAGCTGCTGGAAGACAGAGCCTTGCCTTCGGCTTCAGGGCCCACAGATTTTCTCCTTGCCCTATGGGGCTGAGGCTGGATAGGATCTTAATCCTGTCTTCCCTTAGGGACGCATGGTCCTAGGCTTCAGGTTTCAGGGAAGTCTCTCAGGGGAGGGCGGTGCATAAGAGGGGCAGGGCGGGACTGACCACCCGGTCCCGCCCCTGCTTTCTCTGATCGCTGTGATAAAGCCCCGGCGCAGTCCCACCGAGGCGAGTCGGCTCTGTTCACGAGCGCCAGCACCATGCCTATGATACTGGGTTACTGGAACATCCGCGGGGTGAGCGAGGGTTTTTCCTGGCGGCTGGAAGGGGAGGCGAGGCGGGGACCAGTGGAGCAGATGGGGTGCAGTTGCACGGGGTGGATCCAGTTCTGGATTTGCTGGATTAGCCGGCAGGGAGTCTCAGCGCTCAGCTCTCAAACTTCTGAGAAGGTGTACGTGTTTACGCATTAGCTTGCTTGCACGTGAGTGTGCGTGCTTGGGAATTGGTGGTCACCGGGGCGGGGGGTGGTCACCCGGAGGAGATGAAGTCATACAGCAGGGGTCTCTAAATCTCTGACCTGCACCTTGGGCTCTCTCTCCCAGCTGGCTCACCCCATCCGCCTGCTCCTGGAATACACAGACTCAAGCTATGAGGAGAAGAAATACACCATGGGGGACGGTAATGGCACCCCTCGGGTTCAGGTCCCTTCGGGGCTTCTGTTGATTGGTGCCCAGCAACTCGAGCTCGGCTATTCTGACTACACAGAACTGGTGTTGAGTTCTCCGGAACTCCTCCTGCTGGACTCTTTCCCAAAACGACTGGGGAGGGTGCAACGTGATCTTGTAACACAGGATTTGGGGAGTGGAGTTTCTGGTTATCCCTGTTTATGTTTGGTTTGGGTTCCCTATTAAGGCTTGCCAAAACCATGTGAAAGCCTTAGTCATGTAGGTCCAGGACCCCTACTACAGATTTCTCCTCCACCCTCCTCCTCCCAAACCTTGGGATCTAAGATAGTGGCTCAGATTCCAGATCCACCATCTCCAGGGTCTTGTCCCTGACCCGTTGGGAGCATCCTGGGAAAGGGAGGTTGGACTCAGGAGAGGTTTGTTTTCACATCATCTTTTCTTCACAGCTCCCGACTATGACAGAAGCCAGTGGCTGAATGAGAAATTCAAGCTGGGCCTGGACTTTCCCAATGTAGGTGTGGGGGACGGGATGGTTGGGGCAAGTGATTGAATCCCTTCCTTATCTACATGCCCTGCTTAGAGTTTCTGGGCTCAGTGCATCTGCTACTCTCATTCCTGGCTCCATACTGTGTTTCTGGGATGATCTGTGTCCCAGGTCATTCATTCATTGAACAGTGTATTTACATAGGGATTCCTAAGGACAGTTACAGTGAGTGCCAAATATCTTATATCCCTAAATTAGGGAGAGGGGACTGAGACCTGGTGTCTCTCTTGATTTTCCTTGATTGTCCATCCAGCTGCCCTACTTGATCGATGGGCCTCACAAGATCACCCAGAGCAACGCCATCCTGCGCTACCTTGCCCGCAAGCACAACCTGTGTGAGTGGGGCTGGCTCCAGGGTGTGGGGGATGGTTGCTGTGTCCCTGACTTGGCTGGGGTGGGAGGCTGAGGGTGCACCTCTGTTGCATGGACTACAGGTGGGGAGACAGAAGAGGAGAAGATTCGTGTGGACATTTTGGAGAACCAGATTATGGACGTCCGCATGCATTTCATCATGCTCTGCTACAACCCTGACTTTGTGAGTCTCCCACTGTGTGGACCAGACATGGTTAGAGAGTTGAAGTTTTCCATTCACATCTTCAGTGGACCGATATGCTATTTGCATTAAGTAGTAGTAGGGATTCTCCATGCTTTCCTGTTCTACCAACAGAGTGACATTCATAAAACAGCATCTTGACAAACAGACTTGAAACAATCCCCACCATTCTTAAGATAGGGTTCAGACTCCCCAGCTTAAACAGTCTCTTCATAGACATTCATGTGTACTTTAAAACCCCTTGCATTCCTGTCCCTGACCTCTTCCACGGCCCTTCACATCATTTGCCTCCTGCTGGAGCACAGAGACTCAACCCATGACAAAGGGAAGTACAGGTTAGGGGAGTGGAATGTGGCCTGGTCTTCAGATGTCTGCACAGTGGCGTCCCTGACTCCAGCATGAATGAGGACTTTTCCTAAGGGGCAGCTCAGAGTCCTCCAGAAAAGCTCTGTCCTTTCCCTTCCTCCTTTCAATATCAAACACATCTCAGCTTTATGCACACTATTCAAATGTCTATTCGGAACTTCTGCCACCCCACTAGGTAGAACGTTGTCTATTTTCCTGGGTACCTGCCAGATACTGAGACACTCCTGAGTCTGACTCCCAGGAGGTGGTTTGGACCCATGAATGATGAGAGACAGTTTCAGGGATCATGTTGTGTTCCTGTCTGACTTCGCATCACTCTGAGAGATGGGAGATGCTACCAGATAGGAGTCTAAGCAGTGGTGTTGCAGGGAATGAAAACCTCACCCTGACACAGGCTGAGGGAAGTTGGCGGCCGAGCCCTGGCAGGTGGGCCATGCACACCACTGCTGATGCCAGCCCCTCAGGCAGGGAGCTCCTGTCAGAGGGTGGTGACAGCTGATTTCTGCCTCAGGAGAAAAAGAAGCCTGAGTACTTGGAGGCCATGCCTGAGATGATAAAGCTGTTCTCACAGTTCCTGGGGAAGCGGCCCTGGTTTGCAGGGGACAAGGTAAAAGGGGAGGAGTCTGGAGGTGTCACTCTTTCCAGGGTAGAGATTTTCATGCCCACTCATCCTCAGCTTTCTGCAGATCACCTACGTGGATTTCATCACTTATGATGTCCTGGACCAGCACCGTGTATTTGAACCCAAGTGCCTGGAGGCATTCCCAAACCTGAAGGACTTCATGTCCCGCTTTGAGGTGATGCTCCTGCTCTTTTTCACTCTTCAATGCCCTTTTTCCTTTCTGCTTTCCGGGAAGTATTTTTGAATCCCATCGGTTACAAAAAGAACAAGGAGTACATTTTGAATTCTGGATTTCTGTTAGGACCCGTGGCCACATGTTATCTCCACTGTGACAAATTTATTGACACAACAACCTGCAAGGCTTTAGATAGAATTACCAGGCACGTTGGACAGAGATGGAAACTGGGTCTGTAGAGAGGAAGTCATTTGTTCAAGGTCCCAGGGCCAGTGGACACTGTGCTGGGCTCTCTGTCAGCCTTGGCTCCTAAGGCCCTGGTGGGTGTCTGTCCTGCCTTCTGTCAGAAGGAGCAACCTCAGGCCCTCATGCAGCCTGGGTTTCACAGCCCAGGATACTGTGCAGGGGGAGAGCAAGGCAGGGTGTGTGCAGCTGGAGGTGGGAGGCTGAGGTGAGGCTGGGGGACTGGCAGAGCAAGGCCCAGACAGTGTTGAGAGCTGCTCTGCAGCAGGCTTGGCTCCATCAGATGTCACCCAGGGAAGCACTGGGACCCCAGGGTTGTGGCTGGTACTTATGAGTACACATGTGGGGACCCTTGGGGACTTTATTATGGCTCTTTGGATGGTTGGGATCTTGTTTTCAGCCGTCATCCTCTCTCCTCATGAATATCTCAAGTGTTCTGTGTGTGAGCTGGGGTCGTACACTGATTTTCACTCCTATTCAGTGTCTCCTCCACACGAGCTTTGGTGTCAGGCCCAGTGGACATGTATGGAGGCCCCATCCTGGGACCGAGTGCAGCAGGGAACAGCAGGCACCTGTTGAGTTGCCAGTGGTGCCACATCGTTGCTGAGGAGGACTACCTGCATATCACCTCAGAAAAAGAAAAAAAAAAGATCTCCCCAGGTCCACTTTTTGTCACCAACAAAACCTACTTTGGTGCTGATCTGAAGAGGGCCAGCGAGCTCCCTTCTCTTCCCAATCCTCATGTCACGATGCGCTTCCTCAGCTACTTCTCATCAGCTCTGGCCCTGGTGCCTGCTGAGTGGCCTTTGGGTTTATCCAAGAGCTGGCAGGACTGTGGGAAGGAAGCACTGGAGGGGGCGGGGACTGGAGAGCTTCAGCCTGAGACCTCCTGAGCCTGACTTGTTGGCTAGAGGCAGCCCTGCATCTCCTTGAACGTGATCTCCACAGTCACTCTCCTGATAGGAAGGCACGATATAACTAAGAGCGAGATGGCCTGGGTAGTGGAAGAGTTGGAAATGAGCTAGTTTGGGCTTAGTAGCTTGGGATCCGGTACCAGGTGGAGACATTTGGACTTTCTATTCTCAGGAAACAGATTAGATTGCTGCCCAGCAGTTCTTTGTGGCTCTTCCCTGTGTCTCTGATCATCCAAAAAATTCTCGTGAAATTATGTTGTGAGTCACTCCGTGAGGTCTTTACTCTCTTCCAACAGGCAACTGGATTGTTCTCTGCTCCTTTGTCCTGGTAGATCCCGTCTCTGTGTGAAATACAGGCATGAATAATTCTTAATGCCTAAAGGACAATGTTTGTGCAAAGGGGAGTGACAGGGCCTCCTGTCGGGGCACAGGAAGGGAGTGGAGCAGAGAGTACAGAACTGGAAAGGCAAGAGCCAGGCTCTCTCCAGCCCCTCCCACTTTCTAGCTGTGTGAGCATGAGGAAGTTCCCTAAACCCTCTCCCTGCACCTCAGGTTCCCTCCTGATAGATGGTGAGACATGATCAATCTTGCTGGGTTGTTGAGTGGGTTTTCTAAGCTGCTTGCAATTTCTAGTGCATATAATGCATTTTGCATAGGGTGCATACTCTCTTCAGTCACTGCAAACTGAAGAATGTCCCTGAAGGGTGTCCTTCCAGACCCCAGAAACTGTGGTGACTGTGTGCTGCTCAGCACTGGAGCTCTCCTGGCAGGGCTGCTCCTGCACTGGGGCTGCTCCAGCCCAGTGGGACAGCAGCCCTGAGCTCCTGCTTCCTCTTGCCACTCACAGGGCCTGAAGAAGATCTCTGCCTACATGAAGTCCAGCCGCTTCCTCCCAACACCTATGTATTCCAAGATGGCCACATGGGGCAACAAGTAAGAGGCTATAACACCCAGACTGAGAGGAAGAAGCCATCCTTGCCCCTGCTGGCCCCGGGTTCCTCACACAGCTGGCTCTCTGCACCCAGGCACCAGTCTTCTCAGTCCTTGCTCCTCTTTCCACTCCCTCCTCCTCTGCAAGGCCTCCTTGGCTCCCTTTCTTCCATTCAATCCCTCCTCCTTTGGAACTTCTGCCTGCTTCATTTCTCAGTTTTCTTCAGCACTGTCCCTTCCCTCTTGCTTCTCTGTGTAATTCAACCATGAATCCTTGGCTCTGATTTGCAGAGCTGACTTCACCCCTGCTCCTGAGAACTGTCTGAAAATCCAGTATTCCCTTGTGTGCAGCTCAGATCCCAGAGCGGCAGCTGCCCAGGCCTGGTTTGAACTCAATAAAGCCTGAAACACACCTGCTGGCATTTTGTTTCATTCCAAGTTTTCCTCCCTGGATTTGCCAAGTGTCACCGCCATTCCCATGGGATTTGATACTAGAAATGGCTGGAGGGTTCACAAGGATTCTGGCAGGATGGAGGGGGTTTGATAGTCCTGGTTTCTGTTTCTAATACCCTCAAAGCTGGTGGCCCCGGGAGGCTCTTTAGAGGATTTGAGGTGTGACTGTCCTCCTTGGATCTCAGTTCATTGTTCTATGTCCCTATAAAAGACCCCTCTTGCCTGGTGCTCACCTCTGTTTCCCTTTGAGCTCCCTGCCAAACAGCCTTGCCTGGTCCTCAGTGAAGACTCGACCCCACTTGCTCAGCATTTGTTTAATCGCCTTTGACTCCCTGTACTCGCCACCTTTCCCTGCTACTCCTGAGGGACTGACTCATGTCCCTGGTATAGGATAGGTTACCAGGATGCTTGTGGGGTCTGAAGGGGTCTGAGACTTCCTGGTCCCATTTCTGACACCCTCAGAGCAGGCAGCCTAGGAGGGTGTCTAGAGAATAAAGGACCCCTTTATGCGTGCAATCTTGCTTCCTCCTGTGGTCATGGAATCCTTCCACAGGACAATAGGGCTGTGGCTCACAGTGAGTAGGTACCAGGGTAGCGGGTCCCCAGCAGGGAGACCAGGACCCTTCTTGCTGTTCATATGAAATGGTTGGTGCCCATCTCTTAAGTGTCCATCATCCTGGCTCTACTCAGTTTTCTAGATGCCTTCAAGGTGTCCTTCTGGGCTTCCTCCACACCTGGCACGGGGACCATCTTTCTTGGTTAGTCCCTCTTAGCCTACAAGCTTGGTATATTGATCTCTGTGCTCACTCTTTGTTACTTGTTACTGTCTGTGTTTCCTCCATGGGAAGAATCACTGTGGATGACTCTCCCTGTGTTAAGCTCAGTTGACCATCTCAGCCTGTGACTCAGGCAATTCCTGGGAAACAGGTCAAGGCTGAGCTTGTGGCAGACCCAGCCTTTGTTTGCCTCAGGATAATGTAACGAGCTGTGATTGTGCTCTACTTCCATCACCTCACGTGGTGCTGGTTTCTTGATGTCCAAGGAACTGTACTGAGGGCTGCCCTGAGAGCTAGTAAAACGTTTTGTTTGGGGTGTCTGCCGCCATGTTTCCAGAAGAAATGGGCATCTTGAGTCAGTAGGTTGAGTAGAGAAGACACTTCTCACTATTGGAGGAGGCCATCACCAAACAGGGAAGACCCTGGATGGAAGAAATAGTGAGAGGACATGTGAATATGCCATCGTCATGCCTGTGACATCCCTCATCTGCTCTGGGCCATCTGTGCTCCTTGTTCTTGGAATTTTAGACTTGAACTGGGATGTACCCCAGCACCTGCCTCCAATCAGCCCTGCACTCAGGTCTGTAGCCTGGGACCGAATACACCACAGGCTTCCTGTCTTCGTCCGCTGGTAGAGGGGAGATCATGGGATCCATACACCTCCATGACTGCATGAGCCAATTCCCATAATAAATAAGGCATGCATGCATACCACACAAGACAACATGTCTATACCTTTTATTGATTCCGTTTCTCAAATAACTGTGAGTCGTACACACAACAAACAAATACACACATTGGTCACAAACATCAGTGACCAGTTTGGTATAGTCACACATTGTCCCAAATACTAGAGCATGCTCATTTATTTGGGGGCTTTTCCTATTTGTCATGGACTCGCAGAGGTGTCTGAAAGCTCAGCACTCAGGGGGCTTGGAGGGAAGATATCTCCTTTTGGAGGTAAGGTACTTATCTTTCTCCTGGTAATGCTACAGACAGCTGGGTTCTTGTCCTAAACACCAACCCGAAAGTGAGGACAAGGTTTTGAGAGAAAGGAAAAATTGATTTCCTTGCTTTGCTGGCCCAGGAGAAACTCCAGGGACCCTTGTTCCAGGTGCATCAGGGGAACAGAGGACTTTAAAGGTGATCCAAAGGCTACCTTCCAGGGGTGCCCCATCAGGGGCCGTGATTCAGCTGTAGCCTTGAAAGATGGCTGTTTCTTAGTTCTTGTGGTGCCACTCCTCTATGATGGACATACTTCATCCTTGTGGTGTGTGTGTGTTACAGACAAGTAACTTGGCCTAGGTGTGGAAGAAGGGTAATATGGCTTCTCAAGGTTAAGAAGGGGGAGAAGGAGATAAGAAAGGAAAAAAACCCAGAAAGTCCACATCAGGGTCACGTTCATAGCACAAAGTGGCCCCTGTTACAATAAATGTTCCCATTCATCACCGAAATTTCAAGGGCATTAAGAGGAAAATCATCTGTCTCTGGTCAGATGATTGCGTTGGGGACAAGAACCCAGGTCTTTGTCGGTTCTTAAGGGAGGGTGAACATGGGAAAGGACCTGCTGGCTAGGTGACTGCAAACCTGGATTTCTATGGCTGTGAATGTCATGAGAAGCTTATATATTCAAGATTTAGTGTCCCCTGCTCTGGTATTAATTTCAGGGAGGGTCTCAGTTATGCCATTGTAAGTTGGAAGTGACTGGCAGGAGCTTTCTGCACACTCTTCTCAGACATGGTGGACATGTCTTGAAAAGAGCTGAGTTCTTCCTGTCTGGCCCTGGGCCAGCAGCTCTGGAGGAATGACCACTGTGGAGCTGGGTTCAGGCTGCCTGGCTCTGGGAAAGGGTGCTGGGTGATCACCAGACACCCCCTCTCTACCCTGAACCCTGGAAGTGCAGCTGCCCAGTCTCTCCAGCTGCTCTTGCCTGATGTGCAGCCTGAGGCCACAGGGCTGCCCCTGGGTCAGATTGTTCCTACTTCCTCCCTGCAGGCAGCACCCTGTAGCTGGTGTCCAAGGAGGGCCACTCAGGCCTCCTTCCTGCTCGCCAGCATTTCTAGGGCCCTGTTCCAGTTGTGGCTTTTGATCCAGGGTTTCTCGAGCTGGGCACAACTGCCAGTGTGGACCACATAATTCTTTGTCGTGGGCTCTGTGCTGTGCTGTGCATTGCAGGGTGTTAACTACACATCTGACCTTGAGAGGCTAATAGGGCTTCTTAGTTGGGACAATTGAAGAAATCTTTGAGCCTCCATGAATTCCGTGGGGGGATAGTCACCTCTTGTTACAGAGCAGTGATGTGGTGGATGGAGAATGCACTTTTAATAAAGAATTAAATAGAATTTTTTAAAAAAATTCAGTATTCTACTTTTGCAGGCAAGAGGAGCCTTTTCTCTTTTTTTAAATTGTACTGTGAATTGAGGCCAGAGGTGCTTCTGTACTGAGCCAAATCTTTCACTCTTTTTTTTTTTTTTTTCTTTTTTTGGGATACAGGCTCTAGGCTCTTGCTAAGTTGCTAAGGCCTTGCAAAGTTGCTGAGGCTGGCTTGAACTTTGGTCCTTCTGCAGGAGTCTCCTGAGTCACTGGGATTAAAGGCATGTGCCACCATTTCTGGCTAACATGAGCCTTTTTTGACATAACTTTTATTTCAATTAGTATGTGTGTCATGGATCCCCTGGTGAATTTTTTAAAACTTTAATTTTGATATAGTCTCAGACTTGAGAAAATTTGCAAAAGAACACAAAGAACTCTGTACCCCAGCTGTTCAATGTGTCCTCTCTCCCTCCTCCCCACCTTCTTCTTTCTGTGTGACCCTCCCCAGCATGCTGGGTAGGGGCACAGGGCGCTCTTGACCACAACACCATGTTCTTTCTCTAAGATGCCAGTGCCTGATAGTGGACCCAGACCACTGAGGGACAGGGCTTTGCAACCACCCCAGGGCAGGTCTCTCATGCCATACAAGGGTAGAGTTTGTGACAATTCATGGATCACGTTTCCTTTTAGGAAGATTGCGCATTCATATTGGAGTTCCTGGATATTATGTGATTTTGCCTGCTTATTTTTCTTCCTTATGCACCATCATTTCATTGAGATCTTTTTGCTTTTAGCCCATACTTGGTTATGTTTGTGTTGGTTTTACTTATTTGTAATATTCATGAGTAGAAGAGAAAGCATGCTTCGCCAATTTTAGAAGTCATTTGTATTAATCTTTAAATATTTTCTTAGCCCTGATATTTACTAACTAGAAATTTTCTTTTTGTTTTTGTTAGAAGAATGCTCTGTCAATGATTCTAATCGTTTTGAATGTCAAACTATTGATTTTCTAAGCATATTGACGAAGTTCAGTATTTTTCTCTTTGGTATTGTTTCTTGTTTTTATGTTAAATCATGTTTTAATTCCTTCTTAATATCTGAGTGTGTTTAAACTAATTATTGTTATCTTAGAAATGGAAATTCTCCTCAATTCTAATTTGGCAGCATCTTGAGAATGGTGATATTTATTTATATTTCTGAGATAAGAAAATATGATGTATTTTCTGTATTATGTAAGTTTACGTAGACATTAGAAAAAAGTCTTAAAAATTTTTTCATTAATAATGTCATAATTAATTTGTTTATAAGTTTATATTTTTAATACCAAGGATTGAGCCCTAAAGCCCTCAACCACTGAGACATATCCCTAGCCCTTTTTATTTTTTTAAATTTGAGAAGGGGTTTTGCTAAGTTGCTAGGGATTTGGTAAGTTGCTAGGGATTCGCCAAATTGCTGAGGCTAGTGTTAAACTTGTGATACTTCTGCCTCAGCCTCCTAAGCTACTTGGATTAGAGGCATGCACAAACATGCCCAGCCTCATCCCATGTACTTTGATTATCCCACAGTGTTCCTCTAATCAATTAGAACTGTTCTACACTGTACAGTCAGAGCACGTGGACATATAGGGGACCAGGCAACATTGGGGTGAATTTCTGTAAGGTCATATCCACTAACAATCCTTGCTTCCGATGACTTTCTAGGGTCCCTAATCCCCACTGCTCCCTAGTGCCATTCAGAGACCCATGCCACCTCTTGGGGTGATCTTCCTGGCCCCTGGGGCCCGCCTTGGGGAGCCTGCTGATCTCCTTCTTCTCCTTCTGCAGAGCTGACCTGCTCTGAAGGGCCTCGGTGCTCTGACTCCACCTTCTCAGCTCCTCAGAATCCTTGTCCTCCGCAGCCTGGCCTCCTTCTCCTGCACTTGACCTCTCTCCCTCTCTACTATGCTCAGTGTTTAAAAATGCTAGAATGTGTCTTATATTTCCAAAATCTGCCCCCTGCAGTTCCCTCCTGCTTTTCAGTCCTTAAGAGCCAAACTGCAGTCGACTTTATAGATGGCCTTAGTGCTGCGGCGTCTCTGTGTTGGCATCTCCACGAGTGCATTTTCAAAAAGGAGGGACCAAATGGATGAACACTAATGTACAGTGTCTATCCCACGTCTTTCAGAATTATGGTTCTAATCAATGTTAGCATTTAAAAGTTATTTTCTCAGGGATTTTTGTAGAATTTTAACTCAAGATAAGTGTTAGGTCAAGATGTAGATAGAACACTGAGAAAGTAAAAACCTTTAAAGCGTCATGAGATACAGCAGATCCCAACGCCAGTCACTGTGTGTGTGTGTGTGTGTGTGCGCGCGCGCCTACATGCATGCACATACAGGCACAGGCACGTGTAGGCACAGGCATATGCACGTGTCCACTTGCACTTGGTGGGATGGTCCTACTCTGGGCCTGCCTAAGGGCAATTCATTTTGGGGCCCGCCACTGCATCCTGAGCCTGAACACAGTCTGATGATTGAGAGGGGAGAACTAAACCTGCCTGAATGTGAAGGCAGCACTTGCAACAGGCTTTGCTCTCTGCCAGCCCAGTAAGGTAGCCTCAGAGCTCCCCTCTTCACAGAGACCTGCGAAGCATGTGACATCCAGACGACCTCTGTCTGAGCTTCTCCACCCCTACTGAATACCTTGTCTTGGTCAGGGAAGCCTTTCCTGACATGCTGGGGTTACTCCCTGCCATCCCAGCAAAGTGTTAGCTAATTTACAAATTTTATTTCGGGCAGAGCGACAATCTTGCCCTTGAACATGCAAACCCATTTCATTTGTAGCTGCACTTTCCTGTTTTCATCCTCTTGTTGTGTCTTATGCAATCCTTTACACAGGGCAAAACTGACCACAGAGCAATTTGTCCCACCTTTCTTCATTTAGAAACAGTCTTTTGCCTTCAAGGAAGAAAAGTTGGGAGGAAGAACAGTGTTCTTGTATAGGACCTTGTCCTGGTGAGAGTTGCTCCACAGGTCCCAGATCCCAGAGTTACATCAAAGGCCATTTGAGACACCTCTTATACCAAGAGCACACATGAGTCAGGAGCCAGGGCCAGGGCCAGAATATAGGGACCTGGACAGCTGAGGTCTGGCCCTGGCCTACCTGTGTCTTGTGTGGAGTCCTCCAGGGTCTCCTATGGACCCCTCCTTTTCCATTAGGAAGCAGGAGAGATGTCTGCTCCTTGGAGAACGTGACCTTCCACCCAGCTCTCACCACAGCACTTGTGACCACTGCACTTGTGACTATTGTGAGTGCACCGTGAATCCACTGACTGGTCTGTCTCCAAGCACACTGCCACTCCCTGTGCACCCAGCAGAGGGGGTAGGAGGGAGCCGCTGGTGGGGATGGGCAGCAGGCCAGCAGAACACTGCTTTTGATTTCTGCACGTCCAGACCGGTCCCCGGACCTTCATAGCTGGGGCAGTGTTAGATCCTACTTGTCCCTCCGCTGGGCCACAGTTTACTCTCAGGGGTCTGTGATTGGAGGATTCAGGAGGTGGGGTAGGGCCGGACCAACAGATAAACACTGATCACAACAAGTCCCCACTTTTCTGCTCGCCAGAGGCTCTCAGAACTGAAGGCCATCCTGACAGAGGCCTGTCTGCTAAGTACACAGCACCATGCCTATGATACTGGGTTATTGGGACGTTCGTGGGGTAAGCAAAGGTCCTTTGGCAGGTGGGATGGGGATGAGGGACTAGGCTGTGCAGATCAGCTTGGGGTAGTGGGTTCTAGAACATTGATCCTCTTTAGGATTTTCTGGAGTCCCCGGCCTGTCCCTGACAGGAGGCCTGTGCTAGACTCTGTGTGTGTGTGTGTGTGTTTGTGTGTGTGTGCATGTGTGTGTGTGTGTGTGTGTGTGTGTGTCCCCACTGGCATGAGTGCTGGTGATAGGTGTAGGGTGGTAGGGAGAGGGCTCACCTGCAATTAATGAGTTCTTCTGTCTCTAACCTCTGCCATGACCATCTCTCCCAGCTTACTAACCCCATCCGCCTGCTCCTGGAATACACAGACTCAAACTATGAGGAGAAGAGATACACCATGGGGGACGGTAATGGCATCCTCCTGTTCAGACCCCTGCCCAGCTCCTCCTGCTGATTGGTGCAATGAGACCATGCCTGGCCACTCTGTGCTCAGGCCTACAACCCTCCTCCTGCTGGACCTAGGGCCTGATGCTTCCTGAATTTGAGGATACATCTTGGTCTGAAAAGGCATGATGTTGGCAGCAGTCCCAGATCCCTCTCCAAGAGCAACTGGGTTGGATTCCCCTTAAGGCTTGCCTGAACCTTTCGTAAGCCTCAGTAGTTTAGGATCCAACAGTAATTATGAGCATTGTCTTCTCTATACCCACCCAAATCTAGGAATGTGAGGCTTAGTGACTCAGATTTCACATTCACCTTCTCAGGGGTCTTATCCCTGATCCCTTGGGAGGATGCTGGGGAAGGGGGGTTGGACTCAGGGGAGGTTTGCTTTCACATCATCTTCTCCCCCACAGCTCCCAATTACGACAGAAGCCAGTGGCTGGATGAGAAATTCAAGCTGGGCCTGGACTTTCCCAATGTAGGTGGGGAGGATGGTGTGGTTGGGGAAAGTGAAGCCATCTTTGTCTCATCTCCTTGGTCCAGGGTAGAGTTTCTAGGGCCAGAGCTTCTCCTCAACTGACCTCATTGCTGTGTGTGTTACTCTTTGCCCCAACATCACCTCTGATGGATGGGTGTCTACACTGTCTTTGAGTGATGGTCTGTGTCCCAGATCATACACTTATTCCACAGTGTGTTTGTGTAGTGATTACCATGGGCCAGACACACTAATGCCAGGTCTCACATGTGCCCTAAATCAGGGAAGGGGGACTGGGATTAGGTGGCTCACCTGACCATCCCTGGTTGTCCATCCAGCTGCCCTACTTGATTGACGGGCCTCACAGGATCACCCAGAGCAACGCCATCCTGCGCTACATTGCCCGCAAGCACAACCTGTGTGAGTGGGGCTGGCTGCAGGGTGTGGGGGATGGTGGCCGTGTCCCTGGCTTGGCTGGGTGGGAGGCTGAAGGTGTGTCCCTCTTGTGTGGGCCATAGGTGGGGAGACAGAAGAGGAGATGATTCGTGTGGACATTTTGGAGAACCAGGCTATGGACACTCGTGTACAACTTGCTGTGATCTGCTACAGCCCTGACTTTGTGAGTCACAGTTCTGGAGCAGACAGGATTTAGGGGATTTAAACCCATGCTTTCACATCTCTATTGGTCCAGTTCAACATTTGGATTCCTTAGTGGTACTCCTTCTCCAAGCTTTCTTATCTTGCCAACAGACTGACTCTCATAACCTATGAAATCTTGTCATAGAAACACTGGTGGATCAGTTCTTACCACTCTTGGGGTACAGTCCAGACTCCAATATGACATCCAGTTTCTATACAGTAGAGTCAGGCATTCAGATTCTCTCCACCTTGACCTCTGCCATGGCCACTGTCTTCCACAGCTTCATACTACCTCCCTGATCCTGGAATACAGAGATTGAAAACTCAAGAAGTAATAGACGAGGGAATGTAATGCACTCTTCTCTTCAGACATGTTTCCCCCGTGTTTTGTCCTTGACACCAGCAGGTGTCAGAACCTTTCCCAATAAGCAGCTCAGAGTCATCCATCGAACTTTCCTTCTTTCTTGCAACATCAAACACTCCTTAACGTTATGCATGTTACTCAGATATGCATTTCATCCTTTAACCTCCTATTGGGTAGAACTTTGTTATATCTTCAGAGCTCTTTTAGTACTTTGCTTCTTCAAGTCCATAGCCTGCCATATACTCCTGAGTCTGACTCACGGGATATGTACTAGACCCACGAGTGGTGACAGTTTCAGGGACCATGTTGTGTTCCTGTCTGCTTTATATCACTCTGAGAGATCGGAATGCTACCAGATAGGAGTCTAAGCAGTGGTGTTGCAGGAATGAAAACCTCACCCTGACACAGGCTCAGGTGCATGGCAGGTGCTCAGCCCTGGCAGGTGGGCCATGCACACCACTGCTGATGCCAGCCCCTCAGGCAGGGAGCTCCTGTCTGAGGGTGGTGACAGCTGATTTCTGCCTCAGGAGAAAAAGAAGCCTGAGTTCTTGGAGACCCTGCCTGAGAAGATGAAGCTCTACTCACAGTTCCTGGGGAAGCGGCCCTGGTTTGCAGGGGACAAGGTAAAAGGGGAGGAGTCTGGAGGTGTCACTCTTTCCAGGGTAGAGATTTTCATGCCCACTCATCCTCAGCTTTCTGCAGATCACCTTTGTGGATTTCATCACTTATGATGTCCTGGACCAGCACCTTCTATTTGAACCCAAGTGCCTGGAGGCATTCCCAAACCTGAAGGACTTCATGTCCCGCTTTGAGGTGATGCCCTGTTCTTCCTCACCCTTCAATGCCTCTTTTCCTTCCTGTTTTCCACGAGACTTTCCATATCTCAGAGGTTACAAAAGGAACAACTAGCACGTTTTGAGGCCTGGATTTTTTCCAGGACCTGTGCTCAAAAGTTACGTCTACCTTGACTAATTTATTGACACAGCAACTTGCAAGGCTTTAGATAGAATTACCAGGCACATTGGACAGAGATGGAAACTGGGACTGTAGAGGGGAAGTCTTTTGCTCAAGGTCCCAGTTCCAGTGGAGGCTGTGCTGGGCTCTCTGTCAGCCTTGGCTCCTAAGGCCCTGGTGGGTGTCTGTCCTGCCTTCTGTCAGAAGGAGCAACCTCAGGCCCTCATGCAGCCTGGGTTTCACAGCCCAGGATACTGTGCAGGGGGAGAGCAAGGCAGGGTGTGTACAGCTGGAGGTGGGAGGCTGAGGTGAGGCTGGGGGACTGGCAGAGCAAGGCCCAGACAGTGTTGAGAGCTGCTCTGCAGCAGGCTTGGCTCCATCAGATGCCACCTGGGGAAGCACCAGTGCTGGGTGAGTACATGTGGGGGACTTTGGGGGTTTTTTCCTCAGTTGTTCCATCTGGGTATTCTATGCCCTCCTTTTCATCATTTCTTCCTCTTCATTATCTCGCATGTTCTATTTTAAATGGTGCCATACTCTCACTTTAACTCTTATTCTCTGGGCATTCTCCTTTGTATCTAATGCTATATCTGGAGAGTAGGACTGTAAAGATGACCCCATGCTGGGACCAAGTCCTGCAGGGAATGTCAAGCACCAGACTAGGAGATGCCCCTGGTGCTAGCTGGGTGCTAGGGAATGTGGTCTGGGCCTCACTCCACAGCTAATTAGGGTCACCCTGAGTCCACTTGTTTGTCATCAACAAAGCCTATTTTTTTTTTTTTTAGAGATTTTAAAGATTTGAGAATTTGAGGCATTAGTTCAACTGGTTTTTCATCCTGGGATCTGAGTTCCTCTCTCCTCCCACTTCAGCTGAGAATGTACTTTGCTTCCCAGCTGGTTCTCATTAGCTCTGGCTCTCTTCCTGGGAGTGGCCTTGGAGCTTGTGTAAGAGCTGGCACAACTGTGGGGTCAAAGAGTGGGGGCGGGGAGCAGAGGGCTACAGCCTGAGGCTGGCTGGGCCTGGCTTGTGTGCAGGCAGCCCTGACACTATGAATCCTTCAGATGTGATCTGGGTATTTTTCCTGGTAAGGTTGGTGCACAGCACACCTGAGTATCATTCAACCTGTTTTGCTGTGCAGGAGATGGGGTAGTTTGGGGCACAGTGAAAACAGGCTCAGGTATCAGCTGGAGAAGTTTGAGCTTTTCTGATCCAGGTGGTGAATGGTTACAGCTGGCCAGTCCTTTCTTCGTGGGTGTAAGCTAAAATAACCAAAAAAGTCTCGGCACCGTGATGAAAGTACAAATAACCCGGACAGGACCAGACTTCATGGTTCAGTTATGCCTTTCCTTTAGCAGCGGAGTTAGGCACTGGATGGCTCACTATCTGGGTAGAAAATGGCTCTGAAGACAGGGGAGGTATGGTTTATATAGGTTACATTGGGGGATGTCTTAGTCCTTGCAGACTTTAACCGCAGGTGGGCAAAATGTTGCAAACATCTGGAACTTGCTCCTTTTGGGCACAGTTTTTAATTAAACAGTGTTTTTAGAGGGCAGGATGGAAGGTTCCAGGCTCAAAGTCCAGTGCTCACCTGACCTCCAGGGGTCATTGTATTGCCACCGGGAAGATCAATGTGAAGTTTCACTGACATGTCACTGAGAAACGATTTATTTATCAGAAGGATCCAAGGTTCAGCCTCCCTCTCCCACCCTCCTCCGGAGTCACACACTGTCTTGGGGGGCGGTTATCAATGGATCCTCTAGCGTTCTTCATCCTGGATTTGCTGAGTCACTGGGTGACATCTGGGCTCTGCCAAGCTGCATAGGCTTGTTCTCAGCCCCTTTGTTCTGCTAGATCCTTCCTCCTTATCATTACCCAAATGCCAGGAGGCCTCAAGGTGAAAAAAGGAGAATGTTTGTGCGCATAGGGAGTGCCAGGGCCTCAGTGCGGAGGTTGTGGGGGAGGGAGGAGCGCAGCAAGAGCCCAGAGCCAAGCTGGGTTCAGCCCAACCCCACTCAGTAGCCCTGGGAGAATGAGGAAGTTGCTTTCCCTGTTTGCACCTCAGATCCTTGGTGGATTTTCCGTATCCACATTACAAACTCAAGTGCCTGTTCCTGGACTGGGGCTGCTGGAACCCAAAGAGGCAGCAGATCTCAAATCCTGCCTTTTCTTTCCCACTCCCAGGGACTGAAGAAGATATCTACCTACATGAAGTCCAGCCAATTCCTTCGCAGTCCTCTGTATTTAAAACTGGCCCAGTGGAGCAATAAATAGGACCCTGTCATTTGAAGAGGTGGGATCCATCAATGCATCTGCTGGCCCTGATGTTCCTGGCACCCCTAGCTTCAATCTTCTTCCTTTTCCCTTCCGGCTCCCCTTTCCTCTGCAAGCCCTTTTCAGAACCCTTTCTTCTGCCCAACTTCTCCCCCAGTAAATCCATTGTAAGCTACAGCTCCCCCTTTTCTTTAGGAAAGCCCCTCTTCCCCTTCCTCATTCCTGCCCTGAATCCAACCAGACAGTCCTCAGCTCTGCTTGGAGGAGCATGACTGACCCTGTGCTCCCCTGCACTGCCCCAGACTCCAGTATTACCTGGTGAGCTGGCTCTGGTTCCCAGCATGGCAGCTGCCCAGCCCTGTCTGACCCCAATAAAGCCTGGACCACACTTGCTCTGTGTCTGTGTCATTGCCTCTCACCCTCAGGGCTCACTGTGTGGCTGTGGTCTGTTGTCCACAGCAGGAACTGGGTGCATGGGGGTGTGGGGTGGGTGCTCTGTGTGGTCAGAAAGGGTATGAGGTCACTTAAGGTTGTCGCTGTCCCCTGTCCATGTCCCTGTGGTCCTCACCATGGGATTCCTATAGAAGGGTGCTCCTTCCATGCCAGGGTTCCTCATCCATGTGGCAGGGTGCAAGGCTCCATAGGCCATGTGCAGCTAGGTGTCATGGTTCAGAGAGGTGCTGGGCTGATGGGAAGGGGCCGAGGAGCCCACAGGTGACCACATTCTGATCCTTCTCCTGGAAGCATTCCTGGTCTGGACAGCCCTCCTCTGTGTTCCCAGGACGTTCTCCATGAACACACCCCACTGTGTTGTAGTTGGTGTTGTGGCTGTTGTCACCCCACTCAGTCACAAGCTCATTGAGGCGAGGGCGCAGGGCTTGTTGGACTTTTTAATCTCTGATATGTCTGGTAGTGTCTGGTATATGGTCAATGCTCAGGAAATTTGGAAATTGGAAAAAATTATCTCTGAGGAAGCCTTGGCCTGCCTGCGTAGCCAGTACTGGGATTTACAGCTCTGCAGGTATTATAGTATGAGCCAGTAGCTCTCTCCCACTTCAGCACTGAAGACGTTCTAGCTGTCCTTGGAACAATGTGACCTGAGATGCGCAGGCCTAGTTTCCTGGGTCATGAAGCAGCAAGCATGTGGTCAGACCATACATAATTACTAGGTAGAGCAGCATCCCACGGAACTTTAATAACTCAGGTGACTGCAGCAGATAGAAAACCAAGAGCCAATTCAAACATGGGCAAAGGACTCAAATAGATGTTTCTCCAGAGAAGACACACAAATGCCAATAAATACGTGAAATATTGTTCAATTTTGCGAATCATTGGAGAAATGTAAGTCAAAACTACAATGATCCTCTCCCTTACACACATTAGGATGACGACGACAGCCATAAGTTTGGTAATTTTGCAGAGTGATTGGAAAACTTTTTCCCTTTTGGAGGGAAAGTAAAATGGCATAGCTACTGTAGAAATCAATACGATGGTACCTCAAAAAAAATAAATAAAAATAAAAAATAGAAGCACTCTGTAATGTACCAATTCCGTTTCTGGGTACATACTCCAAAGAAGTCAAAGCAACTTTTCAAATACATATTTCCAAATATGTATTAGTATACCCATATCTATAGTGGCATTATTTATAACAGTAAAATATGGATGCAAACCATGAGTCTACCTACCAATGAATGGATAAACAAAATATGATCTTTAAATACAAAGGGATATTATTCAGTATTGAAAGAAAATTTGACACATGATAAAATATGGATAAACCTTGAGTGCATTATGCTAATTGAAATGAAGCAGTCACAAACATTCCAAACCTTCATGATTCCACTTCTTTGAGGGAGGCAGGATAGTCACAGTCTGGGATATGGAAAGTAAAATGGTGGTTTCCAGGGGCTAGGGAGAGAAGGGAATGGGGAGCTATTGTTTAGTGGGTAAAACTTCCATTTTCACAAGTCGAAAAGAGTTTGGGATATGGGTGGTGGTGATGGGTGCACAATGTTAGGAATGTACATAATAATTACTGAACCGTTCAAATGGGTAAAATGCTAAATTTACACTATGACTTATAAATACAATGAATGAATAATGAGACAAAGCAGACAACAACACGTGGCTGTTCTTTCCTGATCCCTGATCTAGAAGCTCAAATTAAAAGAACAAGATAAGCCAGGTGTGGTGGTGCTCATCTATAATCCCAAGTACTCAGAAGGCTGAGGCAGGAGGATTGAAAGTTTAAGGCCAGCTTCAATAACTTAGTGAGACCCCACTCTTAAAATAATTTTTTTAGAAAGGTTTGGGGGTGTAGATCAGTGGTAGAGTATCCCTGGGTTCAATCTCCAGTATCAGGAAAAACAAACAAAAACAAAAACTATATTAATCTGCTTATTAGATTTGAAATTTTATTTTACATTTTAAGTCACTTGCTCAAGGTCCCAGTGCCAGTGGAGGCTGTGCTGGGCTCCCTGTTAGCCCCTGGCTTCTAAGGGCCCCTCCCTGATTTCTGTTTAAAGGAAAAGCCATACCTGGTCTGGATCAGGCTTCGCTCAATCGGGTGCTCCACGGGGACACACCGAGACCCTGGGCCGTGAATGGGGCTGAAAGTGAATTATGTGGGCCCCTGAGGGAGGATTTTTTTTATACAGGGGTGTTCCACAGTGGGACAACCTTCACTCTTCCTCTTTTCCTCCTTCCCCTCAATACCTTCAGCTTTATATCTGTGACATGGGGTCATACACGTATTTTCACGCACATTCACTGATCTTCTCTGTATAAGGTTAGCTAGTCAGGCTCAGTGGGACATGTAAAGATGCCCCTATCCTAGGACTGAGTGCAGCAGGAAATAGCAGACACCTAACTACAAGGTGCCTGTGGTACACCTGGGTGCTGGGGATCACAGCCTGCAAGCTCACCTCACTGTCAATCACAAGTCACCCCAAGCCTACTTGTTTTGCTTTTAATATATATATATATTTATTTATTTTAGTTGTCAATGAACCTTTATTTTATTTATTTATATGTGGTGCTGAGAATCCAACCCAGTGCCTCACACATGCTAGGTAAGCCCTCTACCACTGAGCTACATAACCCCAGCCCAAAGTCCACTTTTTTGTCACCAACAAACTTTTAGTAGAGATATGAGGATCTGAGGGGACAGTAATTCAGCCTGGGATCTGTTTTCCTTTCCCACTCCCTATCTGAGGATCTGCTTTCTCAGCTAGTTCTCCTCAGCTCTGGATCTGTTCCAGGCTGAGTGGCCTTGGGGATTGTGTAAGGGCTGGCAGGACCGTGGGGGTGAGGCAGGGAGGGGTGGGGTAGAAGAGAGGGGAGGGCTGCAGCCTGAGGCCTCTGACCCCTCTGAAATGATCTGGCACTCACTTTCCTGGGGGGTGGGTAGAAGACACAGGATACCACAGAAGGTCATATGGCCTGGTCTGTAGCAGGGCTGGAGATGAGGTTAGGTTGGGGTACAGTGACACTGGTTTCACTCAGTCTGAATTTTCTGTTCTGCTTCAGGGGAATAATTAAAGGTGGCTTGGCCTTTCAAGTTTGTTCACCGCCCCTGTCTAATTTCACCCAGGATTTGCTGAGTCACTGGGTGAGACCTGGGCTCTCTTGTAAGTTGCACAGCTATATTCTGAGCCCCTTCATCCTGCTAGAGCCATCTTCTTGTTTTAAACCAGACATACCAGAAGCATCCCCATGAAAAAGGAGAAGGTTTGTGCAGACGGAGAGGGACAGGGTTCCCTACAGAGAGGACCAGGGGAAAGTGCGGCAGAGAACTCAGAACTGGAGAGACAGAGCCAGGTTCCATCCAGCTCGTCCAACTCACTGTGAGCTGTGTGGGAAGGGAAAGTGAGGACCGAGGGACAGGTAAGCGAGAAATGAAAGACGGGGACCAGGCAGAGATACACACGAGAGACAAATGAAGGCCATCTCTCTGTAGGAGAGAGAGGCAACACAGGCCTGAGTTCTGGGACTTTTATGGGGGAGACTCAGGAACCAGAGCCCAGAGGGTCCTAATGTGCAGTGAAGGGTCGGGTTGGTATGAGGGAGTGGTGAGCCTTACTCAGAAACGCCCACGGGCCAGAAAGCAAAACTTTTTCCTTAAAATGGCGGCTGTCACTTAAGATGGCCGTCCAGATGCTAAGCAAGGACCTTAGAGTGTGAGCATGAGGAAGTTCCTTAACCTCTCTGCCCTTCGGCTTCCCTGTTGATAAATGCTGAATATAGAACTTAATCTTGCAGGATTGCTGAGTGGATTTTCTAAACCTACATTGTAATTTCTAGTGGGTATAAAACACCTTGCATAGGGTCCATTCACGGGAAATTGAAGGGTGTCCTTCCAGACCCTAGAAACTGGGGTGACTGTGCGCTGCTCAGCACTGGAGCTCTCCTGGCAGGGCTGCTCCTGCACTGGGGCTGCTCCAGCCCAGTGGGACAGCAGCCCTGAGCTCCTGCTTCCTCTCGCCACTCACAGGGCCTGAAGAATACATGAAGTCCAGCCGCTTCCTCCCAACACCTGTGTTCACAGAGATGGCCACAGGTAGGGCCTAGGGGAGGGCAGGAGCAGGGTGTGAGGAGCCTGTCTCCTTCCTGCCACCCAGGTCCTGAGGAGCAGCCAGACCCCCGCACCTTCTCGTTCCTTCCCCTTCTTTTTATTCCCTTCTCACGCCCGAGGCCTTATCAGCCCCCTTTTCTCCCACCAAACCCAGTCCCATTCAGGACCTTTAAACCTCAGCTCCTCATTTTCCCCATCCTAACCTTTCAGTGTCCTGAATTAAACCAACCCAAAGTCCAGCGGCTGTGCCAGTTTTGACTGTTCCCTCCCTCTGGAGCTAGGCCCTGTGCTGCCCAGTGTTACCCACTATTGCCCGCTGCTCACCCTGGTCCCCAGTAAGGACCCTGCAGTAGCCCTGGCCTGCTGCCCATCAAGCCTGAACCCCACTTGTTCTTCACTTGTCCTGTTGCCTCTGGCTCCCTGCACTCACAGCCTTTCACTGCTACTTCTAAGGGACTGACTCTGACCCGGGCACTGGTTCATGGGGATTCTGGTGGGGGTCAGAAGGAATTTTGAGACTTCCTGGTCCCATTTTTGACAGTGGCCCAGGAGACTGACTGTCTAGAAAATGGAGGAGTCCTTTCTGTCAGGAATCTCCCTTCCTCCTGAGCATCCCAGAGCCTTCCCAAGGGGAAGCAGGCCTGTGTGTGTGAGTGACCATGGACCAGGGTAGTGGAGTCCCCAGCTGGGACAGCCAGGACGCTTCCTGCCTTCCTGTTTTGCGGTACCCCATCTGTGTACAGATGGACAGTTGTATGCCAACAGCTATACAAAGAGGCATGGCCAAAGTTGTGAGCCACTATAAGTTCCCACCACCCAACCTAACAAAAGGCCAGAGCTTAATCATTTTGGTGGATTTTGGTCCCTAGTTAATCTCTCAGGATCCTGGCTCTACTTAATTTTCTAGATGTCTTCAAGGTGTCCTCTCATGGCTTCCTACACAACTGGAAAGGAGACCTTCTTTCTTGGTCAATCCTTCACCTCCTTGGGCCCTGGTGAAAACTGTAAATGTCTTATCCTGGTACCGGTGTCGTTAATTTTCTCTGAATGAGTATAGACCAGTAGGGTGGACCTTGAGTCTTTGGATGAACTTACTGACTCCTTCTGTAATAAGCACATCTGATGAGAAGGGCAATGACTCACTGGAGTCTCTGTGTAGATGGTCTGCTTTGATCCTTCACTCCGTCTCCTTTATCCTGAGGTCTCTAAATCTCTAAGCGATGGCACATGTTTGTAATCCCAGAACTAGGGAGGCTGAGGCAGGATGATTGCAAGGTCAAAGCCAGCTTTTTTCAGCAATTTAGTGGGGTCCTGGGTAACTTAGCAAGACCCTGTTTCAAAATCAAAATTTAAAAAAAAATGGCTCAGTGTTTAATGCCCCTGGGTTTAACCCCCAGTATCATGGGGATCTACAGGCTGACATTATACTACTTTACCCTCTTTCCCAAACATTCCTAGAAGAGGCTTATTCTCTCAGATTCCTTAATCACCATTCCTTTATCTGCATCCCATCCTCCTGAAATAATGTTAATTTCACTATAGAGGGAACTTACGAGGAAACTTCAAAAGAAGTTTCTAGTCACTCAGCAATTTCCATCCATGGTACCAGAATGAGTTGTTATACTTTGTATGTAGGTGTGTTTGTCAGCTTTCCATTACTATAGCAAAATACCTGAGATAATGAACTTATGAAGACAAAAGGTTCATTTTGGCTCATGGTCTTAGAGCCACAGCAAGTTCCTACCCACTACCTTAAAAAAGGCTGAAGCTTAATTATTTTGGTGGATTTTGGTTCATAGCCAATCTGCCTGCCTCAATCTCTAGGGTATATCTCATTTTTTCTTGTGTTTTCCTCACCTTGAAATAAAAAAAGCTCCCCTAATTGCTGCCTTTGCCTCATTATATACTTATATATCTGCACCAGGGTAATTATTTAATCTTACAGATAAACACAAGGATCAAGAAACAAAATATGGCCCTACAATTGACCCTCAATCTCCAATAACAAAAATTTCTAATAATTATCAGGGTTTAAAACAGATTATCCAGAAAGACATGCTGGTATTGTAGGTCAAATATTCAGGCAAAGCCAAGCTAGAAGAAAACATTGCAAATCAACAAGATTGCTTATCCAAAAACTATATATTCAGAAATACATACATTAAACATGGGTCGCTGGGTGCAGTGGTGCATGCCTGTAATCCCAGTGGCTCGGAGGCTGAGGAAGGAAGATCTCAGGTTCAAAGCCAGCCTCAGCAATGGCGAGGTGCTAAGCAACTCAGTGATACCCTGTCTTTAAATAAACTACAAAATAGGGCTGGGGATATATGATTCAGTGATTGAGTGCCCCTGAGTTCAATCCCTGGTACCCATCCCCCAATAAAAATAAAAAAATATGGGTCAAGCCCTGTACATGCATGGCCCATAATTGTACATCTAAATGGCCAATAAGCACATGAAAACATGATAAAGAGCATTAGACAGCAGAGTGGTTATAAATTCCATAAGATCCTAGTATATGTCTACTACAATAGTTGATATTACTAGAACCAACAGTAGTTGGTGAATTTATGGAGTAAGTGGAACTCTCACTCATTGGTCTCATACATTGGGCAACCACTTTGGAATGCTAGCAATATCAAGCAGAGCTAAACATGCAAGAGCCTGTAGTCCCGAATCCCCACCCAACCAGAATGAGTACTGACGTCTTCCTAGAGTCACGTGCAATGAGGTTGAACAGTTTTATTTTAAACAGCCAATAACTTACAGCCACACAAATTCCACCAACAGAAGGACAAAAAATGTGTTTTGTTAACATAATTCCATAATTCATATAACATAATACTATAATGCAACAAAAATCATGTGCTAATGCTACCTACGACAATATGAATAAGCCTGGCAGACATGAAGTTACATGAAGTAAAAGAACAAAGACGTAAGTGCATACTGTATCATTCCATGTTCATGAAAATAACTCCATGGTGATAGTAAGTGCATGATAGAGGGTGGAAAATTCCTACTGAAGGGACCTGTAGGGTGCAGGTAATGTATACTTTACGTGATTACCCAAAATTCACAAATGCCAAAATCCATGTCTTTTTTTTTTTTTTTTAAATATTTTTTAGACATTGATGGGCCTTTATTTTGTTCATTTATTTATATGTGGTGCTGAGAATCAAACCCACTGCCTCACACATGCTAGGCAAGTGCTCTACCACTGAGCTACAGCCCCAGCTCCAAAACCCATGTCTTTATTATCTACTTTCCCCACTTAGGATGCCAATAGCAGGGGGTACATGTTTTGGTTTCTGTTTGTTCCCTGGGGTTATAGGTATCTATATCATATCTACAAGAGCCCCCGATACTATTAGTGTGTGCTCAATGAATAATTATTAAGCAAAATATTTTCTATCTTTTGTGATAGACCTCCAAATTCTCTTGATTTTTCTTGATGCCTATGTTTTAAGTGGGTGAGATTGTCATGTATAATACATTCTCAGGCTCTGCTCCTCTTCTCGTTCACATTTCACTTAAAAATCTGCACTTATTGGCAGTCCACATGTGTGCATACACCTCATAATGAATGGATCTCTGGCATTTTTCTGTAGGTATAGTTTGCATAGTTGTCTCATGCTATTGGACAAGTGGATTTTTCTGATTTTGGCCTATGTTGTATATAATACTCTGTCTTTAAACCAATTTCTTCTTCTAATTTTGGTTTTTTTACCAGGCATGATCCCCAAAGCAGACACTATGAGGAAAGGATAACATGGTTGATATTATTATAACAGATGATTTGAATGCTCTCCGGGGAGCATAGACTTATTTAAGGTGCCATGAAGAACGCTATGGATCTGATTCTGCATCACCTGAGACACTTAGGGGTCTAATATTTTTTCCTACAGTACTTTTATTGGTTTAAAATAATACCATGAAGTGTGTTACCTTGACCCTTTGTTAATTATTGTTATTATTTTGGGGGGGATACTGGGGATTGAACCCAGGGGCACTCGACTGCTGAGCCACATCCCCAGCCCTATTTTGTAGTTTATTTATAGACAGGGTCTCACTGAGTTGCTTAGTGCCTCGCTTTTGCTGATGCTGGCTTTGAACTTGCAATCCTCCTGCCTCAGTCTCCTGAGCCGCTGGGATTACAGGTGTGTGCCACTGCACCTGGCTTGGATGTTCTCTTCACTGAGAAATGATGAATACTTGAGGTGATGGATATGCTAAATACCCTGATTTGATTATTACATAACATTTTTATGTATCAAAACATCACATTATGCCCCATAATATGCACAATTATTATGTGTCAATTGCAAATAAAACTTTAAGAAAATAACATGTAAACTTTAAAATGTGAAAAAATAGAATAAAGCAATTTCAGGATGCAATTCTTTGTAGTTAAAGCAAGTCTTGTGTGATGAAGCTTTTATTTCAACTAATAATATATTTATGTGTATCGTGGATCATGTGATGCATGTATTTTTTAACTTTCTATTTTGATACAGTATCAGACTTTGAGAAAATTTGCAAAAAAGAGCACAAAGAACTCTATGTACCCCAGCTGTTCACTGTGTCCCCTCTCCCTCCTCCACACCCTCCTCTCTCTGTCTGACCCTCCCCAGCATACTGGTCAGGAGCACAGGGCACTCTTGACCACAACACCATGCTAAGATACCAGCACCTGATAGTGGACCCAGACCCATAACCCCTTACGCCCCACCGCCCTTTCTTCCCAGGGCAGGTCTCTCATGCCATAGAGGGGTGGAGTTTATGACAATTCATGTCACACCTTCTTCTTTGGAAAGCTTTGAAAATTCACGCCACAAATTCCTGAAGAACAAGTGTAATTTTGTGGTATCATTTTTCTTTATGGTGCATTATGACTCTATTCAGATCTTCATTTCTTTTTACAAATTTTAACATGCTTGAGTTTGTTCTACTTAGCTGTAAGATGAATATGTTGCTGAGAAAAAAAAAGCTTCCCTAACTTGAGAAATTATTTCTGTTGATTTTTTCTTCATCCTATTATTAACTAATTTTCTAACCTTAAACATTGTTGCTAACTTTCTAAAATCCCTAAATTGCCTTATTCTTGGCATCTCAGACATGTAGGGATTTTTTTTTCCCTTAATTCCAATTTGGCAATATCTTATAAACGGTGATTTTTATTTTCTTCTTTTCAGATTTAAGAGCATGTTCTTTCTATTCTGGATGTTCTAAGTTTACCTAGATGATATTTAACAGATTTAATTTCTTAAAAAATTTGTCTGTTGATCTCTTATTTTTTTTTATTGGTTGTTCAAAACATTACAAAGCTCATGACATATCATCTTTCATACATTTGACTCAAGTGGGTTATAAACTCCCATTTTTACCCCAAATACAAATTGCAGAATCACATCGGTTACACATTCACATTTTTCCATAATGGCATATTAGTGACTGTTGTATTCTGCTACCTTTCCTATCCCCTACTATCCCCCCTCCCCTCCCCTCCCATCTTCCCTCTCTACCTCATCTGCTGTTGTTCAATTCTCTCCCTTGTTCCCCCCCTTTCCCCTCACAACCTCTTATATGTAATTTTGTGTAACATTGAGGGTCTCCTACCATTTCCATATGATTTCCCTTCTCTCTCCCTTTCTCTCCCTCCACTCGTCTCTGTTTAATGTTAATCTTTTCCTCATGCTCTTCCTCCCTGTTCTGTTCTTAGTTGCTCTGTTGATCTCTTCTTTCCTCACTTCCTTCCTTCGTTTCTTCTTTCTTTTTTCTTTCTCTCTTCCTTCCTCCCTCTCTCTCTCTTTCTTTCCTCTTCCTTTTTTCCCCCCTAGGATTGGGAGATTGAATCCAGGGTGCTTTTCCACGGAGTTGCATCCCCAGAGTCTCACAAAGTTGCTGAGGTTAGCCTGAATTTGTGATCTTCTGCCTCAGACTCCGGAATCACTGGGATTACAGGCATGTGCCACTAGATCCAGTTGTTGATATTTATTTCTACTAAAAAATTATTTAGTACTTAATTTTATGTTGAATATCTGTGAATTTTCCATGAGGGTGACTGCATGTCACCCACAGACCTGGAAGGAGTTTTGAAATCTAGTCCAGAAGTCACTTTGTAGGGGTTTGGCTAAATTTCATCCCACATATTTTGATTATCCCAGTGTGTTCCTCTAAACATTTAGAATTGGTCCACACAATACCATCAGAGCACGTAGATGTTCAGTGGAAAAAGCAACATTGGGGTGGGACTTTCTGAGAGGTCAGGTAGGCACAATCCCTTGTTTCAGACCACTTTCAAGTATCCTAATCCCCACAGCTCCCTGGTGCCTTTCAGAGACCCAAGTCACCCTTTTGGATGATCCTCCTCCTGGGCCCTGGGGCTCACCTTGGAGAACTGCTGGTCTCCTTCTTTCCCTCCTTCTATAGAGCTTCCTCCTCTGAAGGGGCCCCTGCGTTCTGGCCCCACCTTCCCAGCTGCGCAGAGTCCTTGTCCTGGGCAGCATGACCTCCTCCTGCACTTGACCTCTTTCCCTCTCCACTGTGCTCACTAAGTATGTGCCATATTTCCAAAATCCTCCCAGGTAATATCCACTGAGTTTTGGTCCTTAATAGCTAAACTGCATTCACATGGACTGTCTTCTACCACAAACGTTTTTTCCGGTGGATAGAGACCAGATAGTTGAACATCAGTGTATAACATCTGTCCTGTGTCTTTCAAAATCATGATTCTAATTCATGTTAATCATTTAGTTTACTCATTTATCATTCTGGTTAATGGTTTTTCAAACAATCATTTCCACAGTGGGATTTAGAAATATTTTCTTTTGAAACGGAAGATGTGTAAAACCCAAAGCCAGAAACAGTTAATGTACTAGAACTGTAACAATCAGGGCCCCAGTACACGGTCCTGTAGCCTTTAGGGTAATTCACTTTGAGGCCAGAGGTTGCTTCTTGAGATCCGAGCTGGGAGGTTTGGTCCTGTTTGAATGGGAGATCTCTAACAGTGACTGCACTCTGCTAACCCCAGAGACATGATCTCTGAATAGACACCTTGGTCGAGACGTGTAGACCTCTTGATTTTTAGGAATTACTGTGGACGAAGAGGAGCATTAATCTCTCAGGTTGAATGATTCCATTTTGACGTGACCTGGCAGGCTGAGTCTTCAGAGCCAGAAGGGTTTTCGCCCAGGAGCCAAGACTGAGTAATGTGAGGAGAGGAAGGAGGAACAACGACCTTGCTCTGTCACCAACGGACCTGTCTTTAAGTGCGCAGCCACTCCTGCACACCCAGCAGAGTGGGGCGGGAAGCCGCTGACGCGGACGGGGACTGGAGAAGGCGAGCCTTGCTCCTCCCTCCGAGGGTCCAGGCTCGCCCTCGGGCTGGAGGGAATCCGGGGCGGGGCGGGGCTGGGCGGGCCACAGACCCAACCCAAACCAGGCTCCACCCCTCTGTGCCGCCGCCTCAGACTGAAGTTGGAGGCCAGCCTGGCAGAGGTTTTTCACTCAGCTTAGCCCACCATGCCTATGACACTTGGATACTGGGACATCCGCGGGGTGAGCTAGGGGACGGCATGGCAGGTGGGATGGGGATGTGGGACTGGGACCTGAGGAGTGGCTGGGGGCTTGGTTCTAGATGATGGGTCCTCTTCAGTGCTTACTGGAGCTCTCTGATTGTTCAGGAGAGTTTTGCCAGTGTGTGTGTGTGTGTGTGTGTGTGTGTGTGTGTGTGTGTGTGTGTGTGTAGGATAAGTGTAGAGGGTGAGTGGTGTCCCCTTGGAGGAATTGAAGTCACACAATCAGGGTCCCTCCATCTCTGACCTCTGCCATGGCCATCTCCCCCAGCTGGCTCACCCCATCTGCCTGCTCCTGGAATACACAGACTCAAGCTATGAGGAGAAGAGATACACCATGGGGGACGGTAATGTCACCCTCCTGTTCAAACACCAGCCTGCCTCTTGTTGGTTGTTGCCTAGCACTCATGCCCAGACCATCTGTTGCTCGGGTCTGCAGGCCTGCTGCACCTAAAGCCTGGCCCTCCCAGAAACCTCTTTGACAGTATATTTTGGCCTTTCAATGCAAGATCTGAGAGGGGATTGCTGTGGCCTTCTGTATCTGTAATTAGAATGGGTTCCCCTTAGCCCCTGCCTAAACCCTTTTTAAGCCTCACTCATGTAGGGTCCACAGCCCTTATAAACATTCTTTACTCCTGTAACCTTGGAATATGAGGCTGAGAGACTCAGATTCCAGATCCACTCTTTCAGGGTTCTTACCTCTGATTCTTTGGGAGGGAGCTGGGGAACAAGGGCTGGACTCAGTGGGGTTTGTTTCACATCATCTTCTCCACAGCTCCCGACTATGACAAAAGCCAGTGGCTGAGTGAGAAATTCAAGCTGAGCCTGGACTTTCCCAATGTAGGTGTGGAGGATGGGGTGGTTGGGGAAGTGATTGAATCCCTACCTCATCTCCTTGCCCTGCTTAGTTGTGAGGTGTCTACACTGTCTTTCTATGGCAGCTGTGTCCCAGCTCATTCATTCATTCTATGGTATGCTGATGTAGTGTTTACCATGGGCCAGACACATCAAGTGCCAGGTCTCAGGTGGGGGACTGGGAAATGGTTGTTCCACCTGACCTTCCCTGGTTGTCCATTCAGCTGCCCTACTTGATTGACGGGCCTCACAGGATCACCCAGAGCAACGCCATCCTGCGCTACCTTGCCCGCAAGCACAACCTGTGTGAGTGGGGCTGGCTGCAGGGTGTGGGGGATGGTGGCCATGTCTCTTGCTTGGCTGGGGTGGGAGGCTGAGGGTGTATCTCTGTTGCGTGGACTGCAGGTGGGGAGACAGAAGAGGAGAAGATTCGTGTGGACATTTTGGAGAACCAGGCTATGGACTCTCGCATGCAGTTTGGCAGGCTTTGCTACAACCCTGACTTTGTAGGTCTCCCTATGGTGCTGGGTGAGGCAGGGCCCAAATTCTTGCATTCCCATCAACACTACTCCTACATGTCTTACCCACAAAAGGTGGTTTGTACATCACTGGTGACAGTCGTAGGGCCAGTGTTCCACTGCTCTTTGACTTCCCATCCCCTCTAACAGATGGGGTCTGGTACCAGCGGGAGTTTAACAAATGGTGGTGCAGTGAATGGAAGCTGGACCCTGACCCAGACTTGGGGAAGATGGAGACTCAGCCCTGGTGGCTGGGGCTATGCACACCACTGGTGATGCCGGCCTCTCTGCCAAGGAGCTTGTGTCTGAGGGTGGTGACCACTGATTTCTGTCTCAGGAAAAACTGAAACCTGAGTTCTTAGAAGGCCTCCCTGAGAAGATGAAGCTTTACTCACAGTTCCTGGGGAAGCACCCATGGTTTGCAGGGGAGAAGGTAAAGAGGGAGGGAGATGGGGAGGAAAAGTGTCCTTCTTCCCAGGTTGTGGAGCTTCCAGTCCACTCATTCTTGGCTTTCTGCAGATCACCTTTGTGGATTTCATCGCTTATGATGTCCTTGACCAGCACCGTCTGTTTGAACCCAAGTGCCTTGATGCATTCCCAAACCTGAAGGACTTCATGTCCCGCTTTGAGGTGATGCCCCTGCTCCTCCTCATTCTTGAATGTCCTTTTTTCCCTTCTCCCTTTATGATGCTTTCCTAGTCCTGAAGGTGAAGGAAGAGTAACCAGCATTTATTGAGCACTGTCTTTATATGCCAGGACCTGCACTCACATCTTGTATTTATGGCGTCAAAGTTATCTTTACAATATTCCTACAAGGCTGATGGAATTATGAGTCCCACTGGGTAGACATGGAAACTGAGACTGTAGAGGATAAGCCATTTGCTCAGGGTCCCAGTGCCACTGAAGGCCCTGGTGGGTGGCTGTCCCTGCCTTCTGTCAGAAGGAGCAGCCTGGGTTTCACAGTCCAGGATGCTGTGCAGGAGGAGAGCAAGGCAGGGTGTGTGCAGCTGGAGGTGGGAGGCTGAGGTGAGGCTGGGGGACTGGCAGAGCAAGGCCCAGACAGTGTTGAGAGCTGCTCTGCAGCAGGCTTGGCTCCATCAGATGCCACCCAGGGAAGCACTAGGACCCCAGGGTGGTGACTGGTGCTTATGAGTACACATGTGGGGATCCTTGGGGACTTTATTATGGCTCTTTGGATGGTTGGGATCTTGCTTTCAGCCAGCATCCTCTCTCCTCTTGAGTATCTCAAGCGTTCTGTGTGTGAGCTGGGGTCGTACACTGATTTTCACTCCTATTCAGTGTCTCCTCCACACGAGCTTCGGTGTCAGGCCCAGTGGACAGGTATGGAGGCCTCATCCTGGGACCAAGTGCAGCAGAGATTGGCAGGCACCTGACTAAGAGTTGCCAGTGGTGCCACTTGGGTGCTGAGGATCACAGCCTGCCCTCCCCTCACAGCCAATCATGGGTCACCCCAGGTCCACTTGTTTGTCACTAACAACCTGCTTTAGTAGAGATTTGGGAATCTGAGGTGCTATTGCCACAGTTATTTCAGCCTGAGATTTTTTTTTCTTTCCTATTCCCCATCTAATGATGTGTTTTTGTATCTAGTTCTTTTAGCTCTGCATCTATCGGAGTGAATAGCTTCAGGGATTGTGCAAGGGCTGGCAGGACTGTTGGGGTGGGGTAGGGTGGTCTGGGGTAGAGGACAGGAGAGGGCCGAAACCTGAGGACTGCTAGCTTTTTCCTGTGGAGATAGCCCAGGATCTTGAATCCATTCACATTTTGTGGGCACTGAATCCTGAAAAGATAGTGCACAGCACACCTAAATGTCATTCAACCCAGTCTCCTCTAGCAGGGACAAAGATGAGGTAGGTAGGCACATGGTGAATTGGGGCTCAGTCAGGTACCAGGTTTCAGAGTTTGGGGTTTTTGCTCTGGTTGAATGATAAAAGCTGATCAGCACTTCTCTTGGTGGTTCACCTCTCCTTGTTTACGTATACCCAGGATTTGCTGAGTCACTGGGTCACTTTTCTGTCTATTAAACTGTACAGGCATGTTGCCAACCCCTTTGTTCTACTAGATTTGGGGCAAATAGAGGCAAGAAGGAGCCTGGCTGTGCAAGATTTGTGCAGACAAAGAGTGTCAGGGCCTCCTGTGAAAAGGGGAAAAGAGATTGTATCAGAGAGGCCACAGAATTAGAGAGACAGGGCCAGGCTCCATCCAGCCCTTTCCCATGTACCAGCTCTGTGAGCATGAGGAAGTCCCTTAACTTCTCTGTACCTTGGATTCCTTCCAGATAAATTCTGCACAACTAATCTTGTGGGATCATTGAGTGTAATTGAGTATAACTTCCAATGAAATAAAACCCTCATCACCGCATTCAGTGTCCCCTAAGTCCCAGGAAATTGGTTTCCTTCCAGAGCTCAAACCTGAGCCAACTGTTCTGTGCTCAGCCCTTGAACCCTCCTGGCAAGCCTGCTCCTGGAATGGGGCAGCAGCCCTGAGCTCCTGCTTTCTCTCTCCCATTCACAGGGCCTGAGGAAGATCTCTGACTACATGAAGTCTAGCCGCTTCCTCTCCAGGCCTATTTTTGCAAAGATGGCCCATTGGTATAAAAAACAGTAAACTGTCATGCCAAGGTTAAATGGGGATCCAAGGTTGCCCCTGCTGTTCTGGGTCCTGGGGCACAACTAACTCTCAGCACCCTGGCATCTGTCTTCTCATTCCCTTCTTCTTCTTTCCACAACCTTCTCCTCTGCAAGGCCTCATTGCCTTCCTTTTCTCCTAATCAACCCCTTGTCTAGGTAAATCCACTGTAAGTTACAGCTCCCCTTCCTTATCCCTATCCTAAATCCAACCAGACAGTCCTCAGCTCTGCTTGGAGGAGCATGACTGAGTCCATGCTCCCCTGCACTGCCCCAAACTCCAGTACTACCTGGTGAGCTGGCTCTGGTCCCCAGCATGGCAGCTGCCCAGCCCTGTCTGACCCCAATAAAGTCTGGACCACACTTGCTCTGTGTCTGTGTCATTGCCTCTTACCCTTGGGGCTCACTGTGTGGCTGTGGTCTGTTGTCCACAGCAGGAACTGGGTGCATGGGGGTGTGGGGTGGGTGCTCTGTGTGGTCAGAAAGGGTATGAGGTCACTTAAGGTTGTCGCTGTCCCCTGTCCATGTCCCTGTGGTCCTTACCATGGGATTCCTATAGAAGGGTGCTCCTTCCATGCCAGGGTTCCTCATCCATGTGGCAGGGAGTAAGGCTCCATAGGCCATGTGCAGCTGGGTGTCATGGTTCAGAGAGGTGCTGGGCTGATGGGAAGGGGCTAAGGAGCCCACAGGTGACCGCATTCTGATCCTTCTCCTGGAAGTGTTCCTGGTCTGGACAGCCCTCCCCTGTGTTCCCAGGACGTTCTCCATGAACACACCCCACTGTGTTGTAGTTGGTGTTGTGGCTGTTGTCACCCCACTCAGTCACAAGCTCATTGAGGAGAGGGCACAGGGCTTGTTGGACTTTTTATCTCTGATATGTCTGGTAGTGTCTGGTATATAGTCAATGGTCAGGAAATTTGGGAACTTCAAAATTCATTACAGCAATTCCTGAGTAACAAGTGTGTTTTGGCTTATGGTTTTTCTTTATTATGCATTATTAGTTCATTCAAACTTAATTTCTTAAAAAGATGTTGATATATTTGTATTTATCCAATTGGTTGTCTCCTCAATTTTGAAATAATTTGTACTAATTTTTAAGTCTTTTTTTCTTAGTCCTGAGGTTTGTTAACTTGAAATTTTCTTTGGGGTTTTTGTTCTTGGACTAATGCTCTATAATTTAGCTAAAGGGGCTGGGGATATAGCTCAACTGGTAGAGTGCTTGCCTCGCTTGCACAAGGCCCTGGGTTCAATCTCTAGCGCCCCCCAAAATAAGTAAATAAATAAATAAATTTAGCTAATGTTTAGGAAGAATTGATTACTGGTTTCCTAAGCATATTAATAAAAGTTCAATAATTTTCTTCTTTGTTTTATCTCGTTTTACACAATTTTTGAAAAAAACATTGAACTGTGTTGTTATTGGTCGAACTATAATCCCTAGTATGTTTAACCTAATTGTTCTTTTTCTTCTTCTTTTTTTTTTTGTGGTGACGGGGATCAAACCCATGGCCTGACCCATACTGACCTGTACCCCAGCCCTTAACCATTTCTTAATATGGTCAGGACGTAGGATGCTCTTTTTCTCATTCCGTCTGGTGGAAATCTAGGAAATAGTGATATTCATCTGATTTTTTCAGAGATAAGAAAATATACTGTATTTTCTGAATTTACCAAAACAATATTTAAAGAGAATTTGAAAAAATTTCCATGAAGTAGAACTTATTGAATTAATTTGTTGGTATTATTTCTATGGTGATATCTTTAAAATTCTGAGGCCATTATAGGTAGGATTTCTGTGATTTTTACCTTGAGAGTGTCAGTATATCACTCGCAGACCTAGAAGGAGTCATGGAATCTTGTCCAGAGGTCACTCTATGGGCCCTTACTCAAATTTCATCCCATATAATTTGATTATCCCATAGTATTCCTCTAAAAAATTAGAACTGGTCCACACAGTACTGTTGGGACAGAGCACATAGATATCCAGGAGACCAGGCAATATTGGGGTGAATTTCTTTGAGGTCACATCCATCTAACTGTCTGTAATCCCACTGCTCCCTAGTCCCTTTCAGAGACCATGTCACCCATTTGGATGGTCCTTCTGGACCCTGGAATCCCCCTTGGCGAACCTGTTCATCTCCTTCTTCCCCTCCTTCTGCAGAGCTGTTCTCTTCCTCTGGAGGGGCCCCCGTGCTCTGGCTCCACCCTCCCAGATGCTCAGAGTCCTTGTCCTAGGCAACATGGCCTCCTTTTCCTGCACCTGACTTCTCTCCCTGTCCGCTATGCTCAGTGTAGAAAAACACAAAGATGTGTCTCCTATTTCCAAAAGCTCTTCCCTGTAGTTCCCACCTGTCTTCAGTCCTTAAGAGCCAAACTGCAGGCAATTTGAAGGATGATCTCAGTCATGGGAGTGTCTCTGTGTTGGCACATCCACAAGTGTATTTTCAAAAAGGAGGGAACAACAGGATGCACACCAATGTAAAATATCCATCCTCTGTCTTTCAAAATTTTTCATCTCATTAATTTTGGTTTTAAAAATCACTTCCTCAATTGGATCTAGAAATTTTATGTGTCTGTGCTAAGGATTTATCAAACTGATTATGACAAACCTTGATGTATAATGAGAACTTAATAATTCAGAGGCCCGTGTATGTAGGTGTGCTGCTCTTACCTCACTTTAGGCAAAACGACATAGGGGTTTACTCTGGCGCCTGAGGCTGCAGCCAGAGCTTAGACACAGGTGATTTGAGTTGGGAGAACTGAACCTGACTGAAGGCAGCATTTGTAACAGGGACTGCACTCCAAGTGACATGGTCTCAGTCAGCTCCTCCATTTTACAGAGACATGCAGGGTGTGTCATTTCTTTGAATTAATAGGGATAAGATGACCTTTATCTGTGCTCCTTCATGCCCACTCCACACCTTGTTCCTGTCGGGGAAAACCTTTACTGATATGCTGGGTTTACATCCTGCAGTCTCAACAAAGTCTTAGCTAATTTCCAAACTTTACTTCCTACAGAGCAACAATCTTGCCCTTTAACATAGAAACCCATTTCATTTTTAGTTCCACTCACCTGTGTTCAAATTTTTGTTATGTCTTGTCAAATCCTTTACATAGTTCAAAATCAATCAGAGCAATTTGTCCTACCTCTCTTCATTTTGAAACAGTCTCCTAACACCTTTCCGTTGGGGACCTCTCTCCTGACCTCCAGACCCACATGAGAAAGTCCAGCACAGCAAGGCAGCTGTCCTCAAGAAGGCCGGGTGGCCTTGTGGTCAGTGTTGACAGGTGCTGGTGCTACAGTTCTGAGGCACTCCTGCTGGACAGCCACATGGCTGTGGGACCCTGTGTCTGCCACTCCAAGCAGAGCCATGCTGTGGCTGGAGGCTGCCGACAGCAGACGGCACCTGAGAGCCAGGTCTCTGAGGCTCTTCGAGAACATGCTGCTGATGCCTCTCTGCTTTTCCAGCTGACTGAATTTTACAAAACATATTTTCTTTACCTGTAGCATACTTGGATAGGACCTTGTCCTGGTGAGGGTTGCACCCCAGGTCCTGGATCCCAGAGTGACATCAAAGACCATCTGAGACTCCTTCTCATACCAAGAACACGCATGGGTCAGGAGCCAGGGCCAGGGCCGGAATACAGGGACCTGGAGAGCTGAGGTCTGGTCCTGGCCTACCTGTGTCCTGTGCAGAGTCTTCCAGCGTCCCTCTGAGCCCCTTCCTGTTTCTCCATGGTAGCAGGAGAGGTGTCTGCTCTTTGGAGAATAGAATCTTCACCCAAGCACATACCCCAGTTGTGGCCACTGCTGCTGCTCAGTGTGAGAGATTCTCAGCAATTGGGCAGTACCTCAGTGTCCCCCTCTGTGTCTGGTTCTTGAATTTACTTACACAAACAGGGTCAAAATAGTAATTGGCTAATTTGTATACTCCTTAGCCTGGTGACTGAAGGGCCACATCCCCCAAATTCCCTATGGAAAAATAGGGAGACCACATATTTCTGGGGGGCTTTCCTATTTCATTGACACCGTTCCTTTATTCATGAGGCTGCTATCGCTTATAAAGCATTGAGGAACTTTGAGATTGTTCAGTGATGGATGCTGAATGAAACTCCCAGTTTGGGAGCACCTGGCCCTGGCTGCTTGAACCTCCCTGAGCACGCAGGAACTCGGCTGAGCAATGCAAGGTTGGAAAGAACAGTCTTGCTCTTTCACTGTCTGGCCTGTCTTCAAGAGCACTGCCAGCTGCCTGTGGACTCAGCAAGTGAGTGGGGTGGGGAGAGGGGAACAGGGAGCTTCTGGCCGGACTAAGGAGAAGGCTAGCAGAGCCTGGCTTTTGGCTTCTGGGCACCCAGCCCAGGTTCTGGGACCATCCCTCCACTGGATCTTACTCCTCCCTCCCCTGGGCTCTGGCAGGCACTCAGGACTCCGGGTTGGTGGGAATGGGGGGCGGGGTGGGGAGGGCCTAAAACCAGACCAGAACTAGGCTCCACCTTCTGCACCCCAGGCTCTCTCAGAAGTTGAAAGCCAACCTAGCAGAGAGGCCTGTGCACAGCACCATGCCTATGACACTGGGATACTGGGACATCCGCGGGGTGAGCTAAGGGTCCGTCTAGCTGGTGAGAGGGGGACAGGGCAGGCACTTTGCTGAGCAGTAGGGAGTCTCCTTCTAGGAGACAGATCCCTGTCAGCACCTGCTGGAGCTCTCTGCCTGTCCATGTCAGAAGGCCTTTGCCACCCTTTATGTGTGTGTGTGTGTGTGTGTGTGTGTGTGTAGTGGGTAAAGGTGGGTGGGGTTTGTTTGGAAGAGAGGAAATCATACAGGCAGGGTCCCTCCATCTCTGACCTCTGCCATGGCCATCTCTCCCAGCTGGCTCACCCCATCCGCCTGCTCCTGGAATACACAGACTCAAGCTATGAGGAGAAGAGATACACCATGGGGGACGGTAATGGCACCCTCCTGTTCAGACCCTACCCGGCTTCTGCTGATTGGTGCCTAGCAATCTATGCCAGGCCACTGTTTTTCACCTTAACAGCCCTCCCTTCTCTGCATGCAGGGGCTGCCCATTCTTCAGACTTCTGTGAGGGTGCATTTTGGTCTTCCAAGACAAGACTCTGGGAGTGGAGAGCTGGCTCCTCTTTTCTTTGTGATTTCGGTGGGTTCCCCTTAGCCCTTGCCTGAACATTTTGTAAACCTCAGTCATGTTGGGTTCACGGCCCTTAGAAACTTTTTTTACCTTTTAACCTTGGAAGGTGAGGCTGAGTGACTTAGATTCCAGATCCACTTCTTAGGGGTCTTGCCCCTGCCTCCTTGTGAGGGTCCTGGGAAGGAGGGTTGGACTCAGTGGGGTTTGTTTCACATCATCTTCTCCACAGCTCCGGACTATGACAGAAGCCAGTGGCTGAGTGAGAAATTCAAGCTGAGCCTGGACTTTCCCAATGTAGGTGTGGAGGATGGGGTGGTTGGGGAAGTGATTGAATCCCTACCTCATCTCGTTGCCCTGCTTAGTTGTGAGGATCAGTGCTTCTGCTCAGCTACTCTCAATTCTAGGTGTCTACACTGTCTTTCTATGGCAGCTGTGTCCCAGCTCATTCATTCATTCTATGGTATGCTGATGTAGTGATTACCATGGGCCAGACACAACAAGTGCCAGGTCTCAAAGGACCTAACTCAGGGAAGAGAGACTGTGGGACCAGGTGTTCCACCTGACCTTCCCTGGTTGTCCATCCAGCTGCCCTACTTAATCGATGGAGTTCAGAAGATCACCCAAAGCAACGCCATCCTGCGCTACATTGCCCGCAAGCATAACCTGTGTGAGTGGGGCTGGCTGCAGGGTGTGGGGGATGGTGGCCATGTCCCTGGCTTGGCTGGGGTGGGATGCTGAGGGTGCACCTCTGTTGCATGGAGTACAGATGGGGAGACAGAAGAGGAGAAGACTCGTGTGGACATTTTGGAGAACCAGGCTTTGGACACTCGCATGCAGCTTGCCATGGTCTGCTACAGCCCTGACTTTGTGAGTCACCCATTGCCTGGATCATTACATTGGAATAGGAGTTAATCTCTTTGGTTCACATCTACACTGGTCCACAAGACTGATTCTCCAAGGAATTATTTGTCTTAACAAATTGACCCCTAGAATTCCCAAATCTTATCAAATAAACACTGTGAGTCAGTTGCCACCAAACTTAGGGTATTGCAGGTTGGAAATTCAGTTCCTCGACGTAGAGTTGGTATTTAGGATCCTTTTAATCTCTGACCTTTAATCCCTGCTATAGGCTTTCTCTCCTAGCTGTTCATACTATCTGCCTGCTACTAGGACACTATGAAAACCATGAGAAAAAGAATCACAAGGTGGGGGATTGTAATGCATCCTTGTCTTTGGGCATCTGCCATATGTTGCCCCCATGCTGTGTCCTCTAGACCAGCATGAATCAGGACCTTGTCTTAATACACAGCTCAGGGTCAGCCAGGGCTGACCCTTTTCCTTCCTTCTGTCCCTTTTCCTCCTTCAAGTACTTCCCAACCTTGTGCCCTACTCAAATGTTCATTTTATACCTTTTTACCCCACTAGGTAGAACTTTGTTTTTTTCTTCTGAGATCTTTTAGTACTTTTGCTTCTTTGAATCTATTCAACATCTGACTCCAGAGCCTGCCAGGTACTCCCATTCTCCTGGGTCTGATGCATGGGAAGTGGTTTGAAGATGAGTGGTGCAGTTTCAGGGCCTGCAAGTTCCTGTCTGACTTGTATCACTCTGAGAGATGGGGATGCTACCAAGTAGGAGTCTAAGAAATAGTGATGCAGGGAATAGATGTTGGCTCAGGCCTAGGCTGCGGGAAGTTGCTGCTCAGCTTTGGCAGCTGGGGCCATGGACACCACTGGCAAAACTAGCCTCTCTGTCAGGGAGCCCTTGTCTGAGGGTGGTGACAGCTGATTTCTGTTTCAGGAGAAAAGGAAGCCTGAGTACTTGGAGACCCTGCCTGAGAAGATGAAGCTCTACTCACAGTTCCTGGGGAAGCACCCATGGTTTGCAGGGGACAAGGTAAAAGGAAGAAATCTTTAGGTGTCACTCTTTCCAGGATACAGAATTTTGTGTCCACTCATTCTTGTCTTTCTGCAGATCACCTTTGTGGATTTCATCGCTTATGATGTCCTTGACCTACACCGTCTGTTTGAACCCAAGTGCCTTGATGCATTCCCAAACCTGAAGGACTTCATGTCCCGCTTTGAGGTGATGCCCCTGCTCCTCCTCATTCTTGAATGTCCTTTTTCCCTTCTCCCTTTATGATGCTTTCCTAGTCCTGAAGGTGAAGGAAGAGTAACCAGCATTTATTGAGCACTGTCTTTATATGCCAGGACCTGCACTCACATCTTGTATTTATGGCGTCAAAGTTATCTTTACAATATTCCTACAAGGCTGATGGAATTATGAGTCCCACTGGGTAGACATGGAAACTGAGACTGTAGAGGATAAGTCATTTGCTCAGGATCGTAGTGCCTGAAGGCCCTGGTGGGTGGCTGTCCCTGCCTTCTGTCAGAAGGAGCAGCCTGGGTTTCACAGTCCAGGATGCTGTGCAGGAGGAGAGCAAGGCAGGGTGTGTGCAGCTGGAGGTGGGAGGCTGAGGTGAGGCTGGGGGACTGGCAGAGCAAGGCCCAGACAGTGTTGAAAGCTGCTCTGCAATAGGCTTGGCTCCATCAGGGTACCACCTGGGTAAGCACTGGGACCCCAGGGTGGTGGCTGGTGCTTATGAGTACACATGTGGGGACCCTTGGGGGATTTTTGTCTGCATTGTTCTATGGTGGAAGATGTTCTTTCCCTTCCTCTCTCCCTACCTGTTTTTTTTCCTAATACCCCAGCTTTTCATCAGGGTAGTGGAGTCTTATACTTATTTTCATTTGGTTTCACGGATAGTCTCCTCCATATGAGGTTTGCTCTCAGCACAGTGGTGCATGTAGAGATGTCCTCATCCTGGAACTGAGTATAGCAGGGAACAGCAGGCACCAGACTAGGGTACCCATGGTGCCACCTGGGTGCTGAGGAGCACAGCTTGCTCTTCATCTTAGAGTCAGTTATAGGTCACCCAGGTCCACTTGTCACCAACAAAACCTACTTTAGTAGAGCTTTGGGAATTTGAGATGTTAGTGCAAGAGGTTTTTCAACCTGAGATCTGTGTTCCCTTCCCACTTTCACTGAGCTCAGAAAGTGATCTGCTTCTCAGCTTGTTTTTATCAGTGCTGGTTCTGGTCCCAGGCTAAGTGGCCTTGAGGATTGTGCAAGAGCTGGCAGGACCATGGGGTGAGGGAGGGAGTGTTGCAGCCAGAGGCCAGAATGGCCTGGATTGTTGGGAACAGGCAGCCTGTTCTTTGAGTCCTTTAGGAATTATCTAGGAACTCAACTCTTGGTAAGAAGGCACACAATACATCTGAAATGTCATTTCTTATGGTTCCCTATATCAGGGCTGCAGGTGAGGTTGGTTGGTACACAGGGAGATTGAACTTCAGTACCACAGGGAGAAATTTGGACTTTTTGATGACCAAGTTTTAATTAGATCCCTGCCCAGCCTTTTCTTGTGGGCCTCCCTCTGTTTTTATACTGGCATCTGGGATTTGCTGAGTCACTGCATGATATCTCTTTGATCTCTGCAGAGCTGCTCTGGCATGTTCTCCTCACCTTTGTGTTGCTAGATCCTTCCAGTGTGCAAACTCAGGCAACAAGGAGTGGAAGAAAAAGGAGACTATTTCTGCAGATAGAGTGATGGGGCCTCTGTGGGTAGGGGAGGAGGGGAGTGCAACAAACAGAATACAAGATTAGAGATATGGAGCCAGGCCTTATCCAGCTTGTCCCACTTACTAGCTGTGTAAGCATGAGGAAGTCGCCTAACCATTCTGCACCTCAGGTACCCTCCTAATAGACGGTGATGGTAGGACCAACCTTTCAGGGCTGTTGTATTTTTTGAACCTACATTGTACTCTAAAGGTTCATCTACCCCAAATGGTAGTCCTTATTAAAGTAGTGCACTTGTTAAAGGAAATCAATGAGTGACTTTAGCTGAGCTGTGGACCTAAACTGACTGCTGTCTGTGCTCAGCATGTAAGCCCACTTAAAAGGCTGCTCCTGGAGTGGGCTGCTCTAACTCCAGAGGGGCAGCAGCCCTGAGCTCCTGCCTCTCTCCCATTCACAGGGCCTGAAGAAGATCTCTGCCTACATGAAGTCCAGCCGCTTCCTCCCAACACCTATGTATTCCAAGATGGCTGCATGGGGCAACAAGTAGGACTCTGCCTGCCAGGACCAGGGGAGGGGATCCATCGCTGCCCTGATGGCCCTGGACCTGGGGCACAGCTAGTGCACTGCCTCAAGGCACCAGTTGTCTCCTTCTTTCCACTCCCTTCTCCTCTGCAAGACCTCATTGGCTCCCTTTCTTCTACCCAAGCCCTTCTCCAATCAGACCTCTGCAAGCTTCAGTTCTCTATCCTTTTTCAGCAAAGTCCCCTCCTCCTCTTTCTCCTCTCTTCCCTGAATCCAGATAGGCCTCTCAGTGTCACAGGAAAGCAGGGAGCTGAAACTCCAAACCTCAGTTCTTGTATTTGGACAAAAGAAAATTTAAAGTCAGACACCAAAAGCCATGCAAGAGAACTGTATTATAAGTGACAATGGAGTGGAAAAGAGATGAAAATGAAGTAAAAGCAAAGTAAGGCACCAGCTGAGAACCCGAAGGGGGTGGCATCTCTGAGCACAGGATGACCAAGGACACAATGTCGTCTCCAAATTTATTACTATTTGCTGTTTACCAAGAGAACTGGGGACCAACTTCTACACTCTTTGCCAATCAGGTGTTCAATTCCTTCACCCAATTCCTGGGTGGTAGAATTTTTGAACTGTCATGGTAGTTATCCTATTTAGGGGGGCTTCATCTGCAAGTCATCTACATCCATGTTAATGTGGGCATTAGAGTCAGTAGCTGGTCAGAAGTTACCTCAGTGCACCTGCACTACTAAAGCAATCTTCCTTCCCAGACAAATAGAGACACCTTTAGCCATACTTCCTAGCTTTCCACCAACCTCAATGGAGTTAGTCCCATTGATTCTATTTTTTTAAACATATTTTTCCATTAGTTCCTTTGCTTCTGTTTATTTTCTACAAATGAACTACCACCCTTTCCTTTCTCAGCCACTTTGAAGGTAGTTCAAAAAGAACCTAAAATAACTTAATACTTTTGACCTTACCATTCATTTCATTGCTCATTACTGTCTACTACCTAACTCTCAGCTCTGCTTGGAGGAGCATGACTGAGTCCATGCTCCCCTGCACTGCCCCAAACTCCAGTACTACCTGGTGAGCTGGCTCTGGTCTCCAGCATGGCAGCTGCCCAGCCCTGTCTGACCCCAATAAAGCCTGGACCACACTTGCTCTGTATCTGTGTCATTGCCTCTAACCCTTGGGTCTCACTGTGTGGCTGTGGTCAGAGCCTCTTTGTTCTGTTGTCCACAGCAGGAACTGGATTCATGGGGGGTGTTGGGGATGGGTGCTCTGTGTGGTCAGACAGGGTATGAGGTCATTTAAGGTTGTTGCTGTCCCCTCTCCATGTCCCTATGGTCCTCACCATGGGATTCCTATAGAAGGGTGCTCCTTCCATGCCAGGGTTCCTCATCCATGTGGCAGGGAGTAAGGCTCCATAGGCCATGTGCAGCTAGGTGTCATGGTTCAGAGAGGTGCTGGGCTGATGGGAAGGGGCTAAGGAGCCCACAGGTGACCATCTTCTGACCCTTCTCCTGGAAGCGTTCCTGGTCTGGACAGCCCTCCTCTGTGTTCCCAGGACATTCTCCATGAACACACCCCACTGTGTTGTAGTTGGTGTTGTGGCTGTTGTCACCCCACTCAGTCACAAGCTCATTGAGGAGAGGGCGCAGGGCTTGTTGGACTTTTTATCTCTGATATGTCTGGAAGTGTCTGGTATATAGTCAATGCTCAAGAAATTTGGAAATTGGAAAGGATTATCTCTGAGGAAGCCTTGGCCTGCCTGCATAGCCAGTACTGGGATTTATAGCTCTGGGAACAGCTATTTTAGCCCATGAAGGTGTAGAATAAGATGCAGAAGAGTTTATATATGCAGGTACTGGAGTTTGAGCCAGTAGCTCTCTTTTACCTCAGCACTGAAGAGGCTCTAGCTGTCCTTGGAACAATGTAACCTGAGATATACAGGCCTAGGTCCCTAGACCAACTGAAGCAATGTATGTAGTCAGAATTATTGAATTTTATATCAGGTCACTCTCAAAGAAGCAGGACTCACTGGAGAAGCACTTGATAAGCAGGTTCCCAAAATAGTAGCTAGAGAGAAGGAGTTGGGCCTTGGTAAGAAAGAACCAAGAATTACCTCATAATAGAGAGCAGATCTAAGAAGAGAGTCCTGTTGGCGTTGGTTCAGATGGTCGCTGTCTGCAGTTGTCTCTTGCATAAGAAACAAGGGAGCAATGGTCAAAATGTCAATAGTCACTGTGAATCAAATGATCAATTGAAAAGCTAAAACTGATAAGATGAAAGGGAAGCTAAAAGTTTGTGAAAATGGTAAGATAAAAATTAGTTAAGGGCTGGGGATGTGGCTCAAGAGGTAGCGCGCTCGCCTGGAATGCGCGGGGCGCTGGGTTCGATCCTCAGCACCACATTAAAAAAAAAAAATGTGTCCACTGAAAACTAAAATAAAAAATAAAAATATTAAAAAAATTCTCTCTAAAAAAATTAGTTAAGCCAAAAGTTTACTGAATTTTGAAGATGGATCAGATGAAAATAAAAAAGGAACCAGGGCATGTAATCCCAGTGACTCAGGAGGCTGAGGCAGGAAGACCACAAGCTCAAGGCCAGCCGCAGCAACTTGATGAATCCCTCTCTCTAAATAAAAAATAAAAAGGGGGCTGGGGATATGGCTCAAGCCGTAACGCGCTCGCCTGGCATGCACGGAGTGCTGGGTTCGATCCTCAGCACCACATAAAAATAAAATAAAAATGTTGTGTTCACTGAAAACAAAAAAGTAAATATTAAAAAATTCTCTCTCTCTCTCTCTTAAAAAAAATAAAATAAACAATAAAAAGGGCTGGGGATGTAACTCAGTGGTAGAGCACCCATGGATTTAATCCTCAGTACTGCAAAAAAGATAAATAAACAAACAAATAAATAAAATACAGTATTGGAAGAATAACACTATGATCAAAGTTGAGAAATTAAAATAGAAAAAAAGATATAAATTTAAATCAGAGGCCATAACTGGTTAATATTTTGACTTAAAGACAATAGATATCTGTCATATTTCCTCAGCTCTGTCATGGTTGTGTAGAAGCAGACATATACCATAAACATAATGAATTAGTGGAGCTGTGGTTCAACAGAACTTTACTTATACACACAGGTAACTGCAACCACTGTTTAAAAGGCAGAACCAATACTGGCCCAGGCAAAGAGACTTTACCAAATGGCTCACTACTCCAGAAATATTCAGAGTCAAATTAGTGGAAAAAAATGTTTTATTCACAGCCAGATTTGAAGGAAAATGGAAGAAACTTACAATTTTAAAAGTTTTATCTTCGAAATCCCTGAAGACAAGAAAAGCTTTAAAAGAGTCTGCAGAGAGAGAAAAGTCAGGAAATGTATATAGGTAGATTTAGTTAGCTTGTGCTAACTTGTGAGGGGGCAGTTTCCCTTCTCAGCTTCCTTGGTATCTGTCAGGCCATGGGGGACAGGGACACACAGCCACTCAGCTTCTGTTCTCAGCATGAGGAAGCTGCTCTCCAAATCATACGTGAGGGCAGATTCAGTATTTCATCATCATAGAAATCAAACAACCTCTTTTAAAAATGGGCAAAGGACCTGAATAGACATTTTCCAAAAAGTATATTCAAATGCCAGTAAACATCTAAAAAAAAGTTCAATATCACTAATCGTTAGAGAAAGGTACATCAGAACTACCATGAGGTTTTACCTCACACACATTAGGATGACTACTATGAAAATGCAGAAAATAGTAAGTTGTGTGAAGCTGTGAGAAATTGGAACTTTTATTCCCAGTTGGTGGGAATGTACGATAGTACAGCCACTGCGGAAATCAGTATGGCAGTTACTCAAAAAATTAAAAATAGAGAAAGATGGAGCAAATTGGTAGATTGACAGATCCTCTATCAATTGTCTCCTCACAGACACACCAATTTGGACAGCTGCTCACACACCAAACTGTTCACAAGAGTTAAGGAATCTAGGGGAAAGACCATAGAGGTTTTAGCATTATAATAAGAAAAGGTGTATTAAAGAAAGCAAGAAGGAAAGGGTTGCCCATGTCACTCCTTCCCCAACTCCAGCAGCATGGAGAAGGATGCCTCTGACTTAGAAGAGAGAGAAGGAATTAAGTCCAGGCCTCACACCTGAAACCCAATGCCAGGTCTGCCATTGTGAAACTTTGGATCTGTAGAGCCCCAATGGTAGTATCTGCAGACTGAGCTGCTAGAACTGTGTTCACCAGGGGGCCAAGGGGCTGCCTCCTTCAACCCTCCTCCAACTGTGGGCAGCAGAGGGTGAGCAAGATTCCACTCACTGGGGAGTAGGGTAGAAAAGCTGCAAAGGGCTTTGCCTGTGCAGTCCTGTTGTGATGAGACCTAGCAGCAGACTGTCGAGAGCCGCCATGAAAAGGAGCTGAGCATGACCCTTAGCCTTGAGCGATGGATGTGTGGAGAAGGCTTTCCTGTTCGAAAAGCAGATGGATCCCCACCTCTGCTCTGCAGGGGAATGAGGCCAATGGGACTGGGCTACACCCCCCTGAAACCCAATCCCTTGCCTCATTAGGGTGGAACTTTCTCAAGTGCCTTCCCCTCAATAATTAGGGCTTCTGGCGTTCTCTCTCTCTCTCCCCCCCTCCCTCTCTTGCTTCCCTTGTGGGAGCTGATGAGGAGGAGCCATCGCTGAACCCCAAGAAAAAGATATTTTCTCTGTGTGAGATTATTATGTGCCACCCCAATTCATCTGGAGTGACCCTGTCTGATTTCGTCACGTGTTGTGATGGCAGACAAAACCCAAAGGCCCCTATACTCAGGACAGAGCCCACAGATAAAGCCTCTGATCTTTCCCAGTAGGTAGAGATCTATGGTTGGTGGGACAGACTCATGTTTTGGCCTTGATCACTGACAGTCTTGGAATGGGCCTGGAGAAATTCTTCCTTGAGACTAGTAACTCTCTGATGCTGTGAGATTCTGGTGTGATCCAGCTTAGTGTCAACTTCAGAGGTCAAGGGACTACCTTCATCAACACTGTCTCAGTCTCAGGCCACAGTATGAAATAAGACTCCAGTTGCTGGAGTAAGATAAATAGTAAGCACAGGACTTTTCCTGGAACCCAGTGCTGGTGAAATCTAACACTGTGCAAGTCCTAAAAGCCACCACCCACAGGCAAGTGCCCATGGATGGGCCTCTGAACCAGCCTGTGTCAGGCAGAGTTGGACTTCTATCCTGATCAGCATCGCAAGTAGCTGGCTGTGGTGATCCTGAGCCATGAGTCCACCGCAGCATAGGCAGCCCATGGTATTGTAGGCCTTGGTCCTTCCCCTGTGTCGTGCAGTGGGCTTAGGTTATGACACAGCATTCTGTCATTGGTGGCCACAGGTGTTACATACAAGCATAAGGCTAGGCCCTCCATGATGATTCTGCCAGAACTAGGCAGAATTTTGCAGTGCTGGACCATAGGCCAGTAGTTGAGAATGAGTCATGTTGGCAGAGCCTGGCCCCACGGAAGGGTTGAGGGGATGAATTTCCCTTTGTTAGATACTCCCCTGCTTCATGCTGAATACACCACCTGTGTATTTGGGACAAATCTGAGCTCCAAACACCCTCTAGTGGTAAACAGCAACAAAACTCCAGCCGTAGACTCAGAGCAAACATAGACTCAAGCCACCATCCAGTGCTGAAACAGTGAAAGTGACTATGGGCGCAGAGAAAATAAGCAGTCTGCTTAGGGTTTCTGGAAAGACAGGCTCAAAGCCAGATTACAAAAAACTGAAATAAATACCTAAGCCTTTAATGTCCAGATGATTGATGCCATACACCAAGATGTATCAAAAACTTTCAGGGAAACATGACCTCACCTAACAGTTAAAGTAAGACACCAGAAACCAACTGTATTAGTAATCAGAATAGGTGAACTAGCTGGGCACGGTGGCACACGCCTGTAATCCCAACAACTCCGGAGGTTATGGCAGGAGGATCACGAGTTCAAAATCAGCCTCAGCAAAAGCGAGGCACTATGCAACTCAGTGAGACCCTGTCTCTAAATAAAATACAAAACAGGGCTGGCGTCATGGCTCAGAATATGGTTTCCATTTTTTATGTCACCACGTAGTCCCAAATAGCTGCTATACTTCCAACCATTATATCTGCATTCCAAACAGCAGGAAGGAGAAAGAGGATTGGGGATTGTTCCCTCTCTTTTAAGGAAATTTCCTGGAAATGACATATGACACTTCTGCTATCATTGTAGAACTTAATCATATCAGAAATGACATCTCTTGCCTGGGAAGATGGAGATTCTATGACAAAAGAAAATGGGGAGAATGGATATTGAGAGTCAACTAGCAGTGTCCTACCTTGGGGCAGGGGCCTTCTAATATGAGAATTTTTTACTTAAGAAGGATGCATAAAAGTTGTATAAAAGTTTGTATAAATGTAAACAAACAGAAATAATCCCAAATGTTGATATTTTGAAAATGACAGACCAAAGCATAATGTTGATGACTTGTAATACACCCTTTATAAAATAGTAAGGGAATAGGAAGTGGAAGCACTAAATAGAAAAATTTAGTCTCTGCCCTCTGGTGATTTACAGTTTAGTGGCAGAAACAGAAAAGTCAGTGAGCCATCCAATGCAGTAGACAAATTGTGCTCATATTTGCAAATGAGCTGGTTTGTTTATTTACAATGCTTGCAGAATGGCCTTCTTTGATTACAAGATTCCAAAGAGATGTTGCTTATAAACCTTTTATACTAAATATTGATACGAGCAAATGAAAGTCACTCCTTGGATTGGCTCTTGTCTCCATCTCTCTGGTGACCCCCCTCTCAGGTTCAGTGTTATCCACTTTATTACTCTACATTTCCTTACTCATGTGGCATGTATGATAAGTGAAATCTCTATTGATGACAGACAAATGGAAACTGGCAGGCATTATCACATTATAATTCAAGGCTTAGAATCAGAGAGCAACAGGGGCCTATCCTGGTGCGTTTCAGAGCAACTCTGCCTGTTAATGCTAATCCACACTCCTTACAATCAGATCTGTCTTTTGGCAACCAAGTCTACATCGTGGGGTAGTCTCCAAATCCCTTACTGAAGCAAGTCCTACCTGTGAGAATTAACGGCCACCCTACATTTTCTACATTCCTGCAGTTCCCTTCTCATTTGAAATATAATTTTAGAAGAAAGCTGAGAGGGTTTCAATCACAGTTCAAAAAGAATATCTGCTGATAGAATTGGAAACACTGCACCATATCAGAGAAAATTAAGATCTAATAATTCTACTTTTCTTTCAAACTTCTAACATGACATGTATATTATCCTACTGTTCTATTCTTATTCTATTGAAAACCAGTGAGAACACACAGTAGTTAGCACCTACTAACTTCAAAGTCAAATATATACGTATCCATCTAATTTTTTCTTTTGGATTTAAATCCCACATATGAGTCACCTCTATTTCCATTGAAAATACCATAAGAACATGAAGATCCCATCCATGTTAGTTTTCAAAAGTATTTAAGACACCATATGCCTGTAATCCCAAGTACTTGGGAGATTGAGGTTGGAGGATCAGGAGCTCCAGTCTCCCAACTTAATGAGACTCAAAAACAAAACAAAACCAAACCCCAAAGTATTTCATTCCAATTTAGTCTAAGCAAAGAGTGAACCAGACCATGAAATCAAATAACCCACTTTCTGACCTCAGACTTCTTTGCTGGTCCTCAGAAACTTCCCTGAACCTGAACTTCTGTCCTGATTCCAAACACTTCAACCTGAAATCTGTTTTAAGAACAGGGCATTCCACTTTTCTGTTCTTCCTCCCAACCAGAACAGAAAGGAATTTTTAAAAGTTCCTTGAGGGCATTTAGCACTTACTCAAAGCACACTCTTTTCTCATTTCAATCCTCATTAGAAGACAGGGATTCAACATATAGTTGTAAGCCTTGCTTTATGTCAGGCTCTATGCAAGCATAAATATAAAAATGTAGTCACTGCTCTCTGGTGACTTACTACTGGCAGAAACAGAGATCTAAAAAAGCAACCGGAGGGGAGGGGACAGGAAGAGGGGAATGGAAGGACAGCAGAATAAAACAGACATATTTTTGCTGTAGGTATATGCGTGACTGCATGACCAATGTAATTCTGCAACCTGTACACTCAGAAAAATGAGAAATTATATCCCATCTGATTCAAATGTATGATATGTCAAGATGCCTGTTAATGCTAATTCATACTCCTTACAATCAGATCTGTCTTTTCGCAACTAAGCCGACATTGTGGGGTAGTCTCCAAATCCCTTACTGAAGCAAGTCCTACCTGTGAGAATTAATGGCCACCCTACATTTTCTACATTCCTGCAGTTCCCTTCTCATTTGAAATATAATGAGATTTATAATGTCATGTGTAACTAATTAAAAAAAATTTAAAAAGATTTAAAAAAAGCAACTGGAATTCAATGTTTTAAGTGCTGACACAAGAAAACAATTATAGGGGAGCAAAGATTTAAAATAAGTGCATTTAAGTTAGCCTGGGAGAGGAGAAGGAATGTCAGAATAAGCAAAGCTCAGTAGCTTAATATGTGTGTATTCCTTAATTTTCATGCCCCACTGTGGTTATAGGGATCCCTATTCTTCCTAGTCAATTAGACACCAAGATTGATGATGTCTTCAACTTGACACAAGATGCTAGGGTAGTAGCCTCACATAATAAGAGGTGGACATGACAACTTTTGCATTGGTTCCTCAAGTTTTTGCTTGGAAAAAGAGCATAATTTCTATTCATGTTTAATTGGTCAAAGCAAGTCACAAGGCTACACTGAAGTTCAAGAGGATCTGAAGCTTTCCCATAGGAAAAGCAATCAGGAATCATTGGTGACTATCACTAACCACTTTCACAGTGGTTTGATTCTCAAACGTAATTTCTAGGCTTGGGTTAGAAGATGAGTAGGCATTAAGCAAGACCAGGGGTGGAGCATGGAGGGCAGGATTTAAGGGATAGTAAGTACAAAAGTGTGAAAATACAAAAGAGAACATGATGCTTCAGGATAATTTAGTTTTACAAACTTATGTAACATTGATCTGTCCTAAATGTTCTAGAAATATTGACTTAGTGCTCACAACTTATAGGGGAGGATTCACTTATCAGAAAAGATACTGTACACAGGAGGCCACTGATGAGTTGTGGCAGAGCCAGCAGTCCTGGCTCCTCAATCCATACTATGTAACTCTCTGAACCCAGCACTCCAGGGCCAGGGGAGAGGACACATGCCAAAAGATATAGCTGTAAAGGAAGCAGAGGTCAGATTATGAAGGTAAATTGGGGGAAACAGTTATTTTACTGAGGCCTCAGAAGCTATGAATGGTATTTAAGCAGGGGAATGAGAAAATCTTCACATTAGAAAAAGCACTGGTTAACTTTCAATCCTTCCCCTCCCCCTCACTATCTATCTGAACTCCCTAAGTCCCTCTTCGTCAGTTCATTTGAGACACCTGTCCTGCAGCTGAAGGGTAAGGAATGTATATTTCTATATACAGGCCAGGTGTTCTCATAAATCCCTCTAAAGATGACTTTAAAGCAGATTCGTGTCTATACTATATGTATCAGCATCCCCACTCTGCTCATTGAGGCAGTGAAATAACTTCTGCAATTAATTTTTTTTAATCACATAAGTTATTTCCTTTTGGCTTGAAATGCTTTAACCCAGTTGCTTAACCTTTGACAATGAATATAATCAAGTTTCCCTAATACTTTGGGGGAACTGCTCCACCAAATTTAATGCACCCATCACGAGGTGTTTTTCTTAATGAGGCTTTTATAAATCAGTACACTAATTTCTCAATGTTTTCACCTGTGTGCCTGTGGGATAATAGGCTTTTCCCCACCTTGAAAACTGTTCCTTGCTCGAATGCATCCAGTGTGATTGCATTCTTTTCTTGGTCTGTGTTACAAATAGAGTTAAGGGGCTGACTGGGGATTGGGAAACAACCTCTCTTGTGGAAAGGATCTGTGCCTTTCAGTGGCCTTCCCAGCTTTCTGGGTCAATAAGCTTGTTATGGGTAAATGTTAAGTGGATAATCACTAACCTAACACCTAGAAAAAAATTAGAAGATGTACTTTGTCTATTATCTGCAATGCGCATGAAATACATTTTAACCACAGACCTGTGCTTTTTAAACTTTTCACTTGAGACTGCTCAACTCTTACCATGCTGCTCTCTCCTGTCACTGTCTTTTCCAGAATTCTTTACACAGAGGATTGCAGGACTGACTTCCTGTTTCCTTGTCTCTTACCCTGTGGTGAAGATTGTAAGATGGTTCCCATAACTTGCCTCCTGGTACTCATGTCTGTGCAATCCCCTCCCCTTGATTGTGGACAGGACCTGTGACTTGCCTCTGATAGAAAAGGATAAAGCAATGTAATGTCATTGATGTAATGTCAAAGAATCCTGTGTCCTTCTTTCCAGACTTCTTTACTGGCTTTGATGAAACAAGTGGACATGGTGAGCAGCCCCTTTTGCAAGGAAGGGAAGCTGGTCTCTAGCTGGCAGCCAGCAAGAAACTAAGGTTCTCTGTCCAGCAGTCAACAAAGAACTGAATTCTATCAGCAATCACATAAACTTGGAAGGAGGTCCTCCTCCAATTGATCCTTGAGCTAATGTCATATTCCTGACTGACATTTTGAGTGTAGCTTTGGGATGAAAACAGCTGAGCACCCAATAAAGCTGAGCCAGACTCCTGACCCATAAAAACTGAGATGAAAAATGTCAGCTGCTAAATTTGTGGTAATATCATTATACAACAATAAATAAAATATCCCCTTTTCATTTTTGGTTGTCATCTATTTAGTCCCCAAGGCATGCTCAATTCTTTTAAGTCCAAAAGGTTTCCCTACAGCACACCACTCCCTCATATGCTGCAAATTTATATGTTATTAGACTGAAGAGAAACTTCTTGTCTTTACACCTCTTATAGCAAAATGTTCCCCATACCTAAAAAGTTGGCCTGGACAAACTATTGCTGGCAGGGGTGGCAGTTGAACATGTCTGTGTTACCCATCTTGAGGCCACCTCCTTACATCATTGGGTCTTATAGTCATCAAGCCCTTTCCCCTTCACTACAGAGAGATCCTTGGCTTCTGGTCCACAGGGGATAGCAATCTGGCCCACAGGTAACTCCTAAGGCTGTAAGAGTTTCTTTGTAAGGACTTCTGACTTTGCTACGTAATGGAATAGTTGATGACAATTCAATTTCCATAGGAATCAGTTACCCTAAGTTTTGTTTCCTTAAAACTAGTTTTGAGGAGCTGAGGATGTGGCTCAAGTGGTAGCGCGTTCGCCTGGCATGTGTGCAGCCCTGGTTCGATCCTCAGAACCACATACAAAGATGTTGTGTCCACCGAAAACTAAAAAATAAAAATGTAAAAAAAAAAAAGGAAAAAACTAGTTTTGATTATGTAAGTAGGTCATGAATACATTCTCCTAGTTTAAAAAAAAAAAAAAAGGAAAACTTGGCTGCATCTTAGAATTCCCCTTTAGGTTCTACCCCGAAGACTGGGCCTTCCATCCCTTTGTCTGAAGTAAGCCTTGTTATCAGTTTCATTGTTTCCCTCCAGTGCCCAATCACTTACATTGTGTATATATGGAAATACCTCACGTTCTCACTTTCAAAAATGATAAAAGATGTCATGCTGTATATATTAATTTGCAAACTAATTTTGAAATTCAACAATGTGTCTTGAAAATCCTTCCATGTGAGTTCACACACTTCAGTATCATTCTTTAACTGCCACATGGTATTTCACAGGATTAATGAGTATTTACATGATGTCCATGTAATGGACCCATTTAAAATAACTTCTTTCTCCAACTGTGCAGTACATTTCTAATACTTGCTCTCAAGCTTTGATGATTAATTTCTAGACCTTGAACTCAGTTGGGGAGTAAGGGAATATTAATGTTGCAGTGACTAAATTTATATCTTGGTGGTTGTTCACAGATCCTTATTCTCCTTTGGCCTTTACACCCAAGAGAAATTCAGCTGGACACGGGTAACCCAAGAGCTATTTATTGGAAAGAGCAGAGAAGAGTGTAGGCCCCTAGGTATAGGATGGAACAAAACAAGCTGTTTCTCTTGCTCAGCATATACACTTGTTGCCCCACTTGGCCATCTTGTTATTGATGGGCATCTTGAAGAAACGGTCAGACTGCAAGTAGGCAGCTATTTTCTCCAAGGCCTGAAGGGAAAGCACACCAAACTTTATAAAGACCCTTACCTAGCCCAACAGACTCAAACCAAAACAACAATATCCACATGCTGCCTGCCTCCAATTTTTCTCCATTTCTTGTAGACTATGACTTTGGGGTGTGGAAACCCTGCCCAAGACTTGAAAGCACAGAGGTAATACAGCCATCAACCTCTTCAGGTAAAAGATGGTATTGGACAAGCATCTACTATAGTGGGACCCTGAGGGCCTAAGGAGCCTGTGAATGTTTCTGTAAGAAAGTTATAGACAGCATTACCTCAAAGCGGCACATGAAAGCCTTCAGATTTGGGAACTCATCCAGGCACTTAGGCTCGAACATACGGTTCTGGTCTAAGACATCATAGGTGAGAAAATCCACAAAGGTAAGCTAGAAGGAGAAAATAAGATGGTTAGGTGTGGGGAGTTCACGAACACCTGCAGAAACAGAAAGCTATCCTCTCCTTTCCTCTACTTCCTACCTTTTCCCCTGCAAACCATGAGTATTTCCCCAGGAACAAGGAGAATAGTTTCAGTTGTCCAGGTAGCTGTTCCAAGTACTGAGGCTTCATTTTTTCCTGGAAGAGAGGGAAAGACAGTGAGAATAGCCACCACCAGCATCTATATAGATAAATTAGAGCACAGGCTAAGAATGGACACTTTGTAGCCCCTTCTCCAGGGATTTCCTTCTCACTGTCTTCACTTCAAGATGGCAGAATGGAAAGAAAAGGTTTGGAAAAGTGGAGGAACCCATATCAGAATTACATGACAAAAACATGCAAACCCCCCGCCCCCCCCCCAAAAAAAAAGTTCTATTTCCTATTCTTACAGATTGGGTTGGTGGGAACAACAGTAGAAAGGAAATTTGCTCAGCTGATGCCTGCTGAGAAAACTCACATGATCAGAGTTGTAGCAGAGGCGAGTCAGTTGCATGCGGAAATCCATTATTTGGTTCTCCATGATGTCTACTCGAATCTTTTCTTCTTCGGTATCACCACCTGTAGGCCAAATAATAACCACCCTTGAAATCATATACCCCACTGTAAGCAAATAGATTTCTTTCACCAGCCCTACCCAACTCACACATGTTGTGCTTGCGAGCGATGTAGCGCAAGATGGCATTACTCTGGGTGATCTTGTTGTTCCCATCCATGAGATAGGGAAGCTGGAAGGAAAAGGAGAAGCCAAATGGACAATCTCTTTCTTCCGGGGAAGAGGAGACTGACAAGGTGGTAAACAAGAGAGAGAAGATGCTGTGTGAAGAGAAATTAAAAAATTAGGTAGAAGGTAGTAATGGGTTCCACCTGATTCTAGCAAGGGTTCTTAAGTCTAGGTATATTGGGTGCATATGTGTATGCCATGAAACCTTTTTCAGAATAAGGTTTTAAAATGCAAATTGCATGTATTTAGGTAATTATAAAACATTTTACAGCAAAATTGTGCTAAAGTAATATGTGCTTATTAATGTAATAGCAAAGGGATGTAATAACCACTGTAATTTTAGTGATGAATATAACATTTGAGATATCTGAAATACATTTATTAGAGCATGAAAATACCTGATTTTTACTAGTGATAAAGTCACAGATGTAGCTAATAACTCACATTGCTTATTACCCTTTTTCACAATGGAGGAATACTTTCGTTAGTAGAAATGAAATGTAATTTTTTTTTTCTCTAGTTCAAGGATCCTTTTATCTCTTCTATCCGTGTTAAGAACCCCTATTCTAGACCCTCCCAGATCAGAATAGGAAACAGTAAAATGGATATACTTGAAGGACTTCCCTTCTGCCCACTCCTCTCCCTAGGACACCTACATTAGGAAAGTCCAGGTCTAGCTTGAACTTCACATCCAGCCATTGGCTTCGATCATAGTCAGGAGCTGTGAGAAAGAGAAATGGGACTCAACATCTTTAACAGCCCACCTGATGAGAGAGTGGAAAGATCTAGAAATGACTTAGTTCTAATACTTCTAATACCCAGCTCCCCAAACTTCACCTTTTAGTCTCTGTGAACCATTCGATTAAGTATTAAGAAGGGGTTGGGGCCATGGAGGTAAGGAGAATCCCCAGGTCGATGTAAAGTACGCACTTCTCACACAGCAATGCAAGGAGTTCCCTGGTGATAGGGGCAGATGTCCCACCAGAGTGGAGTGATGCCACTCTGGGCACAGGAAGACAAGGACAGTGGAGGCAGCTTGGTTTAGGGGAATGGTGTATGAGTTCCAAAGTGATATTACCTTCCCCGCAAATGTACCGTTTCTCCTCATAGGATGTATCCGTGAACTCCAGAAGCAGGCGGATCGCATGCGCCAGCTGCAGGAGACAGCCCCCATCAGCGCTTGCGCGGGTCCGACCCGCGCCCAACCCCCGCCCGCCAACGTTCCCCGGCACAGGGTTGCCAAAGACCCTGTAACCGGCTGGAGGCGGTTGTTAAGCGACCCCCACAGACTGGCGGCCGTTGGGCTCTCCCCGCCGGGCCTAGTGATCCCAGAGGCCGGGCGGGGGTAGTCAGCGTCTGAGGCTGGGCAGCTCAGGTGATGGTATTCGCTGCGAAAGGGCTCCCACCTACAGCTTCTTCTCACAGAGCCGCTGCCCCAGAGCCCTGGCCACTTCCCCGTCTCTGACGCAGCTGCTGGGCAACTGCGAAGGCACTCACCCCGCGAATATCCCAATAACCCAGAACCATAGACGACGTGGACGACATAGCGAAGCAACGTGCGGGGTTTCAAAGACTGGGGGTAAACCGCAAGGGCGAGGTTTTATATTCGACGTATCTGGGCGGGGCCAACGTGAGCCGCCCGACTCCGCCCCCGCCCTCGTTCCCGCCCTCCGCATGGCCACAATATCACGCGCATGCGCGACTTCTGCGGGCAGTAGGCCCTCGCGCGGTCTCGCAGGAGACCCGCAGGTGTGCAAAACCTTCGCTTAATGCAGTTGTGCTTCCCCACGGGCGGGAGCCTCACTTCAGTAGTTAATATTGCCAGGGCGGGAAGTGCAACCAGGCAGTAGTTACCCAGGGAGAGTCAGATTCATGGGTGCGGTAGAGGACTAGAACAGTTCGTGATAATTGGACCGGATTCTGACCACCCAGCTGAGTCGCCATCTTTGGCTCCACTGTTAAGCATCGGGGAAGGACTGGGGAATGAGAGCTTGATGTTAAACCCATTAATTACTTAAATCCATAAAACCGCCAAGTAGGAAGTGATTCAGGGCACAAGACATCACCTAAGATAGTTTGGAGGGAGAGATCTCTTCAGGCCAGGACAGAGGGTGGTTCTAGGAAGGCTTCACGGAGGAGATGGGCATTTGAGCAAGGTTACTGAGGAAGGATAGGCCGTGGGCATTGCCACAAAGGGCACTCCAGGCAGCAGTAGGGCAGAATAAATACGGGAAGGTGGGAAATACATGTGTGTTAGAAGAAACAGCAAGTACTGTCGAGGTAGGCTGGTTTATGAGTGTTGAGGAGGCACAGAGAGAGGGAGGATGGGAAAAGCATGTGGGGGTCAGGTTGTAAAGGGCCTTGACTATGAGAAAGGGAAATTTGAAGTTTTTTTCCTCTGGTCTATGGGGAGTATCTAGATCATACTGTCCAATAGAAATGTAGTGGAAGCCTCACATAGGATTTAAAATATTTGTTTCTGGTAAAAACAGGTGAGTGGATAAATACATTTTATTTAGCCCCAATGTATTAAAGTACTGTAATTTCAGCATATAATTAGTATAATATTATCGAAATGTTTTTATTCTTTGTATTGTCTTCAATACACAGTGTGTATCTTACACTTAAAACTAGTCTCAATTTGAGCCAGCTACCGTTCACCTGCTCAGTAGCCACATGTGGCTCATGACTGCTCTATTGAACAGTGCAGATTTGGAAGCTGTGCTGAGGTGAGTGATATTGCCAATGTCCGTTAGAGAAGTTAATGTAGCTTCTTTGTGTAGTGTGGATTGGAGAAGGAAAGATACTATAATTTTTGCCTTCACTCATTCATGTACCCAGCAATGTTTTTAACATGCCTATCATGGGCAGCACCGTTTTAGATGCTAGAGAAAACTAAAGAGGAATACAGCTGGGGAGATAGCTCCGTGGGAGAGTTTTTCGAGCATTCAGTGGGTGCTGGGTTTGATTCCCAATGGATAGGGCAGGCAGTGGGGGATATTTTAAAGCTGGTTGTGGTGGAACATCCCTGTAATTCTGGAGACTTGGGAGGCTGAGCAGGAGGATCCAAAGTTTGAGGCCAGCCTGGGCAACTTAGCGAGACCCTGTCTCAAAATAAAATTAAAATAAGAGCTGGGGATGTGGTTCAGTGGTAAATGCAACCCAAGGGTGAACTCCCAGTACTGAAAAGAGAGAGAAGGCAGAGGAGAATAAGAAGGAATAGTGGTGGGGAAAGGTAGGAGAACCCCAGCAGGAAGGGGATTTGTGTTTTTGAAGAACGAATTTTGGTAGGTCTCACTGAGATGTTAACCTTTAAGCACAGACCTGAACAGGTGTGAGATCAAGCTGCTGTGCTGTGGGGGCTGTGGGTGCAGCAGGCTGGGGAGATCTCCAGGCAGAAGGAAGTGGTAAGTACAGGGAATCATTGTACACATAGCATTTCAACAGTGAGACCAAAGAGATTGCCATGGAAGTGAGAGCAGTGGAGAAGAGACGAGATCTGCAGGTTTCGGGGTGCTGTGGCACAACATTTAGAAGCTGGAGAATGATAGAAAGAAGTCTGAAAAGGAGTCTGGCCAGGGAGGCAGGAGGAACACCAAGTGAAGACCCTTGAAGGAGGAAATGAACAACTATGTCTAATGGGATTGCTCGGTCAAGGAAAATGAAGACTGAGAAGTAACAGTTGGATTTAGCAATGTGGGTGTCATGGGGATCTTGATACAGCAAGAGATCTGTGGGAGGTTCCTGCAGTCTTGAGAAGAACTACCCTCTGTGTTTATGCAGTGCTCATGAGAATGTAAAAGGGGTAGAGATTTGTAATAGTGTCAGTGTTGAGCAGGAGAGAGGATTTGTGGGAACTCTATGGAGGAGTGGAAGAGGGGGAGTCTACAGCTGCTCTCAGGGTTCCTGTCCGGCCTGCACAGCATGGCCACCTAGAGGTCCAAGCCACTATTCCTCTAGTCTGGGTATGGGAGATCACATTATCTCAACCCTTTAGTTCAGCTAAAGCAAACTTAGGACTTTTTAAAAAGACATTTTGCTAAAAAGGGGGAAAAGTGCAAACATAGGGACGCATGAATTTATAATGCCTGTGTTTCTTTTTTTAATGTTTTTTTATAGTTATAGATGGACAGCATGCCTTTATTTATTTTTAAATGTGGTTCTGAGGATCAAACCCAGTGCCTCACACATGCTAGGCAAGTGCTCTGCCACTGAGCTACAGCCCTAGCCCAAAGCCTGTATTTCTTTTCCCAAAAGAACAAGGGGGCTAGTCCCAAATTAACTTGAGGTATAAGACTAGCTTTTTTTTTTTTTTTTTGAATAGCTATGATATGCCAGGCAATAGCACAGGTGTTTCATATATGTTAGGTAATTTATTCCAATCTAAGCATCACAACAACTTTGTAAAGTAAGTGTTATTTTCATTTTATAGGAGGTAAACTGAGGCCTGGAGAGGTTAGGTGAGTCACTTAAGATCCCAAGGATGATCTGGGGTTCAGACTCATGTCTAATACTAACTTGTGGTAGTGCCACTGTATTTGGGCAGCCCATCATTTCACCTCAGTCTTTTCTCTGAAACTTGGGGAACAATGTGTTAAGATACTATTCCTTTTTCAGGGCCTGTAGGGTTTCCCTGTGGCCAGTGCTCCTTCAACTCTATGAGGCCTCAGGGGCAATGGGCCTTGACTCATTCTAAGAAATTAACTTTTTTGGCTATGTTTGTCCTTAACAAGTCAGACCCTAAGGATTTTGCCCTTTTTCTCTTGTGAGGGAATTTTTGCTTTCCTATTCTGTGTTACCACCTACAAGGAATGATTTTCTGAAGCTGGAAAGTTGAGGGAATGACCTAGGCAGTCTAAAAATAGGGCAACTTGGGCCCCAGACAATGTTAAGGTCATAGACAAATTCAGCTGAGAGACTAAGGAACACTTTAAAAACCCTCAAGGTAGACTTGAATTCATAATTGTAGATTAAACCAATTAAAGTAAAACTCTGATTATGTGGAGATAAGTGTTCATACCATGACAGTTTGGAGATTAAAGTAGGTTACTTACATTAAAAGATATTGGAAGCTACAGCCAATCCACACTCTTCACCTAATCTTAGAACAGGAACCCAGAAGTGGGATGACTTGGTGGAGTTCACACTGCTGACTGTGGGACTTTCACCTATCAGTTCCTTATGCTCTGTCACTAAAGAGAAACTGGGGAGGGAACTTAAGGTTGGCTCATTTAACAGCAGGGGCAAAGTTGCATCGAAAGAGGAAGTTAACAACTTCCTGGAACACCTGCCTTGTTTTATTTAGTGATTCTCTGGACCATCAACCAGTGATGGTTAAAACCTGCAGCTGTCACCCTGGTGCTCTTTACTACTTCTGTGCCCTCAGCCGTGCTGGATGCCTTGGTCTGTATTAGGAGACATATACACAGAAGGGTGGGGATGGTGACCATAGCTTCATTTTGGTGTTTGCTTAGAAAGAAGAACTTGGACCATAGCTCTCAAATTCTGATTCCCAGTTCCAGGTTGTAGTGTGAATTCTTTCTCCCATTCAGATCATCTGACCTTGTGACGAATGTAAGGTTGCTGCTGTTTCATACCTCAGATCTTCCTACCTCACAGTCTTTGGCTCCCATAAGGCCCAGAAGAAGCAGCAAGGGAGACATATAACAGACTTGAAGATGCTTTTATTGGGAAGATGAGGGAGTAAACCAACTCCTGACAGGCCTAGTCATAAGTGAGCCAGACTTAGGAAAGAGGTAAAATAAATAGGTAGTAATTGGGGATGATCCCAGCACAGCAAGAAAGGGTACCATTTGCCACAACATCTGGGCCTGTTAATCCTCTTTTCTGTGTGAGCTCTCCAGCTGTGTGGTTTGCTGCAAACTGAGGAGCTGGAAGAGGAATTCTCAGGGTTCTAAAATATCAAATACTCCATCTTGCATAGGAGAGACATCCTTGGTCTTGAAGTGTTTGAGATGGTGCCTAAGGACTCATCTGAGGGAAGAAAAGAATTCAGATGAGGCTCTGCCAGGTGAGAGAGCCCCAGAGGTCCTGCCACCAATAAGCTTGGAGCCTCGAGGCATGCCTGAATGCATGAAGCCACACCCTTGGAGGACTATCTCATGCTCAGTACCTTCCACACTCAGTTCCACCCAGGACTGGGCCTGCTGGCTTGTCTACCCAGTACTCGGACTCTCTTGCTGGGAGGACCAGGCCCTCTCAGCAGGAGCCAGGACCCCAGAGTGTCCTTACCCCCAGCATCCTTCTGACAGCCTCCAGCCGTGTCTGGACTCGTGGGGCCTCTTGTGGACACAGCATCTGTAGCTCCCCAGGTCTCATGTGAAGTAGCTGGCTCCCCATCAAGGACCCTAGGGTCTTCACCGTGCTGTGAACAAAAACAGGAGAAGCCACCAAGGGTCAGGTGGAAGGATGCTGGGCCTGAGTATTTGGGTAGAGAAGGGCTGTTTAGGATTGGAGGTTGGGGTTCCAGGATGATTTGTAGCATGGGGTATCTGAAAGTGTTGGTGTAAGCCAATTGGTTTGGCATCAGCTGATGTCAGAACATCCAGGTTTGAAGTATCTCGTAAGAAGGCATGGCTGAGCTGTCAGCTTTTTCTTCCCCCAAGTTCACTATCTTGATGCTTGCTGCCTTCACCATGGCAGGAGCACCCCATTGACACCCTAACCTAGGTTTAGGCAAGTACCCTTCCTCTGATCTCTTTCACTCAGCAGAACCTGTATCTGAGATGGAGTTGACAAGCACAGTGGAGGCCAGTTGCAAATTTGGGTCTCTGGGTTTCCATAGTCATCATCAGAGCCCATTTTAAGGTCCCCTCTCCATGCCCTTCAGACTGTGCACTTACACAGTGGAAAAGTTTTCTGCCTGCAGCCAAGCCTTGACTTCCTCAGGCCTTGAACTGAGTCGAAGCATTGGAGCCTGGATTGGTGGGGCGGGGGGTGGAGAAATAAGGGGTCAGAGATCATGTCACAAACACACATACCTCCCAACCCTAGGTTTCTTCTCTGGGCTTCCATCGGATCACTTATAACAGCCTATGATTTTATGGTCTGATAGGAACCCTGTTTTATTACTTGCTTTGACCCAATAACAAACTTAACATGCAGTAAGAACTGATTAAGTAAAACCAGAACTAATTCTTCTGCTTGTCACTGAATCCTCCCCACCCTGACCTCCAACTCAGGACTTAAGCCTTTTGGATAGCTTAGGCCAGGTAGTGTACCCGTGTGGGTGACTGGCCCTGGCTCCCAGGGCCTCCCATCTGCAGGGGCTCCAGAATGTTGCTGGGAATGTAGCCACTCTGTCCTGCCTCATTCTTCACCAGCCACCACCGCTTGCTGTGGTCCAGAACCTGCCAACAGTCACCATCTCAATTACCCAAACCTCTGTCCAAGCAGGAGGAAAACACACAAGGGTTTTTTTTTTTTTCTCCCTCCCAGCCCTCTCCCACTTTCCTTCTCCGTCTCTAGGCCCCCCTACCCTGGCAGCTCCATATCCAGACTGCCCAGTCCAGGCTACCTGTAGCTCCCACCAACCACCACCTCCTTTTCTAGCGTCAAGCCCAGACCTTACCTCCAGCACCTCACCCTGAACCACAGTTAGTTCCTGTGGGTTCCTTGCTTCAAACTCATACAGAACTTGCATTTTCAGGACTGATTTGACAGGTCTAGGGCTGGAGGGTGGGATGCTGGTATCCCCAGGTTGAGGGCCATTGTTGTAGGTCTCCTCCTGAGCAAAGCGTGAGGTACTCCCTAACCTAGCACTTTTGCCAAAAGAAAGAGGGAGGATGGCTGGAGATGGGCCTCAGAAATTGAGCACCTGTCCAACCACCAAGAACCCCAGATATCTCCTGGCTACATCTGGTGGTGACTTTTATGGTTCCATAGAGTTTGATAGGAGGTCTATCTTAGGTGGGGCTTGGGGTAGAGGTTTCTGAGGACAAGAGAGGTCTGAAATATCATTGATCTCTAAAGACATTTACAGCAGTGGAATTTTCTACATCTGAGCTCTGCTGTGAGCACTTTATACCTGAGCTCTGGGAAACCAGAGATGTGTATGGTTGGTATCATGAGAAGAAGGGATTGGAACCTAGGAAGGTCAAAAGCTGCTTTTGCATCCAAACTAGGGGAGGATGTGTTTGTGTATGTCCTTGTCGACTAAGAAGAGAGCTCAGAGGGTCTTTGAGATATAGAGATCCAGAGATCAAAAGGCTTAGTCCCTTCATTCCCTCCCCATGCCAATTCAGTCCCTAATAGCCTCGGACCATACCGGAGGGCAATAGAGTCCTGATACCTTAAGGGTGCCTGTAGGGAACAAAACAGAAAGTGAGTAAGAGCAGGAAGCAACCACCATGGTGATAGGGAGTGGCTGTCAGACACGCCCCCCCCCCCCCCTTTACTCTCACAGCTTTCTCCCATCCCCTTCCTGGCCACCCTCACAGTGATGGACACAGGTCCTCACATAAACCCATACATGGCCTAGTGGTCATGTGACCATGGGGATGGTAGAAACTAGCCAGAGTCCAAGGCTTTGGATAGGACTCTGTGCTCAGCATCTCTTACCAAGGAGGAGGGCTCTGGAGGTTGCCAGCCATCATAAAATGTAGGTTGGTAATGTGGAGGCTCTTTGCCTGTCCAGTCAGCCCTGGGGGGAGAAAAAATCAGAGTCCTTGTCCACTCTGTGCAAGGCTGTGGGATGTAGAAAGGGAGGAGATGACAAGGCCTAACCTCGGGGATCTTAATGGGGGGCATAGTCCATTGTGCACAGATGAAAGGTCTCAGAACACCCACAGAGGAGCATATGGTTAAGGATGAGCAAACCTCACAGCGCAGGATCTGTGGACCAGCCCTACCACCACCCACGAAGTGCAGATGTATCACTGCCCTAGGGAAACAGTGGCTTTGCTGGGGCGTTCGAATTAAAGTGGTAGAAATCAGAGTGTTAGGTCCTAAAGGCCCCCTTATGGTTTCCTGCTGTGTTTTTCTAACCTGTTTTCAGTGTCCTCACAGTAGGTCTCTCTAGCTAAATAGTGTGTGGAACTCTAATTTTTAGACCATCATGGCAGGGCTGTTCTAGCTGACACCAGGATGGGGCAATTTCTTGCCTCTTAGCCTCCCTCTTGCCCACCACACAGGGCCCATCTGTGTGCCATCTGTGGCTTCCAGGCTTGCTGTGCATGGACAACCACTACCTGGCTGCAGGGGAAATGCCCTCGACTCTTAGGGACGTTACTCTCCCTGCCTCCTCCAGGTGAATATTTCCCCTGAACTTGGTGTACCTGTGGGTTAGTGCTCCTTTCACTCTCTACTGCACATGCTCTTTACATGTCTGGGTTGTTTTGTTTTTTTACTATATTGAACTCCTTGGGAGCTGTCGCCCCAGGACTGTGGCTGGTGCATAAGCTGCAGCTAAGAAATGTTTATTCAGTGGACCACAGAGACTATTCCCTTTTCTAATCTTCTTTGTTGGTCATTTCTTCTTGGCCTTAGAAAGATGCTCAGGTCTTCCCTTGACCCACTTACAACTCCTTGTAAGCTGTGGACCTATAACCCTCTCCTTGCAAATTTCCTGAGAATGTACCTAAATACCCTACCTACACGTTCTCACCTCGGTCCTGTCATTACTCCAGCATCAGATTTTCTGTCATTGCTTTATTGGAACCAGACTATTTAAAATCCTGATAATCTCCTGGCTGTCAAATCAATGGCCTCAGATGTTCTCCATCCTTCTGGATTACCACAGCATTCAATGACCCATAGCTTTGGGTCATTTTGTCTAAAATCAAGTCATCGAAATATAATTTGTCAGAAATTCAACTCTATTTAGAGTTTTTACATCTCTATAGTTATTCTATTTTCTGTGTTTCTGTTGCAATGATTAATTTCTGGTTATTTTAGGAAATTAGAAAACATCTAGGGGAATAACTGACTTGATATATTATTTAACAAGTGTATATCAGTTTATGAACACTGGAGTTATTTTGCATCTTTAAGGATACTTTCTAAAAAATCACATCCAGTCCAGCATGGTGGTGCACACCTGTAATCCCAATTTGGGAGGCTGAAGCAAGAGGATTGCAAGTTTGAGTCCAGCCTCAGCAACTTAGTAAGACCCTGTCTCTAAATAAAAAATAGTAAATAGGGCTGGAGATGTAGCTTTGCAGTAAATCTCCTGAGTCCAATCCCCAGTACCCCCTAAAAAAAGAAAAATCTTCTGATCCATTTTTCTAGGGTCTCAAATTCTTCTTTTTTTAAGGATTGTATTTTATTTATTTTTTAAAATATCTTTATATTTATTTTCATTTATTTATTTTTATGTGGTACTGAGGATCGAACCCAGGGCCTCACGTGTGAGGGGCAAGAGCTCTACCACTGAGCTACAACCCCAGCTCTCAAATTCTTGAAATAAACTTGGGCTTTGAAACACAAAATATATATTTAACATGGTTGCTCAATGTTAAAGTGGCTGAATAAAATTACTTGAGGTCTTTTGGTTTGAGTCCATTGCAGGACCTCTCTTTTATCCTTGCTGGTGCTAGATGCCAGGGCTCTCTCCCTAGACAGTGTGAACCCAGCATAGCCATGGGAATCAGCAGACTCTGAGACTAGCTCATATGATATTCTGGACAAATGAATATTGTTATGAGAATCCAAGTATCTGTTGACAAATGAATGAATAAAAAAATGTGGCATGTTCACGTAAGGGAATATTATTCAGCCACTAAAAAGAAGGAAATTCTGACCCATGCTATAATGTGGATGAACCTTGAGGACATGCTAAGTGAAATGAGCCAGTCATAAAAGAATAAATAATGTGTTCCACTTACATGAGATACTCATAATAGGAAAATGTAGAGAGACAGAATAAAATAGAGGTACCTAGAGGCTGGGGAGGTGGGGGAATACAGAATTATTGTTTTGTGGGTATAGACTTTTTGTTTAAGATGATGAAAAAGTTTTAGGAATAGATAGTGTTGCTTGTGCAACATTATTAATGTGCTTAATGCCACTGAATTATGCACATAGAGCAGTTACAATAGTAAATTTTGTTATGTGTATTCTACCACAATCAAAAACATGCATTGCATTAATTGATTCATGTCTTTAACAAACTAGATGAAAACTCCTTTGAATGGGGCTGAATTAAAAATTCTGTCTTTAGGCAAAAGGCATGCTAGGAAAACTGGCTTATTTCCCCATTGACTTCTATCTTTCTGATCCCCTCTTCTTTCTTGGTTTTTATTTTCTTTGTCCTTGTAGTTCTTTTAACTCCCTGGGATTTCTTTTTCCTTTTGCAACCTGCATTTAAGTTTCCCACTGTCCTGCCGTCTTCCCTTGTGGAAGAGAAAGTACTGTGCTTATTAAAGTGAGTTCTGGGGCTCCCACGGGTATGCTCGCCTTTCCCCGAGGCCCCCCTTGTCAGGTTCTACCACCGCCAGGCCAGACATCTCACCTGGGGCGGCTGCCCTGCCTCTGTGGACTGTTCCCCTGACACCTCAGCTCAGCCAGGGGAGCCAGTTTCCTCCCCTACCCCCCAAGGCTCTCTTCAGTTTGTCCTCCTGCCAAATGCTTATGTCAGCTTGGGATCTTGTGGCATCTCTTTCTTTCCTAACTGGGGCCCTACCAAATGGTTGCCAAGTCTTACTGATGTTACATTTGTAGCATCACTTATGACAGTAATTCTGAAATTCTGGGCTGGATTAAGATAAAGTTTTCACTTTGGCCTTGACAAAAATGAGGTTGGCATCTTTCCTTTTTGGGAAGAATTGTTGTTTTCTAAGACAATGCTTTTCCTTTCATAGTGAGTAAAGGTGATAATATATATATTTTTAATTGGTCACACTGACCTTAATAAAGAATTGGGAACTTCATGTAGAGTCCCCAAATTGTTTTGAAATATTTCTGGTTTGTGACAACATAGTGCCTGGCTACCTCTTGGGTCCTTCCCCAATACCCCTCAACCCCAATTCAGTTCAGGCCTTGTCTTCACTCACCGGCTGGTGGTCCAGGCCACACCCAACCCCTTCCAGAGGTTATTTTCAGATGGGCTCAGACAGGACTGCAGCAGGTCAATGGCTTTGGGAGTGAGGAGGGGCGAGACCACTTGAGGTGGTAGGTCAGCATCAGGGCACTGGGCCAGGATCTGGGGGAGTGATGGAAGGTGTCAGGAAGCCTAGGACAGAAAGGCCCAGATTCTCCAGCCCTGATCAGCTGCCCATCTGCTGCAGAACTCTAGGGTCCTCATGTCTGACCCCTGCTCATAGAGTCTTCTGGGGGTGCTGGTCCCACGAGGGATGTGGTCTTGGGGTTAAGGAGGTGGGTGTGCTGGGCAGAGCAAAGGGAATCCCCATGGCCTCCCTCTACCCTCTCTCAGCCTCCTTTCCTCCCTCTGCTCCTGCTTCGCTTCAGCCTGTCCCTCTTCCACCCTGTCCTCCCACTACTCACAGAGTCCAGAGTTTTGAAGAGGATGTGCACAAACTCAGGGGCACTCGTCTCCTCCAGCCTGAGGGCCAGATTTCCCTGGGGACACAGGGCAATGTCTGTCACCACACTTCATCCTGCAATATCTTCCGTTCCCCATAATTGTTTATGCCTCAGCTAAGAGCCTAGGACTCTCCAAAAGCCCCAAGAAGGGGAGCAACTGAAGAAAGGAAAAACTTAGAATGTCCAGAGACCAGTGACTGTAGGGTTGTTGGGGGAGGAAGGCTGGGGAAGTGGTGGGGAGCCACAGACCAGGAGGTTAAAGCTGTACTTGATCTTCTGGAAGCAGTCAATGTAGTGTGCCCGGGTTATTCCTGTGGGAGCAGGGACAAAGGCAGCATTCACAGATCATCTCAGGACAACTCCACTCCTCTCCCCTGGCCCTCAGCACTCACCTTCAGTCTCCTTGTTCTTTTTTTTCCTAAGTCTTCTCTTCTTCTTAAGGCTGGTCTTTGCCTGAACCTCCTTCAGTTTTCCCACGAACAGCTCAATGTCCCCTAGGACATGGTTCAGCACCTCCTGGGCCCCAAACAATCCATGACGTGAGTGGGCAGTTAGGACTGTCCTGCCCTGACCACCCTGGGGCCCTGGGCTCCTGGGTGAGGGGGAGAACAGGTGTACTCTCTTCCCCTGGGCCCGGGAAGCCTCAGCAAGCCCAAGACCATCCTCAATTACCTCATCTCTCTCTAGATCCTCTGGGGATGGAGACCGTCTTGGAGGAGGCCGAGCGAAGGCGCTTGGTTCTCTGGCACTGGGGTGGCGTGACAGGGGCCTTGGGGATGGTGGGATGCCTGCGATGTAATGGGACTATGGGCCTAGAACTCCTTTGACATTCTCTTCCACCTGCCCCTGTCCGCAAAACTTACTGTGCTCTGGGGTCATCTGATAGGGCTGCTCTGGAAGGGGCCCCCGCTCCAGAGAGGGTGCCTGCTCCAAAGGAAGTGACCTTTCCAGAGATGGTCCCCTCCATCTGTTCTGGCCTGAGTGAAGGCCTCCAAATTGAGGTCTACTGAAGACATGGTGAAGGGCACTTCTTTGACAAGGTTCTCGGGACAGAAGCCTTGCCCACACTTCTGCTGGCTATGCAGAGACTGCTTACCTTTGCTCCAGCTCCTCTTCCAGGGCCTTCTGCAGGCTGGTCCTCAGCCGTTCTGCCTGGAGGAAACAACAGTCAGGCAAGGTGTGTGTGTGTGCGCATGCACGCACGTGGTGGGGTGGGGATGCACACATGCACCTGCACACACAATGGTTGTGGTTTTTGAACCTCACCCCTGGCCACTCACCCCTACTTCATGGCACTGGAAGAGCAGAGTGCTAGTGCTTGGCAGACCAGACTCCTGCACAGTGATGGACAAGATGGAGTTGTAGGAGCAGGTGTTCAGTGCCACATCCATGGCCTTGATGTTGTCTAGGCGGTAAGAGTCCAGCTCCTCCTGGGCCAGGTGAAGAAGTCAACTATGAGGCCTAAGAACTAAGTATGGCTCCTAGAAACTCCTGATAGGTTTGCCCCTACCCTCTGGTGGCCTGGATCTGGGGAGTCATCTGCTCTGACTTGTGCCTCTATCCCCAACCCTTATCTCCTATCTCTTCGTAGGCCTGGGTGTCTGCTGAGTATGGGAGGTAGCTGCTGTTGGAGGCACCTAGCACTTGCTCTTCCACAGCATGGGCTAGACAGTGGGAGGGCTGACCTTGGTCTCGATGTCCAGCAGCTGGAGCCAGCCATCTCTGACCTGCAGGATCAGGTCTTGGCTCCATACTCGGCCCTGTGTGTCCATGTCCTGCAGCTTCTGCAGTGCATCCTTGGGTTCCCGGACTCTCTGTGCCCCCAGCTTACATGTCATCAGATGCTATAAAGGGAGAGGAAAGGGGCCAAACCAGGAGAAGTTTTGAAAGGGGGTGGTGGTGGGAGAGGAAGGCAGCAGAGGGGGAAGGGCAGATCCCAATAGCACCCTCTGGGGACAATGTAAACTGTGTAGAAGCAGTAGGGCTAGGGATGGGCCTCCAGGGCTGCGGCTAAGGGGCTGCATGAGGGATTTTAAGACTCCAAAGGAATGACAATTGTGGGGCGGATGTGTCCTGCTGGATGTCTGAACATATATATACTGTCTGAACTTCTGAGTGGGCTAGAGGATCCCTGGGCTCTGTCCTTGGCTTCCTTTGCTGCATTTGGGATGCCACCCCTCCAGCCTGGTCTTCTCACTGATCAGCGTTGCTGTCGCTGTGCCTTCGCTCATACTGTTCCTCATACCCAGATGCCTTTCTACCCTCTGCCAATCTAGCACCTCGTCTCTCAGGAAGAGGGTCAAGCCCACCTTTCCTGATTCTTACCCAAAGAGATCCATAGTGATCTTAGTCTCCACAAAAGTCCTTACCTGCTGCTAGCCTGATGATTGGTGGGTCGTTGCCCTTGTCTACTTCCTCCAGGAGAACCGCCCACACCACCCCCCCCACTCCTCACCCTGCTTCTCCCAGCTGCGTGTTGCCTGTCCCAGTCTCCTCCCTTACCTGGTGTCTGTCTTTCCCCTTGGCCGTCCCTCTCTACCCTGGCAGCTCCCCATCCCTCCCTGGGTCCAGCTCCTCTCTCTGTTCACCCTGCCAACAGCTCAGGCAGCAGAGGGGGAAGGGCAGATCCCAATAGCACCCTCTAGGGACAATGTGAACCGTGTAGAAGCAGTAGGGCTGGGGATGGGCCTGGTGTCCCTGTCATCCTGAATATGTCTCCTCTTGCTCTTAACTCCTATGAAGCCAGTTCCCAGCCCCACCCCATAAAGAAGATGAATACTCCTGCCTCTCCCCTGCAAATGGGGCAGCCCTTTCTGCCTTGATGTTGTCTATCCCTCACCCCAGTGTGGCTCCCTGTTATCTGCATTAGATCCCTAACACATGAGACTGCTGGGGTGGGGGAGGTCTCTCCCTCACATGCTATGTCCCCCACCATGTCCTCAGCAGTGCCTGCTGGTCTGACCACACCCTTGTAGCCTGCACTTTGCTTTCACTGTGGTGCTGACAGCCCTTCCTGTAACTAGATCTTGAAGTAGCAGATACCCTCTGGGGGGTGTGCGTGGCAGAGACACCATTCCAGCAGATCAGTGGAGGGGGGTCACCCCACTCCCCAGGAGTTCAGACTCAGCTACTCCCCTCTTAGTGGCTCCTCAAATCCTAGAGGGCTGTAGACCTCATACTTTCCCTCCTCCAGTCATGCCCATTCTGAGCAAAGAGCAACTCCTTGGCAGTGGGTGTGGTTGGGGGTGCATCTGGAACAAATGGGGTTGGGCAGGGGAGGTTCTCAGTGTCTCTAGGCCTATCCCTTTCCTACTTCTTACTGTCTGGGGATCAGACCTCTATCTGAGCCTGCTCTGCCCACCTCCATTCCCCCTCCTCCCCAGAACTTAGCAGATGCTTCATTAGGCTGCAGGCTGGTTGGATCCAAGTCACAGGATTAGGCCAAATCAGGCTGTTAGCTTCCACAGCAGGAACATTTGAGGCATCTCTATTTTGGCAGGGCATTGGACACACAGAGACACTTGGCTTTAGTTGGAAACCACCTGGGGCTCTGGCGGTACTCACCTCCACCCTGTGCTGCAGGAGGGTGAGCTCTGAGGCCAGGCTCTGGGAATACTCTTTCCGGTGCACTGCAGGGTAAAAAGTCAGGGACAGGAGGTGGCAGGAGAGTGAGATGAGGCTTAGGCAATTGCAGGGTGTGAGAAGGGAAAGGTCAGAGGATAGGGGCTTCAGCAGGGCAGAGGGTTCAGAGAGAGCTTACAGTAAATGGCTCTGCTACTGGGCCGGGACATGGTGACGCTGCTGAGGCCAGCTACCTAGAACCCCAAGTGAAACAGAGACAGCCATGAGAGCTGGCAAGAGGAGTACCAGGCCCAGTGGGGACAGAGGGCTGCTACTGTCAGGGAGCAGACCAAAGCCCTGGCTCCAGGGGTCTTTCCAGAGCCATCTGCAGTCAGAGCCCTCCATCTTGGTTGGCCCTGGAGGGCCAGACTAGGAAAGGGAGAGCCTAGGTCAGGCTCCAGGCTCCCATTATTTGGATCTGGGACCAGATTCTAGACTGGGCCTGGATGTGAAAGATGCCAGATAAGTAAGCTGCACCCATTTCTGTAGGGACGGCAGAGGGCTCAGCAGCCTTCCTTGCCAGACCAAATCTTCTCGTCCAGTCCTGTTTCAATTCTGCAGACCAGGAGGAAGCTGACATTATCCCATGAGCTGGAGACCCTCTCAACAGGAGTGTATGCACCTGTGTGTGTGCGCACCTACATGTACCTGTCTACCATGGTGTAGGACTTATCAATGATCTGCACTTCCCTGAACATCTAACCAATACTCCTATCTTTACCCTGTATTCCATACCCTCTCCTAGAGCCCCTCCCAACCTCAGCTATTTAAATCCAGCCCATGGATCACCTCCCTGGCGAATTCCTCCTTGACTACCACCCTTTCCAGATTGCCCCTGAATGCCATGTTGAGCTTTGTACATTCTTCTGTGACAACAGTGGTAGTCACAGCAGCCCCCGTAGTTAGTACTATGAGACTGCTGCCAAGCCCCTCATGAACATTCAGTCTTCACCACCATCTGCTCATGCTGACTTGGTGCCAACTGCTGCTCACTGGTCTATGGGCTTTATCCTCCATATCTCATTTAATCTTCAGAACAAACTTACTAGGTGGGTTTTGTTTTTATTCCCATTTAGTGAATGAGGATTCTGATACTGAGGCCTGAGGTCACAGTGATTATTTAACAGAGAATGAACCCAGACCTGTCTGGCTGCAGATTCTATGTTTTAATTGTTTATGTGTCCCTGTTACTGGGTGGTGAGCTGGCCCAGAGGGGGTCTAGAACATCAATCCATTGAAACAAAACCAAATTAAATGTGGTGTGTGAATGTGCAGGGTGGGGTGGGGGCTAGTCATGAGTGGGTCAAGAGTGGGTGTCATCTGAATGAGGTGTGTATGCATCATGCATAGGTGTTGGTTTTGTGGGACTCCACATCTGCGTGGTGTGCCTGGAATACCCTGGGCAAAGTATAAGAGAGCACCAACACCCATTTATTATGACTGTTATGAAAATAACAGATGAATCAGTGATGGGAAAATGAATCGTCATTGAATAATTATGAAACTGCAGGAGGCGGCTAGGTCTCTGTTCCCTTGTTTGGGAGGACCCCTTTTCCTCTGCAAAGAAGGGGTGCTGGAAATCTTCTTCCCCTCCTCCTGCCTCTCTCAGGCTGTGACACACTTCCTGTTTCTAGACCAGAAAAGAAATGAGTGCTTCCCTACTCAGCCCCTCTCTGCTCCCCCACACCAGGATGGTCCCTGTGGGTCCCTGTGGGTCCCTGTGGGTGGGTGGAGGTAGGGAAACAGCTGCTCTAAAGATCCCAACCCCAGGAGAGGAGGCTGGCTTTGGCCTGCCTGGCCCCTTGTGGTGTGGGAAGCTGGGCAGTGTTGTTCTGCCATTTCTTCCCCAAATGTAGGGGCTTGGAGCAGGGAAGGGGTATCTCTATCACAGACACTGGGGGAAGCCTGCAGAGGGACTTTTGGAGCCCCTTGCTCTGCTTCTTAGCCTGCCAGTCAGCAGCTAAGTCCTACCCTCCCTGGGCCTGAACCTCCTGCCTGCATCTCCAGATAGGCTGGAGAGAAGCTCTGGCCTGGAAAAGCTCCTGAGTTTTCCCCACCTGTCCTGCCCTGCTCTGGGGCTGCACCAGGCCCTGATATTCCCTGGGGGATAGGCCCATTACCTGGGTGCCAATGCCTCTGGTGACTGATGGCCCAAGGGTCTGGCTTTTGAGCAGTTGATCTGGTGCCCAGCAGTTGGTCCTCTGCTAGCTGCTTCAAGCAGCACCCTGCTGGTGAGCAGGTGGCCCCAGGTGAGCAGTAAGTCCCGTGGTGTTGAGGCTATGGAGGCAGCCACACCTGTGCTCTTTGGACTCTGGTAGGTGGGGAAACCTCTCAGGCCACCACCCACCCAGCACTGAAGAGGACACACACCTGTGCCGACAGGTGCCTTGAGCCTGGCCAGAGACCTCTGCTTCCTAGCTTCCTCCTTGCTGTCCTCTGGCCTTAGGTGTAACCCCTTTGTCCTTCTGCCTTTTGAGTACCTTGTCTGGGGCCCAAGTCAGCATCAGGCACGGGGGCCAGGAGCAGAAGGAAAGAGGATTTTGGCCTGCAGAGTGTTCTATGATCAGGGGACAGGCCACTTGGAAGTGGGTCCCAGGCATGTGGGGAGATGTGGACTGGTGAGTATGCTGTGTCTGCACATGTGCTCCATCCATGGGCACATGACCATGTATGGCCAGGTGGTGCCTGTGGACAGGACATGGACCTGTCAAAGAAGATAGGGACAGAGGCACTAGAACACTGTGGACATTAATGGAGGGCTGAAATTACTGTCCAGAGGGCTCACCCTGTTCCTCCTTCCTTTGGTCAGTCCACCCAGCAGGGAGCCTTCCCACTCCCACATTCTTGTTCTTGTTCTTCCATCTCTTTCCTTTTCCATCCTACCTCATGTCCCCAGACCCGGGGCAGATCTCTGGCTGGCTTTAGCAAAGACGGAAAACCGAGGTATACCCCCTGGATGTTGTTGTATTTAAAAATCTCCTTTGGCACCCAGGGCAGATGAGGATCCCCATCTTCTGGGGACTCACAGCCCAGTGAGGGAGGCTTGGCATAAACAGAAACCAAAAGAGAAGCAGGAGGGTAAGAGAGAGGAGGGGAAATGCCAGGTAGGAATTGATTTTCCTGGGACAGAGGCTTAGGGCCCTGCAGGTGTTGAATCTGTGGGACAGAGTCCTGTGGCCTCCAACTGCAGCCTGCATCCTGTCCTTGGCTTCCCTGGGATCAGCCCAGGAGATCCTGGCCTGCGCTGCCACCCCTACCCTGGCAAATAGTACCTTGGATGGCCTGGAGTCCAGGGACTGGATCCCAGTAAGAGGCCTCCCCTACCTGAACTGGTGAGGGTCACTGGGAGGGTCCTGGGGCCTGGGGTCAGGTGCCTGTTGGGCCAGCACCTCTTCATGGCTGCATGGGAACCAGCCCTCCTGATCTCCTTGGCTGTCTTATTCCCTGGGTTTTAGCCTCTTGGACCTCCTTCAGCCTCTTTCAGGACAGGGTCGTCTGTGCCTTTTTGCTTCCTCCAGTCCCAGCCCCAGTTCCAACAAGGTCACATTCCACTGTTAGCCCTGAGTTGGGTGCCCAGTCAAGACCTCATTCCTAACCAGCTCAGGCCAGGTCCCATCCTGTTGCAGGACTCTCCCATGTCGGTGTGAGCACAGCAGGGACTCTTGTGGGGGACATGGGGACAGGCTGAGATGGGACTTAATCTGTTGCAGAGTTCCACATGACATCTTTGAGCAGAGTGCTCTTTAGGGGTGCTCTGGGAGCCTGCAGGTTTCCTCAGTGAGGAACCCTTTGTGGCTAGTGTGGAGGCTGGGACTGGGGCTTCTTTGGGGACAGGTATTGTGAACCTTTGCTAGACTGAAGCCTCCCTGGGGGAAAATGTGTTAGGAAGAATGGAGAGGCCAGGCCACCCTCACCTGGGCCCAAAGACAGCCCCAGGTGCTCAAGAATTCCCAGCTGAGGCAGAATTTGGGACCCTGGTGGGAGAGAAAGAAGTAGGACCTGGGAGCATCTTCCAGAAGCTGTGAGGCTACAGTGGGGGGAACTTGTTCATTCTTTCGCTGGGGCTATTGGGAAAGCCATCCCTGGCCAGGGCACAGAGGCAAGCTGCTGCTCTGAGTGTGACAGAGGAGTCAAGGAGAGAGATAAGGTCCCTCCCTTTGGGGCTTACATTCCAGAGGCAAAAGAAACAAACACATATAAAGATAATCAGGGTCCCAGGAAGGAAATAAAGAAGGGGATGTGGATGAGAGTGGGGCGTGGGAGGTTGCTTTGATGTAAGGAGTTGGAGGAGATCCTCTGAGGAGGGAGCCTGGAGCTGGGTCAGAGGGCAGGGAAGGAGCCAGGCAAGGAGAGCAGCCAGACAAGGCCCCCCAGGAGGCCAGGGTGGCTGGGGTGGAGTGAGCGGGGAGAGGGGCCTGAGTGGTGGGCAGCGGTCAGAGCACACGGAGCCCTGCAGGCCAGGAGCCCAGCTTGCATTCTAGAGCAGTCAGAGGACACAGAGGTCTCAGGTGACGGAGCGCGGGTGCTGATCTGTTTTAGATGGTCTCTCAGGCCTTGTGGGGGTCGATGCATTATAGTGGGGTTGGGGGTGGACAGAGCAACCTAAGGAGCAGCTGCTGTGGCAGTCACAAAGGACACCCTCCTAGGCAGCAGGAGGGCAGCAAGGATGGAGACAGGCTGCCTGTAGGAAGGACAAATGTGCCATGGGTAGACGGCTGGAGGCTGGTGAGGGGGAGAGAGACTGATAGGTAAGAGGAGGGCAGAGGCAGCGAGCTCCCAGGAGAATGTGGAGGGGACAGTATTTCAAGAGGACACCTGGAACAGAGCTACCAAGAGGGCAGAACCTGTACATTTATCCATGTGGCAGTCATGGGTGGTCCAGAGAGAGTCCCCTGGGGGTATAGTAGGGGCTAGAGCGAGGAGGGGGCTGCAGGGTGGAGTGTGAGGAGGTGGGGACGGTGAGACGATGAAGGAACGCACCGTAGAGGCAAGAGGCTTGGCTAGTATGGGTGCTGTGGACGCTTGTTCCCATGTGCCTAGGGTGGGAGATATTTTGCCAGTGGAGAGGTCAATGAGAGCAGGTCTGGAGGAGTGATGGGTGAGTGTGGGTTGAGGAGCCTCTGGGAGGCCTGGGAGGAGATGGGTCCGTCTGACCCTGTCCTGGTTGGTTCCTGCTGTGCTCTCTGTGCTGCCTCCCCCACGGAGACGCAGGAAGAAGGCTGGGGGAGGGCGACTTGAGGGCTGATGGCCAATTCTCAGGGCGGGGTGGTGTGGGAATTTTCAGGAGAGAAGGCCAGCCCTGTAATTGAGGGTAAAACTAAGGAAAACCTCTAGCTTCACTTGCTTTTAGTTTGTTTTTAAAATCACTACTTTGGCGGTTATAGAGCTGAGCAATATCTTTAGCCTTTCCCTGGCTTTGCTGTAGGTGACACCTCTGACAGAGAGGTTATGATAATGGTTGCCAAGTTACTTTTCAGGGACTTGAAGGCCACTGACACTCTATTTGGGCCTGCAGATGTCCAGCGGGTGACTTAACAGGGCATAAGCTTAGCATGACTGCCTTCATATCCCATCTGTCTCCTTGGCTGGCTTATCCTTTGGGTTAGACTGTTCCTGTTCCACTCTGTGCATAGATGTATCAGTTGTTAGGAATTGTGGGTCCAGAACTGGTAGTTCAAAGGCTGATTTTCCTGAAAATTCCCTAATCTCTCTCCTCCACCTTGAAGGCTGAAGACACCAACATAATAGTAACTAAACTATTTTTAAATATTTACAGGGGCATCATTGGTCAACAGATTACGACCACCAGGTTCACAGTGTCCCACTCCCAACCACTGGATGGGCTCTTATAAGTCTCCAAGCATCGGTTCTTTTTAACCCGACCCCCACTTCATGCCCCTTGCCAGGGGTAAAAGGAGCTTGGAACTTAGGCCTAATGGTCCCTCGGGGTGCTGGTCTCCATCTTAGTTTTGCAGGCTTATGAAGTCTTTTCCCTTGTTTCAACAACTTGTCCCTAATTCATTGGACTGCCTTTTAGCAGCTAGGAGATGGACTTGTGTTCAGTAACTGGCCTTTGGTGCTCCTGGAAGCCACTCTGTCCAGGAATGGGAGATTGGGGTCAGGACCTCAGACTCACCCTGTTTTCCTAGAGTTCCCTGGGTTCCTTAGTCTCCTAAACCCCAAAGCCAGTGCTAAGGAGTATTTCTCCTCCTTTTTTCTTTTTCTTTTTTGGTGGTACTGGAGATTGAACCCAGGGGTTGCTCTACCACTGAGCTACATCCCCAGCCCTTTTTACTTTATTTTTTTTTTATTTTGAGGCAGGGTTTCACTAAATTGCCTAGGTTGGCCTCAAGGTTGTGATCCTCCTGCCCCAGCCTCCCAAGTTAGCGGGGGTTACAGGTGTGTTTGTGCCTGGCTCCTCCCTTTTCTAATTGCCCTGGCAGCTAGATGTCAATCTAGATTTTCCTCAGCCCCCACACTACACACGTGGTTCTGGGCTTCCTCATCCTGGGCCCATCCTGGGACTCTTACACATGCCTCCTCCTTTCTTCCTTCTGCATCTCACCCCTCATCCAGGCAGATGGTCATGGGCTTGGATTTCCCAGCTCCCTTTGCCCTGACAGCCCTAAAGGAAAGGTTGTCAGAGACATCTGGAAAACCCTTCACTGGACCTTGACCTGTGATTCACAGTAGGCTTCTCAGGAGTGTGAGGCTGAAGAAGAACCACAGGTCAGCTGGGAAAGAGTTGCTTCAGCCTCCAGGAAGTAAATGCCCTTGATGATCTGCAGGGTGGGGCCTGGCCTGGGCCCAGCTTACGTGTGTCATGTGTTGGGTGTCAGGTGGGGGCAGGGTGGAGATGGAGAGAGCTGGTTCCATCACTATACGCACAGTGCCCAACTGTCTAGGACCTGGTGGCCTGAGGTAGCCTGCCCCTGGTTTCTCCCTGGGTCTGGCCATGGCTGTACCTTCACCCACACACTTCTGCTTCTACTTACACTGCGAGCCACCGCCCAAGCCCCACATAAGATGGCCATTCAAATCCATGTGGTAAAAGAATATTCAAGATGTGGTACAAAGTTAACCATGTAATGTTAAATGAAAAAGATAGGTCTTACAAATTAAGGTTCTAGTTTTGCAACACACACACACATAAACAAATAAATAAGGAAACTGAAGTCACATAAACTGAGACATAAAAACAATCTCAGTAAAATCTGTAATAATATAAATCTAAGCAGAAAACGTTGCAATAAACATTACATAAACCTAACATAGAAAATGTTCATGATATAATATAATGTGAAAAAAGATTGTTACAAAATCGATTGGTTCAAGATGGAGGAACAGAGAAGATCACTTTTCTGGCTGCTTCCTGGTATGAATCGAAGAAAGCAGCTTCTCAGCAAGGTGGGTGAAGAAAAAAAAAAAAGATTGTTACAAAATAGCAAAATTCAATTTTGTAAACAAACAAACAAAAAAACAAAACAAAACAACAAAAAAAAACTATACTGAGGAAAATATAAACCATGTGAACTAAGTATTTGTTCAACACTTCTGTGACAGGCACCTATCTAAGTGCTTTATAGCAAAAGCTCACAACTCTTTGAAATAGATACTGTGGTTTTCATCTCTCATTTACATATGAAGAAACTGAGGTACAAAGAGGCACAGAGAAGTTAAGTGATTTGTCCCATGTCACATAGCCAGGCAGGCATGCTATTCAGACCTAAGGAGTTGCACTTGCTGAAGAGACATTGAAAGAATTATCTCAAGATATGCTTGTGCAGGGAGGACCTTCTGTATGATTTACTTTCTTTGTGCTTTATTTTCTGACTCTTTCCCAAAGAACATGTTACTTTTGTAATGAAAGCATCTTCACTCCCACTCCATCCGTTAAATAGATCACAATTCTAAAAGTAACAAAATAAGGCAAAAATGCCCTGGGAAGGTACTCCTTCTGTAGCACCGGGACTCTGTTGTACCCAGGGGTGGTTGTTTTGAAGGGCAAGATCAGTGACCTAGGGCTAGGAAGACTGGTGAGAGACTCTAGCCCCTTTGCCATGTGGCCCTTGATGGTCCCAAGGGCTCTGTTCCTGAGGAATCTCAGGCCTCCCCACTGAAGCCACCTCCTTCTTGGGCTGGGGCCAGGCTTCAGCCTCATTGGCCTTGACAGGTGCCACCTTCCCAGAGCTTCAGGGAGGAGGGCCATGGTGGGGGCAGTGCATGGCCCACACAGAAGAGTCTGGGAGCCTTTTCTGGCTTCTTGACCCCACACCTCCATGTGGATTCCCACCGCCACACCAAACAAGATTTTCCTCTGCAGTCTGAACTGCTGCTGGGACCCTCCTGTGTGTAGAGCAGTGATATGAATAAAATCCTGGCTTCTGACGCTCTCCTGGCTAAGTTTGCCCTGGGAGCTGTCTGCACAAAGGCACAGGTCTAGATGCCCCAGTTGCTATGGTGACGCTGGCCTGAGCAGGCTCCAGGCCAAAGTGCAGAGCTGTTATCAGTGAGGCCTTGAGTTCAGCACCTTCTCCCAGGAATTGAGACTTTCGAGCAAAACAAGATGACCTTAGTATCTCTCCTGTCCTATGTCCCTCACACTGCCTGCTTTGCTGAAACTGTCCCACAAATAACCTTTTTTTTTTTTTTAACAACAACAACAAAAAATTGTTCTAATTAGTTATTTTGACACATCATACATAGATGGAGTATAACTTTTCATTCTTCTGGTTTTACACCAGTTGTGTAATCATATATGCACATAGGGTAATAAGGTCCAATTCATTTCTATCCTTGTATCCCCTCCTTTCCCTTCACTCCAAAGTACTTCTATTTTTCCCTAGCCTCCTGTCCCCATTGTAAATTAGCATCCACATATCAGAGAAAACATTCAGCCTTTGGTTCTTTGGGACTGGCTTATTTCGGTTAGCATGATATTCTCCAGTTCCATCTATTTACCGACAAATGCCATAAGTTCATTTTTCTTTAAGGCTGAGTAATATTCCATTGTGTATATGTACTACAATTTCTTTATCCATTCATCTGTTGAAGGGCATCTAGGTTGGTTTAGCTATTGTGAATTGAGCTGCTATAAAAATTGATGTGGCTGCATCACTGTAGTATGCTCATTTTAAGTCCTTTGGGTATAAACTGAGGGTAGGGATAGCTAGACCAAATGGTGGTTCCATTCCAAGTTTTCTGAGGAATCTCTGTGCTGCTTTCCATAGTGGTTGTACCAATTATCTGTCCTACCAGGAATGTATGAGTGTGCCTTTTCCCCCACATCCTTGCCAACATTTATTGTTGCTTGTATTCTTGATAATTGCCATTCTGACTGGAGTGAGATGGAATATCAGTATTAATTTGCACTTCTCTAATTGCTAAAGATGTTGGATATTTTTTCATATATTTGTTCATCAATTGTATTACTTCTTCTGTGAGGTGTCTGTCTAGTTCCTTAGCCCATTTATTGATTGGGTAATTTGGTTTTTTTTGGTGTTAAGTTTTTTGAGTTCTTTATATATCCTGGAGATTAATGCTCTATCTGAGGTGCATGTGATAAAGATTTTCTCACATTCTGTAGGCTCTCTCTTCATGTTCTTGATTATTTCCTTTGCTGTGAAGAAGCTTTTTAGTTTGATTCCATCCTATTTATTGATTCTTGATTTTACTTCTTGTGCTTTAGGAGTCTTGTTAAGGAAGTCAGTTCCTAAGCCAACAAGGTGGAGATTTGGGCCTACTTTATATTCAATTAGGCACAAGGTATCTGTTCTAGTGCCTAAGTCCTTGATCCACTTTGACTTGATTTTTGTGCCAGGCAAGAGATAAGTGTTTAATTTCATTTTGCTACATATGGATTTCCAGTTTTCTCAGAACCAGGCTATCTTTTCTCCAACGTATGTTTTTGACACCTTTGTCTAGTATGAGATAGCTGTATTTATGTGGGTTTGTCTCTGTGTCTTCTATTCTGTACCATTGATTTATGTATCTGTTTTGATGCCAATACCATGCCATTTTTGTTACTATGGCTCTGTAGTATAATTTAAAGTCTGGTATTGTGATGCCTCCTGCCTCACTCTTCTTGCTAAGAATTGCTTTGGCTATTCTGGATCTTTTATTTTTCCAAATGAATTTCATGATGCCTTTTCTCTTTCTATGAAGAAAGTCTTTGCATTAAATCTTTATAAATTGCATTAAATCTTTATAAATCTTTTGTTATATGGCCATTCTGACAATGTTAATTCTGTCTATCCAAGACCATGGGAGATCATTCCATCTTCTAAAGTCTTCTTCAATTTTTTTGGTTAGTGTTCTGTAGTTTTCATTGTAGAGGTCTTTCACCTCTTTTATTAGATTGATTCCAAAATATTTTATTTTTTTGAGGCTATTGTGAATGGGGTAGTTTTCCTAATTTCTCTTTCAGTGGATTCATCACCGATATATAGGAATGCATTTGATTTATAAGTGTTAATTTTATATCCTGCTACTTTGCTGAATTCATTTATTAGTTCTAGAAGTTTTCTGGTGGAATTTTTTGGATCTTCTAAATATAGAATCATGTCATCAGCAAATAGAGATAGTTTGAGTTCTTATTTCCCTATTCTTATCCCTTTAATTTTTTTTTCTTCTAATTGCTCTGGCTAGAGTTTCAAAGATGATGTTGAATAGAAGTGGGGAGGGCTGGGGTTATGGCTTAGTGGCAGATCGCTTGTCTAGCAAGTGTGAGGCACTGGGTTCTATCCTCAGCACCACATAAAAATAAATAAATAAAATAAAGATACTGTGTCCATCTACAACTAAAAAATATTAAAAAAAAGAAGTGGTGAAAGAGGGCATCCTTGTCTTGTTTCAGTTTTTAGAGGGAATGCTTTCATTTTTTTTTCTCCATTTAGAATGATGCTGGCCTTGGGCTTAACATATATAGCTTTTACAATGTTGAAATATGTTCCTGCTATTCCTAGTTTTTCTAGTGTTTTGAACATGAAGGGTGCTATATTTTGTCAGATGCTTTTTTTCTGCACATATTGAGATGATCATATGATTCTTATCTTTATAAGTCTATTGATGTAATGAATTACATTTATTGATTTCCATATGTTGAACCAACCTTGCATCCCTGGGATGAACCCCACCTGACTGTGGTACACTATCTTTTAAATATGTTTTTGTATGCAATTTGCCAGAATTTTATTGAGAATTTTTGTGTCTGTGTTCATCAAGATATTGGTCTGAGTTTCCTTTCCTTGGTGTGTCTTTGTCTGGTTTTGGTATCAGGGTGCCACTAGCCTCATAAAAATGAGTTTGGAAGTGTTCCCTCCTTTTTTAACAAATAATCTCTTGATGAAACCTATATAATAAATGTGCTGAGCTGGCTTGGTGTCAGTCAAGCCTCATCAGGGCTTGGATCACCCACAGGGCTTTCTCTCTATGTGTGACTGTGTGTGTTTTTCTTCATCCCCCATCTTTTGCTCCCCTACAACCAGTCTCCCTCTAATTAACTGCTATGGCTTGGAGAAAGATGAGGGGGTTGCGGCACTCCTGGTGACCAGGAGATCCTTACTATGGCAATGAATGAAGTCACGTGGGACACTCTTCATGGTACAGAGGAAGAGGCTCAATGTTAGAAATACTCTATTTGAACCCTGTTTCTGGCTCATAGCTGTGAGTCTTGGAACCTGAGTTTTTTGAGTGTGAGGTTCATTGTTTGTCAAAAGGGATGATGCTGACTGCAAAATTTACACAAGACAACCCCTGTCTGGAGTTGGGGTGTGGGGGAGTGGGGAGGTGGATAAATCTGTCTCCAAAGCTGGCCCTATAAGTCCTTCCTGCTGCTGCCTGCTCTCCTGGTGAGCCACCCAGAACAGATCCCACCTCACCCTCCACATCACCTCCTCGGCAGGCAGGCTGTCCTCAGCTCCTTTAGCTGCCTGCAGGACACCCCTGAAAGCTTCCATTATGGCTGCCATTGTGGCTTCCCAAATGCTTGGCACCACAAAAATCCCTGGAAGGCTTCATGAAATGTAAAAACCTATAGACTCCACACACCGACAGTCTGATTTAGGGGATTCAAGAAAGAGTCTCAGAATCAAAATTTTTATAATTTTCCCAGAGCTCCACCATGCCATGTTCTGCTTTTAGTGTGTCTCCAGAGGTGACCAGTGCCAAGCTACAGCCTGACCAGCTTTGATCTGAGAGGATGTCCCTTTGGCTGCCTCCTGTGTTCCTCACACAGCTGCCTGGGTATACCTCCCTGGGGGTGCTTGGGCTTGTGAATGCTCTGCAATTGGTCAGCAGATGGGGCTGGAAGCTGGGGCCTCCCCGACTCTGAACCTTACTGGCCTTTGTGCCCAGAATGCTCACTTACATACAGACATTGGCAGATGGCCTCGTAGAGTTCCTAGGATGAGCCTGATGAGCATGACCTGTGACTCTGCCGCTCTCCCCATCAGGCTGGAGCCACAGCACTGTGAACAGAGCCCAGAACTTGGGTTACCAAAGATCCTGTCCTGCAAGGCCTCCCCAGGATTCTAGAACAAGCCCTTCATAGGAGTGTGCAGCAGCTGGTGGCTGCCCCTGGGTCTGTAGATGGATCCAGAGGCCTCTGGAGAAAATTCCAGACCTCTCCAGCTCTAAGAGTGGTCAGCTAAGAGGTCCTGGATGGAGACAAGGTCTCAGAAGAAGGGGCACAGCCTCTGTGACTCAAGACAGGCACCCACTCTGCTTGGCACAGTCCTCGCTGAATGTGGCTTCCTTGGGATGGAGGGGACCTTCACAGAGACCAACCACCTCTTAATTCCTGACTCCTGAAAGTTTCTCTCATACACGGTACTCATAGCCAGCCAATGCAGGCTCCGTCCCAACCTTTAAGCTCTGTCCATTAGAACAGTGCTCCTGTCAGACATGGTGGCACATACCTGTAATCCCAACAGCTCAGGAGGCTGAGGCTGGAGGATCACGAGTTCAAAGGCAGCCTCAGCAACTTAGCAAGGCCCTAAGGAACTCAGGGAGACCCTGTCTCTAAATAAAATATTTTAAAAGGGCTGGGGATGTAGCTCAGTGGTTAAGTGCCTCTGGGTTCAATTTCCAGTATCAAAAAACAAAACAGAAAGAAAGGGAGGGAGGGAGGGAGAGAGAGAGAGAGAGAGAGAGAGAGAGAGAGAGAGAGAGCGAGCAAGCAAAGCAGTGTTCATTAGGCTGGGCTTAGGCCTAAATTCCTGGAAATCCACCCTCTGCTGCTCTTTGAAGGTGAGCCCTTCAGATATTTAGAGATGGCACTGTGCCTTCCCAGGAATCCCCAGGGCATCATCAGAACCACAGTGCCTTGGTTCCAATGAACTCTTGGAACGCCAATTGCCTCATCTGTGGAATAGAGACAACCACAGCTATTATTTATTGATTGTATACCCTGACCAAACTCTGCACTAAACAGGTCATACTCCCAGCATAGTGGTGATTTATTAAGATTTCCTGACCCTTGGTCAGCTGCAGGACTCTGGCTCCAGGCTGTCTGCAGAGGTGCAGACTCCCTCTGCTGTACAATAGGTGAACTGCAGTCAGGAAAGGCGAGAATGCGTGAAATTGTCATTGTCAGGGTGAGAGGGACCACAGAAGAGATTTGGTCCCAGCCTGGTATTCTACAGATATGTAAAATGAGGTCAAGGCCAGTCACTTCACAGAATGGCCTCCTTGAAATTTTCCTGTGTGGGCCATGGATTGTGGTGCTCCCCCCACAGCAGGGAGCTGAGCAAGTCAGTTCTAATGGGTTTCCTGACTCCCCCAAATCCTTTGGGGAACACATCCCACCCCACTTCTCTGGAACTGCACCTTGGAGTGGCAGGAGCCAGCATCACAGGGGAGATATTGCCAGGGCACGCCCTTACTTCATCTGGTGAGCTGGATTCCAAGGGAAGGTCCTGAGGGTAAGGCAGAGGTCAGGAGGGCTGAGTTGTGAGGACCACATAGAGAGTACCACCCCTGAGAAGGACAGAGGTCTGGAGTCTCCTGCAGAGCTGGGGTCTCCCAACATGTGCTGCTCAGGGAAGCTGAAGAGACTTAGGCTGCAGAGACATCCAGATCCTGACTGGATTTGCTCCTCTAGTTGGTGATGAAATTGGTGGGTAGAGAGGCCCAAGGGGGCTTCCAATGGGGAGTACTACCAGACCTGGAAGATTCTGGAAACTTTGTAACTTCTCTCTATTTGCTATTCATGGTAGTAGCTCTCATTTATTGAACATCTCTCTGAAAGGAGCTGTGCGTTGTGCTTAATAGGTATCATGTCTTTTACTTTCTTTTTTTTTTTAAATTTTTTATTGTTGGCTGTTCAAAACATTACATAGTTCTTGATATATCATATTTCACACTTTGATTCAAGTGGGTTATGAGCTCCCATTTTTACCCCATATACAGATTGCAGAATCACATCAGTTACACATCCATTGATTTACATATTGCCATACTAGTGTCTGTTGTGTTCTGCTGCCTTTCCTATCCTCTACTATCCCCCCTCCCCTCCCCTCTTCTCTCTCTGCCCCCTCTACTGACATTCATTTGTCATGTCTTTTACTTTCAACAATATCACAAAGTAGGTCTTTTAAGTCCATTCCATGAATGGGGAAACTGAGGCTTGGAGATGTAAATCAATGGTCCTGGATCTAGGTAAAATGGGATATGAGCTCATGTCATCTGATGTGAATACCTTCACACTAGCCTCACTGCCTTGTGTTTGTTCTTATCTCCTTGTTCCCTCAGTGATGAGTCACAGAACCTCTAAAAACAATGGGTCCTCCTTTTCAAAAATCTCCTTCTTCCTTATTGTCCCTGGGCAGGGTGCTTCAGCCACACACTGTGAGTTGAAGGTATGTTGGCCAATGACTCCAGTCCCCATCTCTCTGGATCCCTTTCTGCATCTCTTGGTCACCTTGGGTCAGTGTCCCCAGACATTTCAAGCTCATCATGCTCCAAAAATGGGGCCACCATCTCCGCAGCACCCAACCTATGACTCTCATTCCATGGTCCCACCATCCACTCCCCACATCTATATTTGTCTTCCTTAAAACTCCAGAAACTTCTCACAGCTTTACCTCCCCGTTGTTTTTGCCTTAATGTAATAATCCTCTCCCCTTATTCCACCACAGCCTCTAGAGCCTCCCTTTCATCTTCTCTTTGGGAGATTCTTCCTTTTGATTCTTCCACATCCTGCCCAAAAGAACTTTCTAAAATTCTGGTCTAAGCATGTCACTCTTCTGCTTATAAATCCTTCAGTTGTTCCCATGGCTTAAAAAATATATTTATATATCAAACACCTTCATTTTGCCCATAGCACTTGAGATCTGCCTCTGCCCGCATGTCAGTTCACACCATTTCCACCCCAAAACCCAGTGGCAAAGATTAACTGAAACTCCTGGCAGGTGTGTGTGGCCGTCCCCCCTGACACCTTGTATCCCTTTGGCCCCACCCTTCTTTGCCTGGCTAATGCCTGTTTCCTCTTTCCATTGCACCTTGATCATCTCAGGGAAGCCTCCTCAGCTGGATCAGGGGGTTGTGATACGAAGCAGCACACCTCTTCTGTCCCAAACCTTAATGTTAGGATGTTAGTGAATATCTTAATTTTGTCTTCTACTAGACAGTGAGTTACCTTGAGGACAGCATCATTTCTGTGTGATACCCACAGTCAGGTCAGTGCCTGGCACCTAATGGGTGATCTCTGAGTGAAGAAAGGAAGAAAGGGAATTTGGAGAGCAGTGACCAGGGAAGAGGAGTAGCCCAGAACCCTGCTCTGAATGGAAGTCAGTGTCCTTGGACACAAAATTCTCCCATATCTGACTGCATGTCACTGGACTCTCCACCTGTTCTTGCTGCTCCTTGACAGCTCAGTGACTCCTGGACACTAGAATTGGGAGGGCAGGAGGCCTGGAGGTGATCAGAGACCATCCCATCTCCCTCCCCAAGGGATCCTGCCAGTTTTCCCAAGGGCGCTATCCAAGGGCAGATGGGAGGAATGGAAACACGAGTAGGATGTGATCTTCTTTTGCACCCAGCACTGCTTATGTACCAACTGTATGCAGGGCCCTCCTCTGAACCCTGAGTTTGTGCATGTTCCAAAATGGCCACCCTTTGATCTAGTTGAGACCATGGTGGAATGAGAATCCAGAGCAGGGGCAGTCAGAGAGGAACAAGCTGGGTCTCAAAACAAGAAAGGCAAGGGCATTGGTGGCAGAAGGGGTAGCCTCCGTAAAGACGGGAGGTCAGGTCACTCCAAGCCAGTGAATCCAGAGACAGAGAACAGCTGCCTTACCTGGAGCTGGGTTTCTGCAAGAGGGTGGTAGGAAAGAGATATTGGAGTCATATTCTGGAGGGCTTTGCCAGACCATGAGGTTTGGGTTTGAACCAGAGGATCCCCAGGACATGGTGCTGGTCCTGGGATGGTATTGGTTTTCTGAAACAATCCCGGCCTGGCCAGCTAAGGGGCCATTCCCCAAAGTGACCAGCAGGGGGCAGGATGAACTCACATTCCCTCAGCCCAGAACCGGTCTAGTTTAGGATTCAGAGTCCTGGGAGAGGACTGGAGTGGGGCAACCCTTCTGGGAGTGGAGAGGCTCCCCCAGGCACAGAGGAAACAGTCCAGCTGCACACAGCTGGAGGTCAGCCAGTTTATGGCCAATGAAGGGAGGTCGGGTGACCTTCCTGGGCATTTGCTCCCCACCAGTGGCCCAATTTCCCAGCTGTGCCTCTTTGCCTTTAGTTTTCGTAATCCCTCCTTCCCAGTAGGAGAACACTCCATATTGTGAGGTGTCTGAATTGGGCCTCTAGGGACATGATGGCTTCTTTGGAATCAAACCAAATCCAGGAATGCAGCTGGGGAGAAACTGTACTCCTTGGTCACTTCCTTCCCTGAGGACAGGGAAGGGGTGATAGGAACATGTGCACATGGGGCATTTGACAAACATTTATCCAGCGGCCTCTGGGCTAAAGATGGAGACACAAAGATGCAAGTGCATCCAACCGAGGTGGCATCCCGCCCAGGACCCCCACCGCCACCCCATCCACAGAGTAAACAGCTCTGTGACTCATTTGGTAAGGGCGGAAGGAGCTAGGTACGCAGTGTCATGGAAGCCCTGAGGAGAACAGAGTGCTGCTGCTGGGCAGGGCTGCAGAAGATTTGAGAAAGGAGGTGAGACTGGAGCAAAGAAACCTTGCTTGAAAACCCTGAAACTTGAGTGGGATTTTTACCAGATGGAGATGGAAGGGCACCCCAACAGGAGCAAAGGCCTGGAGGTGAGAATATTGATGAACAGATACCCCTGTGCATGCTGCTTAATGACCACTTGCTATATGGCCAGCTTTGTGCAACAGTAGTTATTTCTAATTCTCACATCCACCCTTAGGATGCTATGATCCCTACTTTATAGACGAAGAGTCAGAGGGTTAGAGAGGTAAAGTGACAGCCCCGGTAAGGAATGCTGGAGCTGACATTCCAGTCCTGATCCATGTGGCCCTACCTGCCTCTATAGGACCGGAGTTCAGAGGTGTATGGGAGAGGGTGGCACAAAGAACAGAAAAAGTCCCTCTTTCCTAGAGGACCTCACCCTTGGCCCTTGGCCCTTGACTTTAGCATCTCCGGCCAGGTTGTGAAGATCTTCTGGTCAGAAACCTGTTCTCAAACAGCCACCTATCAGGCTGCCTTTTCACTTTTTCTTTTTCTTTTTAGAAAAGTTCTTGTGCAAATTCCACTTTTATGGGTCAGAGATTTTGTGGAGCCTGGGTCAGAGGGAGAGAGGAGGAGCCCTGAGGTAGAGCAAAAGGAGGAGGGGCTGCACCAGACCCTCAAGGCAAGCAGCCTGTCCCTGCAAGGCATGTGGTGGCATTTAAAGGCTGGCTCATCTTGTCTGTCTGGGTGGGACAGAGCTGCTGAGAGGACAGACCTCCCTACATGGGCTTCCTCTACCAAATGAAAGACAGGCTGCTTCTCCAGGGCTCCTCTCCTCTGCACAGTACCTTCTGGGCTCTGTAGGGTCATCTCCATACCTTTCAGTGATCCCTGTCTAAGTCTGTTCAGGCTGCCCTAACAAAATACCATAGACTGGATGACCTGCAAACAAGAGAAATTTATTTCTCACTGTTGTGGAGACTGGGAAGGTGCCAGCAGATTGGCATTGGGTAAGGGCCTGCTCTCTGGTTCAAAGATGGTGCCCTCTATCAGTCCTCAAAGGGTGGAAGGGATGATCTAGCTCTTTGGGTCTCTTTTACAAGAGTGGTGATCTGTTTTACAAGGGCATAAATCACCTCACAAAAATCCCATCTCCTAATACCACCACCTTGGGGGTTAGGATTTTAGCATATTTGGGGCATTGCAAACATTCTTTCTGTCCCTGGCATTTCCAAATTCATGTCATTGTCACATGCAAAATGCATCCATTTCACTCAATAACTCTAAACATCTTAACTTGTCTCAGCATCAACTTTAAAGTCTAAGTCCAAAATCTAATATACAGGTGAGACTCAAGGTACTGTGTATCCCCTAGACCAGTTGCTCTCCAGGTACGTCCTGTGAAATCAAACTAGTCCGGTGCTTCCAAAAGACAATTCTGTGACGGGCACGGGATAGACATTGCCATCCCAAAAGGGAGCAATGGGCAAGAAGAAAGGACAACAGGTTCCAGGTAAGACTGAAACTCAACAGTTTAAACAACATTAAATCTTAAGATTTGAGACAATCTTCTTTGACCCAAGGCTCTGTCCCTGGACACATTGGAAGAGGGGTTGACTGTGGCTCTGGGTAACTGTGATTCTCCCAGTCTGGAATTGCCTGTTGGTGTCTCACATCTGAGATCTTGGGGGTGACCTTAGCCCAAGAACCTCAGGAGACATTGCCTTGGTGGTGACTGTCTTTGGTGGCCTCACCATCATGGTGGCTTTTTGTCTGAGTCACACAACTGAGACTCCTGATGGCTCTGATCTTCAAAATCTAGGTGGAGGTATCCATGACCCCATAGCTGGTGTGTTCAGCATGCTGGTGGGGATGGCACCTCATCTGGCTTTCAAGGTATACCACCTGGGCCCTTCAGAGGAGTGGCCTCCATGGCCTATGCTACACCAGGGCCACTGCAGCCATACCTGGCATAGCCAAGGAATGTGGGGAGTGGAGACTTGAAATTGTTCTGCCCTCTGCCCTCCACCTCAGGCCCTTGGCCTCTGGGCCTACCAATGGAAGGGGCAGCCCAAATAATCTCCAAGAGGCTTTCAGCAACTTTCTTTCATTTGCCTGGATGAATAGCATCTGGCTTCCTTTGAGATGGTCTATCCATATTCATCTCCAAATCAAATCATAGCTTTCCCAAACACACTTTCTCATTCCTTTCAATATAGGGTGGCTGAGAACTTCCCAAATTTTAAAATTCTGGTTGAAATTTCATCTTTCAATCATTTCTCTCTTCTTGCATTTTACTGTCAGGATTTTTAAAAAATATTTATTCCTAAGTTTTAGGTGAACACAATATCTTTATTTTACATTTATGTGGTGCTCGAACCCAGAGCCTTGAGCATGCTAGGCAAGCACTCTACCACTGAGCCACAACTCTAGCCCCATATTGTCAGGTTAAGAGAATTCCAAAGCCACATTTTAGGTATTTTTACATGGTACCTCACTCCTAATACTAATTTTCTGTTTTAGACGGTTCAGGCTACTATTTTTTAAAAAAAAGCTATATAGGTTAAAGTTTATAAACAACAGAAACTTACTTCTCACATTCCTGGAGGCTAGGAAGTCCACAATCAAGGTCCTGGCAAAGTCAGTGTCTGGTGAGGGCCTGCTCTCCGGTTCATAAATGGCACCTTCTGGTTGTGTCCTCACATGGTAGAAGGGAACAATTTTCTCTGCGGTTTCTTTTGTAAGGAATGTAATCACTCACAAAGACCCCAACTCTTAATACTGTCACCTTGGAATCAGGATTTTAACTTGTGAATTTTGGGGGATTCAAGCATTCATACCATAGAAGACCCTTTCTCATGAATTGTCTAGTCCTCCTAAATTGGGGACACTCAGCTTTTCCTTGCCAGGGACCCTTTAAAGAACTAATTTTGAAATTATGGGAAATAAAGGCTGATTCAGAGTGGGGTTGGGAGGGGGAGCATGGGAGGATTAGATGAACTATAGATAGTGCAAAGGGAAGGCAGGGGAAGGGAGGGGGCAAGGGGGTAGAAAAGATGGTGGAATGAGATGGACAGACATCATTACCCTAAGTACATGTATGAAGACATGAATGGTGTGAATATACTTTGTGTACAACCAGATATGAAATACTGTGCTCTGTATGTGTAATATGAACTGTAATGCATTCTGCTGTCATATGTAAAAAATTAGGATTAAAAAAATAAATAATTATGGGAAATAATATATAACAAAGAAGTGTATTGAAAATTAAAAGTGTTGTACCCACCCTTTCCATTTGTTTCATCCCATTCCACAGGGAACTCCTCTTAACAATTTATTATTTATCCATAAGTAATGTATCTCTGTATAGACAAGCTACAGGTTATTATATGCTCTTCAAAATACATATACAGGGTTGGGGAGGTAGCTCAGTGGTACAGCACTTGACCAGCGTGCATGAGATGCTGGGGTCAATCCCCAACACTGCAAACTCTCTCTCTCTCTCTCTCTCTCACACACACACACACACACACACACACACACACTTACAGCCATACCATAAACATCGAGTTTTACAACTTGCTTTTTTTCTCCTTGTTTCTTTTGTGTGTGTGTGTGGGAAGGGGAGACCAGAGATTGAATTCAGGGGTGCTTGGCCACTGAACCACATTCCCAACCTATTTTTATTTTTTTATTTTAAGACAGGATCTTGCTAAGTTGCTTAGAGCCTCTTTAAGTTGTTGAGGCTGGCTTTGAACTTTCGATCCTCCTGCCTCAGCCTCCCAAGTTGCTGGGATTACAGGCATGTGCCACTGTGTCCAGCTCCTTTTTATTTCATTTAATATCAGGTCTTGGACACTTTTTTATGCCAGTACTGATAGATCTACCTTTTATTCTTAATTACTGCAAGTTCATTGTAAAGATGTAACCAGTTTGTTTTCAGAAATATTTAGGCTGTTTATAGTCTTGCCATTGAAAACAATGCTGAGATGAACAATTGTACTTGTAGATTACTTGCCACCTGATTGGTAATGTTTGTGTTTAAAATTTGAATATTTGCTCCCAAATTACCTTCCAATAACTCTAACAATTTATGGTTCCAGTAATAGTATTTGAGAATGCCCATTAAGAATACTGGTATCATCAAACTTTTAAATCTTTACTAATTTGATGGATGAAAATGATATATAATTTTAAATACTTAAATGCCTTAAAAGTCAGGCTGAAGTGGGCACAGTGGTGCATGCCCGTAATCCCAGCAGCTTAGGAGACTGAAGGATTGGGAGATCAAAGCCAGCCTCAGCAATTTAATGAGACCCTAAGCAATTTAATAAGACCCTGTCTCTAAATAAAATACATTAAAAAATGTGGTTACGTGGTTATATCAATCCCTGATATACCCCCACCCACCCCCCAAAAAAAGAGTGAGGCTGAGCATATTTGTCTCCTTATCCTTAAGAGATACTTTCAAAGACCTTCAGTGGATGCCTGAAACTGAGGGTTATATTGAACCCAATATGTCTGTCTGTATGTCTGTCTGTATGTATGTATATAGATAGATAGATAGATAGATAGATGAAATTTAAGGCTGTAGCTCCCATTGTTGAGCCCCAGACTTCTGTGTACACACACACACACACACACACACAAATTTAATGCCTTTTCCACCATAACTTACATTGCACTGTGGATGCAACTTTTGCAATTTGAGGTGTGACAGCAAAACTAACATGAATTACTTTTCCTTGATCACAATTTCACAGATAGATTTGTTCTTGCCATTGATTTAGCAACCTTAGCATATGATTTTTTTTTCTTTCCTTATTGAGAATTTTTACCTTTTCACTTGAAGGAAACTACTCTTTGGCATACCCAAATTGCATCATTGCCACCCTTGTATTTTGGGGCCATTATTATGCAAAGTAAAGGTCACTTCAACACAAGCTCTGTGGTATCACAACAATTGATCTGATGACCGAGATGGGTGCTAAGTAACTAGTGGGCAGATAGGATATAAAGCATGGATACTCTGGACAAACGGATGATTCATATCCCAGGCAGGATAGTTGGGTGGTGTAAGATTTCATCACACTACTCAGAACAGCATACAATTTTCAACTTAGATATTGCTTACTTCTGGAATTTTCCATTTACTACTGCGGTGGACCGCAGGTAACTGAAACCTCGGAAAGCCAAACCACAGATAAGGAAGGAGTAATGTATTTGTTGGCTATTTGAGCTTCTTTTTCTCCTGAGTATGTGTGTGTGTGTGTGTGTGTGTGTGTGTGTGTGTGTGTGTGTATGAACCCCATGTTGTTGGCCTTTGACCATTTGGGGGAAGACTAATCTTTCTCTATTCAGATTTGTAGGAATTGTATATTAAGGAAACCAGCATCTAAGATTCATCTTATTATTTCCTTCATTACAAAGTCCATGTTTAGAAAGATTTTGTAAGCAGCAGTTGTTAAGTTATTACATGTTCTTCCATTTTCCCTATCTGACCCATGTATACTGATCCTCAAAATGTTTATCAGCACAAGATGGTCAATGTTTCTGTGTTGAGTTGATATAATTCCAGCCAAAAGCAAAGCCCTGGAATTTTTATTAATCCCAGAAACCCCACCATGTTTAACTGAAGGACAGTCATTGGCTTTCTGAGATATTTTAAGTGGCTTGAGGAGCCCTTGAAGTCTGGGGCCCAACAGTGGGAGCCACAGCCTTGGATTTGGATCCTTCAGCTAGGTCTCCTTTGGCCGACCCAGTTCACTAGAACCAGCAGTGTGGTCTGCACCTGCACGCACCACTCTGTCCAGCTGTGGATTCTTCTGTTCTCGTGAGTGGGCTGAGTGTTTACATATTTTCCCCTTTGTTTATAGGCACATATGGGTGTGGGTCCCTCAGAAGGTTGCTGAGGCTGGACTGAACCTGCCCCAGGCCAGGCCCAGTGGGACTTTATCTGTGCTGACCCCTGGGAGCTGAGGAAGAGAGGGAGGTGGGAAGGGGCAGGAAGAGGCTCATCTTGAGAATCTCCCAGCTGGCCCCCAACCCTCCTGCCCATCCTTAGCTTCTCTACTTCCTTGGGGGAAATTTCCCCAGGGCTATGTTCTGTGTTGCAGAGAGTGAGAAAGGTCCTCTGGTAAAGATGGGCCGGGATGGTTTGCAGAACCTTACATGAGAGAGCAGGGTGCTGGACACCAAATATGGGCCTGAAAGGAAAATGGTCACTAATGTGGCACTTTCCTCCTAGTTTTAGAGTGGGGGCGCTGAGCTCACAGTTGTAGGAGTCGGGGAAGAGCAGAGGAAGGGAAGCCAGAAATCTGCCTATGATCCTTGACCAGCCCAAGCCTCTGCAGCTGACTTAGAAGCTTCCAGGTTGGTTTGTTTGTTTAACCGAGGGCTGACTTTTAATTGACTGCCACATTCCAGAGTTTGGCAGGGAAGGTGATTAATGGGGTTGGCAGCAGGAGGTAGAGTCGGAGGAAGTCAAAAGAACTCCAAGATGACTCCACTGGAGCCCTAGCTTTCCAGTGTGGTTGCCAGGTATCTTCAGCTCACCCCAGTTGCCCACCTCTGCAGGGTGGGCAATGAGCTCTCGGGCTCTAGGGAAGAAAATATTCCCTTGTCTCTTCCCATTAATATCCCCCAGGGCTGGCATGTGGGCATCAGAGTTAGGCCCCATTCTCTGCCTTGGGACATAGAATACCCACCTGAGCAGACCCAAGTTTGGGAGCCCAAACAGAATCACCTGGGTCTGTGCCCTAGAAACATGCCTGGGCAGCAAGGGACTCACCCTGTGATGCCTGAGCCTTTCCCTTAAAGCATGGCTAGCGAGATAACATATAGACAGTGCCAGGCTCCAACTCTCATTAAACGTTATCTCATTGGCTTCATGAACCCCTCTGAGAAGGGAGTGAGAAAGAAACACCTCTGCTCTTGCAGTAAAATGGTCTCACTAAATATACCACTCTACCTTGACAGTGAATTTGAAGGGCATTCCTGAGCACAAGGCAGCTTCCACGGTGTGTTAGCTTCCATTCCCTTCATCCTAGTCCCCACCGCAGCCAGACGAGGGGACCCCAGTCTAACATTTGGAACATGGTGATAAAGAATGTGGCATTGGAGCCAAGCAGATGAAGGACAAGTCAGGCCCTGTCACACAGGAGCTGACTTCAAGGGTTGGTCCCACATCTGTAAATAGGGACCTGGCCATGCCCCCCCCTGCCCTGTTTGTTGTGAGGAATGAGTCACAGCAGGAATGTGAGTGCTTTGCATAGGGCCCTAGAGGAGTGTGATTGAGTCCCTGTGTTCTCCCTCTCCTGGTGGCTCTTCTTCCTTCTCAAGAAGGATTCCGCCAGGCCCCCTGGATAGGGCTCTAGGCTGATCTTCTCCTTCCTAGAAAATGCTCAGGTCTTGAAGCCTTTTTCAGTCCCAAAGTCTGAGGATGATCTCTATCACTAGCTGTGGCCTGGGCTGTCCCATGATCAATTTAGCAGACTGGATTCAAGGAGCCTTAGGCCAAGAACTCAGGACACAGCTGTTTGGTGTGAGAGAGGTCAGGAAAGGCCTAGAACATGAAGGAAACCCAGACTCCAACTGGGGGTGAGAGAGGAGATGCTCAGTGTCACTGTGTGTGTGTTGTGTGTGTGTGTGTGTGAGAGAGAGAGAGAGAGGAGAGAGAGAGAGAGAGAGAGAGAGAGAGAGAGAGAGACTCAAAATAACATTTGTCCCATTTTCTCCTTTTTCTAGATCTGGACTGATTGAGGCAGGGTCTGCCTTCCATCTTTCAGGACAGGGTGAGTATGTGTTGGGGTTAGATGTGACCAGCTATGGCTTTACCTACATAAAATAAAGTCTTCTAAATTTTTGGGTGCAGTTTGGGTGCTATTTTATGCCTCTGTCATCTATGAAATCAAGGATTTCTAGTTCATTGATTCCTTCAAGGGATATATTGAGCGAGGCCAGGAGACAATACCGTACGTAGGTCTAGAGACCAGCCCTGTGCTGGGTACCAGAGATAAAGCAAGAAGGATATGTGATTGTGCTGGCCTCTGCCCCTCCCAGCCCCGTGGCTCACAGTGCAGAGTTCAGGGTGATGGCATTTGGCAAGCTGTGGGGGCCAGAGGGCTGCTTACTCTGCTTGGGTAGGCAGCAGGAAGCCCCACTTCAAGGAGGGCTTGTGCCTCCTCCAAAGACCAGATGGATATCTGTGAAGGCCCTGTGGCAGGGACAGTCACCCCAGGCCATAATCCCATGTGTACAAGCACTCACAACTGTGACAGAACACAGGCAGTGTGCTAGATGTGGCCCTGAGTAGCCAGAACATTGGAGACAAGGACAGAGAGGACAGACAAGATGGAGATGCTCATCCCAAAGGTCATATCACCAAATACTCAGGGCATAACTGAGGAATTTGGACTTTGGCCTGTGGGCAGGGGCTGGGTTGGGAGGGGGTCATGAAGACCCCACCTAGGAAGACATTGCTCTAGGGAGGGCAAGTGTTGTCCTCTCAGCTCCAGCCGTTATCCCAGGTGGGAGGGCAGACACAGAGAGCCATGTCACCCAACTAACTCTTTCAGAGAAGTTGGAAATCTGGGTTTTCATGTGGCACTGTCATTTTGAAATGTAGATTCCACAAATTCCACAAAACAAAACACACAGGCTCAGGCCAAACAGAAAAGGTCTATAATCCCCATCTGGCCACTAGCATGTGACCTCTGCCTCTTATAGGAAGAGAGGTGCCCACGGGTCCCAAGCAAGAATGACTGTGTCAGAGTTTGACCCCTGTGTTAGCATTCTGGGGATGGCTGTACGGGAGGCCAGAGTCCAAAGAGGCAGCGAGATCAGTTAAGAATCTAGTAGGAAAATCTCATTCTTCTTGATCCATTGATTTAATAAGTATTTATGGAGCATGTTCTGTGTGCAAGCCAGGTGCTATTATGGGAGGCTTATCCTGATTGTCCCCACCTCTAGGCCAAGTTCCAGCTAATTCTGTTGATCCTTCCTGGCATCCGGTCCTTTCTCTGTCTGACGCCACACTTCACATCCCAAGAGAAATCTGTTCTCTGCAGGGCGCCTGGAACCCTGCACATCCTCTCCTGCAGACTTTGTCCCCTCTGGTCACATCTCTTCCTCTCCTCTTTTGGAGTTGACTGCTCCTACTCAGCTCTGCATTTGAGCACTCGTCCTCCAGGAGAGGAACTTCCTTTTTCAGCTTTCCAGGTCTTGTCATCTGCAGGAAATTAGCAGAGTTTTACTCTGGATCGGAGCAAACACTTGCATATTTGTGCATCTAGCTGAGCATCCAACTCAGGCCTGGGCTAGTCCCAAAGCACTGGGAGGTATAAGGGTTCCTGTCCTTGAGGTTCTCCCAGGTAGGAGGGAATGAGCCCTGTCCACCACAAAAAGCCGTTCAATGCCCAAAGGCTGGTCCCCATGAGCCTGCTGGGGCCTCGAGAATGTAGCATTAGGCACTTACCCTTCACAGCCTCATGGAAGTCTCACCACAGCCTATCAAATTCAGCCCCTTATTGTCCCATTTTCCAGATGAGACTGAGGTTCTCAGAGTGGAATAACCAACCAGTCAGTCCAGGCTTGCAGAACTGTCAGCAGCACTTGGGTTTGGCCCCAGGTTGGTTGACTGCAAAGCTCATTTCCATCACAGTCGAGGGGCATCCATCGTGGATGAGGGCCATTCAATTTGGGCTGAGGGCCCCAGTCTGAGGTGGTAGAGGAGGTGACCATTCCCCTTCTTCCACTTTCTTCTTCTTCATTTTGGTGTGTGTCCATTTCTTGAATGGGATATGAGAGTTGGGGAACTGCTGGGGCACATCCCCATGACATCTGCCTGGGCTTTCTCCAGGATGGCTAGTGCTCGAAAAAATGATTGTGAGGGACCTGGCTGCTAGAGCAAGCCATGCAGCCACCTCACCCTCCTCTGGCCTCATCCAGCCTCTCTGGCCTCTGACTCTCCTCTCCAGTGTAACCCTCCTTCTCTTCCTCCTAGATGAAGAGCCTGAGGCAGTGAATGTGCAATGATTTGGAATCAGGCAGGGTCCATTAACTCATCTGTGACCTTGACTCTGGGCCTGTAAAATGGTTATAAACATTGACTATTCCAGAGGGAACTAGTGGAAATCAAACAATTGAAGATTAACAGAAGAAAAATGCTAAAAAATTATGAAGCATGAATTTTTCTTTCATTCCACCAAGATTTCTTGAGTGTGAACTCTGTGGCTAGCCCTGCCCTGGATTCTAAGGTTCAGTCCTAAGGAAGACAGACACAGCTCCCGCCTGCACAGAGCTTACAGTCTGGGGACAGAGACAGATGGTTAAATACCATCTATTAAAAATACCACTATTAAAAAACAGACTGGAACAAACGTGGGGTCCTGAGGCTTTCCTGAGGAAGTGGGATTTAAGCTGAAGGATGAGGGTCACCTGTACAGAGCAGGGAAGAAGGTCCCAGGGTATGAGTGCCAATCATTGGGCAGGGGAACAAGGCAAAGGGTTGTAATGGGGCAGCAGGAACTAGGGGAGGCTGAGGGTCTGACTGGAGCTGTGTAGTCACTATAACAAAATTCCTGAGAAAATCACCTTGTAAAGTGGAAAGGTTTATTTTAGTTCCCTTTTGGAGATTGCAGCCTATGATCGGTTGGCCTAATTGCTTTGGGATTGTCTGTGGTAAGGCAGTATATCATGGTGGGAGTGTGTAGTGGAGTGAAACTGCTTACCTCATCATAATCCAGGGAGCAAAAATAAAAAAAAGTAAGAAGATTGCCAGGGTTGCACAATCCCCTTCAAGGGCATGTCCCCAGTGACCCAAAGACCTCTCCCACTAGACCCCACTTCTTAAAGCTTCCACCACCTCCCACTAGCAGCCCCCTGGGGACCAAGCATTTAACACACAGGGATTTGGGATTGGGTATGGCCTTGCAAAATGGAGCTGTTGAGGAATTTGGTTGAAGTGACTTGACCACAACAGACCTTTCTCTCTAGCACTTTGCTCTTTGACCTGGTCCCTGCAGCTTCTCAGTGCATTCTTTACCTTCTGCCTCCATTTTGCATGTTGAGAAGTCAGGCCTGGGGGGAGGTCTAGGCCCTCACCCCGTCCCTGGGCTGAGGGACAGCTGATTGGAAGCAGATGCCATGCCCTGGTGGGGCCCTGCCGGGAGTGGTGAGGCCGTGGAGGGCCTGGCTCCCCCATGCTGACCTCAGACCTGCACCACTGGCATGTCCAGGCCGCAGACTCTCTGTCAGCAAAGCCGCATCCGTCCTGCAGAGAGACGGTCACTGTGGCTGCCCACACCTCCAACCCAGCAATTTCCCTGCCACGGTGAGAAACCTCCTACAGTCCCTGGCTAGAGACAGCCTCCTCCAACTCGGCCTGGAGCCTGGCTGGGGGAGGGAGAGATGCCAGCTAGGTTCTTGGAAAGGCATGAGACTGGCAGAGGTCTCTGTCACCTGCACCTGGTTCCTCAGCACACCTGTATCAGCACAGTGCAGATGAGGCCACCAGGACCCTACTTGCCATGTACGAGGCTTTGTGTTAAGGATTTTGTATCTTCCCATTTAATCCTCAGTAACAGCTCCTTAAGGCCCAACTGTTGGGGAGACTCAGAGAAGACATCTTGTCACACAGCCTGTAGCAGCAGAACTGGGATCTGGACCAGGCTATTGGGGTCCATGGTTAAATGCAGTGGAGCCCTGGTGGTTGCTCCTGAACCTATTGCTCCCAGAGACCCCTATGGGCACACATGTTGGCACAGGGCACTAAAATGGGCACAGTGTGTTAGAGAAGCCTCTGGAGGCAGAATCCTAGGCTCTGTTCACTGTTAAGGGCGATGTGCTTGCATTTGGTTTTGTTTGGATCATGCCCAGGGGTCCCCTCACAGAGGGATGTTGCAGATGGTTGTCTCTGAATACCCTTGGGGACCATCTCCCACATACCCCCTGCTGGGGCTATGCCTCCACTGAGCTCTGCCTTTATGTCTCCAAGTCCCAGTAGGTACCTGCAGAGTCTGGCAAGGTTCCGGGTCCTCTCAGAGACAACTCCTGTATTCTTCAGCAGCCCTAAATGCCACTTCTCTAACAGCTGTCCCTCCCTCTTGGGACAGCTTAAATGCATCCTCTTTCCTCTGCTCCTCCAGTCCCCCCTCCCCCCACGGACTTGTACGGATCCGCACTCTCACAGAACTGTGACCCTCTCTGCCCTGTGTTTGGGAGCTCACATCTGGGGCTCCTGGAGTGTAAGAGAAAAGGCAGAGGCCCCCACTGCAGAGCCTGGCCTCTGCTGTGTCTTCCTGCTACTGTCCAATTACTGAGAAGGAAAAAAAAACAAACATGGCAGGTCACCCCACTGGAGACCACTTTGTTGTCTGTTCTAGGCCAGAATTTCCTTGGTAGTCCTTGGGCAGGTGAATCGGCACTGAGGCTGACCCCATTGAGGGTGGGGTCTGTGATGGCAGATGTGTGTGGCTTTCTGGGGACTTTAAGATGCAGAGGAAGAATACAGCTATTTGTGTTTGGGGGTTTGAAAAGGAGAAGTAGCCCCCAAACCAGCCTAGATCCTGAGGAAGGGGGACTGAAGCTCTGATTCAGTCTGAAGGTGGACTCGATGCTGGAGAGATGGCCACAGATGTGCATGAACAAGCTGTGAGTGTGGGCTGTGACCCTGCAGTGCACTGAGCAGATGGCAAGCCTCAGTCATCCTTGGCCATCCTTGGAGTCCTCCCTCTGGAAGGTCCCTGTGGCCTGCGTTGTGTGCAAGTTGGTGCAGGAACAGCTTCCTCCTCTGACACATGGCATTCCTCAGTGGGAACTGATCAGTGTTCCAGTTCTCCTGGCCGATGTGTGAAAAGTGAGCCTTCTGTCCCCCTCTTTTTGAGTCACAAGATGTTGGGGTTCTGGGGCAATCAAAGGGAGAGGAATCTTCAAGAAGAAGGTTTATTCTTTTAATTATACAGATGTTCTTTGACTTTCTGTGGCATTATATTCCAATAAACCCATCATAAATTAAAACCATCGGAAGTCGAAAATGCATTTAATACATCGGGCCTCCTGAGCATCACGGTTTAGCAACAGAGCACACTGTGGAGAATCCATTGTTTCCCTCCTGATCCAGTGGATGGCTGGGAGCTGCTGCTGCCCAGGATCATGGGAGATCATTATACCAGATATCCCTAGCATGGGAAAAGATCCAAATTCAAAATTCAAGATGTCGTTTCTACTGAATATGTATTGCTTTTGCACATTGGAAAGTCTAAAAATCATAAGTTGAACCATTGTAAATTAAGGATCATCTGTAATAGGTTGAATCTGGATAGTTTTAATTAAAATCACAAAATCAAAGAAATGCAGTGGTATTTACACCTCAAATTTCTGTTGGCTGTCGTCATGGTTGCTAAGACAACTGCTCAGAGCTTACTAGGTGCCAGGTCCTTACCAAACCTGCCATATACATTATCGTATTTAATCTTCACAACAAGGTAGGTGCCTTTGTCACCATTTTAAAGATGAGAAAACTGAGGCATACAGAGGCTCACTGCCTTTTCCAAAGTCCTACAGCTAAGCTAAGAACCAGGCTGATAATAACCCTCATGTCTTACCCTCCAAAGTCCTTCAACCAGAGATCCCACTGCTGTGTCTGTGGGGAACCTAGGAGATACATGCCCGCCGGAGGAGCCCGAGGTCTGAGGGGATGGTCAGGCCTCCATCAGGTGCCTGTCCCCTGCAGCAGCTGGATCTCATTACAGTGCCGACAGCAGTCTAGAAAGCCACCTTCTCCAGGGCTGCAGGGGAACAGGACAACCACAGCCAGTGACCCCTGGAGGCCTTTGGGTTCCCACTGCCCACCCGGCCGAGTTTCACAAGCCCGTTGACGTTGATGGGCAGCCTGTGTGGAGCATGCAGGAAGCCCAGGGGCCTGTGGTCTGCCAGCGTTGCTCAGAGTTTCCTGGGCTGAGTCTTCCTGCTGGGCTTCCTCGGGACTTTGCCAGCGCCCCCTGTCCCGAGGCTGTGGGGGTCCCATCTGGCTCTGAGAGGCGGCTGAGGGCCTGGAAGGCCCATGCTCTGAGTGCTAGCCTGGAAAGCTCTTGAGGCCCCGCTAATGGCCTCGGCATGTCTGATTGTCTCTGGGGACCAGCACCACAGGGTGGGGCAGGGACTGTGCTACTTCCAGTCAGGAGACCTGAGTTTCACTCTCAACCCCGAGGTCCTCCCTGAGCCCCATTCCTTCACCCACTTCAGGGCAGTGATCTGACCTTGGGCCTACTCCTGGTAGTCCTATCTTCTGGAAACTTCTGAGAGTTTGGGCGTAACAGGTTCCTGAAAAGGAAGAGAAAAGCATTCCCACTGGAAAATAGCCAAAACTAAGGCACAGAGTTAGTCCTCCCTGCACCCCACCACCAGCTCTCTGTGCCTGGGAGTTGTCCTTAATGTTTACATATATTAACTCACTTGCCTCTCTGTCATCCCTATGAGGTAGGTATTAGCTTGCTCTATTTTATAGATGAAGTGATGGAGACTGAGAGAGGTAAAGTAACTTGCTCAAGGTCACATAGCTGGAAGTGGGGAGCCAAGACCTGAACGTAGGTAGTCTGGGATGCAAGCAGGAGTGGAGGCGGGGATCTGGGACTGGCCCCATCGGCCTCATCCCCTGCTGCAGGGCAGTGCTGATGTACAGACATATTCCTGAAACATGTGACGTGCAGAAGGTATGGCTAGCTTGCTGATATGGGGACACTGGCAGTTCACATAGTAAGGGAATGAGAGAGTTGATGAGTGGGGGAAAGCACTGAGGCCTCCAAGGCTCAGATCTGGCCCCTGCCCCAGGCGTCTCCATCAGTAGATTTCTTCCCCATGGGGCTGCTGGCCCCCACTGACTGTGGGCAGGCAGGAATTTTAAGCAGTTCCTCCATTTCCTCTGGCCCCCTCCTCTTAGGCCATTCTCTCCTCTAGGAACACTGGCATCTCAAACTTCCTTCCAGGAGCTCCCCAGGGGCTCAGGGTCCACAGAGAGCCAGGTCTGCGGGACACAGAGCTGGAGGCAAACCTTGCTGCCGGCAGAGGCTGCTGAGAGACCAGCCAGTCTGCAGGGCCCGGAGCTGGGGTTGGTGAGAAAGGAAGCTTCCGTTCTCTGTGGCATTCAGACCCCACCAGAATGTGGCTTTGGGCCAGGATCCCTCTGGGCAAGAAAGGATGACTCGACAGAAAAAGCATCCTGGCCCCGGGATAACTGGAGCCGCCACACTGGGGCTGGTGCCAAATGGCAGGGCTGCGAATTGATGACCCTCCAACTCAGCCTTCAGCTCCACCCTCTGCCTCCTCGAGAAGCTGTCCTCCAGGCTGGGGTTTTGAGACCCTTTGGAGTGAATGGGTCTGATCTTTCAACTTTCAAACATAGACAAGAGGGGGCCTGGCGTTGGCCAGCTCTTTCCTACTCCCAGGAGTGGAACTGGTAAATAGGGAGAAGCAGGCAGCCCTGGAGACCCCTCAGGCCTGGCCCAGGGTGGGAGCTGGTATGATTAGAGAGGATGGATGGGGCGCTGGGGAGCTGGCCTGGGCTGCGCAGGGGGAATTCCAGCCAGGCGAGCCAGTTGGAAGCACATGTGTTTAGACAGGCGCGGAGACCCACAAAGCCGCTTCTCCGTTCTTCCAGGGCAGCTTCTGAAAAATTAAGGATTTCAGGATCCTGGGATCTATCTGTCATAAGAGGAGCCTCACGACACAGGCCAGTGGCCACTGGGGACTATGGTTGTCCTGTAATTGATACCAGCCTTCTGCCCAATTGCAGAATCAGATGGTGATGACCGTGTGAAAATGACTCTCTTTTTATGGCTGGGGCCATAGCGGCTGCTGGCATCTATTGAGTGCCCCCCATACCCTCTTGATGACCATTACCTGTTTGATCTTAAGCATTCCTTGTAACAAACTTACAAAATAGGCAGGTACTCATCTTGCCCTCAATTTACAGAGAAGAAAATGCACTGTGGAAGGTTAAGTAGCTGGCTTAAGGTTACCCAGTGGCAGAATAATCCAAATCTACAGCCATAAATGCTCTACTTGATACATGCCCCTTACCCCTACCCAATGGAGGAGGAAAAAAGGATAGAGTCCCTACAGCTCTACCTCCCCTGAGTGCCACACAGTGGTCAAAGGCCACTAGGGTTGGCCCATGGAAACACTGACCCCTTTCTAGGAAGCATTGCAACATGCAGCGATTTCCTGTGTAACGCATCACGGGGTGCTTGGGGCTGGTGAGCAGTGAACATTCTTGGACCTGCGGCTAAAAGACAGGATGAGCTTATCTCTTGACTTCATAACTGCATGACTTTGACAGCCCACTCTGTCTCCCTGGACCTTGGTTCTCACACCTGTAAAATGGAAAAAAGAACATGATGGCTCTCCATTACCTGCTTCAGCAATGACACACAAACACTGCAGCACAGGGCCTGGCCAGAGAGAAAGCAAAAGGTAGCGGTAGGAGTAGGATGAGAGGATGGAGAGATGGAGAGGAGAAAGAGGAGACGGGAGGTGGGCAGGAAGGGAGGGTCTGTGGCTGCATCATGCTGCTAGCATCAGAGGTCAGCACAGAGGCCAGCAAAGATCAGAACTTCCTTTAATTTAACAGATTAAGGGGCAACTATTTTGCACTACTACCTGCCTGGTGGAAGCACCTGGGATTATGCCAGGAGTCTTCGGTGAGGACACAGAGCAACAGAATGGAGTATCTTCCCAGGAAAACTGCACACTCAAACTGCTTTAGGCAGGTGCCTGGTGACAGCCAGTTCCCTGAAAGTGCCCTGTTTGTCACCTTCTGTCCTGCTCTAACCTGGCTTCTGTTGGTTGACTGGTTGCTGTTGCCCTAGCAACAGAGCAATAACGGAGGTGGCTGCAAATGACTGTTAAATCACTTAATTATTGCAGAAAACGGGCACAGTGCCAAACAGGGGTGGTTACAGCCATTTTAGACTTAGTCATTCCTGCAACTAAATGTGGCTGGGATGGTTGTAAACACGCACGAAAAAGCAGACACCCCAGCCCCCGCCCGCCAATGAATACATTTTGGTTGACTGAAGAACCTCTGAATTATGAAGACATTATTATATCTATTACCATTTTACCACTGAGTCAATTTTATTAGATTCAAAACTTTGGCAAATCAGTAATGTGTAGGGGCAGGCTACTTCCCTTCCTCAACATTTCACAAGGATTTATCAATAATAGTATGTCCTTTCTGTTTGGGCTATTATTATGGCTCTATTTTGGAACATGCTGTAGCGGTTTCTTTTTGGAAACATCGTTTGGCTCATAATCTCTTAGCAACAGGACTTTGAGGTCTAACGGCCGGTGTATTATCCTAGCAAATGATTGTGACTCCGTGGGCGAAGGAGCCCACAGCAGCCAAGTCAGAGTACCCTCTGATTATGGCTTTCATTGTCGTAGGTCATTGAACGTCACCAGCATCTGCCATGGGTCAAACTTGCTTTATTATACGCCTGTGAGCATTTGCTGTGGCAGCCACATCCCCAGGAGCTGCAGGACTTTTAGACTTACCAGTGCCCCAGGCTGCCATAGCCCTGTTTTTTCCTGAGTGTGGATCCTAGAATTTGTGTCCGACTGGGAAGAGATTTGACTTCCTTCTCTGTGTGCACCTGGCGCTCTGGTTACCTTGCTGCATCCTCACGATCCTCCTGTGCCACACAGAACATTGCCCTGCAGGCTGCAGGAGAGGCAGTGAGTGGTGGCTGCGGCTCCGGCAGGTGGAATCGTTGGCTGTTCTCGTGGGCCCTTAGGGGCTGAGCAGGACTTGAAGCCTCTTTCTGCTCCGTCCATTCAAACATCCACGCCTATGGGGCAGCTGGGTGTTCATGGGATGTTTGATTTCCATAAGGTTCTGCTCTAGGGCGGAGCACATAAGGGTCATTGCCACAGACCGATTCCACAGGTCAAAGGTCATACAAACAGTGTATGCATCTGGCGCCACTGAGGTCAGTGCTTGCAGGCAGTGTGGGGCCTGCCTGTGATGGTGGCTCTCAATTCCCTTTTTATCCCTGTTCTTTCTGGTCCCATCCAGAGTTTGAAAATGTGGTTCTCCATTTGTGTGGGGGTAGAAATAAAAATGTTTACAAATGGTTACTATTTATTGAAGAGCCAGGCACTTTACTTATATGCCCTTATTAACTTCTTAAAACCTTATAAGGATGTGATGTTGTCCCTGTTTACAGATCAGGAAATTGAGGGTCGGCGTGATTGGCTGTTTTGCTTCAAGTTGCGAAGGCCCCACAGCCCTCCTCCCCTTCCCACAGCTCTGTTGCTCATGAGCAGAGGTGGGTGTACTGAGAACCTCTGGAAGCCTGTGTTGTAGGGTCCCATACTCAAGCCAGCCCCTTCCAAGGTCCTGAAAATCTATTCAGATGGTCACAGCTCTGTAAAATTTGCAAAAAGTAAGATTTTTTAAAATATTCTGTTTGCAAAGAACTCTCCCCAATTGTATAAACCCCAGGCTCCCTGGAGAACCTGGACCTACCCAGCTTGTGAGCGTGAGCATCCTGTCCTTATAAACAATGTGTAAGGACGTGAGATGGATGACGCAAGGTCGAACCATGCTTGCTCTTTCTAGCCTACCAGCTTTATTTAGAAAATTTACAGTCTCTTCTATCCCCTTTTCCTACCTTATTTCTTTTTTCTCCTTAACACCTTCCACTAACACACGGCATAATTTATGTGTTGACCTTGTTTATGAAACTTCGAAGGAACCACTCAACAAACATGTTTGGGTGAATGAATGCAGCCTTCATCCATAGACTTAAAACAGTCGGGTGTAGCAAATGGAGCTGTGATTACCTCCACATTACAGACATTGAAATGGGAATGGTGACATCCTCAAAGGCTCCCACTAACAAATCCAATCTCTTCTCTATGCTCTGAGCTGTCTTTGAACTTGGCCACATCCAGGTTTCCTCTGGCCATGACATCATAATATTCTCACAGACTAGACATCATCTGACGGATGCTTCATCCTTGGCTATTCCCTCCCTCACCAAGTTCTCCTGGCCCCCAAAATCTTGCCAATCACCTCCCAAATATCTTCCAAACTTAATCATTTCAATCTCCAAACAGCCCTACCCCAGAGAGAGTCTCCATCCGACTCCCAATGGCTCCCTGCCCTATTCTGACATTATCAACTCCTGCTGGAATTGGCCCATGGGTCCTTATTTCATAGAGATTGTACCGAAATCCTCAGGACTCCCTACACTGACTTCTTTTCTTTTCCTTCTTTTTTTCCCTCCAGTTTCTAAATCTCACCACCTCCTCCGGATTCAGAGTCTTTGTACATGCTCCACCCCCTTGGTGCCAGAACATTCTTCCCCTCCTCCCTCCCTCCCATCCTATTTGACTTTTACTCACCCTTCTGGCCTCAAAGCAAACATTGCTCCCTCAGTGGGTCAGAGCGTCTGTAGATTGTTTTTACAGCTCCCGGTGTGTCTCTGCTTAGAACTGATCACACCACAATTAAACAACCCTGTTGGGCATTGTTTGTTTGTTGATCTGCTGTTGCTACCCCTCCCCCTTCCTTCCAACCAAAGACAAGCTCAGCTGGCAGGATCACATTCATCTTGCTGAAAAAAGATGTTTACATGTATTCCTCCCGAGTGAGTGTTTCACATTGGCTCCATTTGATTAGCTAGGGACCCAGGTCCTTTCCATGCTGTGTCCCAGAGGAGCTGTCATCTACATAGTTGAGATTGGTAGTCATTGCCACATCAGGTTGGAGCCAGTGGGAAGCGGGGACAGGTTTTCTGGGTCTTGGTTTAGTTCTAATTACCTATTAATGAACAACAGACCAGCCAAACTTTAGAGCCATAAAATATCAATCATTTTATATAATCATCCTCACAGATTCTATGGGTCTGTGTGAAATTCTGGGGAATTTGAACAAAACAGAGAAGACTGCTTGTCTTTCTGCTTTACGATGCTGGGACCTCAGATACAAAGACCCAGAGCGGTTGCAGCGGAGTCATTCATCGGCACTTGGCTGGGAGACTGGGCTCCACTGGGCCCGCACAGAGCCCCGGTATCCAGCTTCTCCAACATGGTGGCCTCAGTGGAACTGGATTTTAATGGTGGTCCAGTGCTCCAAGAGTGTGTCTTCCCAGAGAACAAGGTGGGACATGCATAGCCTTCTGTGGCCTAGCCTCGCCAAAGTCACGTTATTCTCACAGTACTCTTGATTGAAGATGGCCCAGGTTCAAGTGGAAGGGTCCTAGACCACCGTCCCTTGACAAGAAAAGAGTTGAAGAATTTGTGATCACGTTTTCAAACGGTTACAGGCTGAAAGATCACATGCCAGCTTCAATCACATTCTGCTAGCGAGAATGGAGTCCTTACAGCCTCAGCTACATGACAGAGCTGCGCATTGCTGTCCCTGGTTGGCAGCCATATACCCAGCTTGGATTCCATTACAACAGAAGGGAGGATGGATTTTTGGTGGAGTCTTAGCAGTCTGCCACAGTCACTTCTCTGGCCGTCAAATATCTTTGTATCTCTCTCTTCCCAGACATTCGATATACTTCATCCAGGGAAAAATCCAAAGTCTCAGTGAAGGCGTCCACAGCTACATATTTGTTGAACAACTAACTGAATATTTGCAGAATGTCTGTGTCCAGCCTGTCCATCATGAAGACAGGGTGAGCAGAGGCAATGTTCTATTGTTAACCTCAGCGCCTTTGCACATGCTCTCTTCCCCTCTGGTGCAGAACATCCTTCCTCTCTTCCCTCCCTCCTATTCTACTTAAGTTTTACTCACCCCTCTGGTCTCAAAGCAATCATGACTCCCTTGGGTTGACACTTCCATGTCCACCCAGTTTGCATCAGAGCCTGTGGCAAACTCAGTAATTATGGCCTCTTAGGAGTTGAAAGAAACCCGTTTTTTCCCTTTGTCTTGGTAATTAATTCGATCTATTTACAAAGTAGGAAATATCAATAAATGTTAATCGAAGATAATATCTCACTTTGGATATTCACTCTGCATCCAAAATTGATTCTAAGTAGATGAAGATTGAAATGTAAGAACAAACCCACAAAATGCAAGGGGAAAAAACAGAGACGGTTCACAGAAGAACATAAACAAAAGGCCAACAGGGATATAAGAAGAAGTGTTCTTGAGGCTATGGGGAGACAGGAACTCTCCTACATTCTTGGTAGGTATTTAAGTTGATCACTAGAGAGAGGGTTGGCAAGTCTTTCAAGAGATCCAATATCTATACCCTTTCATTCAGAAATTCCACTTCTACACATTTATTTTGCAGATTTACAGTATTCTCATAAGTGAATAAAACTTCATGGCAAGAGTGTTCAATGCAGGCTTGTTTAGAATAGCACTGTAACTGGAAACCACCTAAATGTCCATCCATGGGAAACATTAAATAAAGTCGAATCCCAGGCAACTGATAAAAGGAATACGGTGGATTTGTTAGTATTCACATGGAGAAATGTCCACGGAATACTGATAACTGGACCCAAAAGGCAAAGCGGAGAACGACACTATAGTATATAGTATAGTGTGATTCCATTTGTATTAAGAAAGAAAACAAGCCGAGCCAGGCATGATGAGCCCCTATAACCCCAGTGACTCTAGAGGCTGAGACAGGAGGATCCCAAATTTGAGTCCAGCCTCAGAAACTTAGTGAGACCCTGTCTCAAAGTAAAAAATAAAAAGAGCTGGGGATGTGGCTCAGTGGTGGAACCTCCCTGGTTCAATCCCCATTACTGAAAAAAAAGAAAACAAGCTGATATACTCCATACATATATCTGGAGGTCTGGGGCTGTGATTCACTGTAGAACCCTGGGTGGAAAAAAAACATGAACAATTTCTTTCTTTCTTTTTTTCTTTTGTACCTAGAATTGAATTTAGGGGCACTCAACCACTGAGCCACATCCCCAGCCCTGTTTTGTATTTTATTTGAGACAGGGTCTCACTGAGTTGCTTAGCGCCTTGCTTTTGCTGAGGCTGACTTTGAACTCACGATGACCCACCTGCCTCAGCCTCCCAAGCTGCTGGGATTACAGGTGCACACAACCATGCTGGGGCAAACATGAACAATGTCTAAAAAGTTTTAAGAGTGATTGGCCCAGGGAGAGTGAACGTAAACTGAGAGCAGCAGGAGGATTTTTGCTTTTCGTTTTACACCCTTCTCCACCGTAGAGGTGTTTTATGATGCACTTTTGATCACTTCTACCTGAGAATTCATTCAGAATGCTGGTTCCCTTTAGGGAAGGAGTGCGAGGTCATAGGCGCTTCAACGGTATATATGTTGTTTCAAAAAGAAATTGAAACAGATCAAACAGTAAATTTCATGATAGTTTATTTTACTTTAAAAAAGAAAGAAAGTAAAAGAAAAGAGAATAAGAAATTGAAGCAAATGTGGTAACATGTTAAGAACTGATAAAGCTTGCTTGTGAGTACAAGGGTATTCGTCATATAATTCCCTATGCTTTTTTCCAAATTGGATTTCCCAACTTCAAAAAAAGTTCTTTAAGAAAGACTCATTCAATATAACAAGATAAAAAAAGAAAAAGAAAAGAAACCAGAAAAAATGATGCAAATGGAAAATAAGGCCAGTAAAATAAACGACTTCACATCCCGCACACCACATTGGGTAGATAACCATCTTACAAGCAACTCAGTGAATTTGATCAGAGTCTCCTGGGAGATATGGAAACCTCATGTTTCCCATATTTAGCTCTAAATACTCCTCAAATGGAAAGGGAGAGACTACTGTTGCTTAAAAAAGTGTGATTCAACAGTGCAGCTAAGATTTGGGTGCAGTAAGTCAGAGGTGGAGAACAGAGCCCAGAGCTGAGGGGGGGGCAGCGGGGGTGGGTGGGCAGGGAGGCTGGGCACCTTGACTGTGAGCTCCGTGGGGCCAACAAGGAGGAGCCCTGGGCAGGGCAGGTGCTCCTTCTATATAGCATGAGGGAGTCGGGCTCCCCACTGCTCTTCGTCCTCTCTGCCCCTTCCCCTGCCCTTGCAAGAGGGCATCCCCAGTTGGTCACACCCTTTTCTGGACCCCTTCCCACCACAGGCAGGTCCTTAATCTGCTGCACCTGCATTTCTTTGAGCCATTTTGGTTTCCTTTCTTTTGAAAAACACTGACTCAGTGCAAACCAGACTCTGACACTTTTAAAACCCTCTTCCTGTGAACTCTGATGCAGGTGATAAGAAATAAAGGGCAGAGGCCTGTGGGTCTCACCAGGGGCCTTTGTTGTGGGCACTGGAGGCAGGCAGGTGGGCCTGGAGAGGCTCTGGGGGCAACACTGTGACCAGGGCTTGTTTGGCCCTAGTTCCTTGGACATCCAGGGCAGGTGGCTGCTTTCTAATAATCAGTGCCTAGCTGTCCTGGTGCCCTGGGAGGCTGTGAGCTTTCTGGCTGACATGCTGCAGTCTAAGGTGCAGGGGAGGTCTCCCACGCTGTGGGAGGGGGGCTCGGTACTGCCAAGTGTCCTTCCACCTGGCCTAGCTTTCTGCCCCTCCATCCACCTCACACGTCCTCGGAGGAGGCCCCGGGCTCACTTGATCCTGCTGCCCTCCTGCAGCTGCAGGCTGGGGCATGTGTGGAGAGGTCTCTGGTCCAGTGCTGGCAAGGACTCTAACCTGGCTAGTCAGGCCCTCATCCCCGCACTGTTCTCAGATCCAGGGGTTCTGGCGCTGGCATCTGGCTCCTCAGTAGCCCAATTTTATGTTCTTGTTGCTGTCTCCTGGAAACCAAGGCTGGCAGCCAGCCTGCGCTCACTGGGCTCCAGGTGGGACCCTTAAAGCATGATTACCCAAAGACAAGCATGCTCACCTCCCCCTTTCACAGAAGGAAACCGAGGCTCAGGAAGGTTGAGTGACTTGTCTAGAGTCCAGCTGGGAAGGGGGAATCAAGATTTGTCTCTTATTTTCAGTCATCCTGCAATGTCTCCACCCTGCTCTGCTCCCCAGGAGGCTGCCCTGTGGGGACAACATCAGTGGGTACCTTTACCCTGTGCCTTGACCAACACGGGAGGCAGAGAGGAGGGTGAGGTCAGGGAGTCTACACCTCCTTCGGGTGGCCACAGTCCTGCCAGGGGGCCCTCTCCACTCAGTTCCAGCTCTCTGAAGTTCTGCTAACCTCCCTGGCCCATCAGGCCTAGCAGTGGGTCAGACTGCTGCTCTTGGTCCAGGCTCCTGAGATTCTTTCTAACCCTGCCCGAGCCATCGACAATAGTCTCTTTATGGCCGAATCACCAGATCTGTGTGTACTGTCTGCCTCCTGCCAAGACTCTGCCTGATCCACACCATCCTTCCAGCTCATCCACGAGGACTGTGGGGATGCTGAGTCATTATGCTGCAGTCTGAGTCCACTGTGGGGGGCTCCCCTTCTAATTCCTGCTCTTTCCTCTGCCTCCGCTTGTAGCCTCACCCCCAAATCCTCTTCCCCAAACTCCCTGCTTTGCCTCCTACCTCTACCTGCGAGTCTCCCCCTGCCAGATGTCTGGAGATGTTTAGATGATGACAGTCCCCACTAAGCAAGCCCTCCCTGACCCCGGCCACCCAAGAGGCATCCAGGAAGTGATGCTCCATGGGCTCTGAGGAGTCACTGGGCAGTCACAGAGGCACTGGCTGCTAGGAACAGGTGTTCTGGAAGTCAGTCCTCACAGGCAGGGTGAACTCACATTGCCAGGAGAGTCCTCTTCTCTGGGACCCTTGACCGGTAAAGCTCACTCACTCATCTACTCATTCACTCACAATGCAGAGGGGCTGGCTTCCGGCCAGGCCTACCCACAAGGGACCTGTGCATCACTCACTCAGAGAGGCCCTGGCCCTGGGCCAAGGCTGGCTGCCCCACCACAGGCTCCAGTGCTTCTCATTCCTCCTTTCTTTGTAACCCTCATCACTCTGAGATCCCTTGGCCACTGTCCATGTCCTCCCCTGGGCCCTCTGCTGCCTGGAAGCAGGTGTACCTCTCATTGCCTCCCCTGTTGCCTGACACCATGCTGTGGGAGCTCAGCACTTCCTCGAATGAAGTGGGGAAATGGTATTCCAATCAATATGATGCAGGATACTCTGCTGATATCTAGGCAGCTAGGGGTTGTAGAGAGAGCATCAGCCTGTGGAGTCTGGGGCCTGGACTCTGGCCCCTGCTAGGCCTCTCACTAAGCATATAACTGTGATCAGAGTCTCTGAGCTTTGGTTCCTCATCTGTGAGACGGAACTCAGACTTACATCGGTTTTCTGTTGCTTCATGATGAATTAACACAAACTTAGAAACTTAGGACAGCATACATTTGCTCTCCCACAGTTCCTATGGACCAGGAGTCCAGTCATGCTTAGTTTCATGCTCTGCAAGGCTTTGGTCAAGCTGCAGCCAGAGCTGGGCTCTCATCTGGAGGCTCGACTGGGAATGGGTCTACTTCTAGGCTTATGCAGGTTGTTGGCAGAATTCTCCTGTGGTTGCAGAACTGAAGTCTCCTTGCTGGCAGTTGTCGGGGGGCTGCTCCCAGTTCCTAGAGGCCTCCCATAGTTCCTTGCCATGAAGACTTCTCTATATGCCCTCACAGATCACTGCCACTGACTTCTTCAAAGTCAGTAAGGGAGAAAGTCTCTAGGACCGGTTTGCCAGCAAGACCAGGTCTTAGGTAACAATCCTGACAGTGACGTCCCCTTACCTTGTCATGTTCTATTAGTTCCAGGCAAGTCACAGGTCCCGCCCACAGTCAAAGGGAGGAGTCACAGAAAGGTAGAGACGGGAGAGCTGGGTGTGGTGGCACAAACCTGTAATCCCAGCAGCTCAGGAAGTTGAGGCAAGAGAATTGAGAGTTCAAAGCCAGCCTTAGCAACTTAGCAAGGCCCTAAGCAACTCAGTGAGGCCCTGTCTCTAAATAAAATACAAAAAATTGTTGGGGATGTGGCTCAGTCATTAAGTACCCCTGAGTTCAATCCCTGGTACCAAAAAAACAAACAAACAAACAAACAAAAAAAAAAACGTACAGACACAAATGTAATCTTGAGCTCCTATGGTTCTTGAGAAGGTGAAGTGGGAGAATGTTCTTACACAGTTCCTGGCCCTCAGTAAGAAGTGGGGAAATGACATAAAGGCAGCCAGAAGCGGCTGTCTTGTCTTTGTCCCATTTCAAAATGTCGGTCCACAGTTGGTCCTCAGGTCCCACCATGACCTACTATTGCTTCTGCTCAGTCATTTCTATCACCTTTCTGGAGGACGGTGGAATTTGCCACATGGTAATGAACGGTGTGCTCAATAGGTGTTTGTTATTAAAAGTTCTAGAAGGACAAGGCCCGCATCGTACTAATGCTTCTGGACTCTGCTGCTTGGCTTGTCACGCTTAGGAGATAGGGTGTAAGTTTGGATGCTTCATGAGTGCTGACTCACAGCACCCACAGAGCGATTTAATTGAGTTCAGAGCTGCGGTCCCAGGGGACCCGGGTAGTTGGGGAGGGCAGGCATGGGTGGGAAGGATAAATTAGGTAACAGTGCTGGGAGGAGCGGGAAGAGTCTTGGCAGGTGCCAGTATCTAGGCCCTGTTGTGGGCAGCAGCCCAGGACAGTGTCTCCCTCCTTCCCAGACTTTCTTGCATTCAACTCCCCTCCCTCCCTGCTGCCTCTGAGCAGGATCTCATTGGTCTCTGTGTATTATGGGGCCTGACCTTACTAATAGGGGAAGAGACAGCTGATCCTTCCAAAGACATAGACTTCCTAGGCTGGAAAGATCTGAGACTACAGGTGAACAGCTATCTCTAAGATCAAGATGGGAGTCGTGTTCATTGAGGAGCTACGTGTATTTGTGTCCCCCAGGGCTTTGCACTTTTTTTTATGATTCATTTCTAGCCGTTTATCTGTCTTCAAGTTAGTGAAACTGAAGCTCAGAGAAGGAAAATGACTTTCCCTAGTCACACAGCTCTGGGCGGGCAGAGTGAGGACCCGAGGCCAAACACCCTGAGTCACTGGCCCAGGACCTCTTCTCCTAACAGCCCTCTACCCATGTCTGTGGGCCTATGGGTGTGGGCAGGGCACACCCACCTTGGCTTCAGCCTGGCTGTTCACACAGGGAGCTGACTCCCCCATCCTTAAGTTCTTCTTTCCAGCACTTTGTCCCCTACTTGTCCTCAAGCCTCCTGCTAACCTTGTACCACACCACTCATTCTCAGCCTGGTCCAGTACCAGCCAGGCAGACTGTCCAGACTGTGAGGGTAGACATTCTTTCCTAGCAGGGACAGAAGCAGTTTGAGGCTTGCACATCTGGGTAGCTGTTGCCCAACTCTGGTCCTCAGGGATCGTTTCTGTGAATCTGCCTCAGCTGTGGCAGGGCTGAGAAGGGGGTCCTGGGGTCCTGCCTGTGCTGGGCAGGACTAGAAACTCACACACTGTCCTCAGGTAGAAAAATGCAAGGCAGGCGCCTAGACATGGTAGCCCAATGGCCAGGGCCGTAAACGCCTGTAAACATCTGAAGCATTGTAAATCCCTTGCGTGGGATGTTTTTGTTACCTCATCTGCTTTCCCTAAAGGAGTTAGTGGTAAACCCTTGAAAAGAATGTCTTCAGGGTTAGAAAAGAAAGGGAGCTGGGAGCCTATGTTCCTTCTGCACCCAGAGGAGGTACAGGGAGGATGGGCACAGGTGGCTGGGGCTTTGCCCCTATGATGGTGGTGGTGGTGGTAGGGGGGACTGGACCTGAACCAGACGGTGCTGAGATCTGCGGAGCTTGGGAGTCCACTGCTGCGAGGGCCCGGATGGGCTGGCATTACCCAGAAGCCCAGCCTGGCTTCCAAGAAAACACTCTAAAAATGGTTAGTGACCCAAGGGGAAGAGCATCCTGCAGGCTGCTCCACCTCCTGTCATAAATGGCAGAAGAAAGTACACAAGAGACGAGCACACGTTAACTCACCCTCCCATGGCATATAGACAGCGGGTCCTTAACCTCCCTGGGCCTGGGCCATGGGACACACACGTGGTCATGAAGGATCACACAAAACCCCAACCACCCACCCACAATCACCTTCGGCACACACTGTACTCAGCAGCACACGACCACAGGCAATTATGCATTCATAGGCCATCACAGTCACAGAAAATTACACAGGGCACAGTGACTTAATAGTACACAATCACCTTCAGCCATTTCATCTGCAGTAATTGTACACAACGAGGCAAAGCTACACAGTGACTCTGAATCACACACAGTCACCCACAGACACAAACCACTTTACACAACCATGATCATATTCACCCACACTCATCAGCACATAACAACACACCCTCGTCAGCAGTCACACACAACCACTATGATGGTGGTCACAGGCAATCACAGGCAGGCCCTGAAGGGTTCTTGAACACAGTAGTGGGGTGGGGGCTGGGGGTTCTTCTTCTCTGAATAGAGGCTGGTGAGATCTGGCTGTGATTGTCAGCGACAGAGGAGTGCACTCAGGCCACCAGACAGTCCACTTCCTGGTCATCCCTTCAGAGAAGCAGTACAGGGCAGCTGTCCCCTTTCTTGCCCAGCACAGCATTCCTGGGTCTTGATGCAGTCTCCTGGGCCTCCTCCCTCCTCCCTCTGGTCTCTGCTGAGTTGTTGGCAGGAAGCTTGGACCAGCCAGGCTGCAGTGAGTCAGCAGGAAAGGGCTCAGGAATGCCAGGCAGTGAGTGACCACAGGGTCTGCAATCACTGGAGGGGCTGTCCACTGGAGGTCACCCAACCAGAGGAGAGAATGGCTTCTTAATCCTGTATGCAAAGCCTCTGTTCTTAGAGAAACTTCTGGAGGCAGATGTAAAGGACTGTGTGCTTCCCTCACTTGCTGTGGGCCTCTGCCTTAATATTGTCCCCAACTAGACTTGGTCCAGATTAGCCCTGCAGCCCCTGACCACACCCTGACCCATACCCTGTCATTCAACTCTTGGGGAACGTCTATAAGCACCAAGATGCATGACCAAGGCTTCAAGTGGGGAAGGTCACCTAAAGATGGTTACAGAACAGTGTGGACTTAACAGAGGCAGAGACATGCACATGCCAGTGTGGAAGCTGATGGGGCCTAGTGTTTTGTGCACCCCACACATCCAGCCTCTGTTGTGGGGGCAGGATGGCTGCTGACTGAGTGCCCTGCACTTCCCCAGAACCAGACAGGTGGCCCAGCCAGACAGGCTCCTCCTAGGGAAAGTCTGTGTGTGTGTGGGGGGGGGAGAGCATAACTTCTAATAAGATCCATTTTCATTTATTACTTGGGAGTCAGGAATTACTCCGATTTGAAAAATAAAATTTTGAATGCCACATCTGAATAAAATCTTTCTAGAACAATGACTTCCTGCCTCCCATAGCACAAGCAGACTCCACCGGGGGTCATTCTGTCTCAGAGTTACTATCACCACCTTCCATTATTGCTTGACCAGGATATGGGATCTTTTCTTGGACTCAAAGTACGTACTCAAAAAACAAACAAAAAAAAAAAAACTTGTGGAAACAACACAGGCAAATAAGCCACCTTGCTAGGTTGAGATATCAGCAAATAGGCTGTAGAAGTCCAGAACCTCTGGCACTGAGTTTGGGGTGAGTGCTGCTGCTAGGTTCTTTCTCTCTTGCTCTTTGGATCTTTCCAGAGAGGAGGGTAACTCCCTTGGCCCTCCTTTTTTCCTCTGCTGCTGAGATCAGCCTGCATCTGCTCAGGTACCCCACACCTCTTCCCAACATCACCTGAAGATTGCATCCCACTCTCACTGGGTCCCCATTTCCTGGCTATCCTTGAACTTGAAGGCAAGCACCAGCTTTCCTTCTTTCCTTTTCTTGATCCCTTTCTTTCATTGGACTATCTTTCCTTCTAATCCTTCTAATCACTTCCTGAAAACAAGATGTTAGCAAAACTCAGACCACAGGAAAGCTACAGAGGTTCTGGAACCTCACAAAGTTCTTGCATCCTAATCAGCAATCTGTTATTTTAAAAAGACAAACAAGTCATCCCTGCCTCTCATCTATAGTATAATAAAATAAATTCCAGATATTTATAGAAAACATGAAAGAAAATGGGGGTGACTTTTTTCTTTTTCTTTTTTTTTCAAATTTTAAAGTGGGAAGGACTTTTCTGAGCAGAATTTCAGGAAAGCCTGATGTATTTAACTACATAAAATTTGAAAAGTTCTGGATAACAAAAGCTCTATCTGCAGAGTCAAAACACAAAGGACAAGCTGGGGGAAATATTAGCAACAGATAAAACAAAGGGTTTGTATCCCTAAGCTACAAAGAGCTTTTACAAGTCAACAAGAAAAAGATAAACAATCCAAAAGAAAACTGGACAAAGGCCATGAGCAAGGAATGCATAGAAAAAAATTACGATTTGCTAATAAGTGTATGAAAAGATGTTTATCTTCCCTGTAATTAAAAAAAATCAGATCATATCTATCAGGGTGACAAACATTAAAAAGATAAAGATTTAGCATCAACAAGATGCATTTGCAAAGGGAGGAGAAACTAATGAAACCTTTGGAGGATAACCGTTTGGAATGTACGAACCCTTTGATCCAGCAATTCTATACCCAGGAATTTATTTTAAAATAAGGATATCTACTATCACATCAGGATGTCCACTGTGCATTTTGGGGGAGTCATACAGTTGTGTTTGGTCTCTGCCCCTGGGGATTCTACAATTCCTGGAGCATGGAGTTTGCATTATCCAGAAAACCCACTTCTTTCTCTCTAACCCATCCATCCTTCTAGGCTTTCATGAATCCCTAATTTTTGCTGGAAAAATCCCACCTCAACCCTAGAGAGAGACTTGACTTACCTAAGTGTTTCAGGACACTCCATCCCCACCGGGTCCCTCACCCCTCGCCCCACCCCCTTCGCCTCCCCCCCTTCGACCCCCCCCCCCGCCCCCCGCAGCAAATGGCTCAGTAGTGGGCACATGACCTAAACTGGTTCAATCATGATGGATCTCAGGAGTTTTGTTATAAGTCCTAGGTCAGAGATTTCTTTTTTTTTCTAAAGATGGCATAGATAGATGTGCTTTAGCTCTTTTTACTGCAAGGATGAACAGGAATCTAAGGGCAAAACTAACCTAGAGAGCAAGACTGAACCAAGAGAGCTGCAGAAAAATGTAGTATTAAAAAAAATAAAAGTAAAGCCTGCTGATACTGTAAACCTCAGATCAAATCACACCTGAATTTCGTGCTGCTTGTGGGCTGTTGTCATGCAGCAGGCAATACATTCTGTCTACTGCCTCAGCTAGTTTGAGAGAGATATTTGTATGCTTGTAGTAGAAGCTGCTCCACAAATACAGAGCCCCTCCCCCAGCAGACAATCTGGTTCCTTGTCTCTGTGAGGCTCTGCCTCAGAGAACAAAGTCTTGTTAATTCTTCTTGGGAGCTAGGGAAGCCCTGACTTCCTTCACCCTACGCTTGCTTTGGGGGTTGGGATGGTGCAGAGTACTAGAAAAATATCTCCCCTACTTTGTGAGCCTCCTGTAGCAAAGTGAAAAAGCCAGATATTAGTTTTTCACTGAATTATCTCACCACATTTGTTTCAGCTGAAAAATCAGAAGCAACCCAGATGCTTATCAACAGGGTAATTAGTCATCATCCATCCACATGATGGAGGAGGGGAGAGCCTCTGTAGCGAATCCCTATGTACTACCAGGTATCACAAAGAAACAGTTTATTTATTTAAAAATAACAGATTGAAGAACAAAATGTATACTATGAATCCTCCTCCTCCTCCTCCTCCTCCTCTTCTTCTTCTTCTTCTTCTTCTTTTGTTTGTTTTTGGTATGAGGGAATGATTTCAGGGGCACTTTATCAGTGAGCTACATCCCCAGCTCTCTTAGTATTTTATTTTGAGGATCCCCCTGAGTTGGCTGGCCTCAAATTTGTGATCCTCCTGCATCAACCTCCTGAATTACTGGGATTATAGGAGGTTGTAAGTGCACCAGATTTTTTTTTTTTTGGGGGGGTGTACTGGGGATTGAATTCAGGGCACTAGACCACTGAGCCACATCCCCAGCCCTATTTTGTTTAGAGACAGGGTCTCACTGGATTGCTTAGCCCCTCAGTTTTGCTGAGGGTGGTTTTGAACTCACAATCCTCCTGCCTCAGCCTCCAGAGCTGCTGGGATTACAGACCTGTGCCACCCACCCAACGCTACTTCTATTTTCAAAATGAAAATCTATGGTCCTATCCGAATAGAAAAAAGATCTAGAAGGAAAGGTCACTTTATACAAATTCTCTCTCTCTCTCTTTTTTAAAATCTCTGGAGACTAGAATGTAAAAAGGATTTGCATTTTCTCTTTCTTTCTTTTTTTAAAAAAATTTTTAGTGTCAATTTAAAACAAAGTTTTTTTTTAAGAGTTCTGAGAGTCCTGGCCTCTGGCCCACAGCTCCCTACTTCCTTTAGTGATGGTAACTGGAAGCCTGAGGACTCTGACTGGTGGAGTGTGCAATAACATACCCCACTGCTCCAGGAAGTTCAGGCCTGGCCAGTTGGTATGTCTGGGAAAGCTGACTCCCAGGACAGGTGGGGCTCAGGGGCAGGGCCATGTGCTCAGTCATCCTGACCCTGGCGTACGGTGCCAGGCAGCTGAGTGAAGACACTGATAGGCTCTGTTAAAGGAAGACAGCAGCATAGACAGTAGGCTGAATAATGACCCCCAAAGATATCAGTTCCTAATCTCTGGGTATTTGTGAAATTACCTTATATGGAAAAAAGGCCACAGCAGATATAAGCTAAGGATCTTGATATGGACAGATACTTTTGGATTCTCCCAGTAGGACCTTAATACAATCCCGGGTGTCCTTACAAGAGAGAGGCAGAGAGAAATCTGACACAGAAGAGAAGGCCATGTGACCACAGACTGATTGGAAAATGATGCGGCCACAAGCCAAAGGATGCCAGCAGCCACCAGGAGCCGGAAGCTCAAGGTGCAGATTGTCCCCTACCTGTCTGATTTGGTCCCAGTGATGTTGATTTTGAATTTCTTTTTCTCCACAACCATGAATTTGTTACTGTAAGCCACCAAAGTCATCAGGATTTGTCACAGTAGCCACAGGAAGTAAATATAGCTTGGGAAAGTGAGGCAGGCCTGTAACTATACAAAAGCCTCTCCTTGCAGATTACTTCCCACATTACACACCGTTCAGGCTGAAAAGAAACCGAGGTTGCTTTCTCTGGACACCTTTGAGATGGGCTCATCATGTCTAATGAGCTCTGGCACCTGTGACCTGGTGGGCAGAGCCTGTGCTGGGCTCTCCACTGGACCCCCGTGGAGTAGGAAGTGTTGCCTAGCAACTGTGGAAGCCTGGTGAGGCTCCCCACTGTGCCCTGGTTTCCCCTAGAAGGGCACAGGCTAGCAAATTGTTAAAATGCAGGGGCTGTTAAAAAAAAAAAAGGAAAACACCCAACCTCCTCTCAAAATAACTTCCTGGGTTCTAAAAATGGAATTCACAGTAGTACTATTTCTCACTCAGCCATAGTAAAATTTCCCACTCCCTGTGCTCTGTAGACCAGAGAGGGAACTTCTATTAATGGCACTTAAGACCTCTTATAACCTCTTGATGGATCATCTGCCCATGGAGACTGACTACTGTCCCTTTCCCCACGGGCTTCCCCTCCTTCTCCTCAGACCCTTCTCAAGGTTGTGAGGTCTTTTTTTTTTTAATTGTAAATGGACACAATACCTTTATTTTTATGTGGTGCTGAAGCTCAAACCCAGAGCCTCACACTTGCTAGGCAGGCGCTCTACTACTGAGCTACAGCCTAGCCCCGGTTGTGAGGTCTTTGCTGGCTCTAATATCCATAGTTTTTCTTGATTCAGGAAATAATAATAACAATAATAATAAGCCAATTACTTATGTAGCTCTTATAATGTGTCAGTCACCGTCCCAAGCACTTTACACATATGAACTCATACACTTCTGATTATTCTATGCCCTAGGTACTACTGTTGCCCTTGCATTACAGATGGGGAAACTGAGGCACCGAGAGGTTAAGAATTTGCCCAACCATACACAGCTGCCAAGTGGCTGAGCTGGGGTTTGAACTCAGCAGAAGAGCTCCAGGGTCAGTGCTCTGACCTCCTGCCCTGTGTTAGCTGGCTGGAGTAGGGGTAAGGAGGCTGCAGTTGGCTGAGGCCTTTTCTCTGTCCACAGTGAGGTGTCCCAGGCAAGGAGCAGCAGCAGGCAGCCCTCCACCCTCCTGAGGTCAGGGCTGCCCACAGCATACTGCGTACATCCTACCTCAGTGCCATCTGTCTTTCCTTCCTGCCGGGGCCTTTGCAAGATTGTGCCTGTGAGCAGGCTTCAGTTCCGAGGCACAGAACTCAGATGGGCGTCAGGAAAAGCAGTGTAAGGTCCTCAGGCATGGGGCAAACCTAGCTCCACCCTGCTGGCATCTACTGAGCAGGTGGGTGGATCCATAGCCCCTGCCAGCTGAGGGTGGCTCCTGGGTATTGAGACCAGAGGGCAGCCAAGAGGCTTCCCTTCCTCTCTCTTTCCTTGAGAGGAAGATGGTGTGGGATAGGATCCTGGAGGAAAAGCAGCCTCAAGAGCCCTGGTGAAATGGACAGGCGCCCCCACTGGCTGCACTGTGCAGGCCTGGGCCGGGTTGTTGAAGTGAACAGAATGGAGAACTTGTGGTGAAGAGACCTGGCTTCTAGTCCTCCTTCTTCCAGGTTTGAGGTGAGGTATCATGTTCTCAATATTACAGAATTCCTCTCTGTGAACTGAGAGAGTGGGTGTGCTTTGGTGTGTGAAAACCATTTGTAAACCCCTAATTGTCCCACAGATCCAGCCTGATTGGCTGAGTTTCCTCTTTGAGAGGCAGCAAGTCCCAAGCAACAGATCCAGCCCTCACCTGTCTGTCAGCTTGCTGGCCCTCACTAGCCAAATGCACCCCTTATGAGACTTCAAGAGACTTTAGGAAAAACTCCTCCTTGAAAGGGTAGAGCCCCGCCTCAGAGGAATTCATCAGAGAGGGCCCTGCCACCCAGATTCCCTCACAGCATGGATGCTGGGATCTTTTAGAGAGAAAGGGAGGGACCACTCAGGTGGCAGAGTCTCATGGACAGCCCCACACATTGTTTTGTCCATCAAAAATAGAATACTTGGGCTGGGGATGTGGCTCAAGCGGTAGTGAGCTCACCTGGCATGCGTGCGGCCTGGGTTCGATCCTCAGCACCACATACAAACAAAGATGTTGTGTCCGCCGAAAACTAAAAAATAAATATTAAAAAAAAAAAAAAATTAAAAAAAAAAATAGAATACTTAAAAAAATGTCCTGAATGCTATGGATGAGAGAAGGTGAGATCTGCTCTCTGGTCACCCATGAAACTACCCTTCCCATTGTCTTTGGCAGGGCATGGCCAATGAGCTGGTTGGGTTCTGCCTTCAGAGAATCTGATCAGAAGGTTTGGATACTCCAGGGGTCAGGATGGATCCTGCTCCCTTCCCCAGTCCCATCCAGGGCTTGACAGAGCCCAGCGGGTGTGCCATGGGGGAGTTCCAAAATGACCCCCCCCCCCCCCCCCCGCTCCTAACACCTCCCACCAGAGATGAGGGCAGGGTCTGCTACAGCCGGTCCTGAGGTGGAGGCGGGCTGGATGTACCCTGGCCAGAAGCCCAGGGAACCTGAGCATGTCATGAAGAGATCATGTTCTTGGCTCTGCCTGTTGGGCAAGAGTTCCCAGTGTTGTCCTTACCCTGTGACCTCCATCTGGGCACTGTGTCCCCTGCTGCCTGGCTCTATCCTGTTCTTTTAGAAGGCAGGCTAGGCAGCTGAGTTCCAGCTGGTTCTGAACACAGGACCTCAAGCTTCTTGACAGTCCCAGGAAGGGTGACAGATATGCCTTCCCTATCCAGGCAGGGCCCTGTGCTTTTGGGACAGAACCACTGCATCCATCCTGAGGGTGGGGATAGTAACCGTTTTACAGAGGTTTCCCAGCTGGATGTGGACAATCTGAGCCCCAGACATAGGGCAGAGGTTAAGCCCTGTGCTCATCCTGAGCCCATCCTCTGTAGTGAGGATCATGGGAGCTGGGGATGGGGGAGGGGGAGTGACACACAGCCCAGGCTAAAGAGTCTCCTCTGGGACCCTAGATGTTGCTTATTTTTCTTTCTTTCTCAGTACTAGTGATTAAACCCAGGAGTACTCGACCACTGAGCTATATACCCAGCCCTCATTTTTCCCCCCATTTTGAGATAGGGTCTGACTAAGCTGGCCAGGCTGGCCTTGAGCTTGCAATCTTCCTGCCTCAGCCTCCTGAGTTGCTGGGATTAGAGGCGTGCACCACCACACCTTGCTTAGATGATGCTTTGAGGAAACTAAATTGTCATGGAACACTTTGGCCTTTGCAAGTAAGACCAGAAGACATGGACATGGAGTCATCATGACCTTGGCAGTGCCCCACTGCCCCATGGCACCAGCCTCATCAGCCAGGGCAAGTAAAAGCAGGGCAGGTATGCAGGGGAGCAAGGGGCCAGCCTCTGGAGACACGAGTTGTGGGGAGTCATGGGAGGGCTGGGTAGGAGGCTGAGGGTCAAGAGCTAGAAGCCTAGGTATCTGGGCAGTGGGGAGCAGTCCCAAGGGGATGAGCCACTGAGCCATGGTGGCCTTTCTCTCCTCTTTGGCTCTGGTCAGGAGTGAGGCTGGACATGTGCCTGGGCATGGAGGCTCAGTGGGGCACCATGGGGACACTCTACCTATGAACAGACTGATTCCTGCCACACAGCCTTGTGGGGTATAAGGGCTCATCCTTGTTGTACAGCTTGGATGGCTGCAGTCTACAGCGGGGCAGGGATCTGCCCAGAGTCTTCTAGGCCAAGTAGGAGGTGCGCCATTCACTGAGCTCTTTCCTCTGCCTGGTTCTGGGCTGAGCACTTTGGGGATATCATTGTTAGCCCACTTAACAGACAAAGAGACTGGACCCAGAAAGTTCTGACCCAGGGCCAGGGTCAGGAGCTGAGCCAGGCCAGGCTGACTCCAGAGAACCCACTCCTATCATGACTACACCACCGTTCTTTGTTCTTTCCTCCCTTCTTTCCCACTCCCTAGACATTTAGGTGGTCTCTCTTTTGGGCCTTGGAGACCCCTGGGCTGCTTTTGTCACCCTTATTTCTCAGCGATCCTCCCACAGCCAAGCCAGAGCTTTAGTCCACGAGGAGCCAGGGACTTCTCCCTCCGCATTTGGCCTGGGCCTCCTTCTCCTCTTGAAGGAGGGGCAAGGGAAGGATGGGGAGGTTTGGGGAATGTCTTAGGTGGGCATGGAGGAGGTCTGCATTCCAGACTGAGGCATCTAGGAGTTTCCTAGTTAGTGACGTTGACCAGGGTAGGGATGGGTGAAGAGGGAAGGGTCAGTCAGGACCACAGATAGTGAGAGTGGTCAGACACAGGCTTTTCTTGAGGGGGAGCATTTGGAACCTACAGGATGTTCACGTCCTGTGGTCACTCAGCCTTCATGCCTCACAACGTCCCTTAACCTCGTCCTTGTCACTTCACACCCAGGGCACCAAGAGCTGGTCTGGTGGTTTGCTGGGATCCTGTAGACTGTAGCAAAGCCTGCTCAGCTCCTAAAACTGCCGTGATGCAGGGTCCCCACCTACCTAAGAGTGGTCCCCCACACTTTGAAGAGGTGGTGGGAACATAATGCCTTCTTAGAAGGTCAGAGAAGGCCTAGATCCTTTAAGGATGTAGAAGGCAGACCGGGGACAGGGACAAAGCCTTCTGGGAGTAAATACAGTATGGACTAAGTGTGGGCAAGGCAGAACCTTTTTAGGCTCTTGTGAGTCTTCTGGGTAGACAGAGCAGAGCAAAAGTGGGGAAGAGGTGGATCACATCCCCACCATCTGAATTATAGGCTGCAAAGCAAGGCCTCTATGACAGGGCCCCAGGGAGCACCAAAGGGCGATAAATAGGGGGCATATGGCCATGCTTGCTTTTGGAAAAGTTCACCCTGGTGGGGCAGGATGGTACTTGCCAGCAGTCTCTGTAACTCAGGAGGCTGAGGCTGGAGGACCACAAGTTTGAGACCAGCCTTGGTAACTTAGGCCCTAAGCAACTTATTGAGACCCTATCTCAAAATAATAATAATAATAATAATAATAATAATAATAATAATAATAATAATAATGGCTGGGGATATGGCTCAGTGGTAAAGTGCCCCTGGGTTCAATCCTCAGTACCAAAAAAAAAAAAAAAAAAAATGTTCGCCCTGGCTCCAAGAGTAGTGTGGGAAGGGCAGCTAGGAGGTGCCAGTTGGACCACAGTGTCCAACACCTCGTGGAGGAATTCTGTGATGAGCATCCTGAGCAACTGGGACCTGTGGTGCAACAGTCCTAGCCAGGGCCACACAGTCATTCCCCCGCAGCTGGAGCAGGGCCCACTGGCCAGAGAATTGAGCAGGCGTGAAGAGGAACACATGTGGTCAGTGTGAGTGCGGTCAAGGAGGCTGTCGTCGAGTTGATGAGTCAGTGGCCTGTGCCCAATGCCAGCACTGCCGGCTTCCTGGGATTGGGACCAGGATTCAGGGAAGGGTGGGGGTGTGGGGGAGCAGGAGGGGCAGTGCCCTGGGGATGCTGCCGACAAGGAAGCTCCAGGCCGGCTTTGACTCCAGCCTCTGCTTAGACCCACAGGCACAGCTTGGGGACCACTTCTCTAGGCAGAGACTGGGGGTCCATGTGAGCCCCTCCAGGGCCAACCATGACATGCCCTGCCCCTCCCCACCCCCTTACTCCAGGTCCTAGCACTAGGCAAGGCTGCGGATCCTGGGGCCACTCTTTGTCCTGCTGCCCTGCCCAGAAGTCAGTGCCCTCTTCCCAGGAGAATCCATCTCTGCCCACTGGCTCCTCAGAGAGATGTGATTAGCCCACTAAGTCCACCAGGCCCTCTGGTGAAGCCTTGAGCTTTGACAAAGGAGTAAAGAAGATTGGCCTGGAGGGGAAAGCCAGCCACGAGTGTGCAGGGGGGAACCAGACCCCAGCTCTGGCCCCAGCAGGTTCAGATGACAGGCTGGAGAGCCTTCTCCTGGGCTTCCTGCAGCTGTATCCCAAGGATTCCTGTGAGCTGGCTCTGCAGAGGGAGGGCTGGGTGTTGGCCCTCAGCTTCAGGGAGGAAGGACGAGAGGGCTGCTGGTACCTTTGTCCTCACCCTACTCAGGGCCCAAAGGTCAGAGTGTACGTCACTGTGGCTGTTCCTCCACTTCATCTGACGAGGTCTGAGGGAGAGCCCAGGCAGCCCCTGGGGACACAGGTGCAGGGACAGGGGTGAGGGGGCAGGTGCCTGTAGAAAGATTCCACGGGTGGTGGAAAAAAAAGACCAAGGCAGGCAGGAGTGGTGACTCCATGAGCTGTCCCTTCCTGAGTAAAGCTCTGAGGGTGGGTGGAGCTGAGGGCTGGCTGAGTAATGTCCTTCGGGGGGGACAGCCAAAATGAGGAGGATGTATGCCCCTTAGCTCAGGGGCCAGTGGAGTCACTCCCCTGGCCTTGGCATTTCCAGTCTTCAAGATGACAGAGTGCCCTCCCAAGGAAGCTCCTTCTTGATGATCCAAGTCCAGGCTCTTTGGACTTCATTCATTCATTCATTTAACAATCCCTGAGGATCAAGAGGAGCAGTGCTCTGGGTACTTCAGAGGTGGGGACACTGATGTACAAATGTTTAATTACCATTTAGCCATGTCCTGGCATGCAGAGGTCCAGGGACAGAGAGATATAGGGCACAGAGAGAGAGAGGTTGGCTCTGCTGGGTTGTGACTGGGAGGGTGTCACAAAGGAGGCAGCATTTCTGGCAGAAAGAGCAATAACTGTCTGCAAGGAAAGGACGTTCAGGCAAAGGGCAGGTGACATCCGAGGAGCAGAGTAACCAAAGGAGGCACCAGGGAGAAAGGACCTGGAGAATGGGTTACATGCTGTGACACAGAGGATCTGCCAGTCTGCTTGATGTTGGGTGAAGAGGGAGAGAGGGTCTTGGACTCATGTCAAGAGTGTGGGGCCTGGATTCAGGCAGGTGGGGCTGGAATCCATGTTCTAGCACAGAGGAGCTGCTGAGCCGTGGGGGTGGCACTTAACCACCCCCAGCCTCAGTCTTCTCATCTGTGCAACAAGAATCACCGTGATGCTGGGGTTTCTGTAAGTGTCGGATGTGACGGTGATTTGCAGCTGTAAATGCCTCTGCAAACTCACATCATCCGAGTGTCACCTCTAGCAACAGCCACTTCTGTGCTGACCTTTTGGGGCCCCATTTCCTGGGTGGGGGGGTGAAGCTGCTCTCACCCAGGCACCTCAGTTTTCACTCATGGGGGTGATGTTTTTGACCTTTTCCATATTTTTCTGTGGGGTCACTTTATTTGGGACCAGCTGTTGTCAGAGTCTCAGAGTCTGCTGGGTGGAGTCGGGATATGAAGCCTGATCTGAGTCTAGATGGACAGTGGGACACAAGTGGGGAGGGTCAGCATACTCACAAGTGGGACAAGAACTCTGTGGTACAGCAGACCAGTGGGGCAGCAGGTAAGTGACAGCCAGACCCTAAGGACGTGGAGAAAAAGGACAGGGTGGGAAATTAAAGAGCCAAGAAGACAGCCAGCAATCTGACCTCAGAAAGGCAATCTTCCCTCCGCCCACCTCCTCACCAATCTCAGCATCTTCAGCTTTGGGGTGGGGAGGGAGGGTGGAAAGCCTCTCTTCCAACCTGGCCTCCCACACTCCCTGATCAGGTAGCAGATTCTGTTTCCCTTGGCCCCCAGGGTCACCCTGCCTCTGCCTGGGCACGTCCCTGATGGTCTGTGACTTAGTAGTTCTCTGCTAGAGAGTGAGACCCAGAGTTTGTTACTGAGCCCTGATCCCATTGGGGCCAGGAGGTCCTCAGCACCTGGTCTGGCTCCTGAATGTTCTCCAAGCCCCTCAACGACTCCAGGGTCCTTCAAGATCCCTCTGTCAGCAACCTCATGATGCCAGGACAGGGCTGTGCCCCATGAGTCAACCTGGCCCTCTTTTTGCACTGAGTAGATGTCATAAATATTTGTTGAATGGAATTCTTGCCTCTGGTTGGGATTTTCCACCGCAGCCAAACAGTTGTTCCTGGCCCTGCCACAGCCTGCCCCGTTTCCTCAGCTCCTTCTCTTCCCTACCTCCTCGTAGATACCTCTTCAGACTGCTCCTCAAATTGCCTCAGATCACCTCGCCTCCTGGAAGTCTTCTTCCCTGACAGCAGTGGCCTCCCTTGTCTGCCTGAGAGCTCTGTCGCCACACCCCGAGTGCACTTCCTGACCTCTGCCTTCTGTGTACTCATTGTTTTTCCTTCCCCTGAACATGTCACAGTGGTCTGGCTGAGGAAAACAAGGCCCGAGGTTTTCCTGCAGAATCTATCGTGGAATCCTGCAGAAACTCAGGCAACTCAGAGGTTAATGTGTTTTGCCAAATGTCACAAAATGAGTAAGTGTCAGGGCCACCTTTCAAACTTTGGCCCTCTGGCTCCAGGACCCGCCATTACAGTTCCTCACATCCAGTGCTTCAGTCATATCTATCAGAGATTTTACGAGGACTAAATAAGGGCCAAAGACAGAAGGTTCTTTTGTAAACGAGAAATACTTTTGCAAACATTTAATCAATTGTAAAGTATTTTCGGAATAGCCAACTCCTGTCAGTAAATAATTAAAAGTATTTGCAAACTCATCCAGCATCTGTTGTTTCAAAACTCACCATAAGCTAGGATTATGAAAACTTATCCTTCTTTCTCTCCTTTTCAGATGAATAAATTAAAATTGTTTTGATGGTCACTATTCGTTATTTGTTTGTACGGTCAGGATCGTCACCATGTCCAGTCAACTCCTTTCTGTTTTTTTAAGTTACTGTTCACAGCCACATCATTGTCCCATCACCTCTAAATTACTTCCGAGCTCTTGCTCTGCTTCCAGCCCCTTCTATTTCACATCCATTCTTCCCATAGTTGTTCAAAAATTCAACATGGTTTACCCCAGCCCAATGGACCCCCCAAAGGGTCTAGCATACAGCCAATGAGATAAGGCAGGATATAGAGACAGGAAGTAGGATTACGGGAAAAAGAATTGGCAAATCTTTTATTATTCACTGGTGATACAATTACATACCTAGGAAACCCAAGAGAATTCACTGAAAGGCAAATATAACTCATAAGAGTTTTTAGCTGGCTACAAAATAACAGCTAACACTTATGTAGAACATGGCTTGTCCAGGCCCTGTCCTAAATGCTCTGCAAGCCCTCCCTTGTCCATACCCCACCACTCTCCTGCTCCTCGTCTTGTAGACAAGGAAAGGAAGGCACAGGGAAGTTCAGAGGCTTGGACAAGACCCCAGTAGTTTGGCTTGCTGTGTCTACTTGTTTAGTGACTCTGCTATCAAGAGCTGGCCTGTGTGCCAGCAATTTCTTCTTACAAAATATGTTAGGAGGGAAAGATACAGTCATCCGAGCTATCGGAGGTGCTGGCTTTTCGCTGGATGCCTTCGTCACCTCTGTCCCATAGAGGCCGTGCTTGTGACCAGAGTCTCAGAAAGCCTCTCACAAAGTAGTTATCAGGTTCTGGCCCTTATGGTGCTAACCTCAGGGGTCTTAGGCCAAGCCCAGGACCACCGCAATGAGAAGAAACACTTCAGTAGCCCATCATAAGTGGGTCTCTTCCTTTGCAAGGATATACTTTGTCCACAGCAGCCTGGTTTGCAGAAGTGCAACTCTGTCTTCAACAAACACAGCCAGGAGCTTTTGAGAGTCTCAATTCCACTTAAGGAGAGGGCCTTTGATTTGCCTTTTTGTAATTAAAATCCCATCTGGAGAGTTCTCATGAACAAAAGAACAGAGTGCCTTAAATTAATATTGCAGCTTCCACCTATCAGAAACTCCTTGCAGCCACACCTTCTTTGTAGCCACACCAGCCACTGGAGAGATTAGCAGTAGCCTCTAGATATCTGCAAGATCCCAGGGAGATGCTGGTGGCGCCATCTTGGTTTGCTAGTAGAGTGCTTATATTATGAATTCTTATCATTTGGGAATTACTCCAGGGCAGACAGTATCTCCTCATCCCTTTAGTCAATTCTTAGGGCACAAAATAGTACTCAGAAAGGAACAAGGCATTCATTGGCTGGTTAATTAAGCTCTGGCCCATGATCCTCCACCCAGAAATGGGAGGAAATAACATTTATCTAGTACCTTTTATATGTGCCCAATGTGTCAAGAACTTTCAAAGTTGAACTATTTAATCCCTCTTGTAACCTTATATGGTTAAAAATTCACTTTAGGTGGGAAGTTCCCCAGGGTTAAGGAACTCTTAGCAGGTAGTGTAGTTAGGACTTGAACACATTCTGTTGCTTCCAAGGCCTTTGGTCCTTACATCATTATCACGCTCCTATCAAAGTAGGACACTGTCACTGCACGGGGAAGTGCCTTTTAGGTCTCTTGCTGAAGAGACCTAAATGCTGTATGAATTAAGTAATTTCTTTGAGAATGACAGCAAGATGTGGGATATTCCCCCACAGCATGAGAAAATTCCAAGGAATGTGGAGAGGGGCTATCTGGGGTACAAGGGAGAGGCAGGATTACTAAGGACTGGGGGCATCCTTTGGAGTGTCACTAACCAGCATCAGCAGGAGTGTGTTGGAAATCCAGCAGACTGAGCCGCTGCAGAGAGCTCTTGGGGTAGCGTGAGCCTGGCAAGACTACCCCTGTCCTGCTAGCTCTGAGTTAGCCTCTCTGCAGGATGGGTTGGCCACCAGACCAGTGGCTTCCCTAGCCCAGAGCCTTTCACAGATCCCCTCACTGTCACCTAATTAAATGCCAGGGTGCTGATGGTGCAAATAGAAAAGAGAGTGTTTGAATTCAGTCCCTGAGGCTGGGCCTGAGGGTTCAGCCTGTCCTCCTTGAGGAATAAGAGATGGTGGGGACTCCCTGTTTCTGTCACACTCCTCTCCTGTCCCAGTTGTCTCTCTGATTCTTATGCAATTCCCAGTGGCTTTTCCAAGGGTGGAGGTTTAACTGGAGCAGCATTAGATAAGAAAAGAAGAAACAGCTGTACAGTGGGACTGGAAATAGTGACCATTTCGGTCACGGAGGTGGGGGACCTAAGTGGCATAGAGGCCTTTGTGAGTTCTTAGCGCATACCTGAAGTGATGTAGAGCACTCTACATATGTCGTACCCCACCACCACATAAGGGGTGGGTGCTAGCATTACCCCCATTGTATTGATGGGGAAGCTGAGGCTTAGCAGAGACTTGAACCTGTATGGGTCTGATTCCCAAGCGAGTGTTCTGTGCACTACATCAGAGATGGAGAGTCTGAAGGGAGTCCAAGAAAGCCAAGAGAACTGGGGCAGACAGACAGGCCCACCCAGTTCCCATGGTGCCTCACCCTGCCACCCAATTGCACCCTTCTCCATTTGGTAAGCCTGGGTGCCTTCCTGCAGTGCCCTCTTCTCCAGGAAAATCTACTTTCTAAAAGGGTTCACACTGATGATTCACACTGAGATAAAAATGATTCAGAAGGCCCCTAAGGTTCTCTGGAAAGAGCACCACACAAGAAGACCTGGTCCTCCCTGGGCCACTTAGTAAATGGAAGGAAATAACTTGGGAGAAAGAACCTAGAACAGTGCCTGACATATATTTTGTGCTTGTTATAGTTTGGATCTTAAATGTCCCACAGGGGTTCATATGCTGAAGGCTTAGATCCCAGCTAATGACACTATTGAGAGCTGGTATAACCTTCAAGAGATGGCACCTAGTGGAAGGAAGTGAGGTCATGGGGGCATGCCCTTGAAGGGATTAGGGGGAGCCTAGCCCCTTTTCTCATTTGACATGAGCAGTTTTCTTCCAATGACTGATCTGGGTTCAAGTCTCTGCTAAGCCTCAGCTTCTCCAGGATGTTTTACCTTGCCATGGGCCCAAAAGGGCCAAGTGACCATGGACTGAAATCTCTGAAACATGTTCCAAAATAAATCTTTCCTCTGTATAAGCTGATCACCTCAGGTGTTTTGTCACAGTGGTGAAAAGCTGACTAAGAGAATTCATTAAAATGTTCATCTCGAAAACAGATCATAATCTCACAGTCTGTGCCAAGATTGGATCTATATTCTTTAGGTGGAAGCTCTTAGGAAACTAAAGTTATTTAATTATAATAGTATTAGTCTCACCTCAGGAATGTGTGTATTTTATGAGAGAGCAAAGTCCTGATCCAAGGGACAAAGACTCACTGGCTAGGGAGTTTTCCTGGGCACAGAAAGTCCCCACTGGTTCTACAGAAACAAAGCTAAAATCCCACAAGTGGCCTCTGGCCACCTCCTATGAGTCAGAAGCCATCTAGACACCAGACAGATATGGTAAGAGACCCTCAGGAGGAGCCCCAAGGCTGGAGCCCTTAGAATTCAGTGATTGTGTCAAAAGCAGAAAGTTCTGTTTTCAGAGGTAACTTCTTAGCTTTAGGAGGCTGGGAGGCTGTCCTTTCAGAGGATTCCCTGTGATTGACAGAGAGCTTCAGGCAGTACTGCCACAGCTCTGCAAACAGGTGTCTGCAGAACAAAAGAGAGACAGACAGATGGAGAGCAATGGGAAGAGCTGTGCTACCCTTGGATCTAGCCTTTTGGATGTGCCTCAACTCCTGCCAGGCACTCTACTCCTTTGACTCTCCTAATGGCACTGAGAACTAGCTATTTACAGCTGAAGGCACTTAACTGCTCACCCCTGTCACAGAGCTCTGAAGGGGCAGAGTGGGGTTTATATCCACCTCTAACAAATCCAACACCCAAATTTTTATTAAGTGATGTGACTCCAAAGTAGCTTCTTTTCTTTTCCAGTTTATTTTAAATTGTGGCAAAAAAACACATAATATAAAATTTATTATGTTAATCATTTTAAGTGTCTAGTTAATTAGTGTTAAGTATATTCATATGATTGTGCAACAGGTCTCTAGAACTTCTCCATCTTGCAAAACAGAGACTGTACTCATTGAGTAACAGCTTTCCATTTCTCCCTCCCCTGACAACCACCATTCAACCTTCTGCCTCTGTGAGTGTAATTACTGCAGACACTTTATCTAAGTGGAATCCTACAATATTTGTCTTTTTGTGATTAGCTTGCTTCACTTAGCATAATGTCCCAAGGTTCATCCACATGGTAGCGTGTGACAGGATGTCCTTCCTTTTAAAGTCTCAATAATAATATTCTCTTGTATGTATATGTCAACTTTTGTTTATGCATTCTTCCTTCCATGCATATTTGCATCGCTTCCCTTCTTGTCCATTGTGGATAATGCAGCAGTGGAAGTGAGTGCATAGTAAATTAAAAAAAAAATAAAAATAAAAAAGATGCTTGAGCCAGGCATGTGCACGCTGGTAATCCCAGTGGCTTGGGAGGCTGAAGCAGGAGAACTTTGAGTTCAAAGCCAGCCTCAGTAACTTAGCGAGGCCCTAAGCAACTCTGTGGGACCCTGTCTCTAATAAAATATAAAAAAGGGCTAAGGATGTGGCTTAGTGGTAAAGCACCTCTAAGTTCAATCCCTGGTGCAAAAAAAAAAAAAATGCTTGCATATGTAATGCAAACCCACATACAGTAGTTAGAGGTATTACCTGCTTTTGGGTATACCTCAGGGAAAACTATTCTAAGCAATAATACTTTCTTTTTTGGTACCACAGACTGAACCCAGGGGTGCTTAACCACTGAGCCACATCTCCAGCCTGCTTTATTTTATTTTTTATTTTGAGACAGGGTCTTTCTAAATGGTTTTGGGCTTTGCTAATTTGCTGAGGCTGGTTTTGAACTCGTGATCATCCCGCCTCTTGAGCTGCTGGGATAGCAATAATACATTCACAAAATAATGTCAGAATTTAAAAACTTTTATCAAGTTAGCAAAGCATTAAAATATGATGGAAATATTATTTTTTTTCTGAGTCCCAAATAGTGAGTCTATTTTATTAATTGATTTGTCTTGGAACTTCAGCATTTTTATTAGCTTGATGTTTTGTAGCTGCCAGTCAGACTTTCTTATGATTCAGACAGTGGCACTTTGCCATGAGACTGGCTTCTGCCACAGATAGGTTTGATAGGATAATATCCCTCTTAAAGGAGGGCCTCTTCTGCTTTGGGTGAGGGTGGATGTCAGGAGAGCTTTAGGACAGAGGTTTATAAGCATGAAGAAATACAAGCACATTTTCTGTCCCATCCAGAACACATAACCCAGGTATGAAGCTACCAGAATTTGGATCTGGAATGCCTCTCAAAGGCCTTTGTGTTAAGACTTGATCTCCAGCATGGAGCTGTTGGGAGGTGGTGGAACTTTCAAGAGATGGGGACTAATGGGAGATCTTCATGTCATTGAGGGCCTGTCTTCAAAGGAGATTTGGGGACCCCAGCTCCTCCATCTTCCTCTCTCTTTTACTTCCCTGCCATGAGGTGAGGGGCCTTGTGCCATCATGTAAGTCTGCCATGATGTGCTGCAGCCCTAAAAGCGTTAGGGCCAACCAGTCATGAACTAGAACTTCCAAACCTGTGAGCCAAAATAACCTTTTTCTCTTTAAAACCGGTTCATCTTAGGTATTTTTTTTAAAATAGGGATGGAAAGCTGATGAACACACTAGTTGAAGCCCAAGTTCCGCAAAACAACCCTTAACCTCTCTCCCTGTGATGAACTCATAGTTTCCAGTCCAAGGCTACTCAAAGTGTGGTCCCTGAACTTCTTCTCACCAGCAGGGAGGAGATAAATTTAGAAATTGTGCATGAGTGTTTAGCACATGAAAAGATGTCAACATCATTAGCCACCAGGAAATGAAAAACCAAAGCACAAAGAGATATCGTATCATACCCTGTAGGATAGCTAAAAGAAAAAAGAAAACAGATAATAGTAAGTGTTGAGAAGGATATGGAGAAATTGGAACTTTTGAACACTGCTGGTGGAATGTAAACTGGTGCAGCTACTGTGGAAGCCAAGCTGGCAGTTCCTCAAAAAAGATAAACACAGAGTTATGTGACTTAGAATTTCCACTCTAAGTATATAAGTTATATACTCAAGAGAAATGAGGATGTATGTCTACCCCAAAACTTGCACATGAATGTTCACAGCAGTATTAGTCATAGGATCCAAAAAGGAAAAAATAACTCACATGACTAACAACTGATGAATAGATAAACAAAACGTGGTGTATTTACACAGTGGAATATTATTCAGTAATACAGAGAAATAAAGTACTGTCACCTGTTACGACACTGAGGAACTTTGAAGACATCATGCTAAAAAAGAAATCAGTCATAAAAGACCACAGATTACATGATTCTAATTATAGGAGATATCCAGAACAGACAAATCTATAGAAATAGAAAGTAGATTAATGGTTGTCTAGGGCTGGGGCAAATGGGGTATGGAGGAAATGCAGATTAACTATTAATGGGTAGAGTTTGTTTTAAAAATGGTAAAAATGTTCTAGAATTGATTGTGGTGCTGGTTACAAAACTCTGAATATACTAAACACCACTGATGATCACTTTAAATGGATCAATTATATAGTGTGTGGATTATATATATATGAATTATATATCAATAAAGCTGTTTAAAACAAAAAGTAAAGGCTGGGGTTGTGGCTCAGTGGTAGAGCGCTTGCCTCTCATGCATAAAGCCCTGGGTTTGATCCTCAGCACCACATAAAAATAAATAAATAAAAGTAGAGATTTTTTTTAAAAAAGTAAGTGCTTTAGGAACTTTCAGCAATTCCACATCACTGTGACATCTAAGAACATGATCCTCTTTCTAGTATTTGTTTTTATTGCTTTATTATGTTTTACAAAATTATTGGTCCATGATAGATTGGAATTTAAGAACAAAAAGTAGATCCTCCACCAGTGATCATGTGAAAGGCAATATTCAAATATATTTAATTATTGAAAACCACTAACATTTTTTTTTCATTATTTTCTCACTTAAAAAAAATATCTAGCTGGGCATGGTGGCATTTGCCTATAATCTCAGAGACTCAGGAGGCTAAGGCAGGAGGACTGCAAGTTCTAGGCCAGCTTCAGCAATTTAGTAAGATCCTAAGCAATTTAGTGAGACCCTGTCTCAAAACTTTAAAAAAATCAAAAGGATGTAGCTCAATGGTTAATGGTTAAGCACTTCTGGGCAAATCCACAGTAATTAAAAATAAAAAATCTAGTCTTCAGAAACTAAGTTGATGTAACTGCCCACTAATGGGTTGTGTTGTATATTTTGAAAAATACAGTCAGCCATCCATACGCATGGGCTTCACATCTGTGAATTCAACCAACTGCAATAAAAAATATTTGAAAAAAAAATTGAATCTGTGCTGAATACATACAGACATTTTTGCTTGTCATTACTCCCTAAACATTAGAGTGTAATAACAGCTATTTGTATAGTATTCACATTCTATCAGGTATTAGAGGCAATCTGGAGATTATTTAAAGCGTATGGGATAAGGTGCATAGGTATATGCAAACACTATGTCACTTTGTGCAAGGGACTTGAGTATCTTCTAATATCCAGAAGGGGTTCTGGAACCAATTTCCCTCTGATACCAAGGGAGGATTGTACTGAAAAACACTGCCCAGAAACACAGCCTCCTAGCAGGCAGAGTTTGGTGACCTTACCAAACCCTCAGAGGTGAGTGAAGACTTCAGGATAAACTAAATACGCCATCTAACTTCTGCCCGCCTTTCTTCCCCACCCCACCTGGGTCCATCACATCCTCCCGCTGAAGCTCTCCACTGAAGCCCCACTGCCAACAACATACCTTCCCCAAGGTGCCAATTTAGCTCAGGCTCCAGTGCCTTTGCAAGTGAGGTTTCCTCTGCTAGGAATGAGAACACTTTAGCTGTCCGCCTGGAAACACCTATTGTTCTCCAAGGTGCAGCTCAGACATCGCCCTCTCTGTACCTGGACCTGCTTCCTCAGTACTGCTCAGACTCCAGCCGGGTCCATAAAAGTAATCATTATACAGAATGGTGATCATATGTTTGTCCGTCTGTCTTCCTGCCCCAAGAGAGCCGTGAACTTCTTGATGGCAGGTCTGACTTTATCTTTGTGTCCTGGCGCTCACCAAGAGACAGATCCATGATCATAAATGTGGCATCGTTACCCATTTGGGGATGACCTGGATACTTCTGTCTACCACACTAGACCAAGATCCAGGAAGAGCTCTCTAAGATCCTGCCCGTCCTGCCATCTTCCCTTGTGTTTAGAGGTCACATTGTCCAGCGTGGTGGGTTTCCATGGTGACCCCTGTTTCCTAGCTTCTCATATCTTTCACCCTTTGCATCTTCCACCTTGGTATCAACTGCCCTCCCTATTTCATCCTGATCATCTAGGACCGTGGTATATCATTACTAAACTTCTTTGATATGGGGAATTCTTGTTTGGTACTGTGTATCTTAGGAATAAATTGTTAGTTTCCCTTCATTTGTCAAAAGAAGATCTTCCTTTTCCCTTTATTTGGCCTAATTTTTTTTTTTGTGTGTGTGGGGGGGTTACCAGGGATTGAACTCAGGGGCACTTGACCACTGAGCCACATCCCTGTTGAGAGCCACAGCCAAGGGGCCCCAGCAAACTTCCAGCTGCCAGCAAACTTCCAGCTGCCAGCTGATGATTGGCTCACAGCCACCCCAGCAACTTCTAGCTGCCAACTGATTGGCTCCTCTGCAGTGATGCTCATTGGGCTGTTTCCCCACCCTTTCAGACCATGGAGCTGCTCATTGGGGGACTTTTTTTGGCTCCGCCCACGCGACCCAGCCAATAGGCCTCAAGAGCAGGAGGAGTGGGGGAGGTTGAGAGGCTTGTGGGAAGTCGGTGGTGGCAGTTGGGCTCTGAAGGTTTTCCTGAAGAGCTGTGTGGTTTGGCATGTGTGGTTTTAAAAATAAAGTTCGTTTCTTTTGACAAGTGGCTCCTGAATTGTGCCCAGCCAGACTGTGGCACATCCCCAGTCCTATTTTGTCTTTTATTTAGAGACAGGGTCTCAATGAGTTGCTTAGCACCTTGCTATTGCTGAGGATGGCTTTGAACCTGTGATCCTCCTGCCTCAGCCTCGTGAGCCGCTGGGATTACAGGTGTGCACCACCACTCCAGCTGGCCTAATTTTTTAATGTTCAGCTGGACCCAGGCTACAATCCATTTATGACACATACTATTACACTACTCTTGTTTCTTCTCTCTTTCTCGCACCTAGCCATTTAACAGTATTATAATTAAAAGGTCAAATTACCTCTGACCTGAAAGCAGACAGAACTAAGCCTCATTTGGCAGAGGTTCTGCACCAACTAGAGGTAACTTACATTTCATTTCTATGAGTCACTTTTGAGCTGAATGGGGCCTGAGCTTCTGTTTCCTCCACAGCATACTAGAGCCCTTAAGAGCCCTGGAGTGCAAAGTGTGAGTTGGAACACTGGCTCTGTTATTTACCAGCTGTGTGATCTTGGGCACGTTATCTAGCTTCTCTGTGCTTTTTTCTTTCTGTTCAATGGTAATAGTGTTTGTATACATCCCAGAGAATTAAGTTGTGGGAATCGAGTGAGGTAACCTCAGAAGATCAGTAACATGGTGTGCCTGACTTAAAGTGAGTGCTCAATCAGTTTGGGCTGTTATTTTAGCCGTTTTGAGTACCTATTCTATATGTACTTGCTAAAGCCAAAGATCCCAGGAAAAGGGAGCAGGAATCCATCCCTTGTGCTAAGATAGAACCAGGGCTTGCCTTCTGGTAGACACTTGATGCCTTATTGAACTTTTACAATCATCCCGTGAGGTGTATTCTTCTACCTCACTTGATAGCAAAACTAAACTCTGAAAACCTGAGATTACAAAAATACATCAAGGAATGCCTCTGTCCAGAGTAGGACAAAATGGCGGATTTAGGATTCTGTCACCAATTTCTACCACCCAAGATCAAAGTGCAAGGCAGGCATAGGAGGTGGTGGTTGATCACTCACTTCAGGCTGTGAAAATGAAGGCAGGTCCGGTCCCTGGAACACGCCCTTGTTCTGGTTGGTAGACAGCTTTCTCTTGCAGCCACTCATTTTGGCCTTTAAACCTCTAAAGAAGGAAACTGTAATGCCCCCAAATTATGGCTAGTGACCTGAACCACGTCTGGTGGCCAGAGCAATACGTGGAACTCCAGTCCCTTGATGACCACGGCCGTTAACTCCACGCAGTCCCAGCCAGCACATTGTGACAATGGCCCTGGCACTGCAGACTTCTACATAAGTAGTGGTGACTATTCGGCCATGCTCCAGTGTCATTCTTAGCCAAAAAGCTCCCCCTTGGGCTCCTATACACCCTGCCATGGCAGCTGGTTTGGGAGGTAAGAGTCAAGAGAGTTCTTAGCAATTCCCTTCCCTCCTGGTAAATGTCACTGGCTCTTGATGTCCTTTTCCAACAGTAGTTTTCAGGTGGAACTGCGTCAGATCATTAAAGAGGGTCTTGTAATCTTGAGTCTGAAGAGGAAAGGGAGTGGAGTATTGATTTTTTTTTCCTCCTAATTGATGTTCAGTACATATTTATTAAGTTGAATTCCATTGAACCTGATTCTAATCTCAATAATTTCTCCTAAGTCACATGAAGCCTGAATCTGCTTGTGAAAACTACAAATAACTTTTACTTCCTCCTTATAGATGATGTGTTTAGTCAGCTTTCCATTACTATAATAAAATACCTGAGATAATAAACTTTAAAAGAAGGAAGGTTTATTTTGGATCATGGTATGAGAAGTTTCTGTCCATGGTCAGTTGGCTCTGTTGCTTTGGGGCCTGTGGCTAGGCAGTATACCATGGCAGGAGTGCATGGCAAAAGAAGCTGCTGAGAAGTGAGAGAGGGAAAGGGGCTGGGGTTCCAATCCCCTTCAAGGGCATAACTCCAGTGACCTGACTTCCCCCTAGCAGGCCCCACCTCTAAAACGTTCTACCACCTCCCAATAGCACACAGGCTGGTGACTAAGCCAATGTGTATCTTGGAGGCTACTTATCCAAAACATAGCAAATGACTTTTGATTACCTATAGAAATGGCTGAGTTGGAGGAGTTTAAAATGTAAATCTAAACTTTGGCTGAGTTTTGGATATTACCCGGGACAGTTTCGTTACTTCCCACCCCCAGATTCCCCCTAAACTGTAAGTATCTTGAGAGCAAGAATGAGGATTTCTTTTTGTAATTTTGCATCCAGTTTCCAACACAGAGCCTGGTGCGTGGTAGAAGCTAAATAACTAAATGTTGGTGTGACAGAGAAGAATGAATGGATGGTTGGAGGGACAAATGGTAGATAAACTGTCGGTAAGACAGACACACAGATGTGTTGATCTGTAGTCAGACAGATGAGACTATAGCAATGACAGTGTGCTGTATTGCTGGAGAGCTGTTTGGTTACTTTCAGGGATTTTGATAAACTATCCCCCTAAATGTTGGCTGCACTAAACAGGCAGAAAATCTCAACTATTAACTGACTTTGAAAATCAGTCTGTAACAGCTCTTTACAGACGCTGGGATTGCTTTTTCTTGCTGCCATTTAGTCGGCTTTGTTTTCTCAGGGATGTTAGGCATCTCAGGAAGATATGATTAACTTTCCTTTGAAGGACTCTGGCCAAATCTTCAGCAACAGCAACAGGAACTGCCCTGACTTTAGTCAGTCACACCAAGGGTTGGATTTGGCTCCTTCTCAGCCCCTAACATTCCTCAGAGCTCCCTAAGAGGTGTCCCTTTCCCTGTGCTTCTGCTCCCAATTTAGAATGACCAAGCCAAAGACAATTCCTGCCCCTTCAGAACACCTCTCCAATCAAAGACCTTTCAAACTGGACAGGCTACACTCAGGTTGGAGCACAGGTAATGCCTCAAGTTACCTATTAGTAGACTTTGGCAGCAAACCTGTTAGAGGAGTCCTCTTTCCCAGCTGTTGCCTTCCCAGCCTTCTCCACTGGGTGTGCAGTCACTCTGCTCTCTACCCTGAGCTCAGCATCCCTAAATCATGTGGCTGCAGCCAGGCCAGTTCCCCACACCCGCCCTGCCTCTACCTGGCTTCTTCTTCCTTGGATCTATCTATCTGCCCTAACCCATCTCAGTAGGGCACAAGCCCCAGGGTCCTTTAGTCAGTTCCAACTGATAGAATGTTCCACATAGGACTGAGCTCAATTTTTCCTAGCAGTAATTTTACCTACTGCTTCTGCTTCTACTCATGGGGGCCCACAGAATAAGTTTGCTCCACTGGTGACAGTGGCACACACCTGTAATCCCAGCAGCTTGGGAGGCTGAGGCAGGAGGATCACGAGTTCAAAGTCAGCCTCAGCAATAGTGAGGCACTAATAAGCAGCTCAGTGAGACCCTGTCTATAAATAAAAATACGTAACAGGGCTGGGGATGAGGCTCAGTGGTCGAGTACTCCTGAGTTCAATCTCCTCCAAAAATAAAAAATAAAAAATAATAAGTCTGCTCCACCTTCTGTATGAGGGTCCTTCAGTGTCGAGGACAATTTGAAGACAACAAATGTATCCCTTTAAGACTTCTTGCCAGGCTGCAAGCACCAGTTCCAGCAGCTTCCATGGTTACGTTTCCAGACCTTCACGGTTCTGGACAGGATCTGGTTTGTCATATTTACTCTTGAGAAATTTTCCAGAAGACCGATCAACTGTCACAGATTGGAGGAGCCAAAGGACGTAAGATAACTAAATGCTCCATGGAAGCCCACACTGGATTCTGGATCAGAAAAGGGTGATTAGTGGGACAATTGACTTAATTTGAACAGGATCTGTAAATTAGTTAACAGTATCAATGCCGATTCTCTGGTTTTGATCATTGGGCTTTGGTAAGATGTAAACATTTGGAAAAACTCAGGGAAGGGCATACAGGAATTCTTTGCATTTTTTCCCCCTTTGGCGGGGGAGAATCTAATGTATTTAAAAGCGAAATTTTTTAAAAAGTTGAAAAGCCGGGCTGGGGTTGTGGCTCAGCGGTAGAGCACTTGACTAGCACGTGCGAGACCCTGGGTTCCATCCTCAGCACCACCCAAAAATAAATAAATAAAACAAGGGTATTGTGTCCAACTACAACTTAAAAAAAAAATTGAATGAAAAGCCATCTTTCAGTATTGTGCTTCTGAAAAAATTCCCTCTTCTGTACAGTTTGGAGTTGGGAAAGACCGAAGGAGACTGAGAAGGTGGAGAAGGAGTGCTGTGGAGTAGAGCAGGTCACCAGGCACTGTAGTATGTTGTGCCTACAGTCACTTCTCTGCTGGCTCACATTGTGAGTGTTGGCCAGCAGCTGTGACTGCAGCACCTCCCTGAGCTGCTTCCAGTTCTCTGTCTCCCCTGCCTGGTACATACGCAGGGCTTTCTATGAGGAATGACACCATTTGGAAGGAACCGTTTGTAATATTGAGGCTGTTCTGCCTATATTTAACGTATGCTGCTAAGCATCTTCCTGGAAACTGCTTTCCTCTGCTCACCAATACACTCGCTTCCTCACCCCTGGCTGTCCGTGAGTGAGCTATGCCATTCGCGTAGACCAGGACACATTAGTGTTTTTTCCACAATCTCAGGATTTATAAGCAACAATAATTCACAACTACACTACCTCCATCAGCTTTCATTCACCGAGTACTCATGGTTCATTTGGTAATCACTGTATTTTTTTACTCCATTCCAATCTTAATTACTCATATCTATAACACACCGGTTCCAAGATGACTAAGAAAGGGGTTAACAGTGGCCACAGGGTTTAAAGAAGCAGAACTGAAAGCTAAGGCAGAGCTGATATAGATGCAAAAGAGTCACTATGGGTTGTTAGAAAGGTACCCAGTGGAAGAACTTGTTAAAGGGGTGGAACCTGTTCTTGTCGCAGAGCTGTTCAGAGCATGGGGCTGTTTACAGCAAGCAAGGGTCCTGCTGGCAGGCAGTTTCAAAGTGGCCTTGGTTGAGCAGGAATATCCAAAACTGAGCTGAAGTCCCAGGGACAGAGTTGGGAGTTCCCCTGTGGATTTCCCTGACGTGTTCACTTGGGGTCTGATGAGATGATGGTATCTGTGACTTCTCCCTTACCACAGTCTCACGTGCTGTTTCTTTTGTTTCAGGTGAAGGGGTGGATCATTTGGTGGTCTAGCATATTTGATATACTCATGAGCCTGGTTTCTCTGATAATGGATTTGATACACCAGGTATCCATGTACCTCTGATTTGATTCAACAAATTCCCAGGGGGTAATTTTTTTTATAACTTTATTTATTTATTTTTATGTGGTGCTGAGGATCGAACCCAGGGCCTTGCACGTGCAAGGTGAGTGCTCTGTATATAAAGTATGTTGACACCCAATTCGTGTCTTCTATCTGAGCCATAACCTCAGCCCCACAGGTGGTAATTTTTTTTATCATGAAGAATTTATTTATCAGTTGTGTTTTATGGTTGGGCTGTTCAGCTGGGAATTACTGTGTTCTATAAATTCTGCTTGTACAACATCTGGTGGCTTATCTATTTGCCCAAATTACCAAGTCAATCTGCCTCAGCACCTGCACTCAAAATGGACTAGCTCATGGCAGACATCTGCTTTATAAAACACAGTAACTCAAGGCCTAGGCACTGCTGTTCTCTACAACATGGAGTAACTCAGAGCAGGGCACCCAGCAATATTACTCTCCACAATATTACCATCATTGTAATCTGCAGTAAGAAACTTGATCAATGAGTAGTTGTTATTAGTACATCTATATCTAAGTGAGCTAAAATTCGGTTGACTTTTTGAGTGAACTAGTTCCCTTTGTATCTTTACCATCTCCTTTAAGGCTAGCATCAACTGTAAATCTCTAAATATCTTTCCAAGAGCTGCTTTCTATCCAGGCCCTCCTGGTCATTTTTGGCAACTGGTTTTTCTAACCTAATGTTTAAACTTTGCATTTCTCACAGAAAATTTCATCCTGGGGCTTCTGTTTCACCATTTCTAGCTGACCTGATTAATTTGCATGTGAGAGCTGAGATCTATCTATTTGCTGTTCCTATCAACCTTGTATTATTTAAACAGTTGATAAGAACATATTCAAAAATCTTCTTCAACTTTCCACGAAGGACCTAAGCATGCAGTCTTGTGCATAGATCAGTCAATCCAATTGAGTGTGAAGTCCACTGAAAACCCTTAAATTTGTAAATGTCATCTAGTCCACATTTTTCTAGCTTAGCTACAAAAAAGTTCCACATGATATTGTCAGCATAGCATTTTCTTAATTCGTTAGAAGGCTTTGTTTAATAATCTGTAAGTAGTGTGATTTGCCTTTCTAGTTTAGGATTCAAATAAGATTCATAGGATTTCTTATTTCCCAAAGTGATCTCTTGAATCTCACATGCCTTAATCAATTAGTTTCTCAGGATGCTAAAATAAAATATCATGAACTCAGTGACTTAAATAACAGAAAGTTATTCTTCCACAGTTCAGAGGCCAGAGTCTGCAATCAAGGTATAGGCAGGGTCTATTCCTTCTGGAGGCTCCAGGGAGAATTTGTTCAGTGCCTCTGCCTAGCTCCCAGGGTTACAGGCAGTTCTTGCTGTTCCTTGACCTGCAGGTGCCTCACAACAAACTCTGCTTTAACACTCACCTGTCCTCTCTCCCTATCTCCTCTTCTTATAAGGTTACCATTGTATTAGACCAAGGCCCACTCTAATCCAGTAGGATCTCATCTTAGCTGTCATGAGCAAGCCATATTAACATAAACCAAACACATTTGTGTTGGTCAGCAATATCAGAACTTTTTGAATAACAATAAATTCACAAACTACACCACTTTCATGGGTGGCAGTTCGCTGAATACTTGTGAGTCACCTGGTAGTCATAAGCTGGGAAAACACAACTGCTTTTATTCCAATTTTTAATTTCTAATATCTGTAACACTCAAGACACACATCACAGGCCACACAATTATATACAGAGGTTACAGAAAGGCTAAGAAAGGGTTAAGGCAGCCACAGGTGTTCAGGAGGCAAAGGTGGAGAGAACAGATGCAAAGTTTTTTTGTAGGTAGTCAGATAAGATTAAGAACCTGCTGAAGAACTTGTTTAGGATGCAGAACTTCTTCTAGGTCAAAGTCCAGACAGACAGCAGTATCACAGTGTCAGTTTGAGATACCAACTTGAAGTTGTCACAGGACAGAAGAAATCAAACTCTGCTAAAGCCTGAGGTCCAAAAACAGAGATTTGGAGGTTTGTTGTTGTGGTCTTTTTCCTGGGCAAAGCTTGTGGTGAGTGACCAGATGATGGGATCAGAGTGCTGCTCTGTCCAGTCTTGGGGAGCTCCTCCTTGTAATGGGTCTCAGGTGAGTGGGTTGCTTCATTTGGTGGGCTGGTGTGTTTGATATGCTCATGACCGGTCAAAACAGCGGGATGCATTACAATTCTTATTAAACATATATACCACAATTTTTCATATCTCTGTATATAAAGTATGTTGACACCCAATTCGTGTCTTCATACATGTACTTTGGATAATGATGTCTATCACATTCCACCATCCTTGCTAATCCCCTGCCCCCTCCCTTTCCCTCCCACCCCTCTTTCCTATCTAGAATTCATCTAATCCTCCTATGCTCCCCCCTCCTCACCCTACTATGAGTCAGCCTCCTTATATCAGAGAAAACATTCTGCATTTGGTTTTTTTTGGGGGGGGGGATTGGCTAACTTCACTTAGCATTATCTTCTCCAACGCCATCCATTTACCTGCAAATGCCACCTTCTCTTTCTTCTCCATGAAAGTGCCTAAGGGTAGGAAGGAGCAGGAGGAGCACAAAGGGTAATCCTTGGCAACTCCTTGTGCCAGGATGTGCATCCCAGAGTTTAGCAACCCGTTGTCTTTTCTTTGGTAAGCAATCGATAAACAGTCATCATCCTCTCTCGTTTATTATCTACACTGGCTGCCAGACATTCACCCCCTGCTGCAGTAACGTGACATAGCCTGTCCCCTAAGGCCAGCCCAGTCTGCAGGCAGTTTGCTCTTTGGCAAAGGAAGCATGTGAGAGTCAGTAGAGTGGGTTCATTTTATAGAATCAATCCCTTAACCTCAAGTTCCCACCATCAGGGAACTCTCTCTCTCCTGATGCTGCCCAACGGTGTCTGTTTCTGGTTTCGACAGAATGCCTTGCCCAGTCCTGCTGTACTGATGCAATGCTCCAGCTGTCAGCCTGAGGTGTCTTTCCTGGTGTCATGCCATACACCAGACCCTCTCTGCTGGGGCATTGAGGCTGGGAGGGTGCTGGGGACTCAGCCACACAGGAGGGGGAGGACAAGCAAATCACCATTTCATGCTTTCTCTTCCCACCTGGTTAGTTTTCCTCTTGGGAGGGGAGCTTTCGGTCATTTCAGGTGGAACCCATTCACAGACTCAGGTGTGGTCATTTCATCACCTGGGGATCTAATACTACTTATCTTATAGTGAGAAGGTATTAGTTCTGGTCCTTTTTCTCCCAGAATTCTCTTCGCCACCGTAGAAATCCGCTCAATTGCTTCCATCACCCAGCTCTTCCTACCAAGGAATGTGGGGAACCGGCTCTGTTAAGCTACATCCTATTCTCAGGGAAATGGGGGTCTAGTTGCCCACATTTACATAACTGAAGGAGACTGTTCACACAATTGTTCCAGGGACAAAGACTTCCTCCCAGGAGAGTGGCTGTCTCCCCACGGCTAGCTGGCAACTTTTAAATGGAAGTTTATTGAGGCAGAAAAATTTTAAAAATTCCACTTTCTAGGCACTCCATGACAAATCTAGTCCAGATTTGTCCCGTGAATTCATTTCAAGTTTGGAAGTCAGAGGTCATTAAATTTACCCCATTTGCACATTCTTTCTTTTTGAAAACTGACAAACATTTCACACTTCCCCGGCTACTGGCCCCTTTCCCAAATTTCTCCGAAATCAAAATCGCTCGCGGACAGTGGCGGCTCCGCAGTCATGTCCCCAAGTTCTGATGAGATTCATCTGACACCCGAGCTCTTGCTGAGCGTGGCCGGATTGCCGCCACCACCTCTTCACTGATTTGGAGCTTGACGTTGTCCTTCTGGAATTTGCCATGATGCTTTCCGGTTTGAGAATTACTCTTCTTGAGGGAGAACAACATGATGCATGAAAAATGTCGCCTCCTCCACCAAGTGTGGGGCCCAACTCATCCTTGTTATTTTTCTTGCTCCAAATCATTTTTTGAAACAGCTTTTCTGTGGTTTCTGCCATTTGTTGAAGCCTCGGCTCCTTTTACACATTAGTATTCCTGACACTGGTCTTTGGGGTTTGTACTGCTCTTTGGCATTTGTTTTTGGCCTTGTGCCCCTCCCACTGTTAGACACATGCTCTTTGAAATTCTGAACTCACCCTGAATTCGAGGTGTTTTTCATTTTTAGGATGACCTCTCTTCTTTCTCAAGGATGTTTTTAGTTATTGCTTGTTGCATCAATATTTGTGGAGCACCGACTATGTGCTAAGTAGAGCTCTAGGCACTGCCAAAATATCAGGAGGTAAAACCAGAGTTGGTGCCTGCTTGCTGTTACAAACTCAAGGGAAGCAGAGGTTATTCACAGCATCACACAAAGAAATATAAAAGTATAGCTACAATAACTATGGGAAAGAGGAGTGCTCTAAAAGTTCATAAAAAGCATTTTCCCCCTTTCTTTCTTAAATCTACTTACAGATACAAGGAAGGGACAAGTGAGATAGAAAAAATGAGTGGCAGGGATTTACTGAGGTCAGAAAGGAAGAACAACCAAATTAAAAAATGAGAAAAGGGGCTAAGGTGGTAGCTCAGGGGTGGAGCGCTTGCCTAGCATGTGTGAGGCACTGGGTTCGATTCTCAGCACCACATAGAAATAAAATAAAGGTCCATTAACAACTAAGAAAATATTTTTTAAAAAATGAGAAAAGATCTGAACAGACTGCTTCCCAAAAAAGACACAAAGATGGCAAATAAGCATACAAGAAGGCGTTTCAATGTCATAGTCCTTAGGAAATTATAAATAATAAAAGAAAAAATGACACAGCCAGGCTCTTAGCTCATGGGTAGAGTGAGTACCCAGCAGGTATGTGAGGTCTGGTCTGATCCCCAGTACTATATACATTCACACACACACACAAAAAAAGATGTTATAGGGCTGGGGTTGTGGCTCAGTGGTTGAGCGCTTGTCTCGCATGCCTGAAGCACTGGGTTCGATCCTCAGCACCACATAAAGAAATATATAAATAAAACAAAGATATTTTTTAAAATGATGATATACATCTGTTAGTGTTACTGGGTGGCACCAGTAATGCCAAGGGCAGGGGCAGGGGGTAAGGTGGGGGCAGGGGGGGTGGGGCTACAACACTGGCTGCTCCAGAAATATTCAGGTCAAATTGGTAGGGAAATCAGATAGAAGAAACTCTTTGTTTAAAGGTCCATGTTTCATATCTTTGAAATCAAGCAAAGCTTTTAAAGAAGAGGCAGCAAAGTTAGACAAAAGGCAGGAAGTCTATATATAAAAATTCTGTTAACCTGTGCTGCACAGGCCTGGCGGGGTAGATTTCCACTCTCCACTTCCTTAGGCCAAGGTGGAGTGGGGCAGTTCTTCAAATTCCAGCATGAGGAAATTGCTCTTAATTTCAAAGCCCCCACCCACTCCCATATCCGGTCTATTTCATTATAAAGGTTAGAATTTATAACACTGATAATATCAAATGCTTATGAGAATGTGGAGCAATTGGAACTCTGATTTATGGTTGACAAGAATGCAGAACGGTGCAGCCACTTTGGAAGATAGTTTGGCTATTTCTTTTTCTTTCTTTCATTCTTTTTTAAATTTTTCTTTCTTTTTTTTTTTTTGGTACTGGCGATTGAATCCAGGGGTGCTTAACCACTGAGCCACATTCCCAGCCCCTTTTATTTTTTATTTAGAGACAGATTCTCAACTAAGTTACTTAGGGCCTTGCTAAGTTGCTGAGGCTGGCCTTTGAACTTAAGACCCTCCTGTCTCAGCTTCCCAAATCACTGGGATTATAGGTGTGCACCACTGCCACCGTTCTAGCTAGTTTGCCAATTTCTTAACAACTCTGAACGTGCTTTTAACTGTGTGACCCAGCAATCACATTCTTTGGAATTTACCCAAATAAGGTAAAAACTTATCCATAAAATACATGCACACACATATTTATAGCTTGATCTGTAGTTGCCCAAACTTGGAAGCAACCATGATGTCCTTCAATAGATGAAAGGATAAATACACTGGGGAACGTCTATACAATGTCATATTATTCAGATTAAAAAAAAATCAATGAGGAGGACATGGGGGCTCATGCCTGTAATCTTAGTAACCCAGGAGGCTGAGGCAAGAAGGTTTCAATTTCAAAGTTAGCTTCAGCAACTTAGTGAGACCCTAAGCAATTTAGCAAGGCTGGGAATGTGACTCAGTGGTAAAGCACCCCTGGGTTCAATCCCCAGTACAAAATAAATAGATGGAAGGAAGGAGGGAGGGAGGGAAGGAAGGAAAGAAGGAAGGAAGGAAGGAAGGAAGGAAGGAAGGAAGGAAGGAAGGAAGGAAGGAAGGAAGGATGGATCAAGCCATGAAGACATGAAAGAATTTTAAAAGCATATTGCTTAGTGAAAGACCAATCTGAAAAGGCCTCATAGTGTATGATTCCAATGATATGACATTCTAGAAAAGGCCAAAGGATGGAGGCAGCAAAAAAGATTAGTTGCCAGGGATTCAGGAGGAAGGAAGAATGAATAAATAGGTGGAGAACAGGAACTTTTAGAGCAGTGAAACCATTCTATACGATGCTATAAGGGTGGATACCTATTATTACACAGTTACTTAAGCCCATAGAATGTAGAACACAGAGTGAACCCTGATATTAACTATGATTTTTGTGTGATAATCTTGTTTTGTTGTTGGTTCATCGATTGTAACAAATGTACCACATTGGCTTCCTGATGTCTATGGTGTAGGAGGCTGTGTGTATACGGGGGTGGGGGTAAGACAAGGTATATGGATACTCTTTTTTTTTCCACTTTCTGCCATCAACTTGAAACTGTTCTAAAAAACAAAGTCTATTGAGGTTTTTTTGTTTGTTTGTTTGTTTGTTTGTTTTAATGAGGCAGAAAGAGAGAAGGAGACTTCCAGGAAGATACAAGGACATGCGAAGTCTCTGTGGCATGGGGAAGCTTGGTGATTATGCAGGACTGAAGGAAGGTCACTGTGGGTGCATTAGAGAGATGGCTCTTGATGAGGCCTCAGAGACAGGTGTGGCCTGGCCTCTGTAGTGTTTAGGAGGCTGTTAAAGCTATTTTTCTTCTCAAAGTGCTAGGAAACCATTAAGTGGTTTTAGAGGTGTACAGGTAGGATAGAGATGGTAAGAATCGAATTTACATTTCAAAACACTCATTCTGGCTACTGTGTGGAGAGTGGAGAACCCATTGGCTTTGACAGGGGCCAGAGCTGATATGGAGAGGGCAGGTGGGAAGCTAAGTCCAGGTACAAAAGAGGGCTGCCTGATTGAAGGTGGCTGATGTGGGAAGGCGGAGGAGTAAGGCACATGTAGAACTTGAAGGAAGATAGATCCTAGGAAAGGAGAAAGAGGGAGGGGCCACACCTGTTTCTTGTTTCCTTGGTTAATCTGTGATTGTAGAAGGATAATTTTATTTCTTGGGGATTTCTGCTTTTCTTTAGTAAAAGTTTTCTTGAACGTTTTGGATTCATGCACATTTCCCAACTTGTTGAAATCTACTTTCCTTGAGTGAAATGAACAGATTCGTCTGCACCACAATCAGCTCCATGATGTAGTGGTTACTTTCTTCTAAAGGCCCGTCACTTTTACATCATAAACCAATATTGACACAGGTTTTGGAATTACAATTGAGTTTACAAAGCAAACTAAACATTCTCCTGCTGTCTGTAGAACAAGTGGTTGCCATACTTACGTATACAGTCGTCCCTCAGTGTCCTTAGGGGTTGGTTCCAGGACCTCCACCCCTACCCCATACCAAAATCTGTGAATGTTTAAAAATCCCTTATATAAAATGTCATAGAATTTGTATATAACCTATGTACAGCCTCCTATATACTTTAAATCAGGTCTAGATTAGTTATAATATCTAATACAATGTAAATGCTATGCAGATAGCTGTTATACTGTATTGCTTTGGGAATCTTGACAAGAAAAAAGGGTCTGCACATGTTCAGTACAGACACAGCTTTTTTCTGGATACTTGCCATGCAAGCTTGGTTGAATCCACAAGTGAGGGACTTGTGGATATGGAGGGATGACTGTCAGATCCTGTTATGTTCCGGACACTGTTCTAAGTGCATCACTAGCTCATCGAATCCTCCCAAGAACCCAGTGGACTAGTACAATTATCATCCTCTGCATTTTGCAAACAGGGAGCTGGAACACAAAGAAGTTAAATGATTTGTTTCTGTTCACACAGCCGTGTCCTTTCCAAGTCTTGCTTTCCAACTCTGGCTCTGCAGCCCAGATCTCAGCTATGATTCTAATTACTTTGCCCCAACATGGTCTTTCTACAGAACTTTTCAAACTGGTCCTAGAGAGAAATCCTCTTGCTTCTTAGGTCTCAAAAGTAGAGGATGGACCTGTGTAGGTGCATTACATGGGGGAAAATAGGAAAAGAGCAAAGCTGACCTTCAGGGTGGTCAGCAATGAGAGATAGGAGGGATGAAGAGGGACAGGGAGACAGAAAGAGAAAGAAAGTGATCTAAAGTGGCTGCAGGAGGCCACAATGGCCAAAACATGAAATTCAGTCAGCGCCAGGATCTCAAGGACAGTGGTCATTTTCAGGACAGTCGGAAGGTGAATGTCCACTCAGAGGCCTGAGTAAACAAAGATGGATGCTTGACTCCTGACACAGGAAGCTAAAAGCCAGGTAACTGGAAGAATGGGGTGAAGACCAAGGCCATTATGGGTCTTGGCCAAACATGGTCTGGTGCCGTGGTTCTGAACCAATAATGCCCTTCAGGTCTCAGGGGGAAGTTTGAACATTCCCAGCACCAGATGTCCAAGATCTCTTAGGCCCGGGTTGATCCCAGGCATCTGTATCTTTAAAAAGCTTTCCAGATGAGTCTGACTTGCTGGTCCAAAGACAAACAGTGATGCTTATAAGAGATTCATGGTGAGATATTTAACCACTACTTGAGAGAGAAAAATGAAATCCCAAAGCACAAAGGTCAACCCAGGGACCCTAGAACTAATAAAACTTAGAGGAGGCTGGTGCTAGAGGCCTTGACTTACCCACCTGAGTAATTCCCTTTTTTTAAAAAATATTTATTTTTTAGGTGTAGATGGACACAACACAATACCTTTATTTTTATGTGGTGCTGAGGATCAAACCCGGGCCCTGCCTGTGCTAGACGAGCGCTCTACCGCTGAACCACAATCCCAGCCCCAGTAACTCCCTTCTTACCCATGAGACAGAAGTAACTTTGAACCATCTTGAGATAGAACAGAGAATGAGACCACAAAAAGGGCTCTCCCCTCTAGGAAGGCCCAGGTCCTACATGCAACTCAGGATACCCCTAAAATTCCCTTCACCAAGAAAATAGGATTTGACCAGACACATTCAGGGGCTGAACTGCTCCTTTGTTAAGAGAGTGTATTATTGGAACGAGCATAGATGATGGTCTGAGGAATAAATACTTAAAATTGCATTTTGTCAGTTATTATTATATCAACTTTCCTCCTTGTGTCTAAGAGAATTTTTTTCTTCTCTCCTTCCCTTCCCTCCTAAAAAGACTGTCAGGGAAAAAAAAAGAAAGAAAGAAAAGAAAAGAAAGGAGAGTACATTGCAAGGTGCTGTCTGTCTTACAACACCTATGATAAAACTACATAGAAAGAAAAGATAAACGTAGGGTTCAGGGTCCTGATGATCTTCAATACAGAGTGATGTGGCGGGTATCTGCAGGTGGGACAGGAGTGGCTGCAGAGTTAGGGATGCTTTTAATTCCTGTGTTCAGTTTGTGGGTACTTATTCCACAATCAAAATAACTAGCTAACCAAATAAGTACAAGTGGTTATGTCTAGACCAAGGATGGAGGTGTGTCATGAAACAAAGATTATTATGAACACAATTCTGTGCACCTAAGGGCCAATTTTAAGATAAAGAAAGGTAATTAGAGAAAAAAAATCACCTCTAAATAATCCCACTACCCTTGGGAACCATTGTTTACACTTTCTTTTCCAAGTCTTCCTTGTAAATTTATTTTTATGCAGTTGAGGTCATACTGTATCTATGGTTGTTTCATATCCTCCTGCTTAAAATTTGACTTTATTTTCTGGGTATGTGTTATGTTCTTAATAAAATCGAGTAGGAAGTATAGACAGCCTCCACTTTTTACTTAACATTAGGTTATACATATATTTTAATTTCATTCAAAGTTTCTTATAAGCATAAATTTTTTTTACTGTCAACACAACTTTTCCTTATATGGGTATGATGTGGTTTACTTAGCATTACACAACTGGACATTGAGGTTGTTTCCAATATTTTGGAAAGTGGTAATGAGTAAAGTGGTGATGAATATTTCAGTTCATAACTCACCCCCACACGCCCACATATTTAGTGTAATTTCTTTAGGACAGATTATCAGAATTATTGGATGAACAAATATGAAACATTTTAAGCTTATTTTTACCAAACTACCAACTTGGTCTCCAGAAATTTAATAAAGCTTTACATCTTTACCCGAAGAATTTGAAAGGATCTATTTACTGCACTCTTACCAATCACTGTAGAGAGAATACTTGCTCTCTGTACCCACCCACCCAACTGCATTATGTTAGTCAGTCTTCTATTACTATAACAAAATGTCTGAAGCTGGATCATTTATAAACAAAAGATATTTATTTTATAGTATAAGAGGCTGGAAGTCCAAAATTGGGTGACCCTATGTTTTTGGCTTCTGCTGAGGCCTTGCTGGGTCACACCATGGTAAATGGAATCATGGAGGGAATGTCTGCAAGAAGTAGAGATCACATGATGAGACAAGAAGCCAGAAAAAGACTGAGGTCCCTCAAGAACTGTTAGTTCCTTAAGGGGCATGTCCCCAAAGACCCAATAATCTCTTGCTAGGCCTCATCTCTTAAAAGTGCTCCTGTCACCTCTCAACACTGCCATACTGGATACCACACTTCCACCATATGAACCCTAATGGTGCACACTTAAACCATATCCAAACCATAGCAGATGTCCGTGTTTTCATCTCTGGAAACTACAAATAGGTTACTTTTCATGGCAAAGGGACCTTAAGGCTAATCAAGTGGGCTTGAGAGGGGAGATTATCCTGGATTATCTGGATGGAAATAATGTCATCACAAAGGCCCTCAAAAGCCGAGAGGGAGTCAGAGGTGAACCAGAAAGACAGTTATCCAAGAATGATTCAGCCCCAGGTTGCTGGTTTTAAAAATGGAGGAAGGGGCTATGAGCCAAGGAATGTGGGAAACTTCTAGAAACTGGAAAAGACACAGAAATGAATTCCCCTTAGAAGCTGCAGAGGGAGGACTGCCCTGCCAACACCTTGATTTTAGCCTACCTGTGTTTGACTTCTGACTGCAGAACTCTAGGAGGATTAATTTGCACTGTTTTAAGCCACAAAATTAGTGATAACATGTCACAATAACAATAGAGAAGAACACACCGGCACTGAGTATTTTAATTTAATTTCATTCCAGTGGTATTTAATTGTTATTTTAATTGTCATTTCTTTAACTTGGGAGTAGAACATATTGGCTAGTCTGTCTACCCAGAAAATACTGCCCCCCCCCCTTTTTTTTCCCTGGGAAATGCTTCTTCATCTCTTTCTAAACATGTGGTTCAAAATACAACTGGGTAACAGAGCCAAGGGAAGATACTTGGAGCCTTTCTTATTCATTTCACATTCTAGAATTAGAGAAAACAAGCCCCAACTTTCTTGCTCTACTGGTGCAGGGGAAGAGGTGAGTCAGCCCAGCTGCCAGAAGCACTTTCCTTCCATGGGCACCAAATCTGCCTGAGAAAAGGGTGCTCATGTGCTGAGGAAAGCAACGGTGAGGGCGAGGGTCACAGGCCCTGTGGTGTTAGCCACCGAGATCAGCTCTACCCCAGCTCTTCTCCTGTCTACGTGACCCTTTCAGTGACCGTCTCTTGTCAAAGGTAGTTTTGGTTGTGTTTCTGTTGCTTATTACTAGCAGAGTCTTAAATCAGAAATGGGAACTTGAACGGGGATGTGGGAATAGATGGCTGAATCAAGGTGGGTTGGGGAGAGGGGTTGGCCCTGAGCATCCCCGCATCCTAGGGTGGGAAAATTGCGGTCCCTATTTTTATGTTATTGAGGCAATTGGTCAGACCATTTTTCAGTATCTCTTGGGATTCAGACCATGTGCCATTCAGCCTTGTGCCAGGACAATGGAATGTGTCAGTGATTTCATGCAGCCTTTGATGGGGCTTGTGAGTAAGAGAAAATTCTCAGAAGAAGCCACCGAGCAGAAAAGACAGCTGTAAGAGAGGGCTTTCTGTCAGCAGCCAGCAGTCCCCCAGGGCCAGTTCAAGTTCTTCATTCAACAGCAAAACCCCAATTCTCTCCCCCATGCTGAAAGTTCTGCACCATCAAGAAGCCACAGAATCCTGGCAACGGCAGCAGTGATACCTGGGAAGGACTGTAGCCAGCCAAGCTTGTTGTGCGCTCCCAGCCCGACAAGGAACAACCATGCTGTCCTTACTCCATCCCAATGTAACCCCAAAGTCCCAGTGACAGGGACAGCATTTCAGGGCCCAGTAGCCCTGCCCACACTGTTGCCTTGGAACCCTGGGGGGATGAACAGAACCTCCAGAGTCACTGCCACCTGGGCAGCTCCACAGACTCTCATGCCTTACAACAGCTCTGGAGTTGGCTATTGGCCCATAGAGACACCCCACCATACAATGAACCTCACCGTCAGACGATGAAGGGTCTAAGGGTTTTGGCTTAAAAAAAAATCTGAAGTCTGCCCAACCACTAAGGCAGTTATTTTTCCAAATTTTTCTGTGATAAGAATCACCTGGGGTGATTGTTAAAGCTGCAGATTCCAAAGCACCTCCCCCTGAGACTTAGTGAATCTGAGGTGTGATTGGAAATCTGTGGTGTTACTAAATTCCCCAGAAGATTTCCATCATCTAACAAGTCTGGGAAACTGCCTTGAGGTAATCCCCAGGGACCTAGGCAAGTAGGAGAGTGGTGGGTGGGGCAGACCAACCCAAAGCAAGGAATACTCTCTATTGTCCCACTCACCAGGGGTCTTGTGGATATGGGTGAGGGAAATTATTCCAACAGGAAAAAACATGGAGAGCCATTCGGCTGACAGAAAGCTTGCCTAAGATGCTGTGATATTCACCCACTAGAGCCCTGACCTCAACATCTCTGTCCAGTTGGATGTATTTAAATGCTGGACCAGTATCCATGGCTACTGCTTCTTTTCCACCCATTTTAAATGGTAGCATTTATAAGGTTAATGCTGCTTCTCACATGGAAGTGAGGTATATTGAGTGCGATTGGTGGTTGTTTTAATCAGGTAACTAATGATGGAAAACCATGAGCCACAAGAAGACCTGACCAAGATAGAATAGACACACCCAGGAATCCTGGACTGGAACTTGTTGTCAAATGGCCCTCTAAGTTAATGCTTCAAATTTCACTTCCATACACACCCAAACTCACTCACTTTCTCCAAATACGTAGAAATAATTTCTAACATTTTTACTAAATTCTCACTATGATCTAGGCACTGTCTATATGTTTTATATACCAAAAAAAGTCTATTAGATAAGTGCTATTTTGACCCCCCAGCTTACAGATAAGGAAACAGAGGCTCAGAGACATGAAGAAACCTGCCCCAAGCTGTGCAGCTATTAAGTCATGAAGCCCAAATCTGAGCACTTGCAGTCACGCTTCAGAATTTGAGCTCTTAACCATCACTCTAGGCTGCCTCCCAATGAAAGAGGAAGAAAAACAAATCCTGGGGCTGGGGATGTGGCTCAAGCGGTAGCGCGCTCACCTGGCATGCGTGCAGCCCGGGTTCGATCCTCAGCACCACATACAAACAAAGATGTTGTGTCCGCTGAAAACTAAAAAATAAATATTAAAACAATTTAAAAAAAAAAAAAAGAAAAACAAATCCTACTGCCTCGTTTCAAAAGGAAGCAAATATCTCCATGGATAAGTAACAGGAAAACTAACGTGAAGAAAGGCTGCCAAAGAAAGCAATGAGCAAGAGATGGGCTCCCTCCAGATGAAAAGAAAATAGCAGAGCAAGATGAAAATGATCTTAAAATAAGCAATGTTCAAAAGTCCTCAAAAGATAAAAAATGATCAAGAGGGCTGAGGATGTGGCTCAAGCGGTAGCACACTCGCCTGGCATGCGTGCAGCCCGGGTTCGATCCTCAGCACCACATACAAAGATGTTGTGTCCGCCGAAAACTAAAAAATAAATATTAAAAAAAAAAGAAATGATCAAGAATTAGTGGATATGAAAGAAGAACAATTAGAAGCCCTGGAAATGAAAAGTTCAGTATTTGAACAGATGAGGAAGCTCTGGACTGAACATAGTTGAATAAATAATTAGTGCTTTGGAAGATGGGGCTGAGGAATTCACCCAGAACCCAACACACAAGGTTAAAAATAATTATGAAAGGGAAATTTTTATGAGATGTGGAAAAGTTAAAGAGGCTAACATCCAAAAGGAGTCTCAAAAGAAAGGATTAGAATGAATGGTGAATAAGACTGTTAAGAGATAATGATCAAGAACTCTTCATCAGGCTGGAGATACAGCTCAGTGGTAGAATGCTTGCCTGGTGAGAAAAAAAAAAAAAATTTCCAGAATCTGCAGACAGAAAGCACTAACTAAATGCCAAGCAGAATGAACATCAAGAATAAACAGGAAAATCTTATCACGTATCAAATGAAAAAAAATTTTATCACATACAAAAAAATCTTATCACATATCCCACTGACATGGGAATGATTACATTATATTAAGAGAGGACATTTGGGGGCATTTATTTGTGTGGATGAAAGGAACTAATATACTGGAGCCAAGCATGGTGGCGCATGGCTGTAATCCCAGTGGCTCAAGGAGCTGAGACAGGAGGATTGCAAGTTCAAAGCCAGCCTCAGCAACTTAGCAAGACCCTGTCTCAAAAACAAAACAAAACACAACACAAAGATGAGCTGGGGATATGGCTCAGGGGTTGAATGCCCCTGGGTTCAATACCTGGTTAAAAAAAAAAAGTATACTGAGGAACAAGTAAATATCTATTGTTTGCAATCTCAGAAGAGCACCCCCATTTTTCTGAGTAGTGTTCTTCCCAAACACTAACCGAGTGATTCAAATGCATGCTCCATTCTCTTCTAAATCCTGTCCACAATCATTGTTTATTAGCTTCCGGAAGGGAACTTGACCTATGGCCCCAATCTTAATAGTTTACCCACATGCTTCAGTTGATTGACAATGTGGAATTAATCAGAACCCTTCTCTAAGATTTTTGACCTTGATATCAGAGAAAACAGGTTCTAGTAGCTCTCTGGAGGCGAGAAAGTAAGAGAGGTAAGCCATAAACTCTCTCAAAAGCCACGCTTCCTGCCATTTAACAGTGCCAGAGAATAGAGAGAAAAAAAAAATGAGGGACAGTGACTCTTGTTAAGTGTGAGGATCTCTTCCTAGCTATTCCTGGTTTTCTAGGTTTTATGTGACTCTCTCTGCAATGTTCCCCTTTATCTAAACTTGTAAAATTAAAGTTCTAATATTTCCAATTGAATGAATCTCAACGAAATGGTGAGGTTTGTTTGTTTATTTTCTGTGATTCTGGGGCAATAACCCAGGGCATCACGCATGCTAGGCAAGTGCTCTACCACTAAGTTACATCCCCAGCCCTTTTTATTTTTTATTTTTGGCAGGTCTCCCAAAGTGGCTGAGGGTCTTGCTAAGTTGCCCAGGCTGGCCTTGAACTTCTAATCTTCCTTCCTCAGCCTCCCAATTTTAGGCACATGCCACCACACCTGGCTGAGATTGATATTTTGTTATTCTTTAACTATTTGCGTGTTTTCTTTCGGGAAATGTGTTTTGCTTATTAATCCACAGGATGTTTATGGTTTGTTTGTTTATCTATTGTGTTAAATATGCAATAGTCCCAAACCCAATTTTTATTCTCCTCACCCCAATCCTCTTTCTTCCCCCCCCCCTTTTCAGCTAAAGGCTTCCTCATCTTTATACACAACCAAGCCAAGTCCCTCAATAACATCAACCCTCTTCCTTTTGATTGAACCTCCTAATCCCAAGCAGCCACCAAATATCTCTCTCAAATTCCTCCACTGACTTTAACAATGATAAACTTCCCAGCATCAGGGCCCCAAGCAACTCTTGCTTATTGCTGAGTGTAAATTGGAACAACTTTTGTGGAGGAAAAATTGAAAATATGTTTCAATAATCTTAAAAATGTTATATTGTGCTTTTTTGTGACAATAGAGACCACCCCCGACACACACATTTCAAATGCTGTTAACCATTACTTTCACAGTAATAAAAACTCACAAAACACAATGTGTGTTTTTGTTTTTTTTTTCAGTACCGAGGATGGAACCCAGGAGCACTTAACCACTGAGCCACATCCCCAGCCCTTTTTATTTATTTTTATTTAGAGACAGGGTCTCGCTGAGTTGCTTAGGGCATTGCTATGTTGCTGAGGCTGACTTTGAACTTGCAATCCTCCTGCCTCAGCCTCCTATGCCACTGGGATTACAGGCGTGTGCCACCACTCCTGGCCACGATTTAATTTTTATCCTTGTATATATCCCATGTTGGAGGATTTTACTGCACTTATATGTCTATATGCTAAAACAACAACAACAACAACAACAACAAAAAAAAAAACCACACACACACACACTAAAATGTTAACAGTGGTTAGTTCCATGTGACAGAAATTTATTGATTTAATTATTCTCCCATATCTTTGCTTTTGGAAACAATATTGCAGTGGCTGCTTAACATTCTGACATGTGGGTATACTCTAATTCATTTAATCAAACCTCTATTTTGCAGGGCTGGTACCAGGGATTGAACTCAGGGGCACTTGGTCACTGAACCATATCCCCAGCCCTATTTTGTATTTTATTTAGAGACAGGGTCTCACTGAGTTGCTTAGAATCTCATTTTTTGCTGAGGCTGGTTTTGAACTTGTGATCCTTCTGCCTCAGCCTTGTGAGCTGCTGGGATTATAGGCATGTGCCACCACACCCCAGCCAAACCCCTATGTTTGAAAATTTAATAACTTGTTATTTCCCTTCTTTGTAAGCAATATGGTGGTGAACATCTTTGTACGCATAGCTCTGTGCCTGCTGGGTCCAGCAGAATTATACAGACATGAACCAAAGAGTGTCCTGCCTTCCCCTTCTCTCCATAGAAGGGGAGAGCAGACAATTATAGAAACATCCACAAGAGACATAATGAAATAAATGCCTTATCAGAGGAGGGACAGAGATGGATTTCAGTCCAGGCAGGGAGCAGGCTGCTTGGAGGAGGAGGCATTTATGCCCAGCTCCTCAGGGAGAGAGCTGGGAAGGATTTCATCTCCCGGGTAACCACAGAAAGCAGATCTCAGTGAACTAACTATTCCCCTGTCTCTGAGATCTGTGAAAACAGCCCTTTGCTGAGAGCCAGCAAATTTGGGTCCCAGCTCTCAGGCTCCCTCGGGAAATGGCAGCTCTCATTGAAGAACAGGAACATTATCTCCCCTCCTCAGAAGCCTGGAGGTTTTCCCAGCCACCTTCCAGCTCCACCACAGTGTGGCCCCCTCAGTGCACCAGTGTGTGTAGGGAGGTGGGTCTGGCCACCCCCTGCCTTCCTCCCTCCTGCCCCAGGGAGTAGGGCCGAGGGGCTATTCCCTGGCAGTGCAGGCCCTGTGCAGCCCACCGGCTCCCGTTCCTTCAGGCCCTCAGCATCTCCTGCCAAACCTCAGCTCCTAGGGTCAGAGGAATGTTGAGCAATCTTTGGAATTTTTTCTGCGGGGAAACAAGAACTTTCGGATTCCTCACGGGCATACCGCCTGCAGCCTGGAGCCCCGGAGCAGCTCTGGAGCCTTCCTGCATGCAGCAGGAGCACTGGGGGACTTTTCAGAGTTTGTTTTCTCCTCCTGCTGGCAGGGCTCTAGGACACCATTACAATGAGGTCATGGGGCCCTGCCCTGCTGTGTCCACGGCGACTAAAGAGTCAGAACCTTGCTGTCCTGTCCTACTGGCTCAGTGTGCTTGAGGGGGTTTGGAGAGGGCTAGGGCAGTCCTCAATGCTAAACCAATATCCAGGCTGCAACTCTCAGAAACTCCCTGCCCCATTGCTGCTAGGTCTTACCCTACCAGGGACCTGGCCGTGGACTCAAGCCCCAGGGTCACATTCTCTGTCCAGCTTTCTGGGAGCTATAGGGTCATGTAGGGAGCAGAGTTTGGGTTTGCTAGAAATAATCATACAGTGTTTTGCAACTAGTTCTCAGCTCAAAGGGCACCTCTTCAGGAAGTCTTGACACCCTCTCCACTAAGTCAAGTTCTGCTTTTGTATATTCTATGCATGCTCATGGCACACTATGCATCTCCTTCTAAGCCCTGCCTCTGTTATTAATAAGTCTCTGCGTGTTTGCTCAATGTCTGTCTCACCCAAGGACAATCTGCCCCTTCCTGTGGATCTCATTCACAGCTGGATCTCCAATATCAGCACATAGTAGATGCCTTATGGATTGCATTATGTCAAGCAAGGCTTCCCAAGAGAGTAGAAGGATTCTGTCTCCAAACACATCTTGCTTGGGCACAGTCTCCTCTGAGATCTTGTACCAGACTAGGTGGTACTTCCAAGCATGGCCCCACTTAGGGTCTCAGTTTCCCTCTGTCTCCAGCTCCCCCAGTCCCTACCTCATCCACAGCCAGGTAGGTGGGAGACCCAAAGTTCACTGTTTAACTGAAAGCAAAGTTCCTTTGTGATCAGACCGCAAGCCCCCAGCAAGGGTGACTTAGCACAGCAAGGCTGTGATCTGCAGGTACCAGCTGTATCAACAGCCTCTCCTGCTCCCCAGGATTTGGTTCCTTTGTCATCCTGGCAGGCCCTGACCCCACCTGCACAGTTCCCACTTATCTTAGGTTTATGTAAGGTTTGAAAGTTCCCAAAGCCCATCACACCTGTTATTCTGGTTGTTCCTCCCAGCAGTGCATAACAATTTCCATTTTACAGAAGAGGGTACTACTGTTCCCCCAAAAGTGACCTTCTTAAGATCATGAGGTAGGAAGCAGCAAGGGTAAGATTTCTAGCTCCAAGGGCAGCAGGGAGAAGGGGAAAGACAGGTAGCAAGTGGCAGGTTAACACTCAGGAAGGAGGGATGTGAGCCAGGCACCATGAGTGCTGGGCCAGGCCTCTGATGCAAGACTGTAGCCACCTGAGAAAGTTCTACAAACAAGACAGAACCTGCATGCCCTGAGGAGTGCATCAGAAGCCTGCTCTTCACAAACCAGATAACTTTATGATTCTTGTATTTTCTGTGTTCATTTTCCTTATTTTCTCTCTTTGTAGGAAGTAGTAAAAACTCAGGAAAGCTTTCTCTGGGCACAAGGGAGCCAACAGAATGAGTTTGCATCTGTATTTGCAGCAGAGTATTTAAGGGGCAGGGCCCCAGCTGGGACAATCATACAGGGGAGGGGACCAAGGTAACAGGAGAGTCATTATTCATTGCCTCCCCAACCCTGACCTCAGATGCATAAAGAGGATCAGAACTCAACCTGAGGGTTTCTGTCATTAAAAGAAGTAGGTTGCCTTAACCACCTTCTAGGGTTGTCATGAGATTACATCATCCACACAACTTCTTCTTGGGTTCTAGGTGAGATTAAGTCAGACAGTTACATGGCTTCTTAGAAGGCAATAGGTCCCATGGGAAAAGGACAGCAAAGCAGGATAAAGGAATGAGGGGATTCTGGGTTGGGGGCAAGGAGCAGTAGTAACTGCAGTGCTCAAGGTAGGCCGCTCGGAGAAGACTGAGTTGTGTGGGCATCAGGGAACATGCACCCCAAACAAGGGAGACCGACCCTGTGTGTTGAGGAGCAGGAGAGGCCAGTGAGTTTGGGGCAGAGGAGTGAGGGGGAGAGTCAGGGAGGGCAGGCCATGAGCCCTGTTTGCAGCCATTGCATGGACTTGGTTGAATGAAGTAGGGACCCATGGATGGCTGGATCCCTCTGGCCGCCCTGTTGAGGAAAGACTGAGGAGCAATGGGAGACATGCTGACAAGCTGCTGCAGAAACCAGATGAAGGATGAGGCAGCTGGGGTCTGGGAGGAGCAACGGGAGACGGTGAGAAGAGGTGGGGTGCTGGATGAGGGGAGAGATGGCAGGATTTGCTGATGGTTTTTGTTTGGGATTTGGGAGAAAGAAGAGTCGAAGATGACTCCATGGTTTTTGGTCTGAGCTACTGGAAGGATGGGGTTGCCATTAACTTAGATCATGCATGTTGTTACAGCTACTGACCACCAACCCTGGGCCAGGTCCTGGGTCAACTATTTTGTACCCTGATTCCATTCAATTCTTACAACCCCAGGAGGCAGGAATTAGTCACCTAAGCCCAAAGTCGGCAATGAAATACCCATGACCACCCATCCTGTAGAGTTCAGATGACCCAGGCTGGTCTGACACCAAGAAGCAGATGTGTACATCCTGTTGTCAGGGCTCCACACACCAGTTGCCTCTCCTTGCTTGATTTTACCTACACTTCATTTCTTCTTTCCCTTACATAAAGTTGCCTTGAAGCTCTCAAGTTCCCAAGGCCTGGTGTTTTATATGTGCTGGGTCTTCTTCATTTGAGCTGGGCGCAGTGGTGCATGCCTATAATCCCAGCAACTTGGGAGACTGAGGCAGGAAGATTGCAAGTTCAAGGCCAGCCTCAACAACTTAGCAAGGGCCAGAGATGTAGCTCAGTGGCAGAGCCCCCCTGGGTTCAATCACCAATACTGAAGAAATGAACAGAAACTTCCTTATTTGGAAATCTGAAAACACATAGAGGGGTGTTCGGGACTAGGAAGTTTGGAGATTTCCTCAGAGGCATTGGGAAAATGTGTGAGCCATGAGTCAGGGGCAACAGGTGGGAGAGAGCACAGGGAGGCCTAGCAGCTGTCCCATGAAGAGACAGAGAAATGCAGATAGGAAGGATAGACCCATAAGAACAGAAAAGATTTCAGTGATCTAACATCAAGTGAGAAATATTCTGAACTCCTTTTCCCGGGGGGCCAGGGTACTGTGAATTGAACCCAGGGGCACTCATTGTCTCTCAGCTCCCCACCTGGAGCATCTCCCTTCTGCTCAGGCTCCCAGGTGCCACTGAGCTACATCCCTGGCCCTTTTTGTTTTTTATTTTAAGACAGGGTCTCACTAAGTTGCAGAGGCTGACCTTGAACTTGCAATCCTCCTGCTTCAGGCTCCCGCGTCCCTGGGATTACAGGTGTGTGTCACCATTCCTGGTTCCCCCGACCTCATTTTACGGGTGACATCAAGAGAGACTCAGAGGTCTTCCCCTACTTGTGGATGCAGTACTCTGCCCATCTATCATCTGGCCCTGTGCCAAAGCCTTAGCACCAGGCTGCTGAGAACTGACTTAGCCATGAACCCAGGCTACGGGTTCCTGAATTGATCTCTGGGTTCCTAGTTAAGTTGTGTTGAGGAACTGGAGATACAGCCCTGCTACCTGCCTGAGTCCCAAGTCAGGGAGGCTTTAAATATTTATAAGTACTTGCTGCTCTGTGCCAGGAGCTCTCCTGCTTTCTTATAATTGTTAGATTGAAACAAAACTGAAGGTCAGAGTGGTTCAGAGAGGCTAAGAGGCCACACTGCAGGGGGTCCTGGTTGTACCTTCAGCTGCCTGACTTCAGGGCTCTGGAGGCCCAAGGTCTTGGACATCTCCAGCACCCATAATTAAGGCCCCTCAGGACCCCCTTTTCTGTCCAGGCCCATGCGTCTGCATCAGTGGGCTTTCTCACCAGAGGTCCCACCCTCTCTGGAGCCTTCCAGCCAGGACTGGGGTATGGGGATACCTGCAGGGATGGCTGATGCCTTAGGATGGGAAGGGAAGGGAGTTTCATGACATATCTTCAGAACGTTTCTAACTTCCCTGTCCTTTTGCACAAGAAGCAGACAAGGACTGGGCATGTGGGCATGAAAAGGGCATTCCCCTCCTGTGGCTCCTACGGTTAACTGGGATGACATCTGTCCCCAGTGATATTCTTAGACCCATTCTTTCCCATCCCAGCCCTAAGCCCCTGCTCCCAAACACAGGGACCTGTCTCCCAGGGCTCACATTCAGCAAGAGGGACACTAGTTGTCTCTCAGCTCCCCACCTGGAGCGTTTCCCTTCTGCTCAGGCTCCCAGGTGCCACTCAGCATCTTAGCTCCTCCTATTGGAGAAGAAAACATTCTTGTTTAGCTGTTGAGACAGAGGCGTCACCCCTCCCAAGGACAGTTACCTGCAGGATGAAGCCACAATCCAGACACTGCTTATCCTAAAGGAAGAAGCTGGCAGAAGGGATTTCCAGAGGGATCCTTTACACACAGCCGGCCCCTGACACTACCAACGCATCAGGGAGGGATGACATCCTGGGTTCAAGGCTTAAGGACCTCAGGAGGTCAATTCAGAGGTGCTGGGGGCCCTGAATTCCCAGCACTGATGACCAGGGCTGTGTCTGAGCCTGGGGATGGGAGTGGGATTGCTGAACTGAGGTCAGAGTTGGGTATCTGGTATGTGCCTGTCACACACCTTCCCTGCTGGCTGTCCTCAAAGCTGGATTATCCCTTTTCTACACTCCCTCTGGATGCAGAGTCTGCTGCAGAAAGCCAGGGAACTCACACATGCAGCAGGCCCTGGTGGAGGCCAGAGACAGAGCGCAGAGCGCAGAGCGGGGCGGGGCAGGCGCACAGACAGCCTCTGTTGGCCTGAGGAGAACAGTGTCCAAGGCAAACCCTGTTGTTTGCAAATAAACAGCCTCAAGCTGGGGGAAAACAGCGCATCTTTGTTTGTCCTGATTGGTGCTGATGTGGCTTCTGCAGCCCCTCACCCAGCGAGGGTCCTTTTTTCCTTGTCCGCTGCAGGCTGAGGATAGGGAAGTAAGATGGAGCTGAAACCCAGGCCTGAGGTACCTGGTCTGTAGATGAGATGCAGTTCTGGCCTCCTGGCTTCTCAGAGAAGCCTCCCTCCCACCCAGAGGTCATGGGAAGCTGCGCTTAGGATCACAGGCACCATGCCCATCCCTGCTGGCCTGGGCCTCTGCCTCTAGCCCAGCACATGCGCAAAGGCTCAGCAACTAGCTGCAGCTTTGTGCCGTACAGAATCCTAGAGGGAAACTTGGTGTGTGGATAAAGAATCTGAGTCCAGAGAGGTTAGGTGACTTGCCTAATGTTACACAGCTGGCGGATGGCTGTACTGGCTCCCCGTGCTCTTGGAATAATCCTCCTCCTATGCTTTCTGGGTCCCTCCCAGACCCCAGCCCACCCAGGCGTGCTCTGGGCTGAGCTCTGTCTCCACACATGTGGTGCTTATCACGCAAGCATTGCCTTACAGGGTTTCGCAATGAGCCTTGTGTTGTGGACACCCCAATGGACTTGGAGCTACAGGAGAGCAGGGGTCTCCCTTGCTTTTCTCAAACTGCTGCCTAGGGGACCACCTCATTCATTTCTGGAGTCAGGGCCCAGCACATCCCAGCTCAATGAGAGAGGAGAGGCACGAAAAAGGCTCAAGGAGAAAAAAAAAATCAGGACAGAAAGCTGCGGACAGAGAGGCGGGGAGATGTTTGTAGGCTCCAGCTTAGAAATGGGACTTATAAAACAGGGAGGTGGCCAAAGTCATTCAGATTGGTCTTGGAGCAGGCCCTGCTCACAGAGCCAACTGAAGTACTCAGAACTGAAGGCCAGAGATGTCTCCCCAGAGGCTGCAGGAGGAAGACCCAGGTTAGAGCCTGGCAGGGACATACCAGGAAAAGGATGTCTTGAGCTGCTAGAGGGTGTCCCGGAGAGGTTTGCTGGTCCCGGGGGAGTAGGCGGCTGGGACTTTTCTGGGAGGCCCTCCTTCTAGGATTAATTCAGTCCTCTTCTCCATTCAGCTGGTTAATCAGCGCGCCTTTCCATGTGCCCAGGGTGATGTGAGGAACCTGGAGGAGAGGCAGACACCAGATGCATGAGCCACGTCTACCACCAAAGGACCTGTAAAATAATAGGAGAGAGAAAACAAGCACACAGAAGGCAGACGATAGCTAAGAATGGTTAGGCAGCCAGCCATGGGTGACAGGCCAAGGGTGTGGGGGGTCTCGCCCATTGGGCCTAAGCATCAGGGATTAGGCTTTTTATTTCCTGTCTTTCCAGCAGCCATCTCTCTCCACTCCACACAGAACATCTCTCCACTCCATGCAGAATAAGGATCACAGCCAGCAGGAGTGGCGAGGGAATAACTCCCAGTAAATCAGGGACTCTGTGAAGCCTTGGCAGCATCTCAACTCCAGTCCTGAATTTATAGCTCTCAGGGCGCTCACACTGCAGGTCAGCAACCCCAGGACACCCACAACATCATATTTTTACTGATGGACAGACCCATTCTCAGCCTGAGGAGCTGCCAGCACACATCATTTTTGCAAAAGGTGGCACATGGCAGGAAAAAAAACCGAGAACAACTTGGGAAGTGTGAACAGCCTCTCGCAGAAGGAAGGGAAAGGATTCGAGCTGCCCAGAGTAGATTATTTGGTTCCCACTTCTGAGCATTCACACCTTCCCATAGCTGGAACTTCCCCACCTCTTCTTGCCTCATAAGCCCCACCCCTATTTTGAAACTGGCTTCTTGGGAGCCAGTCTCTAGGTCTCACCTTCTAACTAAGCCCAGTCACCCCTGCCCCTTTCCAAAGGATATTCAGGCCCTGAAGCCAAAGGTTGGTCTACATGGTCCAGCTTCTGACACTGGTCTTTCTTGTGTACAAACAAGTTTTCACTCTGCAAACTTTTGAGTGCTTGCTCCAGGCTCATTTCTGACAGCAGCAGGAGACCAAGTGGCGTTTGCCAGGCCTTGATGCTGGAACCCACAGTCTCATTAGGGAGAGAAAACATGTCTGTCAGATTGAATTAACTCCTCCAGGTAGTCATGGATCCATGTTCAAAGAGTATATTTGCTTTATTCCTTTTATTTGTCTTTTTGTTTGTAGCAGCTCTCGTCATAATGTCTAAAAACTAGAAACAAGTAAATGTCCCTCAAAAGTCATTATCAGGGGGCTGGGGTTGTGGCTTAGAGGTAGAGCACTTGCCTAGCACATGTGAGGCACTGGGTTCAATCCTCAGCACCATATAAAAATAAATAAATAAAATAAAGGTATTGTGTCCATCTAAGTATGTGTGTGTGGTGCTGGGGATTGAACCCAGGGCTTTGTGCATATGAGGCAAGCACTCTACCAACTGAGCTCTATCCCCAGCCCTAAAAATATTGTTTAAAAAAGTCATTATCTGTAAATGTTTCAGAAGAGGATAAAGCTTTCTTCCTTAAAAATAAATTGCACTGTGTTTATTTAAGTTATATAATGTCATAAAATACGTACATAGAAAAATAGAATGAATCAATACATCCATCATCTCACAAAGTTACTCATCACCCCCTCTCAGGACAAGAGCAGCTACGCCTACTTAGTTAGCAAAACTCCTGAATACAGTACACTATTATTAACCAAAAACTTCTGAGGACTGCATGGTACCCCAGCTTCTAAAAAAAAATCTGAACCTTGGAAGAATTTGAACAGGTGGAGAAAAAGGGAATTTCAGAAAGAGAAAATTGCTTCAGTCAAAGGTGGAAGGCTAAGAGGTTTAGGCCAATATATGGTGTGCTTGACCTCTTTGGTGTCTCTTGCCTGTGGCCGACATTGTTGATTGTGGCACCATGCCCACTGGTGCAGGATGCAGGTTCCTCAATGCAGCCATCACAAATCAATTAAAGCTGGTGGGCAGGAATGAGTCCATTGGCCCTTCTGGTCTACAGCATTCATAAGGCAGAAGAAAATGGATTGGGCTGGAGAAGATGTGTGCCATGGAGGAGAGGAAAGCCCAGCTCACAGTCTCATTTGTCAGATGGCAGAGCTGGGACGGACCATAGAATCTAGGCTCTTCATTTTCACTGAAGGAGTCTAAGGCTAGGGATGAAAGTTCTTGCTCAAGGTCAGTGAGAGCTGTTGGCACAGGTGTTGGAATTCACACCTCCTGACCCCTGGGGCAGTGGGTTGGGGCCAGATGTTCAGAAGCTGCTGTTTGATCTGGGGTTGGCCACACAGGAGCCAAGGCACGCGTAAAGATCTTCTGAGATCTCTGCATTCACTCTGTACTCCAGAATCTTCTCTATCCTCCTTATCCAAGCTTCCATTCCTGTGTACTGGAAGCTGACAGGGTGATGGATGGGGCTATTAGAGAGGGAGGCACACCCAGGTTCAGTGGGGACTGGGGCAGAGAAACCATTGACTCTCTCCCACCTCCTTCCTCCTGAAGGAAGGCAGTCTCCCCACCGACCCCATCCCACCCCACCCCACCCCACCCCGCCCCCCACATGCACACCCAGGACCTGCCCTGAGAGAGTAAAACACCAGCCGAGGATCCCCTCTCCCCTAGCTTCTAGGCCACAGGGAGCCACCAGAGGTTTTTGAGCACGAGAGTGTTATGACCAAAGTGATATTTATAAAATATTATTTTGAAAGATTAATATGTCCTGTGTTCTTTGGGGAGGAAATACCTCCCATTAGGACATACCTGAATGAGTCTAAAGCTGGGGAGAGGGGTCCCTCAAGCCTGAGGGCTCCATTAGAGATGGGGGGGCACCACTTGGAGAGGGTCTCCATAGCTGAATGGGAGTAGACAGGAGAAGGAGGTCTTACCCCCAAGCAAATCCATGGAGTCAAATGCCCCGAGGCTGCCAGGAGGGGTCAGGGACAGAAATTAGGGAATCACAGATAGCTGGGAGACATTTGGATGGTTGTCAGCCCTCCCAACTCCCCTTCTGAGATAGGTTTGATGCTTGTTTTGCTGTTTGTTTCCCTGAAGGAGATGTGAGTAAAGCTTGTGACAGGCTTGTCCTGGGTGGTGGAAGGAAGTGGACGACTGGGGAGATGGTGGCCCTTTCTGCAGGCAGGTTCTGGGGATCAGAGCAGAGGGAAGCAGGAGGCAGACTCTAGGAAGAAGAGGTGGATAGCAAGATGGGTACAGAGACGGACATAGGAACCTTCTCGGGTTAAATCGGTCATCTAGGAAGCCCTCCTGGTCTAAGAAAGGGAAGAGCTAGTGGGAGAAGTGGTGGACACATCCATCATGCCAAATATGCCCCATAATGGGGACCACACCCCTGCCTTCCTCAGCACGTAGTTCCAGTTCTGGAGACTTTGCATATAAGTCATGACCTTGCTTGCATGGAATTGACTTTCTCCCTCCTCCAGAAACAGTTCTCCCACTTGTAGAAATGGCCAGGGAGGGGCAAGATTCTCCCTGCTCATGGAAGGCCCATCAGAGTGGAGGCAGAAAGAGCTGGAACCAAAGAGATGAGCTAATGTTCCTCTTCAGAAGCCATCAATGACGTCCTGTTTTCCAACCCCAAGAGCCACTTCTCAGAGCCCCCCCTTTCTGGGGCAGCTGACTGTTGCTCAACCTTTGTTTCTTTGAAGGCTACTCCCTGGGTTTCCGGCCTTTGCACCTTCATAGTTTTCACTCTGTGGCTCTAGTTCCTCTTTGTTCACTTCTTGTTGAGCTTAATTTTCTTATGTCCCTTCCACCAGGTTCCCCCCCCCCTAAATTCTCCTTGGTCACCTCTCTTTGGACATCCCCATACTCTCCCTGGGGTGGCTCACCATTCACACACTGTGGTGGTCACTTGCGTATGGTGACTTCCCAATTTATTCCTTCAACCCTGATCATTCCTTCCCTTCTAGGACCTCCTTTGCAACAACCTGATGGACAGTTGTCCTAGACACCTTCCCCAACCCCCAAACTCAACACATCCATTGTCAAGGTGTCTTCATGGGACTTGGGAGAGCCAGGCTAGACTTCAGCAGCTGGGCCTGGAGACAAAGCTGCCCGGGTTGCTGAATCCTCACTAGCATCAGTTCCACCATCATCCTGTTGGAGGCTGCCAGCCCTCTTTGTGTCTGATTGCTTGGCCTTTGTTCTCCCCTGGGGACATGCAGGGTTCAGATAACTTTGACAAGGGGTAGAGTAGAGTTAGTGGTGTTGAACCTGGAGGATGAAGACACCCCACTTGGGATTCATGATGGTGGGTAAATTCTAAGTCCATCTGGAAACCATTCCTACTCTGAGAAACACTCTTTGCTGAAAGTTCATAGGAAGAGAAGAGGGATCCCCCAAAACTGAGTGGGGAGAGAGGCCATTCTCATTCATCTCTGAAATATGAATTGAGCTCCTCCTCCTCTGTGCCAGGGATTGTGTAGGGGCTCAGGATGCAATGGAGAAGACAGACAGGTCCTGCTGTCATGGAGTTCACAGGCTCACAGAAAATGAGTGTGAAGACACCTCAAGAATGAAGTACAGGAGTGAGGGGGTATGAAGGATGGCGGGTGAGACCTAAAGCATTAACTCGAATGGAGAGGAAAGAAGAGGATTGTGCCGAGGAGAAGACCCAAAGCAAGAGCAGGCTAGGTACTTTTGAGGAACTGGAGGAAACATCATGGCATACCGTAATTTGAGAGGGGAAGAGAGTAGCCCATCAACAGGAAGGAGGGGTGAGGGAAGGCTGCACCATGCAGGGCATTGGTTTCCAGGTAAGAATTCTGGATTCTAGAATGGAAATCAGTAAGAACCATGAAAAAAAATATAAATTTAAATAAATCATCTGTCTGTTATGTGGCAATCACATTCTAAGGATCAGCAAGGACACTATGGCAGGTAAAAGATGGGGATGACCTTGACAAAATAATGCCTATTTCTGGAAAGAACTGGTTAGATTTTAGGGATATTTAGGAGGATTCGAGAACTAAAGAATAACAGGGAAGTCATGGGCAACATGGCTGTTGTTCATTTGGATAACCCAGTAGATGGTTGAGATTGTCCTGTGGGAAGTTCAGTTGTGGATATATTGAGTGGAGCTTTCTGTGAAGCCTCAAATAAAGACGTCAAGTCATGTAGGGCTGCCAGGTTAAATAAGGAAGTCCAGTTCAGTTTTCATTTCAGATAAACAACAAATAAAATTTTAGTATAAATCTGTCCTAAATATTACATGGGGCACATTCATTTAAAAATAACTCATTGTTTATCTGAAATTAAAATTTAACTAGGCATCGTGTTATCGGCCAAATCTGATAACTCTGCGGGTAACTGAATACATGGAGAGAGTCCAGACAGAGGTGGACATGCCACAACCATCAGCATGGAGCATGGAGAAGCGCCTGAACTATAGAAAGTGCAGAAGACAAGACCTAAGACAACGTCTTATGAACTCTGGTATTTAGGGTTTGAGGAAGGAAGAAAAGCAGGAAAGTGACACACAAGCTAAGGGTGGTTGAAAGAAATGAAAAAATCATGCATGCAATGTCTAAGAGGGTTCACTGAACGTACAGGGAAGGTCATTAGTGGTCTTGGTGACAGTAGTTTATTGTTGAAGGAAAAGCAAACCACAGTGAGGTGAGGAGCCAATAAGAGGAGTTAATTGAGAGGTACTGGATGGAGATGTTTTCCTGGGAAGGAGAGGGTGGTAGTGGGAGGGAGAGGTAGGATCCATATTAGAGACATGAACTTGCTTAAATATTGATGGGGAGAAGAGAAGAGAGAGGGAGTCATTGAAGAGGAAGGAACAGAGGGGACAGGCAGACTGGTGGAAGGGTCAGCAAGACATTGAGGGATTTCCTCCTGCCTCTAGGCTTCAGTTGTAATTTTCAAGGAGGAAGTTTTATCATTTGCTGAGAATCCAGATGGAAGGATATTAAAGGTTTGAGGACAAGGGATAGGGTTTTCCAAGGTGATCGTACAAGCAGTGGAAACACATGTGAACTGGGGAAAGCAGAGTGGACAGCGTTGTGCCTGTGAAGCTTGGTGACCCTGGTGATGGGTCTACTCTGTTTGTTGGTACAGCCTCCTGTAGCAGAAACCACCTACCACATAAGTGTGGTTCAGAAGAAAAGGAGAGCTGGCCCACTCCCAGTTGGGGCTTCACCAAGGGGGTGCAGCAAAGGGGAAATTATATTATAAAGGAGAACAGATAACATGTTGAGCTCTATAACCTATGTCACGAGAAAGGAGAGGGAGGAAGCAGAGCGCTCAGAGGACAGGTGTAGGCGAAGAGATGAGTGGAAAAGCTGAGAGGATCTAGAAAGATGTCAGAATTAGTAATTTCAGAGGTGGGGTAGTTCTGGAGAGTGACTAAGTCTAGGGGGTGGTGGTGGGAGTGGGTGGCCAAGACACAGTGGGACAGACATGAGGACATCAAGTATCTGAAAGGCTAGGGTGTGGGCTGGGCCACTCTCAGGGACACTGAAGTCATCCACTATGACCAAAGGGCCTCCCTGTGTCCTCCACACAGTCTACCTCTCCTGGCAACATCTCCCTGTTGGGTTGCTGCAGTGGTGGATGCGAAGAGGGGAGGTGGGAGCAGTTAAAAGTCAGAGAGAGCTGTGAGCTGTTCCGATAGTAGAAAGAGATTCTGTCACTTGTGTAAGCTTTGAACAAAACGGAATCCTTTGAATCTTCTTCAGCTGGAGGCATCTATAACTTGTTATCAAGATGCATCAGGCCCGAGCACGTCTTCTAAGATTCTTTTTCTCATCACTGTCACTTCCAAAGCCCAAGGAACAACCCAGAGTGATGTGCTCATCTTCTTCCTCCACCTCGGAGCCTGCCCCTTCTCTGTGATCCTTCAGCCTTCCTGATTGTAGCTCAAGAGTCTCACTTCCCATATCCAGTTGGTCACTAATTCTGTCTCATTCCCACCGCCCCTGTTCTGATTCACATCTTTGTCATGTGTCTCCTAACATCACAGTAGCTTCCTCGCTGGTTTCTCTTTTGACCGCCCCCCCCCCCCCCCCGCAACTCCAACCTGGCTTTCTCCAGCTCCCTCTTCCCAAGGGAGGCAGAGGCTAAGGAGAGGACACGGCTCTCAGTGGACTCCCCAAATATACCATTCACACAGTTATTAAGAGAATCTTCCTAAAATGCTGATCAGTTTCCGTGACTCCTTTCTTGAAGTTTCACGGAGGATCTCTGTCTAAGGGACGAAGGCCAGACTCTGCAGCATGAAGAGTCCTCTGGAGCTGGTCCTGTGTTCCTTGCACCCAGGCCCCCACAGTCTAAGCCCATGTGCCAGTCCTTCTAATAAGCCACCCACGCCTTTGTCTCTGTTGTCCCCTCAGCCTGGGATGCCTTTCCCTCTCTGCCTGTCAAGAGCCTGTGCATTCTCTAGGGCTTAGCTGTAGTCACACCTCTCTGGTGGCTTTGTTTTTTTTGATCTTCACTGTTCAAAATTAGTCAGCCCTTCCTCCACAACAAAGCCAGCATGTCGCCAGTATCTCTGCTCAGCATGTGTTACAGTTAGCTGTTTTGAAGTCTTCATAGGACACTTTCTGCAAATGCATTTGTCGTGGTGTGAGACACCAAGGACATGGACAGAAGGCCAGCCCAGGGTGCTCAGTTCTGGTGGTTGGGGGGGTGGGGGGCAGTGGTTGACAGGCAACAGCAAAGCTTAGTGGTGCACACTGTGATGAGTGAAGGACATCCATCCAGAAAAGGGGTCAAGCAAGACCTCCTGGGGGGAGGTGGCCTCTAAGCTGAGGCTGGCAGAAGGGAGGAGGAGCTGCCATGTAGTGCAGTTACTGGTTTCTAGATCTCTCTTCCCTCCCCAGCCACAGTGTCATTTCTTGAGTTCAGGAACATGTTTACTGATCTCTGAGTCCCCATACCCCAGCCCAGCACCTGGCATGTTACAGAAGCACCGTATGTCATTATTACTAGGATGAGCCATAGGCTGTGGGAGGGCAGGAGCCGTGCTGTGGTCATTCTTTTGTTTCCCTTCCAGTGCCTTGTGCTGAGGCCTGGCAGAGACAACATGTGCTGAAATGAATTAAGAGAGAGTTCTTCAGAAGTAGCAGGTGCTCTGGGGACCCATGAGTAAACAGCTGGCTTGGGACAAGTCTCAGGCCAGACAAATACTCACGATTCATGAGGCTGCTGTCTAGACCCCAGACACCAGTGTGTCCATGCTCATCTCTCAGGCTCCCCGAGGCTGACGGACCCAGCGGGGTCATCACTCTGTCCTGCACACAGCCACTTCCAGCAAGCGCAGGCAGGGTCAGGAACTGCAGGGACTGGTCTGGAGTGACTCACTGTGACAGACAGATAGCAGAGGCACGCTGAGATGCACCAGCAGAACCCCCCCACCCCCCGCCCAGCTGGGAACTAGCCCCTTTGGGGGTTTGGAGGCTTTGTGTTCAGTAGTTGTGACATCGTGTCAGCCATTGAGACATTGAACCTTAAAGACAGGTCAGAGGAGACTGTTTCCTAAGGGCGGCCCCTAAAACAACCCAGCAGACAGCTTCTGATGAGATATGGGGCAGGGGGAGCCTGCTCCTGAAATATGTGTGTGTCCAGTGGGATTCCACCCCCAGTTGTGTGTGGCTGGGCTTGGAATGCGGAGGGTGAAGACATTATGATAAAAGTTGGAAAGTGTCCTGAATTCCAGGGCTGAGGAAAATCCCCCCAGCACTCCACAGTTCCTACCAGGAAGTGGGGAATTCCCAGCAGATGGGGGTGAGTACAGAAGGGGAGAAGATTCTAAATGGTCAGAGTGTCATTAACAAGTACCGTCTTTCCTGAGGCAAGTCCCTGCTTGTCCCCTGGAAGTAGAAGTGGACTATTGTGATCCAAGGTGCACCTTCAAGGCTCTGGATGCAGGGTGCTCAGGTTCTATGCTGGACTCAGTGCTCCTTGGGCCTCTGCAGAGAGCCCAGGCAGGATCCCAGTCTCCCCACCCACCTGGCTCCTCTCCCTGGCTCCTCAGGATCCTCCTCCTCCCAACACTCCTCCCTGGCACGTTTTTATTCCCCTCACTGTCTTCTTCTCATCTCTTCACTTGGACTAGGAGAAGGTAGGGGGAAGGTCCCAATTTGCTCCTTTCCAAGGGGGTCCCCAGTGTCCTCAAGGAGAGCTTGGGGTCTGGCCAATTCTCCCTTCCACAGCCAACACTGGCTCTGGCTCTGTCCTTAGACAAGTTACCCAGCTGCTCCAAGCCCAGACTTGCTCCTTTGCAAAGTGGGGATGCCCCTCGACACAGCTCCTGGCTGCAAGGACTCTCCACATGTTTGCTGCAGAGATCCTTATTTGTTTACTCAAACAACCATTCAGCACATTTTTTTTTGATTCTGGGCTCTGTTCTACATTCTGGGGATGTGGCAGTGAATAAAAACAGGCAAACCCCTCTCCTTGGGCAGCCTGCACTTTGGTAGGGAAGATGAACGAGAAACAAACAAGCCATTAAATGAGTAATATATAATAAATATAATTTCCTACCATGCAGAAACATGAAGTGGGGAAAGATGGAGGGTGAGAGAATTTGATCTTGGAACACTCAGGAAAATCCTCCAGAGGAGGTGACATTGGATCAGAGACCTGAATTTGGTGAGAGAAAGGGTGGGTGTCGACCTGGGGAGACCCTTCCAGACAGAAGGATGCTCTGAGGCAGGGATGAGCTTAAGGCCAGCCAAGCCTGTGAATCTGCAGAGGAGTGACCAGGGGTGGCATAGGGGAGCTGAGGTCGGAGAGAAGGCAGGGCCAGCTCCCGCGGGGCCCTGTTTTTCACTCTGAGGAGTTTGGATTTTATCCTAAGCAGTGGTTTTGAGCAGGGCAGTGATCATGATCTGATTATTCTTTTAAAAGATTGTTCCGTGTAGAGAATTCCCTACTAAAGCGGAGCCAGAAGAACAGCGAAGAATCTGTGGTCTCATCACAACCCGATGCCTGCCCTCCATCATCTCAGAGCCTGGCACAACATCTCAGCCCCCCACCTCCCCACTGCGTCTCTCCTCTCCTCATCCAATCACTGGGCTTGCTCCCCACTGTGGAGTCTGTCCCCTCCCTCTAAGAAGCTGCCCAGAAGGGCTTTCAGACCAGAGTTCTCTGAGGCACACGATGCTCTGGGTCCCCTCCTCCTGCTGGAATCTTCGCTCCCTTGTCACCTTGGCACTGCCCCATGCTGCCTGAAGCACCCAAACAAGGCACAAAAAGCAAACACCCGTGGAAGGTACGGATCCAAGGGTCACCCCTTCCCCTACCCAGGGCCCCTCCTGCCTGAGGGGCAGGTGCTTCTCAGCTCCCAGGTTCTGCCCTAGGCCCCGCCTCTTCCCGCTCCGACTGTGACTCTGCTGTCACCCCTCCCACTTTCCCGCACCACAGGAGCAATATCACACTCCCAGTCAGTGGAATCACATTTGGTCACCAGTATTGAGTGGATGTTCAGTTGGGGCACTCCTTGGGCACCTTCTAAGTGAAGGTGGACCTGTAGGCTAAACCCTGCCCTGAGGGAGATCACATTCTTTTTTTTTGGGGGGGGGGCGGGCAGAATCAGATAAACAACTTCATGATATAACTTTGGGGAGTGATAAATGCTAAGATGAAAGTCAAAGCAGAGGAAGTAGTTAGAGAGGGGTGGGGAGCAAGGGGCCAACTCTAGCTAAGGACCCTGAGTTAGTTGAATGCATGAGGTATGTGAATGTTTGGGGAGCAAGCGTTTCTGGCAAAGGCAAGAGCAGGCGCAAAGGCCCTGAGGTGAGAAATGAGCTTGCCAAGAGGCTGATGGGGCCAGAGTAGGGGAGTTTAGACAAGGTCATTCTAGTATAACTTCAGCTGCTCCTGCTAGCCTCAGACCACAATGTCTGGTGATCCACTGGACTCCTCCAGTTAAAGGGTCCTCAGGCATCACTCTGAACTCAGTGGGTTTACAATTGAACCCGCTGTCATCCTCCTCCAACCTGATCTTCTTCTTGTCCCCCAGTCTACACAGTACTCTGTGCTGGTAACCTGGGGTGGCTGTAGCTCCTCTCTTTCTCTCTGCAATCATCCACCCCACCCCCCTCAGACAGTCACAGTCCCACCAGTGCCCTCTTGAAATATTTCTCAGCTTTCAGTGCTCTGTGGGTCAGGATCTCATCCCTGTGACGAGTGCTATAGGCAAAGGTCTCTTAACTGGCTCGCCTCTGACGATCTCTAGTTGCAAAGATGATCCTTCATAGAGAAAAGCTAAGGGACATAAGGCAGTAAGCTGGAGAGGTCCCGGAGGCTTCGTGGAAGAGGGAAATATCCCCTCCCAGTTCAATGGCTCCCTCCCATGCCTTTAGAGACCTAGCCTTCCCCCTCAGACCTCTTTCTAGAGGTCCATCCACCCGGACACTTGACCTCAGGGAGGTTGAACTTAACATGTCCAAGCTTGCACACGCTGTCCTCCTATCTGAGGACCTCCTGTCCCCTCAGCAAATGCCCCCCCCCCTAATCAGACAACTTGAGTGGATGTTCAGTCGGGGCACTCCTTGGGCACCTTCTAAGTGAAGGTGGACCTGTAGGCCCATCTCCACTCCACCCCAGTCCTGTGGGCTGGAAAGCACCTGAACCTTTCCTCTTTGTCTCAGCTCCCTGTTCGCTCAAGCCACCATCACCACAGCCCAGATCACATAAACGGCCCTTTACGGGGCCCCCTTGTCCCAGCTCGCCCTCCTCCAGTGTGTTGTCTCACTCCAGCCCAAGGTACAAATTTGCTCGTTGTGAGCTTCTGCTACAAACCTTTCACTGGCTTCTCCTGGCTCTTGGGATAGGGTTCCAACTGTGCAGGGTCATGCAGTCATTACAACCCCTTCTTGCCACGCCCTCACGCCTTCTCTTCCAAACCGTATGACCACCTTTCAGTTCCTAGAATGCTCTGTATAGTGCTTCAGTCTTCCTACTTTCTGTTTTCTCTGTTCCAAATACCCTTGCTGCCTTCTTCCCATCTGGTTTCCTTGACTACCTAACTCATTCTCCTGCCCCAAGAAATCAGCAGAGAAGTCTCCTCTTCTAACCACCTTCTCTGATCCCCTCCAGGTGGGGTGAGGTGTTCCTCTCAGGCGCTCCCATAGCACCTTGAATCACCTGGCTACATTCAAGGGCCTGTGTATGTCTCTGGATCCTCCTCAAGGCTGGCAGGTTCAAGAGTACTTGTTTAACTTGTAGTGGGCAAAAGCCTCAGCACGTGGCACAGAGTTGGCACACAGAAGGTGCTCGATGGCTCTTTGATGGATGAGTGATGTGAAAGTGGAAACGGGTTTAAAGTCTGGGTACAACTAAAAGGGAAAAGGCATTCCAGCCTAGGGAACAAAGGAGAAGGAACATGAAAAAGACAGAATGTGGAGATGGCCAGGTGCACCGTGTCACCTTGTGACTGCACGACGCCAGCCTGATTGACATGGAGGGCATGAGGGGGCAGATGGATTGGTGAAGTCACAGTGGATGCTGGAGTCACACTAAGGCATCTGGACTTTATTGTAGGGGCACTACAGAGAACTATAATCAAGCTGTGTCCTGGCCAGAGCCATGTTTAAGGTCATCAATCTGGTGTAGCCTGCAGGCTGAACCGGGGGATATTAGAGGACTGAGGAGGGACTTGGAAACCACCCCAACCCTGGGGTCAGCAGGGAGCATGTCTGGAGCTCCTCCTTCAGCACAAAGACCCTCATCCAGCCACAAGCCTCTAGTGGCCCCACTCCAGTGCTTCCTCCTCCACTTGGCAGGGGCATTTTGCCCTTCCTGGTGACTCACCCCAGAGGGGTCAGCTCCCAGCAGAACGTCATTGTTGACAGGAAGAGAGGTCAGACTTTCCCTTCCCCGGCCAGCTTCCTGGGCACCAAGACAGCAGCACAGCACAACAGAGTGGGAAGGTCCCCTCCTGAACAGGCTGGGTAACACGCCCACCCCAACCCATGCCACCACCTACCCGCTAGGGACCCTCCATGCCACGTGAGAGCCAGCCTGACCGCATCAGTTGTCAGTGAGTCAGGCAGCCTTGGAAACCCTTTCACAGCCTGCAATGGAGATGTGAAGGACACGAAGGAGTGAGGAGGCACCATTCTAGCCCCTGTTCCCAGGCAGGGGCTGAGAGGTGGACACAGCCATAGTGCTGGTTCTGGGGTACATATTCTGAGGGGAAGGATGCTAGAGCCCGTGAGGGCAGCAGAGTTGGGGACAAGGCCTGCTGAGGCTTCTGAAGGAAGTAAAAATCAAAGGAGAGGACAGAGGGTTATAGACACCCCAAAAAGGGCATGACCTAGAACCAGGATCAGGTCAGGAAACCCGATGGAAGCTGGCAAGAGTTGACCCACTGTAGTAGCAACTTTGGCAATCTGGCACCAACGCCAAAAGTTATTGGAGTTTAAAATTTGCTTTCTATAGAACAGTCACATGACTGGTCTACCTGGGCTGGACACACAGAACTCTGTCATCTAGAGTATTCAGCTAAGGAGAGAAAACAGATCTGTGGAGATGGCGGGGGGCAGGAAAGTGAGGGAGCATCTGCAGGGTACAGAATCCACAGGCACAGGATCTTCTCCATCAACAGAGAGATGAGGAGCCATTGAACCAATGGAAAACAGACGTGAACTTGCCATTCCAGAGTCTGTGTCTGGGAGTGGCCCTAGCAAAGCCACCCCATTCCCTGCATGTGGAGTTCAACCTCCCCTGTCCAGGAGACAGCAGAATCCACACCCTCCTTCTCACCAGCAGGTGGGTGGGAAAGGAGGTACCTCTGGCTTAAAATGCAGGAGCTGGCCTTAGCAAGCCTGGCGCTTAGAGACAGATGTGAAGAACAGGAAGTTGCCTGGACTGAGGACTTTGAGCTAGTCAGTGGTGGTGTGTGTGTGTGGGGTGGGGGGACAGGATGAGAGGGGAGCAGGACTGAGGACTGAGACATTGAGAAAAGGTGTCCTTGGAGAGGGACTGGGGATGGAGAAGAGGGGAGAAGCATTTCCTTCCCATAGCCACCTCTATACCCTGAGGTACAAGATTCCAATGAACTGGGATTTTCCTCTCTATGCAATCTTTGCTCCTCTTTCTCCATCTCCTCCCTTCCTCTAGCCCACCCAGCATTGTAGACTCTGTTGCTAGCTCAGCGCTGCGCTGAGGACAGAAGTGGGAGCCAGACAGGTTTGTCCTTGTCTTCTGGGAGTTGCCTCAGAGCTGGCTCCTTGTCATGCCGGTCTTGGTTTAAATATTGCATCCTCTAAGAGACCTTCCCTGACCTCCCCTTTGAAGTAGCACACCTGGCATTGCTGTCGCAGCCCTTTTTATTTGCACGTGGCACTCACCGCTCTCTGGTACTTTCTGGATTTGTTGCCTGTTTATTTCCGATTCCTCCATGCAGAATGCATGCTCTGCTCTTGCAAAAGCAGAGACTCATCTGTTACTCTCAGGTATCTCCTTGGCAGGTAGAACCATGCCTGGTACTCAGGAGGTGCTCCCATATTTAGTTTATTTGTGAATGAATAATACGTGCAAATGTTTGTTGAGTGCTCGCTATAGGCCAAGGACCTTTTTCGTGTATTAACTGGAGGCTCAACAAACTATGGTCTTCAAGGCAAATCTGACTCCCTTCCAGTTTTTAGAAATCAATATCAGTAGAACACATACCCATTCGAGTATTTTCTATTTATGGCTGCTTTCATGATACAATGGCAGAGTTGAGTCGTTGAGTCGTTGTGACAAGGAACGCATGGCTAGTAAACTAAAAATGTTTACTGTCTGGAACTTTACCGAAAAGGTCTGTTGGCTTCTGAGTTAACTCACTTAATCCTCACCAGTGCCATGGGGGTCAGTGCTATTATGGACGGAGGCACAGAGCTTATCCAAATTACACAGCTGATAAGTGCAGAGGCTAAACTTGAACCCATTTGGTCTTGCTCCAGGCCCATGTCCTTAGTGAACTACCCTGTCTATGACTTTACTAGGAATGAAGAGTGGGGGAATCATAGGCATCATGGGAGTAACATGTAAGGAAGGATGGGGAAATGAAAAAAATAAATAAATAAAACTTAGGGTAGCCGGGAGTTCCCCAAAGCCCTTAGGACTCTTTTTTGTGAGTATGTGTGTGTGTGATGCTGGGGATTGAACCCAGGGCTTGTGCATGTGAGGCACTCTTCCAACTGAGTTATATTAGCAGCCCGCCCTTAGAACTCTAAGTCATTGTTTTCCCCCTCCTCCACACAGCACTGAGGATTGAACATGGGCATACTATCATTGAGTTACTTCCCCAGGCCTTTCTATAATTTATTTTGAGACAAGTTCTAGCTAAGTTACCCAGGCGGGACTTGAATTTACCATCCTCTTGCCTCACCTCCTGAGTCGCTGGGATTACTGATGTGTGTCACCATTCCTGGCTTGAACAAATTGTTTTTGAATCTTGGTCTGACTCCGAGACTCAGAACTCTCAAATTGTTTGCTGGAGCAGGAGTCCTGTCCCTAAACATAAGTAAAGACATCTCCGCCCCCTTTAATCTGAAGATCGTTAAATATTCTCCACTGAGGACATGGAGGTCCCAACATTTTTTTTTTTTTAAAGCTTTGACCCCTGCTATGTCCTATCTGCATGAGAATCAAGTATCCAGTGGTCTCTGATTTAGTACCGATAAGGCAAATGTGAGGTTGGACATACTATTTTCTTTTAATTTGTTTTTGTAGTTCCACCAAAAAAATGCCCTGGCTTCTAGGGGCTGTACCGTCTGAACATGTTTGAGAACTTCTCATTCTTCTGATGTTGAAATGTGGATGCAGTTCAACTCAGAGGTTAAAGAAACCAGGAATTAGATCCTCTAGAATCACAGGATAAATTGTGGTCTTGGAAGTCACAGTCACACACAGGAGGCCTCCTAGAAGTATTGGAAGTTTCTCTTTGCTGAGAAGAAATGTGAAAAAGGGGGAAGAATGGGACAAGCTGGAGGGGGATTTAAGCTGAGCCGATTAACCTTGAGCTGGGACATAGGAAACATCCAGTAAAGATTTACCCACTTGGAGGCTGGGGTTGTGGCTCAGTGGTAGAGCACTTGCCTAGCACATGCCAGACACTGGGTTCGATTCTCAGCACTGTGTAAAAATAAATAAATAAAATAAAGGTATTGTGTCCCTCTACAACTAAATAATATATAAATATATAATATATATTTTTATTTTAATTTACATGTAATTGTATATAATTACATGTAAATTAATACATGTAAATTGATTATGTATATAATTACATATAATATATAATTAAATTTTATATACATAAAATTTAAGAGGGGGGCTGGGGATGTGGCTCAAGTGGTAGCCCGCTCGCCTGGCATGCGCGGGGTGCTGGGTTTGATCCTCAGCACCACATAAAAATAAAATAAAGATGTTGTGTCTACCAAAAACTAAAAAATAAATATTAAAAAATTTTCTCTCTCTCTCTCTCTTTAAAAGAAAAAAAATTTAAGTGGGGGCCTAGGGATGCAAGATAGAAGACAAGAATGTCACAGACAGTTAGAACCAAGCTGAGAAAGGCCCTGGCATCAGACAAGGGTGCCAACACTGACTGTGGGCATGGAGCTGCCAGCAACACTATGCAAGGCTACGGGGCTGGCAGTGCCCACCCACAGGGTTACTCTGCCAGATGAGTCCTAGAGCAGAGAAAGGGGAGACCCAAGAGGGAGAAAGGATGACAGTTGCCCCAGCATCCAGGTACACACACAGGTCTCCAGAGCCTTTGGGGAGACTGACCAATACCCCGGAATCTGCTCACACCTGGGCTCAATGACAATGAGTTCTGACCCTCAACTTTGGTATCTGCCAGAATCCATGACCTCACCCAAGAGGGAGAGAGCCTGTGACAAGCATGTGACCCAGCAGCCAGCCTCGGACAGGCCACAGTGGGATGGACAGACAGCAGGAGTTCCACTTAGAAACAGGAAGGAAAAAGGTCATGTCCAGCATTTGGGAATGGCCTGGGTTCTTGAAATCTGTTTATTCCCTCATTTATCCATTCAACAAACTTTTACTGAGTACTAAGTATATATGAGTTCTGTGGGAGATAAAAGCTGTCTCATGGTTTAGGAGGAGGAAGAATAAGACATGTTCACCAAAAAGGGGGAAAAGCATTCCCAATGAGAGCAATGGGGGCTTCCTGGGGAGGAGGGACGTCTGAGACATTCCAAGAAAAGACATGGGGTGGGGGAGGGACAGCAGGCCAGGAGAAAGGGACCAAGATCCCTGAGCAGTGCTCAATAATCATCTGTCGTGTCTGTCAAACAAGGCAGTGAATGCCTCCCAGCCCCACCTCCTCTCCCCACCCCCCACCCCCGACCACCCCCCCATACACACACACTGAGCACTTGAACTCTTAACTGCCCTTGGTTTCCCAAGCCCCTTTCCTTCTACCAAATTCGTTTCTGCTCACAAGCAAGATGTCCCTTCTCCTAACCCCAGAAATGCTCTCCTTGTATCTTCAGTCTTACCCTCACCTGTCCCTAGGACCCTCCAGCAGCCTCTGCCTCTCCACCTGTTTCGCCTCGTCCTCTGTAGGTGTCTTCCCTTTAGCTGATAAATGTGCATCTTCCTAAGGAGATGCTGCGTTTCCTGAGGACAAGAGTCCATGCAGTGCCTTACATGCCTCTTCAGGTACCCCACAGGATCTAAGAACAGTGCCCTAAGCTCAGAAGACATTCTCTGAATGGATGGATCTGTTCTTGTCATCCAACTCCCAACTTCCTCAGTGGTTCTCAAGGTCAAGTCAAATGTCACATGGGTGACCTACGGGTACCTGATGAATGGGGCTGATCTGACCTCTCTCCCACTTCCTCTAGTCTTCCTTCCCAGCTCCAATCACTCCAGAATAAACCACCCAGAGCCCACCACACTGTCACTACCTCTTCAGACTTCCATGCATGCTGCTGCCTCTCTCTAGAATGCTCCTTCCCCGCTTCTGCAGCAGGTGCATGTTTTTCTCCATGCAGCTCTAGAGTCTCTTCCTCCAGGATGCCTTCCTGGCTCTCTTCCTGCCCAAGCACCGGCTTCTAACTCCCAGCCAGCACAGTCAGGTGGTGTGAGAACAGTGTGTTACAAGCCTGCCTCCTCCAGGAGACTGTGACCTAACTGCGGGTTAGAATGGGTCTCGGTCCATGATTTTAGCCCTTAGTGCCTAAGGCCTTGTAATGGGTAGGTGATTAATAAATATTACTTCATTGAATGAATGAGGTAAGTAATATATCCAGACTGCTAGTGATTCCAGAAACTCATGTCCAGCTTTCCTCTCAAGTCTTGGCTCTCACTTGCAAAAGGGGTGAAGCTCTTGGACACAGAGTGTTCAAGATGACAAGGAGCCCACAGTCTAGGACTTCCCAAAATTCAGCTTAGGGAAGACCCCATTTTTAAGTCAGCTTTCAAAATTAGGCATGTGACCCATGATTTTATTTTTAAATTCAAGGAAGAACTGGAATATGATTTCTATTGTTGTGTTCTAAAAACAACATTTTTTTGCTTTTCCACAATAAAATAGCTTTGGCATGACTCCTTTCTTGCAAAAGTGAAAATACAATGTAATGAAATAGCACTTTATGAGCTTTAAGGGAAGCACATATCTGACCTAAACTGGGGTGAAAAAAAGGGGGTGGGGTTCCAGTGGGGTTCCATCTCTGTAGAGAAAGCCCAGGGCCAGGCAGGGCCTGGGGATCACAGGAATTCCCAGCATTCCAAGGAAATTGGCATTGGAGTCCAGGATCAACCAGCAAATATTTATTGAGTCATTACAGCATGGGAAGCTACAGCTGAGTGGAACACAAGGCACATGTGAGTCTCATCTGGTCTCTGTGACAAATTCCCTTGAATATACCATTACTATGATTGCAGTGAGAAGCTAGCTCAACGTGACTAGGCACCCAGTCTGCAACAGGGCCCTGGTTATGCACTGTCTTGACTTTTTTTACCAGGCTCTGAGACAGGTGAATATGATCACTACTTAACAGATGAGGAAACTGAAGATCAAAAGAATTCCCTGAATTTCTCCAGGCCTCACTGCTACAAAGTAGAAGATCTGGAATCTGAATGTAGCTACTCTGATTTCAAATCCAAAGTCTTTTGCTAATCATAGACATTGGCATGTATCTTCAAAGATTAAAGGATACTTTCCAGTACATTTCTTTTCTTGCTTTTAAAAAACATTTGCGTAACTTAAAAGTATATTTTATTGATCATAGCAAGCAAAATGCAATAGTACATTAGTATCCCGTTGTTCCTTTAACAAACTACCACCAATTAAGTAACATAAAAAATGCAAATTTGGGATGGGGTTGTGGCTCAGTGGTAGAGCACTTGCCTGCCACTCGTGAGATCTTCAGCACCATATGGAAATAAATAAATAAAATAAAGGTATTGTGTCCATCTATAACTAAAAATTTTTTAAAAATGCAAATTTAGGGGTTAAGGATGTAGTTTAGTGGTATAGCACTTGCCTAACATGTGTATAGTCCTGGGTTCAATCCCAGGCATTGCAAAAAATAAAATAAAATAAGAAAAATTTATTCTATTACAGTTCTAAAGTTTACAGTCTAATATCAAGCTGTCAACTAGTCTGTATTTCCAGTAAATTTCTAATTTTAGCCTATCATTAATCACATGAGATTCAAATTATGATAATCCTCATTTTACAGATGAAGAAACTAAGGCCTGAAGGGTTCAAGGAACTTGCCAAATATCCCTATGAGTAAATGATATACCTAAGATTTGAACTGAAGCCAAATAAATGCAATAAACATTTCTGAGGACCAGATGCATGCTTGGCCACTCTCAGTTGAATTATGGGCTCTCCCTGCTCCCAGACTCCCTGTGGCTACCCTAGGGGGCAGATTGGGTCATTTAGTTTGGGCCCATCAGCTCCTTCTAGCACAGGGCTGGGTACTGATGTGTCATAGAAGGAACTTAGCTCCAGGAATACATTTCTCACCTAAAAGCCCTAAAAAGCCTCATACCTGGACTCTGCCCCAGACTTCTGTCCTGGGAGGAGACAAGACCAGTTTGCTCCAACATGAATGGCTGACTGCTCTATAGGCCAGCAGCGCAGCATTGGGAGCCAGCACAGGAAGAGGGTTGAAAGCTGTACTTGCACTCCAATAACCAGAAGGTTTTTCCAATGAATGAACTGATTGGTGGTTGTGGGTTCTGTGGTTAGGAAAAGCAGGGAGGCCTCCAAAGAACATTACATTTCTGCTCTTGTTAGCTACCCTGAAGGTTCTGGACCAAGAAGGGAGCAGGCCTCTCCCCTGCCATAGGATCCAAAAGGGGTTTTTCAGAGTAGACCCAGCCTTGATCATATGCCACCCTTGTCCCAAATGTTCCCTGGCTAGGACATAGCTAAGGCGTTAGCATGGCCACTCTGAGTTCTCCTCTAATAGATCCAGGGCGGCACTGCCTGGTCAACAGATGCAGCTCCCTCTCGGCCTCATCAGCCCATGACTAGTGACAGCTCTACTCCTACACCATATTGCAGGCAATGCCATGCATACTTTATACAAAATAACTGCTCCTCAACTCAGCCTTATCAAGAAGGTGTCATGGTGATCTATATTTTATAGATGAGGAGACAAAGGCACAGAAAGGGAAAGTACCTCCAGGGTCATGGAGCTAGCAGAAGGCAGAGCTGGCTGCAGAGCTAATGTTCTCACTTGCCATCTTTGTTCCATCCGGGAGGGTTGTGATGGTTCCTACATCCTGGGGAGAAATGCCCAGAACCAGCCAACAGCCAACAGAAAGGAGTTTTGTCAGCAGGCTGGAGAATGCAGGGATGGCAGGAACCCTGGCCTGGGGCTTAGGGAAGCCACAGAGATATGCAACCCCCCCCCCCCCGCCGCCTCTCCTTCTTTTTTTGGGGGGAAAGCATCCTCTCCCCACTCACTCCTGCTCTGCTCCCCCAATCCCACTGGGCCTGGGTTCACATGAAGAAGCCTCCTCTTGGGCCTCCCAGTTGGTGCTGAGCAAACCATCCCAGAGAACCAAGGCAAGGAACAGCTTTGAATCACATGGGGGTGGAACAGAGGGCTCTGTCTCCATATCTTGACCTAAATTGGCCCAATTCCCAGTCTCTTCCCCACTTGAGGTTTCTGGGTGCCTTTAGATGATTCTGGAAGCAAAGCCACTCTGGTCCATTTTTTCCATCATCACAGTCCCTGCCTCTTGTTAAATTGTCCCTTGATGTGTCTGTCCCTGGGAGTCTCGGAGCAGGGAGAGCCCATAATTCAACTGAGAGTGGCCAAGCATGCATCTGGTCCTCAGAAATGTTTATTGCATTAACAGATGACATGCTCACTTCCTGTTTCCAGGTAATTCTCTGCTTTATTTGCTCCGAGTTCACACATGGCCCAGGGTAGGAAGTAGCTTGGTGCAATGTTTAGACATCATCAGACACAACATCCTCTTTGTGATTCTCTCTCTTTTTTTTTTTCCAAAGAAGATTAGAAACTTTCATTCTAGATGGATCCTCAGTTGAGGTTTTGTGATTTCAGAGGGCAGGGAGGATATTCAAGAAAGCCAAACTTCACTGTAGATATTGTTTCTGAATTTCTAATATTTTTCATCTCTGAGAAATTCATGAAAAAAACCTAAGAGAGCCAGCCTTGCCCAGGGTAGGGAGCCAGAGCCCCGACAGACAGGGGCAGGAAGCTGGACCAGGCAAAAGCAACTGGGCTGTTGAAGCAGACAGGCCTCCCAGAAGTGTCTACAGGGCAAGATTCCTGCAATGAGGGTCCTGAAGCCAGCAGGTGTTCCTGTAGCAATGGGGACAAAGGGGTCAGCTAATTTTCCTCCAGTCAGGGAGAGGAGTGAGCTCAACAAATGTGGGTAGTTTTCCAAAGTACCAATTATTGCCTTTGGTAGTTCATAAAGTCTTTATAGTACCCCTTAGAGGCAGTAGGTTAGGAGCTACCCTTCTCATGGAATTGATGGATAAACTCAGCCCAAGGATGCCTCCATTACAGCTGCTTTACCAACCTTCCAGCTAACTTCACCTTATGAAAAGAAGAAGATATCACTAGAAAGGCAGCCTGCAGTGGCAAAAGCTTGAACAGGGCAGTTTGGGAGATGGCACAGTCTGGATCCTGGATCTGACTCCCTCATCCTAACCTGCCTTATTAGTTAGGGGTCTGTTGTCCTCTGGCCCTCTCCGTGGCACCTTGCCAGGAGTTCCAAGACTGCTGCTGCCTCTTCTAGAACTCTTCTTATGGGGCCGAAGGAAATGAAGAAGGAAAAAGGAGAAAGGAAGAGAGAGACAGTGCTCTGTGTGATAGAAGTCAGTTCCCTAGAAAAGACCTCAAGAGGAAATTGCCTGTCAAATGATTTCAAGGAAATGGCATTTTGACAACAAGCAAATGAGGCTTTTCTCCCACTTCCTGCCATCCATCTCCATTTTTCTCTTTTCAGCCTCTTCTTCTTCCCTTGCTTCATTCCTCTGGCAAGCAGGGTCTCTCTCCCATACTCCCTCTGACTCCCCCAGGGTCAGCTGAGAGCTGACCATGGAAACCCCAAATCTAGGATGGTGCCAAATTCCTCTCTGCCTCCCCCAGGACCTGGATCCGGACATGACTCTGCCAGTAGTCAGCAGGGAGGACAGGGAAGCATGCAGAGCCCAGAGTCCTATCATTCCAGGCCTCACTCCTAAGGTCTTCACTCTACACTCTGCTAATTTACCTGTGACTCTGGAAGCTTAGTCTGTCTGGGTCTCCATTTCCTCATTGGAGGCAAAGTCTTTGGGTCCTGTGGTTCCATCATGCCCTGCGCATAGATGGGCTGAAACGGACTTGCATGGAGACATGTGCAGACCAATAGCATCCTGAAGGTTTGACCCTGAGATACAGGTAGGATCTGCCTGCAAGGGGTCCCCCGCCGGCCAGGCAGAGGTGGAGGGCAAGAGAATCAGCCCCAGAGCAGAGGAAACACTGCTCAAGGAAGCTACTTCTGCTGCTCTTCCAGCCTGCGTTTCCCTGTGTCTGGAGGTAAGGGTGTCTGGAAGTAAGGCTGTCTAGGGTGAAGCAGATTCACAAATCTCTTTTTTTTTTTAAGGTAACAGAGATGAGACATCAGCAAAGCACAATTATCAAGGAGCTGGCTCATCCCTCTGCAACTTCACGTGGGCAGAGCTTCCCACAGTGCCACAGCCTACGCTTCCAGAGAAAGCTGATAACTAAGTGCCTATCTTGTGCGGTTCCTGGGACTAGACTCCCATATGTCAGTCTATTTGACCTCACAACCCAGCCACTCTGGGGGCAGATCTTATCATTGCTATTGGACAAATGAGGAAAGAAAGGCTCAGAAGGATTAAGAGATTTGTCCAAAGTCAAACAGCAAATGAGTGGCAGAGCTGGGAGTAAACTCTGGCATTGGGACTCCCAAGTCCACCACACTACTGTTGTCATTGCTGGAGACCCATATGAGTAGACACTAGCTCTGTCCTAAATACTTCACAGAGATCTTATTCAATTTCTGTAACACCTTGGGTGAGAAAGAGGAATCAACATCTCCACTTTATAGACACTGAAGCTGACAGAGGTTTGTCCAATGTGACACAGCAAATGACTGGTAACTTGAAGTGGTGGGGTCAGGTTCAAACTTGGGTATGTAAGAGACTTCCGTAGAGGGGGAATGAGGATCCCTTGTAAGCATTGTCACGGAGGGTGGCTGGCTTCTCTTCCAGAAGCAGAGCTGGGTTCCAACTTCAATCTCAGTGAGCCTGGAGCAAGGTTGGGTTGGTGAAGGAGGAAGCAAGTAAATTCGCCTCACTTCTCCAGTCTGCAAGCTTATCTTTTTCACACGACTTCCGCTAACCTCTTATCAGTCTTAAAAACTGTGGTGTCAACATGTTATCTTAAGCATCATTGTACAGGACTACTTGAAAGAACATTCCCCAGGAGGGAAGTAAACCCTCACCCTCCTTCCTCTGGCTGGGCTTCTGCCTCTGTCTTCCTCTATGAAGGCTCTGAGCACCCACTCACTTCTCCATGCGCCTTAGCTTCTGATGGCTCACAAGCCTGTGAACTCAGCGTCCACTTGGCATGGTCACCAATTGTTTACTCAGGGTCCAGCACAGGGCCTGGCCTATAGTAACTACTTAGTGCACATTTATCAAATAAATGAATTAGTCCTCTTATTCAATTCAACCACCATTAATTGAGTACCTCTGTGTGCTAGCACTGTTGATTCAGAGGTAAGCATGGGTGCCACCAAAGGAAATTTCAGTCCAGATAGGAGCAGAATATAGCCATCAGTATCATCTTAACCCTTTTTAAAATAATGTAGGGAATGTGTGCATAATAAACAAATTCTCACAACCACCATGAGGAATAAGCCAATTCCAGTGGGAACATAGGAAAAAGAAATTATTGATTTACCTGGGGAGTCACAGAAGGCTTTGTCGGAGTAGGACGAGATGTGATTTTTGTCTTAAAGGGTGAATTTGCCGAAAGGACAACCCAGGAAAGAAGCCTTTGGAGAAGAGGGGACCATCTGAGCAAAGGATGTGGGTGCAAGCTTATAGCTTGAGGCTGAAGCAAGGGATGTGTAAGGCAACTGAGAAAGATGCCTCTTCAAAACCAGGCCAGGCATCATATATTTCCCAGAGGATGGAGTGGGCAGCCTCACAGAGGGACTGAAGTACATTGGATCATAATGAATTGAAGACAGAAAATTTTCCTGATGTTGTCATTATAATTAATAGGCTTCGCTCATCCCAATGATTCATTTAGATTCATTCTCATGTAAAGACAAAATGTGGTTAATCAACTCAGTAGATGCATTTCCACAAGGTGCCAGGTGCAGAGCCTTTCCCATCTGAGCTGGGTTTGATGGTCAGGAAGGAACACAGGTCCCAGTCAGCATTGACACTATCCGCGGCCAAGTGCCTCAAGTGTCTCTTGGCACAGAGAGCAGAACCTCCCAGTTAGCTGTCACAGGACACGGCCCCTCCTCTCCTGGCCAGGTAGCTGGTCTCCAGACCCTAGAACGGGGCCGGGGTGGGGTGAGGGAGCTCAGCGGGCTTATTGGCTGCATAGTGAAGGGGGCTCAGGCTCCTTGAGGGGCATACTGCAAGGGGTTTGTCTTCTCAGAGGGTTTGTCTTCTCTTCCCAGTGCCTATCCCTGCTCTCGGCCCATTTCCTGCTCAGATTTGGGGATTTTCTGGCCTAGAGGGAAAGTCCCTCGGGACTAGCATTAGAAAGAAGGTAATTGCCCCGATCCGAGGCCTGGAGAGCGAGGAAGGAAAGGCTGTGTCTAGAGAGGGCTCGGGGAAGGGCGGGGTGGGGAGGGCAGTGGAACCCGCGCTTCTTTCCGAAGGCTGCAGAGTGGAGCACAGAAAACAGCGCGACTGGGTAGACCAGCGAGCGAGCGGGGACGACCGGCCGGCGGGGTGGGGGAGGGGAGGCGGCTCAGTGGGCCTGCGAAGTCTGAGTGTGTGAGTGTGTGTGTGTCTGTGTGTGTGTGTGTCAGTGCGTGTGTGTGTGTGTGTGTGTGCGCGCGTCTGGCGCCTGGCCAGGGTGATTTCCCATAAACCACATGCCCCACGAGCCCGCCCGCTTAAAAGGCTGTGCCGAGGGCTGGCCAGCTAAGCTCGGCGGGCGGAAAGTGAAAGTTTGCCTGGGTCCTCTCGGCGCCGCCGCTGAGCTCTCGACACCCCAGGACTGCGGCGCGGCCTTCGGCCGGGGCGCGGACTCTGCATCTGCGAGCGAGCGACCGACTGAGGGCGGCCGACGCGCCCGGCCGGGACCCAGCTGCCCGTATGACCGCGCGGGGCGCCGCCGGGCGCTGCCCTCCCACGGTAAGAGGCAGCCAGCGCGGGACCCGGCAGGGCTGGGGCGGAGGCTCGGGGGCCGGCGGCCCGACGCGGCCCCTTGGAGCCCACGGCCGGGGCGCGCCAGCTGCCCGGGCTCTCCTGCAGCGGCCGGGGGCTCCGGTTTCTTAACCGCCTTTGCGCACCGACTGCCTAGGGGTTCCCTGCGCTCTTGGGCTGAGGCCGTTGGCAGCCGTACTGCTGCTCCTGGGGCTGCAGCACTTTCCTGGTAAAGGGAAGGGTGCACATCCCATTGCACGGAAGGGAACACTGAGCTACCCACGGTAGGAGATAGGGATTCGCAGCCGAGGGTGGAGGCCCGGTATCAGCCAGGACGCCCTGCTTCACTCCAAGCACAGCAGCCGGCTGTGCACTGAGTGATGCGGCCCCCAGTGGGCATCTTCCCTCAACCATGCACGTGCTTCCAGGCCCTTTTGGAGGAGTGGGTGCTTCCGGATGGGGAAAGTTGAGGGGTCACCCAACTTTAGAATGACAGCGCCTGTGCCTGAGTAACCTGCTGGCAGAGGGAAGGAAATGGGCAAGTTACTATTTGTTCCACCCCACAGAGGAGCTGTTGGCGACTCCGGTGACTGTTTTGGGGTTAGCCAGAGATGCTTGGGGTTAGCCCTGAATCTCTTTTTCTTGAAGAGTCAGGTTCAAGGAGTTGAGGAGATCCTGGAATTTGTGTTAGTTTAGGAAGGTGGAAGGAAGGTTTGAGGTTGTAGAGCTGGGGATGGGCCACTTAGGACTGCATAGGGGACACCCTGCTCCAACAGTGGCAGCAGCAGCAGCAACTCCTAGAAAGTGCAGGGTTGCATTGCAAGTGAACACTTGACTGGTCGCATAATGTGTCTGCTTCTAAGCAGTTCTGGAAAAGAGTCACAGGAGAAAACTGGGGAGAAAGGAGCAAAAAAATACTTGGGGGATAGAGGAGAAGGTTGTAGGTGGGAAAAGAGAGAGAAGAGTGGATCCACATTGGAGGGAGCCCCCAACTGAGAGTTGGAAGATGGGATGGAGAGGGAAAAGGGGAGAGGGTTAGGCCATAGGCAGTAAGGCAAAGAGAAGGGGCTGGAGGTGAAAGGTGAAGGAAAGAGGAGGCAAATGCAGGAGGAAAGAAAAGGGGCCAGGTTTAGACAGGGTCATTTGATGGCCCAGTCATGCCAGGTCTCTCCAGAGACTGTGGAAGGGAAAGATGGAATGGGATGGTGGTCGTTGATGAGCAGCTGTGCGAGATGTCCTGCATCTCTCTGAGCCCGAAGCAGAGATTCCTTCTGAGGGCTGTTCCCACAGGCAGAGGCTGAGGTGGTGGGTGGGAAGAAGAAGGAAGCCGGGAAGAGCCTGCCCAGCTAGATGCAAGCTAGATCATTAACCCTTGGGTGCCGGTCCTGATCCTTTAGGATTGGCCCCCTTCAGCCATCTTCAAAGCCAGCCTTTCCCCACACTGATGCCTGAAATACTACCCAAAGCCAGACAGCCCAGGGGGGTTAAACATTGCCTTCAACTTTCTGTCCTTACACATCAATGTCTTGAAATGCCTGGGGTGAGGTTGTCTTCCTGAACATCCTTTCCTTCCCCAGAGGCCCTTTCTTTCCTACATACCAGTTACACCAGGGGCTCAGAGCCTCAGCGGTAGCCAGCATGGGGCAAAGCCAGCCTCTGCATGGCTCAAATTCCTCTAACCGGTCCTGTGCTTGAAGTTCCTGAGGGCCTGGGCAACTGTTCTCACCCAGGGCTATCTCCCCAACTGCCAGACAGAGCCTGAAGTCTGCCACAGACCATGGCTGTTCTACTTCCTCTCAGGACCCTCACAGGCCCCGTGCTGAATGGCACTGAGCCACCTTGTGTCTCTTCCCTTCAAACCTTCCTCCCTCTCCTGTCATCAACTTCTCCCTATCTTTTAAAGCCTCACTAAGGTCCCTCCTCCCTGCAGTTTCCCTGGTAGCCCAGTCAGAGCTGCCTGTCCCCCCTGGTAAGAACTGGCAAGGCGCTGGGCTTTTAAATATAAATCAGCCTGTTGGTATGGGCTGCTTCGTAGCCTCCCTGTGTTTTTCCAATGTGCTACTTATTTGCAGTATTTGTCTCATCATCTGGATTACTGGGGCAAAGCCCAGAGCCCAGGAAAGTGCCAGCCCTTACCCCACCCTGCCAGCATTTCCCTGAATCTGGGGGCATCAGTTGTCAGGAGGCTCAGGAGCTCTTAAGAGGCAATCTCAAGCTAAGGAAAGAAAACACAAGGGTCCCTCTTCCTCTGGCTAGAGAAGAGGAACCCTAGTTCCAGAGATAAAGATGAGGGGACATTGAGGAGGAAAATGGAGAGAGAAGAAGGAAGGGCAAAGACAGAATATCAGGAGCCAGTCCCATCACCCTGGTGAGGAGCAGGTGGGTGCTGAAAGAGAGGAGAAGACTTCTCTGCCATGATAAGAGCTGGCTGGCTGGTGAAGAACCTGGTGGGAGTCTGATAGGCAGGTGCCAGCCAGGGATGGTGCAGAGCTGGCACTACTGCCTCTGATTAATCAGTTGGGTTCCTTTTGAAATATACACCCTGGCTCCAGGAGGTGTGGGATGAGTTGCTAATGAAATTGTGTTTGGTCCCCTGGTCTTTTCTTGTGGCAAAGTCAGACCTGCATGGAACCAATTGGGAGGAAGGCATAGGCCCCTGGGAGAATTGTCTCTAGCTTGTCATCTAGAAGTTGGGGCATGAACATGAACTCGAGGGCAGCTTAAGGTGCTTGGCTCTGTGTTGATGTTGCAGGGATAAAATGATGGGTAGATGCAAATCCTGCCCTTGAGGAGTTTCCTGTACTGTCAGAATTTTGATAGCTGGGCACACCACCTGCATCATCATTAGAGATGTGATGTGTGGTTAGGCTTGGCCTGGGTTAAATCTGGGAAGATTTCTTGGAGAGGATGACATCTGGGTTGTTATCAGGGAGAGCAAGGTTGTGCCATGGCTGATAGGAACTCCTGATTTGGGGAATGCTGCATCTGGGGGTGTGAGGCAGAGACTACAGCATTGTGGGTATGAGACCGTTGTTTTTCTGTCTCTAGCAGGGCATGGGGGTAGCTGGAGAAAGTGAGAGCCGGGGAGTAATGACACCCTCTCTGTCATAGACATGGCTGGGCCCCTGGCTGCTGCTGGTCTGTCTCCTAGTGAGCAGGAGTATTGCCAAGGAGGTTTCGGAGAGCTGTAAACACATGATTGGGAACGGACACCTACAGTTGCTGCAGCAGCTGGTGAGTGTATGGCCATGCTTTCTCCCCACTGGGGAAACTGAGTCAGGAGCCAGGGAGCAGGGTCAAAGAGAGGAATTGCAGGGAATAGGGCTCTCTAGACCATGGCTCATCTGCTTCTCCTCTCATTGACCTTCCCCAGGTCAGAACCTCAGGAGCCCCAACCCTGACGCCCTCTTTGACCTCCTTGCAGGTGGTGAATAGGATGAGTTTCCGGGGCTGGTTGCCTGAGTTAATGTTAGCCAAAAATGTCCACTGTGGATTCTAAAAGGGCTCCTAAGGCCTGTTTTCCCTCAAGGATTGCCTCTTCGGGGAAGATAGCCCAGTCTTTTTGCTGAGTCCAGATGGTGCCTCTAGCTCTTGGACTCTCAGATATGCCAACAGCCCGGCACCACGGCTCCACCCAGATTTGAAGGGGAGGTTCCTGTCTTACTCCCAGCCCTCCACCCTCACTTCTCTGGCTCTTGCCTTTGACACTGGAATGGCCTGCTCATCTAGCCCATGAAGGAGCCCTTGTCTCATCCTAATCTGACCAACAGAATCATCAACAATCCCAAACATGGTCCATCCAGGCAGAGTCAGGTTGTTGTCATAGCTCCTGTCTGGCTCAAAAGGGAATTTACTATCCTTTTGGTCAGCCAGGCAGGGTGGGGCACCACTGGCTGAGACTAGCTCCCCTTCCCTGAACTTGAAGGCCATGGGCTGGACCTCCAGCCTCTTTTGCCCCTGCACTACTCCTCCTGCATGAAATTGTTACAGCAATCCAAGGTAGACCAAGGGCCACAGCATTTTGTGAGTCTTAGAACACAGACTCCTGCTCTGGGGATAATGGGAATTTTAAGGGCCTCTAGCCCCAGCCCCTACAAATTCTGAATCCCCAGAGCTTGACCAACCTCTGCTTAAATTTCTTCCATGACAGGGTGCTTACTACCTCCAGGGAAGATTGGATCCTGTATTATCCTGTAGATTGATTTTCCTTATAACAAATTGGCATCTGTGATTTCATAGAGTAGGAGGTAGGAGGAGACGGTTTGCTCTTCTATAACCCTCCTCTGGGCATTTGGAAGGCATAGGTCTTCCCCTAACCTTGACTGTCTCTTTCTAGATATAGCAGGGGGGAGGTGGATGAAGTTTGAACCCTAATCCACTGAGAAACTCAGGTCCTCCTTCTAAGGTCAGCTCAGCTGAGTTATAGATATGTTGCAACCACTGGCCTGTTCTCTCTTACAGATTGACAGTCAAATGGAGACCTCATGCAACATTTCCTTTGAGTTTGTAGACCAGGAACAGTTGGTGAGTGGTGATTATCTGCAAAGCCCATGTTCCAGCTTATGTGTTCCTCCCAGGGTGGGGTACATATGGGCGCATGAAGGCATCAGAAATCCTAGAGCTGGACAGGTGTGAGAATTCCTGGATGCTGAATTCTAAGGTGCCAGCATCGGGGCTGGGCAGGCTCCAGGGCTCAGGTTCCCTACTTTTTCCTTTTCCTGGCTGGCACATAAAAGTGTTTATTGTGTGCCAGGCATTTTTCCAAGTTAGTCCTCACAGTAACACTATGTGGTCCATGGATATTGCTTATTGTCCATAGAGAGGTTAAGGGAGCATGACCAGTAAGTGGTAGAGGCATGAGTTGAAGGCCTGTTATCTCCGGAGCCTAAGGTAAACCAATGCACTACTTCAAAATCTCATGTTTTGGAAAAATAAGTTACCGCATTCACCAGACAATCAGCACTCAGGAAGTCAGTCCAGCCAATCTTCCTACCCACACCCAATAAGACACCAAGTGCTTCTGGTTGAGCCTCCTGGCAGCTCTGGTTTCTGTCCTTACAACCCATCAATCAGTTTCAGGACAATTTCAGGAGCCTTCTAAGTGGCCTCCCTAATTCACTAATTCATTCCAGTACACTCACCATCCCACCACTAGGGGGAGTTTTTGAAACCCAAACCTGCTGCCTTTACCCCACCTTTCAGGGTCCCCATCACTCCAATTGAAAGATCAGACTGTCTAGCCTGGTATCTTGAGCGTATAGCCCCATTTCTGACCCCCTTCCCTGTTTCTTCCTATCTTCAAGTCTCTGCACAAGGTCTTCCTGATGTCTGTCACACCTCTACAGGTGCCACCCTCCACCTGCTATGCCACACACAGGACAGGCTATCTAGAGGTTACTTCCATCTCTGAATTCCTTCACACCAGACCCATGTGCCCCTTATTAAAATTGGAGATCACCTCATGGCCTAAGAAATGGCCTCAGTGTCTCATTCATTCACTCCTCACTCAAGCCATAACACACATTTATCAGGATCCTAGTGAACCAGGTGCTTAGAATATGGAGCCAAAAGAGAGTTTCTATCTTCAAGGCAACCACCATCCATGGGAGACAAAACACTGAGGTCATTCTTTGGACTATGATGTAGTCTTCAGTACCCCTTATGTCCTGGAGGATTTGAAGGGACCACAAGACCAAGGACTATTGTGAACTCAAGCTGAGAGAGAGAGAGAGAGAAGAGGGTTCCCTGAAGCCCACCCTCTGAATTCCTAATTAGGGCCTTATATTCCAGAAATCCAAAGATCTCTCTAATCAGAATCCATGTTTCCTTCACTCTAACCCAGTCCCCAGTAGTGTTGGAATCCAAAAAGAGAAAAAGAAAGACAGGGCAGCATTCTCCTTATCACTGGTAGGGGAGAGCATGGTGCAGACCTCTGTCTGCTTGGTGTGGCAGCATCTAAAACAAAGCAGAGCTTCCCGGGCCTCATCAGCCAGGACATAAGTTTCTGGTTCCTGCTTTTCAGAAAGATCCCGTGTGCTACCTAAAGAAGGCATTTCTCCTGGTACAAGACATAATGGAAGACACTATGCGCTTCAAAGACCACACCCCCAATGCCGATGCCATGGTAACGCTCCAGGAACTTCCTTTGTCGCTCAAGAGTTGCTTCACCAAGGATTATGAGGAGAATGATAAGGTAGGAGGGTCCCGGAGATGGGAGCATTGAGAAGGGGTGGAGGGCAGCTGTGGAGGTACCACCCAAGCCCACATGTGCCAAGTGCATCCACCCATCTTGACTCATGAGATTGCCCACTCACTCTCCCGTTCATTCATTCATTCCACAAACCTTTAGTAAGAACTTATCAGGAAGAGGTGCAGTGTTGGGCCTTGATGATGTACTTGGAGCAAGAAACTAATGGTTCCTACCCTCGTGGAGCTTACGGTCAAGGGTTGTGGGCAGTTGTTCAAACAGTGACACAGGGAATATGATTACAAACCAGCAGGACTGTTTTTTTTCATTTGACAAATAGCTATTGAATTCCCATTGTGTACCAGGTGCTGTTCTTGACACCAGGAAATAGCTGTGATCAAAACAGGCGAAAATCCCCACCATCATGGAGATAACATTTGGGGTGGTGGTGGTAAGGATGATGAGACAGTAAAAAAAAATACACAAGTCAAGTATGTAGTACAGAGGATAGCAATAAATGCACTAGAGAACATTAGGCCAGGGAAGGGAAGATCTGAAGGAGGTGAGAGAGTGTGGGCCATGAGCAAGAACCACAGGCCTCGGGAACTCTGCCCTAAATGGGAGTGCAGAAGGAGAGACAAAGTAGACTCCTGAGTAAGAAAATATGAATGACAGCTCCAGAGATAAAATATGAGTTAGAAAGCAATGAGACCAGAAGAACAATCCAGAGCAGAGAATGTTGAACACAAGCCCTACAGTGAACAGGAAGGTCTGCATTTAAGAACCCAAAGGGCAGTTAACACAGCCAAGGTGTAAGAGTGTCCTAGTGAGCAGGAGTATGGCCAAGGAGGTTTTGGAGCACTAAAGTGTGGGGGAGGAGAAAAAGCAGGAACCAGACCATCTGGGTGTCAAAGATGCAGGATTTTGTCTGAAGTGCAAGGGGAACCATTGTGATAGGCAAGTGACTTGAGATATCTCAAGTCGAGACCCTTCTGGTTGCTGTGTGGAGAGTGGGCTATAGGGAGCACGAATGGAAGCCAGGAGGTGAGCAGGAGGAGGCCAGCCCAGAGGTAGTGGTGGCTTGACTCAGGGTGGTGCAGGGAAGATGGAGGCCAGTGATGATGTTCGGGTGGGCATGGGCCAGGCAGGACTTGGCTCATGTAGGGGATGTAAGGAGCTGAGGGAAGGGAAGAGTCAGGAAGACTGCATCTTGGGCACCTGGCTCTTTCAGGGATGTTAAAATGGGGACATCGGTGGGCAGGAGCAAGTCTGAGGAAAGAGCTTAGTTCAGTTTGGGACACATCAGACTGGAGATGCTGAGCCGGCAGCTGAAGGCCCTGGTTCTGAATGTGACTAGGGATACACAGACTTAAGAGGTTTGGCTTGGAGGTCACCTGTGACGGCACAGGACTGTATAGCATTGCCCACTCTGAGAAGAGGAACAGGCCCAGAAACTCCAGCACTTAAAGGTCAAGCAGAGGAAGGGGTACTTGGAAAAAGAGATGTAGCTAAAGGGAGAGTGCAGTTGAGGGAGGGAAAAAAAAAATCCTTAATAAGAAGCATTGAATCTGTGGCTTGTCAGCATCAAGGTTCTTGAGAGTCACTTGGGGAGCTTGTTTCAAATGCAGATTCCCAGCACCCCCTGCCCAGAGTCTGCTTCACTGAGTCCAAGCATGAGTCTGGGAATATGCATTCCCCATCCACCACTGAGACAAGGTTCTCTGGCCCATGTGGGTAGGCACCCATCTACCCGATAAGACAGCCAGTGAGTACTGAGGGTGGGTCCCAGGAGGGAGGGAGCCACTGGAGCCGGAGGAGCAGCCCCCAGCAAAAGTATGCTAGAGGGATTTGGAGCTGGGGTGGCGGACACCCTCTGCTCGGACAGGCTGGGCATCAGGTCTTCTGGCTGCAGATTCTTGCTTTATGAAGTCTGAGGTGAGGTGTGAGGAGACAGTGAAGAGAGAGGAAATGACAGCTAGCTTCTTTGCCTTCCTTTCAGCAGCCTGGGGACAGGGTTTCTGTTCTGACTTCATAGATAGGGAAGGAGCCCACACAGGACAGTTGGTTTGGCTGCTGTCACCTATCTGATGGAGCTGAGCCCAGGTCTTCTCATTCATAATTGATCTGTAAACATTTATGTCAGGCCTACTGTGCACAGATCAGGGGGATTCAGGGACACCCTCACGGACTTCACGGAGTACTTCGTATTTGGGAGTCAAGTAGGCCACTGGTGGAAGGCAGGGGTGTGTGTGGCATGGCCTGGAGTGAAAGAAGCTTTGGGCCCAGTACTGGACCCTGAGGAATTCCAGCTTTTAGAAGTCAGGAACCTGATCAGGAGAGTAAGGAGCAGCTGGAGAGGTGAGAGGAAGCCCAGGAGAGTGGAGCTTCCAGAGCTCCAGTGGGTACGGGAGCTTGGCCCATGAGCAGAGAGACAGATGGGCTCAGCAGACAGGCCTGAGGAGTCCTCAGTCCTCTCTCCAAAAACATACCAACACAAGTAGAGGACCCTCAACTCCCGTGGCTACCCCATTGCATTCTCCACAACATAGCGAGATGATTTTTCTAAAAGCGGTCTTACCCCACCACCCACCTCCCCAACAACTGCTCACAGTTCTTTTGCTTTATGAATAATATTAAAAGTTCTTGACATGGTCTACAAGGCCCTATAGGCCCCCACTGAACTCTCTCTAGTTGTGTCTCTTGTCACTTTCCTCCTAGATGACAGTATGTTAGCTACTCCAGCCTTCTTTCAGGTTTTGGTATTTCATATTTTTTTCTGCATCAGGAACTTTACACAGCTTGTTTTTTTTTTTTTCCTGCCAGGGCAGGCAGCTCTTCTCAACCATGTCTCCTTTCCTGGTTAACTCTTGCTCATCTTTCAGTTGGTTCCCTGGGGAAGTTCTCCTTGAACTCTCGTTTAGTTCTCTTTTATTACACCTTCAGATTGCTCAGAACTTCCTCCTGGGTCTTACTGCACTTTTAGCAATTTGTGTAGTGCCAGCACCCCCACTGGACACCGTGTCCAGCTCAGCTACCTCCCTCTTTCTCATTATGTGATGCTCAGGTAATTACCATGTACCTGGCACATAAACATATATCGGATGGATCTGTGAATGAATGACATGCTTCATAACATCAGGACTGATTCTGCTGCAAACTAGAGTAGAACCAAGGGAGAGAACAAAAAGGGAAAAGAAGACTGATGTGAGAAAGGCCAAGGGAATTTAATAAACAAGAAAGTGACACAAGACTAGTAGTCTCAAAAGAGGTCCCTGCTCTCCTTCCAGGCTTGTGTCCGAACTTTCTATGAGACTCCCCTCCAGTTGCTGGAGAAGATCAAAAACATCTTTAATGAAACAAAAATTCTCCTTGAAAAGGACTGGAATATTTTCAGCAAGAACTGCAACAATAGCTTTGCTGAGTGCTCCAGACGAGGTAGGCACCGGATGGACCAGCAAGTGTGAGGGGGTGTGGAAGGTGGGACGTGGGCCTGGAGGGAGCCCTGGGAGGCAGCCTGTGTTTCTCTGTGCGTAGATGTGCTTTTTCGTGTACATATGTGGCTTTATGTACCTCGGGGTCCTAGACACATGTCTTTTCTGACATATGTGTGCATGTACACCACTGTATGTTTGCATGTGGAGGCATTGAGAAGGCCTGTGCTGGTGGCTGTGAGGTCAGGGAGTAACAGAGGGGACCCCTTGGGAAAGCTCTATTGGCATGGAAGCTTTTCCCCTAGGCTCTGCAGACTGGCTGAACATATGGGGTTTCTGTGGAGAGAGCATTTGGGAATTAGGGTTCTTGCTCCAGAAGCCCGGCTACAAATCACCAGGATACCCTGGCTCCAGAAGTTCCCAGGATTCCTTGGGTGTCCCCTCAAGGGACAAGGCTGGAGTTGAAGTCTGAACATCATTCCAACTGTCCCACTGTTGGCTCAGCTGTACAACTGTGTACCCTGCGTGTCCTCATCTCTGCGTCCTGTGCCACGTGTGCCCTCCTACTCAACCTTGCTCCCCAAGGCAGGGGCTGAGGCCTCGCAACCTGCCAATGGCCAAGTCCAGTTTTGTGGTTTCAGTCCTGAGGCTTCAAGCTGATCATGTTCCAGCCCCAGTCTGTTCCTGTCTGTGGCCATGGCTGTGTGGCTCCTGGGTATGCATGAACTAGTGTCTTGGGGGCTTCAAAGTGTCTTTTATTGGTCTGGGAGGCCACTGCTCCATTTCCTGGCCTGGCTGCTGCTGAACCTTGACTTGGCCTCCAGCCTTTTTCACTCTGTCCCCCAGTCTGGGCGTCTATCCTCTGCTCTTTGCTCTGCCTATGCCACCCTGCACGTTGTGCCTTCTCTGTCTGAGCCCTGTGTCATGAACATCTAATCCTCTCCTCTTCTCAGCCCCAGGGCTGAGTTAGGAGATGAGGGACCCCCCCCCAGACCCATATCCCCTCCTGACCCCTCTGGGGGAGCTATGCCAGAGGCTGGTGACTCTATCTCCTTCCTGTCTTTCTCTCTCCCTTTTCTGTGGTTCTTTCAGATGTGGTGACCAAGCCTGATTGCAACTGCCTGTACCCTAAAGCCACCCCTAGCAGTGACCTGACCTCTGTCTCCCCTCAGCAGCCCCTCACCCCCTCCATTGCCCCAATGGCTGGCTTGACCTGGGATGATTCTGAGGGGACAGAGGGCAGCTCCCTCTTGCCCAGTGAGCAGCCCCTTCGCACAGTGGACCCGGGCAGTGCCAAGCAGCGACCACCTAGGAGCACCTGCGAGAGCCTCAAGTCACCAGAGACCCCAGGCCTTGAGGACAGGCCCACTGGGGGTTTACCACAGCCTCGCCCCTCTGCTGGAGCCCCCATCCCTGGGGTGGAGGACATTCTTGATTCTGCACTGGCCACTAACTGGGTCCTAGAAGAGGCCTCTGGAGAGGCTAGTGAGGGCCCTGGACCCCAAGGGGCAGAGCTTTCCCCCTCCAGGCCAGGAGGGGGCAGTGTCCAGGCAGAGATGGCCCGACCCAGAGACCTCCTCTCAGCATCTTCTTCACTCCCTATGTCAACAGAGGACCAACAACCAATGGATGTAACTGGCACCCCCTTGCCTAAGGTGGACCCCATGAGACCCACTGGCCAAGCCCAGAGTCATGCCCCTGAGAAGACAGACCGCTCATCCATGCTGCCCAGAGACCACCAGGAACCAAGCTCTCCCTGGATCTCCTCACAGCACCCCCAAGGCTTCAGCAACCCCTCCACCCTCTCTGCTCAGACACGGCTTCCCAGAAGCCACTCCTGGGACATTGCACCGCCCCTTGGGGAGCTGGAAGGCAAGAGGAGCACCAGGGATCGGAGGAGCCCCGCAGAACTGGAAGGAGGACAAGCAAGTGAGGGGGCAGCTGGGCCCCTGGCCCATTTTAACTCCATTCCTTTGACTGACACAGGCTATAAGGAATCCTCCGACCCCCAGTCCCCTGAGTTTGTCTTCCACCTGTTGGTGCCCAGCATCATCCTGGTCTTGCTGGCTGTTGGTGGCCTCCTGTTCTACAGGTGGAGGCGGAGGGTAAGGAGGCCCTGGTGAGGAGAGAGGGCATCTCACAGGGGCAGGGCAGAGGCTGGGTGTGGGTGCAGGAATGGAGGGCACTCCGAGTTCTGCTTGGGTACTTCAGATGCTGAGAGATGGGACCTGAGGGAGCCAGAGGGTCAGAGTGGACACAGAGGGTTACTTCAGAAAGGTTCCAACCATGAAGTCAATGGGACCAAAGGGACCAAAGCAGAAGAGAATGGGAGAGAAGATTCTTGGGCTGACAGCAGGGTGACAACCAGGCAGGAGGGGGAAGAAGGAGCTCCATACTGTGCATGGGAGCTCTTTAGAGCCTGGGGCGTGAGGACCGTAGTGGGCAGGCTGCATAGGAGAGGAAGAAGAGGGGGGTCTGGGCAGTGGTGAGGCCTCAGGAATCTTCCCTGACCCTGTGAATAAACCCCACATTGAGGCATTGGCAGGGGGAATCTTACAACTCTCCCATTAATGTCTAGGGCACCCCTGTCTCCCCGCTTCCCCAGCTCCTCAATGAGCCTGCTCTTTTCTCTCCTCAGAGCCATCGAGAGCTTCAGATATTGGATTCTCCCATGAGGCAGCCAGAGGGCAGGTGAGAGTTGGGGTGGGGCTCTGGGAGGCACTGGAGGTCCTGGCTTTTGATTTGTTTCCACTCTAGATTGCAGGGAGGGGTGTCCTTCTCCCATTTGCTCTAAGGAAATGAAACTACAGCACAGGATGGGAGAGGAAGGGTCTCCCTTCCTAGATATCTGGGCCTTTACCTGATTTCTTCCAAGAGACAGGCACTTTGGGGTTTTCTAAATCTCTGAGGGTTGGAGCACATATGTGGAATTGGGGGTGAACTTAGCCGGTCCCTTCACTCCTCTGTTCCTGCTGAAGTCTTATGCTAGCCCCCTGTTCTTCCTGCAGCCCCCTGGCCCAGGATGAGGACACACAGATGGAATTGCCAGTATAGAGGGAATTCTAAGGTAAGATTCTGATTTTGATCTCTTTCCACCCTTAAAAAGAAGTACCCCCTTCTTCAGTCACCCTTACCTGCTACTGACACCATGATTCGCCTGAGGCCCACACACTTGACTCCCTGTCCTCGGTTCTGCTGCCTTCATCACTAAGTGGAGCCAACCCTCTCCCTTCCCAGCCTCAGGGCTCCCCTTGCCCCTCCATCTCCTCCACTCCACCTGAGGCCAGGTACTGCTACCTCTGCATTAGGCTTTCAAGTCATCTTCACTCCCAAAGCAACCCAAATCCTCTTCCTCTAATGTGGCTTTTATGAGGTCTTCACCCTCCTGGGGAATTTTCGGTAGCCCTGCATGGTCAGCCACCTCACACCTAACCTTCTCAGCTTGGCTTCCAAGCCCTTCCAGCAGCCACCCTCTGCACCTCTTGTTGACCACTTCCCAGCCGGAGCTCCTCCCCAGCCAAGGCCATTCCTACTCCTTGCTTTTAGAATCATGGCACCATAGAGCCTTAACCTTGGGAGGGCTCTCAGAGGTCATTTGTCCCAGTGTCCCACCCCCAAGAGGCCAACCCTCTCTGCATCCCCAGCAGGTAGTCAACCAGCTTTCTGTCACACACTCCCAGTTCTAGACAAGCTCCATGCCTAGCAAGTCTATGGTGTCTTCAAAGAACACAGGGAGAAGCCTTCCTTGTGTTGGGCAAAACTGCCCTCCCTGTCCTCTCCTCACTGGTCCTCCTCCTCTTCTCATAGAACCCTCAGATATTTAAAGTTAACCATCCACGTTCCCTTTAAGAATTCTCTATGCTAAGTGTGGCCAAGTCCCTCAAACATTCCTTATATGATATGGTTTTCAGACCCCTCACCATCCTGGACACTCGTTTGTCAATGTCCCTCTGAAAATGTCGCGCCCAGCCCTGGACACAGTACTCCAGATGTTGTCTGACCAGCTCAGAGTACAGTGGGACTGTTACCTTCCTTGATCTGGACAGTATTCTTCTATTCGTGCAGATTAAGATTGCATTAGTTTTTAACAACCGCATCATACTGTTGTCATATGTGGAGCTTGTGGTCTATTAAAAATCCCTAGTTCTGTTTTCCATGAACCTGTGTCCAACAGACCTGTTCCATCCCATGCTTGGACAGCTTAACTTTTTAAGTCAAAGCACAAGAGTTTATGCTCACCCTTGGTAAAACCACCTTGTTGCTTTCTCCCCATCCCCCAAACCTACTGAAAGTGTTTTAACCTTGATTCTGTCATCGGCGTAGCCCTCTCAGTTGTGTCCCCTGCACATTGATGAGTGCTTTCTGTTGTCCTTGCCCATGTTGTTGGTAAAGATGTGACCTGATTTACTTCCCCCTGAAACTGCACCCATAATCAGCCCATCAGGAGCGCTTCCCAGGTGTCTCTACACCCCTCTGGTTGCTCCTTTAATTCATATCCCTTCTGCTCTTTTGTACCTGGTTAATACTATATGAATTTGCACGTGTTTGGATGTTGTTTTTATACATTTTAAAATCTTATTTTACATGTATATGTACATTCTGCACAGCTCAGAAGATTGTAAGCCCCTTGAGGGCAGGGACTGTCTTCCACTTTTTTTTTTTTTTTTTTTTTGCATTTCCTTTTCCATGCCAGGTTCTAGTATAAAGAGGGCCCTATCATATTTGCCAAAATTTCAATAAATGTTGACTGGCCAGCTTCAGGGCTGACTCACCAATTTACCCTGGTCAGCTGTCTAACTGACCCACCTCTGACTAACCAATTAACCAGTTAACTAATCAATTCTGACAAACCAGCTAATTAAGTAACTCTGACTAACCAACCTACTACTGGTGACTGCCTTAGCTAGCTGGTTATTGATTGAGGAGCTTACTGGTTACTGACTGATTTGCTGATTGACTGGTTGGCTGGCTGACTAGTTGGGTGACCCACTCAATTTTCCCGTCACACCCCTTGCCAGACCCAAGCAAATGCCTTAGGGCATGTGTAGGATGACAGGTCTGGGCCCCTCCTTCAGAGATCAGAGATCTGGAATATGCCCCAAATCAGGAAAATTCATTTGTAAAGGGGCAGGAGGTAGCAGCATATCTGGAATCCTGGGGTCCCTCTTGTTAGCAGCATGGGCTGAGATAGGTAAATGGGTCAGGACTGTGAGTAGGACCCAGGCCCCTCAGGAATGGTAAGCAGAAGATGGAGGTCCAGGGGGATTTGTGGCTCCTTTTTGTACAGGTCACCCATTTCCCTGGGGTCTTGGCCCTCTGCCCTGACTCCTTTGTACTCCTGTTCCCCTTTCCCTGCTGCCTGCTCTCAGGCCTGTCCAAGCCTTCCTCTTCTTCCCTTCAAGATTCCACTCAGAGAAGGAATCCAGGACATGGAGACCCATGTGGCCCAGTGGGTCCAGCCCTAAGGTGGTCTCCATATCAGGCACCAAGAGCCCCTGGGAAATTGAGTACCAGTGCCCAACTGCTGCTCTCATGAGGGCAATGGAAGTGGGAAACAGAGGCACCTATAAGGGACACAGAGATGCCAAAGCTCAGATACCAGCATCTTAGTCCAGGGAACTAGGAGATGGAGCCCTGGGCTAAAGCATGCCCTTTTGGTCCTTCTTCTCTCCTAGACCCTAGGGCCTATGGCCTGGCTGTACCAGCATGGCTCATGTCCAATATAGTTCCCCCTTCTCTCTCCTCTAGAGCATGGGAATGGGCTGGGAGCCAGAGGCTGTAGGTTCCATCTTCCCTCCTTACCCATCATAGGCTTGGCCAGTAGGGCCATGGACATTAGGGAGGGAGGCACCACTCAGGGTCCAAAGTCAAACTGTTGGATGGAGTCCAGGGGATTTCTGCTCTGGGAACAAAGCGTTCTGAGGATGCTGGGCATGGGGACAAGGATGGGGGTGGGGGTGGGGAGAGAACAAGGCCCTGGCTCCCATGGATGATGCAGGAGGCAAGTCTCTAGGCCCATGCCGGAGGAGGCTGGGTTGCTCACGGGTTCACTTGCACAAGGGCAGGGTGGGAGTTTACTCTTCCTGGCATTGCTTGTAAATGCTTCCTGCCCAAGTTCTTCCTCTTCAGTTACCTTTGTATAAGTATCATCTGTGAGGACCCTCTCTGATGAATGTTGTAGAAGTAGAAGAAGAGTTCTTTGCTACAGTTAGGGGCATCCATGGTTCATTGAACCAAGGCCACTAAGACAGTCTTGCCTGAGAAGGGGTCTAAGGACACTCAAGAGCCTCCTCCCTGATCCCATAGGGCCCCTCTGCTTGAGCAATGACCCTCCCCAATCCTTGCCCAGACCCCAACCAGGCTCTGTACCTCCCCTGTGGTCCCTGGTTCCCCAGGAGGAGGTAGGAGGTGAGGCCAGTCTGGCCAGAGGCCTGGGCTGCTGCCAGGGAAAGCTGCCTTGTCCCTCTGCGGTGTCTGGGGTGGCTGGGAGGGTGAGGGAAGGGATGGGAGGAAGTCCTGCCCACAGGAATGTCACCCCTCCCCCAGCCACATCCTCAGCGACCCTCCCCTCACTCCCACCCGACTGACCAGCCTTCCCTTTTCTCCCCTACAGCGGGGCGCACATGACTATCTCTCCATGGGAGGAGACATCGTGGAGCGTCCACCACCACCCTCCCTAGCCATCCCCCTGGGAATGTGGCCTGCCTATCACCAGAGCTCCTGCCTGCCAGGACTGGACCAGAGCAGCCCAGCTGGGGTTCCTCTGCCTTGACCCTCAAGACCCTCAACTGACTGAGAGAGGGGCTGGAGGACGCCCCACACTGCCGCTATTTATTGTGGGCCCTGGAGGCTCCATGCGCTTAAGGAAGGCTGGCGAGCCCGTCTCAGGACCCTTTCCCTCAGGGGCTACACCCTCCTCTTACTCTTCTCCAAGCCAGCACCTGGGCCAGGGACCCAGCCACCTGTGGCATATGGGAGACCAGTGTGGCCACTGAGGAGTGGAAGAGCCCTGCACCCAAAGGACCCATCTAGTGCCAAGGGATCCTAACATCTACAGGTGTGGACCTGTCTCCAGAGAGAGAGGAGCCTGTGATTTGCAGGGCGGGACAGCGTGGCCTCATTTCCCGGAAAGGTGTGCAGCCTAGAAGCCGGGAAGAGGAGGCTTCTGGCTGTTTGCACTGACAGCTGGGGGGGTCTACACCCTCTACTTGCCTGAGTGCCCTCTGCCTGTTGCCAGGTGGCGAGGGGAGGCCAGCCCTGCCCTCAGGACCTGCCTGACCTGGCTCATGATGCCAAGAGGGGGACTGGGCTCTGGCCTCTGCTCCTCCTTCCCTCTAGCTCCTGCCAGAACGTCTCTGGGAAGCCATACAGAGGCTCCCGTCATGAAGGAAGCCATTGCACTGTGAATACAGAACCTGCCTGCTGAACAGCCTACCCCGTCCATCCCCACAAGTGAGCATCCATCCATCTGGACCTCTTCCCCTCCATCCTCTCCCCAGCTTCCTGCACTGAGCTGGTCTCACCTGTCGACTGAGGGAGTCCCTAAGCCCTGACCCTCTCCTGACCCAGCCTTCAACTTCCCGGGGTGGAGCGGGGTGGGAGAACTGCCTGGGCCACCAGCCAAAGCTGGTCTTTGGGCTGTGTTGTTGGCCCAGGTTTCTGCATCTTGCACTTTGACATTCCCAAGGGGGAAGTGACTAGTGGGAGGGAGAAAGGGAGGGGAGGCAGAGGCAGAGAGGCTCCGGGGAGAGCTCTGACTGAAAATGGGTCTTTAAACATGGGTATACCCCTGAGGTTGGGGAGCTCTCTGTACCCCAACCCCTCAGCCCAGTCTTCTTCCCCTGCTGTCAGCAGGTATGGGGTGCTAGGCTGTACTCCAGACCCACATGCATAGCTCCCAGCTCCCATCCCCCTCTGGCCCTTCTTTCTCCTGACCCCAGCGATACTCTCCAGCTCTCACCCCACCATCTTTAGCCAGGCAAGCCAGGGCTGGAGAGAGACCAGGAGGCCCAAGTATCTACTTCCGACTCCACCCTGAGGACCTCCGCTTCCTGGGCTAACCTCTGGCCATGGCTCTGAGACCTGGGCAGTGGGTGACAGGGCTGTCTATTGCCCCTTGATGCTGCTGTGTCCCTCCTTTCCTAACTCTCTGGGCCCTCCACTGGTCTGGCTGCTAGGCCCATGACCTTCCCTTCCTGCCAGAGAGAATGAGGGTCTGCAGCCCCTGCTACCCATCTCCTGATGCTGACAGCCGAAGGAAGGGCAGCAGAGAACTTTCTCATGGGGCTCATCCTTTTAGTCACAGACTCCATATTCCATGCTAGAAAATACATATTTAAAAATGGAAGGAAAAAACAAAAAACAAAAAAAGGCATTCCTCCCTTCCCCCTCCACCTTAGACATATAGTTTTTTCAAGGTCAAAAAAAAAAAAAAAACCCAACCCATTGCAGAAGCTCTTTGTGGGCACTTGGTTACACCGGAGCAGGAGGAACCCCAGAGCCACCTCTGGGTGTCCCCTCCCCCGGCTACCTGCACAGGAACCCCTACTTTCCTCTGAGAAAGCCCAGAGGGGACATTGGCTCACGAACTGTGAGATTGCGTTTTTATACTTGGAAGTGGTGAATTATTTTATATAAGGTCATTTAAATATCTATTTAAAAAATAGGAAGCTGCTTATATATTTAATAATAAAAGAAGTGCACAAGCTGCCATGTGTGAGTCATGGGAAAAGTTTTTGGGGTGTGGGTGGCAAAAGTAGGGGTGGGCGGGCAGCAGCTTTTTCTGAGGTACTTGAGGAAGGAGGGCTGTCTCCAAGTTTGTGTTGTTACTGAAACCTCCTGTACTATTGCTGTCCCAAACATTCATCTGCATATCTGTTTAATAGGAAAATGGGCAGAAAGCAGCCAAACCTCAGGCCTGGCCACGGCCCCTGTTCCAGCCCAGCCTGGGAAAATGGCTGGTGGGGCTCTGTCCAAGGGCCCCAGGGCCCTGCAGGAGGCTCCTTGACCATTGAACCCTGCTGTCCAGGGGATAAGGAACTGGCCAGGTCCTAGCAGCTGCTGAGGTGAATGAGTCTCTGGACTTTGGAAGTGGGTATGGCTAGCAGGGTTAGAAGCCTACCTTCTGTGTCTGTGTGAAGATCTTTCTAAAGGACTGATCTTCCTACAGGAAGTAGAGGGGAGGCCAAGGATGTGGCCTTCCAAGAAGGAAGGTGCGCTAGGTGGGCCAAGCAACTGAAGGCCCAGTATGGCTCAAACATATACCCGAGGCAAGGCTGAGACGAGAGGCCTTCCCATCTCTGAGAGTGTGGTGGACAAAATTGTAGTTCCCGGGTTCTTAACCTTGGCTTTCCAGAGACTCCCCTGGGTTGTTTCCAAAAATCCTAATACCCAAGCCCCTTCCCAGATCAACAAAATCAGGATCTCAAGGGTGAGCCTCGGGTACCAGGCATCAGAATTTTTAAAAGACATCTCAAGTGATTCAAAGGTAACCCAGGGTGAGAAGCAGCCAAAGCTATACTGTCAGATATGGTGGCTATTTAAGCTTAAATTTATTAAAATGAAATGAGTAAGCATTCAGTTCCTCAGCTGTACTAGCCACATTTCAAGGCTTGACAGTCACATGTGACTACCCTGTTGGACAGCACAAAATGCAACATTTGTATCATCACAGAAATTGATGGGACACCTAAGGGCTTGGGAGGCTGAGGCAGATGGCTTGCAAGTTCAAAGCCAGCCTCAGCAATTTAGCGAGGCCCTAGGCAACTTAGACTCTGTCTCTAAATAAAAAATTAAAAGGGCTGGGAATGTGGCTCAATGGTTGATCATCCCTGAGTTCAATCCCTGGTATAAATAAAGAGAAGAAAGAAATTGATGGGAGAGTGCTGCCCAAATAACTAAGTCTCCTGAGTCCCTAGACTTAGGGGATCTAGGTTATAGAACTAGGATTGGCACCAATCAAACATAGCCAAGAACTAAGTATTCAGGGTCTCTGTCACCCCTTTCTATGTGATTGCCTTCCCCACCCGGTCCCTTACCATTTTTCTTAAGCTAGCTCTTCCCTTTCCATCCAAAACTCCTCAGAAAAGACTTTGAAGAAACTTACTCACATTCAGTCCTTCAAAACCCAACTCAAGGGGCTGCGGTTGTAGCTCAGCAGTAGAGCATTTGCCTAGCATGTGTGAGGCACTGGGTTTGATCCTCAGTACCACATAAAAATAAATCAATGAAACAAAGGTATTGTGTCCATCTATAACTAAAAAATATAAATAAAAATATTTTTCCAAAAAGTCTCCTCTGAGAAGCCTCCCTAGCCTGACTCAGGCTCCTGTGATACGCCCAAGCTTAGCTGCTTCCTCCCCTATGCTCCCAAAGACTTGGGATCTGTTTATCTGTCCAACTGTTCCACCAAATCATGAGTGGACTCTACCAGAAACTTCCGTGTCTCTCCTCACAAGCCAGTGCCTGAGAGTAGCTGGCATACAGTAGGTGTGCCATAAACGTGGATCAAATGGTCAGTACTGAATACATGAATAAAGGCATGGCAGTGCAAATTCTGATCAGATTTAATTGGTGGCCTTCTGCAGGGGTCTTACTGGCATTATTCAATGGAATTAATACCTAGTAACTATAGTTCAATGAGCAGATGGAGGAAGTATTTTCAGCAGAGATGGCTCATTGGCTTCTGATGGAGACAGGGCTTAACAGGTTATAACCCTGCTTGAGTTACAGTGCTGTGGTGAATGGAAAGCCTTTCAGCAAGGATTAGGGGAAAATAAGTAAACAAACAAAAATATAAAACAAAAGCCATGTCCCTTGCCTGCCTTCCCAGAAGGCCCAGAAAGGCCAGAGACTGGTAGCAGGCCTTTCCCTGGGTTTGACCTGCTACGGGGGCTGCTTGGGAAGCCTGGTACTTACAGAGCACTCATCACATTGCATTCAGAACAAGAGAACTCGGGTCCTTGGCTTGGCTGTCTTATTGCCCATTTGTACAACCTTGGGTAAGCATTTAACCTCCCTGAGCCTCAGGTTTCTCAATGTAGAACTACTTTAAGAGTTCAAACCAGGCATACCAGCATGGAGGTTCAAAGTGACAAACCACAAAAAAAGTAACTTTTGGACTCCAAAGGGCTGTTCCTGAACAGCCTTTGTCAGCTGGTCCTACAGCACCAGGCCAGACAGCTCCCTCTAGGCAAGCACTGTGGAACCAGATGCTGCCAGGGCCTGGCCCCTCTCTGACGAAGATAGCAGAGCTAGGTGCTGTGGCGGGAATGAAGACTATGATACCATGTGGCTAAGGGTTTCTGACTGGAGGGAGGGACCCGTAGGAAGCTGGAGGGGAGAGGCCCTGGGTTGCGGTGGGTGCTGGTTAGCAGCAGGGTCAGGAACTCTGGTTTGGAGTATATAAGCAGAAGGGCCCAGCCAAACCTCTAAACCCCTATCCGGCCAGAGGCAGGAAAATGAATCAGAGGCGACCAGGAAGAAGCCTGAGGTTAACCTCGTGCAGACTGTGGGCCATGGTGAGGAAGGGGTCGACGGGGGCACTGGAGTCTGGGCGAGTTTGGTGGGTGTTCCAGGACCCATGAACAAGGAGCTAAATTCATTTGTCTGAGGAGGGGGGGTGAACAGTGCCTAAGCTGCCCTGGGAAGTTCCCCTCCCATGCCCCACAGAGGGCCCCTCTGCCAGAGCAGCACTTTTGTCCCCTGGTTTTTCTCTTTAGTTTCTCAGAGTGAATGACCAGGGAGGGAATGACCAGGCTCTGCTGCCCTGGATGCTGGCACTGCTGAGGGAGCAGGGTGGCCCTGCCAGCCTGGAAATCCCCCTGGCAAAATGGCTGAATGCAGAGGCTTGCTGTCTCCCCCTGCAGAGGCAAGAGCCACTGTGTCTGGGTCTCTAGTCTAGGACCACAGGAAAGCCCACAGTCTGACCCCATCACCCCATCTATAGTCAGCTCCACACTGACTCAGCTCCATGGCAGGGTGACTTGGAGCGGTGGTGGGTGACAGACACTGCAGTATCTTGAGCTCCACAGAGACAATGCCCAGGCAAGCAAGGGCCTGATGGGCACTGGGTGACTCTGTGCCTCCCTGAGGAAAAACAACTGAACATGGCAAAGAGATTCTAGGCAGCAGAGGGCAAAAATGTCACCACGTGCATTCTTTGTGCAGACTTGCTGGGAGGAGCCCAAGAAGCAGCACAGGATGTTTCGTCAGCTTCCCAGAGTTTCCTAAGCAGCACTCAGGAGGTGGATGACCATGTCTGCTAAACAGAAGGGAGCATTCGAAGACATGATAAAAGCAGCCAAGGCCCATCATGGAAGAGAAATGGAAACCTATATCCCTCCTACGGGGGAAACAAAAAGGAAGCTCAGGAATCCTGTGCACCCACGAAGCCTCCCTTTGGCTTTCTTCTTCTGTTCTGAACAAGAACATCCAGTCTACCTATCAGCGATGCTGCAAAGAAACTGGCAGAGATGTGGCACAGCACTGCCGCAGATGACAAGCAGCCTCATGGAAAGAGGGCTGCTGAGCTGAAGGAAAGATGTGAAAAGGACATTGCTGCCCGCTGAGCTTAGAGAAAGCCGGACACAGCAAAGAAGGGAGTCATCACGGCTGAAAAGGGGCAAGAAAAAGAAGGAAGAAGAGGAAGATGATCAGATGACAACAAATAAGTTAGTTCTAGTGCATTCTTTTCCTTGTCTATAAAGCATTTAACCCCCCGTCAACTTCCCCAAAAATTGAGATGATGGGATGTGTAAGATTTCTATTTTAAACTGTGCAGTGAAATTAACACACGAATGAATGTGTCTTTAGAAAGCCCTACCAAGTGGTATTTTCAATTAGCAATTAACTAACCTTGCCTGGTAAAGTGTGGGGGTTATTAACTGGCATGGAGATTTAAAGCAGGTTCTTGTCACAGCATTATATATTATATATAGGATGGTAGTTTTTCATCTTCATTGTCTCTGGTATAGCTTATACAAAGTAATTGTTGTTCTGTTAACTGAATACCACTCTGCAATTGCAAAAAAAAAAAAAAATCACCTGTTTTGTTGATATTCTGAATATCTCTAAGTAAATGCAGTTTTTTTTTTAATTGAAGACAAAAAGAAGAGGTTTGGGGTTGAGGTGATAGAGGAAGCTGGGACAGGGGGGTTGCCAGGTGAATTCTTAGTAGAGAGCTGGGTGACAGCCCTACATTGGATTTTTTTTTTTACATTGGATTTTTTTTTTAACTTTTGTGTAGTTGTAGATGGACAGCATGCATTTATTTTATTTGTGTATTTTTTTTATGTGGTGCTGAGGATTGAACCCAGTGCCTCCCATGTGCAAGGCAAGTGCTCTGCCACTGAGCTACAGTCCCAGCCCCTTACATTGGATTTTTTTTTTTTTTAATTTTTTATTGTTGGCTGTTCAAAACATTACATAGTTCTTGATATATCATATTTCACAATTTGATTCAAGTGGGTTATGAGCTCCCATTTTTACCCCATATACAGATTGCAGAATCACATCAGTTACACATCCATTGATTTACATATTGCCATACTAGTGTCTGTTCTATTCTGCTGCCTTTGAAAGGCAGCAGATTACATTGGATTTTAACTGCTCTGATCAACACGTCCTGCCCAAGACCCCTCTGTTTCATAGTCCTTTGGTGTGTGTGCACCTAGTGAGGTCTGTGAAGGCAGAAGCCTCCTCCTCAATCATTCATTTCCCCATTTATTGATAGACACTAAGGACAAATTGATAATTAAAAGTCAGTGGAAATGGGAAAGGTGGCACACACCTATCATCCCGGCAACTCAGGAAGGTGAGGCAGGAGGAATACAAGTTGGAAGCCAGCCTCAGCAACTTAGTGAGGCCCTGTGTCAAATCTTTAAAAAAAAATTTTTTTTAAAGGGCTGGGGATATAGCTCAGTGGCAAAGCACTCCTAGAGTCAATCTCTGTACAAAACAACAATGAAAACGAGTCAGTGGAAGATACAGGTAGTCAGGCAACCTCACAAATAAGTATCTAGTCATAGAATAATAACATGCAGGTGCTATGAGAGCTCATAACGGGGCCTGAGCCAGGGATGTAGGGTGGTGCAGGCCTTCAGGAGGATTAAGATAGAGGAATCCATAGAAAGTTTACAGGCAGCAAGAAATTGACAGTTCTTCCTCTTTTTTCAAGACTGTCAACAAGATGGAATGGAAAAGAACTGATTAATTACCTGTCTTGTTTGAGGTACTCTACAAAAATGCAATTTCATTCCATCCTACTACCAGTCCTGCAAGCTCTGTGCTAATATCCTCTTTGACAGATATAGATACTAAGGCTTAGATAAATTTAATAAGTCAGCCAGTTCACAGCATCTGGTAAGAGGTAAAGTCTGGATTCGAACCCAGGTCTGCCTGTATTCCAATTCCACACTCTTGTCACAACATCACACTCTAGTGGGCATTTAATAAGTGCTTCTTGCACAAATGGACAGCTTGGGCAAGCCTGCTGGGCTTGGAGGATACTCAGACTTAGCACTGTCATTTTTTACCCCTCGGAAGGGTTGCGTAACCTGGAGTGGCAGGAGGTGCCTTTGATAGACACCTGCTTTCTTGGCCCTCCTATTAACCCTAAATTCATTATTAAAGGAAGAGGGGCATTGCTGACTGGTGTGCCCACTGCCTAGGTCTCTGGGAAAACTCTCTTAACCATCAGCCCCTCCCTCTTGGTTCCTTTGGCTTGGATCCTTTGCGACCTGTGTCTTTTCTTTCTACCCATTATTGGGTGTGACTGAAGCCCGTGGGTAATTCTAGTCCAGGAAATATCTGGGCACTCACCACTCCAGCTGGCAGCTGACTATAGCATCATTCTTATTTTGCCCGATCATAATCTTTTTGGATAAAAAGGATAGAAATTTGCTCCCCTCACTCAGTCAGATCTCTAAGGGAGGTTGTCCAGGCCTCCCCTGGAAATGCATGTGCAAAGATGAACAAGAATAATTGAATGTGACATCCGCAGGCTCAATATGCTGTGGTCATTCTGAGGGACAGGTTGAAGGCTGGAGGCTGGAAGACCCTGTGGATAGGTGCAGAGCCCTGCCTTTGCCTGAGCCTCAATGAGCTATCATTACCAGAGTGCACCATGGGTGCTGAATCAGTGCTGGTTTTCCTGAAATGAGTTCCACACCTACACGTAGGAAGTCCTCTTTTACTGTCTACTCTCCCAAAGAAGAGCTTCCGATTTAAAAGTAATTCTGTTCAAGGCCTGTGCTGTGTTCTGAGTATTTTTAAATACTAGCAACAAGAAAAAAAACATAGGGATGGAGTAGAAACCTGATTTCCTGAGTCACTGCACTATATTATTTTAACTGTCTATTTTTCAACAACAATAAAAATCACAAGTCATGTAAAGATGTAAGAAAGTATGCCCCAAACACAGGAACCAAAGCAATCAATAGAAAATGTCCCCGAGGAAGCCCAGACATTGCATTTACTAGACCAAGAGATTTAATGTGTTCAAAGACTAAAGGAAAACCTTTCTAAAGAACTAAAGGAAAATATGAGCATCTCATTAAATAGAGATGCCAGTAAAAAGAGCCAAATCAAAACTATGGAATTGAAAAGTACAAGAACTAAAACAAGATTTTTTTTTGTACCAGGGATTGAATTTAGGGGTCCTTGACCACTGAATCACATTCCCAGCCCTATTTTGTATTTTATTTAGAGACAGGGTCTCACTGAATTGCTTAGCACCTTGCCATTGCTGAGGCTGGCTTTGAACTCACAATTATCCTGTCTCAGCCTCCAGAGCCCCATGCGCCACCACCATGCCTGACTACAACAAGAATTTTACCAGAGGGACTCAACAGAAGATTTGAACAACTGTCAGAAAGAATAGGGAACGTGAAGGCAAGTTAATTGAGAATATTCAGTCTAGGAACAGAAATAATGATGAATGAAGAACAATGAAAGAGCCACAGAGACCTTTGTTGCCTTGATCAAGTATATCAACATATGCATAATGGGAGTTCAAAAAGGGGAAGAGAGAAAGAACTAAAAAGAGTATTAGAAGAAATAAAGTTTGAAATTTTCCGATTTGATGGAGGATGTTAATCTACGCAACTAAGGAGCTCAATGTACTCCAAGTAGAATAAGCTTAAAAAGATCTAGAAACATCATAATCAAAAAACAAAGAAAGCAGCAAGAGAGAATAAAGAAAGCAGCAAGATTCTTTGTATTATTTAATACAAAGAATCCTCAATAAGATTAACCATTTATGTTCCATAAGAAACCATACAGGCTAGAAGACAATGAGACAGCATATTCAAAGTGCTGAAAGAATTCTATATCCAGCAAAACTAGCCTTCAAAAAAGAAGAGGAATTAAGTCTCAGATAATTAAAATTGACAGTATCACAAAGCAGATACAATCTATAAGAAATACAAGAGGATCATGCAGGCTGAAATGAAAATATACTAAATAATAACTTGAATCCACATGGAAAAAATAAAGAGCCAGCAAAGGTAACTACACAGGTAAGTATAAAAGACAGTATAAGAATATATTTTCCCTATTGATTTAGAAATAAAATTCATAAAATAATAATAATAAATCTATGTTAAAGAGGAAAAGGAGTAATATGCAATTTGAAATAACATCTTAAGGGAGGGGGAGGAGAGCTGGGAACTCAGCACAGTTGTAGAGCATCTTCTTATCATAGGTGAGGCCCTGGGTTCATTCCCAGCACCATGGAAAAGAAAAAGAAAAGAGGGGGAGGAACAGAATTATGTGAGAGCAAAATTTTTTTGTATTATCAAAATTAATTCGGTATTAATTTGAAATGGATTGTTATAAATTAAGATGCTAAAGATACTCTCCATGGAAACCACTAGAAAAACTCAAAAATATGTAATAAAAGAAGCAGCAAGGAAATTAAAATGGTACACCAGAGGGCTGGGGTTGTAGCTCAGTGGTAGAGCGCTTGCCTAGCATGTGTAAGGCACTGAGTTCAATCCTCGGCACCACATAAAAATAAATAAATAAGAATAAAAGCATTGTGTCCATCTACATCTAAAAAAAAGTTTAAAAAAATGGTACACCAGAGTATTTTTTTCTATGAAAGCCTCACTTTTCACCAGTCAGTGAAAAACGGGGACCTTAACTTCCTAAGGAGGGGAGAGCTATGTCCTCCTTGTCCTTCATCCCATGTTCTTTACCCTAAGATAAAATGTCCAATGTGCCTTATTTTCTCAGATAGCAATCATGCTTTTCCCCACAACAACCCCATGAGATAGGCTTTATAATATCAGTGTTAGAAGTAAGAATTCTGAGACTCAGACAGGTTAGGTAAGCAGCCCAAGATACACAGCCACTAAGTGTCAGAACTGGGTCTAACAGGAGGTCTGTCTTATTTAGGCTCTTTCCTCTATAGCTCAGCTCAGCACTTAGCCACCAGAGAAGGTGGTTTCCTTTTCTTTTGTTCCTTTTTCTAACTTTTAATTATGGAAAATATCAAACATATCAAAACAAAGATATACTAAAATGAACCCCCATGTATCCATCACTCACTTTAAACAATGATGGTCAATCTCGACTCATCCATATCCCCACAAGCTAGTCCTGATCCCCCCCCCTTATTTTGGGGAAAGTCTTAAATATACCCTTTCAAATGAAAAAAAATTTAGCATGTGAATTTAAAAGATAGATTTATTTTTTAAAACATAGCTGTGATACTCTGATCACTTCTGAAAAAAATAAAATTCCTTAATGTCTTCTAACATCTAAGTTATTGTTTTGATTTCTCTAATCATCTTGAATTTTTTAGAGTTTGGGCATGGACCCAAATATTGCACTTGTATCTTTGATGCTCTTTCATCCCTTTTTTGGGGGGCGGGGGGCGAGGTGGATACCAGGGATTAAACTCAGGGGCACTCGACCACTGAGCCACATTCCCAGCCCTATTTTGTATTTTATTTAGAGACAGGGTCTCACTGAGTTGCTTAGTGCAAAGTTGCTGAGGCTAGCGTTGAACTCATGATACTCCTGCCTCAGCCTCCCAAGCCGCTGGGATTACAGGCCTGGCTTCTTTCATCTCTTAAACCTCTTGTCACCCATAGTATTTATTTGTCCACAGCAGCTTTATTGCTGAAAAACGGCTCATTTGCCCTGTAGAATGTCCAAGTTTCTGATTTTGCCTCCTGCTACCTCATAGAGTCACTAACAAGTTCTTGTGTCATCTATGATCAATCTAATACATGTTAAGTCTGTAAATCTAATTGGACATTAGATTTACAGACTTAACATGTATTTTTTTACAGACTCTCATGTATTTCTTATTTATTTATTTATTAGTTATTGGCAGACACAACATCTTTGTTTGTATGTGGTGCTGAGGATCAAACCCGGGCCGCACGCATGCCAGGCGAGCGCGCTACTGCTTGAGCCACATCCCCAGTCCCAGACTCTCATGTATTTCTATCTTTAAAATTCAGAGAAAAACTTTAATGTCCAAAATTGAGAGACTAGTTACATGACAATGGGTCATCATTACAGTGGAATTTTACAGTCATTTCTGATCAGAGTATTCAAGAATATTGAGTGATATGAGAAAACGTGTCTCTATCATCAAGGAGAACGTAGGAATCAAAAATACATACAGAGTACTACATACATGCACATAAAAATAATTAGTAGGAACTACTAATTATAAGGAAAAACAATTGTGTTAGTAGAGACAATTAACTGTTAGAATTGTGGGTGGTTTTTTTCCTTTATTCTTTCTACATTGTCCAATTTTTAATAATACATTTATATTACTTTTATAGTCAGCAAAAATATTTTGCAAAACTTTTAGTTCTGTAATACAAAGTTGTGATTTTTCTGAAGTTATCCACAGGACCACAATGTTACCGTGAGACAATATTTAAACATACCAAGCAGTGTAACCATAGAATAAATTTCTAATCAGTTGCTGATTGGTCATTGGTTGTTCCATTGTCTCTAAAGGGTCATTTTGGTCACAAAACAAATCAAAAAAACAGTCTGCCTGTTACAGGGACCTAGAAGGAATGGAGATAGTTCATTAGAAATACCAGGAGAGCAGACCCTGTGGCTCAGTGGCCTGGTCCAAGGGCATGAGTCTTCAGAAGAAGATGAGTCTTCAAAAGGGCATGATCTTCAATCTTGCTGTCCTGGAGATCACAGGTACCTCCATGAGGGCTAGCCCAGAGCAGCAGCCCCAGGGAGCATGCTGGAGAGTCTCTCCACCAGGACAGCAAGGCCAAGCTGCAGATTTGACATGGGTAGAAGGAGAAATAAGATTTCCACCTTTTTTTTTTCTTTCTGTCTTGGTTACCATAGATCAATGCCCTGAACACACAAGGCTTCAGATATTGATCTATAAGAAAAGATGAGACTTTAGGATCTCTGAGGTCCCTTTCTTCTGACACTCTCATCTTTTCTGGGATTGGTCTCCTCCAAAGTCCAAAGACTACTTGAACTATACCAAGGAGAGGCATTTTTTGCTTCCTCACTCCTAAGTAATATTTTAAACATATGTCCCCACTTATACACCATCTGATTGCCGCAACAGTGTCACATACGCAAATTCCACTCACACAGGCCAACCCACAGGGAGACCACAAATCACTAGGGCAACCCTTCAATCAACCAGTCTCTCCCACGGCATCTTGTTTTCCTTTAAGTGGACGGTTTATTTGTAAAACTTTTATTTTTCTGTTTACAAAGTTAGCACAAACTGATTATAGGTATATAGGAAAACACAGAAAGATATAAATAAAAAGATTAAAATTAATCCCACCATTCAGAGATTAAAACCTGTCTGTTGTCTACCCTTGCAAGACTTCGATAGTATGTTTATATGTCTGCATGTTACTATCATAATGTATATACAGTGTTATGCCAATTTTTTACTTAGTATCATAATTCTAAATATTCTCATTACATTAACATTTCTATAAATATCTTTCTTTATTCTTTAAATTTCTATGTTTTTCTGAGCTAATTAACTAATCCACAACCATATATTGAGCTTCTATTATAAAGCATTCAAAGGCAGGTGACCAGGACAACATTTGTATCCACAAGAGAATGAAAGACAACATGTACAAAGCTTTCAGACACCACTGGGCAGGAAAGAAACCATGTGTCTGAGTGGAAGAGAAATGATGGACAATTTTGAGGACCACAATTCCTGAGCCAAAAATTGGGCCAAAGATCTAACCAAAGTGATGTTGCCTAAGTGGGCTTCAGTTTCCTCATCTGTAAATAGGGGTGAATGGCACCAGGCAAGTGTTTGCTGTTTTTATTATTTGGGGAACATAGTATTTCAGAAGTTGTTGCTTGGCTGTCAAAATATTTGCATTTCTAGTACATTCTAATGTGGGGATTGTGGGGCAAAATATTTGAAATCTGAACTGTCCTCAGAGATGCAGAAATAAATGAATACCCCTATCTAGAGGAAAAGGGAAACTGGAAAGGAGGGAGAGAAAGAGAAAGAGAGAAAGACTTTCCAGCTAATGATCAGGGAAAACTACACAGAAGAGAGATCTGAAGCAGACTTCAGAATCTTCCTTAGAGTCGTAACTCTTTATTTCGCAGTTCAAACACTGAGGTAGAGGAATTCATCTGACACCTCCCCACCCCCACCAGACCACACTGGGTGCACAGCGCTGCCCTGCACCCAGCACAGAGGCAACACCAAGAAGGTACTCAGTTGACCTCTGTGGACTTGAAAGAGAAGACAGATGCAACTTCCAAACCAATTACTTCCCTCTATTTTTTAACCAGGAACCAAACTCTGAACTGAGCCTTTTGTTCCAGAGCAAACATTCTCCACCAACTTTTCAGCACAATGTAATTTGATCTGGCAATATCAGCAGAGGTCCAAATAGAACATACTTTAAGCAGCATTTGGCTTTTGGCTCACAAGGATAGACCATCTCTCTCAGAGACTATTCTCTTCATTCTTTGCATGGTATGACAATGAGCAATCTTTTCATTAAAAAATTTTTTTTTAACTTGAGCAGCATTTTTTAAAGATGACCAAAAAAAAAAAAAAAAAAAAAACCCTACGGACACTAGGGAAGTCCAGCCCTAACTTCAGCTGGAGAAAGGAGCATGGATTGGAGTCCCACAACCTGGTTTCCCCTTGGTGCACCTTAATGAGGAGCTGGGGAGCCGCTCTCAGATGGAGGCTGCAGAGAAACCAAGGAAAAAATCCAAAGATTAAGAAGGTTTAAGGAAAGGCTGGGTTCAGCTCTACAAAGGTGTCAACTTCCACACCACTGTCATTCCCCACACTCCAGAGGCTCAAGGTCACCTGTTGAGGGCCACAGCCAAGTCGGGATGACGCATGGCATTTTTGCCAGAAGTAGTGGTTGAGAGGTGACGCCAGCGAGTTCTCGCAGAGTTCCCGTTGAGTTCCAGTTGAGCTCTCACGGGGATTCCCGGAGAGTTCCCATTGGTTGGGGAAGTGCCGGAGGAGGGATATTTCCGGTTGGTGGTTCCTGGACGAGCCGTGTGGCGTTTGGGAGAATTCCCGGGGAGCGTGTGTGGAGTGTGCTGGTGGAGTTCAGAAATAAAGTTTGTTCCTGCTTCAGTGGCTCGTGATTTGTGCCCAGCCAGACTGCGGCAGTCACCAACAAAGGACGCAGGTAACCCCTTCACCATCAGGGCCAAATCTACCATTCAGCCTAATCTCCAGTCACTGTGTCAAGGGCTTGTAATGTTCGTCCTCTGTGCCCTTCCGAAGGCTCTCTCTCCACTTGAGATATCTAATCCCTGTCTCACTGCAACTTCCTAAACTGTCACTCTGGAAAGGTTCCCAATCCCCCTGATTAAAAATTGATCTCTTCTATCATTCCACCTGAATCTCTTGATGCCATTTATATGTTTCTCAAATGCCCTGAAGTTATTAAGGTATTCATCTTATTTTTCATGTGCCTCATTATAATAATGCCTTTTAATCCTATAATACAGCTTTACAGATAACTAAGCAATTTTGCACGTTTTATTACTTAGTCCTCACAACATCTGTACATTTTTTGCAATTTACATGGAAGGACCTGAACCCAAAGCATTTATACAACCAGGGGATGACAGCCTGGGACTTTTTTTTGCCAAATCTCCCTTGCTTTACCATCAGCTCCCTGAGGACAGGAACTCTGTCTTAATCATTATCCTAGCCATCAAACCTGACACAGGACCTGGTTCAGAACACATGTTTAATGAATGCTTTTTCAGTGAGAGAATGTGTATGACCTTGGACAATCCCTTCACCTCAGAGGGCTAGGTAAGATTTCCTTGACAGTCCTTCCCATCTACTTTCATTGAAAGAGTTAATGGCATCACATCTCTGAATTCCCTTCTGATGTATGCATGCCCTGGGCATCCATAGGACATCTTGCCAGTTGTCAGGGTATCCATTCCATTCTATGTCCTTTATATACTCATGTATTAGTTTCCTGTGCTGCTGTGACAAATCACCAAAAACTTAGTGGCTCAAAACACCTTGGATGTATTCTTTTACTAATTTGGAGATAAGAAATCTGAAATCAATTCCACTGGGCAGATGCCAAGGTGTAGACAGGGCTCCTTCCTCCTACAGGCTCTGAGGGGAGAATCTGTTTTCTCACCTTTTTAGCTTCTAGAGGCCTCCTGCATTCTTTGGAGTGTGGCCCCTTCCTCCATCTTCAAAGACATTATTCCAGTCACTGCTTCTATTGTCACATCACCTTCTCTTCTGTGGTCAACTTTCCCTCTGCCTCCTTCCTATAAAAACTCCTGGGATTCCATTTAGGGCCCTCCTACATAGGATAGCATTCAGAGGTTCCCAGGATTAGGATCTGGGCATCTTTGGGAAGCATTATTCAGTCTACTTCAGTGATGGTTGCACCCATAGTTTCTTTTATTTATACATTTGTCCTGTATCTCCAGTACCCTGTGAGCAATATGAGGCCAAGGCCATACACTATTTCTCTCTCTATTCCCATCTCCAAACGTGGCTCCACACATAAAGTAAGTGCTTACTAAATAATTATGTGATTAAACAATCCCGAATCAATGGATTCCTATTGCTTCTGCCTTAAGGATCATCTCAGCACAACATTCCAAAGAAATCTGAATCTCACTTCAAAAAACAGCCTTAAAATAAATGTTAGTCTGTAGTGAAATTCTCTCAGGGACATAGAGGAGGAGGTTACACAGTACATTACCCAGCAAAGCTTCCAAAAAAATGCCTTGGAGACACTTCTCCTGCTCCTCCAGTCCCTTCACTCAATTTCTCCACTTGCCCACCCACCACCTTGACAGCCAAATTCATAATTGTTCCCAGAAAAAATGCAAGAGCATCGGGACTTAATTTTTGACACCACCCATCCTCAGCCAATGGGCTAGCTATTACCAAGAAGGAAAAAAGCGCTAGCCATTTCCTAAATTTTGGGGCTTGTTCCTAGACCTGCCTCCCACACGGTGGGCTCTGCGAGGCACCCAGGGTCTAATGCCCAGTGGTTCCATGACTCCATTTGGGACCAGCCCTGCCTCAGAAGAAGCAATTCAAGGGGAAACTGCCTCCAGCCAAGGCCCCCAAGGCTGACTGTGAGGCAGCCTCTGGCAAGAAGAGACACCAGCCTGGCAGCCCATCTGAGACTGGGAGAAGCTCAGGACATCCAACCTCCTAGCAGCCCAGCATCTCCAGTGTGAATGGCTCAAAGGTCTCCTCTCCCTCCTCCCAAAGTAAGAGTCCTAGTAAAATCTCAGTAACCCTTGGCAACAAATTCCTGATGCTCTGACTAGATCCAGCCCTATCTCAACTCCAAACTGTGCTCCCAGGCATCTTGTCACACAGGCAATACATCCTGAGAGTATAATTATGATGACCTAACAGTGGGCAAGAGTTTCAGCATAGCTTTCTGCTTTGTTACATCCTCACAGCAAATCTGCAAGGCAGATACTATTGTTATCCCACATTTCCCAGGGGGAAACTGAGTCTGAGCAAGCCTAACTGATTTATCCAAGGTCACGCAGCTAATAAGTGGTAGAGTCAGAATTCAAATTCAGGTAGTCTGGCATGCAGGAGGGCAAAACATCTCACTTCCTGTTCACCTGGAGGATGAGTTGAATTAATAAATTGCAGCATCACTCCGTCTTCCCAGGTGTTTTAATTAAGCCTTTCAGACACTCTGCGTCATTTGCAAAGGGTCTGGGTCCACACAGAGTCCCTCCACATTGGATCCATCTCCAACGTGTGCCACCTCTGTGGCCTGAGGGCACTTTCCTGGCCCAGAGCTCCTTAATTCTTCAGTTTCCAGGAGCATGGGGGGTGGGGCTCTGAGGTGGTTTATTGCTTCCTCCTCAGGGGATACCCAGTCTCTGATGAGGCTAGACTCAGCCTCCAATCCTTTCAGACCAGCATGGCCGACTCACCTCCTTCCCTTCCCTTCCTGCAGGTCAAGGGAATCTGTGAGGCTAAATTTAATCCTTATTTCAAGCTTCAAGCCTCACCAGGGAGTTTCTGAGACTTTCAGTCTGGTGAGTGGCATGACCCTGTATAAGGTGGTTTTTCATCTTGTACAATAAGTTCCAGACAGTACATTGTCCCAGAGATTAGAATGCTCATCCCAGGGGTGGCCCCTCTTGGCTTTGTTACAGAGAGATCACATTTCAAATCCAACATCTCCGATGGTAGCTTGGCTGTGTTGACATTTACATTCTCCCATGTTAAGAAAGTCCCCACATTGTCATTTTTAATGTTCCAACATGTTATTGAAAGAAAGTTTGCTTGGAAATTCCTCTCTTATTTGGCACTTGGATCATTCCCAATTTCTCATTTTTCTGCCCATTCTAAAACAGACTGATTATTTATTTAATTTTTTGGATGATGATTTACTTCCTTGTAGATAAGTGTCCTAAAGTGGAATAAATAGTCCAGAAGATAGGAACAGTCTTATAGCTTTTGATACATATCTTTTTATTGTTTTGTTTAAGAAATTACCAAGACTTTATTATCATCAGAAACATCAAAAGAGTTCCTGTTTTCTCACAGTTCTGTTAACATTAAGTTTATTGTTTTTATTTGCTTTTGACTAGTTTAATAGTTTTAGATGATACCTTAAAGTTGTTTTTATATATTTCTCTTTATTATTTTCAGTACAATGTTTGTTCTTTTTTTTTTTCTTTTCTTTTTTTAATTTGGGCATAAAGTTTTCCCCTCCTGTGGTAACTTACAGAACAGAGTCCAGACCAAACTACATATTTGTATCAAATCTTTTCTATTTTGGAATAAGCTTCTAATAATTATATTTTTGCATGTCTTTTATTTCTACAGCTTTGTTTTACATGAACTGTAAATTCCATAATAATCTCTTTATATTTTTCTATCTTCTCCTTAATGTTGTTCATTTCTTAGTCCGACATTTATGACCCCTTCAGATCTGAGTTGGCCATGTTATTATTTTCCATTTTAAAAAATATTAACATACTCTTTATTACAATCTATCTGAAACGTATTATTAAACATAATGTGATGTGTTACTCTAAGGTATTAACTTTCTTTCAATTTCCTATTGCTCAGACGATAATTAGCAAACAGGGAAATCTTCTTGCATTGCTGTGTTACTTCTGCCTTATTGTGAATTAAGTTTATAAAATAGGGAAGCAGCTGTGCTACAAGAATTGCTGTCCTGTTTCATTCATTTATTCAACAAATATGCATTAAGCACCTACTATGTGCCAGACACTCATCTAGGTCCCAAGGATAAAGTCTAAACAAAACAAACATCCCACCCTCATTTTGGGAATGGTGAGAAGATAAATTTAAAATAGGTAGTAGGTAGATAAATAACCATAAGATAAGAAAGAGGATGAGGAGCCCAACATGGAAGTGAAAAGTGGAACTTTTCAACTGGAGCTTAGAAAAACCTCACTGAGCAAAGAAGGAGGGAAGGGAATAAGCATATACATATCTTTGGGAAGAGGGCAGAGAGAATGGTAAGTGCACAGCAATGTCAGGTTCCAGGAGCAGGAAGGCACCTAAAGTGTTCAAGGAACAGGGAAAGGTCATGGTACCCATAGCAGAGTGAGAGATGAAAGAGAAAAAGCAGTCAGAGAAGGGAGGGAGTAGATCTTCTAGGGCCAAGTCAAACATTGTATTTTAGTGTTTACTCAGAGGGGGACAGGAAGACTTTGAATGGTTTTGTACAAAAGAAAGGCAGGGTCTGGTTTAACAGCTTGCCAGAGCCACTCTGGCTATGGCACTGAGAAGACTATAAGAGAGCAACGGTGGAGGAAGGCAGATGTATCAGGAGGATCCTGACTGTAGGATGGGCAAGAGGTAATGGTGTCCTAGGCCAGGGTGGTGGAGGTGATATTGTGAGAATGGATAGATTTTAGATCTATTTTTGACCTCTCAGATATGGATAGTAAAACAAAGAAAATTCAGGATGACTCCATAAATTTTGGCCAAGTTATTGGAGGGGTTGTTGTATTAGTCAGCTCTCTATCACTGTAATGAAATACCTGAGGCAGCTTGACTTTATAAACAGGTCTATTTAGCTCACAGTTCTAGAGATTCAAGGGCATGGAGCCTGCATCAGCTCAGTTCTGTTGAGGGTCCTCTCAGCTGCATCACATCATGGTGGGTGGCAACAGCAGAAGTTCATGTGGGAATAAGCAATTGCATCAACAAACAGGAAGCCAGAGAGCTGATTGGGGCCAACCACAGGCTTTTTTATAACTGCCCTCTTTCTTAAAAACTACCAAGAGGTCACAGGACAATGATCTTCCTACCTTACAGAGATAGTATCCTCAGTGACCTAAGCCCCACCTCTTAAAGGTCCATCAACTCAATAGCACCACACTGAAGACCAAGTTGCCAGCCAACAAGTGGGACTTTGGGGAATGAACCAAATCTAACCATTCCAACCACAGTAGTGGTTTTGCCACTTAATGGGATAGAGTCAGTCTGTAGGAAGGCTTGTTTAGAATTTGAAGTTAGTCCTGTTAAGTTTAAAATGCTATACCAAGTATGTGGTTTTTGTAATACATTTGAAGTTTGATGGTAGGGTCCTACTTTCTTCTACGCTATTCGCAAAGATTGATATCAATTACTCAGCCTCTGTAATCATTTTGTACAGCCTTAAATTAATATTTCGTTTAATCTGTTAACTTTGAAACACTGTCACATTTATTGGATTTTGTTTTCCAATGACAACCTGGTCTCTCCATCTATTTATAGGCTCCTTTACTTTTCCTGTTATGGTTTAATAATTTTCTTGGAATAAATCTTGTGGCTCAAGGAAAATCCTCAAGCAAATTTAGTTTTTGCTTCATGGTTATGAATGGAATCTTTCTATTGTCATATGTGGGTTTCCTTTGGCTCACATCTTTGCTGAATTCATTTATTATTTATAGCACTTTAGAGGATGCTTTTCTTGGAACATTTAGGTATATAATCATGTCCACTGGAGCACTGTTTTTTATCCTTATATTTTTATGTCCTTCCCAAATAATATTGCCAGCATTTCTAATATGGTGTTGAGAAGAACAGCCATGAGAGAACCCTCTGTTCAGCCTTCGAGGAGAGGATGCTCGTTCATCTCCAGTAAGAAAGACACCAGTGCTTCAGATTAACTACATTGCTCTTCTCATTTGAGAATAAAAATCTCTTATTAGATCTAATTATGAAGATCTAATGAGGTATAAACATGAAACTCCATTGACTGTCTTTACAACTATTAAAAATGTGACTTTTGGCTTAAAACTTGTTTTCTTTTTCATTCGTGATTTAATTTTCCCCATTTTTTTCTCTCCTTTAAAAATGAAAATTAGCTAGTAAATGAAGTGCCAAGGAATCTAAATCTAATTACATTTTTTTGTTTTTGTTTTTTGGTACTGGAGGTTGAACCCAAGGGTGCTTAGCCACAAGCCACATTCCCTGCCCTTTTTATTTTTTATTTTGAGGCATGGTCTCATTAAGTTGCTTAGGGCCTTCTAAGTTCCTAAGGCTGAACTTGCAATCCTCCTGCCTCAGCCTTCTGAGCTGCAAGGATTACAGGCACATGACCCTGCACCCAGTTTGTATCCATAGTTCTTTTTTTTTAATGTTTGTTTTTTTATTATTAGTTGTTCAAAACATTACAAAGCTCTTGACATATCATATTTCATACATTTGATTCAAGTGGATTATCCATAGTTCTTAATTCTGTGCCTAGTGGAGTAAATGCCTGATAAAGCTAAACAAATGGAGCTGTGGATGGCTCTTCTTGTAGAGTGTTGAGCAAAGTTCAAAAAAACTTAACCCCTAAAAAACCAAACAACCCTATCAATAAATGGGCTAAGGAGCTGAACAGACATTTCTCAGAAGAAGATATACAATTGATCAATGAATATATTTAAAAATGTTCAACATCTCTAGTAATCAGAGAAATGCAAATCAAAATTACTGTAAGATTTTATCTTACGCCAGTCAGAAGGGCAGTTATCAAGAATACAGACAACATGGGCTGGGGTTGTGGCTCAGTGGCAGAGTGCTTGCCTCACACATGTGAGGCACTGGGTTCGATCCTCATTTGTATATAAAAATAAACAAATAAGGATTACTTTATTTGGATATAAAATAAATAAACAAAATAAAGATATTGTATCCATGTATAACTAAAATATATATATAAAGAATAGAGACAACAATAAATGTTGGCGAGGTGGGGGAAAAAGCACACTCATACATTGCTGGTGGCACTGCAAATTGGTGCAACCAATCTGGAAAGCAGTATGGGGATTCCTTAGAAAACTTGGAATGGAACCACCATTTGACCCAGCTATCCCACTCCTTGGTCTATACTCAAAGGACATAAAATCAGCATACTATAGTAACACAGCCACATCAATGTTTATAGCAGCTCATTCACAATAGCTAAACTGTGGAAGAAAACTAGATGCCCTTCAATAGATGAATGGATAAAGAAAACTGGTATATATACACAATGGAACATTACTCAGCATTAAAAGAGAATAAAATTATGGCATTTGCAGGTAAATGGATGGAGTTGGAGAATATCATGCTAAGCAATGTAAGCCAATCCCCAAAAAAACCAAAGGCCAAATGTTTTCTCTGATAAGTGGATGCTGATCCACAATGGGGAGCATGGGAAAAATGGAATTCCATTTTTATTTTTCTCTTTACTTTTTATTGGTTTTTTAAATGTCTTTCTTTATTATGATATTATATGGAACTTAAAACTTGAAAGTTACTAATCATTCATTGCTCAATGTAGGCTATCAGATCTTCTGTTTGTGATTGCAAAATCTATTTTATTTGATCCCATGTTTTTCACATACTCATTAGAGATTTTAGAATAATCCCATCATTTTAGTTTCTTTAACAATATGGTTTTAATTACTTTTCTTATAGGTATTGAATAATTATATTTCTTTTTAATTCAGTCTTTTAAACTTATTTTCTCCTTCTTAGGAAGCTCATCTCTGTGACATGTGATATAAGTGATCTACTGTTAAGATCTTTCAGTGCTCCTTAATTTATCTTTTGGGCATCAGAGTTGACTCTCCTGTTCCCTCTAACTGGTCTATGTTAAGAAAGAAAGAAAAGAGTCAAACTCTGTGGTTATATTTTGACATTCTGAAAACCCTTTAGATATTCTAGTTTTTTAGATAGTATTTGACTGATATTTGCATGCCAAGCATATTTTGTGCCTATATTGTCTCATTTACTTGGGGTAACAAACTCAGGAAGTGGGTATTTAAATCCTCATTTTGCAGACTTGGAGGCTCAGAGAGGTTAAACGTCTTGACAATGTTTTACAACTAGTAAATGATACAGCCATAATTTAAACTTCATAAGTTTAATATTACCAGTTTGTTTTGCTTTGATTCATTGACCTTGTCTTTTGTTTAATCCTAGCAGGTTACTTTCTCCTAAGGTTTTTTTTTTTTTTTTTTTAATCCTTAGACTTCTTGGTCCCTGGTGGTGGTCTTTGTTTCTATAGGATTCTGCTGATAAACAGTGTCCAGCCCTCTTCTCTTTTGGTCTTCAAGAAGGGAAGATGGAGTCAGTCAATCCCACTTAGTCACTGGCAAAAAAGGCTCAGATCCAAGTGTACCCCTTTCCCTGAAGTAGCCTCTACCACAGTGTTTCTGTAGATGTTGCCTCTGGATGACCAGCCTCAGGTGCATCTGAGAAATTAACTGCTCACCAACAAAACAGCTTTGGGCCCCACATAGACTTACTAAGTTGGAATTTCTGGGGACAATTTCTGGGGCTCTTAACTATTAACAGGCTTCCCGGGTGATTCTAATGCACACTCAGATTTGAAAACCACTGCCCAGGGTTGATACAGTAAACCTCATCTGTCAGACACATGGATGACCCCTCTTGTTCCCTTTGAGTACAGGCAGAATCCGTGACTTATATACAATATAGAAAATGGCAATGATAGACACTCATGTGATCAACCGATAGAAGACTCCACGTTATGTTATGTTATGTTATGTTATGTTAGACTGTCTTGGAGGACAAGAAAAGGAGGTGCTCTTGCTGGCCTTGAAGAAGTAAACTGCCATGATGTGACATCCTGTGAAAGGGCGACATGCCAGGAAATATGGGTGACCTCAGGTGACAGCCACAGGGGCCACAGTCCCACAACCACAGGAACTTAATTCTGCTACCAGCCATGTGAAGCTGAAGGACCCGAGGTCCATAAAGGAATGTAACCCTGGAGGAAACTCTGATTGTCACCTCATGAGACCCTGAAAAGAGCAAGCACCCAGGAAAGTCATGCCTGGATCCCGATCCATAGATAGGATGAGGCAATAAATGCTTGTTGTTTTAAGTTGCAAGATTGTTTTAAGTTGAAATTTGATACGTGACAATAGAAAATTAATGCTTCTCCTGCTACAGCTTGGATCTGAAATGTCCACCAAAGGCTTGGTCCTCAGCTTGGCACAGTTGGAAGGTGGTAGAAACCTTTGAGAGTAGGACCTAGTGGGAATTTTAAAGTCATTGGAGATATGCTTTCGCTCTATCTCTTACGTTTCCACTGTTATGAAGTAAGTAGTTTGTTTCAGTACACACTCGCCCCATGATGGACTGCCTTGCCACAGGCCCAAAAGCAACAGGACCAACCAATCATGGACTTAAGCCTCCAAAACTGAGAGCCAAAGCAAGCCTTTTCTTTTTTTTTATTTTCTTGGGCATTTTCTTAGAGTAACAGAAAGCTGACTAATAAAACTCCCTTCTCAAATTTTCAGCACTCAACTTTTTCATAGCATTATTTATAGACTTGTGGGAAGAGGTTGGAAGTAATTATCTATTTTTTTTCATTTTAAATATACCTTTTTTAACAGTTAATACACTACTACATTTTCATTATAAAATTAAAAAGACCAACTATACCAAAAATTGGCAAGGACGTAAAGCAATTGGGATTCTCATGTTGAGAATGAAAAATAGTACTTTGAAAAATTGGTATTTTTTTTTCAAAGTTAACATACACCTACCATACAATCTAACAGTGCTACTCCTAAATATTTACACCAAAGAAATCTTATTTCCATTCAAACACTTGTACACAAGTGTTCAAAATAGCTGTATTCACATATTCCAAAGTTCATCAACAGTTGGCTGGATAAGCAAAATGGAAATATTATTGGGGAATGAAATATTGATTCATATAACAATACAAATAAATCTTGAAATCATTATGGAAAGTGCAGAAGCCAGATACAAAAGAGTGCAAATTGTATAATTCTATATATAAAATTAAAACTAATCTCTCATGACAGAAAGCAGATTAAGAAGCAAGGCTAAGAGGGATGGAGAGCAAAGAGCACGAGGAATCTTTTGGATATGATGAAAAAGTTGTGTATCTTGATTATGATGGTTGTTGCATAGTGAATATGATTTTCAAAACTCATTGCATTGTGCATTTTAAATGGGTGGGGTTTAACTGTATACAAATTACTACTCAATAAAGTAAAAAAAGTAGATAATACCTCCACAGGATACACAATTCAAAAGGCACAAAAGATACAAAGTAAGTCTGTCCAACTCCAGGGGCAGCCATTGTTGTTTCCTGTGTATGTTTCTAGAGATATCTTTACTTAATATAAATTGCAGATATTTATGTATTTTATTATTATACATTAAAAAAGAAGCCTCCCTCTTTTGTTTAAAATAGCTAAATAACTGTCCATTTATGGCTATAACATAACTAAGCTAGTCTCTAATTGATGAACACTTGATTATTTCCTGTCTTTTTACAAATATCAATGAGAATCAGTTAAGTGAATGGGAGGGGCAGGGGATGGTAGTGAGGGACTTGAGAACAATCTACACCAAAATAAGCCAAACTAGTATAAAATTGCTGGAATAAATAGTATTTGCATTTTTTTATCTTTTAAGATATTGCTAAATTACCCTCCATAGAAATTATACTGATGTATATTTCCACCAGCAATGAAAGTGTCCATTTTTCTATACAACTTTGCTGACACAACACATTATAAAACTGTTCAAAAAGCACATATCGCTATAATTTTATTTTGTGTTTCTTATTTTGAGTTTCTTATTTAACACCTTTTCACTCTTTTAAAAATGGCACACACCTGTAATCCCAGCAACTCAGAAGGCTGGGGCAAGAGGATAGCAAGCCCAAGGGCAGCCTCAGTAACTTAGTGAGACTCTGTCTCAAAATTAAAAAAAAGAAAAACTGGGGATGCAATTCAGTGGTAGAGTATCCCTAGGTTCAATCCCCAGTACCCTCTCAAAAAAAATGTTATTTACATTCATAGATGTTTTAGTGGTTGTTTCTTATGAACTGTTCATATCCACCCACTTTTCTATAGGGCTGTTGGCTTTTTCTTATTGTTTTATAATAATTCTTTATTTATGGTCTTGGCTCAGAATCCTCAGGAAACAGCTTGAAGTAAAGCTTACATATTAATGCTTTATTGAGGGAGTGCAATTCCAGGGCAGCGAGAGTGAATGGAAATAAGGCCAAAAAGGAGGGGGAAAAATACAAGGTGTTTTGTTATCAAGCTGACCATAGATTCATGAGCAGACAGATGGACACTCAATTAGGTGACTGACGGGTGGGGCAAAATGGTGACAAAGGAGCTGAGAACAATCCACACCAAAATAAGCTGAATTGGTATATTGATTATTTCAGATGGAAAACATTGGATAAAATGTACTGGCAGAAAAAGTAACTCACCTGCCTTTTCCTAACTGAGTAGACTGCAAAGATTCCCTTAGGAGATGCCTTCCCTGAGAGCCAAGAGAATAGAACTTATCATTGGAGACCGGGAACTGGAGCCAAGGACCCAAATAAGCTCATTAAAGTAACTTTTATCTCTTAATAGTTTTACACATCCCCCATATGTCTCTCAATGATCACCCTAGAATTGATTACCCCTACCCCAGAACCCTCATCCTATAATTTCTTCACAAATGTATTTCTTGTCTAAAATGAATAAGAGCTTTCTGCTTTGGCCATTTCTTTGAGTCTTCACTCTCTTATGAGGGTCCCCAGGTACATGCAAAATTAATAAAACAGGTATGCTTTTCTCCTGTTAATCTGCCTTGTGTTAATTTGGTTCCTAGACCCATATGATGATCCCACCTAAGAACTGAGATCGGTAGAGGCAATGGGAATAGAGAGGAAAAGATTCAATCTACTGTCTCTTGTCAACAGCTGTCCTACAGGGCATTAAGTGCCCTATACTTTCAGATTGTATCACCTTGAACAGCAGATGGAGAAGCCAGATCTCAGGTAAGGAGGCATGATATTTCATCTGAGTTCAAAAGAGGGGAGTGTCATAACTTCCAGGTCTGGTCATCAGTGCAGTTGTGGCCCTAGCCTGCCCTACATCCTGGTAGAGGACAAGATAGGCATTGTTGTTAGGGATAAGGCAACAAGGACAGTGGGTCAGGGCAGGCCACATGGATTCAGCCACTGAGGTCCTGGAGAGGCAGGAAATGAAAACAAATCTGGAAGGAATGATAAATACAGATATAGTAATATGAAGTTATAATAATATAAAATCATCCTTTTTGCTATACTTTTAAGTTTTAGATACTTGTTCTTCCCATCCTCTGATTTATTTGACTTGAATAATTTATGTGATTTTTTTTTTTTTTTGCCATTCAGAAATATTCTATTTTTATGTGACTGAATAACAGTGCTTTCCTTTATGGTTTTAACCATTTCTTCCTCTGAGATTATGAAAATGCAAATAAAAACAAAGCCCCTCCCAAGTTTTCTTCTGGTTTTTACAGAATTTATTTTTCAAAGTTTAAATATCTCTGATCTATCTGGGTTTTATTTTGGTATAAAGATAAACCATATGAGTCCGACTTTATTTTTTTTTTAATGGACACACAGTTGTCCCTAATATAAAAGGATACTTTTATCCTTAAATATACTTACTTTTGAAGACTTCTTACTAAACCTGCTTTTACCTACTGGGTCTGAGACTTATTAGGTCTAAGAAACTATTTATGATAAAAGACTCATGTAATTGTAGATCTGGACTTTGTTTTACACTATTGTCCAATCTATAGAGGGCAACAGTGGTCAAGTAACAGGTAGTTAATAGGGAAATAAGATTAATAATACATTTTGTAATACTATGTCCAAAATTTCATCTCCCTAATTTCAGCAAGATGTTGCTAGTTATGGAGACACCGCCCCATCTTGACATATTGTGGTTTGAATTACAGCTTCTTTCCCTGGAGAATGTTGTAAAATATAATGTAGTTTTATGTGCTATTTTTTACTTGGCAAGGTCTGTGGAATATCCTCAAAGGTATTTACAGTGCAAAAAAAAATTTCTTTTTTCAGTAAGACAGGAATGAATAGGAAAAAGAAAAACATGTTTAAAAGAAACTAGACTTCCAAAAAACCTTTGCCCTACAGAATTAACCATTTCCTTAATGGGTTGTACATCCATCCACCCAACCACCTCACCACCCATGTAGCTTGCACAACCTTTTGGCCCACAGTTTTAATGTCACTTCACTAATTATGACCCATTCCTCCTGGCTAGACTGTACATTTCTCAGGGGCAGAGACTGAAGGAGACCAGGCTTAAATTTAACCCTGAGGCTTAGCCTAGAGCCTGAAACAGAGAAGTTGCTGAAAACACATTTCTGGAGTAAACGAAATAAAGAGCAAGAAAATGAATCCACTCAAATCTTCCTTGAAAGCCTACTGACACCACCATTTAACTCTCCAACCCCACCAGAACTCTGGGGTCTGAATGCTCAATGACTTCCCCACCTATCCATTTATGTGTCTGTCTTCCCCATGAGAGTGTGAACTTTTTGAAGACATAGACTGTCTTAATCATTTTTAGATCACTAATACTTAATATATACCAGTAAACATTTGCAGAATGAATGCATGCATGCATCAAGTGTAGTTACAGAGGCAGTCTGTGGAAAGGTCTGAAAATTGTTAAGAGATGGCTAGTGTGGCTGGTCTTTGTGTCCTGAAAAAGAGACTTCTCTTAGAGGGAAAAATGTGGTTAAGTAGAAAGTGGGTGTACTTCAGAGAGAGGAGACCCGATTTCTAGTTCCAACTCTGCTCTTAAGTTTGGACAAGTCACTTCTCTTCCTGAGCTTCAGTTTTCCTCACTGTAACTTGAAAATGGTTAGGATTGGAGACAACATTTTGAAAGTCCCACCAAAGGGCAGGTAAGCTGCAACTGTACTATTGCTATTATTATTATTTACAGTTATTGTTATTAAGAGGTGGAGGGAATACAAAGGACACAGCATTGTTAAATTCAGAGCTTAGGTAGCATTTGAGGAGATGGTTTGGCCTAGAATGGAATGGGGTGGGGACTTCCAGTAACCATCATGGTGATAGTAGCCATCAAATCCTGAATACCTATCATTTCATTAAATCTTTACAACAAACCTTAACATTAGTAGTGTCACTCCAATTGTCAAAACAAGGAAACTGAACCTCAAAGAACATCTCTGAATTTCAAGATCACAGAGCTAGTAAGTGGTTAAACTAAGTTCAAACCCAACTCCATCTGATTTCATAGCCTGCTCCAGGAGCAACTCTTCTGTTTTTCTGAATAACCCATAAGCTGAGAATATTCTGGAAATAAAACCTAGATTAGAGTCCTTTCAAGAATCCAGATAGTGAGTTAAGCTGGGTGAAATTACAAGGCCACATAAACCTGTTTGTCATCGCTCTGTTTATCGTCCCACACAGATGCCTTAGGATTTTAAACAACTAAGCTTGTGCTGGACTAAATGCACTGCATTGGATGTAGAGAACTGGTTCTTAGGGGAAAAAAATATCCACCTACACCCATCCTTTCAGCAGCACAAAGTTACCAGAGGATTTAGATAGCTGCTTTTTGGGGACTTCCTTAGGCCTGGTTTATGATACGAATAAAGAATTTCATTGGTTTGCATTTCCCCAGCTCACATCAGATGTTTGGCTTGGCATACCAAACATTCTCAAGATGTGTAGTACACGGAGATGCATCCCAGGCACGGCTGTTGCAAATCTTCATCTGGCTGCAGTCTCTTTGATTCCTTCTCAAGTACTCAGGCTCATTCTAGTCAAAGATTTTTTTTTTTTTTTTTACCACTGCAAAACTTAGAACCTGATTCTGAATTCCTATGCACTGTTTACCAATGTCACAGAAGTCTACTCTCCTTCAGCCAGATAGTCTTAAATGTGCTGTTACCCACCACGGTTCCCAGCAAGTTACAGAGAGCTTCATAGGTACTCAACAAGTATGTCCTGAATTGAGAAGTTAATTTAATCAGCAGAATCCAGCAACAGCACCTCTTGGCTTCAGTATTATATAGCATCAGTATTCAGGAGGGGTTGAGGGATTGTGGAATGGGAGGAACTTCTTTAAAACCTCTCAGTTTGTATATATGACTTCCCCCACAGAGAGTCCTGCTGGAAATAAACATAACTTTCCCTGTGATCCCCCACAGGAGGGGCATATGGCATGGATACGCGCTGGCTTCTCTATTAGAGCTTTTCCAAAGGACACCATCTATTTACCAAGCAAATATTTACTGAGCAAAATGGGAGGAGGAAAGGGCATTCCAGGGAGAGGGAACTGTTTAAATAAAACTGAAGAGGAAGGAAAGCCAGGGGTATGTATGGTGTACAGAGAGGAGTGAAATTCAGGAGACAAAATCAGCATGGAAGGAGGGAAATAATCAAGTAGATTATTTTGGGGGTGCTGGTGAAGGAGTTTGAGTTTAATTCAACAGGCACTAAAGTCAAGAAAAATTTTCAGAAAGGGATGGACATAATCAGAAGTGCTCATTAGGAAAATGAAAAATTCGCCAGTAAATCGATTGAGGATGAATAACAATATAAAGGAGCCAATAATAACTGAGTACTTACTAAGCACCCTTGCAACATTTGAAGCTCTGGGCACACACAATGCCGCACTTAATAAAAACAATAGGTAATGCATGTAAGACACCATGCCTAGCCCATGGTGTTTTCCAGTCCTCAAAATCACCCTGTGAGTTTTGTTATCACCTCAACTTTATAGATGATGCCTGAGGTTCATAAAGGCTAAGTATATTATACCCATGGTCAAACAGTCACAAGTGGCCCAGGCAGGATTTAAAAAAAAAAAAAAAACAACATTACATTAATTTAATTTATTTATTTCAGAGCCAGGATTTAATGTCACATTGGTCTGACTCAAAAGCTGACTCTTAAAGCAGGGAGATATTAGGAAGAAACTGCAAAAGCCCTGACCTGTGGTTTATGAAGGACCAGGAAGGAAGGAGAAGAGAAAAATGGATATACAACTAAATTATGGATAATAGGCATGATATGGCAACGAATTAAAACTTGATTGGTCAGAGATGATCCAAGATTTTGAGCGTGATAGACCAACAGAAAAATGCACTATACCAAAACTCAAGAACACGGAAGGAAATGTAAATTATAAGAATTCCAAAAATGTTGAATTTGATGTGTTGAAGGCATAAGCAAAAGGGGATAGCATGAAAGCATTTGGAAAAATCATCTTATTCCTTACACTTTATTCCTCATTTATAACTGCTCATTTTTAAAAAAAAAAAAATTTCTTATTGTGGCTGGGCTTGGTGGCACACGCCTGTAATCCTAGCAGCCTAGAAGACTGAGGCAGGAAGATTACAAGTTCAAAGCCAGCCTCAGCAACTTAGTGAGGTCCTAAGCAACTTAATGAGACTCTGTCTCAAATTTTTTAAAAAATATATAAAATGGGCTGGGGATATGGCTCAGTTGTTAAGCACCCCTGGGTTCAATCTGCATTACCAAAAACAAAAGTAAATCTTTTTTGGTAGGGACGGGTACCAGGGATTGAACTCAGGGGCACCCAACCACTAAGCCACATCCCCAGTCCTATTTTGTATTTTATTTAGAGATAGAGTCTCACCAATTTGCTCAGCCACTCACTGTTGCTAAGGCTGGCTTTGAACTGACGGTCCTCCTGCCTCAGCCTCCCAAGCCACTGGGATTATAGGCATGCGGCTCAAAAAAAAATTATGGTAAAATGCGTATAACGATCTTTATCATTTGAACCATTTTAAGGGTCTTTCATTTCTAAATCATCATAAAGTTGATTTCCAGTTTCTCATCAAATGTGTAAGGAGTTTGGAAATCACTTCATCTTAATAACAAGTAAAAATCTGAACAAACTGAACAATCAAAAGCTCTTCTTAGAACCATGAGAGGAGTGAGGCCATAGGAAAAAAATGGTGCTCCCCAAATTTGAAAAATAGATACAGAGAATCACAACTTACCAGATCAGAAACCTTTCCAGGAACCAGGTGGGAAAAACTAACCTGTAATCAATGGTTTGCTGTGATGCGTGAGTTAGTCTTAGATAAAAACTCCAGGGGACCCGGGCCCAAGGTGGTGGTGTTGTTTTTGTGAGTTTTACCTCCAGGAGGTATATATACCAGGTTCTCACAGAGACTACAGAAGAAAAACCTGTTGCTTCTGGGGAAAAATAACCATTTTGAAATAGGAGCACCAGAGTGTTCTGTTCTTAACAAGGCCTGTCCTCAAGGGAAAACATTTCCCCAGAGTTTACCCTAATGAAGCTTTATCAGAGCCTAAGCAACTGGGAAAAGGGAAATTACAGTCCACTGCATCCATCCTGTCCCACATAGATGGATGTGTGTGCGGTGGAGGGTAGATTGAGAAGTTCTATAAGCTGTGGATCTAATTCTATAGAATGACTTAGCATGCTCACCCTCCCCGACATTCCACCTCCACACTACCAAGAGCCTGTTCACCAGAGTTTCTTTTACCCAGTACATTGTGTCTGAGAACATGAAGCAGGATAAATGCCAACAAATAAATAAGTAACAACAATAAAAAACTTCACCTAGGCATATCATATTTGAACTGGAGAAAAACCAAAGGTAAAGAAAACATCTTGAAAGAAGCCAGAGAGAAAATAAGACTTACCTAAAGAGGACAAAGATAGGAATTACATTCAAATTCTCAGAAACCACACAAGTGTGGTGATATGAACCTATAGTTTCAGCTATTGGGGAGGCTGAGGAAGGAGGATGGCTTGAGCCCGGGGGTTTGAGACCAGTCTGGACAACATAGAAAGATTCCAATCTCAAAAACATAAAGTGAAGGAGAAATAAAGAATTCATCAGACAGACAAGAACTGGGGAAATTTGTTTCCTGCCTTACTAGAAATGTTAAAAGTAGTTCTTCAGAAAGAAAAATGATATAGGTCAGAAACTTGTATCTACATAAAGAAAAGGAGAGCACAAGAGAAGGTTTAAGTAAAGGTAACATAAAAACTTCTATTTTTATTCTTCTTATTTAACAGGTGACATTGGTTCAAACTAATAGCAACAATGTATCCTATCATGTATACTTGTGTGTGTGTGTGTGTGTGTGTGTGTGTGTATTTGTGTAGGTGCTTATGTATAAGTGAAGTGAATTACAGCAATGATTCAAGGGATGGGAGGGAGGAATTAGAAATGTTTTGTAGTGAGGTATTTGCACTATCGTTGAAGTGATATAGTGTCATTTGAACATTGGTTTGGTTTAATTGTAGATGTATATTACCAACTGTAGGGCAACCACTTAAAAAGTTTTTTTTTTTTACAGTAAAACAAGTTTTTAATTATAATTGGTATGCAAAAAAGAAAAGAAAATGGAATCATAGTTAATACTCAATTAAAGCTACAAAAAAGCAGAAAAGAATGGAGGACAAAAATAGGAAAAAAGAAAAAGGTAATGAATAGAATATAGTGACAACTGGTAGATATTAGTCCAGCCTTATCAACAGTCACTTTAAATGTCACTGATCGAACCTACCAATTAAAAGCCAGCTAGTGAATTATAAAAGAAGACCCATTTATATATTGCATACTAGAAACTCATTTTAAATGTAGAGACATATACAGATTAAAAGTAAATGAATGAAGATATACTATTCCAGCACTAATCAAAAGAGAGTGTGAACCAGTGCAGTGGCTCACGCCTGTTATCCCAACAACTTGGGAGGCTGAGGCAGGAGGATCGCAAACTTAGCCTCAGCAAAAGCGAGGCACTAAGCAATTCAGTGAGACCTTGTCTCTAAATAAAATACAAAATAGGGCTGGGGTGTGGCTCATGGCCAAGTGTGCCCGTGAGTTTAATCCCTGGCACTCCCCCCCCCACCAAGAAAAAAAATGTGACTGGGTGCAGTGGTGCACACCTTAATCCCAGTGGCTCAGGAGGCTTAGGCAGAAAGAATGTGAGTTCAAAGCCAGCCTCAGCAATTTAGTGAGACTCTAAGCAATTTAGTGAGACCCTGTCTCTAAATAAAATATAAAAAGGGCTAGGAATGTAGTTCAGTGGTTAAACACCCTTGAGTTCAATCTCCAGTACCAGAGGGAGAAAGAGAGAGAGAGAAAGAGAGAGAGAGAGAGAGAGAGAGAGAATGTGAATAGCTATATTACTTTCAATAGAGGACTTCAGAGAAAGGAAAGATATCAGGGCTGAAGAGAGGTATTACATAATGACAAAAAGGTCAATTCTTTAAGAATACATAACAGTCCTTAATGCACCTAAAAACAGAACATCAAAATATGTGAGGCAAAAATGGATTGAACTTCAACAAGAAATAAATGAGCCCACCATTATAGGGGAGACTTCAACATCCCTGTATCAGAAATGGACAGATTCAACAGGCAGAAAATCAATAAAGACACGGTGGAACCCAAAAGCACTATCAATCAACTGGATAAAATTAACATTTATAGACTACCTTACCCAACAACAGCAGACTATGTATTCTGCTCTGGCTCAGATGGATATTCTATAGCATAGGATATTCTACATTCTGAGCCAGAAAACACACCTTAAAAAATTTAAAAGAATATAAATCATACATTTGCCCTCAGACCACAGTGGAATTAAACCAGGAATTCATAACAGAAAGATGGCTGGAAAATCCCAAAATACTTGGAGTCTGAACAATACATTTCTAAGAAACACCCACAGATCAAAAAAAAAAAAAGAAAGAAAGAAAGAAAAGAAAAGAAAAAGAAATCTCAAGAGAATTTTTAAAACATCCCGAATGAAATGAAAATGAAAATACATCTTATCAAAATTTATGGAATGCAGTGAAAACAATACTTGGAAATTTATAACATTGAATGCACATAGTCACAATGAACAAAGATCTAAAATTAATAACTGTGCATACTGAATGTTTGTGTCCCCCTAAAATTAATATGTCAAAGCCCTAACATTGAATGTGATGGTATTAGGAGGTGGGGCATTTGGGGAGTCATTAGGTTTAGATGAATTCAGGAGGGTGGAGTCTCCATGATGAAATTCGTGCCCTTCTATGAAGTGGAAGAGATTCCAGAGCTTTCTTTCTCTACCATGCAATGATACAGGAAGAAGGAGCCATCTGCAAGCCAGAAAGAGGACCCTCACTAGAATTGGGTCCCTGAGCTTGAACTTTCCATCCTCCAAAACTGAGAGAAGTAAATGTTTGTTAAAGCCGCATGGCCAATGGTATTTTGTTATTGCAGCCCAAGATGACTAAGACAATAACCTAAGTTTACATCTTAGGTAACTAGAAAAAGGGAAAAACAAATTAAAATAAAAGTAAGCAGAAGAAAAGAAATAATAAAAATTAAAGGAAAAAAATCAATAAAATTAAAACCAGAAAATTAATGGAGAACATCAATGAAACCAAAGCTGGTTTCTTTGAAAATATCCATAAAACTGATGAGTCTCTAGCCAGGCTAAGGAAAACACATACACACACACACACACACAAAAAAAAAAAAAAAAAAGTTAGATAAGGCACAAATTACCAATATCAGGAATGAAAGAGTCCTGATATCACCAGTCCTATGGACATTGAAAGGATTGTAAAGGAATAGCTCAACAACTCCATTATGCCTACAAGTTTGATGAAATGGACCAACTCTGTGAAAGACACAATCTGCCAAAACTCACACAAAAAGAAACAGACTATTTGAATAGGCCTATATCTATGAAAGAAATTGAATTAATAATTAATAACTTTCCAAAACAGAAAGCACCATGCCTAGATGGATTCACTGGCGAATTCTACCAATCATTCAAGTAATAAGTACAGAAAGTCTTTACAATCTCTTCCAGAAGATACAAGCAGAGAAAATACTTCCTAACTCACTCTATGAGACCAAAGACATTACAAAATCAGACAAAGGCATTACAAGAGAAGAAAACTACAGACCTAAACTCTCATGGACTTGCATGCAGAAATCCTCAATGAAATATAAACAAACTGAATCCTACAATGTATTAAAAATTATATACTATAACAAAGTGGGACATACTGTATGCAAGACAGGTTCAACATTAAAAAATCAATGTCATTCATCACATCAGTAGACTAAAGAAAAAAATCATATAATTATATCAATGTCTGCAGAAAAAGTATTTTATAAAATCTAATACCTATTCTGGATAAAAACTGACAACAAACTATTGATAAAAGGGAACTTTCTCTACATGATAAAAAACATTTGCAAAAACTCTACAGCTAACATACTCAATGGTAAGAAAAAATTTCCACTAATATCAGAAACAAGAAGGATGTTCCCTCTCACCATTCCTTTTCAACATTGAATTGGAAGTCCTCACTAATGATATAGGGTAAGAAAAATAAATAAAAGGAAATAAACTGCCTGTTCACAGATAACATGTTTGTCTATATAGAAAGTCTGAAAGAATCAACAAAAACTCTTGAATCTAATAAGTGATTATAGTTATATTGTAGGATATAAGATAAATATATATATATAAGTCAACTACTCTTCTACATGCTAGTAATGAACAAATAGAATTCAAAAATTTTTAAAAAATGGTCTATTCATTCGCACCTTTAAGAATGAAATACTTTGGTATAAATCTAACAAAGTATGTACAAAAGCTATATGAAGAAAACTACACAACCTTGATGAAAGAAATCAAGAACTAAATAAATGGAGAGATATTCCATGTTCATGGACAGGAACACTCAGTATTTTCATAAATTCTTTCTAACTTGATCTATAAATTCAACATAATTCCAATTATATAAGAAATCTCCAAATCTCTTCAACTGTTCTGTGAACCAAAAACTGCTCTAAAAACTAATCCTTTTTTTTTAAAGTTAACACTAAGTTGAATTGATGTGTGTGTGTGTGTGTGTGTGTGTGTGTGTGTGTATGCATGCGCGTGCATGAAGAGATCTAGAAATAATAATACATGTAGAGACTTGTGTAACCAACACTGTAATCAGGACACAGAACAATTCCATCACCTCCCAAATTCCCTCATGCTGATTCTCATAATGACACCTTCTCCCTACTTCTAACCCTTGCCAACTTCTGATCTGTTCCCCATCATGGAGTATGTCATAGAATTGGAATCAGACAGCATGCAATTTTTAACACTAGGCTTCTTTCACTCAGCATAATACCTTTGGGATACATCAAAGTTGTTTTATGTCTCAATAGTTTGTTCCTTGGTAATCCATTGTGTGGATAAACCAGTTTGTTTATCCATTTACTTACTGGAGAACATTTGAATTGTTTCCATTTTTGGCAATTACAAATAGAGCTGCTATAAATATTTCTGTAGAAATTTTTGTGCAAACATAAATTTTCATTTCTCTAGGGTAATTACACAGAAGTGTAACTGCTAGGTCATATGGGTAATCTATATTTCATTTTTTAAGAAATTTTCCAACTTTTCCAGGGGATGTGCAACTTTGTGTTCCCAACAGCAATGTGAGTTTCACTGTGTGAGCACATCCTCATCGGCACTTGGTACTGTCAGTATTTTAATTCTAGCCATTCTAATGTGTGTGTTGTGGTATCTTATTGGGCTTTTAATTTGTGTTTTCTTAATAGCTAAAGAAGTTGAATCTTATTTATTTTGTATATCCTCTTTAGTAAAGTGTCTCAGTCTTACTCATTTTTGATCGGATTATTTGCTTTCTTACTGTCAAGTTTTGAGAGTTCTTGATATAGTCTCAAGTCCTTTGTTGGGCATATGATTTGTAAATATTTTCTCCCAGTCTATAGCTTGTCTTTTCATTCTTAATTGTATATTTGTCTTTTCATTCTTAATTGTATATTTTGCAGCTGTATTTTAGCTTGGATGAAGTCCAATACAGTCATATTTTTATATTATGAATCAGGCTTTTCTTGTTGTGCCTTGGAATTCTTTGCCTAATTGCAGGTCGTTAATATTTTTTCCTGTGATTTCTCCTAAATGTTTTTCAGCTTTATGTTTTACACTTAAATCCATGATCCATTCTGAATTAATATTTGTATGAGGGGTAAGGTTTTGTTGGAGGTTTGTTTTTCTTCGTATGGATATCCAATTGCTCCAACACAATTTATTGGGGACAATTCATTCTTGAGTGAGCTGTCTCTGCATCTTTATAAAATATTAATTGGCCATATCCGTGTGTGCCTATTTCTAAACTCTATTCCATTTCATCTATGTGTTTCTCCTGTTGCCAATATCATACTGTTTTGGGTGATTGTAGCTTTGTAGCAAGTCTTATAATCAAGTAGTGTGATTTGTTCAACTTTGTTCTTCCGTTTCAAAATTGTTTTAGCTATTCTATCTCCTTTGCTCTTTTCTCTAAACTTCAGAATTAACTTGTCCAGGTCTACTAATGGTTTTGACTGGAATTAAATTAAATGTGTTTATAAACTTGGAAAGAAATCTATATTCTATTGAATCTTCCAATTCTGAACATGCTATTTTCTCTCCATTTATTCAGGGCTTCTTTGATTTCTTTCATCAATGCTTTATAGTTTTCAGCATACAGATCCTGGACATATATTTAATTTTTAGCTTTTATTTATTTATTTATTTTTGGTGGTGCTGGGGATTGAACCCAGTGCCTTGGACATGCTAGGCAAGTTCTCTGCCACAGAATTACAACCCCAGCCCAAATTTTTAGCTATTTTAAATGATATTGACTTTTTTTTAAATTTTGCATTTCAACTTTTACTGTTAGCATACGGAGACATGGTTTCCCATATGTTGAGTTTACATCCTACAATCTTGCTAAACGTTTATATTAGTCCTAGGTATTTCATGTGTGTACATTCTTTGGGCTTTTCTAGACAGATATCATATCATCTGTAAATAGGGACAGTTTCATTTCTTCCTTTCCAGTCTTTTTGCCTTCTATTTCTTTTTTTTTACCAGAAACAGATGTCAAATTTTGCCAAAGGCATTTTATACATTAATTGCTGGGTTCATGCTTCTTTTGTTGTTTAAATGGCAAATATGGCAATTACATTGATTAGTTTTCAAATGGTAAACAAGACTTTGCATTACCTAGATAAAAACTACTTGGTCATGGTATATTATTATTTTAAAATACATTTTTGGATTTTTATTTTTAAATATTCTGTTGAACATTTTTGTGTCTATGAGATATTGCTCTGTAGTTTTCTTGTCATGTCTTTCTGGGGTATAATGATATCTAATTAATGTATCAATCCTTTTATTTTCAGGATTGAACTTTGAAAATGACAAGAATTCTTCAAACTTCCCATAGAAGACACTCTGGATTTGGGGTTGGTAGCATTTGCTGGTCAGTGAATTTGATACAACTTTATGTTTTGCTCCTGAATCCCAAATGCAGTCAGGAGTCATGTTATTCTCAGTGATAACTGGCTTCAGATTCTCATGGTCTATCTGCCAATTGTAAAAACTGGTCTTTCCAGATTAAATATTTTCAGTGACTGATGCAACAAATTACATTTTCCTGCACACTGTGGACCCAATCTCTTGTTCTGTTTTGCAGCCACACCCCAAACAAACCTACCAACCAGGTCCAAAACCTTTCTGCAGTTCACGACTGTGTGGATTTCAGAGCGATCTGGAAACGTTGGCTGTCTTCTTCAGAAAAGTCCACAGCTCAGATAACTCAGGCCTCTGGGATTCAACTGCACAAACTGACCCTCTGAGGCCTTTGGTCATTCAGGTAAAGGCCAACCCAGGTCCTCAGCTGGGGCAGAGGAAAGCAGACAAAGGGAGGAAATTCCACCAGGAAGTCCCTCTCTAAGTGGTGGGAGGAATACATGAGAAGTTATTCATGTCCTGTTTCATTTATTTTTAGTTTTTAGATTTCGGTACTGGAGATTGAACCCAGGGGGCTTTCCCACTGAGCTACATCCCTAGAACTTTTCATTTTTTTTTTTTTATTTTGAGAAAGGGTCTTGCTAAGTTGCTTAGGGCCTCGCTAATTTGCTGAGGCTGGTTTTGAACTCACAATTGTCCTGTCTCAGCCTCCCAATTGCTAGGATTACAGTTTCCACCATCTCACCCAGCTGTTTAGATTTTTAACAATGAATGAATTAAATTAAAAATTTTTAATTAAAAATTTCTTCAAATTACTTACTCAAGGAAAATGATATATATTCATTGTAGAATTTTAGACAATAAAAACAAGCAAAAATGAGAAAAAAACTCATTTTTGAAAATAAGTGTTTGATGTTTACCTTTCAATTCTTCTTTCTCTGTATGAATAAGTAGTTTTATGTTTGCCAGAAAGTTCGGTCACACTATGACGCTATTTTAAAAGCTGCTTCTTTTCAGCTAGCAAAATTATCATTCCATGCCATTAAATACTCTTCTGGCTGACAACACAGTAGTACCTTTCTTATGGCTGTACCAAAAGTTTAGTCATTTATTGCTGAATCTTTTGCTTTTGGAAGTATAACAAGGTGATTAATTAAACATCTAATGTGGCAGAATAACCTGATTGAGAAACTAGTTGTATCTGCTTTTCTTGGCTGTGGATTCTTCAGAAAAGAATGTGAAATATTTTCCCCACATCCTCCCAAGAGGATGGCCAGGGCTGCAAGTCTGGGAGGTCAAAGAGGTTTCGAGGTGGTTTTCCAACTAGGAAGTAAGATTCGGCTTACCTGTGGGCAGTGGCTTCCAGCCCCTGAGGAGAAGGAGGGACACCATGAGTGTTCACATATGTAGAAGTTGAGATCCAACTGGACGCTCCCCTCCCCTGCCATAGGGTTGGCAAAACCTGGTATACAGATGGCCATGAGGAAAGAGAAGGCCAGCTTCTGGGAGAGGCCAGGGTGTGTAGGCAGCCCACCAGTTTGCCTGGAGAAGCAGTACCCACAGACAAGGAGGACCAACATCCCACAGATAGCCCAAGGAGCAGCGGTTAAATGTGGGAGCCCTCTGAATCAGGACCAGCTGTCCCAATTCCATCAGATCAAGGCAAGATTATTTGCTGGGTTGGGGATTTTATTTTGTTTATTTTTTGGAAAATCCAATGAATTAAAGGAAGAAGCCCTAATAATATTAGGCTTCTCACCAACAGTGAGTGGAATTTGGGACCAGATTTAAATAAATTTGGGGAAATAAAGAACATGGATCTTTCTTTCCCATTGGATGTCATGGAGCTATCCATTACTTGTTAAAAATGCAACATCATGAAGAACACTTATGTGACTGAATCTTTGTTTTCACCTGTGCTCGCTGCTTTCACATTTTCTTGAGCCCTAAGGAGTACCAAGGTCTGTTAGGTCAGCCAGCTCCATGGGTGAAGCCTCCTGAATTAGGGGACCTGAAGTGGGCCAAGACAGATAAGGGTGAGATAACCTAAGTCTGATCCTTGCTCTGTCACAAACATACTCTATAGCTCTGAGCAAGTTTCTTCAACTTTTTAAAAAATTTCTTTAATTGTCAATATACCTTTATTTAATTAATTTATTTATGTGTGTTGCTGAGAATCAAACCCAGTGCCTCACACATGCCAGGCAAGCCCTCTACCAATGAGCTACAGCCCTAGTTGGCAAGTTTCTTCAACTGTCTTTGCCTCCATTAGTACATCTGTAAAGCTCTGAACCAACATGTCTTTGCCACTTGGCCGTCCTCAGCCTGTAGGAAATCAGGACGAACTCACACACCCACGAAAACAGTTCCATATATTCCCATGTGCTCCAGTCAAAACAGATTGCTGACCATGTTCCAGAAAATTCCCTAAACTTCATTCCTTAACACATTTGCTCTTGCTTTTCCTTCCTTTTAGGATGAGTGTCCCTCATTTCTGCCCATGGAAGTCCTAGTCATTCTTTAAGATTCAGCAAAACAGCTCTCTTTTGCAAGGCTGCCCCCATCCCTTCCCTAGAAGCCTTCTTTCTTTCTTCTTCCACAAGTGCCTGTGAACACCTGTCAGGATACATTTTGCAAGCTCCCTGAAGGCAGGGGCTGGGCCTCATTTGTCTCCACATTCCCCACAGGACCCAGCTCCAGATTCTGAGTGTGATGGTGCAGCCAAATGTTTGTGGAACTAAAATTGGGACCTAGGCCTAGGCTTGGATAGAGTTCCAGGCTATTTCAGGCCCTACAATGGGTGGGGTGCCGAGGGGAATGCTAGCGCTGGGAGATAAAAGTTCTGAGCGGGAATGTGGCCTGGGTTTCACTGACTGGAATAGCCTCTCTGCCCCCGCCCCCATGATGCCTCCTCATCTGGCAACAGGGAAACACTGTGTTCTTGCATCTCTCCTCATATGGTCCCTTGGGCCCTTTCAGACCCTCAGTCTACCCATTCTCTCCCTGAGCTTCTACAAAGAGGGCAAAGGCCTGAGAAGGTCTGTTGGAAATGGTTAGAGGGGCTCTGGGGACAGATCAGGGTCTGAGCTTCCGGTCTCTGGCTTGAGCTGTACTCTTGCTTTCCACCTCAAACATGGTGTTGACCCCTTGCCGGGACTCTGTTTGGAGTGTGAAAGTGGCATGAGATCATGCTGGAGGCTAAGGAGCTCTGTCCTCACCACTGCAGAATGGGACAAATGCTGAGGGTGGGGATGAAGAAGGTTAACTCTTTTCCTGAATGAGAGGTCAGGCTCGCACTGGGAATGGTGGAGACTTCAACTGTTAAAAGGCTGCCCAGGCAGAGCCCCATGGGTGCCATGGAGCATAAGAAGGGTTTTCAAAATCAGGGCGGAGAGGCATGAGGAACAATCTTGGAACTCCACATTTGTGGTAGGGAGTTCTAGGAGAATGAAATGGTTAATGGTTTTTTTTGAAAAACAGGGAGAGTCCCTCCTCCAGGGGCTCAGTTGGCTGCAAAGCCAGGAGCAGAGGCTCCAAGGGTGATGCAATGGGCCCGCCCTACTCACCAGAGAGGGTGAGGAAGGCGGGATCCCACCCAGCAACAGCCTCCAACCACCAGCAGCCCACCATTCTCTCTCCTTTGGCTTCAACAAACCAGCCACAGGGCTGGAACTTTGGAATTAAAAGGGCAAGACCCCAACCACCTAAGCTTTGAGAAATTGCAGCTTCTGCCTGCCCCATTACATCTGGCCTCAGTGCTTTTCCAGCCAAAGCAAACCCCTCTTCTACCCACCAGGAGCCATCTTGAGGGAGTACTCACCAGGGTAGCTAACCAGCCTGGCCAATAACGTCTCTTCCAATCTCAGGACCATTTCCAGTCATAAGGGCAGGTGGCAGGTAGAGGACAGAGGGCTTGTGACTGAAAGGCACAAACAGGCAACACAGTCTCTGATACCAGCAAGCTGTTACCTCCACCCTGTAGTCCACTCACCATCCACCTGGGAGAGCATATCTGCCTGGGAAACAGATCCCAGAAGCATCTAAAGACTTAGGGCAGCTTCAGGAGTGAGCAAGTACCTCTAAATTCTGGAGACAGACTGCTGTTCCCTCCCTACCCTGGGATCCGACATCATCTTGGGAACGGGAAGAATAAGCATGCCACTTACTCTGTAGAAAGTGTGGGGCCCATGGAGATAGGAGGAAGTGCCCTCTCTGAGAAGGTCCTGGGGGACCCAGATGTTCTGAAAAAGTCCTGCTCTTGACTTTAAGCCCCATGAGGACAGGAACTGTGACTATCTTGTTTCCTGCTGGATCACTGACACCACCTAGCACAGCTTCTGACTCACAGCCAAGGCTCAACAAAATAAGTGACCAGAGGCTGAAGTCCAAGGCCAGTTTCACAATTTCTGCTTTTATGGTAATTCCTCAAAACACACACACACACACACACACACACACACACACACAAAGAATCATCAAACAGATTCTTTGAACATTGTTTACAATGTCCAGGTCTTTCCAGCCTTGATGTTAATGGGCCACAGCTTTGAGAACTGAAGAAAAATACATCAGGATCTCTGGTCCAACCCAGAAGAAAGCATTTGAGGAAGTCTCCAGGGGCTGCTGACACACAGTGGCTAGACACTGGGGCCAGGCTGACCCAGGGAAGTGGCAGTTGTCCTTGCTTGGCCAGTTCAGCCTTCCTTCTCAAGAAAGCACAAACAAGTATCCAATACCAACACTCCTGTCGGCAGGCAGGATTCTGCTAATTCCTCTCATTCTGAGAGCATGGCACAGAGAGAATGTCAAATTCTGGACAATAACTCCTTTACCCTCCTGATTTTTATTTGGGACCCGCATCTTAGAAACTTGGGTTTACACAATGTTTGTGATTTGTTCAAAGCACTTTTGTATTTGTCACCTGATTGAATTAGGTCACGGCAAGCCCCAGATAGAGAGCGATCACCCTGTTTTGCACGAGAAAACAGAGGTTCAGAAAGGTAGAGGATCTCAGTGACTGAGTTGGTAGCAGAGGCAAGATTTGAGCCCACATCTCCATCTTCCCAGATCCCCTGGTTTCTGCACACGATGTGGTACCCCCAGGAGTCAGCTATCACGGGTTTTCAAGTTCCTGGCACAAGACCTCAGACCCCCTACTGCCAAAAGGCACTTAACCCAGTCATTGTTTACAGGCAGGACAACTGGCCCTGCTGCTTAATATTTTTTTGCTCTCTTTCTCTGGCAGGACCTGGTGCTATGACCCAACTTTGCCTGTTTTGCTTGAAGCCATCCACCACTCTCCCCTTCCCCACATTCTATCTATTGCATGGAGTTGGAAGCAACCCAAATGCCCCACAATAGGCAAGTGATTACATAAACTCATAAGCAATATGATGGGATACCTGGGCAACGCAATGACAAGTATGTTAACGATCTCCGTGTGTGGTAATGTGTCCTTCAAATACTGTAATTTGAACAAAGCGGAACACAAAATGCCAGGTACCTACTGATCACTGGGGTGTAAAAATGAGCTTCTGCAAATTAATAAGAACCAAAAGTGAACCTGGAGAGTTGAAAAGAGATTTCTTTTTTTTTTCTGTCCTTGTGTTTCTCTCTTCTATAATGTTAAAAATAATAATAAAAAGTAAAATATGATGATAATAATAAGTGGAGAGGGAGTCATAGAAGGAGGAGTGTTTCCTTGCCAGAGTCCAAAAGGGAAGGAGCAGAGGCTGGTATGGAGAGTCAGAGGGCACAGGGGGAAGCAGGAACTGTGCATCCCTATCCCTGGTAGTCTCTCGGGCCAGCTGGCACATTGTCAATCTGGAGTGCTGCTCCAGGGACACCCTTTGTCAATTACCATGTCAAGGTGCCTCCCAGATCCATGCAACATGGCCCCTTTGGGGGCATAAAGATGAAGGTGGTGGTCAGGGAGGGTGTGCCCATCTAGAGGGCTAGAGGCAGAGCCACTGCCCTGGTCACCTACTTTCCTATTTCTATTGTCACCCAAGATCACTGCACCTACAGTGAGACCTGACTGGCAGGGGGTGAAAGTCCTACAGGGCAAGCGCAGCCTTTCTCTGGCGGGGTGCCAGGCTGGCAAGGGATGGGTCTGTGTAAAAGACACAAACTGGTCTTCCTGAGACTTAGGGACAGTGACTTCTACATGTCTCAAGCTGACCCTGGATCTCAACAACCCCTCCTTAAAGACCCACTTCTCCTCCTGTGCTCCCAGCACAGGGCACATCACCACCACCCACCCACAGTGCACCAGACAGCACAGGTTCTAGCACCAGCTTCGGCCTCCACTCTGCCCTACCTCTGCACCTTATGCCCTACCTGCCCAGAAATATTGACAGTTGCCATGATACCCCAAGCTGCTTCAATCTCTTGCTTTTTCTAAAGCTGTTACTTCAGCCTGGAATCTCTTCCCTACCTCACCCAGCTGCTTATCTGTCAAGACAGCTCAAGCATCATCTCCCTCTGAGAAATCTTTCCTGGTCTTCCCCGAGCTCCACAGCACCTCACTCCTTATACCCCACCCCCATACCTGTCCCCAGGTAGATAACTTCTACCTAGAGGCACTAACTGTGCCTCTTCTTGTGTCTCAAGTCCAACATCTAGCTCTACTCCTGACACATCTGCAGCATTCAATACCACCATCACGCATCATTTAACTCGATGACACATTCTCAGAATTGCATCACCAGGCAGTTTCATCATTGTCTGAAAACCACAGAGTGCACTTACACAAACCTAGGTGATATAGCCCACAACACACCTAGGCTGTAAGGTGTAGCCTATTGCATCTAAGCTACAAACCTGTACTGAACACTAGGCGACTGCTACACAATGGAATTTATGTACCTAAACATAACAAAACAGATGTATTCACACCACCATAAACACATGAGAATGCACTGAACTAGTACATTATAATGGCTAATACATCACAAAGTGGATAGGAATGTTTCAACTCCATTATAATCTTATGGGATTACTACTGGATATTTAGTCATTGAATGAAAGATTATGTAGCACATAACTGTGTATTTTGTGAATAGAAGAATAAATGAATGAATGTCTAGGATAAATTGGGGATGGACAAAGAGTGAATCTGGTTAACTGGACCAAGCCTCTACGTGGAACCCCAATGCCACATTTCGGGGTGGGGGAAGCCTTCCAATTCACCTTCACTTTCAGGCCACTCCTTTCTAGATCAAGGGTTCTCTTGTCTCTAGGCCCTTTGGAGACTTCCTACTACCACACACAGTAGTCATCCCTGTAGGTCCCTGCTCTTAAATACTGGCCCCTGGGATGGTTCTCTCGTCTATGTGGATCGTGTGTTCAGTGGGGTAGGCTTGCTAGCAGAGGGACTATCAAGGGGGATGAAGACATTTCTTGGCATCCATGAGAGGCAGCCCCCTTAGCCAGGCCATGTGAAACCATCTGAGGATTGGGCAGGAGGTGGGCAGCCTCCAAGGTTCTCATGAATGTTATATTGTCACACTTCCTGCCTTGATAAGCTCTTTGATCTCTAGCCAATACCTGGTGGGGGGTGGCAGCCACCCATGCCCTCTGCAGTGGCTGATTTCCAGGAATGCCCAGGCTCTGGTCTGACATGAACCACAGAGGCCTACTGCCTCTCTGCCAGACAATGGGTGCCGGCTCTCCTGCCCTCAGTCAAGTAGCAGTCCAGCTCATCAGCCTCCTCCCAGACAGGCACTCAGGTAAGTGGAATCTAACCTGCTGGTCTTTTTCTTGGCCCAAACCACTAAGGTCCCATTCTCTCTAGATCTGACCCTGTCCTCATCCTCCTTGCTAGCAAGACCAAGTAGCAAGACCACCAGCACTGTGGGCCTGGAGCCAGAGTGATCTTGGTCCTGAAAGAATAGAAGAGAAACACTCCCAGGTCCAGCAAGTTCACAGCCTGGATGCTAAAATGCACAGAGAATGGGGGACTGCGGGACAAAGCACTCAGACAATAGAAGTTTACAAAATCAGATCCAAAGATAGACATACCTGTGCTTTAAAAAATTTTTTTACAATCCTAAATTCTCACAAGTTGTATGTTTTTCTATTCGAGTTACTTAAGAATTTTCATCCCTAGTTCTAACAGGTGTAGTCTACCTCTGGTCTTTGAGCAGGCAGTATTTTTTTTTTTTAGTGTCCCATTTATTTACTTTATTTATACATAACGTGCTGGATATCCGAACCAGGGTCTCTTCTAGGCAACTGCTCTACCACCTAGCTACATCCCTGGCCCCCTGAGTAGGCAACTCTGATGTGTAGACTCTAGAAAATCCATAAGGATGAAAACTCCAAAGAGTTCTGATTGGGCCAGGTATAATTCCTGACCCCCATCTGAGAAAGGGACCAGTGTGGTATCCGGATGGATGAATCTGGTATTCTTGTCTCCATCTCACTGCCCCTTTTGCTACAGGAATGCCCCAGAGGGAAGTCTAAATGTTCACAAGAGGGGGTAGATGAGAGAATTCTAATAGTTCAAGATCAGGAGCTGAAAGTATGCATCCTTCCAGGCACTTCCACAGCCCTCATCAAACACAAAGCCTCATGAGGCTGGGTGGTTGGGACACAGCCTTCTCATACTAAGAACTTGGGGGCTCCCACAGTGACTCTTTCACACCCTCCCCAACCTTGAACATAAACCAGTGATGGGGGGGGGGTGTCATTTCAAACCACAGCTTCTTTCTGGTCAGGGTTGACTTGTTAAAACCCTGATGAGTTTCTGGATATAAAAAGGTGTGTGGGCTTGGAGAGAAATTGGGGAAAAGGCCCTTGGAAAGCTTTGAATGGCTCAGCACAGTAGAGAAGAATCTGTTCTCCACCAAGGAGGGAAAGGTGAGGTCCAAGAATGGGAAAAGAGGAAGAAGAAGCTATGTGGGCAGCAAGTTAGGGGATTTGAGAGGTGGCCTGGCCATCGAGAAATACCCCCGTGGTAACAGCCAAAACTACTTTCCACAGCATTTCAGAAATGTGATTTTAAATTGTTCACTATGTGACATAACCTCTCCAATGTGACCCGCGAACCTTCATTAAAAGTTCTGTTACGTGTTACAGCCTCATTTTTGTGGTTGCTTTGGAACAGAGGTGGGGGTTGAAAGGAAAAGGGACTGAGTGACAGCAAGAGCTAAAGAAACAGTCATAAGACCCGAATAGTGAGTAAAAATCCAGACGAGGCAGAAAACTAGAGCCAGAAGGGACCATGAAAATCTAAGTCCCCCCAGTAATTAACAGAAATCCTAGGGAGGGCACTGGACTTTCCACAGGACAAGAGAATTGGTGCCAATGTCATTTGAATCTCAAAGGAAAAGCTACTTCCGCTGACATTAGGTGACAAACAGGTTTTGCTTCTCCAGCTAAACTAAGCCTTGCAAAATACAAAATGTGTCACATGCACCTTTGCCATCCCAGGGCCTTAGCAGGAGATAACACATACTAGGGCTCAGGAAGTGTATGAGCAATCAATGAAGGTCCCAGATGCTCACTGGGCGCTCCTCGGGGCTATTGCCTAGGTGGAGCAAGGAGTTGGAAAGGCAATCTGGCCAGGGCTTCTCTGCCTCTGGCTCTCCACCTTCTGACCTATCAGTTCTATCCCAATGGCTGTAGCCTGAAGGTCTTGTAAACAGGCAAGACCCAGGAGGAGATGGTGGTGAAGGAGGTCACAAAGGGTTGTGCAGAAACCTGACTGCTCTCACTCTGTTCCATTCCCCATGAAGTCAAAAAGGCAAACACTACCCTTTGGGAAGGGGCTTTTGGTCCCAAGGGTCCGAGGCGGGGGCAGTGAGTGGGCTGTCTCGGGCCGTGGATTTTTCCTAAGAGTGGCTGCAGGAAGTGTTATGTGGGGCGCCGTGCCCTTTTCTACAAGCATCGCTCTTATGCCCCCGTGAGGCGTTGCCGAGAATCCAGAAGCCCAAAGACCCCTCAGTTCCACGGCATCCTTGCAGGAACCTTGCGCTGCTCACAGGGCTGATGGCGCCACCTGGTGGCTCTAAGGATCGGGCTCACCCTCGGACCCTCAACATCCTCGAGTAGGAAAGAAGGAGGAGCAGCATATGCGGCCCGGCCCAGCGTGGTGACGTCATGACAGAACGCTGATTCTCCCCGCCTCTTTCCCTTCCTTGGAACTGCCAGTACTTGACGTGGCGTCACCGCCCTCTACCCTTACCTTGCGTGCGTGCTTGCGTGCAGCGGAGGTGGCGGCGCGGGCAGGTCGGAGCTGCGTGCTGCTGCTTCTGGTGTTGCTGTGGCTGCCATCGCTGTCCGGCAGTCTTGGGCTGCCGAACAGAGGAGGCGCGGGTCGGAGCAGCGAGAAGCCCACGCAGCTCAGCACTGGGCCTGGCGGGAGGGTGGGCTAGCGCGTGTCGGAGAGTGCCGCGCGGGCGAGCGGGCGCCTGTGAGGGAAAGAGGCGGGGGCGGCGGGTCAGCCGCGGGCCGGGCCGGCCGGGGGATGTCGATGCCTGACGCGATGCCGCTGCCCGGGGTCGGGGAGGAGCTGAAACAGGCCAAGGAGATCGAGGACGCTGAGAAATACTCCTTCATGGCCACCGTCACCAAGGCGCCCAAGAAGGTGCGGGGGCTCTGGGTGGCAGCGGGGACCAGGGCTCCAGCCTCGCGGAAGGGGCGCGAGCACCCTGGGCCCGGGCTCGGGTAGTTCGGGACTTCGAAGCTAGGGTTTCGGGTGGTCGGGGACGGCAGGGGTGGTGGAGGGGATGGCAGGTGAGCGGCCCCAGGCCTATCCCGAGCTGAAGAGGCCGCCCCTGACCTCGCTTTCCTTTGTCCCTCGGCCCGAGCCCTCGGGGATCTTTTTGAAATCCAGCAGGGCCAGGCCTTAAATTTGCGGCTGACTTTGCTGGATGAAGGGCCTTGGAAGACGAGAGTGAGAGGGGGTGAGCCAACTCAGCTGATCCCTGTGACTTGTGCAGGGGATGAGGGTGGACAGAAGATCTCCACCCAGGTGAGTGGGTAAATCTGGCTGAGCTTCTTCAGGCAAATCCTTGGGAGCCGTGGCCGTTTTACCCAACAACTGCGTGATAGCTTACAGGCAAGAGAAAAGAATGCGTGGAACAAGGTCTTTAGTGCAGGTGAAGGCAATGAGGACAGCGTAAGATTGAAAAGCAAACTATGGTTTTTCACCTTCTTCAGTCCTCCAGTTGCTCCAATATATGTAAGAAAGGGACATTTAAAGGTTAGTGACAGCAGAAATTGTCATGGATGCAGGTTGATCCTAGAGTCATGTGAATACATTACTTAGATATTGCTCCAGAAAGGAGCTTGGGTGGGATGAAGGGGTGGGTGGTAAGGAAAGATTGCTCATTCTTTACTGCACTTACGGAGGCAGAACAAGTTTAGTCTATTGTGCTGTGGGTTGAGCTCAAAAGACATCCTTCCAGTTCTCTTGGAAATGGCAACCTTTGGAGATTGTAGTCTAACTAGCTCTCTGAGTGCTGGGATTGTGTTCTCATTTACTGCCAACCACATCTTGATTTTCCACATACCAGTTAACAGACCAGAGAAGCTTTGCAAAGAGGTGACCTTTCTGAAACCAGTGAGAACCCGGACAAATATTTTCCTCCAGTGTAAAGAGAGTGTTTCAGAGCTGTCGCTGTCTGCAGTGTTGAATGAGATGCAGAGCTTGTATAAGCTGAACAAAGGTTTGCAGGAATAGTCACTTGTCCTTGAGGCTCCTATACCTGAACTACTTAAGCTAAGTGGGCGAGATGGCTTTTGGTTGTTTTGTTTGTTTTTTAGTTTTTTTTTAAGCAGTTAATCTGCCTCTCCAGAAATCAAATGCATGATTCAAAGGACAAGTCACCCTTGTATGTTTTAGTTCTGCTTTCTTATAAAATTAAGGTTTTACTGACAATGCCTTTAAAGGTTGTGAAAGATCCCTGGATTCTAAGGAGTATGATTAACCTTAGTTTTAGTGCTCTCAGTTCAACTGACTGCTTTGTTGGGGGCCATAACTGTAATCTGCTATTCTTTGAACAAATAGTTACAGTCCTTATAAGCATAATGCTTAAAGGTAATACTTCACAATGAATTAGGGGAAAGAATGGGAAATCCTTGATAGCCTAATTCCCTCAACTCTTTCTGTCCTCCTTAGCCCGTCCTCTTTTGTATAGTTGCTTCAGAGTATTAGGCATCTTTATTGTTACTTGCCTTTATTTTAGTAAACCTGTATTCTTGGAAGCATCAGTACTGATAAGCCAAAGCTTGTAGATTGTAAACTGCCAGAAAGTCAGGAATCTTGTTCACAATTGTATCTATTGTGCCTGGCTCTGTACCTTGCATATAGTAGGTACTCAGATATTAATTACCCACCTGGCTAACCAGTCACAGGTATCCAAATGACTGCACCAGGAATATTCCTTTTCCCCTTTTCTTCCCGGGAGGAATATTACTAATGTGTATTATTATGAGGCCAAGTGCTAATGACTTTAGAGACTCATATTCCATTAGCTAAAAGAAGCAAGCCTCTGCCAAGAGTATGGGAAGACCCTCTTGTAAGTTTCCATTTGCTGGTAAATGTAACCCCATGTTATTAATTTTGTTCTTTTTGAGCTTTATTGTGTAGCATTTACGTAGCATTTGTATTAAAATGCTTTATGATGACTAATTACCCATCCTCTAGTGATGATAAAAGGCATTTATTTAGTTAATGGATCAGTTGAGGACTAGTCAAGGTCACAAAGCAAGTCCTAGGTAATCCATTTCTCAGAATTTCAACTGAATTGGACATTATGACTAAAGTCACTTTTGTACCTCTGCCATGTGTTGATAAATATGAGAAAGAAAGCATAAGAAAAGTAAGAGGAAAAAGTTCTGTGGCATAGACCTGAATGGTGTTTAAGAAAAAGGCTTTTTCAAATGGTGCGGTCCTTTACGAGGATTCCAGCCTGGCTCTGGACCAAGTAATCCTTGGATCATTCCAATCCCTGAGGCCCTTGGGAATTGAGGACATTTCTGATGCCAGAAGGATAGAGGTGACTTCAGGGTGACCTTAGTGGTCCTCAGTCAGATCACAATCTAGTGTAATTTTCTGGTCAGGTTTTATTCACTTAGAGGTAAAAATGGGTGCCCATCAATTAAAAGCATAGGTACCTGAATTCTCTAACTATGATCATGACTTACTTAGTTTTTTATGCTCTGGGGTCTACCAGTCCATAATAGGGTTTGTGAATTTGATTCAAGGCTTGAAATGTCTGGCTGTCAAGAAGCCAACTAAATTGGTTCTTGAGGCTTCTATGCCTCAGTTTCTGCATCTACCACATCCATGCCTATTGTTCAGACCTGTGGAAATGGAGGCATGTTGGAAATTAAAATGGCAAAAGTAACTTTTTAAAACTCTTATTCCTTCTTTTTAATGATCATTTGCAGTGGGTTATAACAGAATATAACTACAATATAAATATGAAGTCAAAACTGTAGAAATAAGGGGAAATATTGTTAACCCTCAGGGCTAAGATGGATTTGATTATCACAGGCAACACCATAAACATCCCCCTAGCTGAGGATGAAGGGATCACAGAGTTATAGTAACCTTAGCAGGCACTGGAAAAAATACGTGCTAATTCTTCAGGAAGACAACTTTTCCTGACACAAAATTCTAAAGGAAATTCTCACGAGACCACATTGATAGCTATGTTATTGTTCATATGGTAAAGATTGTTCTAGACTTGTGATGATTTCAGATGGTACAGCTAGGAAAATTTGAGATGAGAAAAGAGTATTTGAGTGGTAATGATAAGTGTATACTACCACAGCTGAGGCAGATCCCAGTTTTAATGTTGGCAGTTGTAGTCAAACCAGTTAAGTCATCTAGTTCCCCATGATCACTGGATGTTTGTCCCTCTTTTTCTGCTACTTTGTGCTGCAGAGGCAATAACTGTCCTTGGACCTTTTGAAAATGACACTGTGTCAAATTGATTCTTTTTTTCATAGAATAAATCCATATCTCCAGTTTGTTGATGAAATTTCCTGCCATCGACATGTTTCTCTGAAATGCCTATCTCAGAACACTGGATGTTTTCTGAACTTCTGAACATTTAGGGGGAGGACTTTCCCAAGTGATACTTTAGTCATTGGACCTAGGACCTGTGCAGTCAGACTTTTACCATTAGCAAAATATAGGAAAGGAAAAGAATGCTAAAGAAACTACTTTTGCTTATAGGATATGTGGCACTGGTTCATCAGAAGGAATAGGAAGCACACCAAGCAGAGCCCCATCAAGTCCTGCTTAGGTGTTAACTTGATAGCCAGTTAACATTCCGGATATTCATTTTCTCTTTGGAATTGTCTTAGAGCAAATTTTTGGAACAATTTCATAGAGTATACACCAAAAATCACTGAGAAGAGACGGGCTGCTGTTGCTGTTTCTTCTTTACAGCCTTATTCTCTAGGACAGCTCCTGTTTTAGTGGCAGTCTTTGAACAGGAGTCAAAAATGTAAGAAGGTCTTTTTTTTTTTTTTTTTTTTTGGTGGGCTTTGTTTTTTGATCTGGGACCTTGAGCATGCTCAGCAGGTGCTCTTCCCAGCTCAGATCTTTTTTTAGATTTCTTCACAGATACTGATTTCCTCCTCCTCTTACCTGGTTTGATTTAGTTACACTCTAGTTTCCAAATTATTTTTAAGTTCTTTTGTACATTTAACTTGTAACAGAGAAATCTGTTCATTGTCTAGGTCCTTTGCTGGCAAGATCACAAGTGTCTACCTTTTGTCTTATCAGGAAGGTATCATTTGGGTCTAGTGTGTTACCTAATATGTCTTGTGAAGTTGCCTGTAAAGGATGTTTTGACACAGAATCCTGTAGATCCACAGTTGCCTGTGACTCCTGATGTTTATTCTGCTACCTGTAGTAGTTAATAATCTGTAAACAAGCACTTTAATGCCCTCTTGGGGCTATTTCAAGGAATTGGCTGGTAAAGGAGAATTTATACGTCTCTGATTCTTAAATTTGGGAATGTGAATATTAAATTTTTTAAAAGATGGGCCACCATTTTTACACTCAACATGTAAATTAGCATGATTCCAAACTGAATAATAATTCCAAACACATCCTTCTTAGGTGGGTCAGAAGCATCTTCATCATGTACAGAGGACAGCACATTTGCGTAGACCAGAGTTTTTTCCAACCTGAAATCTGAGAATCCAAAGTTGAAGAGATTCTTTCAAATTTTCCTTCCACTTCTTGTCACCACTATCAGTGCCTTATGTGTGGTAAGCAGTTAATGAAAATTCACTTAGGATTTTGGTCACTTTTTCTCTTGTGATTTCCTATTTCCCTTTGACTCAGGTAGTTCTCTTATCCCCACTGTTGTTTGGCTGTTACATAAGGCCTGTTAACTTCCCCTTTTTGTTCCAAAAACTGAATGGCATTACATGTAAGTTAAGCACTTGATTTTTGGAGTCAAGTTTAGTTTTAATCTCTACCATTGAGAGCAATGGGACCTTGAACAAGGGATTTAACCTCACTGAGCCTATCTTCTCTCATCTGTAAACCAGGAAGTAACAGTAGTATGACCTATATAGATTTGTTGAGAGGATTAGCATTTAGTAAATTACTGTGTTTGCTCCTTTATACCTAGTGTCTGTATATTCTGGTTTACCTGCATATTTATGGTCTTTTCTTATTATCCTTGCATGCCATTCAGTCAGTGCCTCCTTACACCTGGAGAAGTATGCTGGTTTATGTGGTTACCCTATTGATAACTCTGGGCAATGCGGCATGATAGTTCAAGTGAGAACCTAATAATTCCTTGAGAATTATTATCAAAGAGCCCCCAAAATCAAAATGTTTCTGTTGGAATGTCTTTTCAAAGGGGGAAATAATTTTTTTTTCTAACAAACAGGTTATTTTGTGTAGAGCTTTAACCTGTTGAACACAATGTTTGTTGATTACCTGGACCCTGAGAGTTTAGAGCTTGTGATGGGAGTGAGCTGTGCTCTACCTCACCTTTCCTCACCTCCATCCCTCATAACATGAAATGCACCCATAGTATATGGGTATTTGTCAGGCTCTGGGCTAACCCGAGTCCAAAACTTTCTTTCCTCAAATTGCAGCAGTTTTGGGGGTCTTCTCAAACTAGAATCTTTGAGTTATGTGAAACAATTCCAAAGACTTTTTGAACTGTGACTTCATCATTTTATATGGTGACCTTCACCCATCCTTATATACTCAACTTCCCTCTCCGAAGTCATGTTTCTCCCTGCTCCCCATGGCCTGTTCCTGGTTATGAATAACTGATTTTATCCTGCAACAGTGTGTGCCCTTTGCTCCACAACAATTACAGAACTAGGTGGAATGTCCATGCCTTTGTTGAAAGTCTTGTTTCATTTTCTTATCTCTGTTAAATTTTTCTAAGAAGAATCAGCCTGGTGCTTTAATTTCAGAATATATATAATGATTGGTACTGCCTGGCAGTATACAGTGGGGCTTAATCATTTACTACCCAAACTGGACACAGTTTAGGAAAAGAACTTTGGCAGAACCACAAATGTAAGGCTATCTGAGCATGCTCCTGCTTTCTTGCCATGAAAGTCCCAGCCTCTCAGTTAACATATATTACCTATGGAGCTTAATGGACTTATTAGCATGTTTCCCTCTATCAGCCTGAGCCAGTTCACCCTGTGCTCAGTTGTAGATAGAAATGAGGCATAATAAGCAGGAGGCATTTGGAACTGCTCACTGTGCCACACTGTTCATCTTGGACCTATCTCAAGCCTAATTCTTTATAGTCTGAAGACTTGCCCAGCAAGAGCATGCCCTATTGTTTCTATGTTTTTCTCTTCTGAACCTGTGAGTGTATCATAGTACCACTAGAATCCACTGAGCTATATGCTTAAAGTGCCAAGGAAAATGCTATGCTCATCTGTAATGTGCACAGCTCTTTGTGAGCTAGATGGTGAATTGGTGAATGGCAGAATGAAGGGACTAAAGGCCTGGAAGAGATGAGAGTAACTGCTTCATTGACTTAGACCTCCTTAATAAGCTGTTCAAACTGTTATAAGCAATGACAGGATTTTGAAAGTTCTATTTTTAATAAACGGCTGCAGCTCTTGCTACAGCTCTGTTTTAAGGTGAACCTTTAGGGTACATGTTTTCATAAGGGTAATAGGAATTACTTTAACCCTACCTCTCAGAACTGGTTTGACCTCAAGTCCAAGCTTTTGGGCTGTGACCTGTTTCCATTATAGTCCCAGGAGCCTGAAATTTTAAAGAGAGACCTATTAGGAATGTTAATAGGGCAGAGATTCTGATCTGCCTTCTTTGACCAGTTCTACCTTGTCTCCTTCCTCAAAAACCTTTAAGAAAAACTCATCTGGACTCTTCATGATAGTTAACTTTTTTTGGAGATGTGGAAGAGATGATTGTCTCGAATTTTCAAAATGCACATCTCCCATATCTATCTACCTATCTCTCTCTCTCTCTCTCTCTCTCTCTCTCTCTCTCTGTGTGTGTGTGTGTGTGTCTCTGTCTCTGTCTCTGTCTCTCAATTTCAGAAGAGAAATGAATAGGCATATTTGTATGGAAGGTAGAGAATTGAAATAGGCTTCACTTTTGCATGTTTAAGGGAATGCTTGCAGAGTCCTGGATTAGACTTTACAGTGGTTCTTAATCTTTTGAGTCATAGATCCCTTTAAGAATTTCATGAAAGTTATTGTTTCTTTCCTTAGGAACATTCAGGATTCCCCCCCAAAATTTGTATGCACTTTCAGAAGGTATTTGGAACTCCCTGAAACTCAGTCATGGATCCTAGGTTTAAAAAACCCTGATTTAGATTGTCAGGCTTCTAGCAGGTCCTGAAACTTCAAAAAGATTGTTTCCAGCATACAGTTTGTCCTTGTGGCTTGGAACAAAGCTGAGACTGTGTTGTTACCCTCCTCCTTGAGATGCTCCTCAGCTGCCCAAGAGACTCATTATTGCCTTGAGGGTTTAACTCAGGAACTTTCACATACTGAAACCAGAATTTCAGCAACTTTTTTTTTTTTTTTGGAACCTTCTTAGCCCTACTGCTGTTCATACGCAATGTGAATGTCTCTAAAGTTCTAAAGCTGCTTCCATAGGAGTATTTGGAATAAGGAGCTCATATCCTAGACTAGATGTCAAATTAAAAAAAAATAGTAGTTTGCTTTCCTTTATCTCTCAAAAACAGGTATGATTTCAGGTGGAGCACTCACTATTTTAAAACTGAGCTGATGATACCTGAATCTTACTCATTTGGTTTCTTTAGATGGAACCTACTGAAGTTTAGGACTAAATTTCACACATGTCTTATATGTTGTGTCTGCCTATAATGTTGTCATTAAAGTTTATTGAATAAAATACTATGAGAGGATCATCCCTGAGAGAAAATGAATGAACTTGAAATCTTTTGGTGACTTGGACTCACTTGCCCTTTTATTGGACTGAGGCTGTTTTTCTAACTTCAGTCCCCTTCCTAATGGGTGGATAAGGGAATACCAAGAATTACAAGTGAGAAATTGTTGAGAATTTCCAACAGTTTAGTCCTTGATAATGCCAGAAACAGAGGTGAGGGAGGAAAGGGCACTAGACACATGGCCTTCAGCCTGTTAGCACAGTAGCACAGAACACAAGGCAGTGAGCGCAGGTCTCTTTACACATAAGGAGGAACGTGATTTAAATTCCTCACCGTGGAAAGAAATTTTAAATCCTTTGCATTAGGGACACTTTGTCAAAAGGTGAAATTGGTATTCTGGTTTACACATGCTCTGGATTTAAGGAACAGGAGATTTTTACCTAGGGGTTTGAGCCTTGGGGGCCAGTGATGAACACTTTGATTTTGGAATAAATGTTGGGACCTGAAAGTACTTGATGAATTGCTCTGCCTGGCAGTACTAAGCAAATTTCTGTGTCAACTTATCCTACAACCCTGACCGCCCCTTCTGATCCAGAGGCTGAACTTAGCACTTAAATGCCATATGTGCTCTTGTCTTTTAAATACCGTTTAGGAATTGGGCCAAAGCTGTCCTAACCAAAAGTTCTGTCTCTAGTTGACACTAAATTTTGTGTGTTTCCTTAAAGTACATGACCAGCGGGATTTGAGGAAAGGGAGACCTTCAGAATTTGGCTGTTTGGGATGAAATATGTTCTTTGTAGAGATGGAAGGTGTATACAGTTGTTAAGGCAACTAATTCAGTTTCCTGTTGATGGCCAGGTGGTTCCAACTTCTGATTTAATCCTTTAGTTTTTAGTGCCTAGCTTCTCAGCACCAGACTTCTTAGCAAGCAAGACAAGATTTCCAGTGCTCACTTATGGGGAGAGTAGCCCAGCTGGCTTGTCATGCTGGACTAAAATGAATTGTGAATGTTAATTATACTGATCAATACAGTGGCCTTGGTAACAGACTTGTAGCTGCTGTAGAATCTGTTTACTTCAGGTTTGTAACAGAAAAGAGACCAAGTTGGTTGGGGACATGGTGTTCTCACTGTAATAAGCTGTATTGTAAGTCCAAGAAAAAATGCATCCTGTAGGGACTGAAATTGCTGCACCCCTTCCCCAGGATTTCCCATTGGGAACTTTACTCTGGAAGTGGTTTCTGTTCTTTTTTGCCAGTTGAGAATGAATCAAGATTGGCAAAGGCTTGGTTCTTTTTGGAGGTGGGGTAAAGAATATTTAAAAATCATAACGCATAGAAGGAGAATACCTGTGTTAAGAAGCACTTTATTTCTCTACTAGCTTGTAATGGGGAACCTTGATTTATTTATTTTTTAAAATAATTTTTTAGTTGTTAATGAACTTTTTTATATTTATTCATATGTGGTGCTGAGAATTAAACCCAGTGCCTCACACGTGCTAGGCAAGTGCTCTTCTATCATTGGACCACAACCTCAGCCCCTGGGTGTGGATATTTGATGGGATTAATTTTAGCCCTTACATTCAAGAGCTAGAACTTCTGTTGGGGGAGCATGGGGCTCATAATACTGCACATTCTTTTCTGACTCCTTGGGGAGGGGATTAGCTGAGTGCTGGGCATGTTTGGAATGAGAGCATATTGCCAGTTTTTACTGAATTTGAACTAAAATTTGGTAAAAATGCAGTCTCTGTTTTCCTCAGACTGGCTCTTTGTCATATTCTCCTGACCCCTTGTGGACCCATCAGACAGATGGTCTGACAAGATGGAGTTGGTTTAAAGATAGATTCCCTACTTCCTTTGCCTTATTTGTTTGATCTCTGAACAAGGCATGTCTAACCCATTTGTTCTCCGTGTTCCTTGAGTCAGTTTATCAAGAACCTGGTAAACTCAGTGGGCTTGTGTTTATTTCTTCAGGTCCTGCTTAGAATGTTTCTTAAATCACTTCTTATGGGGTGGGGAAGAATGGAAAGTATCGGTCACCTAAGGAGTTTTTTTCCAAAATAGTAATTACCTAAACTAGGCTTACTTAATCAAAATGGCAAAGAGGCTGAGAGTAACGGTGCATATGGAGAATGGGTTGACATTTTGAAACAGCTTCCCCAGATAAACTTAAAAGATTTCAGATTTAGAACCACTCTTACATGATCTAGCAAAGCTGACCAAAATTATTATGAAATCTGGGAATGCAGCTTCAACCCATGTGGGATGACTTAGACTGTTAAAACTGCTGCTTTTTTACTTGTACATGACAGTAGAATGTATTTTGACATACTATACATAAATAGAGTATAACTGTTTCTTCTGGTTGTATATGATATGGAATTACATTGGTCATGTATTTATATATGCATATGGGAAAATAATGTCTGATTTCATTCTACTATCTTTCCTATTCTCATTCCCCTTCCCTTCCCTTCATTCTCTTTTGTCTAATCCAAAGTACTTTTATTCTTCCCTACCCCTGTCCCCTTATTGTGAGTCAGTATCCACTGAGAGAACATTCAGTCTTTGGTTTTGGGGATTGGCTTATTTCACTTAGCATGGTATTCTCCAGTGTCATCCATTTGCTGGCAAATGCCATAATTTCCTTCTTTATGGGTGGGTAATATTCCATTATATATACTCTCTACACACACACACATACACACACATTTTCTTTATCCATTCATCTGCTCATCTGCTGAAGGGCACTTAGGCTGGTTCCATAGTTTAGCTATTGTGAATTGAGCTGCTGTAAACATTGATGTGGCTGCATCATTGTAGTGTACTGATTTTATACCTTAGGGTATAAACCTGAGGGGTGGGATAGCTGAATCAAATGGTGGTTCTATTCCAAGTTTTCTGAGGAATCTCCATATGCAGAAAGATAGCTTTGACTAAGTTAGTGAGCCAGATAGCCAGCCAAAGAGCAGATTTGAGACTCAAACAAACAAACAAAAAAAGACTTCTTTTTACTCTTGAAGGGTCTGTTGCTATTGCTTTATTGTCAAATAAGACTCAATGTTAATATGTCTCTTTCCCTAGAAAAGTTGGTGTTTGACTGGAAAGAATGGCCAGACCTCTCAGGGTTAGTACAGGGTGTGACATGTACTATAGAAACATGAATGAAAGCTCAGAGGGGAACTTGGGGAGAGAGAATTATGTAGAAAGCAGGGCCAGTGTGAAGGCTGGATCACAGTGAGTGCCCACAGTCCAGTGCCAGTTCTGCCTTTTCCTCTCAGAAAGCCAATCTCAGAATAACCACAGGTCCACACCTCTTTACTGTAGGGTGGTCTTAACAGAAATATTCATTGTTCTGCCTAAGGTCTTAGTGAAGTTTTCCATACCTGTACCAAAAGATTGCCAAATAAGGACTGTATTTAGGCTGTTCCAGGCTAACCTTGTCAGATGCAAGCAGAGCCCCTAGCCCTCCTCTGAGAAGTTAGCTCCAGGTGGTTCCAGTTCTAACTGCTCACCAGCACGTAGAAGAACCTGTGTTAGAAAACCTGCCATCCTGCTGTTAATATAAGGACATCTTATGTATGCTAAGTGATACGTTAAAGCTGAGGGAACTATAATCACATACTAATTATCTCTATTTTCTATTTTTAAAGAAGCTATTTAAAATGACCAGACTTAATTTCAGACCTCACTTCATGGGACTATGTAGAAACATTTTGTGGTTCTGTTAAGCTTATAAAGCTGTACGGTTAAAACCTGCTACTCAGTTTTTGGAAAAGGTCTATTTCTTCAAAATCAAATATGGAGTTTTTTTTCATTAGTTGATTTTTTTTTTTTTTTTTAAACTAGGATTGAGCTCAGGGGTGTTCTACCACTGAGCTACATCACTAGCTATTTTCATTTTATTTTGAGACAGGGTCTCACTGAATTGCTGAGCCTGGCCTCAAACTTGTGTGCTCCTGCCCCAGCCTCCCAAGTCACTGGGATTACAGGCGCGTCTGGCCATTTTTCAGCTTTTTAAAAATATAATTGACAGGGCTGGGGATGTAGCTCAAGCGGTAGCACACTCGCCTGGCATGCACGGGGCACTGGGTTCGATCCTCAGCACCACATAAAAATAAAAGATGTTGTGTCCACTGAAAACTGAAAAATAAATATTAAAAAATTCTCTCTCTCTCAAAAAAAAAAATATATATATATATAACCAACAAATTAAAATTGTGTTTTATTTCATTGTATTCAGTATGATGTTTTAACATATAATTATGGAATGATTGCCACTGTTAAGCTAATTAATATGTCCGTTTCCTCACAGTTCCTTTTTGTATATACGTGATGGGAATGCTTAAGATGTACTGTCTTAGCAAATTTCAGGCATATAGTATGTTTTTATTAGCTATAGTCACTGTGCTGTACATTAGCTCTCCTGAACTTATTCACCTCATAATTGCAGGATTGCAGATGTTGGTTAAAGGAACCGACATCACCTCATTTCCCTACTCTCTGGTAACCACCGTCTTCTCTCTGTTTCTATGAATTTGACATTTTTAGATTCCACATGCAAGTGAGATCATTTAATTGAATGCTTTAAAAAAATATCTACTGTAACTATGAAATCAAGATTCAGTAGTCACATATCCCTTGTTACTTAAGTCCAGATTATTTTAATAAAATTAGTAACCTTACAAGAACTTTTTAAAGTCATGGGTCAGTTAGAGAGGTGGTACTAGAAGGTAGGAATGCATCAGTGACAAATTTTATCTTTTTAAAATTTTGACCCTACCCATATTTAATATGAGTGTTTTTGTATTGGGAAAATTCAGCTTTGCTAGATCTTTTGGAGATGTCATGTAAGATCTAAGGTAGCTTGAAGAGGATGCTCTTTGAATGGCATACTATAGGTGCAAAGAGAACTTAGTAAAATATTTTCAACTTAAGTACATGTTTTCTGATTGTGTTAACTTTAGTGTGTGAAAGAAGTTTCCTCATCACCATTCACCACAAACTAAATAAACCCCTTTTAAAAACATGTTTAAAATATATTATCTATTGTACATTTAATAAATGGTAAATTCTTGTGAAAACAACAGTTTCCTAGGCATCTGTTTTATTTTAAAAAATATTGGTCAGTTTTAGCCATGCCAAATTGAAAAACTCCTTGTATAAATACAAATAGAATAATGCAAAAAGGAACTTCTGAGTAGATTTGTCTTGGGTAGTAACACAGTTGGCAGTAGATTGCTGGTGCAAACTCTTCCTCCCCACTTCATCCACAGAAGACCATGGAAGTAAGTGCTAGTGTACAGCTTTTTGCTCCTATCAAGTTTGGACTCTGCCATTCTCCCTTCACCCTTTTTCAAGTCTAAGCAGTAGTACCTCTCAGTAGCAATTCATTAGCAACTTTAGAATATTGTACTTCTTTATCCAGACCATTTGGCTTCTTACAAAGTTAATCAAGATTTGGGAATTCTTTTCCTTTTCTAAAGCTCACAAATGTTCTCTGATATTGTAAGCGCAGAACGCTTTAATGAAATGTAGACTGTTCTGTAAACTGACCCCTGGAAAAGTCAGGGAAAAGCTATTTCCCCAGCCAAAAGAAGGAAAATAGTACTAGACTTGTGGATTTTTTTCCCCCTTTTTTAAATCTGTTGATAGAAAATTGCTGTAAGCAAGTCACTTAACCCCCAGCCCTGTACTGTTTTCTCATCTGTGAAGTATAGATACAATACTTAAGATTCCAGAATGTTCTGAAAATACAAATTCTCCCTAAACCTTAAGGCACTAAGATCAAGACAGAACTTAAACTAAAAAAGGGAAATCTAGGCATTCAGAATCTTGTTTACCATACCTATAAGTCTAGATTTTAAACTTCTTTTCTAATCAGCTTTGAGTAAAAATCCTGATCTAGTGCTTTCAGGTTGTAAGGCTTATTTTTTATATACCAAGAGTTAAATAAAAATGATTTGAAAACTATTTAGATCAGTAATAGTCTTTGCAATGTCATGGATAAAATTTGCCACATAACCTTTCTTAAACAAACAAACAATTCTGACTTCTGGTTTGCCATCCAGGTAGAGCCAAAAGATCTTTGGCTTTGTGCTTCTGACCACTTTGCTTAGAAAATGGCTGTTCAAAAACTCATGGATCAGGAAAACTCAGACTTTGTATTTGGGTCTAGAGGTAGACAGGATGGAGAATTGTATAGTATTCATCGTGGAACAGTAGAGAACTCTTGTTTTTAAATAGCTCCAGAGAAGCTGCAGCCAGCAGTTCTTTTCAGTCAGCTTGTTTCTTGCAAGTAGTGATTTTATACTGAGACTTTTATCTAAAATTGAACATATACTTCCCAGGGTAGGTAGAGAATCAAGAAGAATGGCAAATATCACCTCTCTGGAATGAAAAATACCATTGTGTTTTTAAAATGGTTTGATGTGCGGCTAAGGTTGTGGCCCAGTGGTAGAGCGCTTGCCTTCCACGTGTGAGGCACTGGGTTCCATCCTCAGCACCACATTAAAAAACAAAAAGTATCATGTCCATCTACAACTCAAAATATTTTTTAATATCAGTTTGATGTGACTGACTGATAGATTATTGTGTATGTGTTGTGTGTCTGGTCTTTCCTTCTAGAGACTTAATGTTTTTTTGTTTTGTTTTGAAGAACCGTGGAGGATAAAAATCAGCTGCATTTGATCTTTAAAAGGCTTTCTCTTTGTCCTTTGAACTTGAAAATATGCAGTCTAACTACAGGATGGATTCTGAAAGGTCCTGTAACTTAAGTGATTTCTATCTCATTTGCCTTTGTTGAATGTTAGCCTAGGTTTCAGAACACTGACTTTCATAGACTCAGCTGCCACATATTGGGAGCTACTTATAGTTTTTCTGCTATCCATGTACTACTTGGCAAGGACTTCCATTTCTTTTGCCTCTAGTTAGACATAGCTTAGCCTTCCCAAATACTGTGCTGACTCACAACTGGGTTTGCTCACCTAAGCAAATATATGAATTTAAAACAAAATAGACTTTTAACCTCATTTAAATTAGACTCTCAGATTTAGTTTGTTACTTTGATGCCGGGGACTGAACCCAAGGGCACTTAACCACTGAGCCATATGTCTGTCCTTTTTTTTTTTTCTCTTGTTTTTTTTTTTTTTTTCCTCCTTGCTTAGGGTCTCACTAAGTTGCTGAGGCTGGGGATGTGGCTCAAGGGGTAGCGCGCTCGCCTGGCATGCGTGCGGCCCGGGTTCGATCCTCAGTACCACATACAAAGAAAGATGTTGTGTCCGCCGAAAACTAAAAAATAAATATTTAAAAAAATTCTCTCTCTCTCTCTCTAGGAAAAAAAAAAAAAAACTTGCAGTCCTCTTGCTTCAGTCTTCCAAGTCACTGAGATTACAACTGTTTGCCACCACACCTAGCAGAATTGTTCTTGTACATTGCTAATCTTCTTCCATCATAACAAACTAAGAAATTACAGATGACATTTGCTCAGTTCATGTGACTACCTTCCAAAATGCCAGCTATCCCATCTTCATTCTAGTGCCATACATGGATTGTTTGCTTTCAGTGTTAAATTTTCTTCCCATAGACATTCGTTTGAAGAGTACAGATTTGCCTATTAATAAGGAATTGATGTTCTTAAAAAAGAACATCCCAGCATACCTTGCAGTAAGGTTTGCCAGTTTAACTTCTTGAGAGCTTCATTTAAAATCAAGATTGACTTTAAAGAGAAGCACAGATTAAGGCTAATGATGACTCCTTATTACAAACTTACAAAGTGAACCTAGGAATCTGGCTTTGTCTTTCCCAAAGAGAGGGAAAATAAATATTTATTTGCCTCTATAAAAGCCAATGGAAGAATAAAGAAGCTGCGGGGTAGCCCATGCCTGTAATCCCAGAGGCTTGGGAGGCTGAGGCAGGAGGATTGCAAGTTCAAAGCCAGCCTCAGCAAAATTGAGGCACTAAGCAACTCAATGAGATCCTGTCTCTAAATAAAATACAAAATAGGGCTGGGCATGTGGCTCAGTGGCTGAGTACCCCTGAGCTCAACCCCTGGTACCACCCCCACCAAAAAAAAAAAAGAATAAGAAGCCAATGAAAATGTGGAATGAACAGTTACAGGAGTAGGACTAGAAATGAGACTTCTCTGAGTATACCTTTAAAACTTCTGATTCATGAAAATATTTTTATATGTCAGAAATAAGATTAAATCAAAGAGAAAAAAGGAAATCTTAAAAATTACTTATAAGTAAGTTTAAAGTATCAAATCTAGCATACTATATCAAATTGATTATACAGTCTTCTAGTACTTTGACTATATATTCTTTCTGAAATATAGTCTAAGGTCAAAAAGAATTTCAGTGAAATCTTGATCACTGAGAAGACTATTAGTAATGAGATTAGTTTTGTCCTTTTAAATCTATTTTATGTATTAATTATAGAATATAGCAAATAAGTAAATATATTAGTGTTACTAGGGACCAAGATTTTCAACATAAAAAAATACAAATAGGAAAATTAAGTTTTTAAGGTAATTTTAAGTTTGAAATATAAATATCAATATAAAAAATCAGCATGAACTAATGAATAAAACAAAGATTTATTTCTCTACTGAATGAACCTAGAAGCTTTGAGACCTTTGATAGCAAATACCATACCTTGTATCAGATATTAGTTTCCCACTGAAAGAAATAAAGCTTGGAGAAATGGCTGAAAGAACAGTCAACTTGGTATATCTTCTTTTTAAAAAAATTTTTTTTAGATGTTGATGAACCTTTAATTTATTCATTTATTTATATGTGGTGCTGAGAATCAAACCCAGTGCCTCACACAAGCTGGGCAAGCCCTCTACCACTGAGCCACAACTACAGCCCAGTACATATTCTTTTGTCAAAAAGGAGAGAAGTGCTTAAATGGAATGTCAGAAGGACAGAAGATCTGGCTTGTAGGAAGCACCCACTGGCCCAGCTTGGGGGTCAGCATGAGCATTTGGTACACTTAATGTATAATTGCGTGTAACATTGACTATGAATGACTACTAAAAAAGGAAAAGCAAAGGCTGTCTTCATAAAAGAATGCCAGCTAATGTGTGTGGAAGAAATGAACAATTATTATTTTATAAGCCCCTGTCATTAAATTGGTTTGTGCAAGAATTATTAACAGATGGTGAAGTCACTAGACAATAAGATATTCACCATGATGTTGTTTTGCCCCACAAATTAACCTTTCCTTGCTGAAGAGAAAATGTATCTTTCAAGGGAGAGATCTGATGGTCTTGCTCTAGCCAAGGTTTAATGTTAGTGTCACTAATGGTGCAACAACCTGACACTGTGCCTCCTACAAGGGGAAATATATGACATCATCTGTATATCATACCATTAAAATTGCCAAAATTTTAATCTCTCTAATCAAACTGAATTTGTAGTTTACAGGAAGGAAACAACCTGAAAAAATAAGGAAATGGGAGATTCTATAAGAGAGCTGGCCTCGACTCATGAGCTGGAAAAGCAGAATGTTTTAGATTAGCGGAGGCTCAAGGAACCTATTGTATTTAATGAACCTTTATTCCATCCTGTGTTGGAAGATTGGGGAGGCAGTTGGTCCTCAACTGTGAAAAATAACCTTGAGAAAATGGAGGAAGTTTGGATAGTCTGGACATTAGATAATATAGGATTACTGTTAATTTTCTCAAGTGTGATAATACCATCAAAGTTCTGTAGGAAGAGTATTCTTATTCTTTGAAGATGCTTTCTGAAGAATTTATTAGTGAATTTTTGTGTTTGCTACCTTTTTTTTAGGACCATATGAAAGTATGATGTACGTGTGTATACAAAGAAACGTACAATGGAACATAGAAGACTATGTAAGAGGTACCCACTGGCCCCACTTGGGACAATAAAGTCAAAAAAGAAGTATTATTACAGCAGTGGTGCAGTGGGTAGGGGTGGAAGAAGACTTCAGTATCACTAAAATAATGAGTATGTTCCAGGAACCAGGACTTCTTCTGTCACCTCTGCTGGTTTCCTTTTAAAAACATTGTGGTGAGAAAAGAGGAAATGACTGGCACGTTTTTAAATAATATTGGTACTGGGATTGAGGGTGAGAGAAGTATGGACAGTTGAGGCTCCTGAGCAGGTAGATGGCTAAACAGGTATTGAACCAGTCTGGGTGTATGTTATGTTCTATTGTAAAATTGTGGTTTGGGAAATTTTAAGAAGCCCTTCCCTAGTCTCTTGATGCTATTTTTTAAAACCTCTTAATTTTGCCTGTAGTTGTAGTACTACTTGTACTGACTGGAGCACTTTAGGAGATGGTAGAAAGCCAGTGAAGTGTTTTGTCTCCTATGAAGAGAAGAGTTGCTGAAAAGATAAAAGTCCTGGCTTTTTGAGAGAGTTTTTCAAACTTTTTTCTCAATTTTAAGTGACTCAGCAGTGTGGGGCCTGATACTGCCTCATCCCTTCCTCCCACCAGCATTGACAGAAGATCAAGTTGAATCCCATTTTGAAAAGAGTATTTCTTCTGACTGTGGAATTGGATTCCAGCTGTGTGTGTGTGTGTGTGTGTGTGTGTTATATCCAGTTACTGTTGAGACAGACACACAAGGGTGGAGTGGGGGAGGGAGATACATGCTGTGATTAGTCAGCCTCCCATCTCCCTCCCCCCTAGAAACTCAGGCTCCATACGGGGAGACTGAGAACAAGAAACTTGAGACTGGGAACGAGGGCAGGGAACAGCCAAAACCTGCTCAGTCTCAGAAGACTGATTTCCGCACCAGGGAATGGAAAAAGTTGCTGAAGGTGGTTATGGGTTGACTCTGTGGCCTGAGATTGATTCTCTTAAGTTCAGTTCTTTAATAGTGGGAGCACTGTGTTGGGAAGGGGATGCCCTTCTGGGGAACTTCTTTACCTGACATGAAAGATACTCAGACTTACATATTTCTTGTACCAAGAAGGTTGGTGTTTATTGCTGTTTCTTTGGGATTCATCGAATGAGAACCAGACTGATTGGTGGTAAGTATCATGAAAAGGTATTGCACTTGGTTAGGCTGGCTGGAGACCCCTTTCCTTTCCTCTTAAAAGGGAGTAGGCAAAAGTAGAATCTATAAAAGAATAAATTAGCAGAAAGATATATGAAAAGGGGACTTGAAAAGGTGTAGGAATCCTGGAAGGTGTTGTAGCATGTTGCTTAGGAATTGACCTTGTTAAAATCTCTAGCTTCTGATAGTCACTTTTTTGCTCAATGCTAAGTGTTAGCTAAGAAATATGCTGACCATAATTTCTAAACAGGAAAAAGTCTCTGAGCATAGAATCCTAGAGGGGACAGTGGAACAGAATATATGAATTTAGAAGTGTACCAGAAAACTGATAGTGTACCAGAAGAGGAATACTAGCCCTTCAAATTATCCTCAGCAGTAAGAAAGACTGATCCATGCTTGTTTAAGGTATGCTTTCTTAATGATTTGTTTCCTAGTAATTGATGTTTACCTTAGAGTCTAGTTCTTCATCCTTAGGAGGAAACCCTTTTGAGAAAGCTAAAAGCTGTTGGATAAGCATGTGAAATAACAAGTTTAATAAGATGTCTGGCCTAACCTAATTTTTGGAGGCTTAAGTTAATATCCAGATAAGACAGTGACGACTACAGTATCTAGCATGTTCCTAAAGGGGCAGTGAAATTCCATGGCAAAGCCATTTGAATTATCATTACACTTTGAGTCAAAACACATCTACAGATTTTTAAGGGACCATATTTCCTTGAATAAATCTTTCCTAGTGTACTTTAGTCAACAAATGTGATGACTAAAATATAATGTACCATGGGTATTACTCTGATCAGCATTCCTTAGCCATAGAGTCCACATGGTTAACCACATGTGGTAGTTTTTAATTCGTTTTGAATCAAGAGAGAGAAGGCAAAATTGGATAGGACCTGGGAAGGAGGGAGGCTGAGCTGTTAACATTTGAGTATTTAGGATATGTGTTTGTGAAAGTACACTCAGAATTTCTGATGGGAAAACAAATATTAATTAATGTCAACTAAGCAAGTAATATACAACAGTTGTTTTTCTCTTGAGGTTTATAACTTTTTTAGATTGCCTGTGATTCCTTTGATTTGGTAAGTTCTATATAACAGTTCTTTAGGCTCACCTGTCAGCAGGCTTACCACTAGATGGTGGATTTAAAGTACCCCAAATTATTTCTTCAGTAGAGCTTTTCTTTAACATTCTCAGTATGACATAGAAGAAAGTCAACCACCATACCTGCTAAGCTATTTGAAGAGGTACTTTAAAATAGCACATTAAACTGGCCTGATATTTAATTGGGTTTTTAAGACACAGCAAGTAGACTTCTGTATTTGGATGTGCTATTTGAAGAATGAGTCAATCTGACCTTCTAGCCTTTCTCAGATGTGTTAATAGTTCTAGAGTGGAACGCTAGTGTGCTTGTTCAGTTGTAAACTGGATGGTGAGCAACTACACACACAATAATATTTAACAGACATTTTTTACTTTTTGACACTTTATCTACTTTTCCTCTTCTTCCCCGTGCTGTTATATTTAGGTCTAGTATTTCTTACAGATATAGATTTGAAGAAACTCTAAAGCACAACTTTAAGACAATGTGTGGAAGAAATCGTGGTGATAGGAAGTAATATAAACAGCACAACCTTGCAGGCATCGTTTGGTTTTCTTTTCCCAAACCATATTTGACTTAAATGCAGTCAAATTGAGTCCAACTCAATCAGTGGTCTATTCTTGAGATCTCATTTCAATGGAGAGGAAACTGACATCCAAAAGTTGCTTTGGGCAGCAGGGTCTTCATTTACAATGTAAAGGTGAAGAACACTCTAGAACGCTCTTCTCTTAGGGGAAAACAGAGCTGCTAGCTGGGAAGACAACTGGTGCAGCTAGGAGGCCTGGAGGAAACTGGCAGAGCAGACACTCAGCAGCATCAGCTGGGATATGGGCTGTGTGCAGTGTATAGTTGGGCTGAGAGAGAGACAAGGTTATCATGAACCTGTGTGTTGCTGGGCCGTAAGAGCTGCAGGAATAGACAGCCACCCATCTACATCAGAGCCTGGGTTCATGTTCTGCCCTCTTCAGATATGGACCATATCATTACTTGAGAGGTGGGGTGGCAGGAGCATCACTGCTTGCCACAGTCTAATATTTTAGAGGGGAGGATTTTGCTAAGCTTTAGGCTGCTGATGAGCTTATTAATGCAAGGGGAGATTAGGAGTATTGATTCAATTCTTAAGTTGCTGAAGAGACATTTCTAACTTGCCACATCCACTTCTCTTATTTTTTTATCTAAAAATCTGCAAATGTTATTGCACTTCCCTCCCCTACCCTTACCCCCCACATAGGTAGTGTCTGGGAACATGCCCAGAACCTTTTGTAAAAAAAAATGAACAAGGGAGGGAATCATAACAGCCGGAGAGGAGAGAGCTTCTAAACGGGCTGCCCATGCCAACAGCAGGGAGACTGGTGGAGGAAGGGCTGCCTCTAGAGACTGTTAAGAGGCACTGGTGGTCTCTCCACTGTGTATTTTTTCCACTACCAAAAAACTTCATACTGGATTGAAAGTCATTACCTTAGTGTTGGATTAATCTCTTCAGTCAAACTAGCTTTGCCAACTGCAGAAGTCATATGAATGTGCAGTAGACAATCCTGTCTAGAAGGGCAAATGCTAACCTGTGGCCCTCTAGATGAGGTTTTTCTTGTTTGATTGGTCGGTTGGGGTTTTTTTCTTTTTCTTTGAAAAGTTATTGTGCTTTTGACATTTAAGGTATTTAAAATTAAAGTTTTAGCACCTAAACTAAAAATTCTGCTTTGGATAGACAAAGATACTTGTTAATCATGTTCTGGTAAAGTATGTGGTTCATCTTGAGTCTCTGTAGTTATCATTTATCTTTGAGACTCAATTGGCCTTATGCAAGAAAGGATTTTGAAATGTTTACTCATTATACAGAAATTTTCTGAATGCCTTCTTACATGTATAAGACCCTGAGCTGAATACCACAATATGTAGCTTTACCCTGCTCCATGTCATAGAATCTGTCTTTAGACTTAATAAAACAGGCTGCGGACTTTGCCCCCTCAGTGTTTCACATAGTTACCTAAGGGGAAAGCTTGCCCAGTTAGATATTGAGCAAGATAAGTTTTAATTAAAAATACACTGAGGTTTTTCTTGCTGGCCTGTTGTCCAACTGCATTCTCTCCTTTCATTGTTCATGTGAATCATTGATGATAGAAAGTTGAAAGCATGAGCAAGTATTCCTCTGATTTCTATGTTATGACCTGTGGAGTCTCAACAATTCATTTTTCAATTTGTTCATAATGGCTGCCTGCACCTAGGCTGCACATTTAAGTTTGAGTCTTACACTAGAGGTTGATGCTCCTCCAGCTACAGGAGGGCAAGGTCATACAACTGTAACTGAAGAATAGTTAGTTTACTGTTCCTGTCTCAAAAGTGGCTGTAACCATGTTGCTTGCATTATGCAGCGAAGATTTTAATTGGAAATGGTGGGTATACATGTATCGGAATGTTTGCTAAAGACTTGGCTTAATGGATTCTCCATGGGAACTTTTTTTAAAAGAGTTACATTGTAAGGAGAATCTTAATTCAGTTTCTCAAACCATTCTGTTATTTTAGAAAAGTGAAGTTTGGGAGTTTTCTTTTTCTTTTTCTTTCTTTTTTTTTTTTCTTTTTTAGATTTTGAAGAAAGGGTTCCTCAGAATTTAAACAGGAATTCATGGGGAATGTTTAAATCACATGATATAAGTTAGTACTTTCAAATATTTTAGAAACATCCGTTAATTTGTGTATAATTTATAGTTAACTGCAAGCTATTTATTAAAGCCAGTCTTCCAAGTATCCTTCAAATAGTCATCTAATTCTGATTTATTTAAGGAAACTTTTAATAGTTTGCCAAGTCATTATTCTCTCCTTAAATTCATCTCTCTTTCATTGGTATATTCTGGTATTTTAAATTTTCACTGTTTATAGAAGGTTCTGGGGATACTACATTAACTTTATGATATATAGACACATGATTGGGCTCTGAGTATTGGCAATCTAACGCCAATCACCGTTTCTAGGCATCTTTTCATAATTCTTCAAAAAGCAAGACCACAGCCAACTTCACATTAATAATATGCTACAAGAGGATATTCTGGTGGAAAAAAAAAAAAACAGAAGTACTATGAGATCTGTCTTCTGATAGAGTTGTGAGGGAGGGTAAAAAGTTAATGTGTCAAGGTTATAAGAGGAAAGAAAATAGAATGGAGAGAGATGGATAAAATTGGGCAAATGCTAAAGAAAGTTGGCCTGTAAGCTTTTCCCCTAACCCCAAATTTTGTCGAAACATTTGGGGAGGAGCAGTAATTAGCATTTTGGGAGAAATCAGAGAGCAGCCTCAGCTGCTCAGAATTAGATGACTATTTGAAGGATACTTGGAAGACTGGGAGAGTTTAGTAGGAACCATGTGGTAACATTGACTTTTAGGGAAGATAATATATGGCCTTAGAATTCTCAGGTACAGAGATATGTAGAATTTCCTCAACATTTTTTCTTTCTCTTTCAGCAAATCCAGTTTGCTGATGACATGCAGGAATTCACCAAATTCCCTACAAAGACTGGCCGAAGATCTTTGTCTCGCTCCATCTCACAGTCCTCCACTGACAGCTACAGTTCAGGTAGGTGTGAACTTCATGTTCACTCTGATCTCTTCCCTGTTCTCTACCCAGTGCTCTTCACTTAACTAGAATCTGAAAACATACTTTATACCAAGACTTCCTGTCAACTGTTAATTAGTAATTAGGCAATGGGAATGTGCCCAGCCAGGCTTGTAGCTAGGGAAGCTTTTGTCATCTTGAGACTTTCTTCCCCTGGCTGTCTCTGTGTGTGGTCTGTGGCCAGTGCCTGGTTGGTAATACTGGGCCAATTTTGATTCCCACATTTGTCCACCCACATTGCAAAGAGAGGGAATCAATGTTATTTTGGCTGACAGAATTGGCCTTGAAAAGAACTATTTGGAAGAATAACTTCTTTGTATAAAATACACACTGTCACTTATCTCTTTCTTTCTTATCCAAGATTGCTTAAATTGTAATGATGACAATTAGTATTTCTGCTCTTTTCATTAACTAGATTGCCTTATGTTGAAGTATACTTCCCTGATAACCTCTGGAGTGGGAAAAATACAGACTACTATACAGTGATTCCAGCTGTTTCTTTTCAGTTCTCTCCTCTAATCTTAGCCATCTATAATAAGTAAAGTCTGTTTCTACTGAATCATGCCCTTGCCAACTCTAGACAGGGTGTTTAGAAGAGAATGGAAGAGAAGATCAGATCTTACAAATTGAGTTCTAAAAGAAACATTAGTGACATCTAATATAACCTCTTCATTATTCAGCTGAAGAATCATTGTTAAAAGATTAAGAGGCTTGTCCAAGGTCACCAGTTGCTGTTAATGTCAACAAAGAGATTAGTACCAAAAGCCATTCATTGTCCTTTGCCAAAATATTGTTTGCATTGTGTTACTAACATTAAGAGCTAGGCTTAAGGTATAAGGAATGTTTTTAAGAAAAGAAAAACAAACAATTATAAATAAATTTATCTCTGCCCTGTGCCACTGAAAATAACCCAGTAGATAGGCAGCCAAGAACAAATAGGGGTTAAGTACAGAAATAAACGAATATATGGATTCACAGGGGGCATAAGTATGCAAGAAACAGTTCTAGATATAATGGCTGTCATAAATCGAAGGATATCTAGGAATGACAAATAAAAAAGGTGTAAGTGACAAGCAGACTAATTATAGCTAAGAAAAAAGGAAAATTAATTTTGAAAGATGGAGTTATAAGAGGAAGAAAGAGGGAATGAGTGGAGTCTTCAAAGATAGTGATGGTCATGTTACATAAATCTTTAAGAGCATTTGTTAAAGCTTAATGATATAGTTGTCATGGTGGAGAAGATAACCTATGGTAGTATTTGTGTGAATTGCAGTTCTGTCCTTCTGGAGGACCTATCTATAGAAGTTAGTGGGAGAGTCTTGGGGTACTGGCAGGAGAAATGATGAGGAAAATACTTGATGCAGAGGAAAGAAGTGACAAGGGGTAAAGAATGATTGTATATCCCCTTGCATATCTATCGGAAAGATATATTTAGCTTTTATATGAAGTTACTATTTAAAGTTGATCATCTTAACAGACTTTCCCAAGGCTGGCAATAGAACCAGATCTGTTTGCCTTCTGTGTCACTTTTTTTCCTCTCTGTATTCCTTGAGCATAGTCTAGAGTAAAATCTGTTTTAAGCCTCTCTTACTGTTTTTTTTCCGTATTGGTGGTTTTCAGAATGACCAGTAGCATCAGCAGCATCTGGGAATTCATTGAAAATGCCAGTTCTTGGGTGCCTCATGAGACCTACAAACTAGGAAACTTTGGCCATGGGGCCTTAGCAGTCTGTGTTTTAACAGACTATGTGATTCTGATAGATGCTTTAAGTGTGAAAACCAGTGACATGTAGAAATAGCATTCCTCATCTCCCTTAAATTATTCTTCCATTTTTTGCCAGGTCTCATTTCAATCTGGATTGGGACCAAGTACCTTTGTTATTACCTGGGATATCTGCAGGTGGTACAGGATTAGGATTAGTGGCTCCTAATTACAGGCCCTAATGACAGACTAATGACGGAGTCTTGTTATGGTGGATACAGGAACTGCAACACTGTGAGGTCCACAGCCATTTCATTCACACCAGCTATTAGACCTTGGAAGAGTAGAATTGAGAGTGACAAAAAGGAGCTCCAATTAACAGCATTTGCTTCACTTAAATTAAAGTCCCTTGGGGCCACACTCTGTAGAGTTGGGGCCATTGAAGTTTTTCTCCCCTTGTTTCTTTCTTTACTGGCTCTAGCTGCGTCTTACACAGATAGCTCTGATGATGAGGTTTCCCCCCGGGAGAAACAGCAAACCAACTCCAAGGGCAGCAGCAATTTCTGTGTGAAGAACATCAAGCAGGCAGAATTTGGACGCCGGGAGATTGAGATTGCAGAGCAAGGTAAAGAAAGGGAGTGGGTAGAGGTCAGAAGCAACCCTCTTACTGGTCATCGGAATCCACAGACAACTTAAGGCTTAAAAGCTACCCTAAAATGTCTTGGGAAAAGACAGTTTCCTGGACTTTTGGGTAAACACTTCTCTATCTAAGGAGCTTGAGCCTCAGAATTCTTGATCTTGTTTTCCCTTCTTCCTATTCTCAGCATGTGGTTATTACACACAGAGTAGTTTCTGTTTTCCTCCCCTGTGACACCATATTCCAAGATCTACAATGCAGAGTCAGCACAAGCTGGAGCACTACATACTGGTTAGTTATGTGGGATTTTACTGTCGCTGCCAATCCCAGAGACCCAGATTTCTCAGAAACAGCTGGTGTGGGAGGGTTCTAAGCTAAGGATATGGTGACCGAGGGTCTCATTTGGTCCTGAGCACCCTCTGCTGGAGCAGAGTAAAAGTGACTGACAATAGTCAAGTCTTAGTTCTTCTTCCTTGCCGCACTCCTGGGAAGATCTCTTTACTCTTCCGTTGTTTTCATATTGAAGACAAGTTCTATATTGAGAATGGAGGAACCCAAACAGACTGACTGAACCCAAACAGGATAGGGTAGGATAGCAAGTGGCTTCTGCTAAAGGTCAAGTCATTCTTCTGGGTCTGGTGATTGTCCATGTGCCAAACTATTTCTCTCTCCCAAATGACTGATGAGACTCACTCTCCATTTTAGTCAGTTTGGGGAATTTACTTAATTCTCTGTTCAGCCCTTTGGATATAAAGCAGAAGCAGCAGAGGAAGAGAGATATGCCATGACAACTCTCCACTGTTATTTTGCCAGCAAAGCTGTCAGTCATCAAGGAATATGCCTAGAGCTTTCCTGCCTTACCTCGCCGTGTCTCAGCAGACCCAGACAGCCATGGATGTGGCTGAGCAGGAATGGATGGTACTGCTAGTGAAGCCCTAGCTCAAATCCTCTGTTCTTTCACAGACATGTCTGCTCTGATTTCACTCAGGAAACGTGCTCAGGGGGAGAAGCCCTTGGCTGGTGCTAAAATAGTGGGCTGTACACACATCACGGCCCAGACCGCGGTGAGTTTGTTAAAAGAAAATAGAGGGACTTTTCATAAGGGGAAGAAAGAGACAGATTTTTTCCTTCCCCAACTAACCAACCTCCAGATGCTATTAGATGGGACCTCCCTGTGAAACTATAATAGGATTTGTTACCTTCTTTTTGAATAAGTAAACCCATTTTTAATGCTAAAAATAAACCTGACTTAGGAAGATCTAAAATAGGATTGTTTTAAAATGCTATTAAGGCTTTTAGGTTGGGTTCAGGACCATGCGCCTGTAATCCCAGGAAACCTGGAGGCTAAGACAGGGATTGCAAGTTTAAGACTAATTAGCCTTAACAACTTCATGAGGCTATGTCTCAAAATAAAAAATAAAAAGGGCTGGGGTTGTAGTTCGTGGTAAAGCATCCCTAGATTCAATCCCCAGTACCCCCCCCCCCAAAAAAAAAACAACAACTTAGGAACATGTCTTTTGAGTATAGTTAAATCTCGTGTGCCCTGCCACCCCTAGATAGACTACACCCTTTACTAATTCTCCAGTGTAACACTTCTGTTGCTACAGAGTTATGGTATTGTGTTCTTACTGGTTTGCTCTCTGTGTCTGGGTAGCCCTTCTTCCTCACCCTATCTTCCTGTACATCCATACAGGTGTTGATTGAGACTCTTTGTGCTCTGGGGGCTCAGTGCCGCTGGTCTGCTTGCAACATCTACTCAACTCAGAATGAAGTTGCTGCAGCACTGGCTGAGGCTGGTAAGTTCAGCTTTTTCACCAGCTTTGCTTCAAATTAATTATCTAAACACAACTTTTTATATCAAAATTGTCATTACACTGTCATATGTCTAAGGACTCTAAAATTTGGGCAGTAATAAAAACATCAGCAGCAAGAAAATGGATAATAAAGTCAAGGTTGATATCCATGGTGGAATATTATATAGTCATTAAAAATGACATAAAGGGGCTGGGGTTATGGCTCAGAGGTAGAGCACTCGCCTAGCATATATGAGACACTGGGTTCCATCCTCAGCACCACATTAAAAAAATAAAATAAAAAGATATTGTATCCACCTATAACTAAAAAATAAATATTTTTTTAAAATGATAGTAAGAATCTAAGGATATTGAGGAAATGCCCAATTCTAATGCTAAATGAATGAGGAAGATTATTAAACTGTATGAGCTCAGCCAATCTCTTTTCATCAGAAGTCTCATCAATTTTAAGAAATACAAGTAAGTAGTACTTTTCATATTCATAGTTCATTAGATTACTTGGTATTCAGTATTGCACTGAAGCTAGGCACAATGACCTAGTCCTGTAATCCCAGCATCTCAAGAAACTGAAGCAGAAGGGTTCCAGGTTTGAGGCCAACCTCACAACTTAGTGAGCCACCATCTCAAAAATTAAGACTGTTTCAATCCCAAGTTACCGTTCCCCACAAAAAATTTTTGCTTATATGAACTACTGGTGAGCTTAAAAATAAACATTGAATAATTTTTATTGTTAAAATATTCAAAAGAAAATCATAAAGTTTCTTTGAGGATCTCTTTTCTTCCTAGGGTCTTCAGAATGTAACTATATAACACTTTCGTTTTTCTTGTTTATTCTTGTCTGTTAAGTGTTTATTGGAGAAATTTAGGAAGTTCAAAAAAAATTCATAATCCTTTTTTACAGATGTTTGACTAATCTTTCTTTTCTTTTTCTTTTTGTTTATGAAATAAATGTTAGTATGTATGCAGTTTTATAATCTAAATACAGCATTTTCAAAAGTAGTTTTGATATCACTAAACTTAACATCATGTATAATACTCTTTCATATGTTCATGTGATTTTACCTCATTACTTTTTTAATAGTGAGCATTTAGGTTTTTTCAAAATGTTTACTAATATAAATAATGTTCTAAGGAACAACTTTGTATTAATTTCCACTTCATTTTGTTGTCTTAGAGTTCTAAGTTTAAAGAGAATAACATTCTATGATTCTAAATATATTTTTAAATCTCTTATTAATTTTTTTAATTTCTGAGCTAAAAGTACTATTTTGACTTTGACTTTTTACTCTATTTCCCTCTCCAGAATAGGTTCTCTTGCCTTTTTCTCTTCATATAAATCTCAGAAATTGATACTAGTATAGGTCACTCTCCAAAAGAAGAATTAGCTGATTTATGTCTGCCTCTGTAGGAGTTGCAGTGTTCGCTTGGAAGGGCGAGTCAGAAGATGACTTCTGGTGGTGTATTGACCGCTGTGTGAACATGGATGGGTGGCAGGCCAACATGGTAATAATGCATGTTTATCCCACACTTCTGACTATAGATTTATTTCCTTTTTTTCCCTCAAAAGCATGGTTCCCTAAACATGTTTTGGATGTTTGGTCTTATACACTGACTTTGTCACTAAAGTGTTTAGCTTGATACCTATTCACAATGGGTTTGAGAAGCACGAGGCCCTGGGTTCAATCCCCAGCACCAAAAAAAAAAAGAAGAATGTGTCTGAGTACTGAATGGAAAGGTGGGGGAAGGGCAAGACTAGCTCAAACACATGGCTCAAACGTGGCAGAACGAAATTGAAGGAAGTGACATTGTCCCACTTTGTAGGATTCTGGTTCTTACCTTTCTGCCCCAGCTCTCCTTTTGTGTTCAAAGGGCTGTGTATTTCAAGACTCTGGACTAAAAATGAATCTGTGATTAGTCTAATACTCTTCATGTAGCCTAGAACAAAGCTAAGGATCCTTTTAACCATTTTACACCAATAAATTGACTCTGTTTCCACTGTCTAAGCCTGCTATATGGAGCTCTAAGACATGCTCTTCCAAAACATACAGGGCTCTCTTACTAGTGCAGAAAGTGGGCTCAAAGTTCCCCCTAGCTCTAGCAGCCTGAATGCCCATAGAAGTCTTCTGGCTGTTCTGTAGATCCTGGATGATGGGGGAGACTTAACCCACTGGGTTTATAAGAAGTATCCAAACGTGTTTAAGAAGATCCGAGGCATTGTGGAAGAGAGCGTGACTGGTGTTCACAGGTAACAGATTCTGGAGTAGCTGCCCCTTGTGTCCTTGCCTCAGCAAATTCTTCTGGTCTCTTGTTAGGCTTTAGGACTGTGTTTCAGACTTGAATTAACTAAATGGGATAAAACTGAATTTTCACTTTCAAAAAATCAAGGTGACCCTAGAAGGAAGATTTTTCCAGGTTCTAGTTCAAACGTTTTTCTCTCCCATTTACTCCATTGAGTAATTCTCAAAATAATGTTTGGGGAAAGGGAGTAGGGAATGAATGTATCTTGAAAAACTGTAATCAATATTGTATTGCAATTTTATATTTGAAATATGAAAATAAAAATCTGTAAAGCTACATCTTATATACACAGCAAAAAGTAAAACTGCCAAATATTCTCAACTTGTTGGAAATACCTAAAAGAAGTGTTTCTCTGTTGGGGGCACATTGTACATCCTTGCTCTCTCTCACTCTCACTCTCGCTCTCTTTCTCTCTCATATACATACACACACAGGAAACCGTATCAGAATCATTATAATCTTTATTTATCAAAAATAGGCATGGAAAAATGTTGATTTAAGGATATAATGTCCCCTTTATGGAAGAGAAGTTAATTTATTCAACTGAAAGCTTTTAATTTAATTTTCCTTCCAAAACTAATGGGTGGAGAGAGAAGAAAATGAAATAAGTGGGGAGAAATGACAAGGAAATAATTGTGTTTATTCATATTCTTGGGCAATAAATAAGACTGGGGAGGGTACCATGGAACTTGAACAGAATTAGGCAGATTTTGCCGTTTGTTATGTTTTACCAGCTAACTTGGTTTTTGTTTGTTTTTGTGGCCTCTTCTCCCTTTAGGCTATATCAGCTCTCCAAAGCTGGGAAGCTCTGTGTTCCTGCCATGAATGTCAACGATTCTGTTACTAAACAGAAGTTTGATAACTTGTACTGTTGCCGAGAGTCCATTTTGGATGGGTAGGTTGAAATATATAGATGTCACACTTCAAGGGGATAAATCTGGATTGGGTTGTAGTGTTAGTCTGATGTTATTGCAGTCTTGTCCCCTGGTCTTCCTTTGCCTTTAAGAGTTTGTTAGAGGGGCTCATTTCATATGAGCTCAGCCAACTTCTAATTGAAATTCTCCTGGGCATTGCCCCACACTTAACTTTGTGCAGAGGGACTGAGTTGAGCCCTTGTCTGTTTCCACAGCCTGAAGAGGACCACAGATGTGATGTTTGGTGGGAAACAAGTGGTGGTGTGTGGCTATGGTGAGGTAAATAGCTGGGCCTCAGTGTCTCTGTCTTTTCATAGACTTACTAGAAATAGCAGGTAAAGGAGACTTGTGCTGTCAGTCCGGAGTCACTGATGCAGGGTTCAGATGTGTTTGATGTATATCAAAGCATTAACAAAAGTCCTGTATTCAGATTCGTGAATAGACATACAGAATGAGTTTTCAAATTTCACCAATTTGTCTTATGAAATTTCATTATCATCCCCCCATAATAATAATAACCTCTTATGAGATGGCCCCACAGGTGACTTGCAGTACAATGAAAGGTGAAATCTGAAGTGGCATATAATTGACAATCTGTATACTAGAATAGGTTGCAGGAGATTTTATTGTCTTCAGCAGCGACACATAGAAGTTCCTGAGCTGCTAGGCTGTCCTCCAAATAACACATTGCAAGCAAGAGTTATCAGAATTTTTTGTTTGTATTTTTGTTTTGTTTTTGTTTATCACAGTGGTAGGCCTCCTGCTAGGCAAATGTTTTACTGCTGAGCAGCATCTCCACCCAGCCCATATCAGGTTTTTCTGGAATACAAAAATAAGAGGTTTCAGGGCTAGGTATGTTGCTCGGTGGTAGAGTGCTTCCCCAGCATGCCAGAAGCCCTGAGTTCAATCTCCAACACCACAAAAAGAAAAAGAAAAAAAAAATTAGAAGTTGCAGTTGCTCTTGCTTGGTCTTGTTTCCCTAATAGTAACAGTTATCCCAAGCCCCTCACCCTTGCTGTGACATGTCTGCTAATTATGTCTTTAACCGGGGTTCACAACATGATCTTGTCTGTTTCTGCTCTGCTTGAGGTTGGAGCCTCCCTACAAGTGCTCACTAGATGATTGGTGATTTCAGGAAGGTTAATTCCTATCTCCCAAAGACCCTGCCTGCCCCATTGTCTCTGCCTTAATGTACCTGGCAACCTGGCTGTTCTTGTGTTCTGCAGGTTGGAAAGGGCTGCTGTGCTGCCCTCAAGGCCCTTGGTGCCATTGTCTACATCACAGAAATTGACCCCATCTGTGCTCTGCAGGCCTGGTAAGAACAGAGTGATGGTGATCCATTAGATTCATCTGGGTACATCACATTTCTTAGAGTTCACGATTGATTATATTAATCGTCTTTTGCAGAAATTTTCCAGGGGGAGGAGAAGACTAGGATTTCTCTATTCCCTTCATTATAATCCTGGGGCTGTCCTAGAGCCTCTTGGCCTTTCCATTCCTAGATGTGGCTCTGAAGAGGCCAGTTTGTGTAGTTTAGCACAGCTTATCACCTGCCATCCCTGCAGAGGGGGATTTTGTGACCAGCTTCCCTCCCACTGCCTCCTTGATTTGCTCATAGTGTTTCTTCTTTTCTTCCAGCATGGATGGGTTCAGGGTGGTGAAGTTAAATGAAGTCATCCGGCAAGTTGATGTTGTAATAACTTGCACAGGTACGTATTAGTGCTTTGGTACTCATGGAGAAGTGTTCACTCCAAGGCTAAATCTTGAAAATAACCTGACTGGCATTCAGAAACAGTCAGTGAGACCGGTGCTCAGTATGGTGTCTCAGAACTAGAGGAAGTTATCAGAACAGTAATTTGTGTTTTCCAGAGGAAGGAGCCTTTTTCCCCTGATGCCTTTCCATACCACTTGATTTTAAAACCAAATAATTATGTTGAAGGAGCTGCTGTACACTTTCCTCATAACACATACAAGCACTTTAATGCCAGAAAACCTCCTCTGTCTCCCTTGTTCTGACTGAAAACCAGTCAGTGCCTTTGTGGCCTAACATCTCTTCTCTCAGCCACCCATCTTTGCTTTCAGGAAATAAGAATGTAGTGACACGGGAACACTTGGACCGCATGAAAAATAGTTGCATTGTTTGCAACATGGGCCACTCCAACACAGAAATCGACGTGGTGAGGCTTCTCTCGGTTGTTGTTGGGGCTTTCTTCTCTGTTTTCTGTTGCAGCCACAATCAGCTGTGCCTTCTTCCTTTCAGACCAGCCTCCGAACTCCGGAACTGACATGGGAGCGAGTACGTTCTCAGGTGGACCATGTCATCTGGCCAGACGGCAAACGAGTCGTCCTCCTGGCAGAGGTACATACAGAAGACTGATAGACAAGTAGTCCTTTTAGATCTATAGGATGAAGGAGGTGGGGAAAAAATATTTGACCTGTGTTTCCCTGAATTCTGTCTTTGTTTGTTTCTCAAATGGTCTAGTCCATCAAAATAGAGGCACTCCAGGTACATCTAATTTAGCCTAAGTAACAATTTCTTGACCATAGCTAATTTTCAACCTTTTACACTCAGGTGGATTTGCAGAAAATAGGATAAAACCCAGAGTCCTGATCTGGAACTGTAATTATTCTTCTACCAGCTGAGTTGGGAGGGGTATAAAGTCCTTTCCTACATTTGCTTAACTTGTATAGCAAGGGGATCTGAAAGGGGCAATAGCTCATCCCAGGACTCTCTTACCTTTCCAGGGTCGTCTGCTCAATCTGAGCTGCTCCACAGTTCCCACCTTTGTTCTGTCCATCACAGCCACCACACAGGTATGTGGAAAATGCCCACTGTTCCTGCACTGAGACTTATGGAATCAGGGGAAGTTTGCTGTGCTCTGCCCTGTTCTCCCCCCACCCCCCACGTCATACATTGTGGAGACTTCAACTTTCTCAAGTATAGAAAAGAGTCATTAGGGGTTGGGGTTGTAGTTCGGTGGTAGAACACTTGCCTAGCATGTGTGAGGCACTGGGTTTGATCCTTACCACCACATAAAAGTAAATAAAATAAAGGTATTTTTAAAAAATTAAAAGTCATTAGTCAGTTTGTGTCTCTATATCGTCTGGTCAGTTGAGAATAGTGTTCCAGCTTAGTTGTATTTAGTGTGTTCTTTTGTCAAGTACTAAATGAAAACACCAACAAATCCTCTTATGACATGTATGGGCCTTTATTCCAGGCAGAGTCCTAGGTGCTATCATGATGGCAGATCATTATGGTGATCCTAAGGTTCTGTTAATCATAGTTTTATTTTTAGATCCCGTTCTAAAAAGTGTTTTTGTTTTCTGGTCCTCTTTTCCCACCTTAGGCTTTGGCACTGATAGAACTCTATAATGCACCTGAGGGACGATACAAACAGGATGTATACTTGCTTCCTAAGAAAATGGGTGAGTGAAAAACAGTGAAACCGATACCGACCCCTAGACAGCTTCATGGTTTGGTAAAATGACTGTCATGAAGAGCACTAGATTTAGAGTCAAAAGTTCTGATTCCTCTCTAGTGCTTACTAGTTGTTTGACATCAGGACAGGTTCTAGTCCCCATGAGCCTCCATTTCTTGACCAGTAAAGTGAGAATAATAGTGATTATAGATTTGTAGAATTGCAGAATTGTAGTAAGAGCTCCAGCTAATGAGTATATCAGCAGTTAGCACATCAGTTTAAGGTCAATGCTCTTGTTCTCAAGTAGCCTTATGAGTTCAGTAAATGTCCCAGTGCAACTGAGTATAACCTAGAACCAAAATGAGAGAAACAGAAACAGGTTTTAGGGTCCATTTTCTGTCTTGGTTTGAAAATCGTCTTCTATCCAACCTCCTGTCATTCCAGAGGACAACCTGTGCTTAGTTCATGTGACATAATACATCTCAAATCCTTTGCTTTTCTGCACAGTGGAGCTCACCTCCATCACTTAATGGCTAGCCCCAAATACATGGCTTAAAGCTAAAAAATTTCTTGCTCTGGTCCCCTCCAATAGCTTATCTCAGATTGGTTTTTCAAAAATTCAGGTTCATAAAAATCAGAGAAGCTTTTCTATGGAAAGGTAGTAAATTATCTTAGAAATCCATGATCCTAAGATTTAAGGCCTTTATGGATCTTTTCCTAAATGAATGTTAATGACACAAGATTCTTTGTAGTCTACTTTGATTTGTAATTTTGACTAGAACTTGATCCAGGAAGGTGGGAGTAGTATGGAATGTGTGGCTGCTGAGATGAAGCCAAATCTTTTACCAGAAAAGGATAGAAAGATAGAGGTTGACCCATTTTATCCTAGTAAGTGGTTTTCTAAATGCATTTTGGAGAGACCGAGAAGTACCCTGCCACAACGAAGCAAATGTTTCAAGATTCTTTCAAAGTTACTCTGGTGCTGTCCTCTTCCTCAAAAAGCTTCAAATGAAAGCAGAGAAGGGGTATGCCCTGAGAGACATATTTGACAAGAAAACTGCCCCCTGCCACTTTGCTCTTCCTAGATGAGTACGTTGCCAGCTTGCACCTGCCGTCATTTGATGCCCACCTGACAGAACTGACAGATGACCAAGCAAAATATCTGGGACTCAACAAAAATGGGCCATTCAAACCTAATTATTACAGGTAACTCAGGGGAAAGCAATGAAAAGCTCTTCTCCCTGATATTAAACCAACCAGCCCAGCCCAGTTTTCTCTAGTAAAGATGAGGTACCATACCTGATTTTGAAAAGTATAAGAACTCCGCTCCAAATTAACAAAGTTGGGGCTGGGGAATGTAGCTCAGTGGTAGAATACTTGTCTAGCATGCCTGAGGCCTTGGGGATTTTGGTTCCAAGCCCAGAACTAGGGGGTGGAGTGGCGTGTAAAATAAACAGGGTGAGCAGAGAAAGTATGTGGAAAAACAGGGGCAGATGATGGCCTGGGTATTGTCTGTGGGGATACCCACCCTGCCCAGGGAGAGACTTGGGAAAAGTTGTTCCATTTCATATTCTTCTTGAAACTCTCATATGGAGCCAGGCATGGTGGCACATGGCCTGCTATCCCAGCAACTCAAGAAGCTGAGGCAGGAGGATCGCAAGTTGAAGGCCAGCCTCGTCTACTTAGCGAGACCCTGTCTCAAAATAAAATTTAAAAAGGAGTAGGCATGTAGTTCAATGGTAAAATGCAAGGGAGGCCCTGATTTCAATCCCTAGTACCAGTGGAAGAAAGAAACTCTAAGATTTGAGGCCTTTATGGATCTTTTCTTAAATGAATGTTAATGACACAAGACTCTTTTGGAGTCCACTTTGATTTGTAATTTTGACTAGAACTTGATCTAGGAAGAACTTGATATATGGAAGACATGGATATTAACCAGTCAATCTCTTTCTTTACAGATACTAATGGACCATATTACCGATGACCAGTCCACATGAACCACACAACTCTAAAAGAAATATTTTTTAAAATAACTTTTATTTTCTTTTATTTCTTTCCTCTTGATTTTTTTTTCTATAATTTCATTCTTGTTTTCTCATGTCATTATCCAAGTTCTGCAGAACATACAAGGACTTGCTTGCTTCATGGCTCTTTAGATGAAACTGAGGTTCAAGGTTCCTCACCCTAGTCACTAAAGAAGGATTTTGCTCTCCCCACCCAGAAAGGTGATTCTTTCTTTACCGTTTCTGGGGACTTTAGTCTTAATTGGGTACTTTATTAATAGGAAATGCTAAGGTACCTTTTATGTGGATAATATCTGCAATGTCTAAATTGCCTTAAAAGAGCCCATTTCTTAGCTGCTGAAATCAGTGCTCTTTCACTTCCTCAGAGGAGCAGGGATGGTACCTACCAGCCAGGTAGGTTAGATGTAGGTGGTGCATGTTAATTTCCCTTAGAAATTCCAAACCCTATTTCCTGTGTAAAGGTGGGATGTCTGGTTCAAAGATGTGTGCTAGTGAATGTTGCTTGTTAAGATCCAGTAGGCCCCCTTGAATTTATAGTACAGCCCTTCCTCCATTCCTACCAGCCTCTCTCATTTTTCTAGTTCTTAAACTGCATTCTACCAAATTGAATTTTGTCCTCTAGCATTTCTTTCTTTCTTTCTTTTTTTAATAACACAGTTTTTAGTATTGACACTGAGGAACTACTTGGGTTCCTCAGTGTCAAGAGTGCAGAGTTGAGTCTAGAAAAAAGCTAATCTCAAACTCTGATGAGTCCCTCTGTTTCTAGCCCCTAGTTTATAGCATCAGTGAACTGGAGCCATAAGCAGATTTTCTCAGCTCTGCCCCATACAGCTTATGCTGAAGGCCAATTTCTTGAGCCATTACTCTGTATAAAGCACTGAGCTCTATCCTTAGGGTTTATCCTTTAAGAGCAAATTTCTGGTTAGCTGTGCTTCTGCAACCTAAAATAGTTAAAGGGAGTAGGTATGGATGGATGGAAGAATGATAAATTGGGCCAAGGTTAAAGAAATCTTACTCTATATAATTTGTCTGGAACTATAAGCCCTGTATAATGTTAGTTTCACAGAAGTGGTACCATTTCTGTTTGACACCATGCCACAAAAAGTTTATGAGCTAAGATCTTAAAGGGCAGTTTGTAATCAGTACATCCTGACTCATACTCTGAAAGAATCCCAGAGAGGCTCCCTCAGAGATCAAGAGAGATGTATTCCCATGCCATGCACCCTGCTTACCAGCATTTCTGCATGGTTAAATGGGCTTTATGCTCATAGGCTTTAAGCATATAATTATCCAGGATTTTAAATCCTTAACTTGTTCTAGCTTGTGATCCTTTAAAGTTGGATCATACATTAGTGCTAGATACTAGAAATTTCACTTCTCTGTTTCCAGTGATCAGAGAAACAGACATTAAAAACAGGAATATAAGAAAGTTTTTACCCTGCAGCTTCCTAGCAGGAGACAATTATCTTGCCAAAATTTTTCCCCCTTCTTTTCCCATTTCTCCCCCACCCAGTCCCTTCCTACTCCTTGCCAGTGTGACTGTGCTTTCTTCTCTGTAGATGCTAACAGTTGAAGCCCTTTTTCCTAGGGCTCGTAACCAGCCAATCAGAACACCATATCCATTAGGGGACATAACCTGGCCAACAGTGTATCCATTGGGTCAGCTCTGCTGGAGGGAGGCGGCCCAGGTCCTGCTGCCCTCTGGTCGGCCCTCTGATCCTATAGCTATTATGTGTCCATAGGAATAATAGGTAAGGGCTCCGTCTCTGTCAAGCCATGTAACAAAGGACACTGTGGAAAATGTCTGGCATCAGAGGGAGCGTGTGGAGAGCAACTTGGGAGGAAAAAGTTCATTTTGTATTGAATGATTTTTAATGAATGCAATATTAATCCTTGCAGATGAGCAATAATCATTAAAGTCAATTAAAATGATTATTAGTAGTCTGTGTTATTCTTGGTTAAACAGCAAAACTGTTTTCTAGAATGGAACAACTCATTTTTTTGTACCAGGGATTGAACTCAGGGGCACCTGACCACTGAGCCACGTCCCCAGCCCTATTTTGTATTTTGTTTAGAGACAAGGTCTTGCTGAATTGCTTAGCACCTCGCTTTTGCTGAGGCTGGCTTTGAATTTGCAATCCTCCTGCCTCAGCCTCCCAAGCCGCTGGGATTACAGTCATTCACCACTGTGCCCACTCTATTATATCTTAAGATATATCTAGCAGGAGACAATTATCTTGCCAAAATTTTTTCCTCTTCCTTTTCCATTTCTCCCCCACCCAGTCCCTTCCTACTCCTTGCCAGTGCGACCATGCTTTTCTTCTCTGTAGATGCTAACAGTTGAAGCCCTTTTTCCTAGGGCTCGTAACCAGCCAATCAGAACACCATATCCATTAGGGGTCATAACCTGGCCAACAGTGTATCCATTGGGTTGGCTCTGCTGGAGGGAGGTGGCCCAGGTCCTGCTATAGTTTAGATGGTGAATGTCCCCTAAAGGTCCATATATTAAAGGTTAGTTCCCTAGGGTGACAATATTGGGAGGTGTGGTACAGACTTTGGGGTGTAGTAGGTGGGTCACTGGAGGTGTGCCCGAGAAGGAGATTATGGAACCTTGGCTCCTTTCTCCTTTTTGCTCCCTGGCTGATGAGATGAGCAGTTTTGCTATACCATGCATTCCCACCATGATGTGCTTATTGCCTGACCAAAGGCCCAAAGCAGGCCAATTGATCATGGACTGAAACCTCCTCCAAAACTGAGCCAAAATAAACCTTTTCTCTGTGTAAGTTAATCATCTCAGGTATTTTATTATAGTGATGGGAAACTTACTAATACCTTAGTTTTATATGCCTGCTCTATCCCAAGCATCAGGCCTAGGCACTTTTTCTCTTTAAAGAAACAAATTGCTATGTAAACTTCAGAGATCCTCATTTGCATAGTCACCTTCTGAGACCTTATACCTTAATCTTTTTCTATAAAGGATGCCCCCAAAGTATAAGCTTCAACCTCCTCCCAAACCTATTTCAATCTCTGAAGTTGCATTGATGCCTCTTGATACAACAAAGTATGTGTCTTAGTTTGTTCCTGCTGCCACTAAAAAAAAAAAATCAAACTCAGTATTCTATAAAGTAACCAAAATTTCATTTTTGCACTGCTCTGGAGATGGAAGTCCAAAGTTAAGACAACAGTAGATTTGGTGTCTGGAGCAGTCTGCTCTTTGCTTCTAAGATAGCACCTCTTTTTACATCTTCATAGAGTAGAAGGCCAAACAAAGCCTAGTGAGTTCCCTCTAATTCTATTATAAAGACAGAAGTTCATCCCATTGGTAAAGGCTTTTTTCTTCGAATTTAATCACTTAAAGTCTCCACCTCTTAGTACTATAATTGGTGATTAAGTTTCAATTGATGAATTTAGGGGAATACATTGAGGCCATAGCATTCTACCTGAGCTCCCAATATGTATGTCCTTATATATGAAAAAAAAAAAAAATTGTTAGATCCCAGCTCCTTTAGTCTTAGCTCGCAGCACCAACTCAGAAGTCTAAAGCCCAGGATCTCATTTAAATCAGACATGGATCATGCTCAAGGTCAGATTCATCCTGAGATCAATTGCTGTCCAACTGTAAATCTGAAATTAAACAAGTTAATGGATTTCCAAAACACAATGATCAACAGGTATAGGATAGACATTTTTGTTCTGTAAAGGGAAAATCGGGAAGAAACAGGGAGTTACAGATGAAACCCAACAAAGTAAACATTAAATTTTAAGGCCCCAGAATGATCGTTGACTGCATGTTCCACCTTCCAGATACATTGAGATGGAAGTTTGTCCCTCAAAGCCTTGAGGAGGGGGTGGTGCAACATGGTGTACCCCTTCCTGAGTGCTCCTGGCAGTGGGTACTAAATAAACCTTTACCTGCCAAATAACTTAGGAATTAAGGAAACTCAAAGAGAAATTCATACAGTTTTAAAAGAATGTAAAATAAGACCGGTACTCCCTGCTAATGGGTTATGAAACTCAGGGTAGGAGCAGGAATCTGCAACTATAGCCCTCACAGGAGCCGCATGTGGCCCACTACCTGTTTCTGTATGGCTCACAGGCTAAGAATGTTCTTTTACAAATTTTTAATGATTAGGAAAAATCATGACTGATAGTTTGTGACACATGAAAACTACATGAATTTCCAATTTTATTGCCCATAAATGGAGGTTTTTTTTTTTTTTTTTTTAAAGAGAGAATTTTTTAATGTTTATTTTCGGCGGACACAACATCTTTGTATGTGGTGCTGAGGATCGAACCCAGGCCACACACATGCCAGGCGAGCACGCTACCACTTGAGCCACATCTCCAGCCCCTAAAAATGGAGGTTTTGTACACAGCCACACTCATTCATTTATGTAATGTCTGGCTAATTTTATGCCACAATGGAATTGAATAGTTGCGACCAAATGCCCCACAAAACCTGAAGTATTTACTATCTGGCCTTTAACAGAAAAGGTTTGCTGATCCCAGGCACAAAGGTTGTGTTAGAAAGGAAAAGATGCGTTGGAAGGCATTTAATTTGCATTCTATTAGGCAGGAAGAAGGAGTTTCTAGATCAGAGTAGAAACTGACAGAATGAAAGCATTAGAAGGAATGGTTATTTGTTATATTTTGGAATCTTAAATGTCCCAAAAGCTCATGTATTGGTCCTTGGTCTTTGGTCCTTGGTCCTTGGTCCTTGGTCCTTGGTCTTTGGCTGATGTGCTATTGGGAGGTGGTGGAAATTAGGAGATGGGGCCAAGTTGGAAGAAGTTAGGTCATTATGGGTGTGCCCCTTCCCTTCGAGGCTTCCTGGACACTATAAAGTATGCTGCCTTTTCTGCCACATACTCCTGCCACCATATTTCCTTGCCATAGGCCCAGAGACAACCTTTTAAACCATGAGCCGAAATAAACCTTTCCTCCTTTTAAGTTGTTTATCTCAGGCATTTTGTCACAGCAGCAGAAAGCTGACTAACATAATATTAAGTTAAAAATATTCTGATCTGAATAGTAGATGCTAAATCTACCTGTAACCCGGCCAAGATTTACTCTGAGATTAAAGGATCACAGAGAACAACATAAAAATTACTGAGGAAGGTAAATTTTTATTTCAACTTAGAATGTGTAGAGAGTAATTAATTTAAACTTGCAATTTACATTACAGTTAATAGTTTGGAATGGAATGCAAATTAAATGCCTTCCAACACATCTTTTTCTTTCTTTTTACATACAGGATTGGAAATTTATTATAAAGAATAGGAAATTTTTAAAATAGTCTTGGGGCTGGGGTTGTGGCTCAGCAGTAGAGCACTCGCCTAGCACATGCGAGGCACTGGGTTCAATCCTCAGCACCACATAACAATAAATAAAATAAAGGCATTGTGTCCAACTGCAACTAAAAAAATATTTAAAATAAATAAAAATAGTCTTGCTTGTGTTTTGTTTGCTATTTAAGTGCTCTAAAAGGAAAATTGAACATATTAAGTGTATAAATGCATTTGAAAATGTTTAAAAAACTTCAAGTTCATAAATAGCCTATTCACAGTCCCTTTTAAAGTGATTAACATTTGCTAGGAATATAAATACAATAAGATCTATATAAGCAGAACTTTTAAAAGCTTAAGCAATGTTTTTACTTCTTTTATAAATTTAATGTTAATTTTTTTAACTGAAGTAATATCTCTGCATCCCTAGTGCACCTTTTTAAGTGCCCTTTAAAAAGAATTGTTCTGAACTGTGAGGTATCCAGACATTTCTCCCCTGACCTGATGTCTTGTGGTGTGGTTCCCCAACTGCAACCACTAGAGGGCAAGTTTTCTCATGATCTGTTACTAAACCCTTTAATACAAGATCTGGATGCATGGAACACTCGTTAATGTGGTGGTGATGATTATACAGTGAAATACCACAACCCGTTACCTGAAACCTCAGTGTTGAGAATTTTCAGGTGTTAGAAAATATCTGAATATAAAGAAAATTATCTATTATCTATGGGGTGGAGCAGCATTCTTTACATGATTAAACATGTTGATGGTTTTACATTTATGAATATTTACAGAATAAGAGACAATAAAAACTATTGATAGTTTCCCATCAGTTCAAATCAGGATTTGTTGTCAAATTAACTTGTGTCAATGTTATGGAGGAAAAACTTGATTTTTACAAATTTTTTGAATTTTGAAGTTGTGAGTAAAGGATTGTAGCTCTGGAATAATAATAGTAACACATATTTAGTGTTTGCTGTATATCTGGCCCCATGCTAAATACTTAACACAATTAACAGACCTGATGCTCACACTAACCTATGAGATAGGTACTATTATTACCCCCATTTTACAGATGGGGAATTTGAGGCAGTAAGAAGTAGCTTGCCCAAGGCTATCCAACCAGTAAGTTGAAAGAACTGGAATTACCCTAAGCCTGGCTCAGTGATCCATGCTTGACACTAGGCAATATGGCCTCTAGGAAACAGCACAAAACCAGGGTTCTAGTGATGCCCAAAGTAGGCTATGCATGAGTCACACACATGTGGAGCTTGTTAAAAATAAAAGATAAGTAAAAGGGCTGAGGTGTAGCTCAGTAGTAGGGCACTTGCCTAACATGTGTAAGACCCTGGGTTTGATCCCCAGCACCACAAAAAAATAAAATTCCTGGAGCCTATCTCAGACCTATTGAAACACACTCAGGACCATGAGGAAACAAGGACTGAGGGAGTCAGTATCTTTCCAGGATAGTCAGTATACTTGAGCTAGGATTTAGCCCCCATCTTTCTGGCTCCCATGGCCTTTCTCCTGAGTCATTCTTGAGGGTCCCAAAGGGTGGTACTCGCCCCTTGGTTCTCATTTCCCAGCAAAGATTTTCTAAGCAGAAGAAACTTGGCTGTGGGCAAAGTCCCCAAACAGTAACTGCTGTGCCTTTTCTGAATGCAAACCCAGACAACCTTGGGGAACCTGCCCTCTTCCACTGCACCAAGTTCTGCTTCTCCAAGCCAAGGCCAAACTGATCAAATATAACACACTTGGGGCCCCAAAGACTCCTCCAAGAGCATCTGGGCCCTGAAACTCTACAATCGATTATTTTTTTAATTACAAAACTTCTCACATATTCATTACCAATTCCACTACTTCAGTGCGTGGGGGGCAGAGGACCAAATGAAGGGCTCATTCTTTTTGATGACTCTCTTGCTTTTGTTTTTCGATCTGGGTAAATGATTGTTGAAGGGTCATCTAGAGGTGTTTCCTGCTCAGGGGAGGGGGTAATGAGCTGGGCTGGGTGCCACGCTCTAGGAGACTTTTCAAAGGCCAGTAGTGCTTACTGCATGCTATCATTCCAATTTGTCAACAGAAAGGATAGGTCTGTGTCATTCTTTTGAAAGCCTGCTTTATCTTCATCTAATGGAAAGATGTGGTAAAGAGGGATTTGTCTTTTTCACATACAATGGGGAATAAACCTGTACTTGTAGATTTTTCCCACCTGTGCTGTGGGTTTGCTAATATCTAGTAAACAAGCTCATAACCTTTTAAATTTTTCTCTCAAATCTAAATGAATTATATGAAAATATCACTAAATATATGAAAATGAAGATGCTGCAATCCCTAGTATTTTACCTTTAAAATATTATTTGAATCTGTTCCATCAACTTCCTTTCCCCAGGTCATGCCTTCAAATGAAACCACAGCCCTGGTCAACAGCTTGATAAACTTGGGCTCCTCTGACCCATGGACCCATAGATGTGGCTCAATGGTAAAGCAGCCCTGGGATCAATCCCCAATACCAAAATACAAAACAAAACAAAAAACCTGTTGGCATGATTTTCTCTTTAACAATCTTGAGCTTGAGGTACCCAGCAAGTCAATCCCAAATTCTTGACCTACAGAAGTTAAGATGATAACTGTTGTTGTTTTAAGCCTCTAGGGTAATTTGTTACATCAAAACAGAAGTTAATACACAGTGTATGCTGGATACTCGGTGTGTAGCTGGTTCCCCTCCAGGACCTGCATGTTCTCCCACTCGCTGCTGCTAGTACTTGGCAGCTACATCCTTCTCCAATTACTACCTCTGGGAAAGGAGCTACCTTGCCCAAAGATAGGCTCCTTCCCCAGGGACAACCTGCCATCCAAGGACTAGGGCATATAGAAGTGTGAAGACCTGGCCCCGCCTCCAGCATGGGCAACTCTGAAGGGTCATCTTGGCTCTAGAGCCTGTTGCAACTGTGTCACACTTCAACACAACAGAGGTCAGAGGTCAGTGAGCTAAAGGACAGTGGTAGGAGATGAGGCCAAAGATTCAGGCAGAACCCTGTTGGGCCCATTTAGAACTAAGTGAGGTGGGCAACTGTGGTGGGTTGGGATCAAGTGCCTGGATAGAAAGAAAAAAAAACAGACTCGGTTTCTCCTACTGTTCTCTTACAACATGCTCTGACACCAGATGTGTGTGAGCCCACCCACTTCAGTAAGCAATGCTGCAATACAGAGACTCTAGCTCAGTGTCCACTCGTTAATTCAGTTCTGATGCTATCTTCCAGGAGATAGCATTAGATCCCACAGGTTGAGGGCTCAGTCCCATGAGATTGCCTCCTACTTCCAATGCCATGCAAAAGGCCTAAGTTATTTCACCTGTGCTTCTGGCCAACCAGTAGTGTTCCCCCTCTTTGAGCTGGACCAATTTTCTAGAGTAACCATGCCCTCTCCAGACATTCTATCCTCCAGGAATCTCCACGTGTTCACATCTCCAAAAGCCCAGGAACTCTGTCCTTTGGGCTTTTATGAGGCTTCTTTACATAATCTTGATTAATTAAATCATACTGTTAGAGATCATCTCTACCTTTAATCCTTTCCCCTACCTGGAGGTTAGTGAGTGGAACTGAAAATCTCACCCCTCTCTGCCTCAAAGGACTTGTCCCAACCCTGAAGCTACCTAGGGGCTGCCAGCCAACAGTCAATTCATTTGCTTATAAAAAGGCACTAATGCTTTAAAGATTCTAAGATTTTAGGAGTTTTCTGCCAGGAAACAGGACAAATACTAAATATGTATTTCATTGTGGTGATTTAAATTGACACCTGGTTTCAAAGCTAACTCAGGCTGCTGGGAGATCCATTATAGGGCAGCAGGAGAGGAAGTTGTAAAGACTAGAGTGGTAATGGTCATGAAGAGGTCAGCTCTGGGGCATTTCTGTGAGAGTCTTGGTGGATTAGATATGAAGGATGAAGAAAGAAATTAAGGATATATACTATGCTTTGGCTTGAGAAAAATAGGTGCTTGGTAATACCATTTATTGAAACATGGAAGAGCTAAAGAGCAAGTTTGGGGCAAGAGAGAAACCAGAGTTAGTAACATGCTAAGTTTGAAATACCTTTTAGACATGTCAGCAAGAGGCTAAATGAGCCATTGGATGTACTTGTGGGTCCTTTTTTTTTTTTTTGATTACTTCATATTATATGTAAGAAAGTTGGGGGGCTATAAATTAATTTGATCTGGGACTGAGTTAAACTGACTGCAATACAGACGGAAAGACAGCATTAATTGTTATTGTCCTATTAATTAGCTAACTAAAATAATATTGATCTTTCCACTAGCTACTAATGGAAAGAACTCTTCATGACACCACAATTAGAATACAAGACGATATAGATCCATCTTGCTCCATGGGTCATGACTTTAATTGAGCATACTATCAATGTCTTGGCCAGGGCTAAGGTCCAAATTGCCAGATATAGGCTCACTCTGCCTTCCAGCATTCACTTAGACATAAATGGCTACGAAACATTATCACTCAGTACCCCTGACTCATGCCAGTTTCCTTCTGCAGAGCCCAACTGGAACAACCACTGTGTTGCAGCTGTTGCAATGCTACAGTGGCTCAGAGAGGAAATTTCACTTCCTTCAGTCTCTTGAGCAATGACTACTGGTAGCAGAGGCAGAGTTTCGTGCCTTAGGATTCCCTTCTTGGTAACAATAATATGCTCCTCATTTAAAACAATACCTCATATAAATTCTCTCATGTATCTGTAACGTCAAAAGACAGGTGGGATTATCCTCATTTTATAAATAAGGAAAGAAGGGGGAAAAAGAGAGAGAAATGCTTGAAGACACTTCTGCAACTTCCACTGTACTGGGTTGTGCTTTTCTGAAAGTTTCCTCACAAATCAAGAAAGTGAGCTCTCCAGCTGTGCCTGGCTCCTTCCCATTTGGGATTCTTTGTCCTATTTGGATTACTCCGTTTTCTGTTGCTAAAAACAAAATACCACCGGATGAGTTATAAAGAAAAGAGGTTTTGTTTTTTTGTTTTTTGACTCTTGGTTCTGGTCCAAGGTAAAGTGACTGCTTGTGGTGATGGCCTTCTTGGTGGCAGGGTCCTGAGGTGGTTCAGGGCATCACATGGCAAAAGATAGAGCATGAGTGCATATCCTGATCTCTCTCTCTTCTTATAAAGTCACCAATATTCAATCACCCTGATGACTTTATCTAATCCTAATTTCTTCCCAAAGGCCCTACCTCTAAGCACCACAGTCAGATTAAGTTTCCACCCTTTTCATTCCTCACGATGGGAATTAAACTCCAACATGGATTTCAAAGGGGACAAACTATATTCAAAGCAAAACATATTCAAACCACAGTACCACAAGATTTCAAATGGAGTACAGTTCAAGGAGTTTTAGCCAGGGTAAAATGAGGACTCTCTGGGATTCAAATGTGGTGCCAATTTAAGTAGCTCTCTTATTTAGAATTCTCAAACTTGTCACAGCTTGGAGACATTATACTTTATTTAGGAAAGCTCCATACAAATTCAGATGATTCTTGTAAAAAAGGCTTGACTTGCCAACATGGTGGCACATGCCTGTAATCCCAGTGATTTGGGAGGCTGAGGCACAAGGATTGCAAATTCAAGGCCAGCCTCAGAAAATTAACAAAACCCAGTCTCCAAATACAATAAAAAGGGCTGGAGATGTGGCTCAGTGCTAAAGTGTTTCTGGATTCAGTCCCAGTACAAAAATAACCCAAAGGCTTGTTACCTCTCTATATTGAGTTTGTACAAGCCAGAAAAACTGGAAACAACCCACATATGCATCAATGAATAACTGCATAAATAATAGAATATGATTTATGAACTATTGGTACCATGGAACACGATGGATTAATTTCAAAATAACTATTTATGTGAAACGAAAGACAAAAAGAACATATATTGTATGATTCCACTTATGCAAATTTGAAGTATCTTACAAGTATCTGATTAACTAGATCTTACTTTCTTCAACATCTCTTCTCACTTAATCTTTCTATAGATTTTTAACTCCAGAATATCTCTTTGATTTGTGCCTTTGCTTACGTTGTCCTAAATGCTAGTGTGCTCGTACCCGACCCTAGTTTGAATTCCCCCTCATAAATTGATACTTTTGCTCATTCTCTGAGTGGTCTCTATGTCCTTTGTGAAACTCATTCACCACTCTCCTTTTCTTCCCACTTCCACTGAGCTGGGTTTCCCATACTACTCTATGCTTATCTTAGTTTTGCACTTATAAAATTGTATGGAATATAGTTCTTAATGAATCCATCTCAATCACTATAATTTCTTTTCCACTACAATTAGAGAAGTGATACAGATATATGTATGAAGGCAAATTTGAAAAAAATGCGAACTAAACGGTAGTGATGGAAAGCTTCTTGGTGGTTAGTGGAAGGGGAGAGGGCCACTGTGACAGGCAGGAGAGAGGGTGATGAAGGGCAGGGACACTTCTGGGGCTAATGGAAATGTTCATCTCTTGATGGTGGCGATTACTCTATGGGTGTTTGCACATGTCAAGATAAGCCAAGTTGTGTACTTTAGAGGTGCAATTTCCTGTATGCAAATTATACCTCAATAAAGGTCGCACATTATGACAATTTGAAAAAGTCAGAAAAGGAAAAAGAAGGAAATGAAAATAGGCCATTTCCACTATCCAGAAATAAAGCCTGCTAAGATGTGTTGTATTTCTTTTCAGACTCTTGCACGCCCCCTTCCCAGCACATGCTGAGAACCAATTATACATTCAATTACTAATGCCACTTGATTTCCAGTGGAGTTATGCCCTGATAGGTCCATCGAAAGCTGAAAATATGGGAAGTCAGAAATGCATTTAATACACCTAACCTACCCAACATCATAGCTGAGCAACACACTGTACAGTAGCAGTTTCTCTCCCTGGTGATTGTGAGGCTGACTGGGAGCTGTGGTTGGGTCCATGGCCCAGCATCCCAAGAAAGTATTGTAGTGCATATTGGTAGACCAAGAAAAGATCAAAATTCAATATACAAAGGACAGTGTCTTCTGAATGAATATTGCTTTTGCATCACTGTAAGTTTAAATATTAAATCAAACCATCATAACTTATGGACCCATCTGTATTTTATAGACATTTTCACATTCTACTCAAAAAGTCAACTTAAACACAAACATTAATAGCTTCTCTATGTTCTAGAATTTATGTTTAGAAGTGGAATCACTGAACAGAAACCTTAGCATTTTGAATGTCACTGAAACAGTGTAGGATATTTAAGGGTTTAAAATGTTTTACCCCAGTTCATAAAGCTTGTGGTAGTTCAGTCTTAGAACTTGACTAAGCTGTGGTCATTAAAACTAGATCTGGGGCTGGAGTTGTAGCTCAGTGGTAGAGCCTTTGCCTAGCATATGTGACTCATTGGGTTTGATCCTCAGTACCATATAAAAATAAATAAATAAAATAAAGGTATTGTGTCCGTCTACAACTAAAACAAAAAAAATTAATAAAAACCTAGATCTGGTCATTTTTGTATTGGATTGCATGGGGTTTACTGCTTTCATCTAAGAAGTCTCTTGACATTGGTCATCCTCCTGAGAATCTCATAGTTTGGAAGAAATGTTAATTTATAGTGTGTATTACTGGATATAAGAAGGCACAGTAGCAGAGGACAGAAAGACAAGAGGAAAGAGCAACCCAGGGGCTTTAGATTTATCCATTAATCTAAAGAAAGACTTTTTAAGCACCTAGTGTGTGGGACTCTAGGGGAAATTACACAAGAGTTGTTTCACAGGGGCTTTCTGAGAATTGAGCCTGGGTTGTGGAGCAGCCAACATGAAGCACTGGAGAGACAAAGATGGATAAAATGTCTAAGTATTTCAGAACATAGTAAAAGGTAACAGTAACAGGTAATAACTTAGTACTTCTAAAATTCTAATGGGCATCTCAGCTCGAGATGTCTGATGGTTTTCCATTGAACTTAGAATGATATTCAAACTACTTTCCATTCCCTTCAAGGCCTTACATGTTTCTGGCCCCAGAATTGCACGGCTCTTCTGAACTACTATTCTTCCAAGCTCACTCCGTTCCCCATTCTAACCTCAGGGCCTGTGCATATATCTGGTGACTGTCCAGATTCAATGTTCCCACCTTGAATCTTTGTAGAGCTCTCCTTTTCTTGTAAAACTCCCACAAAAGCTCACCCTCAGGTCTGCCTTCCCTGGGCAGCCTACCTAATACATAGTCACATAGGCACACTGCTACCTGCCGCCTTCTAATTCCTTACACTTCTTTTTTACTTCTTCTGATGAAGTCTCTCTCTTTTTTTGAAATTATTTTTATTAGTGCATTATAATTATTCCTAATTGTAGGCCAGGCTCAACCTTGGCTTCCCTTTTGGTCCTTGTTGAATCCAGTTTGAGCAACCTGCTAAATGTATAGAGAAAATCCTGCACCCTTGGCATCTGACCACTGTTGATTTACTAGCACCCAGGCCTGCCCTCAGCAATAATCTTATCAAGTCAATTTAGCCAGAACCCCTTGTCCTTGATGTTTTGCCATCGTAATTTTCTATCCACCAACCTTCAGCCCACTCCATTATAAATGCCCACTTATCTTTGTTGGAATAGGAGTTGGGTCCAATCTACCTTTCTCACCACCAGACTCAGTTGCAGTGGTTCCTATACTGGTTGCCATGACCCCCCCCTGCCCCGGCCCCAAATAAAGTCTGCCTTATCATCTTTTTTTTTTAAAGGCAGCTTTTTAAAAAAAGGTACCTTATTGCCTTTCTCCACATTTATGGGGAGGCTGCCAGCTCCTCGCCAAGGGATCCTTCTTTCTACCCCGGAGGGTGTAAGCCACTGGAGAAAATAAGTCAGAAATAATTAGTGAAGAACAAAAGACACAGAGTCAGAAAAAATAGTTTTAAAGCAGAGCCCCTGATAGATCCAGCCCACACAGGAGCTGGACAATTAAAAAATGTCTCTTGTGGTTTATTTAAGGGGGTACATCAAAGGCAGGGATAAGGTTTCAGGGGTGGAGTCTTGCTCCTTGATGTCTTGCAGTCAGCAGGTTGATTGGCATCTTGGCAGGTCACACCCATTCCTAAGAGGTTGTGCTACTATAGCAGGTCACCCCATCTCTGGTGCTGTGTGGGGCCAGACAGAGCTGAGTAGAAATTCACATGTATTTGGGTGATCACCTTTTCACTAGGCTGCAATGCTGATGTAGTCCACGCATAGCCCATGGATGGCTCTCCACACACATTAATTTTTATTGGTCCACCTTATTGCCTTAACAGCATTATGAGTAATTTTTTCTTTAACAGTTATGGTATAGTGGCTCAGATAGGATCGGATTCATGATTGGACCCTTGGGCCCCTCACTCAGGACCCCAAGTGTGCACCACTGAAGTTTTTTGTTTTCATTCCTGATTGACTGGCCCTGGATTCAATGGTGAGTCAGACTGGTCAACCATTGACCACCCCTCCCAACAAATCTTCACTGAAGCTAATAAGGAGAGGTTTTGATTCTTAAGATTCTGAGTATACTTTCTGAAGCTGGGATGGATGAATGTCAGGCTTCTTTTTTTTTCAGAGGTATACCGCCTAGGCTGGAGGGTCTTCCTGGCTCTCTTTCCTAATTTGTGTTCATTCCTGACTCCCTGAGGTCAACTTTTTTAGTTATTGATGGACACAATATCTTTATTTTTATTTATTTATTTTTATGTGGTGCTGAGTATTGAACCCAGGGCCTTACACATGTGAGGCAAACGCTCTACCACTGAGCTACAACCCCAGCCCTGGAAGTCCTTCTTACTAGCTCTCTTGTGATGCCTCCATGTTCTCTTTATTTATCCTACATTGTCCACGGGAACTCATCAGTTCACTGAACAACCTTCTCAGATCCCTACTTCTTCGTCCCCTCTGTCCATCCCTGCCAGACCTTTTTTCCTTCCCACTCTAGTCCTCCAGTCACTTGAGCTTGAGACCCACCTGCTCTTAAGAGACTCCGGGATCCCAAAGTGGCCGAACAAGTAAAACAACTAATGGGAAACAGACTGAATGGAAAGCCACTGAGATGGGCTTTGGAGACCTTCAGACAGCTTCTGGATGACTCCTCAGTCCACTCCTCTCCTAATTAAGTCCAAAGTCTCGATGAGACGGACTTGTATTGAACTCGGGAACACTCAACCATGGAGCCACATCCCCAGCCCTGTTTTGTGTGTGTGTGTGTGTGTGTAATTGTAAATGGACAGCATGCCCTTATTTTATTTGTGTATTTTTTTATGTGGTGCTTAGGGTGGAACCCAGTGCCTCCCATGTCCAAGGAAAGCGCTCTGCCACTGAGCTACAGCCGCAGCCCCTTTAGAGATAGGGTCTCACTGAGTTGCTAACCACCTCGCTTCTGCTGAGGGTGACTTTGAACTTGCAACCCTCCTGCCTTGGCCTTCCAAGCATGCACCACCCAGCCCGGCTAGGACTGTAAGACTTCTATTTGCATGTGTCTATATATTTATGTATGTCTATTTACACATGGTACATCTATGTGATTTTCTCCCACCTCCAGGTGATACTGCCAAAAGCAGCCTGAAAGAGGGCTCTATGTAACTGGTTAAAGAAAAATAAGCTCTTACATAAATCAATCATAAAACTCTCAGAAAAACAGGAACTGACCCAAATGCTTTTTCATTTCATATAATTTGAGCAATCTTTGGTAAATGAATGTATTGTTGGTTTAGTAAAAAAATAAAGAGAATGAGTTTCCCCTCAGAATTGTCAGCATTATATATAATGCAGACATATAACTTAGATTCTATCTAGTTTTACTAAGTCAAATACACTCATGTTATTTCTGTTACACAATTCAAGCATAATTGTTGAGAATGAGTGAATTAAATAAATGTGAGATAAAAGCTTATAAGCAAACTTTTCAACAATGATTATGCTTTATGTCTATTTAAAAGTATTTTCAAAATTGCAATGGTGCACACCTGTAATCCCAGCACCTGGGAGCCTGAGGCAGGAGGATTGTGAATTCAAAGCTAGTCTCAGCAAAGGCAAGATTAAGCAACTCAGTGAGAACTTGTCTCTAAATGAAAAAGAAAATAGGGGGACTGGGGTTGTGGCTCAGTTGTAGAGCGCTTGCCTAGCACATGTGAGGCACTGGGTTCAAACCTCAACACCACATTAAAAAAATAAATAAAAATAATAATAAATAAAATAAAGGCATTGCTTCCATCTACAACAACAAAAATAAATAAATAAATAAAATAAAAAAATAGGGCTGGCAATGTGGCTCAGTGGTCGAGTACCCCTTAGTTCAATCCCTGGTACCAAAAAAAGCATTTTATCAGCCCAACTCAAATCTCTTAGTAACTGAAAGCCTTAAAGTTATGCTAAATTAAACGATAAATATTTATTGAATAACTAGATCATTTCTAAGTAAGACAAAGTATTGAAACATTATTGCTGAACATACATTTGTCTACTTTTGGCTTCTTATTACACAGGAACTCAAAATACTTAGGTCTGTTAAACATTTCTGTGTCACGTTAAAAATTGTACTAGAAGAAAGCTCACACTAAGAGAAATTATTAAAGGGTTGTGGCTCAGCGGTATAGCGCTCACCTAGCATGTTCGAGGCCCTGGGTTCAATCCTAAGTACCACATAAAAATAAATAAATAAAATAAAGGTATTGTGTCCAATTACAACTAAAAAATAAATATTAAAAAAAGAAATTATTAAATGGTATATTCATAAATTTTCTACAGAATGCTTGTGTGACAGTTCACAATTGCTTACTTTCCAGTTTTGATTAGAAATTTAAAAACTAAAGAATAGAAATTCTAATTAATATATATATATAATTAAAATGACTAGAAATAACAAAAGAAACAACTTTGTACACAAAGTATGCACAGAAAATAACATGTATTTTTGGTAAGAACAGTTATAAGGTATCTTTGCTAAGGGAAAAAAAGTAATTCTGTAGTTTAAAAAAAAAATGACAGGTTGTTTCAGAGTCAGAAAGTAAGATGAAGGATGAAAACTAAAATGATATAGAAAGTTGGGGAGGGAGAAAAAGGGAGAAAGAATTCTGTGTGGTCAAGCTGTCTAAAATTGAATGAATTTATTATAAGGGCTTTACAATGATTCTTAATATCAAAAATACATTGGTATAAAACTAGAATTTGGTCTTGTCTATGTTAAAATTACAGTTTTCTTGCAGTATTGGTCTGATCTTGAGAAGAGCTGGAAAAGGTTTTTCTTTATCTTTTAAGGAATCTGACTAGAAAAGCAAGATTATATATTTCATCAACTTAAGTTTCTGGGCCCATTGCTATGACCCATTTTTTAATAAAGTCTGCCTTACCCCATCTTTTTTTTTTTTTATTTTTTAATTGTCAGTGGACCTTTATTTTATTTATTTGCAGTGCTGAGAATCAAACCCAGTGCTTCACACATGCTAGGCAAGCGATCTACCACTGAGTCACAACCCCAGCTTCCTGCCTTACCATCTTTAACAAGTGTCATGAATATTTTTTCTTTAATATTTCTCAGTATTTTTGACTCAGGGTCTCACTAAATTGCTTAGGTCTTCACTAAGTTGCTAAGGCTGGCTTTAAGCTTGCAATCCTCTTACCTCAGCCTGCTGAACCACTGGAATTACAGAACAGGCATGAGCCACTGCACCTGGGCTTCACATTTTTAAATTAATTTAATATATCTTTTTTGTTGTTGTTGTTTTGGTATCAGAGATTGAACCCAGGGAGGCTTAACCACTGAGCCACATCATCAGCCTATTTTATGTTATTTTAACACCAAATCTCCCTAAATTGCTGAGAGCCTCACTAAACTGGTGAGTCTGGCCTTGAATTTGTGCCGCCCTCCTGCCTCAGTCTCCCAGTAATTGGGATGACAGGTGTGCACCATTACACCTGGCTTAATGTATGTTTTTAATTGACACATAATTGCACATATTAATGAAGTAGAGTGTGGCATTTCAATACAAGTATACATTGTGTAATGATCATATCGGTGTAACTGGCATATTTAGCATCTCAAAGATTTATCTCACCGCCGCCCCCCCCACCCCCGACATTAAGTCCAGTGGTCCTTTACCACTGAGCTGCAATCTCTAGCCCTTTTTATTTTCAGCAAGGTATGCAAAATTGCACGGGCTTACCTTTAATTTAAGATCATCCTGCCTCAATTTTCCAAACCTCTGAGATTACAAGCCTGGGCCAGCCTGCTCCACTATTGTTTCCTTACCCATTTTGAAATAGTCATTAATTGTCAACCGTGGTTATCCTACTGTACATGAGTAGTTATTATTCACCTACACCCCTGTACCCAGTAACCATAGTCTCTGTTCCTTCTTCTCTTATTATTTCCCTAATATATATAATTGTTTACTGTCCGGCCCACCAAGCACTGTAAAGTACCATCAGTGTAGAAACTTGACTAGTGTCCCATTCTATCCCACTTGCCGGAGCACAGGAGACATTTATTAAATGCTTACTGAATGCATGATTAGCAGAATGATTAGTTTTTTGTCAAAACTGTATTTATGGGGCTGGGGTTGTGGCTCAGTGGTAGAGCACTCGCCTTGCACATGTGAGACCCTGGGTTCGATCCTCAGCACCACATAAAAATAAATAAGTGAAATAAAGGTATTGTGTCCAACTACAAGTAAAAAATATATATATATTTTTTTAAAAAATGTATTTATTCATTGTTTGCATTATCTCCCCCATGTGAATGTAAACTCCATGAAGGCTGGGATCCTATCCTTTTGTTCACTACTGTATTTCCCATGTCTTCTACAAGGATATGACCCTGATAAGTGCAAAGTGATATTAGATGGGCAACTAGATTTAAGGAACTAAAGGAGTTGTTATATATAAAATGGCATTTAAATGGAATTGGAAGGAGGGGAAAACCGAATATAACAAAAAAGGGAGCGCTTTCTGGCAGTGGGAATCTCGGGAAGTGTGTAGAAGCCAAGATGGCTTACAGAGCTTGCCGCCACACTCAATATGGCAACCAGAGAAATTTCCTGGAGGAACTAACGCGAGAATTGCATGACTGCAACTATCCGTGAATTGAGCTGGGGGTGTGGAGCAGCCAAGATGGAGCCGGCAGCCGGTGTTCCCGGCCCGCTGATTGTGAACAACAAGCAGCCCCAGCCACCGCCACCTCCGCCGCCCGCAACCGCGCAGCCTCCACCAGGGGCACAGCGGGCCGGCGGGGGCCTCCTGCCCGGGGGCAAAACCCGAGAGTTCAATCGCAACCAGCGCAAAGACTCGGAGGTCAGGAGCTTGGCTGGGGAGAGGCCAGCACTGAGTGGGCGGCGGCGGGGTCCCGGGCCGTTTCAGGGCCAAACTGGTCTTGCCAGAGGGCTTGGAGGGTCGGGTCGGGGAGTTGTCACTTTATAGCGAAAGGAGTTTCAAGAGAGGCTGCAGCTCCAGGAGATGGAGGCGTGAAGGCGGGACCCCAGCCGCGATCTCCTCCACTGTGACTGAAGCCACTGATCGCCCCGCTTGCTTGCCTGGGGCCTGGGGCGTGGGGGGGGCCTCTGGTCCAGTCCCGTCCTAGGGTGAAGAGCCGCGGGTCTGCCGGTGCCCTGGAGGTCGGCAGCCGCGCCCCCAACCCCTAATTATCTTGGGCCTCTGTTCCTGGGCGTGCGGTGGATCGCGCGTATTTGCAGGAAAGAGACCATAAACAAGGGTTTAGAAATCGCTTAGAAGCCGAACAGGGCCCATTATCAATACTAGAGCTGTGTGGACAGCGGTTGCGAGAGTAGCAGGGGAAATAATCCCGCGTCCCTCCGATTTAACTAATGCAGGCTAAGGAAACGGGCAGACGGTGCCTAGTGTTTGATGTTACCAGTGCGACTGATGCTGAGCCGTTGAAGATCAGAAATACACATTTTAAAACATACTTTAGGGCGCAGAATTCCCTCCTCTTCTAAGTGAGCCCTGCCTCCTCTTATTGAGACACCGTAGTCTGGAGCAGACTATTCACCTCGCCCTAAGTTAAAATTCCTCCCACTTCTTCCCTTTGCAGAATTCGTGAATGAAGACACACTTTGCAGAGTTTTAGGGCTTCTTAATCAGCCTGTTCCCAGAGTACTTACTATGTGGTCCTCTTCACCTGAGTCAGCTCCTAGGCTGATCAACAGTCTGGCGTTATTTAATGAGAGGGAGTTCCTCATTGTCCAAGCATGATGTTCCAGCTCATACCAAAGAATGAGGATACTGTCTTTAGACCTATACAATCAGTTTCTCTCAATCATCTGTTTTTTTGTTGTAAGCCCACTCCTCTAGTAAAATGTGAAAAATGGGCAAGCCCCAAATAGCGGAACCTTGAGTTTTAAGTAAATAATTGAAGAAGCAAAGAAGCCAACCATTTATGAGTCTTTCCATGATGGGATGATGGGACATCAATGGTGTCTATTCAGCAGTTTTTCAAGTGTGGAGGATTAGGAAATTGGTGAGGGTGAATCCATCTTCTGATCATTAAGGGATTTTTTTGTTGTTGTTTTGTTTTAGGGAGTTAACACCCCAGTCCTTTTTATGTTTTATTTTGAGACAGTGTCTTGCTAAGTTGCTGAAGTTCTTGCTAAGTTGTTGAAGCTGGCCTCAAACTTCTGATCCTCCTGCCTTACTCTCCAGAGTAGCTGGGATTACAGGCATGTGCCACCCCACTAGCAGGAGTTATCTGTGTGTGTATGTGGAGCTGGGGATCAAACCCAGGGCCTAGTGATTACTGCTAAGCTACACCTACAACCCTCATTTTAAAAAATAGTTTTACATTTTCATAAGTGGCCATGAATGGTCAGATAAAAATATTCTTTATTGCAATTTATTTATTTAGTGGTGTAGGGGATTGAATTCAGGGCCTTGTGTATGCTAGGTAATTGTTCTGTCACTGACCTGCACTCCTAACCTCTATGATGCATTTTAATTTCTCTTTCTGCCCTTTAATATCCACATAGATTCAACACATGGAAGGCCAGTCAAACAGACAGGGAGACCTATCTATTAAATTCATGACTTAGAGTTACTTATAATACACTCTTTCTCTTGTCAGTATTTTGGGAGCCTAATCATATCTGGAGGACAAGGAGGCTAACATTTGATGACCATTTATTTCGTGCCTCATAATTTAAAAAGAATATTTTTAGTTGTAGATGGACATAATAACTTTATTAGTAGTAGTAGTATTAGTAGTAGTATTTTTAATTTGGTGCTGAGGATCAAACCCAGTGCCTCACACATGCTAGGCAAGCACTATACAACTGAGCCACAACCCCAGCTCTTGTGCTACATAATTTTAATCAGTCTGTAAAAACATTCAAAGTAGATTTTTATCATCCCCATTTCATAATGAAGAAACTGATGCTCAGTAACTTGTGAAAGTGTACACTATTGTCTATGAAAAAGAAGTAGAGGGACTGAGGTTGTGGCTCAGTGGTAGAGAGCTAGCCTTGCACATGTGAGGCACTGGTTCGATCCTCAGCATCACATAAAATAAATAAGTAAAGCAAAGGTACTGTGTCTATTCAACTAAAAAAAAAATTTAAAAAAAGAAGTAGAGTTCTTGCTTGTAAGTGGTCTTTGTCTTCCCAAGTAAATTTTTAAAGTTTTTATTTAATTTTTAAACTATTATTTGTTTTTGTGGTAGTGGGGATTGAACACAGGGCTTCCATATTGCCAGGCAAGCACTCTACCACTGAGCAACATCCCTGTCCTTTTATTTTATTTTAATATAGGTATCACTAAGTTGCCCAGATTGGCCTAGAATTTGTGATCCTCCTGCCTCAGCCTCCTGAGTAGATGGGATTAACATGTGTGCACCACTGCACCCAACTTCTTTCTTTTCCTTTTTTCTGTGGTGCTGGGGATTGAACCCAGGGCCTGTATACACTAAACAGTTGCTCTACCACTGAGTGGACACCCCCCAGCCCCTGGAGTAAATCTTAATTAAACCTAAGAATTTTACCTGTCTCTTCCTCACTTCATTTTTCTTCCCAGTACAGAGCATCCAAGATGGCATGTTATTAGTGATCACCTGTCTCTAGCATTAAAAAATTGTTTTTGGCATATTCTCTCCTCTGTGTGGGAGGGAAACCAATGTGTTCCATTTTTGCCTTCCCTGTCACTTGTCACAGAAATCTGAGACATGGGCAGGAAAGCTGAGGGTTTCAGTACTCATTTTGTCCAGAACTGTTGATAACCTACTAGCCAGAAAGAAGTGAGGCTTCTGGATTTTTTACCACTATATGGAGTGATCATTCCCTGCACAAAGTAGAAGCTTTATGTTTGTTCATTGAACATGTATGTATTTGAATGTAAACCATGCATTCTCTCATTCGTTCCGGCCAGGTACCTTGCTAGACAACTGTGGAATGATTTGGTGAATAAAATGGACAAAATTGCTATTCTCATGGAAAGGCAGACACTAAACAAATACATCAGTATATAATTATAAATTTTGATAAGTGCTCTGAAAACAAAGTATTAGTTGTTCTGAGAAGGTTTAACAGTGAGAATTGGGCTATCCCAGAGATAAAAAATAGTATGATAAACATAAAAAAAGTAGAGGCAATGATATCCTATAATATAGCAGTGTCTCTTGAAGCATATTTGTTTTTCCTTTGGAAACCACTCAGGATAGTCTTTCACGGAAAGCTCCCTCCTTTTATCAACAGGGTTATTCTGAGTCTCCAGACCTGGAGTTTGAATATGCTGACACAGACAAATGGGCTGCGGAGCTCTCAGGTAAAGCATTTTTTACCTGAAAAAATGCTTCGTGTTATTTGAGGGTAGTTTTTTCTTATTTGGTCTGTAAGAAAATTAAGAATGAATATTATTTTGGAGTTCATTGTTTTACCTAGTTAGATCTCTCAATGGCATGTATAAAACAAGTATTAATTATTAGATTCAAGCCCTGCATATCTCATAACTTTGAATTGCCCTTTACTTTTATGAAGCATCTATTTGTTGTCAGCCCAGTCCCAGTGTGGGACCGTGATGCTCCTTGAACACATACCCTCGCCCTGACAGTGTTCTCTTAAAGCAATGGGTCATGAGGGATGCTGGTAAATGTGCTTGCATCTGTGCACATCTGTTGCTGCCATTGTTGCTCATGTGCAAAGTGATCAGTGTGAGTTGTTTTTTTTCAGCCCCCATAATATAGATTCTACTCAGAATGTAGCACTTGGGAGACCTGTGTTTAGGGTGATGGTTAGCTGCTGGCATGGTGGGATAGATACACATCAGACTGAAGTGCTCAGATTTATACTTCACTGACTTTCTGGTTTTAAGCTATGAGGCAGGTCACCATTCTGTCCATTGTGTACTTCAGACGACTAAGTCATAGAGAATATAGCCTAAGAGTCCCTGTGATTAAGGAACAGAGCTGGGATTGGAAACAAATGCCTTACCCACCCTGCTTCATGTGAGACTTGGTATGGAATGTAGTCGTGGAGCAGCTGATGATGAGATTTGTTCTTGACAGAGCTTTACAGCTACACAGAAGGGCCAGAATTCCTGATGAATCGGAAGTGCTTTGAGGAAGACTTCCGGATCCATGGTGAGACTTTTTGATTCCCTTCACCTTGCATCAGGAGAGCTGTAGGGTTTATCTTAGTCATATGAATGACCTTAAATCATCCTAGATGTAACATTTAGAGTGGGCCTTATGCACACTTTCTGAGAAATTCAAATTCATAGAGTAGCATTGTGACCATATTCCTTACATAGGGAGTATATTGGTCCTGTAGTGATACCAATCCTGAGGAATAACACTGAATTCATTCCATTGTGAGGGTTTTTCTGGGCTGAGATATAACTGATCTCTTGCCCTGCAGTGACAGACAAGAAGTGGACCGAGTTGGACACCAACCAGCACCGTACCCATGCCATGAGGCTCCTGGATGGCTTGGAAGTCACTGCCCGGGAGAAGAGACTCAAGGTGGCCCGAGCAATTCTCTATGTTGCCCAAGGTACTGTGTGGACTTCCTCAGGGACCCCTGGTACCTCTGCCAGTGATGTAGCTCAGTCAAATGTGTGGAGTTGCTTGGCAAACTTTGCCCTGTGTTTTCAGGAACTTTTGGGGAGTGCGGCTCAGAAGCTGAGGTGCAGTTCTGGATGCGCTACAACATCTTTCTGCTCCTGGAGGTGGGCACGTTCAATGCCTTGGTGGAGCTCCTCAACATGGAAATAGAGTGAGCACCTCTGCTTGCAGGGCTTGAGTAGGGAAAGCAAGGAAGGGGAAGGGGGACAGAACTGGCAGACTGACTGACTTTGAGAAGGGTAAATGGGCTACCTGGGGCTGAGGGTCTGGTTCCAGGCTGTTTTGACTAGCAGGGGTTGAATAATGAGGAAGTTGCTCAACCACACCTTAAAGACTAATAAAGATTAATGACAGGTTCCTGCAGCTCCCTAACACTGGAGCTTCCTGCCCAGGCCTAATGCACCAGTCAGACAGCTTCTCATTTTGAACTCCTTTTTGAACCCTGTATTTTCCTTGGACTTTTCCTTTTGGTAGGAGGTCAGATACAAGTCTGACATGTGGGCTCAAGCCTACTTTAGCCTGTCCCTTGTCCACTGAGTAGGTCAACTGCTGTTCATTTAAGGGTAATGCCTTCAGTAATAATAATTAAGAACACTGAATGCTACACGTCCCAGGCATTGTTCAGGATGTCACATGTACTGATTCATGTTAATGACATGGCTACTATTATCACCCCCATGTTATAAATGAAGAAACTGAGGTACAGAGAAGTTGGATACCTTGGCTAAATGTACATAGTAAGTATTAGAGTCAGGATTCAAACCTTGGCTGTCTGGTCCAGGGCCTAAGTTCCTAACCATTGTTCTGTCACCTCTTATGCAGTCTAAGCACACACCATAACATTTGGTTCCCCCATGAGACAGTTCATTCTTGTGGGGCATCACTTATCACTGCTTTGCTGGCAAAAGTGCTGATTCTTGTATCTCTCCTGCAGCAACAGTGCTGCGTGCAGCAGTGCGGTGAGGAAGCCTGCCATCTCCCTGGCTGACAGCACAGACCTGAGGTGAAGCAAGCAGCAAACCTGGGCACCTTGAGCTTTAGCCAGAGAATGAGCTCAGAGCAGAGTGTGGGAGGGTGTCTTTGGGTTTCCTGACTGTGGGTGCATTCCTTCTGCACATACTAATCTGCAGGTGTGATGGGCTCAGTGTGAGTAGTTAGTCCTGCTGAAGGCTTTACCTATGACGGAGGTCTAGAAAATAGAGGAAATCCATGGTCAAGATACTTAAGAGCCACAGTTAAGTCCAGCCCACACTACTAAGACTTTTTGTGGAGTATTTTACATTTGAATGAAACGTAATGTTGCTCCCTGGCCTCCCACCTTCTCATGTGCACAGCTTGATTCCTATCTACACTCATTAGTTCTAGCCACTTCACAATGTTTCATGGCTTCACAGGAAGTAATAGCAACTGCTAAGGAATGAGATCACCATTCTACATTTGAGGGTTGAAATCTGTCTCTTTTGGTGAATTTGGAAACTTTTCAGACTGGATATTTGTGGTGTTCCCCATGTATTAAGGTCCCTTGGTGTCACCTCCTGATTTCCACTCCATCATGGTAAACTCTTCTTGTTCTTGCTGTGCTCCTGTCCTGCTTTGACCCCCATAACTCACTCACACCTCCTTGGTTTTCCCATTCCAGGAAGCTTAGGTCAGTAAGTTCTTTTGGCCTTTTTTTCATACTCATTTATTCCCCCCAATCACTTGGTAAGCACCTGCTTTGAGTAAGCACTTTTTTAGATATGAAATACAAGGCAGAGTAAGATCTGGTCCTAGCCAGAGCAATGAAACTCTGAAGGAAGCATGAGGAGGGAAATCCTTTAGCATTCTTTTGCTTGGTGGAAGACACAGCTTGTCACTTTTCTTAGTTTTCTTTGCATTACAGCCTTCCTCCACCAGCTAGCCTTTGTACACAGATATTTTTGTGTTAGCTGGGATGTGAGGAAGCCAAGGGTGCCCCTTTGTCCCCTGTCCTACTCCGTTATGAGCTGGCTCTTGTGCTCAGGGTTCTGCTCAACATCATGTACCTGATTGTGGAGAATGTTCACCAGGAGTATGAGGGCGACAAGGCTGAGTGGAGGACAATGCGACAGACCTTCAGAGGCGAGCTGGGTAAGGCCCTGGGGATCCTCTTAGAGGCCCTGCCTGGGAGCTGAGACTAGAGGGCTTTGGGAGGGTTTTGTTGCTGCCTGTGGTTCTGATGCCCTTGGGTTACCTCCAGGCTCCCCGCTGTACAACAATGAGCCATTTGCCATCATGCTGTTTGGGATGGTGACCAAATTTTGCAGTGGCCATGCTCCCCACTTTCCCATGAAGAAAGTTCTCTTGCTACTCTGGAAGACAGTATTGGTGAGCACCTTCTTAGGGGGAACTCTCAGGTGCTGGGGATGGGACAGGAGGGATACCTTGTACAGTCAGCCATTCATTTCACATCCAAGGATTCAGCCAACTCGGATCCAGAATATTTAGGGGGAAATGTATTTGTATTGAATATGTAAACTTTTTTCTTATCATTCCCTGAAATATACAGTATAACAACAGTTTATGTAGCATTTACTTTGTGTTAAATATTATAAGTGATCTAGACATGATTTAAAGTATGCAGGAGGATGTGCCTAAGTTATATGCAAGTATTACACCATTTTATATAAGGGACTTAAGCATTTGCAGATTTTGGTAACCACCTGGGGGAGGGGTTTGGGAAGGGGTCCTGGAACCAGTCCCCCATGGATAATTAGAAATGACTACATTTGCTTTTGAATGCTGAATTATGTGAAAATGTAACCCCATTGGTGTTAAATTATAAAAAGCTCCTAAAAGGAGGTGACAAAAGAAATGTCTTTTGGCCCCCAACAGCCAAAACAGCTTTTGAGTCAAAATAGATTGGCTTCCTGACCCCTTGATGCTATTTTCTCAGTCATAGAATAGCTTCACCCCAGACATGGCACCTCTCAGAAATCACCTCCCACACCTGGAGTTTGGAAAGTGATTTGAGGCAATTAAAGCTGGTATAGTTGGGGGGTCTTTCCTTTCTATCAGATGTCACTTAAGAGAAGCCAGGATGAGCCCTGAGCTAGCCTCTGTTTTCCTCAGGGTCTGGTATGAAACTGCCTAGCTGGGGAGAGCATGGGGCAGGGGCTGTCTTGGGGGTATTGTCAGCAGCCACCTTGGCCAATCAGGAGCCCTTTCCTCCAGGAGGATGCTTCTCTCTCGAAGGCCTGTCCCTTTCTGCAGCCAGGGATTAGGGAGCTTCAGGCCCCTTAGAAGTCATCTACATGTTTTATCTTGGCCACACATCCTGCTGGTTCCTCACAAAGCCTCACTGAAGCCAAAGAAAAGCTGAGTTGCTCAGGGACAATGATACTAAGTAGCTTAAAATGTAGTTTGGGCTTTTAGGGAGATGTTTAGATGTTTTTGTCCTCCCGCCCTCTTAATTTGAACAACCAACAGTGTGTTTCTAGTTGGACTTTGACAACTGGCACACACAACTTTTAAAGCAAGCATCTGCTAGCTTTTCTAGAAACTGAAAGGGATGGGGTTTCCAGTCTGCTGCTTTTTAGAACTGAAGAATATGTCACATGTAGAGAGTTAAGTGTGTGCACTAGGTTCCATCAACTGGTATTTTACTCTTTCTTTGCTGTTTTTTTCTCCTCTCCCTTGCCAGAGTCACTGGATTCTCCTTTAGGGGGTAGCTTTAGTTCCTTGTTCAGAGGATGTGTGGGTGTCTGTAAAGACAGGTCATCATGATGTCACCTGTGCTTTTTGAGTCTGACACCATGATCAGGGACCAACCTGATGGACATTATGACCCTGGCTTTGCATCCCTGTCTGATGCAGTGCACACTGGGTGGCTTTGAGGAGCTGCAGAGCATGAAGGCTGAGAAGCGTACCCTCCTGGGACTACCTCCTTTGCCTGAGGACAGCATCAAAGTGATCCGCAACATGAGAGCTGCCTCCCCACCAGCATCTGCCTCAGACCTGATTGAGCAGCAGCAGAAACGGGGCCGTCGGGAGCACAAGGTAAGGTAACAGAAAGTCCTGGGACTCTGAGGGCTCTAGAGATGCACACAGGCAACAGCATTGTCCTTGGAGGAGTAGGTGCTGAGAATCTGCTCTGATCAACAAATGCCTCCACAACAGGGATGTTATCTTCATCCCAGACCCAGTGTACAGTGGTACTCAGGACATGGCAGTTTTGAGGGGTTAGAGCAAAAAATGATTTGTCATTTGGTTCCAGTTTTGACTACTTCTCTGGGTTCTCCACTGTTCTCAACTCTCTGCCTGACACCTTTCTGTGTTCTAGCCACACTCCCTGCATTTCCTTTTTCCATCTTGTCAGTTGGCTCTGGATTCCTCACCTCCCTTCCCTTTGTTTTTAGGCTCTGATAAAACAGGACAATTTAGATGCCTTCAATGAGCGTGATCCTTACAAGGCTGATGACTCTCGAGAAGAAGAAGAGGAGAATGACGATGACAACAGTCTGGAGGGGGAGACATTCCCCCTTGAGCGTGATGAGGTGATGCCTCCCCCACTACAACACCCCCAGACTGACAGGCTTACCTGCCCAAAGGGGCTTCCGTGGGCTCCCAAGGTCAGGTGAGTCTCAGACTTCCAGAACATACTTGGCTTCTGAAGCCAGAGCCCTCACACCCTGAGGCCAGCATCTGTCCTGAGTCCCTTTGTTGGGCTAGGCTGAAATTGGCTTTGGGACAAGGCTCTCTTAAAGTACCTTGTGTTGTCTTCGGGACTTCTAAGGTTGGCCTTGGTCTCTCACAAAGTGGCCCTTATATGGCTTCCAAGTTAGTAATCTGAGTTAGCATTTGGTCAGACTTGCTAGTGAAGAAGAATAAGGAAAAAAGTAAAAATTATTTGGGCAAATCGATTCCTGCCTATCCTGAAGTTGTATGTATTTGTTCATTTGTTTTTTTCAGTGCTGGGGATAGAACTTGGGGGCCTTGTACATGCTAGACAGAAAAATAATAGATTCAGGAAGGGTTTCCTCAGAACCATAATTAAGATATTTGAGATATATGGGGGTGAATTGACAAATGGGAGGATACCTGGAGATACAAAAATGGTATCTTTTTTGATGGGAAGTAATTTAAGAAATAGAGGAGCATATGAAAAGATATAAAAATCACTTTATTAATCCAGATAAAACTTCAGTTTTCAGTATTCTGTGAAGTGAATGCAGAATAGGTCATCATAAAATGCAAGTGTGCATTGTTTGAGACAGGAAACTGACCCACATGAAAAGTCAGTGGTTTATATGTCTGTGTTTAAGAATGTTAAATATTTAAGAAAGCCTATTGAAAGATTTAGTACTGTCTGAATAAAAGTATGCTTTGAAGTTTGATGTATCTATCATCTTAATTTTATGAGTAAAATAGTTGCACATATTTGTAGCTTCTTAACTCAACAAAACTATCAAGAACAACAAAATAGCTGAAGAATTTCTGATTTTTCATCCTTTTTGAAAAGGAAAAATAATTGAGAGACTTTTCCTTCTCCTGGTTCACAGTTTCTGGATATTCTATTTCTATTAACTGAGACACCTTAAAGTAGTGTTTGTTAAAACCTTTCTTGTTTCCTTTGGCAGAGAGAAGGACATTGAGATGTTCCTTGAGTCCAGCCGCAGCAAATTCATAGGTTACACTCTAGGCAGGTAAGTGCAATCTGTTTCTTTCAAAGTTCATTCTCCTGGCCTTTGGTGTGTGGGGACCGGGATGAATTGATGTCAAGGCTTATCACAGGCCTTCTTTGTTCTCCAGCGACACCAACACAGTGGTGGGGCTGCCCAGGCCAATCCACGAAAGCATCAAGACTCTGAAACAGGTAAGTGGCTCTGGGTGAGCCTTTGGTCTGTTTGATCCCCAGTGAGTAAAGTGAGCCCAGCCTGAGGGAACAGCTTTTCAGGACTGTTGTCTGCCTGCCAACAAGAGCCAGAGCAGGGCAGCCTGGGAAGCAGCTCTTCATAGGTTTGATGGCTTGAAGCTAGGTTTTTGTTTGGCACTAAGCCATTCATTAGAGAGTATTTTACCTGCCGGTCATTGGGGTTTTAAGGGGTCTAGCAAAACCCTTTTTCTTGCCCACATTTTCAGGTAGAGGAGTAGGCAGATAGAGGAATAGGCAGATGAAAATTGCAGAGCCAGCTTTTTCTGCTCATGGAGCAATTGAGGAATGAGGCTTAAGAAAACCATATTTAGTTTCCAAATATCATACTTTCAGAATTAGGCAGGCTCATATACCCAGTCCCAGGCAGGGCTGGAAGGCCCTGCTGGGATTGGTGGAGGAGTAGGAAGGGGACAAGCTGTCAGTTCTCAGCAGGCAGGCCAGCAAATTCTCAAAAGGATGGAGAAAGGGATTAGGCTAAGACTGTCCTGTTTCTGTCCCATAGTCCCCAATCACAGAGGAGAGCAATGGGTAAGAAGAAGGGGCAGGGAAAGACCAGAGTGTTAAACCTTCCACATGGGAGGTGACATCCAGTGTGGGGAAGAGCTGTCTCCCCTAGTGTGCTCCCCTATATCTAGAGTGTTAACTGTATATTTTGGAAACATTTTTGAAATTTGTAGCAATAAGTGGTGTCTGTGCAGCTAAGCTTTTTTTTTTCTTTTTTAATATTTTTAGTTGAAGATAGATACGATGCCTTTATTTATTTATCTTTACATGGTGCTGGTGATTGAACCCAATGCCTCACACATGCTAGGCAAATCCTCTACACCGAGATACAACCCCAGCCTCTGCAGCTAAGCTTTTTTAGTATATACTTGTTTTTGCTTTTAATAGCTTTTTTTTATATCACTGTAGCTACCTAGAAGCCCTTTTCCCTCTTTTTTTTTTTTTTTTTTTTCTCCAATCTACTGTGGGCTTTTTATCCTGGTTCTCACCTACAGAAATATTTTGGGTTTGAAATTTTAGTTGGGGGTCTTTGTGGTAACTTCGCCCTCTTCTAGAAGACCATGTGTGAAGAAAAATGTATGGGTCTTTGCCAAGGGGTAGGGAGTGTGGTCAGAGCTCGAGGGCTGTTTTCCCCAGTGCCCCCTCTCCTGTCTCTACCCAGCACAAGTACACATCGATTGCAGAGGTCCAGGCGCAGATGGAGGAGGAGTACCTTCGCTCTCCTCTCTCAGGGGTGAGTTGCAGCCTTCTGCCCACAGGGTCCCCAGATGTCCGTAGGTCCTGTGTTGGGACTCAGCCCTGTGCCTGGTGCATGTCTAACATAAGGGTATTGAGTGCAAGCTCTGAGCCAGGCACCTGATTCTGAGTACCAGCTCCACCAGTCAGTGGGTGGCAACTTGTGCATGTGCCTATCTCTCTCTCTGCTTTGTTTCCCTACCTGTAAATGGGAATACTATTGCCTTCTCCACAGGGTTATAATAAGGATTAAGTGAGTTATTATTAAGTGAAGCATCTAGTGTACTGCCTGTGTGCATTTTGCTGTCATTATCACCAATGTCATTCTTTACGTTGATAACTTAAGAATTCTCCAGCCAGCTAGCAAGCTGGCTCAGGAGATTGTAGCCTGGACTGGAGTTTTGTGTTTGTACTCTTTGTGTTAAAAGGGAGAAGAGGAAGTTGAACAAGTCCCTGCAGAAACCCTCTACCAAGGATTGCTCCCCAGTCTGCCTCAGTATATGGTGAGTGCTGTGTGTGCAGGATCCCTCTCAGTAGCCACCAGTAGGTACCTGCAGTGGGATCCCTTTCCCACCTCACTGGCCAGCCTTTCTTGAGGCTCCTGCCACCTGAGGACCTATAGGAACACTGCTTCTTTGGACTTTGTCCTGATCTTGGGCTCTCACATGTGTCTGAGCAGTCTGTTCTTCCCAGATTGCTCTCCTGAAGATTCTGCTGGCCGCAGCTCCCACCTCAAAAGCCAAAACAGACTCAATCAACATCCTAGCAGATGTCCTACCTGAAGAAATGCCGTGAGTGTCATTCCTGTGAATGGAGCAGGTTGGGGGCAGAGGGCAAAAGGCAAATAGTTTTTAGGTTGGTTTCTGTTTTGGTCCTGACTTCCCTGCAGGTTAACTTGAGGGTATTTCTGACTCACTACTGACTTCAGTAGTTTCACTAGTTGGGGAGATGATTTTAGACCCATTGGCCTGGATTTTAGTGTAGACTCTGCTACTGAGTGAACTCCTGGGTGAATTGGAAAAGTCATTCCTCTTTTGTAAGTGGATAGAGTAGCTTATGACATTTTCCAGAGCTCTACCTCCAAAGCCATGTAATTGGGATACCTGGAATGGTAGGGTCAGTTTCTGGGTAGTTTGCCAGTCATAGCTGTCTGTTCCTGTATGGAGTCTCCCATTGGCCAGTGAACTGGCAGAATCCTGGAAAATGTCTCATGAAATAGAGTGAAGCCCTAAGGGTTCCTCCTCCCTGGGCTGACCTCTTCTCTTTGTGAGTACAAACCAAGCTTGTGTTCCACATTAAGAAGGAGGGGGGCCCTCACCTAATCATCCTGTCTACCTGCCAGTGCTGCCAAGTTCTTAGCTCACCTTTCTGGTGGCTGTGGCCCTGATGTCTGGCAGTAATGGTCAGGTGAGGGAGGAGGCAGGATTGGCAAATACAAAAGGGAGAATCACATAACACTAGGCCATCTTGATAGTCTTAGGAAAAAAGATTCCAGAGTTAAATATTGTATTTTTTCTTACTCAGATTTACAATGAAAAGTCCTGAATTAAGAAACTGATTTAACTTGGTGCTTCCTAAATTTATCTGACTTAAAAACTTTATTTACTTTATTCCATATTTTTTTTTACTTTTTTTTTTTGAGAGAGAATTTTTTAATATTTACTTTTTCAGTTTTCAGCGGACACAATATCTTTATTTTTTATTTTATGTGGTGCTGAGGATTGAACCCAGCGCCCTGCACATGCCAGGCAAGCACATTACCGCTTGAGCCACATCCCCAGCCCTACTTTTTTTTTTCAATGCTACAGAACACACTTTGGGGAATTCAGGTGAATATAGCAGCTAAAGTTTAGGGGTGATCTTGAAAAGGGGAAATCTATGTTGGAAAAAACAGCAGAGAAATAGACTAAGAATGTATTTGGGGGCATCACAGAGAAAAAATAAACTGTGCAGAGTTAGATTGCTTGGGAGGTGGTTGAAGCAGTAGATCTGACTTCTGAGATGACCATGGGGACCTTTGCCCAGAGGACTCAGTAATCCATCTCCTCTGTGTGCACTTAGAAAGAGGTGCAGTGCATGCCGGCAACTCATGTGCACACCTGTGTTTTCAGCACCACAGTGTTGCAAAGCATGAAGCTGGGAGTGGATGTGAATCGCCACAAAGAGGTCATTGTTAAGGCCATTTCTGCTTTGCTTCTGCTGCTGCTGAAGCACTTTAAGTTGAACCACATCTATCAGGTACGTGCAGGACCTTCCTTCCTGTCTGCTGGGCAGAAGCCTCAAGCAATATTGCTTCTCCAGCTTGAAAAAGTGGGGTGTTGGCCTTTGGACCCACTTGACCTCTACATGAATGTTTGAAGACACTGACCTCTAATCTAGACTTTGTATGACTAGAGGAAAGAGGGTAACATATTGAGGGACATGCTTTTTTGTCTTGTTTTTTTTCTATTGGTTTCAGTTTGAATACATGGCCCAGCACTTGGTGTTTGCCAACTGTATCCCTTTGATCCTAAAATTCTTCAATCAAAACATCATGTCCTACATCACTGCCAAGAACAGGTGATGGGGACCAGGGACCAGGAAGGAGTGGGTATGGCCAGATGGCAAGGCTCCTAGCTGTTCTCTCCCACTGAGTCCATTCAGCTAATATTTTTCCAGTACCTCTGAGCCAGAACTCTGCCAGACACCAGGCATAATGATGAATAAGATAGGGCTCCTGCCTGAAGAAAAGTCAGTGTGCCAAATCTGAGTCTAACTAATCTAGTGACAGATGACTTCAGTATGTGTATGAGCTGGGGGCTCTCACCTGGGCTCCAGTGGTACCTTCATTATCCCTTTAGCACTGTTTTTTTTTTTTTTTTTTTTAAGAGACCATCTGGGCCATCCTTCTTTTGAATATATGAACTGTATAGCCCTGCCTGCTAACTCTTACACACACAAATGCACTCACACTACCTAGTACTACCTGCACTTGAGAGTGCCTGCTTATCAATAGGAGACACCATAGGATAATTGCCAGCCAGGACACCATCTTGAGTGGGACTTAGCATAAATTATTTGCTTTGAGCTGTATCTCCCCTCCAGCCCCCCAGATTTATTGCTATGGGAAAGGCTGCACTAGAGTCTCTATCCCTTATAAGATTACAAATCAGTGTCCACCCACCGGAGGCCCTTTCAAGTTCCCTTATAGTAGATATGTCCTCATCTTACAGTGAGGGAAATTGGGGTGGGACAAACAAGGTAGATCTCTCCTTCTGCTTTAACAAGCAAGGAGAAGAGCCAGGAACCATCTCAGTCATAGATGTTCCACCAGATCCAGGCCTGGTTCATGGTGGATGTGTGGGTTCTCTTGCCTCTGCAGCATTTCTGTCCTGGATTACCCTCACTGTGTGGTGAACGAGCTGCCAGAGCTGACTGCAGAGAGTCTGGTGAGTGGCTGGGCTCTCCCTAGCTTCCCCTTTGGCAAAGTTTGCCATCCCAACCCAGGGATAGAGGACCTTCCACCAGAGGTCACATCTGAGTGCCTGGCTTTTAAAGCACTAGAAGTGCACAGAGGGTGGAGGGAGGGACCTTCCAGAGTGGAAGGACTTGAATATATGGGATAATCAGTCAGGGAGCCGATCTTCAGGGGTAGCTGGCCCAGAGCTTGTCTAGGAGAATTGCTTCCTTCAGCATCTATACTAGACTCTGAAACCAGAGCCCCCAGTTTTATGGCCCATGTTTCCTGCAGAAGAAGTCTAGTAAGCTCACTACCCCCTTAATTCCCTGCCAACGTTTAGAGTGGTGTTCCCCTTGGGCTTCTTTGAGAGGAGGTAGTTGCTGGTAGAGGCATGGGCACCTAGTCTTTTGTGTCAAGTTTGTTGAGGACCTTTTGGAAACTGCTGAGAACCCTGCAGCTATGAGGGTTGTGATTGTTCCTGGGTTTAACCTATAGGAAGCAGGTGACAACAACCAGTTTTGCTGGAGGAATCTCTTTTCTTGTATCAATCTGCTTCGGATCTTGAACAAGCTGACAAAATGGAAGCATTCAAGGACAATGGTGAGTCAGTGTGGTTGGCACATCTGAAATTGGGAATTCACAGAAGAGTGCCACACCTGTACCTTCCCCTCCCCTCTGGGAGCAAGGGATTTGAGGACAGGGCATGCTGCTGCAGCCCTGTCCTTCTCACTTAGCTTTGCTGCTGTAGCCATGTCCTCGCATATTAAAGGCTGGTCCCTGATTTCTTCTTGACAAGTTGAACCAGAATAGGCTTCATTGTGCACTGTAAAAAAAACCCACACTCAAAGAAAAGCTCTTTTTCCATCCTCTTAATCTTGATGGGTAACATGACCAGGATTTGGGGTCTTCCTTAACCCTGGGTCTCAGCATACCTTTGGAATGGGGAGGTCCATGAATTCTCTGAAATTATATGTAGGTACACATGGGGATGTTCTGGTAGGACTCCATAGCTTTCTTTAGATTCCGAAGTGACCCATAATTAGGGTGACCATCCTGATTTGTCTGGAACTTTCCCAGTTTAGCACTCAATGTCTCATTTACCAGCAAACTCCTCAGTTCAAGGGAAACTGAGATGGTTCATCACTCTTGTCTATATAACCCTGGAAGCAGCAAATGGTGGTGCTTGCATTTCTTCTGTCCTCAACTAGACTGCTCACTGTGCCCTACCCAGATGCTGGTGGTGTTCAAGTCAGCACCCATCTTGAAGCGGGCTCTGAAGGTGAAACAAGCCATGATGCAGCTGTATGTGCTGAAGTTGCTCAAGGTACAAACCAAGTACTTGGGGCGGCAGTGGCGCAAGAGCAACATGAAGACAATGTCTGCCATCTACCAGAAGGTGCGGCATCGGCTGAACGACGACTGGGCATATGGCAATGGTGAGGTCACACATGAAGCAGAATTGGAATAAGGTGTGGGGAAAGGTAACATAGCTCATTCCCTGCCCAGGGTACCTCAGAAACCTTTCTCTACCGAGCTTCCTAGAAAGGAACAGAAGAGAACAGGAAGCCCAGCTCCTGCTTTTTTGGCATCAGGATGGGAGCTCTGGGGAAGACTTGGAAAGCAACCCAAGTTAGGCATCTGTAGTCATCCTTTGTTTCTCTCTCTCTCTCCCCTTCAAGCCATTCCATGTCTAGAAATTGTCACTAAGGTTCTACCCCTTTATCATCCCCACTGCACCTGGACAACTAAACTCTTACAGCTTCTGACTGGCTCTCTGATCAGTTTCTTCCCCTCTATCTGCACTTCAGACTTAGTCCTAGTGATCTTTTCAACACACAGATTCTGTTCTCTTTCCTCCTGAGTAAAATCCTTTGTTAGCTTCCTATTTCCCTTAGAATTAGAGTTGAACTCTGAAGCAAAGCAGGTGAGATTCACTCATCTTCCTTCCCTCTCCCCCTCCCTAATCTGATCCTCCTTTTCAACTTCATTACCTCCATCACACCCAGGGCTGTCAGTCCAGACTCCATCACACCCAGGGTTCCGAGTATAAGGAGTCCTTCAGGTATCCACCAGGGATTGGTTCTAAGACCACCTGTGGATATCAAAATCCAGATTCTCAAGTCCCTTCAGTTACAGGTTCAGCATCAATAGATATGGATGGAATCTGACTGTACTTGCTTCTGAAATATTAGCCATGTCATTTCCCACTTCTGACCCTCTGTATGTACTGTTCCATCTACTCAGTCCCCCCATGTACCCTTACTCTTCTGTGTCTGCTTGTTACCATGATACAGTTCCTGGCATGTAGCACTGTAGCTATATGACTGTCAGTATGCCAGTCAATTTGTATGGGCCCAGGGTGGCACCCAGTACCTGGTCAGGGAGTTGAGAGAGGATGAGAGGGAATCTCCAGGTTCCTGCCTCTAACCCCAGAGAGCCAGGGAGAACCTCATCTTCAGAGAAGTGTGTTTCACATGTGGCTCTCCCTCTCTGGGTTTACATAATCTCTGTAATAAAAGCCTTTCTCAGATCTGGCTTTTCTCCTTAGACCTAACTCTCCTTTATATCTAGGAAAGAATTCTTATTCATCTTCCTGGGAATGGGCTTCAAGGTGTCACGGTTCTAGTTAACAATCACCCCACTCAACTCTGGCCAGCCTAGCCTCTGAGCCTCAAGGAACCCATGAAGAACTGCTGTAGGGCTGGGCTCCTAATCGTGCTTTTTTGCTTTGTCCCAGATCTTGATGCTCGGCCTTGGGACTTCCAGGCAGAGGAATGTGCCCTACGTGCCAATATTGAACGCTTTAATGCCCGGCGCTACGACCGAGCCCACAGCAACCCTGACTTCCTGCCAGTGGACAACTGCCTGCAGAGTGTTTTGGGCCAGCGGGTGGACCTTCCTGAGGACTTCCAGATGAACTATGACCTCTGGTTAGAAAGGGAGGTCTTCTCTAAGCCCATTTCCTGGGAAGAGCTGCTGCAGTGAGAAAACAAAGGGTGATCACACACCTGAGAGATTGTCCTGGTCATTGCTGCAGTGCTCCCATCCACCTCCAGGTGGCAGCACAGCCCCACTGTGTCCTCAGCAGCGCTGGGCCTGTGGTTGGCCTCTGTTCTCCCAGCATCCTACTCCTGAGCAGTCATCTCTGCTTGGGATCCACTCTTCTTTTCCTCCCCTCAACTCCCACCCTGCTCTCTTGGACATGGTTGGTTGCAACTCATTTTGAGGTCAGTCCAAGGCTGGCAAAAGCTGGGAAGGGGTGGGTACCCCTTGTCATCACATCTGAGTTCGAGAGTCATGCTGACTCTTCATAAGACTGCAGCCTTGGCATGTCAGCTTTCCAAGGAAAAGGGTTTAATATCAGGGCCAAGAGCAGAAAGTTGACATCTTGGTTGTGCTCTGGAGGTTTCTGATGTCATTCCAGCCGCTGCCTCAGTTTCATCCAGGGGCAACAGCAGAGGCTACTATAGCTGCTGCACACCTTATTTTTTGGATGGGACTGAGGTAGAGAGAGAGGCTTCCCTTAACCAGAGGTGCCTGTTTCCTTCTGGGTTTGCAAGGGCCTGTAAATATCTCTATAAATCTGTGTGTATTCTCTTGTGTCATGTTGGGATTTTTAATGTATTTGTGTATTCTGTTTACATTAAAAGGAAACAAAAACAATCCCCATGGCCTTGTCTGCAGAAAATGTGGCCTCTAAAAATCTCCAGATCTCAAAAGTAGCTTTTTCTGCCAGCATTGATAGGTCACCCATTTGTCCTCTGTCAGGATTTCTGCCTTTCTCATTCATTTCTGCCTTTCTCATTCTCATTTCTGCCTTTCTACAAATGTCCAAAATGTCATCTCCCCACATCAGTCTTGGATGGCTCCAACCCAGCTCCAGGGCTCCAGGTTATGGAGTTATGAGTGTTCCTGCACCCTGGGTTTGTTATGGTTTCGGTGGGAGCCCCAGCTTTCTTAGAATAACCCTCCCTGAGCTGGCCTCAACCAAACCAGTTTCAATGCTTGGTCATAGTGGAGGTCAGCTGCTCAGACCCTCACTGGGGCACATGATTGAGATTGAGAGGAAATTTAGGTGCTCAGAACCCAGGAAACAGACCATCAGGAGCCAGCTTCACAGTGGGAAAGAGTATTAGGGGAGTTTTCCATGGCCGAGGGAGAAGCAAGGAAAACCTTAAGGCAGGTAGGCATCAGTTTGAGGCCTCCTGGAACCTACATTTGCTCTCAGATCCCTAATCAAGTCTGGCTCTATCTCTCTCCACTTTCGGCCTCTACCTCAGTGGATATTACCATTTTCATTACTGGTGAAAGGACTGTTTCCTTTTCAAAATTGCTAGAAGGTTCTTTATCTTACTTCTAAGCAGTATGTATGAGGCCTTAAATCTTCAAAGGGGTCTTGACTGATAAAGTCCCCTTTGTTGGTGCATAGGTTTGGTGCTTGCTGAAACTCGGGATTGGCCATGCTGTGCAGCATAATTAGGAGCACCAAACAGAAGCCATCAGTGCACTCAAGGGTCACAAAACCTTTGGGATGGGAAGTCTCTATGACTGAATGGCACTTTTTCCCAAAGGAACTTGCACAGGACAAAGGAGTTTGACACTGTTCTTGGGTATGTGATGGATTTTTTTTGGCCAGGACTGTTAGGAAGTATGTATCTTGAGATTTCCATGTGGTAAAGATAGCTTCTTCACATTCTTACAGCATGCAACCAGGTCACTGAAATTGCGTGGCCTGAAGCTTTGGTCCCCTTCTCTGTTGACTTCCCAATCTCTCCTCTAACCTGCAGAAAAAAACACAGGACTGTCAAACCTGAGCAAGTGAATCCCTTCATCTGTTGGCCCAGACACTGGCCCAGGGAGGGCAAGGGGCTTTTCACAGCTGCAGAGTTTGCTAGTGGTAGGTTGAACCCAGGTCCTTGTGCAGAAATATCTTTTGGAGCCACCCAGTCATTATATCACATCAGGATGATGAGATAGGTGGGGTACATAAAGCCCTTGATAAATGCTTAACATAGAATATTGTTTATTGCTAAGCCAGTTGTGGTCCAGAGCTCCTTATCCACACAGGGTCACATTACTTGAGGCTTATATCCCTTTGAAGATGGGAACTGTCCCTCATTAATCATAAGAGTACCACTTAATGGAAGCCAAACAAGTGCCAGACACGATATCGTACATTTTTCTACTTTAGTTTTCAGCAAATGCTGAGTATTTACTATGCCAGCTACTGTTATAAACACTTTATGTAGAATATCCATTTCTCACAATAAGCCTGAAAGGGAAATACCATTGCAATCCCTGTTTTGCATATGAGAGGACCGTGGCCCAGAGAGGGTAAAGAACTTGCCCAAGATCTTATAAGGGCTAGAGCTAGAACTTACACCCAGGCCCTTGCAATATACGTGTTCCACTTTATACTAATCATCCCCAGCATATTCCACCAGTGTGCCCATTTGTTCACCTCAGTCAGTACTTAGTATTTGCTCTATCCTGGTCCCTGGCACAGAAGAGTCATGGCAGATGTCCCTGGCTTTAGGTCCTAACTAGGTCACCCAGCCTTGGACTTGGTCTACCTTCTAGTTTACCGTGATGCCCTCAAGGTAACTTGGGGGTTGCTGCTACCTTTTTTCCCCCCTCTTTATCTTCTGAACCCTAACTTCTTTCTCTCATTCCCAGAGGCCTTCTGTGTCAGCCCCCCCTGCCATACCTACTGGGCTTATCTCCTTCAAGGCTGACTTCCTGTCTGTCATCTAATGAACTGACCATTCAGTTGCAGTGGCTGCTGTATTCATTCGGCACTTGTTGCAGTCAGCCTCAGGCAGTTGCTGTAAAATAAGGGGTTTGCTCCCTTTGGGATTGAGATAGCCCTGACTTTCAATCCAGCCTCTGACATTTACTTGCTGAGAGGCTTGAAGCTAATCAAGCTCTATGCTTCAGTTAGCTCAACTGTGAAACTGGGTTTCATAATAGCCCCGAGGTGAGGGCTGAATAAGAATGGGTAATGGAACCACATACCTGGCTGGCAAGGGACAACAATAATTGGTAGCAGTTGTTAGCATGGCTAATGGCCCTTGCACGACTAACCTATGAATTTGCATCCATTTCCTATGTTCCTTAGAAAATAAATCCCCTTCCAGGACCAGAACCAAATGTTGAAGAGCAGAACCACATCTTAGGCCTACACTCTATCCTAGTTCGCTGCTCTGAATGGAAGAAGAGCCAGCCACAGCTGGCAACCCTACTGTCATACCTTGAAGTCCTGCTCTGGACTAGGCTTTGTGCCTAGGTACCCTGGATGTTCAGGTGAATAGGACACTGCAGACTCTTCCTTCTCTTATGGGACAGGTAGACATCTGAAGGTCCCTGTGGTCGTAGCCAGTATCCTCCCACTTGAGGAGAGACTGGGCCTTCAGTCTGAATGGGAAGGGAGTGGGTCTGGCCTTAGGCCTCAGGATCAAAGGCTCTGGGCACAGATGCCCAGAGGGGGAGGCTGGGGCAGGGGTAAGGTGTGTGCTCCCTTTGCTGGTGCAGGGAAATGTCTGCCCACTTCTGGCCATTCTGGGGCTTTGTTCCTATCTGTGGCTATAGAGAGTTTGCACTTTGGGGTTGTAATTCAGGTTGATGTGGAAGGGGCTGGGGGAAGTGGGGGGAGGATTGAATGCCTCTTGAATTTCCCAGTGCCCTATTGAAGCAGGAAGCCTGGACTGATGAGCTCCATGGCTAGAACCCTCTAGTCCTGACTTGGTCCATGCCAGGACCAAGATTGAAAGTCTGAATCTTGAGGTGGGCCTCACTGGGGCCAAGAAGAGCTTCAGCAAAGGGAGGTTGAGCCCAGCAGCTCTTCTAACATTGGGATTCCTGGTGGGGTCACTTCCCCTTCCTTGTCCTAGGAGTGACTGGAGCCCCAGCCTGGCCTTGGGAAAATGCAGGGCCTACACTAAGGTCTCAGGTCACCTGTGGAGTGAGACTGGGGGCAGGGGCTTCTGGAGGACCTGGGGCTGTGTCTGAGGGGTGTGGGGGAGGAGGGGGGCACAGCTAATGGGAAGCAGGTGGAAGGGCTGCCCCTGACCCAGCCAGGGGACAGGCGGCTGAGATGGCCCAGTCAGTGGGAGGACCCGTCAGCTCACAGATAATCCCATGGAACAGGCTCCGGGATACCCATTCATATTCATTATGTGTGAAGTGGGCGGTTGTAAAGTTAGCTTTCTCTTCATTTAGCTGTCACTGGACAGAAAAATATGAGCTGTGGGCAGATGCCCCTGGATGGGAGCCAGTAGCTGGTCTATGGCCTCCCTGTGCCCTTCCCCAGCAGGTCTCCCCCCCAACATGGGCCCTCTCCGGCCTTTGCCTCTGGCCTCTCCCTGCCTCTATACCACTCTTGCTGCCTGTATCTCAGGCTTGACTTTCCTTCTCCTGTCTTGTTTCCACTTCAGCTTCCTTTGCTTAAGTTTCACAGATTCCTTCTTCCTCCCTCCCTCCATCTTTCTAAGTTGAGAAAGAAGGAATCATGTTTTTCTCAATCCTTGTCTCTGGCACATAGTTATAAGCACAGAGTAGAACCTCAACAATTGTTTTAGAACAAACCAACTTCTTTACAGTTCTCGTTTTTGTGGAGCAAAAGCTCCAGACCTTTGCTGACCACTCTGTGGGTGAAGAAACTTCTAGTGCAGTGGTGTGGGCCCTGGAGTCAGAGGTGGAGGCTCAAGCCTCAGTTCTACCACTGACCAGTGGGTGAAGGTCTAGGAGGCTCATGGAGGTAGCTGGGGGACCTCTCCCTCCTGTCCTGACTCCACCCTTTCTGATCAGCCCCTCCTACTGTTGGTATCTGGACAGAGGAAAGAAGTCACCAGTAGCTAGGGAGAAGAGGGAAGACATTGGCTCTGGCTCCTCTGGGGATGTGTGGCTTCATCACAGTGACTTTCTTGGCTGGGAAATCTGATCTCATGGGGAGACTTGCTCCCTGTTTGGGAATAGGCACAGCACTCATGTGTCTGCGTGCTTGGGTTTCTCTGTGCCTGAAAGATGAGGCGTGAGGTGGGGGTCGCTGGGCTGTGTCTGAGGTGGAATTCTTCTGAGCAATGTGGTTGTGTTTACTGGGAGGGTAGGAGGGCCAGGCTTGCTTTTTTCCTGCCTTTCAGGCTTCAGAGATAAGGCAGAAAGTGGGGATGAAGGATAGAATGGGTAATACTCGGAAACCACAAGAAAGAGTTCTGGCTTTTGTCTCCGCCCCACAGCTCAGGCGTGCTTCTGGGGCATCTGGGAGAGGCAGTTGCCCCACCCCCAGCACTCTGGGGTCCCAGACCCCAGGAGCTCAGAGCCTTTGGTGGGCACCCTGTTCTTTCATTCTCCCCTCCATTGTCAGTTCCAGCACAAACTCAGCTTTTTGCTTCTTTCCAATGCCCAAATTTCCTGCCTCCCAGCACCCACTGAAGCCACAAGAGACCCTGGGCGGGTAACAGGGCCTAGCATGCCATTCATCATTCCTGAGGGCTCTGCAGCAGGCCCACATTCCCCTGGGCTCCGGAATCCTTGGTGGCCCATCAGGATCCTAGACACGAACCAGTCCAAAAGCAAGTGAGTGCCAAGCCCTGAGGATACACAGTCCCCTCATATAAAAACACCACCATTTTTATCACAATGCCGGGCAACACTTGTTTTGTTTACAAAAGTATCTTTACAAAAATGGGGGTTAGAATCCCAGGGGCTCCGAGACTATAGAAATCTGTTTGAATCTGACCTACATCTAACACGGCTTCCATGGCCTAGCCTGCTCTGGTCCCATGGAAGTGAATCCAAATATTTGGTGGTTTCTGGAGGAATTTCTGCCCTTTGGAGGAGATGACTGCATAGCATGTTGGGAGATCGGGCACAGGGCAGGAGTAAGGGATGGCTGGAGCAGAAGAGACCACACCATTCATGCTGTCCTCCAAGCCAGACACTGGGTGCATGCCCCTCGGTGGTGGGAGAAGTGAGGCCAACCCTCGACTCTGGTTTCCCCTTTGTCATAAACCAAACTCTTTGGTTTCCCCTGTGTAACAAAGAGTTCCTCCCAGTTCAATTTTCTTCTCCCCTTTTCCTGGGCTCCCTGAATGAAGAGTTGGGCCTTTTTAGCTGGAAAGGCAACAGCTGGACTTGGGCAGTCTGGAGTAGGCAGGGCAATGTCCCTCCCTCCAGTCCAGTTTGAATGAAAGGACTTTTGTAACAGGAAGGATCCTGTCTGCTTAGAAACCCCTTTCTCCTAAATAGTCCTAAAGGAAAGACCCTATTGCATGTTTCCTGCCAGGGCTGAGAGTCCCTGCTGCTCTCCAAGGCCCCTGGAGGCAAACGTGTGTGCTCTCTGCTGTCCAGGCAGGGTGGGCCCAGAGCAGCTCAGAACATAAATGGGGGTGGGCAGCTCAGTTACATATCAATGCCACCCATCACGTGGTCCAGTTCAGCAGGCTGGGCGGCTCCTTGGGCTTCACCCTGAGTGAGACGAGACTTGGAGACTTGTAGTCGCCATCCGGAGAGGGCTCAAAGCTGTGGCCCCCCAGGGCAGGAGGAAAGCTGTGGATGGAGTAGATGCCAGGGTGGGCTGCAGGGGAGGCTGGCACCCCCATGAATCCAGCCACATTCCCATGGGAGTGGGAGTATGGGGACATGCATGGGGAGGGAATGCCCTCCGGAGAGACAAGGCAAGGGCCTCCTGGGCTCCCGGGCCCTGGACTGGGCCACAGGGAGCTCTGCAGCTGAAAAGAGAGGGAAAAGGAAGGCCATGAGCCAGCAGCCCTGGGGAGCTGCCTGCCTTCCCTAGTCATTCTCCCTTTGTCTTGAGGCCCCAGAATCTTCATAAGAATCATCCATTTGGCCTAGAGCTGTCACCTCTAACCACCACCCCCACTGGCATCCAGAGGCCCACCACTGCTTCTCCAAACAAAACTTCCTTCTATGATTCCTTGTGCTCTTCAGGTGTCACTCAGGGGGCAAGAGCTGATTTGTAGAGGAAATTAAGGGGTATGCTCAAGTCACACAGGGCCCTGATGCTATTCCAGGTCTCTGTGGGCCAGAGCTCATGTTCTCTCTGGTGACCCCACCAGGGCCTGACTTGAGGGGGGTCAGGGTCTCACCTGGGGGTGACTGTCAGTGCGGGGCAGCACAGAGATGTCATAGGCAGCTGTGAAGGGGTTCCGCCCCTCCTGCATCTTCCCATAACGCTCACGCTTCCGCCACTTGGCTCTGCGATTCTGGAACCAGACCTGGGGATAGGTTGGGGAGGATTGAGGGAGTGCTATAGCAACCCTGAGGAGCCTGCTGGGGAGAGAGCTGATGTTTGTGTCCTGTAGAGTGGAAGCTGGCTCTAGGCTGGAGGATCTGGAACTGTGGAACTGTGGGGGCTTGTGAGTCCACACTGTCTTCAGGGCCAAGCCCAGAGAGGTTTACTGGCCCCATAGGCCCTCAGCTAACATTCCCCATGCTGAATTACTCTTTAGTTCTCCAGCCAGGCTGTGTCTGGTCAGGGCATATGGGGGGTTTGTGGACCTCAGAGTCCCAGGGCACTTCCTAGTGTTCCAGTGCATGGGTTTTGGAGTTCTAGTCTCCCTGCCTATTTTCCTTTTCCATCTACCCACCTGGCAGCATCCAAGGAATCATAAAGACATTCTTGTTCAGGTCATGGTCTTGTTTAAACTCTCAGTGGCTTGCTAGAGAGTTTGGCTCAGAACCTAGCTCTTTAACAAGACCCTTTAGGACTGGCCCCTGCCCACTCCACAGCCTCTAGTCCTGCCAGGCAAGAGCACTGAGTTCTTCTTACTTGTCTCCTTATTGGCCATAGCCCTCCTTCAAGACACTCAGAGGTCTTGCTCCTTGCCAATTTGGCTAAGGTTTTGCCTACCTGGGTTACCTGCCTCCCCAGTACATATTCAGGCTAGGCACCTCTATCTGCCCTTTCTCATCATGCTCTCCACATTCTGTGACCATAATCTTGGGAATCTCTCTCCCATTAATTTGTGAGCTCTCGGTAGGGGTGGCATATCTGTGTTGTGCACATCTACGTTTGAGATGAATTTGTTGTTGAGCCCCTATACTGTTGCATGTATTATTGTATGTATTTTTTACTTCTGTAATTTAACAGATATTTATGTGTCAAAGCTTGGGTTAGATGTTGATAATATCAAAACAAAACCAAACAAATGACTGTGTGTGTGTGTGTGTGTGCGCGTGCGTGCATGCATGCACATGCATGTGTGCATTTTAAGTAACACAACTATCTGGGCTGGGATGAAAAATTCCCCAATCCTCATACTCCCTACCCTCCTCTCCATGGTCATTCTTCCTCATGAAGGCAGGCAGGGCCCTGATAGTTAAGAGACTGTCCATAGCTCTAATCCCCTCACTCCCAGGTTGCAGAGATTCCCAGAACAGGCCTGGCCCAGGTCAGAAAAGGCCAGTTGCCTGCCCATCTGCCTGGATTTCCTTTGTCTACTCTCGCTCCTCTGCAGGCGAATAAAGAAGGCTGGAGCCAGCCAATCTGTTGACTTTACTGGGAATTACTTCCCTTTCACCACCCATTTTCTCCTGAAATCTCCACTGTGGACCTCCACCTGTACTCTGGATCTGCCCTATGCATTGTCCAGATGTGGTCTTCTTATTATTCCTCCCCATGGGATGGGATTTATGGGTGAGTGTCATGCTTCTCTCAGAGAAACATCTCTACTGGAGACCTTTGATTGTTGGGGAAGCTTCTGGACTGGGTCTGGGAGCCTTATGGCTCCCCCTGCACCCTTCCAGGATTAAAAGGCCTATAAGGGAGTGAGTGCGGTATGTGTCATTCCTCCAAGCACCTCCATAGGGAACAGTTATTCAGAGACCACCCCAAAAGCCTGCTTACATGCTCCAGAGATCCCTGTTCTGGATTTCCATAGCTTGTGTAATCTGAATTTGTTTTGAATGCGGGGACACTTTTCTTGATGAATCCATGCCCTGGAGAGCCTGAGGAGATGGTCCTGAAAGTCTGTGTTAGGTATCATCTGGGAGGAACAAGGAAGCAGAAGAACCCAGCAGAGAAGGAGAAACAGCCTAAGCCCCTGTTTTCCTGTGTTGGATCCAGCTTTGAGGTCTTCTCTGCTTAATGGCAGTTGGCCTCTATAGACTAGTCTGCCACACCCCATATATCCGAAGTTGGCCCCCAGACCAGCACCTTTAAAGAATCTCTGGAAGGGCCTCTGCAAGGCATGATAAGCATGAGCTTTGTCCCTGCCAAGTGCCACCTGGTGAGGGAGGCAGACTCTTCCACTGGAGCAGTCACCTCAACTTTCCCTAGAATCCCACCCCACCTCCTGCTTGGCATGGGGGAGACTGCTATGAGTAAATGGGTGCAAACAACAACTTCCTTCTGGGCCAGACTTGTGCTGTACCTTCTCTTCCCTCTTTCTCAGCATCTACCCACCCTCTCCACAGGCTGGGCTCCCTGTTAAGGGAAGCAGACCACAGCCCCATCCTGGAAGCCCTGGACCTGGTGTCCATGGGGAGAGTTTGTTGGGGTATGGAAGGATTCCCAGCTAGGGTCTCCTAGGAAGGGTCTGGGAGCTGGCTGAGGCTAAAGGTGACTGGCTCATAATGACCCTGACACCCCTATCAGGAATATTCCTGTTCTGGGCAGCCACCTTGGGAGTCCTGATATGTGTTCGGCACTTTGCTGCTTCTAAAATGCTGCTCCATCTGTGATCCTCAAGGTTAAGTTGCTGCTAACATTCCCTTTTCCTGAAGTGGGATACTGAGAGTGAGATAGCAGCTAGTAAATGGTAGAGTTAGGATTCCCACACAGCTTTTTCAGCTCCAAAAGGCCATTATCCCTTTACCCACATGTAAACCTTGACTTAGGCTGGAAGAACCTGTGACTGTAGGGAAGCTGGGCATGGAGGGTGAGCCCCAGTAGGCCAGACTCAGGCTGGCCTGGGTGGAACAGTTCTGTGAGGTGCTATTGCTGCCTCTCCCAGCCCTTCCACTGTCTGGCCCATGGTCCAAGTGGCCAAGGCAGCCAGGGAACCCAATGTCCATGGTGCCCTCACCTGAACCCGAGCCTCGGTCAGGTCTGTGCGCAGAGCCAGCTGCTCCCGGGCGTACACATCAGGGTAGTGGGTTTTCTGGAAGACCTTCTCCAACTCCTCCAGCTGGAATGTGCTGAAGGTTGTGCGGTTACGGCGCTTCTTGCTCTTGTTCTTGGCTAACTCCATGGAGTCAGGGAGTCCCGGGGAAAGAGGGACACGAAGACTGGCCAGGCAGGGACCTGGGGAGCCTTGCAAGTTAGCGGGCCCGTCTCTGGGGCCCCCTCGGCAGTCCAAGGGCAGCTGAGGGAAGCTGGCGGCTTTGGAAGCTGTCTCCTCAGCTGCAATGGAAACACAGAAAGGAGGATGGAAAGAGAACCGGGGGTTTTGTGGGTGGAATGGAGGGAGGGGAAGAACACTGACGCTCCAGTCTCCGCCTCCCCCTGCCTTTCCCTTCCCTGCCCTTCCTCCCAGCAGCCACCCTCCATGGGAGCCTGGCATTCAGAGGCCTGCCTGCTGAGCCTCCAGCTGGGGAGGGGGCCCTAGGGAACCATGTGCTCTGTGGTCTGGGCGGATCTGCTGGGGCCAGAGGGGGGGGTTCATTTCGGGGAAGTGCTCTGTGGTGGTGCATCCCACAGGGTGTGGAGGTGCCAGGATTGGCGCCATAGCCGGGACCGCCACCCTGGCAGGGCCAAGAATGGAGGTGGGGGTGAGGACAGGGTGGTTGACATCTCCCATTCCTGCCAGGAAGGTCTCCCTTGTTCCTGACTCTGCAGGTCTTGGTTCCCACACCCTTATGCTCACGTGTCAGCTTCCAGGATCAGATGGCAGTGCGTGGAGATGCTCAGACCACCTTTAATTGGGCTGTCTGGGTCTCATTCTCTGAACCCCAAGTCTCAGGTCAACATTAAATCCCCCAGCTCTGCTATGTGAAGGACAAGATGGGACGACAAAGAAGCTTCCAAGGAAGTCGCCTCTTTCCCCTAAAGTTGTCTGGACAAGGACTTAAGCTCCAACAATGGAGAGATGGAGGCCAGATAGGCTATACTTGGAGAAGGGGAGGTGGGGGACCAGTGTTGAAATGGGGCACAGGCCCCTTTCTCTGTCTCTCTCGTCATGCCTACTCCTCCCTCCTCAGGAGTTTCTGTCTGCTCCCTATTTGCCTGTGATTAACAAACAGGGAGGCTCGATTGCAGACTGGGCACAGTTCCCAGCAGCCCCACTCTGACGTGCTAACCCTCACTCAGGAAACTTGTCAGAGCCCCACCATGACTGACCGACAGGGCATGGTGAAAAATAGGTCACCCTGATCGCCCCCGCCCTCTCCCTCTGGTAAGGACCCCCAGCAGTGTCCCCATGAAATCCCTCCTCGACAGTCCACTGGGATGACAACCACGACGCCACAAAGACGCTCCACTGACTCATACCACCCCTTCCCTGGCCCAGGCCCATCTCCAGTGGGGGCCTGGCTCTCAGGAGGCCCAGTTAGCTGGCACCAAAATGTAAGTTTCTTCCTGAGGATTGGTGATGGGGTCACGGCTGCAGTTATGGGGGGATATAACCAGAGACAGGCTTCTCAGGATCTGGGTCAAAGGAGTCCCCTATCTGCAAGGTGGAGCACAAGTTCTGGAAGGTCATCAGTGAATTCTCATGACCACCCAGGCTCTGTAATAAGCTCCCCATCTATGTCCTGGAGGCCTGGGACAGTCAGACAGTGCTTGGCCTCTGATTATGCCCAGACTGCAGCGATAGCTCAGACACCAGTAGTCCTTCACAACTCAGGTGTAACCCAGGGGAAGAAATGTTCCACTCTTGGAAAACATAGTTTGGCTCTATGGGTGGTTTCATTTGGTAGAAGTTTAGGAAGGAGAACTCACAGAAGTTGAATCTAATAATTGAAAATGGTCAGGGAAAGCAGGGAGACTAGAAAGGGGACACCCCTCATATGGTAGTTCCTCAAAATGACCTGAAAGGGAAGAGTCTTGGCTTCTTGGGTTCTCAGGGAGGCTATGTTTGACTCTAGGCAGGAAAGGAGTGACAGTAGGTCAGAGTAGGAGTTCCAAGAGGACTGGTAACACTGTGGAGAGCGCTGCAAAGCCCTGGGGTTTGCTCATCTATCTCTTGCACCCTTGGCTGTCTATCTAATAGGACCTGCCCAGAGAAAATGATCAGATTTGGGGTCCTGGGACTTGCTTTCCTGATCTTGAGCCACCCAGCTATTAGGGTCAAGGGATGAAAGTGCAGGAGGATTTTTTTAGAACAGCTACTCCAAGAAAGAGCCCAAGCCAGCTGGCCTTTCACACACCTCCCATTCCTGCCCAGTCTATAGCCCTCTCCAAGGACCAACGAACTACTCTCTTCTCATTGCCATTACTCTGAAACCTCCTTGATCTGCTGAGAGGATTCCAGGGAGAGCAAGTATCTCCCTTCTTTGGGACACAGGGTGGTTTCTCAGTGAACACTGAGCAGCCTCCTGAGGAGCAAGGTCCAGGAGAGAACACATTAAAAGAGGATAAATGGCCAGGCACATGCCTGTAATTCCAGCTATTGGGGAGGCCTAGGAAGGAGAATTGCAAGTCTGAGGCCAGTCTGGGTGACTGAGGGAGACCTTGTCTCTATTAATAAATAAGGCTGGGGATGTAGTTCAGTATTAGAGCACCCTGGGTTCAATCCCCAGTACAGAAAGAAAGAAAGAGAGAGAAATAGAAAGAAATGGAAGGCAGCAGTCATGAAAAGGCCACCCAGGAATGAAAGCCAGCAATTTGAGTCTAAACTTTTCAGGGAAGCCTGCTCTGTTAAGGGGACATATCTGAGGTGTGTATAGGAGACACTGCACCCGGTCCAGACAGTGGATGGCAGAGAGAGAGTACTCATGTTGGATGGACACTGGGAGCCTGAGGCTCAATACCCACAGTGTCCTCTGCCTCCACAACCTCAGAACCACACACACAATTTGTCCAGAGTGAAAGCCAGGAGCCAGGATGAACTGGGGAACATACCAACCAAAGTTCTCTGTCCCTGACCCTGGACCTGGACCTCACACCTGCCACACACCACAGCCCACTAGGTGCTCCCTTCAAGCCCCTGGGCTGCACAGAAACTGCACCTCTCTAGGCTGCCTACTGATAGCCCTGGTCGGGTGGGATGACATCCGCGGCAGCAGGGCAGCAGCGGCAGGACCAAATACCTCTTGCTGAACTTTTGCTCTGTAGTACGCTGTTTCCTGCCGCCCCGCTGGGGTCTAAGCGATTCCGAAGTTATTCTGACACCTGGGTACCCGTAACTCTGGCGAATACTGGAGTGGACATAAACGCAGGACCCCTGAAGGGGCTTTGGTACTCTCCCTTGGAGAGGTCCTCTGCCTTGGCTTAGAAGCCTCAGCCTGGGACCAAGGATTTGGGACGTTCCTTCACCTCCAAGACCGGCCTCTGAGACTCAGCCTAGGTGGGGTGGATTTTGGGGGCAAAAGTCCAGCAGGAGTCTTTGCCTGAGGGCGAGTTCCGAGGTCAGGAAACCATGCCTGGGGACAGATTAGCGAGGAACAAGAAGAAACTGCTGATCACTTTCCCAGTCCTCAGAACATCCAGGAGCTGAAGGCGCTAGGGTGATACCGCTAGGACATAGCCAGGGTCCAGAGCAGAGCTGGGAGTTCTCTGAAAAGGGCAGCCTGAGACCGTCAGGGCGAGGGTGCAAGGCGAGGGCTCTGCTTGGAGCGCAAGGCTCCCAAGAGCGCAAATGTGTGGCCTCGGCAAAGATCGGCAAAGATCGCACCGCAGATGGGGCACAGCTGCTGCGCTCACTGGTCTGAACTGGAAACGCTCCGAGCCCAGTATTTTAAAAGCAGGGGAAAAAAGGCAGTATCCCCCTTCGCCCATCAGTTCGCACCAAGTAGGCTGCGTGGCCTGAGTCCCTTTGGCTATCCCCTCCCAGCAACCGCGCCAAGGTCCTCTCTGCTGCTGCGCCGCCAGAGAGCTTGACAAAGCAAGACTCCTGGGTAGGTGAGCAGCGGCCAGGGTCTCCTTCCAGGCTCCTCTCTCACCGCCGCGCCTTCTTTTCGTTTGGCCTGTCGTCCGCTCATCTAGAATTGTTAGTTTTCTATCCCACTTGTTCCCATTTTGTTAGGCTCTATGCTTTCTGGATGTCTCGTTTTCTTTCGTTTTATCTGTTCTCCCTCTCTCCGTCTTTTCCCTCTTTCTCGTTTACCCGCTTGGTTCGATCTTCCGCTTGCTTCTTTTTTCGTTCGTTCGTTCGTTCATTTATTCCTTTCGGTTCTTCTTCCCAGTTCGCCGTCGACCGTTTCTCTCTCCTCGCCGCCCTCTTCCGTTGTTTTGTTCAGTTCTCCCCTCCTCCTCCTTTTTAGTTGTTTACACTATGGGGCTTTCTTTCTCCGCAATTCGTTCGTTGTCAACGCATCCTTGCCGTCGGATGATCCCAGGTTGCTGGGTTCCTCCCAGCCGTTTATTCCGCCCTAGCGTTCCCCGCAGTGAGCTCAGCTCCGGGGCTGTCCAGGCACCCGGACGGTCTCGGCAGGATGCAGCGCAAACAGAGCAACGCGGGCGAGAGAGTGGTTCCTGCTGGATGCGGGCGCGCTGAGCCAGGCCGGGTACCTGTCCCTGGCGGTGCTCTCGACACTGCGCGGCCGCCGTCTGGCAGGGATCAGAGGAGCCAGACCAACTGCTTCTCATTAAGTCCCAACTGTGGTTTTTATCAGTAGAACCTCTTTCAAAGTGCACAGACACGAAGCTCCGCGGACTCGCTCATTTCCTCCACTGACCCCCACACACCTCCCCGCCCTCCCCTACACACTCCTACCGCCCAGGCTGGACTAAGGCCCGAATTGTCCAGCCACTCGGTAGAGGGCCTAGAAGCGCCAGCAAGGCAGGGCGGTTGCGGGATGGGCGGATCTCTGAGGATCCAGCTCTGGGCCTCAGCTGCGGGATGTGGCAGCAAAGTGAGGTGGGCGTGAGCGCAGAGTCCCGCAGGTCAGCGGATGTAATGGGCGGCGGCCGGGCGGCGGACCAGTTCTGACACGTTCCTGGAGGGTGGTCCGGCCCAGTGGGCCTTAGCCCAGGAGCCCGAGGAGCCCAGGGTTTAGGCCCGCCCAGGGCTGTTCCCGACGGCCCAACGGTGAGGAGGATCCTGCGCGGGGACGCCAAGGTGAGAAGAAGACCATCACCGTGCAAAACGATGGGGAGGCCAGGTTAGTCTGAGAAATAAGGACTTAATTATTCTGTCTTGAGATGGTACCCGCACTGTGGGACCAGCTATGGCCACTCCACCGAACGCCGAATTCATAGGCAGCGCCCTTCCTGCTGAGGCTGGGCCGGGGGGGGGGGGGGGGGGAGAAAAGGCCAGCAAGGTCAGGCCACAAATCCTCGGCTGAGACCCGCTTGGCCACTCCAGGTCGAGGCCCAGCCTCTGCGTCCTCAACGGGAGCCAGACACAAAAGCCAGCGTCGGGGCTCAGGGTGGTTCCCGGACCCTCGGCCCAGCCCTCGCTTCTGGGTCGGTGGCAGTTCCAGCACAACTCCGGCCAAATATAATCTTTCCTTCCTGCCATCGGGCCCGACTTGGCCCCGGGCTGTCGCCGCTCCACTCTCCTTGACCTTCTGCCTCCCATTCCCGCCGCCGGGGCCACCGGGGACCTTGCCTCCCACACTGCACTGGCCTTTGCCTAGCCCGGGCCAGGGGCAATCTGGCTTCCGAGGGAGCCGTGGCCAAAGGCGAAAGGGGCAAAAAGTTGAGAAATAAGCAAGCGGGAAGGAGAAGCGGGGAGGCCCAGGCGGGCCAGGGTAGGGAAGGAGAGAGGGTCGGGCTGCGCGCTACCCGCGGCGCCGCGCGTTACCTTCCGCTGGGCCCTCGTAGAAGTGGCCGCCGTTGAGCGCCGGGCCGGGCCCGAGGTCCTGCAGGTACTTGGCGGGCGGCTTGGCTGGCTCTGGGAGGTAGGGCTCCAGGGGCCCGCAGGCCGGAAAGCGGGTCAGCCGCGGGCCGCAGGGTGGCGCGGGCTGCAGGTGAGGCGCAACGGCTGGAGTCCCCTGGGGACCTGGAGAATCGTCCCCTGCGGGCCCGTAGGGGCCGGGTGCGGGCCCCACGCCGAAAGGCGTGCAGCGCTCAGGGTCCATGCCGGTTCGGGGCTCACAGGCCGCCGGGGCTCGCGCTACCCGCGCGGCCTGTGAGCTCCCGCCAAGGGGGAGGGACCTGGGCTCAGGGGCGCGGAGCCCCCGGGAGCGGCGCGCGCCGCGGGGGGCGAGGGGGGGTACAGAGGAGGGGGCCGCTCCTCTGACTTAATGCTGGAACTATCCACGTCACGTGCGGCACCGCGCGGTTTAACCCCTCGGAGCCCGGGAACCCCCCTGATTCACCCCAAGCCCAGTGTCCCAAGCAGTTGGAGGAGAGGAGAAGGAAGGCTGCTTCCTTTCGAGGTCAGAAACCTTTTTTGTCTACCTCTCTGGGTGAGTCCCTCGCTCAGAGCTGCACCCTTGGTCCTGATATCCCCCCTATCGGGCTCTTGTTCGCGAAGGGATGGGGGACTGTAGGGGCAGACCCCGATCCCAATAAACTCCCTTAGGCCTAGTCTCCTGCATGCTTGGGAGGAGAGAGAGCCTGGTGCAGGGGTGAGCTGCCCCTTACCTAGCTCTTTTTAAACTGGGAGCTGGATAAAGGTCCCTCCCAGAGCAGCACATATCCCTTAGGGACCTCTTAGGGACAGGAGTCATTGGGGTCATTGTGTGGAAAGAGCTGTAAATTGCAAGTGGGGCCTGGGGAGCGTGGGCCTGCATACTGTCACTAATCAGCTGTGCAGCTGTGAACCAGTCTCCATGTCCACGTCTGACTGTAGAAATGGACAGAATAAGTCCCATAATCTTTCTAAATATTCCTGGTGAGTTTCAGAGCAGAGGGCTGGAGAAGACAGAGAGGCTCCCAAGTGCAGCTCAGGATTGAACAGGGTCTGGCAGAGGCAGCTTTTGGAGCAGGTGGAGGAACTGAAGAACTGCTGTTCCCCTCAGCAATAGGCAGAGTGAGTGACTGTTTCAGAGTGTCTGGGAACTCACTGGAGAAAGGCTATCACCAGCTCAGACCCCAGGGCTCTGACATCTAGGCCTGTCATCATGGAGGGGTCAGGGTAGAAACCCATCTCCTGAGATTTGGGTATCTCCAGTCAAAATGAAGCATTGGATTAGGGCAGTAACTTGGCATTTTTCCTTCTCTAACGGTCCCTCCCACCGAGGTGCACTTTGCCACTGAACCACACCCCAACTCTTATTTTATTTTATTTTATTTTTTTGAGACAAGGTCTCACTAAGTTGCCCAGGAAACTGGAGGAAACTTGAACATGTGATCCTCCTGCCTCAGCCTCCTGAGTCACTGGGCTTGAGGTATATACTACCATGCTCCAACAGAGTTTAGCATTTCTGAAAAGAGAAATGACCTCTACCCTATCTAAGATTTGGGAAGAAATACCAAAAGGCTTTAGGACCTGTATCACTGCCCATGGATTGAGGAACCCTAGGTCTGGGTTAAATCATTTATATTTTCAGTGCCCTAGAGACTAGCGAGAGAGGGGTGGGGAGTTAGACATCATTTGTATTTCATTTGAATTCTCAATTTTTAAAGGAATCCAAGAGGCCTGGTGTGAACACCTCCCTCTTCCGTTGGAGGCTTACAGGGGGTTTCTTGGCTGTCTTCAGCCAGAGTTGGGCTGTAAATCAAGGCCAAACAGGAACCAGAAGCCTTGCATCTCACAAGGAGTCATTAAGCCATTATTAAACATACCATAACTTCTCTGAAGCCTTATTGGTTTAAACACCACATTGGAGGCATTATGGCCATTAGGGCCCCTAATCACAGACTGCAGACTGGGCAGAGAAATGGGAGCACCTGGGGCTAGTATTTCCCAGCCTACAGGAAGGCTGAGCTCAAAGTTAGTTTTTCCTCTAGCCTTACCAGGGGGATCCATTCTCCAGAGTCCAGTGGACCCTAGCTTTGGCAACCAACTTTCATTCATAATAAATAAGGTTTTTCAATAATTGTTAATTGGATGTTACCAACTTTCGGAGGAGACTGTGTAATTCACGACACCTATTCAATAAAGCTATCAAGCAGCTAATTAGGAGGATGCAAGTATGAGATGGAAAGATGTCACCAACACATCAAAACAAGTCAGTCTGGATTAAATAGCATATTTTTCCTCAAATGATAATCTTTCTGAATCTTTTCTTCAATCATAAAAATGGGCTATACGTGTGGACATGAGGTATTTGAGAAGCACTCATGTTTTGATGTCCTGTGTTAAGAGATGATGACAATGATGATTTAAACCGGAGCCAGATATCTGGATTCCATCACTGAATTGGTGGAAAGTCCTGACTCCAGACTGAATGGTCCTGAGGCTGCAGCTGAGCAGAGAGATTCAGCTCTGCTTTCCCAGGGACCCACACCCCTTTCCAAGCCTAGAAGTTCTTCCCGGCATGCCCTCACTCTTGGGACAGAAGTAATTTCCACTTGGAGGTGTGACCAATTTAAATAAGGAGACAGAATGGCCCAGATTATGTTTAAGTCTGGTGAGTTTGTGGAGTTGCCCCTCCTGTGAGGGTTCTCCCAGGATCATGCAATGGAGACTCTCCAGCTCTCCTTTTCAACATGGGTGCAAACTTGTATCTTCATCTGTCTCTGGTCTGGGGGAATTTGATGGAACAGGTGCATAGAAAACACAAAAGTAGAACCTCCAAGTTATCAAACTTTCCTCCTTAGGCAGGTTGGGAGATCATGGGGTATGCAGAGATTCTTATTTTATAAGTACGTATACTTAAATGTAGTACTTATACTGTGTCAGAAATTATTTCATGTACTCTGCATACAGTTGACTTATTTAACCTTCACAACAACCCCACAAAGTAGGCACAAATATTATCCTTGTTTTGCAGAGAAAGAACCTGAGGTCACAGTAGAGAGCCATATATTCAGGGTGGACAAAGCCAGTTTTTTTTTTTTTCTTTTGGGGGGGGGGAGGGAGTGCCAGGAATTGAACTTAGGGGCACTCGAACACTGAGGCACATTCCCAGCTCTATATCATATTTTATTTAGAGACAGGGTCTCACTGAGTTGCTTAGCATCTCACTTTTGCTGAGGCTGGCTTTAAACTCGTGATCCTCTTGCCTCAGCCTCCTAAGCCACTGGGATTACAGGTGAGTGCCACTGTACCCAGCCAAAGCCAGTTTTTACCCTCAACTCCATGGTCCCCCCACTCTGCATGACTCTCTCAAGCCCTCCTGCAGCCAACATAACAAAGTTAGAATCATTCATTGTGCACCCTTGTTATCCCAATGGGAAGGCTGGACTTCTCAAAAGGGAGGTTGAGGCCTGAATAGCTGCAGACAGAATTGGTTTGAGTCAAGTTGCCCTGAGTGGTTTTGCAACCAACTCAGATGTGGAGCAGAGTTTTAAGAAAATTTATGAGTTTACTATTCATGCTATTTAATAACCAGTTCAATTGTAGCATTTGTCACTGCTGTTATCCACAGGGTAATAGATGAGCTGATAGTTGATCCAGATAATTCTAGGTCCAGTAATAAGAAAAACTTATTTTTTTTTCATCTGCTGGGAAACACTACTTTTTAGATGGAAATAATACTTATTGACTGATGTATAATTCCTTCACTTAATAGGTGGACCTGCTGGTGACAGGCATTTGGCACCAGAATACAGCAGAGAGCAAGACAGATGTGATCCCTGCCTGCATGGTGCTTACACTTTCTGAAATGGAAATGTCTCATTTACATTGAAGCAAACTGTCGCTTGGAAGTGGATTAGGATGGAATCTGTCTTGAGAGTAGAGTTCCTGGCCCCTGGCTCAAGTATAAGGTCAGTTCTTTAATTAAGGATCATAAGTTCCAGCTACTTCTTTCCCTTTCATTTTCTACTTCCCTCAGAGTTCACCACATGAAGGACAATGCCCTCCTTCTTCTCCCAGTGGATATCCAGGGAGGCTGGAATACTGGGAGAAATGTAAGCTCAGGTCTGAGATTTGCTTCACATAGGCAGAACTTCTAGACAGGAAAAACTCAGTTGCTTTTTTTTTTTTTTTTTTTTCTTTTTCTCCAAAGGAAAGACAGTCAGCATTACCCTTATCCTGTTTAGACACCAAAATCCTAAATTGATCCCTATGAAAATTCTGGGTTTGGGAGCCCAAGTTGATTGTTTCTCATTAGTGACATTCTTCCTGGAAGGTCAAGCTAAGGAATGGTAAATAAACCTTCAGATCCGGTATTTCCTCCTCATCCATGATATTTTTAAAAGAGGTTTGTGCTGTGGATACCTAGGATCCTTGCCTGGGATTCTAACAATCCAGGCTGAAGTCTGTGCTTTGGGGTGAAATTGCTGGGAGGTTGGAGAGCTAATTTTCCTCTTCGTTGGTTTGCTGTATTTCAGTGGGAAAGCCACTTAGCCTGCCTGTGCCTCAGTTTCTCCACTAAGAAACTAGGAGGAATGATTCTGTAGTGTGGTTTACTAGACTGAATGAGTGAGTGTTTATACAGATGTTTCTTGAGCCTGAATCCTCACTTGGTTGGGATGGAATGGGAGGAGGGGAGCAGAGAGGTGGAGCTATGTCTGTGATGTGGCAGTGTCCAGAGGGCCTGATTGTCCTATTATCTGACTTACTGCCTTTGAGTAAAGGTAAATGGATTCTGTGGCAAATGCCTGCATGGATCATGGAGTCATTTTGTGGAGGAGTTTTTGATGAACTTATTCTCGGTGTAAAATAGAAAGGGCAGGTTTAGACTTCTGGGCAGTTGAACACTTTGGTTAATTAATTTGATGAATTTATGTGCTCATTGAGCCATTGTTGAATACCTGCCATGTGCCAGACAGCAGGACTGCGTGGAGGACAGAGCCAGAGATAGGACCGCTTACTCTCAGGGCTTTTCCAGACTGGCAGGAGAGAGACACAAAGCAATAGGCATTTACACTATAGAGCACAATTGTGCTGAGGTGAGAGAGGGCACAGAGGGCCATGCAGGCCACAAGAAGGATGTCTATCCTAGCCATAGGGACAGCTGGTCACGGGGGTGCTCCGAGGTTGAATCCAGAAAGTTGAATGGGAGTTACCCAGGGAAAGAGGGCATCCTGGAGAGAACATCCCACAAATGAGAGAGAGGAAGCTAAGTTGGGGGAAATAAGATTTGTTGAATATTGCTGATCCTGGGGAAGAAGAGTTTGGGTTGGGATAAGAGGAAGAGAGAAAAGATAGGGGCATTATACAGGAATCTAGAGACACTCCAGGAGTAGCAAGAATGGCTCCAGAAGCATCAGTCCAGTTCCTAGTGTCTGGTGAACACAGCCCTAAGCAGTGTGTTCAGTAAGTGGGTGTTAGGGAGGAGAAAGCCCCAGGTCCTGGGAAGTGCCCCTACTTCAAGGGCGGGGAACCCAGGACCTTTACCCAGCAGGCAGACATTGAGACAATAACAACAAGGAGGAGAACAGAAAATACAATCACTCATTGTCTGGGAGCCCTGAGGTAGGGAGTTGAGTGGAGGGGACAGACTGTGTGACTGGTTGGGTGAGGCAGTCTGTGAGCCTTTTGGAGCCACATTTTGCCTCTTACAGAGAGTGCTGGCCAGGGCACCCCTTGAACTCATTTCAGCAGGAAATCCATTGGTTCCAGAGTGCAGATTCCAGATTTGTTATTTTATAGGGCTAATAAGTATGTAATTATCAGATTTGGGGCCCTTCAAAAGAAATGCAAACATATACCACTGAACACCCTGAGAAATGTGAATGGACTCACCCCAGAGTTCTAGAAGGAGCTCCTCATCATGTCATAGACATATCCACTCCACACCACGGTCTGTTCCTGAGCAGAGGATAACAGAGGGGAGGTTGGACCTGAACTTTACAAGGAACCAGGAGGAGGGGCAGAGGATAGATGGGCCTCTGCACATCCCCCTCTGGAGTCTCCAGGGAAGGAGGGGTAGTGGGTGGGTAATATTAATAACATTCACTATTACAGAATACCTGCCCTGTGCCAGGCAAACACCATCTTGTTTAATCTTTACAATGTTATAAAGTTGGTGTTAACATTCCCATCTCACATATGGAGAAACTGATGTGTATTAGTTATCAAATGCTGCATAACAAGTCACCCCCAAACCTAGCGACTTAATATAACAGTGATTGTGGGTCAGGGAGGGATTCAGCAGCAGTTTGGGCTGAGTGGGTCTGGCTTGAGGTCTCTCAGGACCTCAGCTCAGATGTTGGCCTGGAGCTACAGTATTCTGAAGGCTTAAATGGGGCTAGGGGACTTGTTTCCAAGTGGCTTGTGCACATGGCTAGCAAGTTGGTGTTGGTTGTTGGAAGGAGGCCTCCATTACATTCCATGTGAGTCTCTCCCCATGGGTTATTGAATGTCCTCACAACCAGGTAGCTGGCTTCCCCCACAGTGAATGGCCTAAGAGACATGAGTGGAAGCTTTAATGTGGGTTATGAGCTGGCCTGGGAACTTACACACTGCCGCTTTGGGCCAGAGTCTACTGATCACACAGATTTGTCCTAATTTAGTATAGGCAAGGGTTTCACAAGACAAGGCTCCTTGGAGTTCATTTTGGAGGCTGGCTGCTGTAGACTGGTTCAGAAAATGGCCCATATCCCACCACTGTGCGTGCTGCAGGGATTCACACCCAAGTTGCTACCTCCTCGGGTAAGGCTCTAGTGGCAAATGTGAGCCAGAGCAGCGGCTGTACTGATGGGTTCAGAGGACCTGAAGGGGCCTAATGGGGTGCCTGGCAAGCAAGTGTCAAAGCCCAATAGGCAATGACAGTCACACTGCCTCTCCTGAGGAAGACTGGGGAGACCCCAGAATGGGGACAAGGTGTGCCTTGGTTTTCTTTACCATGAGTGCTTAGCCATCATAGCAGGCAAACTCTGAGGGGCTCCCTCAGTATTGGCAGCTGATGTCAAGGCGCTATGGTTTTTTAGTGCGCGTGAGTGGCGGGAGGAAGCAGCCTCATCCCTTCTCTGTGCTTTGCAGAGGTGTGAAACTGTGTTTGAATTCCCTAAGTGCAGTGCTGTCAGCTGAGCTCAGGACACCCAGGTAGGTGCATGGTAGCTTTACACCATCTGATGCCTGAGTCATCCCAGATAGACCAGGGCTCTCCTTCCCTTCCACAGGATTTAATGGGGCTGAGATCCTGCTCAGCAGAACGAAGGGGCTAAACGTGCTCCCCGAGTCAGAGTCTGGATGGATCTTTCTTATTAGATTTGCTTTTATTCTAGGGAAACAAGATTCAGCTCTATGAACAATTACCTACAAATACAAGATGCTTGGTAAAATGTGAGCTGCCTGCCCTTGCTGAGAAATGGGAGGAGGCTGGTGTCCTCCTGGGTTATTGCCAGGAGAAGGTGGAAACCCCACCCCCCACCCCACCCCACGGTTATAAGACATCAGCACCAATCCCTGAACTGTGACCAAGGCAAAGCTGCCCCACTCCCAGGATCCTCAGAGGTCTTGGAATTGCAGCCCGAGAAAACACAAAGAACCATAGAAATGCAGGCAGACTGGGATGAGAGCAGTTGCTGGCCTCATGTGAAATGAACAAGGCATGGGCACACGGGAAGGTGCTTGCAGAGGGTTCTGTGAGGTGTGGTAGAGATGACAATTTGACAGACTGGGCAGGCTAAGAATGTAGCAGGTGTGAAAAATGGAGCCTGCCTTCCTTTAAGCAGTGGGGAGGCATTGAGGAGTATTGAAAAGCGCTAGGAGCAGGACCCGGCTCCATCTAAGGGCTCCTATTACTACTGTTGTTGCTATTTAGCAGGAGGACAAGAGGTGTGCTTTGGGGAAATAATGTTGGTAGCTTGGCCAGAATAACAATTATGATGATACCTAACATTTACTGAGCACTTTCTATGGACCAACCCCTTTAAGTACATTATCTTATTTAATTCTAACCTCCTTCGAACAGAGATATTATTATCTGTATTTTACAGATGAGAAAATGAAGAACAGAGAAAGTAACTTGCCCAAGGTAGCCTTAAGGCATGGGAGAAGGGGACCTACTCGGGAGATAGGAGATGGACATGAGTGGACAAAGGCCTGCATTGGTGTGTGGCTGAGGGAATGGAGAGGGATGGCTGGGGGAAGAGGAGTTAGTAAGAAGAAATGACCAGACATATTGCCTGATAGGGATGAGGTGGGGGAGATGGTGTGGGATCAGCAGCCCAGAGAGTGAGTGCCACAGAGGCCTGCTCTCTGGCATTATTTGGAGGGATTGTTGGCTCTCTGGAAACAGGAGACCAGAATGTTTCTTCAGGGGACATTTTGAACCTCTGAGCCAGATTTTCATGTAGGAAGTCGTCCTTAAGCCCCCAGCGTACATTGGCATCTGCAAAGCCCTGGGCTACTCTCTGGACTTCGGGGATCTCTGTAAGTGGGTAGGGTGAGAGAAGAGGGCTTGGGAATCCTGTGACCAGTGCCATTCAGGTGATTGTGCTGGGTGTGCTACGTGCTGAGTGAGCTGGCTGCAGTCTCTCTCATCCCTCAGAGAGTGTGGGATACTCAAGACTCTGCTGAAAGGCCTAAGGTGGGGGCAGAAGTAGAAGGCCCAGCCCCTGGGGTTGGCATGATTCCTACGAAGCAAGCAGAATGCTGGGGGCAGTAGACAAAGGGAAGGCCAGGCCTGTGGCTGTTTTGGGTGTCCCTGTGGTACTTATGAAATACCCAGTCCCTTTATAGTGGTGCAAAGGGCCTGAGCCTGCCCTGCAGGGGAGGAGGCCTTCTCCAAAAAGGCCCCAAAGTTTTGAACTGAAATGACAGTGATGATTTTAGAAGCAGCTCCTGCCTTTGGCTGGGCACTGTGCCAGGAGGTTTGGGATGGGGGTGTAGAGGGAAGCCAGCCTGCCGTGGAACGTGGAGCTCTGCTGGTGGGGTGTGAACATAACACACGCATGTGTGGAGTACGGGTCTGTATCTCTCTAGGAGAAGTCTCAGAACCCTGCCCCTGCATCAGGGGCCCCTTGTAGTGAGAGGTAGGCAAGCCCTGGGTTTCACAGGGTCCTCACAGGGGAGAGTATCTATAACCACAAACGGACCCTGGGACATCTGGGCGAAAGCAGATCTGTAGGCACATTCACACCAGATCTATTGGACAAAGAGACCGGATATTTTGCTGTTTGATAAACTTCATAAAACAGTGGAGCTGAGTGAATTTGCTGCTGCCTGAATGGAAGTATCCTAAGAACCCATGCCAAGAAGATAAATAAGACTATGGCTCCAGGAGAGGAGCTGAAACAAATGTGCAGTGAGAGGTACATCAAAGTAAAACTAGTTCTCCTAACTGGGGGCTCCGTGTGTGGCGAAGTGTGTGTGCATAAGAGCATGTGTGCACACATGTGCGTGCGCATGTGTGTATGTGTGTGTGTTGGGGCAAGTGTTTGGCAGACACTAGGCCACATTGAGGAGCCCAGAGATGTACCTCTGAAGGCAACCATCTACAAAACAGGCTTAGCTAGGATTAGGCCCAGCTCTGCTTGGCACAAAAGAAAACCAGCATTTGCCACTGTTGGAAGATTCAGGTCCTATAATCAGCCAGCTGAGGGGGAATTCAAACTGGAATATCTGCACTCAGAGATCACTGGGGCAGGGTGACCAGCTCCTGTTGTCCAGCTGAAAGAATTATTCTGCATTGATGACAGGGGTTCAAGCTTGGGTGTAAAACACCAAAACTCTCTTATTTGACTTCAAACACTCCAGAGGGTGCTGGGGAGACAAGAGGAGCTTAGGAGAGAGCAGAAGATTAGATAAGGATGGGCACTTAGACCTCATCTAGCCCAGAGTCTTTCAAAGTATGATCCTCAGGCCAGTCGCAGCCGCATCCGGGAACTTATTATAAAGACAGATTGTTGGGCCCCACCCTTGATTTCCTAAATCAGAAACCCTTGGGGTGGGGCCCAGTGGGGCCCACCCATCTTTGTTTTGTCAAGTTTTTTCTTGATGATTCTCATGCACTCTAAAGTTTTGAGAACCACTGCTATTCTGCTGTATTCTTTAGAAATGAGGGATCAGAAGCCTTGGAGAGAGGACTTTTGTCAAGAGCACACAACAAATGAGGACACAGCCCTTTCCTCCTCATGCATATGGACTCACCTATTTATTTTGCAAATTATGTGAGGGGGGATTTTAATCTTTTTTTCCCCCTTAGAGGCAATTGTTATTTTTATATTTTTCATTTGTTAATAAGCTGTTTAGATCTGTAGTGTTGCTGGGGCCCAAGATGTGGAATTATTTGCTATAAAGTTCAGGCTCTGGGAAGTAGACTTGGAGGCTTCAAGGTTCCTTTCCATTTCAGCCCCAACTGCAGACAGACAGGCCAAGTTCCCCCAGCTGGCCCCTCAGTCACAGGCACCATCCTATCCTCCCTTTCTTTTTTTTTTTTTTTTATTGGTTGTTCAAAACATTACAAAGCTCATGACATAGAATACAACAGTCACTAATATGCCATTTTGTCAAAATGTGAATGTGTAACCGATGTGATTCTGCAATTTGTATTTGGGGTAAAACTGGGAGTTCATAACCTATCCTCCCTTTCTGTCCTGGATACTTCTCAGTTACTGCACCATGGCCGCCTGGTCTTGCTTGCTTTGTGCGGATGTTTTGGTCAGTAATCCCTCCCTCAATTTGCTGGGCCAAGTGAGGGTGGACATGTCGGAATTAGTTTCACCCACTGGTCTTCACTGTCTTCCTGAGAAGACCTGCCTCTCCTTCCGGCTCTCACAGTGGACCCAGCATGTTTCCAATATCGCATCAGTGTTTCCCCAACAGAGTAACTCTTTAATGGGGCAGATTTGTTCTCTGTACGGGAAACATGTGGTCCCTCCTCAGGCGCTGTGAGGGTGAGTTGCCCTCCGCTTTGGCCATCTGGTCACCTCTTGGGACTCTCCTCGCTGAGCTCAGAAGGGCAGTGTCCTAGATCGGGTGATGTGAGGAGAAGTGAGGGGCCCTCTGAGATTTTTGGGTGAGTAACTCCTCTAAAAGACCAGAACCATGATACATAGCATGTTTATATCCACCCAAATTCCCAGGAAAGTTACATGAAAATTCCCTTTAGTCTAATTTCTAAGCAAACAGGGAAGGAACCAGTTTGTTTTGTTCAGTGTAAACTGCACCTTATTGAAGGCTTTTAAATGTGGGTGGGAAGAGAGAAATCCTTTCCTTTCCTCCTCCAAAGGCCTATTAGGGGATGGAAGAAAGAAGCCCAGAGTTGCCAGGGTGAGCCTTCCCTGGCCCCAAACCTTCCTTCGCCCTCCTGGGAATTTGATTTTTCTTTTTTTGAGCCCTGAACTATCTGAAGTCATCCTTCCTCAACTCAGGGAGCTGTGATGACCACTTGGGATGATTTGTTAGGTCCACCAACATCCTTCTTGCCTTCCCTGCACAGTCAGGGCATCTATAACCTGTAGTTAAATCATTAATGTCAATTAAAGTTTATTTCACTTTGAGCATTTCACAAAGCCCTAGAGTTTCCCTGGAGCATTGCAAAACCAAGTTTGGACATCGCAGATGAGTAGAACGTTGGCCAGTGGAGGAAAGACAAAGGAGAAGCAGAAAGAGGGAGAGACAGCTTTCAGGTTTTGTTTTTTTTTTTTTCCCCTTTCTGTGTTTCCCAGACAGAGCTCCAGGGCTCTGGCTGGTTTAACAGTAATCAATCAATTGTTGATTTCACTCTCATGTACAGAGAACAGGGACAGTGAGATTGAGACAAGGCAAGACAGAAAGAAACAAGGAGAAAGTCTCTGGGCCTTCCCAACCAGCCAAGGGCAGTATCACCCCAGGAAGACACTGTTTCTGAACCCCTTTCCCCCTTTCTACCAACACAGTAGGGTATTTGAGGGAAACCCCTCTAAGAGTTCGAAGTCTGATATTTTGATTCTGGCCCCTGAAAACTTGCCTCCTGCCCGCAAGATTTATTTTATTAAGTGGTCCACACCTGAAAGTAATTGAGTCTCGGCGTGGGTGCGGGGGCTGCAGAGGGAGGGAGGGCCGAAGCGCGGCAGCGGCAGCGGCTCCCAGCTCCTCTCCGGCTCCGCGCTCAGAGCCTCCAGGCGCCCGGGTCTCTCTCGGCGCCGCAACCTTGCATCGGCCTCCCGCGCCAACTTTACAGAGAGAGGCCGGGCGGGGGAAAGGAGAGGTATGTGGGGCTCCAGGAGTTGAATGTGGATGTGGGAAAGGGGCTGTGACCAGCGTCGATCCCGCACCCTCGCGCCGCGGTGCGGTAGGATCCCTGTGCCCGGGTCCTTCCCGCGCGCCCTCGCCAGCCCAGAGGGATGGTTCGTCGCGCGGGCTCAGGAGTGCCTCTCTAAAATGGGAATGAGAGAGAGAGATTGAAATAGATAAAAAGCATTCAAAGTTCAATGTCAACTTCAAGTCTCTATAAAATCAGATCAAAGGGAACAGGCGCTTGGTTTTTTCTCCCCCGGACCTCCAGGAGCCTCGGGGCGCGCTCTTCTCTCCAGCCGGGGCTGGGGACTCAGCACCGCAGCCTGGGGCCTGAGTCGGACTGGGTGCACGGGAGCGGAACCTGCGCAGTACTGGTGAACTTGGGGCTTGGTAGGTGGCTCGCAGCCGACAGGGTGCCATCGCATGACCAGGCCGGCCAGGACCTCAGCTGGTGATGAAACGTGAGAGCCGGGAGCGTAGCATGCGGGGCCCGCGACAAACTAACGGTCTCACCCGCAGCCCCCGACAGACCGGTGGGTGCCGGCTGTATTGATCCCACGGCTGCCACTCTCGGCGGGCACTTGTCCATGCCACAAGCAGTGGTGAACCGTCCGACAGTCCGGCAGGCAGCGAAGTGCAGCAGCCTGTGGTCCGCACCGGGTGGTGGCCTGGGCTCCTCTGCCTTCCTAGGGCTCTTGCCGCGCGCGGGCTGTGCGTGTGCTTTCGTTTTCTCTTCTCCTTTCTCAATTCTAATTTTCGATAAATATGTGTGTGTGTTTCCCTTTGTCTTTCCGAGGCGCTTCTTTTAGAATGAATGACAAAATAGAGATTTCCTCCTAAACGCCAAGTGATTGCGAGCCAATATAGTTAGCACTTTTTATAAAATTACAAACCTTCAGTCTAACAGAGTCTTCATGGTTTTGGCCGCGAGAAATGTGCAGCGAGATAAGCCTTCCCATCGAAAAATAAATATGAAGAGTTTTATTAGTAGCAAAATTATAGTTTCTTTCTCTCACTCCACATAAAAAAGAATTGTAAATTGTGGACATTCTCTGCCTGTATCAGTTTTATGTACTGTAGCATTCCACCCCGACTGACATAAATTTCCATGTCTGCAGAGCCTGCTCCTAGGTAAAACCACATGTCTATTTTGTGTGCCCGAGCAAGCTGGTACTTTATATTGCTGCCATGAACAGCTCTTGATGATGGTCACTGGGAGAAGGATCCCTAGATGGGCATGTGTGGAGGGGTCATTTTTATTTGGACATCTGGGAGAGTTACATTGGTAAATAAACCAGCCAAAGAGAACCCTCACCTCCTACATAGTCTGAAGTCACAGGAAATTCACAAGCAGGAAAAGGACAAAAAAAAAAAAAAAAAAAAAAAAAAAAAAAAATTAAAGAGAGGCCAAGGGAAAAAAGGTTAGAGAGAAAGAGAATTTTAGAGACAGAGTGCTGAAAGATACAAAAAGATGGACATTCACGTACACTAAAGATTCTGGGAGGGAAAGAGTCTGAGAGAAAAAGGAGAGAGATGTAACAGAGAAAGAAATAAAAAGAGATGGAAGAAGAGGCATGTAAAGATGGAGAAAGAATAGGCACAAAAAGATGCAGAAGAGAAGCATCAAAAGGATGAAGACAAAGGGCACATGCCCAAAAGCGATGGTGTGGGGTGGGGAGGAGATAGAAGCCTTGCAAGTTGGGAGCCTCCTCAGGGCCAGGCATCTCCCCAAGGCCTGGCTTCTCAGGTTTCCCCAAGTAAGGGAAATCCAGGGAAGTCTGTTTGCTCCATACCCGGATCTGATGATGCTGTTGATTTGGTTTTTAAACAGTGGGTTTGCAGTCTTCTGGGCTGGGGCAGGGGTCTGCTAGCCATCCTTAAACCTGCAGAATGGATTGAATTTCGGCCACTTTGATGGTCCTGTAATCGTCTCCCAGTTTTCCAATTTCCAGAACCCCCCAAGCCAAGGGCGGGGGGGGGGGGTGGTTGAAAGGGGTCTTTAAAGACTCCTTTGATAATGTCTCACGGTTACATATTTCCATAACAGTTTTCTTTACCAGATCTTTATGTTTGATGCAGCCCCAGATGTTCTGGGGGGCGGGGGAGAAAAAGGGAACCAGTCCCCTCTGACCCAGCATGCCAGGCACTGGAAACAGGCATGGGGAGGCAGACTTGTGTGCTGCAGGACTGTACCTTTCTCTAGTGTTTTTCTGCTCTTGCTGTCCCTACCACCAGCTCTTCCTTAGCCATACTTTCTGACCCTTTCTCAGGGACAGGGACCTATCCTCTGCATGCAGCTCTGGCATCACTGGGCCCTAGATGCCCTTTCCCCACCAAAACTCTTCTATTCTCAATCCCCTTCTGTGCTCTCTTGGGGATAATTTGTGAAGTCAATAAACTTAATGTCATAAGAGGTCAAACTAGTTCCAGGTACTCATCCTGGAAAATATGAACAGGACCTTCTGGAGACAGTGTCCTTAGAAGCATCAGGAGACCTTTCCTTCTTCCTCCAACACTCATTCATTGAATGTTACCATGGGAAGGCATGCTGAGGTCAAGCATGTCATGCCCTTACCCTGGATGAGTGCACTGTCTACACATTTGGGGAAGTGAGGCAGGTATGCAAGCAACTTAGGGAAAAGGCTGAATAAATGTGAAGATGGAGGAGAGTTGCATCAGAAAGTGGTTACAGGTTCAAAGAAAGCACTGGGCAAGCTTCATGGTGACAAGTCCCTGGTGACATTGGTGATCAATCCCTTCCCTCTTTGGGCAGAGGAAGAAGGAGCTTGTTTTGGGTACTGGAGGACTTGCAGGGTCAGACTGGAGGGTGATGGGGAACATCAGGCACTGTGGTAGACTGACAGGAGGTGGGGGGCATTTGGGGACATAGGCACTTTGTGGTGTCCCCTCCACAGAGCAGAGCTGGGTGGTTATTGGAACATGTTTCTCTTATTTAATACATTTCATTTAACATCTGTTGAAATAGCACCAGATTGGACATGCACCGATCACTGGGGCATAGGAATAGAGAAGTCAAGTCCCTGCCCTGTGGGTGCTGCTGGTGTAGGGCATGTTCACAGAATTCCAAGGGCTACTCAGGCTTACTGGGGAAGAAGACAAGCAGGCAGCAGCCAGACCCTACCTCTACTTCAGCCACAGGAATTCCACTGTGTATGTACTGGGGTTCCAGGTAAATTTCCTTTGGAAGAAAAGGGAGCCCCTGCTGCTTAAAAATAAAGAAAATATTTTGTTCATAGGAGTTTGACTTATGAAAAATAGGTAAGTGAATAATTAAATAAATGAAAGTGTGAAGGTGTCCTGGGAACAGAAGGGGATCAAGAAGAGGGGATTATGATTATGATTTAATCTTGACACCTGAGTTTCAATTAAAATAAAAAATAAAAACTCCAAGGTTTCTTTTGTGCTTCCCCTGGCTGTCTGTGGCTGTGCATAGAGTACACATCAGGACCCGGGCTGCCGTATTCTCTGGCATGGTCTTCCCACATCCTGCTCTTTTCTTCCTCTTCCCAGCTGGTTGGGAGTGGCTGGGTTCCAGCTGCTCCCAGAAAACTCAGGGGTCCCATCCTAATGATACTCTAAGACCAGACCCCAGAATTGGGGTGTCCAGCGGGCTGAACTCAGTCACCATCCGGACCTCCACATTCCTGCTTTCCTTACATCCCCTGTGTGTTACAATATGATAAAATGCCACAAGGGGGCAGGACAGAAACATGGGGCTCCTGCCTGGGAGGGCCAGGCTTCATCTGACCTTGGCCACAAGCCATACTGGGTCCACTGGAAACACTTCCTTGCAGGGCACAGTTCTTACCCACTGGAGGATTATAATCCCTGGTGACATTGGTGATCAGTCTCCTCCTTCTTTGGGCAGAGGAGTTTGTTACAGATGTAGCAGGAACCCCAACCTCTTTAGGCACCTGCCCACCCCCCACCAGCAGCTTGACCTCTGCCACTGGCTCCTCCAGCTGCAGGAGCAGAAGCTTGGCCCTGCCTCCCCAGGATGCCCCCAGCCACATATTATTATGTGCTCCTTGTAGGTGAGATCACTGAGGGGACAGGATTCTGGATCCTGAGGCCAAGGTGTATTGGTCAGGGGAAGACAAGTCAGCTCCTGTCTCCCCTCAACCCACCCATCGCAGCAGCCACCTTTCCCAATGTAGACTGGAGTCTGCCTACATATCTGCCTTGGGTCCCCTTCCTGTTTTCTCCTGCTAAGAAGGGTGAGGGGGCTGAAAGAGGACAGGTCAGTCTTATTGTGCTGGAACAGGGAGAATGTCACTCCAAATCCAGATGTGCCCCTGGGGTTTAGGTGTGTGCTTGTGGTGGGGGCTGGGTGAGGGCTTCAAGCATCCACAGATTGCTGGGTCATCTCCTCAAGCTGCCCTCAATACCTGACTCCCCAACCTAAATCACATGTTAAGCACCTCCCTGCTCAGGGTCCTTGCTAGGCACACAAAGTTAAGAGAGGCAGAGCAGTGACTTAGACACAGTCCCCGCCCTTGGGGAAGGGCTTACAGAAACAAACCCCAGAGGCCCCAGGCTGGGCTGTTTTGGGCAGGTGGCAGCGGAGTAAGGATTCTACCTGGGCTTTGCAGGATGCATATTCTCCAAGCTCTGGGATGGCGGGAGGCATGTTTGTCTTTTCACTGGTGAATTTCCGTTGCCTGAAAAGCCTGTCACAAAGTAGGCATTGCATTAATATTGGGTGAAGCGTGAAGGGAGGGGAGAAGTAAGAAGACATTCATACAAGGGGTAAGTGGGCTGTGGGGATGGGAGTCTGACAGTTGCCTCTTGGGTAACCAACCATCCTAGTTTTGAAATAGAGTTGTGATCTGGGAAGGCCCAAAGTCTAAGCAAAACTGAATGGTTGGTCACCCAAGTGGCTCCTCCCCTTGGAAAAGGGACATATATTGGGCTGTCCCAGGACCTTCCCTGTCTGGCCCTCCCTTTCTCCCCTCTGTCTTTCTTCCCTGTGTAGCAGGGTCTCCTCTCAGGTCTCCTGGGCCTAGCCCTGCCCCAGCCATGACCCCCCCAGCCTGACCTCTGGGGCTGCCCACTTCCCTTTCACTCCGCCACTCCTGATAAGGAGACTAGAAACAGGTTTGCCCTTTCACCTCTGCATATCTCTCTGTAGGAGCCTGGGGGTCCCTACATCCTGGGTCACATCCTGCAAGGCCCTGAGCCTCCCTCAGGTTACCTGCCAGCAGCCCACAGTTTTAGGTGGGAGAGAAGTGTGGGGACAAGGGACAACAAAGACCACAGCCCTTGGGAGTTGGGTCTCTTCTATCCTGGCTGAGGAGGGCCCAAGAGCCCACTGCCAGGATGTAAGAGCTGGTGGGACAGGAAGGCTGAGTTGACTGACCCCTCCCTGGGATTTTGACTGACATTCTTGATGGAATTGGCCGGATGTTTCTCCTTCACAAGAGACACAGCCTCAGGCAAGACAGCTGTGCCTTCCTCAGCCTGCTGCAGCTGGAGGTGCTGGGAACCCAGAACCCACACTTCCTACTTTGGGGATAACATTGTTGGGCCAAATGGTCTCAAGCGAAAGGGTGTGGGGGCTTTTAAGGGGTCCCAAAAAGGGTCAGCACGACTTGCATGGATGATCTTCTGCCCTCTGCCCTCCGGACGTCTACTCTTTGCTTGGGTCTGTGGATCCCACACAGGTGCTGTCATCTGACACTGGCAGGCAGGGTTGTGTGGACCACCTATTACTCAGAGACCACTCAGGGTCTATCCAGGTGCTGTTGGAGGCACTGAGTCATGCCAAAACCCACTTCCATTTTAAGTCTGGGGACATAGTTCTCCAAAGCTTCCCTCCCCATGAATTAGAAGTGTGATCAGATGAAGTTTTTATTCAGAAGAATTTGTTGTAATCTTTGCTGATTTGGAAGGTATTTCATGAATCCATGGCAATTTGGGATATGTCATTGGTAACAGCTTCAGTGTTTTTTTTTTTTTCCTTGAGATGGTAAGAATTGAACTGAGAATTTTCAAATTTTCTCCTTTGGTAAAATCCTGTCACAGCCATTATCAGTGGCAGAGGGGACATTACCCATCTGTGGCCTGCAGGGGGCGGTGCAGGGGAAGGAGGATTTTCTCACCCTTATACCTTGGTGGTTCTGGTGTTTATGAGCTTCAGGTGTGAAGATGGGGCTCAGGGCTCATTTTTTGTTACTACACCCTTTAGAATCATGTTTTTCAGACTTTAATCTCTTGAGTAGAGCTCACATCTGAGTGTCATTTGTACTATTAATATTTTTCTTTACTGTAGACACACACAAATACCTCCTCCTCCCAACTACCCCCCCCTGCCCCCCTCCGGTAGTACTGAGAATTGAACCCAAGGCCTCACATATGCTAGGCAAACACTCCACCACAGAACTAAAACCCCAGCCCTTTTTAGTTTGAGACAGGCGTCAAAGTTGCCCAGGCTGGCCTTGAACTTGTGATCCTTCCGCCTCAGCCTCCTAAATAGATGAGATTACAGGCATATGCCATGGCACCTGGCTCCTAAACATCTTTTGAAAGAAAAATTTACATCCTTACCATAAATGTAACACTAGTAGCACTTGCCATAAACAGAGAGCAGCTATACAAATAAATAAAATGAAAAGGTAGCAATGTTACTACATTGTAGCTAGGGTTGCCTGTAGAAGCCTCTGAATCCCAGGGTTTTTTTTTGTTTGTTTGTTTTGTTTTGTTTTGTTTTTCTGAAAGAGGAATGTTGGCAAGTGTTAGGGATATTCTCCTTTCCTATTTGCCATGTCTTTAGGGATCAGATACAGCTGTTACATGAAGGGCACATTGTAATCTGGTAGGGAAGAGAATTGGAGAGGAATGACTTCCTTGCTCTGCAACCAGGTTGCCATCTAAGGTTATGACAGGTTCTCCTCAGAAACCCTGAGTGGTTTCCTGGGCCCGTCCAGGTCTCTTCTCCTGGTCACTGGCTTGGAGGTTCCCTCTCAGCTGGTTCCTGACCATGCCTTCTCCAAATGATCTGCCATCAGACACCTGCTCTGCTGCAGCTGTAGTCTTCAGCACATGGGGAGAAACTGAGGGGGTTCCTGGAGATGCGAGGAGCTGGTCTCAGACGTTGCCAGAATATTTCAGCCTCAACGAGACAATACTAGTAGGATAGTTTCCACTCTCCTCTGTGGAGCTACAGAGACTTTCCCTCCATGAAGCTTGAGCATAAACATGAAGTACAAGCTGTATTCCTATTGTCTGTCCACTCCCCTGTGTTCTGGACTATGTGTCCAGCTGTTCCTTGTCCTGTCCCCTTGCAGGCCTTATGGGCGTCTCAAGTTCCAAATGTCCAAACAAAGCAGAAGTCTTAACTCCACTACCAACCTGCTCTCCTACGTCCCCCACGTTGGTCCACAGGGCCTCTTTCTGTTCCTCACACTCCAGATCCAGTCTGGATATGTCCCCGTGACTCCACCTTCCAAACGTATCCAGAGTCCAGTGACTTCTGCCACCATCTGGGTGTGTGACCCACCAACTCTTGCCTGGACCAACACAGTGCCTTCCAGCTGGCCTCTCCTCATTTTCCACACACTAAAGCAAGAGTGACTTTTTGATATTTGATCCTATCACCCTTTGGCTTAAAATCCTCCCCTGACTTCCCATGACATGCCTGCCTGTCCTTCCTTATCTTCTACTCTCTACCTGGGGCAGTGAGTGTTCCCACCTTGAGGGCCTATTTCCATCGGCCTGACACTACATTGCCTCCCCAGGGCCTTTGCTCCTGTGGTCCTCTGCTTGGGGCACACTCCATCTTGTCCAGCAGCTCCTTGGGGGGTGTGTGTGTGTGTGTGTGTGTGTGTGTGTGTGTGTCCAGACCACCCTGCTATGGCCCTCCCCCACCATTCTCTAACCCCCTACCCTGCTTTATTTTCCCTTTTAGGTCTTATCTCTATTGACATTGTTTATCTGAGAAAATGGTTATTTCTTCATTGCTTTGGAAGGATAATTTCACCAGATACAGAATTCTAGATTGCTGGAGTTTCTTCTTTCAAACACTTCAAATGTTCACTCTCATCTTCTCTGCGTGGCATCCGAAGTGAAGGCCGAGGTATTTTTTTTTTTTCCTTCTTGTTCCTCTGTAGGTAAAGTGTCCCCTCTCTGTTCTGGCTTCTTTCAAGATTTGTTCTTTGTCTCCATTTTCTGCAGTTTAAATGTGATATGCCTAAGTATTTGGGATTCATCCTGCTTGGTGTACTTTGTTGACATTCTATATTCATTTGTTTATTTGTCTACTGACTATTTCCCACATGAGAAGATATATTCACGAGGACGCGAATGCACTTTATCTAGTTCCCACTGTCAGGAACAGCCTTGGAAGTAGTGGCATTCAATAAATATTTGCTGAAGGATGAATGAATGATCAAATAGAGAGCTGCTGAATGGTAAGTTTATATAAGAAAGAAATCTTGTACAATGTAATTCATACGGTAAATTATTTCGTGTTTCATTTTCTGTATTTGAAGTTATTTGATCTATTTTTATATGTCAGTATAAAGTTGTCAGCTGGACTTGGTTGGAATAATATTAGCAGCAATGACTAACCACTTACTGAGTAATTACTACAGCTACTCACTGTTTGATGGGTTTCACATGTGTTAACTCATTTACTCCTAAAACAAAAACAAAACAAAACAAAACAACAACAAATCCCAACTCTTTGAAGCAAATACAATTATTGCCCTTATTTTAGAGATGAGAAAACTGAGGCCCAGAGAAGATAAGTTACTTGTTCAGAGTCACAAAGATACCAAGAGGTAGAGCTAGAATCTGAATCCGTGAATTGAAGTCTCCGGTGCCATGAGCTTAATCTCTGATTACTGCCTTGATTTACCTTTCAGTTGAGGTGTAAACAAAGTGTACTAACCCCAAGTGCACAGCTCAAGAAACTTGGAGTGTATTACCCCTTCCAGGCCTGCCCTAGAACCTGACCTGTGTGCCCCAGGCCTCTGGGTCTTTTTCAGTTTCCTGAAAAGAAGCCCTTGATCTGGGTAGCTTTTATTTTATTCTCTCTCTTTTTAAAAGTGCTAAAGTATCTTTTTTTTTTCCTGTTCTTTAATGCTTTTGCTTGAGCAAATGAAAAACAAAATTAAATAAAGTTTTATGGTCTGTTAATACCAAATTTGAAAAGCAACAAGTTAGAGCCCCTACCCTGACCCTGCTTGGCTCTGAGGGGCCTTCCTGAGTCTCCTACATGGAGAGAGAGGTGGAATATTTGGAAACAATCCTGTGTGCTTATCATGGCACTTCCTGTGACGGGTATTTAACATACCTGCTGATTGATATTGGGAAGGACCATCTTTGATGTTATCCTTTTTTTTTAAAGTTTCTTTTTAAAGATGTTTATTTTTTTTAAATGCTAATATAAAAAAAATCAAGAGCTTTGTAATGTTTTGAACAACCAATAAAAAAAAATGCTAATATACTTTTGGTCAGTGGTTGATCCTCTGCAGTAGATGGTGCATCCTGCCCTTAAGAGGTTCCTGGACTCTGGCTTTGTCTGCTGATTGCTGCAGGCTGTGCACAGCTGTCCAGCACCTTCTGGGGCCTGAGACTGGCTTTTCACTGCCCCCACTTAGAGGGGAGAGAAACCCACAGAACTTTCTTTGCCTTTGAAAGCCCAGAGTGCTCTATAAGCTTGGCCATTCCATCCCAGCCTCCCCAAGCACACATACACACACTCACACTTTTCCTCATGGAGAACTGGGAGGGGCCACTAATAGTTGGAACAGAAGCATCTTAAATTCCAGTCTGAGGACCCTTCTCCACCTCCTGCCACTTGCCTCCAAGCTTCCTCCCCAATTTCTCTTCAGAATGTGCAGAACCAAGGCATGGATTAATATGGATAAGTGCAGCAGAGAAGAAGGCAGGAGGGGAATGAGGGGGAGTAGGTAGAGTACAGACACAGGGTAAGGACCTGGGGCGGGGGCAGAGCTGGCTGGGGAAGACACCAATCTTTCCCCAGTTAAAGCTTTGAGGAGTCCCTCAAAGGCACCTGGCCTGGTAAAGGTAGGGTAGCCTGACTCTGATCCAGAGGGTGCTGAGGAGCAAATTTGTATAATTTGGGGAAGGAATATCAAGGGAGTCCTGTGACTCTTTGACAGTGCTGCCCTTTCACCTGTACCCACTCCATGCGGCCAAGCTGACCCCCAACTCCAAGGTTCTTCAGCCTCCTGGGGAGAGGCCAGGAGGGCTGGCGCTGGGTGGAGACGGAGGGGCCAGCCCTGCATGGCCATCATTCCTTTCTGATCTCCAGCCATCTCCCCTGCTCCAGTCCTGTCTAGCGCCAACTTGGAACTTCACAAACAGACTCCAGGATCTCCAGCCTCCCTGTTCCCCTGGTGTCAGCAGCAATTTCCTGGCAGGCCTGGTGACAGGAGCCTGAGCCTGCCCAGGGGAAACCCAATGCCCTGGTGTCAACAGTGAGTGTCCCTTGGTGTCTGGGGAATGGGGCTGAGACTGTGCAGAGCTGAGCAGCCTGAGGGGGTGGGAAGACTGCCACCATCCTCCTCCATCGCTCCCCAGTTCCTTCCACACCCAGTTGAGGCTGCTGGGCCTACTCTTCCTATATATACCCAAGAACCTTAGCAAATACCTCTTTTCCACTTTGTAACTGGACCGAGGCTGGACAAAGTCACCTGCACCTGGGGACAGTGCCTGGGGAGCAGTGGCCTGCTCTGGAACAGGCAAACCCCCTCCCGCTACCTATGGTGTGAGGATGCTGCACTGGGGAGGGGCAGAAGGGCCTCTTACACTTCCTTCCCTCCCTTCCCACCTGGCTCCAACATTCAGACAAACATCTTCACCACAGGCCCCATTGATGGCTGACTGCCATTCCCTCTGCCTCTGGTTTTTCTTGCTGCTGGGTTTGGGCTGGGTGCTCACCTTCTCAGTTGGCCAGAATGCTCCCTGTGGGTCTCCTCTTTTGTCCATAAGCCTCCGGGGTTGGCAGGGCCTCACCTGTGGTCTGCCACAACTTTGTTCCTGTTGCATTAGAATATGCCTCTGCATCGCCAGCTGTGCTAACTGCTGGATACAGTCTCTGCTCTCGGAGGTCCTCAGTGTGGTGGGGAGTCAGTCTGGAGAACATACGCAATAGACTAGTATGGAGGCCATGATGGAGAAAAAGCAGACCTTGAGGTCATCCATTGACCCTGTAAAAAAATGGTCCCAAAGCTTGGGAGATTTGTCAATAGTACAAATAAGCGTGTACAAAACTAAATATAGGGGGCAGGAAAGATGGTGGGATGAGATGGACATCATTACCTTAGGTACATGTGTGACCTCGCATGTGGTGTGACATTGTGTACAATCAGAGAAATGAAAAGTTGTGCTGTAACTGTGTACAATGAATCAAAATGCATTCTGCTGTCATATATACCTAATTAGAATGAATGAATGAGTAAATAAATAAACCAAATATACTACTTGTTTAATTGCCTCTTAACAGGCTTGGGCGCAGCAGATAAATATGAATACATATAGTGTAAATTTAAAAGTTGTAGCACTAACATAATCACCATTTTCCTGGATAATGCATGTGTCTCCTACCCTTGGCACCAAGCAGGGGCTGGGTCCAGGTTTGCTGTATTGAATCAGATTGACTCACAGGGGTGAGATGACTCAAGATTGGAGGAGACATTCTGAGAAACAAGACTGGTCCCCGCCTGGAGGGGTTGTGAGATGTATCCGGAGGCTTAGGACTATGGGCAAATGCCTGTTTATTGGTTCCAGCCTATGTCCTGGTTAACATCCAGGTTGGCTGTTTTCACATGGCAGGTGGACCCTTTGCTCGGGCTGGGATTGTGGCTCAGGGGTAGAGCGCTCGCCTAGCACGGGCGGGACCCTAGTTTGATCCTCAGCACCACATAAAAATAAAGGCATTGTGTTAAAAAAAAAGTTTAAAAAAAGGAAGAAAAAGAAGTCTTTGGCCTGGGGCAGAGCTATGTGCTGGTGCTAGAGGCTGGTTTCTTTTCCTGCGCAGGCACCCTTCCTCAGCTGTGGATTGCTGCTGCTGGGACTCATCCCAGGGGTTGCTGCTAGTCCTGTCTCCTCCTCTTGCAGAAGAGGAAATTGAAGCTGAGCAATATGCTCAGGCCTGCCCAGTCATGAGGTTCTTGACCCCAACTCTCCCAGTACAAGTCTCTGCTGACCCCAACTATAGTAAGTCCCGTGACAAGTATTTATTAAGTAATTGTAGCATGTGAAACTCTGGACTATGTCTCAGTCCAGGTAAGAATGTCCCTACGTAAAATAACATAGCTATTTCCAAACTTGTGGATTTTATGAACCAATTAACAATTTTAATTGAAGGATGGGCCTAGGTTTGGCAATTTTTATTATGCCAGGGATAGACTTCCTAGTTGGTACTCCTTCCTTCATCATGTTTTACAATGAAGAAGAACAGTTTAAATCGGAAAAGGAATGATGAAGAATTCACTGCTTATTTTTCTCCTTCACCTCAGATGGGCAAAAGCATCCTTATGGACCAGAACCCTTCCTTGGAATCAGAAGACTCAGATCTGCCCCAAGAAGCACCCCTCGTGCTCTGATCTTAGGTGATGACAGGGCTGGCCCAACCCTTAGCCATCGTCCAGCAGCCCACTTCAGGAAAAGGTGGGCCTGAGTGTTGGAATGGGGGGCTGATCCAGGCCCTTCTCCTGGTGCCTGGCAGGGGCAACGGGGCTCTGCCCTCAGGTTTTTGACCTTGAGGACGCTTAGACTCTTGTGCACTAACCTGGGGCACTGGCCAGTTTCCTTGAGCCTTGGACTCTCTTCTCACTGGCCGTGTGACCTTGAACCAGTCCCTGAACCTCTCTGGGCCCTTTCTTTGACTCTCTGGGCTGTAAGGATAGACATTCATGTAGCAAGCACACAGATGTGCGGTCATATGGGCTTCTTTTTAAGAACTTGCTACATATCTCTCAGGATCTCCAGATACCCAGCTTCTATCCCATCATTCTGTGTTACAGAGCAGGAGACCAAGGCCTTCGAGAGGGGATGTGGCACCAAGGTCGTATGGCAACCTGGAAGAGTGTGACACCAGGGGCCAGATTCCTGGCTCCCCCTCCAGAACCCGCCTCCCATACTCTGTAGCCTCCAGGTCTTCACCCAACCAGAGAGCTGTCCAGGGATGTCATCATTCTCCCAGCCTCCTACACCGCCAGGCCTTTGTTCCCTCAAGTGACCTCCGCCACAGTCTGTAGGTTTGACTTCACGGTCGCACCTTTCCCCTCAGGTGGTGGCATATCGAGGCAGGAAGCCCACTCCAGGCACGATTGCCCAGGCTCTGTGTCTGCCCTGGCATATGGAGTCTTCTTCCCACTGGTGGTAGAGACCATTCTTGACCCTCCCTCCTGGCCTTCCTACCCTCTCATTCCAAAGACCAGGAGGAAGCCCCTTCTCTGGAAAAATCACTCCTTGTTGGCTCTTCTCGGCTTCCCATTGTCACCTCCCCTCCTGCGTCACTCCAGGACAGGGATTGTGAGCAGCCCTGGTCCCTCTCCCTCTCAAACCTGTCTCATTCCCCCTCCTTCCCATCCTTTTCATCCTCCCTCTCCCTTCCCCTGGGCCCCAGGTCCTCTGCTCGGTCTTATCTGCCCCGGGATCTGACCTGCAGATGCACTCGCTGCTCTGCGTGCTCCTGACCCTGGGATGGCATCACCGCCCAGCCTGCCTGCCCTGGGGCCAGCTCCGGCCTGTTCTCCTTCCCTTTAAAAGCCCCCATGTCTTGAAGCTGATTAAAACAAACACAGCTCATATTTTTGTTCTTAATCCAATTCTGCGCTGGGCGAGGGTCGAGGAGGGAGGATAGAATGACAGAAGCACATTCCTCGCCACGCCAGGGGGAAAGCCAGAACCAGGTACCCGCCAGGAGGTCCCCAGCCACTGGGAGGCCATGGTCCAAGTGGGGTGCTGGCAGGGGATGAGGCTGGGCCCCTCCCTGGATAGGACCCAGCAACCACTCCCAGGAGGGTGAGGGGAGAGGGGGTCAGTAGTTTTCCAGGCCCTTCCTGGGGGCAGCCAGCTGGGGGTGGGGCTCCCAATAGAGGCCTTTATTCTCTCTAGTCTGGAAATGTGACAGGACCTCTTGTCTCAGTCAAGCCCTTCCCATGACATCCCCCCTCAACACTTGACCTTGGAGCTCCTCAGGACACATAGCTCCAGAGTCCTGCAGTGGTGCCTTCTCACCCCAGAGGCAAGGCCCACAGGCCGCTCTGAACCAGAGCCTATGCTTCTGCCCCCCTGGGCTTCCCCGTGAAGGGAATGCCTGCAGCAGGGTGTGGAGGAGTAGCGAAGTCCCTCCGTGGTGCCCGAGCTCTGGGGCCCAGTGAGTCTGAGTCTTGTTCTGCCATTTTCTAGTTGTGTGGCAGTGGGCAAATTTTGTAATCTCTTTACACCTCAGTTTCATTGTCTGTAAAATGGGGACAAAAGTAGAACCTATCTCATAGGACTGCTGAAAAGATATGTGTGCGGGAACACATCTGGCACTATACTGTATATTACACTCTGTGCATCATCGTTATATGGCATATATCATATTATGTTCTGGCACTATAATCTATATCGATACTAGAGGGAGTCTTGGTTATCATTGTTATTTTTTTATTACCAGGGATTGAAACAAGGAGTGCTTAACCACTGAGCCATATACCAGCCCCTTTTTATTTTGAAACAGGGTCTCACTGGGTTGTGTGCCACTGTGTCTGGCTCATTATTATTTTTGGAGGCAGACAGAGGTAATCCAGGGTTCATCTTTTAATGGCTGAGTGGTTGTAAGTAAACCATGCGTGGTCCCTGAGACTCAGTTTTTGCACTTGTGAAATGGGAACAAATTCAGCCTCAGAGAACCGTTGTGGGGCTTAACTAACAAACGTGAAAGTGTCTAGCGCTGGGTGTGACGTGTGTTCCCTGAGTCTTGAAATAGTGTGATTCCTCTGTTAAAAGAGATCTTAAGGGACAACCTTGTCTGAGAGAGGAGGGAAGAGAGATCAAATAAAAAGAGGGAGAAGAGAGAAAGAAAAGGTGACATGCTCCAGAATGGTCTCTGCAGGGGTTCAGAGAAGGAGAATAGGAATGAGATTGAAGAATATGAAAAGGGAAGAATGTGGAGAAAGGAAAACTGCCAAGAGGAGGAGCTGAAGGACCCACTGCTGCTAGAAAAGGGATGACAGAGAGCCAGAGAAGAGTCAGGAGGGGGTCGGTGGCCTTGGCTTGTGCCTCTCCTGAGTCTGTGGCAGGACTTGTCCTGGCCTCAACCACTCCTCCCCCATTTGCAGGAACAGGACCCCTCACCCCTGAATTTACAGACACAATCTCTGCAAGAGGTCTCTGGACCAGCTAGGATCTTCGGAACAGGTGGGAGAAAATCCTCTGGGATGCAGGTTCATGTAGATTCTTAGTCCTTCATGGCTAAAGAAGATCCTCAAGAGACGTTATTTGAATTCTAGTAGTGACAGCTGGCCTGCCCGACCACCTCTAGAGTGGTCCAAGGACCTCTCAGGTCAGGGCCCTCACTGCTTATACAGAGGTATTCACTGGGTCCCTTTCCAGACCCATCTCCAGCTATGGTGGCTGCAGATCAGTCGACTGCTAAGCAACAGTTTGGTGGAGTACCTATTTTGTGCTCCATCTGAAGGACAGGATGAGTCAGAGAGTGACCCTTGCAGCTTCCTGGGCCTTGGGAGTTGAGTGGTTCCCCCCTGCCCCCGGCCCCTCCATCCATGTTTGCTCATCACTGCCTCCCAGGTTCAAGGAAACTCTTATCCTCCTCCTGTACCCCATGGTCATGTGGCTTGGGCTGGGACTATTCCCCAGAGCACAGCTCCAAACTAAGATGTATCTTAGGTCAGGGAAGGGGGACTGGAAATGGCCCGTAAAAATCTTGGGCTCCCTGTAAACACAGAGCGCGGGTCTTTGAAAGCCCAAAGCACTTTTATGTGCTAGTTAAAGGGCCTTCCTGTTGTGTTGCCCAGATTTATGGGGAGATGGGTGGGGGATGGGGGTAGTGAGGTAACCTCTACCTTCTGACGCTCTGGGTTTCAGAGAAGGGAGGAAGGGAGGGCCGAGCAGCTTCTTGGCTATCACCCTCCACTACCAAGTAAGGACTTTAGGCTCATCCTTGATGCTCTGAGATCCTGAACCAGCCCCCCAGGGCAATGTTGCAGGCCAAGGCAGCAAGTAGAGTCCAGGCCGGCAGCATCCCCATCCAGGGAGAAGAGTCCCTGAGGCAGAATCAGCACTCTTGAGGCAGAGGCTAGGCTGGCCCTGTGGATCTGAAGTACGCAGAAGTAGGACAGTGTGAATTCTTAATACTGAACAATTTGTGGGACAGACTGTTCCAAGGTCAGCCTTGCCCATGCCCTGTGTCTGACAACAGCATCAAGGGATCCTGGGGAGCATCTGCCCCTCTTCATCATAAATAGGAGACCATCAGCAGCCTGCTTCCCCTGACAGCCTGTAGGAGTATGATGTCTATGATTTTTTGGGGGGGGGCGGGTACTGACGATTAAATCCAGGAGCACTCTGCCGCTGAGCTACATCACCAGTCTTTTTTATTTTTTAATTTTGAGACAGGGTCTATTAAGTTGCCAGGCTAGCCTTGAACTTGCGATCCTCCTGCCTCAGACTTCACAGGGATTACAGGTGTGCAACACTGCACCCAGCAATGTCCATGAACTTAAACTTTGAAAGCCCCACAAAAACAAAGTGTTCCTTGCTCTGGGAACAATGAGCTCTGGGAACAATTTGCTTTTCTGTCTGGGGGAGATGGGCTCAGCAAGCCAGAGCGGAGAAGCCCTTCGCTGACTGCGGAATGGGGAGGAGGAAGCTGCCTGTCCTTGCTCATCCATGGCACCCTGTGCTCTTTCCCCTAAGGGCCTGTTGCAGCATCTTCTCAACACCACATGGCTTCTTCTTCCCCATTGTGAACTGGGTCCCTGTGGAACAGAACTAAAGGAGAGACCAGCATTCACTGGCCACCCCGGAGCCAGGCTCTGTGCTGGTGACTGCATACCAAGTCCCCTTCCATCCTCTTGCCCTATATGGGAGACACTAATCTCCTCTCATGGCTGTAATTCAGGATTTGTCAACTCTTCCCCCTCATCCTTCCCTTTTGAGAATTAATATGTGTCTTTTCTCAGCTTTCCAGCTTATAAATAAGGAAGGCGAGGCTCGTGGAAGTTTGGTAATTGGGGGATGCTTCAGCTAGGTAGTGCCCAGCCCAGGGCGCTTTCCCTGTCCCTTCAGTTAATCTTCCCATTCTCCTGGTCTCCTTGTTCCATGATGCTGGGACATGGAGAAAAGCCCTGCTCCTTGGCTGGTGTCACAGGTATCTCAATAGGATTTTCATCTCAGGCCTGTCTTGTCTCTGTCAAACAGCCTTGTCCTTTGGCCACTTGCTCTTGCTGCCCTCTTCTGCACTTTCCCCATCCTCTCTCCATCCCGCCTGGGAAGCAGCAACCAGAGCCACGCACTAGGGCTCTGTATCCAGGCAGGAGGATTTCTACATTGACCTCACTATGACCCCCATTTCTGGCCTGCTGGCCCGAGGTGCCCATGTGGCCTCAGGCCTCTGGCATTCTTCCCTGATGCTGCTAGTCATCCCTCTGCTCCTCTGTGACCCTATTGAGTTTCCCCAGGTCCGGCCAACCAAACACTGCCATATGGGGGAGAGTTACATTTCCTGTATATGTGTCAAAATATCTGAACGGATGTGAAATAGATCAGACATGTATAAAAATAAACTTTTACAGGGTGACTGACTGTTCCCCTCCAGGGGGAACCAGTGATTCACTCTTCATCTGGGGCCCAGAAACTTGGCTGGGGACTTGGGGACCACTCCCCACACGTGGCTCCCCAAGGCCATCCTGCTTTACTTCCTTGGGCTTGGGGCCAGCATCTCTCCTGGACGACATTGTCCCCAGGCATCCATGGGTGTGGAAACTCCTCCCCAGTAGGCCAGCAATTAGCAAGACACCTTTCTGGGCCCTAGTCTCCTGCTCTTTCAGCCCCACTGTCCCTCTGACAATCCAAGACTCTCCAACCCAGAGGACCCTCCCTGCCTAGTCTACAGTGGGACCACCTGGTCACCTCTTCTGCTCATCGGAGCACAATGATTATATCTCAGTTGTCCTTTTCCTATTATATAAGTGTGAGCCCTGGGGGACAAAAGGGCAGGGGCTTTCTATCCAGGCACCCCTGCCTGTGATTACTATGACAGCTTGTCGAAGTCATCTGCTTGTCAAGGTCGTCTTGTTCATCTCCCTGCTTCCCGCTAACTCTGCACCTGACTTGGTTTGACTAAATGGGGCTCATTCTCTTAACCGCTAATGGTTTGTAGGAAGTAGCATCCTGGACCTCATATCAGGAATTTATCCCTAAATGTAACCTGCATTCTTTTGCACTCTCACCCCACACCCCCTTACCAGAAGTGGAAGGTCAGGTAGGAGTGGCAGCTGAGGAGGATGTACTCTGGTTTGGGACAGCTCAGGAAAAATGCATTGACCATTCTATGATTCTGAAGCAGCTTGTAGAGAAGACCTTGGTGACCATGTGATTCCCACCAGATCCCATTCTTGGGCCACTGGTTTCTGACTGGCAAAGAACCTTAGCCTCATCTTGACTTCTGCCTTAGCTTAGTCAAGGGACCAGAGGGTCCTAGACATAAGGCCCAATGTCCAGCACACAAACTTAGAACCCAGAGGCTAGGGGCTCATTTCCATTTTTCCACAGCCATTGGGGCTAGAAGGTTCCTTTTCCTTCCCAACTGTGCTACCAGCTGGCAGGAAGGGAGTTCAGAGTCACTTCATCTGTCTCTCACACCCTGCTTCCTGGCCCCAGGGCCATCACTGCAAATGCACCATCACTAACAGCAACGGGCCTCTGACGAATAGCTGGCATCCCGCCAGGAAGCTGGTGCCCAAAGCTTAGACTATACCCCCCATTACCTGTCCACTGCCTCTCAGGTCTTCTTTGATCACCTTAAGTCCAGGCCAATTGCAAATGCCAGAAATGGTTTTCAGCCAGGTTCTGCTGAATCTGAAGTCTAGGAATCTTCTAGGTGGAAAGACACAGGCAAGGTGTCAAAGGGAGACAGGATTTTGGAGAAGCCAAGGAAGGGCAGGGCTGACTTTCTCTAGGTCTCTCTGGGGCAGAGACTCCACATACCTTTCTTGCCAGCCCCTGATACTTTGTCCCACATGCTCTGTACTCCCCCATACCGTGAGTCCTGTACCTTCCCAGACATGTCACTCTTAATCAGATCCCTTTTAGTTCAAGTAATGGAGTGACTAGTCTAAGAGTCCTAGGAGCATTTACCAGGGGGTGGTCTTAATGTACAACAGGCAGTGGGTCCAGCGTGATGTTCCTGCAGTGAGGAGACACTGCAGAACAGAAACTCTTATATTGGTGACCCCTTGGAGGCCATCAACTAGGATTTCAGACTCCTGGTTAAGCAGCTCTCACTTGGGTTTCAAAACCAGGAAAGACTTAACTAAAGGAGTTTTTTTAGTTTACCATGGAGGCTGAGGCAGCCCCTGACCAGGCCTGAGTTTTTCTATTGGCTGATAAATTCCATGCCACTCTCAGGAGCATCCCATCAGCTATTGGATCAGAATTTTCTTCCTCTTCCTTTTGGCTCCAGCCTCTTCTAATGACTGGCTGCATTTAGTTAGTGCTACCAGCTGGAAGAGAAGGAAATAAAAAACGAAATAAACAATTCGTCCAGACCAACATCCCACCATCCAGTTGGACTTCCTCAGGGTTAACCAAGCCCAAGTCAAATCCAAATTTGCTAGTTCCCTAGTTCAGCTGTAAAGCAATCTCTCTCTTCACAGAGCCTGTCTCACAGGTAGCTCAGTGTCCCTAAGCCCAGCCTCATTCTGCTCCCAGCTTTCTTCCCTCTTTTCCCTCTGGCCTTCCATTTTGGTCCCAGCATCCTTTGGGGCAAAGGTCATGCAGCTTGTTATGTGCCATGTTCCCTGGCAGGAACCTCCCTTTCCTCTTCTGAAAGAAGGGGTCTTGTGGCCAAGATTCTCATCCAAGGACTGACCTTAGCACCATTAGGCCAACAGCCAGGCTGAAACAATTGTGCAAGGTGCCCTGTTGAAGGACCAGACTTTGTATCTCTCCAGGAAAAACAAGGGTGTCTTTGGTCCTGCAGAATAAGTGTGGCAGCATCTTTGGGGTGGCCACAGGCTTCTGTATCCAGACTGTGCTGGGGACTTGCAAGACCAGCAAGGGCAGGCAGGGTCCTGGGTGGGGCTCTGTGGGCACCTCCTCTATCCTTGCTTTTAATGCATCATATTTGATTTTTTGCTTCATGTCAAAGGGTTCCTGCCACTCAGGATGATGACACAATCTTCAAGGGAACAGTCACCCTTGCAGGAAGGAGAGCATTCACCAGACCGTTCCTGGGGGTAGGGGTTAGCTGCCAACACCATGCTTTTCTCTGTAGCTGCCACCATTCTGCCTGACCCAGGAGGCTCTTTGCTTCTCCACTTAATCTGCTCTGGATGTGAACAAATATTTCTTATTGCTGCAGCCAAGACAATATTTTTTAAGGAAGCACTTTAAAAAGAATTAAAGGGCAAATATGATTTTAGAACTAGAGGATGCATGATGAGTTCAAGGGTACCAGTCCTAATGGAATCAGGTCTGCCTCAGAGTGCTTCACCTGGCCTGGCCTATCAGGCTCTGGCCTCTGCTGCCAAGGCCCTTCAGCTCCTTTTGTTCTCTGGCCTCCAAGTGAGGAAGGCAGTTTCCTACCCAGGTCTGACACCATCTGTGTCGGTGCCATCCACAGTATCCTGGAGGATTTTCTTAGGCTGGCCTGGAAGAACTTTCCTGGTTAGTCCCTTTGGCCTGTCTTGATGGACACTGGTGAGCTGGTTGTTAAGCCTGGTTCTGCCTCAGCTCTCTTCCCTTTTTCTATGACTGAAGAAAATTATTTTCCTTTCTTTCTCATCTGTCCCTCTGATTCAATTCTAGCCTGAGTGTTTGCTCTTATTCATGGTAAGTCTGCAAAACAGACCCAACTCCCCAGAATCTGGTGCAAATGCCTGGGCACATGCTCAGTGTGCCAGGAATATCTGTGGAATGCACATGTGGATGCATGGATAAACAGCCAACCCTGGGACCTGGGAATCGGAGACTTCCCCTTATCCCTGGTGTTCACTGATGGTTCCTTTTCCAAGGAGATATCTTGCTGAAACCCAATCCCTGAGGGTTTATAATAGCACTACTCTTAAGTTCGGGGTATATTTGGAATGACCAAAGGTATGTTACAGTGCCATGGCTGCAGGCTGAAGCAGACTACTTTTTGTCAGCTGAAATCACACAGTGCAGAGAGCAGACAGGACAAGACAACGACCCTGGGCCAGTTGTGGTTAAAGTGCCCCTATCTGATGTGATGGGTCACCTCCCATATCATGAGCAGGATCAACCAGAGAAGGTGCTAAGGGGAGAAAAGAACTGACTATGGGCCACATTGCACTGGATAGGGTGCTGGCATTCCTGCAGGCGTCCCTGGAGAGCTCAGATGGTGGTGTTGTGTGTGTGTGTGTGTGTGTGTGTGTGTGTGTGTAGGTGGGGGGAGGGAGGGAGGTGGGGGAGGGAGGGAGGGTGGGGAAGAGAAAGAGCACGCACGCAGTGCAATAGCTGGGGTTGCTCCTTTGGGACTTCTGTGCTGTGCACTGGAGGGATTTAGTCCAAATTCTGGAAGTTTTGGATCCAGTAAAGAGCAACTCTGTGAAGGTGACTGGCCCTGACCTTCTTATAGCTACCTCCCCATTCCCTCCCTCATGGCACTCTGGTTATACAGAATCCCTCACTGTTCCACACAGATGTATGTATGCTGAACCCTTTTGCCTTCTGCCCTGAGGCACCTCTTGTAGCTCCTTCAACCGCCCCCCCCCCCACCCTGTAAAGGTCCCTCCCTGGTGAAGCCCTGTCACCTGTTGCACCTCTTTTTGGAGTCAGGAATTCCTTCTCCTCCATGGTAGAGTTAGGCATGGTGCTGAAGTGACAGGTTTATGTGCCCCCTCCCCTAGGGACACATCTTTCTTTCTCCTGCCTTGGCACCTGACACAGTGCCCCACTCAGGGCAGGCCCTGATATCTGTGTCCCACACATGACCAATGAGGGGCTCGTTTGCTGATGAGGCTCTGAACCCAGCCAGGGTGAAGTCCTGTGTGCCCAGATCCCAGGCTCGCTTGGTTGGTATTGGTCACTGGAGCTGGCAGGGGAGGTCGCCAGTGACATCTAGTGGTCAAAGCAGGCTGCAGCTTCACAAGGTTTTCTAGCTGGTTTCTGCTCAGCTTAGGGGCCAGGTTTCTGAATTGCCCCAGCCAGCGCCTGACTTCTCTAGGGCTCCAGGACAATAGGGTGTCTGGTGAAGGACCAAAGCCTGGACACATGCTGGCTGTGCATTGTCTGCAAGAGCAGGTGTAGGACTGCAACCTGTGTACCCTGGGCTCTGGTGGCCCCAAGAGATCTGCTGTCCTCCTCTTGCTCAGAGACCCCCTTCTAAAGAGCTGCCTGTTCTGTCCTGAGCTAGGTCTGGTGGGGCACAGAGCAGCCTCAAGAGACCCCTCCTCAAAGGAGCAGAGAGTCCCTGGTGATAGACTAGGAAGTCACACAGGGCAGCCCTTGCCACAGGCCATCCGGGAACTTCCATTGTTTGCATTGCCTTTCAGGGTGCGGCACATCATGGGTGCTCAAGGTGTGCCATTGAGTGCTGGGGCTATGTGGGGTGGAGGCAGCAGGTAGTGCTGGGAGCCATGACTGTGGGCTCTCAGCCCCTTCAGGATGGATTCCACTTTCTCTGCCCAGGCTTTCCCATGAATCTTTCCAGACTCTAAGGGAAGTGGGAAAGGGACACTGTTCTCAGAAGGGGGGCCTGCAGGGATGAACGTTTTTGCCCTTGTCTCTGTTTCTATCCTTCCCCAGCAGCCCCTGCAAGTTCAGCCTGGCGTCATCAAAGGACAATAACTTGATAACTTGCATTATGAGTGAGGTGGGGCAGGGGTCAGAGCTTATCTTCCTGATGAACCTTCCAGGAAGTCCCAGGGAATGGCTGCAAACTCATGGCCCAGAGCCCCTCAGCCGGGGATCCTGTCCCACCCCTATCTTGCCCTCTCTGCCTAGGTCTGCCTGCTGAGGATGGCTGGGCCTGCCTACCTGTGCAGGTGGGGGGCCTTGTGGAACCACACTTTGTGGGGCATATTTCTAGGCCTAAAGAGATCTTTCCTGAGTGTAGGAGGGTGACAGGAGGAGCTCCATTTACATTTGTAAATTAACTCATTCACCTGAATGTCTCTGGGAGGCACACACTGTGCCAGGTCCCTCAGTGTCCCAAGGTTCCATCAGCCCATTCAGGAGCATTGCACAGAGAACCTGGCTGCCCACACACCAGTGCTACAGGCCTCTCCCAACCCCACCCATTTCCCCCACCAGACACTGGGACACTGACTACATTTGCCATTGTTTTCTGGAGGATCTGAGCCCACTGCTGTCCCTCACTCTCGGCTGGACATTTGTTCCTTTTTTCCAAGTCACAAAACCCACTCATTCCAGATGATCTTCCTCCCTAATTACGGCAATCATTGTTGGATTGCATGCTTTGGTTACACAACTATATTTTCGCATGTTAATTGCATAATTAAGACAAGCAATTATGTGGGAAAACTTTGGAAATTTCCAGGCTCCCAATGTGATTTGAGGGTCCAGCAAGGTGCCCCTACTGTCTACCTTGGAAGGACAGTAGGGACTCTAGGACACAAATGTAGAGGTTGAACAGTGACCATTTCTCTCAGCTTCTCCAGATACCCTGATTCAGAAGCTCTGTCCTTATGGTCCATGGACAGTGGCACTTCCTAAACCAGGTAGCAAGTGTGAATCAACAGGTATGGCCCTCAAAGACCCCGTAAGCTGGCTCTTGCCTGCATGTAGCCATGGGCCTTGGGGATATGGAGCCTGGGCTGTGGCTCTTGTGTGCTTCTAGAAGCTCAGGCCTAACGTGTCTTCTTCAGTGGCTTCTGATGTCCTGGGCAGCTCACAGCTGAGTAGAGGGGTCTAGGAGAATAGGCTGGACGCAGTGGCTGATCTCTTCCTTAATGCTCCAACTCTAGCTTCTGTCCTTCCTCAAGGATGGACAGAATGGCCCCAATCAAGTCCATCTGATAGTTTGTCCACCACAGGGTCCTTCCCTTCAAAGACTGGGAGCTCCTGGAGAAATGGCCCTGGAGAATCCTCACCCATCCTTCCCCTCCCTCTGCACAGATGCTGTGCTATCATGGAGTCCATGCCTCTGCCCCCAATACTGTATGTATATTTGCATATTGCCTTATTTCAAATGCATCCAGGGAGTCAGTTATTTAAAGAAATACTATAGAAGATCCTTTGGTAAAGACTGGAATCACTTTGATTTATTTTTTGTGTAAGTTTGGATTTTTGTCTCTCTAGAGATGGGGTGAGGGAGAGGCTGCAGGCAGGTTTACATCTTTCTACAGCCTTCAGTACTGGCCCCTGCGTACTCCTGTGTGGCTCAGTATGTCTAAATCAGATTTGCTTTACTTGACAAGCATGGTTCCAAGGCCATCTGTGTGTCAGTCTCAGTGTGCTGGAGGTGAAAAAAGAGAGACAAGACCCAGTCCTTGCCTCTCAGAGTCACTGAGGGAGACAGATATGTGCCAGGTGCATCAACCCAGGAGTGTTCAAGGGGAATTGTGGTTGCACTGAGGGAGGTGGGACTGACTTTGCCCCAGACTCCAGAAGACATGGAAGGCTTCATGGAGGAAGTGATTTTAATGCAGCATTGTGGTTGGTAGAGTTCAAACATGGCAAACAAGCAGGGAATGGCAGGTGGGTGTGGTTTAAGTGGAGGATGCAAAGTGGGGACATGATAAGACTGGGGAGATAAAGAGATTAGGGTAACAAGCATGGCCAGGCCGAGACCTGTGTGTAGACCTAGGAGGCTGGTTTCAATTCCAAAAACAAAGGGGTTAGAATTTGGTTGTGTTTCAGGAGTGACGCACGCTTACTTTTATTTTAGGAAGATCCCTTTGGTTGTGGCATTGATGGACAGAAGGTGGTGAGGTTGGACAGAGATGGACTGTGAGTTCAGAGCCACAGGCTGGAGGGAGGAGAGAGCCTAAGTGGGGTGGGGTGGGAGCAGGGATGCAGAAGAGGGGTGGAGCTCAGAGACATTTGCAAGGAAAAAGGGAAATTACAAGAGGGCTCCATTGGTAGGAGTGAGGGGAGGAGAAAGGGGTAGGGAAGGGGCAGCGCACTGGTAGGCAGGGAGGGACAAGAGGTCAGTGAATTCCTGACTTGTGAGCTCTAGGTCCTCTATGGACTAGAATTTGGGTCACCTGCCAAGAGTGAGAACACAGGTGTGGGAGAGGGTTGTAAGGGCTAAGTTTGTGGTGGGCATGAGGTTTTTCTTCAGCTAACCTCTTCCTCTTCTTCCTCTTCTCCCTCTTTCTCCCTCTTTCTCCTCCTCCTCCTTCAGATTGAACCCAGGGGCACTCAACCACCATCCCCAGGCACCCCCCCTTTTTTTAGTTGTAATTGGACATAGTACCTTTATTTATTTTTATGTGGTGCTGAGGATAGAACCCAGGGCCTCACTTGTGCTAGACAAGCACTCTACCGCTGAGCCACAACCCCAGCCCAGGCATCCCCTTTTTAATATTTTATTTTCAGAGTTTCATGAATTGCTAAGATGCTGAGGCTGGCTTTGAATTCTCGATCCCCCTGCTTCAGCCTCCTGACCCACTGGGATTACAGGTGTGCCTGCCTGTGCCCTGCTTCAGCCATTCTTGGTTGCCAGGGGAGAAGGTTGGGGTGACCTTGGGAAGGGATCAGGGGCTGAGTATTGTGGAAGATCAAGTCCAGAAGGTCCTAGGATTTTGGCAACAGTGTCACGCCCCTGTAGAGTCCATGCTGGTGATGAGGAAAAGGAGGCCGGGTGAGCGGGAGGGAGGAGTGGAGGAAGGGCTGGGTGCGGGCAAGCAGGCAGATGAGCACAGAGAGCTGAGGAGACCTGAGGGGTCCCTGACAGAGTCAGCACCCCAGCTGGGGGACACCAGTCAGGGTTTCCCCAGGTTTCTCACTTCTCATCTGTGACAATGCTTTCCTCCAGGTTTACATGTGACAGCACACGTGAAGGGCTAGGACCAGGAGGCCCTCAGTGATGGGTTACACAAAAAGCTGCCAAATGCAACAGCAGAGCTGACCTGAAGGAGGCTGGTCAGCGTCCCTTTCCTTGTTCACCTGTGAACCCTAGGAGTCTGTTCTGTTGCCAGCGCATGGAGGCACTCAACAGGTGTTGGTTTCAGGAGGTAGGCCAGGTAAATAGGCCTGAGATTAAGCTGAGTCTCCACTCTCTCCTCTGACAGACAGACAGCATGACAGTACCTGCCTTGTAGGTGGTGAGCGTTAAATAAGGTCTCTGATGTGAAATAGACACTATTGGTGGCCCTGCCCTGTCCCCTCAGCATTCATGTTCCTGAAGGCTGCTGGCTTCTTCCTGCAGGCACCTGCAAGTCTCGGCTCAAGGGTTAGGAGACCAGAGAAGACACCAGGAAGCCACAGAGTTAGCACTCCATTAACCCAAGACAGGAGTCAGAGCACAGAGATCCGGCTTATGGCTTCTGAGGCAGCATTAATTGGATGTGCCCCTGAGAATCAACTCCCAACTAAACACTTGTACTCAAATCCCTGTCCCAGGGTCTGTTTCTGGGAAACCCATCCAGGAGAGCTTGGAAGGTGCTTGACGGGAAGAAGACCCCGGGCAAAGGGCAGCGGGTGCACTAGTCTGAAGGCTTCGTGAAAGCAGAGATGTCCCCTTGGACACAGTGGGCTCCTGAGGTGTAGGAGTGTCCTGGCACAGAGAAGGCACCCAGAAGGCATTCCTGCTCAGAATGGCAGGAAGAGGAGACTCGGGCAGGAAAAGAGGTGTGCCCAGTGAAGCAGCATGCTCCTGTCGCTCCCTTGTCCTTTCCAGCCCTTTCTTTGTCCCTGTTCTCTTCTCCAAGGCCTACATATTTCTCTCCTGGTCCTCCTTATTTTCTCTTTTCTCCCCCTCTTTCCTCTTCTATGCTCACAATGTCCCTCTGCTGTCCCTAAAGTTCTGCTCTGGAAATGAACCTTTCTGCAGCATTGTGACATCACTGTGTGTCAGCCAGTGCCCGCCCACCTGGGTTGGGCCCTCAGCCTCCTGGAACCACTGGCCCTCTAGTGATAGGGCCACCTTTTCCTCTAGGGCCCCTTCATCTTCAGGGGCAACTTTCAGAGCATGGATCCCTCCTGATTCTGCTGTGGCCCAATGTTCCTCACAGTCAAGCTGCTTTTGGGCCGTAGATGCAACCTCAGGGTGTCGGGCCATGAGAGTGTGGCCACACTGAAGAAACTGGTGTCCCAGCGGCTGCAGATACCTGCAGAGCAGCAGCACCTGCTGTTCCGCGGCAAGCTGTTGGCTGATGACAAGCGTCTCTCCGACTACTGCATTGGGCCCAATGCCTCCATCAATGTTATCATGCGGCCCCTGGAGAAGGCGGCACCAGAAGAAGCCCCCCAAACCCAGCCCCTGTGGCACCAGCTGGGCCAGGTCCTAGCCAAACACTTTGGGCCCCAGGATGCCAAGGCTGTGCTGCAGCTGTTAAGACGGGAGCACGAGGAGCACGTGCAGAGGGTGAGCTTGGATGGCCTGGAGCGGCTGGCCTGCCGCCTCCTGGCACAGCAGCCATGTGTAGAGCCGACCAAGAAGAAGGAGCCACAGGCTGTGGCCTCAGAGCTTCAGCAACATGAAGGAGGTGGAGAAGGTGGAGGAGGAGGAGCAGTCGATCAGTACTTACGGACTCCATAAAATTCTGGCCTCACCCTCCGTGTTTCCTGGTGATTTTCCACTCCTTCCTCCGGCTGCAGGTGCAGCCATTCTTTATTTTTGAACTTTTAAAGTGGCGGGAGGGTATTTGGAGCTTCCTGTTTCCTCTTGGGCTTGTGGTCCTGCTTCTGAAATGCAGAATGATTCCATTCCTATTTCTATTCCCTAGAAGGGTTCTCATGGCCCCAGAGTAGCTATAAAGGGACCAAGTCTGCCTCCCCCTACTAGGCTGAACAGCTCTGCCCAAGCATGGCTCAGAGTCCCCATGGCTCTAGACAGAGCCTCTTTCTTCTTCAGAACAGAAAGACACTGTGCGTCCATTTTCCCTTAACCTCAGACCATGGTGCCTACCCTCAGGCTCCCAATAGCCAAGAGAAGGGTCCAGTCAGGTGACTGCCTTTGCTGTCTGGGTGAGGCTGTCCTTGCTATCCACCTGCTTGTGCTTCCACAGCTTTGGGGACAGGGGCTGCAGAGGTGGGAGTATAGTCGAGCTGTAGACCTGAGATTCCACAGACACAGATGTAGCCCCAGAATGGCAGGAAGAGGAGACTCAGGCAGGAAAAGAGGTCTGTAAGTAGCACACTTGTGTGGCCAGCAAAAACCAAGCCACTGTCCACTAACCCATTCAGATCAGTCAGGAGGGAGCAATGAGCTCCAATAACCTGCCCATCACTGCCCAATGCTTCCTGGGAGAGTTAAAAACAAAACAAAAAAAGGTACAGCTAAGACCCCGGGAGTCTAGATGAGAGACGGTTGTGCATGTGAGAAGTGAAGTCCCAACATGACACTAGGACATAGTTGTGACTAAATCCTCTGGTGCTTTCAGGGTCCTGGGATGGTCCCCAGGATATGGAAGAGCCAAGCCCTTCTCCTGTTCTGGGTGTGAGAGGGTGTCCTTCGCCTAAGGCCAAGAGATTCCCACTCTGTATGGGTGGGAAGAGGGAAGGGGAGCTTTCTGAGTACCGTGGTCCCTCCCCCTCCCCCGGCTTCACTCCTGAGTCCCTGAAGTTTTGTCCTGGAGGATGGAGATGGAGGGCAGGGATGAAGGAGATGAGAACAAAGGATCAAGCAGCGCCTGCTTCTCTGGGGAGCATCTGTCCTTGGCCTCACTCCACCATAGACTTGCTGCTGGACCATGGCTGACTTACTTCCCCTGTCACATGTTTAGGTTTCCCACCTTGTTTCATGGGCTCATTATCCTAGTATCTGCTTGCCCTTAGGTGTTTGTGAGGGTTAGAGGTGAGAGCTACCCAATGGGGAGTGACTTCTTCTAGGGCCTCAGTGGCAGGGCCTAGAAACATTGCCTGTGTGAGACTGCTTGGTAACACCTATCCCCCGACCTCTGCCAGAAGAAGACACCTTTACTCATTTGGCCCATCTCCCTTACCAATGCCCACTCCCACTCCACCAGCCAGAGGAGAAAAGTTGAACTCTGAGGACCAGAATGTCCTTTCCCTGGCCACTGAGTGCTCAGCCCCTGCAGGTAGCTCCTGTCTAGGTCCCGGTCCTGCTCCTGGGCCCTTCATCATCAGCTGGGAGGCCTCTTGACAGTTCTGTGAGTATGTTTATATTGGGGCTGTGCCGTTTGCCAAGGGGGACAAGCCTATTATCTTTACATTAGAGAAACTAATAGCCCATTTCCCAGGAAATCTGTGAGCGATAAAAATAAGTGGGCCGTTTTATTCCTTTTGCCAAGAGAAGCTAGCATGAAGGACAGCGGAGACTTTGTTTTCTCTCTGGTTAGTGGGAGCGTCAGGGCTGGCTGCTGGCAGGCCAGGGCAGGCAGACACCCCACTGCTCCTGTCCCTGGGCAGTGCAGAGAACATCTCCAGTTCTGAACAGGCCACATGTGCCTCCACAACTCCTGTTCCCCTTGCTAAGAGCCCTCCTGTCCCCTGATCCCCTCAAAAAGCTGAGCCCAGATGTCACATGGAGCCTACAGCACACCCTTGAGTCAGTTTGCCACCCTTCCCAGGACTAGTTTCACCCAGTGCAGCATTTCCCATTGCGAGGTGACAGGCCTATCCTCTAGTGGATAATTTATAGTTATCAGTCGGGGGTATATTGAGAAGCTAGAGCAAGAGTAACCTTGAAACTCCAGCGCGGTGGAAAACCCTGCCTCTTGGGCCACCTGCCACAAGGACCCTTCACTGTGCCCGGTTTCAGCTTACTTCAAACTTAAACCTGTGCCAGCTGAAGGAGCTTCTCCTCCCTTCTCTGTTTCACCATATGGGGGAAATGGGAATGGGGGAGACACTGCAGCCCTGGGCAGATAGCTCTTCTCTAATTCTGCACGGCATCTTCCCCCCACCATGGAAGGACACAAGTGTCCCTACTGTCAGATCAGTCGGGGCAGGCAATGGCCAAAGGTGGCAGATTTAAAAGGGCCGCTGAACAGGCTTTATTGAGATATCACTCCCCTGGCGGAACTTGATCAGACCCACAGAGGGGACCGGAGAAGGGTCTGAGGAGAAACCACGTGGAAGCTCTACCGGACTGGACTTTTATGGGGCTTACAGCAGGAAGGGAAGGGCTTGGGACAGGAAAAGGTGTTTCTAGGGTCCCTTGCCCCCTTGAAGTTGGTCAGGGGAGTTGGCTGAACTCCAGGATTGGCCAGGGGGGTCCTGTTGATTGACAGGCATTAGTCAGGAGATCTAGCTGATTGACAGGCGTTTCCGCCAGCATCTGATTGATGTTCTTTTCGGTGCGGGATGCTTTGTTCTAAGTTGCCACTAGTCGCCACCAAGTCGCCGCCACTGACCTAACATCTACCGGTAACAACTTTGTTCATATAGGAGGTATCTCAGGACTGCCAGCTTTGTGTTCCTGAGCAGAGATACCCAACACCTCAGCCTGGCTCCTTCCTGCAGGCCAACGTCCCACACCCTCTGGTACCTGGCAAAAGAGTCTTTCTGATAGAAACAGGAGCAGCATCTTGGTTCATGTCCTACTTCATTATACCTTTATTCTTCAATCAATAAACATTTAAGGACCTCTGTCTCAGTCTGTTTGAACTGCTATAACAAAACACCTTAGGCTGGGTAATTCACAAACAACAGAAATTCATTGTTTACAGTCTCGGAGGGCCAGAAAGGTCAGGTGTCAGCAGAGTCAGTGTCTGGTGAGGACCTGTTCCTCATTGACGGCACCTTCTATGTGCCCTCACATAGCAGAAAGCAAAGAGACTCCAGTTCGTTGAGAAAGGCACTAATCCCAATCACGAGAGCAAAGGCCCATTCTTATTCTTAACACTGTCACATTAAGCATAAAGTTACCTGTGTAAATTGTGGAGGAAACACCAACACTAGGCCAGCCTTCTTCCTGGTGCCAGGCTTTGTGCCTGGGACTTGGGCTGGTAGATGAGGAGTCCTGGCTCCTGACTGACAGTAGTGCGCCCCCTGCTGTCCCTAGCAGCAGGGTGCAGCCAAGGAGCATGAGGAAGCACCTGGCATCCTGCCTTGGCCTCTGATTGACACGGCTTGGGGGAGGTCTGTTGCTTTCCCCCCTAGTTCTGAATGATGGGGCAGGGAAGAGTCTGTTGGGATGAAAAATCTTGCAGATGCCAAAGAAGCTTCCAACACTCTAGGACCCTGGGTGCCTGGTTTTAGAAGCAAGCCCCAGTCCTCTGTCCTTTGACTCTTGCCTGTTCCCTTCCCGCACTTTATTTGCTCAGGATTGAGTGAGATTTTAGTCATCATAGAAAGATTCCATCTGTTTTAAATTGGGAAAGAGGAGAATAAATGGAAGGAAGTGGAAAGCAAGGCTATGCTCCCCACCAAAATTGACAGACTCCGGTTGAGATGCCTGTAGGAAGACTTGGCAACACTGTGTTGAGATGTGCGCCAGATGGGATGGGCAGGGCTCAGGGCATCTCCCATCTGTGCTGGGAGACGTTCCATTAGGGGGACAGGGGCTAGGGGTAGAGTGTCAGCTTCTATTTCCACGACTGGGACTTAAGTTTGCTATCGCTAACAAAAAAATTAAAAAAAAATAGTGTGAGAAAGGCCATAATAAATGTAGGAAGCTCTCCTGAATATAGTTTTAAAACTGTTGACTTCCTCATTCTTTGGGGTAGCCCTCTTAGTGGATGGATCACTACACATGGAAGCCAAGAACCCAGTCTAAGTCCTCACATCAAAAGCACGTAAGAACAACAAAAATTTGACATAATTGATACCTACTGTAGTTGGAGGCCATGAGGAGGCCCCCTGAGCGCCACCTCTTGCTATACAAGCTTTTGTGTAAGTGTCCCCTTTGAATGTAGGGGGGGCTGTGATTTGCATTTAATTAATAGCATCTCAGTGTGAAATGGAATAATCAAGTCAACCCCTGAAAAGGGACAATCTGATAACACAGAAACCTCCAAGCTGGGTATACGCCTGGGACCCCATTTTAGCTCCACCATTGGTCTTGAGCCTTGGGTGAGTCACTTCATATCTCTGGACCAGACTCTCTCACTTGCAAAATGGAAGAAGGGGCTAGACTCTGGTGCTGAGGTTCTGTGTTGGTGTGAAGTCACAGATAGGAGCTGCTGGTGCCCCAGGCTGGCAGAAGTTGGCCCTCCTCTTACTGTGAGGCTTTGAGCAAGAGGTCATAAATGGACAATGGTGAGATGGTCAGGATAGATTGCTACCAAATAGAACGGACATTATAAATACACTTTAAAGTAAGAGGAATGTTAAAATCATACCATTGATGTTCTTCAAGGACACACACCTAGGCAAATATCAAGAAGTATTTGACAGGAAGGGAAATGCAAGCAAGGAAAGGTTCACAGAGGCTTCAATTGGATTATGAAATTTATTATATTAAGTGGAGGGTATGTAGGTATTAGTTTTCTATTGCTATATAATAAGGAACTACAAATTTAGCAACTTTCATATTATCTCACAATTCAGTGATATGGTTCACCTGATGCTTATGGCTCTCCGGAGGCTGCAGGGAAGATGGCGACTGGGCTGTGTTCTCATCTGGAGTCTCAACAGGGGAAGAGTCTGCTTCCAAACTCACTCAGATTGTTGGTACAGTCCATGGGGCTGTAGGACCCAGGGTCTTGGTTGCTGGTTGGGGCTAGTAAAGGCCACTCATGGTTCCTTATCACATGAGCTTTTCCAAATGACTTTGCTTTACCAAGCCTGGAAGGAGAATCTCTAGAGTGAGTTAGATGGCAAGATCAAGTCTTATTCAATGGAGTGTAATCTTGGGGTGACTGTCCATCACCTTTGCCAGAGTCTATCCGGAGCAAGTCACAGGTGTAGTCCACTTTCAAAGGGAGAGGACTGTTCAAAGGCATGGACACTTTGTAGAAGTGGAGCTCACGGTGGCCTCCTCACAGCCTTCCCACTACAATAGGTGTGGCTTGGATCATTATGTATCTTCGTATGTACAAAATCATTGATAATAGATCAATTAAAGTGTTTTGTTCCCATACATATGGAGCTGTGGGAGTGCAGAGGAAGAATGTCTCAAGAGGGAGGTTGCATTTGAACTGGTGAAAGGTGGGCAGGAGGGGGGCAGTCAGGGGTACAACTGGGGGAATTTTCATGACACCCAAGGGTCCACATATCACATCTGGAGAATTACCACTTGGTTCAGCCTACCCAGCATCTGACCTTGCTGGGTGCTTTGTGACTCCCATGATATATGGGCACACAGACACACCCAAGATGCATAACCACAAACAGATAGCTATGCCCCCAACTCCTCACACCCTTATGATGTTGTCTACCATGACAAAGCTGGGCATGCAGAAGTGAGTTGCAGGCTCTGTGCCACTTTCAGCATCAGAAGTGCAGACCTTTCCTTTTTGGATTTAGGCTGCTTGAGTTGAGCTGGCCCAGCCCAGCCCAGGCTGCCAGACCAGAAGACCCTACACTGCAAACTCAAGGACAGAAAGGGAAGACTTTGCAGAGCCAAACTTAGGAACTGCTAGTGCTGCAGGAAGAGGCTGCCTGGATCAAATTTACTATCTCCAAGTGATTCATCATATAATCGGAACAGGAGTGTACACAAGAGCACATAGGGAGGTCCCCATGCAAAGGGACACATGAAGTGCCTGCTAACATTTGTGTGTTGGGTGCAGCTTGGGCTTTGCAAAGGTGCCTGCAGTGCACAAGGGCCCACTGCTTTGTGTGCATGCCCCAAGGTGGCATATTTGCATTCTTGACTCTTCCCCGGCCTGGCAAACTCTCCCTGTGTGCTGGACTGGGATTGGATGGCTGCCATCTTGTGGCAGGGCAGTGGGCAGAGGGCAGGCTGCCCTGGGTCCTGCTGCTCAGCCAGCTGTCACTCATGGAGGTGTCTGAGATGTGAACAGCTGCCAAGTCCAGGTCCCCGTGCCCTCTGGAGCAGATGGTGCTCCCTCCTGGCTGCTTCACCCTACTGCTCCCTTCTTGGGTCACCTTCCTCCCTCCCCATGTCCTTTCTGCTTTTCTTCTTGTACCTCTTCACCACATGCATGTCTTCCTATTTTCTCTGACCACATTTGGGGCTGATTTGGCTACATTGTCTGGACATCTGGGTGCTTCCTTTTAGCTCTCTTTCTCTCTCTGTTCCTTATGTCTCTTCCCGCCTACCCCGTGCCCACTTTCTCTTTTCTCCCATCCCGTTTGGTACTTGCCCTTCTATTAAACATGGCCACCACCAGGAGCTTGTCCCCTTCTTGTGTTCTCTTTCTCATTTATTGTCCCAGGCTCACCCCCATGGCCAGGCATGGACAGGGAGCTGCCGTCCTCTACTTTTGAATGTGTCCATGATCCTCCACGTGCACGTCACTAATTCACAGACACATGACCAGCCTCATACTGGAGTACAAGGAGGATGGTCTCCTTGCAGACGTGCGACTGTTTGCTGATATATACCCTAAAACAGACCTGGCACACACCTAGAGAAAAGGTACAGACATCTGTACACACAGGGTCCCCATGGAGAGCCTTTCTTGTAGGTGGGCATACTGGCAGGGAGGTGAGATGGCCCAGGCAGGCACATGTGCGGTGACAGCACACCTGCATTGAGGGAGCCTGAGCGGCTTCCTCTCAAAGCCACACCGGCAGCAGTTGGGGTGTTGGGTCCCTGCTCTTCCTAGCTGGCACTGGGCACCCTGGTTCTCTTGGCTCAGCTGCTGGATCCTCCCTAGGGGCTGCTAGGCTCCACTGGGCTCTGGGTTTATAAATCCTCCTCTTGAAAGGACTGTAACCTGAGGAGCAGGCAGGAAGCTCCAGCCCCCAGGACGGCTCCTACCTGCCCCTCCGCTGCTCCCTCTGCTCCCTGCTCCCTCCGACAGCATTTCCCATCACAGTGATTTAAGGTCTCCCTGGCAGCCTTTGGCGGCTCCCACTGCCCTCATAGAAGGGTGATAAATCTGAGGTAACTACTGTGAGCCGCCTGGCTGTAAACCCGTCACAGCCCACAGCAGCAGGGCCAGGTCTTCCCGCCAAGATAGGCAGGGTCTGCCTTGTCAGCCAGCCGCCCTTGGAGAGGTCCCAGGTTGCCAGGGCCAGGAACATGATTTACAAGTCTCAGACCCCAGGATCAAAGCCTCCATCCCTCAGAGAGGGCAAGGTGGAGTCCCTTGGAGCCCCCCTGCTGTCCCTCCTCTAATCCAGACAACCTCAGGCCACGGCTAGTACTTAAACTTGACTGGTAATGTCCTGGAGAAGGCCTCAGTATTCCCAGGGCTCCCCTGAACCCCCTTCTACTTTATTTCCCTGACCTACTCCAAGTACACTACACACACACACACACACACACACACACACCCCGGACAAGGACTCCCATGGGGCTTTGGTGACAGAGCTGCTGCTTCTCCTGATGCACGGTTGCCCCTCCTCTTGCAGTGTAGCCTGGCTGAAAGGAGGGGGCATTTGAGGAGGAGGCAGGCTCATCTTAAGCCAAATAGGGAGTCTTTCTCCCCATTCCCTCTGTGCAGCCTGGGGCTGTCTTAGCCCCACCCACCTCAACCCATTTGCAGCCCAGGAAGAGAGGCGTTGAGGTGTAAAGAGGGTTAGGTCCAGTGTGTCTTAAGATGCTCCCTGACTGCGACTTGTCACCTGGTCTCTTTGGCCTTTCGAGGGGCAGGATAATAATGCCTACCTGTGGGGCAGTGAAGAGCACCTGGTCAGATCAGATGTGTCACAGTGTTTTATTAACTCTAAGGAACACCTCAGAATTGAGATGTATTTATTCTTGCACCTCCTGCCCCCATGGATCTCAACTGCGGTTGAGAGAATCCACTCTGGCCAGTGTACACATAAAGGAATTCACTGTGGGGAGGCAGTTGTGTTGCAGGATCACCAGGAGGGCCAAGGTGTTAGGAGTGGTGAACAAAGTCCTGGCCCTTGGGATGTGACACCAAGGAACCAGGCTTAGGCACTGAAGCACTGTAGCCAAAAGGAACATCTAGACACGTCACTACCACCCTGTCTGCCACATGGCCCTGGGAGTTCCAGGAATGACTGCCCAAAGCCTCCATCACAGTTGCCCTAGCACCATTCCAACTGCCTCTTATCTGGCTCACTTCCACCTACAAGTTACATGCGGTTCAGTTTGGGTTGTGCGCTTGGGAGAAGATAGGCTGCAATGAAATGTTAGCTGAAAAGGAGTCTTGGAAAGGTAGACTTTAACTTTTTGCCAAGCTAGGGAAATGGTGTAGGAATTTCAATGGAGCAAATTGGTCTTGTTTCTTCAACTAAGAGAGAGAGAAAAATGTATAGATTAAAAGAATTTGTTGGGTGCTGATGTGCATGCCTATAATCCCAGCAGCTTGGGAGGCTGAGGCAGGAGGATTGAAAGTTCAAAGCCAGCCTCAGCAATTTAGCAAGGCTCTAAGCAACTTAGCAAGACATTGTCTCAAAATAAAAAATAAAAAGGGCTGGGGATGTGGCTCAGTGGTTAAAGCACCTCTGGGTTAAGCCCATGATATCCCACACTCCCCCACAAAAAAATTTAAGACATATCAACTAGTTTCAATGTATGGAGTTATTTTTTTATTTTTATTTTTTGGGGGGAGTACCAGGGATTGAGCCCCTGGGCGCTTAACCACTGAGCCACATCTCCAGCCCTTTTTCAATTTTTTATTTGGATGCAGGATCTCACTAAGTTGCTTAGGACCACGCTAAGTTGCTGAGGCTGGCTTTGAACTTGTGATCCTCCTGCCTCAGCCTCCTGAGCCACTGGGATTGCAGGCATGTGCCATCATGTCCGGCCCTGCATGCTGATTTGAATAAACGGATTAAAACAAACAAACAAAAGCAAGACAACTGGGGAAATTAAAAAAAATTGATTAGAGTTGGTGGTACTGAGGAATTAATATTAATTCAAAATATGAGACACCGGTACTGTAGTTATGCTTCAAAAAGTTGTCTTTTAGAAATGCAGAGTGAAGTGTTTTGGATAAAAGATACATTCAATTTGCATCAGAATAACCCAGGGAAGTGGGACAGAGGAAGTTTCTATCTACGCATAGTGTGCTAACTGTAGGAACTGGGTGATAATAGGTACATGGCAGTTGATCATACTCTGCTATTTTTGTGTTTGTTTGAAATGTTTCATAATAAAAGTTTCTAAAAAAGGTTTCCTTCAGCTGCCACTTGTCTGCAGGCGCCTTCCTCCAGGGGCCCTGGCAGGCGGCCTCAGGTGCCTCCCTAGCTGCCTCCCAGCGCCTCTGACGCGCCAGCTCTCTGTGGCCGCGAAATGCAACTCGTTCAGAAAACTAGTCCCAGATTCTCATTTCCTTGGGGGTTTCTTGCTGGAATCTCTTCTGATATAAATTACTCTTCTAAGTTGGGGACAATGGATTCCATTCTGGCTGATTTACACAGAAAGGAATTTATTAGAGGTATTAGGCCGTTTATAAAACCTTGGAAAGGGCCAGGACGGTATATGTTCTGGAATGGCAGAGAGTGGAAAACTGTGCCTGAGCATCCTGTGCGCTGGGTCTGGTGGAAGCACTGCCCTGCTGACCTGTCCCCAGAGGCGACCCACGAGAAACCTCCAGAGTTGGCCCAGGAGACCTAATTCCCCTTGATCCATGCTGCCTCCCATTTCTTTCTGCCTCCACACTTCCAGTCCCCCTCCCGCTCCTAAGGCTCATATGGGAATTCTCCTTGGTGGAGCTGAATCTCTTGTGGACCCCAGCTGCAAAGCAGTCTGGGAAGTGTGGTTGTAGGCTTTCCAGGCTTTTTAGCACAGGAAAGCAAAGCAACCCCCGTCCCCCCTCCCCCAGCGGGGACCTACCCTTGGCCGTGGGCAGTCTTACACTGTTGCTTGCAGGGCTGAGGTTATTAAATCCAGGCATCGTGAAGCAGGCGTTCTGTTCCATGCCCTTGAAGTGGGACACTGGCATGGAATTAAGAATTTGCAAAGAGCTCTTATAAATCTTTTCTCCTTAGCCCTCTTAATAAACTTAAAAGGTTGAGATTATTGTCCCCATTTTATGTTTAAGGAGATTGCAACTCAAAATTTTGCGTTCCCAAGGTCACAGAGTAGGGAGCTAGGGGACATAGCTTAGAGTGCTTGCCTGGTAAGCACAAGACCCTGGGTTCAATCCCCAGGCCTGCAAATGAGTAAACAAATAAAAAATAATAAAACCAATGTCATAGAGTGGGTACATAGCAGAAGCAAAATCCAAATTCTTTTGCTCCCCTTCCCTACTCCCCACACGTGGGAGTGGGATAATTTTTAGTGCAATCTTAGTTTGTGACTTGATCTCGCTTTTATAGCTGATCATCTTTTCTTCATCTCAAGGTAGCAGCTAGGCCTTTGTGCACTCTGGCCCTATTCCAGATTTTGATGAGAGATGTCACAGAGCAATGGTTAGAGAATAGGTCCTGGAGTCAGGATGCTGGCACTACTTGTGAGCTGCCCTAACCTTGGACATATTACTTCAACCAGGTAAAAGTGGCCAATAATTCTGGTGACTGCCTTAGTGACTTATGGACAAGATTAAATGAATTAACACAGGTGAATTGCCTAGAGTAAGTGTTCTGTGAGTTTTGTCATTGTTACTATGGTTTGGGGTAGCAGAGCCAAAAGCAGCAATTTCCGGGTAACCAGAAGATCACTCTCGCATTGTGCTGGCTTTTAAAGTTTGCCAAATTCCAGGTTCATTGAGGGGCTTATGCTGAATTGTCTTGTAGAAAGAGTTGGTGGGAGGAAGGTTTGGAGGAAAGCAGACTGGAAAGGGTAAGTGTAGGGAGAGGTTATATAGTAGTTGGGCCTGGAACCAGACTTCCCTGTAGTCTCCCTGTGAGGTGGCAGGTCTCTAGGGTAATGGCGGCAGACTACCCTGACAAGCTGACTGATATCAGAGATCCTTGTCCCAAATGTGCCCAGTAATAGGAGACCCAACACCCTTCAGGGACCATGAGAATTGGTGACAGAGCATGTCGTGTGGACAGAATGCACAGAGACCAGCAGGCCCTTTCCTGAATGCTCTGCAAGGGGAAGACCCAGAACTGCTCTCCTTGGATGGGTGGACGAGGAAGTTCCAATTCAGCAAACTGAATTCCTCTGTACCAGTAGGATGGAGGCTTGGAGAAGGAATTGTGGTGTTTATAGGGCATGTCAGAGAGATGTGAAAGCTGAATGGACTACTGAGAGGTGGGGCCTTGCTGGAGGAAGGGGTCACTGGGGACTGGCCCTGGAAGGATTTATCTTCTCTTCAGACCCCCATTCTCTCTCTCTCCTTCCTGGCCTCCAAGAACTGAGTAGCTTTCCTCTGCCACACCCTCCGCCATGATGTCCTGCCTCACCTCAGGCACAGAGCAATGGAATTGGCCAACCATGGACTGGATCTCTGAAACCATGAGCCAAAATAATTATTTTTTTCCTGTAAGTTGTCCTTGTCAGGTATTTTTGGTCACGGTGACAAAAAACTGATCAACAGTAAGTCACCAGAAAAATGGATCAAATTCCCTTCAACGATCGGTTATGAGGATTGGGCAAGATGGTGGAATTCAAGTGATATCTGAGCTGTGACGATCCATCAGTATGCAGTGTGACAACTATGTCTTTATGAAGATTAAAGCCAGTGGGGTATATGATGGCTTTGGGATGGGTCACCTTGGCTGGAATAAATAATGTTCCCCAGAATTCTCTTTCCAGCATGCCCTATCAGATAGGGTGGGTCACAAGTGACAGCCTCTCATCAGAGTTGGAGGACAGAGGCAGTGGGGCCATTTTGTCATACACACTCCCCTTCTCCAATCATTCACACACCAAGGTAGTGCTGCTGGGAAGGCATTTTATACAAGAAATTAAAGTCCCTGAGCAGTTGATTTTAAATTAGGGATGATTATCCTGGGTGGGACTCACTCAATTAGTTGGAAGCTCTTTAAGAGAAGGTTTAGGCCTCCCCTGAGAGGGACTTGTGCCAGTGGGTCTCAGCTGCTGTGACCTTCCCTTCCTGCCTGCCTGCCCAGCCAGCCCAGCCAGCCCCCCTTCACTAGCAGAAGCCAATTCCCCAGAATACATCCATGCACATCTCCTCCTGGTTCGGTCACTCCGACTTGTACTGGATGCAGTGGGAAGCCCTGGGGGGCAGCAGCCTGGTGTGCTGGGTAGAGGAGCCCAGCTGAAGCCCCTGCCATGAGACAGAGGGGCCCCCAGGCTGTAGTGGGTGCCCCCTCCTCTGCATGCCCGATGCGGTTGTGGACTCCTGTCATCCGCTGGCTCCGTGTAAACACGGGGTCACGGTACTATGTTTAAACAGTGGGTGAGACAGGCTGTTACCCCCACTTTTCAGATGAGGAATCCATACCTGGAGAATGGACAGACTGGTCCAAGATCACTCAGCTAATAGGTGGCATAATTGAGACCCACTGAGCCAAGGGACCCTTGTGGCCCCTACTGGGCTGCCTCTCTTGTCTGCTTCCTTTGTAATGGTTCTGAACCTGTGTGTCAAGGGCAGCTCCTGGAGCCTGCTCAGCTGAGCCAGCGTTGACCTTGGACTCTCCCAGGGGACCAACCTGGTTGCCCTGAGCAACATACAGGCTCACAACCTTCAGCCGAAGCCTCTGCAGAGGTAGGTGCTCTGGGCCTGCAGGAAGCGTGGGGGCTCTCAAAGCACCAGTAGGAACCCAGCAGCAGTCCCCTAGAGTCCCCTGGGCCTTATTAGAGGCACAGGTAACAGCATTGGAAAGTGCTAGCCAGAGGGAGGCGTTGAAGGAGGAGGTGTGCGGGGCATGAGGGACCATCGTCCACCTTTCCCTGCACACTGCTGCCCGTGGCTATGGCCTCCCACTCACCCAGGAGGTCCTCCACAGGTGTGGGGGAAACTGAGTTGGCACTCTGCATCAGCTGGGTGACAGTTCTCTAAAGATGTGCCATAGCACCTTGGGAAATGCACAACTAACAAGAGAATATTCCCTGATCTGGGCTGTAAATTGCACAGGTGTTTGGGAGTAAAATTTGTAAAAATTCAGTTTATCTATTTGGGCTGTATACATAAATCAAAGACTGCTCTTGGCTTCTCTCTCTGTCCTGTGATAGGACGAAATCAGCTTCTGTTTAAGGACCTACCATGAGCCCTGCACCCCTGACCCAGGCAAGGACCTGAGCAGCTGAGGGGTTCACAGAAGGCAACAGAGAAGAGCAGGCTATAGGCATCTGCTCTGGCCACGTGGACCATTGTAGAAATGGTGGCTGTGTGTCTTTATATGTTTCCATAGAGCAAATAAATATTTTTGTTTTATTTCCCACTCTTATTCCCTTTTCATCTAACATAAGGTGTCTGAATAATAGTTAACTAGGTTATTAATGGGGTGCAGTGTAAATCAACCAGGAGAAGAGGGAACATCAAACAGATTAAAATTCAGACCAGGTGTGATGATGCACACCTGTAATCCCAGCTACTCAAGAGTCTGAGGCAGGAGGATTGCCAGTTTGAGGCCAATCAGGGCAACCTAGCAAGACCCTGCCTCAAAATAAAAAATAAAGGGCTGGGGGTGTAGCTCACAGGTAGAATGACCCTGGGTTCAATCCCTAGTACACCCCCCCAATTTTTTTCACTTCCATTGAGCAAGTGGGGGAGAGAAATAAATAAACAAAATGCATAGGTGTTAGTGATAAATGTTCAAGAAAAATAGAGCACAGAAAAGGGACAAGGAGCATGCGTGTGTATGTATTGTGTATATGTGTGTATGCATGTCCTTATATGTACATGTGTGTGAGTGTGTGATTTCAAATAAGATAGAGAAGGCTTCTCTGGGGGGTGACACTTGAGGAAGGGGACGGAGCAGGTGCAAAGGTCCTGAGTCAGGGTGTTAGAGGTCGTCTGCTGGGACTGGAACATCAGAGCACAGCATAAAATTGGTTGAGAGATCAAGGGGATCAGATCACACAGCAGCTTTGTGGATCATGCTGAAGACCTCAGTTTTTACCCTAAAAGAGATGAGGAGGCAGGTCAAGATGTTGAACTGAGAAGTGACATGCTCCAACTAAGGTTTTCATTCAAATGTCTCAGTTGCCCTGAGGTGTGACCCTGGTCTTGACCATCTGGACACTGACATGGTACTGACTACCCCATTTCCCACCCATACCTACCCTAGGAGTATCTGAGCCCTGAGGTTCAGGGCTCTGTGGATAGATGGTCTGAGGAGGAGAGACTGATGAGGTTTCTGCCTCCCAATGCAAGGCTCCGCCCTTGGTTGCCTTTTTAGGGCTTTTGAAAGGCTGATGAGCAAGTGCAAGTGAACTTGGTTTGATTAGATTCCATGACACGAGCCCACCTTCTGGGCTGGGCTGAGCTGAGCTCCATGGTTGCAGAGGACCCAGGTGCCTCTGCACTGGAGGAACCCTGCAGGATGCCTTGTGAGGAGGGCGTCATGTCAGAGGAGGGTTGTCATGGTGCTGGGGAGGGGCCGGTGGGGGGATTTAGTGGACAACAGTGGAGCTGGGAAGGACAGAGGGAGGGGCACACAGTAGCAAGACAGAGCTGTGAAGGCTGGAAGGCTGTGAAGGCTAGGAGGCTGCATCTCAGGCTCAGGCTCCAGGGCCACTGAATGTTCTTATTTTCCAAAATAGCTCAAAGTCTCTTTGTTGCCTCAGGGTTGTGAAAACAACCTCTGCCACTCTGGGGAATGTCCCCCCCCCCTTTCCCTGGGCCTTCTTAATTCTTGGGAGCTTATGGAGCACCAAGATGGCAGGGTGGCATTTGCCTCTGACCATCTGTCCCTGAGACCCAGGCTGGTTGTCCCAGAAAACACCTCTCCCATGGTAGCCCTGGTGACCTGGGGCTCTTTGGTTCCTTTTACCTCTATCTGAGGGGGATGCTTGAGCCTCCAGGAGGGGGCAGGAAGTGTGGTCTCTAACAGCAGCATGCTGCAGGGGATGGGTTGGGGGGCTGGCGCCCTGCTTGTGGGGCAGTTCTAGCTCATGCAATGGCTCTGGGCCTCAGGTTTCTCTGGATGAAAGGTGTGATTAGTACTTGTGAAGGTGAGTGGGTGGAGAACCTGAGATGGGAAAGGAGGGTCTTGGGACATGGAGGGGAGTGGAGCTTGTGTGGGCTGGGGTCTTGATCCTCACCCCAGGGCTCTCTGGGCCTCCCTGAAGCAATTTGGAGAATCATGTCCTCACCACACCAGCTTAGCCAACAAGTCCTGGATGGGGCTTCGGCTGGGAAGAGGGACTCTGGACCAGCTGTGAAAAAACCCCCCACTCCGGTCCCCCAACATCCCCCTGGTTCTCAGGGCACTGCTACTCCTAGGAGTGCGTGTATGTGGGGGATGGGAGAGGTGGTTTGCAGGTGTTGGGGCCCAGGGAGCCTCCTGAACGGGGCACTGGGGACCCAAGATCTCTCAGCAGGAACTCTGCAGGCTCACAGAGGCTGCCCCTGCTGTTCGGAGACTCCAAAGGGCTGGGATTTATGTCCCTTCTTCGCTCCCACGTCTCTGTCTGGGGAGGGCGGATTCATTTTTCATGGGCTCCGCGTGACTTTCCAGACTGTATTTTCAGCCTCGGTTTGACGTCAGGCTCGGTTCCCAGGGATGGGCTTTGTACATTTCCAGGCCTGCGGAGCCAGAGACTCGCATCCCCTTGGGTCTCTCCTGCTGTCCCCACCGCCAGCTCTGCAGGGGTGGGGAGGGGTGGGCTAGCAGGAGAGGAGTCGGGGTGAGCTAGTCCGGTGGAGCACCGATGTCCTGTGTGGCACACACGTGTGCGGGGTGGGAGGGGTGATCCGGGCCCCAGAATGGGGGGTGGAAGGCAGGAGGCGGAGGAGGCAGCCAGACTGTCAGAGATGTGAGGTGGCACGTTTGTCTCGCAGCTGCTTCTCTGCAGACACTCCCGGGGACAGGCTCTGTCCCAAGATCTGAAAAGGATGGGGGAGGGGAGAGGCGAGAAGATGAAAGAGGATGGGCCGGGCAAGGGGGTGGTGGCAGAGGTGGTGGCAGAGAATGGAATAATAACGAATAATCACGCAGTGACAGGCTACCCTGGAAGGTGCACCAGCTTTTCTGGTTACCTCCTTTCATTCTCAAAAAGATTTGCCGAGGATGATGTTTTTCTGTCACAGATGGAGCAAAACTGTTGCAGAGAGACCGCGCTTGGCTCACAGGGCCTGAAACTCAGCCCAGCTCTGCCCTTGACTTTCGTTTCCCACAGGAAGGGGCAAGATGTGATCTCACGGCTGAGCACGGAGGCAGCCTGAACGTGCATCAAACGTGGTTCCCAAACTTTGAGATGACCTCAGTTTTGGGGGGTACCTTTTTCTTGACTCCCTCTGGGAACCTGGACTAGGGCTCCATCTATGCCAGGCATCCCAGTTATAGTCAAGAGACTCCAGTCCCAGTTTCTTCCCTGATACGTCCTTTCTGTGTGTGACTCCAGAGTTGTCACTAACCTCTCTGGGCTTCAGTTGCCCCCTTATTTGGCACCCTATGAGTGTGGCATGTCTTGGGCTAAGCACACTTTCTCTTGCCCACACACTAGGGCCTGGGTCCCAGGCTGCTCATCAGTCCAGATCTCTCTGGTTAGCATTCCCTTTCTGCTACCCCAAACCCAGGTGGTTTGAGTTGCCCTTCAGCCCCTCTACCCCAAGTCCTATCAATCACTGTGCCTCATTAATGCTGACTCCTAAAAACCCAGGATGCTTTCCTCTGTGAAGTCCCCGGCCACGAACCCTGCCCCAGCCCTGGCTAGTAAGGTGGCCACCTAGCTGACCTCTGACTTTTCTTTGCCCCCTCCAGAAAAGTCTCCCATTCACCCATGGAGTAAGGCCTCCCTCGCAGGGCAGTGGAGGGACGGGGCAGGCATTAACCCTAATGTTCCCCTCATGCCGAGGAAGGGCTGCTTCTTTCTCTTACTGTCCCCTTCCTGCTCTGAAAGTTATCAAGTGACCTGGAAAACGTAAAGGCTGCTAAAACAGAGTGGGATTCTGAGCCTCCCTTCTTACCTCTCCACCTGCCTCCTGCTCCAATCCCCCACCCACTGGGCTGGGGTTTTAAGACAGCTTCTGACACCCAGTTGCCATGGCATGGCCTGGGTTTGGGCTCTTATGGCCCCCCGAGGTGGCAGCATGACAACATGAGGTTAAGTACATGAGCACTGGATTCCAGTCTGGGCTGCCACTAACTTGCTGTGTGACCTGGGGCAAATTGTTGAACCTCTCTATGCTGTGGTCTCCTCAGCTGTAAAATGGGAATGACCCTAGATAATATATTCTGTAGACGTAGACTCGTTATGAAAGTTAAATGAATCTATCCATGCAAAGTACTTAGAAGAGCACTTGGCAAAAAATAAGCTTTCAACAAATAGTAACTTTTGCAATTACTGCCTGGGATATAGTAATAAAATCCTAAAGGGTCTCCTTGTTTCCAGTTCTGTCCCCTCCAATACATTCTTCTCTCGGTGCCCAGAGGACTTTTTCTATCATTCCCATGCAAGATTGCCAGATAAAATACAGGAGGCCCAGTCCCAGTTGCAATTTTTACTGGATGTCTGGCATTCTTTTTTGCTAAATCTGGCAATTCCACTCCCAAGCTTGAAATTTTCCCCACTCTCCTCCATTACCTTTAAAATGAAATCTAAGCTTTGCAGTATGGCATTCAAGCTCTCAGTGATTCAAGCCCTTGCCCTCTCCACCGAATTCTCACCAACCCCGGCCCCCTCATCTTATGCTCCAGACACTTCCAGCTGCCTTTTTTGAATCCCAGAGAATGAATCTTAGCATTTTGGAGTGAGGTGGGCCTTTTCCTTTGGGGAAATTGGAGTGCAGAAGTCCAGGTTCTGTCCCTAACCACACAGCCAGTAGGTGACACCTGTAGGGTTTTTACCAGGAACTCAGCCTTAGTTCTGGGATGCAGAATGCCACACTGGGACCAGAGGAGGACCCTCAAGGAGCAATAAGTATCATGTTCAAACTCCCCGGCCATGTGCTTCTCCTTCTGAGTTTGGGAGGGGGAGGGGGGCCCATCTGCTGGCCTGGAACCCTTCCAGGGGCTGACCTCAGCAGGCTGTAATGTCCAAGAGCCTAGGAAGTGGCAGGAGTGATGGGCAGGACATGCTTGGGGCTCAGGTAAGGACCCGGATGGGGTGCAGGGGTCCTGAAAAGGCAAGGCTCCTGCTTGCAGGTCTGCACTTGGGGTTTGGCCTGGAATGGAGACTGATTTCCTCAACTCTAGCAGCTGAGAGTATGGACATGTTGGGCTGAGGATTCTCAAATGGGCAGAATATCCCTCGCTGGCCCCGTTGCCTTCCAGTGACCTCAGGAGAGGTATCGTGGTGGGAGTTGGGGGTGCCTTTCCCAGTTGTCCCTAGAGCACTCTGAACAGCCCATAGCATCAAACACAAGCCGAACAGCTTCTCAGCTGGGAAGGCTCTGGGAGGCTCTGGCTCCATTACAGCCATTTGATGAAAATATCACTGCTCAGTGCTGAGAACTTAGTCTCTGTAATTGACTTGTATAATGTCCAAAGATTCTGTGCATGTCACCAGCCCAAAGTGATGCATCATCTTTAGCAAAAAGATTTATCATGGAATCTGTGGCAGCCTCCAATTTGTCTGGAGCAGAAATAGGAATGATTCTCCTTGCCAGGAGTCATCCTTTGTCTTCAGAGCAAATTCCGCCATGGTTGGAGGCTTCCTGGGCCCAGGCTGAGGCCTGTGGCCAACTTCCTGGCCGAGGTCCCACAGTCCCAGTGTTTCCATCCCATGAATCTCAGCCACAGCAGCAGGGAGCAAGGGAGAAAGTAGAGTGCCAGACTGAGGATCCCTGACCTCTAGGATAGACTCTTCCACCAGCTGACTTGGGATTGTGGGCAAGTCAACGAATATACCTGCTATAGTTTTGATGTGGTGTGTCCCCCAAAGGCCTATTGAAAGTTTGGTCCAATTGGGAAGTGATAGACCTTTAAGAGGTGAAGTCTAGCGGACAGTTCATTGGGGTTTAGGAAACCCTGGTCCCTTCCTCTTGTTTTTACTTCCTAGGCACGAGATGAGTGGCTTTGCCCACCATGCACTTGTCATGATGTGCTGCCTTGCCACAGGCCCAAAGCAATGGTCAATCAATCATGGGATGGAAGCCCCCAAACTGAGACAAAATAAACTTTTTCTCTCCATAAGTTGATTATCTCAAGTGTTTTGTTAAAGTGATGTGTTAGTCAACACTCTCTGACTTTTCTTTCTCCATCCAGAAGATGGAATCTGTGATCCTGCTTAAACCATCTTACTGGAGAAATGGACAGGGACTCATCCATCACCTACTTTGTATAAGTCTAAACTGAAAAAAAAATAACATAGTTATTTAGTCTGAGCTTATGGATCAGATGGATATGGGCTCAAATCCTAGAGTTGCTGCTTGGTTGTGTCCTGTTGAATGTGTTTCTTAACTTCTTGATGCTTTGGCTTTGGAAAATGGGGTCCCTAACAATATGTACTTTGTGGGTGTTGTTGTAAGGGATAAAATAAAGTGTGGACAATAAGCCCTTAGGACGCTGCTGGTTCACGGTGAGGAACTTCCCAGAGCTTCTACTGGAGTAAGCAGGAGCCGGGAGTGTAAACGTTTGTTGCTGTTAAGTCAGGCCCACCCCCACGTGTCACCTCACTTAACAAACCCCTTCACCACTCTCAAGGAGGAAACCGGTTGAGAGGGGGAATGACACACACAAGGTCTCCGACCCATCAGTGGCCAAGGCAAGCTTCAAACCCATTTCCAGCTGACTCCAGGGGCTGTGGTTTTCCTGTCACACCCAATGGGCTTACAGCAGAGTTGGAAGTGACCCGGTGGTGGAGTGAGGACCTAGGTATAGTGAGGAGATGTGCAGTGGGCTGCAAGCTGTGGAACGAGGCGGACTTGGGCTTATCTCCCCCCTTCACAGCCCTTTAGCTGTGAGACCACGGACAAGTCACTTACCCCCTCAGATCTCACTTGAGTTAGGTGCTTAGTGCAGGAAATGGTGCCCGTGGGATAGTTCTTGTTGTTGACACTAAATGCAGGGTGTGTATATGTTGAAGGGTGGTCCTATGGCCACTAATAAGTGCCAGCAGAGTTGGCCTGGGGAACATCATTGTAGGTCAGATGTCACTCTTCCAGATAAGGAGGCGTGACATTTCAGTGTGGCTTTGAAGATCAGAAAGGCTTTGGATGAGAGGGGCCAAGTGGGAGGACCTTCTAGGGCGAGGGGCAGGCCATGGGAAGGTGTGGGTGAGTGGATTCAGGAGAGTTCTGGAGGGAATGGGGCAGGTGGAGTCCTAGGAAGTGCTTTCCTTCCTCTGTGCCCCTGGCTTTTAAGTTCTGCCATGCGCCACTTTGTAACCACAATGTATCCACTTTGTAACCACATGTCACAACCGCTCATCCCCTTTTCCAAGAGAAGCAAGAGTCTTAAAGAGACTAAATAAGCTCTGGGAAGCCACTGGTGTCAGTGACCCAGCCAGGACTCAGATACAGCTGAGCTTCCCAAGCCACGCTCCAGCCATGCCACCATGCAAAATACCCAAGCATCTGTCCCAAGACCATGTGGTGGCAGAGCCCACCATTCCTGTGGATGGTCTGCCAGTCCCACGATGGTGTCTGTGTGTGTTCTCGGTTCCTTTACAAGAACGTTTCTGTGCAAGCATTTCTTGGTTTTCTCCAAATCTATTTCCTTTGGAACCTTCTGCATGAACCCATGTGATTGAGCCATGTGACTCAGTTGGATGACCAGCAGCTGTCCCAACCCAAGACTAGGCCACCTCAATCAGACCCATTTCCTTACCCCAGCCAACCAGGTCCTGCCCCACCACCCAGCACCCCAAAGAACGTTCCCCCTCCATCCTCCTTCAAGGCTACATCCTCCTCTCCGCCTCCTCCCAGGAGCCTCCCCTGACTTGTGGGGCCCACCCTGCTTCCAGAGCATCGCCTGTGGGTCAATGAGGCACTTCTAATTGCTTATCTACCTATGCTGGAGCAGGCGTCTCTGCCAGGGTGGGAATCGCTCACCCCAGCCTCATCATTTCAACTCCAATCAAGGAAGGAAGGGTGTAGGACTTGGTGGTACTTGGGGATTCAGCAGGATGGGGGAAGATCTGGAACATTCTGATAAAAAAAAGAAATCTCCAGAGATGAGGGAGGACATATCTGGCTATGCTTACCAATGCAGGACCTCTCGTGATTTATTACCCATTTTCTCCCTCATTTATTAGCAAGGGGCCAGGGTGACCTTGGCACAGACTAAATGAGCTCTGTTCTCACTTCCCTTGGAAGACCTATGGCTTGAGGAGGGTGCAACAACCTCATCAGATTCACACTTAGATCTCTGTGGCCCACTGTAGACCCCAGCCCAGAGCTGACCCTACTTAGACGGAGAGGAATTGGCCAGCCACAGGCAGCCTGGTACTTGCCCTAGTTTTGCAACTGACTTGCTGTGTGACCTTGAACTAGTCACTCCACCTTTCTGGGTGTTATTATTCATCCGTACAAACACAGGGAGTGGTCTAGAGGATCACTGGGGTGTTTTCAGCTCTGAACCGTTGATTCTCAGAGGCTTAGGCAAGGATGTCTTCTGCTTTTTGAATAAAACTGTTCCTCCCCCGATGGAGGCATCCTTGCAGTGAAGCTCAAGCTCTGCAGTCTCCCCCCAGGCCTGGAAACTTTATCCTTATTTATTGTTCATTCCCATTCTTCCTCTCCGTGGCCCTCCCACTACCCCCCTTACCCACTCCACCCTCAATCTAGGACGCTGCAACCTGCCATGAATGAAGAGTGGCCGGTCACGGGGCCCTGTCACCATGGCAACAGATCCCCGCAGACGAGGTAGGCATCAAAGTCACATGAGAACCCCGGAAAACTGGCTGAGGTATTTATAGAAGCAGCGGCTGGTGCTTTTATGGAAATGGGTCTATATTTGACTCTGGGACTAAAACCTCCATGCTGTTCCTGAGGCCAGGCAGGTCTTACGTCTGATTCTCCCTCCCTGTGTCTGGTGGCACAAACAGTCCCCTCCCCTTCTTATCAGCACATTCCCGCACCCCACTCCCTCCGATGGCTGATTATGGTCCTACTAGAGCAGCCACCCCCATTCTGTTTACATTGACTGACACTTCCTCCCAGGCTGGAGTTTGGGACCACAGGGTGCTGGGCACGTGGGTATTTGGGACACCTGCCTTCATCCTCCTCCCTGGGTACCAACAGCAGCTGCTTACTGTAAATATTAGAAGGTACTAATTTGCTGCTTCTCTCTTTCTTGAAAGTTTGGAGGTAGCTGCTGAAGGGAGTGCATATCTGAGCTCAAGTGTTGGAAGGGTTCCCTCCCCTCTGAACCTCATGGATGTTATAACCAGGTTCCAGAACGTAACCATAACTGTTGTTTACCGAACACCCCACTTTAAGTCTAACCTCATTTAATTCTCACCACACCCTGTGACACAGACACCACCATTAACCCCGTTGTACGTATGAGGACCAGGAAGCTCAGAATCAGACCAGGAAATCACGGAGTCTGATCCCCAGGTCCCTGTTCTTCTCACTGTGCCCAGCCACTTCTCTGAGAGTGGCAGAGAAGAGAGTGCCCCGATGAGGGGGAAAAGGGGCTGACCAGAGAGTTCAGAGGAGCAAGGGGAGATGCATTCTATGATTTTAATGAACAGGTAACATACACAAAGAAAAATTCAAACAAGATAGAAGTCCATTCAGAACCAAGTTTCCCTGCTTAGGGTCCTCCAGATGCTAGCCTCTGTCTGCAGAGGAAGTTATCATGGCCAGTTTTAGGGATTCACTTTCTAGAGATCTCATGTGCCTACAGAAGCAGATATTGATGTATGGAATATGTTTATGGTTCAGAAGTACAGCATGCAACTCAAAAGGTAGATGAAAAGTAGATACTTCTCTTATGCCTGTGTTTAGCTATGTAATTCCTCGCCCTGGAAGCAGGCACTATTATCAATTTCTTATGTATCATTCCAGAAATATCTGTGCCTCTTCAAGCATACACAAATGGTCATACCCTCTGCACACGATTCTGCATCTTTTTTCATTTAACAGTACATCTTGGAGACATTTCCAGATCAGAACATATAGAACAGCCTTGTTCATTTTAATGGCTGCAAAGAATTTCATTGCACGGAGGTGCTATAAATTATTCAAACAGTTTCTTGTTGATAGGTATCTAAATTGCTTCCATTTTTTTTCTGTTACAAACCTTGCTCAGTATCTTTAAATGAATGCCTTTAAACAAACACATGCAAAATGAGTACATGGTTTCATAATCTTGATAGATATGGCTTAATGGTCACTAGGCTTTGCAATTTTTATAAATATGGCTTAATCAAGTTATATAGAGATTGCACAATTAACTCTTCTCCAGTTTGCAAAATGTATGATACCATCTTTTTAAAAAATTATTTGCTTTAATTACTTGCCAACATAAATGGTAAAAAAAATGGTATCTTATGCCAGGCTTGATGGCACACACCTGTAATCCCAGACTTGGAGGCTGACTCAGGAGGATCATAAGATCAAGGCCAACCTCAGCAACTTGGCAAAACTTTAAGCAACTTAGCGAGACCCTGTCTCAAAATGAAATTTTAAAAAAGGGCTGATGATGTCGCTCAGTGGTAAAGTACCCCTAGGTTAAATCCCTAGTAAAACACACACACACACACACACACACACATACATATACATACACACACACATATACACACACACAAACACACACACAGATATATGTCATTATTTTTTAGTTGGCATTTCCCCTATTATAAATGGAATTGAACATTTTTACCTATATAAGAGCTACTAATATTTTATTTTCAATAAGCTTTCTAATCACATTCTTTTTTATTTTCTAAAACTAATGTTAGGGACTATTCGTATGTTAAAATCAGCTCCCCCCCCCCTTCTTGAACGATCACTCAGAGGATATTTCTGAGCACCCAGTTTGTGTTGGGACTGCTCTGGTTCTAGGGATACAGTTTGCATGGAGTTTGTTTTTGTCTGTGAGGAAAGTGAGCTGAATGCCAGATGGTGATAAGTGATTTCAAGAACAATAAAGAAGGCGGAGGCAAAGGGATTGCCAGTGATCACACTGCTCGGGGAGGCTTTCCTACCCAATGCCCCAGCGTCATGACAACTTCCCCACGTTTTCCATTGCAGGTCTTATGGTTTTGTTAAAAAGAATCGGACATTTCAAAGGACAGACTTCCAACTTTGATAGCCTCCTCTGCCCTGTGTTTGCTTTTTTATGTTTTTAATTTCTATAATTGTGTTTATCATCTCCTGCCTTCTGTTTAGTTTGGGTCCATTTTATAGTTCTTTCCCTAAGATTTGAAGTGGTTGCTTGGGTCATTGATTTTGAACCTTCCTTCTTTTCCAATAGATCTATTTAAGGCTATAAATATCTCTCTGAGTTCTGCTTTTGCTGTGCTCCCGTGGCTTAAATTTTTACATTTATCAATCTTGATATATCTACCATTCAAATTGGTATAAGGAGTAAGATAAGAATTCAAGTCTACTCTTTTGTCTTTCGGATGGACCAAACCAAAATTATTTACTGAAGATTCATCTTTACTCATTTTAAATAACTTTTAACATATTTTAAATGCCTGGGTTTTTTTGTTGTTGTGTTTTGATTATTTATTTATTTATTGTATCAGGGGATTTAACCCAGGTCGCTTAACCACTGAGCCACATCTGCAGCCCTTTTTTATATTTTATTTTGAGACAGGGTCTTGCTAAAGGGCTGAGGCTGTCTTTGAACTTGTGATCCTCCTGCTTCAGCCTCCATAGCTGCTGGGATTACAGGTGTGATTACTGCGCCTGGCTCAGTGACTGCTTTTTTTTATATGAATTTCTTTCTTTCTTATTGATTGATTGATTGATTGATTGTGGTGCTGGGGACTAAACCCAGGATATGAGTTTATTTCTGAACTTGGTGCTCAAGTCTGATGGCTTCCTCATGACCAAGCCCACACTCACTTTCAACTTGTAGTTTTAGAATATGCTTTTCCACCTGGAGGGCTAATTCCTCACATTACATCCATTATTCTCCCCTTTTATAATGTCCTTGGATAATTTTTGCTTGTTTCTTTTTTCCATAAGAACCACAGCTGTGAAATATTTTTCAAGTGGATCTTTTAGCCTTTACGGAGAGTGAATGCATTATATTTTAAAACTCCCAGGATAATAACTATTTAATTATTCAATGAGTTAAGGAACATAAATCATGTGGATGAGAGCCTGGCACTTTCCATGAGTTGCCACTAATAGCAACTCTAGCCATGAGTTTATACAATTTATCTCACATAATCCTTATAACAACTCTATGAAGCTAGAGAGCAGATATATTTTTTTTTCTGTTTCCCAGATGAAGAGTCTGAAGGTCAGAGATACTAAGCAATTTGTCAGAGGCAGCCCTGTCAAGGTTGTGCTTGGCTGGGAACCCGCACTCACCTGACTATGTATGTGGTGGCGTGATCTAGGGAAGGGAATGCAGGAGAATGCTTCATACAGTGAAGGGTCCTCAGCATCACTGTTCCAAAGGTTGTCTCTGATTTTGATTCTGGGTGTTTAATTGGGGGCCCTCCTGCCTGGCTCCAGGAATCAGCTTCTCAGGAGCAACATTCTCAGCCACTAAGTCCCAACAGGCAAAGGAATTGGGGCTACCTTTCAAGTTTGGGCAACGGGGCCTGACCTGCATTTGTGCAGTACCTCTTGGTCCTGTGAAGAGCCATCTATTCATCTCCTTCATCACTGGGCACAATGGTCTCTTGTTGCCAGGGGAGACGAGGAACAAAGCCATTCAGAGGCTCCTGTGAGTCACGATGGGATAGAGGGAGGTGAGAGGGTGGGGGCAGGAAATCATTTAGAGGCCCCCCTCTGGTCCTACAGGGCCTTTCATCCCTGGTGGCGTCCTCCCCGCCCTTCCTCAATTCTTCCCCATTTCTATCTCCTACCCTACCTACCTGCTCACCACTGGGGTTCAGGAATTTTCTCAGACTCTGAAATGAAACTTCCCCTTTATGCTCTGAAGAGTCAAGGTCAGGGACGAAGGACTTTCTAGAACTTGCTATGAGGTGGAACCTAGGAATAGAAATTCATGTCAGAAACCTCCAAAATTGGCTGGGTGCTGTGGCGCATGCTTGTAATCCCAGCGGCTTGGGAGGCTAAGGCAGGAGGATCAGGAATTCAAAGCCAGCCTGAGCAATAACGAGGTGCTAAGCAACTCAGTGAGACCCTATCCAAAATTGTGAGCCAAAAAAATGTTGTCTTTCTTTCTTTTTTTTGGGGGGGTGGTGGTGGGGGGTACTGGGAATTGTACTAGGAGCACTTGATCACTGAACCACATCCCCAGCCCTATTTTGTATTTTATTTCGAGACAGGGTCTCACTGAGTTGCTTAGTGCCTCTCCATTCCTGAGGCTGGCTTTGAACTCGAGATCCTCCTGCCTCAGTCTCCTGAGCTGCTGGGATTACAGGCATGCACCACTATGCCTGGTGAAATTTTGCCTCTTTAAATCGATCATCTCAGGTATTTGTTATAATGATGGAAAGTGGACTAACACAATTTTAATAGCCATTTCACGTCATTGCTTCATTTATTAGCTTGAAATAAATAAAAACTCTAGGTATTTATTTCTCATGTCAACAGTAATGGAACTGAGAAATATACATGGAGAGTGAGAGAGAAAGAATACCAATTCTAGATCTCTCTCCTCCTCCTCCTTCTCCTTTGTACTGTGGGTTGAACCCAGGGGCACTTAACCTCTGAGCCACATCCCCAGCCCTCTTTTTATTTTTTATTTTAAGACAGAGTCTCACTATTTTGTTGAGGATGGCCTCAAAGTTGCAATCCTCCTGCCTCAGCCTCCTGAGTTGCTGGGATAATAGGAATGTACCACCACACCTGGCTTTACGTCCTTCTTCTAAGCAAGGCAGTAGTAGAGCAAAAACTGTACTGAGCACAGACTCCCAGGTGCTCACAAAGTCCCCTTTTTCATCTCTGAGGAGGCGTTTGCCTTCTCTTCTCTCTGGAAGAAGTTCAGATTGTCTTCTCATCTTGAGGGCTGCTTTTGAGCTTGACAGCTGTCTAGCTCCTTAACAGCATCCAATTTGTCTTTGACTGTTCCTACAAACCCCTCCTCTGAAGGCTTAACACAGTGTCTGTCAGAGAGTAGATTTCCCCAAACATGACTTTTAGTTGGGGTTAAAACCCAGACAACTGTGTGCCAACATGAGCAGATGATCCGGGCAAGGAGGGGCAGCTGCCACTCTGTTCTACTTCTGCTGAGGGAAGTCCCCTTCCCCTCTCAGGTTTGGACAGGTGACCTTCTGGACAACCTGTTTCCTTCCTACTCCAAGTTCTGTTTCATCTACACAGGACCCCAGGACCTCTTTAACCCCTGCCGAAATATCCTCCTTCTAAGCTTCTAGGCGAGTTCCTACCTAGCTCATCTTCCTCATTATCACAGCAGCAGAGTTGACGTGCATTGAGGACCCTGTGTGCTGGCCGCTGCTATATGTGTACTACATAGGAAAATCTCATTTATTGCTCAACACCCCATGAGGGGACATTTCACAAACAAAGGCATTTGGAAATAATGTCCTTAGAATAATGGGGTAAGACTATGACCCCTGGTACCTTGACTCCAGGGGCCAAGATTGTATTTATTTATTTAGGGATAGTTTCCCCGTTATGTTCAAGGCTGGCCTTGAACTCCCGGGCTCAAGAGATCCTCCCACCTCTGCTTCCCGAGTAGCTAGGACTACAGGCGCATGTGTGCCCCCATGCCCAGCTCTGGGATCAAGCTCTTAAGCACACACTCGCTCCCAATGCTGCTCCCCACACCTGTGCCTCTGGGAGCTGAGAGCTCATGGCGGCTTGTTCTCCATCCCAGGATGGCAAACGCTTTTCATGTCTTTTGCTGACTCTAAATGACTGGTGAGAGGAGGGGCTCAAGGGAAAAGCACACCTCAGGTTATTAGGAAGAGTGGCTATCAGCCAGGATGGGGAATTAAGGAAACAGAGGTGCTGGATGTGGGCTAGTCCCACAGAACACGGAGCTCATGCCCCGGTTTCCATTGACCAATTACGTTGGCATTTGCTTCTTCCTTCAGCTAATATGACACATACCCACAGGGACACTGGCTTTATCTTCCAAGGCCACAACAGGATGACCATCTCTCAAGACACCACCGAAGCCTGGCATTCATTCTACAGGCACATTTATTACACAGTCACAGTGGTGGATGGGGACTTTATTATCTGCCATGTCGGAGACTATGAACACTAATTGGGAAAGGTTTGCTCATCTTCTTTGTTGATCACACACCATTAATCTAGGAGGGTGGAGTCCCTATAATGGCTGTGGGAAGAGGCCCAATTTTCTGTCTCTAAGTCAGAAGTGAAGGAATTTTCAAAGATGTGAGAGGGATGGTGAGCAATCTCTGGCCATCTAGCTACTTCCGTCCTTAAAAAATTGCATGGATCTTCTGGTTATTTATTGCTGCAGAGAAAATCACCCTCAAATTAAATGGCTTAAAACAACCATCATTTTTCTCTCTCTCATGGTTTCAACAGGTCAGGCATTTGGGGATGGCTCTGCTGGACAGTGTCTCTGCCCTGTGCAGCGCTGACTGCAGCGTGACTCTCACCTGGCTGGCAGGTTGGGGCTGGTTGGAGGTCAGAGACTCAGTCAGGGCTATGAACTGGGCACTGGGGGCCTCAGTTTTTCTCTACAAAAGCCTCTCCATGGGTTGCATGGGCTTCCTCACAGAATGGTAGTTAGGGGTCTTAGAACAAGATCCTGGGGACAGAGATAATGAAATCTGCCATATGGCCTGTGTCCAGAAACAGGCATGATATTGTTTTTCTTTGATTTTTCAGATTCAAAAGGAGGGATCTAGACTTCACTTCTTGAAAAAAAGAAAACATTGCCAAAGAATGTTGAGGCCATGTTTGGGAATATCTCCACTGGGGAAACTGATAATTGTGCCACTAAGAACAAAGGAGAGGTCGTTTCTTAGTATCAGTATGTTTAAGATACTCAGAAACACAAACACAGCTTAGGCAAATTGCGGATGGTTTGTTTCCCTTTGTCCTGAGGAAAAGTCATGGCTAACACTTCCTTCTAGATTTTATTCCTTATGTATTCGTGGGTTCTATTATGTAGAGAGAGAAATACATTAGAAGCATCACTTTAGTGTATTTAGTGAAAGGGGGAAAGCTTCAGAGGAGAAGAGAATGATCATGTCTTTCCTTTCAAGCAGGACAGTATAGAGAAGACTGGATCAGGTCATTGTGTTGGGCCTGCCATAATTGACACGGCTTCCCAATACATAAGCTTCAACTGGGCACCTAATAAACTCAAGTCACTGTGCTGGGAGTGTAAGACACACAGATATAAATCAGAAAATGTCCCCTGCACTATAATCAGTCAAACTCGAGAGACAAACTAGACATATGAGGGGGCCCTACATTATAAGGCTCTAAATGTCAAGACTGAGAGCAAAGACTTTAAACCCAGGATGGAGCCCACTGCATGACTCGGACAGATTAGTTAACCACCCTAAGCCTTAGTTTCCTTATGAGTACTATGGGGATGCTAATAAGTACAAGCCTCATATAATATTGTATAATTTTAATCTATTTCTATATGCCCCATAAAAGGAAGAATCAGTTTTCTAGATGCTCAGGGGAGAGATGGTCATCAAGAGCTGGTGTTCAGAAGGACTTTGTGGAGGAAGCCTTATTTCCTGTTTCCGTGTTATCTTAGGGCCTTCAGTACAGCTTCATGCCCACTGCCTCGTGAATGCCACCTTCAGGGACACCTTCCAGGACTCATCCTCTTGGATATCACTGCAGATTTTGACACCACAGACTGGCTTTTCCTCCTTGAATTTCTCTCTTCTGTGATGTACATTGTCCTCTCCCTTCTTGACTCCTCTCTATCTTCTTTCCTGACCCTTCTCACTCCTCCTGCCACTTAAAGTAGACACTTCCCATCAATGCCCCCCTGACTGCTTTCTGCACACTCTCTCTGGATGGTCTCACCTTTCCCTACTCTCTTTATGGTTATGACTTCCAAGTGTGCATCTCCAACCCTCTTTCCTGGGCTTCATATCTATATTTCTAACCAACTTTTATCTATTCTTTCAGTAAGTGTTATGGTTTGGATGTGAGGAGTCCCCCAAAAGCTCACACGTGAGACAATGCAAGAAGGTTCAGAGGAGAAATGACTGGGTTGTGAGAGTCTTAACCCAATCAGTGAATTAATCACCTGATGGGGATTAACTGAGTGGTAACTGAAGTGATAGGGTGTGACTGAGGGAGGTGGAAATTGGGGTGTGCCTTTGGGATATATATTTGTATCTGGCAAGTGGAGAACTCTGTGTTTCCTGATCACTGGGCTGTAAGCTGCTTCCCTCTGCCACCCTCTCCCACCATGATGTTCACCCTCACTTCAAGCCCTGAGGAATGGAGCTGGCCTTCTATGGACTAAGACCTCTAAAAGGGTGAGCCCTCAAATGGACTTTTAAAGTTGTTCTGGTCAGATCCTTTAGTCACAGCGGTGAAAAAGCTGACTAAACAGTATTTATGAGGGTCCACCATGTGTTTAAGAAAGACATGGTCTCTGCCCTTGTGGGTCTTCCATTTCAACCAATGGAACCATCACTAAGCAGCCAGTCACACTATTAAGCATGTAATTATACTGTGACAAGGGATACAAAGGGGAATAAACGTCCACCTGCCCTACTCCTCCTCCACAGTCAGGAGAGGCACAGAGGATTAGGGTTCCAGGCAAACCCTGTTAGGTGAGTGGACATGAAGAGAGGGAAGAGGAGGGGCCTTAACAGATTCCTGGCAGGGAGGACATATGGGCTGAAGCCTGAGCCAGGAAGGCGTGGGAGAGTGGGAAAAACTGAGAGAAGGTTGATGGAGTCAGTGGGCTGCAGGAAAGTCATGGGGGAAAAGAGTGACAAATGTGGCTGAAGACAAGCAAGGGCCGTGAGGCACATGTTAAAGATGTGGGTCAGACTCTGCAAGCTTGAGCAAGGTGCAATGACCACATTTCTTCTGAGAGGGCAGTCCTGCTGCTGTGTGGAGAAAAGGAGTTGAGACTGGAACTGGAGTTAGAAGGTGATTGAGATCCTAGAGTGAAGATAAAGAGTTTGGACTAGGGTTGTGGCAGCAGAATTAACTAGAAGTAGCTGGGATCTGGAGGTTAGTAGGTCAAACCTACATGATTTGGTACTAAATTTCAGGAAGGGGTGAGGAAGAGGGAGGGGGTCTCCAGACAATGACTATGAAGTTTCTGGCTGGTTCACTGATTCACAGAGCAAGGGAGCACTGGAAGGGGAATAAGAAGCAAAATGTTGACCATCTTGTGGGACAGATCTCTGAATGTGGAGCTGATTTTTCAAATGCGGGTTGGAGGTAATTCTGATAGCCAAGTGGAAAGGTGGAGCAGGAGGTTGAGTATATGGAGCTCAGAAGACTGGAAGTAGAGATACAAATGTGGGAGTCACCCCTACAGGAGTTGGCTTAGAAGAATACAGCATGAGAAAGGGACAGGGCTGGGAGAAGTCCAGTCTGTAAGGATCATCAAGAGGACTGTGAGGAGTAGCTGAAAGGCAGGAGGAAAACTGGAAGGCAAAGAGGCTGCTAGAAAGGGACCGGGAGAGAGTGTTGGAAGGAGAGGATGCCTGAGACAAACATCATGAGCCGTCAGTAAGATGAGGACTGGAAAATGCCCGATGGATTCAGTGACACAGAGGAGGTCATCAGTGACCTTAGTGAGTGCCATCCTGGCAGAAGAGTTGGGTAAGGAATGAGGGGAGGGTGTGGAGATGGAGGAGAGGATGTAGAAAAAAATGAGAAGGTGGGGGATGAGAGCCTAATAATATTTAAAGGAAGATAGTTGAACATGCTGAAAATCTCCTGAGAAGGATCCAGTGGAAAGGAATCTTCCTTTATCAGGAGGAAGGAGGAGAGAGCAGGTGTTAGCACTGATGCAGGTAGGGGAAGGCTTCATTGTCTAACAAACTCGGGGAGCTCTGATGGAGGTGAGGCAGTTCCTGACAGAGTAGGGGCTGGAGGAAGAGCAAGGGAGGAAGTCAAGGAGGTTGGAGTGGGGAAGTAAGTTGACCAGAGGTTCACAGGGGGGTCATTGGGAAGTATGAGAAGCCTACTCGAGTTTGGTGACCACAGGACAGAAGGAGACAGATCCAGTGTGTTTTTCTCCAGAGAACTTTGCATAGAGAAAGCAGGTTCAAGAGAAATTGAGTTCAAGGGCAGATGAGATCACAAGGGCAGAGATGCAAAGGCAATCTTCTGCTTATCACCTTGGTATCCCACAGACATGTTGTCTCAGCGTATCCCAAATCCATGGTCTTCTACTTCCTTTTCCCAACCTGCTACCCTTTCTAGATTCCCTGTCTTGGTTAATGGCAATACAATTATCTAATAATATTACTAATAATAGTCATTTATTAAGCATTTTTATAGCAGATGTGATACCAGATATTTTAAAATGATCATCTTTCTGATCATCATAACAACCTTATGGAATATGTATTATTCAGATACAGATGTGGATGCTGAGCCTTAGAGAACTTGCTCCAGATCTCTAGGGAATGGCAGTCAGGATGAAAACTCAGGTCTGTCATACTCCAAAGTCCTGCCCCTTTCCCAATGCCACACCACCTTCAAATTCCCTTGCCTGGAAGGAACTGATCTCTGATGCTTTCTTCCCTCTTGCCTCCCACACCACCAGAGCTGTCACACTGTATTTGTTCACCTCTATCATATCTCCTGCATCATTTGTTACTTCCTGCCATGTGTCTCCACCCTGCTCTGCTTCCCTGGCTGGGTTCACCAGAATGTAAATCTCATAAGGGAAGGGATCACGATCTCTTTTCTACTGTATCTTCTGGGCATAGAACAGCTAAGTAAAACACTCAGTGAAACTCTGTTGAATGAAAGAATAACTGTCTATTGGGAAATAATTCACAACAGGAATCCTACACTTCCACAAGTCTGTGGGCAGAGGCACTGATAGTTTTTTGTCCCAGACATGATTTAGAGATTGTTTGCATAGCAAACTACTTTGGAAGATAGAGATAGTGTCTCCCTCTAGTGGAGGGCAATTGTTTGCTCTTCAATATAATAAAGATACTGTCTGGGGCAAATGATGGATGGGTTTGCTTGCAACCCATTACAAAAGATTGGAATTTCCTAAGTTCTAGATTCTTCAGTGTGTTTAGTATTACCCAAATCTAGCCCCATATCTCTTCTATAGGACTTGGAGATTAAGAGAAACTGATTTGAATGTGAGCCTCATGCTAACAGCTGTGCTATGAGTAATAAAAAATCCTTTGTCTCTGGTCTTGGAGTCTCAAGTCTTTTGCCGGCATCCCTGAAAACTGTGGCAGGCTAACTTGTTAGATTGCAAGAGTAGAATTTCAGACCCTTCCAAGTTTGGACAATGGCCCTCATTGCCTTTCACTACAACAACTGAGACTTCACCTCTCAACCTGCCCAAACACTTGCCTCTGATGTCACCGTTCCTCTTAGTGTCCCTTAGAGCAGAGATAATTCATTCCACGCTTTAGTGCTGGTAGGATGTCTCCTGTCTCCCTAACTTCACCTCTAATCACCCCAGTCCTGCTCCAGCTCAGGCAACCCCGCCCCTCAGCACATCTTCTCTGCTTTTGCATTTATACCCTTGGTGTGCTGTTCCCTCCACAAGAGCTGACCTTTCTCTATTCTGACTATACATCATTTGAAGGTAGCATCTTCCAACGCCTGCTCAGAGCCCAGCCAGAATGTCCTTCTCCTGCCCTGTCTCCCTCCCCACCCCCACATTTACTCATCTGGTAGGGCTCTTCAACCCTTCTTCTGGTTTGTGTGGTTACTACCTGGGTAAACACTCCTCTAGAGCTTCCTTTCCCTCTACTTAGATCCTCAGTTTCTGTAGTCCCTGCTGTACAGTAGGAGCTCAACAGATGAGCGTTGTGTTGAAAGAGTGCAAGGAACGGCCTTGCACGGTGGTTTCACGGAAGGTCATTGGAGGGGAAAAGGCATTCTAAGCGAAGGGAACACGTACCATCTAAGAAGCAACAATCACTTTGGGTGGGATTGAGTTTATGAAGGAAGATCCAAAAAGGCGAGTCTGAAAAGAAAGTGAGGCCCGGGGTTCTGGAGGACTTGGATCATTTTGAAGCCCTGGTGAGAGCACCAGGGTCTGGGTCCCCCAACCAGGGGCTTCACGAGGCTGCGGCTCCGCAACCCCCTTTCCCGCTCTCCGCCTACCCGCTCCGCCTGCGTCGGCCATCAGAGCCTCGCTCGCGGCCCGAGAGCCTCGCATTGACGCGGGCCCGCGCGTGAGTCAAGCCTGCGTCACGGCGCCCCGCCGCCAGGGTGGCCTTTCGGAAAGCGAGGGAACAGTGCACGCTGCGCTCCGCCCAGCTCCGTTCCGCTCCGCAGAGCCGGCGCGGCCAGGGCGCGGGGAGGGCGGCACTCAATCCCGGCCTTCGCAGCCCCTCGCGCCCCCTCCGCCGGGGGACCCGGGTCCCCAGGCCGCTCCTCACATCCCCGAGCGCGCGGAGGGCGGGAGAGGGATCGGTACTGGCTGCGAAGGAGGGAGCCAGGAGCTAGCGGAGTCGCGTGCGCCGGCGCGCCGCCCTGGGGCCCCTCCAGCCCCGGACCCGGCCTGTCGCCATCAGACTTGGGCGGCCCGTAGGAGAGACTTTGCACCCTTGATCGGTCAGGGACCGCAGCTACTCGGCCGGAGTGCAGGGCCGAGTCAGTGCGACGGCCCACGCGGGACAGGTGAGTCGCCGGCCGCGCCCCGCCTGGCTCCATCCGACCAGGCGCCGCAACTTTGCCTCTCCTGGCCCCGCCCCGGGCAGGAAGGCCTACGGACGCAGGTGCGAGGCGGCTGTACCCCGGTGTCCGCCAGACCCTGTGCTGGCACCGGGCTCCTCCCGCTGCTTCAGCCGTGGTTGCCGGGCGACGGAGCCCCCGGTCCCCGATAGTCCGGCGCATCAAGGGTGCCCAGCAGCGCACGTAGGGGTTGGACATTGGGCTTCAGCTTCTGGGGCTCAGAAGGGCCCCAGAACTCCGGAGGTAATTTGGCAGAGCTGCAGAGGCAAGCGCCCGCTGAGGACCAGGGAGGAGGCCAGCCTGGCGGGTCCCGCCGCCTAGAGCTGCGCGCCCAGGGCGCAATTCCGCCGGAAGGCTCCTGCACTCCTGGGGACCCCGGCCCCAGCCACTGGGCCTCGGGCCCGTGACCTTGACAGTAACATTGGCAAGAGAAGCAGAGCGCTCACGCCCGATGTGAATATTTAATTCCCAGTCCTCGGGCCGGTCCTCACCATTCGGAACTAGAGGGGAGCCCTTCCTCCCTCTAGCAAAGCGCATCTTGGAGCAGAAAGGCAGAAATAGGGGACATACACCGGGTGCCGGCTGATCTGGAGGGGGCGCCTTACTCGGAGAATGGCTCTGTCATATTTATACCTGTGCGCGGTGCTCCGAAAGGATGTTTGCCATAGTCCGGGGAGGGCCGCTCCCCCAGGGGCGAGGCCGCCTTGGAAGGAAGCCGGATGTTTCCTTTTAAAGCCCAAACAACCTTGTCAGGGCTCCAAGTTCAGAAGTCCTGAAGCCACTCACCCTGTCGCTGACAAGTGTGTACTTCTTTTTGAATTTGCTCCTATTCATCTTTCTTATTTTTGAAAAATATATTAATAGGCCTTTTGTTTTAGGAAATTTCTAATCAAAGCTACATTTGGGGCAGTTCAGCTGTGATCAAGAGGCAGGTGGGGTTGAGTTGGGGAGATGCAGGAATGGGGTAGAGTTGGAAGATTCTTTTCAAGGCACTGCCCTTCTTAACAGGAACTTCCAGGAACTGAGAAAATATTGTAGTGGCTCAAAAAAAAAAAAAAAAAAAAAATTCAATCAAGACTTTAGTGTCTGTTAGGCTTTGCTGGGTGTGCCGATCACTGTCTGGAGAAAAAGGAGATGAACAGTGGGGCCTCTTATGCCTCACACTGAGCTTACATTATCTCATGGCAGCGTATGGTGGGTCTATCTCCTGGGCTGGAAGGGCTTTGCGGTCACACCTGGTTGTCCTTGGCCATGGCCCATCCATGGGGCTCTATCTCCTCTGCCGGGCTTTTTCTCTCATGGAACAGCTGTGGCTAAGTAGGTGGTTGAGTTTCAGCAAATCCCTGCAGCTCAGTCTGGAGGTGACTCAATGCAGGAGGCAAATCGTGCCTACCAGCTCTGATTGGAGGGAGTTTGTTTGGTCTGAGTCATACAGAGTCGTGTGTCAGCTGCTGTGAGTTCAGTGAAGTTCTTTAACAGGACTCGTGAGCAGGAATGGCCTGAGCCCCAAGTGTTTTGGAGCCACTGGCTAAAGATAGGCAAGTCCTCAACTGAGTAGAGCTCAGGCTGCCTGGCTGCTAGGCAAGAACCCCAGAACTCCCACCCATGGGAGAGGGTGAACAGGACCAGGTGGGGAAGTGATTTTGAGGGGAAATCTAGGGGGAGGCCTTGTTGTGGTGGTCACAGCTGGGCCCAGTGCTCTGCCATGTGCTAGCAGAGTGACCTTGGGCAAGTCACTTTACTTCTGAAGCCTCTATTTCCTCACTTGTAAAGCGGGGTACCTATGGTAGCTTTTCTTTTTCTTTGGTGGTGCTGGGAATTGAACCCAGGGCTTTGTGCATGCAAGGCAGGCACTCTACCAACTGAGCTATATCCCCAGCCCACTATGATACCTTTGCTGCAGGCTTATTTTGAGCCCAGTGCTGGACAGATAGTGGATGCTGTTAGATGTTAGTTCTCCGCTTCTTACCTTATGGATCTTAATCATAGGAGACTCTTTCTTTCTATCTCTGCCCTTGAGTGCAAAATAGGGGTATATGGAAGGCTGAGTAAGTGTTGGAGTGTGGAAGTACAGCTGTATTGAATCTTCTGGGTGCCTATGACCACATGCAATTGCTCCAAGGTGAGACTCCAGGACACACTTTGCCTCCTTGGGATTGCTCAAGACTGTGGCCTGGTCCCAAGCTGTGGCACTTGCTGGGTGGACTTCAGGGGCCCCACCTTCTTGAGCAAGTCTTGCCATCCCTCTTCCAACTTGCCCTATCCATAAAAGAGTTGGCAGGTGCAAGAGAAGTGTTAAGGAGAGGCGAGGCTGGCCTTTCCTGGAAAGGAGAGGGAAGACTGGGTCTCCTACTTTTCTGAAGGACCCTGGGCCCCTTGCTTCTTCCCTCTGTAATGCGTGTAGACTTGGGGCTGAGCTAAGGTGTGTGCACCTCAAAACTGAAGGTTGTTAGAGGACCCTTACTCAGTACAGCAAGAATGAGGCCATGCTGACCCAGGGGACTCCAGTCTGAGACTGGAAGTGTGTGTGTGTGTGTGTGTGTGTGTGTGTTGCATTCACCATGCACCCTGGAGCCAATGCCCTCCTCATTGAACCTGGGAGCATATTCCAAGGCTGATGAAGACAGAGATGAGAAGATTCTGGAGCTGCAGCGTCTTTCTGCCTGGGCATCCTCTCTCTCCTTATATTCTTCCTGTCCAGCTTTGCTGCAGCAGGACGATTCATCATTAATCCCTTTAAAACTGCTAAGATAAGCAGCAGAAGAGTTTAAAGGGAAGGTGGATTAGAGCTTTTTTTTTTCCCTAGACAAAGTCTGAGTTATCACTTGCTCCCAGGCTGGCCTGCAGGAAATATTCACAGCCAAACATCTGGAGCACCAGGATAGGAAAAATCCCTGACATCTTAGACCCTAGGCCAGCTTCCTTCAAATGATGTCCCAGGTTACCAGAGTTCCAGTCCCAGATTGCTAGAGTGCTTGCTGCCCAGGACGGTGTTCTGTGGCAAAATGCCCCCTTTGTATACTTTTAATAGGGGTGAGTGCAGCTCTGGATTCTCACAACTTGTGCAGCGATAATATCCCTTTTTTTTTTTTTATTGAGGCTTCTGTGCTGGGCTAAGTGCTTTATTCACAGACTATCTTGTTTCTTGTTTAATCTTCACTACAATCCCAGGAGACCGATATTGCTATCTGCAGTTTATAGATGTGGAATGTGAGGTTCAGAGAAGTTAAGTAATTTGCTCAAGGTTGCACAGGTAGTGAGCAGCAACCTGAAACTGGTATTCAGGTCTGTTAGATTTTTAAACTTAATGCTCTTAACGACTGTGTGATGTTTTCTTAATAGGCGCTTTATAAGTGTTTGCTGACAGTCGAAGCATTTACCCAACCAAATGAGGCTGTCTGAACCTGTGGGTTCTGTTCTTCATGCTAGTGTCCTGAAAAGAGGCAAACAGCCTCTACAGTGGGAAACTGGTAAAAAAAAAATGAACAAATCCAAATTTCCAAGGATTGAGGAATATGATGTTTGGTTCCAGGTGGTCTGGAATCCACAAAGAAATCCCCAGCTCCATCTTGGCACTTTCTGTCCTGTCTCTGTCTTTCTCTTTCTGACTTCATTCCTTGGACTTCATGTCCGAGTCAGGGGTTGGTTCCTGGAGCAGGGGGAGAAGAGTCAGAGCTGGTTGAATGCTGCCCTGAGAATTTCCTGCATCTGCAGAATCAAGGACGCCAGTGGCTGACGGGAGCTCTGTGGGTCAGGTTTCTGTGCCAGACAGTGTGCCAGGGATTCTCAGCAGTGTCGGATGAGGCCCCAGACCCACAGCAAAACTGCTAGGACTCCAGGGTGATTGACAGCAGCTGTTGGTAAGGGCTGCCGAGAGGGATGCTCCTTGCTTCCTGGCCTTGTCCCATGGAGACCCCACTCTCTTTACCCCAAGGCCTCTGCCACTTGTGTTCTGTTCTGGGAAACCTGGAATCTGATTCTTCCTGCCTGTCTGTCTCTTCTCTCTCTGAGAAATCGCCATCTCTGGAGGCGCAGGCCCAGCCTGTCCTAGCACGTCTGCCATCTCCAAGCCACTGGAGATCTCTGTGGAGAAGTTCCTGTAAGGGAGGGTGGATAACTGCAATGTAAGCATTAGTGCTCCCCCACCCCCCAGTGGACAAAGAGGACTTCCCAGAAGCCCTTGCTTCAGAGGCAGCCATTTTGTGGAGGTGTGATCCTTTGATAATTCTTTTTTTCTTCTTCTTCTTCCCATGAGCAACTTTTTAAAAATTAAAATGTTCACCTGTGGGTAAATCTAGCTACTTCAAAATATATAATTAGATATTCACTATGTACAGAAAACTCATTTGTGAAAACATAAGCTCAGCCAGGCATGATGGCACATGCCTGTAATCCTAGCGGCTCAGGAAGCTGAGGCAGGAGGATCCTGAGTTCAAGGCCAGCTTCAGCAACTTAGCAAGGCCCTAAGCAACTTATCGAGACCCTGTCTCAAAATGGAAAATAAAGAGCTGGGAATGTGGCTCAGTAGTTGAACCCCCACTGATTTAAAAAAAACAAAAAACAACATAAACAAAGAAAACACACTTAGATGCAATGTGAATTATTGTACTGAATTATTCTCACGTTCAGAACCAGGAATGTTTTGTTAGAAAATAATTCTGGATTAGGTGAGTCTTAGGTCACCAGAGTCCCCAACTAGTTTTTTGTCCTATGGCTTTTGTGGAGTGGAAGAAAGGTCCACCTAGGGCCAGAGGAGCAAATGCTCATCTCTCAGGCCCTGGGATCACCTCCTCAGCTGCACTTGTCCCACAGAGCCACCATGCTGCCATCTAGAGACCACCCAGCAGCTCATCTAAAGGTAATGAATTACCTCTTACTCTACTCCATCATTTCTAATTACTGATTTAATTAGAAGTTCTCCTGGGTTCTGTGCACCATGAATTTAACCACTTATTCTTTTGTTTGCAAATAGAGTTCATTGGTTCACACCCCCAAAATCCTACCAGTTACATTTTCTCTTTATTTTTAAGACTCCTGAACCCTTATGGTTTTAAGGGTTTGAGCTATGCACAGAGCAGGAGCACTGTTTACCAAAGCTACCTTGTAAGAAGGATGTGAACATCACCTGGTGGGGTGTTCCAGCAGGTGCCACCAGGTGAGTATTCAATGAGAACATGGACCTTCTCTTCCCAAGATCTAAGGGAAAGAGAGCAGATGTTCCTCTCTTGAGCAACCTGGACTGATTCCCAGAGTGTCCAGCAGGCGCTGTCCACGGTCCTGCCACACCACTGAGGCCATTAGCTAGTAATTTAGGGACTCTATTTGTCTAATTCAGAGAGAATTATTTTCTTAGTTTTGGAAAAGGGCCTCACTAAGTGAGGAAACTTCTGACTTCAGGAATAAATGGTGGTAGATGGGCTTGTTCTACTGTTGACTTGTTGAGAGAGATTTGGGTGTATCATTCTGCAAGGTAGCAAGCTACATCACAGACATTCCCAACCAGTTCCGTAAAGGGGAAGCATGTGGCCCAGAAATCACAATGCCTGCATCTCTTGGGGTAGCCTGGGTTGGCCTAGGGTGGTGGAGCCTCCTAAGTATGGCACATTGACCCCTGCGTGCCACATCATTATTTTCTTTGTGTATCATAACATGCAAAAGATTGGAAAGCACTCGTATATCAGAAAGAATATGGGCTACAGTGTGGTAGGTCACAGTTTGAATCCTCACTTTTCCACTCATGGCTGGGTCATCCTGTTCATTAATAGTTTCTATTAGCCTAAGCTTTTTCATTCCTAATACAAGAATTCCGTACTGTCTCCAGTTGTTGAGAGGCTAAATAAGGTCTGTAAGCATAGTAGTTCTTCACTGTGATTGTTCCCAACAGGACTGCTTTCCTGCCCAGCATTCCACAAAGCTGCACTGAAGGCTGGTGAGGAAAGAGACACAAACCCTCTCATTCTCAGGAAGGAGACATCATGTGGGGACTGTAATTAAGGGTTTCTGATCACTATTCCTTCAAGTGCTCTTCAGTTGGCTGTTGGGTATCTCGGGTAATTGGACACCCTTGTTCCTTCTGTCTCTCTCTTGGACAAAAGAAAGAAGAGACTTTAAGAAAATGCAAATCAGAGGACTGGGCAGATGCTATGAGGACCCATCTGGTACCCCCTTGAGCCCGCCACGTGGCCTATAATGGTGGACCCCATGGATCAGGAAAGAAGGGAGTGAGGCCCACACTCATTGCTCCTGAACTTCATTTTTCACATCTAATTTTACATTTTTTTCTTTTTTTCAAATCAGTATACTCTCATGGGTCTCCCTCCCTGCCAGGGACTGGATATGCCCTTTGACCCCTAGGGCTGGGTTTTCCTTTCTCTTTAAAACCTAAACCTCACCTAGCAGCCTGACCCAGGTGACCACTGTCTCTGACTTGTCCTCAGTTTCCTCACTTTTGTCCTACACGCAGCCAGCAATCCCTTTTAAAAGAGTTGGGCCTTAAACACTAAAAAATACAATATGTTATTTGGAGCACATAACATGTCTGCTGAAAATCTCCATGAGCTTCCCTTTAGTCCCCAAAGGAAACCCGAACTGCTTTCCACGGCCTGAGTCCTGCCTGCTGGGGACACCTGCTGTCTTCCTGTCTCAGTGCCTCCTGTCTTCCCTGGCTCAGGGTGCTCTAGGCATGTGGCCCTTCTTTCTAGGCCTTGCACTCACCAAGCATGCGCAGGCCTCTGCACTGTTTGTTGCCGTGGACAGCCCTGATTGCTGTCCTAGGTTGTCCACATGGCTCATTCTCTTACTCTCTTCCATCATGTCACCTGATCAAAGTGTGCTTCCTTTACCCCACCCCCCACCATGTCTCATAGCACCCCTGCCCTACTCCATCCCATCATCCTGTTATATATTCGATGCATTTGTATGCGCTACAGACAGATGTCTATAAACACATTATAAATTATGTATTCGATTTTTATTTGTCCCTCTGCACTAGAATATAAATCCCCCAGGGCAGAAACAGAGTTCACTCTGTTCTCTGCTGTTCTAGAACAGGTCCTGGCACATAATATGCAGTAAATATTTGTTGAAGTAAAAGAAAAGAAGGAGGAGAGAGAAGAATGTGTAAAAACCCATATTTCAGCAGTGCCTGTCATTGATAGGAGTCTGGGCTTCTTTCTGCTTCCAGTCCAAGAAATGGGAAGTTACTTGGAGTACTGAGCACCTGTGTTCCCACCAGCTCCTGGGAGTGTGCTCCACATGGGTTCCAGGGCATTGTGGGACAAGGTGAGGTGGCAATGTGCCTTTATTCCTTCCTGGTTTGCTCTCACCTTCAGGGGGCAGCTGGTGCTGGTCTCTGGAGTGTCTGGCCTCGGTTGAGCACAACCTTTATGTTTGTCTCATTTTATACTCATGAGATAGCAGCCTTCATCCCCCATCTTTTCAGGCCCAGAAGCTGAAAGCAAGAGAAGTTGCATACCTTCCCAAAGACTCCCAGCTGGTAAATGACAGAGCAGGACTCAAATTTAGGCCTTAAATTTCAGGCCCTAAACCCTGTGATCTTCCTAGGACAGCTGTGAGATTGGAGGTCACGTTCTAGAGTCAGACTGTGTCAATGGCAAACCAGACGCCTCTAGTTTTGATCCTGTGCCTATGGACAAGTTGTCTAAGTTCAGATTCCAAGATACATACTTTTGCACATTACCATGTCTTAGAATCAGGATATGGGAGTCTGGTACAGTGATCCAGGCTTGTAATTCCAGCTACACAGAAGATTGAGGCAGGAGTATTGGAAGTTCAAGGCCAGACTGGGCAACTTTGTGAAACCTTGTCTCAAAATAAAAAATAAAAAGGGCTAGGGGTGGAATTCAGTGGCAGTAACCCAGGGAAAGTCTCCAGTACTGCAAAGAAAGAAAACAACAAGACAAAACAGGAGATGATTGTAATCGATCGCTGTTTCAAAATGGCAGTTGGTCTGTGACAGGGGTGACCTACTTGAGTGAAAAACCTTCCATTAGTTCTGGTAAGCTCAAGCAAGTGTCACAATCAAGGATCTTGAGTTCAATGAAATAGAGGCAGTTAATCCCTCGGAGCCTCCACTTTTTCATTTGCAAATTGGGAGTGATAGTGGTCCTCACCTGTGACCATTACTGGCAAGATTAAAGGAGATCCTAGAAGTAAGGCTCTCTGCCCAGTGGCTGCCCCAGAGGTGGCATTCCAGCAGTGTGGCCTGTATGCTGCTGTTGTCACCGTTTTTCTTGCTACATCCCACTCTGCCTTCAGTAGATTGCTCAGCACCTGAATTCTAGTAGAAGAGCAGCCTGTGGGGGCGGGGTGTGCCGGGCTGCCCTTGCTTACCTACTGAGCACGCTTTCCCTGTGGCACAAAACGGTAAAAAAGAACCAAAAGATCTTGTTTGCACTGGCCATGCCCACGCTTTCCAGTGCCAGTTCTTCCCCCTTTGGACCATCTGCCCCTCTTCCTGCTTCTTTTTTTCTCTTAGCTAAGAAAACAAAATATCCAGGGCAAAGAGCATATTCCACAAATGCAACCTGGAGGTGAGAATGGGGCTTTGGAAGGTCCCATCAGCTCCTTGACCTGATTGGTTATTGGAAACGGTCCTACCAGTCCCGCGCTCCATGCTAGACTGTCTTATCCAAAACTGATTTTTTTTTTTTTTGCGATGAGAATGGTTCCTGTCTACAGAGGGGGAAAGGTGGAGTACAATACTGCCTCCTTTTAAAAAGAAGAAAAAAAAATCATTGATTGATGGCCAGGCTTTGTGGAGTACCTTAGTTTTTAAACTGTCATTTGGGTCATGCTCTTGGGATCAGACTATTACATCAAAATATGGGAAAGATTGGAAGCTGGAAAAATACCTCAGACAGTAGAAAATTGGGGGCATTCAAAATGTGTCCATGTACTCATGCACTCATTTAATTCATTCTTATCATATTTATTGAACACCTATAACAGAAAGACACCAGAATCTGGCCTTGTCAATTGTGATATGAAACGGGAGACCCAAACACAAACCTGACAAATCGGTGAAATGGAGTCAGAAAATTACCAGCCTGTTTATTTGATTTTCCCCAAAGCTTTTCTTTCCTCCTCCTTCCATCCATGTGGTAACCAGATGCAGTTGGTAAATAAGTGATGTTCCTTATTTTACAATGGAATAAGGAACAGAAAGCTGGCTTCCAAGTCCTGGGGTCCTCCCCACATGGGTTGAGAGTTGCACTTGATTAGAGTCCCCCTGACTGGGTCAAAATGCAGACTTCTAGTCAGTTTAAATGTCTCTCTGGTCAGCTCTGTTTACTTTTTACCCATGCCTCTTGGTTTCAAAGGTGAAGGCTGCCGTTAGGATGTCAACACGCGAAGCAGGTTGTTCTCAGGATGGGGAGTCAGGGATCCAGAACATCTGTTAAGTACCCTATTCTGCCCCCAGAAAATTGGTAGGATAACCTGCGCATGCCAGGCGCTGGCTGGGCAGGGAGTAGTGAAGAGTGGACATGAGGTTGGCACACCTGGGCTCCTGCCTTCATGGAACTTCCTGTTTGGAAAAAAGAATCAGGCACATTAACAACTGGTTATTTCAGAAAGCCAGATGGTGAAAGCATAAAACGGTCTCACGAGGAGTGTACTGAGAAGGGCAGCAAAAAAAGACGTCAGTGCTTACTCAGAGAATTGCAGAAGGTGTCATAGAGTTGAGGCCTTGGACCCAGAAGGCTTCAGGAGGCAGAGGAGGGGGAGGGCTTATGCAGATGGAGTAGAATGAGCTGGTAGGAAGTGGAAGCCCAGGGGAGTCCTGCAGGGGGGCAAATGTCTTGGAGAGAGTCCTGGGCTCTCTTCAGTAGGCAGTGGGAGTGGGGCGACATGGTATTTCCAGGAGATGCCTCTGAAGACGACATGTGGGAGGGAGAAGTGAGTTGGGAGCCCGCAGTGAGTGTCTAGCAGAAGAGAAGTTCTGAAGCAGAGCAGGAGGGGTGGGAACAGGGCAGAGCTGAACACCTGGCAGGACGTTACGACACTCGACACTCGATGGGGGTGAAGGTGGGAGAGATTGAGAATGGTGGGGTCTCTGCCTGTGTGCCCTGGAAGACAAAGAAGGGAGAGCAGATGCCAAGCCGTGGCCAGGTCTTATCAGGAGTTGTTTGCCCAGGTGACTGTCAGAGGTTTCCATAAAACAATTAAAATAATTTGGAGGACAATTTGTGGCTCTGATAACAGTTTAACCTCAGTGGAAGCCCAGAGGCTCGGAGGTAATTAGAAAAGCTGTTGGGGCTACAACTGCTTGTCACATGGAAATCAGGAAGCTGCCAGGCACTCCGACAGAAGGCAACCTGGCCAGGGTCCCCTCTCACAGCCAGATAATCTTGAACGGGACCCTGAGGCCTGGGAGCTGGGCCTTCTCCCATTGCTTCTAGTTTGTCTCATCTATTTGAGGCTGAGCTGGGTCACAACACTCTTTCTAGTGCCACAGAGCTGAGGGTGACAGAGCTGGGTACACTGTGGGGCTGGGTGAAGTGGGTACCATGGGGTCTGGGGTCAAGTTGACTGCTTGCTTCCCCAAAGATGGCAGTTTCCCCACTGAGTTCCCATGGGGAGTTTGTCCCTTAGGTGACCTGATACAGCCTTCCTGAGCAAGAGACACTCCAGAACTAGAAGCAGATGCTCAGAGTGGCTGACTTTAGCATCCTGGAAGGACACCCGTTCCCCCTTCTCCAGCTGCTGCAGGGTAGGGGAGGGGGTGTAGGTGTGGCCCCGGATGAGCTCATTGCCAGATGCCCTGTTTGAAAAATTGTGGTGAAGCAGTCAGTGCTCTGGCAGGAGATATTTTTACCTGTCTGCCTCCTAGTCGCGCTATTTTTTTCTCTTTGAAGAAGATTCACAGTTCACTGCTCAGTCCTGCTTCTCTCACATGAGCTATTCTGAGCTGTAAGCCGCATGGTTGCTAAGTGACAAGCTGGCACTGAGGACCTGCTCAGCACACAAGCCCCTCTGCATCGTGCTTTAGGTAATTGAGGCGTTCCTTTCAGAGAGTACCATGCACCTCCATCATCTGACGTGTTGCTCGTGAGCGCAACTTTACAACCCACCTCAGCTACTACAGGGGGATAATGAGAATATGGTTGGGCTGATTGTCAGCACATCTTCACGATGCTCCGGCTGGCTCTCAGCTGACAGAGGGGGCAGGACAGATGTACTGTGAGTCTGCATCACCTGGTGCCAGAGGCAGGAGATGCCTTGCTCATACCCACATGCAGGAGGGGCACTTGCTGGATATATGCTGGAGCTGAAAGGGGCCTTAGATGTCATCCAGACCAACCCATTTTACACACAGGGAAATGGAGGTCCAGGGAGGTCAGGGCAGTGGTACCAGTCTGCAGAGCTGGTTGATGCCTGAATTGTGGCTGGCTCTATGGGATGCAAAGGCAAGGCTTGTGCTTGTCCCAGGCTATACTTTGGGGTTATTGGTTGGATGCTCTTTGCATTCCCGTGCTCTGATCTGGAAGCTGTTCTTTCACTAGCACGTGCATTCCAGGCTTCAGAGGACCAGGAGTGAGGCTTGGGGAGAGGGAGGGTTGTTCCAAGTCTCTGCTGCCTCCACTTCCCCTTTAAAGAAGCCTTTCAGCTTGGGGCATGGAGAGAGTCCAGAAGCAGGGAGACCTGGGTGCTGAGCACCACAGTCTGCACTGTCCTGATCTTGACACCCCCATCTGTCACCTGGAGTGAAGGCAACTGCCAGCTTAATTCCCTGGCAGCAGTGACAGTGTGAATCCAGCGACAGCCCAAGAAGAGGAAGCATTTGTGAGAGACCCCTGGGGGTCCCTAGGACCTGCACAATTTACCCTCCTCTCAGCCTTAGGGGGCACTTGGAGCTCCTGGGACAGGTGAGGAAACTGAAACTAAGCACTTGATACAGAGTGAAGCTGGGATTTAAACTCAGATTGAACAATTGATGAGCAGGATCACTACTCTATTCTGTACCAGTAGAACATGTAAAAATGTTAAGTGGACCAGGCATGAGGGCACACACCTGTAATCTGAAGGGCTTGGGAAGCTGAGGTAGGAGGATTAAAAATTCAAGACCAGCCTCAGCAATTTAGTGAGGCCCTGTCTCAAAATAAAAAAATAAAAAGAGCTGGAGTTGTGACTCAGTGGTTAAGTACCCCTGGTTTCCATCACTGGTACCTTGAGAAAGAAAGAAAATGTTGTTAAGTGGTTTCAAATGATTACAGATATCATGTCTGAACTGTATTTTTATTATTAATAGTAATGCCCAACTTTTCACTTGAGGCCTTATTTTTATTTACATTTTATTGTCTATCTTTTCAATGTGCCCTGTACCTCGCTCCTTCGTCCACTGGGGTATGGTGAGTGGCAGGGCTTTGTAAGGTGCTGGCCGGCAGCCCCAGGAGGAAGCCAGTTCTTGCTAACCCAAGTAGACGTTTCTGAGGTGAGGAAAAATGCTTCTGTCTACCTCCTGTCTTCGAATCCCACGTCTCCTTGGCCCTTCCTTAAGAGGGAGCGGGGATTTCTGTGTCCAGATGTAGATATGGGCACTTACATATTTTAAATGGATAAAGGTAAATAATGCCAGGCCTCCAGACAGCAGCCTCTACCCTTTGGATCCTCCCCGTGTGCCTAGCTGTATGCCAGGCACTCAATTGTGGTAACTCATTGGCTCCTCTCAGCAGCCTTCCCTGAGAGAGAGAAGGGAAATGTCATTAGATGTAATTGTTTTCCTCACAAGGAGACTGATGCTCCCGTGATTTGTGCCTTGTCCAAAGAGCACACAGCTAGTGCGTGGCCAAGGTCTCCAGGGGCCAGCCCTCTCTGCCGCTCCCTTCTGGTGACTCCGGCCACCTTGCTGTTCCTGGAATTCCTCATACTGCTTCCTTTCAGTAGGCTCTTTTCTCAGCCAATGCTCTTTCCTGTCATTAAGGCCTCTGCTCCAATGTCACCAAGAGGCCTTTCCTGGCCTCCCCACCCCCAGCATAAAGGAACAGCCTGCCATTTCCCCCACTCCTACTTGCTATTTCTATGTGGAGCACACATCACCCCTGGCCGTTATGTTTGACGTTTATTTCTTAGTTTCTGGCTCTCTTGTGAACTCCACAAGAGGGACACATGGCCTTTTTTGTTCACTGCTGTATCCCTTGCCCCTAGAAAGATCATGGTATATGGGAGTCACTTGGGTGAGCAAGTGAGTGAGTGAATGAATGAATGGGAACTCTCAAACCCTAGCCTGTCTGACTTCGAAGTCCTTGCCCTAAACCCCTACACCCATCTGCCCTCTCTCTGTTTCCGTCTTTACTGAGCCCAACTCAGTAGGTGAAACTCCCTGGAGGAGACTCTAATCAGGGTGTCAGGAGGACCTGAGTAGTTCTGAGCCATTATTTTCTTTTTCTCTCTGGGCCTCAGTTGCCATATATGTAAAGTGGGGGAATTGCTAGGATTCCTCAAGCTTTTATTTCTCAGAATGTGGCTCTGCTGCTACTTGGGCATAGTCCCAGTCACCGGGCACTTCCCAACTGTGATTATAACCCAGAACCTCAGCTTGCAAGTTCACATCAGCCCTTTGCATCTTGCAAATCTGATGACACAGGGATTCCCTAGGCCCCCATCCTGCAGTGCAGGATGCTCAGACACCTCAGTGACATCGTGGGGAAAAGGAGGAAGCTTATACAGCATTAAGCGTGGACCTGTGGTTGCCCGGATGCTGCTTTCAGTGTCCTTCTCTGACTTTTCCAGAATGTGCTAACTTTGTCCTTGAGTCCTCTTAGCTTAAAAGAGTGCTTTTTTCCATCCAACCCTTGCTCATGTTGGTGACCGAGCTGCCACTCACCAGGCTATTTATGGGGAAATGTGTGTTTCAATTGGCCAGCATCAAGATGAATTCTGCAGACTAGGGGGACTCTCCCTTGCTTCTTTTCCAGCTGTGGCTTGATGATCATTAAATCAGACCTAATGCATTGCAGATTGTTCTGATCAAATCCTGTTGTAGGCAGAATAGTGAGAGAGAGGCTCGGAGCCAAGGCACCCCCATGCCTGCAGTCTCCAGAGGGATCCTCACCCTGTGCCTCAGCTCCAGTCTTTAATAAAAGCTCTCCATGTGAGCTCAGGAGGAGGATGCAGTGCCCAGAGAAGCAGCCCTTGTGTATGGTTTCTATTTGAGCACCCTGGGGACAGGGACCTCCTGGGTGGGGTCAGGGTGGGATTCAAACTGACATCCTAGGCCAGAACACAGGCCTCCTATTGCACAAATCCCTTTATAACCCTTTATTTGTCTAGCATGAGGAACACAGCAGCCCTGGAGGGAGGCTGCGGGCCACAGGGTTCACAGACACCTAAGTGCCACTTTGGGGCACCCTCCAGGATACAGTGGGATGTTCAGCTGACCCACAATGGAGTCCCAGTAGAGAGCTTTTTAAAGGGGATCCTGAGGTCTTTTAGGCAGGCTGGCTCTGTCTCCGTTCCACCAAAGCCCAAGACCCTGACTGTTCCCGGGGTGGAAGGGCATATTGCTGAAGATTCACTCTTGCCCTTGGGTGAAGAAGGCAGGGAAGTGTCACCTGCTAATATGATCCATCCCTCTGGGGAGGGCTAGTCCATCCCAAGGACCAGCATAGACAATTATCCCCACCTGCTGGGCCTCACAGCTTCACCACATGTGTAGCAGGACCTGGCTGGCTGGATTCCCTCAAAGGTCAGGTTTTGATTAGAGTCAGCCAGGAATTCTGGGTCTAGGCTAGCAGGAAGGGTACCTCTGTGCCCTTCTGCTGCCCAGCAACCTTGCCTGTGCCATTCAGGTGGCACAGATGTAGAAGGAGGAGAATAAGCAGCAAGCCCGGCTTCCAGGGACAGCTCGTTCTCTTAATAAAGTAATTACAGAGCTGGATAATTTACATCCCTAGAAAGATGCAGGGCAACTACCGACTGGGGTGTGTGTGTGTGTGTGTGTGTGTTTAATTTTAAATCCTCCAACCTCCCCTTAATGAGGAGGTGCCTTGAAATATAGCGGGTGTTAGAATTCTTCAAGGATTCATTTTCTTGGTGCTTTATTTCTTTAAGGGAAGGCATGAATGACAAATGAGGACCTGCTGGAGCAGGGGAGGGTTTTGCCTCCCCACCCGTGTTGTGCAGACATTATCTGCCGTAAAACTGTCTCTGAAGGATGGAGAACCAGCTCCTGGCTGCAGTGGCCCTCAGATAATGTCAACGTTGAGCAATGACCCAGGATTTGTTGGCACCAAGCAAATACTTCTAGGTCTCTGGTGCCAGAATCCTTAACCGAGCCTGGTCAGCTGTTTCTGCCAAGGAAATGAAGGTGCCTTGGTAGCACCCAGGGGCCCCACTGTGAGGGCACTACATTTTTTTTTTGGTGGGGGTGAGGTGCAAATGTTAATGTTTCTCTGAATCACCTGGGAATCCTGTAAAAATGCAGAGAGTGATTCAGTAGGTCTGGGGTGGGGTTGAAATTCTGCATTTCTATCAAGCGCCTGGTCATGCTACTGGTCCATGGACTATATTTTGAATAGAAAGACCCCAGAAAAGGCAGACACTGGTTTTCCTGGGTCCCACCAAGTGGTTTTAGCTCAACAGAATACCAGACAGGTAGGTCAGCCTGGAAGGGGGAAAGCTGTGGGGGTCTCCCAAGGGTCTGGAACACTCTCAGCTCTGCAGTATGAAAAGGGCAGTGGCATGATGGGTGACCCTTTACTCCTGCTCAGTGGATGGGTTTGCCCACTTTGCCCCATTAAGTTTACCTTTCTCTTATGCTCAGAGGGGATCTCTGGGAAAACTGAGCATGCAGACCTTGAACTCTGCAATGGGGGCATGATGGGAAGGAGAGGCAAGCTCAACCTTTGAGGCCCTCGTCCAGCCTCAGAGTGTGTGCCAGGGAGTTGATCAGGTTGTATCTGCTTTGGGTCCCCTACCTCCCCGGTGTGCTCAGTTAATCCTCTCCTGCTCTCCTGTTTTCATAGGTCCCTGGATGAGAAAGAGCTGACAGCAGCTGAGTCCCACCTTCTCTGTGTGCTGGGGAGCAGGGCTGCACGGCCCCGGTGGCACCCATGCCGAAGAACAGCAAGGTGACCCAACGTGAGCACAGCAATGAACATGTCACCGAGTCAGTGGCTGACCTGCTGGCCCTTGAGGAGCCTGTGGACTATAAGCAGAGTGTACTGAATGTGTCCGGTGAGGCAGGTGGCAAGCAGAAGGCAGCGGAGGAGGAGCTGGACGCAGAGGACCGACCAGCCTGGAATAGCAAGCTGCAGTACATCCTGGCCCAGATCGGCTTCTCCGTGGGCCTCGGCAACATCTGGAGATTCCCCTACCTGTGCCAGAAAAATGGAGGAGGTAAGAGGCTGCCCTGCTTGCACCAAGGTGCCCTGCGAATGGGCTGGGCTGAGGGGTGAAAAGGAGGCAGAACTGGAGTCCATGTAAGGTGGCAATTCAGGATTCCAGGAATAGCCATAACGGTGGCTAATAGCTATCCAGAGGCTGTAGGCCATGATGATAAGAATGCGTACTCTGACTGCAGACTGCCTGGGTTCAGATCCCAGTCTGGGACCTAGTGCAAGTTGCTTAACTTCTTTGTGCCTCATCTGTAAAATGGGGGTAATAATGAGTAGTGGCTCCTGCCTCATAGGGGAGCTGGAAGGATTAAATGAGCTTTATATACTACACGACCCATAATAAAGAGCACCTGTTGGCCACTATTATCAAATGCCTACTAGGTGCTAAGCATTTTCTAAACACTGGCTATTAGGCCTGAAACTGCTGATATTTGAGCACCTTGAAACAAACACATTACTGTTTTCACAACCATGGGATTCTCCCAACAATCTTATGTGAGGAAGGAGTTGTATCATCATCCTCGCTGTAGAGACTACAAAACTGAGACACAGCTTGTTTAGGTGGTTTGTTCAGGGTCATGTGACATAGTTAGGACTCACCCTGAAAAACCTGGCCCCAGCCTGTGTACTGCATATGGCACCTGCTGCCACCTGCCCCACTCCCGTAGGGGACCTCATGCTGTACCTGTGTGAATTTCTCTTGAGGATCTTGCTGGGGTCAGACCACCATCACCACTTCCAGATGCCAGGGTGGGCAGAAGCCCCCAGGCATTGCTTCTCCAGCACTGAAATGCAGCCCCATGCAGCGGCTTCCCCTCCTCTCCACAAGGACACGAGGACACATTCTCTGCCTGGTTCAAAAGGCAAAGTCTGCCTGGGGGCTTCTCCTCCTTCCCAGTTTCTATTGAAGGACAGGGAGTGAAGCTGCCCTTCTGAGCTCATATGACTGAGTCAGGCCAGAGGCTTCCACTGTAGAGTATATTCACCACATGGTTCCCTTGCTTGAAAGACATTTTTGATTTTTTTCCGTAAGTAACTGCCAATCAGAGCTTTTGATGTGGTCACCATGTTGACATAAGACCAGCTCAAAGCAAGATATAAACAAAAGTGTTTGACTTCCTTATGCTTTTCCTCCGAGAAGAGCTTGGGGGCACCAAAAATTTTTGAATCACAGCTGGCATTTGGGGACTTACTCAGAACCTGTAACCTTGTCCTTGCTGGCTTAGATGATCAACCCTGCCTGGATACCTGGTGCTGAATCCCAGAGTCCCCCTTACTACTGCATGCGTGCACGTGCACACTCAGGACAGTGCACTCTCTCAGGACAGTGTTCTTACCTAGATCGCCTGTTCACGGTGTCAGCAATCAACACCCCCAGAAGAAAAGTGTGGTCAACTCTTAGGATTCTGAGCTCCCATTCTATGTTCTATGTTCCTGCCCTTATTTGTCCTTCCTCTCTAGCTCCGGCAATCCCTTCTCACCTTTAACTGTCCTGCCTCTCACAGGTTTTACAAGTCACCTTAAATGTTGAGCAGGAAGCACATGGTCCTAGGGAGGAGACAGGTGTTTGGCCTTGGACTTGGCACTCGGTGGTTTTGAAACATGGGTGATTCAATCAAACCGTGCTTAATTCTGGATGGAATCTGGGACTCTGCTTAGCTCCACCAGATGCCGGCAATTTCTTTATTTTGCATCCTCTTAATTTGCCTCTTTTCTGTTTATTTTTATGAGAAAGAGGCAAATGTTTATTAAGTGCTTAATGTGGATAAGTAACTCATTTTCTCTTTACAATACAGCCCTGTGATAGGTAGAGCATCAGAGTGTATGAAATGGCATTTTTATAAGTAAAAAATGGGTCCAATATCAGCCATTGCTTATGTTTCTACTTAATATTTCCATCCTTTTTACACGGATGACAATCTAGCAACACAGATATCAAGTAATTTGCCCCAAATTACAAGCTAGTAAGTGGCAAAGCCAGGATTCAAGCCTGGGAGGTCTGCCTCCAGGATCTGAACTTGGCTCCTGCTTAATCCATAGCTCAATGGGCTAGGGCCAATGTAGTCTTTTAAGCTCTGGAAAGAAATCTGGGGTTTGCCAGAACCAAGGAGCTGGGTGTAGACTGAGACATAGATTGCTAGCCATCCAGGGAGCCTCAGAGAACCTGGAGTCCGTCCACATTTTGCTCAATTTCCTAATGCTCCCAGCTGTCCCGCCTGGAGGCTCCTGAAAGCTGCTGAAACATGGAAGCAAACCCACTGTGTCCCCAGGTTGTATTTTCTGAGATGGAAGAGGGTGCTACTGTATTCTCCAATGATTTCAACAAAGGCTGATACACTACAAATTGAGCTCCCCTAGACTGCACACAGCCCCTTGAGCACTCTGGTCAGCAGGGCCTCAGCCTGGTGGAGAACCCTGCAGCTAGGTCAGCCCCCTGTGTCCTGCCTGACTGAGGTGGATGGGGCCTGAGCAGCAGGAGGCCAGTACCTGGTTCTGGCAGGTTCACTGTTGAGGAGAGAAAGGAAACATCTGTAGAAGATGCCAATATTCTGAAACCCATCTCCCTGCACATGTAGTCCCTCTCAAGGATATTGGGGCATATAAATAAAAAACCAGGAAGGCTATCTTCCTTTGCCTTCCTATAGCAGATTGCTTCTTTCTACTTCCATTTCCTTCCACCGAGGCCAAGAAGTTGAGTTAGACAGACCCAGGGGTCTCTACCTGTGTTCCTTCAGGCCCTTCCTTCTTTGAGTACCATGACGGGGCTGCTTTTGACATGTTGAATTGATGTGCACTATGGTGATGAATTCAGTACTATTGTATATGACTCGGTGGGTTGCCTCCCCAGAACCCGGCCCCTTCCTTCATATGTACATACATACTGCTCAGTTGGCTCCGTGTGACCAGTGCTGACATTGCCCGTGTGCAGCTGAGAGCCCAACCTCCCTCACAAATTGTGAGCTCCCCCAAGGATGGCGTCTGTGCCTTCTGTTACTCCACTATCCCCCTACTTTCCTGCTTGGCACAGGGTAGACCCGCAGTACACAGCTGACTGTTGCCAAGTGCCAGGTTTGGTGCCCAATCCCCAGTGTTTCTTGGCAGATTGGGCACATATAGGAGAGAATGTGAGATGTTATGTTATAGGGGGCAGAGCAGTGAGGCTGGGGGACATCTGGAGACTGCTCACAGGCACTGGGTGACCATCAGGACCTTGGTGACTAGGGCTGGCCTGAGACTGTTTGATAGACAGGCAGGGCCTGGATGACAGTGTTGCTAATAGGACTGTGTTGTTGGCACAGCTCTCTGTGGCGTGCATTCGTCCATGTCCAGGCGTGGCTTTAATTCTCCTGCTAAATGCCCTGTCACTTGGAATTGAGATTGTGTCTGCAGTGAGGTTTAGGACAGCAAGATTCATTTATCATCTGGAATCTTTAGCAAGATTCATTCTATCCTTTATGATCCTTCTGACCACGCTTTCCTGAACAGCTAATTTCTCTTCTATTCCTCCCAATTAGCTGTGGATTAATGAGGATGCTGGTTAGACCCCCTCTCCCTGGAGAGCTTCCAATTTTCTGCTTCCCTGGAGCTGCCCAGTCTGCTGCATCAGCATCTGGCTCAGATATGGGCAGGCAGGGCCACTGGGGGCAAGTGATCAGGGCCCATGCCATCTGGGGTTCCTTACCTATGGGCAGGAGGGGTGTGAACAGATGTCCATAGAGTATTTTCTAAGGTGAATGTGTCTGCAAATGACTTGATGCATGCGTTCCCGAGACTCAGTGAGGTGTCTGTCCTTCCCTCTGTCTGTTTCTGAGCTGAGTCTAGTGAGCGGGAGTATTGATATACATATGTTCCTCCCTTAGCATTTTAGGCTGGAGGGAATCAAGGAGAAGCAGGGTATGAATGAGCCAGTGTAGGGTAGGTCACAGGCATGAAAGGGCCCTGGGACTGGGGACAGTGAGTGGATGATCTGAGATGTGATTAAGACTGGGGGACCGTGCTGCCACACCTTCTCTCATTCTGACCTTGTACTCTAGACAGCCTCTGACACCCCTCCTCTCTCTCCACAGGTGCCTACCTGGTGCCCTACCTGGTGCTGCTGATCATTATTGGCATCCCCCTATTCTTCCTGGAGCTGGCTGTGGGCCAAAGGATCCGCCGCGGCAGCATTGGTGTGTGGCACTACGTGTGTCCCCGCCTGGGGGGCATTGGCTTTTCCAGCTGCATTGTGAGTCCAGGGCTGGGGAAGGCACTAAGCCAGAGACAGAAGGGCCACTCTTGGGTAGAGGTTTACAGGCCACAGTCCTGGGCCAAGACAAAGGCAGCAAGGGGTCACCCAACAGGAGAATGGCTTCCAGCTGGTGTCTCGGGGCTACAGTTACCATATTTCCTACACTGAAAGTCAACAGCCCTGCCTGAAGCAGAATGTGATATTTGCAACTAAGGCAAAGGAGGCAATGCTGGGATATGTTCACAAGGGAGGCCCTGGGACATCTCAGTCAGGGTCTCTGGGGGACATATAGACCATTTTAAATACCTATCTCTGCTTCTCAGCCGTCAGTTCCCTGTAACAGGGCCCTACCCCTTTCCTTGGGCAGGCAGTGTTTCCACTGGGAATGTAAGTGACTCCGAAAAGGCTCAGGGCCCTGTAGCCTTGGTGCTACACAAATGAGCCCCATTGGAGGACTCAGGAACCTTATGGTCAACCCAGGAGAGGTGAGGCTTTGGAACAGTGGGAGAGAGGGAGACCTCAGAATCCTGGGAGGGGAAGTCCATGAGGCCTCCAGCTCAGCCACAAGGTGGCAGATGAGGCCCCGTGTAGAGCTCTAGGTGAAGAACTGAGTGTCCCTTAAGGGCAAAGCCTACAGTTGCCTATGCTCATACCTGGAACAGAAACTGGAATCTGCTCTGGAAGGGACTAAGGATTCCATTAAGCAGGATGGCAGGGCCAGTCCAAACCTGCTCCAGGGAGAGCCTGGGAGAGGGGCTGTCTGGCCTCTACTCACCCACAGGGCACTGCCTTTGCACAGGTTGATCTGGCCAGCTACAGTGCACTCTGCTGGGCTGGCCGCACTCACACGCAGTAGTGTGTGCCGGGTCTCCCCTTGCACTGAAAGCACCCAAGTAGAGGAAGCAGGCGTCTCTCTCCATCTCTATCCCCACACAGCCTGCTGGGCAAGCGTCTGCTCTGCGCACAGGTACTCAGGTGAACCGAACCAAGCAAGGGCCCCTTGGCTCTTACTCTGAACAGCAGTCTTCCCACCGCCAGGCCCCTGGAAGGGACCCCTCAGCATCTAGATCAGATGCTGCAAATCTCTGTCCATAAAACATTACTTTCAAAGAAACCCTTTGGACCCTCCATCAGATTCCATGTACTCTTATTTTAAATAAAACTCTACCAAGCTTAGTTATTTGTTTTCCAAGAAATGAAAAGTGGTGTTTTTCTAGAGGCCGGCTGCTAACAGAACCAAAGAGAGAGTAATATCCTGAGAGAAGGGAAGACATAGGAAACCAGCAATCCATAAAATCTCATAAAGCACAACCGCCTGGGGCCGTTTCCTATAAGGGCAAAAGCTGACTGCAGCCTCTCTGGTCCTGGAGGACATCTCTAATCAGAATCCTGAGTCCTCAGGAAATGGTGGGGAAGGGCTTCAAGTATCTTAGAGGAATTTCAAAACTGGAAAGGATTAACATTTTAAGAGTCTATTTAAGACAACTTTAATATCCAAAGAATTCTTTTGTGGTTGCCTGAGTGCCAGATGAATGGGGGATGGGGAGCAGGTCCTTGCTGCTCCTGCTGCTCCGTCACATCCCTGGTCGCCCTCCTTCGTGGCTGTGCTGCTGTGTTCTATGTCGTTGGCCTGTGCTGCTGGCCCTGGGATGGAGTGTTGGGTGGGACTGGCATTGTCATTAACCCCCATCCTCTGGGATCCCGCCCTGGGTCCCCGTCCTCAGGTGTGCCTCTTTGTTGGGCTGTATTATAACGTGATCATCGGATGGAGCATCTTCTACTTCTTCAAGTCCTTCCAGTACCCACTGCCCTGGAGCGAATGTCCTGTCATCAGGAATGGGACCATGGCAGGCAAGTATGGGACTCCTGAGCCACAGCTGGGGACTCAGCCAGCTCTCTCCCTAGCAGGAGTCTAATAGACTTACTGCACAGATTGGGAATTTCATTGATGTGTCACCTTGGACAAGTCACTTAACCCCCTTGATCCTCATTTCCATTTCCACAGTGCAAGTGATCCCTTTCTGGCTTCTCCCACAGGGTGGTGCTTAGAGGACTGAATTAAATGAGAGTAGTTAACACACTATAATTCTTATTTTTGTTTGGTTAATATGGATTATTCTGTGTTATTCTAACTCCAGGCTGCGTGTGAATAATCTTTATTTGCATGCCAGTCCTACAAAGGGCTGGATGATCATCCCACTTTGCAGATGGGAAAACTGAGGCCCTTGAAGCCACTTTCTCATCTCCCCGGTATCCATTTAACCAATGATCTGGGATGTGAATGTAGGTCTCTAATCCCCAATTTAGGACCTTTCCCAAGGACCTTCAGGCCAATTCAACCTCAACCCTTACTACCTTCTATGGACAGATGTGGGCAGCAGGTGGTATAGGAGGAATTCACCCAGCTCAGCATGACCTGTGGCCTCCCAGCCTCCATCAGGAGCTGGGATTCCCCGGGATCTGCCAGATCATGGCTAACCCGAAACGAGCACAGCCCCTTCCAGCTGCCCACCCTCAGCCACGCCTTCACCCTGAGCAGAGGTCCAGTAGGAGAGGTGGCCCCAGGGGCCTCGCCACTGACCTCTGTGGCCTCTGCTGCTGTTTCAGTGGTGGAGGCAGAATGTGAGAAGAGCTCAGCCACCACCTACTTCTGGTACCGAGAGGCCTTGGATATCTCCAACTCCATCTCTGAGAGCGGGGGCCTCAACTGGAAGATGACGCTGTGCCTTCTCGTGGCCTGGAGCATTGTGGGCATGGCTGTGGTCAAGGGGATCCAGTCCTCAGGGAAGGTGAGTTGGAGGAGGACAGCAGAAAGAGGACAGGGGACTGAGAACTCCACGTCACCAGTGCAGGGCCCTTCGGTTGGCTTATGTTCTGGATGGCTCAGGGTGATGGCACTGACCCCCAAGGGACGGGGTGGGAATAACACCTGCGTTGTTGTCCACTGTGAACAGCAGGCCAGGGCTGGGCTTGCTGGAAGATCGTTGTCCTGACCCCTGACTGCCTTCATGCTCAGAGAATTCAGTCCAGCCCTGCGACATTAAAGAGAAGGAAGATAGAAGCATTGACTCAGGAATATCTGTTTAGATTCTGTCCCTTCAGGTTCCCAAGCAAAGCCCTAGAGTCACTTGCTCTGAGTGATTTTGGGATGAAAACCAGCACTTTAACATGTCAACAACTATAGGGTTGTTTGAGCAGGTGGGTGCTGTGAGTGAAGGGGGCCTTGGGGGCCTCTGAAGGCAGCTCTATTGCCACTCCATCTTGGGGTGCACACTGGCCAGGCCCACACACCTTTCCCCAGCAGATCAGATCCCTTCTGAAGAGGGCCCTTTGTTACTTGTCCCCTGTCAGTACTCATGCCCTGCCAGGGATGAAAAGGTTGTTAGAAATCCTGTAGCCCCATGCACTCATTTTACAGATGAGGAAACTGAGGCCCAGAGAGGGGCAAGTGTGTCGTCTAACCTCATGCAGCCAATTAGCCTCAAAGCTGGAACCCGAGCCTGTTCTGTCCAAGGTTTTGGGTTCTTGGCCAGACTTGACAAGCAAGGAAGCTAAGTTCCTTAAGGTGGCATCATCCTGGCTACTGATCTCTCCCCTCTTTGGAGGCCAAAATCGTAGCTGATGCTTTGTGGAACTCATCAGTACAGCCACATATATGAACACATGTCATCCTCAACAACCTTATGTGGAAATTTTAGAGCCTTAGAAATTTTCACACCCCTCTTAGAGACAGGGAAACAAAGACACATCAAGGTTAAGTCCATAGGCTGGAGGCCACGGCAACTGGTAGAGGCAGGCCCAGAACTTGGGCACGTGGCTCTGGACACGCACCTTCTTAACCTTTGCACCATCCTGCCCACCCCTTGGATTTGCTTTGGAACAGGATGTCCTGTGAGCATAGCCTTTGCATGTGGCTCTGTACCAGGCACACGGAGCAATAAAAATATGCAAGACATGCACAGGCCAGCAAATTGCGTGGGCTCGGGCTCACAGGACTAGGCTTCCTGATGGTATCCGATTGGGAACCTTGTCTGTGGCCTCCTGCATGCCTCTGTCAAAGGAACTCTAAGGACAGGAACATGAGACTTGAGTAAATGAGGAGGAGAGCATAGGATTCCCTCACCCTTGGCAGCCTTGAGGATGGGGGCCTAAACCATCAATCCTTGGGAGGCAAGCAAGCCCTGGGCCAGCCATGTGAACTCCAGCCTTTCCTGCTCCTGCCTGGGCTTGGGCCAGATGGGTGATGGGTTGGCCTGGTGCCCAGGGACTCCGGGGCTCTGCTGTCTGTTGTCTGGTATCCCAGGAGTCTTGTGTGCCCCACCTGTGAGCAGGGAGGGCTATGCAAGCTGCAGGAGCAGGAGGGGTTCTGCCTGATGGTGGGTCCCCGTCCTCTCTGCAGGTGATGTATTTCAGCTCCCTCTTCCCCTACGTGGTGCTGGCCTGCTTTCTGGTCCGAGGACTGCTGCTGCGAGGAGCAGTCGATGGCATCCTACACATGTTCACTCCCAAGGTAAGAGCTGGGGTTCCCATGTGCAGGGAAACACTGACAGGCCCATGGGGCCTGGCACGCTTCATACAATGGAAGACACACTGAGCACCTACTGCCTGTGGGAGTGGTGCCAGGTGCTGGCGGGGTGCACAGGGACCAAGGAGAGGGACATCACATCCATTCAGGGAGGAGGTCCTGAAATGAGTCCGAGGGAGCAGGTAGGATTTCAGTGAGCGCCAATAGAAGATTGTCATCGAAGGGAGCTACGTGAGCAAGGGTGTGTGACAGCACTGGGCATGTTTGAGGCGATAGTGGGGTGTAGGTTTGGCTGGGATCTGGGGTGGGGGCAGGGAGCCTCGCTCCTTTATTCATTCGGGAAGGTTCATTTCGTGGACCTGTGACATCAGGAATCAAGAAGGTGCCCGAGAGTTCAGAGCTCCCCCTGGAATCCCAGTTTGTACCCAGATCAGGAGATCAAGGTTGCTTTTTTTTAATAGATAAGCCAATACGAGTGATTTGTACCTTATGGACCCTTGCTTGCCTCCTCTCCGTCCTCTCAGTAGCCCCCAGGGAGACCAGCAGAAGCTCTGCTCACCTTACATAGAGGGCGTGGACAAGGCACAGGTGTCCTCAAGGCGTACACCCAGCTTCCCTAAAGATGGTCTGTCCCCACCTGTGGTCTCACCCCTCTGTGACCCTTTATAACACTTGGCATTGCTGGCATGAATCAGTCCCCTGGAGAATAAGAGCATTTTGGGTGCAGATTGACATGCCATCAAGTTGCCCCAAGCAATGTACATTAGTAACCTCAGCTGGCTAGGATGAGAAGTCCATCTCCAAATGCCAGCTGGTCAATAGCAGCCATCAGGGGCCTGCTGAGACTCCAGCCCATGGGCTCAGGGTCAAAACTCAGCCAGGCCAGCTTGAGGCCTCCCTAGGAGCTCAACAGTGCCCCCCCCCACTAGCCCTTGCATAGACAGTGCACATAGGGGGACTTGAGGAAGAGAACCCAGATCCAACAAGGTTTGAAGTCCCCAGTCCCTCCTGCCTCCCCTGCTCTGCTACTGTGTGTAGGCTGCTAATGTTTGGTAAACAGTCATGACCAGGGCACATGCCACCCCACAGTCACCACAGTGCTCAAAGTGGCCCTAGGCGTCCTTGGACTGAACATCTGAGGTTTCTGCATGAGCGCCTACAAAGGGCACTTTATGAGGCACTTAATGAATCTCCTGAGGCGTGAATGTGAATCCTGAGCCATGTGGCAGGCCGTAGGGTTATTGTGAAAATGTGATATCTGACGAAGAAGAAAAACATGCACATCTGTTTCTTTGGGGTAAGTGGCCATGAGCGGGAAGCCAACTGTTTTTATGAATTACTTCAGCTAGAGCTCTAGAATCATGGTCAGTGTAGAGTGTTCACTTGAGTCTTTGAGTTACACTTTACTGAGCTTTATGAGGAAATTATATGCTCTGGTGATGTTCATAAACGTGGAGATTCACAAAGATCTCCAGATGGGCTCCTTGATGGTGTTAAGTGTCCCTGCTATGTGACTCTAGGAGCAGGCAGAACAGACTCACTGGGATCAGCCACGGTCCCAGCATATACAACGCTGCTCCCTATGGATTCAAACACTTTAAAAAATGTCTCTTTAATGGTGAAATATATCAGGCATATAAAAACATGTCTATAATATGATTCACATTCTTAAGAAATAAAATATTACAGAAGCCATTAATGTGCTTACATAACCCCACATCCCATTTCTTCCCCTTGCCAAAGATAACCACTGTATTAGTCCATCCCTGCTGCTGTAACAAGATATCGTAAACTAGATAATTTATGAGCAATAGAAATTTATTGCCTCACAGTTATGGAGGCTGACAGAGTTCAAGATCAAGGCTGGTAAGGGCTCATTCTCAGCTTCCAAGATGGTACTTTCTCACTGCTCCTCTAACATAAAGGCACTAATCCTTTTCATGGGGGTAGAGCCCTCACAACTTAATCACTTCCCAGAGGTTCACCTCTTCACACTACTACTTTGGGTATTAGATTCTAACATAGGAATTTGGAGGGGGCACCAATATTCAGAACATAGGGACCACTACCCTGAATTTTTGGGTTTATCCTGCTAATACATTCTTTGAAATTTGTTATATGTATATGTATAAACAATTTATAGTATTTGGGGATACTCTTAAGCTTTATATCAATGGCATTGCATTATGTATATATCCTTCTGTGACTTTCTTCTATTTTTGCTTAATACTGCTTTTTTAAGATTTACCTAGGTTGATTTATAGAGCTCTAGTACATGCATTTTCACTGCTGTAAAGATTCCCCTAGGGCTGGGGATATACATCAGTTGGTAGAGTGCTTGCCTCACATGCAAAGCCCTGGGTTCAATCCCCAGCATCACCAAAAGAAAAAAAAAAAAAAAAGATTCCCCTATAGGTCTAAACTAAAATGTATTTATTCACTCTCTGGTTGATGAGCATTTCAGTGGTTTCCAGTTTTCACCATTGCTAATAAGGCTATGGTAAACATTATTACACAGGTCTTCCTGTGCACAGGTTTCTCCAGGGTGTATATGTTTAAAGTGGAATTGCTGTCCCAAAGGTAGGTGTCTCTTCAGTCAAAATGCGCTCCACAGTGGCCGTGTCTGTTAACTCCCGCCAGATGTATGTGAGACTGAGTCACACCACACTTATCAGACTTCGATACTTGCCCCTTGGATGTGGAATGGCTGCTGTGCACTCTGAACAACTAGGGTGCTTCTTTCTCAAACCTTTTTCTGGATCTTCAGGAAACCATGTGAATACACTTTAGCATTTGCAGAGGACAGAATCGTTATGAACTGAGACTAAAAAAAAAAAAAAAATCAAATCCAAAAGATTCTAGAGGGGCCAAGTTTCCAAGAAATAGCACAATGCAGCCCTTGACTTCCAGGTCCAACAGAGCCTGGGGGGCCTATCTAACACTTGACTGGTCAGTTCCATGGTGTAGCTCCAGCTCCTTCCTTTGACCCTGGAGTGGGTATTGGGAGGGAGGGGGCTAAAGGGTGTTCATTCCATTTTGAACAGGGGACCATGAGGGAAGGGGCTTCAGACTGGAGTGTATCACGTATTCAAGGAGGCTGGCAGGTCTGGACAAAACAAGAGGGGAGAGAAGAGGGCTGTGGTGGGGACAGTGCAGAGTCAGATCGTGAGGGGCTGGGAGGCTGAGTAAGCACTTTGACATTGTCTCTGGAGGAATTGGGGTCCCCTGGGGAGTTCTGGGTTACTGGCCTGATCTTACCACTCAAAGCCTCTTAGGAGGCTGCCATAGGGAATTTGGAGGGAGTGAGGGGAGATCATCCCGGTGAAGGGCCACCAGGTTTAGAGCCCAGTGGCAATGGGAACGGTGAGGTGGTTGGGCTGAAGATGCACTGTGGGTGCAGAGACTTTGCTGTGGACAGGATGTGAGGTGTTGGAAGAGGAAGGAGTCAAGGATGGGGTTGTCGTTCAGGGTGACGGGGAGGACAGTGGGAGGAGCACATGTGGTGGGGAACATCTAGAGAACTATTTTGGACAGGACAGGTTTAAAATGTCAAATAGACAGGGCTGGGGTTGTGGCTCAGCGGTACAGCGCTTGCCTTGCATGTGCGAGACCCTGGGTTCGATCCTCAGCACCACATAAAAATAAATAAGTGAAATGAGGGTATTGTGTCCAACTACAACTAAAAAAAATATATATATATATTTTTTTAAAATAAAATGTCCAATAGATAGCCAGGTGGAGATGCTGGGGTAATAGAACCGAAAGTCTGGGTTGATTTATCATCACCTGGAGAGTGAACCTTGTCGGAGAAGAGGACTGAGCACTGAGTCCTGGAGCCCCAGAGTTCAGAAAAGGATAGCTGGTGACTGGGGAAGAGGAAGAGGAGGAGGAAGAGGAGAAGGAGGGGAGAAAGGATGGAGGAAGAGTGAATGGTCAGCTGGGTCCCAAACTGCTGAGGGGCCAGTCGGTGAGGACTAAGAAATGACTCACCACGTGGCAACAGAGGTGTCACTGGTGACCCTGATGAGAGCCACTGATGGACTGCTGGAGACAACATCTAACCCTAAAGGGCTGAAGGGGAAACAAGAGGTGGGGAATTAGAGACAAGTAGCAGAGATCATGTATTTTTAGTTTTGCTATAAAGAGAAGCAGAGGAAGGAGAAATGGGGTGTTACCTGGAGATGGCCAAGGAGTCAAGGGTGTTATTTCAGAATTTCGAATGGTGGGGAAAATAGTCCATCATACACTGCTGGTGGGAATTTAAAATGGTGCAACACTTTTGGAGAACAGTCTGGTGATTCCTCAAAAGGTTAAACAGAGTTAGCATATGATCCAGCAATTCCAGTCCTAGGCCCGTATCCAAGAGAACTGAAAACATATGTTCACAGAAAAGCTTGAACGTGACTGTTCATAGCAACGTGAGTCATAATAATCAGAAAAGTAGAAGCAACCCAAATGTCCATTAGCTGATCAATGGATAAACAAAATGTGGTATAACCAAACAATGGAATATTATTCAGCCGTAAAAAAAAGAAGTGCTGACACTGGCTACAACATAGATGAACCCTGAAAACATTAGCTAAGTGAAAGAAGCCAGACGCAAAAGACTAACAGTATATAATTCCAATTGTATGAAATTTCTAGAATTGGTGGATCTAGAGAGACAGAAGGATGATTAGATCTTGCTTCGAACTGGGCTTGAGGCCAGGTGCGGTGGTGCACGTCTAGAATCCCAGCAGCTTGGGAGGCTGAGGCAGGAGGATCACAAGTTCAAAGCCAGCCTCAGCAACTTAGTGAGGTCCTAAGCAACTCAGTGAGATCCTGTCTTAAAATAAAAAATAAAAAGGCTAGGGAGTGGCTCAGTGGCTAACTGCCCCTGGGTTCGATTCCCCCATACCAAAAAGGTCGAGCAACTCTGATATAGTAAAAACATTGAGTAGTGCACTTCAAAAACTCCAAAAAAGAGGGGAACCCAATGCTCTGGGGGAGGAGGACAGCAGCAGGGGTTGGTCTGAGTGGCAGAGCCGGTCTTAGCTAGCAGCACCCACAAGTGCCCACAGCAGTGGGAGGGACGGGCCAGCCCCTGGGAGGCCAGTGCTGCTCTGGGAAGAGCTGTGGGGAGTTCTCACTGCCAGAGTTCTCTTCTGATGGCATCCTCCTCCTTGGTGAAGTAGGAAGCAAGGTGATTAACTGAGAGAAAGAAGGGAGGAGGAGAGGCAGCGGAGGCCTTAGGAGGTACCAGTGTGAAGTAGCTGTGAGAGCTGGGGACCAGTGGACAGGGGTAGCACTGAGGGCCCGTTAGCCGACAGGGCTCAGGAGTACACGTGTGAACTCACCCCGCGTGGCCACTGCTGGCCCTTCCGTGATCCAAAAGCAGCTTTCCGCACTTGAGCATCTCTGACACCGGGCTGCTTCCCACAGTCAGTGAGGTACCCAAACGGGTGCATGTTTGACAGTGGGTGGTCTCACCAAGGGCTGGGCCATATATATTTGTACACTCATCTAGACCTCATGACCCTGGATGTAGGTCCTTTTATTGTTGCTATTTCACATAGAGATTAGAGAATTGTAGGGACGAGGCTGGGTGACCAGAGACAGAGGGGGCAGATAGCCAGGAGCCCTGGGTCCCAGCTCAGCACATTGAGGGAGAGAAAAGGGTGGGAAAGATAATGCCCCAGGAGCAAGGAGAATTCCATGGAGAATTCCGGTGTGAACAGTAGGAGGGAAAAGGAAGAATACACACACACACACACGCAGTGTGTGTGCATGTGTGTGCATTGTAATATACGTGCTTTTATATATTGCTGGTGCTTGCATAAGCACTGTTGGAGGGGTACATAGGAAGCTGATGTTGTTTCCTCTGAGGAAGGAGAACTGGGCTTCTGGGATCTGAGGTGAGGAAAAGGAGACCTCAAGACAAAGGGTGTATGTAAGTCCCAAAGGCCTAAGAATAGAGGTTAATAACCCTAACCCACTATTAGAGCAAGGGCCTCTCTGCAGGAAGATGAAGGTGGCCCAGTCTGGTGATCAGAGGGTGGGTTCTGGAGCCAGATGCTCTAGTCCAGATCCCAACTCATCACCCAGCAGCTGGTCCAGTTCCTTGATTCTCAGGACCCTCATCCACAGCTGTGAGAGGGGCTGAACAATGGCAGCACTTCCTGGAGCTATCAGGAGAGCTGGTGGGACCCCTCCTGGCCATGGGAAAGCGCATGGTAAGCATTAGCTATTATTATCCTCATCCACTGTGGGGGTGACACTGTTCTTGAGCAGTGGGGATCCAGCACTCCAGTGCCATCTGGTGTCTCGTGGCCCTGTCTGGCTCCACACGAGCAGGTGCTGCAGCAGTGCTGGGAAGCCAGGGTGTCACACACCAGCTCAGGCTAGGGCTCAGCAGCTGCTTGTGGATTCAAAAAGCAGCTTCATGTGGATGAGTCAAATGCCATGAAACACCTTGTTCCCTTGCGCAAGGAAGTGACTCAGCCACTGTACCGAAGAAACAGCAGGAAGCCGTTCAGAGAGGGCACCCGAGAAGGGTGTGATGTGAATTTCTTATATCTGGAGGGGAAAGCCCATTTTCCATCTCTCCTCTTGCCTTCACATCCTGATGTCCAAAGGGGCCACGGGGCATCCTGAGTTGGGCCATGGAGTATCCTGAGTTGGGCCATGAGTTCACCCTCTGTTGATACTTGCTGAAATCATGCACCATCGCCCCAGGGATCCTGGCAAAAGCCCCCTTTACATTCAGGGAACAACGGCCATTCCATACTGAAGACCCTGACTCAGTTTACCTCTGGATTAGCATTGGGTGTTTTTGTTTCTCTTCTTCACCTGCAGGCTGGAAATGGGGGTACCAAGGGACACTCCTACAGAGCACTTCCCACCTTGAAGGTCAAGCTTTGGTACTCACAGGTGGTTTCCTAGGCCCTGATCAATGTCAGATTTGAATCTTTCAATTTCCTTCAAAATTTTCTAGGGGTGGACATGGGTGAAATGTAGAGGAGATAAAATTGTCCAGGTGTTGATAATGATTAAAGGGGGGTAAGGTTAGAGCAGGGGTTCATTATATATTCATCCCTACTTTTGTTGATTTTATGATAGTCCACAATTTTTAAGAATAGGAAAATAATGATAAATCAACACTAATTTAACAAAGAAAAAAAAAATTCTTGTTTTCATCCCAAATCATTGCCTATACAGCAATCCTGCCCTATCCTCTGAGAAATCCCCCAAGCCCCTGGGCCAGCTCTGAGAGCACAGTTTGGGACTGCAGTGTCTGCTCTGGAGCAGCTGCCTTCATTTATGAAATCTGACCCTGAGCAGTGACTGGGGCCAGGAATGTATCCACATTCTTGTTTCAGGCTTAGGGAGTGGTGAGACTCCTAATGGTGGCATGTGTTTGGGACTCACTGATGGTCTGGACCTTTTTATGTAAACTATAATAATGTTTGACATAGATCAAAAAGGAATAATTACCAAAGAGGAAGAGAGGGAAGGAGAAGAGGAAGGCTGTATTAAAGTAGTTGTGTTTTACAAAGTAGAAAAGTTTAAAATCCTAAGACTCTTCTTGTTCTAGAAGAACACATCTTAGCCCTAAAGGGCTGGTGCCGTGTCATAGTTGCTAATCTGGTGTTTCCCGTGCAGTTCAAAACCTTGATGGATCACGTCAGGTTTTGTGCGTGTGTCTGACTGTCTCTTGCTCCCTACTCTTTCTCTTCCATGTGCTAGGCACAAACAGGGTCTGGGCTCCAGCCCTCAGTGTAAACTGCGAGTAGACAGACAGTTGTGTGAGATGGGTACTGACTCTGAGTGCCCAAGGCACATGACTAGCTCTGCCAGAGTCAGGAAAAGCTTCAAAGAGAAGTGATATGTATACTGGGTTTTGAGAAATAAATAGGAGTTCACCAGAGAGGGAGTAGGAGGAAGGGAACTCCAAGCCCAGAAGTATGAAAGACCAGGGTGCTTTTGATGAGGAGTAAGTTCATTGCATTTAATGTTCAGAACACAAAAGAGTGAGGAAAAAATTTCCAGAAGATGATGGGGAGTCCTGGGGCATCCATGAGTTGTTTGTCTCAACCTCCCCTCTTATAAAATCTTGGACTTCTTCCTGGTTGGAACTCACCAAATCGCCTGTAGCTCTCCCACTAGGCTCTGATTTCTAGCCTGAGAGAAGTGGGCAGGCTCCAGAAGATTGAGAGGACTATCATAATGGACACCCATGAGCACCTGTGAAGGCCAGCATGCCTTCGAAGGTGCGCGTGGTCCCTCCCTGCTCTGTTGATGGAGCCCTTAGGAGGATTGTTTTTAAAAAACACAAAATACCTGGGGCTGGGGTTGTGGCTCAGTGGTAGAGCGCTCGCCTAGCACGTGTGAGGCACTGGGTTCGATCCTCAGCACCACATAAAAATAAATAAAATAAAGATATTATGTCCATCTACAATTAAAAAAAAAACAAAATGAAAAACCCCTCACCCAGTTGGGTGTGGTGGTGTATGCCTATGATTCCAGTGACTCGGGAGGCTGAGGTAGGAGGATTTAAAGTTCAAAGCCGCCTCAGCGACTTAGCAAGACCCTGTCTCAAAATAAAAAATAAAAAGGGCTGGGCTTGTAGCTCAGTGGTAAAATGTTCTCTAGTACAAAAAATAAAAAACTCATGCAAAAAAAAAAGATAAATAAAATAAAGAGGAGTTACAGAAGTCCTTTCTCAAGAGGACTATGATTATATTCTTCTTTTCTGTAATTTGTATTAGGCACAGTATAGGCCCCTATTTCCTTACTCACGATACCAAAATCCAAATTGCATTGAAAAAAAAAATTGCTCTCTTTGGGTTTGTTGCCCTAGAATTTATTTGGAAGCAGACTACCTGCACAGATGTGAGGTTATTTATAGTCCTTATTGATTCACTTGGTGTGAAGATTCATATTCGGCTGCCAAAGTCCTAATGTGTTTTATTACAGGGTGCTGCCCTGGGCCCACTGAAGGTGTGATGTAATTTTGTGGCATATGCACCATATTACCTTCCTAAAATAAAATTAGAAATGAAAGCCTAAAGTCCATCCAAAACCAGTCTGCCTCCAGGGCTTGGGTTCCTTCTATAAAGAAGATAATATTTTATGTTATCTTAAAAAGCAGAGCCCCTGTCTGGAGGTGTAGCTCCAAGGTAGGACTCTTGCCTAGCATGTGTGAGGCCCTGGGTTTCGTTCCCAGTAGCGAAAATAACAAAACAAAACAAAACAAATCAGACCTCCACCTGTGCAACCATGGTGAGCCTAATGGTGTGGATAGCCCTGTCCCATTTCTCTGGCCATCAGTCTCCCTTGCTCCATCATGACCACTGAAACCGCTCCACCCATCTGAACCCTCTCTCCTCCTCTCCTCCACTCATCACAGCAGATGAGCTCACCTCCTGCTTTACAAGGTAAACACAGGTCACCAAGTCAGAAGCTCTCTCTACCTACACAGGCAGAAACCGAATGTACGAACTTGCCTGCTGATACCCATCCTGTCCCCCTTCCCTGTCCAACTAATGGATAGCCAGGAACTCAGAGAGGCTCTTATGGAAGGCAGCTCCACCCCGCCAATATCCCTGCCTTCCATCAGCTTTTAAATATAGCATGGTGAAGCTTTTCCATCCCACAAAGACCATGTAACCTGCAAACGAGCAATCCTCACTGACTCCATGGCCGCCTCCTGATAATGCCCTTCTCCCTTCCATCCCAAGGTTACCTGCCCAGGGACTTGCCACTTCCTCTGCTCTGCTTCCCTCCTCTCCTCCCTCCACCTGACGTCCAGACCCTCAGTCCCTGAACAGCCCTCCTGGGACCTCTGTGCTGCTACTCTCTCCCTTGGCATCTGCCACTGGGCAGCACTGGCCTTTCCTGCTCACCTCTCTCCCCAGAATTTCCTCCTGCCTGCCTCTCTAGCTCCCTTGGAGAAGGTCCTTCCTCTTCCCTGCATTAAATTTTATAAATTGACTGACCTGGCTCTGGCCTCTTCTCACTGTCCATCCACTGTCTGCTCCACACAACTACACCTCCAGCTGTGCTCTCTCCTCGGAAGCCCAGACTCATTTGCCCAGCTGCCTGCTTGGCAGCTCCTCCAGGAGACCTTTTTTTACCCACCTTTGGTACTGGGGATTGAACCCAGGGGATTTTACCACTGAGCCACATGCCCAGCCCTTTTTATTTTGAGACAGGGTCTCATTAAGTTGCTTAGGACCTTGCTAAGATGCTGAGGCCGGTGGCTTCAAACTTGCAATCCTCCTGCCTCCCAAGCGGCTGGGATTACAGGTGTGTGCCTCTGTACCTGGCTTTTCTGCAGAATGTCTTATGAACACATTAAGCTCAACCTATGCAGAGCTAATGTCTTGTCTGCCTTGCGCAACCCCTCCAACCTGCTCCTCTTCCCTGTTCCCATTTCCACAGACATGTGGCTGTCACCTTTCCTCTTCCTCTCCAATCCATCCCTAAGGTCTTTTTGGTTTCTTCTGCTTGAATTCCTCCATCAGCAGCACCTGCCCCTGGGCAAAGCCACCCACCTCCTGCCTCCTGGACCCCAGATGGTGCTTCCTCACGTCTCCTGTGCTGCATCTGTTCTACTCTTTTGGAAATGCACATCTGATTGTGTCCTTTCTTCTTCAACCCTTTCGTGATTTCCTGGATCAAGAGCTTTCTTAGGATAAAGTCAGGAAATTCCTCCAGGCCCTTGACTCCTCTGGCTCTCCCAGCCTCACCTGTACCCTCTCCTTATCGTCCCCTGCCGGCCACCTCCATTTCCCTTTGCATACCTCCCTCTGTGCCACCCCAGGACCTGCTTTCCCAGCCCCCACAGCCCCTGTCAGATGTCAGCTCCCTGGTCTCCTGGCTCATGCTGACTCCCTGCTACAGGCTCTCTGAGCATTAGGTGTCTGGCCTTCAAAGCCCTTGTCACATTTGCAGTTTGGCATCTGTTGGTGGGATCAATTGACCAAGGTCCATCTCTCCAACTGGAACATAAACTCCCGGAATCCTGGGACCCTGCCCACTTTCTCTCCCGTGGGTCCCTGCCTTGAGAAACAGACACTTAAAGAAAAATGGATGTAAAAAGGCTTTGGAAATTGCCCACACCATCCAAATGCCAGTGTGGTTCAGGCCCTCCTCAGGTCTAAGGGCAGAAAGAGCCTTAGGTAAGGGCTGTCTCTGTCCAGGAAGTGTCTGGTCCTATGTGTCAAGTGGTGCACTGGGGTGGGGGGCTTCTGTGACCTGGAGAGTGTAGATGTGTGTGGATGAGCCTTGGACCTCTTTTTCTGAGAAAGGGGAGATTGGGAAGGCAGGAGGAGGCAGAGGAAATGTCAAGGAGACATCGGTGTTTCCAGTTCTCTTGTACTCTTGTGAAGGCTATTCACTGCACACGATAGTCTAAATGAATGGCGCTCCCTAGAGTTGTGCACCACACAACCATATGTGATGGCCTTGGCCGTGTTCCTTAGTCTGACAGCTCCATGGCAGGAAATATAGCAGTTAAAATTAACTGAGAATTTACTACGTAAGCATTCAACATTTATTTAATCTTGCTTAGTCCTCACAATAATCCTCTGAAGCCGATGCTTTTGTTCTGTATGCTTTGCACTTGGGGATACTGCTTAGAGGGGTTAGATGAATTGCCCAAGTTCAACAGCTTCTCTTTTTGTTTGGTACCGGGGTTTGAACCCATGCCCAGCCCTTTTTAATATTTTATTTAGAGACAGGGTTTCACTGAGTTGTTTAGGGCCTCCCTAAGTTGCTGAGGCTGGCTTTGAACTCACTATCCTCTCGCCTAAGCCTGAGCTACTGGGATTACAGGTATGAACTCAGTTGAGGCTGAGGAAAGGGGGTGTGGAGGGAAACCCCTGCACATGAGTAAGCCTGTGTCTCTTTCCTCCCCCACCCCACAGCTGGACAAGATGCTGGATCCCCAGGTGTGGCGGGAGGCAGCCACACAGGTCTTCTTTGCCCTGGGGCTGGGCTTCGGTGGGGTCATCGCCTTCTCCAGTTACAACAAGCAGGACAACAACTGCCACTTTGATGCCGCTCTGGTGTCCTTCATCAACTTCTTCACCTCGGTGTTGGCCACCCTCGTGGTGTTTGCTGTGCTGGGCTTCAAGGCCAACATCATGAATGAGAAGTGTGTGGTCGAGTAGGTGGCTTCTCTCCCGTGGTCCTTCCTTCCCAGCCAGGAGTGGGCAGGCGGCCATGCAGGCAGATAGTTCCCTCCACTTCACTGAGCAATAAGACGCATGCATGCAGCATCATCTGTCCCCAGCCCGGGCCCACAGGGACCTGTCTGGGTGTCTGGGAGGTTCCCCAGGACCCCACTCCTGTCTTCCTACCTGGCATTCTCCCCTTTGTGCTGCAGGAATGCTGAGAAAATCTTAGGGTACCTCAACTCCAACGTCCTGAGCCGGGACCTCATCCCACCTCACGTCAACTTCTCCCACCTGACCACCAAGGACTATGCGGAGATGTACAATGTCATCATGACCGTGAAGGAGGACCGGTTCTCAGCCCTGGGCCTAGATCCCTGCCTCCTGGAAGATGAGTTGGACAAGGTGTGGGGATAGGTTGCCCTTCCCAGGACAGGCAGGAACCCAGGGATGGGCCACGGGTGGCTGGAGCTTGGGCACAGGCCTTGGCGAGCCCAAGGGAGTCAGTAGTCTACATGGCAGGTAAGGACCTACTGTGTGTCTGCAAGAAGAGAGAGGGAGGAAGGTGTCAGCCAGTGGTGCCCTGAACTAGGTGTAAGTCTAAACCAGCAACAGAGGGAACCACAGAAACCATTCAGTGTCAGGTGACTTCCTGTATAACGGATGGGCTTCTGTGAGCTGGGTACTGTGTATGAAATGCACTGTACTCTTGTGTGAAATAGACACGTTAGTGTCTTTCCTTTGCTCTCCATCTCCTGTGAACCTCGTGGTAGCTCGATGAGTTGGGTTTTAATATTGTCCCCTACTTTACCAATGAATAGTCTGCAAGTTGGGGGACTTGATCAAGGTCTCAAATGAGTAAGTGGGCCAGCCAGATTCAAATCCAGGTGGTCAGATCCAGAGCATGGGGTAGCTTCCACCCCCTTGCCCAGCTGTGCCCACTCCAGCTGCCATGGCCATGATGACCTTTAGGTGGAAAGATGTTGTCCCCTCATTAGCTCAGGCCCAAGTTTGGGCACCTTGTTTCTATTTCTGTTTGCATAGCTGGGCACTTTTCAAAACGACTTTTTGTTAGAAGGGGTCATCAGACAGAGACATACCCATAGGGTCCAGGAAACCTGGCTGGAGCTGAGGCTTACATGGGACAGGGCCAGCTCCCATAGGCTGTGCCGACTGGGCCCTTCTTCCATGGGACCAGAAGCTTCCTCTAAATCCTACCTGAGCTCCATGTCAAAAGTCAGCTCCCCTGAAGCAAGGGAGCTGCGTTCACATCCCTGACCCCTTCCCAGGGGATCAAGAGCAAATGAGGACAATCTGGGGACCCCTGGCTGTTTTTTCTCCCAGGTGACAAGTAGAAGACAGGACATGCCCTTCCATGCTCCATGAAAGCCTGCCCCATTCTTTTGGGTTGTGAATAAAACTAGGGTTATAGCAGTTCTTCAATGCCCTACAACCTCAATAGTATCCAACTGTCACTTGCTCAGGTGGGGCACACATTCCTTCACAATCACTGGGCATCACAGGACAACATGGCTGAGATGTCAGCAGCAGTTCCGTAGCTTGTCTTCCTATTAGAGCCACCTGGGGGGCTTTGTAAAGCCCCAAAGCAGCATCATCCCAGACCAATTAAATCACTGTCCCTGGGAGGCGACTTAGGCATCAGTGATTTTAAAGACTCCAGTTTGCTTCCAGTGGCCACACCTGAGGCCATGGTATTAAGGTCTGGAGTTCAGAAGCTCAGAGCTGGGGGCAGCAGGGGTGGCTGGGGCAATCAGGGAAGATGTCTTAGGAGGGCAGGGTCTTGTGCTGGGTGTATTCCCAGACATGAGCAAATTCATCTGAATGACTCTGATCCTTATAGGAGATAGATTCCATCTCCCCACCCTGGAAGTCCAGAATTGGGGCTTTCATACCCACCACAAGGAGACTCTGATGCCTACTAAGTTTAAGACCATTGACCCACACCACCAGGATTCAGGTGGAGGTGGGGAGTCCCCGTGCAGGAGGGAACAGTGATTCCTAAAGCTCCCGGGGCAGTGGTAAGGCAGCAGGGGGTTCCTGGGTGGGGTGGCCCTCACAGGCCCTTTCTCTCCTCCCTACCCTCAGTCCGTGCAGGGCACAGGCCTGGCCTTCATCGCCTTCACAGAGGCCATGACGCACTTCCCTGCCTCCCCATTCTGGTCCGTCATGTTCTTCCTGATGCTTATCAACCTGGGCCTGGGCAGCATGATTGGGACCATGGCGGGCATCACCACGCCCATCATTGACACATTCAAGGTGCCTAAGGAGATGTTTACAGGTAACTCTTCCCTGCAGCCTTACCTGGTCCCACAGCTGCCCACACAGATACAATAATCGGGTTCTTGCTCTCACTTCAGAAAATCTGGGTTCTGACTGGGTCATTCAGGACCTCAGGCCCAGAAGACCCTGCACCCCTCCCTCATCGGGATAAAGCAAGAACCTGGCTATGGCACTTGGCCACCTGCACTTATGAGCCAGGGGGACAAAGTTATTTGGAAATCTGGGCCAACCCTGGGCTACGATCCTTGCTGGGGTTTGCTTGCCCCACCTCCCGAGGGCCTGCTGACTTGTCTTAGGCAGGGATGCCCCCTCTCTGCATCTTGTTCCACCCTCTGCTCCTGCTGAGTTGAGCTGGGCTCTCACCTGCATCCCCAGTGAGGAGCATCTTGCTGTTCTCAAATGGGGAAACTGAGGTGGAGAAAAGGAGACTGGGAACACTCAGAAGAACCATTTAAGTTTAATACAGCAATTAAGTGGAGCAGGTGCTATGGGGTAGGGGCTGTGCTGGAGCAGGACCGTGGGAGAAGAGAGGAGATCCATGCCTTCCTCAAGATGCTCCCTCCTGGTAGATGGGGAGCTCAGCACCTCAGCATGGGGTCCCTCCTGCATGGCTGTACCTCCTGGGGGAACAGTGTGATGGGAGGGACCTGGGTGCCCCCACAGACCCCCAGGGCCCTGCCCACCCTGCACCTTTGCCCCCACACCGGCCTCCCGGCTCTCTGTAGTGGGCTGCTGTGTCTTTGCATTCTTCGTGGGGCTGTTGTTCGTCCAGCGCTCCGGAAACTACTTTGTCACCATGTTTGATGACTACTCAGCCACCCTGCCACTCACTGTCATCGTCATCCTTGAGAACATCGCTGTGGCTTGGATCTATGGAACCAAGAAGTAAGGGGGACAAGCAGGGAAGAGGTGGGGTGTGGAGGAGGGTCCTATCCCATCATGATCTCCTGGCGCGTCCTGTGTTCCCAGTGTTGCTTGCAGATTGGGGCAGGAGATTATAGAATCAAAATGTCAGAGTTAAAACCCTGCCTTTTAAGCTAGGCGCTGTGGTACATGACTGTAATCCATGGATCCTTGATCCTGAGGCAGGAGGATGGCAAGTTCAAAGCCAGCCTCTGCAACAGTGAGGCGCTAAGCAACTCAGTGAGGCCCTGTCTCTAAATAGAATACAGAATAGGGCTGGGGATGAGGCTCAGTGTTGAGTACCTCTAAGTTCAATCCCCAGTACCAAAAAACCCCCAAACAACAACAACAACAAAAGTTCTGCCTTTTAGCACGGGAAACTGAGGCCTAGAGAGAGTCATGGCTACCCAGGCCTCTTGTCTAGTAAGAGCTAAAGTCAGGCTGAGGTCCTGTGTTTAGGTTCTGAGACCAGCCTAAAGTTTTGTAAATTACCACAGTCCCTTTCCTGAACACCTGTCCTTTATCAGAATTCTGCTAAGCTTGTTAAGCACTTGGTGGAGGCACCAGGGTCCCCAGTGCTCAAAGAACTGGTAGATTTCAGCAGCCTGATTCTCAAATTGTGATTTGGGCTCCAAATTTGGGTTCAGGCAAGGTAAGAGGATTCAGCAATAAGAAAGGATGGAGTGTCATGGCCTACTGCTAAGGTAGACTTCCACTCACTTTCAGCTCCTGACCTCATTCCTCCTTTAAGGAAAAAAATCAGTGTCCCCAAGAAGCTCCAGGACTAGGCCCTTCCTACTCTCTCAGCTCCAGAAGTGGCCTCACTGTCCTTCTGGGCAAGGCCCAGGACCTCTTCTAACCACTCAGTCTGGCCCTCCCTGATGCCTAGACCTGGATTGGGAATGGGGGCTCTCTCACAGGGATGGTCTGCTTCTTAAGAGAGTGCAGGAGGGACAGGAAGGGGTAAGAGAGGGGCACTCCCAGGCAGGCACAGTGGTGCACACCTGTAATCCCAGCTACTCAGGAGCCCAGGGCAGGAGGATCACAAGTTCAAGGCCAGCCTGGCAACTCAACAAGACCCTGTCTGAAAGTAAAATAATCAATCAATTAATAAGGCTAGGGATATAGCTTAGTGGTAGAGCACTTGTCTAGCATGCATGAAGCTCTGAGTTCAATCACCAGTATTAAAAAACGAGAGTGGGGCAGCGGGTGGGTGGTGTGTAGTGGGCTGTAGTGGGTTGCTGCATCCACCACCAAACTCTTCTCCATAACCTGGGTTGGAAGACACTGCTAGAGGGGCTCTGATTACACATGCCATGGGCTCCTTTGGCATTCTGATGATGCCCCCGTACCCCTCTTAGAAATATTGTTTTTTAAATGCATAGGATAAAATATATAGGATTAGATAGGAAACTAATTATATTGAAAAATAACAAAATACTGTCTAAATCTGTAAAACATAAATGTACATGTACTTTATATGTATCACATTAAGCTACAAGATCTAGTTGTGGAAATAGTAATTTCAAAGTAGTGATGAATATAAATGAGGTCTCTAGGTATCTAACAACTGTAATGTAAAATTAAAATACCTTGTGATTTCATCTATCTGGTGACAAAGTCACAGATACAGTTGACTCCTGTGGTTACGTGCATTTATAATAGGAGCAGTTGCCAGGTTTCAGTGAGGTGGAATTGAGGTAAAGATGATTTTTGTGTGCATTCAAATATGCAGCCTGCCTGCCTCCTACAGTTCCAGCACAGAACCTACAGCTAGAAATCCCCAGTCAGGATGCTAAGGAAGTACACTTTCATATTTTCTCCAGCAGGGGGAGACTTGAGCCAGGTCAGTTTGGGGGCCCACGGCTCTGTGAACTGGAGCCCTCTAAGGGTCTGTTCCACTGGCCAGGGCATGTCTCTTGCCTCTGGGTGGAGCAGCTTGTAAGGTAGTCAGAGCAGGCCAGTCAGGCCTCACACCTGTGAACATTGAAGATGAAGCCTAGAAAAGTCCAGGAGAAGGTTTCCTGGAGGAGGTGGCCATGTGGGAAGGGGAGGCTCAGAGGTGCAGGTGCCAACTGCTGGCTTCTCTGCTGTGCCTGACAGGTTCATGCAGGAGCTGACAGAGATGCTGGGCTTCCGACCCTACCGCTTCTATTTCTACATGTGGAAGTTTGTGTCTCCACTGTGCATGGCTGTGCTCACAACGGCCAGTATCATCCAGCTGGGGGTGACGCCCCCGGGCTACAGCGCCTGGATCAAGGAGGAGGTGAGGGGTGTTCCCCAGGGAAACTCAGGGACATTTGCATCTTCTTAGTGGTAGAGCACTTGTCTAGCATGCATGAAGCCCTGAGTTCAATCACAAGTACTAAAAAACGAGAGCGGGGTGGGGGGTGGTGGGGAGGGAGGTGCAACAGGTCTTTGGAATAAACCTTTATATGGCAGCTATTCTGTGCCAGGCCCTGCTGGGTGCTTTGCACAGCTATTCTGGAATCTTTACAACAGCCCAAAGAGAAAGGTGGCATTGTCTCTATAGCACAAATGAGGAAACTGAGTCCTTAACCCATATTCTCTCTCAGTGTCTATGGAGGAGTAGACACATTTTACATTCTACATTTTACAGATGTAGGAACAGATGTTTAACTAAGGTGACCAGCTAAAAACCCAAGTAGCACCCTGGTGAGAGGAGTGGGAGGCCTTAGGCATGGGCAGGAAGAGGCTGGCCTAGAGGCCTAGGGGGGTAAACTGCCAGCAGCAGCCCTCACTGCCACCTGCCTTCAGGCTGCAGAACGCTACCTGTATTTCCCTAACTGGGCCATGGCACTTCTGATCACCCTCATCGTTGTGGCAACCCTGCCCATCCCTGTGGTGTTCGTCCTGCGGCACTTCCACCTGCTCTCCGATGGCTCCAACACCCTCTCTGTGTCCTACAAGAAGGGCCGCATGATGAAGGATGTCTCCAACCTGGAGGAGAACGATGAGACCCGCTTCATCCTCAGCAAGGTGCCCAGCGAGGCACCCTCCCCCATGCCCACCCACCGCTCCTACCTGGGGCCTGGCAGCACGTCACCCCTGGAGAGCAGCGGCAACCCCAATGGACGCTATGGAAGCGGCTACCTCCTGGCCAGCACCCCTGAATCAGAGCTGTGACCACTGCCCCAACCCTGCCCACCTCTCCCACCACGCCCAACCTGCCCACTGGTCTGGGTCTGGCCTCTTCCTTCACAGTGGCCACCAGACCCAGGCCAGGCCCTCTGCCCAAGGAGAGAGGGTCACACCCTGCCTCATTCCCATCCCAATCCTGGCAGACTCTGCTCCCTAGCCCTGATCAGGGAGCTGGGAGCAGCACTGTCCCCCAATCCAGGCCCCCAATCCATCTAACCCTTAGAACCTTTCACCAAATTGCAGCCATGTAACCAGAACAATCAAGATGTCCTGATTCCCAGTTCAGAGAAGACTCCAAATGGCTACTTTGGAGGTCATTCCATCCTCCTCTCTCCTTGCAACCTGCCACCTGAAGTTCTGGGGTGTGGGAGAGGGTCCCCTTATACTATCAGGTGGTGGTGGGGAGAGGCCTCAGGGCCTGGGGGCAGAGTCTGCCATAAGAATAGGACTCACCCTCCTGCCCAACCCAGACTGTCTGCTGCTGGGCCAAGAGGCTGCCTCATTAAAGGCTGGGTTGGAGGACAGGTGTGCCAGGAGTGTGCAGAAGCTCCCAAGGCCTGTTTTGTAAGGAAGGTGGTACCCCTAGCTTGAGCAAGAACGTTGGCACCAAAGGGGACTTGTTGGCCCCTGGCTCTAGTTAGAAACTTTGGATGTCCTTGCCCCTGCCTAGGGCAGGTGGGCTATGCTCCTGCATTCTGCCTGGGTGGGCAATGACAAGGTTCAGAACCTCCCCACCTCCATTAGGGCTTAGCCATCTCCCAGCCCCTTCCATCCAACTCAAAACCCAGGGTGGTGGCCTCTGCCTTCTTTCTCCAAAGAGAAGGGGACAGTGCAAGGTAAGGTTTCCAGAGCACAGCTTGATGGTTCTCAGCACAATTTGATGGTTTGGAGCACAATTGTGAAGCACACGCCCTCTCCCCTCACCTGGGGCCCAATTTTCTCTCTAGTGGCAGCTTCTCCCCTGGAATGGGCATCCCTGTAGTTCAGGAGCTCACTCCCAGGAAGTCTTGTTCCTGGAGAAAGACAGATAATTTCACTGCCCTTTTTGGGCCACCACTCACTCTCCTTGTTGCACAAGCACAGCCACCAGTGTTGCACATTGTATGCAGACACCTTGGAAATCTTGCCCAAGCTTCCCTGGCCTGTGGTGGGCAGCGCTCTTGGCAATGCCGTGGACATTGGAGGCTGCCAAGGGCAAAGTGGAACCTCTGTCATGCGGCCTAGTGCCTGCAAGAGGCTACAGCTGATGGCAGCAACCCTACCCTTACCTTCAAGCCTCCCCTGCAAGATGGGCTGCCTGTGAGGATCAGAACCAGATCCAGAATAAATGTCTGCAGAGAGATGGATGGATAGGTGTACAGAGGGATGGACAGATGGATGGATGAGTGGATGAATGGATGGATCAGTAGATGGATAGAAGTCAGTCAGGCTTCATGTCAGCACTCTGGGGGGCAGAGACGGAGCAGGCCACAGTCCTAGGCTTGGGCATCTTCATAGAGGGTGCCAAGTCCCTCTTGTGACCCTGAATACTCTCAGCACTGGGAGGGACAGACTAAGCCCAGGTCCCTTCCTTTACCCCTGAGTCCTCTGCTGCCACGCTCTCCCAGCCTGCCGTTTCCCTTACTCAACCCTCCCCGACATCTTCTGTCATTTCTAGCCCTCTCAGCCCCACCTGTCCTTCCTGAGTGTTTGAGAGGAAAGGGAGACCCATATTTCCCCAAAGAGAGGCCCTCTCACCTGACAACACCTCCTACCTGGCTCCATGCCTGATCCCAAGCGGAATTAGCAACAGGAAAAGCAAGGCCCCAGGAGAGACTCTGCGCTGTCTATACTGTTCTATATGCTATTTCTATTGTACATTCAATCTGTACATGTGGGTGTAAATGCTGTGAAATGACAAACCCAATATTATACTGTGGCTGGTGGACTATTTTCATCCTCAGTGCTGTACAGATCTATTTTCATTGTATATTTGATATATTTTTAATTTTGTAGCATGGCTGGGCCAGGCCCCAGCCTGCGTGCCTGCAGGAGGAGGCTGCGCTGGGGCTGTCTGCTTGCTCATTGTGGGCTCAGTAGTGTTCATCGTAGATTTGTGCTGTGGGCTGGGCCCTGGCCTGGCAGTGTCTTTGCTGTGTTAGATGTCAGATGTAGGGCCCAGAGCTTGGTTGTGTGTGTGTGTGTGTTATGTGTGTGTGTGTGTGTGTGTGTGTGTGTGTGTGGTATGTGTGCACATGCGTGGGTGTGGGTGTTTGTAGGATGCTGATTTGTGACCCTTAGTGTTCACCATGCTCCTGAAGACCATGCTGCCCCCCTCTTCTTCTTCCTCTCAGCTCTGAGCGAGGCCTCAGGACAAGTGCCCCAGGAAGCTTCGGCTTGGGCTTTGATGGTTGCCTTCACATCTCTGGTGGGAGGGAGGGCCTTGGCAGGGGGAAAAAAAGTCCCCGAATTTATTTTCCAGCAAACCTCTTGCTGTTCTCACAGGAGTCTCAGCTCCTTGGCAGGGAAGGTCCTGGGTTTCTTGGGTTGGTGAGACCACCAGAGGGTCTCACTGCACCTCTGCCCTGCATTTGTCTCTGAGAGGATCCTGACTGCCCAAAAAGGGACAACGCCTGGCTGTGCTTCTGACGCCTCTGCTCACTCGGCAGGGGAGTCAGGACAGGTGGAGTCACCAGAGGAGCTGGATCCAGCTTCCCTGGAGGAGCAAAAGGTGGCCAGAGAGGGGCAGACCCCCAAGTCCCTGCCCAGGATCCCCACCTGCTGGCTTTGGTGCTGTCCATGCAGTGCCCACCAGGAGGCAGAGGGGCTCCAGGCTGTGAGTGGCTGAGCTGGGTAATCAGGGCCATGCCTGTGAGAGGACTGTGCCCAGCCCCAGTCACCTGCTTCTTGCTCAGGGAGCCTTCGCCCTCTCCACTGAGGTGATGTGAGCCCAAGGCCCCAATTGAGGTGGACAGGTGGGGCACACAAGGTAATGCAGGTGAGGTAGGCGTCTGCCTTCCAGCAATAACTCTGCAGGGACTGCTGCTTTCTTAGCGCCAGGAGAAGCCCACCCAAGTCAGCCTGTGTCAGCCAAGAGGCTGGGCCTGGGCCTGGGCCCCACGCAGGCCTGCAGTATTGTCAGGCAGGTGGATGCCCTTTTGCCCTTCCTCATGGTTGCACGCCCCCCCCCCCCACCAGAGCACTCCCCACTGTGAAAAAGAGAAGTGAGATTTAACTGTTCATAAAGCACCTGACTTCCCCGAGTACCTCCAGGTCCTTCCACTAGCCCTGAAACATGGGGGGCTGCTGTCCCTTCATTGGGGCCCAATGACCTAGGCTAGGGGAAAAAGGTCCAGGCTCCCTTCTCATGGAAAGCCCTGCTTTGTACAGACCCAAGCACATACACCAGGCAGTCACTTTGGGTCCTGGTGCAAGTTCGGATCAGTTCAAGTCCATGTGTCCCATGGCTGGTCAGAGCCCTGGGCCAGGACCATTCAGCCAGGGTGGGGAATGAGGCATTGTCACCCCAGGGCCCCTCTTTCCTCTTCTCCCCAACCCTGGTGTACAATAAAGTGTCTGTTCTTACCAAAGCCCTCTTGCTTTTCTTACCTGCTCTTGGGATCAGGGAAAGGGAATGGGAGAAGCCAAGGATCCTGAGGGAAGTTTTGGGGTGAAAGCTTAGAGTGCAATATGTGGACAGGATTCCTGAGGGTGCCTGCTGGCTGTCGAAGGAGCTTGGGAAGCCACATGGATTTATTTTCTTAGGAATTGCTCTAAGGTGTTATCAGTGCACACACCTGTGGCTACTGCAGACACCTAACCTCCTGTGAGCTTTGCAGCAGTTCTTTGAGGGAGATGCTTTTGTTCTAGATATTTCCAGGTGAGGAAAATGAGACTCCATCTGATGTGAGGATGCTGTTTGGTGGCCTTTTCCAGGGCCTTGCACAGGACATTTCTGTCCTGACTGCCAGGGAAAGCCATACCTGTCAGCTCATCAAGGGTGGGGTACATGAAGGCCTTCTGGGGGGGTGGGGGTTAGGGATAGGAAGCCATCAGTGTCCAGAGGTCCCAAAGCAAGGGCTGGAAAGGCAGGGGATTCAGGGTACTGGAGAGGCGGGTTGGTCGTGAATGAGCTGAGTTCTGAGTTCCGAACCATCCTTGATTCAGAAGTTTCTCTTTTGGAAACTTCTGTGGAAGGTGAAGATGAACTACAGGATGTGACGTCACCTATTGTCTCAAATTTCTATCCCAAGTACTTATTTATTAAGCATCCACTGAAATGCTCAGCACCAGGAACGGAATGAGCAGGTGGCAGGGGAAACTCTTCTCCCTGCCTCCTTCAAGATGCACAGATATTTGAAGAGCCAAGATGTCTGGCTTTGGCTAGGGCCTCACCCCCACCCTGCCCCACTTGTCCAGAAGGATGCTGCTGTGTGACTTTAGACACACTCAGCCAAGGTCCCTAAAGGAGACTTCCATTTTCTTCCACAGACAGGAAAGTTGTACCAGGAATAACCACTAGGTGGCGGAAGAACCTTCTGTCCAGATCCCATCCTGTGTCTGGCTCCTCCTCGCCACTTACTCCTTTGTGGGTTAGTTTATTTATTGAACAAACATTTATTAAGCACTCACCATGGGCAGCCTCCCTGTCAGCCATAGATACATAAAGATATGTAAATCAGCCCCCACTGTCCTGAGTCTTGCCCAGGGAAGAACCCACCCTGTGACTCCAAATCTCCCCACTTGTCTCTCAAACAGGGGAATGTCCCAGTGCTAGAAAAGTTATTACTTGTATAATCATGCATACTTTCGACTGAAAGTAATGCTTTGCTCTGGTCAGAGGGTCAGACTCCTCAAGTTCAAGTTCAAGTGCAGGTTTGATCTCATGTTTCCTGGGAGACCTTGGGCACGTTATTTAATTCGTCTGATCTTAAATTTCCTAGTATGTAACATTGAAATAATGAATATACTGAATGAGATAATCCAACACATTATTGCATATTGTGTTCCAAGTTAGACCAACAATTAAAACAATGATTTTATTACATCTCACAATTTTATGGGTAAGGAATTCTGGCAGAGCTTGTCTGAGCAACTCTTCTAGTAGCAACTGAGGTCATTCAGTGGTATTCAGCTTGCAGAAGAGCTGGTCTGGAGAGTCCAAGGCAGCCTCCCTTACATTCATTCAAATGTCTAGCCCCTCAGAGGAAAAGACTGGGAGCCTGGGTTCAGCAGGGAACATCAATCAGAATGAACAGAGTGAACTGGTTCCTCCAGCAGAGTTAATCTCTGGTGATCAGACTTCTCATCTCAACTCCAAGTGCCCAGAGAGAACATTTCCAGAGGCAGGAACTGCATTCCTATAATTCCAGCTGCTTAGGAGGCTGAGGCAAGAGGATTACTTGAGTCCAGTAGTTCAAGTCCAGCCTGGGAAATATAGTGAGATCATTTCTAAAAAACCAAAACCTCCGAGAGGCAGAAAATGAAACTGCCAATTTCTTAAGGTCTGATCTGGAAAATGGCACACTGTTACCTCCACCATATTCTATGGATCATACCATCTGCCTGGAATTAAGGGGAGGGCACACAGAATTAAGGTGGGGGGCATTGGCTGCCCATGTAATGAAGCTGTTTTAGGGTATTAGGGATCTTCATCTTTGGTCATTGGCATCTGCGTGGAAGCCTTCTCCTTGGACCCACAGAACTGGAACATACAAGAGGTCTGTTCTGATGTGGAAGTCAGTGGGTAAATGTGGGTCCTGGGTGGAGGAAGCAGGTGATAAGGACATGCAGGAGAACATGAAAGACTTCTTCTGCCTTATGTTTGCCCTGGGGTTAGATGACACAGGTAGTTTGAACCATGAGTCTCTCGCCAACTGTGGACAAGCCACTAACCCTCCGAACCTGCAATTTTCTAATCTATAAAAGGAGGTTGACAATAAAATCTCTTCTTGGAGGGGATGCTGTGAGGAATAAACACACTCCTTCTTGTAGTACCTGCTGGAATACCGTATAGAATTCTTCCAAATGTTAATACAAGAGCTGCTCGTTAAACATTACCCTCCTCTCTTGCACCCCCTAGGTAGGTTCATGGGGCCTGCTTCACTCTGGGAGCTCCGTCAGCCATGCAATGAGCCAGGCTCCTAGAACTGTTTTAAGACATTTTAGTCTGAACCCGAAAAACCAAGGATGGAGGAGTGAGAGGATTCCCTTTCCAAGGAAAGGGGTACTCAGAGTGTGGGGGGGGGCAGTCTTCCTGATCCTTAACACTATCCTATTCTCCCCAAGAGCCATAACCACACACACAGGCTCATCCAGCTCCAAGTATAAGGGACTTGGGCCAAGGTTGAAGTATTTCACAGATTTCAGTAATGCAATGGTTTGTTTTTTGAAGAAAAGTCCCCAAGAGTAGAGTCAAAAATCCCTAATTGATCTCCTTTTGCCCTGTAAGAGCTCTTTGTTTGTTTTTACTTGAACAAATTCTATTTTTTTTTAGAATTTTTTTTAAAAAATTTAAAAGTGGAGTCTATCTCTCTTGAATTTGAATAAGCAAATGCCTCTTCTGACCAACAGAATATGGTGGATGTGAAGCTCTATGATTTCCAAGGGTAGATTAGCAAAAGCCATGCCACTTGCATGCAGTGTTCTAAGGATACCTGGTTCTGAGGGAGACCAGCTGCCACATTAGAAGTCCATTGACCCCGAGACTGCACATAGAAGCTGTGTGTTTACAGGTGCTTAAGTTGGCCTCTTCAGCTGAACACTCAGTCGACGACAGCCAGTGTCAACTGCCAGGCCCATGAACATGCCCGGTGAATGTTTAGACCAGCTAGGCTTCAAAAGTTTGCGGTCCTAGCTTACATGTGACTGCAGCTGCATGGAGGATTCTAAACAAGAACCGTCTTACCGAGCCCTTTCTAACTTCCCAACCTACAAAATCATGAGCCAAAGAAAATGGCTCTCAAATTAACACCACTAAAGTTTGGGGGTAATTTGTTTTATAATAGTAGTAACCAGAATGTGAAATTGAGTGATCATTTGGTCAACCTTCTCATATAACAACTTATTCCTACGAGTAAGCAAATGAAAACTAGGGAAAGGTCTGGATTTCTTTTTACTTATTTATTTTTATGTGGTGCTGAGGATCCAACCCAGGGTCTCACACGTGTGAGGAGAGCGCTCTACAGCTGAGCCACAACCTCAGCCCCAAGGCCTGGGTTTCTTGACTCCCAGTCCCAGTGTACCACACTGCAAGGTACTGACAAGAAGGGTGCCAGTCCTCTCCCACCCTATCCTCCCTCTGTTAATTCCATGTAGCAGGTATGAATCAAGTAGTCTGAGTGCCTAGGATTGTGTTAAACACATGAGAAATACACAAAGAAGGATCAGGCCAGGCAGGGGTCTCAGTCTCATGGAGGTAGTCACATCTGACTTGAAGTAGCCCTCCCGTGGCATAGCCACCAGTGCCAGACACACTGGCTTAGTTGGGGGGAAACCTGGGAGAAGGGGAGAATGTCTGTCATTCAACAAACCAGCAAACCATCATGAGGATTACTCTGTGCCAGGCAGAGTGTCAGCTGTGCAGCAGAAAGACGGAGTGAGGGTCTGTCCCCAGGCTTCCAGGGTCAGAGCTGGCTGGATTCCAGGTCTCTCCCTTCCTGCCCAGGGCTGACCCACAAAGGAAGGATTCCTGGGTTTCATGAGCAGCCAAGAGGATCCTGAGTTTGGTCTGCATCTCCAGGCAGCAGCTTCCCATTTCCCCAGGACATTGCTGGAGGGGACTGGGCCCATTAGGACTAATTAACTACTCTAATGGAATGAACCAGTTTTACTGGAATTTAGTCTGGGTGGGAGGATTCTGTACTTTTCTAGATGGAGAAATGCTGAGTGCCAAGAAGTCTTGCCAGCTGGGACCTAAGTTAATGTGTGTGTGTGTGTGTGTGTGTGTCTATGTGTGTGTGTGTGTCTGTGTGTGTGTTGGGTGGTAGAGGTGATTTCTGGGCCTAGGCTGGTCTCCAGCCCAGCAGCCTTGAACAAAGAGGCCTCTTGGCACCTGGGTCCACTCTGCTGGCCCTGGTCCTGTGACCGCCACAAACGCTGTTCTACATGCAGAGGGCACATGGGTCCCCACATTTTTCTCTGGCCTTGGCCCAACTGCAGTCATGGCTCTGCCTTTCAGGTTCACTGCGGCTGTTTAGGCATGAAATTCCTTAGTGGGCATGTGCCTGTGAGCTGGCTCCCAGGTTCTTTCTAACCCTATGACTCTAAGGCCATGGTTTATGAGGCCTTAAGTCCTGGTCCAGCCTGAACCTGTGGTCTGTATCTTTCTGGCCTCTTCCCTTTACGAGCTGGGCCATCAGAGGATGTGTTTGGAGTTACCCAGAGCCCCAAATACAACTTCAATCAGATTTTCACAGTAACCCAACTGTACCTTCAGTCCTTGGTCACAGCCATCTTAGCTGACCTTCACAAGGCCTGGATGACTCTGGGCAGCCCTTTAAGGTTAGGTTCTCCTCGGAGCCCTTATGGGAAAGCTTTCATTTGATTTGGAACCTGGGGATCTCTGCAGGATGCCTGGAGGTGGGGTGGGAGGACAACAGGCTCCCAGCCTTCTCCTGCCTACCTTTCTCCCTCCATGAGAGGACAACATTATTGCCTGGTGATAATGTTTGATAAAGAAATCCAATTAACCAGAATAAGAGGGAGCAGGGTATGCTGGGAAAGGGTGCTGGCTCCTTGGCCTGGACCTGAAGGAGGAGGGGTTGGTCCCTGGCAGGAGCTGGAATGCCAAAAGGGGGAGGTGTGAGTGCCAATGGCTATTACCTTACTCAGGCAGACATGGGGGCTGCTCCTTGGCCTGGAATCCCTCAAAACAAATGCGGCCAAAGAAGGAGGATAGAGAGGAGCTTAGATGGCTCCTGTCACCCCCCAAAGAGGCTGAGCCCACATACATCCCCCCTGTAGAGAAAGTGTAAATGGCTTTGATTTCAGTCTCAGTTTCCTTCAAGGAGGGTCCAGCTTTAGTATTCAGAGAGCAAGGACCTTCTCTGCAGGGCTCTGGAAAGGTTTGACATCCTCCATCAGTGTCATTCTAGAATCAAACATTATCCTCTCTCCTTCTCTTTGGCAGTACTCCTAACCCTGGGGAGGGAAACCCACTGCAGCTGATACATTAGTGTGAACTGACTTCCAGGCAGATGCTGTTCCCTATAGCCAGGAGAAACAGGGTGCCCAGGATAGGAAAGTGGTGAAAGGTGAGCAATTCAATTTTCCAACTGTGACTGCTTGTGTCTTGCCTAAGCCTCTCAGTTATCAAGGTCTTGGAGGAATGGACAGAACAGACAGAGTCCTGGATGATAGTCTTGTGTGGGGTTCTAGGATCAACAGGACGCCCAGGATTAGCTGCACTCCATACCACAATAGTCCCCTTTTCTACTCAACCATCGCAGTCCCAGCAGAGGGTAAGGTCTAGGACCAGGCCACCATAGCACCACCAGAGGGCAGCACCCTCCCACCCACATTAGGCTGGCATCCAGCTGGCAGGCAGGGGGCTCTTTCCATCCTGGGGTTTGTGTTTTCAAAGAATAGTATGACCTCACACACACACAAGCCCCATGATGCCAACTGTAACATACAGACTCCCCTAGAAAAGCCCACAAGGGCCCAGAGAACAGATTAGTCCAGAGCTCTAGAATAAAACCTTCAGCAAGTGGTAAGGCCTTCTCTGGAAGCCTCTTGTCCCAGCTAACTTCTCCAGGAGCTGACCAGGAGTCTTCCTCTTAGTGCACCTGTACCTGACTGCCTATTTTCCTTGGCTACCTCTGGTTATCCTACCCCCATACCAGCTTTCCCATCTCCTTCCCTTCCCTCCTGGCCTCCTTCCTCCCTGGCAGTGTTCTCCTTCCACCCTCTCTCCAGGTGCTCATCACCAGCCAACAGCACTGCGGAATGGAAGCTGACTGGGCAGAGGTTTCCTGGGGAGGCTGTTTAATTCACGGATGTATGTCCAGTGCCTGGAACAGCTTTTGGCAGGCAGTAGATGTTCAATAAATATTTATTGATGAATAAGTAAATCAGGTGTGGGGTGCTGTGATGGACTTTCTTCCCCATTCCCCACTCTACCCCCCCCCCCCCCGTCATCTTGTCCCTTTTCTCAGAATGACCATCAGCCAAACAGAAGAATGGAAAGCGATGAAGAGACTACAAGGGGCTTGCCAGGACACAGTCCAGAGGGGACTTTACAGTCATCATTGCAGTTAACTCTTTGATATCCGCCCAGCAGTTTTTTCCTTTTGCACTCTAGCTCCAGCTAGTCCTGGGTCTTCTCTTCCCAGTCAGGTTTGGAATAGTTCTTTTCACTGCAGCAAACTCAAGTCCACCTAAACTCTGAAATGCAGACATTAGGTCTGAGGAGAGGAGGGACTAGATACCAAAGGATGTCAGCAAATGTATTTTTCTGACTACAGAAGGATTGTACCCACCTCCCCTGCGTATTAGTACACATCATCAAAATCCCCATCCTTTTGGTTTTTAATCTCATTAATGATGAGACTTTTGCTTATGAAAATCCCATACATTTGTTCTGGGCTTCTAACCTTTCCTGAGAACACTCACAAGCCCTTGTCTTGTTCTTCCTGGTATTCTAGGTCCTGCCTCATCTGGAAATTGGATGGTGCACAGTTGTTCAGGGCAGGTGTATCCATCCGTTTCCATTTCTGCTTTAAAATCCTCTGCATATCACCCAGATAGACATGGAGGCTGGCTGAAGCTGTGAGGGAGAGCTTAAAGATGTAGAAGAGGTCCTGGGCTTAAAAACAAACAAAAACAAATGAATCTGGAAATTGATTTTGGGACAGGGCCAGCAAAGTCCAGTTGGTGCCTAATGTTTAGGGTATGACAGCTTCTCAATCACTTAACAAACAGGTTCTGAAAGGCAGGCACTGTTGGTGCGATCAAGATGAAAAAGCACAGTGTGGCCTGTAGGAGCTCAGGTCAGGGAGGGGCAAGGAGACAGAACCACAGGACAAGCCAAACTACAAGAAGTGAAACAATCACAGGACCAGGACACAGTCACAAGCCACTTTCCATGTGCTCTCCAGGGAACTGTAAACCATTTAACCTAAAGATGGGTCGGGGCCACCACCTCACACTCATACAACATATTTCTTCATGGGCAATACCAGGGTTACAATTTCCCTACGCTCAGACCAGACGCTGCTTCTTTGCCCAAGCCGCTCTGTCCCCCATTCCATGGCAGAGGCTGTGGTGACTGGGACAGTGGCCACAAGCATCAAGACTACAGGCCTCCAAAGCACAGGATGGGGGCACGGTGGTCAGGAGTCCCCAAATTCGGTGTTTGGAGCAGTCTCCTCCTCAAGACACCGTATCTTCACTCTCATCCCAGTCTTCAGTTAGCCGCAGTGAAACGGCAACATTGCAACCAGCGTTGCGTGCAGGGGGGGCGACAGGCTCAGCAATAAGAGGTGGGCAGAGGTTAGAGGTTAGGGAGTGGAGGGCGCTTGGGTGTCACCCGGGCTGCAGTGGGAGGAGCTGCTAGCTCGGGGGAAGCCGGGAGCGGGGCCCGGGAGGCGGAGGGAGGGGATGGTGGCGGAGGCGCGCAGGGGCGGCGCGCAAGGCTGGGCACTGGCGGCGAGGGGGTTACGCGCCTCGGCTGGGCTCCGCTGCGCGGAGGAAGGCTGAGCTCGGCCGCCGGGGCCCTGCAGCTAGCCGGGTCGGCCCTGCGCCCCGCCCCGCCCACCCCTCCCGGCGGAGGGCGCGCCCAGGCCAGGCGGGACCCGGAGGAAAAGGCGCCACTGGAGCGCGGAGTCCGCTGTCATCGCCGGAGGGAGACGCAGAGCCCCCTGAGTCCTGGTCTACCGGTGCCCAGGCGCCCCCTTCCCGAGGCCACCTAGCGCCCGCCCCCTGCCGCGAGCCAAGGCCAGCGCCCCGCCCGGAGATGGGCAGACGCGTAGATGGCGCGGCTCCCGGCGCCGCCAGATCGCAGGAGCCCGGCGCCGGGGCGCTGCGCTGAGGCTCCCGCTCGGCGCGGCCCCAGAAGCCTGCAGGTGTCCTTGGCCTCTCGGCCGCCGCCGGGGAGACTCCTTCGCCAGCACCTAGAGCCCCGCTACCCGGAGCGGCCCCGCCCCCCAGGCTTGGCGCCGCGCAGGACGCCCCGTCTGAGGCCCCCCCGCCGCGGCGCGGCCCCCGCAGCGCAGCGCCCAGCCCAGCGCAGCTCCCAGCCGTGGATGCAGGACCCGAGGCTCGCTCCTGCGGGCGCGCTTGTTTTCTTACAGTCGCCTCGCCCTGCGCAGCCCCCACCCGCTGGTCCGCTCCGCTGCGCTCAGCCCCTCCCGCCATCCTTGCCCAGCGCTGGATTTATGAATGGGGGGAAGAGGCCACATGCCGCCGCCGCCGCCTCGTGTTGACCTCGCGCAGCCCGGGCCCGCCGAGCTCCGGCTGCCCTGAAATCGTCGGCCCGGCCCCGGCAGCCGCTCGGAGGACTTGTTGCTGCTGCGCTGCCGCCGCGGAGAAACCGGCCGCTCCCGGGCTCCGCGCGGTCTGGGAGCCGGAGGGTGGCTCTTGTGAGTGTGAGCGCGCGCGTGCCCCGGACCCTCGCAGTGTGCCGGGACTGAGCACTTCTTGGTCTTTTGTCGGGTGAGGGGGGGCGTGTCCCTGGCCCGGAGCGGGAGTCTGTGTGTCCCGTCCTAGCCTGCTTGCCGCTACCTCCCCTGGCCCCTTGCTGAGTCCTCTCTGCACCTCCTGCCTCCCGCCCCAGCGTTGCCTACCCAAACCCCAACCACCTGTGCGCCCGAGAAACCCAACTCCTCCCGCTACGCGCCCCGGGGGGAAGACAGGGGCAGGGCCAAGCCGCAGAGGGGGCCGCCGCCGCCTCCTGCCTCCTCCTCGTCTCCTCCCCCTCCCCCGTCTGACGCTGCCTCCTCTGGAAGGGTGTTTGGAGGGCAGCGGCCGCCCCAAGCCGGAGCCCCGCAGCGCTTCTTATGATCAGCTCGGTGTGTGTCTCCTCCTACCGCGGGCGCAAGTCGGGGAACAAGCCTCCGTCCAAAACATGTCTGAAGGAGGAGATGGCCAAGGGCGAGGCGTCGGAGAAGATCATCATCAACGTGGGCGGCACGCGACATGAGACCTACCGCAGCACCCTGCGCACTCTGCCGGGCACCCGCCTCGCCTGGCTGGCTGATCCCGACGGCGGGGGCCGGCCGGAGTCCGATGGCGGCGGTGCGGGCAGCAGCGGCAGCAGCGGCGGCGGAGGATGTGAATTCTTCTTCGATCGGCACCCGGGCGTTTTCGCCTACGTGCTCAACTACTACCGCACTGGCAAGCTGCACTGCCCCGCCGACGTGTGCGGGCCGCTCTTTGAGGAGGAGCTCACCTTTTGGGGCATCGACGAGACCGACGTGGAGCCCTGCTGCTGGATGACCTACCGCCAGCATCGCGACGCTGAGGAGGCGCTCGACATCTTCGAAAGCCCAGACGGGGGTGGCGGTGGAGCGGGGCCCAGCGACGAGGTCGGCGATGATGAGCGGGAGCTAGCCCTGCAGCGCCTGGGGCCGCACGAGGGAGGCGCAGGCCCTGGCGCCGGTTCCGGGGGCTGCCGCGGCTGGCAACCACGCATGTGGGCACTCTTTGAGGATCCCTACTCCTCCCGGGCGGCCAGGGTAAGTGTCAGGAGTCCCGGTCTCCCCTTCTCGTGTCTGCAAGGGGCGCGTGGTGGTGGTGGGTAGGGGCAGAGCAGAGCCCAACAGGACTAGCTTACCACCGCAGTCTGTTCTCACCTCCCTCCCAACTCCCTCCAGGGCCCTCTGGGGAATTACACACTCCCACCCTCTCTCCTGCACGCTCCATCAGGAGATTGCACACACTTGACTTACTACTTGGACCCAATCCCAGCTGCCTTGCTTTGCTGCATCCCCCCAGGGAGTGGGGTGCCCACAGCTCTTCATCCCTTCTTTGGTTTGCACAAGCCACCCCATCTTCAGCTGCCCTCCACTCCTCCACAGGGCCACAGCCCTGGAGAACTAGAATTGCCTTCTGCTGGGGTGAGGCAGGACTAAGAGAAGAAAACTGGGATTTTCTTTTCTTTCTTTTTTTTTTTTTTTTTTTCATTTTTGTTAGATGCTTCCTTTCCATGTCACCCCACTTAAATCCTGCCAACATCTCTGTGAGTTGGCAGCTATGCATTTTAGAGAGAGGGACAGAGCCTCCGGCGTGCTGAGCTTAGGAGAGGCAGAGCTGAGACCAGAACCCAGGCCTCCAGTTCAGGTGAGGAGGGGCCTTGGTTCTTTGGGAACAGGCTGTGCCCCAAGGCTTCCTATATACCTGAGCTGCCTGGCCTCAGCTGGGATAAGCGGGGAGTTAGACCGGAAGGGCTTGCTATTCTAGGCTCCTCAGGCTCCCACTGCCAAAGGCCAGCCACAGGCTTCCTGGTGATGATGCCAGATTTGTTGCCACTACTTTTCTTACTGCTGCTGCATAAAGTGGCTTCCCAGAAAGCCCTGGTTCAGGTTACTGTTCCAAATGGGAGTGTGAGGGGGAGGGGGAGTACAGGTTTATTTAGGCAAGGTCTAGTCCCTCTTCACCACTTTCCCTAAATTAATCTGGTCTTCCTTAACCCTTATAGGTGGGAGGGGATGATCAGGGGATCCCTGTTATGCTTGGGCAGCTAAAACCCCAAAGGATGGCTTTAGAATCATTAAAAAAGAAAATTGTCCAGCCAATGTCTTATCTCAAGGCCACAGCCTAAAGCCTGGCTGGGGTCTGTTTGGGAGACAGGAAAGAGCCAAGTGATCTGATGGGTCTGGGGACTGCTTGTTGTGAAAGCTGGTTGGTATCTCTGGCATACCAAGTTGTTATGCTAATGAGTCTCAGGGCCCTGCCGCCCCCCCCCCCCCCCAAGCATTGCCTGGACTGCATCTCATCCTAATCATGGAAGGAAAAGTTCCACTTCCCCACCCAGGGGAGGACAGAGGGTTGGGGAATGGGGCTGCAGGTAGGGGCTAAATTGGCATAAATGCCAGACCAAGGCAGATGCGTCCCCTGTCTGGAATAGAAGGGAGGAGCAGAGGTCTCAGGGGCTATGGCATGCTGGACTGGGGCTGCAGGCAGCCACTAGAAGTCAGGAATCTTTTTCAGCTCTCTTCCCACCACAGCTGCCTTGGTGTCTTGTCCTGAAGCCCTGAAGCCAGCTCAGAAGATGTGGGCACAGTAAGGCCCCTGGCTTGGGTCTGCTGTGAGTTCCAAGGGCGTCACATGCAGTTCACTGACCCTGCTAGTGTTGGCTCTTGGCTGTCTGCACCACGGGAGAGTGACAAGCCCAGATCATTCAGACTCTTTCAAAGTTGCTGGACAGGAACGAGGCAGATTTAGCCTGATAGAGATGGGGAAAAGGGACAAACAATTGAGGAGGAATGACAAGAGGTAGTTAAGAGAAACAGGGAGGTAGGTCCTATTTCTGAGCATTCTGGTGTCTCTGGGGACTTTTCTCCGGGTTCTTCTTGCCAGGATTGCAAGGGGATGCACCATCAATGAGCTTATTTTCTCCTCAACCCACTGCAGAATGGCCCAGCCAGAAGCCACTATCATTAAGCTTAGAGCCTAGTGTGATCCTTGGGGGTCCTCCAGGGACCCAAGATGCTTTGTCCTTTGGGCATGAATCATTTCAGCTTGGGCATTCCCGCTGAGGTCTGAAGTTTGGGGTAGGGCAGGATTAATTCTCCCAATTCATCAGTGAAGAAACCAGGATTCAGAAACATGTGTCTTGCCAAAGACACTTAAGTAATAGAACCAGCAAACCACCCTTAGTTTCCAGCCTTCGGGTTGTTAGTACTGATGTGAGGAGCTGTATGGAGCTCTGACTGTCGCGTGTGCCAAAAGAAGACTTGCCTGTTGCCAAGGAATGCAGGCAAAGGCAAGCCTCAAGCTGCTCCTGGACACACAGGTGGAAATACTGAATTTTAACAACTAATAACTGCTATTCACTGGGTACCCTGTGCAGACATTTTGCTATACATACTTTACATTAATCTCTAATCCTTCCAATGAATTTACAACAAGGCTATTATTCCCATTTAACAGTGTGAGGCTGTGAGCAGGTATTCAACTGGCCTGAGACCACGCAGCTAGATAGTGGCCAAGCTTTGAATCACAGCCAGAGCGCCCTGACTTCGAAGTCCTTGCTCCTGTGGTCACGACGGTCTCTTCCCACTGCTCCAGGCTATTTGCAGCATGGAGAGGTGCCTAGTTTTTTGCTCTGACCTGCAGGGTGTTTTGAGGTTCTGTACCTCTTGTGGATGGCATCAGAAAACCCAGGAGCAGATGGGGACATCAGAAGGGACACTCGCTCTGTCACTCCTCTAGGCCTGAGGGTACAGTGTCATGCAGGGGAGATTCTGGGGCTACACTGTCCCCCTCCGTTGACCCTAAACCAGTCACACTCCCCATCCTAGCCCTTGCTCCTGGGTATGTGTGCATGCCTTGCCTCACTCATGGCCACTGCCTCCCTGAGAGGCACCTGCAGCGCCTTGGGTAGTGGCCTTGGGATGTTACCTAGAAGGACACATGAGGGTAGAGGACTGGTGCTCTACCCAGGGTGTTCCTTCACACAAGACATTCCGGTCATTTGAGTAGTGTGTTATGACAAAAGCAAAACAGACACAAATGGAAAGTGAACTGAGCTGATTAGGAGAGCCTGTTGCCTAGCTACCGGCCTGGCCCGCAGAGCTGCTCCCTTACAGGCAGGCTCCTGGTCGGGATGCTCACCCCTGATGGAGCTGGACCATGGGCAGCTGCCTCTGTGGTTCTGTTTCTGTGTCCTGAGTTAGGGGCAGGCTGGTCTTGTTCTCACCTGCCCCACTACCTGCTGCCCTGGTCAGAGTCAGGGCTTCCCAAGGTGGCTTCGCAGAGCTACAGAATCACTCCTTTCTCTTTTTCTGCAAAGAGAAGTCCAGACGCCCAACAAATGGAAGCCTGGGACCCCCTCCTCTTTTCTGACGTCTCAGGAACTGGGCTGGTTTTAGCTCAGCTGTCAGCCCTTTTGAGGAGCATCATCCTTCTCCTTTGACTAATCAGTTTCTGAATAGATTTTTTTTCCCCACCTAAATGGAGGAGGTGGTCCACAGGATCCTGCTGCTCTGGGAGGGCAGCCAGAGCTGATTCTTCTTTTTCAGGCTCCAGTGAGTGGCAGGTGCATGGCCTATGCTTTCTTCTCCTAGTTCCTCTGGCTCAGGGGAGGCAGGGATTATTAAACTCAATGTACAGATAAGGAAACTGAGGCACAGAGCGGCTTGCCCAAGGTAGCACAGCTGATGGTAGAATTAGGATCCCAATCCTGGTCTCATGAGTCCAATTCTATGCTCCTACCACCGTCTCCCGTGGCTCTTGCCCAGAGAACATCTCTGGCTTCTGGAAGATTCAGGAGTAGTCCTCATGGAAGAGCTTCATCCCCCGATTTCTCCTGTCCTTAATTTCTACGCCTAGAATTGCTTGAGTTTTACCCTGTCTCTTGTTTCTTTCTGGGGGACTTCCATAAGAAAAAAGAAGTGAGTCTTGGTTAGGAGTGAACATTAGGTTTCTCCTGGTCCAGGCAAAGCAGTGAAACCCAGGTCTTCCAGCGAAGAGATGCAGGGGCCTTCTGCAGGTCCCTGGCTTCTTTGGTCTAGCATTGCCTGGGGACTTGCAGTGGTCACAATAGGCTTTGAGGGAGGGCCAGCACTCACTGATCCTCTGCCCTCTGGGCTAGGACCTGGCTAAGGAAGATGGTGCCAGCCCCTCCTGAGGAGCTGCAGAGCTTGGGCCAGGCCAAAAGTTGCCGCCTCTTCACAGACCCTGCCTGGGGCAGCTTCTGTTTCCTCCTGGTTTGGGTTTTGTTTTGTGTTTTTCTTTCTCATTCTGAACAGACCAACATTTGTCTCTGAACATCTTGCCTGGGATGATGAGGTGTTTCTGTTTGTCACCATTTGGGCTGGGGTGTGGAGGGGAGGAGGGGGATAAAATAAACTTGGGCTATTTTGGGGAGCAGGGTGAGGGGAAGAGTACCCAGGAGCAGAGTAAGACAGCTGGGCCTTGGGAGCAGGGAGACCCCTGGATCCTTCCCCTCAGAGATGGTGTCAGTGGAGTGCTGGGCACCTGAACACGCATGCCAGCTTTGCTTCCTGGACACAGCCCATGTGCCATGACCCTGCTGGGGTTTTCTTCAGGCTGTGGGGTGGTCAACTAGAGCCCCATGTCTGGAGGTTATTCCTGGTCATACCCTTGTCGCCTCTAGCCACAATGAAAAGGGCTGGTGATCCCTTCTTCTAACAGAACTGGGAGAGGGAGTGGCAGTCACCTTGGTCGCAGTCATCAGAGGACACTTACTGAGCACTTAACTACATGGTGGACACCGCTGGGTTTTTAGAAGCATGCGGATAAGTGGGAGGTGGTCTGCACTCCTGAGGAGAGCCAGGTCAGGTGGCAATCAAGGGGAAAACAGCTGGTGAGAAATGACAGAGTAACACTAGATGGATCCTGAGAGGTGGCACAGGGTCATAAAAAAATGAATTCCAATAAGTGGCTAGAGGAGGGAGCTGGCAGTCCCCCTCTGCATGGAGAAGAAGGAGAAGTAGAGCTGGGTGGACTGAGCTCCCTTAAGTAATTTTTAGAAGGCAGGTTATAAATAAATATATAAATAAATAAAATTTCAATGTGGGTAGTGCTAAACCCTGCAGAGTTAGGGAAAGGGGCATTTCTTGGCCAGGAGAATAGCCCAAGCAGAGGGGGGACTGCATGGGACACGAGTGAGCAGTAACCAGGAATGCCGTTGACTCAAGTGGAGGTTCTCAGACAGCGGTCCTGCTTTGGAATGGGACTCATGGGCTCTAGGGGGCCCTGAGAGGCTCCCAGTGCCCGCAGCAGAGGGCAGGCAGAAGTAGAGGTGGACTCCTGACACTGGAAGCAGAGTGTGCTGGCTGCTCAGGCTGAGAGGGGCTGCGGCCAGAGGCAGGTTTGTCTCTAGGGGAGCACCCCTTAGCTGGGAACTGGGCCTCAGTGTAGGCACTCATCCAGGAGCCCAGAACAGCTCAGACACCATCCCTGTCAGACCACCCTCCTTTCCTGCTTTGTAGCCCCAGGGTACCCCAGTCCTAGCCTGGATACTAGGATCTGACTTCCCCAAGAGACTCAGCCCCCCCCTTCCCCCCCCCCCCAAGATCTTCCTCTGCAAGTGTCTTTGGCTGTGTTCTCAATTTTCCCTTCTCCTACACTTCATCCTTAATATAGGATTTTGGGCATGAGTCTTCTTCTGTTTATCTGTCCATCTGTCTCCCTGGCCCTCCTTCCTTGGGCTCCCCTTCTCGGCCCCCAGTGATTGTATTCAGTTCCCAGTGATTGGTGTCTGTCACCTCTCCCCTCAGCTAACCTGTGCCAGATTCCTGAGACACGACGGTCTCTGTGCTGATTGTACAAGCATGGTTTCTTTTAATCCTCAAACAACTGTATAAGGTGGGTCTCACTCCCTGAAACACACCAGGCACATTGTGGCCTCAGTACCTTTGCACTGCCCCTGTTTTGGCTCCTCCTGTGACTCCTTTCCTCGCCCCTTTTGGTCTCTCTTCAGATATCCCCTTGTCATTTGATCTTCTCTGACCATCCTATTTGAAATAGCTCCCTCGCCACCATACACCTTCTCTTTTTCTCTGTAACATTTAAACTGTCTGATGTGCTCTGTATTTTACTTATTTGTAAATAGTTCCCTTAGTTCCCTTCATTCTAATGAGCCAGCGGTGTTTGGCTTTTCTCCTGCTGTCCCCACTGTATCTGGTACCTAGTCTGTGCTCAGTTTTCCATTTTATAAATGAAGACCCTAAGGCTAGGAGAGGCTAAGAAATCCACACAAATTCTCATAGGATGGTAGCAGAGCCCAAGTTGAACCCAGAGTGTGACCTTACATTTCCTCCAGGACAGCCGTAGGGTGGGCTGGTGGAGGAGGCTGGTAATAGGGCTGACCATCTAGTTGGAATACCTGAGCTTTGGAGATGGGAGGGTGCCCTATAGGACACAGTGGCCAGCATGTGTCTGAGGAGGCCCAGGGGAACGGAGGTCTTCCTGTGTCCTCCCAGCTGGCAGGAGAGAAGCTGCCACCAGGAGAGCCAGGTCACACCAGCAGTTTTGTGCTGGGGCAGTTTTGATTTCCAGCAGAATCCATAACCTAAGGAGAGGGTTGATGGCATCAGCCCCCCACCCCCACCCCCACCCCCTGGTAGAAACATGAGCAAATCCCTTCGTCTGGGCCTGAGTCCTTTTTTTCTTTACCTTTTTCTTTTCTTTTTTTGTGATACTGGGGGTTGAACCCAGGGGTGCTGTACTGTATCTCAGCCCCTTTCATTTTTTTTTTAATTTTGAGACAGGGTCTCACTGAATTACTGAGTCTGACCTTGAACTTGCAATCCTCCTGCCTCAGCCTCTCGAATCTCTGGGATTACAGGTGTACTCCACCACACCCAGCTCTGTTTCTTCATCTGTAAAAGCAGAAAGGGAGTTTTACTGGATGACTTTTGGATGACCTTTCACTTCTAAAAAGCCAGGATTCTGCAATATCAGAAGCTGCATGCAGGGGTCTCCTGGGAGACCCTCACACCTCATCTCTGTCACCATTTTATTGAGGACCTACTCAATATAAAGCTCATTTATTCCTACAGTGGCACGAGGAGCTGGGTACTAGTTCTGTCCCTGTCTTACATGAAGCCTCCTAGAGAGCACGATTTACTTGGTTGAGGGGCAAGGCCAGGATGAGGAACCCAGGTAACCTGACCCTCAGATGCAGCATCTATCTCAGGGTTCCCTAGCTCTCTTTTTCTCTCAGACTGACAGCACAGGGGCTGGCTGAAGGCAGGCTCAGATACAACTGCCAGCTCTGCAGGATGGCCTTGTGGCACAAGGCCCTGACCCTTAGCAGGCTGGTGGTGCATCAGCCACCTCTTATATGATGCCATTTGTCCTGGGCAGCCCCCATGCAAGGGAATTTGGGGAAAGAAAGCAGTATCCCTGCCCCCTGGGGGAGGCCTGGCCCAAAGCACCAGTTACAGGCAAGTCAACTGCTTAGGAAATAATTGAGTATGGGGAGTAGCTTAGGGGAGAAAAGAATAAAACGGGTCCTGAAGAGGAACTGTAACCTTAGAGTAATGTGGGGGACAGTCCTTCCTGTAAAAACAAGAGCAAGCTGGGTGCAATGGTGCACGCCTGTAATCCCAGCGGCTCAGAAGGCTGAGGCAGGAAGATCACACAAGTTCAGAGCCAGCCTTAGCAACTTAGCAAGGTGCTAAGCAACTCCACGAGACCCTGTCTCTAAATAAAATATAAAAAAGGCTGGGGATGAGGCTCAGTGGGTAAATGCCCCTGGGTTCAATCCCCGGTTCAAAAAAAAAAAAAAAAAAAAAAGAGCACAAGTGAGTAAAGATAGCTAGAGCAGGGGGTTGTTCCCTGACTGAGAGGGTGGGCTGTGCCTACTGGGCTTGAAAGGTTCCCGACCTGCTGCAGGGGCCCCAAGCAGCAGAAGGGAGTGGGAAGGCTCCTTGGCCCTGTGGGCGAGGGACTGGTCGTACTGTCCTTCCTCCATCTCTGCTCCCTGTGCTCTGCCCCTTGGCAGCTCTTCCTGAGCTTGTTTTTCCAAATCACTAATTAACCTACGCTGGACTCCCAGGTGGGACGACTCTCCTGGCTAACTTTCCCTCAGAGAGCGCGCTTGTTTCCCATGCTTCAGAACTGGGACGTGCTGTCCCCACTCGTTCTGCTTCTCGGGGCCAGGGATGAAGCCATGACCCTGGATGCCCAACACTGCCAGGGCCCCCGGCAGGTGCTTCCACCAGCTCATCCCACCTCTGGCAGGCAGAGGCCACAGGCTGGAGCCGTTTTCCTGGGCCCATGTCAGCCTGCACTGTTTTGGCAGCCCATTCCTCAGAGGAGAAAAAATGAGCCCAGCAAAGACACTTGAAATGGACCTTCCCAAGGAGAAGCAGACAGAAGACACTCCAGGCAAAGCTAAAAAGTAAAGGTGTGTCTAGCCCACTCCCTCTCCAGACTTCTCCTTTTATGCTGTTTCTGATCCAAGCTCAAGTGTAAATGAGGTACATCATAACATGTGATAGGGGATCTGTCCCAAGTCCAAGGTATGCATCCCCAAGGATATGAAATAGCAAGCATGAGACAACTGACCCTGCCCAGTGAAGACAGTGAGATGGGAAGGGAAGGTAGACTCTAAACTGTTTACAGTTCAAGTCTGGTTTGTACCTCTTCTGGGCTATGTGACCTGAGACAAGTATGTAACCTCTCTGATCCTCAGTTCCTCCTGCATAAAATAGGTTGAGGCCTGCCTCCCGCATCCCTGGAAGGATTGAAGGTGGTGACACATAACAGAACCCCTAATGGCACCCCAGACATAGAATAGACAGCTGATGGATATCTATGTCCAAAGTTCCCTCAGACTTGCTGCTGCTCTCGAGGCCCTCAGAGTGTGGCTTCTTCTCATTTTCATGGATCCCCCTATGTTCTGCATTGCTGTTTTGCAATGTTAAGAAAAGGGTGTTCCCCTTAACACTTCCAATGCAGATTCCCCAAGATGAAAACCCCTCTGAGAGTCAGGTCTGAATTCTCCTTCAACAGTGAAGGCCATGGCAGGTGGAGTTTGGGAGGGGCGGGCATGGGCTTGCCAAATGGTCCTGGGGACAAGGACCTCGCTCATCCCCTGTTTAGGCTCAGCCCTCTGCTCAGAGAGGAAGCTCAACTCACACACACCAACCAGGACAGGAGGCAGCAAGGGCTGAAGAACAGTCCCCAACAACGGGCTCCCGACAGTGTTGAATGGCATGGCATGAATAACAGATGAAGGCTCTGTAATTGGTGTTATTACACATGCATTTCATCTCCATTCATAATGATCAGACACTTAAGCCCAGCCATTCCTCTGCCAAGTGCCACTGTCGCCATTCTAACTGCCATTCTGGCAGTTGTTGGGATCAGCCACTGCCACTCTGATCCTGGTGGGTACAGTTCATTTTTCTTTGGATCTGAATGTCCCAGAAAATGTCAGTTTGTGGGAAGAGGCAAAACTGGTGATTCTGGGTGGACCATTGCGTCTCCTGCCACAGTGCATGTTGTCTTGTCTTCCTTCTGGGGCTTCCTTGGTATCTGTGATGTCACCTAGGCATCCTTGAGGCTGGAAAGAGGAGCTAAGACTGGCTTACGGTGCCTCATGGCTGGAGCTGTTGGCTTGGCTGGCAGAAGGAGTCCTCGGGTCATTCTTTGGGGCCTCCCTTAAAGCAGTGTGCCTCAAACCTATGTGTGCATCAGGATTCCCTGGGAACTTTTACTGAAACAGATTGCTGGGCCCTGGACCCCTGGCGCTTCTCAGTCAGTAGGTTTGGGTGGGGCCTGCAATTTGCATTTCTAACCAGTTCCCAGGGACCTCTTGCTTCTGGTCCAGGAGCTGTCTTCTAGGACCACTGCTCTGGTTACTGTGGCCTTTCCTGAGTGCTTGTGGGAAAGGCAGAACTGCAGGTCCTTCCCCAAGCTCCGTGAGACAGAATCATATTGAGACAGGATTTGAAGCTGGTCTGGACACCCATTACAGTTCGACAAGCCTTAAAGGGATGGGCAGAGCTGTCCCAGGCAGGGCCAGGCAGCTGCAGTTCCATGACTGCTGCTTCCACACAGCAGCCTCTGTCTGCTGGGTACCATGACAGATTAGGAAGCTGAGACCCTCTGAGGAGAGAATTCCAGCCTCTGACTCTGCCTGAATGCCCCCTTTTGTTTAACACACTGCCTGGTGCCCTGTGTGCGCACCTTCCACGAACAGAGGTCCCTGTCCCCAGTGGGGCTGTCCATCCCTGTCTTGATTGCTGCTCCTGGCTCTCGTCCCCTGCCCACAGGTGGTAGCATTCGCCTCCCTCTTCTTCATCCTGGTGTCCATCACCACCTTCTGCCTGGAGACTCACGAGGCCTTCAACATCGACCGCAACGTGACGGAGATCCACCGGGTGGGGAATATCACCAGTGTGCGCTTCCGGCGGGAGGTGGAGACGGAGCCCATCCTCACCTACATCGAGGGCGTGTGCGTCCTGTGGTTCACACTGGAGTTCCTGGTGCGCATCGTGTGCTGCCCCGACACGCTGGACTTTGTCAAGAACCTGCTCAACATCATTGACTTTGTGGCCATCCTGCCCTTCTACCTGGAGGTGGGACTGAGCGGTCTGTCGTCCAAGGCAGCCCGCGACGTGTTGGGTTTCCTGCGCGTTGTGCGCTTCGTGCGCATCCTGCGGATCTTCAAGCTCACGCGTCATTTCGTGGGGCTGCGCGTGCTGGGCCACACGCTCCGCGCCAGCACCAACGAGTTCTTGCTGCTCATCATCTTCCTGGCCCTGGGCGTGCTCATCTTTGCCACCATGATCTACTACGCCGAGCGCATCGGTGCCAGGCCCTCTGACCCACGGGGCAATGACCACACCGACTTCAAGAATATCCCCATCGGCTTCTGGTGGGCCGTGGTCACCATGACAACACTGGGCTACGGGGACATGTACCCCAAGACGTGGTCGGGCATGCTGGTGGGGGCGCTGTGTGCACTGGCCGGAGTGCTCACCATCGCCATGCCTGTGCCGGTCATCGTCAACAACTTCGGCATGTACTACTCCCTGGCTATGGCCAAGCAGAAGCTGCCCAAGAAACGGAAGAAGCATGTGCCACGGCCACCCCAGCTTGAGTCACCCATTTACTGCAAGTCCGAGGAGACCTCGCCCCGGGACAGCACCTACAGCGATACCAGCCCCCCTGCCCGGGAAGAGGGTGTGGTGGAGAGGAAACGGGCAGGTGAGTAGGGACTGGGATGGAGGGTCTCTCTTCTCTCCATGGTTGAGGCAGTCCCCAGGTCCCCTTGGAATTAGAGGCTTTGCTTTAATATGAGTATAAGATGTCCTTTATGAAGACAAAGTATCAAAGCCGACTTCATCCTCTTGCTTTCTGAATTTCCTGAACAATGGGGATCTGTGGGATCAGTATTCCACCCGGTGTACCCTGGGCTTGGTACTGTGCTTGGGTGTGTATATTGAAAGCCGTGGTTTCTGATCCCCTCCTAGCTGCTGTGCTGTGTGCCAGTGTCATATCCTCTCTGGGCATAGATTTCTCTGTAAAATAGGAGTGATATATCAATATTCTACCCCTAAGACCCTGATGAGATCCAAATGATAGGTATAAGAGCACTTTGAGAAGTTAAAACCACTTTACTAATGTCAGGAGCTGTCATTATTAGCCAAAGAGCAGACAGCTGTTCTTCCAAGGTGCATCAACACATGAATCACTTCTTTCCAAACATTCAAGTCTGGTGTGTCTTGGCCTAATAAATGCGATAACGTAACAGCAGTGGGAGGCTGCCTTCTGTTCAGCACAAGCTAGATTGAGTCCCAGGCTCAGGGTTGAACATGGGATGGAAGAGGACTGAGGAAGGAGAAGCCCAGACAGTCTTGGGAAGCAGACGAAGATGGAACAAACTGGTATCTGCATTCGGAAGGATCTCTGTGCCCTGTCCTTCAAGGATTGAGAAGGCCAGAGAGCTCACTTCCATCTGGGGCGGACCAGGATGGGAAAGCATCTCCATCTCCAGCAACCTGGAGTTAGGCTGCAGGGCATTGGCACCTGATGGTCAGGATGCCTGGGCTCCTGGGGGAGATGTGGGATGCCTAGTGTAGGGGGGCTATTGGATGCTGGGGCCCCAGGGACTGATTTGGGCCAGAGATTGAGGCAGCAGCTCCTGGCTAACCTCTGGGGCAAAGCAAGATTCATCCTCCATGGAGGTACCTGAGTGGGAACAATCACCTGTGGCCTTTGGGCATGTGCCCATCATGGGCTTGGGTTTTCCTTTATAGAAGACCCTGATAGAACAGCACCCACCAGGTTCCCCTCCCCGCCCACCAGCATGGTACCTGCTTCTTGACCCTGAATGTAAGTCTTTCAGGGGTATCAGTTGTACTCCAAGGCCCCTGCTAGGCTCAGAGCCAATCCTCACATCCAAACATGGAGAGGTTCTTAGGGGGGCTCCTCGGTTGCACTTCACCGAAGCCCTGTCAGCCACACCTTTAGCTGCCCATGATGGCTAGTCACATCAATGGCTTGCTTGGCCAGTGGCCAGGCAACTGTCTTCAGACCTCACTTCTCTGTATCCAAGGGCCCAGATCACCTGTACTAGTTACTCCCTTACCAAGGCAAGGAGTTGGGGCTAAAAACCACAGAGCCGAATCGAAGCCTTTTCTGCATGGTGTCTTTGCAAACATGGGAGCCCTGCAAGCAGAGAACTCCAGGTCCTGTAGGTACTTTCAGTCTAAGTGCATGGTAGGCAAGAATAACTGTCTTAGGTGATGCAGGGAGAGAGCCATGAACAGCACTAGGAGTGGTGGACATCATTTGGGGGTCTTGCCGCAGGACATCTGCTCTGCTTCACCCTCAGGGAAGACTTTGGGTTGAGGCTGGGAGGGAAGCTGTGCAGATCAAGCACAGCATCCAACTCTTAGCCTATTTCCTGGCTCCAGGAATATTTTCTCTCGGTGATTCTAGGCCCCTTCCTCTGATTGGGCAAGTGACATTCTGGGTCCAGGTCTGAGGCACAGGTGGCCCTGTGAAGAAGGCTCTGGCAGCCAGGCATGGTGGTACATGCCTGTAATCCCAGCAGGTTGGGAAGCTGAGGCAGGAGGATTGTGAGTCCAAAGCCAGCCTCAGCAACTTAGCGAGGCCCTAAGCAACTCAGTGAGACTGTTTTAGTTAGATTTTTTTTTTTTTTTTGGTGCTATGACTAAAAGACCTGAACAAGAACAATTGTAGAAGAGGAAACGTTTATTTGGGGGCTTCTGGCTTTAGTGGTCTCTGTCCATACATAGACAATCGGCTTCATTCTTCAGGGTTCCAGGTGAGGCAGGACATCCTGGTGGAAGAGTGTAGCAGAGGGAAGCAGCTCACTTAATGATCAGGAAGCAGAGAGAGAAGTCTCCACTTGCCGGATACAAATGTATACCTCAAAGCCACACCTCCAATGCTCACCTCCTCCAGCCACACCCTACCCACCTTCAGTTACCACTCAGTTAATCCCCATCAGTGGATTAATTCACTAATAGGGTTAACACTCTCACAACCCAATCATTTCTCCTCTGAACCCTCTTCCATTCTCTCACGTGTGAGCTATGGGGGAACAACTCACATCCAAACCATAACAGAGACCCTGTCTCTAAATAAAAAATAAAAAAGGGCTGGGGATGTGGCTCAGTGGTGACGCACCCCTGGGTTCAATCCCTAGTACCAAAGAGAGAGAGAGAGAGAGAGAAGACCCAGGCAGCCCCTGTAGCCCTACCCTCCCCCTTTTTTTCCTGTCTGTTCCCTTCAGACTCTAAGCAGAATGGTGATGCCAATGCAGTGCTGTCGGACGAGGAGGGAGCTGGCCTCACCCAGCCCCTGGCCTCCGCCCCTACCCCCGAGGAGCGCCGGGCCCTGCGTCGCTCTGGCACACGGGACAGAAACAAGAAGGCAGCTGCCTGCTTCCTGCTCAGTGCTGGGGACTATGCCTGTGCCGATGGCAGTGTCCGGAAAGGTATGGTTCCCCGGGCCGGGCAGGTGGGGAGCCCCTGCAGAGCTGAGTCTCCCCATCCCTCCCCACAGAGCTTGAGGTCTCCCACTCCCCTGAGCCCATGGCCACCATCTCCTCTGCCTTGGGTACGTCCCCGCTTTTAGAATGGGGTATGCTGTCTCTGGACTGGAAAGGCCCCCAGCATCCCAAAAGGGTCCACAGAGCGCCTCCGCTGCCAGAGTACCCATGGGACAAGCAGGTGCTAGAGGGTTGAGGGAACTCAGGCTCAGGGGCCCAGCCCCTTCATTTATATCACCTTTTCTGCCTTGGAGTCCTGCTTCTGCCTTCAGGCCTGGCCCAAGGGTCACTGCCAGCCTCTCCTTAGGCCTCCCTTGAACACAGCTAAGGCTTCTTCACTCAAACAGTCCCCAGAGATCCCCTCAACCTTCGAGAGTCAGATTCCAGGTCTTTGGAGAGCCCTGTACAGGCCCCATTCCTCCCATTCTTAACTGGGGCCCTGGAGCTCAGGTAGGCTGACCAACATCTGCAAGCCCCCGGGGGTGACGGTCCTCTCAAGGCAGAGCCAGAGGTGACCAGAGTGAGGTGGGCAGGGAGAGTGGTCCTGAGTGTTCTGAAAGATTTGGAGAGTTCAGGGGAGTAGCCCCTTCCTTACATGTGAAGGAAAGCCAGAATTCCATCACCAGGCCCCAGAGGCAGGACAGAAGTTGGGCTATGGAACTAGGGCTTCTGGTCCTGAAAACGGGGCTAGAGATGATTAGGGATGGGTGACAGCCAGAGGTGGCTGAGAACCAGGGGTCCTGAGATACTTCTCCTGCCCAGTTTCTGATCACTTTTTGTATTTCCTATCCCTGACCTGATCTCCCTGAAATCCTGCCTAGTTCTAGGACAGGCCCTGACTCTTCCCGCCCCAAACAAATCTCTTCCCAAATTACCTGGTCATTTCTTCAGCAGTCAGATTTCCCACCTGCTACTTCTCACTATCCCCAAACTTCAGACCCAGACTGGGTTGTGTGAGGGGGCGGGGCAGGGGCTGATGCAAAGATGACCTGTAATGCCTCTGATCCCTGGGGATGTCCCCTGGCTGCCCTGACCAGGCAGGCTCCCAGAGCACCTTCCCTGGCCCTGAGAGGTCTGTCCAGCTTTGCTGCACATGTGTCTTGGTTTGCAGAAGCAGGAATAGCAATCTAACCTGGAAGGAGAGGGCCCAGCGGTCCCAACTAAACGACAGCAGATGGAGTGTGCCCAGACCTTGTACACCCCTGGCTATTCCCCCAGGACCCCAGTCTTCAGGCCCTGGACATGCCCTTCTCTCCTGCCTCTTCCCCCTACCATATAGTGGTTCCACCACACCCTGGTACAAACCCAGAGTCTTGCTCTAACTGGAGCCTGCTGACCTAGAATGTGGGGCAGAGGGGACCATATCCCCATGGAGGACTTGAGCCCACAGAGCTAAGTGCCAAGCACCCCTGCTTCCTTCCCTGTGCTCAGTGCAAGTAATGGTGTGGAAGAATCTGAGGGCTCAAGTCAGGAGGGACCCCGTGGTCCTGGGAGCAGCTGAATCTATGAAAGGGGGTCGCGTGCACCTGCACACAGCCGGGGAGCCTGTGTCCCACCACCCTGTCTCTCTGAGGTGCCTGTGGGACCTTGCTGCTCTATTTTCAAGATGCCTCCACACTGCTTCTTGGCAACAAGCATGTAACTCAGCCAATTAGAGTGACCTTCGAGAGGGAACAGGTGGGTTGCTGGGAAACAGGCCCTGCTAAGTGAGCGTGAGTTAACATTGCCAGACTCTCAGTGTGCACTCAACAGCTTCCCCACACTCCCATGCCGTACCCTTCTGCACTCAGCTACATGTAGGACCAGGAGAGAATGGTTCCCCGCCTTCTCCAGCCACCAGCACAGACCTCATCATTAACCTGAAGCTGCCTATGTGTCGAGTGTCAGCTCCTCCAGGAGTGGTGGCGCACGCCTGTAATCCCATCAGCTTGGAAGGCTGAGGCAGGAGGATCGCAAGTTCAAGGGCAGCCCCAGCAATTTAGCAAGGTCCTAAGCAACTTAATGAGATCCTGTCTCAAAATAAAATATGAAAAAAGGGGCTGGGGATGTGGCTTAGTGGTTAAGTGCCCCTGGGTAGAGAGAGTCAGCTTCTTGGGAGGAAGGTGGCAGGTGCTAACTGGGGCTTCTTAGGTTGGGTGCTGGAAGTTGTAGGGTCTTTGTGGAGCTGGGCTATCAAGAAACTCTTGAGGAACTTATCTGGGGATAAGATAGGATAAAGGGCAGCTGGGTGTGGGGTTCTGGAGTCTGTCTTCAGGCATTAAGTGTGTTCATTTACCAAAAGGTCAGAGAGTCAAGAAATCCCTCCCAGGAGGGACAAATTTCTCGACCCCAGCCTAGGGCCAGCACTGGCCCTGCAGGGTCCCCTGGAGCATGGATTCCACAGACCTGCTCTGGTGAGGAGCTGCGTCCCCCTGACCCATATGCCTTTTCTTCACCAAGGCTGCGAAAAGTCCCGGAGTCTAAACAACATAGCCGGAGCGGCTGGAACCAGTCTGGGGCTGTCTCCACTGGCGTCGCGGTACAGCTCGCCCTACCCTCCGAGAAAGCTCCTGCTCTCCCACCCCTTTCACCCCCTCACCAGCCCCCCACCTGGCCACTCGGCCCCTTAGCTACACCCTTGACCTTCCTTGCTTTGGGCAGGGGAACACATACCCGAGCAGGCACACTCGTGATCCTGTTCCTCCTGGGGCCTTAGGGAGCAATGGGAGGGAACCGCCATCAGGATGGAGATTCAGGTCCCTGAGTGTCCCTGCATAGCACTCAGCTCCCCAAAACGTTCAGCTCTGGAGCCTGACAGCAGGGGGGTGGTTATTCCCAGAGCTCCTACCCTACCCCCCCAGTATGGTCTCCTCTGAGCCATTGAAGTGGCATATACAGGACCTGCGTCTCTGGGCCTTGCCTCTGTCTCAGCGTCCCATGGTTCAGAAGGTGGTGCACCGTGCACCTGCAACTAGCCAGCCTTGCCAGAGAGCCATGCCTACCTTAATATTTTTAATCACCACAAATGCATTTCCCATTTCTCGTGGCCTTTAACCAGTAACCAAGCAGCCTGTCTTGTCTGTCTGCCTGTCTATCTCACACCAAGACCAGCAAGGAGCCAGGCTGTCATGTGGGGCATCTCTGCTGCCCTCAAGGGGGGTCTGACTCCTTGGAAGAGCAGTGCCTACAGGCAGTGCTGCCCTGGGAGAAGAGACCTAGCGTTTCCCCTGTGGCCTGGGATGCAAGTGGGGGTTCCTAGAATCAAAGCCCCAAACTTGGCACGAGCCATGGGCCGGGTGCCTAGGTGCGGGGAGGCCTGTGCCCCGATTCAGTGGGTGACACCCAGCGGCAGCACCCGGCATCCCATCTGCATCCCGTACTGCAGCCTCTCTCTCCACACTGCTTCCTCTGCTTCCGCGACAGTTTTTCCTCCCTCTCCTGCTCTCTCTGATTCCCAGCCCTGCCTGTGAGTCACCTGCCGCTCCCACCCAGCCTCTGTGCTCTGTATTCCTGCCAGAACCAGAGACTCATCTAATTTCTATAATTAAGTGTGTTCATTTACCTAACGAGCCTGGGAGCACAACAGGTTTGTGAGTCATTGGGTGAGCAGGGGCACACCTTGCGCAGGGACAGCTGAGGGGAAGCAAGGAGACAGAAGCCATCCCACCCGCACCTGCTCGTGCCACTCCCAGGGAGGCCCACACCTGCCAACCCAGCCCTCCTCAGCCCAGGACCCAGGAACAAAGGCCTCGGCCCAGACATTTCCTGTTTCACCTGATGGGAATTAGACCTGACAGCAGAACCGTGTGCCTGGCAATTTTTAGAGTCAGATTATGCAACTTTGTGGAAGGAGTGACTAAGGAAGGTCCATATCTGTTCCCCCAGGGTGGCAAAGAAAGGCTTGGCAAGACAGTTTTTGGGGACCTGGCAGGAGGCTGGGAAATCTGGGGCCACCCCCAAAAAAGGTGGCCTGGACAGGAAGATCTGATTATTTCCTGGGGTTCAGGGTACAGTCAAAACCTGTGCCAGGAGCATCCCCTTCTAAGTGCTTCCATCACCCCTGAGCAGATGTGGGATGTTCCTTTCATAAAGGTCCATTCAAGATAGAGTGGGACACTCTACCTTTGCTATGATCTGTGGGGCCTGCCTGCCATTTGCTGTCAAAATAAAGTGACCCAAACGATTTGAAAAGAGATCCTATAGGGGCATCATATATGTGACCACTCTTCAGAAGGGAACAGGCCCCTATAAGTGATGCAGACTTTAAGTGATGGGAAGCCTGTGGAGCAGGATGGAGATGCTGGCACCTTTCCCCCTCACAGCCAAGTGTCAAAGTTCAGCTTCCTCATGACAGGTCCCACCCTGCCCCGCAGAGCTCCTGGCTGAGGGCTCTGGGGTGTGGCCTGACAGGGCATGATGAGCAAGGTGTCCAGTTTAGCATGGGCACCACAGCTATTTTCTCCTCTGATTTGCCGTTCTGGTTCAGGGAACTGAGGCGGCTATTTCTGTGGCAGCCCTCAAGTTGTCAGGAGCCCAAGTTTCCACGGCACCCACCGCCTCCTCCCCTCTTTCCTCCTACGGGGATGGGTATGCTCACGGCACCCCTGTGGGGGGCACAGATGTCCCTGGGCAACATGATGCAGCAGTGCCAGGCTGGAGCCCCTAGTGTCTTGGGGGATGGGCTCCCACACTTCCCGCCTGGCTCTCTGGCTCGTTAGGGTAGAGACAGGACCCAGCTGGCGGGAGAGCTGTGTAGGTGTCTGCCCCCAGCTACCTCTCTCGACCTCTGGGCCTTCCTGGGTCCCTGGGAAATCGAGAAGAGCAGTGTTTATAGAGCTCCCAAGTACGCTGGGCTTTCTCCCAGGAGGCTGCCACCTGCACTGGCCTCAGGCCCTCCCAAGGCCTTGGGCTTTGCTCCTCAGGAGAAGGCCTTCTCTCACCCAGAACCTGATGGTGTAGTTTGATTTTCCTTGGACTTGCACCCATTTCTTTGACTTCAAGAAACCTTTCCCCACAGTTGGGACTTGGCCCTTTCTATAAGGCAGGGAGCAGCCCAGGCAGGAGCTTTTAGCCTCACCTTCCAGGCAGTAGCAGGATTACCGAGAACCCTAGAGGCAGCTTCTCAGCTCCAGGCTTCTGAGAGGAGTGGCTGTGAGGAGCTACCAATGGGCAAGTGATGGTTCAGCCTAAGACCAGGATTGACAGAGGCTGGAGGGGAGGAGGAAGGCCTGGGCTCCAGGGTGCGCCCCTTAGCCAGGGCTGTCCTTCACAGAGCATCTGAGAGAGAAGGGCCTCCTCTGCCCTGGCCTGAGTGTATGTCATCCTCTGAAACCCCTGACCCACCCTTGGTGGCTTATGCAGATAGATTTCACAAAAAGATTCCCGGGAAGAGGCCCTTGATGATGGAGAGCCCATGGAAGTCACTGAAAATGCCACCTAAGGCCATTCTTTCTCCAGAGCACCCAGGGACACTTCACAGCCTTGCCAGGACTCCCACCACGCCCATCCTAGACCTCATGGTTTACTAGGTATTCCCACCAGTGCATCTTAGGATCTAGAAGTCTGTGGAATCCAGAGACACTCCCCTTCCCTTAGTGAGCAGGGACCCGTGACTGGGTTTTGTGACATGCACAGATTTGTGTTAGAAATACAACGGAAGACCACAGCCCTCTCCTTGTCCTCAGAAATGGGGCTCTGAAGGGCCTTATGTTCTCTGATTTCTTCAAGAATTATATTCAGTGGCCCGGAAACTAGTGGGCCAACAGGCTGTGTTTAAGGAGGCGGTTGAGGCCCATAATCTTAACGAGTTGGAAATGGTGTTGCTCCAAGATGAGAACACACTTTCCCCATAAAAGTAATGGCTCTCCAGTGTGGCATGGCAGCCCCCCAGGGTAGAAGCTTGTGAGGTCTGGATGCCAACTCTGATGCCTGCCCTGGACCACAGACCTAATAGTTTCAGGAATTGTCCCAGCACCAATCTGGAGAGGCTGAAACTCCCACCACACTGTTGGGCCAACCCCCCTAGCTGCTCTGCCGGTGCCATCACTAGGAGGTAGGGGAAGAGAAGGCCCAGGCCTCAGAAATCCCAGGTTGAGGGTGGGATGCCCTTAAGGGTTCTCAGAGGGGTGGGCTCTCAGATGCCATGTACTGGTCTTCCCTCTTGAGACAGGCATATGCATCCTCCCTGACCACCAACTGAGGCTGCAAGCCCTCCTTCTGCAGAGACTTGTCCTCCCATGTTGTGGACAGGAGCTGGGCATGATATGGCTCCATATTCTGGTGCCTTACCAGCTCCTTAGGACAGTGGAATAGTCCAGGGTGGTGAGGGCAGTGCAGCTATTTGGGGGAAAGCTTAAGGGCTGGCAGTAATTGGGTCCCATGAGCCACAGGCTACATTAAGAAGCTTCGCCACTGCCTCCCTGCTAGGGTGTAGAGTTATGGTCCTTCTACCGCATTGCAGCTCTGAAGACCTGAGAGCTAGTAGTTTCTGGAGCTTGGTTACCGGAGCAGATGTGGATATGCACTGCAACCCCTGGGCCCAGAGGGGTGATGAAGGGCTCACCTCATTCCTTAACCCATCCCTATGCTTTCTGGCCTCTTGGCCCGGGGTTCCCTATGCCTTCCAGCTCTGCTCCTGGCCTGCTCCTTAGCCCACAGCCTGTGGGTTAGCTGCTGGCTTTCTTCTAACATGTCACTCTTTGTTTCTCCCTTTCTTTTGCTGAACTCCTTGCCCCCAGAAGGCAATGTTGAACCGAAAGCGTGCGTCCCAGTGTCTCACACCTGTGCTCTTTAAACACAGAGACCTGCCAAGACGCCCTCTCGTCCAACTATGCCCAGGCTGAAGTCCTCACTCTCTCTTAAAGCGGCACCAACGTGAGAGAGACAGGCAGACAGACAGAAAGCCAGAGGCTTAGGGAAACTCTGGAACCCAGGCACGAATCTTTCACTGGGAAAGACTCAGATATCCTTGTTTGCACAAGACTGGTGGAAAACCTCCCATGCGACCCTCGGGGCCCAGAGCCATCTGGGTCTGATGTTCTGTTCTACTGTACATTGAAGAGATATATATGCACATATAGTATCTATATTCATACATACTATACTCTTGTGTGTAGTGCACGTGCTATTGGTGGTCTGTCTTCTTTGTAGGCTATGTCTCCCTGAACCCTCTCCCCACCCCAAGTTTCCTATCCTCTTTCCCGCAAAGATTCCTTGTTTCTTCTGACTGTGTGTGGGGAATGTCCCAGGAAAAGTGCACCTGAGAACCACCCATCTACCTGGGTGGTCCCAGGATACTCTCTGGGGGTGTTTACCCTGTCAACAGGTGGTCTGTTGAAGTCTGTAGGCGGCCAGACTGCCCCCCAGGGTCACTGCTCCACTAGCCCACCCCCACCCCAGGTTGGGGTTCTACCTCCCACCCCACACCCCAGTTGTGGGGGGACTTCCAGGGGCTCCTCTGCGGCCTCTTCCACTCCTTCCAACACCCCATCTGTGTCCTTGATAGAGGGGGGCATTTTGTCACTTTCATTTTTGATTTATTTGTTCTGTCTCCTTCATCCATTTGTTTTCAAAGATGCTGCTGGGCAGACGGGCAGGAAAGGGGTCTGTCTGCCCATCTGGCTCAGGGGTCTGAGAAGGGGACACCTCGGGCAAGAGGAGACCAGTTGCAATACTGTACTTCCTGGCCGGTGGCCAGAGGATGCGTGCAATAGCAGAGGCCAGGTGACCCCTTCAGCCTTGGCCTCGGCCCTCCCCCCTGCCCCTCCCTGGTGTTGGTTAAGTCCTTCTCTCAAGCTGTCTCCTCATGTGTGTCTGAGGCACGCCTAGGCCGGGCCCTGCTGCCCTGTCTGCATGCCTTCAACTGTCATGCTGTGCTCGAACCTCAATAAAGACATCGGAGTGTCCTGTTGCTCCTCTATGTGAGTGTCTGCCTCTCCTTTCTGACTCTGGGTCTGTGGGGACCTCCCTGGGCCCCCACCCACTACACCTGAAGTATGCTACACATCTGAGCATAATCCTGGCCCACCAGGGGTTCTCCATGCAGCGCAGCCCTGATGTATTATAGCCAGAGGTAAAATCTCAGAGGAAAGAAATCTGCTCAAGGCCACACAAAAGGGTCTAACCCTGGACCTCTGACTTCCAGGCAGTGGTCTGATCTCTACTGCTGCCACCTGAGTCCCCCTCACAAGGAAGAAGTCTTTGTTTAGGCAGGTCCCCTCTGCTCCTGCTTGTTTGTGCCTGGGCTGCCTCTCCCTGTCATTGCACGAGTTCTAAGTGGGCCAAGGCCCTGGGGATGCTACTCATTGAGATGACTGGATGGTTAATGGACTTAAGCCAACAAGGGACCGGTAGCACTACCAGGGGCAGCCTCTGGGTAGGCAGTGAGCACACCTAGACCTGGGTAGGATGGGGGGGTGGGGATGGAAAGCAATGGTTACACATGGGCCATGACTCTCACTGCTGTCCTGCACATTCATATAGGGGCACAGGCAGAGTAGCTTCATGGGCTGTAACCCTTGGAGTCACTCAGAGGGATCCCATGCTGGGTTTAATGCTCAGCTGTCACCATTGTAGGATTAATCATTGTTGAACAAGGGGTCTTATGGTTTTATTTTGCACTGGGCTCTGCAAATTATGTACTGGGTCTGGATGCTTGTGTTTTTGTTGTTGTTGTTGTTGATTCTATGTCTTACTCCTTACTCTCACTAGAGGCAAAAGTTGAGTCATGGGGACCTCCGTTCAGTCTTGGTCTGCCCCTTACTAGCTGGATAACTTGGGGACAATTCCCCAAGCTTCAGTTGCCCTGTCTGTAGAATGGGGACAAGAACAGCAGCTGTCTCGGGCGGCAGTGTGAGAGCCTGCCGGCCGGGTGGCATGTGTCTACACACAGCAGACGGTAGACATACAATGAGTGTCAGCTCTCTTCTCACCCTTAGCCTGCAGCTCTCAAGTGTTTCTCTGCAGATTTCTGAAATCTCCATGTCCATCACACTAAGGAAGGACAAGAGCACACCCAGAGCTGGCCTCCGGGACAGCACGGAACATCAGGGTGAGGACCCCAGGGCTGAGGGGAGGGAAGAAGCAAGGAGAAGCCGGTTCCTGAAGTGTCAGAGAAAATCAGCTGGGAGCCTGGGCTGGCAGAAGAGGTAGGGTGGTGGCAGGCAGCCAGTTGTCAATTAAAGATAAAATCTCTCCTCCAACAGTGGAGGGCAGATAGGGGCTGTGCCCCCCTCCCCTCAAAGAAAGCCATTTGCAGCCAGGCTTGCTCAGAGGAGCTTGGCCAGGCGATAATGGGATGGGATGCACTGCTGGCTCCATAATGATATTACGCATCAGGGCCCACGTCCAGAATGGCTGTTTTTTTGTTTTTGTAGATCAATGTGGAACCATTTCATGGTCAGAGACTGAGAACCCAGCAAGCAGCCCAGGGATATCATATGGCAGGGAGATCCTGAGGGGACCCAAGGGGATGCAGCTGGGGTGCATGGTGTCACCATGCACCCAGAGCCCTGGAGGAAGAGAGGGGCAGAGTGTACAGGAGGGCAGAGCTGGGTGAGAGAAGCAGGAGGCCCCACCTTGCAGAGACAGCGAGCCTTGCTGTCAAGGAAGCCACTCTGAGGCAGCCGGGAGCTGGAGGGGAACCCAAACTGGGGAACTGCTTAAGATAACAGGACACTGTGGTGATTGAGAGGGGTTTTTGAAGTCAAAAGGATTTGGGTTTGAGCCCGGGCTCCATCACTTTCTAGTTGTGATGGCACTTAACCTGTCTGAATCTCCCCTTCTCATCTTTGTGATGGGAGCAACAATGGGCTCTACCTCACTGAGCTGTCAGGAGGATGAAACAAGTTGGTGCCTGCAGAGGCTTCGGCACAGCGCCTGGCGCATAACCGTCGCTTACAAATGTGGGGGTTGGGGGGTGCTGTGGAGCAACTCAGTCGAATAACATGACCATTTTGTTTTGATGCCCTCAATTTTCAAAATAGGTGCTAGGAATTAGCCTTGTTCCAGTGAAGCCCTTATCTCCATGCAAAAGAGTAAGAGTAGGGATAATTCCAAACAGCTGCCATTTATCAAGTGCATGGCAATACATTTAATGCTCATAAAAATGCATTCCAAGATTGGTGTTATCATTATCTTTGTTCCACAGAGGAGAAAACTGCAAGTCAAAAACACATAGCCCGGGCTGGGGTTGTGGCTCAGTGGTGGAGCACTTGCTTGGTATGTGTGGGGTCCTGGGTTTGATTCTCAGCACCACATAAAAATAAATAAAATAAAGGTCCATCAACAATTACAAAAAAAGATTAAAAAACAAAACAAAACACCACACAGCCTGAAAGTGGCAAAGCTTGGATTCCGAGCCAAGCAGCCTTGCTCTGTGGGCCCAATGTCTAGCCCCTGTCTAAACCAAACATGGCTTAGGAGGCATTAGCCCCTAGTGTGGGAATTTGTGCTATTAAATTTTTCATTTCCTTAATCTCAGTTGATTCTTGCAGTGAAAGCATTGTTTCCCCTTTATAGATAAGAAAACTAGAACTCAGGGAAAGGGGTGATTTAACTCACTCTTCCTTTTATGTGTATGCACCCCATGACACACACACACACACACACACGTGCCCACACACAAAGGGGTAAGGGATGTCTTCTCAGACTTCGCTAACTAGCCAGTGGGAACCTCCAGCTCAGGAAGTGACTGGTCCATTCCCTGTGCAATGCTCCGGAGTTTTATTCTCTGGCACACCGAAGAGGTGCCTGGGAGGGACTGGTCTGGGGACCAAGTTACATGAGGAAGATCTAACCTGGAGAAGATTCAGTGGAAACCTGATCTCCACTTTTCAGGTATTTGAAAGATCCTGAGAGGAAGGGGTTTACAATGATACCTGGAAGTGTTAGGAAACACTTGCATTTGGATAAAGAAGAAACTTGTTGTTTTGTTTGCTAGTAGAAATTTAATGCACGGTATTGCAAAACATCTCATAATCAAGAGGGAAACCCCCATCCCTCTCCTCCCTCTGAAGGTAGCACCATGAACATCTGGTGTAGGTCCTCCGGGTCTTTCTGAAAAGAGACTCTTTCTAGAAAAATCACCACTCCATTCCCTGGACATGTTAAGAGACACTGGACGGTAATGTGTTGTGCCAGGGGTTCATGGGAAGAACTTCTGCTTGGCATGGAAGTTGGTTAGAAGACCTCGTCCAGTTGGAAGACTGACTCACCTGGGGCTGTGCAACCAGTTCTGTCCAGAACCCAGGGCTTGTGAGCAGGGGTCAGATCAGCTCCTTTCTCAGTGTGATTTCCTCCCAATTCCCTAACTCCAGAGCAGAATTCCCAGCAAGACTCGCTCTGCTTCTTCCCCACCCATCATGGGTATAAGGAAGGCAAAGGAACATGTAGCACGTCTTGTCTGCAGTGGGTAGGTGGACACCCGGGCTTGGGTTGTGATGTGACCCAGACTCTGCACACCTGACCCCACCCCCCTGCTCCAGGAGGCATCATTGCAGTGAACCCTTTCCTTCAGTTAGGGGCTCCCAGCCTTTGTGTGCAAACCCTGGTACCCACAATAGGTGTCACACAAGCTGGCCTCAGTCTCCTGGGTCTGGAGTCACCATACCTAGGCCCAGGATAGCACACATCACTACAGAGGGCTGCCAGAGGACTCCCAAGTTTCTGGCTCTCTCCTGGGTGATCTCAGTTGCACCCCCACCCCAGGAGGCCTTGGAAGGATGGTGGTTAATGCACATATGCCAGGGCTGCCCCGTACTGGTCTCTGGAAAATGTGGGGTCCTGCTTTTAGCTGAGTCAAGGTCCCTGCTTCCTAAATCAGCAATCCCTGGTTGTTGGTCAGGGGTGGGGCTACCCCCTTTCTCTCTCCAGATGCTTTCCTAGTTGACCTCACCTACTCCTGTGGCCTTCAACACTTCCAGGAACGGGTAACATCCACATTTCTGGTTTCAGTCCAGAAATCAGAAATCCCCTCTCAAGGCTGTTCGTTCATTCGGGAGACACAGACGGAGGCTCTCCTCCATTCCTGGTGCTGCTGTACTTGCTGGGTGTACAGCACTGGCCCAAATAGCCAGGTCCTTACCTCTCATGCTGCCCATGCTCACTAACTGCCTGCTTGACCCAGACACAGTACTGTCACTGCTTCCCTGACACTGACTTTGATTTCACGCCTCTGCCTCCCTATTTCACTCCCTCAGTTATCATGCATGAAATCTTTATGGAAAGCCTGTATTGGGGCTGGAGTGTGGCTCAGTGGTACAGCTCTTACCTGGTATGCACAAGGCCCTGGGTTCGATCCCCAGCACTGCAATGAATAAATAAATAAGCCTGTCCTGGGGAAACAACAGTAATAATAAGACTGATAGGATCACTACCCTCATGGAATTTACATTCTAGTGGGGGAGAAAGGCCAGAAGACAATTGGCAAAAATATATATTTTCTACCCCACACTCCATCCCATTAGCAAGTTCTATCTTTCTGGTTCTGAAATGTATTTTAAATATTCTCTCCATTCCCTCAGCACTGTGGCTCATGGCCCCCTGCAGGGACTGCCTGGAGTTCTGCAGGAGGCTCCTCCCACTCTCCCTGGGTCCCCTCTGCCCTTCCACCACCCCATCTCCACCCAGAAGCCAGAGAGTTTCTCAAAATGAAACCAGGATCATATTACCCCTGCTTAAAACCTTCAGTGGCTAAATTCCCACTGCGTTTCGAATAAAATCCCAACTCCTCAGGGACCCCTCGAGGCCCTGATGCTGCTCAGGCTACTTCCTGCCTCTGCAGACTCTGTTTGTCCCTTTCTGCTCTCAGCCCTCAGCCCTTGGGAACCAGCAGCTCCGTTACCCTCGGCTTCTCACACCTGCCAATCTCTTCTTCACAAGTGTTTTCACAGTGCTGCGCCCCCCACACCCCCCTGGGTTCCCCTCACCACCTCCAGGCCCTCCACCCGAGTTGTTTAGCACCTCAGCCAACTGGTTTTCTCCAGATGCTTGTCACTCTGAAACTCTGTGTTTGTTTCTTGCCTGCCTTCCAGTGGGTTGCTAGGGCCTAGCACAGCGCTGGGGACTCGGTACGTATTTTATGAATGAGCGCAGGTTCAGGAGATGGACCTGCCCAGAGATGCTGAACTCCATCCTTCCTTACCCACCGAGCTGCCTCCAGATGGCTTGTGTGCCTCCCTTCTAGGGCATTCCTGGGAGTCCTTGGGGAACCATGTGAAAGCTCTTCTCTACATTATGCATTTCCTGCCGGAGAAACTGTCGGAATAATGAGGAGGGTTGGGAGAGGAAAACAGGGGAAGGGAGGGAAGGGGAAGGGGAGAGTCCCATACCCATAGCTCCTCTTCTCTTCTCTTCAGAACTTCCCACTTCCCACTAGGTCCTTTTTGGTTCTTATCAAATCCTGGCCCCCTGCACTGCGAGCTGGGCAAGGGTGCTGATCCACCCTGGCTCCATGCATAGTCGATGCTCAGCAAAATGTTAACAGTGAACGAAGAGATGATGAGAAGGGAAGAAATGAGTGAGAAGGAAGAGAGGAAGAGGAGGGTAGGATGAAGGAGGGGATGCAGAGAGGAGAAGGAGGAAGGGAGTGAGGCTGAGGAGTGTGGAAGAGGCAGAACCTTGAGCCAAGTGCCTGGCCTGTCGTTCCCTTCTAGCCAACAGCCCCAACATTTTTTCCTGACCTGGGAGACTCCAGGGTCTGCTCAGGCCTTAGGGTGGGACAGTGGGGCTCCTCCAGATCCCACTGACACCAGGGCTTCCTGAACTCTGGCTCATAGACCCAGGGGTAGAACCGGCCCTCAGGAGGCCTGTGGGGGACTAGAAACCAGGATTCCTTAGCCCAAGCCTCAACTCCAGTCCTGACATCCGAGAGACTCTCCTTAGCACCTCTCCCTCAACCCCTCAGCCCAGCCAACTTCAAATCCCTTATCAATCTGATCTGATCAGAGCAAACAGACTTCCCTCCATGCCCAGAAGCCAGGCTCACCGAGAAGGCATCTCACCTCCTTTTGGTGGCCCAAGGCCAACCAGCTACCCCTGGGGAGGACCAGGGCAAACCCAGGAGGCCAGGAGGCCCAGAGGAGCTGTTCCGAAGCAGTTGTTGCCGCGGTGGCCCTCCCTGATGTGGCGGCTCTCCAGTTACCATGGAGAAGGGAGCCGTGCCACCAGTGCCACCATCTCTGAAGCTACCTCCACAGGGACACAGCTCCTGGGATCCTTCATCCTTCCCAGCACACTGGCTGCTCAGCCTGGCAGGGGGTGTGGGGTCTGTGCCATCCTCAGTGCACACAGTGGCCACAGCCCAGCCCCTTCCACCCCACCCCACCCCAGCTACATCCAGCCATGGAAGCAGGGTCCCCGTGTTCCTCCCCTGAGGAGACAATACTGTTTGTACTCCTGGCAAATCGATTAGGGACCTCATTTCTCTTAGGACCCTGTTAGAGGTGGCAACCAGCTCCCAGGGAACCTGGGGAAAGATGGGGAGGGAGTGGGGAGATATGAAAGCATCACTGTTACCATTCCACCTGTGGGCCTCAGTGCTGGATTGCGACAAACTGGATTTCCCTGGGCAGGACTGCAACATTGATCTCTAATACTCTTCATCTCAGTTCCTGATTTCTTTCCCACCCCATGCAGGGACTCCCACTAATTACCATGCTCCTGCTGCCCCACCTCCAGTATGAAACACATTTCCAAAGATCGTCACTCTCTCTTCATCGAACATATGCACAAGAAAGTATTTGATGCCAGTCATTAACATGCTAGTATGAATGAAGGTCCAAGTATGTTGTATTTCGCAGGACGTAGGATTGCAAGACAGCAAGAACTTATGGAGTTAAAGCCTTGTTCTCTGTTATAGGAAATCCTAGCACCAGAGAGTTCTCTTTGTTTTTATTTTTTTGTATTTTTTTTCTTTTTCTTTATGTGTGTGTGTGTGGCGGGGGGGAATACCAGAGATTGAACCAAGGGGTACTCTACCACTGAGCTACATTCACAGCCCTTTTTTATTATTTTATTTTATTTTTATTATTTTGGTACCAGAGACTGAATCTGGGGTGTGCTTAACCACTAAACCACATCCCCAACCTTTTAAAAATATTTTATCTAGAGACAGGGCTCACTGACTTGCTTAGGGCCTGGCTAAGTTGCTAAGGCTGGCTTTGAACTCACAATCCTCCTGGCTCAGCCTCCCAAGTCGTTGGGATTACAGGCATGTACCACTGCGTCCTTTATTTTTTTGTTTTTAATTCGGGGGAGAAGAAAGCAGGAGCTCCCTTGTGTAGGTCAATCTAGAGGCTAGGACTTTACAAGGAATTCTGATCTGGCTCTGATTAACCAAAACAAAAACACAGCACAGAGGAGGAAATCAGATTGATATGCAACTGGAGTTGCCTGTGTCTAGATTACCCCTCTCCTGTTTCGCCACCCCCCCCCCATTCCATTATTGCATCATCTGCCTATCAAACTCTTACTCATCCCTCCAGGCCCACTCAGCTGTCATCTTCTCTGAGAAGCTGTCCTGCACTATCCCAGGCAGAATACCTCTACCTTAGGTGCTCCTCACAGGGATACCCTGTTGCTTGTTTGCTCACCTGCAGATGCTTCCATTATTAGTGCCAGAGCCAGCTCAGTGCTCAGGAGCTCAGTGGTGAACAAATGAAGGAAGGACCGAATGAAGAGTTAGTGAATGATTTAACTGCTCACTATTGACGTCTGTCAATCTCTGTCCATCACATCTGTCATTCAAGTCCATGTCTGGGTGTCAGAATTTTGTCCAGAGCAATTCCCTGGGATGCTGTCCTCCTACCACCCCACCCTCAGTGCTCCCATTCACACCGCTCCACCATGGCCCCAGCTCCCCAGGCTCCATGGAGCTGGGTCTCTTCTTCCTGGTGTTACTGGCTGCAGACTTCCATGGAGTCCACTGGAACAGCCAGGGAGGGGCTCACATCCTGTGCCCTTTCCCTCTCCATGATCTTCTTTCTCAGTCTTTGTTACAAGTGTTCTTCTGGAACCTCATGCTCTCCCCAACTCCTGGAGGGCTAGTCAGTTGCTCTAATTTGTGCTTTGGACAAAATTCCTGCTGCAGAAATGGGGCATAGAAAGAGGCTGAGGAAGGGAGGGAGGGAGGGAGGAAGGGAGGGAGGGATGGAGGAAGAAACAGAAAGAAAGAAAGGCTGGCTGAAATGTGGCATTTCCACAGGGGTCTAAGCCAGTCCCGTCCTATTGCCAGGCTTCAAGGCTCCACATCTGAGATGGGAACAGAAGCCCGTCACCCTCACCCAAGGTGGTCCTCCAGCCTGTTCCCAGCAACATGGGCATTTCTGCAGACTTGGGGAATGGGGGCCTCTGGAAGTCCTAGTAGCTAATTTCGAGTGCCTAGACAGGCAAAGATTGTTCTGATTGTTCTAAGCCCTCTATGTAGATTAATCCTCTGAACAAGCCCAGGAGGTAAAGGTTCTTTTCATCACTCACATTTTCTAGATGAAGAAAAGCATGGCACAGAGAGTAACTTGACAGAGGACTCACAGGTAGATTTCACAGGCCAATTTGGGCTTGAACCCATTCAGGCTGGCTCTGGCCCTGAGTGTCTGTCTCCACTGGGTCTCTAGCCAGACCTGGCTGCAGGTAGAAGATGCTGGCCCCTCAGCCCCAGAACTGTGTGACCTTGGGCCAATGATTTAACCTGTCTGAGCTGGGATACTGACCTCCTACCATCCCACCCTCCCATCTACACCGCCCCTCCATGGCGCCAGCTCCTCTGTGGAATGAGGATAATCATTCATTTCCTACAGATCCTGTTGAGGGGAGCAAGTGGAAGTGGAATATATGAAACAGCTAGCCAGGCCCATGCAGCTGAACAGTCCCAACGTGCGTCCTTCCTAGTGGATACCTAGAGAAACAGCCAGGGGTCTGGGGTTGGCAGACCTGATTTTCACAACAGAAATTCTTTTCCAGAAATCCCTTGTTAGAACCACACATTTAGGATAACAGGATGAGGCATGTCAACCTTGAGTCAGGACCTTGAGACATTAATTCTCATGAGACAATTCACTGGCAGGGCCGTTTCCCTCTTATTGAGCCAGAAGCAGTGAGAACTGTGTGCATGCTTTCTAAAGCAGTGAGAAGACAGAGGGTCACCCATGAAGCTGCTTCTTATGCTTGGGAGGACCTTGACCACAACTGCCAGCCTCCTTCCTCCAGCGAGGTCCTGGGGTTGGGACTGCCCCCAGGTCCTTTCTACACATACCTGTGAGCCGCTGGAAGTGACAGCTAAGGCGGCAATGAGGTAAGAGGATGCACAGGACAGGTGGAAGGTAGGAGTTTGGATCTTCACAGTTGCCCCAAAGCCCGGCTGCTGAAGGCATGGTCCATAGTCCATTGTGCTATTGGGAGGCAGGGGAACTTCTTCTTCCTTCTAGGAGGTCAGGCCTAGTGGAAGGAAGTTAGTTTTTGGGAGCGTGACCTTGAAGGGGATATTGGGATCCTGACCCCTTTCTGCTTCTTTGCTTCTTGGCTACCATGAAATGAATGGATTTGCCTCCTCTGCCATGCACTCCCACCAGGATGCATCGAGCCTCCCACAGGCCCAAAATGACGGGGCCAAGTGGCCATAGACTGAAATCTCTGAAACCCTGAACCAAAATAAATCTTTCTTCTCTATAAGTTGATCATCTCAGAGGTGTCAGAGATTCCTTACAGTGATGGAAAACTAACACCGCCGGAATCTTAGAAGAGGAGGAAGAGAGGGAGGACGAGAGAAAGAGGAAGGAGAAAGAAAGGGAGAGTGGAAAACTGGAGTAGAGGCAGAAGAGAGAAAAAGCGGGAAGGGCAGGGGAGGAGGAGGTCCTGCCTTTGCTGGGGCTGAGGTTACGGGGCCTAAAGTGGACTGAAGAGGCTGGAAGTGGAACAGCCGCGAAACCCACACTGTCTGAGTGCCTGCTGAGCAAGCACATGAATGAATGGAACAGAGACAACAATTCAAGGAAGACTGGGCCCGTCTCACCTCAGAGGTGGGTCAGGACGGGAGACCTTTACTCCAGTCCAGCTGAGATTAGTCAGGATTCTTTTTCTGGGGATGTTTTCTTTATGTAATCATTATTTTTAACAGGCCGGCTAGGGCTGGGTTAGCCTGACGCCACCCTGTCCTTGGCAGGTGGGCGGTACCTTGAGACCAAAACCACTCTGGGTTTTTATTCTAACTGTGGCTACTGCTGGCTTCAGAGAAAGAGATCTGATTTCCAAAAGGAGACTTGGGAAGCTAAGTTGGGGAATGGACACCACTTCCTTTATTAGAGCAAAACCCAGTTCCAGGACGGGTCAAGGCGGCCTGGGGCCCTGCCTCTCTCAGGCCCCCAGAGCTGTGGCATGCTTTGGGTGACCTCATGGAACACCAGCAAGCCGCGCCCTGGGAGGTCCTGGGCCACCGAGCTCCGCAATGCCCTCCCCTGTCAGAGCGCGCTGTTCCTTCCTTCATTCTCCCAAACACTTTCTCTTTCTTTATCTAAGTCCACATAGGAGACTCCTGGGCTTCAAAGAGAATTTGTTTGAAGCTTAGGGCCCCTCCAAATATCAGCCAAGGTTGTATGTGGAGGTGGGTGACTACGTTTCCCAGAGAGAGGATCCAGAGCTTCCATCCGATTCACCAAGGAGTCCAACCCACTCCACTGCTCTGGGAAGAGCCATCTGTCTAGGGGTTAGACGCTGGGTCTGTGCAGGCTGTGAAGATAGCTGGAGCCTGGGTTTTAGTCCATCCCAAGGAGTCCTCACTATGGGGCTTTGCTCTGTTATCGCTTCCTCTAGAGTTCAGATTGATTCCACGTGGGGCTGAATGTGGAAGGAATCAGGGACCCTGAGCTCTAGCCTGGCTTCCACCCCTGACTGCACAATTTCACTTCACTTAGCTGAGCTGCAGGTTGTCAAGTTGAGGATGATACTGCCCACCTTAACAGGCTCTCACAGGCTCAAATGAGATCTGTGTCCCTACCACTGAGCTCACTAACCAACACTTCCTAAAGCTTCGTGTCCTTCTTTCCTCTTTTCCTCCTTCTCCAAGGCCCTTTTTCAAAAGTAATAGGTAGCCTCCACTGGAGGACCTCTGAGGATGCTTAAATTGGGAAGGGAACGAGCACCATCATCCACAGCCTCCCCTGAGGGGCTGGGGCCGGAAGGTTAGCTCTGGAGAGGGAGAGCTGAGGGACCAGGGGGCTCAGCGCAGGTGCTAGCAGCTCACAGGGCAGAGAGGCATCTGACCCTGGATCTGATATTTGGAACATGGCTTGATATCACACTGGATTTTATCTTTAACCATATATTTGACAATTTGGTGGCGCTCATTTCTAAACATGGGGCTGGAGCTGGCAGGCCTGGATCCATTCTCTGAGTTCCAGTTCAGCAGCCCCTGCTGCTCTGGGCTTTGGTTTTCCTCCTCTCCTGTCATTACAAGACATTTGTGCAAAACTCAGCAGTGATCAGTTCATGGCGCAAAGCATGGAAGCGGAAGCAGGGGAGGTCTTATATCTCCAAGGAGATGAGATCAGAATTTCCTCGTTCAACTGGATGGTTAGTCTTTCACTTGGTGATTGTAAAGCCCCAAGTGGAAATAGGACCCTAGAATCTGCTGCCTCCCAGACTGGCCACATAGGGACACATCAGCCCTGGGAAGCTGACTTGAGATCCCTCCTACCCAGCCCCCATGCACTTGGGTGCACAGAGGCGGATGGACTACAGAGCCATCTTGAAATCTCACCCCACTCTGCCGCATCCTTTCCTGGCAGCCACAGGCTCTTAGCTAAAGAAGCTTGTTCCGTGCACATATATGTTTCCAGGTAAAACTAAAATAAGTCATTTTTCTCTTTCTAACGTTGGTGTAGTGGGGGATCTAGGAGGATGTTGCTGAGAATTAAGGAATTCTTGGTTCTTCGTACCCTGCAGGCCTGTTTCAGCCTTACCTGCTCTTGTTTAACCTGTCACTTCCAGGAGCCAGAGACCACCATCTCAGGGGATGCCCAGGAAGGACACCTGACTTCTCAGATACAAAGGGCAAGAGAAATCCAAGCCAGCTCTTATCTCCCTCCAGACGATGGGCTTTTTCTTGCCAACCGTTGAGTCAATGCCAGGCTGGGATTCTTTTATCTTACCTGAACCTGGCCCCAAAGGCTGCTAGAGTATCAACTACTAAGTCACCAATCCATAAAAGTCACCTTACAGCCTTCCTCAGAACCCAAAAGGAGTCTTTGCTATGTCCTGACCTCAGGAGCCACCTTGCCCCCCTCTATCAATGCATTCTTCATCTTGGATTTGGGCATCACATCTGTTACTTGATGCCCAGAAAATATTTTTAGCTACCAACTGTGATGCAAACTTCATCCCCATTCATAACTGGGGTAACAAGAGGATAGGGAATTGGAGAAGGTTCCACCAGCCACAAGGCTAACATCTCCTTGAAGTAGCTTGCTAAAATAAGACAAGTCTGGTCATGTCCCTACTTTTCTGGTTGTAGATGAGACACCACAGCTTCCCCAGACCCTTGTCTATTGCTATAGGGACCCAGCCTGACTGTCTCCGTCAGTCCCTGCCCCTCCCTCTCCACACGCCCCATTCTCCAGTCATGTGCACACATGAGTGTTCTCTGAATTTGTGCCTCTCCCTGCTTTGGGTCTCATTCTTCTCTTTGTTTGGAATGTCCCTCCACCACTTTTTTTTTTTTTTTAGCCTACTCATCCCCGGTCAATTTTTTTCTAATCTACTATGTTCCCCCAGCAGATTGCAGACCCCCACAGTCCTGGACACACCTCAACCAGACCATCTGATGTGATGACATTTGCTCAGCTGCCTTACACAAACCCTTCTACGGGCCATAGTTTGGACTCACCTTCCTAGGTCATAAGACTTGTGCAGATATGTTCATAAGAATGATTCAAACTGCAGATAAAATCAGGGGGATACCGTATGTTCTTTCAGTGGCTGGTAGAAGGAACATGTTACCAGCAGTCAAGCCAGGGAGCCTGCCTGGATCCCAGCTGGTGAGATTTGGTTGCCAGCTGTATAAGAAATAAACAAATGATGTAAGGGAAAAAAATTGGGAGCAGTTACAATTTATAGAAACAATAGCCAGGAGATATACATATGTAGATAAATGGAGATTGAGCTACCCTGTGCTTAGCCAGAAAACTTGTCACAGGTCAGTTTCTTTGGTGCCCACCTGGGCCCGTGTCTCAGCATAAGGAGGTTCAGGAGTTAATAAGATTTGAAGCTCTTAATTTCAAAGAGACTGTATTTCACATGGAGGCTTTGCTGAACAGATGTGCACAAAGATTATTTAATAGAAAGATCTGTGCAATCCACACATGGCTATTGAACCCTTGAAATGTGGTTAGTACCACATGTCAAAATGGCAACATTTAGGACTTGCTGGGTTAAATAAATAAAAAATTAAAATTAGTATTTAATTAAAACATTAAATAAAGTATTGCAATTTAATATTGAATTTTATTATTAAAATTAATTTTTACCCTTTTGATTTGCTTTTAAGTGTAACTACCAAAACACTTAAATTATACCTGTGGCTCCCATTATATATCTATTGGAAAGTGTCCCCCTGGAAGTTTTCATTCACTTCATCATTTGCTATTATTAACTAAGGACTCATAAAGTGAAGTTACATGTTAACTTGGCCATTTTTTTTGTCTAGTACAGATGGGATTATTTCTGTCCAGTGAGAAAGATAACCCCAGTTTTACTGCCCTTTAGGACATGAGCTAAATTTATCTTTAAGAAATTATTTTGCTGTGACTTTCTTTTAAATCCCAGCTCTTCGAATGCTCTTTGAATCAATTCTATCACCTTACTGGTTCTCTTGTTAATTATTAAGTTCAATGATATCTTTTTTATGAGAAGCATACTTTTAACTATTCGTAAATTATACTTTGATAGATCTCTGTCCCCTGTCCAGGTGAGAGTAAAGACTGAATTACTAACATGTTAAGTATTAAGTAGGGGTTCAATGAATGTTGAGTGAATAAAAGACCCTTATTTAGATTTGGGACCTTAAGTGTGTACAGCTACCCATATTTTGCAACAGCATCCCTTATCAGCTACTGGTCTGGAAGGTGGGACATGTGGGAAGGATGAGATCCTCTTCTCAGAAACCCAGACTCTTTGGGTGGTTCCCTAATTCTTGGTGTCCGTGGTCCCAGGGGGATGCTGGCCAAAGCAATTCCCTTTTGCAGTGGGAGCCCAGAGAAGTTTCCCATCCCTTCCTGTCCGTGGCATGAGCTTGCCAACTACGGCACTGTGAAGATTCTGTCAGACAAGCTCAACTGCTCCTCAAGGTCTGGACACAGACCTTTTTATTGTTAGAGGTCAGTAGCAGTGCTGGCCTCAAAAGCCAGGTCTTCTGGGGGTTGTGCAGAAATCTCTCTAGGTCCTGAATCCTGTCCAATAATGGCAAAAATATGTTTCATCCCTTTTACCCTCCTGGCCATCTCCACAGCAGGGGCTGGCCCACTGGTAACTGAGGTAGAAGTTGAGTGCAAATTCCTTGAGGGCAGAAGCTGTTCATTTGTATGCCTGGCACCTGGTTTAGCAAGCAGCCTGGCGCACATGGACACTCAGTGAATGCTAATCCCCCTACCCCTCCCTGCCCAACTCCAGCACCAGAGCCAGCTCCCTTCCAATGAGCCTGATGCATACAGTCCTCAGCCTGGATAGAACATTGCTTAATCAATCCCCTCTCTGGGAGTCTGAGCAGGATCAGCTGATATTTAGGCATCTAGCTCAGGGCTGGTGACCTTTCAGAAGTGTCACAGGGAGTCTACCTTTGTCCACTTTCCGAGAGACAGAAAGAGTGGGCGGGGGTGGGGTGGGATAAGAGGCTTTGCTTCTGTAGAAGGAGAATAATTTTTTAATTTATCACAGGTGCTAGGGATTGAACCCAGCATCTATGCATGCTAGGCAAGTACTTTACCACTCAGCTATATCCCAGTCCTGAAAACTTTTTAAAATTGTGGTAAAATATGCATAGCATAGATTTACTATTTTAACCATTTTTGGCATAGCAGCTCAGTGACATTAATTACACTCACATTGCTGTACAACTATCTCCACTGTCCATCTCCAGTACTCCTTACATCTTCTCAAACGAGACTCAGTACTCATTAAACATTGAATCCTCATTCCCCCTCTCTATCCGCCCCTGGCAACTAGCATTCTATTATCTGTCTCTCTGAATTGGACTACTCAAAGTACCTCATGGAAGTGGAATCATACAGTATTTGCCCTTTGGGGACCAGATTATTTCAATTAGCATAATGTCCTCAAGCTTCATCCATGTAGCATATATCAGGAATTTCTTTCTTTCTTTTTGAGGCCGAAAAATAGTCTGTTGTATGTTTATTTCATTCATCCATTGATGGGTACTTGGATCCACCTTTTGGCTATTGTGAATAATGCTGCTAGGCACATGGGTGTATAAATATCTGTTCTAGTCCCCATTTTCAGTTTGGAGTATATTCCCAGGAGTGGAATTTCTGGGCCATATGGTAATCCTATGTTTAATCTTTGGAGGTAAAAGCAACTTGTCTGAGCACCTATTTTGTGCTGACTCTGAGCTGGGCCCTTTCCATATGACATCTCCTTTAACCCACACAACAGCCCTAGGGGGTGGAGGTTGTTGTCTCTCCAGGAAGTGAAGTTTCCAAAAATTAAGTGACCTGCTCAAGGTTCCAAGTAGTGACTAACAGCAGGTTTTGAACCTAGGTGTGCTTGATTCCAAAGTCACACTCTTCCCACAGCAGCAGCCAATGAAAATAGATAGTCCTTAAGAGGAATCCCATCTTGAAGCTGTTATAAACTAACACTTGCCTTACTTAACAGTTAGCACCTTACTTAGCTGCTGACAAGAATGGGTCATCATTCCCTCTTTTCTCCAGCTAAATGAAACACTGTCTTCCAGATGGTTCCCTGACGCAGCTCCCCTTCCATGGGCACCCCCCCTTCCTCCTCCACGTTGCCAGGCCACGCTCCCTCACCTGATTAATGCCTACTCAGTTCAAGCCTCATCTCCTCCCAGAAGCCCAGCTACACCTGCAGCAGGGGAGCCTCTTCCATGGCTTCCTGGACTTCTGGGTCTCCCTCTTGCAGCCCACTCTACATTCTGCCCAATTGCTTTATATACTAACTCCCTCTTTTACATACAGGGTCCCTGAGGGAGGGCACAGTTCACAGCAAGCCCCTTGTTCAGTTTGCACCTGCTGATGTATGATGCTCTGCAAGAGTTTGAGTCAATGAATCAATGAATGAATCATTCAATCAATGACAGTAGGGAAGACAGAAACAAAGAAAGAGAAATCCAGAATTACCCTTCCCTATCTCATGATTTGTGTAAGACCAGGCTGTTGAGTTGCTTAGAATAATTCGTGTGCCACATTTGGCACCCGTGCGTAAGCCCGAGCCATTTGTGGTAAGAAACTTCCCCCCAAAATGAGGGAATTATCTTCCCAGAGAAATCAGCCCACACAGTTGGCCTTAGGGTGGGGCAGGGTTGCTTTCAGTGTGGGTAGAAATTCTTGTCCTAAGGGAAATCAAATCCTAAATTTTAGCATAGCTATTTCTTTCTTCCTTCCTTCACCCAATCATCCCACAAAGCAGCAGGGTTTTTTTTTGAGTTGGGCACCCGGCTTGCCTCCCAATGTGGCACCCAAGTGAAAGGAGGAGAGCCAGACCTTCTCCTGGGTTACCGTGGGCTCAGACACAGTCTTTTATCAGGAAAGAAGACTCATTGCCTAGGAGAGGCACAGACCACTCTGGGAGGAGCAGAGGGGAGGCTGTGGCCGGGGAGGCTCAGCCAAGCCCATCAGGCAGAGAGGCAGGTGGCTGCTCCCAAAGCCAAGCCCCTGGATTGCCAGGAAGCCCTGGCCTCACCTTCTGTGTGCTCAGCTACCGCTCCAGCCTTTGACGTCAGAACTGGGGGATGGGATGAGGGCCATGTGGCAGGCAGAGAAGGGAGGTGGGGCAGTAGGCACAGCAAGAAACAGCCAGGAGTTTCGCATGGTAACTGCTTATACCTCAGCAGGTAGCAGGGTAGTGACCACAGGGTAAGGGGCTCATTGACCACAATCCCTGCAGGAACTTCCATGTGAGGCTCCATGAGATCATTGTACGCCACTGCACACTAGATCCGCTTGGCTAAGAGAGTCTATTTAGAGGGTTTTGAAGCTCCATAGGCCAAGAGCATGAAGTGAATAGAAGAAAGAGACAGAACTGAAATTTGCTTAGAGGGCCAGAGTTTAGGATTATTAGCCCAAAAGAGAAGGGGGCACTTAAGTGTCTAAGCTGTTCATGATTCTTTGTAAGAGGTTAGGCTGATAACACAAATGCAGATGGTCTTACATCAACCCTCTGAGCTGAGCAGGGCAGGAACAGCTATCCCATAATACAGGCAAAGAAAATGAGGCACCAAAAGGTAAAGACCCTTGCTGGCCACTCAGCTCATCAGTAAAGGAGATGGGATTTGACTCCAGGGTTTTGCCCTTGGTCCAGGGTCCTTGCTCACCCAGGCTGCCTGTTCTGACTGCATGGGTCCAATAGGTTCTACACAGGCAGATTCTGGGAGCCACAATAGTAAACTGTCTGCACCAGGTGGCTCTTCTGAGGACTGGCCAAGCGAGGGAGTAGGGGGTGGAAGCAGTCTCTGAGTCACCTCAGGCCTGTGACGCCCACCACATCCCACCCCCACTCTTAATCAAGATGTCCTGAACCCACTGGCTCTGCAGCTGGAGTGCGCTTACCTTCCCAGGCATTGGCAGGGGCAGCTTGGGGGAGCTCAGAGGCTTCATGACTGGGGAAGGATGTCCAGGTACTGTGACTCAGTGTGCCCACAGGAAAATAAATCCACTAAAATGATTTATTTTTCCATCCATCAAAGAAATGAGGTTCACAATGCATCCTGGCTGCCAGAGGAGAATCTCTCCCAATACCTTCTCTACCTTGGCTACAGCTATTAAGTTGGTCACTTGGGTTTTGGGGGATGGAAGTTTGCCCTGCAAGAGTGAGGTCACGCCAGATTAACTTGCTGGCTCCAGCCTGGGAGGAGGCTCTCTTCCCTCTCCTGGGCACAGGTGGTACTCAGAAATGCTCTCTTGTTCACTTGGACCTCCATCCACTTGATAGATGACCCCATTTGAACCCTTCCCTTCTGCTCAGAAAACTTCCTAGTTGCCCTGCCTCCCTAGAGGGGATCTGGTTCATGATAACATTTATTGAGCACCTACCTGTGCCAAATAGTTGACATATCATCTCTTGTTTCATCCTAGCCCCAACTTTGGAAGAGGCATTGTCCCCACTCTAAAGATGAGAAACCTGGGGCTCAAGAAAGTGAAATTGCTAGGTCGGGCAACCAGTTGAATTGCAGAACTGTGGCGGGGATCTGGTATAATCCTTAATACAGTCAGTTCGTGTAGGTATTGTTTTCAAGTTTTCAGTGGCAGAGAAATTGAGACTCAGATAGGTTAATAAGGTTTTCCCAAGGCAAACAACTGCTGAGTGATAGACCTACCTTCGCAGCCCAAGCCCAACTGATGTTATTATTTATTTGCTGTCTTCCCACCCTGCTCCCTCAAAGAGGCTTTTAACCCTATGCTGTACTGAAGGGGCCTCCATCCCTTTGATCACCGGATCCCCTCTATCCTCCACCCCAGATCCATTCTCTCAGTCAACTCTCTGAAGTCTGGACAGTCTGTTGCTTATCGGTCGGATGTCTTCTGAGAAATGCCTCCTTAGGTGGTCGCATGTTGTGCAAATATCAGAGTATACTTACGCAAACCAAGATGGCTACATTTCTAGGTGATATCATCTTATGGGACTGCCAACATATATGTGTGGTCCTTCATTTACAGAAACATCATTATGTGGCTCCTGATTGTCGATCTTCACAGTCCAACTCACAATGGGCTTCTTCCATAAAGCATCCCTGATGGTCCGGGTCAGGCTGATCTCCCTCTCCCCCTCCCTCTCCATCTCCATTCGCCTTTATTGAACTTGAAAGCACTTCATCATGGTCTGTTTATGTGTCCTTTTCTTTCACATGTATACATCTTCTTCCTTCCCCCTTCTTGTCCTCCCTAAAGGACAGCCAATATTCCAAAAAGTCATATTGCTTATAGCCATAGGATCTCATCTCTCGGGCACACAAGTTTCTCAAGTCCAGAGGCAAACACTTTTGTATCTGAACAGCACTCAGCACAGTGCCAGCCACACAGTAGGTGTTGAATACATTCCTCCCAGCTGGGTACTACGGTTCAAAGCTCTTAAATGTCCATTGCCCCCATGGGTCATCTGAGAACCTTCTGGGGTCAGACAGGCTTTGAGGGGCTGGTGCTGTAGCCAAGGTGACCAGCTGATTAGGGGATGAGCAGGACTGGGACCTGAGTTTCAATCCTGAATCCAAGCTTCTTTCTCTGCACAGGCCACAGATGTACAATTGATACCTCAGCCATCTGGTTTTCCTTGTTTTTTCCTCCCCCACAGAGCCATGAGAAGAGCACTGCGGGGCTCTGTGGAGAGGACCATCAGACCGGCTCTGAAGACAGCTCTTGTCAGAGCACAGGGGGTTGTTAAGGAGCAATTCAGGTGATGCCCTGAAAGAGTCTGTTACCTGCCAGGCTGAGGTTCTGGACAAGAGAAGACCTTCCCAGAATCCCAAAGGATTCAGCTAATTTGGAGACCAAAGTGTCTCCAGAATCCCTTCCCCACCCTGTGGGTATTCAGGGAGCCACCAGTGCAGGCTGGTGATGTTACAGACCGAGCCCCAAGGAGCCCCAGGATCCCTCCTCCTAGAGGAAGGGAAAAGAAAACCACCAGAGACCTGCTGCCACCATGTGTGACGGAGGAAATAGGGCAGAAGAAGAAGGAAATGGGACTGTTGTTGCTTTGCCCACAGGGTTCCAGAGGGAGCCAGAAGCAGCTCTGCTGTGGACACCCCACCCCCCCGGTCCTCCACCCTCCACCCTCCGTCCCAACGCACACACCACAGGCATCTCTGGAGCTGCCTTGCCAGAAGGGAGGATTAGGTTGCATAGAACCATTTTCATTCTCAGACCTAGAATGATTTAGGGTGCATCCAGGAGTCCAGCTTCTTCCCTGCTTCCCACCAGCAGGCCAGCCACAAGATCTGACCTCCCGAGGCTCAGTATGGCATCCTCACGTGATCCAGTGCATCATATGCACATCAGGGACCTGCTCAGCACCTGCTGTGTCTCCAGAAACAGTCCTGAAGAGCCGTAGTCATGGTCCATTTTTGCATCTGTGGCCTGTCTACCTGAGGAAGAGGCTGGGCCTGGAGCTGTGACTGAGGCTAAGTGCGCAACACCCGCTTTTTAAAAAAACAGTCCTGGAATAGGCTGCTTGCTTCAACTCTGCACAGCCTCCTGCTCTGGGAAATACAGAATTAATTGAATGACATGTGCAGCGATTACGGGAAGGAGATGGGTGGGGGAGGACTGTCTGTGGATCCTGCCAAGGAGACTAGGAATTAATTCAACCTGTCACTTTATACTGAGCTCCCTTAGCAGGTGTCCATGGAGCAGTCACCCCATCTATGCTGAATACAGTACCTCACAGCCTGAGCATACACTTGGCAGAGCCAACCAGGGCCTCTGGGAGGCCCACAGAGAGGCTGTGGCACTAGGGCAGGACAGGCACAACTGTAGCCGCAAGTGCTGTTCCATTCCATCCCATTGCATTCAGTCCCATGTTAGCTCACCACCTACCAGGTACTGGAAATGTGCCAAGGTTGAAAGTAACATGATCTTCTAGCTGAAGAAACTCACTGCAGAGCAGGGAAGGCATCCGGCTATACACAGAGCATTTCTAGACTGAATAAGAATCCCGAGTTCAAACACACTGCAAGCTCTGGTGAGAACAGGGAACATCCACACTCTCTTATTCATACTTGTAATCTCAGTGCCTGACACAGAGACCCACCAGAACAGAGTAAGTGCCTAATAACATGTTTTTTGAACAAGTAAATGAACAAATGCCCCGATGACCTAAGTTGGACTAGCAAGATTGCTGGAGCTCTGTGAGGAGTTAGGATTCAACATGTTCTCTGCTGATTATCCCTCTCCTCAAACCCCTGGGTTTCCTCTTAGGAGGTCTTCCTTTCCTCCCCAAATGTACCCCTCCAAATCTGAGCTCTGCAATTTTGCTTTCAATGAACGATTTTATGTCCCCCAAGCCCAAGTTGCCAAAGGTACTAATATTAGCAGATCAGAGTCAGCACAGAGGTGCTTTAAGATGCTTAGCCTGGCTGGGGAGCCCTAGACAGAGCTGGATGTATTTTTAGCTCTTCGGGTATCTGGAAAGGTATTGAGATGCAGTCGTTGTTACAGACACCCGGGCCTATCAGTATTCTGCTACTGGCCTCCCCACACCAGCAGTTTCCATTCAGTGTCTCAAAAGCAGGGGTTGCCATGGAGATTGAGTGCCAGGACAACCGAACTTCCTGTCAGGAAATAACGGCACAGGTAGAGCTCTGGACCAATGGGAATCGAGGAGCTTCTTGGATGGCCACAGCTTCCTCTCCTAAAGCCAAATGATGGCAGAATTCCCTGATGCCCTTGGAAGGGGTCAGCCTGACAACAGAGGACATTGTCTCTAGAGCTTCATTCTGGGAGGGATCGACTATTGCTCCCTCACACCTGCCATGGATTGGTTTATTTCTCTCCCCGTTTCTTTCTTCTCCAGAAGGCTTTGGCTGCCCACAGAGTCCAGAAGCTGCTGGGGAGAGAAAGACAGAAGGGTCATTTTGTATCAGAAGCCAGTCCTGGCAAATACACAGAATACAAGCTCTGGCCAAGGCTGGGGAAAGCCAGGTCACCTAAGTCCTAGAGCCATTAGAATTACGGAGACTCCCTCTTCTGGGTAGCACAGTACAGAATTATCTTATTTTTTTCCTTGCTGTTTCCTGTGTACCTGGTAGGTAAAAAAAAAAAAAAAGATGAAAAATAAAACCTCCAAGAGGCCATGGTGACCACCTATAGTGACAAAGCTGGTAAGAGGTGAAAGTGTTAGAACACCCAGGTCTGTCTAGTCCATAGACTCAGAGGGTAAGACCCAAGAAGCTCTTAGAGAGTGTTTACTCTGACACACTTCACAGAAAATCAACTGAGGCCCAGAAAGAGCATGTGACTTGGTCCCTGAGGGAGCAGTTGATGGAGCAGGACCAGGATTCTTCTGGGCACTTTTTTTTTTTAATTTTTTTTTGTTTTTTTAGAGAGAGAGAATTTTTTAATATTTATTTTTTAGTTTTTGGCAGACACAACATCTTTGTTTGTATGTGGTGCTGAGGGTCGAACCCAGACCGCACAAATGCCAGGCGAGCGCACCACTGCTTGAGCCACATCCTCAGCCCTTCTGGGCACTTTTATTCTTGTTGCCTAAACCTCTTCCCAAAGAAACATGTTGCCTTAGACATTTACTGGACACTCATTCTATATCAGGCAATGGATCAACTGAGAATTATATTCAGTTACTGTCAAGGGAGACCTGACCTAGAGACTTAAATGAACTAGGAGTTTATTCTCTCTCATAAAAGAAGTCCAGAGGCAGCTGCTTCAGGGCTGTACCAAGCCATCAGGGATGCAGCTTTCTTCTACCTGTCTCACTGTTTCTAGCACATAGATTTAATCCTAAAAATGCCCAAGATATTTGCTGAAGTTCTGGCCATCACATCCATATCCCAGACAGGAAAAGTGGAAAGAGAAAGGGACAGAGTATGTGTGCTTCCCTCTCCTTCCCCTCCCTCCCTTTAGAAGTCCTCCTGCAAGCCCAAGTTCCACTGACAATCCGTTAGCACCTGCTGGTTGCAAGGGAGATTATGAAATGTTGCCTTTTACCCTGGCACATTGCTGCCCTAATTAAAATTGGGGTTGTGGTAGGAATAAAGAATGGGAGAATGATATTGGGGGAGCAATTTCCGCCATGGGCACTTAGCTAGGAGATTTCATCATCTATATGGTCACCCATGTTTATCTCCTAAGGCTTACAAAGGGGTTCTGTTTCCTGCTTCGTGAAAGTTCTCTGTGTTGTCTAAATTTTCTGCAGTGTGTATATTTATTTGACAATAAGAGGCGGGGTGGGGGGAGACATCTATCCTCCTTCATCATCCACATAGGTGACTATTAGCCTAGAGTCAAAACGAATATAAATTCAATTCAGTTTGAATGATATCTACCAACCACATCACTGTGGAAAGAGGAATGGAACAAAAATAGAAAGTTTGCTGGGAGCTGGAAGGATCTACAACTTCAGGCATGGCCAGCTCCTGGGCCAGCTCCTGAGCTGCCTCTCTGCCAGCCCCGACTCCTGTGTCTGGGGTGCCTCCCACGTGCTGAAATCCAGTGTCCTGGGCTGGGGATGTGGCTCAAGTGGTAGCGCGCTCGCCTGGCATGCGTGCAGCCCAGGTTCGATCGATCCTCAGCACCACATACAAACAAAGATGTTGTGTCCGCCGAAAACTGAAAAATAAATATTAAAAATTCTCTCTCTCTCTCTCTCCCTCTCTCTTTAAAAAAAAAAAAAAAAGAAATCCAGTGTCCTCAGGGACTGAGGCTGAAAGCCAACTGGAGTCATATTGAATAGCAGCAAGTGGAGGCTGTAGATCTGCTGAGGCTTAGCCTCCACACAGTCTCTCACAGAGGACTGCAGTTCTTTAGGAATTAGAGGTATCCCCAGTACCCATAAGGTAAGTCAGGGACATGGAGGAGTATTCCCTCATCCCCACAGGACAGAGAAGCCCCTCAGCAAATCAGAACCTGGAGCCCAGGCCTCCTGAATCCTGCTCTATCTGTGGAAATACTTCTGGAGTGAAAAGTGGGCCATACAGGGAACTCAGCAAGACTCACCTGATGCGGTGCTTCTCAACAGTCTTTTAGAGTAAAATATTATCCAAGGCATGATGAAAGGTTTTGAGAGATGTCTGTGAAGAAGCCAGAGTCAGTCGACTCAAATGAAATCGAAACATGGGTGTTCCTTCATGAGTTGAGCCAGATTCATCCCAGAATCCTCCCCGCTAATTTGTACTAAATGAACCAGTTCTATTTGGAGAGGTTGTATGCTTGGTTGAAAACCCTCATCTCTCAAGTTCACTTACAGATGTTCACCATGCTAGATAATAAATATTGGTAGAACTCTCTGGGAAGAGTATCTGTCTCTGAACAAAAAGGCAAAGGCCCAAGAAGAAACCACACGTTGGCCTTACCCTCTTCTTCCTGCCTGGGATTGAAGTAATTGTCTCACCATGCTGAAAAGGAATGCCTCATGTTTGAGCAGGGTTCTCTGTAACTTTCCTGACAATGTCCCTGGATCATCTGCCTCCTAACTTTCGTTATATGACCAAAAAAAAAAAAAGCCTCATTTGAGTCTCTGTAACAGGGAGCCAAATGCAATCTTAATTCCCATTTTAGATTACCAAAGCAGGTGACTCTCTGTGGCGGCAGACTAGGCCAACCTATATCCAGTTCCCATTCTGGGTTTGTACCTAAACTCACTTGCTCTGAGGTTGGAAACTGGCCTGACTTCAAATTGGCCCACCCATTTATCAGGGAAAAAACAGCATCTGAATTCTCCCAGCAGAACTCTCAGTGGACTTGGGTGCTCATCTCAGACCGTCTGAGCTCTTTCTTGATTATTCATCTGTATCACTCTAGGGGAATATGAAGAATAAAATCCCATCAATTGTTTTTACTTGTTCCAAGAGAGAATATGGTTCTCATAAAAATGCTTCTTGGCTGCAAATGCCTGGAGAATTAAAAACTTGATCCTCCCAAACCCAGGGATAAGGTCTTCTCTCTTTAGGTATCAAACCATTGAGGGTCCAAGGGTGCTCCCCACTGAAAGCCCTGGTAGGTAGCTTGTGATTCTTGAGCCTTCAGAATCTGCAAGATCTTAAAACTTTGTGAAGAGAAAACAATGAATATGTCATATATCATTGAGGTGTCTCTCAATTCATCCAACATCTTTTTGTTTGTTTTTGCAGTGCCTTGTACACAAGAACCCACAATCTGGCACACTAGGACAAGTGCTCTATCTTTGAGCTACATCCCAGCCCCATCGACATTTTTTTTTAGTGCCCTACCATGTGAACTTTCACAAAATGAAAAAATGTCTTTAAAAGATGTCTGCAAAGAGATCTGAATTGGAGGTAATATCAATAATGCAAGCATAAAACATCAATACCAGGAATGGCCCTCTTCCTCAAAGGTAAAAGCAATGACAATCTAATGGAATCTGAAAGGAAGTTGACAAAAAAGTCCACATTTTCAAAATAATTACCTGAAATATGGTTGACAGTATTGTTACAAAGGTTATTTTCCTAAGAGTTTTTGCTTTGAGACATTAGCCAATGATAGGAGAAAGCTTCCTAATTGGTAAGATATTTAAAAATTAAGCATGATGCTTAAAGTCATTCTAATGTTTAATCCAGTATTTAACAATATTTCATTAAAAATAATGATAAGCACATACAAGAATCTTCTGGTATTTCTTAGTAATTGCAAAACACAAAAAAACCACATGGCCTTAGGGAACCATTTGCTTTTTCTACCATGAAAAATAGCTGAAATAATACATGAAACAATGTGGCAATAAAAAAGGCAATCTTTTGTCGGCAAGCATTATTGAAAGATGCATAGAAAACATTGCTGGGAAATTCAAGAAATGAATATTAGGACAGAGTATGCCTTATAGGAAACACGCTATAGATTTGATTAAAAGTATAGAAATTTCTAACATCTCAGTTAATGGAATTTGCTACATTTTATTGAAATATATGAGAAAGAGTTATTTTTGAGCCATTAAAGGAAAGGTGTGTGGGAGAAAAATAAATGACTTCTTTAAAAATAATGTTTTATGGGAAATTTATTGACTGGAATAAAAAGAGGGGCCTCATATGGTTTCCAAGATAGGACCACACTTGATATTTATTCATAGCCAAGATGTTAAAGCTAGGCATGCAAAAAACATTGTGATGTCATTTATTTTTTTAAAAAAAGTTCTTTAAAATATAATGAGTTCTTTTAACTCTTCATAATGGGATAAGAGTAACCAGGAAGATCTTTCTATTTACATAGGCATTCACTGGTTGTTATTGGGGCAAGCATTTTAATGAGTTACCAACATTAAAGCTAAGTTACAAGTTTTTCTTAAACAAAAAGACCAAGTTCTATTTTTATTGTCCTTCTCTGTGATGACAAATGGCTGTCAGGTATTTTTAAATAAGAAGTCCTAGGCTGGGGATGTAGCTCTGAGTCATGGGCAAGGCCACAGGTCCAATTCCTAGTACCCATACCACCCCTCAAAAAAAAAAAAAAATAAGGTCTTAACCTATTCCTTCAAGATGCAGGTGATGCTTGATCATCTTTTAAAAATTAAAATTGAACATTTGAAAACAGATGTTTGGATGTTTGCATTGTTGCACCATTTTCCCCAAAGTACTATTTCTAACACAGTCAGCCCTCTATCTGCCAAGTCTTCAACCTCAGAGTCAACCAATCATGGATAGAAAGTGTGGTTCAGACTGCAATGGTTACATCTGTACTGAACAGTACATAGACTTTTTTTTTTCTTGTCATTATTCCCTGAGCAATAAAGTATAACAAATATTTACAAAGCATTTACATTTTGTAAGGTATAAGTGATCTAGAGATGATTTAAAGTATTTGAGAGGATGTGTGTGGGTTATATGCAAATACAACACCATTTGATATAAGATACTTGAGCATCTGTGAATGTGGTATCTGAGGAGGGTCCTAGAGCCAATCCCCCTCAGATAGATATCAAGGGACAATTTTACCTTTAAATTGCTTGTATCTGAACATTTACAGAAGAACCGTAAACAAAATGTTCTTCCTTGCTAAATCTTTTTAAATGAGGAGTTACAATAAATTTTGATTCCATTTTATTAAAATTATATATACAAGCCTGGTGTGGTGGCGCACGTCTGTAATCCCAGCAGCTCAAGAGGCTGAGGCAGCAGGATCTCGAGTTTAAAGCCAGCCTCAGCAACAGTAAGGTACTAAGCAACTCAGTGAGACCCTGTCTCTCAATAAAATACAATATAGGGCTGGGGATGTGGTCAAATGCCCCTGAGTTCAATTCCCAGTAAGCCCTCACAAAAAAAGTGCTGAGGATATAGCTCAGTGGTAATGCACTCCTGGGTTCAATCCCCAATGCAAAAAAATAAAAAAAATAAAATATATATATATATATATATATATATATATATATATATATATATATATACACACACACACACACACACACACACACACACAATTTTTTGTTTTATATATATAAAACAAATAAATTATAAAGTTACACAAATATTTCTGTTCACTTGAAAGAACAGACTTTGGTGCTACTGGAATTATTTGTTGATTTTTGTGTACTGCCTTGGATCACTGGCTTCTTAGCCAAGGAAGGGCACTGTCTTTCCACATAGCTGAAGCTCCTATTTTCTGTTCTTCTTTCTATGCCTCTCCTCTTCCCAGACTCTGACCACTTTCCCCTGCCCCTGGGCCTACCTCTTCATTCAGAAGATGCTGCAATTGTGAATGTGAATATAATGTTGCTGCCGACAGAGACTTAACCTCCAGAATCTTAGGTCCTACCATTGCTAGGCTTGTTTCCTGATCCTACTCTGGCTCCTTAAAGGTCATAGGATGAGTTCTACCTTCTTTGCAATACAGATGTGCTTCTGTCTTGTCTAACACCCTTGTCACCTGCCTGTCCCCATTCATCTCCAGGAGCCCCTCTTCTCTCAAACTTATTTGAACTCTAGATTTGAGACAAGATTCCAGTCAGGTCCTGTTTCCTCTCTAAACTTCTTTAGCTCTGACCTCTCAGGACCCTCCAACCTCTGGGTACTTTATTTGTTTGTTTGTTTGCTTGCTTTAGTATATTGGACATCTTTCTGATATATACTATGAGAAAGCAATTCCGATTCAATGGAAGAGATGCTGAAAGCACTGGGTACTTTTGTACAGCACCTACCTGTGTGATTTTGTAGGTATGATAATAATCATTCATCATGATAAGGGTGTCCTGTCCATCCTACCTGACTGTCAACTGTAAGAAACAGAGAGCACATAGATGCCTTGTAGTCTGGCAGCTGGACACAGCCCTGTGAACATGAGCATGCTGTACTCAGGCCTCATTTGGAAATGCTTGTTGGTGACAGCATGACATTTGGGGGGCTGCTTTGTGACCTGTCTGCATCTGTCTCTTGCACATTTTTCTATGCCAGAGGGAGTGTCTATGTGCTATAGCCCTAGAATTGCTGCCTGCGTGGTGACAGAGGGACATGAGGGATCAGGAGGGATGGGACTGCTCAAACTCTTCTGGAGACAGACAGCTACACTGATCCCTAAGAACTGAGGACTGGCTGCTACCCCATCCTGTGGGTAGTAACATCTGTTATGGACCAAAAGACATGTAGTGACATCCTGGGAGGTGTCAGTGCATGAGGCATGCTTTAAAAATGCATGAGAATTTAAGGGTTTTTTTCTCCCCACACCTGCTAGGGAAACATGTCCACACATCCAGGCTAATATTAGGGCTGTTTATTTTCTAAGGTTGGCATTTCTTTGGCCATCTAAGATTGCTGCTAGAGATAGAGTGACTTATATTTGTCTTGGCATCCTTCGTCCAGAAGGGATTACCAAGGGTAAGTAGGAGCTGTCTGGGCAACACAGACAGACAGACGCCCTGAAATATGTGGGCCACTCCAACTAGAGCCATCATCCAATCCTTAGTTATTCCTGGGGTACAAAGTAGGTCTTGAAAAAAATGAGTCTAGGTTAGAGCAGGATTTCATGTAGGGGACTGATAGGTTCGAAGACCCAATTTTAGACACAGAAATAAGAAACAGTCTTGCAGTGTAGATTATTTGGGGAAACAAATTCCAGATTGGGGGGCTAGGGCTATAGCTCAGTGGTAGAGTGCCCGCCTCGCATGTGTGAGGCACTGGGTTCAACCCTGAGCACCACATAAAAATAAATAAAGATATTGTGTCCAAGTACAACTAAAAATATATTTTAAAAAAATTCCAGGTTGGAAGGCAACAACTACCATTCCTTAAACAAAACCAAACTATTTCAAACTTTGGATGGGGGTCTACATTTGAGAAGGACTCTTTACAGGTGTCTCTACCTTGGGGCTTTGCTTTATCTTTGGGTACAAATCTCCCTCATTGATAGGATCTTCCCTAGGAAATGGGTAGGGGGGAAAAAAATCTCTTTCCTATATTGCCCTTAGTACAACCAAGGCAGAGTGAAATTCCGAAAGGGACTTTATACATATGTAAGGGAAGAAAAACATTCCCTGGGGATTCCATAACTGAGTGTATGAAATAAACTAATGGTAGACAGAAGAACAGAGGAAAAAGTATACAAATGTGTTCTATGCATGGGAGCATCACAGGAAGAAAGTGACTACCCCCAATTCTGGCATGGCCTAGAAACATATAATTTTCCTAAGGGAGAAGGGAGAGGAGATGTAGGGGATTGTGAGTGATTTTGTAGAAAGACAAATGGGCCTTGAAAGAATAGGTGCTGGCCTGTGACAAAGTCTGTTGGGGTGTGATATTGACTTCTAGTCTTCTGTCCTGTGATGCAATTAATCTTGTCTAGTTGATGAGATTCTGTGGGAGAAGATTCATGACAACTGTGTTCCTTTGGGGGGAATCTGTCTTTAGTCAGATAACGGAAGCTCAGAGAAAGCCTCTCTCTCTGCATTTGCTGTTCCCCAAATATTCTCAGCTAGAAGTAATCAATGGCATGACCCAAAACAGCATGTTTAGGATGGTGTTTCCTGAACTTCTTTATATGGGGGGGGGGGGTGGAGAAGGTGAGGGAAAGGGAGACAGGAGGAGGAGAAGGAAGAAGGAGGAGGAGGAGGAGAAAGGGAAGGGGAAGAGAATGAGGAAGAAGGGGGAGGAGGATGATAAAGAGAAAAACAATTGCAATATCAAAACATACTTTGTTGATGCCATACTAGTAACTTCTCTTCCCCTGTCCCTTCCACTTTGAGACTCCCCAGAACAATCCTTCCTTTAAAGGGTTCAGGTACTCCCTAGGCTGTAAGCCTTGGAAAATTGGTTTGCCAGTGGCCAATGAGTGAACAGGAGAACTCTAAGTCTTCCTGGGTCTTCAGGAGCAGCAAAAAATAAATCATTCAAAGCTCCTCAGCCTGCTGGGTGCGGTGGTGCATATCTTTAATCCCAGTGACTCAGGGGGCTGAGGCAGGAGGGATCACGAAGCCAACAACTCAGCAACTTAGTGAGGCCCCAAGCAACTTAGCAAAAAATAAAAAAATAAAAAGGGCTGGGGATGTAGCTCAGCAGTAAAGAACTCCTGGGTTCAATCCCCAATACAAAAAAAAAAAAAAATCCCTACCTAAAAGATAGCCCTTAGCAGCCCAAGAAGAGGGCTAGAAGAGGGCTGTGTCAGAGCCCAAAGGAGCTCTCAGAGAAGACTGCCCCAGAGGTCACCCAGGCCACTCTCCCAGGCAACATTGAGGATGGTCATCCCCACTCTTCCAGGCTGCTTGAGTTTCTAAGATTATAGCAGCAATAAGTCAACATGTTAACCCTCTGATTTGGAGACAACCCAAAAAATCGTCTCCCATTTTAGCCAGGGGCCTATCCTGGGGCTCAGAAGAAGAACTCAGAACCAGGAGAGAGGCCCTTAGAAGAAGGCAGCACAGGTTAGGTCTTGCTGGCCCTGGACAATCCTCTGAAAAATATGGAGAGACTGGGCTGGTGGTGCAGAGGAATTAGGAACAGGGTGAGCACTAGCTCCTGAGGCTCTGCGTGAGGACGAAGCAGCACTGCTGAGCACCTGCAGGTGCAGCCACTGCTACACCTAAGTACAACTCGCTCCATCCCCCTTCAGTCCTGGGAGAGAGCATGGGCAAGAATCAAGTCAAATGGCGGATGGGGATGTAGAGGGTCCCAACTCTGCTGCTTGGGCAGATGATCTCAGCTGAAGGAAGTGAACAGACAGGGAAGTGATCAAGTGAGGTCATAGGGCTGAAATGACACCCTGGAGCATTGAGTGAGGTGGGGTAGGGCTGGAATGCAGAATGACCTGGGTCCCACCAATAAGGGCAGCCCCAGAATATCCCTTTCCTTACAAGGAGGAACAAGAATTTCTGGAAGGTTCTTGGAACTCCTTGGAGACTTTCTGGAAGCACAATCCTTCATTGTTGGTAGTCCTTATTAACAGTCAGTTTTGCTCTTAGCCTTTGATATAGGATAATTCATTTAGTTTCCACAGCAATTCTGGGAAATAGATACTATAACTGGTCCTATTTTGCAAATAAGGAAAGGTTTAAAAAAAAACTTGCCTAAGGGCATGAACCTGTAAATGGCAGGGCTGGGATTTGAACCCAGGGAGTCCAGCTCCAGTCTCTGCTCTTACCTATACCATTTCCACGGCTGTTGTTGCCATTCTTGGCCTAGCTTGGCCCTTTCACTACCGTTCACTCCTGCTAATGGGCCCCATTTCTTCCCCTTTAAGGACTTGACATTTCACCCCAAAGGATCTCCACGCATGAGTTCCCTGGGCCCTTGAGAACACAGGCTTTGATATGCCACTGTCCTGAGGGTGTTTGCTCCTTTTGATATCCCCTTACCATCTCCTGGGGCACCCCACTTTCTTACCTCCGCTGATGAGCAGGCTGAGCAAACAGTGTTTGCCAAGGGACCTGGAGCAAAACAAACTGCAGCGGCCCCAAAGGCCTTGGAGCTTTCATCTTGTTGCAAGTGGCCCTTAAGCAGCCCTGTAGCCCTTGGGGAGAGGGCTGCCATTCATCATTCATTTGGCCGTGGTTGGCTCAGGTACCTGTGCAAGGTGGGGTTTTCTAGAAAGCAGGGTACTTGTTTCCAGGAGTCCAGGCGGGGAACTGGGAGGGGTTAGGGCCCAGCCAGGCTGTTGCTGGTCACCACATAAGGCCCTCGGGCTGCTCAAGCCAACAGCTTTCTCCATTCTGATGCAGAAGAATGTCATATTTGCTTGTTTGCTATTTATACTGCAGTTACTGTCTAGGGGTTTTCTTTGAAGCAAACTGGTAAGCTCTAAGGCAAGGAAGTACATTTCTGGCTCAGTGCTGTTGTACACAGGCACACTGAGATTCAGCTGATGGAGGGCCCGTCTTTATTCCCCTGCTGTCTCCACATCCTTCCTGAATCTGTAATTCCAGATACCAACACTCTCCCCAGACCTCCACCTCCCACAGAAGTGCACTTCTAAATACATTTAGAATCTGGCTCCTGCCTCCTCCCCTGGCCAGTGAAACTGCATTTCAGTCTCTCTTAGGATTAGGCCATGCCTTTAGCTACCATCTTAATCTACCTTTAACAGGATGAAGCCCTCCAAATTCAGTTGCCATTTGTAGTCTTCCTCACTCCACTTCCTGGGAAAGGGTCACCTTCTGAGAGTACAAATTCCCCCAAGGACTTCCCAATAGCAAGTATCTAAACTACATGGCACTTGGTTTTCCAGGCAGGTTTTCTGAGGTATGATTTACACAGCATGAAATACAGCCTTTCTTGGTATATATGTATGTCTCAGGTTTTTGACAAACACATGGTTATGGAACTACAACCCTAATCAAGGTACAGAATGGTTCCATCAACCCCAGAGTTCTCTCAGATGCTTTTTGAAGTCAGCTACTTCCCCTCTCCCCAGGTTCTCACAACCACCAGTGTGGGATGGTTTCATTTTCCCCTTTTGGATTCGCTTTTTCCTGATTGTCTCATAAATGGAATTTGAGTCTGATTGTTTTCACTCATTACAATCCTTTGGAGACTTGCCCATGTTATTGAATGTATTGGTAACCCATTCCTTTCTAAGCTCGGTAGTATTCCAAATATGGATGTACTACAGCTTGTCTATCCATTCGCCAATTGAAGGACGCTAGAGTTGTTTCTGTTTGGAGTAATTATGAATAAAGCTGTTATAAACATCTTCTAAGTTGTATGGTAAGTGTATATTTAACTTTTTTTTTTTTTTTTTTTTTTAGTGCTAGGGATCAAACCCAGAGCCTCTTAATGCATACCAGGCAAATGCTGTGGTACTGAACTACATCCCTAGCCCTACTTAAGAAATTGCAAAACTGTTCTAAAGTGACTGCATTAGGCATGAGGATATAGCTCAGTGATCAGGCACTTGACTAGCATAGATGAGGCCCTGATTCAATCATCTGTACTGCAAAGAGAGAAGAGAGGAAGGAAGGAAAGCTGTTATTTAGCATTTCTACCAGCAAATTACAAACAATTCAGTTGCTCTGCATCCTTACCAGTATTAAATATTGCCAGTTTCTCACCCCACCCTCCCTCCATTCTTTCCTTCAAGGGCAATCCTAGAAGGCAGGAAATAGGACTGGTTTATTTCTGTATCTTCTATATGGACTGCATAGATGCTCAATAAATCTTTATCACATATATGAGTAGCTGAATGAAGCTTTCCAGGTGGTTTGGCAGTTTCCAGAAGACAGAGCTATTGGTGCTCCATCCTTCTCACCGGGAAAGCACTGTGGTCCAAACGACTCCCTCAAGTCATCAGGCAGCCCCTGGTCCACCTCTGTCCTCACCCCTTTTGCAGTCATGCCACCCTCAGACCCTGCTCTCTGGTCCTTTTTTCTTGGAGAGCTGCCTGCTGCATTGGCCTCAATCCTTTGGGAATAAGTGTAGACTGGGCCTTCCTCTCCAGGGCCAGGTCATGGCCAGCAGATCCCCAGGGAATGTATAAATGACTGAGGTATAAGGACCACAGAATTAAAAGAGTTTTGTGAAAAACAGTTACTTGTGCCTGGAAGGTTAAAACAAAGCCAAGCGGTTGGATGGGAATACACTGATGACCCGGCCATGAGCTTGGGGAAAAGAGGCAGCCCAAGAGCCTGACGACCCCATGTCTACATATTCACTGTGAGTCTTGCAAGTTGTCCCCATACTGTGGCTCCTGGGCTTCATGGGGGAGATAAGCTGCTCCCTGGAGGGTGTGAGTACAAACAAGGCATGTGGGCAAATGAACAAGAAAGGAATGGCTGGGAGGGAGCTCAGGGTGAGGAAGACATGCAGAAGCACGATGCAATGGGGGAACCAAGGCTGTGAGGCGGGAGGGATTGCGTGTCAGAGCAATCTTGGATCCTCTGACGCAATTGGGCAGCATCAGAGGTCCACAGCCAATCAGAACCCCGAGGACCTGACCACAGGAGGCCTAGCCTCACCATCATAATGGCTCTTTCATCCCCTGCAGAGTGGCTCTGCAGTGGCCTCAATTGAGAGTTACACATTTTGAGACAACAGAAGAGTCTATTGATGTGAAAGGTCAGCTCTTCAGTAGATTTAGACACTGAGGTGCAGAATGGAACTCTCCTGAAGGATCTTTCCAGGAGGGCTTGGGGACAAGTTGGAGGGATCCCGAGGATTTCAGTTCTGGAGGAGGTTGAAAATATGCAGGATAAAAGCAAAAAACAGAGGACAACTCTCCATTGTCAAACACACTCAGTTCCTCTTGTGTGGACTGGCAAGCTCCAAAGGCCACCCAGGCCCTGGAGAAATGAAGCAAAGAGAAAAAAGAAGTTAAACCTTCAGAGGTGGGACGTTGAGGAGTTCAAGGTGCAGCCCCCACTGAGGTGAGGACAGCTGAGTATGACAGTGTGCTCAGGAAAAGGCAGGGTAAGGGATGGTCAAGAATAGAACCTTAGGGATCATCTACTCCAAATTCCCTCTTTCTAAGAGAGCTGTGAGACCTAGGGCAGGGAATGAAGGGATTTGCCCATGGTCGCATAGCTGGCTAGTGGCAGGGTCGAAACTGGAAGCCAGGTCTCTGGACTCTTTTGAGAACAGTTTTGAATCCAAATCCTGGCAGTTGATCTGGAAATTCCAGTCTAGAAAAATTATTTTAAAGAGCATAAAGCTAAAAATGGGAAGCCAGATTTTGCCTGAATCCAGATCTGTTTTGACTTGTTCATTCCCATTGGAAATACCTGCACTTTCAGAGCTCCTGGCTACAGAGTTTAGCTCAACTCTGTTGGCAGTGAACAACTTTGTCCTTCCTTCAAAGATCATTCCAACAAAAGCGGGCTAGCTGCTCCTGGACACATGCAGGCCCAGTTTTGCTAGGAAGCAGACATTTATGTGAAACTGTTTTCTAGTGTAGCATATAGCAGAGGGGCCTGAGGTGTGGGATGGAGGAGGACACTGTTCCTACTGTAGTGGCACCCCCTCCTGCACAGAAAATCTTAATTAAGCTTCTCCAGAAATGTTCACCATAATTGCTTTTAGAACTATCAGCAAAAGAGTGTCTACAAAAGAGTTCAATGTAGTTAAACTTCCTATTTCCCTGTTGCTCTATTTTACTTGGCCACTGGCCTGGAAGAGATCAGCACTCCATGTGCTGAACGCCCTTTTTCCTAGTTTTTCACAAACATTTATCCAGTATGGTAGTTTGTAAAAGTGTGTTTGCAAATGCAAATTGTGATTTAAAAAAAAAGAAAGAAAGAAAAGAAAAGAAAAGAGACAGATCCTTTAACAAGACCTCTGGTCTTGAGCTGGGGCATCACAGAAATGTCTACATTTCTGAGATAAGAGATGGTAACAGCTGGCAGGGGGAGGAAAGAAAGGGAAGAAGAAGCTCCCCCTACTCAGGTGTTGTCCTTAAAGAAGTTAACTTGTCCAGAACAGTGAAAGAAAAAGCTGCTTTTAGGGCTGGGGGTGTGGCTCAAGCGGTAGCGCGCTCGCCTGACATGGGCGAGGCGCTGGGTTCGATCCTCAGCACCACATACAAATAAAATAAAGATGTTGTGTCCACCGAAAACTAATAAATAAATAAATAAGAAAAAGCTGCTTTTATGTGAACTTCTACAGACCGTAAACTTCTGAGCCCCTTTCCTTACACACTGGGTATAAAACTCTGAAACTATCTGAACTTGGGGTTCAGGAGATTAATTGATCACAGCAAAAGCTGTGCCCTCTGAACCTGGCTGCAGCCAAATAAAACTGTTTCCTGCTATCTTCAGCGCCCTGCCTCATCTGTCCTCTACAACAATACCACATGCTTCCAGAATCTTCTCTCTTGCCATACAGTGACTCTGGAAGGCAGCTGATGGTGGTGGTGGAGGAGGAGCCTCTGCTACACGTTAAAGACTGAGAATAACCTGAAGTCACCAGGAGGCAGAGAAGCTTCTTGAGTAAGCTGCAGAGAGAAAAATGTCTCACACATCTAAATAAATGAGACACTGTGGAGGCCTCAGAGACAGAGAATCAAAGAGAGGTCTGCAGGTCATTGCAAAGGGGGCTGGTGTGGCTATGAAGCCAGCAGCTCTTAAGGCTGCAATTGAGATTGGGTTTCTGCAGAGGTTGCCACAGTCACTCAATGGTGTGGCTTTCCTGAGGAGACACAAGACCTAGCCACTGGTAATCATGACAGTTCACTCATAATAATCCATGATTGGGGATGTGGAAAAGTGGACAAATGTCCCCAAGGAGAAAGAGAGAGGGAGAGTTATTACCTCAAGCCCTTAATGATCCAGTTTCTAAGAAACTGGGCTGTACTTTCTTTCTGTGAGCCGCCTTATAACTTTATAGTAACTGCCTCCTTTATTTTGGCTTGCTTGCATGGAATGCTTTCTTATCCTTTGCATCTAGTAAATCCATCCTAAGATGCCTTTATCTTCATGTAATCTGATTTGGTGTATTATAAGAATGATCGCTCCCGCATCTCCAAGGGAAGGCCCTGGAGTTGGTGGTGAAGTCTTCGCAGTTCCCTTGGCAATTGGCCTCGGCAGAATGAAAGACCATTAGGAACAGAAGCACAGAAAGAAGTCTGAACCCTTGCAACTGCCTCTAAAGCTTCCTGGAGAAAATGAGCCCAGGAGCCAAAAAGAGGACATCTAGTTAGAGCTAGGAATTGTCTTTTACTGATGTGGGAGAGTCCCTAGAGTGGAGCAGTCTGTGGTCCCTTGCCCGAGTTCCTTCACTTGTTCCATAATCATTTACTGTGCACAGATATGGGCCTGACCCTGAGCCTGGTGCTGAGGAAACAGACGAATATGTTAGGATTTTTTTTCTCACTCTTTAGTGAGGGACAACAAACCCCAGCATTCTGTTGATCCTGCAATTGAGACTTCATTATGGTCTGCTTTCCATGGGAGTTAGCTACCTCTGTCTCTTTCTTGAGATGAAGGATCCAGAAAGCACAGGGTCCCTGAGTTATCAACTCTCCTTCCCTCCACTGAGACTAGTGCTGAGCCTGGAACTCAGAGGATTAACTAGAGTGTTGACCTGTGGGCCAGGACTGTATTACCCCTCCATATCCACCAATGGTGAATCTGACCCTGACCAGCAAATCTTGGAAATATGTGCTCTAGGGACAGGGGGAGGGTAGAGAGGGATGAAGAATGTGGGTTAAGCCACCCAAATCCATTTTGAGGGAAGAACTCAAAGCAAACACCAACTGGGTGTGGGTGAGTGGTGTCTGTAGGGAGGTATCCTGGGTCTTCAGACAAGTGGCTTTATCTGTAATAGAACCAGTAGAAAAAACAGTCATCCCAAAACTTCCTGGATACTAATGAGTTTTCTCAAGAAGTCACCCAGACTTGAGAGTCTGCACCAGTTATACAGAGGACCTAAGTCACTCGCAGGACCAACCAAAGAGGCTGGGGTGCTCCCATAGGACTCAAATGTCATTAAGAACCGAATACACCAGGCATACACCTGTATGGCTGAGGTGGGAGGATCTTTTGGGTCTAGGAGTTTGAGACCAGTCTAGGTAACATAGCCCTGTTTCAAAAAAGAAAAAAAAAAACTGAATGTATGCTTTGTGACCTTGATAGGTTAAAAAATGGGTTAGTGGAAAAAGGGTGGCTTTCATGGTGTCCAGGCAAACAGGAGCCTATGACTATCAGTGTGTGCAGCTGTTTCCGAAAGAGAAGGAGCCCTGACCAGCCCCCAGTCCAGTCCAGAACTTGAACTCTTTGGACAGACCTCTTCTAAAGTGAAGGATCTAGGTACCTGGTCCCTATGGTACACTATATTGACTGTTGAAAGCATAAATCCACCTCATTCTGCCTAAACACTGTCTAATAATATGATTCCAAGCTGTTTGAGTTCCATTTATAATGACAATTCTAATATACCATCAATCCCTTAGGAAGCCCTCAGCACAGGCAAGTTCTATAGTACATCTAAATGCAAGAGCATCCTCTTCAGCAGAGGAATCAGGACATTTTGCATTTAGCACATCAGAGAAACAAGCATCCCAACAGCCCCAACAGCTTAATATCTCATGCAAGAAGAGTGCATCATGTCACCATACTAAAAGCAAACTCAAGATTGACAAACAGGACCTGTGAGGGGGGCAACTGCAAAAATGATTTGATAATAGGCAGTTCCCCAAAAGTTCTCCATAGTGCAGAGACCAGAGTTGTAAGTATTTACCAATATAACCCACACATTTTTAATTAGTTACTCAAGTTTTATTGAATTGCAAGGCACCTGTAAGCTGTCCTTTCGCCCCCAAAGCCTCCGATTTCCATGCTGCCTACCATCCCACACCCCACCGAGATCTAAATTTAGCCATCTCCTTTCAGCATTTCAGTAATCACAGGGACTTAGGCTCATTTGATAGGGGCAATATTGTAAGTGAAGTCAAGAAAGAACACACAGCATCAAAAACGTCCAAGGCCAGCAAAATGCCTTTGAAATTGCTTGCTTTTTAGCTGGAAATGTGAAATAGCCTAGCGGGAGCAGGTCTTGATGCCTGCATTAGGAAGATAATAGAAATGTAATGCTATTCCCTGTGCCACTTTTAATGCCGTGGGCAACTCTAGGCTCTAACAAATTAACAGTGGGATGTTCTTTTCTTTGAGAAAAAAAAGAAAATAAGGTTTATTGGTGAAATGGACAACCCACAACATTTCTTAGTCACCTTATCCACCCCTGAGATAGCTCATCTGCTACCAACCTTGGAGTTCTTACCCTCTGGATGAAACTTCATTCCCCTTCAATACTGAAACCTATAAAATGTGACGTTCAAGTCAGCAGCAGCTCCATAGGAGCTGAGTGACAGGGTTTCCTTCTCTAAGCCCTGGTACATTTTGCTCTAAACCGGATTCTGAGAAGGTCTGAGTGGGGAGTAACATCATGAAAGTCCTGAGACCCAGCACCCCTAGGAGAGGGGCAGGAGCAGAGCCCACCTCTAAGTAAATTTAGACTAACTCTAAGGTTTTTATATAGTTGTACTCTAAGTTGTACAATGACACTAGGTGCGTAGTTATATAAGATCCTGTCTTTGGTAGGAGGTATAATAGAAGAATTCTCCAGGGTGGTCACCAAAGAACAAAGTGTTTCCATTGGCAGGCCATCTTTCTGGACCTCTGTTTTTTTTTTTTTTTTTTTGTGTGTGTGTGTGTGTGTGTGTTGCGGGTTGGGGCCCGGGTACCAGAGATTGAGTTCAGAGGCACTCAACCACTGAGCCACATCCCCAGCCCTATTTTGTATTTTATTTAGAGACAGGGTCTCACTGAAGTTGCTTAGCACCTCACCGTTGCTGAGACTAGTTCTGAACTTGCGATCCTCCTGCATCAGCCTCCCATGCTGCTGGGATTATAGGCATGCATAACCACACCTGGCTGGACCTCTGTTTTTTTTTTATCTACATATTGAGATAATTTGAATCAGTGGGTTTTGACTAGGGGTGACTTTGCTTCCCTGGAGACGTTTGGCAACATCTGGAGACATTTTTGGTTGTAACAGTGTGAGAAAGCATGCAGTACTATTAGCATCTGTGGATATTGCTAAGCAGCCCATGATTCACAGGTTTTGTGTACCCCAGCAACAAACAAAAGTATTTGGTTTGAAATGTCAATTGTGACAGGATTGAGGAACCCTGGAGTAGCTGATCCTTAAGTTCCCTTCAAGCTTTAAGAATATTCACTATTTTGCATGAATAATACAAAATCACATGGACATGCATAATTGGGACCCCCTGAGTTTTGATGATGAGACCCAAGGGACTTATTTCAGGTACCAGGAGGGCATCCTGCACCTGTCCAGTTTCCTAGGCTCACCTTCCATGCCAAACAGACCCAGGGCTGCTTGCTGCCATCTTATGGGTCACCCCCTGGATCTTCAGAACATCCATCATCAAGGAAGGCATTTCTAGTTAAAGAATCTTAATGGGAGTTGAAACAGAGTCCATGATGGCTTCACTACTTCAGTCGGCTAGATTATCACTCATCACTGGGCTTTCTCCTGCCAGATTTCTCTTACTGTCTAGTGAACTCTGTTCTCTTCTGTCAGCCATGACTGTCGGGCTCCCAGCTGTAATCTTACTTCACGGTCTCTTGTCCTTTTCTTTCCTCCTTTGAGATTTAGATCTGCCAACTCTAAAGGCTCACCTTCCCTAGAATTGGGCACTCAGATCTTTACCACGGCCACCATCCCCAGGCTAGGATTTGAATTTCAAAGGTGGACTTTCAGGATTCAAGTTGTAAACTTTTATTCCAGGACTTGAAATGCAAGGACAAATTCAATGCTCATATCATTGGGACATCTGGTCCTGCTTCTCTATCCTGATCTCGTGGCAGACATCACTAATCAATCATAACAGTTTCCCCATGAGATGGAGGGAGCAGGGTTGAACATACCTTGCCACTTAGCCCCTTCGTTTTGATGAGAGTTGCCATTCTAGCTTTAACCAATCTGCTGTCCTAGACTCTAAACCAGTCAAGTGAAGACAAAAAAGATTGGGAGAGGCAATGAGGTGAGATCTTCAGCTAGACCGTAAGATCCATGGAGGGCAACAATGACAAGTTCTGTTCCATTTACTAGTCCATCCCAAATATACACAGAAGTGGCTCAATAAAAATTTGTTGACTGAATGAAGAGTCTCCCAGCTGTGGTCTGCCTGAGAGGCATACTGCCTACCTGGCTCTAGGGGGTGGATGGGCTCTAATTCATAGCTAGCCATCTGGACTAATTAACTGGATAGAGCAACCCTGGGGAAGGAGAGATTTGAAAGACGACAGGTGATTTAGTGAGTGCCACTCTTATTATGAAAGGGGAATGAAAGACTGATGGTTTCCATTATTTCTAAAAGGGGATAATGGCAATGAGTGAGAGCTTTAAAATAATCTGGTACTTGTGTTACTTCCTCACATTTAGTAGCTTTTATTATTCCTTTCCTGGTTCCCTGTGGTGATTAAAGAGCTTTGGAAAATTTTAAGCTATCCTTTATTGAGTGCCATGTTCTAAGAGCTTTGTAAACATTAACCCACCAGATGATCACAATGGGTTCATTCTGTTTCTCTCCCCATTTACCAGAGACTGAGGCATAGAGTGTTAATTACACATCCAGATGCACAGCTAGTGGGTGATAAGGCTTAGATGCAGATCCAGGCCAAGGCACCTCAAAGCTGGAACTCATCAGTCTTCCAATAAAGCAAGAGCCCAAGCACCTGGGCTTGGTGGCTGCAGGGTGGGAGGAGGCTGCATGCTACCACTCTGCCAAGTTTGAGGAGAGAGAAGCCTCAAGGAGAAAGCATCTGAGGGCCCAAGACCTTAGGGAAAGCACAAACAAGTCCCATATGGCTGGCCTGGATAGAAAATAGGTCCTCAACTCACCACTCAAGGAAGCCAAGGCAAGAGGCCCAACTTAGAGGTCAAGGGTAGGGTACAGTTCTGGCCTATTTCCCCATGATCCCTTCCTCCACTGACTTACCTCCTCTGGTGTGCTGCCCCCACCATGTCCTGGTTGTCTCCCCAACATTGGGAGTGCCAGATTTAGCAAATAAAAACACAGGATGCCAGCTAACTTTGCAATTCAAATAATTTCTTTGTATTAGTATGTTCCAAATATTCCATGGAACATACTTATACTAGGAAATTATTCGTTTATCTGAAATTCATATTTAGTTGGCTATCCTGTACTTCATGTACCGATTCTACCCACCATCCCCTGATGGCTCATTGTCGCATCCCGATGGCTAATTTTAGGTGTCAACTTGACTGGATTAAGGAATACCTGGAGAACTGGTAAGGCATTCTTTCTGGATGAGTCTATAAGGGTGTTTTCAAAGGATTTTGGCATGCGATTCAGTAGACTGAGTGGGGAAGATGTGCTCTCCATGAAGGCAGGCATATCAAGTCACTGGAGACCTGGACAGAAGAAAAAGAACAAATTCAAAGGCAGAGGAATGGTGAATTTTCTTTCTTTCCCTCTCTCTGGGAGCAGGAGTGCTCTTCTTCTCCTGCCTTTGATCATCACAACATTTTTGGACTCTGACTTATACCAGAGCCCCTCCCGCTGCTGAGTTCTCAGGCCTCCAGTCTCAAGCTGAATTACACCAGCGGCTTCCCCGGTTCTGAGGCCTTTAGACTTACCTAGCCTGAGTCATGCTGATGACATCTCAGGGTCTCCAGCTTGCCGAGGGCCTGCCTTGGGACTTCTCAGCTTCCATAAATCACATGAGCCAATTCTCCTAGTAAACCCCCTTCTGCTATCATCTAGATATATATACTATTTGGTTTGTCTCTCTAGAAAACCCTAATACACCCAGTATTGCTGACCATTCCCAAGTGTCCCCTGGCTTGCTGATCCAACATCCAGTGGTCCACTAATGGGCCATCTTTCCCCTTCTCCACCTCCAGGTGACTGATCCACCACACCCTGGCCCTGCCATCGCCTGACTTCTGGCCCATCATCCTTGGCCCATACCCACACCATCCCCTGAAGCCCTAGTGGAAATTCCTGGCCCCACATGGCCTGAGTTGCTGTGTCACATTCCCTGCCCAGAGCTGGTTGGTGATCATTTCCTGGTTTGGCCCCTCCTGGACATCCTTCTCTGATCACTGGGATCCTGTTGGGGGCATTAGATTCAAGCTCTTGTTTTGGTGAGGGGCCTCTATAGTGGTGAAATCACAATGCTAATGAACCAAGAAATGCCGTTGCTTGCAATTTGAAAAACTTCATCACTCACCTGGCTCTGGACCTAAAGCATCATTTTAAAGCGTTTGAAGGGAGCTTGAGAGGAGGGCAGTTTGTTGTTGGTTTCTACCCCCTGACTTGCCAACTGCAGACAGGACCGTTAATGATCTGTGGAAGTAGAATTTGTCCAGGAGGTGGTGCGGGGCTGCTCCCTGTAGCCTGTTCCTGAAGGCTGTAAAGCTCCCCCGTTGGAAAGAATGGAGCCTGGGAAGTCACTGCCCACTGGGAGTTCCTACCCACCTCTTTGGACACAGAGAGATGGGAAGGGACTTGGCCCTTGGACAGGAAACCATAAATTGAGGAAGACTGGAAGAAGGTACCAGAAGGTAGGAAGAAGAATCAGAGGAGCTGTGCTTCCTGTACCCAACCTATATGTGCACACACACACACTCGTATAACCATACACAAGCATGTGCACACATACAAATATACACATACATGATACATATATACAGCCATAAACACATGAACACACACACAGGCACACGTACGCACACACACATACCCCCAGCTCAGGCACTGGATGCTGACTCTCATGCTTGTTCTGCTGATCTTGGTGAGCCAGTTGCTCCCCCTATCTAAGCCTCAGATTACTATCTGCAAAATTCAGGAGGACTAGAATCCCTCAGGCCTTCCTATAATCATAACCGTTCAAGTGTTTGATGTCCCCGTCCACCCTATGAATTCCCCAAGGGCAGATATGTGCTTCAGTATCGAGTGACTGATGATCCAGAACCCAGTCAGCCTTGGAAGTGTCCAGCAATGCCAAGTTTCTGCTGCTGTTACTTTCCCTAGACCTGAATACTGACCACAAAACAAGTGCATGAGCTGAGGCCTGACCAGGATGCTCTGGTGGAGGCTGCAGGAGGAACCAGGATCCTGAATTCCCAAGCAGGCAGGTCATTTGATCTATACCCTGCACCCTGGTGCCTTAGGACCAGTCTGGGCGACAGGGCAGAGTATGAGGAAACATCTGGCAGGTGGCTCCCAGGGTCCCACCCCCAGGTCATTCACACACACACACAGAGCCACTGCCAATGTCTTTTGATTTAGCTTAATTAAGTCATCTGCCCACATTAAATGGTAAATTATCTCAATCACTCCCAAGATCCCAGAGGGGAAAAAGAGATAAAAAGGAAATGTCTTCCCCAGAGTGGATCTGGAGGATCCTATCCCGCCAGTGATGACTTCTCCCTTGGTAAGAGACAGCCCCCAGTGTTTACAAATCCTTGTGTGTCCCCAGTCTCTATCTCTACCTGCTGCCTCACTGCTTCCTTCTCTTTTTAGGAGACAGGCAAGGCTCACACACACTTGTCTGCCCATGGGTAGGAAAACTGATGAGGGCTTTCCTTGTCTTTCCCTCTGCCTTGGGGCCCTGGAATGCTCTGACAGCGCGGCACTCTATTCCAATGAGCCTGTGATATTGGGCCTTCTTCAGCTCTTGGTTCTCCAAGGAAGCCTTTGCTCCCAACTGGGGATCCTGTGAATCTTGCTCTGCTCTGCAGGCGTATGACTAGATGCTGAAGGACAGAAGGATCATAGTCCTGACACCTGTAGGTAGAGGTGGGAGGGAGGATCCCCCCCCTCCCCCCCCCCCCCCCCCCCCCCCCCCCCCCGTGGTAGACATGCCTTTGTAGGGTTGGACCAGGGTATGGACCTTGCTCAGCTTTGCAGTTCCAGACATTAGATTTAAAAGTATGCTTGCCACTGTTCTGATTCGGGAGGCATTGACTTACAGTGACTAAGACTCCTAAGACACTAGAGAACCCAAGGCAAAAGTAAAAATGGATGACTCTGATTGGGACCCAACCAGGTGTCCCTTTTAGGGGAATCAGAAGATTGCTGAGTGCATTCAAAACAAGGGGACATTTGTCATGGACAATGAACTCTGCTTGATTTCTCTATAGCCAAGTCTCTCTCCAGAGCCAGGGTGTCTCTCTGGGATGGAACTGGAGACATGCTAGCTGCTTGTATCTTTTGCCCCTGTTCTGGACTCCAGTAGATCACAGACCTTCAGTCACCATGTCCTTCCTTTAGTCAAGTCGGGAACCTTTGATAGATGCATGACTCTCTCCTACTTTATTTAGTTGTGGTCTATTTTGGACTTGGGTATTTCTCAGTCTCTTTTGTATTTCCAAAGCATTGTTTAGAATGGATCTTTTCTATAATGGCTAAGTGTATCCATCATTCATTAATTCTTAGCTATTTTATTTTCTTGAAAGTGACTTAAGCTCAAGGCTCTGGGAATGTCTTTTTGTAGCTCACTAGGGAAACAGAGTTCTTTCAAATCTATAAGTCAGGCCTCTGGATCTCGGGTGGGTTTTTCATGTTGTTTCAGGGAGCACTTGGGCTGCTCTTGGGGGTTTAGCCCAGCCACTTGTTAGCTAATGTTACTTTGGACATGAGCTTGGAATATGAATGGTTATCTCACAGGGATGTGACGTGAGGATCAAAGGAGACAGTTAAGATTGTGTCTCAATCACAGAACAGAATGAACTATGGCTTTCTTATGGTGACTATAATCAGTCAGGAACCTCAAGGGATATATTCCCAGACAGGAATAGCCTTGGGAATATGTTTAATTAATTGATCCAAGAAACTTTATCATTCACCTATCATGTGACAAGCATGGGACTCAACACTACAGAAGCCATTTTCTTCAAAGCCATTTTCTTCAATAACTATACCATGGAAGGCAAGGATAGTACATTGATAACTAATATTGGGAATTTTTTGCATCAGAGAGAAAACTAATTGCAAATGCTATTTTATCTAATGCACACCATACTCTGAGGAGGTAGATTCTTTTACTACCTCCATTTTTCAAATTAGCACACAAACACTAGAAAAAATGAATCAAATTCTTAAAGGTCATGTAGCTCGTATGTGGTATAAGTGCATCCCAAGTCTGAGTGGCTGCAAGTACCATGCTCCTAACTACGCTCCAGGAAGGTATAGATTTCAAATACAAAATCAAATTTGGTACAGAGTAGACCCTCTTACACTGTGTGTGCCATTTTCCTGGATGGTTATTAAATATAATGTTGAATTCAGATACAACTGTGAGTTAAGGCTACACTATTTGGCGGGTGTGTAGGGGAAGAGAGGATTTCCTCAGTAGGGTGAAGAGTGGTGAAGGAACTTGTAATGGGGACAAAGGATTCTCAGACCAGAACTCCAGAGGCAGAGAAAATTCCCATCCAAATGTGGTCTCCTGGGAATTAGGTACCAAGGTGGCATCTACTGCTTGGAAGCAAGAAGGAGTCAGGAAAGGAGCAGGGGTGAAAAGCAGGAGACCACTTCCCTTAATAAAATTCCAAGTTCTCCAAAGCTAGCAATGAAAGGAGGTCTGGGCCTCCCTGCACCTGCCTCAGGAATTTATACGCCCTTCAGGAATTGTCTGAAAGTGATGGCTGCTTCTCCCACAGGGCCTCACTCCTAAAGGGGCCATTTAAGAAGGGTCATGGGATCCTGATGTCACCCCATCACCAAGAGACAAGGGTGTCTAATAATTCCAATGATTAGATCAGAAGTCAGACCATATTATTTAACATAACAGTGACAAAATTTACATAGTATCACATAGCAAAATTTTGAACATCTTCTTGATAACTATTTCCAAGAAATTGATATCCTTTATAATCCTATGTATTTCACTTTCTGCATTAGAACTTTATTTTTTTTTTTAATATTTATTTTTTAGTTCTCGGCGGAAACAACATCTTTGTTTGTATGTGGTGCTGAGGATCGAACCCAGGCCTCACGCATGCCAGGCGAGCGCGCTACCACTTGAGCCACACCCCCAGCCCCTGCATTAGAACTTTATTCTGAGAAAGGTCCCATAGGCCTCACCAAGTTGCTGAGAGGTCTGTTACATTACAAAAGGAAAGAACCTCTGCTCTAAGAATCACAAGGGAGCCTGGGTGGGGCGGGGCAGGTGTTTGGAGAACATTAAAGACATAAGTGAGGTGAGTATTAATCTGGAGGTCCCAGAAATTGCAACCCCCCACAGTCAGGCACCCTTCAGAATGGGCCTGGTCAGAGGTATGTGTGGATGATATTTTCATCTTCTGTATGAAGAAATGGGTTTGATGGGTCCTGGGCTAGGGGATTGCTCTTGTAAGCCCAGGAAAAAAAAATCAGGAGCCCAGCTGAAAAAACACCATAGCATTTTTTTTTAAGATTCAAAACATCCTCAAGTTGTGACTGCCCTTCTCTAGTTACCTGCAATGAGCCACAGCAAAACCCTTAATAGGAAATAGACCCTGTGCCTGTTGAAAAACCAGCCTCTATCTCAGAGCAAAGCCTGTCCAAGGAAGGGACATGGCTTTTGTCCTTGGAAAAACCCACAGAGCACTCCTAAGCACATTCCCACCCTGCTAAATTGTTTAATCTACAAATAACAGGAGAGATCTGCTGTGCCAGTTGTCCCTGACTCAGTCAGCCTAGGTGGGGATCCATAGCAGCCCCCTAGCAGCCACCAATCAGCATGTGACAGGGAAATACCTGGGATGCCAGATGACCCTCCCAGTAATTATGGTGATTGATAACAAGTTGGGAAACCATGTAGTTCAGCACGTACACCCCTCTTGGCTTAAACCAATCAGTTCAAATGAATACCCCTTTTGTACTGACCAATCACCCCTACCCAACTTGTTCCAGCCAGTGAATGTGCTAATCATGTTTTAGAGTTGTTATTTGATTTTCCCGCAGTGTGTGATGATTTGCTAAAAGAGGCTATGATGTATGTGAAGTCCCTGCCCTCTCCAAAGAATGTATAAAAATGCTGCAAACCCTGGGCTCGGGGCCTCTCAGCGTCACCAGTTGCTGTGTGTGTGTGCGCGCGCGGAGGACCGAGCTAGCTCGCAATAAACACCTCTTTGCTGCTTGCATCGATCTTGGGTCTCTGGTGGTCTTTGGGGATCCCGAATTCGAGCATAACAAATCCAAACACCTCCATTACCCATTGACATTGGGAACTCAGGAGAACATGCAGTTAGGTAAGGTGCCTGGGGCAGAGTCATCTCTTCTGGGCAGATTCTACTCAGTTGAACTGAGATCTTTCCCCACCTTTTATTAAGCACTTTAAATATTTATTAAATATCTACACTATACTAGGAAGTAAAAAATGAGTAAAATGCCCTTGATTTCAAGAGAGAAGAGAGACAAACATGCAGACAAATAACTGAGAAATCAGGATCCGTACAGGACCAAAAGGGTGCAGGCCAGGATGGTCAAGGAAGGTTCCCAGGAGCGGTAACCTTGGAACTGAACTTTGAAGGTGACTAAGAGTTTTCCAGGCTGACAGGAAACAGAGACATTTCAACTAGAGGAAAAGCACCCTTCCTTGGGCAACCGTTGAGCTGGTTTCTGAGGGAAGGAGGCAACGCTGTGCTGGGGAGCACTGAGAGTAGCAAGGAGCAGGCACAGCTAAGAGCTGAGCTCAGCAGCCCCAGGGTCAAAAGGGAGATGCTCAATTGTAGTCAAGGGCTAAACTCAGGGTTTTGGAAGGCAGGTTCAACAGAAGGGCCCATGGTAGTGTTACCGCTGTTGACCGGTGACGAGTCCTTGCTTCCCCAATGTTGAAGAATAACACCAGAGAAGCACGCGGAGGCAAGGTCAGAGTGGAAAATAGAAGTTTATTAAAGGACAGCAGAAAAGGCTTCTCCCGAGGAAGAAGGGGACCCAAGAGATGGAATCCTTGGAAGCACGGTTGTCTCCCATTTTTATAGCTGAAGTCTTCATTTAGCTTTCCCTCATTCCTGTCACATTCCTGTCCTTTGTTATGTCAAGAATGGGGAACAGGTGGGCCAAAGGAGTAATCTGGGCAGGAAGAACTTTTGAGTCAGCATCTTCAAGTTTGCTGGGAGCTGTTTCATTAAATTTCTTTGGGTTTGTAAGGGTAAAATAAATTGAAGTTAAAGCGTAAAAGTTAAAGGGTAAAAGACCGGGTGTTGTAAAGTTTTTAAGCTGCAAGGTCTGAGTTAAAATGTAAAGGATTAGGTATTGTTAGGTTTCTATGCTACCTGCAAAACCTGAAATTTTTGTAGCTGTTAAGACAATGCTTGGAACTGCCCAGTAAATATTTCCCCTGACTATTTGGTTGTTTAATAAGGGCTCTGTGTGGTCGCATGTAGGCATTGCAGGGCCTGGACCAATCAGTTTAAATGTAACCCCCTCCTTAGGAATGACCTATCACTCCAGCCTGACCTGTTCCCGCCAATGAATGAACTAATCATGTTTAGGAGTTGTTGTTCAATTTTCCCGCGCCTCATGATGATTTGTTCTGATGTATACAAAGCCCTCCACCCTCCCCAAAAAGTGTACCTAAGCAGTGCTCAGCCCCTGCTCGGGGCTCTGGGCTGCTTTCCCTTCTTGAGTGGGCATGGAGCCCCAGCATGCTGGTTCAATAAATCCCCCTTCTGCCAATTGCATGAGTGGTCACTTGGTGGTCTCTTTCTCCGACGTTTCGCGGGACCCTTACATTTGATGCGTTGGCCGGGAAAAGCGCATCGCCGGACAAGGAGACCCCCAAAGGACTCCTTTAGGGGGTAAGTAAGGTGCCTCTTCCTCTTCTTCTTCCTCCTCTTCTTCTCCTCCTTCTTCTCCTTCTTGTTTTTCCTTTGTGATCGCTTAGAGCTTTTTGGTTTTTGGCTCGGTGGAGAGCGTAAGTTCTCAGAGCTTTTTGGTTCAGGTTTGGTCTTTGGCTTGGATTGGTTTGGTTGGGTTGGCAGCGTGGCCATCAGTGGAGAGTGTAAATTCTCCCTGGCAGTGGTGACAAATGTGTCCTAATCCACAGGCCACTCCTCTTAAGGGACGCCTTAGAGGATTGGGGGGGGGGGGCGAAAGTGCCCCCAGTTGGTAGAGGGACAAGAGTGCCCTCGTTTGTACTCTGCTGCCAACCCGTTTGGTTTCGCCAGCAATTCTTTCTCTCAGATTGGATTCACAGTCTGTCTTTAATCTTTGCCTCTAAACTTGTGTTAACCGTTTACTGTTTGTCCTTGTCTCTGTGTCACGTTTGTATTGTCCCTGTCTCTGCCTGAGTAACTCCCAGTATGGGACAAAGCCATTCCACGCCTCTGTCCCTGAAGCCTTTCTTGGTCCCTGCCTCCACTCCAACCCCTTCCCCCAAGATCCTATCACTCAATCCTTCTGCTCCTCCCCCTTTTCCCTCCATTCTCCTTGAGTCACAGGATTGTAGATCTTGGGGTTGTGAACGAACGAACGGGAGCTGCATGATGATCTTTGTGTGTCATTTTGTCTGTGTCTCTGTTAAGTGTGATGGCATTGTTTTACTTTGGACCGATGCAGAGTCCCAAATTCCAAACGGCCTTAGATGTGTGGAAGTAACTTTAGCTAAATTTTAACCTAATGCTTCTCCTGTGAGGGACCAAAAGTCAATAGAACCGCCAGCTTTTCTGTTCTCACCTTTTACACCTCTCTTAGCTGTGTTTTAAAGAACTTTGATAAACTTTACCCCCCTTTGTTGAGCGAGATTAGGGAAGCAGTGTTTTCTTTTCTTCCCGCAGTTGGCTTGAGCACGCCCACTGCAGAGGGAAATGCCTGGGGTCTAAAAACTTTGATATCTCACTTAAACTTTTCTCAAACTCGAAACAACTGCAAGCAGAAGATGAACTTTTTGGGAAGCTGACTACTGAAAAGTTAGGAGATGTGAGAAATGCCTAGTGCCTGGGGTCAGACCAAGCCAGAGGAACTAATCCTATAAGTAAAAGGTGGAACTAAGGGGCTCCCAGCAGCTGCCAAAGCCATTTTGCTTTGGGGAGTCTCCTCCTTCCTTACCTGCACTTTAGGGATTACCCCACCTCTGTTTGCTTAACTAATGAGACAATAAATGCAGTAATGTGTTGATGTTATAGATTGTTTCTTGGGGATGATCTTGGCTAAATGTGTATCTAAAAGATAAATTTTTTTATTGTAACAATCTGGTATCTGAATGGGTTTCTAAAGCATTGCACTATCTTGCAGTTAAAAGTTGGGTTTAAGCAATTGTTTAGTTTGATTTCAGATAGTTCATGCTAGAAAACTTAAATACTTAGGGTAAAAAAAAAATTAGAAAGTTTCAATTTTGAACTGGGTAGCCTGAGAAAATTTCACTACGTATTCCAGTGCATTAACTTGGGCAAAGATAATAAATTATGATATGATATCTGTTCCCCTCAGTGTGTAAGATTCAGAAAAAAAAAAAGGGGGGGGGTGCTAAATTAAAACGTTGGTCTGGCTTATTGAAATGACATTAATTAGCAACAGTCTTGGAAATTTTTAAGGCTTAATTTTGGATATACATGATAAAACTTAATACTACTTTAGGAACTTCAGAACAAAGGAAGCAGCTTAATGATCCTGAGGAAATTTCCTCTGATGGTGGCCTTTATATTATCAGAAAAAGATCCTATTTTCAGTTTTGTGTGGGCAAGTGTTTCTAATGTAAAGAGATATAAAGATATAAAATTTTGAGAATTACATCTTAAACCTGAAAATTATGACTTATAGCTAAAATGTCTTAGGCATGAGGTTTCTGCTCAGAATTCCAGTTTTCCCAGTTCCTTCCAGACCTCAGCCAGGACTTAAGCTGATATGCAAATAGAAGAAGCTTGGGGCACTCAGCAGGAGACAGATTTCAGGCCCAAGGAAAAAAAAAAGAGTTAAAGTGTCTTTTTACCTGAACTCAAACTAGACCCCAACCAAAAAGTAAATTATATGGTATTTATTAATTACTGGCCAGTCATCTTTTTTTAGGACTCTTGCTTTTTCTTAGATTCTGTATTTTTTTTTTTTTTTTTTTTTTTTGAGCTCATGATTTTGGTCCTACAGACCTAGGTTAATGTTTTTCTGATCAACTGTGGAGTTTTAAAATGTTGCAATGGAGATTTCACCTAAAAAAAGCTACAAGGGTGTTACACTTGTGTTATGTGTTGTATGTCGGTATGTCTATATGTGTGTATGTCCATATATCCTGCAGTGATATGACAATTAACAGATGAGGAGCGCTCATAAAAAAAATTTAAAAATGGATCCAAATATCTTTGATTCACGTGATTCAAATGGTTCAATTTAAATTAGATAAACAGATAAAAGTAAAGATGTCTTTAAAATTAAGCTTATAAGTTTTTCTAGGTGTTCAAAAAGACCCTAATAAAATGTTGATGTCTATAAAATAATCTGCTTAAATTCAGAAATTTACAGATATTGTTTTAAAGTGTGAACAGAAGGAGGTTAACAGATGGAAAAGAAAAACTAGAAAGTTTTAGATATGGATTTAATGGAGGGAAAATGTGTTTCTGGATAAGAGAGTCTATGTGATTAAGTAATTAAGAGGGTTTAAGTAAGTGATAAAGAAGGTCTGTGTAAGTTGGTTATATGTGTAAGTTTGAGCAAGTAATCTTAAAGAAAATTAAAGATTATACAACTATGGTTAAACAACAGCTGTTATTTTTCAATATTGTAATGTTGTTACTTTAAAAGCTAACCTCAGTTAATATAAAAACATCAATGTAATTATGGTGCTATTAATGTGTTCATATCTTCCAGGTATACAAGTCTGTAAGGTAGAAGCTTCAAGAGAACATTGTATCAAGCTGGTGTTCTAAAGTTGTATGGTAATTTTAGGCTTAAAAGAAAAAAACATGTTGGAGATTTGTTTATATCATTTGTGTTCTACGATTGGACTTGTTATCAATAAGATATGTACGGTTCCATGTTACTTTTTACACTGAGATACAATTTAAGTGTATTTTTAAGTTAATGAGAGCCTAATCTGTGTAAAGGTTATATTGTAAAACACCAAAGTACTTTGCTACTTTTCTACAAAAGGTTAAAAGCTTTCAGCCTTTAATTCATGTTTTAGGTGTGATATTATGTTGTGTTAGCTAATGTTCATGTAAACTTGAACAACAATTTATGTAAACTTTGTAAAATGATCAGCTTCAGAACTATAGTACTTGAGATTTATAAAGAGCCCTGCCTTACTTGAGATAAGGCTCTGTCCCATCTCACTACATGTGAAAGTGGCTATGAAAGAAGTAAGCCAGATTTCAGTACAGTTAAAGTTGCGTCCAAAAGTAGGTTTTTGCCAAGATTACTAGGATCTTAAATAGGGAATTATGATGTATAACCCTGCCAGAATTCAAGGTAGCCATTATGTAAGCTAAATATGTTTTTACCCTAGTTAGTTTTGTTTTGTAGTTTGCTTATAGATGGTTTAAGGATTGCCTGTTAATGTTTTAAAGAGGTATTGCTTTAAGAACACAACCTGGGTCAACATAAGATAAGGAGTTATCACCTACAGGATAGAGAGATAGACATTAAAGCCCAGTGCTCTTAATATAAGGCTGTTAACTTATTTGCTGGATGTTTAAGATCAAGTTTTTAAAATTAGTTAAATTAAAAGGGCCACGAAAACCAATATTTGGCTCTTGCCCTCTGAGTCAGTCTGAATCAGGGAATAGGGGACTTCTCCAAAGGGCTCTGCAACTCTAGGCCACATAACCTCCTGAGCAGGGAGATTAATGAGACCAGTGGAGGACAGAAAGCCAATCGGCGCATTTGCTGTAAAGAGGAGGGTCATTAAAAAGGGGAGACATCCCTGATGCTTCCGAGGGAAGCCACATGGTCAAGCAAGGCCTGGACCCATCCTAAGGTAAATGGCACTAGCAGAACTGAGAAGCTGCTATGAAGTTCCCCGAGGACTCCCAGGGAAACTCAGCTGACTGTTGACAATAGATAAGAACAAAAGTCAGTTTGACTTGCTTCATCTTAAACACTTAGCAAAGATAGTTAAAGCCAAAGCACAGCTGTTCCTGGACATTTTAAATGATAATAATAGTTAAATGTAACTTCCAAAAATAAGTAAACTAGAGGCTACAAAAGAGATTCTCAGACAGGAATGCCTTATAACTATTAAAAGGAACTGCCAGAGTAGTTTTTAGTTTAAGGCCCACAGATATTCCTAACCTACACAGGTAGGCTTGGTGTTTGCTAGTATGGTTATCCAGCCCTAAGTAGCAAAATTAAAGGTTTCTCTATTAGACATAGGTCATACTAGTAAAAAGGACATCTGTAAACCTAAATATTAGTTGTTGTGTTTACATCCCTGACATTTCTGGCAAGGTGACAAATATCCTTAAAGATTTACATGCTTAGATAGAAGCCATGTCCTCAGCAACTTTGTCGTGGAAACAATATCTTAGCTTCTGGTTCTTGGTACTTCCTGGTGGAAAACATTGTTAGTCTCTGTCTTGGCCATTATACTCATTGGCATATTCCTGTGCTGTGACATTTATTGCTGCATCAATATGGTTCCAGTAAATTAATGAATTCTTGTTTCTCTTATAGACCACCTATCACTCGAATGGCCCTCCAGCCTAATACTTCTCAATTGGACTTTTATCATGGACCACTCGATAGACCCGATATTTTTAAAGGGGGACTCCAAACTGTTTGCCCCACACCGTCCCTTTTCAGCCTGAAAAAGCCAGAAAGATTCTCTTCGCTCCCCCTTCCTTACAGCAGTAAGGAGTTCCCAAATTAGAGGGGGAAATGAAGCCAGATTTTAAGTTAGGTAGTCAGTGTAGTTAGATAAATCGGGGTCTAATACCGAGTGGAATCTAAAATGGAGGCCATGCTGAAAATGATTCCAGGGAACGCAAAACAACTCATGAAATGTGAAACCCTTCAATAATTGTGATGCATTACTTTTAAGATTAAAAGTAGTCAGAAAAAGGAGTGGGGAATGTAAGGGTAAAATAAATTGAAGTTAAAGCGTAAAAGTTAAAGGGTAAAAGACCGGGTGTTGTAAAGTTTCTAAGCTGCAAGGTCTGAGTTAAATGTAAAGGATTAGGTATTGTTAGGTTTCTATGCTACCTGCAAAACCTGAAATTTCTGTAGCTGTTAAGACAATGCTCGGAACTGCCCAGTAAATATTTCCCCTGACTATTTGGTTGTTTAATAAGGGCTCTGTGTGGTCGCACGTAGGCATTGCAGGGCCTGGACCAATCAGTTTAAATGTAACCCCCTCCTTAGGAATGACCTATCACTCCAGCCTGACCTGTTCCCGCCAATGAATGAACTAATCATGTTTAGGAGTTGTTGTTCAATTTTCCCGCGCCTAATGATGATTTGTTCTGATGTATACAAAGCCCTCCACCCTCCCCAAAAAGTGTACCTAAGCAGTGCTCAGCCCCTGCTTGGGGCTCTGGGCTGCTTTCCCTTCTTGAGTGGGCATAGAGCCCCAGCATGCTGGTTCAATAAATCCCCCTTCTGCCAATTGCATGAGTGGTCACTTGGTGGTCTCTTTCTCCAACGTTTCGCGGGACCCTTACAGGTTGGGCTCTGGGCCTTGGACTTTTTCTCGGACTTCATTAACATTCCATGAGTTGTCCTGCTTTTCCCGGAATTCATTCTCAACATGGCCTCCATTTTGGATCTTACTCGATATTAGACCCGATTTACCTAACTACCCTAACTACCTAACTTTAAATCTGGCTTCAGGAGGTTGAATAGTGTCTCCTCAAAATTCACACCCACCTAGAACCTTATTTAGAAAAAGGGTCTTTGTAGATATAATTAAGTTAAGAATTGAGATGAGTTCATACTGGGTTAGAGTGGACCCTAAATCCAATCATTGATGTCATTACAAGAAACAGAAAAGAACACACAGACACAGGGAAGGAGGCCACATGAGATGGAAGAAGGTCATGCCGCCACCAGCCCAGGAACAGCAGAGGTTACCAGCAGCTAGAAGAGACAAGGAAGGATTCTCCCCTATGAAAAACCAGCCTCTACCTCAGAGCAAAGCCTGTCCAAGGAAAGGACATGGCCTTTGTCCTTGGAAAGACCCACAGAGCACTCCTAGGCACATTCCCACCCTGCTGAGTTGTTTATCTACAAATAACAGGAGAGATCTGCTGTGCCAGGTGTCCCTGACTCAGTCAGGCTAGGTGGGATCCATAGCAACCCCCTAGTAGCCACCAATCAGCATGAGACAGGGAGATACCTGGGATGCCAGATGACCCTCCCAGTAGTTTATGGTGGTTGATAACGTGTTGGGAAACCATGTAGTTCAGCACGAACAATTGGCTTAAACCAATCAGTTCAAACGAATCCCCCTCTTGTAGTAACCAATCACCCCTACCCAACTTGTTCCCGCCAGTGAATATGCTAATCATGTTTTAGAGTTGTTATTTGATTTTCCCGCGGTGTGTGATGATTTGCTAAGAGATGCTATGATGTATGTGGGGTCCCTGCCTTCTCCAAAGAATGTATAAAACTGCTGCAAACCCTGGGCTCCGGGCCTCTCAGCATCACCAGTTGCTGTGTGTGCGCGCGGAGGACCGTGCTAGCTCGCAATAAACACCTCTTTGCTATTTACATCGATCTTGGGTCTCTGGTGGTCTTTAAGGGGTCCCGAATTCGAGCATAACACCTAGAGGCTGCAGGGGAGCATGACTCTGCCAACAGCATGATTCTGGACTGCTGGCCTCCACAACTGCAGGAGAATGCATGTCCCATTGTGTGGACCCTCCTGCTTTGCAACTTTGTTATGGCAACCCCTGGAAGCTGGGTCAGAACACAGGAGCCTGGTGAGGGGAGGTCAAAGGTCAACATAGACTAGAGCCCTAGGGAGAAAAGGGAGGGAGGGCCCTGAGGCTGATAGATTCCGAAGGGCTGGGGCTGGGGGTCTTGAGGAGGAATGGCAGACGGTTTTAGGGGAAAACTGCAGGAGCAGCAGGTTTACAGCCAGGGAACTGAATGCTTAAAGCTAAAATTTCAGAGATGGAAACTTTTCGAGGACTGCAGGTACAAACAGCTACCTGATGAACAAATTCACCCTAAATTGGCAAGACAAATGACCCTCCTTGGAATCTGCATTTTAAATCCAAGGAGTACAGAGGAGCTCATGATCTTCCCGGGAATTACTCTGAGCCCACTCCATCTTGTGGCATTTCTTACCCTGCCTGAGCTTGTGTTCTTCAGGAAGGGCGGGGGGAAGGGGGTGGTGGGGAGCAGTGGAGGACAAAGTGCTTGGTTCTCACCCCAGAATGGAGGCAAGTCCTTCCCAGGCCTTGCCCAGTCTTTCAGAGAGAGGCCTGCCTGCTCAGGAGCTTTCCAAAAGGCTCCTCTGGAGCCCCCTGGAATTAAGTGGCAGAGAAACCAAACACTAAAACTTCAGGGTAAAGCTGAGCCATTTGAGGAAACTCAGGAGGAAAACTCCCAAGTAGAATCTTAAGGCAGTTCAGTGACATTTCCAGAGCAAGCCAGAGAAACTCTTGAGTTGCCCTGGGGCCAGGAATTATGCAATTCAATAGCAAAAGCCCAAAGGGAAATGGGAATCCAGGGCCTCTTCCTCTTTGACCTGAGGCTCTGTTCCCCCTATTCATTCACCCCACTTGCCCTCTACCAGCAGTTTCTGCCCGTGTGCCCTTCCCTTAGCCCAGTCTGCGGGCATCCCAGCTGTCTGCAGCACCTTCCTTCTTTCCCCACAGGGTATGGACGCAGATTGATCTTTTCTCCTCCTGCTCCCCTATGGCCCTGGGCCAGGTTCTTTGCTATCCCACAGCATCTTAGCTAAGCTGCTGGGGAGTGGGGGGTGGGGGAGGAGTGGGGGGTGAGGGAGGACTGGGGGGGCTGGGGTTTTCTTCACTTTCTCAAGACAAGGTCTCCTAATATTTACAGAGGAGGGTGTGTGAGGTGTCGGGGGCTACATTTCCTCCTGCAAAGCCCCAAACCCTCTCTTCTCAGGCCCTTCCCCCACCCATGCTCCTCCCTCCTCTGCCTTTCGGGCTCCACTTCCTCCTCTCCTTTCTGGCCTTTTCTCCACATTCACCAAGTGGGAGAAACAGTTGAGAGCAGAAGGCAGTTTAACTTTGACAGCCCAATGAGAGAATCAGCTAAGAGCTATTCCAAGGACCATGTTTTCCAGAACGGATTATATATTGAATCAATGAAGGTGTTTCTCTCCGAGCAGACAGCTCATCTCCAAGAGCTTCACAGGAATCTTCTCCTGGTATTTACACAGATGGGAGAGGCGGCTCTTCTTGCCCTCCCTGCCTGATCATTCGTCTTCCTCTCCCCAGCCTCTCCTGGCGGTGCACAGCTGGGAATGAATGGGAGATTTCAGCCAGCTCTCCTGGGTGAGAAAAGCCAGAGGCAGGTGAAAAGATGGGGATCTGGGTAGGCAAAGTGGCAGACTGTGTCAAAGAGCAGTGACAGTTTCTAGGTTGCAAGCTGTCTGGGGTGGCGGGGGATGGGGTGGGGGTGCGATTGTATTGAGTCACCACTGATGAAATATTTATTGAACTGTGGAAGAAACACTCCAGAGCAAAGAAGCATTTGAGATTCAGGGTTCCGGTGCTCACATCATTGCCTTGCTGTGCAGGGGAAGTAGGTGTCTTGCCTTCTCTGTGTGTCAGCTCACAGGCCTGGGTGTCAGGGCTGGAAGGGAGCAAAGAAAACCTCTAGTGGAACCCCACAGATTGAAGGTGGGGCACTGCACCTGCAGAGGGTGAGCTGCACCAAATTGCAATTCCAGATGGACAGAGTCAGGGACAGCAGAATCAACAGCCAGCCTCCAGTCCCTGGCCACTGTCCCATCCATCCACTAATTAGTTAGGGAAAGACCTAGAGCTCTGTGACCAACAAAGAAATCATTGGCCCTCCTTCTAAGTAGCTGCAAGATGGCAACCTCCAAGAATGTTCAGAGGCCTGGGCAGGTCCCAGCACCACCAGGGCACTAACTGCAGTTATGTAGGCAAACGGAGGAAGGGACCATTTGCAAAGTGTGGCAAGCAATGGTGAGACAGATAGAGGGGCAGCAGGGAGCTATTTCCACCCCTAAGGCCTGAAGAGGCACATGGAAGAAGTGATGCTCTCAGGACCCTGTACAAATTGGAGCCTTGCAAAGTCACCACCCAATACAAGCTGCAGGCATAGAATCAAAGCAGGGCAGAGAAGGGTGCAGAATAAACACTTCCCTCTCATGGCCTCTGAATTGTGGAAGCTTCCTGTTAGTCCAATCCAAACGGGAAGCCAGAGGACTTGAGACCCCATCCACGGAGATCAGTCTCCAGGAGCATGAAGCAGGCAGAAAATAGATTTTGATCTAAGAGCTAAGCAAAATTGCAAAGCCAGCAGATGTGGTAGATGGGACACCCCAAAAGAAAGAGCAAGACTTCGGGAGCCAGTACTTAATATGAATCCCAAGTTTACAGCTTACTAGTTATGTGATCTTGGCCAACTCTATCTCTCTGAGCCTGGTTTTCTTTTGGGGACTAATTATCCCCTCTTGATGAAGTGGTTATGAAGATTAAATAAGATGCCTTATGGGAAAGTGCCAGCCACATTCTAGGTGCTTCTGAAGGTTGGTTTCCCTTCTCTTTAGAGTCCCCCTTCCAAGCTCTGCTGGATTGGAGGCCTTGGCATAGGCCTCCTATCCAGGCTTCCTATCCAGACCCTGGCTCCACACCTACCAGCTGCTTGTCATTGGCCTGTCACTCATCCTTACTAAATGTGTTTCCTTAATGGTAAAAAGAGGATGGATCCCCAGCTCATAAGGTTGGTGTGAGTATTAGAAATGGCTTAAGTAAAGGCGCCCAGTAAAATCCTGGCCTCATGGTTGGTAGGCCCCAGAGGTAGACTAATTTCAAGTCCCACCTCCCTACTTGTTAACTTGTGATCTTGGACATATTTTAAATTTCTCGGAGGCTCAGTTTCTTCATCTATAAAGTGGGGATAACAAAAGCACTTCTCCTGTAGGGCCATGATAATGAAGTGAAGTAATAGGCACACAATGTTCTAGGCCTAGAGTTGGTCCTCAAAAGTTGGCTATTGTGGACTATCAGCAGTTATCAGTCCTGTAATGTTTCTTGTGTTTCTTTCCCCAGTCAAGCATCCAACCCTTCCACTCAGAGCCTGGAGTCTTTACTGGAGAAAGGTAAGTAGGGAATGGGGGAGAAGAGAGAAAGCTCATCCAGAGGGGACAGGTCAGGGCACCAGGATGGCTCAGCCTACTTGGCAAATGCCTTGCCCAGCACAAGCATGCAGACATGCAGTGCAGTTAAACACTCAGCCTGCAACTCCCCCTCTACCATGCCACCCAGGCATCTGGGAGGACTGTCCCCCCAGCTTTCCACTCTACCCTTGATGTGACTCTGGCTGGCTCTCAGCTGAATGACAACAGGGAAAGGGGAAACATACAATATGATTAGACCTGATACTGTATCCCCTAATAGTAATTTGCTGGACACTTAACTGTGTGCTAGGCATCACCAGAGACAAAATAACGAGCTTGTATCCATTTCAACAATGTAGTGAAATTAGTCAAATTGGAGTAGTGACATTAGTAATATCGGAAGCTGAAGTCCAGACAGGTTAGGGAACTTGGCCATCACATAGATCATAATTGGCAGAGCCTGCATTTGAAATCAGGTCTGGTTGTTCCCAGAGCCCAAGCTTGGGAGTCCATGCCAGGTTGGCATCCCATAAGGGTGGCTCACATGTTGAATGTCAGTGGAGGAGGACTAGGGACAAAACAAGAGACACAGTGATGACTGAGCCCAGAACAAGTTTGCTACTTCTGGCCATTTTACTGGGAGGGTTGGATACTGAGGATCTCTGGTACTTTTGTGAACTGGACCCCAATCACCAGGGACGTGGGGAGGAAAGAGATCAATTTCAGTTCCCAGGCTCTGGAATTTGCCTCCTTCTCTTTTCCCCAGCCTAGTGCCCTGGGACCTGGACAAGTCCTTCCCAAGCTGCAAAAAGCCTTGTAGCTAATGGCTAGTGGGCTCCCTTCCTAAAGTGTGTCCCAGTGGGTGCCAGGAGAGCAATGATGGACGTTTCGAACAGTGGCAGAGGGCTTTTCCCCATGTTGCAATGCCAGGTGCTTTTGAGCTTCTCACCTGCAAGTGTCTCAGCTCAGGTGTGAAGTCTCTAGTGTAAGTGAGCTGGTCAAAGTGTGGTGGGAGCGAGTTGAACTCCTGTGGCCTCAGCCAGCTTCTTCAGAGAACAGTACTATTCTTAGGACCTCTGCAGCCAGGCAGGAGCACCCAGGGCAGTGAAGGACCCCAGTCATGGGGTTGCATGATGGGGGAGCACACAGCCCTGGGAGTCCCTTGGAACTGGATTCCAATATCAAGTTCTAGTTCATTGTTTTTTTTTTTTTTTTTTTTTTTTTGCAAATTCCACACACAGGTATGGAGAGCTTACTTCAGTGTGAGTCCCATGCAGGATAAATCAGAGCATGATGGCTTCAAATTGCATATCTAGCAGGTGAGGAAAATCCTGCACACAAAAACACCAAAATGTGGAAAGTTATCTGCACGTCTCTTTGGGACTCAAGAGTGCTCCAGGGGTTCAGGGGAGGGAAACACAGCTGATGGGGCAGGTGCTCATATAGCATTTACTGTATGCCTGTCACTCCACCAAGAGCTTTGCACGCATGTATTCTTGTAATCCCTGCAACCACCCCTCACATTACATACCAGGAGATAGGCACAGAGAGGTTAAGCTGCTTTCCCAAGGACCCCCAGCTGAGGATTTCTGGTGGGTGGAAGTGACCCAGGCTGTGTGGCTTGAAGTCTGTGCTCCTAACCCCCCCTTGAAGTCTGTTCCTGCCCTAACCGCATATATTAACCTCCTGCTTGTTAAAATGCAATTATGAAAAACAAGTGCTTTCTCTACTGGTATTGTTCAATTGTTAAAAATCAGTCTATCTGCAGCATGTTCATGTGTGTCATTGTTAGATTATAAGTTACAAAGAATCTCATTCAGCTATACTTATTGAGTGTCTGCCAAGAGCCAGACACTGTTGGAGCTGCTTTCGCATATTCTAGGTCAATTTACTTCTTGCAACAGCCTTGGGAAATAGGTGGCAATTTCCCCTGTGTTCTGCAGGAAGAAAATAGGAGGAAAGAGGCTTGATCCACCAGTAACTTGTGGAATTAATCTTTGGACATAGTTCTTGCAACATCAAGTCACTGACTTTAATTTCAAAGATTAGCATTAATTTTGTTAATCCTTAGTATATAGAACCACATGCAATACAGCCTTGAAGTGATGTCATTTTCAGCCATTTGTTTTTGCGTGTGAGGTGGGCTTTAATTTTATTTTTTTCAAGGGTATTTCACACTTGTAAGAATAAAGAGCATGGAATGAGGGCTTTGGATTTGACTCTGAGTTTTCCATCATTGTAGGTGTGTAAACTTGGGCAAACTTCCCAAATCTCTGAAATTCAGTTTCCTCATCTATAAAATGGAAATTAGACTAGCCAATCCCACCAGGTTTTTGTGAGGATTACATTCAATAATAAAGAGAAAGTGCCAAGCATTAAATACGATACCCAACTGGCTCCCTGAAAATGGTGGCTTTTCTTTATGGCGAGCCACAAAACAGTGTCCAGTAAATATCGGAGCAGTTGAGTATGAGAGTCCCCAACACACATTTTCATTTTATCCGGTCAGTATCCTTGTGAGATAGATATGTCCATTTCAGAGATGGCTACCCAACACTGGCAAAGCAGGATCCCAGTGCCTGTCACATGATTCTCCACTTTAGGAACTTCTCCACCTTCCCTTATCTGTACAGTAGGGACAATCCATGGGAAGGTTGGAAATTCACAGCACAGGACAGATGTCCGGAGATGATTTTCAGCTTACAAAACACTAGTGGTGGCCACATGATGCTGCTTCCCTCAAGGTGAAGATAGGTTAATTAGTGCCTTTGGCATACATTTACCAAGGTGTATTCCTAGACCCATCAAATCCTTGAGGCATTAGAGAAGAGAGAGAGAGAGAGAGAGAGAGAAAGCATGCCCACGCGCATGCCTTGACCAAACTTGTTGGACTGTGGCCAGTCCTGTGTCAGAAAGCCCCCTAGTTGGCTTATAAGTCCTGGCTTAGAACATTAGCAGGACGGCAGCTCACTTAGACATTCCACATCTGAAATCCAGTGGTCAGTCCAGGTGTGTGATAATTTGAATGAACACTCATGGGTTAGGATATGAATGTGGGTGCCGTGGTACATGCCTATTATCCCAGCGGCTCAGAAGACTGAGGCAGGAGAATTGCAAGTTCAAAGCTAGCCTCAGCAACTTAGGGAGGCCCTGCCTCTAAATAAAATATATAAAAAAGGACTGGGGATGTGGCTCGTTGGTCCAGTGCCCCTGAGTTCATCCCTGGTACCAAAACATTTTTAAAAAGGATATGGATGACAGTTCACAATCCCCAATTTAGGAGGCGGGATAAAGCCCTGAAAACCAGGAGAATCATGAGAATGACTAACTCCCTTGGCCAAATGAGACTCCCACTTAGTGTCAGCAGGGTTATCTCTGTGAGGTCAACTTTAAGTGTTCATCTTAATCTAGACTTTAATCTGCTGCCTCTATCTTTTACCTGAGCTAAGGATCTGCGTCTCTACCCTCTTGAGTACGTGTCTTAGGGCCTGTGTCTGTTGCCTAACCCATGGGGTCTTGGGGTCCCACATATTTCTTCTTGGGGAAAATAATCACAACATTCATGAATATGTTAGGGCTGTAAGAGATGTGTTTTAGTCGATCAGGGGTCTCTTTATCCTACAACACCTAGGAATATCCCATAATCCACAGAACATACTTTGGCAAACATTGTCCTGATGGAAGGGAGCCCAAGTTTCACAAACCCCTTAATGAGCTTCCACTTCTGAGTGATCAATAAGAAGCATTAAAGCTTACCACGTGCAAGAGCCTGTGGGAGAATGCGGACAGTGTGGGAGGCTGCAGAGCTGTACTAAGCCCCAGCCTGCTCTTAAGGAATTTACCGCACAATTGAGGGAGGTAAAGACATTCACGCAATTGAGGTTCAAGGAGCGCAAATATGGTTCAGTGCCAGAGGACGGTGTAAGGAGGGCACCAATGAGGGCCCTACGGGGTGCACCCAAGGAGGTGGGAAGAAAGAAAGAGAGTTGGGTGTCAATTTGGTGATGGTCCAGGCGCCATAGGTGTTCCTTCAAAGTAGAGGGGGAAAGACAGCCCAACTTGTAACCACAGAAAGTAATCCCAAGAGAGGCTGAGAACCCAGCCAGGTACACCATCAGGTGTGGAGGAGGAGGCTTGGCAGGGCCCTGGCTGAGCGAGCGGCAGAGTGGTGAAGGAGCAGCCACCGCCAAAGCCCTGCACAGAAGGAGCATCCATGAATAAGATGTCTCGCCTGCTTGTGGGGACGGGGGAGGCCGTGAAAAGCGGGTCCCAAGAGAGCAGTCCAGAAATGGGAGAGCATGTTGGCCTGAGTTTCAGAGTCTCTGACTCCAATTTCAGAAAGGGTGTGGTGGTGGGGGGGATGAGCCGCTTACACCAGTCATCCCTCAGACCGTCCTCAGCATTGCTCGGTAAACCAGCAGACAACAGAACAGAACAACAAGGCCGAAACTCGTGACTGAGCTCGGCTTCATCCTGAGTGGAGCGCTGAGTTTGTTATTCAAAAGCTAGGAATGGAGCACCTGCTCTGTGAGAGAGAGAGAGAGAGAGAGAGAGAGAGAGAGAGCGCCAGCAGTTCCTGGGGCTCTGCTTTTCCCGGCCCGGAGAGGGCTGGGGTACAGGACGCATGGGAAACAACAGTTTTTAATAGTATATAATTTGTGAAGAGCACTTGATAGACTCTGCTGTAGATCCTGCATTCATTCCCTCATCTTTCTTCAACTGGGAGAAAGCCTCCCAGGCTGGAGGTCAGAGCGGACTTAGTTCCACTTAACTGTTTGGCCGGAATGAGTCCAATGGGGTACTGTGTGCCTGAGGGCAGGTGCAGGGAAAGATAAGGAAATTAAACTCACAAAACCCATGTAGGTGGTCGTACAGAATCTCAAGAGGCCTGTTGAAACACTTATGGGTGGCATTAGGGAGACAGGGGATGTTTTCCAGAGGTGGCATGTCTGAACAGATGGAAGCAGTGATACAGATAAGGGCACTTCTTGAGTAGAAGGGAATGGATGGACTTGGATCTGGCTCACAGGAACTGTGCATGACCTTGGCTATGCCCAGAGGACTGGACCTCCTCAGGACCATCACAACCTCATGTGAAGAAGGCTGGGGTTGGGACAGTCTTCTAAGTCATGCTAAGATGTCTGCCCTCTTCTAGGGAGCCACTAAAGACTCACTGAAGGATGTCACACAGGGCCGGATATCATTAGCTTTGCCCTTCAGAAAGAATTTTCTGGTGCCTGGGAGGCTTGATGAGACCAGAGAAAGGGACTTGAGTACAGCTTGAGCTGGAAGTTGAAGAAGATTTCAGTTCAGCACACAAGGAGAGTGTGTGGAGCAAAGGCTGGGCTTGAGGAAAGACTGACCCTGTGAAGCAGGGCAGGAAGCAGGTCAGACCCCACCTGGACTTGGGTCCACAGGCCCTGTGACCACGCTAAGCTCCATAATGCTCCTATAAACTCCCTTTAGTCACCTGCAAATACTACTTGGGGACCAGCCAACTCTGTCTCCTGTACAGAGGATGAAAGGGGAAGATAATAGAGAAGAACAGAGAGAGGAGGGGAAAAGACCACTGAGTCTAGAGAGGAGAGCAGGAACCAATGTGATCCTGTCCCTGTAGCTTGGTGCCCATGCTGAGAGGTGGGCAAGGGGAAGTCTTGAGCAAACTCAAGGGACTCAGGTGTTGGCTTGGAAGCAGGGGCAAGACAGTCCCAGGCCTGGGGGCCCTCAGGCACACAGAAACAGAGATTCAGGTCTATTGATAAAATTCTCCTTCAACAGGCTTCAAGGCAGAGTTGGTTCAGCTGATCTAACCAGATGAGAGGATGGTCTAGATTCACAATGAAGCCTGGGAATGGGGTGCAAAGAGAGCAGACATGAAATCATTTACCATTTAGACCTAGACCGTCTGGGCACAGAGCAGGTAAGTGGTAGATACAATTGGGCTTCCCATCTTTGAGCTGTGACACTTTCCCTGAGCATCTAGAAACCAAGGACAGAGAACACTGTGTCCAGTCACCATTTGGAGCTCTAGAACTAGGTCCATGAAGATTTGGTGGCACTTCTGGCTGTCCAGCACTCTGACCAATCTCTCTTCCCTACAAGGTAATGGTCAGCCGCAGAGATCCATGGGGACACATGAGAATGTCAAAGACCCAAACCTGGTGGTAGAATGAGATGCTGTCTACCAGGTCTCACCTACACGGCAAGGCTGGGATGGGGCCAAGGGGCAGGAGTAGAGAATGAGGCAGAAACTGAGCAGGGTCAGCTCAGCCCTCAGCCCACCACCCTACTTCTATTGCTCAGAAATTGTGCCTGTGCTGTTCAGTACCATAGCCACTAGCCACAGTAGCTAATTAAATCAACACTAACTAAAACTGACATTAATTAAAACAACTTAAATTTCAGTTCTTCAGTCACACTAGCCACACTTGAAGGGCTCAATAGCCACATGGGGCTGGTGGTTTTTCACAGTGGACACAGCAGATAAGAGATCATTTCTATCACTGTAGAAAGTTCTATAGGTAGGTCTGTGACACCCCAGAGGAACATCAGCACCAAAATCAACTCACATCTTTTATGCCATGTAGATTTTCTGGCTCCATTTCTTTTTCTTTTTTCTCCCTCTTCCATCTCAGGGCGCCTCCTCTGGAGATATGTGGGGCTCCTGGCTCTACCATTTGGTCACACCCATCCAGGCAGTGATGCTTCTCTTGCCTGCTGGACTCTCAGTTGCCTCCTTCTACTGCTCCCTAGCTCCATGGCCCTCTCCCACAAAGGGGCACAGAAGAATGGCTCAGGGGTATTGCAGTGTGTTCTGGGTCCCTGCCTTCTTTCCTACTCTGGTGACCTGGGCTGGACTTAAGGTTCCCTAGTCTGCCCCATCTGTAACCGGAGCCTTTCTAAGTGACCTGGTCCTTGCCTTCCTTTGGAATATCCTCTAGGCCTTCAGAGCTCCCTTCCGCTAGGCCAAGGTCTCGAGCTCCCCACATCCAATCCCACCTGCCTACTCCCACCACATGTGTTCCCCTCAGGACACCCTGGTCCTGAGGCAAGGAAGTGGGTGCTGCTAGGCTAACCCAGGGCAGGAGAGCTTTCCAAGCCCCCTCACCCTTCTTCTAATCTGTTTAGTTCTCCAGTGTCTCTTCTCAATCTTTCATCACCAAATGTCCCCTGGGTTTTTAGGCATGTGACAGAGATTCCTGACTAATCACCAAGTCTATTTCATCTTCTTCCCTGAGACCTGACTGGGGTTCATTTTCCAGCCTCCCTTGCAGTTCAGTTGTGTTCTTGGGAATGAGTTCTGGCCAATGGAATGTGAGATGATGTGCACCATTCCCAGACCTGACCATTAAAAACGTCATAGGTGTGGTCTGCATGTTCTTTCCCCACCAGCTAGATGTTGAAACCATGGCAGCCTTGGCTGGAGATAGTAAAACCTTGGCCACCTGGATCTCTGAATGACCGAGTAGAGCAGAACCCAACCCCACCCCACCAACCTGGACCTGCTGGAGGCTGTGTGCTCACACATGCACACATCTGTCTGGGCTCAACATCGCTTCTGGTTGGAGGTACACCTCAGAGCTCCTGGCTCCTGCTACTATTTCTAGTTAACAGGTAGGGCAAGTCTGCCTCAAGGCTCTGTGACAGATGGAACTTTCGCCTCCCTAGGTACTTCCTTGCCCTTCCTTGTTTCTCTATGTACTTCAAGTTAGTCTGCAAATTGCTCTGGACAATCTCACTCAGATCTCAAGGCCAGAAAGACCATTTCTGCTCCTGTGGGCTGATTAATGACTTGGCTCCTGCCACTTGGCAAGCCTCTTTCGCTCTTGCTGTGCAGAAGGGAGCCAGGACTCCAGATGAGATCAGCCCCTTATTCCTGAATTATCAGAAGAGGTCCCTAATGTTGGCCTCCATATACCTACCTCTTGCAGACAGAAATTCTTGTGTTAGCAAATTTTGGTTCACATTGCAAAGATTAGATTTGAAACTCAGAAATAATCCTTCTGGATTTGCCAAAGAGGCCCAGAGCACTACCAACAGAAGACCCTCTCTGTGCTCTGGCAACTTCCTGCCACCCATCCTGGGATGCAGGGCCTCCAATTGTTTCCGGAGGCCCCCTAGGGGCCTTCCACTTCCACTGCTCTCTGATTCTTCCCAGTGGGATCTTGGAGAGGCCCGTGCCCCTCTTTAAGACATGTCAGTCTAAACTGCATGAGAAGCGGTTTCTTAAACTAGCTAAAGAGGCTTAGTCAAGTGCTCATCAAGCCACAAATGAACATCTGCCTCCTGCCTTGAGCCCAGTGCCTGGATTATTCATCGTTTTTTGGCTTTCGGATCCTCTTTTTGGATGGAGACAGATACTGCTCCTTCCACAGCCACCTTGGATTGCAATGTCATCCTCCCCCCTCCCCATGTCCCGCCTTTTTCATTTTGGGTTGGCAGCCTCTTTCCCCAGGTTCCTTCTTTCATTCTGGACAGAGTCTCTGGGCTGCTGCTTCAGTCTTTTCTTGCTTCTATTCGGCCCCCTTCCCGTGGCCCAGCAGCCTTACATTCATTGCATTGGCTCCTTTCCATGTTACTGAACTTTCCTTAAAATATCTCCTTCCTTTTTATCTCTCTCTGTTTCACCATCCCCTAAGACGCAGGCAAGTTTGGTCTTCAGTAGTCTCCTTGTTTCTACAAGTCTCGTGGGGCTACCTCTTTCTTTCCTCGTCACAGTCATCTCCTGGTTCAGTCTCCACATGTTGGTGCTGAAACATACACCATTGGCTGGGCACTGTGCAATTGCTAGGCCCACATTTTTCCATTTCATTTCCCCACAATAATCCCACGATGGTCGATACCATCATCCCATTTTAGATTGAAGAGAGTGAAGGAGGACCAGAGAGATTGAGTGATTTTCTCAGAGCCACACAATCAATAGGAGCGGGGATTCCAATCTCTTCTCTCATGCTTTACTCACTCTCCCTAACACACACCTGTCAACAGGCATTTATGGAACACCTACTGTATGCAGAGCTCTGGGGTAATAGTTATACGGAGAGGAAACAAAGATAAATAGAATTAAGATTCTGTCCACGTCCTCAAGAGCATCTGCCTAGCGTAAGAGATAGATATACAGACAGGTATAATTCATGGAAAAACATAAGGGATAACAGTGTTCTGAGTTCTTAGGAAACCAGTGACTTTGCAGGAGGGACAGAAAGCTCCCTGCAGGAGGCTCTTGCTTGCTCTAAAATAAGATCTAAAGATGGTAGGCTGGGGTTGTGGCTCAGTGTTGTCTCAGTGGTAGAGCGCTCTCCTAGCATATGGGAGGCACTGGGTCCGATCCTCTGTACCACATCAAAATTAAGTGAAGGTATTGTGTTGTCCACCTACGATTTAAAAATATTTTTTAAAAATCTAAAGATGGTATGAGAGCTCATTTCAGGGAAGGCTTCAGGGGAGAAAAGCAGGAATTGTCACAGAGCACCTTAAGTGTGCAGTACTTGAGCTTGAATCACCTTGACCTTGGGCAGTAACCTTGGAGTCTCAGCTTTTTTATTGGCAAAATGTGGGGGATACATACTACCTGCCTTACAGGGATGTTAGGAGGATTAATTGAGATAATATAGTACAAGCAAAGGACAGAGGGCACTGGCATGTTTTCATTGCTGTCAGGGATTATCCTTCCCATAATTTTTTTTTCTAGTCGTGAAACCCCCCTTTTCTGTACCATAAAAAATAGCATTCATTGAATATCTTAGGTGCCTTCACAAGGGTTAACTCATTCAATTCTCAGAGGAAAGCTGAAAGTTTGTTTGATGTGGTTGATTGTCAATTTTTTAAAAAATGAGGAAGCCCAGGCCCAGAGGGTTCAAACATTTGCTCAAGGTCATTTGATTACTGAGAGGCCTTCACCAGGATTCCAGTGGCTCTGCCTCAGCTAGGCCAGGTTTTTGCCTCTGCATGAGTCACCAAGAAGTCCTGGAGTGGAGTCACCAAGTGGAAATGGAGGCATTAAGATTCAAGGGGACCTCAGAAAACACCAGGCCCCAGCCGAAACATTCTGTGAAGAGAGGGCCTGTGGCCTAGTCCAAGGGCCCCGGGGCATTCGCTGGATGACCCCGAGAATACTGATCTGTTTTCTTAGTTACAGTGGTGACAGACAACCAGAACATCTGGGTTTCCCTGAAAATGTCTTCATTTCTTCCAAAATCTACCCACTCTGAATAGAGCAGAGATGGTGGGGGAGGTGTCCATCCTAGTGATAAGGCAACAGGATGACACTGGGATTGGCATCCTGTTGGAATGGACACAGGGCTCAAAGATAAATGGACACAGATTCAAATTTCAGCACCAAGCCTCAGAAGCTAGGTGGCCCTGGGTGGGGCACTTCTGCCTGGCCCTTGGTTTTCTGTCTCCAGACAAGAATGATCATGATTGTACCAATCTCCCTGACTGCAGAGAGAGGTTGTTAGATTCAATGAGTCAATGCATGAGAGTCCGCTTTACCGAGTCAGAAATAACCGGCATTAGATAGTTGTTGAATGAATGTGTCTGAATTCTGAGAGAGTTCCCTGCCTGAGGGAGGCAATCCATCCTCTGCTGGCTGACAGGGAAGAGCAGCCAGCTCAAGAACATCTCCTGGGGGTCCTTGAAGACCTCGGGATTAAGTTCTTCCTTCTCAGACCTCTTACTCTCGTGTTTATGGTCTACACCACATACATTTTTTTCATGGAGCACCAAGTCCTCCAAGCCAGTTCTCCCTGAACCCCCTGATGTCACCCCCACAGCTGTTATGGAGTCACACATGGAGCACACGCTGAATCACTGCTTAGTGCCTGACTGAATCAGGGCTGGGCTACCTGCCCCAGTCCCTGCTCACTCTCCCTTGCACCAGCCTCCTCCTTTCAATACTTTCCTAGCACACGGAATCCACTCCTCACCCAGGTTTTTTCAAATGGAACCTTCACCCGGGCCCCTGAACATTGCCTCCTTTCAGATCATCTTCATTTCCTAGGCAACTGAGGGTGTGGATTTCAAAGCAAGACCACAGAATTTGAGCTCTGGGCTGTTTATCAATGCTTTGCCAGCCCTGCTGCTTGTCCTCATCCTTCCCTGAAAAGCCTTGGCTGGAACCAGATGCCAAAAGGCCAAAGTCCCTGTTGCCTGTCCCTTCGCATCATCCAAACCAGCAAACCAGGGGCTTCCCTGGGGCCGAGTGACCTCCTCTGGGAAGAGGGCCAGAGTCCATCAAAGTGCTGCCTGTCAGCCACTGTGGCTGTGTGAGGCCTGGGCTGCATCCCAAAGAACCAGGGCCCTCTCCAGGAGGACTGAGAGTCTCAGTAGGTGCAGGGCTGCAGGTACCTCGCACTGTCTGGAGGAGGACATTAAGGCCCAAGGAAGCTCAGCAACTAGAACAAGGTCACAGGGCAATCTGGGAACACAGACCCACTAAACCCTGGTCCCATTTCCCTACCCTGGGTTATTTTGACCACTCAAAATCTCCCAGGGCCTGGACTAGAAGATTCCAAAGACCAGCTTCCACCCTTTTCCTTCCTGGTCTGCTGTTTGGCTTTCCAAGGGAAAAGAAGGATGTTTGGTTTAAAGTTGCCTCCAATTTCAGGTTAAGAGCAATTGGAAAACATAGTACCTATTATTGTCCTCATTTTATAGATGAGGACACTGAGACTTGGAAGTATCTTGCCTTGGTCTAACAGCAAGTACATAGGGATCCCAGATCACGTGACTGCTTTATCACATTACGCTGCTGCTGCCACATACCTGATGCAATAACCCTCAACCTCAGAGCACCTGCCGTCCTTGGAGCCCTGGAGGTCAGTTGTCGGGAGAGCTCAGTCGGCCTCACTCCTGAGGTTGGGTAACATAAGCAATGACCAGAGTTCAATAAGAAGGATGTGGGCGAAGAGTGATCCCCAAAGCACCAGAGAGATTCCTAAGTTTGGGCAGCTCACTGTGAGGATCTACCCAGTTTCTCCAAATGGTCACAGGTGAGGACTCTAGCAATAACAAAAAAGGATGGGAATTTCCCTTTCCCTGGTCTCACGATTCTCTGAGCCTCAGTTTTATGTATTTTTTTTTTATCAATAAAACCAAGAACTGAAATTATTTCTCCACAATTCCTTCCTCATTAACAATCAAGGATTTCTGAGCACTGTTCTGAGACTTTATACATCAGCACATGCCATCTCTCTGTTGTCAAGGAAGGGGCAGTATAGCCCTTGCTTCAAGGTCTTAGTGGAGAAAACAAAATTTGAAGAGTGCATAAACTGTTCCATTTAAAAAAAAAAAAAAAACCTGTCAGTTTTAATTGACTCAGAATATTTATAAATATGTATGGGGTACAATGTGATATTTCAATACTTGTATACCACGTGTAATAATCAGTTCAGGGTAATCAGCATATCCATCATCTCAAACATTTATCATGTTTTTGTGTTGAGGACATTCAATATCCCTTCTAGCTATTTTGAAATATACAATAGATTATTATAACTTATAGTCACCCTACCGAGTTATAGAACATCAGAATTTATTCCTATGAACAGTATTTTTGACTATTAACCAACCAGTTTCTTCACTATCCTTTCCCCCCCACCCTTCCCAGCCTCTAGTAACTGCTATTCAACTCTCAACTTCTATGAGATCAACTTTTTTAGATTCCACACATAAGTGAGATCATGCAGTATTTGTCTTTCTGTGTCTGGCTTAGTTCACTTAACATTACGTTCTCCAGGTTCATCCACATAAACTGGTCCTTGACTATAACTTCAAGTGACCCTTCTAAACATCAGAATTCAAAAGGAGAATTGGAGTTTGAGGAATAGTCTGGTTCCCCCACCCCCACCCCCAGGACTGTCCTACTTCCCTGATTTCTCAACCATCGAAGACCTCAAGAAGCTACCACTAGAGGGAGACAGGGAAAGGCATCCCCAGACCCTCTCATCTCTTGGTAGCAGGGTGCTGAAGGGGAAGTTGGGGGAGGTGGGCCATGCTCTACCCAGAACCGCATTCCAGGCCCTGACTAGCAGCACAGTGGGCACGCCCTACTCAGCTGCCTCAGATGTTATCTAAGCATGTGCATCCCAACCCGGATGGGAGGTAGATAGGGAGAAGAAAGTACAACACTTTAACACACTTGATTATTCTTTCACTTTATCTTCATAGCAGCTCTATCAGTTTACAGAAAAGGAAAATGAGGTCTGAATATGACTGATCCAAGGTCTTATGACATGTAGGTGACAAAAAGCAAATCTGACTCCAGATCCACTTCCTATCCACTAAACTATCAGATTTGCAGCTGGCCACTTAACCAGTGGGCCTAACTCCAACTGGAGGTTTAAATTGAGGCCCAGGAGAACTCCTCTGGTGAGGTTACAGGCTCTCTGTCCAAAGCAAATCACCCACCCATCTCTGCGTTGGCAGGCCTGATGTCTCATCAATTCTAAAACAACCTTTGCTGGGAAGAGAGGTCCTTGCTTGGTCTTCTGCCCCCAGCCCAGAGCCATCCGATGTCATCAATCTCATCCTTTCTTCTGCAGCCAAGGTGACTTCTGCCAGCCCAGAGGCCTGAGGACTCCGACAGTGCTGCCAGGTGGCATGTGGGGCCTCACAGCCCTTGTTGGAGAGGCCCAGCGAGCCGACCCCCGACCCCCGCCGCGATGTTTACCGCAGCAGGACCGAATGACCCAGTTTCCCCAGCGGGACAGCACAGCGCGGCCCGCACGGGATCCGGCATCCGCGTGTCTCTTCTGCCCCCTGCCGGCCGCAGTCAGTAGGCTCACCAGTTCCCGCAATCCCAGGCGGGGTCCGCTGCGGGAATTGCCTCTCAGGCCTGTAAATGTTTGCAGATTGAACTGAATGAGTGAATGTGTACAGTTCTTGGCTCTGGGACCTACAGCAGCCAAAGAGACAGGAACTAAAAAATTTCGGAAAAATCATGAATTCAGCAGAACTGGGCCTGGGCTCGCAGCCCGCCTAGGCTTTGCAGCCCTCCAGGGCTTGCTGCATGCCCCTCCTGAGCCCTCCCTCACAGCCCGTTGCATTCCTAGGATGAACTAGACTTTTCCAGGCCCTGGTCAACTAGTTACACTTTCCTCCTTACACTTTCTGTGTTCCCACTGAGTGGCCCCAAGTCTCTGCTTGATTGCCTCCAGTGACAGGGCCCTCACTTTCTGTCAGAGTAGGTTCCACTTTCTGAGGGAAAAGAATAAGAACATTCATAAGAGTGCTCTTTTTCTTCTTGGAACCAAATATGTCACGTAACACTTCCACTCAGAAATCTGCTATGTTGACCCTGTGACAACCTTTCAGCTCCTTTAAGACAAGAGTCATTCTTGAGACTTCTGTACCTCCAAATAGATGAGATTTATCTCTATAGAGGGATCTGGAGAACCAAAGAGGTCTGGGAGAATCATATAATGATCCAGCAGTGGTGGAATTCTGAAAGGTGAAGTTCTCATTAGTGCAAAGAACTTCTGAAAAGCAGCCGTGTGCATACTCATGGGAAGAGCCCTAACTGCTAGGATGGGGGGATTCTTTAATTGCTATTTACAATGTTTTCAATTTAGAATTTACAAAGCTCTTTCATAGGTATTATCTCAGCAAGTCAAGCTATTTTCATACTAATCTTAGGGACGAGGAAATTGAAGCCTCAGAGAGGAAAATATATCACTTGTGATTTGACAGGAAGTAAAAGGTAGCTGGCACCAAAACCTGATCTTCTAATCCCAAGGCTGCCATTCTCACTACAAAAACATTGACGCTTCTGCGTCTTGAGAATGTAAAAACACAGAAAAAAATAAAACAAAACAAGGTAGAGAGAAAGTATTGAGCACTTACTATATGCCAGACACTGTTCTATGGGCTCACTATGTTTTAACTTAGAGTTCAAAACAACAACCCAAAGTATGTGCTATTATTATTCTTGCCATTTATTTTTCAGGGTTAGTAAATAAAGAGTCCATCCAGCACAGTAACCCATGTAGTCCAGTCCAGAGCCCACGGTTCCCAGTGCTTGTTTGAGTCTGTGCACACATCTTTGCTGGTCTCTCTCACTTACCTACCAATGACCCTGAGGAGGAAGTTAAAGGAGAGCTCTCCCAGGTGAGAGTAGGAGACTCTCCCTCAAAGACCTGCTGGTGCGATGGTCGAGGGCCTAGAGGCTGGCTCAAATCCTGGCTCTGCCACTATATGGTTGAGTGACCATGGACAAGATCTTCAACCTCTTTTTCCCCCTTGGAGAAACCTCATTGGGTTTCTATGGGTTATGAATTAATATTTTTGAAAAACTTAGAGAAGTGAATATTTACAATTAAATCTGGACTCCTGTCTGTTGCAGGTAACTGGGGGAAACACTGGAGTGTGGGTTAAAGCAAGGGCCATAACCAGTGGACACATAAAGAATGAATCTTGGAGCCTAGGAAGAGGAGGGCCAGGCAGGGGTGGAGGAGAAAGGAATGAAGAAAGGACTTGAATGACTTTTGGTGAGATCTGAATTATTTGTGGAGTCACAGTTTCTCTGAATTAGAAAGATCTTTCTGGAGAGTCTAATGTAACCAGGCAGGTGAGCAAGGAAGAACCTCTGCCAGAGGCCTCAGGAGACCAAGAATCCCCTGCTTTCCAAGACCTGGGGCACACTGTATTAAAATGAATAACACTTATAATGGGGTGTTGGGGAAGGTTCTCTGGCCTCTTGAGGAAATTCCACAGCAGGAGTATAGGGCCCAGAAGCCTCTACATCTGGCTTCCATTTGATTTTATGTTTTCTTCCCAGGGATAATACAAATTTGCAGCATAACTGAGTCCCAAACTAATAGTGCACTTGTTACCGCTGTTGTCCTTGCTTCCCCAATGTTGAAGAATAACACCAAAGAAGCACGCCGAGGCAAGGTCAGAGTAGAAATTAGAAGTTTATTAAAGGACAGCAGAAAAGACTTCTCGGGAGGAAGAAGGGGACCCAAGCGGTGGAATCCGTGGAAGTGCTGTTGTCTCCCCTTTTTATAGTTTTGGTGATGGAATGTAAGGGGGAAGGGTTGGGACACAGGTGGGCCAAAGAAGTAATCTGGGCAGGAAGGACTTCATTAACACTTCTTTGGGATGGGCTATCTCCAAATCTGTTGGGGGCTGTTTCCTGGGTTCCATTAACATTTCTTTGGGGTGGACTTTGGCCTAGGGCCTTTCCGGGACTTCATTAACATTCCATGAGTTGTCCTGCGTTTCTGGAATCATTATCAGCATGGCCTCCATTTTAGATTTCACTCGATATGATATTAGACCCGATTTACCTAACTACACTGACTACCTAACTTTAAATCTGGCTTCACACTGATAAGAATAACCCATATATATAAGGGATTCCCATGTGCTAGACGTGGTTCTGAACACTTGTGTTAACTTATTCAGTTTTTTTTTTTTTAATCATTGCTTTGTCATTTGTATTATCCCCTGTTGAGAGCCACAGTTTAGTCGGAATGACCCCTGGCATTTTGCTAGAGGGAATGGTTGAAAGGTGACCCTGCTCCAGGATTAGGGCGGCTCCGGGATTAGGGCGGATCCTGCTGCCTAGGGCGCCCGCCTGCCCGCTACTTTGGAGTTCCTGTTGAGTTCTCGCGGGGTTCCGGGAGAATTGGCACGCGGAGCCCGGTGGAGTGTGTGTGTTCCTGGGAAGTGTGTGTAGAGTGCCAGAGAGAGTTCAGGAGTAAAAAAAGAGTTGCTTTTTGCACCTACAAGGCTTTGTGGCGGCTCGGTTATTTGTGCCCAGCCAGACTGCGGCAATCCCCCTTTACCCAGAAAGAAATATATACACCAAGGTTCTAGCACTTAAAACTACCACCATGTGGTGAGTTATCCAAATCACTTGACGAGAATCAGTCCATCTGACTCCAGGACTGGTGTTCTTAACCACAGCAGAAATCCATTCATTGTCCTCATTTCAAAAATGATTGAAATCACCAACTGTGGTGGCTCATGTCTGTAAAATCCAGCAACTCAGGAGGCTGAGGCATTTCGAGGCCAGCCTCAGCAATTTAGTGAGACCCTGACTCAAAATAAAAAAGGCTGGGGATGTGGGGATGTTGCTCAATGGTAGCGTGCTCCTGGGTCCAATCTCCAATTAAAAACAAGAAGAACAAAAGAAATGGTATATTGAAAAATATTGTCTGAAGATTTAGCTGGATTTTTAAATGTTTCAGAAATGCATCTTTCTCTTATAGCTTGTGACAGCATTTTCTCTGGGGAAAAAAAAATGGCTCCATCCAGATCATCCTCTACTCTTCCACCAGGCTTGTTTGTTCCATGCTAGGCATTGTTGAGTGCCTGGCATTGTTGAGTGCCTGGCATGTTGCACAGAATCACAGAAACTCAAGTTGCTGTCCTGATGGAGTTTTACATTCTGGTAAAAGAGAGAGACATGGGGTGGGGTGTTATGGTTTAGATGTAGTGTCTCCCAAAAGCTCACATGTGAAACAATGCAAGAAGGTTCATAGAAATGACTGGGTTAGGAGAGCCTTAACGCAATCAGTGCATCAATCACCTGATGGGATTAATTTAGTGGTAACTGAAGGCAGGTGGGGTGTGGCTAGAGGAGGTGGGGCATTGGAGCGTGGCTTTGGAGTATATATATTTGTATCTGAAGAGTGGAGTCTCTCTCTGCTTTGTGGTCATCATGTGAGCTTCTTCCCTCTGCCACACTATCCTGCCCTGATGTTCAGCCTCACCTTGAGCCCCCAGGAATGGAGCAAGCCTTCTATGGACTAAGACCTCTGAAACCGTGAGCCCTTGAATAAACTTTTCCTCCTGTAAAATTGTTCTGGTCAGATCCTTTAGTCACAGCAGTTAAAAAGCTGACTAAAACACAGGGCAAACAGACACACTGATGTATAATCCCATACTGCGATGAGTGCTATGAAGAAAAAATCCGGACTGCTCTGACTGTGCATTAGGAACTTCCTTAGATTGGTGAAGGATAGGGCATGCATCAGCAAAAATTTTTCCTCTAGGTGTGTAAATGAAAGTGTTTCACATGAAATAACATCTTTTGCTAAGGTTATTTCTGAGTGAGTGTAAATAATGGACACGGACTCAGATTTCACTCTGGTTCGATACTTTCAATCTCTTGGAAGAGGCTCAGATGTTTAGATATAAGAAAGCTTCACTGAGAAGCTTCTGAAACTGCAAGGTCCCTGGATGAAAGGGGTGAAAAAATGGTCCTCCTGTGTCCAGAGTGAGCTGGCATGAGGATATCCTCATTGATCCCAGGACCTTTCAGTACCTGGCTCTACTTTATAGAAATGGTAATTCCTACACAATGTGGCATGCCCCAGCCTTTGGCAGAGAGATGTTAGGAGACCTGGCTCTGGAGTCACACTGACACTTGTAAGTAACTTAATTCTCTGAGGCCTCAATTTCTACTCCATAAAATGTATTGATAATAGTATCTACTTCCAGGGTTAAAGTAAGACATAAAGAAGATAACATTGGAAGTACCTTAGAATCACACTGGACATACAGCAATTTAACTAGCATAGCCTACAAATTTTACTATGAGAGGTAAGGATATTGAGATGACTCTGATGTATTTCAAGATATGACATGGAGGGCTAAGGGTAGGTAGCTCAGTGGAAGAGCACTTTCCCCTGTACTGCCCCCCCCCAAGATATATAGAATTTTGCCATTTTCAATAAACCCTTGCTTGTATTATCTCTACACTTTTGTTTCCTTCTTCCTTTCCTATATACCTGTCTGTTTACATTATCTAATTCTATAAACCTTCAGGGAGAAAGGTCACAAGATATAAAATTCCTTGGTGTTTCTTACATGAAAAGAGAAACAGAATCAATATGGAAATTGAATTCTGTTCAGCATTCCCAATGGTTATTTATAAAGTTTGCCCAGAGGGAGAAACAGATCTCTAAATATAAAAACCACATAAAATTTTCCATTTAGGGAGCCTCAAAATGCTTTATTTCTAATGCATTATTTTGATTGCACAGGCTATTGTCAAATTTCAGACAATGTAGAATACCCCCAAGTGATTTTGCCCACAACCCCTCTGGGTCCCAGGGGAGGAGAGGTCCTGACTTCAGAACCTAGCCACCCACTAAAGCTGCCTGGCAGTGCCCTCCAACATGCCTTTCCTTCTCTCCAGAGCAGGGAGGCATCCATAAAGATGAGCCCCTGGGGATTCTGCCTTCTGGTGTTGGAGAACTCTATCCAGGGTCCTGACCCTCTGAGGGTAGGAAAATAGCTCTTGCTCCAACAGGTTCAAGAGAACATGCTATCATTTATCATTCTCTCCCTCCACGAGGGCTGAAATACTGCCTTTCCAGGCAAAAATAATTGCTCACCATAATTATACTTGGCATTTGGGCGACACTTTATAACCACTAATTAGTTAAATACACACAGCGCCCTGTGAGACCAAGAAGGGTCCCAGCTGGGGAGGGAGGGGGAGCACCTCTGGCACAATTCAATAAGACAAGCACACTTCCAAGTGGGGCCCTGGCACAGCAAACTGTGAGCAGCCAGAGAGAGCTTTGACCCTCGTCTCCCTCAGAGAGACAACGAGGAGCGTCCCTAAACCATTCCTTCTGCATTGGTAATGGGAAACTAATTTTGAGGCCATCTGTATGTTAGTTGGAGGACCTGGTTAGCCGGTCACCAAGCATCTCCTGAGCTCTGACCTTAAAATCTGTATGTGCTTCTCTCTGTGCTGAACATCAGTGGGGAATAGGCTCTGTTTCTTTCCTTGGGGATGCATAACATGGCCGGGGCTGGAGATAGTGAGGCAAAATGATGTCCATGAAATAATCAGTGAGTAAAATGGAGAGAGTGACATGTTTACTGAAATTGGAATGAAGGCAGGGCTCCTGGGGATGCTGTGAGTGGACAGTACACCCTTGGCCATTCTTCAGGGATCTTCTCAACTGCAGAGCTGCGGTGCCACACTCATGCTCTTCTCCACAGTGACCCCACTCATGACTGAACAACACAGAAACAAAGGTTCAACAGTCTCAGCCTGTCCTGGGCCAACTCTGAAAGGAGAGTCTAACTCCAGAACTCCATGGGGTCAGCTGAGGCTGTTGTGGGGTCTGTATTGCTACTCCACTTTGTCTTCTTCCCAATTATTTTTTTTGGGGGGAGTACCAGGGATTGAACTCAGGAGCACTCAATCACTAAACCACATCCCCAACCCTATTTTGCATTTTATTTAAAGACAGGGTCTCACTGAATTGTTTAGTGCCTTACTTTTGCTGAGTCTGGCTTTGAACTTGCGATCCTCCTGCCTCAGCCTCCCAAGCTGCTGGGATCACAGGCATGGATCACCGTGCCCAGCCTCTTCCCAATTCTTGTTCTTTCCTTCCCATAAGTGTCCATCTCCTTAAGAAACACCCTGCATGCTAACCTGTCTCAGAGTTCACTTCCAACTAAACACAGGTAATCTGTTATATAGCAACAGTAATGGGAACGGGTTCATTAGCAGAGAGAGAAAAAAAAGACCTCATCTTTATGCCTTACATAACTTACCATTCCCCAATCTTGTTCTACCCCATCCTCTCCTGCCTCACCGTACCCCACCCTGTCACTGTCTACCTTCCACTTATCTGTCAGCAATCATTATTAAGCTGTTCTCAGCTAATGGGATCCAATTGCTCCCTTCTTGAAAACCTTCTATGATTCCAAGTAACCTGCAAAGTTCCTGAAATTTTTGTATACATTATTCTATGTGATGGTTAGTTTTATGTGTCAAATTACCTGGTTAAGTTGACACATAAAACTAACACAGGGTTCCCAGGAATTTGGTCAAACACTATTCTGGATATATCGAAAGTTTCTAGATGATGTTAATATTTGAATCTGTAGATTGAGTAAAGCAGATTGTCCTCCCCAAAGTGGGTGAGCCTTGCATAATTGATTAAAGGCTAAGAGGGGACTCCCATCTGACAACTTTAGTTGAACGTGGGTCTTTTCCTACCTTTAGACTCAAACTGAAAAAGTTGTTCTTACTGGGTCTCAAGCCTGCCAGCTTTCAGAGTAGAACTAACATCATTTCTCCTAGGTCTCAAGCTTTCTGACTATAGATCTTGGAACCTCTTCATCTCCATAATTGCATGAACTGATTCCTTACAGTTAGCAATATACACATATATGGTATAGTGTGCCATGAATATACCATATGTAATAGTATAATAACTTGTATATATGTATTCATATATGTATGTATATGTATATATGTGTGTGTATATATACATGTGTGTGTGTGTATATATATACATATAATAACAAATCCCACAGGATTCATTCCTTTACAACCCAAGAGTTCATGTCCCTTTTTGTTAAAGTCTCCCCACCTTCAATAGGACAATGGCTTTGCTATAGAACCTTTGTAGCTTCTATATTTATCCCACCAGCTCTTTAGTTTGAGTTTTAATTTCTGTAATTTGTATTATGAAAAAGTAATTTTATTCTCATTCTTGATACATAAATGTATAAAATTGAATCTTTAAAATGTTATGTAGCATGGCTTTAAATATGCATGTGCATACAATTTATAAGTTAAATAGTAATAATAGGAAAATATTCTTTTCAGATAAGCAACATTTCCATCACGGCCCCATTCCCTGCCCATAGAGACTCTAATGCTTTGCTCCACTGTGTTAAAACCCACTACTCTAGTCAGCAATATCTCCCCGAAGACCCCATTTGTGTTGTTTTCTCTTCCTGGAAGGCTTTTTGTTTCTTTGATAAATGTTTATTGAAGACTCAGCATGTGCCATGCACTGTTTTGCTGTGTATCCCTTCCCCTGTAGGGAAGTAATTGCTTCTTTCTCCAAGGGATGCAGACTCTGAGCTCCACTCTGTCATCACCTCCCTGCTCTGGGATGCAGCTACCAGTCTCCTCCACTATACCACCCTGCAATGTCCTCGGTCAAGAGACTACAAAGCTTATTCATGTTTGGTTTGCAGTCACTGGCACAGTGCCTGAAATCCAGTAGGAACTCAATTAATGTTGATGAATGAGTTAATAAACGAATGATGATAGCCCTGGGTCTGGCACATCACAGATGACCAATAAATATTGGCTGAAATGAAATTAAATTCAAAGTACAGGTCACAGAAACAAAGGCAGAGAGAATTTCAGGAAGGAGAAGTTGTTGAATACTGTCAAAAAGATAGCAAGGTACCAAAGAAGGTGAGCACTGGGTGGTGGAGTAAGGGAGAAAAACACTGGATTCAACAAACAGGACATTAATGTTAAATCCTAGAGTAAACAGCAAATGACAAATTGTTTATTGAAAAACCAACAAGTGAAGATTAGTATTTATTTATGCTCAGAGTTTATGATACCTCTTAAAATTTAGTTACTGGGTAAATGCCTTTGAGCCTATCACCATCTATCTAGTTAAAATGTCCACTCATTATCAAAGCTTAAAGATCTTCCATTAACACTTGAATTTTAGATTTAACCAGACATTTTCCTTTCTATGAAAAGATAGGACCACTGGCTAGGACCATATCAACCCAGCTACCTCTGCTTCCATTGATTTAGGAACAAGTACTCACCATGCTGAGTTCATGGTGCAGTCCTTATGAAGACTCAGGGGGAGATAGATATGAATCAAACATAATAAATAGATAATCACAACAAATGTAAAATTTAACTAACAGGCACAGTGAAGAAGCCCATCTTTCATTTCCTTACAAATAGTATTCTATAATAGGAGCCTCAGCTTGGCCAGGGGAGCTTGCCCTGAGGAGGTGACCTGGAGTTGGTATTTGAAGTATGAGTAGCAGTTCACATGGTGATGAGGGTGGAGATGCACACTTACCCTGAAAGTGTGCAGTGGATACATGGGACAGAGGGAGGATGGGGAGCCATGCGAGATCAGAATAGTTGGAGAGGCCCCACACACAAGTCCTTATAGGTCATGTAGGAATATTTTGTCTTTATCTGAGCAGCCATGGAAGACATCTAATTTGTGTTTGGGGAAGATCATTCAAATCACTAAGTAGAAAGATTTGAAAAACTTGGACTTGAAAGGTGGGAGTAAAACTGGGGCTAAGAAAATTGCAGTTGTTAAAGACATTACTGCCACTAAAGAAATGCTTCAGACTTTGCCCAGAGACAATAAGAAAGATGGCTTGAGGGCATCTCAGGAACTGGCAAGATCATATGCATCTAAGACTCAAGAAAGCAAAAGGAAAAATTCTCTGAGAAGGGACGAGTGGGGTACCCTTCTTGTACAAGGAGGCCTAGGAAGTTTTTTCAACATGTTCAACTACCCAGGCATTCAGAGGCTGCCGCAGCCACGGTCTCTGGGGGCTTGGCTACTGCTCAAGATGGTGGCAGACCTTGGCTTCAACCACATGATGCTGGTTCTGCAGAAATTCAGGATGCTGGAGGGGTCATGGAGGCTTCCCAAGATTTCAAAGGAATGCCTGGAAGGCCAGGTAAAGTGCAACAGGGTCAGAGTCTTTGCAGGCACCCCCTGAGAGGGTGATGCATGGAGAAGAAAGCCACAGCTGCAGTGGAGACTCCCAAGATTAAGAAACGCCAGTACCATGGAGCATCTGGTGAGGAGGTCTGCAGGAATTGAGCTGAGACAAGCCAACCAAAGGCTACTTGGGCTGCAACCAACAAGGCCACAGGGGCAGATCTACACAAGCCTTTGGAAAGAACCTCACGATGCCATGTGTTCCAGATGCAGGACACAGAACTTCAGGACTTGTTTGCCAGTTGGATTTCAGTCTTGCTTTGCTCCCACCCATTCCTTCTTTCTATGTCCCTATTTTTCTGATTGGAAATGTTTATTCTGCTCCTTTATATATTGGATATTTGTAAATTGCTTTCGATTTTTACAGGAGCTCATGAGAGCTTGCCCTGAATCTCAGAAGAGGAATTGGAAATGGACTTTTGGGCAATTTTAAATTATTCAGACTATGGGAACTCTGAAATGGACTATATGTATTTTTTTATCTGAAAGTCATTTTATTGATTCTTGAGCAAAGTTCACACAAATGTAGGTGAAAAAAGGGCAGAGGTCGTAGACAGCCACTGAGGACTATATGTATTTTGCATTGTGAGATGATCATGAGCTTTGGGGGGCTGGGGTGGAAAGTTATGATTTAGATGTTAAGTATCTGTCAAAATCTCATGTGTGAGACAATGCAAGACGGTTTAGAGGAGAAGGATTGGGTTATGAGAGACTTAATCCAACCAAGTAAATCCTGATGGGATTAACTGAGTGAAAACTGAAGGCAGGTAGAATGTAGCTGGAAGAAGTGTGTCATTGCGGGACATGCCTTTGGGGTATATATTTTGTATCTGGCAAGCGGAGTCTTTCTCCCTCTCTTTCTCTCTATCTCTCTCTGCTGTCTGATCATCATGTGAAAAGCTTCTCTCCACCACACTCTTCTGCCTTGATGTTCTGCCTCACCTTGAGACCCAAGGAATGGAGCAGGCTGTCAATGGTTTGAAACTTCTAAAACTTTTCATCCTCTACAATTTTTCTGATCAGGTCTTTTAGCCACAGCAGCAAAAAAGCTGACTAAACCAATCTCTAATTTATTTATTTTTTAAAATTTTAATCTTCACTCTGTTTTATCAATCTTGTGTATCCTTTCAAAAAACAAACTCTTTGTTTCATTGATCCTTTGTATTTTTTTAATTTCAATTTCATTGACTTTGGCTCTGATTTTAATTATTTCTTGTCTTCTATAGTTTTACTGTTGGTTTGTTCTTCTTTTTCTAGGGTCTTGTGGTGTAATGTTAGGTTATTTGTTTGGCATATTTCTATTATTTTAATGTATAAGCTCAATGCTGTGAATTTCCCACTTAGAACTGCCTTCAGACTCTCCCGGAGATTTTGATATGTTGTGTCATTTGGTGTAAAAATATTTTATTGCTATTGCTGATTTCTTCTGTTATCCATTTTTCATTCAAAAATGAATTAGTCTCCAGGTATTGGAAAGGTTTCTGTTTTCTATTTTTTCATTGATTTCTAATTTCACTGCATTATGATCTCATAGAATGCAAAAAAATTGTCTCTATTGTATTTGTTAAGATCTGCTTTGTGACATGAAATATGATCTAAATATTTCGTGCACTGCTGAGAAAGTGAATTCAGTCATTGATGAATTAAATGTTCTATAGATATCTGCTAGATCTATTTGATTAATGGTATTTTTTAGTTCTGAAAAATCTTTATTTTGTGTCTGGATGATATGTCTAGTGGTGAGAAAGGTGAGTTGAAGTCACCCAGTATTATTGTAGTCTATTTCATTCTTAATATCAAATAGAGTTTGTTTTATGTACATGGGTGCACCTTTGTTTGGGTCATAAATATTTGCAATTGTTATATCTTATTGTTGAATGATTCTCTTAACCAGTATGAAGTGACTTTCTTTGTCTCTTCTGAATAATTTTGGCTTGAATGCCACTTTGATTGATACTAGAATAATTACCCTGCTTTTTTATGGGTACCATTTGCATGGTATGTCTTTTCCCTTCCTTTCACCTTCAGTTTGTGGATATCTTTGTCAGTAAGGTGAGTATCTAGCAGATAACATATGTTCGGTATTATTTTTTTTTTTTTTTTACCCAATCTGCCAATCTATGTCTTTATTGAAAAGTTTGGGCTGTTTACATTCACTGTTAAAATAAGAAAAAAGAATTCATCCTTACACAGAGATGGTTCTACAATACCTCATTAATAACCAACCATTTCACTAGAAATCTGTCAGGGACTAGAAGGAAATTCTCCTTCAAAGATTAGCCTGACAGCCCCCTGGGAGACATCCTGCCTGGGAGGCATCCTGCAGCCACCTATCTCCCTGGAACATCCTGCGGTTATCAGGATCATCAGACATCTTGCACCTGGCAATTTTACCACCCACATCCAGCAATTGTTGATTAGAGAGCTTCCCCATCCCCAGCATATAAATACCCCTGTGTGAACAATAAAAGTTTGCAGCTTGATCAGAATTTTTGTCTTGCTGTCACCTTTCGTGTCTCTTGTCCCTTCATTCCTCCCCATCTAGGTTCGCTGCCCAAGTTGATGTGTCCTGCCGGACGGGACAGAAATCTCCCTCAGTACATGAAAGAGTGGAGATGGGGAAAGAGGTGGTCTACTCTCAGTTCATTGTAACAAAGCATCCTTTAGAAACATTTGTCCTACATGCTCCTCTCATTGGATTCAAAGAAAGCCACAGGACTTTCTCTCCAGCCTAACACCTACCTGTAACCAGGCTCTTTAGGGCTGTCCTTTACCCTGCCTGACTCCAAGTTTGTATTCTTTATCTGGAAATTTCAAAGCTGGGAGGGATCATAGAAGTTATCATCAACCTCAACTGGACACAAGAATCCCTTCTATATATCCAAAAACATCTCAAACGATAGTAACTCACTTTAGCCAGGCACAGAGACACCCACCTGTAATCTCAGCAATTTGGGAGGCTGAGGCAGGAGGATCACAAGTTCCAAGCCAGTCTCAGCAACTTAGCAAAACCCTGTCTCAAAATTAAAAAAAATAAAAAGAAGGGTTGGGGTTGTGGCTCAGCGGTAGAGCACTCACCTAGCTCAGGCAAGGCCCTGAGTTCGATCCTCAGTACCTCATAAAAACAAATAAATTAATTAAAGATATTGTATCCAACTACAACCAAAAAATAAATATTAAAAAATATTTTTTAAAAATAAAAAGAGCTAAGGAGATAGCTCAGTGGTAAAGCACTCCTGAGTTCAATCCCCAGTATCATGGAAGGAAAAAAAGAAAGAAAAACAGCAGCAAGTCATCAAATAGGAAAACGAGTGTATTCCTGGAAATGTTTGTGTTTACATAACATGACTATAAATAGTATTTCCACAACATTTTTCAAAATTGTGAGTGCCTTTAATCAATCAAGTAAATACTCTTTATTAGGCCCATTATAGTGAAAATACAGGAAGAAAATCACATGACATGATCCCTACTCAGCATTTGCTTGGATGGGAGAAGGAACAGGTATATTTAAAGTTAGTGAGTAGTTATAATACAAAACTGTAAACGTTAAGTCAAATGTAAATGTTTAGTTAGTTAGAGGAAAATTCAGCATAGATGAGGCATTTAAGGGAATTATGTGAGTTCCAGAACCCATAATGTAAAATTTCGATTAAGTTCCAAGCAATGTTTTGTAAAGGATGCTGGCCCTAAATTTATTATCGTGTATACATAGCCTGGCACTTAACCTCTTTGTAAATTGAAGCTTTTGTAAGAAAATAAGAGAGTATATAAATAATAAGAATGTGAGCAAGTGTTAGGAATGAGTTGTGAAATGTTTAAACTCTAAAGACTTCAATGGCTTGGAGGACAGGATGAAAGAATAATCCCTGAGATCCTAAAAATTAGTGTAATTGGGCCTTCACACATGCTAGTAAAGCCTCTACCGCTGAGCTATATCATCACCCCTTTTTATTTTTATTTTTGAGACAGGATCTTGTCAAGTCGCCAATACTTCCCTCAAAATTGTCCTGCCTTAGCACCCCCCTAGTCATTTGGGGTGTGTGCTTGATTTACAGCTGTTTTGAGAGGCTAGCTTTCCCCAAAGTGGTCTCTTTTGGCTAGTTGTGGGTTCACAGTTAGTTTGTGAAACCCTGGAAGGCAATTGCATTTGTGGGACAGAATTCATGTCAGGAGCTCTTTAAATTGAAATAGGAAAACGGCAAGAGAATTTTGCCTAATATGCAGGAAGGAGCAGCACAACAAGCTTTTATGCCTGTGACTTTAGAAATTTTGTCCAATAATTGAATATGCTTCCCAGCACAGCAGTGCACACCTATAATTCCAGCTATTCGGGAGGAGTTCAAGGGAGAGGCTGATGCCTCTCAAGTAGCTGGAATCTCAAGTTCAAGGCAAGCCTGGGGCATTTGGCAAGACCCTGTCTCAAAATAAAAAATAAAAAGGGGTGAGTTATAGATCAGCGGTAGAGCCCCTGTGGGGTTCAATCCCCAGTACTGAAAATAACCATAATTGTGAGTGTCCCTGAATCCCTCTCATTTTCAAGATACCTTATTTTGACCTCTAAACTGCCTATAATCCATGAGATACTTTCTTGTGTTTGTCATAAGCTACCAAGGCTAATGCACCATTCTTAAAACAGGCAAATACTAATAGTTGCTACATATTTCCCCATTATTTCAGTGACTTATGGAGTTGTCTATACCACTTGTTATCAAATTTTCCATTACAATAATATCGCTCTTCACAACAGAGAAGGGGAGGATGGGTATCGGTTAGCAACCAGCAGTGTCACCCATAATACGTAAGGACAACTTAAATGCTTTGTACAAAAAGGGGGGGGGGCCTCTAGGGTATACATATTCTTCTTTTTAAATATTTGTAAAATATATTGGATCTCTAAGTCACAGCTTCTTTATCGAAAAAAAGGGGACTATCGAAAGTCTACCTGTCTCCTGAGGTGGTTGTGAGGGTGAAGTAAGCTAACATTTTAACAGAATGCCTGGCTTATAGTATGTGTTCAGTAATGGCTGGCTTTGTTTTATTATCTATTGGTAAGTGGATCATGTTATAAGATTTATTTGTTTACATTTCTACTTGCGGGAAGGAGAAGTTGCTGCGAAGAGCCATGTCATTTCCAACAAATTGGTTCATATAGGATACAGTGGCAAGTGTCCTGTGGTGACCATCAGTGGACCCAAGTAGAGTCCCATGCCTTACAGATTTACATACCCAACTAGAAAAGTTATAGAACACAGAATTACTGGGCTTCATAAGGGTAGATTCTGTCTAGAGAATCTAGGACTCCAAATGATGCTTCTGCTCCTTTCCCTTGGACTCTACTGTCTCCCTCTTTAAAAACAAAACAAACAAATGCCACCAACAAACAAAACTATTCTTAGCCACTCTGAGTCTTAGTTTCCTAATCTGCACTTAAGATAATACTATTTGAACTGGGCGTGATGGCACATGCCTATAATCATAACACTCAGGAGGCTGAGGCATGATTTCTAGAGCCCAGGACTCAAGACCAGCCTAGGTAACATAAGAAGACTGAATCTCAAAACAAAACAAATAATCACACTTGCCCTAATTCACATATCACATATTTATATGGGGATCAAATTAAATAACGTAAACAGAGTCCTATTACATACCATGACCTTTACATGCTGTTGGCAGCAGGTCCACCCTGGCCCCTGGAGCCCTACCTCCACTAGTTTGTTCTGCATGCCAGTGTGGCCAGCTCACAAGGCCATGGCGAACTTGCGGTTTTTCTGTTCCTGCTTGTCCGTCTGAGACATATGTATCCCACGGGAATGCCTTGACCTTTTCTGGTCTGATGGACTTATTGTTAAGGGAGATTTCGGTACCTGACAATAATAGATGTTGAAACTAAATTTCTCCCCCCTCCCTCCTGCTTTTGGGTAGTTTTCCACTTCTGCTGCTTGGGGTATAAAAAAAGGTGTGTTAGCAATAAAGGGTATTGACTCCTGGATGAAGAACCTTGGTGTCCTGTGTGTCTTTTAACCTCGCTGTCCCTCGCCGGACTCGGCTCCCTTGGCCGGACGCGACAACATGCTATTACATGGTGTAATTTTGCTCAGTAGGTAGATGTGGAAGAGACTGCTGGTTGGCCCAAAGTCTGCTTTCCCTCTTTTCCTTAGAAATGAGACTTATGATTTTCAACTGGGCTAAAATAAAGAATAAATTTCTTAGTTGGTCTTGCATCAAAGTGTGGCCAGACGTCCTTGTTTCAGATATAAATGAGTTTGTTACTTCCAGGTGGTGTCTTACAAGGAAGAGGGCATGCTGTTGCTCTTCTTCCCTTTTGGCTGACTGCAGTGCTTTCCAGGCTGGCACTTGAGAAGCCACAGTGGGTCACAAGCCAGCATAGGGATTGCAGAGCAACTAAATAGGAGATGATTTGTTCCCTGAAAATTTTCTGAGTAGAAAACTTACTGATTTAGAATATGATGAAGACATCGCTGCCTCCTTAAATATTCCAGCATGTGTTTCTGAGATCAAAGGCAATTCTCTTAATAACAAGAGCAGTAATCAGGAAGTATAATTGATATATTAATATTAACCAGTTCACAATATCTATTCCAATTTCATTCCTTGTCTTAGTATTGTCCTTTACATCTTCTTTCCTCTTCTAGGATATAATATAGCATAATGTATTTGTGTTATTGACATGTATCTTTGGTCTCCTTTACTTTGGAAGAAATTCAATTTCCATTTATGATTAAAAAGTTTCCAGTAAATCAGGAACAAATGGAATTTCCTTAAATGTAAGGTTAATTTTAAAAGTAGACAAAACATGTAATAGACATCAGCCTAAATGAAGAAACATTAAAATCATTCTGTTTAAAATCAGGATTTATATAGAAGTTCACTATCACTCTTTAATGCTGAGGCAATTGTCCTAGTTAGCATAATAAGACCAGAAAACTAATAATGATTAGAAAGGAAGAAATACTCTTAATGTATAGCCTACATTGTTGTCTACACAGAAAACTAGAAGGAATCTATTCATTAAATCAATCTAAATAATAGGAAAATTAAGCAAGAAGTTGAATTTCAAAACACTGACAATAGACAAATAACATAACTTTAAAAAAATGGCATTATAAATAATAGCAACAAGCCATAATGAAAGATGTGCAAAAGTACTCATAAATTTTAAAAAAGTATTGAAGTAAGTAGGACCTAGTTGAATGAAAGGAAATCTCTGTTCACTGAAAGGAAGACTTAATTTCATAAATATGTCATCATTTTCTAAATTAATTCATAGACTTAATGAAATCCCAAACACGGATAGCTGTTCATAGAACTTGATGAATTGATTATAATATTTATAATATAAGCAAATACTGGTAACAGGATTGGAAAAATGATGAGAATTTCTAAAACAAGATATAAAAGGTGCTAACTATTAAAGGTTAATAAATTCAATCATACTTAAAGCAAGAATTTCTGTTGATCGAATGTGAGTTTAAATTAAAAGTTAAGCCACAAACTAGAAAAAGATATTGACTCACATGTACCTTAGAAAGGATTAGAATCAGGAATATATGAAAACCCCTGTACATGTAAGAAAGAAAAATCAACAGATAAGCAAAAGACCTGAATAGATATTTTACAGAGTAAGAAACATACATGTCTACCCACTTAATGAAGAAATTCACTAGTAATCAGGGAAACAAAATATCAAAATCACAGAGAGATACTATTTTATACCCATTTGCTTGGTTAAAATAAGTTATAAAATTTCAGTTACACGGATCAATAAGTGTTGAGAGCCACAGTTTAGTCAGAATGATGCCTGGCATTTTTGCCAGAGGGAATGGTTGAAAGATGACCCTGCTCCCGGATTACGGCAGCTCCGGGATTAGGGTGGATCCTGCTGGGAATAGGGCGGCTCTAGGATTAGGGCGAATCCTGCTGCCTGGGGTGCCTGCTACTTTGGAGTTCCCGTTGAGTTCTGAGAGAACGGGGTGGAGGGAGTGTGTTCCCAGGAAGTGGGTGTAGAGTGCCGGTGAGACTTCAAGAATAAAGAGTTGCTGTTTGAACCTACAAGGCTTTGTGGCAGCTCCATTATTTTGTTCCCAGCCAGACTGCGGCAAATAAGATTTCCTTTTATTGCTAGTGAGACTGTAAATTGCAAAAGAAAACTTTTAGAAAACTGTGAAAAAAAAGAAAACAGTGTGACATTATTTGTGAAATTGAACATTAATATGCCCTTTAATCCAATAATTCCATTGGTAAGTATACCTTACCCTCCACCTCACCCTAGAGAAATTTTTGCATACAGGCCTCAGGAGAGAGAGTTAAGAATCTTCATAGTACCACTGATCATAAAAATATGAAAACTGGATATTATCCACATGCTCATCAAAAGAAGAATGGCATATTCAACATAGTAGAATATTTTACAGCAATAGAAATAAACTATGGCTATATGTAATAACATGAAAAAATCATACTGACACAATGAATGCGAGTCTCAGATTGTATGTAGTATAAGCAAATATGTTTGCTTAAATTCAAATATAAGCAAAACTAAAAGAATATATTTTAAGGAGCTTGTGTGTGCACGTGTGCAAGTATTTGCAAGTATTTGCACACGTGCACATGCGTGCACACACACATGTATATATTCTTTAAAATTCCTTAAAAACATATATTTTTTTGGTATTGCAGATTGAACCCAGGGTGCTTTTATCTCTGAGCAATGTCCTTAGTCCTTTTTGTTATTTTGAAACAGGGTCTTGCTAATAAGTTGATTAGATCCTCACTAAGTTGCTGAGGCTGGCTTTGAAACTGTGATCCTCTTGAGTTGCTGGGGTTATAGGTGTGTGCCACTGTGCCTGGCTAAATTCTTTTTTAAAAAAGCAAGGATTGCTAAATTGCTATAGAATATAGGAGAAACATATTGCTATAGGATATAGGAGGAACAAATTGCTATAGGATAGAGGAGGAACATATAAGTACATGTAAAATATTGCCAATTTTCTATTTCTTTGGTTGCCAGGTTTAGTGCTGGGTTCATGAGTATTCATTACATTATCAATAAATTATGAAAATTTAAAGGCCCATGATGGGCTATTTTTGATTATGTGTCATGAACTAAGGATTATGATTAATCCAATTCTAGGGACCTAGGTTCAGAAAGAAAACATATTAGCAATAGCCAAACTTATATAATGTTTACCATGTGCCAAGAAGTTTTTAAGCTCTTTATATGTTTTGACCCATTTAATCCTTCCAGTAAGGAGATTTTATAATTACTCCCATTTATAGATGAGAAAAACAAAGCCCAGAGAAATTATTAGTAACTCTTCTGAGGCCCATAGCAGACTGGGATTTAATCTAGGCTGGCTGGTTCTAGAGTCTATATTCTTCATCACTATCCTATAAGATGTTTAAAGAAATGAATGAGACAATTATATTAGGACTTAGTCATGAAAAAGTTATAGCACAGTGCTTTCTATTACAATTCTAAAGGAACACATGCACAGTCTGTAAGTGTATTAAAAATCACTGAATTGGGGCTGGGGATGTGGCTCAAGCGGTAGCGCTCTCGCCTGGCATGCGTGCGGCCCGGGTTCGATCCTCAGCACCACATACAAACAAAGATGTTGTGTCCACCAAAAACTAAAAAATAAACACTAAAATTCTCTCTCTCTCTCTCTTTAAAAAAATCACTGAATTGTATACTTTAAAGGGGTGAACTTTCTGATATATAAATTATATCTTAATAAAGATGCTTTTAAAAAACTGTATAAACCACAAGTAAGCAAGCCATTTTATCATGCAAACTGGGTCTCTAAATAATTGTTATTTTAGGAATCAAATAAATGCCAATAAGTAAAATATACACTTTCTCTTCAGGACAAACAAAACAAAACTCATTATCAAGAGAACATTCATTTTATGAAGAGAGAGGAAACAGAAAATTTTAATCTACTATCATGGGTGGAAAAAAATGTTCAGTTCCCAACTTGGCCATTTTTGCATCTGCCAGGAAATCAAACAGCTCTCAGCTCCAAAGATAAATTTCAAACTGCAATCGTAATTATCTGTATGTATATTGAGGCTATGCAAACAATAAAAACTAAGAAGAATAAGGGTGGAAAGAGAATATTTGATTGAAAACAAACTCATATTTTTAAATTGAGATGTTTCCTTTATGTGCACATTTACTTTTTTCTTTTAAATCTAAAATTGATTTTAAAGAAATGAAAAAAGTACTTCATAGAAAAAAGTCAGTTGTGACTATTGGGCTGCATCCTTAGGGCCTTTGAGTCATACAGATCCAAAGGGCCAACACTGGTATCAAAATGGGTTATGGCAGCTTTTCCTCAACACCATTTTTTTTTTCTTTTGGCGGTAGGGTCAGGGCAGTGAAAGGAATAGATAGATCAATATACTGCTATGATGCTTGGAGAATCTGTTGGCAACTTAAATATTTTCAAAATTACTGAAAGATTCTCCTCATCCAGGTCAAATGTTCTCACAAATCTGGTCACTGATTACAAAGAGACAAGATGAAAACTTACGGTACACCTCAACAACTCCATTACCAACACCAAAGGAGATTTCAAAGTCGTGGACTTCTAAACCATGGGTTACCGTTATCTTCTCTCAACCCTCTTCACAGCACATGTGTAAATACGGGTTGCTGAAGCCTAAGAACACAAAAGAAAACAAATAACTTATTTTAACCACAGCATGTATCGAATATATGTCATTATTCTGCCCTGTCATGGACACACGCATACATGGTCACAGGCTATATTTTGACCCTTACTGGTCATGTCCTATACAAAAACAAAACCTTACTGTTCCTCCAGATAGACTGCCAGTCCCTTTACGCAAGATTTCTTACTGCTGCCAGCTGTGGGTAATAGTGAAGCTACTAGTGTTCCCAAGTGACAAGCCACAGAAGCTTAGAGTGCTACACATACTGATGCCTGTTTGATTCCCAGAATTCTCTTTCTCAATTCTTGTCCTTCCTCAAGTCATTGTCATGAGATTTGGGAAACTATGCTGATTTGCTCTTAATCTTTTCCTATGATCTGTGATCACCTATGCAAGTCAGTTTAGGCCCCAAATAGTTACTCTACATCCTGGTTTATCTGAATTGGTGGTAGGGTCAGGGCAGTGAAAGAAAGAAATTGAAGTTAAGCCTTTATCTGATTATTTACTCCATGTAATAACATGTACAGTGTTCACATAACCTTGAAATGGATCAAACTCCCTTTTGTAAAGTGTTTTTTACAAATGGTGTTTTATCTCCTATTGTCCAGATCTTTATCTTTCAATATAATTTTCCACTAAAAGGAAACAGAACTCCTTGGAGAAATGTCTGATTGCATGAGACAGGAATGTACCAGATAGGCCTGGAACAAAACAATGCAGCAGGAGAGAGTGGGAAGAGGAATGCAGATAAAACAGGATTGACATGATCTGATAATAGTTGAAACTGGGTATTAGGTACATGGGAGTTTTTTATATTTAGTATTCCACTTTTGTATTTTTAAACTTTTTCCATAAAACAGTTTAAGGATGATAAAAATAATTGCTATGTTTAAAATTCAAAAAGCATTAGCACATACATGATAAGAGTTGTTGATAATGCATACAAAGAAATTCTCTCCTCCACTCCAGATGCTCAGCCCTCCTCCTAAGGGCAATCCTAGTAACACTTCCCATGTACTCAAGGAAATTTCTAACAAAATATTTAAAAACATGCATACATTCATACATGTAATGCATATGCAACTTTCTTAAAACCACAATTGGTAGCAAATTATACACATTATTCTATGACTTGTTTTATTTTAGTAGATTTAATGCAATAAATGTCTACACATTACAATATTGTGAATTTCTTCTTTTCATATTAAGTTCAAGTTTCTTTGATGTAATCAACAGATAAAAGGCCCACATCTTCACTATCTCGGGGTGGGGGGATGGTTCAGCAGGCTAACCAGGGTACAGTTTCGGACCTTATAAATTTCCAGGTTTGGAGAAAATATTACCTGGAAAAATGTCATGAATAAAAATACCTTGCATCCTCTACTACAGATCAGATCTTGTAAGATGTGGTAATGAGTACAAGAACTCTCCCCACCACTGCCAGGCACATATTGGGAAGATATAAAGGAGAGCCTACAATTTCCCTTCAGACCGTGAGCGGTAGCGCCACAGGTTGCACAGCCAGTACCTTGCACAGGTGCTTTTCTAACAGAAAAAGTCTAAGGAAAGAATAAAAGTTGAGTTTTGAAGTGGATGACAACTACATGAATCAAAGGAGGTGGATCTAGAGGCAGCAATGCGGTTGTGCTTCGGGATTCAAATATAGAATAACCAATGTGCTGAGACCAAGAAGCCACAGAAAAAGTGACTTATCTGCATGGAGCATACATTTTATTTATTTTGTGGGGAGAAGCATTATATAGTAAAAACAAACACAGCTGTATCACATTGCATTGCTCTTTTACAGAATACAAATCCCACGCGGATTCGCAAAGTAGAACAGGCCTCCCAGACGCGACCGCGTGGCCCTCGAGTTTCCGACACGCCCGCGGGCCGCAAGGGTGGGAGCGGCGGCCGCCCCTTTTACCCCGGGCACCTGGGCGGGAACTGGGAGCGCCCAGAAGAGCCGGACCCGCTCGCCAGGGTTGCGTCTTGAAGACGCTCCTTCCCAGCTCTCGGGATCCCGCTTTTCAGTACGGCCCAGGGCGCAGTGTGAGACCCGGTTCTGGCCCTGAACTTCAGCGAGGCCTGCCCAGCGGGCCAGAGACCGCGGGCGGCGCTTTCTTACGGGGGTGGGGCTTTTTCAGGGTGTTCACGCAGAGATTAGAGGGACTAAGATGGTGTCCGTTGCACTCCCCAGGACAGCTTCCTGAGAAGTCGAGGGCCCCAACACCCGAGCGTTAACCCAGTCCCTTGCCCTGCACAAGTAGGCCAGTGGGGAGCCCGGAAGTTTCTGGCCCCAAGGGCCAACGCACAGCCTCGTGTGCCGAAGGAGGACTGAAAAATGTTTGAGAGAACGTCGAAAGCGCGGGGAGGCGGGCCTAGCGTACAGTCACCATCTCGCGACACTTAAGTGACGTCGCACAGCAAGTGCGTGTTCTAGTCTTTCACCTTCAGTCGGCCTCCTCAGTTTAAGCGAGTGATCGACAGTTACTTCAGCCTATCAACTTCCTCATCAATACCCAATCAGATTTAAATTTCTTTCAGCCGCCTGAGAAGTTGGAAGAAAGGGGTCGAGAGCGCGAGCGAGCAACAGCGCGCTGTTTGTGTCTCGCGAGATCGGTGTATACCAAGCTCTCAAAAAGAAAAAAAAAAAACCACAAAACAAAACCCAGAACTGATGATCCGACTTCCCAAATAGTAGGTTTAAGGACGGGATTATAAACCAATGAAAGGGATGAGGAGGTGGGATCGCTGGTTTCACCGCGCAAGAAGTACCGTTACAGGGCCGACTTTTTGTCCAATCAACGCTTCCAGAGTTTGGGTCAGATGACCATAGAGTACGAGGGGCGGGGCTACAGCCTGGCGCGAGGAACCGTTAAGATTGACAACGAAAACAACCAATGAGGTACCCGGACTAGGGCGTTGGGAACCCAATAAAAGTGGCCGGGCGGGCGCCTTCCCGGAGCGCGGGGAGATATAAAGACAGACAAACAATTTTCCCAATGAGACTGTAGAAGAGAGAGCTAATTGACCAATGAGATCCGCGGGGCGGGATCCTTTGCCGCGGCGGAGTCCAAGATGGCGGCGTGCGGTTCCGCTGTGTGAAACGAGCGCGGGGTGGCGGGTTAATCAGCTCCGCGGAGGCGACCTCCGACTACCCGCAACAATGAAAGGAAAAGAGCGCTCGCCAGTCAAGCCCAAACGCTCTCGTGGTGGTGAGGAATCGACTTCCCGCGGGGAGCGGAGTAAGAAGTTAGGGGGCTCTGGTGGCAGCAACGGGAGCAGCAGCGGCAAGACCGACGGCGGCGGCGGGTCGCGGCGGAGCCTTCATCTGGACAAGTCCAGCAGCCGAGGTGGCAGCCGCGAGTATGACACTGGTGGGGGCAGCTCCAGTAGCCGCATGCATAGTTACAGCTCCCCTAGCACCAAAAATTCCTCGGGCGGGGGCGAGTCGCGCAGCAGCTCCCGGGGTGGAGGCGGGGAGTCACGTTCTTCTGGTGCCGCCTCCTCAGCTCCTGGCGGAGGGGACGGCGGGGAGTACAAGACCCTGAAGATAAGCGAGTTGGGGTCCCAGCTGAGTGACGAAGCGGTGGAGGACGGACTATTTCACGAGTTTAAGCGCTTTGGGGATGTAAGTGTCAAAATCAGTCATCTCTCAGGTTCTGGCAGCGGGGATGAGCGGGTAGCCTTTGTGAACTTCCGGCGGCCAGAGGACGCGCGGGCGGCCAAGCATGCCAGAGGCCGCCTGGTGCTCTATGACCGGCCTCTGAAGATAGAAGCTGTGTATGTCAGTCGGCGCCGCAGCCGCTCCCCTTTAGACAAAGATTCTTATCCTCCGTCAGCCAGCGTGGTCGGTGCCTCTGTAGGAGGTCACCGGCACCCCCCTGGAGGAGGAGGTGGAGGCCAGAGATCACTTTCCCCTGGTGGCGCTGCCTTGGGATACAGAGACTACCGGTTGCAGCAGTTGGCGCTTGGCCGCCTGCCCCCTCCACCTCCTCCACCATTACCCCGAGAGCTGGAGAGAGAACGAGACTACCCGTTCTATGAGAGAGTGCGCCCAGCATACAGCCTTGAGCCAAGGGTGGGAGCTGGAGCAGGTGCTGCTCCTTTTCGAGAAGTGGATGAGATATCACCCGAGGATGATCAGCGTGCTAACAGGACGCTTTTCTTGGGCAACCTAGACATTACTGTGACAGAGAGTGATTTAAGAAGGGCTTTTGATCGCTTTGGAGTCATTACAGAAGTAGACATCAAGAGACCTTCTCGTGGCCAGACCAGTACTTATGGCTTTCTCAAATTTGAGAACCTAGACATGTCTCATCGGGCCAAGGTAGCAATGTCTGGCAAAATTATAATTCGGAATCCTATCAAAATTGGTTATGGTAAAGCTACACCCACTACCCGCCTCTGGGTAGGTGGCCTAGGACCTTGGGTGCCTCTTGCTGCCCTGGCACGAGAATTTGACCGATTTGGCACCATACGCACTATAGACTACCGAAAAGGTGATAGTTGGGCATATATCCAGTATGAAAGCCTGGATGCAGCTCATGCTGCCTGGACCCATATGCGGGGATTCCCACTTGGTGGCCCAGATCGTCGCCTTAGAGTAGACTTTGCAGACACAGAACATCGTTACCAGCAGCAATATCTGCAGCCTCTGCCCTTGACTCATTATGAACTGGTGACGGATGCTTTTGGACATCGAGCACCTGACCCTTTGAGGGGTGCTCGGGATAGGACACCACCCCTACTATACAGAGATCGCGATAGGGACCTTTATCCTGATTCTGATTGGGTGCCACCTCCACCCCCAGTCCGAGAACGCAGCACTCGGACTGCAGCTACTGCTGTAACTGCTTATGAGCCACTGGACAGCTTGGATCGAAGGCGCGATGGCTGGTCCTTAGACCGGGACAGAGGTGATAGAGATATACCCAGCAGCAGAGACCAGCCTAGGAAGCGTCGGCTGCCTGAGGAGAGTGGAGGCCGACATCTGGATAGGTCTCCTGAGAGTGACAGACCACGGAAACGTCACTGCGCTCCTTCTCCTGATCGCAGTCCAGAACTGAGCAGTAGCCGGGATCGTTACAACAGTGACAATGATCGGTCTTCCCGTCTTCTTCTCTTGGAAAGGCCTTCTCCAATCAGAGACAGACGAGGTAGTTTGGAAAAGAGCCAGGGTGACAAGCGAGACCGTAAAAACTCTGCATCAGCTGAACGGGATAGGAAGCACCGGACAGCTGCTCCCACTGAGGGAAAAAGCCCTTTGAAAAAAGAAGACCGATCTGATGGGAATGCACCCAGCGCCGCCAATACTTCATCAAAATTGAAGTCCCCTTCCCAGAAACAGGATGGGGGGACAGCTCCTGCAGCAGCAGCCTCTCCCAAACTCTGTTTGGCCTGGCAGGGCATGCTTCTACTCAAGAACAGCAACTTTCCTTCCAACATGCATCTCTTGCAGGGTGACCTCCAAGTGGCTAGCAGTCTTCTTGTGGAGGGTTCAACTGGAGGCAAAGTGGCCCAGCTCAAGATTACTCAGCGTCTCCGATTGGACCAGCCCAAGTTGGATGAAGTAACTCGACGCATCAAAGTGGCAGGGCCCAATGGTTATGCCATTCTTCTGGCTGTACCTGGAAGTTCCGATAGCCGGTCTTCCTCTTCATTGGCAACATCGGACACTGCCACCTCTACTCAGAGGCCACTTAGGAACCTTGTGTCCTATTTAAAGCAAAAGCAGGCAGCTGGGGTGATCAGCCTCCCTGTGGGAGGCAACAAAGACAAGGAAAACACCGGGGTCCTTCATGCCTTCCCACCCTGTGAGTTCTCCCAGCAGTTTCTGGATTCCCCTGCCAAGGCACTGGCCAAATCTGAAGAAGATTACCTGGTCATGATCATTGTCCGTGGTGCGTCCTAAAGTCCATGTATAACTTGTATTTACTACTTTGACATGGTTCCTGTTTTGTGAAGTGTGATGGGATACAGCATCAGATCAGATTTTCTTTTTAATTAGTTGTTTAGTTGTCTTTTTTTTTTTTATATATATTTTTATAAACTTCTTTAAAATAGAAGTCAGGACAGTTTAGCTATTATTTTAAAGTGAAAGGGATGTCCTGAAAGTAGCAAAAGATGGATTTTCTTTAATTAGGAGTTTCTACCCTTGTGAGAAATTTTTTTCCAGTTTTTTCTTCATTTTTTTAAAACTTGATCTTAAAAAAAATCCTCAAAGTTACAAATCCAAATTTTTGAGAAATCAGAATTTGGAGAAAAGAACCCACTGACATTTACAGATAGTAAAATACACCGAAAAGTGGCTTGATTGATGTGTAGATAAATAATTCCATAAATGTTATATGTGTGACAGATTTGATCAGGGATCTCAAAAGCTTATGCTGGTAAATTGCTTAGCAGTATAATTATTTTAATCAGGTATTTGAGTGTTTCTACTAAAATACAGTTTATTCCCGGAGAGTTTGCTGTAACATGCATTTTTATCATTAGTTCTTGAGTTTTGTATCCCGTATTGCACTTTTGGTTTGTAGCTGTAATTGTTCAGTAAAAATTGAGGACTATGTTACAAACCATTTATGTCTTATGCTTACGCTAGTATGCAAGAATTGAGTAGGTGCTTTTAAAAATCAGATTTCTTTGGTCAGTTATAGGTGTATGGTGGTGTTTTTACTGACTTTTTCAGAGAGGTATAGCAGGTACAGTTCTAATTTAATTGTGTATATTTGAAAACTCAGTGTTTTTCATCAAAGATGAGTTTTTGTTTTTGAATCCATTTAAATTTCTGGTTTAAATAATAGAAAGAAGAGTGGTCTGCAGGCTCATAAGTCATCTTTTGTTTCATTGGGCATTAATCAACTAGGTTGCAGAATTTTTTTTGAAAGTCATTGTAATATGCTGTCAATGTGCTTTTTAGAAATTTTGCTTGTATTTTTTTTGTTTTTATAGTCAAACAGTAGTGGTGATATTACATTATTGAAAATGTTTTTAATATTTTTGAAGTTTCATGCGTAATATTTTCACCACTCTGTAGCCACAGAAATTTGAAATGTCAGTATAGGAAAGCCCTTTTTTTTAATTTGTCCAGACACCTATAATTAATATAATTTAGCCCATTTGTATGGGTTTTTTTTTGTTGTTGTTGTTATTGTTGTTCTTTTTTCTGTTTCCAAAGCTAAGGATGATATGACTTTGGGTTCTTCACAAGGGCTTGTGCAACTTTACAGTAATGAATGACTTTTTGTTTTAACTTTCTCATCTACCCCTCTGTTACCACCCCTTATTTCTCAGGTCATTAGTAACTATGTTTTTCTTCCTTGATTTAAGTGCTGAGGATGTCAGCTAAGGCCCTTGATATTTAATTATGAGGAGAAACTTTAGGACCTTCTGGATCATGGTCATGTTTCTATTCTGTGAAAGTGACTTATTCAAAGCCTGGCAGAACCCAACTGTTTTCTTTCTGTTATCAAATCTGGCAGTTTTGAAATAGCACCAATAATAACCCAGGGAAATGTCATGTAATTTTTATTTTCCATTATGACAGGTGTCTAATGCATGTCAGCATGAAAGCCTCATTACTACTGCGTCATCCTTCTTGGTTTTCACTATGCATTATAAATTTAAAAAAAAAAATTTTTGGAGGTTTGGGTTTGTTTTTTTTTTTTTTTTAAACTGGAAAACTAACCATTTTGAGAGAAGGAAAATACTAGGCTATGAGTATGAAGGTCCTTGATTTATCTGTAGAGAAAATACCCGAACTACAACCAAGACTTTGGATGACTTTTGATTCTAAAAAGCAGTGATTGGAGTGGAGTAGGCACCTATTCAGAAGCTAATGCAGGTGTGGAGTCTGTGTACATGGGGTTAAAGTTCAATTTGTAAGACAGATACATTTTTTCCAGTTTAAATAATTTCACTAACCATTAACTTTTGAATATCTTTTGATTAGATAGTTGGATAAATGATTTTGCTCTCTAGAGAGTGAAGTCCATGACATCTAATTTTACTATAAGCCAAAATGTGTGTGATTTTCCCTTTTTCTTTTCCTTTTTTTTTTTAAATTTGGTATGATAGCCTATTGAAGAGTACTGTGGTTTTTGCTCCATGTTTGTTTGAATCCTTATTTCGCATTGCTGCTTTTGTTAGATCTGGGCAATTTGTGCTTCAGTGTTTTTGAAACTGGCTTGATACCATTTCTAAATGTATGTATTATAAAAAGCTAATGATGTTTAGTTTGGTGCGTACCTTTAGAGTGCCATCATCCCGATGAATTTCTTATTTGTGTTGCCCATTCTGTTGTGCAGGTTCATAATAACTGTAAGTTATCTACTTAAACCTTCAGAATTTGAATGAAAGCAAAAGTCTAAAACTGGTTCTAATTCTTATTAGTCAGAATTTCAAAATCCCGACATTGGATGTTCTTTGTAACACCAAAATTTCTCTTTTTTTAAGTTTTCTTTAATTACTTCAGTGTAAATTATTTTTCAGGAACTCAGTTAAAATGAATGGAAAGAAAATTTCTTACATATATTATTTAATTATTTACTAAATATTACTGGTGAAAATAAGATAATTTAATAAGACTTAAGATCACAATTTCAAAATTAGAGAGAGCTGTTGCTCAACTTCTAGCAAATAATTGATATTGTTTTGTTGATTGTACCTGGGATTCCTCCTGTAAATATTTTTTCACAGGAAAACTTAAATTTCTGGTGTAAGATGTGTACCTTGACTCTCATCCACTGAGAGTAGATAGAGTTTTCCTTTACAAATTGCATCTTAAAATGTTCATCCTGTGGCTGATATAAGCTTTTGTCATGTCGAAGGTAATATACTCCCTTCTTGACTCCCATGAATCATTTGATGTACAGCAGTATAGGTCAGGTTTTTCAGAGTCAGACATTTCCAGGTTTATTTAAAAACTATTTTATGAGCAGGTGTTCACTGATATTATCACATTACTTTTTTGAAAAATGTAAGTCCAGTTTTTTACACAGTGAAATTGCTCATTTTGCAGGAATAGTACTGAACTGAAGTTTGGGTTCATATAGGAACCATTAACCAAAACATTTGTGGAAAAGGAAAGCCTCTTGAGAAGAGGGCCTTAATGACCTTTTATGTGAAAAAAAAAAATTTTTGGAGAGAATTTCTGGATTTTTTTTTTTTTCCTGTTTCTGTCCCAGAGTCTGATTTTGAGATAGGAGTTAGGAATGAGAAAAAGAGGAGAAATGGAGCTAACCCTGTTAATATTCTGGTTTCAGTGATGTCCCTAAAGAGAGAAAATGATTTCAGGTAACCACAGTAAAATGTTAAGCTTAATGAAAAGTTTTTATGTGTATGATTTAAACAGAGTTGAAAAACAAGAGTCCTGATGTGTTGTTTGATTGTTAGCAATTGTATGAGTGTTTTCTTAACAGAAAATAACAGCTGCTGTTTTTGGTAACATAGATGAAGGTGGATTTTTAAATGGGCTTTGTATCTTGACCCCTTTTGATAATAATGCTCCATATAAATTACAAATTGAAAGAAGAGGGGGTAAAAGTTTGACTAAACTCCACCTTTTTATAACTTCATTTTTAAAGTTATATTTAGGAGATGTTGATTGGTTATAAATTGCTTACAAACTTGCTTTTTCAGAAAAGTTTTGCCACATTTTGCTCAGTTATATGAGGATAAAAGATGTTTTCAGTCCTATGATCCTCAGTTGCAGTCTTTAAAAAAACTTACCTTATTGTTCTACTTGTTATTTGTGTATTCATACAGTAAAATCATTTCAAGGTTTGTGCCAGTGGGTATTATTGGTGCTTTTTGAAGTTGAGGTGGATGTCCTATCCAGGAAGGTCTTGTTAATATTATGTTCATCTATAATGGCATAGGGGAAATATATATATTTTTAATATTGTAAACGTTTGTACTGAATAACCTTTTTTTCCCCCCTGCAAGCAAAACTGGTGAACAGCGGATGAAGATATGGAATTCAAAGCTCTAATGGACCTTTTTGAAGAGAAGTTGTGGCTTATGTGGAGTTTACATGGGCCTCTGATGGAAGAAAGCTAATCTGTTTAGTATTTGTGCATTTTACTAAAATGGCAGCTTAACATTGTGTATCTGCTATTGTGATGCCAATGCCGGTGTTTTAAGTGGAAAAAAAAAATGACCTCTTTGCTTTGTGCTGTGTACACAAGAGTTCTGGAAAAGTAAAGAAAAACCCTTTTTATGGCTCACACAGCTTAAAAGTAGCTGTCACTCAAACGTGCGCTCACAGTTGAGCTGCTTTTGTTTTATTCTAAATAAATTGTTTCTTTTGAGGAAAATGTTTTTCTGCTTGGAAGTGAATTGACGGCAAACCTTGACCCCTTTGTTTGCAGCCGAGGGGGTACTTGCTGCTGCTCAGATCTTGTATGTCTTGAGCAAGAAGCAGGGAGACCATCAATTTCATTTTGACTATCACGGTGTGTCAATTCTGAAGGATCACTAGTGTTACCGTGACCCCCTTTGTTTGCAGTGAAGGGGATCCTTTGCTTCTCGGTCCTCAACGTGATGAGGGAATGGTGCTGTTTGCTGGCACGCAAGAAGCCGGGGCTAGCACCCTAAGCCTCACCACAGTGCACGAGTCGGGGGCTTTGCTGGTTTGAAGAGCTGGAGTTGCTGAAATTTAAGTTTTGATTTATTTTGTTCACCCATCACGTTTGGCCTTAGTTTCATTTTTAATTTGAAGAAAAGTTTGAAATTGCTTTATCTTGCACTTTTAACATTTCCACCAAATTGCCAAAAGAAGGAGAAATGCTCCGTTTGCTTTTTAAATGTTAATGATGATGTTAATAAAGCCTTTCCTGACACATTTGAGGAGCTCCTCCGTCTCCAGGGGCTTCTTACGAGTTATGCAGTGATGGGTTTAGTTCTGAATGGATGAAGAATTCCTGAGAGATAGCGTTTGTAATTAGAACCGTTACTTGGTATCTGTGCCTTATTTGACCTGTGGTTCCACATGCCTTGGATGTGCATGCACCGTGACGGTTTCATAGGTACGAACGCACACTCAGGCCCAGTCACTTCGGTTGGTAGTACAGATTGTGAGGAAAAAAAATGGAGGCATCATTAAGGAGGAGAAAGTGTTTGCCTTTAGTTCCTGCATTATCCTGTACAGGGGCTCTTGAGCTTTGGAAGCCTGTTCCCAGTACAGGAGAACAACTCCCCTGTTTGCAGCAGGAGACTTCGGTGCACAGTGACAACGCTGGAGTTCAAGAGGAAGCCAGCAATGCTGCACCATTGGCTTCAGACACCATGGTTGTTTGCCAGTTTTAAACTTAACTAGTTGCAGACGAAGACCTCCTTGAAATGCAGGCTTGTTGGGCTTGTTAAGAATTTTAACCTCGGATGGAAGAGCCCTAGTGCTGTCTGTCTCCATGCGGGATGATGATTGCTAGGCAACAGGTGATTATCAACCAAGGATGCCACGGTTATACTCTGCAAGGTGGTGTTCCGGTGGCAAACAGCTGTATAAACTCTTGTAAACAGGTAAGAGGGTTTTTAGAGGTCAAAAATGCATTGTAATTAATAGGGTGAGGGCATTTAATATTTTGGGTATGTTTCTGTGGTTGGAAGTTCAGGCACTCTGCTAGCTTCCTTCTTCCACTGAGCTACCATATTTACAAAATTCCAAGCCAGAACTTTTGTTCTACTTGATATTATCACTTGGAAAAATTCTTTTAATATGGGAGTCAAAGTGTTAAATTTTTGGTAATGGGTTTGAAATTTGTGACCTTTATATCCTGTAAAGTTTTGACAATTTCCATTAACCTTGGCTTTTGCCTTTGATGTGATGTAATGGTGTAAGATGACTTACTCTATCAAAATGTTGCTCATTTACAAACATTTATAAATTTCAGAGTTAAGAGTTCTATGATATATAACAACAAAAGAAAGTATGCCACTTTTTGGGGGTGAATGATATTTTAGCCAGCATGGTTGCTTTTTTTTTTTTTTCCTTGTCACATAGATTGGTTACAAACTACTACTTTAAGGAATTGAATAGGCAGTATTGAGAAGAGCCTGATAGTTGTCTGCTCTTAACATTTTCATTGTCCAGTTAATCCTACAAGCCCTCTTGAGCCCCAACCCCCCTCCCCCCCAATCCATTAATCAAGTGTGAGGCAACTTATCAGAAGCACAATTTAGGTTTCCTTGCTTTGCTCTAAATGGCATCGAGAATTTGGAATAGAATTTTCCTTTTTTTGTCTTTACAGAAGACTTACAGAATCTGGTAACTACAGAAGCTGATTTGTACTAGCTACTTTATTCATGGTTTCATTGAGACCCTTGGATTGTTTATTTAGACAGCTTATGCACTCATACTTTGATATAGTAAAAGGAACAAAATGAAGAACAGTAGGTTTCTTTCTTTTTTTTTTTTTTAAGGTGCTCAGTGTGTTCTACATATGTGACTGCCATCTAAGGCTTTGCTAAAAAAATCTCTTTGCAATTCTTTTAAAGATTTCTATACCTGCTGTAAATGTCAGTTTTCAGTGCATTTTCTCTATTGTGCTATTCCACTTTATAAACCCATAAGTGTTTTTTTCTAATTAGCAAGCAAATATTTTAAATTACTGGAGTTTTGGGAAGATTATGTTATACTTTCAACTTATTTCTATATGGTTGGTCTCTTTCTAAAGTCTCAGGATTCTTCTCAAGAAGGTAGAAGAAGTGTTGCGTTTATTTATATTTAAAATCATTATGCAAAAATATATGTAGTACGGTAATGTTTTGAAACTGCAGTACTCATGAGATTATTTATTCCTGCTCAACTGGGTTGTTAGGTACAGAGTTTTTATAAGTTGGAAACTGCTCTGTAGAATTAATTGTTTGGTTTCCCAGTGTCTTTTATGTGATCATAATTTAGTGTTCTGCAAAGGGCATAGTTCCAGAAACACCTCTGAATTGACTTGGGTTTATTTTGTGAAGTTTGACTGCAAGTATTAATATTGGAAATGAGGATCACCTGACTTCATTAAAACAACCCAGATTTTATAAATTGCCACTTTCATAGCATGAGTCATATAATTATTTAAGAGCAGTGTATCTGAGGTAATAAATTTACTGCCTGTGGCTTATACAGCATCTCGTTTTCTTTTTTAAATAATATATCTAATTATGCCTTATCTGACTACCACCTTTATCTCTCACTCAAATTTATTCTCTGGGCTTCCCTATTTAAAAGATCTTTTCATTTAGAATCTTGAATCTAGTTTTAAGTTCTTAGAAGGGAAATTTTTATTGAATAACAATTTCTTCAAACCTTGAAAAAGCTTGGTTTTAGCAGAAAAGAAGTTTTTGGCCTTGAGGTAAAATTACTTCACATGCTTCAGCTCAAGTGACTATAATATTCAGCTTCCAGTTAAGATTTCTCTGCAATCATTTGAATGCTGGCTGTATAATTAGGAACTAAGGTGCTGGGAATAGGAAGTACAGATCAGATACTCTCTACCCCCTTTAGCAACGTATACTCTAATTGGGGAAACTAGATTGAAACAGATAAATAATTAAATATTGGAAAAATTTAAACAGTTTACATCAGCTATAGGAAGGAGGTCACAGGTCATTATTTAAGTGGCAATAAATTTTTGTGGGTGATATGGATATATGGAATAAGTTGTAATGGTCAGTAAAGGCTTTACAGAAGAATTTGTTGAAGACGGACATAGAGTAGTGGAAGGAGATTGGGATCCACAGCCTAGGCAGGAGAGCATGAGTAGTAATATAGCAGCTGCTTGCTGGTCCACTGAAGATATGATGCAAACTACAGCCTGGAAAGCTAGTAAGATGGTTGAATCAACAAAAAAGGGCAAAGCCAGTTTGAGGAGGGTAGAGTGAAAATGGATGATAAGTTGGAACATTTTTGATAGCAGTAATTTATTGAATATCACTTCAGGCCAAACATTCTTCAAATTGTCTCATTTAACTCTCACCACATACCAGAATCTGACAGTAAGTGATGGGACTGGAGTTATAACCAGGACTTTGTCTCAGCTAGGGCTCTTTTGGACACTATGTTGTTATGTCTCACTATTTTTTTTTTTTCTGGAGTTTAGGGATATGACTAAATCTGCAAACTAGAGAAAATGCCTGAGCAGTGGATTTCAACCTATTAACATTTGCAGTACTTGGGAAGCAAGCTGGTGGTGCATGTCTGTAATCCTAGCAATATAAGAGGTTGAGGCAGGAGGGTCACAAGTTCAAGGCCAACCCCGGGCAACTTTAGTGTTATCCTGTCTCAAAATCAAAAATAAAAAGGGGCTGGGAAGTTAGTTCAGTGGTACAGTACCCCAGTACCACAAAAGCAAATAAAAAATAAAAATAAACCTTGGGGAAACAGGCTTTTTGCTCCACTCTGGACATTTTGTAATGTTAGGATCAGGATGGTCCTGGAATGTTTATTCTTTTATAAGTTCTCCAGGTAATTCTGTTACATTCTATGGTTAGTGGGCTGCAAGTTGAATAATACTGGTACATAGAGTGCTTGAGATGTAAAGCTAGAATGATGTTGTATTTGAGGATGAAGAGAAGATGGTGGGGCTGGGGAAATAGCTCAGTTGGTAGAGTGATTGCCTTGTGCATGCAAGCACAAGGTCCTGAGTTCAATCCCCAGCACCAAAAAAAAAAAAAAAGAAGAAGAAGAAGAAGAAGAAGATGGTGCTGGTAAAAGAAACCTAGGTGACAGCAAGAATAGTATTCTGTTTCAGAGGTTGAGAGGAGAAGCTTCCAGAAGATAAACTCAAAGCTGTTGGAGCAGACAGGGAGAGTAAAACTGCACATACCATCAGATTTGTCACTTAAAATTGTCAATTAAGTAACCGTTTTATATATGTAATTATTTCTTCTAGATAGTCTTGCTTAGTATTTAATTTTGCCTAATAACAATCTGCAAAGGGCCAGTGTTTACTTTATGAAATGCTTAAAGGTATGCCAGAAAAGTTTTGGAACTTGGCTAAGGAGTACACAACCAAGAACTGATTCAGGTGTACTTGAATTTTTAGACATTAATCTAAAAATAATATGACTGTAATCTAGCTTAAAATTGAAAGCAGTTCTGGAATTGAGTGAGTTCATATGTATGTATACAAAAGTTGTTTGAATTTATGGTTCATAACCTTCATCTATTACTTTCTGACCAGGTTACTAATAGGACTTCTTTTCTAAGAATTCCAGGTTGAGCATCCCTTATCTGAAATCTGAAATGCTTCAGAATCTGAAAATTTTCCATCTTCATGTTGATGTTCAAAAAGTTTCAGATTTCTAGGCTGAAGGATATATTTATGAGCAGAGTGCTTGCCTGGTGTGCTTGAGTCCCTGGGTTGGATCCTCAGCATTGCAAAAAATAAAACAGAACAACACGGATTTTTCTCAAAAAAAAATTCCCAATTTTTTTGGGGGGGGAAATTAGGGATGCTTAATCAGTAAAACCTTTGCAAATATTCCAAAGTCTTGAAAAAACTGCAAAATCTGAAAACACTTAAGGTCCCAGGTATTTCAGATAAAGGACACTCAAACTGTATGGGTGAAGTTGAGTGTATCTTTGTCCTGTATGTGACTGGAAGGGTTCTTATTTTGTATGATCTATATTGTATTTAATAAGATTAGCTAATTAATTCTTAAATTATTTGGTTAATTATTATAATAGTATATTGATAGAAAAAGTAATAGATAAATTTCTCTTCTCATGGAGCTTACATTCTGGTGGAAGCAAGGAGGTGGTAAAGTTTGACTTGTAATCTAAATATTTAAGGCAGTGAAAGCCATTGAAGATGTTCAGCGGGAGAGAGTTTAGGATTTGATCAAGATTTGACTACCTGTGGCTGGGGTTGTAGCTCAGTGGTAGAGGGTGTGCTTAGCTGGCCTGGGGATATAGCTCAGTTGGCATAGAATGCTTGCCTTGCATGCACAAGGTCCTGGGTTCAATCCCCAGCACCAAAAAGAAAAAAAATTTAAAAAAAAAAAAAGTAGAAAGAATGTGTGCTTAGCATGCCAAGAGGTCCAGCATTCAATCCTCACCACCAAAAGAAGAAGAAGAAAAAAAAATTGACTGTCTCAGGAAAGTATTGTATAAATTTACTTTAAATGCTAAGGAAATACATTTTTAGCTTTTCAGATCCTCAGTAAGACTGAATATATTCTTGCTTAGAGATCAGCAGTATTTTATTTAGTGGGGTTTTTGTGTTTTGGGAGTTTTGGAGGGGAAGTGATGCTGGGGATTGAACCCAGGGCTTCGTGCATGCTAAGCACATGCCTTAACACTAAGCTGCTTATTAGTATTCTTTATAATAATATAAATAATATTTTTTCTTAGGGTTCATAGTTGTTGACTATTCTGAACTTTCAAAGCAGTCAGTCGTCTTTCTTGTATATCCTCATTTTTTTCAATGTGCTACTTGGTGTTCTTTCTGCTTTCAGCAAATTGTCATGACAGTTTTCACTGTACTCATATTTCTAATATAACACACTGGCCAAGCTTTCTGAATTTTATAACTTGACTTTTTTCTGGTGGTATCAAACTGAACTCTCATGCTAAAAATTAATTAAGAGGGTCTTTTGTGAAATAGCTATCATTCTATGCTAAGCAGGTACATTTGTATATAATTTTTAATCACTGAATTTGTTGTCTTGACTCTTCTCAGGTGACTAATGGATTTCCTTTTCACCCAGGAAAAAAGACTTAATGAAAAGAAAAATTATGCATGAGCATAAATTATTGTATCTGTGTCCACAATAGAACTACCATTATAGGCAAAATTAATATTTTCAGGTGCTATATATGTACTTGTATTACACATTTAAGGCAGTTGGGAAAATTGATGTCCCATAAAATTGATTTGCCTTTTAGCATGTAGAAATTGATTATAGAGTTTTACCTAGCTCCCAAAATAAGTATCTTACATACTCTAGTTTGTGTATGTTCTTTATATAAACAGAAATATGTCAGTAAACTGGACTCCTTAATTGGAATTGGAATTTTTCTGCATTCTGTAGCAGAGGTCTCAACCTTGTCTGCACATTAGAATTACCTGTGGGGGGCTGGGGATGTGGCTCAAGCGGTAGCGCGCTCGCCTGGCATGCGTGCGGCCCGGGTTCGATCCTCAGCACCACATACAGACAAAGATGTTGTGTCCGCCAAATACTAAAAAATAAATATTAAAATATTCTCTCTCTCCCTCTTTAAAAAAAAAAAAAAAAAAGAATTACCTGTGGAACTAATGCCAGTAGCTGTGGCTCTTTCTCAGTCATTTAGAAATTTGACCTGGGAAGAATGGTACTCTGGGAAGTCCCAGGTATTGTTTTTCATTTGTTTTAAGTGCCCTTGGTGATTCTGCTGTACAGCCAAGATTGAAAGGTCTTGCACATGTTAGACAAGTACTCTACCACTGAGCCACACCCCAGCCCCTGCACCATACTTTTTAACAAGTACAGCTGAGAATATCAGCAAACTCTGGGTTTGCTGATAGTTGCCCCATGATTTAGAAAATTTGGTAGAGGTAGGGTTAGAACTTTTTTGTGGGGGCAGGGGGCTTGCCCCCACAAAACGCTCTACCACAGAGGTATGCTCACACCCCCAGACATAGAACTTTCTTGGGAAGATAAATCTGGGCAGGATTGAGGAATGGTTCCTAATGGCCTTTGTTTTGTAGTTGTGCTCCAATTCTAATTACATAAATAAACTGACTTTCCTTACAAAGCAACAAGAATGCAGAATCTCAAATCATATTATACAGTGGCAAAAGATAATAAATATTGACTTATTTTTATTAGGATATCCGGTATGATTGTTTATACCCTATATTGATACGGGAATATTTTCAGAGATCTTTTCATTGAGCACAGCAATGTCAACATCTCTAGAAAACTTCCCCCCGCCCCCCTTGGTTGTGGGAATTGAACCCAGGGCCTTAAGCATGCAAGGCAAGTGCTCTCCCACTGAGTTACATTCCCAGTCCTAGAAAGCTCTTTGAGGGTTCACTTATGATTTATAGATTAGTCATCAGAAATAGATTTGTTTTTAGTGGAAACTTAATTGCATCATTTATTTCTGCTAACAATTTTAATTTAAGAAGTTAATCCTATATAGTGTTATAATCTTATAATCCATTCCACAAAAGGAAGAAATTTGAAGTTTTAAGATTTGATGATTAAAACTACTGTATTTCTGTGATATATAATTGATTTTTTTAAAAATGTGGTTTAAATGTATTTTGAGCCTCCAGTGTTATCTTTTGTATATTTGCTGTCACTTAAGTTTAGTAATAACTGAAGCCCTAGTGATTTTTTTTTTTTTTTTTAACATACGGTATTGGATCTCCATCCTCTTACTCCTTTTAATAACCAAGTTTAAAAAGGGAGTATTTCTAAGTACAGTAATTGTTTAAACATCTTTTTTTCCTCCTGGATTTCTTTTTAGGATCTACTGACAAAACTCTCTAGCCGACTTTGGAATCTGGCTTTATTATCCAACAAGTAAAAGCTGAGTTATAATTGGCAGACTTCTGGCACTGGCACTTGTCTACCTGTTTCTATAGAAACTGGTTTGGAAGTCAGAGCTGCACAAAGGGAAAGGGTAAGTTTCTTTTAATTCCATATTTATAAACCCATATATTAACTGTGGCATGGTGTCGTTTTCCACATAAAGATATACATAAGTGAAATATTTCAAATATGAAGTACATATTTCACTTGTGGAAACTGATACCAAGTCATTAAATATAAAAAAAAGGGTTTAAATATGGATTTATTTTTCTTGTGACTCTGACTTCACATTTCTTCAAAGAATGAAAAATTTAATTCTCACTTTCAGTTATTTTTAATTTGGGGGGGTCATAAAACTGATTTTTATCCTTTTAGATCTGATTTTATTCTACTTTTCTGATAAGTGAAAGTTGGTATAGAATATGTACAGAGGACATTTTAAAAGTCTGCATGAATTATAAGCCTCTTTGTAGCAGTCTGATTCTTCTTTCAATTATAAAACAAGTACGTTCTACTGACCAATATTTTTTTTTAAGCCTTTCTCTTCTCTTAGCCAAGCAGGATAAGTTCTTGTGTTGGGGAACATGCATTTATTCTCATCCAGGCAGACACCCATTATTTGTTGAACCTATGACAACTGCTGGTTGCTGAGTCTTCCTCATGCTATGGTGTCTGAGTGCCATGCTGCATAGCTGCAGCATTTAGTCTTGAAATATGTGTGGTAAGCAAACCTCTGATTCACAGGTTGGTATACGTAAATAACTTATTAAACTCTGATTAACTTTGAGATACTGGAAGAAAGACATTTTTAGCTCTTGCTCTAGAAGTTACCTGTCTTATTTCCTTGGTCCTGATGTACTACTCTTAAAGGAATGAGATTCTCTTTTCTTTGCTAAGAGAACATTATTGTTGGTTGACATAAACCAGATTTGGACACATACACTTCATTTCTGTTCAAATTATTACTTGTAAAAACAGTATAAGAGTTAAAAGAAGTTTTATTGGATAAGAGCATACTCACTTTTTAAAAATTTTATTTCACAAGTCTCTGGTCAGTTTATGCCTAGAAGGTGAGTTCTCACTATAAAATGCATCCTGTTATTAGTTTATGTTATGCCAACTGGGGCTTTGCTGAGATAAAAATAGAACTGAATTAGTGATTTTTTTTTTTTTTAAGCTAGCTAGAAAAACCTTTAGTATGCCACCTGCTATCAAGTGTACAGACATGTTCTCTACTCTGTAAGACTAGCAAACTTGTCCTGGTTTTAAAACTGAAAGTCTCTGGTCTCAAGAACTACCTCATTTCCTCCGGCCAAACTCAGACAGCCTCTCCATGTCTGCTTCCCTAAAAAGGCCTCCCTAGGTTCTTATTTGGTTGAAGGAAATTTTATACTATCCTAATTTCTGTTGGAATGTAGCAGGGATTATGTCCTTTTTAAAGAAGGGACTTGTCTCATTTGTTCCATGGATCCTAGGTAATGCAAGTTTACATTCATAGAAATAAAATACAAGGGATTTTAAGCTGATTTAGAAAGCCTGGTTCCAAGCACTTTAGTTACTTTTTGATTATGTATATATATTAAGACTACAGGTGATAAATGTGAGATGGTTGGGTGAATATTTGTAGCAAATGAGATATATGAGGCAAATATGTAGTCCTAATGCCTCAGGCTTAAGGGAAAACTCAAGACTTTTTAAGTAGTACTGAGTTTTAATTTCATATTAACATCTTCAGAGAAACCACTGTTCAAGATTTGCATTATGTCTATCTTTAAAAAAACAATTAAAATATGAATATGTGGGGTTTTTTCCTCATGGAAAAAGGTGATTTATGGTTAAAATGGGTTTATTTACAAAGGACCTAAGTTTTGCAAACACATGTAACATCACTTATTTATATGCCTCGATTAATGGGAAAATGCCACAAAATTATCATTGCACTCCTTTCAGTTTTTTCCATCTGGTGGGGCGTGGTGGCCCATGCCTGTAATCCCAGTGACTCAGGAGACGTAAGGCAGGATGATGGGAAGTTTGAGGCCAGCCTCAGCAATTTAGTGAGGACCTAAGCAATTTAGTGAGACCCTGTCTGCAAATAAAAAACAAATCAGAAGGGCTGGCTCAGTGGTAGAGCACCAATGGGTTCAATCCTCAGTACAAACAGACAACAGTATACAAATCAATTTAAGTGAATTTTAAATCCTAGAGAATCACTAAATAAGAAAACCAGTTGCCATGATGTAATCAGCACCAATAATGAGATTTTGGGAGTGATTTTGTATGCTGGGAATTGGAACCCAGGCCTTCCATGCACTCTATTACTGAACTGAATTCCCAGCCTAGTAATTAGGTTTTGTTAAGGACTAGCTTTGTAACATTAGACAAATAACTTAATTTGCTTTTGTTCCTTAAGTATAAATTAGGAATAATACTACTTATCCAAACTTTCTCACAGAATTGACATCATAATAAGGTAATAGATGGGAATGAGCTCTGAAAAGTTAAAAATGCTGTTAAAATAAAGCTTTACTATCAGAGATAATTTTTTTTTTTTTTTTAAGAGAGAGAGAATTTTAATATTTATTTTTTAGTTTTAGGCGGATACAACATCTTGTTTGTATGTGGTGCTGAGGATTGAACCCGGGCCGCATACATGCCAGGCGAGCGTGCTACCACTTGAGCCACATCCCCAGCCCAGAGATGTTTTATGACCAACATGATGTACCATTTTCTTAGAGCCACAAGAAATGATATCTTAAGATGATGTTTTTGTTTTTGTTGGGTTTTTTTGGTACTGGGAATTGAACTCAGAGGCACTTTAACACTGAGCCTTTGAGATGGCCTTGCTAAGTTGCTGAGGCTAGCAACTGTGTTGTTGCACTGTAGCAGGTAAGATTTGTGGTTTTAATCTTTTTCAGGGGAGAGTTGGTTCTTAGGCACTTTGTGTTCATTTCAGTCTAGAAATTAAAATTTTAGGCTAATTTGAGTTATGACAAATAAGATAACTGGTTTTAGTTTAATAAGCTTCATAATCTGTTAGTACTGCTAAGAAGCAAGGATCATATAGAAGGGAAAATACAGGGTCTTGTCAGACTGTTTAAATTGTGACTCAACAGTTTACTGGGTTATTTAGTTTCTTTGACCTTCAGCTTATTCATTTGTAAAATGGGCATCACAGTTTCTGCTTCTGAAGGTTATTTTGAAGATTAATGAGATAATACTGTATAGAAAATACACATACCTTAGTGACTATTATATTTTTAGATGTTGAAATAAAGTTATTCACCACCCCAGTCACACATAAGTTAAGTCTAATATTTCTCTCTCTTTGTTCAAAGGGATCTCTTGAAGGGGAAGGGAAAAGACATTCAGTGACTTGTGCTTTTCTTTAAACCACATACACATTTACAGTGATAATTCCTACATTATATGGGTTCCTAGAAATTTGTTATATGACATTTATAATATTGCCCATGAAAATAATAGGAGTTTTGAAAGTGAATAAAAACATCAGAAATTAATTGTTACCAGGTACAGTGGCACATGACTATAATCCTAGTGGCTTGGGAGGTTGAAGTAGGAGGATCACAAGTTCAAGGCTAGCCTCAGAAATTTAGTGAGACACTGTCTCAGAATAAAAAATCAGAAACTGTTGGGGATGCAGCTCAGTGGGGTGGGGGTGGCAGGCAGGAGAAGGAAGTGGAATTGTTAACCCAATGAACATAGTTATAGAAGTTTTTAACTTCTTATGTTTTAGGGATTCAGGCTTTCTTAATTCATATTACTCATGTTTAGAAGGGCTGTGACTGATGAGTAGGATTAAGAACTTCTGTGTTGTATAAGATTTGTAAAACCTGTCTGAACAAGAATTCAGTTTGGAGTTCTTTGGTTGGTCTCCTTAAAATGTACAGTTTGTGTGTAGAAGGAAGAAAGAATCTAATTGCCCTATGTAGTTGAAGTTAGTTAAGTCCTAATCACTGCTCAAAAGGGAAGGAAGAATTGATGATGATGGGTCCTAGAAAATCGTTAATATATTTTTTCCTCTTTTTTGAAATAGAAGGCAGAAGAAAGGAATGTAGTGTCTACTGTATATGAAGGATATTTTCCTTGGTACAAGTATATTTTTATTTAATCCTCAATACATCTATGAATTACATTGTGGCATTATCCTCACTTTACAGAGGAGGATATTGGGGGCTCAGAGAGGTTAAGTAATTTATGAAATCACATGGTAACAAGTGGCAGAACTGAGATTTTTTTTTCTATATTTATTTATTTTTTAATGTGGTGCTGAGGGTTGAACCCAGTGCCTTGCACATGCTAGGCAAATACTCTACCACTGAGCCATAACCCCAGCCCCAGAACTGAGATTTTTTTTTTTTTTTTTTACTAGCTCACTATTTTTGCTGTTTGTGTGAAGAGGGATTTTATTTAGAGGTGGTATTTATTCAGAGGGTGTTCTACCTCTGAGCTATATCCCTGGCTCTTTTTTTTTAGGGTCTTGCTGTTTCCTAGGCCTCAAATAAGTCTGAAATAAATGAAATTTCATTCAAGATTTATTTGTTCCAGAGCTCATGCTAGGTCTTGCAGAATACTGAGATTAATAAAACATCATCCATCTTGTTAATCATGTAGACTGTTGGAAAAGATTTACATGTGAGCTCAAGAGTACTCCGGATAGTGGGGGAGGCTTTTCACAGCAGTGAGCCTTTGAGCTAGTCACATTATAAATGGTAGGTAAGAATGTACCTGGTGGAGAAAGATAGGTAGCTGGGAGTGTAGGAGGCACAGTGCTTATATAGGGAGTAGCAAGATATGGGATCTTATCAAAAAAACATAATTTTTTCACATAAAATAAAATAAATATTTTAATTTAAATATATGTCCATTAAATCACTTATTCAACTTTAATATAAAACTTGTAGTTCTGAAGAGACATCTAGATCTTTAACAAGACTATTTTAGATAACTAGATGAAGTGAAAAAATATATTGTTTAGATGGGTAGGAACTCCCATGCAGAAGATCCTGAGATGAAGGTTTTGTGGGTTTTTTAAAGCAATTTTTATTTTTTATTACATAGAAATACATGTTTATCATAGAAATCTAACAAAGTAATAAAAAGAAAACAGGATTTCTTCTAGTTGATAGACAAGATGAACTTGGGGTAGAGGTGGAGGGATGGTACCATTCCATCACTAAGCAAGGTTTTAATATTCAGATTTCAAAGTTCTAGTTAACCAATGGCTGTATTTCATTTTTCTTTAATAAAAAAGGTTTTCATCTTCATATATTTTAGTGACCAAATTATGGCAAAATTGAGAGGATTAATTTATTATATAGTCCAATGATTTCATGTAAAACCTAAGGTTGGTGCTTCAACTGATTAATTTTAAAGTTGCTGTTATTTTCTTACTCAGTAATGTCTGTTCCTTACAATGATAAAGCAAGATGGAGTCTTCCAAACTACTTGGTTTACCTTTTTATTTTACAAACAAGGGAGCTTTTCTTCCCAAGCTTTGGTTTTCACTGACTTATTCCTTTAGATTTTCTTTTGTTAAGTTCTCACTTGATTGTAGTTCTCTGTCTTTCTGGTCAGACTGTTTGGTTTTCCATTTCTCAGCCCATGGTACAAAGAAAAAGGAAACTGAAGAAAGGAGATAGCATGTGCCAGAGAAGTAGAAAGAGCCTGTGTAGGTCTGCATACGATCATATAACCAGCCTGGAAAGAAGGAATGGTTTCTAATTAGTAAAGCAAATCTTTCCATTAGTAATTCTCAGCCAGGACCTCCACTTCAAAGGAAGGAACCTTTTATACTTGCCAATCTGATTTGTGACCCATTAGAAAGTTATTCAAGCTTTATACCTTATTTCTAATTGATGAAGTTAAATCAGTTTCATCTGAGTTAAGGACTTATATCTGCACAAGTCATTATGGACTTAGAACTCATCTCCAACCTTACACTGGAAGTTGAAGAAAATGAGCACATACCATTTCATTTTATGGTGAATTTTATTAGCATACTACTATTCTTAAAAAATAAAAGAATCATGAATTGCTATTATTTTCCAAAAGAAAAAGGCAAGAACTAATTACCTTCTTGTATTTGAACAAACATTTGAGTACTTACTGTGTTTCTGGCAGTGTACTGTGTTGAGGATATGGAGCCCAAACAGACATAGCCTCTGCCCTCACAGAGCTTGAAGTTTAATGGGGAGAGAGGTATTAACCATGAAGGGAAGGCTCGGGTGATGAGAATGTATGAGAAGGAACTGATTGATCAAATTGGTTAAAGGAGTTTCTCCTGAAATCTAAATTTTTTTTTTTTTTTTTAATGTGTGGGTGCACCTAGGGATTGAACCTAATGGCGCTTTACCACCAAGCTACAGGGTCTTGCTAAGTTGTCCAAGCTGGACTTGGACTTAGGATCTTCTGCTTCCACCTTCCCAGTAACAGGGATTACAAGTGTGCACCATTCCAACGGCTTAGGTTGAGCATCTTTTTTAAAATATTTTTTTTGTTGTCAATGGATCTTTATTTTATTTCTTTATATGCGGTGCTGAGAATAGAACCCAGTGTCTCACACATGCTAGGCAAGCGCTCTACCACTGAGCCACAACCCCAGCCCTAGGTTGAGCATCTTTAATCCAAATCCAGAATGCTCCAAAATCTTGAAATTTTTTGAGGACAGACTTGATGCTGCAAGTGGAAAATTACACACCATGAAACTTTTGTCTCATGCACAAAATTATATAAAATATTGTGTAAAATTACCTTAAGGCTATATATGTAAGATATACATGAAACATAAATGAATTTTGTGACTTGGATCCCATCCCTTAGCTATATCATTTTGAATATGCAATTATTCCAACATCTGAAACCCTGAAACATTTCTGATCCCAGGCATTCTGGATAAGAGTTACTAAACCTATATTAGCTGTCATAAGCAATCTTAAATTTAAGTGGCTCCTAGATAATGTTAAAATTGTTTTTAATACTTTGTATTTTAGTTGTAGTTGGACACAAAACCTTTATTTTTTATTTTTATGTGGTGCTGAGGATCGAACCCAGCACCCTGCACATGCCAGGCGACTGCTCTACCACTGAGCCACAACCCCATCCCCATAACGTTAAAATTTGAGCTTCATCCGTATTAAAACATCCAGTCTATTGACCTGGAATAACTAGTCTTTGTCTGCCACTTAAAGTAAAAGGAGATTGTATGTTTGATTTTTTTTTTTTTTAACAGTATGAAATGACTATATGCAAATGTACTTCCAACTCTAAACAGTTTAATATTTCTAAGTACATATTTTTAGAGGAAATTATTGGCAGTTCAGAAGCCTCTGTATTCTAACATTTACATGGAAGCATATATACATGTTGGTATTCAAAGACTGGGTTTTGAATGTAAAAAGGAGGAGGAGATAATGTACCAGCAGTAATTCAGGATGATATACATGCATGTGAGTCCTCACTCCTTGCTGACTATTGTTTCACATAGCCAACATAAGGAAGAGTGAACTGGCAACTGATGCAGAATTATTAAGCCAGAGCCCTCTATAAGCATTTCATCAAGGTCTCTGGACTGTCTGCATCAGATTCATCTGATATGCATATTAATTCATATTCATGCCTAATAAAATTAGACTTATTATATAATGATTATTTTATTTTAAATTGTCTAAGTAATTTTCTTATGCATGGTTGTAACCTTTATTTTGAACAGTAATGTCTAGCAATTTCCTGTGATAATTTTAAAACAATTAAGATTTGCTTGAGCTTTCTTTAACAGTTTTGCAAACCGGGTGTTTTTATTTTTATCCTAACATGATAGTAGAATGCATTTTGACACATCATACATAGAGTATAACTTCTCATTCTTCTGGTTGTACATGATATAGAATCACACTGGTCATGTATGCACAAAGGGTAATAATGTCTGATTCATTCTACCTCTATACTCCTCCCCTCTGCCTAGTCCAAAAAACCTCTATTCTTCCCAGCAACCCCCAAACCAGTTTTCTTAAAGTCAGCAAAAGAGAATAAGAATAATATTTCAAGTTTGATGTTCAATAAACTATTCTAAATTCATTTTTTTAATGTCAGTATTTAAAAATCAGTCTACATCATTTTATGAGTTAAGCCATAACATGCTTAAAAGTTTGACATTCTAAGAAGTATTCATATTGCCAGATATTTCAGAATTTGGTTGCTGAGCTGAGTTCTGAATCCTTTGTATGAGGCTTACTATTGTAAATTTACTATTGGTCATCTTGTTAAAACATAAACTATACCCAGAAGGTCTTTAATCTCAAAGGTCTTTAATGTTAGTTCAAATAAGTGTTTGGGAATTCTGTGATTGGGTAGTTTAAATCAGAACTTCTACCACTATATAGCATAATGGCCAACCTCCAAGGTGTACAGAGACAATTAGTTGATTTCTCATCCATTGAGCCACTGGTTGTTTATTAGCAGCTTTGTCTTTTTATTTTTGGTATGCGATACAAATATCTTGTATATGTGCTATGATAGGAACAACTTTGGGAAATGTGAATAACCAGATTTAAACCTTTTTAAGACAAGAACTCACTAAAGGCCTGACACTAGAAATTTGCAATAAGATTTACTAGGAGTTTAAAAAAAAAATTGTGTGCTACAAGTTTTAGTAAAAAGATTATTTTATTTTGAATTATTAGTCTAAGTCATATCCTTATGTGTGGTTGTAATCTTTGTTTTGAGCAGGAATGTCTAACAGTTTATGATAATTTAATGATAATTTTGTGGTCTCACATGGTCTGGTGGTGCACACTGGTAATCCTACCCACTAGGGAGGTTGAGGCAGCAGGAAGGCAAGTTCAAGGCCAGCATGAACAACTCAGTGAGACCTTGTCTTAAAAATAAAAAGTGCTGGGGATGTAACTCAGTGGTGGAAAGTGCCCTTGGGCTCAACTCCCAGTAGGGGTGGGGGGATTGTGGTCTCTATTTGCATTTGGAGGCTCAGTTTCTTGGCTGAATGTGTTATATTTGCAACGGATGAACTGTTCTCTCATATTTTTAAAAATCACAATAGAGAGTTATTTAGAATCAATTTTTTTGTGTGTTTTTGTAGGTATTCATCAATCTTAGATATACTGGATCAGAGTGAAATTCTGTGAGGGCTTTGTTGTTTGTGGGGAAAAATAATCACCAGATAGGTAAATGGCTTGCATTATTTTGTTTTGCCTCTTCAGTGTATAATGTATTCCTCAGGACATGTGGAGGACAGAGAACTTGGCTGTGTCTTCCCACTTGTCTCATTCTTACCCCAATCTCCAAACAGATATATGGCAGATCAAAAGTTTGAGTTATTTTGTATCTTTACTTATCTAAAGGAACAGAGATAAAAGAATGGATTTTCATATTTTTCCTACAAAACAGAGTTGGTGCAATATTATCAGTTTGACTCCATGTCATTTCTGATGAGATATGAGGTTGGCAAGTAGTAGCAAGAAAGAGATGTACTACTACTTTAGAAACTAGTTAACTTTAATGTATTCTGGACTACAACTGACTTGCATGTATTCAGGATTAGAAATGTTTTTCCTAGGTTGTGTCGAGGAAAAAAAAATCACTTTTGTGAAATCACCTGCTTAATTGAGATAACCTTCAACATATTTTAAGGGCTTTAGTGTTCCGCGGCTTACAACATCTTCAATCAAAGGTAAGAAATGGAGAGACAGGTTACAGTGGCTTAATCAAATTTCCAGTTAATGAAGTAGAAGAATGTAGATTCCAATAATTCTCAGTTTCATGAGTTGTAGATTTTTTCCTAAGTGTTAAGTCTTGACAGTGTAGGTGGCAGATTGTATACCATACTCATAACCTCCAGAGTCACAGAAGGACTTTGAGAGAGTAACTTTTCTCTTATGTATCCCATATGGCATCTAGCAAAATGTTGTGCTAATAAATAGCTTGATAATTATTGAGTGAATTTACAGTTATAATCAAATAATTATTTATGGTGTTTTAAGGGAGTTTTCAAGTAATTATTTGTGATAGATTTAAATAAGTAAATACATATACAAAAGTATGTACTAGCATAATATATGCACTTGTTAGTTGGGAATGGGTAGTATTTGAACAAGGGGAACTGCATTCAGTTTTATTTTATAGGCAGGTAATATCGGCCTTTGGTTTTATTTTTAACTGAACAGAACTTTGTCAAGTGCCTTGAATGTAAAATTAGGAATTTCAACTAATAGTTTACATCTGATTTGTATATTGGAGATTATGATTATATACTTAATTTTCTTCCCATGGCGCTATTGTATGCTTTCTGCAGGTTTACTTTTGTTATAGAGGTCTACTAAAAATATAATATGGTTTTAAAATAGTTAATCCTTTTCATTTTTACAATCTTCCAAGCCTTCCATCTTAGTGTTAGTGTGTAGTTCTGGATGCTGTACACTGTCAGCCAAAAACAGCAGTTGCATTTGGATGAGCCATGACATTTGGCCTACACTTAGATCTGCTGTCCCTTCTGAGTCTGGGAGCCTAGAACAACCCTAAAACTGACTTAGTCTAATTCTGGCTCTATTTCAATATTTAGTAAATAAATTTTCACTGAATATTGGAAAGGGATAGAAGGGACTGTGGGTTGGAGTGGGCAAGGGTGGTGCTGTACAGAGGAGTATGTATAGGAAGGGGAAGTTTTCAATTCCATCTTTTCAATCCCTTTATTTTCAGTAAAGATGTGATAATGAATTTGGTTGCTACACTTATTTCTTGTCATAGTCAGAGTTGAGAATGATATATAAATAATTTTCATTTGTATTTTTTAATACTAAAAAGTATGTTTTTAAAATTATTGGATATTTTATGCTTTTTATTTCCTTGAATTTGTAAATATGTTATAGATTTTTTTTTTCATTTCCTACAGGAAGCAGAAAAATATTGTTTATGTAATCAATGTTACCATTTTTAACTAGTGTTCCCACTGAGGATTTACTGTTTGCCAGATTCCTAATGAAAAAATGTCTGTAATCTTTTATAGGAATTTCAGCTTTTTCAATTGGTAATAACAGATCTAGGTAAGTAAAAAATGAGAATCTCACACAATTCTGAAGATCTAAGTTTGGTTGACAATTCAGTATTTTATCATCAGTAAGATGCCCATACCCTTTGAGAAGTGAGTTAATCTGTTACGTCAACATTTCTGGTGTTCCTTCAGTAGTTGCTATTGGAATCAGAAGTTAGAAACAAATCTAATGGCAGTTGTAAATCCCTTTTGTTGTTTCACAGAAGAATGACTTTAACAGCATAAGGGGGAAAAGTCGGGGGGGCGGGGGGGGAAGCATAAGGACTTTCCTGAACTTTCTTCCTTCAGCAAGATACTTAGTGGCACAATATTATATTCAATGAGAAATCCTGGTATATTATAATCTTGTTTGTGGTACTATGAACAACTCCTGGACTAAATAAAAATCTATATATAAATTATCATCAATTAAGTCTATTAACTTCCTTTAACTTTTTTGTAGAATTTATAAAATTTATGATTGCCTAAATAATATTCTAAAAATTGATACAAATATTTATCATGAGCTCTTTTTATCCTCACAAATAGTTCTAGGGTATGCTGGACTTTGGGTAGTAAAAGGCTTGCAAATATTTTTTGCTGATTGATTGACAATAAGAAATTTATGTTTCATTCTATATTATTTAGGTGTGTATGTGGATGAAATAAAAGTTTCACAATAAAGAGATAACCCTCTTTCTTAATCTCTGTTGTAGTCTATTCTTTTTCATTAAATAAAATTAAAAAGATCATGACACAACAAATTGATTCATGACCCACATATGCACCTACAGCCTTTTCTTTTTAGGCAGGGGTCCACAAAACTTGCCTTGTCTTGTCATATATATTGAACTCTTTAAACATTTAAGATGTATACAAGAACATGTATAATGTTAAATATATGGTAATTATATTATTTGCCTTTGTCATTTGAATAAGATATTCTGTGTCTTGGTGTCTGTTATGTTATTATACTTTTGGCCTAATGAACTTGAAAAGTTCCAAGGCCACTGTTGGGACAGCCAGTAAAGAAAGGTCCAAATTGAAAGAATGTATCAACAAACTATATTTGAACTGTTTTCTGCACCACACTGATCTGGATGTTAGCCATAAAGTAGCTTTTCTGGGCAATTCTAGTATGTTGATTCCTTTTACTAATTCCTAGATGACAATTCAAGCCTATTTTTTTTTTTTTTTTTTTTTTTTTGTACTGAGGAATGAATCCTGGGTGTTCTACTGCTGAGCTACATCCCCAGTTTTTGTTTATTTTTTATTTTGAGGCAAGGTCTCACCAAATTGCCAAGGCTGCCCTTGAACTTGTGATTCTCTCACCTTAGTCTCCTGAGTTGCTGGGGTTACAGGTGTGTGCCTCTGTGCGTGTCTCAATTCTGGGCTTTACTTGAAAATTTTGGCCTGCTTTACAGGTGTAAAATATAAGCTAAGAAACAACATGGGAAAGGGTGTGTTCATAAATGCAAATAAGGCAGTTGATTTTATGTTTAGAGTATACTTAAACTAAATCTCAGGTAATGGTGTATTTTTTTTCCTCCTGTTATAAGTTTATGTTCTTTTTCTACTACTATTTCCCTTTTCTAATAGTAAGAGAAACAAATGTAACATTATAAAACTTAGTTTTTAAGAAGTGATGGTAGGGCGAGATCAGAAAAATCCATCCTTTCTCTGTCTCATTTCAGGACTGAAAGCAGCAAAATTGAATTTTAGTCTAAATTCCTTTTTGTAGGTAACTGGAGATTCATGTTATAGTAATTTGTACAAATATATTAAGAGGGCTAGGGATATAGCTCAGTTGGTTGAGTGTTTGCCTCACATGCACAAGGTCCTGGGTTCAATCCCCAGCACCACACACACACACACACACACACACACACACACACACACACAAAGAGAGAACCTATGGTGTGTAAGAAACTTAACATTTAAAGCTATTTCCTACAAATATTACTGTGTGAGTAGTCAAAATTTTAGTGGTTGTGGATGAATTGTTCAGTAAACACAAAATATCCAGTTTTTTAAAAGGTGAGTGTAAAATCACACTTCAGCCCTAAAGTTAACTTAATCAGAACTCCCAAATATATACTATATGAACTTGTAATTTTTACCAGTGGCCCCAGATATCCTCTCCACAGAGATTCTGCCCTTTAGGTCAAGTATCTTCCCACTATTGCTACAGAAAGAATATGAAGGGCTAGCCTCCTTTCCCTTCCTCTTTGAAATACAGACCCTGGATGGCTATATATACATCAGAGAACAAAGGTATCAGGTTTGTAGCCTTCAAAGTCTGTGGGAGTAACTCTTATTTTTATAAAAGATGCTCATGAATCTTTGAGACTCTGGACTGCCTCCCTAGATATGCAGACATACTTCCTTGTTCTAAAATTCCCAAAAGAATATAAGAAATTTCTTAGGGGACATCTATTGGATAAACAGCAGATTTTCCTGTCATAGTGATGGAGCAGATTAGATACTTAAGATTCCATTTCTTTAACCTATACTATCATTACATGTTAGCATTAATCCTGGATCAGTGTTTTCTTTTATTGCTTTTGAAATTTGCTCAGAATGTGGCTCAGCCCTTACCTGCTGTAGGTGGTCCAGAAAGGACAGCAATCCCAGCAAAGAAACCAGCAAGTCCCAAAAAACTGTGCACTCTTGAATTCTTACACAGATCAACCTGCAGGCATTAGAATTCAGCATTAGCCATATTAAAGATAAAGTTCTATAGACATCTGGACTTACAAAGGGGCAAGTACTGTTTATGTTGTCTCAGACTATGAATATTATGACTTCTGAGGTAGTTTGGATGGCGTTTTTGTCCCCAGTATAATGAAAGCAGAGATCAAGTAGGGAATAGTAACTTTGCTAGGTAGGCAGTGTTTTCAGTTTATTGGTTCTGGGTTTTTTGTTTTGTTTATTGTTTTGGTCTAGGGATGATTGAACCCAGGGGAACTTAATCACTGAGCCACATCCTCAGCTTGTTTTTATTTTGAGACAGGGTGTCATTGAGTAGTTTTCTTTCCCTGAACCTTTACTAAAGGAAATGGTAATTTACAATCTGAGCTGACAGTGATACTCCGAAATCTACTGTAGCCAAGTACCATAGGTTTTAAGAAATAAGATATTACAAAGTGTTGATTTTGGCTTTAGGAATTTGGAGTTTTGCCTGAGCTGCCTCCAGTGTCGTTATAGCACTTACGCTAATGGTAATATCAGGCCAAAAATGTCCTAGGCATTGTTTTCCAGCATGTTGAGGACCTGGTTTTAAGAAGAACCTGTGGGTTTCCCAACAATCCCAAGAACACAGTTCCATTTGAGGTGAAAACAGGGGAGCTGTGTACAGTGGCATACACCTATAATCTCAGCAAGTTGGGAAGCTAAGGCAGGAGAATTGCAACTTCTAGGCCAACTTCAGTAACTTATTGAGATCTTGTCTTAAAAAGAAAAGGCTGGGAATATAGCTTACTGGTAAAGCACCTCTGGATTCAATCCCCAGTACTTAAAAATAGATAGATAGGTAGGTAGGTAGATAGATTAAAAAAACCTGAAAGTACACAGGACCAAGGCAATAATCTCACCAAGAGAAAAGCCACACTGATCAGAAAATCCCCTTTTCTCTTGAAGAGTTCTCTGAGAACTTACATTGTGCCTAGGAGTTAAAGACTCCTGGAGCTGAAGGAGAGGAAAGAATGCAAAACTGACCTGAGATGGATAAGCAAAATGGAATCCTGCTGAGCCCTTTCTTGCTGTCATTCCTTTTCTGTCCCAACTAACTAGTTCTCACCCTCCCTCCCCTCAAGGTAAGAGGAAAAACTAGACAGGATATAGCTAGTTACAGGGTTTTTGAGCCTTTTTTTTTTTTAATTGTAATACATTTTCTTTTGGAGAGATTATTACTATTACTTGTACTAAGTGGTTTAACAATGTTAATGATATGTCTACTTACCAGTACAGGAAGTATCAGTGCCAGATAACCACCAGCAAAGATGGCAAAGAAGACGGTGTAGGTCATAAGTAGTGGAAATGTGGTGGCTAAAGGAGCAAGCAGGTTAGTGATGCCACAGAGGATGAGGTAAGACCTGTGGTATTGATACTTCTTGATCCAGTTTTGATCGGCAACCCATCCAGAAATAAGCTGACTGACTGTCTCGATGATACCTGGAACAAAATAGAAAGTTAGGAAATCCTGATTTCATTTTCCTAGCCCCTTTGAAAAATGTGAATTACAAGGCATCTTTTTTCCTCAAATAATATGACCCCCATCTTTACTCCAGGATATGGGGGTGGGGGGGTGGAGGGGATGGTTTCATTTGTCTTCCACAATAGGATCTATGATTTACACACATTCCGAACACTCCAGAAATGCCAAAAAATATTCTTCATAGTTGAGTAGGAAACCATTAAGTTACCAGGTGGTGTTTCTGATTGTGTTTAGAAAGAACAACACCCAACTGGGAATCCCTGGTTACAGGGGACCCTGGGCTCAAGGGGCTTTGCAGTTCCTTCCTCTAAGAAGTGTCAGAAATGAGGAAGTGAGATTTCTAAAAGACTAGTCGACTCTTAGGTCAGTGTCCTAAGGAAGTTAAGTGGTGGAAGATTGGGAAATAAATTAATAAAGCCTTAAGTTTAAAACAACATAGATGTTGGGACTCTTATCATTGATTATGAAACTTTAGGGGTAAGGATCTCCTAAGGTTATTATGCTTAACTTGAAAATATGTGAGAAGTTTAGAAATTGGAGATTATATTTGGAACACTGGAGCTATCATATAGTAAATAAAATTTAAGAACCACATTCTTTTTTACTCCATTTCATTGTACAGCATTCTAAACCCTTTATCCTATTAGAAGCTAATATAACGTAAACACTGAGATTTTCACTAAGAATAAATAGCATGAACTCCAGTTGTTTCAATTTCACATTCTTTTCTATGGTTCATGTATAAACTCTTTCATTAAAAAGAATTAAAAAATGGGTGCTATCAGTTATCATCATTTTGTAGGGTACATATTGGGAATGTTGTATATTAAGACTTTTGGTTCCATTATTTAGAGTTAATATGATCTAACTTGATTCTGCCAGACATTGTAGTACAGAAAAATTATTTTAGCCAGGCATTTTCTCTTGTGCATACAACATTACTTGACTGAAGCAGAGTATCTTTTATCTTGGTAAATTTTCAAAGAAGTTAGTAAGAAAAGTTACTGTTGAATTATTGTGAATTTCCAGATAATTAAAACTATTTCCTCCTTAATGTCAGCTAATCCACTGGTGACTGACTGTTCCATATTTTTCTGTCTTACTATTATTTTAAGGGGAAATAATACTTGGCTACAATTTTTGCCCCTGGGGGTCCTAAGGATTGATTGCAGGGACTTGCTCATGCTAGGCAAGTGCTCTACCACTGAACCATACCCCCAACCCTATCTACAAATATTAACATTATTGAATGCTTACCGTGGGCCAGGCACCATGCTAGCCTCTATATACATTATACTTTTAATCCTGATGACCTTATAAAGGCAGGTGTCATTATTCCTATACCACAGATGAAGAAATAATTGAGGCACTGAAAAGGCAAGTAACTTGTCCAAGGTCAAATAGTTAGAAAATGCCAATAAGCACAATCCTGGATTTGGGAAGTCAAGCTCCAGAATCAATCCTTTCAACTCCTGCACTATAATGAATATCTGGGGTTCTCTAGTTCCTGGAGTAGCTGTGGCCACTGAGCACCAGTTTTTTTATGTTTTTATTTTTGGTATCAGAGACTGAACCCAGGGTACTTGACCACTGAGCTGCATCCCCAGACTTCCTTATTTTTATTTTTGAGACAGGGTCGTGCTAAGTTGCTCAGGGTCTCACTAAGTTGCTGAGGCTGGTCCTCAACCTGTGATCCTCCTGCCTTAGCCTCCATAGTTGCTGAGATTTCAGGTATGTTCCACCATGCCCAGCAAGCACCAGTTCTTTAAAATTTGGTATTTATCCAATAGAGTGTATATCTATTAGATCAGACACATAAGAATGAGTTAAGACTTGGATTAGGATCCACTATGTAGTTAGAGCTCTGAGTGTATATACAAAGTACAGAGATAAATATGTGCAGGGAAAAACCCTGACAACTCCCGTTAGCTTCAAAAAACTCTTTTTTTTTTGGGGGGGGGGGGCTTCCTGCAACTTTTGTCCTTTTTTGTTTGTTTGGGCAGGGGGTGTCAGGGATGGAACTCAGGGGCACTCAACCACTGAGCCACATCCCCAGCCCTATTTTGTATTTTATTTAGAGACCGGGTCTCACTGAGTTGCTTAACTCCTTGTGGTTGCTGAGGCTGGCTTTGAACTCGTGATCCTCCTGCCTTAGCCTCCTGAGCCACTGGGATTACAGGTACGTGCCATCATATCTATCTGGCTTGGACTTTTTCTTGATCTTTTTAATAAAATTTTATTAAAGCCAAGTTCATTTTTCCTTCTAGATAGGAAGTTAAAGTAGGCTTTCTTACCAGCCACAGAAACAAGGTAGGAGGCATCCATGATGTCAATCCCTAGTGTTTTGGCTCTGGCTACCAGGTGAAAGGTAGGGATAAAATATGCTAACTGACTGAGGAGAAAAGACCAGGTAAATATGTAGAAGAAAGGATTCCTAAAAAGAGATATATCAAAGAGTCGTTTGCAGTTCCACAAAATAGCCTTTTTCTTGTAACTTTCTTCATTAGTGGTTAGTAACAATTGGTTCCTGTCAGGCCCATTGTTGAACTCTTCATTTTGATTTGTAGTTTTAGCAGGTTGTCCAGCTTTCTGCATAGTACTATGCTTGATGGAAAACTCTTCCTCATTGAAGCATGCTGTTTCTCTTCCACACTGTGCTTCTGGACCACTTGAAGACAAACTGCCACCTTTATTTTTAACGTCAGAATTGTTCTCACTTTTGATATTAATAGGTCTTAAGAGCATACTTGAGGGCACCAAATTCAATGCAATTGCTCCAAATAATATAAGGGCACCTAAACAGAAGAAATTGAGACATTAAAAAACAACCTCTCGGTTCACAATAATTTTTGTTCATAGGTTCAGATAATTTTTGGAAACATACTCTGCTTCCTAAGTGTAACTGCTGTATCTTTGTAACAATGGAGTCCTTTGGACATAGAAAACCAGAAAGTACACTGCTAGGAAGCATTTGGAAACAGCGTTAGAAAAGATGATAGCCTTCTGTCTTGACATTTAAAAACTTTTTTGAGGGCTGGAGATGTGGCTCAAGTGGTAGCGCGCTCACCTAGCATGTGTGAGGCACTGGGTTTGATTCTCAGTACCACATAAAAATAAAATAAAGACATTGTGTCCACCTAAAACTAAAAAATACTAAAAAATAAAACACTTTTTTGAAAGAGAATAGATAACTTCTCTTACTTGATTTCAGGGTTTCCTGACCAAAGCTGTGACTTCATGTATGGTGTGTCTAAGAGTGAGAACAGGCCTTAAGCTCTTCTCTCTCATCTTATGAATTTGTCAGCTGAATATTTTTTTTTACTTTAGAAAGGAAAGAGTCAACTGAACCACTGTGTAGATAAAATATACACGTATATTAGCCAGGCCACAGTAATACCACTAATTGGGAGGCTGAGTCAGGAGGATCACAAGTGTGAGGCCAGCTTGGAAAGTTGAGATCTTGTCCACAAGATAAAAATAATGGGGCTGGGGTTGTGGCTTAGTGGCAGAGTGCTTGCCTAGCATGTGTGAGGCCTTGGTTTCAGTCCTCAGCACCACATAAAAAATAAAGGCATTGTGCCTGTCTACAACTAAAAATTATTTAAAAAAAAAAAAAAAAAGATAAAAATAATGAAGGCTGAGAATGTAGCTCAGTGGTTGAGTGCTCCTGGCTTTAGTCTTCACTTCCATAAAATAAATAGGTAATCTGATTAACTATTAAAGAACATTATATTCTTTTTACAAAATGTTTTTTCCGTTTCATCCTATGTAGTCTAGTGAAAGAGGGATTTTTAAAATGCAGATTTTTCTTCCTTGTCCCCTCCCACTCCATCTCCTGTACCTCCTCCAGAATCCTGCACCCCCAGCACTGGGGTTTGAACCCAGAAGTACTCTCACTGAGCTACATCCCCAGCCTTTTTATTTTCACATAAGGTCTCATGAATTGCCCAGGCTGGCCTTGAACTTTAGATCCTCCTGCCTCACTCATCCCAAGTTGCTGGAATTTCATATGTGTGCCACTGTGCCCAGCCAGATTTTTTTTTTCTTCTTCTCAAAGGGAAAATATAAAAAAGCAAATGTTTTAGGGAGGTGGGGAAAGGAGGAAGCCTTGTTTCTCCAGGATGTCACTGCCATTGCAGGGTGTTTCTAGCTGCACAGAGTACCCCCCATCTTCTCAGAGTTTGAACTCTGGTGAATTCTGAGGTACTTTGTGTGAACTGACAAAATCAGCAGGTTGCCCAAGATCTCATCTTTTATTTCATTTCATTTTTCTTATTACTCATGATTGAAGCCAGGGGCACTTAACCACTGAGCTATATCCCCAGTACTTTTTATTTTTTTATCTTGAGAAGGGTCTCATCAAGTTGCAGAGTCTGGCCTCAAACTTGCAATCCTCGTGGCTGAGCCTTGAGTCACTAAAATTATAGGCATATACCACCACACCCAGCTTCGAGATTCTTCTGTGGAGTATTCTCAAAGGAAGAGGAGCATCTTTACTATAGATATGCTCATTTCCTCTCTGGCAATATGTTTCAAGCTTTTTTTTTTTTTTTCTTTTTTGGCACTAAGGATTGAACCCAGAGATGCTCAACCACTGAGCCACATCCCCAGTCCTTTTTTGTACTTTATTAAAGAGACAGGGTCTCACTGAGTTGCTTCCCTTGCTAAATTTGGTAAAGCTGGCTTCAAACTCTTGATACTCCTGCCTCAGCCTCCCAGGCTGCCTGGATTACAGGTGCACCACTGTGCCTGGCTTAGGTTTTGTTTTTTTGCAATGCTGGAGATTGAACCTAGGACCTTGCACATACTATGCCAATACCTTTTGAAATCAATTGCTCTTGAAGTCTATATCATTCTAGTCATCAAATGAAGAGAATTGAACCTTAAACCTTGCAGAGCTGATAGTTTAGAAACCTAGACTGACTTACCTGTCCAGTCATAAAGATCTATCAGGAGTTTTGTAAAAGGTGCCAATAGAAATGTCAGTCCCATCCCAGAACGGGCAATAGCCGTAGAAAGAGCCAATCGTTTTTTGAAGTATTTGGTAGTTACCACAGCAGCTACTTGGTACAAGAAAGCAGAACCCAAACCTAAAAGAAAAACCAGGAATTTGGAATTAAACTTTATCTAATTTTACTAGTTACTTTAATAGGTGATTTAGTGCAGTGAGATATTCTGGATCTCATAATGTAACTAGGAGTTCAGGACCCAAAGGTAGTAGAAGGGAAGGTTCCTGTTCCATCTCTTACAGTCTTCTGTTTATAGTTTACTCACCAGGTAGAAGTCCCATAGTCACACAAAGAAAGGGAATGCTTGTAGCCCTACTACTGATGAGATAGCCACCAGTAATAAGGAAAGTCCCCAGAATAGAAGTAGTTTTCTCTCCAAGTATTTCACAAATTATGGCAGCCAGGGGACCTTAGGAGAAGAAAGAGAGGCAAATGCTGGGTAAACATGCTTTGGCATCCCTTATTCTCTGGTGTGTGATTTAAATGAAAGAAGGAAAAAACTCTACTTTGGGATATTATGTATCCTTAAAAAAAGTTGTATTGGGTTTTTTAACATTACTAGTTCACACTACTTTGCTTTCTGAAAAGTTTTTTTTTTTTCTTTTCTGTTTTAATATTTATTGTTTTTAGTTCTTGGCGGACACAACATCTTTGTTTGTATGTGGTGCTGAGGATCGAACCCGGGCCGCACGCATGCCAGGCAAGCGCACTACCACTTGAGCCATATCCCCAGCCCCTCTGAAAAGTTTTTTTTAAAAGGATAGTAAGATGGTTTGTTGAGAATCTTATTGAAAATGCATTATAAAACTGCCACAATATGAGATTTTACTAGATGGCTGCTTTGTTTTTTTTTTTTTTTTTAAATCAAGAAAGACTGATTTATTTTTTCACATAATTTTTAAAGACTCTGTATATTTTTATGTTTAAGGATTAAAGACACATACCAGGGCTGGGGATGTGGCTCAAGCGGTAGCGTGCTCGCCTGGCATGCATGCGGCCTGGGTTCAGTCCTCAGCACCACATACAAACAAAATGTTGTGTCTGCCGAAAACTAAAAAATAAATATTAAAATTCTCTCTCTCTCTCTCTATCTCTCTCTCCCTCTCTTAAAAAAAAAAAAAGACACATACCAAACACAAATAAAATATTCACAATACATAGGACAAATTAAAATTTCTTAGTACAGAATCTAGAATAAGGTAAGGGTCTAATAAATGTCTTTATTATTATTATGGATTAATTTATTAGAAATCAGTAAATAAAAGTTCTTCAAAACTGAAAAAAGGAAATAAACAAATCCCTAATCACTTAATGTCTAATAAACATACAGTAAAATTCAAACTGTCTAATACCTATAGAAATCTGTCTAAAATATTAGGTATACATTTGTTTGTGGTGAACAAAGATTTCTGAAGGAAAAGATTTTCCAGTTACTGACAAAGTCTCCAACAAATATCATGCCGATGAAAAAGTGAATTTTTACTTTCTATGTGATTTGTAAATAAGTCTTTAAAATATTTGTATTTCACTCAACCTGGGAATTCAGTGCATAGGAATTTAGAATTTTATCTAAAAGAAACAATGAGGAGTGTTAATGTACACTCTTTAAAGACCTAGTAACTTCTAAGTGGCTTCTAACTATAAGTTTGAATACTAATCATAAAGGAGGAAGAATTGGTTCTGTGTTTTGTTTTGAATGTGATTAGATGATTAATGCTCTAACTTTAGGTTGAGGGCCTGGCTCATTGGACTTATAATAAGGCTTTGCCAGACTGGAAGAAAATAAGGCATAAAAAATTGAATCAGCGGAGCTGGGGCTATCGCTGTGGTAGAGTGATTGCCTTGCAATGCATGAGGCACTGGGTTCAATCCTTAGCACCACATATAAATAAAATACTTGTGTCCATATACAACTAAAAAAAAATTGAACCAGAGAATTAAATAATTGAAGACGGGCATGGTGGTATATGCCTGTAATCCCCAAAACTTGGGAGGCTGAGGCAGGAGGATCACATGTTCAAAAGCCAGCCTTAGCAACTTAGCGAGGCTCTAAGCAACTCAGTGAGACTCTTTCTGTATAATTTTACCAACTTGGTACCAGGTGAATGATAAACATTGCGATCTCTTACTCAGCATTACATATTAATATATATTAATAAGTGAACCTGAATGTTAGCAACATGTAAGTCTTAAAGGACTAACAGAAGAGTCTTCATGGAATTGCTTTTTGTGGTCCTTTTCCATGGATAGCAAGCTTATTGATAACTATACCTGCAGAAAAACGAAGTGAAGACATGATGGATCCAATCCAACCAGTTTGCTCAGCAGTGCCTTCAAATTCTTCTTGGAAGACCACAAAGAAAATTGCAAAAGTCTTGGTCATCCCCATCACAAACACATTTACCTAAATCAAAACAGACCAAAAAGTCCCAAGTTAGATACTGAGCAAGCCAGTAGAGGGGAGTTTGCAGCTGCTAGAGGTTCTGTTGCTCTGTCTAGTATTTGCTGGTTTGCCTTATTGGTTCCTCATTACTTATCTTGTATTTTGGGGGAGAGTCATTCCTATTTAGAGTGGTTAAGCATGCTACATGAAAGTACCTCATCCTCTTCAATGTAGTGGAATAGGTCAATATTGTATTAAAGAACAGAAAGTTGAAGTTTAGAGAAAATTTCTCAAGGTGGGGTTACAGGAGCTGAGATGTGTACTCAGATGGACTGACTTCAAAACCACCACTGCTTTACTGTCCAATTCTCTTGGCATCTGTTAAAGGCAGCTACTCCAGTTATCTTTGTGGTAACTATTGAACAGCAATTATTCCTGTCAGTTCTTAGTCTAGCTTTGTTTTAACTCTGCTCCTAAGCTAAGTACCCTCCTTCAACATGATATATAATTAGAATGAATATACTTTTATCATCCAAATTGGGACACTTATTTATTTTTTATTTTTTTGGTGGTAATGGAGATTTAACTTGGGGTGGGGACGGGGGTGTTCCTACCAGTTAGCCACATCTCCAGCCCTTTTTGAGACAGGATCTTATTACTAAGGTGCTGAGGCTGGCCTCAAACTTGTGATCTTGCCTCAGCCTCCTGAGTGGTTGGGATTACAGCCATGTGCTATCATGCTGGCTCCAAATTGAAACACTTGAGAATGACAGTGCTTAGTTACAGCAACATAGCAGTGTTTAATAGGGATGTATAGTCACCTTATAGTTTGGTCTTGTGCCCCATTCTTTTTCTTTGTCCCACCTAATCCTCCTGTTTGTCCCTCTCGTTCCCTCCATAAGAAGAACTGCTCCTTTTGAGGCCTGTTTTCTACAGACTACTAATACTTTTTGTTGGAATTCTGATTAGCTTGGAGGCAGTGAAAAGCTATTTCTCCTCCTCTTCCTCTTTTTTCCAGCAGAGGGAATTGAACCCAGGGGTGCTGTATCACTTCAGCTACATCTCCAGCCTTTTTATTTGTGACAAGGTCTCCCTGAGTTGCCCAGGCTGGCCTTGAATTTCCAATCTTGCCCCAGTATCTCATGCTTCTGGGATTACAGTTGTGTGCCATTGTGTCCAGCCAAAACTTCACAACTTATTTAGAAAGCAAAGTGCTATGGACATCAGGGTTCGATATTCAAAAGTTTAAAAAAAAAAAAAAAAAAAGACAATCAGTTTCCCAATTCAGGCCATTTATAACCATAATTTTCTTCCAAGAACACTTCTATGAAGAAAATCAAGCTAGGAAATACAAGTTTCAACTTGTTTCTTAGTTTAAAGCAGATTGTGTTCTCTCATGAGCAAAGAGCACTCAAGTGAGGTGTCATTCTGCAAAATAAGCTTTCTTTTTTCTGTGGATGTGGGTTCTGTTCTGGTGTCCACAGGGTGCTGACTTGTGTTCTTATCTGCTCGAATGTGGCTAGCTACAGGCCTGTGGTTTAGTACCTTTCCTCTTTAGTCTGTGCTTGATGTCTGGTTATAACAACTGTGAATAGCTACAATCTATCTCTCAAAACTGAGTTTGTGTCTTCCATTGTGTATCAAGGTCAAGGGCAGAATTCTTGCATCCATCTGTCCCACTCCCTTGATACCTCTATCCTTTGTTTTTATTTCAACTAAAAAAATTAAAGACCTTTCCTAAGGTCTATGTTTTCCCTTAATTGACAAAGACTACATCAATCTGAATCGTGAGCTTAATCACATGTCTTAGACCAAGGTTGGTGGGTTTTCCTTTACCAGAGTCCATATGAGATAGAAATAATGGCTAACCCCCAAGTAAAACAAAAATCCTTGCTGGTCACAGTGACACATACTGTAATTCTAGTGTTGGGTGGCTGAGGCAGGAGGATTGCAAGTTCAAAACCAGTCTCAGCACTTAGCGAGACCCTTTCTCAAACTTAATTAAAAAGGGGGTAGGGCTGGGGATATGGCTCATGGTTAAGCACCCCTGGATTCAATCCCTGGTTTAAAAAAAAAAAAAAAAAAACCCAAAACTGGAAATTATATATTCCCTCATTGTCTTTTTTTGTTATTATTTTAAAAAATATTTTTAATTTGTTTTTATTTTTTAACTGGGGATTGAACCCAGGTACGTTTAATCACTCAGTCACATCCCTAGCTCTTTTTATTTTTTGAGATAAAGTCTTGTTTAGTTGCTGAGGCTGGCTTTGAACTCCTGACTCAGCCTCCTGAGTTGCTGGGATTACAAGAGTTCCCCACCATTCCTGGCTTGTTTTTAAGAGATGGTAATTGGGTTGAACCCAATAGGAACACCTACAGGTCTTCCCCAACCCTCCCAGCAAGACCTCCCTCACCAGATCATTCTAATTGGCTTTGAGAGGAGTTGAATTAGCCTCAGTAACCCATTCTGGAATCAGCACCAGGTTTTGTCAGAGTTATTTTTATTTAACAACAAAGCACTTCTTTCTACCCTTTGTCTCCATCTAATACCATCCTAATTTATCCTGGCCTTTACAAGCTTTTAAACAAGAGTATTGGGAGTGTCCACTTCTCATGCTACCTCTCCACTGAAGCTGAAGTCCTAGCAGTCCCATCACTCTACCCTAATGGCTCTTATCAAGGTTACCAGAGACTTCTTTACTACTAAACTAATTCATATAATTGTCATTTCGATCATATTTTTCCTTTTAGCTGCTTCTGCATATCATTTTCTCTGAAAATTTCTGGATTAGTGCTTCTCTGTTTGCTCAGTGGGCTATCAGATTCATTCTCTACATCAGGTTTTCCAAAGATTTTGTCCTAGTCCCTCCTCTCCCTGATACTTTTACCTTCAAATTAAAAGTACCATGTTTGCTGTAGACACAGATTGTGCAAATCTTGTGTACACACATGCCAAACACTTTCTTGGTGATAAGTCCCTCAGACTCAAGTGTCCAATATTAAATCATCCAAGCTATCTTCACATTATACCCATCTCTTCCTGTGTCCTCTAACTCAGTGAATTGCATTCATCATCTACTTAGGCAAGCAACCCAGGACTCCTTGATTCCTCCCCAACATCTAGTAACTGTTAAGTCTAAAGGTCTCCTTGATTTGCTTAGATCCATATTTACTGCCTTTATTCAGCACCTTATTGTTTTCCCCCAATCGATCTCCTTGATTCTAGGCATTATCCACCCAGCAACCAGAACTATATTTCTGAAATGCAAACCTGATTCCATCATCCCCTACTTAACTTTCCTCATTAGCACCTCATAACCTCAAGATAAGAAATAACATTTTAGCATATCTTTCAAGACCCTACCCATCTCTGATTTCATCTGCCCTCATTTGGTTATTCATAACTATATTATCAGTTTATCCGTTCACTAGCAGGTATTTAGTGAGTACCTACTGTATGTCCCAGGAAGATGTAGAGCTAGATGTACAATAGTGTACACTTGTGAGCAATGTAGGCATGGTCCCTGCCTTCATGGAACGTTCAGTAGATAAATTGAATATAGAAAATAGTTATACACATAATACAAGTAGTTATAAATAGTAAATTAGCATCCCCTGCCCCTGCAGAGAGCTTCCTTAAGCATATTCAGTTATTTTTCACTTAGTTTTCAGGAGTTAACTTGTTATAGAGAAATATTCTTGTGATTCATACAGAACTATAAGCATAGTCCTTTAAGGATCCACATTACCACTGTGAGCACTTACCTCTCATTGTTAACGTCTTGATATATTTTGTGCATCACTCCCCAAATAAGGCATTGTTTATTAATCTGGTTATTAGCCAGCTTTTCTTACCAGCAAGTAAGATCAAGTAGTTTCCTAGCCATAGAGGATAATATATGAAAGGGTGGTTCCTGGGGAGAAAGGTGGAACAACTAGTGACCCTTGCTAACAATGTACACATAACACTGTTGAATATGATTTAGGAAGTGGCCTCGCCAGAAAGGGCTCTTAGACGTAGGGCATCCTTAGTTTCCGTATTAGTAAGAAACATTCCATATTCTTTGGTAATGAAGCTAATATTTATTAGATAGTTCTATATTTGTTATGAATTTCATATTACATAAATCTTGCTGGGTATCTCTGTTCTTCCGGTTCTGTCACTAGGGAGAGGGCATGATGTTTTCCATCTCTGATATTCATAGATACTTAGTTGTCCACATTGTGGATATCAGGTTGTCATCAAGACCTGTGCTCCCATGGCTAGGGGCTGCTTTAGGAGATAGAGGGCATGTGTGTGAATGCATCTCCAGAGTTAATAGAGCAGACCTTGGACACATAATAATTTGTGGAAGCCAGGTATCATGGCACATGACCATAATCCCTGTGACTTGGGAGGATGAGGCAGAAGGATCACAAATCCAAGTCCAGCTTCAGCAACTTAGACCCTGTCTCAAAAAAATTAAAAAAAATTTAAAAGTCTTTTGAAGGAGTGCAGTGCTGGGGATATAGCTCAATTGGTAGAGTGCTTGCCTCCCATGCACAAGGCCCTGGGTTCAATCCTCAGTCCGATAGTAAAAAAAAGCGGGGGGGGGGGGGGGGCGCGATTTGGGATATAGCCCAGTAGTAAAGCACCCCTGGCTTCAGCTCCCAGTAGCAAAAAAAAAAAAAAGTGGAGCTGGTGCTGCTGTGCAGGGTTGTTTGGGTCACAGCTATGATAGGATTTACCAACTTTCTAGAATAGATACATAGATGACATACATCACCAGTATCATTTAGCAACCCTGAGAGGAAGAAAGAGGGAATGAAGTTAACTTATAAAATGGAATGCCTAGTCTAGTTACTTATGGCTGCAGGAGAAAAATAATCTCCCTTTTTGGAATCAATGTCCTTCCTTTCCAGACAAATCAAGTACCCACTGGGTCTAATTCTAGTTTAAGTTATGGTTATCGGGAGAGGGAGGTTGGAAAGTAAGCAACAGGCTGAACTGAGGAAATGTACCCATCCCTGTCAGTGAAAGGATTATATGTTCATGCTGGGCTGAGCCAGGCACTTTTTAAACACTGCCTAGTGCTACATCTATGATGATTAAAAGTATCATTGTCCCCAAATCCTAATTACCATGTAGCTAAGGTAGAGCCTGCTGATCATGACAGGAGCATTTGCTAGGTTTAAGCAATGGTAGGAAGAATAGAGTACTAGATAGAAGCCCTTAGCTTTTACTCAAGGGGAACATTTCAGCTTTCTCTTTGGCCTAGCATGGGCCTCTTGACTTTGGTAGTATGAACAGTTCCTGGCCTGCTGTCCACTCAGATACTAAGGATTTTCTAAGTGATCTTGTTAGGCCACTCTGAGGCTTTCTCCACCAAATTCTAGGCAGTTGAAAAGGAAAGCAGATACTTACCAGGAAAAAATGAAACACAATCATCCATCCCCATCCTCCATCCAAGGTTTTAGTGTAATATGGGGTTTTCCCCTCCCTCTTCAGCATGATGTTTCCTCTGTTTTAAGTGCAGGAAGATCTCTGTGACAGATCCAAGACAGTTGATAAGAAACTGATCTAACCCTTTAAACTCTGTGGTAAACAGTAAACTCACTGTTTACACGTGTCTGACATAACTAAGGATTTAGTTAACTATAAAGCCTGACCTCCCTGATTGTTGAGTGGCCTCTCCTCCAATTGTGCACAAGATTCTTCCTTGGGCTGCAAGCTAATTCTAGAAGCTGTGTGTCATCCTCCTGGTCCTCTAGCAAACTATTGACTCTACAGAAATAAGGGGCCAGGTGGCAGGATGAGGGTAGGAAATACCTTTATAAAGCACTTGCTAAATTATTGCTATTCTAAGAAACCGAATAGACATGACAACAAGTGCAATACCTGTTCTTTTAATGGATCCTGCATCAGAAAAAAAAAGTTGAAAAGGGCAGTTGGGGAAACTGAAACATGACTTGTTTAGTAGAGGGTGCTGTATTGAGATGGATCTTTTGGGAATGATGATGGTCTTATGGTCCTACTGGGACTGTTTTTGTTCTTAGGGGAGAAATGTGAAAGCATTGAGGAATGAGGTCTCTACCTCCTCAGGAAGAGTTCAATAAAATGTATATAGAGTGAAAAGAAAATCTAAATGTTCTGAGGAAGGGGTGCAGCACTTGTTATTTCCCGCTGAGTTTGAAAGCAGGCGGTTTCTTTCTGGAGAAAGGAGAATCAGTAGTGTGCAGAATGGCTGTCCAGTGAGCAAGCTGGACAGGAAGAGATACTGGTCATTTCATTCCTTGTAGAAAATCAACCCAGCATACAATCCCATTTCCACCTTACCTTTGATGTTGTGCTCTCCAAAGGAATCCCCTGCAGACAAGGCAATTTAGGAGGAAAAATAAATCAGACTTATTTCGTAGAAAGTTACTCTTTTTCTAAGCCATTTCATTCCGCTGCACTGTGAAAACAAGTGAGCATTGTAGGGCAGAGCCAGTTGAGGCTTTCCTGCCAGTGGACTTTACTTCCTGAGGGGAGGAGGAAAGGCTGTAACTTGAGAGCTTCTCAGGCCCGCCCTCCACCCACCCCTTGCTCAGAAGGTAGACTTTTTCACTGTGGGATCAAAAGTAATTGTCAAGTAAACTAAGGGCAAAATCCTTTCTGTGACTGTGCTCAAGGCTGGGGGATGGGGCTTTAGGATTCTAATGCACATTCCAGAGGTTCCTGAGGGAGATTATCTAGACTTGCTCATAGAGGTGGGAGATACATTTTCTGGACCACAAATGACAATCATGGGGGTTGGAGTGAGTGCTTAGTATGTATAAGGCCTTGGCTCAATCCCCAGCACTAAGCGGTGGTGGGGAAGGCAGTCTTAAGTAAATTCAGATTGTGTGATCCTTTGTGTTCTGGTTACAAATTTGGAGTTTCAGGTCTAATTTTAATCTTTTCTTTTTATACTTACATATCTTAACTTCAAATACCTCCCATAAAAGGAGTATATTTACAGTAATATCAGTGAAGCTTTTTTCTTATTGAATTTTGGATTAAGGCTATTTCTCCTAGAAAACTACTGGGACAGTTCAACTTTCTATTCCTATTTCCTTCTTCTGCACCCTACAAAAAAAAAAGGCCAACGGGAAATTGCCTTTCATCTCCCTACACCAATATTCCAGATTTTAAACCAGGGTGTATTTTAGGCCAAAGTGTTTTTCTTGCTGTATCCAGAAATTCTGCATGTTCCCTTTTACAAAGCAAGGGGTTTCTGAACCTTTTAAAGCCATACTATAATATTTTTTAATGAAAAAGCTTAGTTGTTTGGGAAAATGCTCCATAAGTGTAACCATGGAAAGATTATGCAATTATGTGGTGCTGGTGGTAGGGATCAAATAAACATTCAGCAAAAGGCAAAACCCAAAGGAAAAGGGAGAATGCTTTTCAGAGAGCTCTTTGTTAATCACACACTCCAGAAAACATTTTTAGTAAACATCTGTAGGACTGTATTTGTTTTTTTTTTGGTGGCACACTTGTTGCTTTTTTAAAGCAAGGCTCTCTGATTCTAATCACAAGATGAGATCAAACTATGCTTTATATTGATAGAGAGGTCTGATTCCCGAGGCTGGGGACAGATTTGAAATGTGGCAAACAGGGAGTCTAAGAAAGCAGCAAAGTCCCAGAGATAAGCCCTTCCAAACCTAAGGAAGCTTTTAGATGTAATGGGAATTGCAAACTTGGTAGAATGTCAGCTTTGCCATTTTTTTAAGCATTAAAGCTCTAGAAAAGTTACCTTTACTGATTCCATTTGTGGGAAATACTATTTTTCAAGGTTGTTGTGAGGATTAACAATATATATATAAAGTGACTATGTTAACCATCTATTGCTTATTGATGGAGCTACTGTTTGTTGGTAAGCATTCTTAAACTATGCTGGGTGTGGTGGTACATGCCTATAATCCCAGCAATTTGGAAGGCTGGAGCAGGAAACTCTCAAGTTCAAAGCCAGCTTTGGCAGCTTATTGAGGCCCTGAGCAACTTAATGAGAGCCTATCTGAAAATAAAAAATTGAAGAGGAAAAAAAAAAAAAAAAAACTAGGAATGAAGCTTAGTGGTAAAGCACCCCTGGGTTAAATCCTCAGAATAATAATAATAATAATAATAATAATAATAATAATAATAAAAATCAATCCACCTTTGGGATATTAGTTAATATTTTGGCATCTGTATCCAATCCACAATCCACTTAAAGCATGTAGGGTGTTTTACATAAACAAATAATTCCCTCAGCCTCAAACCTAGTCTTGGCCCTAAAGCTATTCAGGGAGAATACAGCATGTTTTCTTAAGTTACCACTATTACCCTGATTCCTTTGTCAAATATAGCCCATTAATAATTTTTAACCCTTAGTGACTTAAGTGTTTAATACAGTGCTACAGCCTAGAATTAAGAGATTTTAATTTTTTAACTGAAACTTTACGTGTCCTCATTCATTCCTTATGCAGAAAAGGGTTAACATAATTGGCCTGAGATTCAGGTCTTAACAAGTGAAAGGTCTTAAAAAGTTGGCCTCTGCCTGGCATCTGGGACCTTAGATTCAGTAGAGTTCCCACTATTCCCTAAAAGGTGCATTGTGCCTAATGTGCAAAGAACATGTTGTATGCTGGACAGTTGCTTTTCTCTGGGACTCTGGAAATTTAGCATGTGCTGAGCAGAAAGTGCTTATGTGACCACCCTCCATTGGGCACTGAATCTCCAGCAACCTTCCCTGGTTGTGGCATTTCACACTTATCATAACCCACTGCTAGGGAAATTAAGTACATTGTATGATTTCACTGAAAGAGGATTCTTGGAAGCATGTGCCTGGTTTCTTCTTGACATGCCCCATCTAACCTTTTCCTTTCGTTGATTCTCCTTTGTATCCTTTTACTGTATGAAATAACATTAGTACAAATGCTCAGTCCTTTGAAGGCCTACTGAATCATCAAACCTGAAGAAACTATGGCACCCACCTGGAGTCCCAGCCACTCAGAAGCTGAAGCAAGAATACCTCAACTTTGAAACCAGCCTCGACAACTTATCGACAGCTTGTCTCAAAAAATAAAAAGGGGCTGGTTTTGTGGCACAGTGGTAAAGCACCCAGTACTGCCAAAAAACACAACATTTGAGGGACTATATATTTATCTATGTTTTCCAGAGAAATAATAAAATATTCCCTAGAATGGCGGTAGGGGGTGGAGATATTGATTTACTATAAGGAATTAACCCACATGATTATAGAGGCTGAGAAGCCCAAGATCTATACCCAGGAAGCTGCAGACCTAGTGATAGTATGGTTCCAGTTCAAATCAAAGGACAGGAGAACCAATGATACAATTTTCAGTTCAAGTTTGAGTCTGAAGGCACAAAACCAATTTCCCAGAGCTCAAAGAATGATTTTCAAGCTCTGTATTCTACTCAGGTTTTTAATGGCTTGCATGAAGCCCACCCATATTTGGGAAGGCAATCTTTACTGATTCTGATGTTAATCTCATCCAAAAACACCCTTGCAAGCACCCAGAATAATGTTTAACTAAATATCTTAGCATCTCAAGTTATAAAATTAGCCATCAAAGGAGCGGTCTTGAGAAAGACCATACTTCAGCTTTAGTTCTGTGGACTAAAAAATCGGCCATCTCCAGCCCTGAACTCTTTTCAATATTTCTTAGATTTTATCAATAAATTGGTTATGCTGTCCTACCTTCAAGGGGTGGTTTTGAAAAATAAATAAAAAGTATGTTACTCATTTCACTGAATAAATAGTTCCTGCCTCTTGCCATGCCATGGTGCTGGACAAGGGAGTATCTTAAGCAGAGTGGTTTTGTCCTGAATGCAATGTGAGACTTCTGAAGAAAGGTTTAGAACTGTGCCTGGTACACAGTGAGTACTCAATACATGTTAATGAACATGAGGAATGCTGTCAGAAATTCAGCTTCAGGGCTGGGGATGTGGCTTCAGTGGTAGCGCACTTGCCTGGCACGCGCAGGGCACTGGGTTCAATCCTCAACACCACATAAAGATAAAATAAAGATATTGTGTCTACCTAAAACTAAAAAAAATATTAAAAAAAAAGAAATTCAGCTTCAATCTAAAATCAAACTTTGTTACCTTTTCTCTAATCCTTCCATTTGACTGCTTGTAAGGCACCTAATTTTCCTATTCAGTCATCTTAAAATTATTTATTCATCCTCATTTCCCGTTTATCTCTTGTATTTGATCCTGAGCTAATTATCTCAACAGACCTATTTCTTCTCTAAAATGGAGATAAATCATAAAATTGAGGACTAAATGAGCTAAATGCATGTAAATTACTTAGTATGTATCTAGCATGTAGCAACAATCTCAAAAAAGGTTGGCTGTTATCACAAGAAGCTATGAATTAGATGCATGAATGAGTAATCAAGAGTTTTCTCCTTGGGAAAAATGAGCTTGGTCTACAGATTAATCCTAAATTATCCCACTTAGTCTTACCTGCTTCAAAACCCAGGAAAAGGCTCAGGATTCTTTTTTTCAATATTTTTTTTAGATGTATGGACCTTTATTTTATTCATTTATTTATAGGTGGTGCTGAGAATGCAGGGCAGGCGCTCTATCACTGAGCCACAGCCTCAGCCCCAGGCTCAGGAGTCTTAGGTGGGTAAGTCTGTGAGTGAGCTGTCCTTTCAGTTTTTTTTCTTGTTTATTTTTTTGTTTTGATAACCTCTTAACAGACCAAACTAAGGCATTTGCTGTTATATAAATATTCCTTTTGGTATATCCTGTCTTTGTTAAGCCATTTCCTCTGCCTAGAAACCCTTTATTCCAAGTGCCCATTACATTAAAAAAAAAAAAAAATTATATATATATATATATATATATATATATATATATATATATATATATATATATTTTAGTTGTAGGTGAACACAATACCTTTATTTTATTTTTATGTGATGCTGAGGATCAAACCCAGTGTCTCACAGGTGCTAGGCGAGCACTCTATCACTGAGCCACAACCCCAGCCCTATTTATTTATTTAGAGACAGGGTCTCACTGAGTTGCTTAGTGCCTTGCAGTTGCTGAGGCTGGCTTTGAACTCTTGATTCTCCTATCTCAGCCTCCTGAACCTCAGGGACAGGCACGCACCACTGCACTGGGCCATCCATTACATCTTTAGAGGCCAAGTTTATACTACAAAACCCTCTTGTTTTAGTTGTACATTTATTCAGCAAGTATTCATTCAGTGTCTGTATAAAGAACTGTTCTAGATTCTTACTCATCCCCTCAAGATGTATATGCTAACAGGGAAGAGATAATAAAACACACACACAATGTATGGAATATGACATACATCCATTTCCCTTCAGTACAAACTCAAGGGCTTGAGACATGCCTCATTCAAAATCTTTGTTTCCCTTCTGATATTCTTTTAAAAAATATCTTTATTTTATTTATTTATTTAATGTGGTGCTGAGGATCAAACCCAGTGCTTCACACATACGAGGCAAGTGCTCTACCACTGTGCCACAGCCACAGCCCTGGATATTTTTTATACTGTGAAACATTAAATTGCTAAAGAGCAACTAGAGCTATATTCAAATTCAATGAACTGAGGTCCTTTGTGTCTACCTGTGCACCATTCTGTTGTTGAGAACTATAAAGGATAAAGAAAAAGAAAAGTTAACTTATGGTAAAAGATTTTTTTCTAGCCAAATATGCCTATTTTTTTCTAATGGTATGGGTAAATATTGTGGGCTCCTGAGTTGGGAGTCTGAGTTCAAAAGGTATCTGCTAATCCCTTAGCCTTAGTTGTATAAACACAAAAGGGCAAAATGAAGTTTTTGGAGTAACTATTTAAATGATATTAGCTATGATGTTATTGAGAGAAGTATATGCTTGATTTAAATATTCATGGACACTTCTGTTAGAATATAGGCATTTTGGGAAAATTCTGAAAGAGAAGTAATTTCAAACAGATCTTTTTGAAAAACATAACTTTATAACTGAAAAAAAATGAGCATTTGATTAGGATTTTAAAGAATCCAGAAAATACCTAAGCTTTCCTCCAAGCAGATTTATTTAACCTAACAAAATTTTATATACAAAGTGATCTGGACATGCTGCTTCAAAACATGATCCTTATTAATATCCTGATACGTTGGTTAAAAAGCAACTCACTCTAAAATAAATAGAAAAGTACCCAATGCATATTCAATGAATGGCTTAATCACTGCAACTTAACTAGTTTTGTAAGATGATTAACATAGTAGGATTGAGTCCCTATGACAGGCTGCTGGAGAACTGATGAGAGACATCAAGAGGCCATTTTGTGCACTGCCACGGTGATGCCATCATGTTTTTGGATCATAATGTTCCTGAAAAAAAAAAAAAAGGAAAATATTCAATAAAATGTTAACAAGTGGGACTTCAGTATAAGACTAAAATAACATCATATTTCTATGTATGATAGCAATAAATTAGCACAATAAAAACATTTGGGTGTACTTAATGAAAATATAAAAATAAAATTAATCCTTAATCTTACTATTCACAGATACTGTCAATATTTTCCTGGTTTTTTTCCCCTTAACATTTAAAATTTTTTTAATCTAATTAATTATACACAACAGCAAAATGCATTTCGTTTCATTGTACACAGCACAACTTTTCATTTCTCAGGTTGTACAGGATGTAGAATCACACCATTTGTGTAATCGTGTGTATGTAGGGTAATGATGTTCATCTCATTCCACCATCTTTCCATGTATGCTAACTCTTTTTTATCTAATACAGATTTTTTTCTTTCTACAAAACTGTGATCCTATTGTGCATAATTTTATATTTTGATCCCCCCCCATGTACTATTATCCTACAGTTCCTCCCTTGGAATATCCTTAGTATGTCTATTATTATAGAAGTTACTATTTGATCAGTCTTCTTTTGTGCAATTTATTACTTTTTCTTGGTAGACTGATAATTCATGACAATTCTTACTCATTACTGAAAAGTCATTGTGGCTTGAAAGCACAATTAATTTTAGAGGTCAGCCTGTTCCTGTGGTTCCATAGGTGAAGAATTCCCTCTCAAGTACTCTGAGGAATCACTGACACAGGGCAGATTTTCCAGAATAAAAGGAAAGGAAGGGGGCTGGGAAGGGGGCTCAATGGTAGAACGCTTGCCTAGCATGTGTGAGGCACTGGGTTCAATTCTCAGCACCACATATAAATAAGTAAAGATCCATTGACAGCTATTTAATAAAAAAGGAAGGGAATCACTTACATCTACTTACCCATTATCTGATTCTAGGCACACCACAGGAATATCAGTGGGGTCAGAGGTTAGCTTAGCTGCTTGTTGGGCTAGAACAGATATAACCCCAGCATGTTCATCTGACAGAGTCCCACGACCTGGAAAATAGATGACATCATGTTACCTGATTGTCTTCAAACAAGTACAGAGCTATAGTAGTATCTCCCTTTGAATTAGAAATTGACATGAAATTATTTTCCTTGATATTCAGCTGGTTACATCAGGGAGAAAGTCAAGCAACAATCCTTGAATGTTATAAATGACAATTTTCAAAGTCATTCCCATCATCATCTCTAAACATCATCTTCTCAAGCATATAAGGAAGTTGTAATTCAAGTCAATTTGAAAGTCATAAATTCATTTTATACAGTTTACTAAAACCAAGAAGTTCAAGTGCAATTAACAAAAAGCAGTCAATAAGAACAAATTAATTTAGGGCTGGGGTTGTAGCCCAGTGGTGGAGCACTTGCCTAGCATGCATGAGGCACGGGGTTCGATCCTCATCACCACATAGAAATAAAATATTGTGTCCACCTAACACTAAAAATTAATATTAAAAAAACAAATTATAAGAAATTAATAAGGGGGCTGGGGATGTGGCTCAAGTGGTAGCGCGCTCGCCTGGCGTGCGTGCGGCCCGGGTTCGATCCTCAGCACCACATACAAACAAAGATGTTGTGTCTGCCGAAAACTAAAAAATAAATATTAAAAAAAAAAAAAAGAAATTAATAAGAACAAATTAATTTAGTGAAATTAATTCCTTTTGAGAAATCTGATTTTTTTTTACCGAGTTCAACCTCAAAGGACATATTTTTATTTTGTCAGGTGATAAGAGGTAAGATCACCTTAATAGCATATGTGAATATTCTGTAAGCAATTCTTTCTTTTTTGTTCTGGTTCTTGGGATTGACCCCAGGGTGCTTAACCATTGAGCTACATCCCTAGCCCTTTTTATTTTGAGACCGGGTCTTGCTAAATTGCTGAGGCTGGCTTTGAACTTGTGATCCTCCTGCCTGTCTTCTGAGCCACTGGGATTTATAGGCATGCACCACACGCCTGGCCCTGACTCAGAACTTTTTTTTTTTTTTTAAATATTTATTTATTTATTTTTCGGTGGACACAACATCTTTGTTCGTATGTGGTGCTGAGGATCGAACCCGGGCCGCACGCATGCCAGGCGAGCGCACTACCACTTGAGCCACATCCCCAGCCCCTGACTCAGAACTTTTTGATAACATTTTATAATATAATTAAATGTGGGGTCCCAAATACAAAAATTAATTACTAAGTTTACAATAGACTTTTACACATAAAAGCAACATAAGGTTAACTGTGCCTGAAATTAAGAGAATAGACTTGCCACCACGACAAACTACAGATTCACTATTGTTATAGAAAACATTCACTGACACAGTGTAGTCTTCAAACACTTTGAAGTTTTTTCAGAAAATGATTCAGTTTTAGATTTCTACATGTGAATTTCAGTCTTTCCATTACTGAGCCTGGCAAACTCTTCAAAAAGTTTACCTTTTTTCTCCAATGAGTATGTAAAAATGACTAAGTTACAGATTACCAAAATGGTGCCAGGCACATTAAGCAAATTATTCTACTATTATTGCCATTATTAAACAACAACCCAGTTGTTTAATAGATAACTGGAAACTCTGAGGCACTGAAAGATTCTTTTTGGTCCAAGTTCACATTACTAACAAATGGAAGAATGGGTTGAACTCTGATGTGTTCGATTTTCAAATCCCTGTTTTGACTGCCTAATAATTTCTTGTTAAGTGTAATTGGGCTAACAAATAACACCACCCACCTTGCAGGGGTATTGTGAAAATCAGACACAGCTTAACAGTTCCAGTATAATGAATTCAATAAATGGTAATTGTTGTCACTATCTGAAGTCCTTTCTAGACCCAATTTAAAATGATTCAAATGCCATTTATGTAGACAACTATTTTGTACTACAGTGATAAGAAAAATTTCTATTCTTTTTTTAAAAATATTTTTTTAGATTGACACAATACCTTTATTTTATGCATCTTTATGTGGTGCTGAGGATCAAATCCAGGGCCTCACATATGCCAGACAAGTGCTCTACTGCTGAGCCATAGCCCCAGCCCCAGCCCAAACGTTTCTATTCTTTATGTGCCAATTAAAAAGTTTTAATTTTCTAATCTTATTTGGAAAGAATCTCTACTCCCACAAAAATTCTCAGAAACTGCCAAGGTAAGGGGAAATAAAAGCTAGAGCATGGTAGTGTAACAGGCTCCACGCTAACCTTATATAGGGATTGGATAAAACACTTACAGCCCAGATTAAGTCCTTGTGAATCTGTGCACAGGACTCCAACAATGGACGGATTCTTCATTCTAATTCCAGGAACACATGAAAATATTTAAATAATTACACCAAGTACAGACTTTCTGTGTACCAGATATTTTAAAAATGCTTTGAGTATTTCCCAACCTTTTTTCATTACCACACCCAAAAAATTAAGTTATATAATTTATTTAAATAAAACGTTTTATGAGAAAAGACTGTCAAGTGCTGCTGAACTTTCAAGGGCCACAATATTGCAATATCTAGGATTTTTTTTTGCCTTTGTTATAGATGTATGCTTTAGCATATGAACTCGTTTTAGTTGAAAAGCTTATTAGGAGTTCCCTCCCAGACAGAAGAGAGAAACTGGACACCAGCGACAGACAGGTGTCTCCCTCTATGCCTTATACGTTTCCAATTTTGAATTTCACATAGATACTAGAAAAATTTAAGGGACGATACATTTCCCTAAGTACCAAGTAAGTAGATTACATACAAGAGAAGAGAAACGTGTGTGTGTTTACACTGCAGGGCTCGAGTATGCACATCCGGTATTCCCCCAAATTAATCCGTTTCCCAAGTTGACGAACCACCGGGACCTTAGAGACGATTTAAACGCCACAGATGGCTTGAGCCCAGGAGACCTGGTGAGGAAGTGTTCGGAGGCCAGCGGGATTTTAATTCCGGGTCACCCACCCCTTCTGAGTCCCAGGGCTCGAGTAGAACTCGGGGCGTCCCCCAAACTCCCCGGCCAACACCCGCAGCTCTCTCCATTTGTCCCAACCAAATCCCCCTAGTGCGACCTCAGGACAGCCGGAAGGGCCCGCACTACTCACGTATCCTCCAAGTGCTGCTCCAAAGTCGCCTCCATCCCGCTCGAAAGCCACCCCGGCGCCGGTCCTCCTTTACAGGCCTTGGTCACGTGACGCGGAGGAGGTGCGCACTCAGACGGCGCCTCCAGAGGGACCAAATTCATAGAGGCGCAGCGTCCGCGTTTTTTGCCGGTAAACATCACTGCGCTCGCGCCGGGCAGAGACCCACGAGAGTTCTGCTACCGTGGTGAACCACGCCTGGCTGCTCCGCGGAACCGGAGGCGCGGATTTCGCCCCAGAGGCAAGACGTCCACAGCTGGACCTCTCTGGCACTTGACTTCTGCGATTTTTTAACCTTCGGATTACTCGGATTGTGGTTTAAACGACTCCGAGTTCTGGCTCGCGCCGGCTCTTGTTCAAGTTTTACTGTAACCCGTGGGTCAGGCCGGGTGTCATCTGGGCAGAGGGGCAGGTACGCAGAAGAGGCAGGGCCGCAGGGTCTGAAGGACGAGATCGCACACTGAGAAAGTGTCGGAACTTTAACAAAGGCAGATACTCATAGCGAAGGCTCAGAAAGTTTTTGAGGGGAATAGTGGCTTTTAAGTCATACCTCTTGAGACAACTGGTAGGAGTACCCAGTTTAAACATGACTTTATTATTTTTTTTTTTTAAAGGAAAAAGAGCCATCCATAGTCCCACTGTCCAGAGATTACTGTTAATCCCTTGGAGAATATCCTTTTCAGATGGCTAGCTTTGCAAGTGTATACTTTGACCGTTTATTTTTTATTTTTTTAAAGCAAGTTCAGCATAGATACTGGACATAAAATTCTGTATTTCACAGAATTTAACATGAATATTTTTTCATGAGACTAGTATTCACTTGCATTCCTTTGCAACAGGGCAAATTATTCCATGTTATAGCTATATCTTGATTGAATTAACCAAACCCTTATTAATGTCCAGTTAGGATGCTTATAGTGTTTTTGTTGTGTGTGTGTGTTTTGGCTGCTGCAATCCTGAGTGAATATCCTCATAGCCAGATATTTGGGTCAAAGGACATAGTAATTTTTAGGATTGTTGATATATACTCTGCAGAGATGTGGTGCCAAGTTACATTCAGATGTGTAGCATTTTGATGGAAGTGGGGTGTATCCGTGGACTCTCCTATCCCTCCTGGGTCTCTACCCTCTCTTGTGCATCTTTCCCTGCACTGTTTTCTCCAATGCTGTGACCAGCATCTTCATTTTATCTTCTGATCAGGGGCCCAGCTCCAGAGCTCTTCAGAACTTGAATTCGGAGTCCTTCTTCACTACAAAGTGGTTGTGATGAAACTTGCAGAATTTTAATTTAAAAAAAAAAATTCTAGTTTGGGTGTTGTAATTCGGTGGATTTGAACTCTTGTTCTAGAGAATTTATGTTCTTAGGAACAGCACAATGTAGGCCAAACAAATTTTAGAACAGCAGTTTAAAACTATTCTTGAAAGATAGGGTTAGTAGGGCCGGGGTTGTGGCTTAGTGGTAGTGTGTTCGCCTAGCATGCATGAGGCCCTGGGTTCGATTCTCAGCACCACATAAAAATAAAGACAATAAAGTCCATCAATAACTAAAAATATATTTTAAAAAAGATAAGGTTAGTGGTAGAGTACTTGCCTAGCATGTGTGAGGCCCTAGGTTCGATCCTCAGCATTGCATAAAAAAATAAGTGAATAAAATAAAGGTATTGAGTCCATGCACAACTATGATTTGAAGAAGTTTGTGCCAGGGTCTAGGGAAGTCAGCCTGCTTCCTGCCAGAAGTCATGCCAAGGAAGCTGCACATCTCTGTACCACCTCCTTGTGGTTCCATGTGGTAAAGCTTTGCAGGGCTCTAGTTTTCTAAACCTTCACAGTCTGTCCAAATAGAAATATAATGCGAGTCATATTTGTAATTTTAAATGCCCTGATAGCCATAATAAAAAGTAAAACAAATTAATTTTAATAATATTTTTAATCCAAAATATCATTTTAACATGCAATCAATAAAAATAAAGATAGCTTACACTTTTTCAACTATAGCATGCCTTAAAAATCCAATGTATATTTTATACTTAGAGCACATTTCAATTAAGCCTAACCACATTTCAAATGCTCAATAGCTGTAGGTGGCTAGTGACTATGACACTGGCCAATGTAGCTCCAGGGTATCTTAGCTGATCTCAAAGCCAGATCAATGATTAAAGGATTCTCAGAAGGGCTGCTGATTACTTTTTAAGTTGTAAGGAATGCCTTTGAAAGGCAAAGGAGAAAGTAGGGAGAGAATGGCATCTGACCCACAGCCTTGTCATGCGGGAAGTGATGTGGGAAGGCAAGCTTTCCATACCACCCCCTCTTTCTCTGCCCTGCTGTCCTCCTGCCCCTGAGCAGGAAGGCAGAGGGTAAGGAATAGTGAATAGAAGCTGGGCAAGTGCTGGGGGACTGGAGTGGTGCTGCAGGAGTTATCTGACCCCTAATTGTTTTCTACCTTCTTCAGCTCAATAGGATATTTGATGAAACTTTATTCTTGGTTTTGAATACAAGTGACCATTTCTGGGGGTAATAGTGTTTCAGAGCAAGTCCCATCCATGTTAGCCAAAGTGATTCCACTACCAGTTGTTTGCAGTCCCACAGATAAGATATCAAACAAGTCATGCATAGTAGCAGATGGGAGTTTATTAGAAAGGAAAAGGAAGGGGGAAAGGGGACTCAGGTAGAGAGAGTGGATTGTCTCAGAGGAGAGGGACAACACATTCCCCTTTTTCTCCATTTTTATTGGGGGTCCCAGGGACGTTTCCTAGCAAGTTCTGTCCAGGCCCATTCCTCAGCATTTTTTTTCCAGACAAGGTCTAAATTGCTGAGGCTGGCCTCAAACTTGCATTCCTTCTGCTTCAGCCTCCCAAATTGCTGGGATTACAGGCATGCTCCACCACTCTACTTTCCACTGATAGTAGGATAACATCAGACTTTCAAGTCCTTACTGCTCTTGGTTTTACCCCATGGATGGGAGACTTTACTGTAGTAATGAGGTGCTAAAGATCCAAAGGCAACTCTGGGTCACATTGGCCCATGCTGATTGGTTCTATTCTAATTGGGACTTGTTCTTACAGATTTTATCATTGGGGAAGTTTATTTCTATTTATCTTGTCTTTCTGTGTCCTAGAAACTAATTCTTATGTGCAGGGAGGACTCTTTGGGCTCAAATTTCTCCTGAAGATAACAGGTTATTTGCTGACAATATAATGTATCCTATTGACTTAAGGCAAACAGTGCCAGGACAGCCTCAGGCAAAATTTTTTTTTTTTTTTAAAGAAAGCGTGTGGGATCTGTAAACCCAGCAACTCAGGAGGCTGAGGCAGGAGGCTCATAAGTTTGAGGCCAGCCTCAGAAACTCATTGGACCCTGTCTCAAAATAAAATATAAAAAGGGCTTGGGATATGGCTCAGTGATTAAGTACGTCTGGGTTCAGTCCCCCATACAGAGAGAGAGAGAGAGAGAGAGAGAGAGAGAGAAAGCACATGGGGTTCAGCACAGAAGGCCCAGTCTATAGAGTCATCCTCTTGACTTCCATGTTTCCACCACTCATGTCTGTGTCTGTTTGATACTTATCAATAGGAGAAGGTCCATAGCACCCACATTAAGGTATTTGTCCTATTGTATTCTCCATTTCTGCATCCTGAGAGCCACAGAGTAAATAGGAATATAATCAATACTCACTGGAGAGTCTAATGGCATATTTTTCTGTATGTATGGTACTGGGGGTTGAACCCAGGGACACTCTACCACTAAGTTACATCCCCAGCCCTTTTTATTTTATTTTTGAGATGAGGTCTTGCTGAGTTGCTGAGGCTGGCTTTGAACTTGTGATCCTCCTGCCTCAGCTTCCTGAGTTGCTGGGATTGCAGGCATTTGCCACTGTGCCCAGCTTGATGACATCTTTTGGAAAGGACTCTGTAACAGAGAACCGTCATGTCCTGAACATTGACCACTTTTAGTCTCTTCTTTCTTCTTCCTCCATAAACAAGCTCTTGGAAATGAAATTCCCAGGAGGGTTCATCAGAGAATGCCAAAGTCCACATGTCCTGACTGAGGGTGGGACAGAAGTGCAGGGGGTCTCAGACCTTGTGTGTCAGTCCAGTGCTGTTGGACCAAAACAACCCTAACCCCTCTTCCTTGACCTAGCAGAATTGTCCTGAGAGGCCCATTTAAGAAGTGCAGCTCTAATAGTGAGTTCAACTCCCTTCTGGATGCAGAGTCTCTGTTCTAGACTGTGGTCACTCTCTCAAGTGCTTGGGGTTACAGGCCTTCAGTGGAATAAGCCCTTATGAACCACCAGAGGGCACCAAGGCCACAGAAAGCCCTGATCAGATGAAGGGTCTGGGGTGAGGGAAAGGAATCTGTGTCTATTGAGATACCGTTGATAGAAACCAGTGAGGAGGGCATCATGCTAGGTGGGCGGGCTTGGAATCAGATGTAGACTTGAATCCTGTCTTGGCCACTGACTACCATATGACTTCTCAGCCTCAGAGGGTACCTCTATGATGTAGAGGTATACCAGGGTGTAGGGAAGAGTATAGAGCTATTTTATGTAAGGGGCTGGTGCATTGTGCACATCAGTCTGAGTAAGGAAACCTGTTTGTTTCTTCAGGTTGTTTATTATCTAGGTGAAGGCTGAGAATGTAGCTCAGTGGTAGAGCGCTTGCCCAGCATGCAGGAAGCCCTGGATTTGGTCCCCAGCACTGCAGAAAGAAAGAAAGAAAAATAATAATAATAATATAATCTATGTGAAGATGGACATAGAAAAAGTTCAAAATAAGAGCAGAACAGCTATAGGCACCGAGCAGTCTAGTGCTCATGAGAGAGGCTAGGTTTACATAGCTTCTTTTTAGAGCTGTGTTAAATGAGGCTATTATGGTTTGGATGAGAGGTATCCCCCAAAAGCTCACATGGGAGACAATGCAAGAAGGTTCAGAGGAGAAATGGGTTATAAGAGCCTTAACCCAACCAGTGAATTAATCCCCTGATGGGATTAATTGAGTGGTAACTGAAGGCAGGTAGGGTAGGGCTGGAGGAGGTGGTGCATTGTGGGTGTGGCTTTAGGGTATATATTTTGTATCTGGTGAGTGAAGTCTGTCTCTCTGCTTCCTGATCATCAAGTGAGCCGCTTCCCTCCGCCACACTCTCCTGCCATGATGTTCTACCTCATCTCAAGCCCTGAGGAATGGAGCTTACTGTCTGTAGACTGAGACCTCTGAAACTGTGTGAGTCTGCAAATAAACTTTTCCTTCCCTAAAATTTTTCTGGTCAGATCTTTTAGTCACAGCAGCAAAAAAGCTAAGTAAAACAGAAGTAATTAAGTAGACTTTTTTTTATGTATTTCTTATAATAATAGGCTTTTCTGTAGTATAAAAATTATAAAACACAATGAGGAAAAACAGTCAAGTGAAATTCTAGCCCTAACTGTAATGTAAAATAGCTAACTAGGGCTGGGGATGTGGCTCAAGCGGTAGCGCGCTCGCCTGGCATGCGTGCGGCCTGGGTTTGATCCTCAGCACCACATACAAACAAAGATGTTGTGTCTGCCGATAACTAAAAAATAACTATTAAAATTCTCTCACTCTCTCTCTCTCTTTAAAAAAAAGTAATTTGTTAAAAAACAATAAAAAATAAAATAAAATAGCTAACTAGAATGGAGTAAGATTTGGAGAAGCTGGAGATGGGAAAGCCACTTTTTAGGATCACAAGCTGCCTTCCTGCTAAAGCCTCTCACCCCAATGGAGCTGAGACACAGCACCCTGGTGGGGAACACCTCTACCTTTCCAAAGCTGCTACTATTATGTCCCCCCTTTATAGTTAAAATCCTGAGGCTTAGAAGATCAGAATTTGCTCAAGATCACACTGCTGGCAAGAGATGGAACTGAACTATTATCCTCCCTCTGTCACTTCAGCCCTGGCACAGTGCTAGAATTGAATAGAAGGAAGCGGGGCTGTTTTGGAGGCCCTGTCCAGATCCCTTATTCTACAGAGAAGGAACCTGAGGCTCTGAGAAGGGAAGTGGCTGATGGAGACCTTTTACTTTAGATTTTTAAAATCCAACTCTATGGTGCTTCCAGATGCTGCTCCAGAGACATTCATTGTGATGGATTGAAAGGTGTCTCCGAAAGATTCATATGTAGGGTCCTAACCCCCAGAATCTCAGAATGTGACCTCCTTTGAAGATAGGACCTTTGTAGATGTAATCCAGTTAAAATGAGGTTATTAGAGTGGACCTTCATCCAGTATGTGATTGGTGTCCTTATCTAAAGAGAAAATTTGGACTCAGAAGTGCTTAGAGGAAAGATAATAGGAGGTCATAGAGGGAGCAGACAGCCATCTCTAAGCAAGGAGAGAGACCAAGAACAGATCCTCCCTCACAGCCCTCAGAAGTAAACAAACCCTGCCAATACCTTGATTTTGGACTTCTACCTTGCAGACTTGTGAGACAATGCATTTCTGCTGGTTAAGCCACCCAGTTTGTAGTATTTTGTTATGGTATTCCCAGGAGACCAATATGCTCACATATCCATAAAACTGGTAGTCCCCCATTCCTACAAGGACTGATTGAGAAGATCACCCTCCCAGGGACAAAAGGAGATGATTTATCCAGTCTGCCCCCAGACTTGCTACTTGGCTAAGATATGCTTCTTTTATTGGACATTGACCATAGTAGCATGACACACTTGCCTTTGACCTTGAATCTGTTTTATGTCTCTGAATTTGACCTATAGAAAATGCTCAATAAATGTGTGTAGAAGAAGTGAGTGGGAAAATAGGCTCCTGGCCACTCTAATTCTCTTCAAGTAATGGGTTGGGCAGGGCAGTTGGGTATAGGCTGTCAGTGGATGGAAGGTGAAGTTGGGCATTGTCACATAAAGTTTAGAGCTGACCTCAAGTTCTGGAAGACACAGTGAAATATATTTTAGATGACTCAGGGTGGGCTAAAAAAGTTCCAGTGCAGGAAGCTATTTTTCCACTGCTTTATTAATTTTGCTACTAAGGATAAATGAGATGCAGACTTCTATATCCAAGTCTTCGCTAGATGCCCAGTTAATACAGCCATGACAAATGAGAATGAAACCCCTTATGAATAAAAAAAAGATCAACCCAGTATAAAAAATTGCAGAGCAGAGAAAAGAAAATTTAGAGGAGCTGATAAAATACCGTAGCCTTAATTAGACTGTCTGCATCACACATCAAATCAGCCTTAATGCCAAGATTTATTGGCCTTGGAACTGGGTAAATGAAATAAGTGCTTGAAAATAAATGGAAAAGAAATCACCTATATTGCAATGTATCTGGGAGGCTGGCCTGCACGCAGGCTTGGCCAAATGTGGGTATGCAGCAGCTTTGCTGTGTACCACTGATCCCACCAGTTACCAGTCCTGCTTCCTCACATGTTAACATATAGCATTAAAGGAGCACGTGGAGGCAAGCACATAGAGCAGGGTTTAATTTAAAAAGGAGTAACACAGACTTCTCCCGGGAGGGAGAAGGGGGCCATAGCTGGTATCCTGAGATATATCCCAAGAAGTGAGAGTGTTCTGCCTCTTTTATACATCCTAAATTTTCTTTGTTCTCTTGCTCTCTCCCCCCTTATCTCTCTCCTTCCTGTGTACATGACTAGGCCCAGGAGATGGCCCAGGTGGGATGGCCCAGGAGGAGCCAAGGTGGAGTGATCTGGCCAGGAGGGGGGCCCTGGGTGCATTAATTAACAACTTTTACAACTCCCTTTATTGGAGCAGGGGCAGGTTATCTTGGTAAGGATGAAGGAAAGGCTCTGAGGAATTAACATTTAAATTCCTCAGGGGTGGTCTCCAACTTCTGGAGACCCAAACTGGCCTCTGTTCTCTGTGATCCAATGCAATTTACCTATTTACACTGACTGCCTGCCTTAAATTCTGGCTTTATCACTCTACTGGACATGCCTCCTTGGAGCCCCAGGTGGGTGTCAAAACCCTGCTTGTGGGAGCACAGTAGGTGGTGTGGTTAACTGGCCTTGCTGTTATCCTGAAAAATCGTCCTTGAGCAGTGAAATACATTTGTATCTTTTTTTCCCCACCACCTATACATTTAGTAAGGTGGTGAGAACCAGGTGTTACTGGTTCTCAGAGAATGTGGAATCAGATGGCCCACTCAGTTCTCACAGTTCCACCATGGAACAGAGCAGGAACTTACTTTCTGACTGCCACAGTCCACCTTGAAATCCATGATTAGATTTGAGAGCTTATTTGCTATCACAACATGTAATTAGCTTCTTGTGAGACTTTGAACAAGTTCTCTTATGCCTAATATCTGTTTAGATAGAGATAGTACCAGCTCATACAGTATTGTGATAATTCCAGGAGACAGCATACAAAGCTCCTAGCACAGTCTCAGAGACCACTGGAAGCACAGAATCAATGAAAGCTCTTTTTGTTTTCGGGATCCCAAGAAGTGAGGAGCTGAGACATTTGAAGTAGGCTATCACTCAGGGTTCTTATTTATTTTTTATTTTTTAAATTTTTTTTGGTACTAGGGATTGAACTCAGAGGCACTTGACCACTGAGCCACATCCCCAGCCCTATTTTGTATTTTATTTAGAGACAGGGTCTCACTGAGTTGCTTAGTGCCCTGCTTTTGCTGAGACTAGCTTTGAACTCAGTGATCCTCCTGCCTCAGCCTCCCAAGCCACTGGAGTTACAGGCATGGGCCACCACACCCAGCCCAGGGTTTTTAATTTTAAAGCAATAATTGCTGACCATGGCTTACGGAGTATGAAAGGAAATTATTACAATGACATCAGGTAGCTCATGGAATTGGAAAGGCAAAAAAGCTAAAATCATGGCATTTGCAGGTAAATGGATGGAGTTAGAGATGATAATGCTAAGTGAAGTTAGCCGATTCCCCCCCCCCAAAAAAAAAATGCCGAATGTTTTCTTTGATATAAGGAAGCTGATTCATAGTGGGATAGGGAGGGGGAACAAGGGAGACACTAACTCTAGATAGCGCAGAGGGGTGGGAGGGGAAGAGAGGGGGCATGGGGTTATTAATGATGGTTGAATGTAATGATCATTATTATCCAAAGTATATGTATGAGGACACGAACTGATGTGAATACACTGTGTATACAACCAGAGATATGAAAAATTGAGCTCTATGTATTTAATAAGAGTTGTAATGCATTCTGCTGTTATATATAAATAAAAAAAATAAATAAAAGTAAAAAAAAAAAAGAGCTCAGTCTAAGCTTCCAGTGCCAAAAGTTGTAATATGCCCATGCTGCCCTTGCCCCGGGCAGGAGTGTGCCACACCTGCCAGCTGCACAGGGGCCCCTTCTGCAGTAGGAATATAGCCCCACACCCACTGCTGCCCTTGCCAGCCAAGAGGAATTTTCCCAGAGCCTCTGAACTGAAGCCTAGGTACATTTGAAGGTGGAGCCTGAGTTACATGTCTGGCTTCTGTTGTAAGATCAGTTGGGGAGGAAACATTCTGCTTTCTGTAATTCTCATGAATACCTAAACCACAGCAAAGCCATTGATGGGGGGCTGGGTATCAAAGAAGCATACCAAGTGTCTCTTCCTGCGGGCTTCTTGCAGGGAGCAGATTCCACTGGGACACCTACCGCCCCTTTCACAACTTGGAGAGCAACTTTTCTGGGCAGCATCCATGCCCTGGCCAAGGGGAGGGATGCATTCTGCCCTGTCTGGAGCATGAGCCCAGACTTACAGGAAGTTCAGGAGCACTGGTCATTTTACAAGGTGCATCTAGAGATAATGGCAGTAAAAGGAGTCCCAGAGTCTAGGTGTTAGCTATGGCCTCACTGTAGATCCACAATTTCATTCCTTTATTGTTCCCTCACCCATAGTTTGCCAAATACCGTGCTTGGAACAACAGTAGAGCAGGCAGGGTCCTCATTTCCTCACTCAAGGCTTGTGGTCTATACAGTAAATAAGCTAGAAATAATGAAAAAGAAGTCCTGAGTTAAGTTTTTGGAGAAGATACACTTTCCAGATGTGACAGTGACAGCAGTCTATATATACTTTTGGCCCTGGCCAGAGCCTGTGGCCAGTGCTGCAGTTTGCAGACACCAGATTCTAAGGAAAGGACTCAGGATCAGGCAGCTGACCCTCTCCACGCCTTTCAGAAACAGAGCTGCCTCAGGGATGGGGTTGTGGGGAGGAGAGAGGGAGGGAAAGGAGGATGAAAAGAGAAGCATCAGGATCAAGGCCTTCTCTGTGTCTTTACCCTCCATGATGCCTAGATAAACATCTGACTCTTGGAAGGTGGTCAGTAAACATCTGTTCTGTTAGAGAAGAACTCCCCAATGGAAACGTTGACCCTCTCCAACCCTTCATCTGTACCTCATTCCAGCTTCCAAGGAACCAGCAGGAATGGTGACAACCACAAGTGTCAACAGCAGTGAAGGCGGCAGATGCTCTTTCTAAAATACTTGACTGCTGCAGATCTCACCTCTCAAGGCCTGGGTTTTAGTATCTGTAAGCTTGGTATTTTCTCTTGCAGTTAAAGAACAGTCAGGGTTTTGTTTTTTTTTTTGTTTGTTTGTTTTTGTTTTGTTTTGGGTACTGGGGATTGAACCCAGAGGCACTTAACCACTAAACCACATCCCAGCCATATATATAATTTAGAGGCAGAGGCAGGGTCTCAATTATTTGCTTAGGGCCTCACTAAGTTGCTGTGGCTGGCTTTGAACTCACCATCCTCCTGCCTCAGCATCCCAAACTGCTGAGATTATAGTGCGCACCACCGCTCCTGGCTACACAATTCATTTTAATCCCATGGTCATCCTCTGAGAGATCTCTTTCCCCATGTTATGGATGAAGCAACTGAGGCCCAGAAAGGTCCACTGACTTGTCAAGGTGTTTAGTACTTGAAAGTGCCCAGGGCCTTGGATACCAAGCCTGAGGCCACCACTCTTTGGGATATTCATCCCAGGTATGCGGGCTCATCTGTAACTCTGTTTTTGCAACCACTTGAGATAAGAGCCCTGTGAGTCAGTCCCACAAAGTGGCTGAGAGCTGCCTCCTTCCCATCCCTCCCCCTTCCGCTCCCACCACCAGCAACGGGAGGACTTGTCCCCATGTCTTCAGCACCACACAGTATATCAACTGCCACATTAATTCTGGGCCATCAGCATTCTCCCCCAGGAGAAGGTCAGAGGAAAGGAGACTCATATCTCATTGGAATTTTCAATTGCCAGAGGGGAAATAAGATGAGTATAATCTATCAAGGTGGGGAAGAGCTAATCTGAAAGCAGTATAGATCACTTGAAGAAGAGAGCAGTTTCTCAGTCTCAGGACAAGAGAATGTGAAATGAGGACCAACTTTTTTTTTGTTTGTTTGTTTTGTGAAAACATCAATGAACAGAGAAAACGTCTAAGGTCAAGAGCAGCAAGTTCTCTGGCTCTCTCCACTTGCCCTTCCCCAAGATGGTCATTATGTTTCTTATGTACACACACAGGACAAAGTCCATTCCCTGTTCCTTGAAAAATAGTTAACCTTTGGTGAGGATTGATTATTGCCAGGCAGTGAATGAGTGTTTTATACAGTCATGTGCTTGACCCAGGGATACCTTCTGAAAAATGCATCATTAAGTGATTTTGTCTTACGAAGTGTATGTTCACATACTAGATAAGTGAGATTTTCCTGGGGGCCTGGGTACCGGGGATTGAATCCAGGGATGTTTTACCACTGAACTACATCCATAGTCCTTTTTATTTTTTATTTTATTTTCTTAATATTTATTTTTTTAGGTGTAGATGGACACAACACAATGCCTTTATTTTTATGTGGTGCTGAGGATCGAATCCGGGTCCCGCCCGTGCTAGGCGAGCACTCTACCACTGAGCCATAATCCCAGCCCCCTTTTTATTTTTTTTTTAAATTTGAGATAGGGTCTCCCTAAATAGCTGAGGCTGGCCTCAAACTTGTGATCCTCCTGCCTCAGCCTCCCAAATGTTAGGGATTACAGGTGTGTGGCAACTGGCAATCCTGACTTCCTGCTGCTTCTGTCATGCACTGGCAGCGTGTACTTAGTGGTGTTCTTGCAGGCCCTGGGCTCTCACTTGGCAGTTCACAAAGGTTTCAATTTATAGCCTGTGACTTTGCTCCCAAGCAAGACTATAGTTCTGCCCTTAAAAGTCTGGAAACCTGGCGTTGACTTGACCTCCCAATGTATGAAAGTCCTTCAGGCCTTGAATAGGGAGTTTTCATCCATATTGAGGATTTGTTCTGGCAAATAATTTCCCTCCACAATCAACTCATTTGAAGTTTCCAAATAATCTTCATCTCCCTTTGCATCAGTGCTCCCAAACTCACCACTGACTCTCACATGATGTCATGAATAACATCATTATAAATGATGGAATCTTTTTTGTGTGTTTGTTTGCAATGCTGGGGATTGAACTCAGGACCTTGCATGTACTAGAGTCAGCCCTTTTTATTTTGTGATGATATCTTGCTAAATGGTCCAGACTGGTCTCAAACTTGTGATCCTCCTGCCTCAGCCTCCTGAATCGCTGGGATTACAGGCATGAGCCACTCTACCCAGCAGGTCCAGCCTTTTCTTTCAATATCACAAACTCTTTGGCCATGATCTTCTTGGTGCTGAAGAGGATACGTTGGTCTACAATCCAGGCCATTAGAAGTTTCTCCATATCTGATACAGAACCTTCTCAAATTTGTAGTAGTGTTGCAGTCCCTTAATAGCTTCTGTCATTTTGCTTCTGTTCATCAAGATCATACCTATTGCGCAACGGGATGTGCCTGGCTGGAGAGAAGTAACTATTGCTGATTGTTTCCAGGTCAATCATGACATGGCCTCTTCCTGGCCCCCTTAGCAGAGGATTTTTTTTATGTTGGGAGACCTTGATGAACAAAGCAATGTAGGATTAAATCAAGCATGAAAGAAAGTGATGGCATTGAGAGTGAGATAAACACACTCCTGGGCACGGTGGTGCACGCCTGTAATCCCAGCAACGCCAGAGGCGGAGGCAGGGGGATGGCAAGTTCTAAGGCCAGCCTCAGCAACTTAGTGACACCCTCATTCAAAATAAAAAACAAATAGGGGTGGGAATGTTGCTCAGTAGTAAAGCACCCCTGGGCTCAATCCCTAGTACACGCACACACAAAGACTCAGGTAAACACAAGCCGCATGAGACTGCTGCTAGGAAACCATAGCAGAGTTGCAAAATAAACTATTTTTTCTTTTTATAAATAGAAAGAGAACACACTAAAACAAAGATAGAAATAATAGGAAATACATAAACCAGTAAACATCTGTTTATTACCAAGTATTAAGTCCAATGCATAACTGTGTGTACGTGCTGTTCTTCATATAACGGGCAGTATAGCAGGCAGGCCTATTTACCAGCATCGTCCCAAACATGTGAGTAATGCTTTGTGCTAGGATGTTAAAATTGGTGCACACCTGTAATCCTGGTGACTCCGGAGGCTGAGACAGGAGGATTGCAAGTTCAAAGCCAACCTTGCCAACATAATGAGGCACTAAGCAACTTAGTGAGATTCTGTCTCAAAATAAAAAGGACTGGGGATTTGTTTCAGTGGTTAAGTGCCCATGGGTTCAATTCCTAGTACAAAAAAAAAAAAAAAAAAACACAACAGATGGTTATGATGTCTATAATGTCACAAGGTGATAGAAAATTTTCAGCTCTGTTATAATCTTGTTGGGCCACAGTGGTATATTAGGGCTGTGGTTGACTGAAACATGATTATGTGGCACGTTACCATACTTATTATCCAGAGACCTAAAATGATAAGTGAGTTAGGTGCTGTTCTTTGTGCCACTTTACACATATGGAAACTGAGCTTCAGGTGGTTGACTTGCCCAAGGCTACCCAACCAGTGAAGGGTGAGATCAAATGCAGACTAGCTGACCCCAAGCAATGCAGGTGCCTCAGCCCCCAAAGTAGCCTGGGCATTCCTGCTTGAAGACCACTGTCCCTTCTCTCCACCCCACTCATTGGCCAAAGGGCCAATCCCTCAGGGATCCCTGCTGACTCCAAAGGGGACCTGCCCTTTACTAGTTGTCTAGAGGCTGGGCACAGCTAGGGGATGGAGGGCCTGGGGCCTCAGTAAAGGTTCTGGACAACCAAGGCTCAAGGAGGGTTGGGGTTGGTAAGCCGAAGGCAAAGGTCCCAACAGCACAGGTGACATCAGCATGCAGGGCTTAGAATGCTGAGAACCTCCGCTACTTCTGCGAATAAACTTGAAGTGGAGAAGAAGTGAGGCCCCGAGGATCTCTTGGTCAGTCAGAAACCAGGTCATCCAGTATCTGCCCAGCCGTGGTGCGGGCCACAGGGAGAACATCAGAAATGCCATGGCTGTGAGTTAGGAAGGCTTGGGGACACAATGAGAGAACTTCCAAAGGAAGTGCACCCCTGGGATGCTCAGAATGCATGAATCTCGGTGTTAAATCCCAACCCTACGTACCAGCCAGGGGCAGAAGCCCCATCCATGGTGAAGAGCCCTAACTGGGTCTAATGTCAAGGTCACTCCAAGGCTGCAGGTCTCATCCTCTGCGGCCAGAAGCAGGTTTCCTAATGAATATCACTTTCACTCTGACAGAGCTGGCTGCTCGGTGTCGGGCTTTCTTGCTGTTTATCCCTCTGACTGATGCTGGTAACATTTAGAGTCTGTCAGGGAGATATTTCACGGCTGCCCTCTGTGGTGGGTGGAGACAGCCAGGAAGTGCGATTCCCTGGTTAAGGCAGAACCGGAGATGACAGGAGGTGTTGATGGAAAGGCCCAGACTCTCCTCGGGTAGGAGAAGGGGCAGCATGGGCTGTGAGGGGTGGCAACCCAGGGCTGGAGCAGGGACCTCTCGTGCAGGACCTGAAGGGAACGGTGGGGGAGGCAGCCAGGAGCTTTATCCTGGGCTTTTTCACGTGGACACATCACATCTGTGTTGGCTGCTGGGAAAGGCACACAATGGAAGCAAAGGGGGAGGAGAAGGGTTTCCTGCCATCCCCAGAGTCTGAAACGTCTGCTCTAAACCACCATTGCTCCCTACCAGGATTTCATGCACTCATCATGAGGCTGATCTCAAAAGGGACCAAGTGTGTTGCATCCCCCAACGAGGACTGACTTTCGCTCTGCCCCCATAGCACTTTGTACATTACTGTCAAAGCATAAGTCTCAAGAACTTAAACACACGATTCTCCTCCATATGTGTATATATATATATAGAATGGATGCAGGCAAAGACTCAGTGACTCATGCATGAGGGGACCAATAAGATAGGAAAGCTGGATCAAAGAGACTGGGTATTTATAGGCGTTCCAAAGGGAATGTTAGAAATAGTTTTCTAGGTTGAAAATAAAATTGGTTGCCCTTGCCTATGTGATTAATGGTTTTTGACCCAAGGATGCCAACAAATAGCGTTGGGGAAACTGGCTATCCACATGCTAAAGAATGAAGGGGGATGCCTCCCAGGTACCATAGATACAGACATTGACTCAAAATGAATCAGGATCCTAAACATAAGAGTTAAACTATAAACTCTTAGAAGGAAACACAAGGGGAAAACTTCATGACATTTCACAATGATTCGTTGGCTATGACACCAAAAGCACAAGCCACAAGAGAAAAAAAATAGAGAACCTGAACTTCATCAAAATGAAAAACTCTGATACATCGTAGGACACTGTCCACAGAGTAAAAATGTAACCCCATGGAACTGGAGAAAATTTGCAAATCATATATCTAATAACAGGCTAATATCCAGAATATATAAAGAACTCCTGCAATTCAACAACAACAACAACAAAATCTGATCTACTTTTTTTCTTTTGCAGTACTGGGGATTGAACCTAGGAGTGCTCTACCACTGAGCTATATTCCCAGTCTTTTCTATTTTTTTTAATATTAAGACAGGATCTCTGGGCTGGAGAAGTGGCTCAAGCGGTAGTGCATTTGCCTGGCATGCGTGCGGCCTGGGTTCGATCCTCAGCACCACACACAAACAAAGATGTTGTGTCCGCCGAAAATTAAAAAAAAGAAAAAAAAAATTAAAATTCTCTCTCTCTCTCTGTGTGTCTCTGTCTTTGTCTCTGTCTCTCTCTCTCCCTGTTAAAAAAAAAAAGACAGGATCTTAGGTGGGGTTGTAGTTCAGTGGTGGAATGCTCCCCTGGCATGTAGGAGGCACTGGGTTCTATCCTCAGCACCACATTAAAAAAAAAAAAAAAAAGTAAAAATGAGGATATTGTGTCTACCTACAACTAAAAAAAAAAAAAAAGACAGGATCTCACTAAATTGCTGAGGGTCTCACTAAATGAGGCTGACCTTGAACTTGTTATCCTCCTGCCTCAGCCTCCCAAGTCACTGGGATTATAGATCTGAGTCACCAACCCCAGCTTGATTTAAAAAATTAACAGAGAACTTGAATAGACATTTCTCCAGAGAAGATAAAAAATGGCCAACAAACATATGAAAAGATGTTCAACATCACTAACTATTAAGGAAATGCACATCAAACCCACAATGAGATATCACCTCACATCCATTAGGATCACTGTGACACTATCAAAAATCAAAAAATAGCTCAGGGGAAGAATGCTTGCCTAGCATGTACAAGACTGTGAGTTTGATCTCCAGCACTGCAATAAATATCAACAACAAAAAAATATAAAATGACAAGTGTTGGTGAGGCTGTAGAGAAATTGGATCCCTTGTGCACTGTTGTTAGGAATGTAAATGCCACTGTGGAAAACAGTAATGTTTTCTCTCAAAAAAAATTTAACAGAGGGGCTGGGGGTGTGGTTCAGAGGTGGAGCGCTTGCCTAGCATGCAAGAGGCACTGGATTTGATCCTCAGCACCACATGAAAATAAAGATATTGTGTTCACCTATAACTAAAAAAAAAATATTTAAAAAAAGTCAACAGAGTATTACAGTGTAATTCAGCCATTCCACTTCTGGATATATACCCAAAACAATTGAAAGCAGGATCTTCTGCAGATATCTGTATGTGATATCCAAAAGCTGGAAGCAGCCCAAGTGTCTGGTTTTTTGGTTTTATTTTTGGCTAATAGGGCTTGAAACTATTGACACTCTCCACTGAGCCACATCCCTAGCACTATTTTAATTTTTTAAACTTTGAGACAAGATCTCACTAAGTTGGTGAGACTGGACTTGAACTTGGAGAATCCTTCTGCGTCAGCCTCCGGAGTCTTTGGGACCGTAGTTGTGCACTGCCCCACTTGGCCCAAGTGTCTATCAGTGGATAAAGGAATAAACAAGATGTGACATATATGAACAATGGAATCTATATCAGCCTTCTTAAATGAAAGGAAATTCTGGTATATGCTATAACATGGGTGAATATGGAGGACACTGTGCTCAGGGAATCAGCCAATAACTGAAGGACAAATGCCATTAGATTCCACTCTTCAAAGTACCAAGAAGTCAATAGTCAAATTCATAGACAGATTATAGGATGGATATAGGATGGTGGTTGCTAGGAGTGGTGATGGGGAGGGAGAAATGGAATGGGGATTTCTTGTTTCATGGGTATAGAGTTGTAGCTTTGCAAGAGGAAAAAAGTTCAGGAGATGGATGGCGGTGATGGTGCATAGCGTGAGTGCATGGAATATCACTGAACTGTTCACTGAAAAATGGTTAAGATGGTAACTAATATGTGCATTTTACTGCCAACAATAAAAAACAGCCCAGTGCGGCAGCACACGCTGCTTGGGAGGCTGAGGCAGGAGGATCTCAAGTTCCGATCCAGCCTCAGCAACTGTAGCAAGGCTCTAAGCAACTCAGTGAGACCCTGTCTCAAAATAAAAATAAAATGAGCTGGGAATGTGGCTCAGTGTTCAAGTGCCTCTGGGTTCAATCCCTAATACCAAATAAATAAATAAATAAATATTAAAAACCAAGACCTGGCAATTAAAAACATAATCTTTGTTGTTATCTTTTCTATTGGATAGAAATTATTTCTATCTTCATTGGGCAAGATCTGCAAATAAATATGTAACTTCATAGAATCTGGGTCCTTATGAGTAAATAGCCAAATCACAGGGAGATAGATTCCCTGAGGTAATTAAGCAACCACTGGGTAGGATTGTGAAACAATGCCCAGGACGAGGCTGGCAGAACATGCTGTACTCTGTTAGCCTTATTACCAAGATTTGGATTATTAGTATTGTTTTTTAGTATCATAGTCATTTATGTCTGTGTTTTTCCACTGACTCTCTTGAGGACGGTGACTATGTCTTGTTCATCTTAGCCTCCTCCCCGTGTGCTCTGGCCAGTTGAACTTCAAGACTGAGCACCATGGCCTAGTGGGCTGGGAACAGTAGACCTGCATTGTCATTGTTTCTGTGACCTTGATCAGATCTGTGATTTCCTGGAGCTATGCTACACTCACCCATCAAAGGATGAGCTTACTGGGTGCAGTACTGGGCCCTGGGGTGCTGTCTGATCTCTGGGTTTTCTTCCAGGTCTACAGAGTTTGGATTCTGATTTGGTCTAATCATTCACACCTAAAAGGAGTTAACTTCACACAGACACCTAAACCAGATGGATAATGACTAAGTAAAGAGCTTGTTTTGGGTTTGTGCAACACCCAGAGGCATTTTTTTCTTGCTTTTCTTGGAAGAAGCATCCTAGATGTTATCTAAGCCTGTGACCCTGGCTCCTGGGCTAGGACACTGTAGGATGAGGACGTGTGGTTTTGTAACCTAGCTAGAGAAGAAACAGCTGTTTCCTGGTGGCAGGACTGTCTCCTCTCAGAAGCTGGGGGCCCTGGGTAAGCAGGCCCTGGAGGAGACAGAGCTGGCGTCTGAGCCTGCCCTTGAGGAAGGAGCAAATTACCGTCTAATTAAGAATTCATGAGACTCTTGTCGCTGTTTTCAATTAATTTCTTGACAAATTCTGGCTGTCCCTCTTGTTTTTCTTAGGACAGGAGGAGTCCTGGCGATCCAGTCATGAGCTCTGGGGAGCTCTTGCTGAAATTAATTTGAGTGCTTTGGAATGAGATTTACACAGCAGAGAGGAGCCGGCTGGGGCTACTCCTCTTGGCAGGCGCTTCCAGGGCATTGGAGATGTTGTCACTTCTTTTCCCATGATGTGCAGTGTCCTCAAAGGCCTTAGGAGCTATGTCCTGCCTTAACCCAGCCTGCCCCCATGTCCCTTGTGCCCCTGCCTTGGAGGTCCTTCTACTTCTCTTGGCCTTGGCTCTCACAGGCTGACCAGCAAATCCATCCTCTGGCCCCCGCCCAGCCCAGCTTGGGCTCCAACTTGCAAGCACTGATGGGGCCTTCAGGTATCCGCTGCCTGCATCAGGAGGTGAGTCCCAGACTCCTGCCTGTCAGCTCGCCTTCATCATGGCCACAGGTGGGACTGGAGACTTGATGCTGGGACCCACAGGTCTCTGGTGTTTTTTTCTCCATCCCCCATCCTTGGGTTGGAAGATGGTGAGGGGGAGCTGCCCAAATGAAGCATATCCTTGGTTCCTTGGGGCTGCCTCACTTCCTCTCTAGATCCTCAATCTCCACCCACAGAGAAAACCAAGAATCTCTTCCCAGCACCATATCCATCTTTCCCTGACTGTTAAGCATTCCTGCTCTGAAAACAAAAACCACCATAAAAACAATGAGTCTGCTTCTTTGTTCAAAGCTTGTCCTATTTAGGTGATTTAAGGGGAGGAATCAGAGCTCCAGAGGAGTTCAATAATTTGTCTTAAGTGTACCCACTAATAAAGGGCAGAAGAATGAGAATCCTAGCTCGGTTCTAAATGACTGCAGTATCCATGTTCTTTCTTACGTTTCCCTTTCCCTCTCTTTTGTAATTGTTTTTTTAAAAAGATTTAATTGGCTTTCTATTATAAAAGGAGCATATGCTCAAACAGAAAATGTAGAATTGTGTGAAGATAAAACAACCCCCCAGTCATTAGCAATCCCACCTTGCTAAGATCAAATGTTAACGATTTCTTTTTTTTTCCTGTGTGCAGACATATGCGTGTTTGCACACACACCAGCAAAGTGAAATCACATTTTATATTTCCCGACATCAATACATGATCTTCAACCCCATACCTGTTATCGCTTCAAAGCAGGTTCTGCTCAGCTTTATCTTTTTCTGCAACTAATAAATGTTGTTTCTGGGCTGCAACCCGGGGGCACCTGGAAGCTTTTTCTAGCAGACTGTTCTGGTTTGTGCTGGAGATGTCTGCTGTGCAACAGATAACATACTTCTATTTTCCATGAATCTGCCAAACTCAATTCAGGATGGGTGTGTTGTCTTGTTCAAAGCCAGAGAGAGAGAGAGAGAGAGAGAGAGAGAGAGAGAACGGATCCATGACTAGAGTGCTGTTCTCAGAAGTACACTCCAAAGGCAGTTTGGCCTTTTTCTGAGGGGAATCAGTTAACTGGCCTGTGGGGAACAATTCTCAAAGTGAACTTCATGGGCATAATGGGAGTCCCTGACCTTGGGACCTGAAAGTGCTAGGTCTTATTTTGCTCAGAGTTCAAAACCATTTTGAGAGGGTAAACGTTAACTGAGTTAAAAATGAACAGTGTTTGCTGGAATCCTCTGAGCCTGAAGGACTCACGCTGGCTCCTGTGTATGTGTCACGTGGCCTCTGTCCAGGATGAGCAGGGTGGGATGACTTTTCTAGAAGTCCCTATCCCAGAAGGTGGGGTGGGGTCTCTGGGCCTTTTCAGGGATCAGTCCTGGCCTCTGCCAAAATGTATATATTTTTAAAGCAGCTGATTCTGCAAACCACAAGGGGTGGAGAAATAAGAGCTGATGACTTTATAGCTCCATTCCTAACATCAGCAATCCATAGCATCCAAAGGAAGAACTGTGATTCCAAATAGGAAACCTGAATTAGGAGGCTGAATGCAAAGCTTGAGTTAATTTCTGTGATTAGAGGCAAAAACGTAACTTGGGCCTTCTAGGGTGTTGATTTAACATTCGAGCAGCCATCTGAAATGTTAACCACCATCTTATAAGTTTCATTTTCCTGTACTTCCTCTTATCCGAACTCCCCCTATCCCCATTAGTGACCTACCCATGGTACCATAACCCTAAGCCAACCCCAGAAGGACATGACACCTTGACTCTGGAAAGCCCCACGGTACCATCGACCTAAGCCAATCCCACACTATTCCCCATCCACCAAACTCAGATGCAAGCACCCCAAGCCTATCCCATAGCGCCACAACTCCAACTCCAAACCCCTACCCCACAAAAGCTGAACACCTGAACATCTCTCTCCTCTCTATAGAGAGTTGGCCTTTGTTTGTCAGCTCTGACGAATAAACTTTCGTGTGGATCTCTGCCTGGTCTCCATCCTTCATTTCTCGCTCGCCCGTCTCTTGCTTTCTCTCTCCTTTCAGGCCTCTCCACCAAGAGTTGAAGCTCCCTTGTTCCTGGGCCTGTGAATGGTATCTCATTAACATTTCCCAGTGTAAATGGATTATTTCTTTGTTGGGTCCCTTAGTTAGAAAGTCTCTGGCACCCACGCCAACATTTTCCCATTTGGCTCTCATGGCAGACATCACCAATCAATGTTGACACCCTTCCCCCTGAGCCTCAGATGGCTTTAGACTTGGTCTCCACCCACGTCTCTAGGCAGCCATTACAGATCAACCAGCACTGGCCTGGGGAATGAAACCCTCTGCCATTCTGAGTTAGTTTATAATCACAGGCAGGACCTTCATTTCTCATTGGGTAGAATATTTAGAAGGTCTGCAGGTTTGAAGGCATGAAGGCAGGAAGTGGCTGGCAGAGTGGACGCAGATGGAGGAAACTGGGTTGAAGAGAGCCAAGAATTATTTTTTCCGGTCCTGCCTTTTTTCTTTTCTTTTCCTTCCTTTCCCTTCCCCTTCCTTTCTTTGCTGTTGCTAGGGTTTGAACCCAGGGTCTCACTCATGCTAAGCATATGTTCTGCCACGAAGCTGCACTCCCAGCCCCCATTTTCTGATTGAAGACTAGATGTGTCTTCACACTGCCCTGGGCAGCCTCCCCTCCTACCTGTTCCTAGTCCTGCCCCAGGACTCTTCCCACCTCGAGTCAGGGCAGCTTAGGTGCCCTCCTCCCTGAGGGCAGGCAAAGGCAAAGCCCTGTCCCTGGTGCCATGCAGGTGGCCCATGTCCTCTGACCACTCAGTGAACATGAGCCATGTGGAAAGGCTCAGGCCTCGCTAATCCCCTTCCTCAGGAAAAGGCACGCTCTGTTGCTAAATCATGTGTGGAGAGAAAAAAAGGGAAGCAGCAAATATCCCTATGCTGAGGAAGGTCCTTAAAACTGCCACTAAGAGAATTGGTTTTAATTTAATTGCTTTTACTATTTTAATGAAATATTTCAAATGCATAAAAGGCACATCAGTCTAGGTTAGAGAATAATAAAACAATCATCCATGACCCCTCCGTGCAGTTTAAGAAACTGAAGGATTATTTTTTAATGAGAAGAAGAGAGTGATGTAGTTCCTGAGTGGGTCAGGGGCTCTGGGGGCTCTCCAGGAACATGTGGCTGACTTACCGTAGTGGAAAATTGGCCAGCACAAATTTATCACCCAGTATAAAGCTGCGACTCTCAGCATTCCCATAGCAGCGCTTCCATTTATTACTGTGTTCAATCAACACCAGGTAGAAGGGACATTCCCTCCAGGGTGAGACCCTGACTCTGTCCTGATGGTTGGGTGAGCGGGCTACTCCTATATCACATTCAGAGCATCCTAGACTCTCCCCCCGCCCCCCAAGGATTTCATGGTTCAGCCTGTGCAAGGGATGACTGTCACAAGCCACCATGGGTTGCACCTGGGTCACTGCACCTGGAAGCCTAGTGGATAGAGAATCTGGTGTCCGGGAATGGCCAGTGGACATTTCCTCTGGTCAATTGCCCAGGGACAATGTGAATATCTTTCCCACTCTGCAGTGGCCCTCACAGCACCTGAGATGGGTGGGACCTGCCAAGATGTCAATCAACCTGCTGACTGCAAGAAATCATGGAGCAAGACTCTGCCCTTGAAACCTTATCCCTGCTTTGATGGACCCTCTTAAATAAATCACCAGAGCCATTTTCCCTTTGTCTAGTTCCAGAACCCATGTGGACTATATCTATCAGGGGCTTCACATTCTGCAACTATATTTCTGAGTATTTGTGTTTTGTTACTTACTAATTATCTAAGATCGTAAGTTTTAGGGTGGCTTAGATTCCTGGGCAGAAAGAAGGACCCCCTTACTGAGACACTGGCTGTCACTTTTCCCAAAAGATTCCAGAGCTCAGTGTCTCTAGAGTTCTTTTCCAGAGTCTGGCAAAATCTTCTTTGCTTTCTCATGGCAACTCTCAGACCATGATCCTCAGTAAATCTTTTGGATTTGTGGTACCAGAGTATGGAAAAATTGGGTGGGTCCCTGACTGGTCCACTAACTTTCCAGGTGGCAGGTCCCTATAGAAGGGGAATCTTCTGTATGTCATAGGGTAGCTAAGGTGCTGGGTTACCCCTCAGAGGTTTAGTGTGCTAAGTGACCCACACACCTTCACCAGGGACCTGGGATAGTCACTTTCTTTTTCTCCTTTTTTAATAGATGGCTTAAGAAATAAGGCATTTAAGCCAGTTTTTGCAGTGGTGAACACCTGTAATCCTAGTGACTTGGGAGGCCAAGGCAGGAAGATGGTGAGTTCAAAGCCAGCCTCACCAACATAGTGAGGCCCTAAGCAACTTAGCAAGAACTTTTCTCTAAGTAAAACATTATAAAAAGGGCTGGAGATATGGCTCCGTGGTTAAGCACCTCCGGGTTCAATCCTCGGTATCAAAAAATAAATAAATAAGGCATTTATTATTGCACAAAGCAGAGCAACCAGAGTCAGGCTTTTCTCAGGCTGGCGAGGTCAAGGCCAGAAAACTCCATCACTGGTCATGTAAGACCAAGAATATCACTGAAAAATGTAGTCCAACTTTTAATTCACAAGCAGGACTCAGACCAAGTCTTCTGGGCCAAATATGAGTCTAACCCAGGCCTTAACACATTGGGAAGGAGGTGGGAATGGGTGTTGTCTTCTCACAAATCCCTCTCTGGGATGGAAGAGCACAGACTACTTCCCTAAGCAAAAAGTTCAGGCAGATGGTGTCCACATAAGGGGTCTCCTCTAGTGTCACTATATGGAACAAGAAATGTCCCATTTCCAGGACACCTAGGGTGTCTTCCCCATGTGAACTTTGTGATACTTGAGGAAAGACTTTTGGCTAATAGCTTCCTAGTATTCACCACATTTATAAGGCCCTACTCTGGTGGGAGCTCTCTGGTGTGGAGCGAGGCTAGAGCTTTTGCTGAAAGATTCTCCACGTTGGCGACACTCGTAAGGCCTTTCTCCAACGGGAATGCTGTGGTGTCGCAGGAGTTGGGCCAGTCACTTTCCTTGGGGGTCTGGAACCTTGTTTTGTCACAACAGTAATGCTGTAACAACTGTCCTGGTGCTGCATACTGACTATCCCTCAGCCGTGGTCTATCTTGAAACCCTGCCTCACTGGGCTCTTCTCCTGAAAACCCTTCAGGGACCCCACTGCCTAGAGGTCCAAAGCCCAACTCCAGGCCCTTGGGCCTCCATGAGCGCCCACCTGCCTACATCTCTAACTTTGCCTTTTACTACTGTGGAAATTAAATTTTGCCCTAAACATTGAACTGGGATCATCTTTGCACATCCCCCCCCCTCCCTATGTGGTTCCCAAATCAGCTTTTGCTCATTCCTAGGATTCCTTTCAATGTCCCCCAACTCCCAGGTGACACCCCCTCCCCTACCTTGTAACTGTCTGTGCTCAGAGAGGCCAATGGACTGTTCTGTCACGGAGGAACTGTCACACTCTGTTCAGGTGGCTGTCTTTGAGCACAGACTGAGCCTTATCCTATTCTATAAAGCTTTACCAGAAAAGTTGAAAGGAATATATTAGAAAGTCCCAGGGAAGGAAGCCACGGGCTGTCTCTGGTGGCTGCTTCCTGGCCCCTTCGCTGGAGTCCCTCCTTGCCCTTCCTCAGTTTCCCCAAGACCTTTGCTCTGCTACACATTCCCAGGAAATCAGCCACATTCATAATATCCATTTTCATTGATGACCCCTAAGGGGTCAGCCCCCGCCTCCCTCTGAGGGCCAGAGAAGTCAAGTGGCTGCCCCCAGGGCCAGCAGAGAGGGCCGTCTCCAGCACCACGCTGCACTCACCAAGTGTGCTTCTTGCCTCAAGGATCCGTTTGCTTCTCAGGTCTACTGTCTGCCTTCTTGGCCTCGCTGTGTCCTGGGAGGCCGACCTGAGGACAACTATGGGCTCCTAGGCCGGCTGGTTTCTGGTTGGGTTTGGGAATTTGGGAGCTCTCCAAGGAGTAGAGGAATGGAGGAAAGTGCATCTAGGCTTTTACTCCTCTAGCATGCTCCACAAGAGGTCCCCAGGGTGATTGTCCCTTGGTTGAAGGGGCACAGATTCTCTCAAGGGACCATCTCTGTAAGATTTTCTCCTTCTGGTCCAGGTACTCTTCCCTACTTGTCTTCTGGATGGGTGAGGTAGGAGCTTCTAGCCCCAGGTTGCCACAGCAACCCTCACATTCCACACCAGCACCTTTTCAGAGGTGGGGGAGAAGGGGCGCTCCATGCATTATCCTCATTTGAAAGAGCTCCCGGTTTCCTGCTGAGACCATCAGTTTCCTTCTCCTGTGTGCCTTGAAAAGTGCAACACAAACATCTGTACAATTCTCCTGGCCCCAACCTGGTCCCAACCTTTATTTATTTATTTATTTTTGCAGTACTGAGGATTGAAGCCAGATGTGCTCTACCCCGAGCTACATCCCCACCCCTTTTCATTTTTTTTAAATTTTGAGACATGGTCTTGCTAAATTGCTGTGCTGATCTTGAACTTGTTATCCTCCTGCGTCAGCCTCCCAAATCACTAGAAATAGAGGCATGTGCTACTGCGCCCCACCCAAGAGCTGATTTCAAAGCTGATGTTCTTTTTACTACCCTGAGCCCTGATCCCCACAAGAATACCTATGTCATATAGGGTTATTGGGAGGATTACATGACATGATGCCTGAACTGTGCCTGGCACACAGGTATGAGTGAGCAGGTGGGGACCCCTCCCCTCATCTCCTGTCTCCCTTGTGTCTATTGGTCCTCTGGTCCTACTCCCCCTAACTGGAGAAGGTATCTGGGGGTTACAAATTGTGGAGGCTCCAGTAGAGATTGAAGCTGCCATCAGCAAAGACTGTACAGTGGGCCCCCTGTCAGGAAGCCCAGCCTGTCAGGTTAGAAAATAAAATGTTATTGATGAGAAGCACCCCTGGTGAGTGGTGTGTGTGTGTGTGGGGGGGGGGAGTTGGTCTTGCTAAATTGCTGAAGCTGACTTCAACTTGTGATCGTCCTGCCTCAGCCTCCTGATGGGCTGGGGTTGTTACAGAAAGCTCAGTCCTTGTCCCTGATGCCAATCCAATAACAGGGGCGTGGTTTTGAGAAAAAGGTTCATTGCTTTGTTAGCAAAGGAGAAACACCGGGGATTCCTGTCCCAAAGGCTGTGATTTTGCCCATCGGCAGAAACAGAGGGCTTTTACAGAGGTGATTCAGAGAAAATGAGATTAGGGAGAAGAGACCAGGAATGAGAAGTTCAGGGAGGGGAAGGTTAGGGAAAAGAAGATCAGGGAGAAGAAGGTTGAGAAAAAGTTACAGGTGTGTGCCACCCTGCCCAGCTTTTTTTTTTTTTTTTTTTAATAGGGCACCTACCTTCATGACTACTGGATTAGTACTGAGAGATCCTGACAACTTTTAAAAAGTTCATTTATCCCACACACCTGGCAAATTTCATTTTAACAAAGTCCCTACTGCCCTATGAGGTGGAATTTCACTATTAGAAGAGACCCCTCTGGGTCAGCCCATAGAAGCAAAAGGAAAGGGCAGCAGTCGAATCACACAGTAGTCAGTCACGTGGGGGACCTGGGGCTCCTTCTCCAGGCCTAGTGGGATGTAGTTGATAAAGACGATGACTGTTATGGACCCCATCTCCTCTCTGCACCCAAATACCACAGACAGAGAGAAGCTACTCCCTGAGCTCAGGCTTGGGGCTCCCACACCAGAGAGCCACCCCCTCAGAGAACTCCACTATTTCCTTCCCTCATTCCTTTCTCTTTTCTTTCACTACTGGAGATGAACCCAGGAGTAGCCTTCCACTGAACAATATCCCGAGCCCTTTTAATTTTTTTTGTTTTGAGAAACGGTCTCACTAAGTTGCCCAGGCTGGCCTTGAACTTGTGACCCTCCTGCCTCACCATCACGCCTGGCCCACAGCGTTTTCTGTGAGCGTTTTCAGGCTGGGCAGGGCCCAGCTGGTGCAGTGAGTGGAGAAAAGTCCTTCCTATCGTCTTCCTTAGGTTCCTCAGGAGCATCAGCCTCCGAGAGAAACCCAGACAGCCCCTGTCCCAGGTGGCTGGGGACTCGGGCATTTTGTCCCCATGTACCTTCTCCTGACCCCAGCAAAGGGCCTACAAGGTGCACCTGGAACCTTCAAGGCCCTGCCCTTGACAGTTGCTTTCTCTTGGCCATCTCTGTCCTCTCTGCCCTTTATGGACTTGTCACCATGGTCTGCCGAGAGTAACTGCCCATGAGGGCTGGGCTAGGGGAGGGCTGGGGACGGGAAGCTGCCTCCTGGGAGATTCTGGGCTTTTGCTGTTCCTGACTCAGCTTCAGCCTCGGGCCTTCTCCCATCTGACCTAAACTGACCTCCACCAGGCCTTCCTGGAAGTGTGGTCACAAGTCATTAGATGCTCTGACAGTATTTATGCCTGTCTTTCCGAGGAGTTTCTGCAGGATCTGAACATGCTGTCTCCCTGCCCTGTGTCCTCAGAGTCCCTTCTGTGACTCTTTCTTCTTTTTTAAAATAGTTTTATGGTAAAATACATATCACACAGCACTTACGACGGCCCCGCTTCCTTCTCATTCCTGGCAGCCCTAATGAGAGTGCTTGTTACAGTTTGGATGTTAAATGTCCTCCAAAGACTGTGTGCTAAAGGCCTGGTCCCAGCTGATGGCCCTGTTGGGAGGTGGCAGAAATATCCGCAGGTGGAGCCCAGATGGAGAAAGCAGGTCACCTGCCTTTGAAGGATCTATTTTGTCTCTGCTCCTGCCCCCTTCTCTCCCTCTTCCTCTCTCCCTCCCTCTTCCTCTCTCCCTCCCTCTTTCTCTCTCTCTCCCTCTCTTTCTCTATTTTTGCTGCCTGGACAACTTGAAGTGAGCAACTTTCTTCCTCCATGACCTCTGCCATGATGTCCTGCTTTAATATAGGGCCAGAAGCAACCGCACCAAGTGATGATGGACTGAAATCTCTGAAACTTCGAGCCAAAATGAATATTTCTTCTTTTAAGTTTATTTTTTCATGGTATTTTGTCACAGTAACAGAAAGCTAACTAACACAGCGCTCCTGTTTGCTTCTTCCCCAGACTATAGGGAAGGGTCAAGTTGGGATGCCCCAGATCTCCCATTTGGATGAAAACTTCCTTCCTTCCTTCCTCCCTCCCTCCCTCCCTCCCTCCCTTCCTTCCTTCCTTCCATCCTTCCGGATTGAGCCCAGGGCATTCTACCACTGAGCTACATCCCCAGTCTTTTATTTTTAATTTTGATATAGGGTCTCACTAAGTTGTCCAGGCTGGCCTTGAATCTGTGATCCTCCTACCTTAGCCTCCTGGGTTGCTGAGATTACAGGCATGCTTTATTGCACCTGGAAAAAAGTTTTTATCCTGTCAACCATTCCTTTGATAAGTGTGAGTGTCCTACTCAATCTGCCTTCCCTCAGGAGAATTCTAATGAAAGGCGTTCAAATTTAAAAAGTCAAAGAGTGTTGGTTCTAGAAAGATCAACATGCTCTTAGCCTATGTGCATCAGGAAAGAGCATCGGATCCAAACCTAAAACACTGTGAAGGCTGCCGGCTTCCAAGGAGCCAGTGGGGAGGACACCAGCCAGCTGGCGAAGGGCTTGGGTCTCCAGGTGCTTGGACTGTTTGGTCTTTTCCGGAAGCCTGTAGTTGGCTGGGACATAGCCCAGGTCCTGTCTGTGGGCGGGGCCTTCCTGTGGGCGGGGACGGGGCCCTCCCCTGATACACAGTGTTCAAATTGGTATGCTTTGGTTACAAGACAAACAGAGCATGGACTTTTGTTGGTTTTACATGCGGTCGAGTAAAGGACCCATTTCATTCTATCTTCCTCTTCACCATCGTTAGCACTGGCTTTCCCCAAAGACTGGTTACCCTGATAGTCCCATTCCTCTGCCTCCCATGGTGCCAGGGAACCCTGCTTCCTTGATAAATCCAACTGTAGAAAGAAACCACCCTCCCATGCGTAGAATGCAGAAAGAGACTACTTTCTCTAGCACAGACTTTAAGTCATAGGCTGACTGGGCCTATCTAGCTCAGATGTGCATCCTGGACCCATAACAGTGGCCACGTGGATGATGTGGTGGGTGGACCCTGATCAAGATTCAGCACCAATACTGGGAATGTGGTCGGCCTTCCGTGAGTTACCATTATAAGCTCCCTGGAGAATTGTACTATATGGAGAAGAAGAACATACTGAGAAAAATTGGGTTAGGAGGAAAGATATGGATCATGGTCCTCACAGCAGTGTTTTTCCAACAAGGGATTGAGGTCCATTGGTGGGTGTGACATCAGTTAAGACTGTGGCTCAAGCCAAATTCAGCTAGCCACCTACTTTTATAAATAAATTTTTATTAGAACACAGTCACCTCTGTTTCCTTTCCCACTACAATGGCTGAATTGGTTAGTTGTGACAGAGATCCTACGGCTCTCAAAGCCTAAAATGTTTACCGAAAAAGTTTGCCAATACTGGTTTAGAGGGTTGCAGCCAGCATTAAAAGGCAAAGCAGGTTAAATAAGAATAGGAAATATCAGAGCTCCCTGCATGTGATAAGGATATGTTTTATTTTATGAGTTCTTTCTTGCAGTTTGTATAAACATACATGCATGTGCGGGTGCTGGTGGTGATTTATTGCTTCCAGTGGTTCATGATCAGGAGTTGAATGACTACTCTAAGAGCACTCCTCACTTTTGCCATGGGAATAACTTCTTACGGAGGTCTATCTGTAATAGTGCTGTCCCTTGGGTTGGATGGACCTGCATACCTGAGAGGGCCATGAAATCATTTTCTGGTTGTGACCTGGGAATGCTGGATGACACGATAGGTAGAGGACTAACAGGATCCTGGACAGGAGAAATCTGGACCAGCCATGGTTGGACTTGCTCCTTGGTAGGAGCACCAAAGCCAGCTGTTATAGTCAACCATCATCCAGTCGAGTGAGACTCTTGGCCTCGGGCACATGGAGGAGGCTGTGCTAGCAGCCCTTGAAGCCTCTGCTCATTGCAACCTTCTGTGATTTTCAGAGTAGCCTTCACCCTAGTTGTAGATGGAAAACCAAGGACCAGAGGAGACCACACACAGAGCACCCAGGGGCAGGATTGGTGGCTCAGGCCTCCTCCTCACCCCCTACTTTCTTTGGCTGAAGCTCTATGCCTAGAAAGAAACTGGTCCAGATGGAAACTGCCTGGGAGTTCGGACTCTTGGCTTCTCCTTCCTGGCCAGCACAGAGAGGGAGGATTCCCCCTGACTCTTTCGGGGAGAGGAACCATCCTCACATAGTTCTCCATGTTTCTGGGCCTCTGGCTTTCAGCAGTTGCCCTCCTTGCCTTCCAAGGCTGGGTAGGCATCTCCCCACTAGGATGGGAGTCGCTGGAGTGCAAGGAGGCTGAGGTCCCCGGATGGTTTCTGCAGCCTCTTAGCCCCTGGTGAAATAATATTGGGCTGTTCATGGCCATGGCCACTTCAAAGACATTGCTGGGTTCCACAGAAGGGATGGTTTGACATTTATAGGGAAACCAAGGAACTAAGGAGCCAGTGAGGTCTCTGGTGCCTGGAGGATGCTCTTTTGAGAAGAAGAAATCCATCCCAGACAGGGATGTCCAGATGTTAATTGGAACTATGCAGCCAAGGGCACATAGCTTCACGCCCATGAGACCTCAGGACCGGACAGGCAGAGGACTCTGAGCATGTCCTTGGGGAGGAGCCGGATAATGTTGCCTTGGACAAGAAGCTTCAGCAGGAGTAGCTGGAAGGACTTGGCTCTTTCTTCTGAAACTGCTCTCAGGTTCTGGAAGGAACATTTGATGTGGAAGTGGAGCTGCTCTCCAAAGAGCTTGTCACTGGACTTGATTAGTCACCAGAGTTTCCCCTTCCTTCCAGACAGCCGAGGCACAGGGTCCAGAAGTCCTGGTTTTTTTTTTCTTTTCTTTCTTTTTTTTTTTTTTTTGTAGAGATGGAAAATTAGATTCTGAAATATCAAATGACAGCTTGGGTTCTCCAGAAAGCAGAGCCAGAGGCAAAAGCATGTGCATGAAGGGTGAACCTGAAGGTGATTCTAGAAAATGTAAGGAAAGCCAGGAGAAGCAGTGCATGCCTGTAATCCTAGTGAGTCGGGAGGCTGAGGCAGGAAGTATTGCAAGTTCAAGGCCAGCCTCAGCAGCTTAGTGAGGCCCTAAACAGTTTAGTGAGGTCCTAAGGAACTTAGTGAGACCCTGTTTAAAAAAGAAGGGCTAGTGATGTAGCTCAGTAGGTCGGCAGCCTGGGGTTCAATCCCCAAAACAAAACAAAGCAAAAAAAAAAAAGTAAAAAAAGAGGGCTGGGGATGTGGCTCAGTGATAGCGTGCTTGCCTAGCATGCGTGAGGCGCTGGGTTCGATTCTCAGCACCACATACAAATAAATAAAGGTCCATCAACAACTAAAAAATATTAAAAAAAAAAATAAAAAAGTAAAGAAAAAAAATGGAAGGAGGGAGGAAAAGGAGGCAAAAAAGCAAGGAATGAAAGAAAGTGTTGTTCTCCAGGGTGGGAGCTGGCTTCTTGCAGGCCTTCTGGAGAAGAGGTCTCAAGCCTTCTAGATTATCCACTGGCTCTCATCCCTCTGGTCAATGGGTCCTCCAGTGGCTTTCTGCACTCCCAGCTCCAGAAAGGTGGTCTGAGCTCACGTGAACTTCCCATCTCAGGTGCTGCTGAAATCCAACCATTTGGGCCTCATGTGAGGGATTTAGCTCAGGTCTGGAAAGTCAACAAGCTGAGCCTTGAAACCCAGCAGACTACGAGCAGGGGCAACACGTGAGGTCATGTACGTGGGTATACACACTCTCACATGGGAGTAAAGTCACACACACACACACACACACACACACACCACACATTTACATCTTAGCTTTTGAAAGGACTATGGAACTAAACCAAATGGGAAAAGAAAAGGTCACCTACTGAGCCTGCTATAGCAAGAGTGAACTCAGTCATGTGTATTTGGAGAGACTCACAGGCACGTAGAGGAGTGGGAAGGCTTTATAGTGGGCAAGGGAGGCTTCAGGTGCCCCCTGGTTGGAGGCTGTGGGCGTGAGGAAGTTGGCTAACTAGATTCAGGGCGCCCTGTGTGTTTGGTTAGAAGCGCATAGCTTTCCCCTAGCATGTCCTAAGTTGGATGTGGGGACAAAAATTAGGGAAGCTGTCAGTTACTAATCAAGTCCTGGCCATGTCGGGCTGATTGTTTACAGCGGTTTGGCTTCCTGGATTGTCATGAGAGAGAGCAGACTGACTTCCTGCCTGTCTGACTCACAGCGGGCTGGCTTCCTGGGCGGCTTTCTGTAGAGAAGGGGTTGGTTTCCCAGCCGGTGGCTGCAGATTGTATGTCACTGATCTCATTTAGACATGAGATACATCCATTTGTATATTCAGTCTCTGTACCTCAAAGGCCCCTGAAAGCTGATGGTAGCTTACTCACTAGGGAAAGCCAATTCCCTCATCTACTGGGATATTCTTCCTTATGCTGGGCCAAAGTCGTCTCCCCTATAAACACCACACTTGAATTCTACTTTTGTCTTGTGAAGCAGCTCAGGGCAAGCCTTCCTCGGCCACCCTCTGCAGTCTTTCCCACCTGAGAGCCAGTGTGTCCTGGGTGGTTGGTCTCTTCAACTCACCAGCTAGATGAGGAAGTGGGTGGGGCTGAGGAGCTATGTCCCTTCCTCTAGGAAAGACTTGACAGTTCACAAGACACATTAGCCACCTCTCTCCCTTAAAAACACATGAGGTGAGACAGGAGCCAAAGACACAGGTTGCAAGGAATAAGGAGATGTTGGCGGGTTTGCGTGGCAGAGCCAGGGTTAAACTTTCTTCCTTCCATCCCAGTTCTCCTCTTGTGCTATAGCTGGTGGAGTCTGGGCACAGCCACATCTCAGTGAGTGACCTTTGAACTTTTGATGGCCCAAGCTCCTTCTCTGTGCAGTGAGGAGAGATGAGCTCACTTTGGGAGTAAACCTTGTGGTGACAATTCAATGATATCCTATCAGTGGGTGTTGGAGAAACAAAGCCTTCTTCTTCCCTTGGCCACTGTCTTCCCAGGCTTCTCGGCCCAGGTGCATCTCACCTCTGGGCAGTGAAGCAGGCACCTTTACAATCCCGGTGACTCTTAATTTCTATGTAGTTTCCTTAGGAATCATGATGGGATAGCTTAGTCAAAATAAGCAGGCCCCAGGGAAAAAAGTGTCCCACCATTTCTTAGAATACACCGAGAAACAAACAAACAAGCAACACTGAACACAGACAAGCTGTAAGTTCCCCATGTGTCTTCAGAAGAAGCCAAGATAAGTGGGAACCAGTTATCCTGTTCTGTCCTTGATCAGTGAAGCTGGGGGACCAGAAGCCAGTATCTACTTGCCTCTCTGGCTCTTGGGGAAGCCGACTCCCTTCCTGGGTAGGGCAACGTCTCTATTCCACTTTATTTTCTGGAAAGACTTTCTCTGCAGAGGTTGCTTATAAAGGAAAGTCTTACTGTGATGTTGACTGACCAGAACCTGGTTTCCTGGATCCCCATTTCAGTAGCATCCCTGATGGAAGGGATAGGTAGAAAGGAGGACAGACACCCTTTGAGTGTCTGTGCTAATTACCTCCAGCTGCCATAAAAAAATTGCCCCAAACAGCAATGGAAAGCAACAGAAATTTAATCTCTCACAGGTCCAGAGGCTGGAAGTCTGAACTCAAGGTGACAGCAGGCCCTCATTTCCACCCATGTCCCTGGAGAAGAATCTGTCCTTGATGTTCCAGCTCCTGGTGGCTCCTGGCATTCCCTGGCTTGTGACAGCTCAGCTCCAATCTTTGCCCCTGCCTTCTCATGGTCTCCTCCTCCTCTCTTTTATGAGCTCACTTGTCATTGGATTTAGGATCCATTCTGGGAATCCTGGATGATCTCATGTCAAGATCCTTAATTTAATTATGTCTGCAAAGACCATTTTTTCAAATAAGGTCACATTCATAGGTTGGAATGGTATATACTCATTTGTTCTTTGGGACATCATTCAACCCTCTCGGGTTGTCTAAACAGTCTGAAGAGTTGTGTTCTGTACTTCTCACAAATACCAGTGATGAGGACATTATCACCAGTTTTCAGAAGAGAAAACTAAGTTTCAGAGAGGTGAGTTAACTCCCCCAAGTCCACAGCATCAGCAAGTGGCTGGACTAGAATGGAAACTTAGGGCTTCACCACCCAGACAAGAGGGAAGGGGACCCATGTGTGGAAAGGTAAGGAGGATGCAAGATTGGCCCAGTAAGGATGAGGGAGAAGTTTCATCTTGTTGGAAAAGTCAGTGGGTGAAGGTGGGGACCATGGGACATAGGAGGTGATGCTGGAAGGAGAGCTGGGGCCAGTCTCCCAAGGCCTTGAAACAGGCTAAGGATTTGGGCTTGATCCTGGGGACAGTGAGGAGTCCTTGGAGACTTGCAGTCTCTCAAAGGTGAAGGGTGGCTCTCTGGGCTGTGTGGAGGACGGGGGTAAGAGGAGTCAGCATGGAGGGAAGGAGCCCATTAGGAAGATGGAAATAGATAGCTCTGGTGAAGGTGGAAAGGGAGGGGGACTCCTGAGCCCAGGGGAAGTCCAAATGATAGGAAGAGTGTGGGGAAATTCAGGACTCTAGGAAGTGCCCAGGTTTGGCTACTGAGTGTGACATGGGGCCACCTAATGACAGTGTAGGGAAGACTTGGCAACAGGCAATCATGATCTGCAGCTGCCTAAGAATTTTGAACACTTTTCTCTTGTGCAATTATAAGTCTACCCTGGAAGAAGGGTGCAGGTGTGGGAGCCGGCTCACAGTCAGGCAGCCCCAGGAGTCCTCCACAGGATGAAGCAATGTGAAGAAGGAGGCTCCTGCGGCCTGGATGTCAGCAGAAGATCTGGCTTTGGGAGGCACTTTGCTCATTAAGGAATTCTATGCTGTGGTCCAGGGCATTGTTCTTGGGCACTGAGCTCCATTCTGTTTCTTAAGACACCCAGCAATTCAATTTTTTCCTTTCTGCTGAAGCCAGCCAGACTAGATTCTGTTGTTTACAACTATGTACCCTGAGCCATATGAATGGTTTATGGGTGAGGGTGGAAATGGGGTGCCAGGGGACAGGGATGTGTTGAAGGTCAAGTGTGTCCATGTGATGATGTCTAAGGGGCCATTGGCCTTGTGGGTTAGGAGCACAGATTTGAGACATTGGCTTGAAGGTGACTGTGAGGTTCATTGGAGATGAGTGTGTAAATCCAGGGAATCCTTTTATGGGGTGGAAAGAAGCAAAGGAGACTTTGGAGGAGACTGAGAAAATGGGTAGACCTAGAGAAAATGATGTGAAAAGCAGGAGAAGTTTAAGGAAAGAGTAGTGACCAGTGCTGAAAGCCACAAAGGGCAACTGAGAGGAGAACTGAAGATGGTACTTTGCTTTTGGCATTTAGAAGGCCAGGGGTTCAGGGTGTGGTGGTGAAGGCCTGTAATCCCAGCTACTTGGGAGTCTGAGGTAGGAAGGGTCAAAAGTTTGAGGCCAGCCTCAGCGATTTAGCAAAACCCTATCTCAAACTAAAAAAATAAAAAGGACTGAGGATGTGGCTCAGTGGTAAAGTGCCCCCCGGGTCCAGTCCATAGTAGCACCCCGACCCCACTCATGCCCAGAGTGACTTAGACAAAGCACTTCTCCTGGTATCATGGGAGCACCAGATAGGCTGGCATGGGGTGAGCAGGAGAAGAGCAAGTGCAGACTACTAGAAACTGACTGAGGAGGGAAGAATAGGAGGAGACTCAAGCTAAAGGAGAGAAGCCAGCCACAATGGCAGCTCAGCAGAGGAGCTGTGGTGGTCCCAGACTGTGGTGTGCACCAGATGGGAGTAACCAGGGGTGACGGTGCAGGTTGTCAGGTTGTTTATTTGTCGATACCTGATACTCTCTGATACCACTGTGATGGTGTCTTCTCTTTAATTGCATCTTCTAGTTGTAGAATAAAAAGTCTTTCGATCACTTAAAACCCAGTTAGACAGATGGGATCAAAGTAACTTTGGGTGAGGAATCAAGTTTGAAATCCAAACAGCTCTGACAATGAGCTAGTACAGGGGAATAAGTTGTGGTTAGGGAAACTCCAGGACCTGAGATGGAGTCTACGTGGACCCAAGTTAGAAGCCAATTTCTTCTTGGTGCCTCCATGTGGATATAGCCCCCTGCGATGGTCTGAATGTTTTTGTTCCCTCAAAATCCCCAATATGATAATGTTAAGAGGTGGGGTCTTTGAGAAGGTGCCCTTTCTGGGCACCTGGTCCAGAATAATGTTTTAAATGTGTAAAAGTAAGTAAGATTATAAAGGAAATAAATTATATTGAAATACAGTTATAAAACTATATATTAAAGCCAGGTATGGTGGTGCACACCTGTAATCTCAGCAACTCCGGAGGATGGCAAGTTCAAGGTCAGCCTGGACAACTCAGCAAGACCCTGTCTCAAAATAAACAACAACAAAAGGGCTGGGGATGCAGCTCAGTGGTAAAGCACCTATATATTTTTATAAAGCATATTTGCAATATGGTAATATTTACGCTTCTTTGTTAATGCAGCAACTAACCCAGTCTAAGAGCTCTCTAATTATGATTTCAGTGTAGTGATGAGCTGAAATGATATTTGGAGCTATTTGCAGCAATAGCAACATGATACTAACACCTGCGTTTTTCTTGGTGAGGAAGTCAGTTACTGCTAATCATTCTGCGACTTCTAGCCTACAGTTAAAATAAAAGAAAACATTAAAATTCAGTTAGGAGTTGGGGATAATAAGCGTTCCATTTTCCTCTCCACCCAAGTTCATGGATCTTCTGAATCCATGAACTTGTTGGGGGAGTTTACTGAGGCCCCAGTAAAGAACCCCTGGTCTGAATGCTTGGGTTTCTTTTGTTCTATTATTATTATTTTTCATATTTTCTGAAATGAGTCACAGCAAACTCTCATGTAATAGTTAGCAAGAAACCAATAATAAAGACATTTTGCCCAGCACTATGATGCACACCTATAATCCCAGCGGCTTGGGAGGCTGAGGCAGGAGGATTGCGAGTTCAAAGCCAGCCTCAGCAACTTAGCGAGGCACTTAGCAACTCAGCGAGACCTTGTCTCTAAATAAAATATAAAATAGGGCTGGGGATGTGGCTCAGGGGTTGAGCACCACTGGGTTCAATCTCAGTACCAAAAAAAAAAAAAAAAAGAGGGAGCACATGTTAACACACGTGATTAACCATCAACACAAGATACCTCACACTGAGGCTGGAGCAGCCAGGCCCCTGGACAGGGACTTCCTTTGTAGTTCACAGAACAATGACCTCAAGAGACTCTCAGGGGACTCCATCAGGGCTCAGGGCTGACTTGGGTGTGGACCAGGGCCCTATGAGAGTAGCCCTTGCTACACACACACACACACACACACTACCCTGGAAAATGGCAACACTGGCATTAACTGAAAATGGAGGAACTGGGGCCTAGCCCAAAGTATAAGAAGTAGACCCCCACATAGCTTTTTCACACAAACACTCAACCACAGGTTTTTCTGCTGTCCACCTGCCTGCATTCTCTCTGCAGTTGTGTAGGAATCTGGGAGAGGTTTTCTGACACATCTCCACTCTCTTCCTACTTTCATAAGGGCACCAAATACATTTTTAGCACTTCTCACCATTGTCCCCGCTCTCTCCCCTTCTCAATTCACTTCACCACTGACTTCCTGCCTTTGCCTCCTTGGGCTCCTGACTGCTTAGGCCCCCAGCCTCCTTTCCTGCACTATTTCCATCAAAAAGTAACCCAGATCCTATCAAGTGGACTGTTGAACCCACCTGCACACAGGAACAGGAGACCTCTAAGCTGTAGAGAGAAATTAGACCCAGTACCCACGGGCTCCAGGTCTGGAAGTGTGGAAGTCTCTCGATGAACACTTGGTTGAGCTACTGCATGAAGAACCAGTGCCTCTTCTCTGGAAAGCTCCCCAGAGTCTCTTCTGGGATTTCCACCAGGTCACCAGCTCTCCCTCACCCTACTGGCTTTTCTCAAGCAATGGCATTCAAGAGAAAGAAAAAGTTGTCAATCCATGTTATTGTTTTATTTGGCAACAGTGCTTCTTACTACAACTTCTTCTTTTTCCCCTTCTCCTCCTTCTTTCCTTGGTATCAGAGATTGAATCCAGGGACTCTTAACCACTGAGCCACATCCCCAGCCTTTTTTGTATTTTTATTTAAAGTCAGGGTATTGCTGAGTTGCTTAGGGCCTTGCAAAGTTACTGAGGCTGGCTTTGAACTCACGATCTTCCTTGCTTCAGCCTCCCAAATTCCTGGGATTACAGGAGTGCACCAGCACACCAGGCTTCTTGCTACAACTTCTTCACTGCAATTGTGAATACACAAAATTAGTTTTGTGTATTGTGCGGAAGGGCTGGGGAGGGAGGTCTGAGAAGCAGAGGTATTCAGGAAATAAGGGCTCAGAGGGTTGGCAATATTCTCAAGGCCATGAAGCCAGTGAGCAGTTGGTTAGAAGTCAAGGTGTCTGCTGGTGGGGGTCTGTCTTCCAAGCCACTTGGCCCAGAACCACTGGGCTCTTTCTCTCTGCACTCATCAATGCCTGTCAGCATTTATGTGTAGGGACCCTATTTTCATGAGACACTCCAGGAAAACATAAAGGGCTTTGTGGATGAATCTGTTTGGGAAAAACTATAAGATGTCTTTTCCACTTGCTGCTTTCTATACAAACACATGTGAAAGGTCCTGAAAAGTATGCAGAAAAATGCCAGTACAGTTTGCATAACCCAGTGTTTCCCAAGTCTTTGACTATAGCAATCTTTATTTATTTGTTTAGATAACATCTACAGGTGGAATATCTGTTATCTGAAATTTATGGTACCAGACTGTTTCAGGTTTTGCATTTTTCACATTGTAGAATATTTTCATATACATTATGAGGTACTTTGGAGATGGGCCCCAAGTCTAGACACAAAACTCATTTTATGTTTCATATATACCTTATACATGTAGGCTGAAGGTGATTTTATATGACATTTTAAGTAATGTTGTGCATGTCACGGTTTCGTGGTATGAAATTTTCCACATTTGGCATGGGGTCAAAAAGGTTTGCATTTTGGAGCATTTAAGATGTTAGATTTTTGGAATAGAGGTGGTCAGCCTGTATTAACATATGGCAAAATATATCTGGAAACAATATCAGCTTTTATTGTTATCTAGATGAACTGAATCGTCTGGGAAAGGATCAGGGAACTTTCTCTGGGTTGTCTGGAATAGTGAGGGCTGGAACTAGGGCCATTCCCTCCAGCAAGAAGGGCTATGCCCAAAGTCACCTTTTTATTAGGCTGGCATCTGTGCCCACTGTGTTTGTTTGCCCACAGAGAAGGCCACTGTCATGCTCACCCCATGTAGCAGGAAGGACAGCATTGTAGTTCGTCATACCTTTGAGCTAAAGTTCAGCCCGAGTTTGCTTCTCTTCAGGATGCTGAGAGCATGGGACCTGTGGGGTTGCTGATTATCTGCCTTTGGCTCCTGCACCAGGGTGTTTGCTGGTGTTCATCCTGAGCCCAGTAGAAAGCAGACAGTTAGGTGTCCCACCTGGGAGTGCAACCCCACAAATCTGGACTTGTTTTCTCACTGTCTAATGTCTCTTTATTGGAATTTTCACCTTTCGAGGACCAGGGACAGCACCTTCCCCACTTGTAACTTTTTTAGCTACCTCCGTGTTGATCCCCTGGTAAATGCCCAGATAATTCTTGTTGGGCTGAGTGGGAGGGAATCAATAACACTCCGTGTTTCACGGTTTGGGGCAGGAAAGGATAAATGGTGATGTTACAAATCCCTTAATTCATTACCAAAGCCTCTCTCTGCCCCAAGCAGCATAGAAGGACACCCAGAGGCAGAAAAGAATATCAAGAGCAATGGCACATAGCTTTCTGAAGCTCTGCATTCCTGGAAGAGTTAGAGCGACTGTCAAAGCCCTCGACGTATCCATTTTTATTAGTTTTTGTGATGATTTGATGTTGTTAGGGATTCAGCTCTCATCTTCGCCTCTGAGATCATCTGAATAACGCCGGGAATAGGGAAGGCAAGAACAGAGATGAGGCATCCACAGGCAGCCCTGGACCCGACCATATAAATCTAGGAGGAGGGTGGGGCAGGAGAGCCTGGGCTTCCCAGTTTGCTGGGCACGAGGCTGAGCCGGGGAAGCAGGAGGCATTGGAGAAGACCGTGTTTTGCCTTCACTCCAGGTGGCCATGACAGGTGCCATGAAAGTCTCAATCATGCTCCTCCTAGTAACTGTGTCCGACTGTGCGGTGATCACTGGGGTAAGTCTCTAGCGTTCTCTCTGCCTGGGTTCCAGGACAGTGCTAGGGTCTGCAGGGGATGTAAGCCCGGGAACCACACAGGTGGCTCCGCCATCCAACACACCACAAACCAAAGGGACCCCAGAGAGGGATTGTTTGTGATTTTCAGATTAGTTGGACCTCACTCTGATAAACAGAGTTGGCTTTTAAGAAGCTGTGTTTAAAGAAGATCTTGTTTTAAATGCATTCGGAGACAATTGAGAATTTTTGAAGTTTTAGTCTTTGGGAAAAATGAAGATTCCTGTTGTGTCATTGGGAATTCTTTTATAAAGTGGAATTCATCCCTTAATTTACCTTTTGTGTAAGTTTTGGTTTTCATATACAGTCTGGTCCACATGTCAGTTTTGACGTAGCAGTATGTTAGTTTAATTAAGGGCAGTAATAGCTCATTGGCTGCAATTACATCAGTATCACCCCTACTGCCTCCACTCAGAAAGAAAGAATGTTTTGAAATACTTTTGCTCTGTGCCCAGTTAGTTCTGAGAGGAATACTGGCGACACCAACATTTGGCTAAAAAATGCTCCAAACAGAGGCCAGTAGAGAAGCACTAGGGAGAGATACCAGTTTAACTGGCTTCTAGAAATGCAGACTGACAGCACAGGCTCAGCCCACGGGTGCTGCACACGTCAGTGCTCACGACTCTGTGAGGGTGATGTCCCCTCTGAAGGCTGGCTCTTACTTTGCCCCACTCTGGCATGGATGCCGGTGGTGTTGGGCAGCGGGACTATTCTTACTAAAAGAAAGTAACACTGCACTCAAACCTTTCCTGTCAAAGTCATGAGAAGAAAAGGGGAAATGAACTTTTATTTCAACCACCTCCACCGTTTTTGTGGAGTAATGTCAAACAATGTCTGGAATTGGGTTTGTTTTCGTGTTGGTAGAAAGGATAATTCCATTCTCCTTTCTAAAGGAAAAAGACTGGTTGGTTCAAAAGAGGCACATATATGAAGGGTAAGCTATCGCTTTGGAGATCCAAAACAGGCACGGAACTAGCATAAAGCACTGAAGCTTGGTGGGGGTGGGTGGAAGGGAGAAGCCGGAAGGCCCAGCAGTCCTGCCGTCAGGATGGACTGATGACATCTGGCCCACGGGAAATGCATGACAGCAATGTGAATAGTTAGACAGTAGACCCAGTCGACCTCCATTCTCGGAGTCCTGCTGATGTCCACAGGTAACTTCCAGGAAGAGGCCAAGTTCTGCCCTCTCCACATTCCTCTGTTACCTGGATGGCAAATGTCCCCAAGTTCAAGGCTGTCTGGTCCCACTACCAGAGTGGGACAGCAATGCCCATCCCTGAAAGATAAGAGCCAGGTGGGGGTCTCCTTCCTCCGACTCTCAGCTTTCAGAGCATGGCTAGGTATGAGGGGTGCCCTTGCTGGGCTGGAGACTGGCAGCCAGGTGACCGCTACCCGTGCCTCCTCTGGGTGGAGGGAGTTGGCAACCTCTTTTCCTCCCGGGGCTGAGAAAGTGGGGAACTTCCAGTTCTGGATGCAGTCCCCACATGCAGCCTGAGCCCTCCCCAGCCTCCACTGGAGAAGAGCAAATCAAGACACAGCTTCAAATTTCAGTTCATCGAAAGCACTCAGCTTCTGTAAAGTGGCCAGTTCTGATCTCTACCTGAGTGTGGAGCACTTTTGGTTTCCTGATCCTAGCTTATGGGTAAAGTGGGTTTTGTGGCCTTCTTTACAAATGTCACCTTCTGGAAACCAGGCAGGGACATACAGCCTATTCTGGGAGCCGAGCCCTGTGGGGTCCATTGTTGAGAGCCACAGCCGAAGGGGCCCCAGCAAACTTCCAGCTGCCAGCAAACTTCCAGCTGCCGGCTGATGATTGGCTCACAGCGGCCCCAGCAACATCTAGCTGATTGGCTCCTCTGCGGTGATGCTCATTGGGCTGTTTCCCTGCCCTTTCAGACCACGGAGCTGCTCATTGGGGGACTTTTTTGGCTCCGCCCATGTGACCCAGCCAATCGGCCTCAAGAGCAGGAGGATTGTGGGAGGTGGAGAGAAGCTTTTGTGGGAGAGAGAGGCTTGTGGAAAGCCGGTGGTGGCAGTTGAGGCTCTGAGGGTTTTTCCTGAGAGGCTGTTTTGTTTGGCGTGTGTGGTTCTAAAAATAAAGTTAGTTTCTTTTGACAAGTGGCTCCTGATTGTGCCCAGCCAGACTGCGGCAGTCCATCTCTACTGGGGGGATCCCAGGGGCCAGTAGAGAAGCACTAGGGAGAGATACCAGTTCAATCGGCCTCTATGGCGAGGGGTACCAACATGTGGAACAGGCATCAAGTAAGGGTGCTGAATTTGGGCTGGAGATTCTTGGCTGAAAGCAGCTTAGCACTGACCACTCAGGGGCTTGGGCCATCAGGGACCCTCCCAGCTTTGAGAATTCTAAATCACTCAATCCTACCAGCATCTGCTGAGCATCTACTGGCTCTAGAAGGGTTATCCCTCCTGACCCACTGGACTTTTCAGACAAAGAGGTCTGCCTCCCCACTGAGAGATCTCCAAGGAGCTGGGACAGTCCCTCAAACCCAGATCCTGATGGACACGAAGCATCCTGCCCATGAAGGGAGCAGGGGCAATAACCCCAGTCCAAGGCATGCTGTTGTGATGGGGCCAGGTGACACACAACCCCCCAGAGGACTGCTGGGCTGCAATCTGGCTTCTCACAGGTAGTAGTGCTGCCCTCTCTGTCTCTGCAGGCCTGTGAGTGGGATCTCCAATGTGGAGCACGCACCTGCTGTGCCATCAGCCTGTGGCTGCGGGGGCTGCGGATATGTACCCCACTGGGACAGGAAGGAGAAACGTGCCACCCCAGCAGCCACAAGGTAGGTGACCACGCAACACACATTTGGTTTGTGTGTTCAGGTGAGCCCTGAGCTGCACAGGACGGGAGGTCCTGGGGCCTGGCTCTAGCCAAGATCACCAGGGCTGGAGCTTCTGAGTACAGTTCTGCTTCCTCCACAGCTGAGCAGGCCCCTGAATGCCAGAGGGGAAGCGGGCAGTCACAGAGGGCTGTCTGCTGCCCACCCCCACAAACACCCACCTTACTCAGTGTCCCACAGACGATGTTTGTGCATCTCACAGGGCCTGACATCCTGAGCTATGATCTTCTAGACAGGCTGGAGAACCACTAAGACAATTTGATTTTATAGCAGCCCTGGGCCATGGTGAGGAAACAGATCCAGCAAGGTCACGTGACTTGCTCAATGCATAGTCACCGAGGCAGCTGGGACTGGAACTGCAGTTTTCTGACATCAACTCTAGCTACATGTCATTGATGTTGGGACTGCCTCCTTTGCGGGGACAGCCAGAGTCCTTGCTTCCCCAATGTTGAAGTATAACACCAGAGAAGCACGCCGAGGCAAGGTCAGGGTGGAAAATAGAGGCTTTATTAAAGGACAGCAGAAAAGACTTCTCCTGGAGGAAGAAGGGGACACAAGAGATGGAATCCGTGGAAGTGCGGTTGTCTCCCCTTTTTATACCTAGGGTCTTCATCTGCCCCCCCCATTCCTGTCCCCTGTTCTGTTATCTTTCAGTGATGGAATGTAGGTGGGAAGGCCCGAAGGGTGGGGCACAGGTGGGCCAAAGAAGTAATCTGGGCAGGAAGGACTTTTGGGTCAGCATCTTCAATTTTGCAGGAAGCTGTTTCATTAACATTTCTTTGGGATGGGCTCCGGCCTTGGGTTTTTCCTGGACTTCATTAACATTCCAAGAGTTCTGCTCTGCCCCCCCCCCCCCCTTCATTCTCAACATGGCCTCCATTTTGGATCTTACTCCATCTTAGACCCGATTTCCCTAACTACACTGACTACCTAACTTTAAATCTGGCTTCAGTCGTACTGGTCATGCAGACTGTTAGGCCTGGAGAGGGGGTTATGGCCATTTCCAGTTCTTTACTTGCTGTGTGATCTTGGGTAACTAGCATGACTGCTTTTTGCCTCATGTATACATTAAAGGGAGCCCACTGATTCCCCCCTGCAGTCTCTTATCCATCTGAGAAATCTGGATTTTGAAAGGGTCTCAAATGCCCTTTGCTCCCTTGGAAACCTCCCTCAGAGACCTGCCTTCAAGAACGTGAAATCAGCTGGGGGTGGTGGTGCCTCCCCGTGATCTCAGTGCTAAGGCAGGAGGATCACAAGCCCAAGGCAACTTAGTGAAGCCCCAAGTGATTTAGTAAGACCCTGTCTCAAGAATAAAGAACAAAAAGGGCTGGGGATGCGGCTCAGTGGTAAAGCACCCCTGGGTTAAATCCCTGGTACCAACAAAACAAACAAACAACAAAGCAACCATGAAATAAGACCCCCAAAATGATGGCTCCTCTACACAACGGTTCTGAAGCCAGGCCAGCAGGTACTTGGAACACACATTTCAAGAAGGCTGTCACTCTTTTGTGCCCTAAGCATCTAGTGAGGGCTCTGCTTCCATCCCCTGGCAGCCAGCTCCCAGCCACAGGGTGTAGAGGAGCCCACAGGGCCTTTGCTTCTGCATGGTCAACGGGTGCAGACAAAACTGGGGGGCGGGGTTAGGGGGCTATGCGGGGTGGGGCCTGACATCCAGATTCAGGCATCTTACAAGATTCGGTGCCCCGTCGGGGGTGAGACTCCTCCAGTAGTGTCCCTCTCAATCTTGGCCTTTTCCCCACACCATGAGGAGGTGGTGGGGAGGCTGTGCAGCTCGGCGGCCCCCTTTGCCTTGGAGTGTGTGGGGCTTCAGTGCAGATCCATATTCCCAGCGGGGACCTGAGTGATAATAAAACTAACACGGAGGGCCTCCTACAAGCCACTCTGCAGACGAAGCTTTTTGTAAATATATACTTTAAACCTCTTCCAGCCACATTGTAGGTGCTATTAGCCCATTTTACAGATAGCAGAGTGGATGTGCAGCAAGGTTAACTAAAACCTGGTGTCTGACACTGAACCTGTGCTCGTGGTTCCTAATCAGCCCCCCCTCAAGGATTCCTTGGTGGTCTGGTGGCCCTCTGGGCAGCGAGTCAGAGTGCAGAGACTGTGTGTCCCACATGGCTGCCCCCAGGCACCCACCAGAGTTGAGCACATAACCTAACACAGTAGGTGTCTAGTCAACAGAGCTGGGCGTGGGTGCTGCGTCTGAAGACCTGGGTACACGTCTAGCTCCTCCATAGGTGAGCCGAGGTCCTCGCAAGCTGCTCGATCACCCTGTACCTCGGTTCCTCAGCTATAACCTCTAGTATTGCTGGGCGAGGCTGTGTGGGAGGTGGAGTGAGGCATTCGACAGGGCTGGGCCCCCAGAGGCTCCGGCTGGAGGCCACCCCTGTGGGTGAAGGTGTCCCTCTCTGCTCTCCCCAGGTCCCCTTCTTCCGGAAACGCCAGCACCACACCTGTCCCTGCTCACCCAACCTGCTGTGCTCCAGGTTCCTGGATGGAAGATACCGCTGCTCCACAGACTTGAAGAACATCAATTTTTAGGAGCTTGTCCAGGCTCAGACACCCACCAGGCTTCCTCCCGAGTCCAGCCTGGGGTCACCTCTTCTGGATTGTTATTTCTACCGTGCAGCCTGCTCCCCGCAATCCCTCAGTCCTATACTGCCCATCTGGATCTTTCCCGTCTGGTATACCAGAGGGCACATGGACCAGCGACCTTCACTATGGCACAGTTGGGTCAGCCTGTGGTTGCTGGCCCTGAGAGGTGGCCAGCCAACTTCTCTCCCCTGTTCAACCTTCCTGAGAGGCTGTGAGCTGTGGAGAAGACATTGTCCTCCTCCCTGACATTCCCCAGCACAGGCCCCTGGGCGCATTGCCCTTGGCCCTCCGCCCTATCATGTGAGGTCTGGAAGGGCCAACCTGAGCATGGTTCCTTCTCTTCTGGTGGAGTAACTCCTGATTTTTAGACCACAGGCCCAAGGCCAGCTCTTCCCAGAAGGCACAAGGTAGTCACCTGGAGTAGGGTGTGGGACGCCAGGTTAGTCAGGCAAGCCAACTTCCTCATAACTCTAGTCTTGTGACCTTGGGCCTGCAAAGTCCCTAAAGGCCTTCCTAATACTTCACCAGTTACCAGAGAGCTCCAGCCCCCAGAGCTTCACCATTACAATGAAAATGGTGGGGCCTGATCTCATTTGATGTGGACAATTTAGAAGGGGATTAGGGAGTTTCCTTACACAGCCCTTTTCCAAGGATCAGTCCCTGTGAGCAAATCTGCAACCGTGAGGCAGGTCCTCCCCTGCCTCGTTATGGAGGAGCAGGGCCCTCTGGCTTCCAATAAAAGAAGGAACCAAACCAGGGTGTGTGGCTGTGGTGTTCCTGTTTCTGACGGGGTGTAGATCTGTGTGGGCCCAAGTTGTGGTGGGGGAGGGGCAGTGTTTTGGAGCACGGGATTTTGGGGGTCTCTTCGATGAGGGGGTGACAGGCAGCTTGGAGGGCTTGGGCAAGGAGGGCTTAGGTGGGAGACTCTACTGAGGAGGCAGCTTAGCAGGGTCCGATTGCAACTCTCATTTTTGAAATTTGGTCCCTTTGCTTTTGTTGACCACTTGACCCTACCAGGTGACCTTGTGCCTGGGACAAGGAAGAATCTGGAGTTGGCCTCATTTCTGAACCCCAGGATGGGAGCTTCCCCTACATTCAGGTTGCTGGTCCCACTCTTCATCTCCACATTAGCACCTGTCCTAGTAAAACATAAAATATAAACACGTAAAAAAAAAAAAAAAAAAAAACCCAAACAAACAAAAAACCCCCAAACAACAAACAAACCCATAAAATACAAAAAGTCTATCATATCCCACTCTGTTTCTCAGGAGCCCCCTAACACCCTGCCCAGGCTGCCCCTCTTCAGCCCCTCCTGAGAGCAGGCAGTGGCAGACCCATCCACGGGCTGAGCCACCTGTTTCATCTAATTGGACTTATTCTCAATTTTTTTTTATATTAGAAACTTGATGGGGCTGGGGATGTGGCTCAAGCGGTAGCGCGCTCGCCTGGCATGCGTGCGGCCCGGGTTCGATCCTCAGCACCACATACAAACAAAGATGTTGTGCCTGCCGAAAACTAATAAATAAATAAATAAATAAATATTTAAAAAAAAAAAAAAAAAAGAAACTTGATGAATGTATCATGGACTGTGTCCCAGTTTCCTGCTGCTGTTGGTAAAGACAAAGGGCAGATAGGAGCAGATGGGGAGGCTCAGAAAAACATATTTGTGAGTATTTATATTTAGAAATGATGTTCATAAACATAGTTCCTAAAAATAATCTACTTATAAGAATAATATGTCCCCAAGACAAATGAATTCTAGAATAAGATCAGGTTCAAGACGCATCATCCGCATCTCCTATTTGGCTCCAGGATGCACCCGTCCCTCGTATTTGGCTCCAACTCTTTCATCCTCAACTGGTGGTATTTGGCGCCATCTAGTGACAATAGTAGGAACAGCAAGAAGAGCTGATAGGGGAGGAGAGAGTCCACCTCCTCAGAGCAGATGGGGACCATAAGTATCCCAGACATCTAGACTCAGCTGGAGGTTTAGAGGGACAGTGTTTTCAGCTGTGGCAAGAAATCTGCGGCCCTAAGGACCACAGAAAAATACCAAGTGCCGCTTGGAGTTCTGTCTCATTGCAGCTGCTCTTTCTTGAAGCTGATGTCATCTTTTAGGACATCTCCTCTCACAGCTTCTCCGGCATGAGGGCAGAGTGGAGGGAGGTGAGGACTACCTGCCACCTCCATCTGTGTGTCCCCAGGATGTTTTATGGCTGGGCAGAGCTGCCTCCTGAGGCGGCTCCATGCTCACGGCCCATCCCTCACCTGTGTTTTTATCCGTCTGGGTTAATGCGAGTCACACAGAGGAGGGCAGAAGCCACAGTGGAGAATCTGCCCTGGGGTCTGCTGAGAACCTAAGATGCTCCGAGAAGATTTGGGGGAACTGAAGCCTCCTCCACCTGTTCAGTCAGTGTGAGCAGGGACGGTGCCGGCCACAGGACCCCAGCGACTGAGCCAGCAGGAGAGCACGGATGGATGGCCATTTCTCCTATGTGGCCATCCCTGGGCGAGGGATCTGAGCCTCCAGGCTGGAGGAGGCTGTGTCCAGAGATGAGATCCAAGGAGGCCCAGGACCCTCCCAGAGCCAGAGGGAAAGGTCACCTCCACCGAGGCTCCAGGGCTGGAGTTCAGCTTGCTGACACAGGACTCACTTTTCACAGACTGTGTTTATCGAGGGTGGCTTTGGGTGGGTCCAGAGGGCAACATTTTGCATTCTTGCCCTTTCACACTCTTGACAGTGACCATTCCTGGACTCCAGAAGCTGCTGTCTAAACATTCGCCTCTCAGATCAGCCCAAGAGTCAACCTGAAGGAGTTGCCTGGAGTGTACCGAGATATCAGATTCTGCCAGGTGGCGAGGAAGCACAGGTGGGGAGGGTGGATAAGGGCAAGTTCACTGTTGGGGTGTTTTCAGAGATGCTCCTTTCAATCATGAATCAGACAGGAAAGCAACAAACTCCCTCTAAACAAGTAGCTCTTTTCAATCCTTGCTGAGTAGATGAGTAAAATAGGGATCCAAACAGTGGAGTAGTATTCATCCTTGAAAAAGCAATGAAGTACTGATACATACTGTTAGAGTCTGTAAACAAGTCAGGATGGCGCCTGGCAAATGTTAGAGTCTGTAAACAAGTCTGAATGGCCCCTGGCATTTTGCCAGAGGGAGTGGTTTGTGAAGTAACGCCAGCGAGCCATTAAGTGTGGAGATTCCTTGTTGGTTGACTGCTGTATAGAGTTTATGTTAATTAGATAAGCTGTGTGGAATGTATAAATACCCCTCCTGTCCTACAATAAACGGTTCCCACTCCTGCTGTATCAATCTACACAAGTTGCCCCCCGCCCCGGTTATTTTGCTGCAGCTGGACTGCGGCAACACACTACCTCCTGGATGATTCCAAAACATTGTGCTAAATGAAGGAAGCCAATCATCAGAGACTGTATCTTGTACAGTTCCATCTATGTGAAATGCCCAGTGTAGGCAAATCTGTAGAGATAGAAAGTAGATTAGTGGTTGGCAAGGATGGGGGATAGGTGAGCAGTGCTTGCTGGAAAATGCATGGCTTCCTTTCAAATAGCTATTTTTTTGGGGGGGCAGGGTACCAGGGATTGAACCCATGGACACTCAACCACTCAACCAGCCCTAATTTGTATTTTATTTGGAGGCAGGATCTTACTGAGTTGCTGAGGCTGGCTTTGAACTTGGAAGAGGTCCTCCTGCCTCAGCCTCTCAAGTGGCTGGGATTACAGGTATGTGCCACTGTGCTCAGCTCAAATAGGTATTTTTAAAAATGCTCATTTAACACTCACTTTATGGGGGTGAGAAGAATAACTTCACGGCAACCGAAAATGTATACATTTGGCCCTCCAAACCTGTGGATTCCACTGTGGATCCAAAATACTTTTCAAAAAATGTATCTGGACTGAACATATATAGGTTTTTTTTCTTGATATTATTCTGTAAGTGATACAGTATAACAACTCTTCACTTAGCATTTACATTGTGTTTAGTATTAAAAGTAGTCTAGAGGATATTTAAAGTGTGCCGGAGGATGTGTGTAGATTATATGTAAGTGCTATGACATTTTCTGAAGGGACTTAAGCATCCATAGGTTTTGATATCTTTGGGGATCCTGAAACAATCCCCCAATGGATATCGAGGGATGAGTGTACCTATTCACGTATGAACCAAATAAGGTATTTTTTAATATGCGGTTTTCTATCCTAGATTACTTTTTGAATGGAATACCAGATGTTAGCAATTCAGATTATAAAATCATGTAAATGACAAAAAAGTAAGAACCCTCATTAGCAGTACAAAATCGGATACCATGCACTCTTTCCAGTGGTGACTGCATCTTCAATGAGCATACGGGACTTTTTTTTATTCCACTGGGGGCGTGGCTCACCTAGGTGGGGGCAGAGAAGCCCCTCTGCAGGGTGGCTCATTGCACAGGTGCAACAGGAGCTAAGTCCTCTTGGGGTTCCCGCCTTTTCAGAATCAAGACTAGACAGCCAATCCTGGGTAGGAATACAGTTACCAGGTGGAATCCCAACCCGGGTGGGAACAGGGGTGGGATATTCCTGTCCTTTAAAGTCCAAATCCACAGAATTAAGAGATGAGCCACTTTCAGGTGGGCAAAAGAGTCAGCTTCCTTTGTCGGGGCACCCTGACCCAGGCTTGTAATCCCAGCAACTTGGCTGGGAGGCAGGAGACTTGCAAGTTGAGGCCAGCCTCTGCGGCTCAGTGAGACCCTGTCTCCAAATAAAAAAATGCCCTGGGATGTATAACTCAGTAGTAAAGCACCCCTGGGTTAGATTCCCCACTCCCTCCTGCTCCCCTCCCCGGCAAAAAGTCAGCTTCCCCTCCTCCTGTGAAACTTTCCATTCAACATCTGTGAAGGGACACAGCCTGCACCCACCCTTTCCTGCTGCCCCCACCCCCTCCTGCTTGCCTAGGATGAGCAGTGCCCGGGGCTCTGGAAGACAGCCTGGCCTAGGTCACAGGAGGGCTATCAGCCCCTGGCCCACTTGAAGCCCCTGCTATTCATAGGTCACAGAGAAGTAAACTGTGGGATGACTCTTCAGAGCTCTGCAGGGATTTGCCTGGTGAAGGCAGGAGGAGACCCCAGGCCTGGTGGGGGCAAAGGACCCTCATTTGGGGGCAAAAAATTGGAAAAGGAGAATCAGCTGGGCCTCTGTGGACAGTAACACTGATGAGTCAGGAGCCGTGGGCACATTTCTGACAGAGACAAGTGGGAGAGGAGTCCTTGCAATTCTGTCAACAAACTAAACCACGAGAATTAAGTTAAAAAAAAATATATATATATATGTTCAATGGCAGCTCCACATATCCTTGTCACTTCACATCATGCTTCATGCTTATTGGCATTTCTCACTGAATTATCAGCGATCACCTTATGTTCCTGGGCAGGCAGGGCAACACAATGGTTAGTGACACAACCTGCCAGAGTCTGAGCCCTGGGTCAGCTGCTTACTAGCTGGTGACTTTGGTCAGGTTACTTAACTCTCTGCTTCTCAGTTTCCCTGTCCGTAAAATGTCAATCATCACAGCACCCGCCTCTTAGGATTGCTATAAGGACTTATTGTTAGTGCCTGCAAGCACTTAGGATAGCGCCTGCTAGGCAGAAGCACCGACAGAATGGTGAAGAGTTGTTTGTCTTCTTTATGAAGATGCCAAAGACAGTGCTGGTTGCTTGGCCCAGCATCTGGGCCTCTTTTGACCAGGTCACTAAGCCGGTGTTATCTGTAGGCCTTTTTTTAGGGGGCCGGGTAAGCTAACCAGACCAGGAAGGAACTAAAATCCTTTTCTTAGATGTGTTTTAATGTCCCAGAATTTGAATAAGGATTTTATGGAAATCACCATTTGTTCAGATTATGTTCTATTATTATTATATGAAGTTCAAAAGCCCAGGTTTATGTAGGCAGAACTTGATTATCAACTCTGTTTGGGAGCAGAGATACGCCGCAAATCTTATCTTAGTGCTTCTTAATACGTTGTTTAAACATATGAGTCACTGTTTCAAAGTAAATTGGAGTGTTTGCTCAATACGGGTGATGATCTTAATGCTGTGCTATTTCCCCACCCCCGCCCCCACCCCAGGAAAAGCATAAGGTGAGTAGGCTCTGAATTCTGTTCGGATTCTTAGATTGTGTTCAAGTTGAAACCCACCACAGGCTCCAGTGTGTTCCCTGAGACATACCCCACTGCTGCTGGTGGCTGCCCCAGGAGTAGGCAGCACGAGGAAATGTCACTTGGCCCACAGACGGGCGGTTGGTTCCTCGCTCACGTGTGCACAGCAGAACCAGAGGAAGATGTCTCAGCACTGATTCCTGGGAATCCAATTCCCTGGGGCCTTTCACCCACCCTCCTCCACCTGTGACCCCATACCATGGTCCCTGCACCTTCTGCCCTTGTAGAAACACGGCCCTAGCCTGTCAGTCACCTCCACCTTTGGAGGAGATCAATTACACAAATAATGACAATTCTCTTTTGAGAATTGCTTTCCAAGGGGCAGAGAGGCCAGTTCCCTTTAGGAAAAACTCTAGTTAAGCCAGTGTGTGGTCTTCTGCTAAAACAATGGTGAGCCAGACAATAGAGAAGGCAGGAAGAATGAGCCTTGGAGCCCGGGGCTATGCCCACCCAGAACTAGGTTCCAGGGGCACATTGCTGTCCCTGCTGAAAACCTCAGTCGCCAAAGTGGAAAGGAATACAAAGAGAGGGGACAGCCGAGGAAGGGAGAGAGTAGGTCCCTTCAAGGGGCAGTAATTTTTGCTCACCCCAAGGCCTGCAGCTGAGCCCCCACCTGGATGCTGGGAACCTCTGCTTAGTGAAGAGGCTGAACTGACTGCCCAGGGCCCCAATCCAGGAGGCACACATGTGTCCTGCACACACTGCTCAGCTCTACCCGGACTTCGCTGGGAAGAGGTGAAAGGGACCCAAGCTGCCAAAGGGGACACAAGTGCATGTCAGAGAATCAGGGCAGCAAAGAATGGGTGCTGCCCACTGTGGGAGCCTGTGAAGGTCTCTCAGTAGCATCAGGTCCATGGACAGAGGCAGCCCTCAGTATGCTCTCAGGCCAAGGGCAAGGGCATCTGAGAGCCAGTTCTGCAGGCTGGCCAAACCTGCTCCCATTAGCCTTCAGAAAGGAGTTTCAGAGGCTCCCGAGGCAGAGTCAGGGGAGGGGCTTCAGGGGAACTAAGTGTTTGGGAGCCTTTGGTCCCTGCAGGTTGACTGGTCCCTGCAGGTTGACAAGTCCCAGCCAGAGAAAAGTGAGAGAGAAACTTCTTGCCTCAGCATGGTCTCCAGGGCCCTCCCTGGCAAGGGATAGCTATGAATAACTAGGTGGTCACTGGTGTGGTCTCAGGAAATTCACTTTCTTCCTCTCCTTGGAGTCCATGGGTGCTTCTGATCATGGGGAATGTTTCCGTGGTCACCACATCCCCGACAGCCTGCACCCTCCCCAGAGCCCTGGACCACGGGATACCAGTGGACACAACCTGACTGCAAGGCATGTGAGCTGGGAGGGGCTCCAATGCTTTTCCGCAGAGGTGTCCCGAGCCCCTTGGGGAGCTGGGGACAATCTGAGGTGGGGCTGGGCCCAGCATCTCCCACCCCCTCTCAGACTCTGCCCTCTGTTCCTTCTTCCTTGAGGACCCTCTCTTCCTGCTGTCTTCTCTCTGTCCTCCAGGCTGGAGGTCTGAGTGGTCCTAGTGGTCCTGGGACCTAAGTTCAGATATCATCTCAGCTCCTCGGGGATGCAGGCAGCTCTCAGGGTTGGGAAACATTAATCCCTGCTGGCTCCATAGGGGCTCCCTTGAGAGGTTCCCACTGCAGGGCCCTGTCTCCGCCAGCTCTAGGGGTTAGCATCACATGGGGGTGCTTGTTAAGTACCCAGAGTGCTCTGTCCTACCCCAGAACCACTGGATCCATATTTCTGGAGAGAAGTTCTGGGAAGCTCGGAGACTTAGTGGCTTGAGAAATGGAAGGGGATTAGGCGAGGAGACCCAGCAACTCACTCTTCTCAGTTGAGTCTGCTGCTGCCCCCCACCTGGTAGCTGTATGACCACAGCTTGGGAGGCAGCTTCTCTAACCTCGGTTTTCTCCTGGGTAAAATGGAGTTCCTGCTACAACCTACCTCACAGGCTGCTGTGAGGGCTGGGCGGGCTGGGTCGAGCCCAGGGCTTGGCTCTAGCCATGCAGAAATGTGAACAATAATTAGAGACAAGCTCAGGTGGGAAAGTGCTCCCTGGACTGATAGGAAGATTTATATAATCTTATAAAAAGTGGATTGTGCCCTCCTTTTGATAAAGATAGCGTGTTAGCTTTTGGTTCCTGTGACCAAAATACCTGACATAAACAACTGAGAGGAGGAAAGGTTTATTTTGGCCCCTGGTTTTGCTATTGGAGTCCCGGGCCAGGCCGGACTCTGAGGATCCAACAGTCAGGTCCAGACGCTTGGCCCCAAGACTAAACAGGAAAGGTCATGGTGAAAAAGAACAAGGAGCATTGATAGTGTCCCCTAACTTGGAAGACCAGTGCACTCGTGTCCTTAACCCTGTTTTTGAGGGGCTGACAATGACCCTGAGGTTTGTTGTTTTCTTGTTTTGTTTTGTTTTTGGTACCAGGAATTGAACCCTGAGTAACCACTGAGCTACATCCCCAGCCCTTTTTAAATATTTGTATTAAGAGGCAGGCTCTCACTGAGTTTTTAAGTGCTTCAATAAGTTGCTGAGGCTGGGTTTGAACTCATGATCCTCCTGCTTCAGCTTCCTGGGTTTTTGGGATTACAGATATGCATGCATCATCATAAACGGCTGACCCTGAGGTTTTATAGAGAGGGGAATGAGGGCAGGGATTGGGGGTTTGCACAGCCAGAGGCTTTTCACAGCTGCCAAAGCAGGTGATCTTGGTCAGGTGTGGTCTGTCGATTGTTATCTCAGGATTGGCCAGGCAGGGCCAGTTGCCGTTGCCCCAGGGGTAGCCTTCCACTCCTCACAGATGTTTATTGGATTAGACCTTGTTCCTGGGATCCCAGGTGACTTGGAGCAAAGGGATACAAGATGGAGGCAGAGATGTCAAGTCTTTTAGCCATCCATTGGACATATGCAGGCAAAAGTGAAGAGTCTCAAAGGTCTTTGCTGTAATTTCAGAGGTCTCAGTGCATGGTTGGCCCACTCAACTGCCTGAGGAGAGGCAGAACATCATGGTGGAAGAGCAGGGTGGAGAAAAGCTGCTCAGCTCTTGGTGGCTGGGAAGAAGAGAGGGGAGCAGGGACAGGAGATGCCAGGGAGAAGACAAACCCTTCCAGGACGTACCCCCAGCGACCTACTTCCTCTAACTAGGTCCTAACTCCTGTAGTCCATTCAGCTACCCACAGAGGAGGGCAGAATCCTTGGGGTTCAATCATAGCCTAAAAGCCCTGCCTCTGAGCCTTGCTGCATTGGGAATCATTCTTTCAACATAAGACTTTGAGGGACTTTCCAGATCCAAACCATAACAGATGGTGTCTGTGCCCACCAATCCCCAAAGGGCAAGTATAGAACTGTCTTCAGGTTGCAATCAATAAATAGCCTGTGCCCATTCTACCTCTACCCCATGAAGGGGTCCAAGTGGAGTGAGGCTGACCTCCAGCTGCCTGCTCCCACTCCCCGCCCCAGAGGATGAGCTGGTCAGAGCCTTTGCTCATGCTTTCCAGTCTGTCTCCCTCACTCCAGGATTCTTGCCACAGCTGCCGCTGCCTCCTCCTCCCCCTCCTCCTCCCCCTCCTCCTCCCCCTACCCTCCCCCTCCTCCTCCTCCTCCTCTTTCTTCTTTTTAAATACACCCCCAAGAATAACCCACCCAGGATTTGACTGCATGTTGTAGCCCTCTCCATTTTTTAAACCACAGTCTGTTCAGTTCAAGGTCAAGACTTTAACTTGGGCTATTTATAATTGCCACGATGAAGCCGGATGTTAGTTTCAAAGTAGTCACGCCAGATGTCAACTTGGAAGTTGAAAGACAGACAAGCCATCTTATAAGTTAATGTTGCCTATGATTAATATTAGATATTTTACTTTTTCTTTTTTTTAAAGAGAGAGAGAGAATTTTTAATATTTATTATTTTTTTTTTAGTTTTGGGCGGACACAACATCTTTGTATGTGGTGCTGAGGATCGAACCCGGGCCGCACGCATGCCAGGCGAGCGCGCTACTGCTTGAGCCACATCCCCAGCCCGAATATTAGATATTTTTCATACCTACTCATCTCAGAGGAAAAAAAAAATCCTCTTTCATTGATGTAGCTGGATGGTGCGCAGCCCTTCCATTGAGGTAGGGCTACTAAAAGTGTTCTGGTACAGCTTCAGCCAAAGATGTGGTTCATAGGGTTGTGGCAATCTGTGGCTGGGAACAAATGACATTGGGCAAAGGACTTGGGATGGTGCGTGTTGGTAGTAGGCATGATGTGCTTCTTGGGCAGAAGGATCTCTCCTCGCCTCCTTCCAAGTTATCCTGAAATGTTGGTGGCAGGAGCATCATGTAGCTTTCATCCAGTCCTTGAGTTGGGAGCAAGACAGTGTCCAAGCTAGGGGAGGAGAACCCCACTTCTCTCATTTCATCTTTCTCTCTCTGAACCTAAGTTATTTTCTCAGTGACTTCCTTGATTAGTGGAGCATCTATCCTCTGGGTGCCTGGCTAGACTTGCCCAGGGAAGTGCTAGATACTTCCAGAAATAACATCATTATATCCCTTATATCTGTCTGTTCTAGTATTCATACCGGGGATTTCTTTTAATCAAGTGTGGTAAGACACAAGGACATGGAAATGATTGTTAGGAAAGAAGAAATTTATACCCACAGATCCCTAAAAGGAGGAGGCACAGATCACCAGGCAGGGTGACTTGGGGATGCGCCAGGGTTGATCAGGAGGTAGAAGAAGGGTAAAGAGCATGGTCCAAAGCCTTTATTGGGGTTCTTGTAGGAAGAAATGGGCAACCCAGTGTAGTTATTTTGAGTAATCTTAGGATTGGATAGTTTGAATCATTTTAGTGGGCTCTGGGGTAGTTCCTAGTTGTGTCTCTGAGCCTGATTCAGTGGAAGGGGAATGTTGCTTGGTGTGTAAGTTTGGTGAAGGAGCTGAATGGAGTGTGGGCTCTGGATTGGGTGGCTTCCATATAAAAAGCATGTTGCTAGAAGTGTCATTTGCTTCCTCTAGGAATTATCAAATACCTGAGATAGTCGACATTCAAAGATAAAAGGCTGACTTTGGCTCCAAGTTTTGGAGGTTTCAGTCTGTGGTTGGCTGACTCCATTACTTTGTACCTGTGATAAAGCAGCTCATCAGGGCAGGGGGCACATGATGGAGCAAAGCTGCTCACTTCATCCAGAGAGAGAAGGGGTGGGGGAAGAGAATGAGGTTTCACTTCAAGGGCATGCCCCCAAGACCTCCCACTAGGCCCCACCTCTTCAGGTTTCTGCCATCTCCCAATAGCCACAAGCTCGGGTCCAACCTTGGGGCCATACCACTGGGGTGATTCTGGATCAAAACTGTAGCACTATTCCTAGGAGGAGCAGTCTGTCCAGGAACAAGACCCCAGATACCTGAGCACCAAGAATATGGAAAATGAGAAACTAGAGTAATCTTCCAGCTCACCTCTGGACAGAACTCCCTGTCTTCCCTGGCAGAGACATCTTCCCGTAAGCCAATTAAAGGACTTGTGCATGGAATTATTCTTGGTTGTTTCATGTCTGTGCGTTCCAGTAGACTATGAGCTCCTTGAGGGCAGGCAGAATACCCAACTCATGCTGCATGCTTGGTGTTTGGCCCAAGGACTAGGGAAAAGGGGAGGAGGTGTATCTCTGTGAGCCACAGGCTGCTGAAAGTCCATATATGCATCATATGGTAACTTATTCCCTGATCTCGACTACTGGAGACCTCTTCTGGGAGGGATATTTCAGGGCTTCATTTGCTTACTTTCTCTCTCACTCTTTTTCTCTCTCGATACACACACACACACACACACACACACTGATAATCAACAATTATTGATTTCCATGTTGTAGGTCAGGTGTTGTCCTAGGTTGACTTAGAAGATAAATAAGACAAAATTCCTGCCCTTGAGTTCACAGTACAGAAAGGGAGGCTGATACATGAGTCACCACTTGGCAGCGAGATACCCATCTGAAATCGTCAGAGATTGAAGAGCAAACTGTGCTAGGGATGGATTGGGTGGTCTCATAGGAAATGTAGACTTGCTTGACAAGATGCTTTATTCTATGCAATATGGACAATAAAGTGCAGTACTCAATTTCTCAGCCTCCCTTTGCTGCTAACAACTATAAAATGAAGTGAGTCAGGCCTGGGCAAAAATCTGCTGTCACTGTTCTTTCTTTCTTCCTCTTCTTCCTACGTTGATATTGGGTGTAATGATTGGCACAGTGCAGCCATAAGGGAAAGGCCAAGTGAATTGTAGTGATATTTGCTGAACCAATATCATATATGTCTGGATTTCTTTTGTGAGAAAGTTGGAATATTTTCCATAACTGCCAGAAACCAGATGATCCACCAAGTCTAAAATACTTATTTTCTTTACATAAAAACATAAAAGATGTTGCTGATCTCTGGTCTAGATGCGGGGAACTTGTATCAGAGACTCAGTGCTCATTGGCAAAGGGGACGAGGTGTAGCTCTGTTGAGCCACAGGCTGCTGAGAGTCCATATGTGCATCATCTAGGCACTTAAAATAAACTGATGTTCATTTAAACCACTGTAATTGAATTTTCTGTTACTTGCAGCCAAGTTCTTTCCCAACTGATGTAATAGGAGATGTAAGGAAGGGCTTCACACACGGCCTCTTTTGAGCTGAATCTTGAAGGAGCTCTCTAAGCAGAGGAGAGGAAGAAGGGTAGTTGAGCAGAGTCAAATTAATGTGTGGGAGAGGTTGCTGCTCCATTAAAGAGAATCAAAAGGTGTTTGGTGCATGGTAATATTGCTTTCTTTGGACACACATAGTGAACAAGACCCAGTGTCAGGCTGTGTGTGTGTGTGTGTGTACCTGTGCATGCATGTACAAAGAAGTATAGAATAGGTTCCCCGCATCTAGACTGGGATCAGCAACACCTTTATGTTTTTCTCTGAAGATAGTAAATGTTTTAGGCATGGTGGGCTGTCTGGTTTCTGTCACAACCAGTCAACTCTGTTGTTGTAGTCAATCATAGGCCGTATGTAAATGAATGTACACAGATGATTGCCAATAAACCTTTATTAGTGGACACAGAAGTATGAATTTTATATAATTTCAATATTCCACAAATATTATTCTATTTTTCTTTCCTACTTAGCAATGTACACGCTACTCTCAGCTCTCAGGCCATCCAAAAACAGGTAGAATCCTGCAGGCTTGCAGTCTGCTGAATCTTGCTCTAAAAAGCTGTAATCTAATCAATGAAATAAATTACAAATTCAGGGAAAGTGAAATGGCGATGTTTTTGGGTTTCTTGAGTGGTACAAAAGATCTGGCTCTGTGATGGGTGTGCACTGGTTGCCTTAGAATAGGTGACGGTGCTGCAGCCTGGGAATCTGTGCTCCATGATTCTGCAATCAGACAGGAGGTGGGAGGGTGGTCCCAGCTTGATGAGGCTCTGTGTCAATCATGGAGGATGGACATGGTTGGGGCATGATGAGTGCACCTGGTGTCTGGGAAGCTGCAGAGATGAGGTGGGCAGGTGGCCGGAGTCAGGAGCTTGGTCTGCAACCTCTTTGCTGACCAAGGTTCCTGAGCCAGGAGGGGCCAGAACAGGTGCTTCCTGACCAGCCTGTGTGCTTCTCTCTGCTGGGAGCTGCTGGTCCTGCCCAGGGTCTTACACCATAGCTGTAGAAATTGCCTTGTCTCCTTTGTCCCATCCTGTCTGCTTTCCCAGTCAGGAACTTGGGATGGGCTTCACCACTGCTGTCTCTCGGAACTAATAATATGCTGTCCCAGGTTCAAGGTGAAACTCATACCTCCACTTTCTCCCAAGAGGACCTGGCCTATCTGTGATGCACTGGGCAGACATTTCCAAGGCCTGGATTGCTTAGTGAAGAACAAATAAAGTTGCAGGAGGCTGGGAGCTATTCTCAAAGTATTCTGCTGACTGCAGCAGGCGAGCAAACCATTACACCATGCATAGGGATCATTTTATGGGGAGGAAGAAAGATGGGGAGGTGGTGTTTAATAAATATGCAGGACAGTCTTAAGATGTGCTTGCCAGGTCTCCACTCTCTTGAGGTCTCCCCCAGTTGTGCCGTTGCTCCTTCTCAGTCATAAATGCCCCAGGGCTCCTTGATCTGTAGTCTTGGAGGCTTTTTAAGTGTGGACATAATTCAGTCAACTTTGCAGAATGGCAGAGTTTTGTGCCAGGTGGGTCATGCCATTGAATTGATAGGATGTGCATTTAAGAATTGAGTTCAAGGGTTGAGGGTATGGCTTAGTGGTAGGGCACTTGCCCATCCAGTCAAGGCCCTGAGTTTGATCCTCAGCACATCAAAACAAAAAAACAAAACAAAAAAATTAGGAATAAAGTTTAAATTCTAGCTTTACTTTTCTGAGATAATTGGGAAGATACATATGTGTGTGTGTTATGTGGTTCTGGGGATCAAACCCAGGGCCTCATGCATGCCAGGCAGCTGCTCTACCACTGAGCCACATTCCCCGCCCAATACATGCATGCTCTATCTTTCTATTTTATCATGTATTCAAATGAGACTATTTTATTCTACTTTTCTGTGGTTCTGGGGATTGAACCCAGAGTCTTGAGCATCTAGGCAAGTGCGCTACCACTGAGCTGCAGACCCAGGCCAAAACATGAACATGGAACCATCCAAAGGAGTAAAGCAGTGGTATCTAATGTGCAGTAAACACACCACAAGTGTTAAAGAGATTTATTTATTTATTTATTTATTTTTTATATTTATTTATTTATTTTTGGTGGACACAACATCTTTGTTTGTATGTGGTGCTGAGGATCGAACCCGGGCCGCACGCATGCCAGGCGAGCGCGCTACCACTTGAGCCACATCCCCAGCCCCGCGTTAAAGAGATTTAGTGTGGCTCAAGAACATTCTGTGACATGGATTTTGTGCTTTTATTTTTATTTTATTATTTCTGGATTGAGTGGCTTTATTAAAGAAAGCAGCAAAGATTTAAGCAAAGGACTTAAGAATTAGAGACTTTCTTCTTGCCAAAGGTGGACACAACATTGACAAAGTGCCAGTTGCACTGCATCTGCCTCTTGGCCAGGCCTTTCTTTTTCCTCCTCCTCCTCCTCCTCCTCCTCCTCCTCCTCCTCCTCCTCCTCCTCCTTCTCCTCCTCCTTCTTTCCCTTATCCTCCTCCTCCTCCTCCTCCTCCTCCTCCTCCTCCTCCTCCTCCTCCTCCTTCTCCTCCTCCTCCTCCTTCTCCTTCTTTCCCTTATCCTCCTCCTCCTCCTCCTCCTCCTCCTCCTCCTCCTCCTCCTCCTGGTTGGCCACCTCCTCCAGTTTGACCTCTCACTTTTCCAGCTTGGGCCAGAGAACCTTGGACTTTACCTCCAAGCATGCATCCAGCTACTTTCCAAAGTAGTCTGGGCCTCCACCCCACACTGGCCTAGAGTAGCCTCAGCCTCCAGTAATGTGCCTGCCAGGAGCCCAACTTGATCTTCTGGGGTAATGTTCTCCATTGAGGCTACAAAAACCTTAATCGGGGTGGCCATCTCCTGGCCAGTTACTTCAAGGGTTTGTAACTCTTGGGCAGGGACAAAGAGCTGGATGTCGGTGACAAGCTGTGGCCCCAGCAGCCACTACTGTGAAGGTGGGAGAAAGAAGAAGAAGGGAGGGCACGCTCACCCTTACTCCCTGCTTTGTGCCACATCACTCCTTGATTTTGTGCTTTTTTTTTTTTAAAAGAGTCTTTTCATTTTCTTTCTTGTCTTTTTCTCTGTTTTTCTTTGCCTCAGGGAATCCATGGGCTGGGCAGAAAGCAGATAGGACTTCCAGGGTTGTTGCTGGAAGCACAGGAGAACTCCAGGCTCCTGGGAGGACACAGAAGGGAGAAGTGGTGAGGAAAGATGCAGGTCCTCACTGGCAGGGACCTGGACCCTGTTCCATGGTGGTGGCTGAGAGGTGGCAAGACCAGGGATGAGTGGCTAGGTGGCCTGTCCAGGGGGATATGACCATCCAGAAGGCTAAGTTAGGGCAGGGCAGGGACAAGAAAAATCATGGGACCCAGACTTGGCATGCTGGAGAGTCACCGGGACCAAAGCACATCCCTAGAGGCACTGCCCCCAAATGACTAAGGTTAACTTGCGCCTGGTCTTGGAAGGATGGGGTCCTCATGCAGAAATTCAGTTGACGTATGCAACAGGAAAGACACTGATGTGTCCTACACACCTGAGATTCACACCAGCACTGTGAGCCGTGAGGAAATCCCACAGATGAGGAAACAAGTCCCACCAGGGCAGTCACCTACCACACATATTTGCAGAAGGACCAACACATATCAGCACTTGATACTCTTAAGGTTGGTCCTTGTGTGATCTTCTTAGTATCAATGTGTCTACCTCATGGAAGAGGAAACTGAGGCTCGGGAAAGTAAGGAAACTTGTTCAAGGTCACACCACTATGTACCTGACTCAGGATGCTCACACATGCACTTCCCAGAAGCCATGCTGGCCCCTCTGCCCCTTGGCTCCTTGCAGCAGGGGAGGAAGCATGGCTTCCTTTGGATTTCCTCCTATCAGACCTAACCTGTCCCCTGCTTGACCTTGGGTTCCCTAGGGGTAGAGATGATGGCAGCTAGCTTTGCCTGACTAGCACTAGCACATAGAGTATGCTCGAGAAATTGACCTGAGTTGGCTTCATTGATGTTTGCATCTGAGTGCCAAGGTGGGAAGGGTTGTTTTAGCCTCTTTTGTGGGTCAGTCCCCAAGCACCACGCAGTGTAGACCAAAGGGAGTTATCCCTACCTGGTACCAGGTAACCAGTGATGAAATCTTATCATGGCTTTTCTAAAAGCTTTTTGTAGTTCTTGGCCTCCACATGCAGATAATCTCTCTCTACACCATGCCCCTGGGGCAGAGTTCCAGAGTACACTTGAAAGCTTTTAGAAAGATGCCAATTGTGTGAACAAACACAGAGCAACCAGCACTAAGAGATCTTTTTAAATTGGCTTTGAGGGTCACCTTCAAATGGCAGAAGTGGCCGCATCTGACATCCGGGATCCTTGTCCAGGAGAAGTTGCCTCCGGGTCACATTGGGCCTTTGGCAACATGGAGCAGAGTGGTGTGGCCCTCCTGAAGGTGCTGACCTCAGTGGATCCAAGCCCTGGACACTGCAGACAGGGCCCACCCCACACAGGTGTGACTGTCCCACAGGGTTCCCAGAGGTTAGGAGGAGTGAAGAAGAGCAGGCATGGTCCTGAAGTGACGTGTGTTGTGCATTAGGCCAGGGCTCTCGGGACAGTTCCAAGCTGCGTCTTCAGTACAGGCCAGCCCTTTAACCTCTGGGGGCTCCTTCACTTCAGCAGCAAGATATCATACAGCTGTTGCCTGCAGCTTCTGCCACTTCTCATGCATGGTGGCAGGTCATCTGCTTAACCAGGCATTCCTTGAGCACCTCTGTATGGCACACAGGTAGATGGCATGCAGGCCCTGTCCTGCAGGGACAAAACAGGAAACAAGCCACACCACTCCGTGTTAGTTTTGCCCTCTGCTTGGGGGAGCGAGTACCATAAAGACAGCTGCATGTGCCTGTGGCCACCTCCCACGGACATGAGGAGCACAGCATCCTGGGCTCTAGAAACCTGGCTGGTGGCTTTGTGAAAGGACATGGGTATTGGGGGACATGGCCACAGTAGCGTTGGATCTGGCTGTCTTCCTAACTTCTGTTCAAACCCTTGGGTCCCTCTGGACGTCTTTACAAATCAAGTGCATGAAACTTTGGAGTCTTCTCCCCTTAGAGGGACCAACGTGTCCAGATCCTTCACACACTTGTCCTTTGGCTGCCCCAGTTCTGCCTCCTTCCATTTTTCAGGATTCCTTCATGCAGGTGGGCTTTCTTCCAGGTGATGGGCAGCTGTCATCGTGTTTTACACACCTATGATTCTGAAACCCTTGCTTTCCTATTTTGCCCGCCTCATCTTGCCTTAATCCTGATTGGTTAGTTTGTAGCCCCCTCTCAGCCCTGGGGTATGAACTTCTCCACCAATTTCATGGCTACAGTCCTTTGTCTCTCTCTGGCTACAGGCTTGAGAGACTCTCTGGCCTGGGTTCTGGAAAATTCTGCTTGACACAACCTCCTGCCTGTGTGCTTCTTCTTGCATCCCTGGGTGGGACTTCAAGGAGTCTTGGCCAACCCTGTGCCCTATGCCTGACTATCAATGTCACACTCCCTTCCTTCCCCTACATGTGGGACCCGTCCACCTTTCCAGTTCAATCCTCCCCAGTTCTTCCCATTGCACATGTGACCTGGCATTTATCTCTTACCTCTCATCACCCATCTAATGTGGTGCCAAGGGCCCATGTCCTTAGGGATGCACAAGCCTCTGCCCTCTCCTTAAGACTGTGCTCTGAGGGAACCTGGAGCTCGTCTTCTCTGTGCTCTGAACCCCCATACCCACTCACTGGGGTGACAGGTGGAGCAAGCAGCCTTTGCCTCAGAGGCCACTTTGGGACCAGCCTGAACCCCTCCTAGAAAAATGGGTCAGGAGTCCTGAACCAGGAGATTTCGGGACAGGGCAGGCTTCCACCTTCACTGAAGTCAAGCCCAGGGAGGGGAGGAAGGTGGAGCCTGTTGAGAACTGGACTCTTACAAAGCACAAGGTGGAACATGGAACAGGTTCCTGGTAGCAGCCCCGCCTGTATGGACACCCAAGTCCAGCTTGGAGGGGAAACCAGGTCAGATGGGCCAGTGTTGACATTTCCCAGCCTGAGGATCGAGCCGGTGTTCCCTTTACCTTTGAAGTCCCCCGGGTGGAGGACTTTGTGGCCATTATCATTGTGGGTCTTAGGTAGTCTAGGTACTATTTCACTATGTTTGTGGAGTGGTCTGAGGTCGAGAGCTGACTCTGAAGTTTGGGCATCCAGCCAGAGGGAACCCCGTTTCTCTATAAAGGCTTTAAGGATGGGCACAGGCTGGATTGGTGGCCACCCATGGTCCAGGATGAGGTGCCTCGTGGTGCTCCTTGCAGTCCTTGCTCTCTCCCAGGGCAGCAATGTTACCAGGTGAATATGAGATCCTGCGAAGGGCATCCTAGGCCTTCTCTGGGCGGTGTGCCCCTGGACTTCCAGCCATTTGTTGCTCTGGGGAGTCTTGGGGGAGAGTGCTGTTGGCTCTGGGATAGTCACTTCTGTGGGTCTTGCCTTTGCATGTTCCCTTCAATGCGTCCCTTAGATCAACGAGTCAGATGGGCCACCCTGGGAGATGAGGGCATAGCTTCTGGAGTCACACCGTCTGGCATTCGATCCCCAGCTCTGGGACTACTTGGATTCTCTGTGCCTCAGTTTCCTCATCTGTTATAAGATTAAATAGTACTGTCCATCTCATAGGGCTGTTATGAGGATGGTATGACCTGATATTTTTTAAATGTTTTAGTGTCAGACACACTGTAAAGGTTTTAGATATGTGCATTCATTAAACAAAACCAAGTTCTCTTGACTATGAAGTCCTCTGAGGGTGGACTTCAGGTTCAGGTCCCCTTCAAAAATAATAGCTGATATTTATTGAGCTGTTAGCTATGAGATGCCAGGCACTTAACCTTTACCTATACCACTACTAATCATAATAGCTTAGGCAGGAACTGTTGTTGAGGGAGGGAGGGAGGGAGGGTCCTTGAGCTGCCCAAGATCATGTAGTTAGCTAGTAACAGAGGAGCCAGAGCTTGGCCCCAGGTGGCCTGCACCCTTGCTGTGACATCACAATATCTCCAGGTGCTGGAGTTTGAGTCCTGTCACAGGGACTGAGCACAGGGAAGCCTGAGTCCCTCCCTGGGGAAGCTGGATGCCTGAAAAGGAACCAAGATGCCCAGTCAGGGTGCTTTCAACCAGTCAGTGCCTTTCATGGTAGTTCTAAAAGTGAAGTCCCTGTCCCTGAGGGTGCTGCTAGTCCCAGCCCGGGGCCAGAGACAGAGCTACAGCTGGGGACTCCCTGGTGACTGGAGCCTCCAGAGAGGGCCTCCATCCTGGTTCAGTACCAGGGGGTGTGCTGCCTTCTGACTGCTGACTTCTGTCTGAGGCCTTGAGCTGGGATAGGTCCACTCAGCAGGAGCTCAGCTTCTTACTGGGGGGCGGGGGGGCATCAGGCATTTAGCAATTAAATCCAGAGCCAGTCAGAAACTGGAGCTGGAGCCAAGCAGAAAGCATTCTGAGGCCTCCACATGGGGACATAGGAAAGGTACCTACGGGGCTGGCCTCTGGAGCGCAGTCCAGCCCCATTCCTTGTACGTGTAAGTCCTTTTCTATCACCTGAGACAAAGGCGGCAAACATCTTGTGGACCTTTCATTTCAAAGTCAGGTCCTAGCAGCAGTCAGGTCTGAGAGCCAGGAGCGAGGGCCCCAAAGAGGAGCCATCATTCACCCATCCATATGGGTGCATCCATCCATATGGTGACTTGGGATATGAACGATCTGAGAAAATCCATTCTCTTTGTGAGTCTGAAAATTGACGCCAATCTATTGCTCCCAGAGTAGTTTTGAATCTGTAGTCTCAGGCTGTCCTTTAAACCAGCCCCTTCCCTGCCCCCAGAGGAGAGCCACATGTTTCTTAGAGGTGGAAGGGACCATAGGAATCTCCAAGCTCTACTGTCTACAGGTCTACAGGAGAGGACAGGTAAAGTCACCTGGTTGGCCAATGGCAGGATTAGAACAGTAGCTGGAAAGGAAGGAGTTAAACTTTTTTTTTTTTTTTAATAGAGGAGGGACCTGAAGTTCAGAGGGCTTTGGGGAGCCACCAACATGATGCTCAGAGAGATTTGGAGACTCTCTGAGGATGAACCTTGGAGGGCTCTGAGGAGCTGCCACAGCAAATCTTAGAAGGTTTGGGGAAGCCACCAGGCGAAGCTCAGAGCGGTCGGGGAACCTCCCAAATTGTCATGAACAGGTCAGAGCCAGGTCTAGAATATGTTTCTGCTGTTTTGCCCTCTTGATTTCTTCTCTGAGGACTTAATTCCATCATCTAGCACTTAAACTGGATCAAGAGGTCCCTAGGGTCCCAGCTCTGTGCTGAGAAATGCTATAAAGAAATTTCAACCCAGATTAGGACAGATGCTACCCAGAGAGTGGAGAGAAGGGGTTAGCAGAGGGCGGGAGCATTGCCAGGATGTGGGAGACACAGTTTTCCATTATAGATTGTGAGTTCCTGGAGGGTTGAGTTTCTATCCTTTTGGCTATCATTTTCCCCTGAGCCCTATACAGTGTCTGGCACATACTAGGTACACAGCAAAAGAGTTTGGTGCCTGAATGAGTGATACTATACTTAGATCTTTCAAACATTGCGTTGGAAAACTCCTTGGTGAGTTATAAAATAAATCTTTAGTGAGTCTCCACTATTAAAAAGAGAAAAGGAATAGGAAGTGTCGGTTCTCTGCATTTAGTAAGGTTGGGCATTGATCTGTGATATAAAATTATATATATATATATTTAAAAAAATGTTGTTGTATTTTTTATACCTTTATTTTATTTACTTATTTATTTTTATGTGGTGCTGAGGATCAAACGCAGTTCCTCACACACGCTAGGCAAGCGCTCCATCACTGAGCCACAATCACAACCCCTATAAAATATATTTCTTACTTTGGGTTAGAATTAAAAGAAAATAATGTTTGGCCTGAGTCAATGGATTGGTGATCAGAGGCTGGACGGGGAACAGCAGTGTGGGGGTAGTTTACGGAGTCCAGAGCCGCCGCCCTCATGAATTTTCTCTACCTCCTCAGGATCCCTCTGCACAAAGGGAAATCACTGAGGAGCACCCTGCAGGATCTTGGGCTCCTGGAGGACTTTCTGAAGAAACACCAGTATGAGTTCATCAGGAAGAACTCCAACGTTGGGAAAGTGGCCCAGGAACCACTGGCCAACTATCTAGATGTGAGTGAGTCAAACCAGCCATGAATTCTTGCTCCTTTGGTACCTGCCTCCCTGGGGCTTTCCTTCTTTTAGGAACAGTGGAACCCATGGGTTGTGAAAGCCGTATTCCTGCCCTCAGTAGCTCCACAGTGGGCCACCAACCTGGCATAGGCAACGATCTGGACTTTAGGTTTCCAATGTCCCTGCTGGAAGGGTCTGAGCTCAGATGACCTTCATCATACAACAGTCCCTCCAGGGCACATGATCTGTTCCTGAGCTGACCTCAGGCTTGCCCTCCCAGCCCAGGAAGCCATGTCTTAGTCTGGACTCAGCAGGAATGGGGACAGCTGGTGCAGTTGGTGCCCACTGAAGAATGGCCGGCCTAGGACATGGGCGCCATCTTCCTTTCTTTCCTACCTAGGACCTAGGTGGAAACATTCCTTGTGCCCTCTTCCATTCTGAAGCTTGTATCTCTCTCTCTCTCTGTTACTCTTGGCAGTAAACAACCAGATTTTTCCTCTTTTGTGCACTAATTTCCATATCTAGGTCATCGTCACCTTTCTCTGCCCCCAGCCTTGGCTCTGAAACGTGGAGAGGGCTGGTAAGGGCAGGAGGGAACGGGTAGCATGGGTTAGGACTCAGGTCCCGGCCTGCAGCTGATGCCCCATCTCTGTGTCCAGCTCCTTCCTGCCTGGAAGGTGGCCAGGTGTCCTTCCTGGACAGGTGGCCCTGTGCCTGTTCCAGGCAGGATTTCAGTCCTGGTTCGAGGTCTGCTTCTGAGGTTGATTTAGCAGCGTTAGTAGGGGTGGTGAGAGGACCAGGCCATGAGTGGCTGGGGGTGGGAGCACATGTGGGGGCTTGAGATGAAGAACCCTCCCCAGAATCCTCCTTCTGTTTCCTCTTTCCTGACCTCCCAGCTCTCTGAGCAGAAAGCACAGGGCCTATAAACCTGAACATGCTTCCTGCCCAGCATTGACCCTCCCCTCCCCTCCCTCACTGTCCCCTGCCTCTGATCCAGAGCTGTCTGTCCTCAGAGTCAGTACTTTGGAAAGATCTATATTGGGACCCCACCCCAGGAGTTCACCGTGGTGTTTGACACGGGCTCTTCAGACTTCTGGGTGCCCTCCCTCTCCTGCAACAGTGAAGCCTGTGGTAAGTGACCTTCCGGCTCTGCCTCAGCCCACACTCAGATCCACTCAGTGGTCAGGGTGGCGGGGAGGAGTGGCCCGAGGTGGAGAGCAAACTGGACGTCCCCAGTCTTCCAGTTAGGTCCTATCTCCTTGCTCAGTCCTGCTAGCTGGCCACAGACTGGGTCTGATGTATAAAATCACCAACTGGAAATTAATTAGGGAAACCAATGTGTTGTTGCTTTGTCCCTACCGGGAGCCAGGGCCAGCCACTTAACTTGCTGGATCCTCCACTTTCCTTTCTATATAATGGAGCTCTGATGTTCCAGGGTGACAGGAAAATACTCAGAGGGTCTGTTATCAATGAAGAGCAAACTTTGACATATGTTAGGCACTTTCTTCCTGGTAGTCCTGCGAGGTGGGTACTCTTTTTATCCTCATTTCACAGAAGAGGAAACCAAGTTTTGGAGAGGAACAGGGACGTGGCTAAGATTACTCAGCTGGTGCAAGTAAAATATCCATGGGAACATAGAGTGGAAGCTATACAGACGGCACTGGGACCAGAGCTGGGTCTAGCAGCAAAGGAATATTTTCTTTACTTAGCTGTGGGGCCAAGGCTATAGAAAGAAGAAGCTGCTCATTTTTAAAAGAGAGAATGACCAGTACTGAGACTGCATTCCTATAGGAATATGGCAAGGGCTCCGCCATGGCTGGCACTGTCAAGAGGCAAAAAGATCCCGAGGACCCCACTAACCCTGGGTCTGTGTTCCAGAAAACCATCACCGCTTTGACCCGACCGAGTCCTCTACCTTCCAGAACCTCAGCAAGCCCCTGTTGGTCCTGTATGCCACGGGCATCGTGCTGGGCTTTCTGGGCTACGACACTGTCACTGTAAGTGGGGCTGCGGGTGGCCAGTGCTCACCTTGACTTTCCCACCCAGACACCCCGGCTCAGATGGGCTGCACCTGCTTGGGCGCCAAGGAACCTTTCATGTGATGATCACCCGGGAGGCTCAGTGTTGAGGATTCTGAGAGGGATTTTAGCCCCCCGCCAGTTGTGGGGTACCTTATTCCTCCCTCCTTTCCTTCCTGCGTCAGCCCTCAGAGCCCCACCTGAGAGCCTTCTGCAGGTCCAGGTTTCCACCTCCTCAGTCCTGTTCAAGTGTCCTCAACAGGGCTGAGCATTCTGAGCTTATGCCACTTACTCTGCAGTCTACTATACCCCACATACACCCTTGCGAAGGCTGGACCACCTCTGCCACCCTCCCCTCTCGGCTTAAGGCATACTTTCCCCAAATCGCCTCATATATTTCTGCTCTATGTCACTTTATCAGTGGCGTCTATCTCACCATCATATAAAGTGACAAACTGCCTATTGTCCTACCCTGATTTATTTGTCCTCAGACAGGCTCATTGCCATCTGACATGTTCTGTATTACTTTTTTTTTTTTTTTTGGTACCGGGGATTGAACATAGTGGCACTTAACCACGGAGCTACATCCCCATCCCTTTTAAAAAATATATTTTATTTTGAGACAGGGTCTTGCTAAATTACTTAGGACCTCACCAAGTTGCTGAGGCTGACGTTGAATTCAGAATCCTCCTGCCTCAGCCTCCTGAGCCCCTGGGATCAGAGAACCACCGCACTGGCTTATATTATTTCTTTTAAAAATGTGTCATCTGTTTCTCCCACTGGAATGTGAGTCCCTCCCAGGGCAGGTGCTTTTCTTGTGCATTGTTACCTCCTTAGGGACCTGGCCCATTGGGGACTCTCAATGACCGTTAGTTGATTGAAAGAATGAATTGGTTTAGAATGGTCATCGAATCATTTTGGGGACTGAAGATACAGTGGGGGGAACAAAGGGATGGAGGGCCTGCCCCGCCCCCCTCATGCTTACAGTCCAGTGGGGGAGACAAGGGACACTTGAGTCAGATGACTTTGAACAGTGCTGAATGACATGAAGAGAATGAACCTGGAAAGTAGAAAGAGAGGTGCTTCAGGGGTTGGGGACAGAGACCTAGAGGACATGGTGGCCTGTGCAAGCTAGAACCCAAATGATGCCGTTCCAGAGGCTGGGCCTGAGAAGATCCAGGGGGGCGTTGTAGCAGAGGGAGCACCAAGTCCAGACCCTGGGAGGGGAGGACTGAGAGCTCTGAGGAAGAGAAGGACCGGCCAGGGAAGGGAGATAGGTGCAAGGAGCAGGAACAGAGCTGGAGGGGACCCTGGGATGGAGGTTTCATGCTGAGCCTTATTGGATGGACACTTGTAGCAAGTGTGGCATGACCTGACTTCCATTTTTAAAGACGGCTTTGGCTGCCTCTTATGGAGGATAGGTTATAAGGGGTCAGAGTGGAGGCAGAAGGCCTAGTCCCAGCCTTGTCCAAGCTAGTGACAGTGATGGCTCAGGGTAGGCTGGTGGACACATTGGCTATTCAGGAAATAAGCAAATTAAGAAGACTTTTTGGAGTTAATGCTTCCTCAGCGTAGTACCACAAAATGTTCAGTAAGCGAACCCAGGGCATGGTCGACGAACGTTCAGCCTTCGTGCGATTTAGGCTGAGTGCTGCCTTGAGGAGACGGTGGTGTTTTCCATTTGTCAGATAAGAGGGTTGAGGTTCAGATAGGTACTTGCTCAAGGTCACGGTCAGCGCATGACAGAACAGGGACCCAGACTGGGTCTTGGAGATGCAAGATGCATCATGTTCTTTCTTTGCATGGCAGTATCTCCACAGCTCTTCCTTGGGGGACGAAAGCCCAGGCACAGCTGACAGGGGACCACAGGCCTGCAGAGGGCCTTGGGCCATGCTCATCCTTCCCCCTTCCTTGGGCTCAACCTCAATGTTGGCACTGGTTTCTGCACCTGGCTCTGCCTCCTTTCTTCCCCAGCTTCCTGCCTCGTCAGACCAGTTCTTCCAAACCACAGCCAAAGTGCAGAAAAAGGATTTTTTACTTCTTAACATCAAATAACTCATGCCTTATAAGAAGGATAGAGACCCAGTGAGGCTGAAACCCGGACACCAGCTTGTGACCCAGAACTGGCTGTCCCCTATCCTGGGACTTTTCAGTCTCTGGCCTCAGGGACTCCCTGGTGAAGGTCATAATGACTTTCTTGCAGGTCTCCGACCTTGTGGACCCCCATCAGACGGTGGGCCTGAGCACTCAGGAGCCTGGTGACATCTTTACCTACTCTGAATTCGATGGGATTCTGGGGATGGCCTATCCTGCCCTTGCCTCTGAGGGCTCGGTGCCCGTGTTTGATAACATGATGAACAGGCACCTGCTGGCCCAAGACTTGTTCTCAGTTTACATGAGCAGGTAGGAGCTGTGTCCAGCTGGGGTCTGACTGATGGCCTGGTAAGAGCTATCTGCTGAAGCCAGTGTGCACACCCTGGACACAGGCAATAGCACCCAAGCAAGCCCTCTCCTGGTTTCTTGATCCATCCAACCTCCCTCCAAGGGCCTCAATAGAATCATTTATACAGTCAGATTTCACTAGGTCAAAGGGTACTTTGATTGGCTTTTAGAGAACAAAGGCTGATCCCACCTCGACCTATGAGCTTTGAACAACTTTCTTCCCAAGTGTCGGGACTTCAGAAATCATTTGTTCATGTCATTGAGATTCACAGGCTTTGAGAGCTGATCCAAAGGAGTCCCACCTTTTCCTTTCATTAGGAAGGAAACAGGTCTGGGGAGGGACAGTCATGTGGGAGCTGTGGCTGAGCCAGACCTGGAACTTGGGGCACCTGCTCCCAGGCCAGTGATCCTGCTCCCTGTGATGATCCAGCTCAACTCGGCCCAGGATGGATGGCAGCTGGAAGAGAAGGAGGTCACCTCCAGGAGAAGGGGCTGGGTGGCTGAGGCCAGGTGAACCAGGCAAAGGGTAAATTGGCACAGTCCATTCACGAGTTCCTCCATGAACTCAATGCACCTGTCCTGGGCCCTTCTATGTGCAGCGGCTGAGCTGGGAGATGGGCTCCCATCAGCAAATGAGACAAGCTAGGGGTAAAGGCACACAGTTTCACACACATTGGAATCAAACAACTATGAGAAGGTCTGCTGGGAGGTTTGAGTGTAGTCAGTGGCTTTGCAACACCTGGGAAGTCTATCCTGTCGAAGCGTGTGTGGTGCGTGTGTGGTGCGTGTGTGTGTGTGTGTGTGTGTGTGTGTGTGTGTGTAGGATGGGGCAAACTTTGCTGAGGGGTATGGGGGGTTATCAGGAGATAGACAGAGGGATAGCACATTTTAGGCAGTGGGGACAGCGTGCACTAGGCCTTGGGTGAGAGGGTCTTGATGGACTCTGGGAAGCAAGAGCAGCGTGGGAAGTGGGTAAGAGTGTTCCTCACCATGGGTCAGACAGTAACCCAGAAGGAACACAGGGGATTTGGCCTTGGGTGCAGGTATAAGAGGACAGCTGGGAACACCTGAGCAGAGAAGAGGCCAGCAGTCCTGCTGCCTGTGTGGTGGGCCACTACTTCCCCTTCCTCAGCGATGCTGTGCTCTGGGCTCCAGGTGCTGCCTGAACTCCGGGCTGGGCACTCCAGCGAGAAAGGGTGCTGTGGCTGACATCAGCACAAACCCAGGCCAGTGGAGAGGAGTGAGGGGCAAGGGGTGTTCATCACTTCTGCCTCAGGGGTGGCTGGGGCACGCCTCACTATGCCTCACTGTGCCATAGCATGCCTTGCCTTGGTTCCAGGAATGGCCAGGGGAGCATGCTTACGCTGGGGGCCATAGACACATCCTACTACGTGGGCTCCCTGGACTGGGTGCCCGTGACCCTGCAGCAGTACTGGCAGTTTGCTGTGGACAGGTGGGTGAGCAGAGTCTGCCTTGGCCCCAACCAGATGCTGACTCTGGGTTGGGGAGTGGGGTCCTGGGTGTCAGGCCACAGGGTTCTGAGAAAGACTACAGCATGGTCATGTCCATAGGATTCCGAAGTGGACGTTCTGAGGCCAGTGACTTCTGTCAGTGGTAACGCTGCACATTCTCCGGCTTTCTTCATAAGACGAGCTGTGTTTATTGAGCATGTCCAACTTGCTAGGCACAGTGCTGAGCAATTGTATGACACCATCTCATTTATTCCCCACTAAAATCTTTTGAAGTGGGTGCCATTATTATCCCTATTTTAAAAATTTATTATTATTATTATTATTATTATTATTGTTATTATTATTTGTGGTGCTGGGGATGAACCCAGGGCCTTGTGCATTCTAGGCAAGTGCTCTACCACTGAGTTACACCCCAGTCCTTATTGTCCCCATGCCTTGAGGACATCAAGGCTGGGGTTATTTATATGCCCATTTTACAGATGAGAAGCCTGGGTACATAAAAACTGGGCAACTTGCCCGAGTCATTCTATAAATGGCAGAGAGAAAACTTGAAGCCAGATCTTTAGGCAGCTAGTACAGTCCTCATTTGACCCCTTAATGCACTAGAATTGGTTGTTTTATTGACATTTCTGACCCATAGAAGGTGGGCAGTCCTCAATTTGACCAGTAAAAAATTGGGAGAAAATGGTTTCAGGTGTTTCTTCTGAGCTCAGGAAGTTTTATGGGTTTGGGAAGGGGCTCAAAGGAAGGGGCCCAGGGGCGGTTGGGGCTCTTCTACCTGCTTCTGGAGTCTGGCAGGCAGGAAGGAAGGACCCCCGGAGGGAGGGCTGGAAGAAGGATGTGCCCCAAGGTCCTCCTGGTTACCCTCCTAGGATCACCATCAGTGATGTGGTGGTGGCCTGTGATGGTGGCTGCCAGGCCATTCTGGACACGGGCACGTCCCTGCTGGCCGGGCCTACCCACGACATCCTCAAGATCCAGCAGGCCATCGGAGCCACACGTGGCCAGTATGGCCAGGTAAGGTCAGACCCTCATCCCACCTCCTGAGGCCCCTGAAATAGGGGCCCCTTTCACAGGAAAGAAATGATAAAGGGAAGTGGTGAGGGAGCCTGGGTCCCCACAGTGGCTGGGGATTCCTGGGTCCCCACGGTGGCTGGGGATTCCCCATTGCTGTGGGAGCCCCCACTTTGTGTGGCAGCTGTGGTCTGGCTCCTGGTGCTCTGGGAGGCTGTGCTTTCCTTCCTTGCGGACATTTGCTGGGTCCCCTTGGTCCCCAAGCACCAGTGTATCCCTGTCTCTGTCTGCTGGCCAAGAGCTCCCAGGGTCCTCATGCACTCTGGCGGGGCCTACAGGGGAAGACACAGAAGCAAGCCCCTCTTTGTCCCAAGTTGGGGTCTGTCCCTGGGTTGCTGACAGTTGGTCCTCTCAATGTGATTCTTTGAGGACCATGTCATGGGATCAGGGTCTCATCCCGAGAGCCTCCTTATGGTCCTCTGAGAACGCAGGGTCTCCTCTCTACCTTGTAGCTCACATGGTGCCAAAGAAGGTGTTCTGTGCTGTCAACGTGGGTGCCTCTTACAGTCGGATACCAACCTTCTCCCTTCTTGTGATTCTTTAGTTTAACGTCAACTGCTGGAGCCTGAGTGGCATGCCCACTGTTGTCTTTGAGATCCACGGAAGAAAGTATTCATTGCCGCCCTTAGCGTATACCATCCAGGTGGGATTCTGGAGACGAGGTCCTGGCTCCACTTAGCACCCCTCTTTCTCCTCCTCTTCCTCCTCCTTGTCCTCCTCTTCCTCCTCTCTCCCCCTTTTGGGCTCTGGCTCTGGTGACAGGAAGTAGCATGGACCAGATGGAGAATCCAGTCTTGCTGGATCTTGAGTGGCCGCTTTTGACTGGGGTCATACATTCTTAGGCCTCATTTGTGGCCACTACAGCCTCAAATGGGAGAAATGGGAGACAGGAAGGACAGAGTACTGAGGCTTGAGGGGAGGGTAGATGGAACAAGCACCCATGGGAACCTCCATCCCCTGCTCAAGACTCTAAGCCCTGGGGACCTAGAGCTCTGACCAGAGTTTCTTTAGGGAGCCTGGACTTTTGGAGCCTTTTTGAGGACTGCTGGCCTCAGCTTTGATCTGACCAGAGTGCCCCAAACTCATGCCACAGGCCCCCAGATCAGCTCTGACTGATCACCAGGGCAGTGAGTGCTGAGAGCCAGAAGGCAGGAGGCTGGAGGGGACAGGAGGGGATATGGAGCCCAGTGCAGGGGACTGGGGCTCCGAGCTCCAGGATTTCACCAGATCATCTTGGACGAAGTCACTACAGTTTTTAAATCTTGACTTTTTTCATCTGTTGAGTGAGGCGAATCTGATAGTTGTTTGTTTGTCTGGGAAGATGATTTCAAGGATGAAATGGAATAATACAGAGTAACTGTGGGGTGAGGCAGACAAACACCTCTCATGAGGCTCTGCGAATGGTGCTGGAACCACTTCATCTCCGTCTTGTCTGTCCCAGGGCCAGGACTTCTGCTACAGTGGCTTCCAGGAGAACAGTAACTCCCCGCTGTGGGTCCTGGGGACCATCTTCGTCCGGGAGTATTACAGTGTCTTTGACAGAACCCATAACCGCGTGGGGCTGGCCAAGGCTGTCTGATTGAACACTGACCACATTTTCCCCAAACACACACATGCACAAATACAAGTATACGCCCACACATGCGCGCACGCACATAGATCAGGATTTCTCACAGACGGTTTCCAATAAACACTTTTTTGCAAAGCCTCCTTTCCCTTGTTCTCACTGGGGCTGACCCTGCACTGATACAGGGGTGGGTTTGTGACTTCCATGGGCAGGACTGGGGCCATGTGTGTTGGGAAGGCCGAGGATACAGTCGGTGGGTGGAGACTTTCAGGAAGAGATTGGCTATTTCAGGTTCAGATCAGAGAAGACCAGTTATGTCATCTTGTCCTCCTGCTCTAGATCTTTCTGGCAAAAGGGTACCAGAGGGAGAGAGACAGGAGCATGGTGGGCAGGGGGCTGTGTAGAGAGCACTTGGCCTCTGCAGAGAAAGACTGCAGGTCCATTAGAAGACTGCAGGTCTCACTGCTGTTGAAAAAGATGCATGGTGTGACAGGCAGAGAGTGTGTGGTAGAGAACCAAGGGACTCGAGGTTGCCATTCACCCTGGGTGGATGAACTGCAGTTCAGCATCCTGTCCTCAGTCTTAGGGGCTCAAAAGCCACCGCCATGTTCAGAGAGCAGCTCCATTCCTGAGGGCAGACTCGTGTGAACCTGGCTCTCTGTGGCTGATGGTCAAGGCCTTTGATGTCAGGGTTCAGGTTTCCAGGGAGGACTGTGGGTGTGAAGCAGACAGAACACCCAAGTTCACAGAGCTTGCATACTCTTCCTTGGAGGGCCAGCAGGGGGTCCAGAATCACAGGGCCAGATCAGGGGATGCAGGTGGGTACTGTTATGCTCGGTTGAGGCCCTCGGTTGCCTTGGTGGGCAGCAAGACAAGCTTCTGGGGGAGACCCAGGCTTGGGGTCAGGTTGGCCAACTCTGAACAGTCCTCTGCCAAGGGTCACCCTTCCGTGGCCTCCCTCCTCTTTCTTTGCACCTTCTTCTTTTGACAATCTTTCCCTTCTCATGGGCAGCAAATTGATCAGGCTTCTGTTTTCCAAACCAGAGCCAGACTGTCCGCCCTCTCTCCCTACCCTAAATAGAGTGATTGGACTTGAAATTGCTCGTGCAGAGTGGGTTAACTCTCAGGAGGCCTTGGAAAGGGTAGGGCTATTTGCTATCTATTTCCCATCCCTACCCTGGCTGGCTCTGCAAACAGGAGAGGAGGGCAGCCAGTCCCAAGGGGAAGGAAGCTGCAGGTTGGTGGTGACATTGCTTCACAGAAGAGACTCTGAGGTGGGATATGAAGAGGAGGAGTCTGGTTGCCTGATTCTTTGTCCCAGTGGGAGGTGAGATGGGATGCTCTTGACAAGCCCACCTGGGGGCATATCCTGGGGTCTTTCTCAGCTGTACCCAAACACAAGATGAGGAACCCAGGGCAGTGAGGTACCATCCATAGGGCCTGCATGGGTCAGTGGAGCATCCCTGGCCTCTAGCAGGGAAGGGGCAGGGCTGGGCTTGTGTATGTGTGGGGGTAACATGGAGGAGGAGGGTGAGCTGAGGAGCCTGGGGTGGCTTGGGGTGGAGGCCTTAGGAGTACATCCAGGACTTCAAGGATGGGGCATATGCCCACTGGGACAGGCCTTGTTGTCTGAGCCTCAGGGACCAGGAAAGCAGGCGTGGTGCTGAGGAGGCAGTGCTGGCTTTGGGTGACTTCTCTAAGTCTCGCTTTCCTTATCTAGGACCAATACTAACTATTTGCCAAGAGTGAGACAGAATTAGGCCACTTTTTCATTATTTTTCGTCATCCTACAGATTAAAAAAAAATTAAAAAACCCCACAACCCCCCCTCCCACAAAATATGAAATGAGCTTATAACAATTGTGCTGTATATTTCAATGGCTTGCGTGTCACGATTGAATTTTAAACTCCCAAACCTCAGTTGGAGATAATGAAGAAAGTCTAAATATGGGAACGTTCATAAATATGAGGCTTGGACTAAATGGCCCCCATCCACCAGGACCACCTGGCTTTGGTGTCAGTCCCTGTCATGAGCAGTCAGTGAGGGTACAGAGAGTCAGGTGTGTGTATCATCTGCCTCCTGGGGCTCCCCGGGTGTGGGTAGTGCAGCGCCCTTTTGGCCTCAATTCTGCACACAGCTGCCTGGAATGTTCTTCACATGTCAACCCCCATCTGTTTTTTAATCAGCCTTCAGACCTCAAATCAGTCCTCATTTCTTCAGGATGCTCCTACCAGGCTGGTGCCTAGTCTTGTTTATTTCCTTGTCCATCTCCCTCACAGACTGTGGCCTCCCGAGGACAAAGGGCCTGACTCATGGAACGCCCCAGTGAGCCACTCAATCAGTGAGAACTTCAAGAGTCACACTGCTCTCTTGGTCTGTGACTTCCGATATTGGCTCCCTCCCCTTGCTCACCACTCCCGGTTCCTTTGCTGTCCCCCTGGACTCTCCTTGTGCCTGTTGGGAGGACTCTGAAGAGAGAGGAGGTGGACTAGCTGCCTTCAGGTCGTTGGGCTCTGCAAAGCCTCCCCCACCCTGAGGGCTCTGCAGCCAGGCCCAGATCTGGGTCCTCTGCCAGCTGTGAAGGACAGCCATCTGAGAAGGGGCCAGGGGGCCATCAGCACATCTCTATCTGGGAAGGAGCTGGGAGGGTGGAGGAGGCCCTTTGAAGTGCAGGGCTGGCTCACTAGGCTCAGGCAACGAGAGGGCAGCAGAGAGAACCTCGGTAGCCATTAGCTGCCACTGTCATTTTGCCTAAATGGCACCTAAACACCTGCAGCGTGCCTTGGAATCTTCTTCGCCTGCTGTCTCCTCTGCCTTCTTATCCTTCAGGCAGCTTAAATGTCACATCCTCTGAGATGACATCCTCACTCCTCTGCCTCCTGGTTGCTCAGCAGTGCTCTTTACAACAGCTTTGTGAAGAGTTTGGTCTTGGTGATGGGATGACACATCTATCTCCCTTTGAGGTGCAGATGACAGCCCCGGTGTCTGTCTTTCCTTTCTGAATCTTTGGCATCCAGATGAGTACTTAGCACCCCATGGAGGCTCAGCCAGTGCCCCAGAGTGGCTTATACCTTGATTCGAGAAGGCACATCCCTGACCTCACGGCATGAATAACGAATGCAGAGATGCACAAGTTCACAAAGACGCAAGTGTACGCATGCACTCGTGCACACAGGACCCCACACACCAACATCCTCCCCCTGAGTGGGCCAGTAAAGGCCTCAGGCCCAGAGCCCTATTCCCAGCCCCTCTCCCTTCCCTGTCACTCAACTCCCTGCCAGTTCTCATGTTAATGAGAGGAAGCGGCTGGTCTGGGAGAAGCTCCTAAAGGAAGTCTTTGAAATGGAAATGTTATGACAAAATGATGGATTGTTTTCCCGGAGCTGTGCAGTTTGTTTCTTCCTAGTGGCAGAAGGGAGGATATAATTGAGACAGGAGGGGCACAGGCTGGCCTTTGTCAGGATGGTAACAAATGCCATGAAACCCATACCCAGCGCAGGGAGCAGGCCACAGGAATGGAGGTGAGGGGAAGGCCCAGGTGGGCAGACAGGCAGAGCCCAGCTGTTGTCTAGGATCCCTGCTCAGAGCTGGGCCTGAGGCAGGGAGCATGGGATTAGGGGGAGCTTCTGGACTATCCTGTGCAGCTCAACCCTGAGCCTTCTGTGGTCCCCTTAGTCTGCTCTGCCCCTTCCTGTCTTTTCTAACCTGTGAATTGCTCCTCATCCTTTGGGCCAGCTTAAATGTCACCTCCTCTGAAAATACACGGGGGGCATCTAACCTCCCACCCCCAAACCTCAGGAATACTCCATGTACTTGGAGCTCATTGGAAGTGTCACCTGCCACATGCCTACTGTGTGTGACACAGTGTTCTAGGCACCGTGTCCATCAGTGAACACAGGCAGATCCTCCACCTTCCTGGACCTTACATTCTGGGAGGACACAGACAATGGAGGTAATGAATGTATTTTTTTGATGATAAGCTCCATGAGTTTAGAGGAGCTGAGGAACAGGGTTGGGGATCCTGAGCTTTAAAATTAGGCAGAAAGGTAGGCTTAGGAGAAGTAGACACTGGGGCAAAGATGTGAGAGAGGGCTCAGCCGTGCCTACATGGTGGTGGTGGTGGGTGCTGTGTGTGAAGATTCAAGACAGTGGCATCAAATAAGGAGGAGTTACCAGCATAAATATGGATGCACTACTTTTTGCTTTTAATACCAACTTTCTAATGAAACGTGACTCACATTTCAATCATTTTGTACCCTTCATAGCACTTAGTGTTTGGCGCAAAGTCATTGTTCAGTAGATGCATGTTGAATGAATAAATGTGCAGCCTGTCCGCCAAACCTCCAAACCAGGGCAAGGGCTGCCTGGGAGTCAGGTCTGATCCTGGAGCGCCCTCTAGTGACCAGATCCTAAGTGCCAGGTCTGGACACCTTGTTTATGTCCTGCAATATTTCCTCCTCTTCACCTCAGGTGACCTTGGGGGCTGTGGCCAACCAAGCTATGGACTTGACTGTCCTCCACGTGCAGGGCACAGTGGCATCTTCTTAGGGAGGCACAAAGCCACAGGAGGTGGTCTGTCCCCTTCACTCTGGATGTCTCTCCAGAGGCCTCCCTCTCGGATCCTTCTGGACTGTCTGTGATACTAGAGCTGCATGTTGAGCTGGAGCTGGCCAGGTGAGGATGCACTGGCTGTGTGTGCCTCAGGGGCTGTGGGGCACAGCATTCACTTTCCAGGTCAGCGTAATGGCCTGTCACTCCATGACAGTTACAGTAGACAGGATCCTGACCACTGGCCACTGTGCAGATTTTGGGATAGTACTGAACAGGGGCTGGATACTATGCAGTCAAATTTGTCCTCCTATTGTGCCTCCTTTTTAGGATGGCTGGTGGCCCTAGAAATCTCCTCTGGGCTGATGGCCTTCGTTCCCTCAAAGCCAAGGCTGAAGCTGGATCCGTGCTGCTGAGCCACCCCCCACCCTTTTGTCCTTGCCCTCTCCTCTGGCCCCAGCCTTGAAACCTGAGAGTCTGTTTCTTTCCTAAGACTTCATTTAGCACAGAGACCAGAATAACTGTGCCCTTGGCGCTTTATTTTTAGGGCCTGTGAGGGGGAACAAGGAGCTCTGAGATGGACCTGAGTGTGTCTGGGAGTGTCCTAGGTGAATGGGGACCAGCCACACCGCCTGCAGCTTTGAACTGGTGCTTGGTCTTACCCTGGAGCACCAAGTTCCTGCCATATCCCCTGATGTGGGATGCTGCTCCCCAGGGTGCTGTTCTCATGCAGTGAGTGCATCACTCACAAACAATGATGTGGATTGTGGGCAGCTGGCTGTCTCCCTACCTGGGCTTGTGTCAGTGTCCCTGGGCCTCCCTGAGTCCACTGGTAGCCACTCTCTTGGCTTTAGCTTCTGAGGCTGTGGGGCAGATGGGTCCAAGGCCTCAGTTCTGGCATGTAGACATGAGCTCTTATGGGTGTGGATGTCAACCAAAGAGTAGAGGATCCCCAAATGCCTTCCTGAGTTCACACAGTTCCTGGAAGTTCCAGACACAGGCCAGTGAGGGAGAGGATGGATTGGGAATCAGAATTTTCTGAAATTGTCCCCTGTTGGAGAGTCACATGGCCTGGTACAGAAGGTGCTGTGGGGCTAGTCTCATGGCTGGGGGGCAGCTTGGCTATAGATTTGGACCAGACTTTGAAGATTTGTTTGGACTCAAGAAGGAGAGAGAGGGCTTTCTTTCTCAGGCTTCTTTCTGACCTCTGACCACTAATTCCTGCATCCTTGGAGGTACTCACCTGGGATGGCAGCCTAGGAGGGGTGGGCCACCCCCGCCACGTCTGTTAGCACCTCACTATTCTGCCACCCAGCATTCTTTACCCTCCCAGCTTCTAAAAGTAGTTTCTCTGTCTGGCTTGGGAATGCTCCTGGGCTCAGGGTCAGACCCTGAGGGGTGCACGTACAGGTGAGGGCTGAAAGTCTTCTGTCGGGAGCCATCAATGGACTGTGTGTGTGAGCTGTGTGCATTCAAAGCATATGAGGGGACTGGCCTGACGTTACTGCCCGCCTGATTGGGCTGTGCTACACAGCACCTGAGATGGGTGTGGCCTTCCAAGTTGTCAGTCAATCTGCTGACCACAAGACATCACCAAGCAAGACTCCACCCTTCGAAACCCAATCCCTTGCCTTATTTGGGTGGAACTTTCTTGAATGTATTTCCTCTAAATAAAAACAGGGGGTTCGGGGTGTGCTGGCTCTCTTGCTTGTACCAGCACTGGAGCTGACCCTTGGGGTCACTGAGCTGTCCTGCCTTAGAAACTTATGTTCGTGTGCTGCGTGGTTTCTTTGCAGTTTTCATAGCTACCGATACAGCCAGCTCCTTTGAACCCAGCTCATATGGCCAGTCTGGCCAGCTGGTGATAGTCTCCTCAAAAAGGGTCAGAACCCTGCCCACTGGAGATACCTGAGTGAGGAAGATGAAAAGAATGACACTGGGAACTGTCATCTTTCTCCCATAGCCGGTGTCCTGGGACCTGAGGTTTGGGGGATGAATATCCACGGCCTTGTCAAGGTGAACTCTCTCTGTCTCAGCTATTTCCTGGGCATCCCTAGCACTGGGTATAAAAGCCACAAAGGCCAGTGAAACACTATCTTCGTCCTTACCGAGCTTTATGGGGGTGCATCGTCAGCTTTCTATCACTGCCACCAAAATATGTGATAAAATCTACTTCTAAGGAGGAAAGGTGATTTTGGCTCACAGTGTTGGAGTTTTCAGTCCATGGTCAGTTGGTGCTGATGTGTTTGGGTCTGTGTGAGGAAGTGCACCATGCCACGGGGTTCAGGGCTGAGCAAAGGTGTTCACCCCATGGTGACCAGGAAGTGAAAAGAGAGAGACAGGAAGGGGCTGGAGTCCCAATATCTCCTTAAGGACACCACCTCAAAGACTTAACTTCTCTCACTAGGCCCCACCTAAAGGTTCCACCACTTTCCAGAGTCCCCACAGGCTGGGGACCAAGGTTTCACACACAGAACTTTGGGGACACTCCAGATCCAAGCTGCAGCAGGTGAGAGCTAGCCAAGATTTTTTCCTGGTGAGATGTTCTGGGAGGCACTGTGTTTTAGATTTAGATTTTAAATGTTCTGTCCCATTGTTCTCTTAATTGGTTGCAATGCCCTAGAAAAATGATAATTCTGAAATCAAATTCCATCTGCCAGACTGTTACTTATGCCAATGAGCATCACAAAAATCTTTATCAGGCCTGGTGTCCCAGTTCTTGGTTCTAGAGGTATGGTTCCCATTCAGCCTGAGATTCCAAGCCTGACTGTGGTGCAGGGGTTTGAATGGAAGGAAGCAGAGGAACAGCTGTGGTCTGGCCCCTGGAAACCCCAAGCATGTGCTCCATTTGCTAATGAAAACCTGTCCCCCCCTGGGTGAGGTAGGGCCTGTGATCAGCTCCCTTGTCTGCTACTCCAGATGAGCCACCTGGACTTCACCAGACTCCCAGATGACAAGACATGACCTCTACCATCTTAATAGGGATCACTATGAAGAACCTGGGGGCTGAAGCCAGAGGCATTCAAGAGCCGTGATGTGTAGGAACCAGTAGGAAGGGGGGGCGTGTTATAGACTGAATTGTGTCCCCTCCCAAATTAATACGCTAAAACTCTAACCCCCCATGTAGCTTTATTTGGAGAGAGGCCTTTAAAGAGGTAATTAAGGTTAGCTGGAGTCATAAAGGTGAAACCTCATGTGGTACACCTGGTCTCCCTATAAGAAGAGGAGGCACCAGCGATGTAACTGTAGAGGACACTATGAGAAGGTGACCAGTTATAAGTCAGGAAGAAGGCCTCACCAGAAACCAACCCTGCTGGCCCCTTGGTCTTGCATTCCAGGCTCTAGAACCATTGTCTGAGCCATTGGTCTGCGGTATTCTGTGGTGGTGGCCTGAGCAGACCAAGCTAGGGTGGCTGGTGCAAACAGACTGTACCTGAAAGGCCAAGGTTCATCGTCAGAGATTAAAACGCACACACACAGACAGCAGTGACAAAGATGAAGCACCTTATTGCAAGCTGGTGTTAGCTTATATAGAAAGTGAGAGTCAGTTATCTTAAACCAGGAAGCTCCCGGGGCCAATCATAGTAAAGGTCAGATCATCACCTACGGTGCACGCATGTCTGCCCTGCATAAGATTCATGGGGGGCACGAGCTGTCCACGATCACGGAAGAGGGGAGGACCAATTAGAAAATTTTCAAAACAACTTGTTATCCGCCCACTGGCAACTTGCCTGCCGCCATGTTGCATTAGGGGCTCCTTATCTGAAAGGCCCATGGAGTTCTAGCCACCCACTGGCAATTTGCCCACCGCCATGTTTGAAAGGCCTGGGGAGTTCTCAGGGAGACTCCCAACAGTACCAGCCTCTGATCCAAACCTGGGCAGGAGGGTGGGGAGACATGTCATCCCCAGAATATATGCCCTTAATGGTTTTGGCAGCTGGGACTACCTTCTCAGGTTGGTTGGTAGGCAGCGGAGGACACTCCTAGCTGGACTCCTGGCCATTGTGGAGGATGTCAGGGTGTGTGTGTGGGGGGACCCTGCAGGCCTTGACTGCTTTCCTTGAAATAAGATCTGATCCTCCAGGTGGACAATGTTCAGAGGTTCTCTCCTTGGACAGCAGAGGTCGTGCCCCCCAGGCAAAGGCTGAATCTTGCAGATATCCCTCTAATGGCTAATGGCTGCTGCTATCATCACTGTGTGATCTAAAGAGCGCTGCTACCTTTAACCCTGTAACTCTCTGACTTCAATGTGTACAAATCTTACTGTCATTCTCCAATGCATGGGCTCCCCATGACCCAAAGGAAGATACACTACAGCAACATATTCCCAGATGGTTAGGCATAAGAGCTATAGTGTTGACACAGTCAGTCTCCTGGCTGACTTCTTTTTTTGGGGGGAGGGTATTAGGGACTGAACTCAGGGGCACTCGACCACTGAGCTACATACCCAGCCCTATTTTGTATTTTATCTAGATACAGGGTCTCACTGAGTTGCTTTGCACCTCGCTGTTGCTGAGGCTGACTTTGAACTTGCAATCCTCCTTTCTCAGACTCCGGAGCCATTGCGATTACAGGCGTGTACCACTGCACCGGGCCTGGCTGACTTCTTTATGACAGACACCATCTGTTTTTTTTTTTATTTTTATTTTTTAGTACAGGAGATTGAACTCAGGGGTGCTCTACCATTGAGCTACACCCCCAGCCCTTTTTATTTTTATTTTTTAATTTTGAGACAGGGTCTTACTAAGTTGCTTAGGGCCTTGCTAAGTTGCTGAGGCTGGCCTCAAACAAGTTGCTGGGGTTACAGGGATGAGCCACTGTATGCAGCTCATCATCTGTATCTGCTTTCTGTTGTTGCTGTAACAAACAAATTATCACAAATTCGGTGGCTTAGAACAATTTATATTTATCATCCTATGGTTCTGGAGGTTGGAGGTGTAAAATCAGTCTGCGAGGGCCAAACTTCAGGTGTGAGCTAAACTTCAGGTGTGAGCCAGGCTGCGCACCTTATGGAGGCCTCAGGGGGAGGAGTGCCTTTTTTGGTTTTTATAGGTGACCTGCATTCGGTGGCCTTTTGCTCCTTCGTTTCCACCTCTGCTTCTGTGGTGGCATCTTCTGACTCTGCCCTCCAGCCTCCCTCTTGTGAGTTCCCTGGTGATTCCATGGGGCCCGCCATGCTAATCTCCTCATCTCAAGTCCTCAGCTTCACCACATCGGCAAAGTCTCTTTGCAAAAGAGAAAGTTTTGCAAAGGGTAAGGTAAGCCAGTCAAAGGATTAGGGTCCTGGCAGCTTTGAGGGACCATTATTTAGACTACCACATCTCATTGCCCTTTGTCACCAAGTTCCTGTTGAGGATCCCTCCTTGAGATCCACATCCGAGAGATGGAGGTTCAAGTAGAGACAGGGGCTCTGCCTCCATTTGCCCAACTCCCTCCTCCTGGGACAACAGACTCTTAAGAACCCATTCCCTTCAGATCACACCTCGTCCTCATCTTCAGGGTGTGACCGCTCTCTGTGGCTGCTTCAGGTCAAGTTCTTTAGAATTCCACCTGTTAGCTCTGGCATCGGCACTCTTCCAAACCACGGCAGAATGGACTCCTTTCAAAAGCTCAGAGTGCTGAGGACCAAAGCTAAGCCGTCAAAGCCAGATGCTCCTCCCCCTCAAACCCTATCTGCTGCCCCACCTTGCCGCTCCAATTTTTTTTTTTTTTTTTACTGAGAATTGTTTCTACAATGGGAGGGAGAATATTTGGCTTTTAGATGTTGATCAGGAAGAGGACTCCATAAGGGTTGAGATGAGGAGGAAAGGAACCCTCTGGAAACCAGAGAGTTTCCTTGAAATATCAGCCCACCTTGGGGGTTCACTTGCTTCCAGATGGGCAGGGACCTTCTGGTCACCAAAGCCAGGAGCCTGGGGAGGACGACGCTGTCTTGACACTGTTTTAGAGATGCTCTGTGCTCACTGTAGGTAGTAATTGTGTAGAACTTGTTTCACATGGAGACGGTACTGTTCAGATGGAGAAACCAGTTGTGAAGTTCAGATACCCGTGAGAAGGTCAGACTAGGTTCAACGCCAGCCCTGTCACTTATTAGGCGATGTGACCTTGACCTTTCTGGGCCTCACTTTCACCAGTTATTAAATTGAAACACACAAAGAACTACATTCAGAGTGTACTCATAAGAAATCAATAAGATGGTGAAGTGAGAGTGTTTTACACAAAGGAATCAGGGGTGAAATTATTATGATAGGAGCTTATGCAAGCTGGGAGGCATTCAACATTTCAGAGGTTGGGAACAAAGGGGACAACTGCACCTCCCTATAGCCTTGGTGACAGAAAACTGGGATGGGTGGCCCAGGGATTGACCCTGCATGGGGAAACTTATGTTTTCATGTGCAAAGACTCACAGCTCCATTTCTTTGTGCCGGGCTGTGAGCTGACCTATGGAGAGGTACATGGGGCAGGAACTGAGGGTGACCTCCAGCCAGCAGCCAAAAAAGAACTGTCTCCCTCAGTCCATGGGTTTGGGAGGCCCCCTCCTGCTTGTCAAGCCTTGAGGTGACAGTAGCACTGGCTGCATGAGCTGATCTTTGTATGAGCTCTCTCTCTTTCTCTCTTTCTTTTTTCAATGCTGGGAATTGAACTCAGGGGCACTTAACAACTGAACCACATCCCCAGGCCTTTTTTGTATTTTATTTAGAGACAGGGTCTTACTGAGCTGCTTAGGGCCTCGCTTTTGCTGGCTTTGAACTGGAGATCCTTCTTCCTCAGCCTCCCAAACTGCTGGGATTATAGGTGTGTGCCACTGGGCCTGGCTGTATGAACTATGAACTCTCTTTTGCCTCCTCCTTTCGTTCTTTCATGTCAGAAATATTTGTTAAGTATTTATTATGTACTAGGTACTGTACTAGGAGTCAAAGAATACAGTGTGGCCCTTGAAGGGTTCCCAACGTTCAGGTTTCATTCTAGGGTTTCCCAGGTTGTTACTGAGCATGCAACTGTCTAAGGGATCAGGTGATTGTCTGCCTCTGTCTTCTCTGTGCAGCACTTCTTACAGTTTGCTAAGGGGTCTTTCATAGTACGCCGCTTAATTCATGCAATCATCTTGGGGTCTGGATTGTTGCTGTTAACAAATGGGGAAACTGAGGCCCACAGAGTTAGAATAACCATCTAAGGCTGTGAAGCCTCTGGGGGCAAAGGAGACGCGAACTTTTCCCACAGGGTCGGTAGTTATTTTCAACAGGCTGAGGGGGAGGTAGATATGCTGTAGGGGACAAGGTTCCTTAGACAGGGAGGTCTGATGTCTTCAGTGGGCCTCCTGCCACACTGGTGTCTGGCCAGGCTGCCTGTCCTAGTTCTAGTTCTGGACTTGGAATTCAAAGCAGTCCACTGATCCAAAGCATCAAGAATCAATTGAAGATTTAAACAAGATGCCAATGTAAAAGACACTTCCTGTCTCCCAGGGTGGCAGACTTACTCTCGGGTTCCAGCCGAGTCCTTTTTGGAGATGGGCCCATTTGTCCAATACGTGCCCTGAAGCAACAGGGGCCAGGGGGAAGGCCAAGGCCCTGGGGTTGGGGGAGGGTGAGTGTGGTGGGGATGGGGTGACTGGCAGGGGCTGAGTTCTTGAATTCAGGGGTCCTTTCCTGAGGGAAAGGACCTGTGGGGCAGGAATGGGGGGCATTAAGAAACACGAAAACATCACTCAAGAGTTGAATGGAAGCATTTAAATTTTATAAATCACTAGTGGGAGCTGTTTCCAGCACCTACCTGGTGCTCGCTTGATTGAGACCAACCAGCCTCTTTGACAGGAGACAGGAGGGGAAGGGGCCCCTCCCTCTGGGGACTTGCAAAGCGGCTGGCACCCTTCCCACCGCCTCTCCCTCCTTCCCACCCACTCTACCTGTCACATCCTTCCCTCTCTCCTCACCCCTGGAAGCTTGGAAGGCAGCGGAGAGAAGGCAGGGGAGGTCAGGTTTGCTGCTTGGGATCCTTTCTCCCACTCTGCATCCTGTCCTCTGTGGTGGGGAGCCCTCTGTTCCATGGCTGGTGATGGGCTCTATGGATTCTAGTTGCTGAGCCAGGGAATATGATGTTGTGGGTGCCCACATAGGCTCTGGAATCAGGGCCAGGGACTGCTGCTTTTCCTAGCTGTGTGACTGTGCATATGTCATTTAACCTCTCTGAACCATTTTTTTTTTTTCATTTGTAAAGGAAAGATGATTTGTGTACCTCCCCATCTATAAAAAGGTATGTTGGAATCCTAACCTCCTCTCTCAGAATCTGATCTCCTTTGGAGGCAAGGTCTTCACAGAGGTGACCAAGTTAAAAGGAGGTCATTAGGGTGGGCCCTAATCCAATATGTTTGGTGTCCTTCAAAAAGTGGAAATTTGTGTGTGTGGTGGCACACGCCTATGATCTTAGCTATCCAAAAGTCTGAGGCAGGAGGATCTCAAGTTTGAGACCAGACTAGGCAGTTTAGCAAGATCAAGTCTCAAAATAAAAAGGCCTGGGAGTATGGCTCAGTGATATAGCACCCTGGTTTCAATTCCTAGTATATATATATGACACAGACACATAAAGAGGCAAGACCATGTGAAGATATGAAGAAAGAAGAGGTCTTCTATAGGACAAGAAAGCAACCTTGCTGGCCACTTGATCTTGGCCTTGTGGCCCTCCGAACAAAGAGACAGAACATTCTGTTCATTAAGCCCTGCCTCCCCCTGGACCCTATCTTGTGGCCCCTGTTATAGCACCCCTGGCCGACTGACACCAACACCTTCAGCAGGTGCAGAGCAAACATGGGTCCCTAGGGAAGACCGATATCTCCCTCTTCTGCCCTGCCCCCATTTTCGGTGAGAGCATGGTATGTAAGCTGTGCTTGGCCAGACCTCAGGGGAGGCAGCTGTGGTGTCAGGGCAGGCCACCGGGAGAGATGGGCAGTCACTGGGCTCTCTAGAATGGTTTTATCAACTCTGAACTAGGGCAAATACCCAAAGCTTCTTGAGTGAGGTGCAGGGTTATTGCGAGTTTCCCGTGAGATAAGAGTGACTGTGGGATTGTTGTCTAAACCCCATAGGATTAATGATGGCTGTGGTTAATGCTGTCCTAGGAGGGAATTGTGAGAATGACAGAAGTGTTTCAGGGGAGCTTGGAGGTAGACATTTCTGCTTCATGGAGGAAATTAGATACTGTCCTAAGGGGCTCACAGCGGTGGGAGCTCAGTGGGCATGCTCAGATATGATGCTAGTACTACCCTACCCTGAGGTCAAGTGCAATGGGGAGTCTGCTTACACTTTGAACCCTTTTCTGAGATTCCAAATGTGGGAAAACTACTAGTTAGTGCCCATTCTATGAAAGGGGGTTTGTATTTGACATCTGTGCTAGTCAGCTTTTTGTTACTATAACAAAATACCACAGACAACCAATTTAAAATGGGAAAATGTATATTCTGGCTCACCGTTTTGGCAGGTTCAGTCCATAAAAGATTTGCCCCATTGCTTTCGGGCCTGTGGCAGCACAGTATGTACCGGTGAGAGCCTATGGTAGAGGAAGCCCGTTTACCTCTTGGCCAGGTGAGAAAGAGAGAGAGGAGGAGATGGGTATCCTGCTGTCCCCTTTGTAAGCACATTTCCAGTGACCTAAACCCTCCAGTAAGCCCCACCTCCTAAGTTTCCATCAACTCTCAATTGTGCTAACCTGAGGACCAAGCCTTTTATATATGGGCCTTTTAAGGCCATTTCAGATCCAAATGGCTCATTTAATTTTCTTGACAACTCAAATAGATATGCATAATGAATCCCAACACAGCTGAAAGCATGAGTCTCAGAGAATTTATGTAACTTGATTGCGGTCACACGGCAAGGCTGGAGTCTGAACCTAGTCCTTCAATATAAGGCAAGTAAAGCCTTACGAGTCTCCTTCCTTCAACACGCTGCCTCTACAGACTCAACGGTGTCTCCTGCTTGTGCCTCCTTAGCAAATAAAACATTCCATATTTTATTAAAAAAAATCACCCACCTGTCATTACAATAGTTATTTGAGCATTTCATTTATAGATGATGCTTGAAAACAGATTATAAGAAACTTCAAGACATCTGGACACATCTTTCCTCTCCAGGAAATCATTTTTGGTCATAGTTTTTTGTCCTCCTCCATCTGGCTTCAAAGAGAAGGTGGTAGTCTTTGCTCTTTCTACTCGTTGAAACTTTTATAAAAGCCCTTCCGTTTTCAACATTGTTGACTCCAGGGGGCCCTGGCCAGAGACCTTCTCTTCTCACTCTTTCTCTGTGATTCCAAAGAAGAGAAGCTACACAGGGCCTAGCCTCTTTCTCTGCCCCCATGTAGCAAAGTCCACACTCTCCAGTGAATCTCTGGGAAATGCAGTGGGGCTTTCCCTTTCCCATTCACACGTCTTGGCATTTTATTCTCCAGGACAACCAGGGAGCATCTTTCTCCCTTGTCTCTGCCAACAGAACTCCTTCCCTGACTTGCATTTGTGCCCAACACTGAACTGACTTCCCTCCTGGGCTTCAGGGTCTTCTCCAGTGAAAGTGACCATGTTTCTTCTGAGCAGAACATGGGGGCAGAAAACCAGCTCCTTTCCTTACACTTTTGCTGCTTGTCCTCTTGGGCCAGAGGACAGGCCCAGGCAAGGCCAGTTTCCCTGTTGAGCGGGCAGGCAAGGAGCAGGAGGTTGGCTGGCTTGCTGATAACTCCTGGTGGGGAGGATCAGGAAGGGGAAGGGGTTGTGCTTAGGCACAGGCCTCTGGCCCACCCCCAGTGAGGTCTGGGTTTCCTGCCCTTCTGTAAAGCCAATTTGCATTCATCAAGAGCACAGCAGAGACATGCCTCTGGGCTCTGTCACTCCAGAGACAATTGGGCGGGCGTTTGACCATAGCAGGAACTTGATGAATGTTTGAGGAAATAGTGAAGGTGCCATTTACACCCCTTGGAAAATTAGTCACTGGACACACAGGGAGTGTGAGTTATCTTTTCCTGCTTGGAATCTCAGAAAAAAAACAGAGAATCCAGGGCCGCCACAGAAAATTTGTGTGCCAAGAAGTCACTTCAGCCTAAACTCTGCAGGTAGATGGCTCATAATGAATACCAATTTGGGAGGTGTGGGGGAGGCCAGGTTCCCTCAGCCTGGGCCCTCTTATGCCTCTGTTCACTCTCTTCCTCCTTTTCTCCTTTCATTTGCTGAGCCTCTGTAGTAGACCTGACAGTATCCTGGGGTGGTAACAGTCAAAGGGCACGGCCCCTGAAGGATTTCCAAGCCACTGGTGGGTTTTCATCCCAGGCTCTATCCACCTTACACAGGTTTAGGATCTTGGATCTACCATGTAAGAAGAGGTCAAGTCACTTTCTTCCTCTGTCCTGCTTCGCGTAGCATCTTTTACAGTTTGTTGAGGAACCTCACTTATTATCCTGTTTAATTCTCAAAATCATCCTGGGAACCTGGTGCTATTTGTTATTCATTATTCATAGTTAATATTTCCATCAACAATGGTACAGTAGGGTACATGAGGGAGGGACATGGGGTGTGTTTGTCAGTGTGGGGGTGGGGCGCTCAGCCATGGGCCCCCTGTGGTTCAGAGGAGCACAAGATCCACCCAGGATTCATTCCTAAGGAGGATGGCTGCTTCTCCCCAAGCATCTCACTGACACCTCAGCCATGGGGGTGAAATAGCATTCATTATCTCGTGACATTTCTCAGACAGCCTTTTACCTCCACTTCCCCTGAGATGTGATAACAAAAGTTTGTCTGATCTTCCTTTTTCTCATCTCCCCGGCTCCCAGCCACCCCCGGTTCCTTTTCATCTCTGTGTCTGAGGGCAAGCGGGTCTTGTGTCTCTAAGGATGTGTCCCAGGGAGCAAGCACATTGGCCCCTGGGGAGACCAGGCCCTCTTTCTTCCTCTTACTTCAAAGGGCCTTTGGAGCACTGCACTCCTGGGGCAGGCGGGGTGTGTTTTATTTGTTAGGAGGCTGAAATCAGCTGCTAGTAGGGCAGGGACACCTTGGATGTCTCCTTCCCTTCCCCATCCCCAGGCCCCCGTAAGGAGGGAGAAGCTCAGGGCATGGGTTCCTGGGACTGGGCTGGGAGGCCATCCTGCTCCTGGTGAGAGGGACTAACTCTTTCCCAGGAGGCAGCAGGATCCAACTGCTTCATCTGGGAGCTGCTGAGGTGGAGAGGGGCTGACCAGGGTGCCTGGGCTGGGGACAGAGCCAGGGTGTGTGGGAGGGGATTCAGATTTCCTGTTCAGACCAGCTGTCTTTTTTTTGTGTGTGTGTGTGGGGGGGGGGGGAGGTACCAGGGATTGAACTCAGGAGCACCTGACCACTGAGCCACATCCCCGGCCTTATTTTGTATTTTATTGAGAGACAGGGTCTCACTGAGTTGCTTAGTGCCCTGCTTTTGCTGAGGCTGGCTTTGAACTCGCAATCTCTCTGCCTCAGCCTCCAGAGCTGCTGGGATTACAGGTGTGTGCCACCGTGCCCGGCTCAGAGCAGCTGTTGTGGGAAGCTATTCCCTGAGCAGGAGAGGGACACCCCATGGGGCTGTTGCTGCTTCCTCCTCCCTTACAAAAACCCCCTCCTCACTACTCAGATAGATGTTTGAGAGAAGAAAGTAGCAGACCTGATCTCAGTAACTCATCCAATACACCAATGCTGCAAATACAGGATCCATGGTCCTCCGAGATGCATGTCCTGGCTTCAGTCACACAAATCTAACCTCCCTGGATGGTTTGTCACACCTGGTCACACCTATCCAGATGTTGACCCCTCTGGAATTGGCAGATGGGTCAGGGTCGCAAGAGGGAGAGTAGAGAGGTAGTGACCTGCAGAGCAACCCCTACTGCTCTGGCCACCTAGGCAGGCACATCTTCCAGTTTCCCAATGGAAGTTAGAAATATGTTTTTTTAAAAATTTTTTCTATTATGAAAAATTTTCAGACATAAAAATAGAATAGTAAAATGAGCCCCCATAGACCCACTACCTGGATTCAAAAATTATCAAGATTTTGCTGCCCTTATTTAATCTATTCTGTTAATTTTTTTTTTTTAATGTGAAATCTCCAAAATTAGATGTTGGCTTACAGTTTGGGAAAGCATATGTGTACCAAATAATGGTTTCCGTGAGTCAGCTTCATACCGAGGGTCGTGCGATTCTGTTCAGGGAAACCGGGCTGCTCCTGCTGGCTGGGAGTATGCTGGGGCTCTGGGCCAGGCCTCCCTGTGCTCCTGTCCCAGCTGCACCCCAAGCAGCTCATAAGTACTCCAAGGGTCACCTGCATCTCCCTTGCTTTGAAGGGTGTCAGGCTTCAGCCTGTGGGTCTAGGATTTAGGTTATAGTACATGTGGATAGGAAGAAATCTCACCAGGCCTCTAGCGTGGCTTAGTTTGGTCTCTGTAGTATAATTGGGAATGGGAATTTCAAGGGACAATTCATTAATTTTCAACAGATTTTTAGTGAACACTTACTAAGTGCTGTGATAGACACTCTGTATACAGCAGTAGACTAAGACAAGAATGGCTGGCTTTTGAAATTGACATTTTTGCTTGGAATTATAGATAAAATAGAAAGGCTGTTATATGTGTGTGTTTACTTATGTGTGATTATATGTATATATATATTTCTATTTCTTCCCTTTTGGTTAGGTGGTCATAAGGCTGTGAACAGGTTGTCATTCTCCCTGCCCCATGGAGAAGGCTTTCCTCAAGGGCCCAGGGGCTGTGCAGCTGAGACAAGTGTGGGACAGAGGTGACAAGAGCTCTGAAGGTGGAGTGTGTTTGCAGACAGAGCTGCCCCACATCATCCACCTCCTGCATTTCTCAGTCACATGAGTCCACACAATCCTCTCTTCTGGTTCAGTTTGAGTTGGGTTCTAGCCACCTGCCACAGAGTGTCCTGCCTGACACATCCCTGCACCAGCGTGTGTCTCCTCACTGAGTGTCTGAACTAGTTGTAGGGAAGGAACTGGGTGAGGGGTGGCCAGCCCATCAGGGGGCAGCTGCTAACCCGCCTATGAGCAGGGCAGCGAAGCTCTGTGTGTGAGGTGGTTGGGAGGGGTGGGGACGTGTCCACTGTGCCAGGCCACACTGGGCCTGTGTTAGGTGATACTCCCAGAGGTCCTGCGGGGCCTTCTTATGCAGTCAAGTGGCTGAGCTGCTCTAAGTGGTCTCAGTACAGATGTGGATCAGGAGAGGCCGGGGCAGTGGCGGGGCCTCAATCCCGCCTCCCTGATGTCCCCGAATCTCAGGAAGGGATGCTAGCCTAGATTATGGTATTTTGAGTTAGGCTTTGAGTGACAAAGACTTGAGGGTAACAAGATAAGTGTTAGGTTCTTGACCAAGAAGGTGGGCAGATGGGGCAATTAGGGTGCTGTCTGCATCTGATTGTACCCATTTTGTGCTCCCTTCATTGGGGGTGCTTAGAGTGACCCCAGCCCTTTTTATTTTTAAATTTTAAGACAGGGTCTTGATAAATTGCTGAGGGCCTCACTAAATTGCTGAGGCTGGCTTTGAACTTGTGACCCTCCTGCCTCAGCCTCCCGAGCCACTGGGATTATAGGCGTGTGCCATTGCGCCCAGCTTGTCTTCACTTTTTGAAGCTTAGGTTTCCATATCTGTTAATTACGTGAAAACAACACCTACCTTCTAGAGTTATCAAGGTCTGACTAGGATTGCAAAGGCAAGTCCTTGACTCATGTGGGCAGTGTTAGTTTGTCCAAAAGGAAAGCATTTAAAGAAGAATAATAAATTCTATTGTGAGGTGCTTGATGGCCATGCACTGCTTTTGGCAATCCTCTATCACCGAGTAAGGTCAAGAGGTAGAGGGTAAGAAGCAGAGAAACAGGAAGTCACTAGGGACCTGCCTCAGCGAGGGCCAGTCCTAAGCGGCTACTTTGGAGGCCCGTGAAGGCCCTGAGAGGCAAGATTGGGTGAGGGAGGACAACTGGGAGGCCTTGGGGGCCAGCTTCTTCTGGAGTGGGAGGGGTGAGAACATTGCCATGTGTGCTCTGAGGTAGGGCTTTTTTTTTTTTTTTTCTTTTTTAAATCTCCATTTTCCACTTAAGGAAACTGAGGTTCATTGAGGCCAAAGTCATATAATTAGAAAGAACTCAGCCAGGTCCTTTGATTCCAAGTCTAGAGGGGTTTCCACTCAAAAACCCTTAAGTTTTCAAAAATGCTTCCATGGTTTATAAAGCACTTTTTAAAGAAAATGATGAATAAACACAACTGTTAGTCCTGACTTACACAATTTTTTTTTTTTTTTTTTGCAAAGACAGAGGCATGAAGTGGAGGAAAAGAAAACATGAGACTTGGAAGCCCTTTGCAAAATGAACCACGCTCAGAAAGGGCTCTTGTTTCTCTGATGTTGTTTGCTTATTTTTACTATGAAAATTAAGAGAACCTTTGTCCTTTGGGCGTCCTCCTACAGTGGCTGAGAAGTATCTGCCACACAGGAGGAGCTCTGTAAATATCCACTCACAGAGTGCAATCCTCAGGCCCAGCTCCTCTCCCCCAGAGGTAGGGTCTTCTGAGCCTGGCTACTGACAAATCCTTCCCTCCTGAGTTGGTAGTGGGACTCCCCCCCCCCCCGCCCGCCCCGCCCCTTCCTTTTGAACTTGAAACATTAGATCTACCTAGGCTTTGAGCCTGCTGGCCTTAAGACAGGAACCATACCGGCAGCTCTCCTGAGTCTCCAACTTGCTACTTAATTCTGCAGAGCTCAGGACTTGCCTGGCTCCATAATTGCATGAGCCAGTTCCTTATGTGTGTATGTGTGTGTGTGTGTGTGTGTGTGTGTGCAGGTATGTATGTTTACAGAGTAGTCCCGTCTGGTGTGTGGTTTTGCTTTCTGCAGTTTCAGTTAATCTCCTAGTCCACCACAGTCTGAAAATATGAAATGGAAAATTCCAGAAATAAACAATCATAAGTTGTTTTTTTTTTTTTTTTTTTAAATATGATACTGGGGTTTGAACTCAGGGCCTTTCACATGCCAGGCAAAGGCGTTGCCACTGAGTTACAGCTCCACCTCACAATTCATAAATTTTTAATAACTTTATAAGTTTTTAATAACATTATAGAATATTCTTCAATTGTCCTATTTTATTATTGTTAATCTCTTACTGTGCCTAATTTATGAATTACACTTTATCATAAGTATGTGTGTGTAGGAAAAAGCATGGTATATATTGGGTGTGGCAGTATCTGCAGTTTTTAGGCATTCTCTGGGGGGGTCTTGGAACGTATCCCCTGCAAATAAGGGGGGATACTTTACACATAAATCCTTGTATAGCTAAGTTTATATATAAATTTTTATATTCATATAAACACACACACACACACACACACACACACATCCTATTGATTCTGTTTCTCTGGAGAACCCTGATGTGGTTGTAGGCCAGAGCTATGTAGTGACCTATGGGCCATGGGCATCGTGCTGGTGTTGACTTACCTTTCTGGTGTAGGGTGGTGTGGGATTGGTGAGGGAGACACAGGGCCCCCTTACGTGAGAGATGGGTGGGGAGGGTCAGAGTGGAGGCTTCCCTCCCTGTCCTTTGGGGACTCCCAGTTCCACTCCCTCATCTTGGGAGCTTGGTGGGCTGATCATCTCCTCTCCCAGGAGGGCCCTTCCTCTGGTCAGCCTGCCACAACCATACCTCCTTTGTAAACCTGGCCTCTGGGTACATATCTCAGGGCCTGCTCTTCCCTCCCCAGCTGCCTCTTAGGCTACTTGGCCAATTCCTGCAGACTCGGTGGGAACTGAACTGCGAGGCGGTTAGGTTCCTATTTTCCTGGAGCCGTCTTCTGGGCCTCACCTTCTCACACTTAGGATCCACGGTCTTTGTGTTGACCCATGGAGATGACCAGGTAAAAAGGATAGAGGGATGAGGTGGGTGCAGTGGCACATGCCTGTAATCTCAGTGGCTTGAGAGGCTGAGGCAGGAGAATTGTGAGTTCAAAGCCAGCCTCAGCAAAAGTGAGGTGCTAAGCAACTCAGGGAGACCCTGTCTCTGAACAAAATACAAACTAGGACTGGGGACATGGCTCAGTGGTCGAGTGCCCCAGGGTTCAATCCCTGGTTACCCACCCCCGCTTAAAAAAAAGGACATAGGGATGCTTCTTGTTCACTGTCCAAGGAAGGGGATGAGGAGTAAGAGACCCAGACAGGTCCTGCTTCCCCAGGTTGTGCTTAAGTCCCAGGCCCCGGAGGGAAGAATGTCCCTGTCCAGAGTTTTGAAAGTCAGACCTCTCCAACTCCTCTCACCCTCCCCTCAATTCTATCACACCCTCTTCATTAGTGGAAAGAACAGTAGATTCATAGGTGTGACATTTGACAGCATTGACTGTCATTGCTTCTGAATGACAGGAGCTTAGTTGTAAGTTGCTGATCTCTGATTGGTTTATCCGCAGTGTGGGAATAACCATCAAATCCATTGCCCTGGTCATATTGAGATGCAGTGACATGTGTTGGTGAATGGGCTATGGAAAATTTATGCAATGCTGTGTAAGTATAAGGGATTGTCATTAATTATTATTATTAAACAACTCAAGTCTCAGTTCTTATTGCTGATAGCAACTCTGGCCTCTTAATATGCTTCTTCTGAGGAAAACAAAACCCAGTACTTCTGAGTCTTTAATGTGCAAATAAATAAACTGGGATCTTGTTAAAAGTGTAGATTGTGGTTCAGTAGGTCTGGGCATCCTGGATTCTGGTTTTTCATGCTCCCAGGTGATGTCAACACTCCAAACTACTTCAGAGGAAAGGCCCTGAAAGGTTTATAATAAGCTGAGAAGAAACAGTTTAGGAAATACAGCAGAAGTATGGATTTATTAAAGCAGTATGCAGCCAGAGATGGCCTGTTGGTCACAAAAGATACACTTTGGTCTTTGGAAAAACAGAGGGTGAGAGGACAGAGAGCGAGAGAAAGCAACTCTGGGACTCAGGAGACCCTGGACTGATCACTTCCCGGACTTCTCTGAGGAGCAGCCACCATTGGTCTTATTAAGAGAGTTGGTGCTGCCTGTTCTTGAGCCCACACTATTGAGGATTTTGTCAATCTCTCCTGGGATGTTTTGCTTCTCTTCATTCTCAGTCTCTCGGTGGTAGAAGTAGTTGAAGTTGGAGACGATGACAGGCACAGGGAGGGCAATGGTGAGGACCCCGGCAATGGCACACAGAGTGCCCACAATTTTTCCCCCTGGGGTAGTTGGGCACATGTCTCCATAGCCTACAGTTGTCATGGTGACCACCGCCCACCAGAAGCCATCAGGAATGCTGGAGAAATGGGACTCTGGCTCATCCACCTCGGCAAAGTAGACCGCACTGGAGAAAAGGATGACCCCAATAAAGAGGAAGAAGATGAGCAGCCCCAGCTCCCGCATGGAAGCCTTCAGCGTTTGCCCCAGGATCTGCAGCCCCTTGGAGTGGCGGGAGAGCTTGAAGATGCGGAAGACCCTCACCAGGCGGATGATCCTCAGGATGGCCAGGGACATGTTTTGCTGGTTGCTTGGCTCTGTCTCCTGGACCAACTCTGTGATGAGAGTTGCAAAATAGGGGATGATGGAGATGATGTCGATGATGTTCATGATGTTCCTGAAGAAGTCCGTCTTGCTGGGGCAGACCACGAACCGAAGCACCAACTCGAAGGTGAACCACATGATGCAGGTGGACTCCACCATGAAGAAAGGGTCAGAGAACATGGTCTGGGAGAGGTCTGTCTTGTTTGCATGGAGTCTGGGGTCCCTGACCACCTTCAGCTCCCTGTCCTCCCGGAACTCCGGTAGTGTCTCCAGGCAGAAGATGGTGATGGAGATGACCACGACCAACACTGAGACCACGGCCACCCCACGGGCCGCACTGGAGCTCTCAGGGTACTCAAAGAGGAGCCAGAACTGCCGGTGGAATTCATTGGTGGGGAGCGGTGTTTCAGGGTCTTTGATGAAGCCTTCGTCCTCCCGGAACTGGTCCATGGCCTCGCTGCCCAGCTCATAGAAGGAGATCTCATCAGCAAAGACGTCAATAGGGACATTGGCTGGCCGCCGGATTTTCCCACCAGATTGGTAATAATACAGGATTCCATCAAAACTTGGCCGGTTCCGGTCAAAGAAATACTCATTTCTCATAGAATCAAAGAACTGCATCCTTTTCTCCCGGTCTCCCAGGAGGGTCTCTGGGAACTGATTGAGGGTTCGGAGCTGGGTCTCAAACCTCAGCCCAGCGATATTAATGATCACCCGCTGGTTTCCTTCATTCCAGATGACTGGCTCAGGCCCTGGGGGATCGGCATAGTCTCCCGGGAGCTTGGAGAAGGTGGTCTCATGGTTGGTGCTATCATTGATGAGGATCTTCCAGTTGGAAAAGGGGCTGCTCCCAGGGCGGCCTTTTGGATTGGATGGATCAAAGTCTGTAGCATAGCCTGGCTCTTCCTGGATTTCATCTGAGTTATCAAAATTGACCAGAGCAACTTCCATTTCTTTCCAGCCACAAACATCCATTCTAGGGGGATCAGGGGAGCAGCATGAAGACCCTCAGTCCTCACTGCCCGCTGTGAGCTGTGGAGAAGAAGAAATTCATTAGGTTCCAGGCCAGGGTAGGATACAGCTGGCTCTTGATTATTGATGTTAGATATACCAATGGATTAAGCAATGACTTATTTTTTGCTTGAGAAGGTCGCTTTGGCGACAGTCTTCCCTTGAAATCAATTTGCACCCCCTGAATTTACACATGCTAATACCTACTAGAAATTGCAAAGAGGGCCCCTAGAGGACAGGGACAAACTTTTCCCAGCAAAGGAGTGTCACTATATATGTTGGCAGAGAGGAGTCATAATAAAAGAGAAAGTTACTATTTCATGATAATAAAAAGGACAATTTTGTATGTGTGAAGACTTGAAGTTCACCCAACATTTCCACTTTTATTCTCCTTAGCTCTTTTCTTTCACCCCCAACATCCAGTCCCTTTTGTTTACGTTCTTCAAAATATATCTGGAAGTCTACCATTTCTCATCACCTCCTCCACTATCTCTTGGACCAAGTGGTGAAGCCTGGGAGTGAATACGTGAGCCCCCGTTGGGATTCTGTTCAGAAGGGAGAATGCAGACTGGAGGAGGGGTCGCCGACTAACATGTCCCCTATAGTACACTCTAAAGAAGCTGTCTGTGCCTTGGGCCCCACATCTGGATATACCTTCTAGAGTGATTTTGAGGGTGCATTAGATACATATGTTAGATGCTCGGTGGAGGATGATTGTGTTATAGCTATGTTTTTTTGCCAACTTCTCCACATCACAGGAACTTTAGAAGCCAACATGCCATTGGAATGTTTTGGCTTGAGTCCCAGGTAGTCACGGAGAATGATTTTGTTTTAGTTATTTTCACTGGGAAGTGACTACATAATTCTGTGTGAGTGTGGGGCGGGGTCAGGAGAGCATGCCCAGTGGGCTTGGATAGCCACGAATATCGTCTGACATTCCTTCCCCCAGTCCAGGCCAGCTTCAGTTTCAACTGGAGAGCACTGAAGCCAGGCAGAGCAGAGCGAGGGTGGAAGGGGGGAGGGACCAAGCCTGAGATGAAAGCCGGAGTGGTCATGGCCTTGGGTAGTTTCATTTACAGGCGACAAGGATATCTGCAGCACACAGTGCTGTCAGTCTCTTCACACGGACGCCACCTTCCCTTATCTTTCTGGATGGCAATAATCGTGTGGGGTTAGGAGATGTTATTTCTATCAAGCCACAGAGCCAGGTGACCTTCCCTGGATCACACCGCTCGTGCTACAGAGTCCTGACAGAACCCTGACATGGCCTCCTGGTGCAGGGGGTGTCCCTGTGTGGAGCTGAGGCCTTGTGGGGAGCTGCGGGCCAGGGCTACAGAATCCTGGGAGCTCAGTGTTCCTTGGTCCCGTGTCCTTTTTTTTTTTTTTTAGTTCAGGTGTCACCTGTTGGGCAATGAGATGAGACTTGGTCAGTCACAGCAGACGGAGCACCTACCTGTTCTATCTCTTAGGAGTGTGTGGCCTTGCAAGCTTCATAATGTTACTGAGCTTCTTCTTCCTCTGTTGTGGACTGGGGAGGGTATACCCATTGCTGAGCATGCCGGGTGCTGGCCTTCCATGGGATGCCCTGTGAGTGGTAGGGTGGTTGGAAAGCAGGGTGAAGAACTCTGAGAACAGAGCCATTTGGCCAGAGTTCAAATCCTGGCTCTGCACATGGTGAGCCTTGGAGAAGTGTTAGCTGCACAGGAGGCTCCGTGTACCCTGCTTATTTTAGTAAATGTGGATCACTGTAGACACTGGGGAAAGAGAACCACACCTGGGGACAAAAGACCTGTCTGAAAGCTCTGTTTCACCACTTAGAGTTGTATATTTTTGAGTAAATCACTGGATTACTTATGACCCTTAGTTTTCTGATCTGTGAAATGGGTAAAAAATGGTCACTAAAAGATTATATTAAGAAATAAATAAGGCATTTCACTTTATAGATACTTTGCAAATTTCAAATTATTTTGAAAAGCGCTTTGTAAATTGCGAATTACTTTAAAATGTAAAGATTTACCCTCCATGCTTCTCTCCCATCTGCTCTACATGTAAACTAATATAACATACTTCTGGGCAGAAAACACATTTCATGTGAAGAACTGGAGGAAGGATTCATTTTGGGGGGTGGGTACAGGAGATTGAACCCAGAGGTGCTTAACCACTGAGCCACATCCCCAGCCCTTTTTTTGTATTTTATTTTAGAGTCAGGTCTCACTGAGTTGTTTAGGGCCTCGCTCAGGTGCTGAGGCTGGCTTTGAACTCACAATCCTCCTGCCTCAGCCTCCTGAGCTGCTGGGACTATAGGCATGTGTCACCATGCCCCGCTGGGAGGAAGAATTCTCAGCTCACCATCCTCTCCATCTGTTCTGTCCTGACCTGCCCTCCACATCTTCGTTCCTATTTTGTTCTGCCTCTTGTAAACTTTTTCTTCTCCTCTCTCCCAATCTTTCCTTCCCATGGAGGACTGTCCAGGTCCTACATTGTCCGAGGAGGCCACTCTGGCAGCCCCACTTGGGGAGTCCCCTGATTCCCTGCTGAGTTCACGCTGCCTTTGTAGATCACCCTTTTGCACCGGGTTTGGAGTATCCATGTCCATGGGGTCAGCCTGAGCTTCCAAGTTCTTTTGCCAGTTTCCAGGATAATAGGACATCGAGGGAGCTCTGTGGGGGTGATGGGGATTTCTTCTTGTCTTATAGGGTTTTCCTCTTGCCTTACATAGTCCTGGAGACCAGGGTTCGCCTCAGTACCTGTAGCACCCCAGGGTCTAGTTTGAGGTGGCAGATAGGAGGATGGTTGATAGGTAGCAGGGTTGTGGGAAAGCTCCGAGTTCAATGTATTCTGTGTACTCAGAGTGATTATTTGGTGAGCATTTCCTCATTAAGCAGGTGAATGAATGAATAAATGAACGAGTAATTGCAAAGTCACGAGGGCGGAGACGATGTCTGTTTTGTGTGCCACTGTGACTCCACAGGCTCTCTGGTGAACGAATGGATGAGTGATGAATGAATAGGATGCAGACAGCGTGCCAGGCTCAGGGCCAGGACACCTGCCTTGCCTATGCTACTTTATGATCACCAACTACTACTACATTACCTCCTCAAGCCTCCGTGTTGTCATCTATGATAGGAAAATTGGCTGAGTTGGAGAAGCCAGATCAAAACAGGTACACATATACAATAATTTCCATGATACAAAAATTCTAGCAAAATACAAATCTAGAAGGACAAAAAGCAGGTCATCAGTTGCCTGGGAATGGGGGCAGGGAGGAGAGGGCAGGATGATAAAGGCTCTCGAGGGAGCTCCATGGGGGTGATGGTGATTCTTCTTTTTCTATCAGGGTGACGGTTTCATAAGTGTGTACACGTGTCGGAATTCAGCAAGTTGCATGCTTTAAATATAGTATGCATTTTATCTCAATCAGGGTATTTAAAAAAAGCAAGGAAGGAAATAAACACAAAGAAATAAAAATGTGCAGTTTGCCAACGATGCTTCGAGATTTTGGTAAGGACTGAAGGAGAAGATGTGGGGATGCTTTGGAAGCTGCAGGGCATTGTGTGTCTTCCTGCGCAGCGTTCCCCACAGCACCTAGAACCACACCTGGTCATGCTGCAGGGGCTATACTTCTTTCTGGGCACAACACTATTTGACTATATGTTCTGTGGAGCTTAGCCATCTTTGGTCCTGCAGCATGTGACACAAGGGATCAGGCTGGCTCCTCACTGTCCCAGGGCATCTTACAAGTCCATCTTCTGACCCTTGTTTTCCCCCTTCCCCCAGAGCCAAACAGATTTGCTATGTGGCCTTAGGCATGCTGTTGCCACTGGCTCTCTGCTTTCTTCTGCTCTGAGTGGGTCCAAACATCCCTGTCCTCAAGGTACTTAGGAGAAGAATAATATACTGGATGTCGTCTATTGCATATTGCAGTAGGCATGCCGTAGATGGGAGTGGATCTTCTCTGGGAAGCCTCTTTCACAGCCACCCGGGCTGCCCCTGAGCTCTGTGGCAATGCCTGCTGGCACATGGATACATATGAGACTGTGGTGCAGGGGTCTCTTTCCAGACTAGACAGGGTACTTCCTGGAGGCAGGACTTTGAGGGTTCTACCATATGCTTCTTCCAGAACAATCCCGTGTAGACGTCTGAGGCTGGTGCTGGGGCAGTGGATCTGGCTTTGTAAGGTCACAGAGCCACACTGAGCCAGCAGGGCCTGTCCCATGGCCTTTCCCCACAGGTTGCCTTTGGTTGCCTAGCAACTCCAACACCTCCTCCACATTCAGGTGAGGCAGCAGCTGTCACCAAGTCAGAGAGAAGTCAGCCTGCAAAGACAACTGTGCGTACTGAGCCTCAGGGCCCTGAGCCCCAGGGAGGGGGAGTGCAGTGCTGTATCGTGGGCAAGCTCAGATGTCGCAGGGCTGACAGCTGGTGGGGGGACAAGGAGGCCCGCAGGTGAGCCTGGCACCAGATAGGTTCCCACACCCATTACAGAGTGCTTTAGTGGATGGTGGCAAGGCAGGCAGGAGGGAAGAGAGACTGTGGCGCTGCTTGAGGCTGGACAGAAGAGGGCGCTGTTGTCCTGCTAGAAGCAATTCCTGGCCACTTTGTACCCCTTTCTTCCATCTTTGATATCCCTTCTCCTTCACCTCTTAGGACCAGCTGGCCTTAGGTCCTGCTGATTCTCCCCAGGGTGATTCTGAAACCCACTTCTTCTCCCCTCTGCTGCTTCTTCAGCCCAGCTCCCTCTCTTCAGCTCAGTTGATTCACACTTGATTTATTTAGGAGGCAAAAAAAAAAAAAAAAAATGTAGATTTTGTACCTTTGCCAGTGGTTGGGATTATGATATCCCACACTCCAGGAGCCTTAGTTTCCCCAGCTGGGAGACTTAGGTGAGACTTGCTGGTTCTGCTACCCACCCTAGTCATCCAGGTCCCCGTGGAGAGATAATCACGGGCACCTGGCTTTCCTGGCTTTCTGAGCTGAAGGCAGAGGGTGGGATGACAGTCTTGGACCTCAGAGTAGCATTCTGCCATGGACCCAAATCCAGTGGGGACCGTGAAGGCAGGCAACAGGCTGGGGGTGAGGAGAGGGTGGTCCAGGACCTTAGACCTGTCCCTAGCACCGAGTGGTCCCCTAGGCATCCTGGCAAAGGGTGTAGGCTCTGGGGGGCAGAGTCAAGGTCATCTCTCAATCCTGATGTGGCCACTTACTACCTGCATGGCTAGCTACGCTCCCTTGACTTAAGTTTCCTCATCTGTAAAGTGACCTCATTCGTATCAGCCTCACAAGTTTGTGATGAGGAAGTGCTATCCATATGGAAGTTTTAGTAGGTGCCAGTGAACGCTGATAGCTAGTATCTGCTGGGGCACAGGTCAGGTATCTGTGGGGTCGGCCATTTCTCCTTTATCTCTCCTGCTACTCGTAAATGATGTGCTATAACATTGCTGGTGTGGCAGCCGGGCCCTTCAGAGGTTATTCCTTCTCACAAAGAGCCTGGGTGTGCATGGTGTTCAGTGAGGGGAAGACCATGGGGTAGATGTCCCTGCAGGAACTGGGAATGACTTCTATGGCCTGTTCTAGGCCCCTGTATTGTGGTGAGGCCTCCTCTTGTCCTGCCGCTCACCAGGCTTTCGCACACAGTGTCTGAGCCTCACAGTGCTCCCCAGTGGAGGCAGGGTTACTATCCCCATTTCACAGATGAGGACCCTGAGGTCCACAAAGGTATGTGAGCAGTCCAAGGTCTTTCAGCTACTATGTTATGAAGTTGTGGTTCACACCCAAGTGTTCTAGTTTCATTTGTCATTCTTCCCTTTAACCTCTTGTCCGGCAATAGCAGATCCATGATCTCATGTGATTCTCATGCAGAATCATTCATTCAGCCAGGGGGTGTATCTAGGATGGACACACACACACACACACACACACACACACAGATCTACTTGGACACACACCAACACGGTGATGTATGCCTTCTCAAACAAATAGTCACAGACACATGCATACTGCACATAACATTGCCATGACACCCGAACCCACAGATATGTACTCAGGTGCAAATATGCAGACACAGAAGCAGACTGCCTCATGCACAATCTGTGGTGCAGAAACCACCCACACTGCACAGATGTTTCGGTTCCAGGTGTGCCCTGAAACTCCCTTCTCCCATCTCCTCTTTCCGCCTCTTGGAACAGGAGAATGTTCTGTTGCTTGGAGCAATTGGAGAAGACAAAAGAGGGCTGGAGGGGGCTCAAATGGCTGGTCACGTGGCTCTCTTCCTTGTTAAGAGTGGCGATGGGCACAGCGTGGGCCGTCTGTCTCTTTCCCTGTGGGGACGGCTCAAGGACAAACCTATTTTCCTAAAGGGACGGAATGATGCAGGCAAGAGCTTTTTCATTTAAAACTTAGGCAGCAGCATCAGAGAATGGTGGCAGGGTAATTCATTCCACAGGAATATAAGGGCTTACAATTTAACTGCTGTTAACCTTGAAGACAGTGCAAGTCCCTACTGACCTTGGGGGAAATACTTTTGCTCAGGTGTCAGCTGGGGGAAAAGTCTCCTGGACCTCTTGATTCTGTACATTTTCCTGTTTGCCCTGGAGAGAATGCATCTGCTTCTGATGATGATGGGGATGGTTTCTAGGTAGCAGGAGAGAGGGCTGAGAAACCACGGGCCTGGGAGTCTGAGGGAACTTTATTCTCTAGTCCCAAAATAGCAGACCCACCACCCATGTGACTCTCATGCAGAATCATTTATTCAGCCAGGGGCTGTGCATGCATATGCACGTACACACAAACACAGACCCTCACACCAGCACTTACATCTTCAAGTGAAGCAGCTTCTGCTCAAGGCTGTCACTTCAATGCCCTTTGGGCTGGCTCTCTGCAGAGTTCTGCCTGTCAGCCATGCCCACGCAGGCCCTGGGGAAGTGTGGAGCCAGGAGGGACACTGCAGCTGAGTCCAACACCCTCCATACATTCCCATGCCCTGTCCTCAAAAAAGCCCCAGTCTAGCCTGTATCCAGATGCTGTTCCCCAAGAGAACTTGGATGGAAGCCCACAGAATACCCCCACCTTGACTTGGCTGTCAGGCGTAGGGTGTGGAAGGGCAGGTGAGTGATATGTGCCAGGACTTTTGTTTCTATAAATCCTTTCCTGCTACTCCCCCCCAAAGGTGGGTTTGTTTTTAGCCAGCCCCAGGAATATGAGAAAGAATGCTTTTAGATAAAATTTCAAAATAGGGGACATTTCTTTTTAACCTACTACTGCTACCAAACTTGCCCCCGCAGCCACCCATTTTCATGAAGCCAGTTTAATTAGCTGGAAAAAGTATGTGGAATCGGTTGACACCAATTCAAGTTTTGCCTCTGCCTCTCCCTAGCTACATAGCATTAGAGGAATCACTTAACTGCCCAAGTTTTAGTTCCTTCATGGTTAAAACAGACACAGAGCACCTGCCCTGCCTATCCAGACCTGACACCTGATCCAGAGGGTTCTTAATGAATGAATGGGTCAGAAGTATGTTTAAGATGACAGGTGTCAGCATGTTCACAAACACACATGGGGTGGAGACTCACAGGCCTTGGGCCAGATCTGCCGCAGGATGAAGGTCCTTTAGGAACTAAGGTACAAGAGGCCACAGCTCCCTCTGCCCCCCAAGCCTTGTGTTCCACTCACCTTTATACAACTTCCCAACTTCTAAAGTTTGTTTATGTCCCTGTTTTCATTTGACCCTCACAACAGACCTGAGATGGACAGACTGCTATTATTGTCCACCTTTTACAGATGAGAAGCCTGAGGTTCAGAGTGGTGAGGGTAGTAAGTGGAAGTGCAGGGACCTGGAGCCTAAAACTCACCCTGGGCTGCCAACGGCCTCACTCAAGGCTAGGGATATGCCCTCTGGTCTGCCCTCGGTTTCTCAATAACATGTTGCAAGTTATCATTAATAAATTTACCAAAACTTACCTTGTCCTCTCCCCTAGTCCTCCCTTCCTCCTCCTGGGAGGCAGCTTATTTAGCGGGGTGGTTATGAGGATGGTGGCGGCCACCAGCAGGCCTAGATTTGTGATCCCCACTCTGACCAGCCAGCCCCTTGGCCCTGTGCCAGTTGCTTCCACTGTTCTTCTGTCTGTAAAATGGGGAGCCTGCCTACATGACAGGGCCGAGGTGATAATTAAAGGAGTGACGGTGACACTTAGGACAGTGCCAGACCCCAGGCAGGTACTACGTAAAAACTGGTTCCTGTGTGTGTGTTGGAGTCGGTGCGTGGCTGTCCTGGGAGGAATACCTTGTCTTGGCCTGGTTTTGAGAGCATAACTGGGGTCTTTCCTTGCCCTCCTGGGATTATGTGACCTTGCTCTGCCTTTTCCTTCCCCCAGGGTGTCTCAGTCTGGCTCTTTGCTCAGGAGAAGGCATGTCCCACCAGTTTTCCAAACTGTGGCATCTACCTCCATGAGGTCCCCTGCCCCTGCCTGCCCCTCCCTCTCCTGCTGCTGGCCTGGATTGCTGTAATAGCCACTCCCCCCTCCCTGTCCCTCCATGTGGCTACCAGGGTGCCTCTCCTCACAGCCAGGCTGGATCTGGACACCCCTGCTGGAGGGCTCCAGTGGATTCCTTTACCCAGCCTGTGGTTCCTCCTGGTCCCTTGCCGTGGAGGGACCACAGCCTCTTCCACTCTGTCGCCAATTCCAGGACTGTGGACACATATGGCACGTGTGGTCAGAGGATGGAGGGGAGGGATGAACTGGCTCCTGTTCCAACTGGCAGCAGTCCCCCACCACACCTCTCCCTCGCCTCCCTCTCCTTGGGTGGCCCGGGTCAGGCAAGCAAGCCCCGAAACTTCGTGTTGTTAGACACTGAACAACAGAATGCCAAACGCTGGCCTCTCCTTTTTGCAAGCACCTCCTATCCTGAGTTATTTTCTTGGGGTCATCTCTTTTAAAGAACAACCCCATAGCTACTTTCCAGAATTTCTTAAGCTGTATAACCTTGAGCTAGTTACTTTACTGCTCCCCACCCCCTTCATCTATAAAGCAGAGATAATGATGGAGAGAGAGAGAGAGAGAGAGAGATAGATTTGGGGAAGGAATTCTATCCTTGCGTCACCCTGGTCTCTGGTACAATCTGTTGCCATTCACACAGAAGAACCACTGAAAATATTTGTTGAATAATTCATTGATTGGTGCACAAAGTCACGAGCTTTGGAGCGAAGCACCTATGGTGGAATTGCAGGCATCTGTCCTTGGGAGTCTGGTGGGTGGTGGAGGCCGGGTGTGCCCAGCAGAAGCCACTGTCTATTCTCCTGGCTTCCGGCTTCTTTAGGCCTGTTCTTGGTTCATATGTGGGGTGTTGAGTAGAGAACAAATTGTGGGGCCCTGGGGCCTCCTTAAACTCCAAGAAGGCTCCAGAATTTGTGAGGCAGAATTATGCACGGTTTTTGAAAATGTGCATGTGTGTGTGTGTGTTGGGGGGGGGTAGCTAGGCTTTCTTTTGGTGGAGAGTCAAGGTCCAGACCGCAACTGAGGCCCATGTGGACCATAAGAATAATGCATCTCCCTAAGAGCAGGCTGGGTCGCCAGCCCGTCTGATTAGCTTGTGCTTCTTGCTGTGCGTCCAATTGAATTTCCCCAGAATGCTTCAGAAACTCTAGGAGGACCCTTGGGCCTGCTGGCATGGCAGCTGAGATCCAGCCTCAGCAGCTGAAGTGTGTGTCAAAGGAGAACAAGATGGCCAAGAACTCACCAGCAGGAGCGGTGGAGAGGGAGATGTGCCTTCTTCAGCCTGTGTGAGCCTGGGGCGCTCCAACTGGGTCAGCTCTCCATGGCGGAGGGGACGTGCTGGTTTCAGGGCAGACGGGAGAACTGGCAGGAAGAAGCCTGCCCAGCAGAGGCCTAGGATTCAGAAATCCTATCCCTCCGTGAAACAGGATCGCCCCGGCCATCACTGCCTCTGGAGGAAGCTCGAGAGAGAGGATCCAGCCTGGTTGGTGGGCAGGGTGCAGGGTAGCAGGGTGCTGGGGTGAGCTCAGGAAAGAACAGCCTCCAAGCTCATGGCTGATGATGCATGGGTCAGCTCTTGCCCTGGAGGCTGAATTAGCTGAGGACTCGGGATATTTCCTAAAACTTGCTATAACAAGAAGGCAATCGAGGGTAGTGTCTGTGGGCCCCATCATCAGACCCAGCTCATAGAAGACCTGATGGCAATTGTGATCGGGTCAAGCCTGGTTTCCCTGGGCTCCTCATTGACTGGTCCTGGCCCTGGTTATCCCAGTGGGCCTTTGCCTACTCACCTGTGATCAAGGCCAGGGTAAGGGATATATATGCATGGGGACTTCGTTCAGTCCCACTGGAGCTAGGGGACAGAACCTAGGCCTGATGACCTGTTACATGAACTTTTCTCCAACTCCAGCCAGACCCCCTTTCAATGTGGGGAAGGAATCCTTCACAGGGAGAGGACTCTCTGCCCCAGGGCCTAGGGGTTAGGCACGGATCCCTGACAGCTTTAGGATGGCGAATCTGATCCATATTAACTCCATGAGCAAAACTGTAAGCAGAGTCTCCCTAACCATTTCCTGTTCCTGCTCCATCTCCAGCTCATGACCCTTCAGAAGTCTTACTCCTCAGAGAACTGCCCTGGCTCTCTGACTTTCCATCACGAGGAACTCTATTTGGGTAAACACAAGAAGGAGAGGCCAAGAGGTAAGATAAAACTGAGTCCCATCTTAGAACTGGAAGACCATATAGCACCACTTAGAACTGGTGACCTTGAATATATCCCTCAATCTCACTGAGGCAACAGCACAAAGTTTCAGCATGCAGACTCTGGAGATGGTTGTTTGGGTCCTAATCCAGGCTCAGCTACTAGCTGTGTGACTTTGGGCAAATTACCTTACTTCTCTGAGCTTCCTTTTTCTCATCTATAAAAAATGGGGATGAGAAAACTAGTACAGTGTTGTTGGGAAATTTAATTGAATTAATCCATGTAAAACCCTAGAACAATTCCTGTCATGGTGAACGCTCTCAGTCATTGTCTGACCTTTTGTAGCAAGGGATCATCAGCAGATAATGGATTTAAATTGCTTTGTAAACTATAAAGTGCTGAAGACATTTAGAAACGCATGTTACTATTAAAGATCAGGTGATGCTATTTTGGGGGTCTACAGGTTTCATCGTCAGGGCTTCCCCATGTTTTAGGAGCTTCCTTCTTCAAACTGGGTGGCCCTTTCTTTGACAGCACTCTGCTTTCAGTCCCCATCCTTTCCCCTGCTGGTCCTGTCCCCATCTCCTGAGGCTGCTGGAAGGCACTCAGTGGATCCTGTGGAAATTGGGGCCTTGTTCTCAGGGTTCTTAGTGCCTTATTTCAAAGGCGATCTCCTGGTGGGTGTTTTGGGCCATTTTGAGATGATAAACCTTTTACTCTTCCTCATGGGACATTTTCCCAGAAAGTGTTTTTCTCTTCCTTTCCTCTCCTCACCTCTCCTCCTCCCCCCCTTCCCCTCCCCTCCCCCCTCCTCCTCCCCCCCTCCCCTCCTCCTCCCCTCCCCTCCTCCTCCCCTCCCCCTCCTCCCTCCTCCTCCTCCTTTTTCTCTTTCTTTTCTTTTCTTTTTTTTTTTAAACTAAGGATTGAACCCAGGGATACTTTACGGCATCCCCAGACCTTTTTATTTTTTTCTTTTGAGACAGGGTCTCACTGAGTTGCTTAGGGCCTAGCTAAATTGTGGAGGCTGGCCTCGAACTCGCGATCTCCCTGCCTCAGCCTCCTGAGTTGCTGGGCTTACCACCATGCCTGGCCCTGGCTCATTTTCCTGTGTAAGGGACAGTCAGCTGCTTTGTTCCTTTTGCTGTGGGCCTCCGTCTTGGAGAGGGGCTGGTGCTGCAGAAAGCCAGGTGAACCCTCTACCCATTCCTTGCATCAAGGTCTGAGCTCTGATCTGAGTTCTGAGCGGGGTCCATCATGATTCCCTGGCCTCATCACAACTCAGCTCCCTGGGAGGGGCAGCAGGGTGGCACAAAAGTCCTTCTCATCAACGGTTAACAAGTCCATCCATAAAGTGTGCCCTGCCTGCGCCCCTGGCTTTCCTCTTCCTCTTCCTTTCTTCTTGGGACTTTGTTTAGTCGTTGCTTTCTAGGGGGTCACCTGGTTTGCCTTGACCTGTGAGGGGTGGGCAAGAAGCTTGACTCCCGATAGGTAGGGGACCCACACTGCCTGGCATTTGTTCTGCTGCCCTGGGAAGCAGTGTCCAGGGGCTGCGCCTGTCCTCTGTGTCCCGGCAGGTATGTAGATGTGTGGGGGGCAGCTCCAGCTCCATTCCGGATCACCTCCTCCCCTGGGACCAATTTGGGGTTCCATGAGGAGTAAGTCAGCTGAAGGGGCTGGGACCAGGAGATGGAGGGAGGGACATGGAATGGTTGAGATACACTCTAGGTATCTGCTCTCGGTTCTGCTTAGGGAGTTAATATGGACCAGATCAGCCCTCCGAAAGCTCTTAGTGCTCTTCCCACAGCTCAGCAGATCTGACCAAGCCAGGGGGACAGGGTTATCCTGGGCCAAATTTTATACACACACACACACACACTGACATTTTATATATGTATATATATATATATCATATATAGGCCATGTGTGTGTGTGTATGTGTGTGGTGTATGCCCATATATATATATATGGGGGTGGGGGGGTGGGTACTAGGGATTGAACTCAGGGGCACTTAACCACTGAGCCACATTCTGGGCCCTATTTTGTATTTTATTTACTGAGTTGCTGAGGCTGGCTTTGAATTCACAATCCTCCTGCCTCAGCCTCCTGAGCCCCTGGGATTACAATCAAGTTCAGGAACATTTGTCATGTCCCTGTGTCTGGCAGTGTGCTGGGCATGGGGAGGCCAAAAAGAAGTCCATTGACAAGACTGAGGCTGGGCCCTGGATATCACTTTGCAATTGCTACCTCTGACTTATTTTTAAAACCTGCTTCATTTAGTTATAATTAACATACAGTAAACTGCACATGATTGAAAGTGTACAATCTAGTTGCTTTTGATGTAAGTGTGCCAATAAGGCCATCATAGCCTTCAATCTAGGGAACATCCCATTACTCCCCAAACTTTCCTCAGGTCCCTTTGCCATTTCTCCCTTTTCTCCCCATTCAAATTCCTAGTTAAACAAATTTGCTTTCTGCCATTATACATTAGTCAGAAATTTATGGAGATGGAATCATCGAGTGTGTATAAGTTCATGTTGTTGTGTGAATCAAAAGTTCATCCTTTTTTTGTGTAGTTTTCCATTATGTGAATATTACACAAATGACTTACTCTTTCATTTATTGATAGACATTTAAATTGTTTCCAGTTTGTGGCTGCAACAAATAAAACTGCTATGAACATTTACACCCTAGTCTTTGTTTGGAATAGGCTTTCATTTCCTTTGGGCAAATATGTAGGAGTGAATTGGCTCCTGTAGTTTGATAGAGTTAGATGCCCAGTGTCTGCAAGCAGTCCCAGGTTGGCTGAATCTTCCAGAATCTTCCCCAAATATTCTTGGCTTCTTGAGAAGGATATACATTTGTTTCTTAAGGAGAAAGTGGATGAATATGCATGTTCAGGTGCCCTGGGGACAGAGATGGTGTGTGTATATGAGTGCTTTGTAAATGACCACAAGTAAGAACTGTTTTCCTTTGAGCCAGTAGGATGTGGTTCTGCATTTACACTGTAACTACTGAGGCTAAGTAGCTGGTCAAAAACTTTGACCTCTAGGATGCCATCCATTCTTGGGCTTAGCTGTGGCCAGAGGGAAGGCCTTGTCCATCTTGCTGGACACCATGGGGATTATCTGGGCCTGAGAGAGACACAAACAACCAGACTAAAGATGCCAGGGTAGCCAAGTTGTTCTGGAGGGCACCATAGTGTTGGTACCAAACCATGGACAAATGCAAAGAGAGAGCTCACTTTGTCCCCAACCCTGTCTTCCTGCTATGCTTTGCATATAATTCAATTTGGTGCCAAGAAGTCCTTTCCTCCTCCCAGCTCCGAGTCCAGGCCCAGGAACAGCTCGCCTGGGGCACCGGGTACCTCCTTTCATCTGGGACACTGGGATTGACCTGACTGGGATCTAGCTGCTTTTATCCTGAGGGCTCTGAGAAATGGCTTGAGTCCTAGTTTATAAGGGATGGGGAGTGGGAGCCCATGGGACTCAGGACCTGTGGTGACTTATTAATTGGTTAAAATTTTCACTTATTCAACAACTGATCATGTTAGGGTTCTCCAGGGGAACTGGCTGCAGGCCTAGAAGTTCCTTGGAGAGCTGCTTTGAATGCAAGTCTGCATTCAAAGTCTGAAGAATCGGGATTCTAATGTTCACAGGCAACAACAGCAAAAAAATGTCCCTGTTTAAGGAGAGTAGAGTGTGCGTGCACCTGTGAACTTCCCCCTTCATCCCCTTTTTGTTCCATCCGGGCCCGCAGTCTCTGGGATGTGCCACCCACACTCAGGGGAGGTCCTCCCCTTTCAGTGTGCTGACCCACATGCCCCAATTGTCTCTGGAAACAACCTTACAGACACATCCAGAAGTCTGCAACCAGTTGCATGTGCAGAAGTCATCCTGGGGAGGATGTGCAGGAAGAGAACTTGGAGTTGGTCACCGAACTCACTGAAGAGCATTGTGTGTCAGATGCAGGATCTAAAGCCAATAGCAGCACATTCTATTGTCATTTCATTATTTACAAATGGGGAAACTGAGTCCCCAGGGGGAGTTTGCTCAAGGTCTTAGAGCTCCCGAGAAGGCAGAACTGAAGTGTGAATCTAGACTTACAGGCTCAAGCTCTGTGCTGAAGGTGTGTACCAGCTGTGGGCAGCAGCTGGCTACAGGGAGTGGGGGAGAAGGGGGGCTAGCTCTGCCTGAGGAAGTCAGCGAGTCTTCCTCTGGAGGTAGCCTTGAGCCAAAGTAAAAGCACTTAGGATGAGAAAAGAGTGCAGGAACTAAGGCGTTCCAGAGAGAGGAGACCCTTTGAGTGCAATGCTGTGAAGGCCATGAAGAATAATATTCTTATGACCAGAGTATGGGTGTCCAGGGAGGGGGGCTTATAAGTTAGGAAGCATCCAACAGGCTGCCACGTGCGTAGGAGTGCTAGTGTGGTCTGTTCACCAACTGGGGTGCCTGCTGACTGAGCCTGAGGCCGGGTGACCAGGAAGGAAGAAGGAGCCAATGTCTGAGACCCAGGACATTTACAATCCAAGGCAGGGTGAGTTCTTATCATCAGCATTCCCAATGTCACCTTTTATTCAAGGGGAAATTTGCACTAATGTCTGAGATATGAAAAATTGTGCTGTATATGTGTAATAAGAATTGTAATGCATTTCCCTATCATTTATTTTTTTTAAAAAAATCAATAAATACAAAACAAAACAAAACAAACAAACAAACAAAAAATCAAGGCCAGGTGCGGTGGTGCATATCTGTAATCTCAACACCTTGGGAGGCTGAGGCAGGAGGATTGCAAGTTCAAAGTCGGCCTCAGCAACTTAACAAGGCCCTAAGCAACTCAGCGAGATCCTGTCTCTAAATAAAATATAAAAATGGGATGGGGATATGACTAAGTGGTTAAGCGCCCCTGGGTTCAATCCATGGTACCCAAACAACAAACAAATCAAAGAGGTGCTCTGAATGAATTAGGCTGGGATCCTGAGCCATGCCTGCTTGGCCCCTTGATTCTCTGTTCCTTGAGACTTTCTAGCTCCCCAGTACACAGTCCACCCAGTGACTACCCATTGCTGTTTCATTGCTGCCCACTTGAGGTCTGGCCTCTCTGGTCGCCCTGGCCCTCCACCTGGATATACCCTCTGCTCTTTTCTCTGCAGCATGCAGGTTGAGTGACACAGTCCAATTTGGTCTTTGTCCAAGAACATGATCCTCTTGCTCTCCACTCTGACCTCTGGATCTCTTACCACCCCCAATCTGGGAGGAGAGCCTGGGGCCCAGGGCCTCCATCTGATCAATTGGACACTGAGCCATGAAAAATGAACTCCCCTATCAGATCCTAAAGCCTCTCAGGCTTCGGTCTCGGCTTGCCCTTCTGACCCAAGCTCCTGTCCTCCAGTTTCTGGGGGAAAAGGATGAATAGGGCTATGCACTCCCTGGGGAGCCTCTCTCACCCCAACTCTATATGCTGGGATTAGACTTGGCAGGAAGAGAGAAAGGCAGCCTGAGGTGGGGTGGGGGTGGGGCTTAAGTCCAAGGGTGAAAGTGAGTAAGAAGCTGTTCTCTGCAGATTCAGGGTCTGAATGCTCAGGATCCCATCTCCCTTTCCACTGCTCCAGGCCCATGCCGATGTGCTCTACTTCTCAACACCTGAAGACTTAGTGGTGCAAACAGGTTCTCTTTATATAAGCATGTGAGTGTTGAGCACCAAATGTATGCCCTGGCACTGGGCTCAGTGTTGGAGACAGAGATGCAAATAGGAGAGGGGAGCAAAAAGCGAAAGAGACATGGATCCATGATGGTTAGATGGAAATTTCAAGAGCCATGTCGTAGGATGCTGGAAGGACTGGGTGAACGATTCCACATATATATGCTTTGCTCTGAGCCTGCTGCCTGGGAGGTTTTCAATAAATAAAGTGGCAAGATAAATGGAAAAATAATAGACTCATTTGGTACAGGATCACTGAGGAGGGAGCACTTCATTTGGGTGGAGGAGGGTGCTAAGCAAAGGGAGGACAGAAGATCATCTTTTAGGAGCAGCTGGGAACTATGTTCTGTAGGGTAAAGGGAATCTCTTTCACTCTGTCTTTTGTAGTTGTAGATGGACAGCATGCCTTTATTTATTTTTATGAGGTGCTAAGGATGGAATCCAGCGCCTCACACATGCTAGGCAAGTGCTTTTTGCCACTGAGCTATAACCCCAGCCCCCAAAGGGAATCTCTTCAAGCAGAGAAGAGATTTGTTTGTAGAGTGGAAGAAGGGAATGGAGGGGGGGTGTTCTGGGCATGTACAAAGGAGGGCAGGGATGTACATGTAGACCTTGTTTATCTGGCAGACTCCAAACTCGGGATCATCCTGCCTACATGACATCAGGGTCTCTTTGACATATCACTGTAGAATGGAGATGTCTGGACTCACACAGATCAGGGTTCAAATTCTAGTGGTGTGGCCTTGGAGCGTTTCTTAACCTTTCTGAGTCGCAGTTCTTCAACCCTGAAGGGGGACTGCTGGCCATATTGCTAGATGACATTCCAGGGTGAAAAAAAAAAAAACACAATGTATGACCCATATGGCTTTGCTCCTGCCTTCTGAGGCGCAAAATCTGAGAGTAGGAATTGTGAAATCAGAAGGCACCAGGCTGATCTGCTCCAGCCCATTCTCAGTGTGGGAGCCCCTCTGCAGCAGTACCACCAGGTGGTCACCCAGCCTCTGGGTAATATTTCTGGCTTGTGCAAAGGTCATTGGACCATGACAACCTTGACTGCAGCCATTGATTGCCTTCCACTCTGACCCTATGCCAGGGGAGACGTGAACAGCAGAAGAGACTAGGAACAGTGATTGCTGGTTGTAGATGCAGTTTTAGGAGGGCCTTAGGAGTCACTGATCCTAACTCCTGTCTTGGATAGGCACAGAGAACCGTGACTTGTCCAAAGTCACCCAGTGAGTTACCAGCAGGTCTCCCGATTTCCCTCGGAAGGGCTATTCTACAGCAGCCTTTGCTGTCTCCAGTCTAGCGACGTCACGGGGGAATTGACCAATCCCTGTAGGCTCCACCATATGTCACTCCTATCTTCAATGCTGACCTGGAAAATCCTGCAAGCTGAGGTAGACCAGGCAAGATGGAGCAGTGTGATGGGGTCTTGTCCCTGCATGGTCAGGGAAACTGGAGGCAGGAGGGACAGGCAGGAATGAACTGCTGGGACAAAACAGAGGATGGGCTGGCCGAGGTTTTAGGAAGGATTCCATATGGAGGAACTGGAAGGGTGTACGACTTCAGTTAAGAAGTTAGAGAGGAGGCTGGACACAGGTCACTGTGTGTCCCCCACAGGGCAGAGCCCACAGACCCTATGGAATTCTGTTATACCTGCATCAGCCTTGGGGTCCCATTTGGTATCTCTGACATCAGCATTTGGATGTCACTTCTATCTGATCCTGAGGAAGTAATAACTGGTATGAACAAGACAGAGCCCTGAGCTGGAGAAACAGACCGTTGGCCAGTTCCAAGATGCAGGCTCAGGCCCTGGGAACCAGGAATAGGCTAGTGGGGTCTGACTAAGGTTGCTAGAAGGCTCAGGTGACCTACCTGAGGGGAGAGGAGGCTACAGACCTTGCGACCCACATAGATCATGGGAAGGCTGGGATGAGGTTGTGGGGCACAGACTCCTGGCCCCAGCCCCATCTTCTCATTGTCCCTTTCCATCCAGCAGGGCTCTACTGGGATGAGTCCATAGTTGGCAGTGGTACTGGATTGGAGGTGAGACCTTGGAGTGCCGGGGGCACTCTGAACCAGCTCTGCTATTCAACTTGCAGGGTAAACTTGGGCAATTCCATGAACTTCTCTGAGCCTCGGTTTCCCATCTACAAACTGGAGATAATACCCCAACCTGCCCTCCCCATGGTTTCTTTATTGGTTAAAATAAAAGCTACATGGCATGATACTGAAGTGACCAGCTGCCTCCTGTCTCATCACGAGGTCCTTCCATCTGTAAGTCCCCCAGAGCAAAGGCCTAGCCTCTGGCTTCTTCTGTGCACCCCCGGCCCCCCACGGTGTTCAGGATGTCACTGTGTCCCACTGTGCAGATCGAGGGAGAGGACGGGCCACAGCTGAGGCCAGCCTGCGGGGCTCTGGCAGCCGGCAAGGTTGCCGAGGAGGGAACAGCCTGGTGATGGATGACGCTGCCAGCCTTTGCCCATCTGGCAGCCTGAGCAATTTGCATAAAAACAAAGACAGCTCCAGCGGCATGAAATATTGATGCCCAGAGACTTTCCAGAGTGGCATCACTGTCTCGCTCTGTGAAGGTCTGGCTCCCAGCCCCCAGGATAATGGCGTCTCTTGCCTGTTGAGGTTGGTTCTGAGGGGCTGCAGGGAGAGTGCCCTGTCCGAGAGGGCCGCCTGGGAGTCCCTTGTGGACACACGTACATCTTGGGTTTCAGGTGATACTGACTTTAATCAAACGGGGTTGGAAAAAACCCACCTTGGATCAGGTTCTGAATGGCTCAGTTTCTATTCTGCCCAAGGCAGATGGGAGCCTTGGTCTCCTCAGCAGGTCCAGGTCTCCCTCCCTGACCCTCACGAAGAAACCCACGTACCAAATGGCAACCTTTCCAAAGTGACAGGGTGGGAAGGGGATCCAGCCCGGAGGAAGCTCTAGAATGGGGAGGTATGCAATTATGGGGGTGCATCCTCATTAGCATCCTGGAGGGGGCCCGCTCTTTAAAATGCCCTCGCGGAGCCCACAGAATCAAGCCTTCTTTTCAGGCAGCCTGGTTCCCATCATTCACAGATTCCTCTTCTAAGAATGAAGCAGTGATAAAGGCTGGGCGTTTAGGCCCAGTGAGTCCTAAGGTGGAAAGAGGGGTTGTTTTAGGCACAGGCACATGTGGGGTCTTGGTCCTCAGGCAGGGCCAGGGCTCTGTCTATCTCTGTTTTGGCTTTTCCCAGGAGGTGGGGGTGGCAACATAAAACTGGAGCTCCATTCTTAGCTCTGTCCCCTCAGGCATTCCCTTCTGGCCCGGACCCCTCCATCTCCATCTGCCAAAAGAGCGCGAACATTCAGAACCAGCCAGATTCCTACCGTCAGAGCAGGCCAGTCCTAATAGGTCTCTCTGTGTGAGTACCTCCAGGCCACAGGCCAAGGCTTAGTCATCTTTGTATCCTTAGCTCCTGGTGCACAGGAAGCACCTGAAAGATATTTGATGAAATTAGCAGAATCTTGGGGTGTGGGGACAGGGCTGGCCCCAGAGCTGACCAATACAATGAAGGGAGCATTCACAGGCCAATAACAAAGACGTTTGCTGTCATTGAAGAGGTTTGGAGGGGGACAGGGGTCTTCTCTTGATCTGAAAGCACCTACTTGGTTGGTTGACAAGCGTTGGTAAGCTTCCTCTCGGGCCAGGGATCCCACCTTTCCATCAGAGCTACTGAAGGCCAGCGTTTGGTCCTTTTTGTTTTTTATTTAATTTTCCTTCCAAGAAATACACATTCACAGCATAAAAAATTGTGACAAACAAGAGTACAAAGAAAATAGCTATGATGTTCTCAACAAGTTGAGTCATGTCTTAACATTCTTATTCTAAATAAAGCTGACTTGGCTAGGTTAGGGGTTAGAGAAGTATCTCTTCTCCATTCTGTGAGCAAGTGACACCAACCATTCACCCACCTGCTCTTGGAGTGAACTCCTTGACCTGGTCTTTCCAATGCCACATGTAGCTCTCCGTGGGCACTGGCTTAAGATTGGCACTGTTTGCCTGTCATGGGAGGGGGAGATGCAAGATCTTTGTGAATAGGCTGAAGAACCTAGATCCACTGGGTCTGCTCTCCTCACCTTTGCTTGGTGACCCAGCTCTGGTAGCACCCTAGAGTAGGTAGACTGACTCATTTCTTACTCCAACTGGAGTGTGGAGGAGGGGATTGGAAGAGAGGACAGACGGCATCATTCTGCCTCATAGGGAAGACTGTTAATTTAGAGCCTTTTCTGAGACCAAAGATTTTCACTTTCAATCTTTTCTCCACATAGCATCCATGTGATTGTTCCAGGATGCAAATCAGATCTGTCACTCCCCTCCTCAAAATTCTTCGATGACTCACATCAGCTACAGGGCAAACTGTTGTCCTTGAATACTGGTTCTCCCTTCTTCCTTAACCATATAGGTTTGAGCTAGGTATGAAGTTGCAAGATCCAAGATCACATTTCCAAACCTCCCTGGTAGTTTAGATCAGAGAACTCCCAGCAGATCCTCAGAGACAGGAGCTGGCCTGGCCAACATCAGCCAACCCACAGATGCCGGGGAAATCATAAATGATTATGATCTTAAGCCAATGGATTTGGAGGTGGTCTATGATGTTACAATATGTTATTGACATAGCATCCTCCTCCAGTTCCCAAACTTGGCCAGAAAGTAAAAAGACTTAATGGTAAAATGAACAGAGACACACAACCAGAGAGAGAGATAGAGGGGAGGGGGGGACAAATGTGTCAATCAGAATAGAAATTAGTAAGAAATTGCAGTGTTGGGAAGGAGAATCTGTCAGATAAAGGCAACCAAGTCCATCTCATCCCTCTCTGGGTAAGCTCATCTGGCCAGTGTCCGACGAAGCTGCTCTGCTATCTGGTGAATCTCAATTGTGGAAATGGCTAGATGAACCTGATGCCATTAAGCAATCAAATATTTTAATTAACTTATCTCAGCTGATTCCTCAATGTTTCTATAATTTAGTCCCCACAGAGAGGTTCTGGTCAGATTTGAATCCATTTTTGAGCCATTTAACAGTTATATTTCTCATTGACTTAATTAACGTTCTGGTCACATTTATTGCTATTCATTTAAGATTAGTTAGTGTGCACCCGTGTCCCCAAATCTGACCAAATTTGATTGGGGATTCTGATAGAGTTCATCTTCCATCTGCCAGGAGGAAGGCAAGAACTTTGTTGATGGACAGTTCCTCAGAATAAAATTGCCTTTGGAAGACCAGTGCAAGTTAATATCTACCTCTCCTTGGGTTTCCAAGGTTAATGCTATTATCCAGACATACACAAGTCTCAGGTGAGGACAGGTGGGATGCATGTCACTGGTTGGTAGAAAAAATTGGAGGAGGGGAGACACTGAGCTCAGTCTGCAGATTCAAAGATCCATCCTTACCTAAAGGCACCTCTGCAGTCCCTGTATCTCACTCAGAAAGACAATTCTGGGATGTTGTTTCAGGAAAAATCATTCCAGACCCTCTCCTCCAACCTTACTTTATAGACATGAACACTCAGGCTCAGAGAGTTGTTCAGATTAACACAGCCCCCTGAATCCTCCACGTGGGTGGATTCACATACAGGAGAGCCACAGATTTGTTCTCACTGCAGTTGGCTGATGACTCAGGGACGACGCCTAGTGCACCTCCGAGGGCAGGAGCCATGTCTGTGCTTAATAACAACCTGGGATTGCACATGCCTGTTGGGGTCTCAGCATATGCTGCAGATTGGCTGGATTTGGTGTTGAGGAGTGGTCTGTCTCTATGCCCTATTTCTCAGTCCTGGGTTTGGCTGTCTGAGACTCCCCTCCTGCCATCCATTCTCTCAAGCTGTGATCTTGGCAGGAGCAAGCTGCTTACTTGTGCTTCATTACCCATAACTCACTTTCCAACTGGTCATACTCCTGCAAGGAAATAAGAAAAGCCTTCCTGATTGTGAAACAAGAATGATTTTTCTTTTCTTTGTAATTTTCTACTTTTTCCTCCCCCTCCTTCCAAATATGTTGACTTTTGGCACTAATGTTGACTCAGTCCTGACCACTCGGGGAAGCTTTCTGCAGAGGGGCAGGGAATGATCTGGAGGTGATTCCAGGTCTCAGTGTGGAGCAGGGAAAGAACACAGAGCTGGGAGTTAGAAGGCTTGAGTTCTAGTGCCCTGGCCCTGGGACGTTAAGCTGGTCATTTGATTTTTTTTTTTTTTTTAGGACCCAGACATTTTATCTGCAAAACAAAATATTGAGTTTCTTAATAGCTTCAGCACTAGTGTGCTGCTGTGGTTTCATTTTGAACTAAAATTTGTTTGGACTGCAGAGAGGAGACACTGGACTTCATTCCCTGATTAAGTGCGCTATGTCCTTGGTGCTGAGGACCTTGGGTATGATGTCATTGGCCATTGGTCATCTTCAGGATCAGTTTTACAAAACAGGGAACGGTTGAAATTTTTGAGAATCACTAGGACTTGTTTCCTGTGATATTGCAGGGCATGGGCTTGAGGCTTGAAGGCTTTTCATAGAATTGTTGTTAAAAAAAATCAGATCTAACTCCATCTGCAGGATGGTTTGGCAAAATATCTTCCATGAACACTGCAGTTTGGTGGCGTGACCATATACTCTGGGATTTTCTGACACTGTCCCAATTTTAGATATGCTGTCACATAGTTTCCATGAAATCAGTGCAGTGCCCTGAGATGCTACTATTTTTACCATCGATACCACCTCTCCAGGCTGACCCTTGGAGAGGGTTATACGTCGCTAGACAAGAGATTTTTAGAAATCTCTTGTCTAGCCATGTATTTAGATCTCTGGATTTGAAAATATGACTCTGGCGTAGACACAGTGTATTTGCTACCTCTTGCATTGATATTTTAAAGTCTCTGGATAAGAAATTGACAGGATTTTACCTTTTTTAAAAAAATAAACAATATTTGTGTCAAGAGGGCATGCCTAGGTTATGATGTGAGCTCGCATTTTTTATTTTTTTTGGACAAAAAGGCAAAAGACCAAGCAGTTTGGCACAGGTCATATCTACTCAGTGTCACACAAGGGTTATGAGGATAAAGCATAAGACAAGTGAGATTTGGGTGTCTTCCACAGCCCCAGAGGGCCTGGGTGATCTCTTCCCCCAGTAAACATGTTTACTGCACCAGTTAATTTGACACTGGATTGACACAATGGTGGTGACAGAATGGGGATTGTCCTATGACTAAGTCTCCTGATGTTGAACAATGACAGGAGGTCATCAATGGCCTGAGAGCAACCTGTGGGCCTATTTGGAGCATTCCAAAGAGCCATGTGGAAAAAGGTCTTGTCAGCTGGCCTCTACGCCCGTCACACTCTTTGGTCCCCCTTTTCTCCTTCCTTTTGAGAATTGGGCTTCCCCAATCTCCATGTCAGGAAACTTAATTCAAAGTTTAACCCAGACATTTAATTCAGGAAGCGTTTATTAAGCACCTACTGTGTACTTATCATTGTGCCTTGACCATGAGGCAGGTGGAAACTGAGGACTTACTGGCAATGAGGAAGAGTGTTCAGAAAGGGGGAGAAGGAGAAGGGGGGGGGGAGGAAGAGGGCAATGGTGGCCTGGAAAACTCCAGAGGGGAGGCCCTGGTGTGAGATTGTCATTGTGGACTCCAGAGCCAGCCAGTCCAGTCTCAAGGCCCAACTTAGCTGTTGAGTAGCTATGTGACCTTGAACAAGTTGAATGACCCCCCTTATAAGCCTGAACACGTTCATTTGTGAAGTCCTCCCACCCCACAAGGTTGTGTGTGAAATTTAATGAAAAATTTCATGCAAAGAGTTTCGTCGGTGTCCATGAGTGCTCAATAAAAGGAGGCTCTCTTTTTCCACACACGTGTGATGTTCATACAGCACGCGGATTGCTTGAAGACAACCAAGCAATTTAAGATTCATGCTATCTGTCACTTCCCCTGGACTGTGAGGGCGGAGAAGTTGGTCTTGGCAGTTTCCTCTTTCCCTCAAGGATACGCTAGCAATCTTGTCACATCTTGTCATCTTCCAGGCGGTTGCACATGAATTGTTTGGATATTCGATCCACATCTTGCCTGATGCTGAAAGAGTTGTTGGCTTTGTACCTGGAGGGTTACCTCTGCGTAAGGGCTATCTCCACACCTACCTCATCCCGGTCTTCAGGGACGTCTTCCAACCTCTGTAAACCTAAACACAACACCCCGTGCCTTTGCCAAATGTTCAGGATGTCCTATGCGCCTCCGGATGCAAGTCCAAGGGGCCAGCTCGTTACGAAACATAGCTCCTTGATGACCTCCTTAATCCTGCCTTAATCAAGTATGGCTTTTCATCTTTCCAGCAAACAAGGCACTCTAATTATATGATTACAGTTGATCTTTTAAAATAAAGATCAGTTCAAAAATGCTTCTGCCTTCTCATGTCCCCAGTTATTGTGTCATTCAGCTGGGTGCAGGGGGTTGTCTTCAAGGGGTGGAAATGACGTGACTTTCCCTCTTCTTCCTCCTCTTTTTCCTTTTATATTTGGGGAATGTTGGCCTGTTTCCACTTTTCCCTGGCAAGATCCTTCTTCCTTCATGCACCAGTTTTTATCACTACAAACGTGGGTATGTGTTTCTTTTGTTCTGTTTTAATGACAAAGTTTGTCTGGGAGAATGTCTCATTTTCAGATCCTCCAGACACCCTCTGTAGGTTTTACACAATGTTATGATTTGGATCCAGAATGTCCCCCAAAGTCTTCTGTGTTCGAGGCTTGGTCCCCAATGCAGCAAGTCCTCAAGAGTTGGGATTTGAGGAAGTGATTGGATCCTGAGGGCGCCGCCCTCACCAGTGGATTAATCCACGGATAGTGGAATGGACTACTGGGAGGCAGGTGGGGCGTGGCTGGAGGAAGTAGCTCACTGGGAGTGCCCTGAAGGGTATTTCTTGTCCCTAGCCACTTTCTCTCTCTGTTTCCTGGCTGCCACTAGCTTAGCAGCTTTCTCCTGCCGTGCCTTTCCGCCATGATGGTTTTTGGTCTTGGAGCCAGCTGACCATGAACTGAAACCTCCGAGGCCATGAGCCAAAATAAATTTTTCCTCCTTTGAGTTGTTTTCTCAGGTATCTCCCACAGTGATGAAAAGCTGACCAACACAGACAGCCTCACTCTGATGTGAGGACCAGCGCCACACTGATACCGCCCCTAACACTAGCAAAAATACAAGTCAGAGCTACAGGTACTTAGATGGTACTAACTGTGCTGGCTGCTCTTGCTCTGTGTCCCTCGCCGTTGCTCCCAGGTTCCCTGTTTAATGTGGGAATGAGCCAGGGCATAGCCCTTGACCTCCTCTCTTCTCATCCGGGTGGTCTCCCTTGGTGGTCTTGTCCAGTCTCCTGCTTTAAATGTCTTTTGCATGCTCAAGACTCCAGAAATTTCTTCAGGCTGTAACTCTTTCCTAAACTGCATGTTTGAATACTTAACTACAAAACCCCATATCTCCACTCAGATGTCTTATACGCATTTTAAACCTAACATGTCTGAAATGGATCTTAGGATTACTTCCCTTCAAACCAGCTTCTTGCACATCTTCCCAATCTTAGGAATAGGCAACTACATTTTCCAGTTGCCCAGATCAAAACCTTTGGTATTCTCCTTGATGCCTCTTTCTCTAACTTTCTACATCTCATCTGTAACCAGTTATATTGCTCTACCTACAAAATACATCCAGAACATGACCTTACCTTGCTCCTTCCACACCTCCACCTTAGTCTGAACCATTATTCTCTCTCACTTGGATTATTCCAATAGCTTTTTAAAAAATTATTTGTTCTTTTTAGTTACACGTGACAGTAGAATGTATTTTGACATATCATACATAGATTTTTGTGGTTGAACATGATGTGGAGTTACACTGGTTGTGTATTCCTATATGAACATAGGAAAGTTATGTCTGATTCATTCTGCTGTCTTTCCCATTCCCATCTCTCCTTTCCTCCCCTGACTCCCCCCTTTCCAATCTGGTAAACTTCCCCCCTCCCATGCCTATTTGTGAGCCAGCCTCAATTTACAGGCAAATGCCATAATTTCGTTTCCTCTTTATGGCTGAGTAATATTCCCTTGTGTAGGTGTACCACATTTTCTTTATCCATTCATCTGTTGAAGGGCACCTAGGTTGGTTCCATAGCTTAGCTATTGTGAATTGAGCTGCTATAAATATTGATGTGGCCATATCATTATAGTATGCTGATTTTTAAGTCCTTTGGGTATATACTGAGGAGTGGGATAACTGAGTCAGATGGTGGTTCTGTTCCAAGTTTTCTGAGGAATTTCTATACTGCTTTCCAGAGTGGTTGTACCAATTTGTAGTCCCACTAGCAATGTATGAGAGTACTTTTCCCCTATATCCTCACCAACACTTATTGTTACTTGTGTTTTTGATAATTGCCATTCTGACTGTAGTGAGATGGAATCTCTTGTAGTTTTAATTTGCATTCCTCTAATAGCTAGAGATGTTGAGCATTTTTTTCATATATTTGTTGACAGATCATATTTCTTCTTCTGTGAAGTATCTGCCTGTTCCTTTGCCCATTTATTGATTGCGTTATGTATTTATTTGGTGTTGAGTTTTTTGAGTTCTTTATACATCCTGGAGATTAATGCTCTATCTCCCGTGCAGGTGGCAAGATTTTCTCCCATTCTGTAGGCTCTCTCTTCATGTTCTTGAGTGTTTCCTTTGCTGTGAAAAAAGCTTTTTAATTTGGTACCATCCCATTTATTGACTCTTGATTTTACTTCTTGTGCTTTAGGAGTCTTGTTGAGGAAGTCTATTGCTAAGCCAACATGATGGAGATTTGGGCCTACTCTTTCTTCTAGTTGGCACAGGATCTCTGGTCTAATGCTTAGGTCCTTCCTTGATCTACTTTGAGTTGAGTTTGGTGCACGGTGAGGGATAGGGATTTAATTTCATTTTGTTACACATGGATTTCTAGTTTCCCCAGCACCATTTGTTGAAGAGGCCATCTTTTCTCCAATGTGTGTTTAGGGTTCCTTTGTCTAGTATGTGATAACTGTATTTCTATGGGTTTGTCTCTGTGTCCTCTATTCTGTACCATTGGTCTTCAGGTCTGTTTTGGTGCCAGTATCATGCATGTGTGTTACTATAACTCTGTAGTATCATTTAACGCCTGGTATTGTGATGCCTCCTACTTCACTTTTCTCACTGAGACCTCAGATGAATTTCATGATTGTTTTTTTTCCCTTTCATCATTGGACTCTTATTAGGAATTGCATTAAATCTGTATAGTGCTTTGGGTAGTATGGCCATTTTGACGATATTAATTCTGCCTATCCAAGAACATGGGAGAGCTTTCCATCTTCTAAGGTCTTCTTTTTTTCTTTAGAGTTCTGTGGTTTTCATTGTAGAGGTCTTTCATCTCTTCTGTTAGATTGATTCCCGATTTTTTTTTTGGAGGCTATCCAATAGCTTCTTAACTAACTTCCCTGCATTCCTTCTCAGTCTCTCTTTTTCTCCAAACTGCAGTCAAAGTAATTCTGAAAGATGTAGCTTTTGTCTCCTTTTCTCCAAAACCCTCCTACAGGCCTCATATCACTCAGAGTCCAAGTGGAAGTCCTTCTAATGACTAGAGAGCCTTGGACAAACCTGAGCCCATTACTTATCTTCCCCAGCACTCTCCTCGTTCACTGTTTCATGTCCTCCTTGCTGTTCCTTAGACATGGCTGCCTGCATTCTCCACAGGACCCTTGCATCTGCTGCTCCATCCGTTTGGAATGTTCATCCTCCAGACGTCTGCTCAGGCCACTTCCATTAGGCCGTCACAGGTTACTTATCCAACATTGCATGCTCCAGTCTAGCCCCACCCTATTTATCTACTTAGCCCTTTATCACATTGATCTTGCTGTTATTTTCTCCATGAGGTTAGGAATTTTTTTTTTTTTTTCATTTATGTCGGCTAGACCCCCAGTGCCTGGCATAGAGTAGTGTTTGATAGATATTGATTGATGGAACTGCTCTAAGATTCCTATATTTATTAATTCATTTAATTTCCACCATGACTTTATGAATCCTGATTTGTACACAAGGAAACTGAGGCACAGTATTAAGTAAAATGGCCCAACATGACACAGCCGGTCGCGACAGAGCTGGGACTTAATTCCAGACAGTCTGAGTCTGAGCTCATGTGCTTGACCACTGGGCTTCACTGCCAGGGTGTGGTATATGGTTTTCTGCTTCTGTGGTTGAGATCTGGTCATCTCACAGGGTTGGTCACTGTCATTGTCAGCTTGGGTGGCCATAACAAAATACCGCAGACTGAGTGGCTTAAACAACAGAAATGTATTTCTCACAGATTTGGAGCCTGGAGTCTGAGCTAGAGGTACAGTGTGATCAGATTCTAGCTCACAGGGGTGAGGGTGCTCCCCGGCTTGCGGGCAGCTAGCTTCCTCACTGTGTCCTCACATGTCCTTTTCTTGGTGTGCACATGTAAAACAGATTTTTTTTTTGCTTCCCCTTTGGTAAGGCCACCAATTCTATCCATTTAGGACTGCACCCTGTAGTCTCATTTAACCTTAATTACCTCCTAAAGCTCTATCTCCAAACAGAGTTGAGTTTTGGGGAACACAATTCTGTCCATAGCAGCCATTATCTGGATTGAATGGCCTGAGGTCCAGGAGAGAGGGTTTGAACAGAGCCGGCCAGGCAGCAGGTGCTCATGGGGTTTCCTGACATTTTGGTGGGAGGCTCTTGCCACCCTCACAGCTCGGGGACAACCTGAAGAGGTGCCCAGGTACTGGGCTAACGGGGCTAACACACCACTTCCTTTAATCTTCTCAATAAGCCTGTGAGCTGGAAGCTGCTGTCACCCCTATTTTATGAGTGGGGTAGCAGAGGCTCAGAGAGGTTGAGGACCCTGCCTCAGGCCAAACAGATACTACATGGCAGAACCAGCATGGGGGCTCAGCTCTGTATGCTCTTTACTTTAAAAGTCATTTATTTTGGAGAATAAAAAGTCAGTTACATGACAGCTGTTACTCTCGGAGCATTATTTTATTGTAATACTTGCATTAAGTAAATCTTCTCTTTAAAAAGTATTTTCTTGCTTATTTGCTAGTGTATAGTCTACATTTACTAGTTGTGACATGACTGGATTGGGATTATTGGACTTTTGTTTTCCCTCTGAAATGTATCATTTGCTGAAAAGTTACCAAAATCAGGAAGAAGTCAGGGTATTGTGGTAAAAAGAGCTTGCACTGGTCAGCAGTTGGGTGTTCTGAGCCTCTAGTGTGACCCTAGAGTAGGCACAGCCTCTCCCTGGGCCTCCACTTTCCCAGAAGGGAATGGAGGGCCCTGCAGAGCTGACCGCTGAGGGCTTTCCCCACTCTGTGCTCCAGGACCTGAAGCTCCGTGGAAGCCAGGCAGAGCGGTCAGTCTTTCTGAAGCTGCACGTGTGTGTGCTGGAATTCCCCAACGGCAGTGTGGGGGATGGAGGGTGGTGCCCACTGGTTTTGCTGCCTTGAGGTGGGGACTCAGGATATGTGGGGAGGGGGCAGTCAGAAAGCCAGCTGGGCAAAGGAATGGCTCTCTGTTCTTACCCTGGGTGCCAGGCTCAGGAGCAGAACTGGGACCCCAGGAACAGGCATTCCTGATTGGAAGATGTGAAACTCAGCCATCCTGTGACAATACTGATGTCAAGGAGAATTCCTGCTTCTGCTTCTCCCCTGCATGTGCCTACAGAGGTGTCCCCAGATGAAAACATCTGTGCCATCTGCATCTTACTATCTGCCCAACCCTAATTATTCCATATTGTCCTTACTGTAGCCATGCAAGTGACAGGCTGTTGGCCTTGATTCACATCCCAGAAGTTGTGAGACTTTGGCCTGGTCAGTGGCCACATACTTGGGCCATTTCTTCCAGTGATCCAGTCTGGGGGCTTCTGGAAACTCCTTTGTCCCTAATCTTTCACGATCTGCACTCCTTCCTCCAGCAGTGCTAGCTGATCTCCCTCAACCCACCTGGTACCTGCGGCTTCAGCTGGAATGACACTTAACTGGACCCTCCTCTAATGTAAAGCTTCATTTAAGAAGACAAACAGCATCTGCTTTTAATTGCCCACAGTTCCCTTTGAGAAAGGGGAAATGTCCCCTCCCCACCCATTCTACCCCACCACCAGTTCCCCAGGGACCAGAAGGGAGAGAATGGGGGAGCACCTGTGGCCTGCATGTCCTGGATTCTGAGCAAGACCTTTCCACCACAAGGACAGCTCTCGGTTTCTCAGGGACAGGCTTCACTGAGGGAGGCTGCCATAGAGGCATTTTCCAGTGTTGGAAGGAGTCTGTCCTGGCCTGGAGAGCTGGCTGCTGTCCCATTCCTGCCACCTCAGGACACAGAGAGTGTGAGTTGGTCCATTTACGGTGGCCTTAGACTTGGATGTGCGAGGGCCAGCCAGGGAGAACCTGTGGAGCTAGGACAGCTTCGTGGGCCATGGAGAGAGAGCGCGGAGCCTCAGAAGAGGAGCAGAAAGACGGGGCTGGAAGTGAACTAGGGCACAAGAAGCCATCCAGGAAGAAAAGGGCAGCTATGGTGAAAGGGCTCCCCCTCCCTGCCAGCTGGGGCGACCCTGCCTCTCCAGGCCTCCTCTGCCCTCTGTGGTCAGAGGAGGAACTACAACTCCTCTTCCTTCGCCTGCCCTGAACCCACACATCCAGGACCTGGGCTTAGGGTTGCCCAACAAAATACAGGGTACCTAGTTAAATTCAAATTCCAGATTTTAAAAAATGAATTTTTTAGTATAAGCATGCCCCATGAAATATTTTGGACTTTCCATATACTAAAAAATAGTGCATTGTTTATCTGAAATTAAAATTTAATGTCCTCTATTTTTATTTCTGAGATCTAGTAGCCCTAACTGCACCTTGACAGTCACTGCCATTGGTCTGTTTGTCACAGACAGCCTGGGCAGGAGCTTGCAGTGCAAACTACTCTCAACCATGCTTAGGGCTCATGGGGCAGGGCCAGAGGCCAACTGTGCAGTGGGCCTCCGAGACTTCTCTGAGCCCTGAGATGCTCTATCTACCTGGCAGTTTCTGGACTGCAATTTCAATATTGGTCTTAGCTCAGTTAATAAAAAAGTTGGGGGGCCAACTGGACAGGAAGGCAGAATCTGACTGCAATATATCAATGGTGTAGGGAAGAATGGAGACCCCCTTGCCTGCGTCCTCAGCTGTAAAGTGAACACAAGAAGACATGTTTCGCAGCCCCTTATGAAGACTAAACGGTACATAAAAACAAGTAGGCATATAAAAGGTTCTCAATAAATATTTGCTGACATCATTCCATTTTTAGTGCAGAGAGCAGAAAGGCATGGAAAACCTAGAAGGCCCTAAGCAGGGAAGGAAGCCATGGCAGGGAGATGTTCTGTTTCTCACCACAGTCATAGTCCTTATATTGCTGCTACTCTTCTGACCCCCTGGAAGGGCTTAGCATTTGTCCCAAATCTTGTTGTCTGGAATTCAGTTCTGATATAAGGTGGGGAGCAGAAGCAGAGGGATAGGAAGACTGGGAAGGAGTGGCAGAGAGACTGAGAACATCAGGATTTGGCCATGATATGTATATACCAAGACTGGGAGGATGCAGGCAACTGTGGCTACTGCAAAGATGGAAGAAACACTGCCTTTTAACATATGTGAACCCCAGTATAGAGGGAGAATTGCTTATGGTTCAAATGTGAAAATATCATCTCCTTTGATGCCCATTATAAATATAGGTGATGTACTGAAGTAAGAAGCTGAAAACTATAGGGGGCTTGGCTAAAGAAGTACAAAAAAAAAAAAAAAAAAAAAAAAAGAATACAATGAACACTACCGTTTGCGTGTAATCACCATGTGTCCAGAGATGGTGATAAACTTCACTGCATATACATTTTGCTAGAGTTTTTTTGTACCGGGGATTGAACCCAGGAGTATTTAACCACTGAGCCACATCCCCAGCCCCTTTAAATATTTTATTTAGAGACAGGGTCTTGCTGAGTTGCTTAGGGCCTTGCTAAGTTGGTGATGCTGGCTTTGAACTCAGGATCCCCCTGCCTCTACCTTCTGAGCGGCTAGGATCATAAGTGTGTGCCACAGCACCCAGCTAGAGTTTTAAGTTTAGTATGACTTTGACTTTATGCTTTGTCCATAACTCTAGCCCTGTGAGTCACCTGTAACCCCTCCTTATACATTCTGTAGGATTTGGACTCCTGCTCTCATCCTCCACAGTAGCCTCTCAATTGCTGTGATATAATGCTAATGGTACATTGTTGGTGCTAAGCGTTTGCTTTTTAACAGAAAGTGATGCCCTAAATAGAAATGATCATGATAGAGTTAGTCTTGAACCTTTCTTCTGAGGAACTCTTGCAAACAATTTCAGGGCCTAGGGCAAGAGTGCCAATTGTGGCCCATGAGCCGTATGTCTAAAATTTAAAAGTTATAATACATCAAGCTAACAAATTGTTACTTAAAATATGTTCACTTCCTACTTTGACACAGTATTTTTGCAGTCAACTGGGAGGTCATGTTCAAATTTAGAATCCAGGGATTCTTCGACGTGCTATGTCACAAAATGGTGGAATAATTTGTTCCTTGTCCCTAGTCTGCAACCCACCCATGTTTTCATTGCATCCCTGACTCTAACACTTTGAAGGTCTGAATTAGTTTTCTACTGCTGCTGCAGAAAATTACTACAAACTTTATAACTTAATGCAGACTTAATCTCTTTCAATTCTGGAGGTCAGAAGTCTGGGGCTTATTTAACTAAAATCAAGGTGTTGGCAGGGCTGCATTCCTTTCTGGAGGTTCTAGGGGAAAATCCATTTTCTCCTTCTTTCCAGCTTCTAGAGGCTGCCTGAATTCCACGTCTCACGACCCTTTCCTTCATCTTCAAAGCCAGCAGCATAGCATCTTTAAATCTCTAACTCTCCTTCCATCTTTTGTCACTTAGGGCTACTGTGACTGCTTTGGACCTCCCTGGATAACAAAAGATAATCTCCCTATTTCAAGATCTTTAAATTTGTCACATTTGTAAATCCCCCTTTGTCATGAAAGGTAACTGGCTCTGGGGATTAGGATGTGGATATCTTTGGAGGGGGCCTTTTTCTGCCTCTCCCAGGGTCTTTGTGAATAGTGTAGACGTTGTACTCTCCTTACCAACACCTGCTGTATGGGTCCAGGGATCAGCACTGGTGGCAAGAGCGATCCTTGAGATTATTAATCAGGTGAAGAGGCCCACGCAGACCCTGGAAGTGGACTTGGATCTGTTTGGGCAAATCATTAAGCATTTCAGGCATCCAGTGAATGGTCTGGAAGTGGGGCATGAGTGCCAGGTATGAGTAGCCTCTTGCCCTATGGGAGAGACTGGGAGAGGGAAGGACCAAAGTGGAGCCCTTGTAGGCTTGAGGCTCAGGGCAGGATTCCCCTTGGCTGAGTCTACAAATGATACTATCTTCTGATCTAGGATCACTAATCTAAACTCAACGGACTCTGAAATTCTGTGCAATTTTTTTTTCTTTGTGTGTATATACATTTTGGGGAAAGCTTTATGGCTTTCATCAGATTCTGAAAGCGACCCAGGAGAGTTAAGTGCCATAGCCCTCGCTACTCTGTTTACTCTTATTGGGTAAAGCTGACCCTTTCTGGGTCATTTCTGTGTCCACAAGAGGCTTCCTTGAGTCTCAGGTGCAGCTTCCCAAGCTGGCCTGAGCCTACCATGAGCCTCTGCAGTGACAATTCTGGGGTCGTGGAAGGGACCCACATGGGTTAGCTGAGCCTCCTGTCTGGGGTGAGGAGAGAAGGGCAACAGGAAGAGGTTCCTTCTCTGTCAAACAGACACTCGAAGGCATTTTCCATATCCCTGATCTCACCTGCCAAGCAGAATGCAGGACGGGGCCAGATGGGAGACTTTGCAAATTTAGGTCTGGCCAGCACCATCGCTGACCCCACCTGCCTGATGTGCCTGACAGGTGAGCCAGAGACGCGCTCTCCTCGGGAGGGGATCTGGAGGAGTGAGGGAAACAACATCAACTTCCACCATCTGCTTTTTATTTTCTAAGAAACTAAACAGAGTTTCTTCTTCCCAGTGAATTTCCTTAACAAGGATATTTTAAAGCTTTGGAAAACATACTTGTCCTAGTTTAATTGTATAAAGACTTTCTGTACTGAAAGGGGAGGAGAGCTTGAGAAATGGGGAGAAAGGGGGCAGAAAAGAGGAGGGAGAGCAGCGAGGGGGAGGGGAGGTTGGAGAGGAAAGAGTGGGAGGAAGGAAGCAGGAGAAAAAAAGGGGAAGAGGGAGTGGGAGAAGGAGGAGGAGGAGGAGGGGAGAAGAGAGAATGCATTTCAGACATTAAAGATCAGCTCTTTCCTGAATAATTTTCTCTCCCAAGTTTCCTCTTTCCCAGGCCAAGTGCTCCCATCAGCTCACCTAGCTGAGATGAAGCACCTGAGGTCCAGGGAAAGGAGCCTGGGATTCCAGCCTCCCCACCCCCATGCCTGCCAGTCTTTAGGAGGCATCTCTGTTGACGGGGGTTCTTTCCAGGGGCATCTGAGGCAAGAGAGCTAGGCACTCTGTGGACCCAGGCTCTCAGACTGTGGTCCAGGTTGGGGAAATGGTGGCGCCCAGTTGGAGAGTCCATTGAGAGATAACCCAGAGACCTCTTTCAGATCGTCAGATAAGCTGCTGAGGATCCAGGGAATCCTGATCTGCTTGTCTGAAAACTCTTTTGAGTCTCTTCTAATCTCTGCATCTGCAACCCCTTCCTGGCACTTGCCTCAGGAAAGATGGCCTTCTGACCTCATCATCGCTCTTTGACCCCTGAGCTCCCCCCCCAAGTCTCCTTGTCCGTCCTGACCCAGTCTGGACAGTTTGAGCTGGTCAGTGAGCAAGGTCTTCTCTTCAAGAGGAGCAAAGAGGCAGAGGTAGTAATTGAGAAGCATCCCCCAGATTCTTTTTTTCTTCTTCTTCTGAGAGAGAGCTTGCATTTCTTCCCCATCCTCCCCTAGAAATCCTGGCTTCTGAGGGAGCAAATTACCTTGGGGAAACCGAGGCCATGATGAGTCATCCACTGTATACTGGAAACTCTCCATGATGCCTCCTTTTCTTGGCTGACAGGTGAGAAGGACTGGCCAGAAGCCATCCATGCCAGCCTCTGCTTAGCATTGACTGGATACTTCTCTGTCCTCTCAGACCAAAGCTCCAAGAAGTCCCTAGGTCACCTCCAGGCGGGAACAGGGCCGCATGAGGTCCTGCTGTCACTTTCGTCTTGATAGTGCCTCAGAGGACAGATGGAGAACTGGGTCAGGAGAGGCCAGGAGGGAGGAAAACATTGGGAAAAATCTACCAGACGGGAGCTTGGAGAGTGGAGGGACCATGCCCTAGTTAACACTGGACCCTCCACCGGAAGCTCACAGAGAAAGTGTGCAAGATAAGCCGCTGACGATCCAGTGAATCCTGATCTGCTTGTCTGAAAACTCTTTGAGTCTCTTCTAATCTCTCTGATGTCACAGAGTTGTTCTGGAGAGGAGTCTAAAGCTAAAGCCTAAAGCTCTGGGGGTGGAGTTTAAAAATAAGCACCACCCTCTTTTGGGAAGGCGAGGGTTTGTTCATTCATTTGGCAATGAGGTATCGATCATATGTTTTATGCTCAGCATCGTGTGAGGTGCCAGGGTTAAATAATGAGCAAGAATAAGAGTCCTTGATCCTGTGGAGTTTATATGCTAGTCAGAGGGACAGGATTTGGCCAATAATCTTACAGATGGATAGTTTCCGACTGTGAAGATGTTTTCTGTTGTAAAGAAAACCCAACCCCTAGAAGAAAAGTAGCTGCAAGGTTGTCTGATCTCAATGTAATGAAAGAACCAGATTCTTTCCAGCTTTTCACTTTCTTTGGGGGTTCTGTCCTCAAACTATCCCCTTCACCATCAAGAGATGGCTGCTGACATTCTGGACAGTATATCCAGCCATGAATCTATCTGGGCCAAGAAGAAGGAGTGTCTGTTTTTGTTATCTCTTTTTACGTAAACTTTGGCCAATGCCCACTCACCCCCCTGCAAACTTCCCTTCACATTTCCTTGGACAAAACTGGTGCACATGCTAGTTCTTGAGAAAATGGGATTCCCAGAACCAATTGAGATGAGTCGGGGATAATATCAGATTCTCTGATTAGAGGACAGTTTGATAAAAACTGGGGTTCTCTTACTGAATGTCGCAAAGGAAATGAATTTTTTGGAAAGCAACTGAAAGCATCTGCCATCCTAAAATGGAGACCGGAGAAACTTCTCTGAGCTGTCCTCAAAGGAAAGTGGCCTGCTCCAAGCTGGAGACGATGGCTTCTCAGCTTCTCTTCAGTAGGTGTAAAGTTTATTGAATCTTGGAATGGGAGAAGACCTTAGGAACACTTAACCAAAGGTCCTTAAATTTGGGCAGATGATGGAGTAAACTGGGGAGGGAGTCAAAATACAAATTCCCAGGCTCTACAATGACCACCTGAACAGGAATCCCAGGAGGTGGGGGCTTAGGAATCTGGATTATTAAAGAGTTCACAGGTGTTTTGGATGCTGATGTTCTAGTATCTGGGAACCACAAATTCACCTGCCACAGGAAGCCCAGAGAGAGGACTTAAATTGTCTCAGTTCATATAGACAGTAGGTCAACCACTGCATGGGGGAGGATCTGCCTGAGGACACGGTCTTTGAAGTACCCTGATGGGCAGAGAGAGGGGAGCAGTGACCTTGGTCAGCAGTCCAGGGCTGGAGGGTCAGTTCTTTGCCTGTGTTGGGGCAGGGGCCCTTCAATCATGACCCCCTTCTATTAGACTGAATCTTAACAAATCTCACCACATTCAACCCTTAGACAACTCTGGATCAAGAATGATCATTCTCATTGCAGAGAGCAATAAACCGAGGCTCACAAAGCCTCCCAGTGTGGAGCACTCAGAATTCTGCCTCCTGCTCCTGTGGATCTTAGTCCCTCCACGCCTCTGCTTTCCTGCCGCTCCACAAAGACAAACGTGGCCGCCAAACCGAGGAGGCGGCCGCTCCAGTGCTGTGTCCTCCCTGAGCGCGCACCCTGTGGGAGGAAGTCCGGCTCCTGCGGGGCTGCGGGGCTGTGGCGGCCGAGGAGGCGCCTTCCCAGCTGCACAGGGGCAGCCGGGCCAGCAGGGGTCACTGCGTGGGTAAAAATGGTGCGCGCGCTGGGCGCAGAAGCCACTAGGTGGCCGCCCCCGCATCCTTCCTAAGCTGCCCTCTTGCCGCAGTCCTCGGAGGGCCCGGCGTGGGTCACGGTCCTTGTCATATAACCAGCGGGAGGCCGAGTGCCACGGGGCAGCGGCGGTGGAGTGGAAGGCGCTGGGGCTGTGCAGCGCGGCTGGCTCCGCGCTCCCGCCACGCCAGACCCCTGGGGTCACCGCGCCCATGCTCTGCGGGAGAAAGCTGTGATTTTCAGCTAGAGGGGTCGGACCTTGCAGGCAGCTGGGGGTCAGGCTGGACCACAGGCCTCCAACTAGGAGACTCCTGCTGCATGGGATACTGGTTCCACGCTGCCACTGGAATCCCACGGGCAAAGCCTGCATGTGGACCTCTGGGAGAGTGGCTTAGAGATTGCATTTTAGGACAAGGAGACCCCAGAATATTAGAATGTCATGGCGCAGGGAGGCTGAACAACAGGCTCTGCCACCAGATGGCTCCCCTGTTGAACCCTGGCCTCCCGCCTCTAGCTGAGCACCTTGGCCAGTTATCCCACCTCCTCATCTCATCTGTCTGCTCCTGGGCAAAGGGAATAGTGATAGCACCTGCCTCCTGGGGTTGCTATGGAGCTTAATGAGTGATCATGGTATGGACCGTGATTGGGGCAGAGCCTTGCTCAGGGTCAGAGCTGCATGATAACTATTATTATTGACCCTAATCTTCTTCCAGTCACATACAAAAATCTCAAAATACAGCAGGGACAAGGCCCTGGCTCTCAGAGAGCTCCCACCAAAGCCAGTGCCAAATCCCACCCTCCAAGGCCTCATAACAGAGAATTGTCCTGATGAAGCACTCCCACCCCTCTTCATAGCTTAGTGAGGTTCAGGGTCTCTTGGAATGATGTCAGCCCTTGGAGCCCCAAGGTCTGGTGAGGTCAGGCAGAACTGGAGCCTTTGTTGAGCAGCGCAATGAAGTCCTGTGTGTTTTCTGCAAATGGGCCTAGCCTCTGTCCATGTCCTTGAAGGACTCTGTGGCTGTGGCTTCCCAGGCCTCCCTGGTGACTGTGTCTATTGAAAGGGCTCTTTGTACTAGGCCATCTGGGAAAAGAATGGCAGTTTGTGCCTCCCCAAGTGTTTGCCAGCAACACCCAGGCCCTGGGTGGGTGCAGGCCACCTCGCCCACTGGGAACATGCTGCTTAATTCAGACCAGATTCCTGAGCTCTCACGCAACACCAGTCTCACTGATATTAGGCTGTCCCCTCCCGATAGTGTGTGACAGGAGGAGTTGTGGGGTTAGGAGCAGAGAGGCCTGGGTTCTGGCCCCAACTCCACCATGTGATGGTTGGATGCCCTTTGATCAAGTAACTTCACCTCTCTGTTCTGAGGCTTTTCATTTATAAAATGTCCTTCCTGTTGCCCAGAGGTTCTAGACAGACGGTTCACACGGGATAGGAATAAAGGGCTAGACTTAGGTTGCGAGAGTTCATGATGAATTATTGATCTATGATTAAATTCTCAGTGCTGGTCATTTCTGTGGGCAACCAAGTAGTTACCAAAGGGGTGGGGAAGACAGAAGAAGGAGGACCTTGACCTTGGGGCATCTCTATCCCCACCCAGTTTATTGGAGAAGCAGAACACACATTCCTGAGGGCAGAGAAATATACAAATATAGACTTCAAAGAAACCCACAAGCATGGTTTAAATATACATCTATAAACACATGAACAATTTCCAAACTAACAACAGCTGGAAGTTCAAGTGCTCCAGAATTCTGAATTCTTCAAGTTTAGGATAAGGTGCTTAAGGTTTTCTGGAGGAGGAAACAGTTCTTAACAAAAGAGATGAAGAGAAAAAAGGTCCTGGTGGTGGTGGTGAGGGAGCTAGAGGCCAGGGCAACCTAATTTGTAATCAGCTGAAGGTAGAAAGATTTGGTAGTGGCTGGGATATGGGGACGCTGATGAACCAGTGATGTGTGAGGAATGGCTAATAGTAGTTAAGGGGCATGGACGAGCGGGCAGGCTCATCAAGGAATCACCATCATTGGATCAGCTCAGGTGGTCCCGTGCCATAAGTCAGTTTTCCAGGGAAAAAGGCTGAGACAGAGATTTGCATTCAGGAGGATTTTTTTGAGGATGGCGTTTGGCATTGCCATTTCTGGGAGATGGGGCAGACTGGGAGGTTGGGGGCAGAACCTCCCTCTTTGGAGGGTGCAGCAGAGGTCCCAGCTGATCCCATAGGAACTCTGCAGCTGGGATGGCTGTTCCAAGAGGTTCCTGTCTGAGGCTGGAAGAAAGGACCTGCACTCCCATACCACTGTCGATCAGTTAGTGGGTGTGGGGTTAGACTTAGGGGAGGCTGCTCCTTCTGTGGAAGGCAGTGCCTAGAGAGGGACAGGGCTGTGAATTGTCAGGAGCCATGGCTCCCAGCAGCTGCGGGAATGCATGCCCCCATGCTGAAGGGGAGACCTGGGTGATACACCCCAGGAAACATCCCTAGCAGTGTCTGATGCCCCTGATCAGGCTCTAAGACTAATGCTAGCCCATTAGATTCTTCTAGGGCAAATGTTTTTTTCTCATACCCCTTTATAGAATATTAGATGTAGAAGTGAATTTTTGAGACCCTTTCATCCAATAATGCTCAGCTTAGGTGCAGAGACTTTTTCAAACCACCCTCAGGAGATTTGATGTGCTTGACCTTCTGCCACCAAGACTCAACTATCAGCTCCTTGAAGTTGGGGCTCCGTCTTACACAGTGGTAAGTGAATGTTTGGGGAAATTGTGAATGTGACCCTGGCCTTCATCTTCAGTCTTCTGTCTTGGATCTCCCTCTCCCATTTGTTTTCTGTGTTGCAGTCACTACGACCACCTTACCTTCGCAGACTGCTCCCTCGGCCTGAAAGTGTCCCTGCTTGGGACTTGCTTCTGCTTCTGCTTCTGGATCCAGTTCAGTTATGACTTCTTCCGGCCCTGTGGAACTGGTACCCCTCTTCTGCGTAAATGAGTTAATGTACATAAGATGCTTATGAAAGGAACTGGATTTGGGAGCCTCCCTCTGAAACTGAGAATGCCTTCCAAGCACTGAGAGTGAAGGCTAGGGGGCCTGCGACCCTAACAGGAGCCAAAGAAGACGGGGTTGGAGGTTGCCCATTCAGGCTCTCTACCAAACTAACTAAATCTGCAAATGTGCATTCTCTGTCTTTTATCTCACTTCTCTGCCATATCTCTTTTCCTCTGCCTCCTCTTTGTAAGTTCTGCTCAATATCAGACATTTTCTAGGCCAAACCTTTGAAAAGATTAAGTTATTTTTCCATCTTTCTTCAAAGTTGGCTTTGAATAAAACCCATTTTCCTATCAATTGGACTCCAGATATTTTCTGGAGCAGCGAGCAGTTACAGCCCAGCTTCTTTCCTCCTGGGCGGTAGGAGAGCCTCCTGGTGACACACAGAACAGAGCCAGACACATGGTAAGCTCCACATAGGTGCTAACTGTTGCTGTTACTCCATCCTTTGGCACACAGAGCTGACCACTATCCTAAGATAAACCACACTTTGCTTCAATGGCTTGTTTTCTTGTCTGTCTTCTAGTGATCTGAAATCCCTTGGCAAGCAGATACCCTATCCTTTATCTTTGTATCCAGGGTATCTAGGACAGTGCCTGACACACAGCAGGTGCTTAATAAATGTGTGTAAAATGAGTAGAACTAGCCTGGGAATACAGTTTGAAAAATTCTATTTATAAGTATATTTAATGAGGAGCCGATTGGATGAGATTCACTGTTAATGGCCTGATGTGGCATCAATAAATACTGAATACTGAGTGAGTGAATTGATGCATGGGTAGATGGATTGTTGATTGGACAGGTGCATGTGTGGATGGATGGGTAGATGTGTGGAGAGATGGAATGATGAATGGATGTTACCCGGTGTGGAAGAAGGCCAGGATTTTAGAGTCTGGGCAGAAGGGACAGAGGGCAGGAGGAAGGCTTACCATTTCACGGAGGCCAAGTCAACTAGGTGTGAACTGGAGAGGGGACCTCTGAGCAAAACTTCTCTGCCCCTTTGATCTTGCCCAGTAGAAGCTGGGGAAGTGCTGCTCCTGCACGCCCCCACCTTCAGGGAGTGTGTCACAGGGAAGGTGCCGGGGGCCATTACTCATTCTGACCCATCCCTGAGGCCAGGATTAAGGCAGGCAGAATGGAGGTGCTCTGGAGTGCTGAGTCAGGGAGAAATGGGCTGTGCGTGAGTGGGCTTCTGGGAGAACGTCTGGGGATGTGAAGCCAGATGCAGTGGTCTCTGTTCCTCAAGGGCGTTGGCAGAGAATTCCCCAGGAAGGGAACTAGAGCAAGAGAGAATCACCCTGTAAGGGGCCCTAGAGGATTGGTTCCCCAGCAAGCATGGCAGAGTACAGATCTGTGTCAGGTTTCAGGGAATTTCTGTTCTAGAAAAGTCTTGCTTTATTTTTCTGTCCAGCAGGTAAGTCAGTTAAAGTCTGGTCAGTAGGCAGAGATGGCTTGTCAATTGTTGTCATCCAGGTGGGACAGTTGGATCTGCTAGGTTAATAGGTAAGGGATATTTTGTGTATCTTTTTCTTACTGAAATGAGCAGTAAATGAGAATTAAGAAAGCAAAGAGAGACGCTCAGTTGTTTCTCAGGGGAGCCTCTACCAATGCTCCTAGGTGGGTGGTATTGCACCCTTAGAGATTGGTGGGGGGCAGCAGAGCTGTATAAAGGGCCTGGGGCCAGAGTCCTGGCACCCTACAAATGAAGGATAGGCCCTCAACCAAGAATCACCCCACTCCAAAGGGAGTGTCTTCTTGGAGAAATACTGCATGTAGCCCAAGAGAACAGTTTATACTAATGATTTGTAAAGTCTGTGCCTGCCCAGTCCTGCTCCCCTGCACACACCCAGACTTCTAGGTCTGTCCCCTCTCTTCCTTCTCTTCTCTGGAAGATCCTGAAATTGCTAACATTGAAAGTTCGCAGAGAGCCATGAGCTTGGGGAGGGAGGTGACAACCAAGTGAGAAGTAACATCACCTGCCTGTGGGTCTGGCTCCCTCCTGCCAAGGGAGCAGCAGGGCTGGAGGAGGTAGGCTTCTGGGAGAATCTTCCCCTACACCCACTGCTCAGGGCCTCCCGAGCCTCCCAGCAGAATATCTGGAGTCTGCTGGTCAGGCAGAATTCCCAGGGCAGCTGCCCCGATGCTGTCTGAGTTGGGCCTGGGCTCCATCCACCCCCTCCCCATCTCTTATCTTGGTTCCTTCCCTCACCTCAGGCCTGGGCTGTCAAGTGCAGCAGCCAGGGAGAGAGAAAGCTCGCCTCTCCTAACACCACATGTCCTGGAAGGACAAAAGTAAAAATATAGAAAGCCTCTGGTCTTGGGGTCGGATCACATGGATCACATGGCTGGGTGGCCTGCCACCTCGTCTGTCAGGTTGTGGGTTTCTGAGAAGGTCGAGAAGCTGGCTCCAGCCAGAGATGGGGAAGAACTGGGTTTGTAGGGATAATACCTGTGTCTGTAGTTCCTTCTCAGCCTTCTTGTGGAGATACCCTCTGGCCCCATGGTGTGGGCTGGAGGAGGACCATCTTTATATCCACTTTCTAGATAGGAGAGCTGAGGCCTGGGGCCGTGTCTGGCAAGTGGTGCTTACCAAGTCTTCTGCCTCTGAGCCCAGGGCTGGCTCCTCTACAGCAGCACCACCCGGCTCTTCCCTCTCGGGCAGGACCTGGTGCGGCCCACCTGTGAGGAGGCAGCAGTGGCCCCAGAGGCCTCTTCCTGGGGGCCTTTGTGGAGGTTTGGGTGGAAGGCTTAGCAGCCTCTGTGGCAGCCCAGGGGATGTAATGGGTGAGCAAGAAAAAGCCTGTTCTTCAGGGCTGACCCAGCCAGGCACAGGATCGTGTATGCTGCAGACTAGAGATGACATCCTGGAATCATCTCAGAGGGGACAGCTGACCTCTGAAATGACAGGCAGCTGAGCGGCTTTCAGGAACTCGGGGAAGCCCTGGCAGGCCTGATCCCTGGGTGTCTGGGAGGCAGCCAGGGAGGGAGAAGGAGCAACTCATCAGGGCTTGGTGAGCAGGGTTTTAGGGGTGCTGGTCTCCTTACCAATTATGTTATTGACATCCCCCTCCCCAACACCAGGCACTCCAACAGCCAGAAGAAGGGGTGCATTGGTCAGGCCACTCTGGATCCCCTGACAGTCAGGAGCCTTTACCCTCAGCTTCCTCAAGAGCTCTGCTTAATGCCCATAGATTGCCTTAAGGCTCCCCTGGGCCTTTGCTTGGCCCAGCAGCCTGGGCCAGGATGAAAGCGAAGCTGTCAATAATTCATGCCCCTGCTCCCCCTCACTTCCCCTGCTTGGCTGGCTGTAAATATTTCACGGGTTTCAGGGAGCAGAGATAGCCCGGCAGAGACTCCCAGGATGAGGCTCAAAGAAGCCTTCACCTTTCCTAGAGACCCCAGTCAGGTCCCTGGCAGGAGAGGATCCAGGTCTCAGCTTGGGGAGTGATGAGCTTGTCCAGAGCTACTGACCAGGCTGGTCCTGCAGTCTCTGGTGGGAATTTGGGTTCTGGGCCACGCCCTCTGCAGACTGGCTCCTTGGAAAGCTATCCTGAGGAGAGGTGACAGGGGTACAGCCACCTTAGAGCCAGCCTGGGGGTTGTCTTCAGCCCCTCCTCACCCTGCCCTCTCCCACATCACCTGCCCTGGTTTAAGCCCTTGAGCGTCTTCTCAGACAATTGGCCCAGCCACTCTGTGACCACAGACAGCCTGAGGAGTCTTTCTAAAACAAAAATTGGACCTTGCCACTCCAGCGTCTCAGAGCTGTCACAAGCTCCAGGTTATCTTCAGGGCTAAATCTTTCCCTGTGTCAACATGCAGGCCCTGCATGACCTGAGTCCTGAGCTGTTCAGCCTCATTTCCCAGCCCCGCAGCCTGTCCCTCATGATGTCACCATCCCCCTATTCCTGCACCCCTAAACTCTTTCCCGCCTTCCAGGGTTTGTTCCACTTGCAATTGCACCAGAGGTACTGGGAGTATCAGCTTCCAAGCTTTTCTGGGGGTCACTCTGCCACTCTGGGGCCAGGCCCAGCCTCCTACATAACACCAAGTGACAAGCTTGACACACGGAAGTTCAGTTTCCAGCTCGGCCCATTACTTGTCTGTTTTTGTAACTGGTGTCCTGTTCCTCCCAACCTTGACACATGCTTCTATAAAATTAGAATAATAATATCTACTTCAGTGGGGAATTGAGAGGCTAGGGAATAAGGCCTATTAAGTTCACAGTTCAGTCCAAAGCCCAGGGTAGGTTCTCCAGCCATGCTAGCCTCTGTATATTTAGTCTATGAATTGCAGGCTGTGGAATCTCTCTCAACAGGAAAGAGCAGACAGGTGGGATCCTAAGAACCTTTGGAGGGGGTCTTTTTGTTGTTGTTGTTCTAATTAGTTTATACATGACAGCAGAATGTGCTAAGAGCCAAGAAGAGCAAGAATGCATTTCAATTCATTGCACACAAATGGAGCACAACTTTTCATTTCTCTGGTGTACACAATGTAGAGGCACACCATTCTTGCCACCATACATGTACCTAGGGTAATGATGTCCATCTTATTCCAACATCTTTCCTACTCCCATTCCCTATCCCCTCCTCTAACTCCCCTCTGCCCAATCCAAAGTTCCTTCACCCCCACCCCATTATGGATCAGCATCCACATATCAGAGAAAACATTTGGCCTCTAGTTTTTTTTTTTTGAATTGGCTTATTTTACTTAACACAATATTCCCTTGGAGGGGTCTTAAGGCAGGTGGTATATCTGAGTGGACCCAGAGAAAGTGAGGGAAGGAGGAGTCTCCAATAATAGGGTTCCTTAAGGAGGATACCGCTGTGGGAAACAGGAGCTGGATCCCACCAAGATTGGGGAGAACGTAGTATGCATTTCACAATGGTCCCTCTGAGCATCAGCCAATGAATGAGAATTTTTCCTCCATAAAATGTTAAAAAATGTCAGACGTAAAGAGTGTTGCATTTACCAAAAGCATTTGGGCACCTTCTCATGAGCCAGATATTATGCTGGGCCTTTCGTTTATGGTGCTTATTTGTTTCAGGCCACAACCCAGACCCAAAGTGGGCACTATTGCTTGTTCACAAGTTACCAATGAGAAAACTAGGCTCCAAAGGTGATGTCTGCAAAGGTCAGTTCTACTCCACAAATGTATATTAACTAGGTGCTCCAGGCACCATGTTTGGGATTCATAGAAAACCTAGGTCCTCAACCTTAAGACTGTCAACAACGAAGCACAGATTATACTCTGCAGAAAGGACAAAGACTCTTCATAGTGAAAACCAGCTTGACAATCTGACTCAGAAGTATGAATTTCACTTCATGTGCTGTGTGGAGCTTAGAGATGGAGATAAGTAGGTGCTGGAGATACAGTTAACCTGACTTGGAGGATCAGCAAAGATTTGCCCACAGTGGCAAACAAGGATTTGGACCTGGGTTTATACAACACCAAGCCTCATGCCCATCTTTCTATGCCACACTACAAAGCCTGTTTCTCAACCGTGATGAAATCTCAGGATGCTGAGATGCTCAATGAAAGAGGTCAGGCATGTAAATAGACCATAACAGCAATCAGATTGACACACTTTAACTCAAAATTATGCCCCCCAATGGTCTATGACTCTGAATAACACCGTCCAGGAAGCCCGCTTTCTCCTTTAGCCTTGACCTTGAGAAGTACAGCCTATCCTAACTGTACCTCAAGTGCAGCTTTGAGTTCTGGGGCCAGGTACTATTCTCCATCCCAAATTCCATGGTGCCATTTCCTTTCCAGACCTGTGTATAGACATCTCCCCATGCTCCTCTGTCTTTTCTGCTTGCAACTTTCTAGCCGATCCTAATGGCCACTTCTTGCAACCTCAATCCGTTTATCAAGTAGTCTGATCTAATTTCTGCACTCTTCATCCCTGCCTCTGGGACCGCTCCCAGAATCCACACAACTAGCAGCCCTCCCCACATCCTGGCCTCCCCCTTTGACTTATCGTATATTCTCATTCGGTATGCTCATTAGCCCAGCCTTGGGGCCTCTGCAGGGGCTGTGTGCGGCTGGTGTCTAGGAGTTAACTCAGCACTAGTTCCCTTCACTACCAAACAAATTTCTGGTTTCCCTGCCTTGGAGTGGGCCCACCTCTCTCCCATGTCAGCTAAGCCCATTGCCCTTGTGGTGTGCACTGTAGATATCAGAGGTGGAGCAAGTAGCTCTCCAAACACAGGCCTTCTGTCTTCCCTCTTCTCCTGTACCTCTCTCCACACACATGCTAAGCACATGCCTGCCACCTAGGCCCAGCTAATCAGCCGGGAGCATTGTGCTCTGCCACAATGGAAGCTGAGCTTCTCTGGAGGCTTTCCCTCCCCCAAATGCAGATGCCAGGGACACAGGACTTGGCTGCCTGCCCAGGAAGCTCCCCATCCTCTCCAGACCCTGCCTGCCTGCCCACCCACCCACCTGGGGGTCTCCAGGAAATAAGTGCCTGACAAACTGACAGTGGCCACAGGCCACCCCACATCCCCCTCCCCAGCCTAGAAAATCCCAGTTGAGGCAGACAGAGCTTTTTAACAAACAATTAGCTTGAATTTTTCATTAGCTGCTGCTTCCTTTGCAGTTCCTGCCTCAAACCCTTTCACATCTCCAAGCTATGTATAGCTGGGGAGGCCCCAGCCTGTCACAGAGGAGAGCACAGCGGATGTTTGGGTTAAGGCTCCCACGAACCCACCCCTGAAGCAGACCCCCTAATGAAGCTGATTATAAATTAAATCCATTACCTTCACACAGCCCATGTGAGGTCTGCTTCAGACAGGCATCTCTGAGTACACCAGCACATCCTACCCTGCTGCAAGCAATGATTTCTCAAATTTAGACAATTCCTGCTAGATTGGTTCAGGGGGGAAAAAAAAAAAACCTATCTATCATGACCTCTCTATTGTCTTATTTTATTGCTTTCTTAAGAATAAGAATACAGGAATATGGTTTTGCAAACATTTAGATACATACCTGAATACATCAAGTAGATGATGAAAGTCCTCTTGATCTCAAGCTACCTCCTTCATTCCGACTTCCTTCTAAAGGGACACTGTCAACAGTGTGATCAATGTACCTTTAAAAAGTTAGCCTGCTCATTTACATTTATATGTATATAAACAAAAACAGATACAAAGCTTTTCAGCATAAATGGGATCATACTATTTGCATTGTTCTGCAGCACATTTTCCAATGAAATCATTCTGGAGATTTCCCCTTGTTTAGACATACAGATTGGCCTTAATTTTAAAAAGTCTCTCTAGTATTCCATAATTGGATGGATTATAATTTTTAACCAGTTTTGATGGATATTGAAAGGTATTCTTATCTTTTTATTTCCCTTTTCCTTTTTTCTCCCCTCCCAAATTTCTTCTTTCCTCCCTCCCTCCCTTTCTCTTCTCGTCTCGTCTTTTCTCCTCTCCTCTCCTCTCCTCTCCTCTCCTCTCCTCTCCTCTCCTCTCCTCTCCTCTCCTCTCCTCTCCTCTCCTCTCCTCTCCTCTCCTCTCCTCTCCTCTCTCTCTCTCTCTCTCTCTCTCTCTCTCTCTCTCTCTCTCTCTCCTTTCTGTGTTACTAAAGATTGGATTTATGGTCTTGTGGTTGCATAATGCTCTACCCCCTAAGCTTCATCCCCAGCCTCTTTTTAAATTTTATTTTGAGACAGAGTCTTATTAAGTTGCTTAGGCTGACCTCAAACTTGTGGTCCTCCTGCCTCAGCCTCTGTAGTAGCTGAGATGCCCCACCATGACTGGCTAGCAAGTCTTAATAGACAACATTTTCTTTCCTACCCCGTCCTGTTAATTATTAATATATGACCATTATAGAAAAAAAGAAAATTCATAAAATCTCTCTCGGCTGGGGTTATGGCTCAGTGGTAGAACACTTGCCTAGTACATGTGAAGCACTGGGTTTATCCTCAGCAACATCACATAGAAATAAATAAATAAATAAATAAATAAATAAGGCATTATGTCCATCTACAACTAAAAAAATTTTAAAAAAGAAGTCTAATAATCTGAGACATCTATTAACATGTTGTCATCTTTCTTCTTAGTATCGTCCATGTGTTTTTTTCTTCATATAATATACACACAACGTTGTATCCTGAACTTTACGCTTGAAACTCTCCATAAGCATCATTTAAAAATCACTATGTAATATCAGAAGGGAGGGCCATTTTATTGTTTAAAAGTGTCTCTATATGTATGTCATTATTGTCCCCCGAACAACATTAGGAGACATTAGGAAGAATAGGTGTGACTCTCCCTGATGTGGAGGTGGAAAGTACAGCTCAAAGCAATTGGCAGGACTCTCTGTGTGTCCCTGAGCTGGTCAGCTGCAGTGTGGACCAGGTCTATAGCTGCCGTTGGAACTGGGCATCGCAGTTCACTATCTTTTCACACTCCTCTCATTCACACTCTTTCCAAGATTCCAAGGAAGGTTGCAGCAATGACCTGTTTCCTGGAGTAAACTGAGGCTCAGAGAATCGACACACTTGCTCAAGGACACAGAGTCTTTGGCAGGATGGAGGCTCAAGCCCCATTTCTCAACTACAGGTTTAGTGATCTTGCATTACCAGGTGACTCTTCCCGCTAACGTCCCCAAGCAAAGTGGACTTTGAGTGATGCTAGTGGGCAGCAGAAAGATTTCAGAAATGAGAGGTCAGGGTTGTTGCTAGAGGGAAAGCCAATCCTCTAATCAATCCAGACATCATTTATTTATAACCACCGCAGCTCAAAGAAGGTGCACATCAGCAGAGGTGGAAGAGGGGAGGGATCAACAGAACTCCTCAGAAGAAGTCAAGGGGAGTCCTGACGCAGGGAGGACTGACCGTGGGGAAGTCAGGGCAGGGAGGGATGGGTAGAACTGGTGGGAGAGGGCCTTGGAGGGCCCAGCCTGGCACTGGTGCTGATGGAAAGTGCCTCTCCTGGGTCGATGGAATGGGTCTTGGAGAATTCTTCCTCCTCTGTCTTTCTGCATTGGGTTGTTTAAAAGAAATATGATTTAGCTGCCTCTCTGGTCCAGCCCTTGACTCCTCTGGACAGAAATAACCTGAAAGAAACGGTTCTGTTGGCCAGAGCAGATGATGGGTTTGGTGCTTCTCCAGAAAGCACTAGTCTCAGCTTGATTTTTCCAGGGCTGAGCTGTCCAGTCTGATTTTCTATCAGCATTGAGACTGCTGACCTCTCCTGCTTGGGTCCTTAGGACTGGGGAGCCTTGAGAACCCACAGAACAGGTGTCTCAGCCCAGTCATGGATTCAAGGGCAGCTGAAGGGCCACAGAGAGATGTGATAAGGAGAGTTGCCCGGGAGTCAGGGGCCATGGTTTACATCTGGCTCACTATGCCACACAAGTGTGCATTGGGTGGGTCACCTTCTCTGATGAACCCTCCCTTCCTTATCTCAAAAGTGAATTGTCCAGGGTCTATTTTGGCCTTGCCTACCTCAACTTATTTATAAATAGAACAACATATAGGGCTTGCGTATGGATCCCGGAGCTAGAGGAAGCTGCCTGGACTTGAGTTCTGGCTCTATCATTATTTATCTGGGTGACTTAAGAGCAAGTTCCCAACCTCTGTGGCCTCTATTTCCTCACCTGTACCGTGGGGACATTTCCTATCCTACCACATTGTTAGCATGACCAAATGGGTTGCTTTTCTCAAACACTTGGAAGAGTGCCCAGCACATTGTGTTTTCTCCACGTTTGCTACATAAATAGGTATTCATGTTCTGTTCAGAGAAGTGGGAGTGGGAACCAGGTTGGACTCCTCCCCCAGGGGCACATAGCCTGCGCCGCACGTAGTTGCAATTCACAGCTGTTTCTTCCTCTCTGAAGATGGTTGAGGTTTCACACGGAAATTCGGTGTGGAACAGTGACTCTACACCGCCAGTTGTTTCCCAGAAAATAATGAACCAGCTAACTTGAAGGCTTTCAGAGAGCTTGCTTCTGGCATTGTTTTATAGAATCCTCTCAATGCTGTGAGGCACTTGGTGGCATCTCACCCCTACCTTACAGGCTGGAGGACCACCGAGGCATAAAACTAAGGAGGTGATGCTGGACCCCAGCTTGTTCTGCCTGCCTCTGTTGTACAGATCTGGGTCAAAGACCTTCAGCCTACTCTGGGGTCCATGCTTAAGATCACTTCGTGGAGCACAGAGTGGCTGAGGATGAGAGGGAGGACAGAGCAGGATCCAGGTCAGGGAGCTTGGGGGTCCTTAAAAACTGACTTTTACTGACTATATAAAAAAATGTATGCAAACTTACCAAGTTTTAAAAATTCACTTACTTACTATTGAAACTTAAAGCTATTTTTAATTTTTAAGATATTATTATGTAGCTATTAAATGAGTAAAAGAGAATTATTTTAGGGATTTAGAAGTAGTTACAGGTATATATTGTTAAGGACTTCATAAATGGTCCAGTTTTTCAAGAGAACAATCTAATAATATTTAAGAGCTATAAAATTATTTCTACCCTTTGACCTGATAATTCCACTTCTGAGAATATACTCCAAGGGAAATAGCCCAAAAGAAAAAAAAATTTTTGTACTTAGTTGCTCTTATGAAAGCTATTTATAAAAATTGGAAGCAACCCAAATGCTCAGACTTTGGGGTTTGGCTTAAACTCCTGGTGTATTTACTTTCTAAAATATGATAGAGCTATTAAAAAATGACAAATATGGGAACTATGTCAAGGCATGGACAAGTATGTATGTGCAAAATAATAAGCAGAAAAAAGACTAAGTGGTGAGTATTTTCTTTTGGCAACTCTGCAAAACAGCGACCTGTTTTTGCCCAACAAATTGACAAAGATGAGAGGCAAGTTGGCATAGATTTTAATTCTCATCAAAAGGTTATAGTCGTCAAAGGAGTACAGTAAAAAATCAAACGGTTTCTTGTATATTCATAAATGAGTAGTACCAGCTACATAATTTGCAAGGCCCAGTGCACAATGAAAATGTGAGTCTCCCTGTTCAAAAATCAAGAATTTCAAGATGGCTGGGGCAGAACATTGACTAAGTGGGGGTCCTTCCCAGCATGGGGCCTGTTGCGACTGCTTCCTATGCCCATGAAGCCAGGCCTGGCTAGCGTTGTCGACTGAATGCACTCACTCCACCTGAGAGAAAACTGTGATCAGGGGCTTGAGCTCTGCTGAGAAAACTCCGAAGCACTAATCATCTCAAGCTTCTTTCTCTGAGCTTGGGGTTAGTGCTGAGGTTACTGCACACTGGGAAATTGTGGTCTCCCAAGATGTGGGCATAGAACTTGGGCAGTATGTCCCCACGCCTTGCTGCTCCAGTTGGTGAGTCCATTGTACTTCATTCGTATTTCCATTTTTTCACTATCAAGCATTTATTTATTAGTCAGGTGTAACAGGTGCTGTATGGGGACACAGTGATGGGGACACAGGGCAAAGGCGCTTAGAGTTTATTTGCAAAGACAGACAAAGGACATTTTGTTAAAAGCTATGATAGGTTTAGATGGGTGATTTAGACAGCAGGGTCACTGGGAATGCTGGTGAGGACAGGGGGCCATAGCAGCCTTCATGACTCTGCTTCATTAGAGACTCGATTTGTTCATAGAAATTTGTGAGAAGCTCTGCTGAGTGTCTTCCTGACAGCAAAACAGACCGATTCTTCTGGCTACCACAAAAGAATTTTGCTAGCTGGGTGGTGGTGTTTTCAGAGATCACACTTGTTTTCTAGCTTCTTACGTTCTGAAAGCTCACAGAAATCAGAGCTGAGGAGAGGAAGTAGAGATTGGCCACAGAGAGCATAGAAACAAAAAATAGAACAGCCTCCCTTCCTTCCCTTCACTTTCCACTGTACCCTGTCCTGGCCGCATACTAGTCCCGGCCCCAAACCGCGTACTACGGATTCCTCTAGTGTGGGAAGTCCTGGGTTTCCCAGGATGAACCGTGGCTTTGACCACTGACTTCTGCATACGGAGGTCATGCAAACTCCCAGAGAACCCGAAACCAGACAAGGGGCACGGGGCTGTTCCGTTTATCTTCCCCTGGAGCCTCTGCATATTGTTCTTTACTCACTCAGCTGAGTTGTGCTTGCTACCCAGTTTTTAAAATTAATCATCTCTTTGTTTACGTGTAAACAGTTGTAAAAGAAAATATTTGATTCATATTACCTCCAAAAGAATCATCATTAAAAACCTGTGGTAACTATTTGGGGCATGTCTCCCTCTACGTAGAAATATAAATGGGGGAGTTGGATGGATGGGCACATTGAGAAGTAGAAAAATGATCTTACCAAGATTGAATCATGCTGTATGTGGCATTTCCACTAAAATGCATTAAATTTTTTTTTTTAAATGCATTAAATTTAATGTAACTGGAATTTTTAGTAGGATGATATGAAACTCAAGAAATGTAACTGGAATTTTTAATAGGATGATATGAAACTCAAGGAATGACATAGAATTTCTGAACATCAGATAAATGTTTTTTTTTCACCACGAGAAATATTAGTTCCTAAAATAGCTTTAATTTAAAACAAAATATAAATATTAGGAGGGTAAAACTGTTTTAAGCAAAACAATTTTATATCCTGTCTGATTCTCTGTTATGAAAGATGAGAAAATTAATGTATTCCCTTCTCCCCTCCCACAAGACTTTTATTAAATGTTTTATTTTCACATTGTCCAAAGTAATGACACTCACTAATGTTCTACAGTTATCATTTCAAATTGTTTAGTCTCTGGACTGGGAACTACTATGAACTACTATGAACACTATGAACACTGGGAACTACTATGAACACTGCTAGTGTTATGGGGCAAGTCGCTCAGAAAACACCAAGTCCCAGTTTTGTCCAAATTGAAGAGGCTTTATTAAGCTGGCTGGTGGGCGACTGCTCCCTACAGGATCCATAACTTTCTCTGCAAGGGATAGGCTGGAGCCTGAGCACTTTAGGATATTTAAAGGCAAACCTGCAAAAACCACATCAGGGTTGACGTAGCTGCAAGCAAGCAGGTACAGAAGCTGGATCGGGCAGTCAGCAAGACAATGCGATGGGTACATTGGTATTTCCCATGGGACTTTCCAGGTTGGCATAGCAGCAAGCAAGCAGAAGGACCCTAGTTCAGTACAAATTAGAGAATGGTTACTAATGTCTAGACAATCAATCTCTGACAAGGTACATTGCCCAAGAAAAGTGGAAACCAAAGAGAACAATTTTACAATGTATAAGAATTGCTATTTTGTGTTGCCAAGTATGCTATGCTAGGTAACTATTACTGGGACAGAGGTGGGGCTCCCCCCCCCACCTGGGGCTCCCCCCCCCAAGAAGCATTTCTTACCTGATGTGGAGTCTCAGGGTAAAATGGAGTCTGTTTGGTCATTGCCCATATAGCCTGGCCCATAACACTAGTTGTTTTTGTTCTTTTAACCACAAATTTGCTCTTTGAGTCACTTTGATTCACAACTTGGCAGGCTAGATTCACAGTCACATGCCTTTTGTGAGGAAGGCTGTTTATTTGCACTTGTGAATACACCTAACCTTGGACTTGACGCTTGAGAGTCATGTCTGGGATCCTAAGTGAGGCTTTTCTTCTTTCAGGATGTGCGCGCACTTGCCCCATCTTTGAGTACTGCTGAAGAGAAGCTGTGGCATTTATTCCTGGATAGTTAAGGGAATGTGTAAAGGTAACACAACCCAAACTGAACCACCCCAACGACGGCTCTGCCAACATTTCCCACCACAACAGACAGCTCCACGGCCGCCCAGGTGAGCAGGCCACGCCCTTAGAGCTCCCCTTTCCCTTCCCACCTCATTTTCAGAACTTCAGCAAAGTACGTCCAGATTCTGACTACTTCACACTTCCGCCACTGATTCCATCCCAGAGCAAGTCATCATGCTGCTCCTTTTCCTTTTTTTTTCCTGAAGGAAATGAAGAAGCAGCCATGAGGATACCTGGGGGTAGAACATTTTAGAAAAAAAAAATGTAGGAGTTGAAATATTTCTGCATCTGCTTTTTTATGAGCTGTTATGATTTTAACTGTACATTTTATTGCATACCGAGTGATCATTCAATACACGTACACACACACAAACACAACAATACACAACGTGTAAAGGTCCAATCAGGGTAGAGATCTAAGAAGCAAAGGAAACTAGTGGTGAGACAACTCAAAGAATGGGAGAAAAATTTTGCAAAGTATTTCTCGGACAAAGGATAAGCATCCAGAATATATAAGGAACGTGACAAAAAAGACACTTAAGCCAATCCCTTGCACTACTGTAACTATCCCTGGCCTTCTTGCTTCTATCCTGCCCTACCCTTTCCCACCCTATAGATAATTCACCCAACACCCAGTTATCCTTTTAAATCGAAACCATCCCATCCCCCAGCCCTCAGCCCTCTAATAGTTTCAAAATATCCTACAAGTCCTGAGGAACATCCTGCCCAGATAATCTCTCCCACAGTTAGCCTGTCACTTGCCCTCGGTATCCTAGCGGCTGCCTTCTTGCTGATCCTTGAAATATCTCAACTCTTGCATCTGTTTTTTTTTTTTTGTTTGTTTGTTTTTTAGAATTTTAATATTTATTTTTTAGTTTTCGGAGGACATAACATCTTTGTATGTGGTGCTGAGGATCGAACCCAGGCCGCACGCATGCCAGGTAAGCGCGCTACCGCTTGAGCCACATCCCCAGCCCCTTGCATCTGTTTTCTTTCTGGAATGTTCTACCCCCAGGTATCCTCATGGCTGCGTCTTCATTTCCTTCAGATCCGTGTTCTAAGTGTCCTCATCCGGGAGCCCTTTTCTAGCCACCTGTTTACACAAAACCCCTTTCTGCTCCATGCCACCACACCCTGGCTCATCATTCTTCAGCATCCGGACCTCTGACTGACGTTCTCGGTTGTTTTTGACTCTATGTTTCATCTTTCTCTTGCCGGAGTGTCGGTTCCACGGGATCAGAGACTTCGATTTACTCCCCACCCCTGCAGCACCTGAGCCAGTGCCTGGAATATCGTAAGTGCTCAATATGTGCTAGTTAAATTAAGGAATAGACGAATATTTTTTGCACTATATATAAAACCCCTTTTCTTTTCTAACATTGCTATAACTCTTTATCCTTGAAGCTCAATAATTTCAACAGAATGTTTTGCTATAGATTGTTCTTCATAGATTTTTGTTTCTGGGAACACTGTATCCTTTTTGGATACATTTTCTAGCCATTTTTGTCACAAAAAAAAAAAAAAAAAGAAAAAAAAACCTTCTCAAAACCCAACACTAGGAAAACAATCTCCTCCCCAAACAGGCAGGATATTTGAACAGACACTTAATAAAGAAGATGTATGGATGTATGGATGGATCCACAACATGTATTGTGACAATATTTTACACAGAAGAACTGCTCAGTAAAAGATAACCACTGTCAATTTTGTTGCAATTTTTTAAAAAATATTTTCTTCTAGCCATTTTCAGGCAAGTTTTATTTTATTGTACCTTTGACTTCTTCTTATACCACAGAGTCCCTTCTCCAAGAACAGCAAGTATATTCTCTTTGGATCATTTTTGTCTTTGAATTTTTGTTTTGTACAATAATTTTTTTCATCTTTATTCTTTCCTTTTTTTATTTTGTGATTTCCTCCGTTCCATCTTTCATGTTGTTGATAGCATTTTAGTTGTTTAGTTAGTTGGTTTGTTTTAGTTAGCTTTAATACCTATTCCTTTAATGCTGCTTTCATACCTGTGATTTTTCTTTTCCATTTTTTTAACTCTACCAGCTTACTTTAATTACTTATTACATATACTTTTAAAAAGTTTATTAGATTTTGTTTTCTAAATTCATATCCAGTAAAATACACTCTTTCTGGTGACTTTTGGTAAATTAGAAGAGTAGTTTAGCCACCACCATCATTGACATACTGAATTGTTCCATCACTCCAGTAATTCCTGTGTGTTACCCTTTTGCAGACAGTTCCTGACCTGCTCCCGGCTCTAACCCCTGGGAACCTCTGATCTATTCGTCTCAATCCCATAGTTTTGCCTTGTATAGAAAACCGTATAAATAAAAGGACATCTTATATAGCCTTTGGGACCTGGCTTCTTTTGTTTAGCAAAATGCAATTAAGGTATATGGATGTCATTGGGTGCATGCATAGTTCTTTTCCCTTTATTGCTGAATGGGACTCTATGGTACGGATGTACCAGTTTGTTTACTTAGTAACTGACTGAAGGGCATCTGAGACGTTTCCAGTTTTTAATGATTATGAATAGAGCTACAATAAACATTTTCATAGTGGTTTTGGGGTGAACATACATTTTCAATTCTCTTAAGGAAATATCAAAGGGTAGGATTACTAGGTTGTATATTAAATATACGTCTAGCTTTATAAGAAGCTACTAAACCATTTTGTAAAGAGGCTGTAGCAATTTTCAGCCAATAAGGTATGTGAGTCTAGTTCCTCTACATTCTTACTGGCACTTTCTGTGTCAGGACTTTTTTTCATTTTTGTCATCCTAATAGACGTGTATTGGTATCTCATTTTGGTTTTGATTTGCACTATTTATCCATTCATATATCCCTCCCTCCTTTCCTTCTTCTTGTCTTCTTTCCTTCTTTTCTTTTGTGTTGGAGAGTAAACCCAGGGGCACTCTATCACTGAGCTATATCCCCAGCCCTTTTTATTTTGTCACAGATTCTCACCAAATTGATGAGGTCAGCCTCAAAACTACAACCCTCCTGCCTCAGCCTCTGAGTTGCTGAGATTATAGGCATGAGCCAAGGTACCTGGCTTCATTCACATTTCTTTAACAAACCAATTAATTGAGCACCTTTTCGTATACTTCTTTTCCATCCATACATCTTCTTTATTAAGTGTCTGTTCAAATATCCTGCCTGTTTTGGGAGGAGATTGTTTTCCTAGTGTTGGGTTTTGAGAAGTTTTTTTTTTTCTGTTTTTTTTTCTTTTTTTGTGACAATATTTTGCACAGAAGAACTGCTCAGTAAAAGATAACCACTGTCAATTTTGTTGCAATTTTTTAAAAAATATTTTCTTCTAGCCTGTAGTTTCTTTTCATTTTCTTAATATCTTTCATGGTGTAAACATTTTTTGTTTTGGCAAGGTTCAATTTATCATTTCCAAAAACGGATTGTAGTTTTGGTGCCATCATCAAATGCTTTGCCTAACCCAAGACCATAGTGATTTTTCTTCCCAGTTCTACTTTAGAAGTTTTATAGTTTTATGTTTCACCCTTGGGGTTGTGATACATTTTGAATTAGTTTTTGCATGTGGTGTAAATATTCATGAATTTTCTAAGGGGTTTACTTGGGATGGGGGAGGTAGACTCTACCTGGGGGTATTGTCTCTATCTAGGGTTCTGCACACAGAGAAGAAAGCAGATCTGTATCAACATCCTGAGGAGGTGAGCAGCTCTCACCTCTCACTGTTGGATAATGGTGCTTGGGACTGTGACATTGTCTCTAAGCCTCAGGAAAATAAGGGCTTGGGTCAGGCATCAGAAGAGACCATTAGGAAGAGTTTGTCCAGGAAAGTGGCTATGACTACGTGATCTAATTGGGGAAGACCTGGGATTTAGAGGGACAAGATTTTTAAAATAATAACAAAATTGATAGTGGCTATCTTTTACTGAGCAGTTATTCTGTGCCAGGCACTTTGCATAGAGATAGTTTCTAATCTTTACAGCTACTGATAAGGGGGCAATTATCCCTTTCATACAGTTGAGGGAACCAGAGAACACATTATATGCTAAAGTTGCACAGTTATTGAGTGGGATGGCTGGGATTGAAACCCAGGCCAGACACAAAAGATGGTGCTCTGTCCACTCCAACAAGTTGCTTCCTATCACTAAGGGCTTGAGGGACACTGGATGGAGGTGGACAAAGGGCAAGGAGGGAAGAAGTCTGCTCGTTGGTCAAAGGAAGACTCTTATGAGGCCAAAGGACAATTGACTCTTGGACTGGGGGGTGGGACAGTAGAATTTTTCGGGCTGAAGTGGAGTCCTAGGACTAGAAAAAAATGACCCTGGTGGCCACTGAAGGGGAATCTCATCCATGCAGTCCTGGTGGGGCCATCTGGGCCTGCTGTCCTGGATGTCTCCTTCCAAGCCTGACTTGACATTTTTAAGTCAGTCCCATTGTGGGAAGCCAACCTCTTACCTAGGTGACCAAACACCAAGGTCCCACCTGCTGGTTGGGTACCTACATTTCCCCCTGGCATCCCAGGTGGGGTGCAGCCAGCAGAGGACATGAGCTTCATTGGCTATATATGTCACCCTGAGAGGTGTCTAGGGGGCCTAGAAGAAGGCAGGGAGTGTCTGTCTTGGGACAGTGAGGCCTGAGAAGAGATGGCTTTCACAAAGCACAGCAGTTCTGGACCATTCTGCTGTCTGTATAAAGATTTTCTTCCTTCTGCCAAATATGGGGACTCTTTGGCCTAGGTCACTGAGCTATTCCTGGAAGGTAGGCAGTGCGCCAGTGTTCCAGGCAGGCACTGTTCTTACTCTGTAAATAAATGCAGTGGAGCCAGGGTGCACAGCCCCAGGGACCTGCAGCCCAGTCGGTCTCCAGGTAGGGCTCCCAGAGAGGTGGGGGCGGAGCCACCAGGGCTGGAGAGACTGGGAATCTGGAGGCCAACCCTGATGCCTTTGCTCAACCCTTAGTTACCTCTCACTGAGAGCAGTGATCAAAGGAGGCATCTTGGATGCATCCCTGGCATCTGGCCTTAGAGCCTGAGGGTGAGGATCCAGGTGATAGTTTCTGAGTCCACCCTGAGTGGAGAGACAGGTGAACAACCCAATCACTAACCTCCCACTTAGAGACTAGAGACAATACTAAGACAATAGTCTCTCCCTAGCGCAGAGAGACACGATCCACTATGTTCAGGCAAAGTCTGAGCAGCATGAATGCAAAGTTCAACCCTGGAGCGGGAGGCAGGAGTGCGTGGAGAAGGCCAGCACCCCCACTACCTGGCGAGCTACCCCAATACTCCAAGTTGCAGTTTCTTTTGTGGTCCAGTTTCAAGGCTCCAGGGAGGAGTCAATGGTATAAAAGTGCTCAGCATAATACGTGGCTGTACACAGTAAATGCTGCTTAGCTGTAGCCACAGTCATCTATATCATCACCATTATTTGGTATCTTATTAGTGCACTTTGAGTCAAAATACCTATATTTGGGACCACTTCGGACATTCAGTTACTAAGTGAGGGTACTTGACCATTAGAAGCCTCAGTTTCCTGATCTCTAAATTGGGGCTAACAATAAAAGAAAAAAACACTTTTCAAAAAAATTGTTGGGGTAACTAAATGACTTAACACCTACCCACCTGGCACAGAGAAGGCTCCAAATACATGAATCAAAATGAAGATATCCCTTTAAAGCTTAAGGGTCAGCTTAGGGGATGGGGCTGTGGCTAGTGCTGGAGCACTTGCCTAGCATTCTCGGCCCTGAGTTTGAGCTCCCCACATCACTAAAAAGGTCAGTTTAGGATCCTTCCTGCAAAGAGGTGCACTTGCCTGCGGCAGAGAGTCACTGGGACTTAAAACCTCGGAAGACAATGTGGATTCAGTGGCCTCAGGCAGAAGCACTTCAGCACATGAAGAAATCCAACCCGAACCACACCTAGGGGTCCGGATGTTCCTCGCTGGCCTTGGCCCGCGGCTCTGGATCCTATCCTAGGTTCTGTTCTCCGTTGTGCTGACAGCTTTCTCGGGAAGCCTTTCTCCTTGTGGCAGCTGAGCTTCTGCCAGTGCTGGGCTTGCGTCACCCCACAGCTTGCCTCAGAGAAGCCAGTAACACCGTCTCTCCCCTGGGTATTTATCTTACTCTCCTAAAAGGACTGTTTGGGTCACATGACTATCATGGACCACTGACCAAACTGGATCTGGGTCACAAAAACCCAGCCCAGTAGCAGGACCCTTAGGGCCCTCTGATTGACGACAGCCCTATTGGAACCCATGGAGGGGGACTGTTCCCATAAAGCAAAGAAGCGTGCAGTTACCAGAAGGGAGAAGGCTCCCCGGCCAGGCAGATGCAGTAGCTGTCGACTGGAGTTAAAAATATGCTCTAGGTAAATCCCTGGGTGACCTAATGCATCATCTTAATGGGCTCTTAAGGGGAGTGGGGATGCTCACAAGGTTTCATTGTATGGGTCGCCCAGTACCCTGGCAGGGAAGGACTGTTTTGTCCTCTGCACATGGCCAGTTCCCAGCCAGCCCTCAGACCATATCTGCAGCCTCATTGCTGCCTTGAAGTCCACCTTGGAAGCCAGACTTCTCCCCTGGAGTTAAGATGATCCAGGCAGCATTTAAGATCTGAGGGCTGAAGATTCATAGCCTCTTAAATGAGTGCTGGGAGGGAACACAGTGAAATACGGACAGCCCTGAAAAAGAACACGGGACTTGGAATCTGAAGCCAAGGGTCTGTGCCAGCCCAGCTCCCTCCCAGCTTCATGACCTTGGACATACCATTGCCCTTGGTGTCCCCCTCTGCCAAATCAGGAGCCAGGCTAAATGGTCTCTGACGTTTCTTCCAGTGCTGACATTCTGGGAATCTGTGAATGTTATTAAATTCATGAATCGGCTTCTTTGCCTGGAACAAGTCAGCTTAAAATACATGCAAATTGCACTAAGTCTAGCTGTTGCCTTGCTGAGGAGGCAGCCTGGCGTATTTACATAGTTTGAAATTGGCTGCTGCATGCACAGGGTGGGGGAGCAGCGACAGGCTCTGAGGCTGGCCCGCAGCAGCCACTTCTGATGCAAGCAGGGTCCTGGATCTTCCACAGCCTGGAATGCAGAGACCCCTTGCTAATAGGGAAGGGGAAGAGACCGGTTTTGAATGGGGGCCTGGATACCCTAGGTCTGTCCTGGGAACTCACTATTATATTATTTAATCTTCTAGACAGTCCTGAGAGCAAGCATAACTGTTCCCATCTAGTGAAAGAGAAAGCCGAGGGCTGTGGCTCCTTCACAGCCACACGGTTCCTCAAGGTTGAATTGCAGGTTGAGTGACTACTCTCTCCCTGCCCCTCTGGGCCAGTAGAGTCTCCTCTTCACATACCCAAGCTCAGCCAGCCACACTGCTCTTTGGCCAGGCTCTTGTTGGCCAATTCGAAGAGTCTTTGTTCATTCAATAAACATGAAATAAGTGCCTCTTGGGTGCTAGGCGCTGTCCTAGGGTCTCTGTAGGAATCAGGACAGACGAGGTCTTGGTCTTCTTGGAGCTGGTATTCTGACGGGATGGTCAGAAAATAAACAGGCGAATAAATACATGGAGCGAATTGCGGGTTGTAATAAATGCTCAGAAGAAAATAAACAGAGTGCACATGCCAAGAACACTGAGTCCCGCTTAAAGGGGAGCTGTTTGGGAAAGACTGCCTGAGATGGGGACATCTAAGCTGAGAACAGAAGGAAATCAGTGATCAGGGCTGCAGGGCAGTGCTGGGTCTCGCTCACCATCTCTTAGCTCCGCCTCCTTGAACCCCTCACTGACTCTGTTTTAGTTCTTCATCTCCAAAGTGGAGTAATAATATCTCCCTAGACAGGGTGGCTACAAGGATTGTAGACAGCATATACAGATCATCCAGTGCAGTGCTTGGCACGTTAAAGAGGTCTGCTGTAACCATTATCATCATTGTATTTTTCGGAGTTGGGCCTGAGGCCTGATTCACTTTGGGCATTGAGGCTGCATGGTTTATCGAATCCTTCTATGGCAAACTCCAAAGACCACCAAGTCTGGTAGGAAAGATTCAGAGGAAGGGAGAACCAGGGCTGCTTGTTAATGAGAGCCAGTATGGGCCACTACCTATCGGAGAGAAGATACTCTGGTCATGGGCTAAGATCAGGGCTTCCCAAGGTGAGGGCAGGGACCTTGAGTCACCAATTAGACCCAGTCTCACTCACCTAGTCTTGAGCCAAGTGATCATGGACTGAAACCTCTGAACTTGTGAGCAAAAATAAGCTATTCCTCCTTTTAAATTGATTTTTCTCAGGTATTTTGTCATAGCAATAGAAAGCTAACACAGAAAAGACAAAGAGAGGAGAAGGTCAAGGAAGATTGGATGGACTCCCTGGCAGAGGGTCACTACAGGACAAAGCACTGGGGAAGAGGCTCTGGGGAGTAGGGGGGTTTACATGTCTTTGTTGATAAATGATGGATAATAGAGATAATCCACTCATTCTGTGCTCTTGGCAAAGCCCCTGCCCATTTCTGGCCTCATACTTCCCATCTATAGAATGAGTCAGACAATCTCCAAGGTCTCTGTCTGCTCCTGATGTTCTATTTCTTCAGAACTGAGCCAGCTCACTTACACCTCAAGAGTGGTTTTTACAACTGGATAGAAACAAGAGATATGAGTTGTCTTTGGAGAAGTCTTGGAGGAAGGTGGCTCTGGACCTGATGGGGAGGCAGTGGCTGGAAAATCTACATGACATGACATTTATGCCTTGGGAAGGCCCTATGTACTACGTGTGGCCCCATTTTGGAGCTATGGAAACACGCCACGTCTCAATCAACTCATTTGGAGAATAGTGAGGGGCACTCAAGGAGGAGCCCGAGGCCCGAGGCAGGTGTCTCATCAAGAAGACTGGGTTCCTCCACCTCCTTCTTCCCATACTGCTCCCTGGTGGAAATCCTGAGCTTCTGCACACTGCATGTTCCACCCCACCCAGGTCCCTGAGCTGAGTTTGAAATCTGTCATGCTGTATCAGCTGGGGGTGAGCCTGGACACTCAGAAACACAGCCTTCCCTGGAATCTCTGCTATGTTTCCTTAGTCTGGAAACATCTATGGAATCTGCTTGAGTTTCCAGATCAGCACTCGGTGCTCCCTGATCTAGCCCTGCTCCCCAGGAGTCAGGTCCACTATTCATGGCCTTTTTCCTTTCCCAAGAACCTTGAATGTCCATCTCCCAGCAGGCTCAGTGCCTAAGTCCCCTGGCCTAGACCTGCCTTGGAGTGGAAACTTCTCAGGCTACAAGTGGACAATGGCAAGGCCAGCCAGGCCACAGAGCATGAGCCTAACTCCCTCTGACAAGCCCAGGAACTACACCCCAGGGGCTGGCCAAGTTGAGGCCCAGGGGTTCTCCTGCTGGCAGGGCACCTGGTCAAATTGATCCTGTAATTAAATCAGGGCCAGGCCTGGCTGAGTGTCTGGGCTCCAACCTTGCTTGGGCTCCGGCCCTTGGCTCCCAGGATGGGCCAGGGTTTGCCTTTGAAGAGGCAGAAGGTTTTTGGTTGGATGTGGAAGGGCCAGGGTAGGATCTCATGAGGGACTGTCTTGATTCAGTTGGTGGCTGAGAAAGGCCCCTTTAGCAGTGTTCAACTGTCCACAGTTAGGACTCCGAGGAGGCTGGAGGTGAGAAGTCTTAGATGAATATCTTGGGTAGGTGAACGCTTGCTTAGGTCCTTCCATGAATTTTTCCACCTCAAGAAAGGGCGACTCCATTATACCAGATGATGGAGTCAAAAGCTTGGAGTCATCCTGGATGCCCAGGGTTTTCTTAGATTGCACACTCAGTCCACCAGAAAATCCCATTGACTCCATATTCAGTGTGTAGCCACCATCCAAATATTTCCCTCCAATTCCTTGCCTGACCCTTATCTAAGCCCCATGTTTTCACCTGCTTGAGTGCAATAGTCTCTCACTATCCCCTCTCCATTCTCTCTAAACACAGCAGCTGGGTGATGTGTCCAATCAAATCTCTCTGCTGAAAAGTCTCTGTGGCTTCCCACCTTACCCAGAGTACAATCTAGAGTGCTCCCTGTGCCTACAGGTTTGCTTCCCAAACTTCCTGCCTTTATTTCCTGTTGTCTCCTCCTTGTTCATTCTGCTCCAGCAACATTGACCTCCCAACACGCCCTGTACCCCTCAAGGACTCTGCCCTTCTCTTCCTGAGCCTGAAGTGCTCTTCCTCCATATCTACACGACAACTCCCTGAAGGTCTCTGGTTATTCCAAAGGGTTTCCCTAACCCACCCTGCATAACGAAGCATCCCTTACCATCACTTCCCGCCTCCTTACCTCCTTACCTTTATTTTTTTGAATAGTATTTTCAGTCTCATTCATCTCCCACCAGGTCAAGTCCCTGAGAGCAGGAGCCCTGGTGGTTTTGTTTGTTGATGTATGTTCCTTGACTAGCAAGGAAGGGGACATAATTCCTTGCAGCCCCCATAAAATGGAGCAAGATGCTGGGGCATAATGGGGGCTTAATTCAGGCTGCCCGGTTTAGTGTGCCTCTTCTTTGCCAAATGCTGTGGTCCTAGACTTCTTTTGTAGAAGAACATGGTAAAATTGGCTTGATCGGAAATCAGCAGACTAGTATTCTAGTTACCAATTTTCTGTGTGTCCTTAATCAAGCTGCTGTCCCTGTCTGGGCTGCAATCTTCTCACCTATCAAATAAAACAATCATTCCATTTCCAGACTGGCCAATTTGGGATTCTCTTGCCCTCCACCCCTCCACCCCGGGCATTCCCAGTCCTCTCCTCATTCTTGGAAAGTAGTTACAGAATTAGGAAGCAACGACCAGAGGACGGCAGACCTGAGTTCTTTCCTTCGTTTCCAGTTGTGTGCTAATGGCAAATTAGCAATCCACTTAGTGCCTTGGTTTCCTCATCTATAAACCGGGGATAAGAAGGCTTTCCTGGACAGATGGCTGCCACACAGCTGCATTGTGAGGTTCAGTGAACAAGAAACTGCTATGGAGTTTGGGGTCATGACTAAGAGGGACAGTGAGCAGCATGGGCTTGCAGCCAGATGGCCTGGGTTCAAATCCTGGCATTGAAGTTATGTAAGCTCTCCCAGCAAGTTATGCAAACCTCTCTATGCCTCAGTCCCTCCAGTGTAATCTGGGGATGATGAGTGCCAACCACACAGGGTCACCATGAGGATTACGTTAGTTAATATAGGTGAAGCGCCACATTAGCATTTGGTTTTATTATTCATTCTTAGAATCATTCATTCATTCTGCAATCACTTATTAAAAGCCTATTTATGTGCTATTGCTGGTTCAGGGTTCATGTCTTCCCTGCACTCATTTACAATTTTCCTCCACATTTTCCTTCCAAGGAGAGGGATGGCCCTATTATGTGAGACTTTGGGCACAAGGATGATATCTTATTTACCTCTGATCCACAGAGCCCAGCACAGTGCTCGGGGCTCTGCCAATGTTCCCTGGGTGAATTAGTGAAGAGGCCCCGGCACTTGCAGCACTAGTTTTATAACAATTCCCTGTCAGTTCCCTGAGGTCCTTATCCCTACAACAACAGTGTCCCCCCACCTTGTAGATAGAAAGTTGGGATTCAGCCTGGTCAATTATCTATCAATAATCCCCAGTTAGGAAGCTAGGGCTGGATTCCAGTGCAGAGCTGTGAGCCCAGGGCTGGGGCTCTTTGCTTCCTGGGGAATGTCCTCCCCCAGAATAGAAGGCACCCGTTTACTGAGCACTTACTACATGGCAAGCCTAATGGCAGGTAACTTCTAATAACTTCCAAATCCAACTTCATCGTCACGGCTCCCCTGTGATTGCCATTTCTCCACTCTCACCCCAACTTATCAATGAGGAGACTGGTCAGGCCACCAGAAGGAGGAAGAAGAGTAGGGTAAAGATCCACTCACTTCCTGGATCCTGAAAATGTAAGCTTTCCTTACAGTGAGGAGCGGGCTGAGGAGGGGGCTGAGGAGGGGGCTGAGGAGGGGACTCAGAACCCCCCAGCCTTCTTTCCTTTCTCTTTCTCAGGAGCTGACACCCAAGGAAGGAAAGCTTTTTCAGGAACTTTTAATATAGCGATTGCTCATTCACACCTTGCAGTCTCGTGAATCCCATTGACAAAAATACCCGAGGAGGGTGATTCGATTCCATCGCACCTTGCAATCCCTGGACTTCCCGACTCCTCCCCAGGAGACCTCATTCTCATATTTCCCTGGAGGATCCCAGACATCAGAGGGCTTAGGGGGATAGAGTGGGAGTCTATGCCGTTATGTTGGTCCCAGTTGGGTGCTGAGCCCACCAGGTGGCTGTGGTTTCCTATCAAGGGCATGTCAAGGGCTTCGAGGGTTTCATGCTGTCTGGGATCTGAGTTCTAGATTTGCCTCTCGTTACCTGTGTGAGCACAGGCCATTACTTTGCTTCCCTGAGTTTCAATTTCCTTATCTGAAAATTGAGATGCCCACAATGATCTCACAGAACGGTAAGAGTTAAATGAGATAACAGGCAAGCTGCCCAGCACGACACTGGCCCATGCTTGGTGTTCCTTGTACCTTAGTTGAATTTGAATCACTTGTTCCATCAACATATTTACTGAATACCTACCTGTACAAGGAACCCCTCTTACACTTGATTTGTAGTTTTCAGGGGTTACCTAGGACTTTTCAGGTATTTGTGTGACTAGAAGTGTGTGTGTGTGTGTGTGCATGTGCACACCTTTTCTCAAAGTGCTTCTATCCCCTTTCACCTTTGAGAGCCAAGGAGGAGAACTCGCCTGCTGAGCCCCCATTTGAAGCATCTTGGGCAGGAAGGGGCACTAGGAACAGTGGAGCCAGGGGTTGGGGAGCTGGGACAGTGTTGCTAGGAATTTTGTCCCCACCTGATTCAAGGATGATAGGCACACCAAGGTCTGGATGGATGGACTGTGGTATGTGTACACAAGGTGTCTGTTACTTGCTGTGTTGGACCCTTAGGTAGCTGTGGGCTGAAGGGGGGCTTTGGATCCAGGAGCCGGGCAGAGCTCAGCTGGGGTCAGCCTTGTTTCTGTGACCAGTGTTGGGCAGGAGACTACCATCCCTGAGGTGGGAATAAAACAGTGGCTCTCCCTGCCTGGTCTGGCTTCCTCCACGACAAAGGGGAGTGAGATGCTTCTTCTCTGGGATATCACCTTCCCCATCCCTGGGCTCAGCAAGATGGGGCTGAGAGCCAAGATCAAGGCCAGTCTCATCTCAGCTCAACCAGTCTAGATGGACTATTTTTATTATACCAAGGTTCCTAGGACAGATGAAGTTTTTGTTTGTCTTCTTGTAGACATATTTCTGCACCCTCAATCACATGGGGGAGGAAGGTGGTGGTGACAGAAGGACTAGCATCTGTTAACTGTAATACTCATTAAAAATGGGCTTTGACCCCCATAAAGGCTCTGCTAGTTATTTAGGTGTGTGATGTTGGGCTACAGGTATAACCTCAGGTTCAGTTTCCTAATATGTAAAATAAGCATAATGATACCCACCTCATGGGACTGTTGTGATAGGTAAATGATATATGTATGTCAAGCACTTTGCAGGGCATCTGGCACAAAGTAAGGCCTTGACATAAGGATATATAGATATAGATATAGATATAGAAAGATAGATAGATAGAGATAATGGCTATCTCTATATCTTTCTTTAAACCTTCATCTGTGTGGCATGTTAACTTCCTTGTAGGGTCACATAGAAAATAGGCCATAACTGGTATACTGTACAGTTGAGCCAGGAATGGAACCCAACCCTGACTCAAAGGCTGTAAGACCTCTGCTGCCTTAGAATTTGGGGACTGTGGAGGAATGCTTTAGAGTGGGATATGGGACATCCACTGGGATATGAGAAGGGTTTGGCCTTGGGGCTGGAGGGGTTCTGTGGGCTCTCGAGGATAACCTCTCTGCAACCTGTGGAACAGGGCACTGGGAGATGTGGCACACTTTAACCACAGGGCATTTAGGTCAGATGACCCATACCAGCTGCACCTAATGGCCAGTCTGATGCCAGAGAGATTAGAAGTCTCCTGTAGGGCCAGGGAGAGATACAGAGGTTAGGGGTCCTAGAACATCATCTGGATCTCTGCAGTCCCAGTGACGTGAATATCTTGGTTGCCATTATGACTGTGTGATGCAGATATTCATTCATTCAATGAATATTTATTGTGCCTGGCACGGTGTCAGATGCTGGCAGTTTCGAGATTAACAAGACATTCAAGATGCTTCGTTTAGTCTGGGAGAGAATACACCACAAGTCATGGCAACAGAATGGCTGTAGTTTTACTTCTCACATGGTTGTTGGTGGCTCCCCAAATGATCAGTGAAACAGAAAGTGTAAATCTCCCATTGCAACAGACCTAGAGAGAGGCAGATTTTCCTTGGTACAGGCAGCTGTGCAGATGGGAGATTTTCCTCCTAGCTTCACTACAAACCCTTAAGCATCCACAGCCCTGGCTAGTGTTCAGGCTGAAATAGGTATAGGGCCAAAGAGCCTCCATCTTTACTTGATAAGCCAATGACCTGTGGGTGTGTTGTTTACTGACCTTAATGAGGGGGGTGTCTTGTGGGAACAAAAGGGAGCAATAATCAGAGCTGACAGGTTGAGAATGGATCAAAGAGATGCAGATTTGCCTCATTTGCATATAATTTAAATAACATTAATTTCACATCAAAATATGTACTCCTTCCCCCTCTGCAGTGCTAAGCCAGCCTAGGGAGATGCCTCAGGTTTGGATTCTGAGGCTTGCCATCTCTTGTACTGCAAGAGGGACTGCAGAGAAGTCCGGGGGGCAGAAGCCTGGCCTGGCTCTGTGTGGGCCCACTAATTCACTTTGGGTGAATTTTCATCTTACCCTCTTGACCAGAAGACCCACAGGGCAGGGTATCTAAAACACCAAGTGCAAAAATATTTTTGAATAAATGAAAATAACTGGGCAGATCACTTTTCCATCCTGAACATAGGGGAGAAGACCAGGAATCAGGGTTTGACTCATAGTTTTATTTCATTTTGGAGAGCTGCAGGCAACTCCATGGAAAAATGACCGTACTGCCACAGGTCATATATAATTTCAATAGGTTTCTCAATCATCTGGACTTTGTACCCCTTGGTCCAGATTAGGAAGCCCCAGACCAGAAGAGGTTGGAACATCCTTCAGCTTTTACATCTCAGATTGCTGTTTCACTGCCCCACAGGGATCAGTGAAACAGAAAAGTCTGTGCCTGGGATTCCAGGTGAGGACACACTCACATGTTTTTGTTGAGCTCCCACTATGTGCCCGTTGTTCGTTTAATCTTCGTAAAATGGGGCAGGCCTTGTGATTCCTTTTACAGAGGGGCGGAACCTGAGGTTCAAGGAACATGCAAGAGTAAGTACCAGGGTGACACAACTGGTGGGGACAAACCCAGAAATTGATGCTGGAGATGCTTTTTTTTTTTTTCCTCAGGGGTTAACTTTGTTTCTCAGTTGGGCTGATACTATTTTGCTTCTCCTGCCCAACACACTGGCCCCTAGACCTAGGTGGGCTCTCTCACTTGTTCTCTGCCTCAATAAGCCCTTCCTGAATTAGGTGCCCTAGGCCAAGTACAGAAGCATTCAGGGTGCTCAAGTGGCTGGGGAAGTCGACACTTGAAATACAAACAAGGAACTCTGATGTTTCAGCTTCCACCCATTTATTCCTTCTTTACCTCTAATAAGATCTAAATAGTCAGGGACAGACAAAACTCTCCCCAGCTCCTTGGAGGCAGGAATTCCATGTCTCACAGGAGAAACCCATAGAAGGGATCTGGCCCAGCTGGAGAATCAGGCTCATTCTTGGGAGGCCAAGGTAGACATTCTCACTTGGGAGTTGAGAGCCTGGGTGGGTCAGACCCCGGGCACCAGCAGTAATGGGCAGAAGTGGGAGTGGGTTTGAGGACAACAGGACCTGCAAGGGTGGGTGCAGCAGGAGTTAAATGGCTCCCAGACTGCCTCTTGTCTATACCAGTCCCCCTTCCCCACACACTCTGAGACACAAGAAGTGCTGAGTACCGGTGAAGATCTCAAACACCCCCACTGACCCACTCACTCACCGGCCCCTGCTTTGGGTGCACAGGACTCTCAGGCCAGGACAGACGGCACACAGCCACAATGTCCCTGGATGCATTTTGAGCCCCCTGTCTTGACCTGCCCTGGTCTCTGACTGGGCTCTCAGGGCTACAGAAACTGAAATGAGAGAGAGGGAACTACACTTGCATTTTATAGGGATGACAACCCAAGCAGGCAAGAAAGAAGGCAGAAACCGTCAATGTCTGTCAAAAATTTTATTTATTTTTCATTTCACACAGAATGATGTTAAAATAAATCCTCAATAATATATATTTATATACTTATTTACTTGTGTCAATATTTACAAAAAGACTGTGGAGCTCTATGAAGTCTATGTACACCCATGATTTGGTGGACAGGCAATGTTCATTGAGGCACGTATGTACACATATATGTATAACCTATGTACAGTATCAGACCCTACTGACACAGGAACTCTCAGCTGCAGAAGTCCTGGGCTGGGCAGTATTGGTGGGGCTGAAAGCTTCCAGAATATGTCAGCAAGAATGATAATATCTATACATCCTGTGCAATGCAGTTACAGCTGGTGTCTAAATTTTCATGAAGCAAACAAATAGTTAAATGACTCCCAACTCCCATGAGTCCTCCCCACAAGTCCTGCTCCGCCTTCAACTCCCATTGGTCCCCTGTCTCTTATCACCATGGATACCCCAGTTCCCTTTCGGCATCATCCTTACGAAGCTTTGCCATCAGCCTTGGAGTTCCTTCTCCTATTGATCCCATGGAGGCTTATTTATCTGCCTCTCCTCTTTAAGTTTTTAGCAATTACGAGAGACAGGACACAGGAGGGCAGCTGCAGAGTCATGCAAGGAAGCTAGTGGAAACCTTAATTAGAATGTGTGCTGCATGAGCTTAAATGAGCGGCCATTTCATACAAATGTGTGTGTGTGTGTGTGTGTATACACACACACACACACACACACACACACACACATCTCCAGAAACAGGAGATGCATAAGCACACAGGTCTGAAAAAGGAAACAGCATCCCCCACCCATGAGCTTTATAGCTATATCCCTAATGGAAATGAGAGAATCCTCCTTGATTGCTGGCACCATTAATCCTGACCATTCCAAGATTACCCTCCGTGAAGAGAGGGGTGCAGGGATGCAGAAACCCAGGAAGAGGCCAATTTGGCTAGGGCATTGTTTGCTCAGCAGGCTAGAGCTCAATCATGGGACTTTCCAGCTTCCTGGGGCCCTTCAAATGAAGGAACCATCCAAGCACGACAACAAAAGGAAACTGGGTCGCTGGATCCCACGTGAAGACAGAACTGGGGCAAGCACAGAGCATGTTCAAACCCTCAGGAGCTGAGACTCACCCTCATCCAAGCCAGCCAGGCTTCTCCTCTTGCTTTTCAATTGCAGTTCTTAGCCTAGAGCTGGTTTGCTCCCTTCTAGCCCCACCTGGCAGGTTAAAGTCCTTGCCCTATGCTTCATAAGCTCAAAAGGCAAAAATGTCAGCAGCTGACATGGAAGTTGTCTGGTAGCAAGGTGAACCCTTCACTATTCTTTTTCTTCCAGCTCCTCCTCTTGCTTTCTCCAGCATCCAAAGTGTTTATGCACTCATCCAAACAAGGCACCAGCATCTAGGGAGTTGTTTTCAAGGAGATAGGCAGGGATCGGAGGCCTCTCACAAGGACTGAGAAACACAGCACGGAGTCCTCTGGGTAGCTACCAAAGGTCCTAGTACACAACCACATCTACACTGCCCTCAATTATCTAGATGTTGCAGCAGCTGTCCACATTATTATGTAATCCTACCTGCCCTGTGCATCCGTCAGTGAAATGATGCAGGGACTTCTCAGCTGCAAACTCATCTGGAACACATCTGACTATTTTAGGAGCACAGAAGTTATATTAGTTTCCATACTGAAGGTCATACCGTCTAAGATTATCCATCCAGATGGGATAATCAAGTGCCCCAGCTCATCGGCCAGTCATGTGAAGTCTCAGTGAAGGGCTTCCACTATTTGATCATGGCTGACTTGACCAGGTTGAAGGGCTCCTGGAAGTGTGAGGAGATGGCAGCAGATGTGATCCCTACACCACCTCCATTGCTCCAGATACTGGTGAGGAATCCTTCCTACCCCCGTCCAAGCAGAGTGCACAGTCAAATGCAGGAGGTGAGGTGGAGAGATGTGATTTCCCCATGAATCTAACACACTGCCAGGCATGATGGGGAAAGAGAGTATGATCTGCTCAAGCCTAGCTGTATCAAGTGATAATGCACAGCTCAGCCCCAAAGAGGTGACTGAATTACAGTTGCTCTAATGCCCACACCCTCAACCTAGATTTGGTCAGAAGGAACAACAGGATAGTTTTTATAGTTCCATCATTTGCCACAAACCTCACCTTCCACAGGGCAGAGAGGATCTTTGATGCTTCATTTGAAATGTTACTTTCCCAATGCATACCGTTCAAACCTAGGGCACCACTACGGACACAGAGAAAGCTAAATAGATCAGTCCTTTGCCAGATCTTTAAGCTTTCCACTTCCCCAGGGCTACAAAAGTTTGGCATAACTTTTCAGGTCCTCAGTGAGGAGGTGACAGCCAACCAGGGCAGACAGAATAAAGGCGAAAAAGCACCGGGCCCTTAGATCACACTCCCCCTTTTATCCCTGAGTCAGGCGGCCACCTGGGAGGGAAAGGAAAGAGGTGATCCTGGAGCCTGTTCTTTTTTATTTTATTTATTTATTTAATGAAAGAACTGCCTAAACAGAAAAGGAGTAGATCTGGAGAGATGGAAAGAATGCAAAGGAAGTTCATTTAAAAAAGTCAAACAAATGTGATTCGTTCCTTAGATTGCCAAATTTATTCCACATTAGTGAAACTAGGGGATGGGTTCATGTATATTCGTGTAATTTTTGAAATAATGGCATACATATATACATATACTATACATATATACACACACAGACATATGTATATATGGAAAACCTCTAATAACTCAGGACCAATCAACTGAAACCTTGATTGGCAAGAATTATGTTTTCTTACTATACTTTCAGTAGAAAGGGGCCAGGGACAGCAAGGTCATTATCTGATAAGCCTGGATGTGCCCAACAGCCCGTTTCTACATCTGTCTCAACAGCCAGCATCATTCGCCTGTCTCTTTGGTCAGCTTCGTCTCTGTTTCTGTGCACCATACACTGAGCACTGAGGTTTAGGAGGTTGACCCTGAGCCAGGCAAGGTCTTCTGTCATCTTCAAATGCTCTACTTACTAAGGCAGGAGAGGTTAGACTAACCTACTTAGGAAATACTATTTTTCAATAACAAAGGCTGAACCCCACGTGTTCCCACTCCCACTCAAATCACCAGAATGGCAAAGCAACCAGGACATTCCCTTCCCTGAGTTTTTCCCTGTTGGTTAACTGAGGTTTGGTTGTACACATGTGTATAGAGCAAGGTAGACCGAAGAAGAATGAAATGGGACCCTGGGGTTGCCAGCCTTCCCTGGATTGTCCAGCCTGAATATTTAACCTCACAGATGTTTCAGCAAAGAGGACTCTTCTGAAGCCCCTGGAGAGGTGTGCAAATCTGTGCAGTGGGTGGTGGGGTCTTCGTCTCGCTAATGTCATGACCCAACCACCCCAAACTTCAATGCCTATAGACGTCTACCCACGCCAAGAACTTGCTTCCCTTTGCAGCTCTCAAGGAGTCTCTGTGGTTGAGCAAGTCAGCTGATTGTGAAGGAGAGTCAGAGGGCAATTTCTGAATCTGCCTAGGCTGCCGATTCCAGGTGCAAATCTCCAGGGCCACATTCCCTCAGTATCCCTCTCCCTGGGGAGGAGAGGAGGTGCAGCAAAAGGATCAAGTAATGGCTTTTAGTGCATGGAAATGATCTCCTGTAATGGCTCAGGATGCTTTATTCTCATCTATTGGTAAGCGCTTTCCTGCAGGTTTCCATTACACCCTGCCAGACTGACCCGGAGTCAACAAGATGGGCTGGCATGAGGTCACTCAACTCAAGGTTTCAGGGCCGAGAGGTGGCAAGGATGCTGTGCGAGAGTGGGGAGGAAGGGGCAGGCAGAGGGAGAGAGGGACAGAAAGACACCTGGAGACAGAGAGATGCACACAGGAAAGAGAGTGACAAAGAATGCCTTCTCACGGGCCTTCGTGCGTGTGCCGCCCATCTGCATCTGTGTCCATTCCAGAGGGTCAGATCTCAGGACAGGAGTCATGGGAACAGGTGGGAAGAAGGAACTACAGAGAATGTGAACCAATGCCCAGAAGTCAAGGGCCTTATCTGATAATCCAGGTACTGTCTATCACTTTTCAGTCCTGAGAGCAAGATTTTTGAAAGAGCTATTGCTAAAGGAAACAGTCACTGTTGATTTTATTGCACTTTTCCTCTTTTAAGAATATTTAAGTACAAACTATGAAAGATGGAACTGAGCTTTGGTGGAAAGGAAAACAGAAAGAAGGGGAAAGTGGACGAGATTACTTTGAGGAACAGACTCATCCCAGCTTGTACCGGATCCCCCACTGCTACCTGTCCCTGCTCGCTACTCCATGGGGACATGGGGTTGGTCTCAACAAGGACCAAGTTCGAGAGTACACACGATGGTCACAATGGCTGCTGAGACAGCTCCCGGCATCCAACTCCCTAGTGGTTGGCTCGTGGTGTGGCTATTGATGTTAATAAGGTTAAGGTCAAACCTGACCATGGACACTTCACCAAGGATGGGGGACTCTCCATTGTGTAACCAAGGAATACCCTGGACATTATGGCCCTCTCAGACTGGTTGGCCATCACTCACATGCAGGTTGTTATGACATTGGGTTCCAGGAGAGCCCTAGGGACCAGGGCTCAGCAGTACCATTCTCTCTCCTGGGTAAACAAGTCAAAGTACCGTGCTTCCCTGCCTGCCACAGGGGGTAATGATGCCACCCCCCATACACAATTTGCCATTGTCTTATAGTTTCCTTTGGGGGAGGTTGGCCTCTGCCTCTCTTTCCCACTACTATGGAAAGCACTGGACCTGAAGACCTCTGAGGGTCTTCAGAGTGTGCTGCCTTCTCTCAACATGAGTTGATGCTGATACTTTATAGCTTACTCTGAGGAAGCTGGCCAGAATCCACTATAATGGAAGGAGAAATCCAGACAGAGTAGGCAGGACAAGCTAGTCCTGAAGCCCTCCTCATATGGGCACCCAGTGACATGCCTGTGCCATCCTCAGAAGCCCTGTTGAGCAGGTTAGAGGCAAGCAGAGAGGAAGGAAGGAAGGAAGAGAGCAAAGGAAACATAAGTTCAACTAAATTCGATTTTGGCTTCTTAATTCGATTTTAATTAATCCATTCATTAAAAATTGGCTCCTGAAAAGTTTACTTTGAAATTTGACCAGCTGAGTTGTTTCTTTCTTTTTTTTTTTTCTGAAAACCTTTCTATGTTTCCTGGGCCTCTTTCTCTCCAGTCTCTGGAAAACCCCAACTTGCTTGAAAGTTTGAGCCCACAGAGGCATCTGGTAGAGACAAAAGGAAAACTGGTTTCTTGGCTTGGAAGCACAAGGCCCACTGAGGGACTCCAAACCATACATGGAGGACCCATGTGTCCATTTCCTGCCGTTATTGCCTCCTTCATGGGGACTGTGAACTGTGACCATCCTTAGGAGGGAAGGGTGAGTCACACCTGGGAGAGTGCAGAGTGCAGGAGGAGGGACCATGGTGCCTGATCCCCAGGCCCACAGAAACTCCTAATTCCACTGCAGGTGAAGCCTTTGTCAAACTTCACTTAGCTCTCACCTAGTCCTACCAACTGGAGGAACCAGTTCCAAGGTAATCCAAGATGGTGGGTAAGCTTAGAAAGTATTTAAATCAGTGTGTTATTTGCTTGTTTGGCCTTAGGCTTATGTCCTTAATCATGTTTGACTTAAGCTGAATTGGTTTGCCATTTCCTGAAGGCACAGAAATTGAATGGAAGGCAGGACATCCCTGGGAGCCCTGGCAGGGAGGAGGGGGGCTGGCCTGGAACTGAACACCCATAGAAGGCAATCAGGAACTGTCCTTATTGGAATTGTGCCCAAGAGCAAGTGAAATGCCACAGGAAGTAAGGGTGGCTCATTTTGTGAGGCAAGTCTATGCAGAGCTTCAATTTTCTGACCTGGTCCCTCACAAAGCTGCTGGGGATGGAGGGGCAAAAAGGTCTGTGTGTTAGGGACATCTTTACTGTGGTTTGGGACCCAGGGGCCATCACTGCTTTTAAAAGAATGGCGCCGAATCTGAGGATTTCAGATGATGGAAGGCGGGGAACCTGAGCTGCTGGGCTGTTGGGGTGGACTTGTTTTGAGGGAAAGGTCATGATAAGGAGGTCCATATCAGGCTGCTGGCCATCCTGGGATCTTCCACACCCCACACCCTAGGGTGCTGGTGGGAGGAAGGTGAACAGGTTCACAAGATTCCTGTGCTTGATGTGGTAGCCCATCTTTCTGCCTGAAACCTCAGGGGTTCCTTTCTCAGGACTAAAATCTGCAGGTGAGAGAAGTGATGAGAGGAAAAGACTCCTTGGAGAAAACTGAGATACTAATATGAGCTAGGAATAGGTGATTAAAGGTGTTATTTTGTTTGTGTCCATTAATTTATAGATCTGGGGGCAGAGCAATGGATCTGAGTACATGTCTGTATGTCGTGTCTATTGCGTCTTCTTGGGCACGAGTGCTGTATTTTGTATGCCTAGTGTAAATATACGTGCATTGTGTGTACACCCTGAGTGTACAGAAATAATAGTGAAGCATCGTTTGTGTATTTTTTGACGCATATTCACTGCGTCCATGTAGTTTTGTGTATTTTGCATCTGAGTTACAGGTTGTGTGTTTGTACTTGGGGTATGTAGTTTTCTTGGAGGTGTTCTGTGTTTTGGTAAGTACAGTCTATGTCCAGACTGAGTGTGTATATTTCACCTCTAGGTAAAACCATAAATCTTCTGTGTCTGCCTTTTATATGAATTTGGCCTGTGTGTATTTCACATGTAGGTTGCATGTTTTGCATTTGTGTGTGGCAACACTGGATCAACATTTTGGGGGTAGATGTGCATGTATGTGTGTTGGACATTTTATAGTCCCCAGCCAAGGATGCTATGGAAAGGTATCTACCATCTGACATAGGTCTCAAGTGTGGATTGTTTTAATTTTCTATTTTCCAAAGGTCTGTGTCCCTCCAACCCCATGTCCTGAAATTCAGCACCACCTCCCATGAAGGAGAGGAAGAGACGCACAGAAGCTTTGTGCTGGGCATGAAATGCCCTGCAGATACCTGGGGATGTGGGTGACCAGGAACTAATGAGCACCCTGGGCCTAGCACCCTGAGCTGGTGCCCCACCCCCCCAAGACAAATGAAGGTGCCAACTAGCCAACAGTGAGACCTGGACAGGAGCCACCACTAGACAGCCTACCATCATGATTTGCTATATTTGGGAAATTTAAGCCACAGTGTAAAAAGGCAAAAAACCCAGTCTGGTGAGGCAAAAGCCATCCCCTCCCCAATCCCAGGCTTAATCTACTCTCTATTTTTAGGCTATACAGTTATCACTTATTCCTTACCTGTTTTGGTAAGATGGGGGACAATTTTTTTTTAATCGATTCTCTCTCTCTCTCTCTCTCTTTTTTTTAAATCAGCTCTGGTTCCCAGTTAAAGGGGGAGAAAAATTGAGTCTGGTGATTGAAATGATGGTTTTGGATTGTCTAGGGATCATAACCCTTGGTCCTAGATTTTAGAAATTTCCACATAGAAGGGTCTCCCTTTAAGTCCAAATCAATGGAAGTTGGTTCCTAGGAGTCCTATTCTTTGTTTCAAAGCAGGGGATCCAGACTGGCTCTCTAGGGATGGGTTCATGAAAGTGATGGATGCAGAGCCAAATGATACTGAAAACCAAATTGGGGGGGGGGGGGACAGTGGGCAAGATGAGAATGGAGATGATAACAGGACGGACCATCCAGAGGAGGCCTGGGGTGGGTCTGGCCCAGGACATCTGGAGCTGTGAGGGCCCCAGGGCCCTTGTGCACTCAGTAAGACAAGCTTCAGCCATGGGAAACTGAAGCTGCAGCACATGGAGGGCAGAAAGACAATTCTAACGTCTAGGAATCCATGAAGACTGGAGTATCTGAGGCAATGGCAGCAAACCCAGGCCCAGCGGGGTTACCAATGAGACCAGTGAACCCAATGGGCTTCTTACCAACCCACTGAGCAATGGATTTACTCCTGAACCTGAACTCCAGAGAATGAATATATATATATGTGTGTGTGTATACAATCATATACACACATGTGTATATATATATATATATATATATATATATATATATATATATACACACATACTCTAGTGCACATAGTCAAACACATGCATAAATTGCCCTGTGTCAAAAATATTGCATAAGCTTATACAATGTTCAAATGCATTTTTTTCCTATAACTAGCTAGGTAGAGGAGCACATGAGACAGAAATACCCAATATATAGTTATATACACTGGATCCACAGACCTGCCTATCCTCAGGACTGATGCCCTGGTGCAGTTATGTCTATGACTAGGTTGATTCCTAAGGTGCAGTCGTGTGAGTGTTTAGACACTGCTTTCCCTGCTCATTCTTCTGGCTTGACAGAGGTCTGCTCTTCCACTGAAAGAACAGAGATGGGTGGGCTGGAGGGCCAGATATTTTGGTTCCCCATTCCCAATAGCCTATTTTTCCCCCCCCCTCTGATGGAGGGCTTTTGCCTTCGGATGGGAAAAAACCCCTAGTTCAAAACCATCCCAAGGCTATTAATACTCTAAATATGAATACTGTGTAGGCTACTAAGAAAATAGGTTATCTCCTGTGTTTTAAATATTGAGATTCATGCAATGAACACCCATGCAGTTCTATCGCATCACTGGTAAATTTCACTGCAGTGTCAGTGTAGCTGGGCCACATCACTAGGAAAGCAGATGTCTGCAAACTCCAGTGTAAACGAAGAAATCAGACATATTTCTGGTGACCCTGAAGCCTGCAAAATGGTGAAATCTGAAGCTGAGAGGTCCCTTGGTTTGGTACCTTCGCCCCACAGACCCTAATGGAACAAATGTTGAGACTTGACAACTCACATTGGGTCATGCTAACTGTCCCTCCCCCAGGCTTTCCTCACATCTACAGAGAAAAAGCAGAATGCAGCATTTTTTCGTTATGAAACACAAGCCTCTGGATCATCTACTTGGCAACTGCAATTCACAAACCCCAGGTTGTGACACAGAAAGTAGTTCCAACACACACAGTACCGTGTGTTCTTTTCAATGCAAAAATGGGAATGACCTTTCGAATAATCGCCAGAGCTTTAAAGCTAAGCCATGATGGTTGTTCCTCTGGGAAGGGGCAGGTGGGCTCAAGTGGGTGACAGGGTGGGAGGAGGGGACTGCATCTCCCAGGTGTTGTGTGCATTTAACTAGGAAGGAAAGGGAGTGCTGATATGGTGGGTCGTATATTAGATATGAAGTGGCCTCAATGTGACTTTCTGAAATCCTGGCTCCATAGGTGACGCTCATCTTTGGAAACCCAAACCCTGAAGCCGGTGATGAAGATTTGCATGAAAGCTGTGATAGATATTCTGCATTCTAAATCAAAAATCAAAAGGTCAAAAGTCACTTGCACGACTATTGCTTTCCATGCAGAACCAGATGCACACTGTAGAACACACTGACTACAATGCAGGCTATTATGCAACATCTGCATTAGTTCCATTGAGCTGCGAGTATGTTAATGGGTTTCAATCAGACATCAGTTAACATTTTGGTAATATTCACATAGTTTGTGTTAGCCAAGGTGCAGTTGGCTGTTTTCAAGTTTTCCTCTCTAAAGTCCTCATTACTGTTGTTTACTCCCTCCTGGATCTCCATGTAATCCGACTTACTAATAGTAGAGGCACTTCTACTTTTCTTTAGGTCAGGGGAGGATGGAATCTTTGGACAGCTTGTCACTTGTAAGTACTGGGCCTGCTCCTCTCCCTCTGTCTCCCGGTGGTAGAAGTAGTTGAAATTAGACACTATGACCGGGACCGGTAAGGCAATGGTTAACACACCTGCAATTGCACACAGGGAACCCACTATCTTTCCCCCAATGGTAGTTGGAACCATGTCTCCATAGCCTACAGTTGTCATGGAGACGACTGCCCACCAGAAGGCATCCGGGATGCTGGGGAACTGGGAATCTCGCTCATCGGCTTCTGCAAAATAGACAGCACTAGAGAAAAGAATGACCCCAATGAAGAGGAAGAATATCAGGAGGCCCAATTCTCTCATGCTGGCTTTGAGGGTCTGACCTAGAATCTGGAGACCTTTGGAGTGTCTGGACAACTTGAAAATCCTAAAGACTCTTACCAAGCGGATGACACGGAGGATGGCCAGTGACATGGCCTGCTGGCCCTGCTGGGCATCCTCTGGCTTCTCAGCCAGCTCTGTCCCCAGAGTGATGAAGTAGGGGATGATGGCCACAATGTCAATGATGTTCATGATGTTGGTGAAGAAACCAGCTTTGCTCGGACAGGCAAAGAACCTCACCAAAAATTCGAAGGAGAACCAGATGATGCAGAGAGTCTCCACAATGAAGAAAGGGTCGGTGAAGGAGGTGGACTGCTGGTACCCGATGGTGCTGTTGGAGTAGGTATGGAAGGTCACCCCACCACCATGCATGTCTTCATTCTCATCTCGGAAGATGGGCAGTGTTTCCAGACAGAAGCTGACGATCGAGATCAGAATCACCATAACAGACACAATGGCTATAATCCTGGCAGGCCCTGAGCTCTCTGGGTATTCAAAGAGAAGCCACACCTGTCTTTGGAACTCATTTTCAGGCAGAGGACGTTCTTCCTCCTTGATGTAGCCTTCATCCTCCCGAAACATCTCCATTGCTTCTTCTCCCAGTTCATAAAACCGGATTTCTTCCGAAAATATATCTAAGGGCACATTCACAGGTCGCCTCAGCCGGCCCCCAGACTGGTAGTAGTACAAGATGGCATCAAAGCTAGGGCGGTTGCGATCGAAGAAGTACTCGTTTCGGAGGGGATCAAAGTACCTCATCCGCTTCTTAGGGTCCCCTAAGAGGGTCTCTGGAAACTGGGCTAAGGTCTTTAGCTGGGTCTCAAACCGCAGTCCTGAGATGTTGATCACCACCCTCTCGCAGCATTCGTGGTCTGCTTCTGGGTCATAGGTGTCCTGTGGGTGCCCAGGGAGGGCAGCAGCCTCATCTGCTGGGTCTCCAGTGGCCACTGTCATAATTGGGACTGAGAGGAGCGCCTCGCGCTATGCCTTCCAGCTGCCTGGTGGCAGGGGGCTCAGGGTGCTGCTAACGGCCCCAGGAAACACAGAAGCATTAGCTTGAGCTCCTGCAGGAGAGCCCCCCAAGCTCTCCGAGAGCTGGAGAGGCAGCCTCGCTCGGCTGAAAGACAGAGGCAGTTAAGGACATGAGACCAACCAGCACTGGCAACCCTACCTGGGTTGCTGCTTGCTGTCTCCCATCTCTCAGCCAAGAGTCCAGAAACATGACAACTACTGCCGCCACCACCACCATCACCACCACCACCAAACAGCGGAATTACTTTCACCTTGTAACTTGGCTGGGGCCAGAAGAAGCAGGGAGGAATCTCTCAAGGAAGCTCTGGAATGCCTTGCACTGGGGAGGGCTGAGACAGTCCCCCTCTGTACCACACAGCATCCTGGGGTATAAAACCCAACTAGGAGGCTGGAAGGGACCCCTGCCCCAGGAAGGGCACTGATGTCTCACATATACCTGCACCCTGGAATCTTGGACCTAGTCCTTCTTCACTGATCCCACCCCATGATTTTACACATGGCTGTTATTAAATGATAGATTGATTTACCTGGCCAGGCAGGAACCTCTGGCTCTCTTCCTTGTGAAGCAGATCAGATGCTGTAGGAATCCTCGATCCACAAACAGGCAGCCCAACTCCCCATCACGTCTTCTCACTTGAGCTAGAAATAATGGTGAGTCATTCTGGGCAGGAGGGCAGGCTCCAGGTCCTGGAGGTGAGCTCTAGGGCTGGACTGGGCTGCAAGGGCAGTGGGGTGCCTGGCCAGGGGCATACAGGACTTGAGAACAGCAGAGCTTGGGTCTGGAGCCTTTGGAAAGAAGGAGGTAAGATGCACAGCTCAGCAAAAGCCGGAGTCCTCCTGGCTGTCCTCAGGAGGTGTGACGTTGCCTGGAAAACAGAGCAGCAAGGTGGAACCATGGCTTTGGGGCAGCTGGTACCAAGATTTAGGAGGGCTTGGGCAGCTCCCCTCACTGCAGGTGACAAGCCCCGTGACAACCTTTGGTTTTGGCTGTTCATGGCTGAGAACTACCCCTTAGCTTCCCAGCCTCTTCTGGGCAGGTTTTCTTCCCATCAGCTGGAAACACGTTTCCCCCCCAGGGAACAAGCCTTCAGGCTTGATGGGGCTGCCTTCTCCAGAGGCCTCTCCAAGCTAATCCAGACCCCTCGTTTCCAGCTGCCATAATGAGCGACTCCGGCAAAGCACCCCCCACCCCTACCCCATGTCAGGACACACATCTCTCAAGGGGAGGACTTCCTCTCCGCAGTCTGACTACAAGCTCTGACCTCAACCGTGTCCTGGCAGAAGAAGCACCCCACCCCCTTCCCAACCCGCGCACTCATTCAGAGCTCATCCAGGGAGACCCCACACGCAGCAAGGTCACCCATGTAGAAATCCGGATGGCCTAGTCGCTGAACTTACTCTCCCTCCGGGATCCCTGGGCCGTAGACCTCCCTCTGGGCCGGGTGGCATTTGAGCTGGCCAGGCGCTCGACCACTGATTTCTCCCCAAGAGAAAATCCCTTACATCTCCTCGGCAGGGAGCGCTGAACAAACGCTCAGCCTGCTTGGCTGCTAGGCGGCTTGGCAGCCGTGAGATGGGGAGCCTGGAGGAGGCTGGCTTCCGGCCTGGCCCCCTGCCGACCCAATCCCGCCGGCCCCAGGGCGGGGAGGGGTCTGGGCCCTCTCCCCATCGCCCCGGGCCCCAGCCGGGATTCCGCGGGGCGCGCTCCCTGCACTGCTCAGAGCCGGCGACCAGACCTTCCAGCTGGCCGCGAGCGAGAGCGCCACCTTAACCCCTTCCAGCCTGGTGTGGTTAGCTCCGGCTGCGGGCCCGAATGCAGCCCGGCTTTCCCCCCTGCCAGGTTCAGCGGAGGGACCACCGAGGCTCCACCTCCATCCGAAAAAACAGGAGATTGAACTCTGGGGGTGGGGAGTAGGCTGCACCAGGCTGCTGTCCCAGATCCCAGCCTGATCCAAAGCACGGGGGTTCCCGGTAGCCCACGGCCCCTGCAAAGGGGGAAAAGACCCTCTCTGCAGTGAAGCCGTTTTTATCTCGTGCCAGACCCAGTCCTACCAACCCGCGCTATTTACCAGACATGGTTATGCTGTCGGCTGCACTTCCCATCACCCGCCAGCTCCTCTCTGCGCCCTCCGCCCCGCGCCACGCCACGCAACCACAGAGGGTCCCCGAGCCCATTCCATGCATTCTACTCCTGCGGGGCGCAATCCCCCTGGCCCGCCCGGGGCTAGGACACGACTGGCAGATATCCGGGGTTGGCACCGGCTCACCCTCCCGGAGACCAGCCCGACCCCGCAGCGCTGCAGGCTGTGCCGCCGGGTGCCCTGCAACCCTTCTGGGTGCCGCAGCTGGGCAGGGGAGGTACCACTCAGGCCAATATCCCGACACTGATCTACCCTTCCGACCTGGCACCGGAGTCTCCATGTTTCTCAGTGACGGCCAGCGTCGGCAGGACCCCGGCACGAGAGGCGGCGGCGGCGGGGTGCGGGCGGCCAGCCGGGAGCGGGTTCTGCAGTCCCGCGGGCGGCGCGTAAGGAGCGCCCGGCCGCCGCCCGCAGCCGCACCGCGCCGCACCGCGCCACGCAGCGCCGCACCTGGCCCGGCAGCGAACTCGAATTAAAGGGCCCGGTGGGGGCCAGAGCCAGCAGGCGCACTGCTCGCCCCCACCAGCTCGCTGGCCGTCCAGTTGAATCCCCTGGCCTCGACCCCCACCCCACCAGGAAAACACCCCATTCTTTGGTGTAGCCCAACTTACTAACCAGAACCCCGTTGCAGAACTCAGTTGAGTGTTGCCGGGGCCCAGAGAGATGGAAGGGGCACAAGTTGAGGAGTGCTCAGGAGAGGCTCTTGCCAACATAATGAAGTAGGCAAAGAGGAAACAATCAATAGCAGCTATCCCAGGCCCGAAGCGGGATCCAGCCCCGCGGGAGACGTGTTGCTATTATTACCATGCTGCCAGACAGCATCTGCAGACCCTAGACCCCCTCCTTGTCCTCTTCCTCCCGTGTCCCCCCTTTCCCAGCTCTGCGTCCCATCTTGCTCTTACCCAGCGAAGATTTGGCTTCTCAGGGGAATGCAGCAGGTGCGGGCCGGGCTGCAGTGTGGCAGAAACTCGCTGCTGTGTTTGCCCCCACCGGGAGGAGCCGCAGGAATAGGGATCACTGCAGGGCTGGCTATCTTGCTTCTCCAACTCCTTCCCCGCAGGACCTTGGCCAAGAAAGACTGGGGAACACGCAGTTGCCCTTGGGAAGGGCCAGCTACTGGACCTTTTCGCAGATCTGGCAAAACTAGCTGGTCAATGGGGTTCTGAACTTGGGGGTGCAGCTCCGAGGATTCCGGAGCGCAGCATAGGGGGAAGTCCTTTACTTTTAGGAGAATGTGCATAAGGAGCCCAGTCCGCTCTTTGTTTAGATGTGGGATACCAGGAGGTCCATGTTGCTTTTGGAAGCCATATGAAAGCCTCAAGCCTTTGCTAGTTCTGTTCTCTAGATCCCAATAAGAATCATGCAGGCAGGTGTACCAAACAAAGTTTCCTGGAGATAAGACCACAGTAGACACAGAACTCTGGGTACAGAGGGGCTTTAATATGGAGAAGACTCCTGCTGGCTCCTCCCTGCTCACAGAATTTCCTGCACCCCATGATGGAAGCTCTGAGAACCTATAATGTCAGGCTAAGTGGGATTCTGGCGTTTCACCTAGGTAGTCTATGAGATTTAGACTGAGGTTCTACCTAGAGTTGCACTCCTGGAAACCTCTCCTGACCAGCGCTGAGGGGCTCTTTCTCCTTGCCACTCTGGGTTCTCATCTCCATTAAACTACAATCGTTTTATACATCTGATCATGCCTATATATTTTCTTTGCCTTTGTTAAAACGGAAGATGTGGACAGAGAAAAGCCTATGAGGGAGAATTGATAATCGTTCTAATTTTTGACATGTGGTGACCATATGGTAAGCACCTCTAACCTAGCGCAACACTGAATCCTCGTGACTCTGTGACATGGTGTCTACATCATTACCATTTCATAGGAGAGGAAACTGAGCCAGAGAGAGGGGATGTAACCTGTCCAAGGCCAATAAGTCTAGACTTTTAAGACTTGAATCAGGTATTTTCATCTCTTTCTTTGGCATCTTATTTTGGCCCCTGTTACTACCTCCTAACTAGCCTTAGGGGGACGTTATCCTCTCTTTCCCTTCTAAGTCTGACCTAAGTTTGAATGACAATGAAAAAGAAGTTAACAGAAGAAGAAGGAAAAGGAAAAGGAGTGATGGGAGGGGGGTGGGGAATAAGGAGGGGAAGAAAAGGACCACAATAACAGTTGTTTAGGAGCATTTCAGGCTCCTTCCCTTAAAGGTACCTCTTCCAGTTTCTTTCTATGGCAGCACAAAAAAATGGCAGTGAAATGGTAAGCCCCTGCTCAGCATTGACACTTGCTAGCTATGAGAACTTGAGCAAGTTATTGAAACTCTCTGAGCTTCAGCTTCCTCATCTGTCCAATGAGAGAGCAAAGCTACTTCACAGGGTAGCTTTTAAGGATTAAACTAATTATAAGGAGTGGACAGTCAGCTGGCTTCATTGGTGGGCTAAGCTAGCAGGTGTTCAATCCCTGCACTACCTTTCCAATCCTATAGAGGTCACCATTTCCTATTTTTGGCTTTAAAAAATAGAGTCACTTGATCTTTTCCCTAGGGCAGGGAGACCCCCCCCCCCCAAAAAAAAAAAAAAAAAACCAAAAACCAAAAACCAAAAAACCACTCCCTTCCCCTTTGGTTTGGTTTCCTGCTTGGGGAAGGATTCCTTCAGTGGAGGGAAGGGCTGTGGTGCCCACTGCAGTGAGTGGTGGGCAGTTATTTAAAAGAAGAGCTTATCTCAGAAAGTCAAGGGTCATATGTTTTCTCTCATATATGGAAGCGAGAGAGGAAAAAGGAAAAGGAAGTTGGGGAGGACTGGCATGAAGATCTAAGGGAGGTCAGCAGAGTAGAGGAAAGGGAGCCAGTGGAGCGAACAGGGGAGGGAAAGGGATATACTGGGGAGTGATATTGATTGTGTGCATGTATGAATATGGAACAATGAATCCTACCATTATGTACAATTACAATGCACCAACAAAAATATGGAAAAAAATAATAGGTTATGATGGTGTGTGTGTGTGTACACACATGCACTCACAATTAGCTGCTAAATGGTGAGGTTGGGACCAAATTTAAGATTGTGTGACACTGCAAGTCACCATGCCATTCTAGTTGAGTGTCAGGCCTCTGGCTAAATTCCTGGTCCCCGGAACATGAATTCAGTCCAGAAGATCTCAAAGACTCCCAGGGCACATCTACGTGGATCTACTGAAGAGAGTCCAGCTTATCAGGAGGCCTGTTTTAGAAGGGGGGTAGTACTGGTGTTGGTACTTAAGCTGTTTACACATTAACTCAGGGACTCAAGGTAGCCGTGCAAGATTCTGGCCCCAAAGTCTGCTCTGGACTGGTTCCCAGAGTAGCTCTTTCAGTGCTTCTCAAATTTGTAAGCCCTGGGCTTAGTACCACTTATCCAGATGAAAGGGAAGTACAAGGCACAGCCATTGTACTGCTGTGTTTTAGTTTTAGTTTTAGTTTTAGCATGCTGAGCTGTGTGACCCAAGGATATTCACTAGACCTCTCTATGCAGCAGTTCACTTGTGAATTAGAAAGGACTACATTCTTTCCACCCACACCCCTTGCTCATAAGGTGCAAAGAAGGAAAAAAAGATGGAAACTAAAATTCATTGCTACATGATTTCAAATCTCATTTGTTAGGATCAAAGAGGATAATAATGCACATACATATGCCTGAAGAAGCAAAAACCCCAGGAGGTGTGAGCCAAACGCCGGGAAGACCACCTTGTCAGTTGCTACTGTGGTGGTCAGACCCTGCCAGCGTGCATTGCTCCTGACATTGGAGCACTTTTCTTGGACGTGGAATGGGCACCATTCTGGCTCCTCACTGACCTCAGAAATCTGCTACTTAACTCAGATGTCCAGGTTGGCCTCCTGCAGGAAGCTTTCTAGATTAACTCCTGCTGCCTCCAGGGGCTCTGGTGTGGGACCTGACCCTTGGCTCCGGTCCTGAGTCGGCTACTCACTCATTCCACTCCTGGAAATACTGGCTAAATACAAGAGTCTGTTGAGGGATGGCTGAAGAGGGCAGGCCCTTCTGCACACTTGGACTGCTGCTCTGGGTCAGTCCCTCTGTTGTCTATTGTCCCACAGTTGGGTTCCCTCCTTCTACACTGACCCCCAGGCTCTTGCCTGGGCTAATAAATAGCACAGCAGTCAGAGAGCAGTGGGTTCCGGCAGGTCTAGGGCCTGATCCCAGGCCTGCCGTGTTTGAACTCTCTGATCATTTCCTCATCGGTACATTTTTACTTTGTGGCTGGAAGGCCGAGCACCTGAACCAGGGCCCAGGCTATCTGAACACTAAGGCCAGCCCCTGGTGGCACTGTTCTCCGAGCTTTGCCACCGTCTTCTCCACTGGGAACAGAAGTCGGGTGTTTTGCGATGAGCTGTTGTGGCAGATGCCTTCTGTGTTCCGGTCACCTCCCCTCGGGCCACCTGTGACTTCAGCTGCCTGACAAGTCACTGTCCCCTGGCTTTTCTGATTCACGGTTCGTTCTGAGGCTGGGGTGGCCCACATGAGCTGCCAGGGTGGCAGGAGGTTGGGGAAGGCAACTCTATAGATTCTGGCCTTCAGACCCTAACCAGAGGGTTCAGGTTGGACAATAGCCCCCGAATGGCTCCCGTCAATATGGACTCCCAGTTGCTCACAGTGGTAACCGCCCCATCTCGTGTCCATCGGACTGAGGCAGGACAAAGTCCAGAGTGAATGTCTCCTGACCTGTTCCAGGCAGCTCGGCTGTTTCCCAGCCCTTTCCATGGCCAGCTGGCTGCCTGGGTCTTCTGTCTCCTGCACAGGAATCTCTTCGGCCCTACTTCCTTGTGCTGTGAGAGACACTACCATCCTCCCAGCTGCCCAGACCACAGCCCCAGGAGTTCTCTCTCATCTTCCTCCTCCACCTCGATACCCTGCACATCTAGCCAACCACTTGGTCTCTGCATGGTGCTCTCTGATTTCCTTTCCCTCTTCTGCTGCTCCACAGAAGCTACCAGCAGGCTTGATCTGGGCCCTTGCGGCCTGGCCGTGGCCTTTACTGTAGCCTGCCTTCAAATTAGCTCCTCTCTGGCCTCTTCTCCCGCCCCCCCCGTTGCTACAGCAATCTTTCTAAAATGCAAATTAGATCATGTCCTCCCCTTTACTCCTCTTTGGCTCCTATTGCTGGGATCAAACTACATTTCCTAAAAAATAAACAAAGCCTCTTGTGGTCTGATTGTCCCCTGCCCTCCCCTGGTCCCCACTCTAGAAGTTTATACTGGTCTACACTGAACGGCCTTGAGAGCTCTAACAGGCTTCCACCTGGCAGATGAGGCTAAAACTTGAAGTGAGAGAGGCCTGGGGTGGATTCCTGCCTCTTCCGCTCATCATCTTCTCAGAGGGGGCTATTTCCTCTCTGAGCCTCAGGTTCTAAACTTTCAAATGGGAATCATCTTGCCAAACTCCTGCTCTGAGGACGAAAAGATAATGTGCACAGGATGCTGCTCCCAGTGACCTGCCGGAAGAGCTCAAGAAACCTGAACTCATGCATATTCATACTGTAGAATTCCATACAGATGTTTATTAAAAATCAATAAATTACATCTTCAGTCAACAACAACCACCACCACAAAAACAAACAAACCGGCAACGCCCCCCCCCCCCCCCCCCCAGCTTCCAGGTCTTTCGGCTTTGGCTTCAGTGGAATGCTCTGTTCTCCTCCTCCCCATTGCCCACTGACTTCTGACACTCAGCTCAAGGCGCATCTTCTAGGCAATCTTTCTGGGCCTTTTTCTGGTTTCCATCCACTTATTCTATGCCTGGGACCCAGACTCACCACACCAAGTCTCTTGGGGCCCTTCTCAATCCCGTGCTGTCTTCTACTAGTGGGGAGCACCCCAAGGGCAAGGCCAACTCTTCTGGATTTGCATCCTCAGGTCTGGTCCAAGCCAGGCACAGAGCAGCTGTCATGGCAGACTCCAGCAAATGCCCGAACTCTGCTCCACAGTGTAACCATCTCCCCTTGCCATGTAGCCCCTAGACGTGATGTCTCTGGAAGGCTCCTGCTTCTGAAGAACACTTGAGTTGCTGCAGGGTCAACCCCAACTCTGCTACTACCTAGGGGACTGTGAGGTGTGTGACCTTGGGTAAGTCACTTCCCCTCTTTGGGCCTCATTTTCCTGATCTGTAAAATAGGAAACCTGGGCTACATGATGTTATCTGATCTTTTCTTGCTCTATGATTAGTTCTTTAACTTCACTTGCTCTCCTAGTGGGGAGCCCCAAACTTTCAATGGGCATACCTCACTTAATCTCCATTAGCATCCTTTTTTTTTTCTCTCTACTGTAACTGTTCTCCTTAAAGAAATTGAGACTGAGAGAGGTTGTGTGACCTGCTCAAGGTCACATGGTTCTAGTAATAGGCAGAGCTGGGATTTGAGGCCTCTATGAGCCCCACATTAGCAATTCTCCATCGCAGCTCGCAGCCTGTTTTTTTTTTTTTCTTAGTGGGAGGAAGGATTTTTGGAGATGCCGGATCACTTTGAAAATGAGTGTTGTAAAAATTCAAAACAGTGCAAACCTAAGCTCAGCGCATCTTAATGATGTTTCTCCTGAGTTCTACCAAGGGTTGTGCTAAGGGAGCTCAGAGGAGCTTCAGTTCTGAGGCCCCACAGGGAGGAAACAGGCCTGAGCTGAAGAAAGGGGTGGGGTAAGGCGAGAAGATAGCAACTGGCTTTACATTTAGTGGAGTAAGACCCTCTGCCAAAGGAGACTCTAAGGACAGGGCCTGATTGCCACTCAGAGCTTGGGAATGCCCTCCCCATAATGTGAAGGGGGTAGTGGGGGCCATATGAAAGACAGGATAGAGGTGTTATCAGATAACAAGTGCTTGCTGAATGGAAGGAGGCAGCAGGTCTTGTCTGGGGAACGTGGATCTAGGGTTCTGGGGAGACTCAGCCTCTCTGACCTATCTTTGAAGCAGGGACAGGGAAAAGGTAGAGAATGGAGAAGGAGGCTGAGACATCTTGGCAACCTTCCGGTGTTGCAGAGCCAAGGTACACCTAGAAAAGTGGATTGAAGATGATCTAGGAGTGGGAGAGAGCCTGGGAACAAGAGGGACAGCTAGGAGGAGGGATGCGGTCAGAAGGCACCTGATGGAGAGCCTCAAGCTCTCCTCTACTCTTGGCACTCACTGCCTGCTGTGCACCTGAAATTCCAGCATCATCCCACACTGCCACCCAGTGGCCATGTGGGAGAGGTGCAGGGAAGCGCCAAAAGGAAGCAGCAATGGAGATGACAGAAGGGGAAAGCATTGTCATATCAATGCAGAAAAAGAGAAAACTGAATTTCTTCCCGCCTTGAGGACATGGGGAAGGGTTCCTCATGGTTTCTGGGCCTAGTCAGAACCAAGATTTAAGTCTTGCATTCTCCAAAGGGCTTCTTCTCTTCTCTGACCTCTTGGCCAGGGCTTCACCAATTCACAGATCCCCAAGTCTCCCTGAAGAGGCAGGAGTGTCTGCAGTTCCATCCCCAGGCTTTGATTTCTGGGATGATGATGGCTGAGCACGCAGCATCATCATCCAGCCTTCCCTCTTGGGAAGGTCAGGGTCATGGTCAAGGTCATGATTGTTGGGGCAGCATAATGGGGTCACTGGGGCAATGGTGGCATGGGCTGAAGGTCAGACAGTGGAGCAATTTCACAGTGGATTGCACACCACTTCCTTTCCCCTCCAGCTGCACCCTTTTTAAGATCTGTGAGCTTTTAGGAAATAAACAGAGGTTGGGTCTCTATGAAAGGCAGGACCCCAGAGTTAGGTCATAGAGTGGTGGCATAGTGCCTAAGAGCCTGGGGACAAGGGTCTAAATGAAATTCCTCTCTCCAGCCCTAGGTGAGGTGGGTAACACATAACATAAAAGGCCTGTGGCCTTGGGAAATCACCAACTCCCTCCATTCTTTCTTTTTGGAATTGCCTTGGGTGGGATTTCCTTTGGAGGTAGACTGGGGAAGCTTTGGCCCTAAGATGAAAGAAGATCAGGAAAATCATGAGAGAAACATAGGTAGGCATGGGGGTTTGTGGGGAGGGGAGAGATGGCCCTGCTCAGGTGTACATAACCCAGTACTTGGAGCCTAATAGGCAGCTCAAGATTGGCATGTCCTTCTCATTGGACAAATAAAGGTACATCGTGGGGTCAAGTTACTTGCCTATGGCCTCATAGTTAGTCAGCAGGTTGCCACATGGCTAGTAAGCAGCCACGGTCTGTCCTGTGCACTAAGCCAGGCATTGATCCCAGCTCTATGGGGCATACCGAACGTACTACATAGGCAGGGCTCACAAATATTGGTTGAATTTGTAGATTTGGATAGGAAAGTCAAGTTGCCCAAAATTTACTCTAACCCAAAGCAGAGAAAACTGACTTAAATTGGGGAATAGAATATAAAAGTACACATGAAAAGGAAAGTCTTCGCAAAGGATGGGCATTTGAGAGTGTTAACGGGGAGCAGAATGTCCGAGGGGATGTTGATGTGAGTGCTTGGTCATTTTGAGTGCTTCACCATTCGTTCATTCATTCACTGTTTGCAGAAAGGCTCTCCAGAACAAACTATCTCAAATGTGCTCACTACTCTGTACCTTATCATACTGCATTCCTATTCATATTATGTACATTTACCTGCCAATTTGTTGTGTATTTTATTGTCTTATTCCCCTACCACTGAACCACAAATTCCAGGAGGAGAGAGTTGGAGGATTTTGCTGTGTCCTGTATCGCCAATGCCTGGGACTCTCTGGGTGCTCACTTTATACTTGAAAAATAAATGCTTAAGTGAATGAGTGAATTCTAAGGCAAGGGGACAACAGGTACCGAGCACAGAAGTAGCCTCCTCTGGCTCAGGAACACTGAACCTGTAGGAGTGGAGCAGATAGCGTGGAGGGACAGGGTGAGGCAGGAGAGGTCTTTGGGGGGAAGACCAAGAAGGCCTTGATAGTCATACTGAGGAATTTTGACTTATTTTGTCCTGTAGTCAATGGGGAACCACTGAAGATTTTCAGTAGGAGAGTGACAGGATCCAATCTGTGTTTTAGAAAGATAATTTAGGAAATGTAATTAGTAATAAAATTTGTAATGAAAATATAGTGCAATGAATGGATATAGGCAGGAAACTAGTAAGAAGGTGGCTGCTTCACCTGGTGAGAGATGTCAAGGGTCTGAACTCAGGCCATTTGTTCATAAATGAAGGGTGGAAAGGATGGGGCAGCGATGATGGTGGTAAAGAGAAAAGCGTCGTCAGGAAGAGAGTGGGAGGATGTCGGTACAGTTCAGCGGTCAGTGAGAAGAGAGCAAGTGGGGAGTCCTTTTGCCAACTGAAGGAGTCAGAAGGGTGGTGTGTACATGTGTGCCTGTGTGTGTGTGTGTGTGTGTGCCTTTGTGTGTATGCTCATGTTTGTGTTGGGGGATGGCACCCACATGGTGGAGCAGTTCTGGCAGACATAAAGTTTGTGGGGCCACTATAACAGTCCTGTCCATTGTGACCAGGCAGACGGTGATGGTGGCCTGATGCTCAGGAGAAAGGCTGGGGGCTGGGGATGGAGATGTGAGAGCCATCATTATGGACAAGTATTTGAAACCACAGAGAAGAATGAGATCCTCCAGGATGTCAGTGTCGATGGAGGGAGAAGGCAGGAGGGTGCAGGACAGAATTCTTTGGAGCATTCACCAAGGAGAGGAAGGGAGAGGGGTGTGCCCCTCCCTGCTTTTGCAGCACAGTGGCATGTGACAGGGCTGGACATCCCTGTCTCCCTACTCAGGGCTAATGTTTATACTACATCAGGATCAGGACTTTGACTTCAGGTTGGGATAAAAAAAAAGTACTAGCAGCATCTGTAGAGTTAAAAATAATACTTAAAAAAGTGACAAAGCTTCATTGAGCTTTATCCAAAGTAGCTTGTCCTTCTCATTCTTTGGCAGAGAGAACAGTGGTCTAAAGATAAGGATGCACATCCAGATGTGGGCCCTAGGGAGGGGAAGCTGGGGGCATGTTGAGCCAGATTGGGAGGTGGAAAGACTCCTGAGCAGGCAGAGGCTACGGGGAGGAGAGAGACAAGGTGGCCTCCTGCCCTTAAGAAAACACTGACTGGTAGAGAGATGGGCCTGTGGGTGGTCAAGTGCTGGGCACTGAGATGCCTTAGGAGCCTGGTTCCTTGCTGGGCAGCTGGTGGGACCCAGGAAGGACTCAAGACTCACTCTGTTCCCTACACAAGTAGGGTTCCACCTCCTTTCATGGGACTTCCTAGTAGGACAGTCCCAAGGCCGTGGACAGCATCCTGTCAACTGGTAGGAAAAGACTTTTCCTCTTCTTCTAATTCCTCCCTGGAGAGTCCTAGGAGCCTGGAATCCTGATTTCCTCCCATTTTGCCAATTACCTGGCCTGTGGCCCTGGGAAATCACCAATTCCCTCCATGCTTTCTTTTTGGAATTGCCTTGGGTGGGATTTCCTTTGGAGGTAGGCTGGGGAAGCTTTGGCCCTAAGATGAAAGAAGATCAGAAAAGTCATGAGAGAAACACAGGTAGGCATGGGGGGGGGGGAAGAGATGGCCCTGCTCAGGTGTACATAACCCAGTACTTGGAGCCTAATAGGCAGCTCAAGGTTGGCATGTCCAAAATCAAATTGCGGTTTCCTTCCCCAACACAAGCAAACACCAGGAGCCGCCACGCCCTGCCTGCTCCCCTGCACCAGGTCTGGTATCAACATTTGTCCTTGCCTGAGCTCCTCCCAGGCCTCCTTTCTCCTACCCATGCCTCCTGAAGCCAGAACCATTAGGGGAAAAAAAAATCAGGTCGTGTTACATCTTTGCTCAAAATTCAATGCCTGTTCACGCCCTCAGAACTACAGCAAAAGTCCTTCTGTGGCCTAGAAGGCTCTCTACCATCTGTCCCTGGATACCTTTCTGACCTCATTTCCAACCATCCTCCTCATGTTCACTTGGCCTGGATCAATTCCCTCCTTGCTGGTCCCCAATCCCAGCAGAGGTGTCGCCAACAGCTTATGTGTCGCCTGTCCCCACACCTGGGAGACTCTACCCAAACACTCTCATGACTCCCTCCCTTCCTTTATGGTCTCTGAACATTACTTCCAAGAAGCCGGACACATAAGGGAGACCTGTCTTAACCCTGTGCCTTACACACAGGAAGCGCTTGACAACCAGAAGGTAATCATATCCTGGCTTGTGAGCTCTCCCAAGGCCAGATGCATGCGCGGCCATTGGCCACCAGAGGGAGCCGCACGCGGTGGCGCCCGCACTCTGCGGCTCAGGCTGCGGCTGCAGCAACCTGGGAGGGCTGGCGGTCCTCCACCCACGCAGCACCGGGAAGGTGGGGACCCAGAGACACAGTCCATGGTTTCTGCACCAGCAGCACTTGGCTCCCCGCATACCTCCCAAACCAGATCCTGGGGGCTGACTGTCAAAAAAAGAAGGGCAGGTGAGATTTTGAGAGTTTAAAAATGCGTTTTCCCACCTGTTTGTCAAGCCCCAAGCCCCAGCACCTCTAGTCACCTGAGGTCACATCTCTTACAACACCCTCCCTTCCTAGTCTAAAAATACAGAATCTGGAAACTTCAGTGAGGTTAAGGAGCATACATCTTCTGCCTGGCAAACCCCTTGGAGCCTTCCCTGAGCAGTTGCCACGTGACTAGGACAGAATCCAGGGGCCATGGCTTTATGTACAAGGGTCCTAAAAGCAAACGGCTGTCAGCGAAAGTGCCTACTTCCTGAGGGCAGAGTGACTTAAGGAGAGGAGAGGGAGAAGAGTGGGTGGGTGAATGGGGGGAGATTAGGCACTAACTTGAGGCCTACGGAGGGTCAGGAGGGTCCTATCAAACTTGGTCCACAGGCCAAATTTCATATCTTTACCACACTCCTGCCTTCACACACCCCCATCTCTCCTTCCAGATCCTCCCTCCTTCTGAGAACCTTGTGCAGGCAGGCCAGGCTTGGAAGTCCTCAGTGTTGGTCAGTGTCTTAGAGGTCACCTTAGATGCTCCTGGTGTGTCCAGCAACCATGGTTCCTAGGAATTCACTGCTCAGTATTCCTGCCCCTTCCCAGTCCTGTTGCTGGGTTTTGGCCCACTGTGACAGCCCCACCATGGTCAACAAACCCTGCCTCCCAGGCATGGGAAATGTCTCTCCCATTACCTCTTCTCAGAGGCAACACTGTGTGTCTGAGAACAGGGGCCTTCCCTTAGCACAAGGCCAGAGGGTGGGGCAAGGCACTGGCAGTGAACTGATGGTCTAACTAACAGGTAGCTCCTAGTGAGTAAGTGTGCATGTGTGTGAATGTGTGAGTGAGTGTGTGTGTGTCAGAGTGTGCACAAGTGTGGAGTCAGTGTGCCCCGCCCCAGTATTGGGAACAGAACCCAGGGGTGTTTTACTACTGAGCTACATACCCAGTCCTTTTATTTTGAGACAGAGTCTCACTAAGTTGCTTGGAGCCTTGCTAAGTTGCTGTGGCTGGCTTTGAACTTGTGATCCTCCTGCTTCAGCCTCTGGAATCACTGGGATTTCAGGGGTGCCCACCGCACGTGGCCTGAAACCTTCTTTTAAAATATCCCCCAACCTTCCCAAGCGCTCTATGTTTTCAGATCATATTGACTGATTTTATTATGTAATTATGAAGGTGCCTATCCACTGTTAATCATCTGAATGTTTATAAAAAGCCAACATTGCTGCAGGCCAGTGTGAGTTTGTACTTTCTCATTGAAGTGTGAGAATTCAGTCCAAAGTAAAGCCATTTGACATTCTCTTTTGCTGTGGGGTGTGACTTTGCCTTAGGTGTTTTGGAATTTGAAAACCACAAAAGCACCTTGGTCTTGTCCCCTTAGATACTGAAGCTCTGGGGATTCCTGGGTACAGACACTAGCTTTGGTGTGTGACTTGCTCTTTGCCACTAAGTCCCACTTATTTGTTGGGTGATTAGCTAATTTTTAAAAAAAGTTTCCATACAAAATGGATTAGTAGGCCAATTTTAACTGTAACCTTCTCAGATAGCAAACCAATTTAGCTCAATAAAATCCAGGGGTCTCTGGAGCATAAGATTGTATATATAGTCTGATTATAACTCAGTTAAAAACAAGAATAAGGGGTAGAATTTTTAGCTATGGCAGTGCAGAAAGGCTGACAATTCCTCATATTAAAAAATAATGTAAGACTAGACAAATATGTCAAAAATCATTTCTAGGCAGCAAATACAAATAGCACCTTGACAAGCTTTTTTCAAGACAAATTGCTGAAATCTTCTGATAAGAACTTGAGAGCCTGAAGTGTGCTGGTTAGGACTGCTGGCTTCTCTCTATCCTTGGATTTAGTAGAGCTATGGCTGGCGGTGACCACCAGCTGCTTCACTGTGGAGGAGTTGGCCTTGATGTGGAGAGGAGGATAAAAGACCCATCTCCAGCAGGTTTTCAGTAGAAGCAGCAACTTGATATAAAACAAATGGGAAAGTCCACAGCCAGCTTGCCTGAAGTTGTGGTGCTGTTCATAGTAGTGAGCAACCAGGACAGTATCCTGAAATTCCCAGGAATCTGGAAATAAGAAAGCCACAAAGGGAATAGATATATTTTTTTTCCCACAGATCTTTGGCAGATTGTAAAGCTGTGCTCATGCACGTGGGAAGATCTAATAGAAATGAAAGCTGACTTATAAACCTTCCTGAGCTTTCAACATGCTCCCCAACCCGCTCCTGGATTTATTGGTAGAGGTAGAGGTTGGAAGACTGACTTCCTCAAACAACACTTGAGGACATCCTCTGAGCAACCATGGGCTGACCACTAAGCTATGCAGAAACAGGAGTAACCCCTTTAAAGCCAGGCTAAAAAAGTTAATGACAAGAAAAAAACAAAACAGAACAGAACAAAAAAAACAAAAACAAAACTGAACAGAGACATCAGCAATAGCAGCACCTTGCAAGGATAAGACATTACCACAGATTAAATTTGGAAAAACTCACAAAAGCTAAAACTAAAGTCAAACCCAAATAGCAAAAAACCAACAATAATCCTCAGAGGAAAAACTTAGAGGTTTTTCTGCAATCTGTATACGGGGTAAAAATGGGAGTTCATAACCCACTTGCATCAAAGTGTGAAATATGATATATCAAGAACTATGTAATGTTTTGAACAATCAACAATAAAAATTAAAAAAAAATTAAAAAAAAAACAAAAAAAACTTAGAGGTTAGAGTTGCTACAAATATCTAAAAAATGTCCAGTTTTCAACAAATGATAAGCTATGCAAAATAATAGGAAAGTGTGTTCAATACCCAGGGTGAAAAAAGCACTTCAGAAACTTTTTGGTGGTTCCAGATATTAGATTTAGCGGAAAAAAATCCAAAGCAGCTACTTGTAAACATGTTTAAAGAATTGACACATGTTTATTTTATTTTTATTATTATTTTTTAATATTTACTTTTTTTTAGTTGTAGTTGAACACAATATCTTTATTTTATTTATATTTATTTTATGTGGTGCTAAGAATTGAACCCAGGGCCTTGCACATGCTAGGCAAGTGCTCTACTGCTGAGCCACAACCTCAGCCCCTTGACGCAGGTTTAGTTAAGGGGAAATATGATTACATGGCTCAACCAATAAGGAATGAAAATAAACAAATAGAAATTCTGAAAAAGAACTGCGTGTAAATTCTAGAACTGAAAAGTACAATAACTGAAATGAAAAATTCACTAGATAGGCTTGACAGCAATTTTGAGGGATCAGAAAAAAAAGCGTTGTTAAACTTGGGGGTAAATCAATAGAAAAAAGGTGGGAAAAAATGAATATACACTTACAATATCTTTTGGACAATTAAAAATGTACCAAAATATGTATAATGAAAAGTCTCAAATGGAAAAGAAAATGAGTCAGAAAAATATTTTAAAAATGACTGGAAATTTCTCAAATTTGATTAAAAAAACATTAACATACAGATTTTAAAACCTCAATAAATTCAAATCAGGCTAGACACAAAAAGATCATATAATATTCAAAGAGAAAAATTTTAAAGCAGTAAGAGAAAAATGACTCACCACAAACAAGTGAACCAACAATAGTATGATTTAAAGCTGACTTCTCCTGAGAAGAACGGAGGTTCCAAGACTGTGGAATGACATATTAAAAGCACTAGAAAAAGAAAAGTCAAAAGCAAGTTTATATACAGTGAAATATCCTTCAAAGATGAAGCAGATTATAATTGAGTGATTTTAAGAAATACAAAACATATAAATTAAAAAATAAGACTTGAATGCAGTGAAATTTGGGGGATGCCCTTGAACATTAAGGGGAAATTTTTAGAATAATATGCTTATATTCAAAAAGATCTCCAATCAATGAACAATCAATGATCACAGTTTCCAACTTATACTAGATAAAGGAGAGCAAATGAAATCCAAAATAAGCAGAAGAAAGTAGACAATAAAGATTAGGATGGAAATCACTAGAACAGAAAATAATAAGTAAATCAATGAAATCAATAGTGGTTCTTTGAGAAGATCAACTTGATAAGTATCAATCCAGGAAAGAGAAATAACCAATATCAGAAATGAGAGAGATGACATTACTCTCAATTTTGCAGGCATTAAAAGGATAATAAAGGAAAATTTAATGGACAACTTTATGCTAACAAATTTGACAATTTTGGTGAAATGGATAAATTCCCAGAGAGATACAAACTACCAAAGTTCATACAAGAAGAAATAAACAACCCAATACTCTTATGCTTTATACAATACTTTATACATTTGTCAAAATTTTAATATTTGTTCAGATCAAATCTCTCAGGAAACTGGGAATAGAAGAGATTTTTTTTAAAACCTGGTAAAGTACATCCATGAAACATCTGCAACTAACATTATACTTAATGGTAAAAGGTCACATGCTTTCCTCCTAACTTCAAGAAGAAGACAAGTTGTCCATTCTCAATCTTTTTATTCAAGATTGTAGCCAGTGCAATGAGATAAGAAAAATAAACAACATCCAGATTAGAAATTAAGAAGTGAAACTGTTTCTATTCACAAATGACATGGTTGTCTATGTAGAAAAACTAATGGAATCTACAAAAGAAGTTACTACAATTTATAGGTGAGTTTACCAAGATGTCAGAGCAATGTACAAAAATCATGTTTCTGTATACTAACAACAATTAGACATTGAAAATTTTAAAAATACCATTTACAATAACATTCAAATATGAAATAGTTAGGGACAAATCTAACAAAGAACATGAAAGACCTATACACTGAAAACTACAAACCATTGACCTAAGAAATCAAGAGATATATTGTATTCTAAGATCAGAAGACTTGTTAGCATGGCCAGTGGTTTACTTATTTATTTATTTTTTCAAAAACCAACTTTTTGTTTTGTCAGTTTTTTCAATTGTTTCTTTTGTTTCAATTTCATTAATTTCAGCTCTGGTTTAATTATTTCCTATCTTGTATTGATTTTGGTGTTGATCTGTCCTTCTTTTTCTAGGACTTGAGATGTAGTGTAAGGTCATTTTTTTGTTGACTTTTTATTCTTTTAATGAATGCACTCAATGCAATAAACTTTCCTCTTAGTACTGCCTTCATAGTGTCCCAGAGATTTTGATATGTTGTATCAGTGTTCTCATTTACCTTTAAGAATTTTTTTAATTTCATCCTTGATTTCTTCATCATGCATTATTCAATTGTGTAATATTTAGTCTCCATTTGTTACAATAGCTTCTATTTTCTATTTTATCATTGATTTTTAATTTCATTCCATTGTGTCAGTTAGAATGCAGGGTATTATCTCTGCTTTTTTGTATTTACTATTAGTTGCTTGTGGCATAAGATATGGTCTATTTTGGAGAAAGAGCCATGTGCTGCTGAGAAGAAAGTATATTTACTCACTGATGGATGAAATATTCTATATATGTCTGTTAAGTCTAAATTATTGATTGTATTATTTAGTTCTATAGTTTCCTTATTTAGTTTTTGTTTGGAAGATCTGTGTAGTAGTGAAAGAAGTGTGTTAAAGTCACCCAGTATTATTGTATTGTGGTCTATTTGACTCTTGAAATTGAGAAGGGTTTGTTTGTTATAGCTAGATGCTCCATTGTTTGGGCATAAATATTTATAACTGTTATGTCCTGTTTATACATACATCCCTTAAAAAGTATGAAATGTCCTTCTTTGTCTCTTCTGATTAACTTTGAAGTCTACTTTATCTGAAGTAGTAACCCCTACTTCTTTACGCAATCCATATGAGTGATGAGTTTTTTCCCATCCTTTCACTTTTAGCCTGTGGATGTCTGTGCCCATGAGGTGAGTCTCTTGAAGACAGCATATTGTTGGGTCTTGCTTTTTAATCCAATCTGTCTTTTGATTGATGAGTTTAGGATGTTAACATTCAAGGCTATTATTGAGATATGATTTGTATTCCGTGTCATTTTGATTTATTTCTGGTTTTTGATTTGTCTTTGTTTCTCATTTGGTTGAATGTCCCTTTAAGTGTAGATTCTCCCTTTGCTGGTTTTTTACTTTTTTTTTTTTCCCACTTCATCCTCATAGAATATTTTGTTAAGAATGCTCTGTAGTGTAGGCTTTCTAATTGTGAATTCTTTTAGTTTTTTTTTTATCATGGAATGATTTAATTTCATATTCAAATCTGAAACAATTTTTTAAAAATATTTTTTATTTTAGTTTTCAGCGGACACAACATCTTTGTTTGTATGTGGTGCTGAGGATCGAACCCGGGCCGCATGCATGCCAGGCGAGCGTGCTACCGCTTGAGCCACATTCCCAGCCCTGAAACTTAATTTTGCTGGATATAAAATTCTTGGTTGGTGTCTATTTTCTTTCAGAGATTTAAATAGGACCTCCTAGCTTTCAGGGTCTGGGCTGAGAAATCAGTTGAGATTCAAATTGGTTCCCCCATATACATAATTTGATTTTTTTCTCTCATAGCCTTTAAGATTTTACCTTTATTCTGTATGTTAGTCATTCTCATTATAATGTGTCTTGGTGTGGGTCTGCTGTGATTTTGTACTTTTGGGGTCCTGTAAGCCCCATGTATTTGATTTTCCATTCCATTCTTTAGGTTTGGGGAATTTTCTGCTATTACACTGAAAGGATTTTGCATTCCTATGGTTTGTATCTCTGCTCCTTCATCCATTCCAATGACTCTTAAATTTGGTCTTTTCATGTTATCCCATAATTCTTGGATATTCTGCTCATGGTTTCTTATCATCTTCTCTGCATGGTCAACTCTACTTTCAAGGTTATATATTTTGTCTTTATTGTCTGAGGTTCTGTCTTCCAAGTGGTCTAATCTGTTGCTGATGCTTTCTATTGAATTTATAATTTAGTTTACTGATTCCTTTGTTTTGAGGATTTCTGTTTGTTTTTTTTCTCTCAGTCTCTAACTCTTTATTGAAGTGGTCTTTCACTTCCTGTATTTTTTCTTTGATTTCACTCCTTATACTACTTTTTACTTCACATATCAATTTAACTATATACAATCTAAATTCCTTCTTGGACATTTCTTCTACTGTGTTATCAGTGGCTTCTGTTGTTGAAGCATCTTGGTTTGTTTGGGGCACTTTATTCCCTTGTTTTTCATGTTGTTAGTGTGTTTTTTTCATCTAATTGTATGGACCTTAGTCAGGATCAGTTCTATCCTGGAGACCTACAGTGTCCCTGAAGGCTTCCAGCACTTTGCCTTTACTGATAAGACCAATATTAACAGCACCCAATGAACACAATACATAGCCTTAAATCTAGTAACTCCCACTAAGGCATCTACTGCTTTCTCACATTGAACCAAAATGATGAGTTCAATAACTATCTACAGTATAAACAGAGAGAAAACTCAAATTACTAAAATACAAGATGAAGAAGGAAATATCACAATGGAACCGTCTGTAATACAGAAGATAATTAGAAACTATTTTGAAAATGTATACTTTAATAAAATAGAAAATAGTGAAGACATCGACAAATTTTTAGAGACAAATGACCTACCCAAACTAAATGAGGAGGTCATACGTGATTTAAATAGATCAATTTTAAATAATGAAATAGAAAACACCATCAAAAGCCTAACAACCAAGAAAAACCCAGGACCAGATGGATTCTCAGCCAAGTTCTGCAAGACTTTCAAAGAAGAATTAACACCAATAGTCCTCAAAGTATTTCATGAAATAGAAACGGAGGGAACCCTTCCAAACCCATTCAGGCTAATATCACCCTGATTCCAAACCAGACAAAGACCCATCAAGGAAAGAAGACTTCAGATCAGTATCTCTGATGAACGTAGAAGCAAAAATTCTCAATAAAATTCTGGCAAATCACATACAAAAATATATTAAAAAGATAGTGCACCACAATCAAGTGGGGTTTATCCCAAGAATGCAGGGTTGGTTCAACATATGGAAATCAATATATGTAATACATCATATTAATAGACTTAAAAACAAGAATCATGATCATCTCAATAGATGCAGAAAAAGCATTTGACAAAATACAGAACAACTTCATATTCAAAACACTAGAAAAACTAGGGATAATAGAAATACCTCAACATTGTAAAAGCTGTATATGCTAAACTCAAGGCAAGCATCATTCTAAATGGAGAAAAATTGAAAGCATTCCTGCTAAAAACTAAAACAAAGACAAGGATTTCCTCTTTAACCACTTCTATTCAACATCATTCAACATCATTCTAGCCAGAGCAATTAGACAGTAGAAAGAAATTAAAGGGATACAAATAGGTAAAGAGGAACTCAAACTATCACTATTTACTGATGACATGATTCTATATATAGAAGATCCAAAAAAATTCCACTAGAAAACTTCTAGAACTAATAAATGAATTCAGCAAAGTAGCAGGATATAAAGTCAACACCCATATATCATTTATTCCCTTGTTTTTTCATGTTGTTAGTGTGTTTTTTCATCTAATAGTATGGACCTTAGTCAGGATCAATTCTACCCTGGAGACCTATAGTGTCACTGAAGGCTTCCAGCACTTTGCCTTTACTGGTAAGACCAATATTAACAGCACCCAATGAACACAATACATAGCCTTAAATCTAGTAACTCCCACTAAGGCATCTACTGCTTTCTTGCATTGAACCAAAATGGTTATATCATACTAGACAATGGTGCCCAAAACATTCACTGTTGATATTCATTGAGTCTATTCAATAAATGGTGCTGGCAAAACTGGAAATCCAATGTATTCCTATACTTTAGCAAAGAATCCACCAAAAGAGAAATTAGGAAAACTACTCCATTCACAATAGCCTCAAAAAAAAAAAAAAAAAAAAAAAAAAAACACTTAGAAATCAATCTAACAAAAGAGGTGAAAGTTCTATACAATGAAAACTACAGAACACTAAAGAAAGAAATTGAAGAAAACCTCAGAAGATGAAAAGATCTCCCTTGCTCCCGGATAGGCAGAATTAATATTGTGAAAATGGCCATACTACCAAAAGTGTTATACAGATTCAATGCAATTCCTATTAAAATCCCAATGATATTCTTTATAGAATTAAAAAAAGCAATCATTAATTTTATTTGGAAAAATAAGAGACCCAGAATAGCTAAAGCAATCCTTAGCAAGAAAAGGACATCATAACACCAGACCTTAAACTATACTACAGAGCTATAGTACTGTATATATATAGATATGTATAGTAAAACAGCATAGTATTGGCAGCAAAATAGACATGTAGACCAATGGTACAGAATAGAGGACACAGAGACAAACCCACATAAATATGGTTATATCATACTAGACAATGGTGCCAAAAATATACACTATTGACATTCATTGAGTCTATTCAATAAATGGTGCTGGAAAAACTGGAAATCCATACATAGAAAAATGAAATTAAACCCTATCTCTCACCCTGCACGAAGATCAACTCAAAGTGGATCAAAGACTTAGGCACTAAAACAGAGACCCTGCATACAATAGGAAAAAAATAGGCTCAAATCTTCACCACATCAGCCTAGGATCTGACTTCCTTAACAAGACTCCTAAAGCTCAAGAAGTAAAATCAAGAATTAATAAATGGGATAGACTCAAATTAAAAAGCTTTTTCTCAGCAAAGGAAACAATAAAGTGAGGAGAGAGCCTACAGATTGGGAGAAAATCTTTACCACATCCACCTCTGATAAAGCATTAATCTCTAGGATATATAAAGAACTCAAAAAAAAAACAAAAAAAAAAAACAACAAAAAAAAAAACTTAACACCAAAAACCCAAATAACCCAATCAATAAATGGGTTCTTTATCACATACAGAATTTTCAAATATTTTGTCCCAACTTTGGTCTGTCTTGTCATTTTTTAAAATAAGGTCTTTGACTAGTTCACAAGATTATGAAATATTTCAGTTTTCTAGTTGTACAGCATGGACACTTCACAGAAGAAGAAACACATTTGATCAAGAAATATATGAAAAAGTGTTCAACATCTCTAGCAATTAGAGAGATGCAAATCAAAACTACTCTAAGATTTCATCTGACTCCTGTCAGAAGGCAATCATCAAGAATACAGGTAACAGGAAAAAGGTACACTCATACATTGCTGGTGGGACTGCAAATTATTGCAACCACTATGGAAAACAATATGGAGATTCTTCAGAAAATTGGGAATGGAACCACCATTTTAACCCAGCTATTCCACTCCTTGGTTTATTCCCAAAGGACTTAAAACCAGCATATTATAGTGACTCAACCACATCAATGTTTATAGCAACCTAGGTGTCCCTCAACAGATGAATGGATAAAGGAAACATGGTATCTATACTCAGCTTTAAAGAAAAGTAAAATTATGGAATTTGCCAGTAAATGGTTGGAGTTAGAGAATATCATGCTAAGTGAAATAAGCCAATCCCAGCAAAACCAAAAGCTGAAAGTTTTCTCTAATATGCGGATGCTAATTCACATAAGGCGTGGGGTGGGGGGACACTAGGGAAAAATAGCGTTACCTTAGTTTAGATAGAGGGAAGTGATGGGAGGGAAGGGGAGGGGATATGAGGATAGGAAAGAATAGAATGAAACAGACATTATTACTGTATGTATATATGTGACTGCATGACCAATATGATTCTGCAACATGTAGACTCAGAAAAATGAGAGATTATATCCCATCTATGTATGATATATCAAAGTGCATAAATGTATTCTACTGTCATGTATAACTAATTAAAATGAATTAAAAAATTAAAAAATATCAGAAGACCCAATATTGTCAAGATATCAATACTTCCAAAATTAATCACTGTATTTAACATAATCTCATTAAAAATTCCAGCAGGAAACCCATACTTTATAGTTATATTATGTAAAAAAAGAAAGAAAATTCCAGCAGGATTTTGGCAAAACTTGACAAATTGATTCATATGTTAATGTAAAGATCTAGAGTAACCCAGAGAACTTTGATTACAGTTAGAGGGCTAATACCACCTGGTTTCAAAATTATTACCCATCTGCAATGATAAAGACAGTGAATTGAGCTGCTATAAACATTGATGTGGCTGCGTCACGATAGTGTGCTGATTTTAAGTCCTTTGGGTATAAACCAAGGAGTGGAATAGCTGAGTTAAATGGTGGTTCCATTCCCAATTTTCTGAGGAATCTCCATACTGTTTTCCATAGTGGTTGGACTAATTTGCAGTCCCACCGGCAATTAATATCAAGGTAGACAAATAATATATCAATAGAGAAGAAAAGAAAGTCTAAAAATTGACTCATACATATATAGTCAATTGATTTTTTTAAAATTTCAAAGTCAAGTCAGTGTAGAAAGGACAGTCTTTTAACAAACGTTGCTGGAACGTTTGAACAGCCACATGTCAACCCATGAATGCATACCCTCCCTAAGACCAAGCAAAAACCAAGTCAAAGTGGAGCACAGACCTAAAAGAGCCCACACTGTACAACTAGAAAACTGAAATATTTCATGATTCTGTGAATTGTCAAACACGTTATTAAAAAAAAAATGACAAGACAGACCAAGGTTGGGATAAAATATTTGAAAATTCCGTATGTGATAAAGAACTCACGTATAGACTATATAAAGAATTTCTTTCCACCAATCATGTGAAGGAGGGATTGTGAAACCTGTTTCACACACACTCAGGAAACTGGAGCCAGAACAGGTAATACCAGAGATGGTGCAGCCCTGTGACGGAAACCTTGGTGTCTGGGGTCAGAGAAGTTTAGCCTAGACTTCCAACCCAGCCCCTTTCTGGTTTTTACATATTGGAAATACCGATGCTTTAACCTAATCCACAGTGAAGTGGGAATAATAATAATAAAAAAATGCCTACTTCCGTGAGTTTGCTCAGGATTAATGAGACACTGGAAGGAACACTGCACATTGTTTGGCACAAAGCAAGTGTTCAGTCATTTGGCTGGTCACAAAATCTTTGTAGTGTCTACCCATTGCCCCATGTTGAAGTCTCCCTCCCATGACATGTGAAGTCCCCATCAGTCAAGCCTTCTTTGTAGACCAACACCACGTCAGCCAGTACGGTGGTACCTTATCTCCATTTGTCTTTATTTTGTCAGTTTGGTTATAAGGTTTCCTAGGACCAGGACTAGCTTCTGGGTTTCTCTGTGTACTCCCTGATTAAACTTGGTACTTAGTAGGTTTAATAAATGGCTGTTGATTAACTAAATCTGATGAAAGAGAGTAGAGAAGGAAAATGAAAAGGAGAGCAGAACACCGGAAATAAAACTAGAGACATCTAAGGACTGATTTAATCATAGAAGACGTGAATGGCAGGCTTGCGTTGGGGAGGAAGGGAGAGGGAAAGAAATTCCTCTGAAGTGGATAGGAAATGAAATAGCAAGGACAGAAAGTGGGGCAAGAGTGACGAACGTAGTGCGCTGTGATGAGGGAAGCAATTCTATTCAGAGAGACTGCTCTTGGGCAATGTTGGGTTTCCCCTTTTTTTGAAATCAGTAAGGCACATATGGTATTAAAAGGCCACTGCTACCTCTCAAAGCGCCTTAAACAATGAAGTCTTGTGCTTGCTGAATGTGCACCCTGATGGGAGACCAGGCAATGAGTGTGGGTCATGCAAAGACCACAAAGCAGTCCCCAACTCTGTCCTACATTGAGAATCTGGTGATTGGGAGTCAGTTTCCAGTTTTGATCCAGGGACGTTTAAAAAGTGGGAGCAATGGGAAAGAGTCTAGCTAAGTAGATAAGGAATAAAAATTCCCCCCTTCTTTCATGCTCGCCCTTTGAAATCCCACACATCTTGAAGGTTTGCTGGGAAGAAGCCTCCTGGGTGTTAGAAAGGACTTGACCTTCCTCCATATTCCTATTCCACTGGTTTCTACTCAGTGACAGGATTCGGCTCAAGTTGTTTCCTAGGAAAGAAATGAGGATGACTTCCTGACACTAGACTCATTTTATTCATCTCTCCACTGCCTGTGGGGAGCCTTGTCCAGGGTCTGACATTCAGCAGATGCCCCATAAACATCTGTTGATTGATGTCTCTCTGTAGATGACTAGATAGAGGGTATGACCTGAAAGGATGTGTAGCCCAGATGAAATGCCCCACCTACTGTGCTCCTACGACACCCTGGACTTGACACATCTTATCACCAACTATGTAAGATTGACTTGTTAGGTCCCTTTGCCCCAGCCAGACCCTTGAGAGCGGAGACTGACCCACTTGTACTTACAGGGGCACAGTGAATGTGCTGAGCAGTCATTTACTTGAATAAATGGACACAGGTTTATAATGCCACAGATTGCTTGTGAACTCAGCAGAGCTGATTCTTCTGGACATCCTGGCTTTGCCCATACTTCAAACCTAGAGCAAGTTAGCAGCCTGCTCATGAGGACCTTCCAGTAGCTCCCAGAAATGATTGTACTTTAAAATTTCCCAGGGGAGCTTTTAAATTCCTGACACCCAGGTCATATTTCAGATCAATTAAATCAAAATATCTGGGAGGGAACCCAATATTAGTGATTTTTAAAGACTCCCAACGATCCTAAGTGACCCTCAGTGACCCCCCCCCCAAAACTCCAAATAATCCCAATCAGTTATTTAAAATAAACAAAAAATTTCCTGTGGTCCAAAGTCATTACAGCAGGTGACCCCAATGGACAGACAAGTTTGAGAACTACTGATCTTGGAAGTGTATATTCCTTATTGAAATTAATAAGTCTCCCTAAATCAGAGAATTGTCAAGGAGAGTCATGTCTCTGACACCCACAAATGGAGATATGACCATAGAACATTTGTTAAAGGTGACAGGTCTGGTGTGAGGGCTGGAATTTGTCCAGATTCTCTGAAGTTTGTAGATCCTCCTGAGAAGCAAGGTCAGTTGGGCACCTTTCTCCTCAGCACAACTGCTCTCTCCTCTGTGTTTGGTATTTTAATTTTTCATTGCCACATTTTCCTCCATATTAGATTGTGAGCAACTCGAGAGCAGGAACCACACCTCCCTAAGTCACCGTGGATGGGTGACACATTTGTGATGTAAATGTGCCCAGGAATTCACTCATTAATTCATGTATTCATTCAACAAATGGTGATAACACCAGATTGTCAACGATAGCACTGGCAGAGAAGTTAGGAAGAGAAAAAAAGAGGAGAGGGCCCACGAGGAGAGAGAGTGAAGGGAGTCAAAGCCGAAGAAGAAAAGAAAAAAGAAAAGGGTATTCATTTTTATTCACATAATTCAATACTCTTCCAAGTCATGCTAGAAGAAACATATGTTCATTTAATCAAATGAACTGGAAAGTTAGTTAACATGTTGAAGTACCCTGCACTATTTTTTTTTTTTTTTTGCTTTTTAGGGTATTTATCACAATTAAATCAAACATGGTATAATTTGTATGTTTTATTTTCCAAGCTTTTGACTCTAGAATGGCAGCTCCTATTTGTAATATTCATCTCTATGTCCCAGTGCCTAGCACAGCATAGCCTGTAGTAGGTGCTCGGTAAATATCTACCAAGTGACTCCATGGACTTCTCATGGTTTCAGTGCCCCCTTCTGTTAAAAAAAAATCATATCATTTTCATCTCAAAGTTGTCACAGATAAAATATATTAGCACCTGGTGCATGGTAGGCATTCAACAAATCTTAATTAATTTGTGGTTGAGGATACCAAGTGCCTGCTCTGTACCAGGCTCTGTGCTAAGTGCTGGGCAAAAAGGACAACTGAAAGTGCAATAAATCCCGCACCTTCTAGAAGGAGCAAGAGTTCTAGGATCTCAGTGACTGCTCCACCTGATCAGCCCTCTGTCCCCCGCAAAGCCCCAGCAAACTCCAACATCTGCGCACACACCAGGCGGCAAGGCCCGGACCCTTGAAGACTGGTCTTCCTTTCCACCACCAGATGGCAGCACAAAGCCCACTCTGCCTGGCGCGAAGCTGGCCCCGGATGTCACCGAAGCACAGGGCAAGGAGGGGCCCCAGTCCCTGGCCTTCTTGGGAAACTGTGAGAGTCAATGCTTTGGGGTTGGCCCTTTCTTTCCATCCACCCCCAGCCAGCCCTCCACCCAGAGTCACCTCATTCAGCATCCTTTCCAGAGCATCCAGGGCGCCCTTCCCTGCACCCCATGTCCTTTTGGATCTCGGCTCACTCCTCCTCGCACGCACTCAGTGGCACTTTCTTTTTTGGTAAGTGCTCGCTGGTTTCAGGTTTGAGGGGACCTGGTTGCATGATACTTTGTCAACAATCTTCAGAGGCTTCCTGTGTCACCCCAGCAAGTGAGGGCAGAAAAAAAAGTCTGACTTCCTTGGTCTGTGCTTTGCCTCCCTGGAGCCCTTAATAGTCCCCGATGGGCTGAAGGGAGAAAGAGCAGGTGTCAGTGCTGAGCCGGAATGAGGGGAGGTGAAAAGCTTAAGGCTAAAGAACCCGGATCTCTCTCTGCCCCCTTACCTCGGAGACTCCTTGGTGAATAGGACAGGAGGGAGGACACTGTAAAAACCGAAAGGCTCAGAGAAACTGGGTTTTTATTCTCCCAGGAAATCTGGTGCCTTCTGAGGCTTACTGAGAAAACACAATCTCTCCATCCATCCATCCATCCATCCATCCATGCATCCATCCATCCACGGCATGCATTGAGCTTTTGGACCTATGGTACTGGGAACACAAAGATAGGACCCAGTGCTAGTCCTTAAGGCCCTTAAAGCTGAATCAGAGAGTCAGGCTAGTGAACAGCCAGTTACTACAGAGCAGGAGAAATGTCAGGAGAGAGGACAACATGGGGCACTGCAGGACACAAACAGGAGGGGCTGGGGAGGCCATAAGAGGCTTCTGGAACAGGGTCTAGGAGTTGAGTACTGAAGGACTCGCAGGGGTTAGCCATGGGGAGTTAAGAAGAGGAATCAGCACCTGTGAAACCATGAAGGGAGACAACAGGGAGGGGGAAGGGATCTATACGGAATTCGTCGTGATTGGAGCATTATGTGCAAGAAACTAAAGAGGTGTCTAGAGAGGGTAGCGGGGACCAGATCTTACAGGGTGGATCTGAAAGGCTCTGTAAGATTATTTGGACTTGACTTTGGAGGTAGGGGAATCTTAAAGGATATTAAGCAGATGGGCATTGTGGTGGGATTATCCTGTTAAGAAATATTATTCTGGCTACTTTGGGGGATGGGCCTATAGGTGGACGTGGAAGGGACCATACAGGAGGTGGGGAGACAGATGGGAAACTGTTGTGGTGGTCCAGGCAGACACCATGTAGACATGCACCAAAAAGAGAGAGAGTGCTGAGATAGAGTCAGAATGTCCAACCTAGACCTGCAGGGTCTAGGGGGGAGGTCTGTGAGATATCTGCATAGGAAATACAGGGAGATATGAATCTTCCTGCCTGGAGCTTGGGGGATAGACATGGGCTAGATCCTCAGAGAGATCTGGAAGTCTGTATGGATAAGTCCATGGGTGAGATTACCCTAGGGGCCAAGCAGCAGGAACACTTAGGAGCCCAGAAAAGAAGGAGCAGGTGGCAGAGGGAAAGGAGGAGGAAATCAGTGGAGGAAGGCCCAGGAGTGCCAAGGCAGCCCCGGGGTCAGGAGAAGAGTTCTGTGAACTCAGGACAAGTCAGGTCCTTGGTATACAGGAGGGAAAAGAATTTCAGCACACGCCAGTCAGAGAACAGACAGATGAGGAAAGCAGATGGGGGGAAGGTATGCTATCTCCAGGGAGAGATACCGTTTGGAGTAAAACAGGAAATAAAACTTTCAGGGGAGAATGACAGCCATCTCGAGGGTGAGAAGCTTTTGGGGTAAACCATATTCAAGAGAGAATATGGGTCATCTCCAGAGGATGAGATAGCCACTCACTGGTCTGGGCTGTTAATATTTATAGAGGGACAGTAGCTAGGGGCTGGACTAGGAGTCCGAGTGGAGTTCCCCACTTTTGCTCCTTGTTCTAGCACTTGCATATTGCCTTCCTTACTTTTTGCAGGCAGGGGCATGGGTCAAGGGCGCAGGCTATGTTGCTCAGGAATGCCTGCTTGGCTGAAAGCAAAAGTTTTGCTTTATTCCAAGGTTCATGGGCATTTTCTTCATTCCAATGGCTCATTGCTCATGGGTGCTTCTCTTTGGAGACTCAGTCTTTCTTTTTCTATACCCCACCCCAATCATATCTCAAGGTGACACTGGATGTGTCATTGGAGGTAGCAACAGGGAGGCAAAGTTTCAGTGGAGCAGTATTGGGCAGAGGCTGTGCCCCATGGGTGGAGTACTAAGGAAATGAGGAGGTGGAAGAGGAACCCTTTAAAGAAATTTGAATATAAAAGAAATGATGAAAATAGATAAAGGAGAAGGTAATTATTCAAAAGGTGTTTCATTTGTTTGAGGTTGTTCATTTTAACATGGAAAGAACCTTATGGAGGAAAATGAGCACAAAATGAGTACTTGAAGATTCAGGAAAAATAAGGGGAGAGGATTCCTGGAGGGAAGGAGTCAGAAGGAGATTCAGAGCACAGGTACAATATGCTCGGATAAGACTTGGTGCTCGTCTTCGATGAGAGGGAGGATGGACTAGGATTGGCTTTGTCTGAGAGGGAAGCGGCTGGTGGAGGTCAAGTGTCTTAGTCCATTTTGTGTTATTCTAAGAGAATACTCAACACTGGACAATTTATAAAGATCAGACATTTGATTGGCTCACGGCCCTGCAAGCTGGGATGTCTGAGAGCATGGGACGGGATCTGGTGAGGCAGAATCCATGGCAGAAGATGGACGTGCAAAAAAGGACCCAAAGCTCACTTTTATAACAGGTCCACTCTTTTTTTTAATTTATTTTTTTTAGTATTTGGCGGACACAACATCTTTGTCTGTATGTGGTGCTGAGGATTGAACCCGGGCCGCACGCATGCCAGGCGAGCGCGCTACGGCTTGAGCCACAACCCCAGCCCCACAAGTCCACTCTTGTAGTGACTAACCAGCTCCCCCCAATAACATTAATCCATTCTTGAGGGCTCCACCCTCCTGACCTACTCACCTCAGTAGGCCCCGCCTCCAGACACTGTTGCCCTGGGGATTACATTTCTGACATAACAACTTCGGGGGACTCCTTCAAAACACAGCCTGAGAGGAATCTGGGGTGGAATGAGCTTCACTGAGACCAGCTGAACTCTGTACAGAGCCTGGCGAGAAGGAAGGACACGGTAATACTTCCAGCCCTCATGGCTGGGTGATTTTCTCCATCAGGATCCTAGAGACTAAGTAAAAGAGTGAGGAGGCCACCAGGTGGGACTCTGCTGGAGAAGGAGAGTGACAGCAGGATGAGAGTTATCGGAGTTGAAAATTTCATAAGAAAACACTTCATGCAACGACCAAGGGTTCTGAATTAACCATTGGCAGAACTGAGGAGAAGAGGATGCTAATAGGTTGGGAGAAAAGAGAGGGATAGTGGGAGGGAGAAGGTGACAGTAACGTGCCAGAGGTCATGTGTGTGGCATTTGTTTGAAGGACAGGGTGAAGAGTGGGATGACTGAGTTTAAAATTTCCAAGAGTAGCATTTCCAGGTCCTGTCAAAGGCTAGCATGTGGTCCTAATTGGGGTGCCTGAGTGAAACCAGGGTGTGGGAATCTGAAGGTGAAGCAGTCCAAGGTTTTGGGTGGATGGGTCACAGGAGCTGGACATCAGTGGTGATTCCTGGACCAAGGGAGAAGCCTGAGAGACAGGTGTCAAGGCTTTTGATGATCTGGGAGAGATCAGGTTGTTGACGGATGGCCAAACGGGGAAGGGAAGCTGGTCCCAGGAGTCTCATGAGAGCTGGGTTTTTGTAGGAGGGTGGTCACTCTGGGGGAGGGATGGGGACAATAAGCAGTCACCATTTGAAAGGGCTGCAGGTTGTTATGCCTGCAGAGGAGAGAGAGGTTTCCTTAGGTGAGGAGTGCAGGGAGCACCATCAGGCAGCTGAGGGTCCAGGTGCAGGGGTGGGTCCAGAAGAGAGGAGAGCAATTGGAAGGGGAGAGAAAGCCCTGATTAGCGCGGCATGAGGGGAGGGGTGAGGCAGTCCTGGCAGCAGGTGGGAGGGCCTCGTGTGCTGCCTTCCTTCCTGAAGGATTTCCCCCGCTTCTCCAGCCCGTCCCTCTCTTCCTCGTTGTTCTCTATTCCCACAGTCAAAACAAGACACTTGTGGTGGTATTCCAGCTGTGGCCTGCCAATAGCCACTGTGGCTCTGTGAGCTGCAGAAGAAATGCTGAGCCCCATATGGAGATGGCCCTGATTCAGCCTCAGAGCTCCTGACCTCGGGACAGTCCGTCTGCTGTCTGGGTTCCCCATTCTCTGCTCACCCTGAGGTTTTGCTCTGTTGAGACCAAAAAAAATGGATGAGCAGCTCTGAGAGGAGGTCTTGTCATGTTCTAGATACCGGAGGTTGAGCCGGAGGAGATGCGTCAAGAGGCCTCCAGATCTGGGCCAGCCTTAGGCTAGTTGAGCTGGAGAAACTTACCTGAGGACAGGTAGCTAGAAAGTGGCCAAGACAAAATGGAAATTGACCTGCAGGACAGCCCATTTACCCAGATGTTGCGGTTCACTGAAAGCTTGAATTTACAAGATTTCTTATTCTGCTGCATTTAAAATACATATCTACTATGTGACCCTGGGAAAGTGTTATGGTTTGGATATGAGGTTCCCCAAATGCTCCCATGTGAATGCAGGAATGTTCAGAGGTGAAATGAATGAATTATGAGAGTTGTGACCTAATCAACCCACCTTAGTTTGAGGCAATTTCCCTCCACCATGCCCTTCCACCATGATATTCTGCCTCACCTTGGACCCAGGACAATGGAGTGGCTGACCATGGACTGAATCTCTGAAACCATGAGCCCAAATAAACATTCCTCCTCTACACTGTTCTTGCTGGATATTTTGGTCACAGCAACAAAAATCTAACACAGAACTGCACTATCAGCCTCAGTTTCCCTCTCTGAATAGTAAGAGGTTGAGCTAGAGTGGTGGGTTTTCTACGGTGGGGGTGGAACCACTGTGGTTTGGTGGAAGAGCTGAGGGATCGTGGGTGTGTGTCACAGGGAACCTGAGAGGGGATGACTCCTGGCTCCACCTTGGTGTCCACCTGAGCATCTATCCATCCTTGGACCTGCCTGAATCCTGTGATTTTATGTGAGATTTTTGTTTGTAAAGGATTCTGTTGCCTAAAACAGTGTTAACATTAGTGATCTTGCCTAACCTGGACCCTGCACAATGTTTTGGTTCACTGAAAGCTTAGTTTACCTTTATAAAGGTGTTATTTACCTTTATGTGCTATAGGGCATCCCTGGAAGTTTGTCCCTCCTTGCACCAATTTCAATGCCTACGCACTTGGTAGGCACACAGGCATTCTGGGACCTCTCTGCACTGTACCTGGTGATAACCTGATGCTCTTTGGCAGTAATAGCTTTACTAATGTGGTTTTGATGGGCCGAGGGCATCCGTGCTCCTTGAGATCCTCCATGATGAATCACATCCTGAGTCTAGCAAGTAGAACAGACAGGTTCTTTAGCCAAGGGGAAAAGCCTGGGTCTGTTCTTCATCACCTAGCACCAGCTGGAATCCCTTGTGGCTGGTCTGGCAGCTGTGAAGGATCACTTGGCCACCAGGAAGCCTTCCCAGCTGGGACTTTTCTGAGAATCTGTGCCAGAGACACTACATCTGTGAGTCACCACCGGGGGGTGGGGGAAACCCAGCTGCTCAGCTCAGCCCCAGCCCCAGCCCCAGAGGCTACAAGAAAGGGCCAGAAGGCAGAGGGAGAATAGAAGAGAGGCCACTTTGCTTTTCTCAGTTTCCACCAGTTCACCAGATTTGCAGTTCCTTATTTCACAAGGGAAGTTGGGAGGTGGGATTGAAACCGAAGGAGCTGCCCACTTTGCAGTGAGTGAAGCTCATTTTTGTTGAGGGTGGAGACTTTGGGCTGTGCTATCAGAGTTGCTCCTCTGACCCGGGAGTCCTCAGCTTTTTTCGCAGTCTATATGAAGTAAAGGTCAGGCTTGTAGTCTACACACGTGGATGTTCTGGGCAGTGAAAATTTCAGTACAGGAAACAGAGATGAATCCTCCACTAGGCATGATGAATCATGGGAAAATCCTCCAAATATTGGGAAAGAGGTACTGGAGAATGAGGTTTGTTTTATGATTCAGTAAGTTGCATGCTTGGTGCTGTGGGCTGTCTTCTCTGAAGGAAAGCTCAGCCTATTGTGGGTTCACAAGCCATAGGTGTTAAAGGGATGACCCTGAAGGAAGCCCAGTGACTTTGGACTTCATGTTCAGATGAGCCCTGGTGGGCTGAGAGCCTGCCTTCCTCTGCATGCACAGAGCAGGCCTGGAGGACATGTCCAAAAAGTAGATCTTGGCAGTCATGTGATCAGGCAAGATGTGTTGGAGCATGCTTGGAATTGTGGGGCAAGATGGAAAAGGTCCTGCAAACTGGGCCAAGAGGAGAATGCTTCCGGGCTAGGTATGCTCAATCCAAGAAGAGGATGGGAAGATGGTGTTTGAGAATCTGTTGCCTCAGATGGCAGAGCTGAGGCCAGTAGATGGAATTGATGGGAAGAATACTGTTCATCAAAGAATGAATCTCTCTGATCATTTTAAGACAGTAAAGTCCAAAGGTTAAGACCCCAAGCTCTGGAATTGAGTTGCACTGGGGCAAACATCAGGAATCCCGCCCACTGAGGTGGTTATGAGATCCACCCATTGGTGGCCTGCTCTGGGACTTTCAAAGATTGCACTCACCACCAACACAAATTGGGAGACTATGCTCTTACCAATCCATATTCATAGCCTCTCTTGAAAAGATCGAAGACCTGATCACCTAAGTTCACATTCTCCCATGAAACAATAAACAGGATCTGGTGGGGCAGTTGCCTCCTCCGAATAAGAAAATTGTACCTCTGTTCACCACCAGTGCCACCTCCCTGCACGTTTCTTACTCCTGCATAGTTTCACTGATGCCCAGATGTCTGGCCTCTGTACATATTGTAGTTTGCAACCCTGTTCTAGTCAAGCTTGCAGCATTTCAATTCTGGGTTTGCCATCTTGTGAACTCAGACAAGAAGTCAACTTAATGTAAGACACAGTTTCTTTTTCTGAATGTGGAATAGGAACAATATTTACCTTGTAGGATTAGAGAACGCATGGATGGTGGAAGAGGTGGTAGCACAGGGTGAGGCCTGGGGTAGGGCTCACCCATTCTTGGCTGCCAGAGAGCCGTCCAGTAGCAGAGAGGGTCATCTCATAAAGACTTGTGGGCTCCGTTACTGACACCAAGACTAGAGACAGTATAACCTGGCAGAAGCTAGGACCACAGAGAGTGAGAGACAGCCACCAAGAATCTCTGAAATACATGGCATGGGTCAATTCTCCCTGGACCCTTCCCGATGACCAAGTCAAAGGTGTTGGTGCAGGGCTGCTCTTGATGCTCAAAAATCAGATTTAATCTGGAAGGATATTTAGTAGGAAAGAATGTGCCACGTAGAGTCCCGTGCATCTACGTGGCAGCTGAAGCACACTCAGGGTGAAGTGGGGCTTCCAGCCCTGGCTGAATGGGAAGTGGGAGCGTTTCCTGCCCCTTGCTTCTCTGCTGCAGGGCTGCTTTGTGTTCACTGTCAGCACTTCCTACCTTTAGAACTGGCATCTGCTCATCAGTCGGCTCTGCAGGCTGAGAGCCACAAGGCAGCCTAACCCCTACCTGTACCTTAGTGGGTGATAGAGTGTTCCAGCATCTAGGGACCTGATTGAACTCGAGGTCTGCCCCTCCATGCAGCCTGGGTGGCATGGGTGCCCTTCGGGTGGTCTGAACCCAGCCCCATAAGAGACTTCTGTGGCTGGTTCCCACTGGGCCCTGAGAAGCCCTCTGCTGGAATTGCTTGGAGTGACTGATTCATGTACGTCCTGGCTCTGGGAGCAGAGTCTGGAGTCTGGATGCTGAGTTAAGAGCAGACACATCCTAACACTCAGGGAGTCATTAGAGAAGAGGAAGCAGGGGATCTACAGGTCTTGAACCCAGTGGTGGGTGGCCTGGTGTGCCACACATGCTGGGCACAAACTTGGATGAGAAAGGGAAGGGTCGCCAGTTCTGGAGGCCACAGGAAGGCAGCCTGCCGGAATCTGAGAATGGTGCTATAAAGACATGGATGCCAGGAACTGGCAAACGGAGTGGGTGAGTTGAAGGAGCTGGGACATTCGCACTCTGAATATTTCCCTCTTCTTCTCCACTTCTCTCTTTTTCCTCCCCTTTCCTCTTTGGCCCCGACACCTAAATATATGACAACCAGAGAGCAGCTGTCAATAACCAGCCCACCTGCCTCTGCCCTTGGTGATGTTTATGTCTCCCCGTGTAGCTGACTGATGAGGGGCTTTGGGAAGCAGGAGGCTTGTGCTCGTCCAGGGCCTGCCCTCCCTGCACAAAATCCTCACTGGCAGCCCGAATTCTACAGACTTCAGGGCTCAAGCTTTGGGCCTGTGCTTGAGAAGATTGGCCTCTTTGGAAAAGCTTTTTAGCCTCTGCCCTCTGGGCACCTGTCTCTGAGGGACAGCTTCTCATTTAGCCATTAGCCTTTGCATTGAACCTCTACAGCTGCTGCGTTACTATCTATCACAAGCCATGTCTGATGACTCTTGGCTTGTGTCTGAGAAGCTGGAGAGCTGTTCAGACAGTTAAGTTTACATTAAGTATTAGATCAGAGAGGGCTGCACATTCTTCATAGCATGACCTCATTTGGATGGATATTTATTTGCTGTTCTCCTGGTTCCCCCCAATTAATAATTCAGTAAAATCCTGTTTTGACATTCAGAGCTGATTTGCTTACATTCTGCGGAAGTGCACCTGCTCCGTGAGGGAGTGGGTGTGTGTCAGGAGGCTGGGAGGAGTGGGGGGCAGACGGCAGAAGCATTAAAAGGGAGGTAGGGGTTGCACGCTGATTTATCCAAGAAATTCTATTCAGTCCTGAAAGTGTGGGTCACCTACTATGATGAGCCTTGGATTCGAGGGCAGTGTGAGAATAAAGTCATGGAAAGTTCTATCTTCTCTCAGAAAGTTATGCTGGAAATTACTAATAAATCTAAGCAGCAGATGCAAACAGAGGTTGCTACTCCCACCCCCAAACCCAACCCCATTCCACTGCTCACACACTAACATTGGTTTGGTCAAACACATGAAGACCAACCTGGGCTCTGGGTTTTGAGATTTGCACCATCAAAATCTACAAGGAAGTCTCCCCGGATTGAATCTGCATATCTTTATAGCATAGTGGTGGGAGCCCACAGCTCTAGTGCTGCGTGGGAATCTGATTCTGTCCATGCTAGCTGTTTGAGCTTGGAAATACCACCTGAATGCTCAGTGCTTAGGTTTCCTCATCTGTAAAAGGGGATTGAAGTGCCTATTTCATAGAGTTGCTAAGAAGTTTAAAGAAATTAAAATATGTCTGTTCTTCTGACAGTGCCTGGAACACAGACAGGGCTCAGTAGCTATCACCATTTTTCCAAAGATCTGACCCATTTGTCACTGTTGGCAGAGGCAAACAGCAGATGTCCAGGTCATAGGAGAAAACAGACACCCAAATAAGTTATAAGGAAGAGAATATTTTCCTGATTTAAAGAGAGGAAGAGGTCTTGGAAACGTGGTGGTTCCTAGGCTGAGACCCAATTCCATCTAATCCATCAAATGAATAATGAGGATCTGCCATGTGTAAGGCTTGGGCAGCTGTTAGGAAGAGATGCTTGAGGCATTGAGACCTTATCCTATTACAGGAGGCGAAATTCATATAAAAACTAAGAGTGCAGCTTGATAAATACCTCAACAATTTAGGAAATTGTGTTAGCTTTCTGTCACTGTGACAAAATCAGAGATAATCAACTTAAGAAGAGGAGAGGTTTATTTTGGTTCACAGTTTTGCAGTCAGTCCATAGTTGCTTTTGGGTAAAACAGTACATCATGGTGGGCGTGCATGATGGGGGAAACTTCTTGTTTCAAGACAGCTGGGAGGCAAGGAGAAAGAGAGAGAGAAAGGGGCCAGAGTCTCACTATTTCTTTCAAGGGCATGCCCCCGGTGACCTAGCTTCCTCTCACTAGGCCCCACCTCTTAAAGATGCCACCACCTCTTATTAATGCTGAAAGATGACAACCTGTGGCCTTTGGGGGACATTTCAGATCCAAACTATAGCAGAAAACTCATTAAATCATGGGTGGGACGGTGAGGAAACCCCTCCTGTGGGTCAGAGAAGAAGGTATTAAGAGTAGCATGATGTGTAACTAATTAAAACAAAAAAAGAGTAGCATGAATCAGAATGGGGAGACAACGGAGCTTGGCATGTGTTTGAAAATGGAGTGGAGTCAGACCAGCAGAGAAGGGTTGCTTTGGGCTACCAATGGAGCATGTGGGATGCAAAGTCAGGCATTTCATCAACAGGCAAAGGAAGGTCACTCGAGATTTTCTGAACAAGCTATAAGAATGTGGCAGTAGAATGTCTTTATATTTTAAGACTAATAGGATATCGTGGGTGAGGAAGATGGAGGAATCAAAGATGACGGTATAGGTGTGGTTTTTTTTTTTTTAATTGTTGTTTGGTTTGGTCATTGCTGATGTTTTGTTTCTTTTTGTTTTTGTTTTTTCCAGGGTGACTAAAACCACAGTGGTATCTGCTAGGAACAGGGATATCAGAAGAAGGGGATGCTTCAATGGAAGGAAAAAATGCTTTGCTTGGACAGCTTGGATGAGAAGTGCCAACAAGTCATCCCCGTGGCAGTGACTGGCAGTTTGCTGGAAATGGCGGAGGAGCTAAAGAGAGAGGCGATGGGTTAAAATATGGCTTTGGGAAGTTAGCTACAAAGAGAGTCCAACCATTGGAATGTGTGCAATAACTTGTGAAGAACTGCAGGAGTAGAGGAGTGGGGGGCTGAACCTTAGAGATGGGACACCAAGGGGAAAGGCAAATCAAGAGGAGCCAGAGGAAGATGAAAGGGGAACAATTGCTCATGAGGGGAAAGCAAGACCGTTGGGCATCATGGAAGCCATGATGATATGGAGAAGTCCAAGTGAAGGAGACATGGGGAAGGACCGCCTGGAATCTGCTGGTTACATCTGACCGCCTCTGCATGGGGTTCCAGGATGGGCAGAGAACATGGCAGTGCAAGGAAGAGGTATCTCAAAGGACTGTGGGAACACCTGAGAGGCTTGTGGAAATAAGAGGAGAGATGAGCCTCTAAGCTCCCCAGGGCCTGTCAGTCTTCCAGTTGCATAAACTAAGTTCAGAAAAGAGAACTAGAGGAAGAGGTTGGTTAGTTGCCAGATGCCAGGAAATTAAGAAGTAGATGTTAGTAGCATGGAGAAGAGGAGAGGGCCTATATAAACCAATCCCTAAGAAAACTAAGAATACTATAAAATAGAATTATCTGATTACAAACATGAGTTGTTGAAAATATTTTAATACGAAACATTTATTCTTGAGGTAAACATCTTAGATGATATAAGTGTATTTGAAAAGTCAGGCAAAAGTTGTGAAGTGGAAGTCTCACAGGAATCTAACTGCACGACCCTCTCGCCATGTGACTTTCTGTGAGTTGCTGACTCATCTTTGTCTCAGATTCTATCGGCATAATTCACATAGTAACGCTTCCCAAGGTGGTTGTGTGACTGCAAGGACTACATGAGGCATTTAGAAATCTGAATGCATGAGAGATATTATCCTGGTACCCTGCACACAGTAGTAAGTAGGTGCTCAGTAAATATTAACTATCACGACGATATGGATTTTCTCAGATCCTCAGTGGGAGCCGTTGGGTAGTCTGGGCTCTGGAATTTATCTGGGAAGATGTTCAAAAATTTTCTTCAAATAGATAAGGAAAGCTGATGTAGAAGTGAAAGATTGTGTGTAACTAAGCAAAAGAGCAATGAGAAGAGAAAAGAGAGAGGGGACTGGGATGCAACAGAAGTGTGTGTGTGTGTGTGTGTGTGTGTATTTAGGGGGAGAAGGCAGCACTCTGTGCCGGGGCGGGGCGGGGGGAAGTGTGTGAGTTTCATGGCACAGTTTCGTGGTTGACATTAGCATAGGAAACTCTCCAAGTCGTGGCTTCACACTTTGCTGTTATGAATATCAGAGCCTTTACCAACCCCCTCAGTCAAAGCCACAGAGTAGTCCAGAACCACAGGTTCTTTCACTACAGCTTTGTAGCCAGTTTGCCCAAATTAGTGACTATCTTGCCCAGCCCCACCCCCACTCCTCAGAAAACAACCTGATGGAATACTGAGAATATCAGATGAAGAGAATCGATGCACCATTCAAATGTGTGGCCTGTGTTCTCTGAGCCTCTAGTGATCTTATCTGAAATGATGACCTAGTACTTACCTTTTCGAACGTCTTAGAGATTGAATAAGTAATACGTAAATGTTTGGTAACCTGAAAAGTGCTGAATGCATGTTATCATTTTGTCCTAGTTTCCCTTAATAATTTATTCTGGGTTCGTTTCATGTGAATTTATCTAAACGCCTTTGAAACCTGTTTACAACTGTAATCTGTATCACATTTTGGATAATGAACTCCATAAATTGACTACTTCTTGTCTTAGCTTGTCTTTTGGTTGCTATAATCGAATTTCAAAGACAAGAGTAATTTACAGAGGATAAAGGTTTATGCCTCTCATGGTGGTTCTGAAGGCTGGGGAGTTCAACGCTGAACAGCTGCATCTAGCAAGCCCCCTTCTTGCGGGTGGGGACCTGGAGAGCATCCCAGGGCAAGAGAGGACATCCCCTAGCTCTGCGCTCTGCTGTTCTTCTTCTAAAGCCACAATTCCCTGAGGCGAGGACCCCACCTTTAACTTTCTTTACCTCCTAGAGGTTCTGCCTTCAAATACCACATTCTGATTAAGTTTCCACTTTCTTATTACAATGAGGATTAAATAACATAATCACATTTATTCATAATGAGGTTTGGATTTTAACAGGAGTTTTGGTGGGGACAGTCAAACGATAGCACTTCCTTTCATTCATTCCCGATTTACCTCCCCCAGTAAATGTGCACCTCAGGAACAGCATTCAGGGATCTGGTGACAAAGCACCGTTGTCATCTCACCCAGACTCTTGTCCTTCATTGTCTTCCAGCCTGAGGAGGCCCTACTGTGCCTCATGAGGCAACTTTCTCTCAGGTGGCACCATTCCTTCAGTCACAAGGTCAGTGTTCTTGAACCCTACCCTGAGCCTGAGTTTCATCCAGCAGGGGAGTCAGCTGGAGTGAATATTGCACCCCAGATGTCTGCATCGTGGCTCTCTACTTTGGCGAGGTCATCTGTGGGTGACCTGAAGCCAGTTTTTAGTCCTAGCCTCCTTTCCCCCTAACTAGCTTCCCTTGCTATTCCTTTCAGAGTGTGGGAGAAAATGCAATATCACTTAAAATGTATCCCAAACATCTGTTAGTAGCCTCTGCCACAATCTAATATGTTTGGTGCATTACAAAGTCCTTAAAAAATGACTTTTGGACTGGATAGGGTGGTGCACACCTATAATCCCAGTGACTTGGGAGGCTGAGGCAGGAGGATCACAAGTTCAAGGTCAGCCTCAGCAATTTAGCAAGCCCCTAAGCAACTTAGTGAGAACTTATCTCAAAAAATAAATAAAATAAAATAAAATAAAAAGGGCTGGGAATGTAACTCAGTGGTAACATACCTGGTGTTCAATTCCTGGTACCAAAAAATAACAATAAATAAGATAAAAGAGTTTTGGATGATCCTTTGTTTATCTCTCCTTTTTAGGAGGAAATGATGTAGAACTGCTGATGGCCATATCTCTCTCTGTCACACACAGGCTAATGCGTGTGTGAAGTGTTAATTAATGGCAAGAGTGCATTGTTCAAGCTGTCATAATGTGTGATCAGATAGACTGAAAACCAGTAAACCATCAGCATTGAATCCATTCTCCAGGAGGGAGGAGGAAACTTGCATGTGGGAGATAATTACTTTTTCTCATTCTGAGTTGGGTTCACCAGGTTTCCTGGGCTACTGTAGAGTGAAGTAATCCCAGATTGCTGTGGCGGCTCTCATGCATCAAGTGAGATAATGTGTAAGTACTTGGTCACCTGTTATGGGCTGAATAAAGGTTATCCTTTTATCCTAGTTTTCCTTAGTAATCTATTTGGATTTTTAAAAAATATGTGAATTAGTCAATGTCTTATGGTACGAGTGGAGTTTTGGTGGATCCTGGACTTTCTTGATCAGTCCAGAGTCAATCAACAATCCTGGAACAGGAGTTGGGGATGAAAAATGGTGTTTCTAGAACCATTATCTAAAAATATGAACGAGGGGGAGGAGGGGCAGGGAAAGAGAGAGAGACATTCTTGCTTCTTTGTAAGGGATATTCATTTATCCATAATTTTTTTTTTAAACGGGGATTGAACCCAGGAGTACTTAAACACTGAGCCACATTCCCAGCCTCCTACCCCTTTTTAAGTTGTTGATGGACCTTTATTTTATTTATATGTGGTGCTGAGAATCAAACTCAGTGTCTCACACATGCTAGGCAACCGTTCTACCACCGAGCCACTACCCCAGCCCATCCCAGCCCTTTTTATATTTTATTTAGAGACAGAGTTGCTTAGGGCCTTGCTAAATTGCTGAGGCTGGCTTTGAACTCGTGATCCTCCTGCCTCAGCCTCCTGAACCTCTGGGATTACAGGCATGTGCTACCACGCCCAGCTCATGCTTTGTCAAGGTCTGAGTTGTTTGGTGGCCTCTATGGCTGAGCCATGCAGTAAAGCCATTGACAAAGATTTGCTTCTGACAGGCTCCTTGCTCTTTGAGGAGGGTCCCTTGTGAGGTCCACCCTTTTAATCCCAGCTCATCAATCAATTTGAAGCTATTCTCTCTGAGCTGCCTCATTCCATCTGCAATCATGTGTCATGGAGACATCCTCTATTTCCTTTCCTTTATTTACTATTCCTTAGTCTTCCCCACTCTTTTAAAAGCTGTGGCATGGTTGAGTTGCCATGGCAACTCCCTACCCCTACTCTTTTCTGTTTCTCAACAATTTTTCTCCATTTTAATAAAATCACTATTTATAGTGCACAAAGCTGCAATCCCCTCTACTACAGCTCTGCAAGGGAAGTTTCCTGTCTGACCAGAATACTAATGACTAAAATATGGCTTCCAGTGAGGGAGTACGGAAGCCCTCCAGAGTAATCACTTTGGTAGTCGTACCTGCTCCCTAGAACACTGTTTAAGCACATGTGCAGAGTTTGACCTGCATACAGGAAGATTCATATATCAACATGGCTGAAAGCCCAGCCCTGTAGAATACGCCATGCTAGATGTACATAAAATATGCATGTTAGATAGGACTGGAGGTGTGAAGCAAAGTATTTCTACCTCATCACTGACAGGGAATTGAACTTCAGGACTCTAATTGTACCAAGTTGGGACTTCATAGCCAGTCTATTAGGAATAGCTGGGAAATTTGCAAGATGGTAGGTGGGTAGAAGACAGCATGAAAAAATAAGGGAAACACAGAGGCTTGCTTCATTGTTTGCAAGCAGCGAGAGTGCACTAATATGTACACAACAGCTACCTTGGAGCACCATCATGAGGGTGAGGAGCAGAGATGCAGTAACCCAAGCATTTGGTGTCTGGGCTCTGGGATAGGTTTCAGATCCCAGCTCTGTGGCTGTCTAGTTTCATGACTGGAGATGAGCTACTTGACCTCTTAGTGCATCAAGTTGCTTCATCTCTAAAATGGGAATGACAATAATAGGATCTATATTTTGGGATTGTTTTTTGAGGAATGAGTAAGTTAATATAGGCAAGAGTTATAGGTACGAGTAAGTTAATGTAGATTAGAATAGTGCCTGGCAAAACATCTGTCATTGGTTACAGGCATTTGATCGATGAGAACTGTTAATTTAGTAGTTACGCAGCATCCGTGAAGGCCATACCAATCCTGGACTTTACTATTTTTTTTTTTATAGCTGTTGAGGGATAGGCTGCATGGAAAGGATTGGTAGGGCTATTTTGTAATGGAATGAAACATTTAAATTACATTAAGAAAAGGAATCCAACATTGTTTATCCATTTTGGTGGCTCACAGGTAAAAAGTCTCTTAAACAGGTTATGCAGAAACAGTGTGGTAGTAGTGCTTTTTAAACATAAAAGTGCATATAAATCACCTGGGGAATTTATTAAAATTCAGATGCATTGGAGGTGGAGCCTGAGATTCTGCATTTCTCACGAGCTCTTGGAGAAAAGCTGGTGCTGCCCAGGGAGGGACCAGTGAGCAGCAAGGTTATGAGGTGTTTGAGGCCAAACTCTTCCCAAAGACACCTTTAAACAGAAGTGAGGATTTGAAAGAAGGGATTCTCCCATTTCCTACTCAGAAACAAAGCTGGAATTACCCAATTCTAATAGATGCCGGCCCTCAGGAAAGAAGGAGATTAATAATGGCCAGAGTCAGCTAGGCGTTTCTTCTTTTCCTGAGGTGTTGACAGGGAAATTGGGGAAGACTAGATACAATTTTTAATTATTTGTTATTTTGGCCCAAAAGTTCAGAGGTGCCTGACTGCATTATAAAAGGGCTTTCTTCTTGCTCTGCAAGTCAAGTGGGATTACTTACTTTGTTTTGCTCTTAAAGCCTTTTCAGAACCCAATAAAACTCATAATTTTTCCTGCATGTTGCTGGTGGTGTTTGATTTATTCAGAATATTTTGAAGACATGATTTTTTGGACTAAAACTCAAGTGAAACAGGGCCAAATGAAGACATGATTATTAAAACATTAACTTGAAATTTCAACTCCTGTTTAAAACATTGCTTTCCTACTATAAATCTCTGGCAAGCTCTTATTTCAGTGTAAGCTTTGTGAAAAAAAAAAAAAAAGCAACACCCTAAAACAAAACTCCTGACATGTTTTTAACAACTAACAATAATGGTGATATAAAACAGCTGCAAGCTCACTTCCGAATTGCCATTGGAGGAATTAAAAGCCTGGGTTATAAGATGAGAGGTTTAGCTACTTTATAGGGTGAATCAGCCAGTGACTCACAATTATGAGTTGTGTGATTTAAAAATCCCCATAGTTGTGAGCTTCTCTTTGGGCAAACCGTGAAGAAATATGTGAAATTAGAGGAAGAAATGTGAAGTATATTTCTTTTTTTTTTTTTTTTTTTAACTGGGGATTGAACTCAGGGATACTCATCCACTGAGCCACATGCCTAGCCCTATTTTGTATTTTATTTAGAGACAGGGTTTCACTGAGTTGCTTAGTGCCTTGCAGTTGATGAGGCTGGCTTTGAACTTGCTATTCTCCTGTCTCAGCCTCCCAAAACGCTGGGATTACAGGTGTGCGCCACCATGCCCTGCTCCTCCTTATATTCTAGAATAACCATTATTTGAAGATCATGGTAGAAGGTCTATAAATGCTCGTTTCATTAAAAAGGTCATGGCAATTGGTTGAGACTTCCAGCTTTGTCCTTGCTACTATTAAACAAGGTCTGTATTATCTACCAAAAAGAACCTACATATCAAGATACATTGGTACTGGTTGAGGAGGAATTGTCCTTTCTGTGTGCCTTTACTCCCTGAAGATGCAAATTCATTCAACTCATAAGTCTCAGATGGGAGGTGGGAGAGCTGGCAAAGATGGACAAGAACGCACATTTCAAAATGCAAAGCTTTCCTGAAGAATGAGGGATCTTAGGCTTTTCAAATGGAAGCCACACAATTAGATTCCAAATTAAAGGCTCCTCAGTTGGTGGGTAACAAAGGACAGGAGATAAAATGAGAATTATCTGAGAATGGTATCATGACCACCCTTAAAACAGAAGAGCTGGTTCCTTCTAAGCTTATGGGAGCCTGTTGCAGTAGCAGCCTTATAATTTGTCACTGAACAAATCACTAACACCAGTTACATTAATTATACCTTACTTTTTGACTCCCCAAATTCCTCTTTAATAGATCTGAAGGAGTTGTGATGAGTAAGGATTGAGATCCATTTGCAACACTTAAGAGTTACTGTTTCACTTTCCAATATGTTATATTCTTTCTCTATAGATGCAGGCAGAACAATCCATATTTTCAGTTTTATTAAGGAGCTTGTTTAGCATTATCAGTAACCAAAATCTTAACTCTAAGTTAGCAAATGTTTGAAAAAATTTTTTTGTTAACATATATTATTCATACATATTAATGTAGTTCAGTGTGATATTTTGATGCTTGCATACAATATGCCCTGATCAACTTCTCTCTATCTACTTTCCATTTCCACAGCCTTCCTGACTTCTATCAATCACTATTCTACACTCAAGTCGACTTTTTATTAGCTTCTACATATGAGAGAGGACATGCGGTATTTATTTTCTGTGTCTGGCTTATTTCACTTCACATAATGTCCTCCACTTCTACCCATTTTGCTACAAATTGTGTGTATGTGCATTTTCTTTATCCATTAATCTGCTGATGGGCAGCTAGGTTGATTCTGTGTCTTAGCTATTGTGAATAGTCCCACAATAAACGTGGGTATACAGATATCTCTTTGGTATGCTGATTTCATTTCCTTTAGATTTTAAACCCAGGAGTGGGATAGCTGGATCATGGGGTAGTTCTATTTTTAGTTTTTTTCATGGAATCTTCATACTCCTCTCCATGACTTATATTCCCTCCAACAGTGTTCTTTTTTCTCCACATCCTTGCAGTATTTGTTGTAGTTTTTTTGTTTTGTATTTATGGCCTCATGTAGGCTAATTTCCAGTAGATTCCACAAGAATGAAAGAATGTGTGTATATTTTTGAACTGGGAATCATTTTGATGGGGACTTACAGAAAAATCAGTGGATGAATCCTGTACAGTTTAAACACAAAAGCTGTTGTCCAAGTAGAATTCTTCAAAGGATTGGAGATTGAACCATGAAGTTGAGAAACTACTGGAAATGTTTAAATGCTTAGGTTAAAATTACATCTAAGATAAAAATCTGATTTCCTGTTTCTAAGTCAAAAAGCTTACAGTAAGGACCCCAAAGGTTCCTGGAATAATAAACAGCGCTTCTAAAACAGCAAGTGGGTGAGGTAAGTGTGGCTGAGTTGAAAGTACAGATTAATTTCCTCCACACCATTCATGTGTTTCAAAATTAAGCGGGAAAATTTCCAACAGAGAGACATATTTAGAGTCTTATTGAATCCAAAAGAATTTTAAGCACTGCAATAGTTTGCAATGTTTTCTTTTAAAGTTTTTTTCCACTGCCAAGACAATTATCTAGTTTCCTCAGAGTGCATTAGTTTTGCTGATCTAGTGTTGAGAGCCTCTAAACGATAAAGCATGGATGAGCAGCAGCTTTTGCAACTTGTGAAAAGCAAGTAGATGGGCGTTGGTCGAAAGAAGCAGGAGACCCTCCCCAGCCCCATTTGCCCTACTTAGTCCTTTCTACTTAGCAAGTCTCAACCCTTCTCTTATTTTCTGAAGGTCCTGGGGCTTAATTAATTGTTCCTTCCTCCTTTCTCATAGTACTCTGAACCTGGCTGGTATAGATCTTGTCAGTATGTCATATTCATAGGTCGCTCATTTTAGACTGCTTCTAGGAATTTGTTGAATGCAGAAGTTATATGTTTTCAGTGTAGTATTTATTCAAAAATTGTTTATTGCATATCTGCCTTATGCCAGGCACTGTGAACACAAAGGTGGCTAAGACACAGCTCTCCAGTTGCTCACAGTTTAAGGAGACAGAAGGACAGTTCTAGGGACTGGGATGGAGCTCAGTGGTGAAGCACTTACCTAGCATGTGTGAAGCCCTGGGTTTGATGCCCAGCCAAACAAAAACAAAACGGAAACATAGGGACTGTTATACTTTGTGTTACTTTCTTAGCTATTGGGAGCACGTCAGAGGGGTGCACAATTGAACTCTTCATAGAGAAGGTGTCAAGTACATCTTGAAAGGTGAGTAGCTGTCACCCAGTTGAGGAGAACAGTGTGGATTAGTGGAGAAGGGAAGAAAAAGGGCAAAGAATTTCTGGGTAGAGGAACCAGCAAATGTGAAAATGTATAAAAAATAGAGGGCAAGGAATTCACAATAACTCAGGGTGACTGGAGAGGGGTACATACAGGAGACGGATGAGGGTGGAAAGGGACCCAGGGACTGGATCATGAAGGGCCTTGGATGTCACACTTAAAATGTTAGGGCTTTATCCTAAAAGGACAAAGGAAGAGTCAATGAGTATTTTAGCCAGGTGAATCATTAGCTTACTTGTGATTTAGAGAGATCACCTAGAATTTTGGAGGTTACTGTTAGACACATAGGCCAGAGATTGTAGATCCAAAAACAGTTCGGGGTGGGGAGCAAAACTTGTGTCAAGAATTTATCGGCTATGAACAGTGAAGAGAAGTCTGGCGTTGGTTGATCCCTGGATTTCTAAACAGTAGCATCAAGGAGAGAGAGTTCAATTCCCCAAGATCAGAAATACAGTTGGAATGGGAATGCTGAGTGTGGGAACTGAGTTATTCCCTGTTGGATATACTGAGTTCAAAGAATCCAGTCTAGAACTAAGATTTCTCTATTAAGGAGATTGTTATGCAAAAGGGAAGTTATCTCTGTGGGCCAGAAAAATCCCACTATACTGGCCGTTGCAGTACTGGATTACTAGTTCCGATGAATCTCACAGAGCCCAACGACAGGGAACAGAGTTGGCCACAGGACATAAAACAAATTGTATAATTGTGTGGTTTCTTCATTTCGAGAAAGTGTATGCTGTTACCTTTTCTGCCTATTTTAGAGATTGCTTTACAGATTACTTTCATTCGTATTCTTAAAATGGTGTAGGTATTGTAAAGAACAGTCTAGATGTAAAGTCCAGTATTGTGTACTCTAGACTTTCTAGGATGTGGACCGTCTCTGGGGTGCTCCCTGTGTGGCTGTCTAGTCTTGCGCACCTATGTACACTTGCATGGGGTGCCTTGGGAGTTTTGTTTATTATGTTCTTTCTTGGCTTCTACACATGCTGAGAGCTTAGTCTGGTAGTGCTGAGATTTCTAACAGCATAGAAAGTGCCTGGAGGGACAGGCGTATTAAAATCACAAATTCATTACTTTCTCAAGATGAGGACGTACAAAGTTCCAGCAGCCTTATGAATTGCCTCCAGAAATTATAAGGCAAAAATTAATTCTGCCTCAAAATTTCTCTCCCTCCCCTTCCGCTATTTCCATTTCTATTACCATTGCCAAAAATCAAAAGACAACACCGTCATTTTCTTCTGCAGAGTTCTTCACCTTCTCTATAGAGATAAATAAGTACTAAAGGCTTGAGGTCTATTTTTCATCTTTTGGTCCAGTTTCTAGATTCTGTTTAGGCCTTCTGACTCACTGACATCATGCAGTCTCTGTGGATTTGTAGATTCAGGTTATGTGGAAATAACTGTCTGTTTTCATGGCTGGCATAATGAGAATAATTTAAACTAGTAGTACCTGGCATCTACTTCTCACTGACATTGTGAAGTTAATGAGATGGTGCCTGTGGATCAATTTGTGTTCTTCATCTTCATCTAAAAGCATTTGTTATGTCAGGTTGAGCCAGGCTTGGGTGAAGGACTGTGCTGTTATGATGCTCATTTCCTTGTCAGTTGTGTGTTTTGAAATCAAGTTTCGGAGCTATTTGCTTCATTCCTTCTCTTGGGGCTTTATTTCCAAATGATGATTTCAACTGACCTTAACATTTTAGTTTGGGCTCTTCGATTTCCACGATAATCTCCTTTTCCACAACTCAAATCAGATATGTGAGCAAAGAGGAATTTTAAATTTCATTTTATTATGTGTTTATTAATGCATTACCATTATACACAATAGTGGGGTTCATTGTGACATTTTCATCATGCACATGATTTGCTCTAGTTCATTCCCTAGTACCACCCTTTCCCCTCCACTCCTCTCTTCCCATTACCTGCCTCTACTCTATTGGTCTCCCTTCTAGTCAGTTTTTAAATTGGTGAGGACAGCTGGAATCACCTAAAGGGAGGTGAAGGTCGAAGCTTTCTAGTGATTGAGATCACTAAGGAGATGCAAGACAAAACCAAGGATACAACCTTGAGAGTTACACCTGTCCCATGTAACCTGCCTCTCAATTTACTCTACAAATGTTTGCAATGTAAATATTTTGTCCCTTAAATTGAAATACTTGGAAATTATGGTTCATGAAATCCACCACCAAAATTGTCATGATCAGAAAGCTTAAGAAACAGTAATTTCTTATATCAATTGAAGACTTAAAAAAACGTTTTTTGTTCTTTTCTCTAGTAGCTAATTATCACATATGCGAAGCAGTCTAAATCTGCGCTTTATTGTTTTGTTTCAGACAAAGTGAAATTCCAGATGGAAACGAGAGAGGGACTCTGTTTTGGTGATGTAGCATTTGTTGACATTCCAAGAGCACAAACACATTTGAGAAACTAGCTACTATTAGAAAAAAGGATTTATGATCAACATCGTTAGGCACTGAAATAAAAACAATGGGTATGTAAAGGATGATTGCTGGAAGTTAGATTCTGTTAAGATGTAAATATTGGACGTACTTAGAGAATACATATCCAAAACAAAATGTTGTAAACACTTCACTACTCTGGATATAGGTATTGAGAATGCCAACCTACAAGCTTGGGAGTATCTACATTTCTACCTAATACCCGCCTTTCTATCTATCTGTCTACTCTCTGAGAGCACGGTCATCTACGTATTGACTTTAACACCCCTTCACAGTGTTTTGAATAGGGCAATGTACACAATGAATGTCCAATACACACTTTTTTTTTTTTTTTTGTACCAGGGATTGAACCTAGAGGCAGTTAACTGAGTCACATCCCCAGCCCTTTTTATTTTTTCTTTTGAGACAGGGTATCATTAAATTGCTTTGACCTTGTAATCTTCCTGCCTCAGCCTCCCGAGTTGCTGGGACTACAGGCCTGTGCTACCATGCCTGGCTCAATACACATTTTTAAATGAAATAATGTAATTTGCTGTACCATAATTTACTCTTCAATGACTGGCACAAAGTATAAGGGCACAGCTTTATTGCAAATAATTTTTTTTCTTCCTTGAGATTTTACTGGTCCCCTGAGTGTAAGATAGGAGGCAATGGAAGAAACCCAGGAGTGCCGATATCCACAAGGCTTGCTAAGTGTAATGCACAGAAGTCTTCATGTGAGGACACACGACAGTCTGTGGAGCTCTCACAATGGCAGCTGATGCTTGAGCTGTTGATGACAGCCCAGCTTTTGGTGTTTCTTCTTTTGCAAAAACAAGGAAAGGAAAGGAGCCATTCAAAATTATTGGTATGAGTAACCGGATTTTTTGGGGGGTCTTTTATTGAATTATGTATGTAACATTTGCAATGAAAATACTTTAAATCCAATGACAAATTTAAAAAATGGATTAGATGAAAACATCAGAAAATCAAAACTCACAGGCATTTACTGCTGTTTACTTAACAGAAGGCCCACAATTATAACAAGAACATCAGAGAACACAGTATACGAGCTTATTTTAATTTTACATTAATATGTGATAAATTAACATAAATCAATGTCAAAAAAAGTGAATATAGAAAAAATTAAAAAATGTATGTTTGGTTTTACATCATATTCAGAATTCCATTATTTGTTATTATAATTAAGAATGATTATTACTTCATTCCATACAAAATAGTACTTGTTTGACTTATCTATTTGATGAAGAGAACTAACTTTAAGGTTAGAAAATTTTAATTTCTTATATAATAAGCACATGTTCACTTAAATATTCACAGTAGCATTGCATTGCGAGTCAGTAAAAGTACATAATGTATCACAGACTGTTGATTTACAAGGGAAAGCATTAACAGTGCCTACCTGTTGTTTGAAAAGGAATAAAAATGTATTTGTCCTAGATTAATGCATGAATATTCTCCACATTCAAACTGAGCAGTCATCAGATTTTAGCTGGGAAAACCCTTACGTGCATTTTCAAATATGTGGAGAAAGTTTAACAAATATTTGAACTATGGTTAAATGTTAGTAATACTGCTACCTTAATACTTGATAATCAAATCTTTTTATATAATTACAGAAAATATAAGTTTTCTTAAAATATAGTTTTCTTCCCCACTTTTCCTTCCTTGTACTCTCCTAATCACAGAAAGTGTATGATGAGAAATAAGAGTCTAGAAAATGGTTAATTTGGTGGTTCTAGTAATTTTTTTCTCTCTGTATCAGAATGGCTACAATTTCTTGTATTGCTTCTTTCAACTGTTCAGAAATCAGTAATTATAGTGGATTTTTAAAAAGGAAATTAGATCAGTGAAGAAGATCATTTTTCAGTCTAGCATTTCAATATCAAAGGAATCTACTGTCTATGGTCAGGGTGAGTGAACTTAATAAGTTTCAGGTGGAATATTCCTGGTGAAGGACTAGTTTGGAAGTATCTAAAAAGGTCTGTTGATAATAGCAGCAATGCATTTTCACCAAACCCTCAAATTTTCCAAATTTCTTTTAAAATTAAATTTTAGTCAAAGTTTTAAACATAAAGGCAGAAATAGGATGAATACAACACGACAGAGAGTGAAAGTCTAAAGAACATGAGATCTAGAGCCACTTATCGACCAAACAATCTTGGACAAGTCATTTGAGCCTTCTAAACTTAGATTGTTCAATCTCTAAACTTCAGGTGGAACTAACACTTCATGAGGATGTTTTAGAAATTAAATACAATATAGGCATGATCTTTACAAAGTAGAATATAAATGTTCTACGTAAATAAATGAAAAACTTGAAGTGGTATTTGTTATTCTGATCACTGCATAATTACCATCTCTGGTATTTCAATATTCTATGCATATTACATAGAAATTCTACAAACGACACTGTTTTGCTTTCCCTTGTGTGTGTGCATGTGCATATATATATATATATACACACACATATATATATGTATATATATATATATATATATATAAACTTTTTAACATAAATGATACCATTTTATGGTATAGTTCCCATAAAGGTCTATACAAGGCCCTTAAAATTTAAAAAAAAAAAAGAGGATTTTTTAAATTTGGTTTATAGTCGCACAATTTTATGGCATTTAAGAAAAACACTTTGACAATTTGATGATGAAACTGAATACTTAACCTCCCCCACCCCAAACCCAGCATTAAGAGATCACACCATAGAAACAATTTACCAGAAGAGATACTACTATGGTTTGTTTAGTACAGTCAGTTCACAAATGGTTGAAAGATAGAGTATTAACACAATATGCCAGAATCACCACTTTGCAAATTTCACCAACTTTTAAAAAAACATGGAAATCACTTCTCACAAAGATCACTAACACATAAGACATTCAATTACACCTAAAGTGAAAATTCAGATTCACAAAACTCAAAATTATTAGATTAAATGTTTTACTTAGTTTCTCCACTAGTCAAAATATACATTTCCTATTATGACAGAGGCCTTTAAAAATTGCCCCCTTTTCTGAATGGAAGGGATATAAGACTAAACTTCTGGACAAATAATCTCAGTATGACAAAATATTTCTGTATTAATCAAATGGATTGCTAGCATTTTAATAATTTCTCTAGTGTCCAAATTCTAGCATTCTTCTAACCTAACCTCTTTCTACCATAAAACCAGCATCCAGAATATATCCTATTTGTCAGTGGGTACAGTTACCTGTTAACTTTGTTGTGCAAAAGCTATTACCCTTCTTTTTTTAACTGTCCGCTAATGCCAAGCAAAAGTGTTTGGGTTATCCCTGAATTTTATTTCTCACTCCTGAGCAAAATTAGTTACAATCTGGCTCTATTAGGCCTCCTTTGTATCCAGATAAATTCGCAAAGTTTTATGTTATACTACAGTCATTGCTTCTGGGACCAAAAGGGGATTAACTTTTAAGTGTGACAAAGATGTACCTTACAATCAGCTATAGTTCATTGGTGAGCACAATATTTTGATTCTGATATGCTAAATGTTTATTAAACTACAAAAATTTAAAGAGTAACTTGAACAGACATTCTGTTTAGGTAACTAACTCTGTATTCCAAGATAAAATAAGAAATCATAAGTAAGCTATGGTCAGAATGAAAATAAGATTTACCTTTTTTAATGTCTTGTTGAGGTCAATTAGTAAAAGTAGAAACATGAACATTTGGATTTGCAATCTGTTTAGTCACGTAAGTAGAGAGATGTGGCATCTTAGCGACGGGGGCGGGGGCAACATGTACATGTATGCATAAATTATAGCCATCTTAAAGTGTCGTAGAATTTTTGAAGATAAAAAGAAACAGAGATTACTAGATTTAACTTCTTCACTTAAGAGGCAAAGAATTTGGGGCTCTGAGAAGTTAAAGGGACTTTCTTGGGGTAATTGAGAGTTACTGGCAGAGCCATTTACCTGCTTAAAATCTCTCTTGTGTAAAAAGAATCAAGAGATCCCTATTACTCTTTCTTCCACCTTCCCCTACTCCAAACGTAAAATTTTGAGTGTGCAATAAAGCTCTGAACCATTTTAGCATTTCAAATACAATTTGAAAATCACCTTAACATCAAATTATATTGAACATATATTTAACAAATATCTTCCCCACTTTCTAGCTATTAATCTGTTTCCCTTCACCAGTGATTTCTTCTTTACCTTTTCATGTTCCCATTACAGATGAGTAAAAATTCTTAGAGGATAAAGAATCCTATTTCCTCTTCTCACACCCAATTGAAGAATGATCAACTTGATACTTTCAAGGCTTAAGTCTTATTTCAATTTATTCTTTTCTTCAGAAATGCAAAAGATAGCATTCTTCAAAGCATTTTTTCAAGAAATGTGCATAACAAGGTTTGGAGGCTGAAAAGGGCTTTGGGGATTACTGAACCAGCACACCTGGCAGACTGAAGCCTAGCAATGGTTACTGTCTTACCTAGGGTCCCACAGGTAGGAAGTGAGCAAGAATTCTGTCTCCCATTATCTAGGCTGGTACTATTTCCACTCTGTATCTGGTGTGACAGGTTTCTCATTTGATACTATTCTGTGCTTCTACTGTAAAAGTTCAGGTTTTGTCTTTATTTTAAGCTGTAGCTTATGATAATGACTCAGATATGATATATACTATAAGTTGTGCCACTGGTGATTTATGAAGGCAATTTTTGTGTCTATTTTTGTAATACCTACCAATCCTTTCTAAAATATCTGAATGTCTAGAACTCCTATCACACAGCTGATCAGTTTGTTTCAATCGTCCCCATTGCTGTTATAGATTATTTTCTTGCCCACCAGGCTGTGATCATCAGTTATGAGGATTAAGTTGGCTGCCATGGACTGGCTGTTTCCTGGGACAGTATCTCTACTACATGGGCTAACATAGAAAAAAAAATAAAGTGGGGGCGATATTTTAGTCACAAATCATCATGATTGAAGGTTCACATAGCTCACATTTGAGATAGTTGTCATTCCTTTACTTCACTTTTTCCTATTGTGATCTAGGCTTCAATTTTGATCACAAAGAAATTACCAGCAGATTGTGAAAAAGTCATTGTAGACATTGCCTCAAAGAAAGTTACCTGGATTGTACCTCCTATCCATCTGTTTTGCTGCTAGTAGGTGTATGATTGTTTAGTTAATGATTCTTATATATTAATGAAATTCACCACCTGCATTTCCTTCTATAGGGCACCAAAAAGTTTTTAAAATATTGGCTTTGTCACTGAAATAATTTTATGGAAATTAAAATTCCATAAGTGTTCTTATCATAATTTAGCATTGTTATGTATTTAAGTAACAGGAGAGTGGTTATTTATGTGCTTATTCAGATGCATTTTGAAAATAAAATATGGAAATGAAAAAAGTCTTCCATATACTAGATTCTATATACTAAATGTTCACAGTTTGACTTTCCATAAGGCTTATCAAATAATATACAAATAGCTACCATTCTGCTGAAATGTCACAGTAAATACATTGATAATGGCACAGAAGTGAAATGTCCCCAAATAGGAAACGATCTTCATGACCTCCTAAATCTCTTTTCCAACTAAAATCTTGTTTTTTTTTTTCCTTTTAGTTGAAAAAGAGCTCCATTTCTAAAAGAATATAAAAATAGAAATGAGTCAAGGAATCTTTTCCACTTATAATTTTGAAGGAAAAGCTATAAACATCAGATGAAATATATAAGTATATATATATGTATATATATGTATAGCTTTTTGGAATGTGCTTTGTCTCACTACATCAAACATCCCATGAAAATAAAATTGAATTAATACATTATATATGAACGGTTTAAAAGTATTAATTAAATGTTAAAATTTTAGTTAATATATGACAAACATATAGTAAGTACTAATATATTTCCATGATGTTAAGATCAACTAAAACCTACCCATATGACTAATTTTTAAATCTATAATTTTGAATTAAAAAATAAAAGAATGTTTAATTGAGCAAGGCACATTTCTTTTGGGCAAGTCTGTCTTTAATATTACTTATCTGGGCACAGTGTAGACTTCACTTATTACATGTAAATGGGCTGCTCTATGTATGGGAGCCTTTGGTACAAAGCACATCTTCGCAAAATCAAACTTCACATGACTCAGAACACAGAACACAACACATGTATCTCATGATTAAATACAGTCCGGTAATTAATTAAAAACAAAATAAAACAGTAATAGTTAGCTTGTTAGAACCAAACATTTAGATTTTCTTCATCTGTAACACTGATTATAGTTTTCAGATGATTAGCTTTCATCAAAATGTCAAAAGGTTGAAATGGTACCTTATTTAACATTCTTCTTTGTATCTTGACCAGTATCTTTTATACTGCACATAATATGAAGAGAATCCTCCAGCTCTGAGCCATTTTCTTCATGTAAAGCATATGTTAGACACATATTATTTAATGTCAACTGAAATGAAAATATGTGCTGGCAGACAGATCACCACCCTCAGTGGTTTAACTGCCACTGCATTCTTGATCCAGGCAATTCAAAACTGAGTATTCCACTGGTTAGTGCTGCTGTACAGTTCTTTATGTGGGGCTCTTCAGGAATCTGTTGAATAAACAAAAACAAATAACCCAATCAATAAATGGGCTAAGGACCTGAACAGACACTTCTCAGAAGATGATATACAATCAATCAACAAATATATGAAAAAATGTTCATCATCGATAGCAATTAGAGAAATGCAAATCAAAACCACAATAAAATTTAATCTCACTCCAGTCAGAATGGCAGCTATTATGACAAACAACAATAAGTGTTGGCGAGGATGTGGGGGAAAAGGTACACTCATACACTGCTGGTGGGACTGCAAATTGGTGCAGCCAATATGGAAAGCAGTTTGGAGATTTCTTGGAAAATTGGGAATGGAACCACCTTTTGACGGAGCTATCCCTCTCCTCTTTCTATACCCAAAGGACTTAAAAATAGCATACTATAGGGACACAGCCACATCAACGTTTATGGCAGCACAATTCACAATAGCTAAACTGTGGAACCAACACAGATGCCCGTCAATAGATGAATGGTTAAAAAAATGTGGCATATATACACAATGGAATATTACTCAGCAATAAAAGAGAATAAAATCATGGCACTTGCAGGTAAATGGATGGAGTTAGAGAAGATAATGCTAAGTGAAGTTAGCCAATCCCAAAAAAACAAATGCAGAATGTTTTCTCTGATATACGGAGGCTGATTCATAGTGAGGTAGGGAGGGGGAGTGTGGGAGGAATAGAGGAACTCTAGATAGGGCAGAGAGGTGGGAGGAGAAGAGAGGGGCATGGGACTAGAAATGATGGTGGAATGTGATGTAGATTATTGTCCAAAGTACACGTATGAAGACATGAATTGGTGTGAATGTACTTTGTATACAACCAGAGATATGAAAAATTGTGCTCTATGTGTGTAATAAGAATTGTAATACATTCTGCTGTCATATGTAAATAAAAAATTAATAAAAAAGAAAAGTTCAATCAATTTAATTTCCTAAAGGTATTAACCACATGTCAAATACTTTTAAGTTAGAAAAAATTTCAAATTATCTGAAATTATACATTCTTTTTCATTAATAATGATGCCCAAATTTGATCCAGCCTTGTATGATAACTGGCTTTCTGAACATGAAAATTTATCCTCCTTCTTAGAACCATCTGAGAGGTTCTGAGTGTCCACTGATTTTTATAAAAATACATGTATTAATCTTCTAAATGTATTTCTGAGGGTATGCTTCTTTTCTGATCATCCTACTATGGTTACCTAAGATGAGAACTCTTCTAAATGGATAGAAAAAAGAGGCAGAGAGAGGGAGAGAGGGAGTGAGGGAGACAGACAGCCAGTCTCAGAATGAGTCCTGTACTGATGAGAGCCATGTTCTAGAGCCACAGGATGCTAGCCTATAGTTAGTTTCTTTTTATTACAAATAATTTTCAAATCTACTGATACTTTAAAATATGACCTCTGCACAGGTATGGGCCACTTTAAAGAATCATGAACTAGAACAACATCAGGTCTGTGGAGAACTAAAAAATAAGGGTGACAGGTTTGGTGCTCCTCCCACAAACTAAAAAAAAATTTATAGACAGTAATTTAAAAAAATATCAGAACATGACAGTGTTGTTTACTGCTATATCTAGAATCCAGAGTAGTCTTTGGCACACAATACATGCTTTAGATATAAAATGGATGAATACATCCTTACCACTTTTCAGCACCTAATACACAAGAAGTCCTCAGTGAATATACGTTGAATGAATAGAGGATACATTAAAATCATACTTATACACTCGAGAAACTTACCAGTTATATAATATAAAGGATACTTACAAAGACAAAAATAGAATGCTAAATCCAGGCTTCAATATGTGAATATTATCTACTGTAGTAGACAGAGAAGACCGTTTCCCATGTATACTCCTGGTTTTAGCAGATGTCTCCCAACCACATACCCAAAGATGATGATCTGTAATGTGAGTGTGCTTCTAATGGAAATTAAATACTACACACCTACTGTGTGCTGGGCAATCACCTACTAAAGCTTTCCTCATACGTCTGGATTCACTATGAGAGTTTGAAAATTACAATGGCGTAATAGTTATTAAAGACTACTAACAAGAAAATAAAAGTACTATGAATGATCTGGCATTGATGTTACTGCCTGGTCTTTGCTCACTACTGCAATGGTTCTGGTAAGTTACACTTGACCTGCTGGTGTTCCATCCCTTTTATATAAGGGATTGGGCCTTTCTTTTCTAGCCTTCTGTGTTAATACCTGCCTCTCAATGATCTTGATATTATTAAATAAGTTTGGTATATTATGGCATTCTAATAGATTATAGGTGTGGAGGGAGTTGTACTTCATCAGAAACCAAAAATATAAGTAATATCTGAATACTAATCATGATGTTTATCCTAGTGGCTAAGAAGTGGGTTGAAAGGAAAATAATGAACATCTGAGTACATTATCAAAATCAAGGGCAGGGGATATAGCTCAGTTGGTAGAGTGCTTGCCTTGAATGTGCAAGGCTCTGGGTTCAATCTTCAGTGCCACCAAAAAAAAAATCACTCCATTAAAAAAAATGAGAGAAAAGAGAGATAGTAGAAAATGATGATCTATAATCAAATATATTTGATCAAATGAATGTTTTAGCATATAAAGCAAGAAAAGAGGATAAGAACAAATTTCAATAATTATCAGTTGTGAAGAAGTTAATTAATTCTCCACCAAGACCTAAATAAAAGAGACTCAGCTTCATTAACTATTGGCCTCACTAATTTGTATTTTATGAGGAAATTGTTGAAGTCAGTTTGAAACATGTAGATTTATGGGAACTTTGTTTTCATGTGTCTATACTGCAACAAATATTAAATTTCTTAGAATTAGCAGCACACCAATAAGTTCTACAAATTCTACTAACTAAACAGTGAGTAAACACAAAGACTAGTAAGATTTCTTGGTCATTGCATACAATTTTCTGATTGGGGTCTAGGAAATTATGTACTTTGGCGGGCAAAATAGATTTAAACTCACTTAGTCATTAAAGTTAGTAATATGCTAAGATGTGAACTTTGTCAAAAGCTGGGAAGTCATGTGTTATGCTTAGATATGAGGTGTCCCCCTCATTGTGTGTGAAACAATGAGAGAAAGTTAAGAGGTGAATGAAAGAAAGTTAAGAGATGAATGAAAGAAAGTTAAGAGGTGAATGAAAGAAACTTAAGAGATGAATGACTGGGTTATGAGAACCTTAACCCAATCAGTGAAATAATCCTGCTGGGAATTAACTGGATGGTAACTATAGCCAGGTAAGGTGTGGCTATAGCAAGTGGGTCACTGAGGGTGTGCCTCTGGGGCACACATTTTGTAGTGGAGAATCTCTCTGTTTCCTAATTCCCATTTCCCAAATGGCTTTCCTCAGCTGTGCACTTTCTGTCATGATATTCTGCCTCACCTTGGGTCCAGAGATATGGAGGTGGCCATCTGTGGACTGAGACCTCTGAAACTATGAGCCCCCAGATAAACTTTCCCTCCTCTAATTGTTCTTGTCAGGCCTTTTGGTCATGTCAGGGGAAAAACTAACTACAACACCATGGGAAAATGAGCTTTAAAATATAATCAATACTACTTTGAGCAATAATTAGGTTTAGTAATAGGTGTCATTCACAGTTACATGGTAAAATAAATTTCTCTTTTGAAATCAGTTAAATGTTTGCAGGCAAAAGGTCCACAGAACATAAACATAAAGCAAAACAGTTCTTACTTGGAGAAATTACCTCTATGAATCTTGCCTGTCCAGTAATTTTTTTTCCCTCTGGAAATCTTATTTAGCATGCTTTTCATCATGATTTTTTATAGAGATTGTGTACTAGTGAATATCTGATTTTTATTGTTTGGGAGTCTTACATGAAATAACTAAAAATGCAATGACACTTGAGGTTGTCTCTTTACTATCCAGTGAAGTCCATGTTGAATTAAATAATAAAAATAAATAATGTCACAAATCCCTCATCCAAAACCAGAAAAAAATAAGAAATTAAAGCACTAATTTTAATTCTCTATTTTGTGTCATAAAAAAGCCCTAATCATTTATCCTCAGAATTCCTATGTGGGCTTAACTGATGAACTGATAAAAAGAGAAAAAAAAATCCTAACTGCTAATGGACTACATATAAACTCAAGCATATCAATTTCCAATCTGTTGACACATTTGGTAAGGAAACCGTGCTACTTGGATGTGCAGAGGCAATAGCCAGGTCATTCTTTGGTCTGTTTTGCCTAAGAAATCCAGTAAAGCAGAAATTCAGAAGGGGTGTGGAGAAACTTGCTCTTTACTCATATTAGGAGAATCCTCCTTTCATGCCACAGAGGAAAGTACATCTGTCACAATATTACCTAAGATCATGGTGCTATCTGCAGTACTCAAACCAATGCTTTAGTTTCCATCATTCTATATTATACATTTCACTTTTCCAGAGCTTCCAGGAATCCCCCAACACCAACATATACAACTAGGTTGCTGAAGCAGTCTAAGTTTTGCCATTATTGAAGTCACTCTAACAATCTGCACTTATTTTTCATGGGTGAAATGTCCCTCGTCTCCTTTCATGTAAAACACAACTGACTTTTATGGTTTAGATATGAGGTGTCCCCCCCAAAGCTCACGTTTTAGACAATGCAAAAAGTTTAGAGGAGAAATGATGGGGTTAAGAGAGCCTCCACCCAAACAGTGCCTTAATCCACTGACATGGATTAACTGAGTGGTAACAGAAGGTAGGTAGGATATGGCTGGAGGAGATAGGTCACGGGTATATAGCTTTAGGGTGTATATTTTGTCCCTGGTCAGTGGAGCTCTTTCTACTTCCTGACTGCCATGTCTGTCCTAAGCTGCCTTCTTCTGTCACGCACTTCTGCCATGCTGTTCTTCCTCACCTCGGGCAATGGAGTCAGCCTTCTAGGGACTGACACCTCTGAAACTGAGAAAATGAACTTTCCTCCTCTGATTGTTCTTGTCAGGTCTTTTGGTCACAGCAACAAGAATGCTGACTAAAACACCTATCATATTACTTGATAACTGCATTTAAAAGTATTTAGTATAAGTGATTTTATCTGGTGAGGCCACATCAGTGATAGAGTTTTGTAACATGATTCACTGGTGAATCTCTAATGCCTAATTCAATCATCTTTCATAGTAATGAAGACCTCATGGATTTTTAGGACTCATCATTAACTGAATTCAAATGTGAACATACAGGCAAGTTTCTTTGAATGTCTATTAGATAGACAAGTCTCTTGGACACATTATTTGTTCTGATGCTGCTGTGTAATGTACCATTTATAAAAAGCACTCCATTAGCTATTGTGAAGCAGCCTAACTTTCAGGTACCCTTGCCGATGTCTAATGTTTAAGTTACATGAAGGAATTTTATTCCTATAACTGGGTAGTACTGAAGTATGTTTTACCGAATGGAAGCTTCCACAGTCACCTGAACATAAGGAATTTTATCCACAGCACCTTGTGAGGAATATAAGCCACACAGTAATGAAAATGAAGCACAACACAAAAATTTCAGACGACAAAAACAATTCCAATTGGGACAACCAGATTCTTTCTTTCATAGATCACTCCAATAAATATTGGTTGAATCCCGACTGTATTCCAGGTGCATTTCCAAGTCTTAGGGAATATAGCACAAAGAACACACAAAACTTCATGTCTTCGTGGAAGGAAAGGGGAAAAAATGACCATAAAACAAGTAAATGAAATATCTAATATATCAGAGGAAAAATTAAGCATAAAAAGGATACAGGGAATATTATGGAATTGTGATTTTAAACACAGTGGCCAGGGAAAGCTTCAATGAGAAGGTCACACACCTGAAGGTGATGTCATAAGGTATCAGATTTGATTTCAGAACATTCTAGGCCTTGGAACAGCAAGTATAAAGATTCCAGGGTGGAGCCTGCCTGCTGTGAGGGAACCAGAGTAAGGAGGCCAGTGTGGGTGCAGCACAGGATTACACAGGACAGTGGCAACCAAGGCCCAAAGAGTAAGAGAAGCTGAGTTAGGTGGGGTCCTGCAAGCCATTATACCGCCTTCGGTTTGTACTCTGTGTGGGTGATGATACAAAGAAGTAACATGACCTGACAAATGTTTTAAAAGGATCACTCAGGATGCCACAGGAAGAAGAGTCAAGCAGAGGAAAGGATGGAAACTGCGGGTGTAAGGTGTAAGGCTACAGAAACATCAGTGGGGATTTCAACAGATTCCCAAGAGACTTTGTGCTCCGACAAGGGGCGTGGGCTTAGAAGTTCACTGGAGGAGAAAAAGCTTCCCCTCCTCACCACCACAAGGGGTATGACCCTTGTGTCTACAGAATCCTGCATGAACAGACTTATTCACAACATTCTTCACCTAGGATAAAATATCATTTTTAACCATCTAATTGCTATATTATTTATTAATGATTAGAACCTCAGTTTTTTTTTTTTTCTTTTCAGGACAGAGTTCCTATTCTGCACTATTTAGGTTACAACATAAATAACATGGTTCCCAAGAAAATGATGGAGCCTCTTTTCTAGGTCTCTCCTTTAAGGCATTTGATAAGAGATGGTACAAATTTGAAATCTAAGGAGGAAAAGTGAGAAAAAACCATGAAAACATTTCTTTGTAAAATGTATATTTCTTTACAATTTGGAAAATTAGTTCACGGCATCATTAAAAACCAAGGCATCCAGCTATCAACCTTCGAAAACTAGTCTGAATCATTTAGTTATATTTACAAGCTGAATATGAGTATATAAAGAATACTGATATCATTTTTTTTGCTATACAGCAATGGCCATTCTCTGGCAGGAAGTTGAGAGCTGAGTCACAACAGTGAGGTTGGGCTCTCTGTTACTTCTCCTTCCTTCTTCTTCCTGCCTCCTCTGATTTACCATTTTTTTCAAAGGTTGCCAACCACTCCCTGAAGATGTTTAAAAAACAAGTGATTTCATATATATATTTGCCACAACCAATTACAAAATAGAAAAAAAAATCCTAAAATGTGATCCCTAAATATCCTCTCTTCCCCGTTCTCATGCTCCTCACCTCTAACTCACAGTTTTCCGTAAGTCTTCAGACTGGGGGATACGTGTGCTTCTCTGCATTTCTTAGTGGGAGGGGTTATCACTTCTATTCACAGCTGAGAGGTGGGAAGAGCTTGGAACTGCTGCAGAGAATGTTGAAATTTTAAATGTATAGAAGTCAATAAATTAATAGTTATGGTTCTCACAGGAGTAAACTATTGGTATACACTCTATATGTTGTATTTAATCTACTATCAGCAAAGTAATCACTTGAGTAGGTTGTAAAGAAGCAAATAGCAAGTTTTATGTAATAACAAGTTTTACGTAAACAAACCATAACTTCAAATTTCTTCAGACTGTGCATTTAAAATTTCAATTCTGAAATTCTGTTTAGAAGTTTAGAAATAACTGATAGAACATTTTCTCATCTGTGTAGGTGTCTATGGTTAATGTCACCATAGTTGGTGGATATGTGAGTTTGGTATAACTTTAGTTCAGAACATAAAAAATAAAATAAAATCATAACAAGTGTTAGCTTCCATGTTTCTTTCTGGATTCACCAGCTGCAGGACACATACACCCCCACCAGGTGCTGATGGATGTGCCTGGATCCAGTCATACCCCTTACCAGAATCTCTTACTATACACTGACATATGTTTACTTTTTCAACCCCCAAAACACACAACTGAGCTCACCAGTGAAGCCTGTAGTTCGGCAAAGCTAACTGGCATTGGCAAATGTGACTCATTAGCATTTTTCTCTAAGCCCAAATCATGATCTACTTTTATTTCATAAATGACTTCGGACTTTAGTGAGGAGGCTACAGCTAGTACATGTGGCAAAATTATATCCTAATGGTTTTTAGCACACAGATTCTCTTAAGGATCCAGGGGGTGGTTTTGTAAAGCAATAATGTCACACATTTCAAGGAACTGGCAATCTCCTTTAGCTTTCAACCCTCCTGTTCTGAGCAATTTCTCCCTTCATAAAGGGAGAGTCAACATGTTTACACAGCTCTCTGGCGTGTTTCTCTGGTCTTCAGTAACTTAAGCAAAATGTAAGGAGATGGAAAAACAATAAGTTGCATAAGACTATCTTCGATTGTTGATTAAAACACATGAAAACAGGAAGTTTATCTCAAATCTGATAAATATCCATAGTCTTAGTAGGTGTCACTAGTAGACTGATTATGCTTTCTAAGATTAAATCCAGATAAACAAATCATAAGAAAAGAATCTTTTACTACTAGAAAAGTCCATATTTTTATTCAATTTAAATAATATATTTGATCCTTCTGGATAAAAAATCTGATTATTAAGAAAGGGTTAATTTTCATTTACTGAATGAATAGGTTTCTGAAGTATTTTCTTTATATAAATTCATTCATTAGTAACATGGGCTGAAGTCAAACCTAAAAGCATAAGGGGCTTATTGCTATTTTATATTTAAATCACTTAATATAAGTCATGGGTTTTGGAGCCAGAATGACCTGACTTTAAATTGTCATTGGATCTCTTGGAGTCTTAGGGAAATCATTTAACTTCAGCCATCTATTTCTCATCCTCCTAAAATGAAGTTAATGGCACTTACCTTGCAGAATTGACAACTGTCCAGGGCTTGGTTGACCCTTAACAAATGGTAATTATTACTGTTATTTACAAAGGAAACTGGAAGCCATTGATTATTTGTGTATTTCATATTCACAAAGCTTTGCATTAATCACACAATGCTTGTGAGTAATGATCACAAAATATAATCTTAGCAAAATCTCTGATGCATTCCAAGCAATTATTTTTTTAAGTGCTCTGTGTTAACATGTAATATTCACAAAAACATATAAAGTGCTACTTACAATCCTCATTTTACAAATAAGGAAACTGAGGAACAGAGAGGTTATGTAATTTGCTCAAGGTCATACAGCAGAGTCAGGATTCAAACCCTGGCAATATGACTGCACAGCTTATGCTTTTTAATCACTTCATTCAAAGCCCAGGCATAGAATTAATGTAAAATAACAGGCATTCACTCAACAAACATACCAGGTGCTACATTCTGTGCCAGGTACTACTATCCAAAAATCAAAACACAAACCTATAACCTTTAAGGAGCATCCAATATGGCGACTAGCAGCAATATACACCCTCAAAGTTATGACCCAAAACCTGTGCTATTTCTCTGGATAGAAAAAAAAGTTCCCTTTTTAATTACTGTCACACAAAAAATTATGGCATAGCTATAATTTCTTTATGGAATGAATTGAGGTTTCTATATTCTTTGCATAAACAGGAATAAAATTGTCACTGCACTTTGCTCATCTTTATGTTAAGATCTTTTAGGAACAGATAAAAATTATTTTTATATGATTGCTATATTATATCCAACATTATTATCAAAATGGGTCAAAAAAAAGAATATATGGTCATTACTATTCATTCATTAAAGTACATCAACATTAAAAGTAACTCAAACAAGAAACAAAGGAAACTAGATACATGAGTCCTCTTTAGATACACCTAGATAAGAACAAACAACAACCCCGTGACAGGGTACATACAGATTTCTTGCCTCTATTTTGTTTGTTGGTGCGGGGGGAGCTGGTCTTTTCTTTCTTCTTCCCCCTCTTATGATAGTCTCAATCATTATTCCCCATTGTCTCCAATGCACAAGTAATAAGGGAGGTGGGCTTCTGACAACCTGAAAATATTTTATGAGCTTTAAGATAGGTCTACTCTCATTTACTCTGAAAGGACAGAATAGTAATGTGTTATCAAAACCAAAAGGCAATTGTGCATAATGTATATTTGTGTGTGTGTGTATACATACATATACATAATACATATGCAAAATGATTACGTTTAAGTAAAACATTACTTTTTTCAATTTTAACCATTTGTTTCAAAGAACTGCACTACTGAATACTAATAAATAATTTATGTAAATGAAAACCGAACCAGTAATCTAACAACTGAAGATTCTGCCTTTTTTTCTTTTTAAAGGAGAAACAGGTTGTTCAGAAGCCAAGTGAGTAGGTAAAAATAATGGAATAATTTTCAGTTCAGTTTGGGTGAAAGTTATTGTGAAGAGAATTGATTTTTTTTCATTCTTTTGCAATAAACAATGAAACCAAATGATAATGGCAATATGAAAAAATGTCAGTTGCTGTAAATGACCTTTTAAGAGCCAGTTGGCAGATAATTGATATGAAATTATTGGTTTTGGAAGTCTCATTAATATACATATGAATGACATTTCCCTTGATCCCTGTACAAAGGACCACCCAGTGCTCACCTGATTCTGTTTGTCTGCAGGCAACCCTTAGCATATGGCCGACACTTGCAGGTGTTCCCTCAAGGTCTGGTTTCTTCCCAATCCTTCTTTTCGTTGATTGCCTGTAATTCCCTCAGTTAAAAATGTGCATCCTTTACATATTTGAAGTTTATTTAGCTTTTCAAGTGCTGTGATGGTGACAGGTTGTAGGACCTGTCTTTGTAATTTTTTTTTTTAAGTGAGGAAATCTGAAGGTCCCTTGTAGTAGTTTCAGGAACATGGAATCTCTCATTTGCTTATGTACAGAACACTTTTACATTTGCTTTTAAATTCCATTTGTTGGCTTGTCACTTCGTGGGGAAAGAAAACTGTAGAGAAGCATCTTTTAAAATTATTACCTAACACCTGGCATTTAATTCAGATCATGTCTTATTGTGGTTTACATGTAACATTCCAAAGATGATATTTTCCTTCTTTCAGTCATTATGGAATAACATCAATGATTTTCATAGCAAAAAAAAAATGCATTTCCTGGTTCTTTTCACCGCCTTTGATTCTCAGACCTAACTTTATTTGTGCGGTTTATTCAAATAGTGGTTTTCCTTATGAAATCACGTTAAGTAGGAACCATCTGGAAAGGTTACTGTGGAAACGGAAGGGGCTGGGGGTGGGGCTAGAGAGCAAAAGATGCCATGACAACCTTTTTCGGGTTTCCCAGGAAACATGGGTTGCTATGGGAACTGCATCAGTCAGGTCCGAATTAGTAACTTCTGCTGGAAGGGGTGTCTGCCACTTTAATCTTCTTGCGATACTGAAGAAGCTTATCTCTCACATGCATTAGGAAATTTTTTTGTTTCTCACCAGCGCTGAAAACATCTGTTTTTAGACTTTGATAGATGTTGGCTGGGACATATGCATAAATTTCACCAGAATCTGTCAGTCCAAAGACTTTCAAAATGCATTGCAAGCCCCAAAGAGTTAAGGTAATTAGATCAGGACGTTTTTGGGTATTTCCTTTTGTTCAAAGTTGTAGAGACCTTTAAGATTCTGGGAGGAGAGGATTCATCTAGAAACTCCAGTCAAACACCAAACTTATGGTGGGTTTACAGTCATAGTTCCAGTTAAGACTTCTCATTCACATACCCAGCCGGTAGAAATTGAACTAAATATTTAATAAATAACGTGAAGGGTCCACCAAACTAAAGCATCATTGAAGTTATTTGTCTTCTTTACTTAGTAAAGAAACAACTACTTTTAAATTTTGAGGTTAAACAGTTACTCCAACTGTTCTTTAGTTTCATTTCCTCCCAGGATGTACTTTTTTTTTTTTTTTAAATAGGGCATGTAACTCGAAAACAAGTTTAATGTAAGATTGTTGATCACAAAAATCAAGAGAGAGGGGGAGGGGCAAAAGGAGAGCTGAGAGAATGCAGCCCACCTGCAACACAGGCACCTGTTTCAGTATGAAGCAGTAGGGAGGGGGAGAATGAAGTGTGCTTTCCACTACTTCAGGTCCTTTCCTTGATGAATGGTCTGGAAATGTACAAAACAAGGGCATCACAGACCAAGGGGGCACGTTCCACACAATACGTAGCACAGTATGTCACTCGTATCTTATATTAAACATCGGTGAATATCTTTTTGATGTTCACACAGGAGTTGGGATTATTGTTCGTGGTGCAGGTGGCAGTGGAATTGCCCGTTTTGAAAGGGGTCTGGGGAAAAGCACTGTGGTTCATATCCCCCTCTTCGATCACCATATACTCCGACTTACTTAGAGTCGAGTTGCTCCGTGCTTTTCGGAGCTCCTCAGCTGAAGAGGAGAGGTGCTGGCAACTTCCCACGTGCATGTATTGGGCTTGCTCTTCCCCTTCTGTCTCCCGGTGGTAGAAGTAATTGAAGTTGGAAACAATAACAGGAACTGGCAATGCAATGGTCAAGACACCAGCGATGGCACAAAGAGACCCCACGATCTTGCCCCCTATGGTCACTGGGTGCATATCTCCATACCCGACTGTTGTCATGGTTACCACGGCCCACCAGAAGGCATCCGGGATACTACTAAAACCTGAAGTGGGGTCGTCTGCCTCGGCAAAGTAGACCGCACTGGAGAAAAGGATGACCCCAATAAAGAGGAAGAAGATGAGCAGCCCCAACTCCCTCATGGAAGCCTTCAGTGTCTGCCCCAGAATCTGCAGCCCCTTGGAGTGGCGGGAGAGTTTGAAGATGCGGAAGACCCTCACCAGGCGAATGACCCTGAGGATAGCCAGGGACATGGCCTGCTGTCCGTTGCCCTGTCGCTCAGCCAGCTCGGTGCCCAGGGTGATAAAATATGGGATGATGGCCACAATGTCTATCAGGTTCATGATGTTTCTTGAGAACGTGGCCTTGCTGGGGCAAGCGAAGAATCGCACCAGCAGCTCAAAGGAGAACCAGATGATGCACAGGGTCTCCACCACGAAGAAGGGATCCGAGAAGCTGGAGGCTCCCGCGGGAGCCCCCGACGTGCTGTTGCTGGCCGCCTCAAGTACCTCCTGCGACGGCGAGGCCGGGTAATCCTTCTCATCGCGGAACTCGGGCAGCGTCTCCAGGCAGAAGATGACAATGGAGATGAGGATGACGAGCACGGACACGATGGCAATGCCCCGGGCCGGCCCCGAGCTCTCGGGGTACTCGAAGAGCAGCCACACCTGGCGCTGGAAGTCGCGGCGGGGCAGGGGCCGCTCCTCCTCCCGCAGGAAACCCTCGTCCTCGCGGAACTTCTCCATGGCCTCCTCTCCCAGCTGGTAGAAGCGGATCTCCTCGGAGAAGATGTCGATGGGCACGTTGACCGGGCGGCGGATGCGGCCCCCGGATTGATAGTAGTAGAGGATGGCGTCGAAGCTGGGCCGGTTGCGGTCGAAAAAGTACTCATTGCGGAGCGGGTCGAAGTACCTCATGCGCCGCTTGGGGTCGCCCAGCAGCGTCTCTGGGAACTGGCAGAGGGTCTTCAGCTGCGTCTCGAAGCGCAGCCCCGAGATGTTGATGACCACGCGCTCCCCGCAGCAGTCCTGCTCACCCGCAGCCGGCAGCGCGGGCGGGAGCGGCTCATAGCGGTCACAACCGCCTCCGCCGCCGCCACAGCCGCCCTGAGGCTGGCCTCCGCCGCCGTCGGCCGTCTCCGGCTCCTGCAGGTGGTCCCCGGGCACCACGGTCATGTCGGGCGGCAGCTCGGGGCCTGCGGCGAGCTCGGCGTAGCCGGGGTTCACCAGAGTCTGGGCGCCGCCGCCGCTCGCAGGGTCCTGGGGAGGGTGGGTGCGGTGGTGGGCGAAGGGCTGCGGCGGCGAGTGCAGAAGGCTGATGTGCTCGTCCATGCAGTGGGGAAGAGGCGGCGGTGGCGGGGCCCAGTCGCTCCTCCTCGCGCTCCCCGCCCTTTCGCCGCCTCCGCCCCCTCCGTCCCCGAGCCCAGCCCGCCGCCTGTTGCTGCCGCCGCGGCGAGGCTCCGTCTGGGTCTGGCGCTGTGCGCCCGGCAGCTCAGCAGAGACGCCTCCTCACCCCTCCTCCGCCCCCTCCCGCGGGGCGCGCGCCCGCCCATCCGCGTCCCCCAGGACTCCCGCCCACCGCGCGGGCGCGCGCCCCGCTTTCTTGGGGAGCCGCGGGCCTGTCCTTCTCGGCCGCCCTCATCGCAGCTCTGAGTCACCGAAGCACCCTCATTTTGCACCTTGAGGTCCCCCGCAACCCCTACCCGGCCAAACTGACCCTCGGGGAATTCAGCCGCAGACCTTGACCCTGGACTCAGCATCCCCACCCCCCCTCCCGCGCGGTTCGCGTGGCGGTGTCCCAATCCCCAGGCTTCTGCAACTGCGGCAGGGACCACACCTCCGCCTGAAAGCGTAGGCCTCTTGGTCCCCTACTCTCCACCTAGGTCTGCCCGCCTGGGGGAAGCAGGTACCTCGGAGCCGAAGTAGCCGAAGCTGGGGGCTGGGGGAGAAGGGAGACCAAGAAGTGACCCCTTGCCATGGCCTGAGCATTAAGGAGGGAGGGAGTGCAGGCCAGGTGAGCTCCCTGGGCAGGAGGCAAGTCTAGTGCCAGCATCTTGAGCTCACTTGAGGATAGAGGACCGACCGCCCAGACCTGAGGTGGGTGTTCTAAATAATTTAACTTCTGTTTGGATGTGAAGCCAAACGAAGTAATAGGTGCTGATGGGTTTCTCCCCTGGAGTCAGAAAGAAGTGGGTCATGAAAGGCATTTGGGGATTTGCTCCTGTAGTGAATAGTTAACGCGGGACAGACTCATGACCAAATTACTGGTTTGGGATTAGCAGGGGCAGTGGACTTTAGAGTACTTGAGAATTTCTTGTAGATGGGAAAATAAAAGGAAAAATAGAAAAGGAAATTCACTACATCTAATTTGTGTGGTTAAAAATCCCCACTCTGTGACTTAAGCCTGTCCTGGGAAGGACAGGAGCAGGACCTATGCCTAGACTCTACTTATTAATGTGCTACCACTGTCTTATGGTAGGGAATCTGCCTTGGTCTAGTGGGTCAAGAGGGTGAACATTCATTTTGCAAATTGTGTCACTGTTGCTGGATTTGGGGCCAGAGATAACTTACATTTATCCATTTGGAACTTAAACTACTTTTCTCCAAATTATTGTGGTCACTTAGAGCACAATTTCTTTCTCCAGAAATTTTATCGACCCCAGTGTACGTCAATCCTAGTCTTACAAAAGTCTTTCGTCCTGTTGTGTCATTCAAATCATTTACAAAAGAGGAACTGTTGTCTAGAGAACTCATCCATCCAAAGTGAGCTGAAAATTCGATTTGAAGTAAGAGTGATTCATGGTCATGCCTTCCCACCACTGCTCTCAACGGCCAGGCTTTCTAGGGTAAAGAGTAGGTAGGTCTTACCCAATTTCAGTTCCTAGCAACTGTGAGAATGCCTTGGAAATAGTAGGAACTTGGCATATGTTTGTTGAGTTAAATTCTCCACCAAATGATTCTTTGCATTTCTTTCTGCTCAAGGAGGCAACATTCCTTTTTGTGTTTAGGACCCTACTGAGAATTCTGGGATAAAGAATAAAGGGAAGCATCTCACGCTACAATACCTTAATCAGTTATTCCAGAGTTTCCACCTTTGGCTCTTCTGAGCACAAACAAGCACCCATGCTCTTTACTATGCCTAAGCAGTAACATATGTTGTGAAATGGTGAATCTGGACAACTGTGTAAAATACTCTCACGCAAATCTCAGAACAATGCTTTATGTGACAGTCACTTCATTATTTTACATATATTTTTTGAGCTGGCAGTTGGGATAGCAGTATAATCAATCATTCATATATTTAAATCTAAGAATGAGCCAGACTACTTGCTACAAGGATAGCTCACAGAAAGGCAAAGACCCTATTTTTAAAGACCAAATGTTTCATGCACTTCTGTGTCTGATTTGGAAAGTGATTTATTCTTCCTTTCGCAGGAATTAGTACTGAAATTAATATTAATCAATGGCAAGAAGACCAGAGCAGAGGATGGTCCTGTGATGGATGGTCACAAGCTGTGACCTGCTGCGAAGTATCTCTCCTTTAGAAATGAATATTTCCATTCCTTTCATGTATTTGCCTTGTCTGAAAGACTCTGCTTATGAGCTTCTTAGGATGGCTCTTTAGATTTGAGGCCCAGAGAAGTTTTTGCAATCTGTTCAGCTCACATAGCTTGATAGTGGCAGAACTGGGTCTAAAGTATTGGATCATTTCCAAATCCAGCATTTGCTTTACTGTATCACACTGTGAAACTCTTAGGTTGATCACTTAGTAAATACTAGATGTCTAACAGCAGCCTATTTGCTTCTGATTGCCAACTAGTTCATTTCAATTCAAATTTATTTTAACTGAAAACCACTGCCTTCTGACGGCTACTCTGTTGTCTATAGGAAATGAGTTGGTGGGTGCATTCCAGCCCTGTTGGACAGCAGAACCCATCACAACAAATCAGTGTCAAAAATGGCATTTCAAAAGGAACACATACTATTTATTTAGTACCTCCAACAGAGTAGCTCAAAGTGATTTGAAAATGTCTCATTAATCCTCATGACACCCCTGTGGGATAATAATAATATTATTATAATGTTTAAGGGCAGAATTGTGGCAAAGCAAACAGCTTCTCTGAGCATGTGCAGGATTGTCTCATATTTCAGTTGTTGATATTACAGACTAAGTAAAGCCATCAGGTTTGCAGTCAGCCAGGGTAAATGTTGGTGTTTGGCCTTTCTATATTACTCCAGGCATATCTGGGGCTTCTTACTGACCACAACAGAACTAGTTCCCCAGTTGCCAGATGGTAAACAACATCTGGGATTAGTCCAAAAGTGATTGAGAGTGAGACAAGGCAGACCTAGAGATCCTAATCCACAATTATAGAAAAACGAATGGAGAAAGAGTACTCACTATGCCCCAGGTTCTGTGCACTATGAACTTTTAAGTATAGACCTTGCTCTCAATAGAGTTTCACAGAGTTGAGAAGATAGGATATAAATCTGTGAAAAATTTTACAATGCTCTTATAGTACAGAAATGTCATAAAACATCCCGCTACCATTCTGTTTATTCTAGATAAACTGGCTGCCTTGCTGTTTCTCAGTCATACCAAGCTAGTTCCTGTTTCAGTGCCTTCACATTTGCTTTTCCCTCTGCTTGAAACACTCTTCCTCCAGATTTCACATGGCTCTCTCCAGCATGTTAGCTCTTCAAAATATCACTTCATTAATGATGCCTTCCCTGACCATGACCACCTGATTGCAGATAGTACTCCTTCCTTCTCCTCTCCCCTAGGTCTCTTACCTCTTTATTTGTCCTCATTTAGTTACTTGAAATTATTTTTTTATGTTTATTTTGTTCCTTGCTTATTGACTGTCTCATACACTAAAATATAAACTTCCCAATGGCGGAGTTTTGAATTTTCATATCTGTATCCTGCAACTCTAGAACAGTGGCGTGGCACATAGTGAATGCTTAATATTATGTTGAATAGGGAAAGAAAAAGCACAGGGCAAATATATAAGGTGTGTTAAGGTACAGCGGATGATCTAGTCTTGCTGATGGAGAGGAGTTCATTTGGAAAGGTATTGGTCCAGTTCTGGTTGTATTTCGTGGAGCTAGCTGAATGGTGCAGCTATGTAAGCATTGCTTATTACTTCTGAAAGTACAACATTCTTCCATTTTTTTTCTCTACTTTCTCTTCTCCCCACTATCCCAAATGAGTCTATCCTGCACTCCAGAATTGTATTTTAAACTTCTCACTTAATTTCTTAATTTTAAACTTCTCACTTAATTTTAAGTATCTGCAGATACTTAAAAATATTTATAGCATTTAACTCATTATCTTTCTCACCAACTTGCTTCTCTTCCTGCTTTTCTTATTTTATGCTAGAATATGAGTCATCCCCACATCCTTCCTCTGCCCCTATGTCCAGTTGGTCACTGAATGCTTTTCATTCCCCCCTCCATGTCCCTATCAGTTCTGTCTTTACTCACTGCCATTGCCCCAATTCAGGCTGCCATAGTAGTTTCATAACAGACTGCCTGCTTTCAACCTCTTTCATGTGTCTCAACCTACAGGATGTAGCTGAGTTATTTTTGTGTATCTTAGACTTGATCACATTGTTCTCCAGGACTGCCATCATGGCCACATCTGGCCCCGACCTGCCACCATTTGCCGGGCTGGACAGGTCATCCACGTATATGCAGCCAGGCCTTTCCTCAAGGTTACTGCTTATGCTCTGGTTTGCTGGGTATTCCCACCTTTGTCCCACTGGTAAATTCAGTCTATACATCCCAGCTTAGAGGTCATTTCTTTTGAGAGCTCTACCCTCTCTGTCAGCCATGATTATCACTTCAAAGAAAATTCAATAAAGCTGATTATACATGAATTCAGTGATATTCTTTCTCACCAGAGTTCTTATGGCAGTTTGTTCATAGTTCCGTTAAAGGGCTTTGGTGCACTATATTTAGGTCTTCCTATGAATATATGAACTCCATAATACTAATAGCTGACATATTGGCATTGAATGTGCTGTGCCAAGCTGGGCACTGTGCTAAGCACGTTATATGTAGTAGACTCCAACAGCCCCACAGGGCACATTATGTCACTACTCTACCATATCACAGGTACAGAAACTTAAGTGCAGAGCGGTTAAGTCACTTGTGCCTAATCACACAGCGAGGAAACAAACACGGAGGAGTCCACATCCTTAAGCCATGCTCCAGGCCACCTCTGGGAGGATTAAATACCTTGTCGTGTTTGTCTCTCTATTTCCAGTCTCCAATATTGTACTGATCTAGGAGAAATGCTTTTCAAGTAGTATGACAGAAGAAAAATGATTTTTATGAAGCATGAATATTTATTCAGTAAAAAACTGATCGTCCATGATGGAGTTTTTCCTGTTCCACAATAAAAAGGCTATAAATGGACCTTCCTGAACTTGTACTATTTTTTTAATAGATGCTAGATACAGAGAGATAGTTATTCCAGAAGTAGATGCAGATCCAGGTCCTGACTGCATCCCTCAGGATGACCTGGCAATTTGTGTTCTCACACTGCAGAAGGATTTTCAGAAAAATATTTCTGTTCATGGAAGACCAATTTTCTATTAGCAAGTGTGTCAACCCAAGAGTTAAAAGGACTGTGTTAGACCAAGCATTTAAATAAGCCTGATGCCTTCCTCCTGAGTCTCTGTGTATGAGAGAGAGAACATTCAGGCATTGAAACACCTGCATGGCCTTTTCTGGTTCTGGCTAATTTATTGAAAGAGCAGGCATAGTCACACGTCTAATCAGAGATGAGATGTGCAATTAATGATGCACTAAGCTGTTAAGGCTCCTGGTATGTACCAATTATTTGTTTGCAGATAGGAATCTTCTCAACATTTGTAGAAGCAATTGAATGGTTTTAGAGCACTAGCAAATATATTCACTTTCTTTTGGCAAGATGTACATTACAAATATTTTCATCATGGTTTTGCTGCAAGTGGATTTGACCAAGAATGTTTTAAAATATCTAGAAAATTTATGTAATTTGTTTCCTGATGTGTCTTCTGTGAAGTGATGTGTTATAAAGCTATAGATGACCTACAGTTTAACTCTTTAATTCAAGAACTAAAAGGAATCATTTTAGTTATAAGTCTCAGTTGACATTAATGTGAATTCTTGAACATAAATTGACAAATTGTGAAGCTTTTGTAAACACTAACAGGAACCTATTGGAGCATTATAAAGTCAAGGGCAAATTTTGATAGAGACATTTTGTATTGCCATTCTGGTGAAAACCAAAACTCATTTTATTAATCTATATACATACTGCAATTGTTATTACTCCATCATTAGGTTTTTTCAATTATGTTGAAGCAATTTAAAAAAACGTGTCCGTAGAATAGTATTACAATTTTACTGAGTTTGCATTTACAACAGTAACAATGTTAATGACAGTGCATAAAAGGTCCATAATGATCCAATTAATACTAAGTATTATGACAAAAGAATATGAAAGGAATTCTTTGGGGACTTCATTATACCTGAGATTCAGTGCAATTGATACATTACTTGGCTACAAAATGGGTACAAATAAAATTAAACCATGTTGTGATATATTACTTCCTTCCTGACTCAGATGCAACTGCGCAAGCATTGAGTCTTTTATGGGTTCAGGACGTCTCTGACCTAGAGCCAATTTTAAACAAACTTGTTGAAATATATTAGAAAACCTAGTTCTTATCCTCCGGCCTGGTGGGGGGGTCTAGAATCTGTGTGCCTGAGGGAAGGAAGCTCCATTGCCTATAAAGCTTCGGTCTAATTCTGAATGCTTGCTGTATTTTGCATGCCAACAAGACCAATCCTTACCTTAGTTTGCTACTATTTTCTCCAGTTTCTGCATTTGGACTAAAGCCCTGTCTTGAAATTCCAATGTCTTATTTGAGATTACATTCCTTTTTAATCCTTAGTAGCCTCCCTAGATGATGGAGTCTGTATTTACGCCAAATGGGCCTCTTGGAGCCTCACAATTTCCACCATCCACCTGTCCACCAGTAGAGCCATTTCCATGGTCATCCCCATGGCCCTCTATCCTCCAATGACTTGAAACTCTTGGGCAATGAGGTTTTCCCACTTTGCACCCAAATTTCATTCTTCCCCCTAGAACTTCATGATTTGAGAAGTTTCCTACCTTACTTGGAACCCGTCTGAAAGCTGAATTTATGTTCTTAACATCAAATCTCACCATTGTCAGCTTCCCTCCCTATGCCTTCTATCCTACTGAAGCCTTAGAAAAATCCAGGATTGAGTTATAGAGGTTGGCATGCATAACTAGAAATACTCAACCAATTTTAACTGAGGTTCATTGTTTGTAGAGTGTTTTAAATGAACAATATAATGAACCATTTATCAGTTGTATAAATGGCCTTATTTGCCATTCCTGTCATATTCCCTTTGAATGTAAGAATCCACCTGTGGAATGCCAGCCTCAACATCATGGGAACAGATTTTCTGCCAAATGTTCCTATGTTGAAGATTAGCTTTCAAGAAAAGCCTACTGTTTGGACATATTTATCCATTATGCTGCAACGAGCTAATGTTAAGATGTGCTGTAGTGTGGCAGAAAGGCTTCTAGCTTTGGATTCAGACTATGTGGAGTTAAAGTGACCTGGAGAAATCCATTCTCATCTGTCTTTATCTCAATTTCTCACTTGTAAAACGAAAATATGTAAGCCATGTGCCATGAGGGTTATGATATTTTATATATATATATATATATATATATATGAAAGCACTCACTTAGTCACCTTGCATGTGGTAGGTGCTCAATAACTGAGTGCTCACACATACTCTCTGCACAACATAAATACATAATGAGAAGGTGAGATGCATTAGAACTTTCATACTTTTGACCGCCAAAGGTTGGATGTCAGGCAATCCTCCCCCTCTTTTTTTTTTGGTACTGGGGATGGAACACAGGGGCCTTTTGCCACTGAGCTACATCCCAGTTCTTTTGTTGTTGTTGTTGTTTGTTTTCTTTCTTTTTTTAAGGCGCAGTCTTGTTAAGTTGCTGAGGGCATGTTTCAGTCAGTTTTTTCACTGCTGTGACCAAAATCTCTGATAAGAGCAATTACAGAAGGACAAGTTTACTCGGGGGCTCATGGTTTCAGAGATCTCAGTCCATAGATGGTCGACTCCATTGCTCTTAGCTCAAAGTGAAGCAGAACATCAGGGCATAAGAGTGTGGTGAAGGAAAACAGGTCAAGACATGGCCATTAAGAAGCAGAGAAAGAGGGGCTGGGGATGTGGCTCAAGTGGTAGCGCCCTCGCCTGGCATGCGTGTGGCCCGGGTTCTATCCTCAGCACCACATACAAACAAAGATGTTGTGTCTGACGAAAACTGGAAAATAAATATTTGCAAAAAAAAAAAAAAAAAAAAGAAGAAGAAACAGAGAAAGAAAGAGAGAAAGACGGGGGGTGGGGGAGACTGACTGACAAAATATAAAGTGGGATAGGCCTGTTTTAATTAACATGTGATCTAAGAGCACTCACACTTAGCAGAACTTATGAAACCAGTCAGAGAGCAAAGGGCTCCCTGTAAAATCAGAACTCTCATATTTTCTGGTTAACACAACCTTTATCGCAGTCTCCTCAAAACTAGGTGCTTGTTACTTGTTGAAGTAACCTTTATTGTTATAATTATGTTGGTGATCCAATCTACATGTTCATTTTACAAATGGAGTTAACTGTGGTCTCAAGATATTAAGCAACTTGTATTCAAAGTCCAGCATTTAGTTAGTGGCAAGGTCAGATAGAGAGGTTTGGGCCTAATGTTGCTAATTTCCAACCAAGTTACATTGACTTCTCCCTCTACTTCTTTTTTTTTTATTCATTCATTCATTTAGTCACCTCCCTCCTTCTCTGCATACCTCCTTTTTTTCCTTTCCACATACCCATACTTGCCATATGGTGAGAATCTTCAATGAAGAAGACATTTCCCCTGCTTTTGTACTGGGTCTGGGACATCCCTATCTGGATCAGCCCCAACCCTGCCTGGCCACAGTGCCTACGGGCCTCTGCACTGGCTCCCTTCTCTGCTTAGATCTCTGGTGACTTTTCTTTTCCTTTCAGTCGTTTTACTCTTGCAACCTCTTTCCAGCTTCCTGATTTATCAGTCATCCCCTGTCCATAAAGCAGTATTTTTTTTTTACCAAGACCCCTCTCCTAAATCCTGGCGTGGTGTCCTGGGCTGTGCGAGAAACTGGGTCCTTTTGGTGATTCCACATGTGCCCCCTGCTGGACTGTGCTTGTCAACCTCTGCCTTCCTCCACATCCGTGATGTCAAGTCTACACTTGACAAGATCGGTGCTACAGGATTCTTGAACCCATTCCAGTGGGGCAGCAGCCTAAACCACACAAGCTTAAGGGAACCCGGAGAAGGTCATAAACCTTAATTCTGAAATGCTGATACGAGCCCTGAGACATCTGCATACTTAGCAAGTTGTCATCTGCCCTACTTCTTGTCCTAGGGGCTCAGTCCTTAATATGAGCTCTGCCTCATTTTCCTTTTCCTAAAACTGGACTACCTCCTGATCATCTTCTCTCAGGCTCTGCCACCCAAGTGCTGCTCTTTAAGGGCTATTCTTCCTGAAACCATGCACGGTCCCATTGCCTAGCCACTGCCAAACTGCCTGAATTTCCCTGCTATACCAATCCTAATGTTGACGTGAGTGACTATTCTCCACAGTAAGGATGTGGCTGGTCCCCGTGTGATGTTATCAGGTCGAGTAGAAGAGCTTTCAGGTCAGACATTAGCAGGACTGCAGTCTTTACAGATGGGCACAAGAAACACTGCTTTCCTGGACCCCGTAGAAAAAAAATGGCAAAATCTGGAAGGCAAGATTTAATCCCCAAATGTCAACATCTAAGAGATGTAGGAGCTTCATGTGCTGAGATAATGCATATTATTAATGGATCTAAGTACCCTTTGTGCCCAGATAACACTGGCTACATAGCTTTGGGAGATAATGCATCCCTAAGTACTCCTGACACCCCATTTAAAAGTTAATTTCTAAACAAATGGGCTCAAATTCAATTACCCCTAATTCTGAAGCACAAGGGCTCTAGGACCACCTCAGCACGAAGAATAGAATCAAAGGTGCCAACTAAAGAGAATTTTCCAGCTTGCTCACATTGAAATATGTAATCTGAGAGTTTTTTAAGTGCATCTGAGTACTTTAGTGCTTTATAAGTGGTCCAACTACATTATCAACCCCGGATATTGAGAAACTAATAAGCAAACATCTTACTTTTTATAATGTTGTGTGCCAAAGTCAGAGGAAATATTGAGGATAATTAGAATACTGGAATTCTCCTTTTTTTTTTTTTTTGGTAAGTTGTTATCCCATAAACTTTGTCAGTAAAAAAGTAAACTTAACTATATGCCATATGAAATTTATCATAAATGGAATCTTCTGAGCTCTTTTTCCAAAGATAATAAGCATGATAACAGAAAATTGTTTGCATGACCATGAAATGTAATATATTTCAGTTTGCAAGGTTTTGTTGTTGTTTTGTTTTTTGGTATTGGGAATTGAACCCAGGGGCACTTCACTGAGCTAAATCCCAGCCAGCCTTTTTTATTTTTAATTTTGAGCAGGGTCTCACTACATTGTTCAGTGCCTTGCTAAATTGCTGAGGCTGGTCTGGAACTTGCAATCTTCCTGATTCAGCCTCCCTAATCACTGGGATTATACATGTGCACCATCATGCCTGGCAAATTTGGCAGGTTTAAAAAATTCACTGGTTAATGATCTCTTGATTCAATTAAACAACATGTTTAGGAAACTATATAATCTCTCCTTTTAGATTATGTGGACAGGAACCCATCTTTTTCATGATTGCTTTCTTCAATTACTTGTAGTGTTTTGTGATAGAAGGCCTCTGTAGATATGAATTGAACACTTAATGAATTATTCATCTCCTGTTTTAACCAGAGGAGCAAGCTCACTGATAAATTTTAACAGAACCTTTGCCGTGTGAATGCAGTCTCGGTCATGGTCTGCAACCATTTATGCCATTTTCTTCCATATTAACATTTATAATTTGCATTATGTTCCAGATCTATGAAATTTCTGAGATAGAGTATAAAGTGAAAAGTGAAGGCTTCTTTTGCATCTAAATACAAACCTCAGGAAACTAAAATAATTTCAAGCTAACATTTCAATATGATGGTAATGTAAATACAAATTGACATATATTTTTAATCATTTTACCTACAACTTTATCTCCACCCACCCTTCCCAAAGCTTCACAGAAGCTTTAGGAAGATATTACTAATTTAGATGTACCTTCTACACAGTTTCATGTTTGCATAAATGCAGCAAAATGTGTAACACATCTGTAAGGCAGAGATGAGCAGGCCCTTCTGCTCTGGAGCTGGAATATAAAGTAGTTGCTAAGACAGATTAATTCTTTAGAGTCAGAGGACAGTCTTCACCTCCACTCAGCCCAATTTCTGCCAAATAATCAAGAAAATAAATGTTTCATTCTTCGAGGACAGAAGACATGTTGGAAACCAGGTAAGTTAATTTGAAATATGAAATATATCTAATTGATTTGCTATACTGTCCCTGATGGGCTGCCCATTGAAAATGCAATATTCTGAGGTTTCTGGCCCTGTGACACCAGCTAGAAAAACATCATCTTCCCCCTCTTCTTAAGGGACAAGAAGACAGAAAAGAAACAGGAAGGATGATGATGTGTGACTCTGCAACTCTGTGGGCTGCTGCACTTTATCCACTGGAAACTAGTAGCACACAAACATTCAATGAGGCTGATTTGTCCTCAGCTACATCGTTAACCAGAGTATATGTTCCCTTAAAGGGAACCCTCATATACCGTTGGGGACAGAGTGTAGAGAGGATGTGAGCAGGCCAAAGAGGCTGCCTCTGTCGGCAGATAAATGTGCTCTTTTTGTTTATTTTTTTTCTGGCTAAGGAAAGAATACTACCCAGTAGTGATTTCTTTTCTTTTTGTGGTTCGACTTTGGTCATTTCTTTTTTTTCTCTAGAACTTCATTAAATTGCAGGAATGGAACTTCAATTAATGTTATAATAATCCTCATTGCTGATAGTGGTTTTTAAGCTCCTCACCCTCAATTTTTTTCTGCTTGGTGTTTTAAAGATGCACAAGAGATTAAAAATCCTGATTAAATACTTCCAGTTCTTATGAGTAGAACTGGAAATACTTTAATCTGAGCAGTTTAAAAGTATTAACGTGACATATACTAAAAATAGCAACATCTACAATAGATGTGTTGAACCATTGTAAATTGCTATATTTATCTGATTTGTTTTCTTGAATGCTGCTGCCTCCAGATCCAAAAACAGACTCTTGGAGAAGTCTTCTTTGTATTAAGATGTCAGAAATAATTTTGGCTAGCTACTTGAGGGCCAATTTATATATATAATACATCTACCAAGTAGTAACATTTTTATATGCTATTAAGTATTACATATCAAAATAAAATAGAATGTAAAGCAATCTAGTAAGTGAAATAAGTAAATAAATGCTTAATCAACGGTTGTTGAAAATCTAATGCTTGTTAAGTCTCCTAAAACTTGAACAATGAGCCAAAAGTAATACATTTGAGCATTTGCCTATTTTTTATGTTTAAAAGTTGTGATGATGGACTTATGTGGATACATGGTTTTTGAGACAGGTTCATATTCTACCCTATGAATAGGGAAATTGGCCTGAACATTAAGCTACCTTTGGAATGAAGCTAGTTTAATAAAATTCCTAAGCTAGTTGTTTAAAATGTATAATAATAAAGATAACATATAAAAAGCACCAAAGCAGCACTTTATCATACTGGCTTATAACTTTCTATATGCATGTGTGTATCATGCACGTACAATTCTCTAAAGAGATGAGTGCTAGTATATATATATTTACATATTATATACATGAATATACATGCCTATGATTAGTAATAATGGTAGTAACACACTGGTTCTGGAACTCTTAAATCATTTTAATATATGGGTCCTATTGGCCAAATATACTTTTAATGTTATATTTTTGATAAGAAGCTTTCATAATGACATGATGACCTTCCAAATGGATCCCAAAGCACCACTTTGATGTTTTCAGTTTTTGCATTAGCTCTATCCCCTCTGTTAGAACACCACACTTATTTTTCTGCATATATGAGGTATTTTTACTCTGGGGAGGTTTTGAATGATAAATTCCATTTTATGGTTTTTTTTAAACAAGTGGCTTAGAGCCTGGACTTGTGGTCACATTTGCATGTGCTCAGTACATTTTTCTCATGGCTAATTTCTACAGTATTCCCAGGCCACCTTTTTACTGGAGGACCATTAATCCATCCTGGAATATGCAAATGCTAAGGCACCGTTTTTAGCAAAATTGCTACTCCCAATTATATATTGTGTCTTTTAAAAAATCTAAATTTACTAGATAAGCCTCTTTTCTTAAATCTTTAAAAAATTCTGAAAACTGTAAAAAAAAAGTCTCTAAAATTTTTGTTGCTAATTACCATAACATGCTTTATTTTACTAAGAAACATAAATTGCTTAAAACACAAAGTATATAATTTCATATGCACAGGGTTGTCTAATATGATGTAGTAGGACATTATGTGCTTCTCTTAGCAAATGCTTATAGCTTTGATGTTGGCTTGTTTATAGATTATTTCATGAGGTTAAACTGTAATTCCAGGCTTTTTTATTCTGACACCTGCCCGGCATGTGTGCAGGTAGAAATCTAGATGAGCTTCTTGTAAGAAGGACTCAGGACTCTGAATTCCAGAGACACAGATTTAAATTCTAGATTCACTTTTCCCTGAATTTCTCTGAAACTTCAATTTCCACATCTAGGGTAAGGGATGAAAATAAACAGTTTAAACAGAATTAAATGAAATGAGATACCTTGTATTCCTAGCACAGTGCTTGACATATATTTAATTTGACATGTCTTAAAAAATGTTTGCCCAGTTTTGCTGGAAGTAAAATATTGGTGCTCGGCATGGCCTCTCGCTTGACCGGATGAACTGGCCACTGGACAGAGGCAGCTGTGTATCAATACTTGGCCCTGGGTCCATTTAATTCAATTTGAGTCAATGAGTATTAAGTGCCCGCCCAGCACTTTGCTCCTTACTCAGATCTTGATACTGGTCCGGGTTAACTTCCTGACGGCGGCGGAGTGGCCTGGATTTGCTGAGCTAAACAAGTTCATTCACACCCAAATTCCACCTGGGTTGAAGGTCCCTGTAAAGGGCAGAACTGAGGGGGGAAACATTTCATCCCTCCTGAGTCCCCTTCACTAAAGGACACTGGCTGTTGACAAGTTATCTCATTCAAAAGGAGAAAAAAGAAAAATGATTTGACACTTAGGGCCTGTCTTGTAAGATGAGCTATCACATTTCAGCAAAATACATGAAGAGAATCCGTGAGCACAGAAAGGGGACCCAAGCATCCTGGAGCTCAGCCCCACCATCCGGGCCAAACCAGGGTTAGTTCCTAGAGGTCGCACCCTTCGGCTACTCAGCCCCATCTTTCCCCAGCATGGTGGGTTTCACTCACTGTCACTTGTGAAATAAAAGCAGCATTTACCGGGCATTCTTTTCCCCAGGGGTTGGCTTGTGGCCTCCTAAAATTGTGACAAACAGGGGAAGAGAAAGAGAGGTGAACGGGAAAATCAGACAGGCTTGGGGGGATGACTAATGGGGGTGTGAGGGAGCAACAAAGACACCAGTTTCAAAACAGGCTGAATCCTTGCCAAGAACCCAGACTGACAAGTGTGAGATACAGTTGAGGTTCTCGGTGGCAGCTGTTGCCAGTTTAGCAAAAGAGCAGTGCTTTGGGAGCCAGATTTGGAGAGCAGATTTTGTGAAAAAATCCAGGATTCTGTTGCCTCCCAGGACTCAGTTCTAATTTTGGTTTTGGGCTGTCCTCAATGCTCCCACCTCTCACGCATTTGTTCTATTTGGGGGCTTATTGTGGAGGAAGCCAGCTAATGCTATGTCCAGAAAGAGAGAGAGAAAAAAAAGTCCAAATTTATTTCTTTGTTGAAAGAGAAAAACAAACTCAAAATTATCTGGGTTTTATAAGTATGTTTACAGCTGTCCTTAGTCACTGACAGAGCTCAGCAGTGTGTTCTTCTCTGCCTACTGGGAGCAGATATTTCATCAACATTTCTTCTCCCCTCATTTGTAAATCTCACTGCTTCCCCATCTTTCTCTCCTCAGGCTCTGTTCTAATCCCTGTGCCTTTCTAGGCAGGAGCTATGTCGATAGCAGCTTTCTCAGAATCCATAGGAGACTTACGGGGGGAAGCAGAGGGAAGGAAAAGGTCCTGGAGCGGTGGGATTTTCTCCTTTGGCAGTAAGAGTTTTCAGCATATTGACTGTATTTCCCCAAAGTTGCTTCACCGCACGTAGCTGCTTTGCAAACTCAACATCTGAGTCTGGTCCATTGGAAAGAAGCTCTGCTAAGAGCTTTTATCTCCTCATTCTCCCTGTGTTGCATCTCATAACAGGCTTAGAGTTGTAATAAAGAGTAAAGCTCTGCCTAAAATAATATTACTAGTGATAATAGGTATTTCTTTTTTTTTTATGTAAGTGCCTGACATTAGCCCATTTTTCAGATGAGGAAATTGAACATTAGGACTTGTGGAAATGTGGGATGGAATGAGCTAGTCTGTGAAAAGTGATTCAAATATAAAAAGGTCTTGATGCATGAGTTCTTATAATCCCTTGTTTTATCTGATGATGTTTGAAGATGACAGAGAGAGAAAAACAAAGGCCATTATTTAGAGAGAGTCAGCAGATCCCTGAGGCCAGCCCTAAAAAGATAAAGACTGTCTAGTTAGTTAAACAATCTAGGTCTGGTTCTCAATCTTCAGCTTGTATCAGAATCAACTCTGAAACCTTGAAAAATATAAATTCCTAGGTCCTATCCCAGACCCCCCCCCCCCAATCAAATTTTCCAGGATTAGGTTTTAGAAGTCCATAAGACAAATAAACTCATGGTCCGATGGATAGCATTAGGCAACAAGTTTGGAAACCATCCAGGATTTTACCTCTAATTTTGGTCTTAGAAATTCTTTGCCAGAGGTAGTAAGTTTCCTGGAGTTAAACTCTTGTTAGTATAATTATCATAAGTGACTGATGTATGGACCAGAGTGACAATCAATGGTGAGAACTATCACTGAGCATCAAGCTCTTGTTAGTCAAAGGTCCTGCTTCCCTACAGGCTGTTAGTCAGCTTTCTGTTACTATAGCAAAGTACCTGAGATAATAAACTTATAAAGAGAAAAGTTTATTTTAGATTACTGTTTTGAAGATTTTAGTCCATGATTTGTTAACCCTGTTGCTTCAGGCCTGTGGTGAGGCAGTGCATTGTGGTGGCAGCATGTGGCAGAACCAAACTGCTTAATTGTGTCCAGGAAGTGAAAGAGAAAGAGGAAGAGACTAGAGTCCCACAATCTCTGCCCCCTCTTTTTTTTTTTTTTTTTTTGTATTGGGGAGTGAACCCAGGGACAATCTAGCACATTGAGCTAAATCTGCAATCTTTTTAATTTTTATTTTGAGACAGGGCCTTGATAAGTTGTCTGGGCTGACCTCAAACTTGCAATCCTCGTGACTTGGCCTCCCATGTCACTGGGATAATAGGAGTGCACCATAATGCCTGGCCCACAGTCCCTTTGGAGGACAAGTGTTCAATGACATGAAGACCTCCCAGTGGTCCCTACCTATCACTTCCCAATAACACTAAGCTAGGGAGCAAACCTTTGCCACATGGATATTGGGGGACATATAAGATCCAAACTATAGCAAGGCCAAATATAGCCAGGTGACCAGGGACCCAGAGGCAAGGGAAGGGGATGGTTCTAAGAGTCAGGACCATTAAACATGAACTTGATGCATCCATCTTCATCAAAAGGAAGTAACTGGTCTTAGAAGGTACCCAGGTTCATGGGCCCAGACGTATCACCAGTTTTAATCTCTGACCACATTCTTTACTGGTAACTTATCTCCCACCCTCATCCTGAAAATACATTAATTTTTAAGATATAAAAAACAACATAGTTGATCAGCTTTGCCATTTTCTAGTTAAAAATCATAATCTAAATGCCCACAGTTAGCGAGAGTTTTAGAGAGACAAATGTTCTTATACCTGGTTAGGTCCTGGGGAATTAACACAATCTTTTCAGAGGACCTTTTGGCACAAAGAGTCAGTAGCTATCAGGACATTCTTTGGCACTATTAATAATATTGAAAAATTGGAAGCAAGCTTGATGTCCAAGAATAGATCAATTCATTTTGCGTATGCATGCACGCAATGGCATGGTACACTGTCACGGTTCAGAACAAAATTTAATTATATAGAAAATAATATATATGGTTAAGTGAAAAAAAGGTATTATTTCTTGAGTCTGTAAAAGAAGATAACACCAAAATGTTAATGGTAATTTTTATGGATGGATGAGTTATGTGTGATTTTAATTTCCTCTTTCTACTTATTTATTTCAATTTCATCATAATTCATATGCTAATTTTATCATAAGAAAAACCAAGTAAGTATTATTACAAAAAGTCATAATTCAGGTGATTCTGAGATTATAGCTGGGTCAGCATGAGTATATTTTTTGGTGGTCTTCAAATACATTTTGGGGGTTGTATTTTTCCATAAATGCTGACTGTCATCCATTATTGGTTGATCTGGATTAAGTTCATTCATAGGAGGCCATTTAAATCTCAGTTTTGGAGTTTGTAGGTGTCAACGACTAGAGTTATAAATTAGCAACTATGATGGGGACAATCATTCAATGAACATTTTTTTTTGAGAACTTTCTTTGTGCAGATTTTGAAAATAGATGTTTGAATGACAAATTATTACTGCCCTAAAAGAGTCAAGTAGGGGTGGAAAGGGATGTCAAACAAATTATAAATGATGTCTTAGAAATAGGACTATGGGAGGGCTGGGGTTGTGGCCCAGAGGTAGAGGGATTACCTACCATGCATAAGGCCCTGGGTTCCATCCTCAGCACCACATAAAAATAAAATAAAGATACTGTGTCCACTTATAGTTAAAAAATAAATATTAGAAAAAGAAATAGGACTATGGGAGCTCAGAAGAAAGAACAACTAATTTTGATTGGATAAGTCAGACAAATCTTAATTGAGAGGCAACTTTTAAGCAGGGTCATTAAGAATGAGAAGTTTTCCAGGTGGGGGGGGGAGGGAAGGCTTTTCCAGAGACAGCGTGCAGCCCATGCAGAGAGAGGGTGTTATATAAAACCAGGGTGTAGAATGTTGAGAAAGTCAGTATGACTGGCGCCCAGGGAGAACGGATGGGAAATGGGACTGGAGTGACGAATTAATACCAGACAGTTAAATGTCTTGTATTCCATGGTACAGGATTTTAACACATTTTAAAATCTTTTGAGCCATGGAAATTGACAATGGTTTGTAAACTGGAAAACAACCAATAGAACTATTTTTTTGAGGATCCCACTCTGATGAGGCTGTGGAGGGTAGAATAGATTAGGGTGAGAGGTGTAAGTTTAGGCAGATAGTTGGAAGGCTGTAGTAGCATTATAGGGGAGAGAAAATAAAGAGACTGGTCTAAAATACCAGCCCTGGAAATGGAGAGAAAATGCTTGAGTTGATAGGCCTCTGGTCTTTAGAGACAAAATCTCCCTCTTCCTCTATTGTGTACCTTAGGACATTTTCCATACATTGTTAGAGATGGAAATTTCCGTATGGAACATGCACTCTGCAAACCCAGACTTGAATCAGTGCATACGCACCTGTGTTTGACAAAGCCCGGTGGATCCAAATCCAGTTTGTATGGAGTCCATCCCCCCAAATGAGTAATGGCTGCAGTGTACAAAACAAAACCACCCCCAGTTCACATGTGTTTCTGGGATTCCTTAAGATTGCCGGAAGAAGACGAAAACAGTTACCAGTGTTGGTTTTTAAGAAAATGTCAAATCCAAAACATTCAGCCATATTCTCCCTCTGACTCAATACGCCTGTAGTTTTCAGTGAAGCACCTTTAGAAATCAGGGGATCCTTTTAGTTAAGAATTCCTTGTTGACGAATGGAAGGAATACAGGATTTGAATCCAGATAGACCTAGATTTGTGATAATTGTGTGACTTTGGGTAAGTTATTTTAATTTCTTAACTTGTGAAATGCAAGCATTTACAGCATTTTGTAAGTCTGTTGTGAGAATGACAGATAACCGTATGTAAAGCATTGTGCATTTCTGGTCCACAGAAATATTTAGAAAATAGATTTTTGTTTAAGACTAACTTATTCATTTCTAAGCTCATTCTCAGAAAACTGTATCTGAAAGGTTATATTCATGTCTGTTGATGGCAGCCCAGAGATAAGCTAGATGCATTTAGAGAAAATGATAAAGATAGGAAAGAATCTAAAAACAATTTTATTTTTTGTGTGTGATGCTTTCTCTTCCTGATATTGGGAGCCCTACAACATCGTCCATTTTCTTTTTAGTCTTGGCTGCCAGAAAACTTGGAGCTATATTTGATATTCAAATTCAGCAGCTGTGTTAACCATTCAAATTGGTGTGTTGACTTCATCCTCTTGTTTGTCATCTTGAATCTTCTTTGGAATGATATAATGCATAAATAAATTCAGGGGATAAAATAAACTAGTACCTGTAGTCTTACAGAAGAAATTAAATAGAATGGACATGCAAAATAAAAGTCTAAAGGGATATTCAATAATCATGTTCTAATATCTGAAAAATTGTCATGTGGAAAAGAAAGTAGAATTATTGGCATCACTTTAAATAGCAAACACCTGAACATTAGATGGATGTTACAGGATAATTATTTACGTAAAATGAAAGAAGAAAAAACTGTATAAGTGTTCTAATAAAAAGGAATTTCTATGAGAAAAACAATTCTTCCAATATTAAGAGAATTAAACTTACCATATAATTATACAAATAAAAAACAATCCTAAAATATGTATAGAAACATAAAAAGACCCCAAATAGCCAAAGGAAACTTTAGCAAGAAGAAAAGTAGCTGAAAGTGTCATACCTCCTCATTTCAAAATATATTGCAAAACTACAATAATAAAATCAGAATGGTACTGTCGTCAAAACAGAAGTATAAAAATTTATGGACCAATGGAACAGAACAGGGAGCCCAGAAACAAAACCACATATCTACAGTCAACTGATCTTACAAAACTGGGTAAGTATCGTCTCTTCAAAATATGTTGTTAGGAAAACAGGATGCTCATGTAGAAAAATAAGATTGGAACTTCATCTTATACCTTTTATAGATATCAACACAAAATGAATTAAAGAGCTGAGAGTAAGACCTAAAGGTGTAAAACTAGTAGAAGGAAGCATAAGGGGAAAGCTTGACATTGGTCTTGGCAATGACTTCTTGGATAGGACACTAAAACACAGACCAGTGGACAATTAGGATCATATCAAAGTAAGATGCTTCTTTAGAGTAGAGGAAGTAATCAGCAGGGTGAAACAGAATGGGAGAAAATGTTTACAAGCCACATGTTGAATAAAGGGTTAATATCCAAAATATTTAAGGAGCTTATACAATTCAGTAGTAAAGCCCTCAGATAATCTGATTTTAAAATGAGTAAAAGATCTAAGTAGACATTTCTCAAGAGGAAATATATACAAATGGGCAACAGATATATGAAAAGATGCTCAGCATCACTAATCATCAGGGAAATGCAAATCAAAACCACAATGAGATATCACCTCATACCTGTTAGAACAGCCATTATCAGATGAAAAGCAACAGGTATTGGTGAGGATGTGGAGAAAAGGGAACACTTGTACACTGTGGGTGGGAATGTCAGTTCCCACAACCATTATGGAACTGGTCTAGGAGTTCTTCAAAAGGTCAAAAATGGAAATGTTTTATGATCCAATACTCTAACTACTGGGTATATATCCAAAGGAAATGTAATTAGGATCTCAAAGAAATATTTGCACTCCTATACTCATTTCAGCATTATCCACAAGACCCAAGATAAGCACACAACATAAATGCCCACTGATGGATGGATGGATGAAGGAAATGTGGAAATACATATTGGAATACTACTAGCCTTTCAAAAGGAGGAAATTCTGTTAATTTCAATAACATGGGAGAAACTGGAGGACACTATGCTAAGCCAGACACAGAAAGGTAAATATAGCACAATCTTCTCTACTGTGAAATCTAAAATAGTTTAAATCCTACAAGCAGAGAGTAGAAAGGGGCTGGGAGAGAGAAAATGGAGTGATGTTCAAAAGGAACACAGTTCTTATGATGCAAAGTAAATAAGATCTGGAGATTTGATGTCCAACAAAATGACTATGGTAGTCCCTCCTTATCTGTGGGTGATACATTCCAAGATGTTCCATGGATGCCCAAAACAGACAGCAACGAGTCCTTCCTACATCATGTTTCCTATCGTTTTTCCTATACCCACACAAATATTTTTTGATAAAATCTAATTTATAAAGTAGGCACAGCAAGAGATTGACAACAATAATTCATAATAAATAGAACAATTATAGCAATATATAGTAATGAAATTTGTGTCACTGGGCTTTCTCTAAAGTAACCATTTAATATTTTTTGGTCTGTGGTTGATCATAAGTAACTGAAACCACAGAAAAAACCCTGGAAAGGAAGGAATTGCCATTGTTACTTAATGCTGTCTCCAGCAGACAAACCACAATGTATCAGTGGCTTAACAGAAACATATTATTCATATCGCAACTAGAGGAGACTTAGTGGCCTCTCTCCACCCGGCAGCTATGGCATCTGGAACCTGAGGTCTCTAAGGCCACCGAGGAAGGGAAGAGAGAGACTGAGTGGGCACACTGGTTCTCTGAAAGTCAAAGTGAAATAGGCTACTTCTGTTTTCACTTCTAGCAAATGCCAGTCACAGGGCCTCAACCCAGCTGCAAGAGGGGGATTGAGAAAAGTGGAGGGGTGCCTGGTTTTGGGTAAGCACCATCTCTGACATGGTGACTTAGTAACATGACGAGAAGCCAGGCCTCCTGATTTTTATTCTCTCTTGTGAGCTCTGCTGTCTTACCTTCCTGTTCAGATGAAATATGGTGTTTAGGGATCAACTCAAGACTATTTTGGAGGTCAGAAGTCTTGGAGCCAAAGGTTTGAGGACAGAGCCTGGGGCCCATGCTGTGTCTTCCTAATGAGTTTTCAAATGTGTCTGTTCATGTATTTTCTGGGTCAAGATCTCCAAACAAAAGAGGGACACGTGTGAACAGCCCTAAATACCCGGAACTCCAGGGGTTATTATGGAGGAAGATGCTGGTGGGTGGTAGGGAGAGGAGAAGAAACCTAGAACACTCTGCCTCTGCCTAGTGGCTTGCCTGGGGTCACCAGACCACAGGCTAATTGTCTGTTCATCAACCCCATATTCCTTAAATATTTGTTCATGGCTTATATAGGGGAGAAGATGAATCCTCCATGTTGAAAGGCATAGAAAGAAGGCAACTAGTGGCAGATAGCACGTATTCTTCATTGTCCCAAACAATTTAACTCTGTCCCAAGTGGGCTCATCCTTGTAGAGCAAAAATTATTTTTCTTTAAAAAAATTAATTTTAATTTTTAATTAATATGTAATCATTTATGAGTTACAACGTGAGATTTTGACTGTTGAAACACAGAAAGTCCTTCATATAAAGTGAAACTAAATAATCCTAAATGTTTTTTTTTTTTCCGAATTTGTTCTAGCTTTTCTAGTCAGACAAATAAACACAATGTTTTTCTTTCTTTAATACTTTTTTTAAAGAGAGAGAGAGAGAGAGAATTTTAATATTTATTTTTTAGTTATCGGTGGACACAACATCTTTGTTTGTATGTGGTGCTGAGGATCGAACCCGGGCCGCACGCATGCCAGGCGAGCGCGCTACCGCTTGAGCCACATCCCCAGCCCAACACAATGTTTTTCATACCACATTTTAATGTAAATAATTTTAAGGCTTTTAAAAAATATTTTCTTTTCTCTTGAATCATTACTAGTACACTATAAATAATAGCAAAATAGTACATGGCTAGTATTATTTAAATGATAATACTCTTTCTCATTTTGTTATTTACTGCAAGCTGGAACCAATAAATACGTTGGTATGTGTAATCTCCTGTTTATGACAGGATTGAGGCACAAATCAGAAATCCTACAGACCCATGGACCTATCCCTTGGAAGGCAGATACCAATCTTGAGCATAATTCTTGAGAGACCCGCTACCTCAACCCTAAGGGATTTTATAAGTTGTAATTCTGGAAATGTAATTTCCTCCTTTTTGCTGCCTTCCTAAGGATGTCTTGGTATCCATTATTGTTTGGTATCCCAAACTTTGAGGAAGAGCTCAGGACACCTAGCAGCATCAGTGCAGTGGTCTGGGAGTGGGTTTCCACTACCTCCTTTCATTTGGGAAACTTATGTCCCATTCCTCTGACTTAATGTGGACAGTCAAACAGAGAGAGGCTTCTTTGACCTGGCCTAGTTCCTCCTAACCTTCGAAATCTTACACATTTGAGAGGGCCCAATTGCCATTTCTAAAATGCTTCATGATACCTTTTTCAACCAGATTTGTCCCTAAACATCCAGGACACAAATACAGGAACCTACAATGGTGAGGATTCGAGTGAGAAAATGTTCATGCAAAAAAGAGAAGTTAAGCCAGGTGGCACATGCCTGTAATCCCAGGTGGGAGGCTGAGACAGGAGGATCACGAGTTCAAAGCCAGCCACAGCAAAAGTGAGGCACTAAGCAACTCAGTGAGACCCTGTCTCCAAATAAAATACAAAATAGGGATGTGGCTCAGTGGTTGAGTGTCCCTGAGTTAAAACCCTGGTACCAAAAAAAAAAAAAAAAAAAAAAAAAAGAGAGAGAGAGAGAGAGAGAGAGAGAAGTTAATGTAGTCAGGAGAACTTTGATTTTGGCATCTCTTGACTTACTTAAAGGCCCTTACTCAGCGAGGTATTGTCATAATTTTACATGGAAGTCATTTTTATGTGACAGCCATCTTAGTTCCTGGGAGGAAAAATGAGACCAAAAACCAGAATATCGTCTGTCACTTGTGTGTGTGTGTCAAAGAATACAAGAAAAGAATATGTGTATTTAAGTAGATTCTTCTCTGGTCTAGGCTTTGCAATTGGAATTCAGTTTACTCAGGAAAAAATCAGTTACTTGTTTTTATCTCACACAGCTGTGAGGAAAATAAGCCTAGCACACTATACAACGTGATTGAGAACATTTGTTTCTCAACATTTCAGGCTGGCTGGTGTCAATACAGAGCGGAATAGTCTTTATATAGTACTTTTCCAAACCTCTCTTTCCCTTAGGAGGCCCTCAGTAGAAGGTGAAGATGTTTGCATGCACTTCTTTGAATTATTTACAGAGAAATGAATTTACGGAGATGTCTCAGGAAAAAAAAATAGTAAAATATGCTGCTGGAGAACAGGTCACCTATGTCTCCATGGGATAGGAATGATCCCCATAAATAGATGAGTTTTTAATTTCCTTACTAATCTAAATAATTAGTTAACAGATGCTCTCTTTCATTATTCAAACACTGAATTTCTGCAATATGCTCTACTATTGCTTTGTTTTTTCATTCCTAAAGCCCAATAGTAGAAAGGGGAGATTTTGCCATTGAACGCCTCCTCTCATGGTCTTTTCTCTGTCAGCACACCCTTCCCACATTATCCACCACACCACTGTGTATACAGTAGGTTCAAGGGCACAACTGACCCCACGCTGTGTGAGAGTGTGTGCGTGTGCATAGGGAGAGAGAGAAAGAAGGAGTGAGAGATTAAAACAACAACAATAACAAAACCCTGTAGCCAGTTGTGGGAAGTCACAGATGGGCCTGGCATTTTCAAGGATCTGTCACAGGTTTGCAGTGTGAGACCATTTCTTCCAGGGGTCATTCCTTTTCTTTGGTCCACGGTCCATCTTCTAGGCCCTGATTTGTGGCTGGGGAAAATTTGGCATCCTACTCTGATTTTCACCCTCCTACTGAAGTTTTTGGGTTATTGTGGCTTTTCTTAAGTCAACTTCCTTATTTATCTGGGCAGTGAATGAGGCCACAGTTAGAGATTCCAGCTCGGATGAGCTAGGGAGATAGATATTTCTCCATTCTTAGATTTTGCCCATCCCATCAGTCTAGATTGTCTGGTTCTCTGGCCTGACTCCCCCAGATCATTCTTCACTCTCTCCTTCTGCTCATACCATATGACCTCTCTGTTCTCCTCTCTCTCCTCTTGGTCAGAGGCCTGGCTCTCAGATCTCTTGAACTCAAGAAACCCCAATAAGCTGCCCTGGTGATCAACGCAAAGATAGATTTTTCTCGGTGATCAGGTTCTGTGTTGGCAGAAAGTGGTCATAGGAGGCAGATTAGAGAAACAGAGAGGGGCAAGCACCCAGCTCGTGCCTAAGGCCACTCACTGATAGACCCCGGAGATCAAGAGCACTAGAATCCCTGAGCTCCTCTAGCATAGCTCTCTCATTTTATGGGAAAAGAGACTGAAGATCATAGAACTGAGAGATGACCCTAGCCCTCACACCTAGAAGACATATAAATGGTCCCATCGCTTGCCTCCTGGCCCAGCATTCCTCTGTCACTCATAGCTATCCTGTGGCCACTGCTCATTGTGTTGCCCAAACCTTTGGTTTTGGGGAGGGTTCCTCTCCTGTTTCTACCGGAAGCAGAGCAGGCAGAACTTTCTACCGTGATCCACTGACTCCCAGGCCGTGTTCCTGTCTTTGAAGCTGAATGAATCTCTTCCAAAGTCAGGAAATTGGGAGGGGTCAGCATGAGAATTAGTAGAGGTTACTAAGCTCCTCTTGAACTCAGAGTGCTGTCCTGTCATTTCCAAGAATGTCATTTTCAGAAGCTTGTTTTTTTTTTTTTGAACCTGTACCTGCTGATTAATTAATTGAAGAAAGCTACTGAAGCCCAAACCCAATTTCACCCCGCGTTAGTCATTCCTGGATGGGGAAGAGGGAATCATGTTAACGTTGGCAATTGCTATTCTGCTCATGTCTCCGGAGCCCATCGCTCTGGCCCACAGAACATGAGCTCATGGTTTAATTGGGTTAGAAATTAAATGAATGCTTTTTTCCTTCTAAAGGAGAAGGAGAGCCGCCCCATACTAAGACTAGCAATTAAAACTGCCAGAAGACACTTGGCAGGAGTGTCAACAGCAAGGAACACACTAAGGGGAAAAGAACAAATGCTTTACCTCCAGCAAGAGAGAGAGAAAGCAGATCTCAGCTGATGGCTGCAGGGTGGGGACTGGATGGATTTACAACAGTTTAGATAAGCTCAAAGACCCGGGTGAGAGAAAGCGGGGAATACATCAGACTGTGCTATGTGGATTTTTTTTTCTTCCATGAAAATGAAAGAAACTTCTGAATGAAACGTCGAGTTAGTTGAGATAATTCTTGATTCTACCAACTGAACTATATCCCCAGCAAACCTATATTCTGTGATGCTAAATGAAACCCCAATCTAGGTTCACAGTTGATCGAGTTCACTCCTCCTTTCCTCAAAAGGCCCCTGTTATTTCTGGGAGTTCTCAAACAGGTGTCTTACCTGTGTCCAGCTCTGTCAGCACAGCCTCTGTGCGGTGCCTGCTCCTTGCCTAACTCTCATGCCCAAGAGTCCCTAGGAGAAGCTTCACTGCTGACCCGGCTCTCTCTGCATGCTAGTGTCTATCCCAAGTGCCTCCTCCCAAACCTCCCAATGCTGCCAGCCTCTAGGCAATGGTCAAGAGAATGTGTTGCTCAAAATCTCAAATATATCTCAAGGAAAAAAACTTGTGACTTCCGATCTTCACCTTTCCATCCATAAATATTCAGAGACAGACCAAGGAGCCACATGAAAAAATCCAACCAATAAATCCTTACTGATGGCCTGGTGTGCACTGGCTGAGAGGCAGGGATGAGCACACAGGCTGAACACTTTGTCTCTTTTCCATCCCCTGTCCATGGCTGCCATCCTCCAAATCTATTATCCCACCTTCTCTAGTTACAAAACAAGAATTCCCATGGGTATTGATAAATTAAAAAAGATCCTGGGAGAAAGACATTCTCCACAGTAGCATGGCTGGGGGCTTTAGCTCTGCAAGCCAAAGATGCTCCATATGTCTAAAAAAATCCATATACCTAAATTTCAGATAATCACCTTTTATGAACTTGGTCAAGCATTAACTTAATTTTCTGATAGTTTTAATATACGGCAGAAGGAAGAGGTTTGGGAAGCACATTTAATTATAGTGAATATTCTAGTACATCTGGTATATTTACAAATATTCAAAAGCTCTTGGAATATTCGCATATTTGCAAAATATGATATGTTTGTAGCAAAATATGCCCCCTCACTCCACATTGCTTTAGTAATTCGGAAAAATGTACTGGGGCTAACATGGTAGTGCACGCCTGTAATCTCAGCAACTCAGGAGGCTGAGGGTGACAATTGCAAGATCAAGGCCAGTCGGGAAAGTTAGTGAGACCCTGTATCAATATTTAAAAAAATAAAAAAAGGAAGGGGGCTGGGCTCAAGTGGTAGCATGCTCGCCTGGCATGTACAAGGCACTGGGTTCGATCCTAAGCACCACATAAAAATAAAAAATAAAGATATTGTGTCCACCTAAAACAAACAAATAAATAAATAAATATTTTTAAAAAGGGAGGAGATGAAGCTCAGTGGTAGAGTGCCTCTGGGTCCAATCCCCAATACCACACACGCACACATGCAGAAATTATTTGGCACCTGCTATATGCCAAAAACTGTTCTAGTGATTGGAATGTAGCAAAGAACAGGATGGATAAAATACAATGCCTGCCTTCAGAGAGTTTTCATTGTGGAGCAAGACAATCAATAGAACTATAGATCAGTAAACTGAACAGTATGTTAAATCAATGTGCTCAGGAAAAATACCAAGAAGGAGGACAGGGAGTATAAACGAAGAATATTCTAGCCTTGGGAACAGCAAACACCAAGACTAGGAAGCGAAAAGGTGCTTAGAATAGCCAGAGGCCAGAGGAGCAGAGATGGGGACGGGGGAGAGCATGAGAGGAAGAGGCCTGGTCTTGCCCATCTCTGTGGATTTTGGAAAGGATGTCAGCATTTACTTTGAGTGAGATGGAAAGTGGCTGGAAACAATCAGACTCTTGTTTTAATATGATATTTTTTTTTTAATTGTGATGCTGGGGATTGAACCCAGGGCCTGGTGCCTGCGAGGCAAGCACTCTACCAACTGAGCTATATCACCAGCTTAATAGGATAATGCTTGTTGCTCACCCAGGGAAAAGACTGAAAAGGGTCTGGGTGGAAGTGGGGAGTCTAATTAGGAGAGTAGCCAGATAATTGAGGTAAGAAGTGGTGGAGCCTCCCCCCAGGGTGGCAGTAGAGGAAGCGGAGAGAATGAACACGTTATGTTCTCTCATAATTCAGAATGTTAATTTCATGTCACTGTCTTATAACATTTGATTTCTCTGACAATGTAAGATTTGGGATTTTTTTTGATGATGAAATGAGTTAATATGTGTAAAGTACAAAGATGGCATCTGATGCATGATAAGCATTTGATTGATGCTAGTTGTTGCTGAACATTTTCTATTTGTTTTCTGCCACCACTACTTCTAAAAGGAATTTATTACAGCTAATAACAAAACTGCATCTCCATGTACATAATTAGTTAAAATGAAAATAAAGATCAGAATCATGTATAGGAGAAGAGGATTGCAATTAGACCGGAAATTAGATTGTTATTATTAAAATTAAGCCCTAATTTGATTTCCATGTTTCCTGAGAGTAAAGACAAAAAAAAAAAAAAAAAAGAAATACCATAATTTATAAGGTTCTCTTTGATATGAGAAAAACATCAGTTTTCAGTGGATCAAGATTTGTTCTTGGCATGAAATTTCATTTGATTTTTAACACACAGGCTTTGATTATTAGTATATAACATCCTTAACAGCAATTCAAGAGATAATACAGAGATACTCTTTGCTTATTACTTCTTTTATTGACTCACAATAAAATTATTAAATAATAACTCAGTAAAGCCATTACAGAGACATCATGGTATGGTGAGGGGAGCATTAGATAAGTTCTTAGAAAAATCTGTGAGTCCCTGTTGCACCTATGTGAGCTGAAACAACCTTTTGAAGTTTAGTTCCAATATCTAGGAAACGAACCCTATTTTAAGACCTTCTCTGTCCACCTTGCAAAATGGTTGTGAGACACAAATGAGATGACATATTTAAAATATCATTACAAATTGTAAAGCATCATATGTAATTATTATACTAATCAAATCTAAATGCTGAATTAATTTAATCCAAGTTCATAAAGTTTTATTCACTCAACAGGAAAGAAAAATGCTATCTTGATTCACTCAATCACCCTGTCTTTATTGAGGGTTCTCTCTGTCATGGTTATAGGTGCTGAACAGGGAAAATAAACTAACCAATAAAGTTCAGGACTACCTCATGAAACTTTTATGCTAGTTCAGAGAGTCAAAATACATAAAAAACACATTTACTACAATTAGGTGATAACAAAGGATATGAAAAAATTTGAGGATAAGCGTGAATTTAGAGAAATGAGGCGTGAATGGGTTCCCTGGCTGTCTTTCTCAAATATCACTTTCCATCTGCACTTTTGACTGGAGTCTACTTCATGCATTTATTCATCATTTCAATAAACATTTACAGAGCTGCTCCCGTGTGCTAGAGTCTGGGTAGTCAGTTGAATACCTGCCAGTTTATTATCAAATTGATACACTCATATCTGCTGCCCTGCATCTTGTGATCAGCAGCAGACATGTGGGTAACCTCTATCCAGGGAAGGTGAAGAGGGGACCAAACAATGGCCATCTATCTGCCTGAAATTGCCAACTCCAGCCTTTTCTCCCTCTGCCCCTTACCCCCATGTGTGGGGCTGCAATAGCAAAGCACCATAGAGTGGTAGCTTAGCCAACAGTTTATTTCCTCACTGTTCCAGTGCCTAGAAGTCCAAGATCCAGGGGTCTGCAGGCTTTGTTTCTCTTGAGGTCTCTCCTCTTAGCTTATATATGGCCCATTTCTTATTACGTCTTCACATGGATTTTCTCTCTTTCTAAATTCTTTCTTTATAAGGACATCAGCCAGATCCAAATAAAACCCACCTAGCAGCCTCATTTTAACTTAAACACCTCTGTAAAGGCTCTGTCTCCAAATACAGTCATTTTCTGAGGTTTGGGGGGGGGATAGGTCTTCAATGTTTGAATTTTGTAGGGGACACAGTTCAGTCCATAACAATCCACTTCTATCTTTAGTCAGACCTTTCTGTCAGTATCCCCACACATCCCTAGTGTCTCTGTAGCTTGGAATTTCCTCTTCTCCTCACCAAATTCCCATCCATCCTTCAAGAATGCCATTTCCTCTGGGAACCTCTACCTGATCAGCCCAGCAGGTATGGTGAGTCCTTGGTCTTTCTTTACAATTCATAGCATGTACCAAAGTCCCTTGAATTGCACAGATGAATCAATATTTTTAGGTTATAAATTTCTGGAAGGTAAGAATCAAATCTTAATTGTCTTTGTATCTCCTCTATATAATTTTCCCAGTATGGGCTGGCATTATAATATACACACATTAAATATGTTTTTTTTGTTGAACTGAAAATTTAGTATCTCATTGATATGAAAGCCTTTCACTGGAAATAAAGGCAAGTATATAAATAAGAAGATGGCTGTTGTTAAGCCTGCTTGTTCCAAGATGTAGTTTCCTTAAGGTTTTATTTATTTATTTATTTTGGTTCCAGGGATTGAACTCAGGGGCACACAACCATTGAGCCATATCCCCAGTCCTATTTTGTATTGTATTTAGAGACAGGGTCTCATTGAGTTGCTTAGTGCCTCACTTTTGCTGAGGCTGGCTTTGAACTCATGAATCCTCCTATCTCAGCCTCCCAAGCCACTGGAATTACAGGTGTGAGCCACTGCACCCAGCAGGTGTATTTCTTATTATTCACTGAGATCTTACTTTACTTTTAACCTTATCTTCTGATAGAAATGTCTACTCCATCAGAAAGAGGTTAATATGCTTCCTCTGGTAAGGTAATAATTTAGCTAAAAGTGATGTGCTGAGTGATAATTTTCATCATCCACAATCATAGATTGATTTGTTTGGGGGTTTCTTGGTTCCTTTCTAAATTCAAACGGACCACCTAGCACATCACCCACACATGACACCAACCTTAAAGCCTCGCCGAGTAACTGGCCTTCAGTACTGCTCTCTGCTCTTTCCTGAAACTGGATGTGGAACTGATGGGCTGAATTTTGTGGTTGCATAAATGGGGATTTTGTGAAATTCATCATTGAAAGAACTGTCTGCACCCTAGTTTTTTTTTTTAAAGCAAAAATAATTTTTGTTAGAGAAGAGTGGAAGACCGATGCTGCAGTTGCTGTGTGCGTGCTCCCTGGCCATCTGGCAGCTCTCAGGGCTGCTGGTTGGATTAGTGGACATCATTCAAAAGCAGGTCAGTGCAGTGGCTAAAAGCCATGGTCTCCAGTCAGCCTGCCTGGCTTGAAGTCTCAGCTCTGCCACTTACCAGCATTGAGGCCTGAAGTAGGTTTGACTTAACTTGTCTGTAAAATGGGATTGATGAGAACACCTTGCTCAGAGCACTGAGGACTTCATGAATGAGCATATGGAAAGAACTTAGAACAGAGGCTGGGACTCATTAGCTACTCACCCAGTGTTAGGTATTGGTATTTTCTGTGTCTTTGTAATAAACTCCCTTACTAATTCCAGCTTAAGACTTGTAAAGCACCAGCTTTGGTCCTTTTTATGCCTCCTACCCAACCCTACAAGGTGGCTTTCCCTTTCTTAGCTAGGAATTTATTGTACCAAAATGCTTTTCTCTAAAGCAGTGAGCTTAAAATGGAAAATGTTGGGGTAGCTAGTTTCCCCGCTGTTTCTTTTCATCTCCTTGGCCACTATCCTAGGCAAGCCACCTCATCCTCCTTCTGGACCCCAGTGACTTGGCCCCTAAAATCTGTTCTCTAGTAAAGGCATCTCTGCAAATCTGATCAAGTTACTTCTCTCCTGAAAATATTCAATTTCTTCTTACTATCCTTTAGATCCAATGACCTTCCCCTGACCTCCCAGGCTCTACCCAACCTTGCTTGACCTTTCAGACTTTTGGACATGCCCAGCACATCCCCACTTCAGGATTTCGCCCATGCTGTCCCATCTGTTTGAACGCTCTCCAGATCTGTGCAGGCATGACACCTTGTCATTCAGACCTAAGCTCAGACAAGCAGCAGAGAGCCAGAGCCACAGCATGACTTGGAGCCAAATTGCCTGGATATAAATCTTGGGCTTTACCACTTCCTGGCTGTATGATCTTACAAAAGTTACTAGGCCCCAGGTTCCACATCTGTAATAAAAATTATAACAATACCCACAACAGACCTTTTTGAGGTTAAGGCCACTTACATTCATTAAAAACAGCAAGAACCGGATGCCGTGGCGCACGTCTGTAATCCCAGCATTTCAAGAGGCTGGGGCAGGAGCATTGCTAGTTCAAAACCAGCCTCAGCAATGTGGAGGTGCTAAGCAACTCAGTGAGACCCTGTCTCTAAATAAAATGTAAAATAGGGCTGGGGATGTGGCTCAGTGGTTGAGTGCCCCTGAGTTCAATCCCTGGTACCCCACTAAAAACAAATAAGCAAAAAAAAAAAAAAAAACAACCCAAAACCCAAAAAACATTAACAACAAGCCTGGCATGATAGTGCTTACCTGTAATCCCAGAAATTTAGGAGGCTGAGGCAGGAGGATCACAAATTTGAGGCCAATCTCAGCAACCTAATGAGACTCTCAGCAATTAGTAAGACCCTGTCTCAAAATAAGAAATGAAAAGGACTGAGGGTGAAGCTCAGTGATAAAGTATTCCTGGATTCAGTAGCTTATCCCCAGAACAAAACAAAAAACAAACAAACTATAAAATAGTGATTGGAACACAGTCAATATTACTTCTTAAGTTTTCTTTAAGAAATGAAAATGCTCTTTCTTCAAAGAATCCTCTGACCTATTCCAAGTTACTACCTTCCCTATGACAGTTGCTTAATATGAAAGTCCCTTAACTTTTTTCTGTATGTCATTTCCAGAGATCTCTTATGTGTGAATTGATTTGCTCTCCAACTAGACTGAAGATTCATGGTGACAGAAATCCCCTCTTCTTTATTCCTTAGGAACCTGCCAACCTGTCTCTCAGAACAGCACTCAACACATACTTCAGTAAACATTAAGTGCAAGGAACCAGAGTTCAAGACCTGCTTTACCAGTGCAGAAGCTTTCATCTAGGTACCTGCCTCCCAGGGCTGATTTTCTTCAACTACAAAATGCATAATAGTATCTATACCTCGAGGGTTATTGTATAGTGTGCATACCAAAAGGTTAATAGTGATTATTATCTTTGGGAGATGAAATTAAAAGGGTTTGCCTTTTTTTTTTCATTTTGCTCATCTATGTTACTTTTAAAATAATGAGCATGATTTTATTTTGTAATTAATATCACTTCAAAATTAAATATTTGTAAAGGATGGAACATAGTGCCTGATTCACTGCAGGTATTTAATAAACGATGTTAGTACTCCTAAGCTTTTTGATAAACCTGGAAAGGCCTCCTTCTTCAGTGGCACTGAGATGTTTCCTCACATCCCAGTCTGAGGCTTGGGTCTCAGTCACCACCTGGTCCCAGCTGGGGAGGACGTGCTCCTTTCTCTGGGTTCAGTGGCTGGTCTTTTAGACCAGCACATCTTCACCCTTTGGAGCTCAAGTTCACCTCCTGATTGTGGGTGGCTGAGCTTGCCACAGTGCTTAGTATGCATCCCACACCCGGCAGGCTGCAGAGAATATTAACATGGCAAATTCCATTGTTTATCCCCCCCACCCCCCAAATCATTTTCAGTGTTGAGGAAAGCAGTTGTGCCCAGCTGCTGGAATCTAATCAGGAGCATATCTGCACAGCCCTGGGAGATGGGGATGATACAAAGCTCCGACTCTTCAGCTGGTGAATTTCCAGGACTAGATGGGGGCTTGCCCACCCCCCCCTTCATGCGGTGGATGAACCAAATGCTTATTCATTGTGAGCTGCAGGAGGAGAGCAGGACATCCCTTGTTCAGGGCCATCAGCGGCAGCTGATGATGCAGGAGGCAGGGGAACAGGAGTGAGTCCTCATTTTTCATCCGGAATCCTATGGCTTTTGCTCTTGTCAGGTTATCTGTCAGTGCAGCCGGCTCCAGCCAAGGCTTCTGGGTCCTAATGACCCACTTTGTATTTGGCCCCCTTGACTCTGTGATTATGTCTTTGAAGATTAGTTTGAAAGAATTTGAAAGTCAGTGCTTTGATTCCCAGCAAGCAAAGGAGAAACACAGCTTCTCAAAGCAGGTTCAGGGTTCTGTGGATTTTGCAAACATGCTGGTGTTTTTGGAGACAGGAGAGATCCAGTAGCCTGTAAGAAGAAGGACTCCATGACTGCTAGAGGGGTCTGCAGTTCAAAGCTGTATTACTGCAAATTCCAGATGACAGGTGAGAAGCTTTTACCTGGCTTTCTGGGGGTCTTGACCCCTGTCTAGGGAGCCCAGGGGAAAAGTGAAGGGCAAGTTCATAGTCCAGGACACTCTAAGCCAAAGTATTGTTTTAGTCATCCAAAATAAGGCCTGGGCAAGGCAGAGACTTATCTCACTGTAAGTGGGTATTCAGGGAGTCCAGATATTAGGGAGGAGAGATTCTGGGGATAAATTCTCTATTCCTTCCTATGGCAGCCTCTCCATCTATCCATCCATTATCCATCCATCCAAAACAGCAATTTTTTTTGTTACTGCAGATTGAACCCAGGAGCACTTTACCACTGAGCTACATTTCCAGTCTTTTTTTTTTTTTTTTAACTTGCAATCCTACTGCCTCAATCTCCAGGCATGTACCACCATACCCAGGCTCAAAACAGCAATTTATAAACAGTTACTGCTTGCATAATATGTCCTGTAAAAGGCAGCAAGTGTCATATGTGTGCACCAGAGTCTCGGGTCCTACTTATAGGGTTCAAGGCTTGATTAACTTTGTGTCCAAGGGTAAGTCATTATGCATCTGTTGACATCGGTAAAACAGGGCTTGAAACCTGCCTCATACAGTTTTTGGGAGGAGTCAATGAGGCAGTCTATGTTCAACTCTCAGCATAATGTTTGGCATGTCCTAAACACTCCACAAATGGAGGCTACTGCCATTGTTTCAACAGAAGACCCAGAGGGAAAAAAAAGTCATGGTCCCTGACCTTGACCTGCTAGTGAGGATGTGCCCAGTTGACAGGGTGGCAAAGACCAGGAGTCAGCTTGTCTTATTCTGGGGTAAGTGAGCTTTCCTTCCAACCTTGACTTTAAACTCTCGGAACTGCAGGCTGGTAGCCTGGCCACGGACCAGAGCTGGGGGCTGACCCTTTAGTTCCAGTGGTGCTCGCCTCCCACCCACCCTCTGATGTTTGCCCCTGCCACTCCTTATGCCGTTTTTTTTTTTTAAACCTCTCCCTTTTCTTTAGCCTAAGACAAAATAAAAATGCATCACCTGAAGCTGAGGTTGAAAAATAGCCCAATCATTGTTGTTCGAAAACAAATTCCCTTGTTGATGGCACTTCTTAGTGAATGACTCCCCCATCACCATGGGGCCTTAGAGGAGCAGAGATAAATGAGCCAATTTGGCTCCCTAGGATTCATCTTATGTCTGGGCCAAATTACTGTAGGAAATCCTGAATTATAATTTGTTTGTGTGATCATTAATTCACCTAATTACAAATTCCTCACAAGCCATGGCATTGAAGAGGAATTATTAACCAACCCATTATGTCTAATCTGTAGCTCTTAATAAAAAAAAAAAAAGATGGCTAATAGTTTATCAGAGTTGCCAGCAAAAATGCTGTACTCTATCTGTGCCAATCACTCTTCCACGCATCATACGAATACGAACTCTTTCCCCTTCACATCAATTCCATCAGGAAGGTGCTATTAAGATCCCATTTGACCAGATGAAGAAACGGAGGCACAGAGAGGTTAAGAAATCTGCCCAAGGTTACACAGTCGGTATGTGATAGGATCATGGCTCAAATCTAGGCAATTTGGTTCCACAGTTAATGCTCTTCGTTATTCATTTATCAGGTGTTTACAGAGGATACCCTGAGTGCCAGGCACTGTGCTGGAGGCAGGGTGTTCAATGGAGGAAAGCCTGTAGTCCCTTCCTTTTAAGTGTTCAGAGTCTAGCTTGAGAGAGGTGTGCAAACAGACGTAATTGAGATTTGAACCCAGGCATTCTGACTCCAAAGAGGGATACTGAATGATGAATAGGAATTTGCCCCTGGGATAAAGGGAATGAAGGATATAAAAGTCGAGCTCTTCATCTTATATAATGAAATACCAAACCCAGGCTAAAAAAAAAAGATTTATTTGGCTCACAATTTTGGGGATTTGAGGGCATGGCATGCTGCATCGGCTCAGTTCTGGTGAGGGACCCATGAGGGATGGCAGATGGCAATGGTGGAAGTGTGCCTGAAGCAAGTGGTCACATCCTGAGCCAGGAAGCAGAGAGAACTGGCCCCTTTTATAACAACCCTCTTGTGGGAACTACCATGGGGCCACATGAAAACTACCAAAGGTCGCAGAACCGCCTCACTCCACCAATGACCTAATGACCTTCCACTAGGCCCTAGCCCTCCAAGGTTCCACCACACCTTCCAACACCACCACCCTGGGATCCATGCCTCCAATCACACGGACCTTCGTGGAGACTCAGTCAACCACAACAAAGGAGTGGGCATCCCAGGAAACTCAGAAAAGCCTCCAGATGGCTCAGCGTGTACTGTACCGGGCCCTGGCTGCCCTCTCACGCAGAATCCTAGCAAGGCTTCCTATTCACTCAGTGATAAAACCACCCCAAAGAGAAATAGCCAGCCTAGTTTTCTGAGCAGATCCTCTCTTGCACCTGAGAGCAACAGCATCCTTGAATCTAAAACACTGTTTGATTCCTTTACATGCTGTTCCCTCGAGAGGGATTTGGGTTTTAATCTGTTTGGTTTCTTCTTTTTCCCGTAAGATTAAAATCCTTTCTCTCTTTTTCTCAAAGTCTCAGCTTACTCAGAGATGTGATCAGCAACTCACAACATTCCAGCTGGAGAAGGGGAGGAAGTGGCTGTCGCCTGGTGGCTGATGGCGTCTGGACAGCACCTTTCTGCCCTTGTAGCGGGAACGACCTTGGGGTCAAGTCCCATTTCATTTGGCTTGTTGGCTTCTCAGGATCTTCCGAAAAGGTAGGTGGATTGCTCCAAGGAGAGTCTGTACCTCACTCTGCCCAGTGTCCCTCCCCCTTCAACAGTGATGCCAGTCCCAAGCACTGTGTGACTCAAATCTCAAGGGGAATGGCAAAGGCTGGGAGATAGGGGGGGTGAATCGATGATCTCCAGAGAGCTTTTAGAGCTTGAAATTATCAATTTCAATAATTATCAGTTATGCCCACAGAACATGTGGGTACTTCCCACTCTTGCTGGGAACCAGGCCAGGTTGGTTTTTTAACCCTATTATCCCTTCTTTGAGCTCATAACATGGGCTGCTCCTTCTCAGACTAGTGAATCTTGTGTTCTAGCTCAGTCTTACCCGTGGTCCAGTGCTTGATGTGAATACCTACCAAGACACCCCACTGTCAGAGAGACACGACAGTGTCCTCACGTCAGACATTTCCTTTCCACCCTGACCATGGCATGTGCCTCCTCACCACAGAGCTGGATTTCCAGAACACCTCCCTATGGGCCTTTCTGTGTCCATCCTCTCTGCCTCCACTACTCTGTTGGCCCTGGCTGTGCCACTGGATTTCTGTGCTTGAAATACTACTATCACCATGTGACTTCCCTCTTCATAACTCTCAATGACAAAGATGCCAACGTCAGCTTCTAGCTGAATCACCCCCTGGATGCTAAATTCACCAGTCCTCCCCTGCTCTCCATAGCCCACAGAGGTGAACATTGAGTGGACAGGAGGGAAAACTTATAGAGGAGCCAACAGGGAGGACACAAAAGCACCTCATGTCCCCCAGGGCTCCTCTCACCTTGTCTGTCCGGATGACTCCTGGGCCTGTGCTTCAGATGGAACTGAAATCCGATCCTTTCTCTCCTTGTTCATATTAGCAAAATGTTTGGTGAGCGCTTTATCAAGGACTGACAGGTTGGTGCCGACCAAAGGAGGCTGAGCGCATTCATCACTGCAGCGGAGATGTGCCCAACCTGGAAGGATTATACCTACCACTTGTCACTGCCTGGCAGCTCCCCTGATCCCCACACCCCTCCTGCTTGTAATTGAAAACCTCCAAATTCCATGACCTTCAAGAATGGCATGAAAAATGACGGACTGGCCAAGACCAGCCCCATGTGGCAATTCTCAGGCCTTGTGTGAACCAAGCTGTGATGGCTGAGCCAGAGCAGGATGGAGAGGGGAACCAAATCACCCAGTCCTGAGGCACCTCTGCCCTCATTTCTTTAGAGGCCAGTCGTGAGGCTGGAAGTAACAGGATGGCAGCAGCTCTAGTTTCTGTGGAGGAAGTCGGGGTGGACATTTTGGTTGGAAGAAGGGGCTAGCATGCTTATTTTAACAATGAGCTTGAGCAGAAAGCACTTTTTAAAAGTTAGATTGTTTATTGGGGGGAGGGCTTGTGGGGCTGGTGGAGGTAGCAGAAGCAGCCTCCCTTGGACAAGTCAAGAGAGGCATGTGGTCATGAAGAGGAGGGTCTGTGATCACCCCAGGATTCCTGTTGTCTGCCCTGTGGTACAGCACAGTGCAAGTCCTGGGTGTTGGTGAGGAAGGAGGAGAAAGAGATACGGCTCATTTGGAGAGTCCCCAATCAGAGAAGGAATGTGACATCAGGCAAAGACAACAGAACAGGTAGAACCAGTGCTTCATTCCAGGCTCTGGTCCCCATCCTCACAGCCCAATCCCATACCTCTGCTGCCCAGGGAGGGTGGAAATTCAGCCTAACATCTGGGACGGCTTGCCAGAAGGGAACCTCCCAAACACACCCCTCACACCCCAAGAGAAGGAAACCACCACTACGGAGAGCTGTTTTGATGACATGAATATCTGTCGAGCACCTGGTACGTACGATTGCAAAGTATGAACTTTCCAGTCTTCAACAAGGCCTCCATTATTCTGGTGGCAGAGATGAGGTGGGCCCATGTGAAATATCCCAAGTACCACAGAGAGGAGGCACACTGCCATTTGGGGTCAGGGTGAGAGCTGGAGGGGGGGGCTACAAGGGGAGCTCCCACTGGTCGAACTCCAATTAGGTGCTTTAGAATCCCTGTGCACTGAAGTCTATGTGTTTCACACCTATTTGATTTCATCCTGGGGGTTATATATCATGATTCCCATTTAACATGAAACTGAGACTATAGGAGGTGAAGTCTCCCAAAATTCCAAGGTAGAACAGGACTGGCTACCTCATTTGTCTGGATTCCAAACTCAACGTTTTCCCACCTCTTTCCTCTGTCCCTATTACAGTCAGTGGCAGAGGCTGGATTCAGTCCTGGACACCTAGGGGTCAACTAGTAAAGACGCAAGGGTGGGGTGGGACATCTGGTGAGCAATCTGGGAAGGCTGCCCTGGCACAGGTCTGGGGGGAAAGTCAGAAAAGAGACCAGAGACAGGGAGATGAGTTAGGGGATTGTGACCATGGCAGAGGTAGAATGATCCTGAAGTTGGAAAGGAGAGACAGTTAGAAGGGAGGGCCACCCGGCAGGCCTGGCTGGATGATAACTGGACACAGAGGATGAAGGGAAAGGATTGAGAGAGCTAGTGAGCTCTCGAAGACTCATACTTACAACCTATGATTTTGAAAAATTATGCCCTCCCCAATTTAAAATTAAGTACAAAAGGCTCCTTTCCCCCGTTACTTCTGTTTAAAGAAGGTTTTGTGGTTATTAAGGAAAAAGATGAGCCACCTGCTGAATTTTATGATCAGAATGGTTTGCCAGTTTGTTGTTAATGCCACAGACCAGGAAAGCCATACCAGCTGCTCAGCTTCCGGTGGACAAAAGGAGATGACTGAGTTCACACGTAGATCACAAGAAGCTTCCAGAAACAGACTCACCAAAGAGTTGCGTAGGAGGGAGTAAGAGTGTTTCTGAGGGAGAAGTAGCTGCAAAAAGGACTAAAATTTGTTGCTCGTCAGGAAAGAAAGACGTCTTTCAAAGACTGGGGCAGAGGAAATCAGCTCATCCTTGGGGAACGAATAGACAGGGATGGTAACAAATAAATGTATAAACACGAATTTATTGTTTAAGTTGTAGTCAACATGGATTGATTAAACCGCAGACCTGTGCTTTGCCTACCAGGAGATGGGTTGCAACCTGAGATTTCCTGCCACTGTTGGATGCTCGTTATTCTGAAGAGGCGAATGAGTATGAATTCACAAAGGGCTCAAGATAAAAGGCCGTGGGTTCAGATCAGAACCTAAAAGGACCCTCCACACCAATTATCTTGGATGGGGAGAGTCAAAAAATGAATTGACGTGATCACAGCTATTTTCAGTTCGGGGTTTCAGTGGAATTAGGGCAGTCAGAAGGCAGAGTTGGTCTGTGAGTGAAGCCAGTGTTTAGGTTGGGGTACAGCATGAGGCCATCCAGTCCAAATTTCCCGCTTTGGGATTAGGAAACTGAGCTGAGACTCAGAGAGGAAAATGGGTTCCAGGTTGGTGCTAACAGACTGACCTAGGAAGGATGTCAGACTGCAAGATATAGATCTGGGGGCTGTCAGCCAAGGACGAGAGGGAAGAATTAAGAAAATAGGAAGAGAGTCGATGAGTAAGGCCTGAGTCTCGAGGCAATTCCATAGCTGGCAGCAAGCAGGGGAGGCCAGATACACTCAAGCACGTACTGAAAGAAATGGGAGGACAGGAATAGTCCAGTCTAATGGAAACCTAAAGAGAAGGTTCAGGAAGACAAAAACTTGCCAATAGCAGCGATTGCCCCAAAGTGATGAAGGAAATGGGAGGTAAACATTTGTAGGGTTTGCAGTAAGATCTTTAAAAGCGCAGTTTCAATAAAGCATGAATGAAGGGCAATAAAATGGTGGTGGTGAGGGTGGTGCATGTGCAGGACGTGATATGTGTACATGATGTGTGTGTGAGGGTGTGTGTGAATGTGCATAGGATGTGGGGTGTGTGTGTGTGTGTGTGTGTGTGTGTGTGTGTGTGTAACACAAGCTCGTGGACCCTCACTGATGTCTGAGTTTTCCTGCCCTGGCCAGGAAGTGGAGGGGAGGTGTCTGGAGGAGAGGAAGTTTGACCCGACTGATGGGCTCTGAGACTCAGGTTGAGGAGGGAGCCTTTTCCTGAATTGAGGGAAATGCCTAAATCAGGAACCAAGAGCCAAGTGTGGAGCTGGTTTCCTAGAGAGGGATGTTAGAAGGAGCACCGCAGCTGCCGACCACAAGCACATACTGAAGGTGGAGGGTAAAGAGCCAGAGACTGAAAACCCACAATTCACTCAAGGGACAGGGAGGGACCCAGGAGCAGGCAGAGGACAGTCTGGGGCAGATGGACTTGGGGAGCTGTTCCTGGCTGCCCTGCTTTACATATAAATTGGTGACACCCTGCGAGCCTGCAATTCCGGTGGAGCCACCCTGTGTGGGATTTCCTGGGAGTCACACAGCTCCACTGTGTGATTGAGTCACTGGGGACGCTGAGGGCCAAGAGGCCACAATTTCTGTTCCAACCAGAGCTGGCTTCCTACAGAAAGAAGGTGATGGAATTCAAAGACACACAAATGAGCAAGAAACATGATCTTTCCCTTTCTTATTCATGATATTGCCTTGTAATTAGCCAAACACTGACACAGTTAAATAATGACAGAACAAAGGGCAAAGAGGAGGCAGTCCATACCCCTCTTCCTTTCAGGCCTTCCTTACTCAACGGGGAGCTGAAGGTAGGCAGTATTGATAGACTACTGTGCAGATTATCAAGAATACAATGAAAACAGGTATGCTAGATTTGTCTAGTGTTCTTACTGATATGGTAATGAGACTTGAATACACATAAGAGCTAGGAGATATAAATTGTGTATTTTCAGTGATTCCACTTATAAGTTCAATAATCTTCTCTTTTTAAAAAACTCACATTACACAATATAAAGAATGATAAAATCCATACTAATAATTAAAGCAAATTTTTTTTTTTTACTCAAGATGACATTAAATATCAAGTAAAAATCACCATACCTAGTCTAAAGAGAGACTGTGGAAGAAAAGGAAAATTTTATGTCGTGGTAACTTTTAACACAATTTCATTCCCTGATTTTTTAACAAGGGATTCTGAATTTTCAATTTGCAATTATGTAGCCAGCCCTGGGTGGGAGGCCTGGCTACATTTGTATGACCAGGTTCAAAGACAGTTCTGGAACTAAAAGGAGTAAGGAGGAGTCAATAAACTGATGAAGAGGAAAGTCTTGGTCACACGCCCACCAGTCCCTGGCTTTGGTAACCATGAGCATGGGTGGAAGTTAAAAAATGATAAATCTGCAGGCATGATGGTGCACGCCTGTAATCCCAGCTACTAAGGAGGCTGAGGCAGGAGGATCTCAAATTTGAGGCCAGCCTCAGCACTTTAGCGGGGTCCTAAGCCACTTAACAACACCCTGTCTCAAAATAAAACATGAAAAGGGCTAGGGATGTAGCTTAGCGGTAAAGTGCCCCCTGGTTCAATTGTTAGTACAACAACAACAACAATAAAGAAAGAAAGAAAATGATAAATCAAAAAAAAAAAATGATCTTTCCTTTGATAGCTCTTAAACATTCCACCACTTCCAAAATTTCTGCGTTTATTAGCTGTGACCTATTCCTTGTTTTAATACACCTTCCTCATGCTCTTCCTTCTGTCGGAAATGTTCCTGCGGTCAGATGCCAGGTTCCCAGAGCTTGCCCTAAAAAGAGGGGTGACAGCGGGCTGAGGAGCACAGACCCTCTGGGAGGAGCTCAGCCCAGCGGACTGCACCTGTGCCTGCGCCAACCCTTGGCTGCCTGTCCCGCCCTCTACCTGACCCTGTTCTCCAGCGGTGATTGAGCTCCTGAAGGGCCGGGATCTAGTGCCTTCTCAGCCTGGTAACACCTGGTTTCCAGTCTGCTTCCACCTACCTAAAATAGGCTCAGGAGACCGACCCACCCCTTCTTGGCTCCTGGCCCCATCCGGGCTGTGGCTTCCTTGGCTGGCAGTGTAATATTCCCAAAGGCCTCTGCCTCTCCCCAGCCTCACGTTTCAGCTCTGCTCCGGTCTTCACTCCTCCTTTTTCATGGCTAGCCCACAGGAACCTTCAGAAAGCCTTCCCTGAGCCTCTACCAGAAGCACCATTGCGTCCATTAACTCTTTCTAGAGCTATTTACCAAGATCAGTTTTGTGCAGTACCAGGAAGATAGACTCAGATACATGTAGGTTTAAACCCTGGGTTATTAACTGGGATTTTGGACCTGTTGATAAACCCCGGTGCCTCAGTTTCCCTTTCTATACAACACAGGATTATGACACCTGTCTCATAGATTATGGTGATTATTAAAGAAAATAACATAGGTAAAGCCTTAGCATGCCATCTGGCACATCCCATCCGGGAACTCAGTGACAGCTCTTCACGTCACTTTCCTCCATGCCTGCATTTCCTGCAGCATCTGTAACAAAATCTTGAGGCCAGCAAGTTGATCAATGCTTGTGGGTTGAACCAAGTTAAAAAAAAAATTGCTTATGCATTGTTTCCCATGTCTCCAGTTTCAATCTCCTCTTGAAAGTATCATCACTTTGCCGGGTGTGGTGGCATACATATGCCCATAATCCAGCTACTCAGGAGGCTGAGGCAGGAATATCTCAATTTAGCAAGACTCCATCTCAAAATAATAAAAAAAAAAAAAGGGCTTGAGATATAGCTCAGTGGAAGAGCACCCTTGGGTACAATCCTCAAGACTGAAGAAAAAAAAAAAGTATCATTCATCTTATGCTTATCCACTCTATTCCACATTACTGCTGATTATAATCCCCCTAATGAAATTTTGCTGTTTCTTCTTTATTAAAAATAAGACGTGATCTATAAATATATAAAGACAAGCAAAAAGAGCATTAACAAGTCTAATTATCTTATCCACCAAGACATTGCTGGTGTTAACACTTCTCCATTAGCTTTTTAGTTCAGCACAGCTATTAAATGTTTACTTGCTGGAGGAGGGAGGAGAAGTGGTATATTCAGACAGGGCTGTGGGCTTTAGAATAGCAAGGTTGTTTTCTGTGATTGTGGCAATAACCATTGGTCTCTCCCAAGACTCAGCAGATTGGAATTTGGGAAATGCCTTTTAACTTTGTGGTGCTGTAATTTTGTTTCTTTTCTTCTTCTTTTGTATCCGGCAAGGAAACATTGTACCTTTATCTATTAGATGGTCATAGTGACCCCCCCGCCCCTTGGCATACCATATGCTCTCCATCTGAGCAAGTGTTTCATGCTAGGCACTGGACTATTTGCTAAAGACATCAGTACAGCCTCTGCTTTTTGTCGGGGGACACACAAATAAATAAGTGACTGCAATGCACGTGATGAATGTAAGAAGGAGGGACCCACAGGACACTAAGGAACATTCAAGTCAGACCCAACCCCAACTGGAAAGGATTCTCAGAGAAGGTAATGTCTAGGCTGAGTTTTGAAAGGCAGGTTGTGGTCTAGCAGACCGTGGAAATATGGGGCAGAAGGGAAAAAAAAATGTTCTTAGAAGAAGGAAAACCTAGGCCATGTCTCAGAGGAGAGAGGGTTCAGGTCCTCATGCACAGTGTATTTGGGGAACCACCAGAGCAGATGGTGGAGAATTGAGTTCTGGGGTGACATGTGGAGAGATGAGAATGAGAAGGGTCTCAGGTCCTCTGCTCATAGTTTGAACTTTGTCTTGATGGTCAAGGGGAACCATTGAATTCTTTTAAAAGGGGGAGTATGATTATCAGTTTCTATTTTGGAAAGATGATTTCAGAACAGTGCCAAGAACAGGTTGGATGGTATAAGGCTGAGGCAGGGAGACTGTGGGGATCCACTCTGAATGACCCACGCCTTCCATCCTGAAGCGAGAGGCTCTGACCCATCACTACATTTTGTAGTGACTTGGGCGTTGTCCCGGTTCAGGAACTTGAGGGTGTGTTTTCAGATGTAGGCATGCCACCATGGGATTGAGCCACACTCACCTATTCCTTTGTAATACTACCCCGGTGCCCTGTTTGGGATAGAAAGTTCCATGGAAACTCCCTTTGTGTGTCCACTTCTCTTGCTCTGCCTTTGGGTCTGGCCTTCCTAGAAGTCAGTCAACCTGCTGACAGCAGATGTCATGAAGCTAGACTCAACCCCTTGAAACCTGACCCCTTGCCTCATTTGAATGGCTTCTCCCAATAAAAGAGATCAGCCCGTGCTCTCTTTCTCTCTTTCTGTAGACCATTAAGGTCAGAGGAGCTCTCACAGGACCCAAAATAAAAAGGTATTTCTCTGTCTCTGTGTGATTATTTTGTGCAGCCCAGTTTACCTGGAGTGACCCTGAGTGTGAGGAACTCGACAGGAGACCAGTTGGGAGACTTTTGCCATCACTATGTGAAGAGACAGGCACAATGGCCTGGTGAGAGGGAAGATTATGCGGGATGGTTAGAGAAATATTGGCTGAAATTGGCTATTGACCGAGCATATGAGGCTGGGGGAGAGAAATGAAAATCTACTCTTAGACTCTATCTTGGGAAGAATATTCATAGTAGTGACATCCTCTGGAGTAAAAATAGAAATAGTGGAAGGGGGAGAAGATCATGGTGACTTTTAGGGACCTGTGAAGCATCCATTGGTAGCTGGATGGGTTAAAATCTAGAGACAGATTTGAGATGAGACTATAACCAGGAGATATTGATACACAGATAGAATATGAAGTTTGGGGAATAAGGATCCCTAGAGAAATCAGTAATGGAGAGAGAGCCTGAGAAACACTGACATTTAATGAGAAATGGAGGGAGTTGCCTGAGGAGGATTAACCCGAAGAGCTAAACCTACAAAGTGATGTTTGGATGTCAAGGGAAGGAAAATAGATGCAGAAGGGAAAAAAATCACCTGAGGGGAAAATGTTAAATTAGATCATAACTAAAACTGTATTAATTGGATTTAGCAACAGGTTCATTGGTGGCCATTTTGAGAATGAGGGGGCAGAAGGCAGATTGTAGTGGGCTGAGGAGTGGGAATGGGAGGTGAGGAAATAAAGATAACAAATATCGATGAGTTGTTTGACTTCAAAGGGGAGAAAAGAAATATGGCGGTGGCTAAAGTGAGACCTATGATTGGAGGGAAAACTTTATTGTGTTAAGATTTGGAAAAAAGAAAAAAAACCTGTTTAAGCAAATTTAAATATTAATGGGGTTGGGTGGGGAAGAGAGAGAAAGAAAATAATTCTTCCGAAATGCTTTCATATTTATTCATTTATTTAGCTTTATAGTCCATTTAAGGAGATATTAATCTTTTTTTACCCCCGTTTTCAAATGAAGCCCAGAAAGATGAACTGAATTCTCTAAGATTAGATGTCAGGGAAATGAGAGAGATAAGCCCAGACTCTGGGGTTCCACCAGACAGCTTCAGCAAGAAAAACGCATTTCCATCTGCAAAATCCCTTGAGCTCAGAGAAGATTCAAGGTACTGTAATTATAGTGCCCCCAACTCCCCCACCCTCAATTGGGAGGGGAACCAGTCTCCCAGCTCTTATCAGACTCTATTGAACTGAAGCTTTAATGAGCAGCAGCAATCTGTTATTTTCCTCTTGTTTGCCTTGCAAGTTGCTCTTTTAATACACATCAAGAGAAGGAGAGGGAGATGAATATTAAAAGCTCACATCAAGGGACCAACCAAGGGAGACAGAGAGACAGGGAGCTCCTCAGTATGCAGGGACAGAAGCAGGGCTTTGACATGAGGCAGGATCCATTGCCTGGAGCCTGCTCTGGTCTCTGACAAGCCTGACCTTGGGGAATGTTGCTCACTAGACAGCTGGCTACTGGGGAGGCGGGTATTCCTGGAATTGTCTCAGCTGTGAGCTTGGCTCAACCTAGAATGACAATAGGAAGAAACTGCATTTATGAGACATTGAGGAACTGTTTGTTCTGGATAGAAGCAAGGTGATGAGGGAGGGGCGGGAGAAGGAGTTTCTGTAATGGTGCATCTTATTAAAAAGTGTGTTAACTCCCATTGTTCTGGATGACTTGGGGTGGAGGAAAGATGGAAAAGGTCTCAGTGTCAAGAGTATTAGCATGTTCTTTTGTGTCTACTCAGTACTGGTGCTGAGATTCTCCAAGTTCACTTTCTAAACTGGTGAAACTTCCAGAGACAAAGATTATATATTCTGAGAGTTGTTTATCACAGCTGGTCAGTTCTTGGGAGGACATCAGGGTTGTTGGCTGACTGTAATGGGTGAAGGTCAGGTTGGTTGGTGGTTTGTTGGTTGGTTGTTAAGTGCAATAATCCTGTACTAAGCTCAGAATTGCACAGGGCTAGAATCTTCAAGGTCTAGCGCAGTGCATGGAACATGGTAAATGCTTGATAAATCTTTGTTAAACAACCAAATGAATGATCTTTGTTTTTTATTCCTTCATTCAAATGATCGGTGCCAATTGAATCCAAACCTTGTTTATTGAGCACATACTAAGAGGAAGCTGGTGAGCCCAAGGGAGAAGCATTTCTTCCTGGTAATAGCAGATGTGCTCCGTGCCTGTTTCCATACCCCCTTAACACTCAGGGTTCATGAAAAACCTGCCAGCTGCTTACTGGAGACAACTGTGACTCTGCCTCATTAGATGTCAGGGAAATGAGAGATAAGCCTAGACTCTGGGGTTCCACCAGACAGCTTCAGCAAGAAAAACACATTTCCATCTGCAAAATCCCTTGAGCTCAGAGAAGATTCAAGGTACGGTAATTATAGTGCCCCCAACTCCCCCACCCTCAGTTTCTCTGAATGCAAGGCATGTTTGGGTGTACAGTTTTGAAGTGTGGGGGAGTAGACACTCCTGGGAGAAGGTCTTCAACTAGTGACAGAGAGGAGTCAGAAGATAAATACCTCAACTTCCCCTTAGTTGGAATCCTGAATTCGTTCTACAGTCTTCCCGAGGTTCCTAGTGGAATTGAGCCTGTTCCCCACAGCAAACCTATGTGGACTTCCTGCTCTTTCTTGTTCCCCATTCCCATGTTGGTTCTTCTAGGAATTGCCTTCCAAATTAATGAGGTGTCGTCAAATCTTTGTTTCAAGACTAGATCTGGGGAGAACCCAAAATAAAAGATGCAATCTGAACTAAGTATATTTGAATAGGATTAAGAAACAGGGAGTGAATTTCCACCACTGAGCAGTTGGAGGGAGAAGGTGACCTCAAGATCACAACTGAATACCTGCCCAGATAAAGACCTATGGGCTAGTATTTGGCTTCAGTAACCCCGAAATATATGTCACCCAGAACCTTAGAAGGTGGCCTTATTTAGAAATAGGGTGTTTGCAGATATAATTAGTTAAAATGAGGTCCTACTGGATTTGGGTGGGCCCTAAGTCCAATGATGGTGACATTATAAGAAAAGCAAAGGAATAGGCTTGGCTCAGTGTTGGACACCTATAATCTTAGTGACTCAGGAAACGGAGGGAGGAGGATTGCATGCTTGAGGCCAGCCACAGCAATTCAGCAAGACTCTCAGCAACTTAGCAGCCCTGTCTCAAAATGAAAAATAATAAGGGTTGGAGATGTGGCTCAGTGGTAAAGTACCAAGCACCCCTGGGTACCAAAGTACAAAACCCCAAATCCAAAACAAAACAGCAACAACAATGAAAAGCCACACGGAGATACACATAGGAAAGAAGCCATGCACTGACAGTAACTGGGAAGAAGCAAGAGCCTTCTGGGGGAGAATGGCCCTGCTGGTACCTTGATTTCCAAATGCCACCATCCAGAGCTACAGAAGAATAAACCTCTGTTGCTTTGAGCCTCCTGTTCATGATAGTTTGTTATGTCAGCTTTAGGAAATGAGAACAGATATGAAAACAAGATAAGAAATGTGGAAAATATAAAGAACTATATGCAAATACAAGGTGGCGATTTTTTTTCTATGATTATTTTCCTTTCGGTTCCCTCCTCCTGCCTTCCTGGAGTGTTCATTAATCAGGTAGAAAACCCTAAAAGGAATCTGGCGGGCTCTGCCTCTTGTCTCTGTCTCACGTAGGGCTGCCCCGTGGGGGCCCCCGCCTACAGAGGCTGGGTCTGTATTTGCAGCAGGCAGATGCCTGAGGCCTGTTTTCTGAGCTTAGGGGAGGATGCAGGAGGACTGTGGAGAGTACTGAAGGCCCTGAGAAATGTCAGCCTAATACTCGCTCAGTGGGCAGAGGGAATGTTCTGCTGCCTAATGAGCTTTGAAAAATATTTACAAGGTAACTTCAAAGCCACTGGTTAGAAAATTGGATAAGAAGCACAATGAGAGAGACTATATTAGGTTAAGAGAGGAGAAGTGATGAGTAGGGATGGAGAGGGAGTCTGCCTGAGCTCCCCATCTCCCTCAGGGCTCTCTCACTGTTTCTCCTCTGTAATGCCTTTGATAAAGCCAGAGAGGGGCCCTCCTGAGCTTATGCATCGGAGTCTACCTCACTTTGGTTCTAGGTTATGCATACTCAATGATGCATGGGGCATGATGCTACGAGGGAATAGTTTCTGCCTTCAATTACTTCCTCCACTTGCTGTCTTCAATTATTGACCAATTTGTGCATACAACGAAAACACTAAGGAGTTCACCTGCAAGTGGCCTGGGGACAATAACTTATTAGCTTATTTTTTGACTCAAATGTAAACAACTGTCATCAAAGCAAGATTTGATGAAGAGGAGGAAAGAGAGCAGTTAAAGTCTCAGCCCCTCTGACTCTTCTCAGAAACAGGCCTGAGAGCCAGAAACAGTGGCACAGCCCTGTAATCCCAGCAACTGAGGAGGCTGAGGCAGGAGGATTGCAAATTTGAGGCCAGCCTCAGCAAATTTATTGAAGCCCTCAGCAATTTAGTGAGACCCTGTCTCAAAATTAAAACAAAACAAAAACCTGGGTTCAATTCCCAGTACCAAAAAAATGGGAGGGGGGGCTGAGAATCCCTTTCCCAGGGGTTAAGAACTAAAGTCTTGGGGCTGGGATTGTGGCTCAGTGGTAGAGCACTCACCTAGCTCGGGCAGGACACGGGTTTGATCCTCAGCACCACATAAAAATAAAGGTATTGTGTTGTGTCCATATACACCTAAAAAATAAATATTAAAAAAAAACTAAAGTCTTCATGTCTTTCTATCATCAAATCCTCTTCTGTGGGAACCTTCATGTAGGGCCAAGGACACTTTTTACCTGAACTCTCTCACTTTGGTATCCCACCCAGTGATGGATAACACCTTCTCTCCTTGTTTGGAGAAAGGAACAATCTTTAGAAGACTCCTTTTACTGAAAAGTTTATAAAGGTTCATTTGCAAAGGCCTGGAGTGAAGATTATTTATGAGTTAACTTATGATGTTCCAGGGTTGGGCTGTGACTGTAAGCGGTACCCCAAGGAGGAGAGAGTCTTTTCTTGCTTTCTTAAGCCGTCTGCAGTGAGAGCAGAATTGGTTGATGAGAAAGCAGGGAATCTTGGAATACTGTATTGGTCTAGAGGGTTTGTAATGTGTAGTCCAGCTTTCCAGATAACCTACTGAAGCCCTCTCATTCCAAAACCTTCTTCCCAAATGCTCTCTGTTGAAACACCTTTCATGGTGTGAGGTCCAGAGTAGGTTTAATGTGTCAGGTGATAATAATAAGTACTGATTGCTGGCATTACCTCAGCTGATCCTCTAAAGCAGATCACCCATTTTATCAATGGGGAAATGAACGTTAAGAGAGTTTAGATAACATTCCCAATACCACATAATTCATAGGTGACACAACCAGGATTTGAATCCATGCATCTCTATGATTTCCAAGTCTGAATTCTTAACAAGGTTTGGCTTCATAAAGTTCTCCCAATTCTTCCTCCAGTGATTTTCTCTCTCTTCTCTTTTCAGCCCAACTGATAAATGTGCAGCAAGGATCTTGGAATAGCTTGCATTGGTTGAAGAAAGGAGTAGGGCAGGGAGAGATGCTAATTTTGCTTCAGTCTCCTTTCAAACCTCAAATTGTTCTTTTCCAAGCATTTTATTCGGCTGCTGGGTTTCCCCCGGAGTGAGACCCTTTATAGCATCTGGTTTCTCCGGCAGCTTCTGCTTCTGTGCCCAGAACAATATCTCTTTGAAAGGTAATGGAAACAAAGCCTCAAAATCGTTTTTTCTGTGGATCTTTATATAAACATGTTGGAGGGCCTTTAAGAGGGAGTGATGTCTCCCAGCAAGACGTTGACCGCCTTTCCTTCCCCTTTACTCTCAAGGCAGACATATCCCAGATACTAGAGAAGTCGTTAGCTTGGGTTTGGCTCACGAATGCCACTGGAGACATAAAGACCGTTTATAAATGTGACCTCTACCCTCCATGTCCTGAATCTGTCCCCCTATTTGCCTGGCTTCTCACTTTTGGGAGCACTGATGCTGGTCATGGTGGGGAGTCGGGAAGGGGAGCGTTGGATTATCCGTTCCTGATTTTCCAGGTTGGGGCTGGTCTGGCCAATCTCAGAGGCACAGGAAGAATAAGAGACACAGAAATTAAATAGGGCTCAGGCTAAAGAGCTGGCAGGGCTGGACCTGTAGCTGTTAGTAGTACCCCTAGGGATGCTTGTTTGGTAAGCCACCAACCTGCAGGAGAGGTTCCACTCTGTTCTGGTGTTGGTGATAGTGAGGATAGTCTTCCTGCCAGGCGGCCCAGTGTTTGCATGAGAATTTTTTTTTAAATACTTATTTTTTAGTTGTACACAACACCTTTATTTTGTTTACTTATTTTTATGTGGTGATGAGGATCGAACCCAGGGCCTCGCACGTGCTAGACGAGCACTCTACCCCTAAGCCACAACCCCAGCCCCTGCATGAGTATTTTTAAAAATTCCTCTCATTGGACCGTTAGCAACTTGTAAGCAGTGTGTAGTTTCCATCTCTGTGTCCCCAGTGCCAGACCCTAAGCAGGTGGTCAGCAAATCCCACACTCACTGAACTTCTGCTCTGAGATTGACACAGTGCTGGATGTTCAGACCTAATGAGTCACATACAACCTCTGCCCTGAAGATGCTTGAGGTTCCTGGGAGCACCCAGACGGGACAATAAATACCTGAGTGATTGCAAAGCCAACAGATCACAGACAGGGTCCAGATGAGGGGTGACTCTGTCCTGGAATGAGGAGAGTTTGGGGAGGAGGATTCTGTGGAGATGTGCCTTGAGGGATGCTTGTTGACTTGAACTGAGGTTAGCAGGCTGGGAGCCGGGGTCCAGGCTGGGCGTGGAAACCTGACTACAAGGCCACTCCCCGCTTTTCTGGCTTTAGGCAGGATGACTCCTGGCCCATCAGAACAGTTCTCAAGAAGGGGGAGAGAAGAAGGGCTGGCTCTATCCATCCCTTAAAGAAGAGGAGGGATAACCAGTATGTCTTCAACTCTGATCTCTGTTTTAGTCCTGAAGTGTCAGCCTGGGTCTGTTCTCTTCCCACTCCCATCCTGAATGATAATTTGTCCCTGTTTCTTTCACCTGCCTTTGAAAGGGCACAAAGAGGACTCACCATATCTTTCTGTACCTGCACTTAGTTCCCAGGAGCATCAGGGCACTGGAGCCCTGGACTTTTGCATACACAGTGGCTGCTGCAGCCAGGCAGCTGGGCATACATAGGGACCACCTGTGAGGGCATGCACCAGTGCACCCACTTTCTGCCTCCCTGAATCTCTGGAACTCCCACCTCCTTCACTCCTTCCTCCTCCAAACCCTCCTGTTCTCTCCCATCTTACCCAGCCTCCTTCTTCTCTCCATGTACCTTCTGTCTCCTTCCAAGCCCTTTCTACATAATTCTAGCTTCTTAGGATCATTAGTTATAATAAAAAGAGACCTGGGCTTTGGAGCCAGGCTGGGTTTGAATCAAGGCTCTGCTGTGTGGTTTGGGACACACAATTCACTCGGCAGAACATCAGTATCCTTAACTCTTTAACTACTGGGGGTGCTGTGAGGATAAATAATAACCTTCCATAAGTGGTTGCTCTTAGTATTATTCGTTTACCTACCACTTGCTCCTCCTAGAACTTTCCTTGCTTTCTACTCCTTCAGTGACTCAGGGTCCACTCTGGAAAGAGAGGGTAAGGATCCTGGGATAAATTGATGCAACCATCCTATTCTGTGGGGGAGAATATATGCTGGAGAGAGCACTGGAGAAAAGTAGAGAAAGAATCTGCAGGATGAAGAAGCATCCCTTCCTTAAAGATTTATTGTGGTCCATGTCCTGTAGTATGTTTTATGTGTGTCCTCATTTAACTCACAGCAATCTTACAAGGTAGATGCTACTCTTCCACTTTTCAGATAAAATCCTTGGAGAGTGCAATTAACATTCTTGAAATCAGACAAAGAATAAGTGCAAAGCCAGCTCTTTAATTTACGTGGCTTTTCTCGTCCATAAATCAAAGGCAAGAGATGCTTGGAGCTCAGAGGAGAACTAGCCTGCTCCCTCCTGGCCCTCTTCCCTGCAGTCCTCACTGATCTTGGCTTTTACCTGCTGTTCCCACTGGGATCTCAGCACCCACCAGACTCCATCAGTAATTGGGCCTCCCCACAGCCAGGTCCCTGGGCTCCATCCGAGGGCGTAGAGGGAAGGATTGAGGGTGACCAGGGAAAGAAGGACCTCTGAGAATATTCAGCGTAAGAACACGTGACCCAAGAATCACTCACAAGGAGGCAGAATGCCAAGGAAGAGGCTGAGTAGGGGGACAAAATGCTTGCGCAAGAACATTTGCTGCCAGTAATTAGCAGGATGCACACAGCTGAGCCCACATAAACGCTGACCAGGAGTGCAATTTTCTAGAGTTAGGAAAATTGGTCATAGGCCAGAGAAGAATATGGGCAAATTAAAGGAAATGCCCTATTCCCAGCCCACAAAATAACCAGCAGCTGCCAGAGTCCTTGAGTCATGAAGAAGCCCCAGTGAAGGGGGCTTTGGTCCCTGTGAAATTGGAAAGATTAGGAAAATCCACCCATTTCCAATAAACCCTCCCTAGAGTTCTGCACGCGACTCTATAACTTCAAAGGGCATGCAGGTTCCTAGGAAGGGAATTCTGCTCTTTTTCACATCCCCCCCTCAATTGGCACCAGGCAGTTCCACTGGTGATGGTGATGGTGGTGGGGTGGGGGTGGGGGGTAACAGAGCAAGATGGGTTGGTTTTGAAGACTGAATTTGGAATTGGGAATAGAGATAGAGGCAGGTCATGCCTTGCTGATGACAAACCTAAATTAGCCTCCAACTCAAGCCACCTTGCTTTTCTGGAAGGGGTTGAAATGATATGGAAATTGGTGGCAGGTGGGAGGGTTCTCTGAGGCCTGCTAAGCCAGAAAGGAATTACCTAAATTCACTGAGGGTTCATCACCAGGACAGAAGGCCATATCATGGTCAGAAAGAGCAACTCATACCCAGGTCAAAGCTGGGCCTCAAATGGACATCTATAGAGTCCAGAGGCAGAAGAGGGGGGTGGGATTTGGGGCTCAGTTCAGAAAATGGGAGTCTGAGCTTAGGTAGAGTTTGGGTGGCTAGGGAATTTAACTGACCACATGTTCCTGGTTTTTCACTTTGGATTTGATTGTTTTCTGGCAAGGAAGTCTGCCTTAGACAAAAATCTCCATTTTATTCTTCAGAGACCCCTAGGAGCTTCCTGCATAGGACAAGGAAAGCCCAACCCTGAGGGGTCACTGGAAGCATGGCTTTTGAAGTGGGCATTGCTTCAAGAGGCCTGGTCAGGCAATTCCCAGACACATGGGTCTTTTTCCTCTCTCTTCCATGCAAACCCTCCTTATCACATTCCTGCAGTCTGCCCCCAGGGACAGGAGCTAGTGTGTGTGGAAGGGAGCCAAACAGGATAGAGAAGGCCATGGGCCTCCCTGACCCCAAGCACGTTCCTGCTCCCTGAAACACTGAGTCACTGCTTGGGACTGACTCCAATTCTAAGTCCCTTCCTTCTAAGGCTAGTGCTAGAGGTCTGTTCGTATCCTCCAGGGATGGGCTGTGCTTGTCTTGCCCTGGGAGTGCCTATCAGCCTCAGGGTGTCACGGAACCTCTTTCTAAGGCAGGTTTTCTTCCCAGAGAGCAATTGTGTTCAGAATGGAAAAAAAAAAAAAAAGCAATTGTTGTGAGGTCAGTGAAAAAGAGGATTCTTCACTGGCTTATGTCGTTTTGGTTTTTGAAGATCTGCATCATTCTTACAGGTTGGGTCGAGTCAGCAGCCTTCAGAGACTTTGGTTATCACCCTCCCACCCCCAGTTTTTATTGATAGATGTGTTTTCCTTCTTTCCTGCTCCAGGGTGCCATTAGGCGCCTAAAGTCTCAGAACATCCTTTTCAGGCTGCACACCTCCTAAGGATGGTGCGGAGGCGGAATGCTGGTCTAGTGACCTCCAGAACAGTGCAATTGCTCTTCAAGCTTCGGTGCACTTAGGAATCCCCTAGGGATCTGAGTGGAGCCTGAGGTTTGACATTTCTAATGAGTTCCTAGGCCAGGAGATGGAAAGACAATTTTTCTTTAAAGGACCAAATAGCTTTGTAGGTCATATGCTTTCTGTTGCAACTACTCAACCCCAAGGTGGTGGTGCCAAAGCAGCCCTTGACAATACATAAATCAATGAGTGTGGCATACATCGCTGTAAACCTCACTGACAAAAATGAGCAGTGCTCAGGACAAACTGAACTTGACTCTGACCCCTGACCTGGATGATGTGGACCTAACTGGTCTGTTGAACACACTTTGTGTTGAGAGCCATGGAAGGTCCAGCCAGCCGCAGGAAGTGCAGGAAGAGCCATTTTTCTGCAGGGGGCGCTGTAGGCAACGGAGGAGGAGGGCCAGGGAGAGGGAACTGGTTATAGTTATTTTTATCCACCAAGGGCCTTGGGGAGACTGGATGAAGATGGAAAGTTTGACCTATGAATTTTTCAGTGGCATTTGTATTTTTTTCTTCAGTCTAGGAAAGCTCTTCCTTGAGGCTGATTTGTTATGTTAAATGACCCAAAGGAACCTGACCTGCTTTTATTAATTTTTTTTTCCCTCCCAAATCTCTCCTGGCTTTGGGAGGAGAGGGAAGAATGTGAAGATTACAGTCTCTATGGGGATCTAGGGTGCTGATTATGATCATCCCTTGAACCCAGACACCTGTGTGTACCTCCTGTGGACTTTTGCATCACCCAGTCCCTAGGCCATATTGTCCTAGATTGATCATCTAGAGAGGAGTTCGTCCATGGCATCTTGTTCTTTCCACAGGGAAGTACACTCAGCTCAGAGAAATGGAGCATTTTATTGGCAAATGCTGTCATTTATTGGCATGTATCAGGTCAGTGTAATGATTAGGAGTTTGGGTTTTGAAGACAGTCAAACCTGAGTTTCATGTACACTGTGCCATGTACTAGCTGTGTAGGCAATGAAACATTCATATGAAAAGATAAAAAGGTTCTAGAACTGTCTTTAACATGAAAAGTAAAACTTTCCCTACATAAAATTTCAATGTACCCCAGCGTAACCATTATGGAGGAGTGATATATTTTCTTCCAGTATTTTTTTTTAAATGAATGTTGTAAAATAATGTTTTTTTTCTCAAATTGTCAAATACTATTTATTATTATTATTTTCCAACTTGTTTTTTCTGTCATTGTGTTTTGTATATTTCTACAGTACAGTACAGAAAGATATCTCTTAAACTGGCTCATAGACCATAACTTGATCAACTTAAGTCACTTGTTTAACCCTTAACTCTCAATTTTCTTATAGTTTCAATAATAATAATAATAATAGTACCTACATTCTAGGGTTATTGGGAATATTGGATGAGTTTTATTTGGGAGGGATTGAATACTGTGCCCACTGTATTTTAAAAACTCATTAATGATAATAAATAATTTATGTCTTATTTCTACATTCCGAGTGCTTAACAGAATGTAACACAGAAGAAATAAATGAAGCAGAAATGCCTGTGTCACTGAGAAGTGACCTCATATCTTAACTTTGCAAGTATAAACACTATCGAATGTAACCAATGGAAAAGATTCCTTTGAAAGGTAAATTTAGTAAGAAGTGCTGGCCCAAGTCTGTAATCCCAGTGGCTCAGAAGGCTGAGGCAGGAGGATTGCAAGTTCAAGTCCAGCCTTAGCAATTTAGTGAGGTCCTAAGCAACTTAGGAAAACCCTGTCTCACTGTCTCAAATTAACATAAAATATAAAAGACTGGGAATATAGTTCAGTGGTAAAGTATCCCTGTGTTCAATCTCCATTACCAAAAAAAAAAAAAAAAAGGAGAGAGAGAGAGAAGAACAGGGGAGGGGAGGGGAGGGGAGGGGAGGGAAGGGGAGGGGGAGGAAAGAAAGGTAAAATTTACTCTGGACCTGAAAATGTACTGCACTTCTCACTTATGCATACGGATAAAGCCAAAGTTTTGATAGGGCTAGATGCTTGCTTTGTATAGATAGTGTCCAGCTCATCGTCACAACAAACTGGGAATTATAAATAATAATTTTGATGTGGTAGTTCAATGTGTTGAAAAGTGCACTTGGAATCAAAACACATAGACTTGAGCCTGTTTCTCTACAACCCACAGTCCTATGATTAAAGAGTCTTTGTATACCTTGATTTCCTTATTAGTAAAGTAGGACAAAAAGTGACTGTCCCTCCCAGACTTATTCTATGAGTATTAAGTAAGATAATGAAAGCTCCTAAAAATGCCTTAACAGAAATCAATGTTAAGTGCATGAACTGATCATGATGAATACTTGACCATGTGTACACGTGAACAGGGAGTGGGCACACCTCTGTAGAAGAACAGTTCTACTGAAGAGACGTCTTCTGAGTGGGCGTAATATCTGACCACATTCATAGAAACACATACGCAGGATCAACCGTTCCACTCCGCTCTGCACAGGTCATCCCTCAGGCCCTGTGTATCAGTCTGAGCTGTTTGGTCTGGGATAGAGAATGCAAAGGACACAGGACCACTCTTGAACCCTTGAAATATCTGAAGACTTTCTGTGGAGTTCAAAACTAGTTCTCTCTCTTTGGAGCAGAATTTGAGAGCTTTAGGTTCAGTATAATGACTTTTTCAGAGATAGAGCACAGTACAGAAGGGATAGGCCCCAGCAAGTTCCCTGGCAGGGGAGGGTGTAAATAGGCCCTGGGTGGCCACAGATTTGGAATGTCATGAAGGACATAGGTGGCTGAGACAGATGGTCTCTGAAGCATCTTGGGATTTTAGTATTCAGCAACATCATGAATGTCCCTAGAGGCTGAAACAACCACTTATTTGCTGGCAATGACATATATGGGGAAGGAAAGAACTATGTATTCATTATTCCAACTACATCAGGAATTTTTGTGATTCTGTATTGATAGAAAAGAAATGGAAAATTGACATTTTGTTGAATTGTGTCCCTCCACAAAAGATATTCCAGCCCCTGATAATGTGAGTGCCTGCTTCTGTCTGGGTTTCTGGGAAGAGGCAGGATGTGGGTTGGGTTTCCACCTCACCTGCTTTGTTTTCAAGTTCACATGCCCTCTGGGAAGCACCAAAATAACTGCTGAAGTTCAAGTTCCTTTCACACCTCCCACAGTCAAGGAAGGCTTTTGGAGTGCTGTGCTGTGTACATAGCGTAGGGATGGGGATGGTATATGGTGAGTATTTTGGAAGTCAATCCCAAAGCTTATTAATGTTATTTGCAATGATAGTTATTGAGTTTAAAGATGCCTGGGCAATGTAGGTGAATGCTATCTTTTTTCAAAGAGAAAAATGAGGACTATAAGAAGTGACGATTGGTTTTTTTCCTTTCTTTTTTCCATATTTTTTTATTGGTGCATTATAGTTGTACATTGTGGTGGGAATCATTGTTACCTATTCATACATGCACAAAATATTGAATAGGTAAGATATAAGGTAAAATGGAGGCAGCCAGTTAGAGCAGTGAGCCCCCTGCAAAAACCTTCCCTAAGTAAGATGGAAATTACAGGCTGCTCTGTGGAAATGGATTGCCTGTAAAAACATTCCAAATTTTCCAACTGATTCCTTTGTCCCAGAGAAGGGGAGAAAGGGAAAACAGACCTGAGGGAAGCCTACAAAATACTTCAAACTCAGTGACTGAAAGGACATGCCAATCAGAACGTTGTGGGCCTGACCAGTAGCCTGAAGCATTTTTCCTTGACCTGATTAGCATAAATATCAGACAGTGCCCCTACCCAGCAGCCATATAAACCTGTAGACTAATATACTTCCTTGGCAACCCTTTATCAGGACCCCTCTCACTCAAAAAGAGCTCTGTTTCTTTTTATTTGAATAAATTTTGCTATTTCGCACTCATTCTCCATTGTCTGTGAATTTCATTCTTTGAGTTCACCAGACAAGAACCTGGAAGGGAATTGCCAGCAGTTTGTTAATGAGCGTTACTGCTCGCTGGGTGGCCTGGGGTGGAGCTGAGAAAGCTATAACAGCATCCCAGCCTGCCTGCCTCAATCAGAAGAGCAAAGAGTCCATTTCATTATAACGATGTAATTTGACCAATATCATTCCCCAGTATTTCCCTCCCCTCATCCTTCCCCAGGCCCCTTCCTTTCCTCTGTGCTACTGATCTCCCTTTGAATTTCATGAGATTCTCCAGCCCCCCTCCCCGCCCTGGCCATCTTTCTTTTCTTTTTTTCTCTCTTGTTCTCACATAGGAGAGAAAACATACAACCCTTGACTTCCTGAGTTTGGCTTGTTTTGCTTAACATAATGTGCTCAAGTTGAAGATGTGGTCTCTATGGCAGTGTGGGCTGGGACTCAAAAATAGCATGTCTTCCAATCATCTTAATAGAGTAATAATAATAATGATAATAGAGTAGGGAAGAAGAAACACCTGAGGAATAGTAGCCATATAAAACACAAGATGGTTAGTAGCCATATAAACATCAAAGAGCAGTATCTCTAGACCAGTTTTACCAGTCTTTCTTTCTTGTAAACCTGAACTGGAGAAAGTGAGGTTTTTTTTTTTTCAGATAAACTTATGATATTCTCTTAAAGTAGGGAAATAAACCTTATAATAGTCCCACCCTCCAAAGCTCTTTAAAGAAAAGACTCTCACAAGAAGAAAAGAAAAAGAGAGGGGGTTAGGGAGGAAGATATAGAGGGACATACACACACACACAGAGGCCCCCCCAGATGCTTGGTCTGACTGCAATGCATCTGCCCAGGGGGATGAGGTAGAGACAAGCTAAAGAGGAATGGGCATGGGGTTATGGGATCATGCCTTTAAACACACAGTGACTTTTCCTCTGGAGGAATGTACTCCCTTCAGTGTACCAGACTTTTATGACCTATCACAATATCTGTCCATATTTATGAGGAGAAGCAAGGAGTACAGGTGAGCAGAGAGAAAGGCAGAGGTGGGTATAGGTAGAGAGAGCCAAGAATTCTCTTCTTTGCCCTGAGGACAGAAGAAGAAATGTGAGCTGCCAGTGTCTCTTTTCTGATGGGTTGCATGCCTAGGACCAGTGTCCAAATGTTTTTATTTCAATGTCGATCAATTCAACTCAGTAGAATTCAATTCAGTAATCACTCATTAACACCCTACTCTGGTTAAGGCAGAGTTCTAGATGAGAATATGAGTGGACAGTCTTAAATATCAAAGAGCTTATGATTGGATGTCAAACATGATAGGAGAAATGAAGCTACAGTTATAAGAGCAGCCAAGTCTTCAACCCTGGCTGCACATTAGAATCATCTGGGAAGCTTTAGTAATAAACTGACCCCACCACCAGGGGTGCAAATTTAATTAGTCTGGAATGAGATCCAGGAATTCGTGTTTTTATAATCTTCTCAGATAATTGCAATGGGACTTTAGGACTGAGAATCACTGCATTAGGGGAGCAAAGAGGAACAGAGTGTTAAGCACCATGGGGTAGACAGGGAGAAAGGAAAGTTCAAGGCTTTATTCAGTGTGCTTTGAAGAATGGCTTGGATTCCCACACATGTGGAGTATGGAACGGAAATCATAGGACGTGAACAGAGAAGAGCTGGCCTGGGTTGTGTGGTCCCCAAAGCACCTGGAGAGTGATGAGACATAGGCAGAAACAGTGGAGTAGAGACCGCATGGTCCTTGAGCACAGTAAGTACAAACAGAGCAGAGGCAGAATACAGGTCTTCTCCTAGGTGACATCAGAAGCAGGGCCAAGGATCACAACAGTAGCGCTGGGACAAGACGAGGAAGTCAAGATAGAGACACTTCGGCAGTTGGCCAAATCCAAGTGACCCAGGGCAGCCATAGACTGGAAGCAGAGAAAACTTGCCAGTTATGTTAGTTTGGAGGAAAGGAAGTTCTTAGATTCCTTTGAGAATATACTGAAGAGGGAATTGGTTGTCCTCTCTGGACCATCATTTTAAATATAACAAAGTGGAGACCAGAGATTAACTAATTTTTCCAGGTGACAGGGATGGGAATTTTGTCTGATGTTAAAGTCAGCGCTTTCTCCATTTAATTTTATTCTCCCTGGGACCCCCATTCTGAGTAGGCACTACCTGTCCCCATAATGCATAGCCTTGTGTTTTGCAGCCATTTGGTTTTGTACTTGCACACATAGGCTCTGTTTCACTTTTTAGATTATGGGTTTCTTTAAGGGTCATGTCACATTTGAATAAAATAAAACTCATGTGGATCTGTGAGCTATATATTATGACAGTTCATTTAACGGGCACTTAAAGGATGACTGCCATGTACCACCTACTTGAAACTGAGTGAGGAAAGATAGAGTCCCTGTCCTCAAGGAGTTCACAGTGTATTGTAAAACCTTTCATGGAAGAGAGTTTACTGAGCTTGCGTCCTCTCTTATCTTGCTCTGTTGGCATGATTATTCCTTACCTAGTTAGTTTAGTTCAAACTATAATCTAGGTATCTAATCTTTCTTTTCCCTGGTTTCAGGGATGAATTGTGTTCTACAGTGTTGATAGGATTCATCTGGATTAGCCCTCGGGAATGTGATTTGTAAGTAGAATAGAAAATAATAAACTGATGCATGGAAAGACAATTTTTGATGCCAGCAGATGGGTTTTACACAGTAGGCATAGAGCTAGGAACTTGGGCTGTAGGTGAACAAGAATGTGAGCCCTAACATGAACAGTAGGCAGGCACTGAGCCCTTCAGGGTCCAGATCACTAAGGCTGCAAAATATCAAAGTGAGACCCACCGCTTCAGATATATGACCATTCAACTTAGTGAGAAGTAATCACAAGTAAAATAAATTTCAGGTTTAAAACGAGTGCATTTCTAAATTCACTCACTGAACCATAGTCAATTTGAAAAGCCAAAGTCTTTGCAGTGTCTCTGTCCTTGGTGCTGAAACAAACCCGATAGTGTTAGGGCCTCCTGCCCTTGAAGTGCTATTAACTCCTGAGATCTTGCAGTGCATGGAGACAGGGGTGGGGCATAGCTCTCCAGCCCATTTTCATGGGGAAGGGAATGACTCTGATCAATACTAAAATAATCCTGGTGTGTGCCTCATTGACAGGTGACTGAGAGCAGCTCGGGAAGCCAGCCTCAGCAATTCCATGCTCCTTCTTATTTCTGACATAGGAAGTACATATTTCAAGAATTGTTCTTATCACATAGCATTGAAACTATAAATATCAGTCCTGACTTTAAAGTTATGCTCTGTTCTCTCTTCCTTGCACATTTGCAGTTAACATGCTGCTTTGACTGTGATTTACATTTGAAGGAATTATGTTGAGGGGTTTATGGATCTTTTCTCCCACATAATAAGTCTGATTAGAGTTTATTCATCTTATATAAATACCCAGCACAATATTGGCATGTGGTGGATTGGATGTTCAATAAATTCTTTAGAAATAAAAACAAACAGTCAACACTGGATTATATGTGAAAAGGATCTAGAGAAAAGACCATGAACTGGAGAGGATTCCATTTTTCTCTAGATTGTCTCCTCTCAGTAAACAACGTCATGGCTTTATGAAAGTACATGACATCAAAACTTTACCAAACGCTCAACTCATCACTGTCCTAGTTTCAGACTGGGGGTGGCAGGTGGGATGAAAAGCCAAAGCCCAAGAAAGCTAGCTAGTGGGTCCATAATAATGAGGCTAATATTTCACATTTTGTGCTTTTCTTTGAATTCCTCTGAAGTGTCACTGTGTCCAACTCCGTTTGATCACTACTACAGGAGATGAGGCAGATAGAGCAAGTAGTAGAATATCTACAAATATATGACAAGACAGAGGCCCAGAGATAATAAATGTCTTGGATGACAAAGCAATATAAGTTATAGCTGGTCTTGAAGACAATCTAGGCCCCAGGATCCTAGCTGTTCCACTGGGATCTGTGGAGGTTTGAAGACCTTTTGGGAAACTGTTTCCTCCAAGTTACAGATAAGTTCTTCTATTCATGGGTTCTAACAAAAACAGCTGAATTATCTGTGTGCCTTTATTCTATTTGGCTGGATTAATTTATTCTCGATAATTCTAGATCCCTGCCTTAAGACCCGACCATTTTAAGTTTTGTTATTTGCCTTGGTCTTCTTAAATTCCAAGCCAATTGCTGTGAGCTCTTTCAATTCTGCCCAAAACAAAACAAACAAAAAATGATAACAACAAAAGCCAATCTAGTGTATTGGGTACTTAAGATTCATGTATTAATACAATTATTTAATAATATTTTCCCTTTTAGGTGTGCTTAATTTTGGGGGGAGAAGATAGGAGGGGACCCCAAAATGACTAAGTCCTAAGCAGACTTACAATATTGTTGGGAGACATGCTATAAAGCTGTGGAATGTTGAGTCATGATTAGAATAGTTTAAGGCAAGAATAGAAGCTCTGTCACAAGGTGGCATTTGATTGATTGCCAAATAAGTGTTGCAGACAAAAATGCCATGGTTTTGAGATATTGTATATTGATTTCAGGAGATTGAGTTGGACTGGGTATAGCTCGAGGGTTATATTGAAATAGGGAAAGCACTGATGAACATTTCCATCAAAATGCAATGAGGGCAATCCCCTTGACAGGCAGGCTTTGGGGAAAAGAGGAAGGAAGAGGGAAAGACAGTAGTTTATCTTGAATCCCATGAAGTAACAGGAATATTTTTTTTTTGATTATGAAACAAAAGTAAAACTGCAATGTTACTTTCTCAAACATGAAGTAAGAAAATCAGAGATATGGATATTTATGTATTTTAAAAGTCTTACTGAGCCAGGCACAGAAAGACAAACACTATATGTTCTCACTCATGTGTAGAAGCAAAAAATCTTGTTCTCATAGAAGTAGAGAGTAGAACAGTGGTTATCGGGGGCTGGGAAGTTTAGGGAGCCAGGAGGAGAAGTGTCAGTGAATAGGTAGAAGAACTAAGTTATAGTGTTACATAGGACAGCAGGGTAACTATAGTTAACAATAATCTGGTATATATTTTAAAACTGCTAGAAGAAAGGATTCTGAATATTCCCAATGCAAAGAAATGATAAATGTTTAAGGATATGCTAATTTATCCTGATTTGATCATGTGTTGGACCAACACACAGCACTCTATGAATATGTACAATTATTATGTGTCAATTAAAATTCTTTTTAAAAAGGAAGAGTAAGTTTGGACACACAAAGGGACATCAGGTATCCTCACATATAAAAGAAAGAGCTTGTGAGGACATAAGGAGGAGGTGGCTATCTACAAACCAAAGACAGAGGTTTCAGGAGAAACCTGCATGTCCACACCTTGATCTTGGACTTCTGGGCTACAGAATGTAAAAAAAAATAAGTAATAAATTTCTGTTGTTTAATTTAAAAAGAATTCTTATTGAGTTTGCTTTGGTCTCTTATCCAGGGACAGGGACATAATGGAAATCCTGAGAGCCATGGCTCTTGGAGCTCACAGACTAGAAACAGGGATGTGAAAATTATTCTAGGAGGAAAGAGGAGAGTGCCTGCTCAGTTGTCTTGAGGGTCAGCAAAGGATGCCTAGAGGAAGTGACATTTTAACCAAGATCTAAAGTTCAGGCAGGAAATTGCTAATTGAGGGGGCTTGGAAGTGTTGGGAGGTCATTCCAAGCAGAGAGAAGAGCATGCATGGTAGCTCAAAAGTGCGAGAGTACTTGGCTTATTTTGCAAGAGAAGTTTAGTTTGCTAGAGCCTAGTGTTTGAAGCAAGAAGTCATAAGAGCTGAGGCTGGAGAAATAATCAGGGGCCAGATTATGCTGAGCGTTGGGCTTTGAACATAAAAGCAGGGCCCGGAGAAGAGAGGAGGAATGTATTTCTTGAAGGGATTTATCCAGGGAAATGGCATGAGGTTTCATTTACAAAAGGTCTCTATGGGGAGTATACTAAAAGAAGCAGGTGGTCTAATTGAGAGACTCTTACAGTCATTCCGGTAAGAGATGATGGCGCTGAGCCAGAGCAGTGGCCATGGGAATGGAGAGAAGCAGGTGGGTTTGACACCTTCAAGTCAGACTCTGGAAGATTGATGGATGGGTTGGATATAGAGGGTGAGGGAGAGAGAAGGTGAGGATGCGCCCACATTTCTGGCTCTTACTGTGCTGTGATTGCATTCTGCCTGCTGCTGACTCATTGAACGAATGAATCTGAGCATGGACTTTTTAAGTGGTCCATCCGACTGAGCCATCTATGAACAATGCCCCCTTCCCACCTCTAGTCCTCACTGCCACTCTCATCTCTGCCATGTCTCACTCCTCTCATGAATTCCAGGAAGACTCAGATTGGGGGTAAAAGGTGGTAGAGGGTAAATGCCTGAAAGATTAAAGAGGGCCAGGTGGTTCAACTCACCATTTTGTTCTTAAAGGACACTCTCCCTGCTCTCTTTGCTCTGAGCCACAGGATGATTTCCTTTGTCTGGTTTTGTGTGCTGCTCCTAGTGTCCAAACAATGGGACTTGGAGAAATAAGCAATTCTCTGCACTGTGGCTGGCAAGGAGGACCTGACCTTCATTATTTCACAGCTAAGAAAACATGATCTCCTCCCTTTCTGAGAGGCTATAGGTTCTTCCCCTAGCATATAGCAAGGGGGAACCAAGAAAGGTGAGAACTGACTCTGGACAGGGGGACTGACCCGCCTCTTCCAGTTCTTTGTCTGAAAATCTGTCAGAGGTAAAATATCCCAGCCGAACTGTCATCTGCTAATGGAGATGTGTAGGTGAGAGAGGAGCCTGGGAAGGCAGGAGAGTGGTGTTTGACAGATGGCTCAGCTTTCAGCAGACAGGGAGGGCACCTGGACCAGGCTCAGGAGCCAGGGAAGCAATGGAGGTAATTAAGCAATGCCCAGCTCAGGGTTTTGGTAGGGAAGGACGGAGTAAGCTTTGGGAGGCATACTTTCTGATAGCACCTTCAAGCTGCTCAATTATTTTAGAGAAAGCCTATTTGGTTTCTCTGACCTTTCCCTTTCTGCATTAGAAACCAGAGGCTGTAACTTTCAGTCTGCAGTGGAAATGGCGATGCTCCTGGAGACATCAATTTTGTGTGTCTCCGAGATCCACTCGCATCCGTTCCAAGGGAGCTTTCCCACACGCTGGGGTGGGGTGTGACAGAAGTGCAGCAGGGGCCCTTGTTTCTATCAGCTTTTCAAAACATTCCTGAGAAGTTTGATCTTGCTTGGCAGGAGCTTCTTGCCGGCTGTGCTGGTAAAATAACGAGGACTCCCCATTTGTGAGCTGTTTTTCATCTTAGTGGCTCTTTCTGAAGCATTGCATCATTAGCCAGGCTGGAAATGGTTTTCAAAGATTTCTTTGCTCAAACAGGCAATGCAGGGCTGGAGAGGATGCTGTAGGTATAGTGCTTGGGGGCTTTGTGTCCCTGGGGAGTCTCAAGATATCCCTGGGCTCAGAATAACCCTCCTTGGGGGCTATACTGCTCCCACAATTGGTAAGGAGTTGGGTAGAGGTCTTCAGGGTCTCCTGGGAATGATGGGGTAAGAAGGGCATATCAAGTCAGGTACAATTGCACACACCTGTACTCCCAGAGACTCGGGAAGCTGAGACAGGAGGATTGCAAGTTCAATGCCATCCTCAGCAACTTAGTGAGGCCTTCCGAAACTTAATGAAGCCCTGTCTCAAAGTTAAAAATAAAAAGGGCTGGGGATGTAGCTTAGTGATAAAGTTTCCCTGGGTTCAATCCCTAGTATCCCCCCCCCAAAAAAGGGGCATTTTACTGCAAATGAGACTGAGGAATAATAACAAAAATCCTTGCTGAACGCATTGGCCCACACCTGTAATCCCAGTGGCTCAGCAGGCTGAAGTGGGAGCACTGCTAGTTCAAAGACACTTAGTGAGACCCTATCTCAAAATAAAACACAACAAAGGGCTGGGAATGTAGTTCAGTGGTCAAGCACCCCTGAGTACTCAATCTGTGGTAATAAAAAAACAAAATTCTTTCCTTTTTGGGGGGGGGGTACCAGGGAGTGAACCCAGGGGTGCTAAACCAGTGAGCCACATCCCACATCCCCAACCCATTTTAATTTATTTTTTAATTCTTTCTTTTTTTTATATACCTCTATTTTATTTATTTATATGTGGTGCTGAGGGTTGAACCCAGGTCCTCACACATGCTAGGAGAGTGCTCTACCGCTGAGCCACAACCCCAGCCCCTATTTTATTATTAAATTTGAGACAGGTTCTCACTAAATTACTTAGGGCCTTTCTAAGTTGCTGAGGCTGGCCTTGAACTTGGGATCCTCCTGCCTCAACCTCCTAAGTTGCTGGGATGACAGGTGTGTGCCACCACTCCTGGGTCTCCTCCACTTTTGGGGCACGATGTGGGCTGGAGAACTTCATGAAGTCTAATCTATGACCCCCAATTTCACCTTTTATCTCATCAAAAACTATCAGCCATCAAGCCCAGGTTTGTGTGAGGAGAAACCTGCAAAGTAGATAGAGTGAGTCCAGATGCTTTAATCACAGAGATTTCCAAACCTAAGTGCTGATATTCTCAAGTTTAGCTTTATACCCCAATCATCGGGAAGATTTTTTTTTTAAGTGCATTTCAGAGCTGGCTTCAGAGTCCCTAAATCTGATTCTCCTGGTTGGGAACAGACCACCTGCATTTTAAACAAGCCTCTTGAGGGCATGAAATATACATTGAAGTTTGTCATCCATTGTGTTTGAACAGCTGTTCCTGAGCATTCTGCATTCCTTGGCTTAAGAGAGGCTGGGGGGACGGGGGAGGCTCAAAATCAAAACAAAGGCCACTGCCAGGCACAGCATCCAGGTCACTGCTGGAGATGCAAAGGGACCTGGCAGGCCAGCTCAGACAGCCAGAGTGCAGACTCTGATTCTGAAATGTCAGGGCTGCTCAGGAAGCCTCTCTGGAGAGCTGTCTGCTCCCAAAGAATGAGATAATAATTGCATTGAAAATTCTGGAGAAGCAGAAGGCTTGTAGAACACATTGGAAATTTTAATCACTTTCTCAGAATGGCTTTGATTAACATTTCTTCTAGCCCTTCCTCGATGTGTCCTACCCCGCCCTCATGGTAGCTGACAGGTAATTAGTGCTCTGGCTAGGGAGGGAGGTGCAGGATGCTCAGATTAAGTAAGATAATGCATGTGAAGACACTGTACAGACTGTAAAGCTACAGATGAAGGGACTGCTCCTAAACCCACAAGGTTTATATTCTTATCACATAGGACCACTCAGAGATCTGGGCACAGCAGATCATCTCACACCATTGATTGTGCTGTCTTTCTTATGTCCCAATTGCCCTTCTGTGCTTTCTCTGTCCACAAACTCCACTCATTTCTCAAAGTTGAGAAATGGACTGCCTAGAGTTGGCCCCCCCTTTTTTTTCTGACAAAATGAAGCCCTCTGTGCCTCCCATTATTAAGTCCTCTTGAAAAAGGCAGCACAATCTACAACAGGTAGTAGCTGCTTCATAAATATCCCCTTTCTCTAGCTCACCATTTCTGTATTTGCGTATCTGTCTCCTTCAGTACCAGAAATGAGCTTATTCTTCTTGGTATGCATGATGACTCCACAAAACCGGAGTAACACGTGTTCAGTAAGTGTTGAATGAAAACAACAATCATCAGTTAGAGAAGGTGACCTGGAAGATGAGAGGTGGAAAGAAATGAATTGCTCTGCTAACCAGGGTCCTTCCTGATTGCCAGATTTGTCTGAGTTGATCTAGGCTCTATATAGAAAGACCTTTCCTAATTTCAATCCATAAACCACCAAGAAAACTCACCAACGTATCTAGATTCTAATGTTGTACAATTGTGATTGCATATGCTGGTGCTTTATCTCATATTTGCTTATAGTTCAGGAGAATTCATGAAAGTCCTCTTCGTGCCTCAGTTTTTCCATCTGTAATGTGGGGCAGAGCAAATCATAACCACAGTGAGTAATCCTACCTTCCCTCCTCTCTGATACATCTTTAGAAGAAGACAGATGTCACTGGGGGTGGGTGTGTATAACTCTTAAAAAACAGAGCCATTTGTTACATGCAGTGGGAAGCATCAGGGCAGGGCTTGAGATGGAAAAAAAAAAGAATCATGATTGCTTTTATTCTTCCTATCTTTCTCTGATGCTGCATTTCACATAACTTATTTTCACCTACAAATAAGAAGAGAGAACAGCATCCATGGCACTGTTAGTATATCACCAGGGACATTGTATCTAAAGTGAGACCCTTGGACCAACCACACCAGCATCACCAACGAACTTCTTTAAATGCAGAATCTGGGGCCCCACCCTAGATATACTGACTCAGCCTGTGACTTAAGATCCACAGGTGATTCATAGGCATATTAAAATTTGAGAAGCACAGGCATAGAATCATCTTAAAAAGAGAAGCCGGGAAGAATAGATACAAGAGGTGTTAAAAAGTACTCACCGAGATGTAGGGAAACGGGATGAATTTTTCTCATGAAAATAACTAGAAAATTGCTGTGGCGACGTGGTAGAAGAAGAAAGGGCTTTTATGTAGCTGCAGACTCACTCAGAGAGTTGACAGAGGTGAGGAAAACATCAAATGTGTGAGCTCAGATCAAAGAAGTGCACCCACTTCAGCATGAAGACAGACTCGCCTAGATAGAATTTGTGGGAGGACTTACAGCTCTCCTTGTCCTGCCCTGTCAGATCTCCCATGGTAAGCTTTCCTGGCTGCCCAATCATTCACCTATCCTAGCAAGACATCCATAACTTTGCTCTGGGGGCTGTCACGGTGGTGGTGGGGTGTCAGTGCATTCTAGTTCTGTTTTATAATGAATCCCTTTTGTTGTCATTTCACTGAGGTCTCAGACTGAACGCCCCACTCCCCACCACCACCACCAAGGGTCAAGACTGGGTTTGAAACTGTGGGATATGCAGTGCACTCTCTCGTGTGTCTGTGTGCACGTGCACACACATGTGTATGTACACACACGTGTGTACATTGTTAGTTGAGATATAATTTATGACAATATGCACTTGTTAGCTCATAGTTTGGGAGGTTTGAGGGCAAGTTACATGCAGTGGTTGAGTTCTGGTGAGGACCTCATGGTGAATGGTGGAGAGCAACAGCAGGAGCATATTGGAAAAGCCATCACATTTCAAGCCAGGAGGTAGTCAGCTTGGTGGGACCCAACTCAGGCTTTTATAGCAACATTCTTTGGAGAACTATCAAGGAGTCCCTGAGAACTATCTTCTAAGGGCAAATGCCAAGGTAAGGACCTCCCACTAGCTCCATCTCCTAAAGGTGCCACCGCCTTCCAATAGTGCCACCCTGCAGACCAAGACTTCAATCACAATGGACTCTTAGGGGACACCCAAATCACACCTAACATGTAACAAATAAAATAGATCTTAAGGGCTCAGTTTGATGAGTTTTACTTATTTGGGGCCTTGGCTGCATCTCCAGCCTGCAATTGTGAACACACATCTGTGTATACATCAAACAAAACATGTTTTTATTACTCCAGAGAATTTTTATTGTTCCCTTCCAATCAACCCCCTATCTTCCTATCCATCCAGAGGCAATTCCCTGGTTAGTTGTGCTTATTCTTGGACTTCATAAGTTAATTGTGCTATATAATCACGGAGTATGCATTCTACTGTGCCTCATTACTCCTTCTATTTACCATAATATTGAGATCCATCTGTATTTTTCTACGTGTCAGAAGTACACTTCTTTTTCTCATTTCTCACTAGTGGCTCATTTTATGAAGATATTTCAATTTTTTTATTCATTCGTTGGTCAGTGGTTACAGTTCTGACTGTAAACTGCTCTAAACATTCTTAGAAAATTCATTTGTTGACATTTTGACATTTTGTGTTTTATTTGTTGGAGATAAACATCTATGAGTATAATTTCTGGGTCATGGGATAGATGTGTTTAAGGGCAATCCAGCAGTTATCTAAAGTTGATAACAGCATCACTGCATAAGAGTTCTAGTTGCCCTGTGTCCTCACCCCAACTGTTGGTGTTATCAGCCTTCTTGATTTTTTTTTTAGCCATTCTGGTAGGTATATCATTGTGATTTTAATTTACAATTTCCTAATGACTCAGAATGGGGAGCTCTTTTCTTGTGCTTCTTTTATTAAGTGTCTGTTTGAATTTTTTGCCTCTTTTAAAAACTGTATTCTTGTTGATTCGTAGGTGTATTAGTTTTTTTTCTTTACTATAGTAAAATATCTGAGGCAGGATACTTATGAAGAAAAGATTATTTAGCTTAGCACTGACTCTGGTAAGGGCTCCATGGTGAATTGCAGGAGCTCATGGGGAGTGAGGGATTATATTGCAAAAGCAGAAATGGGAGAGAGAAGAGGAGAGGAAAGGAGAGGAGAGGAGACTGGATCCCACAATCCCTTCTGAAGGCATACCCTCAATTGACCTGAGGACTTCCCACTAGGCTCCAACTCTTAAAGTACACTGCCTCCTAACCTCACTACCTTGGGGACTGAGCTTCCAACACATAAACTCGTGTGGGGCACACTGAAACCAGATGAGCTCCCAAACTGGAGCAGTAGAAATTTGTCAAATAACTTAGATCTAAGTCTTGTCGGATATATGTATTGCAAATATTTTTTTCCAGCCTGTGGATTTTCTATTCATTTTTTTAAGTAGTGATTTTTTGATGAGCAGAAAAATATAATATTTATAAAGTACAATGATTTTTTAAAAAAATATTTATAAAGTACGATGTATCATTTTTTTCCTTATTAACTAACATGTTTTATATCCAAAGACATCTTGGCATCCTCAAAGTGGCAAGTATATTTTCTTCTTGAAATGATATCATTCCAGCTTTTACATTTAAGTCTATGATTCATATCAAATTAATTTTTGAATAAGATATGAAATAATGATTGACATTTATTTTACTCCATATAGATAATACTGTTCCAGACCATTTTTCTGGATTGATTTGTCTATTCTTATTCCAGTACCACACAATTTTAAATTTTATTGCCTTATTTTATCATATCTTTTTGAAATCAAGTAATATCTTTCGCCTTTCTTCAGCTTTTTAAAGATTATTTAACTATTATAAATCCATTATATTTCCTTTATATTATAGCTTGTCTTGTTTCTTTTTTAAAAAAAACTATGGCATTTTGGTTAGTTTTTCATTGAATCTATATGCTAATTTGGAAGAATGGAAATCTTAACAATCTTGAGCCTGCAATTCATGGACATGATATGTATCTCTATTTATTCAAATCTCTTTTAATTTCTCTTGGCAATATTTTGTAGTTTTCAGCATAGGCATCTTCAGGGCTTCCACTAAACTTCTATCTAGTCAATCTTTTTTGATGTTATTATAAATGATGCCTTAAACTTTTATTCGGTAGGGACTGGGATGTAGCTCAGTGGTAGAAAACTTGCCCAGCATGTGCAAGGTCCAGAATCCAGAATTCAATCCCCAGCACTGGGGAGGGGGGAAGTAAAAATGAGTAAATCTTATTTTTCAGTTGCTTATGACTACTACATAGAAATCCAATTGATTTTTGTATATTAAACTTGATATATATGTTAGTGTCTAGGGGTTCATTGTCTCTGTTCAGCAAAGAATTGAAGAACGGGACACAGAGATAGGAAGCAAGCAGATGGTTTATTGCAAAAGTGATAGAGACAGACTTCTCTGAAGAGAAGGGGCCCCAGAGCTGGGGATCTGGTGGGGGAGTTTTGGCTTGTTCTTATTACAGTCTCTGGAATTTCCTCCTTTCCTTATCTCCTCCTCTGTCCACACTCTCCTCACTATTACTGATTGGTACTCCCTGGGTCCACACATCTGCTTTAGTTTTTCTACTGGATCCCCCACTTAGGGGCACAGGTATGAAAGTGTCTGTCCCTGCTTGTGTCCAAGAGCACTTTGATCAAGCAGGATTTTATGCCTCTCTCTTTTTAAAATTAAGACATCAAGCTTCCTCATCAGAAGACCCTGTCTGTGCACCTTTGTTCTGGCCCTGCCCCCAACCTCACCCCTTGCCATGTTCCCCTGGCTGCCTACATCCTTCTACATCTCCCTCAGCCTGTCCACCATAGCGGTTCTCTTCCTCCAGGGAAAACATCTCAAGGAAACCAGATGGACATTGCTTGGCCTTTTCTGACACAATTTGGAAGTAAAGCAGTGTCACATCCACCAAGTTCTCTTGGTCCCAAGTGAGTCACCGAGGCCAGCCCAGATTAAGGGAAAGGAACATAGGCTCCGGCTTTTGATGGGAAAAAAGCCTTAAACATTTTTCAGTTACATTTATAATCTTTACAGTTGATCTAGTTAGGGTCTGTCCATTCATTAATATTTTTAGATAATCAATTAAAAATGTTTTTTAGCTGCCAATGGACCTTTATTTTATTTATTTTATTTTTATGTGGTGCTGAGAATCAAACCCAGTGCCTCACCCATGCTAGGCAAGTGCTCTACCACTGAGCTATAACCCCAACCCATAGTTAATCAAGTTTCACATTAATTTTATCTGTTGTTTTTCAATTAAAAAAATTTTTATTTGTGTTATTTTCTTCTGCTTACTTTGAATTTAATTTGTTCTTTCACTTTAGCTTAGTAAGAAGTAAGCTTGAATAATTGATTTTATGCCTCTCTCTTTTTAAAATGAAGACATTTAAACTAAAAATTTCCAAAGTGTTACAAATTTGTATTTCTTGTCTGTTTGTTACACAGTCTTTACTTTAGGACCATACAGCAAACCAGCTCTAGGGTCCCAGAAGGCATAAGAATTTGGCCTAATTATACTGCTCCCTCTTCTAGCTGTACTGGTTAAGAGCAAAGACCTGAATCTAGACTGTCTGGGTTTAATCCTACTTCTCCACTCATCAGCTATGTGATCCTAGGAAAGTAGTTAGCCCCTCTATGCCTCTATTTCCTCTCAAACCATAGATTAGCAGATTATTAACAGATTGAAATCAAATTAAGTGAAATCACACATAAAGCGGAGATGTCATGATGATATCTACCTCAAAGGTTGTTAGGAGTTAAATAAGTCAGGATTTGTAAAGTGCTCTGAATAGAATTTTAAGAAGATATTTCGTAGTATTCTTGCTATTATATAAAGGATGGCAAAAAGTAGGCTTCTTCAGTCATTCAGATGATTATTGTATGAGTCAAGCATCTGGGCTGGACTTATCATCTAAAAGTGTGAGTCTTATCATCCTAAGTCATTCTAAGGCTCATCATTTGCTATCAGAATTTTAGAATAACAACACTTAGTATATTCTAAATAAGTTATGATTTCTATCATTCATTCTTTCTTGAACACTGGGGGTTGAACCCACTGAGCTACATCCCCAGTCATTTTTATTTTGAGACAAGTTCTCACTAAGTTGCTTAGGGCCTTGTTAAGTTGCTGAGACTGGCCTCAAACTTGCAATTCTCCTGCCTCAGCTACCTGAGTTGCTGGGGCTACAGGCAGGTACCACCACATCCAACTACAATTACTTTCTTAGTTCCTAAAACTGTGCACTATTGAGTGCTTACTAAGTCTCAAGTACTGGTTAAGTCCATTGTATGTAGAATATTATCTTCCAAAACTCCCACTTCGATGGAAACTACAGATTAGTTAGCTATCACTATTCCTGCCTCTGGGTCTCCTTAAAGTCAGTGCTGCTCCCTCAACCCTTATTCTAGCTTCTTGGAAAGATTAATTGGGTCAGTCTCCCATCTGATGCCACTGGAAATATGGCAACTTCTCATCTTTCATTGTCTGTAACGGATTGAAGAGGTAGTTTCAAACCAGAGCAGATAAAAGAATATTCGAGTCAGAAGCAGAGACTTTGTAAACAGACAGCTCTGAGTTGGAGTCCCTATTCTACCCTTTCCTAGCTATGTGACCTTGAGCAAGTTCTTCAGCATGTACTCAACCCTCCTTTCATTCATTCCACAAATATATACAAATGTCTGTGTCATTTCAGGCTCTGTTCTGGGCTCTGAGGACAGCAAGTAACAAAAGAGACAGTAAACTCTGTGTGAACCTTGCATCTGGTGGCTTTGACTTTGTAGAATTGTTCTGAGTGTAGCTGAAGCAATGCAAGTAAAGTGCTCAGCATAGGTCCTGCCAACAAAATTGAAAAGTAATAATATCAGGGAAAACGAAAGCACCCTCCTGAATTACTTTTCAGTCTTCCTTTGATTGATGTAATAGTGTAGAAGAGTTGCCTGGTAGAATAGCAGTGATTTCTAAAATATCCGGTCCAAAGCTTGCTCTTCCTTTGCCTCTTTTCTAAAGATAGCTGCCTGATCAAATGATGAAAACACAGCCAAGATTACTTATCATCGTGATTAGAAATATTTACAATAATCCATAAAGTAAATCAAGAGGAACTTTCATTTACATTTAAACCAAGAAGCAATATTATTGGCCATTTAAATGTACACCCTTCATTGTTTGTCTCAGCTTTTCAGATATTAGAGACACGATTTTAGGTCAGCATTTGTTTTTTAGGCTTATTCTAGATGTACATATTATTACCCTATGTCTGACGGAACATATAATAGTAATACAGGATTAAATGGATAAAGATGATTAGTATGGAATGAATCTCTCTACAATTCTAACAGAAACTACCTTTGTCTGCAAATTAACAGTCTGTTCTGTGGGTAGACATTATTTTTATCTATTCTTGTCTTTGATCAGTTCTTAAGACCTGATTCCATTTCCTCTCACTGCTTTATAACCATTTCCTTAGTCATCTGTTTCTTCCTACTAGATTTCAAGCTTCTAAGGTACAGGGACAATATCTTATATTTTTATATATTTTGTTTATATCATGATGCCAAGACTATTGGGACTTTGTTGGATTTTGATGTGTGTCTATTAAATTGGATTGGAATGGTATTGATTTCCTCTCAAATCATAGATGAACAGATTATTAAAATCAAATCTATCTAACTGTCTTCTCTTGGGTTTGTAAAAATTTGTAAGAACATCAAAATAAAGATGGAAAACTTATTTTAAAACACTTTGAATTAAATTCAGCTAAAACTACTCAATGGCTTAAGTTTAAATATTTTCACAAACATATCATCTCATAACAAAAAATTTATCACAGATTTCAGATAAGAAATATTACTACTAATATCAGAAGTAGGACCTGCCTAATAATGGCTACAATTCCAATAGCAAATAGTTTAAAACATACTCTTGTTATCAACCACCTCTCTTAGCTTATTTATAAGCAACTTGGCATAAATATTAGATAATTGGTCACACTTTTTTGATCATAACAAACAGGGAGCAAGACTTTTTTTCTATTGGAGTTCATCATTTTTGTAACTTTCAACTGGTTATAAATATATTAAAAGGTTTTAAGCTGCTAAAACTTTTGGTTAATTCAGGAAAATGAGTGAAGGAAGAATTAATAAGAAAGAATGGTTAAAATTTAATCTGTGAAATTTGGGAACCGACGGTATGCAGTAAAGAATTGGGGATTAAGATTTACTCAGCAAATATTTATCAAACTGCTACTATGTGCTAGCCACCATCTAGTCCTGTAGATGAAGATGAGCTGTTTTTGTGCAGCTGACATTTAAGTTGAGGGAATATTCAGCCAAAGGCATCCTAATAATGTTGAACCTCAAAAGGAAGGGGTTTGGTCTCCATATCTTAGCTTGCTGAAGCTTTTTGGCACTGTTGAGATGTGTTTAGTTCCTTCTTACCTTTGAGCTACACAGATTCAGAGAAATCAGGAGAGAAAAACATGGTCAAGCATAAAATTGGTGCTCCCAGGAATGGAACATCTCCTCACATTTACGTAAACATGAGAAGCTACTCAATAACTATTCCCCTGAACAGAAAAGCATGTCCCAAGGTGACTTTCTGTCTACACAGAGAATTGGCTGGCACTGTGCCCGCTAAAATAAATAATAATAATGTTATAATGAAAGAAAATAAAAATTCTCTGTTTTACCAGGCATCTCTATAACACATCGATCACAAAAAGTTCACAGTGAAAATAGAAGCAGGTAATATAGAATGTCCATCCTGGTGCCTGGCAGGAGGCTAGAACTCAACACAGAAAGACACACACACACACACACACACACACACACCACTTCCTCAGCTACTATGAAAGTGCACTGGCTCTGCCTCTGAGGGAGGGTATAAATCAAGCTCCTAATCATGGCACAGGCAGCTGGCCCCACCTCCTGCACATCTGGTATGTAAAGCACGTGAATCCTCTTTAATCAACAATTCAGAATAATGGCACTTCCGACCCTCATCAGAGAATTCAAACCAGAAATCGCAGCATAGCTCTTGCCAAAGGCTTGCTGGGATAGTTGATGTTTGAGAGAAACTGCCTGATGCTAAGTTACCTACAGGCATTCTTCTTCCAAGCTCTTTCTTTGAATTAAGAAATCATTAGGAAACCCATCTAGACTACATTATTGCAATTCTGTATAAAATCTTCTCTTGAAGATTTTATAAAATGTGCAACTCCTTTATCCACTTTTTGGGGACTCCATATTAAAAATATCTGCCTAATATGTGAACTGGCCTATAACAGGCTTTTAATAAATATGTGAATATTGAAAAGAATAAATGTTTGAATAGATTTATGGTTTTTCTTCTCTCAAAACCATGAGTGAAAATAATATCCTTTAGGATTTCCTTTTCATTCCTTCTCTCTCTGGGGAATTGCTCTTCATCCTTCCCATCCTTTTTTTTTTTTTTTTTTTTGGTCTACCCACCACACCTTGCTTTCCTTGCCATGCAGGTTTCTAAGCTCTGTCCACCGGCTCCCACTCGGTTACAGTTCCTTCCACCTGCTTCTGTTTGCATTATTGTCCCCTTGCTTGCTGGACTGGGGCCACTTCAGGACATGACTGTGTCTTTTCATCTTCACAACTGCAGCACACAGCACAGGGCCTTCCCCAGAGTAGGTTAATAAATGTTTGAACATCAAGAGAATGAATAAAACAATTCAGTGTCTCTTATATAAGAACCAACTGAATATTTCCTCCTTGAGTTCAGTATCAGGAAATCTTGATATTTTCAGTACATTTTTATTGTGTTCTTTCTTTATGCAAAACACCTTTCATGATCACCACCACTCATGGCTTCTCTATCAGGTAAGGGACACCTACATATCTATAAACATTCATACCCTGCTCCCTCCTTTTTCTTTCTTTCTTTCTTTCTTTCTTTCTTTCTTTCTTTCTTTCTTTCTTTCTTTCTTTCTTTCTCTCTCTCTTTCTTTCTTTCTCTCTCTCTTCTTTCTCTTTCTTTCTTTTCTCTCTCTCTCTCTCTCTCTCTCTCTCTCTCTCTCTCTTTCGAACCCAGGGGTGATTTGCCCCTGAGCTACATTCCCAGCCCATTTTATTTTTGTTTTAAGACAGTATCTCACTAAATTGCTGAGGCTGGCCTTAAACTTGTAATCCTCTTGCCTCATCCTCCCAAGTTGCTGGGATTACAGATGTGAGCCACCATGCCCAGTTTGGATTTAATGTTGTAACAGAAGCACAGAGAAGGTACTCAGGGGAGCATGGTGGGTGGAGGAGATTAATTCCAACATGAAGAAAAGGAGGTTTGTTGCTTGAGATTGACCTTGAATGAATAGAATTTTAGCAGTCATGGGAATGGGAAGCAAATGTCAGGCAAAGAGAAGAGCTATCTTCCTTTACTGGTCTATGAATTCATCCACGCATCCATCTATTCATTCCATAAGCTTTAATGGAGGACTCTGAGGTTTCAGGGTATATGGACTATATTTCACCTTTGTATCCATGAATGTTTGGAATGATTCTAGTGTATGGTAACTTCTCAAGAGATGCTCATTGGAAAATCAGGTTTATGAGTATAGAAATAAACAAGACTGGAAAAGGTAGTTGAAACCAAATCGGGAAGGATGCAGTTTAGTTTGTTGTGGGTGGTCATTGAAAGTTCCTGAGCTTGGGAGGGTGCAATCAACCTGGTTTATGGGAAGGGTGGATTGTAAAGGAAAAAAGCTGGAGTGTAGGAGAGCAGCTAGGTGATACCTGAAAGGTACACATGGGAACCAGTAAAGATGTGAATGAAGTAGTAGAAGGGGAGGGGGCGAGGAAAGGATGAGGATCTTCTAGTCTTAAGTGGACATTTCTGCTTCCTTATCTTTAAAGATCACTTTGAAGCCAAGTGAAGAATGAAACTATGCTTCCTCACTGATGAAATGAGGAAAATACTCGCGACCTCAAACCAAGCATGGTAGAGAGCTTGGATGGCCCACCAAAAAGAGGAATTTCCTGAACCGCTGCATCCTGAATGGTGAAGGATGCAGCTTCCTTCGAGAACATCAGCTGCTACTCTTAAGACCCAATGGAAGAGACTGCATCGACCTTCCCTGGGAATCCTAGTGATGGTGAAAGAACACACACACACACACACACACACACACACACACATGCGCGCGCACTCATACATCTTTGCATTTCCCCAAGGCAATCATCTAAAAGTTGGATTATAACTAGTCACAGAGGGCTTCCAATCAGTCCTTGGTGTCTCACACTTAAAAAATAAATGGGAAGCAAAGAAGTTAGATTTTTTTTAATCTAACTTTAAAAAATTTTTTTTATCTAAAAAAAATTAGAAAGGCCTATTATGTAAAAAGAAGAGAGAAAAGAACTCCTACAAACAAACAGTAAAAAAAAAAAAAAGAAAAAAAAACTAACTTTAAAGAAAACATTAATTAACATCTCCAGAGAGACAAGGATGCTATAAAAAAGGAACAAAGAGAAAATTAAAAAGAGCTCTTTGAAACCCATGCTATAACAAAATTAAAAAGAATTGGAAGATTGGAAGTTGAAGAAATCTCATTGAAAGTAGAACACAAATATATGAATAAGGGAAAAAAACCTAGGAAACTGGAGGATTCTGATATCAAACTAATAGAGGTTGCAGAAAGATAAAACAGGAAAAAAATGGATAAAACAGAGTTATAAAAGAAATAACTTGACAATGTTTTTGAAAACCAAAGTGCATAGATATTTAGATTAAAAGTCCCCCAATTTTCCCCTCCAAAAATAATTACTTGAAAGCCTGCACAAGATATGTATTTATGACATTTTAGTACCTCAGGTAAGAAGTTACTGATAGAAACACAGGTCAAATACAAAGGGTCAGTAGTCAGCAGCGACCCTGGAGGCTAGAAGACAGTGTTATAAAGCAATATTTCCAATCTAGGAACACACAACTAGTCAAACCATCAAGATGTATGATGATGGGATAAACACATCTCAGACATTCAGAAATGTCCATTGTACTGGGTCTTCAGAAGTTACCAGTCACTATGGTCCTCCAAACAAGGAAAGAAAAAGCATGAAGTCCATGAGGACAGGATCCCACACAAGAGAGGTGAAGGAATTCCCAGACTGGTAGTGAAGGGAACCCTAGGATCAACATCCTGCAGTTGACCCAGAGAGTAACCAGTCCATAAAGCAGGAAGATTAGCGGCTCCAGAGGTAACTCCAAGAAAAAAAAATTATGATAGGAAACTGCATTTGAGCAGAAGTAAGAGAAAATGAGAAGCTTGAGCCAGTTTGTTGGCAAACAGAATACCAAGAAACCTCCAATAAAACAGTAACAACAAAGGGAGGTAAATATCAACCACATGAAAACCTGAAGTTGAACAAGGAAGCAACCATAATAATAGCACACCACTTGATTCAGCAAGTAACAGTGTTCACATGGTTGTCATAAGGTGAATATTGGATATTGACAAAAACAAAATTATGATGTAACTACGCAGAGAGGGTCAAAGAGGAGAAGTCATGGGAGGGGTTCAGGGAAATTTGATCCACTGGGAAATCACTGCATAGCTGATACTGGAGAATCTTGAGAAAACAGCTTATTTTTTAAAATCATGAAGATTAATATACTGGTGAAATAGATTTTTTTAAAAAGTGGAAAGCTGTTTAACTTGTCTAGACTACCATGTAAAGTGGTGAGGGTCGGGTACTGTCCAGCTCTGGAAGGCACTGTTGCAATTTCAGGGTAGAGACCCCAACGTATGACGGTTTGTTCCACTTATGGTTTTTTTTTTGACTTTATGATGGTGTAAAATGATACTTATTCAGTAAAAACTGTGCTTTGAGCTTTCAATTTTGACCTTTCTGGAGCTAGGGATATGTGATAGGATATTCTCTCCAGGTTCTGGGCAGCAGCAGTGAGCTGAAGTGCCCAGTCTGCCCCAGCTCATGAGGGCAAACCACTGATATCTACAAATGTGTTGCAAGGCCCATGTGTTTTGGATATTTTCTTTTGTGTGTTCATATCCTTCCCTGCTTACAAAACACCTACCTGTGTATGTCCATGAGATATTTAACACTTTATTAGGCTTTGTGCTAGATTATTTTGCTCAACTCTAGGCTAATGCAAATGCTCTGAGCATGTTTAAGGTAGGCTGGGCTAAGCTGTGATGTTCATTATGTTAAGTGTATTAAGTGCATTTTCAACTTAAGATTTTCTTAAACCTGTGATGGACTTATTTGGACACAGCATAAGTCAAGGAGCACCTATATTTGAAAAGTGCTCCTCCAGGCGAGTTTTGTACAAACCACACAGCCTTACGCTGCAGCTCTGCCTCTTGGGAACAGCAGCAGGGTTGGGGCAGGTGGATATGAGACAGCAACTGCTCTATATAGTTAACATTTCAGCACTGTTTGCCTTTTAATATGATGTTTTGATTTTTAAAAGTCTAAAAAAGGGAGAAGATGGATTTGAGACATACTTTTGAGATGGATTCATTACGATTTGGAAAACTCTGAGGGATAGATAGGTAAAAAGAAGACAGCCAAGAGAGCGAGAATAAGCAGTTGAACAGGGAATATAGACTAGGGGGGAAACCCAGAGGCAGTTAGCACCATAGAAATCAAAAAGCGCGCAAGCTTCCAGAGGAGGCAATGGCCAACAGCGCCACACACTGGCCAGTGAGGCGTCACGCAGGCGCTGGATCTCCGTCCGCACTCTGCTGGCCTTTTTCCTCACTCGGAGACAGTACCCGGATGCCAAACTCACAGCACCCTTTCCCTGCTGCCTTCAGGCATCAGTGACAGACTCACTGGAGTATGACATCATTTCCAGCACCCAGTTTTACATCTCGACAATATTTTCCTGAAACGAATCCGCGTTATTATCTGGGGGAAGGGTTATGCTATTGAAAACAAACTTTATTTTCAAAATTATATTATTTTCAAGGTCCCAGGGAAAGTTTTTTTTAAAAAAATTTTTAAAATTATTATTTTTTTAAATTTAAATTTGGCTCTTCTTCCTTGATGCAGAGAGCTGAATCTGGGATTTTGGAGGCTCTTGGAAAATCCCACCGATTCTCTTGACTGAGGCATAACTGTGGAGAACAGATTGCTGGTCTCTTGCTGGGTAGGTAAGACAACTTTTTTTTCCTGGCTCCAGACTCAACTGAGAGGTGAGCTTTCGTTTCCTAGGGCCATGAAATCGATGCTGTCTCAACTCAGCCCAGGCTGGACTTTCCAAGAAGACAAATCACGTCTTGAGTCTGAGCCTAAGAAGGAGCCTAAGAATGTCTGAAAGGGGCAGCAATCTGGAGTGGAGTGGAATCCCGACCTCACCAAAATCCCTCTCCTCTGCTAGCTACAGGAAGCCCTCTCCAGGACCAGTCCCTGAAAAACCAATGCAGAGCTGCTGAGGAAGACCCCAATTGACTCTGTTCTGGTATCTCTCAGCCCTGAGAGATCTCTTCCTTTACTTGGTGTTTGGCTTCATATAATTATAATAATAATGGCAACAAGCACAACAGCAATTTTATAGACATACTGTCACATGCTGTTTAATCACAAGGTTCAGTGATGACGTCATTGTGCAAACATCACAGAACATATGTATACAAACCTGGAGGGTTCAGACTGTTACTCTCCTAGGCTTTCAGGCATCCGTTTCCAGAATTGGGAGGTTTCATCCATATTGCAGATTTGCTCTGGCAAGTAATTTTCCTCCACAATCAGCTCATCTAGAGTTTCCAAAAATTCTTCCGCTGCCTTCACATCAGTGCTTGCAGACTCATCCCTCACTTTCGCATTATGTAATGAATAATGATTCCCAACTCGTTCAAACCATCCAGAGCAAGCAGTCATTCGGCATTCTAGTCAGGTCCAACCTATTCTTTCAACATCACAAACAACCTTTTTACTTCAATTGTGATTGCCATGGTGCTGAGAGGGACGTGCCTCTGTGCCTACTCTCTAATCCAGGGCATTAGAAGTTTCTCCATGTCTGATACAGTCCCTTTTCAAATTTGTGTTAGTCTTATTCCCTTCAATGCGGCAGACCCTTTCTGTGGCTTTGCTCTTTTTTCTTCAAGATTGTAGCTATGCTACCCAGGGATGGGCTGGCTGGCAGGAAATAACCACAGATTTTCCACCTGTGTAGAGGTTAATCATTTTAAATTTTGTTTCCAAGTCAGTCACTGGATGTGGCCTTTAACTGGCAGCATCAGCAGTGGATTCTTTTCACGTAGGGGCCATGATGAAGGAAACAACAAGAGATCCAATCAGGTTCCAGAGAAAATGAGGATCAAGAGATGCAGTAACCTGGATGTACAATGTCACTGGCACAGTAACATGGTGTTCTGTTTCACAGTAAACTTTTTGTAAGTAGAAGAAGTGTACTCTAAAATAAGGATAAAAGTGTAGTATCGGAAATTCCTAAACCATGACATAATCACTCATCATCATTATCAAGTATCATGTACTGCACATAATCATATGTGCTATGCCTTTATGAGACTGGCTGCACAGTAGGTTCGTTTACACCAACATCAGCACCAACACATACCAGTGTATTACACCTGCTGTTAGTATGTCTGTGATGTCAGTAGACGATAGGAATTTTTCAGTTCCAGTATAATCTTAGGTGACTGCTGTTGAATAGGTGGTTGCTCATTGACTAAAACTTTGCTATATAGGGCATAATCATACTATATGCCGGACACTGTTCTCAGCCCTTTACTCCCATTAACTTCTACACAGATGGGGAAACAGAAGCACAAATTGGTTAAGCAGCTTGCCTAATTCTACAGAAAGGCCCAAATTTAAAGGTAGGTTGGCTGAACACTGGATTCTCTTCCACAATTTCAAGATCTTCAGCATCCTTTTGAGAATCAGAAGGTCTTCCTCTTCTCCTTCACCTGCAGTGGCTCCCACTGCCTTGTGGGCTGGGAGTCACCAGGCTTCTCACCTCAGCATCCAAGCTTCTTCCTGTTTCCCTCACATCTCCTTCATTTATGTCTTACCGCATTCCAGGTGAGCCTGCTGCACTCAGCTCCTCACTGCAGGACTGCTCTGAAATGCCATGGCTTTGGACTTTGGCTCAAACTGTTCCTTCCTCCTGGGAAGAAGTGGGATGAAGGGATGGAACATTAGATTGGGGTTTGGAAGTGCATTGGTCCGTGTCGGTCTAGTCTCTTTCTAGCAGTGGCAGAGTTGGCTAGTTGCCTTCTGGACATCCACTCTCGTGTTTCTAGAAATAACAGAACCATGACTTTCAGAAGCATGCATCACCAGTTATCTAAAAGACTGTTTAATCATGTGACCATTTTAGTTCAGGATATCTAGGTTGAAATGTTGTGTGGGATTTCTGGAAGTTTTCTTATATGGAAAGTGGTTAACCATTCTTCCTCTTTCCCCCATATTGCTTGCTAGAATGTGGATATCTGGAGCTCCAGGGCCCGTATTGCACTGTGAGGATGAGGATCCCATAGCAGGGATGATGAGAGGACCTGGGTCTCCGGTTATCATGCAATTTATCCCTAAATTATCATCCAATTCATCCAAGTCAGCCTCTGGATTTGCCTTATTTAAACCTCTGTTTCTCAGGTATTGTTAGTCATAGTTATTACAAGTCTTCCCCAGTACATTGGACTATTACTTAATCCAAGTAATAGTCCAAGCCTCAGTAGTAAAATGTAGATAGAAAATTATCTCTCTCTCTCGGTGGTAGTGGAAAAAAAACATGATAACATGAAAAAGAATGGCATATGCTCTGGAAGGTTGAAGAGAGAGATTTTCAGGAGATGGAGCATTTCAAGATTGAGTAGGTCATGAATTTTGCCAGAGCCCAGCTCTCAGTTGTACTCCCACCAGTCCCTGGTGGCTGCTGGCTTGAGTGAAGAGTTAGTGGACTGGTTGACCCCTGGGGGTCTCATCTCAGGGGGCAAAGACTCTATACCTTTGCTTTTTGTCCATGCCTATGGGCTATCCTGGGTGGAGTCAGGATCCTTTCTTTTATGTACCACCTGAAGCCCAAGATATTTCTCTCCAAGACACTCCACTCCAGAAGTCCACATGCATAGTCTCTGTCTCTGTCTCAGCCTCCCTCTCTGCTCCCTCCCTGTCTGTGAGACTGAAGGGATGTAGGAGACAGTGGAGGGGAGGACAGGGGATGCTGCACTCAGGCTCCTAAGCAGGTTCAATCTTTGCTGACCAGACTGGTCTCACTCTGTTGCTACCACAGTGCATTTTAAAAAGTACTTTCAGACTGGCAAGGAAGTTGAGCGTCTTGAGCTGTAACTCATAGCTACTTCACAATTCTTCAGGGTCCTTGAGATTTTCCTGCAAACAGAATTCTGGAGACTTATTAGAGAGCATGGATGGAAGGATTTTGTTGTTATTGTTGTGTCGTTTTACTTTAACACAATAACTAGCAATTTAGAGTTTACAAATTAAAAAAAAGGTACTTTCAGAATTTCATGTGTCAATTTGTTCCTCTTTTTTTATACCCGAAATTCCCTTTTCTCCTGGTTTTCTTGGCAAAGTTCTGTCCTTCCTTCAAGGTTCTGCTTAAATGTCACCTTCTTGGATGAGCCTTTTCTGAGCTCGTTAGATAGTAAACCATACAAGAGGCCAGATGGGCATTGCCTTGTGAAATTGAGTGGCCTTCCTAGATGTGTGTGTGTGTAGACAAGAACTTTGTATGTTAGCTAGAAGGGAACTCGGGGGGTGTCCTTGGCCACCCCATCTCCTAATAAGGAGCAATTTGGGGGCCAATCCATTGGTTCAGGACTCAATACCACTGAACATGGCTCCAATAAATTTAGCAGAGAAAAAAATAATAAAGCAAGTGAAACTCCAGCCTCAGCAGTCATCGTTTTTCAGTAGGATGATGGAATTCTTCTGCCTTTTGGCTGGTGACACCTGGCTGTGAATGCTTTGGGCTGTGGACACTTGGATCCCATCTACTTTTTGGCTAATGAGAATAAAATGGCTAAGAACATGCATCTGCAAGTTCCTGCTTGAGTCCCCGATTTCAGTTATTCTGGATATGCTCTCAGAAATAGAATTGGTGGATCATATGGTAATTCTAATTTTAATCTTTTGAGGAGCTGCCAGACTGCTTTCCATACCATCTACACTTTTTTACATTCCCACCAACAGAGAACAAGGGCTTCAGTTTCTTCACATCCTCACCAACACTTGTTATTTTCTGTTTTTGATGGTAGCCATCCTAATGGTTGGGATGAGGCATCATTTGTCTTCTATTTGTGTTTCTCTAATTATTAGTGATGCTGAGAACCTTTTTTACGATTTGAAAAATAAGAGAATGTTATCTTTGTGTTCTTTTGGTTATAGTGGGAATGTTTAGGTATTGCACAAGTGTTATCTAGTCACTTCTTTGCAGTCTTTTAAATAGTTCTAAACACAAGCCTGTTTATCTCATTCTACTTGGATGGTGCAATTGGATCCATCAAAATGACATTCCAACTCCTCTAACTCTACTCAGGGGTCAGTGTCAAGGTTTTATACTGTCCTCATAACCCGCTTTTGTCTACTTAGGTTTTTTCCTGTGGCTTTGAGATTTTTTTTTTTAGGCAATGAGAAGTCTATGATAAATCCATTTGAAAAATTCTTGCATGCCTTTTTCTGATTTCTGCTATACATGTTTCTTCTCTGTCAAGCAAGGCACCAGGAGGGTAAGCCCTGAATTTTTTTTAGACCAGAGTATGAATAAAATCATTTTAAGGTAATGGCAATCCATTCAGAGGAGATAAGAGGACAAACTTCTCCTTCGAGATATCTGAGATTTAAAAGATTCTTTGATAGAGTACCTCATGCAGCTAGAAAAATCCCAATACATTCATTTTCAGCCCCTTGCATAATCATAAATACAGATAGGCTCCAGAGAGGCCATGCAAAGAGAAGAACAGGGGAGAATATATACTTTTTGCTCAGATCACACACAAAAGAAGCCAGCCACAATATGTAATATACAATATAAATACAAAAACAAGCAATGTTCCCTGAAATTTAGGGTATATGCTCCTGTTTAGTACCACTGTGTTCTGAGAAAAGTAAATTTGGCAAGATTTTTTTTTCCATTTAGAGAAATAAATCTTATCTATAAAAGAATTATCCATGGGAATCCACTTATCTTCTAAAAATTTGAAATGAAGGTCCATGGAAATCACTGCCAATCCTGATGTTTAGGTCACAGGGATGTCATTGAACCTGGCGAATCAATACCGATCATCATCAAAAAAAAAAAAAAAAGGTTGTATGTTTGAGCAGGCAGGGCAGAGTGAATGGTAAGACTGACATTCTTCATGTGTCAGGGAAATGGATTAGGCCAGAATAAAGGAATTCTGTTACCATGCTGTGGAGCAGAAGTTTACTGAGATAAGGGCGATCCATCAATTTTAAACTGTTATCAGAATTTTATTTTTTTTTCTTCACAGCCACAGAAATAAATGGTCTAAATCCACAGAGAAAGAAATTTCTAAAGCAAAAGGTGTCGATGGGCGTGTTAGTTTGAGAGGAATAAAGGGCTGACCTTTCAAAACATGCTTTAGACTATATTCTAAAAGCACAGAGTCTTCTATAAAATTCACTATAAGTACAGCATCTGCCTTTTTAAGTACCACTCGAGTGGTTTCAGTTGCTTTACTTGAGCATTGAAAACCCTTTGGCAAAGGACCTTACAACCCTCAGAAAATCTGATAGAGGGGCCCTTCTGTAGGACCTCAATTGGCCATGTTTCCCCTGTCCTTCCTGTAGGGTAGCACAGTGTGGGGGTCACAGTGTGGAGTCCCAGCCTGGGTTTGCATCCTGACTGTGCTACTTCCTAGTTGTGAGACTCTAGTCACGTTATTTAATATAAAGTGCCTAGAAACAGGGCTAGCACATGTTAAATGTCTAAATGTTGCTACCTTATTGTTGTTGTTATTATTATTAATTTTTATCAGGATAGACTTTATCCTTCATTCCCAGTAAGAAGAGATCATGGCTCAGATCTGCCTGGCCCCATTCTTTTGGTCTAAGATAGTTTCTGGAAATGGGGCATCTTTAGCATGTGCAGGTGAGGTCATCTGCCTTGAGGTGAGACGTGCTGGGCACCCAGCCAAGGAACAGCTCCTTCGGACTCTAAAGGAAGAGGGTAATTTAACCACTGAGTGTAGCCTCAGAACAAATTCCTCCTCCCAGGAAGTGTCCCTCCCTTAGACTGTGAGGGCTCTTTCCAAAGCCTTGGGTGATGCTGGCTAATTTTACATTCATAATCTTATATTGTTCTTCTTAAAGAGACCTCGCAAATTGTATAATCTTTAGGCCCCACACACCCTGGATCCACGGTGACAAAGGACTTGCTACGGGGAAAGAACACAGTTTTTTTTTTTTTTTTTTTGTGGGATCCTATAAATAGGCCTCAATTATGTCTTGTGAAAGCAATTTATAAAATGTTGGGGTATTCTCATTTTGACCCAGGTTAGTGGCTCTCCACTTTGTGATGCTAGGGGTACCTTAGAAATATCAAATTTGCTTCCTTCAACTACACACTCTGCAGGGAGGGGGCTTATTACATTTTCTTACTGGGTGATTTTAATACAAACTGGTTGGCCACCATTGGGCTGGATTCTGGGATCTGACCTCCCTAGAATTTAACAAGTTTTTTCTTTTGGGAGTCTGTAATGCATGCTGTGGAGTACCACCTAGGTCCCCATACCCATCTAAAGAGTGTCACCTGTTGACACTGCATGCTGAGGACTTCCCAAGCATTGCTTTAAAGGGAAGGAATGTCCTTGCCCTAGACTGTGCCTCCCGGTGCAGGATGCTTCTAGTGAGTGAAGGCTCAGCCCTCAGCCTCAATTTGGGATCTCTCTGAAGATCATGGGACTCAGGCCTCCACGTCAACTGCACCCCAGTTCCCCCTCTCCCTCTAACCCCTCAATTCCTGACTGTGTTGCACCTGAGTGCCCTCCCCCAATTAATTCTCTGAAGCAGATCTCTGCCTAAGAGTTTGCCCATGACAAATCCTAATCACACTTGTTTCCTTTCTTCCCATTCAACATAATCTTCCCAACACCCGCTACACAGCACTCCAGAAGGAAAGCATTTGTAACCATGGGAAATGCAGCCAATTAGTGAGAGACAGCTTATAGATTCATGAAGTCAATTACATCAACTTCCAGGTAAAAAAATTAAACTATGGAAATAGAATGGATTAGTTGGAGATGATTTTAAAAGGAAGCAAAAAGCTTATAGATGAAACACGTGTGAGTTCAGATAACCTAGATGAGGTTTAAAATAAAAGGCAAGATGCTAACATTTTTTAAAAAAAATAAAAAGAAATCAAAGATTAAGATTTTTCAGATGAAAAGCTAAAATCCAGGATATGAAAAGGTGGAAACATGCACATTCATAGGAGTTGAGGATTAGGAATAAAATTCAAGAACCAAACAATGAAAGAAAAAAGAATTTAGGAATGTTTTAAAGAGTAAAGGCAGTTTTTCTGAAGGTTAAACATAGTATTACCACATGATCCAGCAATTCCACTTGTAGGCACACATTCAAAAAATTTGAAAGCAGGGATTCAGAGATGTGTACATCCATATTTATAGCAGCATTATTCAGAATAGCCAAAAGGTGGATGTAACTCAAATGTGAATAAACAAAATGCCACATACACAAAAAGTCGAATACATTATTCAGTCTTAGAAATGAAGGAACTCCTCATATATAGTACAGGAGGGACAGAGCTGTACATGAACAAATTTTGGAGGTGGGTAGTGCTGATGATGACATAACATTGTGAATTTGCCTAATGTCACGCTTTAAAATCGTTAAAATGATAAATGCTTTTACATAATTTTTGCTGCAATAAAATTATTCTTCCAAATTTAAACATAAAGCAAGAATTTCATAGATTATAGGAACAAACATTTAATCCACAGAGAGAAGCAGGCTAAGCCTGGCATGTTTCGTGTTCCCGACAAAACTAAGTATTTTGGCTGGGTCTTCAAGCAAGGCGGTATGCCTCCTGGGCTGGACAACCCCTCTGGAAACTTCTCATGCACCTGTCATTGTCAATATTGACAAGAAGTGAGAGCAAAGCTCAACCAGGAAGGGAGAGATTTCTCCAAACAAATGGAGAGGGGAGAGTCAAAGCAAAGATGGGCCATTGTGACTCATTCAGGGATTTTAACCAACAACTTTGGGGGCAGTGGCTATTTTGAGCTGTGTCTGAAGAATATCTTTCCTGTGCATTGGAATAGAAATCTTGGCAGCTGTCACCAAGGTTTCCTGACAATTGTCCCCTCTTTCCTGACATTCTTCTTAGCCTGTACGTCTAGCACCGACAGTCTTCCTCATTGGGAGACTTGAGGTATGCAAATACCCTCAAAGAGGAAGCAGTGTTTTGAGCATGAAGGAAGTGGAAAGGCAAGTGTGATCTGAATTGTACTTGGTTCTGTTCCCATGTGAACAGTTGCCAAGAGTTCCCACCCAGCTGCAGCCAATGCCAGTGTTTCTCTTAATCCTTCAAAAGATTTTTAAGTTTTCCAGGAAATCATCCTCTATCCCATTTATGATATTCTCTTAAGGCACATTCATTTATTTGTTCATATCTTTATTAATTTGGCTATTCTTTCATTCTCCAGATATGTATTCAATCAATATTTAAAAAGTGCCTAGTATGATCACTTTACTAGGAACTACAGCAGGAAACTCAAGGGATCAGTTCTAGCATGAATACTTCCTTTCGGAGGTGAGATTCTAGGCCTAGAATTGCTCTATCCGATACAATGGCCACTACCTACATTCAGCTATTAAAATTTGAATAAGTTAAAATTAAAAAGTTTCTGAGTCACATTGGTAACATTTTAAATCATGGATAGACTCATGACTCAGTTACCATACAGGACAGTGCAGATCTAGAACATTTCCAGAAGGTTCTATTGAATCAGCAATGGCTTAGAAAGTTAAGTGAATTGCCTTGAATCTCATAGCTACTCAGTAGTTTAAACACTGCCAACAGTGAAATTTTTCTGTGTCTTATTTTTCTACCATTGTGAAAATGAAACAGATAATTATGCTAGACACCAAAATGTTTTGAAGAAAATAGCACAAAATGAAGATGCGTCTATAGATATTTAAAAAAATTACTCAGGTAGTTGACTCTAGCTAGAGTAAAATATCCAGATGTCTGAATGAATGTTTGCATTAGTAAAAGAAATCTTTCAAATACTGAAAGCATGGCTTACATGACTACCCTTGGCCCCTGAGAGCCATGCCCTGTTTTTATTTGTGGAGGTTACTGGAGATTGAACCCAGGAGTGCTCTACCACTGAGCCACATTGCCAGACCTTTTTATTTATTTACTTATTTAGAGACAGGATCTCATTAAATTGCTGAGAATCTCACTAAGTTCCTGAACTGGCTTCTGACTTGCAATCCTCTTGCCTTGGCCCTCTGAGACACTGGGATTACAAGCATGTGCTATCGCACCGGGCTCATGCTCCTATTTAGATTGTGGAACAATTCCTTTGGCTAAGATAGACGCGGATCACACAGACTCATCCCTGATGGAGTCAGGCAGATCCACAGGCTGATGGATCATTGAGGTTTTTTTTTTTTTTCCCCCCATGGAGAACAATGGCTGGAAAAGAGGCAGGGTTGGAGTCTTACCTCTGGCATTTGGATAAATTTCTTAATTTCTCTGAGCATCAGAGAAATCTGAAATATCTGAAATAAATATAACACGACTGACCTAGCAAAGCCATTTGGAAGATTAAAATGGGATGATTTATGTGGAAGTGCTTTAAAAACTTTAAAGCATTAATCAGATATTTTTGTTAAGATGCCATTCCAGTTACCTTAGGGCAGGGAATGCCAGCCTTCCTTCTGCTGCTTCATAATTAAGCCCTCCCTCACCACTTCTCAGCCTTCCTCGGTGATGCTTCCCCCTATGAAGCAGGCAGGAGGCATGCCTCGGACAGCAGAAGGTACAAAATGCCCTGTTCTGTATTGTTGCTGTGATTTCTGAGTTTAAAAAGCCATATTATTGGCCAACAAAATAAGAAATCAGCAGAAAGGTCTACAAAAGGACAGATTACTGCAGGCTCCTTCTCCCTCTGGCTTACCACCTGAGCCAGCTCAGGAAGACTGGATTATTTTTTAACTTATTACAACTGCTCTACGTGTTCATGTAGTGTGGGGTCCAGTGGACAGGGAGTCAGGCCAGTCACCCTGTTCTTGGAGGAAGATTCTTTGAGTAGGGATGGGGCCCCATGCCATGGGACATATATAGGAGTATGTGAACTGCTAACTGGGCCCATACTGTGAGTTCCTGATGGCACCAAAATATGTGCCAGGGATTAGAACATGGTGGGACACCTTTTATTTATTTGTTCCTTTGGACTCCCCTTTGGCTGGACTATTCACAATAACAAGTTCTACTATCATTTTGCAAGCATTTACAATGTATCCTCTTCATACATTATCAAAGGTAATCTTGCAGAATAACCCAAAGTGGTAGATACTCTTATTCCCATTCCTATAGGTGAATGGACTGAGTCTTTGAAATAATCGGCTTCCTTAAAAATGCATTGATTAAATGCTTGTACATTTTCTCATTTTTAAAAATAATTGGAAACATGCTATTATCAAACCAAGCTTCTTATTGTCAGAAGATATCCAGTGTTGTCAGTGGATATAATTCTAGTTAAAGCAAAAAAACCTGCTGTTGAGACCAGCTTACACAACTTTATGGTAAGTAGACATACAATTCCAATCTAGCTTTTTGATAGTGGAAAGAGCTTCTAGAACCACCTGGAGGTCTGTGATCATCTGGCTGCGGACCTCTGGGATCCTAAGGGGATGGCTGCTCTGATCAAAGGCGAGAAACACAATCCCCCTATACCATCATCAGAGGGGGCCCGGACATTCTGAAATGACCCACCCAACCCAAAGGTAAATTTTTTGAATCTTGAGATTGAATTATCTTAGACAATGTTAATTTTCCTTTTCCTATTCTAATTGTTAGAGCTTATTGAAGATACATGTTGGCATCACCAAAAACAATTACAGGGCTCTGTCTTGGGTCCTCTTCTCCCCCCTGCCTACCTAGCCTGGGTGATTTTGTGCCATTCCCAGGCTTTAAAGTCCATGTTTACATGGATGACTCTTAAATGCATATATCTCCTCCAAGCTCCAGATAACCTGGACTCCATCTTTGAATGCCTACCGGGTATCTCATGTTAACGAATCCAAACTGAGCTCTCGATCTCACCCCACCTCCAATCCTGCTCCTTTGCCATTTTTCCTTCCTCAACAAATGGTAACACCTTCTCTCCAGCTGCTCCAGACCCAGCCAGCATCATCTTTCTCTGGGCTGCCCTGGGAGCCTCTCGTTTTCTATACTTTCACTATAGCCAACTTCAAATGGATGGGCAATGGATGACTACTCGGCTTTGCCTTCAAATTTAAAGTGATAAGAAGTAATGACAGAAGGAAGATGGACATTAGACTTTAAAAAAAAGTTATTGTCAAAATAATGATATCTTGTGTGCCTGAGTGGTGGGGACGGATATTGACTGGGAAGAAACGGGAGGGAAACTTCTGGGCTTCCAGAAACTTTCTATATCTTGATCTGAGTGTTGGTTATGTGGGTGCAGACATAAATGCACATAAGCTCTACCTCAATTTATAAAAGTTAAAAAAGAAAAAGGAAAGAACTTCTTGCCAAGATTCTAAAGACAGTTTGGCAGCACATGAAGGGATGTTGTGGAATCTACTTTCCTGGCTTTCTTTCAGAATAGGATGGAGACTTAGCTGCCTGGGGGTGTTCAGTGCCTAGAATTAAAGAGATGTAATCAGAAATCACATTTGCTCTGCCTAATCCTACCCTTGGCCCTGCACGAGGTGCATCATGATGAATATTTAATATGTCACTTAACATTTCATCATAGAAGAGTATTTAGGGACATTATGAATAATTAATGTGTTGGGTGGAGGAATGTTTGTGTGGATCCAGTCTGGGTCGTGCTCATTGTAGAATTATATTACTGTGGGATTCTTTGTAGTCAAAAGCAGTCGTCAGTTTGCCAAACCTTTTCAGGATCTGCCCCAATGGTACAGTGTCCTTCAGCTTCAGAAATAAGGTGGTCCACAGCAAACCAGACTCCAGGGATAAAGCATGATTTGGAAATTGACATTTCTGGAGGAACACAGCAACCCAGCCTGTGGCACCCAAAGAAGTCCGCTTGATGAATGATTTTCCTTTGTTCTGCACCCTCGCCCTTTGACCAACAGTGGGAGAAACTGACCAACTGTCTGGCATGCAGTTACGTACACTTGGTCTAGCTGTACATGTCTAGTTATGAACACGTCAGCAGGCAGGTTCTGGGCCTGCTAGATTAGGTCGAGTGGGGATGCAGGGAGCTTCACGGGCGAGGTGACAGCACAGCAGGAAAAGCAAGGGTTTCACAGCAATGTCACTTGCACTCAATGTTCACTGATGCCACTTCCTAGGGGTATGACCTCGGGCAAGCTTCTGGATCTCTGTGTGCAAAAAGTAAATATAGGCAAAAGTCACAGCCTCTTGGTGTTGTTTCAATGACTTTAGAAGTTAATATATGTCATTAACAGTGCATGGCACATGATGTGACTTGTAGAGGTAAGGGAATGGCAGGATATGTAAGTAATTTTTTTTTTTTGTAGGAAGAGGTCATAATTCCAAGCCCATCAGAACACAAGGCTGTGCTCTTAATCACTGTTCTACCCTCCTTCCTCGAAGGCATCACATCCTGGTAGAGGATGGGCATCAAGGGACAGTGAAAGGAAGGGAGGTCTCTTGACTCTGAATCACGCCTGCACAATGTGACCCCGGGGTCAGGGTATGGGAGTGGCATCCAGAGCCCAGATTCCATGTTCTAACACTGTCATAATGAGTAGGTCACTCACCTCTTGGTCTCGGACTCCTCAGGGGCTTCAAAGAGCACTCTGATCCTAACATTGTCATTGACCAATGTCACCCACATTGGTTCCGATTCCCATATTCAGCCTGCCCACAGCAGTTGCTCTGGGTAACAGAGGCTGATGGGCTACTGCTGTGTGAGTGTCTGAAGGCACCTCAAAGGACAAATGAATCCAAGCAAATCTTTCTCCTGTCCTCGTCAACATTGATTTTTCCAAATGTGGGATCTATGTACTGCTGAGATGAAGAAGGGAAGAGAACACAGCGTTCTTCCCCCAGGTCCACAGAGGGCAGGCCCGAGCAGAGCTGTCTGCTCCAATCCTCTGCCTCTGTGACTCTTCCTGGGGCTTCTGCAGGCACAGTGCAGACACTGTTGTCTGGAGGTAGGTGGGAGGTGGAGGGGAGTTGGGGGAAGCAGCATGCTCCCTGGCTGGGACTCTAGGAACAGAAGCCACCTGACTCACAGCTTCACTCCTTCTTGCCTCAGGAACCCATATCAGTCCCTTTTGGAGCCTCAGTTTCCTAATGTATCAACAAAGACAATCTCATGTGAGGCTAGTTTGGTGTATTGAAGGCACCTGAAAACTCTTTGCGGTGTCCAGTCCTATTGAGATGGATGTGGTTTCCCTCTTCTTGGGAATGTTCTGGTGCTCAATGGAAATCACCTACAAATGCCTCCAGCCTTTGGAATGGAGACCACACACACCGTGGCTTCTCAGGAGCACCTTCCTGCCACAGAGGCAGGAGTGTACAGGGGCAGAGTCATGACCTTCTATTTGGCATTCAGTGCAGAGTTTGGGTAGGGAGGCTGTTAAGCCTATACTGAAAATGGAATGCAGCAATCAGGACAGTGTGAAGAGGAACAGATCTCTGTGCTTGGCATTGGACATACAAAGGTAAGCTGATGGTCCAGAGAGAAAGACAAATTATTTAGACAATTTCAGTCCATGATGGAAATACAGGTGCTATGGGAGCATAGAAAAGGTACATCAACACAGGCAAAGTGGTGGTGGGAGAACGCAGGGGATCCTTTCTGGAGAAGATGAGCTCAAAGCCAAGGCCTGGAACACTGGTAGGAATTGATTGGAAAATACAGTTTTTTTTTTTTTTAGAGTATTGGGATTGAACTCAGGGTCACTGGACAACTGAGCCAAATTCCAGCCCTTTTTTTGTATTTTATTTAGAGACAGCATCTCACTGAGCTGCTTAGGACCTTGCTAAATTTCTGAGGCTGGCTTTGAAGTCGAGATCATCCTGCCCCAGCCTCCAGAAGTGCTGGGATTACAGGTGTGTGCCACCGTGCCTGGCAAAAAAAACCCCCAAAACATATATATATATATATATTAATAAAGAAACTCAAAGCAGTGTATACTGCATGTATTAAGGGCAAGAAAGATAGGCTATGTCAAGGAAGACAATTCAGAAAGGCTGGGGTGTAGAATCCTACTGTGGGGGATGTGGAGGGTAGGAAGAGGAAGGGAGAATCAAGATTTAAGAAGCAAGAGGAGAAGAGAACTTTCTTCTGATTTCCAATTTTAAAATGCTATCAATGTCATAATGACCTCAGATGGCAAATGACTTGCCCAAGGTCATATATGGAACAAAAATGACCCCAAAGAGTGTCAGGGGGTTGGGTAGACATAAATATGGCAAAAACCACTGCTCTGGAGGTTGTCTGTCAGAGATTTCCCCGTGAGCCTTTGCGAAGGTGATCGTCCTAAGAGTTGCAGAGCAGGTTAAGGATATACTAAGTGAGCAATATTGCAGAGCAGTCAATGATATTCCAGATGTGCTTTTCCCTGTGCCAGAAGAAACTAATTAAACCCCAGGATGGGAAATGTGTGTGTGTGTGTGTGTGTGTGTGTGTGTGTGTGTGTCTGAGAACAGATTAGAGTCAGACTAATCTGACATTTTACACTCTTTCTGTGACCTTGGCAAATAACCTCCATTCAGACAATCTTGGTTCCTCATTCGTCATTCATATGCCTTCCTGAAGTCTGAGTAGGAATCATTTAGAAATGGTATAAACATCGTAAACAAAACAAACTACCCTTCTCCAGCAGGCACTGCCCTCCAATAGGAAGGGCAAAGTCACCCCGCAGGGGCAACCTGGAGTGGAACCCAGGGCCCTGAGTCCTAGCCCAAGACTCTTCCCATTGCCTGCCTGGGGTAAAGGGGTCATTCTACAGTAACATCATACTAAAGTCATGTAGCATGTGGGGGCCACTGGGGGCCTCCGGGGGCCTCCTCTGTGTGGTCACAGATAACCTGACAAATCCCTCCATGACACTCAGTGCAAAGACTTCTCCCTCTGCACTCCCTTCCCACACTCTCCTCCTTCACCCCCTTTTCTCCTCCTCAGGCAACATCTGAATGTCAGGTACAGAAATATCTGAACACCTGTGTGAGCACAGCTGGGATAATGGCCTGAGCAGTCAGATTGTCTGAATAATAAAATGATCTCCAAAATCTTGGGCCAACCTCCAGGGAAAGGGAATCAGAGGACTGAAACCAGGGTTCAGAGGAGGGCTCTCCTCTGCATGCTGTTTTTTTTTTTTTTCCCATGGTGATGCTCTGCCCTCTGGTGGTGAACATGTAGAAATGATCATGTTTCTCTGAACTGATTCCCAGAGCATCTGGGACTTGAGTCCCAAAGCCTTTCTTCCACCGGCTCCCTGCAAATAAGGAGGAGAGAAGGAGTATGCAGCAAGATATTGGGGAAAGACTGCTGGACTGGGCATCTGGACACACAGCTCTGAGAAAAGGGTCCCCTTGAACTCTGGTGCCACAGAGCAGGAGACAGGGTGAATTCCTGGCTAGTGATGTTAACATGGCTATTTTTTCTAATCCCTTTCCCCCTTGGTACTCTTCTGTTGTCCTTTAGGACCAAGACTTGTCAAGATAGACTCAGAGAAGACTATGGGTGGGTCAGAAGAATGTAATCATGAGTCGTAATAGTGATAAAAGGAAAAACAAAAGTTTCGTGTGTGCAGTAGGGCATATGTTAAGTAACTTGATTTGACCATTTCACAGAGTATCCTTATATCCAGACACCATGCTATCTATACTTGTCAGCTAAAATTATTCAAAATAAATTCTGCAATGCTTCCTTTGCAGCAGGCAAATTCTTAGTTATCGCCATATGTATATTTAGTGCCTACAGCAGCAGCTTTCGGAGGTAGGTATTGTTGGACTCCATTGTTCTGGTGAGGAAACAGACTCAGGTTAAATAGCTTGTCAGGTTGCAGCAGATGTCCTGTGGTGTGAGCCTAGAACATCTCTCTGCTCTCCTATCCTGCTTCTCCTACTTCTCCTGACTGAGAACCATGGGTCAGTGGAGACAAAGAGGTGAATACACAGAGAGGGTCAAAGTCAGAGGCTGGAAGTGCATGAAAGAATGATAGGATTCCTGGACCTCTCCAAGGGAAGAAGTCCAAGGCTGTGTGGCTCCTCTGAAATGGATCTTGTAAGGGAGTGGCATCTGGGATAAACCCCTCTGAGCACCTGTCTCTCCAAATAAGATTTCAATAACAGTGGCTTCCACAAGATGAATGAAGAGCTGACAAATCTTAACTTGGAGACTCTGAATAGGGACTGTTTTTATAGTGAGTAGTGTCTAGCAGCATTGTCTAATGGCACAGCTAACGTTTAGTGGGCAGTTACTGTATGCTGCACACACTTGGAAGGGCTTTACCTGCATGACTGCATGTCATATTCTCCACATCTTTGAAGTCTGATTGTTATCATTACCAAGCCCATTTTATAAATAAGGAAATTTAGGCATGGCCTTGAGAAATTTATTTCTCAAGGTCACACAGAGGACAGAGCAGGAATTTTAACTGAGGTAATTTGTCTTCGCTATTCAGTCTCTTTACCACCATGCCATGCTGACTTTTGGGGTCAGTAGAAAGAGTTAGGCAAGAGACACAGAAAGAACTCAGGATGTCTCCTTTGGACCCACACTTTTTCACTAGAATAGTATTGATGGATTTCAGGGAGCACGTTTGTATGCGTGGAGGGGAGGGGAGAAAGACATAAGAATAGCAGATAACCCTTGTGTTCTTGCCTATTGTTGGACTGAGTGCTTTTAGACTTCATAGCTCCCTTATGGGATAAGTATTATTATTGGCATTTTTCAGAAAAAAAACTTGAGGCACAGAGAAGTTAATTAACTTGCCCAAGGTCTCCCAGTCTATTAGGGTTGAAATGGAATTTGAACACAGGTAGTCCACTTTCTGACTCTGCATTTCTGACTACTTTGCTACACTGCCTAAGACTTCACTAGAGTAAAAAAGAAAATTGGATACCTCACTAATATCTAAACCTATTTATTCAGACAATTTTAGACACTGGTTGGGCCTTTCCTCCTGTATAGAAACATGTTTTCCTATAAGCAATGTGTTATGGTTTGAAGTTGAATGTCTCCTAGAGACCCACTTGTTAAAGGCTTGGTCCTTAGGTTGGTGTTATTGGGAGAACCTAAAGGTGGACCATTTAGGAGGCAGAGCCTAGAGGAGGTGCCTATGCTTTTGTGGGTATGTCCTTGAAGGGGACTGTGGGACTGCAGACTCTTCCCTTTTCTCTTTGGCTTCCTGGTTCTTGAGGTAAGCAGTTTTGCTCCACACACACTCCTGCCATTGACATACAGCACCTCCACCAGAGGCCTAAAGCTCTGGGTCTACACAGTGTTGGATAAGAACCTTCAGAACTGTGAGCAAAGTAGCCCCTTTCTCTTCGTAAGTTAGGAATCTCAGGCATTTTGCTATAGTGACTGAAAGCTGAATAATATGCAAATAGACAGTACACTTCATGGGAAAAATCTCAGCCTGGAGAGCCCAGCGTGACTGAAGAGGGCACACCCCCCAAGTCCTGAAGGACACGGAAAGGACAGGTGTGTCTGAGTGAGAGTATGGACCTGCCAGTTTCAGGTAGTGCTCACCACCACCTGTGCTTCCCTTATTCCTTTGCTTCTTCTGGGTGTGGTTTGACTTCTTGGCCCTCCATGTGGTGCATGCACAGGTGTTCAGCTGCTTTCTGCCTGATGATCAAGACACAGAGATGGGCTCCCAGGGGCCAGCAGGATTTGCATGTCGCCCCTCTGTCCAGGAAAGTACTTTCTCTGAGAGCACAAGTTATCCAGGTGATCACATGGCAAAGATGATTTTTTAAGAAAACAGATTACAAGCCTGTTTTCATTATTGTCTTGATATCTCCATTCATCAAGGCTTCCTCCATGAATGAGTTTAGATGTCCTCCTTAGGGAGATTCAAATCCCAAACTGGGGATGTGTGTGTGTGTGGGGGGGTTTGCTTGTTAAATTCAGGCTACAAAGCAAATGGCAGAATCTATCCATGGTTTTGAAAAGAACAGCCTGGTCCAAGACGTTGTGTATTGTTAACCTGTTAAGTAGGGACCCTTCCTTAGAGATAAGCTGTTCTTGTGGCCATTTAATAGAAGTCACTAATGAGCCTAAAATTGGGTGATTGGTTCCTAGGCGACTCAGTCGTGGTTGTTAGAAGTCAATCATTAAATGAATATCCTTTCCTCCCTCCCTCCCTCCCTCCCTCCCTCCCTCCCCTGTTCTCTCTCTCTCTCTCTCTCTCTCTCTCTCTCTTTCTCTCTCTCTTTCTTCCTTACCAGGGATTGAACTCAGGGACTCTTAATCACTAAGCCATATCCCCATCCCTTTTTTATACTTTATTAGAGACAGGGTCTTGCTGAATTGCTTAGGGCCTCACTAAGTTGATGAGGCTGGTTTTGAACTCATAATCCTCCTGCCTCAGGCCTTAGGCTCCTGAGCTGCTGGGATTACAGGCATGCTCCATCACCCCTGGCTAGATGAATATCTTTGGTTAGGGTCAATGTACTCAAAACTGGGCAGTCCTGGGTAGTGATTTCTGACTTACTATACTTTTATGTAAACTATCTAACTTTTACTATCATAATAAAACTAAGAGAAGTAAATTTGGCTATCTTTATGATACTGAGGAATATAAATTTAAGGATGTTTTCACTTATTAACTGTTGTTCTTCAGACATGGGGTAAAAATGCAGGCCTTCTCCCAAGATGTTATGGTTTGGGTGTGAAGTGTCCCCCCAAAAGCTCACGTGTGAGACAATGCAAGAAAGTTCAATGAATTAACCACCTGGTGGGATTAAATGAGTGGTAACTGAAGGCACATGGGGTGTGGCTGGAGGAGGTGGGGCATTGGGGAAGTGACTTTGGGATATATAGTTTTATCTGGAGAGTGGACTCTCTCTCTCTCTCTCTCTCTCTCTCTCTCTCTCTCTCTCTCTCTCTCCTTCCTGATCATCATGTGAGCTGCTTCCCTCTGCCACACTCTTCCTCCATGATGTTCAGCCTCCCCTGGAGCCTTGAAGAGCGAAGCCTTCTGTCCATTGATGTGTTCTGGTTAGGTCTTTTAGTCACAGCAGCGAAAAAGCTGACTAAAACACAAGACAAAGATTCTTTCCAGGGGCTGAGGGTTTGGCTCAGTGGTAGAGCGCTCACCTTGCATGTGCAAGGTCCTGGGTTCGATCCTTAGCACCACATAAAAATAAATAAATAAGATAAAGTGATTGTGTACAACTACAAAAAAACAAGTAAATATTTTTAAAAAAGATTCTTTCCAATAAAGACTACCCCTCTGTATTAGGTGGGATGCTTTGGGCTCAAGGAAAATTTTCAAAATTATGGTAAAAGGGGATTCATGATTCTATATCCAGTAAATCCCCAAAGGTTGTCCAGGGTTCATTCATTCAGCAGTTTGTTGATGGACCCAAGAGGAAGCCAGGCTTGCTTCTTCCACTGGCTCAGCCCTGCTCAGCTTGCTGAATGGTTCCCTTCCAGGTGACAAGGTAATGTGGCAGTGCCAGGTATTATAACTTCACATCCCTTCCAAGGGCAGAGAAGAGGAACTATTCTGGAGTCTATCTTCATAGAAGCCAGAAAACAGTTCCTTTGAGCCTCTTGTATAAAATTTCCACCAGGCATTAGTGTTCTGCTATCTTTTCTTTCCCCCTTTCCATGAAAACTGCTTGGGATGGACTTCTTCATTCACTCACTCTTTTAATGAATATTGGTTAATGATCTACTGTGTTTTGCTCAGGGAACAACCATGAACAAGTGAGAGTTTCTGACTCTGAAGGGCTCCTGTTCAGTGAGGGGGAAAGTGATTTGTGGCTATAGAAGTCCACTCTGTAACAGTGTTGTTTATGAAGTGCTAGAAATACCCAGGAGAGTGAGCATCACGCTGACTTCCCAGGGGAATCAGGGAACTTTTGATGCATGAGAGACTATCTGAGCTGTCTTCTCAAATCATGAGTTGTTCATCCAGATGAAAAAAAAAAAGCAGAGAAAAATGCCAGGCAGAGAGAAGTGTGAGGGCAAAGACAGAGAAGTGTTCGAGGCAGTGAGTGATTCAGGAAGCAGGGAGGCCTGGCTGAGGCCACTCATGCAGAATGAGGGAGGAGGGAGGGCTCTGGGTGTCAGGATGAAAGGATGAAAAAAAAAATTCGGACAATTTGCTAACTGGGAGTAATCCTTGAATTCTTCCTTACCAAGGGGCATTCCTAAAAGTTCATATGCAGCACTGGGGAAACATCTAAGCTAAAATATTGGTATCAGTTCTTGGTGATGGGGCAGGCTTCTTGCATCTCTCAAATCCCCCTCTTTAGGTAGAAATCTATTTTATCTCTAATTTGTCCCCCTCAATTTTAATGGAGGCAGTAAGAGATGGAAGACAAGCTGCTAAATGAAAGGAATAACTGGAAATCTGGGATTTGAAATGCTTTTGATATAGCATTTAATATCTGTGTGGCACTGGGCAATTTATTTTTCTGAGCTCATATTTCCCACCCTGCAAAGTAGGGATAATACCTGATTTATAATTTTAAGATGATTAAATGAGACGTCCCACCATTCAGCAAACACGTATTGAACGTCTACTATGTGTCAGCCTCTATCGTGGGTTGAAGAAATCAACTAACCAAAATCCCTTAAAAATGGATGGAAAAGTTATATGTAAACAAATGAGAACCAAGTATGGGTAGGGGAGAGCAGAGCTAGGAGTGTTATCTTATTGGGGATCAGGAAAGACTTCTTAGAATGAAGGCTGCTTAGGCTGAAACCTGAAGAGAGTGAGACTTGGCCAGGTGAATAAGGTAGGGATGGAAATTCTTACAGACAGAGGAAACCAGATGCTGGACTCAGAGACCATGCTATTGTTAAGAGTCTAAGAAAATTGAAGTGTGGCTGGAGTGTAGAACAAGAAGGATGGTAGAGAGAAATAAATGACTTTACCAAGGTCTTAAAAATCCTTCTCAACTATTATAACAACATTATTGTGATTAAGCAGTGTCCACTGAGGTCTGCGATGGGCACTATGCTGTGTTTTATGTGTATTGTCTATAATTAGAAATCCAGACCCTCACACCACAATGAAGTCAAGCCAGTATTTTCCTTTACTCTCTCAGGACATTTGTGGACCTGATTGGAGCCTGCCCTGTTCTCCACAGAAAAATTCATTATTTGATAGTGAACAGTTCATACCATAGTTGACATCATTGATCTTAATACTTAAGCCAGTTTTGAGTTGAGGTCCATCTTACCTCTGCAGGTGCTCATAACTTTGCCTTTTTCAAAGTTCACAGTAACCCTATGAATTAGGTGCTAAAATTATTTTTATTTTACAGATGAGGAAACTGTGGCTAAGATATTATTAACTTTTCCAAAGTTACACAGTTAAAATGATCATACATGGATACAGCCTCAGATCATTCCATCTCCAGCAGCCATGCTAAGCTGCTCTTCCAACAAAAGGCACTTTGGGCTTTATCTTAAGGTCAATTGAAACCCCCCACCCCCCCTTTTTTTTGGCAGTACTAGAGATTGAAACCCATGGTTCTTGGTAAGCATTCTACCACTGAGGTAGAGCCACATGCCCCTGAAAATCCTCAAGTAGGAGAATAATATAATTAAGTCTTGCAATTTAGAAAGCTCCTTCTGGAATTTGTAGACAACATAGTGATTTGAATTGGCATGCGTAGTTTCCTCCCCGCAAAACAGATAAGGTAATTATAGACAACATTTTACTTAAAGTACGAGCCTTGTGTAAAGCAAGAAAGCAAAGTTCCCAGGTGCCAGAAATGGAGAGAGTCCACAAAACTTGAGAGAGGAGCAGGGACCCAAAGTTGGGCACCTTCAGGGGAATCAGACCCTGGAAAATGCCAGAATGATGAGATTTTGATAGCAGCCGGGTGGGGGGTGGTTGTTAAGACCCAAGTCCTTTGCGTGCCAGGGAGCCGGCAATGAACCACCTACATAAAGCTGGGTATTACCTGTCCTCAAAAGAGGAGACGAATGTTCTCTGTTCTAGAGTTCAGAACACTGCTAGGAAGTCTGATAGCTTCATAGGAATATGAGTAGAACAAGTTAATGGAGGGAAATCAAACTCTTAAAGGAGCTTGGCATATATGACCTCTGTGTTGGTCAGCTTTCTGTCACTGTGACAAAGATACATACTAGAAATGAAAAAATATGGCTAATCCAGTTTAGAATTCAATAGATGGGTTAGTAGACTGAGACAGCTGAAGATGGAATTCCTAGAATTCAGTTGAAGAAATGATCCACAATGCAGCAAGCAGAGATAAAGGTATGAAAAAGAGATAAAAAGGACAGAATTCGATATCGTTATGTATCTGATAAAAATGCAGGAAGTTGTCTTTTACAATCTCAGAGTAAAGTAGGACTTTATAATTCAAAACCAGAAGATATAAAATAAATCAACAAAACAAAGTAAAATAAATTACAGGTTTGGGAAACATATTTGCAATTCATAGCATATATAAAAGGTTAATTCCTAAAATATATTAAGATGCTAATAGCCCCAGAATAAAATGGATAATGTTAATTTAAATATGTTAACAGAAAATGAAATTAGATGATCCTTAAGCAAATTAAGATGCTGAATTTCTCTTCTATGTGTTTAGTAAACACATCCTATGTGCCTGGATCTAGGTTTTTCAGTGTTGAGAGCCACAGCGGAAGGGTCCCCAGGAAACTTCGAGCTGCCAGCAAACTTCCAGCTGCCAGCTGATGATTGGTTCACAGCGGCCCCAGCAAACTTCTAGCTGCCAACTGATTGGCTCCTCTGCAGTGATGCTCATTGGGCTGTTTCCCCGCCCTTTCAGACCATGGAGCTGCTCATTGGGGGACTTTTTTTTGGCTCCGCCCATGCGACCCAGCCAATCGGCCTCAAGAGCAGGAGGGGTGGGGGAGGTTGAGAGGCTTGTGGGAAGCCGGTGGTGGCAGCTGGGCTCTGAGGGTTTTTCCTGAGGAGCTGGGTGGTGTAGTGTGTGTGTTCTAAAAATAAAGTTCGTTTCTTTTGACAAGTGGCTCCTGAATTGTGCCCAGCCAGACTGCGTCATTTCAGTGCCACAACGCCTTGTGTTACTCTCTGGTTATCTCCATTACACATGAGAAGACAGATTAGGAAGCTCTTCTTGTTCACTTTTCTAGTAGATGGTATCCGGCAGATCCCAACTCAGGTAGGTTGACCATTGACACCACCACTACTCTATACCATCTCTTATATCTGCACAGGGAGAAAAAAAAAGTTAAAAGATACATTTTATTTGAATCTCGGGTTAATAAAAAAGTTTGAGATAGACTGGTGAGGATCCAGAGCAAGAGGTATTCTTCTATATTGCTAACATCAATGCAAACTGACTCCATGAAGAGCAATTTGTCAATCTAGAAGTGGAGCCTCCGAGGTGTGTTTTGTGGGTGGTGATGTGATAGAGTCCATCCTTGGTCAAAAGATGGAGGCTTTGGGGTTAAGGTAAGTTTATAAGTTTGTCAATGGGTGATGGTTGATTCAGACCATAGTTATTATGGCTAAGATATAGCCACTCTCAAAACTGCTCTAGGCACCCTTCCAACTTCAACTCCCTGGCCTTCTTTAAAATGCTCATCAAACAGGGTTTGACATTCTCTAGATGCCACCAAGCCAGTGGGCAGCTTGGTTTGTATGAGAAGTAGGAGAGTATTGGCTGTCTGGGATTTGCCTCATCAGCTTGGGAATGCCACTGATGGGATTCTGAGGTCATCTCTTCCTGAGCTTCACATATGAATCACACTCATAAAATGAAACTATTGGGTATTTACTTCCAGGCCCAACATGCATTCACTTATCAGTTCATTCAGCAAGTTTCTGACCTACATAAGAGGGATTTGATACATATTTGTTCAATGAACAAAAGGATGGATGGATCTTGGCCTGTACCACATCCTTTTCTGGGCTGCCAATAATTCTTGGCCTATTGCCCTTAAACCCATATATTATAGAGTGTCACTGAAGTTTCATTTTATACTCTCCTCTGCACTTCTAGGGAATTTGTCTCTTAAAATTGCATTCCCATTAAAATATATTCTCAAATCATTTTGATTCCTGGATCTGAAATTACAAAAACACAGAATGGCCCAGATATGATACTCAAAATTGGTTGAGATGATTGATGTGAATGGTCCTGTGGCCAGATTTCAGGAAGCATTGCCCCCAGAGTGGCTGGGTTCTCGTGAGATGTCATTTCCCTTTTCTAGAATCTAGATGGCTCAAAAATTGGCATATATTTCTTACATAAAGCATGTTGGACTTCCAACAACCATTAGTCAACAATCTTGGAGAGTAATTTGTGAGATTTCTTCTTTAGGTGTGTTATATCTAAAAGAATTTACTCAAATATAATTTACTTCTAAAATTGTATGTGCTACCACCAGGTGGAGATAGAGTCAAAATTGTGTTAGTATATGAAACTTGAGGGTTTATCATGTCAGTCACTGTACAGAAGGTTAACTCATTAATCCTTTATGTGTGTAGCTCACTACAGTTTATTTAGTCATGTCATCAATCATTCTACTAACTCTATAGAGAAGATCCTAATGCTACACTACAGATGAGAAAAATGGGGCTAAGAAATCTTACGTCTGAAAATTTTTAAGTTGAAGACTTCTCAGCAATGTAATTTTAAGAGATATTTCTTCTCCTAAAATATCTTTAAAGGAGTTTTTTTTAAACCAAGTTAGACGTATATTTAACTATATAACCCAGAAATACCAAGAATTTACCCATGATAACTGAAAACATAATTCCATACAAAAACCTAAATACAAATATTTATTCAAATAACCCAGACTGAAGACAGCCCAAATGCCTAAAAACTTGAGAATATATAAATAAATTGTAGCATATTCATACAATCCAATATATCTCAACAATATAAAGATACTACTGATAACTTGCAATAACATAGATGAATTTCAAAAGTTTAAAGCTAAGTAAAAGAAGTCAGACACAAATTTCAGCAACAGAATATATATGTGTGTGTGTGTGTGTGTGTGTGTGTGTGTAGCGATTGCCAAGATGTGGAGGATATCGTAATCTCAACTACTTCCACAAAAACTGGGAGGAAATAAGTAGTATAAAAATATTCAAGGAACTTTTTGAAATGATAGAAAAATTTCTCAATTTTTATTGTGGTGGCTATTACATGATTGCATACCTTTGTCAAAACTTCAACATGTAAACTTGCAAAGGATGAATTTTACTATATAAAATCATATCTCAATAAACACAACATTAAGAAAAATCTAAACTTGACTGAGTCAGAATGACACAGTTTATATATGGTACTCCTATCCCTGACCATTCTTAAGAACTTGATCTTCAATTTACTTTGTATGTTCAGCCCTTGAACACTTGCAAACAACCATAGAACAAACCTTTAGAAGAATGTGGATAGGATTCCAGAGGTCAATGAATCTTTTGAAATTAAGGGCAAAATTTTGCGCGCAGGTGAAAACAGGCGTTTATATGGAGGGAAGCTTCATAACTTTCACTGCATTTTCAAAGAAGCCCCCCCCCCCCCCAAAAGTTACCAACATGTGACATTCCCTATGCTCAGGGGAAGAGGTTCCATGTTATGGGGACCAACTGTGAAACAGGATGGACCTCAACCTGTTTGAGAATAGGGAATAGGGAACCGAGTGCTAGGGAGGATAAGTCCTGAAGAAAAGATTCCCAGGGCTTGTTTTTCCTGACAGGGGGCTGGAATGATGAAGGTGCTACAGAAAAATCTTCAGGAAAATAACCATGGCCTGTAATGAGGAATATCTGTACCAGAGGCCTCTTGGAATCCTGGAGCGACAGGAACAGCTGCTTCTACATATAAAAAGCCACAGATCTTGGAAACATAGTTGTTTATGGAATTCGTACGAAAATTATATAATATATGTCATATACATTATGTATTATGTAAATATGCGTGACATCATTTAGGTTAATTAAAATACTTGGCAGGAACTCGTCAAAACAAGAGGATCCTGGTTAAACATGCAGGGGCCACCTGTGCCAGGAGGAAAGAGGAATGGTACGTGGAGGGAGGGGAGATGAATGAGTGCAGAGATACATAAACACACGCCCGGCAAGAGATGGGAAAATCCAAGGAACACAAGTAAGGACTTTCATCTGATGGTTAATTATTCCACTTCATAAAAACTTCATCCCAAGAGGGAAAGGACTGGTCGCTGTCGTTTGAACTTCTCCTGACCTTCTCTGTCTCTTCCTCTAAGAGACGACCAGGGGTTCCTAATGTCTAGCTGATCCTGTGGTCAGAACATGACATCTCATAGAGTAACCGTCTCCTGAGGAAAGATAAGCTTAAGTCAATGGTTTACATTTGCTCAGTCTTCTTCCCAAGTCATGTAAGGTGGCTTGCCTTGCCCATCCTTCTAGGTCCATCTGGTAAAGCCTTATTTATCTGTCTTGGACTTCAAACTTGCCCTATCCTTCTCTTTCTCCCAGTAAATCACTTTTCTTTTTCTCTGCTCCCAGAACTGACCCTACTACTGAGGAAATATTGTCTGTCCTGCATTCCATTTGTTTAAATCCTATTTTCTTCTTTTTATTTATAAGCCATATTTTTCCCTGTGGCCTTCTCTCTTTTCATCCAGTGCTCTAAATGGAATCCCTGGGAGAAACTTTGAGAATATAGTCCCCTTATTTGGCAGCTTCTGGCAAAGGAAATCCTAAAAGGTCAAGAGAGAGCAAAGCGCTGTTGATGCAAATGTGAAAATAAAGAGAAATTCTAAGCAATCAATCCATTGAGGGAAAAGTTTTAAGATAAAGTTAGGAACCAAAAACCTTAAAATAATATTGACCTACCATTTTGTTCAGTGTAGGCATTTGTATTAACATATTAATATCGTGATCATTTTGTTCTCTGTTCTGTGGGATAACTAGCTAACAAAATTGTGTCTTCCAGCTGGATGCAGAGGTGCACACCTGTAATCCTAATGCCTTATGAGGCTGAAGCAGGAGGATCACAAGCCAGCCTCAGCAAACTTAGAGAGACCCTGTCTCAAAATAAAAAGTAAACAGGGCTGGGATATAGCTCAGTGGTGAAGTGCCCCTGAATTTAATCCTCAGTACACCCCCCCCCAAAAAAAAACACCCCACAAACAAACAAAAAATCTCAGACCAGGGTATCACACCATTGATCCATCCTGTTCTGGGCCTTCAGCCTTTTGGACTGCACAGCTACTAGTTCTTCCAGCTCTCAAGACTACAGATGGCCATTGTGGACTATCCAGCATCTGGTTATGTAAGCCAATCTAATAAGTCCCCCTTCTATAACTATACTTCCTGTTGATTATGTTCCTCTAGAGGACCCTAATACAGAAATTGGTATCTATCTATTTCTGTTTACTTACAGACATCACTATGTGCTTATGTTGTCATTTTCTTGCTTGCTTTTGGTGGGGCTAGTGCTGGGGATTGAACCCAGGCCCTTCTGCACACTAAGCATGCACCCTATCATTGAGCCACACCCCAGACCCTGTTTGCTTTCTTTTTAAAACATAACCTCAAAAATGTTCCTATACATAAAATAAATCAAATACTCTTATAGCTTTATTATCTTATTAATAATGTATGAATAATCATTGTTACTTTAATATACAAAATGTACTTTTTTTCCTCTGTAAAATGGAAGCGAGCTTATCTGCCAAGAGATAGGAAATAGATATAGAGCTTAGGAGCCAAGGAGAGAAGGGAAGATTTTGAGTAAACACTGAAAATATGAAGACAGACTGACTCCTGGTGCATAAAAGGATTGCCAAGATCATGCCATAGACGACTGGTGCATTTTTAAAGTCATTTTTTGTTTTTAGATGGACAAAATTCCTTTATATTTATTTATTTTTACGTGGTGCTGAGGATCAAACCGAGTGCCTCATGTGGGCTAGACAAGTGACCTACCACTAGGCTCCAACCCCAACCAGACTGCTGCATTTTTGAAGTAGCACCAGTATGCATGTTTGTGTTATGCTCTCCACCAGTTCAAATGGGGGTAGAAGGGCTGGATAGTTGGATTAATGCTTATGTTACAGGAAGTCTACAAGCCAAGAGATTCAAGGATGCTGAAAAGGGAGGATGAAAGTGACACCGTAAATTTCTCAGTTGGAGAAATGGACAATGACTGAATATTGTTATGAGAACACAGATGTAATGGTAGCAAGAAGGTGAGAAAACTTGAAGGACCTGTGGCTTTAGCCACCATCACCCAACATTTCAGAGATGGAGAATTAAATGAGTGAAAAATGAGAACAGGAATGAGAATACACTATACAGGAGTGTAGTGACTGAAAGAAAAAGAAGGTCAACAGGCTGGGATCTGGGATGTTTCCACATTAAAGCTTTTATAAAATGATCTCAGTTGGAGCCATGCTGATGATAAATCAAGTGCCAGAGCTTTGTACATGAGATGGGCCTAGTGCTGGTGGAGGTATGAGGAGCAGTTTTCTGGAGTCCTAGGAGATTATCTCTCTGATGAAGGATGTGGAGGAACACTTGCCCCTCCATTTCGGCTTTTGTGTACATTTGTTCCAAGGTGGTGGTGGTGGTTGTTAGAGATGCTGGAACACTCTTATCACCATGGAAAAAACCCAAAGAATTGCTGAGAATGCATTCTAGAACTCTAACATGTGGAACCTGCTGAGGAACTCCTTAGCTGCCTCCCTCAGCCCCTTACAGGTGTGACTCAGGTATCTCAGGCTCGTGAATGAGATAGTAGAGGTTAGTAAAAGGAGTGTGCACAGAGGGACTTTTCCAGATGTCTCCATCCTCCAACCTGGAATAGCCTGGTCTGAGAAGGCAGCTAACAGCTCCAAACAACTGATGATCTTAGACTCTATTGGCAAAGAGGGAACATTAGACAGTTATAAGTTCCATTGCTTAAAAGGTTTGTACTTTTCTCTTTGTTGAAAGCCTGAGGGACGTCATTAAAAGTTAAGAGTTTTAAACACCAAGGAAATATAGATTTGTTTACACTTATCTGGTTTTAATGAGAAAATGACCTGGTGATTATGTACCAGGTACGTTTAATTAAGATTCAGGATTCAGCTCATCCCCTGCCCACAGCTAGTTACTAAGCATAATCCTCTATGGGTAACTTCTTTAAATTACAAGAATATGGGTCACTGAGGGAGTAGGGATAATAGAGCAGTTTAGGCAAGAATGTTTCTTTCTTGGAAGTGAATGGGATGCTACTCATATTTCAGATGGACATCCTCTGTGAGTCCATCTTCAACAAGTGGCAGCAGACCCTGTGATTTTTCTGATCCTTGTGTGGGATGGTAATGGAGTCACTACATTGTGAATCTCTGGGTGGGTCTCAGGATGGCAAGAGATGGGGATGTCCAGTTCCCCATGAAATGTATCTCTCACTGCAGCCAATAACTTGATTAGTAGTTAGAATGGAATGTTGTGACTAAAAAGGTCTTTTTTTTTTTAGATCTCTGACATTGATGATCATCTTGGGAAAAATTGACTTCACACTTGCCTACCATGATATTGGAACTGCTTTGGCACAACTCTTCCATGAAGACCCCTGGTTTACCACATTTGCTTCCCATCCTCCAGCACAGTGTCATTCATCCCTTCCCTTAATTTAGTTAATAACAATGATTTTTGTTTATTTTTTAATAATAATAATAATAACTCAATTTTAAGCATTTAACACAGGCCAGGAACTCTGTGAGAGCTTTATTTATATACATTACATAATTTAATCTGTACTAAAGCCTTCATGATTATTATTATTATAAAAATATTCAGTTATTATTGTTATAATTCTCATTTTACACATAAACTGCCACAGTCTGGCTGGGCACAAATCACGAGCCACTGAAGCAGGAACAAACTTTATTTCTGAACTCCACCAGCACACTCCACACACGCTCCCTGGGAACTCTCCCGAAGGCCACGCGGCTCCTCCAGGAACAACCAACCGGAAATCCCTCCTCCGGCACTTCCCCAACCAATGAGAACTCTTCAGGAATGCCCGCAAGAGCTCAACCAGAACTCAACGGGAACTCCGCGAGAACTCAAAAGTCATCATCTTAATGGCTTGCTGGTGTCACCTCTCAACCACTACTTCTGGCAAAAATGCCGTGCGTCATCCCGACTCGGCTGTGGCCCTCAACAATAAATTAAGGTTTAGTAGGTCAAGTTACTGAAAGTCTTATTATTGGTATGCGATAGAATTTGGGTCCCTTGCCCCAAATCCAGAGCCTATACTTATAATCACTATGCTACATCAACTCGCTCTTGTTAAACTAAGGAAATATAATTAGAGTCATCTGCTGCCCTTTAAAGTATGAGTAAGTCTAAATACTCTGCTAATGCCCTGCAACCTACAGAGATTGATTAAAACATAGGAACACTGTTTCTATCACAGCCTCTTTGTAAGAGGAAAGGCAGGTACACCTCAGAAAGCTCAGCATAATCCTTTTTGTATCTATAAGGTGTTGCATATAATAGGTACATAATAAATAAGTATGAAGTACTTAACCCAGTTCATGGACTGCTTAGGAAAGAACAAAGGTTTGTAATAGTGACTACTCCCAAATTCTTAAGAGCATTTTAGTGGTAAATTGGAGAGACCTTCTAAGTTACCTTAAAATTCTACATTTATCCTTCCCAGAATAATGAGCAGTGCATAAGTATGAAGCCCATGGTGACAGCATGGGCCAAAGAAAACACAAAGACCAAGGTCCCTTTGTATCTTTCTGATCCACTAAGTTTAGCATGAATTTGTTCTCCTCATTTCAAGATGTCTGGGGTGGGGGTGTGTGGGTCATTATAGATTCATTCTTTGTTTTCAGATTTCCTGAGTGTTTCTGCCTTGTTAATTACGATTATCTAACATGCCATAGAAGGAGAAACTATTCAGATGGCCCTCTGGTTCCCAGAAGATTTTTAACGTTTTAATACCCTCATTAACATAAAACTCTACTTTTGTTTATCTTGGCAACTTTTAATATAATTGTACATGACATCATCAGTAAAGCAGTTTCATTTGAAACTCATTAAAAACTTCAGCTTATCCTGCTTTATCAGTATTTTTCTCACAGTGACCTCAGAAGGAGGAAAGTAACAAATCATCACCAAATGCAGTAGAAGGCAAGAAATGATTAAAATCAGAGCTGAAATCAATGAAATTGAAACAAAAGAAACAATTGAAAAAATTGACAAAACTAAAAATTTGTTCTTTGAAAAAACAAATAAGATTGACAGACACTTAGCCATGCTAATGAAGAGAAGAAGAGAGAGAACCCAAATTACTAGCATATGAGATGAAAAAGGTAATATCACAGCAGACACTATAGAAATACAGAAGATAATTGTAAATTATTTTGAAAACTTATTCTCTAATAAAATGAAAGATAATGAAGGCATTGATAAATTCCTTAAGTCATATGATCTGCCCAGATTGAGTCAGGAAGATATACACAACTTAAACAGACCAATATCAAGTGAGGAAACAGAAGAAGCCATCAAAAGACTACCAACCAAGAAAAGCCCAGGACCGGATGGGTATACAGCAGAGTTTTACAAAACCTTTAAGGAAGAATTAACACCAATACTCTTCAGTCTATTTCAGGAAATAGAAAAAGAGGGAGTACTTCCAAATTTATTCTATGAGGCCAATATCATCCTGATTCCAAAACCAGACAAAGACACCTCAAAGAAAGAAAACTTCAGACCAATATCTCTAATGAATATAGATGCAAAAATCCTCAATAAAATTCTGGCAAATCAGATATAAAAACATCAAAAAGATCGTGCACCATGATCAAGTGGGATTCATCCCTGGGATGCAAGGTTGGTTCAACATACGGAAATCAATAAATGTAATTCATCACATCAATAGACTTAAAGATAAGAACCATATGATCATCTCAATAGATGCAGAAAAAGCATTTGACAAAATACAGCACCCCTTTATGTTTAAAACACTAGAAAAACTAGGGATAACAGGAACTTACCTCAACATTGTAAAGACTATCTATGCTAAGCCCCAGGCCAACATCATTCTAAATGGAGAAAAACTGAAGGCATTCCCTCTAAAGTCTGGAACAAGACAGAGATGCCCTCTCTCACCACTTCTATTCAACATAGTTCTTGAAACACTGGCCAGAGCAACTAGACAGACGAAAGAAATTAAAGGAATACAGATAGGAAAAGAAGAACTTAAACTAGCACTATTTGCTGATGACATGATCCTATACCTAGAAGACCCCCCAAAAAACTCTACCAAGAAACTTGTAGAACTAGTAAATGAATTCAGCAAAGTGTCAGGATATAAAATCAACACCTATAAATCAAAGGCATTCCTGTATATCAGTGACAAATCCTCTGAAAAGGAAATGAGGAAAACCCCATTCACAATATCCTCAAAAAATAAGATAACTGAGAATCAACAAAACAGGTGAAAGATCTATACAATGAAAACTATAGAACCCTAAAGAGAGAAATAGAAGAAGACCTTAGAAGATGAAAGATCTGCCTTGCTCATGGATAGGCAGTATTAATATTATTAAAATGACCATATTACCAAAAGCACTCTACAGGTTCAATGCAATTCTGATCAAAATCCCAGTGGCATTCCTCATAGAAATAGAAAAAGCAATTATGAAATTCATCTGGAAAAATGAGAGACCCAGAATAGCTAAGGCAATTCTAAGCAAGAAGAGTGAAACAGGTGGTATTGCTATACCAGACCTTAAACTATACTACAGAGCAATAGTAACAAAAACAGCTGGCACCAAAACAGGCTGGTAGACCAATGGTACAGAATAGAGGACACAGAGACCAATCCACAAAATTACAACTATCTTATATTTGATAAAGGGGCTAAAAGCATGCACTGGAGAAAGGAGAGCATCTTTAACAAAAGGTGCTGGGAAAATGGGAAATCCATATGCAACAAAATGAAATTGAATCCCTTTATCTCACCATGCACAAAAGTTAACTCAAAATGGATCAAGGATCTAGGAATTAAACCAGAGACTCTGCATCTAATAGAAAAAAAGGAGGCTCTAATCTCCATCAAGTGGGGCTAGGCCCCAACTTCCTTAATAAGATGCTTATAGCACAAGAATTAAAACCAACAATCAACAAATGGGATGGATTCAAACTAAAAAGTTTTTTTCTTAGTAAGAGAAATAATATGTGAGGTGAACAGGGAGCCTACATCCTGGGAGCAAATTTTTACCACTCACACATCAGATAGAGTTCTATCTCTAAGGTATATAAAGAGCTCAACAAGATAAGCACCAAAAAATCCAATCAATAAATGGGTCAAGGACCTGAACAGACACTTCTCAGAATAAGATATACAATCAATCAACAAATATACAAAAAATGCTCATCATCTCTAGATATCAGTGAAATGAAAATTAAAACTAAGATACCATCTCACTCCAGTAAGATTGGCAGCCATTATGAAGTCAAACAACAACAAGTGCTGGCGAGGATGCAGGGAAAAAGGTACACTCATACACTGCTGGTGGGACTGCAAATTGGTGCAGCCAATTTGGAGAGCAGTATGGAGATTCCTTGGAAACCTGGGAATGGAACCACCATTTGACCCAGCTATTCCTCTTCTCAGACTATACCCAAAGGACCTAAAAACAGCATACTACAGGGACACAGCCACATCAATGTTTATAGCAGCACAATTCACAGTAGCTAAACTGTGAAGCCAACATAGGTGCCCTTCAATGGATGAATGGATAAAAAAATGTGGCATTTATACACAATGGAATATTTCTCAGCACTAAAAAATAATAAGATCATGGCATTTGCAGGGAAATGGATGGCATTAGAGCAGATTATGCTAAGTGAAGTTAGCCAATCCCAAAAAATAAAATGCCGAATGTCTTCTCTGATATATATATGTGTGTGTGGGGGGGTGACTCAAAATGGGGAAGGAAGGGAGAGCATGGGAGGAAGATTACCTCTAGATAGGGAAGAGGGGTGGGAGGGAAAGGGGGGGAGAAAGGGAATTGTATGGATGGTGGAAGGACACCCTCATCGTTGTACAAAATACATGTATGAAGATGTGAATTTGGTGTCAACATAACTTGTATACAGAGATATGGTAAATTGTGGTATAAAGATGTATTAAGAATGTAATGCAAATAATAATAATAATAATAATAATAATAATAATAGAGCTCATGTAAAAAAAATAAAAATTAAAAAAAGAAATGAAGGTGGGAAAGAAGAATATAGTTGGTTTTCAAGGTTGTTGTGAAGTCTTAAACACATTTCTGAGAAGATCTTACATACACAGGAGATAAACTGATTTGATGATAACATCCCAAAAAGATGCTGATTAAAAACAAAAAACTGAGCTCTGCATTTGGCTGAGGAGGGTAGGATAAAAGTTTTGCAGAATTTTAGACTACAAAATGTGGGACCCTCTTTCAAAGAAAAACTTAAAGATATGAAGTTGATACCAAACCTTCAAAGGAAAAGCCTAGAAAAAGGTCAAGTATGCTCCAATAATAAGACTGTTCTAATTAGAGATAGCCAGCTACATAAATCTCATGTTCTTAGTACAAAAGATTTTTGCCACAGAACATCTACACTTGCTGTGAGCTATCCAGGGTACTGAACTTCCTCTGCCTTCAATTCTCTTTGATCCAGTAGAGCAAACTCTTCTTTTTTGTGCTTCAGTTACGTGTGAACACACTATTAAATTCAATTTAAAGCATATTTTATATTCTTCTTATGAGTATAAAAAGAAAATTACACATAAAAAGAATTACATGATCATTGCAGTAGATGAAAAAAAAAAAAAAGCATTCAACAAAATTCAGCACCCATTCCTGTTAAAAATGCTGAAGAAACTAGTTATAGAAGGATCTTACCTTGAGGTTGTAAAGGCTGTATACAACAAACCCACAGTTTGTCATACAGAATGGAGAGAAAGTGAAAGCATTTTTTTTTCTAAAACCAGGAAAACAATCAGGGTGTTTAATCTCATCATTCCTATTCAACATAGTTTTTGAAACTCTAGCCAGAGTAATCAGAAAGAAGAGGAAAATCAATGGGATAAAGATAGGAAAAGAAGAAATAAATTATTTCTGCTTGATGCTTTTCTGTTCTTAGTTTAATAATTTTATCACTAGCCCATGTTGGTAACAATATTATTCTCAATTATCTTTATGTTTTTATTGCTTTATTATTTACAGTTAATCTACAACTCATGTGGAATTGGCTTTTTAGTATAGGGAGAATTAAGGATCATTTAAAGATAATTTCTGGGTCTCATTCTTCCAAATGACTTTTAGGAATTTTTTTTAGTTCTGTGAAGAATATCATTGGTATTTTGATGAAGATTGCATCAAATCTGTATAACAATTTTGTAGTATGGCTATTTTGACCATATTAATTCTGCCTATCCATAAAAATCGGAGGTCTTTCCATATTCTAAGGTCTTCTTAAGTTTCTTTCTTCAGTGTTTGATAATTTTCATTTCATAGGTCTTTCGCTTCCTTGGCTAGATTTATTCCCAATTAATTTATTTTATTTTTGGTTATTGTGAATGGATAGTTTTCCTGATTTCTTCCTCAGCAGATTCATTATTGGATATGGCAAATGACTTATATATGTTGATTTTGTATCCTGCTACTTTGCTAAATTTGTTTTTCAGATCCAGGTGTATTCTAATGGAGTTTTCTAGGTCTTTGAAATGTGTAGAACATGTCATTGGCAAAACACAAATAAGTACATATAACAGAATGAATAAATTGTGGTATGTTTATATAGTGGACTGCTATACTGAAATGAAAATGCAAGAACTGTACTATAAACAAGAGCATTATGAATTATAGAACAGTGAGTGGGGGGAAGCCAAACACAAAAATTACATATTTTACTATTCTCTTTATATGTCTTGAGCACTAAAGTATTGTGTTTGGGGATGCATAGTTAAGCATTAAAACTTTAAAGCAGAGCAAGAAGATAATTACCATAACTGTCAAAATAGTAGTTACATTTAGGGAAAAAAGCCAATAGTGATTGAGAAGAGGCAAGTTGGCAGGTGCATCTCCCAATGTGTTGTCAAATGGTCTTCTTCAACTAATTATAGCTTACAAGTTTTTTAAAGCAGTTTTTCGGATCTTTTGGTATGTTTTATATGTTATATATATGAAGACAGTAGATTTAGTAATAGTGCTTATGTGTATTTAGGTATACATTAATATATTCATGTAAAAACTGAAAGAATGACATACAAATCTCATAAAAGTTATGGGGGGTCATGAATGAGGAATAAGGATGAGAAAGAGTCTTTAGAATATACATTTTTTATAAATATATTTTTATTTTGGTTTTGAGCTATGTGAGTGTATTGTTAACTCTACACAGCATGCATGTCTTCTAGTTTTAGTTCTCATAGGACATTAAATGTTTTGCTTTTTTAATCCATAATTTTCTATTTTGGGAATTACTTTTAAAATAATCCCTTCTACACATATAGAGCACAATTTTTCATATCTCTGTTTGAATATAAAGTATGTTCACACTAATTCATGTCTTCATACATGTATTTTAGATAATGATGTCCATCATATTAGTATTTAAAAAATAAAATCAATTAAAAAAAATTGGATAGAAACTATAAATAAATAAATAAACTATTGAGATGAGAAATTTACCTTTCTTTGGGACTATAAAATAAAATAATTCCTTCTATATAATTTTAGTGATTTTTTTTAGCCAGACATATAATAATCACTCAGTAATGCTTGTTTTCAATACAGTAGTTTGATGTTATTGAGTCTAGGTGTAGAGCATTAATGCTGCTGACTGCTCTTATTGATGATGACAGTCTTGATTGCTGTTAGTATGTTTACTAAATGTTGCTTTGTTACATTTAAGCATCATGTGCATGGCTTCTTTTGTGTAGTATGTTCACCTTTTCTCAAATTTTTTCCTTGTTCCTCATTCAGTTGTTTAACTTGATCAGATAGAGTTTAAAGATTATTTCCCAATGTTCATAAACCTTATTGGGAGTAATTATGGAAGAAGGAAAACAAAGTAAAAGTTGATCTACTTTGTTGAATACTCAATGCTATAATTTAAATGTAGGTTGTCCCTCAAGAATTCATGTTTTGTAAGTTTGGTCCCAGTGATGTTAAGAAGTCATGGGACCTTAAAGAAATAATGTAGTAGTGCATATTGCATTACAAATCTACCAGACTGCTCCATGGAGGAGAGTGACCACCCTTAACTAATGCATGGAGGAGAGCAACCTGTGCTGCAGTCCCCCCATTTACCAATATGTGGGCTCCCCAGCCCACCTCCATTTTGAGATGCTACAGCAATCACCATAGCTCCACCATGTGGTAGCCTTCACCTTTGGACAACAGACAGGGTCTGGAGGCAATAGCTCACTGCAGCACTGCATGCCACAGCACTGCATCTCTGAACAGGCTGCCAAACACCACCATAAGCCTGCCCTCTCAGCCCCATCTCTGAAAGTGTACATTTTGGAACACTTCCACCACTATCTTGGGTTATGTCCATTTCCACCACCACCATCTTTAGTTGGGGCAGCTTCCATCATAGGACACCAGCCAGAACATGGAAGCCCAACATCAAGGTACCTACATGTTTGATGATGCCACCACAACCAACTAGGCACATAGCTTCTTTCATATAAGGACAACAGCCAGGACCTGGAAGACCATCACCAAGTCCCTGCAGGCTTGGTTACACCAGAAGTATACTTGTTAGCCAACATCTTTTGATTCCTCTTTCACTCTTCCTATGATCTAATACCTCTATATTCTCACCTCGTGCCTCATATACACCACATTCTATGCCCACTGTTTTCTCATTGTCCACCATTAGAAACTGTAGACTCTTTCACAAACCTACTGTTGATATTGTAGGTAATAATCAAACACATAATTTCTATTTATTGTGAAAAAATAATTGTCTAAATAGGAGCTATTTCGTTTAAGGCTGCATATTATTTGCACTGGGTGCTGTTAATATTAATCTCCCCATTAAAGGAGAGATATTGGAAACCTGCAGGGACATTATAAGATTATGGGGTAGAAACTGTAATACCTTGGATTTGTACTAGATGGAAAGACATATGAACAACCTGAAAAATCAATGGAAGAAAATTCCCCAAACAAACCAAGATGCTACAATAATAGAATCTATTGACAACATAGTAGAAGAAATGTCAGAGAAAGAGTTCAGAATGTACATAATTAAAATGATCTGTGAAGTAAAGAACAATAAGAGAGCAAATACAGGCAACAAATGATAACTCCAATAAAGAGATAAGAGAGTAATTACAGGTAGCAAAAGATTACTTGAAGAAAGATATGGAGATTCTGAAACAACAACAACAAACAGAAATCCTTGAAATGAAGAAAACAATAAACCAAATTAAAAATTCAATACAAAGCATCACTCACAGACTTGACACTTGGAAGACAGAATCTCGGGCAATAAAGAGAAAATATATAATCTTGAAAAGAAAGTTGACCACACAGAGAAGATAGTAAGAAATCAAGAACAAAACCTCCAGGAATTATGGGATAACATAAAGAAAAAAAATTAAGACTTATCAGGACAGAGGAAAGCACAGAGATACAAACCAAAGGAATGCACCATCTTTTCAATGAAATAACATTAAAAAATTTCCCAAACATGAGGAATGAATTGGAAAAGCAAATGCAAAATGCTTACAGGACACCAAAACATACAAAATCACAACAGATCGACATCAAGTCACATAATATTGAAAAATGCCTGGAATACAAAATAAGGATAGAATTTTAAAAGGTACAAGATAAAAGTTTCAGATTCATATGCAGGGAAACCAGTTCGGATCTTAGCAAATTTCTCAACCCAGACCCTCAAAGCTAGGAGGTCCTGGAATAATACATGCCAAACTCTGAAAAAAAATGGATGCCAACCAAAAATATTATATCCAGGAAAATTAAGCTTCAGATTTGATGATGAAATACAAAACATTCCATGATAAACAAAAATTTTAAAAATTTACAAGAAGAAAGCCTGAACTACAGAACATTCTCAGCAAAATATTCCATGAGGAAGAAATGAAAATGAGCAAAGGGAGGAACTACACTAAAGGAAAAGTCAATCAAAGGAGAAACCAAGTCAGGTTAAATAGTAAAATCAAACCAAAATAACCCAGAATACAAACAGTATTTTTATAATAACCCTGAATGTTAATGGCCTAACTTCATCAATCAAAAGACATAGACTGGAAGATTGGATTAACAACAACAACAAAAAGAATTCAGTAACATGCTGCTTTCAAGAGATTCATCACATAGAAAAAGACAACCACAGACTGAAGATGAAAGGATGGGGTAAAACTTATGACTCACATGGACCATGGAAGGAAGCAGGGGTTTCCATCCTCATATCAGATAAAGTGAACTTCAAACCCAAGTTAGTCAGAAGGATAAAGAAGGACATTTCATCCTGCTTAGGGGAATCATACATCAATAAGACATAACAATCATAAATACTTATGCCCCAAACCATGGAGCATCTATGTGTATCAAACAAACCCTTCTCAATTTCAAGAATCAAATAGAACACAACACAATAATACTTGGTGATTTTAACACACATCTCTCACCATTGAATAGATCTTCCAAATGAAAACAAACTGTAGAACCAATAATACAACCAATAATTGGACTTAACAGATATATATAGAATATTTCATCCATCAACAAGTGAATACACTTTTTTTTCCAGCAGCACATGGATCCTTCTATAAAATAGACCTTATGTTATGCCACAAAGCAAGTCTTAGCAATTACAAAAAAAAAAAAAAAATAGAAATACTACCCTCCATTCTATCAGACCATAAATTAAAAATCAGGGATAAAATAAAAAATAGAAGCTACACCACCTGGAAAATAAATAATACACTATTAATTGACACATGTCTAGAAGAAGACATCAGGGTGGAGATAAAAAAAATTCTTAGAGGTAAATGAGAACACTGATACAACATATAAAAATATCTGGATTACTATGAAGGCAGTGCTAAGAGAAAAGAATAAAAAGTCAACAAATAAATGACCTGACTTTACATCTCAAAGCTCTAGAAAAAGAAGAACAAATCAACATCAAAAGTAGGAGAAGACAGGAAATAATTAAAATCAGATCTGAAATCAATAAAATTAAAACAAAAGAAACAATTCAAAAAATTGACAAAACAAAAAGCTGGTTCTTTGAAAAAATAAATAAAATTGATAGAACCTTAGACACTCTAATGAAAAAAAGAGAAACTCAAGTTACTAAAGTTCATAATGAAAGAGAAAATATCACAACAGACACTATTGAAATGCAGAAGATAATTAGAAAATATTTTGAAAATTTACACTCCAATAAGATAAAAAAATAAAAAACCTAAAAGACATTGAAAAATTTCTAGAGACACAGGATCTGCCCAAACTGAATCAAGAGAACATACAGATTTTAAACAGATCAATTTCAAGCAATGAAATAGAAGATGCCATCAAAAACCTACCAACAAGAAAAACCCAGGACCAGAAATTCTCTCAACTGCCTTCTCTAAGACTTTCAAAGAAGAATTAACACCAATTCTCCTCAAATTATTCCATGAAATAGAAAAGGAAGAAACCCTTCAAAACTCATTTGATAAGACTAGAATCATCCTAATACCAAAACCAGGTAGAGACATATCAAGGAAAGAAAATTTCAGACCAATATCCCTGATGAATATAGATGCAAAAATTCTCAAAAAAACTTCTGGAAAATCTCATACAAAAACATATTAAAAAGATAAAGCACTGTGATCAAGTGGGGTTCATCCCAGGGATGCAAGGTTGGTTCAATATATGGAAATAAATAATTGTAATTCATCACATCAATAGATTTAAGAATCATTTGATCATCTCCAATATGTAGAAAAACATTTGAAGAAATAATGTACACTTTTCTGTTCAAAACACTAAAAATACTAGGGATAGTAGGAACATACCTCAGCATTGTAAAAGCTATCCATGTTAAGCTATCTATGTTAGGCCAATATTATTCTAAATGAAGAAAAATTGAAATCATTTCCTCTAAAAAGTGAAACAAGATCGGGATACTCTCTTTCACCACTTTTATTTAACATAGTCCTTGAAACTCTATCCCGAGCAATTAGACAGATGAAAGAAATTAAAGGGATATGAATAGGAACAGAAAAAAATCAAACTATCACTATCTGTCAATGACATGATTCTATATCTAGAGGGTCCAAAAAATTCCACCAGAAAGCTTCTAGAACTAATAAATGAATTCAGCAAAGTAGCAGAATTAAAAAAATCAATATCCATAAATTAAATCAGTGATGAATCCCCTGAAAGAGAAATTAGGAAAATTACTTCATTCACAATAGCCTAAAAAAGGGAGGGGGGGGGCTAGGGTTGTGGCTCAGTGGTAGAGCACCTGCCTAGCATGTGTGAGGCACTGGATTCAATTCTCAGCACCACATATAAATAAAATAAAGGTTCATCAACAGCTATCATTATCATCATCATCATCATCATCATCATCATCATCATCATCACCGTCACCATCTTGGGAATCAATCTAACAAAAGAGGTGAAAGGCCTCTACAATGAAAACTACAGAACACTAAAGAAAGAAATAAGAAGATGAAAAGATCTCCCATGTTCTTGGAGGAAGAATTAATATTGTCAAAATGGCCATACTACCAAAAGCATTATACAGATTTAATGCAGGGATTCTGATCCTGCCACGTGCTTCTTGACTTCCCATATTTTCCTTTGTAATCTTAATGAAAACCTCATGGCTGTATTAAGCACATCTGCAAAACCAGCATCATGTGGATGACAGCAAGGTCTGCTTGCTGATATAAGAAGTCCTGGGGTCTACCTAGACCAGAGTCACAGAGTCTTTTGAACTGCCTTGCTGGTCACATAGGGTGGAATAACTCCCTAGGTGGTCCTGAGCAAGCAGCACTTCCCCCATGGGGGCTCTCGACTGTGCCTTGGAAAACCTTTGAAACAAATCTGCAATACTACATCTGTGAGCATGGGATGACTGTGATCTTACTGATTCTGAGGTTCCTTGTAAGCATCTTTCTTATTGTACTGATACAAAGTACTTGGCTCCTCTTGTTAACAGTGCTAATTTTTTTTTTTTTAGGAATGGCACCTTCTTTAGCTATTGCTTTAAACATGCTCCTCTTCTGGCCAAAAAAATACATTTTTCAAATATTTATACTCTGTTCCTCTTACTCAGAATTCTCACATAGATTTGTCTAAAAGCATCCACTAACACCCATGCTGCTGCTGCATGACTGCTTTGACATTTTGAAATTTCCTCCCCCAGAGAGTCAGTTACATATAAACTCAGCATCCTACACAGTTTCAAGGCATAAACAACATGAATTCAAATTAATTTCCCCGACTTTATTCCAAGTCCCAGTAGAGACCTCATTTCCATCTGAAACCTCATTAGCCTGGCCTTTACTTTCTGCATTTCTATCGGCATTTTGGTCTTCTGCATTCTCACAAATATTACCCATTGAGCTCTACTTAATAACACTCTAAACTTTCTATAGTCTGCTCTTCCAAACTTCTCCTGCAAGCCAATTCCAAAGAATTATAAACCACAGTACCAGAAAAACTGATGCCAGACACAGGGACTTTCACTTAATGATGGTAAATAAAAATGAAAATGAGTCAGGTAAGAGAACAGGGAAGAAAGGATTTTATTAGGGTTTCTCTTTGAAAAAGAATGAACAGGAGAGTGTCAGGAGATATTGGTCAAAGGATAAAATCTTCAGTTAGGCAAAATAAGATTAGGAAGATTATTGTACAACATGGTGACTATAGATAATAATATACTTCGTGCTTGAAAGTTGCTGAGAGTAGATTTTTAAGTGTTCTCATCATAAAATATTAATATTTTTTGAGAGAGAGAGAGAAAGAGAGAGAGAATTTTTTAATATTTATTTTTTAGTTTTCGGTGGACACAACATCTTTATTTTATTTTATTTTTTTATGTGGTGCTGAGGATTGAACCCAACGCCCTGTGCATGCCAGGAGAGCGCATTACCACTTGAGCCACATCCCCAGCCCATAAAATATTAATATTTAAAGTAATTTATATGTTAGTTATTTTGATGCATTAGTCCATTTTTTAAATTGCTAGTAACACAGCATCACATACTGGGTAAGTATAAAAAAAAGAAGTTTACTTTGACTCATGTTTCTGGTTTAGGTACTTTATCTGCTGATAGTTTTCTTGCCGGCAGAGTCACAAAGTGGTGTAGAGCATCACACAGCATGAGACAGGGAACATGCCTGACTCCTCTCTCTTCTTATAAAGCCACTAGTACCCAAACATTAGGACTCACCTTAGAGACTTTATCTAATTTGAATCACTTCTCAAAGGCCATGCCACTAAATACCATGGTCAGATTTTTTCCACCTCTTTTTTTAAAAAAAAAAATTCTAATTTTTTATATATGACATAAGAATGCATTACAAATCATATTACATATATAGAGCACAATTTTTCATCTCTCTGCTTGTATAAAAAGTATATTCACACCATTCGTGTCTTCTTCATAAATGTATTTAGGGTAGTGATGTCCATCTCATACCACTATCTATTTTTTACTCCCTTGCTCCCTCCCTCCTATTTCCTCCCCTTTGGCCTATCTATAGTTTGTCTAATCTTCCCATGCTCCCCCTCCCAATTCCCCTATGAATCAGTCTCCTTATAGCAGAGAAAACATTCAGCATCTGTTTTTTTTTGTGTGTGTGTGTGTGATTCGCTTACTTCACTTAGCATTATATGCTCCAACTTCATCCATTTACCTGAAAATTCCATGATTCTATTCTCTTTCACTGCTGAGTAATATTCCATTGGGTATATACACCACATTTTCTTTATCCATTCATCTACTGAAGGGCATCTAGTTTGGTACCACAGTTTAGCTATTGTGAATTGTACTGCAATAAACATTGATGTGGCTGTGTCCCTGTAGTATGCTGATTCTATGTCCTTTGGGTATAGATCGAGGAGTGGGATATTTGGTTCAAAAGGTGGTTCCATTTCCATTATTCCAAGGAATCTCCATACTGCTTTCCATATTGACTGCACCATCTTGCAGTCCCACCAGCAATGTATGAGTGTGCCTTTTCCCTCACATTTTCACCAACACTTATCGTTGTTTGTCTTCATAATAGCTGCCATTCTGACTGGAGTGAGATGAAATCTAAAAGTAGTTTTGATTTGCATTTCTCTAATTGCTGGAGATGTTGGACACTTTTTCATGTATTTGTTGATTGTTTGTATATCCTCTTCTGAGAACTGTTTGTTCATTTCCTTGGCCCATTTATTGATTTATTCTCTTTTTTATTGGTTAAAAAATGACAGAGGAATGCATTACAATGCATTATAGCTCAATTTTTCATATCTCTGGTTGTATATAAAGTATGTTGACACCAACTCATGTATTCATACATGTACTTTGGATAATGATGTCCATCACATTCCACCATCCTTGCTAACTGCCTGCCCCCTACCTTTACCTCCCACCCCTCTGCCCTATCTAGAGTTTGTCTATTCCTCTCATGTTCCCCCCTCCCTACCCCATTATGAAGCCCTTATATCAGAGAAAACATTTGGCATTTGGTTTTTTGGGATTGGTTAATTTCACTTAGCATTATCTTCTCCAGTGCCATACATTTACCTGCAAATGCCATGATTTTATTCTCTTTCACTGCTGAGTAATATTCCATTGTGTATATATACCACATTTTCTTTATCCATTCATCTACTGAAGGGCATCTAGGTTGGTTTCACAGTTTAGCTATTGTGAATTGTGCTGCTATAAACATTGATGTGGCTGTGTCCCTGTAGTATGCTGATTTTAAGTCCTTTGGGTATTGACTGAGGAGAGGAATACCTGAGTCAAATGGTAGTTCCATTCCCAGATTTTCAAGGAATCTCCATACTGCTTTCCATATTGGCTGCACCAATTTGCAGTTCCACCAGAAATGTGTGAGTGTACCTTTTCCTCCACATTCTCGCCAAATTTATTGTTATTTGTCTTCATAATAGCTGCCACTCTGACTGGAGTGAGATGGTATCTTAGAGTAGTTTTGATTTGTATTTCTCTAATTGCTAGCAATGATGAATATTTTTTTCATATATTTGTTGATTGATTGTATATCCTCTTCTGAAAAGTGTCTGTTCAGGTCCTTGGACCATTTATTGATTAGGTTATTTGGGTTTTTTTGGAGTTTAGCTTTTTGAATTCTTTGTATACCCTAGAGATTAGTGCTCTATCTGATGTGCAAGTGGTAAAAATTTGCTCCCAAGATGTAGGCTCTCTCTTCACCTCACAGATTATTTCTTTTGCTGAGAAGAAGCCTTTTAGTTTGAATCCATTCCTTTTATTGATTCTTGAGTTTAATTCATGCTCTATAGGACTCTTGTTAAGGAAGTAGGGGCCTAATCTGTTATGATGGACATTTGAGCCTACTTTTTCTTCTATTAGATGCAGGGTCTCTGGTTTAATTCCTAGTTCCTTGATCCACTTTGAGTTGAATTTTGTGCATGGTGAGAGATAGGGGTTTAATTTCATTTTGTTGCATATGGATTTCCAGTTTTCCCAGCACCAGTTGTTGAAGAGGCTATCTTTTCTTCAATGTATGGTTTTGGTACCTTTGTCTAATATAAGACAACTGTAATTATGTGGGTTAGTCTCTGTGTCCTCTGTTCTGTATCATTGGTCTACCGGCCTGTTTTGGTGCCAGTACCATGCTGTTTTTGTTACTATTGCTCTGTAGTATAGTTTAAGGTCTGGTATAGTGATGCCACCTGCTTCACTCTTCCTGCTAAGGATTGCTTTAGCTATTCTGGGTCTCTTATTTTTTCAGATGAATTTCATGACTGCCTTTTCTATTTCTATGAGAAATGTAATTGGGATTTTGATTGGAATTGCATTAATCTGTATAGTGCTTTTGGTAGTATGGTCATTTTAACATTATTAATTTTGCCTATCTAGGAACAAGGGAGATCTTTCCATCTTCTAAGGTCTTCTTTAATTTCTTTCTCTAGCTTTCTGTAGTTTTTGTTGTAGAGGTCTTTCACGTCTTTTGTTAGGTTGATTCCCAAGTAGTTTAGTTTTATTTGAGGCTTTTGTAAATGGGGTAGTTTTCCTCATTTCCTTTCAGAAGATTTGCGACTGAAATATAGAAATGCTTTGATTTATGGGTGTTGATTTTGCTACTTTGCTGAATTCACTTACTAGTTCTAGAAGTTTTCTGGTGGAATTTTTGGGGTTTTCTAGGTATAGAATCATATCATTGGCAAATAATTTGTTTTCTTCTTTTCCTATCTGTATTCCTTTAATTTCTTTCATCTGTCTAATTGCTCTGACCAGTGTTTCAAGAACTATGTTGAATAAAAGTGGTGAAAGAGAGCATCCCTGTCTTGTTCCAGATTTTAGAGGGAATGCTTTCAATTTTTCTCCGTTTAGAATGATGTTGGCCTGAGGCTTAGCATAGATAGATTTTACAATGTTGAGATATGTTCCTGTTATCCCTAGTTTTTCTAGTGTTTTGAACCTGAAGTGTGCTGTATTTTGCCGAATGTTTTTTCTGCATCTATTGAGATGATCATATGGTTCTTATCTTTAATTCTATTGATGAAATGAATTACATTTATTGATTTCCATATGTTGAACCAACCTTGCATCCCTTGGATGAACCCCACTTGATTGTAGTGTACTATCTTTTTGATATGTTTTTATATTTGATTTGCCAGAATTTTATTGAGAATTTTTGCATTTATGTTCATTAGAGACATATTGGTCTGAAGTTTTCTTTCTTTGATGTGTCTTTGCCTGGTTATGAAGTCAGGGTGATATTGGCCTCCAAGAATGAGTTTGGAAATGCTCCTTCTTTTTCTACTTCTTGAAATAAATTGAAGAGTACTGGTATCAGTTTTTCTTTAAAGGTATTGTAGAACTCAGCTGTGTATCCATCTGGTCCTGGGCTTTTCTTGGTTGGTAGGCTTCTGATGACATCTGCTATTTCATTGTTTGAAATTTATCTGTTTAGGTTGTGCATATCATGCTGATTCAATTTGGGCAAATCATATGACTCTAGAAATTTGTCAATGTCTTTGATATTTTCTATTTTATTGGAGTACAAGTTTTCAAAATAATTTCTAATTATTTTCTGTATTTCTGTAGTGTCTGTCATGATTTTCCTTTTTCATCATGTATGTTAGTAATTTGCGTTTTCTCTTTCCTTCTCTTTGTTATCATGGTTAAGGGTCTGTCAACTTTATTTATTTTTTTTCAAAGAACCAACTTTTTGCTTTATCATTTTTTTCAATTGTTTCTTTTGTCTTAATCCATTGATTTCAGCTCTGATTTTAATTATTTCCTGTCTTCTACTGCTTTTGGTGTTGATTTGTTATTCTTTTTCTAGGGCTTTGAGATGTAATGTTAGGACATTTATTTGTTGACTTTTTCTTCTTTTAAGGAATGAACCCCATGCAATGAACTTTCCTCTTAGTATTGCCCTCATAGGGATTTCAATACATTGTGTCTGGGTTCTCATTCACCTCTAAGAATTTTTTAATCTCCTCCTTGGTGTCTTTTGTGACCCATTGTTTATTCAGTAGCATATTATTTAATTTCCAGGTGTGGGAGTAACTTCTTTTTTTAAATTTTATCATTGATGTCTAATTTCATTCCATTATGATCTGATAGAATGCAGAGTAGTATCTCTACTTTTTTATATTTGCTAAGAGTTGCTTTAAGGCATAATATAATAAAACAATAATATAATAAAAATACATACATTTATTTGAAGGATCCATGTGCTACTGAGAAAAATGTGTATTCATTCATTGAAGGATGAAATACTCTATATATGCCAGTTAAGTTAACTGGCATATTCTATATATGCCAGTTAAATCTAATGTATGGATTGCATTATGGAGTTCTATAGTTTCTTTGTTCAGCTTTTGTTTGGATGATATATCCAATGGTGAAAGAGGTGTGGTAAAATCACCCAGAATTACTCTGTTGTGGTCTATTTTACTCATAAACTTGAGAAGAGTTTGATTGATTAATGCAGATACTCCATTGTTTAGGGCATATAAATTTATTATTGTTATGTCTAGTTGATGAATGGTTTCCTTAAATAGTAAGAAATGTCTTTATTAATCCCTTTTGACTAACTTTGGCTTGAAGTCTTTGATATGAGGATGGTTTGAAACCCCTCCTTGCTTCTGCAGTCCATGTGAGTGGTATAATTTTTCCTAACCTTTCCTCTTCAGACTGTGTATATCTTTTCCTATGAGATGAGTCACTTGGAAGCAGCATATTGTTGGGTCTGTTTTTAAATCCAATCTGCTAGTCTATATCTTTTGATTGGTGAGTTTAGGCCATTAACATTCAGGGTTATTATTGAGACATGATTTGTATTTCCTGCCATTTTTGTTATTTAATTTGACTTGGTTTCTCTTTTGCTTAGTTTTTCCTTTAGTGTAATATCTTTTTTTTTTTCTGATTTTATTGTTGTTTTTTAATTATTCTTTGTGGAATATTTTGCCGAGGATGTTCTGTAGTTCAGACTTTCTTGTTGTAAATTCTTTTAACTTTTGTTTATCATGGTAGGTTTTTATTTTATCATGAAATCTAAAGCTTAATTTTGCTGGATATAAGATTTCTGGTTGGCTTCTATTTTATTTCAGAGCTTGATATATGTTGTTCTAGGATCTTCTAGGTTTGCAGGCCTGGGTTGGAAAATCTGCACATAATCTAATTTGCTTTTCCCTAAATTGCTCATTACCTATATGTAATCTGATTCCTTTCTCTCATGGATTTTAATATTCTCTTCTTGTATATGTTTGGCATTTTTATTATAAAGTGACTCTGTGTGGATCTGTTGTGATTTTATACATTTGGCATCTTGTAAGCCTCTTGAGTTTGGTTTTCCAAATGATTCTTCATGTTTGGAAATTTTTTCTGATATTATTTCATTCAATAAATTGCTCGTTCCTTTGGTTGGAACTCTATTATTTTCTCTATCCCAATAACTCTTAAATTTGGTCTTTTTATGCTATCCCATATTTCTTGAATGTTCTTCTCATGGTTTCTTACCATTTTTACTGTGTTGTCTACATTTTCAAGATCATATATTTTGTCTTCATTGTCTGAGGTCCTGTCTTCCAAGTGGTCTAATCTGTTGGTGATGATTTTAATTGAGCTTTTAATTTGGTTTATTGTTTATTTCATCTCAAGGATTTCTGGTTTTTTTTAGAACCCCTATCTTCCTGTTGAAGTAATCTTTTGCTTCCTGTATTTGTTTATGTAGCTCTTTGTTGAAATAATCTTTTGCTACCTAGTATTTGTATTTTCTGTCTTGTATCATCCTTTGATTCACAGAACATTTTAATCATGTACATCCTGAACTCCTTCTCTGTAATTTCTTCTGCTGTGCTTGCCATGTAAAAGGGTTTATAGTTTTTGATGGTGGGCAAAGAACTGGGGATGAGAAGGGTGATTTGCTGAGAAGGTAGGAAGTGAGGATATATAGAGAGTCATTATATCTTAGAAAGTGTGAAAGAGAAATCTAAAGAGGAAGGTTGGTAGTAAGAGAAGGGAGAGAAAGTAATTTGGGGTAGATAAGTAAGTGGGAAGACAGTAGAATACATAAAGCAAATACACATATGTATTGAGAAAAATAAAAATGTTAAAATAATAGAAATTGGTGGGATAAGAGAATATGTATGTATGTGTGTGTGTGTATATATATATATATATATCACAGCTGTAATATACTATTCAAATGTCCCAGGTCTCAAAATCCTACTTCATGCAAAGTACTTGGTTTCACATATGTTGGAGATATGAGGGTGGGAGAATAGAGAGGGAGAGGGGGGAAAATTCTTGAAGGAAGAAACAGTATTGTTTTAATTAGAAATCCATATCTTTTCTGCATCCCTTCTCATCCAATAGGTGAGGTCATCTGTTGTTAGCTGGTATCTCCGCCCTCAGGGGTAAAATTCACCAGGGTGTCACTGTGCCAGGGTAGTGGCTACTGGGGAGAGGGGGGAATTAGAAACTGGATACCTGGAGAGCTGAAGTTCCAAACTAGGTGTTACCCCTCCACTGAAGAGGGTGATGAAGGTGGCCCAAGATGGAGGCATCTGCTTTCAGTGAAGGGCTGTTGGGTTGTGTAGTGGGAGCCAAGTGATGGTGTTGGAGGATGAATTCAGAGATGAGCTCATGTAGTGTGTGGCTATTGGCTAACTTCAGAGCCTGTATGAAATTCTTAGGTTCAAGCAGGCCACTGTGTGCATTATCTCTGCTGATGCAGAGTCCCAAGATGGGACTTAGATGCAAAAGATCACTTTAATAAACAGATATTCTGGGAAAAAAAATCAAGTGTAAATCCTTGAAATGAAGGAATCAATAAACTAAGTTAAAAATTTATTGGAGGGCTGGGGATATAGTGTAGTTGGTAGAGTGCCTGCCTCACATGCACAAGGTCCTGGGTTCAATCCCCAGCACCACAAACACATACACACACACACACACACACACACACACACACAAAAGAAATAAAAGAAAGAAAGAAAAAAAAGAAAAGAAAAATTCATTGGAAAGCATCACCAGCAGACTAGACCATGTGGAAGATAGTTTTAGGCAATAGAGACAAAATATATCTTCTTGAAAATAAAGTTTGATCATGGAGAAAAAGTGTTGAGAGTATGAACAGAATTTCCAAGAAATATGAGATAACATGAAAAAACTAAATGTAAGATTTATTAGGATAGAAGAAGGCTTGGTGATACAAATCGAAGTAATGCACAATAATTTCAATGAAATAATATCTGAAAATTTCCCAAAGCTTAAGAATAAAATAGAAAATAAAATACAAAGGCACACAGAACTCCAAATATACAAAATTACCACAAACCCACACCAAGGCACATTATTATGAAAATGCTTAACAAAATAAGGATAGAATTTTACAGGCTGCCAGAGAAAAAATGTCATTCACATTTAGAGGGAAATCAATCTAGATTTCAGCTGATTTCTCAACTCAGACTCTCAAAGCTAGGAGTTATTTGAAAGAAAATAGATGCCAACAAAGAATGCTTCAGAATTGATGATGAAATAAAAAATGTTCCATGATAAACAAAAGTAAAAAGAATTCACAGCTAGAAAGCCTGCACTAAAAAAACATACTCATTAAGATATTTTATGAAGAAGAAATAAAAAATAAAAGTGAAAACCAATTAAAGGAGGAACTATACTAGAAGAATAGTCAATCAAAGGAGAAACTAATTCAAATTAAAAACCATAAGTAAATAAAAATGACAGGAAATAAAAATTTTTTCTTAATAATAACACTGAATGTAAGTGGCCTAAACCCACCAATCAAAAGACATAGACAGGTAGATTGGATAAAAAGCCAAGACACAGTAAAATGCTGTCTCCAAGAGATTCACCTCATAGGAAAAGACATCCATAGACTATAGGAAAAAGGATGGCAAAATTTTTCATTCACATTGAGCAAGCAGGTGTTTCTTCTTATCAAATAGACTTCAAGCCAAAGTTAATCAGAAGGGACAAAGAAGGACATTTTATACTTCCTGAGGGAATTTTATATCCACAAGATAACAAGTGTAAATATGTCCCAAATGAGGGACCATCTACATATCAAACAAACCCTTATCAATTTCAAGAATCAAATAGACTTATGGGTGTTGATTTTATATCCTGCCACTTTGCTGAATTCATTTACTAGCTCTAGAAGTTTCTTGGTAGAACCTTTTGGGTCTTCTAGGTATAAGATCATGTCATCTGCAAATAGTGCTAATTTTAATTCTTCTTTTCCTATCTTTATGCTTTTAATTTCTTTTGTCTGTCTAATTGCTTTGGCCAGTGTTTTGAGAACTATATTGAATAGAAGTGGTGAGAGAGGGCATCCTTGTCTTGTTCCAGATTTTAGAAGGAATGCCTTCAATTTTTCTCCATTTAGAATAATGCTAGCCTGAGGCTTAGCATAAATAGCTTTTGCAATGTTGAGGTAAGTTCCTGTTATCCTTAGTTTTTCTAGTGTTTTGAACATAAAGAGATGCTGTATTTTGTCGAATGTTTTTTCTGCATCTATCGAGATGATCATATGGTTCTTATCTTTAAGTCTATTGATGTGGTGAATTACATTTATTTCTTTCTGTATATTGAACAAGCCTTGCATCCCAGGGGTGATGCGTGATCTTTTTGATATGTTTTTGTTCTGATTTGCCAGAATTTTATTGAGAATTTTTGCATCTATGTTCATTAGAGATATTGGTCTGTAGTTTTCTTTCTGGCATTTGCAGAGTAATAGATGGCATTAGAGCAGATTATGCTAAGTGAAGTTAGCCAATCCCTAAAAACAAAATGCTGAATGTTTTCTCTGATATAAGGGAGGTGACTCAAAACAGAGTAGGGAGGAAGAGCATGAGAAGAAGATTACCACTAAACAGGGGAGAGATGTGGGAGGGAATGGGAAGGAGAAGGGGAATTGCATGGAAGATGGAAGGAGACCCTCATTGTTATACAAAACATATATGATGGTGTGAGGGGAAAGGAAAATATATATAGAGAGAAATATGTCACAGTAGATTGGGTAGAGAGAAGTGATGGGAGGGGAGGGGAGGGGGAAAAGGGAGGGCAGCAGAATACAATAAACACTAGTATTGCTGTATGTATATATGTGGCTGTATAACAAATGTGATCCTGCAATCTGTACATGTGGAAAAATGAGAATTCATACCCCATTTGAATCAAATGTATGATATGTCAAGATCATTGTATTGTCTTGAGCAACTAATAAAAAAAAGAATCAAATAGACAACAACACAATAATACTGGGTGACTTTAACATGCCTCTCTCATCACTAGTGAGAGCCTCCAAACAAAAACAAAATGAAAAAGCTACAAAACTAGAAAATTCAATTAATAACCTCAGACTTAACAGACATATATAGAATATTTCATCTAACAATGACTCAATACACTTTCTTCTCAGCAACACATGGATCTATCTCTAAAATAGACCATATCTTAGGTCATAAATTAACTCTTAGCAAATACAAAAAAATAGAGCTAATACCTTGTATTATATCAGATCATAATGATATGAAATTAGAAATCAACAATAAAATTTTAAAAATAGAAACAACTCTAATACCTGGATACTGAATAATACACTATTGAATGACTGATGGATAGCTGAAGAAAACAGGGATAAAATAAAAAAAAAATAATTAAAGGTAAATAAGAATAGTGATACAACATATCAAAATCTTTGGTACAGTATGAAGGCAGTTCTAAGAGGAAAGTTCATTGCATTGAGCTCATTCATTAAAATATTAGAAAGATGGCAAATAAATAACCTAACCTTACATCTCAAAGCCCTAGAAAAGGAAGAACAAATCAACAAATAAACATCAAATCAGTAGAAGACATGAATTAATTAAATCAGAGCCAAAATTAATAAAATTGAAACAAAACATTTTCCAAAAAAATCAATGAAATCAAAAGTTGGTTCTTTGAAAAATAAATAAAGTTGATAAACCCATAGCCAAGCTAATGAAAAGTGGCGGGAGTGTGAGAGAGAGAACTCAAATCACTGTTATGAAAAAACATATATAACCATGGACACTGCTGAAATAAAGAGATAATCAGAAACTATTGTGAAAATCTATACTTCAATAAAATAGAAAATCCTGAAGACATTAACAAATTTCTAGAGGCATATGACCTACCCAAACTGAATCAGGAGGACACAATTTAAACAGATCAATTCCAAGCAATGAAATAGAAGACACCATCAAAATCCTACCACCACCACCACCAACAACAAAAGCCCACAACCAGATGGATTCTCAGCCAAGTTCTACTAGACTTTCAAGGAAGATCTTACACCAATACTTCTCAAATTATTCCAGAAAATAGAAAAGAAAGAAATCTTTACAAACTCATTGTATTAAGCTAGAATTATCCTGACACCAAAGACAAAGACCCATCAAGGAAAGAAAACCTCAGACCAATATCCATGATGAACATAGATCCAAAAATTCTCAATAAAATACTGGTAAATCACGTACAAAAACATATTTAAAAAGATAGTACATCAAGATCAAATGGGTTCATTCCAGGGATGCAAGGTTGTTTCAAAATATGGAAATCAATAAATATAAATCATCACATCAATAGACTTAAAGACAAGAATCACACGATTATTTCAATAGAATCAGAAAAAGTACTTAACAAAACACAGTATACGTTCATGCTCAAAATACTATAAAAACTAGGGATAATAGGAACATACCTCAACATTGTAAATGTTATATATGCTAAACCCAATGCTGACATTATTATAGGTGGAGAGAAATTGAAGTCATTCTCTCTAAAAACTGGAGCAAGACAGATGTCCTTTTATGCTACTACTATTCAACACGGTCCTTGAACCCTAGCCAGAGCAATTAGACAAAAGAAAGAAATTAAAGGGATATGAATAGGAAAATAAGAGCTCAAACTATCCCTATTTGCTGATGACATTTCAATATTTGGAAGACCAAAAAACAAAACAAAGCAAAACAAACAAACAAACAATAACAATAAAACCCCAAATCAACAAAAAACTCCATCAGAAAGCTTCTAGAACTCAGACATTAATTCAGCAAAGTTGCAGGGTATAAAATTAACACCTATAAGTCAGTTGTGTTCCTATATTCCAATGGCAAATCAGCTGAAAGAGATTTTAGGCTACTCACAATAGCCTAAAAAGATACTTGGGAATGAATCTAACAAAAAGTATGAAAGACCTCTACAATGAAAGCTACAGAATACTAAAGAAATAAATTGAAGAGAACCTTAGAAGATGGAAAGATCTCCCATGTTCCTAGATAGGCAGAATCAATATTATCAAAATAACCATACTACCAAAAACACTATATAGATTTAACACAATACCAATTAAAATTCCAATGACATTTTTCATAGAAATAGAAAAAGCAGTCATGAAACTCATTTGGTAAAATAAGAGGCCCAGAATAGCCAAGGCAATCTCTAGCAAAAAAAGTGAAACAAGAGGCATCACAATACTGGACCTTAAACTATATTACAGAGCTACAATAATAAAAATGGCATGATATTGGCACCAAAACAGACCTGAATACCAATTGAACAGAATAGAAGAAACAGAGACAAGCCCACATAAATACCATTATCACATATTAGAAAAAGATACCATAAACATATTTTGGAGAGAAGATGGCCTCTTCAACAAATGGTTGAAAACTGGAAATGGGAACACTGTAAATCGATATGTATTATAATGAAATTGAAACCCTATCTCTTACCCTGCACAAATCTCAACTCAAGTAGATCAAGGACCTAGACCTTAGACCAGAGACTCCATGCCTACTAGAAGAAAAAGTAGGCCCAAATTTTTATCATGTCAGATTAGGTCCTGACTTCCTTAGCCAGAGTCCTAAAGCACAAGAAAAAAAAAAATAAATGGGATGAATTCAAACTAAAAAGCTTCTTCTCTGCAGAGGAAACATTTAAGAACTTGAAGAGAAAGCTTACAGAATTGGAGAAAATCTTTGCCACAGGCACATCAGATAGAGCATGAATCTCCAGGATATACAAAGGACTTAAAAAACTTAATACAAAAAATTTTTTTAAAAACTCCAATCAATACATGACTGAATATGCACTTAATAGAAGAAGAAATATGAATGGTCAATAAATATATGGAAAAATATTCAGCATCTCTAGCAATTAGAGAAATGTAAATTAAAACTACACAGATTCTATCTCACTTCAATCAGGATGGCAATTGTCAAAAAATATTGGAGAGGATGTGGGGAAAAGAAATACACTCATACATTGTGAGTTGAACTTCAAACTGGTGCAACCACTCTGGAAAGCAGTATGTAGATTCCTCATAAAACTAGGAATGAAATCACCATATGACCCAGTTATCCCACTCCTTGGAACATATTGGAAAGATTTAAACTCAATATACTACAGTGATATAGCCACATCAATGTTTGTAGCAGCTCAATTGACAATAGCTAAGCTATGGAACTAACTTAGTGCCCTTCAACAGATAAATGGATAAAGAAAGGGTGGTTTATATATATACACAATAGAATATCACTCAGCCATAAAGAGAATAAAACAATGGCATGAAACTGGAGACTATCATGCTAGGTGAAATAAGCAAATCCCATAAAAACAAAGGCTGAATGTTCTCCCTGTTATGTGAATGCTACATAAAACAAGGTGTCCGGAGGGGAAAATAGAAGGTCATTGGATTAGACAAAGGGAAATTAAAGGAAGGGAGGGAGACTGGGGATACTGAAGACAATAGATTGAGTCAGACATAACTCTCCTATGTCTATATGTGAATACATGACCAGTGAAACCTCACAACATGTACAATCACAAGAGTGGGATTCTAATTAGAATATTCTATGCTCCTTATATGCATAATGTTTCAAAATACACTCTACTTGAATGTATGTCTAAAAAGAACAATTTTAAAAAATGCCTTTGGGTTCAGTCCCCAGTGCCAAACCCTCCCCCACTCCCCCCCAAAACAAAAGATTGCAAATTGATAACCTAACTTTCCACCTTAAGGAAGTAGAAAAAGAAGTATAAACTAAACTCAAATCTAGTAGAAGTAAGGAAATAATAAAGTTCACAACATATATAATGTAGAGAATAAAAAAATGATTGAGAAGCAATAAATTAGTTCTTTAAGAAAGAAGTAATTGTGAAGACTCAAATTCCCAAAATAAAAAATGTAAGTGAGGACATTATTACCAGCCTTTAAAAGACTTATAAGCATATTGGGAACAATTGTTTCCCAACAAATTAGACAGTGTAGATGATACATACATTTATTATTTTTTTTGAGAGAATTTTTTTAATATTTATTTTTTAGTTTTCGGCAGACACAACATCTTTCTTTGTATGTGGTGTTGAGGATCGAACACGGACCGCATGCATGCCAGGCGAGCACGCTACCACTTGAGCCACATCCCCTGCCCCCATAAAATTTTTAGAAGTTCAAAAATATCCAAAGCTGGCTCAAAGAAATAGTAAGGCTGAGTAGAATATAGCAAGTAAAGAGATTATTCCAGTAACAAAAACATTTTTAACAAAGCAAAGCCTATTCCAGATAATTTCACTGGTAAATTTTATTACATGTTTAGGGAATTAGCTCCAAGACATTTCACACTCTTCTCTAAAATAGAGGGGGCGGGAAAACCTCCTCATTAATTCTGATGCCAGTATTACTTGTGTACGAGTGCCAAACAAAGACAGGAAAAGAAAATTACTGACCAATATTCCTAAAGCCTAAAAATACAGAAAACTTGATACAGCATGATCAAGTGTGACTTATCTCAAGAATGGAAATATGGCTTAAAAAATGAAATGTACATCATTTTCCAGTCAGCTTTAACAAAATAAAGTATTTGAAATAATTACTAACTTATAAAGAGAAAAAGCTTATTTTGGCTCATAGTTTTGGAGATTCCAGTTTCTGACTGGTTAGCACCATACTTTGGATTTGAGGCAAGGCCAGGCATCACAGTGGGAGTGCATGGCAGAGAACATATATTAACCTTATCACCAGGAAGCAAAAGAGGAAGAAGAAGAGGTAAGGGCTATAGTCCACAATCTCCTTCAAGGTTATGCCCCCTATAACCTAAAGACCTCCCATGAGACCCCACCTCCTAAAAATTCCACTACCTCCCAATAGTATCACTATTGTAGCAAGCCTTTAATATGTGAGCCTTTGAGAGACACTTATCCAAAGCATAACACTACATTACTAAAGTAGAGGAAAACACCATATGATCATCTCAGTTATTGTAGGAAACAAATTTGACAAAAATCCCAACACACTTTAATAATAATAACACACAACAAACTAGGAATAGAAACAAACTTCCTCAACATGATAAAGGTTATATACAAAAACTTCAAAATTGACATAATATTTAAAGTTTGAAATCTTTCCCCTTGAGATCAGGAACAAGACAAGAATATCTACCTATACCACTTCTACTCAAGATTGTACTGAAAGTTGTAAGTAGAACAATTATGTAAGAAAAGAAAAGGTATTACATCGAAATTGGAAAGGAGAAAGTAAAACTATCCACTTGCAAATGACATGATCTTATACAAAGAAAAACCTAAAGAACACACACACACACACAAATATTGGAGCTAATAAACAAATTAAGCAAAGATGCAATATACCACATCAATGTATGAAAATGGGTTGTATTTCTGTATAGTTAACAATGAATAATCTGAAAATGAAATCTAAAAATAATTTGATTTATAAATAACATCAAAAAGTATAAAATATTTAGAAATAAATATAACCAAGAACAACAAAATTTTTGTACTGAAAACTATGAAACATTTCTGAAAGGAAACAAAGGTTAAAATACATAAAAATATTTCCATGCTATTGGATTGGAAAACTTAATACTGTTAAGAGAATAATACTCATCAAAGAGGTACAGCAATTCTAGAAATCTCTATCAAAATTCCAATGTAGTTTTCTTTTTTGCAGAAATGAAAAAGCTGACCTTAAAATTCGAATAGAAATTTTTAAAAAAATTAATGTAGAACTACAATAGATCTTGAGGAGTCAAAAAATTTTGCCAAAGATATTTTTGAAGGACTCATATTTCCCAATTTCAAGACTTATTTCAAAGCAATAGTAATCAAAATCAGTGTGCTACTGGCAGAAAAATAGACAAATTGTCCAATGGAGTAAAACTGAGAGTGCCAACATAAACCATTGTATCCATGGTCAATTAATTTTGACAAAGATGGCAAGACTACTTAATGGGGAAAGAGTCTTCAGAAATGATGCTGGAATGACTGTTTACATGATGTTATATCCTTGCTTCACATCATATACAAATATTAATTCAGCATGGTTCAAAGTTCTAAAATCAAGAGCCAAGACTATAAAACTCTTAGAAGAAAATATAGAGGTAATGTCCTTGGACATTAAAAAGGAAAAGACACAAGACAGAACAGGAAAAAAAGGGTTGACTTCATAAAAATTTAAAACTTTTGCCTCAATTCATATCATCAAGAAACTGAAAAGGCAACTCACAGAATATGAGGAAATATTTGAAAATCATACACCGGATAAAAGTCTATTTTCAAAATATGTATATAAAAAAATTAAAAACAAAAAAGCAACCCAGTTTAAAAATGGGCAAAGTTTCAACCGGCATCAAGCGGATACACTTTCTTCTCAGCAGCACATGTATCATTCTCTAAAATACACCATATACTATGCCACAAAGCAACTCTTAGCAAATACAAAAAAGTAGGGATACTACCCTGAATTTTATCAGATCATAATGGAATGAAATTGGAAATCAATGACAAAATAAAAAATAAAAATTTCTGTATCACATGGAGACTGAACAATATGCTACTGAATGAACAGTTGGTTACAAAAGACATCAAGGAGGAGATTTAAAAATTCTTAGAGGTAAATGAGAACAGAGACACAACATATCAAAATCTCTGGAACACTATGAAAGCAGTACTAAGAGGAAAATTCATTGCATGGAGTTCATTCCTTAAAAGAAGAAAAAAATCAACAAATAAATGACCTCACACTACATCTCAAAGTCATAGAAAAAGAACAAATCATCAACAAAAGCAGTAGAAGGCAAGAAAAAATTAGAGCTGAAATCAATGAAATCAAAACAAAAGAAACAATTGAAAAAACTGACAAAACTAAAAATTGGTTCTTTGAAAAAATAAATAAAATTGACAGACCGTTAGCCATGTTAACAAAGAGAAAGAGAGAACTCAAATTACCAGCATATGTGGTGAAAAAGGCTATATCACATCAGACACCACAGAAATACAGAAGATAATTAGAAATTATTTTGAAACCTTATCCTCTAATAAAATAGAAGACAATGAAGGCATCGATAAATTCCTTAAGTCTTATGATCTGCCCAGATTGAGTCAGGAAGATATACACAACTTAAACAGACCAATATCAAGTGAGGAAATAGAAGAAGCCATCAAAAGATTACCAATAAAGAAAAGCCCAGACTGGATGGATACATAACCGAGTTCTACAAAACCTTTAAAGAAGAACTAATACCAATACTCTTCAATTTATTTCAGGAAATAGAAAAAGAGGAAGCACTTTCAAACTCATTCTATGAGGCCACTATCACCCTGAGTCCAAAACCAGACAAAGACTCTTCAAAGGAAAAAAGCTTCAGACCAATATCTCTAATGAACATAGATGCAAAAATTCTCAATAAAATTCTGGCAAATCAAATACAAAAACATATCAAAAATATTGTGCACCATGATCAAGTGGGATTCATCCTTGGAATACAAGGTTGGTTCAACATACAGAAATCAATAAATGCAATTCATCACATCAATAGACTTAAAGATAAGAATCATATGATCATCTCAATAGACACAGAAAAAGCATTTGACAAAATATAGCACCCCTTTATGTTCAAAACACTAGAAAAACTAGGGAAAACAGGAACATATCTCAACATTGTAAAGGCTATACATGCTAAGCTCAGGCCAACATCATTCTAAATGGAGAAAAATTGAAGGCATTCCCTCTAAAATCTGATACAAAACAGGGATGCCCTCTTTCACCACTTCTATTCAACATAGTTCTTGAAATACTGGCCAGAGCAATTAGATGAAAGAAATTAAAGGGACTGATTTAGAAGATGGCGGCGAGGGGAGTGCATTGCCCCCGTGTGCCGCGTCACTGTGCGGGAAAATGACGAGTTAGAATGGCTAAAGGCTATCTTGTTAGGAATTTCCAGCAAAAGTGGGGTGCTCCGGAACCTGGAGGAAGGATTTCCATCGCACGAGGATCGGCTACGGGGGCTCAAACGCGAGAGATTTGTCCGCACAGAGGGTCACGCTGCTTGTTCAGCAAATTGCCCCGCGGCTAGAGTCTGCGGCGCGCGCTGGGAAATGAGGAGATAGCGACGCAGGGATACAGCGCTGCAGTTTCTGCGGGCTTCTGCCAGCTGTGCAAGCACCATACTCAGTGCTGAATTCTGGGTTTGAGACGGGGGAAGGAAGCGGTCCAATTCGGTTCTCCACGCCGGTCAGACCACAGAGGAGGCCAGCGGCCACCATCTTGGAGAGCTGACGTCACCATCCCTGTTTTTGACTGATGGCAGCTCATTCAGCCATAGAACAGGTAATTTCAGGCTGCCATTCGCCTGTGGCTTGCAGACAAATTACTCAGGCTCAGTGCTAAATAACCCGCAGAAACTGCTTCTTGGAGCCTGCTCTTATCAGAGCATGCACCGAGCATGGAGCAGCCGAGTTCAGGCTCCCAGAACTGCTCTGGCCCAGGGCTAAGGAGCCCGCGGAAACTGCTTCTCGGTCCGGGTCCTGCTGAGTACTGTGGAGGTAAATACCGAGCCTTCGTGGGCAGTGGCAACGGGACTGAGACGGGGCTTGTGAGGGCTGGTCAGGACTCACCCGTTGCTTTGGTCACCCGGCAAAGGGAACGAAATGCTGCCATTCGCATGGGATACCAACATGGCAGAGACCTGATGTCATCACAATGCGGCGGAGGAGAGAACTTCATCAATACCAGCGGTGACAGAAACAGTTGGTCTCCTGGTAAGGAGGGTGAGTCACAGACACCCGAGTCTCTCTCGCTTTGACGTCGAGCCAGAGGGGCGGAGCGGGGCCGCCGCCCGCGCCCGGAGCAGGCCCAGTGGCTCGCTGGCATGGTGGTCGCGTGACCCCAATTGGAGTGGGTGCGGAGTGGAGCCGCCACCCGTGCCCGCAAGGTGGGCAGACCTGCGACCGACCGGCAGAACAGGCCCAGCGGACAGGGTGCGTGGTAGGAGGTGCAGGGCAGAGCCGCAGCCCGCGTTTGCAAGGTAGGCAGACCTGCGACAGACCGGCGGATCAGGCCCAGTGGCCTGCCGGCATGGTACACACGTCACCCCAATTGGAGTAGGGGCAGAGCAGAGCCGCCACCCGCGCCCGCAAGGCAGAACAGGCCCAGGGGTCCGCGGGCGTGGTAGACACGTCACACCAATTGGATGAGGGGCCGAGCAGAGCCGCCGCCCGCGCCTGCAAGGTAGGCAGACCGCCACCCGACCCTGCAATGGAGACTTTTCAACTATACAAGAGCAATATAAATATATAGGGGGAAAAATTTTTCAAAAACACAACAGTTTCACCAAGCAGAAAGAAATGCAAGCAGTATGAAAAGACAAGGAAAGAAAGGACCACAAGCAATGCAGGTCAACGCAACTTTAGAAGAGGTAACAGCTGCAGCAGAGGGAATGTCAGATAAAGAATTCAGGATATGCATGCTTCAGATGATCTGGAGTCTCAAGGAAGACATTAGACAGCAAAATCAGACAATGAAAGATCACTTTGACAATGAATTACACAAACAAATCCAGGAAGGAAAAGATCAACTATACAGGGAGATAGAGGTTATAAAAAACAAACAAACAGAAATCCTAGAAATGCAGGAAGCAATAAACCAACTTAAAAACTCAATGGAGAATACTACCAGCAGAGTAAACACTTAGAAGATAGAACATCAGACAATGAAGACAAAGTATTTCAACTTGAAAAGAACATAGACAGCTCAGCAAGACTGTTAAGAAACCATGAGCAGAACATCCAAGAAATATGGGATAACATAAAGAGACCAACCTTAAGAGTCATTGGGATACAGGAAGGTATAGAGGTCCAAACCAAAGGAATAAGCAATCTATTCAATGAAATAATACGAGAAAACTTCCCAGACTTGAAGAATGAGACAGAATCCCAAATCCTAGAAGCCTACAGGACACCGAATGTGCAAAATCATAAGAGATCCACACCTAGACACATTATAATGAAGATGCCCAACATACAGAATAAGGAGAGAATTTTAAAAGCTACAAGAGAAAGGAAACAGATTACATTTAGGGGTAAGCCAATCAGGATAACAGCTGATCTTTCAACACAGACTCTGAAAGCTAGAAGATCCTGGAATAGCATATTTCAAACACTGAAAGAAAATGGGTTCCAACCAAGAATTGTGCATCCAGCGAAATTAAGCTTCAGGATGGAAGATGAAATTAAAACCTTCCACGATAAACAAAAGTTAAAAGAATTTGCAGCTAGAAAACCATCTCTTCAAAACATCCTCGGCAAAACATTACAGGAAGAGGAAATGGAAAATAACAATGAAAACCAACAGTGGGAGGTAGGACAGTAAAGGGGGGGAAAATAATCAAACAGGAAAACAAACCATGTTTAGTAACATAAATAAACAAATATGGCTGGAAGAACAGCCCATATCTCAATAATAACCCTAAATGTTAATGGCTTAGACTCACCAATTAAGAGACACAGGCTAGTAGAATGGATCACAAAACAAGACCCAACAATATGCTGCCTACAGGAGACACATTTGATAGGAAAAGACATACATAGGCTGAAGGTGAAAGGTTGGGAAAAATCATATCACTCATATGGACTTCGCAAACAAGCAGGAGTGTCCATACTCATATCAAATAAAATAGATTTCAAGCCAAAGTTAATCAAAAGGGATAAAGAGGGACACTACATACTGCTCAAGGGAACCATACACCAACAAGACATAACAATCATAAATATATATGCCCCAAACAATGGTGCAGCTATGTTCATCAAACAAACTCTTCTCAAGTTCAAGAGTCTAATAGACCACCATACAGTAATCATGGGAGACTTCAACACACCTCTCTCACCACTGGACAGATCTTCCAAACAAAAGTTGAATAAGGAAACTATAGAACTCAATAACACAATTAATAACCTAGACTTAATTGACATATATAGAATATACCACCCAACATCAAGCAGTTACACTTTTTTCTCAGCAGCACATGGATCCTTCTCAAAAATAGATCATATATTATGTCACAGGGCAACTCTTAGACAATATAAAGGAGTAGAGATAATACCATGCATCTTATCTGATCATAATGGAATGAAACTGAAAATCAACGATAAAAGAAGGAAGGAAAAATCATGCATCACTTGGAGAATGAACAATAGGTTACTGAATGATCAATGGGTTATAGAAGACATCAAGGAGGAAATTAAAAAATTCTTAGAGATAAATGAAAACACAGACACAACATATCGGAATCTATGGGACACATTGAAAGCAGTTCTAAGAGGAAAATTCATTGCTTGGAGTTCATTCCTTAAAAAAAGAAAAAACCAACAAATAAATGATCTCATACTTTATCTCAAAATCCTAGAAAAAGTAGAGCAAAACAACAGCAAAAGAAGTAGAAGGCAAGAAATAATTAAAATCAGAGCTGAAATTAATGAAATCGAAACAAAAGAAACAATTGAAAAAATTGACAAAACTAAAAGTTGGTTCTTTGAAAAAATAAATAAAATCGATAGACCCTTAGCATGCTAAAAAAGAGAAGAAGAGAGAGAACTCAAATTACTAGCATACGGGATGAAAAAGGCAATATCACAACAGACACTTCAGAAATACAGAAGATAATCAAAAATTATTTTGAATCCTTATACTCCAATAAATTAGAAGATAGTGAAGGCATCGATAAATTTCTTAAGTCATATGATCTGCCCAGATTGAATCAGGACAATATAGACAACCTAAACAGACCAATATCAATTGAGGAAATAGAAGAAACCATCAAAAGACTACCAACTAAGAAAAGCCCAGGACCGGATGGGTATACAGCAGAGTTTTACAAAACCTTTAAAGAGGAACTAATACCAATACTTTTCAAGCTACTTCAGGAAATAAAAAAAGAGGGAGAACTTCCAAATTCATTCTACGAGGCCAACATCACCCTGATACCTAAACCAGACAAAGACACTTCAAAGAAAGAAAACTACAGACCAATATCTCTAATGAACCTAGATGCAAAAATCCTCAATAAAATTCTGGTGAATCGGATACAAAAACATATAAAAAAAATTGTGCACCATGATCAAGTAGGATTCATCCCTGGGATGCAAGGCTGGTTCAATATACGGAAATCAATAAATGTTATTCACCACATCAATAGACTTAAAAATAAGAACCATATGATCATCTCGATAGATGCGGAAAAAGCATTCGACAAAGTACAGCATCCCTTTATGTTCAAAACTCTAGAAAAACTAGGGATAACAGGAACATACCTCAATATTGTAAAAACAATCTATGCTAAGCCTCAGGCTAGCATCATTCTGAATGGAGAAAAATTGAAGGCATTCCCTCTAAAATCTGGAACAAGACAGGGATGCCCTCTCTCACCACTTCTGTTCAACATAGTTCTCGAAACACTGGCCAGAGCAATTAGACAGACGAAAGAAATTAAAGGCATAAAAATAGGAAAAGAAGAACTTAAATTATCACTATTTGCAGGTGACATGATTCTATACCTAGCAGACCCAAAAGGGTCTACAAAGAAACTATTAGAGCTAATAAATGAATTCAGCAAAGTGGCAGGATATAAAATCAACACGCATAAATCAAAGGCATTCCTGTATACCAGTGACAAATCCTCTGAAATGGAAATGAGGACAACCACTCCATTCACAATATCCTAAAAAAAAAAATACTTGGGAATCAACCTAACAAAAGAGGTGAAGGACTTATACAATGAAAACTACAGAACCCTAAAGAGAGAAATAGAAGAAGATCTTAGAAGATGGAAAAATATACCCTGTTCATGGATAGGCAGAACTAACATCATCAAAATGGCGATATTACCAAAAGTTCTCTATAGGTTTAATGCAATGCCAATCAAAATCCCAATGGCATTTCTTGTAGAAATAGAGAAAGCAATCATGAAATTCATATGGAAAAATAAAAGACCCAAAATAGCAAAAACAATGCTAAGCAGGAAGTGTGAATCAGGCGGTATAGCGATACCAGACTTCAAACTATACTACAGAGCAATAGTAACAAAAACAGCATGGTACTGGTACCAAAACAGGTGGGTGGACCAATGGTACAGAACAGAGGACACAGAAACCAATCCACAAAACTACAACTATCTTATATTTGATAAAGGGGCTAAAAGCATGCAATGGAGGAAGGATAGCATCTTCAACAAATGGTGCTGGGAAAACTGGAAATCCATATGCAACAAAATGAAACTGAATCCCTTTCTCTCGCCATGCACAAAAGTTAATTCAAAATGGATCAAGGAGCTTGATATCAAATCAGAGACATGCCATCTGATAGAAGAAAAAGTTGGCTACGATCTACATACTGTGGGGTCGGGCTCCAAATTCCTCAATAGTACACCCATAGCACAAAAGTTAATAACTAGAATCAACAAATGGGACTTACTCAAACTAAAAAGTTTTTTTCTCAGCAAAAGAAACAATAAGAGAGGTAAATAGGGAGCCTACATCCTGGGAACAAATTTTTACTCCTCACACTTCAGATAGAGCCCTAATATCCAGAGTATACATAAGAACTCAAAAAATTAGACAATAAGAGAACAAACAACCCAATCAACAAATGGGCCAAGGACCTGAACAGACACTTCTCAGAGGAGGACATACAATCAATCAACAAGTACATGAAAAAATGCTCACCATCTCTAGCAGTCAGAGAAATGCAAATCAAAACCACCCTAAGATACCATCTCACTCCAGTAAGATTGGCAGCCATTATGAAGTCAAACAACAACAAGTGCTGGCAAGGATGTGGGGAAAAGGGTACACTTGTACATTGCTGGTGGGACTGCAAATTGGTGCGGCCAATTTGGAAAGCAGTATGGAGATTTCTTGGAAAGCTGGGAATGGAACCACCATTTGACCCAGCTATTCCCCTTCTCGGTCTATTCCCTAAAGACCTAAAAAGAGCATGCTACAGGGACACTGCTACATTGATGTTCATAGCAGCACAGTTCACAATAGCAAGACTGTGGAACCAACCTAGATGCCCTTCAATAGACGAATGGATAAAAAAAATGTGGCATTTATACACAATGGAGTATTACTCTGCATTAAAAAATGTCAAAATCATAGAATTTGCAGGGAAATGGATGGCATTAGAGCAGATTATGCTAAGTGAAGCTAGCCAATCCCTAAAAAACAAATGCCAAATGTCTTCTTTGATATAAGGAGTGTAACTAAGAACAGAGTAGGGACGAAGAGCATGAGAAGAAGAGTAACATTATACAGGGATGAGAGGTGGGAGGGAAAGGGAGAGAGAAGGGAAATTACATGGAAATGGAAGGAGACCCTCAGGGTTATACAAAATTACATACAAGAGGAAGTGAGGGGAAAGGGGAAAATAATACAAGGGGGAGAAATGAATGACAGTAGAGGGGGTAGAGATAGAAGAGGGGATGGGAGGGGAGGGGAGGGGGGATAGTAGAGGATAGGAAAGGCAGCAGAATACAACAGACACTAGTATGGCAATATGTAAATCAATGGATGTGTAACTGATGTGATTCTGAAATCTGTATATGGGGTAAAAATGGGAGTTCATAACCCACTTGAATCAAAGTGTGAAATATGATATATCAGGAACTATGTAATGTTTTGAACAACCAACAATAAAAAATTAAAAAAAGAAAGAAATTAAAGGGATTGTATGGGAAAAGAAGAACTTAAATTAGCTCTATATGCTGATGATATGATTCTATAACTAGACGACACAAAAAAATCCACCATAAAACTTCTAGAACTAGTAAATGAATTCAGAAAAGTAGCAGGATATAAAATCAACACCCATAAATCAAAGGCATTTCTGTATATCAGTAACAAATCCTCTGAGAAGGAAATGAGGAAAACTACCCCATTCATAGTAGCCTCAAAAAAATAAAATAAAAATAAAAAAGATACTTGGGAATCAACTTAACAAAAGAGGTGAAAGATCTATACAATGAAAACTACAGAACCCTAAAGAGAGAAATGAAAAGAAGACCTTAGAAGATGGAAGGATCTGCCTTGCTCTTAGATAGGCAGAATTAATATTATCAAAATGACCATACTACCAAAAGCACTATACAGATTCAATGCAATTCCAGTCAAAATCCCAATGGCATTCCTCATAGAAATAGAAAAAGCAAGCATGAAATTCATCTGGATAAATAAGAGACCCAGAATAGCTAAAGCAATCCTAAGCAAGAAGAGTGAAGCAGGTGGTATCACTATACCAGACCTTAAACTATACTACAGAGCAATAATAAAAAAAAAAAACGGCATGGTATTGGCACCAAAATAGGGTGGTAGACCAATGGTACAGAATTGAGGACACAAAGACTAACCCACAAAAGTACAATTATCTTATATTAGACAAAGGTGCCAAAAATATGCACTGGAGAAAAGATAGCATCTTCAACAAATGGTGCTAGAAAAACTGGAAATCCATATGCAACAAAATGAAATTAAACTTCTATCTCTCACCATGCACAAAACTTAACTCAAAATGGATCAAGGACCTAGGAATGAAACCAGAGACTATGCATCTAATAGAAGAAAAAGTAGCCCCTAATCTTCATCATGTGGGATTAGGCCCCACCTTCCTTAATAAGACTCCTATAGTGTAAGAATTAAAACCAAGAATCAATAAATGGGATGTAATCAAACTAAAATGTTTCTTCTCAGCAAAAGAAACAATCTGTGAAGTGAACAGAGAGCCTACATCCTGGGAGCAAATTTTTACCACATACACATCAGATAAAGCACTAATGTCTAGGGCAATAAAATTAGAAATTAACAATAAAATTAAAAAAATAGAAGCTACTCCAACATCTGGAGAATAAATAATACACTATTGATCAATGAATGGATAGTAGAGGAAATCAGGGAGGAGATAAAAAACAAATTCTTAGAGGTAAAAGAGAACACAGATACAACATATCAAAAATATCTGTGACACTATAAAGACAGTGCTAAGAGGAAAGTTCACTTCATGAAGCTCATTCATTAAAAGAATTAAAAAGTCAACAAATAAATGACCTAATATTAAATCTCAAAGCCCTAGAAATAGAAGAACAAATCAACACCAAAAGCAGGAGAAGACCTGAAATAATTAAAATCAGAGCTGAAATCAGTGAAACTAAAACAAAAGAAACAATTCAAACAATTGACAAAATGAAAAGTTGGTTCTTTAAAAAAATAAATAAAAATGATAAATCCTTAGCTACACTAATGAAGAGAAAGAGAAAACTCAAATTACTAAAATTCGTGATAAAAAAGGAATTCTCACGATGGACACTATTGAAATACAGAAGATAACTATAAGCTATTTTGAAAATTTATACTCCAATAAAATAGAAAATCTGGAAGACATGGACAAATTTCTAGAGACCTATCATCTTCCCAAAGTGAATCAGGAGAACATATACAATTTAAACAGATCAATTTCAAGCAATGAAACAGAAGATGCCATCAATAGCCTAACAAGCAAGAAAAACCCAGGACCAGATGGAATCTCAGCCAAGTTCTACGAGACTTTCAAAGAAGAACTAATGCCAATACTCCTTAAATTTTTCCATGAAATAGTATAGGAGGGAACCCTTCCAAACTCATTCTTTGAGGCTATATCACCTTGATACCAAAACCAGACAAAGACCCATCTAGGAAAGAAAATTTCAGACCAATATCCCTGATGAACATAGATGCAAAATGTCTCAATAAAATACTGGCAAATCACATACAAAAAAACATTAAAAAGAGAATGCACCATGATCAAGTAGAGTTCTTTACAAGAATGCAAGGCTGGTTCAACATATAAAAAATCAATAAACATAATTAATCACATCAATAGACTTAAAGAATCATATGATCGTCTCAACAGATGCATAAAAAGCATTTGACAAAATATAGCACCTCTTCATGTTCAAAATACTAGAAAAACTAGGGATAGTGGAACATACCTCAACATTGTAAAAGTTATCTATGCTGAGCCCAAAGCTGACATTATTCTAAATGGAGAAAAATTGAAACCATTCCCTCTTAAAACTGTAACAAGACAGGGATTTCCTCTTTCACCACTTCTATTCAACATAGTCCTTGAAACTCTAACCAGAGTGATTAGACAGACAAAAGAAATTGAAGGGATATGAGTAGAAAAGAAAAAGTCAATCTATCACTATTTGTCAATGACATGATTCTATATTTAGAGGATCCAAAAAAATTCCACCAGAAAACATCTAGAACTAATAAATGAATTCAGCCAAGTAGCAGAATATAAAAATCAGTACCCATAAATCAAATGCCTTTCTAAACGTCAGTGATGAATCTGCTGAAAGAGAAATTAGAAAAACTACCCCATTCATAATAGCCTAAAAAAATACTTGGAAATTACTATGGTTTTGATGTGAGGTGCCCCTGAATGCTCACATATTAGACAATGCAAAATGGTTCAGAGAAAAAATAATTGGGCTGTGAGAGTCTTCACCCAATCAGTGAATTAATCCCCTGATAGGGAGTAACTCAGTGATAACTAATTGGGGCATGATTTTGGGTATATATTTGTTTCTGAAGAGTGGAGTCTCTCTCTCAGCTTTCTGATCACCATGATATGAGCTGCTGCTCCCCCGTCACACTCTCCAGCCATGATATTCCGCCTCACCTTGATCCGAGAAGAATGGAGCTGTCTGTTGACCTCTGAAACTGTGAGCTCTCAAATAAACTTTTCTCATTGTACAATTGTGCTGGTTGGGTATTTTAATCACAGAAGCAAAAAAAGCTGACTAAAACAGGAATCAATCTAACAAAAGAGGTAAAAGACCTCTACAATGAAAACTACAGAACACTAAAGAAAGGAATTAAAGCAGACCTTAGAAGATGAAAAGATCTTGGATAGGAAGAATTAATATTGTCAAAATGGCATACTACCAAAAGCATTATACATATTTAATGTAATTCCTATTAAAACTCCATCAACAGTCCTCATAGAAATAGAAATGGCAATCATGAAATTCATTTGGGAAAATAAGAGACCCAGAATAACCAAAGCAATCCTTAGCAAGAAGAGTGAAGCAGGAGCCATCACAATACCAGACCTTATACTATACTATAGGGCAATAGTAACAAAAATGGCATGGTACTGGCACCAAAATTGACATGTAAACCAATGGTACATAACAGAAAACAAAGAGACAAAACCACATAAATACAGTTATCTCATACTAGACAAAGGTGCTAAAAACATACATTGGAGAAAAGATCGCCTCTTTAACAAATGGTGCTGGGAAAACTGAAAATCCATGTGCAGAAAAATGAAGTTAAATCTCCATCTATCACCATGCACAAAATTCAACTCAAAGCAGATCAAGGACCTAGGAGTTAGACCAAAGACCCTGAGCCTAATAGAAGAAAAAATAGACCCAAATCTTCTTCATGTTGGCTTTGGACCTGACTTCTTTAACAAGACTCCTAAAGCACAAGAAATAATATCAAACATCAATTTATGAGATGGATTTAAACTAAAAATCTTCTTTACGGCAAAGGAAACAATAACGTGAAGAGAGAGCCTACAGAATGGGAGGAAACTTTTTACCACACGCACATCAGATAGAGCACTAATCTCTAGGACATATAAACAATTAAAAAAACGTAACACCGAAAAAAAAAACCACAAAAAACAAAACCAAACAAAAAAACAAATAACCCAATCAATAAATAGGCTAAGGAAATGAGGAGACACTTCACAGAAGATTTACAATCGACAAACAAATTTATGAAAAAATGTTTAACATCCCTAGCAACTAGAGATATACAAATCAAAACTACTCTAAGATTTTATCTCACTCCAGTCAGAATGGCAATTATCAAGAATACAAACAATAGTAAGTGTTGGCGAGTGTGAGGAGAAAGGCACACTCAAACACTGCTGGTAGGACTGCAAAATGGTGCACTCACTATGGGAAGCAGTATGGAGATTCCTCAGAAAACTAGGAATAGAACCACAATTTGACCCAGCCATCCCACTCCTAGGTCTATACCCAAAGGACTTAAAATCAGTGATTACAGTGATGCATCCACATCAATGTTCATAGCAGCTCGATTCACAATAGCTAAATGTGGAAACAGCCTAGATACCCTTAAATAAATGAATGGATATAAAACTGTGGTATATATACTCAATGGAATGCTACTCAGCCTTAAAGAAGAATAAAGTTAGGGCATTTACAGGTAAACGGATGGAATTGGAGAATATCATGCTAAGCAAAGCAAGCCAATCCCCAAAACCTAAGGCCAAATGTTTTTGTAAGTGGATGTAAGTGGATGCTGGTCCACAATGGGAGGGGGGCAAGGGAAGAAGGGAGGAACTTCGGACTGAGCAAAGGGGAGAGAGGGAAGGGAGTGGAGAGAAGGGGGAGGGTGTGGGCGGGAGATGGTAGAATGATATGGATATTATCACCCCTATGTATGGGTATGATTACACAAACGGTGTAACTCTACATCATGTACAACCAGAGAAATAAAACGTATTGCTCCATTTGTGTAAAAATATTTAATTTAATTTAAAAAAACCTAAGATTTCAACTCACTCCAGTCAGAATGGCAATTATCAAGAATACAAGCAACAATAAGTATTGATGAGTTAATAGAGGAAAAGAAACACTCATACATTGTTGGTGGGACTGCAAATTGGTACAACCACTCTGGAAAGCAGTATGAAAATTCCATAGAAAACTTGGAATGAAATCACCATTTGAACCAGCTATTCCACTCCTTGATCTATACCCAAAGGACTTAAAATCAGCATAGTACAGTGATACAGCCACATCAATGTTTATAGCAGCTCAATTCACAATAGCTAAACTCTGGAACCAACCTAGATGCCCTTCAATAGATGAATGGATAAAGAATTTTGGAATATATAGGACAATGGAATACTACTCAGCCTTAAAGAAGAATGAAATTATGGCATTTTGTTTTCAGGTAAATGGATGGAGTTGGAGAATATCATGCTAAGAAAAATAAGCCAATCCCCAAAACCCAAAGGCCAAATGTTTTTTCTGATATGCGAATGCTGATGCATAATGGGGAGGGGTGGAGGGAAGAATGGAGGAAATTTGGATTTAGCAGAGGGTAGTGAGGGGAGGCGGAGGGGTATTGGGGTGGGAAAGATGTACCCTATGTACATGTATGATTGCATGAATGGTGTGATTCTATACAACCAGAGAAATGATAAGTTGTACTTCATTTGTGTATAATTAGCCAAAATCATTCTTCTGTCATGTATAACTAATTAGAACAAATAATAATAATAATAATAAAGATTAGGTACTTGTACAATTCCATATATGTGACAATTTTGAAATTCTAGAAATGGGGAAAATTATAGTATTTTAAAACAGGCTAGTGGTTGCTAGGAATTTAAGAAGGATGGAGGTGAGAGAGATGTGGAATGGCTTAAAAGGAAGCAGGGATTTTTGTGGTGATGTAAATAATTTTTATTTGGATTGCATCAATGACAACATCAGAGTTGTGATGTTGTGCTATCAATTTTTCAAGATATGTTCATTGGGAAGAAGCTGGGGAAAGGATACCAGAATCTCTCTGTATTACCTTTTTTTTCAACTGTAGGTGAATCTAAAATTACCTCAAGATATAAAATTTGTTCTAATTAGTTATACATGACAGTAGAATGCACTTTGACACATCATACAAAAAATGGAGTATGACTTCTCATTCTTTTGTTGTACGTGATGTATAATCATACCAGTTGTGGAATCGTATATGCACATAGGGTAATAATGTCTGATTCATTGTACTATTCTTTCTACCCTCAGACCTCCTCCCCTCCTGTCAATCCCCTCTGCCTAATCCAAAGTTACCTCTATTTTTCCCTAGCTCCCCACGTTATTGTGAATTAAAGTCAATCTTAGTTGAATCCCTGATGAAGTCTTTGGTGTTAACTTTGAGGGGGCCAGGCTAACTAAGCAACCATGAGCACTGAGGATTCATGGTCTGTCAACTTGTAGTTGGTGTGATTTATATATATATATATATATATATATCTTAAATTTTGTACAATGAAAGTTTTTTATTATTTGCATATCTAAAAGTAATACATTCTAGATGTGACTCAATGGTAAAACACCCTGTGTTCAATCCCCAGTTTAAAAAAAATGTTTTATTTAGCCTCTTTATTTTCCTTTCAGAATGTTTGGAGTTACAGCATATAGAAATTACAATATAAATCTTCTTTGAAGTCAAAATATCAGAATTCTAATTGCTTTTTGTCCTGTGCTATATGGGTTGAGAATCTGAAGCATTTTCTTGAACCTGTATCAGCTATAGAATATATTTGAGGTTTGTATTACTGAATAAATCTGTATTAGTGGCTTGATTTCCCCCAAATAAATTCCTTTTCTTTTGAAGAGTAGAAAATGATCTCTTCGAAATTGCAAAATAGACTTTCTGCAAAATAACTAAATGAAATAAGTACTGAAGAAAGCTTCTCCAAAATGATTTTGTATAATTAAAATAACAGTTGCTATTTTTATCAGTGGTCTTTGATTTATTGAAAAAAAAGTACAACGTTCCATTTTTTAAAAATCTAGCATCACTAACCACTTCTGCAATTTTTCAGCCTCAATTCAGGTTCCAGGGCCCCTCCTTTAACTTGACACAGTAACGGAACCATTGTGGGGTTGAAGGAAGATGTTTGCTAAAGTGGAAAGAACATTAGTTTCTTTTTCTGTTCGATATTTATTCTGTACTTATTCTTTTTTAAATTGGTTCTGTTTGGTTATACATGACAGTAGAATCCATTTTATATGTAATTCTACAAGCATGGAGTATATCTCATTCTAGTTAGGACTCCATTCTTGTGGATGTTCCCAACGGTAGGATTCATGCATTGATTTGAAGTTACGCATTGGTTCACGTATTTGCTCATTCCTGTAATTGAGCTCAGTGCCCGCTGAGGTCGAAGGTGAGTACAGACAAGCTACTCAACAGTCAAGTTCTGTTGTCATGTGGTTTTTCAGTCAATCCCAGCTGCCTCAAATTCTTCTGCCTGGGAAAATGAATAAGTCACTTCATATCAGAGGCTGGGCTTCTCATTTGTCAAATGGGCAATATGTCAGATGGCTGTGAAGATTTGCGAAGAGTTATATGTATGGCATGTATGGATATTTCATAAATGGGTATCAATAATGACAAGATTGCATGAAGTCTGGGTACTATGTGATAGAGAAATAAATACTTCAGGTCTAAAAAACAAATGAGGCAGGTTCCATTGGTTGATTATTTTATCATAGTTTCATCTGTTACACTTTTTGGAGAACTAACGTCTTACTTTAAACAAATGTCTCTCTTATGTGTTAAAGACTGTGAGTAAATAAAAACTTGAATTAATTACATGAAGTTCTTACAAACTTACATTTCCTAGAATAGGATTAGCCTCAGTTACTATTTTTAATCAATGAGAACACAGGAGGACACAAGTTATTTAGAATCCTAATTGATGGTTTTGACAATAAACATTTACTACTATAGATAATTGTTTCAGTTCCCTACCAGACCTACCCCAGTGAGGAAATACACAGTGATTTTTCTTCCAGAAGTCAGGAACAAATTGAATACTTTCCTCAAAATATTAATTTGATCTATTCCACTAAAATATAACATTATCATTCTGGGAACAATAATACACACTTGTAATCCCAGCTACTCCGAAGGCTGAGGCAGATGTCTGGCATGTTCAAGGCCAAACTGGGAGAGAACCTGTCTCAAAATAACAATAAAAGGGCTGTGGGTATAGCTCCGTGGTAGAGTTTCCCAGGGTTCAATCCCCAGTGCCACACACACACACACATAAAACCCATAACATAATCATGCATTTTCAAGTAAAGCTTCTTATCAAGGTCATATCATCATCAAAGTAGAAACCTTACAGAAAGCAAGGGAAAATAGAGAGTCCTCTAAGGCGAATTTACCTTGGCTTCGTATAATTTGCATGATAAACAGCAATTTCCCAGCAGAGTCATTTGGGAAATGCCCATGAGCACCAGTATCAGGGGAGGTGGTGGCCTTGCCCACAGAGGGACTCAAATTTACATAGAGGAAGGAGATTGAGAAATGGCCTCCGAGGTTAATAGAGAGAGAGGTGATCCATACTTCATTTTGGTCAAGTGAGCAGGTAGGTGTATTTTTTTGCAAGATTTCAGATGTCTAGCCCAGTTCTGTGAATCCAGGGAGGGAGACATGCTGTAGCTTTCTTTTGTGGCTGAGTTCTCTGAAATAGGGGTGGATCCCTTCAAGGCACGGGTAGGCAACACTAGCCTATTCTGCTGGTATTCACTTCTGTTTTTCCTATTCTGAGACTGTTTCTTGCAGAAGAGGGTGGGGTACGATTCCCTAATATACTAAATTAACTGCCAGTTTAGTGGTAGAATCAAAATGCTTGTTTATTTGTTTAAACAATCATTTCTCTAAATTGATCAGCTGCTGTCCTCATGATGTGGATGGTGACTGAGTTGATTAGTTGTTCTTTGAGCCTTAATTCGGTTCAGAGAATGAATCCCATTCAGATGGCTCCCAAACCACCCCACAACCTCTTCTGATTTGTTGTTGTGGTGGTGGTAAAAGAAACACACCTGTGATAGTTAACCGAGTATGTATGCTTTTACCTTGCTTTGTGTTCAACTCCTTCTCTTTCCTACAAACTTGTTTTTATTGTGTGAGTTCTGGAGGAAGGAAATGCTTCCCAATTAGGAAAAAAAATTCAGGTTTGGAAGGAATGTTAAATATCATCCATCCAAATAATCCCCCAGTGCTTTGGTTGGTCTCCTCTAATTATCTTCACACACTGTCCTTGTTGAACATCTCCAGCGAAGGGGAGCAGCTGCCTTCTCAAGACAACCTATCTACCTGTTGACAGCACTAACTGTACTGTGCAAAATTGGGAGGGAAGGAAGGAGTGAAGGAGAAAGAGAAGAAGAAGAGAGGAGAGGGAGAGAAAAATGAGGAGAGTAAAGGAAGGAAAAAGCACCACCACACCCTAAGCACTTTCTCTGTTCTCCACACCCTGGGCCAACACGATTCACAGACATATTGTGTAATCTGCTGGGTTTGCGGCTCTTGAGTGAAGCAGCATTATGTGAACACAGTTAACATAGGAGATGGTTGGCAGAAGCCATCCTCTAGCTTTTCAATGATACCCTTTTATGATTTCTTCACATCTATAAAGAGATAGGGAAAGATAGTGGCTGTTTGCTGAGGCAGGGAGGTCAGAATTACAGACCTCTCTGTTGCCTGTGAGAGCCATGTCTACCTAGACCCAGAGAGAACACAGTATCTCTTCCTTTAAAGGTTGGCAAGCTTGCTCTTGCCCAGGCTTCTCTGTGGTTGAGTAGGGATTTGAATCCAGCCTGTTTAGCTTTAGAAACTGTGCTCTTCATTAGGCTTCACTGTCTTTCCATTCAAGTCTCTCCTACTTTGCACCTGACTTTCCTTCCTCTGTAGTGGCTCTCTGTGCTGCATCCAAGGGGTGACAAAGACTTCAGCAGCAGTGAAATTGCCTAGTAAAGAGGAAGGACCAATTCCCTGTGCACATTCCCCAAAAGAGTTTTTATAATGTCTAACATGATAGATTAACTTGATTTCAAAGAATGTCAGGAAGAAAGCTGGACATGGTGTTGCACGCCTGTAATCCCAGCAATTTGAGAGGCTGAGGCAGAAGGATTATAAATTCAAGGCCAGCCTCAGCAACTTAGAAAGACCCTGCCTCAAAAAACAAACAAATAAATAAATAAATAGACAAATAGATAAATAAATAAATAGGATAGGATGTGACTCAGTGGTAAAGCACCCCAATACCGAAAAAAAAAGACTGTAAAGAATATAAAAGTAGCAGATAAGATTGGGATGAAATTTTTTCTTCCCACTTCTGTGAGATGATGCAAACTAGTCTTTGCAGCCAGGCCCTAGGAGATGCATGAGATCCACAGTGAATCTAAATCTCATCTCTGTTATTTTCTAGCTGATGAGCATTTAAGGTCTCTGTGACTCCATGTAAAGTGTGCCTGCATCTATAAAGTGAGGATTACAAGAGTTCTCACCACATAACGATCTGTGTTTTTGGAACTTAGAACAGTACTATGAAAGGGTAATCATTGCATCTTTATTAACAGCAGCAGCAGCAGCAGCATTGAAGCATCTGGCTGAACTGTCATAACTGGAGCCCTCTCTCTGAGTTCTCTGATCATTATTTGTGCTTCTCAGGGAGTAGAGAGAAGTCTTCACTTTGCACCTTCTCCGTGCACCCCTCAATGAGTCAGGGTTGGAACCACTGTTGCTGGGTATCCTCTGGGCACCTGGGTGAGTCAGGGTTGGAATCACTGTTGCTGGGTATCCGCTGGGCACCTGGACTGCCAGTAGGACAAATTCTAGACTAGTTCTATAAATCACTTAGAAAGCTGGAACTAGTACTCCACAGCATGGTCCCTAGGACACTTGATCAGTGCCATATTCCCAGCCTGTTTTTATATTCTTATTTGGAGACAAATTCTTGTTAAGTTGCTTAGAGCCTCGCTAATTTGCTGAGGCTGGCTTTGAACTCTCAATCCTCCTCCCTCAGCCTCCTGAGTCTCTGGGATCATAGGCATGCCCAGCCTGGATCAGTTTTAAAATGGGATCAGTGTATTGTCAAAATGCTGTCAGTGTGATAAAAGATGTCAGGGACAGCTTAAATACTCACACAATTCCATGGGCAAAGGATATTGATATTTGGTACTAATGTTTCCTTCAAAGTAAGGGCATTCCATGGTAAATTAAGTAATGTCTACAGCCCTGAATACTCAGTGACATCCCAAACTCTTCATTTATATAATTTTTGCAGATGTTAGGCACATTTGCATGTTCTTATCCAAACCTGCATCCCATTTTACAGGTGACAAGCTTTGCCTCAAAGAAGGTAAAGTAATGGGTTCAAAGTCTGACTCATAAAGCAGAATCCCTGGATTTGTTTAGGGCTCTCTGACTACTCATGGTAAATACTCCTTTGTTACACTCATGCATGGCTTTTTGTGCCTATATTTAGGTTTTCTCATCTCACCTTATTTCTCTCAGCCATCTTGTCTCTCTATAAGGAGGTGCCAATATAGTCCTAGGAGGTTAAGAATAATAAAGTGGGATCAGCCACAGACCCTACCTGTGGCTACAGCAGTATTTTGGAGGCAAATTCTCCTATCTTCCCTGAGCATTCACCAAGATGAGACTGAAGAGGAGAACTGGTCTTTCTTAACTCATTCAAAAAGAATCCAAGGCTATCATGGTTGAGTGCAAATACTGCTTTAGGCCACCTGGTTCTGAATCTTTGTTTCCCATTTGCTGCAGCCTTAAAGTCTTTTTAATGAGGCTGATTTTGTCTGTTTAAAACTGTGAGATCCAGGCTTGTAATTCCAGCCTCTGAGGAGACCCAGCAGGAGGATCACAAGTTCAAGGGGGCTGGGCAACCTAGCAAGACCCTGTCTCAAAATAAAAAATAGGGGGTGGTGTTGCCGATGTAACTCAGTGGTAGAGTGGCCCTGGGTTCAATCTCCAGTACCACAAAAAAGAAGCAAGTGAAAGATGAGAGAAAGCATTTCTGCCCTGGGTCACACCTGTATCTACACTGACCTTAGCATCAAGAGAGTCTCAAGCCTCACACTAGCAGGACTTTCTTTTGATAGTGCCATGGAAACCAAGACAGAAGTAAGAAACTTCCCTCCCAACCCATTAAGAGGCTTAAAGGAGAGGAAAATTAAATTGATTTGACAAGCATTGATTTTCCCTAAAGGTCAATAGTGCCTTGGGTCTTTGACTCTCTAGATTCTCTCTTAGAGAGTTGGCAAACCCTCTGGATATGCTCCTCATCTTTCTGTCTGTCTCACCTCCATTTAGATCTTCCTCCCTTTCTGGACGCTGGACCATCACAGAGTCTCATTCTTTGTCCATGTTCTCTGTGTAAGCTAAGAAAGAACCTTCCATGTTTTGTTTCACTGCCGGGTGTTCTGCTCCTAGGGAGGCCAAGGTATGGTGATCCCATCTTGGGAAAACCAGACAGTGATAGTAGAATTTGTGCTTCGAGGATTCTCTTCCATCCTACACCTAAATATTTTCCTCTTTGTGATGTTTTTAGTTTTCTACATCTTAACTCTTTCTGGAAACATCCTCATTGTCCTTCTAGTTTTGTTCAACCACCCCCTCCACACCCCCATGTACTTCTTCCTGGTGAACTTGTCCTTTCTGGAGATCTGGTACACCTCCAACATCGTCCCCAAGATGTTGCTGATTATCATAGCCGAACAGAAGACCATTTCTGTGGCTGGCTGCCTGGCACAGTTCTACTTCTTTGGATCTTTGGCTGCAACCGAGTGCCTCTTGCTTGCTGTGATGTCCTATGACCGCTACCTGGCCATCTGCCAACCTCTCCGCTACCCCCTCCTCATGACTGGCCCTGTCTGCATCAGGTTGGCTGCTGGTTCTTGGCTCTCCTGCTTCCTTCTCACATCAATCACCATGGTCCTGCTGTGTAGACTAGCCTTCTGTGGACCTAATGAAATTGATCACTTCTTTTGTGACTTCACCCCTCTGGTCCATCTTTCCTGCATGGATGCCTCACTGACTGAGACCGTTGCCTTTGCCACCTCTTCTGCAGTGACTCTGGTCCCATTTCTCCTCATCACAGCCTCCTACTCCTGCATCCTTGTCTCTATCCTAAGAATCCCCTCGGGCATAGGCCGGAGGAAGGCCTTCTCTACCTGCTCTTCCCACATCATTGTGGTCATGGTGTTTTATGGGACACTGATTGCCACTTACCTCGTACCCTCAGCCAACTCTTCCCAACTCTTGCGCAAAGGGTTCTCTCTGCTTTACACCATCCTGACACCCATGTCCAACCCCATCATCTACAGCCTGAGGAATAGAGACATCCATGAAGCTCTGAAGAAGTGTTTGAGAAAGAAATCCGGTTCACTCAGATGATGCAGAAAGGATGATGCAGAGCTATATCAAATGACCGGATACCTCTGAGGATGGCTGTGGACACTGCTGAGTTCCGACAGTATTTGGATGAATGGTCTAAGCAGATCGGACTCTGCTTCATCATCTTCAGTAGTCTTAGCTTTCTTTTCTTTATTTTTCTTTTTTACAAAAGTTTATACTCAAAATGAACTGGTAAGGTGCTCCATTCACTCAAATATATGAAGGCTGCTCTGTCCAAGACACTGTGCTGGATGGACATAAATTATAAAATGATAGGCAAGAACAGAGGAATTCCTTGTTTTCATTGAACTCACAATCTTGGAGGAAGTCCAATATTAATTAACTAGTATAAAATTACAAATATAAAAGTACTCTTGGGATTCAAAATTGAAAATAATAAGATGACTACTATGTACCCATTAGAATGGCCCGAATCCAAAACACTTACAGTAGTAAATGCTGGTGAGGAAGCAGAACAACAGGAATTCTAATTCACTGCCGATGAGAATGTAAGAGAGTACATCCACTTTGAAAGGTAGTCTTGCAGTTTCTCACAAAACCAAACACACTTTTACAATATTATTTAGCAAACATGCTGTTTGGTATTTATCCAAATTAGCTAAAAACATGTCTATTAAAAATGTACACAAATATTTATACATTATTCATAGTTGTCAAATCTTGAAAGCAAACAAGATGTCCTTCAGTAGGTGAATGGATAAACTGTGGTTATCCAGACAATGGAATATTATTTAGAGCTAAAAAGAAATGAATTACCAAGCCATGAAAAAAAAAACACAGAAAAAACCCTTAAAAACAAATCACTAAGCAAAAGCAGTCAAGCTGAAATGGTTCCATACTCTATGAGTCCAAATATATGACATTCTAGAAAAGGAAAAACTGTGGAGACCATAAAACAATCTTTACCATGCGTTAGTGGGCAGAGGGATGAATAAGCAGAACACAGAGAAATTTTAGGGCAGTGAAACTACTCTATAAGATATAATGAGGGTGAACATGTGTCATTATACATTTTTTTCCAAGTCTACAGAACATACAATAATAAGGGTATTATTGAACATTGAACATTGGCTACTTGAACATTGGCTGATAAATTTATATGACTGCAGGTTCACTGGTCATAGCAATTGCCTCACTCAGGTGTGGGATCTTGATAATGGGAAGGCTATGTGTGTGTGTAGGAGAAGGGGATATGTGGGAACTCTGTACTTTCTGTTCAATTTTGCTGTGAACCTAAAACTTCTCTAAAAAATAAATTTGCATCATTACCCCAGGTACATATATGCAAGACTGCACTTAGGGTGTGACGCTACATCTTGTACAACCAGAGAAATGCAAAGTTGTGCTGCAATGGTGTACAATAAATCAAAATGCATTTTCTGTCATATAGACCTAACTAAAATAAATTTTAAAAAGAGAAAAAAAATCTTTTTAAAAAAAATTTATAAAATATTTAATTTTAAATAAAGAAGGTAGAGCTATAGTCCCTTTTTTTTCTGGAGTAGATTTGGCCGAGGAAAAGTATCATCTAATCCTTTCTGCTCTAGGACTTTGAAGTGGGAAAATAAAGAAATGACAGATGAGAAAATGGATCGTGGCAGCACCATCTCCTGTCACCACAGTGGCAAACTCAATTGGAAGTTAGGGCTTCTTGTTTACTGAGTGCCATCTCCTCTTGCTGGGCTTCTGCCAGGCTCTCTGTGCTCACTTCCTGCTGATTGTTTTCAGAAAGACAGAAGGTGGGTGGCAGGAGTTCGTTCTTAGATCTTGAATTCCAGAGAGCTGAACTGACTTCAGAGTAGAAAAGCCGAGGTCAGCGTTGCAGTCGGTGGCTGTCTGCCCCCTCGTCTGGTTTCTGCAAGTTAGGTTCCCCTGCTGCGGAGGACAGGATTATCCCTCAACTAAACTTCTCTCTTCTTTTGAATCACACAAAGAGATTATGTTCAGCCTTCATGGAAGTTAGTCAAAACCCTCGCTGGGAAGCAGCACCTATGGTACTGCTGAAAACATACTCTGGCTTTACATCCTCTTCTTGTACCTCTTGGAAACGGGGGGGAGAGTACTGTTGAGATTATCTTAGAGTGAAAGCGAACGTTACTGGCTTTCAGCTCAGGGACACACAAGGAGGTCCTTTCGATTAGACCAAAACTGCCTCTAGGATCACCTTTTTGAGACACTTGGAAGGAAAACGTGTAGTTGTTTTAGTCAGCTTTTGCATGGCTGTGACTGAAATATCTGACAAGGAAAACTCAGAGGAGGAAACACTTATTTGGGGCTCACAGTTTCAGAGGTCCTAGTTCATAGATGGGCAGTTGCATTCCTCAGGGCTCAGGGTTGCTAGGCAGCACATCATGGGGTAAGGATGCAGAGGAGGAAGGAAGCTGCTCCCCTCATAGCAGCAAGGAAAGAGGGGGAGAGAGAAGGGGAGAGAAAGAGAGAGGAGGAAGGGGCTGCAGGGAAAACCAGCCTTTCAGGGCACATCTTGAGTGACCCTCCTCCAGCTATGCTCTGCCCGCAGTTACGACCCCATTATTCAAACCAGGATGGACTAATTAGGGTAAGCTCTCACAATCCAATCACTTCACCTTTGAATATTCCAGAATTAATAGGAGCTTTTGGGCTACACCTCATATACACACCATAACAGTAGTGTATCACATCCTTTAATGGCCCCATGAACCCTGAACCTCACTGTGTACTTCCTACAAGGCCACAGCCTGGTATCAGGTCACAAAGCCTCAGGGGTTTTGTGGTCAGCAAACCACTGTCATCTGGGAGAAAGATTTCCCCATTATTCCTTCTGCAGGAAGCCACAACTCCCAGCCTTTCAAATAGGGAAAGGATGACGCTGGGTTAGAACTGGCTTTCTATTTCCACAGGAACATGAAAATGAAACATGGGAGCTCCTCCGAAGTCACTGAGGACCGTGGGACTAAATGAGCCATGTCCTTGGCTCCATAACTGGAAATAAACCCCAAACCCTAGCAAAAGAACCCAGAATTCTGTGGTTTCTATCCTTATCTGTATAAGGATAGGACATGTGAGTTTCTGTAGTTGTGAGTTTCTATCCTTGGAGTTGTGCAAAAGATGTCTAAGAAGGCATCAAAAAATGAAGAAGGGTAAGCAGTCCCTGAGCCCCATCCCTGTGTTTCCTAAGCAGTTCTGTCTTATTTATCACTCTTCCATTTAAAACTGTATTTGAATAAAGACTTCTGCTCTTAAGTGTGTATGTATGTGTATAAATATGTTTGTACACACACATATGTTTTTCCCAGACCTTTCTTTCTTTATTGCTTTCCTATTTCTTTGCTGGAAAAAATATACAAAACATGGGATTCATATGTGGTTTAATTTATACCATTTAAGGTCAAGGACAGTAGGTGTACTCCGCTCAGGCATGGGTTGGCCTGCAAAAGAAGCTTCTTTTCATCCACAGACAGTCAGATTCCTTCTAATGACCAGGAAAGAGAATGCTAGAATGTTGGGAGAGAGTATTTGGAGAAGGCTGGCTGGGATGGCCACCCTCTGTAGATGGTGCTGTGTCACAGCTGCCACACTGTCATTTTAAAAACTTACTTTTAGTTAACATATAATAATCATATACATTTACAGGGCATAGGGTGATAATTAGATACATGTATACACATTATCAAATAAGGGTACTTAGCATTTCTGTCTCCTTAAACACTTACCACGCTTTGTTTTGGAAGCTCACAAGCACCTCCATTCTATTCTTTGCAAAATATAAAAGAGGTCCTCATAAACTATAGTCACCCTATTCTGCTGTACAACACTAGAACTTTTCTGTCCTATCTGTGTTTTGGGACCCAGTATCCAACTTGTCTCTATTCCACCAACCCTCCTTTGCCTCTGATAGTCACTATTCTACTCTTTTCTTCTATGAGATCAACTTTTAAAATTTCCACACATGACTGAAAAGATGCAGTCCTTGCCTTCCTGTGCTTGGCTTATTTCACATCACATAATGTTCCCAGCACCATCATCCATGTTGCTGCAAATGATAGGATTTAATTATCCTTTTATGAGTGAATAATGCCATATTGTGTATGTATCATTATTTATCCATTCATCTACAGATGAAGATCAGAAAATCTCCATCAGTAAATGAGTTGATTGGAAAAAAGGACAATCTTTTCAATAAATGGTGTTGGAAAAACTAGATATCCATATGCAGAGGAATAAACCATATACAAAAATCAATTCAAAATGGATCAAATACCTAAGTGTAGACTATGCAACTACTAAAGAAAATATAGGGGAAACACTTCAAGACATTGGTATAGGCTATGATGCTTTTGGGGAGGATAAAACCCTAAAACATAGGCAACAAAATTTAAAAATAGGCAAATAGAACTATAACAAAGTAAGAAGATTCTGCACACCAAAGGAAACAATCAACAGAGCTAAGAGATAACCTGTAGACTGGGAGAAAATGTTTGCAAACTATCTGACAAGGGGTTGATATGCAAGACATGTAGGGAACTCCAAAATGTTTTTAAAAATATGATTTTAAAAGTGGTCAGAGGATCTGAATAGACATTTCTCAACATAAGATATTCAACATAAGATATTCAGATTTTTTCAAATATGAAAAAATGTTCAATATCACTAATCATCAAGGAAATGCAAATCAAAGCCATAATGAGATATTATCTCACTTTAGTTAGAATGACTGTTTAAAAAAAAACAAATAAATTTTAGAGAGGATGCAGAGAAAGAGGAACTCTTAAACATGTCGGAGTAAATGTAAATTACTACAGCCATTATGGAAAGCAGTGTGGAGGAGGGTTTCTCAAGAAACTAAAATTAGAATGAACATGTGATCTAGCTATTCCACCTCTGGGTGTATATCCAAAGGAAATGAAATCAACATTCTAAAGAGATACCTGCACTCCCTTGTTTGGTGCAGCATTATTCACAATAGCCAAAGTATGAAATCAGGACTGCAATTTTTAAGATTTCTGAATTCTTTGATTGACTTATCTTATACAAGTTGAGTTTCAAGGCAACATTTGCCAGTGACTTGACCTAGTTTGTCAAGGATGCCTGTCTTTGTGGGGGCACTGAATACCCGCAATTAGCACTTAAAGTGGGCTTTAAGGCTCAGGCATGGGTTGTCCTGCAAAAGAAGCTTCTTTGCATCCACAGACAGTCAGATCCCTTCTAATGACAAGGAAAGAGAATGCTACTTGATGATCCCTGATTATTATTCCAGTGCTGTGAAGTCCTTTGGTGATCAATGTGTGGAGATATAGATGTACAGTCACTGCTGAATGGTGGTGGTGTTGGTGGGGAGAGATCATATAGCCACTGCTGTTATCACAGGGAGTAGCTGTTTTCTGAAAGGCCTGTCACTACTTTCATTGAGTTTAGGCAAGAAAGCATGAAACCCCATCCCACCTGGGCTACACTGTCATTCAGGCTTGGTGGTTTCTTACAATCTACACTCACTTGAGGTCAAAAAAGACCGGATCTTCATAAGAAGGGGTCATAACTTTCATGCTGAAATTCAGAGTCCACGGCACAAGAGGATCATTTCTTGTGCATCTTTTGGGGTTCTGCATGTTCCCCTAAACACTGAGTGAGTGGAGGGTTGTGATACCTGCTTATCTCCTACATACCTGAGATCAGGGGCCAATCTCTTAACCACTTTAGGTCTCAAGCTCCAAAATGGAAAAATCCGGAAGACAGGGCAGTTGTTTTCCAAGGAATATACTGAGGAAAAAATAACTAATGTCATACTATATTTTGAACTTTGCAAAACTTTTCTACATATATCTTCATTTGGTCCTCATTTTGTCTGTAAAGTAGAAATATCTTCATGATACAAGTACAGATGAAGAAACTAAGGCTCGAGGATGCTAAAAGTCTTTCTCAAAGTATTTTTGTGAATGCCTTCTAGGTGTCCAGCCCTCTGTTATTTCCAATACATCATATTCCTAGTTCTGAGATTCCATAATTCAGTGTTTCTCTTCTGTAGGTTATTTTTTTTAAAAAAAAATTTTGACTATAACAACTAACAAGCAACTGTCTTGCCTTTGGGACTTGATCCAATGTGACATGGAAGCAAGCTTGTATTTGCAGTGGCCTTCTGCTGGCACTATTGTCCCAGATGCATACGGCCACACTTTTTATGTAATAATATCTGTGATACATTATACCCACTTGATTTAGGCCCAATGGATGCTAAGGGGTTTTGACAATATATATACTCAATTTCTGAAACCCAGATTTTAATTCATTTCTCAATATGATTTTTTAAAAAAACTATGGACATATTCAGATGATGTAAAGATGAAACATTAGAATTTTTAAAACTTATGTTGTATAAGATGTAACAATATAGCAATCAAATTATATGCATAATTTTCCTTTTAAAAATGATGTTCTATTGTATTCTCTTCAAAACTTTAACTTTTTAGGATCCTTAAGCAAAATCCAATGTGCTATAAATTGAATTTATTTTCCTGTTTGAAGCTTCTAATCTTGCAATTCTCACAGGTACCTATGTATTCTAAATTTTAGTATCTTTCCTTGGCTGTGTGACTTGCTAAAATAAGCTTGGGAGATCTATCTGTGTTCTCATATTTTCATACTGACTATTTTTCAGTAAAAGCAGTTCGACTCATCCACCTAGAAGACTAAAAAAAAAGAAAAAAGCTAATGATTTCAACATGACCACAGGAGGCTTTGTCCATTCAGGACATATTTTTGCAGGTACTATTGGTAATAATGAAGGATGAATAATTTATAGGTCCCCTCTTTGACCAAGTTCAAGGCTTCTCAACTCCCAGGTTCCATGATCACCTATGATCAACATAACATTCATTGAGAGGACCAAACCATGAATCTGACAAATCCTTGTTCTAATTTAGTTTATTTTTTTGAGACGGGGTCTCACTTTGTTGTCCAGGCTCATCTCCAACCTGCTCAGGCAGTCCTCCGTTAGCCTTCTGATAGGTTGGGATGATAGGCACACTCTAAGTTTTTCAAAGTTTTAAGTATTATTCTAGATCATCCAAAAACAAACATTGTCTTATTCTCCATTTGTTTTTGTTCTTATTCCTCCAAACAGATTGTAAACACTGATGGTGAGAATAACATCAGCTGTCAATCAAATCTCATAAGTTTGGGTATTAGTGGGTTTATAGTTTTCCACCCCACCCCCAACTCCAGGCCACCTCTGGTCATCAAGCCCCATTGGGTGAAGAAGAGAGGCACATCAAAGGAAAATCTCTCTGTTAAAATGTTAATCCATTTTTACTATAAGCAACTCTTATCTGAATCCTAAAGTGCAAGAAATAAAATCAAGAATCAATAAATGAAATGGATTCAAACTAAAAAGCTTCTTCTCAGCAAAAGAGACAATCATTGAGGTGAAGAGAGAGCCTATAGTATGGGAGCAAATTTTTACCATACGTACATCAGATAGAGCACTAATCTTCAGGATATATAAAAAACTCAAAAAATTTAACACCAAAAAAAAACAAAACTTAACACCAAAAATCAAATAACCCAATCAATAAATGGGCCAAGGAACTGAACAGACACTTCTTAGAAGAAGATACACAAGTGATCAACAGATATATGAAAAAGTGTTCGACATCTTTAGTAATTATAAAAATGCAAATCAAAGCTACTCCGAATCACATCAGTTACACATATTGCCATACTAGTGTCTGTTGTGTTCTGCTGCCTTTCCTATCCTCTACTATCCCCCCTCCCCTCCCCTCCCCTCCCCTCTTCTATGGGGTAAAAATGGGAGCTCATAACCCACTTGAATCAAAGTGTGAAATATGATATATCAAGAACTATGTAATGTTTTGAACAGCCAACAATAAAAAATTTAAAAAAAAAAGCTACTCCGAGATTTCATCTCACTCCAGTCAACATGGCAGTTATCAATAATATAAGCAATTATAAGTGTTGGAGAGGACGTGAGGGAAAAGTTACACTCATACGTTGCTGGTGGGACTACAAATTGGTGCAACTACTTTGGAAGGCAGTGTGGAGATTCCTTAGAAAACTTGGAATGGAACCACCATTTGACTATCTATCCCACTTGACTAGCTATCCCACTCCTCAGCATATACCCAAAGGACTTAAAATCAGCATACTATAGTGGCATAGCCACACCAGTGTTTATGGAAGCTGAATTCACAATAGCTAAACTGTGGAACCAACCTAGATGTCCATCAATAGATGCATGGATAAAGAAACTCTGGTATTTATACACAGTGGAATATTACTCAGCATTAAAAAGAATAAAATTATGGCATTTGCAGGTAAATGGATAGAGTTGGAGAATATTATGCTAAGCAAAGTAAGCCAATCCCAAAAAACTAAAGGCTGAATGTTCTCTCTGAGTGGATGCTGATCTATGATGGTGGGGTGGCATGGGAAGAATGGAGAAACTTTGGATTGGGCAAAGGGGAGGGTGGGGAGGGGTTATGTGGATAGGAAAGATGGTGGAATGAGATGGACATCATTACCCTAGGTACATGTATGATTGCCCGAATGGTGTGTGTCTACACTATAAAACCAGAGAATTGAACTGTTGCCCTCCATTTTTGTACAATGAATTGAAATGCATTCTGCTGTCATGTACAACTAAGTAGAACAAATAAAAAATTTTAAAAAAAGATATTCTTCTTTATATTCCTAATATGCCCCTTCAGCATCAAGTTCCCCTTCATAGGATGCCCCTTCCACTTGTTTTTCTCCCTCTGTCTTCTCCTGCTTAAATCTCTGGACCCTAACTTCTATCTCCTGGAGATATTAAAATATTTTAGAGCATCTCCTATGAGCCAGACACAATGATGGTTAGTGAAAGTACAATGATGAGCAAGAGCATTCAACAGGCACAGCAACACAGGACTTAGCAGGGAAATGGACAACGGAACAATGAAGGTGGGCAATGTGGACATGTAGCAAGCAGGAGTGCCTGGTCCTCTCTGGAGGGCTTTCTAGAGGAACTAAGGTGGATGAGCAGGAATCATTTGGGTGAAGAGGTGAGAGGATATTTTGTAGCCAGAGAGAAATAGGCAGGAAGAAAGGGAGAGGTGGAGAAAGAGAAGTACTAGGCTGATTGGTTCAAGCAACTCAAAGGAATGAGGGTCCAGTGTTATCCAGTGTGGCAGGACTTGGGGTAAGATGGGAAAGGAATGGTCAACTGGGAGAATTTTTTTCTTTTTCTTTTTCTTTTGGTACCAGGGATTGAACCCAGTGGATCTTCACCACTGAGCCACATCCTCAGCCCTTTTTATTCTTTGTTTTGAGATGGGGTCTCCCTAAGGTTCTGAGGCTGGCTTTGAACTTGTGATCCTCCTGCCTCAGCTTCCCAAGCTCCTAGGATGACTGGCATGTGCCAGATGGATAGCTAAGAGTTTGAAGCTGGTGAAGGACACAATTAAATTTACTTTTAGAAGCCTCGTCTCCTAGGGGCAGAGTGAGAAAATACCCACACTGTCTCAAAGGAGGCTGGGACCCTGTAACCCAGGTGACAGATGAAGGCCACTGTAATGTCTGTGGGTTTGGAGAGAAAGGGGCCTGCTCCAAGAAATAATTAGTCAAAGACATAATTTATAGAACTTGATGGTTGATAGAAGATGGTGAGAGACAGAGTGACTTAAAAGGACACCTGTTTTCTGGCTTGAGCATCTGAAAGGCTAGTTGGGCTTTTCTGAGGTGGTAGCCCCTCAGGTAGGAGCAGGCTGGAGGGTAGAGGCTGAGTTTACTGAACTGTATTCGGACACTGGATTTAAAGTGCCTCGGAGACATTAAGTACATGTATGTGGAGCTTAACTAAAAAGATTGAGTTGTACACATACAGACCAACCATTTATTATATTCCCTGCTTGCAGAATACCAGGGACTGTCAAGCTCTGCAGTAAAGAACCTTTTCATCTTTGTTTATCTCAGTTTTTCCCCAGGAACCAGCTACTTCAGAATCTGAAAGACAGAGTCAGAGGAAGTCTTCCAAGTCAAGCACGGGGAGAGTGTCATCTGTCTGTTCATTTATCAGATGAAGAAATTGGCACTGGATGATTGGTCCTAAGTTTCACAACTGGTGAGTCCCACACTTGAGTTGTTGCTAAATCCCTTGGCCTTTTCAATCTAAGAGAATTCCAGTTGGTGCAGCAGAATGGGTAAGCCCAAGTAACTGAGATGGGAGCAGACTTCAACGGATTCAACGATGCTGTTTATTAATCCACAGAGTCAGGTATCAGAGGGGCTCATTTTGGGGGTAGAAAATGGCCACCGGTTACAGAAGGGGTCGGTGTTTTGTAGGTTACAACAAGGGTGAATTAGTCATTGGAGACTTCAGCAGAATGTGCGGGTTTGGGCAGTCAGGAAAAAAGTTGCAAAACTCCGAAACTCACTGCTACTGGGAAGGGATGAAAATCCAGAGCCCAGCCAGCTGGAGCTCACTGTTCATCTTCTGGCTCTGGGACCCACTGTTACCCAGAACTCACTGTTTGCTTTTTTCCTACTGGGACTCATTGTCACTGGGGAAAGGGTGAAAGTCCAGAGCCCAGCCTCAGTATTTGCCTCCTCCCTTCAGGACCCAGGTTATACTGTCCTCCTTTCTTCCTAAGAGTTGTCATGTTCACATATCCATCAGAGTGACAATTGGTAACACATATTTCAAAATCTCCTGGCCAAGGTGTTTCCTAAACAACCTTCTCCGTAACCTTGGATTTGAGTCTTAGCTTTACCATTTCTTAGTCGAATAGTCTTATTAGTTGTGTTTTCTCGTCGATAAATGGGGATATAACACTAACTAATAGGACTATTATTAGACATTACTATTAATAAACTGAGACCCAGAAGTTGAGATTCGTTCATGGCTAGTAGAGATAAACCTGGAACTGAAACCTAGATCTTTGGGCTCTGAATCTGGTGCTCCCTCTGCTAAGCAAATCATTTTTACTGGTGCCCCTCGGATTATGCTCTAGGGACTGCCCCTGAAAATATCCTCACATAAGGATGATCCGCTTTTGAGACAGAGAAGTCTGAAGACGGTGCCCAATCTAAGTGGAGCCTAGGGACTGAAGCCAACTGGAGGTGCCGTGGGGGAGAAAACAGAGTAACTTCAGAGAGACCTTACTAAGTCTCAGACCTAAGTTTTTTTTCTTAACATTATTTCTCGTGTTTCACTCCGCTCACAGTTCACCTGGATGGGAAATTCCAGTGGGTCTAAGAACAGGGATTCTTGAGTCGATACACAGGTCATCCTGAGGTTCCACCTCGATTGAGAAGCACTCTTCTTCTCTAGACAAAAATCATCACCCCAATCACTCTAGAACCATCCACAACTCACAGATTAATGCCTGAACCAATTTGGCCTTCAGGTTCTCCTTTGTTTCACAGAAACCATTTTAGGGTGGGCTGTGGGAGGAAGCTTCTAAGAAGCCACCGGGGAAGGGTTGAACCTCTGAGGCTAAGAGGGTGGGCGGACTCAGCCTCACTTCCTCCCTCTCCTCATCTGGGTTTCCTGTCGTCACAGCATGGTCATATTTTTTTTCTCCCTTCACTTCCCCTTTTACACAAATAGCCCCAGACATCTGTGTTATCAGCTTTGTCGTGGCCATCTCAAAGAGAATCTCCACACTCGACATAAAGGACTGAGGCACGGAGCTTGTAAAGGTAAGACTGATGACTTTTTAGCCCAGTTTGAGAGCAAAGCTCTGAACCATATTATGCGGGTCAGGATATCACCTTAGGAGGCTCCACGTACCTCTCTACTAACTTTAAAATCTCCGGTTTCACAGATATTTAGTACTGAAAGTAAAGAAAAAAGAAGGGTAATATCCTAGTAGCAAGCTCAAAAGCAATCAGGTCAAAAGTACTTCAGCTTACCTGGGTTCCTATCATCTGGTATCTATTTGGGCCTGCGCATTCCTTAGATTAAACTACTACAGAACTTGAATGACTTATTCTGAGTGGTGATTTCTAATGCCTGGAGCTTTCTGTGTGAGAGGAAGTTAGGGGAGATTTCCTGTGTGCGTAGGTCTTTGAATTTTTTTTTATTTTTAAATGAGAGAATTCATAGCCAGAGCCATTCAGAAAGGCAGCGGGGAGAGGTGGACCTTCTCCACTTGAGAAATTTTCAAAGTCTGTGACTCCCACTGTGATTTCTCAGAGCCACTAAATAGAAGCATATCTAAAAATTATGACACAGAAAGTGCTCGGTAACTGTATGGGAGGAGGTAAAGGCCACTTTGTTGGCTTTCAAAGAGTGGGAAGAACATAGTGATCTACAGGGCTCCCCCACATTAATTTATCCTTAGTGTATAAAAAATGAATGCTAGTAAATATAACATGAAATAAACTTATGAAAGGCAACCTGCAAAACTTGATATAGCAATTGATTTCCAATTCATGGGCCCATGCAGTTTCAAAGACACAGCAAAGTTTTGGCCCTAACTTTCTGTGACCACCACCATAGCAGCTGCTGGTCACCACAGAAAAATCTACATCAGATCTTTCTTCCTCCAACACCTGTGAGAATCTCATTTGATTATGCCCTGGAGGAGAGAGAGGAAAGTCCCTTGTGACCACATCCACGTATCTAAGAACAAGGGGTTGGGATGGGGCAGAGGGTTAAAGTCCCAAAGTACTTCAGGGGCTACAAAGCCTTGATTTTTTTTTTAAACCATGCTTTCAAATTAATTCACTTAATAATAAGGGATTAGGCATTTCAACACTGTACTTTGAAAAGTATGGGTGGAGCAGAGGAGGGAACAAGGTAGGAGGGGCATATTTCAAATTTGCCTGGCAACAGCCCTGTCCTTAAGGAACTCTCCTGAGAGATAGAATATATCATACTGTGTAAGGAGCTGGGCCCAAAGAGGTCTTAGCCTCTGGATGAACAAAGTTTTGCTTTCTCACTCTTGAGCGGAATCTGTACTGTTTTGAAACTGCGGTTGAAAGGGAGCAGAGGCTGAACTGAAGCATGATTTCCTGTGGTGTTTCCTGTGTGGGTCAGTTAAGAGTGTTTATCTTTTAAACTGAAGGTACCTTTATACCCAGAGAAAATGTTTCAAAACTCATCCAATCACAGATACCACTACTACCACCTGAGTGACCCCATCTTTGACCATTGACAAAGAGGCACAAAGTAGAAAGGGAAAACTTGGTTGTGGTTGGTTTCTTGTGCCCTCTGGTCAACTCCTCTTCTTCCTCCCTATTCCCTCCCATCCTGCAATGTACCAGTGGCCTGGCATGTGCTCACTGGTGGACACAAAAGGAAAATTGATGTGGTTCAGTCTTAAAGAGTGTACCACGGAGGACAGACACAGCAATACACAAACACAACAGTATGTGCTGTTTTCTAAAAGGGATGAAGAATGTGCACAAAGTATAGGAAGAGTTTGAGAGTGAGCCAAAGACTCCCTGAGAGAGGAGGTGATTGTTGGGGTTCACTTTCAAAGAAGTATGGGTCTGCTATGTAGACTGGAGAAAATGGCATTACAGACCCAAGGCACTGTATCTGCAAAGTCAAAGAAGTTGGACCCCCATACATGTAAGAAATGAACTTAAGCAAGAAAAAGAGCAGTCTAATAAGTCACAGGACCACAGGAAATGTGAAGCCCTTTCTCCTACTTGGCCCTTGAAAGTGGATTACAAAATCACCGAGCACTGACCCTGAGTCAGCCTGGGGCACACCGATGCCTGAGACATCCACCTGCTAGTATTGATGGGATGTGGTTTTACATGAGTGTGAAGAGGCAAGTGTTTTCCTCTTCAATCTAGATTTTCTCCTACAATCAGAAGGAAGGGTGGGGTTTTTGTGAGGTTACAACCATTCTCTTTCTGTCAGCTTCCATTCCAGAATCGGTGTTGATTTGATCACAGTGGTTTGATGTGTGTTCCTAGATGAGTCAACCCACAGCACTTTATACTCAGCAAGAGTCCATTTTGTATAGATGGCCCTGGGCCCTATGGACGGGGCACCTTTTTGGGGGGAATTCACAGGACCAGCTGCCACTGTAGGTGCAGAGTGCTGAGGCAAAGTAACCCAGAGAAACCAGGCATCTGTGCAGAGCTGGCCTCTAGGGAGCGGAGGAGGGAAGGACTGCAGCCGGAGGTTTGTCTGTCGGTTTGGGAAGGCTGTTGGGAAGTGAGTTTCTGGAAAGAATAAGATAATGCATTTTCAAAGTCAGTGGGTGAGTGCTGACAGCGGAGGCCACAAATCTCTATGTTGGGATGCGGAGGCAATTCCTCTATACTCATCCACTTCGTGGGCACATGGTGGAGTTCTTCCCCAAGTTGTCACATCAGGATCATGATAACTGTGGCCAAGAATTGTCGTAAAAGAAAAGATGCCACATTTCTACGTTCACTTTAAATGGTGAGAGTACTGTGTTCCAAGTGATAGAATGTGCTTGCAAGGAATTTAGAGATTATTTAATTTCAAATAAACTAACTTATAGTGAGAACCCAATAAATGTTAACTTTTGTGATATTCTGACTGACTTTTATTTTTCAGTTGAAATTATTTAATTAACTTTTAAAAATGTCTTTTTGTCTCCATGGAATGTTCTTTCTTCCATATGGTATTAGATTCCCTTTTCTTAGGGATTTCTCCCTAAACAAGCATTATTTGATTGTGTTCTTTGTTTACATAAAGAAGAGTTCAGTACACGTTAACACAAACCAACATAACTATACAACTTAATCATAAAATCTAATCTGAAACTAATATGTTAGCAAATAAAATATTTAATATGTATTTACTTTGCCAAAATTTTGTTTGACCTTTTCTATTTCAGAAGAACTAAATGGAGGAATAAGAATGACAAATGTTTTTGATGCCTCACATCTTTTAAAACTTGAATTCATGACTTATTATTGATTCCACATCAGGAGCAAATAGAGGCATTAAAGTCTTTCTATGGTTCATTCTTCTAAAAATAGCTATTATGCATTTGCAGCATTTATACAATTAGGGACTCACAGAGTAATGATTTTGAGATCAGAATCCCTTAGGTAATCTTTTTTTAACTCCTACTGTGTGTGTGTGTGTGTGTGTGTGTGTGTAAGACTTGAGATTGAACTCAGAGGTGCTGTACCTCTGAGCCACATTTCCAGCCCTTTTTAATTTTTTTTTTTGGTACCAGGGATTAAACTCAGGGGCACTTGACATTGAGCCACATCTCCAGCCTTATTTTGTATTTTACTTAGAGACAGGGTCTCACTGAAGTGCTTAGAGCCTCACTTTTGCTGAGGCTGGCTTTGAACTCACAATCCTCCTGCCTCAGCCTTTCGAGCCACATACAGGTGTGTGGCCCTGTGCCAGGCCCCTTTAATTTTTGAGACAGGGTCTAAATTGCTGAGTCTGGCCTTGAATTTGAGATTCTCCTGCCTCAGCCTCCCGAGTCACTGGGATTACAGGTATGCACCATCATGCTGTTTTTCTCTTTTTAAACTTTTATTTGAACAAATGTTCAGATTTACAGGAAATTTGTTGTAAAAAATAGAATGAAGACTCCCTGAACCCCCTTCACCAGTACCCTTCGCTGGCTGTCTCATTTGAGGGTAATTGCTAGCATGATGGCCCATCTTCTAGGTATTTTAGTATGTATTTCTACAAACAAAACATTCTGTCACATAACGGCTCTACAGTGATCTAAATTGGGATACTAACACCAATATAATACATTAACAATCTATAGAGTTTGTTCTGATTCCACCAATTACCCTGTCAATATTCCTTATAGTACAGAACTTCCTGATGGTGCGGTGCTTTAACAGCGTCTCTTAAACAGTCCCTGAGCTTGTCTTCATGTTTCATGACATTGATAGTCCTGAAGAGTAAAGGCCAGTTACTTTCTGGTATGTCCCTCTGTTTGGATTTTTCTGATGTTTCCTCTTGATTAGATTTGGGTTCATCAAATTTTTGATAGAATTACTACAAAAAGGGCATTTCTTTCTCGCAGGAGTCTTGCTTAAGCTGGGCATTCTTACCTGAGGAAATCCTGGATAGGCCTACATAATAGAGACCTTCTAATGCAAACGTCTATTTATTTTTAGGTTAAGAAGGGCAGGGAGCCTCTACTCAATTGGCTGTGTGGTGTTCCGGGTAGTCGTTCCTGACACAGGGAGTGGCCTTATTCTAATGATTGCTGTACCAGCCCAGCTGCTGGTAACATCTTGCGAAGCTCCCAAACAGGAAGAAGTGAGCCTCCAAGATCATCTGGATTTGTCTTTCCTCACTTTTCTCCTTTATTCGTTCTTATTTTCCTTGTCTTGATTTTGTTTTTACAAAAGGCAAACAAAATTTTTAAAAAGATATTTCCAAGAAACAAAATAAGCAAAGTATTTTTTAAAGATCTTTTGGACCCCTGATTCATTCCTAAAAATGAATGCTCAGGACCATCCTTAGGAATAGACTGGTAGGTAAGTGCTGAATTTGATTTTTTTTTTTTTTGGTACCAGGGATTGAGCCCAGAGATACTTAGCCACTGAGCCACATCCCCAGCCCTTTTTAATATTTTATTTAGAGGCAGTGTCTCACTGAGTTGCTTAGAGCCTTGCTAAGTTGCTGAGGCTGGCTTTGAACTCGAGATCCTCCTGCCTTAGCCTCCTGAGCCACTGGGATTACAGGTGTGCACCACCATGCCCAGCTGAACTTGATCTTGTAGTCAGTATTTACTAAACCAGGTACTGAGGTAGTGAGCCACCTCATTTATCCCTCAAAACCATGTATCAGGCAGGAGATTTGGTAATATTTCCATTTTAAAGATGAAGAGGCTGTGTAAGATATTTTAATCAAGTTGTCCAATGCCAGCTTTCTGATAAATGGCAGTACTAGAACTAAAAACTAAATATATTGGATTCCAATGCTAGGGGGATCCATGAAATATATGTTCTTTGGCCTATTAATAAGTAATCTTCACCAAATAAGTTACAATGATGCTCACATTAAGTCTTCTGCAGATCAGGAAGCGACATCAGGTCAGCAGTTACCTGCAGAGGGAGCAACTAACTCTGCCCTACCCCAAACCTCAGTGATTTATGGAAACTTACCCTAGGCTGAGAGGCAGGCACAAATCCTCATGTATTTGTACAATGTGACCTCCATCCCTGTTCACCCCACCTGGGTGAATGGTGACTCCAGAAATCCCACCCATCCTTCAAACTGCACCACATGGCTCTGCCCAACTGCAGATTCCAAACAGTACTGTCCAGCTAGGGAAGACGATCTGCAGTTCTGCCCAAGATGATTATGGCATGAAGCCAGCAGCCATACTTGACAACAAAATCCAGCCCATGGTCTCACCAAACTATAGAACACAGCCAGCTGTTGATACCGCTCAACCTTAGGGCAAAGAAAGTGGCCCAGCCCAACTAGAGAACCCTGCACCAGAGTCTGCCTGCCTGGGTTTGCTACATGCTGGCCCATGCAGAATCCCAGACCAGATTAAATGCTTGAATTTTATCATCACCAAAGAATACCTGCAAAGGCTGGAAGAGATGGCAATCTACTTACATGAGTAGGCATCTCTGTAAGGTCACAGGGTTAGGAAAAAGTAATCTTTAATGTAAGAATAAGTTGTAGTTAAACAAGCATGCTTTTCTCTTATTGGAGAATGTACATTAGCATACAGGAAGTTACTCAGAATAAAAACCCCATTTTATGTTTTACTTCTGCTTAATCTTGTTTATTTCCCAAATTATTTGACCATGGATTCTTTTCATTCCCTATTGCTTTGTTGACTTTTGAATGAAAAAAACATATTAATGGCACATAAATATAATGGTCTGTGTAAAACCAAAGCTGTGTGCCATAGCTGCAGATTGGCTTCTGAAATTGAATTCAATGAATGGAGTGCAAGAACTGACAGAGGTTCTTGAAGTTTCTATCCATCTGTAGCTACTTCTAAACTGAAGCTTAGGACTAGATTAGCTGGTATTACAAGTCCATGTCAAAGAAAAGAGGAGGATAGAATAGAAACCCACACATGGGAGGAATAGATGAATTCTAGATAGGGAAGAGGGGAGGGAGGGAAAGGGAGGGGGCAGGGGATTAGCAAGGATGGTGGAATGTGATGGACACCATTATCCAAAGTACATGTATGAAGACACGAATTGGGTGTCAACATACTTTATATACAAACAGAGATATGAAAAATTGTGGTATATATGTGTAATAAGAATTGTAATGCATTCCACTGTCATTTTTTTTAAATCAATAAAATTTTTTTCTTTAAATTACACTCATACATATATGTGAGATACCATATATTTCTTCATTTAATTTTTTGGGAAATGAAATGTTTTATGAATTAAAAAAAAGAATAGAAACCCACAAGACGGTTTGTCACCTCTAGGTCTTTACTCTGTAAGGAAACTGAAGGATGACCTGCTGTTGGGTCCTGAGAAGTGGCTACCGGGGAGGTTTCCTGGAAACTGATGTCAGGGACTTTTTGCATAGAGCCGTGAGTCACAGTTTTAGGAGTGGTAGATTTTAACTGTGGGTTGGTGTCAGTTCCTCTGAAAATGGTTGAAAGGGGTGGGAGGATCTATAACTGGCCAGTAACAGTGAAGGTTAGGGCAGGGTAAATAAAAGAGCATTCTCTCTGGGTTTATATGAACACGGGGCCATTGTTGCATGTATTAAAAGTAGTCACATCTTTATCAAGTTGGCCGATCTCCTTCCATTCAATGAGAGTCTGAGTAAGGGAAAATCAGAAAAGGTGGAAGAAGAGGTTCTTCTTTATGAGAAGGAGAGAATCAGAGGGGATACCCCAGTTTTGCTGGCACCTTGCTGGTCTGTGAACAAATGAGGTTCTGTGCGCCTGAAACACAGGATCCTAGGATGCTGGGGATAATGTGGCTGTAGCAGGCATCTGGCTCAATCTCTTTCTGTTGCTGATGAGTAAGTTATTTGCCTGTCTAAATCAATTTATCAGCACACACACAAAAAATCAAGTTCAAGGCTTCTGAACCCTATGGTACGTTCTTTCTACTCCGTGAGATTAATTGTAGATAATGAACCAAGGTCATTTTATTTGTTCATTGAAGAATCTTATTAGTATTACTTAGCATAAATAGGTACAATTCTAGGCTTCAGGAATTCAAAGGCGAAGAGTGACTCCTCTCCTCAAGGAGCTCTTGTTCTAGTGAAGGAGGAGATGCTTGTAAAAAAAAAACAAAAAAAAAAGGTGTTACCAGCATTCCTCGGAGGGAGTGAGGGCTGGGTGTGAAGAATTAGACACAATCAGAGAAGTCTCCAAGAGAAAGTGACACAGCTGAGTCATCAGGATGATTACTAATTAAATAGATCAAGAGGTCAGAGGGAGAGAAAAGTATAAATTTCCCAGAGAACACACCCCAGTATATGTAAGGAAGGAGACACTGGAATAAGTATTCAAGGTCTACTGCTAAGTTTTTAAATACGGATAAGACAGGCAGTATGGCCATGAGTTTGAAGCCATAGGCAAGAGCAAATGAGGAGGGGCTTTTTGGCATTTATACCTTGCATAAGTTCATCACCTCAGTCAAGACAAACAACATAGTCCTAATTCTCAAAAGATTCCTCATGGCCTTTTGTAATTCCTTTCACCCACCCACCTTTCCCCTTTTCCCCTCTACTCACCTCCTAACCCTCCCTCTCCTGTCTCCAGGCAATCCTTCATCTGCTTTAGTTGCTATTTATTAGTTTTTATTTTCTAAAATATTGTGTAACTGGAACCAAACACTATATACTTTCTTGTCTAGTTTTTTTTTCACTTACCATAATAGAGAGTCACCTATTCTGTGCTGAGTTATGCATAGTTCATTCTATTTTATTGCAGAGTAATAGAATTCCATTGTATAGTTACCACAGTTCACCCACCTGTTGATGGACGTTGGGTTGCTTCTAGTTTTTGACTATTACAAATGATGGTGCCATGAGCACCCCTATACAAATCCTGGTGTGAGCATATGCTCTCATTTCTCTTGGGCAAATACATAGAAGTAGAGTGGCTGGATCATATCACTATATATGTTTAACTTTTTACAAAACCAGCAAACTGTTTTTCAACAGGATTTACCATTGTACATCCCCAATGTTGTATTTATTTATTTATTTTTTATTGGTTGTTCAAAACATTACAAAGCTCATGACATATCATCTTCCATACATTTGATTCAAGTGGGTTATGAACTCCCATTTTTTACCCCAAATACAAGTTGCAGAATCACATCGGTTACTCATCCACATTTTTACATAATACCGTATTAATGACTGTTGTATTCTGCTACCTTTCCTATCCCCCACTATCCCCCCTCCCCTTCCCTCTCATCTTCCCTCTCTACCCCATCTGCTGTTGTTTAATTCTCTCCCTTGTTTTTTTTCCCCTTTCCCCTCACAAACTCTTATATGCAATTTTGTGTAACAATGAGGGTCTCCTTCCATTTCCTGGCATCTATACACAATGGAGTATTACGCAGCACTAAAAAATGACAAAATCATGGATTTTGCAGGGAAATGGATGGCATTAGAGCAGATTATGCTAAGTGAAGCTAGCCAATCCTTAAAAAACAAATGCCAAATGTCTTCTTTGATATAAAGAGAGCAACTAAGATCAGAACAGGGAAGAAGAGCATGAGGAAAAGATTAACATTAAACAGAGACGAGTGGGGGGAGAGAAAGGGAGAGAGAAGGGAAACTATGGAAATGGAAGGAGACCCAATGTTGTATTTAGAGTTCCACTTCCACCATATCTTCTCTGACACTTGTTTTGTTTTTAACAACATTATACCCATTCTAGGAGGTGTGCTGTAGCATCTCACTGTGGCTTTAATTTACATTTACCTAATGACTAGTAGAAAATTTGTTCATTTACTTATCTGCCATACATATGTCTTCTTCAGTGAGGTGTCTGTTCAGATTTTTTGCCCATTTTAAAGTTTATTTTCTTACCACTGAGTTTTGAGAATTTTTTATCCAAGATACACGTTTGTTTTTCTTGAGAAGGGGTTCTCTGTGGCCCAAACTGACCTTTAATTCCTTGGCTTAAGACTTTCTCTTGCCTTAACCAAAGCAAGTAACTGGAATTACAGACGTATGTAAGTGTGCCTGGCCTGAGTACAAGCTTTTTCTCTCATGTGTGATTTGGAAATACTTTCTCCCCTCTATGACTTGTCTTTCCATTCCCCAAACAGTATCTTCTAAAAAGCAGATGTATTTTGGTTTTGAAAAAGTCCAATTTGTCAGTTCCTTTGTGGATTGTGCTTTTTGTGTCTTATCTGAAAGCTTTTTGGCTAACCGAGGTTACAAATGTTTTCTATTTTTGTCTGAAATTTTGTAGTTTAGGTTTTATATTCAGAGCTGTGATTCATTTTCAGATACTTTTTGATCTACTGAGAGACTTTATGACCAAATTCTCCTCCTCCTCCTCCTTCTTCATATATATGTGTATGAATATATATGTACATATATATGAATATATGTACATATATATTTACATATATATGTGTGTATATATATGTATATATAGACAGATAGATAGAGAGATAGATATCTGTAATATTTGTTGAGAAGAGTATCTTTTATTCTCTAATGTACTGACTTTACATCTTTGTCAAAAATCAGTTGTTCAAACAGGGCATGGTGGTGCACACCTGTAATCCTCGGGAGGTTGAAGCAATAGGGTTATAAGTTCAAAGCAACAGCGAGGGACTAAACAACTCAGTGAGACCCTGTCTCTAAATAAAATACAAAAAAAAGGTCTGGGAATGTGGCTCAGTTGTCAAGTGCCCCTCAGTTCAATCCCCAGTAAAACCCGGCCCCCCAAAAAATCAGTTATCTTTATATGCCTGGGTTCTCTATTCTGTTCCATTGATTAACATTAATACTATGTTGTCTTTAATGCTGTGGCTTGACAGAAAGCAATAAAATTAAATAGTATTTCACTTCTAACTCTGTTTTGTATCAAATTATTTTTTTACTATTCTAAGTCCTTTGAAGACCCAAATGAGTTTTACTTATTTATTTATAATTTTTTAATTTCGTTTTGCATTACTTGGGATTGAACCCCAGGATACTTTACACTGAACTACAATCCTCAGCCCTTTTAATTTTAAGACAGAGTCTTGTTAAGTTATTGAGGATCTCACTGAGTTGCTGAGGTGAGTCTTGAACTTGCAATTCTCATACCTCAGCCTTCAGAGTGGTTGGGATTACTGTTGTACACCACTGCAAATTAATTTCAAATTAGATATCAGACAATAGATTATCTGTTTCTTCCTTTCTCCCACCCTCTTTTTTTTTGTGGCATGGGGATTAAGCCCAGAGATACTTTACCACTGATCTACACTTCCATCCCTTTTCTATTTTTTATTTTGAGACAAGATCTCACCAATTTGCCCAGGCTGGCCTTGAACTTGCAATCCTCCTGCCTCAGTCTCTGCACCCAACCAGTAACCTTTAAAGATATTTAAATGATGATAAAATATATTTATCCATACAGTTATGATTTCTAATGCCTTTCATTCCTTTGCATAGATCTGTTCTTCTGGTCTCATTTTTCTTCCTCCTGGAGAATTTCCTTTAATATTTCTTGCAGCATGGATCTAGTGATGACATTTTCTTTTTTAGCTTTTATATATGTTACAGTCTTTGCTTCTTCTTTATTTTTGAAATATATTTTTATTTGGTATATAATTCTCAGACAGGGGCTGGGGTTGTAGCTCAGTGACAGAGCACTTGTCTAGCACATGTGAGGTTCTGGGTTTGAACCTCAGCACCACATAAAAATAAATAAATAAAATAAAGTTATTGTGTCCATCTATAAGTAAAAAATATTTTTTTAAAAAAAGAATTCTCAGACAAAAACATTTCGCTCTTAGTATTTTAAATATATTATGCCACCATCTTCTGGATTAACATTTTTTTCCAGATCTGCCCTTATCCTTATACTTGTTCCTGTGTACCTAACATATCTTTTGTTCTATGGCCATTTTAAGATTTTACTTTTATCATGGGTTTTCAGCAATTTGATTATAAAGTGACTTGGCGTTGATTTCTTTGTTTCTTGTACTTGGAATTCATTGAGCTTCTTGGTAATGTGGGTAAATTATTTTCATCAAATTCAGGGTTTGTTTAAGTTACTATTACTTCAAATATTTTTCTCTCTCTACTCTTTTCTCTTTCCTCCTTTGGGGACTCCAATTATACATATGACACTAAAAATGGTCATGATTCTCATGATTCTCTGTTCACTTAAATATATGTATATGTTTTCTGTTTCACTAGGGATGCTTTTATTGTCCTCAAGTTCATAATCTTTTCTTTTGTGATGTTAAATTTTCATTAATCCAACCCAGTGTATTTTTCATCTCACACATTGCACTTTCATCTTTAGAAGTTTGGTTTGAGCCTTTAAAAAATATTTTCTAGACCTCTATATAATTTTTTTTTAAAAATCTGGCTTAATGACATTACCTACTAATCTAATATCTGGATCAACTTTAACTGATCAATTGATCTCAGCATTATGGGTTGTACTTTCATATTTCTGGCATGCCTGGTATTTTTAGCAAATCCAGACTTTGTTCATTTTACCTTGCTGGGTACTGGATATTTTAGTGTTTTTATAAATCCTGTTGCACTTTGTTCTAGGTGCTTAAGTTACCTGGGAAAATGTTCGATTCTTTTGGGATGAACTTATAAAATTGGTTGGATGGAACTGAAGCAGTGATAAGAGTTGAGCTACATGGTCTCTACTACAGAGGCAAGATCTGGATTATCCAGGGGGCTCTGACTAGATAAATGGGTCCTTATGAGAAAGAAGCAGGATATTAAGAGTGGAAAAGAGCAAATGTGATGATAAAAACAGGGGCTGGAGTGATGTAAGGAAGGGATCAAGGTATGCAGGTGACTTCTAGAAACTGACAAAGGCACAGAAATGGATTCTTTCCCTGAACACTTCAGAAGGACTGCAGTCCTGCTAGCAACTCCAATCAGAATTCCAATTTTCAGAGAACAAATTGGTGGTGTTTAAGCATGGATTTTGTGGTAATTTGTTTCTGTAGTGATAGGCAGCTAATACAGGCCTCCTCTGCAGATCTCTGGTGTCTGTTCTCTGAGCAGCTTTCTCTTCTATATCACTCTGTCCTGGGAATCTCAGCTGCCCTGGTATCCTCAGGGAATCTTGCAGGATCTCCCTCTCTGACCTATGGACTGAAAACCAGCAATACACTATGCTGGGGCAACCAAACACACACATCGTTTACTTCCCATCTTTGAATAGTACTGTCCTTCACTTTTTTATGTCCAGTGTCTTGGAAGCCATCATTTTATAATCTGTACATTTTTTTTTTTCAGGAGAGAGGATAAATCTGGTCCATGTTAATCAATTTTGACAAGAGACAAACATCTCAAATATGTGATTTTATATTTTCTTTCTTTCTTTTTGAAAACACAATCTGCAATAAACTTTCTTGAGAGAATTCCAAAAGAATGGGAGATTGTCTAAGAAGAGATTCATAAACTGTGAAACATTAAAATAATGCTAGAGCTTTTAAAAATTACAAAAGCAAAAATATGTTCTTTAAATTCTTTACTGATATTTTGAAAATTGAGGCTCCAGCTGGATTCCTCATCCTCTGTCAATCCTTCTCTTCACCATATTTTTAAAGATGATTTTAATAATTCCCTCATTTTATCCACAAATGATTTCATATTTTCACATTAAGAAAATTCAAGTGGAAAAGGTAAAGTTCATTTTAATAATACAGCTTAGTTATCTCAACATATGCCAAATATTAGCATTTTAACAGGTACCACATATAAAGTTAATATAGTCTTTTTGTACTAAGTGTATATTTTATGCTTACAAAGCACATCTTAATTTAAGTTAGCCAGATTTCAAGTGTTCAGGAGCCACAGTGCAACTCTAGGATATAGAGAATCATGACAGTCTATGTTTGGTTGCTCAAGGGGATGCACCCATGTGAATGTGTCAACTTGAATGTTACCTCCATGAAATTCTCTTTCATCACTTTGAGACTTGATGTATTTTATCTCTTGATACATCTTGTGCAAAGGGTGACAGTAAGGATCTGCAAGAATCTGGGAATGAGGGCTGCTATATGTCACATTCTAAGAATTAAATTAATAAAAATATTCTAGATAAAAAGAATAAGATTGTTCACCCATAAATGTGTTTAAGCCCATCAGATATTTGGCCAGCATGATACTGATAAAGGTCTGGGATTTATATAAATCCATCATCCACTTCTAATAACAGAGTGGTCCTTTAAGACTAAATAATACAGGTTCCATTTATTGTGTATTGGTCATGTCGTATGCTGGTCTCTCTGATAACCTCACTCAATCTTCACATCACCTCATGAGGTATAAGTTCTGATCCCATTTTACATAGGAAAAAATTTGTAATTAGAAATGTTAATTTTGTTTCCAACTTACACAAAGTTGTTTGATGGCATACATGAGAGGTGAATTCAAGTTTGATCTGAAAACCTGAACAGTAAATCATCATACATATTTTTAAGCCTCCTCAGCATATTCATATGCATTTGTAACTGAATTAATTTTATTCTACTTGATTAAGGTAATGATATAAATTTGGGAATAATCCTGAGGTTCAAAGCAAGAAAGGAAAAATTAAAAGATATGAGATAGAGATGGATATTTGGTGTTTTCAGTAGAGACATTTACTCTACTTCTATGCAATAGAAATATCTTCTTTATGGCTTATTTATGATGCCCATGTGATTCTTGGTTACCTTGGCAATGCAGAGACAGCACTGTGGATGGTACAGGAAACTCATACACTGGAAAAGGCAGTTTTAATAAGGAAAAAACCCCAATAAATTGACATTTTGCTTTATGTAAGTTTTCTGCACAGTTTTAAAACATGTGTCACTTTTTAAGATCTTGTTATCTCTGAGAGAAAATTCAAAAATTTCTATCTGATTCTAGAATCAAGAACCAGTGTCTGGGCATTAATGTCCTCACTGAGAAAATGATATTCTATTCTTTTTTAAAATCAGGTTCACACTGCTCTCTCTTTTCACTTCTCCATTGCATACTTATTGGATTGTTTCATCTCTGCTGTAAGATTGACATCTTCTAGAGGAACTGACGTCTACTGTTTAGTCACATCTCCCACAACATCTAAGAACAGAAAACACTGTAAATGTTTCTGCAATAAAACAATGAATGAGGCATAGGTATGTTGCCTCCCATTTCATATGGAGAGGTTTGCAGACCAAACTTGAAATGCATATGAATCTCAGGGCATTTATGAAACCAAATGATCAAGCCTCTGGCATTCTTGGTGGCTTACTGACCAGTCAATTAATCCCTACCCCAGGAGCTGCCTTTTTAAGCAAGTGCCCAGGCACTAGTCATTAATGCTGCCCATGGATTGAAAACACTGATCTGGTCTGTATCAGTGTGACTCATCCTCTTCAAAGAATGGCTCCATTGTTTCCTCCTACAGTGCTGAATTCAGTATTAAGAATTCCTTGCTGGATTGGAACATTGAAGATGAGCCAATTGGCACCCGGTTCAGAAACTAAGAGAGCAAAGACTATGAGGGAACTTTCCAGAGAACAGTCATAGCTCAAACCCAAGATGATGCTGGTGACCCTTGAACCTTGAACATTTGTGTTTTTGAGTCCACAGTTCCCCCTTGCAAAACCAGGTCACTTACTCACATCCTTTTTTCCTTCTACTTTTTAGGCCAAGATTTTCCCAGCATGGGCATGAGTACTTTGAAATTGTTGAAATATGTCTTGTTTTTCTTCAACTTGCTCTTTTGGGTAAGTGTGTTTCTTTTGAGCATGGCTGAGTTAACACACCTCCACACCCCCAGTTAAACTGTCCCTCTCTCTCCTGTACTAAGGAGTCTTCAACCTCAGTGTACCTGGGTCACGCCCAGCACACAAAGCCTAGGAGCAAAGGAGAAATAATTTGCTCTCTTCTTCCCATCCTGCCACCAAATATCCACACCTATCTCATACCTTTTTGTTTTTCCTTTTATTTGTCCATCTCTTCCTTCTATAAACCTACAGTACTGGAAAAAAAAAAATGCAGTTATTAATGGAGGTATCATTTGTCTCTAGAGGCTTTAAACTCTTGCTGCTCACAGCTGCCATCTATAGGTGAGAAACAGACTGCAATTTAAGTATTCAGTACTTTTTTTTTTTTTTTTAAATCCCTTGAAAGAATAGGTGATTGAAAGAGAAGTCATCTTTTGGGGGCAGATTTCACTGTACCAAATTCAGCAACTGAATTTCAGATACAGAATGGGTTGGCTATGAGAAGGTTCTTATAAGTTGGACTTCTCTAGCTTTATACCTGGCAAGATGAACTTCCTCAAGCAGGGCGCATGCTCTTCATGGTCAGTTTCCAAAGGGAAGATGATGTATGAGCAATTGAGGAGACAAGGACTAAGATATCGTAAGCATGAATCCGAGCATGTACACCATGAAGGCAATGTGTGACTCATAGGGGTGACCTTTCTTTGCTATCTGAAATGGAGTAGAAAGACATATGAGTGGAATTTCATTATGAGGAAGCGGGGATTTCCTGTTTTCTAAGAGCATGAGGAAGCTAGGTAAAGAGATTGTTCCTGAGAGTCTTGATTGGACAAAAGCAAACATGTGATTCTGATCTCAAGAGTGTGAGAATATGAATGAGGAAATACTCAAAAACTACATTTTGCCTTAGAATGTGGGATTTTTCCTTTCAGTTCTGTGGCTGCTGCATTTTGGGCTTTGGGATCTACCTCTTGGTCCACAACAACCTTGGAGTGCTCTTCCATAAACTCCCCTTCCTCACGCTGGGCAATGTGCTCATCATCGTGGGTACCATTATCATGGTGGTTGCCTTCTTGGGCTGCATGGGCTCCATCAAGGAGAATAAGTGCCTGCTTATGTCGGTGAGTCCTTATAGCAGATGTGGTGCCCTAAGTCTGGGGGGATGATGCCTCAGGTCCCAAATAATATGTTTCTTGATAGATCACCTATCGATACAGGGGAATTATGGGGTTAGCACCTCAGGTCAGCCAGGTCTGTTCAGACCCATAGTATTTTGTTTCTGACTGGGATCCCAAGGGCATTATTACTATCTTCCTTGGCATCCATTTTACATTGTTAATAATGACCCTTTTCATTCTAATTCCCCTTCATATCATTTAAATTTAGCTTCATATCTGGTTGAAATCAAGTGTCATCCATCTGCTTAAATTCTCATGTTGGAATGTACTTCAGGACCTGACTTACAGTCATTAACTGATGGAAAAATGATCTGAGAATGGTGGCCCTCCTCAAATAGCAGAAGATGCTTCTTTAACTCTTATCTGCACAACATACACTATAGAGAGAGTGGCCCAGGTTAGGTGAGGATCTTGGCTACAGCCATGAGGTCTAATGTGAGAGATGTTTAAGCCCTAAGAGAATGTGAAGCTTTACAGTTGCCCCCTCCCCCCCCCATCTGGTAACCATACTGAGGAGCCCTTTCAGGCTTAAGTTTTGCCTTCAAGCATTATGAAAAAAAAAAAGAACTCCACAATTCTCTAGTGTGAAATAGACTAATACTTAAATTGCTTCCTTTATTCAAGAGAAGATGTTGAATATGTACTATGTGCATAGTATTCTAGTAGGCACAAGGTATAGGAGAGAATAAAGACAGAAGACAGTTGACCTGACCCTCTAGAGTGCAGTTGTAGGAAAAGAACATATATTCCTCAGAAAGCAATAGAAGGCTTGGAGATCTGAGGTGTTGGAGAAGAGGAATATCCTGCAGGTGTGCAGAGACCTGCCTGGATGCTTCTAGGGTGGCAAAGGGTGGATCAAAAACTGGGATCAGTGTTGTAAGCATGTGCCTGCTTTGTCCCAGTTCTTTGTTCTTCTGCTGATTATCCTCCTTGCTGAAGTGACCTTGGCCATTCTGCTCTTCCTGTATGAGCAAAAGGTAAGTTATAAAGAATGTGACTTGTTGTCTCACTGTTGAAAGTGGGGGGTGTCCCATGGAGAAGAAGTTGGCACACAGTCAGTCCTACAATGGAGATGGAAATGAAATGGAAGGTTGGAGGAAAGAGATTAATCGTAATTTGGGATAGAAAAATATGAAGGCGATTGTATTTTGAGAAGTTCCATGAATGATTACTGGAAAGAACAAAATGGGTTTTTTCTCCCTCTGACTTTCTTTCCTCTGTGTATTTTACAGCAGAGAAAATCTGTCTCAGTGTAGTCCTTGCTTTAATCACCGCTTTTCCTCCTTCATAAAACCTTGTGCTAGAAGGACAAAAGTCCAATGTATTCTTTTTTCTTTAATGCCTTCTCACCATTAGTATTTTTTCCTATATATACATTCTCTCCGATCACTTCTCTAGTCCTGAGGAGACCACTTGGGAGGGAGGAACAAGTGGATCCACTATCCATACTAGAAACTTCTTATTCCTTGAATTCACCTGTTTTTCACAATGTCTCCTTTTCTGGAACGTGCTGTTCCCAGCTGCATAACTATGTGGCTGACGGCCTGACTGAAAGCATCCAACGTTACTATTCAGACAACAGCACCAGGGCGGCGTGGGACTCCATTCAATCATTTGTGAGTACAGAAGGAATCCTCCTCAGATCAACCCAGACTTCATTTTTTCAGCCTTGGTCCTAGCTTTCCTTTCCTGGAAGTTTCAGAATCTAAGATCCTTATCCCTGAGGAATAATGCCTGGCTATCAGGAATAGGTCTGATTGGTACTAAGTCATCTACCATCTCTTTCATCTTTTACTGTCCAAACTCAGGATCATTGTTTAAGCCCTAAGAGAATGGGGGAGAATATGCAAATATACTGTATTGAATTAATTTAGGTATTTTTTTCAATATTTTGCTGAAAACAGCAATAGTATAAACACAAGAAATCTATGTTGAATTCCCTATGCACCCAAATTAGGCTGGTTACCTAACTTCTCAGGATACCATTCCACATATTCCCAGTCCATCCACAAACATAAATTAACTCTATATTCCTTCCTTGGTATGTTGAGGGACAGGAAAATTTAGGAAGGCTTATGCAGGCATAGTCTGTGCCTCAAACAACACTACTATGACCACATGCTGGCTCTATGTAGTCTAGAAGATATGACACAGGAATTAGAGCATAGAGACCAGAACTGGGTGGCCTTTGTATTTTCATGTAACCTCTCTAGATCCCCAATTCTTTGCTTTTTTTTCAATTTAGTTTTGAAACTTTTTTAGCATATAATTTTCAGAGATTATACAAAGGTAAAGACAATATCAGCAAAACGCATCTCTGGATCCATGTCATTACCATGACATTTTTTTTTCAGTGTCTTCTCAACTAATCTCCTATACTTCTCTGCCAGAACACTTTTAAACAAGTACTAGATCTCATATCATTTCACTCATTAAATATAATTAATAAATAGTCTATAATCAGATTATCCGAATTTTCTCAAAAAAATTCTAATTGATTTATTCAAATTGAGATCTAAACCAGATCCATATGTTACAGGTGGATGATATTGTCTAATTTTCTTTGAAAATAGTATCCTTTCTTGTTCACATTGTGTGCTATGAAAAGAAATTAAATTATTTGTTCTGTAGGGTTCCTCATTTTCTAGCTTGTTTCCTCAAGGTAGTTTGGTGGCAGGGAGTCTTTGTTTCCCATAAGACCTGTGATTTTCTCGAAGCTGGATGAGGTACTAGGTCATGGAAAGACTATCACAGCCGGTACTTTCCTCTGCCTGATGTAAGCAGGTGCCTAATGTCCAATTGTCCTGCTTTCTGTGATGTAAAGACTGGCCAGTGGGTCAAGATGTGATCAGTCTGATCGCGCCATTATAGAGTCTCCTGGGCAGGTAATTCTTGATCTCTAGAATGCAAATAAATTAAACATACCCTTTCTATTTCATGGAGGTCTTATGTGACTAAAATGATATAACAGGTTTGAAAGTATTTTGTTCCAAGGAGTCGTAGACAAATTCTGGACTTTTTGCTATTGAGCCAGATCTGAATGGCCCACCATTTCCTCTAATGTCCAGTCTTCCTCCTATTGGCTTTCTAACCATACCTTTTGGGGGATTTGGTTTTTAGCTTCATTGCTGTGGTGTAAATGGCACGAATGATTGGATCCATGGCCCACCAGCATCTTGCCCCCAAGGTCAACAAATTCAGGTAATTTTGCTAGCAACTTTCCTGTTATTGGCTTCTTTGTTTAAATGTTTAATTACCTTGGGGACTGCAGTTATAAATTAACTAGAACTTCCACCAGGAAATTAAGGAACTTAGAACAAAGGATAGAGCAGATGACAATGCCAGGTAACAAGAGGAAAAAAAAGGGGGGGGGATTAAGCTTATTAACTAGAGACACTGTGAAAAATCTTGCTACACTGAACTGTATAAATAGTGAGAGTTTGTGTGAAAGTAGCAGAGGGTTGTTGAGATATTTCTCGAGCAAGAGGTATATCTCCATAAGGTTGAAAGTAAAATGTATAGGATTGAGGTAGAAGAACTAGTCCCTTCACCTGTTTCTCTATTCCTTCCTTGGAGATGGCAGGACCTGGCCCCTTAGTGAAATGAATGAAAAGTGAAGGAATGATGAGTAGAGAGAAAGAGTCCATGGAATTGCTAAAAACCTCCTCTTAATTTGAACCTCCAGAATACGCTCAAAGAAGAAGCCAAAGTCATTCTCTAACTACACCAATTTCCTAAGATCCTGTCCTCACTCCACATTACCCACTCCTGAGGTTGTTTGGAGATCTACAAAACTTTTTAGGTCTGTGGAGGAAAAAGTAGAGTACTTACCAACCAACACTCTGGAGCTTGGTAGGGCCATGATAGATTTATTGGTTGTTGAAGCAGAAATTAAAATGCAAACTAATTTTAGGATTACATAGTCTATATCCCCATTTGTTGATCTTAAATCAGCACTGAGTGTTCAAAGAACATGAAGACATTTACTTCTGACTCTCCTCTTGGAAGCTAGTTTAACTCAGTGGGTAAGAACCTAGGACTTCGACATTAGGTGCCACTGTAATGATAATGCCAACAGAAAAATATGTATTTTAATACTCTTTACGTTTTGCATGTTTCTTTATCCATGCAAAGAAAATAAAAATATAGTACCTAATTCTCTTTGATGTCATAAGGCAAAACACAAACTATTTTCCCAAATAATCCTCCTGATAAATTTGAATCATAAAATAGTATTATCTGTACCTGTAATTTTTTTTCTAGGGTTGCTATACAAAAGCACAACTGTGGTTCCACTCCAATTTCTTGTATATCGGAATCATCACCATCTGTGTATGTGTGATTCAGGTAAGAACTTAATTCCGGAATAACTATGAGGATTAAATGAGTTAAGTCACATAAAGTTTTAGAACAGTACTGGGTACACAGTATATGTACAATAAATGCTATCTATTTTAATTAGAATATAAATTTCCCTAGTCAAGTAGCAAATGACGTTATTATCGATTTGATTTAAGGCATACAGAATGTATGCCATAAAACATCTATCTTTCAGCGGGTCCCTTCGAGATATGAATGATTCATAGTCATTGAAAACTGCCAAGCAGAACACTATTTTGCTCCCTAACTCAGCTGGTGTGGAAAAGACTGATCAATAAAAGAATCCACCTGATAAATTGGCCTTATATGCTAAGACACTTGATGAAAATCATAATCATTTTCCTCTTTCTCTCTAGGCTTAGTTTGACCAATGAAGGGTGAATTGGGGGGGGTCATTTTTGGTTTTGTGTGATACTTTTCACATGTTTCTATCGAACTATTGGGTACATGACAGATTATTTAAGACATAATAAAGAAGCTCAGAGAAAAATGACCTTTCTCTGCCCGGAAACCAAAAAGTCACAGGGCATGGGTAGAGATGACTCACTGCATGATGTTCAGTTAAGCAGAATGTGACTCTGCCAGTAGCAGCGTATGAAGATGTCCCAATACTTTATAATCTAGTGCCTCGTCATCATTGTCCCCGTTCCTCTGCCCACTTGTATTCTTAAGCTAAAAGAAAGAGCTCCCGAGAGGGAATCGAGAAGGGTTGAGGGAAGAGGGGTGGCTGTCATCGATACACTCTTTTCCTGTGGAGTCAATCCCGGGTGTTGTGGTGGAAATGGCTTCTCTTACGAAGGTCTCACACTTTCCCAACTCTCTTCTCAGGTACTGGGGATGTCCTTTGCATTAACCCTGAACTGCCAGATTGACAAAACCAGCCAGGCCTTAGGGCTGTGACCTGCCACTGAGCTATGCTGAAGAGACTTGTTTCATCTCTGAAAATACAAAACCACTTATAGCATGAAGCCCTGAATGATCACCTTCTGGACCGGCATCTTTGTCCTCCTCTCATCTCTTCCCTGTTGGGGTCCCTGTCTTAAACAACCAGAGAAGAGGGTACAGACCAGGAGCTTCACATCTCAGACAGCCAGACAACCCTGCACCTACTGATGGCAACAGCCCTGTCCCTCAAGGTGGTGATACATACCCAGGTGATTTTTAGACATGAGGGGCCAAGAGGATCTGTGGTCCTGGTGGCTCAAGATCAAAGGGCAGTTTCAGGATTTGAATGTTTGCATGTTCCTCAATGTCAAATCCCTCCCCGGCCTCTAAGTTATGCTGTCCGCTCTACAAAGTCACACGAGAGACAGACTGAAGAGAGTTCTGGAGTCAGGCTCACTAGATTATTGTCTGTCACAATGTAACTGTTTTCTTTTGACCAGGGGCCTTGGCTATAAGAAAGACAAAGTACTCTCTTCAAAGGCAAAGTTTCATTTCATTTTCTTATTCAAAAGTGCCTTGTTGATTTATTGTAAGCCTTTCCAGAAAAAAAAAAAGTACAGTGATTCCTATTTTTACTTCAGCCAGTCTCTTAGCCTTTGAGTCACACAGCCATGGAGAAACTCAGCAGTACTAGTATCTCTGGTAGGTTAGCTGATAATCACTTTCAGAAACGTTCCAGTGTTATTTTTCTATCCGATGAGTTTTGTTAATGTATTATTTTAACTCTTCAATAAATAAAATACCTTATGGTCTCAACCTCAAGTTTCTCATTCCTATACTTCACTCTTTTTCCATGACTCAACTCAATAGCCCTGTCAGCAAGACAAGATTATTAGCTATTATTGCTGCATAATAAGTTAGTCCAAAATTTAGTGGCCAAGAAAAACAAACATTTGGCTGCAGTTATCTCCAGGGTCAATTAGAAGGGAATCCACTGCCAAGCTCTCATGTGGCTACTGGCAGGCCTCAGATCGCTACCATGCCTGCTTTCCATGGGGTTACCTTATGACATGGCAGTTACTTTTCTCTACAGTGAGACGTCCAGGAGAGAGCATGAGGTAGAGCATCTAAAACAGAAGGCACGGTCCTTGTATCACCTAACTCAGAAGTGCCAGCACATCAGTTCTGTTGTATTCTATTCCTTAGAAGTGAGTCAAAAAGTTCAGCCCACACTCAAGGCGGGGTGGGGGGGCAGATTACAGAAGAGTGTGAATACCAGGGATTGATACCATTTTGCCCATCTAAGAAGTTGACAACCATACTGTGTTCATTGGGTTAGAAAAAAAAAAGGTAGACTGAATTCTTTTTGACAACTATGGTTTGTAAATCAGAAAATTAGAATATATCTAATACAAAGAAAAATGTAGAGAACTCAAAGAAGAGTATGAAAAAGAAATCAGTTTCTGCTCTTGAAGGTTTATGTAGCATGTCCCATCTCAGTGGTAGTCTGTAGACAAACCAACAATCTTTTGCATTTTTTTTCCCTGAGGCATAGAAGAAGCAGAAGAGACATTCTCTTGAGTGTCATAATTACCAAAAGTAATTCACGTGTACAAAACACAACTCACCATTATATCTTCCAAACATTTAAATGAAATTTACCATTATATCTTCTTTGTTACCCATATCAGTGAGTGATAACACCAGGTTCCTAGCCATAACCTGGGCCTTCTCTTTAACTCTAGTCTGTGCTTTACTCCCAACATACATTCAGTCACAAAGTTATAAAGATTGTATAAGGATTGAGTCAAGCATTATCAAATTCATCTATTCATCTCATCTTATTTCTTGCCCACATTCCTTCAAAAGTCTATTATCTGCTCTCCTAGTATTCACCATTGGCTCTGTCTGAACTGTTCTCCGTATAGCAGCCCCCAAATGTGTATAAAACCTAACCAGGACAGGGTTGGGACTGTAGCTCAGTGGCAAAGTGCTTGCCTAGCATGTGTGAGGTGCTGGCTTCAATCCTCAGCACCACATAAAAATTAACAAATAAAATAAAGGCATTATGTCCATCTACAACCACAAAAATTAAAAAAAAAACATAACCAGGACATATTTATGCTTGAAACTCTTCAATGACTTTTGTTCTTAGGATAAAGTTCTAACTATCAGGCCCTACATGATCTATTCCATTCTTAGCTCTTGGGCCTCACCTCCTGTTATTCTCACTTGTACATTTTATGCTTTAGTTATATCAATGTTTATTTAATTTCTCTAAGCTTTATCTATGCTAATTAACTTTTCCTATTTACCACACACACCTTTGTCTGGATACTTCCTATCCTTTCCTTCCTATAAGAAACATTTTTATTTTTTGTTTTAATTAGTTATACATGAAAGTAGAATGCATTTATGCACTCTGATATTTCCTACATAGATGGGATATAATTTCTCATTTTTCTGAGTGTAAATATTGCAGAATCATATTGGTCATGTAGTCACATATATACATACAGTAATAATGTCTGTTCCAATCTACTGTCTTTCCTATCCCCATATCCCCTCCCCCCACTCCCATCACTTCCCTCTACCTAATCTAAGATAATGCTATTCTTCCCTAGTGCCCCCTGCCTTAATGTGAATTAGCATCTGCATATTAGAGAAAAAATTTGACCTTTGGTTTTGTGGGATTGGTTTATTTTGCTTAGCATGGTATTTTCCAACTCCAACCATTTCTTGGCAAATGCCATAATTTTACTCTTCTTTAAAGCTGAGTAATATTCCATTGAGTATATATACCACATTTTCTTTATCCATTCATCTATTTAGGGACACCTAGGTTGCTATCATAGTCTAGCTACTGTTAATTGAGCTGCTATAAGCATTATTGTGGCTGCGTCACTATAGTATGCTGATTTTAAGTCCTTTGGGTATAAACCAAGTAGTGAGATAGCTGGGTCAAATGGTAGTTCTATTTCCAATTTTCAGAGGAATCTCCATATTGCTTTCCATAGTGGTTGCACCAATTTGCAGTCCCACCAGCAATGTATAAGCTAAGGAACTGAACAGACACTCCACAGAAGAAGAAACATTTTTTTCTAACCTCACAAAGTTAAATTATTATCGAGGTCTTCCAAGTATAAGATGCCATACTAATACCATTACATACATTTTCCCATTTAAATTTTGACAAAATATGTCTTGTATATACCTATGTAATAGTCATAGAAAATTCACAGATCTTATCTCATTTATAGATCTTAATACATCACATTTGATTGCCAATTCGTCTTTACTAATCATCAGTTTGTTCAAGTTAGAAACAAGAAAAAAAGCACAAATTAACTACAAATTAAAATTGGGCTGATTTCAATGAAGTATTAAGCATTACCAATACATGAAAGAGTGTTTGCAAAAAGGGAAAAATTGTTTATTGCTCATCAATCCTAGAACTAAGAGAAAGAAGAGGAAAGAGAAAGAAAGGGAGAGAAGTTTAAGCCCTAGGTTTTAGCCTTTCAACAACAACAACAAAATAATAGCAATCATCAGATGCATCAGCGGAGGAGGATAAAGGTTCTTAAACAGGATAGAAAGAAATTTTTGAAGGCAGTAGATTGTATTTGTATATGGTGTATGTGTATGATACACATATACATATTTTTTTCATGGGTATTTAGTTGGGCAGGGGGTTGTAGCTTAGTGGCAAAGTGTTTGCCTATTATACAAAGAATCTCTGGGTTCAATTCTAAGCACTGGAGAAAACAAAATAAAACAAATATATAGTTATCTTCAACTCATAAAGCTGAAGATTAAATATGTAGAACTTTTTTCAAGTCCATAATACATAAAATTTATAGATTCATAGTGGAGTAGGGAGGGGGAGCATGGGAGGAATAGACCAACTCTAGATAGAGCAGATTGGTGGGAGGGGAAGGAAGAGGGGCATGGGGTCAGAAATGATGGTGGAATATGAGGGACATTATTATCCAAAGTACATGTATAAAGACACAAATTGGTGTGAAAATACTTTGTATAAAACTAGAGATATGAAAAATTGTGCTCTAATTGTGTAATAAGAATTGTAATGCATTCCGTTGTCATATATAAATAAAAAAATTAATTAATAAAAAAGAATACAGACAACAATAAATGTTGGCAAGGATGTGGGGAAAAGGCACGTTCATACATTCCTAGTGGTCTATACCCAAAGGGCTTAAAATCAGCATACTATAGTAACACAGCCACATGAATTTTTATAGCAGCTTAATTCATAATAGATAAACTGTGAAAGCAACCTAGATGCCCTTCAATAGATGAATGGATAAAGAAACTGTGGAATATACACACAATGGATTATTACTCAGCATTAAAAGAGAATAAAATTATGGCATTTGCAAGTAAATGGATGGAGCTGGAGAATATCATGCTAAGAGAAATAAGCCAATCCCAGAAAAACAAAGTCTGAATGTTCTCTCTGGTAAGTGGATGCTGATCCATAATGGGGGGCCTGGGGAAAATGGAGAAACTTTGATAGGGCAAAGGGGAGGGAGGAGTGGAGAGGGGGGAGGGGGGCAGGAAAGATGGTGGAATGAGATGGACATCATTACCCTAGGTTCATGTATGACTGCACATATGTTGCAGCACTACATCATGTACAACCAGAGAAATGAAAAGTTGTGCTGCAATTGTGCACAATTAATCAAAATGCATTCTGCTGTCATACATACCTAATTTAAGTAAATTAATTAATTAATAAAAAAAATTTTAAAAAGATTTTTGAGTTCTTTATATATTCTAGATATTAATCCTCTGTCAAAAGAATAGCTAAGATTTTTTTTCATTTTTTAGGTTCTTTCTTCACATTCCTAATTGCTTTGCCTTGCAGAAGCTCTTCAATTTGATGCCACCACACTTATTAACTCTTAGTATTATTTCCTGAATTTTGGGGGTCCTATTGAGAAAGTCATTGTCTGTGCCTATATGCTGGAGTGTTGAATATGTTTTCTTATAGAAGTAATACAATTTTGGATCTAATTCCTGGATCTTTGAACTTGATTAGTTTTAAAGTTTCTTTTGTGGCTTCTACTTTTAAACAATGATGAAGATACTTTTAACTGATTTTGAATCTTGCCAAAAATAGCTGATAAACATGGATTTTAAAAACACAAAAACAAACAAGGAATCTTTAAAGAGGCTTCAAAGAGCTGATAAGAGCACCATAAGGCACAAGATTCTGGGAACAAGGATACTGTGGGGAGATAACCTAATAATCCATAGCTGTCTTGTGCTTTAGGCATTTGTCAGTTTGGATACAAACTAGCGCCAAGCATCCCCTCAGAGAGCCACTTTCAAAAGGCAGAGAAATAGAGCAGTATGGAGGTAGGAGGGAAAAAATAAAGCCTTGAGGGACTGAGTCTCAGCAAGAAGGAGCAAATTGAAAACTTGAGTCTTACATTCAACTTTTTCTTTACCATATTAAATTCTAAAACTGTACAAGGCAGAGTTCCATGAAATTTTGAAATGAGAGAGATGGTGGGAGGGGAGCCTTGGAAATGCAGAGCAGAATATCCTACAGACATGTAACACTAGAAAGAAAATAATTTCAATTCAGGATTTGTTGGAATGCACATAACTCTCATTTGTGTGAACTCCTGAAGATTATGATATTGTAATGGAGAAATAAGCCTATAAAAAAAGAAATAAACCTTACCAAAGGGCACTCATCTTGATACCATGATTAAATAGATATCATCCTTATTTCAATGTCTATTAGAGGAAAATGTGAGCCCACTGTGGAAAAAATGACATCATATGGAGAATTATTTTCAAAAAAGTGGCATTCAAAGAAAAACTTATAGATGTGCCAGACACAAGAACAAATTACCTAAAATCAAAGGAAACCAATAGCCAATAGAAGTAGATAGAGGTTATCACAATATTGTGTATATCATATAAGAACTTTATACTATGTTGATTATAATAAAGGAAAAATGGAGAATATACATAAGAAGTCATAGATTTTATCAGATAGTTGGAAACCATGAAAAAGAAATAAATCAAAATTATTTAAGTGAAAGACATTAATTAAAATTAAGAATTCAGAATAGAAAAGTTTTTCTTTTTTTCTGTTTTCTTGAGACTTTTGAAAAAAGCATGTACAAATGTTGAATTTCCTTTCTGAGACCATGGAGATAAGATTATAGTCTTTTTCTTTTATTCCTTAATAGGTTTAGGTTTTTTAATGGTAATTAATGTACAATATTAAGATAAATTTTCATCAAAATATATTTTGATCAAAATATATTTTCATTTTTATATGTTTTTGGATTTTTTTTGCCATTTTCTTTTCTAGGATTTTTGTAGTTACGCATCTGAGTAAAATTAAGTTGTTATTTTTTAATAAGGTTGTCTTTGTTTAGTGTTGGTATCATAGTTATACTTAACTCAAAATTGGGTTAAAGTATGTTCTTTCTTTGTTTTCTGGATAGTTTGTGAAATATTGGGATAATTTCTTACTTGAACACTTGGCTGAACTTAACAATGAAGTCTTTGCTCCATGTGTTCAAGAATCAATTTTTGGACATTGAATCACTTATCATGACAAATTATAAACGTGTAAGAGTATGTGTATATCTAGGTTTTCAATTTTTTCTTGAGTTAATTTTTGTTATGTATGGAAGGATATAGAATAATAACCCCCAGAGAGAAAGAAGGCCAAAAAATGCGCCCTGGGCTCTGGACTTTTATCCCAGTAACAATGGATTTTGAGCTTTTGCAACTATTTTCCTGATTTAGACTTTGAACCTGCACAGCTAGTTTCCTGACTGCCCAACCAACTCATTCTAACTCTCTAATCATTAAGTCACACTAAACATTCTGCTATGATTAATTTCATAAAAAACTATAAAAAACAGACCCCTCTTGTAACCAGTTGCCATTTTCTACCCTGAAAATGTGCCATTCCACCACTGCTTAATAAAGAAAGCTTGCTGATCCATTGATTCAATTTATCCAACAATTCAATTGTTCCAATTTTGGTTATTTTTGCTTACAGGTATACTTTTTAGAATTTATTTATTTTATGTAAATATTTACATTGGCATAATTTATTCATAGTATTTTATCCAGTAGTCATTAGAGATGTTTGCAAAATGTATCTAGTGTTTTTCATCTACTAGACACATGGTAGATTTCATGACCTTTTTGTGGTTGGATGGGCTCATGGGACTAGTTCATGCCAATGAGTTCTAAGCAAAAGTCATCTGTCACTTCTGACTTGGAACATTTGATCTAGTATAATATTTTTTTCTTTTGACTAGCTCATATAGTCCACTTATGAACTCCTAATGGAGTTCTTTCTAGCCTTTTTTTTTGTTCTTTACATTTATCACAGGTTCACTCTATTTTTCCTCCCCCCTTGATTTTTCTTTAGCAATCTAAATATTGTTTTATCTCTACTCCTTCTGTTTCATCCTGTCCTAGCCTAAAGTTTTTAGCTGTTCTTTCAATTCTTGTGGTGACTACTCTAGGAATTATAACACGTGTGCTCTATTTGCCATTCTCTGAAATTCCAAGATGAGAAGACACTAAAAGAATTCATAACTAGTAAGAATTCACTTAGAGAAAATGCAAAAAGAAATACTTTACACAGAAGAAAAAAAACCCCTGGAGCTTACAAATGAAAAAATTGTATTTGAAGAGTACATAAGCAAATGAAGAAAAGAACCAAATTAAATATTGTCAATATATCAAAATGGCAAAAATTAATAAACACCTTTCTATAATAAGACTGGATGTAAATGACCTCAATTTCCAATTAAAAGATTTAGACTGAAAGAATGGATTAAAAAATAAGAGTGAACTCTATCTTGTTGGCAAGAGATTCACATCATAGGCAAAGATACCTACAGGCTGAAAGTAAAAAAATGAACATTTATATACAGAGTTATGAAAAATTGTGCTTTATATGGGTAATAATGAGTGTAATGCATTCCACTATTGTCATGTATTTAAAAAATAAATAAATTAAATGTAAATGGAGCTCCCAAACAAGCAGAAGTAGTCTTGTATCGATAAAGCATCCATCAAGTCAAAAATTAGTCAAAAGAGACAAAGAAGGTAACTTCTTGCTCTGTAAGAATAACAATTCAACAAAAAGATATAACAACAGTAAATATTAATGTCCCCAATATTGGTACACCTAACTACATAAAACAGACATGACTCAAATTAAAGACTCAAATAGACCTGAGTACAGTAATGCTGGGTGATTTCAGCATACCTCTCTCACCAATAGATAGGTCATCCACACATAAACTCAATAAAGACTATTTGGACCTGAAAAATATTGTAAATCAAGTAGAATAAATAGACATCTATGGAATATTTCACACAACAGTAACAGAATACACTTTGTTCTCAGCTCCTTAAGGAAATTCCCCAAGGTAGCTCATATTTTATGCCACAAAGAAACCTTTAGCAAATTAAAAAATTTATATAATTCCTTGCTTCTTATCAGATCATAATGAAATGAAATCAGAAATTAACACCCCCACCCCCCAAAAAAACCCTACAGAAATTTATAAACACATGGAGATAGAATAGTACAATTTTGAATGATGAGGTAATATAAGAAATAAGGGGAAATTTTTTAAAATTATAAGACCCAAATAAGGATTGTACTATAATATACCAGAACCTATGAAAAAATATTGTGAAGGTGTTTCTAAGAGAAAAGTTTATACCTACAAGTGCCCACATAATAATATCAGAAAGATCCCAAATCAACAATCTAATGATGCATCTCAAGGCTCTTGAAAAATAAGAAGAAACCAATTCCATAACCACTAGAAGAAAGGAAGCAATTAAGATCAGAGTCAAAATCAATGGAATTGAGGATAAAAAACAATACAAATGATCAATAAAATAAAGAGTTCTTATTTCAAAATGATAAACAGGATTGATAAGTTCTTAGTTTAACTAACCAAAAGAAAAAGAGAGAATCTAAATTAATAAAATTAGTGATGTAAAAGGAGAAATCACCACAGACATTACAGATATACAGTAGATCATTAGGGACTATTTTGAAAACTTACACCCCAATAGAAACAACTTATACTTCAAATAAAAAAACCTGGATTAAATGTATATATTCCTAGATGCATATGATCTGCCAAAACTAAACAAAGAGGACATAGAAAATCTAAGTAGATCAATATCAAGCAATGAGATAAAAGGAGTAATAAAATGTCTTCCAACAAAGAAAATCTCAGGACCAGATGGATTCTCAGCTGAATTATACTAAATTTTTAAAGAAAAATTAATGTTAATGTTTCTCAAATTATTTCATAAAATAGAAAGAGATAGAATACTTCCAAATTCACTATATGATGCCAGTATCACACTTATATCAAAATCAAGGAAAGAAAACTATAGACCAAAGTCCCTGATAAACTAGTTGCCTAATTCCTTAACAAAATATTAGAAAATCATATTTAACAATATTTTTTCATAATTACATTATGACCAAGTTGGTTTTATGCCAGGAATGCAATGATGTTTAAACCTATGCAAATCAATAAATGTAATTCACCACATAAATAGAATTAAGAACAAAATCACAGTCATCTCAATAGATGCAGAGAAGGCCTTTGGTGAAATTCAGCACATATTCGTGATAAAACACTGAAGAAATTAGGAATAGAAGTGACCTACCTCAACATCTCAATATGATGAATCCAAAACTAAAATCATAGTGAAGAGAAAAAACTGAAAGTATTTTTTTTTAATCTGGAAAAACACAAAATTGTCTACTCATCCTACTCCTAATAAATACAGTATAGAATTTCTATTACTAGCCAGAGAAACTAGAACTAATTCTAGCCAGAGAAATCAGGCAAGGGAAGGAAGTAAAAAGGATAAACACAGGAAAAGAAGGAATCCAGTTATTAATGTTTGCACATGATATGATCCCACACTTAAAAGATTCAAAAAGCTCCACCGGAAGATTGCTAGAGCTAATGAGCAAATTCAACAAAGTAGTAGATTACAAAATCAACATACTAAAATCTATAGTATACACCAATTATTCATTATACACTATTTCTAATGGTGTATTCATTATACACCAATAATGAATCTGCTGTGAACAAAATCAGAAACCAATCCCATTCATAGTAACCTAAAAAATAACCCTTGGAACTAAATCTAACCAAAGTGGTGCATTATGAAAATTATTGAACAAAAATTGAAGAAGACCCCCCCACCAAAATGGAAAGATCTCCTCCGTTCATGGATAGAAAGCTCTATACACTTCAATATAATTTTCATCAAAATATCAATGGCATACTTTACAGAACTAGGAAAAACACCATCCTAAAATTTATTTGCAAGAATAAAAGCCCCAGAAGAGCCAAAGCAATCTTGAGTGTGAAGAGTGATGCTGAATGCATCCCAATATCTGACTTTCAATTATAGTACACAGCTATAGTAATAAAACTGCACGGCACTGACAAAAACATAGACCACTAGTACATAATGGAAGCTACAGAATCAAATGCATGCAGATACAATCATCTGATACTTGACAAATGAGCCAAAAATATACACTGAAGAAAAGACAACCTTTTTAACAAATGGTGCTGGGAAAACTGGTCATCCATATGTAGAAGAATAAGACTAGTACCTTATCTATTACCTTACTAGTACCTTATCTGTTCAAAAATCTACTCAAAATTTAACAAAGACCAAGGAATTAGACTACAAACTGCAAAACTCCTAAAAGAAATTATAGGATCAACACTCCAACAAATACGTGCAGGTAGTGACTTTACCAATAGAAAATAATGCCAAGAGTGAATAAATGGGACTATTTAAATTAAAATGCTTCTGTATTTTGCAAAATGCAAAGGAAATAATCTTTCTAGCTATTCTTCTGACACAGGATTAATATCCAGAATACATAAAGAACTCAAAGACTTAAAACTAAAACTCCAAATAACTCAATCAATAAGTGGGCAAATGAACTAACAGATATTTCTCAAAAGTATAAATATCAATGGTCAAGAAACATATAAAAATGTCCAACATTATTAGCAATTAGGGAAATGCTTATCAAAATGACTCTGAGATGTCATCTCACACAAGTCAGAACGACAGTCATCAAGAATACAAACACTGATATATGTTGGAGAGGATGTGGGGGAAAAGGAACACTTTTCGCTGTTGGTGAAATTATAAATTAGTACAAACACTGTGGAAATTGGTACAGAGATTCCTGAAAAAAAAAAACTAGGACTGTAATGACCCAACTCTACCACTCCTCTGAATATATCTGAAAAAAAAATTAGTTCTTGTACTGTAGTGACACACACCTACCCATGTTTATAGCAGCAAATTCACAACAGCCAAACTGTGAAAGCAGCCTAGGTGTCCTAGGTGTCTGTCAATGAATAAATGAAATTTTTAAAATGTAACACACACACACACACACACACACACACAATAGAGTCATAAAGAAGAATGAAATTGTCATTTGCCAGAAAATGGATGAAATTTGATAACATTATGTTTAAAAAAGAAAGCTAAACTCGGAAATTCAAGGGTCATATATTTTCTTTCATATATGAGAACTAGAGAGGGAAAAGGAAAAAGAAAGGTTGAGGGTGAATCTCATGAAAATTAGAAATAGTGGGACTTAGGGGTGGAAGGGGAGGAGAGAAAGGGGGAAGCTCTGGGGAATGATAGTGGCCAAATGATATTGTTATATTATGTGCATTTATAAAGATGTTACAAGAAATTCCACCATCAATGCATATTGACACATTATATAACACACCAATAAAAATATGAAAAAGAAGTTTTGAGGAAACAATATAGATCAGAATGTATTCATATATTTAGGTTAGGAAATGACTTATTAAGTACATCAGCAAAGAAAGTTATTTCCTTAGTATCCTTGTAATGGCTTTGTGATCTCAAGTGATAGTTTCATTCCTGGTATGGGTGATCATATCCTCTCTTGTTAATTTTTTGACAGTCATACTAGGGTAGTTTTATTACATATGGAATTTGAATTTGATAGTTGTTTACTTTCATTCTTGAAAGATTTTTCCCTGCCTCCTCGGGCCTTTGTGGTTTCAGGTATCATTTGAAATGATATTCCCTTATGAGTAAATTTTTGTTACTCTTAGTGTGTTTTTCAGTCTTTGTCTCTGGTTTTCATAAGTTTAATTATGAGATGTATTTGTTTTGGGGAGGTTTATGTTACTAGGGATTCACTTAGTTTCTAAAGTCTGTAGATTATATCTGACAAATTCACGACGTTTTCAGCCATTTTTTATCTGTATGCTCTTTCACTTCCATTCTTTTTTCTCCTCTTTCTATAACTCTGATAATAGAAATAGTGGGTCTTTGGTATTGTGTCTCACAGGTCTCTGAGGTTCTGTTCATTTTTTTATCAGTCTATTTTATCCTCCATGTTTCAAATTAGGTGAACTCTATTGATCTTTCCTCAAATTCATCAATTCTTTTCTGTGTAGTTTTCACTTTATTACCAAGTTTATTGAGCAGGGTGATCTTTTTTAAAAAAGATTTATATTTAAAAATGATTATTTATTATTTTATCTGGCAGAAATTATTTATTTATTCATTTATTTTTAAATTCAGTCTAAGTAGTTACACATGATGGTAGAATGCATATTGACACATTGTACATAAATGGAGCACAACTTCTACTTCCTTTTGCTGAACATGGTCTAGAGTCACACTGGTAGTGTATACATAGAGTAATAATGTCCATTTCATTCCACCATCCTCCTCATCCTCACTACCACTACCCCCCTTCACTCCCCTCTGCCCAACCCAAAGTTCTTTCATTCTTCCCTACCCCCTTGCCCCCATTATGTATCAGCATCCACTGATCAAAGAAAACAGTCAGCCTTTGTTTTTTGGGGTTTAGCTTATTTCACTTAACATGATGTTCTACAGCTCCATCCCATTTACCTGAAAATGCCATAATTTCATTATGGCTGAGTAATATTCCATTGTGTGCGTGTGAGATATATATATATATATATATATATATATATATATATATATATATATATATATATATATATAATCACAGTTTTTTTATCCATTCATCTATTGTAGGGCATCCAGACTGGTTCCATAGTTTAGCTACTGTGAAATAAGCTGCTAAATACATTGATGTAGGTGCATCTTAAGTGTTCTTTTTTAAGTCCTTTGGGTATAAACCAAACAGTGGGATAACTGGGTCAAATGGTGGTTTCATTCCAAGTTTTCTGAGGAATAAGAGTATTACTTTCCATAGTGGTTGCACAAATTTGCAGTCTGACCAGCAATGTGTGAATGTACCTTTTCCCCCACATCCTTGCAAAAACTTATTGTTGCTTGTATTCATGATAATTGCCATTCTGACTGGAGTGAGATAAAATCTTAGAGTAGTTTTTTTTTTAAATTTTTTTTTAAGAGAGAGTGAGAGAGAGAGAGTGTGAGAGAGAGAGATTTTTTAAAATATTTATTGTTTAGTTATTGGCAGACACAACATCTTCGTTTGTATGTGGTGCTGAGGATCGAACCCGGGCTGCACGCATGCCAGTCGAGCGCGCTACCGCTTGAGCCACATCCCCAGCCCTTAGAGTAGTTTTGATTTGCATTTGTCTAATTACAAGAGATTATGAACATTTTTTCATATATTTATTGATTGATTGTATTTCTTCTGTGAAGTGTCTGTTCAATTCCTTAGACCACTTATTTATTGGATTATTTGTTTTTTGGTGTTAGTTTTGAGTTCTTTGTATATTCTGCAGATTAGTGCTCTATCTGAGGTGCATGTGGTAAAGATTTTCTCCCATTCTGTAGGCTATCTCTTCACATTACTGATTGTTTCCTTTGAAGAGAAGAAGATTTTTAGTTTGACTCCATCCCATTTATTGATTTATTTTAATTCTTACACTTTAGGAGTCTTGTTAAGTAAGTCAGTTCCTAAGCTGACATGGTGGAGGTTTGGGCCCACTTTTTCTTCTATTAGGAACAGGGTTTCTATTCTAGTGCTTAAGTCTTTGATCCACTTAGAGTTGATTTTTGTGTGGGGTGAGAGTGAGGTTTGATCTCATTTTGCTTAATATGAATTTCCAGTTTTCCCAGCACCATTTGTTGAATAGGCATCTTTTCTCTGTTGTCTGTTTTTGGCACCTTGGTCTAGTATGAGATAACTGTATTTATGTAGGTGTGTCTCTGTGTCTACTATTCTGCACCATTGTTCTACAAGTCTATTTTGGTGCCAACACCATGCTGTTTTTCTTACTGTTGCCCTGTAGTATTGTTTAAGGTCTGGTATAATAATGCTTCCTGCTTCGCTTTTCTTGCTAAGGATTGCTTTGGATATTCTGGATCTCTTATTTTTCCAAATGAATTTCATGACTGCTTTTTCTAGTTTTATGAAGAATGTCATTGGCATTTTAATAGGAATTGCATTATAGCTGTATAACAGTTTTGGTAGTATGGCCATTTGGACAATATTAATTCTGCCTATATAAGAACATGGGAGATTTTTTCCATCTTCTAAGGTGTTCTTTAATTTTTTTTCTTTAGTGTTCTTTAGTTTCCATTGTAGAGGTCTTTCACTTCTTTTGTTAGATTGGTCGCCAAGCTTTTTAACTTTTTTGAGGCTATTGCAAATGAGGTAGTTTTCCCCATTTCTCTTTCAATGGATTTATCATTGGTATATAAAAATGTATTTGATTTATGGGTGTTGATTATATCCTGCTACTTGATTGAATTTATTTATTCAATTTTTAAATTTATTTTTATTTATTCAATTTATTTATTATTTATTTATTAGCTTGAGGAGTGTCTGGTGGAATTTTTTGGATCCTCTAAATATAGAATTATGTCATTAGCAAATAGTGTTAGTTTGAGTTATTCTTTTCCTATTTGTGTCCCTATAATTTCTTTCATCTATCTAATTTCTCTGGCTAGAGTTTCAAGAATTATGCTGAATCGAAGGCATTCCTATCTGGGAAAGAGGGCTTCCCTGTCTTGTTCCAATTTTTAAAGGGAATGCTTTCAATTTTTTCCCATTTAGAATGGTGTTGGCCTTGGGCTTAGCATAGATAGCTTTTAAAATGTTGAGGTATTTTCCTACTATCCCCAGTTCTTCTAGTGTTTGAACATGAAAGGGTGCTGTTATTTTGTCAAATGTTTTTTTTTTTATCCATCTATTGAAATGATCACGTGATTCTTATCTTTAAGTCTATTGATGGATGAATTATATTTCTTGATTTCCATATGTTGAAACAAACTTGCATTGCTGGGATGAACCCCACTTGATCATGGTGCACTATTTATCTTTTTAATATGTGTTTGTATGCGATTTGTCAGCATCTTATTGAGAGTTTTTGTGTCTATGTTAATCAGAGATATTGTTCTGAAGTTTTCTTTCCTTGATGTGTCTTTGTCTGGTTTTGGTATCAGGGTGATACTAACCTCATAGAATGAGTTGGAATGGTTCCCTCCTTTTCATGGAATAATTTGAGGAGTAGTGATGTTAATTCTTCTTTGAAGGTCTTGTAGAACTTGGCTGAGAATTCATCTGGTCCTGGACTTTCTTGGATGTTAGGCTTTAGATGGTATCTTCTATTTCATTACTTGACATTGATCTGTTTAAACTGTGAATGTCTTCTTGATTCACTTTGGGTAGATCATATGTCTCTAGAAAATTGTCAATGTCTTCAAGATTTTCTATTTTATTGGAGTATAAATTTTCAAAACAATTTCTAATTATCTTCTGTATTTCATTAGTGTTCATCATGATATTTATTTTTTCACCATGAATTTTAGTAATTTGGGCTTTCTCTCTCTTCATTTGTGTAGCTAAGGGCTTATCAATTTTATTTATTTTTCAAAGAACCAACTTTTGTCAATTTTTTGAATTGTTTCTTTTGTTTCAATTTCATTAATTTCAGCTCTGACTTTAATTATTTTCTGTCTTCTACTTTTGGTGTATATTTATTCTTCTTTTTCTAAGGCTTCAAGATATAATGTTAGGTCATTTAGTTTTTTGATTTTTTATTCTTTTTATGAATGAGCTCAATGCAATGAACTTTCTTCTTAGCACTGCCTTTATAGTGACCCAGAAATTTTGATATGTTGTATCAGTGTTCTCATTTACCTCTAGGTAATTTTTTTTATTTCTTTCCTGATTTCTTCTGCCATCCATTCATCATTCAATAGCATGATATTTAGTCTCGGTGTTGAAATAGCTTCTATTTTTTATTTATCATTGATTTCTAGTTTTATTCTGTTATGATCTGATAAAATGCAAGGTAGTATTTCTATTTTTTGTATTTGCTGAGAGTTGCTTTCTGGCATAACATATATATTTTTAAAGAAGGATCTCTGTGCTGCTGGGAAGAAAGTACATTTGTTGTTGATGGATGAAATATTCTATATATGTTCATTAAGTCTAAATTATTGATTTTATTATTTAGTTCTATAGTGTTTTTGTTAGTTTTCATTTGGAAGATCTATCCATTGGTGAGAGAGGTGTGTGTTAAAATCACCCAGAACTACTGTGTAGTATTCTATTTGACTCTTGAAATTGAGAAGTGTTTATTTGATATATGTAGATGCTCCATTGTTTGGGGCATAAATTTTTATGGTAGTTATATATTATTTATGTTTGATTTACTTAAGCAGTATGAAATGTCCTCCTTTATTCCTTCTGACTAACGTTGGCTTGAAGTCTGCTTTATCTGATATGAGAATGGAAACCCCTGCTTGTCTACAAAGTCCATGTGAGTGATACATTTTTTCCCATCATTTCACCTTCAGTCTGTGGATGTCTTTTCCTATGAGATGAGTCTCTTAAAGACAGTGTATTGTTGGGTCTTTTTATTTTTAAAACCTAACTTGCCATTCTGTTTCTTGATTGATGTGTGACTGTCAGGGTTATTAATGAAACATGATTTGTTTCCCTGGTCATTTTGGTTTTTAACTTGATCGAGTTTCTCCTTTGATTGACTTTTCCTTAATTTAATTCCTCCCTTTGCAAAAAAATTTGCTCCTTATGGAATATTTTGTGAGAATGCTCTGTATTGCAGAATTTCTAGCTGTGAATTCTTTTAATTTTTGTTTATCATGGAAGGTTTTTATTTCATCTTCAAATATGAAGCTTAGCTTTGGTGCTATAAAATTCTCTGTTGGCATACTTTTTCTTTCAGAGCTTAATAAACATTATTCCAGGACTTCCTGGCATTGAGAGTCTGGATTGAGAAATCAGCTAAGATCCATATTGGTTTGTATGTAATTTGATTTTTTTTCTTTCACGGCCTTTAAAATTCTGTTAATATTTTATATGTTAGTTATTCTCATTATAATGTGCCTTGGTGTGGGTCTGCTGTAATTTTGTACATTTGGGGTCCTCTAGGCATCTCATAGTTGATTTTCCATTTCATTCTTTTTAAAAAATTAATTTATTTATTTACTTTTAAAATTATATATGACAGCAGAATGCATTACAATTCTTATTACACATATAGAGCACCATTTTTCATATCTGGTTGTATACAAAGTATATTCACATCAATTTGTGTCTTTATACATATACTTTGGATAATGATGCCTATCACATTCCACCATAATTTCTAACTCCCTGCCCCCTCTCTTTCCCTCCCACACCTCTGCCCTATTTAGAGTTCATTTATTCCTCCCACACTCCCCCTCCCTACCCACTATGAATCAGACTCCTTATATCAGAGAAAACATTCGACATTTGATTTTTTGGGATTGGCTAAATTCACTTAGCATTATCTTTTCTAACTTCATCCATTTACCTGCAAATGCCATGATTTTATTCTCTTTTATTGATGGTAATATTCCATTGTCCATATATGCCACATTTTTTTAACCCATTCATCTATTGAAGGGCATCTAGGTTGGTTCCTAAACTATGGAGTTTAGCTATTGTGAATTGTGCTGCTATAAACATTGATGGGGCTGTGTAAGGAAAGCTGTTTTTAAGTCCTTTGAGTATGGACTGAGGAGAGGGATAGCTGGGTCAAATGGTGGTTCCATTCCCAATTTTCCAAGAAATCTGCATACTGCTTTCCATATTGGCTGCACCAATTTGCAGCCCCACCAGCAATGTATGAGTGTACATTTCCCCCCACATCCTCGCCAACACTTATTGTTATGAGATGAAATCTTAAGAGTAGATTTGATTTGCATTTCTGTAATTGCTAGTGATGATGAACATTTTTTCATATATTTGTTGATTAATTGTTTATCCTCTTCTGAGAAGTGTCTGTTCAAGTCCATGGCATATTTATTTATTGGGTTATTTGGGGTTTTTTTGGTGCTTAGATATTTGAATTCTTTATATACCCTAGAGATTAGTGCTCTATGTGATATGTGAGGAGTAAAGATTTGCTCTCTATTAATCTCAGATTGTTGTTGTTTTCTGAAAATAAACATTTTAGTTTGAGTCTATCCCTATTTATTGATTCTTGATTTTAATTCTTGCACCACAGGAGTCTTATTAAGAAAGTTGGGGCCTAATCCCACATGATGGAGATTAGGGCCTACTTTTTCTTCTATTAGACACAGGATTTCTACTTTTATTCCTAGGTCCTTGATCCATTTTAAGTTGAGTTTTGTGCATGGTGAGAGATATGGTTTTAGTTTAATTTTGTTGCATATGGATTTCAGGTTATCCCAGCACAATTTGTTAAGAGGCTGTCTTTTCTCCAATGCATGTTTTTTGTGCCTTTGTCTAATGTAAGATAAATGTAGTTTTGTGGGTTAGTCTCTGTGTCCTTTGTACTGTACCATTGGTCTATCAGTCTGTTTTGGTGACAATGCCATGCTGTTTTTGTTACTATTGCTCTGTAGTATAGTTTAAGGTCTGGTATAGTGATGCCCACCTGCTTCACTCTTCCTACTAAGGATTGCTTTAGCTATTCTGGGTCTCTTATTTTTCCAGTTGAATTTCATGATAGCTTTTTCTGTTTCTATGAGGCATGTCATTTGGATTTTGATTGGAATTACATTAAGTCTGTTTAGCGCTTTTGGTAGTGTGGTTATTTTGATAATATTAACTCTGCCTATTCTAGAGCAAGGTAGATCTTTTCATCTTCTAAGGTCTTCTTTGATTTCTTTCTTTAGGATTCTATAATTTTCATTATATAAAACTTTCACCTCTTTTATTAAGTTGATTCCCAAGTATTTTATTTTTTTCTGAGACTACTGTAAATGGGGTAGTTTTCTGCATTTCCCTTTCTGAGGATTTCTCATGGATATATAGAAATCCATTTGATTTTATACCTTGGTATTTTGTTGAATTTATTTACTATTTCTAGAAGTTTTCTGGTGGAACTTTTAGGGTCTTCTAGGTATAGAATCATATTATCAGCAGATAGTGCCAATTTGAGTTCTTCTTTTCCCATGTGTATCCCTTTAATTTCTTTCATCTAATTGCTCTAGCCAGTGTTTCAATAACTATGTTAAATAGAAGTGGTGAAGGAGGGCATTTCTGTCTTGTTTCAGTTTTAAGAGGGAATGCTGTTTTGGTGACAATCTCTTCCTTGATGCAATTTTCCTCCATTTAGAATGATGCTGGCCTGGAGCTTAGCAGATAGCCTTTATAATGTTGAGGTATTTTCCTGTTATCCCTAATTTTTGTGTATTTTGTCAAATGCTTTTACTGCATCTATTGAGATGATCATATGATTCTCATCTTTAAGTCTATTGATGTGATAGATTACATTTATTAATTTCCACATGTTGAACCAACCTTGCATCCCTGGGATGAACCCCACTTTATCATGGTGCATCATCCTTTTGATATGTTTTTTATTTGATTTTCCAGAATTTTATTGAGAATTTTTGCATCTATGTTCATTAGAGATATTGGTCTGAAGTTTCCTTTTTTTTTTTTTTTTTGATGTGCCTTTGCCTGGTTTTGGAATCAGGGTGATATTGACCTCATAGAATGAGTTTGGATGTGCATCCTCATTTTTTATTTCCTGAAATAAATTGAAGAGCACTGGTGTTACTTCTTCTTTAAAGGTCTTATAGAACTCAGCTGTATATACATTTGGTCCTGGGCTTTTCTTGGTTGGTAGACTTCTAATGTCATCTTCTATTTCTTCAATTGAAATTGATCTGTTTAAATTGTGTATATGATCCTGATTCAATTTGGGCCAATTATATGACTCTAGAAGTTTGTCAATGCCTTTGACAAACTTTCTATTTTATTGGAGTGCAAGTTTTCAAAATAATTTCTAACTATCTTCTGTATTTCTGTAGTGTCTGTCGTGATTTTCCTGTCTCATCATGTATGTTAGTAATTTGAGTTTTCTGTCTCCTTCTCTTTCTTAGCATGGCTAATGGTTGGTCAATTTTATTTATTTTTTCAAAGAACCAACTTTTTGTTCTGTCAATTTTTTCAATTGTTTCTTTTGTTTCAATTTTATTGATTTTAGCTCTCATTTTAATTCTTTTCTCTCTTCTACTGCTTTTGATGTTGATTTGTTCTTCTTTTTCTAGGGCTTTGAGATGTTATGTTAAGTCATTTATTTGTTGACTTTTTCTTCTTTTAAGGAATGAACTCCATGTAATGAACTTTCCTCTTAGAACTGCTTTCATAGTGTCCCAGAGATTTTGATAGGTTGTATCTGTGTTCTCATTCACCTCTAATTTTTTTAAATCTCTTCCTTGATGTCTTTTGCAATGCATTGTTCATTCAGTAGCATATTTAGTCTCCAGGTGTTGGAGTAGCTTTTATTTCTTATTTTATCATTGATTTCTAATTTTATTCCATTATGATCTGATAGAATGCAGGGTAGTATCTCTACTTTTTTACATTTGCTAAAAGTCACTTTGTGGAATAATATATGGTCCTTTTTTGAGAAGGACTTATGTGCTGCTGAGAATAAAGTGTATTTGCTTGTTGGAGGATGAAATATTCTCTATGTGTCAGTTAAGTCTAAGTTATTTATTGTGTTATTGAGTTCTACAGTTTATTTGTTCATCTTTTGTTTGGAAGATCTATCCAGTGGAGAAAGAGGTGTGTTAACGTCATCCAAAATTACAGTGTTGTGGTCTATTTGACTCTTGAACTTGAGAAGGGTTTGTTTGATGAACATAGACATTCCACTGTTTGGGGCATATATATTTATAATTGTTAAGTGTTGTTGGTGTATGGTTCCCATGAGCAATATGTATTGTCCTTCTTTATCCTTTTTGATTGACTTTAGTTTGAAGTCTACTTTATTTGATATGAGGACGGAAACCCCTGCTTGCTCCTGCAGTCCATGTGAGTGGTATGCTTTTTCTCAACCCTTCACCTTCAGTCTGTGGATGTCTTTTCCTATGAGATATTGGAGGCAGAATATTGTTGGGTCTTTTTTTTTTTTTTTATCCAATCTGCTAGTCTATGTCTTGTGATTGGCGAGTTTAGGCCATTAGGCCATTAACTTTCAGGGTTATTATTGAGGCATGATTTGTATTCCCAGCCATTTTTGTTTATTTTTGGTAGTTAACATGACTTGATTTCTCCTCTGATTAGATTTTCCTTTGGTGTAATACCTCCCTCTGCTGATTTTCATCATTGTTTTTCATTTCCTCTTTGTGGAATATTTTGTTGAGGATATTTTGTAGTGCAGGTTTTCTAGTTGAAAATTCTTTAACTTTTGTTTATCATAGAATGTTTTTATTTAATCATCAAATCTAAATCTTAGTTTTGCTGGATATAAGATTCTTGGTTGGCATCCATTTGAGGGTCTGGGTTGAAAAATCTACTGAGATATGGATTGGTCTCTTCTATATGTGATCCGATTCCTCTCTCTTGTGGCTTTTAAGATTCTATCCTTATTCTGTATGCTAGGCATTTTCATTACAATGTGCCTTGGTGTAGATATGTTGTAACTGTACATTTGGTGTTCCGTAAGCCTCTTGTATTTGGTTTTACAATTTGTTCTTCATGCTTGGTAATTTTATTTTTATATTATCTCATTGAAGAGATTGTGCATTCTTTGGTTTGAAACTCTGTACCTTCCTTCATCCCAATAACTCTTAGATTTAGTCTTTTGATGCTGTCCCATAATTTTTGGGTGTTCTGTTCATGGTTTCTTACTTTCTTCACTGTGTGATCAACTTTATTTTCCAGATTGTATACTTTGTCTTCATTATCTGATGTTTTTTCTTTCAAGTGATCTAGTCTGTTAGTTATGCTTTCTATTGAGTTTTTTATTTGGTTTATTATATCCTACATTTCAAGGATTTCTGACTGGTCTTTTTTTCAGAGTCTCTCTTTCTTGAAGTAATCTTTTGCTACCTGTATTTGCTCTCTTATCTCTTTGTTGGAGTGATCAATTTTTGCCTGTATATGCTTATTTAGGTCATTCTTTAATTCACAGATCATTTTAAGTATGAACCTTCTGAACTCCTCCTCAGACATTTCATTAACATTACTGTCTATGGTTTCTGCTATTATAATATCCTGGTTTGTTTGAGACACTTTCTTCTCTTGTTTTTTCATGTTGTCTATGTGTCTTTATGTTTTTCTTTTATTTTCTTTCTAAAAAGAAAAAGTACAAAAAGTAAAACTGAAATAAGGTGTCAAAATATTTTTAAATCAAACAAATCAAAAATAAATTGCTTCTAGAAAGAGAATAATATAGAGAAGTCCACAACATTTTATTGAGAGAAATTAAAGTAGATGTGAATGAATGGATACCCACACTAGGGATTAAAGTTTCAACATCTGAATGGGGGAGGTGGAGGGGAACACAAATGTTTAGTCCAAGATTACCACAAGTTAAAAGTCTTCCCCTGCCCCCCACCATTTATGTACTTGATTTTCATATTGGTATATATCCGTAGTATATTTAATTCTAAGAGTTAAAGTCAAATACTATATTTACTTTTTTTGTGCAAATTATTTCAACCTGGGTCATTAGGAGCTCTTTCAGGTTGATTCCTGTTTTCTCTTATAAGCCCCCATCTTCTTCTCCTTCTTCTTGTTCCTTTCCCTTCCTCATATTTCCATTTTTGGTACTGGGGATTAAATTTCATGGATGCCTTACCTCTTAGCTATATATCCCCAGTCCTTTTTACTTTTTTTGAGACAGACTATTGAAACAGTTGCTAAGGATCTCTTTCTGTTGCTTAGGCTGCCTTTGAACTTGCAATCCTCCTGCCCCAGCCTCCCAGGTCACTGAGATTATAATTGTATGACCTGCTCACTTTTATGGTGAATTTTCTGCTCATACGTTTTCTCCATTTTTTATTGGGTTTTGCCCTTTCTTCTTCCTAATTTACATTTTAATAAAATCATTTGGCTATTGTGCTGATGCCAAGTTGTAGGACAACACTGGCGGAAGTTGAAAGGTAGTTATTTCAGAAACCCAGATGAGAAAGATAATCACAGTCGAGTTAGTGAGCTTCCAGGTATAATATAATAATCAAGAGAATTTCTAAAAGACTGTTTGTAGGGCATAAAACAAAGAGAAAAATCTAGGTGAACTCCAATATTTCTATTTTAAAATGGAAGACTGGATTTGCCACTAATATAAATAGGGAAGACCTTTATTGAGGCAAATTTTGGGTAGGCTGTTTTTAAGGCCTTTTGGTATATACCAAAGACTGGAAAAATTTGGTCAAATAGTGGTTCCAATCCATGCTTTCTGCTTTCCAGAATGGTCTATATCATGTACAACCAAAACATGGGGATCTTGATTAAAATAAGATGTACTCCATGTTTGTAAAAATGGGTCAAAATGTACTCTACTGTCATGTATAATTAAACAGAATAAAAACTGTAGTATGAATGATAATCAAAATTTGGTTTGTGTTTGAGATTATTTCAAAATGTCCATTAGACTCCCACGTGTAAATATCATGGAGGCAACTAAATACAGAAGTTTAGGGTGCAGAGAGGAGTAGATATTTTGATCCTCAAGAACTAGATGAGACCATCACATGAGTATAGAGTTAATAACAAGAATCAACCAATGGGACTTACTTAAACTAAAAAGTTTTTTCTCAGCAAGAGAAACAATAAGAGAGGTAAATAGGGAGCCTACATCCTGGGAACAAATTTTTACTCCTCACACTTCAGATAGAGCCCTAATATCCAGAGTATACAAAGAACTCAAAAAATTAAACAACAAGAAAACAAATAACCCAATCAACAAATGGGCCAAGGACCTGAACAGACACTTCTCAGAGGAGGACATACAATCAATCAACAAGTACATGAAAAAATGCTCACCATCTCTAGCAGTCAGAGAAATGCAAATCAAAACCACCCAAAGATACCATCTCACTCCAGTAAGATTGGCAGCCATTATGAAGTCAAACAACAACAAGTGCTGGAGAGGATGTGGGGAAAAGGGTACACTTGTACATTGCTGGTGGGACTGCAAATTGGTGCGGCCAATTTGGAAAGCAGTATGGAGATTCCTTGGAAAGCTGGGAATGGAACCACCATTTGACCCAGCTATTGCCCTTCTTGGACTATTCCTTAAAGACCTTAAAAGAGCGTACTATAGGGACACTGCTACAACAATGTTCATAGCAGCACAATTCACAATAGCTAGACTGTGGAACCAACCTAGATGCCCTTCAATAGATGAATGGATAAAAAAAAATGTGGCATTTAAACACAATGGAGTATTACTCTGCACTAAAAAATGACAAAATCATGGAATTTGCAGGGAAATGGATGGCACTAGAGCAGATTATGCTAAGTGAAGCTAGCCAATCCCTTAAAAATAAATGCCAAATGTCTTCTTTGATATAAGGAGAGCAACTAAGAACGGAATAGAGAGGAAGAGCATGAGAAGAAGATCACCACTAAACAGGGAGGGAAACAGAGAGAGGGGAGGGAAACAGAGAGAGAAGGGAAATTGCATAGTAAAGGAAGGAGACCCTCATTGTTATACAAATTACATATAAGAGGAAGTAAGGGGAAAGGGGGGAAAAACAAGAGAGAGAAATGAATTACAGTAGATGGGGTAGGGAGAGAAGATGGGAAGGGAGGGGAGGAGAGGGGAGGGAAGAGGAGGGGAGGGGGGATAGTAGAGAATAGGAAAGGCAACAGAATACAACATACACTAGTATGGCAGTAGGTAAAAAAGTGGATGTGTAACCGATGTGAATCTGCAATATGTATATAGGGTAAAAATGGGAGTTCATAATCCGCTTGAATCAAAAGTATAAAATATGATATGTCAAGAACTTTGTAATGTTTTGAACAACTAATAATTTTTAAAAAAGAGAAAAAAAAGAAAGCAGAAGTTGAGTGGACACGGTGGCACATGCATATAATTCTAGTGACTCAGGAGGCTGCAACATGAGGATGGCAGGTTCAAGGCCAGCCTCAGCAACTTAGCAAGACCATGTCTCAAAATATAAAGGGGATGTAGCTCACCGATAGAGCATCCTTAGATACACTCTCGTGTATAAGATAAAAAAAAAAGGAAAGAAAGAAAAGAAGGAAGGAAGCAAGCCAAAGCATACTAACTATAAACTAAAAACATTGATAAAATGGACCCCATTCAAATTCTGCTCATATGGCACCATTAAAATAGTAACCAATATGTGGAAACTAAAGAGAAAAAGGGGAAAGTGGGGCATCTCATGAAAATAGAGGAGAGACCAGTAGAAAAGAGGAAGGACCAGGAAAAGAGGAGAGAAAAAGACAAAATGTAAAGTGGTCAAATTATGTCCTGTGCGTGTAGGAATATGTAGCACCAAGGCCAACTGGAATGTATAAATACACCAAGAAAAATGGAAAAAGGAAAGTAAATGTAACCGATGTGATTCTGCAATCTGTATACGGGGTAAAAATGGGAGTTCATAACCCCCTTGAATCAAATGGATAAAATATGATATGTCAAGGGCTTTGTAATGTTTTGAATAACCAATAAAAAAAAGCGAGGAACTAAGCTAAAAAAATAAAAAAGAACCTATAGAGTGGGGAAAAAAAAGGAATTGTGTCACATTAGATTGGGTAGAGAGAAGTGATGGGAGGGGAAGGGAGGGGAAGGGGGCAAAGAAAGGTCAGCAGAATAAAACAGACATTATTATTGCTGTATGTATATATGTGACTGTATAACCAATGTGATTCTGCAACCTGTACACTCAGAAAAATGAGAACTTATATCCCATCTGATTCAAATGTATGATATGTCAAGGTCATTGTACCGTCATGTGTAACTAATTAAAACAAATTAAAAAAAAGAAAGAAAAAAACCCAGAAGTTTAGGGTCCAGAGAGGAGTAGATATTTTGATCCTCAAGAACTAGATGAGACCATCACATGAGTATAGATATAAAACAAAGGCATAAAAGGATTGAGCTCTAAGTAATTTCAACATTGAGAAAATCTGAGAAGGGGAGGAAACAGCTAAAGAGATTGAGAAGAGTCAATGGGGTATTAGGAAAACAGAATAATGTGTCCTGGAAGCAAAGTGAAGAATACATTTCATTAAGGACAGAATGATCAAAGGCGTCAAATGTTATTGACTAGGACAAATTGACTACTAGATTTAGCAATATGATAGATATTGAAGATTCTTGACAAAAGCAACGTTAGGGCTTGGTATGATGGCATACATCTATTCAATAAATATTCCCGTGACTCAGAAGGCCAAAGCAGGAGATCACAACTTCAAGGCCAGCCTCAGCAACTTAGTGAGACTGTCTCAAAAAAAATTTTTTTTTTAAAGGGCTAGGGCTATTGCTCAGTAGTAGAGTACCCCCAGGCTCAATCCCCAGTATGCCTCACCTTCCCAAAAAAGGAAAAAGAGAAAGAAAAAATTCTAGTTAGGGTGAATTTCAGATTGAGAGTGTTAACATTTGAGATCAGAAATATGGATTATGGAAAATCATGAAAAAGGAGTCAAGCCACATTTCAGTATCATGGAATACAATATCAGAAGAAACATTGGTGCTTGATTACTTTCATGAGTTGCAAAGTCTTAATAAATGAGCAGAAAAATAAAACAGGTATGAAGATGAAATAAAATGGTGCCTATTAAATAAATTGCATTTATTTAACAAACACTGATAGTATGCTTATTATATGTAAGACACTATTCCAAGAATCTATAAATCAACTCAAATGGAAGTTATCACTTTCCAGTCTTTAAAAAAAAATTTAAGATTATTCTTTTCCAAACTTTAAAAATACTCAAAAAGGAGCCCACAATTTTGTTATCTTCTTTTATCTTCTTTAATACCAACTGTCCAAAGTTGAGTTCACTATTTCCTATAAATCAGCTCCTCTTCAGTCTTCTCTGTTAATGGTATTACTACCCATCCAATTCCTCAAGTAAACATATCTGTTAGTCATGCTTAATTCTTTTGTCCCTTTACCCACATTCAATATGGTCATAAATCCAGTAGCCATTAAATTAAAAATATAAATTTTTTACCACTCTCAAAGTGGGTTGCTTTTACCTCAACCACTGAAATGGCCCACTGACTTATTTTTAGCCTACTTATCCATTTACCTTACAGCAGACAATGACCTTGGACCAGTTGTCTTCTCTTCCTTATCTATAAGATTAGTGAATTACTATAGGCAAAATACCAAAAAAAAAAAAGTGTCTGGGAAAAAAGTGAATTATTAAATATTCAAATTATTGTTTTATTTTCATTCTGTTTTACTTTAAATACATAAATCAGCTTATGTAACCCTCCTGCTTAAAATCCTCCAATGGCTCCTTCTCACTATTATAATAAAATCCAAATGCTTCTATAAATCCCTGTAATCACCTGCCTTTCAAAATTTATCTCACTACATTTCCCTTTGCTTACTATTAGAAGGCAAACTCCTTCCTCCAACAGAACCATAGTTTCCTGTTCCTTCTACTTGCAATGTTCTTCCCTGACAACCCTGTACAAATCACCCATGATTAGGTCTCAAGTGTCATCCCTTCAGAGGTTTCTCTACTTATCTAAAATAATTACCTGTCACTCTCCTGTCCTTTATCCTGATTTTATTTTCTTTACACCACTCTCATTCTCCATAATTATTTGCCTATGATCCCTTTCTTCCTTAATCCATGCTTTATTTACCATTGTATTCTTAGTACAATATCGATCCTGAATAATTAAAAAATCAGTGGCAGATGTGGGAATCATTATCACTTCAGTCGATTCAATCAGGATTCTAGCTTTATGTTCTTTATGATTCTACTGGCCTTGCCCTCTCCCATGCTATTGGTTTCATATTTGTGTTGACTCCCCTCCGAATGGCAAAATAGCTACAACAGTCCTTTTTTGGAACCCAGGAGGTAAGTGCCTAAAAAAGAAAACCTGTCCCTCAATTGGTTGATCCCTGGTGCAAGAATACCAGGAACTACAACAGTTCTTTAAAGGACTACATTAATTAGTAGCTCACAAACTAGTCACCAAGACAAACTTATAGAGATGTAATGCTATAACTTGGATCTTAAGGGTCCCTCATAGGTCCATAAGGAGACACTTGGGTCTCCAATGTGGCAATATTGGAATGTGGTGGCAATTGGAGGTGGAGGACCCTATCAGGAAGTCTTCAGATCACCTCGAAAAGGACCCAAGCCATGAAGTGAGATCAGCTCCACTATGCACTCCCCACCCTGACATGCTGCCTTGCCACAGGCCCAAGAGCAATAGTGCCAACCTAACATGGGTTGAAATCTCTAAAATCATAAGCCAAATCTCCAAAATTTTAATAAATTTATTAACTCCAAAATTTTAATAAATTTATTAATTTTAATAAATTAATAAATTTATTAAAACTTATTAAATTTTAATAAATTTATTATAGTGACAGAAAAATGACTAACACATGCAGTACATTATCTTAATTTTTTGAGGGTGGTAATAGCTATTTGACTTTGTATTAGCTGTTAGTTTAAGTAGTTCAAAACTTCAGCATATCGTGCTATATTTCAAATTGAGACTGATGTTTTTGGAAACTGCTGTGACAAAAAGCAAGCACTGTTATTACAATTAATATGTAATAAGAATTAAGGGCAGAAGTAGCATCTGAAGTCTAAGTTGTGCAGTGCCCAATTGTCATACCATTTCAATACTAAGGTTTTGTTTTTAAAGATTAAGTATTTTTTCTTCAATTTCTATGTTATTTCTTCAAATGGCTACTATGATGTTATGACATGCAGAAGACAGAATTCTAAGATAATTCTCATCCATGATTCCTTTGTGGTTGAGGCCTAGAACATGAATCATTTTTATGTTAAATTGTATAGCACAGAGATCATTGGGGTGGGCCTGATGTGATGACACAAACCCTTTAAAAATCATCATTTTATATGGGTGGTGGCATTAATCAGAAAGATTTGAAGCGTGAGAAGATTGGATGTACCATTGCTGACTTTGAAGGTTCAGGAAGTAACAGGATAAGAGTTTAATTAAGTGTTCCCCCACCAGTACTTGAAAAACAATTAGAACTTCAGTCCCATAACCACAGGGAACTATATTCTGTCAAAAATCAGAATGAGACTGAAAGTATTCTTTTCCAGAGCCTCCAGATAAAAAGCTTTCCTGGTTGACACCTTAATTTTGGTTTTGTGAGACTTTGTACAGAGAACCCAACCAAGCCCACTTGGACTTCTGACCTATAGAACTGAGAAATAATGTTGTTTTAAGCTGCCAAGTTGTTAATGTGTTATGCAATAATAGAAAAAAAAATCCAAAACAAACACTTAATGAGTTGTTTTGACCTACTGGTACCATAAATAAACGTCTGAGACACTAAAAGTGCCTTAAATCAAGAAAGCCTGGGAGCCTTTGGCTTAGACAAATCAGAAGGAAAAATAAGCCCCATAAATGTACACAAATAAGAATACAATGAAACTAAATACAGTACAGGAAGTTAGCAATGGAGGAAATTAAAAACAGAATGTCATAAAAATAGAATGAGTTGATATTGTTTTTGATAATTAAGAATTAGAAAAAATTGAGATGGCACTTGAGATATGGACAATGCCTTTTCCCAAAGAGTCCATAATAAGTGCATCTGAAGCAACAAGATAGAAACTTCTATCTTGAAACTTCTGAACTGAAGAAAGGCCTATGAAAAGATTCAGTGTTGAGGAAGGAATTCAATGAAAGTTTGGAACTGTAGGAAGCTAAGTGTTCTATAAATAGCTGAGCAGAAAAATAATGTAACAAAGTACTTAAATTATAAAGAGAAAATACTATAATTATCTGGGTAGTAAAACCAAATTGTCTTCAAAGGACCAAAGATCAATTGGCTCAAGCTACTCTTTGGGAATTAAATTTGTCCTTCCAGTTTTCACAACAACATTTCACTCAGCTTTCAGCTACACTGGTATTCTTTTACTCTTCACATAGACCATACTCTCTCCTACCTTTGGGTTCACTGTCTCCCTTTGATGGGAAAGTTCTTCCGTATCTACTTCTTATCCCTTCAATAATTTAAATCCTGTTTCCTTTCAAATCTCAGTTCATAATTTTTAAGGAAAAGTTAACTTCTCTACCTAGACAAAAGCAGGACATGAGACTGCAATTGTGTACAAAGGATGTTCAAAGAGCTGTACTTTAATTCAATTTGCTCCTGTTGGATCTCTAGCCCTCATCACTTTTACTCCATGTGATAGGAGTCACTGACATGTAATAAAGAATGACTTGTTTCAAAAGGATCACTGGTTGTTGTACTGAGACAAGGCTGTAGGGGCAGAAAAGAGGGAGAGGGCTTAAGAGGCTACTAATAATCCACTCCAGGGCCTAGCGCATGGAAGATGAAAAGTGGTCAGATTTGAAGTATTCTGAAAGCAAAACCAAACCAATTTGAAGTAAAGGCAGGGTGAGAGAAAGAAGTAAAGAATGACAAGTTTTTTTGGCTTTAGAAACAGGTAGGATATTGTTATCAGCTAAAATGGAAAAAATTGTGGGTGAAGTTGGTTTGGGGAAAGAACACAAGTCCTATTTTGGCCAAAAGTCTGAGGTGTTTATTTAGATATCTAATAGAGATTTAAATAAGCATTTGGCTATAAAAGTCTGGATCCAAGACAGAGATTTCAAAGGAAAGAAAATCTGTTGGTTGTTAATATTTAGTGTTTAAAGCCACGAACTGGATGAGAAAGTGAGCAAAAGCAGAGAAGCAAACCAAAGGAATGAAACCTAGAGCACTTAAATATCAAGAAATTGGGGAGAAGGAACCAGAAAGGAGACTGAAAATGAGCCACACACTGACACAGAAGTGTGATCTACTGGAAGTGAAATCAATGTATATCAAGGTAAAAGGAAACAGGACACTTCGCTGTTCTTTGCAACAAATCAATATCATAAAAAGAAATTGATACAACGGCTAAATAAAACACATAGTCCTAACTTTGATTCTGCTTTGGAAAAAAACAGTTGAAAATGATATCCTGCGGTCAAATAGGTGAATGTGGTGTGAATATTGTAAGAAATGAAAGTTTATTGAAAGGCTGAAAACTGTTAACTTTAAAAGCAGGATAAAAAAATAAAAACCTTATTTTGGTAAAAAACATACATGCATATAGGAGCACAGAGAAGATTGGAAAGCATATACATTAAGGTGAATGTATAACTTTAGTGATGAATGCTCAATGATGGGACTGTGAAGATTTGATTTTTAGCTTGCTATATTTTCTAATTTTTTCCACAACGAACATGCATTACTCTGTAATAAATGTTTTAAATATTTATCAAAGTTATTAATGATTTATGAAATTATTAAGAAGACTGACAGGTGACCTTAAGATTAAATAACATGGAAATCACTGAGGACCTTGACAAGATCTATTTAAGTAGAGGGAGCAAAACTGAATGGAACTGTTTAGCAGTTCCACATAATGTTAAACACAGAGTTACTGTATAACCCAGCAATTACATGCCTAGGTACATACTCAAGGTAACTGAAAATATGTTCATACAAAAATTTGCACACAAACATTCATAGCAACATTTTTAGTAGCCCAAAGTGGAAATAATCCAAATATCCATAACAGATGAATGGAAAAACAAAGTGTGATACAATTGGCCCTCTTTGTCTGCAGGTTCCACAACAAACCATGCATCAAAAATTTGGATTTTTTTTTTTGTCTGTACTGAACACATACAGACTTTATTTTTTTCAATATTTCCTAAACAATAAGGACAACTATCTACATAGAATTTACATTGTACTAGGCATTACAAGTAATATAGAAATCATTTAAAATATACAGGTGGAGATAAGTAGCCTATTAGCAAATGCTATGCCATATTATAAAAGAACTTAATTATTCAAAGATTCTGATATCCCTGGGAAGGGTTCTGGAACCAATCTGTCACAGATATTGAGGGATGACTATATATTCATACAAGAAAATATATTCAGCAAAAATTAATGAAGTGCTGTTGCATCCTACCACATGGATGAAACTTGAAAATATTAGGCCAAGTAAAAACAAAACTAAACTAAACTAAAATATATTGTATGACTCCATGCAGATGAAATGTTTGCAACAGACAGTTTTACAGAAACAGTGGTACTTAGACAGGAAGGGATAATGAATGGGGTGATGGCTATGGTATAGGACTTGTTCCTGTTGTGTTCAGAGTGTATTGATGGTTGCACACCTCTGAATAGAATAAAAACCACTTTAAAAAGGGAGAATTTAATGCTATGTGAAATATATCTCAATAAAGCTATTTGTAAAAATAAAAAGGCAGCAGAGTCTAGTTGATGTACTTATTTCAATCCTATTCAGTATTTTTTGATTTACTATTTTCTCTGTTGTTGCCACGACACATTTTTAAAAATCTTATCCCCCCATATTTGCTAATCATTTTCTAATTCTTCTCTCTTCTTAATCTCTATCCCCACACTACGTTCAAACTCTCCAAAATTAAAAAAAAAGAAAGAAAAATGTATTCCTCTATTAAGAAAAACTACATTTCACAGTGTAAAAAGTATTGATACTTTTTACACCATCTATATAACATATGTACATATTACCAAAGGGGGGAAAGGAGGAATAAAGGGAGAAGGGGGTGCTGCTGTCTAAAGACACATCACTTTAAGCCAACAATATATCAAATAGCCTGAATTCCAAATATTATTTTGGATTATATAAAATAACTGACAAATTACAAAACAGGTGTCCTTCCCTCTTGAAAAATGGTTAAATACTTAAATGATGCTGCTATACTACATTTTTAATGAAATTTTAAAAATCAACAATGGTAGGTAGAAGTTATCGTTATTTTACGGGTAAAGAGACCAAGAGTACTTTTAAAGTCAAAGGTAAATTTAGGTTTACTGCTAATTTCCTCTCTTGGACTGTAAAATTTTAATAGTACACACTAATTATCTATTGTTGGAGTAACACCTGAGCAATTTAGCTAAAGATACAACAATAACAAAAACCTTATATACAAATATTCAAACTTGGGAAGTTTTCAGTTAAAATAATAGAAAAATATAATTTTTTTCCTTCCAGAAAAAGGTATCTAAGAAAATGGTTCAGACAACTCATGTATATTATTCACAAGTCATACATGAATCACCCTCTTCTGTATTTCTTAAATTCTATAACCAACTGATAAAAAAACAGGTTTCATTGTCAAAGAATATGAACAGGTTTCATTTTCAGAATACATCTATAATTTAACAATATTGGATGTGTAACTGATGTGATTCTGCAATCTGTATATGGGGTAAAAATGGGAGTTCATAACCCACTTGAATCAAAGTGTGAAATATGATTTATCAAGAACTATGTAATGTTTTGAACAACCAACAATAAAAAATTAAAAAAAAAATAAATTAGAAAATCAATCAAAAAAAAAAAACAATAGTCCCGCTGTTTATCTGCAGTTTTGCTTTCTGTGATTTTAGCTATCCACCATCAACTGCTATCCAGAAATATTAAAGCAGAACATTCCAGAAAGAAATAATTTATAACTTTTTAAAAAATTCTGTCATTTTGAGTAGTGTGAGGAAATCTTACACTCCCCTGGCTCAAGACATAAATCCTCCCTTTGTCCAGGGTATCCACTCTATATCTGCTACTTGACCATTATTCACTTATGTAACTGTTATCAGAGTGACTGTCAACAGTATTACAGTGCTTGTATACAGGGTTCAGTACTATCTCCACTTTTGAACCTTCCATTTGAAAAGCATTCCTGGTAGATAAGGGTGGAATAACATACTAATACAAAATTCTATTTAAAAAACACAGTTATTTCATATTAAAGTCTTTCAGTACATAACATTTTTATTATTTTTGGTGCATCTTCTTACGCATTTCTTCAAGAGCTGCTTCTTTCTCTCTTAGCACTTGTTTAAGTCTTCTTATTTTTTCATCTCGGACGGTTTCTTCTAATTCTGGTGGTGTCACTGGGAAAATATCTTCAGTATATTTTTTATTAAAGAAATTACTTTGTTCAAAAGCTGCATATGAACTCAATGCACCTTTCTCCTCCTTCTTGTGGGAATAGTGTTCTACTTCAGTTATCTTTTCTTCTCTGGTTTTGCTGCAGCTTGTGGGAATGTTATTTTTTGATACGTCTGAAGTCGGTAAAACACTGCAGAGGGGTTGGGAACTGGTGACAATAGTTACCCCATTTATGACTGTGTTGCAGGTACTCTCGGTTTTTCTCTTCTTTGTGTGATCCATCTTCTTCATGTTTTTTGCTTTTCTTTTCTTATTAAAACCCTGTTGCAATGTTGAGTAAGATCATGAAAAAAAGTTATTGTCATATATATAATGTGCTCTCAAATTTAACAAAATTTGCAAACACAAATATTTAGCAAGTAAACTCAATTCAATGAAATTTACTTGGGCCAACAATAGCAAAAAAGACCGGGATCCCACTGTGTGGTATCAAAACAAATAGCATTGTCTATAATCATAGTCACTGAGAATAAACTGCTTAATTCACACCGTTCCTGTTCACGTATTAGAAGCTCTATGGATCTACCAGCAAAATACAATAGCACTTGTGAAGCACCTGAGAAATAGCTGATTTAATTTTTTTTTTCTTTTCCTTTGCACAGAAGATACATGTGGAAGGAAGCTTTTCATTGGGCAGGGTTGAGGTTCAGAATACTAGATGATAGATGATGACATAGTCATACAGGGACATATCTTTTCCACTATTATTGACTACTTAGGTTGCTTACAACATATTAATAGTAAAACTGCAATGAACATCTGCATGCTTATATTTTCCACATTTGGATAATCAGTTGAAATGTTATGGTCTATTCTTGTATTACAATGGGAAAAAAGATAATAGGTGAATAAAAACACTTAAAACAATGTCTTAACTGGGGATAGATTTTTATCTGTGCATGTTTCTTTTAAACATTGTTTTGGTATAATACATACTTGCAAATTTGGTAACAATCACCATTCATACCAGTGCATAAAACTAAAAATCAAATTAAAAAAACTAATATATTCATATATTTTTGTAGTATTTACAAGGGACACTTTAAGACCTATTACCTGTTTTCTCTCTTGTTCCTTCACCACAAACTCTGTCTCTGTGTTAGTACTACTCTTCATCACACTGCTAAAAGAATCAAAACTTTTTCCAGAGTGCAAATGATCAGGAATTCGAGTAAGGCACACTCGCAAATCTTTAGTGAGACCAAATATCTTTTTAAATTCAGCATCGCTCTTCAGACATGATGCCTTAACACTATTTCCTTCAGAGACTTTCTTGTCGTTTCTTCCTTGAGAGACTTTTCCTAATGTTGATGCCATCTCATTCTGTATCTGGAATTAAGAAAACACAAACAATACTACTAATTACTCAATTTATCAGACTAGTAACTAAGAGATTATTTAATCTTTCATAAAAAAGATATCATGCTTTTAAGGATTTGCATTACCTTTACCTTACCACCCACACTCAAAATACTGAATTTAAATAAAATCTAAAATCATTCCCCTACAATTTCTACCTTTAGCTTGTTGCACTAGAAAGGTAACAGTCCATTCTCAAACAACTGAAATGAGAATAGAGGCCAATAACAACTTTAAAAAAAATGTAACATTATTTAGAAATTAGTCTTCTGAAACATTATGTCTTTAATCAATTGTGTAATTATCAGAATTCACTTCCTTACATCTCTAAAGTTTAATGGATTATTACTGAAGAGGAAAAATACTGACATTATAAAGCAGACCTCTAAGTAAAACAAGGAAAAGGTAGGTACATGAATATATAGTAAGCACACAAACATTCATATCTTAAGAACAGAGGGTAATTGGTGGGCATGAGGAGTCACAGAGAAGGGCTAAAAAAAAGAAAAAAGAAACCTGTTTTAACAAAAATAAATAAATAAACCCACCACCAAAGATAATGATAAAATCTTATTTCCACAAACAATTGAAAGATACTGACTAGTCCTATCCCACCCTTTTCACATTAAAAAAAAAACCTGAATATTTCTCCAATACCTTCTCTCTCTCACACACCCCCCCACAAAAAACCCAGTTCTCTATATACATGTTGCTCTCTTCATATACTAAAAGCATACTATTTTATTTATATATATATTTATGTATGTACACAATTTTACTAATCTTTGAAGTCATATAATCCTCCCCCCAACTCTTCTAAGAAAACTTGCTGTTCTGCCTTTTTTTTTTTTTTTGGTTGTTGTTACTTTGTTTTTGTTTTGAAGAGTTGGCATCCAAATGATTCAAGATATTGTTTGGACTTGCCTAATTGTACTCCTTTTCAAACAATATTTACTCAGATGAGAGTTTTGACTTAATTAAGTATATGCATGATGGAGTGGGGGTGGGTAAAAGAGGTATCATAACTGAGAATTAAGAAAGAAAAAATTTCTATATAGATATATAAAAAGAATACCCTGACATGGGAAAATTACCTTTGATTCTTGGTCTCTGAAAACATACTGTTGTGAAGTAACAGTTGTTGCATCAACAGAGGAATTTATTTTCTCTATGCTCTGGATCGTATTTCCTTTTCTGGGGGCATTCTGTCCTGTACTAAATCCATCTGGAAAGACTGGCTTTGTGAATAAAGTCTTACTCTGTTTTAGGTAGTTACTGGATTGATTCATGTTATGTGGGTTTGTGGTAGAAAGAGATGATTTTTCGAACATTTTATTCTTCTCTGCACTTAGATTAATCATGGAAGCAAGCTGGGTATTTGAAAGTGATTTTGTCTCCATCTGTAAAGATTTACTTTTAGCCAAAACAATATTTACAACCTCTCTGGATATTTCTGTGACTGGACTTGAACTCACTACCTGTGATGTGTTTTTTCTTAGTGGAATATCAGGAGAAACAGAATTCTGATGGTCAATTTGTGATGGCAAAATATCTGCCCCCTTTTTAGCCAACAGATAGACTTTCCCATTAAACATAACCAAAGCATTATCTTTAATTGGCACACTTATGGATTGTGTCCCACTAGGACTGATGGTACTCAATGGTGGCATATTTACAGTATTATCTCCCAAACTTTTCCTATCTACGAAAGTTTTTAAAATCTTTGAAGCCACATTATTTGAAGATTTAACAGGAACAAGAGATGGAGTACAAGGCCGTAGATTTTCTTGAAAAATCCATTTCACTGGAGCAGCTTGAGAATGCTGACCACCTTTTAATTGTGTCTCTGCAGCAACTTTCGATGGAATTTGGGTGGTATTTAGTATCAGTGGCTTTGCTATTTCTTTAACAGGTTTTGGATAGATATTTTGAAAGTTCTTGGTAACTATATTTTTCACTGTATTTACAGGAGATACATAAATAACTGTTGGTATTTGGGAGGACTCAACTGCTCCTGAGGTACTTGTGGTTGCAGCTGCAAGTATCTTTTGCTGAACTGAAGGAGGCAATGATGATGCAGGTACGGATTTCACTTCAGCATGGGCTGGAATTTGTAAATGATGCCCGGAAGGCAAAACTGGAGACTTCACAGTCATTGGAAGATTCGGGGTTTTGACTACAATATAAGATGAATCATTTTGTGTTGAGGGAGGAACAGCAAATGTTTGCATGGTGAGTCCATCAATTTTCACACCATGACTCTTAACTTTAGAAACTGATGAGGTAAAATTTTCAGTTCCCACAGAAGTAACTCTACCTTTTTCTGCTGTATCTACTGTTCTTGTAAGAAAATACTTTGAAGAACTGGCTGGCTGAAAAATGGGCAATTGAACTGATGCACTTGTGGAAGAGCTGGAAATCTGAGTCTGAAAAGTAACTTGAACTGGTTTTCCTGTATTCCCTTTCAAAGCATCAGACATGACTGAAGATTGAACTAGTGGGATAAGATTTCCAGAAGAATTAGGAATTGGAAGTAATTGCAGAAGATTTTTTCCATCCGAGCCAATCGTCTGAACTACTTGATACATGCAGCCTGAAACACTTAAAAGAACATTTTGAGTAAATAAATACAACATACTACATGGTATATACATTTTATTTTTAAACAAATATTTGCAAAAATTATTTTAAACTATTAAAGTATAATAAAATACATAATTTCTTATTTTGAGTTTGCAAAGAGAAATATCTCATAATTAGGCAATAGATATGAGATATTAACATTTTTTCCCAGTAGAGATTTCTAAGGTTTTACCCTATATGACACTAGAATAGACTCCTTGAAACTTCTCCATTTCCTTGAATTCTTTCCTTTTCTCCTTTACTTTTACTAGCATTATCCCGTCTCCATTTCCTTGAATTCTTTCCTTTTCTCCTTTACTTTTACTAGCAGGATTCTCATTCCCACCTCTACTTATGTTTATTCTTTTATTCTCACTTTTTTCTTCCAAATCTATTCTATCCTCTTCCAACTGACAATGAATCACAAGTTCAGTTGTCAACCACTTTTATTTTCCTTAAGACATCTCACATAGTGATATGCTAGTATGCCACATTTCATACTATAGATTTAACTGGGTTACTCATGTAAGAACCATTTCCTCTTGTGATTTTTGTTATAGTACATTTGAGGTTTGGTGCTAAATAGTCTCTTGTCCTTATATTAGTTTAATTATCAATTGTCTCATCAACCCATCTGTATAATACTATGGCAATTTTAGCTGAACAGTTGTCAATGAAGGTAGAACAGACTGGAAATCAACACATTCTTTGTAACTAAGCCAATTGTGATGCTCATCGATTGTTAGATTTTAAGAAAAGTCAATACATACTAAATCTCTGTATAATAAATTATTTGGTGATTACTTAAATGCAGACATCTTAAGTTATTTATAACTAAAACTATCTTTCAGTTCTTGAAAAATATTGAGCTCTCATGGTCTCCAGGGCCATCTCACACGCTATCACTCTACCTAAGTACTCTTCCCAGACATAGTTCATCATAGAGCTCAAGTCTCAGAATAATTAATATTTCTCAAGAGATACATTCTCTGGTCAACTTAACTTCCCATGTCTTTCCTTCATAATTAATCTATAACATTATATCAACTAATTCCCTTTGACACAGGATGTTATATAATAACAGTGTTTGTTTTCATATCTATAGACTGTCTCCTATGCTAAATTATAGCAACATGAGTAAGAGTCCATATGGTTTTCATATATTCAATGAATAAAAAAAAAATCAAAAGGACATTTTATGATGTGAAAAGTATACAAAATCCAAATTTCAGTATCTATAAATAGGTTCTTAATATTACCCAAAGTCACACTTTATATTTTTGTACATGGCTGCTTTCATGATAAATGATAGAGTTGAATAGCTACAGCAGAGATCATATGGTTCTCAAAGACTAAAATATTTACTACCTAGTTCTATACAGAAAAGTGTTTGGTGGCTCCCCAGCTACACCAACTTGTAATCTCTTAAACTATTGCATAAGTGGATATGTAGAGACAATTATCATTAAGTAAGAAAAACGATGTATTTGAAAGAATACAAAAATGCTTATTCCTTTTGTTAAAATATTCTCTTCCCAAGGCTTTCAGTTTCTTTGCTAACTCATCCAATCTGAAGGACAGAACTCTTCTTTCCTATTCTGTACTTTTTCCTACATTTCTTTTATATAAATAACTTTGATTACTAAAATATCACTTATATGTCAACAATTCCCATATTTATATTTGTACCTTCTTTAAGATACAGGCTTATTATGTATACCCCTACTGCCCCTTGACATTTTTTTCAGAATCTTAAAGGCTCCTAAAACTGCATGGCTAGACTATCTCTGCCCATCATTACACTCAAAATTCCTTGCTATCTCATCTCTTAGGCACCTAAGTCAGAGCACGTAAATCTTGTTTTCTCATCCCTTATATCTAATCCATCAGAAATCCTATCGATATCATTGTTTAAATTCCGTTACCTGTTCAATTCTTTCCAAATCAACTGTTGCCACTCTAAGATAAGGAAATATCATCTCTGACTTAAGAGTACTCCAGTAGCTTCAAAATTTCTTTTTCCCTTTGGTCATAGATATCCTCTCCCTTTTAGTTCCATTCAGTACACTAAAACTGGTCCTTCCTGGCTTACAACATTTCTAGTTGCTTCCCATTATTCTTCGAATGGCAGAAAGAAAACCATTACTTCTGATGCAATGGAAGCCAAAGGAAGAGAGGATTTAAAGAAAATTGGGCAATTATGTGGAAAGCTTCTGAGAGTACAGAAAGAATAGGATTAAAAATATACACTGGATGGGCTGGGATTGTGGCTCAGTGGTGGAGCATTTGCCTAGAATGTGTACGGCCCTGGGTTCAAGTCTCATCACTGCATATAAATAAGTGAATAAAATAAAGGTTCATCAACATCTAAAAAAAATAAAAATATATATACACTGGAGGAAAGACTGGCAAGAAGCTAGAAGAGGAAAAGTGGAGTTAAAGATGACCAATAGGAGTTATCAAATAGAAACCAGAAGACAAGTAGAGGAATTACAACTTATAGCAGGAGAAATATCTTCTTCTATTGGAATTGAAAGGAAGGTTAGGTATACTTGCAGGTAAGGTACATAACTTTGGTGTCAGAAAGCTGCAATTCTGATCTGATAGCATTTATTTTCTTCATGAAAAAAGATATGACATCATCTACTGGGAATAAAAGCAAACATAGGGAGAGACTTGAGGAGGATCAAAAATTTGGAACACTCTTTGTGAAAGAATAAGCTGACCATAGAAAATATTAGAGTTGTCAGGTGTGCACTAATGGATGAGGGAGGCAGGTAGTAATTGTGAATTTGTGGTGCTACTAATTTGTACTCTTGTGAAATTTTCTTTCTCTCACTATACACAAGTAAAGAGAAAGCATCCTGCTGAATTCATACAGGATGGCGATGATTTCAGAAGGGTACAATGAAAACTGAAAAGGAAACTGATAAGAGATATTAAAATGATAAAACAGAATTCTAAACTAGATACAAAGGAAATGAAAGAATCAAGGTTAAAATATAAAGAAAAAGGACTGGAAAGTCATATAAAGTTAAAGAAGTCATAGTGAAGCCTAGGGTATAGCTCAGTGGTAGAGCACTTGCATGCTCAATCCTCAGCATAAAACAAAACAACCCAAAAAACCACAATGGAAGCATTTAACAAGTAAGCTAGATATATAAGACCTGATATTTAGAAAGCAGGATGCCTGAATCAATAATTCTGTAGATGCAGCAATTTCATCTGATAACAAGGACTACAGAATTAACTGGCTATGACAGAATGGAGAATAAAAAAAAACTGGGGGAAAAGATCTTCATATCAAAGAACCAGGCAACAAAGATATTATCCATATAGATGTTGAAGTCATACAGAATTAGAAAGAAGACTGTGGGCTAGATGCCTAGTTCAATGGCAGGAAGACGGTAGATACTCTTAATGAGCCACAATTAAGAACTGATATTCCAGAAAGTTGTCTTGAAGCCCACTTTTTTGCAGTCTACTTTTTACCCTACAATTCTATTAAAACTTCATTCTCAAATATTACCAAATACGTCTTCATAGTTAAGTCTGTCTTCATCCTCATTCCCTTAGTACTGTCTGTTGCCAAGTGACACTGATGGCCAATTATACTTTCATCTTGAAACTCCTCTCATTCTTTTTGTGGTTTCTAGTGTGTACAATTTGTTTCTCTTGATTTTCTTTGCCCTCCCTTCCTTATTCATTTTTCGGCATTTTAAGTATTCAATCATGGCTATTCTCCAAAGTATAGTTCTTGACTCTGCTTTTCTTCTTTAAGACATTCTTCCTTAAAGAGTATACCAATTTTCATGGCTTCAAATATTCCCCTCAACTACTTCCTTCGTAATACTGACTCCTCAGGGTATACGCTTTTATTCCTATACCCAATATTGATCTCAGTTTCATAGTTGTGATGTCTTATAAAACGCTTCCATTTTAATACCATCATTTAAAATTCAGCAAGTTTAAATTAATCTCTATTAAAAACTAGTGCTTTATCCTACTTTCCAACCATATGATAGCACTATACACCAGGTCATAAAGGCTATAAATCACCAAGTCATCTCTAACGTATCATTATTATCTTCTTATTCACTTTAGATTCCCTGTAGCACTTTGCATTCATACTTATAAAATAAACAGTACAGAAATGTATACTGAATAAATTACCAAGTCTATAGTTTTCTATTTTTTAACAGACTGCATCCATCTTTTCTTTTTTCACCATTCCAACTTCTACCATCTAGATTAAACCTCATCATCTTGTCTAGAGCTCTTCCATCTGGTTTCTTTTGCTTTGATGTTTAAGCTAGTTTTTCTGGTTGAAATTACTACTGACTAGTATGTATACTAGGATAAATTGTTTTCATCCTGTTGCTTTGTGCTCAAAGTTTCAATGTTAATCACTGCCAACCCAGTTTTACACCAAAATCTACAACCTAGTCCCAATCAATCTTTAGAATACTATCTACAACTTCTCTATAGGAAACCTTTGCTCTATGAAGAGACCTTTTTGCTATTCTGGAGTATGCCATGCAACTTATTCATTCTAAGTATTCTTTAATTTTTATTTTCCAACAACTTAAAAAGCTCAAAATTCATCTGCCTCACAAAACACCTGCCAGTCATTCAAACTCACAGTTTCTTTCAACTTTGGAATCACTGAAACACTTTCACTGGTGCAACTGATGCTGGAAGTTATGTAATACCTTCTTTATTGCCTTTTATCTACTAGCTATTTTTAAAAAATAAAACAAAATGATATTTCCCCCAGCAACACTGAAACTCCTTAAGGTAAGAGACCATATCAATGACTTGCAATTGTTCTTCAACTACCAAGCACAGCAGACCCTTGAAAAATATTATATGAAAAATGATGCAGTTCCTTCCAGTCATCATTTCAACTCAACTATCTCAATGCTTTTTATTGTTTAGTATCCTTTCATATAATTATATACTTCATTTATCAGCAAAATCTGTCTAACAACTAGAAGTTTCATGTGAGCAGAACACATTTGTGTAAGAGCAAACATGTTTTAATTGAGATGGTATTTCAACAAATTACATATATTTCTGATCCTTTACACACTACATTAGATGGCCTCTACAGTTCTGCTTTAAAAAAATTATTGCAAAAATTATTTTGAAATCTAATTATTGAACTCCCCACATGTTCCCTTCACAAAAAGAGGGAAAATGCAGCTTCTTCCAAGTCTACGTATCAGTAAAGATCCACATAATCTACCAGAGAACATAAATTCCTCAAGGGTAGTTTACTCTATTAATACCTACATCCTGTGCACATAATAGAGCAAATGAACTTTAGAGGTAATAAAGTTAGCTGGATTGAATCCTACAAACTATAATTTTAAAAATCCCTAATTTCCTGGCAATAAAATAGAATGGATTCTAAGTAATAAGCTGAAATGGAGAAAGTTAAGGAAAAAAGTGATACATTATAGTAAAATTCATACTCTTTCAATCAATATTCTTTTTTCCCCACATCTAGAAGTTAACACTCCATTTAAAAGGTTAACTAACTAATTAAATCCTACAAAGATGCTATTTTCTTAAAGATCATATTCTGCTGGATGACTGAACTAAAACTAGAATCAGAATCTACTTCCCGTGTTCTGGCTTGGTCACTTAAAAAGAAATTTACATGTTCTCTTCAAATCTTTATTTATTCATTTGTTATATGGAGAAAATAAGGATAGCTATAATGTTATAACTGCCTTGGAGCATGATAGATATAGTCTTCCATTAAATTTTGCAATTGGTGTCCAAAAATAAAGTCTTTTGAAAACATTATAAAAACTAACCAAAAGGCCTATTAAGCAGGGCACTGTGGTGCACAACCTATCCCAGCTAATTTGGGAAGTTGAAATGGGAGGATCACTTGAGCCAAGTTTAAGACCATCCTGAGCAACTGAGTGCAACTCCATCTCCAAAAGAAAAAAAAAAAAAAAGCCTATTAAACATACTGATGTTATTATATAACTTTTTGAGTATTCTAATATTGGCATGAGATGCATATTCAAATGGGATGAAAAAAATTTTGAAATATTCCCATAAAATACATCATTTCAACTGCTAGGAGTCCCTTTTCTATCTTACTATCTATTATGCAACATTAAGTACATACATAATATATGTAAGTACTTGTTATATATAATAACATGTCACATATTAAATGTATTATAATAGTTGTCATTAATTGTACTTCTAATTGCCCAACTAGGTGGGGAGTGTCATTAACACTTCATAGTTGAAAAAGCAAGGTGGTTAGAAATAGTGTAAACTTTTGCAGAATACATGCTCTTCTTGAACAATCCTATTCACTTTCTGTATTTAGCATAACTCCACCAAAACAGAGCCCCAAAATTCAAATGTATCAACCGACAGATTAATGACAGATTTGTTAGCATGTATATACAATTTATCTCTCCCTCTCTCCCTCCCCCATCTCACCTGCTCATACAAATTTCAAAAGTAAAAATGAAACTTGTACATTCAAATGTACATCAAACTGAAACATTATCTTTCTAACCAAAGCAAGACCCCTGTTGAGGACACTAATTATAGCTGGAAAACAAAGGGTTAATGGAGGACAGAAGCTAACTGCCAATCACATAACTAATTAATTCCTATTGCTGGGGAATGTATAATCACAGGTTTATGTTATAATACCTCTAAACTTATGACTCCTAATTTTCTATTTTTAGCTTTCATCCTGGGGTTTCAGATTCAAATATCCTTCTGATTGTTTTTTGTATTCTTCATCTCAGTTAATTTACCAATATACACCCAGAAAACTCATACTATCATTGATTTCACTTTCTTCATGGCAATCAATAACAAGGTCTGCTCATTTTCCATTCTACTACTTTAAATCCAATGCCTCCTATACACCATTCTAGTTCAGGTACACTCAGGATCTCTGAAAAGACCTACCTTACTTTCAAATCTATACTGACATCAGTTATCTAAAATATACACCTAAGCATGTCATTCTTCTCCTAAAATCTTCTAAACAATCTCCAACAGATGAAAAATAACCTCTTCAGCAGGGCAAGCCAACTCTTAAGAGTGCTCTACTTATCCTTTTCATAATACAAAAAAATCAAGCAAATTCTAAATTGTTAGAAACTAACCATATTGGTTATTTACCAAATTTTCTCTGGCCATATCCTGTATCTGTCTTTAACTGCATGGTTGACACTTATGTTTCCTAACTTGGTTGCTTCTGAAACCTTTCCTATAACTTCCTCGCTCTGTGCCCTCGCTCTGATAGCACCTCATGAATAACACTATCATAAAATTTATACATCTGCTTCTCCTCAACCCTCTCATTAGACTATAAGGTTTTTCATGGCAATGGCTGATAGCCCATTCTTCAGTCTCCCAATTTAGCACATAGTAGGTACTCAGTGCAAACCTACATAGGTACTATCACAAATATTCTCCAGATTTTCCATTTGGACTTGTAAGATTAAATTTGGGTTTTACATTTTAAATCTGGATGAATTACAATAAACATTCCATACCATGTTACTGAATTTTCCTAAAAAGGAAAAGAGCAATAACTCAGGAAAAATTCAAACTACAGAAATTAAGAAAATCAGTCATTTTATGAACAAATGATTTAGTACCATCAAAATTATTACCATAAAAATAACTAAACTTCCATTAAACTAAAATAGATGCCATTAATCATTACTTACAGAATTATATTTGGACATATGCATGCTATTACTTACAAAACAGAATAGAATCAAATATGCAATTGATAACTGAAGTGCTAAATAGCTTCAGGAAACTATTGGGTGAATGTTCAAAATATGTGACGTAAAAACCTCAACGATTTAAAGAAATAAATGCATGTAAATATGAAGAAACAACAATGCATAAACCAATGAGTTAACAACTTGAAGTGATTTATGAATGTAACCAAAACAATTCAACTGGCAATGATTTTTAAAAAGTCAAAAAATAACCAAAAGGATTAGAAGCTGGATTAAAAAAATTCAAGTACACAATAAATATCCTTTAAAATATCTCAAATCTTATTCCTGATTTTGAAAATTAATGCAATCTTAAAATGAACTGTCTACAAATTATGCTAAGTCAGAGCTACCAAATACCTAAATACTAAAACAAGGTAAGAAAAATTAAACAATCATTAGAAAACAATTCTACTATTGCATTTACATACAGAGCATTATCTCTGCACCTTCCCCAAAACTTCCACGAAATAAAAACTGTATATACACAAAAGCTGACTCTTTTTATGATGTGCAATACAACGGTTCTTTCCAAGTAGTTCTTTAATATTGTTCTAGCTTAGTACTTATTAATAAGTTTCCTTTTATAATACTATGCATAATTTTAAAGAATTACCATTAAGCCAGGTAATAATCCTATGTCCTGGGTTATTCACATATCAAAAACAGCTAATATTTTAATAGTGCCTTACTCTTTTCTTAACACTATATATATATATATATATATATATATATATATATATATATATATATATTTTTTTTTTTTTTTGTTTTGTTTTAAATCTTAAAATATCTCTAGATGCTATTATTTACAAACTGGAAACTGAAGCCCTGGAATTCATAAATACCAACCCATAAAGCTGGGATTACATCAGATGGCCTGATTTTCTTCAAACACAAATTCCCTTTTATGAGTTTTGCTTCTAATATGGTTCTTTGTAATCAGTCTGGAGACCTATTAATATTATTCTCGCACCTAAAATACACTGACTATGGTATATATCCCTCTAGTTAATATTTTGTTGTTCCCATTTAGAATAACAAATTTTTAAAAAATACAGAATTACTGATAATCAATTTCCCAAAGTTTACAAGAATGTCTTTCTAAAAAACTATCTAAAGCATATACATCGTACTGAACGCCCCTCCAGTCAACTATTGTGCTCTCTATATAGACATTCAATGATGCCACAATCTCATATACCAGCTTCAAAGACGCTGTTAAAAAGTACTGGATTTACATGAGAATTTCTTTACTTTCCTCTTTACATAAAGCTATTACTTCAAGATTAAAATGTTCTATTTCCTTGTCCTAGCACAAGTTTTCTTCCATTTTATATCCTGTCTTTCTCACTAACTCTCTGAAAAGGCGCCTATTCTAGCTGAAGGTCCAGCGCGCCCCCAAGGCTGCACTTGCTAATCCACGCCCACAGCGTGTTTTTCTGCCTGCGCCTGAGAATCTTCTAGAAGGGCTTGGTCACACAGTGCGACGGCCATGTTGATTCTCCTCCCGTGGAGATCTACTCAATGCGCCTATGAAACTCGAGCCGCTGGAGTCCTGCGGAGCCCGCGCAGGGCTGCGTGCGTCAGGCTCCGGAGAGCCGTTTCCGGGAGGGAGACGCTCGCTGGAGCGCCGGCGACGAGCGCTTTCCGCTGGAGTAGCGCACTCGGCGGGGTCCGACTCGGTACACTGCGCAGCATCGGGAAACGACGGCCCCCTCGACAGCCTGCCTAGAGACCGGGCCAGGGGCGGGCGCGTGGAGGGTTCGAAACCGGTACTTACCAATGTGAGGCGTTGCCTGAATTTTCCTCTGCGGGTTTCAGGAAGACCCTCTGTAGATTATTGGACATTTTAGAGGGTGGGGAAGGGACAGATCATCCAGCAAAGTGGGGAATGTGGGGCCGAGGTTCTCAAGGAAGCGAAAATCAGAACGAGAGAATATTGGGCTTCAGTTGCACTGCAGCAATTGTGAGGGGTTCGATGCGGAACGGAGGGAGACCTCAGGCTCTCGAGAGGGCGTATCCCCAAGCTTCTGAGGGAGGTGGCTCAGCCACCCACAAACCGGAAGGCTCCGCGCCGCATCTGCACCCTCCTAAACCCTCTCGGAGATTCAAGCATAAGTCTCCGCCTCCGAATCTACGTCATCGCTCCGCAGCCCTTGAAGCCGGAGTCGGAGGTGTGGCCTTAATGACACCGCCCCCAACAAGGACCTGATCGCTGAAGAAGGCAGCGTCCATTTGGCTCTGCCGGCCCCGCCCACCAAAGCCGGTTGCCGGAGCGAAGCTCAGGCCCGGGGCATCCGGTATCGTCATGTCCGGTTACTAAGGCGAGTGGCTCGCTAAGGCTCCGCCCTTACGATGCGATCCAATCGCGAGTGAAGTTTGCCATCTCTTCTTCCGGATCAAGGAACAAATCGCAAAAGAAAATTCTCCGGACGTCTACGCAAAATAAAATATTTCCGGGGTCGATCGTAAATTTTTTGTCGTTTTGCTTCTAGCCCAAGTTTTCATGCCTTGCCCTTGTTTGAAAAGACTAAGGCAGGCCTTTTGGAGTCATCATACACTAGTGGTGTGAAAAAATTTTAGACGTCTTCCTAAAGAAGTCTTGATACTAGTTCCCTGAAAATCTCCCCCACTTCCTGAGCTTTTTCCTCTAGACTTATTTAACCCCTTCTTCCACTTACACTTTCATGTCTCAGTCAAAACTGTCATTTATTGCCATATAAACGATTGTTAAGTCTCGAAAAATATTATTCCTTATAAAAACATTTTTTTGACACCTTTGTTTGAATCTCCAGAGAAACGCTTTTCAGAAGTTTCTGGAATACTGAAGTTAAATATCTGAAATGGCTTCGGTCTCTGTTTAAAGTGTAGAAATTATAGTTAAATTGGCTCCGAAATGATGTGGGAGGGGTAGTTCCCCAAATCCAGTTTTATCTAGTGTGGGCAATCCCTGAAAAAAATTGATTGGCAGACTAAGTTAAGTAGCAAATTTGAATGTTTATTTTGATTATTTAAAAATGGAGTTATTTTTGATAGGCTTATTTCGCTTCCCATGATATTCTATTGTCATGTATAACTGATTAAGATAATTTTTTTAAATTAAATGGAGTTATTTCTTTCTGTAACCCCATAAGGAAATAATACTTGTTTAAAAAACTTCATGTCCATATATAATAAAAATAATACTAACTTCTCTTCACTCTGTTGAAGGTTAACTTCAACTATGTAGAATTTATCCATATATGTCTCATTACTGAAGAGGGGGGTAGAGTGGTGAGTTCTTAATGTTGCTGTGAATTTTTCATCTATCTGTGAAAGCAAACTACTGAATGCGTTTCCCATTCCTGCTTGTTAAATGTTTTCATTTACTTATCATTTCTTACCTTTTGCTTCTCATATTCATCACCACTCCCTATAAATAAGACAAAGTATCTCAGGATGGGTTTTCTGGGAAGCAGATTCTTAGGATGGAGTTGGGTATGCAGAAGGTGTATTAGAGATCAATATCTGTGGAAATAAAGAACAGGAAGCAAAAGGCAGAGTGAGAAGCTAAGCTGTGATCCCCAATCTCAGACAAGGCCTTAGCCTGCCCCACATAGAAGTCCAAAACTGGCATGAACTTAAGACGTTTTATCCAGCAGAGGTGATAGGTTTTATCCAGCAGAGTGATAGCTTTATGATGATCGGTTACTGTTTGAAGACTGTGATGAAGAGTTTATGCCTTTGGATAAGAAGGATCTCTTTAGTCAAATCAATTATTCAAAGAGGCTGATTGATAAAGCTTGTCTGCTGGCAGCACTCCCAATATCTGGGAAAATATGACCTTCATTCCTTAAGAGCATTCTGGGATGTGCATCACAGCAACCACTGTAGTCATTAAACGACTCAGACATCCATTTATTGCAATTGATGCTATGTGTGTCATACTTATTAAGAATCTTCACTCAACAGAAATATTAATTATTCCCTCACTCAAAGCCATTGGCAATTTTCATTCATTGATTTCCTCCTAACTTTTTATCTATTTCTCCTCAGATCTTTTGAAGTTTCATCCTTCTCTTCTCAATCATTAAATAAGGGAGTTCCTTAAATCTTGATCATTAATCTTATTTTCTCAAACTGTCCTGCCTCTGCAGGTGATTCATACACTCTTTTAAAGTTTTTTTTTTATTTCTGTAGAATTGATAGTAGTAGTTCTACTTCCATTCCTGATTTCAGTAATTTGAGTCTTCTCTTTTTTATGCTTGGTCCTTCCAGCTAGAGGTTTGTCAATTTTGTTGGTCTTTTCAAAAAATGAAATTTTGGTTTTGCTTATGTTCTCTCTTATTTTTCTATTCTCTATTTTACTTATCTCTGTAGTAACCTTTATTATTATGTTTGAAAGCTATATTTTTCTTCTTTTTACTGTTTCTTAAGAAGAAAAGTTGACAAATTCATATCTTTCTTATTTTTTAATGTAAACATAGCTACGAATTTTCTTTTTTCCTTTTTTACAAATTTTCTCCTCTTAGTAATTTTACTGTATCCCATATTTTATTTTCGTAGTCACTTGTCTGTAAGAATTTTATGATTGTTTTGTAGATTTCTTCTTCAATTCTTCAATTTTCAGGGATATGTTGTTTAGTTTTCATAATTTTGGGACTCTTTCAGTTTTTTTCTTTCTAACTTAGTTTTATCATGTAGTAAGAAAAGATACTTTAATATATTTATTCTCAAATAAATTGAGATTTAATTAATGGCATAAAATATGATCTATCATGATAAATGTCCAACATACAATTGAGGAAAAATGTGTATACTATTGTCATCGGGTGGAGTATTATGTATATGTGTTTAAGATCTATTTGGTTCATCATGTTTTCCAGCTCTTCTATTTCTTTACTTATCTTGTCTGGTTGTTCTATCCACTAGTGAGAAATAGGGTATTGAAGTCTCCAAATTTTGTTCTAGCACTATTTCTCTCTCATTTCTATTAATTTTGCATCATATATGTTGGTGTTCTTGGTTAGGTACATCAATTTTTATAGGAACTGGATTAAAATTCATCTATGTTACATTATTGCAAAGAATTTTGTTTTCTTGTGTCTTTGTCCTGAGACTTTGTGAAAGGCTTACTTTAAATATGTTATAGTAGTTTATCTGGCAGAGAAAATTTCAGGGAATTTTACCATGTTCAGCTATCCAGGCACTCACAGCTGCTGCAGTCATGGGCTGAACAGGCACAGCTACAAATCATGCTGGTGGCAGAACTTGACATCATACATGTGCTGTGTTTTCAGGCATTAATGATGCAAGAATCATGGAGTAGTGGGGGTCTCAACTGAGATTTCTAAGAAGATCTGGGAGGCTAGGAAATGTGTAGTAGGGTATAATAACATGAGAATTCTGTGGGCAGCCCCTGAGACAGTGATACATGATGCTGAGAGAATAAAGTCAAAGATGCATTGGAGATCTCAGTAATTTGGACATGCTAGGAAAATAGAATGCCTTCTAAGGAAAGCTGCAGGCAACTTGTAGGGTTAGCCCAAGAGTATGGCCATGTGGGCTGCAGTCAGCAGAAATAGATGCCCAAGGGACCCACATCCCACCACCATGTGCCTCAAATATTGGAGCTACAAGATTTAATGTTTGGGTTTCAGTCTTGGTTGTGTCCCATTCCTCTTTGCTATTTTCCTATCCCTCCCTTTTAAAATGGGAATGTTTACTCTGTCCCAACATTTTATATTAGAATTTGTAACTTTTTTTTAAATAGGAACTCACAGAAAAACAATTTGCCTGAGTTGGAGGAGACTATAGACTTGGACTAACTAAATGCATTTTATATTGAGATATACATGAATCTTTGGAGCCAGGGGAAGAATATTTTAGTTTTGGATCTGGAAGGTCCCCCTCAGGCTCATGTTGAAAGATTGATTCCCAGCTGGTGGTGCTCTTGGGAGATCCTGGAAATTTAGGAGGTGGGGCCTAGTTGGAAAAGGTAGATCACTAGGGCCATGTCCTTGCAGGGTTCATGTTGACCATGGTGTTTATCTGTCTGTCTCTCCTTCTTGGATGCCATTGGATTAGCAGCAGCCTCCTCTACCTTGAAACTTTCCTATAATTATGTTCTGCCTTGCCACAGGCCCCCCCCCCCCACTTGCTTGATTGAATTGTGAGAGCCTTAACCCAATCAGTGAATTATTCCCCTGATAGGATTAGTTGAGTGGTAGACTAGGGTGTTTAGGGTGTGGCTGGAGGAGGTGGGTCCCTGGGGAAGTAGTTTGGGGGTAATATATACTTTGTATTTGACAAGTAGAGTCTGCTTCCAAGTCCACTTCCTTCCACCACACTGTTCTGCCATGATGTTCTTCCACAACTGAAGCTGCAGGGAATGGATCTGGCTTTTCTATGGACTGAAACCATGAGCTCCAAAATAAAATTTCCCTTCTTAAAATTGTTATGGTCAGGTCTTTTGGTCACAGCAATGAAAGAGCTGACTAAAATAACCTGTATGAGCAGATCCAGCTGTTTCATGGGTTCTTCATGCAGAGACATTGGTATGTTTATCCTGGGGCTGGAGCTGCTGCTTCACCTTGACTTACACCATGATCAGCTACAGCAGATGAGGGGTTGGACTTGCCTTCAGAAACATACACTGTGAGACCAAGACACACTCACATATACACACGCTGTGTCCTGGATCCTTGTGCATCCTCTGACAGGCAGCCACAGCTGGCTGGCCTGCCTCCTGCCTCTGGGCTGAGAAACCCTACCACTTAAAGGCAGGGCAACAGCAGCCCGGCTGGTCTGTCTTAGGTATTTTCTTACAGTGATGAAAACCAAGTAACACATTAAGATCACACTTCTGGCTAGTCCTTAGCACAGAGATAGCCTAAAAAAAAATAGCAAACCATGGGAAGGAGGAGAATCTGATTTCCAAAATTACTCCTTGACCTTCAAATGTCAAGCTTTTGACAAAAATGTCTCAAAACATATAAGAAAGACAAAGTTATGGCCCATGCAAAAAAAAAAGAAAAGGAATTTTTTCCTAACCTCTCTCTACAATCCCTGATAGTGGAAATACTATAAAAATGACTTTAAAATAACTGTTTTAAAGATACTTTAAAAACCTTAAGAGGTTTAGAAAGTCAAGAAAACAATGCCTGAACAAAATGCAAATATTAATAAAGAAATAGAACCTCTGGAAAAAACAAAAATAAATTCTAAATCTACAATTATAATACTTAAAATTTAAACTTCATTAAAGGAGTAAAAGTCAGATTTAAGAAGAAGAATCAATGAACTTAAAGATAAGACAAGAAAAATGGTCAACTTAGTTCATTTCTAAGAGTTCTTATAGTTTTTAACAGTTCAAACACTGTCCAAAAGCTCAAATCCAGTTTCCTCTGAGACTCAAAGCAAACTTGCATCTGAGCTCCTGAAAAATCAAAAGCAAGTTACATATATTCAATATATATAAAGGCACATAGTCAAGATTTCCACTCAGAGAAATAAGGGCATAGAAAGAAGGGATGGGACCAAAGCAAGACCAAAAGCAACCTGGGAAAACAGGACAGCTCCACATGCAGCATCTGGAGCACATGGCATCATAATATTCTCTTTGAAGAAGTTACATACCTCCACCCCTATGGCTTTTCTGGTTTCTGCCCACATGGCTTCTTGGTTGGCTTGTCTCTGCTTGATTCCTGCAGTTTTCCTCAGCAGATATTCTGTGATACTGGCAATTCTTAATCTTGGGGGTCACCAATGCAGGTTTGGATTCTTCCTTGCATCTCCATGCAGTGCTCTCTCAGGGGCTGCCTGCAGGAACTTTGATGATGCTGCACTTTGCCTGGACTTTCAGTTCTTCCTTTGAAATCTTGGTGGAAGTTTTCATGATTTCCTAATCTCAGCATCATGCATTCCTGCAGAATCAGCACCATGTGGTTGCCATCAAGGTCTGCCGCCATCTTGAGCAGTAGCCACATCTCTCTCCTCTGTGTACCTGGGTAGCTGAGTATGGTGAGACTCCTTCCTAGGATTCCTTGGGCAAGCAGAGTGCTCACCCAATCTCTTCTCAGAGGAATTTTTATTCTTATTCCCTTGAACCTGAAATGACCATGTAAGCTTCAATTACAACGATATAAATCTTTTCTAGATTGCATTGTGAAACTTTCCAAAATTCTTCCCACAAACCCCCCCCTCCAAAACTCCCAAAACTTCTTAACCACATGGTCAGATTAGTCATAGCAACAATTTCCCTCTCAGTTCCAATTCGTGCTTTAGTCAGCTCTTTTGCTGCTGTGACCAAAAGATGTTCCAAGAACAATTACAGTGGGTGGGGGAAAGCTTACTTGGGGGCTCACAGTTTCAGAGTTCTCAGTTCCATATAAGGCTGGATCCATTCCTTGGGGCTTGAGATGAGGCAGAATATCATGGCAGAATAGTGTGGTGGAGGAAGTAAGCTCAAGACATCACACCAGGAAGCAGAGAGAGACTCCACTTGCCAGATACAAAGTATATATCCAAAAGGTACTCCCCCAGCCACAACTTACCTGCCTTCAGTTACCACTCAACTAATCCTATCAGGGGGATAATTTACTGATTGCATTAAGGCTCTCATAACTCAATCATTTCACCTCTGAATCTTCTTGCATTGTCTCACACATGAGATTTGGGAGACAATAACATTTAAAATATAACACAGGTGATAGAAATATCAGTTCATGGCAATAAGGCACACTGTACAAACAAGACAATTAAAGTTGCTGAAGTCCTGCTTCGTATGGAATCTCTACTTGCTTGAGGAATTCAAGAAGTCCTGTGGAAATGTTTGTCCCTCCCTGTGTAAAAACTCCAGAATTTTTCAACATGCTGATATGAGGCCAGGTGCATTACAGAAACCTTAGAGGAGGTGTCAACTGAAGAGTCTAAACCAATAGATAACCTCTCCTACATCACCATAGAGTCATGAACCAGTTAAAAAGAAAATGTTGGCTGTACGCCCCAAACTCAATTTCCAATGGGTCTTCTGGGCTAGAAGAAACCCAGAGAAGGAAAAGGAATCACAACCTATTGGTGCAATTTTTTTCTGGATCTACTTCAACCCAAAAATTCTTGTCCATGGTGTATTAAGTGGACTCAGAGAGAAAAGGGCATATCAAGCGTGTGGATTTGAAGGCTGTCTATAGGCTTTGGGGGAAAGCATAAGAACAAACTAGACATGAACTATGAGACCATGGGACAAACTTTAAGATCCTACTACCAAAGGGAAATTCTTGCAAAGTTTGAAGGAGAGAGGTTTTTATATTAGCTCAAGGGTATGCCCCAAAACATAGTGGTCATAGGTGATGACAAAAGTTAAAAAAAATGCAATAAAGATTTGGCAGCAGGTGCTAATGAAAAATCATTAGAACAAGGGTCACTATCTAATCTCCTGAAAGCATCAACTTCTGTTCATGGTGGAAAAATCTCTTCTATAAATAGCTCTAGAGCAGAGAATGGTGTGGCTAGAGTTGTAAATATCAATTTCCCCTGGTCATGATGCCTCCTCCAAGTCTTTTAGCGTCACAATTCTGTGGCGGCAGCAGCAGCTCCCAGGATAGCTCATGTGGCAATAGATCATAATGACATCATTGAGTCAGAAGATTTCAACAGAGACTGTTGAGTCAGTTCATGTGGGTACATTATTAATAACCAGCACTAGTCCAAAAGCAGTATTATCTCCAAAAAGTAGTCCTTCAGACAATCCCTACTGTGATGCCAGCCTCTGCTGAGAATGAGACAAAAATCACCATACAGTCTGCCAACATTATCATCATCCTAGCTACACAACTTGCAGTGTCAATGCAGACAAAGTCAAATTTGGCTTGATCAGGAAGCATTCACATTGTCGGAACACCACTGGCTGTGAAAGACTTACTTCTGTTTTAATAGGCCATAGCACACCAACAGTGAGACTATCAATGCCTGCTCAATAGCTTCTGGTCAGACTCTGCCTCCAGTTATTAGTGCAATCATAAAGGGACAGAGGTTAAATTAGAGGCAGATGCAAGAAAGCAGGAACATGATGTGAAAACTTTGCAGCTGCTAGAAGAAAAACTGGAAGATGAAATAAGAAAATGGCCCAACTCTGTTGTCAGCATCCCCTTAGCTCTTTCCCTTCCTGTAACTATAAAGACCAAAGGACCAATGGCATTTGAGAACTATAGTTCATAATGACATCATTGGGTCAGAAGATTTACTATTTCATTAGTAGGCTTTAGACTATTAATGGTAGTACTGACATAAACATTTGCAAGGGAAGTCATCAAGAAAATCAAAGGAAGACTTTAAACCATTTTAATGTACATAAGAAAAAAAACAAACTTACTGGAAGTGAATTGCATACCCCATGTTTCAGTGGGAAATGAACTACACATTTAGATGCTGACACAAAACTGCCTCTTTCAGTAGGAAGAAACTGAACCTGTCAATAAGGAAAAGAACTGAAAGCCATCTAGCAGCTCACTATAATGTCAAGTTACACTAAGACTTGGATAATTAACATCTTTAAGAGGTTATATAGGGTTATGGTTTGGATGTGAAGCATCCCTTCAAACCTCATGTGTGGGACAATGCAAGAAGGTTCAGAGGAGAAATTATTAGATTGTAAGAGTCTTAACCCAATCAGTGAATTAATCCCCTGATAAATAATTGAGTGATAATTGAAGTGGTAGGGTGTGGTTGGAGGAGGTGGGAATTGGAGTGTGGCTTTGGGGTATCTGGTGAGTGGAATCTCTCTCTCTCTCTCTCTCTCTCTCTCTCTCTCCCCCTTTCTGATCATCATGTAAACTGTTTCCTCCTGCCACACTCTTCCACCATGATGTCCTGCCTTACTTCAAGCCCCAAGGAATGGAGCCTGCTGTTTATGGATTGAGATCTCTGAAACTGTGAGTCCCTAAATAAACCTTTCCTCCTCTACATTTGTTCTAGTTGGGACTGGTTGGGTCTTTCAGTTGCAGCAGCAACAACAACAAAAACTGACTAAAATCTATAGTTTTCAGTATAGAGGGGTTGGGATGGGTGATCTCATTGTTACATGTAGCAATTTTTTTTTTACCATATGAAAATATGTTAGAGTCTGTAAACAAGTCAAAATAACACCTGGCATTTTGCCAGGGGAATGTTAAGAGTTCATAAACAAGTCTGGATGGTGCCTGGCAAAATGCCAGAGGGAGTGGTTTGAGAAGCAACAAAAGCGAGCCATTAAGTGTGGAGATTCCTTATTGGTTTACTGATGTATCTAGTTTATGCTAATTAGATAAGCTGTGTGGAATGTATAAATACTGCTCCTGTCCTGCAATAAACGGCTCCTACTCCTGCTGTATCAACGTACACAAGTTATTCGTCACCCCCCGGTTATTTTGCAGCCAGCCGGCCTTCTACAAAAATGTATTTATAGATTTATTTATTTTCTTCTTTTTTATTTCTTACATACATGACAATAGTGGAATGCATTACAATCATAATGATTCATTCACAACATCATTTTTTGTAATTCTGTATATAAAGTATGTTTATGCCAAATTTTTGATGCATTTTATATGCATACCAGTAATTATTACTGTGTTTGCACACTACTCAACTAGTGCTATATGAAGACTCTGATATTACAGAATGTGAATTGAAAAATGGATCAAAAACTTCAGAAAAAGGATAGCAAAAGTGATCTAGAGTAATTTTTTAAAATATCATATAGCTTAAATAATTTTTAAAAAGGCCTTAGACTAATATTTTATTTCTTGAAATAAGCTAATAGTTTGCTTAATGATTTTTTTGTTAAAAGAAAAAAATTAAAAATATTGTACCTAGTACAGCATTGTTATGGAATTTACACATAACATTTTAGATGGTAGTTTAAGTCTGCCCATTTCTTAATTGTGGACAAATTAACTGTTGGTTCTGACCTTTTGCGATAACATGCCAATGTCACTCACTCAGCCCTGGCATGTGTAAAGACACATCAATTTTTGTTCTACTGTTTCTTAGAAGTTCAGGAGCAGCCTACACTTTTGTCAGCTCTAGTACCTACAGTTTTCTTTTTCTTGAAGGTATAGTCCATGTTTGTATAAATATGTTAAAATAGACTCTACTGTCATGCATAACTAAAAAAGAACAAATAAATAGTAAAAGTACATTAAAAATAAATAAATAAAAGTTTAAAAGGGAAAGTACCAATGTTCCAATTTGGACTATAATGGTTTGTATATTCAACATTTGAAGTATGTTCTATTTTGTTGTGCTCTTGTTTCAATGTGTACTCTAGTAGGTTTTCTGAATTATAGAAATAAAATTTTAAGAAAAACACCTAAGGCTGCTGCAGACACCACTGCCGTGCCTAGAGGTCTTTTCTCTGGGCATAGCTTCTGTTATCTCCTCGGCCCCCTGCCACTGAGCCTGGAGGTCTTTTTTACAAGCGTGCCAGCTGCCACCTATACCACCACTGCCAATGCCACTGCCACTGATACTGATGCTGCCACCCGCAGGTCACCTGGAGGTCTTCTTTCTGGGTGCTGCTGCTGATGCATCTGCAGCCACCTGCTGCGGCTGCCGCAGACACCACTGCTCCCTGACACTGCTGTCACTGACACCGCTGCTGTCCCATGGAAATCTTCTGGGTGAGGCTGCTCCACAGCTGCCACTGCCATTGTCCCACTACATCAGCCACTGACACGCCACCAACCCCAACTGCTGCCACCAATCCCCACCACTACTACTGCCACCACCACCCAGAGGTCTGCTGCCAGAGAGACTCCAGGTTTTGTTGCACATGGCTGCATCCATCTTGGGACACTTTCCAGGGCCTGGTGGAGCAGGGTGCCAGTAGGTATGCAAACCCAACTGCCTCTGTCTGAGGACTCTGGCCAGGACCTGAAGACCCAGTGACGGGGTGCCTGTTGGGAGTGCTGGTGGCCGCCATCTTGCTGCTGCTTCTTAGGGTCTCTTCTTTGTGTGAGGGTATCCCTGATGGTCTCTCTGCAAGTTGGAGCAGTGTTGAGATCTTGGCACTGCAGCATGGCCAAGCCAGGGGTATCTTAAGCCCAGATAGAGACTAGATCTCCAAGGGCTGATCTGGGCCTGGTAGTTCTGTGAGATATCAGAGACAGGGCTGAGGAACTTTTAAATGCTGATGATGGAGACAGTTCAGATTTCCACTGAGATTTGTTTTATTTTATTTTTCTATTTGCTAACATCTCTACCATATTTGGAGCAGTGTTTGTTTTATGCATCAGTGTGTGGAGGACAATGATATATAAATGGTGTTTTGCAGTTTTGTTTTACTCTTATATCTTTGAGTATTTTTCTTTGTTTGTATTCTTCCTTTCACTTGTCTGTTTTCCTGGATTCGCTTTCCACCTTTTCTCCAACCAACAGCCATTCTTTGTTGGTTCCTCTTCCACTCTTTCTGTGAATTTTTCTAGCTTCTCCCTTCCTCCCTCGTGAACCTCACATACTATGCTACTTCTGTTCTCTCATCCACCGTTTGAAATTGAAAACTGTTTTAGCAAATTTTCTGTTTATCCTGTAGATGGTTATTGAACTCATCATTTTGGTTTATTTCAAGAAAGCAGTGGATGTCTTAGTGGGAGCTACTAGGTTTAAGGTTATCTATTGTTTACATTGGGTGCTATTGAAATTGACCTCACTCTTAAAGGCAAGGTGCTAGAACCCTTTAGGGAAATTATAGGTCTGCAGGGTAGAATTTGTGCTGCCTTAGCTCCACACTGCTAGATGTTAAAACACAAACAACATGAAAAAACAAGGGAATAAAGCACCCTAAACAAACCAAGATGCTCCAATGACAAAATCCACTGACAAAACAGTAGAAGAAATGTCCAAGAAGAAGTTTATAATGTACATAGTTAAACTGATCTGTGAAGCAAAGGATAATATAAGGAGTAAAATCAAAGAAAAATACAGGAAGTGAAATTTCACTTTAATAAAGAGTTAGATATTGTGAAAAAAATAAGCAGAAATCCCTAAATGAAAGAATCAATAAACCAAATTATAAATTCAATAGAAAGCATCATCAACAGACTAGACCACTTGGAAGACAGAACCTCACACAATGAAGACAAAATATATTCACTTGAAAATGAAGTTGAACATGCAGAGAAAGTGATAAGAAACCATGAACAGAACATTAAAAAATTATGGGAAAACATCAAAATACCAAATTTAAGAGTTGTTGGAATAGATGAAGTAGCAGAGATTCAGACCAAAGGAATACACAATCTTTTCAATGATATATCAGAAAAGTTTCCAAGCTAAAGGGTAAAATGGAAAATCAAACACAAGAGGCTTACAGGACCCCAAATATACAAAATTACAGCAGACCCCCACCAAGACACATTATAATGAGAATAACACAGAGAATAAAGAGAAAAACAAAAAAGAATTCACAACTAGAAAGCTTATGCTACAGAAAATTCTCAGCAAAACATTTCATGAGGATGAAGTGAAATAAAAGTAAAAACCATCAAAGGGATGAACTATACTAAAGAATAGTCAACCAAAGGAGAAACTAAGTTAAATATAAAAACAAGAAATAAATCAAAATGTCAGGGAATATAAATCATGTCTCAACAATAACCTTGAATGTTAACAGCCTAAACTCTTCAATCAGAAGACATAGACTAGCAGATTGGATTAAAAAACAAGACCCAACAATATGCTGTCTTCAAGAGACTCACCTCATGGGCACAGACATCCACAGGCTGAAAGTGAAAGGATGGGAAAAAACATGTCACTCATGTGGGTTGTATAAATAAGCAGGAGTTTCCATCCTCATTTCAGATAAAGTAGACTTCAAAATAAAGTTAATCAGAAGGGACAAATATGGACATTTCATACTATTTAAGGGAGTTTTATATTAGCAAGACATAACAATTGTAAATATTTATACTCCTAATGGAGCATCTGCATACATCAAACAAACCCTTCTCAATTTCAAGAATCAAATAGACCACAATACAATAACACTGGGTGCCTTTAACATAACTCTCTTACCACTAGATAGATCTTCCAAACAAAAACTAAATAAATTATAGAACTAAATAATACAATCAATATTAGACTTAACAGACATATAGAATTTATCACCCATCAGTGAGTAAACATACTTTCTTCACAGCAGCACATGGATCTCTAAAATAGACCATATCTTATTCCACAAAGAAACTCTTAGAAATAATACCCTACATTCTATCAGATCACAATGGAATGAAATTAGAAATCAATGATAAAAAATATATTACTCTAACAAATGGAGACTAAATAATATACTATTGAATGATGAAAGGATAGTAGAAGAAATCAATAATAAAAAAATATTCTTAAAGGTAAATGAGAACACCGATAAAACATATCAAAATCTATGAGACACTTATGAAGGCAGTACTAAGAGGAAAGTTTATCACATTGAGCTCATTCATTAAAAGAATAAAAAGTCAACAAGTAAATGACCTAATATTACATCTTAAAACCCTAGAAAAAGAATAACAAATCAATCTTAAAAGCAGTAGAAGACATGAAATGATTAAAATCAGAGCTGAAATCAATGAAATTGAAACAAAAGAAACAACTGAAAAAATGACAAAATAAAAAGTTGGTTCTTTGAAATAATAAATAAAGTATATAAACCCATAGCCATGCTAACAAAGAGAGAGAAAAAACTCAAATTACTAAAATACATGATGAAGAAGGAACTATCACAACAGATGTGTCTGAAATACAGAAGATGATTAGAAACTATTTTGAAAATTTATACTCCAATAAAATAAAAAATATCAAAGACATCAACAAATTTCTAGAGATATATGATCTACCCAAACTGAATGAGGAGGTCATACATGATTTAAACAGATCAATTTCAAGTAATGAAGTACAAGACACCATTAAAAGCCTACCAATCAAGAAAAGCCCAGGACCAGACAGATTTTCAAGTTCTACAAGACCTTCAAAGAAGAATTAACACCAATACTCCTCAAAGTATTCCATGAAATAGAAAAGAAGAGAACCCTTCCAAACTCACTCTATGAGTCTAGTATCACACTGATACCAAAACCAGACAAAGACACATCAAGAAAAGAAAACTACAGAGCAATATTCCAGATGAACATAGATATAAAAATTCTCAATAAAATTCTGGGAAATTTCATACAAAAACATATTAAAAAGATAGTGCACCACAACCAAATGGTGTTCATCCCAGAATTGCAGGGTTGGTTCAACATATGGAAATCAATAAACATAATTCATCATATCAATAGACTTAAAAACAAGAATCATATGATCATCTCAATAGATGCAGAAGAAGCATTTGACAAAATACAGTAGCCCGTTATATTGAAAACACTAGGAAAAACTAGGGTTATTAGGAAAATACATCAACATCATAAAAGATATATATATATATGCTTAACCCAAGGACAGCATCATTCTAAATGGAGAAAAATTAAAAGCATTCCCTTTAAAAACTGGAACAAGGCAAAGATTCCCTCTCTCACCACTTTTATTAACTATTGTCCTTGAAACTCTAGCCAGAGCAATTAGACAAAAGAAAGAAATTAAAGGGATATGAATAGGTAAAGAAGAACTCAAACTATCACTATTTGCTAATGACATGATTTTATATTTAGAAAAAAATTCCACCAGAAAACTTTTAGAACTAATAAATGAATTAAGCAAAGTAGCAGTATATAAAATCAGTACCCATAAATCAAATGCATTTCTATACATCAGTAATGCATCCACTGAAAGACAAATTAAGGAAGCTACCCCATTCACAATAACCTAAAAAGTAAAGTAAAATAAAATAAAATAAAATAATTGGGAATCAATCTTAAAAAAAAGAAGGGAAATACCTCTACAATGGAAATCACAGAACACTAAAGGAAGAAATTGAAGAAGACTTTAGAAGATGGAAAGATCTCCCATGCTCCTGAATAGGCAGAATTAATATTGTTAAAATGTCCATACTATCAAAAGTATATACAAATATAATGCAATTCCTATTAAAATATCAATGAGATTTTTCATAGAACTAGAAAAAGCAATCATTAAATTCATTTGGAAAAATAAAAGACTCAGAATAGCCAAAGCAATCCTTAACAAGGAAAGTGAAGCAGAAGGCATCACAGTACCAAACCTTAAACTATATTATAGAGCTATAGTAACAAAAATGTTATGGTATTGGCACCAAAACAGACATGTAGACCAGTGGTATAGAATAGGAGACACATATAAACTCACACAAATACAGTTATATTATACTAGACAAAGATGCCAAAAACCTTCACTGAAGAAAAGATAGCTTATTCAACAAATGATGCTGGGGAAAAATGGAAAACCACATGTAACAAAATACAATTAAATCTCTCTCACCTGTCATGAAACTCAACTAAAAGTGGACCAAAGACAGGCACTAGAGCAGAGACTCTGCACCTACTAAAAAAAAGTAGGTCCAAATCTTCACCATGTCAGCGTAGCATCTGACTTCCTTAACAAGAACCCTAAAGTGAAAGAGTAAAATCAAGAATCAATAAATGAGCTGGATTCAAACTAAAAAGCTTTTTTTCAGCAAAAGAAACAATAAATAATGTGAAGAAAGAGCCTACAGATTGGGAGAAAATCTTCACAACACGCACCTCAGATAAAGCATTAATCTCTAGGATATATAAAGAACTCAAAAAACTTAACACCAAGAAAAAAAAAAGAACCCAATCAATAAATGGGCTAAGGAATTAATACTGAACAGACACTTCACAGAAGAAGAAATACAATCAATCAACAAGTATATGAAAAATAATGTTCATATCTAGCAATTGGAAAAATGCAAATCAAAATTATTCTAAAATTTCATCTCACTCCAGTCAGAATGGCAATCATCAAGAATACAGGCGGAAGCCAATTTGGAGCATAAAAAAAAAGAATACAGGCAACAATAAATATTGGCAAGGATATGAGAAAAAATGTACACTCATACATAGCTGGGGAAACTGCAAGTAGGTGCAACCACTCTGGAAAGCAGTATGTAGATTTCTTAGAAGCTTGGAATGGAACCACCATTTGACCAGTTATCCTACTCCTTGGTTTATAGGACTTAAAATCAGCATACTACAATGATGCAGCCACGTCAATGTTTATAGTAGCTCAATTCACAATAGCTAAATTATGGAAACAACCTAGGTGTCCTTCAATAGATGAATACATAAAGAAAGTGATATATATATATATATATATATATATATATATATATATATATTCAGTGGAATATTACTCAGCTTTAAAGAAAAATTAAATTATTACATTTGTCGGTAAATGGATGGAGTTGGAGAATATCATGCTAAGTGAAATAAACCAATCCCCCCAAACCAAAGGCTGAATGTTTATCTGATATGCAGATGCTAATTCACAATGGAGGGGGCACTAGGAAATAATAGAGTTACCTTAGATTAGGTTGAGGGGAGTGAGGGGTTCAGCGGATATGGGGATAGGAAGAATAGTAGAATGAAACAGACATTATTACCTTATGTACATATATGACTGCATGACTGATGTGATTCTATGACATGTACTATCAGAAAAAATGACAAATTATACCCCATCTACATATGATATATCAAAGTACATAAATGCATTCTACTGACATGTATAACTAATTAAAACAGATTTAAAAATTAAAGAAAAAGTTAAGAAAAACACCTAAGATAAATCAACTTAAAAGAAGGAAATTTCACGTTTTAGTCAGCTTTTTCACAGATGTGACCAAATATCTGACAAGAACAATTTTAGAGGAGGAAAAGATTATTTGTTTCTCACAATTTCTGAGATTTCAGTCCTTAGATAGTCAACTCAATTGCTGTGGACCCAAGGTGAGGCAGAATATCATGGTGGCAGAGTGTGGAGGAAGAAAGCTACTCAGGACATGGCAATTAGGAAGCAAAGAGCTCAGCTCACTGGAGGCAAAATGTAAACTCCAAAGGCATTTCTTTAGTGACCAACCTCCTCCAGCTACTCCCTACCTGCCTAAACTTACTACCCAGTTAATCCATATCAGAGGATTAGAGTAGTGATTAGGTTAAAGTTCTCATAACCCAATCATTTTGCCTCTGAAAATTCTTTTCTAACACATAAGCTTTGACCAGCCAGAGAGAAAGGATCTTATAACAATGATTGTTCCTCGTTTTTGTCTGCATCTCTGTAACCAGAAGCAGCAACCAGCACATAAATCATTGATATTTGGACAACAGGATTCTTTTTTGCCCACCCTGGATCGCCAGGAACTTGTGCTTTGTTGTCTGTCTTAGAGCTCAAGAGTAGGGGTATGGGAATCTGCTACTTTGGAAAGACTTTTATATTAATCAAATTTAACCACTATTTATCATCCAAGCTTTTGCAGAGAAGTTACAATAAACAGAATTCTAAAATAATTATATTAGTCAGATTCTACTAGTGTAATTGTTGTTTGGGCAAGGAGAAAAATTCTCCTCCATCTTCCCAGAAACCTCTCCAATTGTTTTTTGTATATGGACCTTGTGTACTGTAACCTTGTTAACATCATGTATTAGTTCTAATAGTTTTTAGTGGATTTATTAGGATTGTGATCATGTTCTCTTGAATGAAATTATTTTCCTTCATCCTGTCTCATCTGGGTGAATTTTATTTTCATTTCCTGCCTAATTTTCTAACTACTATCTTCTTCATTACATGTTGAATGTTTACTTTGGTTTTTTCACAGTCAAAAGAGGACATCCTTGTCTTTCTCCAGATCTTAGGGAGAGAGCATATAGTCTATCACCATTCAATATGATGTTAACTATTTTCATAGTTTTCATTTGTGTTGTGGATGCACTTTATCAGGTGGGAGAACTTTCTTCTATTTAAGGCATTTTTATATAAGAGTATTGGGATATTGTCAAGTGATTTGTCTGCATCTTTGAGTTAGATGATAATGTAAACTTTGTTTCTTATTCTAGTAATTAATGTGTTAGGTTAACTTATTGTTGATGTTTGTGTCCATCAACTTTTTACCACTGAGAAAAATTCATAACAAGAACAACTTAGAGGAGGAAATATTTATTTTGGCTCATAGTTTCAAAGGTTCACCCATGGTTAGCTGACTTCCTTTCTATGGATTTGAGATAAACCAGAATAGCATGGAAGAAGGGTGTATTAGTCAGCGTTTTCACTGCTGTGACTAAAAGATATGACCAGACCAATTTTAGTGGAGAAAAAGTTTACTGAGGGATCTCAGTTTAAAAGGTCTTAGTCCATAGAAGGCTGGCTCTATTCCTCGGGGCTCGAGGTGTGGCAGAACATCTCTGTGGAAGAGTGTGGCAGAGGACAGAAGCTCACATGATGATAAGGAAGCAGAGAGAGTCTCAACTGTCCAGATTCAAAATATATACCCCATAGCCACAGCCACAATGAAGCATTTCTTCCAGCCACACACCACCTGTCTCCAGTTACCACTCAGTTAATCCCATCAGGGGTTAATTTGCTGATTAGGTAAGGATAATCATTTCTCCTCTAAACCTTGCATTGACTTATATGTGAGCTTCTGGGGGACACCACATCTAAACCATAACAAAGGGCCCAGCAAAGGACATATGCTCAATTTATGGCAGTCAATAAGCAAAGATGAGAGAGGGAGGGAGGGAGGGAGAGAGAGAGAGAGAGAGAGAGAGAGAGAGAGAGAGAGAGAGAGAGGATATCAGAGTCTATAGGGACATATATTATCCATGTCCACAATAAGCTATTTCCTCCATCCATGCCCATTTCCTACATTCAAATTATTAATCTATCAAATAGATTAATCCACTGTGATGTTACAGCCCTAACAGCTGCCTAAAATACACTTCTGAACCTTGCTGAACTTGAGATTATGCTTTAAACACATGAGATTTTTTTTTTGGGGGGGGGGCGGATTTATAGATCAAAACCATAGCATTCTGCCTCAGATCCCTAAAACTCTTGTCCATTTCAGAATGCAAAATATATTCAGTCCATCTCCAAGAATCCCCACAGTTCCAGCATAACTCAAAAGCCCAATTCCAAAGTCTTCTCTGAGACACAAGCCAATTATCATCTACAAGCCTCTGTAAAAATCAAAAGCAAGTTACATACATCCAATATACATCCAATGTAACATTGGCACAGAGTAAACAGTCCCACTATAAAAGAGAGGAATGGGTAGGAAGAATAGGTGGGACAAAAGTAAGACAAAAACCCAGTGGGGAAAATACTAAGCCCTATGTCTCCATGTTTGGAATCTGGAGCACATGTTGTTGAAATATGGACCATAAAGGGATTTGTAGTCCTAACCCTATGGTCTTGCCAGTTGCAGCTTATATGGCCTTTCTATTGGGCTGGCTGCTTTGCTTGCTGCCTGTAGCTTTCCTCTATAGATGTTTTACATTCCCAGCATAACCTAATTCCTGAGGTCTCCATTGCAGCTTTGACTTCACTCTCACAACTTCATAAATTACCCTTTCAGGGGCTGCCCACAGGGATTCTAACCCTGCTACACTTTGTCAGTACTTCCAGGTCTTCCTTTGAAATTTCAGTGGAAGCCTCTGTGGCCCTTGTATTCCTTCAGCATCTTGCATTCCTGCAGAACCAACATTATGCAGACAAAGCCAAGATCTGACACCAGCTGGAGCAGTATCCAGGCCCCCCTTGGACCATGGGTATAGCAGGCTCTGAGTTCCTGAATGGCTGAGCATGATGAAATAAATCCTGATGAAACAACTTTCCGGGAACTCCTATGCAATTAGAATGCCCCCGTGGCCTCTTCTCAAACACATTTTCACTTTCACACACTTGAGCCTGCCATGCATGTGGTCTTGATGATTCCTGAGATGCCCTCAAAGCATTTTCTTGTTAAAATTAATTAGCTTCTCTTCAGTTAGTTATAGTCTCTTCAGCAAGCATACTTTCCTTGGCTCCAATTTTATAAGTGCTTCTTTTCTGGTCAAATTACAAGTTTTTAAAATCTTTACTCTTTGCTTTTTCTCCCAATTCTTGCAGTGAACATGGCTAAAAGTCACAAGAAATACTCATGCTGCTTCCTCAATGCTACGCTGCCTTAAAAAGTTCTCCACAAGATTAATTAGTCCATCCACTTAAATTCGGCCTCAGAGAAAGTTTCATGGCATGGACATAATGTAGACAAGTTGTCATAATGGAACATGAATCACTTCCAGTTCAATTCTTAATAGGATCCTCATGAGTACAGATTTTACTGTCCACTTTTGTATCACGACTCTATTCTTCTGAGTTCACACCAGAATTGCTCTTTAAGTTCTGCTTACAACATTATAAGGATTCCTTAGCCTTCATCTCCAAACATTTACACACTTCTCCCACAAAGTAGTTCCAAACACTTCTGAACTACATTTTCAGGTTAGTCACAACAACTCCACTTCTTGGTACTAATTTCTGTGTTGGTCATATTTTCATTGCGGTGACCAAAATACTTGACCAGAATAACTTAGACAAGGAATAATTTATTTTGACTCAGGCTCAAGGTTTCAGAGGTCTCAGTTCATAGTCAGCCATATGCATTGCTCTGGGTCCAAGGTGAAGTAGAACATCTTGGTGAAGGAAAACTGCTCATCTCCTGGCAGTCAGGAAGTGGAGGAGGGGAGCAAGGACTATACAGTCCAAGGCCATGCCCCATGTGAGCTACTTCCTCTAGTCATGCCCACCTGCACAGTAACCACTCATAGTACATTGAAATTATTAATCAATCAAATGGGTTAATCCATTGATGAGATTGCCATCCTAATCACTGCCTAAAAGCTCCACCTCTGAATCTTTTTTAAAATTAAATTGTTTATTTATTCTAATTTGTTATACACGATGGCAGAATGCAATTCGCTTCATATTACTCATATAGAGCAAAATTTTTCAAGTCACTGATTGTACACAAAGTATTTTCATACCATTCATGTCCACATATATGTACTTAGGGTAATGATGTCTAACTCATTCCACCATCATTCCCACCTCTGAATCTTTTCGTATTAGGTATCATGCTTTTAAAACACAAGTTTTGGCAAGGCATTGGGGGGTGGGGGAGAATAACAATGTAAACCAACCTAGGTCATCAGGATAAATACCTCTTTGTGATGTAATTTCTTTCACATGTTACTGAATTACATTTGGTAGTGTTTTTGTATATTGATGTTTGCTTTTATATTAACATAGGAGATTTGCTGTATAGATTTCTAGTTCTTTCTGGTCTGCTTTGGGTATGGTAAGTAACCCATTAATTCCCAGTTTTCAAATCTGTGAATATTTCAATGAATTTAACACAGATACATTGGAAAATGTTGAAAATAATAATCTAATAATCTAGAGTTTACATTACATATATATATATATATATATATATATATATATATATATATATATATATCTTTTACTTCATTTATATTCGAAAGCTCTAATCATTCACCTATCATTTTTCTCAAAAACAGAATTCTAGAAAAACAAACAATATTTATTTTAAAAGCTAGCATAATAGCTATATTTGTGCTAAATTTAAGTTTTAATAGGTGTTCCACATCTGAGACAATAGTACTTAACAGGTTAATGGTGGACTCATGAAGTCAGAGTGTTCCCTATTTTCTATTTTTAGGAAGAGTTTGAGAAGAATTTCTATAAACTCCTCTTTAAGAGGTTGATGGACTTCAATGGTGAAGCCTTTTGGGCCAGAGATTTTCTTTGTGAGTAGTTTATTATTAGTATTAATCTATTATAATCTCTTATTTTAGACTTATCTAAATTATTTCTTCTTGGGTTAGTTTTGATAGCTTGTATCTTTTAAAGGATTTTTTGTATTGAAGTTAATTGTTTGACATACCATTGTTCACATTATTTTTTCTGATTCTCTTTGATTTTTGAAGTTGGTAGTAATATTTCCTCTTTCATCTATGGTTATAGTAATTTGTTTTCTCTTTTTTTCCTTTATCAAAATTGTCAATTGTGTTCCTTTTTATTCAAAGAAACATCCTTTGACTTCATTGGTTTTATCTATTGCTTTCTATTCTCTATTTCATTAGTTTCTTTTTCATCTGTCTTTTCTCATTATTTCTTTTTGGTTTAGGTTGATTTTGCTGTCCTTTTTCCAGTGTCATAAGGTAGAACTTTAGGTTATTAATTTAAAATATTTCTCTTTTCTTAAATATCATTAATACCAATAAATTTTCTTTTAGCACAATTCAATCTTCATCATTTAGATTTTGAAATCATATGATTTTAATCTTAAAATATTTTCTGATTTTCCTTTTCCATTTTTATTACTCTGATATACTTGTAACTTGTTGTATTGTTTAATTTTCACATTTTTGTGACCTTCCCAATTTTTCCTCTAATATTGATTTCACATTTTACTCCATTCTGATGGAAGAAGATAGTTCATATTACTTCTATTATTTAAAATTTTTCATTTGTTTTATTTCCCAGCATATGGTGTATCCTAGAGAATGTTCCATGTGAGTTTGAAAAGTTCTTCTTTTGTTGTTAGGTATAGTATTCTTTAAATGTCTGTTAGTTCTGATTGATATTTAGTGTTTTCCAAGTGTTTTATTTCATTGTTGATTTTTAGTATTGTTGTTTTACCCATTATTTTAAAACAATGTATTAAAGTTTCTGACATTGTTGAATTGTCTATTTTTCCTTTCATTTTTCTCAGGTTTTACTTCGGGTATATTAGTAAGTGCCTGCATATATTTATGATCCCTATATCTTTCAGGGGTATTTATTCTCTTGTAGTTATAAAATGTCTCCTTTATCTTTAGTAGCTTTTTCTATTAAAATTTATTTTGTCTGATATTAATACAGACACTTCAACTTTATTGAGATTCCTCTTTGCTTAATATGTCTTTTTGTAGCCTTTAACTTTCAACCTATTTGTGTCTTTAAAGTATATCTCATAGACAATACATAATTGGATCATTTTTATTATTGATTTGGTTTTACATCTATAATTTTACTTTTTGCTTCCTATATGTCTCATGCTCTTTTGTTTCTCTTTTCTCCCATTATCGCTTTCTTTTTCACTAAGTAAATATTTTGTAAGATAACATTATAATATCTTTAATGAGTCTTTTATTGTATTTGAGGCATTTTAGTGGTTGCTCCAGAATTTCCCACATACATCTTAGCTTATTAGAATCAGCTCCAGGGCTGGGTTTGCAGCTCAGTGGTGGAGCACTTGCCTAGCATGTGTGAGGCACTGGGTTCGATCCTCAGCACCACATAAAAATGAAACAAAGGTATTATGTCCATCTACAACTAAAAAATACATTTTAAAAAAAGAAAGTTAAAGACTGCACTTTGAGCAGTGCCTCTGGTTTTGCCTAGAAGGAAAAATGGCCAGATGTATGAGTATATATTGATTCATGAGCCATAGCCAATGGTCTGGGTGACTGGCCAGGGAACAGGAAAGAACACAATTGATGATAAGGGGAAGAATGGGAGAAAGATCAACAGTAAAGATTTTGGGTACTGTACCAGGGTCATTCCTCAAGGGCACCTGGCTTCCCCTATTCATTCATGAGATTCTCAATCTGTAAATTGACTCAGATTTGGGAAGTGGTTGAGGGGCCATGATTCTCTGCTGTAATGATCTAGGGCAAACTTTTGTACATTTCCCCTGGAGTTTTTCTGCTTGTATAACTCAAGTTAAGAATTTTACGGGTTTCCCATCTATTTGGCTTCTAGAAACACCATGATTAATTAGCCAATGCCAGAGATCTACACAAGTCAGAACACTTTGTCCATTTCTTCCCCTTTGATGTCTACTATGGTAACTATGACCAAACCGTCTTTGGAGATTGAGGGCTACCCCTTGGCCCCTTTCTCCCCAGGATCCAATTATTCCCATCATATGTAAGTCTTCCAGTTGGTTGACTGCAGCTTCCACAGAAAGGTCAGTTCCCTCCAAGAAGAGCAATGACAGAGGTGTTCAAGGATGCTGGTGCTCCTCTCACAAATTTGTTTCTTACAGTTTTGGTGAAGGGCACATGTTCCGGACCCTCCCTCCCAGCGTGGAGGAGAAGGTCATACATGAAAGATCCATGTCAGTATCCCAGTCTCTCTGAGCCTCTGAATTCCTTCATCAGCAGTAAACCAAAGATGGCCTACTGTGAATGAGCTGGAAATTCTGACTTCTTTATTCTCTCAGATGGTAGCTATGGAGAAAAAATATCCCTGTTTCCTTGGATACAGCAGTCTGAAATGGATTATTCACCTGCTTGGCTGGGATGTCAGGCATTTTCAGCTCATTCAGAGTAGGCCATCTTTTGATCCACACTACAGCCAACCATCCAAGCTATTAGTACCTTTTTTTTTTTTACCCTGCAAGCTATTACATTAAATCTAGAATCTCTGCTTATTGGGCCCATAACAATAAATTCAGCCTGATTTAATCTTATGTTCCTTTCACCATTATCCCGTACCTTTAAAGTCCATCCCTACACATGTTCCCCAGACCTCTGCTTGTATGAGTTTGAAAACTCAAGAAGTTCCTTCAGAGTGTAGTATACATCCTCATGGGTCACATTACGTACTTCACTTCTAGAGACCTGCTTAGACTTGGATCTAGTTATTGGACTGGAGGCAAAACTGGGTGGTATGGGTGGATCCTGAGGAGTATCAACATTTTCATGCTGAACAACTGAATCATGAAAGGTTGTTACTATTTTCACAGGCAAAGCAGGATTAGTTCCCTCCAGGGGAAGTAGAGAAGCCAATGCCACAGAGGATGGGGGTAGGGATGCCTCAAGAACTTGAGAACTCAAGAACTTGAGAACTCAAGAACTTCTGGCAAAATAAATTCATCATAATGTGGGAGGTCAGTGTCCCCAGCCCCTACAAGGTCCCATATGTCAGTCCCCATAAGTCATCACCATCCCAATTTACAGGATCCCATTCTTTTCCAAGCAGTGCCTTCACTTTAACTGCAGACTTCTTTTGAGGTTGAGAGTTAAGCTTGCATTTAATTCAGCCAAGCACAGGATGAGGGTTTGTGTTTTGTTTTCAGCAACCTCAGCCCTGTGACTACAAGAGAGAAGATTCTCCTTTAGAGCACAGATCAGTTATGCATATCTTCTGCGGAGAAACTGAATTTCCTAGTTCATCCTCCTTTCTTACATTTCCAGTGAAGCCAGAAACAACCAACCAACATCATAATATTTCTTAGTTTTCCAGAATGTTTCAAAGGCATCATGTATAGAGTCACTAAACTCCTTGCTTTTACAAGTGGCAAGTTGAGCACATCAAATGTATACTTTATGAATCTCTTGATTTTAAACAGTTCACAGCCATGGATTATCAGTGCTCTCCATAGTAGCAATAGGAGAGGCTTTGGCAACTTTAGACCTAACCAATTTAGACAGTCAATTCCAGAAACCCCAAAGTCAACTAAGAAAATGCATCCTTACAATTCTGTTTCTCTTTAAGCATTCTTGCAACCAACTTCTGTATTAGGATTTTCTAGAGGAACAGAATCAATAGGAAGTATGATTGTAAAAAGAGGATTAATTATACTGGTTTACACAACCAGAAGCTGGATAGTCCACAATGGCTATCTGCAGAATGAAGAGCTGGAGGAACCAGTAACTGCACAGTCCAAGTGGCTGAAGCCTCAGACTAAGAGGGATAAATGATGCTACATCAGTCCAAGATTGAAGGTTTCTGGAAACTCCCTGGAGTATCACTGGCAGAGTCTGCTTTGGAAGAGTAAAGGAATAAGAGTCTTATATCCTCAGGTGATCGCAGAATCAATAAATAACTCATTCAAGAATTGAGCTTGCATTTTCTCCTGCTTCCTTGTTCTTCCAACCTTTATTCCATCTAAACCACCATACTATTGAATGGTGTAGCCCATGCTTAGGGAAGCCTCTGAATCTTCAACATCTCTTAATACAATCAAGTTGGCAATTCAAATTAACCATTACAGATGATAATATTTCTCTCAGGGCTCTCTTCTATTCTTTCCATGACCATATATACCTGCTGAACTCCACTAATTTTTGACCAACTGTTCAATCGTTTTCATGATGCCTTGAAGTGTATATTGCTTTGCAAACTAATCCAATAAAATCATGGCTCCTTAGAAGGTCAACACATGGCATTTTTCAGAGTATAGGAAGGCTTCTCCCAGCTATCTTGTTATCTGTTCTCCTTTGAAAACTAGCCACAATCTACAATTTACTATGTCTTTATCTGTCCAAATTGTCTTTAACTCTCAACTTGAAGATGCTCTAAGTCTTGAATTTCTCCAGCCTCTTTTGTAAATAAAATTGGTATCTTTGAGAAAAATTTAGAAGTTATCTGTTTTATTCCTGTTTCTCCCCCATGAAAATCTCTAAGACAGGGATATCTATATGTAACTTTAAAACAATAGCAATAATTTTGCCACATGACAACCTTCCATGGGAATTAAACTCTGTGATGGTGGGGGCACCTGGCTGAGATTTTCTTGGCTTGTCTCTCCTCTTGTCAAACCACTTCATGAGCTTCAGAAAGGGTATTCAGAGTACTATTCTTGTTAGGGCAACACTCAAGGTAGAGATTCTGTTCCAATAAATCAGGGATAGGAAGCAGGAGGAAGGATTATCTTCTCAACTCTGCTCACTCAGAACTTAGTAACTTGGCAACAGGTAACTAGGGTCAGGATAAGAAATTCTGACTTCTTTATTCTCTCAGAAAGAAAGCCTTCTAATGGTAGCTATGGAGAAAAATATCCCTGTTTCCTTGGATACAGCAGTCTGAAATGGATTATGCACCTGCTTGGCTGGGATACAAAGTTGTTAGCATCTGCCTGTCAATCAATAAAACTCCAGGTGTGAAGACATTGGGTAGCAAGGGCATCCTATAAGGCCAATTGTAGCACTTATAACTCTGCAATCTGGGCAAACACAAAGATACTAACCCTTATCAAAGGAGTACTCTAAGCCAAGAGATAAGTCATGGCTCTCCAGTGGACTGAATTGCATAAAATGTTGTCACTGCTATCAGTAAAGTACTTCAACTCCATTTCCATATAAGATAGATGATTCCAAGGGGCTCCCATTTTCCAGAAGATGAGGCACTGGGGAGGTGCCATTATCAATAGTTTCATGTCTGTGAGCAAAGGGCTTGTCATGGAAGAAGATACAACCTCATAGAAGGTAAAAAGAACCTGTTGGCTCAAGGTAACTTGCTACTGGAGGTACCGTTTCCACTTAAGCATGGAGGATTTTATGCCTCTGTTGAGTTGTTATTAGTGGGACTAACTAATCCTCTACCCATGTCAGGGTAGGATTCTGGGAGTAGTTTCATCTGCTGGTGAACAATGTACAATTTAGTCACTATAAGGGTCCAGGGAGCAGCTAATATTTATTGTGTGCCAGGCAGCAGTTGATAGTAGCCTCCAGTCCAAAAGCCCACAAGGAGCCATTTTTTATCATGCTTATTCCAAATTCAACAGAATACTTAGCCAGTGGTGGTCAATGATTCAAATCTAAAATCAGTTTTCTAGAGAACCAGCTGCCTGGCTTTGTGTAGTCTACTGAATTATCTAGTGCCTATTGCTGGTGCTCCCCCCAGTGGAAGTTGATGAACTTGGTAAATAGACTGAAGTAAAACTAAAAGGTGTGAAATGTATTGTCAACCCAACACATAGAATCTTAACAGGCTTTGAACATGACAAAGTCTTTGGAAGTGGGCACAGCTGTAAAAGATGATGTCTAACTGTAGGTATTTTGCAACTGTCAGAAGATTAGATTATGCCCAAGAATTTGACTGAGGTTGACAGACCTTGAATTTTATGTATCTGTTGACCACTCTTATTCTTGGAAACAGTGTAAAAGTGAATGTAAATCCTCTTTGACTTCCTTTTTTTAGAGCACTCCCTTTTCAAGACATCATATATATAATTAATATCATAAGCAAGAAACCTTATAGGAAATGGTCCCGGTCCTAGAAATATGAATTATAGGCAAGGGCTGGGCTTTTAAGTTTATTTATGATCTTGGATCTGCTAGCAGAATAGGGACCCAGGAGAGACTTGTTGACCTGAGTAACCATGGAAGGATTTCTGGCATCCCAGGCTGTGGACCTGAAGTAGCACTGAGAATTAGCTTCAGGCCCAAGAACCCACAGAAAGATGTGTTTGCCAGAGCTGGCAGTCCTTAAACCATTTCCACAGTGGATCTTGAAATGGTTCTAAATCTCAACCTCAGCCCCTCTAAGAAGTGGCCTAAGATTAATTCAGCCACTGATACAGGGACACAGTGGGCAATATGATTACCTGAGTCTTCTAGGCAGACGTGTTGATCTTGGTGCTGCCTGTGGATCCTGAAGATAGAGACCAGAATGGTGGTGCTCACCTAGGGATCTATCCAGTGATCCATCGGAAGCCTTTCTGGGAACTTGAGTAAGCCATACTCATCCATACACATAGTAGAAAGTTCACTGTCTGCAGAAACTTAAATGGATCCTCATCCAAGGACATCCCTTTTATAACGGTGTTTTTATTAGTGCATTATATAGTTATACATAATAACAGAGTTCATTTTGACATAATCATATATAAATAAAATATAATTTGCTCCATTTTAGTCTCTGCACCCCCTTTTTTCCTTCCCTTCTACCTCCTCCTGTTCCCCTTCTTTTGCTTAACTTGTCCTTCTTCAATAGATCTATTTTTAAATTGGTGCTTTATAGGTATACATATAGGTGGAATTCACTGTATATATTCATACAGGAATATAGGTCAATTTCATTCTGTAGACCTTCCCTTTTCCCATTCCTCCTTCTTCTCCCTCAATCCTCTTCCTCTATCCTATTAATCTACCTTCTATTTTCATTGGGTCCTCCCTTTATTTACCTTTATTTTGATCTAGCTTCCACATGTGAAAACATTTGACCTTTGACTTTCTGAGTATGGCTTATTTCTCTTAGCATGATATTCTCCAGTTCCATACATTTACCAGAAAATTTCATAATTTCATTCTTCTTTATGACATTGTGTATATAAACCACTATTGTGTATATAAACCACATTTTCTTTATCCAGTCATCTGTTGGTGGGCACCTGGGCTGGTTCCATAACTTGGCTATTGTGAATTGTGCTGCTATAAACATTAATGTTCTGTATTACCATACTATGTATATTTTAGTTCTTTTTAAATTCCAAGGAGTGAAAAAGCTGAGTTTTATGGTGGTTTTACTCCTAGCCATTTGAGAAATCTCCATACTACTTTCCAAAATAGCTGAATTAATTTGCAGTCCAACCAGTAATATATAAGTGTACCTTTTCCCCATGTCCTCATCAGCACTTATTATTACTTGTATATCTGATGATTGTCATTATAAGGAAAGATTTCAATGTAATTTTCATTTTCATTTCCCTAATTACTAGGAATTTTAACTATTTTTCATATATTTTTGGCCATTTGTATTTCTCCTTTTGAGTAATGTAATCAGGTAATCACAATACCTGATATCAAATTATCCATAGAAATATAGTAACAAAACAATATAATATTGGCATGAAAACCAATGAGATAGAATAGAAGACAGAAAATAATCCACATAGATACAATCATCTGATACTCAAGAGAGATGCCAAATATATATGTTGGAGAAAAGAAAAATTTTTAAAAAATAGTTCTGGCTCAGTGGCAGAGCGCCTGCCTACCATGTGTGAGCCACTGGGTTTGATTCTCAGCACCGTGTGTCAATAAATAAAATAAAGGTCAATTAACAACTAAAAATATATTTAAAGAAAAAAATAGTTCTAGAAAAACTGGATGTCGACGTGTAGAAGAATGAAACTAGACCCCTATCTTTCACTCTGTAAAAAAGTCAACTCAAAGTGGATCAAAGACCTAGGAATTAAACCAGAAACTCTGCAACTGCTAGAAGAAAACATGGGCTCAACACTTCAACATATTGGTTCAGGCACTGACTTCCTTAACAAGACCCCTAAAGCTCAAGAAGTAAAACCAATAATCAATTAGTGAGATGAAATCAAATTTAAAAGTTTTTGCACAAAAAAGGAAATAATTAATATCATAAAGAGTGAGCCTACAGACTTAAAGAAAATCATCAGCAACTACTCCTCCAAAAGGGAATTAATATCCAGAACATAAAATAACTAAAAAAAAAACTTATTACCCCACCAAATAACCCTATCAATGTGTGGGCAAGAGAACTAAACAGACTTTTCTCAAAAGAAGATCTCTTTAGACCAAGGTTCTTGGATGTTCTTAAATCTAGCCACAGAGCAGATAAGATCTATACCCACTACAAACCCTGGTAACAAGCCCACCAACCATGGAATTCTATTGTAAACACAGTAGCAGCCCATGTGACCTAGCTTCAACAGTATTTATCCATAATCTTGGAGGCGATTCCATCAGCCAAGGAACCTAACAATAAAATGTCTTACCTTGATGTCATCAGTATGTGAAGAATGGAAGAGGTATTTGCCTCCTCAAATGTACAAACCCATCTGCAAAACTACATCAATAGTAAAGTATCAGACAAACAAGACAGCACCAAAGGAAACCAATAAAGCATTACCAGTTGACCCGAAGAAATGAATATCTATGAATTGCTTGAAAAAGAATTCAAAATACTAATTTTAAAGCAGCTAAATGAGATGCAAGAAAATAGAAAACTAAGTGAAATTAGAAAAATTATGTATGAACAAAATTAGAAGTTTAATAAATAAGTAAACAGGTAAATAAATAAATAAATAAATAAATAAATAAACATATAAAAGGACCAAGTGGAAATACTGGAGATGAAAAAAAAACCAATGACATCTGAAAAATTCAATAGCTCACTTTAACTCTGGACTAGATTATGTAAAAGAAAGAATTATTGAACTTAAAGACAAATAAGCCACTTGAAATTAACCAACTGGAAAAAGAAAAGAAAAAAAGACAAATGAAAAGAAAGAGCAGGTCAAAAAGAACAAAAATGCATAAAGGACATAGGGGACACTGTCAGACACACTGATATACAAATTATGGAAGTTCCAGAAAGGCACAAGAGAAAGAGGCAAAAAAAATTTTAAAAATACTGTCTGAAAACTTTCCAAATCTTGCGAATCATGTGGACATTATGATTCATGAAGATCAAAGGACTCCAAGCAAGGTCAGTTTGAAGGACTAAGGCACATTATTCAGTCATGCACCATATAATAAAATTTCTGGCAATGATGGATTGTACATCAGATGATGGTCAGTGATGGATTACATATAGGACTGCATAGGTATGTAGTAGACTATTCTGTCTAGGTTTTTATAACAAAATATGGGGCATGGGCGTGTGTGCAAATTAGATGAGGAAAGATTTATTTTGGCTTACAGTTTTGGTTGTTTTAGTTCACGATTGGCTAGCTTCTTTTGACTTGGGACTGAGGCAAGTCAAAACATCAATGGCTGAAGGGCATGTTGGAGAAAAGCTGTTTATCTTCTGGCAGTTACGAAGCACCGAGGGAGGGAGAAAGGGGCCTGGGACAAGATATACCCTTCCAGGGAAGGCCCCTAGCAACCTATTTACTTCAGCTAGGTCTGACCTGCTACAGTTCCCACTGTTTCCCAATAATGCCATCAAATTATTAACCAATCAATGAATTAATCCATTCATGAGTTCAGATCCCTCTTGATTCAATCACTCCCCAAGAGTCCCTCTGAGTACTGTTGGATTGCAGACCAAGTCTTCAGCACATGAGCCTTTGGAGAACATTTCAGATCCAAACAATAATATTATCTTAGAGCTTTAGTAATATTGGTGAGCATTCTTACATGTGGAGAAATGAACTAGAGCTTTGAACCTATATTAAACAACCCCATTTGTTGTCATTAACTTATGTGTTAGTAAGATTTTCACTGGGACAAAAGTACCTAATAAGACTAATTTGGAAGAAGAAAAGATTGTTTTGGCTCATGGTCTCACAGCTCTCTATGATCAACCAACTCCATTGCTCTGAGCCCAAGTTAATGCAGAAGGGCATGGCCAAGAAAGTTGATCAGTTAATGGCAGCTAGAAGCAGAGACAGAAAGGAGCTAGGGACAGTTACAATATAGGGCTCTGCCCCCAGAGACTTACAGCCTCCAACAAACTCCACCTGTCTATAGTACCACCTAATAGTCCATTCACTCTCACTGGATTAATCCTGCAAATAGATTAATCCATTAATGAGGTCAGAGCCCTAATCATTGCCTACCTCCCTCAAATTGCTGCATCAGAAATCTTGCTTTCATCACATTATCTTTTCAGAGGACATTACAGATCCAAACCATGAAACTGGGTTGGATCAAGGATACCTGAAGAACCAGCATGCACCTCTCTTGCATGATGAGATTACACTTCTGCTCTCTCACCCTTACTTTTTTGGAGAAAGTAATATGTTTAGACAATTGTGTTAGTCTATTCCTTAACTAAGACCTAGGAGAATCTTCCTCCCCTTCTCTTGCTAAATCGGGACTGGCTGAAAATGGAATCTCTGGGTCAAGAGATTGCAGGTGAAGTCCTGACAGTAATTGAAAGAGGCAACACAAAGAGGTGTAAAAGAGCATTTAGGAATGCTAACACTATACAAAGCCTTTCCAGATGGTGGAGACCAACTAGGACAGCCTATTATTAAGTAAAAAATAGTTAAGAATCACCTCCAAATTCTCCTTATCTGAAACTAGATCATACTGTTCATAACACCAATTGTTTTATTCTTCTAGGTATTGATCAGTCACGTGTAGCAACAAGAGAGAGCACAGGAGAGGCTTGAAAAAGCAAAAGTTATTATACTCACAGGTCCTAGAGAGAGAGGGAGAGGAGTACCATGAAAGTGGTTCAACCAACTATGTGGAGAGTTAAGAGAGTACTTCTGCACAAGTGCCTTTATTTGAATTCAGTGTGAAGTGCACAAGAACAAAGTGAAGGGGATTATTTTAGTATATTTGAATTTTAGTAGCTTATACTTGGGGGAGCTTATGGCAAGGACCAACCTTATCACAGTAGTACACCTAGTCAATGGGGTGAAGTACTCCCTACCTATTTGTGGGGTTGTTGAGGCAGCAGGAAAATATGAAGTTTTAAAATTTGTAATGCATTGTCCCGACAGTAGCCTTTGATGCACAAAAGTTTATAATTTTGATGATATCTGGCTTTTGGTTGTTTTTTGTTTTTGTTTTGGGTTTTTTTTTTTATTCTTGTGCTTTGGTGTCTTGTCAAATGTCAACAAAATATTTCCTGATGTTCTGAATTTTATAGTTTAAGCTCTTTTTATTTTAAAGTTTTGATCCATTTTGAGCTACTTTTTGAGAACGGCACAAAGTAATGGTTTAAAATCATTGTTTTACATGAGATATACAGCACCATTGCTAATGAGAATGTCCTTCCCATTATGGAAAAATAATGGCATCCCAGTCAATAATTAATTGATCCTTATTTGAAGGCTCATTTCCAGGCTTTCTGCTATATTTATTGGTCTATACATCTGTTCTTATGTAAAAACCACACCATTTTAATTACTATAGCTTTGTAGCAAATTTGAACTTGAAAAGTGTTGGTCCTATAACTCCATTTTTTTAAATATTGTTTTTGCTGTTCAGGTATACTTATAATTCCATATAAATTTGAGGATTGACTTTTCAATGTCTGTGAAAAATGCTATTTTAAATTTGATAGGGATTGTGCTTTTCTGCAAATTTATTTGAGTGATATACATATCTTAGCTATGTTAAGTATCCATATTCATAAATGTGGTATATTTTTCCATTTATCTATGTGTTCATTAATGTCTTTCAGCTATTTTTGTAGTATTCAACGTCTTGGTTAGATTTATTTTTAAGTATTTGATTCTTTTAGAAGTTCTTGATACTCTGTAAACGGAATTGCTTTTTTAATTTCCATTTCGCATTATTTATTATAACTGAATATTGTGTATTGTTCTTATACTCCAAAATTTTGACATATTTATTTATTACTTGTGGTAGATTTATTGTGGATGGTTTTGGATTTTTTATATAGGATTTCTTTATATAGGATCACATCATTGCAATGATGGTGGAATGTGATGGACATCATTATCCAAAGTATGAAGACATGAATTGGTGTGAACATACTTAATATACAAACCGAGATATGAAAAATTATGTTTTATGTGTGTAATAAGAATTGTGATGCATTCTGCTGTCATGTATTTAAAAAATAAAAGCAATTTAAAAATAAAAAAGGATCAAATCAGCTTCAAATAAATAGTTTTACCTCTTTCTTTCAAATTTTGACCTTTTATTTCTTTTTCTCCTCAATAGCTCTGGCTAGAACTCTTTGTACAATGTTGAATACAGGGATATATGTATTATTTTCCTGATGTGGAAAAAATGTTTTGGTCCTTCACCATGTAGTATCATACTAGTTGTGAGTTTCTCATAAATACACCTTATCGTGTTGAGGATTATCTCTCTACTCTTAGTTTACTAAAAGTTTTTATTTGAAAGAATGACAAATTTTGTCAATTGCCTTTTCTGCATAAAAGGAGATAATTTGGGGTTTCCCCTTCATCCTATTAATGTGATGAGTCACTCTCTTTTCTTTTGTTGAATCACCTTTGCATTTCTCAGTTAAACACCACTTAGTCATGGTGAATAATTATTTAACATGTTGTTGGATTCTATTTGCTAGTATTTTTGGAGGATTTTTATATTTATATTCATGATGAATATTTGTCCATAATTTTCTTTTCTTATGATATTTTTTCTGGCTTTGGTATTGGGGTATTTCTGGTCTCATACAATTAACTAAAAAGTGTTCTCCCTTTAAGTCTTTGAAGAGTTTGAGAAGGATTGTTTTAATTCTTTAAATGCTTAGTAGATTTGACCTGGGGAAACAATCTGGTCAAGAACATTTTTGTGAGAAGTTTTTTTTTTTTTAATTTAAGATGTTATATTTTATTTTATTGTAAACAAATAGTTGATTTAAGAAAATGTAAAAGCAGTAAAGAACAGTGCTGGATTTTTGTGAGGCTACTTGGCTACCTGAAGGCTCTTTGTTGACCCCTAAGGGCGCCACTGGCTGTCCTGACCCAGGACACAGTAGGTGACTCTCAATGAATCCCTGGGACTTGATGAGCAGGTATCCTGATGATTCTGCACCAGGAATATGTGCTCATCATTGTATCTTTCAAGCGGCTCTGGCTTCTGTGGGGAGACCAGCAGGCAACCTGCTCCAGGTGCTGTAGTTTAGTGCCTTGTCTGACTTGCAAGTCCAGTCAGGCCGAAGGGTGGAACAGGAGTGCTCACATGGCATCCCACAGGGATCTAGACTTGGTGCAGGCCATTAGAGTGAGGGTTGAGCCTCTAGTCCCCAGAAGGTCTGAAATGTGACCTTTTCTTGATTGTCCACCATTCTCAGTGCAAGATGACCAGGCCAAACCCTGGGTTTTCCCCCAGGTGCCCTGCTGGAGGCTGAACCACAGACTTGGAACCAGCACAGCTAAAAGGCCCCCACCCCAGCTACCCACTTCCTCCCCACAGGTGGGAGTGGAAGACACACCTGCAGGGGAGGCTGGGTCCCCAGGAGAAGTTTTTGATTACTGTTTCCATCTCTTTATTTGTTTTAGATCTATTAAAGTTTTACTTTTTATGAACCAGTTTGAGTAATTTGTTAATTTCATTTTTTTTTTCATTTCCTCTAGCTTATTTAACCTAGTCGTCTCTTATAATGTTTGCTATTAGGAACAGTAGTAATGCCCCACTTTCATTTTTTAATTATTTGGATCATCTCTGTTTTTCCTTCATTAGTCTGAAGTTTGTAATTTTATTGATCTTTTCAAAGAACTGACTTTTGGGTTCTTTGATTGTCTCTGTTGATTTTCTCTTCTCTGTTTTGTGAATCTCTCTTATGATCTTTATTATTTCCTCTCTTTAGTTGACTTTGGGTTTAGTTTGCTCTCCTCTTCCTCCTTCCCTACATCTTCTTCCTGTTCTTCCTCCTCCTCTTTTTTCTTCACTTTCTTCTTCTTCTCCTCTTTCTTCTTTCTCTCTTAAGGTACAAGGTTGGGCTTTTTATTTAAAATATTTCTTATTTTTCAATGTATGCATTTAATGGTTTTGTGTGTGTGTGAATGGAATTTTTATTTGTTCTTTTTAGTTATACATGATAGTAGAATCCAGTAATTTGACACAATTACACATGCATGGAATATATTTTATTCTATTTTGAACTCCATTATTGTGGATGCAAATGTTAGCCCGAGCACTGATTCTTACAAGTTTTGGTATTTTTTGTTTCTGTTTCCATTTACCTCCAAGCAATTTTCAATATTTTTCATGATTTCTTCTTTTACCCATTGGTTGTTTAGGGTTGTGTTGTTTAATTTCCATATATTTGTGGATATTCCAGCATTCCTTCTGCTACTGATTTTTGACTGTATACCATTGTGAATAAAGAAAATACTTTGTATGATATCTATCTTTTTAAATCTATTGAGACTTTCTTTGTAACTAGTGTATATTCTATTTTGAAGAATGTTCCATGTGCATTTGTGAAGGGTGTGTATTCTGCTGTCATTGAGTAGTATTCAGTATTTTTGTATTACGTATACTTGGTTTATTTGTTGTGCAAGTTCTTTATTTCCTTACTTCTGAATGATTATCAAAAGAGAGGGAGTGATAACTATTATTGTATACCTCTTTTCTCCTTCAATTCTTATATTTTTTAACTTCATATGTTTTGGTGCTCTGCTATTACATGCATAAATGTTAAAAATCACTATGACTTTTTGAATTATTAAAATTTATATTAATTTATAACATCCTCTTTGCCTCTTTTAAGCTTTTAAGTCTATTTTATATGATATTACTATAGATCATATTTCTATAGCATGATCATATCTCATTTATATGTATGTATGTATGTGTGTGTATGTGTGTATATATATATATATATATATATATATATATATATATATATATATATATATATATATATATATATTGTTTTATTGTAAACAAATACATTACCTGCAAGAAACACTCTTCACTGGTAAAGATATACACATTCTTAAAATGAAAGAAATTATACAAACACACATGGATTTTTGAACAAAAATACACTTTGGAATAATCAGTAATTCATTGGAGAAATTGGGGGAAAGTGTTAGAAGACCCTAGAATTAAATGAAAATGGAAGCACAACATACCAGAAGCTAAGAGATAAATTAAATTCAGTTCTAAGGGGGAAGTTTATAGCTATAAATGCCTATATTTTAAGAGAGAGAGAGAGAGAAGTCAAATAAATGACCTAATAATGCATCTCAAAGTCTTAGTAAAACAAGAATAAACCAAACTCATAATTGGTAGCAAAAAGAAATAATAAAGATCAGAGTTGAAATAAATAGAGACTAAAAGAACAATGCAAGGAATCAATGAAATAAAATTAGTTCTTTGAGATGATAAACCCTTATTTACACTAGCCAAAAGAGAAGACCCACATCAATAGAATCAGAGATGAAAAGGAGGAAATTAGAACAAATACCAGTGAAACCCAGAGAATCATTAGAGATTATTTTGAAAATATTCTAATAAATTTAAAAATCTAGAAGAAATGGATAGAGTTCTAGACATATATGACCTACCAAAATTGAATCAAGAAAATATAATAAAACCTAAAGTAATAATAAGAAATGAGATTGAACAAGTAATAAAAAGCCTTCCAACAAGGAAAACCCTAGGACTGTACAGATTCCTGGCTGAGTGTTCTCAGACTTTTAAATAAGAAATAATATCATTGTTCCTCAAAATATTCCATAAAACAGAAAGGGAAGGAACTGTTCTAAGCTCGTTCTACAAAGTCAATACCATTGTGATGCCAAAACCAAATAAAGACACAGTAAAGAAAAGAAAACAACAGACTGTCATCCCTGATAAACAGATTTAAAAATCCTCAATAAAACACCTGCAGACCAAATTAATCAACCCATTAGTTGCACTTAGTTGCACTAAGCAGCTCAGTGAGATCTTATCTCTAAATAAAATTACAAAATAAGGGCTAGGACTGGGGCTCAGTTGTCAAGTGTCTCTGAGTTCAATTCCTGATATAAAAAAAAGAATACAAATAACTTTAATGCTAGTGAGAATTTAAGGAAAAGGGAACTTCTATATACTGTTATTGGGAATGTGAATTAGTGCAACCATTATGGAACTCAGTAAGTAGGTAGCATAAAAAACTAAAAATATTATTGCCTTCTTCTTTGTATATATCTTCTTTTGGTTAATTTCTTCTTTGTATATATCTGAATAAATTACAGTCAGCATACTACAGAGATACCTGCAGTAAAATTCACAATTGTCAAGTTATGGAATCAGCCTAGGTACTCATTGACAGATAAATGGATAAATAAAATGTAGTATATATGTACAATATTTATTGAGTCAAAAAGAATAAAATCATGTCATTTTCATGTAAATGGATGAAACTAGAGATCATCATCTTAAGTGAAATAAGCCAGATTCAGAAAGAAAGAACCACTTATTTTCTCTCATTTGTGTAATATAATTTATCTACCTTCCATTTATACATTCATATTTATTTATTCATTCATTGAACACATATTGGTAGACATGTACCTATAGATTATTATATATGATACAGATAATATTTTACTTTTGGATAAATTTCATAAATAATTGTAATTTTTGCTTTAAACATTCAATAGTCTAAAATTCTTTAGTATATATTTACCTACTGTTATGGTTTAGATATGAGGTGTCCCCCAAATCCTCATGTGTGAGACAATGCAAGAATGTTTAAAAGTGAAATAAATTATTAGAGTTGTAACCTAATGAGCAGATTAATTCACTGTTATGGATTAAGTGAATGGTATCTATAGGCAAGGAGGGTGTAGCTAAAGAACACTGACCACTGGGAGTGTGACTTTGGTTTTATATGTTGTTCCTGGTGAGTGAAGTTTTCTGTTTCCTGTTAGCATGTTCTGAGCTGCTTTTTTTGCCATACACTGCTTCCATGATGGTCTGCCTCACCTTGGGCCCAGAGCTATGGAGTTGACGGACCATGCACTGAACCTCTGAAGCCATAAGCCAAAATAACCTTTTTCTCCTCTACATTGTTCTCATCATGCCTTTGGTTACAGTAACCAAAAGCTGATTGAAACAGAAATTAGTACCAAGAAGTGATGTTGTGACTAACCTGACCATGTGGTTCAGAAGCCTTTGGAGCTAGTTTTGTGGTGGGGGAAGAATTTCAAAAAATTCAGATAAAATCTGGAAATGATTTATAATGTTGTAAGTGGAGCTTCATGGGCAATTCTGGTGGGAATTCAGAAAATCAGAATGTTGATAGGACTGTGGATAGTAAAGACAGGAGTCATTAGGTTTTGGAGAAGGAGGACTCTATTAGAAATTTGTCTAGAGACCATTCATGTTATGTTTGTGCAAAGAAGTTGTCTATGTTTTGCCCATATCCTGAGAATTTTTGTGAGGCTGCATTTAAATGTGATGTACTAATCAATCTAGTGGAGGAAATCTCAAGGCAGTACAGTATTCAAGCAGTGGCATGAATATCTCTGGAAGCTTTTAGCCAAGTTCATTGTAAAAATGAGGAACAGAAAGATTTGAAAAACTTGCAGTTTGGTCACAAAAAAATATTTAAGAAAAACTGGAGCTAAGGTAGTTATGGTTGTTAGACACATTACAAACACTACAGAGCTGCTAAGTACTTTATCTAGAAATAATAAGAAAGATTTCTTAAGGACAGCTCAGGAATTTTCAAGACCAAACTTATCTCAGGCTCAAGGGTATAGAACTAAAAATTCCTTTGATAAAAGACCATGGAGGCATAGGGAGCCTAGAAATTTGTTTCAGCATGTTCAGTTGGCCAGGAGGCTTGGCTACTGCTTGAGATGGTGGCACATTTTGGCATCAACCACATGGTGCCGGTTCTTTGGAATTGCAGGATGCTGGAGTTAGTAGCTCATGGAGTCTTTCATTAAAATTTCAAAGGAAGACCTGGAAGGTCAGGCAAAGTTTAGCAGAATCAGAATTTCTGTGGGCAACCATGAGAACCCATGGCAACTCAATGCCTAAAGATGTAAGAAGGAAGCTAAAGCTACAGTGGAGACCCCTGAGATTAAGAGATGCCACTAACATGGAATGTACACTGAAGAAAGCTGTAGGAATTGAATGGAGATAAGCCAAGGGAGAGAGAGGCTATGTGGGTTGCAACCAGCAAGGTCATAGGGGTGGAGTTACACAAGTCTAGTGAAAAAATCATTATTATGCCATGTGTTTCAGATGTTAAACATGGAGCTACAAAACTTATAATCTAAAGAATTTATATTTCAGTTTTGCTTTTGTCCCATCCCTTCTTTCTATGCCCCTTTTTCTCCCTTCTGGGATAAAAATATTTACCCTGTGCCATTATATATATTGCATATTATGTGATGAGCTTTTGATCTTTATAGGGAAAAATTGCCATGAGTTTGTCTTGAATTTCAGATGAGATTTTGGGCTTAGACTTTTGGGCAATGCTAGAACTGTTGGGGTCTTTCTGTAATAAACTGAACGTATTTTGCTTTGTGAGATGGGCATGAGCTTTTGGGGGCCAAGGGCATTATGTTATAATTTTATATTGAGGTATTCCCCAAAAGCTCACATGTTAGACAATGCAAGAACTTCAGAGGTAAATAATTAGATTATGAGAGTTGTAACCTAATGTGTGGATTCGTTCTTTAATGGTGACTAAGTGGGTGGTAATTGTAGGAAGGTAGGCTATAGCTAGAGGACAAAATCACTGGGAGTCTACCTTTGGGGCTTGTTTTTCCTTGGTGAGTATATTTTTCTCTCTCTCTGCTTTCTGTTGCTCTATACTGAGCTGATTTCCTCTGCCATGCTTCATTGTAGGCTCAGATCTGTGGAGCTGGTCCTCTATGGAATGAGACCTCTGAAACTGTGAGCCAATCCTCCTCCACATTGTGGTTGTCAGATCTTTTGGTCACCATGATGAAAAAACTGACAACAACATCTACATATATTATTTTTTTATGTTTTTAGTACTACTCTTTTTTCCTGTTGACTTGGGTTTCTATCTATAACAATTTCTCTGTAATCTAAAGAATTTAGATTACAAAAAAAAATCTTGTGGGGTTTTTTTTTTTGCCTTATTTTGGAAGGTTTTTCTCTCTACAAGTAGAATTCTAGATTAGAAATTTTTATTTCCATGACTTCAAGTGTGTCATTCAATTATTTTCTGACATTCATTTTTTTAACAGGAAGAAAATCATTAATTCTTATTCCCATAAGTTTAATTTTATTTTTTCTTTGATTTCTTTTAAGACTTTTTTCATTATTTATGCTTTTCAAACAATTTAAAAATATTCTTAGGGGCTTTGTTGTTGCTGCTGCTGCTTCTGCTGCTATTTGTTTTGTTTCCTATATGTCCAGTTAGAATTAGATAAACTTCTTGGCTCTGTGGGTATAACAACCTAGGTCCCATCTCTTGATAAAAATTACACCATAGGTTCAACAGGGAAAGTTTAGTATAAGCAAATATTATCTATGATAAAGAGTATAAATAAAGAAACTCAAATGACAGCTTTTAGAATTTATCTGAAATCACCAGCCAAGGCAATCCTCATGAGTTCAGGGGAGTGGTGTTTTCAATTGCTGGAGTGAATTTGTAGCAAGAGTCTTGGTGGCAGATATGTTAAGAGTTTTTTAGAACCTACAGCTTAAAAAATGAACAGCATGTTTGTATATGCTCTACTTCCCCTAGGCAAGAAGCAGATATGCACAGGACATTAGGAAATGTCCAGAGAAAAGTTGGGCTCTGGCATGGGCAGTAGGCCCTTTGAGTGTATGCAGAGACTCTGGCTTCTCTGTAGGCAAGGCTGTAAAAGTGTTGTTTCCAGAGACTGCAGTCACAGAAGGACCATATTCTTGGCCTTCAGTTGGGGAAGTACTCTACCCAGTATCCTCACCCACATTGCCAAATTTTAGCCCATGTCAGACATGATAGAAGAGATTCTTCCTCCTGCAATTCCTCTCCAGTGTCTATAAAAGAAAGCTTCATATTGTGCTTGCATTAAGGAAACATGCTTAAAGGAATTTTATTGTTTATCATGAAGCATATATTACAAGGTGCAGAATGGTGAGGCAATGTATTGATAACTAACACAGTGGGCTAATGACTCAGTTGAACTTTGGAAAATTCCATGTGATGCTTTTCTTGAAGCACCTTTAACATTCATATTTCTACCAGTAGTGTATTTATTATCATTTAAATATTTCTAAGATGGAATGCTTTTGTTACCATTCTCCTCACTTATTCTAAGTCCTCAACAAAAGAATCAGGAACACCCACATATATATTATGAGTGTAGTAGTCTAGGTCCAAAAGGGAGATTTAAATTACACAGTAAAACAGGAAAAATGTAATATAAATAATCATTAACTACAATAAAAGTTAAGATCTACACTTTCATATACACTTTTTTTTTAAGATAGATGGAAGGAAATTCAATATGGTACCCCTTGGGCTGAGTAGCAGTATACATAAAAGGAAAAAGTTGAAATATGTTCAGACCCCTTTGGAGAAGATATGGTTCAGCCCACTAGATAGAGATGTTTGATTGTTTTAAAAAAAATCTTTTTAAGCCAGTCCCCCAAACATTCAAAATTTGAATGTTCCTTCTGATGCACAATGGGGGGGGATAGAAGTTTGTTAGATTAGACAAAGGGGAATGAAGGGAAGAAAGGGGATGGGAGTTATAAAGACAGTAGAATGAATCAGGCATAACTTTCCTGTGTTAATATATGAATACATGGTCGGGGAAACTCCACATCATGCACAATCACAAGAATGGGATCCTAATTAGAATAAGTTATACTCCATGTAAATATAATATGCCAAAATAAACTCTACTCTCACATATATCTAAAAAGAAAACATAAATTTTTAAAAATCTATTTAAGCAGTAAAATTTAATATAGGCATTTAGAGGAAGACTACATTCCTAGTTGCTCCATGGCTCAGGATTCAAGCAGTGGGAATACTGCTTCTAAGTGAGATAAGTGAAAGAGGGATTTTACTACAATTCAATATTGAAAAGTTGGAGTGTCTTAGAGACTCAGAAATTTGGGTATATTAAGCAAAGTATAATGAGTACATTGGAGCCAAGCTGGTTGAAGCAGTGGCAATAATACCAGTCTTGAAGATCGGGAATGGGTTCTTGTTGAAGATTAAACACCTGAGAAATGCTGAGGCAAGCACAGAAAGCAAGTTTTATTTAAGAAAGTGATAGCAATAGACTTCTCGAAAGAGAAGGGACCCCAAAGCTGGGTTTCCATAGGAGGGGGTGTGTCTTGCTCTTTCATAGACCCCAGAACTCCTCTTTTAATTATTGTCTTCTCTTTCATCTCTATGCCCAAGAGCAAGGACAAGGAGGTTCATTGTTAGTAACCTAGAGTGCCCAGGAGCACAACTGCAGAGGTTAACAACCCACTGTCCTCTCTGTTTGATAACCTGTGATAACCAGTCATGGTTCTCTCTTGACACCCCCCCCCCAACATTACCTACACTAACTACTTGACCTTTGTCTTTGCCTAAGCCAGGAAGGGCTGCAGGCAGATTGCTTTTTTGGCAAAGAAAGCTTATAGGGGATCAGCACAACAGGCTTACTGTGTAGAATTATTCTCTTAACCTTGCGTTCCCACCATTCTCATTTATCTGTCCCCTTATAGCAGCACTGGTTCAACATAGAGGAGGGAAAGCACAGAGAGAAATACAGATTTGGTATAAAAACACCTGGGATCAGAAGAGCAGCCTGAATTTAGCTGATCTAAAAGATGCACTGTTCATTGGTGATTGAGAAGTGCTCTGTTTTTCAACTGACTGCAGAGAGTGAGGTGGTACCCATCTTGAGGTGGCTATGCTCCAGCTGCTGCTGCAGGAGCCAAGAGATCACAGCAAACATTGCCACAACTGTTCTAGCAATCACCTACCATATGACCTAAGGTATACCTAGTGGAAAATGAGTGAAACAGGCACAGAGAAGATATTCCCAGAGGGATTTAAGTCAGAAAAGCAAAGCTAATGTTAGCTCAGCTTGCTTCTTCTTTGAGTCTGGCAGATTACATGGCCAGCTGAAGAAGGTTGGTAATATGAACAGGCAGGTATGAATACACTCAGGGACTGAGCCTGGGAAGGCTCATTTACCTGCAAATGCCATGATTTTATTCTCTTTTATTGCTGAGTAAGATTTCATTGTGTATATATGCCACATTTTTTTATCCATTCATCCACTGAAAGGCATCTAGGTTGGCTCCACAGGTTAGCTATTGTGAATTGTGCTGCTATAAACATTGGCTGTGTCCCTGTAGTATGCTGTTTTTATTCCTTTGGGTATAATCCAAGGAGAGGGATAGGTGGGTCAAATGGTGGTTCCATTCCCAGATTTCCAAGGAATCTCCATACTGCTTTCCATTATTGGCTGCATCATTTTGCAGTACCACCAGCAGTGTATGAGTGTACCTTTTCCCCCACATCCTCACCAACAGTTATTGCTGTTTATCTTCATAATAGCTGCCATTCCGACTGGAGTGAGATGATATCTTAGAGTTGTTTTGATTTGCATTTCTCTAATTGCTTATATTAGACCTAGGAACCAAAAACATGCATTGGAGAAAAGATAGTATCTTCAACAAATGGTGCTGGGAAAACTGGAAATCCATATGAAACAAAACGAAATTAAATCCCTATCTCTCACCATGCTCAAAACTCAACTCAAAGTGATACAAGTATATCAGTGTATCAAAGACCTACTATTAAACCAGAGACTCTGCATTTAATAGAAGAAAAAGTAGGCCCTAATCTTCATCATGTGGGATTAGGCCCCAACTTCCTTAATAAGACTCCTATAGCCCAAGAATCAATAAATGGGATGGAATCAAACTAAAAAGTTTCTTCTCAGCACAGCCATATTTATAGTGGCACAATTAATGATACTCAAGCTGTGGAACCACCTACATATCCATTAATGCATGAATGCATAAAGAAAATATGGTATGTATATACACAATGGAGTTTTATGTTATTTGCAGGTAAATGGTTACAATTAGACACCATTATGATAAGCAAAATAAGTCAAACCCAAAAAGTCAAACATTTTATGTGTTCTCTCATATGCAGAAGCTAGAGAAGAAAAAGGAAAGGAAAGGTGGGGATGGATCTCATGAAAATCAATGGGAGATCAGTAGAGGAAAGGGAGAAAAGGGAAGTTATGTCAGATTCATTCCAGTGAATCTCATCATCATGTACATCTGCAAGGAATTAATTTAAAAAAATAACTATGAGTAAATGGCCAAATGATCATTAGAGTAGCAGGTAGGGAACAGGAGTTGGGGAAGGGGAGGTTCTGGGGACCAAGTTAGCTTTTATAATTATGTCAAAAATGGATTCTACTTTCATGTATAACTGAAAAAAAACAACAACAATAAATTTAAAAAAAAACAAAGGTAAAAAAGTGGGAGTTAGGGAGGGAATGGGTAAGTACTGGAGTGAAAGTGGCCAAATTATATTGTTATTTTGTGTGGATGTACATATATGTAACAACAAATTCCATAATTATGTATAACTATAATGCACCAATTAAAATGTAAAAAATCAAAATAAAAATAGTTTATTAAATAGTATTTTTCTAGAAAATCAATAAATAGAAGCCTCCAAAAAAATCTATTTAAATAAACCTAGGCTTTTTATAGCATGTTCCTCAAAATTCTCCCATTGTAATTCCAAAGCTACTTCCACACTTCTAGGCATTTGTCACCACAGCAGGAGCTTCTGTCCTTGTACCCAAATCTAAATTAGTTTCCTAATGCTGATGTAACAAATTACTGTAAGCTTAGCAAATTAATAAAAATTATTACCTTAATGTTCTGGAAATCAGAAGTCTTCAGTGTATCTTCCTAAGCTAAAATCAATGTGTTCACAGGGCTGGGTTTCATGTGGAAGCTGTAGAAGAGAATTTATTTCCTTTTTTTTTTTTTTTTAGTTTCTAGAAACCACCTGTATTCCTGGCATTGTGCTGTTCCTCCATTTTAAAGCCAGCAATATACGATTTTTCCAATCTTTCTTTGACTCTGACACTGTGGCCTCCCTTTTTCACTTCTGATAATTCTTATAATTACATTGGGCCCACTCAGATAATCCAAGATTCTTAATATAATTATACCTGCAAAGTGCCTTTTTCCATGTAAGATGAAATAGTCATAAATTCTGGTGATTATGACATGAGCATCTTTGGGGAGACACTACTCTTCCTACAACACTGTGCATTTCCGTTTTAGACAATTTTCATTTTGTTCTTTAATATAATCTCTATTTCTCTGTTGAAATTACCTATGTTCTCTATCCTCTCTAATATATTTGTAATATGTATTTAGTCTAATTGATGCATTTTTCCCCCTTTTGTCAATACAGTGATGTAGTAATTATTGTTACTTTATGTTTTAGTCAGCTTTTTCACTGCTGTGACTTAAAGACCTAACCAGAGCAATTGTAGAGGAGGAAAGGTTTATTTGGGGGCTCACAATTTCAGAGATCTCAGTCCATAGAAGGCTGGCTCCATTCCTTGGGGCTTGAGGTGAGGCTGAACAGCATGGCAGAGTGTTCGGCAAAAGAAAGTAGCTCACATGAGATCAGGAAGCAGAGAGAGAGATCTCCACTTGCCAGACAAATATGTACCCCAAAGCCATACCCCCAATGAGCCATTTCCTCCAGCCACATCCTACCACTTCAATTACCACTCCATTAATCCGTATCAGGGGATTAATTCACTGATTGGGTTAAGACCCATATAATCCAATCATTTCTCTTCTGCACTTTCTTGTCTTGTCTCACACCTGAGCTTTGGGGGGACAACTCACATGCAAACCATAACTTTTTATAAGTCATGATATATAATAGTATAACTCCTTTGATGTTACTTTTAATTTTCCAAGTTGTCTTTATTTTTCTAGACTCTTCTAATTTTCATAAAATTCTGTTAATTTCATAAAACCACAAGAATTTTACTGAGATTGCATTAATTATGTAGATTAATTTCTAAAACAAACAAAAAAAAAAACAATTAAAATCTTAATGCTTCTAATACATAAGTGAAGTATATTCTGGCATTTATTTTTTATCTTCTTTAATTCACCTAATATTTTATAGTTTTATTTTAGTCTTACATATGTTTTTTATGACTAGGATGTCTGATGCTATTGTTTAGAAATTTTTATGTTATTGTCTGGTGTTATTGTTTAAAATTTTATATTTTGTTATTATCAAACAATGTATTTTTACACTATTGTTCTATGCAGTAATCTTACTAAATTTACATATTAATTGAAATATTTGCATGTTTAGTATTTTATATTTTCTCTCTGCCCAATGTGAATAATGATGTTTTGTTCCTTTCAATCCATATACCATTTAAATATTTTTCTTTATCTTATTGCCCTGACTAGCACTGATGGGAAACAGCTTTGGTAGGCATGACTGATATGTGATTAAGGGTGAACTTCCAACATTTTTAATATAATAAGTAATGTTTGCTTCACATTTTTGGGTATAATTCTCACCAGATTAAGAAAGTTATCCCTTGTTTCTGGTATGCTGAGATTTTTTTTAAATTACACTGAACAATACATTTGAACAAATATCTTCTCTGCACTTAAGATAATTGTTATAGCTTCTTGATTAACTTATCTATCATTATAATAATATTTTTATTATAGTTTTTTAACTTAAAGTCTATTTTAACTGATATACTTCTCTCTTTTGGTTTCCATTTGTGTAATGTGTCATTTTCTACCCCTTTATTTTCAGTCTATATGGTTTTTCAAGGCTGAAGTGAGTCACTTGTACGTAACATACAGTTGGAAATTTTCCCCTTTTGTTCATTCAGATAATCTGTGCTTATTGATTAGAGAATGTAATTTACATTTAAAATAATGATTGATAGCTAAGAACTTATTATTACCATTTTGTCATTTTTATTGCTTTCTGGCTGTTTTGTAGAATGCTTTTTTCTCCTCTCTGTCTTCCTTTGTAATGTCATTATTTTCTATAGTGGTATGCATTAATTTCTTTCTTGTTGCGAGCCATCCATGGGCTGCATGTGGGCCACTGTGTATCAAGCCTAGTGGATAGGAACATCTAATGTCTGGGAATAACCAGTGGACATTTTCTCTGGTTAACTGCTCTGACATATTGTGAATTTCTATCCCACTCTACCATGTTCCGTCAGCACCTGAGATGGATGTAACCTGCCAAGATGCCAATCAACCTGTGATTGCAAGACACCCTGAAGCAAGACTCTGCCCTTGAAACCTTATCCCTGCCTTGGATGTACCCCCTTAAATAAACGACTGGAGCAATCTTTCCTTTCTCTAGTTCAAGGTCTTTTTTGGACTGGATCCATCAGGAACTCTGCTTTTGTAAATACATTTCTGACTCTTTGTCTTTTGTTCTTCACAAATTATTTTAGACTTTAAATTCTCAGGTGGCTTACACCCTCCTTAGCAAAAAGAAGAACCCCTCAATAATATGCTGGCTGTCGCTCCATATATTTTCTCTTTACTTTTTGTGGATATTTTTAATCATAAAAGAATGTTGAACTTGTCACATGCTTTTACAAAATCTTTTGAGTCAATCATGTATTTTGGGGGGCTTAATCTGTTAATCTGGTATATCATGTTCATTGATTTAATCATCCTTGCATGCTAGGGATAAATTCCACTTGATCATGATCAATGATCTTTTAAATGTGCTGTTAAATTAAAATTGATTTTCTTTTAGTTACTTTTGTTTTGTTTTGCAGTACTGGGGATTGAACAAGTAGTGCCCTATCACTAGATCATACCTCCAGTCCCTTTATTTTTATTTTGAGGTAGAGTCTTTCTAAGTTGCCCAGTCTGGCCTCAAACTTGCTATCCCTCTGCCTTGGCCTCCCATATGGCTGGGATTATACGGATGAACCCCCATACTTAGCAATTTGTTAGTATGCTGTTGAAATTTCTATATCTATATTCATTGGAAATATTGACCTTACCTTTCTTTTCTTTGGTGTCTTTATCTAGCTTTGGTGCCAGGATAATGCTTGCCTTGTTCAATGAATTTGGAAGTATTCCCTCCTCTTCAAATTTTTAGAAGAGTTTGAGAAGCATTAATATGAATTCTTCTTTAATGTTTGGTAGATTTTAACAGTAAAGTTATTGGGTCATGGGTTATTCTTAGATGAGAGACTTTTTCTTACTTATTGATTTATTTAGATTTTCTTTTTCTTCCTCATTCAGTCTTGGTGGAATGTATAAATCTAGAAATTTATTTATTTTTCCAAATTATACAATCTGTAGCATATAGTTGTTTATAGTAATCTCTTATTTTCCTTTCTGTTTCTGTGCTAATAGCCATAATGTGTTTTATTTCAGTACTTTTTAATAATTATTTTGTTGAAAAAATGTTAATTATACATATGAGGTTCAACACATGAACATAGTGTGCACTGATAAAATTCAACTTCCCTTAATGCATCCTCCTACTTCCACAAACAACTTTTCCAAACTTTATCACTATTCTATATCCATGTTGACTTTTTTTTTAAGTTTCCACATATGATAGAGAATATGTATTACTTACCTTTGTTTGTCTGGCTTATTTCAAAAATAAATTATTTCATCCATTTCCATACATTTTGCTGCAAATATAGTTGAATAATATTTTATTTTCTCTATATACTATATTTTCTTTATCCACTCACTTTTTTATGGGCAACAAGTTCCTAGGTACCTTCCAAATAAGGCCTATTTTGTAATAGTCCCACAATAAATTTCAACATACAGATATTTCTTGTATGCTGATTTCATTTTCTTTGGAAATAAACCCAGGAGTGAGATAGCTAGATTACATGGTATTTTTCTTTTTAGTTGTTTGAGGAAATGCCATATTGTTTTCCAAAGTGGCTGTACTAATTTACAATATCAACAGTGTATATAATTATTTTCTCCCCATCCTTGCTAGCATGTGTTATTTCTTTTTTTAAAAAAAAATTATAGCCATTCTAACTGTATAGAGTGGTATCACATTGCAGTTTTGATTTGCATTTCCTTGATGACTAATGATAAGGAGCATTTTTCATTCATTTATTGGCCATATGTATATTTTCCTTTGGGAAGTGTTTATTCAAATTATTTGCCCATTTTTTTTAAAAAAATGGAATACTTGGTATTTTGGTTGTAGTTTTTGTTCTTTGCTCTATTAATTGTTTTGAGGTCCTTATGTATTCTGGGTATTAATTCTTTGTCAGATAAAGAATTGCCAATTATTGTCTCTCATTCTGTAGGTTTCCTCTTCATTCTTTTGCGTCTTTGCTGCAAAAACTTTTTAGTTTGATATAATCCTGCTTTTCTAGTTTTGCTTTTGTTTCCTGTATTTTGTAATCATATCCAAAAAAGTGTCTATATTAATGTCTTGAAGTGTTTCATCTATGTTTTCTCCTTTTTATAATTTCCAGACTCATATTTATATTGTTCAATCATTTTGAGTCAATTTTTGTACAGAGTGAGAGATAGGGGTCTTACATGTGTTTTCCCAGCACCATTTATTAAAGAGGTTGCCCTTTCTCCAATGTAGGATTTTAGAATCTCTGTCAAGAATAAGTTGGTTATAGATGAATGGATCAATTTCTTGATTCTCTATTCTGTCTATATATCTATTTTTATGCCAATACCATGCTGGTTTGTTTTTACTATAACTTTGTAGTATGTCTTGAAATCAAATATTGTGATATCTCTAGCTTTGTTCTTTTTGTTCAAGATTCCATTGGCTATTTGGGGTCTTTCATGCTTCCAGATAAATTTTAGAATTATTTTTTCAAGTTCTGTGAAGAAGGTTACTGGTATTTAAATAAGGATTGCATTGACTCTGCAAATCACTTTGGGTAAAATGGCCATTTTAAGAGTATTTATTTATCTAGTCTATAAATAAAGAAGGACTTTCTGGTGTTTTGTACCTTCATTAATTTATTTCATCAGTGTTCTATAATTTTTATTGTGCAGATCTTATACTTCCTTGATAAAGTTTATTCTCGGGTATTTTATTTTTGTAGCTATTGTGAATGAGATTGTTTTTTATGATTTCTTTCTCAATAAATTCACTATTGACATATGAAAATGTTCCTGACTTTTGTCAGAAGCATTTTATGTTGATTTTGTATCCTGTAACTTTGTTTATTGTAATGGTCTTTGGGGGAAAATCTTTAGATTTTTCTAGGTAAAGAATAATACCATCTGTTAACATGATAATTTGGCATCCTTTCTTTCTGTTTATATGACTTTTATTTATTTTCTTGCCTATTTGCTCTTGCCTAATTGCTCTACTACTTGATTAAATAAGAGTGAACATTCATGTTTGTTCATGTTAGACAAAATGCTTTCAGTTCTTCTCAGCAAAGAAAATACTCAAGATCATGAAGAGAGAGCCTACAGAATGAGAGAAAATCTTTGCCACCTGCTCATCAGACAGGTTGTTAATTTCCAGGATATACAAGGAACTCAAAAAACTTACCACCAACCCCACAAATAACCCAATAAATAAATGGGCAAAAGAACTAAACAGACACTTCTCAAAAGAAGAAATATAAAAGGTCAACATCCCTAGTAATTAAAGAAAAAACTTTCAACATGACTAGTAATTAAAGAAATGCACATTAAAACTACACTGAGATTCCATCTCACACCAGTCAGAATTGAAATTATTAAGAATACAATAACAGTAAATGTTGGTGAGGATGTGGGGAAAGGGTATGCTCAAATATTGTTAGTGGAAAGGCAAACTGGTGCAACACTCTGGAAAGCTGTATGGAGATTCCTCAAAAAATGAGAAATGGAACCACCATTTGACCTAGTTGTCTTACTCCTCAGTATACATCCAAAGGATTTAAAATCAGCATACTACAGTGACACAGCCACATCAATATTTGTAGCAGGACAATTCACAATATCTAATCTATGGAGCCAGTCTAGGTACCCTTCAACAGATGAATAGATAAAAAAAAATGTGGTATATATGCACAATGGTACTCAGCCATTAAGAAGAATGACTCTATGACATTTGCTGTCAACTGGTTGGACCTGGAGACCATCCTGCTAAGTACAATAAGCCAATCCCCAAAAAACAAAGGTTGGATTTTTCTCTGACATGTGGAAGTTAACCCACAATAATGGGGTGGGAGAATAGAAGTTTAGTGGATTAGACAAAAGAGAATAAAGAAAAGGGAGAAGGGATAGCGAAAGACAGGACAATGGAATGAATCCAACACAACTTTGCTGAGAGCCACAGCCCAGTCGGAATGGCCCCTGGCGTTTTGCCAATAGTATTGGTTGAGAGGGAAGCGATGTTGGATTGATTCATTTGTATATTAGACCCCTGCTGTCCGCCTCCACCTGCTACTTTGGAGTTCTCAGGCTACTTTGGAGTTCTCGCAGGGATTCCCAGAGAGTTCCCATTGGTTGGGGAAGTGCCGGAGGAGGGATTGCCGGAGGAGGGATTTCCAGTTGGTGTGTGGCGTGTCTGGGAGAAGGCCAGGTGTGTGGTGTTCGCGGGAGTGTGGAGAATAAAGGAGTTCCTGTTTTGAACCTACAAGGCTGTGTGGCGGCTCGGTTATTTTGTGCCCAGACAGACTGCGGCATAACTTTCCTATGTACATATATGCATACACCACAGTGTACATCCAAAAGAAATTAATTTAAAAAATTAACTATGGGTAAAAGGAAGAAAGATCAATAGAGGGAAGGGACCAGGGGAAAGAGAAGCAGAAGGAGGGGTACTGGGGTCTGAATTAGAATAATGTATATTCCATGCATGCATAATAATATCAAAATGGATTCTACTGTCATGTATAACTAAAAACAACCAAAAAAATTTTTAATAATGTTTTCAGGTTTTTCCCCATTCAGTATATTGTTGACTATGAGTTTTCATATATATCTTTTATTATATTGAGTATAATCCTAATTCCTTTAGGGCTTTTATCATGAAGTGTAACTCAATTTTATCAAAGACATTTTCTGCATCTGTTGGCATGATTGTGTGATTCCTTCCCACCATGAGTTTGTTAATTTTTAATTAAAAAAATTTATTCACAAATGGAGCACAACTTTTCATTTTTCTGGTCATGCATGATGTAGAGTCACACCATTTGGAAATCATACTTGTACATAAGGTAAGAATGTCCATCTCATCCCACCATCTTATCCCCCACACCTCTCTCCTCCCCCTTCTCCCCTCTGATTAATCCAAAGTTTCTCCCTTCTTCCTTTGCTCCCGCCACACACATTATGGATCAGCATCCACTTATCAGACAAAACATTTGGCCTCTGGTTTGGGGGCATTGGCTTACTTTGCTTAGCATGATATTCTCCAACTCTATCCATTTACCTGTAAATGCCATAATTTCATTCTTTTTTAAGGCTGAGTAATATTCCACTGTGTATATATGCCACCGTTTCTTTATCCATTCATCTATTGAAGGGCATCTAGGTTGTTTCCACAGTATAGGTATTGTGAATTGAGGTGCTATAAACATTTATGTGGCTGCATCACTGCAGTATGCTAATTTTAAGTCCTTTGGGTATACATCCAGGAATGGGATAGCTGGTTCAAATGGTGGTTCCATTCCAAATTTTCTAAGGAAACTCCATACTGCTTGCACCATTTTACAATCCCACCACCAATGAATGCCCCACACCCTCACTAGCACTTATTGTGGCTTAAATTCTTGATGATTGCCATTCTAACTGGAGTGAGATGAAATCTTAGAGTAGCTTTGATTTTCATTTCTCTAATTGCTACAGATGATGAACATTTTTTCATATATTTGTAGATTGGTTGTATATATTTTTCTGTGAAGTGTTTGCTAATTTCCTTAGCCTATTTATTGATTGGGTTATTTGTTTTTGGGGTGTTCAGTTTTTGGTGTTATGTCATCAGCAAACAGTGAATAGTTTGAGTTCTTCTTTTCCTATTCATATTGCTTTAGTTTATTTTGTCTGACTAATTGCCCTGGATAGAGTTTCAAGGACTATGTTGAACAGAAATGGTGAGAGAGTGTATCCCTGTCTTGTTCCAGTTTTTAGGGGGAATGTTTTCAATTTTTCTCCATTTAGAATGATGTTGACCTTGGCTTATCATAGATAATTTTACAAGGTTGAGATATGTTCCTACTATATATAGTTCTTTATATATAAAACTACCACATAGTTCTTTTTTCACATCCTGGAGATTAGTGTAGATGTGGTAAAGATTTTCTCACATTCTGTTGGCTCTCTCTTCACGTTATTGATTGTTTCCTTTGTTTAGAAGAATTTTTTTTTTAGTTTGAATTCATCCCATTTATTGATTATTGATTTTATTTATTGAACTTTAAGAGTCTTGAAAGGAAGTCAAGTTCTAAACCAATATGATAATATTGGTCTGCTTTTTTTTCTATTAGGCACAGAGTCTTTGGTCTAATTCCTAGTCCTTGATCCACTTTGAGTTTTGTCCAGGGTGAGAGATGGACATTCAATTTCATTTTGTTGTATATCCATTTCCAGTTTTTCCACCACCACTTGTTGAAAAGGCTATTTTTCCTCCAAAATATTTTGGAGACTTTGTCTAGTACAAGATAACTGTATTTATGTTCATTTGTCTCTGTGTCCTTTATTCTGTACCATTGGTCCTCAAGTCTATTTTGGTGCCAATACCATGCTGTTTTTGTTACTATTGCTCTGTAGTATATTTTAAGGTCTGGTATAGTGATGTCACCTGCTTCACTCTTCTTGCTAAGGGTTGCTTTATCTATTCTGGTTCTCTTATCTTTCCAGATAAATTTCATGATTGCTTTTTCCTATTTCTTTGAGGAATGTCATTGGGATTTTGATTGGAATTACATTGAATCTGTATAGAGCTTTTGGTAGTATGGTCATTTTGACAATATTAATTCTGCATATACAAGAGCAAGGTAGATCTTTCCATCTTCTAAGGTCTTCTTTAATTTCTTTCTTTAGCATTCTGTAGTTTTCATTGTAGACATCTTTTACCTCTTTCATTAAGTTAATTCCCAAGTTTATTTGTTGTTTGTTTATTTGTTTGTTTTGAGGCTATTGTAAATGGGGTAGTTTTCCTCATTTCCCTCTCAGAGGATTTGTCACTGATGTACAGAAATGCCTTTGATTTATGGGTGTTGATTTTATATCCTGCTACTTGGCTGAACTCATTTATTAGTTCTAGAAGTTCTCTGGTGGAATTTTTTGGATACTCTAGGTATAGAATCATGTTGTCAGCAAATAGTGATAATTTGAGTTCTTCTTTTCCTATCCATATCCCTTTAATTTCTTTCATCTGTCTAATTGCTCTGGATAGAGTTTCAAGAACTATGTGTAATGGAAGTGGTGAAAGAGGGCATCCTTGTCTTATTCTAGTTTGTAGAGGGAATGTTTTCAATTTTTCTCCATTTAGAATGATGTTGGCCTTTGGCTTAGCATAGATAGCTCTTACAATATTGAGGTATGTTCCTTCTATCACTAGTTTTTATAGTGTTTTGAATAGGAAGGGATGCTGTATTTTATAAGATGCCTTTTCTGCATCTATTATGATGATCATATAATTCTTGTTTTTATGTCTATTGATGTGACGAATTATGTTTATTAATTTCCATATGTTGAACCAACCTTACATCCCTGGAATGAACCCCACTTGATCATGGTGCACTATCTTTTAAATATGTTTTTGTATGTAATTTGCCAAAATTTTATTGAGAATTTATGCATCCATGCTCATCAGGGATATGGTTCTGAAATTTTCTTTCCTTGATGTGTCTTTGTCTAGTTTTGGTATCAGTGTAATACTAGCCTCATAGAATGATTTTGAAAGGGTTTTCTGCTTTTTTATTTCATGGCTTAATTTGAGGAGTAGTTGTGTTAAAAATTATGATTTGAAAATCTTGTAGAACTTGACTAAGAATCCATCTAATCCATCTAACTCTTCTTGGTTGATAGGCTTTTGATGGCATCTCCTATTTCATTGCTTAAAATTTATCTGTTTAAATTGTGTACATCCTCCTGATTCAGTTTGGGCAGATCATATTATGGTCTCTAGAAATTTGTCAATGTCTTCAAGCTTTTCTATTTTATTGGAGTATAAATTTTCAAAATAATTTCTAATTATCTTCTGTATTTCAGTAGTGTACTTCATGATGTTTCCCTTTTCATCAAGAATTTTAGTAATTTGAGTTTTCTCTTTCTCTTCATTTGCATAGCTAAGGATTTATCAGTTTTATTTAGGTTTTTCAAAGAACCAATTTTTCCTTTTGTCAATTTTTGAATTGTTTCTTTTGTTTGAATTTCATTGATTTCAGCTCTGATTTTAATTATTTCCTGTCTTTTAGTGCTTTTTGTGTTAATTTGTTCTTCTTTTCTAGGGCTTTGAGATATAATGTTAGATCATTTATTTGTTGTTTTTCCATTCTTTTAATGAATGAGCTCAGTGCAATAAACTTTCCTCTTAGCACTGCCACCATATTGTCCTGGATTTTTGATGTTTCATTGGTGTTCTCATTTACCTCTTAGTATTTTAAAAATTTATTCCCTGATTTATTTTGCTTTACATTCATCATTTAATAGCGTGTTATTTAGTATCCAGGTGTTGGAGTGGTTTCTATTTCTTTATTTTATCATTGATTTCTTATTTCATTACATCATGATCTGATAGTATTCGGGTAGTATTTCTTTTTTTTCATTTTTTGTATTTGCTAAGAGTTGCTTTGTGGCATAACATATGGTCTATTTTAGAAAAAAATCCATGTGCTGCTGAGAAGAAAGTTTATTTGCTCATTGATGAATGAAATTCTCTATATATGTCCATTAAGTCTAAATTATTGATTGTATTATTTAGTTCTATAATTTCTTTGTTTAGCTTTTGTTCAGAAGATCTAACCAGTGGTGAGAGAGATGTGTTGAAATCACCCAGTATTATTGTGTTGAGAATAAAATCATGACATTTGATTTTTGAAATTTAAAAGGTTTTTTTTATGTACACAGATGCTCTATTGTCTGGGGAATAAATATTGACAGTTGTTAGGTCTTCTTGATGTATGATTCCCCTAAGCAGTATGAAATTCCCTCTTTATCCCTTCTGACTAACTTTGGCTTGAAGTCCACTTTATCTGATATGATAGAAACCCCTGCTTGTTTACATAGTCCATGTGAGTGATTTGTTTTTTTCCCATCCTTTCACTTTCAGTCTGTGGATGTCTCTTCCTAGGAGGTGAGTCTCTTGAAGATAGCATATTGCTGGGTCTTTTTTTTTTTCAAATCCAATCTGCCAGTCTATGTCTTTTGTTTGATGAGTTTAGGACACTAACATACAGGATTATTATTGAGATATGATTTGTATTTCTGGTCATTTTTGTTTATATATATTTTTAATTGATTTTATTTTTTAAATACATGATAATAGAATGCATTAAAATTCTTATTACACACATAGAGCACAACTTTCTATATCTCTGTATGTAAAGTATGTTGACACCCAATTCATATCTTCATACATGTACTTTGGATAATGATGTCCATCACATTCCACCATCCTTGCTAATCCCCTGCCCCTTCCCTTTCCCTCCCACCCTTCTTTCCTATCTAGAATTCATCTATTCCTCCCATCCTCCCTCTCCCTACCCCACTATGAGTCAGCCTCACTCCAGTCAGAATGGCAGCTATTATGAAGACAAAAAACAATAAGTGTTGGTGAGGATGTGAGGTAAAAGGTACACTCAAACACTGCTGGTGGGACTGCAAATTGGTGCAGCCAATATTCTCCATATGGAAAGCAGTATGGAGATTCCTTGGAAATCTGGGAATGGAACCACCATTTGACCCAGCTATCCCTCTCCTCAGACTATACCCAAAGGACTTAAAAACTACATACTACAGGGACACAGCCACATCAATGTTTATAGCAGCACAATTCACAACAGCTAAACTGTGGAGCCAACTTAGATGCCCTTCAGTGGATGAATGGATTAAAAAATGTGGCATATATGCACAATGGAATTTTACTTAGCATTAAAAGAGAATAAAATTATGGCATTTTCAGTAAATGGATGGCATTGGAGAAGATAATGTTAAGTGAAGTTAGTCAATCCCCCCAAAAAACAAATGCTGAATGTTTTCTCTGATATAAAGAGGCTGACTTATTTTTGTTTTTTAACTTGACTTAGTTTCTCTTTTTAAAAAATATTTATCTTTTAGTTATAGGTGACCACAATACCTTCATTTTATTTTTGTGTGGTGCTGAGGTTTGAAACCAGTGTTTCATGCTTGTTAGGCAAGCGTTCTAACTCTGAGCCACAAACACAGCCCTTAATTTCTCTTTTGATTGACTTTTCCTTTAGTGTAGTTCCTCCTTCTACTGGTTTTTATTTTTTTTCCATTTTTCCCTCATGAAATATTTTCCTAAGAATGTTCTGTATTACAAGTTTTCTAGTTGTGATTTAAAAAAAAACTTTTGTGTATCATAGAAGATTTTTATTTCATCTTGAAATCTGAAGCTCAATTTTGCTGGATATTAAATTCTTTGTTGGCATCCATTTTCTTTCAGAGCTTGATATATATTATTCCAGAAACTCCTAATGTTGAAGGTCCGAGTTGAGAAATTACCTGAGATCCAAACTGGTTTCCTCCTATATGTAATTTGATATTTTTCTCTCACATCCTTTAAAATTCCATGTTAGTCCTTCTAAGTATAATGTGATTTGGTGTGGGTCTGCTGTAATTTTGTACATTTGAGATCCCATAAGCTTCTTATTGTTGATTTTCCATATTATTCTTTAGAATTTGGGAAATTTCCTGATATAATGTCATTGAAAAGATTGTGCATTCCTTGGTTTGTATCTCTGCATCTTCATCTATCCCAATAAATCTTAAATTTGGTCTTTTCATTTTATCCTATATTTCCTGGAAGTTCTGTTCATGATTTCTTACATCTTCTCTGGAGTGTTGACTTTATTTTCAAGAGTGTATATTTTGTCTTCATTGCCTGAGGTTCTGTCTTCCATGTGGTCTAGTCTGTTGTTGATACTTTCCATTGAATTTTTAATTTGATTTATTATTTTCTTCATTTCAAGGATTTCTGCTTGATTCCTTTTTATTTCTTTATTTAAGTAATTTTTCACTTTCTGTATTTTCTCTGATAGCATCCTTTATTTTGAAGATAAAGCTAACTATGTTCCTTCTAAACTCCTTCTCTGGTAAATCTGCTACTGTGTTGTCTTTGGATTCTCTTGTTGGAACACTTTGGTCTGTTTGATATACTTTGTTCTCTTATTTTTTCATGTTGTTTGTGTGTCTTCCCATCTAGCAGTATGGATCTGAGACAGTACAGTTTCTTCCCTATAGTCTTATAGTGTCCCTGAAAGATTCCAGTACCCCATCTTTAAGGGGAAGAACAATAATAACAACACTCAATGGAAACAATATACAGCCTTAAACCAAATAACTCCTTTTATTTTACAGTTTTGTCACAATAAACAGAAATTGTATGTTCAATTATTGTCTACAATATAAACAGTAACTTTGCTAAAAGTGTTTAGCATTTCAAATTATGGACAAAGAGGGAGCATAAGCAGTGTAAGATGTGATGTTTATGAGAGAGAAGGAGAGAAGATAGAGGTAAAATTTTATAGTAAGTGAAGGAGGAATTAATAGAGGTTGGCTGTTAGCATGAGAGAAGTGAGAAAGAGAATCCAGAGAGATAGATAAGTAAGAGAAAAAATCTATACAGATTTTTAAGTAAAAATATAAGAATGCACAACAAAACTGTAATATACTATTCAGACATGCCATTCCTCAATAAACTGCTGGATGAAAAATATTTGGTTTCAAAGATGGTAGAGATGTGATAGAAAGTAAAAAGAAAAAGAAAAAATTTTTCAGTGAAAAATTGGAAAATTTTTTCTATTGGCATTCAAAAGTTTCTCACCTTCCCTTCTCCACCAATAGGTGGGCTTGTCTGAAATTTGATGGTAGCTTCAGTCTGGTGGGTGCTGACCAGTTGGCTGAATGAGCTGATAGCAAGATGTCCTCACACCCTCTTCCAGTCATCCCACCCATTGTAGCTGGCCCCTTCGGTCCCCATGCATCTCAGGACTCACTGAGCTGGAGAGAGCCCAGTTCTCTTCAGTTCCGCCAACCTGTGCTTCCCTCTCGTGAAATGCCCCCAATCTCCATTTTCCACAGGCTCCCCAGGGCCAGACTGGCTCACATAGACCCAGCTGCAATCAGAGAGATCTGGGCTTCAGATTCCCCAGGATTTGCCTCACTGTAGCCCCAAGCTCTCAATGCCATTCCAACTTGCAGAGAGACCACTAGGGATTCACCCACACAAAGAAGGAACCCTGCAAAGAAGCAGCCACAGGATGGCCACTAGCATACCCATCAGAAAGACCTCAGGTGCAACCAGACCTGCAGGTACCCTGACAATTGATCTCCAGGTCCTGACCAGTGTCCCCAGACTGAGAAGGATGTGCTTCCAGATGGCAGCAATGGTGGCTGCAAACCTGCAGGTCCCTTGGCCCTAGATTTCCAGGCCCTGTCAGTGTCCCAAAATGCTGTCAGCTGTGTGTAACCAAACCTGCAGGTAGCCTGGCAATGGACCTCCAGGAGCATCAAGCAGCAAGTAGCAGGCCATCCGCTGGTGAGCTGGTGATAGGTGGATGAATTGTAGGCAAACAGCAGGTGACCAGCAGCAATCAGAGAGTGAACTGTGGGCAAATGGAGGGTGATCTGGGGGCAAGCAGTGGGTAAGTGGTTGGCAAACAGCAGGGGATTGGCAGGCAGTGAAGGCTGCCTCTTCATACTTCTTCTATTAGAGGTAAAAAGTGAAATTGGACTGTTTACTTGAATAATTGATATGTGTATTGTAAATACATGTATACAAATTTGTGAACAAAGACAATAAAAATCTCAACCTCATACATTTATTGGATTTTAAATGTGAAATCTGCTTAGCATATCTAAAATGAAGCAATGAAAAAAAAAACATCAGAAGGGATAAAGCATAATACTCCCAGACTGACAACTGTCCAAAATGTTATTAGATTTGACAAAAGGAGTCAAATCTGATATTCTCAGATTAAGAACACTGGCAACAACAAGACAAGCCATGTCATATGAAACCAACAAAATATTTATTTATTTTTTTATTAGTTGCTCATGACAATACAATGATCTTGACATATCATACATTTGAATCAAATGGGGTATAATTTCTCATTTTTTCAAGTGTACAGGTTGCAGAATCACATTGGATATACAGCCACATTTACACATACAGCAATACTTAGTGTCTGTTTTATTCTGCTGCCTTTCCTATTCCCCCTTCCTCTCCCCTCCCCTCCCATCACCTCTCTCTACTGAATCTAATGTGACACATTTCTTTTTTTTCCCCTCACATCATCATACATGTATTTTGTATAACGATGAGGGTCTCCTTCCATCTTCTGTGCAATTCCCCTTCTCCCTCCCATTCCCTCCCACCTCTCTTCCCTATTTAGTGGTAGTCTTCTTCTCATGCTCTTCCTCCCTACCCCATTTGGAGTCACCCCCCTTATATCAGAGAAGACATTCGGCATTTGTTTATTAGGGATTGGCTAATTTCACTCAGCATAATCTGCTCTAATGCCATCCATTTCCCTGAAAATGCCAAGATCTTGTTATTTTTAGTGCTGTGTAATATTCCATTGTGTATAAATGCCACACTTTTTATCCATTCATTAATGTAACCCTTTGAGGTATTTTGCTCTGTTCCACCAAATTAATTGTTAAAGAGGTCATGAAATCACTTATTTGTATATTGTACAATTTACAACCCCCCCAAAAAAAAAACATATGTGTGAATCAGCTTTTTGTCATTGTGATTAAAATATTTGGCCAGAACAACTTAGAAGATTCATAATTTATTTTGATCTCAGTTTCAGAGGTTCAATTTTTTGTTAGCTGACTCCATTGCACTGGGCCTGAGACAGAATATCATGCAGACAGCTGTGATTGATAAGAGCTGTCACGTCATGGTAGCTAGAAAGCAGAGAGGGGAGGTAAAGGGGCCAAGGACAAATATAGTGCAGGCCATGCCTCTAGTGATTAATTTCTTCTAGCCACACCTCACCTTCCTAGATTATCACCCAATAGTTTATTCAAGTTATTAATGTAGCAAATGATTAATCCACTGATGAGGTTAGAGGTCTCCAAATGTAATCATTTTGCCTCTGAACATTCCTGCATTGCCTATCGCATGAGCTTTTAAGGAAACATTAAAGATCCAAACCATAATATCATGTTTGTCCATTGTTCTATTTATAATATGACATATATTTTTATCAGTATCCTATTCATTTGACAATTTGCATTTTCATCCTTAATGGTAATAAAGGATACATAAGTTCTATATTGTGATTTACAACCTATTTTAATGCACCCGTGTTGATTTTTTTTCAATTATTCATAGAATGGAAAACTTGTGACCTAAATTTGAGTTTTAAAATGTATTTTGTATATATATATATACACACACACACACACATACACACACACACACTCCTGCTTAGTTTGTTTCTATTTACATGGAAGATCTTTATCCATGTTTTCACTTTCAGTCTTTGTAGGTGTCTTTACCACTGAAGTGGGTCTTGTGTAGGCAGAATGTAATCAGTCTTTTGTTTTTGAATCCATTCACCCAGTCTCTTTCAATTGTCCCCTTACATTCAAGGTTGTTGCTGATAGGTAAGGACTGAATCCTGTGTTTCTATCCAATTGTTTTGAGCATTCTCTCTCTCTCTCTCTCTCTCTCTCTCTCTCTCTCTCTCTCTCTCTCTCTCTCTCACACACACACACACACACACACACACACACACACACACATTTATCTTTGGGGTTTAAAGATTTTACTGTATATTGACAGAATTTGATTATTTCTCTCTTTTGTGTATAGCTCTTCTAGTGGGGTTTAGATTTTTACATGCTTTGATAGCAGTTACCTTTCATTCAATTCAGAATTGTAGCGCATCTTTAAGCATCTTTTGTAAGGATAGTCTGATGGTCAAAAATTTCCTCAGTTACTGCTTGATTTGGAAAGCCTTTATTTCTCATTCCTTTCTGAGGTATAAACTGTTCCTTCAGATCATCTGGGTACAGTATTCTTGGTTGGCAGTATTTTCTTTTAGAACTTGAAATATGCAGTTCCAGTCTCTCCTGGCCTCTAAAGTTGCTGCTAAGAAATCTGCTGTTGGTCTAATAAGGATATTTTCCCATGACTTGGCACTTTTCTCTGGAAATTTTTAGAATTTTTTCTTTGCCTTGTACTTTTGATAGTTTGACCATACTATGTGTTGATGTAGAATTTTTCTGATCATAATTATTTGTGGTCCTATAGGCTTGAAAGATCTTTTCCAAGATTGAAAATGGTTTTTGATATTACTTAATTTAAAAGGTTTTCTAGGTTCTTAACTTTTTTTTCCTCTTCAGGTACTAAAAAAGGCATAGTTATTTTGTCATTTTAATGGTGTCCCAATGGTGTTGAAAGTGATCTTTATTATTTCTCCTCTTCCTCCTCCTCTTCCTCCTCTTCTTCCCCTTTCTTTTACTCCCCCATCTCTCTCTTTCTTGGGGAAGATTGATTGGAAATTTTCAAAAGACTCATCACGTTCAGAGTCTTTCTTCTACTTGTCTTTTGTTGAGGCTTTCAACTGTAATTTTTTGAGTCTTCAAAGGTTAACACATATTAATGGGATTCAATGTAATATTTTTATAAATGAATGCAATTTGCACTGATCATATCCATAAAAGAGAGAACATGCAATGCTTGTCTTTCTGTGTCTGGATTATTTCACTTAACATGGTGTCCTCTAGTTCTATCCATTTTACTGCAAAAGACAGGTGTTAATTCTTTTTAATGGCTAAATAATACTTCATTTTATATATTTTATACTCCTGTAATTTTATAATCACAGTATATATGTATGTGTGTGTATGTATGTATGTGTATGTGTGTATATATATATATATATATATATATATATATATATATATATAATTTTCTTTATCCATTCAAGTGTTGTTGATCACCTAGATTTCTTCAATATCTTAGTTATTGTGAATACTGCTGCAATAATCATGAGAATAATGCTATGCCTTTTGTAAGCTGACTTCATTTCTTTCAGACATAGACCTAGGAATAGAATAAATGGACCACACAGTGGTTCTATTTTTGAATTTTTGAGGAACCTCAATACTGTTTTTCATAATTGTACCGATTTAGATTCCCATCAATGGTGTAAAAGATTTTCTTTTACTCCACATCCTTATATTTGTTACTTTTAAAATTAAAATAGCCACTCTAACTGGCAATGAAGAACTCAATAATTTTGGTTTGTGTTTCTCTGATAGCTAATAATATTGCTCATTTTTTCATATATTTATTGCACATTTGTATATGTACTTTGAGAAGGGTGAATTCAGATCATTTGCCCATTTTAAAATGGGACTATTATTGAGTTCTTCATTGCCAAGATTTTTCTTTGGTTCTTTTTCAAAATCTATATCTCATTGCTGAATTTCTTATTCATAGAATGTTATTTTCTCTCTGTATTCACTAGGATCTCATTAAGTTTTTATGCTAATTTTTACAATTCTTTGTTAGGCATTGTGTACATTCTTTTTGATCTCTTTCTGGAGATTTATGTTCTTTCAAGGTGTCCTGTTACTTTTTCTTCATATTTCTCATGCCCTTATATTGAAATTTGTGTCAGTTGTCTCTAGATACTCTTATGGGGCAGAATTCCTCCTACATGACTTTCTCCTGAAGGTGTCTTGGGTCAGCTTAGGAGGCAACATTGACTTTGTTTCCAGGTAGGCATTATAGTGCATCTCCTTTGATTTCTTCAACTGTAATTAATGACTTTGGGCAAATTAATGACAAAGTGCATACTTTGGTAGAGTGTGAAATACCCACTGTCTCCAGGGATGATGCAAGAGAGGGGACTTGTGGCTTGTGGCTCCAGTCAGGTGATGAAGGTTTCCTCAGGTGCTGTTGATGCTAGTTCCACTAGTTCCAGCAAGTGTCTCTGGTACTGGCAGTCCAAGAACTTACAAGGGTCCTGAAGTATATGCCCTCTATGCAGATAGTGGAGTAGGCTTGGATGCTGTATGGGAAGAGGCAGTTGTAGGAACTGAAGCATCCCTCTGTGGTGCCAGCTCCTATCTCTAACACCAATGCATGCTCAGATTCAGTGCAGGAGTGAAGCAGTGGTGGGAAGTGCATAAGCAAGCAACAGGAGAATCACAGAATCTGCCTCTTCAGTGTTAGTGTGCAACAAGAGGTGTGGCAGGAGCTGAAACTGGGGCATTGCTCTCTGCCTCTTTAGTTACAGTATTCACTTGGGGGCAGGACACCTGCTGGGGCCGAGAACTTTCTCATATCCCCTTTAACATGGACCCATGGGCATGGCATCTGTAGAAACCATATCATTCCCTTCCAGCCCTGTTAGCAACAGGCACCGAAGCATGGCATGGGGTTGGGTGACCATGTGGATGCCTGTATTCAGTCTTGACTCTGATGAGTCCACACAGGACTTGCCATGCCCTTTGTATTAGAGGGAGAGTGCCCTGATCTCCTAGCAGCAAAGGCAGTATCATATGTTCCCCTCCATTATGCAACATTCAATCCCCACAATGCATGAAACCTAGCAAGCTTGGAAACTGAAGTCTCTGTGACTAGGAAATAATGTGAGATCATTTTTCAAAGTGCAACTACTGTGCAGATTTCAGATTGTTTTCCTAACTAGACTGCAAGCCTGCCTAGGATTGCACAGTAGCTAGAATTGCCAGCATCTGCACTGATACGAGTTTTCTGGGACTCTTCCATTCACCCTTACTCATACAAAGAGGAGTCTCCCTCCTCGAGCCATGGAGCTTATGGAAGTTGCTCGGTGGATCTCTGCACTTTGTATGCTATCATTCCATATTCTGTTTCCAGTGAGCCTCATGCAGATTTCCAACATTATTCCACAGTCTCTTACCTCAAAATGCAACTATACACCTACCTATTTGGTTTCTTTTTGGTTTTGTTTTATTTCTATCTGGAGGAAGTAGTGAGTGTTAGGCACCTCTATTCAGCCATCTTTAATTCCTCTAATTTTATTTTTGATTTTATTTGAGTCAGGTTTTTTTTCATTTCATTCACCAACTGTTTTTCTAGTCTTAGTTTTCTTTATTTCCTCTCTAATCTTTATGCTATTCCTTCTGCTAAATTTTGGCTTAGCTTATTCTTTTTGTAGACCTTTCCAATGTAATGTTAGGTTGTTTATTTGAGGTTTTCTTTTATTGGTATAACTTTCCCTCCTAGAATTGCTCTAATCTTGTAAGATTTGGTATGCTGTGTTTCCATTGTCATTTCAATGTTTAAATTTCCCTTTTAATCTTTTCTTTAACCCATTGGTGGTTCAAGAGCATGTTGTTTAATTTCCAAGTATTTATGAATTTCCAAGATTCCTTCTGGTATTAATTTCTAGTTTCATATCATGTGGTCAGGAAACATACTCAATATGATTTCAATATTTTCAAACTTAACACTAATTTTATATGACCTCTCCTAGAGAATGTTCAATCTTCAGTTGAGAATAATGTGTATGTACACTGTTGTTATTGGATGGGATTTTTGGTATATGTCTTTTTTTCCCTTTTATGATCAGGGATTGAACCCAGGGGAGTTTAATCCCTGAGCCACATCCTCAGCCCATTTTATTTATTTATTTATTTTTCATTTTGAGAAAGGATCTAAGTTGCTGAGGCTAGCCTCAAACTTATGATCTTCCTGCCTCTGCCTCCTGAATTACTGGGATTTTAGGTGTTCCCTGTCACTCCTGGCTCTCTATAACTTTTAGATTCATTTGGCTTGATGTGTAGTTTAAAGCCAATGTTTTCTTATATATTATCTGTCTGAATGGTGTGTCCATTGCTGAAATGGAATATTTATGTCCCTTATTAATATTGTGCTGCAGTCTATAGCTCCCCTTCAGTTCTGTTTATATTTGTTTTATATATTTAGATGATTTGATGCTGGGTACATATATATTTCCAATTGTTATTCCATCTTAATGAATTCATCCATGATTTATTATATAATGATCTTCTTGGTCACTTTTTATAGTCTTTGGCTTAAAGTCTACTTTGCCTGATGTAAGTATAGTTACCTTTTCCTCTTTTGGCTTCCATTTGTAATGGTTTAATTTTTTCTATCCCTGTACATTCAGTCTATGTGTTGGATGTTAAAAAATGAAGTCTCTTCCAGGCAGCCTACAAATGGAATTCTTACCCAGCCATTTGATACATTTTGATTGGAGAATCTTAATCTATTTCCATTCAAAGTAATTATCAATGGGTAAGTACTTACTGGTGTCATTTTGCTCATTGTTTTCTGTTTGATTTTTAGATCCTTTGCTTCTTCCTTTCTTGCAGTCTTCCTTTGTGTTTTGATGATTTTCTATGGTGATATACTTGAGTTTTTCTCATTATCTTTTGAGTATCAACCATAAGTTTTAATTTTGTGGTTATCATGAGGTTTACATGTAATATTTCAAATTTTAATAAGTTTTTAAAAACTATTAACAACTTCATTTTGATAACTTACTCAAAATTGTACCTTCCATTACACATTATATATTTTGATTCCACAATTTACACCTTTTATAATCTTATCCCTTCATAATTATTGTAAGTAAAACTACTTTAAAAGATATTTATCTTTAAATTTTAATAGTAGATATGGAATTTGTTTTCTTACCACCACTCTAATATTAGAGTATAAAAAGTTTTACAATCTACTTATGATTACCAATTAATTTTGGCTTTATATTTTATGCATATATGTAAAATGCAATATATAATGCATTTATTCATGCATTATAGTTATATATAATAGTTGGGTTCATTCTGACATTATTATGCATGTATAAACTTTAATTGGCTCCATTCCAGTCCCCAGTGCTTTCTCTTTTCCTCCCTTCCTCCCTTCCCCAACTCTTCTTCCTCTACTCTGTAGGTCTTCATTTCATTTATTCATCTAGTTTTAGTTGGTATTGTCATAGATAAACATAAAGGTGGGATTCACTGCAGCATATTTATACATGCTTATGGCATAAATTTGTACATTCCCTTTCCTGTATATATCCTCCCTCTCCCTTAGTCTTCTTCTTTGACTCTGCTGGTCTTCTCTATTCTTAAGATATCCAACTGTCCCCACCCCCCACACATACACCATTTTCCCCATTATTTTGCTCTAGCTTCTGTGTGAGAGAAAACATTTGACACTTCCTTTCTGAGTCTGGCTTATTTCATTTAGCATTATGTTCCCAGTTGCATTTATTTGGCATATGGATTCAGCAAATGCCATAATTTCATTCTTCTTTGTGGCTAATCAAAACTCCATTGTTCATATATACCATATTTTTGGTGGTTTTTTTTTTAGTTCTTTATATATTCTGGATATTAATCTCCTTTCAGGTTAGTAGCTGGCAAAGATTTTCTCTTCTTATTTAGACTCTATTCACACATTTTATTGTTTCCTTTGCTATGCAAAATTTTTCTTATGTTCTGTGATCTCACATATTGAGTCTTCATTTTATTTCCTGAGCTTTAGAAGTCTTAGTAAGGAAGTCATCTCATGCACAAATATTTTGGCATATTGACCTACTATTTATTCTAACAGTTTCAAAATTTCTGATCTAATTACTAAATCTTTTATACTTACACTTTGATTTGACTTTTGTGCAGGATGAGAGGTAGATATCTAGTTTCATTCTTCAATATATAGATATCCAGCTTTCCTAGCACCATTTGTTAAAAGGGATATCTTTTTTTTCTCCAACATATATTTTTGGAACCTTTGCAAAGTATCAGATGACTGTAACTATGAGGATTTGTCTCTGTGTTTTCTATTCTATTCCATTTGTTTTCATGTCTATTTTGATGCCAATACCATGCTATTTCCATTACTATTGCTCTGTAGTACAATTTGAAGTCAGGTATTATAATGCCTCCAGCATTGCTTTTTTGACTTAGAAATGCTTCGGCTAGCCTGGACTTTTTGTTCTTCCAAACAAATTTTAGGACTTTTTTTCTAGTTCTGTGAAGACATTACTGGTATTTTGATGGGGATTACATTGAAACTGTATAGTTTTTTGGTAGTATGGTCATTTTGACAATATTAATTCTGCCTTTTCAAGAACATGGAAGTTCTCTCCAGCTTCTAAAGTTTTCTTCAATTACTTTATGTAGTGTTCTATATATTTTATTGAAGAGGTCTTTCTCCTCCTTAGATTTATTCCCAAGCTTTTGGTTTGATTTGGATAGTTTTCCTGATTTCTTTTTTTTAATTTTTTTATTAGTTGCTCAAAACATTACAATAATCTTGACATATCATACATATGATTCAAATGGGGTATGTAATCTTATTTTTCCATGTGTACAGATTATAGGAAAGCTATTGATTTATAAAGGTAGATCTTGTATTCTGCTTCTTTGCTGACTCTATTTATAGTTCTAGAAGTTTTCTGGTAGAATATTTTTTGGTCTTCTGAATATTTTGTCACCAACAAACAGATATTTTATCTTCTTTTTCCCCCTTGTTTTATTTTTTATTATTTTTTTAAATAAATGACAGCAGAATGCATTACAATTCTTATCACACACATAAAGCACAATTTTTTATATCTCTGGTTGTATCTAGAGTATGTTTACACCAATTTGTGTCTTCATACATGTGCTTTGGATAATGATGTCTATCATAATCCACCATCCTTGCTAACTCCCTGCCCCCTGCTTTCCCCTCCCACCCTCTGCCCTATCTAGAGTTAGTCTATTCCTCCCATGCTCCCCCTCCCTACCCCATTATTAGTCAGTCACCTTATATCAGAGAAAACATTCAGCACTTATTTTGGGGGGGATTGGCTAACTTGACTTAGCATTTTCTTCTCCAATGCCATCCATTTACCTGCAAATGCCACTATTTTATTCTCTTTTATTGCTGAGTAATATTCTGTTGAGTATATATGCCACATTTTTTTATCCATTTATCTGTTGAAGGGCCTTTAGGTTGGTACCACAGTTTAGCTATTGTGAATTGTACTGCTATAAATATTGATGTGTCTGGGCCCCTGTAGTATGCTGTTTTTAAATCCTTTGGGTATAGACCGAGGAGAGGGATAGACTGGGTCAAATGGTGGTTCCATTCCCATATTTCCAAGGAATATCCATACTGCTTTCCATATTGGCTGCACCAATTTGCAGTCCCACCAGCAATGTATGAGTGTACATTTTTCTTCACATCCTCGCCAACACTTATTGTTGTTTGTCTTCATAATAGCTGCCATTCTGACTGGAGTGAGATGAAATCTAGACTAGTTTTGATTTGCATTTATCTAATTGCTAGCGATGATGAACATTTTTTTCATATATTTGTTGACTGATTGTATATCCACTTCTGATGTCTGTTCAGGTCCTTGGCCCGTTTATTGATTGAGTTATTTTTTTTGTTGATGTTGTTGTTGTTGTTTATTTGGGTTTTTTTTTTGGTGTTTAGCTTTTTGAGTTCTTTATATACCCTAGAGATTAGTGCTCTATCTGATGTGTGAGGGGTAAAAATTTGCTCCCAAGATGTAGGCTCTCTATTCACCTCATGATTGTTTCTTTTGCTGAGAAAAAGCTTTTTAGTTTGAATCCATTCCATTTATTGATTCTTGGTTTTAATTCTTACACTATAAGAGTCTTACTAAGGAAGTTGGGGCATAATCCCACATGATGGAGATTAGAGCCTACTTTTTCTTCTATTAGACGCAAAGTCTCTGGTTTAATTCCTAGGTCCTTGTTCCACTTTGAGTTGAGTTTTGTGCATGGTGAGACATAGGGGTTTAATTTCATTTTGTTGCATATAGATTCGCAGTTTTCCCAGCACCATTTGTTGAAGAGGCCATCTTTTCTCCAGCGCATGGTTTGGCACCTTTGTCTAATATAAGATAATTGTACTTTTGTGGGTTAGTCTCTGTGTCCTCTATTCTGTACCATTGGTCTACCAGTCTATTTTGGTGCCAATACCATGCTGTTTTTGTTACTATTGCTTTGTAGTATAGTTTAAAGTCTGGTATAGTGATGCCACCTGCTTCACTCTTCTTGCTAAGGATTGCTTTATCTATTCTGGGTCTCTTATTTTTCCAGATGAATTTCATAATTGTTTTTTCTATTTCTATGAGGAATGCATTGGGATTTTTGATCAGAATTGCATTAAATCTGTATAGAGGTTTTGGTAGTATGGTCATTTTGATAATATTAATTCTGCCTATGTAAGAGCAAGGTAGATCTTTCCATCTTCTAAGGTCTTCTTTGATTTCTTTCTTTAGGGTTATGTAGTTTTCATTGTATAGATCTTTAATCTCTTTTTTTAAATTGATTCCCAAGTTTTTTTTTTGAGGCTATTGTAAATGGGGTAGTTTTCCTCATTTCCCTCTCAGAGAATTTGCACTGATATACAGAAATGCCTTCAATTTATGGGTGTTGATTTTATATTCTGCTACTTTGCTAAATTTATTTACTAGTTCTAGAAGTTTTCTGGTGGGGTTTTTTGGGTCTTCTAGGTATGGAATCATATCATCAGCAAATAGTGCCAATTTGAGTTCTTCTTTTCCTAAGTGTATCCCTTTAATTTCTTTCATCTGTCTAATTGGTCTGGCTAGAGTTTCAAGAACTAGTTTAAGTAGAAGTGGTGAAAAGGGGCATCCCTCTCTTGTTCCAGTTTTTAGAGGGAATGCCTTCAATTTTTCTCCATTTAAAATGATGTTGGCCTGGGGCTTAGTGTTAGTTAGCCTTTGCAATGTTGAGATATGCAACTCTGCAACTGTTCTGGTCAAGTCTTTTGGTCACAGCAGTGAAAAGGCTAACTAAAACATATTGACATGGTCATATGATTCTTGTCTTTAATTTATGTGCTGAATTACATTTATTGATTTGTGTATGTTGAACCATACTTGCATCCCTGGAATTAGACCCACTTGATCATGGTGTATATATTGATATATTTTTCAATGTGGTTTGCTAATATTTTACTAGAGATTTTTACATCTATTTTCATCAGGGATATTTGTCTATAGTTTTTTTTTATTTGATGTGTCTTTATATAATTGGGGAGTCAATCTATGACTTTTGCTATTGGGTTACAGTGGCTTCATAGAATATATTTGAGAATATTCCTTTATTCTGATTTCATGGAATTTTTGAGGAAGCCTGATGTTTTTTCTTTAAAAGTATGGTACAACTCACATAAAAATTCATCCTGTCCTGGGCTTTCTTTTTTTTGAAAGAATTAATTGCTGTTTCAATTTCATTGCTTGATATCAGTATGTTAGGTTTTCTCTATCTTCCTGGTCTAATTTGACAAATCATCTGTGTTTAGAAATTTGTCAATGTCTTCTAGATTTTCCAGTTTATTGGAATATAAATTTTCAAAATAGATTCTAATGACCTCTGAATTTCAAAAATGTTTAATGTTATTTATTTTTGTCTTCTATCTCTTCCTTTTGGTTAGTTTGGCTAATGGTTTATCAATATTGTTATCTTTTGAAAGAACCAAATCTTTGTTTCATTGATTTTTACATTTTTGATTCTCTATTTCATTAATGTTTGCTCTGATCTTGATTATTTCCTGTCTTCTATTGATTATGTATTATTTTCTTCATTCTTTTCTAAGGACTTGGGCTCTGACATTATTTATTTGAGATTGTTCTGCATTTTTAAAATATAGGCACTCAATGCTATAAACTTTCCTCTTAAAACTGCTTTCATACTGTCCCAGAGCTTTTAATACTATTCTTTTTTTGTTTCTAAGAATTTCTTGATTTCTTCTCTTATTTTTTCTAAGATCAATTTCTGTTTTTAAAAAAAGATTGTTTAATCTCCATGTGCTTATATGGCTTCTATTATTTTTCTTGGTGTTGATTTCTAGTTTCATTATATTATGATCTGATAGGATTCACAGGGTAGTTGGTTTTTTTTTTGGTTAAGACTTACATCATTATGACCTAGAACACAGTCTAACTTGGAAAATGTTCGTGAGCTTGAACAAAAGAAAGTAAATTTAGCTGTTTTGGGGTGAAATATTCTGTCAATGTCTATTTAGTCCATTTGATTTATAGTATTATTTAGGTCAGAAATATCTTTATTGATTTTATATATAGATGATCCGCCTATTGGTTAAAGGAGTGAGATGAAATCACCCAGTATTATTGTATTGGGCTCTTTCTGGGATTTAATGTTATGAAGTTATTTTAATGTAATTAGTTTCACTGATATTTAAGGCATAAATATTTACTATTACTATATCTTGTTGGATTTTTCCTTTTACCCATATGTAGTGACCTTCTTTGTTTCTTCTGATTAATCTTTGCTTGAAATTTACTTTGTCAGATATGAGAATAGCTATTCCTGCTTGATGTTGGACTCTGTTTGCATGGAATATTTTCCTCATTCTTTTACTTTCAGTCTATGGGTGTCTTTATGAGATAATTCCCTTGCAAACAGCATAGAGTTGTATCGTGTTTTCTAAGAAATTCTGTCAATCTATGACTTTTAATTGGGGAGTTAAGACAATTTACATCAGTGTTATGGAGAGAGATTTGTTATTTCCTGACATTTTGGTTTGTTATATTTAATTGTCTTTGTATTTCATTTAAATTGTTGCTCTTCTATTAAACATCATTTTTTAGAGATCTTTGGGGGTTTGTTTTTGAGTTCTGTGTATAGTACATCTTTAAGTATTTTTTATTGGTACTTATGTTATGCATGACAGTAGAATCCATTTTGATAAAATTATACCAACAAGAAATATGTTATTCTAATTAGGAACACATTCTTGTGGGTGTACACAATGGTGGGATTCACTTAGGTATTTTCATATATGTACATTGGAAAATTATGTTAGATTAATTCTACTGTATTTCCTCTTCCTATTCCCCCTCCCTTCCCTTCATTCCCCTTTGTCTAATCTACTGAAATTCAGTAGGTTTAAGCCTCCTTTTAGTGCTGGCTTAGTGGACATGAACTATTTTAGTTTATCCTTAACATGGAAATTTTTTATTCATCCATAAATTCTGAAATACAGCTTTGCTAAATACAGCACCCCTGGATGGCAATAATTTTATTTTAGTGTTTGCAATATCTCTTTACAAGCCCTCCTTGATTTTAGGTTCTTAATTAAGAAGACAGAAGTGAGCCTTATTGGTCCACCTGTAAATGTGACCTGACATTTTTCTCTTGAAGCTTTAGATATTCTCTCCTTATTTTGATTTTGATCTGTCTTGGAGAGGTTCTTTTTTGATATGGCCTATTTGAGGTTTTACATATTTCTGAATGAAGGTGTCTATCTCATGTCTAAGATTGGGACAATTTTCTGTTATTTCATGGAGAGATTCTTTGTGTGTGTGTGGGGGGGGGGGGGCGGTATGCATGCAATGCCAGGGATTGAACCCAGTGATGTTTAACCACTGAGCCACAACCTCAGCCCTTTTTTAATATTTTATTTAGACACAGGGTCTCACTAAGTTGCTTGGCCTTGCAAAGTTGATGAAGCTGGCTTTGAACCTGCAATCCTCCTGTCCCAGCCTTCTGAGCTGCTGAGATTATAGGCATGCACCACCATGCCCAGTTATGGAAGAGGTTCTTAATGCCTTTAGTCCCTGTCTCCATGTTCTTTCTAGCACAATGACTCTCATATTTGGTCCGTTGATATTGTCCCACAGTTTTTGTATATTCTGATCATGGCCCTTTTTTCCCCTTTAAATTCTGAGTATTTAAGTTTATATATTCTGTCTTCAAGGCCTGAGGTTCTGTCTTTAAGGCCTGATATTCTATTTTCTATGCAATCTGATGAGTTAATGATATATTCAAGTGAACTTTTTATTTGATTCATTGTGTCTTTCATTTCCAGGAGTTCTGATTAGTTTCTTATCAATATTTCTATTTCTTTATTGAAATGGTCTTTCACCTCCTGTATTTGCTTTCTTAATTTATTCTTTGATCTTCTTAGTTCATTGAACATTTTAGTAATCATATTTTCATAATCTTTCTCTATAATTTCATCCACTTTTTTGTCAGTGGGATACGTTACTAGGGGATTGTAAATTTGGGGGGGAGGGATTTGTTTAACCATTTCCTCATGTTTTCAGAGATTTTTGACTTTCTCATAAGTTGGTATGAATTCTTCTTCCTCTTTTATGCATAAGAGCTTTTGTATGTAACCTTTGGTATATAATTATCTTTTCTGTTTTTTTTTTTATTTTTTTGCTGTATTATTAGATATTCTGGATGGGACCTGCAGTCCCCCTCTGATTGTTTCTTCTTGGAGCCTGGTTGTTGGTTTGGGGTTTTTCTCTCCCCTTTTCTATGTGCTGAAGTACTGTTGAGGTTCAAGTGAAATTAGTTCATGTGTGGAGTGAGGGTCACTGTTACTTGGCTGAGTTTTGATGTTGTTCACCAGCAAGATCTCTACTCTGTGAGATTGACAGCTCCCAATCACTTCAGTCTTAGAGAAAGAGGAGCAAGTTATAGAAATAATGTTAGCAACATATGGTGTCAACTTTGACATCTATAACACTAATTACCATTTATAGAGGAACAATGGAGTTGGCATTTAACATCAGTACCAAGACTAAACAATGATGAACTAGATCAGACATTAAACAGTAGGTGTCTACTACATTGTCCACTATATTAATAATCTCAACGACATGCATGAGAAAGGATTTACATAATTCTATAAGATAGTGAAATTTCTTCTCTCTCTTTTTTTTTAATTTTTTCTTTTAGGTACCAGGGATTGAACCCAGAGGTGCTCAACCACTGCCACTCCCTCCCCTTTTTAAATATTTGATTTAGAGAAAAGTTCTTGCTAAGTTGCTTAGGGCCTCTCTCAGTTACTGAGGCTGGCTTTGAATTCAAGATCCTCCTGCCTCAACCTCTTAAGCTGCTGAGATTCCATAGAATTACAGTTTTTAAGTCAAAATAGAGTAGAAAAGCAAGAGAAAATTGAAATACTTAAAAAGCGAACAGATAAGAAGCAGGAAAGAGGTAACAGGAGTTACCTCTAAAGAGGAGTCAAAATAACTAAAAGTAATAAGAAGAGGAAGCATAATAGGAAGATTTGGCTGTTAGTGGGGGTAGAGAGTACACCAGGGGTAATAAGAGGAACAAAAACCAAGGGAAAAACAAATATAAGATCAAGATTAATCAAATCTATGTAAAATTGTATCCAACCAAAGTCAAACCAAGGCTAAATAATAAATGGGTGCAGAAGAAATTAAAATGTATATATATGTATGTATGTGTATGTGTGTGTATATATATATATACCTATCACTACAACAAGAAGACATACACTGGGGAAAAAAAGTAAAATAATAATTAACAATAGTCTCTGCCCACATCCGCCAGAGCCTGTTCACGTCGACTGACCAGAGTCCGCACTATTAAGGCTTATTTCAAATGTAAAGGGGCTCTGAACCCCTCTGGACTGCCAGGACCCCAGCTTTCTATCCTCTAAAACCACTAAGAATAAAGTCCCTGCATCAGTTTTTACTAGAGCTAATCACCTGTCATGCTTGGAACAGGGATCCTACCCAGATTGCCCTTAGCCCCAATAATCATGAAGTGCACATCTGTAAGATGGACAGTAGCCAGTGGGTGAAAGCTCACGAACTCAAGAAGCACCACGGACACATCACAGGTATTGACTGGGCTACCAAGAGTGACCACGTAGTCACTTGCGGGGCAGACTGCAATGCCTATGTCTGGAGTCAGAAAGGTGGCATCTGGAAGGCGACCCTGGTGATCCTGAGGATTAATGCACAGCCACTTTTGTGAAATGGTCCCCTCCAGAAAACAAATTTGCTGTGGGAAGTAGAGTACGACTCATTTCTGTTTGCTACTTCGAGTCTGAAAATGACTGGTGGGTAAGCAAGCACATTAAAAAGCCGATCCGCTCCACAGTCTCAGCTTGGATTGGCATCCCAACAATGAATTGCTGGCAGCAGGATTTGGGCGACTTCAGATGCAGAGTATTTTCTGCCTACATTGAAGAAGTGGATGAAAAGCCAGCCAGTACACCCTGGGGCAGCAAGATGCCTTTTGATCAGCTGATGTCAGAGTTTGGGTGGCAGTGACACTGGGAGCTTCTCTGCCAGTGGGAGCCGCCTGGCCTGGGTTAGACACGACTGCACTATGTCTATTGCTGATGCCTCAAAAAATGTCCACGTCTCAATTCTGAAAACGGAGTTCCTGTCACTCCTAAGTGTATCATTTGTCTCTGAGTGTTAGGGTCTGTAAACAAGTCAGGATGGCGCCTGGCATTTTGCAAGAGGGAGTGGTTTGTGAAGTAACGCCAGCAAGCCATTAAGTGTGGAGATTCCTTATTGGTTGACTGCTGTATCTAGTTTATGTTAATTAAGATAAGCTGTGTGTAATGTATATATACCCCTCCTGTCCTACAATAAACGGCTCCCACTCCTGCTGTATCAATGTACACAAGTTGTTCGGCACCCCCCCCCCCGGTTATTTTGCCCAGCCAGCCAGGCTGTGGCAGATGGTGGCCTGTCTGGGGAGCCCCGGGACACTCAGGGTAAGTGACGAAAAAAAGCTGTCCGTCCCTAGATAGGACAGGAGCAAATCTGCTCGTCCCTAGGCAGATAGGGCGAGAGGAAAAATGGCCATTTTGAGAAAATGGAGAAGATTGATACAGTATGTTTGTGTCTTGTTTTGTCTTGAAATGTTGTATTGTCTTTGTGATGAAAATATGGAAGGGGTGTTAAGTAAATTGATAAGGGAAGAAGGCACCCCAGTGGAACTAAGAGCAGTTAGGGCATATGTTGATGGAAGCCCAGGAACTCTAGTCAGAAAGAAGAAAGTTCAGAAGAAGAAGGATTATCAGGAAAAAAAAAGTTGCAGCAAAAGGCTATTACTAAATACTTTTCGTTACCGGAGGGTGCGTGCATCGGCGTGGTGGCTGCCACGTGCGCAAGCCAGTCATGGAGCAGCAAGGACTTTTCAAGCGGTGGCGGCCGGCTCTTCCACTGCCAGGAGCCCAAATCTAGACCTGACATGGAGGCACAGTCTCGCGGGCTCTTGCTCCCTGTGCCTGGAGGCAGTTTGAGTCGGGAACACTCCCCGGACTCTCCCCGGGGTCAAGTCCCTGAAGTTTGATCATTTCCAAGGCCAGTAACTACAATGGTTCTCCCACACCTGGAAGCTAAAGAGTAATGAGCACTATTAAGGCTTATTTCAAATGTAAAAAACCTTGAGATAATGTACTAAATTGTTCAGAAGGTTGTTTTCTTAGTGCCTGCTGGAATACTGCAGGATTTTCTTTAGCATCATTGCCGGAGTTCCTGCCTTCATCCCAGTGCCGGTGAGGACAAGGGTGGAAGAATTTCCAGTGTTGCTGAGAACCGGACGAAACTTCAGATCAAGCTAGCTGCCTACAGAACTTACCTAGACTGTGATTTAAGCTAGCTGCCTGCAGAAATTACCTGGACTGTGATTTACCTGGACTATGAGTTAATCTATTGAGACACTGCTTTACCTGGACTGAGACAACAAACTGTAATCTACAACAAATTGTAACTCGGTATCTTTGCTAACGCTGTCATTGCTGGTATAATTTTTCCAAGGGCTTCTTGCATGGAGCCATCAATTGGCTTGGTATTGTGGCATTTTGTATCCTCCCCTTCTGCTTGTAGCAGATTGTTTGTGGTGTTTGTGTAAAAACTACTATGGTCATTATTTAAATTAAACAAAAGGGGGAAATGTTAGGGTCTGTAAACAAGTCAAGATGGCGCCTGGCATTTTGCAAGAGGGAGTGGTTTGTGAAGTAACGCCAGCAAGCCATTAAGTGTGGAGATTCCTTATTGGTTGACTGCTGTATCTAGTTTATGTTAATTAATATAAGCTGTGTGTAATGTATATATACCCCTCCTGTCCTACAATAAACGGCTCCCACTCCTGCTGTATCAATGTACACAAGTTGTTCGGCACCCCCCCACACCCCGGTTATTTTGCTGCAGCTGGACTGTGGCATCGGAGAATGGTGTTATGGCTGCTGGACATGACTGCCGTCCGATGCTGTTTAATTAGGATGACCGCGGCTGCTTGACTTGTCTCTAAGCTAGACATTCCAAAACAGAGCATCCAGCGTGACATGTCTGCCATGGACCGCTTTCGCAACATGGACAAGAGGGCTACGACTGAGGACCGCAATAAAGCCTTGGAAACGCTGCACCAGAGTAGCATCACTCAAGTGTCTATTTATGAGGGGCACAAACAAGATTGTCGCAAATTTTGCACTATTGGCATTGATGGAACCATGACAATTTGGGATTTCAAGACCTCAGAGTCTTCGATCCAAGGCCTCCAAATAATGTGAAGCTGTGTGAGCCTTCACTGTCCAGCAGGAGAAACCTGACTGACTGCCTCTCTGCCCCTAGCATGATGGTGAGGAAAGCCGGCCCCTAGGATACACTGTAAACACATATCATGCAAATATCGTGTGTTTTTGTTTAAATATAATTGGTGAAAGTGTTGGGTTTTTTTAAAGGCAACAGTGGTTTGTGGTTTTTTGTTTTTGTTTTGTTTTTGCTATTTCATTTCATTCTTGACCAAACCTTCTGTTCAAGTAGTTGATTGTGGCAAATTGTCACACTAACTTAAAGGAAAGGGTGAGGGAGGTATGTAAATTGTCTGCTATAAAATTAAATTAAAATCCCAAATGTAAAATAATAATAATAATAATAATAATAATAGAAAGAGGAGAATAGGAAACATCCTTAATGAGAAATATAGGGCTTGTTTGTGCTGAGATTATCAAAATTGTTGACAAGGATGATGCTCATTGCTTATGCTGTTATTCCTGTTTATCTATAATATATAAATATTTATATATTTATTTATCCATAAGACTCTCTTAGGTCAAGGGCTGGGTTCTTAAGTCACACTTCTTTGTGTTTTTCACCAAACTTCCAGCTATTCTTTCTAGGGTCAAAGCTGTTTGTAGTAGCTCTCAGCTTCCCATCTCACATGACAGGATGGGATAAACTGGGGAATGCTGTCATATGATGTACTTCCATCATGGGGCTGGTGCAGAGTTCTAAATTGGAAGTTCCAGTATGTGGAGTTTAGTCTTGCCTGACTTTTGGAACTCTGTTGGTGGGTATTTGAGATTTGATCCACACCCTTGCTGTGGAGATGCCAATCCCTGATGGATGTCTGGGTCTCAGGAGTCTCCCCAAATTCCACTTTCAGGGTAAGGAGTCTAAACCTCCTCTAGTCTCACTTATTCATCACAATGAATGTGAATTATCCAGGATCAGATCTGGAATGTGGATGCATCTCTGTGGCTGGTAGTTAGCATCTTTCCAGTTGTTTGTATTGAATGCCAGCAACAAGGGGAGCTTTTGCTCTTTGGTATCTTGACCTTGGATCACTAGAGGTTCAATTCTCTCCATGTCTGTTTCAATCATGCTGGTCCAGACACACTCCGGAACTTGCAATAGGTTTCTGGGTCAGGCTGGAAGTATACTTTATCAGTTCCCAATCTCTTTTCACTGCCATGTAGCAGCTTCAAAATTGTTCCCACAATCATGGCATCTCTCCTTCTCACTAGTCTCTCTGTCCATGGGCCGAGTGATTTTGGTTTCTTTTCCCTCAACAATTTCCCCAAAAGTCTCTGAGTCAGTTAAGGTCAGCCTAGGCCAGCCTCCTCCTCTTTTACACCATTTCCCTCAAACTAATTTTATTCACTGCCCTTTCATCTCTGTGGTCCCCCTCCCCTCTGCAGTGGGCTGGTGGCACTGATGCTGCTCACCAGCCAATCTGGTGTATCTCTAATGTATTATTTATTTTATATTCAAAGTTTTTGGGTTTTTTTTTAGTTTCTGTGTCTCTGTGATTATTTTATTGTCCACAATTGAATTTCAGTGAATTCCCTTAGTCACCCATTTTGCTAAGGTGCAGTCTTCCTACTGTTCAAATTTTGTGCTGAAGTACTGCTGTGCTAGGCACCCTTCCTCTAATTAGTGACTTCCTGCAGCTTCAATAATTTTATTTAGCAGATTTTTTTTCTTTTACTGTAAGGAAGGTCTAGTGATAACAAATTTCCCCAAATTTTGTTTACCTAATAAACTTTTTCATCTTACCCTCATTTTTCAATGACAGGGTAGCTGGGTATAGAATATTTGATTGGCATTTTTTTTATATTTGAAATCTATCTTCTCTCTCCATTCTTGCCTACTAGGTTCTACTGAAAAGTCTGATAGTTTTGTGAGAGTTTTCCTGTAGGTAACAAATAGCTTTTTCTTCACTACTCTAAAGATTCTTTGTTTTTACATTTGACAGGCTGATTATAAGGTGTCTTGCTACTCCTGGATCTGGATTTATTTTCTTCCCATCTGGTTTGTATCCCATAAGCCAATTATGGTTTATTTACTCTTTTTCAGTCTTTCTTTTTGCTCTCAGATCACATGATTAATAGTGATCTATCTTCAAGTTTGCCAATCCTTTATTTTGCTTTGCCTAGACTATTTTTGGATTCTTCTACTAAAATTTTGAGTTCAGTTGTTGTATTCTTCAGCCCTATAATTTCTTTTTGAAACTTTTTGATTCTTTTTTTATTTTTTTGTTAAAAATCTGTTTGTTCATGCATTGTTTTTCTGCTCTCAGTGAGTCTATTTATGATAATTATTGGAAATTCCCTGTCATATAAATCACATACATCCATGTTATTAGGGTAAACTTCTAGTCATTTATCTTTTATTCCTATGGAATATATTTTCCTGTTTCTTCACTTTCCTTGTTTCTGTGTGTTGGTTTCTGCACATTTGATAAGAACATTATCTCTGCCAGTCTTGTTAAAGTGGCCTGATGTAAGATATTCCTCACAATCATCCTGGTCATAGTTACTAAATGCCTTTGCACTCTTTGTGATTGTCCAACCCACTACCTTTGTTCTTAATGCTTCTCAAGATTAGGATATGCTGAGTTGCATTGTTGCCTGAGACAGATGGTAGCTGTAAGAGTTGGGATGTTATACACATGTTCCAATTCCTTATTTCCTTGTGGAGATATTGAGAATTGGGAGTTTATCTCCCACTGTATTTCCTTAAGGCCAGGAGATTGTGTAGATATCAGATATGTGTAGATATCTTTTTCAGACTTTTCACTCTGAACCTTGGTATATAGCTCCTTGGTATATAGCCCATTCATTCTCTATGATGGAGTAGACTCAGAAATGCAGAGCCCCATCAAATCACAAGAGCTAGGTGATTTAGGATCCAGTGCCTCAAGAAGGGGCTGTGAAAGTTGAGGAGCTTGATTCATGCAGAAACTACTTCAAGATATAGTGTGTAGATTTGGATTTCTTGCCAAAGAAAGTCAGGGAGGAAAGCACGAGGAGTTCCCACTCTTTTCAGGCTTGCTGAAGTCACAGAAACTTCCATGTAATTTCTTCAAGCCTGTATTTATCACTGAAGCAATATACAGAGGAAATTGTGAGGTAAGCCCACTTGCCTTTTCTGGTGCAGATGTCCAAAAAAAAGTCCTTCCAGGGGGAATATTCAGGCTGGGGTTTATTGGTGGAACAAGCTAGGAAGAAGGCATATGGAATACTGGAGTTGAGAGGACTATCACTCCCATTTAGGCTCACTAAAGTCTGTCCTTTCAGTTCCTCCCTAAAAGGAGGCTGGAAAAAAGAGACTCTGGATACTGTAGACCTGGATTCATCATTAGAATAACCCAGGAAAGGTGACCTGGGGAGTGCCATTCCTCCAACTTAAGCTCAAGAGATTTTGTTTTTATAAAGAGAAAAGGTTTATTTTGATTACATGGAGAGCTTTATTCTTTACTTACGTAGGCTTCCAGATGCAGACTTGTTGGGGAACAGAATCATGAGAAACATCTGAAAATGTGTGTAACCAAACCCTGTCCAAGGATATCTGAAGGCTAGATTGGTCTAGGAGGCTGCAGCTGTGAAAGTACACTCATGGTTTAAGTCCTCCCCCACTTTGCTCTTCAGGAAAATCCGCTGGTGCCAAGTCTCTGCACTCCTCACGGAAAGTGAATTAAAAGCCAAGCCCTCTGGCAGGAACCACTGGGGTATTATATTTGTGGTAAAATTCCTCCTCCTTTACAAAGAGGGTAGAGTTGAGGATCTCTCGTCCTTATTGCATGGCACTCTGTTTAGAATGGAATATGAGCATTAGAGTATCTCCACTTTTACTACCCTCATTTTGAGGTAAAAATTTTTCTCAGTCATCTATGCATATGCATCTTTAAATTAGATTTTGTCTTTTCTCTGGACAGAACTGATCCATACATAGATGTTTACTCAATGTGTGTGTAGGAGTAGAGATGGTCCGCCATTTTGCTAATGTCACAATACAATATTCATATAAATACTACTCTAAATATTGCCCAATATTGTCTCTGAAATAACTTACTTTTAGATTGCACACATCTAAAAATGTGCAAATTACTTTGTTCTAGAATCACTTATAATTCCTATTCTTGCATGATTATCTATTAAATAGTTTGTTACAATGTGAGGGTATTAACATTCTATGAACTGACAATTATAAGTTTTTGGAGGTGGAGACTTTCAGATGTCTCCATATTCCAATTTGAAATAAGAATATTCTAAAAGTTAAAATTTTAAACTTTTATTAAAAACAACTTTCAATATAGAATCATTGAGTCTATCTACAATATCATTTTCAATGTGTTTAGCTCCTTCCTATGTAAGTTTTCACTTAGGAATATTTGACTTCAAGTCTGAAGGATTTCTTTTAGTATTTATGGTAGTGCAGGTCTAGATGAAAAACAAGTATTTGAGATCTGGGTTAACAATCCAGCTGTTTCACTTATTAATGTCTGGTGCTAGAAAAATTAATCTAAGTCTTCAATTTTTCTTTTGTAAATTGTGTAGAGTTACAGCTGTATCACAGTGATAATTCAAAATACAACATGTGGATATATATTCATCCATTTTATGTTGCTGTAACATACTATTAGCAATTTAATAGCTACTATTAGAGTAATTCTCAATGAATGGAAATTTATTGGTTCATGGTTTTGGAGGATGGTTAGTCCAAGATTAAGGGGCTAGCATTTGTTGAGGGCCTTCTTGATGCATCATATCATGGCAGATGCAAAGAGAGTAAAGGCAAATTTGCCCCTTGATAACAAACCCCTCCCAATATATGGCATTAATTCATTCATGAAGGCAAAGACCTTGTGTCTTAGTCACTTCTTAAAGGTTAAGACACTTGATTCTATTAAACTGGGAATTAAATTTCAATATGAGTTTGGAAGGGATCATACATTCAAACACCAGGAGATTCCACTAAATGGCACAGAGTACCTGGTGGCAGACCAGATCTCCTTCAGATTAAAAAAAATAGAAATGTCATAAAATATAAAGTGAAGTGTTTGAAGAAAATCAAAGGCAACTCAAGCAATAACTAGAAGGACTAATATTTTCAGAAAAAACAACCTTAGAGGTAATATGACTTCTTTAAATTCTTTCATTGTGATCTTCCTCTTAACAAAATTGTGTGTAAAATACTGTATTGTTAACTATAAACACAAAGTTGTACACAGGTCTCCAGAACTTAAATCATCTCACATACCTGAAATTTGTACCCATTGAATAAAATTCTATTTTCCTCTCCTCCCAGTTCTTGAGAAGTGTAACTTTGCTCTCTGCTTCTATATGTCTGATTATGTTAGATACATCAAATAAATGAAGTTATACAGTATTTACTCTTCCAAGGGCTTATTTAACTTGGCATAATTTGTTCTCAAGGTTTATTCATGTGTCATATGTCAGAATTTCTGTCTCTAAGACTGAATAATAAATAGTATATGATATGTATAAACCACTTTTTCTTTATCCATTTATCCACTAGTGGATCTTAAGTTTATTTGCACATCTAGGCTATTATAAATAATGCTGCATTAAACATGGGAGTTCAAATATCTCTCCAAGATCCTTATTTCTTTTTGATAAATTCCCAGAAGTAGGATTACTAAATTATATGGTGTTTTCATTTTTAACTTTTTGAGAAAAATACATACTATTTCCCATAGTGGCTGCACAACTTTATGTTCTCATTGAAAATGCATAAGGGGTCCCAATTCTCTACATCCTCACCAATAGTTACCTTTTCCTGTTTTTAAAATAATAGCTATCCTAATAGGTACAAGTGATATCCCATTGTAGTTTTACTACTGGCCCTTCCTTAATGATGGGGCATCATTTTATATATGTTTTCTTTGGATAAATGTCTATTAAAGTGTTTTGCCCAACTTTACAATCAGATTTTCTGTGTTTTTTATTTGCTTTTGCTATTGAGTTGAAGATATATACCAAAGATCTGTAAATAAAGGTTTTGTCCTCAGGGTGGCGATGTTGGAACGATGTTGAAATGATATTGGAAGATTCTAATTTTGCTTCATCCTATGAGTGTTTGATATGATGTGATTTTGTTTTCATTTGTGTCAAGATATTTTAAATTCCCTGTTGATCTCCTTTTTGACCCATTAATTGTTAAAAGAGTGTCTTTTAAAATTTCTACACAATTAATATCACACATTATCTTTTGCTACTGGTTTCTAGTTTCAGACTAATGTGGTCAGAAATATGCTTGATAGGCTCTCTTGTGTTCTCAAATTTGTCACAACTTGATTTGGGTCATATCATCTATCCTAAAGAACATTCCATGTGTGATTGTAAAGAATGTATTTTCTGCTGTTGTTGGAAGGAATATCCTCTGTACATCTGTTGAGTCCCTTTGTTCTAGAGTGGTATTCAAATCTGTTTTCTTATTTTCTATTTTACTCATTTTAAAAAGTAGGCTGTGAATCTCCTATATTATTATATTGCTGTTTCTTCCCTCAAGCTCATCAATGCTTATATTCGTACTCAGATGTTCCAATATTGGGCACATATACATTTATAATTTTTATTTCTTCTGGGTGAATTGGTGATTTTATTATTAGTAGTACCCTTATATGCATGCCTCTTGGGAGTTTTAGATTAAAGCCTTTTGTATTTGATAGCATATAGCCATTCTTGACTTCTTTTGTTCATAATTTACAAGGAATATTTTTCCACCCTATCACTTATAACTGATACAGGATGGGGGAAACAAACTACAATATGCCTTTTTATAGACAACATATAGTTGGAGCTTAATTTTATTGTTATTGTTGTTCTGGAAGAGGCCACTAGACAAGGGAAGATTTTTTTAAAAAACAAATAATTGAGTGATTTTATGTCTTTCATTTGGTAATTTAACCCATTTATATTTAAAATACTGATAGAGAATTTACTGTTGCTATTTTGTTGGTTTCTGTTTGTCTTGTAGTTTGTTGTCCCTTTTTTCTTTATCTTACTTTGTCTTTCATTTATGTACTTTGTATCTCCAGTAATATCTTTGTGGTTAAACACATTTTAATATTTATTTTAATGATTGCTTAAAGTTTGTCTTGTGTGCTTTTCACTAGAAATAATTAATTCACATTTAATCAGTTAAAGTATTATGCTATTTTGTGTTTGTCATTATATTTACATTCAGGAATAAGCTATATAGTTTTATATGATTTTGTATTGCTATTCAATATCTACTTGTTTCAATTTGGAAAACTTCCTTTAGCATTTCTTATAAGATACATCTAGTGGTGATGAACTTCTAGCTTTGGTCTGGGACATTTTTTTCTGCTTCATTTTTGAATGATAGTTTTCCAGGTATAGTATTCTTGGTTGGCTGGGTTTGTGCCTGCCTCTCTCTCTCTCTCTCTCTCTCTCTCTCTCTCTCTCCAACTCCCTTTCTTTTTCTTTCAGCTGTTTAAATATATCATTCTACTTACCTCTGGCTGAAATGTATTTGCTGAGAAATCCACTTATAGAGGCTCCTTTGTTCATGACTACTTGTTTTGCTCTTGATGCTTTTAAAATGCTTATTTATTTGAATAAGTTTATTGTCCCATCTCTTCCATTTTTGAAATTCCTATAATAGTATATAGAAACACTTGATGGCATTTCTAAGGATACCAGTTCATGTCTTTTTGTCCCTTGCTTGCACACTGCCATAGATGAATAAAGTCATAAATTTTTAATATAATTTTTATTTGTTCTAATTAGTTTTATATATGACAATAGAATGTATTATGTCACATCACACATAAATTGAGCATGACTTCTCCTTCATCTGGTTGTCCATGATGTACAGTTACACAGGTCCTGTAATCATTATGCACATAGAGTATAATGTCCTATTCATTCTACTATCATTCTTACCCCCATACCCCTTCCCCTCCCTTCACTCTCCTCTGTCAAACTACCTCTATTCTCCCCCCACACACTTATTGCGAATTAGCACCTGCATATCAGAGAAAACATTTGGCCTTTGGTTCTTTGGGATTAGCTTATTTAGTTTAGCTTAATATTCTCCAGTTCCATCCATTTACCAACTAATGTCATAATTTCATTCTTATTTGAGGCTGAGTAATACCATATATATATATATATATATATATATATATATATATATATATATATATATATATATCTCACAGTTTCTTTATCCACTCATCTGTTGAAGGGCACCTAGGTTGGTTCCTTAGTTTAGCTACTGTGATTGAGCTGCTATAAACATCGACATGGCTGCATCACTATAGTACACTGATTTTAAGTCGTTTGGGTATAAACCAAGGAGTGGAATAGCTGGGTCAAATGGTGGTTCCATTCCAAGTTTTCTAAGGAAACTCCATACTGTTTTCCAGAGTAGTTGCACTAATTTGCAGTCCCATCAGCAATGTATGAGTGTACCTTTTCTCCCACATCCTTGGCATTTATTGTTGCTTGTATTCTTGATGATTGCCATTCTGACTGGAGTGAGATGAAATCTTAGAACAGTTTTTATTTGCATTTCTCTAATTGCTAGAGGTGTGTTCAGAATTTTTTTCATATATTTATGGATCGATTATATTTCTTCTTCTGTGAAGTGTCTGTTCAGTTCTTTGCCCATTTATTGATTTTTTTTGGTGTTAAGTTTTTTATATATCCTGGAGATTAATGCTCTATCTGAGGTACATGTGGTAAAGATTTTCTCTCATTATGTAGGCTCTCTCTTCATGTTCTTGATTATTTCCTTTGCTGTGAAGAAACTTTTTAGTTTGATTTTATCCCATTTATTGATTTTTGATTTTATTTCTTTCACTTTTGGAGTCTTGTTAAGGAAGTCAGTTCCTAAGCTGACATGGTGGAATTTGGGGCCTACTTTTTCTTCTATTAGGCACAGGGTCTATGTTCTTGTGCCTAAGATTAAGAACTGGAACAAGACAAGGATACCCTCTTTCATCAATTTTATTCAACATCATCCTTGAAACTCTAGCCAGAACAATTAGAAAAAATTAAAGGGATACAAATAGGAAAAGAAGAACTTATATTATCACTCTTTGCTGATGACATGATTCTATATTTGGAAGATCCAAAAAATCCACAGAAACATTATAGAACTAATAAATAATTCAGCAAAGTAGCAGGTATAAAATTAACACCCATAAATCAAATGCATTCCTATACATCAGTAATGAATTCACTGAAAGAGAAATTAGGAAAGTTATCCCATTCACAATAGCCTCAAAAAACATAAAATATTTGGGGAATCAATTTCACAAAGTGTGAAAACAAAACAATGAGTACTACAGAACACTAAAGAAAGAAATTGAAGAAAGATTTTCCATACTCTTGGATAGGCAGAATTAACATTGTCAAAATGGCCATACTACAAAAAAAAATTATACAGATTCAATGTAATTCCTATTAAAATCCCAATGGAATTCTTCATAGAAATAGAAAAGGCAATCATGAAATTCATTTGGAAAAATAAGAGACCCAAAATAACCAAAGCAACCCTTCCCAAGAAAAATGAAGCAGGAGGCATCACAATACCAGACCTTAAATTATACTACAGAGCTATAGTGACAAAAACAGCATGTATTGGCACCAAAACAGTTATGTAGACCAATGATATACAATAGATGACACGGAGACAAATGAACATAAATACAGTTATCTCATACTAAATGAAGGTGCCAAATAAATAAAGAGGACATAAAAAGTGCTGGGAAAACTGGAAATCAATATATAGCAAAATGAAATGATACCCCTATCTCTCACATGCACAAAAATCAAATCATAAATTTTTAATTCAGTCAGGCTCATTGTCCTATTTGTTCACTTCAGTATCTAATTCTTCAACATCAGTCTTTAAAAAAAACAACTTGTTTCATTGATTTTCCTCTGCTGCTCATGTAGTCTCTACTTTATTAATATCTGCTATATCTTTACTTTCTTCCTTTTGTTTTGTGTAGTTTGCTATTTGTGTGTGTGTGTGTGTGTGTGTGCGTGTGTGTGTGTATGTATGTGTATGCACTGTGCTAGGGTTGAACCCAGGGAAGGTCTTGCCCAAGCCAGACAAGCACCATACAATGAAGCTCTATCCCTAGCCCCTTTAGTTTCTTAATGTAAGAGTTCAGGTATTTGACTTTTTTATCTTTCTTTCTTTTTTTTTTAAGTATTTACAGATTTTTTTTTCCTCTAAGACTTTCCTTAGTTTTATAAAATAAGTTTTGGAGTTTTGTAGAATTTTTGATAGCTACAGAGGTATGTGTGAAATCTTATAATCTACAATATTCCCAAAAGATACAATAATTTCTTTACCTAAAATATTTTCTGAGGGCTGTGGTAAAAAGGAAGTCTGAAAACTTACAGAGAAATAGCTGTGCTTAGGAATTTTAACATGCTCAGACTTCGGAGAAAATTGCCTACAAAAAATCCAAAAGGACTCTGATATGGTCTGAATATTGTTTTTACCTCAAGGGCTCATGTATTAAAAACTTGATTGTCCCCAATGTGATGGTAGGAAGAAGTGGTGGGACCTTTGAGGTGGGTCTTAGTGCAAGATAATCGGGTCAATGCAGGAAGTACCTGGAAAAGATTGATAAAGTACTCATGGGGCACAAGTTTCTGGAAAACAGATTTTATAATAGAGCAAGATTGACCTCTCCTTACTCCATGGCTTCCTATCTTTCCATTTAATTGCTCTCACTACCACCATTGTGATATCATCTGCTATGATACGATGCAGCTGGGGAGAGGGGAGTCCACAGAGTTGGTGCCATGCTGTTTTGAACTTTAGCATTCAAAACAGCAAGATGAATAAAATAATCCTTTTATTAACAATCCTCAAATATTTTCTTATAGCCACAGAAAAGGGACTTATATAGACCCAGTTTCATAAACTCTAAAGATAGATGTGATAAGTCTACCTAAAGCTTCAACTTACCTTGAGCATCTCAATCCCTGTTTAAGTTGAAGTAATCAGCTTGTCACTCTGTATAACAAAAATGGAAATTATGAAGATTGACTTCTGGAATGACAGGTGAAGAATGCAGCTAAAAATAAAACTTATGAAAATTACTTTGAAAACAACAATCCAAAGCTTCTAGGAATAGAAAGTGGAAAAGCATTTACCTGAAAAAAAATTTATAAAAATTGATGTTTGATGCAATTACATAAAGACACTACTCAAAGACTCAGATAGACCCCATTTAATAATACTGGGTGACTTCAACATACTTCTCTCATCAATAGATAGGTCATCCAGACTTAAACTCAGTAAAGACTATTTGATCCTAAAAATCATTACAAGTAAAATGTTCTTAATAGACATCTATAGACTATTTCATACAACAGCAGAATACAATTTATTTTTATCAGATCATGGAGCATTCTCCAAAATATACCTTATTTTAGGCCACAAAGCAAATCCTAGCAAATACCAAAATAATTCCTCACATCTTACTGAGTAATAATGGAATAATATTAGAAACACACACATACACACTTACAGAAACTAGATAAAGACATAGAGATGGAACAATCAACTTTTGAATGGTGGATGGGTAATATAAGAAATCATGGGAGAAAACAAAAAAGAATTATTAGAATCAAGTGAGAATAGTGTTCCAACAAACCAGAACCTATGTGACAGTATGAAGATGAATCTAGGGAAAATTTGATAGCTATGAATGCCTACATAAGGAATTTAGAAAGATCAAAAACAATCTAATGATACATCTTAAGGCCCTTGAAAATGAAGAACAAACCAACTCTAAAACAAATAGAAGGAAGAAAATATTTAAGATCAAAGACAAAAACATTAAAATTGAGAATAAAAAAATCACAAAAAATCAAGAAAATAAAAAGTTGGTTCTTTGAAAAGATAAATGATATTGAAAAACCCCTAACTAACCAAAAGAAAAAGCTAAGGCCCATGTTAATAAAATTAGAGATGAAAATGGAGAAATCACCACAAATATCAGAAAATCATGGGATCTTTAGAGACTATTTTGAAAACTTAAACTCCAGTAAATTGAAAACCCTAGAAGAAATAGATACATTTCTAGACACATATGATCTGATAAAATTAAATCAAGAGGACACAGAAAACCTATACAGACCAGTAACTAGCAATGAAATAGAAACAGTAATAAAAAAAGCCTTCCAGACATGAATGGTTTGAATATACTTTATATACAACCAGAGATATGAAAAATTGTACTCTATATGTGTAATATGAATTGTAATGCATTTAGCTGTCATATATAACAAATTAGAATAAATAAATAAATAGTCTTCCAATTAAGGAAAGCCCAGAATCAGATGGATTCTCAGCAGAATTCTACTGAGCCATTTTTTTTTTTTTTAAATGGTACTGGGGATTGAACCCAGTGCCTTGTACATGTGAGGCAAGTACTCTACCAACTGAGCTATATGAGCTATATCCCCAGCCCCTCTACTGGGCCTTTAAAGGAGAACAAATGACAATGATCTTCAAATTATCCAGGAAATAGAAAGGGATAGAACACTTCTAAATTTATTCTATCCAAATCAGATAAGAACACATCAAGGAAAGGAAACTACAGACCAATTTCCCTGTTGAACTTAGATGCAAAAATACTTAATAAAAATATTAGCAAATTGTATTCAACAACATATTAAGTAGATTGTACATCATGACTAAGTTGGCTTTATCACAGGGATGCAAGGATAGTTTAACATATGCAAATCAAAAAATGTGATTTGCCATATAAATAGAATTAAGGACAAAAATCACAGTCATCTCAATAGATACAAAGAAAGTCTTTGACAAAATTCAGCACCCATTCATGATAAAAATACTTAAGAAACTAGGGATAGAAGGAACCTACCTCAACATCATAAAGGCTATATATGACAAACCCAAAGCCAACATTATAGTAAATGGGGAAAAACTGAAGGCATTTTCTTTAAAATTGAAAATAAGATGAGGGTATCCACCCTCTCCAATTCTATTCAATATAGTACTAGAAATTCCAGCCAGAGCAAGTAGGTCAGAGAAGAAAATAAAGTTCATGTGCAGAAGCTAGAGAGGGAAACGGTAAAGAAAGGTACAGAGGGATCTCATAAAAATCAAAGGGAGATAGTTAGAGGAAAGGGACAAGGGGAAGGAAAGAGAGGAGGGCAAGGGGTAATGCTTGGGAAGTACATTGGCCAAATTATACTGTTATGTTGTGTGCATGTACATGTATGGATTTGTAACAATGAATCTCAACATAATATACAATGATAATGCACCAATAAAAATTATGGAAAAATGCTGATACATAGTTGCTCAATGGGAAAGGGAAAAGTGCCTCTACAAGCTGAAAAGATAAAGGAATCATGATGATTCAAGAATTATGGACTCCCCCACTGAACATATAGTCAGTTTGAGCAGAAAGAAGATATATATACAATGTAACAAACTTGCATGACTCAAAAGCAGACCAGCATTTCCCATTGGAGTCTGGGAGAACTGTGAAGGGGGACCATCTTAAAAGGGACATCATTGTATAAATTGTCTCTGCAGAGGATTATAAATTTCTGCGTACTTTTCTGTCTTCTTTATCATTTTTAAAATCTTATTTTTAGTATCCCCAAGCTCCAAATGCATTTTTTTCATTCTTTTTTCTCTTGATCAATGGGTTCCTCAATCAGGACTGAGTTTGGTATACATATGTTGGGAGCAGACAACAGGCAGACAGCAAAACCCTTGAATTGGTGATTTAGAGCTATGTGTGCTCTTGCATACCAGGTGCAGTCTGGCAGTTTAAATTTCCAGATCCCAAGCAGTGGAGTTTGTCATGGGGATCTCAAAGCCACTCTGTCTACACAGAAGGTAGGGTGAGATAAATACTATTTATCCCTGGGGCAAAAATGCATCTCTTTACTGTGAATGACATTCAGAGCTGCCAATTGCCATGGAGAAGAATGGGATATTCACCACCACAATTGAGATTTAGAATGGGAGAATTTCAGACCTATCACAACCACCACAAAGAAGTGCAGCCACAGAGAATTGGATTACTTATCCAGGAAAGTTATCCTTCTGAATCAAAGTAGAAACAAAATCTTACAAGAAAAGCATAAACTAAGAGTTAATGACTACAAAGCCAGCATTACATAAAATACTTAAAGAAACACTACATATAGAAGAATGTTAAAAACAAAAGCCAAAGACAATGGATAAATGAATATCATTAAAAGAGAAGCTAAACAAATGAGTATTTGGGGCCAAATTAAACATTAGAAATAAAACAAATGGCATGAAATAATAATCATCTCTTCATAAAAATACTGAATACAAATGGTCTCAACTCTCCAATTAAAAGACATAGAGTGATGGGTAAAGTGGATTAAAAAGCAAGACAACTAAATGTTCTTCAAAAGAAACTTGTATTACAGGCAAATACATCAATAAGCTGAAAATGAATGTGTGGAAAGTGATATTTCAAGCAAATGGTGCCTGAAGGCAAGCAGGTGGATACTCTCATAGTCAACAAAGCAGACTTCAGGCCAAAATTAACCAACAGAGACAGTCATTTCATACTGGAAAAGGGAACAATCCAATAAGAAGACATAACAAAAGTAAATAGCCATGCTCCAAATGTTGATGCACCCAACTTCATAACAAATGTTACTCAATATAAAGGCTCAGATAGACCACTATCATAATACTGATTGGCTGATTTTGACATATTTCTCTCACCAATAGAGAAGTCAGGCAGACATAAAAATCAGTAAAGACACTTTTGGCCTAAAAAAATACTACAAATTGAATGGACCTAACAGACATCTCTAGAATATTCCATCTAGCAACAGCCAAATTCATTTTTTTCTCAACTTCTCCTGAACATTTCTCCAAAATATATCATACTTTGGGTCACAAAGCAAGTCTTAGAAAGCACATACAAAAAAACCCCTGATATAATCCTGCATATTTTTTAGAATAAAATTAGCAAAAAATAATAAGAAAAACTATAGAAATTGTATGAAGAAATAGAGATAGAAGAGTACCTTTGGGGGCTCCTGAGATCCAGACTTCCAACAAAGATTGCAATTGCCAAGCCCTAGGAGTGTGTTGATCTAATCTCCACAGAGCAGACACAACACAACAAAGCCCCTGAGGCCTGGTTAGACTTAAGCATCATTTGCTGAAACTTCATTCACAAACTCTGCAGGAGCCCCACCCTGGGAGTGCATCAATCTTGGTCTATGCAGATAAAATTCCAATTGACAGTACTTCTCATCCCATACTACCCCATACTGGGAAGAAGATATGCTGAGAATTATTTGAACCAATTTGGTGAGCAACACGGGAGGAGAAAAGAGTAAACAACTCCCAGTCCTTGCTCTCATTCTCAGTACATAACTCAAGAAGAAATGGAAAGAAAGACATTCAGGCATAGACAGTGACCCTATATTCATGTTAACTATTTTGACAATATCAGTGGAAATGATTTCTACATTTTTCATTAAGAATCTTTTCTTTTTCTGTTTACATATGTTTATTTTTTTTCTCATTATTAGCATTTTTAAATGTAGTTATTTTTACTTGCCTTGTCTTTAGAAGGTTAAGGTTTTTTGATTAGTACATTTTGGTTTTGTGTTTCATTTGTCTGATTCTCTTGCTTTTCTTTGTCTCTTCTCCTCCTACTAAGAGTGGAATTTGTCATGGGGATCTCAAAGGCACTTTGTCTATATATATTATTATCTCTTTAATACTCCCTTTACATTGTGATTTCTATTTTTTCTCCTCCATTCTTATAACCACCACAAACTATATCTCTTCTGCATCCTCTGTTCTCTTTAAAATTGTACACTCTCTTCTACCTTTCTAGCACATTTTCTTTTCTCTTAACTATATTCCTGTAAGGGTAAAAGAAATTGAAGTTAAAGTGTAAAAGACTGGGCATTGTAAAGTTTCTAAGCTGCAAGGCCTGAGTTAAAATGTAAAGGACCAGGTATTGTTAAGTTCCTATGCTACACGCAAAACCTGAAATTCCTGTTGATGTTAAGACAATACTTGGAACCGCCCAGTAAATATTTCCCCTGATCGCCTGGTTGTTTGATAACCTAGGACCCTGTATGACTTTGCACGTAGACATCGCAGGGCCTAAACCAATCAGTTTGAATGTACCTCCCCCCTTAGAACTGACCTATCACTCCTGCCTGACCTGTTCCCGCCAATGAATGAACTAATCATGTTTAGGAGTTGTTGTTTGATTTTCCTGCGGTGTATGATGATTTGTTAAAGGAGACTGTGATGTATGTAAAGTCCCCGCCCTCCCCAAAAAGTGTACTTAAGCAGTGCTCAGCCCCTGCTCGGGGCTCTGGGCTGCTCTCCCTTCTTGAGTGAGCACGGAGCCCCAGCGCGCTGGATTGGATCCTCAATAAACCCCTTTTGCTGTTGCATGAGCCGTGGTCTCTTGGTGGTCTCTTCCTCCGACGTTGGCCGGGCCCTTACATTCCTAATACATTTCAGCACTAATTGGTTTATATAATTCCTTCCCCCACCAGAATGCTGTTGTAATTATTACTGCTGTGGATAATATAGTTGACACTTGTTGTTTGCTTTAATGCCAGATATAGTTTATGGTGACTTCTTATTTTTGCTTTTGGCAATTGCTGACCCTACCATTTCTGTTTTTTTGTGGCAATTAACATTGTAGATGTCATAGTCCAAACCAGGTATTTAGGTCAATGCTGTATAATATTTGCCCTGTTTTTTGCTGTGGTATATTTCCCTTTATTCCGTGAGGTCCTGGGAATCTATAGGAACACTACACGTTCAAAGGGTAGAAACTCTGCTGTTCAACTACACCAAAAGACAGAACACCTTGCTCCACAAATTAAGAACACTCAATCTTTAGCTATACTTTCATACAAATAATAGAAGAGATACAAATCCAAACCAATGAACAGTTCTCAAGTAGAAACAGCTGGGAGAGGAAGAAGGTCCTACCTGTGGACATTTACTATTATATCAAAAACAGAGGGAAATAACACAAAGTCTGTGGATATCACACCTAAGAGAGATGTCAATCTAGATCACTGTAGAACACTTTGGCAAATGAAGAGTGTGCCCTAAAAAGGCCCATACATAAGAGTTGAAAAGAAATACCTTCTAACAGATGCATAAAACCCAACAGAGGACAAGAAGAAATATAAAAAAGACAAGCTAACATAATAATTACTAAACATCATAATTCACCAGCAAATAACCCCCCAAATATTGAAGTGGACATCAAATCAAAATTAACCAGAAAATATAAGGTGACTCCATACTGGTAAAGGGAACAATCCAAAAAGAAGATAGAACAATAATAAATATTTATGCACCGAACATGGTTGCAACTAATTACATAAAAGAGATATTACTGATATTGAAGTCTCAGTGAAAGGAAAGCAAAGAACTAGAAGATGGGCGAGAAAGAGAAATGAAAGATGGAAACCAGCCAGAGATACACAAGGGTTTATTTGTCAGAGCTGACAAATAAAGTGTCGCGACCCCTTGCCCGCAAGGAAGACGCAACTCCGAAATCTTCTCTCAGTAGTTTTATTCGGGCCCTTGATATTTATTATTCTTTCTTCTTCTCCTTCCTCCCGGATGCCCTCCCAGCCTTAATAAAGCATCCCAAGCCCCAATGCAAAGCTGCCGCGTGGAACTCTCTCACAGGGTGGTGAAAAATCATGTGCCAACTCTCTCAGATAAGGAGTTGTTTGTCACATACCACAGCGGAGCCAGCGCCATCTCGTAATGGCGACCATAGTCTGCAGAAACGGCAGAAGCGGCTCACCACAGTTCCCCCTTTCTGTTTTATTAAAACAATACAGGCGAGAGTAGAGGTCCTATCCCACTGTGCAGAAGTGGCTGCATAGTATGGCTCAGTCCTAAGGAGGGCCCTTCCCCAGATCCGAGGCCATATCAGCCGACGCCTTTTTTCGTGGGGCGGGGCGTGGACGCGTCTAACCCGCATGCAATAGGACATGCTCTCCTTGAGGTCCACGTCAAGGATCACTCAAGTGCAGTGCCTTGCCTCGCATCCTGTATCGTGACGATGGTGGACGAAGGGGGATAGCTGAGGCTGAACTGTGGCTGTATTAATGACAAACAAGTTGACAGCACCCTGAAAGAAAGTCACGGACTTTAAAGCGATAGTAAAGCACTAGTGTGGAAACCCATCTGCGTGCAATGGCAGCAAGACCGGCAGAGTGCAAGGGCTTTCCAACACTAAGAGAATAACAAGGAAAGTCATGTCGATCCCAGTGCAATGTTATAATAACTTGGGGTGCAACGACCATGACAAAGGTTTACTGTTTAAGATGCGCAAGCCAGACTTGAGGTGAGTTGCCATTTTCTAAAGCTGCAAGAGCTTGTATGATCATAGCCTTTTCTTGTGCATGGCGAGTTTTAAGGCGACAGAGAAACCACAAACAAAGTATAACACTGAAGCAACACATTGCACCAAAAATGCCTACTCCCACCCACTCTTTGAAGAAGGAAAAAGCAGAAGAAATCCAATCGGTGAATTGACCCAAAGTCACTGGTTCGACACGGGTACTGTTCAAGACAGCAATCTGAGTTAGTTGAGACTGGATCAAGTTTTCTGCTGCCAAGGACCAGGTTCCGGATAGATATTCCCCGATGATGCGGGAGGCATTTCTGGAATCATTAAATCTGACAGAGGTTATACATAAATGTGCACGTTGGTCAACACAACCCAAAAGCACTAAGTCAGCCAATTCTTCTACCTGAGCTTGGAGTAAATCTATCCTTTGGTTGGCAGCTAAAATCCCTGACAAAATATGTTGATTAATTGAATTTTGGGATTCAAGTATAGTGGAAGTTTGTTGAACAACTTGATTAATAGTGGCAGCAGTTTGTACTTGACTGGCCATGGCCACTCCAGCTGTAACTGCTGCAGCAGCAGACACTGCCACAGCTGTCACTATAGCTGCCGTAATTCCAAAATCTCTGCGGACTCTAAGTAGTTCAACAATGGGGAATTTATCTGGGTCCGCAGTGACTGGGATTGGGACAAAGGTTGGAATTTTCATAACCACTGCTACAGTCCAAGAACCATTCCAACACTCAGATAAGAGACAGGTAACACTAGAACAATCCAGCATCCCCGACGAGGTATTGTTAGCCAAAAGGAGCAAGAACGGGGATTGGACGCAGACCATTGCAGGAGGCAATGTAGCATTATGTAGCAAAGAGTTGAGCGAAACAGATGTGAGCCTATTACCTCGTTCACTTTTCCTAACAGTGCCAGAAACATTAGCCAGCCAGGTTTTGGCTCCTAGCAATTGAGCCAATGCAGAAATATCAGCTGAAGCCCCCTTCTCATTGGAAATCAGCCATTGAAACCAGGACCAACCTACTCCTGTAGAGGAGTTGGCACTATGGTTAAAATTATAAACATACCTCTTAAGAGAGGGGGAAAAGGAGAAACCCTTAGTAACTTGAAGTTTCTCCCAAGAATGATCCTGACAAGGCGTAAATGTTGGAGGGAAACCAAGATTAGGGGTACAGTAAGGAGAGGCCTTGAAATGAGTGGCATTGTAAGTACTATTAGAAGAAGGAGGCACTGGGATTAGTACCTTGGAGATCATGGCCAAGGTAGTTATGTTTAAAGCAGAGCTATTTACAGGGGTCCCTGAACCTGATTGCTTCCCCGAAACTACTTGGCTCAGTACAGCATTAATAATACTCCCTGAGACCTGCTTGGACCGCAATGGGTCCTCCCAGTTAGTCAGATTTTTGGTCCTAAGGCTAATGCAATTAGCGTTTCCAAGGCTGAAACAAAAAACTCCTGTGAGATTAACCTGAGATCGATTAAAAATGCTTTCCACGTCCCCTCTAGGAGAGGCACAGGGAGCAGACATCTCACATGAGGTAGAGAAAAGAGTGGGGAGGACACTAGAACTACCATGAACCGGCATCGGCATTGGCCAAGCCCGTGCCACTGCCCACCACTGCATTGGTGTCGTCTGTGCCATCGGCACCAGCACCAGAACCAGAGCACGTAGCAGAGTGAAGATCCTCATCACAGGGTTGCTGTGGTATCTCTTGTTGCTGGTCGGTTGATGTCAAGACTCTTCTTGTCAGGCGTTCAGGGACCCACAACGGCTCCGTGCGATCCTGGGGAAAAACACATACAGATCCTCGTGCCCATGTCAGCACGGGGTCGGGGCCGTTCCATTGGCCTGTAAGAACATCCTTCCACTTAACATAACCAATCACAGAGGGCTGAGGGGACACATGTCTATCAGCCACAGAGCGACCATGAATATCCAAATTTAAAAAATTAATGGTAAAGAGAGCTAAGGACAGGCGTTCTTTAGGAGTGTGTTCAGCTCCTATTCCCCCTTTTTGTTTTTGTAAAGTTTCCTTTAAAGTGCGATGAGCACGCTCAACAATGCCTTGTCCTTGAGGATTGTAAGGCAGACCATGAGTAAGTTGCACTCCCATGGTAGAACAAAAGGATGTAAATTGTCTGCCAGTATAAGCAGGTCCATTATCAGTCTTAAGGGATGCAGGAGCACCCCATGCTGCCCATGCTTCTAGGCAATGAGTGATAACATTACGTGCCTTCTCTCCCGACAAAGCAGAGGCATGAATAACTCCAGAGCACGTATCAACAGAAACATGTACATACTTGAGGTTACCAAAGTCAGGTATGTGCGTCACATCCATTTGCCAGACAACCAATGGTTTTAATCCCCGTGGGTTCACTCCATAAGTAGGGGGATGAAGAAATGTGACACAATGAGGACATTGTAATACTATCTGACGAGCATCCGCTCTTGAAATGGAAAAACGCCTGCGCAGCGTTAAAGCATTAACATGGAAATTTTGGTGAAATAATTTAGCCCCCTCTAAGGAGGAAGCCAAGCATATCAACTGGCCTCTAGTGGCTGAGTCCGCACAGGCATTACCCTGTGATAACGGACCAGGAAGAGAAGTATGAGCCCGTATGTGCATTGGATAAAAGGGAGCAGTGCGGCTACAGATAAGTTGTTGAAGCTGATTAAAGTAAGCAGATACATTATGGGCATTACTAATAGCTCCCACGGCCTCCAGGACTTTGAGTGCTTGTACCACATAAATGGAGTCCGAGATAAGATTAAAAGGAAAAGAACACTGTTTAAAAACCTCAATAACAATTTGCAATTCAACCCATTGTGGATTACCAGGAGCAAATTGATGCTGAACAGGGGGAGAATCATTAATTACATAAGCTCCCATTCCAGACTTGGAACCATCAGTGAAAATATTAACAGCCCCCGGAATTGGATTGGGTGAAGTTACCTTAGGGAAAATGATGGGATGTTCTTTAACAAAATGGAGTAATGGATGGGAAGGGTAATGATTATCAATAGCCCCTTGAAACGAGCAACATAGAATAGCCCAGTTGTCTAGAGTAGCACACAAAACATTAAGTTGAGCCTTAGTATAGGGTATAATAAGAGAAGAAGGTGATTGTCCAAAAAATTGAATGCTTTGGTGAATCCCTTTAAGTGCTAACGCTGCAACAGCGTCAGGATAGTATTCTAAAGATTTTCCTGGGGATATATGTGGATGGATCCATAGTAAAGGCCCATCTTGCCACAGTACTCCAGTAGGCTGCCGCATAGTGGCAAGCACACATAACTGGAAAGATTTATCACTTTGGAGCCTGCATAGAGTAGCATGTTGTATAGCTTCTTCTACTGTTATAAGGGCCGCTCTAGCCTCTTTGGTGAGGCTACAAGGAGAAGCAAGATCTGGATCACCCTTAAGGGTAGCATACAAAGGCTGGAGCACACCATTAGGAATATGTAAATATCCCCTTATCCAATTAATATCTCCCAACAGTTTTTGAAAATCATTCAGAGTTTGGAGATCTTGAGTTCTTATGGTGATTTTTTGTGGTTTTAGTTTATCATACCCAATTATTGCTCCCAAATACTCAATAGAATTCCCCGTTTGAACCTTTTCAGGTGCAATATGTAGCCCATATTGAGCTAACAGCTTTACTAAGTCTTTATAGGCCTCATTAACTATCTGCTCTAATTTAGCGGCCAATAACACATCATCCATATAATGAATAATCTTGATGGAGGGATACTTATGTCTGAGAGGTGCAAGTGCCTTTCCCACATACATCTGGCACATTGTGGGACTATTAGCCATTCCCTGTGGCAACACTACCCACTCAAACCTAAGATCTGGCTCCTCGTGGTTACACGAGGGAAGGGTGAAAGCAAAACGTTGTGAGTCTTTAGGATGCAAAGGAATAGAAAAGAAACAGTCTTTAATGTCAATAGCAATAATATGCCAGCCCTGAGGAATAGAGGAGAGCAGAGGTAGCCCTCTTTGAATGGGCCCCATAAGTTGCATTTGAGCATTAACTGCTCGTAAATCATGTAGTAGGCGCCACTTTCCTGATTTTTTCCTAATAACAAATATGGGAGTATTCCATGGAGAAGTAGAAGGTTGGATGTGACCCAAGTTTAGTTGTTCTTTGATTAAATTATGGGCCGCTGCCAATTTAACCGAGGGAAGAGGCCACTGAGGCACCCAAACAGGCTCCTCGGTGAGCCATGTTATGGGTATTTGAGCCCCAGTGGCCCCTAGGAAAAACCCAGACCAAATCTGTTAAGCTTTTGATGACCTTGCACAGGATGCCTACACCCCTGTAGGTGTTTTCCTAGTCCTAGACCTGGCCTATACCCCATATTTTGCATAATCTGTTGAGACACCGGAGAATAGTCATTACTAAGAGTAAACCCCATGTCTTTCATCAGATCACGACCCCATAAAGAGATAGGTAAATCAAGTACATAAGGCTGAAAGGTGCCATTGTGTCCTTCTGGGTCCTTCCAAGATAGATGTCTACAGCTGATTTGAGGGGCTTGGGCATATCCCAAACCTCTTAGTGATTGATCTGAGAGCTGCACCGGCCACCCCTTTGACCAGTCCTTTTGTGCTATTATACTACGATCTGCTCCAGTATCTAGCAATCCCAAAATTGATTTGCCTTCTATGGTTAAGGTTAAAGTAGGACGGTCATTCATATCTAAGGACAAATAAACAGAATTCCCTCCAGTGACTCCAATCTCATCACTTGTCCTTGAAAAGGAATCAGCAGGAAAGCGGGTATGCAGACTGGGTAGAATTAGCAATTGAGCAATCCGGTCTCCTGGGGAAATGGACACAATACCCTTTGGAGCTTCCACCATAACCTTTACTGATCCTACAGTATCAGGACTAATGACTCCAGGAAAGACATGAAGACCTTGTAATATAGAGGATGCACGTCCAATTAGCAAGCCTACAGTGCCAGGTGGTAAAGGTCCTTTGAATTTAGTTTCCACCAATTGGACTCCCATCTAGATAGATTCTCCACCTGAGTCAGTGTGAAAGCGGCATCCACCCCATAAGTGCGCACAGACTCCGCCAGGGTCTTTACAATTTTAAAATCTAAGGGTTCATGGACTCTTCCCCTGTTGTCATCCTGAAAAACTGGATAAGCAAGACCCATCTCAGCGTGAACAGCCCTCCATGTTTGGGCATGGAAAGCTCTCCCCGAAGTGCCCCCACCATACGGCGGTGGATCCGGGGGATCGTTTTTTCCTGAGCTCCTGTTTCTTTTTGTTCCCTTCTTCTGTAGCTAAACTCCCTAGCTGACAAGACAGCCTCCCGAGCTCTTCCTCCTCATCCTCCTCCTCCTCTGACCCACTTTCGCATGGGGGTGTACGCAGCGTACTGAGATCTGGATACAACCGTCTCCTCCCCCGTGTCATGCTCCGCACACTCCCCTCTTCTCGAGTCACTTCGCTTTCTGCCGTCTCCGACTTTTCCTCATGTAATCGCTCTAAAACCTCCTGTCCTTTAGCAAGTGCTTCCTGGCATCTGCCATCCGTAAGGCAACCACGGACCATTTTCCAAAGGGGTATCACCCCACCCTCTAACATGCCGTGCTCAGATGCAAAATCAAGATCTTTGCCTAGTTTATCCCAACTAGGCACAGTAAGGCTGCCCGAAAATGCAAACCACGGTGCAGCGATATCTACCTTTTGTAAAAATCTCTGTAGTGTACTATGCTTCACTTCCAGTCCCTTGGAACGTAACAGGCCATCTAGGGCCAGAAGAAGCGGACTTGAAGATGCGGCACCCATGACACAACGACAAAAAAAATACAGACAGCAAAAACACACTGACACAGCGAAAGAAACACAGAAAGCAAAAGCGAAAGTAGACGCAAAAGTACACGGCGCGGCTGCAATAAAATGCAAGGCTTCCTCTTTCATTACAGACAGAGGAGTTGCCCCACTTTCTTCGCGTATCCCACTTACCTGGGACTAACCCCGCTTTAATCGCGGATCCCCCTTACCTGGGGACTGACCCCGCTTTGAACGCGGATCCCCCTTACCTGGGGACTGACCCCGCTTTGATCGCGGATCCCACTTACCTGGGACTAACCGGTGCACCACCCCTGACTACTGAGAGTTCTGATTTTCCCGGGTTTCGGCACCACTTGTCGCGACCCCTTGCCCGCAAGGAAGACGCAACTCCGAAATCTTCTCTCAGTAGTTTTATTCGGGCCCTTGATATTTATTATTCTTTCTTCTTCTCCTTCCTCCCGGATGCCCTCCCAGCCTTAATAAAGCATCCCAAGCCCCAATGCAAAGCTGCCGCGTGGAACTCTCTCACAGGGTGGTGAAAAATCATGTGCCAACTCTCTCAGATAAGGAGTTGTTTGTCACATACCACAGCGGAGCCAGCGCCATCTCGTAATGGCGACCATAGTCTGCAGAAACGGCAGAAGCGGCTCACCACAATAAAGGAAATAAAGACACATCTCTCCATAGATGAAGAGAGGCGAAACAGGCTTGGGGTTCAGGACTTTTATGGGGCAGGCTCAGGAATTAGAGCTGGGCGGGTCCCAATGAAGCCAGATTTATAGATAGGTAGTTAGTGTAGTTAGGTAAATGGGGTCTAATATGGAGAATGAAGGCCATATTGAGAATGGAGTCCAGGAAAAGGGGAATTGAAAATGTCCCAAGGCCCAGAGCCCATCCCAAGGAAATGTTAATGAAGCAGCTCCCAGCAAATGTGGAGATGCTATTCCAAAAGTCCTTCCTGCCCAGATAACTCCTATGGCCCACCTGTCTCCCACCCTTTGGGCTTTCCCACCTATATTCCATCACTGCAAGATAACAGAACTAAGGACAGAAATGTGGGAAAGCTGAAAGAAGACCTTAGCTATAAAAAGGGGAAGACATTTCCCTTCCACAGATTCCACCTCTTGGGTACCCTTCTTCCTCCAGGGAGAAGTCTTTTCCACTGTCCTTTAATAAAGCTTCAACTTTCCACTCTAAACTTGTGTGGCATGCTTCTCTGGTGTTATTCAGTGGGGGGTTAAGAGGGGGTTGGTATGAGGGAGTGGTGAGCCTTTCTCAGAAATGCCTTTGGGAAGGAAAGCAAAATTTTTCTTAAAATGGCAGCTGTCACTTAAGATGACTATCCAGATGCTAAGCAAGGACCTTACTTCCCCACTTTTTTGTTTGTTATTGGGCCCCTTAAGGGAAAGGGGCATAGATTAATCTTCTGTAGCTTCTTCCTGATGGGAAGGGGCAGCATCTGGACACTTGTTAGGGCTGCAGGGTATCATTGAGGCAATGGTGATGGTCAGGAGGTGCCAGGCGATGCTGACTCTGGGTGGCCCAAATTTGGTGAGGGGTTAAAAGTCCTGTAATAGAAGCTGGTTCACAGTTTGGCTGGAGATCCTTTGAATCTGGTCTTGAATAAATCTAATGACACAGGAGACAAGCATTAGCAAAAGGCCTAAGCAGAGAGGTCGGGAAAGGAAATGCCCACTGGAGAAGGGGGTTACTTAGCTGCCATCCTTCAGTTCCAATGGCAGTGGGAAGCTTTGAGGCTTGAAGGAGATTGGAGATAAAGGGGGCATTAGTAATTGAAGTTTCCTTGGTGGTAAGGAATCCGCGTTCCTTCCAAATAGTGAAGTAGGGGGAAAGTATGTGGAAAGCGGATTTAGAGTCAGTGTAGACATTGAGGGAAGCTCCCTTTGCCAAAGTGAAGGCTCTGATGAAGGCATCAAGTTCAGCTTGCTGATTGGATGTATTATTGGGGAGGTTAGAGAGACTATAGCATACACTGCCTGATGAACTCCCTCCCTCCTAAAGGAGGAGCCATCTATGAAGAACGCGTATGTTGCCTGGAGCAAGGGGCCTTCCTATAAGTGGGAGGAATGTGGAAGAAACTCCTTCAGAGTTTCAATGCATGAATAGGTAAGAGGAGAAGAGATGGAAGAGTCCTGAGGAGCGGGGAGGAGAGTAGCAGGATTTAAAGGTATGGAAAGTAAGACTGGGATCTTCCACCAGGGAAACCTGTAGAGATAAAAGGTAACAGGGGGGTAAGGAATGTAAGCGCTTGTGTGAGGAGTTCCTTTAGGTGGTAGGCAGCCAGAATGGTGATTGGGGCCCCAAAGGTGAGTTTCTTTGACTTGTTAATGAGTAGAGAGACTGCAGCCAACTTTTGTAGGAAAGGGGCCCATCCCTAACAGTAAGGTCCAGACTCTTCAATAGATAACCCCCAGGGGCAAAGGTTGGCCCCAGCAAGTGTCTGAGGACCCCTAGAGCAAATCCCTGCTTTTCAAAGGTGAAATGGGTGTGTGAGATCAGGGAGATAGAGAAAGTTTTGAAGTCATTCTTCTGTGTTGTAGCCAAGGGAAAAGTTAAATTGACACTTTTTTTCTTTTCTTTTCTTTAGGTTCTTATCAAGCCTTGCTGAGTCTGTCCTTTGTATTTTAATGTTAGCTTCAGTGTGGCCTTGGCCAGGGAGATTCCTGCTTAGGGCTTTACAATGTAGGAGAGTCTGGGTCCCTTGTTTGTCTAAAAGTAGGGTCTCTGAAGAAATTCAAAGCTTTAGTGGCATGTAGGAGCCAGGTAGGGGAGCAATAGGAGCAAAGGGAAGGCTTAGAATGGAGAAAGGAGAAAGCCTGTACATAAGGGATTTTCTTCCTTTTCCTGAACACTCACAAAAATTATGAAAATTGGAAGGCTGAATTGGTTGATGGGTCTTTCGATTAGGAGCCAAATAGAATGGGAGAAAGTGGGCGAGGATGTAGCTGAGAGGTGAGTCAGATGGGATTTGGGAGTTCCCCATGGTGAGTTGGAGTCACCTGCTACTTCCCTAGTCCCTTGGGCGTAGAGAGTCTTGGTTTCCTGGCCAGGGCTTCCATGAGCTCTGCTGAGGAGCTGAGGACCAAGACCCCAGAGTGAACTTGCCAAGGGGAAGGGATTGGGAGTTCCTCATGGTGAGTTGGCTTGAATTCACCAAGGGGAAGGAATGGGTGAGGATCTTGGTGCTGGGCCAAGATCTAAGTCCTAAGAGGAGACTTGTCACTGCCATCTCCAGTAGACTTGTGAGGAGGAGGGAAGGGGAAGGGTGAAGTCACTTACCCAAATGAGGCCAGAGTGTGGATGAAGAAGAAGAGCACTAGGTGAAGGAACAACGAAGGTGTGTGGTCATTGTCCGGGGCCCTCAGGCCAGGATCCCAAAGCAGCTCAAATCCCTGGAGGGGAGAGCAAAGCTGATGGGAGAACATGATGGAATCACTGGCATCAGTGAAAGAAAAGTAGTGCAGGACTAATCACACACCACCTGGGATAAGAAACAGGTTTATTATCAGGAGCCTGACAAGGCTGCTCTGCCAAAAGAGAGTGACAGCAGGAGCAAGGAGAGAGAGCGGGTATTGTGATTGGGCAGAAAATGGAGGGGGTTTCTGAGATGGATGTGAATGGGCTCATGGTGTGGGTAGGATCAACCTTGGAAGAGGGTAATGGGAAGGCACTGGTAGATGGAATAGGGGATGGTCCTAAGGTAAGGGTGAGGATCAGGGGAGCAGCAGTGAGTCTGGATGGAAGCATATGAGGGGAGAAGGAAAGAGTATCCTCCAACTTTGTGAGGATGTCCCTTCCCATAAGAGGAACAGGGCACTGTGGAATGACCAAAAGGGCGTGGTTAAAAATTAGAGAGCCAAAAGAACAAACAAGGATAGCTGTCTGTAAGGATTGGTAGTAGGCCCCCAGAACTCCTTGAGGACTGAATATGTAGCACTGGTGTCTAGGAGGAATGAGATAGGTCTACCTGAAATACACAGTTACCCGGGGTTTCTGTGGAGTGATGGTAGTGGTCAGGTGATGGGAACCTGGGCCTTGTCAGTCCTCTGCGGCCAGTCCTAAGAGTTGAAAAGGGGAACCAGAAGGGCTGGATGGCTGGGGCTGCTATCGGCCCTGGGACAGTCAATGTCAGCACATGTAGCTCAATGGTAGAGCATTTACCTGGTGTGCATGAGGCCCTGGGTTATATATCTAGCACACAAAAAAAAAAATCTTAGAGGAAATGGGGATATAAGTACCACCCAATCTAAAAACAGAGGCCCTAGTGTATATCCCTATCAACAATGGCCCAGTGTCCCTCCTGATGGCATTTAGAACAAAGGCCTGGAGGCTTGTGAGGCTTGGTATATGTATAAGACCAATGATCCATCTGATCACATTTAATACAGGGTCCAGGAAGTCCTGAGGGACCCTTCCACAGGCCAGTGGAACCAGAGACGATGCTGAGGCCGGACAGATGGCTTGAGAAAGCATCTGATATTTCTGCTTCCAGCCTTCTGGCCTCATTATACACCTTAAAAACCACTCCCAGAACCTCAGCTTGGGGAGTTAGGGACCTCCTCTAGTTTGGCCTTAATATCAGGGAAACTCTGGGAGGAAAAGTAGGTCACTAGTAGTTGTCTCCCATCTGGAGTCTCAGGGTCCAGATCAGTATATTGTAATAAAGCCTTGGCCAAGCGATCTAAAAATGCTGAGCATTTTCATTTTAATCTTGGATGACTTCCTGGAGCTTTTCATAATCAATAGTCTATGGGCTGCCTTTCTAAGGCCTGCCATGAGGCAAGCAATGAATTGGTTTCTACTAGTTATTCCTCCAGGTGAATTGTAATCCCAACTGGGGTTCTGATCAGGGACTGCTTCAGTGCCAATCGGATGGGCAGGGGAGGGCTGATGTACCTCATCAGCATAATTTCTAGCTTGTTCCCAAACTCACTTGCACTCCTCAGGTAGGGGGGTTTTAGATAAGATCCTGGACATTATGGAAGGTCAAATCATATGATTGGGTCAGATACTGAAACTCTGATATATGTGGTGGGACTTGAAGTATAGGACCCAAGCCACATTTCTATTTCTCTGCTTTTCTCTATCTGACAGAGGAAAAGCACATGAACCCGGATTACACCATCTACCCGAGCCACCTTGCGTAGAGAACACAGAGATCATGTTTGGCAGTGGCAGCCCGTAAGTGTGTAGCAGGAGGAGAGAAGGGTGGAGGGGCTGAGGGGATAATTGCTGCAGTAGCTTCATCAGAAAGAGAATTGTAGTATGGCAGGGGATCATCTTCTGGGTCAAAGGAGGAGGAGTCTTGGTAGGATTTTCTGTTCCTTTGGAAGTAGGCATAGGGGAGGACTTGTGTGGGAGAGCAAGAGTTGCAGAGAGAGGGCGTAGAACATACAGAGGAGAAAGCTTGAATGTATTTTCCTGAATGCTCACAATAGTTGAAAAGATCCCAGATAATATTGGGATCTAGAGTGCTGTTAAGCAGCCATTTAGAGTCCAGAGGATAGTGAGGCCAGATCTGATTGCAGGGTAGACAGAGTAGTATATAAGTATTATTCTAAAAATAAATAAAATAGTAGGGGTAGTTATGGTTTTTAGGTTAAATTTTGTTATAAAATTTTAATCTACTGGGGAATAAGTTAACAATTTTTGAAGTGCATAAGAAGAAGAAATGAAGAAAGTAAATTATGGCATTTGCAGGAAAATGAATAGAACTAAAGATCATCATGTTAAGTGAAACAAGTCAAACTTAGGTGGTCAAGGATCATATATTCTCTCACATTAGGAAGCTAGAGAGGAAAAAGAGAAAAAAAAGGGTGTATCTCCTAAAAATCAAAGGGAGATCAGTAAAGAAATGGTACAAAGGTGGGAGATGAGGAGGAAAGGGGTAAAATAATAATAATATATTCCCTCAAATGCCCAGTCCCCGACAATAACAAAAAAACCAGGCATGCAAAGAAAAAGATGATGATAAACCATACAATGGGGATCAAACCAAACAACAGACAGTGCTTTCAAGAGTGATCAGATGCTATATTCAAATGGGAAAGATTTCAAAGTAGCCATTATAGAGAATACCAATAGAGTTAGAAAATTTTGAAAAGAACTAAATGGAAATTCTGGAGCTAAAATTTACAAAAACTGAAATAAAAAATTACTGGACAACTCAAGATCAGTTTTGAAATGGAAGAAAAGCAAACCTGAAGCAAGAATAAAAAGAGAGATTAAGCAATCTGAAAGAACAGGGAAAAATAAACAAAAAAAATAATATGTGAACAACAGTAAAAACTGGCTAGGCTGAACAGACTTCTACCGAAGTGGGACAGTTACTGCAATAATGCCTTTGTTATAATCTTGTCCCCCCCATCCTCTTTCTCTACCCTGTGCTCACTCACCATGTGTTGTGTCCTGCGATGTTTGGAAGCCCTCGATCTGATGTAGCTCTTTGATCTTGGACTTTCCAGATTCCAGAATTGTAATAAATTTCTTTTCTTTATAATTTATCCAATCTATGGTATCCTAGTATGGTAGAATGTAAGGCTGCTGAAATTATTTAACAATCCTAAAAATTAAAAAAACTGAACAAACTAAAAAAACAACTCTTCTTAGGTCTATCAGAGAAGTGAGGTCACAGGGCAAACTGCTGCCCACAAAACTGGAGAGACAGACAGGAGTTACAGAGAAATCACAACTAACTGAAGCAGAAACCTGTAAGCAGAAATCTCTGTGGGAATCACTACCAGAGTCAGAAAACCTAAGTGTAATTTATTAATTATTGGAAGCACATGTGAAAAAATCTGAGTTTAAAACTCCAGTCTATCTTAGGAGAACCTCCAAAACTTTTGAAGTTTTACCTCCAGGAGCTCTACCAGGTTTTTACAGTAAATATCAAAGAACACTCGTACTTACAGTAGAAGGGGGAAAGTAACCATTTTAAAATATGATAAAAGTATTCTATTATTCTTAACAATGCCTGCCCTCAAGAGAAGTTATCTAATCAGAGTCTACTCTATTGGGGTTGTATCAGAGCCTAATCTATCTGGGGGAAAGGAAATACCAAACTCTGGCCTGCTCTAGCCATCGTATCCTACCTAAATGGGGGAGAAATTGGGGAGCACTTGTAAAGTTAAGAGCTCAGGGGCACAGACTCCCTAAATGACTGAGAACTAATTCCAGGAATACTGAACATTACTCCTGGTCCAAACCCTACCACCAGGTTACTAAAGTCCTGTCTTTCAACAAAAAATTACAAGACACACGAGAGTTTAAAAAACAGAACAGTGCAAACATTCCTCCTTTGGTAAAGATGTTAAATTATCTAATCTATAATTTAAACAACTACGATTAATATCCTAAGCGATCTAACTGAAAGAGTAGACAACTGTCAAAAACAAATGGGAAATGTAAGAGATAAAAATTTTAAGAAATAAAATGAAATGCTAGAGATAGAACAATATTGTTAACAGAGATGACAGACTTACTGGTAGAGAGGACAAGGTCAAAGAAAGCATCTCTGTGCTTTAGGCTATGTTCACAGAAACTTCCAAAACTTAAAAGTGAAGTGATATAAGATGGAAAAAAGAACAGGAAGTCCAAGAACTTGGGACAACTACAAAAAGTATAACATGAATAATGGGAATACCAAAAGGAGAAGGAAATGCAAAGCAAGCAACCAAGCAAATATTTGTAAAAATGACTGAAAATACCTTCTAATTCAACCACAGGTTCAAGAAGCTCTGAAGGTTGAGCTCAGCAGTTGAGCGTTCGCCTAGCATGGGTGGGACCTGGGTTCGATTCTCAGCACCATATAAAAACATAAAGGCATTGTGTTGTGTCCATCTACAAAAAAGATTCTTTCTCCTCTCAAAAAAGTTTTTATAAAAAGAAGCTCTGAAAACATGAACCAGGATAAAAATAAATTAAATATATGAATACCATAGTCAAACAGCAGGAAGTCAAAGAAAAACAATTCAAAAAATAGGAATAATGGATGCCATTGTTACTGGAGTGAGAAGGTATCTTAGAGTAGTTTTAATTTGCATTTCTCTGATTGCTAGAGATGGTGAGTATTTTTTCATGTATTTGTTGATTGATTGTATATCCTCCTCTGAGAAGTGTCTGGTCAGGTCCTTGGCCCATTTGTTGATTGGGTTATTTATTTTTTTATTGTTTAACTTTTTGAGTTCTTTGTATACTCTAGAGATTAGAGCTCTATCTGAAGTGTGAGAGGTAAAATTTTGTTCCCACGATGTAGGCTCCCTATTTACCTCACGAATTATTTCTCTTGCTGAGAAAAAACTTTTTAGTTTGAATTCATCCCATTTGTTGATTCTTGATTTTAACTCTTGTGCTATAGGTGTCCTATTAAGGAATTTGGAGCCCGACCCCACGAGATGGAGATTGGGGCGACTTTTTCTTCTATTAGACGCAGAGTCTCTGGTTTGATTCCTAGCTCCTTGATCCATTTTGAGTTGACTTTTGTGCATGGTGAGAGAAAGGGATTCAATTTCATTTTGTTGCATATGGATTTCCAGTTCTCCCAGCAACATTTGTTGAAGATGCTATCCTTTCTCCATTGCATGCTTTTAGCACCTTTGTCAAATATAAGATAGTTGTAATTTTGTGGATTGGTCTCTGTGTCCTCTATTCTGTACCATTGGTCTACCCGCCTGTTTTGGTGCCAGTACCATGCTGTTTTTGTTACTATTACTCTGAAGTATAGTTTAAAATCTGGTATCGCTATACCACCTGTTTCACCCTTCCTGCTTAGAATTCTTAAGCTATTCTGGGTCTCTTATTTTTCCAGATGAATTTCATGATTGCTTTTTCTATTTCTGCAAGGAATGCCATTGGGATTTTGATCGAAATTGCCTTGAACCTGTAAAGTGCTTTTGGTAATATGGCCATTTTAATAATATTAATTCTGCCTATCCATGAGCAAGGTATATCTTTCCATCTTCTAAGGTCTTCTTCTATTTCTCTCTTTAGAGTTCTGTAGTTTCCTTTGTAGATTTTTCACCTCTTTTTTTAGGTTGATTCCCAAGTATTTTTTTTTTTTGAGGATATTGTGAATGGGGTAGTTGTCCTCATTTCCATTTCAGAGGATTTGTCACTGATATACAGGAACAACAACAAGTGCTGGCGAGGATGTGGGGAAAAAGGTACACTCGTGCATTGCTGGTGGGACTGCAAATTAGTGCAGCCAGTTGGGAAAGCAGTATGGAGATTCCTTGGAAAGCTGGGAATGGAACCGCCATTTGACCCAGCTATTCCCCTTCTCTGACTATACCCAAAAAAACTAAAAAGAGCATACTACAGGGACACAGCCACATCAATGTTTACAGCAGCACAATTCACAATAGCTAGACTGTGGAACCAACCTAGATGCCCTTCAATAGATGAATGGCTAAAAAAAATGTGGCATTTATACACAATGGAATATTACTCAGCACTAAAAAATAACAAGATCATGGCATTTGCAGGGAAATGGATGGCATTAGAGCAGATTATGCTAAGTGAAGTTAGCCAATCCCTAAAAAAATGCCAAATGTCTTCTCTGATATAAGGCGGGGGGTGACTCTAAATGGGGTAGGGAGGAAGAGCATGAGAAGAAGACTACCACTAAATAGGGAAGAGAGGTGGGAGGGAATGGGAGGAAGAAGGGGAATTGCACGGAAGATGGAAGGAGACCCTCATTGTTATACAAAATACATGTATGATGATGTGAGGGGGAAAAAATGAAATGTGTCACATTAGATGGGGTAGAGAGAGGTGATGGGAGGGGAGGGGTGGGGAAGGGGGAATAGGAAGGGCAGCAGAATAAAATAGACACTAGTATTGCTGTATGTATATACGTGGCCGTATAACCAATGTGATTCTGCAACCTGTACACTTGGAAAAATGAGAAATAATACCCCATTTGATTCAAAAAAGAAAAAAAGAAAAAAATTCTCATTAAATAGCTCCAAGATTAAAAAAAAAAAAAAGGAATAAAACAGCTTTCCCACAAAAGAGGAATGATCTGAATCAATCCTACTTCTCTTCCAAAATTATGCAAGAAAGGAGAGTGGAGTGAGAATTTTAAGTGTTATCTTCTATTTGGGACATGGAAAAAAGCAAGAAAAATAGACTTGGGTTGGGGGACCTATAAATTGGAATCCTGGGAGATCAGCCTTTAAAAATGAAGAAGAGATAGGGCTGTAGCTCATGGGTACAGCATATGTTTAGCACATTTGAGGAGGCCCTGAATTCAGTCTCCCATCTCCCCCCCTACACACACACACACACACACACACTCACAAATAAAAGTGAAGACGATAGGGAGAATACTATGAAGATAAAATAGGAAACACCAGAAATATATCCCTCCACCTAGACAATAATTGCACTGGCAGATTCCATTTAACTATTTTAGAATTTACAAACCTACCGGAGGCTTACAACTTCCAAAGGAAGGTTTGGATGGTAAATTGTGGTTAATTTAAGTAAATTTCAGTCCCTCACAAGGTAGTAGCTACCATTATTCTACCCCTCAAACCTGAGACGTTTAGGTGTGCCCGAGTTCCTCAAGCAACATGTACACAGCATGGGGTGTGCAAAGAAGGACCCAGTCTTCCAAATATCAGGACTCCTGTGCCCCATCACTGCATACTGAGAAGAGACGGAGGTTGCTGTAGCACTCTCATTGTTTAAGCCCTGACCCCACACAGGCTGAAGTGGCTTCCACCGTATGTGAAGTTGGAGTACTCCTGATCCCTCTGCTGTGCCTCTCCCAGGCCCGCCACACCCCAGGAATGCAAGCTGGAATGGCCTGTGGTTCTCGTGTGGGGGGGGGGGATGATGGATCGCCTCTCAAGTCCAGTTCTCTTTCATTCCTGTATGGCATACACCAAAGGCACAGACCGCTTCATCAAGTTCTCTCTTTGCGTCATGGAGCACTACTGAGGGCATGGCCACTTAGACCGCGCTCCAGTTTGTGACGCACATGGGCACGTAAACAAGCAAAAGTTCGCCATATACTTTCCCTCCAGTTCCATTCCTTGGATATGCCATAGCATTTGGTATACGTCCAACTGAATTCCCAGAAAATGTATATGCGAAATATGCACCTGTATTTAGTTTTACCACGTGGGCAAAACTTACTTATCTCCTAGGGAACGATATTGCTGCGCTGCTTTTTAATAGTAAAAATGAAAACCCAAGTGCTGAAGATGTCTACAGTCATCTTAAAACACCTATGTTTGGGAATGGAGTTATTTATGATGTGCCAAATTCAATTTTCTTAGAGCAAAAGGAAACGTTAAAGAGTGACCTAACTTTAACCAGTGTCTTTTTATAAATGAAAAAGAAACAAAGGAATTCTTCCAAAGTTGGAGAGAAAGTGAAGGAAAAAAATTTCTGAGCTCATAATTTTAAGAGCTAGCCATTGTCTACATGGAAAAGAAATCAGAAGTCAACTCAATGAGAAGGTGGCACAACTATATGCAGATTTGGATGGAGGTTTAAGTCATTCAGCCTGACTTGCCAATTAGCTGCCTCTGCCTCGTTTCAGATGAGAAACAGAGCTCATCAAGATCAAGAATATTTTCTGGGAGGCAATCCAGAAATGCAGAGAATCAGAAGAGAAAAATTGATGACATTCTCCAAACTCCATTAGATTCTACATATAAGAATTGGTGTCCTTCCACAGATGATGAAACAGCAGGGATGCTGATTGGACTTCTCTTGGCAGGACAGCATACATCCTCAACTATTAGTGCCTGCAAGGGCTTCTTTTTGGCCAGAGACAAAAACCTTCAAGAAAAATGTTATTTAGAACAATGTAGAAGGCTGCAGGGAGGATCTCCCTCCTTTAACTCATGACCAGCTCAAGAATTTAAATTTATTTGATAAAAAAAATATGTATATATGAAACATTAAGATAGCCCTCCTATAATGACCATGATGAAGATGGCCAAAACTCCTCAGACTGTGGCAGGGGGTACCATCCTCCAGCTTTTCATTTCTCCCAATGTCAATTAAAGACTCATGGGTAGAAGTCTGGACTTCCATCCTGATTTCTACCTACAGGATAACCCGCATCAGAAGAGAAGTATCCTATGTGCCATTTGAAGTCGTACTGGGGAAAATTTTACCTATGCTCAAATTAAGACAATTTGGTCCACTATGCTTCATTTACAAGATTTTGATCTCACTGATGGATATTTTTTTCTCATTGTGAATTATAGAACTATGATTAAGACTACTGAAAATCCAATTATTCACTACAAAGATAAAAATGAAAAAGTCTACAAGCTGCAAAAACATTTCAGAATGAAGTTTATGAAACAGCTCTCATAGTATACTCTTTGAGTGTATAATTCTAAAAACCAGTTTATTATTTTAATGTAGAGTTTTTTTGTTTTTGTTTTGTTTGAGGTTGGTTGTTTTTGGTGGTGCTAAAGATTAAACCCAGGGCTTTGTTCACTATACTGAGCTATATCCTTGGTCTGAGCCAGTTTATTAATTTAATATTTTATTAACTGAATGATTTTATCAAATTTAATGACATTTGAAATTTTTTATAATAGTTTTGACACTTCCTACATGTACTTTGTTTAGGGGAACTAGATAGTTAGCAGATTCTAAATGTGCAACTTCTGGGTTTAAATTTTAAAAGCTACATAGCTCTTGGCAATTAAGCTCAGGAATTTCAAATCTGGGACTAGTTCTACCTTTGGAAGACCATAAGTTATTCATTTATCTGGTCAATTTTTGTGTGTAAGGATGGAAAGGCAGGGAATAAACTCATAGTCAATGCCTTAGATAAAAAAGAGTACTATTATTTGTTTTGGTATGATGATATTCAGCAGTGATTGAATTATGTTGCAGAAAAACATATCCTTTGAAAAATATATCCTTCAATATATTCTTTAACTGGAAGCACTACTATCAGAAGTTGAGAGAGATCTGGAACCATACCTTGATAGTCATATTTCCTAAAATTAATAAATACATAAAAGACTGCCCATGTGTCTTGATATAATTACTAAGTATTATATGCTTTTCCATATGTTAAATATCAGTCTTGTTCCACAAAGTCACATCTATGTGCAAGTCCAAAATCAAGCCCTTAGGAGAATATTTTTGTTTTCTACTTTGGCTTAAGGTTTTTCCCTACCTCCTCTCCAAAATACAACTAGGGATGTTTCTATTACTAGTTCTGTTCATTCAAGTAGTTAAACTTTATTAAAGTATAGGATTTGAGACCAGGGTATCTTGCTTTAACATAAGGTAATATGAAGCAGGATACTTGATAAATAATATCACTGGTCATATTCCATGAAGCCTATGTTCAGGAATCAACCTAACTCAAATTATAACTAGGGATCAATTTTATGAGATAACTAATTTGATTTGATTTTACTAGATGAAGCCAAAATATTGTCCTTTATGTATATTATAGTTCTGTTTAAGAGGCTGGAAGACTTATGTTAAATTCTGTGAAGATTAAATCTCTGTTGTTACACATTTTTTTCACATTAAAGTTCTCTTTGAGAAAAAAATGCTTTCATAATTTCCTACTTTGCCTCCTTTGAAAGCAAGACACTGACATTCAGTTTCAAAACACATATGAGTAAAGTAGTAAGTCACCACACATGCCCAGTAGAAGGCACAAGCTTAGAAAAAGATCTGAGAATACTGTAAATTGATATCTCAAGGTGATCTTAGAATGGTAGACAATCTACAACAATTAAAAAAAAATTTTTTAAACAGCAATCCTAAAGGAAGGGGGGAGAATCTAATCCCTGAGTTGCCATCATACTAGATTGAAATGGTCATTAAAAAAAAAAAAAAAACCACAAGGAACACAAAGAAAAAGGAAAGTAGATCTAATTCAAAGGGAAAAAATCAGCCAATTGAAACCATCTTGAAAAAGAACCTGATGGTAGATCTACTAGTTAAAGACTTTAAAGAAACCATCTTTAAGATGTTCCCCAAACGGACACATGAGGTGGGAAAAAGTAAGAAAATGTTTCAACAAAATGGAAACATCAATAAAGAGAAAGAAAACCTAAGTAGAAACCAAAAGAAATTTTGGCATTATAAAGAACAGCAACTGAAAAGAAAATCCACTAGAGGGATTAAAAGGCAGATTTAAGCAAATGAAAGAACAAATCAGCAAACTTGAAGGTACAACAATGGAAATTATCAAGTCCAAGGAACAGAAGGAAAAAAAATAAAATAAAAGTGAACAGAAACTAAAGGACTCATGGGACTAAGGGACTCGAGCTGACCAACGTAGAAATAGACACATAGGTATAATGGTTAATTTTTTGTATCAACTTGACTAGGCTAAAAGAATCCAAAATAGATGGTAAAACATTATTTCTAGGTGTGTTTGTGAGAATGTTTCCAGATGTTATTAGTATTTGAAGTGGTAGATTAAGTAGAAGATTGCCTTTACCAATGTATGTGCCATCATTTTATAGATGGAGAGCTTAAACAAAATAAAAGACAGAAGAATGGTAGATTTTCTCTTTTTATATGAGATAGAACATTAATCTTCTCCTGCCCTGGAATATCAGCACTCTTGGTACTCAGACCTTTCAAACTGGATCAGAACTTACACCATCATTTCCTCACTCCCCCGACCATTCTTGAGCTTTTGGATTCAGATTGATACTTACAACATCAGTTCCTGTGGTTATCAAGCCTTTAGAAATGGACTGAATTACAAAATGGCATTCAGAGTTCTCCAGCTTGCACACAGCATACTATGGAACATCTCAGTCTCCTGGGACATCTCGGTCTCCATAATCATATGGCCCAATCCCTACATTTAACTTTCTCATATACATTGTCCTCCTGCACAACCACACACAATCCTTTTGGGTTCTGCATCTCTGGAAAACCCTAATACAGAAGGAAATTAATTCTGCATAATAAACCCATAGAGGAAAAAACACAGTTAATCTCTTTCCCAATGGTGAAAGACTGAAAGTTTTTCTCTAAGAGCAAGACCAAACAAGGAAGCAAATTCTGCACACAATGTATGCATGGACTATGATTAAGTTAAATTAAAAATCAACAATTGAAATGTAGCTAAAAATTCCCAAATATGTGAGGTTAAATGATAATTTTCTAAATAAACATATAGGTGAAATGAGTATTCTCAAGAGAAATTTAAAACTATTTTGAATAAAAATGAAAATCAACAAACTAAAAGCTGGTTCTTTGAAAGTATTCGTAAGCTTGAAAAACTCAGATACACTAAGAAAAATGAGAAAGAAGACATAAATTATATCAGAGATAAGCTCTTTTTCCTGGTACCCTGAAGGCAATCAGGTGCTCCAAGATGAAGCTAATTATCTCCTTCCCTGCTACTGGCTGCCAGAAACTCATTGGAGTGGATGATGAACACAAAGTTGGTACGTTTTATGAGAAGTTGCCGCTGATGCTCTGGGTGAAGAATGGAAAGGTTATGCAGTCCGAATCAATGGCGGAATAACAAACAATGTTTCCCCATGAAGCAGGGTGTCTTGACCCATGGCCATGTTCACCTACTACTAAGTAAGGGGCATGCCTGTTATAGACCAAGGCGAACTGGAGAGAGAAAGTGCAAATCTGTTCAAAGTTGCATTATGGATGCCAATCTGAGCGTTCTCAACATGGTTATTGTGAAAAAAGGAGAGAAGGATATTCCTGGACTCACAGATACTATTGTACCCCATAGACTGGGACCCAAAAGAGCTAGGAGAATTTGCAAACTTTTCAATCTCTCTAAGGAAAATGATGTCTGCCAATATGTTGTCCGAAAACTCTTAAGGAAGGTAAAAAATGCAAAACCAAAGTATGGAAGATTCAAAGTCTTATTACTCCATGTGTTACAAGCACAGGCCTATTGCTCTCAAGAGATAGATACTAAAAAGAATAAGGAAGAGGCTGCAGAACATGCCAAGTTTTTGGCTAAGAGAATGAAAGAAGCCAAATAAACAGATTGCCAAGGACAGATTGCCGAGCCAAGAACAGATTGCCAAGAGAAACAGGCTGTCCTCTCTGAGAGCTTCTACTTCTGAGTCCAATCAAAAATAAAAATTTCTAAGAGTAACAAGTAAATAAGATCAGAGGAGACATCACTACAGATTCAAAGGACATTAGAAGGATAAGAAAGGAATAGATGTTCATACATTTTATAACCTGGATGAGAGAGACAACTTCCTTGAATGATATCACCTATGACAATGCATGCCAGAAAAAGATAAAAATATTAATAAACCTATGTCTAGTAAAGAATTGAATCAATAATTGAAAACAAAGTTCAAGACCAAGTTGAGTTCTCTGGTAAATTTTTCCAAACATTAAAAAAGAATAAATTGAAGGAGGTTAAGATGGTGGAGCAGAACTAGACAGCAATTCCTCACCTCCCCATAAGACAGAAATAAGACTGAAAAAATGACAGCTCTAAGAGGTGGATGACAAAATAAAATCTCTAAGATCCAGAGTTACAAAATCTAAACACGGAGAGATTAGAACATGGATTACTAGAGTATAAGAAAAAGCTCAGATTTCTCCAACCCCAGGGTGGGGGGAAAGAGGAGAGGCAACAGAGAGGGAATGGAAAAGCACCTAAAATCACCTGTTTTACAACAATTGAGAAGGTAAAAAAGACAGTATTAAAACATAATAGGAGCAATGAGTTGTCCTTAAGCCAGATCAAGCAGTTTAAAACCAAAACAGAAACAGAAAGCCCATGCTGGGCTCTGCAGCCATTTCAAGGAGCACACAGATGAGCACACAATTAAATCATTCCCATTTCCAGATATCCACAAATTGAAATACAGGGAACACCCCTTGGTGGAACCTCTTAAGAATCTGTCTAGTAAGAACTTACAGAGGGATTACCACTAGGAAAGTCATTATAACCCCCTCCTCATCTCCAAAAACAACTGGAGCAGGGTGGAGCAGAGCTCTGTGCAACCTGAATGCCCTGGCAGAGGAGTGTTCCACACAGCATCCCTAGGAAACCGGGCAGAAAGGAAATACTCTGCATAGCCTCCATGAGAACCCAGAAGGACAGGGTGCACTCCATGAAGCATCCTTAGGACCCCAGAGAAGAAGTGCTCCATACAGCCCAAGTGGGACCCCTGGCAGAAAAGGAGCCCTCCACGAATTCCATGCAGCATTCACAAGAACCCCAGTATAGATGAAGCAGTCTCCTGCAAGTCATGGAGATAAGAATCAAGACCTCAAATCCAAGTGGGAAGGTAGTTTGGCTCCAAGCAGAAGAGAGGGAATCCGGCAGGACTGTTGCTCCCAATGATCACTGACACTGGGTTGTCACAGTGGGAAATTGCCCGAGTCCTATGAAGCCTAGAGGGGCTATCTCACTGATTGCAGCCACAGATAGCATGGGGCCCATTCTAGAGGGAAGATGCCTGGATAACAAATGGCATAGTGGGACAGTCCACAGTTTGGGGCAGAGGCTAGTGGAAGGCCAGAATTAGAAACTGCCTGAGACCATGATGCTTAAAAAGTAGGTATCTGAATTGCAATAATAACCAGTGGGAAGTTGGTTAAGGTGAAAAGCTGCCTGGACCCAAGGCAGGAGATAGTAATGGCACCCAGCCTGGCCCTCAATCAGTGTTTGGACACTGGCTGGACATTTGCAACAGTCACAGTCAGCAGAGTGAAACAGTGCCCACCAATCACTATCTGGGTTAGTGAAAGATAGAACACCCAAGAAAGCCAGCTGAGTCACCTTACTCAGTAGTAAAAATAGTACCCAATGAGCTATGTCAACCAGGAGGAATATTTCTGCACCACAGATCAACCATGGAGAACCCACAACCACAGGCTCTGTGCTTATAGCAGCTACCAGGCTCTACATCACTTTGAAAAGGATGCTGTAGAAGGGAGCAGATACATGGTCACTTGCAGCATTTATAACAATAACCCAGAGCTCTGCATTAAAAACCATTGAAAACAAAGTTTTCAATCTCAGGCATACAATAAAAACGACCAACAGAGACACCCTGCACCCTGTGAGTATTCAGCCATAGGCCCCTGAGCTGACAAACCAGAACCAGCCAGTGGGAGGTCCAAAGCAACTGGGGGAGTGACTCCTGCACTCTAGCATGTCTGGAGGGATCCAAAGCCAAGAATAATGGGTATCTTCTAAATATCCCAAATCCTCATTAAACCCAAACAAAAATTTAACAAGAACTTTCTTCACCTTAGCATAGTTTACTTTAAATAACTGTAAAATCAACTTTGTTCATATATATATCACTCTTTATCTTGATTAATAGTGGTTACCCTAAAAATCAACACTGGACCTTCAACCCATTTAAATATATTTCTTCTAATGGTTTAAAGCATTAATCGAAATCACTCTTTTTTATTTCTCCTAGCTCTGGTTTATACTTTCTCCTCCTTCTCACTATTCTTCCTCTTACACTGTCTGCTACAGTCTCAATTTTCCCCACCCCCATCCATTTTTTTCTCCTTACCTCGGTATGCACTATTCATTTCTACCTTTTTTTCTTTTTTCTCTTCTTTTTGCTTAATCTTTCTCTCTTTGCCTTCTCAACCCCCATGAAATGTTACAGAAATTTTATTATTATATATAACTAATGTTTTACCTATTCCAGAACTTCACTACAACTTTACATATGGATTAGAAGAACTGTTAAAAACAATAACATGTTTTTTGATTTTTCACAAGATTGAGTAAGCACATGGCTTGGTTGTGAAGTGATCATAGTAAGTAGGGTTCAGAGGCTTTTTTCAAAGTGGTGCCGACACTGGAACCAGCAAAGGCTAAACACTGAATTAAAGTATTAATATTTGCATATTTGCCCAACCCAGGACTCCTAAGAGAAAGAAGCTCACAAAAGAGTCCCTTGCTTAAAATAACCAATAAGCATACCAATAGATGGGAATACAGACAAGCAATATGAAAAAACAGTGAACAAACCACCCGAAACATCCTATAATACTTTAACAACTAACTCCATTGACAACACAGAGAAGGAAATGCGAGAGAAAGAATTTAGAAGGTTCGTAGTTAAAATGTTCAACAAGCTAAAAGACAATATAAGGAGTGAAATTAGAAAATACAGGAAGTGAAAGATAACTTCAATAAAGAGATAGATATCCTGGAAAAGAACCAAACATAAATCCTGGAAATGAAAAACTCAAAAAGCCAAATTAAAAATTCAATGGGAAGAATCACCAATGGATTAGAACATTTTGAAGATAGATTTTCAGGCCTTGAAGACAAAGTATATAATCTTAAAAATAAAGTTGAAAAGAAAGAAAAGATGTTAAGAAACCATTACCAGAATATTCAAGAAATCTGGGATAACATCAAGAGATCAAATTTAAGAATCATTGGGGTAGATGAAGATTCCAAAATACAAACTAAAGGGATATACAATCTTTTCAATGAAATACTATTAGAAAAGTTTCCAAATCTTAGGAATGAGATGGAAATTCAAATACAAGAAGCATACAGGACTCCAAATAAACAGAATTAGAATATATCTTCTACAAGACACATAATAATGAAAATGCCTAATATGAAGAATAAGGATAAAATTATAAAACCTGCAAGAGAAAAATGGCAATTCACATTTAGAGGTAAACCAATTCAGATTTCAACTGATTTCTTGATCCAGACCCTAAAAAAGCCAGGAGGACTTGGAATAATACATACCAAACTCTGAAAAAAAAAAAAGGATGCCAACCAAGATTACTATGCCCAATAAAACTATCCTTCAGAACTAAAGATAAAACAAAAACCTTCCATGATAAACAGAAACTGAAAAATTCGTAACTACAGAACATGCACTACAAAACATACTTAACAAAATATTTTGCAAAGAAGAAATGAAGAATAAAAAATGAATATCAATATAGGGATAAATCACACTAGAAGAATAGTCTATTCAAGGAGAATCAAGTCTGAATTAAACATTAGAAATGAATCAAAATGGCAGAAAATAAAAGTCACCTCTGTATAATAATACTGAATATAAATGGTCTAAACTATTCAATCAAAAAGAGATTGGATGAAAAAACAGAACCCAACAATATAATATTTACAAGAGACTCATCTTACAAACAAAGACATTCATATTCTAAAGATGAAAGAATGGGAAATTATATACCATGCAAATGGTAGCTCAAAGCAATTAGGGTTAGCTATTCTCATATCAAAGTGGATTTCGAGGCAAAATAAATCAGTAGAGAAAAAGAAGTTCACTTCATACTGCCTAAGGGCATCATCCAACAACAATAAATGATTGTAAATATTTAGCCCCAACCATGATGCATTTACATACATAAAACAAATCCTTCTCAATATAAAGAATCAAAGAGACCACAATACAATAATACTGGGTGATTTCCAATACACCTCACTCACCAATAGATGGACCGTCCAGACATAAACTAAGCAAAGATTCTTCCTTACTAAAAAGCTACTATTCATTAAATGGACCTAACTGATATCTATTGACTATTTCATCCATCAATCAATGAATTCATTTTATTCTCAGCAACACCTGGAGCACTTTCTAAAATAGACCAATTTAAAATCACAAAGCAAACCTTAGCAAATACAAAAAAAAAAAAAAGAGAGAGAGAGAGAGAATTGTTCTATCCTATTATATTATATTGAAATTAAATTAGAAATCAACAATAAGATAAAAAACAGAAATCACTCTAACATCTGGAGATTAAATAATGCTCTTTCAAATGATAAATGGACAGCAGAAGAAATCAGGGGATAAATTAAAAAATTCTTAGAAACAAGTAAGAACAAATGATACCACATATCAAAATTTCTGTGACAACATGAAGCTGTTCTAATAACAAAGTTTATAGCACTGATTTCACACATTAAAAAATAGAAATATTCTAGATAAATAATCTACCATTATACCTCAAGGCCCTAGAAAAAGATAAACTGACACCAAAATCAGCAGAGGACAGGAAATTATTAAAATCAGAGCTGAAGTCAATGAAATTGAGAATAAAAACAATACAAAGAATCAATTAATCAAAGAGGTTTTTTTTTTAAAGAATAAAGATTGAGCTGGGCATGGTAGTATACACCTATAATCCCCATGGCTCAGGAGGCTGAGGCAGGGGGATTGCAAACTGAAGGCCAGCCTCAGCAACTTAGCAAGACCCTAAGCAACTTATTGAGACCCTATCTCAAAATAAGAAATTAAAACAAACAAACAAACAAAAGAGCTAGGGATGTAGCTCAGTATGTAAAGTGCCCATTGGTTAAATTCCCAGTATAAAAAAAATGAACAAGACTGATAAACCCTTAGCCAAACTAACCAAAATAAAGACAAAGAAGTTACAAATTAATAAAATTAGAGCTGAAAAAGGAAATATCATCAGAGATACTACAGAAATCCAGAGACTCATTATAAACTATTTTGAAAATCTCTAATAAGCTAGAAAATCTTGAAGATATTGACAAATTCCTAGAGATATATCACCTACCCAAATTAAACAATGAAGATATAGAAAATTTAAATAGATCAATATCAAGTAGTAAAACTGAAGCAGCTATCAAAAGCCTTCCAACAAAGAAAAGTCCAGGACTGAATGCATTCTCAGACAAGTTCTACTGAACCTTTAAAATCTATCAATGAAATTTTCATTGATCAAATTATTCAATGAAATAGAAAAGGTAGGAACACTGCTAAATTCATTATCATCCGGATACCAAAACCAGACAAAAATGCATCAATGCATCGAGGAAAAAGTTTTACGCTAATGTCTTTGATGAACATATATGCAAAAATTCTTAAAATAATGGCAGACTGCATACAAAAGTCATTGAAATTCTAGCCAGAGCAATCAGGCAAGAGAAGGCTATTAGAGGCATTCAAACAGGAAAAGAAGTCAAATTATCTACTTGTCAATGGCATGATCCTACATTTAGAAGACCCAAAAACTCTACCAGAAGAGGTCTAGAGCTGATGAACACATTTAGCAAAGTATCAGGGTACAAAATCAACATATATTAATCAATGATTTTCCTATACTCCAATAATTAATCTGATGAAAAAGAAATTAGGAAAACTATTCGATACACAATAACTTCAAAACAAACAAACAAACAAACAAAAACCCACCCTGGGAGTTAATCTAATGAAGGTGGTAAAGGACTTCTAAAATGAAAACTATAGAACATTGAAGAAATTAATTGAAGAAGACCTTAGAAGTATCCAGATGCTTTAGTCAACTTCTCAGAGTTTTCTAAGAAATACGCAGAGAGGTAGAAGATGGCTTATGCTAAAAAGAAAGAAAAATTTGAAGACACAGCAAAGGTGGACAAGGCATGTTATGAAAGAGAAATAAAAACCCATATACTTCCTAGCAGGGAAACAAAAAAGGATCCTAATGTACCAAGGGTCCTCCTTCAGTCTTTTACTTGTTCTGAGTATCACCACAAAAATCAAAGGAATGCATTCCAGCGTATCCATTAGTGATGTTGCAAAGAAACTGGGAGAGATGTGGAGCAGCACTGTAGGAGATGACCAAAAAAAACAAAACTTATGAAGAGGCTGCTAAGTTTAAGGAAACATAGGGAAAAGATTGCTGCCTAATGAGTAAAAGGAAAACCTAATGCAGTAAAAAAATCAATAAACAAAAAACTGGAGTCGTCAAGACTGAAAAAAAGAAGGAAGAGAGAGAAGAGGAAGATGAAGAGGATAAACTAGTTGGTTTGAACAGTTTGTTGTGCATATGTCTATAAAGCACTCCCTGCACACACCCATATACAACTCACCCCTTTTAAAGAAAAATAACAACGTAAGGTTGTGATTTGTTTTCAAACTGTATAACAACTTTTTTGTTTTGTATAGTTAACACACTACTGAGTGTGTCTTTAGATAGCCCTTATTTTCAATAGCCACTAACCTTGTCTGGTACAGCACAGGGGTTGTAAACTGGTATGGGAATTTAAAGCAGGTTCTTGTTTGTGCACAGCACAAATTGTTGTATATGAGAACAGTAGATTTTTCATCTTACTTGTCTCAAATATACCTTATATGAAATAATCATTGCCTTGTTACCCGAATAGAACTCTCATTGCCAAAAATATACAGCTGTTTGTTGACATTCTGAATGCTTCTAATGTAGCATTTTTTTAGTTTAAAAAGTACCTAATTCTAGAGATTTATTTATTTATTTATACAGAGATTTAAAAGACCAAGCACAGCCAATATAATAATATTGAAGGATAATAAAGCTATCAGGCTGACACTACTTAACTTCAAGATTTATCATGAAGCTAAAATATTCAAGACTGTGTGGTATTGGTGAAAATACACACAGATCAATGGACAGAATACAGAAAAAAAACCCCACAAAGATACTATCGATTAATTTTTGACAAATAATGAAAGATAAAATAATGAGGAAAACATAGTCTTTTCAAATGCTGCTGAAACAATTGGACATCCATTTGTTTTGGGAGCCAGAAAATTCTAGTATTTCCATCTCTGGTACTCCACAGACATTCCACTGCTCTGGTTCAGTGGATGGCTGCCCCATAAGCCACATATGCCTTAGTGGAGATAGTGCTACACCTGGAGAATGGGTATTGTGAAGTAGATGGAATAGAGGGTACCATCTACAAGAACCAGGGGTTGGGGAGGGGGCCTACCCTCTGAGACTGGGGACATGGCTAGTTACACATGGTTAACTTTGGACAAGACACAGGGCTGTAGCCTGCACGGTTCCTACCACCCTTGTCCCAGCACAGCACTCAGGCACCCATCACTAGCTGGCAATAAAAGAACTACGAGTTCCCTCTGCCCCTGCCCCACCTTACAGATGAATGTTAGGGAAGCGTCAAGCAACACTGCTGCTGTACCAGCTGGAGTGCCTCCCTCAAGGTGCACAGCCTAAGAAGGTCCAGAGAAAACATCTGCCCAGCAGCGCCAGTCATGTACCACTCCCTTCCCTCCTATGAGAATTTAAGCTAAGGGGAATTTTAGCTAGCTCCTGCCATAACCTACTATTGCTACTACTACAAATGAAAGATAAAGGAGAGAAAAGCCCTTGGCCATCACTCCACCTTCTGGGTGCATAGCTTAAGAAGGTCCAGAAAGAAATGTTGCCCAAAACAGCCAGCTACATTTCACTCTCACTCTACTTGGAGCAGGTCAGCTGAGAGGAATTTTGCCAGGTTCCAATAGCAAAACACCCTGCTCAATCTTTGGCACATCTAGAAGAAATGGGGGAGAAAAGCCTCTAGCCATCACACCAGCCCAGGAGTACATACTTAAGAGGGGCTCTGAGGTCCCAGTTTTGGGACTTCAGCAGTAGCCCACAGTAGCAATAGAGAATACCACTTTTCCCGACTCCACCTTACACAGATTCCCTGCACAAGTCACCTCTGTACCTTGTCTGATCATGTACTGCTAAGTGCCAGAGAAAAAGAAGCTATAATTCCTGCCCCTTCTTCTCCTCATGAAACACTTGAATCTTCACTAGTGTCAAATAAGAGAACAAGTGCTTCAGGACCCTCATCACTTTGGAAGCAGCCAATACTAGAAACCCATTCAAGTAACAGAGTTAATACCAATAGTGCCAGAGAAAATCCCTACCACCTGATAGGAGCCACCACTTCCATTCTAGGAATAATCACAGTATATCCCCTCTACTATCTGTAACACACTTTCCTGAATTGCTTAAGCATTCCCACTCTTGCTTGGCCCACAGAAATCGTGGGTCTCTCCCACTCTGACATGGAATGCATGGCACCCAAATGAATCACAAAGAAGCTATATGCAGATTGCACCTTAGTTGTCAGATGGAACTCAACTCAACTTTGCAAAACAAACCTGATACTACAAGACACATCTTTAGGAGAAAGCTGCTTACAATTAAGACCATCCCATAAAAATGGTAGACATATCCATTTTGCAAGAAGTGCAAATCATAACATAGGAACACAGGAAATATGAAAACACAAGGTAATGGAAACTCTAAAGTTCATAAATCTCCACGAACAAATTCCAAAGGTATTGAGGTGGATGAAATGCCTGGTAAAGAATTCAAAAGAATGATTTTTTTTTAAAAAAAATCAACAATATCCAATAGAATATAGATAAATGGTCAATTAAAATTAGGAAGAAATACAGGATATGAATGAGAAATTCAGGAAAGAGATTTTGCAAAAGAATCAGAAATATTGAAAATGAAGAATTATATGTCAGTTTTTTATTAGCTTCTTTGTCTTATTTGTTCTTTTTAGAAGTCAGGTTTAAAAAAAAAAAAACACTCAGTTGAAAGCCTTAAAAACACAATAGATCAAATGGAAGAAAGAATATCTGTGAAGTCAAGTATTTTGAAATATCACATTCATACAGAATTAAAGGAGGAAAAAAGAAAAAGATCTTTGAGACACCATTAAAAAATTAAATGTCCACCTCACTGGCACATCCAAGAAAAGAAATAAAGTCTAAGAACACATATTTGATGAGTTAATAGCAAAAACTATTAATCCTGGGAAAGACATGGACATCTAAGTACAAGAGGCCTATAGAACCTCAAATACACATGACATGAAAATATCCTCATCAGGACATCATGTAATCAAACTATCAAAAACACAAGGCAGGGCTGGGGATGTGGCTCAAGTGGTAGCACGTTTGCCTGGCATGCACGCGGCACTGGGTTCAATCCTCAGCACCACACACAAACAAAGATGTTATGTCCACCGAAAACTAAAAAATAAATATTAAAAAAAATTCTCTCTCTCTCTCTTCAAAAAAAAAAAAAAACACAAGGCAAAGAAAAGAGTTTAAACATCGCAAAAGAAAAAATTCCATGTCATATTTCCTACAGGCAAGGAGGCCATGAAATTATGTATTTCAAGTCCTGAAAGAAAACAACTGTCCACCAAGATGAATATACACAGCAAGGTTATTCTTCAAAATTGAAGAATAAAAACCTTCCAAGGTAAGAAAAAACTAGGGGAATTCATGACCACCAGATCAGCCTTTAAAAAAAGATACTTAATGTGTACTTAATTTCTTCACCCATTTGTTGATTGGGTTACTTGTTTTTTCGAGATTAAGCTTTTTGAGTTCTTTGTAATGCTGGAACTTAATGTCTTATCTGAGGTGCAGGTGGCAAAGATTTTCTCTCATTCTGTATGCTCTCTCTTCATGATCTTGTTTACTTTGGTATGAAGAAACTCATCTCATTTATTGCTTTACTTTACTTGTTGTGCTTTACGATTCTTGAAGAAAAGTTGGTTCTATGCTGACATGTTGGAGTATTAGGTCTGCATTTTCTTCTAGTAGGTGCACTGCTTCTGGTCTAATACCTAGGTCTTTGATCCACTTTGAGTTTTGTGCAGGATGAGAGATAGGGGTTCAATTTCATTCTACATATGAATTTACAGTTTTCCCAGCACCATTTGTTGAAAAGGCTATCTTTTCTCCAATGTATGTTTTTAGCATCTTTATCTAATATGAGAAAACTGTATTCGTGTGGGTTTGTCTCTGTGTCTTCTATCCTATTCCTTGGTTTTCATGTCTGTTGGTGCCAATACCATGCAGTTTTTGTTACTATAGCTCTGTAGCATAATTTGAGGTCTGGTATTGTGATGCCTCCTGCTTCACTTTTCCACTAAGCATTGCTTTGGTTATTCTGGGCCTTTTATCTTTCCAGATGAATTTCCTGACTGCTTTTCCTATTTCTATGAACAATGTCATTGGAATTTTAATAGGAATTGTATTAAATATGAACAGTGTTTTTGGTAGTATGGCCATTTTGATGATATTAATTCTGCCTATCCAAGAACATGGGAGAACTTTCCATCTTCCAGTGCTCAACATCTCTAGCAATTACAGAAATGCAAATTAAAACTACACTGAGATTTCCCCTCACTCCAGTTAGAATGGCAATTATAAAGAATAGAAGTAACAATAAGGAGGCTGACTCATAGTGGAGTAGGGACGGGGACCATGGGAGGAATAGATGAATTCGAGATAAAGAAGAGGGGTGGGAGGGAAATGGAGCAAACAGGGGATTTGCAAGGATGGCAGAATGTGATAGACCTCATTATCCAAAGTACATGTATGAAGACATGAATTGGGTGTCAAAATACTTTATAATCAAACTGATATATGAAAATTTGTGGTATATATGTGTAATAAGAATTGTAATACATTCTGCTGTCATTTATTTATTTATTTATTAGATCATTTAAAAAAAAAAAGAAGTAACAATAAACGTTGGCAAGGATGTGGGGAAAAGAGTACACTAGTCAGTTGCCGGTAAGAATGCAAATTGGTGCAACCATTCTGGAAAGCAGTATGGAGATTCCTCAAAAAACAACTAGGAATGGATCCACCCTTTGATCCAGTTATATCACTCATCCATATATAATCCAAAGGATCTAGAATCAGCATACTACAATGGTGTAGCCACCTCAATGTTTATAGCAGCTTAATTCACAATAGCTAAGCTATAGAACCAACCTAAATGCACTTCAACAGATGAATGAATAAAGAAAATGTAGTATATATACACAATGGAATATTACTTAGCTATAAAGAAGAATGGCTTCATGATATTTGCCAGTAAATGGAAGTAAAATAAGCTGATCCCCCAGAACCAAAGGTCAAATGATCTCTCTGTTATGCAGATACTCACACAGAAGGGGGGGGGGGATAGAAGTTCAATGAATTAGACAAAGAAGAATGAAAAGAATGGAAAGGGATATGAAAAGGAAAATAGAATAAATCTGATATAACTTTCCTATGTTCATATATAAACACACCACAGTGAATCTCAACATCATGTACATCCGTAAGACTGAAATCCTAATGAGGATAAGATATACTCCATGTTTCTATAAGTATGCCTATAGACTCTACTGTCACATATAACTAAAAAGAACAAATACAAACAATATATAAATAAATCATCAACTTAATGATATTCTATTTCTCATTCTCAACAAATAGACTTAATCTAATTATTAAAAAGTACTGTTATATTTGAGTTGGAATTTATATCAGAATTTTATGCTTTAAAATAAAATTGATATTTTATGTTTTTACATCTTTGTGAGAGAATATTAAAAAATAAATTGTTTCTATAAAGAAAAGATACTTAAAGGAACCTTACATCCAGAAGTGGAAGAAAGATAACTGCCACAATGAAAGCACATGGAAGTATAAATCCCATGAGATGAACAGTTACATGAAAGATGAATAAAAAAGAATAAAACATTATCAATATACTAAACCACCAAACCATAAATATGAATAAGAGAGGAAGAATCAAAGAGGATTCAAATCAACTAGAAAAAAAATCAACCAAATGATAGATGCAAGTCCATACCTTTTGTTAATAACTCTGAATATAAATGGTCTTAATTTGCCAGTTAAAAAACACAGAGTGGCTTAATGAATATTAAAAAAAAATTAAGACCCAACAATATGTTGCCTACAATAATCTCACCTCACCAGTAAGGACGCACACAGAGTGAACAAGAGGAAGGACAGAAAATGATATTCCAAGCATATGGATCCAAAAGCAAGGAATAGCTACAACTATACCTGACAAACAGGCATTAAAAGAAAAACAGAAGAGACAAAGAAGGTCACTGTAGAATGATCAAGGAATCAATTCATCAAGAAGATACAATGATCATAAAAAATCTATATTAACCAAATAATGGAGCAGCTTTTTGGTTGTTGTTGTTGTTGATTTTTTTTTTTTCTGAGGTGGGAGGGTGGTTAGCAGGGACTGAACTCAGGGACACACAAACACTGAGCCACATCCCCAGCCCTATTTTGTATTTTTTATTTAGAAAGGGTCTCACTGTGTTGCTTAGCGATCCTGTGCCTTAGCTTCCTGAGCTGCTGGGATTATAGAGCACTCAGTTTTATTAAAAACAAAATAAAACACTATTAGACTTGAAAGGAGAGACAGGCTTTACTACAATAATAGTTGGGGCCTTTATTAATTTATTTATATGGCTATTTTATTTCTCTATCTATCTATCTATTTATTTATTTATTTTTGAGGCCACTGACTTTTTTGATCTAAAAAACTTTACAAGGACAGTGACTGTTATGCCAAAAAAAAAAAAAAGGTGCCAAATGGCATCAAACAGACCAGAGGTGAAGGTGGGGTGAGGGAAGGGGCCCAGAATCCAATCAGAAAAGGTAGTTAATGGTTTCCATGTAACTGGGAGAGGAAAGAGGAAGGGAGCTGCATGCAAGAGCAAAAATTCCAAAAAGATTGAGACGGTAAAGGGAGAGAACTCCTAAAGACCCTGGAGAATGTCAACAGCAATCTTTTCCTTTGTAGAACACAAGGAGTCCCCACTCAGCTGCAAACTCTGGAGACTTGATAATGGGGCTGGGATTGATGGCTCCCAGAGAACATCACAAGAAGGAGTCACACCATTCTTGAAGCATTCCCAAAGCCTTACGGAGACTGCTTGGCAATGTGCCACAAGTGTCATTCAGCCATTCCCATAAGAGGTCTTCATCTTTCTTTAGCATCAGAAACTGACCAAGGATGATGTATGCCTTGTCGAAGCCCCTTTTTTCCAGCTTCTTGCCCAGGACTTCACCAAACCCAGCCAGGCTCCCCTCTGGCTTTCCTCCAGAGGTTCTGCCATGAAATCTCCATGCTTTGGGGAGGCTGTCATCTTGATGGAGCTTAATAGGCAGCTCTGTAAGGGCTGCTCTCATCACTCGGCCATTCCTGGCCACACCTCAGTTGGGGCCTTTAATACAACAATACCTCACTGTCATGAATGGGTAGATTATCCAGATAAAAATTTAGAAAAGAAACATCAGAGTTAAACTACACCTTAGATCAAATGGGCTTGAGAGATACTTACAGAACGTTCTCTCCAATAGCTAAAGAACATACAATCTTTTCATCATCATGTAGAACTTTCTCTAGAACAGACCACATATTAGGTCACAAAACAAGTATTAGAAAATTTTAAAAAATTGAAATCATATTATGTTATCTTTTTATCATAATAGGAAGAAACTACAAATCAATAGCAAGAAAAACTTGAGAAATTACACAAAAACATGGAGACTGAAGACACTTATAAATAAGCAGTGGGTCACTGAGGAGGTCAGAGGAAAGTTAAAAAAAATTCCTTGAAACAAATTAAAATGAAAATACAATATACCCAAACCTATGGGATACAACAATAGCAGTACTAAGAGGGAAGTTTACAGCAATAAATGCTACATTAAAAAATATATTTCAAATAAACAACTTGATGATGCATCTCAAGATTTTATAAAAGAAAAAATACTCAAAATTAATAGAAGGAAAAATTATAAAGATGAGAGCAGAAATAAATGAAATAGAGTCTTAAAAGAACAATAAAAGGATCAATGAAACAAAGAGTTGGTTCATTGAAGGGTTAAATAAAATTATAAACAATTAACTAGACAAGTCAAAAGACAGACAGCACATACCAAATAAATAAAATTAGAGGCGAAGAAGGAGACATTACAACTGATACTACAGAAATTAAAAGGATCATTAGGTTTATAAAATATTATGTTAACATATTGGAAAAATCTAGAAGAAATAAACAAATATATGGAACATAACCTATCAAAATTAAACCAATCATAAAAAAATCTGAATAAATTGAAAACAAGTAATGATATTAAACCAGCAATTTTTAAAAGTTTTCAATGAGCCAAAATTAGATGGCTTCACTGCTGAATTTAATGAAACATTTAAAGAACAACAATGCTCCTCAAAATATACCATAGATTAAAAGAGAGGCAACCCTTTCTAACTCATTTTATGAGGACAGCGTTACCTTGACACCTCTTCTAATGAGTATATAACATCAGCAAAAACAGACACAGTCCAATATCTCTGATGAACACAGATGCAAAAATACTAAACAAAGCTCTTGAAAATAAAATTCAATAGCATATTTCAAAAATCAGACATGATGATCACATGGTTCACTTCACAGATGCAAGGTTGATTCAACACACACAAAATAAAGAATAAAAGTCAAATGATTATCTCAACAGTTATAGAAAAATATTTGATTAAATTCAACATCTCTTCATGATAAAACCCTGAATAGAAATTATATATAGAACAATCAGGCCTTAACATAATAAAGGCTGTATATGACAAACACATAGCATCCTATTGAAGGGAGAAAGACTGAAGGCATTTCCTCTAAGATCAGGACAAAACAAGGGTGTCCATTCTCAGCAATCTAGTATTAGAGTTAAATTAATACTTAGCCAGAGCATAAAGTAAGAGAAAGAAATTAAAAGGCATAAAAATAGTAAAGGAAGAAAAATCATCCCTGTTTGTAGATGATATGAGTCTATACAAAGAAAAATCAGAAAGACTTCATGAAGACTATTAATTCAGTAAAGCTTCAGGAAACACAACATACAAAAATCAGTATCTGTTTTCCTATACTAATAACGAATTCACTGAGAAAGAAATCATGAAAGCAATCCTACTCACAATAGCTACAAAAAAATAAAATAAAAAACTATACCCAAGAATAAACTTAACAAAAAGGAAAAAACTCTACAATGAAAATTATCAAAATATAATTTAAAAATGGAAATACACACACACATTGGAAAGATCTTCTATGTTCATAGATTGGAAATATAAGTACTGTTAAAATAGTTATACTACCCAAAGCAATTTGCAGATTTAATGAAATTCTTCTTAAATTACCAATGATATTCTTTACAGAACTAGAAAAAACAACTCTAAAATTCATATGAAGTCTGAGAGACCCTACATAACAAACGGAATCTTGAGCAAAAAGAGCCAAGCTAGAGGCGTCACAGTAAGTGATTTCAAGACATACCATAAAACCACAGTAACAAAAACAGCATGGTATTGGCATTAAGACAGACATGTGGACCAATAGAAGAGAACAGAAAATCCAGAAATACATCCACACATTTTTAGCTAACTGATTTTCAATAAAGGTGCCAAAACCATACAGTGGAGAAAGGACAGCCTTTTAACAAATGGTTCTGGGAAAACTAGATATCCACATGCAGAAAACTGAAGCTTGACTCCTCTCTCTCACTCTGCTTAAAAAAAAAAAACAACTCAAAGTGTATGAAAGACATAAACTAAAGATCTGAACCTCTGAAAACACTAGGAAAACAAAGGGGAAACACTTCGAGACATTAGTACAAATAATGAGTTTCTGGATAGGATTCCAAAAGCACAAGAAACAAAAGCAAGAATTGACAAATGGGGTTATATCAAATCAAAAAGCTTCTTCAGAGCAAAGGAAACAAACAATAGAGTTAGGAGAAAAATCCACAGAATGTCTGCTAGCTATTCATCTGCAGAGGATTAATATGCAGTATAAAGAGTTCAAAAAACAATAGGAAAAAAAGAGAATGTTTTCTCTCATATGCAGAAGCTATAGAAAAGTAAAGGAAAGGGGAAGGTGAGGATAGGATAATATAAAGAATCAATCAAATATAATAATAGAGGAGTGAAACGAAGTCGGATAGAGGAAGGAAATGGGAAAGAGGGAGGAAGATGAGAAGGAATAGGGGAGAGATCATAAACTGAAATTGATTTCCATGCATGTACAAGTTTGTCAGGATGAACCCAACTATTATGTATAATTATAAATCTCTACAAAACAGAAATAATCAAATTTTTAAAAGGACAAATAATCTAAATGATCTGAACAAACACTTCTCTCAAGAAATACAATGAGTTTCTCGGTCCAGGTCCTGCTGAGGGCCGGTCAGGACTCACCCGTTGCTTTGGTTGCCTGGCAAGGGGAACGAAATGCTGCCATTCGCATAGGATACCAACATGGCAGAGATCTGATGTCAGCAGAAAGCGGCGGAGGAGAGAACTTCATCAATACCAGCGGTGACATAAGCAGTTGGTCTCCTGGTAGGGGGGGTGAGGCACAGTCACCCGAGTCTCCTCAATTTGTCGTCGAGCCAGAGGGGAGGAGCCGGGCCGCCGCCAGCGCCCAGAGCAGGCCCAGCGGCTCGCCAGCGTGGTGACCTCGTGACCCCAATTGGAGAGGGGGCGTAGCGGAGCCGCCACCCGCAACCGCAAGGTGGGCAGACCCGCGACCCAGTGGTACATGGGCGTGGTAGGAGGGGCAGGGCAGAGCCGCCGTTCGCGCTGGCAAGGTAAACAGACCTGTGACAGCCTGGCGGGTCAGGCCCAGTGGCCTGCCAGTGTGGTACACACGTCACCCCAACTGGAGTAGGGGCAGAGCAGATCCTTCTGCCACGCCCGGATCAGGCCCTGCCGGTGTGGTGGTCACGTGACCCCAATTGGAGTGGGGGCGGAGTGGAACTGCCACCTGTGCCCGCATGGTGAGCAGACCAGTGATCAACCTGCAGATCAGGCCCAGGGGTCCGCAGGCGTGGTAGGAGGGGCAGGGCAGATACGCCGCCCGCGCCTCCAAGGTAGGCAGACCTACAACAGACCGGCGGATCAGGCCCAGGAGCCTGCCGGCGTGGTACAAACACCACCCTAATTGGAGTAGTGGCAGAGCAGAGTCGCCGCCCGTGCCAGGAACAGGCCCAGCGTCCTGCAGGCGGGGTAGTCACGACACACCAATTGGAGTAGGGGCAGAGCAGAGCCTCCACCCGTGCCCGAAAGGTGGGCAGATCTGCGACCGACCAGCGGGACAGGCCCAGTGGCCTGCCGGTACGACAGACACGTCACCCCATTTGGAGTAGGGGCAGAGTAGAGCCGCCTCCCGCGCCTGCAGGGTAGGCAAACCTGCAACCGACCGGCGGATCAGGCCCGGTGGCCTGCCGGCGTGGTACACTCGTCACCCCAATCGGAGCAGGGGCAGAACAGAGCCGGCGCCAGCTCCCAGAACAGGCCCAGTGACCTGCCGGCGTGGTAGCCACGAAACCCCAATTGGAATAAGGAGAGAGCAGAGCCGCCGCCCGCACCTGAAGGAAAGATACGCAAGCAGTATGAAAAGACAAGGAAAGAAAGGACCACAAGCAATGCAGGTCAACGCAACTTTAGAAGAGGTAACAGCTGCAGCAGATGGAATGTCAGATAAAGAATTCAGGATATACATGCTTCAAATGATCTGGAGTATCAAGGAAGACATTAAACAGCAAAATCAGACAATGAAAGATCACTTCGACAATGAATTACGCAAACAAATCCAGGAAGCAAAGGATCAACTATACAGGGAGATAGAGGTTATAAAAAACAAACAAACAGAAATCCTAGAAATGCAGGAAGCAATAAACCAACTTAAAAACTCAATGGAGAATACTACCAGCAGAGTAGAACACTTAGAAGATAGAACATCAGACAATGAAGACAAAGTATTTCAACTGGAAAAGAACATAGACAGCTCAGCAAGACTGTTAAGGAACCATGAGCAGAACATCCAAGAAATATGGGATAACATTAAGAGACCAAACTTAAGAGTCATTGGGATACAGGAAGGTACAGAGCTCCAAACCAAAGGAATGAGAAGTCTATTCAATGAAATAATACAAGAAAACTTCCCAGACTTGAAGAATGAGACAGAATCCCAAATCCTAGAAGCCTACAGGACGCCGAATGTGCAAAATCATAAGAGATCCACACCTAGACACATTATAATGAAGATGCCCAACATACAGAATAAGGAGAGAATTTTAAAAGCTACAAGAGAAAGGAAGCAGATTACATTTAGGGGTAAGCCAATCAGGATAACAGCTGATCTTTCAACACAGACTCTGAAAGCTAGAAGATCCTGGAATAACATATTTCAAACACTGAAAGAAAATGGGTTCCAACCAAGAATTGTGTATCCAGCGAAATTAAGCTTCAGGATGGAGGATGAAATTAAAACCTTCCACGATAAACAAAAGTTTAAAGAATTCGCAGCTAGAAAACCATCTCTTCAAAACATCCTCGCCAAAGCATTACAGGAAGAGGAAATGGAAAATAACAATGAAAACCAACAGTGGGAGGTAGGACAGTAAAGGGGGGGGGGAAATAATCAAAGAGGAAAACAAACCATGTTTAGTAACAGAAATAAACAAATATGGCTGGAAGAACAACCCATATCTCAATAATAACCCTAAATGTTAATGGCTTAAACTCACCAATTAAGAGACACAGGCTAGTAGAATGGATCACAAAACAAGACCCAACAATATGCTGCCTACAGGAGACGCATTTGATAGGAAAAGACATACATAGGCTGAAGGTGAAAGGTTGGGAAAAATCATATCACTCATATGGACTTCGGAAACAAGCAGGAGTGTCCATACTCATATCAAATAAAATAGATTTCAAGCCAAAGTTAATCAAAAGAGATAAAGAGGGACACTACATACTGCTTAAGGGAACCATACAACAACAAGACATAACAATCATAAATATTTATGCCCCAAACAATGGTGCAGCTATGTTCGTCAAACAAACTCTTCTCAAGTTCAAGAGTCTAATAGACCACCATACCATAATCATGGGAGACTTCAACACACCTCTCTCGCCACTGGACAGATCTTCCAAACAAAAGTTGAATAAGGAAACTATAGAACTCAATAACACTATTAATAACCTAGACCTAATTGACATATATAGAGTATACCACCCAACATCAAGCAGTTACACTTTTTTCTCAGCAGCACATGGATCCTTCTCAAAAATAGATCATATATTATGTCACAGGGCAACTCTTAGACAATATAAAGGAGTAGAGATAATACCATGCATCCTATCTGATCATAATGGAATGGAACTGAAAATCAACGATAAAAGAAGGAAGGAAAAAGAATACATCACTTGGAGAATGAACAATAGGTTACTGAATGATCAATGGGTTATAGAAGACATCAAGGAGGAAATTAAAAAATTCTTAGAGATTAATGAAAACACAGACACAACATATCGGAATCTATGGGACACATTGAAAGCAGTTCTAAGAGGAAAATTCATTGCTTGGAGTTCATTCCTTAAAAAAAGAAAAAACCAACAAATAAATGATCTCATACTTCATCTCAAAATCCTTGAAAAAGAAGAGCAAAACAACAGCAAAAGAAGTAGAAGGCAAGAAATAATTAAAATCAGAGCTGAAATTAATGAAATTGAAACAAAAGAAACAATTGAAAAAATTGACAAAACTAAAAGTTGGTTCTTTGAAAAAATAAACAAAATCGACAGACCCTTAGCCATGCTAGTGAAGAGAAGAAGAGAGAGAACTCAAATTACTAGCATACGGGATGAAAAAGGCAATATCACAACAGACACTTCAGAAATACAGAAGATAATCAAAAACTATTTTGAATCCTTATACTCCAACAAATTAGAAGATAGTGAAGGCATAGATAAATTTCTTAAGTCATATGATCTGCCCAGATTGAGTCAGGAGGATATAGAAAACCTAAACAGACCAATATCAATTGAGGAAATAGAAGAAACCATAAAAAGACTACCAACTAAGAAAAGCCCAGGTCCGGATGGGTATACAGCAGAATTTTACAAAACCTTTAAAGAAGAACTAATACCAATACTTTTCAAGCTACTTCAGGAAATAGAAAAGGAGGGAGAACTTCCAAATTCATTCTATGAGGCCAACATCACCCTGATACCTAAACCAGACAAAGACACTTCAAAGAAAGAAAACTACAGACCAATATCTCTAATGAACCTAGATGCAAAAATCCTCAATAAAATTCTGGCGAATCGGATACAAAAACATATCAAAAAAATTGTACACCATGATAAAGTAGGATTCATCCCTGGGATGCAAGGCTGGTTCAATATACGGAAATCAATAAATGTTATTCACCACATCAATAGACTTAAAAATAAGAACCATATGATCATCTCGATAGATGCGGAAAAAGCATTCGACAAAGTACAGCATCCCTTTATGTTCAAAACTCTAGAAAAACTAGGGATAACAGGAACATACCTCAATATTGTAAAAGCAATCTATGCCAAGCCTCAGGCTAGCATCATTCTGAATGGAGAAAAACTGAAGGCATTCCCTCTAAAATCTGGAACAAGACAGGGATGCCCTCTCTCTCCACTTCTGTTCAACATAGTTCTCGAAACATTGGCCAGAGCAATTAGACAGATGAAAGAAATTAAAGGCATAAAAATAGGAAAAGAAGAACTTAAATTATCACTATTTGCAGATGATATGATTCTATACCTAGCAGACCCAAAAGGCTCTACAAAGAAACTATTAGAGCTAATAAATGAATTCAGCAAAGTGGCAGGATATAAAATCAACACGCATAAATCAAAGGCATTCCTGTATATCAGCGACAAATCCTCTGAAATGGAAATGAGGACAACCACTCCATTCAAAATATCTTCAAAAAAAAAATAAAATACTTGGGAATCAACCTAACAAAAGAGGTAAAAGACTTATACAATGAAAACTACAGAACCCTAAAGAGAGAAATAGAAGAAGATCTTAGAAGATGGAAAAATATACCCTGTTCATGGATAGGCAGAACTAACATCATCAAAATGGCGATATTACCAAAAGTTCTCTATAGGTTTAATGCAATGCCAATCAAAATCCCAACGGCATTTCTTGTAGAAATAGAGAAAGCAATCATGAAATTCATATGGAAAAATAAAAGACCCAGAATAGCAAAAACAATGCTAAGCAGGAAGTGTGAATCAGGCGGTATAGCGATACCAGACTTCAAACTATACTACAGAGCAATAGTAACAAAAACAGCATGGTACTGGTACCAAAACAGGTGGGTGGACCAATGGTACAGAACAGAGGACACAGAAACCAATCCACAAAACTACAACTTTCTTATATTTGATAAAGGGGCTAAAAACATGCAATGGAGGAAGGATAGCATCTTCAACAAATGGTGCTGGGAAAACTGGAAATCCATATGCAACAAAATGAAACTGAATCCCTTTCTCTCGCCATGCACAAAAGTGAATTCAAAATGGATCAAGGAGCTTGATATCAAATCAGAGACGCGCCGTCTGATAGAAGAAAAAGTTGGCTACGATCTACAGTCGTTGAGATCGGGCTCCAAATTCCTCAATAGGACACCCATAGCACAAAAGTTAATAACTAGAATCAACAAATGGGACTTAATCAAACTAAAAAGTTTTTTCTCAGCAAAAGAAACAATAAGAGAGGTAAATAGGGAGCCTACACCCTGGGAACAAATCTTTACTCCTCACACTTCAGATAGAGCCCTAATATCCAGAGTATACAAAGAACTCAAAAAATTAGACAATAAGAGAACAAACAACCCAATCAACAAATGGGCCAAGGACCTGAACAGACACTTCTCAGAGGAGGACATACAGTCAATCAACAAGTACATGAAAAAATGGTCAACATCTCTAGCTGTCAGAGAAATGCAAATCAAAACCACCCTAAGATACCATCTCACTCCAGTAAGATTGGCAGCCATTAAGAAGTCAAACAACAACAAGTGCTGGTGAGGATGTGGGGAAAAGGGTACACTTGTACATTGCTGGTGGGACTGCAGATCGGTGCAGCCAATTTGGAAAGCAGTATGGAGATTTCTTGGAAAGTTGGGAATGGAGCCACCATTTGACCCAGCTATTCCCCTTCTTGGTCTATTCCCTAAAGACCTAAAAAGGGCATGCTACAGGGACACTGCTACATCGATGTTCATAGCAGCACAGTTCACAATAGCAAGACTGTGGAACCAACCTAGATGCCCTTCAATAGACGAATGGATAAAAAAAATGTGGCATTTATACACAATAGAGTATTACTCTGCATTAAAAAATGACAAAATCATAGAATTTACAGGGAAATGGATGGCATTAGAGCAGATTATGCTAAGTGAAGCTAGCCAATCCCTAAAAAACAAATGCCAAATGTCTTCCTTGATATAAGGAGAGTAACTAAGAACAGAGTAGGGATGAAGAGCAGGAGAAGAAGATTAACATTTAACAGGGATGAGAGGTGGGAGGGAAAGGGAGAGAGAAGGGAAATTGCATGGTAATGGAAGGAGACCTTCAGGGTTATACAGTGGAGGAGGTAGAGAGAGAGGAGGGGAGGGGAGGGGAGAGGTGGGGAGGGGGGAGGGTGGAGGACGGGAAAGGCAGCGGAGCACAACAGACACTATTATGGCAATTTGTAAATCAATGGATGTGTAACTGATGTGATTCTGCAATCTGGGTATGGGGTGAAGGTGGAAGTTCATAACCCAGTTGAATCAAAGTGTGGAATATGATATGTCAAGAAATTTGTAATGTTTTGAACAACCCACAATAAAAAAAAAAAAAAAAAGAAATACAATGACCAATAACTATATGGAAAAATACTCAATACCATTTGCCATTAGGGAAATGCAAATTGATATTACAATGAAATATCACTCCACCCATATTAGAATGGCTATTATCAAAGAACAACAAAAACACACATAATTTTTTGAGTTCTTTGTATACTCTGGATATTAGGGCTCTATCTGAAGTGTGAGGAGTAAAAATTTGTTCCCAGGATGTAGGCTCCCTATTTATCTCTCTTATTGTTTCTCTTGCTGAGAAAAAAACTTTTTAGTTTGAGTGAGTCCCATTTGTTGATTTTTGTTTTTAACTCTTGTGCTATAGGTGTCCTATTAAGGAATTTGGAGCCCGACCCCACAGTATGTAGATCAGAGCCAACTTTTTCTTCTATCAGACGCAGAGTCTCTGTTTTGATATCAAGCTCCTTGATCCATTTTGAGTTAACTTTCGTGCATGGCGAGAGAAAGGGCTTCAGATTCATTTTGTTGCATATGGATTTCCAGTTTTCCCAGCACCATTTGTTGAAGATGCTATCTTTTCTCCATTGCATGCTTTTAGCACCTTTGTCATATATAAGACAGTTGTAATTTTGTGGATTGGTCTCTGTGTCCTCTATTCTGTACCATTGGTCCACCCACCTGTTTTGGTACCAGTACCATGCTGTTTTTGTTACTATTGCTCTGTAGTATAGTTTGAAGTCTGGTATGACTATACCGCCTGATTCACTCTTCCTGCTTAGAATTGCTTTTGCTATTCTGGGTCTTTTATTTTTCCATATGAATTTCATGATTGCTTTATCTATTTCTACAAGAAATGCCGTTGGGATTTTGATTGGCATTGCATTAAACCTATAGAGAACTTTTGGTAGAATCGCCATTTTGATGATGTTAGTTCTGCCTATCCATGAACAGGGTATATTTTTCCATCTTCTAAGATCTTCTATTTCTCTCTTTAGGGTTCTGTAGTTTTCATTGTATAAATCTTTCTCCTCTTTTGTTAGGTTGATTCCCAAGTACTTTATTTTTTTTGAGGATATTGTGAATGGGGTGGTTGTCCTCATTTCCATTTCAGAAGATTTGTCACTGATATACAGAAATGCCTTTGATTTATGCATGTTGATTTTATATCCTGCTACTTTGCTGAATTCATTCATTAGCTCTAGTAGTTTCTTTGTAGACCCTTTTGGGTCTGCTAGGTATAGAATCATGTCATCTGCAAATAGTGATAATTTAAGTTCTTCTTTTCTTATTTTTATGCCTTTAATTTCTTTTGTCTGTTTAATTGCTCTGGCCAGTATTTCAAGAACTATATTGAATAGAAGTAGTGAGAGAGGGCATCCCTGTCTTGTTCCAGATTTTAGAGGGAATGCCTTCAGTTTTTCTCCATTTAGAATGATACTAGCCTGAGGCTTGGCATAGATAGCTTTTACAATGTTGAGGTAAGTTCCTGTTATCCCTAGTTTTTCTAGATGATTGGCTAAACAAACTCTGGCACAGCTATACAATGGAATGTCCTTCATTAACAAGGAGAATAACTAGTGATGCATGAACAATGTGGCTAGATCAAAATGCACTCTGGGTAGTAGGAAAATGGTCACTCACAAAACTATATACTGTATAATTCTATTTATATTACATTCCTCAAATGACAAATTTATGGAGATAGAGAAAAGATTAGTGGTTTCAGGAGGACAAAGATGAGGTATGATTGATTATAAAGGATTAGCATGAGGCATTTCCTTTGTGATTATGTGATAGTTCTGTATCTTAATTCTGGTGGCTTTACAATTGTCCACTTTGTCTAAAATGACAAGAATTACATACACACACATATACACAAATCAATACATGTAAAATATGTAAAAATAGAAATGTGTAGCCTAGGTAACAGTGAACCACTGGCAATTTCCTAATTCCAATATCTTACTACATTTATAAAAGATAGTTTCACTGGGAGAAAACAGGGTGAAGGTCATTGGGATTCTATACTATTCTGGCAATATCTGTAATATATAATTATTTGAATATAAAAAGTTAAAGTGTGAATAAAATAAGAATCAAGAACAAATAAAGACCATCATTACCTTTTAATTTTAATTGTCTCCCCTAATCCTTAGGAAATACGTTCCATGAACCCCAGTGGATGCTTGAAAACAGATAGTATTGAGCCTTGTGTATAATATGTATACAAGGACATTAGTAAAAAAAAAATAGTAAAATCTGAATGCATTTTGTAGTTAAATACTATTTTACCAAGGTTAATTTGATACAATAGTACACTATTCAATTACATACACTAATTGAAAGCTTTTTCTACCTTAACTAAATATTTTTCACACACCATGGCTATAACTTTTACAGACGGAGGTGCAATAACATAACTAGTAAGAATATTTTCTTCCATCTTTACAATTTCACAGATAGATTTGTTCTTTTTTTAAAAAAAAATATTTATTCTTAAGTTTTAGGTAAACACAATATCTTCATTTGACATTTATGTGGTGCTGAGGATCGAACCCAGTGCCTCGTGCATGCTAGGCAAGCACTCTACCACTGAGCCACAACACCAGCCCCAAGATTTGTTCTTAACATGGATCTTAACAAACTCAGCATATGATTTTTCTCTTTCCTAAGTTAGTGAGCTTTCACCTTTTCACTTAAAGGAACCACTTTACTGCCTTTCTTTGGGCCAGAATCTCTGTTAATATGCTATGGAACCATTATCAAGATAAATGAGAACTACTTGAACATAAGCAGTATGAAGCTGCAACAGCTGATGTGATAACTGAGATAGTTACTAAGTGACTAATGGACAGGCAGCATAGACCACATGGGTACATTGGCAAAGGAATGATTTTCAAACCTGGTGAAATGATATACTACTCAATTATAAAACCTATCAATTATACCTGGAATTTTCCATTTAATATTTTCAAACAAGAGTCAACCATGGGTGACTGAAACCATTGAAAGCAAAATGGGAGATATGGGGAAAGGGTGTCTATTGTGTTCATTTTACAGTGTTTATTTAATTTCACTTTTATCCTCACCCTACCTCTAAGGAGATAAATAATGTAACTTGGAATCTTAGATTGGATCTGGAATAGACAAGGACATTAGTGAAAAAAAACTGTAAAATCTGAATGCATTTTGTAGTTAAATACTATCGTATCAAGTTTAATTTCTTAAATTTGACCACTTTCCTTTAGTTACAGAAAATATTAGTTGTAGGGTTTTTAATATCACAAAACTGATCTGTAGACAAAAACTAATGTCAGCAAAAGTATTAACTAACTGAAGCATTCATACATTGGTGGTGAAAGGATAAAATGGTATAATCACTTTGGAAATTGGTGTCACAGTTTACCATAAATTCACACATATATCAACCTTGTAATCCAGCAATTGTTTAAGATATTTTCTCGGGGCTGGGACTGTAGCTCAGTGGTAGAGCGCTCGCCCAGCTCAGGCGGGACCCAGGTTCGATCCTCAGCACCACATAAAAATAAAGGCATTGTGTTGTATCCATCTACACCTAAAAAATAAATATTAAAAAAAGATATTTTCTCAAGATAACTGACAACACTTTAACACAAAAAGAACAGTATGAAAATGTCTGTAGCATCTTTGTTCATACAGCTCAAACTGCATACAACTGAAATTTACACCAGAAGGAACATCCATAAACAAATTGCAGTATATTCACAAAATGTAAAATCATGCAACAATAAAATGAAACAACACAAGAAACAACTTGAATAAATATCTAAAACATTATTCTGAGATTATAAAGACGGACGGACAATAGTACATATTGTATGACGGCATTTCTCTGAAACTCTAATATAAGCAAAATTAATCTGTGGTTAAAAGACAATTACCAAATTGTATCCTAATATTTTATATATTAAAAAAGGATTATTACTTATTTTAAAAAGTCAGTTGACTTTGTGAAAGAATGGGGACTGGGAAGGGATACAAGGGCCTTCCCAGAATGAAAAAATGTTTTTTTAGGGGGTTGGGTTTCATGAGTGTATATGTTTTTCAAATAGTGGAAATATAAGACCTGTACATTTCAACATAAACTTTTTACAAAAAAAAAAAATCCTACACCATTTTCTTTTCCTTTCATTTACTCTATTGCAAAATCAGCTGAAATTTTTTGTTTCTCTTTGATTATAATGTATCTTTTATCCATCTGCTTTTTTTCTCATTACTGTTTTCAGCAATCTAGGTTGTCCATACATGTGGATTTTCTTTCTTAGAGATAAAAATTCTTAAATTTATCTTATTTGATATTGTCATTATTTGAAGAAAATATTTAACCTTCATCTTATTAAATATTGTTTCTTTTTCCTTCACTATCCTCTTTACTAATTGGGACTGTAATTATACATGTGTCACTGCAGTCCGTGTTTCTTAGATTGTTCTGTTTATTTCTATTTCTTTTCTCTTCGTACTTCACTTTGCATATTTTATATTATCCTTATGCTTTCTTATCCTTCATTATTTTCTTTAGTACACATAATTAGTTAATTGTATGTATTTCCAGTTTTATTTAACAGGCCCACTGCTTAACTCCCGAATCTGATCTTTCAGTTCCACAATTTAAAAAGCTCTTAGGGAAAAATCATGACACTTGCTTTTTGACTGAACATTATTTCCTGTGTTGGTAAATTTTCCATATGCACATGAAATGAATGTCCATTTTGAAATTGTTAGATGCAAGTTCTATTTATCTTAATTATATTTTATTTACAGAGTGTGCTGTCCAAATACTCAAAAAACACTACTTTTGATGTGCTTGTCATATCAGCAACTGGTATAAATTTTATGTGAGGCACTTCAATTTTCCAATCTGTTGCTCTAGTTCAGGCAAGTGTTAAATGCCTACTTATGTTCTATTTCACAATGCAATCCTTTTGTGTGAGATAAACCCCACTGCCCATGATTAGAATCAGTGAAAGACACCTACAGAGTAGAAAATGGCTATTGCCAAGATCACCCTATCCACAATTTCAATTGTTCTGATACTATTTTCACAGATCATTTTTCTTTAAAAAAATTCTTTTTAAAATTTCCTTTTTTGTTGTGTGTCTTTTTAAATTTTTATTTCTTTTATTATTATTTCTATTATTATTATTATTATTATTTATTTTGTGTGTGTGTGTGTGTGTGTGTGTGTGTGTGTGGTGCTGGGGATTGAACCAGGGCCTTGTGCATGCAAGGCAAGCACTCTACCAACTGAGCTATATCCCCAGCCCCTTAAAAGTTCCTTTTTAAAAGTTGTTGAGATGAGATCATTGCCCTTCCAAGATCTGAGATTCTACCAAGAAGTGTAAATACATGACAATTTTTAATACTATGCCAGTTACTTTGTTTAAAATACCACATTAAGAATGTGTCTTTAACTTCATTGCTTCATTTAACTTTTTTCTCTATTCTTAGTATTTCTGGTAAAATAAAATTTGATCCAATAAATCCATTATGCACAGATTAATAAATATTTATAAGAAGGTCTAATAGGTGATGCTAGCACATCCCATCATGGGACACTTATTTTGCCCATTTATCCCAATTTTAGTGAGACTCAACTGGATCCCTTAGTGGTATAATTTGGATATATTTTGTCCCCCAGAGTCATGTCCTGGCAGCTTGGCTCCAGGCTGGTAGTGTGGTGGTGTTGAAAGCTTTAAAAGATAGTTAGGTTACTGTGGACATCATCCTTGGAAGGCATTAATGTAGTTCCCTGAAGGTTATAAAACAAAGCCACCCTATTCACTTGACCCTTTCTGAATATAGCCAGTTCCTTTGGTTTCTCCACATTTTATGAGGCAGTCAAGGAGACTTTGCCACAGAATGAACAGATGGAGCCACCTGATCTTGAATTTTCTGTTTCCAAAACTGAGCCAAATAGACCTTATTTTCTTTTCAAAATACTTAGACTCAAGTATTTTGTTAAAGCAACAAAAAGACAAATATACTTGGTTAATGTGATGCAAACTAGTCCTCTCAAATCAATACAAAGGCATGTCTTCCATCTGAACTATACAAATAATCTATTCATTAACCCTTTTATACTATGGGAATATACTGTTTCCCCAACAATTTTTACAAGTGATTTTGATTTTAAGCAAATAAAATCTTTGATTTTTTTCAAATGTCTCTACTAAGTTAAACTCTGCTTGGTCTTAATGTGTGACTGTGTGTGTGTGTGTGTGTGTGTGTGTCTGTGTCTGTGAGAGAGAGAGAGAGAGAGAGAGAGAAAGAGAGATTGCATTGTTAAAATCTATTTCCTTTAAATGTTTTGCCAAAATTTTCTCAAAAAATACTGATTTTTCTTTTATTGTTAATATTTTATCCAAGATTTGTTACTGGATTTATCCTGGCTTCATAAAACAAGTTTGTTTTCTACTTTTTGAAAGAGTTTGTGCAGAGCTTAGTAACACTTCTAAATATTTGATAGACTTCTCCACTGAAGTCATCAGAACATGGAGTTTTCTTTTTGTCAAGGTTTGGGATTCCCAATTCAATATTTATTTTTAGATCTTTCTGTTTCTTCTTACATCATTTTTGATAAGTTGTGTTTTAAGGATATTTAAATGTCAATTTAATTTACTAAATCTATTGGCATAAAGTTGTTTATAACATGCTCTTCTATTGTCTTTAATATCAACAGGCTATATAATGATGTCCTCATTTTCATTCTTGATGTAAGCAATTGATGTTTTCTCTTTTTAACTTGATCATTTTTCTTAGTTTCCTGCCACTACAGATGATCATAAACTGAGTAACTTAAAATAGAAATGTATTCTCTCACAATTCTGGAGGTCAGCAATCTAAAATCAAGTTCCCCTCTGAAAAGTCTGGTTGCAGGCAATCTGTGACATTCCCTGGCTTGTAATTCCATCACTCCAGTATCTCCCTCCATTGTTGCATGGCTATCCTTCTATGCCCATGTCTTCATGTGGACTTATAAAGACCCCAATCATTGGATTTAGGGTCCAGCTTTATATAGTATGAACTATTTATATCTATAAAAACCCTATTTCTGAATAAGATCACACTGTGAAGTTTTTAGGTGAACATGGATTTGGGGACAGATACTATTCAGGCCAGTATATCAGTTTTGTAAGATATTTATCAATTTTTTTAAAATTCACTTTTTTACTGGGGATTGAACCTAGAGGTACATAACTACTCGGCCACATCTGCAGCCCTTTTTATTTATTTTGATATAGGGTCTCACTAAGTTGTTTAGGGCCTCACTAGGTTGCTGAGGTTGGCCTTGAACTTGCAATCCTATCTTAGCTTCTCAAGTTGCTGAGATGGCAGGTGTGCACTACATACCTGGCAAAAATTCATTCTCAATTTTGTTGATTTTTCTCTGTTAATTTCCATCAATTTCAAAGGAGTCCTTAGTTAAGATGTCTTCAAACTTTTCTTTTATACCAAGTGGTAGGCCACTTGATTTTTTCTTTCAAATCTGATATTCTTATTTTCACTCCTTTCCTTCTTGATTTTTACTTTGTATGCTTTCAGTTGTCCTGTCTTTAAGTTTATTGATCCATGTTGTCATAGATCATATTCTAGCATTGCTTCTACTTTTTTATTTCCATATCTCTGCTACAATCCTCAATTATTCATACCTTTTATTATTGTTATCAACCCTTGATAATTCAAACAACCTGGTAATTTTCAAGATTGCTTGTATTGACTGTTATCTTTCTGGATCAAATTTTTACTCCTCTGCAAGTCTTATAATTTCTTACCATGCGCAGGACAGTAGGTATGAAAAGAAATGATGGTTATCTTCAGAAAAGGCTATGCCTTTCCTTAGTCAGACTCCTAGAGTGGAAGGCTGAATTAATCTGATTTGCCATTGAGGAAGAGCTGGGCTTTACTGAAGTGATAGTTTGATTCACTTTATCATTCCCTTCAAATATATTCTGAGTAATGGACAGAATTTCTCAGCAGGAACTGAAATTTGAGCACTGGTGAAATTCTAGTAGAGTCTTTGCACTTTTCAACTGCACTGTCAGGGTTCTAAATTATAGATTTCTCTTTGCATTATATCACAATTGCATATTTTAGGTATCCGGGATATTCTCTTTGATATCTATTCCTATTCTTGGCTTTCAGACATATCACCTACTTTTAAGACCTACAACACCTCACAAAGATTTTTCCTTTTTTAAGGTCTATTCTGTATTTTTTTCCTTCCTTATAAATGAGAATACCTTTGCTAAAACCAGCACTTTGACTGTTTGAAAACAGGTAAGATGTACATAATGAGATTTACAGGGTACTAATAAGCCAATATTTATTGAGATTTTAGTTTGCAGGGAATCTGTACTGGACACTGCAGAAGATATTCACACATTTATTGAGCACCCACAACACGTGACATCATTCCAGCAATAGCACCCACAAAATATAACACATTTCAGCAATATACAATATAATCTTAGTAATTTGGATGGAAATGAAGTTTCTAAATTATATATCAAGTTGATTTTCTGAAATCTGACCAAAAGTGAACTATTTTTGGCTCCTTCTACCTTGTGATTCTTCCATATCTTACAATCTTGCCGACATCAATATTCAACATACAAAGAGAAAAACTGGGTGGGAACATCTCCTGTTTCTCAAAACCTGAACACAAAAATAGTAAACATATCCACTCCACTTTCTAAAATACACTCTCATGCCTATAATTAGTTGCAAGGGATGCTAGAAAACAGTGTCTTCTTGTGTACCCAAGACAAAAAGGAAATATATTTTTCACTATTAGTTTGCAGTATCTGCAAATTGTTACCTTAAAACATCTTACTCTGAAAGCTCAAACATTCAACAAAAAATAATGTTGATTGAATTAAACAGAAATGTCTTACCTGTTCTTCCAAGCTATTGCACTTGACAGTAGAGGAAAAGTATAATTGAAGGAGAGCATGGTTGTCTTCCTTGACTTCAGCCTTAAACTTAGGGGTGAATATACATTTCAAATATCTTGACTTTTTAAAATCTATTAATATTTTCAGCCCATGTTACTTCTAAGGGTAAAAGTTAACTAATTGAATTTAAATTCTATCCAAGTACTATTTGTCTTAAAACCATTTTGCTAATGTGTGGTTTGTATCTCTAATCCTGACATTCCAGAATGGACAAACAAGTCCATGTTAGTTCCTGAGCCACCTTTCCCACACAGAATTTACAGTTTTGTGAGCTCTGATTCCATCAATTTCTTCTCATCATAATGTGGATTCTTCATAATTAGAATTAAGAGTTTGCTTGAATTGTAGCAATCTAGACTGGATGATACTTCCCAGGTATGGTGGCACCATGATTTTCAAAGACATGATACCTTTTTGTGATTTGTATCCAATTTTTCTAGTAATGAAAACACTTAATCAATCAACATTTGTTGAAATTCTTCCCATGTTCACATTGCTTGATAATAGATAAATAATATTTTCTCCCATTTTCCTCATTATTAGTCCACAAATGTTTTTAGAAATATTATTTACTGATTTCTTTAGCGACTTATTTAGAATCATGGTCTCTAGTTCCATCACATAAGCACTTTCCCTTAGACTGCACTTTCTTAACATTTTAAACCATTTCACCATTTCTTCTTCTGGCATTGGAAGCGTCTCTTCTAAAAATATAATAAATCTTGTTAATCTTCTTCAAAAGATTCTTTTGCAAACCAGTTTGCCACTAGGAACACCAGAACATTTTTTCCCCTTTAATCTCACCAGGGATCTGTAAAGCATTCTTTACCTGCCCAAATAAGAAATTCAAATAGAAACTATATAATCACTTGCATGACAAAAGAGAAAATTGTTTTAATAGATGCAAATCACTATTATTTTGTACCTAAGTTTTTGCCTTTTGATTTCTTAGTTTGTTCTTAGTGTAAATTCTAAAATGGTCACATTCCATTAACCAGGTCAATATTTACCTGTCATGACTACTTTTACTAGTAATTATAATCTGGGGTGACTTTTGTTTGATAGTAATGATATCTGCTATTACAAACTGCCTAGCCTTGTTTATAAATACTAACTCTTGTTTTATGTAAAACATGACAGAAGTAAATTTTCTAGTTACCTCTCTCAATCACTGGTTATTAAAAATCTCATATCAGAGACTAGGCTTCATAAAACTATTGCAAGCATGTGTGATAAATCAGCATAGTATCTGGCCTTGTGGACAAACTCAAATCAATTCCTACACAATCTCTTGTGCAAAGTTTAAGCCATTAAAAAAACATCAGGTCTGCTTCCATTTATAGGTGGATTCCAAAATAAATATTTTTTCAACATTTTAAACACTATAATAAATGTATTAATGTGGCAAAACTCCAAACTTTAAAGCCCAATTCTAAATGATTTATTAACGAATACTTATTATTTTGGAAACATGGAAAATGTCTCTCATAAAAGTGCTATCAAAACATATTTTTATAGTGACTTACAAATGTGAAAGGCTGGGTTGTATAGACTGGTGCACTTCAGGATATTTCTCGTAAATAAAGTAGAAAAAACTACAATGCTATTGTCCTTTGATTTTATTTCCTGGGATAAAAAAGTATAGGTATAAATGTTTTTAAATAGTCCTCTTGATTATATCCTTAAAATGATTTATCAAATGGCTTATTTCATGTCTCCTGATTATCAGGATTCATCAATGTCACTGTCAGTCTTGATTAATTGGTTGAAAATTTCAGAGGGTAGTAAGTTACTTTTCTGAACCTTTTCTCCATCCCTGAGAATCATAATCAGTACAGAAATATTTTATACTTTCATTAAAAATCTCTGGAAAGTAGTCGTGTTCGTTCATCAATAACAGGGCAAGGAGCAGTATCATAGAGGGTTAATCCATGTAAATTGGTTTCCACCCGTAAAGAAATTTTCTGGAACAGAACAGAAAAGAAAATTATATAGAGAAGTTTGCTCCTTAAAGAAAGAGTAACTTCCTCTCCAGTAAGTTCTATAAAATTTCTGTGATTAGAGATATAAATCCATCTAATGAGTAACAAGAATGAGAGTGCTATTTTCCTAAAAAAGTTATCAAGTGATCTAGAAAAACAAAGCTTTTCTCATCAGAAAGTTTCCTGTTTTTCTCGAAGAATCAGTGAAACTAAAGGTTGAGGATGGTCTATGTAAATGTATAGAGTGTATGAAAATTCTACAAAAGAATTTCTTCAAGTATGTTTTCATTTCCAGTTTTGAGGCTGAACGTCATTAGCAATACACCACTTCCCCAAACTCAAACAATTACACCAGGGAAGGTATCTTCTGTTTATTATTTATGGTGCCAGATTTTGAACAGTTTCCAGTGAAATGTTCTCTTACTCCACCGAAGGAAGTTTGACTATAAATCCAAGACTGTGTTTTCTTACCTGAAAATCACGAATGTAAGTCAGAAAAAAACCAAAGAAGGAAAATGACATAGACCATTCTGCTGCAGTAGTAACCATATGAAGCACATATCCCTTGAATGACAGGAGAAAAACTTATAGTTTTGTGAAATTTCATTTAATCTACAATATTTCTCAAAACAAAACAAATTCTTATAAACTAGTTTGTCTTCTGAAAATCAACACTGATTTATTTAACATAATATTAAGAATTAAAGTAGATGACAGAAATTCCTCTTAAATCACATGAGCTATCTTAGTCTCACCTAGAACAAATATAATTTCCACTTAGTAAAACAAAACAGGGGAATTCCTATTCTACAACCAAAAAGTTACTACTTCCCAAAGTCATAAGATTCATAAAATGCTACTAAGAAAAGTTTTTAAATGTTCAACATAAACTTAGTAAGGGCTATTTTTAGAGTATGAAATAATATACAGGTTGCAATTAGGAGACTCTAATAAGTCATTTCATTCATTCCCACAAATATGTCCTATTTAGGGCTGAAACTTATAAAACAGATTAAAATAAAATGCTGCTCAGCAGTTTGTGAAAACAGATAAACTCCTTTTATTTCTTAGTTATAGATCCCTCCTCTCTTTTATTCTCAGGATCAAAGATACTTTCTCCACATAAATATCTACTACATTAGAACCCAAATGTCTGTAATAAATTTCCAGAAAATGTATCAAAATAATGAAATGTGGGAGAAGACACTTTTCAGTTCAGAAAACAAGTATTTTAAAAACAGAAAAATCCCAGTTGGGTATACTGTATCCACACTTAGGGCAATTTCTGAGATAATACATTTGCCATTATAATTCTCTACCTGTCTTAAAAATATCCACATATCACAAGGATCTGCATAAACTATATCATATCTAGAAAAAATCCCAACTCATAATTGATTACTAAAGAAGTCTCATTGGTTAGTGATAAAATGAAAAATACATCAAAATCAACCCGAAGAGTCATCTTTAATATAAAACTAAGTTTTATAAGATCCAAGTTCTTACTTTGTCCTCAGGGTTCCAGTGGAGTTTCTGTACTAAATCAGTGCCAAAATCCCCACTGTATAAAATTGATGAGCAAGTCAGCACTGTTAAAAAATAAGTCAAGGAAGAATCTCAGAGAAGACCTGTAAGTTTAAATTAGATCCAAAACAAAAATCACTTTGAAGGTCCAATAGGATAACTCATACATTTGCTGCCAAAGTCCAAACCAAGTTTCTTAAAGGTTGAATGTCACATGGCAGTAGTAAAACTCAAAATGTGCCCAGATGATCACCACAAATCAGTCCTCATAGTAGATCCCTTCTCTCTTTGCTCAGAAACTATAATTCTATCATAAACTTCTACTAGATGTCATAGGGAGGGCATCCTTCAATTCTTTAAAGTGAGTATGATCAGGCTAAACATTACCTTAATTTTTTGGCTCGGTTACTGAGTTTTATATTTACAGTCCTTTAGTTTGTTTAGGGTTAATAACCTAAGACTCCCTCCCACACACACACAAATTTGCTTACATTGTGCACCAATAGTGTTCACTTAATTTTTGTTATTCAATCCTCTTCCAAGTATAGCCACACTTTACAGTGAAGGATACTGCTAAATGCACTTACTCCACACCAGATAACCAACAGTAGTCTGATCCAGAAGACTTGTTTGCCATGAATTTTGGGCTGCATTTGGTAGGAAAGGATGGTCTGAACAAACATATATAATGAGCCCATACCAAAGGTGAGCACAGCTCCACTTACATGTGCAAAAAAAAGTGTTGTTTTCTGAGGTAGATAAAAAAAATAAGTCAATAAGGGAAACTCAGAACACATTGGCAATCCAATATTCAAAAGCACAAGCCAGATATTTCAATAGGACATTCACTGAGTGGAGAAGCTCTGCAGATTCAACAACATATTATTTCCTAAAACATTTTTCTTTTAATATTTAACATGAACCTGAAGATTACAGTAAAACCAAATTACTTCATATACTACCACTGAAAATATGATAGTAATTACTGATTTGTTCTTTTACTCATTTAATAATATGTTTACATTTAATAATATGGGTACTTAATTAGAAGCCATGTACTACTTAAGTCCTCAGATACATAAGTGAACAAAACAGACACAAATCCAGCACTTACAGAGTTTATATTCTAGTGAGGCTACACAAACAATAAATAATAAATTTTAGAAATAAGGAAACTCCACAGTATGTTACATGGTGATAAGGGTAATAGAAAGAGTAGTTCAAGAAGGATTAATATGGCTGGGAATGCTGGGGATGAGGTGGTTTGATTTAAATTCAGCTTAAATTTAAATGTATTTTAAGGGCTCAAATTAAAATACTCTCCTTTGGCCTTATACACCAGGGAATACTATAAGTTATAATTTTTTCTCCTTCCGATAGTTATCTGCTTATATTTTACTTTAAAAAAATTTTTAAGTTATATATGGACACAATATCTTTATTTGTTTATTTTTTATATAGGGCTAAGGATCAAACCCAGTGTCTCATACTTGCAAGGCAAGTGCTCTACCACTGAGCTACAGCCCCAGCCCCTTATATTTTACTTTTTAACATTATATGTACACTCTGCTTTAAAAAGACAACAGAGCTCTCTAAAATTCTGCAATCAAAAGGTTTTCAGTTGAATCGCTGTTTTTCTAAACTGGTGTCATCTATATTTCCTTTGTTTGAAAAGATCCAATACAGTACTTGACACAGAAGATATGTAATGACTAAGACAACAAAAGAAAAGGGATTAGAGCTTGATTCTCTTCTTTTATAATCAACTGTACTAATACACAGAGTTCAATTTTCTTAGATGAAGGTAAGAGAAGATTCCTAGTATAAAGAAATAAGAGATTGTAATTTATTTGCTAGGGGCATTGGCTTCCTTTTGAGAGAGAGAGAGAGAGAGAGAGAGAGAGAGAGAGAGAGAGAGAGAGAGAGAGAGGCTGTTTTTATGTGGTTTAGGGTGTTACACATTGACGAAGTATAGATATAGCCTGATCAATGTCAGAACATAACTCCTTAACAAAAATCCCATGAATTAAAAAGTAAAGAATGGAGAGTATTTAACTTTTTAAAAAACTAAAATGGATGTACATAAAACTGGTTTTCATGGTAATTTTTCTGCTTAATAATATCATTTTAGAGACTAAGTAAATATAAGGTAAGATCTTCTGTAATGACAGAAGTTGATAAACAAGAGCAGACATTAACTCAGAGAAAATTACAATAATCAAATAATCCTTAACCATACAAATAAAAATTATGTTCTACTGAATACAATTGATTACCACTGGGTAAATTATGACCAATTTTGCATCCATTTGTAAATTCATTCCCATATTCTCTAACTACAAATGTATGTTACTTGGACTGTTCTTTTGAACTAGTTTATAATATCTATTGTTTGCTTCAATAATTAATAAGTTCAATAAAATCTTTGATACCTGTACAAAAGGTATGATTTTATCCCTTTGAAAATATATCCCTTAACAACTCAAAAATTTATCCTTTAATGAAATAAACACAAACAAGAAATTATAGAGCTAAGTATGCAAATCTTAAGACATAAAACTTATATATTTTAAATAAATATAGTGTTAAACTCTCTTTCAAGTGAAAATACAGACCAAGTTCAAATATAATTTTTGCTGTGTAAGTCAAATAGAGTTTATAACTGCAAAAGAAAAGGGGAAGGAGGAGGCAATACAGTCACCACTTTACATAAGTAGGAAAAGTTTATATTACAGAGGAAGGTGAGCTACTAGATATCTAGGTAATGCTGCAGGGTCAGCTAATGAACCGGGCAAGCAAGGAAGCCAACAGTGAAAGATGAAGAGGACATTCAACAGGTCCAAAGTTGCATGAAGAGATGCAATCAAGAGAGAAAGAGTAATCTTATATAAAATTAAAAGGCCAAGAGGAATCCAAAACAAAACAAAAAAGCAAGCATATAAACTGTCTTAGTAGGTGAATGAGATCAAGGTAGAAAAGCAGCTCATGTGAGTTCTATCAGGGAATACTATTAGAATTTACTGGGTTAGGTAAATATTTAAGATTCATTTTTACCCTATGGATGATATGAGATCTTGTTAAATTATTAAAGGACAACTACATCAATGAATTACTAGCCATGCCCTAAAAGTTCCCCCCAAATTTGTGTATGGAACTGAGAAATGAACCCAGGGCTTCATTCATGCTAGGCAAGCACTCTACCACTGAGCTATATCCCAGCCCCTTTTTAAAATTTTATTTTGAGACAGAGTGTCACTAAGTTGACCAAGCTGGTCTCGTACTTGCCATCCTCCTACCTCAGTCTCCTAAGCTGCTGGGATTATAGGTTTGTGCCACTGTGCCCAGTTCCCAAAGTAATGTTTAACACAGATCTATAAAAACTGATGAAAAAAGGCAGGACTCTATTTATGTCATAGACAGCTACTTAACTGTCCACCAAAAATTTTATTCCCCTTCTATAGATAGTACAGAGTTGTTCAGGACATTAATGCCCAGCAAAACTACATTTTCTAGCTACCCGCTGATCCCCAACCTCCACTTCTAGCAAATGGAAATCTGTAGAATGATGTGAGTCACCACAAGGTAGCAGGGAATCTTGCCCTGACCAAACAATACTCTGAACTTTCTTCTTAACTAGGCCTGACATGTGGGATTCCATGTTGATCTCTGCAATCCAATTTTAGCAAGAGTCTGTCTAAGTCAATTTAACTAGGATCCCCCATCTTAAACATCTGCTCATCCTGATTGGGTTCCTCAAACTCCACCATCCCCCAGGTGATATCTAATCACCCTGGTCCGCTTTCAGCAAGAATCCTATTAGGTGAGTTTAGTCAGAATACCTCCTTATCCCTGATATTTCTTCTCAGTAATTTTCCATCCACTGACCACCATGCTGCTTCTTGACTATAAATTCCCATTTTTCTTTGCATTTAGAGGTGAGCCCAGTTTCTTCCTGCTACTGCAAAATCTCACAGCACTTGTCCCTTCACCAATCAAGATGGCCCTAAAGAAAGTCTGCCTTATCCATTCTTTTTAATAAGTTTTCTGAATAAATTTTTTAACATAAGCTACAATTTTTAAGAAGTAGGTGTGACTTTTGCCATCTCCTAATTTACTATTTCAGCCAAATAGCTGCAGTAAACAGAGGCCCTAGGGCATGACAAAGCCCAAAGATGGACATAGGTTAGGCTTTAAATTATTCTGGGAGAAAAGCCACGAGTTAATGGGAAAAAAAGAAAAAAAAAACCTGTATTGGATTCATGTGTAAGACCTCTACCCTCTACTGTGATAAGCCACTGAAAATTCAGGCTTTGTTACAGCAGCTAGCATTACCTTAATGTCCACATAGACTACGATTATAGAGCTTACTGCATGTTGAGCATCCTTAATCTAAAAACTGGAAATATGAAATGCTGCAAAAATCCAAATCTTTTAAAGACTGCAGGGAGATTACTCAAAATCTAACACATACCAAGCGTGGAGCCATTATTACTATTGACTCCTCTGAAGAGCATCAACAGACAGGAATGAGGAGAGTTTACAAATACAGTCATACACCACATAAATGTTTCCATCAATAAGGACCACATATATATGGTTGCCCTATAAGATTAGATTACATACTGGCATCTTAGTTTGTGTAAGTACAATCTATGATGTTTGCACAACAGCAAAACTGACTATCAATATATTTCTCAGAAAGCACACTACTGTCAAGTTTCAAATGAGTGTATTTGGTGAGGCTGATTGCTACTATTAGGAATAGTAATATTAGGAATATTAGGAATTAATATTACTAATACTAGTAACTAATATTGCTAATACTATTATTTATTAATAATGATAGTAATATTAGAAATTTCCCCCCAAAAAGCTAGAAAAGCTATAGATCCTTCCTTACTTCCTAATGGGCTAGGCACCTAGGAATGGGAAGGCAACCAACTGAAACATCCAACAAGTACATAAAGTAGGAAAATGATTGTGACTTATCATATGAACAACAAAACAACTGGTGTTTAAGTCTCTGATTGTATCACTTATATCAATTCTGTTTGGTCTTGAAACAATATCCAATTAAGTAGTAATAAAGAGGCTAACTTCCTGTGGATCCTTTAAAAAGTTAGAATAAAGTATATTTTTTTAATTACTGCATTTGAATTTTTTATTGTGAAAGTAGCTATTTCTAACAGGGTCAACAACATAAGGCAGTAGATTCCATTTTATTAAGGCAAAGAAATAAAAACAGCATGTAACTGAATGTTTCAAGCTTCCTTTTTAAACATCTATAATTAGGTACTTCAAAAAAATACCTATGCTGGGCTAAAACACAAACCTGGAAATTTGCCACAAGAGAAAGTCCTAAACAACTCAGTATTCCAAGTACAAGGCCAGCCTTGTTTAATTTGATGATAAGGTTCTCTTCAGGACTCAGGGCATGAACTTGCTTATAACGAACATAAATGGTGGCAATGCCTGGGAAGAGAGAATCCGAAAAACAACAAAGTAATAAATAACCAGGGAATAAAGTTGCCAAATAAGAGTTCACAAAGGTCACTACTATCCAGAAGCACAGATTTTTTCCTTTGAAAGTTAATCTGAGAGAAGAACAAAAAAAAAAAAAGCTGTAGATTTTAAGAACTTTTAAGGTTGCATCATAGAACTACTGGTTTCTCTGTGTGTCTGAGCAAGTTGTTTGCCTTCCATTAGTCTCATGTCTATAAATATTTAGTATAAAACTTAAGAGATGTGTGATGTCTAAGAGCTCTATAAAACACAAAATATCTTCATGATTAGCATCAAAGGCAAATGTAACTTGCTCTAGAATTTGAATGAAATAAGCACAGGAAAAAATATCCAAAAGTTTATATGCTTCATTCTCATATCATTTTATTTCAAATTACTACAATTTAGCTCAATCAGATATAACATTCAGATTATACAGGAAAAAAGCCCACTTTCCATACTTACTTGTCAAGAAAGGGCCAAGTCAAACTTTCCACTGCCAAAGTATTGCCAAAAAACATAACAAAGATATGCTTTTACAGACATACTTCTGAAGAGTTCAGCTATAAAATGAATTTCTATAAATTGAATAATTTTCCTTGTTTTTGACATAAGCAAACAATAAATATCACATAAATGAATTCAAATATTTAAAACAATCATAGCTAAAGAAAGTATATTTCAGTAAATCAATAAAGTTTTGGTTCATAAAACATTTCCTCTATTATAACAATAAAATAATTAACACGATCGTGTTTAAAGAAGAAAATAGTAATTAGTATTAATTTTGCTTGATAAAAATCTCTCTCATTACTTACATAAAACTGCAGCAATATTTAACATTGCCCCAAACAAGCATTTTTCTGGAGCTACAGTACCAGTGTCACTGAAAGAAAAAAAAAAAATGTGAATTTATCACATTTCATGTTTTAGTCAGCTTTCATTGCTGCAACAAAATACCTGAGATAAACAACTGAAAGAAGGAACAATTTATTTCAACTCACAATTTCAGAGGTTTAAGTCCAGTTACTTGATTCCATTGTTTCTGGGCCTGTGGAGAGGCAGTACTTCATGGTGAGGAAACTGCTCACCTTGAAGAGGTCAGAAAGAGGAGGGGGAAGAGAGAAAGGGGCCAGGGACAAGATATAGTCCCCAAGGGCATGCCCACAGAGAAGGACCTACATCCTTCAACCAGGCCCTACCTCCTACAATTTCCATCACCTCCAAATAGTCCATTCAGCCATGAGTCCATCAAGGGACTAATCCACTGATCATGTCAGAGCCCTCATGATCTAATTTCTTCCCAAAAGTCCCACCACTGAACACTGCTGTATAGACGATCAAGCTTTCAACACATGAGACTTTGGGTGACATTCTAGATCCAAACCATAACACTAGATATATGTGTGTATTTCTTCTACGGAATAAGTAGTAACAGGAGTTACTTCAAACCCTTTATCTTTTAAAAACCCATGAGCTCAACTTATATCACTTTATAGAGAGAACATGATAATTTGTACTTCAAATATTTGCCTGCTTCACTTTTTTTTTTAACAACATTTAAGATTATTTACCTTCTACATAATAGAAATTAATATAAATTGATTTTTAAAGAAGAAAAAGCTACCCTTATTATTTTAAGACTTTGTTGCTGACTTACCATGAACCAAGCACATACATCTATCTGTCTATTCAGAATACTCCCTGAATACCATAGGCCCTTTCACAACTCGCCTTTTTGCACCTGTTGTTGACTTTGCCTATAATCCAATTAATACTTGCTCAAAATTAAAAAAGTATCAAGCTGGGCATGGTGGCACACTCCTGTAATCCCAGCAACGCCAGCCTTAGCAACTTAGAGAGGCCCTTAGTGAGACCCTGTCTCCAAATAAAACATATAAAAGGATATGGCTCAGTAGTAGAGCACCTCTGAGTTCAATTCCGAGTACCAAGAAAAAAAATTTTTTAATCAAGTACTTACCATTAGCCAGACATCATTTCTGAGACAGGAATATGGAGGGAAGTGAAACAAAAGGCCCTGTCCTTATGAAGCTAACATTCAAGAGCAATTTTGAGGCCTCTCCTCTCTACAGCCTTGAACTACTCACTCCTCTAGGAGAGTAACACAACATTTTATCCAGATTTCTATCAAAATGACTTGCCATTCCACATTGCAACATATCTGTTTACATGCTTGTCCTTCAGGGTACTGTGCAATACATAGACCCAAATAGAAAACACACTATTTACTAACTGTAGTATCTTGGGCACCTACCACTTTAACCAAGTGGGAAAAAAAGAGAAGTGAACTTGCAGCAATATTTGCCTTTAAGGGCAATTTACATTCAGTTCTGTCCTTTGGGGCTGTAACAACTAAACCTTTTGGATAGGACTTACAGACTAAAATGAACTTTGCAGAACATCTATCTTAAGTATTTTGTAAATGAAAGAAATGAGCCTAGGAGAAGTAAAATCAGTGCTAGAGTTTAAATACCTTAAAATATTGGAGAAAGATTCCAGAGTAACACCAAGTTCATTAGCAGAAAAAATTTTAAAAGCAGGAGAGAAAAGGAAGTTTCTAGGGCAGTAGTAGAAGATCACATGGAGTACCATCAGAGAACTGAAACTCTCAAAAAGAACTCAGTGGCCTCCGAAATTATTTAAACTTCCTTTAAAGTGAAAGAAGACAAGTTCTCAGAAGGGAAAATAAAAATACTGAAAGGCCCTCATGAATCTTAAATATATGCCTTCTCTAGGAACTACTAAAGAATGGTCTAGTTCCTTAGGCTGGGTGTATCTCTAGCACAGTGGTAGTTATCAATCAAATTATTCCTAGAATTTAGAACCTTAAATTATAAAAAAAAAAAAAAGTGTTGGTTTTGTAAGTATTCTCAAAGTGTACCAAATTTGCTTTTATCATTTGTTTGATACCCCACCACTATAAAAAAAAAACAAACATACAAGGTAATGCCCAGATCTTTCCTTGACATTTTAAAAAGCCAAAATGAATATTCTGTTTATCAACCTTTAAAATTTTGCTTTTTCTGTACTGGAAAGGTTATTTTTCAGAAAAAAAAGATGAATAAATTAAATAACTATAACAAACATAAAGTGAAAAATGCTACTTAATTCCAACAACAAAAGCAATGCATTCAGTATCTCTATGAAGAATGATGTTTCCAAAGCATCATAAAGAAGTTGAATAGTTATGGACCTAACTATATTCCAAGTAGAATCATTTAGATTAAAACACTGGTAGATGTTCGTATTTAAAAATGATATTTTAATAATGTTCTCATCATCTTCCCTCCCTATTTAATGTTTAACTTTTACATAAAAGTTTGAATCTTACTAACTCATAAACCATTCATAAAGATTATTATTTTTCTCATATCCTATTTTTTTTAAATATACTTATTAGATATTGATGGACCTTTATTTATTTATTTGTTTATATGTGGTGCTGAGACTCGAACCCAATGCCTCACACATGCTAGTCAGGCACTCTACACTGAGCCACAACCCCAGCCCTCTCATTTCCTCTTTATGAATGCACAATTGATGAAATGCTATTATAGGGGAATTTGCCATGTCAAACTAAAAATGTTGGTATGCTATTAACTATCAGCAATCCCTCTTCTAGGAATCTACCTAAATATAAATAGTAGCATACATATATAAAGTTACATGTTATATAACTGTCATTATAGTGTTATTTCTAACAATCAAAAAATCATTAACCTATATAATTAACCTTTTAACAAATGAAACAAAACTAAGACCCCCCCCAAAAAAAATATGTTAAAAGTGAGAAGAAATAAAAGAGAAAGAGTTTTGTATAAATATAGATGACAAAACAAATCAAACTTAGGAAGGAAATCTATCAAACCATCAGTCACCCCTGGGGGCAAGAATTAACTAGAAGAGTCAAGAAGGGACTTCTCTTTTTGTAATTAAAAAAAAAAATTGTTATAAACATAGCACATGTAACTAAATACCTACACCCACAATACTCACATCATTAGTAGTTTTGAAATTTCAAAAAAATTATCCAAAATTGTTGAAACTTAATGTGTCAGAATTATCTAGGAAGCAAGTCATAAAGAATAAATAACACAGCCCGCAGAGTCAAACTACCCAGGTTGTATATTCATTCCAACACTTACCAAATTGAGTGCCCTTGAGCAAATCACCTAAGCTTCCTGGACCTCTTTTCTTTTGCTATAGCTAGATCTTCAAGGTCTCCCCAAAGTTCATGTCAAAGCCTTGATCCCCAGAAAGGTGCTGTTAGAAGTGATATAACCTTAAGAGGTGGGGCCAAGCAGGAGGTCTTCAGGTTATTGGGGATATGGCCTTGAAATGGATTAAGGAACCCTGGTTCTTTCCTTTCTCTTTTACTTCTGAGCCATGAGGTGAGTGGTTTTGCTTTCCCACTCACTACCACCATGATGTGGTCCCTTGTCATAGGCCCAAAGTAACAGGGCCAATCAATCATGGACTGAAACCTCTAAAAAATATGCAGCAAAAAACTATTCTCTTTATAAGTTGATTTTCTCAGTACTTATTACAGTAACAAAAGGTGACTTAACATACCTTCTTCTCTAAAATGAGGATAACCTTTCCTTCCTACCTCATATGCATGTTGTAAAGATTCAATTACCTAAGACATGAAGAATGCTTAAAATGTTACCTTGAATACAGTAAACAAATGAATACATTTTTGTTATCATTACCACCTTTTCCTATTATTACTATCATTTGTTTGCAGCATTTTTGAATGTTAAGGGGAGAAGAACTCCACTGAGGTTCTGAGACAACTTCAAATGCTTACTGGTAAGATAAGGCATGAAGGGGTCGCGATTCATTAACCAATTTACCAACTGAATTTTATCCCATTCGCTCCACATTTCTGTATCACATAGAAAAAGCCAAATACAAGTCCCATTTTACATTTCCTTTGTTGTTGTAATACATAAAAATAAGAACTTTTAAATGTTGACATAAAATGTCAGTGTCAATGTACAATATGAAAAAGACATAAAGATATGTCTCCTATACAGGCTTAGCATGGTGGTGCATCTCTATGGATTATGCTGGGATTCAGCTACTTAGGAGCCTAAAGCAAGAGGATCACAAGTTCAAGGCCAGCCTGGGCAACCTAGGAAGACCCTGTCTCCAAAAACAAACAAACAAAAAAAAAAACAGACTGACCTGATGTAAGGCAAAGCAGGGTCGACATGGTGGAGTGTTACCGCAGTAATGTATGAAAATATGAAAGCAGCAGATGTCCAAATTACAAGTGCTGAGGGAAGAAAACTGAGGCCTTGCTGAAACCACCACATTTCAAACAGATCTTCTGAAGTGGAAAAACAAATTTAAAAAGATAAGTCATAAGTTTCCTTCAGTCTACTTTTAGCCATCTATTCCTACCACCTTGCACTTATTACCCTGAGCTGTTCCCCTCCAAAAACGTCCCCCACACCATTCCAATACCTGCTCTTCTTTGCTTTTCCAGTAAATGGAACCAAGATTCACCCACTTGCCATTGCCAGAAACTTACGTTTTTGTCCCATTTTCCCACATATAACCAAGTACTGCTTATTCCCCTAAATTTCTTCTCTCCATCTTTATAGCCATTACTCAACCTAAACCATTATCATATTTAGCCAGATGATTATCATTAACTTTCTGAAGGGTCCTTATGACATTTTTAAGTATCTATAGTCATCCTTCTGTATCCTTAGGGGGACTGGTTTAAGGACACCTCAGAAAAATCTGCAGATGCTCAAATCCCTTATATAAAATGGCATAGTATCTGTATATAACTTATGCACATTCCCCATATACTTTAAATAATTTCTAGATTACTTATAATACCTAACACAATGTAAAATAGTTGTTATACTATATTATTTAGGGAATAATGACAAGAAAAAAGTTTGCTGATGTTCAAACTTCATCTGTTTCTTGGCAAAACGTTCTAAAATCTTTGGAATTTATCTTTTATGTGCTAATGAGATAACTGGGGTTTGGCACCTCTAGGTAGCTTCAGGATGGGTGCTGATCACAGGAAAGATCACAGTGTGCTTAAAGTGCTGGGATTTGCTGGGTGCAGTAAGCGCATGGGTAACCTGGGTAACCATCCTTCAATGGTGACCCCAAGCTCTAACAAATTATCTTTTCTTCTTAATGTGGTCCATAAGGTCCTTGCATCAAAAGGCTGAGACAGGAGGATGGCAAATTCAAGTCCAGCCTCAGCTACTCAGTGAGGCCTTAAGTAACTTACTGAGGTCCTCTCTCAAAAAAAAAAAAAAAAAAAAAAAACCCGAAAGAAACAAAGAAAGAAGGAAGAAAGTAAGAATAAAAGAAGGGCTGGAGATTGTAGCTTAGTGGTAAATTGTCCCTGGGTTAAAATCCCCAGTAACCACCCTTCCCAAAAAGAGTCAGGATTTTCAGCTCCACCCCACCCCACCTCCCAGGAGGAGAGAGGGGCTGAAGGTTAAGCTGATAACCAATGGCCAACATTTTAATCAATTATGCATATATAATGAAACTTCCATGAAAACAAAAGAACTGGGTTTGGAGAGCTTCTAGATGGATGAACATGTAGATGGAGGTTCCTGGAGGGTAGTGAGCTCAGGGAGGTCATATAGCTCCTTGGCACTCCCCACATGCCTTACCATATGTATACCTTTAGCTACGTACTTTGTAGTATCTTTTAACATAAACTGAGTCACTCTAGAAAATTATTTGAACCCAAAGAGGGGATTCTGGAAATCCCCATTTATAAGCTGGTCAGTGAGAAGCACAAATAAAACAACTTGGGTCTTAAGATTGGCACTGGAAATAGGGGCAGTCTTATGGGACTGAGCCCTCAACCTGTAGAACCTGATACTATCTTCAGGTGGATATTGTCAGAATTAATTGAGTCAGAAGGCATTCAGATAGTTTCTTTGCAGAATTGATTGGCTGTTATGGGAAGAAATTCCCTCATACTTCTTGGTGACCAGAGAAGTATTCTGTGTTTTCTACATTACTCAGTCCTCCTCTCGTCTTCAGCACAATCAATCTAGCTGCCACCTTAAACCAGAATAATCCCCCTAATTCTAAAATAGCAATCTGACCATCTTACTCTCCTACAACGAATCCTTCAATGGTTACCCCAAGCTCTAACAAATTATCTTTTCTTCTTAATGTGGTCCATACAGTCCTTGCATCATTTCACCTCTACTTACTTTTTAAGGTCCTTGCATCATCTGATCTCTATTTACTTTCTATATTCACCTCTAGCTACTCTTTGTTCATAATTTCTGGCTCATCTTTATTATTCCCTATAGAAGCTCTTGGTGTTTACTATGTGTTAGTAATGTTACTAAGCACCTCAAGTACATATCTTATTTAATCCTCTCAATAAAATTAGAGCGGTTAAGAGAACTACCTGGACCTATAGGGTGGGAATATAAGAGATAGGACTCAAACTCTCATAGCTTCTTATCGATCTTCTAATTTGCCAATGCCAGGCACATTATGCATATTCCAGGCCTTCATGCATATTGTTGTGTATATGACTCAACCACAATGTAATTGCCTCTGCCAAATTATCTATCCAGTTAATGTCACAAATTTTTCAGGTCCCAATCCTTCTGGCTCCAGCTGAATGTGTCTGCTATTCCCAATAGCACCCAGTCCTTCCCCAATCAGGACACCCATCACACTTAACGGTCACTTGTTTGTTTTAACTTCCACACTAAACTTTAAGTTTTATGAGGGCAGGAAACTGTTGTTTCCTTTTTTTTTTTTTTCACCATTATATTTCCAATTTCTCCACAAAGGAGGAAAAAAGTACCTAAACACATCTATAGCACACATCACTCTCTCCATTAAATTCTAGACTGAGGATGTTATGTAAAAATGAGTTAATAACATGAATTAGAAAACATAACAACTTCATATATTTAATTTATTTAAATTTTAAATACATAGAAATACTTTTAAATTATAAGAAATTGCTCCTATGTATGTAAGAATTATCTGGAAGACCTAAAAAAGTTTTGTTGTATTTCCCATGAACTTTGTATATATTCTTCCACCCCATTCTGCATAATCCTCCACTGTGCTCAGCTTCCTCATTTCAGCCTGACTTCCCAAATAATGAAATCTCAGTCATTTTGACTTGCACATGTCATTGACTCTGATCATCTGACTTGCTACCAAATAGGAACATTTACAACTTGCTAAGTAAGTTTCTTTATGGCTAAAATCATCATTGTAAGCTTGATTTGAGTAAACTGCTACCTAAATTATCATAATCTCTTCTGTTTTGTTCCTTTTTCTTGTCTGTCCCAAGCTATCCCATCACTTCTTTCCTTCATCAATTTAATCATAGCAAATCTTTGCCAAAAACCCATAGGTGCTTTCTCCAGCATAGGTTTCTGGGACACTAATTCTCAATTTCTGCAAAATTTGAGTCACTGCTAACATCTGTTATATAAATGCTAAAATAGCATCTAAATAAAATAGTTTCTGTTTCTGATAATTCCCATCTAAAGTCCTTAGAAATTTAGGGACTACCATGTGAATGGTGCCTGCTTGAGTTATGCACTTGGGAAGTCACAGGGATAACTACCTTGGTAGGAAGCAGAGGGAGCCTATCATTTGCCCCCAGTTGTGCTTTATCTACTATCTATCAAATGCACCCAATGGAGTCATGCTGCTAGTATGCCATTTCAACTTCAGCTCTCAGTTTGACAACTAAAGATAATGTGATTTATTCAGCACTTAGATATTTTGGTAAAAGGAATTTTCCAAAAATTTAGTCTACCACACTGGTAGAAATAAAACTTCCTCCATGCTTTATTGTTTTTACATGTCTATATCTTTTCTTCAAAACAGAGCTCAAATACTGTCTTCCATATACAACCTTCCCTAATCCCTTTGTATTTGGACACAAGCACCCTCTTCTGAGAGCACTTGATTTGCACATCTCCTACAACTCTTTTTCTATAGTATGAACATTTTAGGAGGGTGCCTCAAGTGAATAAAATCCTTGAAGAGGGACTTTACTAATCCACCTAAGCATGGCAGAAGGCTTTGCCCACAGTAATCACTCAATATTTGTTGAATAAACAAATACCCCAAACCAAATCATCTTAATTCTAAAAAGTGTTCATGGATTTTATACTTTAATAAGCACCATTACCATTTTTTCCAGGTTATCCAGATTTTGGGAGTTCTGAGTAACCTTTCTCCAAAGCCCTCATATACTGTCCTTTAGTGATAGCAATTCTATCTCCATAAATCATTTACAAAAATCCTTCTTCATTGTGCACACTGTACCCACTTGATTCATATTCTCAATTCTTTTGACCTAATTACTTTTCTTCCCTTCCATCCATTCTATTTGTATTGCCAGATTTACATTCCTAAAGCCAGGCAATGTGGCATGCCTATAATCCCAGCAGCTCAGGAGGCTGAGGCAGGAGGATTTTTAGTTCAAAGCTAGCCTTGGCAACTTAGGGAGACCCTGTCTCAAAAAAAAAATTATTTAAAAGAAATAATAATAAAGGGCTGGGGACGTGGCAATCCCCTGTGCCATTTTTTTTTTGAGAGAGAGAGAGAGAGAGAGAGAGAGAGAATTTTTTAATATTCATTGTTCAGTTTTCGGTGGACACAATATCTTTATTCTATTTTATGTGGTGCTGAGGATTGAATCCAGCGCCCCGCGCATGCCAGGCAAGCGTGTTACCGCTTGAGCCACATCCCCAGGCCAGCCATTTTTTTTTAATTGTAAAGTATTCTACTGCTCAAAAAATTTTTTTAACAAAATTGTGTGAATTTGGGCAATCTTTATAACTTCTCTGAGTCAATTTCTCCTTTGAAAAATGGGAATATTATCGGCACAAACTATACTGTCCACATAGTAGCCAATAGTATGTATAGCTAATTAAAAGTTCAACTTATTAAAATTAAAATTTCAATTCCTCTATTACCCTAGCTACATCTCAGATACTCAAAGCTACATGTGTGTAGTGGGTTGCCAACAGGACAGCAAAAATACTGAACCTTTCCTTAACATGGAAAAATCCCACTGGGCTGTGCTGGATACTTATTAGCATGAGGAAAGAACCTAACACACTGACAATGCACAATAAATAGTATCTTTAGCCAGGTGTGGTGGCATATGCCTATAATCCCAGTGACTCAGGAAGCTGAGACAGGAGGATCCCAAGTTCAAGGTCGGCCTAAAACTTGGCAAGACCCTGTCTCAAAATAAAAAAATAAAAAGGATTAGAGATGTATCTCAGTGGTAAAGTACCCCTGGGTTCAATTCCCAGTGCCAAAAAATAAATAAATAGTAGCTTTTAGTATTATTTGTTAAATAGCCTCAATAAATAGTTGTTTCATTGAGATTTAATCAAGAACTACATGAAATAATATATAAGTAGTCAATAAATATTTGTTCCTTTTTTAGATCTGAAAGATAAATTACCTGTTTTATAAGTTCACAAAATTGTAGTCTTCAGAACTGCCCAAACTTCCACCTTTTGTAAATCCTGAATTCTATATCAAAAGAAAATATGAAATTACTGTTTTGATCTACATAATTTAAAACAGTACAATTTTAGGCCAACACACCCATAACTGTTTGTGGAAAAACATTAGGCTATAATATTAATAGGTCATTTTTCTCTAAAGAGTTGATACTTAAATTTTTAAAAATAATGGTGGTGAAATATATGAAATTAAATAATGTTTTGAATCCAGGATATCAACTTTTGTAACCCTTGTTATACCAGACATCTTTTCTCTGGCCTCAAAAAGGATAAATGAAAAACATAAAGGATTCCTCCTAGAGAAAGAAAGATAAAGATTCAGGAAGAATGATACTTTATTATTAAGCAAAATAAAACATTAACTAGTCCCTGAAATGCAATCTAAAAACACAGTTGTTAGATCAGATTTATCTGAGTGTAAATCCTATCATTACCACTTTCCAGCAATATGACTTCAGGCAAGTTACTTAACTTCTGAGTTACAGTATTCTTATTTGTAAAACAGCCAAACCCTCAAAGCATTATTTCTTACAGTAGAACAGAGCAAGCATAAGAGTACGGTTCATTTGTTAATTCAGTAGAATCTTGTACATGAATAAATGAATATTCTTGTATTCCTACCTCCTTAGGTCATGAAGGCTCTTGTGGTCTAAACTAATAATTTAGACGACAGGCAGAGATTGAAATGGTTTACCACTCTGCCAATGAAAAGTGAAAATTTTAAGCACACAGACTAAGTGCGAAAGTGTACTAATTGTTTCTGTATTTTCACCTTAGAAAGCTGAAAGCATGACAGAGTAATTCCCAGCTAAGCAAAATTAGAATTTTAATGGTTAATGATTCAAGAAACCTTTAAAAAAATACTTGAAAATATGCAGTAATAATTTTACCTAGCAGTGGTTAGCAGAATGTTCTTGAATCTCTCACCTATCTTTTCTGCTTTCTATGAACCTCCATCTAACAGAACTCCAGTTAGAATATTTGTCAAATATTTAAGTCACTGGTAATAAGATGAAAATTTTATGCAGTCTCCTCTAAATAGTGACAGAAAATCTGAGCTTCTTTCAGAGCTACACAAAACCAGTAAGCCAAAAGCAAAGCATAACAGAAAATGGTTATTCTAAACTCTAACGTGTCCCCCTGACAAATGTAATATTTTTCCAATGGTTAAATCCTAAAAGAGTCTAGCAGATGAAATAACATCTTTTTAAATTACATGGAAAAAATGAGAATCTGATACTCAAACACAAAGAGTTGCATCGGGGTACTGATTTACAATTTTAAAATATGGAAGAACTGAAAAAAAACTATTCTTTTAGGCTGTGGTTTTTATTTTTCAAATGCATCCTACTGTAAATCAGAAGTGAAACGAGGACACACAGGACAAGCAACTTCCTTTCTGTATTGAGACCACTCCCTGCAATACAATTGTGAATAGTAGATGGAGCTTCACGTAAACAGAAGGTCACCAAGGACTTCAATTCCAAACTTCCCTCCTGGCCCTCACCACCAAGGTATCTGAGCCCAGAAGTGACCACAGGAACACTTACTCAAATCTAGTTTTTGAGGGACTGGAGGGAAGGTTATCCGTAGCCGCTTAAAACCGCAGAAAATACTTGGACCACTGCCTTTTTCCTCAAGAGTGCAGCATTCCGCGCTGCCTGGGGTCAGGGAAAGAAGCGGAAGACAGAGCTTAGCACTTAGCACCACTCGGGGTACGCAGGGAGTCAGGGGTGGGGGCAAGTGGGGTGTGGAGACCCGCGCCCAGCTTGCACTCGCCAGCTTCCCTCTGGTCCCCCGGAGCTGGCCTAGGACTCCCGTCACCACCAGCCCCTCTCCGGCGCCTGGCACAGTTTAGCCCCAGGAGGGAGAGGGTGCTAGCTGGGGTACGCGCACCCTGCCACCGGGGGTGATGGGTGAACTGCGACCCCACCCCCTGACACACCCTCTAGAGTGAGCGGCGGGACTCCAGGCGCTTGGATCAGTCCTCCTGCCCCACCGACCCCACCTTCGGCCTCTTACCTGGCTGGCCCAGCCAGTGCCGCCCGCAGGCTCCGAACCCTGCCAGCCACACGGAGACAGGGCGGGGCCCCGAAGCGCGCTCCCGAGGAGCCAGGCCAGCTCCGGGCGCGCCGCCGCTCCTCCCGACCCTTTCTACCTTTACGGCAATCGCGAAAGTGTCGTGAAAGTGCTGCCGCCGATCACTCATCCAGTCGGCAGGAGTCGAAGTTGTTATTTCTAGGGGTGTGCTTGTTGAGGTCGGGGTAAGACTGCGGGGATCGGTCTTGGGGAAGCGGCTGGGAAGTGGAGGACGTGGTGGGAGGCGTTTCTCCCAGGCAGAGTGAAGAGAGGACTGGATGCTTAGGGGTGGGCATTACGATATAATGCGGATGGACTCGCTGAGGCAGACGCCGTCCTTCTTCCTCTAACCGGGTGGCCTCGCGCGCGGGGTTGTGGGGAGGACGAGGGGCGACTCCTGGCCCCTTCGGGGACTCTGGAGGCTGAGGTGGCGGAGTCCGGGGGTGGAAGCCCCGGAGCTGTGTGGAAGCCGAGGGTTGTGGGAGCGAGAAGCGCCTGCCTGGCCAGCGCTGGGCAGGTCGAGGGCTGGGGCGCTGCCCGCGCGGAACCGACCTTGCCTGTCAGGTCCACACCCTCCTGCCCCGGTGCTGCCGGGTCCACGAACCGTGTGGCGTCCTGCGCCGGGCTTGCCTTCCTTTTGGAATGCGGTGGTGGTGTTTCATGGCTGGGCCTCGCTTCTTGGTCAGCAACTTTTCTAGAAATTTCAACCCGTATTGACGAGCTCTCTGAGATTGCCAGCTGGGGTTTAATTTCAGCAATATTCTTGGAAGGAGAATGGACTGAAGGATCGCTGGTGTTGGCCAGTGTGCCCAGGAATGCTGAGATGAATGAGATCTTTACATTTATCCTTGTTTGTGTTCTAGAATTCCGTGCGTGGCATTTTTGTGTCGTGTGTCGTGTGTGTGTGTGTGTGTGTGTGTGTGTGTGTGTGTGATTTTGCATCATTGGTGTTGAATGTGTGATTTTGCTTGAGATCTTTTAGTTAAGCGAATCTCTACTACAGTAGACGGATGCTTTTGAACAAATATTAATGTTTTATCTGAACGTAGTCAGAATATTTAGTTCCTGCTGTCGAACTTGTAGAAATGTGTTCGAATACTTTTGTACTTGACTGGCTCAAAAAACAACATAGATTGAGATGAGGGTGTTTATAATATTACCAATTTAGAACAATTGGCTTTTGCATAAAATTCCAGGGATTGAAGTTCTGAAAGGATTTTGCTGCGTATTTGTACTGTGCTGAGAAAAGTACTTAAAAGCTTCTTGTACAACTTGTCTTTACGACTCTTGTCTGCCTCTCCTATTAAGGACAGTTACATTTTATTGCATAGCAATTTTTTTCTAGGGTGCATATTTTCTTTTTTAAAATTTTCTATGAAATGCAAGACTTTTGCTCCCCGCCCTCCCCCAGAAACTTACTTCCTTTCTTAAAGAATGCAAGATTGCACTTAAGCAAAACACTAGATCCAAGTTGTTTTACACGTAGTATTTTTGCTTCCAAGTCTGCTGAAAAGGCTTTTGTTTCTGTAAACTTGCTGTATGTATCATTTGTTAAGTAATGCTGAATTTAATCCTTTTTTCCTATTAGTTTTCTTTTTCTTTCTTCCTTTCTCCTTTCTTATTCTTTATAATATGCTTCCTTTCCTGGTAGTGCCAGCTATTAGTATTTTCCTTTGGTAGTACCATAAGGTGGGAAGGAGTTACGTATCACAAATTCCCTATGAAAGGATTGTAAACATAATGCTGAATCAATGCAGATCAAAACTTGGCACCCTTAGATGTGGGGGGAGGAGTGAAAATTCTGGAATTTCACATAACAGGTTGGATATTGTGTAAGTTTACCTTGTCCTCTGCTCAGCAGTTGAAGTTTTTTGGTTTTTATCTTTTGTCTTTTTTTTTTTTTAATGGGATAGTCAGATGTACCCCATGCTAAAGTCACAACAGAAATAGTTTACCTTGTCCTCTGCTCAGCAGTTGAAGTTTTTTGGTTTTTATCTTTTGTCTTTTTTTTAATGTGATAGTCAGATGTACCCTATGCTAAAGTCACAACAGAAATATGGTAGGCAAATGCCATTATCCTCAGCCACTATAAACACAAATGTTTTACATGATAGACTTTTTAAGGCCCACAATTGTGTGTAATTTTAGTAAGTGTATTCATTAAATATCTCTGATTATAATCTTGTACTTTTGTTGGACTTTCACATAAATATTCATGTATGTACAAAGAAAATGCTTTGTCAGACCATATGTCTTCTCCTTTGGACTCCCCAAACAATTTGTTGGCATTGTGTTATAATTTATCTATTTATAAGACTACAACCCCCCCAACCACCTTTTGAGCTTCTTGAGAATATGGAATATTTCAATCTTTCTATTTCCTTAATATCTAGAACAACTAAGTGCTCATTAAATACTAGATGTGTCCATATTTGTTCATTGTTAAGTATGTACTAATTACTTAGTGCTAGGTATGGTACAAGATAGAAAGAAAAAAATATTAACAAATATGGAAATTACTAAGCAATGTGTGTGATGAGAGGAAGGGGCGGGGGGACCCACAATAAACAGAAAATGTTCAAAGTGCATCAAGTATTACCAAGAGTGCAGGACTCTGGAGCCTTAAAGGCAGTGGGAATTTTTTACAGTTTAAAATATTCAGTTTTATGATTTATGAAAACTATCCTCAGTTAACAATTACCCTGTGTCCAGAATTGTAGGTTTCTTTGTAAGCTTGTTGATGGTTTTCCATGACATCAAAATAAAATCTCAGCTGTTTGCTTCTGCATTGTCTAACTTTTCAAACTTCATTTTTGTCCACTCTTTTTATCTTCATTTCTGTTCCACTCTTCTATCTTGTTTATTCTTGTCTATCCATTGTGATTCCTCAGATACTTGAAAAAGATAAGCTCTCTTCTGCCTCAGAGCCTGTTCCATTTTCTTAAACTATTCTTCTTCTTGCCCTTAAACCATCTCCTTCCTTCTTTTCCTAAGTTTGGAATAAAAGTTACTTCCTCAGAAACTTCAGTCACCCTATTTAAAACATGTACTCCCAACTATTTTCTGGCTCAGCATTTTGTTTTCCCACAGAGCCCATTACACCTTGCAATGTTATTACTTGTTTTACAAGTTTTCAGTTGTTTCCTCACTGTGCACAGGAGCTGGGACCTTATCTGTATTGTTCACTAGATTTAGGTATTGGCTGGATGAATTTAGAACTTGGAATACGTTTTCTTATAAAAATTGGTTTGATTGGTGGGTAATTTTTTCTAGGCTAGCCAGCAATAATTTTAATTTTTTACTTTTTTAAATTTTTTACTTTTTTATTGTTTTAGTTTCTTGCACCTATGGTGAGAAAGGACATTTTCTGCTTATCCTTCTGAGCACAGGCTTGATTCCGTAAAAAAATCTCATGGTTAAAATAAGTTTTGTTATATTTGTACCTCCTTTACACAGTTCCTTTCCTATATCCTTTCACTTTTCTCTCCACATAGTCTGTCCTCCTTTTGTATCTACTCCCTTGACATGCTTGTTTTTCCTTTTGCTAAAATTCAGAAGCTCCTGTTTTTTTTCTGAGATGGTTTTCATGACTATAGTCCCCGCCTCACATATGATTGGAGAAAGAATGGAGTTGGACCTGTGGTAGTATGAGTAACCTCTGTAGCTATTTACATGTGTTGAAAGTAAAGTGTCCATCTGTATGTCAAGGGCTACATGTATCTGAATTTATGTTTGCATTGTTGTTGCTAATAACTCCACAAGGACAGTGTTGCCAAATTGAAATGTTGGCAAGGAACCCCTTCAAAAACTCATTGTCTCTTTTCAAGTATGAATTATATAATGGCTGGATCTGCAAAGGTTTGTCAAAATGTAGATTTTTCTAAAAGAAAAGTAAAAGGTTAAAAGAAATCTAGGTCATGAAGGGGAAACTCAGAAGGAAAGTATCCGTTTGTTAACTAGTCCTGCCAAACGCTCAAATTTAAAACCATTAGGATCAATTGCTTGTACTTGTTCAGTGCCAAAAGCAAGCTAGCACCCTCACTGTATGAACTTTAATAATAGAAGAATGGAACACTGCAACAATAAAATTCAGATGCGGTTGGCTCAACTTTTTATTCTTCTATCAAGTGAAATTCTATCAAAGCTGATTATTCTTACCAAATATGAAAATGCATCATTCAGTTTGACTAGAAAATTTGGCTACTATAATACTAAGTGTTTTGGTGGTTATTGGTTTAATTGATCTCAAGTGATCCCATTACTATTTGTTTAACATTATACAGACATCACTTAAAAGTAGTTTTAATCAATAGCTTTGTGATATATCTGTGAGGAAGAATTCTTTGAAGTAGTGAGAAGTTAGTTTTGATTTATCATTTTGGTTTGAATTTAAATATTTTTACTTCAGAATACCTCACTTAGTTGAATTGAAGCACTGATAATTTTTTTTTTTTTGAGATTTTTGAAAATGTATTTAAGGAAGTTAGCTTGACTACAATGACTGTTTTCTGGGCAAATGCTAAGAAACACGATTGGCAGAAATGTTGAATGCCACCTTAGGTCATTAATGATGTTAAAAATTTCGAAATTGAATATTTATGAGAATATAGGGAAAATATCCTGGTTCATATGTGACACCAACATTGTATCTACATGTCCAGCTCAGCCATGTCTGGTTGTCCCTATGGCCTGTACTGCCATCACCTCCTAACTTCTCCAACCACTGGCCTTCATTAGCTCTATTTCATCCCTTAATCAAGTATGAGGTGGCTCCTGCCACTCAAGACCACCCTATTACAACAGAATAAACCAGATCCTGTCATGGGTGGGGTGGGAGGGGGAGAAGAAACATCAACTACATGTTTTGCTAATAGATTACCAGATCTACTATTGAGAGGTTCTGAGTTCTCTATCACATTCTACATTCCCATACTTCATCACTTCTGGGAATTACATACTACTTTCTAGATAGTTTTTGACCAGAAGATCAAAATACAGCTCTCTTGGTCTACTGTTACTACCCTTTTTATTCTATGAAGATTATTCCTTTTTTTTTTTTTTTAATCTTCTTAGAGTTGCTGTTTCTCCTCCTACTCATTAACTATGGATTTCCCACAATGTTCTTCATTCTTTTGCTTTTCTCTCCATACCTAATCCCTTCAAACCTTTTCTACTTTCTAGTCTTTACTGGACTTTAGCTTCTAAGTAATGGCAAAATTTTCATCTTTTACTCAAACTCTAGTCTTGATTTTGTCTAAAATATCTCTACTTAAAAGTTGCATTTATCAGCCAAGTGTGGGGACATATGCCTATAATCCCAGCATGTGAGAAGCCATGGGTAGGGGGATTCCTAAAAATAATTGTTACCCGTTATATCTTCTAGTCCTATAGCTTACACTTCACCTCAGTTTCTCTCTCATCCCCCACCCCAAAATGTCAAAAAATAACTAACTGGTTTTCCATTCTAATTTTATCTTTTAAAAGCAGTGCCACTAATCTTTAGCTGTTGATTCCTTTTTTCTTCTGCTTCACCTCTCATAGCCATACATGAGCACTTTCTACTGATTTTTCCTTCCAAATAGAAAACCTGTAAACTTGACTGTCTTCTTCATATTTCCATTCTTACCGTGTTACTCTAGTCCATTACCACTTAAAACCATTGAGGTCATCTGCTAATTTTCTTTTTTCTTTTTTGGTATCAGGGATTGATCCCAGGGTCACTTAACCACTGTGCCACATCTCCAGCACATTTTATGTTTTAGAGTCGGGATCTCACTAAGTTGCTAAGGCTGTTTTTGAACTTGAAATCCTCAGCCTCAGCCTTGGAGCCACTGAGATTACAGGCATAAACTACCATTCTCAGCTTTGTGCTAATTTTTAATTGTTCTCATTTCCTTCTCCATTCTGATGAATATGTGTGTGTGTGTGTGTGTGTGTGTGTATTATGCATTGTTAAACTTGAAGATATAATTGTTTTTCTTATGCTGTTTAATTACTTATTATAAGTATTTTGTTGCGAATCTTTTTTAAATCTTGAACAAGGTTTCAGGGCTTAAACTTAGGTTTTTTTTTATCAGCAGTCATCACATCTTCTTATCCTGTATTCTTACTACTTCCTCATTTTGTAGGATCATTCTGCTGATACATATATGGTATTGTCTTCTTAGAGTTAATTTTTTTCTTACTGTTTATTCCCATCTAGAATATCATTTGTATCCCTTTTCACCAATAAGAAGTTTTGTCTTTTGATTTAGCATAAGCAGAAACCCTGTGTTCTTTTGAACACCTCTTATACTCTGTGATATGGGCAAGTCAGTCAGTTGCACTACCTTAGTTTCTTTTTCTGTAGAAATGAGGGTGATTAATAGTCCCTATCTTGCCAGGCACAGTGACGCACACCTGTAATCCGAGCAGCTGGGGAGGCTGAGGCAAGAGGATTGCAAGTTCAAAGCCAGCCTCAGCAATATCGAGGCACTAAGCAACTCAGTGAGACCCTGTCTAAATAAAATACAAAATAGTGCTGGGGATGCGGCTCAGTGATTCAGTGCCCCTGAGTTCAATCCCTAGTACTAAAAAAAAAAAAAAAAAGTTATAAAGGTTTAGGTTAATATCAGTGTTCAATATTAAATGTTAGCTATTATCATTAAATAAAAATCTAGTTTAAGATCCATTTTAATCAAGTCATTCCTCTGGTATTAATACTACTTTCCTAGCCTTGGGGGTCTCAATTTCTATATATGCATATGAAGAGATTAGATTATTTCTAGCATTTGTTCTGTTATAGTATTGAGATAGAAAAAAAAATGTATGTGAGATAGAAAAAAAGATTGTGAGCTGCAAAGTCAAACAAACTGTAAAGTAACATGAAACCGATGACTATTAAAGCCCCTTAATAATTTTCACTTAAAAGTGAGATTATAAACCTTCAGTAAGAACTAGAACAAAAATTGGGCCCCTGGTTTTCTGATTTCTCTTTGATATTTATTATTCTATTAGCAGGTTGATTTTTTTTTTTAATTTGCTGATACTAATGTAAGTAGTAGCTGACAAGTATATCCTGTTTTTCAGGTAAACACGAATCACAAAAAAACTACAAGAAAGGTTAATTGTTATTTCCAAATAAAAGAAAACCAAGATCCATGAGTGGGCATCGGCCAACAAGGAAACGATGTGGAGATTCTCACCCAGAGTCCCCCATGGGCTTTGGGCATATGAGTACTACAGGGTGTGTATTAAATAAGTTGTTTCAGTTACCTACACCACCATTGTCAAGACACCAACTAAAGCGGCTAGAAGAACACAGATATCAAAGTGCTGGACGGTCCCTGCTTGAGCCCTTAATGCAAGGATATTGGGAATGGCTAGTAGGAAGAGTTCCATCCTGGATTGCACCAAATCTCATCACCATCATTGGACTATCAATAAACATCTGTACAACTATTTTATTAGTCTTCTACTGCCCTACAGCTACAGAGCAGGTAAGAGGATTTCTTACCAATACATAATATTTCTTATGTATCAGAATATTGTAATTGGGATTTCTGGGTCATTTTAAATAATGCTTATTAGAAACCAGAAGCAAGGGGTATACTTGATACTAGTAGGTTAATTAATGTTAGCAGAATTTACATGTAAAATTTCATCCCTTTATAAAAGAGTTTTATATTTTGTTTTCCAAATGGTTGAATAAAAATCTTAGTAAAGTTTAAAATGATCAGAGAGAAAAGTCTGGTATTTGAGATGGCATAACTATAAACCAGTACTATCAAAAACATTTTTCTCTCCCTTCCGGAGAGAATTGTTGAATATCCCTTTTCTCTTCTTGTAAATATGTGGCTGATAGACTTCAGGTATATCACTTTTCTAAAAAGGGAAAGTAAATGTAAAAAACAAGTCAATATCCTGCTCTTTTTCATATCCTGCTCTGGCTGCCATTAAGAAAGCGTGGTATTGCTTCCAAAGACTATATAAACCTTCTCAAATCCACACCTCTCTTCTGCTCTTATATTATACTCTCTATCCATTACTTGAAAATAAAACTAAAACTCTTCATCCAAATGGGTATATTGATTTTTTTTTTTTAATTTTCTTATCAAAAGGTAAACTAAAGTAGGTAGATGGAAAAGAATCAGAAATATCTGTTCTGCCTTTATTAATCAGAATAATCTGTCTGGTTACTCTGGAACTAAAGATGTAAAAGTGACTCTAAATTACATGAAATCATAATGGCCACAACATTCCTTCTCTTAATTTAGGCTTGAAGTTAGTTTTTTTAAAGTAGATTATTCAGATAAAGTTACTACCATCCAGTTCCTTTATCTCTTAAGTGAATGGCTATTAAAGGTCACAGTTACCCTTAAGGCATGTGACTTTTGTTTTCCAGATGTTTGTTTATTTTAATCCTCTTTTACTATTCAAATACAGTTTATACAGATTATATGACTGATTTTCCCTCATTTTCTTAAGTATCTTGCTGTACCTCATTTAGGACACTTAAAATACAAAGTCTAATAAAATCATTTAAACCCGTCCTGGGGTCCTTCATCACATTTCCTCCAGCAGTTCACCTGGAGCTTACTGAGACCCTCACTGCTACTTCTATAAAAGTTTGGTCCAGATTTTACAAATCTGTTTGTTAGAACAACAGAAAATGGGGTTGATTCCACTGAAGCCCTTCAATAGTCTAAAGTTAGATCTACGATGAAGATCAAAGATGGATCAGACAATAATCATCAATTATTGAATACCCTAGAACCTACCAGGTTCCATGTTCTCCTATAATGCTTTTCTTTGGCCACTGTTTGTGATTTGGAATTATTGGAATAACTCTAGAATTAGTTAAACCTTTGGGGAGAGTTCCAGAATGGGAAATACTCTGATAACAGCAAACTTCTGGGGGGAATCAAGGTACTGTTCAGTGCTCTACAAGGGAAGGTAATGTCCTGCAGGAGACATGCCTGAATGCATTTATAGCTGCATGCTAGAAATACTTGTTATGTTCAAATCAGAATACATCAAAATAAGCCAGGCCTATCTTCTGTAATAGTTCCTTATTATCTCTGTGATCTTCAGTAAGTATATAAATTATCTGAGTCATACTTTAGTCTTTCTAGATCTTACTTTGTAATATTATAAGAATTAAGAAAGATCATGCATTTAGGGTGCTTAGCCTATAATGCTTATTAATAAGTGGTAGATAGTTATTGTTTCATTAATTTTTTAAAAAAATTCAAGTATATAGCCTGTTATTCTTCCTCACAATCTCCCTTCCATTTTTGATTTCTTCTAATAATATATAACATATGAAGTCATAGATTCATCCAAGTCCTTATTATTGAGTTTTATATTTTTGCCTATAAGCATTTTGGAGCCAAAGGTTTTATAAATTTATAAACCTTCATTATGGCTGCAATTCTTTTAGGCCTTTTACCAGTAAATGATCAAGAAGATTTATGTCTACATATACTATCAGTTCTTCATATTTTTTTATGTACTGTTTTTTACCCATTTCTTTGGTAGAAAAGGTCACTTTTAATGGTTTTAACTTCCTAATAGATAAGAAAGGAAGGTGAGTTAGTCCCCATTTTTCAAATTCCTACATTTTCAGATTCCTGCAGTAGAAATGTAGACTTCTCTTTTCAGTATCTCCTTGATCTTTTTGTTACTAATATTAAACTTCATCTAGTAGTTTTGGTTTTAGTACCAGAAATTCATTTGAGTTTTTGTCTTGCAGTTTGATGTATGTTAATATGCTTGAGTTACCCTTGCCACACAAGACAAATGAAGTTAGTGTTGTCTATTTTACACACATGAAAACCAGAACTGAGCTATACCATTTTCAGTAAGAGTTTTGTTGAAAATAAATATAATTTTTAGACTATATTCATAAGAGTTTTTTATTTAAATGCTGATTTGTTTTTGTTTTTATATTGCTAAGTTTAATGCTTTTGATTTAACTTACCAAAAATTAACTTGTTAAATCAGGCATGTTGGTACACATAAAATCCCAGTGACTCAGGAGGATTGCAAGTTTAAGGCTAACTTGGCAACTTAGTGAGACCTTATCTCAAAATAAAAGAAAAAGAACTAGGGACGTAGCTCAGCGACAGAGTGCCCCTGGGTTCAATCCCCAGTACCAAAAAAATTAAAATTAAAAAAAAATTTAAATTTATGTACTGTTTTTTACCCATTTCTAATATCTAACTTATTAGATATTATTTGTTAGTAGAAAATGAAAAGAAAATTAAAATGCCACATTGCTCATAATCTTACAGCATGCTTAATTTCTATTGACATTAAAAAGGAGAGGGGGAAATTACATAGCATAATTCAAACATAGAAAGATATAAACAAAAAGCATAATCTTCTCTTTTTTACTTGCATATCCTTTTTTTTCTACCAATTCTTCTAAACATAACAATGTTTGACAATTGTTTGGTGTATCCTTTCAGGAAGAAAAATTTTAAAAAATCTAAAAATTTAAAAATCTCCTACCAACATATGTATATATTTGCATTTGTATAAATCCTTAAACTGTTTCAAAAGTTTAGTAAAACCATATGTTTCTAATTTTTCATCTGAATTAATCACATAAAAAAATTGCAAGATTTTGAAAATTGGGTTTATTCAATATCTTCCTATTAGGGTTAATGATATCCTGGCTCAGATGTGTTCTTTTGTTCATTCAGTATCTTTCACAGGTTTTTGACTGAGACCATATAAGACCATGAAGCATATAAGTATTAGATTAGTGTTCTATAGATTTTTAATTAAGAAAGGAAAATCCAAAGATGAGTAAGTTTTTCTTTCTTATATGTATAGATATTATTGTTTTCTAGGATTGAGTGTGTATATATATATATATATATATATGTGTTCCATAGTAACATTTAAATTTTTTTTTTAATTCTAATTAGCTATATGACAGTAGAATGCATTTTGACCCATCATACATAAATGGAGTATAACTTCTTATTCTTGTTGAACATGATATAGAATCATACCAGTCGTGTAATCATATGTGTACATAGGGTAATAATGTCCAATTCATTCTACTATTCTTCCTATCCTTTACCCCCTCCCTTCCCTTTACTCCCCTCTGCCTAATCCAAAGTACCTCTATTCTTCCCTAGCCATCTGCCCCCCAATTGTGAATTAGCATCCACATATCAGAGAAAACATTTGGCCTTTGGTTTTTTGGAGTTGGTTTATTTCACTTAGCATGATATTCTCCAGCTCCATCCATTTATCTGCAAATGTCATAATTTCATTCTTTAAGGATGAGAAATATTTCATTGTGTATATATACATGACATTTTCTTTATTCATTCATCTGTTGAAAGGTATCTAGGTTGGTTCCATAGTTTAGCTATTGTGAATTGAGCTGTTATAAACATTGATGTGGCTGCATCACTGTAGTATGCTGATTTTAAGTTCTTTAGATATAGACAGAGGAGTGGGATAGCTGGGTCAAATGGTGGTTCCATTCCAAGTTTTCTGAGGAATCCTCATACTGCTTTCCAAGATGGTTGCACCAATTTGCAGTCCCACTAGCAATGTATGAATATACCTTTTTTTACCACATCCTTGCCAACATTTATTGTTGCCTTGTTCTTGATGATTGCCAAAATGACAGGAGTGAGATGAAATCTTAATTTTGATTTGAATTTCTCTAATTGCTAGAGATGTTGGACATATTTTCATTATATTTGTTGATTGGTTTTATTTCTTCTGTGAAGCATCTGTTCAGTTCCTTTTTTATCCCATTAAAATCCTATGGTTAGCCCTAGCTCTCTAGTCTGTTAAAACAGAGACATTTAAGAGAATGTATGAGGTGTTGGGAATGTTCTGTGTCTCTGTGGTCCAGTATGGTATCCATAGCTACAGCGGCAATTGAGAACTTTAAATGTGTCTAGTGTAACTTAAGAACTGAATGTTTAATTTCATTTAATTAAACTAAAATAGTTGTACTGATGGCTAATGTGTAGGACAGTACAGCCCTAGAGAGTTATAAGATTACTTTAGCAGCAAGAAGCAGTAGACCTAAAGCCCAGAAGAGGGAGTTCTTAGTCCTAGGATTAATTGCCCATTTCAGTGTGCTTTAGTAAAGTATGGTTATATAACTATAATTATTGTCTTCAGGATTTGAAACTCTAGCTTAAGGGAAGTACATTCTATGAACCTTTTAGTAGCCTTACCTTTTAATAATCTAAACAGATCTCTTTCATAAAGAAACCCCTTTGCAGTACAGAATATATTAAATATTATTTGCAGCTATAAGTGTTTAATACAGTGTAACTGGTAACCAGTATCTTAGAAGATACCTGTGATTATAAAAAATTTTTCATGGCCTAGGCATGGGAAAATAGTGAAAAGTATTGTAAAACATTGTTCCACATTCTTAAATACAGTGATCCAAATAAAAGCCCTCTTTTAAACACATACTATTTAAATTTAATACCAGCAGTTCATTTCCTGTCTAAGAGAAACTATTCCTTGAAAATGTGACTATAAATATTTGAAAAATAATGTTCTAAGCACTCTGCACTAGATCCATCATTTCCCTAGTGTTGTTTCATGAACCATTAAAGAAATGTGTGTAAAAATAAGTTACCTGCTCAAGTAAATGTGGAAAATACCAGTAATTTTTTCCCCTTCTTGAGTATTCACAGTATGTATTAGTAATATTAGAGGATGGTAAAAGTCCTGCAGAAAGGAAATCTGTTTAATGTTGTTTAACCCAGTATCAAACATGAGGTTACCATTAAACATCTTGAAAGGTACAACTTGGGAAAAACTGTAGTAGATTATTCACTAATTGGCTCTTCAGATCTTAGAATCTACATATTGGGAGTGCTTCTATGGAAGAAATCTCATGGATTTCTATAAAATTTCTGAGAAGTAGTTGTCCCATGGTATCCACAGGAAAGTGGTTCCAAGACCTCCCTGCAGATAGCAAGATCTGCAGATACTTAAATCCCTCATACAAAATGGTGTGGTGTTTGCACATAAGCTATGAATATCTGTCTATATGCTTTAGATCATCTCTACATTACTTATAATAACTAATACAATGCCAATTTATGTAAATATTGTTATACTATATTGTTTAAGGAATAATGAAAAGTCTGAACATAGTGCAGACACAGTTTTTAATACTGAATATAATAGAACCTCAGTTGATTCCATGAATGTGGAATCCCAGGGATATGAAAGATCCCATGTAGTTAACTAGCATCTGTTTAAACACACCTAAAAGCAGGGAATTTAATTCTAACAATCGTAATTATTTCAGTAAGTTCTTAATTATGTTGCACTTTTATCTTCTATAACTTCAAACACTCACTCTAAAGAATGAAGATATAATATCTGCAGATAAAAAAGGTGCTAACCAAACACAGTAACTAATATGTCTGAATACTCTTGCTTTTCTTATTTATTTCACAGGCACCTCTGTGGGCATATATTGCTTGTGCATGTGGCCTTTTCATTTACCAGTCTTTGGACGCTATAGATGGGAAACAGGCAAGAAGAACCAATAGTAGTTCTCCTTTGGGAGAACTTTTTGATCATGGTTGTGATTCATTATCAACAGGTATTGTTACTGTTTTAATGTTAATGAGTAGTAACTGATAAAAACATGTTGATAAACAGCATTAGGATAAATACGGGTTTATTTGGTCATCAGAATAAATGATTTTTTAATTAAATAAGAATTCCTCACGACTGCAACTGATTCATATTTGTTCATTATTGGCAGTATTGGGGAATTTAGAAATTAAGTTCATTTTTTTCATCGTAAGTATGGTTTGGGGCATCTTTTTAAGGTTTAAGGTATAATGGTCATTATTAAAGAAAACCTCATGAATTACAGATGAGCACAGTAGTGGGAGACTTGTTTGATAATTCGTGGTCTTTATATTTAAATGAATCTTAAATTGACATTTTAGTCTTGGATTATAAATATGTAATGGGGCTTGGATAAAAAGAGTAGATTGAATGAATCTGGAGATCTAATGTGCAATATGAAGACAGTGGTTAATATCAATGTATATTGAAATTTTTGCTGAAACAGTAGATTTTAGGCGTTCCTACATGAAGTAAAAAGAAAACCATGGAAGGCAATGAATAGGTTAATTTGTTTAATAGTGATAATCGTTTCACTTCATACATAGCATATAAAACAGCATATTGTGTACTTTAAATATGTACAGTTTTTTAAAAGATGAGAAAAAATACAGTAAAGTGTTAGGATAGATGAATTACAGGGTGATATGTCTTTAGTGTTGCAATGTTTTTAAGTAATATTTTAGTATGATTTTAGAGGGAAAATGTTTGGTTGGTTGGGTGGTTTTGTTTGTTTGGCAGTGCTGGGGATCAAACCCAGGGCCTGAAGCGTTGAACTACACCCCTAGCACTAAATGAATTTCTAACTAGACTTCCTGACAGGAACTTTTTCTCCTTATTTTAATTTGGTTCCATAGTTCTCTTATCATTTGGCATGGCATTAAAAAGGAAACAGCCAGGATGTTTACAGGCACCAGCATGCCTGTAATCCCAGCAGCTTGGGAGGCTGAGACAGGAGGATCACAAGTTCAAAGCCAGCCTCAGCAAAAGCAAGATGCTAATCAACTCAGTGAGACCCTGTCTCTAAATTAAAAAATAGGGCTGAGGATGTGACTCAGTGGTCGAGTACCCTGCCACCCAAAAAAAGAAAGAAAGAAAAAAAAAAAGCCCTTTGATGACTTTATCTCCTGAATTCAGGTTTGTAGGTGATGTAGATGTATGTCAGAATGAATCATTATTTCATTGTATCCTGATAACAACTTTCTTAGTAGACAAGGAAGAGAAACTAAGCTCTTATAACTTCTAAGAGTCAAGAAAAATTCAAAAAACTTCCACTGAATAAAAGCTAGCTGAGTATCTTGACGCTAACCACGTGACCACAGAATACCATTATCCTGTTTTTTTATTGAAAATGACAATTTTTGCATTGTAGTTTAAGTTCCATACTTTTATAGGAATATTTTTTTCTATGTATGTCACCCATGATATCTACTAAATAAGAAAAGACAGTTATCAACCTGAAGCAAGTAGGTCCCTTGGGGTTTGTTGTTGTTTGTTTATTCATTTTTGTTTTCTTTTTGACTGCCTTGAACTTTTTTCTACTCATTAGTATCACTAAGTCGAGAGAATATTCCAAAAAATGCCCAAGTATTTTAGTTGCTTTCAAGAACTTTGGTTCCACCAAGTGATTTAGTGAAAAAAGAGATTGAAATTATGAGATAAAATGTAGCATAAAAGATTATATTCTACTTTTCCTGTTATTATCAATTACTGAGAGTAGACAATACTTTATTTTGTCTCTTCTAAGGTTATTTCCAGCTCAGTTATTGTTTGTTATTTATTTTGTCCCGTTTTCATCGTGATTTTTCTTTCTGCAGTTTTTGTGGTTCTTGGAACTTGTATTGCGGTACAACTTGGGACAAATCCTGATTGGATGTTTTTTTGTTGTTTTGCTGGGACATTCATGTTCTATTGTGCACACTGGCAAACATATGTTTCTGGGACATTACGATTTGGAATGTAAGTACACTTAATGACAATTTTGTTTTCACTTTCAAATATGGAGAATGTGGGTTGCTTATAGGTATTTGAGTATCAGGAGTTGATAAAATCACTATATTTGTTTAATAAATAAAATGTTTTAAAGCTATTATAGCTATTTTCTAATAGACTATCATATGTCCCCCTGTTACTTTTTAAAAAGGAAATATCAGAACCCCCCAATTATAATTTTAAAACAATATGAAAATATGCTTCAAAAAAGCATATTTTAAAGCAATATGAAAAACCATAGCCCCTTTCTACTTGTTTCCATTTGTCTTCCTAGACAAACTCACTTCCCCCCTACCATTATTCACCTTACCCACTGTTTTATTTTGATATATAAAAATGTGTTTTCAGGAAGTAAGATAGTTTCTGAGAGCAAAGAACAATATTCATCTCTAAATTTCATAGTTTAGTTAGGTTTATAGTTTTTTTTACATTGTGTTCTTTATGAATCTATAAAAATCTAAGCTCTTAATAATTCAGTTGACATAGTTGACATGAACACATCATATAATTTATTATTGCCAACAAATATACCTGAGAATTTAAAAATTAAATATAAACATCTTTTAAACTCCTAAAGAAAGAGTCTGTACCTGTTGATCAGTACTTTTCCATAAGTATTAATGAGTTAACCAGTTTTGGAACTTGGTTAATGATGGCACTCACCCATTGTTTTTTAATTAAGTATCACAGATCCTATTTACACCATTTAAGTTACACCATTCTTTTTTCATGGCATAGGATTCAAAGAGAAAAAGCCTTGAGAAAAGACTGTATACTTCATGAAATGTCAAAATAAAAATCTCTGATGGCAGATAACAAGAGAATATCTCAGTCTCAAAGATGAATCATTGATAGATTTTTTTTTTTTTAATTTTAGAACCTTAGTAAACTTAGTTTTTTAGACCTTGAAAAAGCCACAACATGGAGAAATTCAGTTGTTTACTACAAGTTCAGATGGTTTTTTTCTTAAATTTATTTATTGAACTTATCATGTCCTTATGACAATAACTGAATACTTGCTAATTCTTTGGATGTTAACTATTTAAAAGAAATATCTTGGAATAATTTTAAAATAAAGAGGCCTAGAAAATGTGTTTAAGATCTATCTTAAGATGGAACCCTTATTTTTAGAGATGATAGCAGACATGTGTATCCGTTGTGAAAACTATGTCTGTGTATCCATCAGCAGTTTATAAAATGATTAGTGCTCAGAATAGATTGGAGAGGTTTGTTTGTATGTTTGTTTGGTTTGGTTTGGTTTTTGGTACTGGGTATTGAACTCAGGGACACTCATCACTGAGCCACATCTCCAGCCCTATTTGTGTTTTATTTAGAGACAGGGTCTCACTGAGTTGCTTAGCATTTCACTGTTGCTGAGGCTGACTCTGAACTCAGGATCATCCTGCCTCAGCCTCCCAAGCCACTGAGATTACAGATGTGTGCCACTGAGCCCGACTGGAGAGTTCTTATATAAAAGAAACAGTAATTGAAAATATTTACAGTTTTTTCCTCAATATTGTTTTCATAATCTTTATTTATTTAAATAATATTTTCATAGTCTTTCTCTGCATTATATAAACCACTAAATATGTCAGATCGCTAAGATCATTTGGTTTTGCCTTAATTCAGTTTTAATTTGTAGTTTTTCTACTGTTTTCAGAAATGGCAAAATTTGTTATATCTGGATTTCACATAGTTGATGTTTTATTGGTTATTATCTCATAGTTAACCATTTTGTTTTTGTTTTTGGTATTGCAAATTGAATCTCATAGTTAACTTTGAAAGCTTATTTACCAACCAGTCCTAATGTGTTCTGTTTCCCTTTTAAGTAATATAGCACCAATCATAATGATGTGGGAAGTTAAGGAAGGAGAAAATATTAACCATGAAAATAGTAGAAAAATAGGTTTGTAGGACTGATTTGATAGCACAGCTTTCTGTCTTCCGGTCTTAGAATTCCCCTTGTTCTGTTTTTCTGTGATGAAATTATGTATTTAGAGAATTGCAAACAGGTCCATATGGTTGGATCATAAGATACCTGCAGGAGATAAGCCTGGAAAGATCCAGAAAATCAGGGACCTTCTCTGCTCTGCCAAGAAATGTGGGCTTTTATCCCAAATCTGCAGGGAACTTTTGCAAGGCCTAAAGGTGCAAAATTACAAAATACCTTTTAGATAGTCAATCTGGCAACATGACAGAGAGTAGAATGTGACAGAAAAAAAAAGAAGACTGGTTAGAAGACATCAGAATAATTAATATGAGGATAATGGAGCCTGAACTAACACAGCATCAGTGCTTTAGGGTGAGAAAGGAATAAGTAGGTTAGAGAAAGACTTAAGAGGTATAAACTGTAGGACATAGTCTCTGGGTGTAGGGAATAAATGAGAGCACAGATATTAATTAGAAAGACTCCTTAGGTGGTTGGATGGAAGGTAGAGTAAGGGACTACAGGAAAAGGAACTATTTAAAGGAAAGCTACTTAGGAAATGTGATGATTGTTAGACATCCAAATAGAATAACAGAAAACTTAGAGAGGAAGCTGAGAAAAAAGCCCATGAAAATTATTGAACAGCCAGAGTAGGAGGAATGCTGGAATGAAAAGCCAGAAGAGGGATGTATTTCAACAAAGAATAATGCCAAGTGCTGCCAAGACTCAAAATGAGGACAGAAAAAATACACAACGAATTTGGCAGCATGAGCCATCCATAGTAGTTTTTATGTAATGGTGGGATAGAAGCCAGAATGTAGTGAGTAGAATAACTAAATACAGTACCACTTATTACACAACATTTAATGATACTTAGAAATGTGTGGCTATGATAGGAAGAAGAGAGCTGTTGATTAGAGGACAGAATATAGGCTAAAAGGAAGGTTTTTAATTTCAGTGAAAAATTTTGAGTGAGCAGAAAAAGAGAGAGAAAATACTGAAAACAGAGAGAAGGAGCATTATTTATGGAGTGAGATAGCTGAAGATACAAAACCAAATGAGTTATAGAGTAGCAGATAGAAAACAACACTGAATTTCTTTTTAAAATTAAAAGCAGGCTACAGCATTCATAGAAATATGCTGTGAGTGCTTTACATTTAAGGAGATATTTATAAAAATACCAATACAATGGAGGATTACAGAATACATAAATATATTCTAAAGACATCTTTATGCTTAAACTTTACCTGAAGTTTGTATGCATGGAAGAGAAAGTAAAAATTTTATTTTACTTATTAAAAAGGAGAGAAAATCAATTCTCATGTAGCTTGGGTAAAGAAATTTTTAAAAATCACTTTTTCTTACTCTTTCTTAGAGGAAAGTGAAAACTACTTTAAGAACATTAAGGAATCTTATTTTAGAATATTTTTGTTTCAGTTATTTTCATTTGATATTTATACACAATTGAAAAGAATCTTGAGGATTTTTTACGTACAATAGATTCTGGTTATTATGCTTTTAATAACCTTATGAAATAGAATGTTTACCAAATAAGAAGTTTTTGTTCTCCTTAATCTCTTTAATGTTAGTGTTTTAATTGCTAGAGTATAGTCATAGTATCTTGAATAGGATTTTAATTCATCCATAGCTAAATAATTTCCATTCAAAGTCTAGAATTGAGAAGGCAAATATGCTTTGAATACATTTTCCCTGAAATTATAAGCTATATTTTGTAGCACTTGCTCTAGTCACAGTTAAAAGCTGTCTTCTGCATAGAATTTTAGTACCTCTCACATCTCAGCAGACCCCTGTCTGCATGGTGCTCTTGGACTGAGCAAGTAGGGCCCTGACAGAAATGAGTACTGTTGGACTAGATCTCATTTAGCCTAGTTATGAAAGATTGGAGAGGGAAGTAAGGTTAGAGAACTTAATGGAAGCACGGGATTGGTAGAAGAAAATAAGCATTATGAGTTGAAGCTCTTTTATAATGAAATATTCTTAAAAATGATTATGAATTATAGGAAATGGGAGAGCTCACATTTACACACTTCAGTCCTAAACCCTCTATATCTAGATATTTTAAAATTTATAACTTGTATGTATAAAATCATTTTTATAAATACATGTTTAGAAACCCTAAGCAACCTTTAATAAAACTACACTTATATAAAATATGTATTAAAAAATCTTCCATACTGTAAAAGCAGAACTCTTGCTTAAATTATTATTTCAGGAAAAATACTCTTAATTATCTTTTTGAGAGAAAAAAAATTATAATAAATTGAAGTGAGTCCAGTGTATCTGGACTCAAACGTTATCATCAAATTATTTTGTATATGTGTCAGCTTAAACAAGGCTCAGAACTTTCATAAGCCTCATTTCCTAATTTCTAAAATAAGAGCTTTGGAGGAGATGATCTCTAAGCTTCTTTCTTCTTATAAACTCTGAATCTACTAATTTTACAGATGTTATTTCTAGTGTTCTCATAATTACAATATTAATCTTCACGGTACATTTAATTTTTCAGTTCATGCCTCTAAGATTTCGTATTAGCTAAAAACCATGCCACCAAACATTTATTTCTATTTATGCAAATAACATCCCACTTTTTCTTTTCTATAGTTAATTTAAAAAATTAGTAAACTGTGTATTCTACTGGCAGTTTGATAAATATAGTTTATCTTTTTATCCAAGTAATTTCTAAATAATTAATTGAAGACTTCCTTGTAATAAAAGACTTCCTTGTTGTTTTTTTATTTTATTTATTTTTATTTCTGTTTTATTTTTATTTTCTGTTTAAGAATTAGGAAACTTTGCTATCAAATACCTATATGGAATCTTCATATCTTTATGTGTTTAAGGTTCATCACATGAATTATTAAATACTGAAGATCTTCCTTTTAGTTTCTACTTTCCCTTTGCAAAGATTCATTCATTTTGACCCCTACTCTGTCTACTTAATTTATCAATTATTACATATAATATTCTAAAACAGCCATTTGTATTAACGTAAAACCTAGATTGCAGCTTGTGCCCTCTGGTCATCAGGTAAAATTGGAGACATCTTTCTATGTCATTAGTATTTCTCATTCTTAATTTTGATTGATGTAGTTTTTATTTGAAGCCTGTTCTGTATTACTCTTTTTCTGTCACCACCTGTGTTCCAAAACTTGGGTAGTGATTGGACTGTTTTTCTTGTTGTTGTTTTTTAACACTAAAAGATTAATCCAGTGTAATAAAGAGTTATAATGCTGGTGTGGAATTCCCACAAGAAAAGGAGAAAAAAAATGAAAAGATTTTTCTACTAACAATTATCAGGGAATAGGATAAGGAAATAGCCAATTTGATTTTTGCTCTATCAACATCCAAGAAATCACTTGACTAAATTCTTTCCAACTTTTTCCACATACATCTGCCAATTTTTTGAAATAACAGAATTAGGAGTGTGATGAAGTTTGGGGCAGTAAAGGAGTACCAGGTTAGTGGTTTTTTTATCAAATGTGCAAAATAGATTATTCTCTGGAGTTTCTGTTATGCTTTTGTGTAATGTTAGGTATCTCTGAACATTGAGAATAAAAATGAAACTAGAGGCTGGGTATGTAACTGCTGTCTACAGGGAAGTCTAGATAAGTTCTGACACTGAAGGGACCTGTGTCACAGTGTAATTATTTGGCAAGTAGTATTGGCTATTCCGAGGTAACTGAGAGTTGACTGTTTTTAGGACCAATATTTCCAGCTGCCAACTTACAAATCATTTTTTTCAGTGTGTTAACAGTTTTAATTTTTTAAAACTTTTGTACTAATTTTATTTGGATAAGAAATATTTGTGTATGCATAAGGATGGTACAATAGAGTATAAATTGTATTCTTGAATCTTTAGGTGTCTTTATAAGGAAAATGCTATTTTGTTACCTGTTTTAGTAAGCCTTTTTAGCAAAAGCTCTGAATAAATTATTTTGAAATGTTTGTTTTCCTATGCATAGATTTGATGTTACAGAGTCCCAGATCCTAATTATAATATTCCAGCTCCTCACAGGAACCCTGGGGCCTTGGTTCTGGAACTTCACGGTAACTGCTAGAATATTCATGCTGTCTGATGAACAATGGTGTAATCTCAATAAAGACGGCACCTTTGTCATGCACAGAATAATTAGAAAATTAAAAAATCTTTCTGGTAATATTTTACAAACAGATTATTATAGATCAAATAATTTAATACACAATAGGGCAATAAAAATCCACCCTATTAATATAACAAAGATTTTGAAAAGTCATTTCTGATGATTTGATGCTAACCCCAGTTCACTTTTCCATTTATTTATTATGCCTAATATTACTTTTACTCTATGTAATATTTTTTAAAACAAATACCTTTCCACCATTAGATAGATTTTGGGTTTGGGGGGTTTTATGTTTTTTTGGAATTTCTATTTTGAAAACAGAAGAAAAACAAGCAGAGTTTTTCTTAGACAAGTAAGTTCAGAAAACTCAATGTAGGAAAGATTCTGCTTATTAACTTCTTCAGCATATCTTTTAAGCATTCTGTTTCTTCAGCTTGGATTAACAATGATCTTGGTATTATAAAAAAATTCTGCTAGAAATTATTCTCATTTCTATTTGTTTTGTTTAATGTTTTCCTCCCTTAGTTGTGCTTTCAAATTAAATATCCTTAGCTCTTCATGTCACTATAGTCACCCTTTGAATACCTTCCTCTTTCATTTTTTTCTTTTAGCAATACATATTTCCCTAAAGAAATGTAGTTTATTGTTTTCCTTTCGTATTAGAAATGTAATTTTGACCTTCAGACTTTTAGAAGTTCAAAAACATCTGTTAGGAAATATTTCCTCAGTAAAAAAAAAAAAAATCCAGAAGCCTACGCACTTTAGTGTGAAAGTTTATTTACAACTAAAAACAGAGTGCCTACATTCAATTTGTTTTGCATTTCAGAGAATGTTGAGGAATTGTCCATATGAAAATTTGACAGATCATTCCCACAATACAAAACTTCATTAGATTTTCTACATAAGTCCCTTGCTCCTCTAAAAAGAATTACAAGCACTTTAATAGGTATATTTTACATCTTTTGTCAAAATAACCTTGGTATATGAAGAATACTGAGAAGTACTATAGACGTCTAGGAGCAAAACCAAAACCATTTTTAATTGAATTTACAATGTATCTACATATTTATTTATGGGATTCACTCATAGGTAAAATAATTGGGTGTAGTTCAGTATGTGTCTTTATCCTCTCTTGACCCTTACTCTGTCTCTAGTACTTTCTCCAAAGACTTGTAGCTTTATGCTCATTAAAATCGCCTGGATTTATAATTTTTTATCATGTTTTATTTTTTGTTGTTATGCTCACCAGTTTTCTTAATAAGATTAAGTCAGAATATTGACTTATTTATTTTTCTCCTGTTTATGATAACAAAATACCCTAATTTTTTTTCTAAGTTAATTTAACTTATTAGCATTTAAACTTTCTATTCACTACTGCCTGTTGTATTCTAACATCTTTAGTAAAATTGTGTTAGAATACAGAAGCATCATCCTGAAAGCATCATCTTAGCAATAGCAATTAAAAAAAAAATTTGCCCCTGTTGATAGGCAGGCTAAAAAGTTAGGAGTTCCAACATTGCATAAGAACAGCACTCCCAATATCTTTGAAGTTTCTGCCTCTATTTTCTCTGTAACATTTGAAAAACTTTAATTTTTCTGACTTAATTTCTTCATGTATAAAACTACGATAGTATTTCCTACCTCCTATGGTAGTTGTGAAGATGAGAAGTGTTAAATATGTAAATATGCTGGTGACTACAATGCTTGGTACGTAGTCTTTGTTGTTGTTGTTATTGTATTAATTCTAAGACCTATGTTAGTAACTCCCAGTAGCTTGCATATTTCTTCTAGAATTGAATATGATACAGATAGAATAAATTCATGATTCCTTGACTCCAAGGTTGTTAATAAATGGAGTGAACTCTACTTTGAGTTCTTGTTTCCAAAAGTGATGAGAATAGGCTGCCCCTTAGCTTAGATCTGCACTCTAATTCTTTTGTTCAATGACTTATTCCAGCTTTAGCCTATATTTTTCTCCATTTTCTCAAAGTTATTCAACAGATTTTTGCTTTTTAGTCTTCAAAAAATCTTATGATCCGCCGGACGTGGTGGTACACGTGGTACACGCCTGTAATCCCAGCAGCTCCGGAGTCTGAGACAGGAGAATAGAGTTCAAAGTGAGCCTTAGCAATGACAAGGCACTAAGCAACTCAGTACGACCCTGTTTTTAAATAAAATACAAAATAGGGCTGGGGATGTGGCTTTGTGGTTGAGTGCTCCTGAGTTCAATCCCTAGCACCCAAAAAAAAAAAAAAAATCCTTATGACCCATAAAGTTATTCAAGTGGTGGGTATTACTGTTTTTAATAATTCAGCTTATTTTAAAAACAGACACTTAGATTTGTCTGTTTTCTCTATAAACATTTGAATTAAAAAGACCTAAGTACCACTCAGCTGTATGGATAATGTTATTTAATACCTGTCAAAGATTGTTGTCATTGCTAGTTTGTCCCTTATCAAGGATAGAAAATAAAATGTTGTAGGACAATATGATAAATTTCTAGGCTAGTCTTCCTTTCCGTCCACTAACACTTCACCCTACCCATAGTATTTCTAGTAAAGTATGTTATGAATGCCATGCTCTGCTTATTCATAAATTACCTGTAAATTCAGATCCATTTACAAATAAACAAATCTGTAGTTAATAGTAGTCTGAACCTTGAATTCATTTTCAGATGCCATCAAACTAATGAGTTTTTAAGCAGAAGCTCACAAGTCAAATTGTACCAACCAGGGTTTCTTTGACATTGTAAATTTATCCCTACTACATATTTTATGTTAACCAAACTAATAGTTAACCTAAATTATAACACAGTTGTGTTTATTATTTATAGCTTAACAGAAATTCTTTTGTGTATAAATTAACTGCAAGTGTATATTTAAAATGCTTATGTCACATGTAGAAGACAAATTGATTATCTTCTAATTTTTAGAGGGGGAGGACATTAAAAATTATGCAAAAACATGATTAAGATACTTATCAGCTCTCACAGAATATCATTTAAATACCTTCATCCTTCATTAAATAGTGAATTAGAATTCAAGCCAAGTGCATTTGCACATTTGTTAGCTGTATCTCCAAATACTGAGAAAACTAAGACTTGGAAAATAGTCAGGGGCTCATTGTATAGCTCAGTGGTAGAGCACCTGCCTACTCAATCCCCAGCACTGAGAAAAACAGAAATTTTCTTCAGTTTGCTAACGTAGATAGTTTGTAGTTGTTGCACCCTATGCCCTAAATACCACTTTTAAAGGCTAATTTGTACTTCTGATATGATCGCTGTCTTCAGTGAGATTTCTAAGCCACCTTCCTATGGTGATGAATGCCCCCTGAGATCCTCCCTTCAACTGAAGAGATTAGGTGTTCCTTGTTTAGAAGTTGAAATTACTCTTTCATTTAAGGACAGTTTGTTCTCTCTACATCTTAATCAGCAGATCATTAGAGTGTTGTTTTAAGGAATGATTGATCTTAGAAGTTTGATCTTCAAGGTTATTTTGACCTTGGACTGCCATACTTAACAGCCTCCCCATTAAAATAATGGGAGCGCTCTCAGATCTCATAGCTGGTTTGCTTTTTACCTTTTTTATCCTTGTGATAGCCATCAGAACCAAAACAATGTTCATTTCTGGCTTCTTGTAATTTAAGTATGTTCTGACCAAAATTTTAATTACGGGTTGTCCACAGCCATTGAAGGAATTCTTTTTGTCCTTTTACAGCTTACATTAAATTTAAGTAGAAGTAGGAAATTATTTAAAGCAATACCAGTCAAGATGTTCAGACATCTTCATAGGTAAAGAAAATTATGCTTTCTCCCTCCAAAATTTTATGCTGTAGAAATCTAATGCTGCAGATAAGAGACCTATTTGTTTTTAAATCACAGTTGTTTGGGGGTGCACATGCCCCTTATGTCTTTTTTTTTTTTTTTTTTTTAATCCTTATGTTTTGAAGAGCTTTTTTTTTTTTTTTTCTTTGTTGTAGTGGGGGTCAGTTTCTTTGATTTTTTTTCTTTTTCTTTTTGATTTTCAACAATATCCCAACACTTGGGAATATTATCACCCATGGTTCTCCATTTTTAAAAAATGTTTTTTCACTTGTAGATGGACACAATATCTTTATTTTATTTGTTCATTTTTATGTGGTGCTGAGGATCGAACCCAGTGCCTCACACATGCCAGGCGAGCGCTCTACCACTGAGCCAAAACCCCAGCCTGGTCTCGATTTTTTAAACAGTAAGAATAAAAGGAAGTGAATACAGAAATTCCAAATTCCTACCTATATATATTCATCTTTCTACATGTCTTTCCCACATGGCCAAAAAGATTAAAATGAACCTGTTCCTAATAAACAATCCACTAAACCAAGCCCACACTGAGAGATTTCTTAGTGGACAGATGGCAAAAGGGACTGTCATGTTACTAATTCTCTTCTAAACAGAATCATTAGGTCTTCTATTTATCATTTCTGCTACCTGTCTCAGCTAACTTCAGTCCTCATCCCTGGAAATAGCTTTGTACTGCACTCTTTTTCATTCTTAGTCAAGATTAATGGTACACTTCAGAAGTGATGATAGGCAGTTCTCCTATTCAGAGCAAAGATCTCAGCCTGGAGTTCAGAGGATTACTCTCAATAAGATAAGCAAATAGGAAAAAAATATTCCTAACTGTCTACTGACTGGTAAGTTTTCCTTGGCCCCCTTTCCTACCATTAAAACATTTTGAACTAAATATAATGACAGTGTCTGAATAATTTATAAAATTCTTTCTCCCAAAATTTGAAACATGCTAGTCCACAAATCTTTCCCTAAGAATCCGAATTTGAGACTTTGTGAAGATCTTTTCTCTTTTATATTCATATCCACAGTACAAAGATTAATTGCATAAGGTTCCCTCCATTTTTATTTTGTAATTCTATACTTCTGGCCCTTCCCCTTCCAAAAGGCTACTTCATATGTCCAGAAAAAATGTTCTAAGATGTCTGCCCTTCTCCACCCAAGACAGAATCGATCATCTTTGACACCTACCTGCTTAGTCTCCTGAGTCTGCTCCTGAGTGTAATTTCCCTTATTGGCAACACCACTCACCAGGTCAGCTCTACAGATTCTTTTTAGCCTAATTCAGTCCACTTTTTTTTTTCAATAAGTGTGTATAACAAGATAACTACATCACTATTTGTTTGCAGCTGAATAAGATTCTATTTAAAAATATTTTTGATCAAATAAAGATAATTTTTTTGGTTTTTGTTGTTCTTGTTGTTTTAGTTTCAAGAGACTGGTTTCAACCCAGCTATCTTTCATGGGCATTAAAGCTTACATGTCTTAAGCTCACATTATAGGTTATCTGCTTTAAGTATTAATTTTAGAAATGGGGGCTCTATTCTGTGGAAACTGAACCCCCTTGTTGTTGATACAAACTTTTCTTAGACTGATTATTTTTAGTAACTAAATTATTTGCTCAATTGAAAAACACACTATAAAAAGGTATACAGTGAAAAGTATCCTTCTCATCCTTACCTCTCAGCTGCCTAGTTCCTACACTGTCCTCCCTTATAATAGGTAACCACCCTAATAGGTAATGTATTCTCCTAGAAATGTTTTATGCATCTACTGGTAAAAAATAAAAGAATATTAATTTTTTCCCTTTTTGACACAAAAAGTAGTCTCATACATTCTGCAACTTTCTTTCACTTAATATATTTGCTATTTTTCCATATAGATATTTAGGGAGCTACTCTTCTCCATTCTCTTTAAGGGCTACAAAATATTCCATTGTATGGAAGTATTATAATTTATATAACCACTCCCGCATTGATTTTTTTTTTTTTAAAAAATTGCTACTATAAAATCTGTAGTGAATAACCATGGTTATAAACAAGCATATCTGTAGGATAAATTCTAAACACTAGAAAGCATTTGGATCCAGCAATCTAAGAATGATACCAAGATTATACACAGTGCTAGTCTACCTAAGGAAAGGACACCAGCATATGCTTTGCTTCTCAACTGTTTTGCCCACATTCTGTTTTGTTTTTCCCCAGACTTTCAGGCTTCTAATTTCTACTGCCCTCTTTTTGCACCAGGTTTATTTCTTCTTGACTATAAGATCATTTTCAGCAATCCTAAAGCCACTTCTTGGCTGCTTTCAGTATCTTCTTTCCAGAAATGTGAAGGTAGTTAACCTAGTGAGAATAAGAATTTGAGAATTGGATGAAAGGGTTTTTTGTTTTGTTTTGTTTTTTACATTCACAACATGGCAAGCATTAAATGAATGTATCTAAAGAACAGTATGTTTTTTTAAGGTCTCAGTGATTTGTTACTTTAGTTAAAGCTCACCATTTTTTCATTTGATACTACAAAGCACTTAAGATTTTATATCATATACACATGCAATATAATCCTCTGCTTGATACTCAAAACTTAACACATGTATACTTTTTTTTTTTTGGTGGGAAAGGTTAAACTACAGTTAAATAAATCCAGCTTCAGTAATTTACTGAGTCAGAAATTTCCTTTGGAAAGGAGGGGTTTTTATTGCTCTGTGAAATTTATCAAGTTAAATTAAGACTCTGGATTTTATATGATTTTGCTCATAACAAATTTTGATGCCTCCTTTTCACCTTTCCTCAATATTTGAGTTTTTTTTTTCTATTGTGCATGATAGAGGAATGCTGCTATGCTTGCAAGTAATTAACATGAAATTGTTTTGAGTAATTATGCTTTTTTGGCTTTTTGTACCTAATCAGAATTGATGTGACTGAAGTGCAAATCTTCATAATAATCATGCATTTGCTGGCAGTGATTGGAGGACCACCTTTTTGGCAATCTATGGTAACTTTGTTCACATTGTATATCCCATGTGATGCATGCTGTCTTTGCTTGTGTTTTCTAATATGGGATAATTCATTAAAGGGTAATGTCTAAAATATTTTTTCTGAAAATTAGAAATCCCAGCAAACAGTAGGACACATACTTCTCTTGAGGGCAGGATGAATTTTGCTACTTGGAGTTATATAGGACATTAGGTCTATTCCAAGGTTTTATATTTGAAGGCCTGTAAGAATCTGAATCATTATTGTCATCCATTTTACATATTAGGAAAGACCAGGTAATGTAACAGGTTAACCAGTGACAAGATTAAATTGCACATTTTGTTTTGCTGAACTATGTCAGTCCACTAGTTTTTCTGCATGCCATGTGCTTAAAGCCACATAACAAATTTAGGAATGTAAATTAACTCTGCCTCAGAATAAATACTTATTGAATGAAGATAGTGATACAGGATTAACAAACTATGACCTTGATTTTCAGGTTGACCAGAAATACAAATTCTTTACGAGAACCTCAGATAGGGAATATAATACCAGGGCAAAGGACACAAACTCTGAAATCAAGCTACCCTTATTTGATCCAGGCTCCACTGCCTACTGTGTGAAATTAATCTATTATATAACTGTCTATGGCTTAGTTTCTTCCTATGCAAAATGAGGACAATAATAGTAGTCTTCTCATAAAGTTATTTTGTGGGTTGAATAGTTAATGTGTGTTAAACACTTAAAATAGTGCCTACCAAATAGGAATCATTGAATGAAAGCTGATACTGCTCCTACAGTCTATAGTCTGCTGGATTTGGGTCAAAGTAGTTTGTACTCCCTGATCCTCAGTTAATTGCTGGTTACCACTACCCACCTTCAGAGTACAGTGTCATTTATTTGCTATAATCTTACTAAAAATCTTACTAAGCCTAAATGAACATAATTCTTTTTTTTTAATTTGTTTTTAGTTGTAGATGGACACAATACCTTAATTTTTATTTATTTTTATGTGGTGCTGAGGATCGAGCCCAGTGTCTCACATGTGCAAGGCAAGCACTCTGCGGCTGAGCCACAATCCCAGCCCTGAACATAATTCTTAAAAATAAGATTACTTTTAAAATATAAGGGAAAATACAGTGAAAAAGATTTTTCCTTACTTAACTCATTTATGCAAGTAAATGAGGGGCTTCAGGAAGTGTAACTGACACATTTCCTTAATTATTAATTGCCAGAAATTATTTAATGCCTTTGTTGGAAGTTTTCTGTAGATTTAAGACTGAAATGGAATTCCCACGCCAAGCAATCCAAACAGAATTAATGAGGTTAGTTGCAGCAGGAAAACGGATTCCCAAACTCCTCTTCTGTTAGCTTCATTAGTGCTTCTGCTAGCATCATTCAACTCAAAGGGAAGGACCTGACTTCTGTAGTGGTATTTGAGGTTGGTGAAATGTTTTGCGTTCTTTGAGCAATTCTCAACACAGACTTCCAAATTGACCTCTGACCACTCCTCAGATTGAGTATCTAAAATGCTTGGGACCTGAAGGGTTTCAGATTTTGGATTATTTTGGATTTACCAAATATTTGCATAGACTCAAGCAGTTGAGCATCCCTAATCAAAAAAGAAAATCTCAACTGCTTCAAAATCCAAAACTTTTTGAGCATTAAGTTTTAGATATTATGGTTAAGAATTTTCAACCTGTATTACTGCTTTTTTCTTTTCTTTTTCTTGGCTTATGAGTTCTTTACTAAATATACTTTTTGAAATGCATTATGTTAGCTCAGGAACAGTTACTACATGTAGTGTATTTTATGTGCCAAAACAGAGAAAAAGTATTTATTTAGGGTTCAGTTGTGAGATTTTCATCTCTTGAGATTGAGGCAATAAAATTGCTTTCCAAATTCTCATTAAATTAAAGGGCTTTTACTTATATTTAGAAGGCAAATTTATGGTAAAAGCAAACAAAAAAGTACAAATATCTTCATAAAGTTGATTCCAGAAGATCAGCTGTTTTGCGAAGGTAAGCAGTTTACATCTACTGTATTTGGATTGCCTATTTCTTGCTGCTTTTTTGTCAAAAAAGATGGGTTTTTATTAAAATTTGTTATTTACTTTTTGTTTGGTTTGGGTTTTGTTTTTTAAAGGAAAGAAGTTGTTTTCATGAACAAAAGTTAGTACTTTGTTTATGCATTGCAAGAAACAAAAAAAAAATCATATATTCTGTATATTACTTCCCAAAAGAATATTTCCTTTTGGAAAGTCTTAGAACTATCTTGTACATCTCATCCTTTGAGAAAGAGAGGAAGGGAGAGAAAGAGAGAATCCTCACTTTGGAAAAGGACCACATATAATCCACTCATGGTTACTTTCACTGATTTTGATTCTCTTAAATGTAGTAGTTGATTAAATATGCAGTAAACCTTTTGGAATTCAGTTTAAGCAACTGGATTCTACTACAAATGAAGGTTCGGGATCATTTGGTAGGACCAAAGACTTGATAATGTAGTATAAATTATTTGTTTCTCATTCTTGTACTAAAAAATTTTAAAAGTACCATTCCACTTAAATAATTCAGACATAGTAATTTTTCTTAAACAATTATGTTAACATTTACTGTATTTGGTGAAACTCACTAACATTAAAATGATTTACAAACAGGCATTACCACATTCTTTGGGAAAAAGTATCTAATTGTAAAATGATGCTTTCTCTATTTTTACTGAAATCTACAAAACCTACAAGAACATTTTATTATAAGGAAACAAGTTTATAAGTTAATAACTGACAATTATCTGCAATAATCCAAATTGTCAAACTAAAACACTTCCATGTCCATTGTAATCTGTTAAAGGTGCTGAAAATTTAAGTTTTGTTTTTGTTTTAATGTCTAACCTTTTTAAAAACAAATTACTGCTGGTTTGGAAGCGAACGCCCTTAATCCCAGCCGCTGGGGAGGCTGAGGCAGAAGGATCAAAAGTTCAAAGTCAGCCTCAGCAAAAGTGAGGCGCTAAGTTACTCAATGAGACCCTGTTTCTAAATAAAATTCAAAATAGGGCTGGGGATGTGGCTCAGTGGTTGAATGCCCCTGAGTTCAATCCCCAGTACTCCCCACCAAATGAATTACATTTAATTCATATTATTTGGGTGTATTATTTTCTGTCATGAGTCCAGAGAATTTTCCCCTGGCTATGGAAAAGACATTATCGTGACATTATAGCCCAAGACAGTTCTTGGTCTTCCCAAGTCTTGAAGATTACCAAAACTTCAAGCAGGACTGAGAATAAGGTGTTTCCAGTACAGCTCTTTGCCTTTTTCTAGAGTAGCTGCACCTTGGCCACCTTTGATGAATGCCAATAAGATGATGACAGAAACAGAGTGGGAAAGACAATGTCCCCATCCTTTGTGACAGGGAGAAAAGATACAATGTGCCCACCCTCCTTGATCTTGAGTGATGGGTGAAAATGGCAACGTGAAAATATAGTGCATTTTATAAGTGGTTCAATTGGTGTAAGACTAGGGATTCCTCCAACTCCAGCTTTTGCTTCTTTGCCTTATTTTTTTTTTTAATATACCTAACTACCTTTTTCATTTTCAATGTTGGAAGCAAGATGTTTTGTCATACACTCCCCAAACAGGAATTCTACATGCATAAGAGAAAAAGAGATCTTAATCTTCATTCAACAAATAAATATTGAACACCTACAATAACCAGGGCTCTACAGAGTGTACATAAATCAATTCAAACAAAATCCTACACTCAAGGGCTTATATTTGGTGTTTATAACTAACATGTAATAGAAGTAAATGAGAACCCTAAAAATGTTTATGATATTTTGCTCTTACATCTTAGCTTGTTTACTTTGCAATTCAAGATATGTATTAATTTGCCTGGCTTTTTTAAAAGTTTGTATTTTTCTTTTTTCTTTCAAAGGGCAACAATTTCCATGATCCTAAAGCAGGTTCACCACTTATAAATGTGGTTAAGATGCTTTATCAGTCTAATTGTGATACAGAAACTATTATACACAGTTGGCACTCACTCAGATACTCTGGCTATACTGCAGGGATGCCCCTATAATGAAATAATGCTCTGCTTCTTTTGGAATGTGGTCAAGTGTAGTATTTCCCCATTTGCCAGAGAGATCCTTTGTCTCAATGGGAGGAAAATGTGGGAGCAGTGCAGAAGAGACTGGGAACTATAAAACTAGCCAAGAGTATTGAGTTCCAGCCAGGTGCATCAGATTTAGATTGTAATGTTCCCCCAGTTTTCTGAGAGCAGGAAAAAAATCCCTTAGAATTCAAAGCAATCATGGTGTTGGTTTTCTCCTTTATTGGAAACAAGTTTTGAATTTGAGCTGTCAGGGTTGGATATCAGGGAAGGAAGAAGACCACTTAGGAGGCACCCTAAAGTTCTGGACTTGATTTTAGCTAGACCTATTTCATTTTAGAAAATTAAACACTGCTATGGTACAACTTGAAATTTGAATGTTTGATTTCATATTTTTTAAGTGCTGTAGTTTTGCAAGAGGTCATAGAGTTGTGCAAATAAAGTGAGCTCTTCAGAGTTTTAATAGAGTATCCAAACATTAAAGTTTATTTTTGTCAGTTTTACTGGGGTTTTATATATACAAAAAGAAAAAGAATTGTCCTATTTTTGATTTTGTTTAAAAGTGTAGGCAGATGACGTCCCAGAAAATATAAATAGCCTTAATTAAAATATTTTCAGCAAGCCAGATGCCTGTAATTCCAGCTACTGGAGAGGCTAAAGCAGAAGGATTGCAGTTTAGAGGCTAGCCTCAACAATTTAACAAGACCCTGTCTTAAAATAAAAGAGTTAATAATGTAGCTCAGCAGTAGAGGACACCTGGGTTAAATCCCCAGTACTGCAAAAAAAAAAAAAGAAGAAGAAGAAGAAAGAAAAAGAAAGTTTTCATTTTAAGAACTCATTGCCTATCAAACCACTGTGGGATTTTGGAATCTTTTTCCTGTAATCATTTGTTTCTGTTACTGAAATTTATCATTTATCTTTTCAATCGATATTGGACAAATTTTGAAACCAGGAGAACTAAAAGAGGAATGTAAAAAAAGAAGAGACAAATGATTTTAAAAGTTTAGAGTGCAATTGTCTTTCATTTTAAATGATACATATTGTTCTTGGAAGATTAAATGCATGTTATGGATCTACTCCATCCCCCACCCCCTTACTTTAGGTAAATCAATTCATATTTTCAGTATATAGTACCATAGCAATGTTATTTACTTTTTATGAAAAGTAAACCTAATATGTTAGAAATTTAGATACATGATTGTAGAGCTGTAACTGTTTGGATTTGCTTGACAAGGGTTTTGGTTGTTTTTTTTTTGTTGTTGTTGTTGTTTTTTCCCTACCTGCCTGTGTCTTAGCAATTTAGAATTGGGAACTCTTCCAAATAGAACCTTCTCTTCCATTCTCTACTTTGTGTTTGTGTATTTTTATAATTTAGTGGCAAATATTTCTATCCTTTTATGCTTCATATATCCTCACTACAATAGGGGGTATACCACAGGTTTAAAGGAAGAATTTTTAAAATACACAAAGAAAAAGGCAAGGCACACCCCTTTTATGGGACATTAGCCTAGTTCACTGTTGCCAGATCTCTGGGATGCATTAGGAGAATTCATACTTAGCTTATGACACAGATTAATAAAATTGAATCCAGTTTTTTAAAGGTGTCAGAAGTAAGTTAATTTTTTACAGCCTCATCTCTTGAGTCTTGTCATATTGCTTATGATGAAGAGGAGAAGGAAGCTTCCATTAAGTATTAATTAAACTGGAGGGAATGAAGAATATTTGGGAATCTAAATCAAATATTTATACTGTTTTTTTTTAATTTTAGTTTGTATATATTTTAATTGTTCTTTCTCTCTACCTATTAAAGATTCCAGTGCTGAATATTCAAATGAAAATTTTTCCTGCGCTTTGTACTGTAGCAGGGACCATATTTTCCTGTACAAATTACTTCCGTGTAATCTTCACAGGTGGTGTTGGCAAAAATGGATCAACAATAGCAGTGAGTATATCTTAAGATTTCTGTTGATTTACAAACTAGGACTTGGTTTTGTGGTCAATTTGTTTTTCATTTGAAGTATATAAAATCATTAGTTAATTTAGTATTTCTACTTAGCCTTAAGGAAAAGTGTCCAAAACTTCTCAGTTTTATATATACATACATACATTTAAATGCTTATATATGCATGTTCTTGTGCATGCACAAACACACACATATTTTTAGAAAGTATGATCTGCTTTGTAAATAATAAGCCTAACCCGTTCTTGCTGCTGCTTTTCATTAGCTCTTCCAATGTTCAGTTTATAGATATTGTTGGCTGTCGGGCACTATGGGGTTATAGAAAGTTTGAGATGATCCATTTTATGATAGATCCATGTGTATCTGATGAACATTGAATAGTACCCTTACCACCTCTCTTCACTCTGTACAGGGAACAAGTGTCCTTTCTCCTTTTCTCCATATTGGATCAGTGATTGCATTAGCTGTAATGATCTACAAGAAATCAGCAGTTCAGCTTTTTGAGAAGCATCCCTGTCTTTATATACTGACATTTGGTTTTGTATCAGCTAAAATCACAAATAAGCTTGTGGTAAGCACCTCAACTCTACTTGTTTTGTTTTTAACTTTCATCTTATTTTGGTTTTATGGTCCTTGTTTTTATTTTATAGCTTCCTAAACAGACTAGGGTTTACAATAAAAATCTTTTGAAATCATTATGGAAGCTATTTTTAGTCTTTTGTAAAGCTGCAGTTTGAGATTACCAGAAGTTCTTAGAACCCCTAGAATTTTTCACCATTTTATGCACTCTTATAATTTGGTTGTTCAGTTTATCTGCACTCTGTAGTATATTGTCTTCAATCTGGACACTCAAATTAAGGCTCTTTGGAGAAAGCATTTGCAAGCTTAGTTTGACATGATGTGTCCCTTTCACACATCAGATTATTGAGTTTTTAGTGTTGGAAACTCAACAACTATTGCTGAATAATTCTTGAAACTCTGTGTGAATACAACACTGATTTACCACGTTGCTCCCAGTTGCTTTAATATGAAAATGCCTACATCATTAATTTTATTCTATTCATAGGTTGCACACATGACGAAAAGTGAAATGCATTTGCATGATACAGCTTTCATAGGTCCAGCACTTTTGTTTCTGGACCAGTATTTTAACAGCTTTATTGATGAGTATATTGTACTTTGGATTGCCTTGGTAGGTATTCTGCTATCTTATTTCATGATTTGGTACTCCTTGTTTGTTTGTTTGTTTTTAATGAGCCAGTCCTAATTTATAGAATCATAGAATTATGAATGGGAATGCCAGAAATCCACAAATCACATATATAAGGCAGTGTGGAAGTTCCTTGTGACTTTGTATTTGAGGTTTTTGTTTCTTTGTTTTGCATTATTTTTATTAGTTCTTCCTACATTAGGACTCATAAATTCCAAATTTCTGACCATGTAAATCAGAAATTCAAACTATACCCTGTAGGCCCTTAACCTGTTTACCTAAGCCACAGCCGTTCCTTTCTGTATTGTCTGTGGCTGCTTTCATGCTATAGTGGCAGAGTGGAAGAGTTTGGACAAAAGACAAAATTTAAAATATTTACTGTCTCTCTAAGAGTTTATTGATCTTTAGTGGAAAGGAAAAAGTATGGAGAAACTGAGTTACAAAATTATATAGAATTGATGGTGAATTTGAAGAGAGAAGTAAGATGCCACTCCTTTCCTTTGGGGAAATGTAGAGATTACCTAAGCAGGTGCTGAGAATCTAACAGTCCCTTTTCTTTCCAGGTCTTGTCTTTCTTTGATTTGATCCGCTACTGTGTCAGTGTTTGCAATCAGATTGCGTCTCACCTGCACATACATGTCTTCAGAATCAAGGTCTCTACAGCTCATTCTAATCATCATTAATTAGTTGGTGTTATATAGGAAACTCATGTTTTCTGCAGGAAAGAATCTGAACATATTAAGAAGAATGGGGGTGAATAAGAACAAATATAATTTATAATCAATGTTATGTAACTTTTATTCTTTGTTACTGGTAACACTCCCTAACTATCCTGTGTGAGAATGGGAATTTCAAGTCCCATCCTGTAAATTGTACATGTCATCATACAGGGTTTGGCCCAAGAAAGCATGCAGGAAAAAATGCCATGTGTTTGTAATTATCCTGGATTCAGAATAATATTGTCATGGGGAGCAGGTCCCCAGTGAAGGAGATTTCTAATGTAGAATATTTGCAGGCCAAAAGATGGTTGTTTTATAATTTTAACAAATTATCATCTTTTAGTAACACCCTTGTTTATGTCTTCTCAAGCTTTCTTTACTAAAGAGCTCAGCTTGTGACACAGATACATCCCACTAGCTTGTGAGGTGAAATGAGTGATAAAGACCTGGAATTTGGGTTGAAAGGTTTCCTATCTTCACATTGTTGAGGATGTAATTTTTTTATTGCTCAAGAAATGGTATCTCTTGTGGGCTTGGGAAATCCTATTAGCATGCAGAATAATGTGGTAACTTTGTCGATCCATTTTATTTTTTTAAATAAATAAATGATCTAAAAGCCAGCTTTTTCTCAAGTTTTATTCAGTGGGGGAGATAAACTAAGTTTAATGTCATTTTTTAAAATATAAGGAAAATTTATTCCTGTTCTTTAATAAATAAGGAAATTTGGTCAGCTGTGTTGTCATACTATGTCCCATGACCGACCTATCTTATAGAAACTATTTAACTTATAAAAGATGAACAGTGTTCATCTTCCCTCTTGATGGGTTCATTGTGTTATAGTCATTCCCTTACCCTTGTGATTATGGGTCATTTGGGAATCTTGAGTCCTTTCCCCTACATTTTCAGTAATTGCCTGGGTTCTCTCTAAGGGGTCATTTTGCACTCTTCTTTTCTGGCACACTCCTTTTCCGTGTTTATACTACAATTTGAAATAGGAACTAAGTGTCCTTGTGAACCAGATCTATTTTCATTTGTATAGGTGTTCAGTTGCTTGAATGAAGAGAGAGACAGCAGAAGCATTTTAGGGTTAAAATAAACTATCTTATTATTGACTTTTATTTATACCTTGTTCCATAATCCAGAATAAGCAGTAGCTGCACTGCCTTCCCTGGCAGCCAGAACTGCACTTTCTTGCACTCTTCATGAGTCCATCAGTCCAGTGTAGATCTGGATTAGCAAGATGAGTTAAACCTTGAATTTCTTTCCTAAACTGTAATAGGAAATGAAATCTCTTTTATTACCTTTGTTTGTTAGTAACTTCTCCAACATCTGGGATAGAGAAACACATATAGGAACGTGCTGGGACACAGCAAAGTTTTGAAAGCTAGGACAAAGCAGGAAAAAGGAGGATAATTCTTGTTCAACAGTTGCATCTGTTGTCTTAGTTGATTATCACAACAGGCACAGCAGGCATTCATCACCTGGAAGGCATTAATCACCTGGCGAGCCTAACTGCCATACCAATGGCACACAGTATTGATATCCTTTAGAATGGAGACTAGAATCCATGTCTTCTGAATACTGGTTCAGTGTTTTCTCCTACACCACACTGGATTTTAGTGAGCTAAATCTGTAAATTGAGATGTTGAGGGCTAATTGAAATGTATATCCTAGAGTCTTTTTTCAGCATAAAGGGAATCTGAAAAGCACTCAGATGCAGTGTGTGCTTCAGCCCTAGATATCATTTTCAAGGGTACATTTGTATAGTTCCACTGGTTCTGATTATTATGTTGATTTATCTAGTGGAGTACTAAAATCACTTGAAGCACCTTTTTAAAAAATATGTAGATTTCCAGATTTTATCTCTAAGGACGTTTTGGTAGATTTAGGATGGAGCCTCAGTATTCTCATGAGCTTCCCAGGATTCTGGTCCCTGCTCTGAAACCTTTTGAGGTACAACTAAGTTTAGGAACAGAGGCCATAAACTGCCTAAAAAGATGTTGTGATTCTTAGAAGCTGTGAAGAACAGCAACATAGTTGGCACGGTGTGGACAGTAGAACACCTGCAGTAGTGTCTCTGTGTTCTCCAGATCAATTTATATTGGCTTTAACTTCAATTTGGAAGCCCCCCTGACCCTTTTCAACCCTACAAAACATTTGTATTCTTTATAAAATTCAGAGACTCTGAGGGCCACACTCAAATAAAAGAGGTAAAATTTTTGAAAGACAAGATGCTTCTAAAAATGTTTCCCATATCTTGCAATGTTTAAACAGAAGCTGTCAGTAGAGGTATAGAGGGAAGAGGGACTAAGTAACCACTAAACTCCTTAGACTCTTGCAGTTATGATTCTGTTTTCCCAAAAAGAAAAAAATGTCAATACAGGGATCCCTCTACCTTTAGCCAAAGAATCAAACTGGGCTTCTCAAAACAACAAGCAGTTGGAAGTGGGATATCTAAAACTGCAGGTAAAGTACTAGTCCAATCAGGGAGTGATGGGCAGGCATATGTATTTATGGAAGCCAGGTAGTGACTTCTGTTGACTTGAGATTCCCCACTCAAGCTGCTCTGTACTCTCCTGCCCTGTGTCTGGCGCTGCTACTGCTTTTACCAGGATCTCTTATCCTTTTAGTAAGTGGAGTACTGCTTGACCCCTGTGACTCTATGACTCTAATCATAGCCCACCATGACCAAGGCCTCCTCTTCTACTCCAGTTTATTCTCACATGTATTATCTTACACATTGACACACATGTAAACAATGAGATTCTCGCCTTTATTATCCTCATATGTCCATAGACCTCTGTTTTTATGTGGAGGAGCTGAGCCTTTGGGCCACAACTTCTTTCAGCTCTGCAGAGGATTTTGTAGTGGTGGTTCCCAGGAGACATCAGTTGCAGTAACTTGTAGCCAAGCACCTACAACACTTGTACTACAGTTTCCCACTCTGCAAAAAAGGCAGCTTTGAGTCCAGTTCTGTGAGCTTGGGGTCTGAGCCCCCAAAAAGTCCCAAGGAAGCTCACACCTGTGATCCCAAACTCAGATACCAGTATGAAGCAAGACCTGGACACCAGGACTCTGGAGAAGGCCATGGGTTCTGGGAGCTGAGCTTTGCTGATCCCACCACTCTGGCAGGGGCCAAAGTCCAGAACTGGCTTGTAAGTCAAGTCATTCCTGTTCACCACGCTCTTATTTCACAGTCTTTTCCCTTGATTTCTTCTGTTTCTTCTGTTCTTCATATTCAAGTATTTTTTGTTGGAAATAGCCTGTGGGTTCAGATATAGATGTTAGGCATCTAACATGATCAGGCAGACTGATGAACTCAGGAGTACAAATGAGAAATACCCTCTGCACCCCATACTACATACACCACAAACCAACTTTTTAATATCAGCTAATGAGGCATTTTCTTAGGTTTCAGATTCCTTCCTTCCAAGCCCACTAATAAACTTTACAGCTCTTCTATGGGCCTCTAGAAAGAAATATTCTTCCACCCCCTCCTCTGTATCCTAAAGGTGACCTCTGTTTGAAATAAGGCTAGTGGGGGCTGTCACTGTACCTGCAGGAGGATTCTTGCTCTTCTCAGCTTCTTGGATGAAAAGGGAGAAGAGCTGTGTCTTCACAAACTTCTTCACAAATCGGCGGTTGGTCTTAGAGGACACAGCCTTACAGAAGGACCGTTCTTGGAAATGGCCTTGCCCGTTTGCCTCCCGTTTGATATAGGAAGCATAGTGACCCACAGTCTTGACAAAGAACTGTACAAAAGGGCCTGAAACATGTTCGTTGATTTGTTCTGAAGCTGTCAGAGATATACAATGACCATCTTAGAGGGTGGCAGAGGATAAAGTTACTCATCTCACCTCTAAGGACAACTTTCATTTCAGGCCAACAGTGTCTAGGGAAAGCAGGGGGACAGGAGTTCATGATACCAACTGATGGATTGAGACGAGAGCTCGGGTGTGGGTTCTCTGCCATTGCTTAGGAAAAATCTCATATTCCAACTTGCTTCAAGATTTAGGCCTCTGAGGCTGGCCCAGGGCTGCTGAATGAGTATATTTTAGTTCTGAAGGGGAATAATTGCCCTCAAACTCCTTGAACAACCACAAAATAAGAGGACTTACTCAAGTCACTGATCCCCTGATCAAGAGAGACTAAGATGTCCTCTTGAAGCTTTGGTGGCAGGATATCTTTTTCATCTCCAACCTGGAAGAGGATAGTCAGCTCAGAGTTCCAACAAAGAGGAGGTACGGAAGGAAGGAGGTAGCAGAAGACCATGAGGGGAGCATGAATTCCACACCCTTGCTCCACCCCCAAATAATCGCTCACGTAGAGAAACAACAGAGCTGTTTCTTCATCTTCAGTTTGGCTCAAAACATTAGCAGGGGATCCCCTCCATTTCTGTAGTACTTGGTTTATATACATTACTTGAGGTACGAGCATTGATCACCTGGTAATGAAGTGGTCAGTGTCTATAGGACTTCCTCAAGAGCAAGGAGGTCTTAATACCAGGAGTTCTCACTCAAATGTTCGTCAAAATAGGGAAAACCCCATGAGGCTAGAGTGGCTGCATTGGTGGTGGGTCTGCAAGGACTCAGAACTCAGATGCTTACCGATAATAAGAAGGTTCCTTCACAAAGATTCACCAGCAAGACCTGAAAGAAACAGAATGGTTTTATTCCTTCACAAACCATAGGAGGACTTACCATCTGCATTTCTGACTCTGGCTATTAGATCTTTAGGCCTAGAGGACCATGAAATCAGCATCTCCAAATCTCATTTCCTGCCTGGCATTCTCCTTCCTTACCACTTTCCTCGAGAATCTGTTTCCTTCCTAGGGAAAGGGTGAGCATGTAGAAAGAGGTAAGGGAAAGAGCCCAGGTAGAAGGGGGTATGATATGGGGAAATCCTAGCCAGTAACTGCCTGAAATAAAACACTGATCATAGTAATTGCTCTTATTATAGAGCCTTTAGTACCTGGCATACATGATAAGCACTTTGCACATTTTCGCATTTAAACCTGGCAACAGTCTTGTGAGGCAGGTACTACTTCCATTTGCAAATAAGGAAACATCTAAAGAAGTTCAGTCGCTAGAGGACATACTGCTGACAAACAGCAGGACCCTTTCAGAGCCTAAACTGTGCTGTCCTTGGGATTACATTCCTCTCTCTACACTAGCCCTCCACTTGTCAGCCTAAGGACCAAAGTGGACGTGTTTCCATCTTTTAATGCTTGCAGCAACTTTATGTACAGTTGCCTGAGGTTCTATTTAAAAATAATAACAATCTAGGAGCTTTGAGCCTATCAGCAAAAAAAAAAAAAAAAAAGACACAGCATGGAAAGGAATGAGGAGACAATGTGCCTACAAACCACAGGTAAGTCAAGCACAGGGCTGGAATATGGGGGACCGTAGTTCCAGAACCAGCTCCATCTCAGCCTGAGGGGCCTACAATGGAGATGAGAAACTATAAACCAGCATGCTGCTGCCTGATTCCAACTAGAAGATCTGTTAGATTCAGAGTATTTTAAAATAAATGGATTAGTTCCTGATATTTAAATTGGAATATTTTGCTTGAAATTTGGATTTGGGGCTCTTCCTAAAATGTCAGGCCCTCTAATACTGATCCATGTTTTAAAGGGCAACATGCAGCTGCCCTCTTTGGGCAGGATATGCAGTCACCAGTATACCAGCCCCAAATCCTGTGTTGGGCATTAGGGGCCTGTGCTGGGTCCCTCTTTTTAGTTTTTGATCTTGGTCTTAACAGGAGGGTGAAGGATCTTCCCTTCTTCAAACATAAGAGAGGGACTGAGAAGTATACCAAAAAAAACAGCCTGCACTGTAATTATCCATCATCAGGGGAGAAAAGCTGAACTAGTCCAGGCCTGAAACTACTTGTATACAAAGGCTAAGATGCCTTCGGCAGGAAAAGCTGTTCATTTGGGGGGGTTGGAGGGAAAGAGTATGTATGAAGAATTCTTTTTCAAAGTTGCTCCTAGAAGTTCTTTCAGTATTTGGGCACACTGGTGTCTGTGGACTAACTCCTTCCCTAGAGCTATGTGGGGAGTTAGGGGATCCCCACACACACTCTGGCCACATTGCCCTCCTCCTTCCACACCCTCTGCCCATTTCTATGAGCAGATGCTGAGGAATGAAACAAGCCAAGGCTCTTGGCTAGTAGGAGCGGAGTCCATTGGCTCTCAGATATCTTCCCTCTGGGTCATGAAGGGAGGAGCTACAGCTTCCGAGGAGCTGGAGCTGCAGAGTCAGGAAGTTTCATAACTTCTAGGGTTGGGACAGTTTAAGTTTCATTGCCAAACACAGGGCTAATACTCTGTCCCAGTTAGTCACAAGGCTAAGGGTGGTTCAAAGGGCATGTGTACACAGTCAGCAGTTCTGAGGAGGGTGGGAGAGCTGGGGGAGAGAAGAAGGGAAATGCAGCCTGCTTCTCAGCTTCCCAGCAATGCTTTCCATGGATAGAGTGGTTTTATCTGTGCAGGGATCTGCTGCTGCCTGTGTGGCCTCAGCTCAGGGTTCTGTGCACCTTAGCTATCTCTTATGCAAAATGGGGGAAATCCTCCCACTAGGGCTGGCTTGGGGGCCTGTTCAAGTAGCTTCCTTCTAGACTCCTCTCCCCTGGGTAGCCCTCTCTCTGCATAGAGCCAGGACAGTCATTCCCAAATAGTTCTTCTGCTTTCAGATAACAGTAACATGCCATCTTTGAAGTTATAACAGACAACTCAAAACAGGACATGTTTTCAGTTGATTTTCTAACTATTAGAGATTTATGTGATTAGTGTCCTTTTCCACAATTGAGCCCTCTGCCATGTCAGCGGCACTTCCAAAAAATAAGAAACTAAAAAAATAAAACGGGATTTGAATCTATATCCTCATAAACTAACTAAGCTCTGAGCCACTCAGAAAGATGGTGCTTGTTGTAGAAATTGGCATTCTCAAGACACATAGTTTGCAGGAAGGCTCATTTCCAAGGAATTTGAGTGAATCCCAGTGGGGTGTGTGTTGTATAGACCAGCTGGGATCATCCACTCCACTGAGAGATGGGACACCCCAGAGATTGCTCATTAGGGCCAGCTGGTACAGGACAGTCTCATGACCTCCGAATAAGCTACATGCTGCCTCTTAAACACAAGAGAAATCATTCAGGAGAAGACACCCAACACTTAATGAGCATCAACTGTGTGGCAGGCACCGGACTAGAAGGTTTATAAAGGAAATTTCCCCCAGAATCCCTAGGAACTGAACACTTGTCCCCATTTTACAGAGTAAGTCACTTGCCCCAAATCATATAGCTGTAAGTAGCAGAACCGGGATCCAAATCCAGGTCTACCTGGCTCCAAATCACGTACTCTTCTGGCTGCAGCATACCTCTTCCATGGGGCTGTCCATAACTTCCTGCTGAAAGCGCATTTGTACTCCAACCATGAAGGGAGTGGGGCAGCAGACGGTGGCCAGAAGGCTCTCGGGCACAACAGGGATGTAGGTGTGTGCCCAGCTGAAGGGGTACAGCAGCGCAGCAGCAGCATGGATGCACTGAGACAAGGTACTGGGATGGAGCACAGAGAGGAGAGTCAGAGAGGACCCTGCACCTCCGCCCTACACACCCTCTCGTTGCCCTGCACCCACAGCAGCTACTACAAGTCCTTCCTGCACCTGTGCAAAAAGGCAAGTCTGGGAGCCACGCAGATCACAGAGCTTGTCACCACTTGTTGCCAGGAGAAGGGCAAAAACCAGGAGAGGTTCCCTCTCTGCACTAAGGAGCCACAGGCTCCACTAACCCAGGGTGGGACATCTATTTGATCTTTCATTTCCCAATTAGTCATCTCATTACTGGTCCAAAATAAAAATGGCTCAGAAGTGGGGAGAGAAGAAGGGATGTCTTCATTCAAACAGAGAAGTGACAGAGCCACCAATGTGTGCGGACAGCAGTGCTGAGGATGATGCAGATACCAGGAAGAGTAAGACACTGGGCCTGCTTTTAAGGAACTCACAGTGGAGTAAAGAGACAAACTGACAACCTGGGACTCAGTGCAGAGCAAAGCCTTTTCTCCTAGTGTCTATAAACCTTCATCCCCCACCCTGACCTCACATGGCTCACCTTGGCCACTTGAGGGTATTGAAAGCTACCAGGTTGGTGCCCAAGTTAGCTTGGGAAATTCCTAGATTCCAGGAACCTCTGGCTCAGCAATTCCTACATGGAAAGTCCCACAGAGGTGGCTCCTCTAAGCTATGCAAGAAAGCATCCCTCATGTCATTCCTGCCCAAGCACAGTCAGCCTTCTCCTTGCCCCCCAGGCACGCACACATGCACACTCTGGCTTCTATTTAGCAGCTTCCACGGCTCTTCATTCCTCCAGCCAAATCGCCCCAAAGCCAAGGCCAATAAAAACACAGATGCGGAAACCTTGTTTCAATTCTTGGTATCAAGCTAGCACTTCCTGAGTAAGAAAGGTTTGACTCTCTGAGCGTGCAGCTACAACTCTGGCTGACTGGAAGTCCCCTCCCAGTGCGAGCCTCAGGAGCCTGAAAACTCCACATGGGAAGGAAGTGGGGAGTGGTGGTATCTCCCTGGAGAAGGTTCACTCCTTCCCCCTTCGCTTCCCAAACACTGATCTGAGGGGAAGACCAGAACCCCAGCCCCAGCCACCACAGAAACTTCTTTCTACACAGACCTAGGAGTGGAAGAGCTTTTTGTTTGTTTAATATTTTTTTAGTTGTTGATGGACCCTGTATTTGTATGCGGTGCTGAGAATCAATCCCAGTGCCTCACACATGCTAGGCAAGCGCTTTACCACTGAGTACTACCCCAGTCCTAGAACAGCTTTTTTTAAAGCAAAGATGATGTCTTTCCCACAAGGATTAAACTAATTCTAGTTCCTCTTTAGTTGTCACTGATTTTCTTTTGAATTTCAACACACAAATCCCAACCCCTACCCAAGCTTCCTCTCCTCTGAAACCCATGACATTCATCTAGACTTCTGACCTCTGTTATTTCTCTAACATCCTTCTCTTCTTCCCTAAAAGTTAGAACAAGGGCTGTCAGCTCAGTGACATTGATCTGTTCCCCCACCCTCTGCCCAGATATAAATAGAAGGTTAAACCCTCCTATTTTATGATTTTTTTTTTCTTCTTAATCTGTCACATGTCTCCCATGTACTTTTTAGATATGAAGCCTTTCGGAGGTAGAAATCAAGATGTGACCGTGCCCTGCTTTGACTACACACAGGGAAATCCTTAACTGTGAACTTCTTAATAGCAGCTAATCCTCATCAATATGTCCCTGGCCTGGGGCTAGATGCTTATAATGTGAATATTTCCTTTCATTCTTTACACAACCCTGTGGCTAGGTACAATCATTTCCCATTCTACAGAAAAGAAGATAATGTCTTCAAGAAGTTAAGATGGGGACCTGGGGGGACCCTCATAGCTGCAGATGGAAAACAGGATTTGAAACTCATCTGCTGATTTCAATACCAATGCTTTCAACCACTACACAATCCTGCAACCCCTTAAGGTCAAGAACCATGTCCTAGAAGAGTTTTTTTTAAAGCAAAGATGATGTCTTGTTGGTATCTTCCCAATGCTTTTATCTGGCAAACAGTTGACACACAATAAACGTTTGTTGAATGAGTGAATCAATGGGTAGATAGGCTTATCCTTCATAGCATCAGATGCCCTCCTGGACTATTCTCCACCCCTTCTCCTCACTCAGCCTTGCAAAGGCACAATCATGCCTGCATTCACCCTAACTGGTCTTGCCTAGGCTGTCTCAGGAACAAGGACAGTTCAGTGTCCTGCTTCAAGCCCAGATATAACTGAGTTTGGAGACAGGGCAGGGGAGTTGCAATAGATGTTTTTCTACATCTAAAATGAGGATTCAAGAACAGGAATCAGGAGAGTGGACACACAGATCCTACAGTCTGACTTCCTTTGAGAACCTCTAGTCTGTTCCCGTGGCCGAGGGATGCAGGCCATCCAGTGACTGAGCCCACCTGAGACCTTCTGCCAGGAAGATGATCTTTCTCTCCAACACTGCAGAGGCAAAGATCTGAATAATCTGTTCAAAACGAAGACAGTGCAACAGGGAACTAAAATCCACGTGTTCGAGGTGGGAGTCCAGGGGCCGGGTCAGTGAGATGTACTGTGGGAAAACCAGAGGGGAGGAGTCATTACATTGCAAGAGCCCTCAGACCCCAGAAAGCTGGGCCGCTACCAGCCCTACTCCATGCTTCCCACTGGAGAAATCTGATCCTGTCTCTTTGCCCCTGTAAAAAACCCACAGGGGGGTTTGCTCTGCTCTAAGGATGGCATGACCTAATCTTCAACATGGCACATGAGGTCCTGCCTTGAGCATGCACCCCTCTCAACATACTTCACACCTGTCTACCTGATTCTCAGGAGCAGACCATGCTCTCCCACCTGAAGCCCTTCACAGGTTGGTCCTCCCTTGCCCCACATGGCTTTTACCTTCTATCAGGCCTCAGAGGCCCACCTTGACCACCGATTACTTCATCATCTTTTTCTCATGTAACGCCCTGGATTTTCTTTGAGATGATACACTTTTTAATTATATATTCATTGATAGTTTGCTTATTTAATGTCTGTCTTCCCTATCAGGCTTTTAGCTCCATCGCAGTAAGGGACCACATTCATTTTGGTCACCACTGGGTATGCAGAAAATAGTACATATTGGCACACAGAAATCATTGAGTACTTATTTTTCAAGTCAATGAATAATCCTAGATGCTTCCATATTCTTCCATGGGGAAGACAAAGTTTAGAGGGGCACATAGACCCTCCATGGCTCTGGACTAGAATCCCAGGGGTCAGGACTAGAATTCTGTCCCACTTGCTGCCTCAGTCTGTTTTGTGCCTTAGAACAACAGCATCCCCACATACCATGGTGGGGGATGGACTCAGGGATGGGGATGGGCGATAAGAAATAGGCGGGTGGAGGCTACAGGTAAGACAGAAATATAGGACAGACACACAGAATAAAAGGGATGTGTTCTATGCAAGCAGCCCTTTGGGGACTGGGGACAAAGTCCTTTCTAGCACCAAAACCCTCAATTTACATGTTTTACTGATCTCGGTGGCTTGAACAATAACTAGGTGCTTTGGGGTATCAGGTTGGAAGGCTCAGCAAATGTGAGTTTCATTGTCAGCTCTGCCATTAATTCTAACCAAGTTCCAGTCCCTGCCTGGCTCAGTTTCTCTGTACGTTAACCTGGTGAGTAGAAGAAGAGTAGTGAGAGGTGCCACAGAAGCCTACCCTCTCCAGCCAGGGGGCTTTCACCCATGTGCTAGCTCACCTCTGTGCCAGAGTCAGGGATGAAGCTCTTGAGGGTGACAGTTTTTCCAGGTGCAGGGAAGGCTGCCTCTCGGAGGCCCTGCATGAATGGGTAGATGACAGCCATGGAGATCTGATGCCTCTTTTCTACTTCATCCAGGATCTGCCACAAGAAAGGGCCACAAGAGACAAGGCTCAGAGGGATGCCACTGATCATCCTGAGGTGCTCACGCTGCTTCAACTTAGTCTCATGCACCTTCGAGGCCCCTCCACCAACTGGCTCTTTCCCTCCCTTGCTCTCAGGCTCAATCATCTGCTCTCATTATCTTCTGAACAAGACCAGATATGTCCTAGCCTTCTTTTCATTCTCTCTACCAAGCCATATGCCTCCCTTCCCACACTAATATAAAACGACAGGCCCCAGAAAGCCACGCCAGAGTACTCAGCATCCATGACAGCAGTGCCTGGAATGGATCCAGTGACCTCTTGAGTGTCACTCTGACCTCCAGTTCCACTGGAGACTCTCCAAAGTCAGGGTCAGGAACTGCTTCCAGCCCTCAGAACACTGCTCAGATGAAAGTTCCGCCCAAGCAAAGCTGACGGAGGTCCTGCCCTGGTCCCCCAGGAGTCTTGCTGGGGCAGAGCACTAAGAAGCCCTTTACAGCCACTGAGACATGTCCACTCTGACGGCTCCTCTCTGATCCTGACTCAGTGTGCTGGGGCTCCAATCAATCCAGCAGCACAAGACCTGGGCACCTCAAGTTCTACCCTTAAAGGGGTTAGAGCAAGGCTTGGGGCCCCTACTGTATGATGACTACCTTCCTATTTGTTCATAAAGAGACTTCTCATCGCAGCCCAGGGGAGAGGAAGCTGAAGGACCATTAGATCCACTGGACAGAGGAGGAAACTGGAATTCAGGGCAGAAGACTCCTGAGGCTCTTCCCCTTATCCTGCTTCAACTGCTTTCTGACTTGACTGGAGTTGGAGCAGTGGTGCTCTCTCTGCAGGGGAAATAATCCTCCAGATTTTCCTAAAATCAAGTTAGGCCCAAGCCCCTCTCTGCTTCAGTGTCCCCAAATGTCCTTGATGAAGGCCAGGCTACGGGGAAGGAGGTCCACTCAGGACACAAGTTGCACAGGAAGGGCGAGAAGCCAGACCAAGCCTAGAAGCTGAACAGGCCTAACAGGCCCTGAGGAATCCTGTTCCACCCCTACCTTGGAGAACAAGCCGAAGCAGCCAATGCAGCTGATGATGCAGTACACTTTGGGAAGTTGAGGGCCGGGGCCGGCGGGCTGGGGAGGGACAAGAGGCATCTTCAGTGCTGCAGCCTTCCCAGTAGTTTCTCCCACCTGGGGCTGAGGAGCTCAGGGCTGAGTGCTGGGGATGGGGGTAAATGGGGACTTATGGGCTGGATGGAGAAAGGCCTGGCTAGGCAGTGGTTCCATTCATGGGACAGGCAGCTGGGAGGTCAGAATGGTCACCAAGGTCAAAAGAAGATGGCCTTCAGGGAGCTGAGGTTCATAGATAAGCCCCGCTGCCTTCAGGGCCAACACAATCTGAAGGTCAGCAAAGCGAGGGAGCAAGCACGTCTTAGAGATGAGGAAATGGCTAAGTAGGACAGCACTGTCAAGGTGCTTGCAGAGAATCGTGGAGACCCAAGAAGTGGACCTAGTTGTTCAAATTCCAGCCTCTGCTCTGGGGGACTCCCGGGGCCAAGGCAAGCAGGTCTGGATAAGAAGACAGGGAGAGGAGTCAAGTGGAGCCTCTCACAATGCACGGAGCTATTAAAAGCTAGGAAGAGCACAGACCAGAACCTGGCCAGCAAAGGTATCACAGGTGAGAAAGAAGGAGTGCAATGCCCTCCCTCTCATGGGGCTGCAGAAGGGACATTAGCAGAATAGCAAGTTCTGGGCTGAGTCCCTACAACCACCACTGCAGGGAGCCTGAGCTTTTGCAGCTGAAGCTTGAGCAAGCCCAGCTGTGGAGCTGAGCAGGCTGCAGATAGGAGGGGGCAGTGCTGGGCGACACAGACCAAGAGGCGCCTGCAGTATCCAATCTTCCTGCTGCCGTCCACATTGGTCAGGACAAAGGAGAAAGTCTCCCTGCAGAAGAGCAAACAAGACTTGGTTTGCGTTACTCACTAGATTCTAAAAGGAGGTCAAAAGGGAGCTGATGAATAATCATGTTAGTAATAACCCCAGTGATTTATTAAATGCTTATTGGTGTCAAGCCCTAAAGGCATCACCTCATCGGATCCTCAAAGAAATCTTTTGAGGTAGGTTTGATCATTATTTCCACTTTAAAGATGAAGGACTGAGGCTCTGAGAGGGTGAGAGGATATTGCTTGCTTGCTTTACTTATTTTTGGTACTGGGGTGTGAACCCAGGGCACTTTACCACAGAGTCACATCCCCGGTTCTTTTTATTTTTTTTTATTTTCAGACAGGGTCTTGCTAGTTTGCTGAGGCTGACTGTAAATTTGCAATCCTCCTGCCTCAGACTCCTCCCCAGGTCCCTGAGATTACAGGCATGTACCACCACACCCCACCTGTAAAGGTATGTATTGAAGGCAGACTCGTAAGTGGTAAAGCCAAATTCAAACCCAGTGAGTCAACTTCCAGGGCTGATGTCATAAGGGTCTTTGCTATGTTGCCTTCATAGAGGCCACAGGCCTCCTGTCCAGTCTAGTTTCCACCAGTAGCAGAGTCAAATACAATTATTGCTCCTCGGACATCTGAGAATTCCAGCCATCTTTGGACAGAGGTAGAACCACAGCTAGATGCTTGGCCTTAAGGGCCCACAGGCAAGATGTTTATAAATGAATCAACTCCACCCCGTGGCAGGAAATCCGGCATGTACACCAGGGGAGGGGACCACAGGAGACACACGTGGCCCACACTTGCCCCTTCTTTCCCAATCTGATACTCCAGGGTGGAGCAGTTACCTGGGATATTCGGTGAGTGGTGCCCACTCATTCCCATCTGGGAAGCAGAACAAGGGGATGGCTTTGAGAAGCCGCTCCTCCTCCTCCTGCTGCCCTCGAAGCAGATTCTCCCGCTGTAAGAAAAAGAAAGGAAGGGATTGTGAGGGCAGGAAGGATAGCAGGCTTTTGAGGCTTTAAAACTATCTCGGAATATGCTTTTCCACGTGGGGGGTCAAAGGGCACCTCTGTCTGAATTCTGGGTCTAGCAAGAGAGGTCCTTCTGGGCCCCATTGACGTGAGTGTGGGTTGGACTTTAGTATCTTGAGGATCTACATAGTTAAGAAGCAGATCAGGGGCCACACTGCATACTGAAAGGCCCTGAGCTGACCCAGCCCCTGGGAGGGTGATGTCAGAGAGATACCACATCAGAAAAGAGAAGCGGCCAACTCAGTCGCTGCACCTGCTAACGAGAGGGGTTAACCAGAAAGATGCCCTATTTCACCTCTTGCCCAAGTGCAGCATCAGACAAGAAGGAACCTGATGCTTGGGCTGCGGTGCAGTCCCCGGCCTACCCACTAACTCTGTGCTGCCCTGCCCTCTCCTTCCCACAGAGCAGGAGGGGACTCCTTCTAGAAGGCATGGCAGAAGGTAAGCTTCCCTATGGAGAAAGGTGACTGAGGATGGAATCTGGGCAAACTCTGAGGTCCCAAAAGGGGCAAGAGCTCTAGTCTAGCTTCCCTTCTAGGGAGCCTCGGCCTCAAAGAAGCAGGCAGACCTAGATTCTCTGGGTGATAACAGAAAACTAGGGCTGGGCTAAGAAGGAAATAAGAGCAGCACACCCAGAGGGTGGGAAGGAGTGGAACCCCCATTCTCGGCCCCCACCCCCTCCTTCAGTCCTTACCTTGGGAAACTGGTAGGTGATGGTGGGTTCATAGTCGTCTCCTGAGCGCTTTTTTTTAAGAGAAACCACCAGAAGATATTCAAAGAAATGCTGCCCCCCAGCAAAGCTGGGCAGAGAGTTCTCTTGAGTCCTTTCTGGTTCGTTTACAGCTTCCCCTAGATTGTCCCGGGGAGATCCTGAAACCAAGATAGTGCCATCCGTTCAGGATCTCTTTGATCCATTCTGTGGAGTCTGTGAGAATGTGGGCAACCTGCAGGGCTCCAGGCTGCCCTGCCCACGCTGAGACACCTGAGCCTGGCCGGCACTGCCGGTCAGCAAACAAAACCAAAGCCAAGTGGGCAGTTTCCACACACGCCCTGGGAGGTTTAAAACTGGGATAAGCCAAGAGAAGGAGAGAAATCACCGAGGTAGAAGCTGAGGAAACATACTGGACAGGCTCATGGAGACCCTATCCCCTGGGGAACCACAGAGTCTCTGCCTACCGGAGGAGTCCAGGAACAGCAAACCCTGAGTGAACTTGTACTACATGAGCAGGACAGGCCCAAGGGGCATATGACTGTGATCACACCATCCGCCACAGAGGGCACAATCAGCTCTGCAAAACTGCAGGGAAAACCTCATGGCCCAGCCACATGGGGGGACATGTGGAGGTCAACATATGAAGGAAAAAGAGGAAGGAGCACTTCAAGAAAGGAACAGTCCCATTTAAAAGGGTTCTGCTGAAAAAATAGGAAGTGGACAAGCCAGTCCTGACCTGCTCGGTGTCGGAGTCGAGGCAGTCGATTTCGGAAGCGCCTGAGTGCTCGGCCGACCGCTCGTCCTTCCATCTCCCCGGGCCTTCAGGACATGGAGTGGGCTCCCCTTTCCCCCAGCACAGGCTGGCTACAGAGAGGCCACTGCTTTGGTCTCCAGCCACAACTCTCTAAAGATGAGCCACACGCTAGCTTCCAAAGAGGGGAGAACAGTTCCCATCCTGTGCACCCCGTGGTTGAACAAGAAAGATGTCACGCGACCCAGGAGGCAGCTGAACGTGGGCATGAGAGCGGCAGCATCCTGGCACTGCGACGCAGCTCCAGGCTCCTCCCAAAAGCCCCAGGGTGTGGTGAAAGAAAAGGTCATGAGCAAACACCTCCAAGGACCAGCTGCTTCTGGGCTGAGGGCTTGTAACTCTGGACTGCAGACTTCACAGCGAGTTTATTTACAACCTCACCGCCCTGAGGAACGCCTGATAGCATCAGACCGTGGATCCTGGAACCTCGCCAGTCTCAGGACAGGGATCTTACATCTCCATAGCTTTGGTTGCTCACCTTTCACTTCTCCACATGGTCAACAGCAGCGGAAAGCTCCTACAAGGTTACCTGCTACGAACTTCAAGGACTTCAGGACCTCAAATGAGATCACAGAACCAAGCATTCCCTGATCAAGGCAGACTTGGCCTGATAATGATCTATTGATGAATTCTTCTAGCAGGAGAGGGAGTCCTAGAAACCAATATGGACCACAGCCTCCTCTCCTGATGATGAAGTAGAGAACAAAGTCCACCCCTGAGTTGGGAATTCTTGCTATTTCTGGAATAACCCCCTACAACATGTCCTGTGCAAAGGCAGAGAGTTCTCTCACTAGGACTATTCCAGGGCTCCAGCAAATTCCCTCTTTCCAAATAGGAACCACTGACTCAGGAAATTGTCCCCAGCCTAAAGTAGGGGACTGGTTGCATCAGCAGCCTGAAGGTCATTTAGTGGCAGTGGAAAGCATCCGGGTGCTCTCCACTCCACCCCATTCCTGCTTAGCCTGTCTCCCTGTGGGGTCAGGCCAACAGGCTGAGCTGCTGGCCCACGGCTGGATCCGAAGAACAAGGAAGAGGGAAAAACTAGCAGTAAACCATCTAGGCTTCTCACAGACACCCTTGAACACGGAAATGCACACGATAAGAAGGAAGAACTTTTTGTCAGGAAGTTGCCTCAAAGAAGAAAGAGGCTGGAGGCCGGCCGAGGGGTTCGGTGTCAGTGTCAGCCACTCCTGCAGAGAACAAGCAGCCTTCTGGGAGAGAGTGGGGTTCTGGGGTAGGAGAGGTGGCTGCCTTGCTGCTAAGAGCTGTCAGCTGGGCTTTTGAGGCCATGATTCCTGGGGAAATCCCAATCCCAGTAAATAAGGATATTACAAATGTTATAATTGGCGAGAAGCATGAACCAGAACTCAGAGACTTTGCCACACCTTTACCTACATACTACCTGCACAGACTTGTTGAATAATCTTTACTGCCTATTTGAGGAACAAGCAACTTCCTGATATAGGTGGGGAAACTGAGGCATGAAGTAATTCAGAGGCTATTTAAAATTAACAGGATCTGCTGAAGGTGGGGATTATGAAAGCTCCAGGTCTGGGTTCCTGCCTTCCACTGCCACTAAGCAACACAGCAAAAAACCCACAGAGGTTTGCAAAGGGCTCTGAGATCCAGAATCTTCTCGCTGATCATTCCTGAACCTCAGGAAATCATGCCCTTTCCTAAATCCTTCGGGCAGCATTTTAAGCCTGCTTCCTTTTGCTTTATCAGGAGACCAAAGGGACAGCTAAAAATCAAAAATCCTTGACAAAAAAAAACATAACTAGACTTTTTGACTGAGGCGCAAGAAATCTATCAAAAAACTGCTTTCTCCCTCCCCGTTTTCAAAAGGGGTTATCAAAAGAAGAGAAAAGCCTGACAGAAAACTAGCATCCATCATGTAATCCCCAGTGCCCTAGAAAGGGATTACCATCCTGGGTTTTAGTTGATGAGGGACTCACCCTTTCTAGGGAAGTCAGGACAAGTTACACTTGTTCCTCCACCAGGAAGCCCCTCCCACAACCATAGGACTGAAATCCCAGAACTGTTTAGAATCGAGGTGAGGGGATTTTCTGACCGCACTCTGAAAAGCTGAACTTTTCTCTTTGAACTGAGCTGCTTTCCACCCAGGACCGCCAACAACACTCCTCCTCACTATGGCAATTCACACACATACACACACACACACACACACACACACATCCTCCTAATATGCAACTGTCTCGGCACCAGGCACCCGAAAGACACAAGAGGAAAGGGAAAATCCCCAGGAAGGTAGAGTGTCCCATGTAGAAGCCAAAGAAGACACACTCTTGACCTGACAGGTGCTGAACTTCAGGACAGATAATAGAGACTGATTATCTTCCGGTTCCTAAACAGCCAGGAAGTTCTTCCCAACAATCACCAGACCTATGTTGGAGTGAGTGGGTGGGGGCCAGAGGAAAGTCTCATGTGGGCTACAAAAGGCAGACTCCGTCCATTGGACTGACTTCCCAGGTCAGTGCTCTCCAGAGAAGAAAGGTCTCACCCAGCATTCTGTTCCAGTCACTGCCCAGCTTCTGACCTCTCCCTCGGGGTGCAAGCTGGAATAGATACTGGAGAGAACAGCAAGGACGCTGGGGAAAAGCACCAGGTGTCAGAATGGACGGGAAAAGGACACAGCCACTGTAATTCAGAGAAGGAGGCTTTGACCTCATCCTGGGGTCTCTCCAACTCTGGGACTGGGAGCAGGAAAGAAGCTCATTGGGCTGTCTATTTGTCAATGTTGGAAGGAGTGGGCTGTCTGGGAGTGACCCCTGCTCCCCTTCCCGTGTTTGTTTCTCCTCAGAAGAGGAAACTTAAGGTAAAAAAAAAAAAAATCTAAATGGTTATGGCTACTCAGCAGAAGGACTGGCTAGTCAAGCAGCAATAAACGTTTGTTGAATGAATGAATAACCTAGTGATATCCTAATTACCTTCCCTCCAAAGCCCAACCCTCTTCTGAGAAGAAAAGAAAGAAAACAAACATTGACTTCTAACGTAATCCCCACCAACTGGATGAGGGGAATTAGTCCCATCTCAGTGATGGGATGGAGTGTCCCACATCTCTGGGTCACTCGGGAAGCAGCTAAGCAAGCTTCAGCTCAGTTCTGCCCACCCGCCGCTAGTCTGCGGGGCACCTGGGCGCCCCTGAGTGGGGTAGGTTCGTGGTCACCGGGCAGGGCCGTTTTCGTGGCCGGCTGTCTCGGCAGGGTCAGGGGCAGCTGGCTCCCGGGAACTGGGCAAAGGCTACAGGCGGGCGTGGGGCTGCGAGGCGGGCACAGCTGCTAGTCGACGTGGGACTGAGGCGGCGCTTCGAGGGGACACCGCAGCCCGGGCGCTGCAGGCACACTGCGGTTGCACCACAAGTTTCCTGAATAAAAGGACACGTGGCCCCGGGGCCCCACAACGGTTTCCTTCGGCTGGTCGCCGGCGGGTCGCCTCCCCCTCGCCCCGGCGGACCCGGCCGCTTCGCTGATCTCCGCCCCCGCCCCCACCTAACCCTTTTCACCGCTACCTGCGCTGTCCCCAGCTCACATGACCCCTAATCCCGTCCAATCGCCCAGCCTTCCCGAGTCCCGCCCAACTGTTCCCGGATCTCGACCCTCGCGTCGACCTTCCCGGGTCCCCAACTCCCGCCACCCTCTAGGACCAGTTCCCGGGCCCCCGCTCGGTCCCCGCACCCTCGCCCCGACGCGCCCTGGCCAGCACTAACCCCCGTGGCCGCGCTTCAGTCTCAAGCTGGCTCGAAGGCGGCGGCCGAGCCCATCCATGGCCCCTCGAGTGCCCGGGCGCCCGCTCCCAGGTCCGCGCCGGCCCCGCCCCCAATCCTTGACCTCCCCGGGCCCCGACACTTTCACTTTCATGCGGGGGGTGGGCCGCGGGGACCGGCCTGGGGCGGGGCGGCGCACCTTCCGGGCTCCGGCCCAACCCCCGGCGCACCTGGGCGGGACGCGCTTTTCTGGGCCCTTGGCAAGGCAGTGTGGGGTGACAGAGGGCGCTCGACGCGCGTCCGGGAGGGGCGGTGCCACCTGGCTTCCACCCCGCAAGGAAGCTCGACTTTCGGAGCCCCGCAGTCCCCGAACGCATGGGGTCCCGGCTAAAGGCACCCCCCACCTCCAGGACGAGGGCTGGGAGGTGCAGTTCCCAGATGGCACCAACCTAACCCCAGAAGGGGGCGGAATTTTCAGAGCCCTCCCACCTTTTCAACCCCTGCACCCCTCTCCTTGCAACTGCTTTGGCCTCTGGCCATTTCTCTTGCCAAATTCTGCATATCACCCTGGAGGCTCTTGGAGAGTTGGTTTAGGGGCCTGACCCTGCCTTCCATCCAGTCTCCTTCTCCAGATCGACAAAATGACGGTCCTACCTGCCCTACCGGAAAGATGTAAAACTCAGGGAATGGAAAGTTTTTTGTAAGCTGTTATGTGATACAAATTTAAGGGACACTGTCATCATCATTGCAACTATCCCCACTCCTCCTCTAATCCCAAATCCCATGGCAGCCTTGCAGTTTCTCCTCCCTCTTCTCACTGTCACTGACTTCCAAATATGCCAAGACTTCAAATTCCAGTGATCAACCATGACAGCTTGATAAGTTCCACTTGTTCCTGGGGGATCTGCCTTGGCTCCCACTCCCTCCCAGGACACGCATCTGTAGGGGTGGGAAGTGCAGAGCCCATCTGAAGTTTCTCTGTTCACCACTCAGCTTCCAGATGGGTCTCAGAGGGAAGAAGAGACTTTGGCAGAAGTATGTCTGGGATCCATGGGATGGCCCCCGCCCAGACCCACATCCCCCTTTCCTCTCTTTCAAGGTGACCCTCCAGTCACAGATGAGGGGAGAGCAGAAGTTGGGAAGCCAGCCCTAGTATTAAACTGTCTACTCTTAGCCTAGAGACTCTAAAAGTTGCCTTTACTTTGGGCGTAGGCAATTTTGCACTTAATTACACAGTCCGTTTCTGTTCCCTATTCTCTGGGTTCCTGCACGCAAGGACACAGCTCTTCCCCAAGTACATTTTCTAGGCTAGACCTTTGTCTTGGGTGTCTCTGTCAACGCAGGAGTTGCTTATGATAAAGTTGCCCCATTGGTCGACTTTATTATACTTTAATCTTCCCAACCAAATTACTTTTTTTTCCCTTAAAAACAGATAAAGAAAAGTGCAAGAGTGCACCGAGAAGACAAGGCAAGCATGTCCATGAAAACCTTATTTGAAATAGCCTTAACCTGGAAAAACCTCACATGTCCCTCAACAGTAAAATGGATGAATTGTGGTATATTCAAACAATGGAGTACTGTACAGTAATTAAAATGAATAAACCACCACTGTGCATACTAACATGGCTATATTGTATAAATATAAGGAGCAAAAGAAGCCAAACACCAAAGAGTACAGGATGTAAGATTCTATTTATATAAAGTTTAACACGGGCAAAACTAGTGTATGGTCAAGATGGTGTTATGTTTAAGAAGGAAGAAGGAAGTAATGAAGTTTACTATGGGCTTCAGAGTGTGGTCATGTACATTTTTAACCTGGTGGTAGATATATAAGTGTACTCACTAAGTATTTTTTTCTCTGCATTGTACACTCTAGCACTTCTCTATATGTGTATGAGACTTTCCCCCCAATTTTTTAAAGTACTCATTAATTAGGACATTAGGACGACTTGAATGACAATAGTGAAATGGAGGTGGAATTTGGCTAAGAATGAAATGAGGAATGATTGGGATTTGAGGAAATGGAGTTAGGGAGCGTCATCTACATTTTTGCAAAGAAGAACTTGTTGACTGGTCTGTAGTTAGAGGGAGATTTGGTTTAAAGTGGTGGGTTAGATGGTAAAGATTAGAGCTTATTAGAGGCAGAGAGAGAGGAACGAGGGCAGAGGTTTAGAATATAAGAAAGTGTGCAGACAGAACAAGGCCTGCCGGGGGAGCAAGGAAGTGCCAGCAGAGGCTTAGGTAGAAGTTTGGCTTAAATAGGAAAAGGGAATGTTAGCTGAGGGGGCAAAAAGAGGACAGCAGTGATAAATGTGTGGATAAGGAAGTGGGGAGGGCAGCACAAGAGGCCTCAGTTTCTGCTGGGAGCAAAGTTCTTTTTCTTATAGCTGCCATCTCCCTTTGTGCCCCTGTGACTGTTCCCCCAAGTCTTGCTGTGGAGTGGCGGACAGTGACCCCAGCCTTTCTTTTCTGAAGGTCTTGCAAGGATGCACACAACGGTGTCCTTCAGGGAGGCAGTGTGACACAACAGCAGGTCAGGCATCTGAGAAGCACCTGGAGGTGAGCCCCACTGGGCCCCTGACCTGCCCTGCAGCCTTGGGTTAGGCGCTTCCCTGAGCTCACTCTCCTGAAATGATAAAATCGCTTCTCGGGGCAGTCGGGAGGATTAGAAAGAACATTCATAATCCGATTTCCAAACTTCTCTTGTCCCTTTAATCCTCACATCCCTGGAGTCTCAGCTCCGCCTCTTTTGAACGCTGAAAGCTCCTGTCTCCAAGCATTTCTGAGCCACTCCAAGAAGCACACCCTCCACAGACCAGTCTTGGCAGTTACTCCTCACTACAGTCCACCCCTGGGGACCCCAGTTGCTGTTTTCTCCATCTGCAGTTACACACATTTGTCTCAAGACAGACTGTTCCTGTTCCCTCCTCTGCTGCTTTGGACTTTGACCCTGTCTTCAGTTTCAAACACTGACAATTGAGATCAGGAATAAGGCTTGCCAGGACCTTGCCTAGGGTTTGCTAAGACTTTGTTTTGTGATAGAGGAAGCACATTGGAAAGGAGAACTTAAAGCCAAAGTAATACCACTTCTAGGGGCTGCACAGGGGTCCTCTCCTCGTCACACCTCCACCTCTCCCTAGACTTGCCCCACGTTGCTGACCTGACTCCCGTGGAAATGCCCTGGAGCTCAGCCCTGCCTCAGCATCCTCATATTCCAGAATGAGTGACCTTGGCAGTGTTTGTTCCACTCAGAGGTAACCCTATCCTGTACACAGGCTCCGATCTGGTCCTTAGCCACGAAAGCACTAGAACAACAACAGTGAAAACCACGTTCCTTCCCCCAGGGTGACAGCATCCACAGTGCTCTATGGTGCTCTTCCTCTTGAGAGGAACAGAAGCCTCAGCCCTGATTCCTTCAAGCTGCCTCAAGTCTTGGCTTTTGATCTCCTGTGAGAAACAGCTTGGACAAATGACTTACACACCTGCCATGTGTTAGAGTCTATAAACAAGTCAAAATAACACCTGGCATTTTGTCAGGGGAATGTTAAAGTTCATAAACAAGTCAGGATGGCACCTAGCAAAATGCCAGAAGGAATGGTTTGAGAAGTAACAAAAGCAAGCCATTAAATGTGGAGATTCCTGATTGGTTGACTGATGTATCTAGTTTATGTTAATTAGATAAGCTGTATGGAATGTATAAATACTGCTCCTGTCCTGCAATAAACGGCTCCCACTCCTGCTGTATCAACATACACAAGTTATTCCTCACCCCCTGATTATTCTGCTGCAGCCGTACTATGGCAGCCAGGAAAGAGCGATGACACGCAGGGTTAGGAAAGAGCATCTGACGGTGGGAAACAAGGATGACCGTCTGTCCTGCAACAAATGCCCTCGTATGTCTCCCCAGGATGAAAGACTCTGCTCTATTCCTTGAATGAAGTCCTGACGTAATTTATCTGTCCCTTGTTTCTTCTCTGGCTTCATCCGCGTCACCTGGTCCCTCCTTATACCATCCTTCTTAAGTGCCCCGATCTTTTCAATCCCAACTTTTTTTTGCACATGCCGAGACCTCTGTTCAGAATGTTCTTCCTTGAAATGCTCACCTCCGCCACCTTCCACTCATTCTTTGCATATTGCTTAAGATATCCTTTCTGAGAGGACTTCCTTGACTTCTGGCCCCATTCAAGCAGATCCTCCAATCACACCTTTCCTTTGTTCCCTTAAAAGCATTTATAATTATTAGAACGTATCTAGTTCCATATATATTTCTGAAATTATTTGTTCAACTATTCTCTCCTTTTCTGGAGTCATTCCCGGGAGGCATGGGCCATGTCTCTTTTGTCTGTCTATGTCCCTGTTGCCTAACACAGGGCCACACACACATTAGATCATCAGTAAATACTGCTGAGTAAGTGAACCAATGAGAGAATGAATGGATGAGCCGTCTGTATCTGTCTCAAGCACAGCAGCCTCCATGCTGCATCCAAACACACACACACACACACACACACACACACAACAAATAAAACAAGTTCACAGTGCAATTCCAACTCCTACCATGTGCGAATAGGAGTTGCCATTCTATTATTGCATTTTTTAAAATATGCCTGTTTGAGACATATTTTTAAATGATTTCACCACCAAAAATATGTGTTATATTCCATAATTTAAAACACTCTTTGGTTTTCTGGTACCTTTTCTGCAAATGCTGGAGCAGAACTTCCTGGGTCGACATCTCAGCTCTGCCAGTCATTGCTGGTGTTACATCAGACAAGTTTCTTTACCTCTCTGTGCTCAGTTTTCTCAGATTTGATGGGTACCTACCTCATAGGACTAAATGACCTACTACACATGAAGCATTAGGCATAGGAGGCTATTGGGAGGTCTAAATAGAAGATTGACATGATCCCACAAAGGTGAGCAAGAAAGACAACATTCTTGTGGAAGAGATATCATGTGGTGGTATGGGGGTTAAGACAACGACGGAGCAGCCCTGGATCATGGAATAGAAGCAGGCATCTAGCCTGAGGAATCAAACCTACCCCAGGGAGACAAAAATAAATTGTGAAAATTCTGCTTACTTTTTTATTTAACTAGTAGACTAATTTTTAGAGTTTTAGGTTTATAGAAAATGTAAGGGAAAGTACTGCCAGAGTCCGGCTGCCGCAGAATAATCAGGGGGGTGACGAATAACTTGTGTACGTTGATACAGCAGGAGTGGGAGCCGTTTATTGTAGGACAGGAGCAGTATTTATACATTCCACACAGCTTATCTAATTAGCATAAACTAGATACATCAGTCAACCAATAAGGAATCTCCACACTTAATGGCTAGCTTTTGTTACTTCTCAAACCACTCCCTCTGGCATTTTGCCAGGCACCATCCAGACTTGTTTACAAACTCTAACATTCCCCTGGCAAAATGCCAGGTGTTATTTTGACTTGTTTACAGACTCTAACAAAGTACAGAGTTCCCAATCCCCCCTCACCCTCACCCCACCCATAGTTTCCTTTATTGTTCCTTGCTTTAGCGGGGTACACTGGTTACAACTGCTGAGCTAATACTGACACACTCTTACTAATTAAGGTCCATAGGCTGCTGTAGTACTCATTTTGTCTTGGACGTTCTATAGGTTTTGACAATCATGTATCCACCATTACAATACCATATGGTATAGCTTCACTGTCCTAAAAGCCCTCTGTGCTCCTCCGCTCATTCCCACACTACCTCAACCCCTGAGCTTTTCACTAATTCATAGTTGACGTTTTCTAGAATGTCATATGTAGCTGGAATCTTGCAGTATGTCACCTTTTCAGATTGGCTTCTTCCACTTAGAAATACCTACTTACTTTTTATTGATTGATTGATACTAGGGATTGAATCCAAAGGTGCTTAACAACTGAGCCACATTTTATTTTGAGACAGGGTCTCACTAAGTTGCTTAGGACCTCCTCGCTAAGATGCTGAGGCTGGCCTTGAACATGTGATCCTCCTGCCTCAGCCTCCCAAGCCACTGGGATTACAGGCTTTCACTACCATCCCCAGCTCTACTTACCCTTTTAAACCTTCTGTGAATGCAGAATCCATTCATAATAAAGGAACAAAGAGTAAGAACTTCAAAATGTATTTTCAGCATTATTTAGGGCTTTGAGCAGCCAGTAGAAATAACCCAGTCCCTTCACAAAAAAACTACTTAATAAATATTTCTTGAACAGATGAATGAATGAATCCACAGCTTTATGAGTACAATATTAGCAGATGATCAATATGTATTTATTGAACTGAACTATATTCCCACCATCTTGATTGCACTTAGGGAGTTCCCAGTTCTCCTTCTCCATTCATGTAAGAGAAACAGATAGATCTCATGGGAAGTGTTTTAAAAATACTATTTCAAGTCAAGCTTATCAATAATTTGTTGATATTTATTAATATTCCTGCTTTATAGAGGAAGAAACAGGTTCAGAGATGTTAAGGAACCTGCCCAAGGTCACCCAGCAGGCAAAGTGAACAAACTCAAATGGAAACCTTATCTTCAGGTTCTTGGAAAACTCTGATGAGTCCACCAGGATTTGTTGTTTAGTCTTCCATGGAGCTGAACATGGTCCAGTACTGAACGCTGCCCATGATGACATCAAACAGACATCCTGTGTGACTAAAGTCAGGTCACCTGCTCACTGGTCTCCAAATGCCTTGCCCATTTCTATTTTCTACTCTGAGGAATTCCCCCAAAGGGTGGAGTTAGTTTTGTCGTTTTGTTTTTTATTTCCCTGCATGGGATACAGGTTCATCATAATGATGTCATAGCTACCAGAAGTCCTCCAAGATGCACATGACCCCTAGAAATAAAGCTGGTGACTAGTTTTACCTTAATGCTTGGGAAATGAGCACAGCATTCAGCAACTCAGGGGGGAGGATGGGGCCAGAAGATCACACAGGGCTTTGTAAATTCATCAGATTCTTGGATATTTCTAGCTACAATTCAAAATGCAAAATGCCTGGTTTTCTCAATATTTCAAACTTCCGGCAGAGAAGATTTAAAAACCCGAACAAGAAAAAAACTTTGTGGACGTGTAAGCAAGTTGTGTCAACTGAACCATACTTACCTGAGAACGCAGTCAACAGCTACCTCCCCTGCTCTTTTTTAATTTTTTATTTTGAGACAAAATTGCTTACCTGAGTGAACACACTAGAAAAACCTACCTCAGGAAGAATGACCTCAGTAAGGCAATGTATTATCATCTCTCTGCTTATCTCTATGATTTCCCAGAACTGCACTTTGCTCCTAGTCAGACAAGAGAAATTTAAGCATCAACCCAGTGTCGCAACTACAGGAACTGAAATTCCAGTGTCAGGATTTGGTCTGAGACTCTGATTAGGGGGACGAGGCTCAATTCCAAAGCTAACCAACTGAACCCTTCTTCTGGTTATGAAATTTCCTAATTCTATAACTTATCTTGCAATATGATGTATTTTTTTTCATTGTCTTTTTGAACAAAAAATGATCTTTTATACCATTTTTACCAAGGTGTCTTCTTCCTGAATTTTATATATATATACATTTAACTTTATATATATGCACATAACTTTATATATATATGATTAAACCCAGGAACACTTAACCACTGAGATACATCCCCTGCTCTTTTTTAATTTTTGATTTTGAGACAAGATCTTATTAAGTTTGCTTAGGGCCTCAATAAGTTGCTGAGGCTGGCCTCAAACTTGCAATCCTCCTGCCTCTCAGCCCCCAACCCCAAGTCTCTGGGATTACAGGTGTGTACCACCACCTGGCTACCTGAATTTTAACTGACTAATTTAAATTGAAATTCTCTTCTCTTTCCCTAAGTGGCAATGAAATCTGTTTATCACCTGCTTGGTTTCCACATCCTTTGCACCTTATCTGTCTTGTGAATCACCGTAGCTGGCCATTTATTGACAAAAAGAATCTAGAATTGCAGAATACCAAGTCAGAAGGCACAGTATCAGAGGTGATCATATGCCCCAGGCTGATGCTATCATAAGCTGGGAGCTCTGCTGCGCTTAGCTTTGGCAATGGGGCAATTGCTGCCAGGAGCACATAGCACCTGCCAGCCCCTGGCCTCCCTGAAGGGCATGAGCCTCCTCCCCATGCAGCCAGTTAGAGGCTGCCAGGCCGGATTCCAGGAGCCATCTCTGCCCAAGCCTCTGTCTTCAGCCCAAGAGAGGGATCTGCTGGGTAACTGCCTTGTGTTTTCCCTCTTTTCACTGCAGGAGCAGAGACAGACAACAGAGAACAGAGAGCTACTGGCACAGGTCTGGAACAGAGAAATCGGTAAGTCCTTGTTAATTGACTAACACCCAACCCTTCTCCAGTTCCCCTGAGTAATAAAGGCCAAGAAGGCGCCGCCCCCTGCCCCCCACCCCCATTCCCTTCCTCCCATCTCACACTTCAGTCTGGAAGGAGCTGGGCCAAGTGACCCTACTAGAACAGTTGCCTGCTCAGTGACATGACATGCAGGGGAAGCCAAGGAGATGACTAGAGGCTTTGAAAGAACCACAGGAAGAAAGAAGGCAGGTCCAAGGGGGCAGAAGCCTGGAAGGAAGAGAGACCGACGGTTGGTGGAAAGGCAAGGTTGATGTCGCCCTCACAACCATGGTGCCCACGCGGGTCTCAGAAACGACTCTCCTCCTTCCCTCCTGGCTGCGGAAGAGCATCATTCTGTCTTAAGTTTCGTGTCTTATTTAAAGAGATGGATGCACATCATATGCATATCCAGGTCCTCTGTGCTTTTTTAAGCATATGCACCAAGTTAACACCTGTCCCCAAATTGAACTCTGGTGAATAGAGAGAGTTTCCTAACTCAGTGGCCTCAGGGAGCTTGCACTCGGAATTGCAAACCAACTGGGGGCCAAGGGCCAGCCTCAGCCTCCAAGGAGGCTGACTTTTAGCTGACTTTTCTAGGAGCCCCCAAATAGCCAACCTACTGTGTCACTTCCCACTTCTTTGTTCACTTTTATGTCTTACCCTAATAAGTCTGGAGACAGCCATCATTTCCTGAGAGTCATGCTGCTGAGTGCTGGAATTGGAACCTCACAAACCTGCCTCAACTCCACAAAGTTCTCATCCCAGCCCTCTAAGGTGTTTTCACATCCAACAGAATTTGTAGAGTTCTTGCAAAGATCAAGGAAAACTTTAGATAGAAAAAAATGCTTTCAGTTATTGGAGTATTTGAGCTAATATTATTGCCCTATACAACTAATTTTTTTTTTCAACAGAGCTTACAAGAGGCCTGGCAACTGAGGAAGCAGAATATAGTAGTAATCAGCTTCTGAGACGGCATGATGGGTAGGAGGTCTGAGCATCAATCAAGTTGTAGATAATATAAGAAACAGGGAGCCTCCAGTTTCCGGGGTGAATGAGCCACGCGGTGATAATAACTGTTTTGTTTTGCGCTCAAAGGAAACTAAATGCAAATTGGCACAGATCGTCTGGGGCTCAGATGCCAGTCCTCATCAAGAAATCAGGTTGAAGTTCTCGGTTGGCCTAGCAACAGTGGCCTGGTTGCATTACACCCAATTGAGGGACAGGACTAAGGTTGTTTATCAGCTTGTTCTGGGGAAGGAGGTGGAACCATCACCCTCACCACTAACCAGCGGAAATGGCTGTTCCCTGAGATGGTTGTGGGACTTCCTGCCAGCACAGTGAACCCATACCTCAGTCTCTCCATAGCCAGAGATGCGGAGGGGGCAGGACATTCCTAATGATCAACAGACTCCAGCCAAAGCTTCCGGGTCAACACTGAGCTGCAAGTGGCCTTGGGGAGGCTTGCAGGCACAGAGAGCACCAGGCTTTCAGTCAGGAATTCCTGTGTTTAAATCCTGGCCGGCTTGGTAGACTTCTCCTATGTCCAAAGGGGAGAGGGCCTCAGGTTGGGGAACTCACTTTCTCTCCCATCGGCTTAAGTATTTGCCCTTTCCTTCCCAGTTCCCAGGATCGCTTTAACCCTCCTCTTGCACTGACAGCCAGAACTCAAGATTCTGCTTATTCTATTTTGCAGAGCAATTCAGTTTTCTTTGTTTCATTTTTTTTTTTTTCTCTGAAGACTGGATCCTGGGACCTAAGTGATCATCCAAATTTTTTTCCAAACAAACAAAATAATCTCTAAGGAGAATTCTGCTCCCAGCTTTAAAATAGACACATTCCCCTCCACCCCTTCTTACCGTGTTAGTGTCTCACTGATCGTCCCTTGTTTCTCCAGGTAACCAGGCTGATTGCTGTCTTCGACACAGACCCCGAGGGGTCCCAGGGCACTGCTGCTGTCTTTCCAGGCTGTGGCTTTGTCGTCAGAAATGGTGCCCTTCTCCGTGCCCCTCCTGTGCTTCTCAGTCAGCTTATTTATGAAGTCCTCCCCAAGCACAATGCCATTGGGCAGCATCCTATCAGAACATTTATTACATACATCCACCAAACATGGGGTGAGGAGGAGCTCTTTGGGAACAAAACTGCAAAAAAGCAGTCAATGGTAGAAATCACCCATTCCCCACTGCACATCCCTCCTGCCAGTCCCACGTCACTTCTTCCCGGCTAACAGGAGCCCGATTTGCAAGAACCAATAGAATCCCTTGAATTCAAGGAGGAGAGAAATGTAATTCACCTAAATCAGATCGTCAAAGGGCAGGATTACAATTTAAAGATCCAAATCGGCCTTATTTTTGGTTGGACAAAATCAAGCCACAGAACTTAAGAGTTCTAATGGGCTGGGGCTGAAGAGATGGATTTTATAGACAGAAAAGGGCTAAAGAAGCAGCAACCAAGAAGAAAACATGATTTGATGGTTTCAACGTGACTTTCTCGTAAGGCAGGGGCAGGAAGACAGAGCAATACACAACACCTAATAGTTGGCTGGTTCACGTCAGGTTACTCTGTGTGTAAGGATTAAGGCAGAAGGAACCTCATCATAGCGCCACCTGAAGCTGGTCTGGGAATTTGGGCTGTTATCTCTTTTTTGATTTCTTGGAAGGTAAGATAACACACTTAATGTCTGTTTGATTTTTTTTTTTTAGTATGAGTGACTCCATTTTGATTTTTAATTTGTTTTATTGGGGCCCAGTTGTAGGAGATTGGCCTAAAACAATGACCCCCTATCGTTTTCAACAAAACATACAAATGTCATTCTCCTAAGGATGGCCACATGACCCATGTGTATGGGTATGTGCTTCCAGTAAAGCTTTGTTTTCTGGATAAAAAGAAACAAGCTCGGCTGGAAGGGCACCTTATGACCTTCTGCCATTTCTTCTTTCCTGGAATAGTACCATTACACCTGGAAGTTCAGCAGCAATCTTGGGACTATGAGGCAAAGGAAAAAGACAAAAAAAAAAAAAAAACCTGTTAAGGTATGTTTTAAATCTATGAGGTGAACAGAGAGCCTACATCCTGGGAGCAAATCTTTACCCCTCACACATCAGATAGAGCGCAAATCTCTAGGGTATATAAAGAACTCAAAAAGCTAAGCACCAAAAAAACAAATAACCCAATCAATAAATGGACCAAAGACTGGAAGAGACACTTCTCAGAAGAGGAGATACAATCAATCAACAAATATATGAAAAAATGCTCACCATCTCTAGCAATCAGAGAAATGCAAATCAAAACTATTCTAAGATTTCATCTCACTCCAGTCAGAATGGCAGCTATTATGAAGACAAACAACAACAAGTGTTGGCGATGATGTGGAGAAAAAGGTACACTCATACATTGCTGGTGGGACTGCAAATTGGTGCAACCAATATGGAAAGCAGTATGGAGATTCCTTGAAAATCTGGGAATGGAATCACCATTTGACCCAGCTATCCCTCTCCTCGGTCTATACCCAAAGGACTTAAAAACAGCATACTACAGGGACACAGCCACATCAATGTTTATAGAAGCACAATTCACAATAGTTAAACTGTGAAGCCAACCTAGATGCCCTTCAGTGGATGAATGGATAAAAAAAATGTGGTATATATACACAATGGAATTTTACTCAGCAATAAAAGAGAATAAAATCATGGCATTTGCAGGTAAATGGATGGCGTTAGAGAAGATAATGCTAAGTGATGTTAGCCAATCCCCCCAAAAAACAAATGCGGAATGTTTTCTCTGATATAAGGAGACTGACTCATAGTGGGGTAGGGAGGGGGAGAATGGGAGGAATAGATGAATTCTGAATGGGGAACAGGAGAGGGAGGAAAAGGGAGGAGGCAGGGGATTAGCAAGGATGGTGGAATGTGATGGACATCATTATCCAAAGTACATGTATGAAGACACGAATTGGTTGTCAACCATACAGAGGTATGAAAAATCGTGGTATATATGTGTAATAAGAATTGTAATGCCAAAAAAGTACATGTATAAAGACATGAGTTGGCATGAACATATTTTATATACAAAGATATGAGAAATTGTGCTCTATTTGTGTAATAAGAATTGTAATGCATTCCGCTCTCATGTATTTAAAAAAATAAAATCATTTTTTTAAAAAAAGATATGGTTTAGCAGAAAGATAGTAAAAGCCTGGGATGCTTTTGACAATCTTGAGTAACTGACCAGCCTTGGTCTAACCAGGTATGAGATGGAGAAGCTCCAGCTCCTTTATGTCATTAGTTGAGTTTCCCATTACATATACCTAAAGGCATCCCACCTGATACAGAGTTCTTACCCCCAAGAAATGGTTAAAGGCTCAGTATATAAATGTAGCCATCACTCTTGATTCCAAATCCAATGAATGAACAAATCCTGTTCCCTCTACCATCAAACGACATGCTGTGATTCCAACCACCTCTAACCACCCGCATTGCCATTAACCCGGTCTAAGCCGCCAACACCTCTCACTCACAATAACGCAGTGTTAACTTGTCCAGTGTAGAGTCCTTTTCCCTTTCCGTCGATTCTCAACACAGTAGCCAGAATTAGAATTAGTCCATTAAAACATGAGTCAGATGGGATTGCCTCTCTCCTGAAAGCTCTCCGTGGTGCTGCTTCGATGACTTAGATTGGAGATCAAAATCCTGAAAATGACCTACAGGGCATGTGACTGATTTGCTTTTGCTTTTGCTTTTGCTTTTTTTTTTTTTTTTTCCTTGTTTGTTTGGGTTTAGGTCATTTCTATCACCTTGTCTTCAAACTTACCAATATCTTCTGCAGGACCTACTCTATGAAGCCTATCTAGTGAAGTTTTCATTTTGGACATTGTATTTTTTCAGTTCCCTGTTTTTTCATAATTTCCATTACTCTCTTCCTTATGTTCATATTTAGGACAGCTGTTTTAAAGTTCTTGTATGATCATTTCTGTCACTTCTAGGTCTATTTTTATTGACCCATTCTTCTCCTGGTTATGAGTCAGCATCCCACGCAATATTAGAAGGCATAAAATGAGAAGTCAATTGAGGAGGAAGGGGATGCTCAGAGCAGCTAAGCTGGGAGCGGGGAATGATGTGATTTGAGTGGGAAAGAATAGCTTAGGGGATGCAAAACACCTGGACTCTACTGCTAGCTTTTTCTTGATGTTTAAAAATTTCTAAATAGTTATATATATGACAGTAGAATGCATTTTGACACATCATACATAAATGGAGTATAACTTCTTATTCTTCTGGTTATACATGACATAGAATTACACCAGTCATGTTATCATATGTGCACATAGGGTCATAATGTCCTATTCATTCTGCTATCTTTCCTACCCTCATACCCCCTCCTCCCTTCACTCCCCTCTGTCTAATCCAAAGTACATCTATTCTTCCTTAGCCCCCCACCACCACATCGCCAGTATTGTGAATTAGCATCTGCATATCAGGGAAAACATTTGGCCTTTGATTCTTTGGGATTGACTTGTTTTGCTTAGCATGATATTCTCCTGCTCCACTCATTTACCAGAAAATGCTATCATTTCATTCTTCTTTAAGGCTGTGTAATATTCCATTGTGTGTGTGTGTGTGTGTGTGTGTGTGTGTGTGCAAAATAATTTCTTTATCCATCATTCATCTGTGGCAGGGCACCTAGGTTAGTTCCATAGTTGTCTTTTTTTTTTTTGTTTTTTGTCTTTTGTTTTCAAAATGGAGCATACGGGTTATTTTTTATTAGATGCTGAATGCAATAAGTGTTATGTAGTTGGATGTTTAGATTTTGTTGCTGGGTAGTTAATTTATTTGCAGATCAACTTGAGCATTCTGAACCTTGTGTTTCAGCTTAGTTAGGTCAGGTCTAGAGTCGTCTTTACTCTGGGGCTCGTGTAGTCCTTTACTAAGGTTTGATTTTTCTGAGGCCTCTATGATGTTTCCTAGTTGCTTGACAAGGACTTTCCATTCTGATCAGTCTAAAATTCAGTGTCTCCTGGCCTCTGGCTTTCTGGGGGTACTAAGTTCCTTGGTAATTGTCCTTTGCCCATTCTCCTGACCTTTCACCCCATAGACATACTTCTTACAGTTCAACCACCATTCCACGGGGAAGGCGGTGCAGGCTGCTGGAGCTCTTGTTGTATTCTATGGTAGGGTTTATGCACATTTCAGCCTCCCTAAGCTCAACCCTTGCCTCCTTAGCTCAGTGGGACTTCCATGCTCCCCCTGGGTCCTTCTGCCTGTGCTGCAGTCGTGACCTTGCCCCCAGGCAGAAATCTGGGGTAGTGATAAGACTCGCCTCATTTGCTTTCCTGCTGTCAAAGGCCACAGCCCTGAACTGCACGTTACCCACATCATCAAAGTGTCATGCACTTTTCTAGATTATGCTGCGAGGGTTACTCAGTTATGACTGGAGGCGACCACACTTACTAAGTGTGTGAAACGTTTCAGTCTGGACGCCAGTTACCAGGGTGAGAGAACACAGGCTTGTGGTAGAATTGAAACTCAGGGCGGGGAAATAATTCGTCCAAGGCAAAGCTGTTGTTGGAACTGGGTGCAGAGTCCAGGAGTTTGGTTCTTTTTCTGTTCAAGCCACATCATCCAGTCCCCGCTGTAGCTGCTCTGAGCTCCCCCCTCCTTCAGCTTCCCCTCAGTCCCTATTTCCAGCATCACATGAGATGCTGACTTCTTCAGTCAGGATCCCCCCAGGACTCCCCAGACCCCCATTCCGACTAAGTGGAAAAGGTATCAGATCACTCATTGGCTCCACCATGAGCCAGTGGGATGACCCCTTTGTGCCCACTTTGGCTGTGCCTCAGATGGCCTGAGGGCCCCTCACCAACATGGACATGTGACCGGGTCTGTGAAAGCATGCTGCGGACCCGCACTGTGAACCGCCACACTGGAGGAAATGGGATTCTTCAAAGAACAATGAGAATCATAAACATCCATCTCTGTGCGTCAGGCCCCAACAGGCTGAAGGTCCTGAATAAAGATGCCCTCCTTACTGAGCAGCCTTCCAGATACTTGTCACCCTGCTGTGGGGCTGCAGTTACCAGAAAGCCTCCTCTCTTTTCAAGGTCATGACCTTACCAGGGTAGCCCACATTTGGTGACTGAATGAGATGGGGGTCTAAAGGCTCAGGAAAATTTGGGTCTGAAGTGTGAACTTGCTGATGGATGTCACTTGCTGTAGGACTTCTATCGAGGTTGGGCTCAGCTTTGTTAAAGCTGCCTAAAAACTCAGCTTCTTCCTGCAGCCCAATCCTGTTCCCTCCCTTCCTTTCACAAGTGATAACTCCTGATAAACAACTTGTGCCCACACTCCAGCTCCACATCTGCTTCCGGAGAACCCAGCCTGTGACACAGGGAATGACCACGGGGCTATGACAGCTAAGGTCCAGTCCAGTTTCTCTGCAACCAGGGAAAGCACCGGCAGTCGGTGATGACTCCACAGGAGGGTCACCCTGAGACCTCAGGCTTTTGCTCCTCACAATACTCCACCTTTTTTCCATTTAAATGTGAACATCCAGAAATCCCTGGAAAATAATAGTAGATAATATTAAGTAATAATCATGGAGTGTACAGTCTGAACCGGGTATTAGACTAAGTGCTTCACATACATTATCACATTTAATCCCCTCCAATAGCTCTACTAATAGCACCCCATTTTATCCTAGTCTCTGTCTTGCAAAACATTGGGCCAGGGCCATGGGTGGATGGCGGCTGAGTCTTGGCCTCAACTTGAACAACCCAAGTCCCTGTGGGCGGCTGCATTCTCATGACTGGCTGATGCTTACATCCTCTTTTTCTCCCTTCCCCCCTCAACTCTCCATTTTGCAGATCTGGCAGCCCCTGCTGAGGCCCCACTAACAGATCAGAGAGACTCTCAGTACCCAACCCCCACCTTCAAAAATAGGAAGAGGAGAAGCTCTTAGCCCACATCCTGCTTCGAAGCAAAGTTCCCACAGGTGGATCAGCCCAAGCATAACATCTTTCAACTCACAGCCAATTTAGCAACCACACAGCTTGTGCCTCCAAGAGGTCACCCATTCATTCACCAGCAATGGACTACCCACCACAAAACTGTTGTGGATAGTGGTCCATTCACTTATTCTTGCACTAGTCCATTTAACAGTGACTTACTGAGATCCAATTTTGTTTAAAGCACAAGTCTTGAAGTTATGGCAGGATCAAGAAACAGTCTTGAGCTCACATTCCACTTAGTGGAAGGCAGAAGGGTTCAAGTCCATTATCAAACAACTTTTTAACAGCTGAGTCATCCACACACAAAGTCCAGAATGTGTACAAGAGATTTGAGTTCAGGTTTGGCAGGAACTGCTCATTTATTAAGGGTCCCAGGAGCAGTGAGGTGTTTGGAACCTTCTGAAGTCCCCCCCCCCCAACCCCCCTGCTTGGTTCTTCAATGGGCCTAGTTTTACTTAGACTCTCTGGGTGCCTCACAGGCCCAAAGCTCTCACTAGCTCTCTGAATCTGCTGATGTCTCTTCTATCCCCACCTGACCCCTAGGGAACCTGGCCTCTTTATGCCTTCCTCTGTGTCCTTCCTTGTAGATGGAAGGACTCAGAGGGACTTCCTTATAGATGGAAGGACTCTTAGCAGGTATCCCCAGTGCTCCATGCTGACACATGCTAATAGAGCCATCTCTACCTCAGTCTATAGGCACACAAACAAAATCCCCTTTCTGTTATATCAAGCTGAGGCCTGGATAAGTCCCCAGAATATAAGACAGGAGGGTCCAAGCCTTAGGAATGCAAATGTTTTAGGGCAAACCAGAAAAACTCACTTTGCCCTATTTCGAAAAGATCATTTCTTCTTACTTATTTTCCCCCTTTGATTTTCACTGGTATTCTCCCTCTGCTTCCTCGTTTTTGGTGCAAACCTATTTCCACAGTGAGCAAGATCATGACCTAATTCCTGTCTCCGTACCCATCCTCCCAACTTTTCTGAGACATCCCCAAGCCAAGAGAGGATAAATTACCTTCCCAAGACACGAGCGCAGAGCCGACCCGCTGTTGAGCTGCCCAACAATCACCATCAGAGGGCGCTACTCCCCCATATCTCCTGCTACGGTGGCGCTCGCTGGAGTCATTCTACTCTGGACCCAGGGTTGTGTTTGGACCTGAGACAGTGTTGCATTTTTCTCAGTGACTAATAAATAGCCAACCTTCATTGTTATTTCCTCCTGTGACAGAATGGGGTTCCCGATTTTTCTCCTCGGGTTGAAGCATAGTTCGGAGCTAACCTGGGTCCTCCCGGAGGTTGGAACAGAGCTAGGTTTGCCTTCCCAGGCCCCTTGTAAATCAAGGGGACCCAGGGCTGGCTTTTAAATCTGGCCTTATATGTCAAGAAGTAGGCATCCTAGGCTCCTGCTTAGCTCGTGGATCTCAGTCCCCACGACGCCCCTACTCTCGCACGGTTCCCGTCGGCCACAGGTAACTGGCTCCCGCGCCTGCAGCTCCACTGCGGTCCGGCTGCAGAGGGTGTCGCTCCCTTCTCCCTGGCAGAGTCCGGACTCGCGATCCAGCTCAAAGCTTGCTTTTTGCAGGAAGCCGGCCTGGATCCCCCGAGGGCAGGGAAGAATTCCCACTCAGCACTGCTCCACCTTCTGCCTGCACTGCTGCCGCGTCCGAATGTTAATTCTCTGCTCCTTTATCCTGCCTCTTAGGTAGCTCTCACCTCTGTACTCTCTTTCCAAGGCTAGTGGAAGACGCTTTAGATGTAGATGGACAGACGACATCAAAAATACTTTTTAAGCCTGGCATGGTGGCGCACGCCTGTTAATCCCAGCGGCTGGGGAGGCTGAGGCAGGAGAATCGTGAGTTCACAGCCAACCTCAGCAAAAGCGAGGCATTAAGCAAACTCAGAATAGGGCTGGGGATGTGGCTCAGTGGTTGAATGCAATCCCTGTTAGCTAACTTTCCTCTTTTACAAACATCCAGCATGTGTTTACACACACTAAGATGGCTACAACATCACAAACAACAGCATCTTACAGGACTGCCCTCAGGACCACCAACAGGTATGTGCCTGTCACTGATAGAAATGTCATGATGAGTACACGACTGTGTTTTCATGACATGAAAGGATGCTTTGTCATGAATTGTTACGTGTGTGTGTGTGTGTGTGTGTGTGTGTGTGTGTGTGTAGAGAGAGAGAGAGGGGAGAAGCAGCCTGGAACAGGAGCTAGAAATGATACATAACAAAGTGATAAAAGTATTTTTTTAAAAAAAGAATTAGTAAATACTTTCAATTTCTGCTTTATATTCCTAAATCTCCTTTAGGGTGTTGCTGTAATATATATTTGCAACAATTACATTTTTAAAATTTTCAGTTTGGAGAAAAAAAAAAAAAACGATTTCATTTTTGCATTCATCTCCCACACTGAAAACATAAATCACTAGAAAACTGGAATCAAGTCATATTTGGTTTACTGTTTTACATAGTAGCTGACATAACACTCCATTAATATTTTTTTTTTATGAATGAAGTGTCTTTTTTAATTGAAAAGCTATCAAACTGTCTAGTTACATTTCTCCCCTCCAAATCCACAAACTGGGTAATAACCGAGTCTCTAGGCAACATATTCAAAGCTGATTAAAAAAACAAAAAACCCGAGTCCTTCGGTCCAATTAAGGGAACCCTGCTACATACAGGCAAATCTATCCCAGTGGTACTGCTCGACTCCAGGAGGCTGGAAGAAATCCTAACAACCCCAACTCAGAACATTTACTTCAAGTAGCCTTTTTCCAGTTTCCAACTCATGAATAAAGATAATATTTTTTAATTCTATTTCAGAAAATTTTTTGCAAGTTGTTTTATTTACAACGCCAACTTTTAAAAGCTCACTAAAGTTAACTGGACAATAAACTAGGCAGAAATCGCTTTACAAAAGGAGGGAAAGCCCAAAATGCCACTTTCTACAGAGAATCCACAGTTCAGTTTTATTCAGAGTAAAGAAAAAAAGAAACTTTCTCTCACACTAAAAGAAATTCAGCCATAGGTTTAGAGTCTGTACTCAAAGTACACATGCAATAAGGACAATATTATGGTAATACAATTGATTTGCTGCTGCATTTGTCTACTGTTTGTCTAATATTAACAATTATAAACAGAGCAGTGCAACTAGTATTTGGAACAATCCTTATAGTGTTACAGTGTCAGGTACATTTCACTTCTCTTCACACCACTGGTTCTCTTTGCGTACCTGGGCTTCCTCCTCTTCAGTAAAGTCATTTTTGATATTGAAGGTTTTCCGAATCTCCTCAGGAGTTTTCCCCTTGATCATATTGGCAACAGTCTTGCACGTAACATCAAGCAAACCTTTGATGTCTAAGTAGTTTGCAGCCAGAATAAGTTCAAAAAGTGTTCCTTGGTCAACTTTCAGGAATTCTTGGTCCCAAACAGGGATATCGTCTGTTCGCTTTTCTTTGTTCTCATCATCCTCAGGAGGAGGGGGGTCATCCTTGTGGTGTGTGCACCACTGAATGACCTTTTTTAATATTGCTGCATTAACATTTGGTAGAGGAACTGGGTCATCATCTCCTTCATCATCCATTCCCAAATCTTCCAACATGGTCTTGATTGTCACAGATTGTTTGGCAATTTCTACGTCAACTTCAAATATCTCCCCATCAGAACTCTGCAACTTAATTGAAGGCATGGTGTTTGGTCTCAAGAAAAACGGCGGTCCGGAGGCTGAAGGGAGCGGGGCGGCGACCACACGAGGAAATAAAAAGGTGCTGGACAAGGCCACTCCCAATATTTTTTTAATATTTATTCTTAAGTTTTAGGTGGACACAATATCTTTATTTTACATTTATGTGGTGCTGAGGATTGAACCCAGTGCCTCGTACATGGTAGGCAAGAGCTCTACCACTGAGCCACAACTCCAGCCCTCCATTAATATTTTTTAAAATTTTTTCTTAGTTGTAGATGGATACAATATCTTTATTTATTTATTTTTATGTGGTGTTGAGGAGCAAACCCAGTGCCTCACCTGTGTGAAGCAGGTGCTCTACCACTGAGCTACAGCCCCCATTAATATTTTTAATGGATTTTCTTCTTACATTTTAAAGGTGGGTGCTCCATTTATTGTATACTTTATTCCTGATACCATTATATTTAACTGTATTTACATATTTGCCCACTGAATTAGAGTGTAAGTTCCTGGAGGCAGATCAAATCATCTTTTGTAAGCCTTAGTAGTTCATTCATGACAGATTTCCCATAAGTGTTTGTTGGATTTGAATGTGGAATGATTGAAAGCTGTGTTCCTCCCTGGGCTCCAAACCCTTCACTATTGTTCCTCTCCTTTGCCCCAGTGGATCTTTTTGTTTAGAACCTACCAGTGGTTCTGGTAACTGGGAACAAGCACAGGTCTAGTAAAAAGTGTCTATAAGTTTTGGGTTTGAGTCAGAACAGGCAAAGGAGCAGCAGAAGAAGAAAGTCTGAATAATTGCCATGACCTTGACAGAGAAAGTAAAAATCTGATTGACTGTTTTCTCTTTTCATTCTGGGAAAAGTTTATCATTTACTAGAAAGAAAAAGTAATTTCTTCATCCATCAATGTAATATGGCACAAAAAAGAAGAGATAAGTAATTGATAACTTTCTTAAGGTATTGTCAGTGTTCCTGGTTGTCTGATTAATAACACCAAGACAAACATCTGTAAGGAAATGTGAGCAAGTGCACAATTCACAGGCACACTTGTGAAATACCATTTTGGTGAGTTGGGAAATGCCTGCTATCCCACTTGAAGTCAATAGGCTTGAGACTTAATTTTAGGTTCTTATCCTAAGGATAAGTGGGTTCCTGGATTTATAATTAAACCTTTCTGAGTCACAATTTTTCTCCTCTCAAAAATAAGAATATTGTCAGGTGTGGTAGAGCATGCCTGTAATCCCAGTGGTTTAGGAGATTGAGGATCACAAGTTCAAAGCCAACCTCAACAATTTAGCAAGGCCCTAAGCAACTCAGCAAGACCCTGTCTCAAAATACAAAATAAAAAGGGCTGTGAACATGATTCAGTTATTAAGTGCCTCTGGGTTCAATCCCTAGTGAGATTGAGAGAGAGAGAGAGAGAGAGAGAGAGAGAGAGAGAGAGAGAGAGAGAGAGAGAGAATTAAAATTGATAAGTGGTTTCTAAACTTTTGTTGTTGCTAATGTCTCAGAACTCTTTAAGTGAAAATTTAGAGAAGCTCAATGGGTTTGAAATGTAAAGACAGAACTTCTCTGGTTGAAGTTGGTGTAGACATGGAACATCTCTTCCCACAAGACTGTTCCTATTGGGGATCTAGGGAACTCCAGACTCTAAAAGTTCATTGTAAAAGTTACTGGGCAGAATAGTCTCTGGAGTCATTGCCATTTCTGTCAAGGACCCCTAGTCAAAATAGTTGCTAAAATTTGTTGCCAGTTCTGGTAGTATGCTAGACTTTAGTCAGGCAATCCTGGAGGCACCAATGTCCAGTGATGACAGCCAGTTAATTATCTTACTTTAAAAGCTCTCTGACAGAAATTTTTTCCTGAGTACTGATGCTCCTTGAATTATCTTGGGGCTGTGTCACAATAAACTCATCATGATTTCAAAATATAGTAAGTAAAGCATTGAATATACCTGACCAACCACACATCATAGCTTAGTAACCCAGTGAAGGATAGAGTATGGGTTTATTTCCCTTGTGATCACGAGGCTGACTGGGATCTGTGGCTTGCTGTTCCTGCCTAGTGTTGCAAGAGAGTATGGCACTTCATATTATGAACCTGGGAAAAGATCAAAATTCACAGTATGCTTTCTATTGAATGCAAGTCACTTTTGCACCATTGTAAAGCTGAAAAATGATGTCAAACTGTTGAGAGCCACAGCCAAAGGGACCCCAGCAAACTTCCAGCTGCCAGCAAACTTCCAGCTGCCAGCTGATGATTGGCTCAAAAAGGCCCCAGCAAACTTCTAGCTGCCAACTGATTGGCTCCTCTGAGGTGATGCTCATTGGGCTGTTTCCCCGCCCTTTCAGACCAGGGAGCTTCTCATTGGGGGACTTTTTTGGCTCCGCCCACACGACCCAGCCAATTGGCCTCAAGAGCAGGAGGAGTGGGGGAGGTTGAGAGGCTTGTGGGAAGCCGGTGGTGGCAGTTGGGCTCTGAGGGAATTCCTGAAGAGCTGTGTGGTTTGGCGTGTGTGTGTGTGTGTGTGTGTGTGTGTGTGTGTGTGTGTATTTTCTAAAAATAAAGTTCGTTTCTTTTGACAAGTGGCTCCTGAATTGTGCCCAGCCAGACTGCGGCCTTTGGTGGCCCGCAAGGGGAACGACTTAGGGTAAGTGATAAGGTAAACTGCTCGCCCCTGAGGGCAGGGTGAGAGGATGGGTAGCCATTTTAAGATTCTTCTTTTGTTTTGCTTCACTTTTGCTGGGGCTGCTGTGAGCCAATCATCAGCTGGCAGCTGGAAGTTTGCTGGGGCCCCCTGGAAGTTTGCTGGGGCCCCTTCGGCCTGGTGGCACTTCATATTATGAATCTGGGAAAATATCAAAATTCACAGTATGCTTTCTATTGAATGCAAGTCACTTTTGCACCATTGTAAAGCTGAAAAATGATGTCAAACCATCCAGAGTTTGAGACTACTATAGTTTGGATATGGAATGTTCCCCCAAAGGACTATATATCTTGGTCCTCCATATGGTACTCTTGGAAAGTGGTGGAAACTTTTAAGAGATGGGATCTGATGGGAGGTTTTACACAACTGGGAGCATTCCTTGAAAGAGATTGTAGGACAGCAGTCTATTTCTATTTGTTTCTTGACTGTTGTGAGGTGAGCAATTGTTTCACCATGTGCTCTCCATCATGATGCACTGCCTCACCCCAGGCTCAAAGGCAATGGGGCTAACCAACCATGAACCGAAACCTCCAAAATGATAAGCCCAGAGTAAATATTTCCCCTTTTAAATCGATTATCTCAGGTATTTTTGTTATAGTAACAGAAAACTGATTAGCACAGAGATCATCTGTATTAAAAAAATAAAATCTCACCGCCTGATCTAGTTTATCTAATCAACTGAAAATGTTTGAGATATCCATCAAAACTAGTGAAATATTCTGAATATTGTAGTAAACGCCTTGCTTTACCACATTCTATCAAACAAATGTGATAATCCCGGAACAGACTCAAACTTTACCTTCTCCCAGGGATCCTAACTCACTGCAACTAGTACAGCACCGGTCCAATGAGCACTATCTGAGAATCGTTTATCTATTCTAACTCCAAAAGTATAAAGTTCTATTTTCCCCCCAAAACAAACTCAATTGATTTTCTAGGTAAAACTCGGAGTCTCCATAGTAGCTTTCCCTTAAATGAACAAATAAAAAGTGCTTTCCTAAATGTCATTTCAATTTTCAAGGTGAAGATACACATTTGAATGCATAACAAGCTTAGTATTAAGCCATATTACATTTTGTTTCATCTTACCGAAAATTAAGAACAAGATTAAGGCTTTCCACACCATTTATCTGTCATTCTCTCAGGGGGCTGAGCTCTTTTCATACCCACCCAGGTTCTATATGCTTCTGGGCTCTTGTGAATGATTAGGCAGGTGTCTCAGTTCTGGCTGCTGTAATATAGCAGACTGTACGGCATTGACTGGGTGACATAAACAATAAACATTTACTTCTCATAGTCTGGAAGCTGGAAAGTTCCAGATTAAGGTGCATGCACATTAGGTGTCTGGTGATGTCTCTCTTCCTCGTTTGTAGACAGCTAGCTTCTTCCTGTATCCTCTCATGGTGAAGAAGGACACTAACCCCATTCATGAGGTATCTACCTTCATGAACTCATTATTTCCCTAAATATTTCCCTTTTCCAAATACCATCACACCAGGGACTCAGTGTTTCAGCATATGAATTTTGGAGGACATAAATATTCATCCCATTACAAGAGGAAAGAACTCTGGTAAATCAAGTTCCATGCTTACTGCTAAAGATGGCTGACCACAATGAGACTAGAGTTGTGGCTCAAAGGGGTAGAGCGCTCACCTAGCACTTGTGAGGCACTGGGTTCAACAGTCAGCACCACTTAAAAAATAAAATAAAGGTATTGTGTCCACCTACAACTAAAAATAAATATTTAGGGAAAAAATGACTGACCACAAGTTTCTCTCTAATTCACACATTGATTTTTTTAAAAGTGTTATTTTTTCCAGGGCAAATTCAGACATTTTTAAAAGTGACATTTATCATGTTTTTTTCCTAACTGAAAAAGTAGTTCACTGTCACAAAATAATAATAATAATAATAATCCCAAGGAAATTACTGGTTTATGAATTCCTTGAAGACATCAAAGGGAAAGTCAAGTTTCTTCTTTCGAACTCTTCCATCCTTTCCATTCAGCCTGCTCTCAAGATTCAAGTTGTATCTTTCTTCATCCTGACCTCTCTTGATCCAAGTGTGACTTCAAGACATAGCTTGTTGGCCAATGCATGGAAACTATTGCCCTTTTTGTACCTTGTCACCTGTAACAGCATGATGAACTCTAAGGTTCTCTTTAGCTTTAATATTCTATGATTCACTAACCATACAAGATAACTCCACTTAACTTCATTGTATTTAATTAATTTGGGGGATACACACAATATTTAACTCTTTAGGGAAGGGTCCCTCTAGGGTCCCATGCAAAAGAAAAAAGGTTCTGAGGAAACACATAAATTACAATCGAATGTTATACCTTATAGAAAGAAGAAACAGAGGTATATATGAACTCTGCAACAATATTGAAATGCACACATACTCAAAGAACAGAATCTGGGAACAAAGAATCAAAAAACTTACCCAAATAAGTTTGCCATTTGGACGTGGTATTTTCAAATTTGTAATAAATGATATTGAAACACCTAATTAGCTATGTGAAGAAAAAGGTTAAATCCCATTTAAAAAAATATTCCAGATAGTTCAGAGATTAAAGTTTTGTAAAAAATAAATTACAAAGTATTAGAAGAAAACCAAGTGACTTTCAAGAATATGGTCTTGGATTAAGAAGGTGTACACATTCTTAAGCAATAATATAATCTTGGACTAAGAAGTTGCATACATGCTTAAGCCAGATAACAAAACCAGAAGTCATAAAGACTGATGGTCTGGGAGATGTAGCTCAGTGGTAGAGTCCCTGCTCAGCATACACAAAGCCCTGAGTTCAGTCCCTAGCAAACTCCAAAGACTGATTATTGATTATATATAAATTTAAAACACTACGGGAAAAAGTAATAAAAAATAAATAAAAGATAAACAACCTGTTCAGAAAATTGCACACTGGACAAAGGTCTGATTTATTCACAGGGCTAAATTTTCTATTACACAGAGTTCTTCCAATTAACAAAAGAAAAATCTAACAGGAAAGCTGGCAAACGAGGTACACAGGCAGCATTCTAAGATTTACAAGTGACCTATAAATATAGACAATCATTCAACATAATCCAAAGGAAAACAATGAGATAACATGTTTTACCTGTCAGATTGGCCAAAGATAACAAAGTCAAATAATATACAATCTCTTTGGAAGGCAATTTTGCAGTAGCTTCCAAAGTTTAAAAATTCAAATACCTTTTGGCCCATCAATTCTACTACTGGACATTTTGCCTATAAATTAAACTCTGGCGTGTACAATAAATGTGAAGGCTCCAAGCTTGATTGAATGTTGCATCAGCCCCTCGTCCCCAGCCAGGCCTGCAGCCACCTGTCTTCTCTCTTCCCTTGCCTTACCCTTTCACCCCTCAATTTCCATCTTGCTTATAATTTCTGAACTGGCTTTAGCCAAAGCAAGAGGAGAGAGAGGAGTAACGAGAGGAATAGGACACATGTCACTTGACTGGGATGGTCTAAAGAGAGCCCTATGGCTCCTGGGCCTAGAAGATGCTTTAAGCTGCCCTTTCCCGGCTGGGGGAAGATTGGTGGGTTCCCCAGTATCAACCTTTCCCACGTGCACACCGGAAGTCATCACTCGCGGTGCATTTTCCTCTGGTCACTACCCCACATCAGTCCCTGCTTTCCTGGTACATTTCTCAAAACAGTAGACTCTCTGTTGGGTTCCATTGTCCTTCCTTGGATGGGATTTAAAGAGGATCGAGACTATTTTTCTTTCAGCTACCACCTGAAAAGTGAAAAATGGCACGCCAGGGCCTCAAAGTCTGAAAGAAGGCTCTTGGGACTAATGTAAGAGAACAGAGACAGAAAAAGTAAGAGAAAAATGAAGACATAGCAAAGGGAGACTGCAGAGGTAGGCAGGGACCAGAATTGTTAGAAGCCTGGAGAATCTGAATCTTACAATCAGGTACCTTTCCATTCCAACAAGTTAATGGAGGATCTTCAATAAACGTTTGTTGAGTTTCTTCGTCTTTTGTTTTGTTTTATTCTTTCATTTCACGTAGTTCTTGTACTTAGGAACTGTACAATCAAGTTGGGGCAACAGACAACTATCCCAATACTTTACAATAGCATGTGAAGATACGCAAAGAATTAGAATGTGCTGTGAACAGAGGAGCCAGCTTGTCCCAATTGGGGCAGAAATGGGCAAGGCTACCAAAATGTCATCTGGAGGTGCCAAGTGAAGAACAGCTGCTGAGTGGGACCAGCTGAGATAGAAGTCCTGTCTAGTTAAATGATAAAACAAACAAAAAAACCCAAAACCAACCAAACAAAAAAACCCCAAGAAGACCAGGGTTGATTTGAGTACAGAGAGAGGTGAGGGAAAGAAGAAGAAAACAAATCTTGGATAATGGGGAAAGGCATTTGGTGACTGGAGGACGAGACAGAGAGGCAAAGCCAAAGGATCACCTTCCTTTCTCAAGGACAACAGGTTCCTTCCAGGTGAGACTAGATGAAATAGTCCCTTCAGTGTCTGCATCCACAGTATCTCTGTTCTGACAGGTTTTGAATATTGGCATTGTTCAAGTCTGGACTTCAATATCTGGAAGTTTCCTAAGACAGATTTGCCAGGGAAAGTCCCTAGAATCTTCTGGACTTCTGGCTTCCTTCCAGAAGACCAAGCTGTTGAAATCTCAGAATATAAAAGGTGCATCATGTACATGTTCCAAAGCAAGCTGGCCAGAAAGACAGGAAACCACCACGGTCCAGAAGTCTGTGTGAAGGTGGAGTGGTAATTCCTCAGGAAATTAGGAAAGAGGGGTCACACAGACCTATGGAAGATCCAGCTTTTCCTGGGTCTCCAGTCTCTCTTCATCTCAGTATTGAAAACATCAACTTAATGCAACCGTCCTGGGGGAGCCATGTGATCTTTCCCAAGTGAACAGGAAAGCAGCAGTGGCCAGAGTCTTCAGACAGTCAGGATGTTCTGTTTGCACAGAGGTGCCTCCTATCCACATTGGAACTGGAGCTCAGGGCAGGAAGGAGAGCGAGCTTTCTTAGTTTCTTCAAAGGGAAGAGGAGGTGCAGCCCCCAGCCTCTATATTCTTATAGTTGGACACTGAAGTTCACAGTAAACTCTGTAGGAATGCACCTCCATCAAACTATTTATTCATTAATGTTCATTCATCAATTTAATACTTACCTAAGATACTTAAGTATGTCAGGTACCATGTAGGTGCTTGGCGATTAAGACACAGTGCTCATCATGACGGGTACAGACAGGTAAAAAGAAAATTATAGTCTGGTAAATTAAGTGCTACAGGGCAAGTTAGCCACAGAGAAAAGGAATCATTGCAGTGTCATTCTTGGATGATAGATGGCATAGGAGTGTACTTAATATGATGAATAAAAATAATACTGACAAAATATGCTAAGGACATAGAACAGTGGTCCAAGAGAGGAGACAAAATTAAATAGGCAATCGTCAACTTCTGTATTGCATTTCAGTAAAGCTAAAGTTGCTGCACATTGGTTGATCAATTCCTAACTGCCTCTAGTGATCAGGAGATGGATAGAACAGCACCTGCCTCCAAGGAGCTTACCATTACTAGGAGAGGTAGACTCTGACAAATGGATCACAAAGCACAGCACCCTATAACTAGTCCAACAATAAAAGTATACATGAGGACATAAAAACCATTTCCCAAACACACAATGAGATTTGGCTTGAGCCCATTTCATGTGAGAGGCTCCACAGGAAGCAACCATCCAATGAAAGCTGCTGCACGTGGAGACACAGACTTACACTGCACCCACAGAAACATGTCATTAAGCAAAGGGAAAAAAACAAAAATGAAACAAAAAACTGGATTTGGGGTCAAAAGCTCTGAACTCTACTCCATAGGTGACTGAGTAACTTCATCAAATTCTCATCCCCAGTTCCTCATCCATAAATAGAAACAATAAGGGAAAAATAGGGACTAACTTGCTTTCCCTCTTGCAGAGTAGAAAGAATCCAGTGGGTTAGCAGATTCTTGAGAGGCAGCAAATCCATGGTCCATTGACAGTGAAGCCTGTCCAGTGTGACTCGGGTTCTCTCAGCCTGTGCTTGATACCTCCAGGGGAGATGCAGCACTTCTAGAAGAGTCCGTTTCCTCCTTACCAGATTCTAATTAAAGACTCTTCAAGTGTGAGGAAGCTTTTCTAAAATAAAAAATACTAAGAATTTATAGACTCCTCACTGCAAGCACTTAGAGAACAAATTGTAATTTTCTTTCTCTGGTGATTCAGGAAATACCTAGCAAAAAGCAACTAAAATTTTCAAATGAATTGATATTTTATTTAAAAATCTGTATTTTACAAAACAATAACAGTAATAAGTTCATAGTTGAGTCATGCCTTTTATTTCATCTTTACACAATGTTTGGTGTGCAAACTCTCTGCCTTCTCCCACAATTACTTTTCAGCTACCTAAGAATTTGAGGTCTTCAGTTTGGGAATAATAATATTAACTAAAATTTATTAAGGAACCACTATGTGCTGCGCACAGTGCTATATATTTACATGGATTATCTCACTTAATCCACACTGTAACCTCATGAGACAAGAACAATTATTTGTAGGTTAAAAATGAGGATGTTGAGGCTAACAGGTAGAAAAGGGTGTGTAAGGTGAGCCAGCATTAAAATCCAAATACGTGATTCTACAGGCTACTCTATTCAATTACATGGAAACCACTGTGCAGATAGATACAGGTGCATGCTCTGTGCGATTGACTAGTATTGGCTATTTGGCTGGGTATGTCCCTATCAGTATGTGAATAAGCTGGTATTCATTGATTCAATTGCATTGGCCTTTTTTCCCAATATGTTTTGTTGTGTAAAATATATATATATATATATAAAATTTATCATCATAACCATTTTTTTTTTGGTATCTCAGATTGAACTCAGGGGCGCTTAGCCATGAACCACATCCCCAGCACTTTTTATTTTTTATTTTGAGCAAGGACTCGCTAAGTTGATTAGGGCCTCACTAAGTTGCTGAGGCTGGCTTTGAACTTGTGATCCTCCTGTTTCAGCTTCCAGAGCCTCTGGGAAAAGGCGTGTGCCACCCACCTGGCAAACATCTTAAGCATTTTGAAGCCTACAGTTCAGTGGTATTACATATATTCATAACGTTGTCCACCCACCACCACCATCTATCTGCATAACTCTTTTAATCTTATAAAATCACACCTATAGTTATTAAATATTGTCACCACCCCCGTTCTTCATCCTCTACTGATCTTCCTTTTGCTTGTCTATTTATTGATTTTTGATTGGTTCTTTCTACTTATACATAAAGGTGAAATTCCCCGTGGTATATTTGTACATATATGTAGCATTGTTTAAAAATTTAATTCTGCATTTCCACCCCTATCTTGTCTTTCCTTTCTGCCTCTCAGTCTCCTTCTGCTCTACCGATCATTCTTGTATCTTTGTGATATCCCCAACTCCCTGCTTTGCTTTATTTTGCTCTACTTTTCACAAATGAGAGTAAATATTTGACCCTTGATTTTCTGAGACTGGCGTATTTTCACTTAGCATGATGTTCTCCATATTCATCCACTTACCAGCAAATGCCATGATTTCATTACTTATGGCTGAGGAAAACTCCATTGTGTAGATGCACATTGTCTTAATCCATTCATTTATTGATGGGCATATGGGTGGATTCAATAATGTGGGTATTGTAAATTGGGCTGCTATAAATGTTGAAGTGACTGTATCACTGTAGTATACTGGTTTTAGTTCTTTTAGATAAAAACCAAGGAGTGGGATAGCTGGGTCTGTTGGTGGTTCCGTTCTGTTTTTTTGAGGAATCTCCATACTTCTTTCCAGAGTCTTGGATAGCCTGCAGTCCCCCCAACAATGTGCAAGATTACCTTTTCCCCAACATCCTTGCCAGCATTTATTTATTTGTGTTCTTGATCATTGCCATTCTGACTGGAGTGAGAGAAAATCTTAGTGTAGTTTTGATTTGCATTTCCCTGATGCTAGAGATACATTTGTTGGCTATTTGTGTTTCTTCTTTTGAGGGATGTCTGTTTAGTTCTTTAGCTACTTATCGATTGGGTTATTTGATCTTTTGGTATTGTTTCTTGAGTTCTTTATATATTCTGTATACTACTCCCCTGTCAGAGAAGCGGTTGTCATGCTCTTGCTTACTTTGCTGTGCAGAAGATTTTGAATTTCATGTCTTACCACTTATTAATTCTTGATTTTATTTCTTGAGTTTTAGGGTTCTTTTTTTTCTTTTTTATTTGTTCTAATTAGTTATACATGATCGCAGAATGCATTTCAATTCATTGTACACAAATGGAGCACAACTTTTCATTTCTCTGGTTGTACACGATGTAGAGTTGTACCACATTTGCAGTCATACATGTCCCTAGGGTAATGATGTAAGAAAGTCAGTGCCAGCACCAATATGATGGAGTGTGGACACTGTGCTTTCTTTTAGCAGTTACAAGTTTTATGGTCTAAATCTGAAGTATTTGATCCATTTTGATTTGACTTTTGTGCAGAGTGAGAGATCGGAAACTGGTTTCATTCTTCTATGGATATGGGGGGTGTTGTTCTTTTAGATATACATGTCAGCAGAGTGTATTTTGACATATTACACATACATGGAGTATAACTTCCCATTCTTATGGTTGATGTGGTGTTTCACTGGTCATGTAGTCACATATGAACATGGGAAAGTTATATCCAATTTATTCCACTGTCTTTCCTGTTCCCATCCCCCTCCCTCCCCTTCATTTCCCTTTGTCTAATCCAATGAACTTCTCTTCTTTCCCCAACCCCCTCCCCTGGACGTCCAGTTTTCTCAGCACCATTTGTTTAAAAGGCTATCTTTCCTCCAACATGTACTTTTGGATCATTTGTCAAGTTATCAGATGGCTGTAAACATGTGGGTTTGTCTGTCTTCTGTTCCGTTGGTCTTCATGTGTATTTTGATGTCAATGCCGCACTGTTTTTGTTACTCTCATCTGTAGTGTCATTGACCAGGTATTGTGATGCCTCCTGCATCACCCTTCTTGCTTAGTATGGCTTTGGCTATTCTTGGTCTCTTATTCTTCCAAATGAATTTGAAGATTTTAAAATTTAAAATTATTTCTAATTCTGTGAAGAATGTCATTTGTTATTCTGATGTGGATTACATAGAATCTCTATATTGCTTTTGATATTTTATGACTATTTTGACAATATTAATCCTGCCTATTCAAGAACACAGGAGATCTTTCCATGTTCTAAGTTTTTCTTCATTCTCTTTCTTTAGTGTTCTATAAATTTTATTATAGATCCCCTTTACCTCTTTGGTTAGATTGATTCCCAAATTGTGTGTGTGTGTATGTGTGTGTGTGTGTGTGTGTATGTGTGCCTGTGTGAATTAGATGGTTTTCCTGATTTCTTCCTCAGTAGAAGATATTGAACCTGACAAGAACAATTTTTTTATTGGTTGTTCAAAACATTACAAAGCTCTTGACATATCATATTTCATACATTAGATTCAAGTTGGTTATGAACTCCCAATTTTACCCCAAATACAGATTGCAGAATCACATCGGTTACACATCCACATTTTTACATAATGCCCTATTAGTAACTGTTGTATTCTGCTACCTTTCCTATCCTCTACTATCCCCTCTGACAAGAACAATTAATTAGAGGAGGAAAAATTTATTTGGGGGCTCATGGTTTCAGAGATCTCAGTCCATAGATGGCCAAATCTATTTCTTGGAGCTTGAGATGAGGCAGAAGAACGTTGTGGAAGTGTGTGGCAGTGGAAAGCAGCTGGGGACATGGCACTAGGAAGCAGAGAGAGACCTCTGCTCAACAGAACAAAATATAAACCCCAAAGGCATGCCACCAATGACCCACCTCCTCCGGCCACATCCTGCCTGCAATTATCACCAAGTTAATCCCTATGGGGATTAATTAATGCTCTGATTCAGTTAAGCCTCATATAATGGAATCATTTCATCTCTGCACTTTCTTTCATTGTCTCACACGTGAGCTTTTGAGGGACACCAGGCTATTGACCTTGTATCCTAACACTTTGCTAAATTTGTCAGCTCTAGAAGTCTCCTGGTGGATTTTTGTTTTACAGGGAGAGCAGTTCTAGATACAGGGTCATGTCACCAGCAAACAGGGATTGTTAGACTTCTTCTTTTTCTATTTGTTTCCCTTTAACTTTCTTCTCTTGCCTGATTTCTCTAGCTAGTATTTTGAGAAGTATATTAAATATAAGTGGTGAGAGTGAAAATCCTTATCTTGGTTCCTTATTTTAGAGAAAATTCTTTCAGTTTTTCTTCACTCAGTATAATGATGGCTTTGGGTTTCTCATAAATAGCCTTTATAATACTGAGGTAAATTTCTTCTATTCCCAGCATTTTAGTATGAATGGGTGTTGTATTTTATTGAAGGCCTTTTCTGCATCTATTGAGATAATCATGTGATTCTTGTCCTTAATTCTATTTAAGTGGTGAGTTACATTTATTGATTTGTGTGTGTTAAACCTACCTTGCATTCCCGGGGTGAAACTCACTTCATAACTGTGTATGATCTTCTTGATGTGTTTTTGAAATGTGGTTTGCTAATATTTTATTAATGATTTTTGCCTCTATGATCATCAGGAATATTAGTCTGCAGTTTTCTTGATGTGTCTTGATGTGCTTTGGTATCAGGGTGGTACTGGTTTCATAGAATGTATTTGGGAGTGTTCCCTCACTTTCAATTTCATGTAATAATTTGAGGAAGACTGGTGTTTGTTCTTCTTTAAAGGTCTGGTAGAACTCAACTGAGAATGTATCCTGTCCTGGGTTTTTCTTTGTTGGAAGGTTTTTAATTGTTGTTTTAATTTCAGTACTTGATACTTGTCTGCTTAGTTTCTATATCTTACCAGTTCAATTTGGGCATGTCATATATATTTGTCAAAGTCTTCTAGATTTTCCAGTTCATTGGAGTATAAATTTTCAAAATGGTTTTTAATGATTCTCTGGATTTTAAAAGTGTGGTAATATTTCCTTTTTTCGTTTCCAATTTTGTTTATTTGGGTCTTGTCTTTCTTTTTGTTAGTTCAGCTAAGGGTTTATCAGTCTCATCTGTCTTTTCAAAGAACCTATTCTCTGTTGCCTTGATCCTGTGTATTGTTTTTTTATTCTCAATTCCATTAACTTGGACTCTCTTCTTAATGGCTTCCTGTCTTCTACTGACATTGGAATTAGATTGTTTTTCCTTTTCAAGGTTTTGAGATGGAGCATAAGATTATTCATTTGGAATCTCTGTTCTCATATCTTTTTTATACTAATTTCTTGTTTTCTTCTATGATTTCTTCTTTGATCCATTCTTCATTTAGAAGGGGATTGTTCAATTTCCATGTGTCTATGTGTTTTCTACTATTTTCTTGCTGTTGATTTCTATTTTCATTCCATTATGCTATGACAGAACACATGGAATTGCATCATAAGTTTTGCATTTTCCAAGACTTATCTTGTGACCTAGCATATATTCTATTTTGAAAAAAACTTCTTCCACTAGCTGTTGAGAAAGTAAATTCAGCTATTTGTTGGTGAAATATTAGGCTATTAGGCTCATTTGATTTGTAGGGTTGTTTAGGTTGGAAATATCATTATTGATTTTATGTTTTGATGACCTGTCTACTGATGATAAGGGTGTGTTGAAATCACCCAGTGTTACTGTATTAGGGTCTATCTGAGATTTAATGTCAAAAAGTATTTGTGTGTGTGTGTGTGTGTGTGTGTGTGTGTGTGTGTGTGTGTATAGTTGGATGCATTGACATTTGGGGCATATACATTTATTATCACTGTATCTTCTTGTTGGATTTTTCCCTTTACCAGGATGTAGTGGCCTTCTTTGTCTCTTCTGATTAATTTTTTCTTGAAATCTTCTTTGTCAGATATGAGAAAAATTAAGACAACTTGTTTTCAGACTCCATTTGCATAGATTTTTTTTCTATCCTTGTCTCCCTCTAGTCTGTGAATATCGTCTCCTATGAGATGAGTCTCTTGCAAATAATATATAGGTTAATATTGTTTTATGATCCATTCTGCTAATTTCTGTCTTTTAGTTGGGGAGTTTAGAACATTTATCTTCAGTGTTGGTATGGGTATGTGTCTGTAGTTTCCTGCCAGCTTGGTTTTTTGCTATATTTAATTGTCTTGATTCTCGTCAACTTGATTACTTTTATATTGGCCTTCATCTATTTGGGAGTTTAGAATTTGTTGGGGGTTTTCTGTGTGCAGTGTATCTATGAGTGTTCTTTGTAGTGCTGGGTTGGTACTCATGAATTCTTTTAGTTTATCCTTGTCATGGAAAATTCTGGTCTAATTACACCCCACCTGTCAAATCAAAGCCAAATAAGAAACAACTACAAAAGGAAACAATTATGTGAAAGTAAATTATATAAATATATATATAAATATAAATATATATATATATTTTTTTTTTCAAACCTAGTTGCACATTGAAAATACACACACTCACACACATCCACATGCACTCACACAAAAAATCATATATAGTGTAAAAAAGTAAAATATAATCCAATATCATGAAACGATATTTGAAAATGTTTTAAGTGTTAAAATTTAAAAACAAAGAAGAAAAAAATGGATTAAAATGGGAATGTGAGGGAAAAGCAATAAAGAAAAAGAAAAAAGAGAAGAAAAATCTTAATGAAAAATAAAGGTCTTGTTTCTGCTGTGGTTGTGGAAAAGGTTGGCAGGAATGGATTTTCCTTGTTTATATTTACTGTTGGCTCTGTAGCTGTTGGTCAAGAGCTGGGGATTATTAGGTCTAATGTCTTTTCATTCCGCTCCTCCCTGCCAGCTGGGTGCAGTAATCTCAGCTTCCCGTCTCTCAGCACAGGGGAGAAGAGTTGGGAAGTGCTGGTGAATGGTGCAGTCCTGCAGTGGGTGAGGCAGACTTCTGACCTGGATGCTCCAGTCGTTGGGGTTTAGACTTTGAGGAACCTTTGGAACTCTTTAGGTCGGTGTTTGAGATTTGATCCATGCCCTCATTGCTGGGAAGATGTCAGTGGTCTCTGCTGGCTGTCCGGATCTCTGGGGCCTCTGGTAAAATTCACCTTTAGCCCATAACCCTCCACAGGTTTCACCTTCCCTGCTGTGAATGTGAATTATCCAGTATCCACCTAGAGGGCAGAAGCTCCTGTGTGGTCACTGCATGTCTTTCCATTGGCTCTTATGGGACCAGCAACAAGGGAGCTTTCTCCTCTTCGTAGCCAGAGCCTCTATGAGCAGGTAAATACTATTAGTGCCTACTTCAGTGACTCTGGTTCAGGCACACCTTGCTGGTCACAATATGAGACTGCTGGCTGCTTCCTTTACATGTTCCTGATCTGTCTCTGCTCATTTTCAAGCAGCATTTATACACAGCTCCCAGGCCATACTCATGGTCACTTTCTGGGCCAGTGACCTCAGTTCCCTCCAAGCTATCTGGCCAAGAGACCCAAGTAATTTGGGGTTGTTATTTGTGAACCACATTCCCGGTGGAACTCTGTGTTCATTAAGATCAGTCTCCCTCTCATATCCAAAGGTTCCCTGAAGCCAATTAAAAAATAATAATAATTTGTTCTTATTCTGCATACTGCTGTCACACTGTGTAGTCTCCCCCAGCCCCTCAGTGGCCACCACCTGACAAGATGGTGCACGGCTAATGTATTATTTCTTACATTCTCTTCAAAGTTTCTGACTCTCTGTGTCTCTGTGGTTTCCTTTACAGACCAGTTTTGGGTTTCAGTGAGTTCACCTGATAACCCACCTCACTGAGGAGCAGTCTTCCCACTTCCTGAATGATGCTGAGAAACTCCTAGAAGTGCATTCTTCCTCTCATCTGCCATTTCTCTCCCTAAACATTTTAAAAACATGAAGTTTTTCAATCCATGAACATTGATTTATGTGTTTTAAAATTTCTTTCAACAGTATTTTGTAGCTTTCATTCTTTTTGCTATTATCATGAATGGACTTGTGTTCTTGATTAATATCCAGAATATATGAAGAACATAAAAAACTTAACACCAAAAAAGCCCCAATTAATAAATGGGCAAAAGAACTAAAGAAACTCTTCTTAAAAGAAGAAATACAAATGGTCAATAAATAATGAAGAAATGTTCAATATCTCTATCAATCAGGGTGTTTTAGTCAGGTTTTTTGTTTGTTTAATTGCTTGTTTTTGTTTTGTTTTGTTTTGCTGCTGTTACCAAAAGAACTGACAAGAACAATTTTAAGGGAGGAAAAGTTTTAGAGGTCTCACAGTTTTAGAGGTCTCAGTTCATAGATGGCCACTCCATTACTCCTTGCCCAAGATGTGGCAGAACATCATGCAAGAAAAATGTGGTGGAAGAAAGTGGCTCAGGACATGGCTACCAGAAAGCAGAGAGTGACTTCTGCTCAACAAGGACAAAATATATACCCCAATGGCAACCCCCAGAGACGGCCTCCTCCAGCAAGACAAAACCTGCCTACAGTTACCACCCAGTTAATCTGTTACAGTGGATTAATCCAAGGATTAAGTTAAAATTTTCATAACCCATCATTTCACCTCTAAACTTCCTCACATTGTCTCACATTAGAGGTTTGGGGGAACAGCTAATATCTAAACTATAACACAAGGAAATGCAAATCAAAATTAAATTCCATTTTCAAATAAAAATTAAATTCAGTTTTCATCTCACCAGTCAGAATGGCAATTATTGGGAATATAAATAATAATAAATGTTGATGAGCATGTGGGGGAAAAGGCATACTCATATATTGTTGGTGGGACTGCAAATTATATAACCACTCTGAAAATCAGTATGAAGATGCCTCAAAAAACTAGGAATGAAACCAAAAACTAGGAACAAAATCATTATACGACTCAGCTATCCCATTCCTTGGCATATATCCCAAAGATCCAAAACCACTCTACTATAGGAATGCAGCCACATCAATGCTTATAGCAGTACAATTCATAATAGCCAAGCTATGGAACTAGCCTAGGTACCCATCAACAAACAGATGGAAAAGAAAATGAGTTATATTAACTCGATGGCATTTTACTTCATCATAAAGAAGAATGAAGTCATGGAATTTGCTGGTAAAGGGATGGAACTGGAGAATATCATGCTGAGTAAAAATAACCCAGGCAAAGAAAGTCAAGGGTTGAATGATTTCTCTCACATGCAGGAGCTAGACCAAAATAAGGGTGGGGAGAGAGAGAGAGAGAGAGAGAGAGAGAGAGAGAGAGAGAGAGAGAGAGGGAGGGAGAGGGAGAGGGAGGGGGGAATTCCATGAAAATAGAAAAAAGATCAGTACAATATAGGAAGGTGATTTCAGGGGAAAGAGTAAAGATGGATTAAGGGAGGACAGTGGAATGAAGTGACCAAACTTTCCCATGTGCATATGTGAAGATACCACAGTGAATTTCTTCTTTATGTATACCCATGATGTACTAAGGTTTTAAAAACATAAATAAATGGAAGTAAGATGAGTAGAGGGAAGGAAACAGGGGAGGGAAGAGGGGCAGGAAAGGGCAAGTGCTTGGAACTGAATCAGAGCCAATCATGTTCCATGTTTGTATAATTATGTCAAAATGAACCCCCAATATCATGTGTATCTATAATGAACTAAGAAAAAATTATCTTTGTGCTTTTAAGAAAAACTTAATGCTGAGCTTAAAATACAAGAAACAAAACACTATGTTTTATCATTTTACAACTCGGTGGACTGAGACGGACATCATTACCCTAAATACATGTATGAAGACACGAATGGTGTGAGTCTACTTTGCAACCAGAGATATGAAACTTGTGCTCTATATGTGTAGTATGAATTGTAATGCATTCTGCTGTCATATATAACAAGTTAAAGTTAAAAAGCAATATGTGTTATTATTTTAATTATATAAATTTAAAAAATAATGAATATATTAAAACTAATAAACTATAATAAATTAATGTAAAACTAATGAATAACTATAATGTGCTAATAAAAGCATAAAAACTAATGAGTATATTATTTAGGGACATAAATAATAAAATTATTTAAAAAAACAAATAAATAATACAAAATTAAAGATAGTGTTTACTCAGGGGAATTGATCTGATAATCTAACTGGGAAAGCACATGTAGACTAATACTTAGGATAATAATATCTTTTCTACACTAGATAAATAGCATTTTCATTTAAATTTTTTTGTTAAATGCATATCTAAACTCATGGGTACAGTAGATTTTTTCAAGAGCTTACACAGACTAATAGTTTTAAAACAAAGTTTAAAGGGACTACAATTAATACTAACTTATTTTAAAAAAATAATATGAAAGGATACACCATGCTGACGATTTTAAACCTTTATTGGTCCTATAAATCTTTTGGTGGGAATTCTTTCCAAACTCCAAATGCTCTGATGGGAGACCAGTGTGACAGGGCTCTCCTGGCTCAAGTTTGAAGGGAACTCCTAAGGAGCTCCTAAGAAGGAATGTTATCTATGGTCAGATCATTTACTTTGAAGGATCTAGATGCCAAATTCAATAGAAAATACCTCACTGAACAGGAGCAGTAGCTAGAACTAACAGTGCTGATTAGGATAAAGCCGGGGCTGCTGCCCTTGTTCACTTTTGCACGTGCTTGACTTTGTGCTGGGGTCCTGCCTTAGCGGGATCCATGGGGTCCTGAAGGATGAGTGGCCTCCATGAAAAGGATGAGACAGGAATCATTCCGTTGGAGCAATCTCCAGGAGCTCTAATGCAGCTTTCTCTGGGTCATCTTTTATTGCAATTTTTCTCATCATTATGGATTCAGAATACATCATTGATTATATAATTTCAAAATCATGCCAAGACGTGACATTTCCTTAACCATCATTAGAGGTACAGAAAAATGTAACATTAATTTACATTTTCCCAGGATGTGACATTTACTTATCAATTATTAAGGGTACAGAATCATTAATAAATTACATCACTAATTTACATTTTTCAGATTTTCCCAAGATGTACTATTTTTCCCAAGATATGCTAATTTCTTATTAACTAATGCCAAACTATGTAACCAGACTCTAAATCTCCTAACCTATCATTAACCTTTAAGTTTAAAGTACACCTGCACTTTATTTCTAATCTAAAATTCCCACCTAAAGAAGTTCCCTTAAATCTTATACTAAAAATATCCTAAAGTCTATAAACCATCCTTAAAGTCTTATAAAGCTATTTTAATTAATTCCTACATTTATCCTCATAAAACTGGTTGAGCTGCTTTCTCAAAGAGTTTCTTTGTTTCTTAGTCAAGGTGCACTTGTTCTTGTATCTTTATAATCTCTCTCAGTAAAAGGCAAGTTCCAAACCTCAGTCCACTTACTGCCAATATTAACTATGCTCATCATAAATCCCTATGTGAATATCTTCAAAAAAAATAAAATACTTGGGAATCAACCTAACAAAAGAGGTGAAAGACTTATACAATGAAAACTACAGAACCCTAAAGAGAGAAATAGAAGAAGATCTTAGAAGATGGAAAAATATACCCTGTTCATGGATAGGCAGAACTAACATCATCAAAATGGCGATATTACCAAAAGTTCTCTATAGGTTTAATGCAATGCCAATCAAAATCCCAACGGCATTTCTTGTAGAAATAGAGAAAGCAATCATGAAATTCATATGGAAAAATAAACGACCCAGAATAGCAAAAACAACTCTAAGCAGGAAGTGTGAATCAGGCGGTATAGCGATACCAGACTTCAAACTATACTACAGAGCAATAGTAACAAAAACAGCATGGTACTGGTACCAAAACAGGCGGGTGGACCAATGGTACAGAATAGAGGACACAGAAACCAATCCACAAAACTACAACTACCTTATATTTGATAAAGGGGCTAAAAGCATGCAATGGAGGAAGGATAGCATCTTCAACAAATGGTGCTGGGAAAACTGGAAATCCATATGCAACAAAATGAAACTGAATCCCTTTCTCTCGCCATGCACAAAAGTGAATTCAAAATGGATCAAGGAGCTTGATATCAAATCAGAGACACGCCGTCTGATAGAAGAAAAAGTTGGCTATGATCTACATACTGTGGGGTCGGGCTCCAAATTCCTCAATAGGACACCCATAGCACAAAAGTTAATAACTAGAATCAACAAATGGGATTTACTCAAACTAAAAAGTTTTTTCTCAGCAAAAGAAACAATAAGAGAGGTAAATAGAGAGCCTACATCCTGGGAACAAATCTTTACTCCTCACACTTCAGATAGAGCCCTAATATCCAGAGTATACAAAGAACTCAAAAAATTAGACAATAAGAGAACAAACAACCCAATCAACAAATGGGCCAAGGACCTGAACAGACACTTCTCAGAGGAGGACATACAATCAATCAACAAGTATATGAAAAAATGCTCACCATCTCTAGCAGTCAGAGAAATGCAAATCAAAACCACCCTAAGATACCATCTCACTCCAGTAAGATTGGCAGCCATTATGAAGTCAAACAACAACAAGTGCTGGCGAGGATGTGGGGAAAGGGGTACACTTGTACATTGCTGGTGGGACTGCAAATTGGTGCAGCCAATTTGGAAAGCAGTATGGAGATTTCTTGGAAAGCTGGGAATGGAGCCACCATTTGACCCAGCTATTCCCCTTCTCGGTCTATTCCCTAAAGACCTAAAAAGAGCATGCTACAGGGACACTGCTACATCGATGTTCATAGCAGCACAATTCACAATAGCAAGACTGTGGAACCAACCTAGATGCCCTTCAATAGATGAATGGATAAAAAAAAATGTGGCATTTATACACAATGGAGTATTACTCTGCATTAAAAAATGACAAAATCATAGAATTTACAGGGAAATGGATGGCATTAGAGCAGATTATGCTAAGTGAAGCTAGCCAATCCCTAAAAACAAATGCCAAATGTCTTCTTTGATATAAGGAGAGTAACTAAGAACAGAGTAGGGTCGAAGAGCATGAGAAGAAGATTAATATTAAACAGGGATGAGAGGTGGGAGGGAAAGGGAGAGAGAAGGGAAATTGCATGGAAATGGAAGGAGACCCTCAGAGTTATACAAAAGTACATACAAGAGGAAGTGAGGGGAAAGGGAAAAATAATACAAGGGGGACAAATGAATGTCAGTAGAGGGGGCAGAGAGAGAAGAGGGGAGGGGAGGGGAGGGGAGGGGAGGGGGGGTAGTAGAGGATAGGAAAGGCAGCAGAACACAACAGACACTAGTATGGCAATATGTAAATCAATGGATGTGTAACTGATGTAATTCTGCAATCTGTATATGCGGTAAAAATGGGAGCTCATAACCCACTTGAATCAAAGTGTGAAATATGATATATCAAGAACTATGTAATGTTTTGAACAGCCAACAATAAAAAATTTAAAAAAAAAATCCCTATGTGAAGAAAAAGAGGGTTTATAGAAAAGAGGAGAATGTATCTTTATATGTCTTAACTTTCCTAAGTGTATAACATGTCTTTCCTTCAAAAATAAGACTACATATGGTGGGATTTGTGCAATTAGCATAATGATTAGACGTTCTAAGAAGCCAAAAACATGGGCTTGAGTTCTTAGTTGATATAATCAATGGGGTGATTCAAATTCTCGTGACCTTTCACAGAATGATTGTTGTCCATTATCAGTTTTGTCCTCAATGTACTGAGATAGAAGAGCAGCCTTCTGCTTTGTCCTTGATATGCTGAGAGATAGTAGAACAGCCTTCAAGGCATGAACTACCTGTTATGTTCTAGCCATCTGAAATTTAATTTGGTTTAGCATTTAACATACTCATGCCTCCTGTCAGGAACATGAGCATGAAAATGAGAAGTCCCAATTACGTAAAAAGGGGTCTCATGGTCGAGGTTTCCCACCAGCCAGCGCGGTTTTGCCAGCTTCACTTGACCTTGTCAAGACAGTGAGAGGGGAGGCACCTTCACCAACTTTGATTGGACATAATTCTGGCTCTTTGATCCAACCATATTCTCCTGGCTCCCTCAAGAAATTGCCTCACCCAGGTCAACCTGGACCACATACTGACCTTCTCCACACAAGGAGACAACGCAGCACAAACATTAGGTCTCCATGATGGAGGCAGTTAGTCTTGGCACTAAATCCTTGCTCTTCTGCTTAATAGCTGTTTGATCAATTTTCTTATTGGCAAAATTGGTGTGATAGAAATATTTCATTTTATAGGCTAGAGGAAATAATGAAGTCGAGTTTTCTGATGAAAGTGTTATTTTTCATCACTCTGCATTTACTCTTCATTCTTTTAAAATTTCATTTGGTGATCAGTCCCGTTGGAAATGTGGATCTAAGTGTCCTGTCATTCCCTCATTGAGGGTCTGGCACTGCAGGATCTTGAATCCTGCGAGGAGGTGTTCATAGATGGAAAATGAAAGTCTGATTTCATTTAACCTAGACCCCGTCCCACTCCCTCGCCTTGATATCAGTCAAGTCCAAGGGAGGCTCTGCATTCTCATCTTTGATTCAGTGAGCTTCCTCATGTCTCTCTAGTATTTCAATATTGTTAGAATTGGTTTGGGGCACGGACATGGTGCTAGAAGCACTAGGTACAACCTCTGTCCCATAACAGGTATTTATAGTGTTAGTTGGTATTGTTTGTACAATATTTGTACAATAGAAATCTTTCTTGACAACAATTCTACTGGACTTTCTCTGGTCCTGTGAATGGGGACAGTGGTTTGGATATGAGGTGTCCCTGAAAAGCTCCTGTATTAATGCAGGAGGTGAAGTGATTAGATTATGAGATCGGAAGCCTGAAGAGTCCATCCTCATTTAAATGGACTGACCTGTGGTAACTGCAGGTGAGTGGGACATGGATGGAGGACTTGAGACTCTGGGGATGTTCCCTGGAAGGGTTCAACTTCCTGCAGTCCCTCTCCTTTCTCTCTTTGCTCCTGGGCCACCATGAGCTGAGTAGCTTTCCCTCGCTGTGCATTTGAATATGAGGCCCTGCCTCATCTCAGGCCCATGGCAGTGAAACTGGTGGACATGGAATGAACCTCTGAAACCATGAGCCCCCCAAATGTCTTCCTCCTCCAGGTTGTTCTCATCAGGCATTTTGGTCACAGCAGTGAAAAACTGAGGAGCACAGGAACAAAACACTCCAGACTTAACTTTCATAGAGGAATGGGTACAATATAGTTTCCAAATATAATAATGGAAAAACCAGTCCAGACACAAATAAATAAATAAATAAACCCCCTACTAAGGTGCCACCATCCCGTGATGGACATCCATATTCACTAACTGAATTCCAGGAGTTGTCACAAGATCATACCATATAGGCTTTACAGCCACATGCTGGAGCACATAGATTGATTAAAAAGAAGTGGAGATCATTCAAATACAAAGAGAGGATCTAATCTGGATTTGAAAGAATTGCTAAGATGGAGATAGGCAGGGAGGAGAAGGAGACCGTCCAGACAAGAGGTGGAGGGGCAACTTGAGCAGAGGCATACAAGATCTCAGGACCATGAATAGACCACTGGGGCTGAAATGGAAATTCACTGTAGGAGAATGACAATGGGTGGTGTTAGGAAAGGGCAAACTGGCATTAATTTTAAGCAGAGAATTCTAAAAATGGTCAATTCCAAATATTTCTACAAAAAAAAAAAAGAAACTGATTTCAGTATTCATACGCATCTCTATCCATCAGCAACATGGAACGGAATTCTTTTAGCATGTCCTGGATATAACTTGAAAGTAGGGAACAACAGGAGGTTCTTGGTGGCCTGAGAGGAAACTTTTCAGGAACCAAACAATCTTAGATACAATTATCATGTCATCATAACTTGAAGTCATTCCAAAGTAAAATGTTCAGAAAGTAGCACCTACAAAGGGACAGTACCTTTGGCACTGATTGTCCAAATTCCATAGGCAAAATTCCATGAAGAAGAAAGATTGATAAATCAACTAATAACTTCTAAGGGTTCTATTATTTATTTTCCAATAAGGACATGATTTGATATCAGTCACAAAATGTACTCAAAAGAAAACCTAACCACAGAATCAAAATAGATGCCTACAGCTGTGAGAACTGCCAAGAAAGCTATTAGGGCCAGTGATTTCTATAGTGATGGACTCCACCTCCCTAAAGGGAGATGTGGCATGGTTCCTCCTTCTTGGGCTGGGAAGGTGGTGCAGCTGGTGGGAGGTCCAGGGGGCAGTGTCCTAGGGGAGGAGACCTATTGACAGAAGGATTAGTGGATTAGCTGTGGCACAAGTCCTGGTTTAAAACTCTCCATTTACTGTTCAGAGACTCAGATGGTATAAAAGCAAACCCAGGCTCTCCTGGAGCAGTACTAAGGGCATGGCAAGACTTACTCTCCTCACAGGTAAGATGCAATGAGAAATGGAGCCTTCGCCTCACCTGATTTCTCTTTCTCTCAGGCAGTCTTTACGTGAGGCATCTATGTTTTTCCATTTTTGATCATTTCAAATTTTCATGGTCCTGAAAGAAAGGCTCACTTTCTTCCAGTGCTTGTCTATCTTTTTTCATCTTTGGCTGGGCTCCGTTTTCTCCTCTCCTCTTCACTTAGCACCTAATTGAAATTATCATTATGTTTATTGACATGCTCATGTCTGACAAGTAGCTTTTTCAGGGGAGAAAATCAGTAGGAAATGAGATAATATAGCTATGTAAGTTGCCTTTGTTCTATTGTTTTCAGAATTATTTCTCTTTTGTACTTGATAGACCCAACCTGATCTTTTCTTAAAATTGGGAGCCATCTCGCCACAAAGCTATGAAAAGATAATTTCAGCTTTACTATAAATTACTGCAAATTCTGAACCTGCTTGGAATGCCTGCCCGTGCCTTGAACTCACCCATGCCTGGCTCTCTGACCAGATAGCAGCCCTCTCTGAAACTTTAGTGACTCCTCACAAATCTTGGCTTTCCCTGGCCAGATAACGACCCTCTCTGAGGCTCTAATGATCCTCATAAATTCTGATGTTGGAGCCAGCAAAAAATGTAAAATACTATTTGTGTTACGCTCGTCAGAATTCTGTTATCTGTAACCCCCCTTTGTGTAACTTTCTGGGCTATAAAGCTGGACTGCAGGAAATATGCGGTTGCTGTCTTGTTCTCACGGTTTTGGGTGGGAGAGGCAGCCCGGCCAGTCGAAATAATAAGCTTGCTTTAATTTGATTTTAATAATAAGCTTGCTTTAATTTGATTTTAATTGGAGTCAGTGGTCTTTTCTTGCATCCAGGTCTAACAGTACTCTATAGTCCTACTGAGTGGATGAGGTACATTTAAAATGTGGCTCTGAGAATTTCAGTCATTACAAGAAGTGGTTGATAGTTGTTCAGAGCCAAGTCATATGCAGAATTTTTGTGGTGGTTGTAGTACCAGGGATAGAGCCCAGGTGTGCTTAATCACTGAGCCACAACCCCAATCCTTTTTTTAAAATATATTTTTCATTTAGAGACAGGGTCTACCCTATTACTAAGTTGCTTAGGGCCTCACTAAGTTGCTGAGGCTGGCTTTGAACTCATGATCCTTCTGCCTCAGCCTCTCCAGCTGCTGGGATTACAGGCGTGCTCCACCACACCCAGCCTGGAAAAATTTATTAGTTTCTCTAAAGCTATGATTCACAATCTTTACAAAGGCTCAAGGTCTTTTCCAAATGAAACCTTAAGTTCTTCTCTTACTGGGTGGTTCAAAAACAAAAACTCATAAGATCCAAAGGACACTGAATTCCTTGCTTTAAAAGATGCCTGATGCCTCCACTGTACAGGGCTATACTCACCTCAGCTCAAGGAGACGGGGCATTTGTGGATGTGCAGATGTTGAGTAGATTGAGTGTGGGGTCACTGTCAGACAGGGCACCTTTCATAGACAGTAGCCACATCTTGGCAATTGTGAATAATGCCACAATGAATATGGGAGTGCCAATTTCTCTTCAATAATACTCTTTTCTGAAACAAAAGGTAGAAGAAGGAACCATGGCCATTTTTTATTAAGTTATGAAACAGTAGGTCTTGTGGTGTGTTTATTGAAAGGACTGTCCTCTGGCATAGGCATCTAGTTAAACTAAGTGTAAAAAACTATGGTAAATAGGCTAGCACCCAAGGCCTCAGAATTAGATTCTACAGGATACATTTAACAGGTTCAGAATAAATGGGTTTTTTTTTCTCTCTCTCTCTCTTTAGGACTGGCCCTTCTGCTCAATGTTCAGCTGGGTAAGTCAGTGACTCTGTTTTACTATTGACAAAATCTTTTCCTACCAAAAATCTCAAATCCCCATGTATATTCACCAGTGAGGTGAATATTGATAATGCCATTGTCTGTTTAAATATGTGATTTCAAAAATATATCTCAGCATTATTTTTTTGAAAAAAAAATATGTTGAGATAAATCATACTACAAAAAGAGATGGGTTTGCTTTAGGGAGAGTGTACTGTTTGGGGTTGGCTGTCCCTGCTGTCCTCATCAGCACAGCCACCTGAGAGTTATAAACTGGCATTCACTGGGCTAGGTAGGACTACTGGGCATCATTTCTTTCTTTTTCTTTTTATTCTGATTTGTTATGTATGACAGCAGAATGCATTACAATTCATATTTCACATATAGAGCACAATTTTTCATCTCTGGTTGTACACAAAATAGAATCACACCATTTGTTTCTTCATACATGTTCTTCTCAGCAAAAGAAACAATCAGTGAGGCGAATAGAAATCCTACGTTTGGGAGCAAATTTTTACCACACGCAAATCAGATAGAGCACTAATCTCTAGGACATATAAACAACTCAAAAATATTAACACTAAAAAACCCCCAAATAGCCCAATCAATAAATGGGCCAAGGAACTGAACAGATACTTCTCAGAAGATGATATTCAATCAATCAGTAAATATATGAAAAACTGTTCAACATCTCTAGTAATTAGAGAACTGCAAGTCAAAACTACTCTAAGATTTCATCTCACTCCAGTCAGAATGGCAGCTATTAGGATACGGACAACAATAACTGTTGGTAAGGATGTGGGGGAAAAGGCACACTCATACATTGCTGGTGGGACTGCACATTGGTGCAGCCAACCTGGAAAGCAGTATGGAGATTCCTTGGAAAACTGGGAATAGAGTAACCATTTGACCCAGCTATCCTTCTGGGATAGAAGATTTCTAAGCTAATCCAAGATCTCAAAATGACTCTGTCATAGTTAATAATAGCCAACTACAGGTCAGTTACTCGTTCCTGAGTTGGCATCTTTGGACTCATCTGTAAGTGCTGTTCATACCCGTCACCACCAGACAGAGATCAGGCAGCTGAGGCACAGGGAGGGAAAAAGACAAGGGCCAATACTCACACCACAGTTCAGCAGCACCTAAGCCAGGACATTGCCTTTCCTCTCTACAACCCACAGGTTCCAGCTACCAGCTGACATGCTACTTCACCAACTGGGCCCAGTACCGCCCAGGCTTGGGGAGATTCATGCCTGATAACATCGACCCCTGCCTGTGTACTCACCTCATCTATGCCTTTGCTGGGATGAAGGACAACCAGATCACCACCATTGAATGGAATGATGTCACTCTCTACCAAGCTTTCAATGGCCTGAAAAATAAGTAAGAGATTTTGTGCTATTTGTCTCTCCATGCCTGGCTCATATCACTTAATTTGGGCTACTTTGGTGGGCCAATAGTTAACAAACATCAATGTTTCTTAAATGTAATTCAGTCAATCAGCTTGAGGTGGACCAAGACAATACATATTGTTTTCCTTTTCAATTGACATCATTGTGTGCATTTATTGTGCAAAACACAAGGCTTTGAAATATGTGTACACTGCAGAAAGGCTCAGTTGGGCTAATTAACATAGGCATTACCTCACATACTTAATTTTTTGTTGTTGTTAAGTGCCACAGTCTGGCTGGGCACACAATCACGAGCCACCACACAGCTTGTAGATTCAAACAGCAACTCTTTATTCCCGAACTCACACCAGCCATCTACAATCACGTTCTGGGGAAATCCACGTTCTCTGCCCAAATCCACGTTCTCTGCCCAAATCCACCTCCACTGGGCTTCTATCTCCAAAAAAAACTGTCTGAATCCCGTGAGAACTCAAGGGGAACTCAGGCAGCAGGATACGCCCTATTCCCAGGAGGAATAATCTTAAACCTTAAACCTGGAACCTAAACTGGGAACGCCCTAAACACGATTATCTTAAAACCGGGAACACCCTAATCTGCCTTGGTCCTTGAGCAAGGTCACCTACATTCAATGTCGCTGCAACATGTCAGCAACATGGGGTACGCTGGCAAGGAAATTGTCATACCTACTTGGCTAATGGCTCCCAGCATCTCCCCCCTTCTGATTAATTAAACAACAAGCAATGTGGCTTAAGGACCGTGCCTGGTAGGTTGTCCAATTCAACATATGGTTCTTGCCCGTCATCGGAAAACTGACCTTTAGGCGTCAGCCTCCTGTCTTAGGTTGATACCACTGCAATTGAATCATACCCGTCACTGACTACCGGTCCAGCATACAGCCATACTTGTGGATAGGTCTATGCACCAGTGGGGGGGTGAGGTTCTTTGCCTCACCTCTGTTGGCCCCCAAATTTGGCCTTGGTGCCAGTGGGGGAGTGAGGTTAATGTGGCTTATGGACCGTGCCTGGTAGGTTGTCCAATTCAACATATGGTTCTTACCCGTCATCGGAAAACTGACCTTTAGGTGTCAGCCTCCTGTCTTAGGTTGATACCACTGCAATTGGATCATACCCGTCACTGACTACCGGTCCAGCATAAGCCATTGGCCCCCAAATTTTAGACCATCACTAGCAGAAGGGAGGAGGATACAGAAATGCCACGACACCAAGCCAATTGACGGCTCCTTGGGAAAAAATTGCATCACTGGTGACACCATCAGCAAAGATATGTCAGCACTACCACAATTAACATGGGGTGTGCTGGCAAGGAAATAAAAATTGCATCACTAGTGACACCATCAGCAAAGATATGCCAGCATTACCACAATTCGCTGCACCAAACGATAGTTACATAGTCCAGGCAAGTTCTGCAAGCAGTTCAAAGCAGAGGAATCTATCAATATGTCCATTTCCTCCCAAAATCCGTTTCCTCCCAAAGTAAGTTGACTCCTTGATTGAGGATTACTTGTTGAGTTATATTCATTGATGCATCAGTTTATACAGCTTACTGTGATAGCTATCATAGAAGCTGTCTTCACCGGCACTGGGATGGAGATGGGAATTCTGGCAATGATGCTAAAAAGACATTATCCTGAAAAGAATTATTAAATATAATGAAAAGGAAAGGTGAAAGTAAACAAACAGATCTGTTAACCTACTTTAAAAACAATCCTTAACAGCTGTTTACCTAATTTAAATTAGTAAACAAACAGATCTGTTAACCACCTTTAAAAACAATCTTTAACAGCTGTTTACCTAATTTAAATTAAACCATTTAAATCACGTGAATAAAAATAATAATAATTCGGATCCATTTTTTCATGAGCCCTCCTCATATAAGAAATATGGACATACGCACATACAGACATACAACACAAAACACAAGAGTGTACACAAACGTACAACACATAAGAAAATAGTAAAGGCCTTGTAGCTTTACCTGGGTGAAATCTCCATTGCAATGTTTAAAAACTCCACAGTCAAAAAATAAAACTGATCAGAAAAACATTAACCTAGGTTTGTATGAGCTCAAAAAATAAAAATAGAACCTTATGATGTGGAAAAATGCAATAATAAAATAGCTATTGAAAAAAGCATCCTGGTTAATCACTGTCGCAGATGTAAGAATGGCCAAGCTGGAGTTCTGGATATCAGCTGTTATGGATTTGAGTCAAATCATCTTCTTTTCGATCTGTAGAAACTGTTTTAGTTAATCTCTCTGGAATCCAAATGGGCTGCTGTTCTCCCTGTGGAAACACACAAATAGACCCCCGACTCCAGACAATCACTGGGTCAGGACCTTTCCATTGTCCTGTTAGAATATCTTTCCAAAGTACTTTAGGCTTATGTACATTTTTTGGATACATATGCCTTTCCGCAGCACTAAGTCCTGATGAATCCAAATTTAAAAAGTTTAGAGTAAAAAGCGTTATTTTAAGTTTATCTTTGGGGGATATATACCCCTTTCCAATTCCCTCTTTTTGCTTTAATAAGTATGTTTTAATAGTTTGATGAGCTCTTTCAACTATGCCTTGTCCCTGTGGATTGTATGGGATTCCTGTTATATGAGTAATACCAAATGATGAGCAAAATTGTTTAAAAGAGGTAGAGGTATAGCCAGGACCATTATCGGTTTTTAACTGTTTAGGAATGCCCACAGTGGCAAAATTTTGTAAGCAATGAGCTATAACATCTTTAGTTTTTTCTCCGGCATGAAGGGAGCCCATCAAAAATCCAGAAGAAGTATCAACTGTAACGTGTAAATATTTTAATTTTCCAAATTCTGGCAAGTGTGTGACGTCCATCTGCCAAATATGGTTAGGTATCAGTCCTCTAGGATTGACTCCAAGATTAACTTGTGGTAAAAATGTCACACAATTTTGACATTGTTTTATTATATGTCTGGCTTGTTCCTTAGTTATTTTAAAACGCTTTTGTAAAGTATTAGCATTAACATGAAACCTTTTATGAAAATTTGTAGCTTCTTCAAATGTAGAGAAAATATGTATGTCATGTGTAGTTTTATCTGCTAAATCATTGCCTAAACTAAGGGCTCCAGGCAATCCTGTATGTGCCCTAATATGTCCTATGAAGAATGGATCTTTTCTGTCCCAGATTAGACTTTGTATAGTGGAAAACAGTAGAAGAAGGGGAAATCCTACCAGCATCTTCAAGAGATACTATAGCATTAACTACATACTGACTATCAGAAAATAAATTAAATACAGAATCTTTAAACATCACAAAAGCTTGTAAAACTGCATTAAGCTCTACCTTTTGAGCTGATTGTTTGGGTACTAAAAATGTAAAAGTTTGATCAGGGGTAACTACTGCTGCTGTACCATTATTTGACCCATCAGTGAAAATATTTGGAGCATTCATGATAGGTGTTTTTCTTGTCATTTTAGGAAAAACTACAGGATGCTTAGACCAAAAAGACAACAAAGGATTAGATGGTAAATGATTATCAAATGAAATATTAGATTTACACATGATTATTGCCCAAGTATTTAACTCATTAGCTAACTCATCAATTTGATCCATAGTATATGGAGTAATAATTTTATTGGGAGAAATTCCAAACACTCCCTTCGCTGCTTTTATTCCTTTGAGTATCAATTGTCCTACAGCCTCAGGATACCTAGTAAGAATAGTGTTAGGAGAATAAGATAAATGTATCCATAATAATGGACCTTCTTGCCAAAATACTCCTGTAGGAATATTTTTTGTTGGTAGTACAATAAATAATACAGGCAAACTTATATCAATTCTATCCAAATGCATATTTTCCATATATGTTTCAATAATTTTTAATGCCTTTCTTGCTTTAGGAGTTAACATGCGGGGTGAATTTGGATCTGATGGACCTTTTAGAATATCAAATAAAGGTCCCAACTCTCCTGTTGGTATACCTAGATAAGGCCTTATCCAATTTATGTCTCCCAATAACTTTTGAAAGTCGTTAAGTGATTTGAGTTGATCTACTCGTATTTGAATTTTTGGTGGACGGACCATGGTTGAGGATAATAGAACTCCTAAATAATTAATTGGAAAATTTAATTGTACTTTATCTATTGCTATCTCTAGATTATAATTTTTTAATAAGTTTGTAAGTGTGGCATAACATTCCAGCAATATGTTTTTATCTTTATGTGCCAATAATACATCATCCATATAGTGAAATATTTGTAGTTCAGGATTTTGATTTCTAAGTGGCTGGATTGCTTTGTTAACATATATTTGACACATAGTTGGACTGTTAGCCATCCCTTGAGGGAGTACTTTCCATTCATATCTCTGATCAGGACCTTCATGATTTAATGCAGGGATAGTAAATGCAAAACGTGGACTATCCTCGGGATGAATTGGAATTGAAAAAAAACAATCTTTAATATCTATAGCTAAAACATGCCAAGTTTTTGGCAAAGCAGACAATTGAGGAATCCCTGATTGAGCAGGTCCCATAATAACCATCTCATTATTAATGGCTCTTAAATCTTGCAATAATCTCCATTTACCAGATTTCTTTTTGATGACAAAAATGGGAGTATTATGGGGAGATATGGAAGGTTGTATATGTCCTTCCGCTAATTGTTGTTTGACCAGATCATGGGCTACTTGTGTCTTTTCTTTAGTCAGGGGCCACTGAGGAACCCACACTGGTCTTTCTGATTTCCAAGTAATTTTGATTGTCTCAGTGGCCCTTTCTGAAAATCCAACCCATGTCTGTCTGTTCCTTGATCTATTTGTATTGGTGCTGCTATACCTTGCCCTTGTTTTCCTAATCTTTTTTCTTTCCTAAAGCCTTGTCTAGCCCTAGTAGTGGGCGCATTAGGATTGATGTTATTTGTTAACGTCAAACCTAATTGATCTAGGACATCTCGTCCCCATAAATTTATAGGAAGATGATCCAATACATATGGCTGTATAGTTCCTTCACATCCTTCAGGATCCTTCCAATCTAATATCATAGAACTTCTATGGGGATTAGTCGCCACTCCTAGGCCTCGAAGCGTTTGAGTGGCTTGTTGTAATGGCCAATGTTTTGGCCATTCTTGACGAGATATGATGCTAAGGTCAGCTCCTGTGTCCAGTAGCCCATTAAACTCATGACCTTGAATATTTAGTTTTAGCATTGGGCGAGAATCTAAATTTAAAGACAACATAGCCCAATCTACACCTGTGGAGCCTAATCCCCTGGAACCTCTTTCTACACTATGACTAGGAAATTTATTATGTAGGCTGGGTATTATTAACAACTGTGCTATTCTATCCCCAGGTGAAATTACTGATATACCTCTTGGAGAACTAGCTATAATTTTTATTTCACCTACATAATCGGGATCAATTACCCCAGGACTTATCATAAGTCCTTTTAATGTAGATGAACTACGTCCCAGTAATAAGCCTACTGTTCCTTGGGGAAGAGGTCCTTTTACTCCTGTGGGAATGATTTGAACTCCCATCTCTGGAGTTAATACTGCTCTGGCAGAGGCGCACATGTCCAACCCTGCGCTCCCTCGGGTTTGTCTGATGAGGGATTTAATGGACAATGTGTCCTGGGCACTACCCTGATGGTGTTGCTGGGATCCTCCACTGCCCCGTATATTTGTGGTTGTGGGCCCTGGAGCATTGGGCCCCCCTGTCCGTTTTTTGGCAATGGAGCCTGATGCCTTTCTCCACGATATCTTGGATAAATACCTGGTCTTTGTCCGTTTTTTGATAAGGGAGTACCTTCTATGGTGGTTTGAGAACGGCATTCATTAGCCCAATGTCTCCCTCTACGGCATCGTGGGCAAGTACCCGGTATTCTATTCCTTTGATACCTACTTTTGTTAAACCCTCCTCCTATGGGGCAATTCCTTTTAAAATGTCCTGTTTGTTCACAATCATAGCATGTTTTTGGCCTGGCATCTAAAGCCTGTTGTACTGCAGCTGCCAAGACTTGCCCTTGTTCATTAATATCTCTACATAATTTAATATATGTGTTTAAATCTTCATGTCTCCATGGTCTAATAACCTCTCTGCAGCAACGATTTGCTTGGTCATAAGCCAGTTGTTTTATTAATGGCATTGCTTGTTCTGTATCCCCAAAAATTTTGGCAGCCGTTTGAATTAGCCTATCTACAAAGTCAGCGTAAGGTTCATTAGCTCTCTGTATTACCTTAGATAGCTGACCTTGTAAATCTCCATGTCCTTGTAAAGTCTTCCATGCCCTAACTGCGTCTGCAGCAATTTGTGCATATATAGCAGGATCATATTCAATTTGTTGCCGTTGACCCTCATAAGGTCCTTTTCCTAACAACATATCTAGATTTCTTTGAGGGTAACTGGCTGCTGCATTTCGCCTAGCTGTCTCCGTGCAAAATTCCTCATTGGCAACCTTCCATAACAAATATTGTCCTCCATTTAGTACAGATTTACACATGCTAGCCCAATCTGCTGGCGTCATGTCCAAGTTAGTAATGGACTCAACCATGCTTACCGTGAAGGGAGCTTGGGGACCATAGGTTGTTACAGCCTCCTTTAACTGCTTCACTGTTTTAAAATCTAATGCACGGTGAATTCGCTGCCCTCCTGCCTGTTCAAGTACAGGGCATGCTAATCTTTGAGGTCCTGTCTCAGGATCCCATTTATCAACTACGGGGTTTGAGGGCCACTTAGCTGTCTCCATCGGTGGGGCTGTTGGTTGAATTACGCCCTCTTGTGATAAAACGGAGTTACTAACAGCCTCCTGTTGTGGCCTTTTTCCTAACAACCCCTTTTCCTTTAAATTTTCTTCCTCTGTCTGACTAGCTCGAGAGACCTTCTCTTTTGCTTGATCTAAAATGTCTTTCTCCATGGTCTGAACCTCTAACAATTTACTTAACATCTTTTCGGTTTGTTTTTTACTTATTTCTAATCTACTATAAAGATAACGCAACCCAATAAGATAGCACAAAACAAAACCGAAACTGAATGAAACAAAAACGGAATAAAAAATCATTGTATCAATTTTCTCTTCCTCAGGGCCGACAAACTTCAAACCTTTAGTCAACCATTTTTTCCAGTTTGCCTGAGAAATTTCTAGGGATAGGCAGCTTGAAACAAAAACAAGATAAATCAAAACAATAACACATTGTTTTTTGAATTGGTCACCCATTCTTTCGCTCTTCCTCAGGGGCGAGCAATTTCACTTACCTCCAAGCTTCAGAAGTTCCCCATACGAGCCGCCAAATGCCACAGTCTGGCTGGGCACAAATGCTGCAGTCTGGCTGGGCACACAATCACGAGCCACCACACAGCTTGTAGATTCAAACAGCAACTCTTTATTCCCGAACTCACACCAGCCATCTACAATCACGTTCTGGGGAAATCCACGTTCTCTGCCCAAATCCACGTTCTCTGCCCAAATCCACCTCCACTGGGCTTCTATCTCCAAAAAAAAACTGTCTGAATCCCGTGAGAACTCAAGGGGAACTCAGGCAGCAGGATACGCCCTATTCCCAGGAGGAATAATCTTAAATCTTAAACCTGGAACCTAAACTGGGAACGCCCTAAACACGATTATCTTAAAACCGGGAACACCCTAATCTGCCTTGGTCCTTGAGCAAGGTCACCTACATTCAATGTCGCTGCAACATGTCAGCAACATGGGGTACGCTGGCAAGGAAATTGTCATACCTACTTGGCTAATGGCTCCCAGCAGTTAAGAACATTTAAAATCCACTCTCTTGGTGATTTTCAAAACACCGTACATTGTTATGAACCATGATGCCCACATTGTACAATGGTGTTTTCTTGAACTGGCTCCTCCTGCCTCACTGAAATTTTCTATCCTTTGACCAACATCTCCACGAATTCCCCACCTCCATCTGGCCCTGGTAACCACCATTCTACTTTCTACTTTTATGAGTAGAAGGTTTTTTTCTATTCCACTTGTAAGTGAACTTTTGTGCTATTTTTCTCTCCATGCCTGGCTCTTATCACTTAATTTAACACTTCTATTTTCGCCCAGGTTGTTGTAAATAAGAGACTCATTCTTTTTATGGCTGAATAGCATTTCATTGTGTATGTATTACAAATTTTTGTTCATCCACTCTTACACTGATGGACACTTAGGTTGATTCCACATCTTGACTATTGCAAATAATGCCATAATTAATAAGTAGTGCCAATATCTCTTCAAGATACTGATTTCATGTCCTTTGGGTTTAAACCCAGTAATGAGATTGCTGGATCATATGGTAGTTCTATTTGTAACTTTTTTAGGAGCCTCCATACTGTTTTCCATAATGACTATAATACTTTACATTCCCACCAACGGTGAACAAAAGTTCTCTTTATTCCACATCTTTGACAAAACCCTGGCTATCTTTCATATTTTTGATAATGGCTATTGTAAGAAGAGTGAGGTGGTGGCTCCTTGTGGTTTTCATTGGCATTTCTCAGATGATTAGTGATGTCAAGTGTCTTTCCACATGTCCATTAGCCATTTTTTTTTCTTTTGAGAAATGTCTATTCAGGTTGTTTAATATTTGCATTTGCTGCCTTTGCTTCTGAAGTTACATAAAAAAAAAAATCATCGTCCAGACCATTGTCATGAAGCCTTCCCCTATGTTTTCTTCTAGTATTTTTGTAGTTTCAGGTCTTAAATATTTAAACCACTTTGTGCACATATTTTATATGGTGTGAAATAAGGATCCAATTTCATTCTTCTGCTGTGGATAGGACTCTGCACTTCCAACAAACCCTTCCTAGATGATGCTGATGCTTCTGGTTCCAGAGATACACATACATTAAATAGCAAGTACACAGACAAAAATAGTACCTACCTTGCCTGCTCTAGTACTCATTCAAAAAATATGGGTTCAATTTCTTAACTGCCCCACCCTTGTGTGTGTGTGTGTGTGTGTGTGTCCGCGCACATGTGTGTATGTCCCAGGAAACTAATAACCATCTTGGCAACTTGCATCAGGAAGCAAATTGTAGAGAATTACTAAACTTTAGACACTGTTGAGCCCAAGAATGAGAAGGGCTTCCTGCTATCTCGCAGTTAACAGTTTCACTCAGTTTAATCATATCAAGAGATTGCTACCATCAGCAATAGCATTACCATGAATGCAAATACAAGAATTTAATTGTTATTATTCACAGTTGGAAGTAAACAGCTTTGGAATGTTGTTTCTGCACTGTGGACCATGGATTACGACCATGAGTATTCCATGTAACACTTCATATAAATGCAAGTCCCCGCCCCATTGCAACTGAAGCAGAATCTCTGGGAAAAGGACTATAAACCTGGAATGTTAATGTCCTCCTCAACTCTTGCACTGGATTCTCATGTAAACTTATGTTTGACAACTACTATTCCAGAAAATGTCATTCCAAGCCTATGAATTTGTATTAATTGTCATAGAGGCTGAGGATGTAATTATGCTCAAGCAACATTTATCATTTTATCAAATGGAATAGAATATAAGCTTTGAGGGACACACTTCACACATATAGCTGATACATTCTTTTTTATCTTTATTAATTTATTTTTATGTGGTGCTGTGGATCAAACCTCACACATGCAAGGCAAGTGCTCTACCATAGAGCCACAATCCCAGCCCTTTGCTGATACATTCTTAAAAAAAAAAAAAAAATGTTCCACTGGGCACAGTGGCACGTGCCTATGATCTTAGCTACTCAAGATAATGAGGCAGGCAGGAGCACTGGTTCAAAGTCAGCCTGAGAGACTTAGCAAGAGAGATCCTATCAAAATAAAATGAGAAAGGGGTTGGGATGAAGCTCAGTGGCAGAGATAAGGAAGACTGAGATAGCATGTGCAAGGCTCTGGGTTCAATTCTCAGTATCTCACACGCACACACACACACACACACACACACACACACACACACCACACTTCATAGTTTAGATTTCCGTTAGGAACCCTGAGCACATTTATGATGATAACAACATGAAGAAATTTTCTGAAGAAAGTATTCAGTACTTGAGGAAAAGTGTTCTATATAGTAATCATAGAATAGGAGCAAGACCCATACTAAAAACAACAATGTTATTTTAAAAGAGGCAATTCTGTATTTTGAAATTTCTTTTTCTTTTTATGTTTTTGTCTTTTGCTTTAAAGGAACAGCCAGCTGAAAACTCTCCTGGCCATTGGAGGCTAGAACTTTGGAACTGCCCTGTAAGTCCTCTCTGAAGAGCCTGTTGACCATTTGTTATTGGAACAAGTTAGCCCAATGTGATCTCTGTCCCTTTAAGCTTCACAATCTAAGGCAGGGACTGAAGGATGCACATTGAACAAATATGCTAACTTGATAGCATACTATCCCAGAACTTCAATATTTATTAAGTAGAACATACTTAATTTCATATTTTTAAATTTGGCTGGATATTCTGGGATCCTATCCATAGGTTTAGTTATCTGCTTCCATAAAGATCTTGTACTTTCAAGAGTACAGACCTGAGGAAAATCTTGTACAACTTCTATTTGCCTTTTGGGAGAAGAAAAGAGAAAGTCATGCACATAAGCAAGAAGAATCCTTTTAGGACACATTAATTTGGGGACCTATTTAGACATAGAACACAGTGAGCTGAACATCCAGGTATTCAAAGCATCAAGGACAGTTTGAGAGAAAGATTAGAGCAAGAGTATAACATTATAAAGGGAACACTGAGACACCATAGCTTGGAAGAGTAGTGGTGACAGAGGATACCCAGGAGCATGCATTCCCTCTGGGATAGGGGTCCTGGTGAAGGGCTGAGTCAGAAATCGAGGAATCCACTTTTTACGTTCCAATGTGTTGAGACCATGAGGCCATATCCTGCTTTTTTGGTGTCTCCCTCATTTTCTCAACCATGGTTTCCACTCCTGAGAACCGCCAGACTTTCATTGACTCGGTCATCACGTTCCTGCGGCAGTATGGGTTTGATGGGCTGGACTTGGTCTGGAAGTACCCTGGATCTCCTGGAAGTCCCCCTCAAGATAAGCATCTCTTCACAGTCCTGGGGTGCAGGTGAGGAAGGAAGAAATAGTCTTTAGCCCTAGATAATGGAAATCTTTTGTTTCCAAGGAGAACTGGATAGATGCATAAAGAAGATAACCTTAATTTAGAATTATAGGATTTTAGCATTGCAAAGATTCCTAGAAGCCATGCATTCATATGTCAACAGCTTTTAAAAACAATAACTGCATGTGTGCTAGGTGCCAGACATTCCTCTATATCATGTGTTAAGATCATAATTCATTTCATCATCGCCTGTACTCTACAATACAGATACTATAACTATGATAATATTTATTTTACAGACGAGCAACTAAGGCATAGAAAGGATATAAGAAACTTGCCCAAGATCACACAACTCGTGTCATAAACACCTACATCGTGGAGCTAGAGAGTCCACCACTTTTAAGAGTCATAGTAGACTAAGCTGCCTTTTATTACTGAGCACAAACATGCGTTATGCCAAATGTTGGTTTAGACATCAAGCTAAAGATAAGAAAGAGACACCATTCTTGGCTTTAAAGCACACAGAATCTGGGGTGGAAGACTTAAACCTAACCAACAATTACAGTAATTTTGAAAATGCCATGATAAAAGTCCACAGAGTGTAAAAGTAACAGAGAGAAGCTACCTAAGTCTGCTCTGGACCCCAAATCAGAAAGCTCTTCCTAGGTAAAGTGATGCTTCCTTTAAAACAAAACAAAACCCATGTTAGCCAATTAAGTGAGCACAGGGCAGGCAGAAATGAAGACATGGAGACCCATGTGGGCCAATGGTGAGTGCTGGACTATGAGGCTGCACAGATGCCCAGAGTTAGATCATGTGGGGACTTTATATTAATATAAAGAATTGGAGTTTACCCTCAAGGCAATGGGGTAGCTTTGAAGGATTTTAAATAGTAAAGAAAGATAATACAAATGAGCTTGGGAAAGGCTGCTCTGGCTTTAACCTTGGAGGATGAAGTGGAAGGAGGTGAGGAGGAAGGGACAGGGTTAGGCACCTGCTGAAGTAAACCAAGCAGGAGATGAGGAATGCCCAACCATGTCTGGACACCCAGGGAAGAAGGCTGTATTCAAGGTGTGTAAAGATGATGAAATCAACAGGAATTAGGGACCAACCACAAGTAGAATCATGAGAGAACTCCCAGTTTTCTGACTTTGAGGTCTGATTTGATTGTGGTGCTATTATCTAAGATGGTAACTACAGGGAGAAGCTTAGATTTGCAGTAAGAACAAGGACTGATTAACAAGAGTGGGAGGTATCTGGAATGCCCAGCTGGTGTTGGAAGAACACCTATCTGGAGTGCAGGGCAAAGATGTGATAGAGTGTGCCAAAGCCATCAGCAAGGGTAGATGATCACCAAGAAAATGAATGAAATGATGAAAATCGGGGACTAAGCATGCTTTGGAGATTTAATCTCTCTCAAAATGGACGTTTTTACTCCATGTATCAGATTGTCAGCAGCAAATAGGAATTTATTATATACTTAGGGAGGTTCTACAGAATCCAAAGACAGAAAGACATCTGGGTCTCAGGAAGGAGCTAGAATCAGGAGTTGGAAAGCCATCAGGAGGCATTTGCTCCATGTTGCATCCTGGCTTTTCTCTGTGGCTTTGCTGGTGTCTTCTTGCTCAGACCAGCTTTGGGTCTTCCATAGAAGTGGAGAGAATGCTCTGGCTCCTGGTCCTGGGGAGCCAAGCAGCTCTGCCTATGCCCTGTCTATGCCAGATTCCTCTGCAGAGGAGTCACATTGGCTCCTTCCTGGGAATGGTCACCAGGCTACAGACATAGCTGCTGCTGCTGCTTTGTTTTTTTGGGTTTTTTTTAGGGGGGGGGTTGCAGGAGTGGGTTGGGGGTACTGGGGATTGAACTCAGGGGCACTCGACCACTGAGCCACATATCCAGCCTTATTTTGTATTTTATTTAGGGACAGGGTCTCACTGAGTTGCTTAGCACCTCACTTTTTAAAAGCTGAGGCTGGCTTTGAACTTGTCATTCTTCGGCTTCAGCCTCCTGAGCCTCTGGGATTACAGGCATGTGCCACTGCGGCCGGCAGACCTAGCTTCTTCAAACCCTCATTCCACCCCTGCACCCAGCACTCAAATTTCCTTCTTGCAGCCCCCTGCAGGTGGACAGAGGTAGACAGAAGACAGCCAGCTGTGCTGTTGGTTCCACCCCTTGCTCAAAGACTCTCCATGGCCACTCCAGCCCATGCACAACTGGCATTGTCACATCTAGAAAAGGTTTCCACCTAAATCATATTAAACCAAGAAAACTCATTTTGACTGCTGGCTTTATTATAGAACTTTAGGGAGAATCAAAATGTCCTTTGTGAGAAGCAAAGGAGACTGACACAGAGACAGGTTCATGGCCAATTGCAGCATAAACAGCTGGTGTCGAAGACAAGCCCTTGCTGGCAGTTATTCTGGTAGGTGATTCCATTCACGCAGTGCCAGAAGGCATTTCTGTTATCAGCCACGGGGTACAGGCCATCGGGTTTGTCTGCACAGAATCCACTGCCCCCAGAGCTGCCACCAGAGCTCCCGCTCCCGCTCCCGCTCCCGCTCCCATCTGCATTTCCGCCAGAAGGAGTAGTGACTGGCTCACTGGGAGCAGGGGCTGTGCAACCTGAAACATACAGCACACAGGTCAGACCAGTGGGTCTGGTCCAGAGGGGAAAACCGGGGGCAAGTTTCGGGAGATGGGCTGCAGTTAGCTTTGGAGTCCCTCACTTGAAGATCAGAAGGGAGCTCCATACTGAATTCAGAAAAGCTGTCATGTCAAGTCAGCCTGAATTCCCCTAGAAGCAAGTCTATCATCCCTTACGACATCAAAGTCATTAAGAAAGTACACTAAGTGCACTTTGTCTGTATAAAACACCTTTTTAGGATGAGGGTACAAGTGGCGAACAAGTAAGCTCTAAGAGAAAACCTGGTAACAACTTAGAGAGCTGGTATGTCTCCTCAATGACGGATTAGAGACATGAGAGAAGTAGAGAGGAGTTCTTGTTGGATCTCTCCAGGTGGGTTGAAAGACTTTGAAGAAAGGATTGTAGAGGCAGGTTTTTACTCTGAAGATCAGTATAATTTCCGTGGGCTCTCACACAACCTTAAGACTTAGCAGTGTAAAGAACAACCCAGGTTGGCCTGGTTTTCCACATGGGAATAAAATTCTTGATGTGGAAGTTCAGGTCTTGGGAAAGGACTGCCCGCACCTGTCTCTTACTTGGGCAAGAACAGTGTAAGGAAATGGGAAGTCTCCCTGTGTCCTCAGTGGGCAGATGGCAAGGCTGCCTTCTGAATTAGGAAAATTCATACACCCAGGTACCCCCTGCTGTCACTTACTGTCACTCTGCAGGCCCAGGACTTCCTTCAGGGTGGAGATCAGGGGGAACTTGCCCTCGTCGCAGAAAGTGCCAGTGAAGTCATCTAGGTCAATGGCCCAGACCATGGCACCTCCAAATTTGTTCTGCTTAAGCCACTGAGCCTGTGTAAGGACAGAGGACAACAGGAGTTGGATTTCCTAGGGTCCCATGCTGGATCACCACATAGCTGAGGGCTGACCTTACCTTGATATTGAAGCTCTTAATGTTGTCATAGCCAATCCAGTCATTGCCCTGATAGGCATAGGGCACCTCTTGAGGGGCATCCCATTCTTGAGTGGCTCCATTTTTCAGAAAGGTGCAGATCTTAAATAATTAAACAGATTCAAATATTTAAAATATTATTTCCATGGGGGAAAATTATACACTTATGCCTTTGATTTTTGTTTTGTTTTTTTTTTCTTGTCTCTAATTGGGTTTTCCTCAATTACCTATTTATGGTAAGGAAGCTCAAGTTGTGTTTCAGATATTCATATGTTGTCCCCATTCTGCAAGCTTGATTGGAGCAATCAACAGTAAAATGAGAGATGCATTTATTTTATTCTTTGTGTGCTAGTGTAAATGACATTAAGTCTATTGCTTGAAGAGATATTCATTACTAAGTGGATTAAGTTATTAAGTATGCTATTGAAATACTTTAAGAATTTGGAATAACACTGCTCAGAGCAAGCAGGTACTAGACAGAAAGAACATTCATGATTTCATTAGATTTTAGCACTAAGGCCTTCTACTGTTCAGCACCGTGCGCAGAATTCACAGAGAACTGTGTAGAACAAACTACCCACCTCATAGTAGGCCCAGAACCCAGCCTCCCTGGTATAGGGTCCAGCAGGGCCAGCACCAGAAGTAGGGGCACCAATTCCATTGTCGGAAGGGTTTCTCAGAAGGAAGTTGTGTCCATAAGTTGGGAAACCAACGATGAGCTTTTCAGCTGAGGCCCCATTGTCCCTCCAGTACTTCATGACATAATCCTGAAATGGCACTTGAGTTAGCTATAGGCTCCAACCAGCTGAGGACCCAAGGCTTAGTTATGTTAGCTCTCTGTTCTATAAAATTGCATGATATTAATGACTGAAGGGTTAGTGTTCTTCTTCCCAAAATATTTTGATGAAATTAGTTGAGATATGATCAGTATCATGAGGACTTTGTCTAAGTGACACATTTATGGAATTCACTCTGATTTTGTGCCTGAATCTCCATGTGATTTCCATTCACCTCTGATCTGCATTTGCTTCTGTGCAGAGACTTACCACATTGAGGTAAGCATTGCTTCCAGTTTCAGTTGGGTATTTGTAGAGGGGGCTGTTCTCACCAGTGTAGCCTTCCCAGGAGCCATGGAGGTCATAGGTCATGACATGGATGTAGTCCAGATACCTGAGGTGGGGTAAATGACTTAAAACACTCTCCAGTGGTCATTTCCCATACCCGTGCAGACAGAAGACACCTCTCCAAAGCCTCCTAAACAAAGTCCCTCAACAATAACACAGACCAAGGACAAGTGTACTCTGCCTCAAGGACACCTATAGGAGTTTGAGATGAGGTACATCACTCACTGGGACAGTTGGGGAATCTCGTAGCCAGATTCAATGGTGGAGATGCCACCTGCAACTGCAGCAGTGATCAATAGCCTGGGCTTATTGGTCTTCTTGGCCTCTTCTTCAAAAGCTTCACGAATTTCCTACAGAATTGTAGGATATATTAGGTCACATATGAGCTGATTTCCACTCCTTAACTGTCAATCAAGTATATTTACATACATGTTTCTTATTCTTTCTGCTTTCATATTTTTTGTCTTAATTTATTCTATCAACATCCCTGATCAAGGTTGATAGGTTAGATAGTATTAATCAACTTTATAGATATCTAATATCCATAGCATTAGACAATTTCTCTAAATCCCAGAGAAAGTTAGTAGCCAGTTCATGACCACAGCCTGGGTTTTAGGTGACTAGTTGGATCCTCAGGTTTATCATTACACTGAGATCTACAGTTGCTATAGTAACCTCCACTTTTTAGCAGTATAGAAATTTGCTTCCATTTGTTCTATGGGTGAACTACCTTATAAGACTGACACCCCATCAAATAAAATGCTAAATTGGCCAATCAGGAAGGTGGTAACTGCCACATGAGAGACCCCCATTCAGGGCTAGAGACTTTTTAACCTCTATTTTGTGTGACTCTAATCTAATTTGCAGTACTGAGCTCAGCTCTAATAATTGCATTATGTGGGAGTGCCATAGTGTATCCCAGAGGAGTTTCTCTGAAAATTGTCACGGGTCTATCGGTTGAAGGAAGCAGGTCATTTAACTGAAGAAGAGAAATTGTAGGCAGGATTTTATTGCTGTCTTGAAATATTGAACCCATGTATGGCAAATCTTGAGGTTTTGTTCTTTGTTGTTTCAGTGGGCAGACCACTGAACTGAAAACCTGATAACTGGACATTATACTATATGACTGGAGGCATGTTCCAGCTAAGAAGAAAGATGCTAGCTCTGATCATCAGACCTGTGTAATGAATAAGTAAACTGACTTTAGGTAGTGAGCTACGTAACACTGAAACTCTTCACAATATGGCTGACAATCTGATACATGGAGTAAAAAAGTCCATTTTGAGAGAGATTAAATCTCCAAAGCATGCTTAGTCCCCGACTTTCATCATTGCATTCATTTTCTTGGTGATCATCTACCCTTGCTGATGGCTTTGGCACACTCTATCACATCTTTGCCCTGCACTCCAGATAGGTGTTCTTCCAACACCAGCTGGGCATTCCAGATACCTCCCACTCTTGTTAATCAGTCCTTGTTCTTACTGCAAATCTAGGCTTCTCCCTGTAGTTACCATCTTAGATAATAGCACCACAATCAAATCAGACCTCAAAGTCAGAAAACTAGGAATTCTCTTATGCATCTACTTGTGGTTGGTCCCTAATTCCTGTTGATTTCATCATCTTTATACACCTTGAATACAGCCTTCTTCCCTGGGTGTCCAGACATTGTTGGGCATTCCTCATCTCCTGCTTGGTTTACTTCAACAGGTGCCTAACCCTGTCCCTTCCTCCTCACCTCCTTCCACTTCATCCTCCAAGGTTAAAGCCAGAGCAGCGTTTCCCAAGCTCATTTTTATTATAATTCTTTACTATTTAAAATCCTTCAAAGTTACCCCATTGCCTTGAGGGTAAACTCCAATTCTTTATATTAATATAAAGTCCCCACATGATCTGACTCTGGGCATCTGTGCAGCCTCACAGTCCAGCACACCATTGGCCCACATGGGTCTCCATGTCTTCATTTCTGCCTGCCCTGTGCTCACTTAATTGGCTAACATGGGTTTTGTGTTGTTTTAAAGGAAGCATCACTTTACCTAGGAAGAGCTTTCTGATTTGGGGTCCAGAGCAGACTTAGGCAGCTTCTCTCTGTTACATTTACACTCTGTGGACTTTTATCATGGCATTTTCAAAATTACTGTAATTGTTGGTTAGGTTTAAGTCTTCCACCTCAGATTCCGTGGGCTTTAAAGCCAAGAGCATGTTTGTGCTCAGTAATAAAAGGCAGCTTAGTCTACTATGACTCTTAAAAGTGGTGGACTCACTAGCCCACGAGGTAGGTGTTTATGACATGAGTTGTGTGATCTTGGACAAGTTTCTTATAACCTTTCTATGCCTTAGTTGCTCGTCTGTAAAATAAATATCATCATAGTTATAGTATCTGTATCTCTATTGTAGAGTACAGGTGATGATGAAATGAATTACGATCTTAACACATGATATAGAGGAATGTCTGGCACCTAGCACACATGCAGTTATTGTTTTTAAAAGCTGTTGACATATGAATGCATGGCTTCTAGGAATCTTTGCAATGCTAAAATCCTATAATTCTAAATTAAGGTTATTTTCTTTATGCCGCGATCCAATTCTCCTTGGAAACAAGAGATTTCAATTATCTAGGGCTAAAGAGACTATTTCTTCCTTCCTCACCTGCACCAGGACTGTGAAGAGATGCTTATCTTGAGGGGGGCTCCCACGAGACCCAGGGTACTCCCAGTCCAAGTCCAGCCCATCAAACCCGTACTGCCGCAGGAACGTGATGACCGAGGCAATGAAAGTCTGGCGGTTCTCAGGAGTGGAAACCATGGTGGAGAAACTGAGGGAGACACCAAAAAAGCAGGACATGGCCTCATGGTCTCAATACGTTGGAACATAAAAAGTGGATTCCTCGATTTCTGCCTCAGCCCTTCACCAGGACCCCTATCCCAGAGGCATGCATGCTCCTCGTTTTCTCCTGGGCATCCTTTGTCACCACTACTCTTCCAAGCTATGGTGTCTCAGTGTTCCCTTTATTCTGTTATGGTCTTGCTCTAATCTTTCTCTCAAACTGTCCTTGATGCTTTGAATACCTGGGTGTTCAGCTCACTGTGTTCTATGTCTAAATAGTTCCCCAAATTCACGTGTCCTACAAGGAATCTTCTTGCTTATGTGTATGACTTTCTCTTTTCTTTACCCAAGAGACAAATAGAAGTTGTACAAGATTTTCCTCAGGTCTGTACTCTTGGAAGATCATTATGGAAGCAGATAGTTAAACCTATGGATAGGATCCCAGAATATCCAACCAAATTTAAATGTATGAAATTAAGTATGTTCTACTTAATAAGTGTTGACATTCTGGGATAGTAAGCTATCAAGTTAGCATATTTGTTCAATGTGCATCCTTCAGTCCCTGCCTTAGATTGTGAAGCTTTAAAGGGACAGAGATCACATTGGGCTAACTTGTTCCAATAACAAATGGACAACAGGCTCTTCAGAGAGGACTTACAGGGCAGTTCCAAAGTTCCAGCCTCCAATGGCCAGGAGAGTTTTCAGCTGGCTGTTCCTTTAAAGCAAAAGACAAAAAAAAAAAAAAAGAAAGAAAGAAAGAGAAATTTCAAAATACAGAAGTGCTTCTTTTTAAAATAACATTGTTGTTTTTAGTATGGGTCTTGCTCCTATTCCATGATTACTATATAGAACACTTTTCCTCAAGTACTGAATACTTTCTTCAGAAAATTTCTTCATGTTGTTATCAACATAAATGTGCTCAGGGTTCCTAAAGGAAATATAAACTATGATGTGTGTGTGGTGTGTGTGTGTGTGTGTGTGTGTGTGTGATACTGAGAATTGAATCCAGGGCCTTGCACATGCTATCTCAGTCTTCCTTCTCTCTGCCCCTGAGCTCCATCCCAACCCCTTTTTCATTTTATTTTGATAGGGTCTGTCTTGCTAAGTCTCTCAGGCTGGCTTTGAACCAGTGATCCTCCCTGCTTCATTGTCTTGATGAGATCATAGGCATGTGCCACTGTGCCCAGTGGAACATTTTTTTTTTAAGAATGTATCAGCAAGGGGCTGGGCTCAATGGTAGAGCACTTGCCTTGCATGTGTGAGGTTTGATCCACAGCACCACATAAAAATAAATTAATAAAGAAAAATTAATAAAGAGAAAAAAGAATGTATCAGCTATATGTGTGAAGTGTGTCCCTCAAAGCTAATATTCTATTCCATCTGATAAAATGATAAATGTTGCTTGAGCATAATTATGTCCTCATAATTATGTCCTCTGTGATAATTAATACAAATTCTTAGGCTTGGAATACCATTTTCTGGAATAGTGGTTCTCAAACGTAAGTTTACATGAGAATCCAGTTCAAGAGTTGAGGAGGACATTAACATTCCAGGTTTAGAGTCCTTTTCCCAGAGATTCTGCTTCAGTTGCAATAGAGTAGGGACTCGCATTTATATGAAGTGTTACATGGAATACAAATGGACGTAATCAATGGACCATCCTGCAGAAACAATAATCTAAAGGAGTTTATTTTCTACTGTGATTAATAGCAATTAAATTCTAGTATTTGCACTCATTGTAGTGTTATTGCTGATGGTAGCAATCTCTAGAAGTCTTCCTTATCTCAGACATGATTAAACTGAGTGAAACTCTTAACTACAAGGTAGCAGGAAGCCCTTCTCATTCTTGGGCTCAAAAGTGTCTAAAGTTTAGTAATTCTCTACCCATTGCTTCCTGATGCAAGTAGCCAAGATGATTTTTAGTTTTCTGGGATATACACGCACGCACGTGTGTGCACATACACACACACACACACACACACACACCAAAAAATAAATAAATAAATAAATAACAGTGGGGCAGTTAAGAAATTGAACCCATATTTTCTGAATGTGTACTAGAGCAGGCAAGGTAGGTACTATTTTTGTCTATGTACTTGCTATTTAATGTGTATCTCTGGAACCAGAAGCATCAGCATCATGTAGGAAGGGTTTGCTGGAAGTACAGAATCCTATCCACAAGCAGAAGAATGAAATTGGATCCTTATTTCACACCATATAAAACATGTGCACAAAGTGGTTTAAAGATTTAAGACTTGAAACTACAAAAATACTAGAAGAAAACACAGGGGAAAGCTTCATGACAATGGTCTGGATGATGATTTTTTTTTTCAATGTAACTTCAAAAGCACAGGCAGCAAATGCAAATATTAACAAATGGGTTGGCATTAACCTAAAGCCTTTGCACAACAAAGGAACCAATCAGAGTGAGGAGTAACAGAGTGGAGAGACAACCTATGGAATGGGAGGAAATATTTGTGAACCAAACATTGATAAGACCTTAATATTTCAAATATATAAGGAGCTCAGAGCAATTCAGTAGGGAGAAAACAAATAACTTTATTAAAGAACCTGAATAGACCTTTCTCAAAAGAAAAAAAAAATGGCTAATGGACATGTGGAAAGACACTTGACATCACTAATCATCTGAGAAATGCCAATGAAAACCACAAGGAGCCACCACCTCACTCTTCTTATAATAGCCATTGTCAAAAATATGAAAGATAATCAGTGTTTTGTCAAAGAAGTGGAATAAAGAGAACTTTTGTACACCATTATGTGGGAATGTAAAGTAATAGTCATTATGGAAAACAGTATGAAGGCTCCTAAAAAAGTTACAAATAGAACTACCATATGATCCAGCAATCTCATTACCGGGTTTCTACCCAAAGGACATGAAATCAATATCTTGAAGAGATATTGGCACTACCTATTAATTGTGGCATTATTTGCAATAGTCAAGATGTGGAATCAACCCAAGTGTCCATCAGTGTAAGAGTGGATGAACAAAAATTTGTAATACATACACAATGAAATGCTATTCAGCCATAAAAAGAATGAGTCTCTCATTTACAACAACCTGGGCGAAAATAGAAGTGTTAAATTAAGTGATAAGAGCCAGGCATGGAGAGAAAAATAGCACAAAATTCACTTACAAGTGGAATAGAAAAAAACCTTCTACTCATAAAAGTAGAAAGTAGAATGGTGGTTACCAGGGCCAGATGGAGGTGGGGGATTCGTGGAGATGTTGGTCAAAGGATAGAAAATTTCAGTGAGGCAGGAGGAGCCAGTTCAAGAAAACACCATTGTACAGTGTGGGCATCATGGTTCATAACAATGTACGGTGTTTTGAAAATCACCAAGAGAGTGGATTTTAAATGTTCTTAACAACAACAAAAAATTAAGTATGTGAGGTAATGCCTATGTTAATTAGCCCAACTGAGCCTTTCTGCAGTGTACACATATTTCAAAGCCTTGTGTTTTGCACAATAAATGCACACAATGATGTCAATTGAAAAGGAAAACAATATGTATTGTCTTAGTCCACCTCAAGCTGATTGACTGAATTACATTTAAGAAACATTGATGTTTGTTAACTATTGGCCCACCAAAGTAGCCCAAATTAAGTGATATGAGCCAGGCATGGAGAGACAAATAGCACAAAATCTCTTACTTATTTTTCAGGCCATTGAAAGCTTGGTAGAGAGTGACATCATTCCATTCAATGGTGGTGATCTGGTTGTCCTTCATCCCAGCAAAGGCATAGATGAGGTGAGTACACAGGCAGGGGTCGATGTTATCAGGCATGAATCTCCCCAAGCCTGGGCGGTACTGGGCCCAGTTGGTGAAGTAGCATGTCAGCTGGTAGCTGGAACCTGTGGGTTGTAGAGAGGAAAGGCAATGTCCTGGCTTAGGTGCTGCTGAACTGTGGTGTGAGTATTGGCCCTTGTCTTTTTCCTTCCCTGTGCCTCAGCTGCCTGATCTCTGTCTGGTGGTGACGGGTATGAACAGCACTTACAGATGAGTCCAAAGATGCCAACTCAGGAACGAGTAACTGACCTGTAGTTGGCTATTATTACTATGACAGAGTCATTTTGAGATCTTGGATTAGCTTAGAAATCTAAGAAAAGATTCCCAGTGGCATAGCTGGTTCAAATGGTGGTTCCATTCCCAGTTTTCCAAGGAATCTCCATACTGCTTTCCACCAATGTGCAGTCCCACCAGCAATGTATGAGTGTGCCTTTTCCCCCACATATTTGCCAACACTGATTATTTTTTGTATTCTTAGTAGCTGGAGTGAGATGAAATTTTAGAGTAGTTTTGATTTGCATTTCTCTAATTGCTAGAGATGTTGAACAGTTTTTCATATATTTGTTGATTGATTGAATATCATCTTCTGAGAAGTATCTGTTCAGTTCCTTGGCCCATTTATTGATTGGGCTATTTTTTTTTTTTGGTGTTAATATTTTTGAGTTGTTTATATGTCCTAGAGATTAGTGCTCTATCTGATTTGCATGTGGTAAAAATTTGCTCCCAAAATGTTGGCTTTCTATTCATCTCTCTTGACTGTTTCTTTTGCTGAGAAGAACATGTATGAAGACACGAATGGTGTGATTCTATTTTGTGTACAACCAGAGATGAAAAATTGTGCTCTATATGTGTAATATGAATTGAAATGCATTCTGCTGCCATATATAACAAATCAGAATAAAAAGAAAAAGAAAGAAAAGATGCCCAGTAGTCCTACCTAGCCCAGTGAATGCCAGTTTATAACTCTCAGGTGGTTGTGCTGACAAGGACAGCAGGGACAGCCAACCCCAAACAGTACGCTCTCCCTAAAGCAAACCCATCTGTTTCTGTAGTATGATTTATCTCAACATATTTTTTTTTCAAAAAAGTAGGGAGATAATGCTGGGATATATTTTTTATTTTCTTTTTTTTTTTTTATGGTGCTGGGGATTGAACCCAGGGCCTTGTGCATGCTAGGCAAGCACTCTACCAACTGAGCTATATCTCCAGCCCCAGGGATATATTTTTGAAATCACATTTAAACACACAATTGCATTATCAATATTCACCTCATTGATGAATATTCTTGGGGATTCGAGATTTTTAGTAGGAAAAGATTTTGTCAATAGTAAAACAGAGTCACTGACTTACCCAGCTGAACATTGAGAAGAAGGGCCAGTCCTAAAGAGAGAGAGAAAAAAAAAACCCATTTATTCTGAAAATGTTATCTGTATCCTGGAGAATCTGATTCTGAGGCCTTGGGTGCTATCCTATTTACCATAGATTTTTACACTTAGTGTAACTAGATGCCTATGCCAGAGGACAGTCCTTTCAATAAACACACCACAAGACCTACTCTTTCATAACTTAATAAAAAATGGCCAAGTTTCCTTATTCCACCTTCTGTTTCAGAAAAGAGTATTATTGAAGAGAGATTGGCACTACCATATTCATTGTGGCATTATTCACAATTGCCAAGATGTGGCTACTGTCTATGAAAGATGCACTGTCTGACAGCAACCCCATACTCAATCTACTCAATAACTGCACATCCACAAATTCCCCATCTCCTTGAGCTGAGGTGAGTATAGCCCTGTAAAGTGCAGGCATCAGGCATCCTTTAAAACAGGGAATTCAGTGTCCCTTGGGTCTTACGGGTTTGTTTATTTGTTTGTTTGTTTGTTTTTAACCCTCCAGCAAGAGAAGAACTTAAGGTTTCATTTGGAAAAGGCCTTGAGTCTTTGTAAAGATTGTAAATCACAGATTTAGAGAAACTAATAAATTCTGCCAGGCCAGGTGTGATGGTGCACACCTGTAATTGCACGCAGCTGAAGAGGCTGAGGCAGGAGGATCATGAGTTCAAAGCCAGCCTCAGCAACTTAGTGAGGCCCTAAGCAACTTAGTAATAGGATAGACCCTGTCTCTAAATGAAAAATATATTTTAAAAAAGGATTGCGGTTGTGGCTCAGTGATTAAGCACACCTGGGTTCAATCCCTGGTACCACAACCCACCACAAAAATTCTGCATATGACTTGGCTCTGAACAACTATCAACCACTTCTTGTAATGATTGAAATTCTAAGAGCCACATTTTAAATGTACCTCATTCACTCAGTAGGACTATAGAGTACAAAAGAGAAATAATTCTGAAAACAATAGAACAAAGGCAACTTACATAGCTATATTATCTCATTTCCTACTGATTTTCTTCCCTGAAAAAGCTTCTTGTCAGACATGAGCATGTCAATAAACATAATGGCAATTACAATTAGGTGCTGAGTGAAGAGGAGAGGAGAAAACGGAGCCCAGCCAAAAATGAAAAAAGATAGACAAGCACTGGAAGTGAACTTTCTTTCAGGACCATGAAAATTTGAAATGATCAAAAATGGAAAAACATAGATGCCTCACGTAAAGACTGCCTGAGAGAAAGAGAAATCAGGTGAGGCGAAGGCTCCATTTCTCATTGCATCTTACCTGTGAGGAGAGTAAGTCTTGCCATGCCCTTAGTACTGCTCCAGGAGAGCCTGGGTTTGCTTTTATACCATCTGAGTCTCTGAACAGTAAATGGAGAGTTTTAAACCAGGACTTGTGCCAAAGCTAATCCACTAATCCTTGTGTCAACAAGTCTCCTCCCCTAGGACACTGCCCCCTGGACCTCCCACCAGCTGCACCACCTTCCCAGCCCAAGAAGGAGGAACCATGCCACATCTCCCTTTAGGGAGGTGGAGTCCATCACTGGCCCTAATAGCTTTCTTGGCAGTTCTCACAGCTGATAGGCATCTATTTTGATTCTGTGGTTAGGTTTTCTTTTGAGTACATTTTGTGACTGATATCAAATCATGTCCTTATTGGAAAATAAATAATAGAACCCTTAGAAGTTATCAGTTGATTTATCAACCTTTCTTCTTCATGGAATTTTGCCTATGGAATTTGTGCAATCAGTGCCAAAGTTACTGTCCCTTTGTAGGTGCTACTTTCTGAACATTTTACTTTGGAATGACTTCAAGTTATGATGACAAGATAATTGTATCTAAGACTGTTTGTTTCCTGAAAAGTTTCCTCTCAGGCCACCAAGAACCTCCTGTTGTTCCCTACTTTCAAGTTATATCCAGGACATGCTAAAAGAATTCTGTTTCATGTTGCTGATGGATAGATGGGTATGAATACTGAAATCAGTTTCTTTTTTTTTTTTGGAGAAATATTTGGAATTGACCATTTTTAGAATTCTCTGCTTAAAATTAATGCCAGTTTGCCCTTTCCTAACACCACCCATTGTCATTCTCCTACAGTGAATTTCCATTTCACCACAGTGGTCTATTCACGGTCCTGAGATCTTGTATGCCTCTGCTCAAGTTGCCCCTCCACCTCTTGTCTGGACGGTCTCCTTCTCCTCCCTGCCTATCTCCATCTTAGCAATTCTTCAAATCCAGATTAGATCCTCTCTTTGTATTTGAGTGATCTCCACTTCTTTTTAATTAATCTATGTGCTCCAGCATGTGGCTGTAAAGCCTATATGGTATGATCTTGTGACAATTCCTGGAATTCAGTTAGTGAATATGGATGTCCATCACGGGATGGTGGCACCTTAGTAGGGGGTTTATTTATTTATTAGTTTGTGTCTGGACTGGTTTTTCCATTATTATATTTGGAAACTGTATTGTCCCCATTTCTTCTATGATAGTTAAGTCTGGAGTGTTTTGTTCCTGTGCTCGTCAGTTTTTCACTGCTGTGACCAAAATGCCCGATGAGAACAACCTGGAGGAGGAAGAGATTTGGGGGGCTCATGGTTTCAGAGGTTCATTCCATGTCCACCAGTTTCACTGCCATGGGCCTGAGATGAGGCAGGGCCTCATATTCAAATGCACATCGAGGGAAAGCTACTCAGCTCATGGTGGCCCAGGAACAAAGAGAGAAAGGAGAGGGACTGCAGGAAGTTGAACCCTTCCAGGGAACATCCCCAGAGTCTCAAGTCCTCCATCCATGTCCCACTCACCTGCAGTTACCACAGGTCAGTCCATTTAAATGAGGATGGACTCTTCAGTCTTCCGATTTCATAATCTAATCACTTCACCTCCTGCATTAATACAGGAGCTTTTCAGGGACACCTCATATCCAAACCACTGTCCCCATTCACAGGACCAGAGAAAGTCCAGTAGAATTGTTGTCAAGAAAGATTTCTATTGTACAAATATTGTACAAACAATACCAACTAACACTATAAACACCTGTTATGGGACAGAGGTTGTACCTAGTGCTTCTAGCACCATGTCCGTGCCCCAAACCAATTCTAACAATATTGAAATACTAGAGAGACATGAGGAAGCTCACTGAATCAAAGATGAGAATGCAGAGCCTCCCTTGGACTTGACTGATATCAAGTCTTTCGCAGGCGAGGGAGTGGGACGGGGTCTAGGTTAAATGAAATCAGACTTTCATTTTCCATCCATGAACACCTCCTCGCAGGATTCAAGATCCTGCAGTGCCAGACCCTCAATGAGGGAATGACAGGACACTTAGATCCACATTTCCAACGGGACTGATCACCAAATGAAATTTTAAAAGAATGAAGAGTAAATGCAGAGTGATGAAAAATAACACTTTCATCAGAAAACTCGACTTCATTATTTCCTCTAGCCTATAAAATGAAATATTTCTATCACGCCAATTTTGCCGATAAGAAAATTGATCAAACAGCTATTAAGCAGAAGAGCAAGGATTTAGTGCCAAGACTAACTGCCTCCATCATGGAGACCTAATATTTGTGCTGCGTTGTCTCCTTGTGTGGAGAAGGTCTGTATGTGGTCCAGGTTGACCTGGGTGAGGCATTTTCTTGAAGGAGCCATGAGAATATGGTTGGATCAAAAAGCCAGAATTATGTCAAATCAAAGTCAAGCACGTGCAAAAGTGAACGAGGTCAGCAGCCCCGGCTTTATCCTAATCAGCACTGTTAGTTCTAGCTACTGCTTCTGTTCAGTGAGGTGTTTTCTATTGAATTTGGCACCTAGATCCTTCAAAGTAAATGATCTGACCACAGATAACATTCCTTCTTAGGAGGTCCTCAGGAGTTCCCTTCAAACTTGAGCCAGGAGAGCCCTGTCACACTGGTCTCCCATCGGAGCACCTGGAGTTTGGAAAGAATTCCCACCAAAAGATTTATAGAACTAATAAACATTTAAAATCGACATCATTGTGTACCCTTCTCATTATTTTTTCAATATGTTAGTATTAATTGTAGTCTCCTTAAACTTTGTTTTAGAAGCTACGAGTCTTTTTAAGGTTTTTTAAAAAAATCTGCTGTACCCGTGAGCTTAGATATGCATTTAACAAAAATATATTTAAATGAAAATGCTCTTTCATCTAGTGTAGAAAAGATAATATTATCCTGAATAATAGTCTGCATGTGCTTTCCCAGTTAGATGACCAAATCCCCTGAGTAAGCACTATCTTGAATTTTGTATTATTTATTTTTTAATAATTTTATTATTTATGTCCATAAATAAAATGTTCATTAGTTTTTATGCTTTTATTAGTACATTATAGTTATTCACTAGTTTTACATGAATTTATTACAGTTTATTAGTTTTATTCATTATTAGTATTCATTATTTTTAAATTTCTATAAGTAAAATAATAACACATATTGCTTTTTAATTTTAACTTGCTATATATGACAGCAGAATGCATTACAATTCATACTACACATATAGAGCACAAGTTTCATATCTCTGGTTGTCTTCATACATGTATTTAGGGTAACGATGTCCGTCTCTATCCACCGAGTTGTAAAATGATAAAACATAGTGTTTTGTTTCTTGCATTTTAAGCTCAGCATTAAGCTTTTCTTAAAAGCACAAAGATAATTTTTTTCTTAGTTCATTATAGATACACATGATATTGGGGGTTCATTTTGACATAACTATACAAACATGGAACATGATTGGCTCTAATTCAGTTCCAAGCACTTGCCCTTTCCTGCCCCTCTTCCCTCCCCTGTTTCCTTCCCTCTACTCATCTTTCTTCTATTTATTTGTTTTTAAAACCCTAGTACATCATGGGTTTACATAAAGGAGAAATTCACTGTGGTATCTTCACATATGCACATGGGAAAGTTTGATCAGCTTCATTCCACTGTCCTCCCTTAATCCATCTTTACTCTTTCCCCCGCAATCACCTTCCTATATTGTACTCATCTTTTTTTCTGTTTTCATGGAATCCCCCCCCCCTCTCCCCCATCCTTATTTTGCTCTAGCTCCTGCATGTGAGAGAAATCATTCAACCCTTGACTTTCTGTGCCTGGGTTAGTTTTACTCAGCATGATATTCTCCAGTTCCATCCCTTTACCAGCAAATTCCATCACTTCATTCTTCTTTATGATGAAGTAAAATGCCATCGTATTAATATACCTCATTTTCTTTTCCATCTGTTTGTTGATGGGTACCTAGGCTAGTTCCATAGCTTGGCTATTATGAATTGTGCTGCTATAAGTATTGATGCGGCTGCATTCCTATAGTATAGTGTTTTTGGATCTTTGGGATATATGCCAAGGAATGGGATAGCTGGGTCGTATAATGATTTTGTTCCTAGTTTTTTGAGGCATCTTCATACTGCTTTTCAGAGTTGTTGTATAATTTGTAGTCCCACCGACAATATATGAGTATGCCTTTTCCCCCACATGCTCATCAACATTTATTATTACTTATATTCCCAATAATTGCCATTCTGACTGGTGAGAAGAAAACTGAATTTAATTTTTATTTGAAAACTGAATTTAATTTTGATTCGCATTTCCTTGTGTTATAGTTTGGATATTAGCTATTCCCCCAAACCTCTCTAATGTGAGACAATGTGAGGAAGTTTACAGGTGAAATGATTGGGTTATGAAAATTTTAACTTAATCCTTGGATTAATCCACTGGAACAGATTAACTGGGTGGTAACTGTAGGCAGGTTTGGTCTTGCTGGAGGAGGTGGTCTCTGGGGGTTGCCTTTGGGGTATATATTTTGTCCTTGTTGAGCAGAAGTCACTCTCTGCTTTCTGGTAGCCATGTCCTGAGCCACTTTCTTCCACCACATTTTTCTTGCATGATGTTCTGCCACATCTTGGACAAGGAGCAATGGAGTGGCCATCTATGAACTGACACCTCTAAAACTGTGAGACCTCTAAAACTTTTCCTCCCCTAAATTGTTCTTGTCAGTTCTTTTGGTCACAGCAGCAAAACAAAACAAAAACAAACAAATAAACAAAAAACCTGATTAAAACACCCTGATTGATAGAGATATTGAACATTTCTTCATATATTTATTGACCATTTGTACTTATTCTTTTTTTAATTTTTTTTTATTAGCTACACATGACAATTCATACACGTATTTCTTCTTTTGAGAAGAATTTCTTTAGTTCTTTTGCCCATTTATTAATTGGGGCTATTTTTGGTGTTAAGTTTTTTGTGTTCTTCGTATATTCTGTATATTAATCATGAACACAAGTCCATTCATGATAATAGCAAAGAGAATGAAAGCTACAAAATACTGTTGAAAGAAATTTTAAAAGACAAATCCATGTTCATGGATTGAAAAACTTCATGTTTTTAAAATGTTTAGGGAGAGAAATGGCAGATTGGAGGAAGAATGCACTTCTAGGAGTTTCTCAGCATCACTTAGGAAGTGGGAAGACTGCTCCTCAGTGAGGGGGGTTACCAGGTGAACTTACTGAAACTTGAGAGAGGTCTGTAAAAGAAACTATAGAGACACAGAGAGTCAGAAACTTTGAAGAGAATGTAAGAAATAATACATTAGCGATGATCCATCTTGTCGGGTGGTGGCCACTGAGGGGCTGGGGGAGACTACACAGTGGGACAGCAGTGTGCAGAATAAGAACAAATTTTTTAAAAATTGGCCTCAGGGAACCTATGGATATGAGAGGGAGACTGATCTTAATGAACACAGAATTGGTGGGGAAAGTGGTTCAGTGGGCCAGATAGCTTGGAGGGAACTGAGGTCACTGGCCCAGAAAATGACCATGAGTATGGCCTGGGAGCTGTGCATAAATGCTGCTTGGAAATGAGCAGAGACAGATCAGGAACATGCAAAGGAAGCGGCTAGCAGTCTCATATTGTGACCAGCAAGGTGTGCCTGAACCAGAGTCACTGAAATAGGCACTAATAGTATTTACCTGCTCATACAGGCTCTGGCTACGAAGAGGAGAAAGCTCTCTTGTTGCTGGTCCCATAAGAGCCAATGGAAAGACATGCAGTGACCACACAGGAGCTTTTGCCCTCTAGGTGGATACTGGATAATTCACATTCACAGCAGGGAAGGTAAAACCTGTGGAGGGTTATGGGCTAAAGGTGAATTTTACCAGAGGCCCCAGAGATCCGGACAGCCAGCAGAGACCACTGGTATCTTCCCAGCAATGGGGGCATGGATCAAATCTCAAACACCCACCTAAAGAGTTCCAAAGGTTCCTCAAAGTCTAAACCCCAACGACTGGAGCATCCAGGTCAGAAGTCTGCCTCACCCACTGCAGGACTGCACCATTCACCAGCACTTCCCAACTCTTCTCCCCTGTGCTGAGAGACGGGAAGCTGAGAGTTACTGCACCCAGCTGGCAGGGAGGAGCGGAATGAAAAGACATTAGACCTAATAATCCCCAGCTCTTGACCAACAGCTACAGAGCCAACAGTAAATATAAACAAGGAAAATCCATTCCTGCCAACGTTTTCCACAACCACAGCAGAAACAAGACCTTTATTTTTCATTAAGATTTTTCCTCTCTTTTTTTTCTTTTTCTTTATTGCTTTTCCCTCACATTCCCATTTTATCCATTTTTTCTTCTTTGTTTTTAAATTTTAACACTTAAAACATTTTTCAAACATCATTTCTTCATATTGGATTATATTTTTACTTTTTTCCACCATGCATGATTTTTGTGAGAGTGCATGTGGATGTGTGTGAGTGTGTGTGTGTGTGTATGTGTGTGTGATAGTGTGTGTGACAGTGTATTCTCACTGTGCATCTAGGTTTGAAAATATATATACACACATACACATACACATTCATATAATTTACTTTCACATAATTGTTTCCTTTGGCAGTTGTTTCTTATTTGGCCTTGATTTGACAGGTGGGGTATACTTAGACCAGAATTTGAGTTTTTTAAATGTTACATTTGCTGGTTTGTTCATACCAAGGTTTTTGTTCCCCTAATCTCCCCTTCTTCACTCTACTCCCCCATCAACAGCTAAATTTCCCCATTCCCTTTTCCTCTCTTCTTCTCTTCCCCCGCTCTCCCCTTTCTCTCATTGTATTACATTCAATTAATTTTTATTCCTTCTTTATAGCTGACAATCTGACTTTCCTCTGATATTTTAAAAATATTTCAAACTTTCTTTTGCCTTCATACCTTATTTTCTCTTTACTTAAGAATCTGTAATGGGCTCAAGCGGTAGCGCGCTCGCCTGTCATGCGTGCGGCCCGGGTTCAATCCTCAGCACCACATACAAACAAAGATGTTGTGTATGCCTAAAACTAAAAAAATAAATATTAAAAAATTCTCTCTCTCTGTCAAAAAAAAATCTGTAATCCCACTAAATAACAGAATTATATAGCTTATATAATTCCCACCCCCATTTAAGTTTTTGTGATAATTCATATAGTGCATGACACCTGGTGTTGAAGGCCTGATCTCCTCACATTTTTTACAACTGTTGGTACTAATGCTAAATGCTGACCCCACCATTACTATAGAGGTGGTAATTAATATTACAGATATGAAAAATAGATATTAGACATTGATCTTAAGGCTGTACACTTGTTGCTATTCCTGGCTTCCCCTTCACACTAAGAGATGCTTAAAACTACTTGGATCACTTCAAGATCACAGAATAGAGAATCTGCTGTTGATAAATACTCCAGAGCCAAGCAAAAATTAATCTCACCCATAATCTAGCCACACACCAGAGCCTTAACATTACTTCAACTGGTCGAATTGGGGAGACAAAATCCCTAAACTGACAACCAGACCCCAAGGAATAACAGCCAGAGAGAGACCTCGGGTCCCAACCCTTGACTTCTACTCATATATCTAAAATAGAGAGAAGTCACAAAACAAAAAATAACAATAATAATAACTAGTCAAAGAGGCTTGCATATGAAAGAGGAAGGGGGACCTTGTTTCAAATGATAAGCAAAGTCAAGACCTCTGAAAATAATAGAAAACAAGCAAACAAATTCCCTCCCACCCCAAATTTGTAATCCCCCAACAAAGATTACACAGATATGGAAGCATATAAAATATTGAAGAAAGATCACAAGAAAATTGATTATTAAAATGTTCAATGAACTAATCAAGAGCTAAGGAATGAATTTAGAGAGCAACATTTCAATTAAAAAATAGAAATATTGAAAAGAAAGCAATCAGAACTCTGGAAACAAAAGAAACAATGAATCAATTTAAAAATTCACTTGAAAGCATCAACAATAGATTAGATTGCACAGAAAATAGAAATTCAGTCCTCAAAGACAGAAGTTAAGCCCTTGAAGACAGGGTGTGTGTACTTGAGAACACAATATGCAGTAAAGGGAAAAAATGATATAACTCGATCAGAATATCAAGAACTCTGGGACAAAAAGACCAAACCAGAGCGTCACTGGACCAGAAGGAACCATGGAGACAAAAACTAATGGCATTAAGAATACTATCAATGAGATAGTAACACAAAACTTTCCCCGTATCAGAGATGAGCCAGATATCCACATACAGAAGTATATAGGATGCCAAATGGATCAGAAAAGAAAACACACCATAATCAAAATGTCTAGCACAGAAAATAACTACAGAATATTAAAAGCTTCAAGATAAAAACATCAGGTCACATTTGGAGGCAAACTAATAAGTCTCATGTCTGAGTTCTCAATTCAGACCCTAAAATCCAAGAGGGCCTGGAATGAGATATTCTAAACTCTAAAAGAAAACAATTGCCAGAGATAAAAACTTTCCATGACAAGGATAAACTAAAAGAATTCATAAGTACCAACCCAGCACTACAAAGAACACTCATAGATACACTGCACACAGAAAAACCCCCAAATAAATCCCAAACTCCCAAGTGGATGAAGGCCAATATAAAAGTAATCAACTAAATGAGAATAAAGACAATTAAATATAGCAAAAAATCAAACTGGCAGGAAACTACAGACACATACCCATACCAACACTGAAGATAAATGCTCTAAACTCCCCAACTAAAAGACAGAAATTAGCAGAATGGATCGAAAACAATATTAACCTATATACTATTTGCAAGAGACTCATCTCATAGGTGAAGACACTAACAGATTAAAGGGAAAAAGGATGGAAAAAAATCTATGCAAATGGAGTCTGAAAACAAGTCAGAGTAATTTTTCTCATATCTGACAAAGCAGATTTCAAGAAAAAATTAATCAGAAGAGACAAAGAAGGCCACTACATCCTGGTAAAGGGAACAATCCAACAAGAAATACAATGATGATAAATGTATATGCCCCAAATGTCAATGCATCCAACTACACACACAGACAAATACTTCTTGACATTAAATCTCAGATAGACCCTAATACAGTAACACTGGGTGATTTCAACACACCCTTATCATCAGTAGACAGGTCATCAAAACAAAATCAATAATGATATTTCCAACCTAAACAACACTACAAATCAAATGAGCCTAATAGGCATCAACAGAATATTTCACCCCCAAATAGCTGAATTTACTTTCTCAACAACTAATGAAAGCTTTTTCAAAAGAGAACATATGCTAGGTCACACGATAAGTTTGGAAAATGCAAAAATTTTGATGCAATTCCATGTGTTCTGTCATGGCATAATGGAATGAAACTAGAAATCAACAGCAAGAAAAATAGTAGAAAACACATAGACACATGGAAATTGAACAATACCCTTTTAAATGAAGAATGGGTCAAAGAAAAAATGAGAGAAGAAAACAAGAAATTCGTATAGAAAAGAAATGAGAACAGACATTAACAAATAGAGAGATTTCAAATAAATAATCTTATGCTCCATCTCAAGGCCTTGAAAAGAAAAAACAATCTAATACCAAAGTCAGCAGAAGACAGGAAACCACTAAAAAAGAGTCCAAGTTAATGGAATTGAGAATAAAAAAAAACAGTACACAGGATCAAGCAACAGAGAATAGGTTCTTTGAAAAGATAAATAAGACTGATAAACCCTTAGTTGAACTAACATAACGAAAGACCCAAATAAACAAAATTAGAAATTTTTAAAAAAATGAAATATTACCACACTTTTAAAATTCAGAGAATCATTAGAAACTATTTTGAAAATTTACACTACAATGAACTGGAAAATCTAAAAGACTTTGACAAATATATATGACATGCCCAATTGAACCAGTAAGATATAGAAACTCTAAGCAGACAAGTATCAAGTACTGAAATTGAAACAACAATTAAAAACCTTCCAACAAAGAAAAGCCCAGGACAGGATACATTCTCAGTTGAGTTCTACCAGACCTTTAAAGAAGAACAAACACCAGTCTTCCTCAAATTATTACATGAAATTGAAAGTGAGGGAACACTCCCAAATACATTCTATGAAACCAGTACCACCCTGATACCAAAGCACATCAAGATACATCAAGAAAAGAAAACTGCAGACTAGTATTCCTGGTGATCATAGAGGCAAAAATCATTAATAAAATATTAGCAAACCACATTTAAAAAATACATCAAGAAGATAATACACAGTTATGAAGTGAGTTTCACCTCAGGGATGCAAAGTTGCTTTAACACACATAAAGCAATAAATGTAACTCACCACTTAAATAGAATTAGGGACAAGAATCACATGATTATCTCAATAGATGCAGAAAAGGCCTTCAATAAAATACAGCACCCATTCATATTAAAATGCTGGGAATAGAAGAAATTTACCTCAGTATTATAAAGGCTATTTATGAGAAACCCAAAGCCATCATTATACTGAATGGAGAAAAACTGAAAGCATTTTCTCTATAATCAGGAACAAGATAAGGATTTTCACTCTCACCACTTAATATAATTCTCATAACACTAGCTAGAGCAATCAGGCAACAGAAGAAAGTGAAAGGGAAACAAATAGAAAAAGAAGAATTCAAACAATCTCTGTTTGCTGGTTCTGTATCTAGAACCGCTCTCCCTATAAAAAAAAAATCCACCAGGAGACTTCTAGAGCTGACAAATTTAACAAAGTGGCAGAATACAAGATCAATAGCCAGGTGTCCCTCAGAAGCTCACATGTGAGACAATGCAAGAAAGTGCAGAGATGAAATGATTCCATAATATGAGGCTTAACCAAATCAGAGCATTTAATTAATCCCCATAGGGATTAACTTGGTGATAAATCTAGGCAGGATGTGGCCAGAGGAGGTGGGTCATTGGTGGCATGCCTTTGGGGTTTGTAGTTTGTTCTTGTTGAGCAGAACTGTCTCTCTGCTTTCTAGTGCCATGTCCCCACATGCTTTCCATTGCCACACACTTCCGCAACATTATTCTGTCTCATCTCAGGCTTCAAGAAATAGATTTGGCCATCTATGGACTGACATCTCTGAAACCTTGAGCCCCCAGATAAGTTTTTCCTCCTCTAATTAATTGTTTTTGTCAGGTTCAATATCTTTTACTGAGGAAGAAATCAGGAAAACCATCTAATTCACACACACACGCACGCACCCATATTTGGGAATCAACCTAACCAAGGAGGTAAAAGGGATCTACAATGAGAATTATAGAATACTGACTGTTTAGGAAGATGGCCGCTGCGTACGGGGGTTGCTGAAGTGCTGAGCGTGGTGCTCAGAGCAGCGGCTTTAATAGAGATTTCGCACAGTCTGTTAGAGCTCCTTTCACCGTTAATCTGTAGCGGACGACTTTGCCAAGCAGCAGGAAGAACAAAGAAATCGAAAAAGAGACGCTTGGCTCCCGGACGCTTGGCTGCTCAGAGCCGTGGGCGCTTTGCTCCCATCTGCTTCCTCTTTCGCTTCGCTCCGGGCAGAGAAGCTGAATGTGTAATCAGCAGTGGATTGTAAGTACCCGAGGCAAAGAAAGCTCAGTGCGCCCCGCCTTTTTTTCTTTTTTTTTGAATATTTTTTATACAGGGAGAGTTTGTGGATTGGGATGGTTGGCGGGGCTGTGGTTTCTGTGCCAAAAATCCACTCCGGGGGAGCCGCCATTTGCTTTCTGCTTGCTGTCTTGATGGCTCTGTATACATTGTCCGGCAGCAGCATCTAGAGGTTGGAGCTGGGCTGCGTGCCGAGCCCTGTCCTCCGAAGGCTGGACTGCAGCCTCGAGAGCCTCGGTGGCCTGTTTGCTGCTGCACCTTCGGGCAGAGCCTGCTCTGGGGTCATTCTGCACCCCCCTGCCAGGGGACCCGTGCTCTGGAGGAGGGGGATGGAGAGCCGCGGCGGCAGCCGCTTGGGCCCCAGGGGCCGGGAACCGGGCTGAAGAGCTGCGGAAGCCAGGGTGGCTCTGCTACGGTCGCAGACTAGCGCGGCCCAGAGATGGAGGCGACAGCGGCAGGGTTTCATTTCTAGAAATCTGGACTGGAAACAGAAGCAGCAGTTTGTATAATCCCAAGAACTTGCTTATGCCAGGAAGCTGTAAGGACAACATGAATATCATTGAGGAGATCTAACATGGTGGCAGGCTCAGAGAGATCAAGTCTCTGACATCTTCAACTGCGCGGGCATAGGGAGCCGTAAACTGTCTAAATGCTGTTTGCTCAGGATCACTAGGCAATGCTGAGCTGACGTGGATCTGGGGTGTACAGGCTGGGCCCCTCAGAACACACACACAGAGCCCGAATCGGAGGCAATTAAGCTCCGGTTCGCCGGCTTCGTGTGACTCAGCACTAACGATCCCGCTGAAATAATTGGTCGGCCCTTAGGAACTTACAGAGGTAAAAGCCAACCGAGCCTTCATAGGCAGTGGCCACAGGACTGAAACGGGGATTGGGAGAGACAGTCAGGACCCACCGGTTGCATTGGTCACCCGGCAAAGGGAACAAGCGGTCACCATTTGCATGGGATACCACCATGGCAGAGAAATGGCGTCACAGGCAGAGGAGATAACTGCATTGAAACCAGCGCGACAGGTGTGTGATCCCCTAGTCATCTCTCTCCACACAGCAGGGAAAACTTAAGGGCCACTCCCAGCTCTCCTGTGAACGCAATAACCAGACCGAGGGAATCAGGAGTGGCGCGGGACACGCGGAGTGAAACTCCCGGCTACCGCTCCCACCAGTGCTGACAACTGAGGTCTCTTGCACCAGCTACTGGGGGCGTGGCTACAGGAGGGCAACCAAATTCGCTGGGGGATCTCAGCCCCAAGTTCTACAAACTTAGGGTCTGAGGGAGGCAAACAGGGAGAGTGTGCCCAGGTGTTCATGAAAACAGGGCTCCCAGGAGCAGCAGACCTGGCGTGTAGCCAGTATTGTGGTGAGCGTAACAGGTGAGCACGGCCTGGCTTGAGGAAACACAAGACAAGGCCCTAGACACTCAGGATTGGAGACGCGCCCAGTCTAGGAGAAAGAGCTGCTGCACAGTGAATGGTTCCCACCTATTGAGAGGAGAAGCTTGGCCCAGTGGGCACAGCTCCACCTACTGGAAGAGAAGTTAATAGAACTCTAGGACTGCATTTATTATTATTATTATTATTATTATTATTATTATTATTATTATCATTTTTTTTTCTTTTTCTTTTTTTTCTTCTTTTTCTTTCATTTTCAATTTTTATTTGCTGTTGTTCTTTAACTTTTTTCAATGTTTCTAATTTTTTTAAATTATTTTATTTTATTATTATTATTTTTTTTAAATTTTAATTTTCATTTTTTATTATCATTATTATTTTTGTTAAAAAAGTTTTTTTCTTCTTTTCTTTCTTTCTTTATTATCTAATCTATGTTATTTTTGTTTCTTTTGTCTTTTCATTTCTTTTCAATTTTCTTATTCCCCCTTCCTTGAATTCTACCTGCCTACTCTCATTCTCTTTAGTGACTTCTTCCCTTCCCTTCTAATATCTTTCCTCCCAAGCATCAAATAAATCTATAAGAGTAAACAGTAACTCAGCAGTCAAACAGAACAAGAAGTAATATGAGCAGCATAAAAAAGCAAGGAAGAAAAGGAGTACAAACAATGAAGGACAGCCTAAATATTCAGGAGGACCTAGAGTCAGCAGAAAAATGGTCATATAAAGAACTCAAGGAATACCTTAGACAGATGGAATGGAACCTTAAAGAGGATACGAGACAGCAAATCCAAACAGTGAAAGAACACTTTGAAAATGAATTACATAAACAGATAAAAGAAGAAGTTAAGCATCTTTATCAGGAGATAGAGATTATAAAAAAAATCCAAACAATAATTCTAGAAATGAAGGAAACAATAAACCAAATTAAAAACTCAATTGAGAGTATCACTAACAGAGTGGAGCAAGTAGAAGCCAGAACATCAGATAATGAAGACAAAATACATCATCTTGAAAAGAGCCTAGCCAACTCAGAAAGGCTGGTTAAAAACCACGAGAGAAACATCCAAGAGATATGGGATAACATAAAAAAACCAAACCTACGAGTCATCGGGATAGAAGAAGGTACAGAGAATCAAACCAAGGGAATGAGTAACCTGCTGAATGAAATAATTACAGAAAACTTTCCAGAAATAAAAAAGGAAACGGATATACAAATTGTAGATGCATACAGGACACCGAGCACACAAAATCACAGTAGACCAACGCCAAGACACATTGTTATGAAGATATCCAATATACAGAACAAAGAGAAAATATTAAAAGCTACAAGAGAAAGGAGGCAGATTACATTCAGGGGTAAACCAATAAGGTTAACAACGGATTTTTCATCACAGACGCTGAAAGCGAGAAGATCCTGCAACAACGTATTTCAAACACTGAAAGACAATAGATGCCAACCAAGAATTCTGTATCCAGCAAAATTAAGCTTCAGGTACGACAACGAAATAAAAATCTTTCATGATAAACAAAAGCTAAAAGAATTTGCAGCCAGAAAACCAGCATTGCAAAGCATCTTGAGCAAAACACTACACGAGGAAGAAATGAAAAACAATAACCAAAACAATCAATGGGAAGTGCCTCTATAAAGACAGAGGGCGGGGGGAAAGCTAACCATGGAGAAACAAACTAAATTTAAAAAAAAAAAGAAGATAAATAATCAAACATGGTTGGAAGTACAAACCATATATCAATAGTAACTCTAAACGTTAATGGCTTAAACTCTCCAATAAAGCGACACAGGCTGGTAACATGGATTGAAAAAACAAATCCAACAATATGCTGCCTCCAGGAGACACATCTGATTGGAAAAGACATACACAGGCTGAAGGTGAAAGGTTGGGAAAAAATATACCACACACACGGTCCTCGTAAACAAGCAGGGGTGGCTATCCTCATATCGAATAAAATCGACTTCAAGACTAAGTTAATCAAAAGGGATAAGGAAGGACATTATATACTGTTAAAAGGAACCATTCACCAACAAGACATAACAATTATCAATATTTATGCACCAAATAATGGTGCTGCGACGTTCATAAAACAAATTCTCCTCAAGTTCAAGAATCAAATAGACCACAACACAATAATTATGGGTGACTTCAACACACCTCTCTCACAATTGGACAGATCCTCCAAACAAAAGCTGAATAAAGAAACTATAGAACTCAATATCACAATCAACAACCTAGACTTAACTGACATATATAGAATATATCAACCATCATCAAGTGGATATACTTTTTTCTAAGCAGCACATGGATCCTTCTCAAAAATAGACCATATATTATGCCATAGGGCAACCCTCAGTAAATATACAGGGGTGGAGATAATACCATGCATTTTATCTGATCATAATGGAATGAAACTGGAAATCAAAGATAAAAGAAGGAAGGAAAAATCCTACATCACATGGAAAATGAACAATATGTTACTGAATGATCAATGGGTTACAGAAGACATAAAGGAGGAAATCAAAAAATTCTTAGAGATAAATGAAAATACAGACACAACATATCGGAATCTATGGGACACAATGAAAGCAGTTTTAAGAGGGAAATTCATCGCCTGGAGGTCATTCCTCAAAAAAAGGAAAAACCAACAAATAAATGAGCTCACACTTCATCTCAAAGCCCTAGAAAAGGAAGAGCAAAACAACAGCAAATGTAGCAGAAGGAAAGAAATAATTAAAATCAGAGTGGAAATCAACGAAATTGAAACAAAAAAAACTATTGAAAAAATTAACAAAACTAAAAGTTAGTTCTTTGAAAAAATAAATAAGATCGACAGACCCTTAGCCATGCTAACGAAGAGAAGAAGAGAGAGAACTCAAATTAGTAACATAAGGGATGAAAAAGGCAATATCACAACAGACGCTACAGAAATACAGAAGACAATTAGAAATTATTTTGAAAACCTATATTCCAATAAAATAGAAGATAGTGAAGACATCGATAAATTCCTTAAGTCATATGATTTGCCCAGACTGAGTCAGGAGGATACTCACAACTTAAACAGACCAATAACAATAGATGAAATAGAAGAAGCAATCAAAAGACTTCCAACCAAGAAAAGCCCAGGACCGGATGGGTATACAGCGGAGTTTTACAAAACCTTTAAGGAAGAATTAATACCAATACTTTTCAAGTTATTTCAGGAAATAGAAAAAGAAGGAGCTCTGCCAAATTCATTCTATGAGGCCAACATCACCCTGATTCCAAAACCAGACAAAGACACCTCAAAGAAAGAATACTACAGACCAATATCTCTGATGAACCTAGATGCAAAAATCCTAAATAAAATTCTGCGAATCGGATACAAAGGCACATCAAAAAAATTGTGCACCATGATCAAGTAGGATTCATCCCTGGGATGCAAGGATGGTTCAATATATGGAAATCAATAAATGTTATTCACCATATCAATAGACTTAAAAATAAGAACCATATGATCATCTCAATAGACGCAGAAAAAGCATTCGACAAAGTACAGCATCCCTTTATGTTCAAAACATTAGAAAAACTAGGGATAACAGGAACTTACCTCGACATTGTAAAAGCTATCTATGCTAAGCCTCAGGCTAGCATCATTCTCAATGGAGAAAAATTGAAGGCATTCCCCCTAAAATCTGGAACAAGACAGGGATGCCCTCTATCACCACTTCTATTCAATATAGTTCTCGAAACACTGGCCAGAGCAATTAGACAGACGAAAGAAATTAAAGGCATAAAAATAGGAAAGGAAGAACTTAAATTATCACTATTTGCAGATGACATGATTCTATACCTAGAAGACCCAAAAGGGTCTACAAAAAAACTACTAGAACTAATAAATGAATTCAGCAAAGTGGCAGGATATAAAATCAACACGCATAAATCAAAGGCATTCCTGTATATCAGCGACAAAACTTCTGAAACGGAAATGAGGAAAAACACTCCATTCACAATATCCTCAAAAAAAATAAAATACTTGGGAATCAACCTAACAAAAGAGGTGAAAGATTTATATAATGAAAACTACAAAACCCTAAAAAGAGAAGTAGAAGAAGATCTTAGAAGATGGAAAAATATACCCTGTTCATGGATAGGCAGAACTAACATCATCAAAATGGCGATATTACCAAAAGTTCTCTATAGGTTTAATGCAATACCAATCAAAATCCCAACGGCATTTCTTGTAGAAATGGATAAAGCAATCATGAAATTCATATGGAAGAATAAAAGACCCAGAATAGCAAAAGCAATTCTAAGTAGGAAGTGCGAATCAGGCGGTATAGCGATACCAGACTTAAAACTATACTACAGAGCAATAGTAACAAAAACAGCATGGTACTGGTACCAAAACAGGAGGGTGGACCAATGGTACAGAATAGAGGACACAGAGACTAATCCACAAAGCTACAACTATCTTATATTTGATAAAGGAGCTAAAAGCATGCAATGGAGGGAGGATAGCATCTTCAACAAATGGTGCTGGGAAAACTGGAAATCCATATGCAACAAAATGAAACTGAATCCCCTCCTCTCGCCATGCACAAAAGTTAACTCAAAGTGGATCAAGGAGCTAGATATCAAATCAGAGACTCTGCGTCTGATAGAAGAAAAAGTTGGCTCCGATCTACATATTGTAGGGTCGGGCTCCAAATTCCTTAATAGGACACCCATAGCACAAAAGTTGATAACAAGAATCAACAAATGGGACTTACTTAAACTGAAAAGTTTTCTCTCAGCAAGAGAAACAATAAAAGAGGTAAATAGGGAGCCTACATCATGGGAACAAATTTTTACTCCTCACACTTCAGATAGAGCCCTAATATCCAGAGTATACAAAGAACTCAAAAAATTAAACAATAAGAAAACAAATAACCCAATCAACAAATGGGCCAAAGACCTGAACAGGCACTTCTCAGAGGAGGACATACAATCAATCAACAAGTACATGAAAAAATGCTCACCATCTCTAGCAGTCAGAGAAATGCAAATCAAAACTACCCTAAGATACCATCTCACTCCAGTAAGATTGGCAGCCATTATGAAGTCAAACAACAACAAGTGCTGGAGAGGATGTGGGGAAAAGGGTACTCTTGTACATTGCTGGTGGGAATGCAAACTGGTGCGGCCAATCTGGAAAGCAGTATGGAGATTCCTGGGAAAGCTGGGAATGGAACCACCATTTGACCCAGCTATTGCCCTTCTTGGACTTTTCCCTGAAGACCTTAAAAGAGCGTACTGCAGGGATACTGCTACATCAATGTTCATAGCAGCACAATTCACAATTGCTAGACTGTGGAACCAACCCAGATGCCCTTCAATAGATGAATGGATAAAAAAAATGTGGCATTTATACACCATGGAGTATTACGCAGCACTAAAAAATGACAAAATCATAGAATTTGCAGGGAAATGGATGGCACTAGAGCAGATTATGCTTAGTGAAGCTAGCCAATCCCTAAAAAACAAATACCAAATGTCTTCTTTGATATAATGAGAGCAACTAAGAACAGAGCAGGGAGGAAGAGCAGGAAGAAATGATTAACATTAAACAGATAGATGAGGTGGGATGGAAAGGGAGAGAAAAGGGAAATTGCATGGTAATGGAGGGAGACCCTCATTGTTATACAAAATTACATATGAGAGGTTGTGAGGGGAATGGGAAAATAAACAAGGAGAGAAATTAATTACAGTACATGGGGTAGAGAGAGAAGATGGGAGGGGAGGGAGGGGGGATAGTAGAGGATTGGAAAGGTAGCAGAATACAACAGTTACTAATAGGGCATTATGTAAAAATGTGGATGTGTAACTGATGTGATTCTGCAATCTGTATTTGGGGTAAAATGGGAGTTCATAACCAACTTGAATCTAATGTATGAAATATGATATGTCAAGAGCTTTATAATGTTTTGAACAACCAATAAAAAAAATAAATTAAAAAAAAAAAAGAACACTGTTTAAAGTGTGAATTCACATCTACTTTTGGGAACATTGACTTCGCCCAAAGTACATATTGTAGTTAATAGATAATGATCTTCTGAAACAATCACAATTGGCTACCCTTTAAAACCTAAACATCCACATATGAGGTGAAACTCAAGAATGCTCCCAGCATGCCTAAGTATTGTACTAGTCAAATCAATACTTTAAAGAAAAATCACCAATACTAAATGCTGAAAAGCTTCTGAGTTTTCTTAAAAATGAAAGTCAAAAAGCAACAAACCATTGAGAAAGTAGCTGTCTTCATGCCAAGTTAAAAGGTCTGAGATAATACATGGAACACAAATGGAAAAAAACAACTGCATTCCTTTGTCAGCAAATACCTTGTGACTATGCATGTAAAGCTTTTAAAACCCAAAGATACAATGTTAGAACAAATGACACTGTGTGGGAAGCATATTGTAAGGTTGAACTGAAAGCACAGATGTTTTTAATATATTCTACTTTATGGTACTTGATGGATTCTGTTTTGGTGTGGTATTTACTAGATTATGTTTCAATAATGAAATACAGTTTCAAAATGATTTTTTTTCTGAGCTAAAAAAGAAATACCTCAGTAAAGAAGATGTACCTACTCTTCTGCATCTTACAATAATACTATAAATAATAACCAACTTTAAAAAAAAGAGAGAGAATTATAGAATACTGAAGAAAGAGAGTGAAGAAAAACTTAGACGATGGAAAGATCTCCTGTGTTCTTGAATAGGCAGGATTAATATTGTCAAAAGGGTCATACCATCAAAAGCAATATAGAGATTCTATGTAATCCACATCAGAATAACAAATGACATTCTTCACAGAATTAGAAATAATTTTAAATTTTAAAATCTTCAAACTCATTTGGAAGAATAAGAGACCAAGAATAGCCAAAGCCATACTAAGCAAGAACGGTGATGCAGGAGGCATCGCAATACCTGATCAATGACACACAGATGAGAGTAACAAAAACAGTGCGGCATAGACATCAAAATAGACATGAAGACCAACGGAACAGAAGACAGACAAACCCACATGTTTACAGCCATCTGATAACTTGACAAATGATCCAAAAGTATATGTTGGAGAAAAGATAGCCTTTTAAACAAATGGTGCTGAGAAAACTGGACGTCCAGGGAAGGGGGTTGGGGAAAGAAGAGAAGTTCATTGGATTAGACAAAGGGAAATGAAGGGGAGGGAGGGGGATGGGAACAGGAAAAACAGTAGAATCAATTGGATATAACTTTCTCATGTTCATATGTGACTACACGACCAGTGAAACACCACATCAACCATAAGAATGGGAAGTTATACTCCATGTATGTGTAACATGTCAAAATACACTCTACTGTCATGGATATCTAAAAAGAATAACCCCCCACCCCAGATATCCATAGAAGAATGAAACTAGATTCCTATCTCTCACCCTGCACAAAAGTCAAATCAAAATGGATCAAATACTTAGGATTTAGACAATAAAACTGCTAAAAGAAAGCACAGGGTCCACTCTCCATCATATTGGTGCTAGCACTGACTTTCTTACATCATTACCCTAGGGACATGTATGACTGCAAATGTGGTACAACTCTACATCGTGTACAACCAGAGAAATGAAAAGTTGTGCTCCATTTGTGTACAATGAAGTGAAATGCATTCTGCGATCATGTATAACTACTTAGAACAAATAAAAAAGAAAAGAAAAAAAACCTAAAGCTCAAGTTTTAACAAGTGGTAAGTCATGAAATTGAAAATCTTCTGCACAGCAAAGTAAGCAAGAGCATGACAACCGCTTCTCTGCATACAGAATATATAAAGAACTCAAGAAACAATACCAAAAGATCAAATAACCCAATCGATAAGTAGCTAAAGAACTAAACAGACATCCCTCAAAAGAAGAAACACAAATGGCCAACAAATGTATCTCTAGCATCAGGGAAATGCAAATCAAAACTACACTAAGATTTTCTCTCACTCCGGTCAGAATGGCAATGATCAAGAACACAAATAAATAAATGCTGACAAGGATGTTGGGGAAAAGGTAATCTTGCACATTGTTGGGGGGACGGCAGGCTATCCCAGTTCTCTGGAAAGCAGTATGGAGATTCCTCAAAAAACCAGGAATGGAACCACCAAAAGACCCAGCTATCCCACTCCTTGGTTTTTATCTAAAAGAACAAAAACCAGTATACTACAGTGATACAGTCACTTCAACATTTATAGCAGCCCAATTTACAATACCCACATGATTGGATCCACCCATATGCCCATCAATAAATGAATGGATTAAGACAATGTGGATCCACACAATGGAGTTTTCCTCAGCCATAAGTAATGAAATCATGGCGTTTTCTGGTAAGTGGATGAATATGGAGAACATCATGCTAAGTGAAAATACGCCAGTCTCAGAAAATCAAGGGTCGAATATTTTCTGTCATTTGTGGAGAGTAGAGCAAAATAAAGTAAGCAAAGCAGGGAGTGGGGGATATCACAAAGATACAAGAATGATCGGTAGAGCAGAAGGAGACTGAGAGGCAGAAAGGAAAGACAAGAAAGGGGTGGAATTGCAGAATAAAATTTTTAAACAATGCTACATACATGTACAAATATAGCACGGGGAATTTCACCTTTGTGTATAAGTAGAAAGAACCAAGAGAAAATCAATAAATAGACAAGCAAAAGGAAGATCAGTAGAGGATGAAAAACGGTAGAGGATGAAGAACAATATTTAATAAATATAGGTGTGATTTTATAAGATTAAAAGAGTTATGCAGATAGATGGTGGTGGTGGGTGGACAACGTTATGAATATATGTAATACCACTGAACTGTAGGCTTCAAAATGCTTAAGATGTTTGCCAGGTGGGTGGCACAAGCCTTTAATCCCAGAGGCTCTGGAGGCTGAAACAGGAGGATCACAAGTTCAAAGCCAGCCTCAGCAACTTAGTGAGGCCCTAATCAACTTAGCGAGTCCTTGCTCAAAATAAAAAATAAAAAGTGCTGGGAATGTGGTTCATGGCTAAGCGCCCCTGAGTTCAATCTGAGATACCAAAAAAAATGGTTATGATGGTAAATTTTATATATATATTTTACACAACAAAACATATTGGGAAAAAAAGGCCAGTGCAATTGAATCAATGAATACCAGCTTATTCACATACTGATAGGGACATACCCAGCCAAATAGCCAATACTAGTCAATCGCACAGAGCATGCACCTGTATCTACCTGCACAGTGGTTTCCATGTAATTGAATAGAGTAGCCTGTAGAATCACGTATTTGGATTTTAATGCTGGCTCACCTTACACACCCTTTTCTACCTGTTAGCCTCAACATCCTCATTTTTAACCTACAAATAATTGTTCTTGTCTCATAAGGTTACGGTGTGGATTAAATGAGATAATCCATGTAAATATATAGCACTGTGTGAAGCACATCGTGGTTTCTTAATAAATTTTAGTTAATATTATTATTCCCAAACTGAGGACCTCAAATTCTTAGGTAGCTAAAAAGTAATTGTGGGAGAAGGCAGAGAGTTTGCATATCAAACATTGTGTAAAGATGAAATAAAGGGCATGACTCAACTATGAACTTATTACTGTTATTGTTTTGTAAAATACAGTTATTTAAAGAAAATATCAATTCATTTGAAAATTTTAGTTGCTTTTTGCTAGGTATTTCCTGAATCACCAGAGAAAGAAAATTACAATTTGTTCTCTAAGTGCTTGCAATGAGGAGTCTATAAATTCTTAGTATTTTTTATTTTAGAAAAGCTTCCGCACACTTGAAAAGTCTTCAATTAGAATCTGGTAAGGAGGAAACGGACTCTTCAAGAAGTGCCGCGTCTCCCCTGGAGGTATCAAGCACAGGCTGAGAGAACCCGAGTCACACTGGAAAGACTTCACTGTCAATGGACCATGGATTTGCTGCCTCTCAAGAATCTGCTAATCCACTGGATTCTTTCTACTCTGCAAGAAGGAAAGCAAGTTAGTCCCTATTTTTCCCTTATTGTTTCTATTTATGGATGAGGAACTGGGGATGAGAATTTGATGAAGTTACTCAGTCACCTATGAAGTAGAGTTCAGAGCTTTTGACCCCAATTCCAGTTTTTTGTTTCATTTTTGTTTTTTCCCTTTGCTTAATGACCTGTTTCTGTGGGTGCAGTGTAAGTCTGTGTCTCCACGTGCAACAGCTTTCAGTGGATGGTTGCTTCCTGTGGAGCCTCTCACATGAAATGGGCTCAAGCCAAATCTCATTGTGTGTTTGGGAAATGGTTTTTATGACCTCATGTATACTTTAATTATTGGACTAGTTACAGGGCGCTGTGCTTTGTGATCCATTTGTCACAGTCTACCGCTATCTAGTAATGGTAATCTCCTTGGAGGAAAGTGCTGTTCTATCCATCTCCTGATCCCTAGAGGCTGTTAGGAATTGATCAACCAATGTGCAGCAACTTCAGCATTACTGAAATGCAATACAGAAGCTGATGATTGCCTATTTAATTTTGTCTCCTCTTTTGGACCATTGTTCAATATCCTTAGCATATTTTGTCATTATTATTTTTATTCATAATATTAAGCAAACTCCTATGCCATCTCTCATCCAAGAATGACACTGCAAGTGAAGTTGAAGAACACTGTGACTCTTGATATTCAGAAAGGTGACTTCTTTGAACTCAAGACAAATAATGACCATACGGTTCCAGAAATCTAAGAACACACTTGTGAACCTTCTGCAGGGGACAGGACTTAACCTGAGGCTTGAGAAGATGCTTGTTTGCAAGGAAAAGATCCCCTGAGTGGAATATTATACTGACCAGATAATGTCATGTATATTCTGGGTCCACGAGTCAGCTTTTCTCCTTACCAGTGTCATAACTATATACGGAGTTGAACAAGACCATCATTGGAAACCTCAGTACAAAGCATAGGAAACAACTGACAAATGACTACAACATTCATCCCATGTCTGTTTCAATAGCCAGGGAGCCTGTGCTAACTGGAGAGAAAAAAAATGTTTCTTTGTGGCCTATTAGGCTTTGGGACATAGGATCCTTCATTGCCAATCAGTTAACATTGACAGATACTGAATGGTATAACTCAATGGAATGTTCTAGGAGAATAGTGGCACCTGAATACATCAGAGTGATCACTGGCTCCTCCTGACTGCATGCATTCTAAATGGCAGGTCAAACTCCTGGAGATTAACAGAGGAGTCTATCACCTGTGAGAGTTGCATCTAAGAAACTGGGACAACCTGGGTGATGATTCTCCCAGGGAGATGTAAGTGCAAGACAGGGAGAATGCACCAATGCCCTTGGTTTCAGGTGTTTCCTTCCTACCCGGCAAGGAGCTCTTTCTTCTTGTACCCGTGAGGTACTGCTCCTATCTGGGGCCATCATCTAGGTGGGAATCCTACACCCACACTTTTTTATGCTCAGGATCACAAGATAGTTGCAATACTTCGTTTTCATTCAGAGTAAAGAAAAAGTAATGGACATAGCCGCAGTATTGGGTCTCCCAAATCATCAATGTTTGGCACCAGAAAGCTTCCTTAGCTTTCTTTCCTTATCCAAGGTCTCTAACTGACAGAGAACAAAGAGACTGCAGAGCTCTACTCAGGGCATTTATAGCATTGGACAAGCAATCGAGTTGTCCCACTAGTTGGACTAGCAGCTTGTATTTGGTTCAGCAACTCCAGTGCTCTCTTGCCCTCATCCCTTGTGGTTAATAGGAGGCATTAAGTAGCCATCAGCTTAAATTTTAGAATGATAACAAGAATAGAAGAATCTACTTAATACTTGACATGTGTGAAGGCTATCTCCAGGTGGAAGCTAATGCCTCTAACTCAGTCAAAATTTTCCCAGGTTGCTTATTTCAGCTCCCCCACTTCTATCCTGTTTGATCAATAACTTTACTTTTAATGTTATAGAAACTGGGTTCACTTTGGGGTTCCTCATCATCATATGTTCTGGATACGAAGTTCCCTCATCTTCCTTCTGTATTATCACTACGTGATCAGTCCAATGCACCCATCCCTTTGGCAATCACGGGGTAGACCCCTGCAAAACGGTATGTTTTTTTCTATTACCAAGGATAGGGACTGTATCATCATTATAGGAGAGGGTGACAGTGAAATACCATGTCCCTGAATACCACCTTCATATTTCCAAAATCCTAGCCAAAATTAGGGAACAATGAGAGAAAACCTGAGCTAGAATATCCTGATACATATTATCAGGAAGGACACTATTTTTTTTCTTATATACACTGGAAACTAGAACAAATTAATGTCATTTGTAAAAAGCTACTTTCTTCCATATGCACCAGGACAGTTAGTTGCTCCTTGGGATGATGGTCAAATAAGCAAACTAAGCAAGCTAATGCGGATGATGGCTCTGCTTCAGCAGCCTAACATACAACGCTCCTCTCTGAGTCAAGATGGTCATGGAACTGGGGGCACTGTGGAAAAGACATGTGTCTCCTGTCCAGCTGGCTGCCACTGGACAATGACCATGAGGGAGAGGAGGTGATACTTGGTAAAGCACCATGAAGCACTGAATTGCTATCTGTCAGCCTGTCACCACTGAACTTTCCATGGAGCGGTCACTGACCTTCGGTGTGTCCTCTCCAGTAACCTCCTGTCTCCCATGCTGTCTTTGCACACTTTCTTTGCCTCTCTGCCACTTATCCCACTTCCATGGCACAACTGGACCGTGGATGAGACAGGGGCCATTATTAGTTTCATCCCACATATCCCTTTATTTAGAATCCATAATCATGTAGACTTTCAAAGATGCAGCTTCATGGGAGTCCTCCTTAAAGTTCTGTACAGTTGGCCTCATTTTAGGTGATCTACTTCATGTGCTACGAGAGGAACTGATCACATACTTTGTCTTGCCTCTCCTTTGCCCCACTTTAACTGGGGTCTGTAGTACCCTAACAACCTGACAGCCCCTGTCATCTTGAACTGACCCTGCCAGTCACAGGAAGAGAATCAGAGAATAACTTTTTTGATTTATCCTGCTTTGTCTGATCACATAAAAGTCATTTCACATTCAACCAAAGTTTTAAAATTGTAGTTTCATTAGAAATACTGACTCAGGCTTCCTCAATCTTCCTACTTTGAGGAATATCTTCCAAGGCCATTTATAACAATCATATAATATGAGGTCAGGTGATCTTAACCGCTTATTCTCTCTTCATAATTCTGGATTCTTAGGAATCTAATGACTTGTGTCCATAACCAGATACTAGTTTTTGAAGATGATGGCTCATATCACCCAAGGAAGTCTAGAAAAGTTTCGAGACTCTCTGTTCATTTCTAGAAGGCCATGGTGGGTGCCAATGTCTGACACACAGTTCCCTGCAATAGCTGTCAAGCAATTGAGGGCAAGTGACCAAGCAGCATGATTAAGTCTCTGGAACATCATTTATTGGGGGAAATCCCAGAGACTTCTCCCAGTAGCAAGTGATCCTCTAGAGACCACCTTAAGCTCAAGTAACACACAGCAATCTAGCACAATCTGGCTCAGGAGGCTGAGGCAGGGAGATGGTGAGTTCAAAGCCAGTCTCAGTGATTTAGTGAGGCCTTATGCAATTTAGTAAGACCCTGTCTCTAAATAAAATATAAAAAGAGCTGAAGATGTGGCTCAGTGGTTGAATGCCCCTGGGTTCGATACCTGATAAAAATATTTAAAAAAAAAAAAAGCCTACTATCTAAGGCTAGGTTCACCTTAAAGTAGCTCAGGTCAGAGTATTTGTTCAGAAGTGGAATCCAGGGAGCAGGACAAACACACACAGGAGTGAAACAAGGAAGACAGGATCAATACAAAAAATGTACTATCAAATTGGCCACTGCTAGGAACAACTGGATGCTCAATCCCTGTGACTGTCTCCTCAGTCTTATGGATTATTTTTTTCTGATCATCCAGGGAAGAAAGCAGGAAAAAAACATGGTCCCCACATCCTCAGGGAGATATTAACTCCTCTGCATATCTGCATCATACCTGCTTGGATGGAAGCCTGTGTCTGAGAAGATCCAGGAAATCTAGCAAGAAGTGCTCACAGAGGTCTGAGGAAGGTACTATAACTCCATGAAGGTGACTTAGGCATAGTCAGAACCATTCTCTATGGTTGTAGCTGGAATTAAGGGTAAGGCAGAAAGAATTTGAATTGGTGCTAAGAAGTTTTGTCTACACATACAGAGTTCTGGGGAAAAGAAAGTATGAGTCAATCATATTGTACCCTGCCAAATATAATGCATTTGAAGTATACTTTTCATAAAGTATAGGAAATAGGTGACACTCAAAGGTGAAAGGACTCAAAAACTATGGTAGCCACAGAATGACTTGAAAATCTAATGACAAAATCAGCCATCACCCCCCAAAATATTTTTTATTTATTGATACACAGTGCTGAGAATCGAACCCAGTGCTAGGCAAGCACTCTGCCATTGAGCCACAACCCCAGCCCCGTAGTCTATTATTCTTATCCCAATTACATTGCTTCCCTTTTAGGAATTTCAGATAGGGTTTGCATATTCTTACTGCCTTCAATTCTTTTCTTTCTATTAAGCCTATTCCACTCAGGGGTTTGCCACCAGGCTGTGTACTGACCTTATTGTCGACAAGGTCATTGATGACCTACATATTCTGTCTCATTGGTCACATCTACTCCCAGCTGTGCCAGGTCAGGGGTGGGTTGTGGAAAGGCCAAAGACAGGACCTGAAGATGGCATGTGAGACACAAGGTTTAATAGGGACAGCTTACAAGAGATCAGTGACTGCTCCAAGAAATGTTCAGTGGCACTTCCACCCTCCTGACGGCTCACCAAGCAGCACCTCTGTCCCTCTGACACTTTCCATGTGGTGCTTTTTCCAGTAGAGATAGCCACTGGAGGAGGACACACATCCTATCCCAGTGCCATCAGTTCCAGGACCTCATCCACTCAGAGTTTTATGTGTTGGGTTGCAGAAGCATTAGCTCCCTCAGTATGTGCAGGAATGGAGCTTTCTACAGATAAAACACTAACTTGCCCTAGTTCCTGGTGTGTGTTATAAAGTCAGTGTCCTCCAAAATAACATGTATCTGGATACTCTGGCTTAGGTCCTTCTCAGTTTCCCCTTACCTTGGCTAGGTTGGGGGAGCAGAAAGGGGGCATTGAGGGACATGGTGTTTTACTGTCCCTCTTTTAAGGTTTGGTTAATTCTCAGACCTGTTCTGTCTTGACCTAGCTATTCCATGCATCGGGCCACTTTCTCCTCCCTGATCTATTTCCTTCCTTGCTCTGTTAGTTCCTCATCTTCTCCCAAGCCTCTGAATGGCAAATGCTCAGGGCTTAGTTCTTACATACTTTCCTCTCCCCATTATGTTCACTTCCTTAATAATCTCATCCAATCTATTGACTTTGAATAACCAACTATCTCCACAAATGTTGTGTCCAACTCTCCATTCAACATCTACACTCAGAAAGCCAATGAAAAGGAAGGAAATAGTTGAAATTCAACACATCCAGAACTGAACATCTTTTCTTCTCCCCAAACTCACTCTGCTTTTGGCCTTTCAAATTTCTGTTAATCACAATTCTATATGCAAATTCTTGAACCAAAATCTTGGATTTATACTTTACTCCACCCCCATCCCTGCCCACATTCAACATATAATCCACAAGAAAATATTGCTAGCTTAATCTTAAAAATGGTGCTTGCATGTCCACCACTCCTGACCACTTCTACTCTGGTCTGAGCCCCATCTCTGCCCTGGATCACTGCAGTCACCTCCTGCTTGATTGGCCACATTGATCATATGAAAATTAAATCAGATCCAATCACTATTTCACTTAAAAACTTTCAAAGGCTCCTTATAAATTCCAAGAACAATTTTAAAAATTATTACATTGACTTATGTAGCCTGAAACCAGGGGTTGGCAAAATATGGTCCTTGAACCTCATTTTGGACCAAAATATGGTCCTTGCTTATTTTTGTACAGTAGCCTGTGAACTAAGAGATTTTTTTAAACTTTTTTTATTTTTGAGATAGGGTCTTACAATGTTGCCCAGTCTGGGCTCAAATTCCTGAGCTCAAGACATCCTCCCACCCCAGCCTCTTGAGTAGTTTTGTTTTTGCTGGGGACCCAACCCAGGGCATGTTAGCCAAGCACTCTATCAGTGGGTTGGTAGCCTCACGTTTTTAAATGGGTGAAAAAAAAAATCAAATAATATTTGATGACATACAAAAATTATTTGAGTTTCAAGTAGTTGCAACAGAGACTATATCATCCACAAACCCTAAAATATTCAATATCGGGTCCTTTAAAGAAACTATTTGCCCCACTCTGCCCCAATCAGCCTTCTGCTGAGCACATCTTCCATAACCTTCCCCTCACTCCTCTCCCTTGCTCCTTCCTCTAACCATCTGTCTTCTTACTATCACTCCTTCTCAATGTCAGGAATTCTACCCTTGGGCCTTGCACAGCACTCCCTCTGTCAGTGACACCCACCCCTAGATAGTCACAGGCCTAACATCTTCACTTCCTTTATACATTTGTTCACGTAACTCATGAGGCCCAGGGCAAATGTAGGACTTCTTGTTCAAAAAATTATTAAGAATTCTAAGACACCCCATAGAGCTAGCAGTAACCAAGTGCACAGGCCCCATGCCTAGGAAACTGGCCCGGTACACAGGTCCTCTTGTTGGCAGCCTATGTGACCACCCCTTAAAAGCTGCAACCCCTTCACTGGCTTCCCCAGGCCCCCTTACTCTCCTCTAAACTTTTTATAGCAATTTTCAGCATCCAACATAATATATGGCTTATACAGCATTCCTTCTGAGGATGGAAAATGTGAGGTGGCTAAATATGAGTTCCATGCAGGCAGGGATGTTTCTCTTGTTTCCTACATGGCAGTAGCTCAAATATTAAGAATTGTGCCTGAAATATAGTAGGTGCTCAATATATGTTGATTGTTAAATCATATATGAACTTCATCACTCTATTTTTATGTTCTTATTTTAAATTTAAAAAGGTAAATATGTTTTATTAAAAAGAACACTTATACTATCATTTACAAAATTGTTTGCCTGTCTATCTATTCTTTACTTGTACTTAAAATAGCTAATGTTTCCATAATATGAACAAACACTGATTACTGGGGTCATAGTTCAATGATAGAGCATTTGCCTAGCATGCATGAGGCCCTGGGTTAAATCCCCAGCACTGCAAAACAAATACTAAGAAATATAGCAGGTGGAATGGAACCCTCTAGAGAAGTGCTATTTTTATTTTCTAACCATGGTCTTGTTTGACATTTTACTCATGTATATGTATTATTTTGACCAAAAACTTAAATTTAAAAAGAGATAAAGACTGAGAGTTGAAAAAAAAATACAAGTTCTCAGACTGAAAGTGAGCTTGAATACCGAGGAGGAGGAGGAAGAGGAAGAGGAGGAGGAGGAGGAGGAGAAAATATGATCATAAAATTAAAATAATGAAACTTCAGAACATTGAGTATGAAGATAAATGGTGAAAGAAGAGGAAAGGTAAATGGATTAAATTGACACAGACTTTAATGAATCTTTTCTTGTCTTCAAAACCCCTAAGACAAAGCTATTTGGACAAGGTGCACTATTCTTGATTATTGGAGATGTGGTTTGGGTGGTAAATGAGGGAAAAGCCCATCATGTTTAAATCTGTCTTGGTGATTTTGTTCCAGTTGGTGTGCTCTCTTGTGCAAAACTTTGTGAGTGTGTCTGTCTGGCCAGATCTGTGTCATCCCGTTGGTCCTGACCGCTCATGTGAGTTACAGTGTCTTCGCTGAGAGTTTTCTTGAATTCTGCTGAGTAAAAAGTACTTTCATTGACAACACACCTCCTAGCTCCAGTCCTTCTATGTGTGTCATTAGCAATTATTGTTTGTGGCCATCCAGCATCTTGGCCCCCGCTCCCCACATGCAGCTTCTTGTTCTGATTTATCTTCTTCCTACATTGTGCGTGATTGGAGCCGCTGTCCTAATGTTGGTATGTTTTAAAGTTCCCACAGTCATAGTTACTCCCCTAGGAGTGAAGCCCCTGATAGGAGACTGAGTACTTCATCTATGGCAGCCATGGGCTGTATTCTGTAGAAAATGTCTCCATCTGAGTTCACCGGTAGTCGAATATTTCTAGCTTTCCTTTGACCACCAAGCAGGACTCCAATTGGCAGGCACCTGGGGAAGCTAGCACGTCCTGTTAATGATTGTCATCCCTGTTCCAGGAATAACAAGAACCTCTGCAGTACCCCGGTGATTCTTGTTGGCCCACTGGGCATGTCACTCTGGAGGCGGAGGTGTTTTGTGTAAACAGTTCTTGAAGGTTAAAACATTTTGTCCCTCGCTTCTTTCATCATTTACTTGTGTTTCAGACCCATGACAGCTTGGTAGATAGTGGTGATCTCATAGTTTCCCATTCTAGCCAAGGCATAGGGGTCATCATCAGGTTTGAAGCCCAACTGGCCTGGCTGGTACTGGGCCCAGTTGGTGAAAGAGCATGTCAGCTGGTCAGCAGAGCCTGGACCCAGAAGAGGCTGAGCAGCTATCACAGAGAAAGCTTCCTGGGGTTCACGGGTTTCTTAAGTAACCACACATTTCCTATCAACTTTCTCACCTAAGTATCAAGGGGAAGGTGAAGATGAACATGAGAACTTTATGTATTGCAGTAAATCCATTATTAGGAGGCACTTCGGAGATGAAGACCTCTCTTAGAAAGATCTCTGTCCCTCTAAGAGAGAAGTAAAGAACTTTAGAAATCATTGCCTTTAGCTGCAAACTTTAAAGATGATGAGCCCTCGTTTGGATGGGTCCTAGTCCTCTCTACATGCTAATAGCAATGACTAATGCATACTTTGCACTTAGGTACTAAGCATTTTCTTAGAAATTCACCTACATTCACTCATAACTCCTTACCCTATGAGGTAGGTATTATTCTTTTTCCCTTTTACCGACTTGGAAACTGAAACACAGAAAGAATGATAGTATAAATCTATGTAGCATTTGTAGCTGCATCCCCCACCCGAGGGGGTAAATGAGCTGTTCCCTAGGAGTCCAGAGAGTCCTGGCTTCTGGTTTGGATTCTACCACAAACTCCCTATATTACTTGGGGCAGGTCATATGGCTTATCTCTGCCAAGGCTAAATGGGTCTGTGAGTTGGGGTGCTAGTGTCTCTCCTGTATACCTCCAGAGAAGACCAGGAAGATAATAGATTTAAAAATGCTTTCACCAAGAAGAAGAAACTCCATAAATGCTTCACCATGTTATTTTTTTTAATTGAGTCATTAATTTTTAAGAACACCATCTAATTGGTTTTAGCTTTAGGGTTGTAGGCCTTTGGTCCCAATCCTTTAAACTTAGTAGAGTGAGCTTGGCTATCTTGCCTCACTGGGAGTGCCTCCCTCCTCTCACCTCCCCCCTCTTGACTTCATATCCCCTCCTCTCCTGAGCTTTGCTATGATTTCCTGTAAATATTGATATTGGCAGTGCTCACAAAGTTCAAATCTATTTAAGAACGCTTTACTGATAGGGAAATAATACTATCTTGATTTTATTTTACAAGAAGAAAAGATTGGACTCAAGTTTGAGAGTCATATTAATAAGCTCCACTGTGGAATTAAAAATGTTTTATGTATGGTGGGCTATATTCTCTATTTGGATAGTGAGGCAATTAATGGGCTATTTCACTCACTCTTTGTCAGGCAGAAGTACTGATAAACTTTGCAGTTGTTCATTCTTTGCAGTCATTTATTCACACGTTGTGAAAACACAGATCCTTACTTAAGCCAAGATGAACAGGACGGTGGCCTACTCTTTTTTTTTTTTATTAATTAATTTTATGGCCTACTCTTTTTTTCCCCCAAATTCATTACCTCCTTTCCTTCTACTGATTTTCCTATTGCAATTCCTCCTACTTGGTCCCAGCCCTCTACTCATGGACCAGCCTTTGCTGGTTTCTAGGTGCTCAGGAGGCTCTTTCCCTCTATAATACTTCCCTGGGTTTAGTTGGTCTCAGGGCATCCACCATAATGGCCATCCGACCTTGAGCCCACTGGGTGGCACCCTAGGTGGTTCTTTTCCCTAGGCCAACACCTGCTCCTATTGCTGGTATAACTGTGAATGGCTCCAAAGTTCTGCCACTGAAGATCTCACCAGGATAGACTTTTTGAGTCCTCTGCTTCTCTGATCTCCACAAATCACAGGTCACTGAGATCTCTAGTGCTCCTTCATTGATCCAGGAGTTCCCCCTCTTCTCAGGACCCTCCATTCCACTCCCCAATCACTGCCTTTAAAGGCTTGTCACTGTGACAGTGTGCCAAAACCTCCTTCTATTCTAAGTCTGTTCTATATGTGGCACCAAATAAGTGAGTTAAGATGTAATGTCTTCCCATTCCTTCATAAAGAGAATCCTTTCTCCTTTCCTGTCATCAAGATTCCACAGTCTTCCTTAACTTACTTTTCTGGCCTTACCTCCTGTTAGCTCCTTGTATACTAAATTGTTCTATTCTTCATGCTGAAAACAGTCTGACTTCTGTCTCTTTGCTGAGACTATTCCTTTCATCTGGAATACATGATACGGAACCTTTCCTCCTGCACCCACCTCATCTCTATCTTTAAAGACCCAGCTCTAACCTGTTCCATGAGGAACCTGTTCCCTGATCACAGCTGGAGGGGACCACCTTCCTCACCTCTGCCTCCCTGGCACTTTGTTTGTAGCATTCAGATAACTCATGGCTTCTTTTTAAAGGAATCCTTTAAAGTGTGGAACCAGTGGAAATGGCCACATGGATGGAGGTTCAAGTCCTTTCTACTGTCAAGATTCAAATTTTTCCCACCACCTGTTAGGTATGGGAAATTGGAAAGGTTCTTTAATCTCACTTTTCTAATTTATAAAAGTGAGATGCAAATGTCTACTTTGCAGGACAGTTTTAAGCACTAAAAATATTTATCAGACCCAGAACATAATAAATAACCTACAAATGAAAATCATAATTATAGAATATTTGTACATGTGCCTTCTCTTCTATAGGACTGAAAGGTCCTCAAGAATACTTGTCAGACCAATGTTAATTTCCATATCACACCTAAAATCTATTTCCTAGACAAAATAGGATCTCCAAATAAACACTCATTGAACACCAAGTGAATTGATTTTGGTAGAAGTAACTGTTGCAAGTATTTTATGTACAGTAAAACAGGCTGGTGCAGGGCCATTTTGGGGAGCAGGGATCTTATCCAATATTATCCAAGTCACACCCTGTAGAAGGATGCCCAGATATGCTACCTGTCTTAGTTAAAGTACGAGGAACTGCAGGACAGATTTCAGTTGAGTATGCAGTTTGAGAAGGGCTGCTGTAGGGCTAAGAGCCATGAGTAGGACACCTAGACACTGCGTGCACCTGGTACACCTGCAGAAAAGCTAAGCAGTTTCTGTCATCTTGACACTGACCTCCCCCATCACCACTGGTCCCTTCTGTGTTTCTTTCGCTGTGTTTCAGAATGCTTAAAGGCTTCCTTACCCTTAAAAGAAAAAAACAGGTGAGTTAGGGAGCACTAGCAGTACTGCTAGTGCTGAAGCTGGTACCTTGGGTCCCAGACTCTGTTCTACCTCTGATTCATTTTCAGTTCCAAATCTGTACAACTGCATTGAGTTTCTGAGTCTGAACTTACTCCTAGGCCTTAGAACTCTCATGTGAGCTCAGGGAAGTTCCCAATAGTTCATGGCAGGTCAGTAGTGGAGCTGTTCTTTGAAAGCCTCCCAACCCTACTATGGGTTTCTAGAAAGCCCATGGAAGGCTGCTAATATTTCTTTTATTCTGGACTCTCTTTCAGTGATAAGGGCAGAACCCCAGGCTGTGATTCCAAAACAAGGCTGCCCCTGTCCCTCTGAGGACTTGAAGGGCTAGGACCACAGCAGTGGTCGGGTAAGGGTAGGGACATGGAATAAAACCTGTAATTCAAGTCTGAGGTCATGAAGGAGAAAAAATCATGGACTTGGAAGTCAGGAAATGTCTAGTGTGAGCTTTACCATTAACGTGCTGGCGGCTTTAAGAAAGTCACTTAAACATATAAGAAATCTAAATTGGCTAAATACTGTAATTACAAGTCAAAGATTACAAATGCATTTTCTTTCTTAAGAAAACATTCATGTATATGCTGCTTATAAAAGACATATCTCAAAGACACAGCAAAATTGAAGTAAAAGAATGGAAAAATACATCATGTAAACACTAAGAGAAGGTTGGAGTAGCTCTACTGATATCCAATAAAGTAGTTTTAAAACAAGAAGCATCCCAAGAGATAAAAAAAAAGAAAATATCATAATAATAAGGGGCCAATCAAACAGGAAGATATCACAATTCTAAATTTCTATGTATTCAGTGTTCCCAGCTTCAAAATAGATAAAACAAAATTTGACAAAACTCAGGACAGAAATAGACAAATTCACAATCATGGCAAGGGATTTTAAAGTACCTCTCACAGTAACAGAATAAAGTTGAAGCCAATAAGTATCTAGATCTGAACACATCATTAATAAATGATGCACAAAACATTATATACAGAGTTATACAATTCTCTTCAAATGCACATGAAAGAATGAAGGAGGGAAGGACCTTTGTTTTCAGAGAGCTTGCGTCATTTAGAGCACACACAGTTGGAAAATAACGAGGAGCTAGAATCTAGCAGGTAGTACTCATAACGTGTGTACAAAATACAGCTGAAAGTGTTGATTTGCAAATGATAAATCAGGCAGGAGAGATTTTTTAAAAGGCTTCTTTTTGGTAAAAGGTGAGTCACTAGTTGGAGGGAAGAGGAGGTGCAGCCCCCAACCTCTATAATCTTATAGTTGGACACTGAAGTTCACAGTAAACCCTGTAGAAATGCACCTCCATCAAACTATTTCTTCATTCCTCAATTTAATACTTACCTAAGATACCTAAGTATGTCAGGTGCCATGTGGGTGCTTGGCAATTAAGACACAGTGCTCATCATGACGGGTACAGACAGGTAAAAAGAAAATTATAGTCTGGTAAATTAATTGCTACAGGTTAGCCCCAAAGAAAAGGAATCCAGCATCTAGATTTAAGGGGTTCAAAGTAAATGACCAGGGGTAGGAGGAGAGAATCAAGAAAATATTTCTGGAGAGGATTTTTGTTAATGGTATTGAGGTACAATAAGGACAGCAGAGACACATGGGAATGAGTCAACCCGGAAAAATAATGCAAAAATTCACCACTAAAAATAATAAAATGCCTCTCTTATGCTGATGAGATGGAAAGATGTCTGAAGAAGTGAAAAAAAGCAAGATACAAAAGAGTATGCTTCTGTATGTATAAAATACAGGAAACAGGATCAATAGATTATTCTGAAAAAAAGGGGGGACTACAGGACAAGTGGGAGCAATTGGAAGAACTGGCCACAGTACTTTTTAGCTCTTTGCCTTGGAAAGTGCATCTGCTTCCCCTTGAACCTGGGCTGGTCCTATAATATGCTTTGATTAATAGAGAGCAGCTGAAGTGAAATGGTGAGTTCTAAGCCTTGCCCTGAAAAGGCTGTGCAACTTTTACTTTCAGATCCTTGGAAGCCAAGACTGCCACGTGACCACATGAGGGATGACAAGAAACATGTGGCTAGTGGCTCCTAGTCATCCCAGCTAATCCCCAGAAGTCAAGCCATCTAGTTGACCACAGCTGACCACACACCTGACCTAGCCCAGGCCAGAAGTATCTACCTCATCCCAGCTCAAACTGCAGACCCACAGAATTGTGAGCTAAATAAATTGTTGCTGATTATTTTTTTTAATTTTCACTTAAAATTTTTGAAATTGTGTTTAAAAAACACATAACATAAAATTAGCCCATTTGTTGTTAAGTGTACAGTTCAGAAGTGTTAGCAATGATCACATTGTTGTGTAACAGATCTCTAGAACTTTTTCATCTTGCAAAACCAAAACTCTATACCCATTAAAACAAACAATTCCCCACTTTCTCCTACCCCCATTCCTGGTTGGCCAATCTACTTTCTGTTTCTCGGGTTTTGACTGCTCATAAAAGTGGATCATAAACTATTAGTCCTTTTGTTACTGGCTCATTTCAGTCAGGATAATGTCCTCATGTTTTATCCATATTGTATCATGTGAATTTGTTGCTATCTTAAGCCATTATATTTTGGAGTGCTTTGTCACACTGCAAAAGTTAACTAATGCAAAAAGGTTAGTTACTAAGTCTTCAATCTGGTGTGTATTCCACACTTACAATATAATTTAGTGTGGAATAATCATTGATCAAGTGCTCAGTAGCCACCTGTGACCAGTGGCTACCATATTGGACAACACAGCTCTGGAAGGACCAATAGAGAGCTAAAATCTGCCTTTCATTTGATAAGCTTCCCATAGGTCTCCTTTGGTTGGTTGCATTTTGGACTTAAGCCCTCCCTTTCTCTTTAGGGTGCTGTAGGAAGCATCCACCGTTGTGTAGGGATATCATTCCTCACTTATACAGTGCTATGGTTATAAAAATTCTGGAAGGAAGTATATTTCTGGCCTTAAAATCTAAAATAAGTTCTGCTTGTCTTGTTGGTTTGTTCTGACTTTCTGGCCATTATAAATTGTGTAACAACTTTCATTTCCCATTTATCGTTGGCTATCAGGAATACAGAGTCAAATTTGTGGCCCACACATAGCATTTGAATAGGGTAGCATTTCCCAAAATGTGCTTAGTTTATCACTAGGGTGCAAAAATCTGGTGTTTAATAGAAAACATTCTGTGAAATGTTGCTAGCAGCTAACGGAAGACACACATTGAATCCAAGTGATGACTCTGATAGCATTTTTTTTTTAAATGGAGTGGTGACAGAACGATAGTGAAGCAAGCGGGTGCTGATGGGAAGAATAGTGGATGACATTGAGAAACGAGGGCTTCGGGCTTTAACCCTTTGTTGCTGGAGATAGTGGGGACAGCCCAACTATGATCACATGGTTGTGATCATACATAGTTAACTGTAGTTGTCCTACAACTGGACAGATAGTGGTGGCCTACCCGGTGTCCTCAGAACCATGTATTGTACTACTCTGGAGAGTTTCCAAGGGGCAGACCTGGCATTCCTTCCAGCCAGGTCCACACTGTGAGGGGAGAGAAGTGGGAGAATGGAGGAAAACAGCTAATCCTGAAATTAAGTGACCACCCCCTGAAACAGTTCGATGGGTCCCTGCTGTCACTATGCTTTAGAGAAAGGCTTGGAAAACTCTGTGAAAGGCCAGATAGGAGATATTCTAGGCTTTTCAGTCCTCACCATCTCTGTCTCAGTTTCTCAGTCTGCCATTATAGAGAGGAGACAGCCACAGACAATAGGTAAAGAAGTTGGGCATGGCTGTGTTCCAATAAAATTTTACTCCTGAAAACAGGCAGTGGTCTGGGTTGGACACATAGGCCATAATTTGTTGAGCCCTGCTTTAGAGTTCTTCCACCTGTACCCTTCTCCATGAGGTGAGAAGACTGTAGGGGCAGTCTTAAACCCACATGCTTTCTCTTCTAAACCAGGATCCAGGTACATAGGATTCCTGCCCCAATAGCACAAGTAACCTGTGCTGCCAGGGCCTGCACAGGCCTTTTTCTTCTCTGGGTTTATCATCATGGAGGGTGGACCACATACTAGTGTGCTCATGCCTAGCCCAGAGGCTCTGTGTGTGTGTGTGTGTGTGTGTGTGTGTGTGTGTGTGTGTATTGGAGGGTCAGATGTAGGTGAAATTTGGATGCAAAGCTCAAGATGTCCACAAGTATGTGCATAAGGTCCCTGGTCTGTGAGATAGAATGAAGGTGGGAAGAGAGGGGGGTTGTGTGGAGCTAACGGCTGAGCACAGTGCTGCCACATTCTGGTGCGGAATTCTGCAGTCTGAGAATTCTAAATTAAAACTTGACCTTGAATGTGTATCTACTTCCCTCTGTCTATGCCAAGAAAAAAAAAAGAGTCAAACTGGATCTTCTAGGTTGTTGTGCAGTCAAATTTGTTCGTGTAGGACTGCAAGCCATATTTTAATAATATATAGCTTTTTTGGTATTTAAACAGATGATAGAAAGCCTCCATTTGTTCTCTATCCCTGTGCCTCACAAATAGTAAGGGGTAGGACATCTGATATCACAGCATCAAGGATTGCACACACAGGCCACATTTGATGGAGAAAAATGATGTTGTTGATTGTGCTGGAGGGCATCAAGTCAACAGCTACAGGAAAACAAATCCAAGGCCAATCCAAGGTCTGAGATAAAGTCAGGAAAGACTTCCAAGGTCTGGGATAACGTCAGGAAAGGCAGGGAAGAGAGATCTGGAGGCCAGTGTGGAGGGGAAATCCACAGGAGAATTCCTGCAGAGGCAGCAGGCAGCAAGGTCACTTTGCCTGCTCCATTTTAATTTAAGCCTGGAAGGAAAAGGAAAATTCCAAAGGCCAAGTCAGTAACCTGATGCCTGGATCAAGTTGCTAAACATTGACTTCTCAGAGGTAGAAGGCTGTTCCGAATCGTGTAGCCAGGATTTCTCAAGTGGCTGGACCCTTCTAGACAGCATAGCCAGTCCTCCTTGGTTATCTTCTGTGGTGGACCCTAGCCCTCTGCTTCTCCACCTTCTGCCCTAAAACCAATACATCTTTGCATGTCTGGTTGGCCAACGATAGCCATCACCCCCACAGGAAGTTACAGGATGCACTCAGGAGCCTGGGGCTCAGGGATGGAGCAGCAGCAAAGCCACTGCCTTCAGGCAAGAGCATATCAATAATGATCATTGGACCTCCCCACCATGTAGACTAAGTTGGGGGAGGGAACATTAGTTAATGGCAGAGATAGATTTCTCATTAGCCAGGTGAGTTGGGTCAAATTTATTCTGATTTAGAAAATTAAAAGAAGCTGGTGTTTTTGTTATCAAAAACTATGGTGGCATCAATATTTATTCCCACTTTATGTGTGAAGAAAGTCCTTAGTGCACACTGCATTCAATAAATGGGAGCCAAAATTATTCTTATTATCCTAAGAGGCTGAGGATGCCTACCAACAGGATGGAACCATCCTGAGCACTAAGAAAACAAGGCAGTTACAAAAGAGCATGAGAAAGGGTCAGTCCAAATCTGTGAAGATGATCCCCCTTCCCTGTCTCCTGTGCCTGGCTCTGCCCACCTCTCTGCTCTGTTATGCCAGATTCGTGGGACCCCATTAGACCTCCAGGAGCCGAATCCGATGCAATCACACAAGAGTCTTTATTGCAAGCTCGAGCCTGGACTCACAACCCTTCCCAATGCAGCGGTCCCAGGGAGTGAGTCCTGGTCCTTTGTTCAGTGAGATTTTATAAGTTTTAGGGGATACTCTATGCATCACAACATGACACAGCAAATCATCCCAACATGTTATCAACCACCATAAACTACTGGGGGATCATCTGGCATCCCAGGTATTTTCCCTGTCTCATGCCGATTGGAGGTTGCTAGGGGGGTTGCTTTGGGTCCTCACCTAGCCTAACTGAGTCAGGAACACCTGGCACCTCAGACCTCTCCTGTTATTTACAGACAAACAACTCAGCAGGGTGGGTATATGCTTTGGAGTGCTCTGTGGGTTTTTCCAAGGACAAGGGTCACACCCCCTTCCTTAGGACAGGCCTTGAGGTAGAAGCTGCTGTTATTTATTCATTTTTAAAAATGGAGTCACATTAGTTTCTCATTCCCCCCTTTGTCTAGAAACTTGGGAACCAATCATGGTTCCCTCAGTTGGGGGTCTATTGGGGCAGGCCCTACATCATGGTAGGATTCTCCTTCTGGGTCTAGGGCTTGATAGTGGGTATGCAGAACCAACATCTGAACTGTGTTTACTCTGTCCTTGATGAAATCCACTAGCTTGTTCACAAGTGGTCCTACTAAGGTTGACACTAGAGTAAACAGTAACTCTCAGGGGACAGTCTTCAACTTTCCAGACTCACTCAAAATTGGCCTCCTGACTCGATTTACCTATCTACACTGTCTATCTATTTCTGGCTTCATCCCCCTCTAATTTTAGGAACTCCTTATTGCTGTAAGGAGAAGGGGCGATGGCTCGTTCTGGCTGCTTCAGAGCTGATATAGGGCATCGAACATGAGGGGGCTCCACGATGTGGGAGTCGACTTGGGGGACGTGAGTTCCCTTTTAGAAGTCAGTTGGGTTTGAAGTCTGGTTGGGGAAGAAAGGTTGTAAAGTCATCTGGGGATGGGTGTTTCTATGAGAGAAACAAAAACCATGAGTACTGAATAAATGTTGCTGCAGCTGGAACATGTCACTGTATAGAAGTTCCCTCACCAGGCTTTAACATCCCCAGTTATCAGGACTGTAAACTTAACATTTAACTTTTAGTGTTACAGATGTCCTTCCCCTTAAGATACAGTTTAGTAATTTAATGTCATCTGCTCTTGCAAAATCCTTTTACTAGTATGACCTCTGTGTCTAATAGAGAAACCTTTAATTCTGTTACTCAGGGCTGGATAATCATACTAGCAAACACCAAGCCTACCTGTGTATGTTAGGAATATCTGTAGGCCTTAAAGTAAAAACTACTTTGGCAGTTCTTGATAGTTTTTTTTTTTTTTTTTGATAGTTATCAGGCATTCCTGCCTAAGAATCTCTTCTGTAGCCTCCAGTCTTACTCATTCTTGGGGGCTAACACAAGGTGTATACCTCAAGTTACATTTAACTATTATTAGTATTTAAAATGCCCAGGAATAGCTGTGTTTTGGTTTTAACTGTCTTTGCTAAGTGTTTAAGATGAAGCAAATCAAACTGACTTTTGTTTCTATCTATTGTTAACAGTCAGCTGATTTCCGTGGAAATCCTGGGGGAATTTTTGGAGCAGCTTCTCAGTTCTGCTAGTGCCATTTGCGCTAGGATGGGTCCAGGTCTTGCTTGACCATGTGGCTTCCCTTGGAAGCATCAGGGATGTCTCCCTTCTTCGGTGACACTCCTCTTCATAGCAAATGCACTGATTGGCTTTCTGTTCACCAGCTGTCTCATTAATCTCCCTGATTGGGAGGTTATGTGGCCCAGAGTTGCAAAGCTCTTTAGAAAAGTCCCCTGCTCCCTGGATTCAGACTGACTCAGAGGGCAAGAGCCAAACATTGGTTTTCTTGTCCCTTTTAATTTAACTTTAATTTTAAATCTTAATCTTAAACATCCAACAAATCAATTTCACCGGAGTACTGGGCTTTAATATCTATCTCTCTATCCTGTAGGTGATAACTTATTATCTTAAATTAACCCAGGTTGTGTGTTTTTAAAACAACACCTCTGCAAAACATTAACAGGTAGTCTTTAGACCATTTATAAGAAAACTACAAACAAAATTAACAAGAGTAAAAACATATTTATTTCTGGTAATAGCTACCTTGAACCTTGGCAGAGTTATACATCATATCCCATGTTTGAGATCCTAGTAATCTTGATAAAAACCAACTTTTGGACACAACTTTAAATGTACTGAAATCTGGTCTATTTCTTTCGTAGTCATTTTCACATATAGTGAGATGGGACACAGGCCTTATCTCAGGTAAGGTGGGGCTCTTCATAAGTCTTAAGTAAAGTGCTGTAGTTCTGAAGCTGATCTTTGCTTTTTAAACATCATTTTACAATGCTTACATAAATTGTTGCTCAAGTTCACATGAATATTAGCTAACACAATATAATATCACATCTAAAACATGAATTAAAGAAAGGCTGAAAGATTTTAACCTTTTGTAGAAAAGTAGTGAAGTATTTTGTGTTTTACAATATTAGCCTTCACACAGATTAGGTTCTCATTAACTTAAAAATACATTTATATTGTACCTCAGTGTAAAAGGTAGCATCTTTTGCACATCTTATTGATAACAGGTCCAGTTACAGAATATCAAATGATATAAATAAATCTCCAATATGTTTTTTTAAGCCTACAATTACCATACAATTTTAGAACACCAGCTTTATATAATGCTCTTTTAAAGCTTTTACCTTACAGACTTGTATGCCTGAAAGATATGAACACATTAATAGCACCACAATTACATTGATGTTTTTATATTAACCAAGTTTAGCTTTTAAAGAAATAACATATTACAATATTGCAAAATAACAGTTGTTGTTTATCCATAGTTGTATAATTTTTAATTTCTTTAAGATTACTTGCTCAAAAAACTTACACATATAACCAACTTACACAGACCTTCTTTATCACTTACTTAAACCCTCTTATTTACTTAATCACCTAGATTCTTTATCTAGAAACACATTATTTTCTTCTATTAAATCCATACCTAGAACCATCTAATTTTCCTTTCCATCTGTTAACCTCTTTTTCTCTTCACATTTTAAAACAATCATTGTAAATTTCTGAACTTAGGCAGATTATTTCATTTTAATAAAAAGAAATACTTGATTTTACTTACAGTACTCTGATTTGGAACAGTTGAAACTTTGGTGCCTTTGTATATAGAAATCTTCTATAAACCCTTGTATCTAGAATCACATCTGTTTACCATTTCATTAAAACACAATGTCTAAGTATCAAGGATGACAAAGCAACTTTATTCCTTTTTTTTTCCCTTAATTTTCCAACTTACAAAAACATCAATAATGTTACCCAATGCAATTCAAGGAGTCAAGAGTATGCTATGGTATATTTAACATTTAGCATTTTAACCTTGTAAATCAATCAGCTATCCAACAAAAGTACTCATAAATGAGTAATCCCATGTCAAATCTACAGATCAATCAGATATCTAACAAAAATACTCATAAATGAGTAATCCCATGTCAAATCTACCTTACTTATTTTATCAAAACATCAGACAAGTGTATTGAACAGTGTTAGCCATTTCTTCCTTGTTGAAGAAAAGTCCTAGAACCAAAGCATATCAGACAGTTCATAGACATCAACATTTTATTAGTTTTTTTTAACACCTAGAAAAACTTGTAAGCTTAATTTTAAAGACATCATTAGGCTTCCTCTTTCGCTTCACTCCGGGCAGAGAAGGTGAATGTGTAATCAGCAGTGGATTGTAAGTACCCTAGGCAAAGAAAGCTCAGTGTGCCCCACCTTTTTTTTTTTTTTTTGAATATTTTTTATACAGGGAGAGTTTATGGATTGGGATTGTTGGCTGGGCTGTGGTTTCTGTGCCGAAAATCCACTCCGCGGGAGCCGCCATATGCTCTCTGCTTGCTGTCTTGATGGCTATGTCTACATTGTCCGGCAGCGTGCCGAGCCCTGTCCTCAGAAGGCTGGACCGCAGCCTTGAGCACCTGGGTCGCCTGTTCGCCGCTGCACCCTCGGGCAGAGCCTGCTCTGGGGTCGTTCTGCATCCCCCTGCGAGGGGACCCGTGCTCCAGAGGAGGGGGCTGGAGAGCCGCGGCAGCAGCCGCTTGGGCCCCGGGGGCTGGGCACCGGGCGGCGGCACAGCTACGGTCACGGACGAGCGCAGCGCCCCTGAGCATGGCCCCGGGGAAGAGGTGACGGCGGCAGGGTTTAATTTCTAGAAATCTGGACTGGAAACAGAAGCAGCAGTTTGTATAATCCCAAGAACTTGCTTATGCCAGGAAGCTGTAAGGGCAACATGAATATCATTGAGGAGATCTAACATGGCAGCGGGCGGGGAGAGATCAAGTCTCTGACCTCTTCAACTGTGCGGGCATAGGGAGCTGTAAATTGTATAAATGCTGATTGCTCGGGATCACTAGGCAATTCTGAGCTGACGTGGATCTGGGGCGTACAGTCTGGGCCCCTCAGAACACACACACCGAGCCCGGATCGGCTGCATTCAAGCTCTGGTTTGCCTGCTTCTCATGACTCAGCACTAACAATCCCGCTGAAATAACTGGTTGGCCCTTATGAACATTCAGAGGTAAAAACCAACCGAGCATTCATAGGCAGTGGCCACAGGATTGAAACGGGGATTAGGAGAGACAGTCAGGACCCACCCGATGCATTGGTCACCCGGCAAAGGGAACGAACGGTCACCATTTGCATGGGATACCACCTTGGCAGAGAACTGACGTCACGGGCGGAGGAGATAACTGCATTGAAACCAGCGCGACAGGGCTCCCAGGAGCAGCAGACATGGCGTGTAGCCAGTATTGTGGTGAGCGTCACAGGTGAGTACGGCCTGGCTTGAGGAAACACAAGAGAAGGCGCTAGGCACTCAGGATTGGAGACCCACCCAGTCTGTGAGGAAGAGCTGCTGCACAGTGATTGGTTCCCATGTACTGAGAGGAGAAGCTTGACCCAGTGGGCACAGCTCCACCTACTGGAAGAGAAATTAATCGAACTCTATGACTGCATTTATTATTATTATTATTATCATTTTTTTCTTTTTCTTTTTTTCTTTCACTTTCAATTTTTTTGTTGTTGTTGTTCTTTAACTTTTTTTAATGTTTTTAATTTTTTTAATTTTTTTATTTTATTATTATTATTTTTTTAATTTTAATTTTCATTATTTTTATTATCATTATTATTTTTGTAAAATTTTTTTCTTTTATTTCTTTCTTTATTTTCTAACTTTTTTGTGTGTGTTTTGTTTTTGTTTCTTTTGTCTTTTCATTTCTTTTCAATTTTCTTATTCCCCCTTCCTTGAATTCTACCTGCCTACTCTCATTCTCTTTAGTGACTTCTTCCCTTCCCTTCTAATATCTTTCCTCCCAAGCATCAAATAAATTTATAAGAGTAAACAGTAACTCAGCAGTCAAACAGAACAAGAAGTAACATGAGCAGCATAAAAAAGCAAGGAAGAAAAGGGGTACAAACAATGAAGGACAGCCTAAATATTCAGGAGGACCTAGAGTCAGCAGAAAAATGGTCATATAAAGAACTCAAGGAATACCTTAGACAGATGGAATGGAACCTTAAAGAAGATACAAGACAGCAAATCCAAACAGTGAAAGAACACTTTGAAAATGAATTACATAAACAGATAAAAGAAGAAGTTAAGCATCTTTATCAGGAGATAGAGATTATAAAAAAAAATCAAACAATAATTCTAGAAATGAAGGAAATGATAAACCAAATTAAAAACTCAATTGAGAGTATCACTAACAGAGTGGAGCAAGTAGAAGCCAGAACGTCAGATAATGAAGACAAAATATATCATCTTGAAAAGAGCCTAGCCAACTCAGAAAGGCTGGTTAAAAATCACGAGAGAAACATCCAAGAGATATGGGATAACATAAAAAAACCAAACCTATGAGTCATCGGGATAGAAGAAGGTACAGAGATTCAAACCAAGGGAATGAGTAGCCTGCTGAATGAAATAATTACAGAAAACTTTCCAGAAATAAAAAAGGAAACGGATATACAAATTGTAGATGCATACAGGACACCGAGCACACAAAATCACAGTAGACCAACGCCAAGACACATTGTTATGAAGATATCCAATACAGAACAAAGAAAAAATTTTAAAAGCTACAAGAGAAAGGAGGCAGATTACATTCAGGGGTAAACCAATAAGGTTAACAACGGATTTTTCATCACAGACGCTGAAAGCGAGAAGATCCTGCAACAACGTATTTCAAACACTGAAAGACAATGGATGCCAACCAAGAATTCTGTATCCAGCAAAATTAAGCTTCAGGTATGACAACGAAATAAAAATCTTTCATGATAAACAAAAGCTAAAAGAATTTGCAGCCAGAAAACCAGCATTGCAAAGCATCTTGAGCAAAACACTACATGAGGAAGAAATGAAAAACAATAACCAAAACCATCAGTGGGAAGTGCCTCTATAAAAACAGAGGGTGGGGGAAAACCTAACCATGGAGAAACAAACTAAATTAAATTAAAAAAAAAAGAAGATAAATAATCAAACATGGCTGGAAGTGCAAACCATATATCAATAGTAACTCTAAACGTTAATGGCTTAACTCTCCAATAAAGCGACATAGGCTGGTAACATGGATTAAAAAAACAAATCCAACAATATGCTGCCTCCAGGAGACACATCTGATTGGAAAAGACATACACAGGCTGAAGGTGAAAGGTTGGGAAAAATATACCACGCACACGGTCCTCGTAAGCAAGCAAGGGTGGCCATCCTCATATCGAATAAAATCGACTTCAAGACTAAGTTAATCAAAAGGGATAAGGAAGGACATTATATACTGTTAAAAGGAACCATTCACCAACAAGACATAACAATTATCAATATTTATGCACCAAATAATGGTGCTGCGACGTTCATAAAACAAATTCTCCTCAAGTTCAAGAATCAAATAGACCACAACACAATAATTATGGGTGACTTCAACACACCTCTCTCACAATTGGACAGATCCTCCAAACAAAGGCTGAATAAAGAAACTATAGAACTCAATATCACAATCAACAACCTAGACTTAACTGACATATATAGAATATATCAACCATCATCAAGTGGATATACTTTTTTCTCAGCAGCACATGGATCCTTCTCAAAAATAGACCATATATTATGCCATAGGGCAACCCTCAGTAAATATACAGGGGTGGAGATAATACCATGCATTTTATCTGATCATAATGGAATGAAACTGGAAATCAATGATAAAAGAAGGAAGGAAAAATCCTACATCACATGGAAAATGAACAATATGTTACTGAATGATCAATGGGTTACAGAAGACATAAAGGAGGAAATCAAAAAATTCTTAGAGATAAATGAAAATACAGACACAACATATCGGAATCTATGGGACACAATGAAAGCAGTTTTAAGAGGGAAATTCATCGCCTGGAGGTCATTCCTCAAAAAAAGGAAAAACCAACAAATAAATGAGCTCACACTTCATCTCAAAGCCCTAGAAAAGGAAGAGCAAAACAACAGCAAATGTAGCAGAAGGCAAGAAATAATTAAAATCAGAGTGGAAATCAACGAAATTGAAACAAAAGAAACTATTGAAAAAATTAACAAAAGTAAAAGTTGGTTCTCTGAAAAAATAAATAAGATCGACAGACCCTTAGCCATGCTAATGAAGAGAAGAAGAGAGAGAACTCAAATTACTAACATACGGGATGAAAAAGGCAATATCACAACAGACGCTACAGAAATACAGAAGACAATTAGAAATTATTTTGAAAACCTATATTTCAATAAAATAGAAGATAGTGAAGACATCGATAAATTCCTTAAGTCATATGATTTGCCCAGACTGAGTCAGGAGGATACTCACAACTTAAACAGACCAATATCAATAGATGAAATAGAAGAAGCAATCAAAAGACTTCCAACCAAGAAAAGCCCAGGACCGGATGGGTATACAGCGGAGTTTTACAAAACCTTTAAGGAAGAATTAATACCAATACTTTTCAAGTTATTTCAGGAAATAGAAAAAGAGGGAGCTCTGCCAAATTCATTCTAGGACGCCAACATCACCCTGATTCTGAAACCAGACAAAGACACCTCAAAGAAAGAAAACTACAGACCAATATCTCTGATGAACCTAGATGCAAAAATCCTCAATAAAATTCTGGCGAATTGGATACAAAGGCACATCAAAAAAATTGTGCACCATGATCAAGTAGGATTTATCCCTGGGATGCAAGGATGGTTCAATATATGGAAATCAATAAATGTTATTCACCACATCAATAGACTTAAAGATAAGAACCATATGATCATCTCAATAGATGCAGAAAAAGCATTCGACAAAGTACAGCATCCCTTTATGTTCAAAACATTAGAAAAACTAGGGATAACAGGAACTTACCTCGACATTGTAAAAGCTATCTATGCTAAGCCTCAGGCTAGCATCATTCTCAATGGAGAAAAATTGAAGGCATTCCCCCTAAAATCTGGAACAAGACAGGGATGCCCTCTATCACCACTTCTATTCAATATAGTTCTCGAAACACTGGCCAGAGCAATTAGACAGACGAAAGAAATTAAAGGCATAAAAATAGGAAAGGAAGAACTTAAATTATCACTATTTGCGGATGACATGATTCTATACCTAGAAGACCCAAAAGGGTCTACAAAAAAACTACTAGAACTAATAAATGAATTCAGCAAAGTGGCAGGATATAAAATCAACACGCATAAATCAAAGGCATTTCTGTATATCAGCGACAAAACTTCTGAAATGGAAATGAGGAAAAACACTCCATTCACAATATCCTCAAAAAAAATAAAATACTTGGGAATCAACCTAACAAAAGAGGTGAAGGATTTATATAATGAAAACTACAAAACCCTAAAAAGAGAAGTAGAAGAAGATCTTAGAAGATGGAAAAATATACCCTGTTCATGGATAGGCACAACTAACATCATCAAAATGGCGATATTACCAAAAGTTCTCTACAGGTTTAATGCAATGCCAATCAAAATCCCAATGGCATTTCTTGTAGAAATAGATAAAGCAATCATGAAATTCATATGGAAAAATAAAAGACCCAGAATAGCAAAAGCAATTCTAAGCAGGAAGTGTGAATCAGGTGGTATAGCGATACCGGATTTAAAACTATATTACAGAGCAATAGTAACAAAAACAGCATGGTACTGGTACCAAAACAGGCGGGTGGACCAATGGTACAGAATAGAGGACACAGAGACTAATCCACAAAGCTACAACTATCTTATATTTGATAAAGGAGCTAAAAGCCTGCAATGGAGGGAGGATAGCATCTTCAACAAATGGTGCTGGGAAAACTGGAAATCCATATGCAACAAAATGAAACTGAATCCCCTCCTCTCGCCATGCACAAAAGTTAACTCAAAGTGGATCAAGGAGCTAGATATCAAATCAGAGACTCTGCATCTGATAGAAGAAAAAGTTGGCTCCGATCTACATATTGTAGGGTTGGGCTCCAAATTCCTTAATAGGACACCCATAGCACAAAAGTTGATAACAAAAATCAACAAATGGGACTTACTTAAACTGAAAAGTTTTCTCTCAGCAAGAGAAACAATAAAAGAGGTAAATAGGGAGCCTACATCATGGGAACAAATTTTTACTCCTCACACTTCAGATAGAGCCCTAATATCCAGAGTATACAAAGAACTCAAAAAATTAAACAATAAGAAAACAAATAACCCAATCAACAAATGGGCCAAAGACCTGAACAGACACTTCCCAGAGGAGGACATACAATCAATCAACAAGTACATGAAAAAATGCTCACCATCTCTAGCAGTCAGAGAAATGCAAATCAAAACCACCCTAAGATACCATCTCACTCCAGTAAGATTGGCAGCCACTATGAAGTCAAACAACAACAAGTGCTGGAGAGGATGTGGGGAAAAGGGTACTCTTGTACATTGCTGGTGGGAATGCAAACTGGTGCGGCCAATCTGGAAAGCAGTATGGAGATTCCTGGGAAAGCTGGGAATGGAACCACCATTTGACCCAGCTATTGCCCTTCTTGGACTTTTCCCTGAAGACCTTAAAAGAGCGTACTACAGGGATACTGCTACATCGATGTTCATAGCAGCACAATTCACAATTGCTAGACTGTGGAACCAACCCAGATGCCCTTCAATATATGAATGGATAAAATAATGTGGCATTTATACACCATGGAGTATTACGCAGCACTAAAAAATGACAAAATCATAGAATTTGCAGGGAAATGGATGGCACTAGAGCAGATTATGCTTAGTGAAGCTAGCCAATCCCTACAAAACAAATACCAAATGTCTTCTTTGATATAATGAGAGCAACTAAGAACAAAGCAGGGAGGAAGAGCAGGAAGAAGAGATTAACATTAAACAGATAGATGAGGTGGGATGGAAAGGGAGAGAAAAGGGAAATTGCATGGTAATGGAGGGAGACCCTCATTGTTATACAAAATTACATATGAGAGGTTGTGAGGGGAATGGGAAAATAAACAAGGAGAGAAATGAATTACAGTAGATGGGGTAGAGAGAGAAGATGGGAGGGGAGGGGAGGGGAGATAGTAGAGGATAGGAAAGGTAGCAGAATACAACAGTTACTAATAGGGCATTATGTAAAAATGTGGATGTGTAACCGACGTGATTCTGCAATCTGTATTTGGGGTAAAATTGGGAGTTCAAAACCCACTTGAATCAAATGTATGAAATATGATATGTCAAGAGCTTTGTAATATTTTGAACAACCAATTAAAAAAAAAGAAAAAAAAGACATCATTATTTTCATCTGTTTACCCAATTTAAATTGAACCATTTAAATCACATGAATCAAAGATATTTGGATCCATTTTTTTTTAATGTCATGAGGCTCCTCATATATCTGCCAATTGTCATATCATGTACATGATATATGGACATACACACATACAGACATACAACACATAAGTGTGCACACATAACACAATAGTAAAGGCCTTATAGCTTTCCTCAGGTGAAATCTCCATTGCGATGTTTAAAAGCTCCACAGTTGATCAAAACTAGAATTGATCAGAAAAACATTAACCTAGGTCTGTAGGATCAAAATCATGAGCTAAAAAAAAATACAGAATCTAAGAAAAAGCAAGAGTCCTAGAAAAAAATGACTGGCCAGTAATTAATAAATAGCATATAATTTACTTTTTGGTTTAATCTAGTTTGAGTTCAGGTAAAAGACACCTTTACTTTTTTTCCCCCCTTGGGCCTCAGATAAGTCTCCTACTGAGCTTGCAGTCTTCTTCTATTTGCATTTCAACTTAAGTCTTGGCTGAGGTCTGGAAGGAACAGGGAATACTGCTATTCTGAGCAGAAACCTCATGCCTAAGGCATTTTAACCTTAAGTCATAATTTTTAGGTTTGGATGTTGAAAATTATGATACAAGTTTAAGATACAATTCACAAAATTTCATACCTTTATATCTTCCTACAGTAGAAAAACTTTCTCACACAAAACTGAAAAGAGGGTCTTACTTGATAATATAAAAGCTACCATTAGAAGAAATGCCTTTGGGATCATTAAGCCACTTTCTTTGCTCTGAAGTTCCTATAGTAGTATTGTTATAGTAGAAGCAAATGTGACTCCATTTTGTTTTATGACTTCATCCTGTAAAACAACCATGCCAAGTATAAGAGTCATGACTGGGGCAAGATGTTCTTTTCCTTTTGCTATAGAAACCTTTAAGAACACAAAACTACCTAATGGGGTATTGTTTCTGTAACTAGGGTAACGGGGCTCTGTTTCTGTAACTGGGGTGACTGGGCTAACTGTGATTGGTTAGGCTTCCCTCTGCTTGACTGCACTGTCCCGCTTCTGTAACCTGGCTTGCTTGCTTACATTGGCTAGACCCCCTGAACATCCCTTTTGCGGTTTTCAGGCTTATAAGGAGTGCCCTTGCAATTGTTCGGGGCTGATCAGGGGAACAGCTTTATGTTCTGGTCAGCCGCCACCGGTGTGCTTCAATAAAGGCTTGATTTGATTATATGTGAGTGGTCTGGAAGTTAGTTTATGAAGCCCTGGGACAAAGCTTTAACTATAACAGTATTAAGTTCCAAAAGACAACCACACACTACCATCTATATCCTAAATTAAGCTTTAAAAATTCCCAAGACTGTTGCTATTCAATGTCATTTCAATAAGCCAGACCAACGTCCCAATCCAACACTTTCTTTTCCTAAATCCTACACACTGAGGGGAACAGATACTGTTGTAGGGACAAACGAGGCAGGGCACTGAAGATAGCAGGAAACAGTTTTATTTGGCTGCAGCCAGGTTCAGAGGGCACAGCTTTTGCTGTAATCAATCAACCCCTGAACCCCGAGTTCAGGGAGTTTCAGAGTTTTATACCCAGCATGTAAGGGGAGGAGCTCAGAAGTTCACAGTTTGCAGAAGTTCACATAAAAGCAGCTTTTTCTTTCACTGTTCTGGGCAAGTTAACTCTTCAAGGATAACACCTGAGAAGGGGGGAGCTTCTTCACACCTTTCTTTCCTCCCCCTGCCAGCTGTTACCATGGAGCCCAATTGTAACTTATCTTAAAAATGTAGACATCTCTGTGAAGCCCAGCTCAAGGCCAGAGGCCTTGTTTGCACATTTCTACAAAATACTATACTGGATACATTTGTGAAAACTAGTAAGGGGGTGTCCAGCACCTGGAGAGCTGGTGTCTTCCCAGCCGGTGGCCAAGTAAACAGGGTGACATGAAAATAGGAAGTTTATCTACAATGGACTCTTTTGCTGACAGTCCTAAACTCAGCCATGGTGAAGAGGGCTTTTCTGTGGAGAAAGAGGGTGCCACTTCAATACCATACCATGATTTATTATCCTTACCTAAATTAATGCACTGGTACACCTAGTGAAATCTTCCCAGGCTCCCCAATTCAAAAATTGGTGAAAAAATAAAACTAAATGATTGGGAGTTTCTTGCCAACTTGGAAGTAGAGTTCTTTAGTTTTTCATCCTAAGTATTTAAGTTCTTTGGCATGAATTATCTGAAATCATAAACTAAACAATTATCTAAACCCAACTTCTAACTGCAAGATTGTGCAATGCTTCAAGAACCCATTCAGATACCAGATTGTTACAATAAAACATCTTTTAGACACACATTCAGCCAAGATCATTCCCGAGAAACAATCTATAATATCAACACAATACTGCATTCAGAGTTCCTTTTTTTTTTTAATTCCTTTTTTTTTCTTTTTTAATAAACACAGGTGGAGTAATCCTTACAGTGCAGGGAAGTAAGGAGGGATTTCCCCGAAACAAAGTGCTTCTTGGCAGCTGCTGGGAGTCCTCCTTTTACTTACAGGATTAGCTCCTCTGGTTTGGTCAGACCCCAGGCACCAAGCACGCTCCATATCTCCTTACTTTTCAGTAGTCAGCTCTCAAAAAGTTAATCCTCTGCATGCAATTGTTTGGAGTGCGATGCTTCTCCAAGAAAGCGAAGCAGGGGCTCCTCTAGAGTCCCACCTGGGGTGCCAAAATTTGTAACTGAAAGTTCGGTTCCTGTCCTTGAAGCCAATTAATGCCAATTTAATAATGAGGACAGGGTTTTGAGAAAAAGAAAAAGGGAGATATCCAAGTTCTTAGATCCCCAGCAGGCATTTCCCTCTGCAGTGGGTGCACTCAAGCCAACTACAGGAAGAAAAGAAAACATTGCTTCTCTAATCTCGCTTAACAAAGGGGAGCAAAGTTTATCAAAGTTCTTTAAAACACAGCTCAAAGGGGTTAAGAGGTGAACACAGAAAAGCTGGCGGTTCTATTGACTTTTGGTCCCTTTCAGGGAAGCAGGAGAAGCATACCAGGGACACTTTCAGGCTACAATTTAGCTAAAGTTACCACCACACATCTAAGGCAGATCAGAACTTGGGACACTGCATCTGTCCAAAGTAAAACAATGCCATCACACTTAACAGAGACACAGACAAAAAGCTAAAACACAGATCAGATTACAGACAAAATGGAAGTCCCCCTCATATTGGGGAGTATCCCTCTCAGATTGGTCTGATGACCCCAGATCAACAAAAACAGAGGCAGGGTGCTGGCCCCAAGCCAACTGGGGCCTTCCCCTCAGACAACTAGTTTGGGGGAGTACCACCCTCAGATTGGGGTCTGGGATGTCTCCCAGGAGCCCCAGCTGGTGACCCTATAGAAACGCCAGTTGCCAGCCCAGAATAAAGATTCTAGGGGCCATAGTCAGAACAAAGCAGACAACAGACACACGAATAACAAACAAGACTCACTGGTGTTAGACTCTCTGGTTTGGGGGTCCTGGGGTCTGGGGGATCCCAGATGAGACCCCCAGATGTTATGCCAGATTCATGGGACCCCAATAGACCTCCAGGAGCCAAATCTGATGCAATCACACTAGAGTCTTTATTGCAAGCTTGAGCCTGGACTCACAACCCTTCCCAATGCAGCGGTCCCAGGGAATGAGTCCCGGTCCTTTGTTCAGTGAGATTTTATAGGTTTTGGGGGGATACACTATGTGTCACAACATCACACAGCAAATCATTCCATACCGCAGGAAAGTCAAACAACGACTCTTAACATTGATTAGCACATTCACTGGCGGGAACAAGTTGGGTAGGGGTGATTGGTTAGTACAAGGGAGGGGTTCCATTGAACTGATTGGTTTAAGCCACGAGGGGTGTACGTGCTGAACCACATGGTTTCCCAACATGTTATCAACTCCATAAACTACTTGGGGTTATCTGGCATTCCAGATATTTTCTCTGTCTTATGCTGATTGGAGGTTGCTAGGGGGGTTGCTTTGGGTCCTCACCTAGCCTAACTGAGTCAGGGACACCTGGCGCCTCAGACCTCTCCTGTTATTTACAGACAAACAACTCAGCAGGGTGGGTAGGTGCTTAGGAGTGCTCTGTGGGTTTTTCCAAGGACAAGGGTCATGCCCCCTTCCTTAGGACAGGCCTTGAGGTAGAAGCTGCTGTTATTTATTCATTTTTAAAAATGGAGTCACATTAGTTTTGTTGGTAAAGACGGCGCCCGGAGTGCTTCTCTTCCGGGAGCTCAGGTCCATGACCCACTGAATGGCGTGGGAAACTTCACCTCCAATCCCTGTGAATGGCGCGAACTTTGAATGGTGCACCTCCAATCCCTGAAGGGGCGCAAACTCTCAGCCAATGAAGAAGTAACAGCCCACTCACCCTGCTCCTCCTCATCCTGTGTTAAGCCCATAAATATCAATATCCTGGTCATGTTTGTTCTCTTACTCCCCTCTCTCTCCCCCTTCCCCTTTCTCTCCCCCTTCCCCTCTCTCTCCCCCTTCCCCTCTCTCTCCCCCTTCCCCTCTCTCTCCCCCTCCCCTCTCTCCTCCCCCTTCTCCTCTCTCTTCTCCCCCTTCTCCTCTCTCTTCCCCCCTCCTCTCTCTCTCTCTCTTCCCCCTCTCCTCTCCCTTCTCTTCTGTGACTGGCTGCTAGGGTCCTGCTAATAAAATCTCGGACAGGTAAACATTGTTTTGGCTTGTTGAGTTTACAGAGCTTTTCCATCATCCTTTACAAGTTTCTCAGCTCCTACCCCAGCCCCAGACTCTGTTACCTTCACGGTTCCTCTTGACTGCTTGGACAAGTGGGTAGGCACCCTGGCAGCTGGATTTTCCCGTGAAGTTGAGAAACTGATGTGACTCCATTTTTGAAAACAGCTTCTACCTCAAGGCCTGACCAAGAAAGGGGGAGTGACCCTTGTCCTTGGAAAAACCCACAGAGCACTCCTAAGCACCTATCCACCCTGCTGAGTTGTCTGTAAATAACAGGAGAGGTCTGCAGTGCCAGGTGTCCCTGACTCAGTTAGGCTAGGTGAGGACCCAAAGCAACCCCCCTAGCAACCACCAATCAGCATGAGACAGGAAAAATACCTGGGGTGCCAGATGACCCCCAAGTAGTTTATGGTGGTTGATAACATGTTGGGAAACCATGTAGTTTAGCACGTACTCCCCTCACAGATTAAACCAATCAGTTCAAATGAATCCCCCTCTTGTACTAACCAATCACCCCTACCCAACTTGTTCCCACCAGTGAATGTGCTAATCAATGTTAAGAGTTGTTTGATTTTCCCACGGCGTGAAATGAATTGCTGTGTGATGTTGTGACGCACAGAGTAAACCCAAAAATCCTATAAATCCTCACTGAACAAAGAACCAGGGCTCACTCCTTGGGGACTGCTGCATGGGAAATGGTTGTGAGTCCAGGCTCGAGCTTGCAATAAAGACTCTTGTGTGATTGCATAGAATTCCACTCCTGAAGGTCTATTGGGGTCCCATGAATCTGGCATTACAAAGTCGTCCGGGTCAGTGGACCACATCATGGCCCCTCTGAGGTTTAAATTCTTTAGAAATTGAACTTGTAGGAGGCAGAGAGGGACATAACAGAAATTAGAATTAAATGCCCATAACCAAGTCAGGTTCCGGTGAGGGTTTGAGCTTAGAATGCAGCTGCAGACTAATTTGGTTCATGAAGTTAGAGATGCCCTGAAAAAAAGGTGACCCAGGAGATTGGAGCCCATTATTAACTTCCTCTTTACCATAGATCACTGCAGTCCAGCATTCTTAGAAGCTGTGAAAACTCTCCAGATAAGGGTAGAAACTAGGAAGCCCTTAGCAAGACAAGTGGCCAAAGGCTGTTAATAACAATCTTGCTTCCTTCCTGCCCTAAGCTGGGAAGGCAAACCAATGTGTTACCCAGGTCTAAGGCTGGCCACCTCATAAATCTGAAGCCTCCTGGATGGTTAACCCATGAGAAGGACTAGAAGGTTTTGTCCTGAGAGCCGATGAGGTAGATGAACACTGGGACATCAGCAACATCTCGGGTGCTCCCTCTCCCTTCTCCTTTCTCCTCCCTTCTCTCCACTCCTCATTCTCCCACTTGTTTGCAAAGCTTTCTTGAATCTTTTCCATCTCTACTGCCTGTACCACAGGTGCTCACAGCTATAGCTTAGAGTCATTACTAGTGTTGGGCCATAGAGGACACTGGATCCCATCCTAGAGGCTGGGACCCCAGAAGCTTCTCTGTTTCAACTGTGATAGTCAAGCCAAAGTGACTCTATATTGTTTAGTAACTCCATTCTGTAAAACAACCATGCCAAATAGAAGGGTCACAGCTGGGGCAAGTTGTTCTTTTCCTTTTGCTATAGAAACTCTTAAGAACATGGAACTACCTAATGGAGCACTGTTTCTATAACTAGGGTAATGGGGCTATGTTTCTGTATTGGGGTGACTGGGCTAACTGTGATTAGTTAAAGTTCCCGCTGCCTGACTGCACTCTCCCGCTTCTATAACTTGGCTTGCTTGCCTTGGCTGGACCCCCAAACGTCCCTTTTGTGGTTTTCAGGATTATGAGGCGCACCCTTGCAATTGTTCAGGGATGATCAGGAGAACAGCTTTATGTTCTGGTCAGTCGCCACAGGTGTTCTTCCATAAAGGCTTGATTCAATTATACGTGAGTGGTCTGGAAGTCAGTTATGAAACCCCAGGATGTTGCTTTAACTATAACAATGGCACCAGGAAGGAGAGAGGAGAGAGAGAGGGAGAGAGAGGGAGAGGGAGAGGGAGAGAGAGAGAGAGAGAGAGAGAGAGAGAGAGAGAGAGCTCACCTCTACTCAACAAGGACAAACATAAACCCAAAAGCCATGCACCTAGGAACCCAGCTCCTCCAGCCACACTCTACCTGCCTACAGTTACGACCTGGTTAATCCCTAATCAGGAGATTAATCACTGACTTGATTAAAGCTCTCATAACCCAATCATTTCACCTCTAAACTGTGGGGAGCCATTCTCACACGTGATTGGGCAACTCCTGGTTTGGGTCTGAGGCACTCTGGCTAAACAGTGTCGGAGGTTTCCCGACCCTCTCCTGGTGCAAGAGAGCCTGTCCGTGTGGGGTGTGACTTGACCACTGACCCTGGGGCCAATCACTGACCCTGACCTTGGAGTGCTGCCCCCCTCAACCTTCATTGGATGGAATTCTCCCCTGAATTTCTTGTTCCCCAATAAAAGGCTACTCCCTGGCTTGCTCTCTCTCTCTCTCCTGCCAGCCCTGAGTAATCCCTGCCACCCTACTGGGTGGTTCGAGGTATGAGTTCAGAGGGAGAGCCGTCTCGGACCTGGTCATAGAAAAAGGTAACTGAGTCTGTGTGTTTTATTTCGATCTCACTAGCTAACTTTTATGCCAAGAACCTCTTTAATGAAACCAGTGCGCTGGTCGCATGGTGGAATTTGGCACCCACGAGGGGGGCATTCTAGATTAGCTAGATTGAGTGGGAGTATGCTACAAAGATAAAGATAAAGGAATTGGTGACAATTTTGGGTCACAAAAGTACCTGGAAATATTGAAGGAAAGAAACGTTAAATTAATTAAACTGGGAAATTCAACTTCTATGGATAAGGAAATGTATCTGACTATTTTAGACACTATAATTAATCAGAAAGGAAAACAGATAAAGAAAACTCAGTTAATACAATTCTTAAAGATTGTAGGCGAATTTTGCCCTTGGTTTTGTGAATAAGAGTCCCTAAATTTACTTACTTGGGAGAAACTAGGAAGAAAGTTACAAAAAGTTTGTCTTTCTAATGAATTACCTGGAGGCATAGATAATATTCAAAAAACTTGGATGCTCTGGAAATTTGTCTTTTTGAATATATGGGCCAGAGTTCATGGCCCCCTGAAGATCTATTAAAAGGCATTCAGAGAGCTATTAGGTCTATTCAAATGGAAAATCCGCCTGAGGCTAAGTTAATTTCCTTTCCCTTGAGCCATTTAAAAACAAAGGCTCTAGGGGCTAAACCAAAAGTTAGCAATGTGACTTTAAACTTGCATGATCAGGCTAGCCCTCAGGGAAATTATAGAGAGGAAGGTCATAGAGAAGAAACCTCCACAGTCCTAGAAGGTCCTCTGGAAGAGATAGAAGAGGAAAATCTGGAAGAGATTCTTAGAGAGGCACAGAGTTCTTCTCCACTGCGTGGCTTAGAAGCCCAATTTCAAAATGGTGACAGAGCAGATTCTATCCATGACTCACAGTCCGAGGGAGAAGAATCAGACGTTGAAATTCAGGACTTACAGAGAAATTTTAACAGGCTGCGTTTAACACTGCCTGCACAAGCTATTCGAATACGGCCATTACCTGCTAAAAGGACAAAATTTAACAGGTACTCTGAATTAACAATGACTTTTCTTACCCCGTTCCAGCGAGGTATTAAGAAAGCACAGGAAGCTGGGAAGATATTAGCAGTTTTCAACTTTTTCCAGTTTTTGAGCAAGTTAATGAGCAAGATCAGAGAGTTAGAGTTCATGCTGTAATCCCATTTAAAACCATTAAGGAACAAAAAAAGTGCATGCGAGATGTATGGTCCGAATACGCCTTTTGTACAGAGCCTGATAGATAATATTTGCTCGCAGCCCCTCCCGCCTAGTGATTGGATTTCGTTAGCTAGATCTTGTTTGAGTGGAGGAGATTTCTTACTTTGGCATTCTTATTGGACTGATTTTTGTACTAAACAGGCAGAAAGAAATAGAAGACAGAATTTACAAACTCCAGTAGAAATGTTTTTAGGAACAGCTGAATTTGCTGATTTAGAAAGACAGTTAAATTATGAATTTGTAATATACTATCAAATAACTGATTGTGCGAAACATGCCTGGAAGCAGATAGTCTCAAAAAACCAATCCAATTTAGTTCTTACCAAAATCAGGCAAGGTGTGAGTGAGCCGTACTCAGATTTCGTAGCCCGATTGTACCAGACCGCAAACAAGTTGATTGGGGACCCGGGGGTGTGTGAGTTTATTGTTAAACAATTGGCATTTGAAAATGCGAATAAGTATTGTCAGGACGTTCTTAGGCCGCACCGTAAAAAGGGGACAGTTTCTGAGTTTATCCGCTTATGTTCTGAGATAGACTCTACCCATTTGCAGACAGTAGCCATAGCTGCGGCACTGAAAGAAATGTTAAAGCCGCAAGAATTAGTACGAAAGCCCCGCGGGAGATGCTATGTTTGCGGGAAAAATAATCATTTTGCGAGCAAATGTCACAAGCGCAATTTTAAGTTCAGGGCTCCATCTACTGATGATAATAGATATTACAGGACTCAACCCCACGTTGCAGATCAAGATGGCGTGGATGAGCCCGCTTTCTTGTCTTCATTTCCACCTGGCCGGAACACAAACTTCTTGTCGGCCCTCCCCCCAGGCCAAGAATGAGGAAGTAGGTGATGGTCGTGCAATGTGACGTCATCGCGCCAACCATGGGGGCCGCCATCTTTAATTTTACCGGAGCGGAACAAACAGTTTCCATACAAACCCCTAATAATTTTCAAGGCTTTTAAGAGATATTAATTGGCTGGGGCCATCCTTAAAACTAACTACTTCTGAGATAAGTCCTTTATTTCAGATATTACAAGGAAATCCTTCTCCAACCTCTCCACGTCAGCTAACCTTAAAAGCTAAAACAGCTTTAAAGAGAATTGAACATACAATTAAAAATGCACAGCTTACTAGAGTTGATCCTAAAGAAATAGTTTATTTATTAATATTTCCAACTGAGCATACCCCAACAGGAGCCATATGGCAAAGATTAGGAGTTATTGAGTGGATTTATTTATCCTACTCCCCTCAAAAAACATTAATTCCTTTTCATGATTCCATAGCTCAATTAGTAATTAAAGGCAGAACTAGGATTTTACAATTAATTGGATCTGAGCCTGATATCATAATTATTCCATTTTCTGTTCAACAGACTAATTGGCTTTTTCAAACTTCTAGCTTATGGCAGATAGCTTTTGCTGATTTTCCTGGACAGATAGATAGCCATTACCCTCATGATAAGATTATCCAATTTGCATCATTAACATCACTTATTTTTCCAAAGATTGTACGTGCACATCCTATAGATGAAGCTTTATCGGTGTTCACTGATGGTTCAAGCTCAGGTAAAGCAGGTTTTTATAGTTGTGTTCACACAGAGGTAATGCAAACTTGTTATACTTCTGCCCAAAGAACAGAGCTTCAAGCTCTGATTTGTGCCTTAAATTACTTTTCAAATGAGCCTATTAATATTTATTCTGACAGCTTATATGCAGTCAGAGTTACCAAAAATATTGAAACTTCAGTTATTGGGTATACTTCATCACAAGAGTTATTTAAATTATTTCATCATTTACCGAAGGCAGTGCTAATGCGAAAATACCCATGTTTCATAGGACACATACGAGCTCATACTAATCTTCCAGGACCTTTAGTTTCAGGTAATGACAAAATTGATAAATTAGTAAATTTGTCAACAGATGTCTTCATATAACTGTCAACAAGTTTCCCATTCCTTGCATCATCAAAATGCTTCTAGCTTACGTAAAAAATTTAATATTACCAGAAAACAAGCTCGTCAAATTGTAAGCCAATGCCCTAAGTGTGTTATTCACACTCCATCTCCACCATCAGGGGTAAATCCCCATGGATTAAAACCAAATCAAATATGGCAAATGGATGTAACTCATATTCCTCAATTTGGTAAGCAATGTTATGTGCATGTCATAGTGGACACTTATTCCAGATTTATTTTTGCCACAGCACGTACTAAGGAAAATACTCAACATGTAATTTCTCATTGCCTAGCAGCTTTTTCTGTGTTAGGGTGCCCTATGCAGATTAAAACAGATAATGCTCCAGCTTATGTAAGCTCTTCTTTTCAACAATTTTGCCAAGAGTTTCAAATTAATCATAAAACAGGAATTCCTTATAACCCCCAAGGTCAAACCATTGTGGAACGAGCTCATTTATCTATTAAGCTTCAATTACAAAAGTTAAAGGGGGGGAATAGGATTATGACTCCCCAAAATAGCCCCAATCATGCTTTGTTCATTTTAAATTTTTTAAACTGTGACACAGAAGGTCACACTGCTGCTGAGAGGCAAATGTCTCCCTCAGTAACAGGCCCTTTAGGCAGAGTTTTGTGGAAAGATTTACAGACCAGTCAATGGAAAGGCCCAGATCCAGTGCTTATGTGGGGCAGAGGTCATGCCTGTATCTTTCCAGAAAGTGCTTTTCGTCCTATTTGGGTGCCTGAACGCGCGATCAGACATGGAAGAGATAGAACCCAGATTCAAGCGACTGAAGATAGACCTGGAGGAGCCCCTATCCAAAAGGAAGAGATATCGGAAAAAGATGAAGAAAGACCAGATTGACCCAGCCGAAAATCTGATTTCATGGGAAGATGTGAAGAAGCTAACAACACAGGCTTCCCGAATACTTCGACTCCTAGGAAAGAACAGGACCCCAGTGATGATGGTAGCAACAGTAATTGCCCTGCTGGGCTGTCAGGTAAAGGGGGATCAAATAGACACTTACTGGACATATTTCCCAGATCCACCCCTGGTACACCCAGCTGTGTGGACTGGAGAATCTATTCTAGTATTTACTAATGACTCATTCATGATGGGAGGATTTACAGATACTCATATTACTCCCAATCATGTGACTAGATTTAATTATTCTGGCTACAGTGCCCAATTACCTTTGTGTTGGTCCCACGATAAACATGCTGGCTATCTGAAAGTATCATTCGAGGAAAAGACAGTGATTGGTAGACCTAGACTGACAAATAATTCTATTTATGGAGACTCAAAACCTTATACTAGATCAGTAATTAAGATGGGACTTTCCCATAACACGCCAGTCATTTCTGCAAAACCTCCACGGATACCCCACTGTCCAAATAGTTCTACAATTGAGATTGGCACCTTTCCTAGATGGATGGATTGTGTAAATAAGGTGTCTAAACATAAGGTACAACATAAGGTGTCTAAAGATAGTGGGTATATTTTAGACTGGTCTCCAAAAATTGATGAGAGACAATTACGAAAAAATTCTGCTATGACACCTGCAGGATTTGTTAGTAATATTTTGACTTATAGTGAAGGTGGTATTCAAAAGGATATTTGGCGCTTAATTGCTGCCTCAGAATTCTTACATTTTACAGAGAAGCCTTTACCAAAATTTGTTGGCAAGAACTGTAAGGAGGGATCTTGCTATGGCTTACGAGCCTGTGTCCAGTCTCCTTATGTTTTAATTATTGGAAATGTAAAAGTTAAATGGATAGATGACAGATATATTGTTACTTGTAACAAATGTAACCTAACCAATTGTATTACTAGGTATAATGGAGGAAAAGGAGTGCTGATACTTCATCAGCCCTCTTTTGTTTTATTACCTGCTAATATTTCAGAGCCATGGTATGCTGATACTGGTTTACAAGTCTTGCAGCAAATTCATGCCCAGCTAGCAAGACCTAAACGTGCTATTGGAATTATAATTGTTGGTGTTTTGGCGCTAGTCTCTTTTATTGCCTCCACTGTCTCTGCATCTCTGACATTGTCTCATAATATTCAGCATGCAAAATTTCTTAATAATTTAGCTCAAAATACTTCCAAGGCTCTGCGTAATCAAGTAAATATTGATGAAAGGATTGAGCCTAAATTAAATGCCTTAGAGGCGACTGTTTTAGACATAGATAATGAACTTTCAGCCTTAAAGTTTAAAGAAGGCTTAAATGCCATGCAAATTATAAATATGTGTGTGTTACAGCTGCCAAGTACAACGCTTCTCTCTGGGATTGGGAGAAGGTTAAAAACCATTTGTTAGGTATTTGGCAAAATAGTAATAATAGCTTGGATATTCTAGAACTTCATCACCATATCCAAGACATTCAAAATAATAGAGCTGATTTTTCGGATTCTTCTTCTTTGGTTAACCAAATATTGAAGGAGTTGAATGGATTCAACCCTGGAAATATTCTTAAACACTCGGCCTGGTACATTATTGGATTATTCTCTTTGCTGTTAATTCTCTTTTGTGTTGTAATTATAGGATGGCGAGTCTTTGGAACATGAATACAGAAACTCCAAAGAGTGAACCACCGCCTCTTTTTTAAGAAAAGAAAGGGGGGAATATGTGGGGAGCCATTCTCACACATGACTGGGCAACTCCCGGTTTGGGTCTGAGGCACTCTGGCTAAACTATGTCGGAGCTTTCCCGACCCTCTCCTGGTGCGAGAGCCTGTCCATGTGGGGGTGTGACTTGACCACTGACCCTGGGGCCAATCACTGACCCTGACCTTGGAGTGCTGCCCCCCTCAACCTTCATTGGATGGAATTCTCCCCTGAATTTCTTGTTCCCCAATAAAAGTCTACTCCCTGGCATTCTCTCTCTCTCTCTCTCTCTCTCTCTCTCTCTCTCTCTCTCTCTCTCTCTCTCTCTCTCTCTCCTGCTAGCCCTGAGTAATCCCTGCTGCCCTATTGGGTGGTTCGAGGTGTGAGTTCAGAGGGAGAGCCATCTCGGACCTGGTAATAGAAAAAGGAAACTGAGTCTGTATGTTTTATTTCGATCTCACTAGCTAACTTTTATGCCAAGAACCTCTTTAATGAAACCAGTGCGCTGATCGCATGGTGGAACTAAACCTTCTTGCATTGTCTCACACAGGAGCTTTGGGGGAACACCTCACATCTAAACCATAACCCAAGGAAGATATCCTTGGGTTGGAAAGAAGAAACCATTCATTATGTCAATCAATCCTTCGAAAGTCCTGAGTAACTACCATGATCCAGTCTAAGCACTGTGCACACACTGTCTGTAGGCAGAGCAGTGAACTTGACAAACATGATCTCCACTCTTATGGACCTTACAGTATATCAAGGATACAGACCAAAACAAACCCAAAAAAAGTCTCAAGTATTTTCAAGTTGTGATAACAGCTAGGATGGAAGCAAATAAGATGGTCAGGGAAGTCTTCTCAGGGGAAGTGATATTTAAGTTGTGATATGAATGAAAAGGAACCAACCACACAGAGAGCAAGGAGAAGGGTGTTCTGAGGAAGTGGAAATTGTATCAGCAAAGGCCCTGAGGCAGGAAAGACCTTAGTCCTGCTACACACAAAGGCTTAGCAGGAAAAGGAATTCTGCCCAAAGTTCCTGGTCTCCCCTTCTTTGGGGATTACCATTAATTCTGACTCAACTCTCAGTATCTCTTTGTTGCAAGTTATGCTTTACCAAAACTTGTAATACTTGTATACTGAGGCATATTTTTTATACAAAGGGATGATTGCTGTGAGCAGAAAGTAGCCCAAGAGTTGCTTACTACAGGCAACAGACAATAAAGACAATCACTTGAATCTACCCTCTTTCCAGGAAATGCTGGAGGGGTTTGATGAAGCAGCTAAAAAACTAGGACACCCAGGATGCTTATCAGAACATCTGCCGGCAGAGGGAGCACTACAGCTCATGAAACTGCAGACCCTGGGGAGTGTAGTGGGTCTCTTGGAATCTCCAAGTCCTAGAGCAGAGATTCCTAGACTATGTGGTGGAGAGCATCCAAATAGTTAAGTGAATATAACATTAGGGAAGTTAACCTTCAATGACAAAGAAGTTTGGGAACTTGGTGGCCTTGGCATAAGGTTATGGTCCCTTTAAATTGTCACTATGGTGAGATGGTCACTGTGTGGAGGAATGAGACTCAAGACCATAGAAAATCCTTATAATGGCAACCTCATTAGCAATTTCTTTTGAAAAAAAGCTGTATGATCATGGAAACTATTATTGACAAAACAGTAGAACTACTCACCTGATTCCTGTGGTCCTACAGATCCCTGTTTCTGAGACCCCCATGCTCTAACAACCCACAGTTGGTCTTTTGCTCCAGGAAGCAGGACCACATGGCTGTACTTGTTATCATGGGTTTCCCACCGTTACCATATCTTACTCCTTAGTTATCCATGAGGAAATGACCTGGTGATTGTGTTGGCTCTGGTTCTGGACTCCTCAACTTCACTAGCATGTCACCTATAACTACCTTGGTAGCTGGGACTCATCCACAGGACACAACAGTCCTCTGCACATAGCCCCAAAGCTATAAATAATAAGTTTTGTTATACTCTTATAAATAGCTAGAGAGGATTTCAATAGTCTAGGATTTCAAATAATTGGATCTCCCTTCCAACCTGAATAGTGTTTACTTGAATCCTATGCTGATAGGTGAATGACCGCACATAGGATTCACAGATCAAGGTGACAAGCATTCGTTCAATCATGTAAGAAAGGAAACCTTTAGTCTTATGCAGAGGGGAGACGGTAGGATTTGGGGAGAGTCTTGCTAATGGATTAAGGCTTTCTTTGGGGGGACAATTGCTACACTTTGGTCATCAAATGCAACAGACACTGTTGATGAACCAAGGTGTGTTACCTTCCCCAGGAATGTTCCATGGACCATTGGAAAGACAAGGGGGTCCCTGCAGAAAGGTTGGTTATGGGATTCCCCACCTGTGGAGAGCCTCCCACCTAAGTGCTTCTAACCCCTCAGCTGGTGCCCCAGTCTCTGAAGCAGAGTTATCTGGCACTTTCACATGTGAGACAACTCCTAGGCTTACCATAAATTAACTAATGTGGCTTAAAATGCATCAGGGGAAATTCTTTTTTTTTTTTTTTTTTTTTTTTTTTGGTGCTGGGGATCAAACCCAGGTCCTTGTACATGTGAGGCAGGTACTGTACCAACTGAGCTATGTCCCTAGGGGAGATTCTTTCATGTTCTAAGTCACTGCGCTACTCTTCTCTGGAGTCCCTAAACCCTGGTTTCTCATTGCTGGCAGCATAAGCAGCTTCATGGCTATAGAATATTTACTTAGGAAATAAAAAATGATCTGCATTTCCCTTTCAGGTTTTAAAACACCATCTTTTCCATAATCCCAAAGTAATACTAAATTCTATTCGGCTCTCATAAATAGCTAGAGAAGAATTTCAAATAATCTGATCTCCCTTCCAACTTGAATTGATTGTGCTCACTTGAATCCTGTGCTGAAAGCAGGTTGACTGGCAAGCAGTGTTTGCCAAAGGCCCAGAGGGAAGAACCACCTGAGCGCATCTGAGTGCGCTGTTTTCCTCAAATAACCTCTGGGTACAGGTTAGCCGGAATGGCACGCGTCTGTAGCCTGGCATCAATTTGTAAATTTGTCTTGTCTCATAAATTTGTCTCTTCACTTTATGAGACAAGATTTTCTCTAAAGAACATGTGAGATTAATGTTGTTTCCATGATGTCCTCTTCTCCATCTCCTTCCCATTTCTTCCTAGTTTTCCTCCCATTTCAGTTCTTTCTCTTCCAGTGTGACACTGGTCGGTGACGTGCTCTTTTCCTTCTTCACCCCACACCTACAGAGCCACACATTCTGAGTGGAACCACAGATGCCTGGATGGAAGACCAAACGTCCCCCACGCTGACGAAGGCACTGAGTGGCTTGGCCAGGACAATGCTAAGGACTACACTATGAGGTACGAAGACTGAATAAATTACAGTTCTGGCTTGATGCCTGCATTCCGCAGGGACCTATTTTCCCTAAGATCTGTGGTTTTGAGCTTTTAAATATGCACAGAGGAAGGGCAGACTAACCTCATTATTACTTACTTTTTCCTCAAGCCACAAAAATATGATTAAATATAATTTATTATTTAATAATATGCTGTTTAAAATGTCACAGAGTACATGAAACACACTGGAAGACTTTAATGTGATTCAAATCAATTTCCAAATTTTGCTGAGTATGAATCTCTCCTAGTACATGTGCATGGTTATAATCCTGCTGCAATTGGCCATTAAATTCCACTTTGTCACAGATTCTCTTGTGCTGCACATCAAGCTACATCCTCCAGGATTTCATGCAGTCTCTATGTTATATCAATCTCTCTGTTATATTGGAACCCCTACTTCACTAAGCACTATGATTTTACTAAATGAACCTCCCCAAAATCTTGTAAGCCTCTTGAACAAATACAAATATAAAATACATATGGCCCACTACATTTTGTCTTTGGTACTGGTTTTATTTATTTATTTATTTATTTATTTATTTCATTTTGGGGTCCTGGAGATCCCCACACTTGCACATGCTAGGTAAGCACTCTCCTACTGAGCTACACTTCCAGGTCTCATGATATTTTTTTCTTAAGTATTTGTGCCATTGTTAATAGTTTAGAACTTTAGGAGACCCTGAATATTAATTGAGGTTCTATTACAATTTATTTTTGATCAAGTCAGATTACTATTTTATTATTTAACAGGATGTGTTTTCTACTTTCTTTCTTTCTTTGTATGTGTGTGGGGGGCGCTGGGGAATGAACCCAGGGCCTTGCCATGCTAGGCAAGTGCTCCGCCACTGAACTACACCCCCAGCCCCAGATTACTATTTTAGGAAAGAGTTTCCTTCCCTGGGAAAAGCTTTGAGCATATGGACCAAGCAGTGGGAAAGATGTTCCATCCTGCTGTCAATCAATTCCTAAGAAGGGGCAAAAGATCTTGGATCAGAAACAATGACAAGTGCTAAATTATTGTCTCTGAATCCACCTGCATGTAAATATATGGATGCACAGGAGAAAAGGGAGGGAAGTATGTGGGAGGGGTGGTAAGAGTTCATCCTGACTCTCAAGTCATCAACTCTTCTCCACAGGTTAACAGAAACCATTCAACCATCAGATTGAAAGATGTCTAAGTACTGGGTAAGTTCTAAGCCTCAGGTACCTTAACATTCCAATTTGGTTTCCTATAGAGACTTTTCTGACCCTCACCATTATGATTTCAGAAGACCTTGGCTCTTCTGGACTTAGTCTTCTCCAAGGTCATTCACCCAGGAGGTTTTTGTCTATCCTTTTCTCCAGCTAACCCTTGCTGTTGCTCTGGGGTGGCTCTCAGGGTTGTAGTGGGCTGGAACTTTTCAGTGGCCACTATCAGCTTCTCACTCTTTGAAATCCAGACCCTTTCAGAGTTTGGGGGATAATTACTAAGAGGTCTAAGTGGGTACAAAAGGACTTACCCATTAAAAAATAAGCTAGAAATCTGGGTGTATGGTGGCACACATCTGTAATCCCAGTGACTTGGGAGGGCTGAAGCAGAAAGATTGCAAATTCAAGGCCAACCTCAGCAATTTTGTGAGAACTTGTCTCAAAATAAAAACAAAAAGGGTGGGGGATGTAGCTCACTGGTAAAGTGTCCATGGGTTCAATTCCCAGCACCTCCTACTGGGGAAAAAAAAAGATAAAGTAGACCACACTTAATGCCAATCGTGAATAAATTACATTTTGAGAGTTAATGTAGAAAATTAAGAAGCTTACCTACCAGACCAGAGTATCTGGGTAAGTACTTTATACATGGCTGCTGCTTTGTGATCTTTATATCCTTGGGCTAGCTATTAGGCTCCAGATGTCATTCAGACTGAAGGGCAGTCAACCTGGGGAGGACTCAGACTTCTGGCCAGCCTCAAGGAACTAGGATATTAGTGTAAGTTGAATCCCAATATGTTCCAGTGCCTACCACTGACTGACATGGAGTTAATGACCTCAATATATATGTTGACTAACAGATTAAATAGATGATGTAGTCGGAGGGGGGAATTTTTGGTTCTCTGTGTTTTATGTTCGTCTGGGAAAGGCAACCTACTCAGGGCCTTCTTACTCCACACTAAAGCTTGGAAGAGCTCCTAAATCAGGAATGTTTTAACCCACTTTTAAGCATCCTCCATGTCTAGCAAGCCCACATCCCATCCAAGCTCTTGATACATGTAGGCCAACAGCTACATATTACCAGAGCTAGTTGTAGAACATATAAGGCTGGTCCCTGGGAGTTGTGAATAAAGGGCAAGGGCCCCAGAGTATTTCACTCAAATGAGACCATCCACCTGAACACCCACCAGGAACCCCCAGATCATAAACCAGCAGCAGGAGACAGAACACTTGGAACCAGTTTTTATGCTCACAAATCTCAGTTGTGAGCCCCTTAACACGTTCTGGGCCCAGGGCTGAAAGACATGAGGGCCGTGGTGATGCAAACCAAGAGCAGCTCTGTCCTCTATTCTGAAGAGTCTGTGATCAGGAGAAGCATGTGAAGGAAGTGATCACTGCTCAATCGTAAAACAGGCTTAAGTAAGCAACTCGGTTCCGATGCTTTCTAAATTCTTTGTCTGTGGACAGCTGCAATGAAAGACAATGTTCTAATGAGAATCCTCTGCCTTCCTGTGTGTGTGTGGCACTGGGGATTGAACACAGGACCTTGCATGCAAAATTGAAGCATACATTCTAGCTGTGTGGCCCAGGTAAACCCCAGTTTCTAGTAATCCAGCCTTAGTCATTTTCTCAACATTTGTGCACATCTACATTTATCATCTCACTATGATAAAAAAAAAGTTGCTTGGCTTCTTGAAGACACAGATTATATGTCTAATTCTTGAATGTTACCTATATGTCTTAGCACAATTGTATTAATATGTTATATTAATTATTAGTGTTACCTATATGCCTTAGCACAATTATATGAATTCCGCAAATATAAATATTTGCGGAATTAATCCTAAATTCCACTAGGAAAGAAGGGTACTTCAAGAAGTATGATAGCTAGCATGGACGGAAGCATATGTTATCATTACTATGTTAAATGCTTTTCTGCATTCTCTCCATTATTAATCTTTACAACCATATCAGATCAACTCTGTTATTATTTCATTTTAAAGGTAGGAAAAACAGATGCTTAGAAAAGTTCAAGGACTTGCCTAAGATCACATAGCAAGTCTACACAGGAGCTGGTATTTGAACTCAGGCAGTATTATCCCCAGAGTCTGTGCTCTTAACCAGAGTGCTCTATAACCCTCCAATCATTTAACACTCAACTTTATGTCAGAAAGAGCACTGCATTAGGAGTCAAAGGTCTGGATTCTGGTTGTAGAACCTGTATGAATCAATCTTCCTGGGTTCCAGTATCATCCATTGTCTTAAAGGGATATTTAACCTACTCCAAAAGATGACTTGATGAACAAATAAGAAAACATGACTTTAAGTCAGTCCTATACACTGTTAAAAATGTAATGAAACTATGTAACTCTCTCAAAAGGATCCTCATATTTCTATGCACACAAAATTGTGCATATAATTTCAGGGACCATGAACTTCATTTACAAGCTTCTGGTTATTAACCCTTGATATATATGAACATATTGGACAGAGTGATCTACAGAAATCCAATCTTATTACCTCAGCTTTTAGAGTTCTTTTCTGTAGACTTGGAACCTGAGCCCAATCTGGAGATCCAAATTTCATTGGCCAAGTAATTTTTGGGAATGGCTTTTTCTCTGGATTGTATGTACCAGGGCTAGAAATAAAAAAAATACAAACATCATGTCTAATGAGTCAGTGGCATAGGACAAACTCCACTAGTAGGTAGCATGGCCATCACTGAAGTAGGTTTAACCTCTTGGGACAAGGCAATAGACTGATTAAGTTTTTAATGCTGGGCAAGCGTGGGGTTCTTTTGCTTGTTAATGAATTTCTTATTAGCTAAGGTAAAGACTGCTTTTAAAAAATATTTGTATAATTCAGTGTTCTGAGCTGGGCACCAGAAGATCTCTAAAGAGGTGTTGATAGAAGAGATCCTTGATAATGGTAAATTAGTTCTTTGATTTGAAGTTGGTGGTTAAAAATGCTGAAACAATCAATCTGCAATCTAGGGACATCAAAGCGGAACCAATTAAATTTCTTGGCCATGGATTATTTAGAATTGCCTTGGTTCCTCAAACTTGTGTCTTTTGAAAACTACACTGAGATTTCTTCTCGCTCTAGTCAGAATGGCAATTATCAAGAATACAAGTAATAATAAATATTGGCGAGGATGTGGGGGGAAAGGTACACTCATACATTGCTGGTGGCACTGAAAGTTGGAAAGCAGTATGGAGATTTCTCAGAAAACTTGGAATGGAACCACTATTTGACCCAGTTACCCAATCATGGCATATACCTCGAAGACTTAAAATCAGCATATTATAGTGACATGGCCACATCAATGTTTATAGCAGCTCACTTCACAATAGCTAAGCTATGGAGCCAACCTAGATGCCCTTCACCGGATGAATGGATAAAGAAAATCTGGTATATATACATATGTAATATGTCTCAGCCATCAGGAAGAATGAACTTTTGTAACTCCATATCATGTACAACCACAAGAATGGGAAGTTATGCTCCATGTACCTATGATATGTAAAAATATATTCTACAGTTATGTATAACTGAAAAGAACAAATACAAAATTTTAAAAAAAAACTTTATTTTTGGTGTTAATTCTACTGTGGTGGACATGAGGGTCAAGATTCAACACTTCAACTTTCTTAACACAAACTTGAAAAAGTTACTTTCACTGTATGATCTTTGGACTTCTCATCAGTAAAAGAAAGACCCTGACCCTTTGCTGTGCAATTTCATACATTTCGAATGGTTTCCTAACACATTAAGAATAAGCCCCTTGACCCCCAAATTCCTCTCTACTCTACCTGCTCCTCCCTCTCCTCTCTTCCTTCTTGCTCAGTGCCCTCAAGCCATACTAGCCTTCTTCTTCTTTCCCTCACACCAAGTTCTTCCCAATTTACAGCCTTTGCACTTCCGACCTCTTCTGCCTGGAGTGCTCTGTCTCCAGATCTTCCCAGGGCTGGCTCAATCTTGTCACTCAAAAATCAGATCAAGTGGATGTGCTCAGAGCATCCTTTCTTAACCACCCACTGCCTTCACATCATGGTCCTGTTTAAAGTTTCCTCATAACACCTTTCCGGGTCACTCTACTTCCTGGTTTGTCCACAACAGCCCCAATTCATGGTTGCTTCCCTTTCACTCTCAGAAGTGTCACAGTTGGACAGATAAATTACATGGTCACCGTCTTTACTACTACTGGTATTTCCTTGTGTATTTACTTCTCATCTATTTGGACTCTAGACTCCAAGCTCAGAACCTCATGAGGTGGGTTTACTGCAAGAACTTTGCAACCTACTAAGTACAAACTACAAAGTAGCCACGTGTCATGGCACAGATCTGTCCTATCAGGGACTCAGGAGGCTGAGGCAGGAGGACTGTGAGTCTGGGGTCAGCCTAGGTGACTTAGTGAGATTCTGTCTCAAAATAAAAACGTAAATGGGGCTGGAGATGTGGCTCAGAGATTCATTCTCCAGTACTGGGAAAACAAAACAAACAAAAATAAACAAACAAACCCAAACTATTTGGCATCTTGATAAATACTGACTGGATGAATAACTGTGATTTTGCAATTACACAAGGCCAGAGACCTGGGAGATAAGAGGATTAAATCTTTAAAGATGGGTGGTTTCTTATTGAGTGGGATGGTTTTGTTATAATCACTGATTTATGGACTTCTTTTCCTATTGCTTACTGATGAACTATACTAGAGAAAAGAGGAGACATACCCAGGGAAATTGTCTTTTGTATAGCTCTGAAATCGAGGCATCAAGGCATTAAATGGAACAAAACTTTGCTTTGTTTTTTCCTTCCAATTTTCTACTCTCTGGTACTTGCCTGGGTGAAGTGTCAATTCCTATTACCAAGAAAAAAATTCAATGTGTTAAAGGGAGACATACCTACACAGAAATGCTTGCAGTTCAAAAAACCTCAACTGTCCTTTTCCTATTTATACATCAGCTATGGTTCAGCCATTTCAAGATATACAAATAGGCTTATGTGGATAGAAAACCAAGCTATAGATGTGAGTCAGTCATGCTGGATGTATAGTTTATAGTAATAAACCTAGGATGAGCAGAGGACCAAGACAACTTTTGCAGTCACTATGCCCCTGGTCCCACTGAGAAATTTTGAGAGCCAGTATCCCTTGAGTTTCCATGAAAGTAAACATCCAATCATAGTTTTGGATCCTTGATCCAAGGATGTAGCTCAGTGGTGGTGTACTTGCCTAGTAAGTCCCTGGGTCCCATCCCTACCCACTTCATGAGAGAAAGAGAGGTGGGGGGGAGAGGGAGGGAGAGAGTGAGAGAAAGAGATTAGGATCCTTTACTAAAGATTAGACTTAAAATGCAATCTCACAAAAGGATAGAAAAGTTAGAACCTGTTTTTTTAACTGACAGGATAATATGATGTACATAAATACATTTTCCAGTATTTTGACCTCATGCATCTCAGCACTAAAATCCTTTGTTAGGACTATTTTTCTCAGTGAACTGTTTTTGCTCTTCCCAATATACACACACTTCTGCAAAGCTAATGCCCAAACATTTCATGCAGTCACATGGATCATCATAAAATCCCAGCATTTTACCTTGTTGACTGGCTTAAACCTCATAGCTGTTCTGGCTCCAAGAGTATATCCTTTTGTACTGGTTGGAATCTTGGTTAAGTTGTATGCCAAGCCATAGGACTTCAAGTAGTAACATATGAATAAAATGAGAGAAGGAGTAAAGAAAAACATCAATACCACAGTGAACAGCCTTCATCTGAACTACTCTGTAAGACATTGCTCTTTCTCTCTTGACTCCTTCAAGGTCAATACCACACAATAATCACATAAATAATACATGTAATTTTGCAAGGGGTTGTGTCATAGTTTAGATGTGAGATGTCCCCCAAAAGCTCATGTATGAGACAATGCAAGAAAGTAGAGAGGTGAAATGATTTTGTTCCAACATCCTTGAGCTGATTAATCAGCGCTTAAATTCCCCTCCCCAGCATAGAGATTAACTTGTGATAACTCTAGGCAGATAGGGTGTGCCTAGAGGAAGTGGGTGCCTGGGGTGTGCTTTGGGGTTCATGTTATGTTCTTATGAGCAGAGCTTTCTCTCTGCTTCCTGACCCTCATGTTCTGAGCTGCTTTCTTGCACCAGATGTTCTGCCTCCCCTCAGGCCCCAAGGAATGAAGCTGGCCATCGATGGACTGAGACCTCTGAACCATGACCCCTGAAATAAACTTTTCCTCCTTAAAATTGTTCTTATCAGGTCTTTTGGTAGCAGCAAGGAAAAAGCTGATTAAAAGAGGGATGTGGTTGGACAGGTAGAATAAATGACATCTTTGTGCATTCTAATAAATTCCATCCTCTGAATCTCATAGGTCTGAACTTGTTCCAGTTGCACCTGGCAGCCTGAAGGTAGGGCCAGTGGGAAGGAACTGGCCTTGTCTCAGAGCCTTTGAGGTGGGAATGGAGTGGGGTCCATATGGAGACAAGGCTTGCTTGCCTTGGGTGGAAACATGGTCCTTTACTCTCTGTATTGGCTGGGACAGCTGGTTGCCTACTGGGCACTTTCTCATGCTCTGACCCAGAAGATCAGAAAGCCTAGCGTTTGTTTTCCAGGGGACTTGGGTCTCCCTTCCACATCCAGAAAACAGATCCTTGTAAGGGAAAGTGAATACTCACATCTGTCATGTAACTTCCAGGCCCTGTGTGAGGAAATCCCCTAAGAGGGAGAAAGTTGTTCCCCATCCGGTTTGGGGGATAGAAGTCAGGAAAGAGCCTCCTGGGTTGGCATGATCCAAAGGAGTAGTTACTCGGCATCCCTGAAAATCAAGAAAGAACAAAATCCAGGTTAGGGAAGGCACCGGGTCTCTGCAAGCTGTTGGAGGAGATGAGAGTCCAGACAGAACAGAGGCCTGAACCCCAAGGAGTTCTCACAAAAAAAAACAGACCAAACTCCGCCTAGGGGCCAACTGCACTTCCCTCCCCTCCAGCCTTCCCAGCCTCACCAGCCTTTTCCTTCCCTGTGCTCTGGACTCCTCTGCATGCCTCCTCACCAGCTCTGCTGGAGCACATCTCCCACACTCCTGTAGCTCTGTGTACTGTGTAGTCAAGGGAACAGAGGCTCTTGCCTGGCCCCAGCTGGGGAGGTTGGGAGGAGGTGCAGATCCTGGCTGCCAGCAAGTGGCAGTGCTGAGCAGGAGGTGAGAGTCCTCACCTCTGGGCAGAGAACCCAGAGGGCAGTGAGTTCAGCAGCTGGGCCAGGGGTAGGAGGTCTGTTAGACGCCCAGCTGGAGGGGCTGAGTGGGCAAGGGGGGGTGGTAAAGGGTTTGGAAACCGCCAGGAGTATTGCACTGCTGAAGAGGTAGAGAGGGGGTTCAGTACCCCAAGTCTGAACTTCAAGGATGGAAGGAAGTTCAAGGTTGGGGTAGGAGGGTGGGCAGGGGCGTGCCAGGGGCGTTGAGCTGAGATCTAGTTCCTTGCCAGGTCCCTCTTAGGCCCTTTTACCTATTTTCAGCCCCTTCCAATTAGGTTGCCCCTCCTACCTTCCTGGGGTGGGAGGAGAAGGAGGTTGGGGATCCAGTGAAGTGAGGTGGGGTGGAGAAGATGGAGACCAGCATGAGTCTTTTTTTTTTAAAGATTGGTGGCTCTGAGTGGAACAGTTAGAGTGCAGTGGAATCATACAAATGCTTAATATTTTTTTTAAAAAATCCTGGGCAGTCCTTTAATTTGAAACCCCCTTTTGCTTATCTCTATTACCTTTTTGTAGGGATACTGAAAGGATTAAGGTAATAGAATCATATCAATGCATTGCCTGGTACTTTGTAGTTGATCACACAAGAGGTGGTCATTACTGAAGATAATGTCCATCTAGCTTATGAGCACACCATCCATCTTAACCCAAGAAAAAACATCAGTCTGTTTGTTGTTGACTTCTTCACCTTGTCTTGGATGTTAACACTAACTTGTTTCACTGGATTTTAAGTTGGCCTTAGGAGTTATCCAGGTGTGGGAGGTAACAGGAGACATAATGTAACCAGTTCATACTGCCCTTTGGCCCCTTAAAGATGACTTGGGATCCACATACACTCTGGGTTAGCAGTATCTTCATTAATTAATTATTTTTAAAAATATTTTTAATTGTAGATGGAGATAATACCTTTATTTTATATATTTATTTTTATGTGGTGCTAAGGATTGAACCCATAGCCTCACACATGGTAGGCGAGCTCTCTACCACTGAGCCACAACCCCAGCCCCTTCATTAATTTATAATCTATAAAATTCTGAATTTTATATATCTAATAAAAATTCCCCCCCAAAGTGATACTGAGGCCTAAAGTATATTTTGGAAAATTGTGGAAGCACTTATTTTTGGTTTGCATTTAAAATATTTTTTTATGTTTTAAATAGGCACATAATAATTCTGCATATTTATGGATTACCATGTGATGTTTCAGCATGTGTTTACATAGTGTAATATGCAAATCAGGGTAAGCATATCTTTGGCCTCAAACATTTATCACCTCTTTATAATTAGAACAGTCAGAATCCTTTCTTTCAACCATGGCATCCACCTTTAATCCCACCAGCTTGGGATGCTGAGGCAGGAAGACTGTGAGTTCAAAGCCAGCCTCAACAACTTAGTGAGGCCCTAAGCAACTTAACAAGACCCTATATCTCTGGGGATGTGGCTCATTGGTTAAGTGCTCCTGGGTTCAATCCCTGGTACAAAAAAAATCATTCCTTCCAGTTGGGGAAAGCATTTTTGTTTAAAAATTATTAAGGTGATGCTTCTGGTCAACTGGTCACAGAGGCTAAACATCCTGCAATGCATTGTCCAGTTATATAATGAATTGTTTCATGTACCATATAACATTCAAATGTCCTGCAAAACTGGAAGTACTTATATTTATTAGTACTAATTTTTTTCCCAAGAGATAATGTAGAAAGCCCAGTAATATAGAAAGTTGTTAGGAGGAGCCAAGCTTAAAAGGAATAAAGATAGAATCTCAAAGTCATTGTTCAGTTTACTCCAAGCATTCTGCTACTCAAATTATGATTATGGCAATACCAATGGTAAATAGAATGTAAAGAGATGTTGATACTGATTTTATAACTTATCACTTTCATTAATATTTTAGGTAATTTTAACATTTGTAAGTTCTCAGATTGAATTTGAATTTGGATGAAAGAGTGTTTTTTAAAAATAGCATTTGCATTAGTATGAGATGTCAAGAGACATCTCATAAAGTGTGCTGAAGATATGGCAACCAATTTCTACATCGATAGACTGATCTACTTCAGACTAATCTCCTAGCCAAGAAAACCTGGGTAGAAAAGCTGGACATAATAAATAAATATGTTTCAAGTTATCAGAGATATTAAGGAAGAAAAAAAAATGCAGGGACTAAATCCCAGAGATTTACAAAAACAAGATCAAACTCCACCGAGGGGTGAGTCCAACAGTTGGTGTGTTGTTCTCTTTGGACATTTGCTAATTAAAAAGCTGGCTGAGAAGTAGAGTATTTGAGCAGAGCTTTAGACAGATGGTTTGAGAACTGGGGAAAAATTAGGCTGGCTATGAAGAGGGGGAGATTGGAAAACACCCTAGAATTCTAGTTAGGTCTCTAAAGAGATAAACCCTGGAAATGAGAGTAAAGATGAGCTCTCAAAAGCCTCTGAAATCCAACTTTGCATCAACTCAATTCCCAATTGCACTAAAATAATTTGCTTCTCCCCTTATTGCATGCAAGAGACAGAAGTAAATTATCTTTGAAGATAATAACATTGAGACCCTGAACTGATATTTTTCCATGCACATGTTTGACTTTCAATATAAAATAACTGCTCATACTAAAATAAATCAGTAAGAGTAGTAGAAATAGACCCCAAGGAAATTCAAATTCCATTAAATGTGGAATTTAAAATAACCATGCTTGGCTTGAGATTTTGGAGACAGCAACAGGACTAGTCGCCTGGCAAACATTTGGAAGCAAAAGAAAACAAGGAAATGTGTGACCATGAAGTAAATGCATGGCTTCTGAGGTAAGAGGCTAAAAGAAAATAAACCAGACCCTAAAAACAAAGTCAATAAAATTTCCATTGTATTAAAAGGAAAGAGAAATTCCTCATTAATTTCCTGTTCACGTGTCAAAATGGGCCCACCTACATCCAGATTGATGGCAAATTTATCAATTGTTCATTAGTGTTGGCGAGGATATAGGGAAAAAGGCATACTCATACATTGCTGGTGGGACTGCAGATTGGTGCAGCCAATATGGAAAGCAGTATGGAGATTTCTTGGAAAACTGGGAATGGAACCTCCATTTGACCCAGCTATTCCTTTTAAAGGACTTAAAAACAGCAATCTACAGGGACACAGCCACATCAATGTTTATAGCAGCACAATTCACAATAGCTAAACTGTGGAACCAAACTAGACGCCCTTCACTAGATAAATGGATTTTTAAAATGTGGCATATATATATACACAATGGAATATTACTCAGCAATAAAACAGAATAAAATCATGGCATTTGCAGGCAAATGGATGGAGTTGGAGAAGAGAATGCTAAGTGAAGTTAGCCAATCCCAAAAAATCAAATGCCAAATGTTTTCTCTGATATAAGGAGGCTGATTCATAATGGGATAGGGAGAGGGAGTATGGGACAAATAGATGAACTCTAGATAGGGCAGAGGGGTGGGAGGGGAAGGAAGGGGGCAGGCTAGCAATGATGTTGGAATGTGATGTACATCATTATCCAAAGTACATATATGAAGACAAGAATTGGTGTGAACATACTTATGAAAAATTGTGCTCTAATGTGTAATAAGAATTGTGATGCATTCTCCTCTCATGTATTTAAAAAATAAAATCAATTAAAAAAAGAATAAATGAAATGGATAATGGATCCGACAAAAGTATCCACACTTAAGCTTGGAGAAGCAAAAGGGTAGAAAATACATAAAATAGTGTAAGAGTAAGTACAATGATAGTACGATGAGTAACAATGAAAAGTTTGGATACATTTTTATTTGGAATTCCATAAAAGATGGAGACAGAGAGTGTGGTAGATGCAAGAGTTGAAGAGATAATGGCAGATAATGAAATTGAATGAATTTCAGCAAATATAGACCTTTACGAAGGTGAAAATCAATATACGATGAAAAAAATCATAAAAATCAAAAGTCAAGTGTGGACTATTATTTGAGCAGTCCCAGCTACTCAAGAGGCAGAGGCAGAAACTGATGAAGAAATCGGAAACAAAAATGCCTATAAACAATAGAATGGAAAGAACAAATTGTGGAATACTTATATAAATGACTATTTTATAGCAATGAACTTGAACAAAATCCTGCACAGGCAGTAATATGATCTCACAATGTTGTATGGAGTAATTCAGACATGGACGTCTGCACACTGCATAAATCAATTTATATAAAATTTAAAGATATATTAAAAATAATCTATGAATTAGAAAGCAACATGGGGAGACATTTGGTGGAGCAGGCTGATAATGAATACGAATAGGACTCTTTTGCCTGGAATATTTCACCAATGTGTTCAGTTATGATTTAGACTCTTTTGATATATATTATAAAACAATAAAATAATTTATTTTTTAAAATTTGGCAGGCCTAGCCAATTCACAGTTTCCTCAAGAATAATAAGTTCACATCCCTCCTCTCCTTTTTGACTTCAGTGGTTTATGATTTGTCTAGGTACTGTCCCTGTTTCTGCTAAAGCTTCAGTTAAAGCTTTTGGCTTTTTTTCTGTTATCAGAAACCAGTAAGTCGAAGGGTTCTTGTTCTTTAACTCTAGCTTTTGTTTTGGTGTCCACTGAAAACTAGGCTCTTCTATTTCCTTGAACAGCTTGTGTGAAATGACTTTGGATCTTCTTAATTGTAGACATAGTCATTGTGCAGTATGTTGGGCAGCAGCCTGATGACTTCACTGTCCTCCACAGTTGGTATGTCTGAGCACTGATAAGCTGAAACACATAGTGTCTTCTGAGTTTTTCTCCTCTATATTACAATCATGGCATCCCATTGGGTTGTGTGTGAAATTATGTGAGGTAGGTTACATTCTCTATGAAGTCAATTATAGATTAACAAAGGCTGTATTATATCATATTTTTTCCACCTTAAAACAGGCCTTGGATCTGAATAAGGCTGAGAACACTTGGTCCAGGGAATACAAACCCTGGATAGGTGGGTCTGGACAAGGGAGACAGAGGGAAGAAAAATTGACTTGCTCAATCCCACCTTCCAGACCTTCTTACATCCCAGACTCTCCCACCTGGGGGTAGAGTGAACTTTGAAGCCCCTTGAACTGAGTACTAATAAGTTGGTCTGTTGTTTACTAGCTGTCTGATCTTTTGAAAGTTACTTAAGCTACCTAAGCCTTGGTCTGTCTATAAAATGGCACCACTCATTTCTTTCTTCCTCTGGCTGCCTTGAGAATTGAGGAGTGAACTCAGGGCCAAAGCTGGCACAACAGATGATTGACCTATAATTGTCACCTCACCAACGTTAATGCACTTCCCGTCTCCCACCCCTGTGCCAGGCCTGCAACACCTCTAAGGGTCTCTTCATTCAAATAATAATAAAAACATGCTTCCTCCTGTCCCAACCCGGACCAGGCTCCTTGGGGAATCCTGCGTATGTGCCACCTCTTTCCAATTAGACCCCAATACTGAAGGGATGAATTTTCATTAAGGTACTAGACAAAAATGAGATTACCATGACCAAATTTCCAACCGAATGGCGGGCTGGTCTGTAGCAGGGATTTGAATATCACATTCCCAGGTTGCTCCTCTAACTTAAAATTTGTTGATTTCCGAGGTCTGGAAAAGAAAAAATCATCTGGGAGATTTTCAAGAAGCGTGGCTCTGTCATACTCTATCTCCATGAATTCACCCTCTCCTGGGTAGACTTTAACCAAGAAAATGAGGGTGTGTCAGACTGGCTGCTAGGCAACAGCCCCACCCTGGAAGTTCCCCTTCCAGGCATTGTGACATGGCTTTCTACAGGGCAGCCCTGTGGTATAAAGGGAGCTGGAAAGGCAAGTTATTATCTCTGCAAAATCTTGTTTCTTTACTCTGCAGCAGAGGGACCATATTCACCATGTAGGAGATGGCCTATTAAGTACCTTGTCCATGGCTTGGAACACTCAGCTGGCTAATTCCTAACTACCTTCAAACAGTCATTCCTGTAGTCGTTCAGTAAGTACTTATTAAACTCTTAATGATGTGCCAGGCACTACTGTGGGACATTGCATTAACAGTGGGAATCCACCGGTGAACAGCCATTCTTGTCCTTGTGGAGCTTAATTTTGGTGGGAGATATAGACACACACACACACACACACACACATAAGCCAGATAGCACTGAGAGGGTTCAGAGGATGTTGGGGCTGTGGCCTGGTGAACAAAGGACAGGAATGCAGCTGTTGCTTTGGAGGAGCATCTTGGAACAACAGTATGAACTCACAGACCTTTTTATTATGAGCCAGGCGTCCTTCTAGTAATTGAAGCCACAGTGGTAGAAAAGATAAAAACTCCCCTTCCGTGGGAATTAGATTTTGCTAGTGGCAGTGCTAGACAAAAATTAAACAGGGAAACCAGTTAGATAAAACTGCCGGAAAGTGCCCAGGGGAAGACCCTACTTTGGTTCAGGAAGTCACAGATGGACCCTCTGGGGAGGACCTGTATGTGATGACCTTGCCCAGCAAGGAGAGCCCCCCATTTTGAGATCTGGGAAAAGTGCTTTTCAGGCAGAGGACCAGCAAGGGCAGAGTCCTTGGAATCTGAGATAAAAGAAGACGGAGTTGCCGTGAGATAGTGTGCATGCACAGGGAGGAAATGGGCAGGAATCAAATCATGCAAGGTCTCGGAACACGGTTAGGAGTGTGGCTTTGTTGTCAGTAAGCTGGGAAGCCACTGGAAGGTGATAGTAGGGACAGTGGTGACATGATCTTCATTCATCATTCGTGAGCGGGGGCTGGAATATGGAATATAGCCCTCGTGGTGACTAGAGGATGGATTAGTCCTGAGGCTTATGCAACAAGCCTTGGAAATCAAAAGACACAGAGCAGGTGAAGGGGAAAATGGGTAAGAGTGTGTATTGTTATTAAAAGAATGACATTTCTATTCAAAAAGTGAAATTTGTCAGAAAATAGAGCATAGGAATTTGTGCAAGCCATTTTAGAAGGAATTTCCTGTTTAGGTCGCTAATAAGCCAAATAGCACTGAGAGGGTTCAGAGGACTTGGGGGCTGTGGCCTTGTGAACCAGGACAGGAATGCAGCTGTTGCCTTGGAGGAGCATCTTTAAACAATATAGTAGCCATGTGCTTCCACATGAACACCTTTCCTAGTAACATCATTCCCCCACAATTTATAGAATGAGGACTGAAAACTAAATCCCTTTATTTTCCTCCTATTTTACAAAACAATTCTGGTTTAAACAAATGACTCTGTGTAAATCTACTGTGTGCAAGAAGAAGATGAGTATGATCTAGCCACCATGACGGATCTGACATCATCCCCTGCAATTCTCTCTCACTTTATTTCAACTGAGTCACTTCTTTGCTGTTTCTTAAGTATTCCAGTTAACTTACCACCTCAGGGCCTTTGCATGAGCTAGAACACTCTTTCCTCAGGTTTTCATTTGACTCTCTCTCAAACTTCTTTCAAACCTCCCTTGAAGTTACCTTCTCAGTGAGGATTTTGCTGGTTTCTCAACCTAAGACTGAAATGCCCTTTATTGTTCTCTCCCTGCCATGCTTACTTTGTCCTTCTGAACACTTGTCACTACCTGACATACCGTGTGTGTGTGTGTGTGTGTGTGTGTGTGTGTGTGTCTGTCGGTCTGTCTGTCTGTCTGTCTATATTTCCCACCAAAATTAAGCTCCACAAGGACAAGAATGGCTGTTCACCGGTGGATTCCCACTGTTAATGCAATGTCCCACAGTAGTGCCTGGCACATCATTAAGAGTTTAATAAGTACTTACTGAACGACTACAGGAATGACTGTTTGAAGGTAGTTAGGAATTAGCCAGCTGAGTGTTCCAAGCCATGGACAAGGTACTTAATAGGCCATCTCCTACATGGTGAATATGGTCCCTCTGCTGCAGAGTAAAGAAACAAGATTTTGCAGAGATAATAACTTGCCTTTCCAGCTCCCTTTATACCACAGGGCTGCCCTGTAGAAAGCCATGTCACAATGCCTGGAAGGGGAACTTCCAGGGTGGGGCTGTTGCCTAGCAGCCAGTCTGACACACACTCATTTTCATGGTTAAAGTCCGCCCAGGAGGGTGAGAACTCATGGAGATAGAGTATGAGAGAGCCACGCTTCTTGAAAATCTCCCAGATGATTTTTTCTTTTCCAGACCTCGGAAATCAACAAATTTTAAGTTAGAGGAGCAACCTGGGAATGTGATATTCAAATCCCTGCTACAGACCAGCCCACCATTCGGTTGGAAATTTGGTCATGGTAATCTCATTTTTGTCTAGTACATTAATGAAAATTCATCCCTTCAGTATTGGGGTCTAATTGGAAAGAGGTGGCACATACGCAGGATTCCCCAAGGAGCCTGGTCCGGGCAGGGACCGGAGGAAGCATGTTTTTATTATTATTATTTGAATGAAGAGACCCTTAGAGGTGTTGCAGGCCTGGCACAGGGGTGGGAGACGGGAAGTGCATTAACGTTGGTGAGGTGACAATTATAGGTCAATCATCTGTTGTGCCAGCTTTGGCCCTGAGTTCACTCCCCAATTCTCAAGGCAGCCAGAGGAAGAAAGAAATGAGTGGTGCCATTTTATAGACAGACCAAGGCTTAGGTAGCTTAAGTAACTTTCAAAAGATCAGACGGCTAGTAAACAACAGACCAACTTATTAGTACTCAGTTCAAGGGGCTTCAAAGTTCACTCTACCCCCAGGTGGGAGAGTCTGGGATGTAAGAAGGTCTGGAAGGTGGGATTGAGCAAGTCAATTTTTCTTCCCTCTGTCTCCCTTGTCCAGACCCACCTATCCAGGGTTTGTATTCCCTGGACCAGGTGTTCTCAGCCTTATTCAGATCCAAAGCATGTTTTAAGGTGGAAAAAATATGATATAATACAGCCTTTGTTAATCTATAATTGACTTCATAGAGAATGTAACCTACCTCACATAATTTCACACACAACCCAATGGGATGCCATGATTGTAATATAGAGGAGAAGAACTCAGAAGACACTATGTGTTTCAGCTTATCAGTGCTCAGACATACCAACTGTGGAGGACAGTGAAGTCGTCAGGCTGCTGCCCAACATACTGCACAATGACTATGTCTACAATTAAGAAGATCCAAAGTCATTTCACACAAGCTGTTCAAGGAAATAGAAGAGCCTAGTTTTCAGTGGACACCAAAACAAAAGCTAGAGTTAAAGAACAAGAACCCTTCCGGCTTACTGGTTTCTGATAACAGAAAACAAGCCAACAGCTTTAACTGAAGCTTTAGCAGAAACAGGGACAGTACCTAGACAAATCATAAACCACTGAAGTCAAAAAGGAGAGGAGGGATGTGAACTTATTGTTCTTGAGGAAACTGTGAATTGGCTAGGCCTGCCAAATTTTAAAAAATAAATTATTGTTTTATAATGTATATATACCAAAAGAGTCTAAATCATAACTGAACACATTGGTGAAATATTCCAGGCAAAAGAGTCCTATTCGTATTCATTATCAGCCTGCTCCACCAAATGTCTCCCCATGTTGCTTTCTAATTCATAGATTATTTTTAATATATCTTTAAATTTTATATAAATTGATTTATGCAGTGTGCAGACGTCCATGTCTGAATTACTCCATACAACATTGTGAGATTATATTACTACCTGTGCAGGATTTTGTTCAAGTTCATTGCTATAAAATAGTCATTTATATAAGTAGTCCACAATTTGTTTTTTCCATTCTATTGTTTACAGGCATTTTTGTTTTTAATTAAGGGGTATTTTGATTAATGTTCCTTTTAATATTCTTGTACATCTCTTTTGGGACACAGTGTATGCTTTCCTGCTGAGGAAATACCAAGGGTAGAACTTAGTAGGTCACAGAGATGTTTATGTTCAGCCCTAATAAAGACTGCCAGACAGATTTCCAAAGTGAGCACATTGATTGATTTACAATTCCATTGCTATGGTTTGGATCTGGAATATTCCCCAAAGGCTCATGTGTTGAAGGCTTTGTCCCCAGTGCAGCAATGTTTAGAGGTGGGGCTTTTGGAAAGTGGATCGTGAAGGTTCTAACCTCATCCAAATTACCATTCTGAAACATTCAAGCCCAAGGAAAAGTGGTAAAAAGAATGAAAAGAAAATTCTTATCCTCTTCACCCAAATTCCTCTATTGAAAAACATTGCTTTGAACTCTATTTCTCTCTTCCTTTTTATATACTTTTTCTGACATGTTGCCTCATTTTTCCTAACAACTTCAATGTCGCCCTCTGTGACACTCTCCTGCATTGTACCCACAGAACTCTACCAAGTGAAATTCAGCATCAATACAATTGTGCCATTAATCGCTCTGTTTCAAATGCCAATAGTGGGGGTTTCCTGTCTCATCTAGGATGCCACCCAGGAGTAATGCCACTTTCTATTATCGTGTTCCATCCATATCCTTTAATACTGTTTCAATCAGCTTTTTCTCTGCAATGACTAAAAGATCCGACTAGAGCAATTGTAGAGGAGGAAAAGTTTATTGGGAGGCTTGTGGTTTCCATAGACAGCTAGGTCCATTCCTCAGGGCTCAAGGTGAGGTTGAACATCATGGCAGAAGAGTATGGCAGAGAGAAGCAGTTCACATGAGGGTCAGAAAGGGGAGGGAGGGAGGGAGAGGGAGAGGGAGAGAGAGAGGTCTCCTCTTGCCACATACAAACATATACCCCAAAGCCACACCCTAATTCCCACCTCCTCCAACCACATTCACTCTATCACTTAGTTACTACTCAGTTAATCCCTAGTAGGGGATTAATTCACTGATTGGGTTAAGACTCTCACAACCCAATCATTTCTCCTCTGAACCTTCTTGCATTGTCTCACACGTGAGCTTTTGGGGGACACCTCACATCCACACCATAACAGATACAAAGTATTTTCTCAGCCTTTCTTTTCCTTCCTATCTTAAAGAACTATCAGTAGAAGGATCAGATTGTGGGGCCTGGCTGAATCAATCCAAAATCCAGGCAGGCAACCAGAAAGGGAAGACCAAGGGTAGGCTGAGTCCCTCCACAGGCTAAAATTGTAGTCAAGGGTGGAACCTATTCTTCTCCACCTCTGCTGTCTCTTCAGCACTAGTTTGAAAGCCTTCCTATTGTTGAAATCATGCCATCCAGATTGTATACAAAGTAATATCCTTAAAGTCAAGTAACGAAGTTACTTGATTATGTACACAGAAATCTCTTCACAGTAAGACCTGGATCAGTGTTTGAATAATTAGCCTAGCTAGCTCAACACATCAAAAAAGCTATCACAGAAAATGTCCCTATATTACACCAATGACACAGTAATGTCCCTCATTACATCCCTACTCAGCTACCTTGGTAGCTCTCCATAACTTCTTTTTGTCCCAACAACCAATATATTAGCTTCGAAATGATTAGCTAATTATATTTCTTAATTATTAGCTCTGTATGTAATTTCCCTTCTTATTTTTTAAAATATTAGCATGGACTTGTTTATTCCTGTTTTATTCAATGGGTTATTTTATAGAGATAGTGGCCATCCTTCTCTTGACTTCAATCTCAGAAAATTTTTCCGCTTTTCGTCATTAAGCATATTCTGCATAAGTTTTTCATAGATAATATTTATTAGGGGCAGGAAGATATTCCTAGTTCACTAAGAGATGCATTTTTTAAATTATGAGTGGATATTGTAGGCTTTTTTAATCCATTGAGATAATCCCTTTTTTCTTTGTTGGTATAGGAAATTATATTAATTTTATTTTCAAATGTTATATCAACCTTCTATTCCTGCTTTAAATACAACTTCATCTTGAAATTACAACCTGTATTTAGTTTGCTAAATTTTGTTTAGGATTTTTTCCCTTTATATCATAAGACAGATTCTTGTTTCTTGTAATATCCCTTATTTTTCTAGTCTTACATAATAAAGTGGTTATGGCATCTCTCTTTATTTATTTATTTACTAGTTTGTACTTATGGAATTTGTATTCCATTCTTTTTTTAAAAAAATGTTCTTTTCAGTTACACATGACAGTAGTATGTATTTTAACATATTATATATTTATGGAGTATAACTTCCTATTCTTGTGGTTGTGCCGCAGTCCAGCTGCAGCAAAATAACCGGGGGGTGACGAACAACTTGTGTACGTTGATACAGCAGGAATGGGAGCCGTTTATTGCAGGACAGGAGCAGTATTTATACATTCCACACAGCTTATCTAATTAGCATAAACTAGATACATCAGTCAACCAATAAGGAATCTCCACACTTAATGGCTCCCTGGTGTCACTTCACAAACCACTCCCTCTGGCATTTTGCCAGGCACCATCCAGACTTGTTTACAGACTCTAACATTCCCCTGGCAAAATGCCAGGAGCCATCCTGACTTGTTTACAGACTCTAACATGGTTGTGCGTGATGTGGAGTTACACTAGTGTATTCCATTCTTTGTTTATCTCAGCACTTAAAGACACTATTCCATTGTCTCCTGGATTCTGTTGTTCCTGTCCAAAAAAGTCAGTTAAATAAGAAGTCTGGCAAGGCCCTTTAATTTTATGATTTTCTTTGTGAGAAAGTCTTAAGTCATAAATTCTATTTCTTAGCTTGGACATGATAATTTCCTGAAAATATATCAATTTTATCTGTTTTTAAAATTGTTAAATATTTTATCATTTCCATCGATTTAAAAATGTCAATTTTTAATGTTTATAAAATCAGTAAAAATGTCTCCCTTGTCCTTTCTTATATTGGAATTTTGTGCTTTCTCTTATTTTCTCCCTAAACATTATTACCAATGATTTATCAATTCTATTTGTGTTATTTTTAAAATGCTTTTATCTATATATCATAGTTATACATAATAGTGGGGCTCATTATGACATATTCATAACTACCCATAACCTTGTTGGCTCAATTTCAGTTCCCATCTATTTGTGTTCTTATAGAACCAACTTTGGGATTTGTTTGTTTGTTTACCTTCTTTGATTTGGGGGTCTCACTATGTTACCCAGGCTGGCCTCAAACTCCTGAAGTCAAGTGATCCTCCTGCCTCTGCCTCTTGAGTAGCTGGGACTACTCAAGTAATAGTCCACACTTGACTTTTGATTTTAATGATTTTTTTGTCATTATATATTTATCTTCACCTTCATGAAGGTCTATACTTACTGAAATTTGTTAAATATTTGTAACCCAGCCCTTGGGCAGTTTTGATAAATGTTTCCAAGGACTTAAAAATAATATGCATTCTTCAGTTATCAAAGCTGTGTCAATTCAGTCAAGTTTGACAGTAGTGTTGATCAAACCTTTCACGTACTTACTGATAGTTTCTGTCTGCTCACATTATCAATTACTGAGAGTAGTGTATTCAAATCCTCTGTTATGAGTGTAGAATGATCTCATTTTCATTGTATTCCGTCAATTTTTCTTTATAGATTCTGAGGGTATGTTGTGAGATGGATGCATAGACATTTTCAAATGTTACAGGTTCTAGGGGTGTTGACTTTTCATTAACTTAAAAATCTCTTTTATCTTTATCAATGCCTCTTGCTTTATTTTGTCTGATACTAGTAGACATACGTTCACTTTTTTTTCCTTTCGGTTGAGGATGAACATAATACCTTTATTTTATCTATTTATTTTTTTAATGTGGTGCTGAGAATGGAACCCAGCCTCACACATGCGAGGCAAGTACTCTATCTCTGAGCTACAACCCCAGCCCTACATTCACTTTTTATTAATTTTCTTATGGAATTTGTATTCCATTCTCCCTCTCTTTTTAAATTTGTTCTTTTCAGTTACACATGACAGTAGTATGTATTTTGACATATTATATATTTATGGAGTATAACTTCCCATTCTTGTGGTTGTGCATGATGTGGAGTTACACTAGTGTATTCCATTCTTTTTTTTGTTTGTTTATCTCAGCACTTAAAGACACGATTCCATTGTCTCCTGGATTCTGTTGTTCCTGTCCAAAAAAGTCAGTTATTAGGCTTACTTTTGCTTCTTTGAAAGTAACATACCTTTTGTATCTGCTTTCAAGGTTTTCTTTTCTTTTTTTTTTTTTTTATATTTTTAGCTGTAGATGGACACAATATCTCTATTTTTTTTATTGGTGCTGAGAATTGAACAGTGTCCTGCACATACTATGCAAGTGCTCTACCACTGAGCCACAACCCCAGCCCTCAAAGTTTTCTCTTTAGTTTTTTTGGCTGTACTATGATATGACGATGCGGTTTGCTTTTTATTTGTTTTACTTGAGGTTGCAACATTTGGTTCAATTTTTTCATCAGTTCCTGCCTCAGCCTCTTGAGTAGCTGGGACTGCTGCTCAATTAATAGTTCACTCTTGACATTTGGTTTTAATGATTTTTTCATCATGTATTTATTGTCACCTTCATAAAGGTCTATATTTGCTGAAATTCATTCAATTTCATTATCTGCCATTATCTCTTCAACTCTTGCATCTACCACACTCTCTGTCTCCATCCCTTGTGGAACTCCAAATAAAAATGTATCCAAACATTTCATTGTTTTTCATTGTACTATCATTGTACTTTCTCTTACAATATTGTATGTATTTTTTACCCTTTTGCTTCTCCAAGCTTAAGTGTAGATACTTTCTTCTGACCCATTTTCCATTTCATTCATTCGCTTGTTCAGTTTTTCTAATCTGCTATTAAACTCATGCATTGAATTCCTACTTTCTTTCATTGATGGTAATTTTTTTTATTTCTACAGTTTTTCCTTTCTTGTTGCTTCTAAAATTCTCCTCTTGTCACTTAATTTCTTGACTACATATCATATAATCATTTTTTTGTACTCTGGGCTGGACTGATTATTGTTTAACTCAATAAATTTTAAAAACATATTTATTATATTTTTTAGGTGTAGATGGACACAACACAATGCCTTTATTTTCATGTGGTGCTGAGGATGGAACCCATGTCCCACCCATGCTAAGCGAGCGTTCTACCGCTGAGCCACAATCCCAGCCCCTCAATAAATTTTTTAATGAGACAATCTATTGAAAATATTATACCAAGGGCTGGGGATGTGGCTCAAGCGGTAGTGCGCTCGCCTGGCATGTGTGCGGCCCGGGTTCGATCCTCAGCACCACATACAAACAAAGATCTTGTGTCCACCGAAAACTAAAAAATAAGTATTTGAAAAAAAAAGAAAGAAAATATTATACCAAAATTTACATCTACTTATTCACATTCTTATTCTTAGACTTATGCAACAAAGCAAGTGATTCCCTGGAATAATAATTCTTATGCTGGCCTCAGAAATATTCAAATGAGGAAAGCAGTAGGCAGTCTCATAAAACTATGACAGAGTCCCCATAAAATATCTGGCATTTTCTTAATGCTCTAACTATAATTAGAAATGTACCTGATGGAACCTGCTTAACCTTAAGGTCTTCATCAAAAGCCGCCACAAAATAGAACTTTGTCTTCTGTATTCCTCAGTACTAAGTAGTCACCTACATAGAAGTTACTTTGTGAATACTTATCATGCAAACATTGGATCCTTGATACTCCTTAGCAATACCTAAAATTCTGCATTAACTTCTCAATTTTGTCATTACTCAGTGGGTTATACAGGGGACAAACAAGGTGCATAGACAGTCCATCCTTGCACTGTGCTCAGATTGGCTCTAATGAACAACTGATAAATTTGGCATCAATCTGGATGTAGGTGAGCCCATATTGACAACATGAATAGGAAATTAATGAGGAAATTCTCTTTCCTAATACCTCAGAATTCCTCTTACCTCAGAAGCCTTGCATTTACTTCATGGTCACACATTTCCTTGTTTTCTTTTGCTTCCAAATGTTTGCCATGTGACTAGTCCTGTTGCTGTCTCCAAAATCTCAAGCCAAGCATGGTTTATTTTAAATTCCACATTTAATGGAATTTGAATTTCCTTGGGGTCTATTTCTACTACTCTTACTGATTTATTTTAGTATGAGCAGTTATTCTGTATTGAAAGTCAAACATTGTGCATGGAAAAATATCAGTTCATGGTCTCAATGTTATTATCTTCAAAGATGATTTACTTCTGTCTCTTGCATGCAATAAGGGGAGAAGCAAATTATTTTAGTGCAATTGGGAATTGATTTGATGCAAAGCTGGATTTCAGAGGCTTTTGAGAGCTCATCTATTTCTTGTTTACTCTCATTTCCAGGGTTTATCTCTTTAGAGTTCTAACTAGAATTCTAGGGTGTTTTCCAATCTCCCCCTCTCCATAGCCAGCCTGATTTTTTTTCCCAAGTCTCAAACCGTCTGTCCAAAGCTCTGCTCAAGTACTCTACTTCTCAGCCAGCTTTTTAATTAGCAAATGTCCAGAGAGAGCAACACACCAACTGTTGGACTCACCCCTCAATGAAGTTTGATATGGTTTTTGATTTAGGCCCTGCATTTTTTTCTTCCTTAATATCTCTGATAACTTGAAACATGTTTATTTATATTGTCCAGCTTTTCTACCCAGGTTTTCTTGGCTAGGACATTAGTCTGAAGTAGATCAGTCTATCAATGTAGAAATTGGTTACCATATATATCTTCAGAATACTTTATGTCTCCTGTCATTAATAATGAAAACACTACTTTTAAGAAACACTGAGAACCTAGAAATGTTAATATTACTTAAAATATTAATGAAAGTGAAAATTATAAAATCAATATAAACATCTCTTTACATTCTATTTACCATTGGTATTGCCATAATCATAATTTGAGTAGCAGAATGCTTGGAGTAAACTGAACAACGGCTTTGAGATTCTATCTTTATTCCTTTTAAGCTTGGCTCCTCCTAACAATTTTCTATATTACTGGTCTCTCTATATTATCTCTTGAAAAAATTGTGTACTAATATATATAAGTACTTCCCAAAGGTTTTGTAGAGACCAGCAGGACATTTTAAATGTTATATGGTATATGAAACAATTCATATATATAACTAGACTGTGCATTGCAGGATGTTTAGCTCCTTGACCTTGATAATTCTTAAACAAAAATTCTTTCTCCAACTGGAAGAAATGTTTTTTTTTTTTTTTTTTTTTTTGTACCAGGGATTGAACCCAGGAGCATTCAACCACTGAGCCACATACCCAGAGAGATAGGGTCTTGTTAAGTTGTTTAGGGCCTCACTAAGTTGCTGAGGCTGGATCTGAACTCACAGTCTTCCTGCTTCAGCCTCCCACTGCTAGGATTAAAGGTGGATATCATGGTTGAAAGAAAGGATTTTGACTGTTCTAATTACAAAGAGATGATAAATGTTTGAGGCCAAAGATATGCTTATTCTGATTTGCATATTACACTATGTAAAAATGTACTGAAACATCACATGGTAATCCATAAATATGCAGAATTATTTTTTGCCTATTTAAAACTTAAAAAAAATATTTTAAATGCAAACCATAAATTAGTGCTTCCACAATTTTCCAAAATATACTTTAGGTATCACTTTGGGGGGGAACCTTTATTAGATCTATAAAATTCAGAATTTTATAGATTATAAATTAATGAAGATACTGCTAACCCAGAGTGTGTGTGGATCCCAGGTCATCCTTAAGGGGCCAAAGGGCAGTATGAACTGGTTACATTATGTCTCCTGTTACCTCCCACACCTGGATAACTCCTAAGGCCAACTTAAAATCCACTGAAACAAGTTAGTGTTAATATCCAAGACAAGATAAAGAAGTCAACAACAAACAGACTGAGTTTTTTCTTGGGTTAGGATGGATGGTGTGCTCATAAGCTAGATGGACATTATCTTCAGTAATGACCACCTCTTGTGTGATCAACTACAAAGTACCAGGCAATGCATTGTTTTGATCCTATCACCTTAATCCTTTCAGTATCCCTACAAAAAGGTAATATCAGTCCCAATTTAGAGATAAGCAAAGGGGGTTTCAAATTAAAGGAATGCCCAAGATTTTTAAAAAAATATTAAGCATTTCTATGATTCCACTGCACTCTAACTGTTCCACTCAAAGCCACCAGTCTTTAAAAAAAGACTCATGCTGGTCTCCATCTTCTCCACCCCACCTCACTTCACAGGATCCCCAACCTCCTCCTCTCCTCCCACCCCAGGAAGGTAGGAGGGGCAACCTGATTGGAAAGGGCTGAAAATAGGAAAAAGGGCCTAAGAGGGACCTGGCAAGGAACTATATCTCAGCTCAACTCCCCCGGGCACGCCCCTGCCCACCCTCCTACCCCAACCTTGAACTTCCTTCCATCCTTGAAGTTCAGACTTCAGGTACTGAACCCCCTCTCTACCTCTTCAGCAGTGCATTCCTCCTGGTGGTTTCCAAACCCTTTGCCACCCCCCTTGCGCACTCAGCCCCTCCAGCTGGGCGTCTAACAGACCTCCTACCCCTGGCCCAGCTGCTGAACTCACTGCCCTCTGGGTTCTCTGCCCAGAGGTGAGGACTCTCACCTCCTGCTCAGCACTGCCACTTGCTGGCAGCCAGGATCCTGCACCTCCCCTCAACTCCCCCAGCTGGGGCCAGGCAAGAGCCTCTGTTCCCTTGACTACACAGTACACAGAGCTACAGGAGTGTGGGAGATGTGCTCCAGCAGAGCTGGTGAGGAGGCATGCAGAGGAGTCCAGAGCACAGGGAAGGAAAAGGCTGGTGAGGCTGGGAAGGCTGGAGGGGAGGGAAGTGCAGTTGGCCCCTAGGCGGAGTTTGGTCTGTTTTTTGTGAGAACTCCTTGGGGCCCAGGCCTCTGTTCTACCTGTGTGGACTCTCCTCTCCTCCAACAGCTTGCAGAGATCCAGTGCCTTCCCTAACCTGGAGTTTGTCTTTCTTGATTTTCAGAGAGGCCCAATAAAAACTCCTTTGGATCATGCCAACCCAGGAGGCTCTTTCCTGACTTCTATCCCTCAAACCGGATGGGGAACAACTTTCTCCCTCTTAGGGGATTTCCTCATACAGGGCCTGGAAGTTACATGACAGATGTGAGTATTCACTTTACCTTACAAGGATCTGTTTTCTGGATGTGGAAGGGAGACCCAAGTCCCCTGGAAAACAAACGCTAGGCTTTCTGATCTTCTGGGTCAGAGCATGAGAAAGTGCCCAGTGGGCAACCAGCTGTCCCAGCCAATACAGAGAGTAAAGGACCATGTTTCCACCCAAGGCAAGCAAGCCTTGTCTCCATATGGTCCCACTCCATTCCCACCTCAAAGGCTCTGAGACAAGGCCAGCACCTTCCCACTGGGCCTACCTTCAGGCTGCCAGGTGCAACTGGAACAAGTTCAGACCTATGAGATTCAGAGGATGGAATTTATTAGAATGCACAAAGATGTCATTTATTCTACCTGTCCAACCACATCCCTCTTTTAATCAGCTTTTGCCTTGCTGCTACCAAAAGACTTGATAAGAACAATTTTAAGGAGGAAAAGTTTATTTCAGGGGTCATGGTTCAGAGGTCTCAGTCCATCGATGGCCAGCTTCATTCCTTGGGGCCTGAGGGGAGGCAGAACATCTGGTGCAAGAAAGCAGCTCAGAACATGAGGGTCAGGAAGCAGAGAGAAAGCTCTGCTCATAAGAACATAACATGAACCCCAAAGCACATCCCAGGGACCCACTTCCTCTAGGCACACCCTATCTGCCTAGAGTTATCACAAGTTAATCTCTATGCTGGGGAGGGGAATTTAAGCGCTGATTAATCAGCTCAAAGATGTTGGAATAAAATCATTTCACCTCTCAACTTTCTTGCATTGTCTCATACATGAGCTTTTGGGGGACATCTCACATCTAAACTACGACACAACCCCTTGCAAAATTACATGTATTATTTATGTGATTATTGTGTGGTATTGACCTTGAAGGAGTCAAGAGAGAAAGAGCAATGTCTTACAGAGTAGTTCAGATGAAGGCTATTCACTGTGGTATTGATGTTTTTCTTTACTCCTTCTCTCTTTTTATTCATATATTACTACTTGAAGTCCTATGGCTTGGCATACAACTTAACCAAGATTCCAACCAGTACAAAAGGATATACTCTTGGAGCCAGAACAGCTATGAGGTTTAAGCCAGTCAACAAGGTAAAATGCTGGGATTTTATGATGATCCATATGACTGCATGAAATGTTTGGGCATTAGCTTTGCAGAAATGTGTGTATATTGGGAAGAGCAAAAACAGTTCACTGAGAAAACAGTCCCAACAAAGGATTTTAGTGCTGAGATGCATGAGGTCAAAATACATTTATATATATCATATTATCCTGTCAGTTAAAAAAACAGGTTCCAACTTTTCTATCCTTTTGTGAGATTGGATTTTAAGTCTGGATTTTTAGTAAAGGATCCTAATCAATCTCTCTCTCTCTTTCTCTCTCTCTCTCTCTCTCTCTCTCTCTCTCTCTCTCTCTCAGTGGGTGGGGATGGAATCCAGGGACTCACTAGGCAAGTACACCACCACTGAGCTACATCCTTGGACCAAGGATCCTAATCTATGATTGGATGTTTACTTCCATGGAAACTCAAGGGACACTGGCTCTCAAAATTTCTCAGTGGTCCAGACCATGGGCATAGTGACTGCAAAAGTTGTCTTGGTTCTCTGCTCATCCTAGGTTTATTACTATAACCTATACATCCAGCATGACAGACTCACATCTATAGGTTGGTTTTCTATCCACATAAGCCTATTTGTATATCTTGAAATGGCTGAACCATAGCTGATTTATAAATAGGAAAAGGACAGTTGAGACTTTTTGAAACGGAAGCATTTGTATGTAGGTATGTCTCCTTTTAACACATTGAATTTTTTTCTTGGTAATAGGAATCGACACTGCACCCAGGCAAGTACCAGAGAGTAGAGAATTGGAAGGAAAAAACAAAGCAAAGTTTTGTTCCATTTAATGCCTTGATGCCTCGATCTCAGAGCTATTCAAAAGACAATTTCCCTGGGTATGTCTCCTCTTTTCTCTAGTATAGTTCATCAATAAGCAATAGGAAAAGAAGTCCATAAATCAGTGATTATAACAAAACCATCCCACTAAATATAAAACCACCCAACTTTAAAGATTTACCCTCTTAACTCCTAGGTCTCTGGCCTTGTGTAATTGCAAAATCACAGTTATTCATTAGTCAATATTTACTAATATACCAAAGAGTTTGGGTTCGTTTGTTTGTTTATTTTTGTTTGTTTTGTTTTCCCAGTACTGGAGCCCCATTTACTTTTTTATTTTGAGACAGAATTTCACTAAGTCACCTAGGCTGTCCTCAGACCCGCAGTCCTCCTGCCTCAGCCTCCTGAGTCCCTGATAGGACAGATCTGTGCCATGACACCTGGCTACTTTGTTGGTTGTACTTTGTAGGTTGCAGAGTTCTTGCAGTAAACCCACCTCACGAGGCTCTGAGCTTGGACTCTAGAGTTCAAATAGATGAGAAGTAAATACACAAGGAAATACCAATAGTAGTAAAGATGGTGACCATGTAATTTATCTGTCCAACTGTGACACTTCTGAGAGTGAAAGGGAAGCAACCATGAATTGGGGCTGTTGTGGACAAACCAGGAAGTAGAGTGACCGGGAAAGGTGTTATGAGGAAACTTTAAACAGGACCATGATGTGAAGGCAGTGGGTGGTTAAGAAAGGACGCTCTGAGCACATCCACTTGATCTGATTTTTGAGTGACAAGATTGAGCCAGCCCTGGGAAGATCTGGAGACAGAGCACTCCAGGCAGAAGAGGTCGGAAGTACAATGGCTGTAAATTGGGAAAGAACTTGGTGTGAGGGAAAGAAGAAGAAGGCTCCTATGGCGAGAGGGCAGTGAGCAAGAAGGAAGAGAAGAGAGGGAGGGGCAGGTAGAGTAGAGAGGACTTTGGGGGTCAAGGGGCTTATTCTTAAAGTGTTCGGAAACGACTGGGAATGTATGAAATTGCACAGCAAAGGGTCAGGGTCTTTCTTTTACTGATGAGAAGTCCAAAGATCATACAGTGAAAGTAACTTTTTCAAGTTTGTGTTAAGAAAGTTGAAGTGTTGAATCTTGACCCCCATGTCCACTACAGTAGAATTAACACCCGAAGATAATTTTTTTTAAATTTTGTATTTGTTCTTTTCAGTTATACATAACTGTAGAATATATTTTGACATATCATAGATACATGGAGCATAACTTCCCATTCTTGTGGTTGTACATGATATGGAGTTACAAAAGTTCATTCTTCTTGATGGCTGAGACATATTACATATGTATATATACCAGATTTTCTTTATCCATTCATCCGGTGAAGGGCATCTAGGTTGGCTGCATAGCTTAGTTATTGTGAAGTGAGCTGCTATAAACATTGATGAGTCCATGTCACTATATTATGCTGATTTTAAGTCTTTGAGGTATATGCCATGAGTGGGATAACTGGGTCGAATGGTGTTCCATTCCAAGTTTTCTGAGAAATCTCCATACTGCTTTCCAACTTTCAGTGCCACCAGCAATGTATGAGTGTACCTTTCCCCCCACATCCTCGCCAATATTTATTATTACTTGTATTCTTGATAATTGCCATTCTGACTAGAGCGAGAAGAAATCTCAGTGTAGTTTTCAAAAGACAAAGTTTGAGGAACCAAGGCAATTCTAAAATAATCCATGGCCAAGAAATTTAATTGGTTCTGCTTTGATATCCCTAGATTGCAGATAGATTGTTTCAGCATTTTAACCACCAGCTTCAAATCAAAGAACTAATTTACCATTATCATGGATCTCTTCTATCAACACCTCTTTTGAGATCTTCTGGTGTCCCGGCTCAGAACACTGAATTGTAGAAATATTACCTTAGCTAATAAGAAATACATTAACAAGCAAAAGAACCCACGCTTGCCCAGCATTAAAAAGTTAATCAGTCCATGCCTTCTCCCAAGAGGTTAAACCTACTTCAGTGATGGCCATGCTACCTACTAGTGGAGTTCGTCCTATGCCACTGACTCATTAGACATGATGTATGTATTTTTTTATTTCTAGCCCTGGTGCATACAACCCAGAGAAGAAACCACTTCCAAAAATTACTTGGCCAATGAAATTTGGATCTCCAGACTGGGCTCAGGTTCCAAGTCTACAGAAAAGAACTCTAAAAGCTGAGGTAATAAGATTGGATTTCTGTAGATCGCTCTGTCCAATATGTTCATATATATCAAGGGTTAGTAACCAGAAGCTTGTAAATGAAGTTCATGGTCCCCTGAAATTATATGCACAATTTTGTGTGCATAGAAATATGAGGATCCTTTTGAGAGAGTTACATAGTTTCATTAGATTTTTAACAGTGTATAGGACTGATTTAAAGTCATGTTATCTTATTTGTTCCTCAAGTCATCTTTTGGAGTAGGTTAAATATCCCTTTAAGACAATGGATGATACTGGAACCCAGGAAGATTGATTCATACAGGTCCTACAACTGGAATCCAGATCTTTTGACTCCTAATGCAGTGCTCTTTCTGACATAAAGTTGAGTGTTAAATGATTGGAGGGTTATAGAGCACTCTGGTTAAGAGCACAGACTCTGGGGATAATACTGCCTGAGTTCAAATACCAGCTCCTGTGTAGACTTGCTATGTGATCTTAGGCAAGTCCTTGAACTTTTCTAAGCATCTGTTTTTCCTACCTTTAAAATGAAATAACAACAGAGTTGATCTGATATGGTTGTAAAGATTAATAATGGAGAGAATGTATAAAAGCATTTAACACAGTAATGATAACAAAGGCTTTTGTCCATGCTAGCTATCATACTTCTTGAAATATACTTCTTTCCTAGTGGAATTTAGGATTAATTCCACAAATATTTACTAAATGCCTAACATATTAATACAATTGTGCTAAGGCATATAGGTAACATTCAAGAATTAGACATATAATCTGTGTCTTCAAGAAGCCAAGCAACTTTTTTTTTTATCATAGTGAGATGATAAATGTAGATGTGCACAAATGTTGAAAAAAATGACTAAGGCTGGATTACTAGAAACTGGGGTTTACCTGGGCCGCACAGCTAGAATGTATGCTTCTATTTTGCATGCAAGGTCCTGGGTTCAATTCCCAGTGCCACACACAGACACAGGAAGGCAGAGGATTCTCATTAGAACATTGTCTTTCATTGCAGCTGTCCACAAAGAATTTAGAAAGCATCGGAACCGAGTTGCTTACTTAAGCCTGTTTTACGATTGAGAAGTGATCACTTCCTTCACATGCTTCTCCTGATCACAGACTCTTCAGAATAGAGGACAGACCTGCTCTTGGTCTACATCACCATGGCCCTCATGTCTTTCAGCCCCGGATCCAGAACGTGTTAAGGGGCTCACAACTGAGATTTGTGAGCATAATAACTGGTTCCAAGTGTTCTGTCTCCTGCTGCTGGTTTATGATCTGGGGGTTCCTGGTGGGTGTTCAGGTGGATGGTCTCATTTGAGTGAAATACTCTTGGGCCCTTGCCCTTTACTCACAATTCCCAGGGACCAGCCTTATATGTTCTACAACTAGCTCTGGTAATATATAGCTGTTGGCCTACATGTATTAAGATTTTGGATGGGATGTGGGCTTGCTAGACATGGAGGATGCTTAAAAGTGGGTTAAAACATTCCTGATTTAAGAGCTCTTTCAAACTTTAGTATGGAGTTGGAAGGCCCTGAGTTGGTTGCCTTTCCCAGACTAACATAAAACACAGAGAACCAAAAATTCCCCCCTCCGACTACATCATCTATTTAATCTGCTAGTCAACATATATATTGAGGTCATGACTCCATGTCAGTCAGTGTTAGGCACTAGAACATATTGGGATTCAACTTACACTAAGTTGATTATACAGTGAAAGTAACTTTTCAAGTTTGTGTTGAGAAAGTTGAAGTGTTGAAACTTGATGCCCCTAGTTCCTTGAGGCTGGCCAGAAGTCTGAGACCTCCCCAGGTTGACTGCCCTTCAGTCTGAATGACCTCTGGAACCTTATAGCTAGCCCAAGGGTATAAAGATCACAAAGCAGCAGCCATGTATAAAGTACTTACCCAGACACTCTGGTCTGGTAGATAGCCTTCTTAATTTTCAACATTAACTCTCAAGAATGTAATTTTTTCATGATTGGCCTTAAGTGTGGCCTATTTTATCTTTTATTTTTCTGCAGTGTACAGTGCTGGGGATTGAACCTATGGACACTTTACCAGTGAGCTACATCCCCCGCCCTTTTTGTTTTTATTTTGAGACAAGTTCTCACAAAGTTGCTGAGGCTGGCCTTGAACTTGCAATCTTCCTGCCTCAGCCCTCCCAAGTCACTGGGATTACAGATGTGTGCCACCATACACCCAGATTTCTAGCTTATTTTTTAATGTGTAGGTCCTTTTGTACCCACTTAGACCTCTTAGTAATTATCCCCAAAACTCTGAAAGGGTCTGGATTTCAAAGAGTGAGAAGCTGATAGTGGCCACCGAAAAGTTCCAGCCCACTACAACCCTGAGAGCCACCCCACAGCAAGGGTTAGCTGGAGAAAAGGATAGACAAAAACCTCCTGGATGAATGACCTTGGATAAGACTAATTCCAGAAGTGTGGGAGACCAACCTTACAGGTGACTTAGTCACACTCCCTGGCTGGGTGCTGAGGCACTCAGTTGCAGAAATGTGGCAGATCTTTCCCCACCCTTCTTGGGTCCCAGGATTGGTGTCTCATGTATGGGTGTGTCTTGCTACAGCCCCATGGGTGGAGCTATGCTCACCTGTTCCTTTGTAATATAACCCCTTGCCCTGTTTAGGATATAATCTTCCATGGAAGTGCCTTATGTGTGTCCCCTTCTCTTATTGTGCCATTGGGTGTGGCCTACCCAGGTGTCAGTCAACCTGCTGACAGTGGACATCATGAAGATAGACTCAGCCCCCTGAAACCTGACCCCTTGCCTCATTTAAATAACTTCTCCTCAATAGCTATTCCCCTTCTCGGACTATACCCAAAAGACCTAAAAAGAGCATACTATAGGGACATAGTCTCATCAATGTTTATAGCAGCATAATTCACAATAGCTAGACTGTGGAACCAACCTAGATGCTCTTCAATAGATGAATGTATAAGAAAAATGTGGCATTTATACCCTAAAAAGTAACAAGATCATGGCATTTGCAGGGAAATGGATGGCATTAGAGCAGATTACACTAAGTGAAGTTAGCCACTCCCTAAAAAACAAATGCTGAATGTCTTCTCTGATATAAGGGGGGTGACTCAAGATGGGATAGGGAGGAAGAGCATGAGAAGAAGATTACCACTAAATAAGGAAGTGAGGTGGGAGGGAAAAGGAGGGAGAAGGGGAATTGCACAGAAGATGGAAGGAGACCCTCATCGTTATACAGAATACATGTATGATGTTGTGAGGAGGGAAAAAAAAAAGAAGTGTGTCACATTACATTGGGTAGAGAGAGGGGAGGGGAGGGGCAGGGGGGATAGGAAGGGCAACAGAATAAAATAGACATTATTATGGCTGTATGTATATAGGTGACTGTATGATCAATGTGATTCTGCAACCTGTACAATCAGAAAAATGAGAAATTATACCCCATTTGATTCAAATGTATGAATTGTCAAGATCATTGTATTGTCATGTGTAGCTAATAAATAAATAAATAAATAAATAAATAAAAGGGGTCAGTGCGTGCTCTCGCTCTCTCTCTTCCTGCGGAACCTTAAGGTCAGAGGAGCTGTCACAGCGACCCCAAAGAAAAAGGTATTTGTGTCTCTTGTGTGGTTATTTAAAGCAGCCCAATTAGCCCAGTTTAACTGGAGTGACCCCTGAGCCTTTTAGTCACAAGAACAGAAACCTGGCAATTGGTGTCCAAGGTGGGCAGAAAGGTCTGTGTCTAAGCTGCCAGGACAAAAGCGACAAATGCTGGCTCTTAAGGGGACTCCAATTTAAATATTAAAAGTTTAATGAAGTTGAAAGTTCTCTCCAGAAGTTAAGCATGCTTAGGATTGCAGAGTATTGTGGGCTGAATTGTAGAAAGTAAGTGAATTAGACAAAAGGAAAATTTTAATATTGGGGTATAATTCTAGAGACTCTAAATTCAGATGATTAATGGGCTGTGTTGTTGAGTTGAGTCCTCTCCATGGAAAGAGTGCTTTTGTGGATTTTTTAAAATTGTTTTTATAAATCTTTATAAAATATTTTGGGGGGGCTGGGATTGTGGCTCAGCGGTAATGCTCGCCTAGCACGGGCAGGACCCAAGTTCAATCCTCAGCACCACATAAAAATAAAGGCATTGTGTTATGTCCATCTACACCTAAAAAATAAATATTAAAAAAAATGCTTTTTTAAAAAAAAAAAAAAAAGATTTTTTAGCCCTTATGTTCTAGAAGTTTGCACTAGGAGAATGAGAAAAAGGGAGAGAAAATGTTGTGATGTTTACCTGGAAAGAAATAAATTTCAGTCTTCTATTGTTTTTGTCAATACTCAGAAAGTTTGTACTGACTTCTTTGCTACATGATTGTTCTATGAATCAGAATGGCTGTGACTCAGTCGCTGGGGATGAGACTTGAGCTTGCTGCTTGCTATGGGGTCCTAGCCCCAGCGGCCAGCAGTGCTCTTAACCCTTAAATGACTTGACCTTAATGCTGAACACAGACTAGCTTAAAATCTGATGGTAACACTGGCATCTGCCGCTAAAAAATTTTGGAGCACCCATGAGCCACAAAAAAAAGTGCAGGATGCAGGAGTACATGCTCTGCAACTGCAGGTCGCAGAGACAAAGCAAGCTGCTACCCTAGTAGGATCTTGGCCAGGCGGGGAAAAATGCAGACAAAATCAAACGAAATACAATCGGCTAGGAAAACTCAGAAAACTTTTGACCCAACAATGGGCAGCAGACTCCATGTTGTTTGCGTCACCATGGTAACCATGTGGTACCTGGCCAGAGGAGCGGGCTTCCTGGTCCCACCTCCCGCACTTTCGCAGGCTTCCGATTGGTTCTTCCACAGTCACTCAGACAGGACTTCTAGTCCCGCCTTCTAGCCACTAACCTGTACTTGCTGATTCAGATTGCTATGGGAGCTGCTGGAGCCTGTATTTTTAAGAATGCCTACTTGTAAATGCTAACAAAAGATATCTTTTTCAGACAAAATTTAATTCCACAGGTTTCTATGTTGCAGCCCTAAATTTAAGTTAGTTCTGAGTTAAATAACCTGACTTTTCTTATAGTTGTGTTACTAAATAATGTTCTAATAATAAGAGATATCAAACATGCTTCTTTATATTTAACTTTAATTTTGGAGGTTATGAGGATGCATTTGCTCGCCACAGGAACAAAGCCGGCAATGTTCCTGTGATGACCAAAAAATCCTTATTCTCATTCCTGACTATAAGAAATAAATATGTATACACAAAAATCTTATTTCAGTTACATCAAGTGACGTTACATAAAAGAGTGCACTCCTAGGTAAAAATAAATTAAAATGGATCCAAGTATTATAAGAACCACATAGTTACATAAAGTTAATACAATTATAAGTTATGTCCTTATTCTTTTTTTTTTTAAGAGAGAGAGAGAGAATTTTTAATATTTAGTTTTCAGTGGACACAACATCTTTGTTTGTATGTGGTGCTGAGGATAGAACCTGGGCCGCACGCATGCCAGGTAAGCGCCCTACCGCTTGAGCCACATCCCCAGCCCATGTCCTTATTCTTAATATATATATTTTCTAGGTATTCAGATAACCTATATTTGTTAATCTATAAAATAATTAGCACATGTCTAATTGTTTAGTTAATATATATTTGTCTAATTGTTTTTTTTCAACAGAAAACCCATAATTTATGTTTTATATGTACATTTTTCGGATACTCTGCCTTTTCAGTTACAGATATTTGAGATAAATATATTTACTATAAATTTGCTTTTAAGTGAAAATACAATCTTCAAGTAGTTTCTAATTCTCAAAGTTATTGTTCAAACTCATAAGATAATAAAAAATTATAATTATGTCTACAAAATATCTAAGGATTTTAACTATATTTTCATTGATATTTGTTATCAAAGTACAATAATTTGTTTATAAATTCTAAGTTTTTCAGAAATTGTTCCAAAGTATAACCAGAAAAAAATTCTAAAAGAAAAAGATGCTTCAACAAATAGAAAACACACATTGGATGCTGAAAAGAAGAAAAAAATCATCCTTGGGTAAAACAAGGTCTTTATATTCTAGATTTTAATGATAAAAATATTTTCCTAAATAAAAAGATTTTTATATTATTATCTAAACAGATGATGTAAAAAGTTAGAACAATTTAAAAAGATATTTATATATACTGGACTGACTATAAAAATTTTAACTGATTAATTCAAGGATATTTCAGGCTATTTTCCTAATTTAACTATACTGATGTGAGCTAAGATTTTGTCCATATTTTGACATGATAAGCACCTATTAAAATGTTAAGTTTATTTCCTTAAAAAACGATCTTTATTGCCTAATAATTCTTGCTGCTTAAGACAAAGATTAATTTTGGTAAATAAATTCACATTGTTGATTAAACATTAAGTATATTAAACTGCTAACTTAGATCCCAATTTTGACAATTGTCCTTTAAGATTAAATTTGATTGATTCTAGACACTAAGATACTGTTACTTTTTACATATTTGTTTACTAAATAATTATAAAAATTAAAAAATATATATTTTATTAGAACTGAGGTTCTCCAAATTAAAGTCATTTGTTAATTTTAAACAATAAAGGTTACAAACTTTAAAAGTTCATTGATATTATGTAAGTTCTCTGACTGGACCTATTATCTATGAAAATATGTTAAGATTTATAAAATGCTCCCTACACTAAAAAATAACCTTAATCATACTTTTTTAAATGCAATTAAGAGATACCTATTTAAGGGATAATATTCTAAAATATAGAGATATTTTGAGACCTTCTTTCAAAGAGATTGAGGGTTCTTTCTAAATTGTTAGGATGGATCGACTAGTCTATACTGGAAAATTATAATAATCAATAAAAAGTAAATCTATTCTTATCATTTAAATACTTGGACTATTATCTATAACTTAAACTAATGATACTATGACCGACGCCAAACCTTTACTCAATTTTATTAAATAAAGAAAAGGGCGAATACAGGGCCCCAGAGACACACACTAGATTTTACAAATATTTTAAAGTTTTTTCTTAAATTGTAATATTGAGAGTCTTAATGTTACTGAACATGATTCAGTAAATTAAGTCAGATATCAAAGGAGAGTTTAAACCAGTCATCATGATAATGACTGAGAAACCTGGCCCAGGAAGGTCAATTTCCAGCTACAGAGTTTATAGCCATGCAGCTTCACGAGCTTGTCAGGTAAATAAAAATTATGAAAAGACTTCTATGGACCCATTTCCCAGGTCCACCTTTAATGTGTCTTGCTTTGTGGACTGGAAAGTCTACCCATGAAACTAGATTAATTGTCCTGACAGTAATGGTCAGTTATACCTATATATTGATTCTATGGTAAAAGGCTGTCTGTTGAAATAACGGATTCTTCTGCATCCATATGGATGGCGGCTATGGATATAAGTAACACCAAGAGCCAGTTCTCTATGAGGGATCGAGTCTTAGCACTGCTCTCCTCTTCATCTATCTGTGTCTCTTGGCTTTGTCACAATATTACTGTTTGTCTGTCTATGGCCTTTCTCCTTCCTTCCTGAACACAGCCTCACCAGCCCAGTGCTGTGAGCTGGGCCCTCCACGGAGAAGAAACCTGAGTTTGCTGATCTTAAGGTAAATGCTGGTGTGAAGGCCACAGGGGCATTATCTACCAAGGAGACAGAGAGCCCTCTTGGGGACAATGCCTTGCACACTCCACATCACCCTGTTTGGCCCCGGAGGATGGCTGATCAGTCAATAATGGGTAACATTCCTCAAGGGAGGGACAACCTAAGACAGGCACAGTTGCAGAGGGGCCATCAGGAGAAAACTTGGGGGCCAACAGAGGTGAGGCACAGAATCTCACCCCCCCCCCCAACTGTGCAAAGGCCTAATTCTTCTCCCCTTCTGAGAGAGGTCTCCTGCCCCATGACTGCTTTGCTCCCCACATCCAGCTCAGATCAGAACCCAAGTGAATGACAGGCCTAGTCAACAGAGACTGCCTGCTCACCACAGCAGGAAACAACTGCAGCTACAAAAATGGGCCATGTCTGGATGCTTTTCTCTTTCTTGTTTTTTTCTACTCTTTTTTTTCCTATGCTTTTCCCTTTTCCTTTCTTCTATCATCAGGGTTCTCCTTTGACAATAAATTTAATAAAGGGGAGGAAATGTTAGAATAGCCTTCAGTTGCAACTAACAGCTACGAGCATTTAGAGTTTCCTCACAGTGTGATTACATTAGGCAGAAGATGATTGGCTTATGGATATTATCTTGCTTATGAATGATTGACAGGCACGCCCACTTGTGTGCATTCCAAAACGAAACTGAGCTACTGAACATTGACTTGAGGTTTGTCACCTCAGCTCCCGTGACTGAGGTAGCCAAAGTAGCCGAGCAACAAATTGACCACACCAGTGACAGAAACATATGCGAGACAGCAGATAAAAAAAACCCAAGCCAGCCAATTATGCTGGACTTTAGTGACTAAGACTACATTTACCTATATGGACAATTGTTGCAAAGATTATTAAAATAGATTTTTCCAAGAGTATTTATATTTCTGACAGACCTAATTAACTCATTAAATGTGAGAGTTAAGAAAAAAATGATAAATACCCTGTAGCCTGTAAGAATACAACTTATTGCATCATTAGTTATTGCCAGCTAATATTTCAGAACTATAATATGCAAAAGTTAATATTCAGGCTTTAAAACAGGTGTATGTCAATTAACCAGACCTAGGCAAACTGCTGGTCTCATAATCCCTGAAGTGACTACTTTAAATATTATTCCTTGCTTATTCAATTGCAGCCTTTGTGGCTATGTCTTAAAACTTACAATGTATGGATTTTCTTAATGTTTGACTTAAATTACTTCCAAAATCCTTCATGGTCAGATAAGTTGTTGATGGAAGGATGAGAACTAAGTAATGATGTTCTAGAAGACAATGTAATAAAAATGTGAGTGACCCTTTGCTCTATGGTTTATAGAGAGACAAATAGATAATGTGAGTGATCCCTTTGCTCTATGGTTTATGGAGAGGCCTAAATACCATGGCAATGAAAATGTCTGTTACTATAGCCAAACATAATGCATCCCAATAAAATTGGGAAAAGATTAAAAATCTTCTGATGAGTGTTTGGCAAAGAAATAATATTCCGGATTACTATGTTGATTGTGTTATGAAGATGATATGTTTTCTACTAATTGTGTGGTGAAGATGATATGTTTTCTACTAATTCTTTTTGTGTTTCAATAGCAGATCGTGATGACCTTGGACCAAGAGTCAAGTGACTGAAAGATAGAATTTCCCAGTTGTATTCTTTATATATATATATATATATATATATATATATATATATATAGAGAGAGAGAGAGAGAGAGAGAGAGAGAGAGAGAGAGAGAGAGAGATATTCTATATATATTCTAATATATATATTAGAATATATATATTAATATATATATATATATATAGAAAGGGGGAATATGTGGGAGGCCAACCTTACATGTGACTGAGTCACACTCCCTGGCTGGGTGCTGAGGCACTCAGTTGCAGAAATGTGGCAGAGGTTTCCCCACCCTTCTTGGGTGCAAGGGTCTGTGTCTCCTGCATGGGTGTGAGCTATGCTCACCTGTTCCTTTGTAGTATAACCCCTTGCCTTGTTTAGGATAGAATCTTCCATGTAAGTGCCTTGTGTGTGTCCCCTTCTCTTATTATGCCCTTGGGTGTGGCCTACCCAGGTATCAGTCAACCTGCTGACAGTGGACATCATGAAGATAGACTCAGCCCCCTGAAACCTGACCCCTTGCCTCATTTAAATAACTTCTCCTCAATAAAAGGGGTCACCGTGTGCTCTCAAGCTCTCTCTTCCTGCAGACCCTTAAGGTCAGAGGAGCCGTCACAGCAACCCCAAAGAAAAAGGCATTTGTGTTTCTTGTGTGGTTATTTCATGCAGCCCAATTAGCCCAGTTTAACTGGAGTGACCCCTAAGCCTTTTGGTCTCCAGAACAGAAACCCGGCACAGAAGAGCCAAGGTCTTCTGAAATCATAATGGTAAGAGTCAGAAAAGTATCTATAGGAAACCAAATTGGAATGTTAAGGATACCTGAGGCTTAGAACTTACCCAGTACTTAGACATCTTTCAATCTGATGGTTGAATGGTTTCTGTTAACCTGTGGAGAAGAGTTGATGACTTGAGAGTCAGGATGAACTCTTACCACCCCTCCCACATACTTCCCTCCCTTTTCTCCTGTGCATCCATATATTTACATGCAGGTGGATTCAGAGACAATAATTTAGCACTTGTCATTGTTTCTGATCCAAGATCTTTTGCCCCTTCTTAGGAATTGATTGACAGCAGGATGGAACATCTTTCCCACTGCTTGGTCCATATGCTCAAAGTTTTTCCCAGGGAAGGAAACTCTCATTCCTAAAATAGTAATCTAGGGCTGGGGGTGTAGTTCAGTGGTGGAGCACTTGCCTAGCATGGCAAGGCCCTGGGTTTAATCCCCAGCACCACACACACATACAAAGAAAGAAAGAAAGTAGGAAACACATCCTATTAAATAATAAAATAGTAATCTGACTTGATCAAAAATAAATTGTAATAGAACCTCAGTTAATATTCAGGGTCTTCTAAAATGCTAAACTGTTAACAAGTGGAACAAATACTTAAGGAAAAATATCATGAGACCTGGAAGTGTAGCTCAGTAGGAGAGTGCTTACCTAGCATGTGCAAGTGTGGGGATCTCCAGGACCCCAAAAGGAAATAAATAAATAAATAAAACCAGTACCAAAGACAAAACGTAGTGGGCCATATGCATTTTATACCTGGATTTGTTCAAGAGGCTTACAAGATTTTGGGGGGTTCATTTAGTAAAATCATAGTACTTAGTGAAGTAGGGTTTCCAATATAACAGAGATTGATATAACATTGAGACTGCATGAAATCCTGGAGGATGTAGCTTGATGTGCAGCACAAGAGAATCTGTGACAAAGTGCAGTTTAATGGCCAATTGCAGCAGGATTATAACCATGCACATGTACTAGGAGAGATTCATACTCAGCAAAAATTTGGAAATTGATTTAAATCACATTAAAGTCTTCCAGTGTGTTTCACTGTGCTCCGTGACATTTTAAACAGTATATTATTAAATAATAAATTACATTTAATCATATTTTTGTGGCTTGAGGAAAAAGTAAGTAATAATGAGGTTAGTCTGCCCTTCTTCTGTGCATATTTAAAAGCTCAAAACCGCAGGTCTTATCCCTGCGGAATGCAGGCGTCAGAGCCAGAATTGTAATTTATTCAGTCTTCGTACCTCATAGTGTAGTCCTCTGCATTGTCCTGGCCAAGCCACTCAGTGCCTTCATCAGCCTGGGGGACTTTTGGTCTTCCATCCAGGCATTTGTGTTCCACTTCAGAATGTGTGGCTCTGTAGGTGTGGGGTGAAGAAGGGAAAGAGCACGTCACCGACCAATGTCACATTGGAAGAGAAAGAACTGAAATGGGCGGAAAACTAGGAAGAAATGGGAAGGAGATGGAGAAGAGGACATCATGGAAACGACATTAATCTCACATGTTCTTTAGAGAAAATCTCGTCTCATAAAGTGAAGAGACAAATTTATGAGACAAGACAAATTTACAAATTGATGTCAGGCTACAGATGTGTGCCATTCTGGCTAACCTGTACCCAGAGGTTATTTGGGGAAAACAGCGCACCCAGATGCGCTCAGGTGGTTCTTCCCTCTGGGCCTTTGGCAAACACTGCTTGCCAGTCATTCTGCTTTCAGCACAGGATTCAAGTAAGCACAATCAATTCAAGTTGGAAGGGAGATCAGATTATTTGAAATTCTTCTCTAGCTATTTATGAGAGCTGAATAGAATTTAGTATTACTTTGCAAGTATGGAAAAGATGATGTTTTAAAACCTGAAAGGGAAATGCAGATCATTTTTTATTTCCTAAGTAAATATTCTATAGACATCGATCTGCTTATGCTCCCAGCAATGAGAAACCAGGGTTTAGGGGCTCCAGAGAAGAGTAGCACAGTGACTTAGAGCATGAAAGAATCTCCCCTGGGGATATAGCTCAGTTGGTACAGTACCTGCCTCACATGTACAAGGACCTGGGTTTGATCCCCAGCACCAAAAAAATAAAATAATTTCCCCTGATGCATTTTAAGCCCCATTAGTTAATTTATGGTAAGCCTAGGAGTTGCCTCACACGTGAAAGGGCCAGATGACTCTGCTTCAGAGACTGGGGCACCAGCTGAGGTGTTAGAACCACTTAGGTGAAAGGCTCTCCACAGGTGGGGAAGCCCATAACCAACCTTTCTGCAGGGACCCCCTTGTCTTTCCAGTGGTCCATGGCACATTCCTGGGGAAGGCAACACACCTTGGTGCATCAACAGTGTCTGATGCATTTGATGACCAAAGTCTAGCAATTGTCCCCCCAAAGAAAGCCTTAATCCATAAGCAAGACTCTCCCCAAACCCTACCACCTCCCCTCTGCCTAAGACTCAAGGCTTTCCTTTCTTACATGATTGAACTAATGCTTGTCACCTTGATCTGTGAATCCTAAGTGCAGTCATTCACCTATCAGCACAGGATTCAAGTAAACACAGTCAATTCAGGTTGTAAGGGAGATCCAATTATTTGAAATCCTAGACTATTGAATTCCTTCTCTAGATATTATAAGAGTATAATAGAATTTACTATTGCTTTGGGGCTATGTGCAGAGGACTGTTGTGTCCTGTGGATGAGTCCCAGCTACCAAGGTAGTTATAGGTGACATGCTAGTGAAGTTGAGGAGCCCAGAACAAGAGCCAACAGAATCACCAGGGCATTTCCTCATGGATAACTAAGGAATAAGATATGATAACGGTGGGAAATCCATGATGCCAAGTAGAGCCATATGGTCCTGCTTCCTGGAGAAAAAGACTAACTGTGGGTTGTTAGATCATGAGGGTCTCAGAAACAGGGACCTGTAGGACCACAGGAATCAGGTGAGTAGTTCTGCTGTTTTGTCAATAATAGTTTCCATGATCATACAGTTTTATTTTTTTCAAAATAAATTGCTAATAATGAGGTTGCCATTATAAGGATTTTCTATGGTCTTGAGTCTCATTCTTCCCCACAGTGACCATAGTCTCACCATAGTGACAATTTAAAGGGACCATAACCATATGCCAGGACCACCAAGTTCCCAAACCTCTTTGTCATTGAAGGTTAACTTCCCTAATGTTATATCCACTTAACTATTTGGGATGCTCTTCACCAAATAGTCTAGGAATCTCTGCTCTAGGACTTGGAGATTCCAAGGGACCCAGTGCACTCCCCAGTGTCTATAGTTTCATGGGCTGTAGTGCTCCCTCTGCTGGCAGATGCTATGAGAAGCATCCTGGGGTGTCCTATTTTTTAGCTGCTTCTTCAAACCCCTCCAGCATTTCCTGGTAGATTCCAGTGGTTGTCTTCATTGTCTGTTTCCTATAGTAAGTAACTTTTGCACTATTTTCAGCACCCAGAAATCCTCCCTATTTTATAAAAATACCCCCCGGTATACAAATATTACAGGTTTTGATAAAGCATAACTTGGAACAAAGAGGTACCAAGAGTCAAGTCAGAATTAATGGTAATCCCCAAAGAAGAGGGGACCAGGAACTTCAGGCAGAATTCCTTTTCCTGCTAAGCCCTTGTGTGTAGCAGGACTAAGGTCTTTCCTGCCTCAGGGCCTTTGCTGATGTGGTTTCAACTTCCTCAGAACACCCTTCTCCTTGCTGTCTGTGTGGTTGGTTCCTTTTCATTCATATCACAACTTAAATATCACTTCCCCTGTTGGGAGTCGCCCTGGCTCCAAAGACTAACTTCCCCATCCCCCAAGACGAGCCGTCCAATGGTGAGCCCTATGGCTCACATGATCCTTACCCACCAATCAGACTACCCTGCTGGCTCACATGATCCTTACCCACCAATCAGAAAGCACCCCATGCCAACTGTCAAACTGTTCAACCATTAAACTCTCATAATTGTCAAACCGCCCCGGGCTCTATAAATATGCAGAGCTGTTCCTCAATAAACGGGCATTTTCTCCTGTGGCAAGCCTTGTTCGTTTTTTCATCCCCTGAGAAGACGTCCCTGACCATCTTATTTGCTTCCATCCTAGCTCTTATCACAATTTGAAAATACTTGAGACTCTTTTGAGGTTTTTTTGGTCTGTATCCTTGTTATACTGTAAGGTCCATAAGGGTAGAGAGCACGTTTGTCTAGTTCACTGTTCTGTCTACAGTGTGTGCACAGTTCTTGGACTGGATCATGGTAGGTACTCAGGAAGGACTTTCTCCAGGGATTGATTAACATAATGAATGGTTTCTTCTTTCCAACCCAAGGATATCTTCCTTGGTGTTATGCTTTAGATGTGAGGTGTCCCCCAAAAGCTCCTATGTGAGACAATGCAAGAAGGTTTAGAGGTGAAATGATTGGGTTATGAGGGCTTTAATCCAGTCAGTGCATTAATCTCCTGATAGGGATTAACTGGGTGGTAACTGTAGGCAGGTAGGGTGTGGCTAGAGGAACTGGGTTCCTGGGGGCATGGCTTTTGGGTTTATATTTGTCCTTGTTGAGTAGAGCACATGCTTGTGCTCGCTCTCTCTCTCTCTCTCTCTCCTTCTCCCCACCCCCTTCCTGGTGCCACGTCCCCAACTGCTTTCCTCTGCCACATTCTTCCACCACAATGTTCTGCCTCACCTCTGGCCCTAAGATTGGAGTCAGCCATCTATGGGCTAAGACCTCTGAAACTGTGAGCTTCCAAATAACTTTTCCTCTTTTAATTGTTCTTGTCAGGTCTTTTAGTCACTGCAGCAACATAGCGGACTAAAATACTTGGGTGCCTGCAGATACTTGTGTACTTCCAATAAATTCTCCTGGGACTTAGAGCTAAGAGAGTGAGTTTCTGTTGCTAGCAACTTCCATATACGTTAACCAGTGCGCTGTCTGAAGGCAACACCCTTCACCATCACCAGGAAACTCACCTCTCAGAAAATCCACTAAGCCTCAAGCTTCTCAACACATCTCACAGAGCTGGGGCTCCATCCTCAAGTTACTCAGGATGGCAAATTGCTGCTTGTCTTCAGTTGGACTTCCCCAGAACTCTGAATGTTCAATGTCCAGGTTCATGCCATCAAATCCATCTTGATGAAGGAAGTCAATGGCAGAGCTGATGACAGTCTTGCAGTCGGCAGTGATGGAGACTATGCTGGTGAATCCAGGCAAAGGTGGTCTGTGTTAACATCAGCAAACCCCAGAATCCTCCCACACCAGGTCTGATATTCATTTTTATTATGTATTTTATAGTCCCTCCTGGATTTTTGCAGTTAAAATAAAGGAATTCAAAAGTATTAATGTAAATCAATCTATATGTGGTTATAGTTTTAAAATTTTAGCAGTATTTTTGACATTTATTTATAGCATCAAAGAATCATGTACTAAAGTCAATACATCCCTAAAAGTGATATGTGTCAGGGGCCCATGAGTCAGGTATTGTATTTCTTTGATTCTTAGTATACATTTTTATACAACTGTTTCCAAAATTAATATGCAACTTGCAACCTATACATACATTTAATGAAGAACTCTTGCCCCCAAAGAATAAACTATTCAATTTATCCTGAATCCTATATCCAAAGGTGTCTTAATATCTAGAAATTTAGTTCCTCTGACATAATCAACAATTTTATAGCCTGCAAACACATATTTAAGCATAGTAAATCTGTGATGGATGTTTTGCAAACTTGGTCACAACCTCCTTAATTTATCCCTTTTTTTATAAGCTCATGTATTTAGTAACTAGTAAGCATTTTCTTTTTACATATAAACAAACTGACCAGTACAAATGGGGTAACTTAAAAAGAGTGGAAAAGATGCTATTTGGAGTTTGGGACAATTAACTGGCAAAGATTTTCTTATGTGATGGAAAAGATGACAAAAAGCTATGCTGATAAAGTAGAGAAGTCTTCAGGTAGAAAAAAATGCAGATACCATAGATGAGAATCAGCTGCTTAGCTTAGTGGGCACTGCCAGGAAGTTCACTTGGCTATTACAGTGAGCCTTTAGAAGACTCAGCTGCAACTTGTTTTAACATCACATTGCTACCTCTGGAGAACTAGGGAGGAGAAGAGGAAGAAGAGCAAGTTAGGTTTTTATATCAAAGAATTTCATGCTCTCTGATTTTAGAATAATTATGGGAATGCATTACTTCAATAATTTTTTAAAATATTTTTTAGTTGTCAATGGGTCTTTTTTACTTATTTATTTATTCATTCATTTATTTATTTATATTTGGTGCTGAAGATTGAACCCAGGCCTCACACATGCCAGGCAAGCACTTTACTACTGAGCCACAACCCCAGCCCCTACTTTAATAATTTTTTTTTAATTTTTTTTTTTAGTTGTTGATGGACTTTTATTTTTATTTATTTGTACATGGTGCTGAGAATTGAACCCAGTGCCTCACACATGCTAGGCAAGTGAGCTACCGCTGAGCCACCACCCCAGCCTCACTTTAATAATTTTTAAAGTAACTTCCCAGGAGGATCACAAGTTCAAAGCCAGCCTCAGCAACGGTGAGGCCCTAAGCTACTCAGTAAGACCCTGTCTCTAAATAAAATATAAAATAGAGCTGGGGATGTGGCTCAGTGGTTGAGTGCCCCTGAGTTCAATCCCCAGTACCCCCCCCCAATAAAAAGATACTTTGGTGTACAGAAATGCAGATAATCCATCCCAAGATCTTCCTGGGAAATTAATAGTCTGACCAAGTATATAAAATTAGTCCTCAAGATCCAAAATATTCTCATGTCTTACTACTTGTTTAACACCTAAGATAAGGTTGTTTATTCCCTTAGAGAAAGCCTTCCATGCCCCCTTCATTTCACAGTAGACCAAAAATTGGCCTAGAAACCTCTTTGATCTCCTGAAAGAGAATTTATCATTCATCTCCTCCTTCCATCACTGTGAGAACCCAGTAGCCTGACTGGCATGAGCTCACATACCTATTGACATAATGGGAAAAGGAAAATAGAATACCATTTAAGGAAATCCAATAGGTTGAAAAAAGAAAAACAGTCAGGCATGATGGCATATACCTATAATCCCAGCAACTCAGGAGGCTGAGGCAGGAGTATCACAAGTTCCAATCCAGACTCAGCAACTTGGCAAGATCCTCAGCAACTTAGCAACTTGGTCTCAAAACGAAGAGTATAAAGAACTGGGAATGTACCTCAGTGGTTAAGCAACCCTGGGTTCAATCCCCAGTACCAAAGTAAATAATGAATAAATATTAAAATTAAAAATAAATAAAAATTTTAATATATATATTTTCCTTGCTGTTTTCACTAATATATTTTTCTTGAAGAGCCTTAACATCAATTTGTTAAATTAAAATACATGTACATGAATATATCTACATCCACACCCTATATTTGTCTGTTTTCTGTTACTATAGCAAAATATTTGAAGCTGGATATTTACAAAGAAAAGAACTTTGTTTTGCTCACCTATCCAGAGGCTGAAAGTCCAAGATAGAGTGGCCACATTGAATAAGCCTCTGGTTAGGGGCCTAATGGAGAATGGTATCATGACAGGAATATAGGCAAGAGAGAACAGTCTCTTGATGAGACAGGAAGTGAAGGAGAGGCTAGTATCCCAAAAGAAATATGTTAATATTTTCCAAAGACTGCCCACCAGTGACCTAAGTTCTCCTGCTAGGTCTCACCTCTTAAAAAGATTTCACCACCTCTTAACATTACCACACTGAGGACCATAAAACCCTGGGCAACATAATTAAACCATATTCAAAACATAGGACATCCCTTTGAGATTTTTTAATATATTAGTGTTTAATATATAAGAGCTGACATATTTATAATATTGAGTTTTCTCACCCAGAGACAAATTTTTTTATGAATTGTAAAATCCACAAAGAAAAGAAATTTATGTATCTTATTGACCTCTGATCCCAGAATGTAGAGAACGCCTGGGAAATAATGGATCCTCAAAAAAAATTTGCTGATTCCTTACCAGGCTTAGGATAAAGGTTTATGAATCAAGAAAACATTTCTATGTTCTGAAAATATTTATTTGCTTCCAAATGTTTGATAAGGCCAACTGACTCTGCTTGTTCTGGGGGACTGGACACAGGGTCTCTCACATGCTAGGCAAGTGCTCTACCACTGAGCCACATCCTCAGCCCTAAGGGGAAATTATTTTTAATAGAACTTTCAATTTCTTCCGTGGTTATCAGTCTGGTTAGAATTTCTATCCCTTCTTGTGTCAATTTGTTTAGTTCATATTTTCCTAGAACCTGTTTCTTCTAGATCTTTTAGGGTATTTACATATAATTTTTTAGTGTTTGCTTATAATTTGAATCACTTCTGTATTGAAATAATCTCTGTAAAGAAAACCACAGACTAATTTCACATCCAAGTATGGCTTGAGTGAGTTCGTCACTGGAAGAGTATAGACCACAAATACTTTGAAAATCAAACTGCTCAAGGAGATAAAGGTACTTCCTGACTCAAAACAGAAAGAGTGAATCATGGCAGAGATGCTGAAATTGGAATCAGATAAGTGTGTATTTAAATATTTTCTATCACATATTAGATATGTGACCTTAGCCAAGTTATTTAACCTCTTCAGTTTTCTCATGTATAATAATACCTTTTTTACAAGGTTGTTGTGAAAATCAAATGTACTAACATGTAAAATGGTGTATAGTTATATAGATACAGGAAAAACAAAGTGCTCAGTAACTTATTATTATTAAGTTACATCATTAGAAGATTTCTGGATTTACTGAGATAATAGAAAGAGTTATTTTTTAAAAAAAATTATTCTTATAGCCAAGAGCAGTGGCACAGACCTATAATCCCAGATACTTGGGAGGCTGAGGCAAAAGAATCACAGGTTCATGGTCAGATTGGGTACTTCAGTGAGACTCTGTCTCAAAATTAACAAAAGGGCTGGGAATATAACTTCAGTGGTAGAGCACCCCAGGTTCAACCCCCAGTATTGAAAAAAGAAATTGTACTTGCAGGCTCAAAATGAAGGTATTTGACCATGCAAAGGCTCTAGAAGCTACTTCTCAAGGCAGCAAATCAGCATGAACTTGCTGTGTGGCAAGAGAAGTAGATTCCAGTAGCCCTAGAAATGAAGATGGGAGAGCACATTGTACAAGAATAAAATAATGTTTACTGCAGTTGCTCTATATGTAGATTTTTTTAATTGTTAGTTGAGTCTGTCAGTAGAAATTGAGAAGTATGGGAAAGCATTTATAAAATGACATTAGGCAGTTCTAGTGTTAATAACTAGAGCCAATATTAACATGGTTGAGGATAGGTCAGTATTCTCATGAAAAACCTTGTACAAAGGCAAAGAACATGATCAATGAGCTTGGATCTTAAGTATTCTCAGTGCATGCACACGCACATATACACACTCCCCTATAGAGGTTAAGTTCAGGGTGCTCAGAGACGAGCTGACTGGCTCTTTGGGAGGCCTGCAGTGGACAGCTTCTTTCTTCCTTTGCTCATCATGCTCTCTAAGGGTTGGGATTCACAATGAAGCTGAATCCAATACACACTTTCCACAGCCTCTGAGAGGCGGAGACTATCCAAGACCAAGCCCAGGATCTTCATGGTGCCGACTTTCAACTACCAATCAACATGGAGGACACAGCGGGAGAGTCAAGGATTGGGGCACACAGAGGAAGAGTGAGTGTCATTCTCTACCCTACTGTTCCTGCATTTTTCCAGCTGTGGGGGCATTCCTACCTTTGTATCAGCTTGTGCTTCTACATATCCATGGGTTCTGGTTTTTTTCCTCTGATATACATCAAGAATTTTCACATCCACTGTGTAGTAAATTTACAAAGCAATAAAAGCTGATGGGCTCTAACAACTAGAGTTTGTTAACAAACATAAAATGCGCGAAAGACAGATTCATGGGGTTCGAGCCTATACAGAAATGGGTGCTGGCAGAAGCTGCCAGAAGGATGGAGAACCACATGCACTTTGGCTTCAAAAGATAGGTGCTTTTTTTTGAGATCTACAGTTGACTCTTAACTTCTTCCTCTCCTCCTCTCTCTTCCTCTGATCATAGCCCCCCAAGATCACACAGTTAATGAAAGGTGGAACGAGGATTTCAAGTCTGGTTTGTTTGAACTTGGAACCTCTATCTAACCACGGCCTCCTCCAGGCCTGGTGTGCTGAAGCTGTCTTTGCTTTGATCTGTATGAAGGGATAAACTTCAATGATAATGAGAAAGAGATTTACATTTGATTTAATTTTTTACAGAAATGTATTCTAATTGCTTTTCTCACAGTTTTCCTTCCTGCCTGCCTAAAGAATTGTAACCCTGTATGCTGCTACCACCTGCTGGTAATATTCCTAACTTACAAAAACATGATTTTGAAAACTTGAAATCAGTCTTTTTATGCAACTCTTTAATGTTCAAGCCAGAAAATGACAATAGCTCATAACTTCTCCACGACTATTTCCTAGACAGATACCACCTGAGCTTGTTCATGGGTCTGTTTGAGCCTGCGCCCTGTCCCCTTTTCCACCCAGGTCAAAACAACCAAACCATCATCTTTCCAGCGGTTCTAAAGACATCCCCCACCTGACATTTTTTTAACACTCCAGGCTCTCTTACTACACTTAAAAAAAATCTTGCTTTCAGCATCATATTATAAATAGCTCCCTAAGCCTGTTTACTTGCATGAGATGAAATAACATATAAAGTTCAAAGCAACCACTGAGTTCTCTCAAATACATCATTGGAATACTTGTCTTTATCTCTTATTAGTTTTCAAATTCTTGAAGGAGGCTGGTTCTGATTTATCATTCATTGTATTTCATAGTGTATTTCCAGGTAGTAGATGTACAAAAAACTTATATACAACTATATGGAATGAGCCATGAATCTTTTAGTTCTACTTCGGTATTTTGCATTTGATAACTTTGCATTAATAGCAACGACAGAGCCAGCTACATAGATAGGAGAGGGCAGACTGACTTTGGAGTCTCCTGTTAAAATATACATATTTTGCCTGTTTAGGTTCATTAAGGAGTTCCCATTCTCTTGCCTGCAGTTTATGTTTTCAAATAACTGGAAATGGAGTGATTAAGCTGCACACATTTTCAATGAGAATGAAAGGAGGTAGGGACAAAGTTCTAAGCAACTGATGATACTGGGAAGATCAGCAGGGCACCTATCATGGGGTCACAGGAAAGAAGGTGACAGAGTGTAAACGCTAACTTTCTAGAAATGAGGAGAAGCCTAAGCCCCTTGCTATGAGTTTGACATTACACTACATTGATTTAAACGTTTCCACATATGAACTGACATCTTGCCTTACCTCTTTCCTGAATAATTAAGTTTCTCTTGTTCTGCTCTGCCATTAGTCCTTTCCCATGACCTGACGGTAACCAGCATTCCTGGTTACAACCCAACAGCATTGCAAAAATAATATGGGCCAGAGTGTTTCCATACCGGTTGCAGAATTGTCAGGCATCTTTATGTGGGAGGCTGAAAAAGCAAATTTCTACACTAAGAATTACCGCCTGATAGGCATCTTATCAAATATTTTTACCAGAAGAACCCACTGTCCTCCCATGAGCATCCGGTACAATAAAAATTCTGTTCCTGCACAGATTAGAATGGGCAGAAGTTACTCAAGGAAATTCCTCTCTTCTCATAGGATAAATCAATGGATAAGTTACTAAGAAGGGGCACATCAGGTGTCTGAGCACTGTTTTTCCACCAAGATTATCATGAGCAGAGTCACCCCTGTCTTCGCTCCATGTCGATATTGGTAAGGTTAATTGTAATGTTTCTTCTTAAACATTTTCGCCAACTCCGCTTTGAGCAGGAACCCATAAGCAGACTTGGTAAGCAATGATTAATTTTACTAGAAAATATTCCCTAAGGGAAATGAGAAACAAGGAGAAACCCACACTTTTAGCTGGGTGTGATGGTGTACACCTGTAATCCAAGCAACAAAGGAGTCTGAGGCAGGAGGATGGCAAGTTTCAGGTCAGCCTCAGCAACTCAGCAAGACCCATTTTCAAAATTTAAAAATAGAAAGGACTGGGGATATAACTCAGTAAAGTGTCCCTGGGTTCAATTCCCAGGGAGGGAAGGAAGAAGAAGGAGGAGGAGAAGGAGGAGGAGGAGGAGGAGGAGGAAGAGGAGAGGAGGAGGAGGAAGAGAAAAAATCTGCCATGAGCAAGCTATGGCATTAACATAGACCAAACACATTCTGTGTTTTGACAATGTCAGATTTAGTGAATACCAATAAATTTATAGGCTATACCACTTTCAGGTCACCTGGTAGTCAGAAGGTGAGCAAACACAAGTTCTTTTATTTAATATTAATTTCCAATATCTATATTCCAGTCACACATCATACTTGACCCAATATATTACATGCATACATACATACACATATATACCCTGTGGCTGTTTATTTTATATATATATATATATATATATATATATATATATATATATATATACTTATATATATATATATACTAATATATATATATATATACTATATATATACTTATATCTAGTGCATATAAAGATGGTGATGAAGTAGGGATGTGGTGGTATGGAAAAGTAAGAGAAGAAAATAGTAACACTTTTAAAGATCCTTTCCATCATCTATTTTGTCTGATTTCTTTCTTTATTTTCTTCGACATAATCATAGTTATTTTAAGGTCTATTTGCATGTAGACCTTGCATCTATTTGCTAGGATTTCAGTCACCTATAGTCTATTTCCGTTGTGTGCTTTCTTGATCTCTTCCATCTCACTTTTGATACGCAATATCCCAGGATACAACTTCTCCCTCTACACACTCCACACATACACATACACACACACAACTCTCCTGTCCACAACAGCCTTCTGCCTCATAAGTTCTTCCTCCTTATCATTTCCGCAGCTTAGAATCAGCTCACATGCCTTCCTCTTATCTATTCATAAATGCTCCCACCAAGGAGGAGTGCAATTTATAGCTGTTATGATTTGGATATGAGGTGCCTCCCCAAAGCTCCTGTGTTACTGCAGGAATGTTCAGGGATGAAATGATTAGTTTATGAGAGCTGTAGCCTAATCAGCGGGTTAATCATTTGAATGGACTAATGGGGTACTAACTGTAGACAGGTAGGCGTGGCTGCAGGAAGCAGGGCACTGAGTTTATATTTCCCTGGCCCTTCACGTGCTCTTTCTCTGCTTCACAGTTGCCAGTTTTTCCTCTGCCACACCCTTTGTCCATGATGCTCTGCTCACCTTCAGCCCAGAGCAATGGAGTTGGCTGACCATGGACTGAACCTCTGATACCGTGGTCCCAAAATAAATCGACCATACATTGTCTAAGTTGGTCTCTTCAGGTTTTTTGGTCACAGCAATGAACACCTAACACACACAATAGTTATAAAAGAAGCAACATTGCCTTGGAGGAGTCAGCCCCAAATTCACAGGCAATGCTTCTCAGGAGTAAGTAACTCCTATATTTTTAAAGAGAAGAATTTGTTATGTAACTAGCATTCTAGAAGTATCCTTGTGCTCCTTTCTACAGACATGCCCCAGGAGCAAGCACTATACTAACTTATTGGTTTTGTCTGGCTTTGTACTTTGTAAAAATGGTATCATGCAGGTGGGCATGGTGGCACACACCTATAATCCCAGCTATTCAGGAGGCTGAGGCTGGAAGATCTCAAGTTCAAAGCCAGCCTCAGCAACTTGATAACAATGTGTCTCAAAATTTAAAACAAAAAAAACAAACAAAAAATCCATAGAAAGGGCTGGGGATGTAGCTCAGTGGTTAAGCACCCCTGGATTCAATCCCTGCTACCAAAGAAAAGGAAAAAAATGGCATCATATATGTACTCTATTGCATTAGTCTTCTCTGAATCAATGTCATGTTTTCAAATTCATCCACATAGTAGTTGTCAATGATTTGTTCTTTTTGCTGTGTAATATTTCACAATGAAAGTACACTATAATTTGTTTATTCATTATACTATACATTGTCATTTGGGAAGTCTTAGGTTTTCAAGTATTAATAATAGTGTTGCTATTCTAGTGTGTGTGGTCCAATATGGTAGCCTCTAAACATTGTGGCCATTGAAATTTTAACTTTAGTGAATCAAAATTAAATAAAACTTAAAATTCATCTCCTTGAAGTTTCATTAGCCACATTTCAAGTACTGTTTATGAAACATCACCATGGCAGAAACTTCTATGAGCTAGCATCATTCTAGTGCCTGTCTTTTATTGAACACATGAAATTCAGTTCATTTTTTACAGATTTTAATTCTAGGGTAAAATTCTCAATTCTATCTATTTTGTTGATCTCTTCCTCTGTTTTCTTTAACATAAGAATCATTGGTATTCTAAGGTCTATTTATATGCAATGCTATGATTCCAGTCACCTATAGTCTGTTCCCACTGGATGTTTCTTTTCTTAATTCTTAACAATACTCTCTTGCCTCTTCACATGTCTTGTCATTTTTAAGTGTATATAAGTGAATATTTGACTTTTAACTAGAAACCTGTTATACAAATAGGACAACAGCCAGCTAATCCCAACCTATTTATTTATTTTTAAATTTATTTATTTATTTTAATTAGGTCTATATGAGAGCAGAATGCATTTTGATTCATAGTACACAATTACAGCACAACTTTTTATTTTTCTGGTTGTACACAATGTAGCATCACACCATATGTGCAGTCATACATGTACCTAGGGTTATGATGTCCATCTCATTCCACCATCTTTCCTGCTCCCATGCCCCCTTCCCAATCTATTTAGGGATTGACCTGGGTCGAGGTTAAGTTCATCTATTTCTAATTTGCCCCTGTAATTTTGATGTGACTCCCTCGGGATTTTGTTTGAGAACTGGTAATATCAATCTTGTAAGTCTTAAAAGATGGAAGGGAATTCAACTCTCCCCATGAGAAGTTCCCAGACCCACTCTCCATCTTCCTGACCCATGCAACTTCAGATCCTGAAGGAAGCGCTTGTTTCGAGTAGATCCCTTCCCATGACATGTCTTTTGTTCCCTTAACATCACGAGACTATTAAAAGAATTCACTCTGCCTTTCAAAAACTTTTGGTGAGCTTTGCCAACCTCCTGCAGAACTCCTAAGTCTTGCAAATACTTTTGAAAATTGGCCATGTATCTGGGGTCTTTTAAGTTTTCCATGCCATTTTATTTTCATGTGACCTTTAAATATTTTGCTGACCTCTTTCCTTATCTATCATTTTTTCATTAGCTACATCCCAGCCCATGTGCAGAACTGGTAAGTACTTGCAGAGAATAAAGATGACTGCCCATGTTCATCTTACCTCAGAAAAGTTCTATCCTCTCGGGGATTTTATTGGTTTACCTTGTCCTGGTCATTTCCACAGCTCTCAGATACATTTAACATATGGTTGTTGTAATTTAGCTGACTTTTGCTAGTTGTAGCAAGAACAATCATTCCTTATATGTGCTCAGAATGGAAACTCATCTCTAGTAGGGTTTTTTTTTTTTTGCCTTAAAATTTATTTTAATCATATCATGTAGTTCAAATATTTTATTTTTGTTAATACTGTAATAGTATATTTTCCCATTCATTTTACATTCAACTTTTCTGTATCTTTACATTTGAGGCCCTTGTAAATAATAAAATGGACATGAGTTACTAGAGACCAGGGGGTGGAACACTATGATTTGAATATAGTTCATCTTCTCTAACACTAGTGTTGGAATTTAATTCCCCATTATGAGGTTTTAAGAGGGTGTAAACTAAATCTGACCACGGTGTTTAGAAGTGGGTCCTTTAGGAGGGATTAGGATCTGATAAGGTACAAGCCCCATGGTTGAATACTGGGTAGCTTATAAGAGAGAGAATTCAAAAGATACATACACATACATATATGCACACATCTTGTCTCTCACCATGTGATACCCTGTGCTACCTTGGGACTGCCAGCAAGGAGGCCATCATCAAATGTGGCCTTTTGAACTTGGTCCAGAACTATGATGCAAAATAAACCTCTTTTCTTGATACCTCACCCAGTTTGTGGCATTGTTATCAGGAACAGAAAATGAACTAATATGTAACATCAGTAAGAGAAATTACACCCTCTCTGTGAGGCACTGGCTCCTAAAAGTGAAGAGCTAGAACATGGTCCATTTCTATAGTAATTTTGAAGAGTCGGTCACACCCAGGAGAATGCTCCAGAGGCAAACTGCAGTGCTTAAAGTGTGGGAATCGGTGTCTCTGGAGGAGACCTAGGAGCAATGTACTAGTCACACTATAAAACAGATTAAAAGTTTTTGTTTTGCACTCTCAATCACTTTTTTTTTTTTGAAGAGAGAGGAGAGAGAGAGAGAATTTTTAATATTTATTTTTTAGTTATTGGCGGACATAACATCTTTGTATGTGGTGCTGAGGATCGAACCCGGGCCGCACGCATGGCAGGCCAGCGCGCTACCGCTTGAGCCACAACCCCAGCCCCTCTCAATCACTTCTCAATGAGAGATTAGATAAGGGTATTTTTCCACGGACAACTGAGATTTGACCAAGCAGAAAAGATAATTGGAAGCCTCCATTTCCCCCTCCTCTCCCAACTCTTCTTGAGGATTGTGGAAAACCCACAATCTCCTAAGGAACTTCTGGCTCTGACCAACAGTGAAGTGAGCAGTTGCTAATGGAAGAAGGAAGTCCAAAATCAACACTGGAAAGCACCATTATAGACTAGACACAACCCCCTTCCAAAAATAATACTAGGGGAAACCACACTGAGAGGAGGAAGCTGCACCGGTCATTTTAAGGAACGAATCTCAGAGACCTCAGTTGGATTCTTGTGTTTCTAGTTTATTCAACAGAAAAAAATATTGACCCACTGTGGCTTTGGTGCCTACTTCACCCTATGAGCAACCAGGATCAAGCAGCTTCTATCATATCACACAGAGAAGAAGAAAAGACAAGGGCTTGCTCCAGTTTGCCATCCACAGAGCTTAGGCTCCTTGATCCACAGGAGTGTTTTCTTCTTTCATAGAGAGAGCACTTGTTGGAAGGGTTGTTAGTTGACATAGGAATGGTTCCCTTCAGTGGGCATAAAGGGGTTGTCAGAAGTAAGAGGAGTGTGTGTTGGGAGGCATCTTATTTTCAACTTCCCTCTTCAGACCAATTTCACCCGCCCTGGGGCAGTTCCCATACAGAACTCAAATTCACCCCTTGTTGAGTCACAGTTTGCCCATTATAGGTGACTGACATCTTTCTGGTGGGGACAGTAACTTTCTCAGGGAACACAGACTTCATATTAGGGGCCATTATCTTACTGAGGGTCTCTGTCTGAAAATGCTCAAGGGCTTCTGTTGTCCCTGCAGTGGTCACAGACTGATGGTCCACTGAAGTCATAGTCCTTGCCCCAGGGACCTCAGTGCCCCGTAGAGCTACAGTGTGATTTCCAAAGGATACTGTTTCCCTCCCAAGGGTCATGACTCCACCTCCAGGAACTGAAGTTATATTTTTATGCTTTCCATGGACTTCAGGAGCCTCAGCTTTTCTTCCTGGGGTTGGGGGGGAATGTTAATAATATCAGTGCTCAATGCTTTTGTCACAGCCAGCCTTTCAGAATCAGATACTGAAGAATTCATAGCAGATGAGAACCCAAACTGTGGTAAAGGAGTTGAGCTGACCTCTAGAGAAAATCATCAGCAAAGCATGAGATCCCTACCTCTCCCTTCCTTTCCTGCTAATTACAGGAAGGACTAGAACCCCTCCAGTGCAGAAGGACCTTGCTCCAAAAATCCAGAATTGGACTTCTGACTGCACCCCCAGCAAGTCCTGTCCCTCAAGGCCTTATTCCTTACTAGTTGAATCCTTAAGCAGAAACCTCCTGCATCTGTACAGGCACCAGGAACAACTCTGAGGACAAGGAGCTCTAGATAGCATGTTGTAGACAATGAGGTTGGAGCCCACCTGAAGACCTGACCTGCCTGAGCTCCAATCTTGTCCTTAAAAGGAGGATTGTAAACCATCTCTAAGTATTTTCAGCTCTCGCACGCTGGGTTCCGTTTCCTAACCGCCAGGGAAACCTCTACTTTTAAAAAAGAGATAGCAAAAGAAACCAAATTCCCTTTTCTAGCCCTTGCCCATGAAAGTAGAAGGAAACAGAGAAATAAACTAACATATATTGAGTGCTAACAATGAGCTAGTGCAGTTTTGGTTCCATATCTTATTTAGTTCTCATAAGGATGAGTGTAAGAGTTATTTCCATTTTACAGATAGGGCAAAGGAAGCTCAAGAAAGTCAAATAAGGTTCAAGATTACAGAATACACTAGCTGACATCAAAGTTTGTCTTTCTTCAGTTTCATGTCACCTCATCAAAGAATTTAGACCTAGCAGAATGGACCCTCCCAGTGCCTGGTTATACAAATTCCAATCATAGTTCCTGGGTCCTTACTACTTACCGTCTTGCAGCAGGAGGTAATTCAATGTGTATAAAAGGGGAAAAGGGCCACTGCCACAGAAAGCTCCCTTGACGTCATCCATGTCCACTGTCCACACCATGGCCCCCCCAAAAAGCTCTGCCTTCACAAACTTTGCCTGTAAAAGTAATGGTCAGTCAACATGCTGTACTGCCCATCCTCCAGACTGGGTACAACAGCAAAACTAGAAGATGAACTGTCAAGAGGCAACGCAGCAGGTGGTTTAGGGTGTAACCTGCATTTAACTCTAGCCTCTATCACTTGTTGGCTATGGGATGTCGGATAAGTTACTAAATTCCTATGTGTCCCAGTTGCCTCATTTGTAAAAAACTAAAAATGAATAATAACAATTTTAGGATAAAAAGAATTCCTACATGCACATACAACATGGAAAAAACCTGCAGCGGGCACCGTGGTACAAGCCTGTAATCCCAGCAACTCAGGAGGCTGAGGCAAGAGGATTGAAAGTTCAAAGCCAGCCTCAGCAAAAGCAAGGCACTAAGCAACTCAGTGAGACCCTGTCTCTAAATAAAATATAAAATAGGGCTTGGGATGTGGCTCAGTGGGCGAGTGCCCCTGAGTTCAATTCCCAGTACTGGAAAGAAAAAAAAAAAAAAAAGAAGGATGAAAACTTGAAGACATATGCTAGTGAAATAAGCCAGACCAAAAAAAAAAAAAAAAATGAAATAAAATAAATAACAAATACTGTCTTGTTCTACTTATATGAGTAGACTTAGAGGAGTCAAATTCATAGAAACTTACAAATCATAGATCTGCTCAAAAAATTCCCCTTAAAATGCCCACAGATTAAAGACTAAATTCCTTCACCAGCACTTACATCTTCATTAAAAAAAAAAAAAAAACCCTCTATTTCGCCTACATTCTTTAAACCTGTGACAAACTTTCTACCCCACCAAGTCTTGCCCCACCTCAGGAAACCCTCCCTGACTTCCCCATCCCTGCCACGTGTCAGTAATTTCAATGGAGCGCTTAGGATGATCTACCCTGTATTGGTATTTATCTGTTGTACAATCACCTGGTCCGAACTGAAAACAGAAGATTGTCACTAAAAAGCTGTGTGACTGAGAAATATGTACTCCCTCAGAACTGAGATTGCTTATTTTCAAAATTAGAGAATTGGACTCGATGGGATTATGAGATGCTGCACATATACTTCTCATTCATATTCTCATTCTCTCCTCTCTCTCTCTCTCTCTCTCTCTCTCTCTCTCTCTCTCTATCTATCTATCTAAATGAGTGTCCATAGAAGCCAATGAGAATCTATATGCTGGAGCAAGAAAGAAGTCAGGTCTCACCTTCTCCTGGAAGCTCCTGATGTCGTCATAGCCAACCCACTCCTTCCCTTTGTAGGCATACGGGACATGCTGATAGCCAATCCAGTCCTTTCTTGCTTTCTCAAGAAAGGAGCAAATCTGCCAAGAGGACCACAGGTGAGGTCCATGAAGTGCCATGGAGAGAAGCACCATGCCCTGGGACAGAGAATGCCAGAGACCTCCCCAGGAAATGAGGATGTAGGCTTTCCCACCGCTCACAAAGGACCTCTTTTTTCCCCCCTCTCTCTCTCCCAAGTAAGTTTCTCCCTTTACCTGTTTCTTCCTTGGTATTCATGATGGAAAAAGAGAGAGAACAAGGACTGCATGAGCTGCCTAAGAGGCCAAGCCAGGGTCTGGTAAATAATACCAGCATCAAAGTTCTAAGAGGGTCATACCTAACCCTTGACCAGACCTGTACCTTTTTCAGAGTATTTTCATAAACAAGTCTCTCCTCAGTTCATTTGCTCTCAATACAAACTTGCCCACATAGGCAGTAATTAAACTAGCCTTGCTCCTCTAGAGATTTAAAGGTCCTGAAGGCCGGGACAACCAGGTTGCTACAATCCATCAAGTATGGTGCCCACTGGATGCTCGACATTGTGCTGGAAACTATACTGCAAGGAAGTAAAGGGGTTCAAGTTGTGCTACAGGGTTAATGTCTAAGCCATTCTTTTTTCTTCAGAGCTTTAAATATTCTATTAAAGTCTCTTTGACACATGATGTCCTTCCAAAACAGTATTTCAACTATGCCACCATTCATAACCATGCTTCACTGAATTAACAGAAAAATACCTCCAGCCATCCAGCATAGAGCAGGGTTTGGAGGGACACTCAGCACTTCCACTACTCCCTATGGGAAGGTTCTAGTTCTGCATCTGGTGCCCTCCACATCTGTGTCTTTGCACGCCAGTCCTATACCTGTGCATCAGGATTCTCCTGTGCTTTGAATCTGCTCAGAGTCCACCTGCTCCATAAGACTTTTCCAGATCTCTATTGCCACACACTCAATTGCCTCTTATCATCTCCTCTCATGTCTTACATTCCCTTGGGTACATGTCTATTAAGGGGGGCATTGGAGTAGAGGAAAAAGAACCAGTAATAAAAGATATATTGGAATTGCCTCAAAATAACCTTGTTAGTGGGAAAGCAGGAGGCAGAGAACAGAGAAGAAATAGGATTGGCCATGGATTAATAACTGAGGTTGGGAGCTACACAGAAGTCCCTAACCCCATCACCTCATAATAAGCCAAGATGCCAGCTTGCTTGGTGTACTTCCCTGGAGATGCTGGTCCTGTTGCTATAGCCTGCAACCCATTGTCAGAGGGTTCGAGGAGGTGAAAGGTGCGCCCATAGGTGGGGAACCCCATCATGAGCTTCTCTGAAGGTGCCCCAAGGTTCCGCCAGTAATTCATAGCATATGCCTAAAGGTAGAAGAACATAACCCTCCCTGTTACTAAGTGCCAATGTTCTGGGCTCAGTGAAAGATGTCTGGGCCACTTGAGATCTTCCCTTCTCTTACCGAAGATTTCGGGTCCTCAGGAAAAGAGTACAGGGGGCTATTGTGTCCTGTGAACTTTTCCCAGCTTCCATGAAAGTCATAAGACAAGACATTGATAAAATCCAGGAGTCTGAAAGACAAGGCACAGAAAAGGAGATGCAAAGGTTGGGCCGGGCAAAGTTTTAATTCAGATCTTCATAGTGCTAACTAGCTACAGAGGTGCACGTTGGTCACCTGGGCGTCCCTGCTCTTCCTGCCTATGGGGCCTGTCCGGGCTGTGCCAGACACTGAGAGACGGAAAAAACTGCTGGTTAGGGATAGCTGTGCGTCAGGGTCTATGAATCCTGAGAGTATCTGAGGAGGTAGCCAGGAATCAGACAAGAAAGCAAATACATACAGGCCTTACTTGTGCTATCAGAGGTCTGCAGAAATCACCACGAGTAAGAGCAGCACTGTCCTATAGCAGTAGAAACGCTTTTGTCCTTCTACCCCTCAAGGAGCCACTGGAACCCACCCCTCCAGAAGACTTTCATAATGATCAGGTGGACATGAGCATGTGCCAGGTCAGAGGTGTAAGGATTTACACTGATCACCTAATTTAATTTTATCTGGCCAATTCCCTAAGTACCATGCCTTTTTCTATTTTCAAGCGGAAGAATTTGAAACTCAGATGGTGTAACTAATTTGCCTAATGTCACCCAGTTATGTGAAGGCAGGACTCTCAATCCTGCCTAGCTACAAGATTCACACTAACCTAGAATGAATGAATGAATGAATAAAAGATTCCCACAAACCAACTCCGTTCTCATTGGGTCCCTTGCCTTTCCTCCCACACTGAAACAGCTCTCTCTAGTGCAATCACAATCAGAAACCCCACATCCTCTCTTTTTTCTGAATCTGTTTCCTCATTTGTAAATACATTATTGTTGAGATTCAAGAAAATTTGCACACAGCCAGCTTGTTCAGAAAGATTTATGTGCTGTTCATGTTTACCTTTTTAACTTTTGCCATGGAGATCTGATCTGAAAACTCTGTGTGACTAGGAATTCCTGTTTGGGGCTTTGTGGCTCATGGCTGTCAGCTCTTCTGCCCTCTGCTGCCAGCATTTGCTCTGCTCTGGGGAGGATGGGGTGGGGTCCATGGCATTCTCTCCTGTGAGATCCAGCAATGGGCCATGCAGAAGATTCTACCGATGATAATGTTGTCGTGGGCCAGTACTACAGCATCTCCCCGTGATCTTCTAAAGAAAGCCCAAGGTATGTGTAATGGAGCTGACTCTTGTCCTCACCTATGCTCCTCAGCCCACCCCAAACCTCACAGACACCAGGGCAGGTACATGGCAAGCTCAGGGACAGTGCTTGTTATGATGTAGATATTAGGTGTTCCCTCTAAAGATCTTGTGTGAGACAATACAAGAAAGCATAGAGATACAATGATTGGGTTATAAAAGGTTTAACCTAATCAGTGCATTAATCCCCAGATAGGGATTAACTTGGTGGTGACAGGGTATGGCTGCAGGAAGTGGGTCCCTGGGGGTATGTCTTTGGGGTTTATATTTTTTCCTGGCGAGGAGCACGCTCTATCTCTCTGCTCCCCAGTGTGATGTCTTACGCTGCTTTCCTCCACCACACCTTTCCACCATGATATTCTGCCTCACTTTGAGCCCGAAAAAAAAATGGAGCCAGCTGTCTATAAATTAAGACCTCTGAAACCATGAGCCCTGAAATAAACATTTCCTCCTCTATTGTTCTTGTCAGGTCTTTTTGGTCACAGCAGCAAAAAAAAAAAAAAAATGCTGACTGAAACAGTGTTTGAGCAGCACTGGGGTCTGGGCTCAAGATGCCCCCTTCCCTCTAATGTCTTTCCCACGACACCCACTCACCTCCCTAGAAGGTTTACATCATAAGATGTTTGGATGATGTGTGGGGCACCAGACACTGCAGCAGAGAGCAGCAGCCTCGGACGATTGGTGAGCAGGGCCTCCTTCTGGAAGGCACTGAGGAGCTCCTGGCAAGAAAGAACCACACAGAAGAGTCCCGTAAAGAAAGCATCATCCAGGAAACTTTGACTGAGCTCCTTAAGCACCATCTGGGGACACCAAGGTGAGGCAGAAACAGGCCCTGCCCACAGCGTGTGAGGAAGACAGATGAGCCAGCAAGTAGGGATTTGCCAGAGGGAGGCAAATAAACTGCCTGAGGGAGACCAGGAGACTGCACCAAGAAGGCATCACCTAGAATAGAGGACTGGAGCAAGAACCCCACACAGACAGAGAAAAGAGCAACCACAGGACCCCTGCTCAGCAGCAAGTTGGCCCAGTAGCTCCAGTGTGATGGCAATAGAAGAACATTCTGGTTCTTCTCTCCTGCCCCTGGCCCGGCCTTGTGCTCCCCCTCTGCCATGAGCCCAAATATGATCAAAAGTAGAACCATTTCTGGATTCTGGAGCTTCCAAACTAGACTTACTTCAATTAAGAAAAGAAACTTCCATCGGTCATGCGTGGGGCTGTTCCTCAGTCCAGGGTATAAGAAGAAAAGGTCGAGACCATCAAAGTTGTGTGTCCTCAGGAGGGATATAGCTGAATTAATAAACTTTTCACGGTTGCCGAATGTGTGCAGCATAGAGGTGAACCTGCAGGGAGAGCAGGGCTGAGGCGACACAGCCACCTTCAGGGCCCCTTGCAAGTTTGCCTGCTGCCAAGGCGCTTGGCCTCTCCCTCCTGTCTCCCCAGTAACTACTCCAGTCCCTGTGCTGGACCTAGCACTGACATTCTTTCTCGGACTGGACTGGGGAGGAAACATAAGCCAATGGCCCACACTTCCAGAAGGATCAGTGAGCTCTTTTGGGCCTGGGCTACATAAATTGGCACAAGAGGTCAGGGATCTAATAAGGGGTTTCTGGTCCTTGGCCCTTTTCTTCATTTACTTAATTGATTTTTTTTTTTCTATTTCAGTTTGTTTTCTCTTCCAAAGTGAAGATACTTTGGGGAAAAATTAGAACTACTTAAGCTGAATTTCAAGCAATTCTAGGAGTGCTCTGTGGATAATGATTAGAAAATAGCCAGACTCAGAGATAGATGGGCCTGGATTTCATTGTCTGCTTGCCACCTCTCAGCTGGGTGCTCTCTGACAGACACTTGGGAGAAATATGGCAAGTTCCTTAATACCTGGGCCTCTTCTTTTTCTGCTGTCTTGGAATACCAACAACCATTTAATAAGTTTCTCCCCAGTGGCCACAGGTAATGTGTACAGTTCTCAGCCCAGCATCTGGCATGTGGCACGTGTTCGAGTAGGAAAGGAGAAGCCTGGTTTCAGGCTGAGCCAGTTGTTAGCTCACACCTGAAATCCTTTCTCCTTCATATCTGAATATTCCTAGCAAGGGGCAACCTCACACATTCCAGGCCACCAGCTCTCTCTCTAAAAGTACTGCCCCCAGGCCTGAGCCATCTCCACATTGCCTCATGGAGGGTGCAGGGTCGACCAGAGCACTAAGACGGGCGCTTTATTTGTTTCTTTTTCTCAAACACTGCCCTTTGTGGTGGATACCACTGGCTCCATTTATAAAGTGAGGAACCCCAGGCCCTGGGAGGGTTGGGTTTATACTTCTTGTCCTGAACAAAACTCCTCTCCTCAGAAACAAGCAAGACCCCTGCTTCTTATGGAGGCTGAGGGTTCTTTGTGAGTACCCTTTTTGCCTCTCATTTCCTTTCACTCCCTTTCTCACCAACTGCTGGAACTTCCAGCAATTAACCCTCCATGGGTCCTTGAATCCAAGGCCAGATCAGGACTTGGGGAGGTGTCTGCAGTAGCTTTCCTGTCCTCGCAGCCAAGCTGGCTCCCGCGCACGTCTAGCCTCTTGGCTCCACCTTCCAGAGAAGATGATGACAGCAGGGTCTCACCTCAATGTGCCAAAGTTCCACCCTCCGATGGACAGCAGTGTTTTCAGCTCCCTGTTCCTAGGATGTGAAAGAGAGGGTTACTACGCTGGGTCCTCACACCAGCAGGAAGCTACAGTCATATTGGTTTTTCTTCACTCAATGGAATAACAACAGGAAATGAGGGATGGGAGACAGGGACAGGAAAGGGAGAAGGCTGGTGAAGGGAAGGAGAAAGAAGAGCACAGGATCAGGGAGGAAAGGAAAAGAGGGATTTGCAATTAACCCAAGGGTCATCACAGCCTCACAACTCCAAGGCCACACAAAGTTCACCAAAATCCCTATGTCCCATAATGTTTCCAGAACAAAAAGAAAGAGTAGTCTGAAATGTTTCTCTTCACTTATTTTCTTACCTGACAAATATTTATTGAGCAATGACTTTGTGCCACTGACTGAAAGCTCCTTACTTTCAGGGAGATTGCAACCCTGCCCATCTATGGCCATCGGTGCAGTAACAAACCTTCCCTTGGGCAGGGAAAGAACCCAGAAGTTTTGGGAGGGGAGTACTTAAGCAAGCACTTACTGAGCACCAACTCAGTGCAGGTACTGACCTAACTGACTGACTGGGAGACCTAGAGATAAAGGAGGCACTGTCCCTACCCTTGAAGAGCTTGCAGCTTGGGGTTTACAGGTGACAAATGGTAATAAAGACACTAAACATTTGTTGAGCATTTGCAATGTCCATGCCCGCTTTGAATCACCTTAACAACATTAATATCTGAAATCCTCACATGGACTCAAAGGGTGAGTCGGGGTTTGCTAGGCAGAGAGGAGAGAGATCATGTTCCAGGGGGAGACAACAGCAACTAGCAAGGCAAGGAGGCCAGAAGGAGCTCAAGGTCTTCCGGTAACAGGGAATTCTTAAATTAGGAATGCTTGAGGATAGGGCTGGAACAACCAGAAGAAAGAGAGCAACTGGAAGAATGGGCTTAATTCCCTTATATCTATAAAGTCTGAAAATACAACCCCACCTCCAATATGAACATACCTCTCCTTGAGTTTGTTGAACTGTGGGTAGAGAATTTTTTCATCTTGGAGAGTCTCGGGAACAATCTGATTGTTGCTCATTGAGGCAAAGGCAAATATCAGGTGGGTGCAGAGAAAGGGGTCCAGGTCAAGGGGGAAGATGGAGGCAGATTCAGGGCGTCCAGGTGCCCAGTTGGTGAAATAACATACCAGCTTGTAGGCAGCACCTGATCAGGGACAGCATGCATTAGTTGGCAGAGATCAAGGGAGGGGGCAGGGCCAAGAGGCCACTCTCCCCATCCACATGCCCCAAAGCTTTTTGAGGTCCGGTCCCTTCCCCACTACTGAAGTTCTGGGAGTGGGGAGATGAGTTGTGAAGTCCTGTTCTGAATGGACCCTCAGGTCTGGATCCTGACACAACAGTGAGCAACACAAACTGCAGGTGATCAAACTTCCTCTGCAGAGCTGCATGGAATCAGTAATCCCCCATCTAGGCACCTGGGCAGGATGGGGCTGCAAGGGACACTCAGTGCAGATGACTTAACAGCCAGAGAATCTCCTTGGCTCTGGAGGGGAGAACACAATTTTCTTACCTTCCTGGTGTTTCAGTACAAGAAACAGAGCTGCAGGAAAGAAAGAAAGAGTCACACACAGATTTGTGTACACATTCAGAGTGGGATGCCCTACATACCATCCAGTTAGCAAGTGCCCCCACCAACGGGGCACCATGTCCAGATGCAGATGCACACATGGGGACACACACACCATTCACACATTTCCTCTCCTCTGAAGTTGAGCCAGTGGATCTAGATCTACATTCCTCTTCTCTCTAATAAAAAGTACTGTACACACACACTTTGCACAGGGACAAGGAGTTAGACGTCCCAGTGAAAGCTCTAAGCCAGTGGATGGAAAGTAGAAGGTACTGGTATCCTGGCTCTTCCCTCGGAGATTCTGATTTAATTGAGCCAAAGTGGAACTCAGGTTTTAAAATGCCAAATATGCAACCAGGTTGGAGAACCACTACTTCCATCCTCCCCCCTCCCGGTTATCTGTGACCCTTCACTATATTCCAACCCATCTCTATCTAATCCAGACCCCCCAGAGTCCCAGGCTGGCTGTTCTACTGAGCACTGAAGAGACAACAAACACATGAAGGCTGGTAACTCCCGACTGAGTGACATTGCTGGAAACTGTCAATACTCACCAACCCATAGCCACAACTTCCCCATCTCGGTGGTTTAACAGCTGTGAGGCCAAAGTTTGGGCCCATTTATAGGAGCTAGCTGTAGCCCTGAATAGGCCAACTACACACACACACACACACACACGCCAGGATCAATGATTTATGAGAGTCACAGTGACCCCAGAACCTCCTGTCCTCCCTCTCCAGAATAGCTGTAGATCTTGGAGCCAACAAAGTCGCAGCCCTTGGCTGACACAAACTGAGCGTCCACCATGCACAATGGCAAGGGTAGGGCAGCATTCCTGAGCTCTTCCTGGTTCTCAGTCTCACTTCCTGGTATTCAGCACCAAGTGGACCGAGTATGGTGGAGAAACACTGTATGAAAATAGTTAAGTCTTTTTTTTTTTTTTTTTCAAAAAAAGAGTGAGAGACAGAGAGTAAAGAGAGAATTTTTAAATATTTATTTTTAGTTATCGGCGGGCCCAACATCTTTGTTTGTATGTGGTGCTGAGGATCGAACCCGGGCTGCACGCATGCCAGGCGATCGCGCTACCGCTTGAGCCACATCCCCAGCCCCGAAAATAGTTAAGTCTACTGTTACAAGTTTATTGGTTGGGGAAACAGTGTGATATAAACTTTAAAAGTTCAGCTTGGACTCAGACTTTTGAATCCAAGACTTGAATCTCACTGTCACTGTTTAGAAGCTTCATAATCATGGACAAGTTACTTAGCCTCTGTGAGATTCAGTTTATAAAATGGAGGTAACAGCTCATACTAATCTTACAGGGTTTATAGAGATTAAAGAAGTAATGCATGAAAATTGTTAGTTCAGTGCTTTGCACTCAAGGGCTCAATGAATGGTTGCTATTATTAGGGATGTCAAAAGGGTTACCCAAAAGAGCTGGATTCTCAAACTCAGATGTTGACACTCACCAGGCAGGTCATGTAAACATGTCAAATGGAGCACTCTTTACATTATTTGAATAGCAGCTGAACCCAGAGACAATATCTACAGACATGAAGCCTCTTAGGAGACAACGGAGATAAGTATGATCAGAGGCAACTCTGAGCAGCTCGCAATGGTTGTCCTGCAGGGAAATGGGCCCAGGATTGATAGATCCTTTGACTTCTCCACAGAAGACAAAAACCTGCATTTGTATGAATCAACAGTGTTTGAGCTAGTATATGGGTCAGTAATGAGTATGTATCATGAATCTCAAGAGGATGCTAAATATAAAAAAAAAAATCTAGAATTCACAAGGTAAAAAAAGAACATGGTAAATATGATACCGGATAACTGAGAATCAATTTTTAAAAAATATAGAAACAGTATGAAGATAAACAAAACAGATCTGTCAGTCAGATGCTTTGAGGATTCATCAGTTTTCTTTGTCTGATGCAGAAGTTCTCAACCATGTACACATCCTCTCAGAGACTGGTGCTGCTAATCCACGTGTACCAACATGAGGTACTAAGCAGATGTCAGTGTAACACACGACAGGGAATAATAATGACAGTGATCAAATCTCCAAAATATCTATCTTCATTTCTAGTATGAAGAAACCAGGAAAGCCGTTGTTTTAAAATCAGTAGCTTGCTTGGATACAATGGAATAAAGATAATCAATAGTACAGAATGTTTGGAGGGGATATTTCACTGAAACTCTGGGAAATCCTGATGGACTGCACCCAACCAAGATGATGTGTCCATTTGTTCACCATCTTTTCCTTCCATTATATACTCAATAAACAATTCAAAAAATATTCTTTGGGCCTGTGCCAGGCCCTGCTGGGTACTAAAAACTTAGCTTCTTCTTTCAATGACCTTGTGGTCTAGTGAACAGATTGATCATGTCCCCAGAGCTGGTGTGTGTCTTTTTGGAGAAGTAGCATTATGGGTGCAGTGAGGAAAACAACAACAACAAAAAGTTTTCTTGTCAGACATGGTATCCCATTCCTACCATATACCATACCTGGGGCCAAGTGAGTCTCACCTGTGCCCTCCATACCTTTAACTACTATTAGCCTGAATAAAGAGATGAGAATTACACCTCCTGAGGTCCATACTGGGTCAGACTTGGCAACAACTTCTACCACTGGGAAGAAGATTCCTGGTGTGTTTAGTAACTCCAATGACCATGCTCTTACTTGCTTTCCAATTCCTACTTGCCTGCCCTAATTCTTGTTACTGGGTCTGTTTTGATGTCTATTCCTGTTCTGCAACCATTAGCTCACAGTTGGTTCCTAGGGTCTGGGGCCCGAGTCATCCCAGGCTCCTTCTACTGAACAGCCTGAGGCCTCACTGGCTGTTAAGACCTTCTTAATGTGGAAAGCCTGCCTCTCTCTACTTCTCAGGCTCCCTACCCCACACTGCATCCCCTGCCACCAGAGATTCCACATCACTGAGGTTCCCTACTAAGTTTGTGCCCTTATACTCACACTTCGGCCAGGACCAGCCATTAATGCTCTATCCATCACAGAAGCCAAATTTCTTTGCCAATCTGAACCTCGTTCATCTGCACCTGAGTGGGTTCTCTGGGCTCCTATCCTACTGCAGGGCTTGTGCCTGGATCTCAGACCTGACCTCTCCTTATCGAAAAAAAGTGATTGATGATGCCAAGACTGCCAAAATCTAACAATGGGAGCCCAGGAATGACCTCTGCTTAACTCAGGGATGACAATACCAGAGTTGGCAATTACAACTCTGTGTGTATAGCAAATGATGAATAATGAAATGCTAAATGGGGGTTATGTCGAAAATCAGTGTCATCTTGCTCTGTTTGCTCACAATCCTCTCCCTTGAGTTCTTGCTGTCAAAGGGAAAAATAAATGCAATCAATGCTTTTTCTTACCCCACCGGGATACTTGGAAAATATCCCTCCTCAGTGCTTAGCCTATTCTCCCGACATTTACAAATGTATTTTACTTGAGAACTAAAGAAATTCTTACAATCAAGTAAAAAATTTCACACATGTAGCTCAGAGTAACTGGCAAGAGTTTATTGAAGGGATAGGCAAAGAGAAAGGGGGCACTCTCCAGGAGGAGTGGGTCCTCTTAGAGAGGGATGAAGGACACCCTCATCATTATACAAAATACATGTATGAAGATGTGAATTTGGTGTTAACATACCTTATATATAATCAGATATAATAAATTATTGTATAATGAGGTGTATTAAGAATTGTAATGCAAAAAAATAAATAAAAAGAGGGATGTGTGCCTCTTCTGCACTTATTTTATTGGGGATCCCAGATAAGTTTCCAGAGGCCCACCCAAATTCATCTCTTAACCTTTGACTGACAGCAGAATGGTATTAGACTTTCAAGTCTCCACTACCATGACAACTTTAGGTCGCTTAGGCTCATATTGACTGGTTCTAATTGGACTCTTAAACATATATTTATTTATGTTTAAATATTGTTATCTCCCAAGTTTAAGGAGCTGGTTTGTAAAAAAAAAAAAAAAAAAAAGGTCACAAAGTCTCCCCCTTCAGGTTAACTTGGTTCCTCTTATTGACATTATTTCAGGCCTGTATTTCTCCTATGGCTAACAGGTAGTTTGCTGGGGAATGTAACATATCCTGTTCACTTAAGCCAGGCAGGGCTGCAGATAAATTGCTTTTGCAAAAGAAAGCATGTGGGGGACCAGCACAGTAAGCCCAGTTTACAGAACTGTGTTCCCACCACTGACATTTGTTCCCTAACACCCACATCTCCTGTCGTTTCTAACTGCTGTCCTGAGGAAACATGACTAGAGGTTCCAGCAATTAGAGCTTGGGTGTTTCTGATGCTGTAATGTGATTGTGAACTGGTTACATTCCCTGAAGCTAGTGAGATCCCTGAGAATCAGCCCAATGTCTGACACCAGCTGAATCTGGGTAAACCTTCTTCAGTGTTCTTTGGTTCCAAGTATTACTCAAGGAGTGAGCCTTGAATAGTCCTTGCCAGAAATCAGCAGTGGAATACAGTGGATTAGGCAATAGTGGACTTCAGAATAATTAAATTGAATTGATTCACTTTCACATTCAAAAATTTCAATCAGTGAAATTAAATGCAAGACATTTTCCTTTTTTGTGTGTATGTGTATATATATACAATTTTTTTTTTTTAGAAAAATGACCTCTGCTTAACTCAGGGATGACAATACCAGAGTTGGCAATTACAACTTTGTGTGTATAGCAAATGATGAATAATAAAATGCTGAATGAGCTTTATGTCGAAAATCAGTGTCATGTTGCTCTGTTTGCACACAATCCTCTCCCTTGAGTTCTTGCTGTCAAAGGGAAAAATAAATGCAATTAATGCTTTTTTTATACTCCTACCTGGATACTTGGAAAATATCCCTCCTCAGTGCTTAGCCTATTCTCCCGACATTTACAAATGTATTTTCCTTGAGAACTAAAGAAATTTTATTGCTTTGCTACTAAAGGAAATACACTGGGGACACCTGTCCCAGAGTCTGCCATTCTACCTATCGGGGAGAACAGAAGAGCTTTTCAAGAGGTGATTCAAAGGCTACACTGCCCTTGACCCCACCATGTGCCTGAGTAGGGTTACAACTCACTGGTTAATTTTGGAGATTCCTATTTCATGTGGTGGGTGAACACCCAAGGACAAAGAGGTGATTTAAAGGCAACATCCCCACCACCACCACTACCACCCACACACCCACCCCTCCACCACCTTGTGTCTAACAGGGGTCAAAATTCACTTATTAATTTTGGAGATTTCTACTTCATGTGGTGGGTGTCCTCAGGACAAGATTACTCAGCCTAGATAGGGAAGAAGGGTAATCCTGCACCCCCTCCCCAAGATCAGGGTGTTTGTATGCTTTTAAACAAAGCGATTCCATTGCTCCCTGTTGTAGGTAAATTCCATGCTCACTCTACTGAAACTCTTCTCATGACAAAGACCTAGTAGACAATTGCCCCAAATGACATCATACTCCTGATTATTTTGAGGTCACCTTCTATTTTGAACTATCTTCTTGGCTCACCATAACATACACTGAAAATTGTGCTGGTCCCTCCTGCGTTACTTTGATTATGTTTTCATATGTCTTGTGGTAATCATTAACAGAAGTGAATTACTCTCATCAGCACAGATACGTCTGAAGCCAAAGATGTTTTTCTTCTTGTAAAACTCTTCCTTCTGTAATGTTGTTTTAGCCACCTTAACATATACACACATTTCCGTGGAGTCTCATCTCTTTCACTTAGTTTTTTCCTCCACTATTCTTAAGTCTAAGAGGAAAAGAATCTTGAAAATATAATGCCCATGTTATGCCCCTTCCTTATTTCCTCTAAGTAACCACAGAATTTAAGCTTTATCTGCTGACTGGTTCTAATTGGACTCTTAAACATAAAATCTTACAGACTTTATGGTTAGAAGGAATTATCATTATCTCCAAGTTTAAGGAGCTGGTTTGTTTAAAAAAAAAAAAGGTCACAAAAGAGAAGCAGAACTTAATTCCAGTTAATCATCCTACTCCTCCCCAGGAAGTAATAGTTAAGAACTATGAAGAATGTATTCTTTCCCTGCCCTAACTCTGGGAGATCACATGACTACACATTCCCATGAGAACAGAGTTCAGGATTAGCAAGAATGAAATACAGAAGCTTTACTTAGAAATATTTTGCCCATATTCAAACTGCCCCAGTTTTACGTGATTTTCCCTAATTTAAACTTGCAAAGTTCCTAAGTATATAATTGATTATATTTTGTTTCAATACAATCAGTAATTTATTTGATTTTAAATGGCAGTGGCCAGTTAAATCCAACCCAAGGAGTAAAGAAACATTTACCTTCATCTCTAAGTAACTATTCTGGGAACTGAGGAAGCAGAGAAAGAGCTGTGGGCTAAGCTGATACTGATAATTCACAGAAGTGAAATGTGTCTAAGTGCAGATAACATAAAAGCTTCAAAAAAGACAGGCAAACAATGCCTAAACTCTTTATTTAACCAATCAGTATTTCTAATCCTCTCCCTGATGCTGGATTTCAAAATCTTAGGAGTCTACAAATACAGCAGACTTCCTATATCCAGAGAAAGGGCCCAGAGGCAGGTCAGTTCTCAGGCTGCTTTGGGGTAGCAAAGGTGACAAAGATGTCTCTGTAAGAGTCTATGTCAGTTTTCTAACTTCATGGAAATGATTTAAACTCTCCACCACCCTAAACTTTGCTCTGTGAAGCTATGCCAGGAAAACATATTTCATAAACACAAAGCCATGGGGGTCAGGGAGGCATTATACCAGCACTAGCCAAACTTTTTATTCAGCCAGAAAAAATGGACTTCAATTCAGTTTAATGGCAAGGAGCTGTGCAAAACTACGGTGAGTGTATCCTATCTCTTTGTCAAGTAGTTGGGCTGGATTTTTGCAAATGGAAGCATTTCCTGTAATAATGGTAAATCAAGCTCCATTAAAAAAATTTAAAGCTGTACCTATCTTTAAGTAGCCTAAGAGCTTCCAAGAACCCAGGGATGCCCACATCCCATACCCAACTCAGACACAGCCAATTCATAGAAAACTACACGGGAAGCATAAAATCCTTTTGTCGATTTTTTTTGTGGGAAGGGATGTGCTTGAGAAAGATGGAAATCAATTCTTTTTAGTCTCCCCCAGAACCAAACACTATAGATCTTCATGTACACTGAGGTACACATATAATATCCTTTTGCAAGAAAGTTTTTCCTTCCTGTGACTATAGGATACCAAAATCCAGCCTCCTTCACACTGAGAAACAATGCCTATGAACTACACAGATCTAGGGTATAAACATCCAAGGCTCCTCTGTTGTCTCACAAACGGAGGGGTCAGAGGCAAAGGAGTGGATTCTTAGGAGGGGTTTACTTTCTTTCTTAAATCCAATCTACTCAGCAACACTTTCAGATCCAGGGGCTGGGAGAGGTTCTGTTGGCACAATATGGTGGATGACCTGATGGTCCCAGCCCACTGTGGTGAGGAGGGAGTGATTGAGCGGAGACCAAGTAGCATCTCTCACAAAATCTCTGTGGGCTCGGCTTCTAAACCTAGAACAAAGAAAAGTGGGGGAAAATGTTTAACATGGTTGAAACAAGAAGAAAAAGCAGACCTGAAGAAGAAAGAGAACCCAACACCCAGGGCACATTTTTTGATGTATTAGATACATTTCACCATCTGTATGGCCTCATCATCAGGAGAGTAGTGTAGCTATCCACAGTGGATGTCATCAGTCATCCAATCCAGTCCTCTATTTTCATAGATGAAGAAATGGTGGATAGAGCGAGGTAGTGATGTGGGCCAGCGTTAGGCAGCAAATCACGGCAAAGAGGGATGTACAACTCAGATCATCTGTCCAGTGCCTTTTACCCTAGAGCAGGATGCATTTCATATCCACATTCTCCATGTGAAAAGGGTAGACTGCCCCACTGTGGGAGAGGGCTGGAATGCTTCTTAGAAATTCCACCCACCACCCATAGTCCTCTATTAGGGATACAGCTGGTTGTGAATCAGCCCAGGACTAGAGAGGTGGTCTATAGTCTGCCTGCTTCCAGCACCAAGGACCCTCAAATACAGATGGAGAAATATCCCTCCAAAGAGGCAATGCACTTTTTTAAAGAGAAAAAGGACCTGCTTGTCCATTGTTCCCCCTCCCAGATGTGTAGCCCTCCTGTTACACTTACACCTCAGAAAGGCTTGAGTCCAGCACAGCAAGTGAGCAGTCTTCACTGAGAGAGGCCAAGAAAGGAACACTAGGAGAGGGCACAGAAGGACATGAAAAGTAAAGTCCACGACTCTAAGACAAAGCCCCAAATGGGCTGGTCCCAGCCAACTGTAAACTGACCCAGAGGAGAAGGCAGCCTGATTCTCACTCTTGGTTAAAGTCTCACTACCAAGTTCCAGGGAAAGATAAGGGAAATGGAGCAAAACCAGGGTTCACAATCATCCTGGCAATGAACCATCCCATCTGGTCCTTCTACTGTTTTAGCAAGAACCCAGGCTTTTTCAACCACACAGTCCTAGAACCCCAAAATCATTTTGGATGTTGAGCAAGAATGAGACCATATTTCAGCCATTTTCAGAAAACCCAAATAAGGAACCTACAGTCTGTACAACCCAAATAAGCAACTACAGTCTCAAGAGATCTTTGATACTTGGAAACCTCAGTTAGAGCACAGCCTACCTTACAGAACAACCATATCATCTAATGCTTTGCCAACATATGCATTCCCCCCACCCCCTCACCAGCCCGTTCATATCCACCAGACCTCTGATGACAAAGAACAGTACCTGTGTGGGGAGAAGACTAGCCCAGTGACACACTGGGAGTGCACAGCTGAGCTGAGGGAACAGCTTGCATTTTTGGTGTCCACAAGGGAGACAGTCCCATTCTCATCACCTATATGAGAGAGCATGTCACAAGTGATTAAAAGTATGGGCTTTGGGGTAAGCCAGAATGAGATTTGAATCCTACTTTCTCAAGCTTGAATAGGTTAACCACTCTGAGCACTGGTTTCCTCTTTAGCAAAGTGGAAACAATAAGTCACTGGCTGGCCATGAAAATTAAGATGAAGTAGTTATGATTTTAGTCCCAAATTGTTACAATATGCAAGCCTCCTTCCCATCACAGCACCATAACCACCCACAGTAGAACAAAATACACTACCTAGCAATCCACTCACTTTGTGGCTAATTTCTAGCCATGCCCAGAATAGGGGAGCCAGAGTAATCAGGAATCCAATCAACTGGGGAAAAAAAATCATCATCTCCAAGGTTAAACTAAAATGAGCACAATTTATCTAGTGTCCAAATGAATCAGTGACATCACATAGCAACAGTACGTGCAACATGGATTAGCTCTTCCTCATCCTCCCCTTCCCAGAGTCAATATGCAATCCGGCACGCTGCCTTACCAAAGACAAAGACTTCACTTTGTTGAGGATGCCAAGCCAGGGAGGTAGGAAGGTAGCCAGGGGCATTGCAACCTGCAAAAAAAGAGAAGAGAGGTTTGGAACAGAACTCAGAACTCAGAAGAAGCAATTTCTCAAAGCAGTCACTCTAAATCCCAGGAGCACTACTTTTCTTTTTCCCAATCCCTCATGCAGTCATGTCCTCATCCTTGAATCTAATAACCTATATTTATCCATCAGTTTTCTGCTGTTTGTGGGCATGAGTCACAGGAAAGTTTCAAGCACAATGCATAAAATAACAATTCTAGCCTCTTTGTTCAGCTTTGCAGAGTAAATTGCCCACCCAGGAACCAGCCCTTCTTGGTACTCATTGCACAGAATGAAGCTAGCAGAGCCTCAGCAAGAAAGGAGATCATATCACTATGTCACTGTGACTGAGTACCGAAACTTTGCTTTGATTCTGGCAAAAAAAAAAAGGCTCTTCCAGGTAGCTTTCTAGTCCCAGCCTCCCACCTCTGGCTCTCAGACTCACCTATCTGTGATGCTGGCTTGGGAGAGCGGGTATCCCATAGTAAAATCCTATTATCCTATGAGGAGAAACCGAAAAAAAGGCTTCAGAATCTAAAGAAGCAGCTGTTGGACAGGTTGTAGTTGGAGGAAAGAGGTTATATCTCACCTCACTGCAGGAAAGAAACATGGAGTCCTTGTGGGGAGAGGCAGCAACACAGGTGACCTGTCCAGCATGAGCTGTAAAGGACAGAGAGAATCATGACAGAGAAGAGACAGGGAATATTACAAGGCCAGCCTAGATAAAACCAAGGGGCAAGAGGGTGTGAAAAACAGACCTGGTCTCATGATCCAATTTAACAATTTTGTGGGGGCTTATGGATTAGACAAATCTAAGAGGAAAGGTTGATAAATTATACAACCTAAAAGAGCCAGAAGAAAAGTGAATTAGTAGAGATGACGAAGGAGAAATTAGAGCCTTGGTAAGAACAGTGAAGGCATTCTCAATTAGAATATCATGAATGTAGGAGCTAAATAATTCCAGGAAAGCAGTTTTCATACTGGAATACACATACCTCGAGTAATATACAAAAACTTTCAAGGCAGTTGTGGATGTTGAGAGTTTTAAGCAAATCAATTCCTCCCATGTTCTTTTTCCTAAAATTGAACTGTCTATACTTTCAAAATCACGCTCCAACCACTTGATAAAAGGAACATATACCTCTTGCCTAGCCCATATCTTCCCATGGTACAATGCTCAGGTGTATAAAAATCTAACAAGTCCAAAACTAAGCGTCAAAAGGAAATTTTCCCTAAGAGCCAAAGAACAAAAAAAGTATCTAGGTAAAATTCAGTAAATGGGGACTGATCTTGTTTCAGCAACACCACAAGTTTTTAACTTATCTCCCTGTTTCTACTGATGAGAAATGAAAAATAAGATAGATGGTTGTCATAAAGACACATTTAACAAGCTTCTCTTTTTACAAATGAAGTCAGACTTTTTCTGATTGAAAATGAAGTTGAATTTGGCCAACTGATTTAACAATGCAGATTGTTTTTTGCCATTAGGTTATTTGATAAATGTTTTACATAAATGGGTTTACTCTGCAAATCCAAAATTTTGACAAACATATGCTTGGAATAAGCATACAATAAATCATATGCCAGAAATTATCTTCTTTGCAACTACTTAAACTTAAAATCTTCCAAGTATCAATTTAAAAAATATATAAGGAAGTGTAGCTTTTAATCTTATTAAGAGATCTACATGCAGAAAAATTTTCAAATCATTGCTACTTATTAACTAGAGGTTGTAAAAACTACCATATCTAAAGTCATTTAACCAAATTTTCCAAGGTAGTCTGAATGTAGCCTTGTCTCAAGGATAAAACTACCTTCCATAGTTGTTTCCTAGCCACGGAAAGACAACAGGATGGTTAAGTCAGAAGGAACATATAGCTCACTTGAAAAAAGGCAAAGCTCTGGACAAACACCATGGCAGTATACAAAAGATGAAGAATATATGATTCCTCTACCTCAAAGAACTTGGAATTCACTGGGGAATAAGACATAAACACAAAGTACTGATGAAGAAGATGAAATGGGGAATGTGCTCCCAAAAAGTTCAAATTAACCAAGAATATACCATATATTCAAGAAATAAAAAGCAAGCCGGGTGTTGTAGCACAGCCTGTAATTCCAGCTCAGGAGGCTGACAGGGGGATCAGGATCCCAAGTTCAAGGACAGCCTCAGCAACTTAGCAAGACCCTAAGGAACTTAGCAAGACCCTGCCTCAAAATGAAAAAACAAAAAGGGCTGAAGATGTGGCTCAGTGGTTAAGCGCCACAGGTTCAATCCCTTGTACCAAAAAAAAGTACAGGAGATTTTGAGCACTAACACTTATTGTTTGACTACCTATCACTATTTTCAAGTACAGGATATGTATGAGTTTGTGATTTTATTTTGGCCCATGCTGAATTAAACACTTAGAAACTAGAAGTAGAAGGTAAAAGAATTAAGCCCTTGAAAGAACCACAATGATTCTAAATTCATAGCCAAACATACATTAAAACTCTAGCCGTTATTTTATAAAGAATGGCTACCTGGGGCTGGGGTTGTGGCTCAGAGGTAAAGCACTAGCCTAGCATGGGTGAGGCACTGGCTTTGATCCTCAGTACCACATAAAAATAAAATAAAGATACTGTGCCCACCTATAACTAAAAAACAATTGAAAAAATGGCTAACCAAACAAAGTCAACTGCTAACACTGTTAATAAAAAAGAGCAACATTAAAGAACAGCACACACATTAAAGGCACACTCCAAAAAGCAGACTATTTATGGAAATGAATATTCAAAAAAATTCAATATTCAAAATCTCAGGGCTTATTCTGTGAGAGTGTCAAGAATCTACTACACCTGAATTAAGTTACTGCAGTATTCTGGAAGGAGGAATGACAGCAAAAGGGCCTGAATTTCCCAACAAGAAAATGGGACTTTAATCTGCAAGAAAACAATAAAGGACCAACAAGCCAAAGATTATAGATGGAGAGATGAACCGCCATCTGTAGGAGGCAAAGCCTAAAACTGAATCAGGCATAAAAGATGGATAAGAAGGTAATTTACCAAATTGAAAAAGACTCAAAAGACCTTGGTGAACAGCTGATAGTGGGGAAATAGGAGGAGCAGAAGAGGACAGAATGTGAACCTTATGTAGCTATGTAGTAAAGACAGTCAACAGAAATAAGGTAACTGAGAAAGAGATATGGAGTAGGTATTGGAGACTGACTACAGTTTTAGGGAAAAAGCTACCAGGCAGAAAAACAAAAATCATCCTAATATCTAAGCAAAGATTAAAGATCCTAAATGAGTGAATAAAAACAAGACAGCTAAGACCAGGCAAGGAAGCAATACATACCTCGATATGAATTCAAAACTATCTGCTGAGCAAGGTCCCAAATCTTGATGCTAAAAAGCAAAAGAAACAGGAAACAGAAACTTAATCTTGACATATACTATCAATGCAAATATGAACATCCTTTACCCAACATGTCCCATGTCTTTGCCTCCTGGATTCCCACCATTGTCTATTTACAATAGATTGTCAAATCTCTAAGGAAATCTTATAAACATGCTGCAATTTAGTAACTGGGTTCTTATATTGAGCGCTAAACATTACTTAATGAGATTAAGGATACTAAAGACACCCAAAGGAAGCTTAAGAAACAGGAATGATGAGACTGAGACCCACCAGAAGTCTTTGCTACCACTGACAGCTTGTGTGCCAGAGCTCAGGACACTGACTGAAGACACAATGTCATCATGCTCATACTTGCAGAACTTGCTGACAATAAGTGTCTCATTCTCATCCAGCTCCCATAATTCAACAGCACCTGTTGGGGATGGAGTTGGGTGAGATGAAGGGGTGAGGGATACATTAGCTTGGATCATACAAAGACAGTAATTCACATCTAGGATTCAAGCAGCCATTGTCACTAAACTAACAAAGTTATTCCTATAACAGCAAAGTTGACATTGAGGACTTAGCTAGCCAACTTCCAGGTCATTTGGTTTTATCCTGCCTTTCTGTTTTGCAAATAACAGCCTAGTCAACTATGTGGGGAAAGCTGCTAGAAAAAGGCAGGGAATGCTGAACTAGTCTTTGAAATCCACTCTTCTCCTTCCAGTGAGAAAACACTGGAAAATCAGTTTCCAGGGGACAAGGATAAAGTCTACATAATTGTCTACACAGTCCACTGATGTTAACCCTTCCCAATTAATCAGACACTAATATTTGCTGAACTATTTCAATAAATGTCACGCAGTCTTCATGTTCAAGTTCAACTGTCAGAGATGCTCGATCTTTAGTGTCCTACTTCTCCATTTGATCAATGCCTGCCAACTTCTAAATGTGGCGTTTTTTAAATGCCAACCCTCCATTGCTGAGGCTGACATTCAAAACAAAACAAAACAGCAGAATGGAGAGAAGTAAAAGAAAAAGGGAAGAAATGGGATGACAGGTAGCACAGTCTGACTTCAGCACCATCTTCAAAATCAAGATTATCCTTGGTCTGGACTGCGGAAGTCAGACAGATTACAAACTGTTTCTTAATTTTGTTATGGATTTTTCTAGGAACCTCCATCAGGCAATTTTAGAACTGGAAAAACATACTTTTCATCTACACTACAGTTCGCGTTTGGAACAACATTCTTAGCTGCTTTTCACCTAGTTCGCGTTTGGGGCAACACTGTCAGCTCCTCCAAGCACTGAGTAAGGGGAAATCAAAGACTGATCCCAGCTGGACCCTAAGCCTACATTCCATCTGGGCGGGGCGTGGTGGGGAAGATAAAGGGAATGACCTCACCTGAATCAGAAGCCACGAGGATACCTCTCTCCCCGACCCAAGTGAGGTCGGCCACTCCGGCCTCCGTCTGGACTCCAGCGGAGCAGAAGCCTTCGTTGGGGGCAGCACACGGGTCCTTGAAAAGCCAGAGGGAGCCAGCCCAGCAGCGGCCACTCAAGCTGGAGGCCCCGAGCAGAAGCGCCCCATCTAGGGGGGGTACAATCTGTCAGCGTGACGGGGTGGATGGGCTCGTCTCCATGGTGACCGCACAGAACAGCACGCGGGCCGGGTCTGGATCGGAGCTCGGGAATGTGGGGCGGGGTTGGGACACTTCGAAGGCGCAAAGCAAGGATCAGGACGGCACGTGGGATGGGGCGGGTTGGGAGGGTCAGTCCAGGGTGGGGCGCCCCGGGGCCGGGGCGTGGGAGCTCCCAGGCCCGGGATCTCGGCTCACCAGACCGGTACCGCGCAGCCTCCAACTGCCGTTCCATACAGGCGGGCGCATTAGGGGGAAGGTTCCACTCCCGGGCAGCCGGGGCTACTAGGGGGGGCGGCGTTTCCTTTCGCATCTCCACGGTTCCAAATCCAACCTAAACCCAAACTGTAAGTCTCAGCTATTCAGCTCGAGCAGCAACCCACACGTGGTGCACCTCCGGGCCTCCGCCCCTCTGGAAGCGACGGCAACTCTACTTCTCGCGAGAATTGCTTCTATACTTCCATCCTTCTTTCGGTCGGCCGCCCTCCTGCTACAGGTTCTCAGAGCATTGTGTCTATTCTCGCGAGAAGAAGAAGGGGGGGTGGGGAATCGCCAGAGGAAAGCTGAAGAGGGCGCGATATTCTCTTCTCGCGAGACTTGTAATCGGCCATCTTCCTCCTGCCCCTGACAGTCTCTGCTTGGGGTCACAGGGACACGAAGCCTGGTGCGGGGACTTTTGGTGACCATGCTCTCCCGGGTGGTATTTTCTGCCGCCGCCAAAGCAGGTGAGAGGTGTAGACCCGGGTCTGGGCTAGCGGGGTAATTGGAAAGAAGAGTGTCTAGAGGTCACAGGGAGGGGAAAAGTGGGTGAGAAAAGCGGAGCGACATTTGGGCCTGAGTGGGGAGTGATCGCTGCACTGGGAAGAGGGTACAGGGTCTCGGGGCACTGGAAAATGGTGCATGGCTTGTAGTGTTCCGGCTGCTCGGAGACTGAGCACGGGGCAAACTAAATTTCATATTGACTTTGCTTACCTGCATCTTCTGTATCTGCAGCTCCCTGTCTCAAGAATGCAGCAGTCCTAGGACCAGGGTAAGTATGAGGAGTGTAGTTCTCTCTTTTGCCCTTGTTTACCACCTCATTCCATTCTCTGTTTCTTCCTCTTAGCTTTAGGTCAGATGTTACCTTTTTGCATAATTTTGAGACACTTCAAACATGTTCCTGTAACTGCCAGGAACGTTATCATATCACCTAATGACAAAGACTTTAAGAGAATAAGTATCTTACTAGACCAGAAACTGTTTGATGTCTTCTATGCCCCGCCCCTCTCCCTGTGACCTTCAGCTACACATAGCTGACACAGCCTAAATAGAGCGTACCCAAGCCAAATTTTGTAAAATAATAAAGTGAATCGTGTTGCTTTCAGTGCCCCCTCCCCCCGCAATTCCTGCTTTTACTGCTGGATCCTAAGAATCAGAGAAATCATTAATTGATTCAGTAAATGTTTCCACTCCATAACCATAAGTGCAGTAACGTGTAAGGCTGAACTCTCCGGCAATCTAGGCATAGAGGCAGCTATTGAGTACTGTTTTAGAATGAGGGTTCCTAAGGTAGAAAAGGTTATACTTGGCTCACCACTTAGTAATTGTGAGATCTTATTTTGCACACCTGTAATAAGATATAATAGTACATTGTGGTTTATGAGGATTAGGAGACTTGATTCCTGTGAAACTAAAAACAGTGCTTGGCACATAGTATGTGCTTAGTAAATATTAGCAGGTGTTACTATTAAAATTATTTCCTCAAACATGTCAGTTTGGAACTGGGGATGCAGCTCAGTAGGAGAGCCCTTGCATACCATATGAAGCCCTAAGTTCCATCCCCAGCACCACCAGAAAAATGTCAGTTTTCTTTGAGATTTCTTTTTTAACTCCCAGACTTAATCCTAAAGCTTGCAAAATTTGATAACTACCTTTTAGCTATAATATGCTACTTCTAATTTATCAGAGAAAAAGAACATATTAAAATTATTGTGATATAGGTAATAGGTTAAATAACTGTGTATAAAAGATATAAAGAACATCCTTCATTTTCTTTCAACACTCCATCTCCAGCACATCAGCAAGCCTCTTCCTTCAGATTATGTTTTGATACTGACAACTTCTTCCATTACCACTAGTACTGAAGTGTGAACCATCATAATTTTCACCTAGCCTGTTTTCAATAGCTTTTTTTTTTTGTACTGGGGATTGAACCCAGGGCTGCTTTACCACTGAGCTACATCCTCAGCCCCCTTTTTTTTTTTTTTACTTTGAGACAGGTTCTCACCAAGTTGCTGAGGCTGGCCTCGAACTTGTGATCTTTCTGTCTCAGCCTCCCAGGTCTCTGGAATTACAGGTGTGCACCACCACACCTGACTTTGTGTCTCTGTTCTTGTCCCAGTAGAACCCATTTTTACATTAACTAGAGGGATTATGTCAGACTCCATCTGAAACCTTCAGAGCTCCTATTCCACTTGAAATAAAATGCAAACTAAGCATAACCCAGAAACCCCAACATGAATCAGAACCATCCTACCTCTTGATTTCATCTTATTACTTTTTTTTTTAAGCTCATTTTTAAGTTATACAGGCCTTGCTGTTTCTCTGAACTACCAAGCTCATCCTCGCCTTAAGGTCTTTGTGTCCGTTGTTCTCTCTTTTCCCCAGTTTGTCAAATGTCATCTGACCTCCTACCATAAAGTCTTTCTCCTCCCTTGCTTCCTATGTCCTAACCTTCCATTTTCCATTTTCTTCACAGCACTGATAGCTGTCTAAAATTGTATATGGACATGCACATACTTCTCACATCCCCATGAGAATGTTGAAGACTAGGACTTAAGTCTGTTCATTGCTATGTTCCTAGTGCCTGGCATAAGTAGAAAGTCAGTGTTTTGTTGATTAAGTGAATAAATGTTAGCCGAGGTTTGGGGATGCCTTTATAAAGTATATGCTTGAGATGTTCTGAAGACTGGTTGATTTTGGCAATCATCATTAAAGAAAAGGCATACCAGGCAGAAGGAGCAGCATAAGGCAAATGTTAAGTATTTCCATACGGATGGTGGTAGGAAAATGAGGTTTAAAACTTGACAGGTACTGTGTCATGTATGCTATATTTAGTTTATTTTCTGTAGGTAGAAGAGAGCCCATTGAAGAGTTTTCAAGTCAAATTTGCATTTTAGAAACATTGGCAGATAATATAAAGGGGATAGATTTAAGGAATATTTAACAAGAAGCAGAGAGATCAGATTTTGGATTCTTACAATAAATTGAGAAAGAGATGATACAACCTTCAACTAATGCAGGCAATTGGGGAGAGGATTTGTGTGACCTAAAGCAAGTTCTCCAGTGCTATAATTTATGTCAGTGGTTTTAAATGTGGGGAAGTTTTGCTCTCCACGGGACATAAGAATAGTTTACAAATCTATTGATTAATGGTTCAAGCCCAGTACTGGCTATATTTAGAATATTGTTGGAAGAAAAGTGGGGTAGGACTGATCACACACACCTGGGATAAGAAGTGGATTTATTCTCAGGAGCCTGACAAGGCAGCTCTGCACATAAAGAGGGACAGCATCAGCAAGCAAGAGAGAGCAGTGGCAACACCCCCTTGAATGTTACTTTTATAGGCTAGAATTATGGCCACATGCCAGAGGCAGGTTTAGTCTTGACTGACATAGTAAGCATCTCCTGATCTTGTGGAAGGCAAGTTTGTTTCTTGGGAACAGAGACAGGCACTTTTCCTGTCTCAAAGGGGGAACAGGGAAACTGGCATGTCTCTTTATCTTATCAAGGAGAGAACAGGGAAAGCAGTACATCCCCATCTCAGGGGCCAGTAAGTTGTCTCCTATCTCTCACTAAGAGAACAGGGAGAGACCAGCATGTCTCCAGGCCAGTAGGTTTTATCTTGGGCTACTTTATATATCTTGGGAATAAGAATAGTATTCATAAAGTGGGGGTGGGAAGAAGGAAGATGGCTGCAATTATACTAACAATTGTGTTCAGTTCTGTATACCTCATTTAAAAAAAAAAAAAGTAGATTCCTTTTTGTGGTAAGTAGTCAGGATTGTGATGGAACTGAGATATTTAACCCAGATATATGAGTATTATCTTACATAGAAGTTCCAAGGATGTAACTGAATTTAAAGATGAACATAATTAAAGCCCAACATTGAAAGTTCTGTTTTACATAGTTCACACATTGTTTCCTGATTCACAGCCCAACAAAAGGAATATTCAAAAAGTTCAAAGTTCAGGAACTTACAACACAGCAGGCATGGAATAGCTATCTATTTAAATAGAACATTACTATTGGCTAAGCATCAATCTAAGCACATTATATATTAACTCATTCCTCAAAACAATGGGTTTTGGTTTTTTGTTTGTTTGGTTGGTTTTTGTTTTTTTGTTTTTTGCAGCTTACATAAGAGAAATCTGAGATTATAAAAGCTTAAAGTTAAGGAAGTCGGATCCTAGGCCAATGTGGTGAAGATTTGAGCCTAATTTTTCTTCTATTAGGCACAGGGTCTCTGTTTTAGTGCCTAAGTCTTTGATCCATTTGGAGTTGATTTTTGTGCAGGATGAGATAGAGGTTTAATTTTATTTTGCTACATACGGATTTCCAGTTTTGCCAGCACCATTTGTTGAATAGGGCTATCTTCGCCAATAAATGTTTTTGAGCCCTTGTCATATGAGATAACCATATTTATGTGGGTTTGTCTCTGTCCTCTATTCTGTATCATTGGTCTACAAGTATATTTTTGGTGCCGATACCATGCTGTTTTTGTTACTATAGCTCTATAGTATTGTTTAAGGTCTGTTATTGTGATGCTTCCTGCTTCACTTTTCTTGCTAAGGATTGCTTTAGCTATTCTGGGTCTCTTTATTTTTCCAAATAAATTTCATGATTGCTTTTGCTATTTCTGTGAAGAATGTCATTGGGATTTTAATAGAAATTGCATTAAATCTGTATGACGATTTTATTAGTATGGCTACTTGACGATATTAATTTTGCGTATCCAGGAGCATGGGAGATCTTTCCATCTTCTGAGGCTTTCTTCAGTTTCTTTCTTTAGTGTCTGTAGTTTTCATTGTAGAGGTCTTTCACCTCTTTTGTTAGATTGATTCCCAGGTTTTTGTTTAGTTTTGTTTTTAAGGCTATTGTGAATGAAGTAATTTTCCTAATTTCTCTTTCAGTGAATTCATAGCTGATGAATAGGTGTGTGTTTGATTTATGGGTGTTGATTTTTGTCCTGCTACTTTGCTGAATTCACTTACTAGTTCTAGAAGTTTTCTGGTGGAATTTTTGGATCTTCTAGATATAGAATCATGTCATCAGTAAATAGTTGTAGTTGGAGTTCTTTAATTTCTTCCTTTTGTCTAATTGCTCTAGCTAAAGTTTCAAAAATGATGTTCAATAGAAGTGGTGAAAGAATACATCCTTGTCTTGTTCCAATTTTTAGCAGGAATGCTTTCAATTTTTCTCCATTTAGAATGATGCTGGCCTTTGGTTTAGCATATATAGTTTTTACAATGTTGAGGTATATTCTTACTGTCCCTAGTTTTTCTTGTGTTTTGAACATGAAGGTGTGCTGTATTTTGTCATATACTTTTTCTGCATCTATTGAGATAATCATGATTCTTGTATTTTAAGTCTATTAATACGAAGAATTATGTTTATTGATTTCTGTATGTTGAAACAACCCTGCATCCCTACAATGAATACCACTTGATTGTGGTGCACTATCTTTTTATTGTGTTTTTGTGTGCAATTTGCCAGAATTTCATCAGGTATATTGATCTGAGGTTTTCTTTCTTTGATGTGTCTTTGTCTGGTTTTGGTATCAGGGTGATATTAGCCTCAGAGAATGAATTTGGAAGGGTTCCCTCCTTTTCTATTTCATGGAATACTTTGAGGAGTAAACAATTAATGTGAGGAGAGAGCCTTTAGATGGGAGAAAATCTTTCTCACATGCACCTCCGATAAAGCATTAATCTCTAGCATATATAAAGGTCTCAAAAAACTTAACACCAAAAAAAAAAAAAACCCCACAAATAACCCAATCAATAAATGGGCTGAGGAACTGAACAGACACTTCACAGAAGTATAATTGATCAACAAACATATGAAAGTGTTCATCATCTCTAGCAATTAGAGAAATGCAAATCAAAACTACTCTAAATTTTCATCTCCAGTCAGAATGGCAATCATCAAGAATACAGCAACAATAAATGTTAGCAAGGATGTGGTTAAAAAAAAAAAAAAAAGGTATATTCATACATTACTGGTGGTACTGCAAATTGGTGCAACCACTATGGAAAGCAATATGGAGATTCCTCAGAAAATTGGAAATGGAACCACGATTTGACCCAGCTATCCCTCTCCTTGGTTTATACTCAAAGAACTCAAATCAGCATATTATAGTGATGCAGCCACATCAGTGTTTATAGCAACTCAATTCACAATAGCTAAACTATAAAACCAACCCTAGGTGTCCCTCAATAGATGAATGGATAAAGAAAATGTGGTATATATGCTCAGTGGAATTTTACTCAGCTTTAAAGCAGAATAAAATTATGGCATTTTCCAGTAAATGGTTGGAGTTGGAGACTATCATGCTAAGCAAAATAAGCCGATCCCCCCAAAACCAAAGGCCAAATGTTTTCTCTAATATGCAGATGCTAATTCACAGTAAGGTGTGGGGGGTGGGGGCACTAGGGAAGAATAGTGTTACCTTAGATTAGGAGGAGGGGATGTGAGGATAGGAAAGATGGTAGAATGAAATAGACATTATTACTGTATGTATATATGTGACTACATGACCAATATGATTCTGCAACATGTACAGAAAAATGAGAAATTATATCCTATCTATGTATGATATATCAAAGTGCATAAATGCATTTTACTGTCATGTATAACTAAGACAAATTTTAAAAAAATTTTTTAAAAAGAAAGCTTAAAATTACTTGCTAAAAGTCAAGTAGCAGGTCTAGGATCTTAACCCAGAGAGCTTACCTACAGAATCCATTTTCTTATGTATTTTACTGCTTAATAATAGACATACAAAGTGCTAGACGGGTGATCTATGAGGCTTATAGAAGGGATTCCAGTATTGGGTGCTAGTTTCAGAGTGTAAGTCATTGTCCTTGTCACACCTAACCCTTTTATTTTTAGTCCATTCTTTTCCCATTATGATAATGAGAAATTGCCTCAGTCTTCAATCCCACTCATTGTTTCTGCTGATTGTTCATACATTGTATTTTCTTGGAAGAAGAGGTTTAAAATTTGTACAATTATTACCCATAGGGTATTGCAGGCAACAAGGATCTTTCATACTGGGCAGCCACGTCTTGCTCCTCTACCACCTCTTCCTGAATATGGAGGAAAAGTTCGTCTTGGGCTGATCCCTGAGGAATTCTTCCAGTTTCTTTATCCTAAAACTGGTGTAACAGGTGAGCATATGTCCAGTGTTTAATAGTATATTTGGATGGTAGCACTAAAATCTGGTCAGTTGGGTTTTTTTTGTTTAGTTTTGGTTTTGTATTATTAGTCAATAGGAAAGCAGGTTTTGAATGAGACTTTATCCTTAGTCCTCTACTAAGTGGAATACCATCCAAACTGCTTTTTACCCTGGTCATCCTGACATTTGCATATTTGGCTGTTTCCTGGAGCTTAGATACTCACAACTTAATCAGAACTCTCTTCATGCTTCCAGATCCTGCCTTCTAAGTTCATTTCTTCTGGGGTTATCTCTTATTGGATGTTGCACTATCCACTTAAAAAATCATCCTCTATACTGTTCTTTACTCAATTCCAACAAAACAATTCTCAGGAAGTCATAACTACTATAATTCCAAAATATGTCCATCTCCAAACCATTTTTCTCTCCCTCTTCCCCTCTGCCATCATTTCTGACCTGTTCTATTTCGATATACCCTGCTTCCATTCTGGTCAGTTGTTTTTGAAAAAGAAATTTTGAAGGTGATTTAGTATGACATTTAGGTGCTCTGACTTGTCTTTGGAATGAATTTATTTGGTATTTTTAACTTAATTTTATAACATTATTTCCATTTGTTGTGATATACCAAATTTTTTGAATGCCAGTTCAATGCTAAGCACTATTCTAGGCACACTGTCAGATAATAAAAAGAGCTATGGATAAAAATATAATCAAATAAAGCAGAAGAGACTACTAAATGTTGTGTGCATACAAAAACAAATTGTACCATCATTTTCAGTTCTTATAAAAAAGCAGAAACTTTCAAAACCTTATATCTTTATAGTGAATATGACTTCACATAACAGTACTAAATTCTTTCAAGATTTCTTGAGGATTTACAGGATTTCTATGAAGACATTTTTATTACCTAGAAGAACTAGAAAAATAATTTGCTGAGGCTGTTTTCTTGAACCTGGGTTCCCTGATTAAGTCAGCCTTCTTTCTTTTCTTTTTTTTTTTTAATTTTTTGATATTTATTTTTTAGTTTTTGGTGGACACAACATCTTTATTTTTTTATGTGGTGCTGAGGATCGAACCCAGCGCCCTACGCATGCCAGGCGAGCGCGTTACCACTTGAGCCACATCCCCAGCCCAGCCTTCTTTCTATACTGCCTTTCTTATTGTGTCTGATTAAGTTTAGGATTCTTTCTGTTACATGCACTGCCTTTCTTGCTGTAAGTAAGTACTGTTGTGACCAGAGCATTAGAAATCAAAGGTGTTTTTTAACCCTAGTGTTAGATGATTAAAATGTTATATATGATAGGCCTTTCTTGCAAATTTACATTTAAACTTATGTACTAAAGGGGATTTTTTTTTTTTTTAAGAAACTTGGAACTTTGTATGAGAAATAGGTAAAATGTATTTGAGACTGTAACTCTTTTACTCCTATAATGTATCCTAACATTGTTATTACTAGTGCTGCCCAGAAACACTGTAAAATGCTACTCTAAAGCCTTCTTGTCCTAGCTTGACATCTTCTGAGGCACAGAAAAAAAGCCTAAAGAAATGTTTGTGTTCTAAATGTGGTTTGTGTCTTTTCAGAACTCATAAGCTGGTCTGGTTTTTTGTTTTAAAGATAACTATATTTGAAACTTTATTATTAGATGTTGTAGAAGTTGAGCAGAATTCTGATAGTCTTCCTTTTATGTACATATGACTTCATTTTAGTTGTTTCTTGCTTGTTTCCTATGTCAGATTGCAATTTAGTAAAATATAGGAAAGGAGTAGATAAACTTTGTCCTGTTCAATGTTCCCATTCAATAAATAATACAATTTACTGGACATATGACTTCAAGAAAGTATCCTGACATCTTTGTAGAAATAGTTCCTGTTTGTTAAGTTATTCTGCTAAGTGCTTCATATACTTTATTTCTCACTTTCATCAGTCCTTTCATCCATTCAATTCTGGTGTTTTGTTTTTGAATGTGATTATTTTAAATCATTACTAAATTTTGCTTTCAAATAATTAAATGTAGAAGTATCTTTATACCCTGCTTTATTTATATTTATATTTAAATATTTAACATACTTAAATATAACTCTTTCTTCTTTTAGGACCCTACATGCTTGGAACTGGGCTTATCTTGTATTTTCTATCCAAAGAAATATATGTGATTACCCCAGAGACCTTCTCTACCATATCAGTAGTGGGGTTACTCGTCTATGTAATTAAAAAATATGGTGCCTCTATTGGGGAATTTATTGATAATCTCAATGAGGTAAGAATCATAAACTTTATTTCCCATTTTAGTCTATAGCAGAAACATCAAGGCCTTCTAATGATATTTTTTATATGAATGGAGAGGAAGAACATATAGAAAAAAATCTGTGTTAGTATTAGTTATCAATCTGAGATAATTTTTTTTAAACCTACTAAACTCTCCAAATTTTCCATAGTTTTGTTCATTCAACAAGATACTATGTAACTCTTATGTTAGGACACTTCTTTTTAACAATTTATGTATTCCTATTTGTTTCTTTGTGGGTTTTTTCATATGTTTTTTCATATATGAGGGGTATAACTTTGGGGAAGCATAAAATGAATCTAGTTTTGTAAGCCTTGGTGCTTTCACTGATCTTTTTTGTTAATATCATAATTACAGCAAAAAATTGCACAACTAGAAGAGGTGAAGCAGGCTTCCATCAAACAAATCCAGGATGCAATTGAGTTGGAGAAGTCACAGCAGGCACTGGTTCAGAAGCGCCACTATCTTTTTGATGTCCAGAGGGTAGGTTTCACTAGTTTCTAAGGAAAATGAAATTATTCATTTGTATGCGTTAAAAAAAAAAAAACGAGCTACCAGGCACGGTGGCGCACACCTGTAATTGAATGGCTCCAGAGGCTGAGGCAGGAGGGTTGCGAGTTCAAAGCCAGCCTCAGCAACTTAGTGAGGTGCTAAGCAATTTGAGACCCTGTCTCCAAATAAAATACAAAAAAGGGCTGGGGATGTGGCTCAGTGGTCTTGTGATGCCCCTGAGTTCAATCCCCAGTACCAAAAAAAAAAAAAACAAAACAAGGAAACTCAGGGCTAGGGATATTGTTCATTGGTGGGACACTTGCTTAATATGCGCTTAGGCCATAGATTTGATCCCCAACACCGCAAAAGAAAAGAAAAATCACAATCTCTTAATGAGGAATAATTTAATAACTATATTGGGCGTATTTTATTTAGAAAAGAGAAGATTGGGATAGAAGTTGGCAATTACAGCCATTTAGACATTTAAGGATTGTCATCAAAAAATAATTTTAAACTATTATAAAAATAATTTAAATAGTTATTCTAAAGTTAGAAACAGTAGAAGTTCTAAAAGAACACATTTTGGTTCCACACAAAAGGAAAACAGTCATGAAGTTACAGCTAGTTAAAAAATGCATACACTAAGAAAGGCCAAGTATTTCATACAAACTTGATATAAGAAAATCTTACATATGTGCTCTAAGAAAACCTGATACCTTACATTCAAATTCACAAAGAAAATTCAGGTAGTATTAGTACTTTTTTTTTTTTTTTTTTTTTGAGAGAGAGAGAGAATTTTAATATTTATTTTTTAGTTTTTGGCAGACACAACATCTTTGTATGTGGTGCTGAGTATCAAACCTGGGCCGCACGCATGCCAGGCAAGCACGCTACTGCTTGAGCCCCATCCCCAGCCCACAATATCTTTATTTTATTTATTTATTTATTTTTATGTGGTGCTGAGGATCGAACCCAGGGCCTCACATGTTCTAGGCGAGTGCTCTACCTCTGAGCCACAATCCCAGCCCAATAATGGTATTTTTTATGATGTTGACAGCATATTTAGAATCCAAAATGTTTAACAGTTTCCAAAATGAGGAACATATTCAAGTATTTTGTCATTATTTTTGTTGAGCCCTGTATTTTATGCCTAATATGTAAAAGATGCTCTCACAATGAAATTTTATATTATAGAAGCACCTTTGAAATGAACAATGCAGTGCTAAAATAGGGTGAGTTATCTGAAATATTAAAGATATAAGTCAATAATTTTTTGGTCTGGTTTCAGTACCCTTTGCATCAGAGTTGGTGTAAGTCTTTGGGCCAATTCCAAGACTTATGAAATCAAAACCTCTGTTAGGGGCTAAGAATCTGTATTCTTTTAAATAGGGTCCCTAAAGCACATAAATGTCTTAAAATCTTAGAAAATATTAAAGCCTCTTTCTATATATATTGAGGTTAAAATTAGAGAATGCTTCTTGTCTCATGTATAATACTGCTTCAGCACACACACACGGATATGTAGATTGTACCCTTTTTTAAAAACCAAGTCAGAACTTGTAGCTTTTTCATAAGTCATATGACAGTCATTTAATATATATTTGTTGAGTTCTTCCTATGTGAATACTGTGGTGGTTAAGGCAGGGTATAGAAAATATATTGGAGAAAGAAACAAAATTTCTACTTTATACAGTTTATTTTCTAGCCAATCGGGGAAGAACAGAAATAGTTGAGTAGATGTAAATATCAATGGGTAGTAAGCACCAGGAAGGACAGTAAATTAGTGTTGTTAAATCAGTGTTAAAGCAAAAGAGATTATAGGATGAGGGAGTTACTATTTTGTAGGGTGGTCAGGAAAGGCCTCTATTTGAGCAGAAAGAAATGGTGGTACAAGCTATGTGAATTTCTGAGGAAATAATATTTCAGAAAGAAGGAAAAAATAAGTGCAAGGGCCCTAAACCTGGAAGTTTTCTTGGTATAGTCCTGGAAAAGGTCAGGAGGTCAGTGCAGCTAAGGCAGGATGAGTGACGGGAAGAATAAAAGGAAGTAAGGAAGAGAGTGGCCAGAGGATAGACTTTGTAGCCTGACTGCCTGTATTCGGATCTTGGCTTCACAATTTATTAGCTCTGTAACCTTGGGCAAACTCCTCAACTTTTTGCCTCAGTTTTCTCTCTAAAATGGATATAACAGTAATTATCCCATAAGTGGTTTAAGATTTAATTGAGGGGCTGGGGATGTGGCTCAAGCGGTAGCACGCTCACCTGGCATGCGTGTGGCCCGGGTTCGATCCTCAGCACTACATACAAATAAAGATGTTGTGTCCGCCGAAAAACAAAACAAAACAAAAAGATTTAATTGAATTGACACACAAGAGTGTTTAGAACATGGCACGTACTCAAAAACGATTAGCTATTATTTGACTAATCGAGTATTTGCACATAAGTAAAAAGACAAATGTACAATCTTTGCTGCATTATTTGTTGAGAAAAAATTAAAAGACCTAATTTATTAATAGAACTTGGTTACATGAGTCATAGAACACCAATATGGTAAAATCCAATTAACTTAAAATTAAAGTGGGCTTGCATTTCATAGCTAATAAAAGTGAAGTACATATACCAGTTTAGTAAATATTTCTGGGAAAGAATACAAGAAATAAAGGAAAATGGTAGCCTGTGGGGGAGCTGGGGAAGACTTTTTCCTTAACCGCCTATACTTATAAATACATTTTTACCACATGCTGTTATAATTATTTTTACTATATGTTATATTAAAATAATTATATCTAAAATAACAGGAGAGAGACATTCTAACTGTATCCTCAGAGCAGAAGTATTACTTTAAACATGCAAACATTATTCATCATTTCTTAATTTTTCTCCAGAATAACATTGCTATGGCCTTGGAGGTTACTTACCGGGAACGGCTACATAAAGTATACAAGGAGGTAAAGAATCGCCTGGATTATCATATCTCTGTGCAGAATATGATGCATCGAAAGGAACAGGAGCACATGATAAACTGGGTAGAGAAGCACGTGGTACAGAGCATCTCTGCACAGCAGGTATGTGATTTTGTAGCTTTTTCTAGTATCTCTCAAAGCAAGTTTCTGATAATGCTTTTTAAAGGTAGAAATAGCTAAAAATGAGTCTTTTAGCTTAGAAATAGCAAGGTGAGTCTCGTTTATAACATTTTTGGATGGTCATGGTCTAGACGGTATCTGCACAAATTCCAAGGCTTTCCCCTTTTCTCAAAGTTTGTTTACCACAGGTCATTGAGAATACTGGTTGTAGGTAGCATTAACCAACATTTTATTTCTCTTTAAAATGTAACATAAGCCCCTTCCATTTCCTAATTCCACAATCTCCATTCCATTTCCATTTTTCTAGCTAAGTCTTAATTCATCTATTTTGAACACAAATGTTTTCTACTATTGAACAGAAATGTTTTCTGTTAATTGCTTAAACCGTATTTGTTTTTTCTTTTCTTTCTTTCTTTCTTTCTTTTTTTTTTTTTTCTTTTTGAAGGGGGTTAGTTGGTTGTTGTTGCTGTTTGTGTTCTTTATTTACTTAGGACTTGATTTCCTCTTTCCAAGATAATAGCACTGAATATTGACCAGGCATTTCTGGTCATGTCCTACATAACCTATACAAAATCAGAACAACAATGCCATCATCTGGCTCAGGTCACACTCCTATAATCTCAGTAACTTGGGAAGCTGAGTCACGAGTTTCACAAGTTCAAGGCCAGCCTTATCAACTTAGTGAACTCTGTCTCAAAATGAAAAATAAAAAAAGCACTGGGTATATAGCTCAGTGGTGTGGTGTACCAGATTCAATCCAAAAACAAAGCCTATCAAAATTTGATGGGCTGTTTTTATTTATTGATTTTTAAATAAATTGTTTTTACGTAAAAGTTACATACATGCTTATTCAAAGAACTTGAAAAAATAGCCAGACACAGTTTCACGCACCCATAATCCCAGTGACACAGGAAGATTGCAAGTTCAAGGCCAGCCTCAGTAACTGAGCTAGCGAGACCTGTCTCAAAAAATAAAGTCCCCAGTACCCTCCTTTAAAAAAAAAGAAAAATACAAAAAAGAAAACTACTGCAGTCTGGCTGGGCACAATTCAGGAGCCACTTGTCAAGCAGAAATGAACTTTATTTTTAGAACGCACACACGGCACCACACTAGCTCTTCAGGAATTCCCTCAGAGCCCAACTGCCACCAACCCCTTCCAGCGAGCCACTCAACCCCCACTCCTCCCACTCTTGAGGCCCATTGGCTGGGTCGCATGGGCGGAGCCAAAAGAGGCCCCCAATGAGCAGCTCCATGGTCTGAAAGGGCAGGGAAACAGCCCAGTGAGCATCACTCAGAGGAGCCAATCAGCTGGCAGCTGGAAGTTTGCTGGGGCTGCTGTGAGCCAATCAGCTGGAAGTTTGCTGGGGCCACTTCGGCTGTGGCTCTCAACAGAAAACTAATAATTATTTTCATTCATTCTTAGCATTTTTTGTATTACTAGTGCTTATTGGGTTGTTTTTTTCAAGGATCAGTTACAAGCCAACATTAGGGACAGTTGACTATAGGAGTATCTGTCTTCAAATTCTTTATAGATTTCACTCAAAAGTTGTGAGCCAAGGAACTTTAATTTACTCCCTGGATTTACTTTTAAAATAAATTACATCTCTTCTGTTTTAAAATAATTAATTTTATTTCTAAATTTTTCTAGTGGTCTTAACTATATTAAACCAGTATCATCTTGAGTTTCTGGTCTTATAGGAAAGGTGTTTTTTAGAATTATAATATTTATACTCTGCCATGTAGGTTCTAACTAGATTTCTCTTTCTTTATCACAGGAAAAGGAGACAATTGCCAAGTGCATTTCAGATCTCCAGCTGCTAGCAAAGAAGGCTCAAGCACAGCCAGTTATGTAAATGTATCTGTCCCAGTTGAGACAGCTACACACATTTGACTGAATAAATGAAAACTAGTCTACATGACAAAATCTTTCTCTATTGCTATCTACTGAAATTACAGTTTACCTTTCCTAAAAAAGAAAAGTTCTTTTAATGAGAAAGCTAAATCTGTTGGCCAGTCAGATAGTTCTCATCATTACCCTGCATTTTGAGTTGTTCTTTGATTACTTTTGAAAAAGCAATATGCTTTTATTAAAACATTGCCTGGTGAACAATTACCAAGTAACAATTTGAATCTATAGTTAATCCCATCATCTTATAATAAATTGATGATTAAAACAAGATTTTTCAAGTTTTGTAATTCTCTGAGGTATAATTTCAGCATTTATCATGAGTAAAACTTAAAGATGTCATTGATTAATATCTTAGAAAACTGTTGGTGAGCTATTTCTAGCTAATGGATAGGTTATGAGAAATGTAAAGCTTTTAAGTACCCAGACTTAAAATAACTAAAGGAAATATTATAAATCAAATCATATCAATAACTTTATTAAAATTTCAGTAGAATGCCTATAGAAAATATTATAGACCCAGTATACTGTCATGAAATCACTTAATGATTTCCAGCACTACAAAAATAAGAAACCCCACTCCTAATAGTGGAGTTTACCCTATTCTCAATAGCAAGCATTTTTTTATAAAAAGAAAAATCACAAATGTGTTGGAAGGAACGTGAAGAAATTGTAACCTTTGTGTGCCATTGATAGAAATATGAAATGGAATGGCTACTATAGAAAAGTAAGTTTCTCAAAAAATTAAAAATAGAATTACTATATGATCCAGCCGTCTCGATGTGATAGTACATACCTTCCAGCTTCTCGGAGACTGAAGCAGGAGCAACACTTGAAAAGCTCGAGGTCTACCTAGGCAACGTAACAAGACCCAGTTTCAAAAAAAATAAATCAATAAAGGATCTCAAAATTCTTAGTAGTATTATTCACAATATCTAAAACAGAAGCTGCCTTAGTGCCCATCAACAGATAAATGGAAAGCCAGATGTGGTATAGCTATACAATAGAATATTTGGCCTTAAAAGGAAATTCTAACACTTAATACATCTTGGATCAACCTTGAGGATATTATGCTAAGTTAAATACACCAATACAAAAATGACAACTCAGTGAGACCCTGTCTGTGGTTCTACTTGGTGTGAGTTACTTCCAGTCAAAATCATAGACAAAATACAATGGTGATTGCCAAGGAATAGGGAGTTAGTTAAATGGGTACATGCAGAGTTTTTGTTTTACAAAATGAGTTATGAAAATAAAATAGTGATGGTTTCACATTATGAATATGGTAAAACACCACCAAATGTACACTTAAAAATGGTTAAGTTTTATGTGTATTTTACCATAATAAAAATTGAAAAAAAAAATCCAGCAGATAAATCTTAAATTTCTTCTCTTAGTAGATCTGTCTGCATTTAAGTCTTCTAAACTTACCCAAAGATTTATTTGTACTGAAGTAGACATTCATCTGTTTTGAACACAGATAAGAAGCAGCTGAAAATATGGATCATGTAATTGCTATTTTCATTGACTTACCAATTATAATCCAATCATTTGGGTCAATATTGATGACTAATGTATCAATCTAATATAGAAATCAGTTTGACACCTTTAAGAGATTTTGATTGGGTCAACAGATTATTCATTTAACAATAATCCAAACTATTCATTTAACAAAGAATTATAAAACATTATATAGCTGGGCACAGCGGTGCACACCTGTAATCCTAGTGGCTCAGGAGGCTAAGCCAGGAGGATCACAAGTTCAAAGCCAGCCTCAACAAAAGTGAAGCGCTAAGCAACTCAGTGAGACCCTTTCTCTAAATAAAATACAAAAAAAAGGGGTTGGAATCTGTGAGGTGAATAGACAGCCTACATCTTGGGAGCAAATCTTTACCCCTCATACATCAGAGCACTAATCACTAGGGTATATAAAGAACTCAAAAAGCTAAACACCAAAAAAAACAAATAATAAATGGGCCAAGGACCTGAAGAGACTTCTCAGAAGATGATGTACAATCAGTTAACAAATACATGAAAAAAATGTTCATCATCACTAGCAATTAGAGAAATGCAAATTAAAACCACTCCAAGATTTCATCTCACTCCAGTCAGAATGGCAGCTATAAGTTTTTCAAGGATATGGGGAAAAAGGTACACTCATCACTACTGGTGGGACTGCAAATTGGTGCAGCCAATATGGAAAGCAGTATGGAGATTTCTTGGAAAATTGGGAATGGAATCACCATTTGGCCCAGCTGTCCCTCTCCTAGGTCTATACCCAAAGAACTTAAAAACAGCATACTACAGGGACGCAGCCACATCAGTGTTTATAGCAGCACAATTCATAATAGCTAAACTGTGGAACCAACCTAGATGCCCTTCAGTAGATGAATGGATTAAAAAAATGTGGCATATATACACAATGGAATATTAGAGAATAAAATCATGGCATTTGCAGGTAATGAAGTTAGAGAAGATAATGCTAAGTGAAGTTAGCCAATCCCCCAAAAAAACAAATGCGGAATGTTTTCTTTGCTATAAGGAGGCTAATTCATAGGGGGATAGGGAGCGGGGAGCATAGGAGGAATAGATGAACTCTAGATAGGGCAGAGGGGTTGGAGGGGAAGGGAAGGGCATGGGGTAATTAATGATGGTTAGTAATGATCATTACTAACCAAAGTACAGGTATGAAGACACGAATTGTGAATATACTATGTATACAACCAGAGATATGAAAAATTGTGCTTTATATATGTAATAAGATTTGTAGGGCTGGGGTTGTGGCTCAGTGGTAGAGCGCTTGCCTAGCATGCATGAGGCACTGGGTTCAATTCTCAACACCACATACAAATAAATAAAATGAAGGTCCATCAACAACTTTTTAAAAATAAATTTAAAAAAAAGAATTGTAATGCATTCTACTGTCATATATAAATAAAAATTTACATTAAAAAAATAGGACTGGGGATGTGACTCAGTACTTGAGTGCCCCTAAATTCAATCCCTGATACAAAAAAAAAAAAAAAGTTATTTGTGCTAAGCAACAAACTGCCCTGGTCATACAGAGACAAAAACAACTACCTCAAAAATTTTTTTAAAAATCTGAGAACACAATAAGAATTCGCAATGATAACAGATTTAAGCACAGGGTGCTTTAAGAGGACAAGCACCATTTTAAGCAGTCTAACCAAGTTAGTCATTTCCCTTGTATTAATAAGTCAGGTCAAGGTTCAAACTTGTAGAATATATGTTTAAGGGATTTGACTTCACACTATCGTGAGAGCTACTTAAGTTAGACTGTTGTCTTTGTTTCTGATGCTGAAGTCCATCAAGGAAAGATGGATGCAAAGTGGAAGGCAGTAGGAATGATAGGAATCAGGAAAGATCACAGCCCAGACTGAAGCCCATGTCAGTTTTTATTGTCTCTGATTTTAGTGATGTAGTTGTCCTTCATCACAAACGCCTGTTCCAAAAGTTAGAGGAAACTGAAGTTATGATCCAGGTTAAGTATGGGAAGTTGCCAAGCTACCACTTTTGAGCCAACACAACATGTACGAACTTCACAACCACACCCCACCCCCGAATCTTGCTCAAGAGTCTTGTGCTAAGTTATGATACACCTATTCTAGTCACATTTGGTAACTTCCTTAAAGTTACAAATTTCAACTAATTTTTTTTATAAATTTGTATTATTCTGGTTAGATCAGAGAGATTTGGCTTAGTGTTTTCATTACAAATTGTAATTCCTATAGAGCCACACACATACAACTTTTGAACTTTTAATTTCGCAATAAGTAGTAATGGCTAAAATTTACTGAAAATTTCAGTAAAATGTGTGATTGTTTTTTCTTTATGTATAAATTTTATACTGTATAAAATTTATGTATAAAATTTATACTTTATGTATAAATTTTATTGCTGTTGTGTCTTTAAGTAATTTTTCTAAGGTATTTGAATAGATTTCTGTTGAAAACTTCAGTGTCAACATTTTTATAGTTTGTACTAAAATCATGGTATAAAAATTTTATGCATAAATCAGAATTTTAAATTAAAGTATTTTTCTTTAAAAAAAAAAAAATCTTGTCTTCCCTAACCAAAACAGTCAGGGAAGAGAATTATGGAAAATAGTTCTATCTAACCAAGTTAACACATAATAAACCATCACAATAAGTATCATATCAATAAATGTTAACTTGAATGAATAGTATTTTAAAATTCCAGTCACAGAGAGACAATGGAAATGTTCAACAAAACATGGACAGAGCAAAAAGATGACAGGCCAGAGGGGAAATGGTGTTTGAGCTGACATTTGGAAGAGGAAGTTAGCCTATCTTAGAGAGGGCAGTATTTGTGATTGTAGAGAAGATGTAGTGTAATATTTTTAAAACTCTAAAGAAATCAAGAATAAAATACAAATCATAGGTCTTTAAATGTTGCGCCTACTTATATTTTGTTCTAAGGACACCAGGGGACAACCACCAGTTTTAAGCACAGAAGGAATGATAGCTAGATTTTCCTTTCAGAAAAATCACTAGTAAGCTGGATGTGGTGGCACATACCTGTAATCCCAGCAAACTCAGGAGGCTGAGACAGGAGGACTGCATGTTCAAGACCAGCCTCAGCAACTTATCAAGGTCCTAACCAACTTAGTAAAATGCTATCTCAAAAAATAAAATGGGCTATGGATGTAGCTCAGTGGTAAATTGTCCCTGGGTTAAATCCCCAGTTCTTTCCTCCACCCTACCCCACCCCACCCCAAAGAAAAAGAAATAGCACTAGTAAACACAGGACAGTTTGGAGAGAGAGAACAACTAGTCAGGTTGAGTCATTCTAGCTAGCTAAATGATATTGAAAACCTTGACCAAAGGCTTTGGCAGGTGAAAAGGAAGGAATTGGTGAGAAGTACTAAAGGCAAGAGTTGAAGACTTGCCTGAGGAGAAAATGGAAGAAGGGAAGCATCAATTTGAGTCTCTTGCTCGAGAGAGAGTTAAAAATGGGGGAGGAGGGAGTACTATTTACTATGGTTCAGAATACAGGAGAAACTTTCAGGGAAAAATATAGCTAAGTATAAAGTATGAAAGAACATCAGTGTTTGAGGGATGGCAGAGTAAAGCATCCTGCAAAAGAAAGAAAGGTCAGTCATTGGGAAAAAATGAGAAGAGTGTAGTATCATAAAATTGAGAGTGTGAAGTTGCACTTATGAAGAGTCAACAGTAACCAATTTTGCAGGAAGATGAAGGAAAGGACTGAAAGTGTCTATTACAGATAATAGCTCAGGAGTCTCTGATGGCCCTTCTCAGAGTAGTTTTGTTTGAATGGTAGAGACAGAAGAAAGATTGCCCCGGGGTTACAGGACCAGAGGACAATGAGGAAACAGACTCATGGAGAAGAATTTCCAGAAAGTTACTCCTCTAGTAACCAGAGAGAGCAAAAGGTTGACTCAAGGGAATGTTCTAAAATGAGGGAGGCTGGAGCGAAGGAAAAGTCAACAGAAGGAAAAAGAAAATGAAAAGAAACAGGAAGATAGAGGTAGTAAAATCCCTAAGTGGGCCAATACATTCAGCATTCCACAGAGGGAAACTTCCTCCATTGACACGAGAAAAGTAAGGAGGGATCTTCAAAGAATGAAGTTTTCCACTGGGAAAACAGGAAGCTCATCCATTAGTCATTTATAAACAGCACCTCGTGGATCAGGCACTGCTAGAAATTAGGATGAGAAAATATGATATCCACAAACCTTACAGTCTAGCGATCACGACACTAAACAACATCAGTGTTCTTAATGTTAAAACGTGACGGGGCACATATAATAAGTGAACTAGTCTGATCCAGGAGCTCATAAAAGGCCTTCTGGAACAAATTGTAGTTAAATTGACATCTGAAGGATAAGAGATCACTTGAGGGAATAGCTTATATAAAGACCCTGGGGTCTCTACCATTAACACCCCCCCAGCCACTTTAGCAAAAGAGATCATGATAGGATGCATCTTGTGTTTAATCACCTCTCTTGATTGCGTCAAGGGCCACAAGGAGTGACTGGCCTGGACCATCTAGGCTTGTGTAAGCATGCTCTATGATGTCCACACAATGAAACCCCCTAACAAAATATTTCTCAGAACGCAGTCCCCTTGTTAAATGATGCATAATTGTACACATTTTGCTTGAATTTAAAGAACCTCACCATCAGCCTCTAATATATCTATCACCTCCCACCCTCTACAAATGCCCCATTCTTGAATTATGCTGATATCCCAAAGGTGCATCACTTGAATCCCAGCAAACCATCCTGGTCCTGGGCCATCTATCCCTCCCACATTCCCTTTCCTGAATCCAAACCCCATCTGTGCGTCAGACTCCACCCCAGCTCAAGGTCCACCTGCACTGCCTCCTTTCTCTAGCTGCGCAGCTTTTTCTTGCTTCTATTCCAGGATCGGCTGTGCCCTCTGCCCTCTGCCCTCTGCCCTCTGCCCTGGGCTGCCTGATTTAACCCCTTCTCATGTCAACGTTCTCGATTCTCAGTGGAAAGGCCCACGACTAAAGAAGCCTTCCCCAGTGGTCCACCCTGTCTAAAGACATTTTCCCATCACTCCCTCTCTGGCTAGCACTCTTTCCTTCATGTCCCTTAACCAAGTGTCACTCTTCTATGTCTTTGTCACTCTTCTATATCTTATGCCCCTTTACAATGAGACAAGGTAAGGAAATTTTCTGCCTTGCTCTCAGTACATAGCCCACTGTAGGGTCCATAAAGTCTATCTGATGTGTGTACTAATTAATACTACTTTATGAATATTTATAAATATAATATTTTATAAATATTTATACATAAATGAATCACCTTCCCTCTAAAGGGATCTCAGCCCTCTGAACACATTTGACATCTGCACAGCCATACTTAACACTATTTGTTCTTCATTTTTCTTTATCAGCTTCATTTCCCTGGTAGGAATTGATATGATCATTAGGTCCTTGATGACAATAATAATGTCCTACTGTGGTGACCTCTGCAATATCTGGCAGGGTGATTAAAGTGAACAATAAACAATTAGAAATGAACTCACCTTATCCTCTTATGTTCTGAAGTTCACGTGTCAAAATACATAAAAGCAGTTCTAACTATTTATAGGATTTTTTTTTAATGTAGCATTGGCCTTAAAGAGGAAGTCCATCCTTGAGTTTAGACAGGATCTTTATGACACACAGCTTAAAGGCAACAGTGACAGTGCTGGTAATTTTTATTTCATCATTTCTGCAAAACGGGACTCATAACGGAAGCAGGCTCAGTCTTAGAAAACTGCCTCTTATGTCTGGAGTTTTTCTTAAAAGGTAAATGCATTTCACAAAATTTTAATCTGGGTAAAATAATCGCTCACCAAAAGACAACGCCGTCTACTTGTTACTAGCTTCTATCATTTTTTTTTAATTAGGTGGGGGAAGGATTGTATTTGAATGGCTGCATTTAGAAAGTTGATGAATTTTAAGGCAATGAGCAAGATTCTCCAGTGCCAGATACAGCTGTTTCTATTGTAACTTTTTGCTTCTGTTAAACATTTAAAATATTGTTTTCAAAGGGAAATATGCTTTCTGCTTTTATTGGCCTGAATTTGTAAGTAGTTATTTCCCTTTGGCATTGTGTGATGGGTTTTGCTTTCCCGGGTGGGTTGTTCTAACTTATTTTAGGTAGTAACACTTCATTGAAATGGTTGTTCATTGAGAACTACTAATGTAAGGATCAGAATTTTACATAGACCTACCATGCTCTCCTTTTCCACCTCCCTAATGATAAGATCTAGTGTAAGTGAATTCCCTCTTTAGTACAAACACATACCTCAATACCTTCAAAATATTATATTCTACACAATGAATTAATATATATAATAAGATACTACGTCCACACATGTATACATATTATAGCGCTACTTAATGGTGTGCCTTGTGTCTCATGGCTAATACTCCTCACCAAATTTTCCTGTAGGCACCTTTCTTACACATTGCAGGATTATTTAAAAATGTTGGTGAACTGTAAGGTACTTGCTAATGATGCTATTGCTGATGTTGTAGGTGGTAAATGACAATGAGGTATTCTTTTCCCAGCCCTCCCCGGGTCCAGGAACTTGGAAATTAACTTTTAAGAACTGAAAAATGAAAACACATCAACAATTGATGACATTGATTGCCTAAATATAATATATTACATTATATTATATCATATCATATATTATATTATGTATAATATAACATAATAAATTATATTAAAATTCAGCAGAAAAAGTAGAGCCAAAAAGTTTTAGCACATGTTTATCTAAATATGAAGTAAAATCATGGCCATCTAAAATATAATCAGGGATGCATATAAAGGCTTATGTGCAAAAATTTCTGTTTCATTGTCCTTTAATTAAATAAATTGAAAATAATTTCTATCAGCAAGTGGGGAGCTGGTAAAGCAAGTTATACACAGTATCCCCCCTTACCCAAACTATCACTTGCCAGATGTTTGCTTACTTCCTGTTAACTGTGTCTGAAAGTATGAAATGAAAGTTCCAGAAATAAATAATCATACGTTTTAAATAACTTTTGTTACAGCATATTGTTGTAATTGTTCTATATTGGTGTTAATCTCTTACTATGCCTAATTTATAAATAAAACTTTATCAGAAGTACATGTATACAGGAAAAGATATTATATCTATTGTACAGGGTTTGGTACTACTCAAGGTCTCAGGCATCTCCAGAACATCTTGGAATGAATCCCTCACAGATAAAGGGGGACAGGTATAACAGAAATGCCAATCATCACTAAAAATGTTACAGTCTTTAGTGGTATGAGAGAATGTGTATGATAAAATGCTGAGTGAAAACAAAGGATATAACCTCTTGCGGAGTGTGGTGGTGCATGCCTGTAATCCCAGCAACTTGGGAGGCTAAGGCAGGAGGATCAAAATTTCAAGGCCAGCCTCAACAATTTAGTGACACCCTCAGCAACCTTACCTCAAAATAAAAAAATAAAAAGGGTTGTGGGTGTGGCTCAGTGGTAAAGTGCCCCTGGATTCAATCCTCAGTAGCAAAATGAAAAAGGATACAACATCTTAAAGAAGTATCTCATGCAGCTTTAATAGAATGCATGGAGCAAGACTAAAAGGAAAGTTACTAAAATATTAACAATGACAGTAGGGGTTTAGATGCTTTTACTTTTCTGCCTTTAGATATTTTATATTTTCTGGCTAAAAAAAAAAAAACACAAATAAAGAAGGCTTAACATAACAGGTAGAAATCTAGACAAGGATATCAGCATACTTGAAAAGACAATATGTGAACAGAAGTGTCTGCTGGCCCCTGGAGAAGGGCCTCTAAGAGGAATCTGTCAAAGTTTACCCAACACTGCCAGGGAAAAGTGAGGTAGATGCCTCAGACTTGGAAGACACTTCAGTATTAAAATCATTCATTCATCTTATGCTTACTTCAATTCAATGCCTAACAAGCAAAATTCTGGTTTTAATTGGAGCTCATACGGGTTCTGATAGTAAGCACCGATTACACCAACACATTCCTATGTCAATTTGTACCTCAGTCTACTGTGAGTTGTGAATGGGAATCAGTTCTAGAGCAATCAGTCAATTCTTGGTGATAAGTTCTCATTTCTGGACCTACAAAGCATACCAGGTAAAGGCTTGACCTGTGATGGCACCTCAACATCCACAGTTTACCTTTCTCTCCTTGTTATTGTCCTTATGTTAGCATCAGTCTCGGAGTGGGTCCCTCCGTGGTTGGCCCCTTTTAAGCTAAGAGGTTCCTTTTTCTAATTCTCAGGTAAAGACAGCATGGGAGGAAGGAACTCCAAACCTAAGCCCCAATATGGTGAGTTCAGAACAGGAACTGTTACGGGCCTCACTACAAAGTAAAAACAAACTAGGAGATTAAGATGTTGTGCTAAAGGGGCTATAATGGGACACCACCGGCTAGTGCATTTCTCAGGTTGGGAAAATCATCTTTTATCACAATACAGACTCTAGTGCCTCAGAAATGAAAAGGGGATCCAGAAAGGACTGCTAACCCTCCAAATCTGAATAGATCACCTGGGCAGTTCATGAGAATCTAACTCACTTCCCTTCCTCCTCCCCTATTTGTTTTCTAGACACTGGGGGGAAACTATTGTGGCTGCTTTTGGCAGGACATTGTTATCAGCTGCCCTGCAAAATGACCAGCCAAAAAGGGCAGCAGTTCCTAAGGTCAAGGTCCTGAGGGCTTGGGGAAACACTGGCTCTGGGTTTCACTGCTTGTTCTCACTCCAAGCCTGGAGACCCTTGCTTAGATCAGAAGGAGCATATTTTCCCAGGGCTTCCTGCGAAAATCTTTGAGGAAGGAGTCACAGCATACATTTTTTGTTTTTGTTTTCTCTAGAGGACACAGGGCACAGCAGGACACTGGGCTCTTCTTTTATTTGCATAGCTGATGGTTTTAAGTTCCAGTTTAAATACTCACTTTAAATGACATAGTATCCTCTCCCACGTAGAGTCACCCAGTTACTAATCTCCACTGGTTACTTGGGTAAGAGAGGCACTTGGGACATTTACTTGACAAATGGCAGCTACACTAACTTCTTTCATGTTCTCTCGTAGACATCTCCTCTACCATCGCCCCGATGACCACTAGCTCTGCACCCTGTCATTCCAGCCGTCCCAAGTAAATGAACATTTACTCGTCTGCTTCATCCTGTGACCACATGGCATTTGACTTTGTATTGACAGCTTTGGCTTGGGGACAGTGGAGGAGGGTCTGGAGAGAAAGGAACAGAAACAGACAAAGAATTGTTTCCTAAGCTTGTAAAATGCGTGTTGAGGTGAGAAGGGTGGGGAGAATTGGCAGCTTTCATCGAGGCCTCAGATGCCTCTGGTACGCCAAAGCAGAAAGTTGCCAGCCAGTGGGTCAGGGCAGCAGCCCACTAAGCGGGGTGCCATCTGCTCCAGGCTCTCCTGCAGGTGGGGAAGGCTGCGCTGTGGCTTTTAGGAACAGCCATCAAAAGCTCAACAGTTGACCCTCTTCCTTTTTCTACCAAAAAGCACAGCAGATTTAATCTTGGTCTTTTTTGCTGGGGTTCTACTGACACTGCTGCTGACGGCCATGGTCTTCCTCATCATTAAGAGCTGCAGAAGATGTAAGTGGTGTCTGAGGGATGGGGCAGCCTTGTCTGTTACTGAGGACAGAGATAGCCAAGAGTGAGTAAGGGTGTGTGAGATAAAACCTGATTAACACAGATCAGAACGGCCCTCCTTCCCCTTCTCTTCCTCCCTGTCCTCCCCACTCCCCAGCCCCTCCTCCCACCCTCCCCTTCACCCAAGATTGAAGGGAGAGGCTCCCCACTCCTCCAGACCCCAATGGTGAGACTTTTTGTCCCTCTTCTTCCTGGTATTTGTTGCAGGTCACTACAGTCCCCAGGTCCCAGATCCTCACTCGGACTCTCCTGCCAAGGTAGGATGATTGTGTTTTTCCCAGGCACTGAGGCTTTCCCTCTGCGTTTCACATTACTGACTGGGGTAGTTGTACTGCTTCCTGGACTCTCCAAGGGATTCTTTTAAGAGTTCTTCTGATCTCTTTGGGTCCCCTCTTTGCAAGGTTACAGCTGCTTCTAAAGAGACACACTTTGCTCCAAATTGAATCCACTCATTCCTTCTCTCCATCCCTCTGAAGCGTTCATCCCTAGGAGAGGACCCGCTAACCTACGCCAGCATGTCTTTCCAACCCTTGGAAAAGAAGAGCCACAGCTTGACTGCAAACCATTCTGCGGACTTAGACCCTGTCGTCTACGCTCAGGTTAAAGCGACAAGCCAGTGAGGCTTGACTCCAGTTCCTCTCATCTCAACATATTCTTTTCTGGTCTTCTACAATTTTTTGGTTGCAGCCATGTGAAACTGCAGAGTTGTTTAGGCATGATCTGACAGTATGATCCAGAAGTCTCCAAGACCAGTGGTCAGTTATTTTCCTGGCCAGAGGAAAGGTTGCTAGCCTTCCTACTTGAACCAACAGACGGACAGCTCCCTGAGGGCCTCCCCAGTAGCCTCCCAAAGGGTATGAGACAGAGCTCAGTGTTCAAAACGTAATCCCCCAGTGTCATTGATCAACTAGGGAGGAGTCAACCCAATGAACAATCTATCAAGAATTCCAAAAAAGAATTCTTCTTCATCAGTAATTAGTCTATCACAGTCACCTTCTCCAGAAGTCAGGACCAGTGTTCTACACAAATACAAAATCCATACTGTATAAAGCACTATTCAAATGTGGGTTTCCATATCCTTCCTATGGCATATGCAATATGCATAACAACCTTACATGAGAACCAAAAATAAAAATTAATCTAAACATTAATTCCCCTCCAATCACAATGGATAATCATATAGGCAATCCCATTAAAGATATCAATCCCAATAAAAAAAATTCTAGGTACACTTACCTTAAAATTCCCACTTAAATAAGAAAGCAAATCAGAAAAATTCATAAAGACAAATTAATGATAAATAAAATTTATATAGGAAAGTTAGCCCTAGCAGCTAACTTAAAGCACCTGTTTGTTTTATTTTTTAAAGACACTTTATTAATATATTATTTACGCATGCCTCACTTATTTACATAGTATAATTCAATGGGGTTTTTTTCTTTTTTTAAATTTATTTCTTACATACATGACAATAGTGGAGTGCATTATATTCATAATTATCCATTCACTAATTCAATGTTTTTAATGTATTTACCATATTGTACAACTATCACAAAAATCTAATTTTAGAATATCAACTTCCTAAAAGAATTTCCACACACTTTAGGAGTCAATCCTCATTTTCTCACCCTAAGGCCCCTAAATAATCACTAATATGCTGCCTATCTCTATATGTTTGCCTATTCTGAACTTTTCACATAAGTGGAATCCTACAATATTTGGCTTCTTTGACTTAACGTAAGTTTAACCATTTTGCAGCATGTATCAGTAATTCATTCCTTTCTAATATTGAATACAGTTGCTTTATATGGTATGCCACCTTTTGTTTGATCATTCAACAATTGATGGAAATTCAAATTGTTTCCACTTTTTAGTTATGAACATTGCTGCTGTAATAACATTTCTGTACTAGTTTCTTAAAGTACCTGTTTTGTTAAGTACGATTAATTAATATGCTAATGATGCATGAATAAATAAATCAGTAGAATAGAATAAAAAAGACCAGAACTAAACTAAAATACATATGGACATTTAGATTTGGGAGATGGTTTATTAAATGATTTGAGAAAATTTGGTTTATTCAGTAAATGGTATTCAGATTTTTAAAAAGTAACCATGAACCATCTCACTCCTTATGTCAAAATAAATTCCAGGTATGTCAGAAACTAAACTGTAAAAGATCATTAAAGTACTGTAATAAATATAAGAGTAAAAATAATTCAGAGTGGGTCATGTCTTTAAACTTATGACACAAACCCCAGAAGTCAGAATATATTTATTTGATTTATAGAATACCATTAGAAGAAAGTCACAAAGACAAATGACACATTTGCAAAACATTTCCAAAGCATCTCACAGTTGAAGGATTAGTTTTCTTAGAATATAAAAAAAAAATCTGTAACATAAGTTTAACCATTTTGCAGCATGGGAATTGGTCAAAAGGGAAACTAATGGTTCTTAAAAACATATGAACAGATACTCACTCGAGTTCACTCATAATTAAAGCAATAGTAATTAGAACTACAATTAGATGATGTTTTATATCAATAAGGTTAGCAAAATTCAAAAAGTTGCTAAAGATCTGTGGGGGCAAGATTGTGGGGACCGAAGACAGTTCAAGTTTTATCGAAGACAATTTGGCAACAGCTAATGATATTGTAAGTTCTGTTTCCAAGAATTTGTAAACAATTCTATTGCTAAGAATTTACCCTTCTTAAATACATGGAAAATTCACTATATAATTTCAATTGCAGCATTAATCAAGTTGGTTGAAACTGATACTCCAGGCACTCTTCTAAGTGCTTGGCACCTATTCGTGGAATCCTCATAGAATCCCATGAGGTCATAATCAGTCTCATTTTAGATACAAAAACGGGGCACAGTGAGGGTCAATAACTTGCTAAAGTTCATACTGCTAGTAAGTAGTGGCCCTGGAAGTCAGCCCCAGGTAGGCTGGTACCAGATTTTGCACATTTATTCATCATGCTCAACTCTATAACAGCAAGACTGAAACAATGTCCATTGAGAAGGGATTGGTTCACAAAGTCCAGTGCAGCCATTAGAGAGAATAAAGGTCGATCTGGGTAGAGAATAGTGATGGGAGGGGAGGGGAGGGGGGATAGGGAGGGCAGCAGAATACAACTGACACTAGGATTGCTGTGTGTATACACACGGATGTATAACCAATGTGATCCTGCAATCTGTACACGTGGAAAAATGAGAATTCATACCCCATTTGAATCAAATATAAGAAATATCAAGATCATTGTATTGTCTTGAGCAACTAATAATAATAAAAATAAATAAATAAATAAAAGATCTGCAAGGTATACTACTAAATGAAAATTCCTGGACAGAACTCTGCATATGCTTTATTCCTGTAGTGAGTACATGCCAGTGTGTATCTGTATATTTAGGATACCTCTGGAAGAAAATACAATCAGTTGGTAATGAGCCGGGGGTGACCAGACTTGGTATTTGGGGACTGAGGATCAGGGATGGAAAGGGGGCCTGCTTTCCCTTAGAAGCCTTTTTTTGTAATTTTTGGAGTTCTTCATTTACAATCATGTTGAGCATCTTCAGGGGGCCCCACACCTGACTCCTGAACCACCTGAGAAATAAGAGGACTCAGAAGATAAAAATCAAAATATCATCTTTATCATGAATATGGCCAACATGGGAGAACGTAGCTTATACTGTAGCTGCAAAGAAGAGGATATCAGAATTCTGAGCTCCATAATCAACTCAGCTGGACCAAAGAAAGTCTTCCCTGCTCCATAAAAGCAATTCAGTGGCTCAGCCTGCCCCTAAGGACTCCCAGGAGAGATCCCGTCCTCTTTGAAACGTACACCCAAAAGATTTTTAAAAAGGAAGAGGAAGGGCAGATGGCATACGCCCAGTTCCTACTCTCAGTCTCACGTCAGACAGGACGTCCCAGTTGGGAGTCCGCAAGGGGTATTACACCAATGGAGCCTTTCTACAGGGAAGGAAGCAGGGGCGAGAGAGAAGCAGCAATCACAAATCGCTCGAAAAATCCATTAGGGCTGGGGGTGTAGCTCAGCGGTGAAACGCTTGCTTAGCACGAATGGAGACCCTGGGTTCCATCCCCAGCACCAAAAATAAAGAAAAGAAAAAAATATTCATGATGTTTAAAAATCAAGGTAAAGAAATTGAGGTTCAAGATGATGAAATAATTTATTCAACATCACACAGCTAGTAAATGACAACGAAAATTTAAATCAAGTCCTCTGCACTAAAATTCCTCGCATCTTGCCTCAGTACCATAGCTGCCCCACAGCACTAGTGGCAGCGGACCCAGAAAGGCAAAGTCAGGTGGCGTGATAGAGCCTTCGAGAGCCTATGTCTTTCCAAGATAGAGCAGCTGCTTTAAGCAGCTGGATTTGAGGGAAAAGCCAGTAAAAGAGGGTTTGATAAAGGCGGAGGCTCTTGGTGGGAGTACCCAGGTTTAGGAGAAAGTCTGGTTTAGGCAAATAATCCCTTGAAGAGGCCACAGCAGGAACAGAGCAGCCAGCCCCACGAGGGCAGCAGAGCCCCGGGAATTGTCATCTCCCTTTGGCTGACTGTAGGAAGCTCAGGGAAAACGCTGATATGAAACCCGTCTGCCAGCCCCACAGCTAGAAGTCACGTTGGCTTTCCCATTCAGAGCCCCAAGATCAAAGGTATACAGTGTCCTGTGGCCATCAATTATATGTGCTGTACCAAATTGATCATTCTTTTTCTTGAAGCTTCCTATTTTTAATAATGTGTCCTGAATTGGATCGATCAATGTCTGCCTCTCACCTTGTACAATGGGATGTCCTAACTGAGCCTGAACTGGATTGCCATTTGCAGAACCAGAGGGCTAGTGGCCCTTGTTGCAAATTCCACATATGGCCACAGAGGGGGACTGGAGCTCTGTTTTGGTGCAGGGGAAAGGGAGCCCTTTTGATGTTATTTGAGACGGGCAGGGAGGGAGGCTGTATGGAATCATTCAGGCTTAGTATTCACACCCTCATCCCTTCCCAGACTGCTGAGGGGTTTGACTTCCCTGCCTATGGAGAGAGAAGTCAGGGTGCAGACTGACACACTGTGCTCATGAAAGACTTTTGTTCAAGAGTCTGGATCTAATCACAAAGGGCACATGCAGAGTCCTATCAACAGCCAATCTCCCTGTCCTAACCCTGCTCACATCAGGGCTGCTTGAGTATCGCTAAGACTGAGGTTGGTCAGCACCCCCATTAGAAGGAACTATGGAATTTTGAAGAGAGGGGTTCTGATGAGGACCACTGACGCAGGCATGGGGAGCCCTATGAACTCCCGGAAATAGCAGGAGAGGCACTGAACCGGAAAGGGAAGTGCAGCTACGCAGATGAGAGCTCCAAGTATTGGAGAGTCTGGCCCTAATGACAATATCATCTCTCATGTTCCCATGGCTGCTAATGCCATGATCTTGATTCAAGTTTTCTGATTTGAATGGATATGTCACTTACCGCCTCTTGGTTCCTCATTGATCAGAAGCAGCATCCCTTCACTCTGATAGCAGTTTCCCGTAAAGGTTATGATGAATGGCCAACAGTCTTTTCCTCAAGAGAATCTGAGATCTACTGATTTAATCTAACTCCCCTTGGTGGGGTGGAACAGCATTTAATACCAATTCAGAAATATATATATCAGGGATTGAACCCAGAGGTGCTTAACCACTGAGACACATCCCCAGCCATTTTTATTTATTTATTTATTTATTTATTTATTTATTTATTTTTGAGACAGGATCTCCCTACATTACTTAGCGCCTTGCTAAGTTGCTAAGGCTGGCTTTGAATTTGGAATCCACCTGCCTTCACTTCCCAAGTCACTGGGATTATAGGCATATGCCACAGTACCCGGCTGGAATATAACACATTTTAAGGAAGTTTTCAAGAAATACTTTTTCCAGTAATACCCTAGGAGGAGTTAGTCATACCCTGGAGTTCATTAAACATGGACCAGAAATTTATTGGATAACAAATAAAAATGACTTTCTGACCCCCTGACCCAGATGCAGGAGAACTAACGTCTGGAGATGTTGTTTGATTGTAGCCCCGCTCAGTGTGATCTACTACAGCTCTTCTGACTGTCACCGTTGTTAACTCATCACAAATGATTTGCTGGAGAGTTGAGAAAGTCCTTCAGAAAGCCTGAAAGATCAGAATCAGTCCCCGAGATGTGGGCCAGTTGTCATGGTGATACTATTGTAGCATCATCACTTTATTTATGAACTAAATAAAAGAAATCTCTTCAGTCACATCTGTTCAGTATGAGCCATTTCCTTTGGAGTCAGGACATATAGGAGGACCTTCCAAGAGTTGCCTACTTTGTTGGGGAATAGAAAAAGGAAAATTCAGTTGAGATCTATTGTCTACCTGAATGCTTCTGCAGCAAAAATTGCAAACTCTCTCATGGGAGCTTCCTGGGGACTAAGACCAAAGTTGGTTTGCAGGGCTGAAATCTGATGTCATGACTGCAAAACTCATTGGTCCGTCAATGTGGAAGCTTGGCCCCTGGGCCTTGTGTTGGCCTCCTCCAAGCTTAGATGATGTGAATGCAACTGGGTTCTCCAGAACCCAAGAATGTCAAAGTAGCAGGGCCCTTGCTTCAGGTTACCACATTTTAATTGCCCTAGTGGGAGGAAGCAGACCTTGACAGCAACAGCTTGCTCAACTCCTTGCTAAACATATAGTGCTGGCTTCCACTGTCACCTTTCATAGCACCCTGTGTTTCCCCTTACTCCAAGTGACAACCTTATAGTTGTGTGTTTCGGTGGTGGTTTGTCTCCCTCGCATTTTATACCACTCCATGTAGGCTGATGCTATTTTTTTTGCTCACCATTATATCCAGCATCCAGCATGGTTCTTATTGAATGAATGAATGAATGAAGAAATGAAGGGAAAATCCTAGGTAGTAAGGGAATGGGGGTTCCAATTTACAGAGAAGAAAACAGGTTCAAAAACATAAAGAGCTGCCCAAGGGCATGCCTTAAAGAAGTGACAAAGAAGTTGGTTTGCAAAAACATAGATCGTGATTGTGTCGCAGAGGGAGTGGTCGCTGGTTGTTCTGCCCATGTCCCCCACCCTCCACAGATCCCAGAGTCCTGGAGGACTAACAGCCAGAAACACCATGGGAGCTACCACTTTGCTTTCTCAGGCCTCCTGCTCTGGCCACCGTCAGAAAACCCCAGGGAGAGCACAAGTCCTTACAGCCTTGGCTTTGGATTTCAGCTTCTCCAGGCCACAGACTCGTGTGTCACCCTGTGTCTCGGGTTATGTTTTGTTTTTTCCCTCTTTCCTTGAAATGTTCCTTTTACACTTTCGTACCCAGAGGAGGTTGGGGTTTATTTTGTAATTATGTCTACAGTCTTCATTGCCTAACATGTGTCTGAGCATAAAAAGAAAAAAAAATTAAAAAGCCAGAGGCACTTGCATCTGTTATTTTTTGCTTTGTGTGCACTTCAGAGCTTAGCAGAATCACCCCATGGTGGCTAGAGGATCTTCCAGACAGTTGAGACCAGCACTGGTGTTTCTGATGCTTTCCCAAAGGGAAAGATGAACAAATCACGCAGTCTCTTCTCTATTTAGGAACTGGAGAGACCTGAAGATCAGGTCGCTGTGGGGCACAGCACCCAGAACAGAAGAATCAAGAATGGAACTTACCAAGGACGTGGAATTCACAGGAGAAGCTTGGCTGTTCTGGGGGCCTCTACCAAGGCCTTTACCTGTAGCCACCCAAGAGAACAGGAGACACAAAGCTAAAGGGCAACTTCCTTGCCTCAAGACTAGGGTTAAGACCCCAGAGACTGTCCTCTCCCACCCACCCCTTCTCAAGGAGACCTCTCTGTGCCTGCTTACCTGGGGTCTCAGAATCTCCTTCCTTTGACAGGAGGAGCCTTGGATCCAGAAATTCCTAAACAAAATGTTTCAATCAAGGAGTAAGGCTGCCACCAAAAGCTGGTGTGCTGTGGAAGCAGGTGACCCTCCAGATAAGAAGGGCATGCTGTGGTGGTCTCAGGGCTTCCCTCCGCCCTGTCTACACACACCTCCAGTAAGAAGGCTACAGTGCTCCTCTGCCTCCTCTCATGATATCTTTGTCACCGTGACACAGATATTTCCCCCAGCCCATGGACTGGCCACCTTGGTCTCTAGGTGCACAGGCAATAAGAGGGGAGCCACATTGATTCATTGAAAAACTGCTCCTTGACCTCTTTCATAGGCTTTAATTCCTGTCTTCCTTATCCCCACTGCCAAAGGCTACTTACCCCTTCTATTCCTTTGACTTCTCCTTCTCTTGGACAAATGACTGATTATAAAGATGATCCCCAAACTGGTAAGCAGTACACAAATGATAAGGATGGACATCCTGGAAGGAATTAGAGCCAATTTCACATCCCTTGGAAGGAACCACCATTTGGTTTTCTGCTCCATTTCGCCTTTTCTGAGATCTGCAACCGCCACTCCCAACCCAGCCATAGTAGCTCCTGGGAATTGTATTGCTTTAGAGTGACCCTGTCTCCCATGGACCACACATGCATAGACCTAGTGGACATCTGATCAGGCTGGGCCAGTGAGCCCCTTCCTCAGAAATCAACTGGGAATTGAGATTAGGAAGATGAAGTCTCAAACTGGCCAGTCTCATGAACGGAGAGGGATAAATCAAGATGCCTTATTTTGTGGCAGAAGGAGGAGGAGGAGGAAAAAAGGAAATATCAAAGATCAGTACAGAAAGAAAAAGAAGCAAAAAACATACAGGAGTAGCCGATTACAAGGGGAGATGAAGTCTGCAGATACTCCTGGCAATTTCAGAGGTGGCTTCATCCCAGCCCCAGCATTTGAGACACTGCTCACTCCTTAAAATAAATGCCCCCCCCACCTCCCGGGTTAAATTAAAGTAGCTAAAGGCAATTTTTGCTGCTTCCAAACAAGAGTCCTAAACTATTTATATATAGATATTTTTCTTTTGAGGTACTAGAGATTGAACCTATGACCTTGTGCATGTTAGACAAGAGCTCTGTTTTTGTTTTTTTTTTGTAATTAATTTATTCTTTTTTTAAGAAACCAAATAGTCCTATTGAGGATAGGTAGTTCAGGTGGAAAGTAATATGCACCTGGAAAGTAGTATTATGTTGTTGGATCCCTTCCTTCCACTCCCTTCCCAAGCCCATCTGTCTTCTAAGACTCACCTGGAGCGGTCGGCCTTGTGGATGATTCTGGAAGCCCTGCAGCTTCTGTTCTTGTTGCCTGGTGAATCTGAATCACAAAGGATTACTGAGTAAGTGGGGCCCATACCCAGGTCCTTCCTCGGAGCCTTCCAGCTGCAGCTCTACCTGCCATTCACAATCTCCAGAGAGCGAGCACCTATTGACCTCCAGCAAAGCATAGGCACCAAGCACAGTTGTATAAATGTGCCCTGCACAGGAATCAAGACTAAGAGGACAGGTCGGGAGTGGAATCCAGGCCGTGGTCACTGGACCCCATGCTCCTGAAGCACCTTTTCCAGGTTTGTATGAAGGCCCCACGTGGACTACAGATAGCCCGTGGTAACAGACCCAGGCTGAGGGCCACTCCCATAGGTGGGAACAACCAGAAGGCCAGTCCTCGGCTTAAGGAACAGATCAGTAGGTGATGTAACTGTCACATGCTTCTGACAACCACAAAGAACTCAGTGGGAGAAGTCCCACCACAGTCACCCACATTGCCTCCTCTGAAAAGATTTGGAAGGGGCGTGTTCATCTAAACTGAGGAACACATTTAGATGGACTTCTGTCATCCTGAGCTTCAAACTCAGGACGTGCTCTACAGTGAAATAAAAGCAGAAGCACACAAAGCAGGAAGACACCACAGTGAATGACACCACACATTCCCTGTGACATTGGCTAGGTCAAGCACCAGCAGGTCAAGTGTAAACAAGGATCTCTTTCCAGCCTAGGAAGGGGTAGGGTGGGGATCCCTTAAGTCCTCTGGTCTGTTTTCCTACTGTCCTTGTGCTCCAGATTGTGATTAAAGTCTTTACTTCTAGAAGTGAAAACAATAAGAAGCCCTCCCCCCAAAGACAAAGGCTTTTAGGTGCAAAAAGAAGTTTCCAGGATTCAGCAGAAGGAGTTCATGAGTGAGCATCTGCCCCCAACTAGCCTCTTCCAAGGCCTATCAACCGGCTTGCCACAAGGGAAGGGATGTTCCAACAGTGGACAGTGGTCCCAGGGACCAGACACACTCGCTTTCCCCAGACTCCCAATTAATCCCAGCACCATGCATGACTACCATACCTTGGAGGGAGAGACCATGTCACCCCCAGAGAACCAGGGGAGAGCCTGAGTTGGTACTCCCATCTTCTGAGTTTTTACCACACCGACAAATGCACAGCCCCCTGGGTTACCCAAGTAAAACCACTGACAGCCTCTACCTTTTCCAGACCAAAACTCGTTGGCCTGGCCTCCTCTGCTGTCAGTCACAATCAGCTCTGTAAAATCCATGTCAACCCTGGCAAAGTCTCGCTGGATGCCACACCAGTACCAGCCCGTGTCTTCCTTGGTCAGGCAGGACACAGTGATGATGAATTGGCTTCCTGTGTCCTTCAGGGCCACACGGTCCGTGCTGTTGTGGGTCAAAGCAATGATGTGGCAGTAATCCCGGAAATAGCCTCGGCACCAATATTTGGTATGATGCTTATAGTGGGCGTCGTAATTGCAGCTGGCAGAAGCTGTGCCTAGCATGAAGCTTTCCTTCACTTTTTTGTCCATGACCATGGCATCTGTGAAGACACACACACACACACACACACACACACACACACACACACACTGTTATTCTTCCAAGCATGCTGCAGTTTCTCCCCGCCTGTCCACCTGAAAGATAATTAAAGAATTGGAGGCTGGTTTTTAATTGCCTGTTTTCGGTAGACAGCTGAGCTGTGTCCTGCTAAAATTGGTTATAGAATATCTTTGGACAGAGGTCTTTAAAAGAGGTAATCAAGTTAAAGTAGGATCACAGGAGATTGTCCTTAATCTAATATGGTTAGCATCCTTAATAAGTGAATAAGAGATTAAGATATGGAAAGAGGGATGACCATCTGGGGTCACAGCAAGAGGATAGCCTACAATGAGCCAAGGAGAAAGGCATCAGAATGAAACCACATCTGCAGGCACCTTGGTCTTGGACTTCTTTCTACCCTCCATAACTGTGAGGAAGTACATTTCTGTTGTTTAAGCGATAGACTGTGGTATTCTGTTACGGCCGCCCTAGGAAACCAACATGGCAACCCCAGAGAAGTCTCTATTCCTGGTCTAAGGGACAGTGCACTAGAGGCCTCTTGCCATTGCCTGGTGGGGAGCCTGGAAGAGCCGGAGGTTCTCTGTCAGCACACCCTCTGTCCCTGGCTACCCACCCTACCTTGGCAGCCTCAAATAGAAAGTGAAAATTGTGGAGGCTTCTACTGGCTGCATGGGGCTGAAGTCAGAGGGGCTCAGGTTCTGAGCCAGGAGTTTACTATCTCCTCCATGCAAGACTGGCCATGGGCACCTCTATCACGTCAGGATATTGCCTACTGAGGAACTCATGCACAACAGGTCCAGCAAAGAAAAGAGATGGCACGGCAGAGCTCATCCCTCTCAGCCCTCCAGCTGCTGTGTGCTAGGCGTGGGGTGTCACCAACCTGCAAAGCATGCTCACATCCTAGATGTCATTTGTTCTCCTAAAAAACCCACAGGGAGGATCGCATGATCCTCGGGGTTGGGGGTGGGGGGGTCACACTGACACTGACCCAGAGACCAATGCAGCAACTCCAAAGGTGACACCGCTGAGCGGTGACACAGCAGGGCACACCCCATGCTCTGAGTGAGTCCCATCTTCGTTGTCAGGCATAGGCAGAAGGAAAAAGTAGTGTGGACACATCTGCACAGATATTTTTGAGGGGAAAAAAAGGAAGGGAAGGGGAATTTGGGTAAACTAAAAGAGAAAAAAAACAGAGCCCTCATTTTAACCAAGGGTTCCAAGCTCCCAACAATCCTCTTGTCAGAGGTAGGTTCGAGAATTAATAGAGACAAGACCTCTTTTCACCTTTTATTTCCCCACTCATTTAAGTGGCTCGAGCTAATAAGTAGGGACTCCAAACAGGAAGAGAGAAGAAAATGCAAGGTCTCCAGGAAGGTCACAGCCTGGAGGGCAGAGGTGTTCCTTCCTCTTGTCTTACCTGAAAGAAGAGCCAAGGAGAGCAGGTCCCATGACTGGACCTTCAACTGGAACGACAGGAAGAACCCAGGGACCTCAGGAATTTCTGGATCTGTTCAAGGAAAAACAGGTGTGTTTGGGCTTAAGAGTTTTACCCCTCTTTGGAGAGATCAGTGAAAAGTGGGAACCACAGGTTATTGCAAGCAGTACTGGTGTGTATAGCTAGCCCAACTGTCCACTGAACGATGGCACCTCATCAGAGGGATGACATTTACCAACACAAACTTATTATTTATGGGGCAACTAAGAATATTCTGGGCTTCCCAGCAGAGCCAAAAATAGCCATGGAGACACCCCTCCTGGATAAATCTACTCTGGCACATGGCGCTGTGCCGACACTCAGAAGAACACAGACACACACGTCGCTGCTGGCACACATTAGGTGTGCAACCACACCCTGTCTTGCTAATGCTCTGGGTATTATCAGAGGCCACTGCTTTTGCCCCTTCACCACTCCTGAGACCAAATGCCTATCCAGATGGGGTGGGGGGGGGGAATCCCAGCAAAATTCCTAACTAACCTAACTCCCAGGGGAATGCTGCCGGCTCACCTGGGGAATGTGGTTAGGAGTGGAGCATGCCAGCTGTCAGGAGCAGTTGTGTCTGAATCTGCAACACGGGAGCAGGCAGAGGTGTCAGCAGCCCGGGCAGCAGTCTTCAGTATTCTTGAGAGCTTTCCTAGATAGAGCCGGGACAAATCAGGGAGGTCTGTCCATGAAGCAGCAGCAACGGCAGCAGCTTCCTCTGATTCCTAATGGGACTCATCCTCTGACCACTCATTTTAAGTTTGACTCCTTGAACCACCTTAATTTCTTGAAGCTGGTTGCTACTTATCACACTCCAGAGCTAGCACTCTCACCAAGGGCCGGATGTGGATGGTTTTCTAGATCATGCAATAATGTCTTCCCTCAAGAAAGGAGAGCCTTCCTCTAACACACAGGAACTCAGCATCTGGGCCAGCAGTAAGTTTGTATCATGGTAGGTGTTTTGCCTACATTAATTCATTTACTCCTTCAAAAACCTCTATGAGTTTGACAAACAAATTGCATGGGGGGTCGGGGTGGAGTGGAAGGAAGAGAAAGAGAACCCATAGATTAAACTGGATTAAAGAGACATAGGGACAAATACTTATTTGCATCCTGTTTTAAAATAATTCATGTCATTAGGTAGTTGATACGGATAAGAAATATTAAGAAATAATTATTAATTTTGTTTCAGATGTGATCATGGTATTATAATAGCCAGACTTCAAGATGGCTCCTGGTGTGCATGCCCATATGTATGGTCACTCTGAAATTGATCATACAGGCTGGTCTGTGTGAGCAACAAAACATGGCAGACATTATGGTGTACACTTTGGATGCTAGATCATAAGAGGTTTGCAACTTCTACCTTAGTCTCTTATGCTGACCCCTCTTGGGGAAGTCAACCACCATGTCCTGAGGACCAAACAGGCTATAGAGAAGCTCAGGCAGAAAAAAGCCAATCTGCCAGGCGTGTGAGAGCCACCTTGTAAACAGATCCTTCAGCCACAATCAAGCCTTCAGATGACTGTAGACCCAGTAACCTCATGAGAGACCAGGAGCATGAACCATCCAACCAAAATATCCCTTGAATTCCTGACTCACGGACAGGACAGCACAAGATATAATTGTCATAAATCTCTAAATTGGGGGGATAATCCCTCATGCTACAGTGAATAATTAATAGAGATATTATAGTCCTATTTTTTTTGTGTGTATGTGTGTGTGTGTGTGGGTGGGTGGTGCTGGGGATTGAACCCAAGGCCTTGTGCATGCAAAGCAAGCACTCTACCAACTGAGCTATATCCCCAGCCCCACATAGTCCTATTTTTTAAAAGCAGTTCTTTCCTCTGTCAAGGCTCTATTGCTCAATATTGCTCAGAAACGTTACTATGAAACCAAAGAAAATGCTGGCAGAAAGAGGAACAGATTGTGCGCAGATACATAACAGCAAAATGCCCAAGATGTGAAAATGTCACATGTAAAGCAAATGAAAGGGCTAGAGTTACAGAGAATGACCGATGTGTGTCCTAGCCTGCTGAGTACAGCTTGTTGTTGTGAGTTCCACTGCTCTACCTGCAGGGTAGAATTAATTTTTATTCTATTTAGATGTGTCAATAAGAAGGCAAATGGGAACTAAGAATACGCTGAGTGAGAACTTTAAAACATCTTTAATAAGTACAAAAACCAAAATGTTTACAGATGAAATCATTTCATGTCAGGACAACAGAGTAAGGCAAGTGGGTGTGGCCACAAATGAGACAAGGTTGACCATAAATTGATCATTTTTAAAGCAGGATAACGGATATTTGAGACTCATTACTGTAGTTACTCAAGTTTGTATATTAAAAAGTAAAAAACGAAAACACTTTGACTTGAGTGTCAAATGAGGAAAATGGAGGTTCATAAATTTAAGGAGCTGGCCCAAGTTCACACACCCAGTAAAGCCACTGGGATCTGATGCTACATTTGGAGAGGGTAAGGGGAACAAGTAAAAAGAAAAATTCCTCTTTCCATTATAGTATACTTGTTTCCCCAACTGCAGCAATATATAAAGTTGTAGAGCACTTTAGAGTTTACTAAAAGACTTTACATACTGTGTCATCTGAGTGACTGGGGCAAGATGTGGCCCAAACTTTCTTATTCCTTCCACTCAGCTCTAGTATCTAAAGGCAGAGTTTCTGTAGAAAATGTGCACTTAGTTGTAAGAAACTGAATACACACAATGGCGAGACCATATAAAAACAGAAATCTGACTCATAACCTCCAGCAACCCGCTCAAAAGCCAACACCTTATCTATAATATACAATAAACCAGCCTGTGCTAAGTTAGGCTTAAAGGAAATCAGATTATTATCTCTAGTGACAATTTAGGAAGCCAAAAATAAACCCTATAACAATCCCCACAAATTGCTAGGAGTTAATTAATAAGTGATGTCATCCCATTTTTTTTTTTTTGTACTAGGGATTGAATCTAGGGGCACTTAACCACCGAGCCACATCCCTAGCCCTTTTTGTATTTTATTTAGAGACAGGGTCTCACCAGCTTTCTGAGGGCCTCACTAAGTTGCCAAGGCTGGCTTTGAACTCACAATCCTCCTGCCTCTGCTTCCCGAGCTGCTGAGACTACAGGCGTACCCCACTGCACCCAGCCATTCCCCAATTTTTGTCCCAACTTCCAACTTAGGACCAACCAGATATGCACCCTCAACCAATCATACAAAATGCCCCCACTTCAGTTAGCCTACAAGTTCCCCATCCTAACACCTTCCAATCAGGACACAGTTGAAGTCTTTCCTTTTACCCTCTGTTAAAAAAAGTTACCTGGACTTCAGTGGCTTCAGCACCTTGAGTTTCTCCATAGTCAAGTTGAAACCAACTCAGTGTAAAACCATAAAACAGCACTTAATTTTAATCAGAAACCACCCAACTGGCCTCTAATGTGGGACTTCGATAAATACATCAAATCAAAATTCACTTGATCAGTTATACAAATAATGTACAAATATATTTGTCTTGCTTCCTCAAATGCCTTCTAAAAGTCCCCCCACCCCAACCCCTCTCAGGGTCGTCCTCAACTACTTGCTGTCTAGTGCAGCCCAGTTGAATGCTCAGATAAGCTCATTAAAATTTTAGTGTTTATCTTTATCCTTTAGCCTTCCCACTCCTCTGCCTGCCTGTGAGCATTTTCCAAAGGCTAGCGATGGTGGTCATCTTCTTTGCTACAGCAAGCTCAGAATAAATAGACTTTGCTTCTTCTCACTAAGCAGGTCTTTATTTATTTTCACACTCAACTCAATAAAATAATAATTTTAAAAGGTAAGCAAACCCAGTTACTCAACGTTCACCTTCGTTCTAGATTCTTCCTATGGAGAAGATGGAAGCAAATCTCCATTTTATCTGGGTGGTCCTTTAACCTACTCTCTTAGAATAGAAGCCCACAGCTACCCTTTACTATCTGGCTGCACAAGGACCCACAGGAGACTCCCGTGACACTAATCTCTAAACCTGAAACCAGGGTGGCTCTCCCTATGTCTAACCAACCTCCTCACCAATGATTTTTGGTTCGTCTTTTTGAGTTTACTCTAAAAAGGATATTTTCTCTCTAAGGACTTCCTCTGGGCTAGTGCAACACCTTATTTCAAGAGATTCCTATTTGGCAAAAAAATGCAAGCTGTTGTGGCAATCAGGGGTTCAGGGAAGAAAAGGGGAAGGGAGAGAAAAAAATAAAAGTAGTTTTGAGGGCTGGGGCTGGGGCTGGGGCTCAGTGGTAGAGCGCTTGCCTCGCATCTGTGAGGCCCTGGGTTCGATTCTCAGCACCACATAAAAAATAAAGGTATTAAAAACAACAACAAAAAAAGCAGTTCTGAAACCCAGGAACTAAGGCTCGTCGAATGATATCAAAGGACCAGGACAGTTAGGTGCTCTGACTTGAGGGAAGTAGTGACTTTAAATCAAGTTTCCAAAAAATAAAGGGCGGGCAGGGGCTACATGTTGCTATAGCAACTGGGTTAGAGAGTAAATTAAGAGTCATAGTGTGAAGATTACCAGGAAACAGAGCTCGACAGCACTTCCCCTTCATTCTCCAACAGGGTAGAGTTTATAAACTCAGGACCTCTATCTGGGGATGTTCATTAACTAAAACCAAAAATTAAGAAAGGGGTAAAGTTCAAACTTGATACTTCCTGGCTTGAAAGAAAGAGAAATAAGGACCCTTTGCTAAAATAGCAATGTTAGCAAGATAAATTTGGTTACCAGGCTCTGGCCCAAGATTAGGTTTAGGAAGTATTTCCAGGAATGGCTGAGATACCCTTATGCTCTTGGTTTAATTGGAACCTTCATCCTGCTGCACTTGTCAAGTTAATACACCTGGAGTGAGCGTCCACACACAGCTGCAGATTTGGAGGCCAAGCCAGAGATGCCTGGAGGCTCCTGGAATGCCTGGAGCCACACTCAATGTGGGAACAATAATGAGTGACACCTGTCCTGTCAATATCCTGATTAATTAAAGATCAGCAAAAGTAGCTAAGGCAAAACCCCCACCAATTGTCACATATATACACTGTAGCTTGAACCCATCCATCTGTTAATTGTACATAAGGTGAGCTTGAGAGTTTGGATTTGAAGTTATCAGCGCTTCCTTAGTGTCTGAGAATAGATGGCAGGAAGCTTGGATTTTTCCCCTAGGGCAGGCCTGAGCTTAAATCCACTACTTGTTAATCATGTGAATCACAGGCAAGTTACTTAACTTCTCTGTTGCATCAGTCTGTTTTTTCTGTGAAAGGGAGATAAAAAAAATAGTTGCAGTACCTACCTCACAGATTGTTGGGACCAAAGGAGACTGTGCACATGGAATGCTTGATGCAGAGAAAGTATTCAATGAATAAACTGTTGGTTGTCTCTTTTTGCCCTACACCCACTACTCCTCTTAGAATGAAATGCTAGGGGAAATGATCAGGGCTCTTTCTCGAACAATAGGTGAATAGTTTATAAAGTTGGCAAGTGCTCTGATCAGCCCAGGAATCAGGAGCAGGGTGTCCTGGGGAAACTGGTAAGAAGGTGAGCATGCCATCTAGCTCCAGGTAACCAGCAGGCTGAATGGCCCAAGCAGCTGGCTGGGTCTTCAAGCCCCAACTGACCAGCAAAGAGCCATACAACAGTTAGTGATCATCTTTTATTTACACAAATACATCTCCGGGTGAATTCAGCAGTGTATGACCCCCTTCAGCTCAATTCAATCCTCCTGTTCCCACCCTCTTCTGGGAATCTTCTGAGAGCAGGTTCTCTTCTAGAACTCAGACACCATCACATAGGTGTCCATCCCAGTTAGAACCTCCTGTCAGTAAGTCAAGCAGACACCCTTCCAGTTCCATGACTCCTTCTGTTTGGGAAGGAGGAACACAGTCATTAATACACTATCCCTCAAGTAGGGCCTCCAGGAAATTGAATTAGAGAAGAACAAGGAAAAAATAATGGAGTGGAAGAAGAAGGTAGTAGTGATGGTATCATTGCAGGCAACTAGCCTTCACTGGGCTCCCGACCTAGTGAAGGAATCAAGGGTACCTGGTTAGAAGGATAGGCCCACAGTGTTGATGCTGAATCCAAAGGTCAATGAGACAGAGGCATTTTTCCTGGACAACTACCCAGAAATTTGCTCAGTGCCTGGGTTGGTGGGATCAGAGGACTGGCAGACTCTACAGGTTTTGAGGATCAAAAGGTAGGTTTCCTTGAACTTCCTTATTTTGCAAGCATAGATGACAGGGTTCATCATGGAGTTTGCATGGGACAGCAGGATGCTCAGGAGCATCACATACTCTGGCACCTCAATGTTAAAGTACAAAATACAATTGATGAAGGACAAAGGCAGCCAGCACAGAGCAAACCAGAAGAGAACCAGAAACAGGGACCTGGCTGTCTTGAACTCCCGCCCATAATACAAACTTGTCTCTTTGGAGCCAGAAAAGCTCTGATTGAGTTTGTTCCGGATGACATAGAAGATGTCCATATAGATGGTGCACATGATTATCAGAGGGATGAAGATCCAGGTGAAGAAGCTGAAGAAGACCATGTACTCCATGCTCATGACAGAACGGAAACAGCATGGATGCAAGGTGTCATTTTGGGGGTACCTTGAGGTTTGCTTCCCATTCCAGCCAAGCATGGGGGTCAATCCCACCAGGAAGGACACCAGCCAGCAAAGACCCAGAGCCAGCCATATTCTTCTTTGAGTGGTGACCCTCCTGTATCTGTTCGAATGGAAAAGAACCAGTGAATTCACAGCAGGAATTATGGAGATAGGGGAGGAGGTGAGGGTGGGGGGACCCAGCACACACCCTCTCGATTCCTCAATCTTCTGTTAAAAGAGGAGAGCTCTGATAGTCTATGGTGATTCTAAGACAAGACGAGCAGACACTGATTAGAGAACAATTCAGCAGGACTTCTCTAAAGAACAACAATTTAGAATGGGTCAGGGATATGCTGTCTAGAGTCTGGTGTCTGCACACTCCAGTCACGGCTCCATTTGCAGCTCAGGAATTCTTCAATGCCTAGCGTGTAAGATGTATCGAAGTCTCCAGGGATCACCTACCTGGCTATTGTGCAGAGGCTCATAAATTACACTACGCCTCTCCCTCCCTTCCCTCTCCCCGAATCTGCCCCTGTATGTCTATCTACAGAGTCGTCCATACCAGGCTCTCTCCCCAAGAGAAAAGAGAAGAATCACAGACAAGGCAATTAGGACACATGGGGAATTCAATGTCTCCACTTGGCTGTCTATTCTCCTCACGTAGTCACATGTTCTTAGCACAAAGGAGAACTTTTTTAGGGGAGGGACAAAAGCTCTCGTACCTCCCAAAAAGAAGAAAAAGAAAATATACATTCTACGAACCCCTTTCTCAACATTGTGGCAGGCATAGAATAGTCGCCATGGTCATGTCAAAGTGCTTTAGAGCCCTTACCAGACTATCCAGGGAGTCCCCGTTTCCCCCTTGAAATGTCCCTCTTGGCAGCAATCTACACAGACTGCAAGAGGGACACTAATATTGTTAAGTGCTCTCTACTCAGTAGACTTCAATTAACACTCACAACCAACTGGAGATATGTTTATGATAATCTCCATTTCATGGATGGCAATGGTGAAAAGAATAGTAATTGTAGCTACCATTTATTGAGCACAGTCTATGGAACAGGAATTTTCTAAGGACTTCGCATGTGTTACCACATTGAATCTGATGAGGAAGGTGCAATTATTATTCCCATTTTATAGGTGAAAAAAATAAATAAAAGAAATCACAGACAAGTAACATAAGCAAGCTGGAAATGGTGGACTTGTGATTGAAAGGAGATGAGTCTGGCTCAGAGCATCTTAATCAGAGCATCATCTTATGACACAGACGAGGAAACGGAAATTGAGAAAGTTAAATAACATGCCCAAGGTCAGATTGCAAGGTCAGAGATTTGAACCCAGACTTGTTTACCTACAAAGCTTTGCAAGCTCCCTCACCAGGCTCTCCCCCCAAGACCAATGCAATTAGGACACGTGGGGAATTCAATTTCTCCACTTAGCAGTGTGTTCTCCTCACAGAGTCGCATGTTCTTTGTACAAAGAAGAACTTTTTTTGGAGGGGGAAAGCTCTCGTACCTCCCAAGAAGAAGAAAAAGACAATATACATTCTAAGAACCCCTTTCTCAACATCATGGCAGGCAGAGAATAGGAAGCAAAGTTAAAATACTAGCCTACGTTTGCAAAGCAACACAACCTTCTGTTTGTCTTCCTCTTATTCCAATTATTCCAATTTCTCCTAAAACATCTTTGCTGTAGGTTTTACTCATTTCTAAAACTCAACAGCATTTTCTATTAAAGATGCATCAAACTTTTTTTTTTTAGCTCCTCTGGGGACTGAACACAACCCAGGGTCAGTGGAGAAGGGCTTAGAGCATTCCTCTGAAAACATTCCTGTTTCTCAATGATAAGTCTCAGCTCATCATTGCTAAAATCTCACAAACTCTCACCATATAGTGAGAAGACATTTGTTGTCTTCTATCAACGTCAAAGGCTAATTTGAATTCATTTTCACTGGAAAAGCCTGCAATCTGAACTTTGTAGCCCCTTGACCAAGATGAGGAAACAGAAATTGAGAAAGTTAAATAACATGCTCAAGGTCAGATGGCAAGGTCAGAGATTTGAACCCAGACCCCTGCAGCATCCCATCCCTCTTCAAGCAGGTTACCTGACAGTGAGCTTGACCCGCAGGTATCGGTCCACAGCAATGGCCAGCAAGGACATGATAGAGGCATGGGTGAAGATCAGCAGCACGCAGGACATGAAAAGACAGCTGTAGAAGTGCATTGGGATGTCCAGGCTGATGACAATGGCGAAAGGTATGACCAGCACCCCAACTGCAATGTCAGCCAGGGCTAGGGAGACAATGAAAAAAAAGGTGGTGGTCCTCAGACTGGGGTTCAGCTTGACCACCCAGATGACCAGTATATTGCCCACCATGGCAGAGAGTCCAATAAAAACCTCCAAGGCGATGTAAGGAATTCTGACCCATGGCAGGGTAGTGCTGTTGTCAGACATCATCCTCTCCCAGAGGAACCTCCCAGGTGACCCGTGGGCCAGCAGGATTCGTATCTAGCAGGATTCGCAGCCAGTGAACCTAGCTCTTGCCAGACATCTTCCTGGAAGTCTACAGGCAGCAAGTCTGAAACTCAAAACTCACTCACTGCTTCTCTTCCGCGGTGGGGCAATCTCTTGGAGACCCTCTCCTTAGACAGAACCCATCACAGGATGACCGGTTCCAAGCCCCTTTGTGGGCCACACATCCCTGATCTCCCAGAAACCCGGAGGACAGTTCATTGTGTACTGAATCCGAAAGTGTTGCTGTTCTTAGTTCCTGAGACAGGACACACTCAAGGCCTGTGCCTTCTTCTGCCGCCACCCCCTCCCTGGGCTTTTCAAGCCCCATCAAGATAAGCAACCCTCTTCAGGGTGTTTCAGGAAGTGAGATAGGCCAAGAGGAAGTACAGAGCCAGGGACTCTAAGCAAAAAGATGGAATGAACAGTAGAAGGTGGCGTGAGTAGCACAGAAGAGGCTCAAGATGAGATTACATTTCAGAATCCATTCATTCAGGCACTGGATGAGAGTGGGTGGGTGGAGGAGGAGCTGGAAACACTGACTACATGATACCCTTGCTTTCCGCTTTCCTCGAAGAAAGATCCCGTGATAAAGACACACACACAGGGGAAGCAGAGGAATAAGAATTAGATTTTGGTAACAGCCCCCTAACCTTAGCCAGAACTTATTCCTTCTTGGTGCATACTAGCAAGCACGGAGAATTCAGCTGCAAGTGTAGACTCGTTGCTGAGCACAGCTGGTACCCAGCCTTTGCATCAAGGATCCTTTGTCAAAGGGACCAGCAAAGAATCCCCGCTCAGGAGAGCAAAAGCTCAGCATGTCCAGGGAGCTTCACTGCAGAGCCTCCATCTCGCCTTTGCAGTTTACACCCCCAGAAAAGTCTCAGATGTCTTCTCACTTGCACTGGCCTGTGTCAGACCTATTTGAGGAACAGCCAGACAAGAGGACCACCAGTTGTGCAGAAAAAAGAGGAAAGGTAAGGTGTGTACATAATCAGCTGGCAAATTTTTCCACTCTTGCTCCCCAAGCCCAAATAGGAACAGGCTTCTATCCAGGAACCAAACCCCCTTTCTCTAAAGCTGATCACCTGGTCCCCAGCTTCTGGAAACCAAATGCTTGGATGCAATTGTTATTTGGTCCAGGTGCTTTTCAGAGCTGCCCCACAGAAGTCATTTCAACCAGGCAAGTTAGAGAGACAGCAAGAAGGAACACTTGGACCTAAGCTCACAGAAGTGGGATGAAGAGTTCGTAATTTTCACCTTAGGCACCTATATATGTTTTCCAGTCAACATTTTTCAATGAGGCATTTGAGTAAGAGCCTGTCAGGCTCCTCTTCTTCAGCTCTTCTGCACAATCCACTGATCCTCCTTCAACGTCCCAAGTTGGTCCCAGCTGACCCATCTCGTGCTCACCCATCCCAGATGTGTCATTTCTCCTTGAACAAACTCCTCAGATATTCATGGGAAGTCCTCTCCAGCCATATTTCCAATGTTTGCTGTGCCCACACCCCTGTACTGAGGGGGGGCCTTGCAAAAATTCACCAGCCTCCCATGTGGTCTCTCATTCATGATTCTACCTCAACTGCTTTCTTTTTCTCTGCGTCAGAAGAGGAAGTTACTGAAAGAAATTTCTACCCTGTTGCATGATAAAAGCCTTTCTTACCATAAAGTACTCTGAATCTTGGTCAATCACAGTTAGAAAAAACAAACAGTTCCCTAACACCCCCTCACCCCCAGCTATCTAGTGGTACCAAATAACCTTATAAGAGACAAAGATCTTCCTATGTAGGGATGAGTGGTGTTGCTTGGTTGTTGGTGACTGTGCAGGTAATGGGTGGTTTCCTGAAGGGAGCTGGCTTCCTGGGGCCTGCCTTAGCACAGTCCAACCTGTGAGGCTGAGTATGGATGGACCCTGGCCTGGTGGCAAGACGGGAGCAGAGACTTTGCTGGCGAAGGGGTGTTGCTTATGCAATGGGCAACTCCTACATCTAGCAAGAAGAAAAACTGATGGCTGGTGTGTAGTCATGGTGAAGAAGGTGGAGTGGGGCAAAGGTGGTCAAGGTCAGGAACAGTGCACGAGCAACTGCTCAGCCCTTGGAAGTGGACTGGTGGACTGGCATTATCAGGAACGTGTCTGGTACGTGGATCTGGAAACCTGGTCAGTCTGTGCTTTCACATTCTTTCCCCTTTTGTTCTCCTTCATTACCTGGGGAGGTTCTTTTGGAACCAGCCCATCTCTGCTGGGGTAGAAAAACCGGGGAAGGGGGTATGTGTCCAAGACTAGTCACCCAGGAGCGAATAACCCACTGGAAGAGGAAGGGCAGGAGACGTACTTGGGGCCACCAACCTAGCCACTTCTTCCCACCTGGGAATTCTGCCCCAACACCTGTGCACCTACCTCAGGGGCTTTTCTGTGAACAAGGCAGGGCCTTCCTTGGTGTTTTCTGAAGAGACACGGGGGTAATTTGAGGGGTGAGGGTCAAGGTTCTACCAGTCACTTTCCATTTCAGCCCATGAATGGGCCCTGAGCGTCCTGTTCACTCTAGATTAAAAATGGAAGGGCTAGCTGGGAGAGAGAACAGACAGGAACCAGGGCACTGGTTGCTTCCTTTACCTGTTCCTCCACCTGCACTCACAGCCCACCCCCAGGCTTGGTTAAGTGTTAACTTCACTGCATCTTCTCTCCCTTATTGGCCTTGGTCCTGAGGTGACCAGAATGATACTGCTGAAACCGCTCCCACCCATCGCCAGTCCCCAAATTAAAAGCCACTTTATCTCCATAGTGCCTCCATATTGCCATTCAAGTCCACGTTCCTTGGGTATAGAACAGCTTTCAGTAGAAGCCCTTCCACAATGGGATCTCACAGTCTCTGCAGGCTCCTGTCACCTGCTTCTCCCCTAGAAACCATACACTCCACCACACCAGGGAACCTGTGACTGGGTCATTCTCTTTCACTTCTTCTCCCCTGTACACACCCTCTCTTGGCCTGGCCAGAAGGCCGGTCCCCTGGAGTCTGCCTAGAAAATAAACTGGCCGTGGGTATATAAGGAGAATCATAGAACAGCTAGGACCTGTCAGGTCCTCTCTGTGAAGTCAGGCACCATATTAAACATTTTCTAATTCACAGTCTCATTCAACGTTCTCTGGTGGAAAAGACATTGTCATTACTGCCAAATAAGAGGAGGCTCAGAAGGGTTAAATCACTTGTCCCAGGAGCACAGCTAAGGAAGTGGCAAAGCTGGCATTCAAACCCAAGCTGGTGGCTTCAGAGCCTAGGTTCTGAAGGATAGCCTTTCCGAAGTGGGGGAACACACGAACAAACATAGGCAGGAGCTTTCAGAAGTACAAGGAGCCCCTGGTTTTGATGTTGCTCTATTACCAACATCAGATCAATATCCTCAGATCTGGAAAAGAGAGTGACCCCGACAATTATGGGCACAAAACAAAAGCGTAAGATGTTTGGCAACTGCTCAGAGTTAAAAAGAGATGGCAGAACCAGAGACGATTGCACAATCAAGCTGCTGGTGAGGCTGGGCCTCAAGGGGAGTTCTGGGCCAGAAAGAAAACCATTTATGGGATAAAAGTGCAAAACAATAATTTTTTTTTTTATATAGAGCAATAGAGTATAAGTGAAGTGTGATCCAGGAGATTTCCCCACCTAAAAGGAGAGCCATGCCAGTTTTTAGCTCTACTGGAAGAACTCAGCTCCAGGGTTTGCAAATAGCTTCTACTTGAACTCAGAGAATTAACAGCTCTGAAAAATGTTCATTTTAACTTGCATTTTAGTATCTTTTTTGTTTGGGAGGATCTTTTAAAATTTGCCTGTGTGGAGAGGATTTGTTAAGTTAAAACCAGGCATTTTTATTTAAGAAGGTGCACTGAATTGCAATACACACAAAGCACATGAACGGGTGAAAACAACTCTGAGCTGCTGGGGTTGCTCTCAGGACACCCTGGGTATCCTAACTACCTCATATCAGACCATGTGGGGGCGCCAGAGTCAGTCAATATTGTGAATATTCATGAGCTTAATTTCTTTCCTACATGTGTGTGTGTGTGTGTGTGTGTGTATATATATATATATGTATATATATATATATATATATATATATATATGTGTATATATATATATATATATGTGTATATATATATATATATATATGTATATATATATATATATATATATATATATATATGTGTGTGTGTGTATATATATATATATATATATTATTTAAAGTGTTAAAAAAAAAAAAAAAAAAAAAAAAACCTCCATTACACTGCAGCAGCAAGAATCTGGAGGAATCATAGGCCCTGAATTGCAGGGAAAGGCCTCACTAGTCCCACACTCGGGCCTGGAGCCTCCTGGGGCCTGACACACCTAGGCGAAGCTGCAACTTTGCCCCTGGGGTTCTGCTTAACATCCTGAAGGGCTGGCCAGAGAGACAATTCATTGGATCTTTTGCAAGCATCCCAGAAAAGACTAGAAAACTTTACTGCTCACCTCCCCAAACTGCAAAGAACAGTGTTTGAAGAAACTCGAGGGGAGGACTTCTGGAGCCCTAGAACTGTCGAGACAGGATGTCGGGCGGCAGGGGCGGAGGTGGCAGCTGCTCCCCAGGGCTCTTTTGCTGACTGCACTGCACAAAATCAGCCTGCTCGCTTCCCCTTGGCTCCATCACCACTTCCCCAAAACCTCTTATTTTTACACAGCTTTAGGTTTGCTGGCCAACAGCAGAGGCTTCCAAAGAACCAGGGCTCAGAGTCATGCCCGAAGGTAGCTCGCCCGCGTGCCCGCTCCTCACCATGTTCCCTTCTCTGCCTCTCTGCCGAGCTTCCTCTATGAGGCTGATCTGGAGCCACCAGGATCTTCTTACTCCGGCCTAGTCTTTCCAGCCACTCCAGCTGGAAAGTGGAGCTGGGACTTGCAAGGCCGTAAGTAGAGCTTAGTGCTGGCATAAGGAGAGGTGAAGCCTGGGAAGCCAGGTCAAGGGTCCTTAGCCCCAAATTAGGAGAAACCCTGCCCAGAGAAGGGGACCTGCAATGGGTGCCCAGCCCCCACCTGCCATCCACCCATCCACATGGAGCGTATCCTAAGGTCTCCTACTCCAAGTGGAGGATCTAGAAGAGGGTTCAGCTAATCCTAAAGTTGTTCCATGTTCTAGGCACTCAAAAAAAAAAATGAGGAAGTGTTTGCACTACCTTGAGTCTTAAGCAGTAGTATCAGTTTTAAGCCTCTGAAAAGCGTATTCCCGCGTCCTTGCTGACGCGCTATGCTCAGCAGTGGCCACCAGATGGCAGCACCTTTCCACTGCCAAGAACTTCAAACACAGCCAGCGACCTCAGAGGCTGCAGATAGGCCACTGCCTACATGCACTCCAGTCCCACATAATGATCCAGGACGGTACCAAGTGCAATCCTTTATGACTCAGGAAGGTTGAGAAGCTGCTTTGCCTTTCAGACCCAAAAACAGTATTGGGCCGAACGCCGTGGTTGCATGCCTGTTAATCCCAGCGGCTCTGGAGGCTGAGGCAGGAGGATTGCAAGTTCAAAGCCAGCCTCAGCAACTTAGCGAGGCCCTAAGCAACTCAGTGAGACCTTGTCTCTAAATAAAATGCAAAATAGGGCTGGAGTGTGTCTCAGTGGTTAAGTGCCCCTGAATTCAATCCTTGGTATCAAAACAACAACAAACCAGTATTGGTGTTTTGGTTTATAGTGTGCAAAGCTCTTCACACACTCCACCTCATTAAGTTAACAAAACTCCATAATACAGGTAGTAGTAATCACATCTCAGAGAGGGAAACTGAGGCAGAGGTTGAGTGATCCGTTCGGGATTGTACAGCTGATAAGCAGCAGCACCAGGATGGGAGCCCAGGCCCTGGCATCCTGACTTAAGGTGAAGATGGAGGCAATCTGGGAGGGGGTTGCCATTAGGAGGTCTTACTGGAATTTTCAGGAACCTGCCACATGTACCTTATTGTCCCTCCTTTGGCACCCACCAATCTCTGACCTATCTTCTTCCTTCATTGGGCACAGGCCCACTGGTCATTTTTCCTGCCTATCTGGAGCACTTTCTTCTGAGCCCATGATTTCTCTAAATGCCCTTGGGTCTCTTCACCAGCCCCCTGTGGTCTCCCCTCCCAGGCCAGGCTCCTAATCACCCACACTCGGTCTCCTCCAGCCCAGTCAGATGTTACCCACAGTGACAGAGCCTCATCCTGTGATTTCGCATGGTCTGCCATGGATCCCAATGTCATTCCCCAGACGATTAAACACCAGCAGGTGCAGGAAAGAACTCTGAATGGAACAACTGCGGATCCTAAGTATTTATAGCAAGGGCATGTCCTGCCTCTCCCCCGGGCCTTTTTAAACTTTTGACCTAACAACTCCTTAATGAATTGATGCAAGCCCTCCTGCCATAGTCACATAGACAAGTAACCTCCCCTACTTTAATAGCGTGTGTCCTCCCCTCCCACTCCACAGGGACCTTCTGTTGTTATAATCCTCAGAGCTGCCATTGACAGGATGCCAGCTAACATGTACCAGGCACCTTGCTGGGTGTTTTACACATATCACAATCCTACACGAGCCCTGCAAGTAAGTAGGAGGACATCCATTCCACAGATGAGGAAACAAAGGCTTGGAGAGAGTTGAGTGGCTTATTCTGGGCAACAAAGGAATCAAGTGGGAGACCTGAGGCCTAAATCCAAGTCCATCTTGGCTTCAAACCCTGGCTCTTTCCAATAAACCATAGAAGGACAGTCTAGTACGGATTATCCGTTTGGGGCAGAAACTCAGCTGTCCTAACGAGGAAGACTTGATTCACAGGTTGGGCTAGCTACTGAGGGCAGCACATTTTGTGTCGATTGTCTGCTTTCCAGCTGCTGCCAAAGCTCAGCTAAGACTTTGTACCGACCAGTGGAAGGCAGCCGGCCTCTGTGCCTCTATGCTCTCCGCTCAATACTCCTGCATCTAGTCCAGGACCGGACCCTGGCATCCTGACCATGCCTTCCCACATGACCTTACTCCCCCTGCTTTTTATTAAAGGTTAATAGAGAAAACTGTCCCTAGAAAATAGATCTCAGCACTTCCTCATAATCAAAGATACCATGTTGCTAGGTCTATTTGTATGCTTCGTGGGAAGCCAGGCACGGGGGCACACACCTGTAACCCCAACAACTTGGGGGTCTGAGGCAGGAGAATCACAAGCTCAAGGCCAGCTTCAGCAACTTAGCAAGACTCTGCCTTAAAATAAAAAATAAAAATAAAAAGGGCTTGGGATGTAGCTCAGTGGTAGAGTGCTCCTGGGTTCAATCCGCAGTTCAATAAAATAAAGTTTGATAGGATACTTTTCTCAGTGGAGTTGAGTGCTTAAAAGAGGTTGCTTTTTTGTTTATTTTTTTATGGTGAATTATGATTGTTCACAATAGTGGATTTCATCGTTAAAGATTTATACATGCATATAACATAAATTGATAAATTTAATTTCCCAGTGAAGAAGCTGAGAGGCTGCTTTTTTAAAAATTGGTTCTCTTTAGTTATACATGACAATAGAATCCATTTTGATATAATTATTCAAGCATGAACTATATCTTATTCTCATTAGGACCCCGTTCTTATAGGTATACATGATGTTGGGATTAATTGTGTTGAATTTATATATATATAAACTATGTCATATTCATTCTACAATCTTTCCTTTTCCTATTCCCCTCCTTTCCCTTCATTCCCCTTAAGTCTAAACTACTGAATTTCTATTCAACCACCCCCTCTTATTATGGGTTAGCTTCCACATATCAGTGAAAACACTCGGCCTTTGGTATGTTGGGACTGGCTTATTTCCCTTAGCATGATAGTCACCAGATCCATACATTTACTGGCAAATGTCATAAAGCCATTCCTTTTCGTGGTTGAGTAATATTCCATTGTGTGTATGTGCATTTTCTTTATCCACTCACCTATTGAAGGGCACCTGGGTTGGCTCCATAGCTTAGCTATTGTGAATTGTGCTGCTATAAACATTGATGTGACTGTGCCATTGTGCCATTGTTGTAGACTGATTCTAAGTCCTTTGGACCTATACTGAGGAGTGGGATAACTGGGTCAAATGGTGGTTCTATTCCCAGTGTTTTGCAGAATCTCTATTCTGCTTTCCAGAGTAGTTGCACCAATTTGCAGTCCCACCAGCAATGTATGAGTGTATCTTTTTCCCCACCTCCTCGCCAACATTTATTGTTAACTTGTATTCTTGTGTTATATAATACAATGCAAGTGAAATGCATTGTATTATGTCTGTATTAGCTCTTTTTTTTTTAGAGAGTGAGAGAGAGAGAGAGAGAGAGAGAGAGAGAATTTCTAATATTTATTTTTTAGTTTTCGGCGGACACAACATCTTTGTATGTGGTGCTGAGGATCGAACCCGGGCCGCACGCATGCCAGGCGAGCGCGCTACTGCTTGAGCCACATCCCCAGCCCCTTAACTTGTATTCTTAATAATTGCTATTCTAACTGGAGTGAGATGAAATCTCAGTGTAGTTTTAATTTGCATTTCTCTAATTGCTAGAGATGTTGAATATTTCTTCATATATTTGTTGATCTTTTGTATTTCTTCTTTTGAGAAGTGTCTGTACAATTCCTTTACCCATGTATTAATTGAATTATTTGTTTTTGTTTTTGTTCTTTATATATATCCTGGAAATCAACACCCTATTGAGGTGCAGGTAGCAAAGATTTTCACCCATTCTGTGGGCTCTCTCTTCATGCTCTTGTTTCCTTTGCCATGAAGAAGATTTTTAGTTTGATGCTGTCCCATTTGTTGATTATTGATTTTACACTTTAGGAGTCTTGTGAAGGAAGTCAGTTCCTAAGCCAATATGGTGTAGTGTTGGGTCTACATTTTCTTCTAGTATGCGTAGGGTTTCTGGTCTAATTTCCAGGTCTTTGATCCACTTTGACTTTTGTGCAGGGTGATAGAGGTTAAATTTTATTCTACCACATATTGACTTTCAGTTTTCCCAGCACCATTTGTTGAAGAAGCTATCTTTTCTCCAATGTATGTTTTTGGTGCCTTTCTCTAGTATGAGGCATTTGTATTTACACGGGTTTGTCTCTGTGTCTTCTATTCTGTTGGTCGATGTGTCTATTTTGGTGCCCATACCACGTCGTTTTTGTTACTATTGCTCTGCAGTATAATTTAAGATCTGGGATTGGGATGCCTCTGACTTTGCTTTTTCTCACTAAGGATTGCTTCGAGTATTCTGGGCCTCTTATTTTTCCAAATGAATTTCATGCCTGCTTTTTCTATTTCTATGAAGACCATCATTGGAATTTTGATAGGAATTGCATTGAATCTGTACAGTGTTTTTGGTAGTATGGCCATTTTGATGATATTAATTCTGCCTTTATAAGAACATAGGAGTTATTTCCATCTTCTAAGATCTTCAATTTCTTTCTGTAGTGTTCTGTAGTTTTCATTGTAGAAGTCCTTCACCTCTTTTGTTAGATTGATTCCCAAGGTTTTGTGGGTTGTTGTTGTTGTTGTTGTTTTGTTTGTTGAAACTATTATGAATGGGATAGTTTTCCTAATTTCTCTTTCAGCCAATTGGTCATTGGAGTAGAGGAAGACAATTGATTTCTGGGTGTTAATTTTGTATTCTGTTAATTTGCTGAATTCATTTTTGAGGTCCAGATGATTTCTGGTAGAGTTTTTTGCATCTTCTAAATATAGGACATGACCCTATTTAGAGTTTGAGTTTAGCTCAAACTAACAGAGGTGGTCTGAGCTCTTCTTTTCCTATTCATATCCCTCTAATTTTTTTCTTCTGTCCAATTGCTCTGGTGAGAGTTTCAAGGACTATGTTGAACAGATGTGGTAAAAGTGAGCATCCCTTTCTGGTTCCTGTTTTTAGAGGGAATGTTTTTAGTTTTCCATTTAGAATGATATTGGCCTTGGGTTTGTCATATATAGCTTTCACAATGTCGAAATGTGTTCCTTCTAACCTTGTTTTTCCTAGAATTTTGAACATGAATGGATGCTGTATTTTGACGAATGCTTTTTATGCATCCATTGAGATCATCTTCTGATTCTTGTTCATTCTTGTCTTTAAGTCTATTTAGGGGATGAATTTTGTTTATTGATTTCTGTATGTTGAACCCTGGAATGAACCCCACTTGATCATGGTGCACTATCTTTTTAATGTTTTTTGTATGCAACATGCCAATATTTAATTAAGAATTTTTGCATCTATGTTCATCAGAGATATTGGTCTGAAGTTTTTTTTCCTTTGACATGTTTTTGTCTGGTTTTGGTTTCATGGTTGTACTTGCTTCCTAGAATGTGTTTAGAAGAGTTCCCTACTTTTCTATTTCATGGAATGTTTTGAGGAGGATTGGTGTTAGTTCTTCTTTAAAGATCTGGTAGAACTCAGCTGAGAATCCATCTGGTCCTGGGTTTTTCTTTGTTGGTAGGCTTTTGATGGCTTTTTCAGTTTCCTTACTTGAAATTGGTCTACTTAAATTTTCTATATCCTTATATAATTTGGGTAGGTAATATGTCTCTAGGAATTTATCAATGTCTTCAAGATTTTCTAGCTTATTGGAATATAAATTTTCAGAATAGTTTCTGATTATCCTCTATATTTTAGTATTGTTTGTGGTAATATTTTCTTTTTCATTATAGAATTTTAGTAATTTGAATTTTTTCTCTTTTGGTTAGATGGCTAAGGGCTTATCAATTTTGTTTATTCTTTCAAAGAACCAACTTTTTGTTTCATTGATTTTTCGAATTTTTTTAATCTCAATTTCATTGATTTTGGTTCTGATTTTTAATTATTTTCTTTCTTCTATTGATTTTTGGTATTGATTTGTTCTTATTTTTCTAGGGCCTTGGAATAAATAATGTTAGATAAATAATAATCCAACATTATTTATTTTGTATCTTCCTATTCTTTTAATGTATGAGCTCCATGCTATGAACTTTCCTCTTATAATCACCTACATAGTGTCCTAGAGATTTTGATATGTTGTATCTCTATTCTCATTTACTTCTAAATTTTTTAAAAATATCACCCCTGATTTCTTCTGCTATCCATTTGTCATTTGATAGTGAATTATTTATTCAAGGAGGCTGCTTTTGCTAATGAATCAGTCTGGTTTTGTTCATCTAGTTAGTGAAAGAGCTTTGTATAAAGAATTTTTTCTGGTCCCAGGCATTGAAACCAGAGGTGCCCTAACCTCTGAGATAGGACACTGTCTCAAAAAAATTTTGGTTCTTTAAGGATCTGGGGGTGTGTCCAGGCTGGCTTTGAACTTGGGACCCTCTTTCCTCAGCCTCCTGAGTCACAGGGATTACAGGAAAGCACCATCGCACTCAACTATTCATTTTTGCTTGGGAAACTGGGATGTCCAGAGCGGGGCTTGGTGTCAGTGACCATGCTTTGCTTATGTTTCCTGGGCAATCTGGATATCCTGTCTCATCCCTTGGCTCCAAGTCTTCTAGCGATTCTGTCCTGCCTGTTCTTTTATTATGAGTGGCTCCACATCCTTTTCGGAACTATGTGAGGTGTCTAGTAAGTACTCAGAACTAACATCAGGAGGAGCCCTAGCACCTGTTTCCAGCATGTCTGCTGGTCGGTGGCTCCAGTCTGTCACATGGGGATTCTTGTCAGTCCCCTTCTTGATGTGAAGGTGAGGATTTTTTTTTTTTCTCCCATTAGTGATCCATGATCACATTTTATATTCTCAGTTTGGGTCAAAGGGGAGGGAAAATGATATCTCATTTTGAGATATCTCATTTTGAGTATTTAAGGAAGGGTCTCGATGCAGCACTTGGGGTACCAGTGTCTAGCAGTGTCTAGGAAACAGTCCCTTAGGGATGGTGCCGTATGGAGCAGAATGTTATGATTCCCCCAGGTAGAATTCATTGCTCTTACAGGCACCCCATTCACAGAGGATCAAAGTAAACACCAAGCTCCCCCCTTGGAATGGGATCACATTCCTCCGGGATGTGAGCACTTTTACATTATTTTTGGAGTTATTTATTTACATGACTGCATCTCCCTCTTACAAGTATGCCTTGTTCATCTTTCTATCTCCCTCCCACTCCCTTTATCCTAAAAACACCAAGAGCTTGATCTAGTACCTGATACCGAGGAGACCTGCGATTACTTGTAGTTGAATGTATACAATGTATTACTCTCAGGTGTGTCTCCTTCCTACCTGGGACAATGCTACTCAGACCTCTCTATGCTCAAAAAGGACTCAGGAGGGATACAGAAAGACCTCTTCCTCTGCACTAACATGTTTCTTTGTCTTTTAATTTCAGTTCCAAACCAGTACAGGCAGAAAACATCATGTGACCTATTTGGGTCTAGTTAAAGGGACCCTCAGGGAGAATGTCTAACATTTGCATGGCAGTTTGTGATTTCCGCATTTTTACCTACCACAGCCTGTTTCCTTCTCTCCTTCCTGTGATCTATCGGAAACGCCTCCCCCTCCCACAGGCAGTCCTGGAGCAGGCCCACTCTCGATGATGTTTCTTGTGCTTCACCTTTTGCAGTCAGAACTCCTATGGTCTTTGCTCTTCTCTCTTGCTTGTCTCATTGATGCTCTGTCTAAAAGACCGAGAGCCCCGCTGACCCTAGTGGGCTGCTTAGCCTGACATGCCCCTTTCCCCAAGGTGAGGTTTTTAGGACACCAGGGATATGGAGTGGGATGGGCCACCGGAGGAAAAGGACACCCAAAGTGGCTAGTTCACTGTCAAAACTGGAAGCTGCAGCCAGGTTTCTTGGCTCACCAGCCCCTTCACTGCTCCTTTCTCACTCTGGTCCCCATCTCTGAATCCCCAGCTTGAACAACCTGGGTCCCACCAACCAAGTACACAGCCCTTCCCTCTACCTCATGGCACTTGCTCCTCGGCCAGTCTGCCTGTCACTGTATGCTAATGGGTGCAGTAGTGGGTGCTAATCAGTGACATTACCCTACATTGGCAATGCCTTTCCAGACCTACCCCACCTGGAGTTGTGCCAACACATATCCAGCTACAGCAAGATGCTAGCAGCTGCTGATTCAGCCTGCCCAGCCTGCAAACGGTGCCTCTTCCTTTGGTTGTCAGGCCTGTCCCACTTTGCTCTCACCCTGATATACTCCAGAGGAGAAATTGCTGTCAGACTCCATCCTTATGTCTCAGAACATCTTTTTGTTGCTTTGTTTTGCTTGGTTGGGAATCGAATCCAGGGAAGGTCTACCAATGAGCCACACCCCCAGCCCTTTTTAGTTTTGATTTGAATCAGGGTCTCACTAAGTTGTTGAGGCCAGCCTTGAACTTGCGATCCTCCTGCCTCGACCTGCAGAGTAGCTGGGGTTACAGGTGTGTGCCACAGCACCTGATGCATCTTTCTTGTTTTGATGTCTGTTTCCAAATTAATAACCTTGGCCACATTGCTTAATCTCCCTGTGTCTTCATTTCCCCTCTGGTGAATGAGAAGGGACTCCTGTAGGGACTGTGGCCTGCACAGGACACGGTCTCTCCACACAGCACCACCTCAGACTGGTACCAGAACATGAGTCTGTACAGTTCACCATCAGGGCCTCTCAGGTGCCCAGTAAATGCTCCACCTACCAGGTGCTGGGCAGCGCAGATGCCGAACTAAAGGAAAATCTTCCCCTTACTCTTTCCTAAACCCTGAGCTACAGGCTTTTTGGGAACCCACAATGATGTGCTTGTTCCCTAGACCCAGGGTCTCTTCAGGGCCGACTCTCCAGTCTCTTGCTGGAGGGGCTCTTTTACTGTTTTAAGTCCCCCAGTGTGCACCTGGCTTCAGACACAGGATGTGTCCAGAGGAGGTCCTGGGGAGGCAGTGACGACTTCCTTTCTCCACACACTTGCCAGGAAGTCGGTGGCTCCTCAGCGTGACAAGGCGTTGGGCTGACTCTCCAGCATCCCCTCCTCCAACTCCTTTGTGAGCCCGGTGGAGAGGCACATTTGAGTCTGACACTGCCGCTTCCCAGCACATAGACTGCAATGCCACCAGCCCCCAAGGGCTGCGTGGGCCCCCTCAGTCTCTGCAGATGAACCTCTCAGGGCCGGATCTCAAGAGTCAGATTATTCAGAGCAATAATCATAGTTTCCGTTTCTCACGTGTCATTCATTCTGAAGGGCCTGGCAGATCACTCGGCACCATTCACTGCTGTAAAGGGGCCACCTCCTGTGCAGAGTGTGAAGGTTACTGAATAACAGGGGGATATTCCAGCCACGTCCTACCAAAACAGCTGCATGACAGACACGGGGCATATGCGGCCTGTAATTTAGTTTGCATTATATATATATAATGCAAATATATATACATATATATATATATATTTGCTCTTGACCCTAAATAACAAAATATCCTCTAATCTTTCATTAACCCCAGCATCGATTCTGATTTCAAAAGGGACTAGAGGGCTGGGGATGTGGCTCAAGCGGTAGCGCGCTCGCCTGGCACGCATGTGGCCCGGGTTCGATCCTCAGCACCACATACAAAGATGTTGTGTCCGCCAAAAACTAAAAAATAAATATTTAAGAAAAAAAAATTCTCTCTCTCAAAAGGGACTAGAATTTGCTCTGAGTTGAGACTTTAGCCTCAGGGCTGGGACATGAAGCCAGGCTCTCCAGTCACTCCCAGGCCTCCAAGATAGCATCTCATTTCGACCTTGTCCCTCCAAGATGAGTCAACTGACCTGCTCTGGTCATTCCCAGAGGAAATCTAGACAGACGCCGCTTCAGTGACCATGACTTCAACGAGGGCAACAAAACTCTAAGTCCCTGCAGATGGCCCAGCCTATAAGCCCTCCCAACTCCCACCTCCACCCCCACCAGTGCCCATGACTAGGGCTTTTTGTGTCATCCTGGAGTTGGCACTCTCTCCATTTCCTGCCAATAATGCTGGCTGTTGTTTCTGAGCAAATGGAACAAGTGACCAACGTGAACTCCATGGCATCTGCAAACTGGAAACATCTGCAGGGAGGCAAGGGCAGCCGCTGGCGGGGGGTGGGGGGGTTCAGGGGAGCTGCTGGAAGGGGCTGTGGGAGGAAGGTCAGAGAACCCCAGGGAGGGCAGTACAGGGTGAAGCAAGGCAACCAGTCAGGTCCTCACAACCGTCGCCTCCTTTGACTTGCTGGAGCTCTTTATTACGTCTTAATCAAATGAAAGGAGTCGTGTAGTTCTTTTTATAGATATCCTTTTAACCAGATGCAGTGGTGTATGCCTGTAATCCCAGCAACTTGGGAGACTGAGGCAGGAAGATCACATTTAGAGAGATCCTCTCTTCAACATAAAAAATAAAAAGGAGGGGTGCAGATATAGCTCAGTGGTAGAGCACTTGCTTAGCTTGTGCAAGGCCCTGGGTTCAATCCCCAGCATGACAAAAAAATAAAAAACAAAAAGAAAAAAAAAGACTGGGGGTGTAACTCAATGGTAGGGTGCTTGCCTGGCATCCACAAGGCTCTGGGTTCAATTCCTAGTACCTAAATAAATTAATATCATTTTAGATGTGCAACTCTGTGCGGTAAAGCTGAAAGAGATCTTAGAAAACAAAGTCTGACTCCTCTTTTAACAGGTGACAACAAAGAGGAACAGATGTAGTAACAAAGAAGCAAAATCTGAACTCCTGCCCAGCACCAGCCCTACCCCGTGTGTGTGTATGTGTGTGTGTGTGTGTGTGTGAAAAAAGACAGTGTGTGCACACACTCGTATTTTCCTAGGCTATCTCCCTTAAAAATCATGCTAAGACGAGTCATGCCTTTCTCAAAGTCAGGTGCCATGCTTGAGACATGCTAAGGGCATGCTAAGAACATTCCACTCTCCTGGCTCTCTGGGCCTGACACAATGCTGCACGTCATCTAACCTACCTCAGACACTCCGTGGATCCTTGGTGCAGCCCTAGGATATACCTTATGGTTTTCATGACATCTGTTTTTTGCAGGTAAGGAAACTGACAATAAGCAAGGCTAAGTAAGTAGCTTGCCCGACCCGACATTGCGCTGCCGGCCCGGGGCAGAGCCAGCCTTGATGTTGGGCACTCACTCTATGTTAACGACTGCTGTGTTACTGGGGAGCAGCTCGTGTAATCCAACTGCAACCTTGAGGTCTGGGTTTTGCTCTTTTCTGCAGATGCATACCAGAGGGTGAGAGTTTAGAATTTCAAATTCAACGGAAAGCAGCTGAGAGCTCTTCTCTGATGGAGGGAATCGCTAGAGTGAAACCTACTTCTTGATCCAGACTCAAACATGGCCAGAATTTTCTGAGCATCACATGGATGTTTCCTGTGGAGGGGACATAGACGGTCTGTTCCTGCCTGGTTTCACAGGGACCACTCAACCAGGACTCCCACCTGCTAAGCAGACAGCCTGGGTTCCTCGTGCCTTGGACAGGAAGCACCAGTTTCCTCATCTGTACCCTGCTGGGCCTCAGCCCTGCTTGTCTGATGAGCCAGAGAGAAAACCTAGGAGATGGGGAGATTTGGGGGCTTCCTGTTCCCACCGTGGGGACTCTGTTGGTCTCCTTCTAGCGATAACAAAAGAGGAGTTCTCTGCCAGAAGCTAACTGTCCCTTATGCCAAAGGCCACGGGCACTGGCTGTCCCAGGCAATCATTGCCTCCAGCTGCATTTGGGACACTCCCCTGTGGGCTGAGAACCAGAGGAAGGCAGAGGCGGCCACGCGGAGTGCTGAGAAAGCCTCTGAACAGGGGCTCGTTGCCTGGGCAGTCTCAGAAGTCACAGTGGCGTCAACTCATCTCCCCTGCTCTACCGCGGTGGGTGGAGGCGATGGGGCTGTCGCTGTGATTCATCTGAGACACAATTTGAGGATGCTGGTGGTGCACCCGGCCGGACACGCTCCCCCGGAACTCCGCCAGCCTAGGGACGCCAGAGGGAGGGTGTCCCTGCAGAGCCTAGGAGTCAGCATAGCCTGAGTCCAGAAAGGGGAGCTCCCTGGAGGGTCGGCTGGGTGACGCCACAGTGGCATTCCACCATTAATCTTGATGCTGCAGGTTGGGCCACTTGAGTGATCGTTTTGGCTGTCCCCCCACTCTGAGGCCAGGACCTGGGCCTGAGGCTGGGAGTCCTCTGCACAGTCCTCTCATGTCATAGAGTTTGAGCACTACCTGTCAGGACAGTGCCCTGGGTCCTCTCCTCAGTCATGCCCCTGCTGTCCATATGCAGGCAGCCTGTCCTCCCCGGGGCTGGACAGACTGTGCCTCTGCTGGAATTGGCCTACAGAGGAAGTTGCTCTCAGGGCATTTGAGAAAGGGGAGTGGGAGGGGAGCCAAAAGGAAGTCACAAAGATCAGCTTAAAAATAACCCCCTCCCTGTCAATCACGAGGAGGAGCTTGCAGAGGAGCCAAGTTCTGCTGGGGATGGCTTGGCTTAGGACAATGTCAGAAGGGCCTCAAGGCAATCAGCAGCCGCTGCACTTGGAGCCTACCCCAAGCTCTTATCAGCCTAGGCAAGCCCCTGCCCAAAGCCTGCTCTCCTCAGAGACTTCCGCCCCAGCCGGCATCTGTTTCCTTTCCTATATTTAAACAACCGGGTAAGTGAACTTGCGAGAGCATTTCTTTTTTAATCTTTTTTTATTTTTTTTTAGTTGTTGATGGATCTTTATTTTATTTATTTATATGTGGTGCTGAGACTTGAACCCAGTGCCCTACACATGCTAGGCAAGCGCTCTACCGCTGAGCCGCAGCCCCAGCCCTTGCGAGAGCATCTCTGCCTGAGAAGAACAGGGCCTGCCACAGAACACACGGGGCAAACAGTGACTCTGGGGCCTTGTGGCTCTTCTGCAGTCTCTGGTGGCCGAGTGGGGCACATGGGTCCCAAGAAGACCTCAAAGACCCATAATTCTGTGCAATAAGCAGCAAAACTAAACAATGCAAGAGCCCAAGGTAGATGGCGGGTGGGCGGGTGGCTGGGGAGGTCGTCCCAGATGCTGTCCCAATGTGAGCCCTGGGTGATGCCCTCTGACGCCTGCTGGGGTGAAGGGGGATCCTCAGGAAAACCAGAGATGTGGGCAGCAGCATCTTCTCACAGCCCCAGGCCTGAGCACTGGTGGACACCCTCTCTCCACAGAGCTCTCCTGGGTTCGTTCAGACCTCCTGGCCGTTTTGGGCACCATTCCCAACCTTGTCTGAACAGAGCTGTTTGATTAGAGAAAGTGACACCATCAGCCTAAGGCTTTTTCCTGGCTCCTTTGGCTCCTCGGTCCCAGGCTATTATGGTCCCATCTTGCCATCCACACCCTTGTGCGCACACACACACACACACACACACAAACACACACAAATAGCTTCATGAAACATTTGGTATGGGTGAGGGGTACCACAGGAACTTTCTAGAAGATCTATCCTCATGGAGCAGAAGTACCAATACTGAGTAACATAAAAGTCAACAGCCCTTCTCTTAGGCCAGCAGGCGTTAGACATTACCCAGAAATGTTCTTTGTGAGTGGCCTTGTGCTGCCATGGCACCGCAGGGTGACGTCCTTGGATCCAGCAGCTGTCTTTGGACCACAGCAAGGGCTGCTCCTGTCTGTTTATCCTGCTCCCACGTCTCACCTCCACCTACCCCAGGCTGTTTGTCCCAGTCAAGACACAGAGACTTGGGTTTAAAATCGTCTTTCCCTTTCTTAAATGTAGAAAACTCCCCAATAGTTGAATGTTTTGTTCTTTGGGAATTCACCCTGAGTTTCAGCCCGTGAGAACTCAGGCTGGAGTCACCAGGACCCGAAAGCCCGACTCTGCCACTTACTGGCTGTGTAGCCAAGGCAAGTTATTTGAAGTGCTGTGAGCTTACTTCTCAATCTGTAAAATGAGACTAAAGTAGGTTCATAAAAGCCACCTCGAAGAGATGGGGGGAGGAGTCAATGAGATAATATTTACAGACACCTGACCGGGAGCTCTTCGCGGGTCCTCAGCAGCTTGATGTGCTCTCCGTTGCTACCCATTCCTGCTTGGTTTGTGTTCCCCTTCTTACTCCACATCAGAAACTTCACAGCTTCTTATTAAGATCAGCATCCTGCTCAGCGGTTACTGCATGACTACTTCCCCTGTCATAACTGCACATATTGAGGACCAGCTGGTCAGTGCACAATGGTCCTTTGTGTCCTAACACATTCCTAAGAGCCAGGTATCACTGTTATACCCATTTTACAGGTAAGCTGGCTGAGGTCAAAGGATTTGCCCAAGAATTCATGCGTGGTGAGTGGTAGAGCCAGGATTTGGACCGAGGCACTTTTAATTTCTTTGCTAGACCTGTGCTAACTGTTGAACAGACTGCAGGTACCGCTGTTAGGGACTTTTGGTGAACTTAACACAGGGTTAGCCCCTGGTTTTCCAGCGTCTTGTTTTTAATCAGCCACATCGAACTGATCATTTGGTAATGAGACCCACCATTGATTCAGCACCTACCTGATTTATGCCAGACACTTTGCATACATTATCTCTTAAACCAGGGTTTCTCAGCTTCAGCTCGACGAGCATTTTGGATCGGATGATTCTCTTTTTGGTACCAGGGATTGAACCCAGGGGCACTTACCCACTGAGCCACATCTCCAGCCCTTTATTTTTCTATTTTATGCAGAGACAGAGTCTTGCTGAGTTGCTTTGGGCCTCACTAAGTTGCTGAGGCTGACTTTGAACTCGTGATCCTCCTGCCTCGGCCTCCCAAATTGTTGGGATTATGGTTGAATGCCACCACACCCAGCTGGATTGGATGATTCTTTGTCCTGAGGGGGCTCTTTTTGCACTATGGGATGTTCAGCAGCTTCCATGGCTTCCACCCACCAAATACAAATAACAACCCTCACCCTCAAATCAGGACAATAAAAAAATGTCTCCAGATACTACCAAATGTTCTCCAGGGAGCAAAAATCACTCCCAGTTGAGAACTGCTTCTCTAAATGGGAAGTCTAATCTTCAGAGAGGTTAAGCAACTTTCCCAAGGTCACAAGGTTGACAAAAAAAAATAGAATGTAAACCAAGGTTTGCCTAACACCGGGCCAAAATATTTTTCATGCTTTAGCTCCTAAGTAAAGGAGGTGTGAGGTCAGGCGCTGTGGCTCATGCCTGTAATCACAGCAACTCTGGAGGCTGAGGCAGGAGGATCATGAGTTCAAAGACAGCCTCAGCAAGAAGGAGGAGCTAAGCAACTTGGTGAGACCCTGTCTCTAAAAAAAACACAAAATAGGGCTGGGGATGTGGCTCGGTGGTTGAGGGCCCCTGGTACCCCTCAAAAAAGAAAAAGAAAAAGAAGATGTGAGCTCAGTACTGAAATCTATCTGCCCAGAAGCAATAGTATCGACACATGCAGATTGCCCTTCCCCAAAACTGTTTAGAATTTCTGAATTCACAACTGCTGGCTGCTGCTTATCAGAGCCCAATCTAGATGTAAGGTTTTCAGAGTGAAGTCAACTGTGACCTAGGCCACTCTGCCAAACCTAGAAATTCAAGCTCTCACTTACAATCCTGCCTGTGTCCCCCGAGTGTGCCTCGAGGTTTGATTTGAGCGTCCACTCCACTGGTCCTGGGATCACTGGGAAAGCCAAGGTCGTGGGGAGCAGCGGCAGCTCTTCCGTTGCTGATCTTCAGCCACTATTTAAAAAGAGCCAAGAACAGAACTGTAACTCCATTCTGCCTGAGTTCCACCTTCTTTTGGTTCCAGGTTAATTTATTAAAATATTTATGAATAAAAAAAATGGATCTGATTTGCTAATTTACACTTCCATGACCTGAAGAGATAGATGGGTGACTGAAGAAACCACTAGGCACATAGTCACCGAGTTGCAGGCAGGGACACTAACTGACAACAGAATGGAGGCCACCCCAAGCCTGGGTTTTTTTTCATCATTTATTCTCTGCTTTCTTCCTCTAGCGCTGTGACTTTTTTTTTTTTTTTTCTTCTCTTCTTTGCTGGGCCCTGTGGTACACAGACATAGTCAGCCAAGCTAAGGTACTGGACATTTAACAAGCAGAATTCTCTTTCCACATGTCTTCAATGCATGGGCAAAAAACAATGATGACTCCTGGGCGCCGTGATACACACCTGTAATCCCAGCAGCTCAGGAGGCTGAGGCAGGAGGATCACGAGTTCAAAGCCAGCCTCAGCAATGGCGAGGCCCTAAGTAACTCAGTGAGACCCTGTCTCTAAATAAAATACAAAAAAGAGCTGGGGATGTGGCTCAGTGGTTAAGTGCCCCTGAGTTCAATCCCCAGGACCAAATAAAGGAAAACAACAACTGAAAATAAATTCTCCTAGAAAACTAAGAAGTTATTGTTGCAAAGATGGGTTCACTGCCGGAGCCAGCTTGCTTTTCTTTATGGGGAAATGTCGATAATAGCAACAGCTCCCAGGTTAGCAAAGTCCAAAGGCCATGGTTACCTTAGTAACCATGCAGTCAGCAATCAGGTGGCTGCCACCTGCCACCTTGGTGGTCCCTGACAACTCCCCATGGTGATTGTAAAGTCCTTGCTTAGCATCTGGACAGCCATCTTAAGTGACAGCCGCCATTTTAAGAAAAATTTCTCTTTCTCACCCAAGAGCGTTTCTGAGAAAGGCTCACCACTCCCTCACACCAACCCAACCCTTCACCACCTGCATTAGGACCCGCCCGGCTCTAATCCTGAGCCTGCCCCACCCCTGAGCCTGCCCCATAAAAGTTCCAAACCCCAAGCCTGTTTTGCCTCTCTCCACCTATGGAGAGATGGCCTTCATTTGTCAGCTCTGACAGACTCTGTGTGCATCTCTGCCTGGTCTCTGTCTTTCATTTCTCCATTACCTGTCTCCCAGTTCCTCACTTTCCTATCAGTGATCCTCCTGACTCGAGTCACCACAGAAAAATCTCCCTTGTGAAACTGCAAAACCAACATATCTCCCAAACACATCAACAGAAAGATGTGGACAAAAGGGTGAGTCTCCATCTCCAATTCAAGAATGTGAAAGATCAGGACTTCAATGTAAGTTAAAGCTCGCTGATTTCTCAACCATCCAAAGAGAAGGAGATGAAGTTTGATGGTAAAGACATAGAAACTGCCTCACTGGCACTTGTCCATGTAACTAAGAGACCACTTAGGATGTCAACCCTTAGCTTTCCAAATATATCTTAGAGCAGTGTGTTCAGACTACAGGTATCACCCATTAGTGAATTGTGAAGTCAACCTAGTGGATCATGGACCAGGGTGTATTTTCAATTAAATGAAGTGGAATAAAATGGATGTCAGGTGGCATTGCAGATGATAAAGTTATTCTTTGTTTTGATTGTAAGTAGGAATTTCTCTTGCTCTACACCTTTATTGAAGTAAAATTAACATGCAATAAATGGCACACAAAGTGCACAATTTGACATTTTGGCAGATGAATGACACCAGCGTAACCATCACTGCAGTCAATGTAATAAACATGTCCCTGGCTTCCCAAAGTCTCCTCATACCCCTCGGTAATCCCTTCCTCCCCCTCCTCCCCAGTCCACCTTGTAACTCCTGAGCCGCTGTCTGTCACTATAGATACCAGTTGGCACTTTCTAGAAACTTACATAAATGGGGTCTTTAAGTAAATAGGCACTCTGTTTCATCTGGTTTCTTTCACTCTATATAATTCTGAGGCTCACCCATGCCATGGTGTGCATCTGTGTTCATTGTCATCGAGAGCAGAACCCACCATGTGCGTCTATCACATGAGCTAGGCATTCACATGTTGTTGATGGACATCTGGGTGGTTGCCACTTTGGGGCTATTACAAATACGGTTGTCATGAACATAAAATATAATCGTTATGCAAAGCGTGGTGGCACACACTTGTAATCCCAGCAGCTTGGGAGGCTGAGACAAGAGGATCACGAGTTCAAAACCAGCTTCAGTAAAAAGTGAGGCACTAAGCAACTCAGTGAGACCCTGTCTCTAAATAAAATACAGAATAGGGCTGGAGATGTGACTCAGTGGCCCGGTGCCCTAGAGTTCAATCCCCAGTACACCACGCCTCTCCAAAAAAAAAAAAAAAACCATGGCTTTCAAAATTTACTCATTATAAACATGGTACATGTTGTTCCTTGGGCAGGTGTTTTCTTGGGTAAATACGTGGTTATGGAATGACTGGATTCTATGGTAGCTATATGTTTAACTCCTTAAGAAACTCCCAAATCATAGTGTAAAGTGACTTTAACAGTTAACGTTCCCATCAGTAATGAATGAAAATTTCAGTTGTTCCACATAGACCCTCAAATGCCTCGAATGGTCAGTTGCCTTCATTTTAGACATTCTAGGGGTTTATCTAGTAGCATCTCATTTAAATTGCATATACAGCCAGGCATTGATTAACAAAGGGTATCTGGTTAGGCAGTTTCTTCCCTGCTGTGTGAACATCATAGATAATACTTCTACAAACATAGATTAGGTATGGTATGGGTCAGTCAGTCAGTCACTCTACATGACCTCGATTCAGTCAAGAGACGTGGTAAACTCAAGACATTTGAGACTATCAGTGTGTAACATGATGTTTAACAGTAAACCTTTCTTTTTTTTTAAATAAGTAGACAAAGTACAGTCTAAAATAACAATAGAATGTACAGTAAATACATAAAATAGTAACATAGTCATTTATCATCATGATCAAGCATTATTGTGATTATATGGGGTATACTTTTTTGTCAGGGCAGAGAATTGAGCCCAGGGCATTGCACATGCTAGATAAGTGCTCCACCAAATAAGCTACATCCTAAGCCCTTTTTTAAAGTATATTTTGAGACAGGGTGTTGCTAATTTGCCCAGACTGGCCTCCAACTTTCAATCCTCTTTTTTTTAGCCTCCCAAGTAGCTGAGATTACAGGCTTAAGGTAGCTTTTTAATTAGATGCCAGGCATGTGGGCTTTATATTGTCAGTGCTAAATATTTTTATATTTCCATAATATTCTTGAATGTGTTCTAGAGCACAGGTAAGTTATTTGGAAAGTTTTCTCCTTTCTGACCTTGCCTTTAAACTGGTGAGATCAGAGCCACCCTTTAGTCTTGGGCTAATTCTGTCCTTGAACTGAGGCAATATCTTTTCCAAGTTTTCTGCTCTGCCTGGGAGGAACAGGAACAGTCAGATCCTTTGGGTGATTCTTTCTCTAGCTTGGAGGCATTCCCTCCCAGGCCTGCGCTGACCCACAACCAGCTGAAGACTTCAGAGACCTCCTTGAGGCCCAGGGGGCTTGCTCTCTCTGGGCCCTGCTCTCTGCTGGCCCGTGCTCTGTTCTGCAAGCTCTGACGCTCTGGGCCGCTCTGGACTCCCATGCCCACGTCCCTGACTGTGCTCTTGCTCTGTCATGGGACACTCTCCCAGAAGTAGGCTGGGCTAATTGTTGGGTTGGCTTCATCTGTTTTTCCTCTCTCAGGGACCACTTCCAGGCACCATCTGATAAAATCAGTGTCAGAACACTGCCGTGTCATACATTGCCCAGCGTATTACTTGTTTGAGGCAGGAAGGTAGACCTGGTTCTTCATACTCCATCTTGGTCGGCCGTCTACACTGCAGTTTTTGTAGGTTATGGAGGTGTGTTCAAACCCTGTCTTCAATGACACATTTCCTTGAATAATAAAATTTCTATCCAGGCAAAGACTCAACCAGCTTTACGAAACCACTTCTCTTACAGAACCTCACAGAACCCTAACCTATCTTTTTAGGGGACTGTTTTAGTCAGCTTTTTTGCTACTGTGACTAAAGAACCTGGCCACCACAATTGTAGAGGAGAAAGGGTTTATTCGGGGGCTCACAGTTTCAGAGGTCTTAGTCCGTAGAAGGTAGGCTCCATTCCTTGGGGCTCAGGGTGAGGCCGAACAACATGGCGGAAGACTGTGGCAGAGAGAAGCAGTTCACATGGTGATGAGAAGCCAGAGGGACAGAGACTCCACTCTCCAGATGCAAATATATACTCAAAAGCCACACCCTACCACTTCAGTTACCACTCAGTTAATCCCTGTCAGGGGATTGATTCACTGATTGGGTTAAGACTCTTACAACCCAATCATTTCTCCTTCTCGCATGGCCTCACATGTGGGTTTTTGGGGGGACACCTCACATCCAAACCATAACAGGGAGTCAGTAATTATGCAAAGGTTGGGCTTGTGTTCAAGTAGCTTAAATAATTAAGATCATGTACAAAAGAAAAAATGAGAAATGGTGCAGAACCAAGAGCCAAAACAATCTACACAGATCCCCTTTACCAGGAGGAAATTCTATCAGCAGAGGAGCAGTTCTCAGATGCTTATCAACCCTGACTGAGCGTCAATATTTCTTTCACTGTACCTTCTTTTCGGGTGGTGATGAGCTCAGAGAGCCAGCCATGGACTTGGAGTGGGAAAGAGGTCAGATCTGCTTGGCTTGTTCTACAGATCTCTGAACCCAGTCAGAGCAAATCCTTCTTAGTGCTAGAGTTATATCTTAGGCACAAATGAGAATCTCTGAGGACATAAGAACTCTTCTAGCTCCTCAGGATATTTAGTAGCTGAGTAAACGTAGCTTTCAAAGACACATGTGCAAGTGCCATTCATACATGGTAAGAGAAGAAGAATCTGAGACATTAGGTTCCACAAGATGCAAGTCTGTTTATGTTATAGCTCTCTTCACCTATTTCCTAGGGAGCTGCTCGGTTAGAAAATAGTTCCTATTTGCATTTGAAAAGGTAATCTAACATAATGTATAAAGTTACCAGGTTTGGAGTTGAACAGATCTAGGTTCAGATCCCCCAACAACCACAAACAGGTGGCCCCAGAGAGAACTCTTGACTTCTCTGATCTCATTTATTAAATGGTGATAATCTTCCCTATGGTAGCATTTTGTTGCGAGAAGTGTGTAATATGATTCCCGGCACATAATGTTCACTCATTACAGTTGTAATCACTATCAGAGTAGCTACATGGAGAGGAAACAGTGACCACAGGAAGAACATCTGGAAGTGGCATCTTTTCATTTGTCCAAATAAACCATGTCCAAGTCTTCAGAAAACCAAAATTGTCAGAAGTATTCTAAGTGGGGATGGCTGTCCTTGGACCTGCCATCATTTCAAACCCACCTTTTCCAGAGACTCAGAATCTCCTACAATAGTGCCGCTGGTAGGGATGAAGGAGGCTTTGGCACACCATTGGGGATTCATCACTGCCCTGTCTTTTTTTGGGCAGGGGGGTTTGAACTCAGGGGCACTCAACCGTGGAACACCCAACCTCATCCCAGCCCTATTTGTATTTTATTTAGAGACAGGGTCTGAGTTGCTTAGTGCCTCACTTTTGCTGAGGCTGGCTTTGAACTCACAATCCTTCTGTCTCAGCCTCCTGAGCCACTGGGATTACAGGCATGCGCCACAGTGCCCGGCTTTTTTTAATGTATATTTTTTATTCGTTCTAAATAGTTCTATGTGACAGTAGAATGTATTTTGACACTTCATACATAAATGGAATGCCCTGTATTGATACTAAAGGAAATAGCATGCTCCTTCTTCTGAGAAACCTCAGTCTAGTTCAAGGGTGAAGGTGGGTGGGCTATAAGTGGTCAAAGAGCTACTGAGATCTGCCAGGGTGGGCCCAACTCGGAGATGCCTGTGAGCAGACCAGCAAGGTGTCCCAACAGCTCAAGTGTGATCCCTGCTCTTGTGGGCCAGACAGTAGTGGGCAACCCTGTTTATCCATAATGCTCTGCAGAGAAGAGGATCCATCCAAATTTGTCTTTTTCAGAGACAAAGAGCTCATTGCTGCATTAAAACAGCAACCTTCCCCTCAAAACAGAACCCTGTTCTCAGGATAGCTCTCAGGAGCCTGCTATGGCTGCCATTCTCCCCAGGACCCTCCGACTGCCCCGCAAAAGGATTTCAATTACTGTTAACTGAAAAATTCTTCACTTCTGTTCCTGGAGAACACAGGTTTGTCTCCCTCCGTTGAGACTTTATACTCAAATGTGGATCATTAAAGCTGCGTTAAATAGCCAATATTCCTTGCCACACGTGGACACACATTTCAATTCTTTCCCCTCTTTGATGCCTCCTCTTCGGCCTCAGCCTCTTCTCCCTCTTCTCTAAGTCTTCTCCTACCCTTTCCTTGCCTCTTAGAAACCCAGCCCAGTTCTCCCCTCCTCCTAGAAACGGAATCTGTTGGATCCCCACAGATTCCAGTCTGTATCCCTTAATGCATTGTTAAAATTGTGAACAATTAAATAGTTAAAGAATACCGCCCCAAAGTATAAAGTGCATGCTATAAAAATAAGATATCCCTTCCTGTCCTTTATCCCACCCACCATTTCCACACCTTCTAGGCAAATCATTCTTAGCGGTTTGTTGTGGACCTATCTAGAATTGTTCTCTGCTTACACACCATTTATAGCCCAGCATATTGCCTAATAATAGGTACTTGAGAATCAGGGCACCTGGATGGACTTCTGAGTTAGCCATGTACGAAGTTGGGTAACCTTGAGCAAGTTACTTAACTTCTCTATAGTTTTTCATTTTTTTGAATTCTTTTTGAGTTTTGGTCCCACACTCCTGGGTTCAATCAATCCTCCCACCTCAGCCTCCCAAATAACTGAGACTTCAGGCACACCTGGCCATGCCTTGATTTCCTCAGGCAAAATTGAGATAATATTAGTGTTTATGTCATAGAGTTGTTCTGAAGATTAATAAGTTGATAAAATTAAATCACTTGGAATAATGCCTGGTATATAATAAGCACTGTATAGGTGATGATGATGATGATGATGATGATGATGATGATGATAATGCATTTTATATGTATTTTCCTTTTTGTTACACAAATAAAACCATTCTATAAATACTGTTCTTCAAGCTTATATCATCTACTAAACATCACGGGTAGCTTTCAACATTCATATAACCGTATTAATTACAATGACAACATGGTCTTCAATGGTATGATTATAAAAGTTGGAGCTATTTTTGAATTCAGAACTCAAGAAAGGCCTTTCATGCATGACAGCATCTCACAAAATGTCCCAAGATGATGCTCTCGTGGTCCTGGCTGGTTTTACGTACACGTCGGGAAGACACATCAGAATTAGTGTTTGCTTTTCTCAGCACTGACCTCCTACAGGATAGCCCTGATTTCCTTCTGTGATCTGAGAGCCCTTGGCCGCACTGCGGCACTCTGAGAGGTTGGGATTTATGGTTGCTATTCTGACTGATCAATTTTTATGTGTTCCTCTCCAAACATGGTTTTCCGACGGGGCCCTTCGAAAGGAAGTCATCGCCTTTCTGCCCCTTCCCATGACCTGGAGTGGGGAGAACTGATCCCTCAGGGAAGGTCTATGTATAACCTGGCAGGAAAGGAGCCTCTGGGAGCCCATGAGGAATGAGAAGATGAAATCAAGGGACCAGATTGTGGGTGTGGGTGTGGGTGTGCCCCTGTTGTGCACACTCACGGGGTGTGTGCCCGTGTGTGAGTGTGGATAAGCTGTCATGGATTCTTCCCTTACTCTTCCCCCTATTTCCTCTCTCATGACTTTCTGCTTATGCTGGGGAATAAAAGTACCAAGTCAATGAGGAGTTAAAAACTATATTGAGAACCAAACCACAACATAGCTGTCAGGAAACCAAGCGGCCTAAAAGCTAGGGGGATACCCTGCTCAGAGGAAATGAGTATCTGGTTATAAGTACCAGGTCCAACCACCTGAACTCCTTTGTGCCTTCAGTTTCCTCCTCTTTAAGGTGATGAAGATAATGATACTTGTAGAGTCACACTGAAGGTTGAATAAATTAAATTCATAAAGTTCATCTAATAGTGCCTAGCCAGAGTCACAGATAAATGTCCACTATTATTACTGTATCTAAGTACATCCACCAGTTCCCACCTCTAAACCCCAGTTTTTTTGTTTTGTTTTGTTTTTGTTTTTGTTTTTTTGGTGCCCATTTGCTTAAGCTTCACTCTGTTTAAAAAGTAATTGCAATGGGGCACAGTGGCACAAGTCTGTAATCCCAATGGCTCAGGAGGCCCAGGCAGGAGGAACACAAGTTCAAAGCCAGCCTCAGCAATTTATCGAGACCCTAAGCAACTTAGTGAGAATCTGTCTCAAAATAAAAAATAAAACAGGCTGGGGAATGTGGCTCAGTGGTTAAGCACCCCTGAGTTCAATCCCTGGTCTCCAAAATAAATAAAGAAATAACAATTGAAAAAAAAAACAACTATCACCCACCAAGAGGCTTAGTGGGAAGAAAAAAGTCTCACTCTAGAAATTGTTCCCAAAGAGAGGGCCAGAGCCATTTCAGGAACCATCTGATTAGATCTTATAAGCAGTAGGCACAGAAATCCCTCTGGCCTTTTGCAATCAGATGGGCATTTATTCAGCACATTCCTGGAGGGGTAGTTTACAAAATTAAGCTAACACAGCAAAAGGACCCAGCAGTCCAGGAACCTACCCTCCTAAAATGGTCAACCAAAGGCAGAGCGAATGTTTAAAGGGAGGGAAAGTGTTAATTACTCCTGTTTTACCCAAAGCTTTTATTCACATATTGCTCAGCACCTCGCCAGGGCCTGGAGCTGTCGACGTCTATTCATGATATGCTGCTTGTTACCTAGAATTTACAGCATGACTGACCTAATAGAAATACTTGTGTCCTATGGATCATGTCTCCAACAGAGGAGAATCAAAAGGGAATCAAAAAGATGCTGGCCATTGAGTTCGAGAAATCCAGCTGCCTTCTCCAGCCTCTGGACACAACAGCTTCATTGTGTGAGTACAGAAAATTGAACTGAAGCTTTCCCGCAAGCATATCTGAACTTGGACCTCCAGTGCACAGACTAGCAGCCAGCTCCCAGCCCAGGCACCCCCTCCTCTCCTCTCCATCTTTGCAAGAGAATTTAGTTCCATTTAAGTCCAGGAGACATGGCAAAAACAACACTCCAAACACCATTCCATTTATGGCCATGGGATCCTCCAAACCAGACATAGCCCTGCAGCTCCCAAGCCCTTTAGATTCTCGGTGCCTCAAACACTCATTTCCTCAGCTCATATTGGAGGGAAGGGATAGGCCTTAAGAATTGGATTTTTATCTTTTAAGTTGTTTTGAAGGAGAAGGAACATCAATATCAGCAAGAGAATACAGAGTCACTAATGATCAACACTAAAATGATGTTAGCCAGGTACAGGTCACCTTCTGAGTCTTTTAGATGAAGAAACTGAGGCTGAAGAGGTTAAAAAAACAGTGCTTGGGAAGGCTCCTTCATATGAGCCATCTAAGGTCACCAGAGAGGTCAAAAGCCATGCCCTTATTTCCCCTGTTTACTTGCACTATTGACTTATTAACATTTACTAATAAATTACTGTATACTAAGTCATGTCTGTACTCAGAAGAAGGAGCAAAACTTTACCCTGCAGGAGTTGACACTGACTAGTTAATTTCTTTGCTTTTCTTTTTTCTTTTTTCTTTTTTTTTCCTGTACTGTGGATCAAACCCAGGGCCTTGTGAATGATAGGCAAGCACTCTACCACTGAACTACATCTTCAGCCCTTTTTTTAAAATTATTTTTTGTTTGGAGATGGGATATCAGCGAGTTGCCCAAGTCCGACTTTGAACTTGCAATCCTCCTACCTCCGCCTCCCACGTAGCTGGGATTACAGGTGCACACCATCATACCCAGGAAGTCTTTGAATCCACTTCATCTCTCATCCCTCCAGCACCCATCGATGCAGCAATAAGCCATCCTTTTTTGTCATTCGCATTCAAATCCTTAGAGTGGACTCGTGTTTCATGTTCACAGCTTTTTAAAACATCAAGAAGTCCTGTTTAATCATTCATTTAAAAAATTGATCATTTTCTCAACAAACATTTATTTGTCTCTTTCCGTGGCAAGCCTGGTCCCTTCCTGCTGGGGTACCTTCCTTACATCTCCACTCCTTCTTTTGTCCCCCAGTTCCAGTCTTGATCACCTTCCATTTGACTGGTGCTGCAGGACCTACCTGCCAACTTCTCTGTCACCAACATGCCGTGTCTAAGTTTCCCTAGATAACTCCCAGGTCATGCCTTGCTTCTGCTCCTTAGCCTACGGTTGATTACTTGTTGATTAATTATCAATTCAGCTTCAAATTCTTCCACCGGTGGTCACGTTTTCCTGGAACCAACTCGTCTATCCCAACTTAATTTCCCACTCTCCCCTCCTGACTCTTCTTTAACTGGTAAAATGGCACTCATCCTTCAAGGCCTGGGATCACGTACCACCGACACTCTGTCAAGTTCTTCTTCCGCACTCTCAGAGCAATGGCTCCCTGTCACTTCTCCCCCAGACACTCACCTCTAGTACAAGACTGCTCAAGTTGCTGTGAGCTTATTTGCTCACAGGCTCTTTCCTTGCCTGGATTCTGAGTCTTTTGAACTCTGGAAATGTATTTTTCATTTTGTATTCTAACGTCCAGCAGGGCATAGGTGCTCAGTAAATGCCTTCATCAGATTAACCAATAGACCCCAGCCCAGCACAGTTCTCCACAAGTGCTTAGTGAAGAATCGCTGACATCAAAGCATCGCCCAGGGATGCAGGCAGGCATGTAAACAGCAATTATGACATAAAAAGAGGCTCATAGAACCTTGTTTTTTAAAGGGGAAACTTTCCATTTTGGGAAAACAAAGCCAATGAGCCTCAAAAGTCTAAGGGGTATTTTGAAACATCGTCTTAAGACAAACTATCCCAGGGCACCAGAGGGATATCAGACTTTCTTTTTTGACACATTATTTTAAAGAATTAGAAGGAAGGTAGTATGAACTCACAATTACTAAAAATATTTTGTTTTCAAGAGAAGCTCTCTTACTTTACAATGTCTAAGGAAAGCATAGCTGATCTGGAATTCAGAAACTTTAAGAAAAATTAAAACAATGTTATTAGCAACAAGAGGCACTTTGGGGTCTGGGATAACCAGGATGAAAATGGATGTGCTCTTTTCTTGTTGGATCATTTTAATTACTATTCATTTATCCAAGTGGATTCCCCCACTGTGCCCTTACTATTTTTTAAAAATACTTTCCTTAAATACCTAAGCATTTAAGATTTCAGACCATTTGTTTGCTATTAGTTAGTTTATATGGCATGTTCACAATTTTTTACAAGAATGATTAGATCCAAAAATTGAGCATATCTGAATGTACTAAACATTAATATTATACTTCCAGGCCTAGGGTGGGGGGGTGTAGCTCAGGGATAGAGTGCTTGCCTAGTGGTTGTGAAGCCCTGGATTCAATCCTTGGCAAAGGAAAAAAAAAAGTTCTTCAGTCTCTTCTGAAGTTGAACTTCATATCAAGTATCTACTACAGACAAGCAAGTTGTACCTGAGTGGCTTTTTTATTTATTGTCAAGTCATATGTGGAAGGAGGGTTTGGGCTGGGAATCTCATTACTCATTCCCTTCTTTTTTGGTCGACAAGACAGCAACTGTGAGGACTTTGCATTACCTGGTTCCTTTTGTGTTAAACAGCTCTGAGCAGAGCGTGGGGAGGAGCCCGGGTGAAGGCCTCTCTTCCGTTCTGGCCGCTGAATCCCGGTTGGCCCTTCTGTGGACACCTACACTACACATTTTGTCCTACAAATATTTGCTCATCTTGATTGTCTCAGGAACCAAGCCCATGGGTATCCTTTGAGTTTAAAACCATATTATCTATAAAACAGTTGCAAGTCTACAGTCATCAAAAGGCATTTGGAGAAACATTTTCAAGAACTGAAGTTGCATAAAGCACTGGAGAATAAAAGGTTCCCAGGGCCTCTGGCATTCCTCCAGGAAAGGACAACTACACCACAGAGGAACTGGACTTTTGCCCAGTGGCCTTTGGAGTGACCTGAACTTTATATACTTTTTTTTTTTTTAAATAGAAGTCCTGTGTAATGACCTGGCAGCAGGGGAATTTTCCAAGTCCACTCTGTGGAAGTCAACTGATACTCAGATTCCTGTCAGTGTTCATACACTCCACACCCCAGTGAGTCTGATTGAGTCTGATACTAGAGGATCTCCCCGACTTGGGCTTCCCTTTGCCCCTGGAAGAAATATTCCAACCCTTAGCAACAGGCCCTGGACTTAGAGAGACAAAATTTATTTTAGTTCTGTTAAGTTGAACACAAGTTATCTGTGTGCCAAAAGTTGTGTTTATCCACTCAAAGTTTAAGAAAACGATGCCGAGGAGGGAGAACTAGCTCCTGACTTCAGAGAGTTTCTAGAGAACTGATGTCATATAATGTCTTAACCAAACAGCATAGACTGAGGGCTGCTGGGGCTCAGAAAAGAAGATCTTAACCGAAATTGGGTGTTGGGGGAAAGTTTCTTGGAGAAGATAGCCTATCACATAATAGCTAAAGGAAAAACTGGGAGGAGTCAATCTCCAAAATGTGGGAGGGGTTTTCTGGGCAGAGAAAGCAAAGTAATATAAGGAGAATGGGCCGTGACTAGAAGTGCAAGCAGCTGAGCATTAATGAGGAAATTAGAAAATAAGTGAGAGACAGAGGAAAGGACAAGCTGACACAGGGAAGAATAAACCTACAGAAGACAGGCCACAGAGCACCTTCAGTGACCTGCAGAAGAGTTTGGACTTCATTCAGTGCACAGTGGGGGCCTATTGGTTGTGCTTTGGTTATGGGGAGGCGTTAGGGGATGCAGTTTTCTATTAAATTTGCCTTTTACTGTTTTGTTAACAATAAAATTAATTTTCATTTTATAAAAAAAACCCTAAACAACAAAAATAAGAACTAAGACCCTGAATAGCCAAAACAATCTTGAAAAGGAAGAGAAAAGCTGGAAGTTTCCTTCTCTCTGAAGGTGGAGGTGGAGCGACAGCCACAGTGTTTGCTACCCAAAAGGTCGATGGCGGAGCTCTAGGTACGGGAGCATACGGGTGAATAGGCTCTGGGTTATCTGGGATTCGTTCTCTGCTTATACTAGACTTAAAGGTATGAATGGCCCTGTTTCTGATGGCAAAGGGGACGCTAGTATTATCTAGCATTCAGCAGCCAGATAGTTACACAAATTAGCACACGTGGACACCTTTGATCAGATGCCTGCAGAACAGGGGTTGGCAAATTTCTTCTGAAAAGGGACAGATAGTGAATATTTCAGTCTTTGTAAGCCATATGGTCTCCACTGCAACTATTCAACTCTAGCTGTAGCACAAAAGCAATAAATTCATGAATGGGTGTGGCTGGGTTCCAATACGACTGTATTTACAAAAATGGGAAGAAAGACAAATCTGTCTGGGAGGCAGAGTTTGCTGACTTCTGCCATAGAAGGTAAAGCTTTAAAAGAGCAAGCATTTGCTGTCAGAGGATATTTTAGTGAAAATAGGAATTCTAGTGGGATTGATTGCTTCTTGAGTGTGCTGGAAGACGTGGGGCAAGAAAATGCTGAGCTAGGGATTTTACATTCTTAGCTCAAGGTCCTTCCATATAAGGAATCTGAACTCTTCTATGAAGAGGACCCTGAAAGATACCTTAGTCTGAAATCCTGGGATACATGTCCATTTGGAAACCATCTGTGCTAGTCAGCTTTTCACTGTGACCAAAATACCTAAAAGGAACAACTCAGAGGAGGAAGCTTGTGGTTTCCGAGGTGGCAGTCCCTGGTAGGCCAGCTCCATTGCTTTGGGCCTGAGGTGAAAGGAAATGGCAGAGGAAAGTTGTTCAGCTCACAGCAGCCAGGAGAAAGATGGAGGGGGGAGGACAGAGAAGAGGAAGAAGGCCAGGGATGAGATATATTTCCCAAGGGCACCCTGTAATCCATTCACATTAACCCATCCAAAGAATTATCCACCAATAAGGTCAGAGTCCTCATACTCCAATCATGTCCTAAAAGCCCCACCTCTGGACATTGCTGGATTGCCTTCAGCACATGAGCTTTTGAGAGACAGTCCGGATCCAAACTCTAATACCACCTCACCTCACTAGTATGAGAATAAAAGAGATAATGAGAAAAAGGAGAGGGGAGGAGAGCAGTCAGCTAAGGCAGACCCTGAGGCACCCAACACTCAGGTGGATTCGAAGGCACCCATAAAGAACCTAAAAAAATCTAAGACCTAGGGGTGGGGGCGCTGGGGTTGTGGCTCAGTGGTAGAGCACTTGCCTGGCATGTGTGAGGCACTGGGTTCGATTCTCAGAGCACTACGTATAAATAAATGAAGAAAACAAAGGTCCGTCAACAACTAAAAAAAAAAAAAAATCTAAAATCTGCAAAGAGTGACATCACCAAGCCCCAAGAAACTGTGAGTGACTGAAATAAAATTGGATGTGGTGGAGGTTGAGACATTCAGTTAGTCAAAATTCAAAGAGATGAAAAACATCCACTGACTTCCAGAGAAACAATTGGAAAAGAGAAGATGGGGAATTTGGGGGGGTGAGGCGGGGCACAGGTACCAGGGATGGAGCTCAGGGGCACCCAACAATTGAGCCACACCCCCAGCCCTATTTTGTATTTTATTTAGAGACAGGGTCTCACTGAGTTGCTTAGCGCCTCACTTTTGCTGATCCTCCTGCCTCAGCCTCCCCAGCCACTGGGAGTACAGGTGTGAGCCACCCGTGTCTGGCAGCATTCCCTTTACTTAGATAGGAATCTCTCTCACAGCTGTTTCACTTGGGGATGATGCATAGAGGTTAAAGGGGATGTGGTTGGGTGGCTCCTCCTCACAGGGCTGAAAGCTTTGTGCCAACTGAGAGGCAGGAAGGGCAGGAAGCTGCCTGATGCCTCCGTTTACAGGATGAAGTACCAGGCACGCTCACCGAGAGAGGAAGCTGCAGGCTGAGTAGGGAGTTGGGGGAGAGAAGTGAAATTTTGGAAGAGTCAACAGAAGATGGGAAATTTGGGGGAATTTTTCTTTGAAGCAGTACAGATCTCCTGCAGCTCAGCCACGTAAATGCATTTTTTTCCTGTTTTTTTGTTTGTTTGTTTGATTTTTAATGTGAAAGGAACATTTCTCTGATGTAAAAACTTATAGTATGGGACATCTTTGTTCACTTATAGACCTAAGATTTAAACCTGCCTTATATATTTATTTCCTTTTTTTTTTTTTTTTTTGTAGTAGTAGTAGTGGTAATTGAACCTGGCTAGACAAGTGATCTGCCATGGGGCTACATCCCAGTCCCTTTTTCTTTTAGTTTATTTTGAAACAGGGTCTCTCTAGTTGCCCAGATTGACCTCAAACTTTCGATCCTCCTGCCTCAGCCTCCCAAGTTGGTGGCCCTACAGGCGTGTGCCCCTGAATATTTCTTATGTATATTTAATATATCTTATGTATATTTATAATATATATTATATGAACATTTCTTTCAGTAATCATGGGTAGTAAGTGAATGTATAGAAATTTCCCTGGTTTCTAGCAGCTCTATGTGCATTTTTTTTTCAAGTTCCTGTTTCTCTGAGGGCCTCATCTAAACATGACCAGAGTAGCTAATCAGAACTGCAGGTACAACAGTATTGACTCCCCCGATGTCTTACCAAGTATTGCTGGCAGGTTTCTTGGTATTTCACTTCCCTGGACTTGTACTAGAAGAAATGGAAGCAACCCTGTTGCAATGCCAGGTAAGAGCTATATAGACTGTGTATGTCTGCTCCTTCACAAAGTTTCCTCCCGGTGAAAGGAAACATAGAAGCCATATTTTGGAATGCAATGAGAAACTGAAATCAAAAGTCTGTGTGTAGATTCCCCTGTTGGGTTATAATACCTGGACATTTCTATAAACATTTTTACTGTTAAACACACACACACACACACAGCACAGGTCAGAGTTCTTTGGTGACCCAACTGTGAAATGTAGTTTTTATGGGTATTTTCACTGATGAATAAAAAGGATCAACTAAAGGGATTCTGTGTTAACTCAGGTGTGTATGTATTTCTTGACCTTTAAACCAGAGAACTTGATTTTGAAAGAAAAACTGAAGAATTTTATCTCCAAAGGAGATTCATTGTCTAAAGGGGGCGGGGGGGGGGGGGGAACTATACCGGCTGATCTTATCAAATACTTTCTCTGGTCCATTTCCCACATAGCAACAAGAGGGATCTCTTGGAACATAATTGGTTCACATCACTCTTCTGCTTAAAATTCCCAAAGGATAGTGTTTACCAAATGTTAACACAATCATTTCTTGGTGTCTGAATGCTTAGGGAAGTGAAAAGATTTTCATCATTAAAAGATTGGTCCCGCTGGGTGCCGTGGCCCATGCCTGTGATCCCAGTGGCTCAGGAGGTTAAGACAGGAGGATCGCGAGTTCAAAGCCAGCCTCAGCAATTTAGAGAAGCCCTAAGCAACTCAGGGAGACCCTGTCTCTAGTAAAATACAAAATAGGGCTGGGGATGTGGCTTAGTGGTCGAGTGCCCCAGAGTTCAATCCCCGGTACCCCCCCACACTCCCCAAAAAGAGAAAAGATTGGTCCCTGCCTTGAGGAAAAGTGAGCAAGAAGTCTTACTACAGATTGGAAGGCTTCAAATAAAAATAGGATTACCCCATCCCTGCACTACCATTCATCTTGCCAACCCAGAGTGGGGCATTTTTCAAGTTGGTGAGCATTGAGTTAACTTAAAGCATTTAGCCTTCTAGGAGAGAGAACAGGCTGTGATACGCACAGAAGGGGCCGGTAGGGTGCCTCTTGGTAGTGAGCACCTTGTGCCCCAAGACTCCATTGCATTCTGTGCTGCACATTTCCAAATATTATTTCTAGCCTGAAATCTCACTAGATACCTATCAGAAGCCAAATTACTAATCAAATGCAATTTTCAATTTGAAGCCAATGTTTAAAGTCAAATTTGCCATTTGTCCTCAAAATTCAAGATTCCTTTCTAAACTTATTCATCTTTGTCAAGAGAGATTATTCACTAATTCTCCTAGACTGGAAACTATCAATCAATGCACTTATCTTTGATGTATTCCCCTTTTTAACCAAATCCATATAACATAAAATTCATGATTTTACCAATTTTAAAGTGTACAGTTTTGTAACTTTTAGTGTATTTATAATGTTGTACAAACCATCACCATTCTCCAATTCTAGGATATTTCCCCATGCCTTAAAAGAAAACCGATACTTCTCAAATACCCGAATCCTAGCACTACTAATCTACATTCTGTCTCTATGAATCTGGTCTTTGTGGGCATCTCTATAAATGGAGTCATAAAGTATGTAAACTTTTATATCTGACATCTTCAACTTAGCATAATATTTACAATCATCATTGTAGCATGTAGCAGTGCTTCATTCCTTCCTATAGATGAATAATATTTCATTTTATGAATATACCACATTTTGTTTATCTCCTTATCAACTGACAGATTTTGATTTGTTCCACTCTGGGGCTGTTATGAATAATGCTTCGATGAACATTAGTGTACAAGTTTTCATGTGAATTTGTTTTTCAGTTATCCTAGATATATACTGAGAAGTGTATATTAGTCAGCTTTGCATTACTATAACAAAATACCTAAGATAAGCAACTTTAAAAAGCTGAAATAGGATTTGTTTTGGCTCACCGTTTTGAAGGTTTCAATTCAGTGTCAGATGGATTTGTTGCTTTTAGGCCTGTGGCAAGCTGTCCACTACATGGCAGCAAGGAAGTAAAAAGCAAGGGGAAGGGGGGCAGGGTCCCAATATTCCTCTTAGAGGCCCCCAGTGACCTGACATCCCCTCTCTAGGCCCCACCTCTTAAAGATTCTGCCGCCTCCTATTAGACCCACAGGCTGATGACTGGGCCTTGAACACCTGGGCCTTTGTAAGACCAGAGTAAAGCAGAATTGCTGGGTCATTTCATAACTCTGGAGGAACTGCCAAACTGTTTTCCCACTCTGGCTGCCCCATTTTACCTTCCCACCAACAATGGGTGATGGTTTTCATTTCTCCAAATCCTTGCCAACTCTTATTGGCCCTTTGTCTTTTTTTTTTTTTTTTAATTTTAGTCATGCTAGTGGATGTGAAGGTGTATTTTATTGTAGTTTTCAATTTCATTTGTCTAATCCCTAATTCTTAGAGCATATTTTCATGCGTTTATTGACTTTTTTGCACAAGTAGGTATTCAAGTCCTTTGCCTATTTTTGAATTGAGTTTTTGTCTTTTTATTGTGGAGCATTAAAGACTGTTTCTATATTTTGGCCACTAGACTCTTTTCAAATAAATGATTTACAAATATTTTCTCACATTCCATAGGTTTTACTTTCACTTTCTTTATTATACCCTTTGATACCCAATTTTTTTAATTTTAAAGTGCAAGATTGTGTATTTACTCTCTTGCTGCTTTTTGTTTAATATTTTAAAAGCTGTAACCTAATCCAAGATCATAATGATTTACAACTATTTTTCTTTCCAAGAGTTCTGTGGGCATTAGCTCCAACATCTAGGCCTGCCTGATCTGTTTTTGAGTTAATTTTATATATGGTGTGAGGTAGGGGTCCAACTTCAGTCTTTGATATGTGACGATTCAGTTGTCCATCATCATTTGTTGAAAAGACTGTCCTTTAACCCCTGGATAATCTTGGAAACTTTGTTGAAAACTCAGTTGTTCACAAATGGATGTGTTTATTTCTGGACTTAAAATTCTATTCTATTGATTTACATGTCTAGCCTTCTGTAAGTACCATACCTGCAGCAAGTTTGTTTAGTGACTTCTCTAAACTAATTTTGCAAACTCCATATTCTTTTCATTTGCAACCAATGGCACTGCTACTCTGCTAGTGTTTAGCTAATGATTGTACAAAGATTTCCTTAAACACTTGGAACAATGACAATAACCACAACAATAAAAAATCTGTCTTTTCAGATAAATTCTGTGTCTTGATTGGGGTATGCCTTCAACATGTAGCCACGTGGTTTACGACTCCGCTTTGGCCTTTACTGCCTGTCTGTACAGACCAACTGGAGGTGAGAGCTTTGAACTTTCTCTGGTTTTTCTCGAACAGGTGAACGGCACTGAGCATGAAGATGGGCTTGTATGTTCCCAGAAATGTCTCCAAAGCATCTCATTCCTCAGGCTAGCTCCCAAGGTACTTGGTTAACCTATTATTTTCCCCTATTTTCATCTATTGCCTTGGCAGCAAAGACTAAAACATTTAGCCTTTGTTTATGTTTTCAACAAATGACCCCAGGTAGTGGCTTTGGAGCTAGGAAAGTTACGAGGCAAGATAAGCCATGCCTTTTGAGCTGATTTTTTAAGGGAATCACCAGACAGATCAATCAAGGACAAATATTTCCAAGTAACATTCATGATACTCCCTCTGGTACTGGTATTAGGATGGAGGCTTCCATTTCCAAGGCTAACACTGAGCTGGAGAGCTAGAGATGGCACTAAGGCAGGTTAAAATGCCACAAAGTGTGGGGAGGTAGCTCAGTAGTAGAGTGTTGGCCTAGCACCTGTTCTTGGGTTTGATACCAGCAATACACACAAAGAGTTTCTGTGTTTGGGCTGGGCAAAGACTTCTATAGGGTAAGAATTAAAACCAAGAATCAATAGATGGGATGGAATCAAACTAAAAAGTTTCTTCTCAGCAAAAGAAACAATCTGTGAGGTAAGCAGAGAGCCCACATCCTGGGAGCAAATTCTTACCCCTCACACATCAGATACAGCACTAATCTCTAGGGTATATAAAGAACTCAAAAAGCTAAACACCAAAATAATAATAATAATAATAATAATAATAACAACAACAACAATAACAACCAAATCAACAAATGGGCCAAGGACATGAACAGACACTTTTCAGAAGAGGATATACAATTAATCAACAAATATATGAAACAATGTTAATCATCTCTAGCAATTAGAGAAATGCAAATCAAAACTACTCTAATATATCATCTCACTTCTGTCAGAATGGCAGCTATTATGAAGACAAACAACAATAAGTGTTGGAGAGGATGTGGGGGAAAAGGGACCCTGATACATTGCTGGTGGGACTGCAAATTGGTGCAGCCAATTAGAAAGCAATATGGAGATTCCTTGGAAATCTGAAAATGGACCCACCATTTGACCCAGCTATCCCTCTCCTCGGTCTATACCCAAAAGACTTAAAAACAGCATACTACAGGGACACAGCCACATCAATGTTTATAGCAGCACAATTCACAGTAGCTAAACTGTGGAACCAATCTACATGCCCCTCAGTGGGTGAATAGATTAAAAAAATGTGGCATATATACACAATGGAATTTTACTCAGCAATAAAAGAATAAAATCATAGCATTTACAGGTAAATGGATGGCGTTGGAGAAGATAATGCTAAGTGAAGTTAGCCAATCCCCAAAAAACAAATGCCGAATGTTTTCTCTGATATAAGGAGGCTGACTCACAGTGGGGTAGGGAGGGGGAGCATGAGAGGAATAGATGAATTCTAGATAGGGCAGAGGGGTGGGAGGGAAAGGGAGGGGGCAGGAGATTAGAAATGATGGTGGAATGTGATGGACATCATTATCCAGAGTACATGTATGAAGACACGAATTGGTGTCAACATACTTTGTATACAACCAGAGATATGAAAAAATGTGCTGTATATGTGTAATAAGAATTGTAATTCATTCCACTGTCATTTATTATTTTTAAAAATCAATAAAATAATATAAAAGCCTATTTTCATGGCTACCACATTTAAAGTGTAAAAATAAATAAATAAAATGCCATAAACTTGCTCTTCTACAGGATTCAGCAGGTTTCTGTGAATATGTATGTGTCCACTGTTTTTCTGTGAACATTCAACTGGTTTCTAGGGTTATGAAAAAATTCTGACAAGTTTTTTTAAAAAAAAAAAAAAACAGTTTTAGTTGTTTTTATGGAGATATTGACCTTTGAAGTACCTTTCTCCACTATTTTCACTCAGGTCACAATTCACCCCTTTTCTCAGCCACTATGCCCAGAATGACTATTCCTTTAAAAGGCACCTTTATCTGTTTTTCTTACCATAATTGCCACCACCTCTCAGGCAGGCCTTGAAAGGCCATTTATCACTATCACTTAAAAACCACAGGTTCTGGAATTGTGTGTTGATGTTTGAATCCAGCTCTACTATTTCTTTTTTTCTTTTTTTTTTTTTTAAGAGAGAGAGAGAGAAAGAGAGAATTTTAATATTTATTTTTTAGTTTTCGGCAGACACAACATCTTTGTATGTGGTGCTGGGGATCGAACCCGGGCCACACGCATGCCAGGCGAGTGAGCTACCGCTTAAGCCACATCCCCAGCCCTCTACTATTTCTTAAAAGTCTGACCTGGAGCAAGTTAATGAACATTTTCTATGCCTCAGTTTACCATCTGTAAATGGAATAATGAAAATATCTATTGTTATGAAGAATAAAAGAGTTAACAGTTAACAAGTGATTAGTTTGAGGTCTGACACATAATAAATACTCAAAATTTGTTTGGCACTAAATGCATTCAGCAAATATTTGCTGAGGTAGCATTTACTGAGATTGAATATTTATACCTGGGACTATTACATGGAACAAGATTGACAACAACTAAGATTTCTACTATGTGCGGCTTACCTGAAATGTCCCACCACCTCATATGCAGTTTACCATTTCTTAGATGACTTCTGTTAGAAGACAATTTTTCATGAGGCTCTCATGTTTCTTTCTATCTTATGAACAGAAGCACAGATGGACTTGACTTTTGAACTGTCTCCATCTAGGACCGAGAACAGGTTTGTTTGTTGTCTAGTATAATAAAAGATCTCTTCCTCCAGGGCAAAGGCCAGGAAGGTATGTTTGCAGCCCATTAGAAAAGATTTGAGGGGCTGGGGTTGTGGCTCAGCGGTAGAGCGCTCACCTTGCACATGCGAGACCCTGGGTTCGATCTGCAGCACCACATACAAAAAAATAAAAATAAAAAATAAACAAGTGAAATAAAAGATTTGATTTTTCCAAGTTGTTCATCTCATGGTGTCCACTCTGCATCACCCCTACGGAACCTGAGAGGAAGGGGAATTTATGTGAAACTGACATTCATACTGCTTGCTGTGTGGTGAGTAATAAAGTCCGTTGTCTCTGGCTTTTAACGTTGCAGATTAGGACTTCACAGGAACAACATTACTTTGTAACAGTATGCTGTTACAAAAGTATCTTCTTTATACCTAATTTTTACCTGTTACATCTAAACTTCCCCACTGGTTTTCAGGTTCCTTCCCACCAATACAATCCCAATGTCTTTCTCTTCTTGGAAAAAAAACAAAAAAACCTGCTTCATGAACAGGATTTTCACTATCATGCTCAAGTCTACATCTGGCATTTGGCTTATATTTCCCCTCTTCATCCCCTTTTGAAATTCTTTTCCTTTTCCCTTTTTTTTCCTACTTATGTCAAATCTATTTCTTTAGACTTAGTTCAAGTCCAAATCTGACAAGGAACTTTCCCATTGTTCTCCCTTTCTGCAAATATTAAATATCTAGACACTTAAAACCTATCCATATTGAGTACATATGACATTGTTTTCGAACAGTTCCAGTGGGTGAAGGTTGCCTGCCCATTCTGGTTGGAAATAAGATGGAAGAGTGAATGGATGGCTGACTGGAGTGATTAAGGGCATGCACTCTGAAGTCAAAGTTCTCAGATTCAAATACCTGCCACTTATTGACTGGGTGACTTGGGCATATTATTTACCTTTTCTGTGCCTCGGTTTCCTCATCTTTAAAATAGGCATAATGACAATGATAATGCTCATCTCACCAACTTGTAAGAATTGAAAGAATGTACTTAGCCAGGTATATTGATACATGCTTATAATTCCATCTACTTGGGAGGCTAAGGCAGGAGGATCAAAAGTTCAAGGCCAGCCTGGGTAACTTAGTGAGACCCATTTCAAAATCAAACATAAAAGGGGCTAAGGATATAGCTCAGTGGTAGAGCACCCCTAGCATCATGTACAATGTGTTGAATTTAATCACCAGTACTTCACACACAGAGACCAAAAAAAATTACATGAAAATACTGAAGATCAAGTTAAAATTTTCACAGAATTTAAAACTATGAGGATCTGTGGAGGAATATAATTTTAGAGAGGATTTCTATCTGAAAAATCTTTCTTATAAACCTCTCAAAACTACCAGATAACATTAAAACAAACATCTTTTGTTTGGCAAGAAAATAAAGGAAATACTCAAAGGTCAAAATGGGATCAGAGCACAAATCTAAAGAGGAGAGCAAATGTCAAAGTTGGTAGCTATTATAGAACATTTGCTGGTCCATGATAATCTAGAGCATTTTTTTTTTTTTTAATGGCCACTGGGAGACAGGACAGTAAGTTTCAGAGCCACATAAATTCAGAAGATCAGAAATCCAAACATTTATTCATGAATCCTTGCCAAGAATTGTATGCTCAGTGAATAGTTAAAAGAAACATATGTGTGGGGCTGGGGTTGTGGCTCAGCAGTAGAGAGCTCGCCTTGCATGTGCAAGGCCCTGGGTTCGATCCTCAGCACCACATAAAAATAAATAAACAAATAAAGTAAAGTTATTGTGTACAACTATAAATAAATAAACAAACAAACATATGTGTGGGCTTCAAAACAATATAGTGAAAAGGCAATTTATCCCTTATTCATGGCACTTGGTATAGAGTTCAAAAGCCTTTTCTCAGAATTTTTAACCACACGGTGAGAATTCAAATAGGGTTGGGGCCCGAATCCAGATTTCCTTTATGTTCCAAAACACCCAAGTCAAAAATTTTCTTCAAAGTGGCCCCATATTGGTTGTGCCTAAAACATGTTGCAAAAGCACACACAAATTCTGTCTATTTAGGCCTCTAAGAATTCTCATAAAGTTCCAAGAATGTGAGTTCACAATCAAAAATCAAAAAATATGTGAGCAAACAATATTCCCTAATTGAAAGACAGCAGAACAACATGTAGAGGGGGACATGACCTACAAAGACTTTAAACGTAGGTATTAATGCCTATGGAGTATTAAATAAGCATGCATAATATGTCTAAAGTAAAAGAACTAATTGAAAATTCTGAGAAAAAATAGAGACTATTAAAGTCAATAAGATATATGTCAGAAAGAAGCAAATAGATCTGGAAATGAAAAAAACATAATAATCAAATTTAAAATTCAATAGACAGGGATGGGGACGTCAGCCAGTGGTACAGCACTTGTCTAGTGTGTCTGAAACTCTGCATTTAATTTTCAGAACCGCCCCCCCCAAAAAAAAATGACAAGGAAAAAGAATCCCTAAAACCCAACAATTCAGAGGATAAGTGGACAAGTAAAATAGTAGACTGGCCCAGAAAAGGATTTAGGAAATTGAAAAACAGAGCTGAAGAAACTGTACAGAATTCAATTTAGAGAAATAAGTGGAAGCTAAGAAAGATTTAAAAACATGGAGGATGAATGCAAGAGCTATGTATGAATCTATTCCATTTTCTAAAAGGGAAGATGATAAAAGATGGATGGGAGGCAATATTCAAAGAAATAATGGTCTTTTCAATAAATGGGGTTGGGAAAACTTAATAACTACATGAAAAAATGATATTAGGCCCTTGCCTTATACCATAGACAAAATTTAACTCAAAATGGATCAAACTCCTAAACATAAGAGCTACAACTAAAAAATTCTTACAAACTCTCTGCTCCTCCCCATTCAGCAGCTGCATCTTCTCATCTCGTGCAGGGCCAGCCATGTTCCCAAGACACCCCTGGTCACCGGGGCTGCTTTCAACGCTGGCAAAATGGATATTGTCACCATGATCTTGTGGAGCCCACTGGTGTCTTCACTCCCATGGAGAAAGCCGGGGCTCATTTGAAGGGTGGTGCCAAAAGGGTCATCATCTTCTGCTGATGCCCCCATGTTTGTGACGGGCATGAACCATGAGAAGTTCAGTTCAGTGGCAAATTTAATAGAAAACTGCATCCCCTAACGCCTCCCCATAACCAAAGCACAACCAATAGGCCCCCACTGTGCACTGAATGAAGTCCAAACTCTTCTGCAGGTCACTGAAGGTGCTCTGTGGCCTGTCTTCTGTAGGTTTATTCTTCCCTGTGTCAGCTTGTCCTTTCCTCTGTCTCTCACTTATTTTCTAATTTCCTCATTAATGCTCAGCTGCTTGCACTTCTAGTCACGGCCCATTCTCCTTATATTACTTTGCTTTCTCTGCCCAGAAAACCCCTCCCACATTTTGGAGATTGACTCCTCCCAGTTTTTCCTTTAGCTATTATGTGATAGGCTATCTTCTCCAAGAAACTTTCCCCCAACACCCAATTTCGGTTAAGATCTTCTTTTCTGAGCCCCAGCAGCCCTCAGTCTATGCTGTTTGGTTAAGACATTATATGACATCAGTTCTCTAGAAACTCTCTGAAGTCAGGAGCTAGTTCTCCCTCCTCGGCATCGTTTTCTTAAACTTTGAGTGGATAAACACAACTTTTGGCACACAGATAACTTGTGTTCAACTTAACAGAACTAAAATAAATTTTGTCTCTCTAAGTCCAGGGCCTGTTGCTAAGGGTTGGAATATTTCTTCCAGGGGCAAAGGGAAGCCCAAGTCGGGGAGATCCTCTAGTATCAGACTCAATCAGACTCACTGGGGTGTGGAGTGTATGAACACTGACAGGAATCTGAGTATCAGTTGACTTCCACAGAGTGGACTTGGAAAATTCCCTGCTGCCAGGTCATTACACAGGACTTCTATTTAAAAAAAAAAGGTATATAAAGTTCAGGTCACTCCAAAGGCCACTGGGCAAAAGTCCAGTTCCTCTGTGGTGTAGTTGTCCTTTCCTGGAGGAATGCCAGAGGCCCTGGGAACCTTTTATTCTCCAGTGCTTTATGCAACTTCAGTTCTTGAAAATGTTTCTCCAAATGCCTTTTGATGACTGTAGACTTGCAACTGTTTTATAGATAATATGGTTTTAAACTCAAAGGATACCCATGGGCTTGGTTCCTGAGACAATCAAGATGAGCAAATATTTGTAGGACAAAATGTGTAGTGTAGGTGTCCACAGAAGGGCCAACCGGGATTCAGCGGCCAGAACGGAAGAGAGGCCTTCACCCGGGCTCCTCCCCACGCTCTGCTCAGAGCTGTTTAACACAAAAGGAACCAGGTAATGCAAAGTCCTCACAGTTGCTGTCTTGTCGACCAAAAAAGAAGGGAATGAGTAATGAGATTCCCAGCCCAAACCCTCCTTCCACATATGACTTGACAATAAATAAAAAAGCCACTCAGGTACAACTTGCTTGTCTGTAGTAGATACTTGATATGAAGTTCAACTTCAGAAGAGACTGAAGAACTTTTTTTTTTCCTTTGCCAAGGATTGAATCCAGGGCTTCACAACCACTAGGCAAGCACTCTATCCCTGAGCTACACCCCCCCACCCTAGGCCTGGAAGTATAATATTAATGTTTAGTACATTCAGATATGCTCAATTTTTGGATCTAATCATTCTTGTAAAAAATTGTGAACATGCCATATAAACTAACTAATAGCAAACAAATGGTCTGAAATCTTAAATGCTTAGGTATTTAAGGAAAGTATTTTTAAAAAATAGTAAGGGCACAGTGGGGGAATCCACTTGGATAAATGAATAGTAATTAAAATGATCCAACAAGAAAAGAGCACATCCATTTTCATCCTGGTTATCCCAGACCCCAAAGTGCCTCTTGTTGCTAATAACATTGTTTTAATTTTTCTTAAAGTTTCTGAATTCCAGATCAGCTATGCTTTCCTTAGACATTGTAAAGTAAGAGAGCTTCTCTTGAAAACAAAATATTTTTAGTAATTGTGAGTGGCTCCACAAGATCTTCAGAACCAGCATCACCCCATTTGATGTTGGCAGGATCTTGCTCCTGGAGGATGGGGAAGGACTTTCCATTGATGACAAGCTTCCTGTTCTCAGCCTTGACTGTGCCATTGAACTTGCCATGGGTAGGATCATACTGGATCATGCAGACCATGTAGTTGAGGTCAATAAAGGGGTCATGCATGGTGTAGCTCAGTGATAGAGCAATTGCCACAAATGTGCAAAGCCCTGGGTTCAGACTCCAGCAGGAGGGAAAAAGGCAATATTCTAATTGAATGAAAGCTGGTATAGCTATATTGATATCTGACAAAAATAGTACTAAAATAAGTGGGCCAGTACTACATAATCATCATTTCCATTTCCCAGATAGAAACTACTAAACTCTTCTATACTTAATAAAACAGTTTCAAACTATATAAAGTAAAAAATAATGGAAATACAAAAAAATTGACAAATATACTTCATTCATTAATTGATAGTACAGCTGACCAAAATAGCGATAGGGATTATCTAAACAACACCATAAGCTGAATCAAACCGATTATATAGAAAATGTAGTCCCTGCAATTGAAGAGTATCCTTTTACAAAAATTGAAAAAAAAAAAAACCTGAGCATATATTAGATCATAAGTCGTGTCATGATATATTTAAAATAATCAGTTTAATGCAGACCAAGTTCTCTGAATGTAATGCAATCAGTTCTACATCAGCCTTTAAGTGATAATTTTTAAATCATGTATTTGAAATTCCAAATAACAAAACATGTAGACCTCAATGATAAATGATGAAAATAACATCAAGACTTGTGGGATACAGGACTAGAGGTGCCTCAGTGGTGGTGCACTTGCTTAACATGCACAATGCCCCAGTTTCCATCCAAGAACCACAAAAATAAAAATAAAAAACAAATGAAGCATAACTTGGAAGATGTTACTAAAACAGTATTTTTTTAAAAAAAAATTTTTTGTACTGGGGTTTGAACTCAGGGTGCTTAACCACTGAACCACATCCCTAGTCCATTTTTATATTTTATTTAGAGACAGGGTCTTGCTAAGTTGCTTAGGGCCTTGCTGAATTGCTGAGGCTGGTTTTGAACTCAAGATCCTCCTGCCTCAGCCTCTCAAGCTGCTGGGATTCAAGGCATGCACCTCTGCACCTGAATCAGAGGTGCAACCTGAATCATTATTTAGAGGGATAGGTATGTCATGACCATAGTAGCAAGAAAACCAGAAAATTAAAGAGTGCATCAATTAAGAAGTGAGAAACACTGAAAGTAAAACTGATTCAAAAAGTAAAGAGAAGGAAATAATTTAGTCATCAATGAAACTAATATTTAGAATGCTCTTTAACTGAGCATTTCTTATGTGCTGGACAACAAGCCAGGCGCTGCGGACACAGAGATTACAATTTAATGGGCAAGGCTGACAAAATTGCTGCGCATTCTCTCAAGACATTTAAACATGTGAGACTCATAAAAGAGGGTACCCCCATCCCCGCCAGAGCCCCATCTTGTCATACCAGACTTAGAGGTGAACTAACAAAGAGAATGAGGGCAGAAGTTGATGGTGATGGTTTCACTTATTGTTTTCCATATTCCTAGGACCGGAGGCAGGTGCTGACACTCAGTAGGTTCCCCCACGAATACTTGAATAAATGAATAAATGAATTGTGCGGAACACAATAAAAGAAGGCCTTGGTTGCCAACACGTGGTAAAGTACTTGTTGGTTGCCTTGGAGACAGAGGAAAATGTACAGTATCTAGCCAAATTCCCTTCATTTTCCCAAACCTTTGAGAGGCCCTGCTTTCCTGCCTCAGGACACCTGGCCCAATAAGCTCCACCTCTATTCTGCTCCTATAAAAAAAAAAAAAAAAAAAACTCACTGGATCTCTGGGTGGCCCAAAAGTCAGATAAAAGCACTATTGCCTTCCAAGTGCCCATCCCATACTATGCTGAGCTTGGCCATATGTCCCATGAACAGGGATCAAAGAGGCCCACATCCCACAGGAGAAAAATAACAGGACTTCGGTCTTTAGAAGTCCTCCCTACCCAATCTTTAACTTTGGGTGGACGATCTGGTGACAGCTGGCCACGGTTAGTAATTTCCCATCTGGCAGAGAAGTGGATCATCTGCATCTGTGTGTTGGGGGAAAGAGGGAGGTAGTACAGAGGTCATAAGCTCACATCAAGGCCACATATTTAGGTCAATGACAGAGCAGATGGCCAATCATAGGCCATTACTATTCTCTACTCTGCTCACTACTGTTCAATTTTTGTGTGATTTCTCCTTTCATTTGTGAAAGTTGCTCTTGGAAACAGACTCTCTCTTATATATAATTTGAAGAGGGCCTTGAGTTGGGTAATTGTATTAGAAATGTGTCTAAAATCAATTCCCTTTCTCTATTTCTCCCATGGCTTTTGTCTTAATTTGGGGTCAATTGTTGATGGCCCGGACATTTTCCCTACTCCTCCCAAGGCCTTTCCTGCTCCATTTCTCCTCACCATTGCTACAAAAACCACCCTTGGAATCGTGTCACCCCTATTTTCACTCCTTCAATACCCCCATGGTGCCTTCTGAGTAAAGTTCTGCTTAAGATAGAATTCAAGGTCCTCCACAGTCTGAACCCAAATTGACTCTTTGGTCTTGTTCCCCGATAGCCACCCACCCTGTAATTCAGTGACACCACATGTGTCTCCAGGTCTTTGCCTTGTGCCACTTTGTCTCTCTGAGATGATCTCTGTCTGTGGACATGGTAAAACCTTAGCTATTCTTCAGGTCTGCCATTTTCTCCGTGAAGCTTTTTCTGATCCCGCCACTTCTCCCCGCCATTCCCACCTCCCAGGCACCATACCGTTTTGTACATTCCCTGGAAAGAGCACTTTCAGTGCTTCAGTACAGATGCTCATGTGGCTGCCTCCCCAACCAAGATGTGAGGTTGAGAACTGTGCCTGATCTTTGACCCTGGAGCCCAGCACAGAGACCCACAGGAGTTTAAGAACTGTTGATGGTGTGGCTAAATTAAACAAACACCAAACCAATAAATGCAGGGCTAAAATTTCTGGAGATGTACCGTAATGCACCTACATTGGTTTCCATCAAATTTCCTGAACAAAAATCAAGATACCAGGTCTGAAAATGGGACAGAACATTTGAAATTGGGAAATGTCCTCGAAAACATGGGTTATGCCACCCCATACCTATGTCCCACAACCAGGCATCTGATCAACATTTCAAGACAAATGTTGTTAATAATCCCTTTCTCTGCCTGTCATATTTCAAATGAGATTTATCAGTTGTCAACCCGAGAAAATATATTGCCTTTTATTGCTGTTTAAGTCTCTGCCTGGGTCAGGAAGCCATAAACCTTTCAGTTTCTATTCATAGGCTGGGAGACTAACACCCAGTTTGGCCTGGAGTTATTCTGCCTCCATTACTTTATTCCCAGTTCCCCATCAGGTATTTTGAGAAAACCCCATTTCTAGTATATACCTAGTCTTATTGCTGGTAATTACATTTAGTAAGGTACAATTCATTAGTCTCTTACCTTATACTAGGTCTTGGGTTAAAAACTTTAGATGCATTATCTCTTTTAATTTTCACAGGTACACTTTTGCAAAGGATATTATTACCATGGTAATACCACAGATAAGAAGACTAATATTTAAACCCATGAAGTAACCTGCCTGAAGTCCTGATCACTAATAAGAAGCAAAGTCAAGCTTTAAACCTAGCACTGAATGACTCAGAAGTCTCTGCCCATATCAAGCAGCTTACATTTTCTCTGAGGGAATTTCTTATGACAATCACATAAGAAATTATGGGAAAGTAGTATTTATGGAAATGCCAGGATTGGGCTTTGTATTTTTATTTATTCATTTATTTTTAAGATAGGGCTTTTTAAAAATTTTTTTTAAGATAGGGCTTTTAAAATCACAAATTATGAAGGTTCCCTTAGACCAGATTGAGATTTGATTTGCTTAATCTTGAGGTTAAGGAGGAAAGAGCTTGAGTTTTATAACAAAATAAATGTTTACAGAACCTTGGGGTTGTATACAATCAGTAAATTCAGTGATTGAAGGTGTAGGGTGGGCAGACGAGAGAACTAACTCATGGGCAAATGCCTCCAGAGCTAATAATTTGTGCTTGTCAAAAGTCACAGAGCACTTTCACATTCATCATGTCAAGTCATCTTCACAGCAATCTTGTGAAATGTAAATTATCTCTATTTTTGCAAGTGGGGATGAAGCATTGATTCAGTAGCTCTCCCCAAATCACCAACCAGTCAGAATGCAAATCTTTGCCTCCTGGGCCTTGTGTTTTCTGCTACACCTCAGTGCCACTCAGAATTTACACATTCTGGCTTCTTGACAGCTTCTTACCTGGTCCTCTCTGCTCAGTGGATCCTGATGGAGTCCTTCCCATCCGTCCAACTGGTAGTCTTCACCAACTGCCATGGAACATTCTGTCATCCACATTCCATCCATCCAACCCTCCTCCCTCTAGAGAATCAGGGATCAGTGTGGTTGTAGGACAGACAACTGGACATACTTGTGAAGTCTCAAGCTTCTAAAATTCATGGTTATCCTTTTTCTCCTGTAGTAACGTTTGTACCAAGGCAAAAGCTGGTCACTGGATGACTTTTCAAGTCAATTGGACATTGTAAAATTTGAAATGGAAGAAATATTGAAATTTCTGGAACTCTGATTTTGAGGATCTTGTCCTTTTCCCTTTCCCCAGGCTCCTCTATGAGCATAGTCTCCCTTGCAGTCAATAAATATTTTTTGAGCACGTATTGGGTGCCAGGGACTATTCTAAGTTTGGAGAATATATTGCTGCAAGCTACAGGAAAAAAAAAAAAAAAAAAAAAACCTGCTTGCTCTCATGCAACTTGCTCTCATGAAATTCTAGTGGGAAATTCAGGTTAACTAAATAACATGCCAAGTGGTGATGGGCTCACTGATGAAAAATAAAGTCAAGGTGTTAGAAAATGACCAATGGGGTCTGTTTTCAAATGGTTGATGGGGGAAGCCAGCTTTAATGAGGTACCTAAAAGCAATAAGGGAGCAAGCAAAGCGAATTGGCCAAGGGCTTCCCCGGGGAACAGAGAACATAGTGCAAAGGCCCTGAGGTTAGCTCATACTTAGGTTATTCCAGGAATTGTAAGGAGGTCAGTGTGGTCAAAATAGATGAACAAAAGGGAGTGGAAGAGATGATGTCAGTGCGAGTAAGGGACCAGATTTTGTAGTGCCTTGTAGGTCCATAGAGGATTGTTGTTGGTCAGGCATTCAAACTCACTCAAACAAACAAACCAAGCAATTATTTTAGGCCAGAATTGTTGGGTGCTGACGATGCAGGGATGAATTAGACAAAGTCTTCATTGTCAAGAAATTCAGAGGCTAATGAAAAACAAAGACAAACAGGCAACTATATCACAGTATAATGAGTACTGTGATCAGGTTAAGCACAGAATATCATAGTACAATAATGAGGGCCCCTAATGTAGGCAGGGAATGTCAAAGAACGTTGATGTCTAAACCTGGGCTATTCAGTGAGGTGGCCACCAGCCCAGTGGGGTTATTTAGGATGTGAAATGTGACTAATCTGAATGAGGAAGTGAATTTTTACCATTACTTAATTAAAATATGAAACAAGCAATGTGAAATGGTTTGTTTTTTTTTCATTAAACACAAGTCCACAGTTTGGGTAGGGCTACATCCACTTTTGCCATTGTTTTATGGAGATTTTATTGCTGTTTTGTTACTGTTCATAAACTTTTTACTTTGTAAAATGTTTAATTTACAATTAAAATGTACAATTAAATATGTGCCTCTCATAATATTTCTATTAGACAAAACTAATCTAAACGGAGAATGTAAGCCACAGGTCAGGAGAGTAGAAACCTACCCATGCCAAAGTCCAGAAGTCAGAGAGAGCCCAACACCACAGCACCTTTGAAGAAGGAGAGGTGCTCAGGAGGTTGCATACTAAAGTGCCCGCAAGGAGGGAGATAAGGAAGGTCAAAGAGCAACCAGGTCTGAGGCCTTTTATATGCAACAGAACCTGAATTTTATCTTGAATATAATGGAGAGCTACCAAGTGTGTCGGTCAGCCTTTTGCCACTGAACCAAAATACTTGACAAAAACTTAGAGGAGGAAAAATTTATTTTTGGGCTCAGTGGTTTCAGAGGTCTCAACCCACGGTTGGCTGACTCCATTGCTCCAGGCCTGAGCTGACACAGATCATGGCAGAAGGGCGTGGTAAAGGAAAGCTGCTCGGCTCATGGAGCAGAGAAAGGGAGTAAAGAGCCAGGTAACAAGGTGTAATCCCCAAGGGTTCACCCCAGTGACCACTTCCTTCAGCCATGCCTGCCAGCTTGGAGTTACCGCCCAATGTAGTAGTCCTTTTAAAATACCAATCCAATAAGTGGATTAGTCCACTGATCCGGTTGCAGCTCTCGTAATCTAATCATTCACTTTCTGAACATTCCTGCGTTGTCTGTCTTGGATCCAAACCATCCTACAAGGGATTCAAGCACAGGAGTTACCCAATCTACTGCTTATGCTGAAAAGGTCACTCTGGCTATCACATGGAGCATGTATTGAAGGTGGTCAAGAATGGAAGAAAGAAGACCACTTACCTAGTGCTAGGTGCAAAAATGAGTCAAAGAGTCCAAGACAGTGACCAAGGAGAAGAGAGAAGTGGGATATTAAGAGATATTAAGGCGAGATCAGGATGGCTACAACTTGCCTTTGAGCAGGTTTGAAAAACAATTTCAAACGGACTTAAAGATTTGTCCCTAATGTTGCAGGCTGTAAGAAACAAATGACCCTCCAAGTTGAGAGGTCAGGCAAATGACTGGGCTCCTAAAGAAACATGATAAAAAGGCTCACCTAAGTGGCTGCTCTTCCCACCTCCCTAAGGATTATGAGTAATAATCGGTGAGAAGAATACTTTCCTGGAATCGTTCTTGTGCATCTTGTTTTGTCTTTAATGAATGTGACTTTTGGAAGTCAGTGTATTCCATGCTGCCAAGCACACAGCTCCAGCATTTTCATTTCCTTTTATCAAAGGATGCCTGAGAGGCAAGATTGTATCTCTCCAAAATGGTCTTAGGGAAGATGAAATGAATTTGAAGTGCTCCCCCCCCACACACCTCAATGGCAAACAAGAAATAGGAAACATAGCAGACAACTACACCTCTTCCCAGCAACCCAGAGGCATAACCCAAGTTTTGTAGAGCCTAAAATTTACATCACCATTTGTTGTTTTGGGGTTTGAGTTTTTGCTTTATTGGGGTGTGTGTTGGGGTGGGTCTCTTTTGGGGAAAGAATACTGAAGTATGAATTTGAAGTCACTAGGCATCTAGTCTCATTCAAATGAATGTCCTTTAAATGAAGGTCCTTGAAATTTAAGCTTCATTAGCTTCATGACAAATCTGCCTCAGTAGTAATAACTGTAGGAGGTTGTTTCCATCCATCAAATATGTGTCAAGTATCTAATGGGTATGGGCACTGAGCAGGGTTGGGAACATAAATGTGAATGAGACCAGACACAGGCTCTGCCCTCAAGAAGTCTACCACATGGGAGAGGAGGTGGATAAGATCATCATGGGAGCACATTATGAATGCAAGCGTAAGTCCTCTGTCCACGGGGTTATGAGTGCAGGGAGAAAGGGTACTCATTTACCTGAGTAATATTTTCTGCCCCATGAAGCTGGAAACCTTATCAGCTAAAAAAGTAAAAGTGACTTGAATGGCAAACCTAGTTCTTGCTAAGTCATGTCGCTAACAAGATGAACTGCTTACTAATAGCTTGGGATTCTCTCCAGAGTAAAATAATAACCCTATCATGGGATGAACTATGTCCCTTCCAGATTCATATATTGAATTCTCAACACCCGATGTGACTGTAGTTAGAAATAGAATCTTTAAAGAGTTAGGCTTAGATGAGGTCATAAAGGTAGGGCCCTGATCCAATAGAACTGGTGCCTATTGGAAGAAGAAGAAATACTAGACAAATCCCTGACTCTCTGTTTCTTTCTTCCTCCCCTCTTTCCTTTCCTTCCCCTCTCTTTCTCCATCCATCTGCAGGGCACAGAGAAAAATATGATGTGAGGGACAAATCCATAGACAGAAGGAAGCTATCTGTGGTCAGGAGGAGTCTTCACCGGAAATCAAATTTTCTGGCACCTTGATGTTGAACATCCAGCCTCAAGAACTGTAAGAAAACAAATTTCTGTTTGTTTCACCCATCTGGTACTTGGTTATAGTATCCTGTCCTGACTAATAAAGACCTCTAAACAAATATGGTTATTTCTCACTATAGCTGGCCCCAAGGCAGAATATCCAAGAGTAATGAGGTATTACCATGCCTCTCCTTCAATATTTCCAGGGGAAATGCAAGAAATGTGGTTAGTGTCCTCTCATCTCTTGGGTCCTACTTCTTCTTCCTTCTTCCTTAGCCCCTCAAAGACTACTATTAAGAGTCCTCCCCCAGAGTCATATTCATAGATAAAAGAGGCAGCTTCATGATGCTGGAAAAATATTGGAAATATTTAGAAATAGCTTGGGTACAAGACCCCAGGCAAATAAAGACCTGTCTCTGAATGGCAAAAGGAAGGGAATGAGCTACATTATTCCCAACCTCCCTTCTAATTGAGTGATTCTGGGATTCTAAGCTGTATTAGCTACTCTTTATCTGTGGTTTTCTTTCTAAAGTTTCAATTACCTGAGGTCAACTGGAACCTGAAAGTATTAAATGGAAAAATTCCAGAAATAAACAATTTATATGTTCTAAACAATTTTTATTATAGTATATTGATATAGTTGTTCTGTTTTTTTTTTATTAGTTATTGTTGTTAATCTCTTAATGTGCAGACAGATTTCCATCATGGTGACAAAATACCTGAGATGATCAACTTGTACAAAAGAAAGATTTATTTTGACTCACATTTCAGAGGTTTTAGTTAATGGACCCTCATCTTCTGTGGCAAAGCAGAATGTGATGGTAAAGCAAAGTTGCTCACATCATGGTGGCCAAGAAGCAAAGAGAATGGGAGGGACCAGGGTCCCAATATCCCTTCAAGGACATGCACCCAATGATCTCACTTTGTTCCACTAGGTTCCACCTCCTAAAGTTTCTGTTATCTCCTAATAGTGCGATGGACTGGCAACCAAGACTTTAAACAGGAGAATTTGGGGAACATTAGAGATATAAACTATACATTCCTCCAATGGCCTCCAAAGTCTTGTGTCCTCACAATGCAAAATGCATTTAGTCCATCTCCAAGAGTCCCCACAACGTCAACAGTTCCATCACTGTTCAAAAGTCCAAGTCCAAAGTATCCTCTGAGATCCAAGGCAAACTCTTAGCTGTAAGTCCCTGTAAAAATACAAAAACAAATTACATACTTCCAAGATACAATGGCATAGGGTCAACATTACCATTCATAAAAGAAGGAATAGAAAGATATTAAGGGGGAAACAGACTAAAGCAAAACTCAAACCCAGCAGGGCGAACATTAAATTCTAAAGCTATATGTTCAGTATCTGGAGCATGTAGTTATTGTTGGGAAAAGTATAAATGGCAGCCATACCCCAGAGAAAAAACCCCAACATGGCGCCTAAGGACCTCTTCTTCCTACCTTCTTCTTTTCTGCAGTGGCGGGAAAAGTTCCCGCCGGTGTGAACTCTCCCGCCGGCGCCAATTTCAAATCTCGCTGGCGGGGAACCTTAGCTCCAATGAGAACTAATTCCTGGGCTCCGGAGCTGATATCTGGAAGAACTTGCCAATAAACGGGTTGCCTGCCATTTATCTAAGCCCTACCATCTCCCCCTTAGTTCTATATAAGCACACAGCTTTTTGCAATAAAATTGGAATTCTCCCGGCGAAGTGTCTTTGCGTGGGGAATTCTTTCAGTTATGGGATGTGGGTCCCCACAGGCTTGTGTAGCCCTGCCTCTGTAGTCTGGTCTTGCTGGCTGCAGCCCACATGGTCATTCTCTGGATCTGCAGCTTCCCTTGGGAGGTTCACCACATTTCTGGCATCTCTAAATTCTTGGGGTCTCCATTGCAGCTTGGGAATCACTCACAACTTCACATGTCACCCTCTCTGGGGCTGCTTTCAGGGATTCCAACCCTGCCACACGCTGCCTGGACTGCCAGACTTTCCTTTGAAATCTCAGTGGAAACCTCCAGGATCTTGCAATTCTTGCATTCTGTATGCCTGCAAAACCAGCTTCATATAGATGACACCAAGGTTTTCCACCATCTCAAGCAGTATCCAGGTGCACTTGATCCATGCAGTGGCATCTGAGTGCCTGGACTTCTAAATGCAGGGAACTGAGTCCCAGGAAGCAATTCCTTAGGTGGCTCTGGGTGAGCAGGTTACCCTGGGGCTCTTTTCTCACGTGAACACTTTTGCATATTTGATGGGTAGGGTCTTGCTGACTCCTGAGATGTCCCTTAAGGCATCCTTTTTACTGTCCCACTGCAAAGTACTTGACTCCTTTTTAATGGCACTAATCTCGAGTAATCATACCTCCTTTAAATGCACTCTCTTTCTGGACAAACTACATATTTTCCATATCCTCATTTCTCTCTTTTGCTTCTGGGCTGTCACGAGGTGAACAGCTTCTTTCATCACATGCTTCTGTCATGTGTACTGCTTACCACAGGCCCAAAGGGAGCAGATCCAAGTGGCCTTGGACTAAAACTTCTGAGCCCATGAGCCAAAATAAATCCTTCCTCCTTTTAAGTTTATTTTCTCAGATATTTTGTCATAGCAACAGAAAGCTGACTAACATATTATGCCTAATTAATAAAATAAACATTAAACACAGGATACATAGATCTTAGTATGATCAGTGGATTCAGGCATCCACTGGGGGTCTTGGAAAATATCCCCTTGGATTAGGGGGAATGTCTGTATTATCTTTCTAGAGGACCTCTCAGACCTGAATGTCTCTAAGTCCCACATGAAGGAATCATTCTCTAAGACAAGGAGTTACTTCTGGCCAGGAGGCCTCCCCAGACATCTTCAAATTACCTTTGAGTGCACAGGCAGCTGGATCACCTGCTCAAAGTCTTAGAAACTCTTGTTCTTTGGCATTTTTGACCCAAATGTCTTTGTGGGATGTGGAAATTCAAAGGTTTCACTGAAAGGCATTGATTAACAAGAAATATTAAGAAGTCTTTTCCCACATATAAGAGGTTCTGTGGCATTCCTTCTACCTGGAATGGGAAAAATCAAAGAGCACATCATTGGGGAGAAAACTGCTAAGTGCTATGTCCTGAATGTACAGAAGGAAGAAATTTCTTAACATCCTAGGTGGTCATGCAAACCTGTGATAACCTACCTTGCATTCTGGTATAGGATCTCAAATGTTCTCTAAGCAAACACCAAGAACCTTGCTGAGCAGTATGGCAGACCCTCCTGAGAGCAGGCTTCAAAACCAAGCCTCTGGCCATGTGAGCGGCAGGGAGATGTCTCTTACCTTTTTCCCTCTTCTAACCCTACTGTCTGCATGCCTGAGAATCCTAGAATAAAACTACCACCTTGAAATTGAAAGGGATTTTGAGGTCAAAACCAAGGATTAAAGAGGTTGCCTCATTTCTTGGGAACCTATCAACACAGCTTGGAATTATGCATTTTTTTCATGCGCATCTGAAGGCCCAACTGATTGCAAACTCTGAGTAACTGTCTTTCTCTTTTGTGCCTTCTCCTTGATAACGTAGTATTTTCATTTCTGCAGGATATTTTCTGACACCAAATGTGTGGGGATTTTCCACATCAGTTCTCCAATTCTCCAGCACCAAATGGGTGTCCAAAATTTCAATTCAATTCTGACACTAACAGCTCAGGGGGTCCTTCCTACAAGGTTTCCCCTGCTTCAGATGCCCGGAATATATTTACTTCTGCCTCTCCCACTACAAATTCAAGGGTTCCTGTGACTCCTCCTTAGGTGCAATCACTAGCTATCCAATGACTATCAAAATTCAGGAAAGCACTTTGCTTACATTTACTGGTTTACTTAAAACAAAACAAAAAGAAAAAAAAAGATGCAACTCAAGAATAGCCAAATGGAAGAGATATATAGGGCAGAGCACAAAGAGCATCCATGCTATATCAGGATACTGCCATCTCAGCACATCATTGTGTTTGCCAACCTAGAAGCTCCATGGGTCCCAGGGTTAAGAGTTTTACACTCCATTTCTGCTCTCCTCCTCCCTGGAGGTTAGGGAGTAGGACAAAAATTTGGTCCTTCTGGAGACCAACCCCTATTCTGAAACTATCTAGGAACTTCAACCTGAGTTGCCTTATTAGCAGAAACTCAGGGGTAGGTGAAGAGGCTCCTTATGAAAAGCAAAAGATACTCCTGTCACTCGGGAAATTCCAAGAGTTTTAGAAACTTTGTGCTAGAAACAAGGGACTAAGAATGTTAATGGAGTCAGAGGCTCACCTCTGGAGGTCCCAATGAAGAAGGTCCACCCCTTGTCCAAAGAAATTAAACAAAAAAGTAATGGTGAAAGGCAGGAAAGGAACTTTAATCAGTAGAGCTCTACTGGGAAGAAAAGAGGACAAGCTTCTTAGCCCTTTCTTTGGGGGACTGACATGAGGTCCCAGATTATATAGAGGGGGGTCGGGGGCAGCACGGGCAGAAATACACACAATCAAGCAGTCTTGGTCTGTGGTCCTATTGATCATTATTTTGTGCATAAGAATGTTGCTACTGCCAGAGGGGTAGTTTTGACTTATCACAGGATGTTTATCAATTAGATCGGTTGTTTCTGGAGTCCAGGGTGACTGTAGAAGAAAAGGACTCAGAGGAAAGGAGATGGATTCAAAATGGAGGCAGAGATGGCAAGATTTTATCTTGCTTTTAGGTACCCATTGGGTATTTGTAAGCCCAAGAGAAGATCTTGTGCTTTTAGCAAAAGCAGCTTCTAAGTCCTTGTTACAAGAGTAATTGAATGTGTGTATGTGTGTGCATGCATGTGTGTGTCTGTGAATGTTTAAGAGATGGAATCTTGCTATGCTGCCCAGACTAGCCCCAGCTCCTAGACTCGAGCAATCCTCCTGCCTCTGCCTCCTGAGCAGTTGGGACTATAGGCATGTACCAAATATATTTTTTATTAGACCTAAATTACACAGAGTAGGTTTTTAATTTAACATGTACCAGTTTATTCCTTGACTAACTTGGAACACAAGAAGCATGATGAGAGACTAAAAATGGCTAAGCAACCCCCCCCCTCTCTGAAATCAGAAAGATTGTGAAATAACTTTGATTTTGTGAGATCCTTGATTTCTACCAGGAGAATTTATGTTTAATTCCACACATAATCTTGAATATTATGAAAGAATAGATAAAATGATATACATTTGCCTGTATTTGTTGTTGTTGTTGTTAAAAAGCTAAATTTTGGGCAGGTGTCATGGCACATGCATGTAATCCCAGGGACTCAGGAGGCTGAGGTAGGAGGATCACAAGTTCAAGGCCAGCCTCAGCAATTTAGGAAGTGCCCTAAGTAACTTAGTGAGACCCTGACTCAAAATAAAAAATGAAAAAGGGCTGGGGATGTGGCCCAGTGGTTAAGTGGTCTCCCTACCCTACCCCTGGGTTCAATCCCCAGTACCATACACACAAACACACACATAAGAGCTAAATTTCTTATTTGGCATTTTCTATAGAACTAGCTAATTAAGAGGCTCCCTGACTGGCCCTTGCTCCCTGACCTTCTTCATTGCAGCTTTGCAAGTCAAAAGAGTGGCACTAGCAGAGGCTGGAGTCCACGGCCCTTGGTGCCCCTGCAGCTGAGAAACCTGCCATTCCCATATGCGGGAGTTTGCTAGAAGCTGCATCTGAGAGTGCTACAAAGCACTGTGTGCAATAGAAAGAGGCCTTCACACACGAAAGTATGAGAGCAGGTCAGTGGGCTGCGCCATGGTGCCCGACTATGCACTAGGACTTGGCTGCCTTTCAGGAGCCCCTTTCACCACGTTCCGGGGGCTCTTGTTAAAGGAGCACATGGCTCTCTCTTCTCCCCAAGGTGGTGAACTCAGGGAGGATGGCCTGTACTGCCCCATGCCTTCCCACTATTGGAGTGTCTCAATTGTTGACAATCAAAACTGAGATTATCTAAGCTGGTTGGATGTGGAACTCAGAAATCCCTGGATCCTCAGGCTAACACCTACCTAAAGTGGTCACCTGTTTCATGCTTATGCTGAGAACAAACAATGCTGAGATGTTCCGTTTATCCCCTGATTCACTTCCTAGCTTTGGACGCAATCGTGAAGGCAAAGGAAAACCTGGACAATCCTCTAGTTTTCAGTTGCTTATACTCACTTTTATCACCAATTTCAGCAGTTACTTAGGTAAGCGATACACACCTCTTAGCTTTGTTATTGGTAATACATGGGATGTATGATCACTATGGTGACAATTGTTTAAGTGGTGTGTTTATCAGCTTTTAGTCACTGTGATCAAAATATCTGACATAAATAACTTTGATTTTGGCTCATGGTTTCAGAGGTTTCACTGTTGGCTCATCTGAGGCGAGGCAGAACATCATGGCGTGGCGGGAAGGCATGATAGAAGAAAACTGCTCAGGTCATGGCAGTCAGGAAACACAGAAAGGGAGAAAAGGAGAAGTTTGGGGACAAAAAAATACTATTCCGAGGCATGCCCCAGTGACCAACTCTCTTCAACCAGGCTCCACTGCCTCGCAGTAGTCCATTCAGCTATCAAGGGATTGGTCCACTGATGAGGTTAGAATCTCCATGATCCAACCACTCCTGGAAGGTGGTCCACCTTTAAACACTGCTGCACTGCAGACCAAGCCTTCAGCACATAACACTCTGTGGGAGACACTTCATATCCAAATCATAACAAGTGATTGTTCAGGAATTTGGAGGTTGCTTTTGGCTGTCTCAAACCGATTAAAAATCACAGATCCTTCCATTGGGCCTGTGCAGGTATCCAGTAAGTGACCTCCAAATACTCCACCCTCAGATATCACTAATGCCGCTATTGTCTGAACATGCATCCTAGGGAGGCCATGAAGTTTGACTCCACAGGCACAGATCACTGATTGCTTCAACTTTCCTTAACTTCAGACATCTTTCCCCACACCTCAGACTACCCTGCTTCTTTATATTCCCTAAATATCCCTAAACCCTATTCTCAGAGTTGCAGATTTGAGTCTGGGTACTCTTCCTCTCAGGTTTGGTTGTTTTGTGAATAAAAATCTCTTTTGCAAAACTCATCACTCCAAGGGTTGACATACTAGGGAGTGTGCAAAATGTGCCTGTTGAGTAGCAATATCCTGAACTGAGAAAGGCCTGAGCAAGCCACAGAGAAAGGTCTGGGTGAAGGTGAAGTTTTACCACGCCATAATCCATCCTGCTACTGAAACTGGGCTCTGTTAATGCGAGGTCTGCTCCTTCCTCATCTTCTATACTATCAAGACCCAAGTCAGGAATAACTATCATAGTTTGCCTGGGACAGATGAATTTCCTGGGACACAGAATTTTCATGATAAAACCAGGAGAGTCCCAGGCCAAGTAGGATGAGTTGGTCACTGTGGGCAATGGCTTTGAAGTCCTATTCAGAGCTTGCTTTTGATTGGAAGGTAAGCAACTCTGCTATGGTGCTCTCTTGAATTTGGTGATAAATGATAAACGTGTGACTACATAAAAGTAAATCTATAGCAGTAGAGAGAGGTAACGGACTCCAGAATAAAAAATAAAGGTAAGTTTTATGAGAGCAAGAGTCATGATTTCTACATTCCTATCACATACAGCAAGGCATGGCACACAGTAGGTATCAAATAAATATTCGTGAAATAAATTAGTCAACATACAAATTCCAGCTCTGGCTCCATCATTACTCCCTGAATGACATTAATTAAGTCACTGAACTTCTTTAAGCCTGTTTCTTCACCTGTATAGTGGTGATGATAATAATTAACCTCTAAATCATGTCTCCCCCACCAAATTCATACATTGAAGTCCTGGCCCACAGTATCTCAGTGGGTTCTCATGAGAACTCAAAATTGGACATTTAGGGACACCAGACATGTGCACCAGACATGGTACAGCCCAACCAGTAGGCCTACAGCAAGCCAGGGAGAAAGGACTCAGGAGAAACCAAACCTGCCAACACCTTGATCTTGGACTGCTTGCTTCCAGAACTATGGGAAAATTATGTTGTTTAAGCTTCTCCATCTGTGGTATTTTGTCATAGCACCCCAAGAAAACACTAATAAAATTGTGATTAAAAGGAAAAACATACATAAATCACCTAGCCCATAAATGCTTGGTGAGTACTTCCTGTGCTTATTATGATTATTAATAAAAATATCTGAGCAGGCCTCAAAAATATTCAATATGTACAAAAAGCATACAAAAGGGGTTAGAATTATTGCCTATGTCTGAGGACCTTGGGGACAGAGAAAATTGGGGGAGCTGTCCCATATACTATTTCCTACCTGGGGATCCTCCAAGAGTCACTAAACAACATTCTAGCCCAAGGCACCTCAAACTTTAAGGTGGGTATGAATCACCTGGGGATCTTGTTTAAATGCAAACTGAAATTGTGTGGGACTGCGGTGGGGCCTAAGAGTCTGTACTTCTAACAAGCCCCTAGTGGTCTCGCCTTGCTAGTCAGAAGACAACACCAGGCCACACTAAAGAGATTGTGTGTTGGTTACACAAGACACAAAAGCAGATATATCAAAAATACTCTCTAAACTGGATCCTCTAGCTGTATATATGGCTATAGCTCTCAGCACCATTGAAGTATACATATAATTTGGAGCCATGGAGTTAAGGTGCTCAGGCAGGTGAAATTGTTGGAGAATTCCAGGAAGGAATAAAGGAAGGCACTCCATTATAGGGAAAAAAAAAAAAATCCTCTGTAGGGGACTCTCTCTGGGACACTCTCTCTGGGACACAACAACCTAGGCCAACCCAGGTTGTCTTCAGTTCCTTATTTCCCTATCCAAATAAGGACAGCGGTGGCAGTGGGGGAGGGGAAGGGAAGGAAGGTGTGGGAGTGTTTATGGCCCTGTTTGTGCTCCTGCTAGCTAATGTTTGGTTTCTTTATCTTTGGAGAGACTAACAACTCTTGGTGCCAGCTTGCAAGCCACCAGATCTCCATCAGGAGGTAGGCCTCCCTGTGGGCCTGCAGCCAGAACTCTGGGAAGAGGGAGTGCCAACAGGGAAAATGGACTTGACCTGAGGTGGCCTAAAGTGAGCATCTTCATTAGAGCCCCCCCAAAATCTACACCACCAGGGCCTTCCCTATACTCCAAGAAGTGATCCCTTCAGGTACCTAACCACACACAACTCAGATGTTCCTTCCTGAGACCCAGGAAGTCCCACAGGGCAATCAGATAATGGATCCAGCAACTCTGAGAAGCTAATATTTTCACTGTTTTTCTAGAATTGGAGTTGGGAGGATGGATCCAGAAGAAATAGTAGAAATTTCAGCTTCTGAGAAATCTTGGACTCATTGCTCGCAACTGGGTATTATTCTTTTACAAGAACCCAGGTGTCTTACATATTAAGTTGCCAGAAGGATCCCTGATGGTAATGTCTCCCTGAAGAGATTTGAGAGGGCTTCATTCAAACTACAGGATCAAATACATTGTTGTGTTTAGATTAGAAGCTTGGACTTGGGAAGTTGACTAACTGCTTCACCACGGGCAAATCACTTAACCTCTATGAAGTCTTAATTTCCTATACTTAAAAAATTATATTATTCATTTCCAAGTAAATCATGGATTAAATAAGAGATAAAAAATAAATCCACGGTTTTATTATTACAATTTCTTCTTCTTTAGCCTTTTTAATCACATTTTTTCCCCACCATGTGATGGCAGGCTCCCTAAAGGCAGAAAGGGCCACGGACTTCTATCCTCCTCCTTCTCCCCTCCTGAAGTCCACCACCATGTTTCTCAGTCTAAAAAGGGAAAGAGAAGCCACGTTTGATGGCTCAAGTTTGTAATACCAGCAACACAGGAGGCTGAGGCAAGAGGATTGCAAGTTCAAAACAGCCTCAGGGCTGTGGTTGTAGCTCAGTGGTAGAGCACTTGCCACGCACCTGTGAGGCACTGGTTTTTTGTGGTCCTCAGCACCACATAAAAATAAAGATATTGTGTTCACTTACAACTAAAAAAAGTTTTTAAAAAAATTCAGCTTCAGCAATTTAGTGAGACCCTGTCTCAAAATAAAAAGGGCTGGGGATGTAGCTTAGTAGTTCCATCCGTCGTTTAAAAAAAAAAAAGAATTTTTTTTCTTGGAGTGCTAGGGATCCAACCCAGAGCCTTGCACATGCTAAGCAAGTGCTCTACCACCAAACTACAACTCTCAGCTAAAACTTAATTGAACATCTCTCACATGCCAAATAAGAGCAATTCTTGGTCTTAGAGCTCTTAGAGGGAGACACGATGAGTCAGATAAATACACGAGTCCTAAATACTCTGACGAATGTCTAAGTGGGCAGGGGGTGACAAAGCAGAGCATGTTTACTTTTAATTTGGTGATTTAGATTGGAGGAGGGTTCAAACCAGATGTGTTTGAACCAATTTTAAGAAACAAGTTGGCCAGGTATCCTGGAGTGCGTGTCCAAGTATGGATTTGTGTGTGGGCACTGGATGGAAGGGGAGGAGGAGAGGAGGCAACCAGAGAGAGACAGTGAGCTCAGCACAGGCAGGCAACCATGTGGCTTGTTCAGGGGGCTGAAAGGGGTTTGGAGTTGCCAGTGTGAGATGTGCAGGGAGGTGGTGGAGCAAGAGATAAGGCTCCAAAACTAGACCAAGGTCCACTCTCGGGTGCTTGACCTTGAGGACAATGCACAGCCAGTGGAGGGGAGTGGCACCATCAAGTACATGTGGAACTTTTTTCTCTAATTGTAAAAACAGCTTTTCAATTGAAAAAAAAAAAAAACTTAGAGAACACAAGAAAACAAATCACTTAGAAACTCACTACCAATATACAACCCTCTGGAATGTGTCTTCCAGAGAAATCTGCAGGGTATAAACTGGAAAAACAAACTTTATGTCCCACTCTGCTCCTAATCAATCAACATAGAACAATTCTGTGACCAGATGTATGTGTGGGAGGAGCAAGATATTCTCCAGCAGATACTAACTAGGTGTCCAAGAATTCAATTCAATTCTGATATTGAGAGTATCAGAGCCCAGGATCAGGAGGCTCACTCACAAGACTGCTCCCACTTCAGATGCCACCAGCAAGTCCAGGCCACCCATGTTTCTGACAAAGTGGTTACAAAGTGGTTACAAATCAGGTTCCCTGGACACCATCCTTGGGTTAGATTCATTTGCTAGGATGGTTCACAGAACTCAGGGAACACTTTGCCCGTTTATTATAAAGGAAGTCATAAAGGACAGTGATGAACAGCCAGATGATCGGGCAAGGCAGGGTGGCGTAGATGCATGCTGAGTATCTCTGAGCACCTTCCAGCACCTCCACCTGTTCAGCTGGGCAGCTCATTCTAGTCTTGTTGTTCAAGAGCTTACATAGAGCTCCTCTCCAGCCCTTGAGGCCCTTTCATTCCCGCAGGATGGTGGGTGGAGTTGAAAATTCCAAACCTCTAATCCTCTAATCACTAGGTCTTTCTGGTGACTGGTCCTATCCTGAGGCAGTCTAGGAGCCCCACCCTACATCATATCATTAGCCTAAATTCAGGTGTTATTAAAGGGGCTTGTTATGAACAACAAAAATACTCCTATGGCTCAGAAGATTCCAGGAGTTTTAGGAGCTCTCTGATGAGAGCCAGGGACAAAGGCCAGATATATGTTACATGGTACTCCACAGGGAAGGGAGATAACAAGTACTACTAAGTGCCTATTTTGTGCAAGGAACTTCATGGACATTATCTCATTTATTATAATACTAATGTTTGCTGCTTCGAGTGTGCCCACAGACACAGGGTTAGGAAGAGGGCCTGTGGAGGGGAAGGGCAAGCTCAGCCTTGCATTACTAGGTAACCGAAGACAACCTTTGCTAAAGTACCAGGGATCTGCCTCACCAGGGCCTAATGTACCCACTGTGCACTACTGGGTGGATGAGATGGGGCACGGGGAAGGTGGCAGGAGAAGCAACTTGGAAAGAAGAGCGGGAACAGTGAGTTCTCTTTGAGATGTTTGTGAGACACGCAGGGAATGTATGGGCTTAGTACCCAGGAGAGAAATCTGGGCTTGAACCAGAAACTTTGGAATCGATGCTTAGATTAGAATCAAAACCATGAGAATCAGTGAATGTGCCCCAGGAAGAGAGAGGAGAGAAGACCAAGGAAAAAGCCAGGGAATGCGAGAATTCAAGGAACAGTGAAGGAGACCTTACTAGGATCTGTGAAGAAGGATCAAAGAACCCTGAAAGAGAGACATCCTGGAATTCACCAAATGTTGACCATCTGAGGGCAATCAGGTGAGCACTGCAGACAGGACACCATGGGGGTTGGTGGGGGGAATCGGGGGTTGCCATTTATCAGCAGGAATTTTGCCAGAGCATTTCATGCAGTGGATGGGAGGAGCCTGCCTTCACCAGGAACAAAAATGGATGAAAATGCCAGGTGTGGTGGCTCATGCCTGTAATCCCAGCGGCTCAGGAGGCTGAGGCAGGAGGATCACGAGTTCAAAGCCAGCCTCAGCAAAAGCAAGGCGCTAAGCAACTCAGTGAGACCCTGTCTCTAAATAAAATACAAAATAGGGCTGGGGATGTGGCTCAGTGGTCGAGTGCCCCTGAGTTCAATCCCTCGTACCCCTAAATAAATAAATAAATAAATAAAAAGGACAAAAGTGACAGTCGATGCGGGTTCTACGTTTATGGAGAGCTTGACTATGAAGAAACAGGGGTTTTCAGTTAATTGATTTGTTTCATTTATAAAGAATGAATGAAATAACATATTGTTATAAGGGAAGGGAGTCAACAAAGGCTGAATACGGAGACTGGAGAGAAGGAATAACCAAGAGAGGAAAGCTCTATAGCCGCTTTCCTCAACCAGGAGCAGTAAATGTCTGGAGATTTGGGCTGTCACAATTGGGGCAAGGAAGTAGTTTCTAGCATGTAGTTCATAGAGGCTGGAAATGTTACTCAGCATTCCTACAGTCCCCCCACAACAAAGAGCTATCTAGGCAAATGTCAACAGTGGTGAGGTCAACAAACCTCATTCTAAAGGAAGAAAAATCACATCAAGGACACAAATGAGGGCTGGGGAGGTAGTTCAGAGGTGGAGCACTTGTGTAATGTGTGAGGCCGCAGGTCTTATCTCCAGCACAAAACAAAACAAAACAAAAACAAAAACCAGAACATAAATGATAGGATTGGTTGCCATCTGATAAATGTCATGTCATCAGATAAACATTTGTCAAATCAATAAGTGAATTAGCAATTCCATAAGTAGATTCCCTCCCACCTCTTTCCATCTGGAAAATTCTATAACTTCACCATGGCACCAAGAATTGGAATATTACGTAAATGCTACAGCCTCAAAGATAAGACACAGTAAGTTTTGAATAAAACAGTGCTGCCCAGAGAACGCAAAGAAGGCGTTGGGAACATGGGAAGGCAAAAAGGAAGTGCACATTTATTGAGTGTCCACTTCACACAAGCACTTTACATGGTTGCCTGACATTATGCACCACACTCCAGGAAGAGGTACCAGCTTCGCTCGCTGAGGGGGAAACAGCCTCACTGAGGTCGAGTCATGACTACGCCACTCATTCTAGTGAGCAACCGAATCAAGGTTTGAAGCCAGTTATGTCTCACTGTAAAGTGCAAGCTCTTTCCACTGCTTGATGCTTTCCTTCTCCAATTCAGATCAAGTGACATCTCAGCCTTAAAAGATGCGCAGGAGTTTGCCAGACTGGGGAGAAGGGAGCGATGGGGGCATTCCGGATGTGGAGCACATTCAACCACCCTGGGGTGCGAAAGTCTATCTGGGGAGTCTGTGTGATGAAAGCCAATGGCACATGGGAGGGGTGGACCACAGCTAAGACTTTTCTAGAAGGCAGCCTTTGCTGATGCTATTCAACCAAAGCCTCCTCTATGCTCGGTTTTGCATGGTTGTCCTTTTCCCCAGTATTCCAAGCACAGAGGGGTCTAAATAATGGTTCAGAGTTGAGTAAATCTTTTTCTTTTCCATGACAACAAAAACAAGCTAAGTGACAAACAACCCCCTTGACTGAGACACTCATTTTATAAGGCATAATGAGTTATGGATTAATTTGGGAATGTTTAAGCAGCAGTGGGCACACAGTTGACCAGAACATAAAACCAAGACCATTAGGGAGAAACTCATTCCCCTTGTTAAGGGGAATGCCAGATAAATGTCACCCTCTGCTCAAGCTTTTTAATAGTTCTCCAAAAATAAAAAATAACCAGTACTCAGTTGTATTTCCTGACGTTTCCTGTTTACTGGGTGTGTGTTTGAGCAGCTGTGCTAGAAAGCATGACCTAAGAGCTTTTGGATCAAATTGTCCTTTGAAGCTCCTAGGTGTCAAGCTAGGGGATTACTCCCACCCAGGCCAGACCAGTCCTCCTGGCAGTTCTGAGTCCCCGGCTCCTACAAGCCAGAGAGTCCTGTAATAACTGTGAAAGGACAAAGGGTACATGGAGGTCAGGACATCACTCTACCTTCATGGATAATGTCATTTAGTTGAAAAAGCAGGAAAGAATGATTTTCACATAGTATTTTTCAGGGATTCTTGTATGTCCTGGTCTCACCACAGAGGTTGCCGAGCACAGATCAATGCTGAACCTCTCAGCTCTTCTCTCCTGCACCCAAACTCTTTCCCTGCCCTAGGAAAGTACAAAAGGGCAGGATGCAGCCCAGGCTGCTGGACATATGCCCAATTACTTTCTGGGACAAGGATCCCACCCTTGATGGTGATAGGTAAATGTTCATGCTTAAAAACAAAATCACTCTCTTTTAAGTACAGTTCATTTAAACACAATTTTTATCACTTTTGGGCCATTAAATCACTAATTCTCACTTTGCTTCATTTAAAAATACCTAGTCATATTTTCACGATTTCTGTGTAAATCTCTTCTTCACACAAGGGAGGGGGCATGGGGTTATTAATGATAGTGGAATGTGATGATCATTATCATCCAAAGTACAGATATGAAGACAAATTGGTGTGAATATACTGTATACAACCAGAGATATAAAAAATTGTGCTCTATATGTGTAATAAGAATTGTAATGCATTCTGCTGTCATATATAAATAAAAAATTCAAAAAAGATGGGCTGAGGATATGGCTCACTGGTAGAGCGCTCGCTTAGCATGTGCAAGGCCCTGGGTTCGATCCTCAGCACCACATAAAAAGAAATAAGTAAAATAAAGATATTTTTTTAAAAATTAAAAAAGAATAAATCTCTTCATATGAAAAGATTAATGTATAAATATATTCGTTGTAGTATATTTATAATGGCAAAGTCTATGTAGCATAAAAAGAAAAAAGTCCAAAAAAACTGAATTAAAAATAGCAAAAAAGTAAGTTTATTTTTATTTGTTTATTTACTTATTTCTGAGCAAGCACTCTACCACTAAGCTACATTGCTTGTTTGTTGGTTTATTTGTTTGAGACAGGGTCTTGCTATATTGTCCATGCTGGTCTCCAGTTCATAAGCTCAAATGACTTTCCTGCCATATAGGTATGCACCACAGAGTCCACTTAAATGTAAGGTGAATGAGTGAAAAAAAAAATACGTGGTACATTGACAGTGAAACATTACTCAACTATTAGTGATCCTAGTATTAGTATTAAAAGGAAATGTTAGTATTAAAAGAAAATGATGATATTAATTTATGTTGAAGCTGGGCATGGTGGCACACACCTGTAATCCCAGATACTTGGGAGGCTGAGGCAGGAGGATCACAAGTTTGAGGGCAGCTTAGGGAACTTAGTGAGACCCTGTTTCAATATAAAATTTGAAAAAAGAATTGGGAATGTAGCTGAGTGGCAGAGCGCCTGTCTAGCATGAATGATGCCCTGAGTTCAATTCCAGTATCACAAAAATAATAATAATGATCATCATCATCATCATGTTTAATAAGCAAAACAAGGTACGCAGCCACATATGCAATTGATATTTTAACTGTAAAAATATACATAGGAAATGATAGGAAAGATGTGCAACAAGATGTACTTTGGATTAATTTCACTATCAGAAAAGGCCAAATATCTCTGTCTTAGTATGTTTGGGCTGCTAGGACAAAATATCTTAGAATTTTCAAACAGAAATATACTGCTCACAGATGGGAAGCTGGAAAATCCAAAATCAAGGTGCCTATAGCCTCGGCATCTGAGGAGGACACGTTCCTCACAGCTGGCACCCTCTGTAAGGGTGTCCTCATAAGGCAGAAGGGGAAGGGGAACTCTCCTAACCTGGAAGGGCACTGATCCCATTCACAAGGGTGGAGCCCTCATGATTTAAGCACTTCCCAAATGCCTCACCTCTTTATGCTATCATATGAGGTATTAGATTCCAAGCTCTGATTTGTGGGAGACACCAATCTTCAGGCCAGAGCACCCTCTCTATTGTTAATGCTTAAAGACAAAAGGAGCCCAAGAGAGCAATGGACTCACCCGTCGTGCCTTTTACGTCTTTCCCATGCTTCTAGTGCAGTTCATTCATTATTAGGGAATCATTTATGACTGAGTTGTGTGCCTGGTGACCAGAATGACATTCTTTTATAAGAACAGAAAGAGTAGCAGCTGTTGTCACCCAGGAGTGGGGGTTTGGAATGGATTTGAGTCTTACTCAGTTGAAATACTGAACCTCAGAGAACGAACGCTAGCTGCTGACCACAGAAGTCTCACTGCAAGGGTCTGCAGCTTTCCGCTGAAAAGCTAGAAAATTAGGCATCTGTCATCTTTATTTTCTTACCAATATTGAGAGCAATGGGTGGTAAATAGAGAGATGGCTTCTCTGATAGTAGGGACCAGAAGGAATGAGCAGGCAGAGATAAGTCTGCTAGCTGCTCCAAGGTGTCTCATCCACTGGATAGGATGGATATCTCCTCTGTTCTCAGCTTAATCCTTCCCTTTCAGGTTTGGACACCTGCTTTCATTAACTAGCCAACCTCCAGGGGAGGCCTAACAGTCAGGCAACTTAATTTTTTTTAGATATGGAGGGAAAATCACATCAAATAATAAATTGCTATCTTCATCTATTTTTAAAGTATGTAACTTAAAAATATCATGGAGAAAATAAAATGGGACAGTGAGAAGTCTGCTCTGTGAAATATTTAAACTATAAAGCCAGTAAGGCCAGTGATTACGGAGATTAAATAGATATAGATGATGGACATAAATCAGAAGCACATTGTCAAAGATTAGTATTTACTAAAGCTGTTTATCATCCTTCCAATAGGGTGGGGGGAAGCAATCATAGGGTTTTTAATGGAGGTCTAAACTATCAAGCCGTTATGTAACTTTTATCTATTTTGCTCATTTTTTCCACAAGGCAAGACAATTTCTTCTGTAGCAAATAAACCTCCTCTGCCTTTAACAAACAGTAGGGTACAATCCTGGACCAGCCGCCCAACTCTTGGGACTCAGTTTTCTCATTTGAGAAAAGGAAAAATTGATTCTTGTCATTTTTGATACTCTGTCTATCTAAAGAAGAATATTTAGATAGTTATAGGACATGAATTGTAATATAGCATCCATTCTGGAACACATTAAATCATAAAGCACATCATTATTTATGTACCACTAACAAAGAAAAATATCATGCCAAGGGCTGATGATTGTGGCTCAGTGGCAGAGCACTTGCCTCACACATGTGAGGCCCTGGGTTTGATCCTCAGCACCACATAAAAATAAATAAATGAAATAAAGGTATTGTGTCCATCTACAACTAAAAAAAATACATATTTTAAAAAATCGCGCCAACAAGACTGTGACACAATGCTTTAACTAGGCCTTGTGACCCAGGAATCATTCACTCCAACCTTTTGTGCTTTGAAACATGCAGAAATTCCTCCTGCTTTTTATTGAACTGCTCAGTTTATCTAGGAAATTCTTAAGTATGTATCTCAGTAACAAAACATAGCTTTCTTTCTCAGGTCCCATAAAACACTTGGTGGTCCTTCCTTTTGCCTCTCTCTCTCTCTCTTCTTGTTTCTTCTTCCTTCCCCTCCTCCTTCTTTTTACAATAATATGTGAGATTACAATCATTTGTCCAACGATGACTATTTCTTCCCTAATATAAGATTCATGTCCCACCGTTTCCATGCTTCTGAAAACACAATAACTTTGCATTTCACTGCCAAATCATAGTGCAATTTTTGGTAATTTAAACAGCGACTGAGCTCACCGTGTTATTACCAACAGTATACTTAACTCAATCGGAGTGATGACAAATTCGAGCAGCCATGACTGAGTTTGAACCTGGGCAGACCATGACATCATGACTGAAGTCTGACTTACGTCAGTGTAAGCAGCAACCCTGTTGACTTCAGAGACGTTACAAATATGGGGGCAGGGTTGGGGTGGGAGGAGGATACAGGTGTGTTTCAGAACTGACGAATCCAGATAGCATTTCATAAATATCTTTAGTTTGCTGAAGGACTGAATGAAAGAAGAAATGAACAAGTGCATAGCTAGTTGGGAACGCTGAAAAGGTATCTCACTTTGGTCTTGATGTATCAAAGCTGGCTGGAATCATGAGTCTCCCAAGCTTCCCCTAGGATATGGGCATCTGGTTATCATTTCTTTTCTTTTTTTTTTTTTCCCTTCTACTTCTTATGCCTCTAGTAAGAAACTACAAAGTCCTATGTGGAAGACTCCAGGTAACAAGATCTTGCGTTTCACCAAGATCTTGGCCTTGACCTCTTATCCTCTCTGCAGCCCTCTTCCTCCTCATCCTTGTTTTCAACCATTCTATCATGTCCCATCCTTGCTCACTGACTACCCACTCCTGTGGCCAGCTGGTCAGCAGCCACGTCTTCAGGTGGCCCTCCAGCTGCCATTAACCTGCTCCTTCTGCCACCCTTCTCAACTGCTGACTTACCCATTCCCTCTTTTTTTTTTCCCAAGCCTGAAACATCTTCACCTTCGAGTTCAGCAAATCATCTTCCTTCCTATTTGGTGATGAAATTAAAGCCATCAGGTTGAAACTCTCTGAGCTCCCTTACAGCTCCTAAAAACTCTACCTTTCCTCTTTCTCTCCTGTCTCAGGATAATTTTTTTTTTTCTCTGCTTCAAAACCACTTTAGTCTTGCCTACACCTCAGGAAGCTCTTACTCTAAATATTATCCTATCTCCTTTATTCCAAGCTTCACTTTTACTTGATGTTTCCTGACAGCAGATAAATATTAACGTATCTACTTCTTTAAAAAAATACTTCCACTCCCCCATTTTTCTCTTGTTGCTCTACCCCTTTCTTGCCCCTTCAAAACCAAGTTTTTTTTTTAAGTCTTCCTATTATTGTTGTCTTTACTTTGACCTCCCATTCTCTTGAAAGTCTACTACAATCTGACAAACGCGCTCACCATGCCAATAAAATGCTTCTCAAAGGTCACTAATTACTTCCATATGGCCTACCCTTACCTGACGTGACCTCCCCACAGATTTAATACTATTGAAAACCTCCTCCCTGACTTTTCTCCCCTTTTGGTTTTTGTAAAACCATTCTCCTACTTTTTTATTCATGTCTTTCTCTGCTTTGTTCTTTCATCAGACAAAAGGCAGCTCTGTCTTCAGCCTTCTGCTCTCCCCCATCGACTTCTGAGCTCTCTTTGATGATCTTCAACCAAAGACACTACTTAACCTCCACTTATGACCCACAGCCTCCAATCTACAAGTCTGACTAGAATTTTTCTCCACTTTGGTGATCACGGCTCTCAACCCCATCATCTTCCCCTATAACCTGCTTCTCTTCCCGCCTCAGTGACTAACATGGCTGTCAAGCTGGAAACGTGTCCATCCCCTTGGACTCATTTCTTCCCTCCTCCACTTATCTGATCAGTCACTTAGTCTTCTGGGGTCTTTAGTCCACCATCTCCGGGACCCTTTTCCACTGCTTCCACAGTAGCCGAGGCCCTTGCCCTCTGTCACGTGAATCATCGCTGTGGTCTGCTAATTGCTTCTTCTCCTACCTGCCACACTACTGCCAGGGGACACACTGCTGCAAGAGGAATCTTGCAAAATTACAAATCAAATCAGAGCATGTTATTTTTTCTGCTTAACATACTTCATTTGCTCCCCTAGTAGCTTTCAAAATAAAGTTAAAACACCTTAACAAGAAAGATACCCCATAACATGCCCCTGCCTACACTGTTAGCCCTTTATTCTATCAAGTATTCCTAACACTTTTTTATTTTTCTGATCCTATTTGACTGTATGCATGTGCTGATTTATGCCCCTGAGCTTCCTCCCGGGATCCTCTGTCACCCTCTCATCTCCGGTCCAGCTAACTACCTGCTGAACATCTTCTTAAACACCTCTTCCTCTAGAGAGCCCTCCTTACCTTCCTCAATGAATGAGATGCCCTAGTTTGTGCTACAAAAACGACTACATACACCACTATCACCTCTGCTGTCATCATTGATTTATTTATAGGTTTTGCACTCGATTATGCACTCCATGAAAACAAGAAATATCTATTATTATTCATGATGTTATAAATATTAGTAGAATAAAAACGAATGAAGGAAGCACTGAGCTTTTAAGTCTAAACACAAGGTCAAGTGAATAAAGGCTTGTTTTATATTCAAGGTAGAGTAAGTAGTAATGGCAGTAAAAGCTTTGTAGAAAAAAGGCACCTTATTATAAATTGATATCTATATTTATTTACATCTTTCTCTAAATTTATCTGCACTTAGTTATTAATACAGCTATTACTAATGTTTCCAGGTGTTAGTGACCTAGGACCTCCAATGCTAAGTTGAATAGCAGTGGAAAAACCTAGCTCATTAGGAGAATATCTTAATCTGAAAAAATCAGTAAAATAAATTTAAATGGAGCTGAAATACTTTAAATATGAATGATCCAGGTGCTGCAGTACATCTTAGGCAGCTTGTTTTCTCACCAAGCACCTTAACTGGGTATTTAAACTTCTCCAATATTTATCCCAACTTATCTTTCACCATTATTCTGTACTCCATCTATACTCCAATGAAGCTGAGACCTTTTCTTTTTTCCAAGGCTAAGGATAGAACCCAGGGCCTCATACTTGCTAGGCAAGCACTCAATCACTGAGCTATACCCCAACCCTAGGTATTATTTCTTATCTTTCAATTTGGCTTTATAGTTATCTCCACAGTTATTTTGCATACCTTTGATTAGATGTATTACTCCGATTTTTATTATAGAGTTTTATTTTGGGTAGGTAGGAAACATTTTTTAAATTATAGTTTCTGATGATTTGTTTCACCTACATGGGAACAAGATTGATTTTTGCCTTTTAATCTGTTACTATGGATTTTGCTGGATTTGTAGATTGTCTTGAATTTCTATGTAGATAATTATTATTTGTGAGTTATTGATTGTGAATGTATTAGTTTGTTTCTTCCTTTCAAATTTTTTTATATTTAATTTCAATTTATTGTATAGTTGCTTCCTAGGACCTCTAGTGCTAAGTTGAATAGCAGTGGAATAACGGTAGATATTTTTCTTTCCTTCCTAACTTTAATGGAATGTTTCCAACAAATATTTAACCATTAAGTATACTAAGAATATCGTTTGCTGTAAATTTTGGATGGATACCCTTTATCAAGTTAAGAAAGTTACTTCTATAATGAACTTGCTAAGAATGTATCCTGTGAATTACATTTTATCAAATGTTTTCTCTTCATGCATTGAAATGATTATTTGGTTTTTTTCTCCTTTAATGTATAAATGCAGTAAATTATATCAGTACATTTTCTAATGTTCTAATATTGTTTTCTGAGATGAGCCTAAACAGATATTAATTATAATGCATTGTTGAAATTAATTTTCTATTATTATGTTTAGGATTTTTTACATTTGCATTTATAAGAGATTGGTCTATAATGTTCCTTTCCCATTTATACTCAATCTAATTTTGGTATCAAAAGTCTGCTAACATCATAAAATAAGTCATTCCTTCTTTTTCTTTTTTCATTTTAATTCCTCCTTTTCCTGTATGCTGAAATAGATTGTACAGAGTACTATTTTCCTCCTTAGGAGTTTGGCAGAACTTCCTTGTAAACCCCTCTGGCCCTGATGTGCTTTGTTTGTCTTGTTTCTGTAGGTAGATTTTAAACTGCCAATGCGACTTTTTAAAAATAACTATAGTTCTCTAATTAGATTTTCTATTTCCTTCTTGAGTCCATTTTGGTAAGTTTCATTTTTCTAGGAAACTGAGTATTTTTACATAAGTTTTCAAATTTAGTTGTATAAAGGTTATGCCAGCCTCATATTTAAAAAAAAAAAAAACTCTTACCTATGTATTGATTTTCTCTCTTACTGTCAGTTTTATTAGTCTTTTCAAAGCCTCAGCTTTTTGTTTCCTTCATCTTTTCTATTATAACTTCATTTTTACATTTTATTAGTTTCTGCTCTTTATTATTTCCCTTACTCTGCTTTCTTGTGTGTATGTATTATTTCTTTATCCAGTTTCTTGAGTTGGACAGTAATTTCTAGATTTTCCTCTTTTCTAACTAAGCATTTTAAACTTCTGTAAATTTCTCTACACAAGTTGTGAAATATATTTTGTGATTTAGTTCTCTATATTATTCAATGTTAGCTATGAGTTATCCTTTGACTTATCAATCATGATTAATTTCAGAAGCTGTTTAGAAGTATGTTTTTGTTTGGTTTGGTTTTGGTCCAGGGCCTCATGCATACTGGGTATGTTAGTCAGCTTTCTGCCACTGTGATAAAATAACTGAGATAATCCATTTATAAGGAGGAAAGACTTGTTTGTGTTCATGGTTTCAGAGATGTCAGTCCATGGTTCCTTGTCCCTTTTGCTTCTGAGCCTTTGGCAATGCAGTACATCACCAAAAAAAAAAAAAAAAAAAAAAAAGCAAACCATGGAGGAAATCTGCTCATTTCATGGCAGGTGGGAAACAAAAAGAGAGAGTGAGAGGAAGGGGCCAGGGTCTCAATATCCTCTACAGGGCACACCCCCAATGATGTCACTTCCTTCTACCAGATCCCATCACTTTCTAAAGTGCTAACAATAAGGGACCAATCCTTCAACACACAAGCTTTTGGGAGACATTTAAGATCTAAACCATACACTAAGCAAGTGCTCTACCATTGAGCTACCCCCCTAGTTCATGTTTATTCCCAAATCTATTTAGAAGTGTTTTAAAATTTCCAAATGTAAGATGTTGTTGTTGTTGTTTTTATTATTATTATTATTATTATTATTATTATTATTATTTTAGTTGATCTGGAAATGTGATCTGTTTGAGACTGACTTCTTGTTACCTGGGCTGAGATGGTGGCATGATGCTATCAGAGACCTGGATCTTTCTATCACTCCGTTCCATTATCTTAATACATGGATTCCATCTGGTGCCCTTTTTATATTGTTTACTGTTTCCAGTGAAATGGTTTGCTTATAGTGACTGTAAGACACACCCTACTGCTTGCACACCCATGATGCATAAAAAGGGAGAAGCAGCCTAAATTCAACATCACAAAATTCATCATGAATCATTCTCATCAGCTTCTTTGTCTCAGAATTCAGAATTCAGAGTTCAGCGTCACATTCTGGCATTGCTTATCAGAAGTCTGGGCTCTATCCCATGCTTCAGCTCCGGACCTGGAGGGCTGGCTCCAACATTAGGCATTTGGGGAATATTTGTTGTATGAAAGAATGCATAATTAGAAAAGAATGAATTCTTCTGGCAAGCTAATCTTACAGACCCTAAACTAGAAACCAATGGCAAATGTCACAAACAGTAACTCAGGACTCTCCCTAACAAGATAGGATATCAATAAGGGACCAATCCTTCAACACACAAGCTGATGATGCAAGTAGAAGTACCATGTACAGCTCATTCTTGGGGAGAATAATTTAAGGAAAATTAATTTCTAAATAGTAACATTCTGAAGACTCTCAAACACATATATTTACAAATCTTTTGATGGGCCTGTTACAGGTGATTTCGTGCTTGCGCTCTCTCTCTCTCTTTCTCTCTCCTCCCCCCTTCCTTCCCTCTCTCTTTTTCTTTCTATTTTGGTCCTAGGGTTGAACCCAGGGGCACTGAAACACCGAGTCACATCCCCAGCCCTTTTTTGTATTTTATCTAGAGACAGGGTCTCACTGAGTTGCCTAGGGCCTTGCTAAATAGCTGACACCGAATTTGTGCTAGTAATCCTCCTGCCTCAGCCTCCAGAGCTGCTGGGATTGTAGGCATGTACCACCAGGTCCAGTTGTCACATGTGATTTGTGTTATTCATAGCAAAACAGTGTCTGTCAAACAGCAGGCACTCCATACCAGATGTTATCTATAGAGCAAATCTAGATAGTTGAGCCAAAGGCACTTGTATCCTGGGAAATAAGGGCCTGACGTTTAGGGCAAGTGATTGGATTATGTTTTGTTTTGTTTTTGTTTTTGGTGGCACTGGGGATTGAACCAGAGGTGCTCCACCATCAACCTACATCCCCAGCCCTTTTTGTTTTTTTACTTTAAGACAGGGCCTCACTAAATTGCCCAAGCTGATCTTGAATTTGTGGTCTTCCTGCCTCAGCCTCCACAGTTGCTGGGATCACAAGTGTGTGCCACCACACCTGGCAGGATTGTGTTTTCAAGGCCTCACTTGACCGTCCTAGAACTGCACCCTTCCACTTTGCTTTGGCCAAGGCAACACAGTTTGGGTGTGGTTGTTCAAAAATATTCCCAAAGAGCAATGATGATTCTTTTGGATTCCTGAACACACCTCTCAGTTGTGGGAGAACTCTGGGCCATGTGTCCAGGCCTCTCAATGAAGTTTTGATCAAAGCCCCATTTCCTTCCCGTTGTTGCTTTTGGAGTGGCCTTGTTCTGGGAGTCCTAGCTTTGACAACAGCACCTCAGCTGAACTTTTCCATAGCAGCCCTTGGACTCCAGCTCCACCCGCTCCCATCTGCACGCCCCCATTTCCTCCGTTCTCTGTTTTGGCTCAGTGCGGCTCTTCTCAGTAAAGTGGTTGAAGAGTAATGAACCCGAAATACCTAAGTAACAAATGAGTCACCGCACTTCCACAGCAGAGCTCTGATGATAAGCGGGTGTGTTGGGGGTAAACAGCAGAGGAGGTGGTTGCCCAGAGAGAGAGAGAGGAGAAAAATAGAAGCAAAATGAGCAAGCTGGCAGAGGTGGTTGACAGCAGGCTGAGTGGGTGGAGGGGGCGGGAATTGGGTTTGCTTGCAAGGTGAGATCAGCGCTAGGGCCTGTCACGCCCAGGCTGACTCAAGCCAAACCCAGGCCCCTCAGGAATTGCTAACACTGGGCTGTCTAGTAAAAACCCAGATAGACAAGCCACCTAACTGCTGTCCCCTTCTGTGTACAAGTTCTGAGACCTAGGACTTGAAATTCTTTTCTTCAAGTTGCTGCAAAGCTGCTTATCAGAAACCCAAAATAGTATTTATTGCTCCAGGGTCATTCCTTCCTGAGTTATATGATATCTAGGTACCAGGAATCAAGGCAGAATTTAAATTTCTACTGCGTTCTGTTTTGTCTTTTGAGATTTTCAAGAGCATCGTTTCCCCAAAACTTTAACTTGGAATATAATAGTAGAGTTGGAACGGCCACCTCAAGGTCAAAACTGAGCAATACTGGAGGTGACCATGATGAGCAATCAGGGGGCACTGGTTCTGCTGAGAGATCGTGGGGTGCTGCCCCATCAGGACTGAATGTGCTTAGAACATACTAGGTAGTTTGGGATAGCTTAGGACATGACTCCTATTTTTTATATGTTTTTTAAGTAAAAAAGGAGTGGAGTAGGCTGAGCCCTTGGAACATATCTCATGCTCTGATTTCATGGAAATGTGCTTGGCCACCCCACAGTCCTTCTCTGAGATGTTTAAACTATCACAACAAGAGGCCAGAGAGAAAAAACACATGTACAGGGAGCAGGGCTGGGATGCATCTAGGACTGTTAATGTGATACGACTACTAGGAGAATCTTTTGGAAAAAAAAATTACAAAATGTCCCCTGAGATAAGTTGTCTCAGATCATGAGGATGACAGGATTTGATCACAAGCTGTCTGGTTCTCTTTTAGGTCAAAACCAGGAAGTTCAGGCACTAGTTTTAAAACAGAAGAAAACAACGTTGGTTGATTTGGAGGTTTAAGCCACCAGCCCTGTTCCGCTTCACTTGACCCTGCAGCTGGGGCTGGTGTCAGTCTATGGCTTTATGTCCTGTAGCTCTCCCACCCCTATCCCGCATAAGGATAAAACCAGATGCCATGACTTGGCAAGAGTAAAGCTTGATCTCAAGAGGAAGTGGGAAGACATAAGGCTAATACAGCTTTGGCAGCTAGAAAGAAAACAGCTACAGCCCTTGCGAAGAAGGACCAGACCCAAGACTTGATAGAAGTTTCTGGTCCCCATTTAGTTCCTTAAAAATGCCACCTCTGCATACTCCAACTTCCCCTATACTGAGACAATCAGTGAATAATGGAAAATCCTCTTTGGAAATGATTTCTGAAAATCATCTCAGGAAAGTCCGTCCATATTCTTGGCCTCAGAAGTCTTCATTTCAAAATGTTATATTCATTCATATATATACATATATATATATATATATATATATATATATATATATATATATATATACATATATATATATATATATATATATATATATATACATATTTTTATTAGTGCATTTTAATTATGTAGAATAATAGGCTTCATTGTGAGGCATATTAGGACATTCAAAATGCTCTTTAAGACCAGCTAAAAATGCATGTTGGTCATAAAAATAAAAGTAGAAACCCAAAAGAAATTAACCTTTGCATATTAACATTTTAACATTTTTAAGGTTTTTTTCTTCCAGTCCTTTTATAAGCATAAGTTTACTCTTTTAACACCGTTGTGATCATTCTGTGTACATAAAATTGTATTTTACTGGTTTTCCCAAATATCATATGGAAAAATTAGGCAACCATGATTATTAATCATTATTAAAAATGTCTTGGACATTAAATTTGTTTCCAGCTTCTAAAATTTTAAATCTTCATTTAATTAATATGCAAAATTTGGAGACTTTTGCATCGGCACCACCACTCAGCAGTGTGGCAGACCTGGCCTGGTGATCTGAAGGCTGCAGGACAGTCAGGGGGAGCTACAGGAGAGGCTCCTGGGGGATTCTGATTTTTCTGGAGATGTAAGACTCATGGATTTCTGGTACAGAGATCCTGAAGGACATAGAAATTGCCCGAAGTAATATCATCAGTCATCTATCTGTGTTTTTTTTTTTCTGTCAAATGTGACCTACAAATCCCATCTCTAAGCAACACTTTTAGAAATTCTGAAAAAAAAAAAAAAAGAGAAAATATTTTCAGCAAGTGAGAGGAATAGGAAAACAAAGGACAGGAATGATACGTGGTAGAGCTGAGGATTTTATTTTTAAATATAAAGTGTCATACTATCTCTCACTGGGATTTCTTATTGGAGCATCTTGATTCCAGGGGGTTTTGCAGGTACGTCACTTGCTGGAGAGGTGTGAGGGCCGCAGAAGCAGAGAGTCAGCACCAGTCAGGATGGGTGAGTCAGCTAAGGATATGATTTTTCATTTGCCAAATGACTGACAGTTACATGGTTGTCACTAAATATTTTCTGCAACTGTTGTTTTCTTTCAAGGGCAAGTCCTGTGTCAGACAAAATATAGTTCCTGAATGTGATAGAGGAGAATGTACTATAATACTACATACTTCTTAGTGATAATTTCATTTTAAATCTCACCAATCCAGAGTTAAATGCTCTTTTCCCTATTTTGCATGTGGGAACATTAAACAGCAAAATTAAAATAACCCAAGGCCATATGACTAATAAGCATTTGAACCAGGATTAGAACCCAGGGTTTACCTCACAGTTTGTGATCTTTGCACTTTGTTAAATCTAACACATAAACAGGCTTGCAATAAAAAATCTTGCAATAAAAAATTGAGTTAATACTGATCCAAGATGGGGCTTTCCCTAACATCCAAGAGTCACCATTATGCGCAGGATTATTCATAGCATTCCTTTGAGGGACAACTCATGAAGACAACTCATGAAGACTCAGGTCAATCAAGCAAACTATTGATGAGGAACTCTACCATTAAGTCTGTGGAGTTCTTAAAGGCCTCATGGAGACTAACAACTAAAAGACCATAGGACAGGGCTGGGGGCGTAGCTCAGTGGTAGAGTGCTTGTCTAACATGCTAAAGGCCTGGTGTTCAATTCCCAGAACTGGAAAAAAAAAAAAAAAAAAAAAAGCCACAAAAATGGGAGCTTCTACCTCCCATTGTCTCTAAGGACAGGCCTTGGAACATCTTATGATTGACAGATATGGAAATTAGTGCTTCTATTGAACTTTTCAAATGAATGATTAGATCAAAACCTGAGTGTCTATTTTCCCACTGGACTGACTTATGTAATGTTAAGAACCATGTTTGCTTCTTTATGGTTAGATTCTCACTCCAAGTGCAGTGCTTTATCCTAGTAGATTGTCTTAGTCCATTTTGGCTGCTATAATAGAATAACACAGACTGGGTGGGTTTTTTTTTTTTTTTTTTTTTTAGACAATTATAGAGACAAGGAAGTCCAAGATCAAGATACTGGGTCTCTTTTATAAGGACATTATTATGGTTTAGATCTCAAGAGTCCTCAAAGACTCGTGTGTTGAAGGCTTAGTTTCAAATGCAACAATGATCAGAGGTGAGGATTTGGAAAAGTAATTGGATTCTGGGGGCTCCATCTCATCAATGGATTACCCACTGAGGGATTCACATTTGATGGCATTATTGAGAGGTTGTGGTAACTGTAGGCAGTAGGGCCTAGTTGAAGGAAGTAGATCAGTAGGGGAGGGCCCCTTCCCCTCTCTCTCTCTCTCTCTCTCTCTCTCTCTCTCTTTCCCTCTCTTTCTCTCCTTCCTGGTTACCATGAGGTAAGTAGCTTTGCTCTGCCGTGCACATGCACCATGATCTGCCTTACCACAGGCCCAGAAACAACAGCCAGGAGTTATGAACCGAAACCTCAGAAACTGTGAGACAAAATAAACATTCCTCCTTTAAGTTTTTATTTTTTATTTTATTTTATTATTTATATATTGAACCCAGGGGCACTTAACCACTAAGACACATCTGCAGTCCTTTTTATTTTGAGACTGGGTTTTGCTAAGTTGCTTAGAGCTTCACCAAGTACCTGAGGCTGGTATTGAACTTGAAATTCTCCTAAGTTTTTGCAGGTATTTTGTCATAGCAATGAAAAGCTGACTAACACAGGTGTTGATCCCATTGATTAGGTCTCTACCTTATTAACGAGTCACCTTCTGAAGGTCCTCCCTTCAAACACTGTCACAGTGTGATTAGGCTTCAACATATGAACCTGGAGGTAGGGTGGCGGCATTCAGTCTATAGCACAGATGTTCAGTAAGGTGTATTGAATGAATTAATGAATGAACAAAAATAATATCGGGGTCAAAGGTGTGGGCTGGAGTTAGGGATGACTCATGATCAATTCCCCACATAGAGATGTATTTCTCAGGCTATGTAGTATGAATTAAAATGGCCCAAATCAAGATAAGTCAGGAAGTGTGTGTGATCCATTTCCAGTTTTTAATATCTACAATAAACTCATAAGCATGATGCCATCTGGAATGAGAAGTGAAGAGTTTTCCTTTTCCGCCAGTCTGGCAGCATGCAGTGAGGATAAACTTTCTTTTTCTCTCTTCTCCTTGATTCCTCAATCAAACAGGATTTATATTAGGCTTAGGCAGCAATCCCTCCTAGAGAGTGTATACAGCATCCTGCTTGTTTTCCCAAAGGGAAAATTTGGGCTGAAAGTGTGCATTAAGCCCAGTCTTTAAGCAATTAATATTTTGCCTGAGAAACAAGAAGTAAGAACATTACAAGTGGATTTTATCATAATCCTACATCTCCCAAATGCGTAAACTCCAGGAAAGTCCAGATCCCCAGCAGAAGCCCATCTGCTATATTTCTAGTACAATCCTCCTCTGTTTATATTTGCTCGTTTCCCTCACAGAGTGCCAGGAGAGAAAAAGTGATATTTTAAAAATTCATCTGCTAGTATTTATGCAAACACTTTTCTCTCCAAGTGTGGGTTGAGCAATGTGAGTAAAGCGGAACATGCTTGAAAAGAACTATAGAGTAATTTTAAAGAAGAAAAGGGGAAAACATACATCTAGGATAATTGAAGTTGCCAGTAGAGGGGCAGGAATCATCCTCAGACTAGTGACACTTGACAAGGGGAAGTTCATGGCTTTGAGCCCCGGCTTTGGTGGCTCATTTGAATATGTCAAAGAATCTTTTTACTGTGAGTTTCTACTATGTGCTAGCCAGCCTGGGGATGATAAAAGCTTAGGATTCCTAGTTGAGAAGACATTGGCAATAATTATGCTGGCATGTTACTCATGCTGGGAAAAAGGGAAAGAAACATCAGTTGAACATCAGTTAGATGCCACTCTTCACTAAATGTTTCACATACATTAATTCATTTTATTCTCACACCTACTCTATGATATTATTTTCCTCATTTTTCAGATGAAGGCCCATACCAGCCTTATAACTTGCTCAAAATTGTATAACTTGGGTTCTTTTGAAAATTCATGCTCCTTTTCCTACATCATATGTAAAAAGTTTCTAAGGTTTAAAATCTAATGGTATGGGGCTGGGGTTGTAGCTCAGTAGTAAAGCGCTTGCCTTGTACATGTGAGACACTGGGCTATCCTCAGCACTGCATAAAAATAAATAAAATAAAGATATTGTGTTTGTCTACAACTAAAAAAAATATTTTAAAAAATCTAATGGTATACACATTTGGAACCTAAATAGCTACATTTGGTTCAGTGCTTACTATGAGACAGGCAAAAGTCTAAGTTCTTGATATATGTTTATAGATTTAAATTCTGTACTACCCTATGAGGTAGATGTTGCAGGTAATAGCAATTACCTCATTTTAAGGATGAGGAAACTGAATTTTCATGTAAGTTGTCCACATTTCAAGAAATAGCAGAGCCATGCCTGGATCAAGAGCCCACATTTCTGAGCACCAGCTAGACTTCTTCTCGTGTTTAAGGAACACTTTGAAGCACATTCTATTACACACACACCCTGCAAATCTCCCAAGCCTACCTTGATGTAATGAAGACAATATTCAGCACAGCATTTCCAATTCTTCCCTAAATTCCTCTCCTTTTGCCCACATCCCAGAAGCCATACCTGGAAGTTTAACACCTGAGTAGGTCAGGACTCTTACTGAAAACAAACTAGATATCCTATACTCTTCAAGTTGAAGAGTCAAGTCTAGCAGGGTGTGGTAGCACATGTCTATAATCTCAGCTAACCAGGAGGCTAAGACAGGAGGATTGCAAATTTGATGCTAACCTAGACACTTAGTGAGATCCTGCCTCAAAATAAATAAAAAGGGCCGGGGATATAGTTCAGTTGTAGCACTTGCCTGGCACGTGTGAGACCCTGGGTTTAATCACCAGCACGTCAACATACACACACACACACAGTCTATGGTTTTAGAATGTCCCCTAGTGCCAAGACAATATTCCTCTGCCTATGATAGAGGCCAGCAGAACTCCTCTTCTTGTTTATGCCAGAAGGATATGTAGGGGACAGTGACATGCCAGGCAGGGAGGCTCTTTTGTCTTTTCCTGGCCTCCCCTCTCCAAGTTTCTGCCCACAGAATGAAATAAAGCACATCAAGGGTGGGACAACTCTTGCCCCTTTCTGCTTTAAAAGAGGGAGACTACTGTGTCTGTGGTTTCACACCACCATGATTAGGGAGGGCAGAGCAGTGGAGGAGGTGGCCAGGGGACCTAGTCTCCAAGCATCGGGTATACTATTTAGAGAAAAGCAAGCAAAAGAATCAAGGAATGTAAAAGACTTCTCCTCCACTCCCCCAAAGACAGAGCTAGAAACGTCTGTAGAAACGGTTTAAATAGTCCAATCCGACTATGGAGCTAAAATTAATTTTTCCCCCTCTTGCCACTTAGCAGGTGAGGGCTCACAGGGACATCATAGTGATATAGAGAAAAAAGAAATGACTTTTTTAAAAACATATGTGAGTGGAATGAGTAATTCTGCAACCCCTGTTTACACACAAAGGGTAGGCAGATATGAGTTTCAGCAGTCAAAATCAAAAAAAGAGCATGCCACATTCTTGCTCACTCCCTCTACATAACCTTTCTCTAAGGGCCTGGTCTTTCCCCAGTGAGGTCCTCAAACTTATTTTAGGACATATTATTTGAGTACGCATCCATCAACCTAAACTACAGTGTTCAGTGTGGGTAACCCCCTGCCTCTCTCTGGTGAGGCCTCTTCTTCTCTTAGATCTTCTTTGCCTGAGGGATGCAATGTCAGCCACTCCCTAAAGCCCTGTGGGTGTCCAGGACAATGACTCCCTGAGAGGGCAGTAAGCCACCAATCAGATAGGAGATCCCAGTTTACAGTCAACCCTCACTCCTAACAGTGGGAGGAAGATGTTGAAGACCAGCTGAGGAGGAAAGAGGAACAAATCCGTGTGATGGATGACTAAGGAGGTAGTCCGGGAGTGTTATCTTGTAGGTTAATATGTGCTTGGGGAAAAGAAACTTAATGTTCAATGTTGTAGAAGGTTGCCGTTCCTCTAGTAATAGAGAATGATAAAAGAAGAATCTTAAAATATAGAAACCAGCCTTCCTATCTACGTATAACCCTCTGTGACAGCAGGCAGCAGAAAAGGTAGTCCATAGGTGCCCAGTTGGGTAAGTTCAAATCCTAGTTTAACCACTTCTTTCCTATGTCAGCTGGGGACAGTTTCTTAACCTCTCTGTGCCTTTCGTCTGTATAGGAAGAATAATAATTTTTCTATGATCCCAGGTGTTTGAAAGGCTGAGGTAGAGGGATCAAAAGTTCGAGGCCAGCTTTGGCAACATATTGACATCCTGTCTCATAAAAACAAGCAAAATAATGATAATAATATCTTCCTCATAGGACTACTGGAGGATTAAATAACACATATAAAGCCTAAAGAACAGTGTCTTACACAAAATAAGCCTGTAATAAATTTAGCTATTTTTTATAATAAGAGTAAGAGTACTATGATTTTGATAATCTCTTAAGTTTAAGGCATCCCTGAATTTGACAAGTGACTAAAGGTAAATGCTAACTAAATTTTCAGAAAACAAGTCATAGGGTATTTCCCCCTAGAGCTCCATCACTTTTTTCCAGGACCTGCACCCCACATCCTGCACAGAAATGTGTTTGTCTGTGTTAATCACATCTTTCAGCCAACGAGGGCTTTGAAACAACCATTTGTCATTCTGACCTGTCCTGTCATTAGGATGTTCTGATAAACACACTGAATAAGGAGACAGTTCCCAATTGCTGTCCTTTTTCCTCCTGTAGGCTGAGTTCAGGGTCAAGTCAGTCTTCAGAATGGACACTTCAGCAAGAGAGAAGGAAAGAAAGGAGTCTATAGAGACAGGAAGCCTTGGGTTTTAAATTTTGGTTTCATAGCCTCCTAACTGCACAAGCCTAGTAGAGTTATCTTTAAAAATGGGGATAACAATACCTGCGTGGGAGGGTCTTGTTTGGGAGAATTAAATGTGATTATTTATATAACGTGCAATTATTTAAATAAATTGAGTTGGCACTCAGTAAATGTCAGTTCCCTTTTCCTCTTCCACCCTTTCCTGTTAAGACACAAAGTTGGACTAAGCTGGGGGCAGGGGACATCCATCAAATGTTGTGTACGTTTATTTTTCTCCTGCTTTTCTGAGACCATGAAGAAGATGGAAAGAAACGAGCAACTTACTGGTCTGACCTTTTCTACCTGATGAACATCATCCATCTTTCTCATCCTTAAAAACATGATCAAAGTCCAGCTGGTTCTGGATTACTTAGCCACTCCACCATCCAAGGAATGAGTGTTCTGTTTATCTCTGTTAAAAATGGAAACAAATAAGGCCTCAAGAAAATTGACCCCAGAAGCCCCTCCCTCCAAAGTAGAAGAGGTATATCCAACAGCCCAGGAGGCAGAACAATGAAATCTGGGGGTCTGGCCGTGGGCATGCTCATCAAGGGAGGGGGTAGTGTGAGTCCTGCCATTTCCCTCTCAGAGTCTCCAGACCAGTCACTTCATTAGGTTAATTCACCACCCAGAGGCCTCCTCCTTCCCTCCTGAGAGTTCCACTCTAACACCAGCCTTCATAGGTACTGAGGCCTGGCCCTTCTGCCACACCCTCCCCTTTCTCTTCACCAACCAGAGCGCTTTCCTGAGATGAAGCTGAGGCCTAGGCTGAGGCTGAGGATGTGGGGCCCCTCGCCTGGGAGTCTTAGCTGCTGACACACACAAGTACTGACACTGGAAAGTACCGCTGCTGAATCAAAAACCACTTCCCAGAGATGACAGCAGTGCTCATGGCTTGGTTCCTGGAACATCAGATTTGGTCCAGAACCTTCAAGTCGACACCTCACATCTGTCCTTCCATGCCTCGGTTTCCCAGCATTTGGGAAGGGTGATGACAACAAAGGGAAATTGCTATCCACTGTCCAACCTGTCATCGCTGTAAGTTTGGATGACTTGACCAACTCCGTCCACATGCTTTGAAAATTCATTAGTATCTGCTGTGTAGTCTGAAATGAAAGGTGTCCAAATGAGGCAGGGTTGAGGCAACTGGCAGGGTTTCCCAGGTACAGTAGATTGTCAACAGAATGTTCTTTTAGCTTGCAAATTGAACTTTCATTTTCTGTCTAGGTGGAAAATGTTAGGTAACAGTTATTTTACTTTTTCCTTTGTAAAATACTTTCTCATGTCCCCTTCCAATCTGGGAACATGAACCCATTATTCCCAGTTGAAATGTTCAGCAGTACGATTTTAAAAATAATAATAAGCATTTTTTTAAGATTCTTCTTGGTACCATGGCAACTTAGGAGATTCTCTCTCTCTCTCTCTCTCTCTCTCTCTCTCTCTCTCTCTCTCTCTCTCTCTCTCTCCTTGCCCCTCTCCCTCTTTCTCCTCCTCTTTTTAACAAAAGAAGTAAAATCTTCAGGATTATGACCTCATGAGATCTTGCTCAATCTGAACCCTGAAAGTTATCTTTGCATTTCAGACTCTTTTATGTTTGTTTATTCATTTTTTTGTTTGTTTGTTTTTTCCCTTCACTACCAGAGATTGAACCCAGGGCCTCACACCTACAAAGCAAGCATTCTACTGCTGAGATATATCTCCAGTGGTATTCTGAGATAGAGCTTCACTAAGTTGCCCAAGTTGGCCTTGAACTTTCTATCCTATTGCCTCAGTCTCCTGAGTAGCTGGCATCACAGGGCTCACTGCATAGGGCTTCAGACTCATTTTAGAAACGTAGATGTTTATCTGCTCTTGTTCACTTATTTTTTTGCTTCTATGCTCACATCCCAAGCACTCAAAAGTTTAAGTTTGCAAAGATCATATGCAAGTTGTCATCCCAAACCCCCTGATGTAGGAGATGTAAAGTGGGCTGGAGCTCTGATGAGATGCAGTGTGAATGGAAGGATGTGGTAAGGGGCCTGAGAGCTGTGGAGGTGACTACTGGCACAGTCAGCACCTACAGCCTAATGAAGACAGCACATGAGCTTGGTTGGCACTTTGCAACCTTGGGAGAGCTGACAGCCAAGTTCCTGCACACTGTGCATACTTCCCAATGTTCTAGCCACCCAGGCAGGCTTTGGAGTTAGGCAACTGTTTCTTGTAAGACTAAAGCCTCTGCCTCACTCACACCTTCTCATACCCCTGTACTACCATCATCGTTTTTCAAAATAACTAAATATAAATGAGTTCCCACTCCTGATGATTTTTGTTTGGATTTCTTAACAATGCTACAGTTTCTGCTCACTCCCCACTTTATATTTTCATTTGCCTTCTCTAGTACCCTTCTTCTTTTGAGGCCAATTTATTGATAACCATTCCACCAAATAGCTGGAGGGTAATTCCCTTCCTTATAAAATTTATTCTGAAAACAAATTACTTAATTAAAATAGTCTTGGGCCTTTCATCTAAAGCAATGGGCAATGTGTTTTGAAGTATCCGGGCCTGTCGACTCTCTAGGGAAACCTGGAACTAAATGTGTTTATCTTCATTTCTGTGATTCAGCCACCCCTCTGCCTCTTTGGCTTCCCTACTATATGATTGCTTTGGGGGGATTTGAAGACGCACTTCCAGAAGTTCAAGTTAGTAGGGATAATTCTCCATTGAACTCAGACTGGAGACTGACAGTTTCTTGCCAGGGAGCAATCAGTGACCACAGGACTAAAGTGGTTGCCAAGATTCAGGATTTGTCTGAGTGGTCCTGATAGCTAACAGCCAACAAAGGAAGCCTATCCAGACTCTCCTGGGAGCTGTTGGGCACAGTTGGTTTACTGAAGACGGTGATTTTCGCAATTTTGTGTTTTGCCAATCATTTTGGCAGGTTAAAAATCCCCAGAGGCCAATTTATCCTGCAGACTGCCACCTGCCAATGCAAAATAAAAAACTTATGTATGTTTGCTAGGAAGAAAGTCAAAGTTTTTATAAGAAGACAAGGACAATGTCTTCAAATTTCCAAGACCTGATGGTATCAAACCATATTGAAGTTCTTTGATTCCAGTCTTGGTATTGTCCTTAGAAAGTGAATCTGTCTCATAAGTACAACCAGGGATTGATGATAGGCATATTGAATTCTTCATTCTTTTTTTTTTTTTTTTTTTTTTTTGGTACTAAGAATTGAAGACCCTTTACCACTGAACTATACCCCCCACTACCCCTTCTCATCTTTATTTTGAGACAAGGTCTTGCTAAGATGCTGAGGATGGCCTCAAACTTGGGATCCTCCTGTCTCAGCCTCCCAAATCACTGGGATTACAAGTGTGGGCCACCATATTCGGTGAACTTTAAAGCATGATATAGAAAGGAGTAGCAGTAGCCTAAGCTCCTCAAGTGTTTAGAATTCATTGAATAGTTCACTGATGATTTAATAAAAGTGTTTCTCTCTAGAAATTGGTGGGCAAAGAAGGGAGAATGCAAAGTGGTCACCAAATGGCCAGACATCCAAACACTGTTTCAGGGCAAAGTCTTCAAGTGAGTAGGGATAATTCTTCATTGAACTCAGACTGAAGACTGACATGGTTTCTTGCCAAGTCAAAGAAAAGAAAACTGGGCTCTAGGATTCTCTTGTGCCTTTCTAAGGTTAAGTCAGCAGTTTCCTGAGCCACAGCTTCTGCTTACTCAGAATGCATTTGTTCAGGCAGTGCAGCTGGGTCTGATATCAAAGTGTTGGCTAGTAAGAAAAAAATCAAAATAATCCCCATTAAGTTCCCATTATCTTAAAAATTAGAAACTGAAATGAGAGACTTCCAGCATGAGCTGAGCAGCAGGAGGGCACCTCTGATGGATGCGGCCCTCTGTGAGGATGTCACTGACATCACCATAGGCAAGCCGAGTGCCTGAGCGCCTCAGAGCAGTATCTCTGGAAGCAGCCAAGATTGATCAGACACTTCAGGACTCAGAAGCCATGATGAAGAGACCATGAAGCAGTCCAGAATTGAGGCTGGCACTGAGGAGACCCTCAGCCTGAAGGGTGATTGCCTTTTACCATGAATTTTGTTAAATGTGCCTTCGAATATCTGTCGGAATAGATTTAACTAATATGGTGCTCCTTAAGGTTTTCTGTCAACTCTATGGTTCTAAAACGGGATTCTCATCATATTACAGGTTGAGGAAGCTTTTATGTGAAGATGGGAACTGGGGAATGCTTACTTCCCTGGCAATGAGCAACTGTGGAAACACTCTTCTCAGACCTGGCAAATGACTTCTAGTGTTTTCTGTTGAAATACTACATCTCCTCACCCAGTCTGCATCACATCTTGGCACTGCATGGCCCAGTGATACTGCATCGTCTCGTGGCACAGAGCCAAGAGTGTGCCCGGCAGTGCTTAGTACCATATAGGGAATCCACGAGCCCAGGGCTTTCCAGGCTCGCTCCCTCCATCATGCTCCTACTGGAGCAAAGATCATCAGATTGCAAGTCCCAGTGTTATTATTACCCTGATGTGTAATAAATCTGTGTGGTGCAATAAATTAAGGCAAGGCTCTGTTCTCACTTTACAGGCTGCCAATAGTTTTATTGTAACAGCTTGGAGATACGAGTTTCCCTTTTTCGGTAGACTAGAGGAAGCTGTGAAATTTGAAGAGAGAACAAAAGGATAGTTGCGTGTGGTTTGCAAGACAGGTATTATACAAGAGCCGAGCTCATCAGGACATCCGACACCAAACATTTTTGAGCTTAATGGTATTAAAGGACTGTGAAGCCTTACAATGTCCACCAGAATTCATTTAAATTCATTTTCATTTTTTTTTTTTTGCAGATTGAATAGAGACTTTAATTAATTACATGGTAAAACAAATTGGTTACTTGTAAAGTTATTCCACATAAACACATTAACCAGTCAGGCTATATTCTATTACAATAGCCATTATAATGATCAATTAAGTAACTTTTCCATATTTTTCTATCTGTTGTAACAAACTTTCACAAACTCTATGGCTTAAAACATACAAAATAGAAGATAATTTTCTCACGTTCTGGAAGCTTGAACTCTAAATCAGGGTGTCAATAGGGCCACAACCCCTCTGAGGGCTCTGGGGAGAACCTCTTCCTTGCTCTTCCAGCTCTAGTGGCTGCAGGTATTCCTTAACTTATGGCTGCATCACGCCAGTCCCCCCCTGCAGTGAAATTTTGTCCTCCTCATCTGTGTGTCTCCTCCTCTGCATGTCTGTTATCTTCTTCTGCCTCACTCTTATAAGAAAAATATGATGGCCTTTAGGGACATAGTTCAGGCTAATCTCATTTCATTTTCATATCAATGTCTCCCTGCTGTGTTCTGCTGAGCTGACCTCCCACACCAGACTTACGGACTTTCTTTTGGTGATAAACCTGAGCTGACTGTAAGATCACAGATTGGTTCTGGAACTCATTAAAGTCAGCAAATGAGCATTAGTGAGATACTCACATACGCTGAAATTCTGATAACCTATTTTGGCAATTACAGCTTTGGGGATGAAGAGAGGGGTTCTGAGGAAACCCTCCAGCCTGCAACAGGATCCTGATCTATTTCAGATGTCTGTCAAGAGATGCACACACCCTGGCTTTTTTTCCTTCACACCATGCACCCCCATTACAGAAGGCAAGGGAAGGATTTGAGACATGATTCACCTCTTCCCTTGACCACATTCAAAGCCCAAGCAAGGCCTTTAATCACAGCCCCTGTGTATCTGACACTTCATTATTTTTATTTATTTATTTTTGTTAAGCACCCTCTAGTCTCTGGTTTAGGATATAGCCCTTACTTAAAAAAAAAAACAAACCCTCAAATGTTAGTCACTCAAGTCTTCTTAATCCTTTGGTTACAGAGCCTTCATTCTATCTTCTCTTAAACCCACAGATTGCTGTCTTCTAAATTAGAATGCTGGCACTTGGCTTTATGTTCATTGTATCCCCTGAACATATTAAGCTATTGAACATACAACTGATACTCAATATGTATATTAATTAATTATCTTTCAAAATAGTCTTCCCAGCTGGGTGCGGTGGCACACGCCTGTAATCCCAGTGGCTGGGGAGGCCAAGGCAGGAGGATAGCAAGTTCAAAGCCAGCCTCAGCAAAAGTGAGGTGCTAAGCAACTCAGTGAGATCCTGTCTCTAAATAAAATATAAAATAGGACTAGGGATTGGCTTAGTGGCTGAGTTCCCCTGAGTTCAATCCCTGTACCAAAAAATAAATAAAAAGAAAAAGAAAAACACTCTTCCCAGCTCATTCTACAACCACTGGGTCTGTCCACGACCCTCCACCCCCAAATTCACCCTCATCCCTGCACTGTCTTGAGACAACTGGCACTCTTTACGGCTTTCCAGCTCAAAATGATTGACTCCCTTGGTAATCCCCTCTGTAAAATGCTCACACATTCACCCTCACTTCTCCTTAGAAAATACATACTCTTTTGCTTGAGTCTCATTTATTAGCAGAAAAAGCAAACACAGGAAATTTTATTCTCTGAGTTTAAGTATTCTCTTTTTCTCTCTTCTTTCCCTTTAATACATTCTACCTCTAGTTAATCTATAACAAGCCTAATCAGTAGAAACTCTGGAAAAAGTGAGATCATAATTTGTGAATCTGGTTTGAATTTGGGATTTGCTCTCTCAGCGCAAAATTAATATTGTAAATTTACTGGAAGTGTGTTTTCCAAGTTCTGGAGTCAAACTGCTTTTTTTTTTTTTTTTTCTGCACAGTTTGGTATTCAACTTAACGAATAATCAAAAGAAGAAAAATATTTTTCCAACTCCTTTTCTGGCCTTTCCTCCTTCTCACTACTGCCCTCCACCCCTGCCCCAGTACACACACACACACACACACAGACACACACATGGCCCTGAAGATGGGGAAGATGGATGGAGTCCTTTCTTGCATTCCCCTTATGTTGTATCATTGTTTGGAAGTAATTGGTTCTCATCCAGAAGCAGATGTGGACAGAGTAAGGAGTTTTAGCTCAGCCATATAAAGTAGCATAAATCCCAGGCTCGGATCTTTCTTTAAGCTTCCTCTGGTGTTCCTCTCTGGTCTTCTTTCTAATAAATAAACAGATTCATGTTAACGGGCATTTACTGAGTGTTTACTTTATTCCCAGTATTGTATTTGTCCTTACATTATCTCATTTAACTGTTTTTGCTGTTTACAGTAGATATTAATATTCTCAATTTATAAATGAAGAAGCAAATATTCAGAAGCATTAGGTGACTTGTACTGAGTGGGAGAACCAAATTTCTGGATTCTAAGCCCACTGCACTTTCTATTATATAATTTCTTCTTGTTTGGTGTTTAACTTTGTGCTAACAGAACTCTATATTCAAGAACTGAAATTATCTACATAAGTTGGTTATTCTTAAATAATCTATAGAGTTCAAAAATCCTATAATAAATACCTTAGAAACAAAATTCCATTTAGGGTCTATCACTGACTACTGATTTTGATCTAGTGAATGCTCAACGAGTCTTTTGTGAACACTTACCCAAATTGTGCACTGGAAATCTGAAGCACCAGGTTTTTAGGACAACTTAAAAACCGGGTTCAATTAGGTATAATTATAATGTCCCAATAAAAAATGGGAAAAAAATTGGCTTCAATTGTTAGGCATCAAGGGAAGGAATAGGAAACTTTCTGATTCTGTAAGGTATTGGTAATGTGTTCCTTTATACCATAGAGAGTGAGTCTGAAAGTTATGTTAGTTCACCTTGTTGTAAACTAAATTGAAAGTACCAAGGCAATACGGAGGCAAAAACACCTGACACCCAGATTTAACATTAAATAATGTTAGATTTTAAAAAAAGATATTTGGTTATGAAAAACCATTAATTTTCCCTATAAAAGTAGCTAATATTTTTATCAGCCCTTATTCTGTGTCAGTTACCATTATAAATTTTTATGTGTATCATTTACTCTTAACAACAACTCTATGAGGTGATTTTAAAACAATTTTTGGTTGTAGATGGACACAATACCTTTATTTTACTTATTTATTTTTATGTGGTGCTGAGGATCAAACTTAGTCCCTCACATGCGCTAGATAAGCACTCTACCACCGAGTTACAACCCCAGTCCTGGTATGAAGTAAATGTTATCCAAATTTTACACATATGGAGTCTTAGAAAGTTTAGTAATGTGCCCAAAGCCACGCAACTGATATGTGGTAGGATCAGAATTTGAACTTATACAGTATGGATTATAGATTCAGAGCCTGCATGTTTAACCACCTATAGGGTTATCAGATAAAATACAGGACATCCAGTTATATTAGAATTTCAGATATACAAATTCTAAATACTGCTTGGAACATATTTATACTAAAATATATATTTGTTTATTTAAAATTCAAATCTAAATCAGGAATCCTATATTTTTATTGTTAAATCTAATAACCCTAATCATAATCATACTATTCTGCCTTCTGTAAATTCAGATGTCATATATTGGATTCCTTGATTTGCAGTTTACACATTTGAGTTTTGTTATAGAACAATGTTAATTCAGATCCATAAAGATGGTACAAACCCTCTTGGAGTCCTTTTCCCTCCACTTATTGAAGGCTGAGTTGGGCTCGTGACAGTCTTGTCCCCAATAGTACAGATAAGTGCAAGCTTTTCCTTCCAGATAAAAAAGGACTGCTTACTTTTGACATTCTGGCTCTCTGCCTACACAGGGCTCTCTTTTCAGCCAGTGTGTCCTGCCTGCCTGGTGCTCATCATTATCTAGCATTCTCTGGTGCAGGAATCCTTGACTCTTTCTAGGAGTTGCGGAGCTGCATGGGTGAGTAGCTGCTTTCTTCCAGATGACAAAGTTCACAGAAGGAAATGGAGAAGAATGAGCAGGATAGAGTTCAGCAGAAAAGAGACTGCATAAGAAGTCTTTTGAATTTATATATAAGTAGGCAACATATATGCCATCAAATAACTCCGTGTGTGTGTGTGTGTGTGTGTGTGTGTGTGTGTGTGTGTGTGTTGTTGGGGATTAAACCTAGGGTCTTGCACATGCTGAGCATATATGCTACCACTGAGCTCTACCCCATGCTTTCATGCAATATACACATGCACCTGCCTGGCTGCCTTCTTTCACCTACAGACAAGCTGAGCTGAAGAAATAACTGCTTTTAATGGACACCTAGAAACTAAATGTAGTGTCCCTCATATCATATCATGCATTAAAAAACAAATATTGCTGGGTAAAATGGCGCATGCCTATAATCCTAACTACTCAGGAGGCTCAGGTAGGAAGATCACATTGTAGTTCAAGACCAGCCTGGGTAACTTGCAAGGTCCTATTTCAAAATTTAAATAAATAGATAGATAGATAGATAGATAGATAAATAAATAGGGCTGGAGATGTAGCTCAATAGTTGAATGCTCCTGGGTTCAATCCCACATTAAACAAATACAAAATAAAGAACTTTTGGAATTAGCTGATATGTATTATCTTTTAACAATGTTTATAACTGAAAGTGATTGTTTATTTACAAGGTTGGATATTGATAGAATCATCTCTATTGTGAAGATTTTGAAAAACTTTGCAATATCATAAATTTTTATGATCCAGAATAAGGAAAATATTTATTATAACATTTCATCATGTTCAAGTTTCTGTAAACTGCATTACCTTTCATAGTTTTTTATGAAGGCCCTCTGAAATTTTAGGCTTTTTAAAGTACATATTACAGATAATAACACTGAGGCTGCAAGAGATTAAGCAATTTGCGGAAGCAGTTGGTAAGTAGCAGAACCTGCATTTAAACCTATGTCATCTCATTCCAGGGATCATATACATAATTACTGCACAACAATGTCTCCACATCATAAGATTAGTAGATCTAACTTCTGAGGTGAAGAGCAGTTTTTTAAAAAATTTCAAATCTGTTGGGACTTTCACTTCAAAGACAGGAAGCATTCTCTTGGTTACATAGTAAAGAATCTCCAGGAGGTGGAGCAGGTGGGTGGTAAATAGCCTAAAGGGTGGGACTGAATTAGATGCAGTATTACTAGTACACAGAGTATGCCATATGGACTCCCTATCCAAGTTGGACACCTGAACTTACCTGTCTCCAGGTTCAATGAGACAAGACCACTGATCACTTGCTGAGATGTCACAGTAACGCCAAGTTGCCAAAAGAGATCCTAAATGTTTGCTCATTTTCTGTGCTAATCTCAAGATTCACTGGTAATAAACAATTTGTACATTAGTACCAATCTGTGGACCACATTTTACGTTAGCACTAATATTGGTAATATCAGCTCAGCACATAATTAATTAAAATAAACAAATAACTAATGACTTAGATGGCTGGCTTATATTCTCATGTTCTTTCTCTTTCATTCTCAACACTCATATTCACTGAGAATTTAGCAATGAGAAAAATGGATCAACTTGCTATTTTCAAGGAACTTACATTTTAATTCAACCAATGTTTTGATACCTGAAGATTCAGGTACCTCTTTGAGGCCTTGCCAATTACTAGCTCTGTGATTTTGTACAAATGTATTGAATCTCTCCAAACAAGTTTTTCCCTCTAAAAATGAGGCTAATAATACTGAATTTAATGTTTTTTGATAACTGGAATCATCCTGAAACTGTAAAAATGCATGCCAAAGCCAGGTCCTGTCTTTACCATGTGTTCTTGAAGGCAAGAATCGTATCTTTCCTATCCTTGTATCCTCAGCAACAAGCAGAAGTCCTTGGTAAATGGCAAGCCTCTGCTAAGGTGTATTGAATAAATGTGCATAAGGTCCTCAGTGTATAAGGTACATTTTGTTTAAAAACGGAATGGGATGGAACTCAGTGGTACAATACTTGCCTGGCATGCTCAGGGTCTTAAGTTTGATATCCAGCACTGCAAAAATTAATTAATTAATTATTTAAAATACTATACCTGCTTTTCAAATTCTTAAATTCTATTGTGCCAATAGGAAAAGTACATCAAATATTGCCCGGCATAGCCTATGTAATCCTACTCTTGGGTTACAGGCTTCTAACAGTTCAAGCTCTAAAAATACATTTTCTAAACATTTATTAGATAGAAAGCTCTTTTTATTGATTTATATCACAATCTGATACAAATCCGCTTCTTAAAGGCCTTTCCCACAAATTGATCCTGGAAGTGGCTATGCTGGTCCTGCCAGTTCTAAGTATACCCACACTGTCTAGGATTACAAGCTCTAATGGAATTGCCAAGGTATCCTAAGTTGGGGAAGCATCTGGAAGAAATTCTCAGCCAGTAATAACAAGAAAAGAAATACTTTCATAACAGCAAAGTTTCAACAAAGCATATGTTTCATTTGGTGGCTATTTCATAGGGTGCAGGACTAACATTGCAAGAGGTACAAATACAATTAACATGCAGTGACCTGCAAGGAGTGACATTTAGTAACAGGAATATAAGGAATACACAAAATATACCACAGGTAAGTAGAAATAGAAACTGTGGGGACTTCAGAGGAGGAGGAAATTAGAAAAGGCTCCAGGTAGGAGCTGTGATATGGGACAGGCCTTCAACAGATTTGGGTTCTGGTAGAGGGAATTGGAGGCATCTGTGGCAGACAGAGTTTAATAAACTGATAGAATAATAGCAAGTAGTTCACTTTACATATAAGGGTATGGTGAAATTAAGACTGGAAAAGTGGGGGGAGATACATAGCTGGGTAAGTGTCAGATTGAAGAGTTTGTGCTTAATTTGACAGGGAACTACTAATAACTTCTAGAATAGGTGGAGTCATGATATGATCATTGCTTAGGAAGACGATTTTAGCAAGAACATAAGATGGACTGATGGAAAAGCAACTAAGCAGGAGTCCAAACAGAAGTAAAACAAAAGTTTAGATTAGGAGTAAATCAATACCTGATCTCGCTGGGCATGATGGCACACACCTATAATCCCAGAGGTTTGGGAGGCTGAGGCAGGAGGATTGTGAGTTCAAAGCCAGCCTCCTCAGCAACTTAATGAGGCCCTAAGCAACTTGGTGAGACCCTTGTCTCAAATAAAATACAAAAAAAGGGGCTGGTGATGTTGCTCAGTGGTTAAGTGCCCCTGGGTTAAAAAAAAAAAAAAATCAATACTAGAATTATGGCAATGTAGCTTCAGAGGAAGGAGCAGATAGAAGAGCCATTGGGTAGGAAATATCTATAACTGTGCTACACAGGTAGCCCTTAGCTTATGCAGCTATTTAAATCTAAATTTAATTAAAACTATACAAGATTTGGAATTCAGTACCTCATTGTATTGGTCACATTTCAAGTGCTCATTAGCCACATGTGGACCATTGCAGATAAAGAACATTTCCATCATGGCAGAACAATTGGATTGTGCAGATCACAACACACTTTGGGGACTAATTGGGCATAGGGGTGAGGAAGAAAAATTAAAGGATGTGGAGGCTTTGACAGCTCAGTGACTGAGAAGAGGGTGCTATGAGCAGCAAAGGGAAAGTCAAGAGGAGGAAGAACCCACCATTGGAGGAAAGATATTTTTTAGCTTCGATCAAACACTAGGTAAGAGTGTGTCCATGGTGTGGGGAAAGCGAAATATCCAGTGGGTCTCCCAGTGTTTATAGAACAGCCTAGGCTGTATCTGCCTGGCTTAACCCCTCCAGCGTTCAGTTTCTCCCTGGTCTGTGCAGTTCCCTACAGACTACTAGTAGGCAGTCCGGCCCTTCAGTGTCTCCCTGTTCACACACCAGGATAAGGGCTGGAGCCCAAAGGCTTTGCTGTTTCCCTAGCTCTTTGGTGCCAGCTGGAACACTTTTTCCCTCACAGATACTTTGTGCTTCCTCTTCCCTGATGGCCTTACTTCCCCATGCTTGATCCTTGGAAAGTCCCCTGGCCCTCACTCATTGGATTGCTTCCTCTGCGTTCCTTCCCACAGGGACCACCACTTTTTACTTGCTTTCTCTTCCCTCCCAGTTCAGATTCCAAGATCTATTTCTATAATCACTTCCTTGGGTAATTGACCCCTCCCATTGACTTTCACCAGCAAAACCCAGCCCTGATCAAATCCAAGTCTCCTCCAGGTCCCAAGCAATGGAGGGTGGCTGGAGGAAAATCACATAACCACACTGTGTGGTCTCACTTTATGACCACCAATTCAAGAGTCCTTAGTACTGTCCACACTATGCTTCTCTAGTCACTCTTCCACTATTAACCCAGCCATCAGGCCCTGAATCTAAGAATCGTGATCTTATTGTTTCCTCACATACTGTCCAAGTCCAAATCCACTGCAAATCAAAAGGTATCTAAATAAAACTAAAACGAATAAAACACATTACAAAGCAGCCCTTTTCTCACCTTGTACTCTGCTGCCATCCTAGCTCAACTTAACAAGAAAAGCCTCCTTGCTGGTCTCCTGTGGGCCTTTGTGATTCTCCATTGTGTACTTCTCTCTCTCTCACACACACACACACAGCAAGACTTTTAAAAACATGAATCAGATGTAGTCATTCCTGGACTCACCCTCCTCCCAGACCTTCCTGTTGCTCTTATAATGACCCATAGGCTCCACAGGATCTGGCTACTTGCCCACCTTTTGAGCCTAACTATTCCTGCTCTCTGGCAGGCTGACAATGCTCAGCCATACTGGCCTTTTGCTGTTCTCAACACGGCAGGGGCATCCACATCTCTAGGTTTATGGCAGTTTTTCTTTCAGCCTGGAAAGCCGTTCCTCTTCTCTATCCCTTAACTTCCTAGTTTCATTCCTTCATATCACGCACGTATGGGCACAAAGGTCTCCTCTGTGAGGCAGCTTATAATTTCACTCTATCCCCTACTTTATTTTTCTCACACCCCTTACCACTACCTGAAATTTTTGTCATTTGTTCCTTTCCCCTCTCCCACCCCGTTAGTATGCAAACTCCACGAGTGTGTTTGCTTGTCTATGGCTTTACCCTCTGTGCCTAGAACAGCGCTCAATTAGTACTTGTTGAATGGTTGCGTTCCCTCCAAATTCTATTCCTCCTGACTCTCTGACCCTTCGTCATTTTATTTCCGGCTTCTCCTCTCTCTGCAAAGCCAAAAGTACCGGTTCCTGCGCATTACAGTAGTTCTCGCTCACTATCCCTCCCGACGCTGCTCCTTTAAGCGGACTTCAAAACGCCACTGGGAAGGCGGAGTCGAAACCTGGTAGTCGGCGACTCGGAGGGGCGGGGCGGTCTAGGGGGCGGTGCCTGCGTGCTGCGTGCGTGCGCGTTCAGGAGGCGCCGCCGCCGCCGCTCCCGAGGCCGCCGCCGCCGTCGCCGCCGCCGCCGCGCAGAGCCGGAGCCGGAGCCAGAGCCACGGCCGAGAGGAGGGAGGAGGAGGAGGAGGTGGTGGAGGAGGCGCCGGACCCGGGGGGTGAGTGAGGGGCGGGGAGCCCCAGCCGGCCTCAGAGGGAGCGGGGGACGCGGGTCCGCCGAGTTGGGGCTGTGGCGGCTCACGCTGCGGGTTAGTCCTCTGGCTCCCCCTTCCTCCTCCGCGTTCCCTCGGTGTCCGGGGCGGCGGCCCGGGGGCCTGGCCGGCGGGAGGGGCTGGGGCTTGTAAGGCCCGGCAGCCGCCGCCGGAGCCAGAGCCAACCACGCCCGCCAACCAAGCCGGTCGACTGTGGCTGGGCCTGCGGGAGACGGTCGGGAGGGGCCGGGCCGGGTGTGGGAGAGAAAGAGGACATTGTGTCCCCCACCCTCCAACTCTCCGAGGTGTCATGGCACAAGCCTATTTCCCTCGCCATCTCCTCGGACGCAGTGCCCTCGCCCCTCGCTGCCTGAGAGATGAAGAAGACTGGACTTAGCGGCTTTTTTTTTTTTTTTTGCTCTTGCTGTCCCCAGTCTAGGGTCAGAGCTTCCTGCAAACCCAACTTGCCCTTTGGGGGCACACGAGGAGGGGGTCAGAGCGTTTGGTGCATTTTCTGTCCTCTGTCCCCTGCTAGAGAGGTGAGGGTGGACTGTGGCATGGCCCTCGGCACTTCTGTCAGGGATCAGGGTCCCCCTTTCCTTCCTGTTCCCCCAGTGGATAGGCTGACATCTCTACATGCCACTCCACCTCTCAGCCCCTTTCCCGCCCTCTTTCACCCATGTCTTCTGTAGCATGCCATGTGTTCGCCTTTTCTACGTTGGATTTTCTTGGGTCTTTGCTACCCTCAATTTTGTTAGGAAAGAGGTCACAGTGTGTTTCTTGTCTTCCTTCAATCTAGGGTTTGTTAGGAGTGTTGGATTGGTAGGATTGTCGCTTATGCCTTTACTCAGGAAGTTAAGGACAGTTTCTTCAGCTAAGTTGTGTAATTTGCTGCTGTAGGGAGAAGAGGAGGGAAAGACAGTTGTACCTAAAAAATGAGATCTCAAAGGGCTGAAAACCACAGAGTTTAGGGGACCTTTGACCTCAGAAAAAGAACTATCACTGAAGAGTAACCTATTCTTTCTTCAGATGGAAAATCATTTTGTCACTGCTTTGAAGGGAGGAAGGTATGAGAAATGAAATAACAGGGCAGGAGGTTACTGGGCCACAGTCTTACAGGTAGCACTCTTTTTTGCTTCTTGGGTGGAAGATGATGATTCTGTTTTTATTATAGTAAGAAAAAGGTGTCAGTTCTTATATTTAACTTGGGGAACTTACCTTCAAGAGCATGCTGAGGGCAGTCTCACAAGTGATGCTGCTGGAAACAGGATTTGGAAACTTTCTTGGGGTTTCCTGTCAGAATGTGTGTGTGTGTGGGGGGGGGCTATGTATAGTTTTTCTTTTCTTTTGATGTAATTGATTTCTGCAATACTTTGACATAATAAACACCAAAGTAGGCTACATACTCATTTCTGTCTTTATTATGCTTTACTGTAACACTTTTGAAATTATATTTATATTGTGTGATATTGTGTTTTAGTGTGGTATTTTTGTGAATCTTGTTATGTTACCATTTTGAATTAGGTTCTACTTCAAATATGAATAGATGTAAACTATTGAGGACTGTACATATTTGGTATTTGTTGAACGAATTAAGTGATTTACAAAGATATGTCTTCTGTCCTTTTTAGAGGTACCTTATGTTAAGATATTGCATTTTACTCCTACTATATAAAATGGCAATTCTTAATCTTTTCTAGGCCACTGACACCTTTGAGAATGTGATGAAATATATGGACCATACCTCCCCCCAAAAAGTAACAAGCATTTGTGCACAAAATTTTGCATTCAGCTTTAGGGATCTTTTGAAGCCAACCTTGGATACTGTCTTTTTTTAATATTTATTTTTTAGCCTTAGGTGGACACAATATCTTTATTTTATTTTTATGTGGTGCTGAGGATCGAACCGAGTGCCTCATGCATGCCAGGCGAGCGCACTACTACTTGAGCCATATCCCTAGCCCCTGGATACTGTCTTAAGTGAACTAAAATCAGTATGTTGTTTCATATCACAACTGTTTCAAAGCCTTTGTTCGCTTTTTGTATGCCCTCAGGAATGACAGTATCTACACTTTGAGTCTTTGAGAACAGATTTAAGAGTGATTATTACTACAGATTTATGGAGGAAAGTTCTCGACAACTTTTACCAGTCAGTTATAAACCAGTACACCCATAGCTTCTAAAGAAGTAAGATTGTTCTACTCACTTTAGTATCTTAAAATCATAATTACAACTGACTTACAGTTTTTGTTTGTACAAACTACTTTTTTTTTTTTTTTTTTACCAAGGATTGAACCCAGGAGTGAACCACTGAGCCACATCCCCAGCCCTTTTTATGCTTTATTAGAGTCAGGGTCTTACTAAATTACTTAGGGCCTCACTGAGTTCCTGAGGCTGGTTTTGAACTCACAATCCTCCTGCTTCAGTCGACAAGGTTGCTGGGATTATTGGCATGCACACATCCAGCCAAACCCTTTTTTAGCAATATGATCAGCATTTGAAAATATTGACAAATGATTCATTTTTCCCATTCTCTTTAAAACTTGTTTATAGGCATGTTTTTATGTAGTTAATAATTAAATAAACATTCAGTGTTAATTCAATGAGTATTGAATACCTACCTACTGTGTAGAGAGAATAGTCCTTGTTGTCATGGACCTTATATTCTAATCAGGAAGGACAGGCTATAACCAAATAAATATAAAATATGTCAAGTGATAAGAGCCTCTTTATGCAGAAGAGTAGGATGAGGGCCCAGAAAAAACATTGACCAGGAGGAACTGAGACTGGAGCAGAAAGTGAGGGATGTGTGTTCTCTTGAGGGAAAAGGTATATGCAGAGAGGACTTTTAAGTGCAAAGACCCCTGAATGTACACCTGGCCTTTTTGAGATCATCTAGGAAGCTACTGAGTTTGGAGGATAATAAGCAGGAGTGAAAGGGAGAAGAGAGCTTGAGGTTAGAGAAGTATCTGGGGCTGCTTGAAGACCTTGTAGACCATAATAAGAACTTTGAACTTTACTTTGAATTGAGATGGGAAACAATTGTAAGATTTTGAATAGAAGAGAGATCCTATTGTGATTTAAGTTTGTGAACATCATTATAGCTAGTATGTGAAAATCAGTGTGTGTGGGAGAGAGATGAGAATGGAATTAATTCAGAGGTAAATCTTCATTTTTAACCTTTTTCAGTGATTGCAAAATAGTCAATCTTTTCACTCTTGGGCCACTCTTGGGCCACTCTTGGGCATCTAGGTAGCTTCCCTCACCCTCTCCATTAAAATAACAATGGAATTAACATTTGCAGAAGGAACATTTTTCTTTTGGGAATTTTTTTTTTGATTCATCCAGAGGAATCAAAGTATATAGATATATTTGTCCGGTGTCTATCTGAATTGCCTTCAAAAAATAGTTTTGACATCCATGGTTGTTGAGCTTAAGTTTCATGGCAATTTCATTTTCATTGGGTATTATTAACACTTAAAAAATAGTTTCAGTCATAAAATGATGTCTTTTAGATTGTTAGGTTGAATTTAGCTCTCCCCTTTCTTCAACATTTAACCACAACGCTAATTGTTAGGAATACAGAGATGAATTAGACGGGGTCTCTGCCCCCAGGGAGTTTTTTATATGTAGTTGTAATTTGTAATCTAATAGTTAAAGAACTCAGGATCTTGCCAGTGTTTTCTGTTACACATGAACTTTTAGTGTATGGTTAATGATCTCATATATAAAATAGGCATTCCTGTTGGACATAAGTTTTTCATATTGGTAATTACTTTTTTTCTTACAAAGTAAGAATTATGTAATTTATGTTTTATATGATGACGTTAGAATCTTATAGCTTTGACAGCATCGTGTTTTGTTCTTTGCAATAAATTATGCAACTAGTACTTAGTTGAGGACTCTCACAGTTGAATTTTTAAATTGTAATTCTTTATGGTTATTCAAAAAAACAGACTTGTTTTTGTTAAATGAGGTCAGCTTTACGTCTTTGAAATTTTATTTCCTTTATAGAGAAGGATGATACCAGGTTTTGGTTTTGTTTTTGTTTTTTGATAGAAAGTAATACCACCTGTCAGGACATTTCTAGTTTTGAAATGAGCTTCAACATCAATAAAGTGAGTAAATTGAACTAAATTGAATTGCCTGAAAGCACCTATCACAGTGTGTGACATGTGCTGGAGATCCAATAGGTATTCATTGAACCTCAGATAACTTCTAAACTCTTGGTTCTAAAATTCTCTTATTTTAGATGTTCAATAAAAATAACTCTTATAAAGCATTTTTATGTTAATATTGTGGTACATTTAAAATTGTGAATATAAGCTTACTTCTTCCTAATGTTATTTTTCAAAATTCAGTTAATCAATTATAAAGGGTTGGCATCCATCCATCAGGTATTTTCTGCTCTTTCTGATGTCATATAATTGTTACATCACTTAATGCCCGATTTACATCTTATGGAAGATATTAGCATTAAACAAAAATATTAAGTTTTCATATGTTACTGAGATAGATGAAGTATCTATTTTTGGTGTATGTGCATGAAATTTGTGGATTACAAACCATAGTTTTTAATGTTATTCAGTATCCTATACACAAAGATAATTTTGACCCATTCACATTTTAAATTTTGTATAATAATGGTAAGTGGGTTTGCGTTGAATGATTCACACTGTCTCAGCATGCTTGGCACAGTTTTGAGATGACTGGTTAAGAGGACAAAAATGATCCAGATGAGTACTGAACCTGTAAGCTTAGGATGGTTCATTATCATGATGTTCTGATCAACAAAGCAGTTCAACAGAGAACTGTGCCATGCTCTCATTTCTGCTTGAAAATAGGTCTTTTAGAGGTAAAAGGTACAAACATGCACACACATATGCAACAATTAAAAAAAAAAGAAAAAAGAAGTGGATTAAGTTAGAGTTGAAACCAGAAATGGTATGCTTTTATAAATGGCCTGAAAATGATTCTTTTAATATAATTTTCAGAAGTACATAACATACATATAGAGGATTAACTGTGTTTTGTGAAATAAACTTTAATCACTACACAAGTGAATGTTTAAAAAGCACTTATGACTTACTTAGGCTAGATAAATTTATGGTAGATACATATGAAAAATTCTTTATAAATCACTCCAGTTTTCCCAGTATTTTTATTTCTAGGTAACATTAAGCCTATTTAGGTACCGTTGGTAGATGGTGATTCAAAGTGTGGAATGGAAAACTTAACCAAAGTTAAAAACTAAATGTGTAATTCTGTGTTTGTTTTTATAATTTATTTACATAGGGCTTTATTGCATAAGAATAGGAATATACTAAACTACAAATAACTCATAAAAGACACTGTTGAATTAATTAAAAATTTGAAAGGCCTTTGAATTCACAAGTCTGTATACCTATAACATGGTACTCTTTTTTTTTTTTTTTAAACAATGCTGCGTTATACCCACTTGTTTGGTTGTTTAAAAAAAAGTGATTTTTGGATAGGACTGTGGTTTAGCTATCATAGTCAACTATAAAGGCACAGAAAACTAAGTATAACTGGACAAATTCCAAATGCAGTTTATACTACTCTAATTCAGTAGTAGGAAATCTCTTATTGTAAAGTAAACATTTCAGATTTTTCAGATGTGTAATCAGGAGAATAAATTCATTCATGTTATTTTCAGTGATATTTTAAAATTCATTTATAAATAGAATCATTCTGTTCTAGACAAGTTGGCTGTTATAGAACGATAATAAAGCAACCACTAAGATAATTCTTTTAGCAGTTGAAATTTAACACTTACCTTTGAATTATGTCATTTACAGTCAAGCCCAAATCTATTGATGCCTTTGGAACTATTCTTTAAATTCTATTGTGAAAATGTTGCATAATTTCATTAATAGTTTTCAGATTCAGTAGATGTTTAGTGACCCAAAATTAGGCTCTTTGATGGACAATGAGATATAAATACGTGGCTTCTACTTTTAAGGAATTTACAGCTCAGTAATTTATTTTGTTTGCTAAATTCTGATATACTTTTTATAAATAAATGTTGTAATTTCATAGAGAAGTAAAAATAGAATAACACTCATTTTCTAAGTAAAATGAATGTTCTAACTTAGTTGTTGAACAGCTATTCCTGTGGTCTTTTTTCTAACAACCTTTTAGTACTACAGCAAATCAGTTTCCCAGTTACTGAAACTATAGTAAAATAAGAATTGTAGGTTGGGGCTGTAGCTCAGTGATAAAGTATGCATGTAGGAATCTCAAGGTCCTGGTTCAATCTTCAATACACACACGCCCACTAAAAGAGTTATTTGTATTGCTGCCTGATTTACTTCAGTTCTAGACTTTATATTTTGTCAATTGCTTTTATATTCAAATATTTATACACAGACCAGACTATATGTATGCCAAGCATATGTATGCATGTTTATATGAACTGTACTGTAAGAAAGTTGTTCAGCTAACCATTTTAATTCTATGTTTAATATCAGAAGTTAGATTTTTCTGTGTATTTTTTGTTGTTGTTTTTTTTTTTTTTTTTTGGTAGAACATCTTGTTAATTCTTTTTTCTACACTGATTAAAATCATTGTGTGCTGCTAAAGTTTATTATCTGATAGGACAGAAATGTACAAATAGACAAAATGTATCAATGTGCATTTTTAGTGAAATTTGATAGTTTGCAAGTTTAATCTTCAAGTTTCTCTCCCTACCTTTAGATTTAACTGTGATGTACTTATAAGGCAGCAACCATATATTTAGTTTGCACAATGAGTATGGTTTTTCTGACTTTACCATTTTGCATGTTTTCAATTAGGATCATTTAGACATTTATTATTCTCAATAGATATATACAGTAAAACAATCCATTTAACTAGTACTTTCTATTGATGCATTGGCTGACTTCTGATAGTGAACCTTGTGCAGTTTCATAAATATTACTGAGTTTTGGATGACATTCTTTATACAATCTAAAGTGAATATGAGCATTATAGAAGCTGAAAACAAAACAAGTCTGATATTTTCTTTGTGCTAAGAAATGTAGTTCGTATTCTAAGTAATATGCTCTTGTTAGGCTCAGGATCATTTTCAGTGAATATAACTACTTAAACACTTTTCCTCATTTAAAATAATTCATGTTACATTGTGGCAAATTCTGAACAGAATACAAGTGTAAAAAAGAAGTTGAAAATCACCCATGATAGACACTCATGAAGTCTATCATAGGAGACACTTACTGATAATGTTTTAATATATATTTTCCCAGTTCTTCTCTTGCATGTACAGATTTTTTATTTTTATTGAAACTAGAATTATACTTTTATATATACTATTTCAATATTCCTTTTTTCCCCCCTTGAATGGAATATTGGTTTCCTAGTGTGATTCTTTATGATATTACTATTTTAAACAACACTGGTACAAACATTTTTGTACATTTATCTTTGATTGCATCTCTGTTTTGTTTTGTTTTTCTTTCTTTAGGATAGATTCCCAGAAGTGGGATAACTGGATCAGAGGGTGGTTACCCTGTATAAGAATGTGTGTCTCACTGCACCTTCAATGGCATTGAGTAGGTCAGTTTTTATAATCTTTGCCAATTTGATAGATATCTGTTACATTCTTGGGTGGTAATCACAGAATCCTCGTATTATTAATAATCAATAAAACCATCATAGTGTATGAGTAGTAATTTGTAGTTATCTTCAAAAAAGTTGGTTGAAATAAGTTTTTTAAGAAGTATTTTAGGTAAAAGTAATCTTTGTGATCAAAAGTAAATTGATTGAAGTTCCAATTTGAATATTCTTATTTTTTTTGGAAATACAGTTTTAATGTTCTTTAACTAAAATGACAAACATAAGAAAACTTGTGTTATAGTGTGTAATATTACATAAAATTAAATTATTTCAGATAGATAAGTGGAATAGTGACATGATCCTGACTTAAAAAAAAAAAAAAATTATTGGGCCTGGGGTTGTGGCTTGGTGGTAGAGCACGCGCCTTGCATGTGGGGCACTGGATTCGATCCTCAGCACCACATAGAAATAAATAAAGGCATTGTGTCCATCTACAACTAAAAAATATATTAAAAAAAAGAGAACCAAACTATTGTATTTAGAGATGGCTCTGGAATTGTAAACCTGATCCTTGCTCTACCATTTATTAAGTATATGATTTGAGGCAATTTACTATATGATTGGATGTTTCTAAACCTTGGCTATTATCTTTAAAAGGTGATTAGTAATAACTACTTCATAGAATTATTGAAAAGGGTTAAAAGTATTGCATAAGACTGCTTGGTGCATAGTAATAAGCTATTTTTGTTAAATTTATTTTTTTCTGCTAGTGTCAGGGAGGGAAGAAATATCTTGTTTTTGTGTCCTTGTTTACACGAATAAATACAGAGATGCAAAGGAGTGGCAGACATTCTTTGCGGCAGGAATGGGATATGCCGAGTTACAAAAGCAGTTGAGAAGTTGAAGGTCTTGGGATTGACAGAAACCTAGGCTTTTGGTTAGTTAGAAAATATGGAGCTAAGACAGTACAGATTGATGGACTAGACCTTGTAAGACATTGAATGATAGGTTGAGAAGTGTAGACTTTGTTCAGGAGCACAAGAAGTTTTGATATGAATAAAATGACTGATAATATTTATCAAAAGGAAGTTCTGCTTAAAGAGTATTGAGGAAGGAAAAGATGGATGATAGGAAGGTCTGGTTTATAACAGGTAAGGTCCTATCTGGGGGCCTTTAATGGAAAGCAAAGGGAAGGTTTGGGGCAAGTTGCTGGGAGTCATTATTGTGAAGATCTTTGTGTTCAGTTTGGAGATGAAATTCAAAAGATCAAGTTTAAGATCAAGGCTGCTTAGAGTTCAGTTACGTTTGAGAGAAGATAGGCCTCTAAATACTTCCATTACTACTCCTCTTATTTATTTATTTATAAAATATTTATTCTTGAGTTTTAGGTGGACACAATATCTTTAATTTACATTTCTGTGGTGCTAAGGATCGAACCCAGTGCCTCGTTCATGCTAGGCAATCACTCTACCACTGAGCCACAACCCCAGCCCTCTTTTTTTTTTTTTTTTTTAATTGAAGGGTAAAAGATGACTAACATGTCACCAGTGAACAGCATATATTTATTTATTTTTAATATACATACAGTCTCTTGTGGAAATTTTACTTTTTTAGCATTTTGAGTTCTTGGTTAACAGGGAACCCTCACTTTTAGACTGCACATTTCTGGAGTTATTATCTTAAAACTCTTCACTGTAAGGTGAAGTTCTTTTGCATGTCATTTTGCAGCATTCACAAATGCTACTAGACTTTAAAAATATCGGTTAAGTAAGCAGAAGTGATAAGTGAAGTGTAGACTTCTTGTTCATCAAGCAGTGTAGAATGTTGACAGCATTACAATATGGAGCAACAAAAAATGGAATTTGAGTGTATGATCTTTTTTTTTGGTGGGGGGAGGGGGGGATTGAGCCCAGGGGCACTTAACCACTGAGCCACATCCCCAGCCCGTTTTTGTATTTTATTTAGAGTTGCTTAGGGCATCACTAATTGAGGCTGATTTTGAACTTGCTGTCCTCCTGCCTCAGCCTCTTGAGCTATTAGGATTACAGGTGTGCTCCACTACACCTGGCATTAATTCTTTAGAAAGACATATTGCTTTCAATATTCCTGTTTTCCCCCTTCTCTTAATTTTCTTAAAATTAAAAATGTATATATAATATATATATTATATATATATTTATATATATATATATATATATATATAATACACACACACACATATAATATGTAAGTAGGAGATGCCATTTTTAGTCATTCTAGCCCATCTCTAGTTTTAATAGTACTTTCCACTTGGCTGAATAATATGCAAACAGGTTGGCCTGAAGATTGATATTAATATTTCTTTTGGACAATTAGCAATCCCCAATTTTTAAAAAAATACAGGTTTGTGGTACTTCCAAGATGTTTGGCATTTTTTAGTTGTAATTTTTTTTTTTTTTTTTTTAGTGGTACTGGGGTTTGAACTCAGGGCCTTGTGCATGTGAAGCAAGCACTCTACCAACTGAGCTATACCCCCAGCCAAGATGTTTGTGTTTTTTAAACTAGTGAGTTGTCATAGCTTTCTGAATTATTTTTAATTTAATTTTCAAGTATTGTCTAAATTTACAAATTAAGACCTTATTCTTAATTTTTATTTAGATTTCTTCCCTTGAAATTCTTTTAAAAATATTTTAAATTCACATGGAAATGTAGCACAAAGTGTTAAGGATTATGTGTAGGTGAGTGCTACTTACAAATATTATTTTGTTATGTGAAACTACAGAAATCCAAATCTAGTTAACTGCATATTTCATTTAAAAAATGTAAAAAGCCAGTGGAGGAGACCACATGTTTTAAACAATGATTTAATATCACTATAAGATTCCAGTTGAATCTATTTTGAATAGCTTTGAAGATATTACTGTTTATTTGTCAAAAGCCAATCAGAATCATTTCCTAGGACTGATTGCCCTCCCATCCCATCCTCTAAAATATAGAGAGAATAGGCTCTTTCCTGATTTGGGTCACTCTGTCAGTATGATGGCCTGTCTTTATGCCTTCCATTCCTAGAAACCTGCTTGCATCTTGTCAGAAAAGTAAATCATTAAGTTAAGTAACTAACAGTTCATGGAATATTGTTGTAAAATAATGCATTCAATATTTTAAACATTTTTTATTTTAAGAGATGGGGTGGATGGTCTTGCCACATTGCCTAGGCTGGTTCTAAACTGAACTCAAGTGATCCTCCTGCATCAGCCTCCTAAAAAGGGATTATAAGCATGTGTTATTAGTGGCAGGCTTGTTCATTCAGTTTTTACTTGAGGTGATATGTGAAATATGTAAAACATAAATAAACTTTTATATCTTTTTATGCTTAAGGATCAGAGTAAGAGAAAATGAAGTCCACTGGTTGAGTAGAATATTGTATACATTTTTCTTGTTGTCTTTATCAAAAGATTTTTTTCTTGTTCCTTTTATATCAGCAATTGTGAATGCTGATTGTAAGTTCTTGACTAAGAAATCAGAGTCATTCCCCAAAATAATATTAAACAGAATAGTTATCTAACAGTTTTTATTGTGTGATTATTAGGTACGTGGTACTGTTCTGATAATCATAGTTTTAGCAGTGAATAAGACTGCTGAAGCTCTTTCCACCAGTGAGGACAAGGTATTGGTCGAGAGAAAGAGTAAATTAAACAAGTAAGCAAGATAATTTTAAAGGTACCAAATACTGTGAAGAAACAAAAGTATGATATGATTGAGAGTGATGGAAGGATTTAAATTGAGTGTTGAGGAAAAACTTCAGATGGAGATTTTTTTTTTTTTTTTTTTGGTACCAGGGATTGAACTCAGAGGCTCTCACCCACTGAGCCACATCCTCAGCACTATTTTGTATTTTATTTAAAGACAGGGTCTCACTGAGTTGTTTAGCACCTCGCTCTTGCTGAGGCAGGCTTTGAACTCAGGATCCTCTTGTCTCAGCCTCCTAAACTGTGCGCCACCAAGCCCTGCCTGATAGAGATATTTAATGTGGGATCTGAGTCATAAAATGGCAGACATATAATGATCTGTGAGAAGACTGAACCAGGCAAAGGGTCCATTTTGTACAAAGTCTCTAAAAAGTAGGAAGCAGATAGTCATGCTTGAGGAATTACAAGAATAACAAGAAGGAGAGAGACTGGTAGATGAAGTTGATAGAGAACAAACTATATAGGTCAATGGGGAAGAGTTTGGATTTTGTTCTGTTAATTACAAAGGAAAGACACTAGATATCATTAATTTTTTTAATGGATAAATAGGTGTATCTTGAATTTGAAGGTGTTAGTATTGATAATACTGGCTGAAAATGAACCTGTAGGGTAACCAGTAATTTCTTTACACATACAAAATTACTAACTTATAGTCTATAAATTTTTAGTTTTCCCCAGGGGTCTGCAGAGAGAAGAATGAATTCTTTTTTTGCATTACAATTTTAAAAATGCAGTAAAAATTATATATTTGCTCTCAATATATTTATATAGGTAAAATATTGTGTATCTTTTCTTTGACTAGTAATTATGTTGAATTAGATCTTTGAGGCTATTTACCACAATTCATTATCATACATTATGGTGATTTACAGATTGATAATGACATAAAATATTGCTTTTGCCCCTTAAGAACCTAAAACTGGTGCTGGGTGTAATGGCACCTTCCTCTAATCACAGTTGCTTAGAAGTTGAGGCAGGAGAATCACAATTCAAGGCCAATCTGAGCAGCTTAGAGAGCCCCTGATTCAAAATAAAATTTAAAAAGGGCAGAGACTGGGAAGGTAATTCTGGCAAAGTACTTGCCTACCCTGAGGGGTTAAACGCCTACCAATGCAAAAAAAAAAAAGGAAAACCTAGCTATGAGGCTGGGAATATAGCACTGTGGTAAGAAATTGACTAACATGCCTGAGGCCCTGGGTTTGAAACCCAGCATTGCAAAAAAAAAATGGGGAAGGGGAAAGGGGAGGGAAAAAAAAGAACCTGTTTCCCTTAGTTTTTAAGGTTTTGATTAGCCTTTACCTATCTGATTAATAACATGTCACTGCAGTTGGTAGAAAAATAATTCTTTAAAGACATGGGGCCATGGAGATTAAAAAAATTTTTCATGGAGAAGTTGGAAATCACTGCTCGATGTAATCTCTGGGGGAACCTATAGAGAGAAGAAACTAATTTTTTTTTAAACATAGACTTATTACATCCCATTTAAACTGAACAGTAAATTTGTAAAGTAGATATTAGTCCTGTTTTTATAGGTGATGAAACTCTTGAATAGTTGTATAATTTATGAAAATTCACACAACTCAAAACTGTTGAGAATCATGTTGAAAGCAAACTTCCAGGAGATCTTCTGCAGTACAAAGAAGAAAATAGTGATCAATAAATGTTTGGGTTTTTTCTTTTTTTTCCTAATCAATAAATATTTATATACTGCTTACGTGCAAACATGAATGAATGAGTGATGAATGAATAAGTAAGTGAATGAGAGAAGATTACCTCTGTTCCTATAGTTCTTCCTTTGATACATCACACAGTTTTCCTCTTGAATGCATCCTAAAAGTTTCTTCAGAAATAATTAAGTGGCTTTAGCAATCTTTTCTCTCTGCCATACCTTTCTTCAGTGAGGTTTAAATTACTTATAATAAGTTACACAGTAAAAATCTGAGGGGGGAAAAGACCAGACACTTAGAAAATGTAATTTCTCTTAGTTTTTTTTTTTTTTTAACTAATTGATTTATAAGGTTTTTAGCAGCAGCTGCTTCTTCTTCTTCTTCCTCCTCTTCCTCTTCTTCTTCCTCCTCTTCCTCACTTTAGATGTTAGTATTTCCAATCAAGAAATATCATCTTTTGGTTCAACTTGTAACATTTATTTTTTTAATCAGTTTAAAATTTGCTATCATATTCTGAAATGGAAGGATGGAATAATAGTAGTCAAAACATTTATGCAGCCAACATTAATTGTCTACCTAACATCTGACTATTGTCGTGGTGTATGTGTATGGTGGAGCCATGTGTTTATTTCTGTCTTTCATTAGTATATATCAAAGTGTGGTGTGTTATTCAGAAATATGAACTTATGATTCTGAGGAATTTAACGGCTAGTAAGGTTTTGAAATATATGTGTAATGAGAAGTTTGCCCTTTTTCCCCCTTTCCCTTCACATTATGTCTATACCTGGGCAGAATAGTAGTGTAAGATCTCTAAACGCAATGTTTATAACATTTCTAATCCTTCAAATTAATTAATGTCTTAGAAAACTTAAGTTTACAGTTATTTTTATGAATATCTTAAAGAAATGGATGCCTGTTCAGAAATTAAAATGATAATTATTATTATTCTAGAGAAAAGTTGAAAAAGGGAAGAGATAATGATGTTGGATTTACCATAGGAGAATGTATGACACATGACAGTTCGTATGCTAGACTGGTTAAGAAATTTATTTTCACAAAAAAATGGGAAATGAAAAAGATGAAATGAAGGCTATGAGGAGGTAAATTAATGTTAATGAGGTTAGATTACTTTGGATGAGGTATTGCCTACTGGGATCTTCAGAGAGGATATGATGTGTCTTGTCACCATTTGCAGCAGTATAATGACACTACTTCATGAAGTACACAATCTGTCTTATTGGTTTAAGTTGGAAGTACAATAAACCTAAATAGAATGAAGAGGGTTGTTTTTGTGAAGAAGGAACATATTTTAAAATTTATTTCTGAGACTAAAGTTATAATTTGACAGGCCCATAATAGATAATTTTATATGATATTTTGGTTTTTCTGTTCTGTTGAAGTGTTTTGTTTTTCCTGCTGGATTTCTGTACAACAGCTTTTAGACTGCTCTACTGTTATCCTGTTTTTCATTCTTATCATATAGTCAGCTTAATAATGAGGTATAGCCCTATGGTATGCAGTTTTCATGCTTGGGGGGAAAATTTGCATATGAAGTACAAGTATCAATTTGTCCTATAAATGTGTATTTTTGAAAAATTGATGTGAGTGGAACTTTCATAAATTCAATCATTTAAGAATATCAAATTGACTAAGTAGGATTGTAGGCAAATGATTTGGGAAGGCTAGTCTTATAATCAGACCTGCCTTTATCTATATTTTAAAATTTTCAAATACTGGGATATATTGGTAGTGTTGTTTTTTTTTTTTAAGAAAGAAATTTTATTATTTGAACTATAATTTGAGTTTGGGGCAAACATTTAGGTATTAATTTAATTCCAGACAAATAAAGTATAGAATTCTAGCGATTTATTATAGGTCTAATTTGCTAAAATGAAGTGCAGTAATATTTCTTCCAGTATTTTAGCAGAAATTTATTTATTTATTTATTTTTATTAGTTGCTCCAGACAATACAACGATCTTGACATATCTTACATTTGATTCAAATAGGGTATGAATTCTCATTTTTCCACATGTACAAATTGCAGGTAGTGTTTTATATTCAAGTGATAAGCAGTTACTTTAGTAACTGAAAATTACTTTAGTAACTTTAGTAACTGAAAATTGGCCAAATAATAATTATCCTCTTTTTTAAAAAAAAGTTCCTGTGCCTTTTGAATACCAAGTTTCACACTTAGGACAAATATTAGTTGTAAATATCCCTTTGAATTTTAAATAACAAGAGTAATTTCTGACTAGTGTTTCACTCAAATGTTTCAATTTTTATGTTGGAATATGACAGCATTATAATTCAAGAATCAACCTAAGTCTGTAGCTGAAATCATGGGTAAGGAGGGTTTTAGATGGTGTAGTCATCCTTTTATGCCCATTATGCTTTAGGCTTGTAATGCTGTCATCAACAGAACAAGCTTGAGATCGTGTCACCACACAGTGCCATCTGCTTACATGTGTATGTAAGCAATAGTAAGCCTTAGATAATGCGTATAAAGAATCATTGCTTTGTGGTTTTCTTAGCTTGCTCTACTTAGGTTCAAGTGTGCTGGGTTGAGCTTGTGTCTTACAATGAATTGTCACAGTTTAGGCCTTTTTTTAAAAAAATTTTTTTTTAGTTGTTGATAGATCTTTATTTTATTTATTTATATGAGGTGCTGAAAATTGAACCCAGTGCCATGTACTTGCCAGGCAAGTGCGCTACCACTGAGCCCCAGCTCCAGCCCCTCACAGTTTAGATCTTTTGCAATCATAATACTTCAATAACTATGTGTTTAATATCTCCTGTGTGTTGACATGTGGAAGATGGACATGTGAAGTTTTTAATAGTACAAACACATATCTATTTAACCAGAAAAATTTAAAGATGATTTTTAAAACATTCCAATACTTGCTATGAGTGCTCTTTTTTTTTGAGAGAGAGAATTTTTTTTAATATTTATTTTTTAGTTTTCTGCGGACACAACATCTTTGTTTTTTTTTTTGAGAGAGAGAGAATTTTTAATATTTATTTTTTAGTTTTTTGGCGGACACAACATCTTTGTGTGTGGTGCTGAGGATCGAACCTGGGCCGCACGCATGCCAGGCGAGCACGCTACTGCTTGAGCCACATCCCCAGCCTGGACACAACATCTTTATTTTATTTTTATGTGGTGCTGAGGATTGAACCCAGCACCCAGCGCATGCCAGGCGAGCGCATTACCGCTTGAGCCACATCCCCAGCCCAATGAGTGCTCATTTTATCCAATATCCCCTTCTTCCTGTGGCTAATTTTCACAGTATAATAAATTATTTTTTAGTCCTAGAAGCCAAAATATTCTACAAAAAATCAATCATAAAATTACTCTCTTGTTAAGGAGAAATAGCAAATAGTGCTGAGGATCGAACCCAGTGCCTCACACATACAAGGCAAGTGCCCTACCACTGAGCTACAACCTCAGCCCATTTTATATAGTTTTCACTACTATATTTGACAAACTATTTGATGTGGAATACAGACTAAAAGGAAATAGCAAAGAAAACTCTAAGTTATCTCCAAACTGTGCCATTACAGGTGTTTTTTATTTCCCTCCTTCAACCTTTTGTTTTCTGAATTTTCTACATTGTTAATTATTTTTAATCAGGAAATAAAATTTCTTAAATGAATTTCTTATAGTATAGAAATAAATTTAATATAACTTTAAAGATGATTCTCAGGAAATAAAATGAGCTAAAGATTTTATATATGAACAAAGTTTCTGGAATGGAATTATGTTTTAAGAAATTGTATTTTAAAACTAAAGCAGAAACATTTGAGTTGCTTGTTTCTGAATGTGGGGAATGAGAGAAATGGGGAAATTCTTGTACTATTGATGCTATGCCTTGGGAATCTTATGCTTTTAACTCAGGTTTGCCTCAGTTATATTTATTTAATTGTATTATGGATAACTGTTTAGTTACATAATTTAACCTCATTTATATAAATGGTAAGCTAAGTCTCACTTTGAATGTTTGGTCATTTGATAATGTATTTATACTAGGCAAGTTTGCCTATAGTACCTATCAAATGTTCCTCAATCTCCTTATTTCTCAGTTTTTTTCATTTGTAAAATGGAAAAACAACAGTATCTGTTCCTTAGGTATGCCTAATATACAAAAAAGCATTTAGGTTTTATTGCTGCTCTTATCATTAACAAAAAGTGGCATCGATGCCTCTTGGACGTTGGAGCAAAAGATCCCTAGAGACTGGAACAATTATTTTAGACTTTGTTTCCCCTATTTAAAAAAAAAAAAAATTTTAGATGTCGATGGACCTTTATTTTTTTTTAATTCATTTATTTGTATATGGTACTGAGATTCGAACCCAGTGCCTCTCATATGCTAGGCAGTGCTCTACCACTGAGCCACAACCCCAGCCCATGTTTCCCCTATTTTGATTAACTTTGGGTATTCCTTTAATTAAGTGAGGCTGTTAAACACATATTTAATTAATTTCATTATTTGTCTATACAGTAAATCTCTGACATTCACATCTTAACATTTAGACCTAAAGTATTTAACATGGGAAATTTGTAATCCAGCATAGGCAGAAATTTGAATCCTTGAGTGTCTCTGTCAGCATCTCAGTTTTTATTACCCATTGCTCACTTTTGTTCTTTTTTTTTTTTAAGATTGTTTTAAAGATAGAAGAGAGAGAGAGAGAGAGAATTTTTTAATATTTATTTTTCCATGGATACAACATCTTTATTTTATTTTTATGTGGTGCTGAGGATTGAACCCAGCACCCCGCGCATGCCAGGCAAGCGCGTTACTGCTTGAGCTACATCCCCAGCCCTCACTTTTGTTCTTGACTTGTTTAATTTTCATCATAGATTTAAAATTTTCATTTCTTTGTGAATTGTGGTTCACAAAGAAAAAGATGGTTCACAAAACAAAAAAAAATGTGGTTCACAGAGAAACCAAATGGTTAATGCTGGTTTTTACAGATTAGGTAAATGCTTGCTTTTCTACAATACTGAGGTTATGTAGTGAGTATATTTTGTCAGTGTTGTCTTTTTTCTTTTGTCTTTTTTTAAATTACTTTAGTACTTAATTTTTAGATTGTCTTAGACCAAATTAGAATGTGTTTGTTTGGATTTCATATTTTTATAGAAGGTATTATGGTGCAAGTGTGCCTAATTTCTGGCCTAAAATGCATATCCCATATCCTCGCTCACAGAAATACTGGTTTTACTAGGCTTGCAGTAGAGCCAAGGAAACTGTATTTTGTTCCTCCAGGTGATCTTCAGATGTCATTCTGATGCAATACTTTTCCAGTTTATTTCTCTGTGTATTTTTATTTTTAGTATGTTTTAAAGCTGCTTAAGGCTATATATTTAAAGCCTTAGAAATTAAGGAGTTATTTTCTATTTAATTATGAAAATTAATGGTATGTCTTTTAATTGTGGGTTTCTTTTTATCTTTTAAATTAGTTAAAGTGCATAGATTACTTGTGTCAAACCCAAGTCATACCAAATTCATTACAGGAAAAAAAAAAGGAGGGCTGAGGGTACAACTCAGTGGTAGAGTATTTGCTTACAATGTGTAAGACCCTGGGTTCAATCCCCAGTACAAAAAAAAAAAAAAAATCCAATAAGACAGTTATTAACTACCTTTTTTAAAAAAATCATTATCATATACGTACCCAAACTTTCTAGATGTTTTATTTTAATTGTCCCCTTCATGAAAAGTTTGATGACATAGACATAAAGGTCCAACTGTTTATGTATTATATGTATATCTGTGCTTTACACTCAAAAAAGAGTAAGATTTATTTTTTGACCTTCAAGAATCAATTTTTACCATGTTGGGGCAACATTACCCCTGCTGAGAATGCATGCAGTAAGTTAGAAGAAAAAAAATTTTCTTAGTTTTACCCTCTACACCAGCCTGTTAAACGTATTTTGATGTATGGCTTCTCAGAGGTGTTCAATATGTGTTTTTTTTTCTTTAACAAAAATGAAATTAGGTACATTTTCTTAGTATATTGTGATTTTTAAATTTTATTTTATATTTTTTAGATTTTTTAATGATAAAATATTTTAACAGTATTATCTAATGGATAAGTAATATGAATGCATGTATTTTATTGTGTGAGTTTACCATCTTTAATTTAAATGATTATGTATATTTTCTAATTTTTTTTATTATACAAGTTCTACTATGAAGTATAGTTGAATTTTTCCATGCATTATTAATTACTTTCTTAGAATGAGTTCCAAAAAGTAAATTATTTTATTATGTACATTTTAGTATTTTTTGATAAGCATAACTTAGAAAGTGAAAATCCTTTCCTCAGGAATAAATTACCTTAAATATTTATCCCATCTTTTCCTGAATATAGTATAACATAAATAGTTTTATTATATAGTTGTATCTATTGTTTGAAACAAAATAATAGATTGTATCTTAACTAACAAATTGATTGTTTACCTAAGGTTATTTTGGTCATCTTTTCATACTATTATATCTAATTATACCTTATTCTTTAAGCAATAGTCATTCTTCTATTGAACAATCTTTTGTTTCCTGTTTTGTTTTGGCATACATCTGCTTATTTCTGTATCTAAATTTCTATTTGTAATAGAATTTCTGGATCATTTAAGAATTGAAAGTACTTTATATGCTCAGGTTTTTTTTTCCCCCTACTATTTTTTTCCTTTGGGATTTTTTAAAATTTATTTTTTAATTGTAGTTTGACACAATACCTTTTATTTTATTTATTTATTTTTTTGTGGTGCTGAATATCAAACCCAGGACTTCTCACGTGCTAGGCGAGTGCTCTACCGCTGAGCCACAACCCCAGGCCCCTTTGGGATTGATTTTAATGACCATAACTTTATAGTGTTGTAGTTTTAAATCTGGAAATATAAAATGTACTGTATACAGATGTGCCTATGTAGTTTCATATTACAAATTTCAGTTTAATTTTGGCTAGGTTTTGGGTTTTATTATTTTCAAATACAAATATATATTCTTTAACTAGATTAGAGTCATACAGACAGATATTTGAGAACTTTTAGTGTTCTAAAAATAATTCAGAACTCTAAAGGCATCTCTGAGTGTGTTTACTGTAATAAGAACCTCTAAACACAGTGAACATTTTTCAAATGTGAGCTTTTGAGGAATACCTGGAAAATGCTTTTTAATCTTTGATTTGTTGATTGAAGCATTGTGGATGTATACTCTCTCCTGTGGAACTTTTATTCTTTTTAAAATAAAGGAGATATATTCTATATTTTTTTACATTCTGATAAAGTGCTTATCTTAGATACTGCATACTATGCTATTTCTGATTATTTCTATACATAACTTATGTATTATCTTCAAAGTTATTTATCCATTTCTGAAGTTTTGTATTTAATAAAGTTTGAAATTCAGCAGAATAGATTTTATATTAGGCAACCATTTGTGAATCAACATTTGATTTTTATAATAATTTGTGCTTTTGCTGATTCAGCATATTTCTTTATGGGAAAGTAATAAACATTGCAAAAGAATGATGTTTTGGTTTTTAAAATAGATATGTTTTGTGGGGCATGGTGGTCCACACCTGTAATCCCACCAAAAACTATGTTGAGGTAGAAGGATTGCAAATTGGAGGCCAGCCTCAACAATTTAGCTTAAAATAAAAAATTTAAAAGGTGAGGGGCCTGGGGATGTAGCTCAGTGATCAAGTGCCCCTGAGTTCAATTCCTAGTACCAAAAAAAAAAGAAGAAGTGTTTTGTTTTTAAAAGCACTAATTTCTTTCAGAGACTGATTTTCCTTTCAATTTAGCCATTCATGCCATTATTAAAAACTTTAAATGTTGATTCTGATACTATTTTTAGCTATACTGTGATCAGTTTTCTTTAGAAGATATTCTCAGATCTCTTAGTACTCTGAAATGTTCACTACTAGAATGAAGACTAATTATACTAAATATATGGTGTTCATTACCTAGGCATTTCAGACAAGATTGTTTCTAAGTTAGACCTATTACAGGGAAATTCATGTTGATTTGGGTTAGGGGCCTTTTGTATCAAAGTGGAAAACCAACTGTTTTCCCTCATACTAGTGGTATTTTTTTTCATGGCATATTTATAAAAATTAACATCTCAAGTTTGATTTATCTTGAGGCTTACCATTTAACCAGGCTGGAGATTTTATTCTTTGGCACAAAACTTAAATCTTTGAGAATGTATATATGAATCACAGTGAGAAATGACATCTCATGCTTTATTATGACTTTAGACTGTGGTCTAGCCTGTGTGGTAATTTAGATGGAGCCTTACCCACCCCCATTGCCAACTTTGTGAAGATTAAAATCATATAAAACTTCAAATTAATTTAAATGAATAGTTCATACAAGGAGGATATTAAATTTTAACTTAATTTTTAAGCTGAAGTATTTTTGAGATTATTATAAATGATTAACAAAATTAGAATTTGTGGTAGACATTTGCATTTTATAAAACTTCAGATATTTCTATTTTATTATTCCTTATTTTTTAAAATGTTTTTACCTAAGTATAGTGATAAATTAGTACCAGTAGGACTTTAATTAGGAATAGCCTGTTGGTGTCAAGGATTCTTTAATAGGTTTGTTGGAATATACATCTTCATTGAAGGTAGAAGCTGGGAGATTTTATTTTGGCTTTATGCTCTAAAAGTAAGCGCCTTTGGCCGGGAGTGGTGGTGCATACCTGTAATCCCAATGGCTTGGGAAGCTGAGGCAGGAGGATCCTAAGTTCAAGGCCAGCCTCATCAACTAAGTGAGGCCCTAAGCAAGGAAGCGAGACCTTGTCTCAAAATACAAAATAGTAAGGGCTAGGAATGTGGCTCCATGTTTAAGTGCCCCTGGCTTCAACCTCTGGTACCAATAAATAAATAAATATGTTGCTTTTCAGGAAAACATCAAGTACTTGTTCTTTTAATAATTATTTTCTGTTCAAAGTATTATTAAAGCAATCTTTGAAAATCCTTTTGGTCACACTGTTTTTAAAAAATTTATTTTTACTAAATAACACATTATAAAAGGAATAAATACAGATAGTACAAAACAAAATACATATCATGTAAAGAAAACAAATGAGACAAAAATAATGGTTATCAATTTGCTCTGAATCCCTATAGAAATTTCGTGTAAAAATATACAAATGTACAGATATAGAAACAGTTTGGTTTTCATATCTGCCTTTGTTTTTTTAAGTCAGCAGATATAAAGATGAGATATGAAGACTAGAAATGTCCTATACTGACATGCTAGTAATTAAAAATTCCATTCTTCAAAAATAAGTTTTGTCAAGATTTTCCCATCTTTATCCTTGCTTTTCCCCTCACTTCTTTTCTTTAATCACCACTCTTATTCTTGAAAGGAGAGACAGTGTAGAAGTTGTAGCTATGACTTGGCTCTATATTAGATTTAACGGTGAGCTTTGAAAAATAATCTTCATTCTGGCTCTACCATCTAGAGGTACTTATTTGATCGATCATAATGAGGCAAGGCATGGAAGAAGAGAACATGTTTTATCTTAACCTGCATATGAAAGCTTGCCTGAGCTTCTGAGTTCAAGTATGATCTGAGGGAAGCAAAGGTTGAATTTAAGGTACCATTTTCTCCAGTTTTCTTGCCTTTAAAAAGGAAGCTATATATAGATAGATAGGTGTAGATCTCAAGAAATGCACTACACAACTTTCTCATTTATTCTAGTATTGGTTCATCTATATTATTTATAATACAGTCATGTGCTGTATAATGATATTTTCACCAGTGGGCCCCATACTCAATAGTGAGCCACAAGATTATAATGAAGCTAAAAAATTCCTGTCACCTAGTGATGTCATAGCCATTTTAATGTTGTACCTCAACTCATTACTCAAATATTTATGGTGATACTGATCTAAATAAACCTGTACTACCAGTCTTATAAAAGTATAGCACACACAATTGTAGGACATAATACTTTATAATGATAATAAGTGACTTACTGATTTATGTATGTATTATACTTTCAGAGGTAAAGCATGAAGACCAGTAATGTTCTTTACTAGCATTCTAGTAAGTAAAAATTCCATTCTTCAGAGACAATTTTCTGCCATCACTATTCTTTTTTTCTACTTGGAAAAAAAAGTTTGCTATAAAACAATGTACCATGTTACACCAGCAGCAGCCTCATACATCGCATATTAACTATGACTCTTGATTGCATTATTTTATCTTGTGTTTGGTTTAATCTTATGTTTTGTTCATTGTAGTCCTAGGAGCAATAGATTATACCATATATGTACATGCCATATAACCTACTTGTGGATTAAGCTATATACCATCTAGATCTGGGCAAGTATACTATATAACATTCTCACAAGAACAAAACCACCCACTAGTGAATTTCTCAGAACACATCCCCATTCTTCAGCCACACATGACTATACTTTGATTCTAAGGAAAATCAACATCATTTGTGCAGAGCAGATTAGATAGACAAGAAGATGACTGATAAGGCAGTATGGTGTTGTAGTTAACCACACAGATCCTAGAGCCGCCAAACTGCCTGGATTATAATCTGTAATTTATATATAAGTTAGCTTTAACCTCTCTGCCGTATGTATAAAATGAGCATAATGGTCCTTACCTCACAGGAATGTTGTGAGATTTAAAAATGCACATGTAAGGTGTTCAAAATAATATTTTGTACATGGTAAATAGGAAGTAATAGTTAAAACTAATTTATTCCTATTTTTTGTATCCTCTTTTCTAACATTTCTTACGTTTTTCTTGCCCATTCCTCCTGACATTTAATTAATGCTGTCTCTGATTAACTAGAGTAGACATTAACAAACTTTTTTTGTAAGGGGCTAATAGTAAATATTTTAGGGTTTTAGGACCATATGGTCTCCGTTGCAAATATAGTTGGCTCCCTGTATCTGCAGGGTTCACATCTGATTCAACAAAGCATGTATCAGAAATGTTCAGGGAGAAAAATTGCATATGTATTGAACATGAACAGACTTTTATTTCTTGTCATTATTCCCTAAATTACAACCATTTACATAGCATTTATTAGGTACTACATTTATTAGGTACATTTATTAGATATTACAAGTAATGTTGAGATTATTTAAAGTATAATTTGTAGGGGCTGAGGTTGTAGCTCAGCAGTAGAGCGCTCGCCTAGCACATGCGAGACCCTGGGTTCGATCCTCAGAACCACATAAAAGTAAATAAATAAAGTAAAGGTATAAAAAACTTAAATATATATATATTAGTATAGTTTATAGATTTTATGCAGCTACTCTGTCATTTTATACAAGGACTTGAGCATCTGTGGATTTTGGTATCTGCAGGGAGTCCTGGAACCAATCCCCTGTTGATACCAAATGATGGATACTAAGAAACAACCATACCCATCTCTGCTATTGTACAGTGAAAGCAACCATAGACAAAGGAATATGATCTTGTCCACTTTATTCACAGGCACAGAATTTTGAGTTTCATATATTTTTCAATGTCATAAAGTATTAATCTCCTTTTGCTTTTAAAGTTTAATTAATTTATTAAAAAATCAATAAGAACATATAAACCATTTCTCAAGCCATTCAAAAAACAGACAGACTGGATTTGGCTCTTGAGTCATTTTGCTGACCCTGGAAGTAAAAGGGCCTGCACATTCTGACAACTATTTTAGAACCCTTTCCTTTTTAAGCATGCCTTCATTCTTTAATGTCTCTGTTAGGATGCTGTAGTCAAAAGGAGGAGGGACACTAGATATAGCAAAAATAACAGATGCCAGTTTACCAACTCTTGATATCTGCCTACATAGAGGGCCAGACCATATAAAACTTTATAAGCTGTGGTAATCAATTTGGGCATTCATGGAGACCTTTGAAATATTGAAAATTTTAGACCTAATTTTGGGAAATCTTTCCGGAAAATCAAACCTATGCTTTTGTTTTTTTTTTTTTTTTAAATAGTTTGTTGTGTTTTTCATAGTCTTGTGCCTCCTAACATGCATCCTTGTTTGGTGAAAATAAAAGCTAGTCTCTTAACCTGAAAGTTAAGAAATCATAGGAAGAGGGTGATAGTCAAGGAATTCAGGAAATTTAAGGGATCCATAATAGTTAGAGTTGCATTTAAAATAAATAATTTTGGCTTATATAGGAGGATGGATTTGAGGGGTATAAGACTACTGGAGACTTAAGGACAATCAGAATATCACATCTTGTTCCTCAGTTTCTGGTATTTGTATTCTGCCCTTCTAATTCTCCTTAATCTGATTTCTTTTTATTCTAATTAGTTATACATGACAGTAGAATGCATTTTGATATATCATACATAAATGGAGTATAACTTCTCACTCTTCTGATTGTATATGATGTAAAGTTACACCACTCATTTAATCATACTCCCTTCTGTCTAATCCAAAGTACCTCTGTTCTTCCCTAGCCTCCCTCCTTATTGTGAATTAGCATCCAGATATCAGAGAAAACAGTTGGCATATAGTTCTTTGGAATTGGCTTATTTTGCTTAGCATGATATTTTCTCCAGTTTCATCTATATATTGGCAAATGCTGTAATTTCATTCTTCTTTAAGGCTGAGTAATGTTCCATTGTGTATATATGCCACAAATTTTTTATCCATTCATCTGTTGAAGGGTATCTATTTTGGTTCCATAGCTTAGCTATTATGAATTGAGCTGCTATAAACATTGATGTGGCTGTGTCACTGTAGTATGCTGTTTTTTGTTTTGTTTTTGGTGTGCCGATTTTAAGTCCTTTGGGTATAAATCGAGGGGTGGGATAACTGGGTCAAATGGTAGTTCCATTCCAAGTTTTCTGAGGCATCTCCCTACTGCTTTCCAGAGTGGTTGCACCAATTTGCAGTCCCACCAGCAGTGTATGAGTGTACCTTTTTTCCCACATCCTCGCCAACATTTATTGTTGCTTGTATTCTTGATAATTGCCATTTTAACTGGAGTGAGATGGAATCTTAGTGTAGTTTTGATTTGCATTTCTCTAATTACTAGAGATGTTGAATATTTTTTCATATATTTGTTGATCGATTATAGTTCTTCTTTGAAGTGTCTGTTCATTTTCTTATGATCCACTTATGGATTGGGCCTTTTTTTTTTTTTTGGTTTTGTGATATATATATCCAGGAGATTAATGCTCTATCTGAGGTGCATGGGGTAAAGATTTTCTCCCATTTTGTAGGCTCTCTCTTCCACCCTTGTTTGTTTCCTTTGCTGTGAAGAAGCTTTTTAGTTTGATGCCATCCCATTTATTGCTGAAGTTTATTTCTGTTTGAGGAATTTGGTTAAGAGATGATGTTGGCCTTAACACAGTGAAAATAGAGATGAAAAGAGTAAGCAAATATTTAGGAGATGAAACCTACAGCATTAGTTTGGTTGTTGATTGTATGTGGCAAGTGGAGTCAAGTATGTCTTGTGTTTCTAGCTTTCAGGAATCACAGGGGAAAATAATATAGGTCAGGTGGAAGGGCTGGTTTTAATGAGAAGGACAACTCATCCTTTGAGTAAGACTTGAGGACAAAACATGACAGTGACCAGATTTAACAGGCGTATCAAGGTGGGAGTGGATGAGAGAGGAAGTAAAGCAAAACTTGGTGAAAGGATTGATGTGCAGTATTGAGGGCTAGTGGTGCTTTGTTCTAATTTGAAGAGAGCATATATGTGTCTTTTAAGTTCTCTATCAGTTTTCCTTTTCTTTCCTGTGTATTTTTTTTAACTTGATGTCCAATTTGTAAGTAAATTCCAACATATGCAGATTTAGAGTGGAACACAGAACTAACTTGATTTTTTTGAAAAACATTTGACTCTTTGGGTCAAACTGTTGGAAAGTCTGTATAACATAAACATTTTGAAGTGGAATTACAAATTTTTTATATCATATTTGGATAACTAGTTATTTTCTTTCCCCTCTCACTGTCTAATGTCCTTAATAGATGAATATAATAGGTATTAGGAACCTTTATAATATTATTTTTTCTATATTAATTTAGTAATTGAGGTAAGTTTTGAAATGTTTGCTGTGCCTTATATATTGAAACAGACAATATTTCAATTATTTTGCTTCTTGCCAGTTTAAAATATTGTTAGAATCAGGGCTCTAAATCTAATAATTCCTGTTAAGATTGTAACCTCTAGAAAATTTAGTCATAGATATTTAATTGTGGTTTCTCTGTTTGAACGCGGAGCCCCATGGATTTTATGTATCTTCTGTATTCAGGTAGTTTTCAATTTGAATGTGAATACTTTATTCCAGTTAAAATTCATTGTTCAGCTTTAGGCCTCAACCCATTGCTGTTTGCACTCTTGTAGAGACTTTTAATACTTAACTAATATAAGGTTACTTATATTGATGAATTGTTACACAATAATTAGAAATTATTATAGTAACTCATTTTTGAAGAATCCTGAGAATTATACAAGTCCAAAAGTATTAAGCTCAAGCATAGTGTTAAGCGCTGGTCATTTCATTATTTAGTTTTTCAAATTTCACAATTTGCTTATGTTATTTTTTCGAGAATTTTCTGTGTTCCAAAGGATTAAGATACATCGAAATACTGAGAAATTTCTCCTTATCATTGTGAATGTATGCAAATGATGTAGATAACATTATCAGTATTTCCAGTCCATACGGATTAAAAATTTTACTCTTTAGTGAAAATAGCTGATGTAGTTGGTGTCACATATAAATTCTTCTATAATCATATTTTCAAGTGTATATTATGAGGAAGCCTCCACGCAACTGTGGTATCATTTGTTTAGTAGAGGGGTGTGTGTGTGTGTGTGTGTGTGTCTGTGCATGTGTACCCTTAGAAATGTTATCCTTTAATATGGGGATATTTCTTTTTTTGACAATTTAAATTATTTCATGATTGTAATTGTTTCTCTTATGAAATGCTATTTCTTTTACTACTATTAATATTCTTAAATGTTTGTATGTTTAAGACAGTCACATTGATGTCAAATGCAAGACTTTGTTTTCTGTTTCCCTACGTAAAATATTCTTTAGATAAAAGAAAGGTACAATTTATTGAGGCATTGAGACATAATTTTTAAAAATAGAATTAGACACTACTATCAAGTAGATGTTTTTTCATCAAAAGATGTTTTCCAGGGTTAATGTTGAAAAATGTTTGACTCTTTGGGTCAAACTGTTGGAAAGTCTGTATAACATAAACATTTTGAAAGAGGAATTACAATTTTTTATATCATATTTGGATAACTAGTTATTTTTCCTTTGCTGTGAAGAAGTTTTTAGTTTGCTGCCATCCCATTTATTTTCTAAGAGTCTTTTGTAAACCATGTATTGGTTTCTGCAAACAGATCTCTCCTTATGTACCAGACCTTGCATTGATATATACATAAATAAACATAGGAATAGAGAAGATGAAGGTGAGGGTAATTGGTTATGCTGGTTGAGAGTAGGTAGAGCTGAATAATTACAAATATTTCCGGGTACTGTTTCTACCAAACAAACAATATTTTAAGTACTTAATGAACTCTTAACTTGGCAAGTACTCTAACACATTTTCAACCACACTAACTACAGACTAAAGTCATTGCACTGGGCTTTATGAAAATAATTCACCACTGTGAACAAAGAAACCTACTAAAACAAGATAATTTTGAACTTTAAAATATTGGATAGAAGTGGGTTTCAGAATATAGGAAGTGTTATCTCAGTCCTCCATTCATCAACCTGATCTATTGTGTGGTCTTATAGTCATTAATTATACTTTATATCAGTTCTCCAATAGTTGTGTATGGAAAGAAAGTCAGATGGAAGCATACATCTGACAATTTTACCTGTTTCTTGGATTTTGTTTTTGCTGTAGAAAATGAAATGTGATGAACACCATTTAGCTAGTGTATAGAGAAGACAGCATATGGTTTAAGAGTGTGAGTAATGGGTTCTTTTTGCCTAATTCTAAGTGCACAAATTAGCTATCTTTAACCTTTTGTAAGATAATTTTTCTTAGCCTCATTTTCTTTAGCTATAAAATTTGGAGGATGCCATAAAATAGGATGGAACTGGGGATCATTATGTTGAAATAATGAAATAAACCAGGCACAGAAAGATAAGCCCTTCATGATCTCACTCATACGTGGAATATAACCAAGTTGATCTCATAGAAGTTGAAAGTAGAATATGGGTTACCAAAAGTTGGGAAAGCAGGGGAAATTCAATAACTTGCCCAGAAATAAGGGGTAACAGTTACAGTTTGAAAGGAATAAGAAGTTCTAGTGTTCTGTTGTGCAGTAGGGTGGTTTAAGAAATAGCAATGTACTTGGGTGTGTGTGTGTGTGTGTATACATATATACATGTATATGTACACATGTATACATAAAATAATTGAGGAGATAATATGTTGTCTTGATTTGAATATTATAAAACACACATTATTGAATGCAGTGTAATTGGGGATGGGGGCTTCTGGGGATTGAACTCAGGGGCACTTGACCATTGAGCCACATCCCCGGCCCTATTTTGTATTTTATTTAGAGACAGGGTCTCACCGAGTTGTTCAGCACCTTAGCATTGCTGAGGTTGGCTTTGAACTCTCAATCCTCTGTCTCAGCTTCCCAAGCCGCTGGAATGTAATTTCTATCTTTTTAAAAAGAGGCAAAATGTGAATGATAATAGTATTCTTACCTTATGGTCATGAAAATCAAATATTATAGCCCTCATAAAGTACTTATCATAGAATATTAGGTATATCTGTTTCCTTTTTGCCTTTGATCAGAATTTATTATTGATTCTGAGTTCATTTTTTAAGTTATTGTTTGGTTCCCATAATACATTTATTTTTTTACAAGAAAGGCTTTAAAAAGAACCACCATACTATTCATTGCTGTCATTAGAACTATTGGGAAAAAGACTTATCACTATGAAGATCCAAAGAAATCTTTTTTGTACTTACTTAATAGTGTAAACTTGATTTTGGTTTAGAATTCTTCTGACAGTTTATATGAGTAATAGTATTTGTAGAGTGCTTTTTAAAAATTTTTTTTATAAACTTTGTCTCATTTGATCTTCACAATTCTGGGGAAAAAAAAAGTGTAGGACAGATGGCCTCACTCCTACTCTTAAAGTTGAGAAAGCTTCAGAGAAGTTCAGTAACTTGCTCAGAGATAAATAGCTATCATATTTCATCACAGAGTTTATGCCAAGTTTTTTTCCCCCCCAAAATAGTGGGGTGTGATGGTTTGTTCCTCCCTCCCTCCCTTCCTTTCTCCCTCCTTCCCTCCCTCCCTCCCTTTCTTTCTTTCTTTTTGCACCCCCCCCCCGTGATGCTGGAGATTGAACCCAGGGCCTTGTGCATACTAGGCAAGCACTCCTATGTCTGCAGCCCCCCTCTTTCTTTTTTAAATTGTGCCAGTATTACTTAAAAGTCTTATTATTAAATTGTTTCAGGAGCAGTATTAGGATTCACAGAATACACATGAATATGTGTTAAAATTGAATAGTACAAATCAATAGACATCACTTTTCCAGTCTGGAGGAAAAAAAAAAAGACATCAGTTGCTATTGTGTTTTTCATTATAATTTAAATACTACACTTGAGGAAATTTACTCCAATATTGCAAAGTGACGTAAAAATTTTAATCTTCTGTATCAGAAGATTCTGTGCTATCATTGGTTTTGTATTCTGACACGCCTGCCTCAGTGCCACTCATGTAAGATGTGTTTACCATTGATAGGGTAGCACTGTAAACAAGCCATTCAAGTCTGCTTCACAAGTACACTGATGATGCACTCACTTATGCTGAGAATTCCAGGCTCAAGCTTGCTTGTAGTGGGCGAGAAAATAAATATTAATCTATATGCTACTGGTGAATCCATTGCTGCTCTGTTAACCTTTTAAGTGGTGAGTGTGACAAACAGAATTATACTGACAATGATGGGATGAAACGTTATAAACAAATTTTTGGACTAAAAAGGCAGGGTGCATTGATCATGTGGTGGTAACAATTTATGATGAAATACAGTAGTTAGGTCTGCTGTCTCTTGGATTAGTTTTCATTCAATTACATCACGGAGCTTCTATGTAGAATCATTTCCTCTTATATGATCTACTTGTAACTACAAAACTCAAATTGTTGAAGTAACTGATTTTTTCCATTACCAGAAATTTATACCCTTTTTAGAAACAGACTTAATTTTTTAGAGCAGTTTTAGGTTCACAGCAAAATACAGCAGAAGGTGCAGAGATTGCCCATATACCTTCTGCCTCACACAAGCAGTAGCCTCTTCCATTACCAGTAGCCTCTTCCATTCTCAACGATTTCTCATACTTGTTACAATGAATAAAAGAATATATACTGGCATATCATTTATGGCTCAGCAGTCCAGAGTCTACATTAGGGTTCATTCTGGGTGTTGTACATTCTGTGGTTTTGCATAAATGTGTAATGGCTTTGTTTGTATTGTCATATCATACAGAGTAGTTTCACTAGCCTAAAAATTCTGTGTGCTCCTGCATTTTTTGTTTGACTATACATCAAGTGGAACAGATAACAAGTTCTGCTGCATTTGTATTTCTGTAATCTAAATCCCATTTATAGCTTTGGGATTTAGAAATATTTGATTCAAAAAAACTATATCCTCAAATTATTTCTAGTACTAGAAAGTTATTTTTTGTTAATTGATTCTAAATATAATTTTGGTTCAAAGGAAATTATGAAAGAGTCTTCCTTTGGTTCTTAACAATATTTAGTCAAGCTACCAACTTCAGAAACAAAAGTGACTGTACTTTCACTGACCATTTTAAACACTAGTATGCTTTACTTTGTGTCATGCCTGTGGGGATATACATATATATTGTAATTGAGAACATCATTTGCAATAAGTTCAAGTATTTTTAGAGCCTTATCTTGTATTCATGGGTCCTCTGTAAAAGGAGAGAATACAAAATAGTTCTTACCTTGCTTCCAACAAAGTTGATATTGATAGAGAAGTCAAAGCTAACTATGAAACAATTAAAGGAGAGGTTGCCAGACAGGTCCAAGGCTTGCTTTGTATGACCCTCAAACTAAGAATGACTTATTTTTAAAGGATTTTTTAAATGAAGAACAAAAGAATTATATGCAACATTGATTATACATAACTATCAAGCATTAAAATATTTGCCATCTGCCCTTTACAGAAAAAAATTTGCTGATGATAAAAGAAATATATACATCAAATAAAATAGGACATTGGGGACATGCAAATCAAAACCACAGTGACACCACTTCACACTTAACTAGGATACCTATTGTAGAAAAACAGCAGCAGCAACAGTATTGGCAGTGATGTGGAGAGATTGCAGTTCTCATACATTACTGGTAAAAATGTAAAATGGTTCAAATGCCTTGGAAAACAGTTTGGCAGTTCCTCAGGAAGTTAAACAGAATTGAGATATGATCCAGCAGTTGCACTGCTAAGTATATACCCAAGAGAACTGAAAACATGTTCATACAAACAATTGTATGCTAATGAAAAAGTAGGGAGAAGTAGAAAAGAACCCAGTGACCATCAACCAATGAACAGATAAACAAAATGTGGAATAGCCATTCAGTGGAATATTTGTCATAAAAAGGAATAAAGTGCTGGTATATGCTACAAAAATGGATGAATTTTGGAACACTATGCAAAATAAAAGCATCAGACATGAAAGACTACACAAACTTTACGATTCCATGAAATGTCCAGAAAAATTAAATCTATAGAAACATAGTAGATTAGTGGTTGCCAGAGGCAATGGGAAGGGGAAGAGGGAAGTGTCTGCTATTGGGCAGTGTTTTTTTTAAGGTGATAAAAAATGTTCTGGAATTAAAAAGTAATATTGTTTATACAACTTCATGAATGTAATTTAAAAAAATATTGAATAGGTACCATTTTGAAGTTAGGACTTAAAAATGGCATGAGGATAGATAAATGAAGTGGCTGTGATATTACAGGTCCTAGGAATGGGTGTAAACCAAAGTATTGGTGTTTTAGAGGAGAAATGCTAAGAAAGATAAGGCTAAGTGTCTTGTTTTTTTTGGGGGGGTGGGGGGCCTCTAAACTGGCAGATTAACTGACTTGACCTATTTAAGATTATGCTTTGCACTTTATTTTCATGATATAAATGGAATATTCTTTTAACTTGAGACAATAATTTCTTTCATCCAGAAAGCAAAAGCCTTTATTTATTCGGGAAAGCAAGAGCCTAAAGGCCACCTATCTTGATACTTTTTTGGGGGGGAGGGGGGCAGCTCTGGGAACTGCTAAGGACTAAAAAGCTTCACACACACGCACATGTATATGCTAGGTAAGTACTGTACCACTGACCCACATCCCTACCTGGTATTTTTAACAGGTTACCCCAGGTTGAGCATCCCTAATCCTAAAATCTAAAATCTGAAATGCTTCAGAATCAAAAATCTTTTGAGTACTGATGTGATACCACAAATAGAAAATTCAATACCTGACCTCATGTGAGGAGTCACAGAACTCAGACACGCTAGAAAATATTATGTAAAATAACCTTTAGGCTATGTGTGTAAGGTGTATGTGAAACATAAACGAATTTTGTGTTTAGACTCCTGTCGAATCCCCAAGATAGCTCATTATAAATATGCAAATATTCCAAAATTGGAAACAAAAATTGAAATCTAAGGCCCTTCTGATCCCAAGCATTTTGGATAATAGATATTCAACTCTTATAAGAATTTTAGTTCATGTCATTCTTTGAAGAATCTGGTACTTACTGTTTTTTAATTTTTTAGCGTATTTTAAATAACACAAAGGTTCTATCTGGTTCATTATTTAAAAAAAAAAATCCATAATACTGTTCCTTATACTTGCCACTTTACACTTTATAAAGTTCTTTCATGTGTATTACTTTATTTAATCCTCTCTCTGTAATCTGTAAAATAGGTAGTATCATTCTCATTTCAAAGATGAAAGAAGCCATATAATAGAGTGATTAGGAGGCAGAATCAGGGCCCTGGAATCAGAAAGCCAGGTTCAAATCCTGGTCCTGCCATTTACTAGTTGTGCATGAATTTTATTGAGTTGTTTGTTCTTTCTAGGTCACCTGTTTTCTCTTTTCTAAAATGTTATCAAGTAGTATTAAATAAGTTGTTTGAAAGTAAAATTCTTATAATCACTTATTGAGGCACATACCAAGTCCTCAATAAGTGTTATTAGCTGTTATTTATAGATCATGGGAACTGAGTGAGGTTAAGCAGTCTAAAGTCTTCCAACTGATAAGTATTAGAGGCCAGTACTTGAATACAGGTGTTCTGAATCCAACTCAGTTTCCTTTATTAGATTTTGTTTTACACTTATTTATTAGACATAAACTTGTTAACCTTCTGAACATTCTTTTAAGTGGAAACCAGATATTGAAGGAAAAGAGGCTTTCTAACTTCTTTCAGGTTTATTGCTTTAATCCACTGAAGCCTAGTTCTTAGCAGTTACAAACAAAAATTATGAACTATGCAGGGGAAAATGACAAAGGAAAACAGATTTAATATAATTTAACAAAAATTAAGGGGCATGATAAAATATAACAAATAAAAGCAAATGACTAAACACCTGGGGGGAAATTTTGGAACAATCAGTGAAAAGGTGACTCTCCTTAATGAAAAGAACACTGACAGGAAAAACGCTTTTTTTCAAAGACAGAAGAGTATAGGCAGTTCATAAACAACAACACAACAACAATAACAACAAAAACACATGCAGCTAATAAATATTTGAAAAAGCGTTTTGATCTCATTAGTCAATCAGAGAAACTTAAAGTGAGAAAATAAATTTTTATGATAATTAACATAAAAACATTTAAGTTGAAGCTCTGTTATTAGAGAGATGAGACCCACATATTCCTGATGGGAATAAAAAGCTGGTAAAGCTGTGTATCTACGTGAAGAACCTTAAAAATATTTCTAACATTTGCTGTAGTAATCAGTGTTCCATCTAACAATGTAATCCAAATTTTTAAAAACTGAATATAAATGTATGAACAAAGATTCATTGCTGCAGCATTCATTTCCCTATAATAATAGGGAAATTTGGACATAGCCAGCAAGAAGGATAGTTAAAAATAAATTGTAACATGGTAACCTCTAGTGCTAAGCAAACTTAATCTTGAGACTAGTTTATTCTGGATAAATATTTACTAAGTAGCTCTTAAATGTTTGATATCTGAGTTTCTACCTATTATAAAACTAAAATAAGTAAAATTTCGTTTGAACCCAAATTCCTCTTTGTAGTAGTGACTGCCCCATTTATCTGTTCTTCCTTTAAGCAAACTCCTCAAAAAATTGTGTATAATACTCTTTCCAATTTCTTACCTTCCATTCTTTTCTGAACCCAGACTTTTGTCCCAGGGTTATTTCACTGAAATCAGTTTCTCAAGTCTCCAGTGACCTCCAGTGGTGACTTCTCTCTCTGCCCTCATCCTACTTGATTTGCCAGCAGCATTTGACAATAGATCGTTTCCACTTCTTCAAAATATTTTATTCTCTGTAATCCAAGAAACCATACATGTGGTTTTCCCACTACCTTTGGGTTGTTTTTTTTTTTTTTTTTGGTCGGGCAGGGTGGAGGGGGCTTACTAGGGATTGAACCTGAGAACATTTTACCACTGAGCTGTATCTCCATCCCTTTTTATTTTTTGTTTTGAAGTTGCTTAGGGCCTTGCTACATAGCTGAAGCTGGCTTTGAACATGTAATCCTCCTGCATCAGCCTCTTGATTCACTGGAATTACAGGCATGCGCCACCATGCCAGGCTGCTTCTTGTGTTTGATATCTTCCATACCTATGATTTTGTTTGTTTATTTTGGTTAATATGGTGAATTGCATTTTCTGTATTGTGATAGAATAACTTAAAAAGATAGAATAACCTAAAATTTGCTATCATAATCATAATTTGCCAGCAGCATTATAAGTGTACAAATTTAGTAGTGTTAAGTCATTCGTTGTTTTGCAAATAACATAACTATTCATCTTCAGAACACTTCCTTTTGTATAACTGAAACTCTATACCCACTGAACAATAATTTCTCCCTTTTACCTCCCCTTTTTTATTATTGTGAATTTGACTACTTCAGGTACCTGGAATCAGATATTGTCTTTTTGTGACTGGCTTATTAAACTCAGCTTGTTCTCAAGGTTCATCCATATTTTAGTATATGTCACAATTTCCTTCCTTTTTAAGGCTGAATTCTTTTCTATTTTACAGATAGTCCCTGAGTTGCAATGACTAAACGTATGAGTTTTTTACTTTACAATGGTACAAAGAGATGGACATTCAGTAGAAACTGTACTTTGAATTTTAATTTGTTTCATTGACTAGCCATATGGATGTGGGGTCTTCTTGCAATGCTAGGGAGTCAGAGCTGCAGTTAGCTACACACTTAAAACATGTTCAGGATGTAACCCAATTGTAAGTCAAGGAGCATCTGCATACCTATAATGTATCTATTATACACACACACACACTTATTACATTTTTATTATCCAGTCATTTGTTGTTGGATAGTTAGATTGCTTCCTTCTTTGGAGTGTTGTGAATAAGGCTACTGTGATCATGGGTGCACAAATGTCCAATTGAATCCTGCTTTCAAAAATTCTTTTGAATTCTTTCCCCCTAAAAGTGGAATTTCTGAAACATAGTGATTCTATTTTTAGTTACTTAAGGAATCACTGTACAATTTTCCATAGTAACTGTACCATTTTTACATTCCCATCAGCATTGTATCAGGGTTCCAGTTTCTCATATCTTCACTAATACTTGTTACTTTCTGTTTTTGTTTTTTATTACAGCCATCCTAATGTATGTGAAGTAGTATCTAATTCTTGTGGTTTTGATTTGCATTTCCCCAGTGATTAATGATGTTGAGCATCTTTTCATGTGCTTATTAGCCATTCATTTAACTTCTTTGGAGAAATAGCGTTCAAGTATTTGCTATTAAACTGCTTGATTGTTTTATAGTTGTTATGAGAGTTCTTTACATATATTCTGGATATTAATCCTTATCAGATATATGATTTGCACATACTTTTCTCCTGTTCATTGGTTGCGTCCTTTGGTGCACAAAAGTTTTACATTTTGATGTCCATTTTATCTCTTTTTTCTTTGTTGCCTGTGGTTTAGTGTCATATCCAAAAAGTGATTGCTAAATCAATGTCCCATATAATTTTCCCCTTATACTTTCTTCTTTAGACTTTTATAGCTTTGCTGTCATGTTTAGTTAGGTCTTTGATCCACTTTGAATCAATTTTTGGTTTTGGCATGGGGGAGGGCCTAATTTAATTCTTTTGCATGTGAATATCCAGTTTTCTTATCATCATTTATTGAAAAAACTGCCCTTTCCCAAATGACTGGTCCTGGCCTCCATATAAAAAATCATTTGACCACTGATGTGAGGGTTGATTTCAAGGCTCTCTGTTCCAAAAATTGGGGCATGTTGCACTTTCATTTCTATTCTGTTCAAAACACTATTTTTCCTTTGATTTCTTCCTTAAATCATAGATTATTAGAAGTATGTTAGTGTCTAAATATTTGGAGATTTCCTTGATATCTTTTTGTTATTGGTTTTAAATTTAGTTTCATCATAGTCAGAAAACATTTTGTATTATTTAAATTCCTTTAAATTTACTGAATCTTATTTTATAGTATAGAATATGGTCAGTGTTGGTAAATATTTCATGTGCAAATTGAAAATATAAATTCTTTTGTTCTCAGATGAAGTATTCTGTAAATGTCAGTTAGATCCAATTGATGGATGACGATATTTAGTTCAACTAGGTTTGTGCTGATTTTTTTTTTTCCTGCTGAATATGTCAATTACTGGTGGAAGGGTGTTAAAATCTCTAACTGTATTATTAGGTTGATCTGTTTATCCATGCAGTTCCATCAGTTTTTGCCTTTTAAGTATTTTGACATTCTGATATTAGGTAGATACACATTAAGAATTGTTATGTCTTCTTGAAGAATTGATTCCTTTATCATTGTGTAATGACCCTTATTATCTCTAATAATTTTCTTTACTCTGAAGTATGCTTTTTATAAAACTAATATACGTACTCCAACTTCCTTTTGATTAGTGTTAGCATGTCTTTCTCTGTTCCCTTTAAATTTATTTGTTTACATTTAAAGTGGTTTTTTTGTAAACAGTATATAGTTGTCTTTTTTTAATACACTCTTACAATGTCTTTTAATATATTTAGATCATTGAGGTTTAAAGTGATTATTGATATAATTGGATTAATATCATATTCTTAATGTTCGTGTTTTCTCTTCATTGCTTTTCTTTTTTTCTTTGTCTTTACTCTTTTTCTGCATTCTTTTCAATTGAGCATTTCGTGTTTCATTTTTTTCTCTTCTCTTACCATATTGATAATACTCTTTAACTTTTTTTGGTAGTTGTCTGTTATATGCAATATGCAACAGAATCGGGGTCATTCCAGGTAGATTTGGCTGGCAATGAAAAGACCACACAAACACAGAAAATACCTTTTTCGGGGTTCAGGACAGCTCTGCAGCCTCAAAAATCTAGCTCCCATGCTGGAGGGCCTGGAGAGCAAGGGAGGCAAGAGGCAGACAAGAGAGCCAGCACACCTGAAACCCCCGATTTATTGGAAGAAGCCATTCATAGAATATTCCACCCAAATAAGGCAAGGGTTTCAGGGAGTTGAGTCTGACTTCATGATATCTTGTGGTCAGTAGATTGATCACCATCTTGGCAAGTCACACCCATCTCAGATTCCATGTGGGAACATAGGCAGAGCAAGAGGAAAGGGCACACACAGCCCAAAGAGCACACAACAACAGGATAGTTCTCCCATACCAGGCTAGTTCTCCCGTATGCTCAAATGGATATAACTCATGCACATAGCCCATGGATGGCTCGACACAATACCTTTATTTTATTTATTTATTTTTATGTGGTGCTGAGGATCGAACCCAGGGCCTTGCACATGCTAGGCAAGCGCTCTACTGCTGAGCCACAACCCCATCCCCATTTTCCTTCTTTCTGAAGAATTTCTTGTCACATTTCTTGCAAAGCAGGTCTACTGGTGACAGTTTTCCTCAATTTTTGTTTGAAGAAGTGTGATTCTTCTTCAGTTTGAAGAACAATTGAGCTGGGGGCAGAATTGTCGGCTTGGTAGGGTTTTGTTTTGTTTTTGTTTTTAACACTTTAAATAATTTCACTTCGCACTGTTCTTGCTTGCCTGTTTCTGAAAAAACCTAATGTAATTCTTATTTTTGCTTCTCTTTTCCTCTAGCTTTTTTCAACATTTTAAATCTAATATTCTGTAGTTTGAATATACGCCCCCCAGTGTAAATCTTTTGGTATTTATCATGCTTGATGTTCTATGAAGTTTCTGAGTCTGTGGTTTGGTGTTTATTCACTCTAGATTGGTTTTTTTGTTGTGTTGTTTTGTTTTTAGAGCAGTTGTTTTTTCTCCCAGCTTCTCTCCTGTTTGACCCTTATCTTCAAAACATATCTGGAAACTAACACTTACCACCTCCACTGCAGCTGCCTTCAGATTGATCTTCCTAACTTTGCCCTTAATGTCCTCTTTCATAGCCAAGAGAGAATCTTCCAAAACTTTCCATGGAAACTTGACATTCTCTGCTAAGAACCATCCAGTGATTTCCTGTATCATACCAAGTAAAAGCCAAAATCCTTACCATGGCCCAAAGGCCTGCATTTAACTCTGTTTCACCTCCTACCTTATCTCCTAATCACCACTCTTTGCTCTCCTGTTACATCACCCTTCTTGTCTTAAAAAAGTCACCAGCAAGCATCTTCAAGATTTTTCCACTTCCCTCAGATGTCTGGATAACTCTGTTCTTTAATTTCCCCTCACTTTTAGATGAAGTTTAAAAGTAAGTATATGCTTAAGTATAACTTTTTAAAAACAAACCTACATGTCTTATGAATTTATCCCCCTTTCATGTTTTATGGTTCTCCAAAACACTTTCCCAGCCAGCATATCACTGGCATTTGGAAAAAATTAAGCCAGCAAACTGGTTGGAGCATTGAGAAGGATAAGAGGGAGCATGTGGTTGGATGAAACTAGAATGGGATTAGGGATCGAACTATGTAACCCTTAAGAAGCCTGGTTAACATTTTGGCCTATCATTAAGTTCTGGTAAATCACTGAAATACCTTACCTGGAAGGAGTCAGAGGACGTCACTGGTGTGATCAAATTTGTTCTTTTACAAAGAACATTCTGTGGAGAACGGATTGGAGGGGAAAGATTGCATCTGGGGAGATCAGCTGAGCAGCTGTTACAGTGATCCAGAGATCACTGATGGCAGCTTACCTAGACTACTAGGGTTGATGGCCATACAAAAGGAAATGTTTGAAACTGTTCAATTCTTTGAAGAAATCCATTTGTAGATATTATCAGCAATTTATATATCTCTGTAGCCAGATTAAGATTTCCAGCTTAGGGTCTGGGGTTGTGGCTCAGCGCTAGAGCACTCACCTTGTACATGCAAGGCCCTGGGTTCAATTCTCAGCACCACATAAAAATAAATAAAAATAAAGGCATTGTGTACAACTAAAAGAAATAAATATTTTTTAAAAAATTTTCCAGCTTATAGGATCTCTTTTTGATTCCATTTTGAGAAAGTCGAATGGATTGCCCAGTGTAATTCATCTTCATGTTCTGTAAGCCAAATAGTTATGTGCCATTTTGTATATTTCTTAGCATTGGGCACAAAATCAAAGATGCTTGTTTATTGGTAATGTCTAGAACCTGTTCAAATTGAATCATTTCTCATGAAAGCAAGAATTTTAATTGTATTATGATATTTTTTCCATCCTCATCTTAAAAAATTAAGTAGACTTATTGGGATTTAGGATTGCTTCTCAATAGAGTTTTGTTTTCTGGGGTTTTTTTTGGCGGGGGGGGGGGGGGGCAGGGAATACCGTAGATTGAACTCAGGGGCACTTAACTATTGAGCCACATCCCCAGCCCTATTTTTTGTATCTTATTTAGAGAGAGGGTCTCACTGAGTTGCTTAGGGCCATGCTAAGTTGTTGAGGCTGGGTTTGAATTCTTGATCCTCTTGCCTTAGCCTCCCAAACTGAGCCACTGATCCTCCTGCCTTAGGCCCTGGGAACGGGAAGTTGTGTAGAACTTTAGCACTTGTGAGGATTCAAAACTCATAACACTGCCTGTGATAAGATAGATTTGAAGCTCTTAAAACAAAAAGGCTAACATGGGAATCCTACCAGTAGTTTGCTAATGTGGCATTGTTTTTATCAACTAAAATATTGATTTCTCTTTTTACTTTAATTTGGGAGGGACTAAGCATTAAGCTCTGTACCTAAAGAATGTTATATTGTTTAACTATAAAGAAACTGTAGACTGTTTTAGTCCAACTTCATTTTGTTAATAAGGAAATTGAATATTAATGAGAGCAAATGATGTACAATGTATAAAGCCTGATTTGGGATCCAGATCCTGTAGAAGCTCTTTCTTTTCATGAGTTATTAAGTTCTTTGGTCTTCAACACATACCTCATTTCTCTTGATGTGTATATGCTTTCCAAAGAATTGTAGACCTTTCAGTAAGGTTAAAAAAAAAAAAATCAAGCCAAGCATGGTGGTGCAGCCACGTGGCAGGCTGAGACAGGAGGATTGCAAGTTCAAGGCCAGCCTGAGCAACTTAGCGAGACCCTGACTCAAAGAATAAAAAGGGCTGGGGAGTACCTTAATGGTAGTGCAGCATCCCTGATTTCAATTCCCAGTACCACCAAAAAAAAAAAAAAAAGAATCAGTATATTTTATTATGCTGCCTCTTAATTTGGGGGTTCTAATCTAACAGTGTATTCATTCTTCTTACCTTTCCAAAATTCTTTTCAGATTACCAGTAACACTCTATTTACAGGAGTAAGAACTGATAATAGTGGTAGTAGTTATCATTATTATTTTGTTTTGGCAGATGTTTGTCAGGTTCTGTTCCAAGTATTAGATACACATTATTTCATTTACTCTTCGCAGTAATATTACTGGACTATTCTCTTTCTTTATAAGATTAAACCTTTCTTCTTTATCCCAAGTCCCAGTCCTGTTATCATGAGATGTTAAAAGGTTGTCTGGATTATTGAATTAAGAATACTATTGAACATAGTGAAAAAGTCCAGAGGCATTAGTGTAGATAGTCTAGCTTTGAATTCAGGCTCAACCATTTCTTTCTTTTATTCAGTAAATATTTATTGAGTATTTACTGTTTTCCAAATATTGTTCAGGGCACTAGGGATGACATCTTTAAATATTCAGCGGAAATAATGTTAGCCTTAAAGGGTTGCTAAAGACTAAGAGAGGTTAACAGGCAGGGTTATTTTTTCACTAGTTTTGAAGTTTGTTTTCTTGCCCTCTGAACTGGTTTCTCTGCTCCAGTTTCTCATTCTCTGTTCCATCCTACACAATGCTCGTAGAGCTAGCTTTTTTTTTTTTTCCTCAAGTTCCTCTTCGAAAAATTAAGTGACTTTCTTCCTCAGATAGGAAAGTTCTGAGTTCTTAGAATATCAGCCTGCTGTTAAAAATATCTTATGTACTCTTTCTTTCACTTTTCACAGTAAATGCTCAAGCCACCTAGATATTTTTTAAAAAATAATTTTTCCATTAGATTCTTCAGGACTCTCTTGATTCTATGCCTTTTTTTCTTGGAATTCTATGTCTATGATATTCCTTTTACCCTTGCCTCCTTCCTCTCCCTGGACTTGAAGAAATACATACAATGTACATGGAGAAAGATCTCTCCTCTTTCCATGTCCTGTTGCCTCTCAGTTTTCCTCCAAAGGCATATACAAGTCTCTGTACACATACAAGTAGAGATATGTTATTAGCATGTTAGAGTGTGAACTCCGGAGTCAGGCTGAGTGTGATTCGTGGCTTTTTCTTCCCATGTATGAGGCCTTGAGCATATTACTAGTGCCTGCATCATGAGTTATTGTGATGACTTTTTCTTTTTGATGATGCTGGAGACTGCTAGGTGCTCTACCACTGAGGTATATCTCTGGTCCCCATATTATGAGGATTTCTTACAGCAGTTCCTGATGCACAGTAAGAACTTAGTAAATATTTGCTATTGTTATTATTCTTATATAAGAAAACATAATATATTGAAAAGAGAATCGTATTTAAAATCTGGAGACATCGGTTTGAATATAGTCACCTGTTTACTTTATGCCTAAGTATTTAATCTGAATTAAACTTTGTATGTTTTGTCATCATTATAATCAGGATAGTGATACATAATTTTGATTTTGATAACATAAAAAATATAAGGGAAAGAGCTTCTAAATGACCAAATGCTATAAAAGTTTCAGTTACCATTGATCATATGGTTTTACTTTTCCTTCCAGGAAAGGTCATAACATTTCAGCTAGATAGAAGAAATGAAATAGTGTGTTCAAAAAATAAAGGTATCAGAAAGTTGTGATACTTATACCTTTTTGCTTTAGAAATTGTTCTAAATTCATACTTTTTCATTTTAAGATTATGAATATAGAGTTTATTTGGCAGTAATGCTAATAGAAGTATACCTGTCAAGATTTAAAAATTGAGAACTGGGGATGTAGCTCAGTAGTAAACTGCTTGCCTGTCATGCACAAGGTCCTGGGTTCAATCCCCAGCACCGCAAAATAAATTAATTAAATGCTTTTAAAAAGAGATTTCAGAATTGATTATATTTATGTATACCTGGTTGGTGTCTTTAAGGGAAAAAAATGTTTTTTGGTCATCGTGAAGGTATTAGTCACTGTCTTAAAATTTTTTCATAATGGTTTACAAATGTCTTATTTGCCTATGATAATAGTTACTAAAGAATATTCATTTTACTAAGTAGATAGTAATGTGAAAAAGACAGAGTTCCCTATTTCCATTTACTGGTAATGCACTTTTTGTTGAGTGACTGTTACTAAAACAGGATATGAGCATTCACTGGTTTTTACAGCTCATATATCCAAGAGCACATGTCATTCCCAAAGGCACAAATATAAGATATTTTTGGATACAGTGATATTCTCCCTTCTGTTAATTAGAGGTATTGTCAGTATTTAGGAGGAAAAAAAATTATAGTTTAAGGGCCTTTGATAAATATTCTTTTTATATTTTTTATAATTTTGATATAAAGAATATATTTTACTTTGGAGATTTAATCTGAATTAAAATTACATAATTTTAGTAAGTTTGAGATTTTTACTTAAAAGTATTTTTGTTTACTTCCTTTTATTCTACAATATTTGTTTCTCTGATAAGACAAAATGGCCTAATCTGATGATTTCATACATAACCTTGATCACTGACAGTTTAAACTGAAAGGGAGACTATTTTCAAGTATATTAAAACACAGCATACAGTGAATGACAGAATTTCTTTTAGTTAATTTTTGAGTTTCCAAACCATAGAAGTATTATTTTAGATTGCCAATTCATTTGCTTCATGGTATGAAAATCCATAGTAGGAGGAACAGACCTATCACATTTAAGTTGTTTGACAAAAATGTCTCTTTTTTCCCCCCTAATTGTCTCTTTGAAAAAATTCAGAGGATGAATCTTCTTAAACTATATGCTCCTGTTATTTATAGTAATACAAAAACTATCACTTAGGAATTATTTGTATGATTCCATGTAGCAATACTGAGCCAGGCAACATAGTGTTCATACCCAAAATCTATAATTAATATCTAAGGACTTTTTGATGAAGAATGAGATAAAATTTCTTTTTTATGACAACATAGTAATTGAAAATAAGAATTAGATCACAATACAGATATTCTAAAAATAGAATATAAATTAAAATGTTAACAGAGATTGGGATTTACTATATGTGGCAGATAATTTGTGTGAATTTTAATATTTTTTCTCAATGATAGTTAATATTTTATTAAATCCATTATTTTATTGTATGTGAATTACATGAAGCCTTAAAGCAGAATATATGTAAGTTTAGAAGTTTTTCTTTTTAAAGTATGTGTCATGGAAGGATAGCCCCCTTTTAAAAACCATCAATTAATATTGATCTGTTAGAATGTCCATTTACTTATTAGTTCATTCAACAGATAATTATATAACATAATACCATATGCCAATTTTATTGTTTTAGGTAAATGAAACAAATGATCCTTCTCTAATGGAACTTACAGTCTAATTTATGTAGTCAAATAATCACACGGGTAAAAAATAATTTTTGATTTGAAACAGTGACAAGTATTACTAAGGAAAGATAGCTGTTCAATGAGAGTGTATAAGGTTTTGATTCAAAGCATTCAGGGAAGGATAGCTTATAGAACTTTCACTTGTGCTGAGATATAAGGAGAAGAACAGGCATTAACTAAGTGAAGAAGGGAAAAAAAAAAAAAGACATTTCAGGCAATGGGAATAGTTTGTGCTGAAGAGCTGTAGTAGAGATGAGGGTATCAGATTTAAGTAGCTAAAAAGAGAGTGACCTGCATAGAGAATAAGGGTAGAGAAGAAGATAAAGTAGAAAGGGGCCAAATCATTAAGAACTTTGAGGACTTTAACCTTTATCCTTAGAGCAAAATGAAACCTTTTAATCATCTAAGGAGAATGATTACCATGATAAGATTTATATCTTAAAAAGATCATTTTGGTTGTAGTGTAGAACCAATGTACAACATAGAGTGAGTGGCAGTGGACTAGTTAAGAGGCTAATTCAGTAATCCTAGGAGAATAATAATTACTGTGTAGAGTTTGAGTTTTGATAGTAGAAAAAGAAGAGGAAAGGAAAGAAATGGACAGGTTCTCTGCCTACAGGGTAACAGATTCTCCACCAAGGTGATTCCAACACTACTATCTTCCTCCCTGCTTACTTTCTACCTTTAAAAGTGCTACAAAATTCAAAGCATTGCTTTTTGATTAAATTACCACTTTAATTAAAATGGTATTCTTCAAAAACTACTATTCATAATTTCATTTTTAGATGATTATAAAGGAATTTTTCATTAAATATACATTTATGACTTCCCACTTATGAAGATATATGTATTGACTATATGCGATTTTTAAGTAAAGATACCTTTTACAACTGTAAACTTAAGGAACATTATTGGAACTGAAATTGTTAATTTGTGACAGATTCTTCTTTGCAAAAGCATTGTGAATTCCTCTACTACTTATTGTATATTCCTCACCAGGAAGATCACCTTCAATGATTAAGTTTTGACAAGGATCTTAGGACTGATTATAACATTTAATAACAAGAAGCAAACGTGCATGGTTTAATTGGTTATAACCTAGCAGTGCTTTAATATCAATTTTCTACTATTTGAAAAGTGTTTGCTGGGCGTGGTGGTGCATGCCTGTAATCCCAGCAACTCTGGAGGCTGAGGAAGGAAGATCGTAAATCAAGGCCAGCCTCTCAGCAACTTAGTGAGGCCCCTAAGCAACTTAGCAAGACCCTGTCTCAAAATTTTAAAATAATAATAATAATAATTTAACAAAAGATGTGGTTCAGTGGTTAAGCATCTCTGGGTTTAATCTCTAATACCAAAAAGGAAAGAAAACAAAAAGGAGAGAAAGAGAAAGAAAAGTAAGTATTCTGAAGGAAAAAGGGAACTGGTTTTTGGTCAAGTGATGGACTATCTTCTTTAATGGTTCCCCAGTGCAAATAATTGAAAATGACAGGAAAAAAGTATAAGGATTTTTTTTCATGTATCAAAGAACTGACATTCTGTAAGACATGTTCAGAGGCTAAAGAGTAAGAACCAGCATGCAGAGCCTATTTTTTGTCTTGAGGGTATTTACTAAACTGGGTAAACGTGAGCTTAGGGTTTTAGTGCCTTAGCAGACTAAGCTCAGTCTATTAAAAGACAATCCACCAAGTTTCAGTGCCACCCTCAACTTCTGCCAACTATAAGGAAAACTGACTGTCTCAAAACTTGGCACTGAGTTGAAGTGGTGATGCAGATTGGGGAAGGGGTATAACTCTCTGAAATTTCATAGTTACAATCCATCCATCTCTAAATCACACTTTTTAGATTATCCCCTAGATACCTAAGCTAAAAATAGGATTTATAGTTATGATGGCCAGTAAGTAGTAGCATCAGTCAAAGGAGGAGACAGTGTGTAAGCAGTCTGAGCACTTGACAAAAGCAAATGCATATCACAATTTAAAAAAAAAAAATTTCATGGTTCAAAAAGGAAAAAAGATATTGAAAACAAAGACCAGCCAAAATAACAGCTGAATTGGACTCCCATTGATTTCATATTTTGTAATTATTAGATATGGAACTTAAGTTGAGTGTTTTAGCTAAATAAAAATGATTTAAAATATATGAATGATGGAATTATAGCTAACTTTTGTAGCACTTCCTGAGAACCTCATACTGTTCTGATACTTTATACATATTAATTCAATTTATCTTCACAACTCTATGATAGGGACTATTATCACTATTTTACAGATTAAATAACTGAGGCACAGAACAAGGAAGTTTGTTGACCAAGGTCAGTGATGGTAGAGCCAGGATTCTAAGCAAGTGGATCCTAAGTTCAGTCTTAACTATTTGTGTACTGCTTATGAGAAAGAAATACGACTATGAACAATTACAGTTAGCTTTGAAAAAAGAACTAGACATGAAATATATAAATAAATTAAAGATTGGCCAACTGAGGTGACACACACCTATATAACCCCAGCAACTTGGGAAGCTGAGGCAAGAGGATCGCAAGTTCAGAGTCAGCCTCAGTCAACTTAGCCAGGCTCTGAGCAATTTAGCAAAACCCTGTCTCAAAAATTTAAAAATAGAGGTGGTGGGGGTGGTGGGGGTGGTGGGGCTGTAGCTCAGTGGTTAAGTGCCCCAGTACCAAAAAAAAATTTTTTTCTTTAAAGATCAGTGAACAAGTTAACAGTAGATTATACTAGAGAAGTAATGAAAAGGAAGATAGTTTGAAAAATAGATAAACCAAAATAAAGAGAACAAGAAAGGAAAATATGTGAGAGAAAGGGAAAAAAATGAAAATTGTGGCAGAAATCCTTAGTTTTTCCTTATAACATTTCTTCCTCTATGAATGGATGTGTTGAATGCCCAGGTAAAGCTTCCAGTTCACTGCCTTTCTGATAGTGAGGTCTGACTGGGGTAATCAGATTTTGGCAATTTGAGATACAAATGGAAATTACATGTGTGACTTCTAGATTATGCCTGAAGAGGAAAAGGGTATGGATGTCCTTCCCTTCCTCTCTATTCCTTCCCATGAATTGGAATGTAGCATGGTATTGAGCTAAATACCATGTAAAGGAAGGCAATATTTTAAGGGTGACAGAGCACCAAGGTGTACATACTTGGTCTCAGATTGCTAAATTGCCAAACAAGCCCTGGACTATTCCCTTCCAACTGTCATGTGAGAGGGGAAGAAAATGCTTTGATTGCCTAAGCTACTATATAGTCTCATGACAGCACCTTTGTCTACTTTTTTACAAATACAAAAAGAAAAGGTCTCACAGTGGTTTAACCAAAATTTCAGACATGAAGAAAAGTCCAGTAGAGATATTTAAGATTATGAATAAAAATTTCCAAAACTGCAAAAAAGATACAAATTAAAGATGTGAAACTAAACAAGACAAATAGAAAGCTAAGCCTGTAAACATTTCATAGGTAAATCTGCAGACAGATCTCAAAAATAGCCAGAAGGAGGGGAAAGATTACTTTCAAAACTCTGTAATTATGCTAACAACTGACTTACTGAGAGCAAAATAGAAACCAAAAAACCAACAGAGCAGTAAGTACAATGTACTGAGAGTAAATAACTACTAAACTAAAATATCTTTTAATATTAAACATAAAGAATCTTCTGAGATAAATAAAGTCTGGTCATTTTCACCACTAATTGGACATCACTAAAAAAAAAAGTTGTTTAAAATATAAACTTTAGGTAGAAGGAAAGTGATCTCTGATGGAGGATCTGCAATATTAATTAGAGCAGGGGAAAAAATATCAAAACCAATAAGCCAGAATATCCAAAGTAAGATTAAAAATTTTTAAAAAAGGGAAGGAAATAAACATAAAAACAACTGAGAGAAATACAAAAGCAGTCTAAATAGAACATCAATGAAGCCAAAATTGGTTATTAGAAAAAGATAATTAACAGTCCTGTTGAAATTGACCTAAATGAAAAAAAAAAGAGAGAGAAGGTACAGACAATGAAAAAGGATATATAACTATATGTGCTACAGAAATTTGTTATGAAAGATAACTGGATACATTAGCTTTAGGAAATAAGTTCAAATGATAATTAGGTCTGTTGTCATAATAGTATATTAAGTCTTCAAGACTACTTGTCATACTAGCCAAAAACTTAACTTCTGAATAGGTAAGAGGATTGAATTACAATTTTTAAACTTTAACCTGAATATTTGGAGAATTACAAGGATGCAGTCAATGAATAGGATAACTGTGTCAGTCATACTCTACTAAAGCTCCCCTCTCCTCCAGTACTGAAGATTGAATCCAGGGACACTCTTGGAGCGTCCAAATAAAAGGATTGGGGAATCCTTTTATTTTTAATTTAGAGATAGGGCCTCACTAAGTTGCTGGAGCTGGTTTGGAACTTGTGATCCTCCTGCCTCAGCTTCCTGAGTAGCTGAGATTACAGATTATAGACATGTGGCCCCCACACACAATTTACTAAACATTTTGATGAAGATTTAATTTGGGTTGTAGGTGTATGCATTAAAGTGGTAGAATTTGGGCTCCTTTTTAATTATGTGTATAAGGCAGGAGTATGGAAATACATAAACTCAAGAAATTACGGAAATGTACTTTTAAGAGAGTTTTACGTATTAGTAGTAAGTTTTTGATGCCAGTACCAAAAAGTGATGGCACAATACTGAGAATGATCTATAATTTAGTGTTTTCTTCTCTTAAAAAACATTGTCATCAACTCTGTGGTATTATGTATTTACAATATTCAGCTGAACTAATCAGTATACCTAGGAAAGGTATCATAGTACTAGGCCAAGTGCCTTGTTTTTATGGAGAACTGGTAGCAAATAGTAGTACAGGTTGAGCATCCCTAATTCAAAATTCCAAAATATAAATGCTCCAAAATCCAAACTTTTTGAGCATTCTTAAGTTTGAGATTTTGGAGCATTTCAGATATTGTTTTTGGATTAGGGATACTTAAGCTGATTAAGTCTATACTAATATTACAACATTTTAAAAAATCACAAATCTAAAAATCTTTTGGCCCAAGATTGAGGATATTCAATCTGTAGTTATTTGTGGGTGGGCACTGTGAAGCACACTGTTCTAAACTAACGCACTAGAAAGTCTTAGGTTGATAGCATCTTTCTGTAGGTTAAGAGGACAACTGGTAATCTCCAGGAACGATTGGGGTTTGTTCTTTTGTTTGGTTTGGTAAAAGGAGTTGGGAAGGAGCAGAGAGAGAAGGGAATGAAACAGATTATAGGCAAGTTTGGGTGAGGAATTAGGTTGATAATTCCAGACTTAACACAAAGTATATTTTTAAAAAAGGAAAAAGAAAAGAATACTACTTTACCATGTATTGTTTAAACGAAGTAAAATTCTCATCTGTCATAATTATAATATCTTTAAAAAAAGGCAAACTAAAAAGTTTTTTGTCAGCAAAAGAAATAATCTGTGAGGTGAACAGGGAGCCTACATCCTGGGAACAAATTTTTACCCCTCACACATCAGGTAAAGCTCTAATCTCTCGGGTATATAAAGAGCTCAATAAGACAAGCACCCAAAAACTAAATAATCCAATCAGTAAATGGGCCAAGGACCTGAACAAACACTTCTCAGAAGAGGATATACAATCAACCAATAAATATACGAAAAAATGCTCATCATCTCTAGCAATCAGAGAAATGCAAATCAAAACTACTTTAAGATACCATCTCACTCCAGTAAGAATGGCAGCTATTTTGAAAACAAACAACAAGTGTGGGTGAGGATGCAGGGAAAAAGGTATACTCATACACTGCTGGTGGGACTGCAAATTAGTGCAGCCAATTTGGAAAGCAGTATGGAGATTCCTTGGAAATCTGGGAATGGAACCACCATTTGACTCAGCTATTCCTCTTCTCGGACTATACCCAAAGGACCTAAAAAACAGCATACTTCAGGGACACAGCCATATCAATGTTTGTAGCAGCTCAATTCTCAATAAACTGTGGAGCCAACCTAGATGTCCTTCAGTGGATGAAAAAATTGTGGCATTTATACACAATGGAATATTACTCAATACTAAAAAAGAATAAGATCATGGCATTTGCAGGGAAATGGATGGCATTAGAGAAAATTATGCTAAATGAATTTAGCCAGTCCCAAAAAAACATGCCGGGTGTTTTCTCTGATATAAGGGGCATGACTCAAAGTGGGGTAGGGAGGGAAAGCATGGGAGGAAGATTACCTCTAGATAGGGAAGAGGGGTGAAAGTGAAAGGGAGGGAGAAGGGGAATAAGATGGAAGGTGGAATAAGGTGGAAGGAGATGGTCATTGTTATACAAAATACATATATGAAGATGTGAATTTGGTGTCAACATACCTTATATACAAACAGATATGATAAATTATGGTATAAAGGTGTATTAAGAATTGTAATGCAAAAAAAGAGAGCTCATGTATAAGGCATAATTTGGCGTGAACATATATATAGAGTTACAAAAAAATGTGCTATGAATGGATAATTATGAATGTAATGCATTCCACTATTGTCTTGTATGTAAGAAATAAATTTTTTAAAAAAGGATAGCAGTATAAATCTGAATGAAAGTTTAAAGTAATTGTTATAGATTAAGGAAATAATTGTTCTTTTGTGTTAAGTCTTTTAGTAATACCACTTAATAGTATAAATTTTAAAAATTATGTATTTGTTTGTTTATAGTGCTAGGGATCAAACCCGGGGTCTTGTACATGCTATTACACCCCCAGTCCCAAGCTTGTTTTAAGAGAATAAGAGAGAACTGAAGCCTTTTCAGAGACCAGAATAACAGAATTTAAAACTTTATTATTTGAAAAAGAAGACTGCTTATTGAAAATTAAGATACATAAAGAAGGAGAAATAACTTTTCAAAAAAATAAAGGAGTATAGAATGGAAGAGGAATTCTCTTTATTCTATTTACAGCAGTGGGCAGAAGTGAAACCCAGCAGGTGGCCACTACAAAGAAACAGCAATGTAAAGATCTTTCCAACAATTAGACCATCCTAAAATGGAATGATTCAGAGGGCTAAAAAACCATGTTTAAAGCCATTTTTTTACAGTAGATTGACATTAAAGAAACAATTACTGTATTTCAGGTATTTTGTTGTTAAATACTGACCTTAGCATTTAAAATAAGACAAAACCCAGCTATTCATATAAGATTCACTATATGTAAGTTAAGTATATTGTATTCTAGGTCTTTTCTAAGTCTTTGTCTGCACTCATTTTTCATAAAATAAATTCTTATCATTTGTGGTTAGCAAAATTTTCCTTTTATTTTATTGTGACTACTAATCTTTTTTTGTTTTACTCCCTCTATCTTTGTTTATCTCCCTTTCCTATTGTTTCTTTATTTTTCAGTTTCTGGCTAATTGCATTAAGTTTTCTTTGCCCTTTTCCTCAGGTTTCCTCCCTCCTCCCCCTCTCCCCCCTTTTTTTTTTTGTACTGGGGATTGAACCCAGAGGTCTTTTATCACTGAACCGCATTCCCAGCCTTTCTTAATTTTTATTTTGAGACAGGATCTCACAAAGTTGTTTAGGGCCTCACTAAGTCACTGAGGCTGACTTTAAACTCCCAGTCTTCCTGCCTCCTGAGTCACAGGAATTACAGTCCTGTACCACCTCATTATTTTTAAGTCATATATAAGTTAATTATTGGCATTACATTTTCCAATTATGTAGACTTGTATTTTTTTTTAATATGTAGAGAGAATGAGTGTCAATATCATTGCCTTTTCTTCCCTAACTTCTCCCAAACCAAAATGTTGGGGTAATAAGGGTTTGTTTTGTTGTTCCTCCAGATTTTTGCACATATATGGTGATAATTAGATTTCTAACTTTACTCTTTATTAATTTTTTGTGTGTGGTTTTATGTTTCTTTTGCACATCACTTTCCTTGTTCTATTGGAATAGCTCCAATAAATATTTTTAAAATATTTTTAACATATTTTTATTAATAGTTCAGATTTCTTAATTTCCATCTTGATTTCTTCCTTGACCCATTTATTATTTAGAAGAGTTTAATTAATAAACATTTTTGGGATAATGTAATTTTATTTTTGTATTGATTTCAAGTCTAACTGTACTGTAGTTAGAAAATATATCCTATATTATTTCAGTCCTTTGAAATTTGCTACTTGATTTATGGCCCAAAATAGTCTGTTCTAATAAATGACTGGTATGCACTTGAAAAGAATATGTAGTTTGCAGTTTGGGTATAGTATGTGTATGTGTGTGTATGTAGTTGAGTTGATTTGTTTTCTGGTCAAGTCTTATATATCCTTTTTTGTAAAAAAATATTGTCTTCCTTTTTCTATTAGTTACTAAGCCAGTTTTGTTAAAACCTTATCATGATTATAATCACATAGTTTTCTCTTTAATTTTGTCAACTTTTTCTTGATATGTTTTGCTTTATAATTACATTTTATTTTCTTATCTAATTTATTAATATGTTAATAAAGTTGATGTACTGATATATTTGTATTATTCATCTGTTCTTTATTGATTGATTAATTGGGGGGCACTGTAAAAAACTCATAGTTTCCTGGATTTGGAATTAGGGAGTGGCACAATGGGGTAGATCTAGTGTAAGGTCTTTTTTTATTTTTATTTTTTTTATTTTTTTAGTTGTAGTTGGACACAGTATCTTTATTTAATTTATTTATTTATATGTGGTGCTGAGGATTGAACCCAGGGCCTCACTCATGCTAGGTGAGTGCTCTACCACTGAGCCACAACCCCAGCCCCTAGCATAAAGTCTTAAATGATATTGCAGTCAGATAGTGGCTCTGTGGGATCATCCTGATGATGTCTTTATTTATAAGTGTAGGAAGACTTGAACAGCTGGGGCTCATTAAGCAGTTTACTGTGATCTCTCCACAGTGGTGGCTTCAGTATAGCCTGACAGCTCCAGGATCCAAAGGTGTGGATCCCAGTAGGGAAAGACCTTGGAGGTCGTTCTGGCACCTTTTGTAACCTGTCTTCAGAAGTTAGCATCATTTCTGCTCCTCTGTTTGTTACTGAAGGTCTGTCAGTATTCAAGAGGAGAGGATTGTGATTTTCCTTTCTAGAAACTTTTTAGCATTTTGTTTTCATTTTTAGTGCTTTTAAATTTTAACTATGTTCAAATGTGAAGATAGATACATATATACATACACAGACACACACATACACCCCACCATATTTGGCATTCAGTGGACACTTTGAATCTGAAAATTTCTAACTTTCTTAGTTTACCTATGAAATTGTTCTTCTATTATTACTTTGGTTCTCTATTTTCTTTCTAGACTTACTGTTAGGTAGCTGGTGGAACTTTTAGATCTATACTTCTGCTCTCTTGTTGCTATAATAAAATACCTGAGTCTGGGTAACTCATAAAGGAAAGATCATTTTGACTCACAATTGTGGAGGCTGGGAAGCTCAAGAGCATGGTAACAGCACTGGTACCAGTATTAGTGGGGGCCTTCTTTGCTGCAACATAACATGGTGTAGAGGGCATCACGTGGCAAGACAGTAAGTGAGCCAGAAAGAGGTCACTTTTATAACAAAGCCACTCCTGAGATAATCCAGTATTTTGTTAATCTGAATGACCAGAGTCCTCATGACTCAATCACCTCCTGAAGGCCCCACCTTTTAAGTACTATTAACACATGACTCTGGGGCCTACAGGGGACACATTCAAATTACCATATCAGCCCTCCATAGCTTTTTTTTTTTTTTTCCTGTGCATATCTTTTGAGCTTGGTTAGGCTTAACCTCTCTGACTTATCTCTAAATATGAGGATAATAGTCCCCACCTCATTGGAATGTTGTGAGACTTAGACATATAAATACATATAAAGTTCTTAACAGTATTTTGTACATGGCAAGTAGACAGTAATCTTTAACAACTGATTTCTTCTTAATCTTTTCTTTTTTAACATTTCTTGCCCTTTTCTTGCCCAGTACTGCTGTTGTTAAACAAATGTTTTCTCTGATAAACTAGAACAGGGATAGCAAACTTTTTCTTTAAGGAGCCATATAATAAATATTTTAGGATTTTAGGGCCATATGGTTTATGATGCAAATATAGTTGGCTGTTTGTATCCTCAGGTTTGTAAATCCATGGATTCAGACAACTTTGAATCAAAATACTTGGGAAGGAAAAACTGCATGTATGTACTTTTTCCTTGTCATTATTCCCTAAACAGTGCAACTATTTATACAACAACTATCTATATAACATTTACATTGTATCAGTATTTTTAAGTAATCTGTAGATTTAAAGTATACAGGACAATGTGCATAGTTTATATGGAAATATTATGCCATTTTATATCAAGGACTTGAGCACCTATTATGTGTTTTGCTGTATAAGGTAGGGGAATTATTCCCAGAACCAGTCCCACATTTATATAATAGAATGACTGTACATTATGTCTGGTGCATTTCTTGATATATACATTTTTCTTCCACCAAAGTGTACCAATCTTGAGAGGATTAGAAACAAGAAGGGTATCATGGTGAAGAATCCATCAATGAGATATTACTTATATAATTTTATATTATAGGAGGTTGAATTTTCATTATATATACTATGAAGATGAGTGTTTTAGAAATTTAAATCTTACCGTGATTTCTGTATTCACTCTCCTTTCCCCACAGCATGCTATGTATGAGCACTTGTCATGGTTTTGTTTTGTTTTGTTTTTTGGTGCTGAGGCTCCAACACGGGGTTGTTTTTGTTTTGTTTTGTTTTGTTTTTACAAATATTAGGCAAGTTCTCTAACATGAAGCTATACATACACCCAGCCCCATTTGTCAGTTTTAAAATATTCATGATATCTATGAATATTTAAAGATAACAAACAATATTTTTAATAATCTATCCTTGATGTTCCTTAATGTAAAAAGTTATTGCTCCAAAATTCTTCACCACAACTGAATTTCTTTTAGTGAATTTTGTGTCGTAGGTTAAGTTGTGTGGGAAAAGCTTTTATCCTGTAATTCTTTAGTTTATGTATTTTAAAAATACAGAGACAACAAAATTGGGATTGATTTGCTTCCCAGAAAAAAAGTCTAGTTATATTATTTTGTAAAAGAAGTAGTTTTGCTGAAGAAAGAATGAAAAAATAACTTTGACCATAATATTAAGAACCCAAGATTGACTTAAACATAGCTTAATGTTTATTCCTGTCCTCCGTATTTGTAAAGAAATATTAACTAGAGTAAGAAGTTTTCTGGTGCTGTGTTGGGAGTGCAGGGCACAAGAAATTTCCATAAAGAGGCATAGGATTTGTTTGGAAGGACATAGTGGTTTTTTAACTTGGCAATAATGAGTTAGAACTCACTCCCTCCCTTTAGAAAGAAAAATAACTCTAGTTATTCTTATTGAGAATTTATGAGCCACGTGCTTTATTGTAAAGAATTATTTTATTCTTGTATTTGCAAATGTGCTTATGTATTCATTCATAGACATTTTTTATGTGTACAGAAAATGTTCTATACATACAGAATCTGAAAAATGACTTTGGAACTTGTATGTTTTACCACTTGAGTTAAGGAACAGGGGCCAAATATTTTCTTGTTGCAGAATACCCAAAATAATATCATCTCTGGGTTCTCTCCCTAATTTCTGTTGCCTAAGAAAAGCTGGAGCCATTTGAGGAATATAAATGAGCCTTGCTATACTAGTATGTCTTTTGAAAGACATACTATTAAAAACAACAGCAGCCCCCAACTAAGAGACCTGGAAAAGAATAGAAGGATATTTCTGCATTAAAATATATGCACTATTATTTAACTGTCAGCATTTTATTTTCGTGGAAATGAGGTAACCACCTAATACAAATGGCATTGGATTCATAATGTCCAACACAAACCTACTTTACCCTCCCCTCCCCTTTCTTTGTTTTTTCCCCCTTTAAATCTCTGTAATAAAATGTTATTTGTCAGAGATTAGCTTTCTTCTCTTTTCACTGAGTAAGTGCTCTTTGGTTGATCTCATCTACTGCTATGGTTTTAATTGTACCAAATTTTATAACAATGACATCTGAGTCTGTGCCTCAAGTCCATTGATTTCTTCTTTGTGTCCAGACTTGGATTTTAAAATAGCCATCAGAATCCACTACATGCTTTTCCCATAGGAATCTCAGGCTTAATTTTCTCTAAGAAATCATGTAGTAGTCACTCATTGTGTCCGGTTCATTTTGCTGAGCATGTTTTTAATATTTGTCCATGTACTTATCAAGAGTTCATTCCTTTTTATTACTGAATAGTATTCCATTAATTGGGTGTAGCACAATTTATTTACGCATTCACCTCTTGATGGATACTTGAGTTGTTCCTATTTTGCTATTGTGATCAAAAATTAGGGTTGAAGTTCTTCCGATCCACCTCCATCCTCAGCCAATTCCAGCTTAACTTGTTTAAAATACTATTTTTTACACCCTGAATTACTTTTGGCCCTCTATTAATGATCTATCGATGGTTAGCGGGTTCACCCAAACTTACTGACTTAAAATAAATATATAAATCTTGAAGGCAGTGTATTACTTCATTTTCTCACAGTTTCTGTGGCTCAGAGTGGCTTAAATGCAAGGCTCTGGCTCATGATCTCATGAGGCTTAACTAAAAAACCACAAGATATGTTTCAAAGGTGGCTGGCTCACTCACATGGTTGACAGGTTGTTGCTGGCTATTGGTAGGAAGCTTCATTTTCTCTTCAGGTGGCTCCTGAAGGACTGGTTAAGTGTGTATGTGGCATGGTAATTTACTTCCCTCACTGATCTAGCAGATCACAACACAAGCCGCAAAACCTTTTAGGAGCTACATTTGGGAATTACATGCTTTTGTCACCTCCACCATATTATGTTGCTCACCCCATCCAATCTTGATTCAGTTTGAGAGGGAACTACAGAAGGTGGAGGTTGAGACAATTGGGGACCATTTTGGAGGATGAATAATACAGTCCTTTTATTTAAAAATGAATGAATATATGTGCATGGTTCTACTCATGGATGTAATTTGGTTCTACTAATCTGTTTTTCATTATGCTAATATCATACTATATTTACCTTTATATAAATCTTGAAGGCAGTGTAATATTTTGTTCTTTTTCATAACATGTTGGTTATTCAGTTTCTTGCTTTTTGAGGTAACTTGCTTTTTTATACAAAAGTCAATCACTGTGTTAGTCGGCATTTCATTGTTGTGACCAGAATACCTGACATGAACCACTTAAAGAAAGAAAGATTTCTTTTGGCATATGGTTTCAGCCCATGGTCAAGCTGGCTTCATCGTTTTGGGCCTGAAATGAGGTAGAGCATCATAGTAGAAGGGCATGGCAGAGGAAAGCTGCTCAGCTCATGACAACAAGGAAGGGAGGGGAGGGGGAGAGGCATACCAACGGGGGGGGGGGGGGGGGGGTTGGTGTAGGTGGGGAGCTGGGGACAAGATATAGTCCCCAAGGGCATGTTCCCAGGAACCCATTCCCTTCTACCACCTCCCACTAGTCCACTCAAATTATAAATCCCTCTTATGGATGAGGTCAGAGTCCTCACAATCCAGTTACCGCCCATGAACCTCATCTCTGAACACTGATGCTTTTGAGGTCAGCTTTCGAAATGGGCCTTTGGGGGACAATCCAGGTATAAACCATAATTGTTACCTTGTAAGTTTCTACACAAAAAATGAAATCTGCTGATTGGGATTGCATGGAATTTGTAGATCAACACAAAGAGAATTGACATCTTAACAATATAGGCATGTCTTAACATAATATAGCATATCTGTCTTTAGGTCTTTAATTTCTTTCAGCCTTGTTTTGTGTGTGTTTGTGTGTGTGTGCGCACGCGCCTTGCCCATAGTTTGTTAAATTCATTTGTAAGTAGTTTATTTCTTATTGGATGCTTTTGTAAATTATATTATTTTTTAATCTCATTTTTCAGTTCTTTGATATATAGATATTCAGTTGCTCTTTTATTTTTGTATCAACCTTTTATCCTGCAACTTTGCTAAATTCATTTATCAGTCTGACAACTTCTTTGTATATTCCTTAGAATTTTCAGCATACAGCATCATGTCATCTATGAATAAAGAACAGTTTTACTTCTTCCTTTTGCATAGGCTAGAACCTATTATGCCTGGTTTAGTGTGATATTGTGCCTCTCCCCCCTCCCCCCCTTCCTTGTTGTCATGAGCTGAGCAGCTTTCCTCTGCCATGCCCTTCTACTTTAGAATAGACATATAGAGTAAGAACAAAGAAAGCACTTGAAAAAAAATCCATTCATTCCTGAGGACCTATATTAAATACTAACACTCTTGAATGTAAGAATAGGGGCTGGGGTTGTGGTACAGCGCTCACCTAGCACGTGGCTGAGTTCGATCCTCAACACCACATAAAAACAAATAAACTAGAGGTATTGTGTCCAACTTCAACTAAAAGAAGAAGAAGAAGAAGGAGCATGAAGAAGACCTGAAATCTGTTTGAGAATAGTCAGACTAGAGTAACCTAAAATGCTAATAACTGCCTAAAATAGGTAAAGATTCTTAATCTAAAATCCCCAGCACTTGTATTAAAAACACACACACACACACTTTTTTTCCCCCTTAACCTCTGAATGAAATTTGATATTTCCTTTTATATTGAATGCAGGCAACAAACTACAGGAATAATATTAGCAGCAACTTTGTCACTAGTAAATCTTACTCTTAACTTTCCCTATATTCTTATTCAGAAGTTTGTTTCTTGAAGGGACATGTAGTTAGGTCTTGCTTTTTTATCTTGCCTTTGAATTGGGAGTGTTTGGATGGTTTGCATTGATGCAATTATGTATTTGGTTTTAGTCTTGTTTGCATTTTTTCTTACTTTGAATTGAAGTATTTTTAAGTTTCTTTTAATTTTTAAAATATTTTATTTCAGCTGTTGAGTCACGTCTCTTATTTCTTTAATGGTTACATCATCTTATCTGCAAACAGGTTTAATTTTACTTCCTCATTACTTATTTGTATACATTTTGTTTCTTTCTCTTGCATAATTTCTCTGGCTAAAATTTCTAGTACTCCATTGAATATGAATGGTAAGAGTAGACACCCTGGTCTTGTACCTGATCTTTGAGGAGTACTTTCAGTTTTTACCCATTCAGAATGATGTTGGCTCCAGGTTTGTCATATATGGCCTTTATTATGATGAGGTATGACCTGTTTAAATTACTCAGGGCTTTTTAATCATGAAGGAATGTTGAATTTTATCACTTTTTCTACATATATTGAGATGCTCATCGGATTTTTATCCTTGATTCTATTAAATGATGTATTATGTTTATTGATTTGCATATGTTGAACTAGCATCATTGGAATGAAACCAGCTTGATCTTTGTATATGATCTTTTTAATGTGCTGTTGAATTCAATTTACAAGTATTGTTGAATTTTTGCATCTGTATTCAGTGGGGATATTATTGTATAGTTTTCTTGTTTCCTTGTCAGGTCTTGGTAGCAGAGTCATGCTGGCTTTGTAGAGCAAGTTTGTAAAGTTTCCTTCCCTTTCTGTTTTATGGAAGAGATTGAGGAGCATTGGTATTCATTCTTCTTTAAATTTTGGTAAAATTCAGCTGTGATGACATTTGGTCCTGGGCTTTTCCTTGGAGAATTTTTATTACTGATTGAATCTTATTACTAGTTATTGGCTTATTTAGAGTTTTTTTTTAATATCCTCTTGGTTTAATTTTGTCCAGAAATTTGACTCTTTTCTCTAGACTTTCCAATTTGTTTGCATAAAGTTTAAGTGATTATTGAATCATTGAGATTTATTCTCATTCACCATTTAAGTTTGCTGATGAATTTATTTCTCCTTTTTCTTTATTTTTAACGAAGGAATCTAAAAAAAAAAATCTTTATTTTACTTTGATTCCTGAAGAATATAGTCATTGTATTTATTTAGCTTTCTATATTGACTGTTTTTTCCATATCTTAAAGATGGTCCATTTTTTTCTGTCTTAATGGCTTTCCAAGAAGTCTGTATTTTTGTTTATCGTCGTCTTTTTCCTTTTCACTTTTTTTTTTTAATGCTGCTAGAATGGCGCATGACCTCACATATGCTAAGCATGCACTGAGCCACACCTGCAGCTCATCAATCTCTATCTTTTTAAAATTGAAATATAATTGTATCTACTTGTGGGGTACACTGTGGTGTTTTGGTATATGAACACATCATGGAATGATTAAATCAAGCTAATTAATATATCCATCACCTCACATACTTAATCAAAAGGCTTCAATTTCTGAGGCACATTTTTAAGTTTGAAGAGAGATCTTCTTCGTTTGTTTCATACTTTGGCAGTGAATGAACAGAAGCCTTAGAGTTGGTATGCTGATTCAAGGTTCACTGTCCTTGAACTTTGACTAAATACTTCAGAATATAGGTTCCTCACATCGGGATTGTTCTCAGTTACCCTTTCCAATGCAGTAAGCTACTGAACACTCACCCCAGCATAGCACTAAACATCCTACTCTCTGAAGCAGGGGATTCTGCAGCTTCATCAAGAGGTCTGAGGCTGTACTGTCTGGGGTGAGTTTAATGCCTGATGTATAAAGCGTTATGATTTTTTCTTTTTTTTATATATGTCAAAGATTGACAATGATTATATACTTTTCTTTTTGCCTTTTTTTTTTTTTACCCTGGGCCTCTTAACCACTGAGCCATATCTGCAGCCCTTTTTAGTTTCTATTTTGAGATGGGGCCTCACTAAGTTACTTAGGGCCTAAGTTGCTGCAGCTGGCTTTGAACTTGTGATCCTCTTGACTCAGCCTCCTGAGCTGCTGGGATTACAGGCATGCACCACCATGCCCTGCTTCTTTTTGACTTTTATTCAGGGATACATATTAGTTTAACTTTGTTCCTAACTAAACTTTGTTCTTTTCTAAACTTTTTATCTTAAAAAACTTAAAAGATCTTTTTTTCTCTCTCTCTTTGCTATCTTTTTTTAGGAATTTGATTATTATGGCCAAGTGTTCTAGCTGTTTACTATGGAATGAAAAGTGTGATCCTTGTTACTCCACCAAGGCCACTGGAAATTATTTACTGTCTTTTTAATCTTTTAGTATAGCCATGAAGATAAAAAAAATAAAGTTTATGTTCCTTTTATTTTCTGCAGCCTTTTGAGCCTTAAGTATATTATTAACACCTGCTGATAAATGTAACAGTTTCATCTGATCTATCGTATTTCTATCCTAATAATTTTCAAGATGACATTTTACATGGTTTAGCTATAATATGATATAAAATTACTGTCTGATGTGCAGGCAAATAGCATATACTTTATATTAAAGCTCATGAGTGACTGTTTGAAGAAAGTACATAGATGGTTTAAGTTATGGCTTTAAAAAGAATTGGATTCATGATTATAGTTATAACACAACTATTGGGTGTTTTGTTTTGTTTTGTTGTGGTGGTGGGGATTGAACCCAGGTCCTTGCAAATGCTAGGCAAGCACTTGACTGAGCTACATCACCAGCCCTTTTACATTCTGAGACAGGATCTTGCTAAGTTGCCATGCTGGTCTTCAATTGGAATCTTCCTGCCCCAGCTTCCCAAGTACCTACAATTATAGGCGTATCACCACACCTGGCCTCAACTACTGGTCTTAATCTTATTATTTTCTGGTCACTCTTAGAAGTAACATGAAGAGGTTTATAACTGATGATCTTCATGAATTAAAATGTCTGGCTATTGTTGTGAAAACCTAGCTAAAATCTACAAAAGTTCTTGAATGGTATTAAGGGGAAAAAATAGCAAAACAAAACAAAATCACTGTTCTTAGCATATTTGTTAATTTTTAAAATTATTTGTGTGTTGTTTTTTTTTTTTTTCCAGATTGTCAGTATTTAAACAGACCACATCATGCGTGAGTACAAGCTAGTGGTCCTTGGTTCAGGAGGCGTGGGGAAGTCTGCTCTGGTAAGTTAGCCACCTAACTATACCAATTAGTATAATAAAAGCAGAAGTTTGGCATTTGCTTATTTTCATACTTAAAATCACAAAGGGGAAAAGGTGGCATATTTTACATACCTAGTATCTATCCAACAAGAGACAGGGAATTAACCAAAGATGTGTGGTTTTATATTGATGGGTCATATTTTTATTATTTTTTATTTACCAAACATTTATCAGATACTTTATATATTAAGCTCCAATTTCATGATTCAGAAATGAATAGGATTGTTTTTATTTTTAAGAATTTACATCCCATTGGAGGAAATTGTTTATTAAAGATTGTAATGGAGTAAGTCCTCCTCTGGCTCCACCCCAAACTTATGTAGAATGAAATTTATATTTTGCATACATGCTTATTCACTCAGTAAATAATTATTGAGCTTCCCACAGTGTCAGACTCGGGGGTCCTAACAGTAAACCAAAACAGCCACAGTCTCTCTTAGAACATTCATTAAAGATAATAAATACACAGTTAAACAAAGAGTTGCTTGATTATAGTTGTGGGAGAGGTGTTCTGAAAGAAGAGTGTTAAAGGAGAGCATGTCATAAGTGTATCTAAACATTTGAACAACTGAGAGAAGGGTCAGTATAGTTGGAGCAGGAGTGAATAGGGAGGAGTAGAAGGAAATGAGGTAATAGGTAGGCAAAGGCCAGATCATGATTTGAAAACTGTGTAAGAACTTGGAGTTTACTTCTGATAACAGTGAGAAAACATTGAAGACAGAGTTGTTGTTTTTTTGTGGAAAAAGGGCAGTTATTTGAATGGATATGTTTGAATGAGTGCATTTTGACTGGTCACCATAACTTTGAGGAGATTCAGAATGGATTTGGGATAAAATTGGAAACTAATTAAGTATATTAGGTTATTGCTTGCAAAGCTTAGGATTGGAGCTATGGTGTGAAGAAAAGATACATAGATGATTTGAGTATTAAATAGGAAGTAGAACTGACATAATTTTGTGCTGGATTGATATGAGAACTAGAAGAAAAGAAATAGTCATGATACATTTTAAGTTTGTGAGACGTTCAAGTAAATACATCAAATAAACAAATGGATCTTAAAAATAAGAGCTTAAAAAAGAAGCCTTTGCCGTATGCAGTGGCTCGTGTCTGTAATCGAAGCAGCTCAGGAAGCTGAGGCAAGAGAATCATGAATTCAAAGCCAGCCTCAGCAACTTAGCGAGGCCCTTAGCAACAAGCAAGAACCTGTCTCTAAATAAAGTATAAAAAGGGCTGGGAATATGGCTCAGAGGTTAAGCCCTCTTGTGTTCAATCCTTGGTACCAAAAAGAAAAAAAGAAAAAAAAAAACTTTGGGGTGCCATCAGTATATCAGCGTCATTTGATTTCTTGAGAATTACATTATTATTTGGAGTGTAAATTAGTACCTCTGTGGGAATGTTTGAGAATATCTATGTTTTCAAATGCACATGTAACTTTCAATTCAGAAATTCCTTTTATAGAAATTTATCTCACATAAGATTCACATAGACAAAATGATGTGTTCAAAGGTATCCATTGCAACACTCTTGATAATGACAAACGTTTAGAAACTAAATGCCTACCTGTAAGGGATCCTTAAGTAAATTTTAATACATAGTCAGCATAGAATACCACCCACCAATTAAAGGAATGCAACAGCTCTTCATATACTGATATGTAGTGATATCTAAAATGTATTATTTAGATAAGGAAAAATAAGAAGGTACCAAACAGCTTAGACTACCATTTATGTTTTATTTTAACAACAACAACAAAAAGGTAAAGGTTGAGGAGAGATACCTATAAAATATGTACGCTATCTCTGCAAGATTACATAAACTATGGATAATATCAGTTACTTCTTAGGAATTGAATTGGGTAGTTGGGAACAGGGTGGTAGGTAGACTAAGATCTTTTTTTAAAATCCATAGGAGTGAATGAGGTTCTCTAGGGAGAGACCAGGGAGAGAAGAGCCCAGGACTAAGCTCTGTGTACTTCTCAAACTTTAGAGAATAGTAAGATTGTGGGAGCTAGTGTAGACAGTATCTTGTTCTGTACCTCAGTGTAAAAGAGTGTATCCTTACCTACTCAGAAGTCAGGATTGAAAAAAGGAAATAAATGATCTGGGAACACGGAGATAGTTAGACATGATAATAGGTAGTGGTGTCATAACCATATTGGGGTGGGTTAAAGAGTAAATGAGGGACTGGAATTGTAGCTCAGTGCTAGAATGCTTACCTAGCACGTGTGAGGCACTGGGTTTGACCCTCAGCACCACATATAAATAAATAAATGAATGAAGAAATAAATAAATAAATGGAATTGAGGTATTGTGTCCATCTACAACTTCAAAAAAAAAATTTTTTTAAGCAAATGAGAGGGGTCTAGGGGTATATCTTAGAGGTGGAACACTTGTCTAGCATGTGGAAGGCCCTGGGTTGAAGCCCTGGCAACTCCTCTATTTACCCCACCCCCACCCCGCAAAACTGAGAACTAGGAAATGAAACTACTATGCAGACAGCTAAAGAAATTTGACTATTACAGAGAAGAAAATATTCAGAAGCTGGCAGGATCATGAAGTTAAGGAAGGCTTATGTTTAATTTGGAGACTTGAGGTAGTAGAACATGTTTGCGTATTTTTATGTTGGAGACAGTAATCCAGTGGAGAGGAAAATGATTACATAAGATCCAGTATGAAAGCCTGTTCATTTTTAGAAGAGTAATGAAACTTTACTTTCAGAAGTAAGAAATGTGGGGTTGTTTTTCATTTTTGAAAGTCTCATTAATGTCTGACTTATAGAGGGAGTTAGGTTTTCATGCCTTCTTTTTCCAGTTTCTTGAGTACCTCTTAATATCATTAGGAAAATAGTATGATCCTCAGGGACCCTTTCCCCTAGATCAATATTATTTAAATCATATCATACCAAAAAGATGAGGTGATCAAATTTTTGATAAAAATGATGATTAAAGTTGGTCACGGTGGCACATTCCTGTAATACCAGCGGCTTTGGAGGCTGAGGCAGGAGGATCACAAATTCGAAGCTAGCCTCAGCAACTTAGCAAGGCCCTAAGCAAATTAGCAAAATCCTGTTTCAAAATAAAAAATTAAAATGGCCACTAGTTTCAATCCCCGGTAGCAAAAAAAATTAAAAATGATGATTAATAGGGCTAGGGATGTGGCTCAAGCGGTAGCGCGCTCTCCTGGCATGCGTGCGGCCCGGGTTCAATCCTCAGCACCACATGCAAACAAAGATGTTGTGTCCGCCAAAAACTAAAAAAATAAATATTAAAATTCTCTTTCTCTCTCTCTTAAAAAAAAAATGATGATTAATAATCATTTTTGGTGTGATTATATCTTGAATTCCCTTTGAATAATAGCAATTTAGGAAGAAAAAAGTTCAAAGTTTACTATATTTCTCAAGCTCAAATAATGTAGAAAATATTTCTTTTGAGTAATTATAAATGACCTCAGTCTACATGTTTACCTTTGCTTTTAGGCAGTAATATACCAGACCTGTTTTAAAGCTGCCTAGAAGATATCTCACAACCATCTTCTCTACTTCTTTTCATTTACTGAATGATAAAATGTGTTGTTGCTAGAACGTGCTTATAGAAATTTTAGAGATAAAGTACCATAGTCACCCCTTATCTGCAGGGGATAGGTTCCAAATCTCCCAGGGGATGTCAGATAGTACTGAATCCAATATTTATACTATGTTTTTCCCTGTACCTGCATGGCTGTGATAATGTTTGTTATAAATCAGGCACAGTAAGAGATTAAGAACAATAACTTAAAAACACAAGTATGATACAATTGTGTGGGTTTTTTTTTCTTTTATTAAGTAGAGAAACTTCACTTTTTTACTTTAGAGAAACACTTTGCAGCTTTTCTTTGGTACATCCTAATTGCAGATATCACTACTTTTATGCTTTGGGGCTTTTATTAAATAAAACGGGTCATTTGAACACAAGTGCTATGATACTTCAGCAGTTGATCTGATAACTGACATGGCTACAAAGTAACTATGAATGGGAAGATAGGATATACAGTGTAGATACAGTGGGCAAAGGGATGATTCATGTCTTGTGTGGAACACAGCAATATGACATGAGACTTCAGCACACTATTCAGAATGGCATGATGTTTAAAACTTATGAATTATTTATTTCTGTGATTTTTCCATTTAATGTTTTTGGGTCATGATTGACTATAGGTAACTGCTGTTGTAGTAATAAAAAAAAAAACAGAGATAAGGGAGGACTACTGTAGATAATGTCTGAATAAGATGAGTTAGGCAGTGTTTTCCAATAGGAAGATTAGTACTTTGGAATCAGGAAGATGGTACGTTTGAGTCTCTACTAGTAAATGGGAAAAATAACTATTTGGGAGTGAATGTAAACTTGGATATTATAAATTTAAAGTGACTAGCCTAGAACATAAAAGATATTCAATAAATTTATATTCCCTTTTCTTTTTCCCCATATTGGTATGACTTAAAAATTTAGAACCATTCTCTGTCTCTTGAGAACAAGGGATGAAAGTTATATAATTATATAAAGAGGTAATAGGTTAAATATTGAATTTTAATTTTTTAATTAATTAGAATCTTATTTATATCATCTGTTTTGAAACTAAATATAGTTAATTGTTTAGCAGTGTAATAGTTGCAGCAGTATTGTTAAATTTTTAACTTGACCATCTTTTTTTAATAAGTGTGCTCTTAGTTATGTATCCATCCTTATAGTGGAAAATAATAATTATACTTTGTGTTTGTGTATTTACCCAGAATTTTAACATAATTTCATTTAATATTTAGAACTTTCTGAGGCTAATTAATATTCAAGGAGGTTTAATATTTCTTCCAAGCCCTTAATTTTTCTGTTTCCATCCCCTCAGACAGTTCAGTTTGTTCAGGGAATTTTTGTTGAAAAATATGACCCGACGATAGAGGATTCCTACAGAAAGGTAAAATGTGAAACTCTGTATGCATGCTTATGAGTATTTTATTATGACTTTAAAACTTGATCCATGAAATTGGTTTTTTAAAAGATTGAAGAATAGAAATGTGCTGTCTGTTTTTAAATTTCACCTAGTAAATATTTCTTATAGAGTGTTGCTTACATATAGAGCGTGTCATGTTCTGTTATTGATTAATAATTTGTTCTTTACTGTATACATTTTCCTAGTGGGAAATTTTTTTTTTTTAAGTTGGCAAAAACCGCATAAAATAGTAGGTATATTTTCAGCTTTTATGCTTAAAGTTATCCAGTGAGTGAAAGTTTTGATGTTTTGTTTAGTTATATTTTTAAAAAATTTTACTATTAGACGTTCAAAAATTACAATCTGTTTGATACTAGAATGGGATACATGTCATAATTTGTCAAAACCATAGGTTGTATAATATCAAAAGCAGTCTGTATATAAACTGTGGGCTCCTAATGATGATGATGTATCCATGTAAGTTCATCAGTTGTGACGGATGTGCCTATCTGGCCCAGGATGTTGACAGTAGAAAGAGGCTATGCTTGATGTAGGCAGCAAGAATATAGGAAATCTCTGTATCTTCACCTCAGTTTTGCAGTGAATCTAAAACTGCTCTTAAATAAAGTCTGTCTTTAAAAGGAAAAAAAAAAATCCGATTGTTGATCATGACAAGAGCAATAATAATAATCTATTATAAGACTACCTAGAATTGTGGGAATTTTTATAATTTTATTTTCCAGGTATATTGAGGGGAAACAGCAAAGATATATATATACCTGTCCCCAAAAAAGATTAAACCTGTCTTTTAACAAATAGAAAAGGATTGCTTTGTTAAGTGTTTTTAGAATTTATCTTTAATAGTACTGTAACTTTTGTTGAATTAAGTTCATCTGGCAGAGCATTTTCAGTGTCTTCAAATTGAGAAGAAAACTGCTCTAGATACACAGTAAAACTACAGACCTGATTCATTATTCACTAAACATGCCTGGGTGCAGATTGTGCAAGTTACTTACTTGCCCCATGCCTGGTGGGATGATGAGTTTCTGGTACCACCAAAGGTATACCTCATTAATCCCTGTCTGACATAGAATACTCTGTAGACTAATAAATCTATTTTTAGAAGACAGCGTTGCTTTACTGAAATTTCCCAAAATAAGTTGCTAGTTAAATCTTTATCCACAAAGCAAGGTCTGTACTTAGAATGCTGAACGACTTTCTTAGTTCCTTGTTTATTAAAACTTTTCCACACAGTTGATTGTTGATACTTTCTTTAGGCCAACCTCCTCCTCTTATAAGACAGCAGGAAAATGGAATTCAGAATATGAAATTTCACCTTAACAGTGTTTTTCTAATGAAGAGACCTTCTTAAGTCTTGAGGAATGCTTAAACTCAGTGCTATTTGACACTTCTGAGTTTGCCTTTTATCTTAGATTTTGTGAATACCTTAGTTAAAATTTTAGGAACTTGAATATAGTGAGTTTGCAAATTTCCTTTTTTTTAAATTTGTTCTTTTTAGATTTGTTGTTTTTAGATATACTTGATGCAAATTTTCTTTACCTCAAAATCTCATTCATTTTGAGCCATTTAATGATACTTTATTTTCTCTGAATGTGAATATTCATACTATATGCATTTTTTTTTTCTGTTAGAACTGTATTTGTTCGAAGTTTTTTTTAATTCCAAAATATACCATTTTCCTAAGAACGAATAAACATCATTATCATGGTCAGAAAATATCCACACTTAATATTAACCATTTTGCCAGAATGTGCTTTAAGACCCCTGTTCTTTATATGGTACCAAATGTAGTCCCAGCCAGTATAGCACACTGCTGGAAAAATGCTTTGTAGTTGTTAGTTGGTACTTTGGGTGAAGGGGTGGAAGAAAAATAAAATGAACTTTTGATGTTGCTTTTTAACTTTTTCTTCTTTTTACTACCAACAGCAAGTTGAAGTAGATTGCCAACAGTGTATGCTGGAAATCCTGGACACAGCAGGAACAGTAAGGACTCCCCCCTCCCCCAAGCATATTTTAATTTGAGAGCAGGATTTTTCTCATCTGAATAGAAAGTAATCATTCTGATTTTTTTTTTTTTTTTTTTTTTGAGAGAGGGAATTCTCTGAATGTAGGGCTTCTTAAATTTTCTTAGCTATATAAAATAATTTGTGATATACATTGCCGCAGTCTGGCTGGGCACAAAATCACGAGCCACCACACAGCTTGTAGATTCAAACAGCAACTCTTTATTCCCCGAACTCACACCAGCCGTCTACAATCACGTTCTGGGGAAATCCACGTTCTCTGCCCAAATTCACCCCCACTGGGCTTCTGTCTCCCAAAAAATACTGTCTGAATCCCGTGAGAACTCAAGGGGAACTCAGGCAGCAGGATACGCCCTATTCCCAGCAGGAATAACCTTAAACCTGGAACCACCCTAAACCCGGATAGTCCTAAACCCGGATAGTCCTAAACCCGGATAGTCCTAAACCCGAACGCCCTAAACCCGGATCCACCCTGGTCCTTGAGCAAGGTCACCTTAGATGCAATGTCACTGCAAAATGTCCTATTTCCACAAGTCCTTCCACTAAGCAACATGGGGTACGCTGGCAAGGAAATTGTCATACCTACTTGGCTAATGGCTCCCAGCAATACATAATGCCCACATACTATGATTAAATTGCATTTTGAGTTCACCTGCAGAATATGTGTTTTGACTTTCCTCTCCTTGTATTGAAGTGAGGAGTATGTTATCAGTGCTTAAAAAAAAAAAAACGATTATTTTAAATCAAAATTTTAGTTAAGGTAGGCATTTCCCTTCCTGGCCCTACCTCCCATGCACACTAGTTAACAGATTCAATGAATCCAGCCTCCTACAACTTCTCAAATACTGTATATGTTTTCCTTCAGGCCTGTGCATTTGCTATTCCATTTGCCTAGGACACTCTTTCTTCTTATATCCGAAAGAGCTTACTTCCTCACCTTTGTGACCTTCTTTGTGTTACCTGTTAGCCCTTTCCTTTAGTACATGACCTTGCATTCCTACTCTCTAGAGAAACTCCTTGTCCCCCTCCCCAGCTTTATTTTTCTCTGTAACATTTATTACCATCTGGTGTACTTGATACTTTTTAAATTTTTATTTATTTGTTTGTTTGTATGTTTAGTCAGTCTCTGAAGACTCCTCCAGAGACTTTTGCTTCTCATTTACCAACATATTCTAGGATTGCAACAATGTCTGTCTTGTAGAGGGCTCTCTGTGGATAATTGTTTAATGAGTTAATCATCTAGACTGTCCTTAGGAAGGAGGTTAGGATTCTCAGAGGGAAGTAATACCAACCATAGCAGTTCTGTAAGGACAGAAACTTATTTATGTGTTTACTCTTTTGATTAATAAGTAACAGAGACCATGATCTAAAGAGAATATGGTAGGGATAGTAATGCTAGAATTTATAACAAAGTATTAATGAAAATCCAGAAAAAAACTTTTTACATCTTTCCCAGAAGATGCACTGATGGCAGTGTAGGAAGTTCAGTCATAGTCCTGTGACAGCACAGACACGTGGAATAGAATTGAGTGCATCAGACTGGGTGGAACTAGAAATATTTCAGATGTAGTAGACAAAATAGCGCGTGTAATCATGGGAAACCAGCAAGCCAAGGAAGCAAAAAGCTCACAGAATCTTATAACCTAGCCTTATGTTTAATGCTTCCAGAGATAGGAAGATCCAAAATGTGCAGTAATGAAGACCCAACATATATGCATTTTTAATATTCTGCTCTATGTACCTTAATTTTTAAAGACTATCTCTTATTTAATATATATAATTAACATAAAGCAACAATTGTTACCAAAAAAGAAGTGGATTTAAAATTGAAACAAAAGTAATTTTAATTTGATGTGACTATAGCTGGGTGACTAAAATGTTACCAACTAATGAATCTAACTGAAGGAGATAATCACTATTGTCATCTCTTTTCAAAAGGTTTGAAATGAGGAGGGTAATAAAAATACATAAATGACTCTTATAAAAAGAGTAGGACTGGGGAGTGTAGCTTAGGAGTAGAGTATGCCCTGAGTTTTAGCTCTAGTACCACCAAAAACAGATAAAAGTGATAAAATTTGTCACTAGAGATATTGAGACTATGCTGGATGACTAAGTTATAGTTTAGTAGTCTATTTGTGCCTCAGATTTTTTTCTACTTGAGTAGCAGTTTTACTATAAATTTTCCAAACAGTAAACTCAATAGGATTTGCATATGCAAAAAAGAATTTCTTTTTCCTAAAAAGCAGATGGAGGTAGTTTAGAATTCCTTCTACTTGGGAGGGAGAGATAGGAGGATTGCAAGTTCAGGGCCAGTCTGGACAGCATGTTTAGAACCCATCTCAAAAAAAAAAAAGACTTCTAATTCTATAGTTTGTTGTCATTGTTTCTAGTCCCTAAGTAGGGAGCAGGAGCATTTACCTCAGAATTGCTAGAAATATGTATTATGTTTTCTGTCATGAAAGCATGTTAAAAATGTGGAAGCTCACTTGTGATTGTTCTGTTTGAATATTCCAGTTTACAATAAAAAATTATATATTTATAATTGGATTTTTTTTTAATTATAGGAGCAGTTTACAGCGATGAGGGATTTATATATGAAGAATGGCCAAGGATTCGCACTAGTATATTCTATTACAGCTCAGTCCACATTTAATGACTTACAGGACTTGAGGGAACAGATTTTACGGGTTAAGGATACAGAAGATGTAAGTATTTTTCTTTTATATGCTGCCATCTCTCTGTGGCCAAATAAGGTGTCTGATTTCTCATCAGTAGCTGATTTGGAAGGAATCTACCACATGCCAAGAAGAGCCCCTATGACCAAAATAAATTTTAACTTTCCAAATTAACCTACAAATAATATGCTGAGATGTTTAAAAAATGAGGATAAAGAACTTGTACTGTGTGGAATAAAAAGTATAGTGGAGGAAGAAGAGAAGTCAAAAGTAATTCATAGAGTGGGTCTCAAGTTGAGCTTTATTATGTCAAAAATAGGGTTCAAGAAACATGTTTCTAATTCTGAAATTCTGTTTGTATAGTTTTTATTTACATGCACTTTTCCCTTTGAATTATGTTAAAGATTTTAATTAACTGGATTTTAGAAGTTTTTAGTTTTGCTTTAGAAATCAAGGATAGCATTTTGTTGGTGGTGTGTATCTTTTTTTCTTTTGCAAAAGTAAAATATATATTTTACTTGTTTACTATTGTTATGAGATAAAGAGAATTTGTTTTCAGTAGTATAAATTAGGGTATAAATTTTCAGTTGTACCTTTCTGTCTCTGTGTCTTCTCTAATTATCAGAGAAAACAGAACCTTAACCTTGGTAATGTTATAGGTGGGAGGGATTTACACCATATGTCTCGTGACCACTCATAACCTAATGAATAGTTTTTTTCTTTCCCATGACTGATTTATCTAAGAGAGTTCTGTTTTCATAGGCAATGAGCTCTGGTAATGTTAATCCCTTTACCCCATGTAATAAAAGATGGAGCTGTAGAGCCTAGTGCATTTAGTCTGACTGTTGACAATTACCTATTTTAGGTAGAAGGTCCACTGTGTCTCTTAAATTCTTTCTTTTGTATAGTGTCCATCAACTCACAAAGACTATTCTTTGAACACCTTCACTGAGGAAGTTAACAGCATGTTAGTTACTTTTTTACTGGAAGTAGGAAGTTGTGGGTAGATATAGCCTAGCATCATCTATGATATGGAGGAAAATGGAAAACATAATTGCTTTGTGGCTTTATTTTCATTGTTAATACACCACTTTAATATAGCACTTGAATAATCTTCAAATCTAGATGTCAAATGTAGAAGTAGAAGCTATTACTATGTTGGTCTTGTCACTACTTTTAGCATTTATTAGACCTGTTTGATGAAGCATTTAAGTTACATAGACCTAGTGCATACATTCTTCTCTAGTGCAGAAGGTTCCTTTTCCTTCAGACTTTTCTACTTCAAATTCAGCTATATACAGTAGTCCCCATGAGAATTTTGGGATGTATTCTTAAAGTAACTTAACATGAATCTAATAGGATCTCTTCCATTTTTTTTTTTTATCTTTTCCCTCTCATTCTATTTTCTGCTCCTCCACCCAAACATACAAAGATACTGTATAGTACCATTTTTTAAGAAATTGGTGAAGTTCTAACACATTTCATTTGATGGCAATTGCTTATTTATAAAGAGGCTAAGTAATGAGTATGTTGTTGCTCATTTCTTTTTTCCTTCGTACAGGTTCCAATGATTTTGGTTGGCAATAAATGTGACCTGGAAGATGAGCGAGTAGTTGGCAAAGAACAGGGCCAGAATTTAGCAAGACAGTGGTGTAACTGTGCCTTTTTAGAATCTTCTGCAAAGTCAAAGATCAACGTTAATGAGGTAACTACAACTACTGGACAGTACAAACATATGCCTTTCTAGTTTTCTTTAACAACCATCTTTTTTTTTTTTTTTTTTTAAGAAAAAATTTTGGAGCAATATTGATTGCATCACTTTATAGAAAATACTAAGTAATTCCTAGCAACTATATTTCTTAGATTGCATAAGGTCACTTTGATAGCAGTAATGAGGATACTTAAATTTATCTTATTGTCAAAAAGGCTGTTAAAATTAAAGAATATGTATGAGGATCTGTTAAGCCTTTAAATAATATGTCAGAAAGTGGTGTGTGAAAATTGTCACAATACCCTTATGTTGTAACAATTATCTATCCAGATGCATGTAAATAGACTGTAAAGTCAAGTAGGATAGTACAGAATCAAAGTTGTTATAATGAACCTTCACTACCACAGAATTTGATGCTTTGCCTTTAGTGCATGCAGAAAAGTGGGGAATCTATGAGGATAGATGTGTCACTAGAATTTACTGTCCTTTATGCCTGATACAGCAAGTGCACAAGGCTCTTTTTGGTTCCTGAATTAAGGACTCTGCTTTCTTGAATATAACTGTGGGCTAGAGTGCTTTAGCAAGTAAGCTATGTGCCTGGGTGCCTGGCTCTTTATAAAGGACCAACTTTACTGATTCCCTGAGAAAATCAGTACAATTCTCAACTAATCTCCACTAATCAAACAAAAACTTAAGTAATTCCATTTGCTTTTCTTAACTTTACCACAAACATTTTTAAAACAGCAACAACAGAGGGTCCTCCTTTCCTTTCCTTTCTTGTTTGCTTGCCATTTGTAGCATCACAGTTAGTCAGAATTCAGATCACTTAAAACACAGACTAACAATAAGAGAACGTGCCAGGCAAGGTGGCATACGCCTGTAATCCCAGTGACTTGGGAGGCTGAGACAGGAGGATTTAGTTCAAAGCCAGCCTCAGCCACTAAGCAAGGCACCAAGAAACTCAGTGAGACCCTGTTTCTAAATGAAATACAAAATAGGACTGGGGATGTGGCTCAGTGGTTGAGTGCCCCTGAGTTCAACTCCTGGTAACAAAACAAAACAAAAGAATAAGAGAAGGTATTATCTGAGCTCTGTGTTTTTGCTTGCTGTTTCTCTCTCTGGTCTGTGATTCTTGAGGTCACTTTTTTTTTTTTTTTTACTAATATTATACTTCTAGACTATTATCTGACTTTCAAAGCAACAAAATTACTTTAAATACCTGGCAGGGAAAAAAATTTCAACATACTCACTTACTCCTGTTTCTTAAAATAATTAAGAATGCCAGCTGGGTGTGGTGGTACATACCTGTAATCCCAGTGACTTGGAAGGCTAAGTAGGAGAATCACAGATTCAAGGCCAGTCTTGACAATTTAATGAGACCATGTCTAAAATAAAAAGGGTTGGGGATATTGCTTAGTAGCAGAGAACCCCAGGTCTAATCCCAGTACTGAAAAAGAAGAAGAAAAGGCAAGCTTGCTTTTTTAGATGAAACTTTTTTTTTTTTTTTTTGAGACAGGGTCTCACTAATTTGCCCAGGTTGGCCTTAAATTTGCAATCCTCCTGCCTCAGCCTCCTGAGTCACTGGGATTATAGGCATCTGCTACTACACCTGGCAGGTGAAACCATTTTTAATGAGTATGAAAACAAGAAAGTTTTAAGTTCCATTTATTCAGCAAATATTTATTGAATACCTACTGTGTTCTTGGCACTACAGTAGGCACCTAGGTAATAGTCATCCAGACTGACACTATCCCCACCCTAAGAAGTTTACCTCCTAGTAAGGGGAACAAGTCCTGCTGAGTTCTTCAATGACAGATGTTTCTTATTCACTGCCAAGTAAATGAAAGGAAATTTGATAATATATCCAGCTTTAACTTTCTGTACTGTAGAATTATAATTTCCTAAAGGTTATTTTGAAAAATGTAGTATGATAAAATTCTAACTTTTATTGCAATTTTATGTAAAAGAAAGAAAAAGTAACTTTGATAAATAACACATTAAGACTGGTAAATTTACTTGGTTAGTGAAACAGTGGTATAAGGTCAACTTTTGTAGGATTGTTGGTTTAAGGATCCATTCCTTACTGTCCCTGACCTTACCCTCACTGGTTCCCACCCCCAGCTTCATTGAGTTCTGGTGCTTAGTTGGGCCAGGGTCCAGCACACAGGGCCTCTTCCAGTGAGAGCCACAGTACAGCAGGGAACTGTTCCTCATCTTTTGTCATTGCATGCAGTTTCAATGTAGCAAACTAGTTTTTCACAGCAGTCTTGTTAAAGTCAACCCTTGAAGTGAAGGTTTATAAAACAAAGGTCAAAAAACAATAAAACAAAATAAAAGGCACTAGCCATTTTATAAGAATTTTTACTTTTTAAATTTAAACTTTATGCTAGAAATTCTTGTGAGTATAATTTGGGATATCTCTCTCTCTCTCTCTCTCTCTCTCTCTCTCGTTTCTCTCTCTCTCGTTCTCTCTCTCTCTCTCTCTCTCTCTCTCTCTCTCTCTCTCTCTCTCTCTCGTTTCTCTCTTCATATCCTAATAATCCAGCAACAGGATTCCTTTGATAGTTCATAGTTTCTCAGATGGCTTAAGCTGTCTTATAAATGTTTGTATGATTCCAAATGCCTGAAGATAGAAGGATAATACTTTCATAAGATTCAACTCTTGGCCTTAACTAGACAAGGACATACTGCTTGGCTAAGCTCTCTAATTTTCTGATTTTTTTAAACTCTTTTCCACACCACTTTTTGTGTTCTAAATGTAGTATGTAGCTATTCCCGAACCACATCAATCCTAATCAAGAATTAATTGTTCTTTGCTGAAGCTGGAGTAATAATTGGAATCAAGACGTCCCAATTTAGGAATGGGAGAGGGATTGAGAAACTTTATTCTGTGTTCCCTTTAGATTTAGTTCAGAGAGATGAGGAAGAACCTAGGCTGGGGACTTTCAGCATTTCTAACCAAATATTATAGTTCGAACTTGTCCTCATCACTGAACCATCTGCTGCTGTGAGGTAGGCAATGTTTTCCAAAGAAATAACTTAAAATAATACTACAAAAATTAGTTACCTTTGTGTATAATATGTGCCAGAGTCTGGAAACTGACTGGCATGAAGAAACTGAAATAGAAACTACACATATGTTTAATGACTTAATGTTGTGGTTTACCATTTTATTATTTTTCATATTATAGTTTACACTTGAGCCTCAGGAACTAATGAGAGCTCATTCATGGCTTATGCATGTTAAGTTCTTGAAGACTGCGGAGTTGAAAACAGCTTGAATTTTGGAGTTGTAAAATCAACTACCATTTTATTCATCAATTCTGTGTTTTTCTTAGAAATAAAATAATAGTTAAGTGGTTTCAAGAAGATGGGAGTGGGGAGGATGGGGCAGAAAGAAAAGAATATAAATTATTTACAGCTTTGGAATATATCACTCCATATTTTTTGCCTTTTTAACAATGTAATATTTTGACCATTTAAAAAAGTAAATAGATGATTATTTATCATCTAAAAGAAATGTGACTACTTACTATCTTAAATACAGGTCAATAATTTTAAACTATTTTAAAATGTACTCAAAAGACCTAAGAATAATAAATTTCTGTGTACTTTTTATTCAGATTCTTCAGTTATTAACATTTTGCCACAGGTTTGTAAAAATAGTATTCATTTATTCCTAAATATTTTAGTATGTATATCCTTGAATCAAAGACATTCTCTTACATAGCCACAACAAAACTATTAAAATCAAGAAAGTTTGACTGGGGTGTAACTTCATAGTAGAACACTTAACAACATACGTGTTCAAGATCATCCTAGGGTCAATCCCCAGCACCACAAAAGAAATAAAGAAAAATAATATCAGGAAAATTGATAATAACATAATTCGTGTTTGGTGTATATCCAGATTTTGCCAGTTGTCCTTGTGTTGCTCCTTGAAGCCAGTTTGTTTGGGAGTTTTGTTATTGTTGTATTGGGGATTGAATCCAGGACTTTACACAATACTATTCAAGTGCTGTTCCACAGAGTTATACCCCAAGAACTTTTTATATTATTTTTATTTTTGGAGGGGGGAGGATACCAGGAATTGAACTCAGGGCGCTCAACCACTGAGCCACATCCCCAGCCCTGTTTTGTATTTTATTTAGAGACAGGGTCTCTCTGAGTTGTTTGGCGCCTGCCTCGCCATTGCTGCCTGTCCCAGCTGCTGCTGGAATTACAGGCATGTGCCACTGTGCCTGGCATGAGAACTTTTTGAGACAGGGTGTCACTAAATTACTCAGGCTGACCTTGCCATTCTCCTGCCTCAGCTTTCTCAGTAATTGGGATTACAGGCATGTGCCACCATGCCCAGCTAGGCAGGTTTTGTTTTTGTTTTGGGTTTTGGTTTTTTTTTTCCTATCTCACCCAAAAATGTATAACTGAAATCTAATTGTTAGCCAATATCAGACAAACTCAAATTCAGGGGAAATTTTATGACTCTACTAGCTTTTTTTCATAAATGACAATGCCCTGAAAGGCAGCATCCAAGGAACTCTTCCTGATTTTAAAAGACTAAAAATTCAGGAAACAAAATGTAGTGTGTGATCCTGGATGAATTAATTCTATCCCTGGAGGGGAAAGTGGCTTTTTAGGACATTATTGGGATAGTTGATGAGACTGCAGTTTGTACTGTAGACAATACAAAGTAAAGTATCAATGCTTAAATATCTTGAATGTGATAACTGTAAGATACTTATGAAAGAGAGTATTCTTGTTCTTAGAAAATACACACTCAATTCATAAGGGACCTATGGAATACAGACTACTCTTATATGGTTGAGAAAAATAAGTGTGTGCATACTTAGAGAGAAAAATGGTAAATTAAGTGGCAAAATGTTACTGATTGGTGGATCAGTAGTATTCTTGCAACTTTTCTCTTAATTTTAAAGTTTTTACTACGAGTTCTTAATATTGAATGTCTGAGAGCAATAAATAGGTAAGTCCTGCTTTACCCTAACTGAGGGTCAGCTGGGGCTTCTAAGAAACTCAACTTCAAAACAAAGCTGCAAAATACAGATCTAAGAGCATAACATTTAACAGAACCAAAATTGCTTTGTGGGATGAAGTCTCAAATATTGGTTAAGTACTTTTTCCTTCTTTTTAGATATTTTATGACCTGGTCAGACAGATAAATAGAAAAACACCAGTGGAAAAGAAGAAGCCTAAAAAGAAATCATGCCTGCTGCTCTAGACCCAAAGTCAGCAGCAGCTCTGAGCCAGGTAAGATGCTAAAAGTAAAACAAATGCCTTTCTCATCATTTCCTTTTGGAATTTTTCCAACTTGACCCACTTTTTTTTTTTTTTTTTTTAACCTATTCTGGGTATTTCTGAGCTTCTGTGCCTTGTACATGTGATATACCCTTGAAGACACATTCATCTGTTGGATTATTTAGCTTCTGCATGAAATTCTAAGCTGTGAGAGGGTGATGAGCAGGTCACATTGCTCACCAATGTGTTTCTAGCACCTGCTGCAGGATGGGTATTAATCACATGCATGCCTGTAATCCCAGCAACTCAAGAGGCTCAGGGAAGAGGATTGCATGTTCAAGGCCAGCCTCAGCAATTTAGTGAGACCCTGTCTCAAAACAGAAGATAAAAAGGGCCAAGGATGTAGCTCAGTGGTAAAGCACCCCTGGGTTCAGTCCCCAGTACCAATTTAAAAAAAAAAAAAAAAATCTTAATGGATAATAGGTATTCAAAAAATAGGGCTTGGGGCTGGGGATGTAGCTCAAGAGTAGAATACTTGCCTAGCATGTCTGAGGCCCTGGATTCAATCCCCAGCCCTGCAAAAAAAAAAAATAGGACTTGAATACTTTCCTGGGTGATTCCCAAACTCATGCTGAATTAAAGTGAAATAGTGATTACTCTGAAAGAAAAAGACAAAAGTGCATGACTGATCAGTTTATCTCAGACACACCCATATATATCAGTAGTGATCACTTTCCCTAAATGTATTCCTGCCCTGATTTCTAACACCATGGATTAGTTTTGCCCTTCTTTGAACTTTACATAAACAAAAACATATAACATTATTTTATTTTTGACTATTTTCATGAGAATTACCCATGTTGCATGTAGCAATAGTTCATTTTTATTGTGTTATACTATATTTTATTGTATGACTAAGTTAGTAATATATTTATATATTCTGCTGTTGACAGACATTAGGGCATTTTTCAGGAATCAGCATGGATAATTCTGCCTGCATATTCTTGTACATTTTTTGTGACATATGCATGCATTTCTGTCCATGTGTATGTCTAGGAATGGAGTGGCCTGATCATATGCTATATACGTTGACAACTTTAGGAGATTCTGCTAAAAAAGTTTTTCAAAGTGGTTTTACCAGTTCACACACCCTCAGCAGTTTATGAGTTCTACATCCTCCCCAAAGTTGGTGTTACCAGTCTTTGTAACTTGAGCCATTCTCGTGGATGTGTAGTAGTACATTATTATAGTTTTGGTAGTCATTCCCTCTCAGGTGTATGTTGATATCTTTCTCCTTTTTTATTTTTTAGTTTTTGGTGGACACAACATCTTTATTTTATTTTTATGTGGTGCTGAGGATCAAACCCAGCGCCCGCGCATTCCAGGCAAGCGCGCTACCGTTTGAGCCACATCCCCAGCCCCATGTTGATATCTTTCCAAAAAAATGTTTTACCTATAAGCTTCTGAGTAGTAGTTAACTTTAAGTATCATGTAAGTTTTGGGGCACAGGGAATTAGACCCAGAGGCACTCTATTTCTGAGCAACATCCTGGCCTGAAATTTGTGATCCTCCTGCTTCAGCCTTCTGAGTTGCTAGGATTACAGGCATGTGCCACCATAGCTGGCTACCACTTAAGTTTTTGTTAAGTGGACCCAGTGGAAATTAGTGACAGTATTTAATAAAGCTGCCTATCAAATGAGAAACCAGGCTATATAGGATCAATTATTATCATTTAAAAATTATGTATTCAAATTCTCTAAGGTTTTTGGCTTTGGGCCAAATGGTTGTTTTAGGCTTTTAGTGAAATTTGATTTAATAACTTTAATTCATCAGTTCCCTGGAAGTTGTTATTGTTAAGATTACTGTCTTTTGTGTGTATTCAGGGAAGGGTGCAAAGATAAGGACTTTAGTTCTTAAATACATTGTTTCACTCCTTTGTAGTTGACACCATTACCTAGGTTGATCCTAGTTTAAGTTTCCATTTAAGAAGATGTTCTTTTAGTTTGTTTAAAGGAAAAGATGTCATCCTTTAGTATATTATAACTTTAAAAATTCATTCATGGGGCTGGGGATGTGGCTCAAGCGGTAGCGCGCTCGCCTGGCATGCGTGCGGCCCGGGTTCGATCCTCAGCACCACATACAAAGATGTTATGTCCGCCAATAACTAAAAAAAAAATAAACATTAAAAAAATTCATTCTCTCTCTCTCTCTCTCAAAAAAAAAAAAAATTCATTCATGTACAGTATGACAGTGTATTATAAATTTTACCTTAGAGGAAAGAAATCTTGGCCTAGATCTAGAAATAAGGTTTTCATCCAAGTTACATCAATTCTTAGACTATGTACATAATTTATCTTATAATATGGATGTTTGATAATACCAAATAGGTGGCTTAGTAGTCAGACTACTCTGCAGTGCATTTTGTTGTGATCATTATGCATGCTGTTCCTGTACTTTTAAAAGAATTGAAGCCAGGGGTAGTGTGCACACTGGAGTCCCAGTCTCAGGAGGCTGAGGCAGAAGGATTGCTTGAACCCAAGAGTTAGAGGTTATCCTGAGCAGTATAGCAAGATCCTATCTCAAAAGTACTGAGACACAGGATAGATTTAAATAACAATTTTGAACATTTTTAGTACAGAGTATATGAATCTTGAGGGCAGCTTATCTAGTCTGTAGCCTCTAGACAGAATCATAATAAAGCATGTTAATGTTTTTTTTATACGTCCCATTTTTTAAGACCTCTGAGAGAAATTAGTCATAAGGAGTTCTTCTTTTAAAGTAATTTCCTTCTGGTAAGCAATAATACTTTCTGATTCTTCTACTCTTGAATTTGGGTTTTTTCTGTATCATCTCTTGCCCTGCCTTTATTAGAAGTGGTCATCCTAATGTATATAAGTGTAAACTAATAGAATAAATTTCTCATGGAAAGTTCATGCAGGCAAGTGTCATTTTCTTAGTGGAAAGGGAAATTTTAAAAATAAGATGAAAGTGGGATAGAAAGGAAAGGTCACTATTGTCCTCTTTATGAACAGGACTATAGGATACAACAAGTATAATGAAACCAAGGAAAGGCTAAAATTGATCAATTATAGACTCCCTTTCTTGAGTTTAGTCTTTTATATTTCATTATTTTTAAAAACTTTTTTTCCTTTCTACATTTTTTATTGGTGCATTATAGTTGTACATAATGGGGATTTCTTGTTACGTATTTGTACGTGCACACAATATAACAATATAATTTGGCCAGTATCACTCACCAGCATTAAAACATTTTAAAAATAAATTCAAAATAGCTCTGTTATATTATTACTAGTTATCTAGTAATAATCAGCCAGGATCATTGTATCTTTGTGTGCATGCATGCACATGTATGCTGGGGATCAAACGCAGGGTCTTATGCATCACTAGGCATGTATTCTGTCATTGAGCTACATCCCCAGGCTAAGATCATGGTTTTCTATGTTATTGGATATCTACTTGATTACTACTATATTTTGACATCTAGAGATAACCATATGTATGTGTATGTGTTTAATATTCTAGATTACAGGAATGAAGAACTGTTGCCTACTTGGAAAGTGCCAGCATTCCAGACTTCAAAAAATAAATCTGAAGAGGCTTCTCCTGTTTTATATATTATGTGAAGAATTTAGATCTTATGTTGGTTTGCACAAGTTCCCTGAAGAAAAAAAAAAAAATTGCTCTGTGTATATCTCTTGGAAAATAAGACAATAGCATTTCTCCTTTGCAATAGCAGTTATAACAGATGTGAAAATAAATATACTTGACTCTAATACAATTATACAAAAGAGCATGGATGCATTTCAAATGTTAGATATTGCTACTATAATCAAATGATTTCATATTGACCTTTTTATCATGATTCCTCCCTGTTAAGCACTAAAAGTTGAATCATTATACTTTATATCTGTAATGATATAATCAATTATGAAATTTCCCCTCAAACTCATTGCAGCAGATAACTTTTTTGAGTCATTGACTTCATTTTATATTTAAAAAATTATGAGATATCATCTGTCATTATATTCTAATTAAAATTGTTTGTGCATAATGCTTTGGAAAAAATGGGTCTTTTATAGGAAAAACTGGGATAACTGATTTCTATAGCTTTCAAAGCTAAAATATATAATATACTAAACCAACTCTAATATGGCTTCTTGTGTTTTACTGTCAGATTAAATTACAGCTTTTATGGATGATTAAATTTTAGTACATTTTCATTTGGTTTGTGTGTTTTTGTTATTGTTTATAGATTTAAGGACTTTATTTTATAATGACCACATTGTTTTAAATGCGACAGTAGCTCCTTTCTGCCTGGTATCTGCAGAATTCTTGGCTTTAAACTATACTAACTGGTGATTTCTGTAGGAACAGACCTCCTACTTCCTGTTCCAGATAATATTTATTCCTACTATACAGTATAATACATCAGACTACATAGAATAGTTTTGTATATTCTCTCTTGATCTTAAACATTGTATCTTGCTGAATAAAATATCCCACTGTGTATTATTTTTATATGTAAAGAAATAAGTTTAATACTGTATCAGGGTTTAACTTTTACTATTTCAAATCTTCCACAGCTTGTAATTTTATTAAGGAAATCCTTTTTGCCATTGTTAATTTGTTGGGTGTGGGTCCACCAATGAAGTGTTATGTAAAAGCTTTCAAACTTGCTTTATAATAGATTAAAGATTTTGAGAGAAGTAAGTGAAAGTTAAAACACATAAAAAGAATGTGTTAATTACTTTTGCTTTGACTATATATGAAGTAGTATAGTAGTAGTAATATGAAAAAGATTACTAAGTTAAAATTTTAGCTGGCTATATAGTGGTGCTTTTCTTTTCCTTCCCAATTATTTCCATTTTTAGAAAAGATGGGGCTTAAGTAGGGCATGGACCCAGGGTGATGTTGCTTATGTGTTCTCCATAAAGAAAGAAAGAGCCAACAGCTTGTTAGCCAGTGAAGTACTGGAGAAGGAAAGAAACAAGCTTAGGAAGCCTGTGCCTTGTCCCTGAATATCAAGGAGGAGATCAGTCCTAGAAAGTCTAAATCATTGCTCAGGGATCTAGATACTGTCTCATTGCAACTAGGTGTGAAACAATGTTCATGCCTTGCTGTGATTTTTTTTTCCAGGAGTGTGGTCAGCCCATTAGTTACTGAATTGACATTTAAAAGTCAGCTTTCAAATGTAAGTTCTTTCCAGCCTGAGAAAATGTTAAAAATATTGTTTTTAAAAATTGGAAATTGTATTTTTTTGAGTTTCTAATAAACTTAGTTGCCTAATAACACTTCCCTCTTCTGATCCAATTATGCATATGTCCGTGATTGAGGGGCAAAAAAATATATAATAAATTTTAAAAATCAGTGAAACATTAGGGCCAATTTGTTCAGGTCAGTGAGGTTTGTTTTGTTTTTGTTTTTTGTTTTTGAAATGTGGTTTCACTATGTTGCCCATACTGGCTTCAAACTCCTGGACTCAAGTGATTCTACCACCTCAGCCTCCCAAATAGCTGGGACCGCAGATGAGCGTGTTCCCAGCTTAGAGACATACTCTTAATTTAAGTCCTCTTAAGTTCTACTTTAAACACTTCTCAAACATTTTCATAGAAAAACATGCAAACCAGAGAACTTTCTATGTTACGTAGGTTGTATAATTATTTGTTACATTAAATACAAATTATTAAATAAGACTTAAGTTTCAGTCGGCTTGACAAGTAGCATAAACTCACTGTCCTCTCCTTTAGAATAATAGAGGAGAAAGATGATTGTTGTTGGATTCTCTGTCACATCTTACACAGTCTACTTGGTTTAAAGGTGGAACTACCAAGAAAAGGTGCTTTTTTAAAGCACACTGGTGAGCAGAGCAAGACCAGCTGAAATCAAGAGACACGCAGTGTTAATCTCAAGAAAATCTGTGGTTGCCGAGCAAGCCAGAAAGGCATCCTGGGAGAAAATGAGAAGGGTGTGTTTTTGTATTGTCCCTATGTGAACTCCTTAGTCTTGGTTCCAGTGGAAAGATGTATTTTTGTAGCTGAAAAATCAAGAGACTAGGATATTACACAAGTCTCCTGTGATAAATATCCAGGAACTGAAAGAACCCATATTAGTATTTGAGGCTATTTAAAGTATAATAGCTTTGGTTATATGAGTAACATATAATTTAAAGAAGGTTTGATGCCACATTTAATAGTTTTCTTTTTCCAACTAAAAACAAACCACTTTAATGGCTTATTAGTGCTCCCAGTCTAGGTTTAGAGATTAAGTGAATACATAATCTAACTATAATCTTTCCCTCCACCAGGGGGAGCTTCAGTATCGGTAACACTGCTACAAGCCTTGCAAGTATTCAAGCCATCTCTTCTACACACACTGCATTCCTCACAGAGTCATCTAGGCTCCCTCAAGAGTTTACAATCTGGTTGGGCAGGAAAGATACACAAATCAAATTCATCCAAGATATGGATAACAATAACTTACTGAATTTGAGTCCCCCTTTCAAGAATGGAGAAATGCAGGGCTGGGGATATAGCTCAGTTGGTAGAGTGCTTCTTCCCTCATGAGCATAAAGGCCTTGGTTCAATCCCTAGCACCACAAAAAAAAAAAAAAAACAGAATGGAGAAATGCAGGTGTTGATGTGTTGCCCGCTTCTTCCTCAACTCTGAACTCATATCTGTTTGGTACCTTGATCTGCCACCACCAATGGTCATCTTTCACTCCTCACTGAAACAGTCAATTCTTTGAAGTTAATGTACTTGGAAAACTTAATATTTAGGGGAAATATTTTTATTTTATTACAGAATTTATTAAAACAGGTGACTTGGTGTGTAGTTATTCTTTACATATGAATAATAATAAAAACATTCTGCATTTTGTACCTAGCTAATTTAAGATATTTTGCGTCTTTCTCCTCACAGGGGTGTGGTTTGGGGCGGGGTGAGAGAGAAAGCGAGTGAGCGAGCATATGCCTGAGTTTTAGGGACTAAGGGACAGAAAGAATTAAGGAATACCATGGTATTTTCCTTTCTAAGCAATCCTAATTAACTGTTAGAAGCTTTTATAAATTGTATGTCTTTTGAAACCAAAGTGCAAAGAAACTGTCAGGTAATGTGGAGGAGGAAAATAATTTATGAAACAACCTTCTCTTTGGGTCTTATACTTATTTAGGTTCTAAATATGTGTTAAAATAGCTCCACTTGAATTAGCTCCAAATTTAAAAGGGTAGAGTGGTTTGGGTGCTTTTTCAAAATATGGAAAGAGCCCATCTTACAGTGAGAGAGATGATTGTGAGTCTTGAGGCTGCCTAAACCACATAGCTATTAGCATGTGTAATCTCCAGAAGTATGAATATTAAAGCTGGGCTTCGTAGCATTGTCCTGTAATTCCAGCTACTCAAGAGGCTGAGACAGGAGAATCTCAAGTTTGAGGCCAGCCTCAGCACCTTATTGAGACCGTACCTCAAAACAAAAAATTGAAAGAGCTGGGATGTGACTTAATGGTAGAATATTTGCCCAGAATGGTGAGACCCTGGATCCATCCCCTGTACTGCAAAAGAAAAAAGTCAAAATTGAAAGTTACTCCTGAAAATGTAGTACAGATATTACATTGTTCATGGGTTTTTCTTACTGCAGTTTTATCTTGGGTTAGTTGAATGTGTAGTCCATTTATTGCCTTGTCCTTCTTAAATATTCTAATTGAGAGCAGTGGGAGGCTTTGGACTGGGTGCCTAGTTCTGTTTTCTAGGAAGGGAACATGGATTTTGCATTTTGAAATAAATAGCTTTAAAAGGGAATTGATGGGGAGCATATTCTTTGGGCTTGTTAAGAAGTGGCCTCCTGTGGTTCTGGGCCCAAGTTGTGATGTACATTTCCCACTAATTGCTTCTCTTAAGAAGCAAGAGGCTGGCTGTTCCTCTTGAGGAAAATCCTTAATAAACCTTTCCATTTTAAACAGTGCTGTGACTCTTTTGAACTGTTGTTTTCAAAGAATTTTTTTTTAAGCTTAACCCTTTCCAAATTTTGTGCTAAATGTCATAGGGCCCACACAGCAAAACAGGGCATGACTTACGGGCCTATCAGCAAACATTTATTGTGCTTCTACTGTATACCATGTGCAGTCTATGCTTGGGCTACAGTGGGCGGACCATACAGACAAAAATCTTTTAAAAAATTGTAAAGTGTGTGTGTACACGCACACATACACTTAGTAAGAGAGCTCTTTTCCTTAATCCACCCCTGTTGGGTAGGTGCAAACTTTCCCACCAGATCCCATCAGGCCATCCCCTGGGGGTGAGAGAAAGGGCACAGGCCATACGTATTCATGTAGCCCCCTGTCATTCTAGCCATAGGCGTCACTGAGGTCTTTCTCCACTTTGGTGGATTGGGAATTTGAAGGAGCCACCAGGATTAAGGGAATGCAAAGCATGTAGTCTTCCCAGTTTGAAAAGTAGGAACTAGAATAGTGGGACCAGAGCCTAGCCCCTGCCTGTCTTCCATGGGCAGGGGATACATTTAATGGAAAAGTTTAAAGATGATATTGGATCCCTTCACTCCCACCAGGATCCTGAAGCCTATGCCGTAAGCTTTGGGGTCCTTCAGGCCCTTGGAAACACTGATGCAAAGCTAACCCCTTATTTTCTGGTACATAAATGTATTTATTTTTAAAAAAAATCTTTATTTTTTAGTAGTAGATGGACAATACCTTTATTTATTTATCTTTATGTGGTGTTGAGGCTCGAACCCAGTGCTTCACACATGCTAGGCAAGAGCTCTACCACTGAGCCACAGTCCCAGCCCCCATAAATGATTGATCTGAACAGAAACTTAGAACCTCAGCCCAGGGATCCAACACCAACACCAGACACCAGTCTGGCCCCGAGCTCTCGATAATGAGCAAGCTCACTGGCCAGTGGTGGGTAAGGAAGTTGAGTGGTTCATTGAGGTGGTCTGGGATGACACTAGCCTTGACTGCTCTGCTCAGGGAGCTGAGTTGATGCAGGGGATTCAGTTGCTTACCTACCCACTTGGAATAAACTGTTACTTTAAAAAAAAAATCTGCCTAATGTCCTTCCCTTTCCCATCATTTCTACACAAATGGCTGTACACATGCTGCCTTGCTGGCAGCTCAGCTCCTGGTTGGGAGACAATGTCTGGAGTGTGGCCAGAAGTGGGACTGGAGGTGTGGAAGGCACCAACACCCAACTCTCAACTTCCTTCCCCATTGCCCTGCCTGTCCCTCAACAGTCACAATGAGGGGAGGAGAATCTAGTAGACTCAATGTCCCTGGTAGGGTGGGGCCCTAGCCCAGCAAGTCAGAAAAGGTCTCAGGGCAGGGTAAGTCTGGGACCAGATACTGGCAGAAGAAATGAGAAAGATCAGGTCAGGAAGGCCAGTGGAAAGGGATCATCCCAAGAGAGGGGAAACATTTGAAGACAGGTAACCTCTGGGATGGCAGTTGGATCCATTTGGGACTGAGCAGGCATAGCTCTGAAGGACCCCAGCTCAGGGCAGCCCAGTGACAGCATAGCAATGGGAACAGATAGGGAGCTAAGTGGGAGGTGAGGACTGAGGCTCCCCAGATAGCCTGCGTTAAAATAGAATTGGCCTGAGAAACCAGATGAGCAGGCCAGGGGAACAGGGAAGTGCACAACAGCTTGGAGAGGGAGACTGGGGACCAAAGTTCCCGGAGGTCACCATGTCCCAGCCTGCCCTCTCCTGGGGAATGGGCTGTGGAGTAGAATGAAAAGAGGCCTTGGGAGGCAGCTGCGGAGGCCTTGCCTGCTGGCCTTCCTGAAGCAGAAGCCAGAGCTGGGCCCGGCCTGCGTCTTGCTCTGGGAGTCGAGATCACCTTGGGAGCCCTGTGCGCAGTGCTAAAGATGCAGAAATGAGGAACGAGCAGTTGCTCCCAGCCCAGCGAGGAGAAGCAGCAAACAGAAGTGACTCACAAAGTAAATACTATGGTTTGGTCAGAGGCACAGTTTAGGCCTGTGAGGAGGGTTTCACCAATGGCCTTCAAACTATGTGGTGAAAGACAAATAAAAGTCAGCCTGAGATTGTGGGGCAATTGGATTCCTCAGGAGACAGCATGCAAAGACATAGTGACATGAGAAAATCCAAACTTGGAGCACTCAAAGCAACCTTTCTTGGCATGGGTTATGACGAGTGTCCGGAAGCAAGGCTGAGTAGGTAGGCTGGGGGCTCACTGGGCAGGGCTGGCATCTAACACCGGGGCAGAGTGGAAGAGAGGATGGAGTCAGATCCTGCACTCTGCATCCTTTTGGACCCTGAGCAGCACTTCCTGGCAGCTGCAGGCCATAGCCTCCTGTCGGGGAGGTGAGGAAGGGGCCGTGAGGAAGGGGCCCATAGGTCAGAGGGAGAGCAAGGCAGAGGATGAGGACAGCTTCCCTGCAAACACCCACTAGGCAGCCTTGGATTGGGGTGGACTCAGAACAGGAAGCAGCAGGTTGGGAACTAAAGAGCAGAGGTGGCAGCCCGTGGAAGATGGTATTTGGCATTGGTTTCCACATCCCTGGACAGGGGCCATGGTTTCGAGGGACATTGCCAGAAGGGTGTAGTGAGGATAGATGGCTTCTGTGCAGTGGCAGCCAGGGATTGGACCCAGAACCTCATCCAGTTAGTGATCCTGTCACCTATACTCAGGCCTGAGCGAGATGCAGGGAAAGGAAAGCATAAAGTGATTGTCATTGTAATAATCCGTCATCGGGTTATTATTTCCCTAACTCTGTTCAGAGGCATGGTCCTCAGTGGCCCCAGGAACACAGGAGTGCTCTGAGCAGCATTGGGAGAGTTCAGGGAAGAAAGTGGAACTCCAGTAGGGGACACGGATTTAAGTTTATTGTGGGGACATAGGGAAGGCTGACTGCACTGTGAGGCTTGCCACACCCACGTGTTCCTGGAGTTGTGGGTGTGTATCGGGGGCTTGGAGGTGGTGAATGGAGGAACCTGTCAGGACTGATGGGAGGGAGAGTCTCTGGGGAATGGCAGGAAGTAAGTCCTGTCAAAATCAGGGAATCTGGGAGAGAGGTTTCCTCCTACTCTAAGGGTTGGACAGGGGGGGGAGAGTAAGGCAAGAGACACCCTATCAGTAGTCCTAAGGGGATGACTGCGGTTTGAGGTCGTGGCCTAGGCCTTTCCAGCACATCAGAGCCTCAAGTCTCTCCTGAGGGGCAGGCTTCACAGAGGAGGGAAGAGGACTTAGGGAGCACAGCCACAGCACCTACCTGGGGAGCAGAGAGCAGACAGGGGGCTAGATTCTCCTTGAAACCATTAGAACTTGACTCATTGTGCTCTTCCCCTGCCAATTGAGGTCCCAGGTTGACAATGAGGGACAGCAGGGTACAGGGGTGGTTCAGTGTCCATAGGTAAGTCAAGCCTCAGGCAGTCGTGTCCTCAAACACCTTCTCCCCGACTTGGCCCAGACAGCTGCTGCACCCCAATGCCCCATACATCATTCCTCCACAGTACAGTACCAACGTGCCACTAGCGAGTCATAGCCCGCCTGGGTAATATTTCTACAATGTACAAAAACGTGTCCACACCTGGGCCTTCTCCAGTCCTTGCCACAATCCTGTGAGGCCATGAGAGTCAGTAGACATTTTTTAACAAAGAGACCAAGGCTCAGAGAAAACACTTTATTTTGATTTCGCCTTGGGTCACATGCTCAGTGCTGTCCTAGGGAATGGGCAGTGCAGTATTGGTGGAGTTTCTGTGTTCCAGGCAGTGAGTGTGACCCCCAGGTGCATTGTGTCCTCTAAACCCCACCGAAGTCCTGCCTTACCCCTGTTCCACGGATAAGGGAAACAAGGCTCAGAGAAGTCAAGCAACGTGTTCAAGTGCACAGTGACAGAAACCGATCTCTCTGACTCCAAATCCAGTGCTCATACCATGGTGCTGGTACAGGTGCCTTAAATGCCTGGGTGGGGAGGTCACCTAAGGCAGGTTGACAGCTGCTTTGGAGAAGCTGGAGACAGACTATGGTCTTGCTTTTTCCTTGGGCCCTGCAGGAAATGCTGGTGTGGCTTGGAAAAGACAAGGAGCCCCTTCCCCAAGCCTCTGGGGAGCAGCTGGGTGTGGTGAGGATAGATGGCTCACTACCTACGGGGGCATAAGTGAACCAGGCTTCCCTTAGTTTGGGTTCAGAGATCACCCTGAGGGGAGAGGTTCAGAGGAAGTGCCTCAGGGAGAGAGCGGTCCCATCTGAAAGATTAAAAAGGAACAGGTCCCACCAGTCCCAGCAAGGACCTTTTCGTTCCACTAAGGTTAGAAAACATGTACAGGTTCTGGCCACGGGGCCACATGAAGCAGGTGGAGCCCTGAGCAGATGCCTGGGCCAGTGGGCCCCTGTACCTGCCAGGGAAGTGGGCCAGGTGTGGGGTGGGGCTGTATGCCAGGGAGGGTATTAAATGAGCTTCCAGTTCATTTGCATGTCCTAATTAACCACAAAATGAGCCCCAGAGGCAGAATCAAGCTGTCAGTTTCTCTCTGCTGGCTTTCACCATCTCCTCTCCATCCACCCCGCCCCGGGTCCCCATGATCTCCAGCATCGCTTAGGCCCTAGGATTAGTCCCATTCATTTCTTCACTTGGCCTCAGCAAAACAGTTCTCATCATTGTCGCAGCAGGAGCCCAGAAGGTGACAGAAAAGTAAAAATTACAGGTGGGTTAATGAATCACCATAATCTTTGATTAGCAAAGCATGAAAGTGGGTGGGGCATGACATCAAGACCCAGGCAGAACTCCTCCACCGCACAGTTGGCATGCCATTCATTATATGTGGGGAGGACACGTTTTGTTCTTGATTTACCTCTGGAACAGTTTGGGGGTTAAGGTAAAAGGCACAAGATTGCAAGTAAATGGGAACTGTTAGAATCCCAGCTCTGCTTTTCTGCTGTGCGATCTTGACGAGTTGTTTAACTTCTCTGAGCCTATCCGTGTGTAAAATAAGAGTAACAGCACTCCCTTCCAGCATGTAGTGAAAAGGAAATAGCACAAAGGCAAAGGTGCCTGGCACCTGTGAATTATGTTGGCAGCAGATGTCACTTCCTAGTTGCTTTGTTCTGGCCCAAGTTAAAATGAGTCTTCAGTCCTTTGAATCTGTTCTGGCTCATTGATGGTGGAGTTGGCCTCTTCCTTTTCCACTGGATCCCCTGGAGGTCAGCACTGGGCCCTTTGCATCATGCTGTTCTGGGTTCCTAGCTGGCACTGGGTGGAATTCATCAAGTTTTGCTCAGTTGATCTCAACTACTATGACTAGCCCATGAAAATAGAAGAGTCACAGGTGAATAGCCAAGAGGTGGCTTGGTTTCCTATGGAATCAGACCAGACTCAGAGCTGGTGTCATCCTCTCATCACCCAGCTGGTGCTGGGTGGCCCTCCTCTCAGGAATCAGCAAATCAGTGCACATTGTCCCCACACATACATCAACCATCACTACCAAAGGCAGCCACAGCCAACCTCCCTTCACAGAGTAACGTCAGAGTTTATTGGGGAGACAACAGGATGCGTGGGCTCTGCCCCCCAGAAAGAGGGAACTCTGTTGGCAAACTGCAGACGAAGGTGTAGAGTGGAAAGAACAGGGGTTTGGGAGCCAAATAACCCTCTGGTTCAATTTCTGGTTCTTTTCCTTTGCTAGCAGCATGATCGGGGCAGTTTGCATGATCTCACTACGAGCCTCCATTGCTGTACCTGGAAGATCATTCTTTCTAGGGTGACTCAAAGCTTGAAAGAGATGTGCACACTGCCTGGTAAACAGCGCGGGCTCAAAACAAGTGCCTCTCTGTCCTCGCATAGCTCACCCCACCAAAACTAACCATCTACCATTTGAGTGGCACTTGAGGGTGACCTTAATCACGACTTCAGAGCCCCCTGCCTCTCCCTCCATCTCCGCCCCCTGGGGCTCCAGGCTGCTGGCAGTAGAGCCTTTCTTGTTATTTTTCTTCTCCAATTTGCTGTTAATGCTCTGAGGGCGGGAATGCGTCTTGCCTCTAATTGCAGCTGTCACACCCCATCAGGCTGAGCTGTGGGTCCTAGGGGAGAGGGAGAGGGGAAGGAGGGCTCTCCCTCCTGGGCTTGCTAGGCCCAGACAGGGACCCACATTGTCCTCTCGCGGCCAGCAGGCGTTCCTGCCCGGGTGGGAGGGCCAAGGCGCCGGCTCACCACGGGCCACTTACCCCAGCAGCTTTCAGAAAGCCCTGCACCGTGGTCTGGAACCCTCACTCTCCGGTTAACTTCACTCTAGGGTGTGAGCAGGGAGACCCAGGCCCCTGGTGGGCTGGAAGTTAAGGGGCCTCAGGTGAGACTAAGAATTTTTTAAATGAGGGGGAATTTCTCCAGGGCTCGCCCTCCCTTCTCTGGTGAATTTACCTGTTCTGCCCCAAGAGTCAAGCGCAGGAGGCTGGCTGTTGGTGTGGGCGACAGACAGCTGTTAGGGGCCAGTGTGTGAATCCAGATCACAGTGGCCTGGCTGCTCACCTCCCAGCGGTGTGTTCTGGGACGATAGGTAGCCCCCCGTGTAGGCTGCCTTCTCAACTGGAAAATGCCTGCCTGCCTGTGAGCACCAGGGACTAGAGAGCTTGATGTCAAAGGGCGTCCACAGTGGCATGTCCCCTCATTGCTTCCCTGCGCTGATGGGAAGGCACACCTCATCCACTACCCTCCTTCAGCCCATATACCAGGATCCAGGTATGGGCTGAAATCCATGGAACAGGAATGCTACCTGGGATTTGCCTTCCTCTTCTCTGACCCCCAATCTCTGCTTCCAGCAATGCCAAGCCACAGAAGCAGACAGATGTAAAGTTGGGGGCACCAAAGACAGGTCTTTATTGGGGGTCTCTGTGGCACCTGCGGCCCCAGTGAGCTTTTCCACGCATAATGTTCCACTGAGGTCTTTGAGAGCAGTGGAGGAATGTCAGAGGGATTTTCTGGTCTCCTCCCCTGCTCCTCCCCAACTGTCATCTCCAACCCCTGAACTGACCCCCCCCCACACACACACCCCCACATTCTCTCCAGGAACTCACCTCCTCCACCAGCCAGCCCTGTGACAGCCTCTCCCAGCTGCATTCTGGTCAGCTCTGCCTGAGAACTCTGGCTTCTCCCTCCTTTCTGGGGGAAAGGAACTTGGATTTGGGCTTCTGAAGGCCTTACCACCCTCCCGCCCTCCTCCCTAGGGGCCCAACCTTTTAGGTTCAGCCAATTTTTGGTCTCTGGTGTTCAGACCCAAACAGCTGTGTTAATATCAAAACCCGTGGGAGAGGGATCCATGGCCTTGGGGCTACTCGTCGGGGGAGTCTCCCCTTGTCTGGACTCCCCTGTACTCGGGAAGAAGAAACGTCCAGAGCCCTTGGAATGGCTCCGCTTCTTGACCTTCTGAGAACGTCCTGCTCTCGACTCGGAGACCATGGGTGTCACCCAGCCTGGCTTCTCCTTCAGCAGCCGGTCACGGTCCGGCCTCACACTTCGCAAAAACTTCCTAAAGATGTTTGCTGTTAGGGCAAATTTGTGGCCCAGCTCCCGAGGCCGGCCTTTGTCTCCTTTGTGCTCTTCTTCCCTCTCCGGCTCATCCTTCTCCCCGACCTTCTCCAGTTCTGGCAGGTCGAGCCAGTTGCCCACCAGGTCTGCAAACACATTGTCCCCTAACACCAGAGGCTGCCGATTTCTGCCCCGCGACATCAATGTGGAGGTCCAGTCATCTGGTTCCACTCGCTCTGGCCCCTGCTGGGCACAGCTTTGGTGCTTCGGCAGCTGTGTCCTGGGCAAGGGGGCGAGATCCCTAACGCAGATACTCCTATGGTATGGAAATTTGGTGCTGCTGCCGGGAGAAGGTTGGCTGGATGGGGAGCAGGATCCAGGTCTGGCAGGACCTCTGCCACCCTCCCAGTGAAGGTGCTTGGACTGGGTCGGGGGGCTTTCTGGGAAGCCTGGGACAGGATCCCCTCCAGAGATCTCCAATTGTTCCAATGCTGTCTGCACCTGTAGGAGTTTCAGTTCTTGCAGAGCACCCATCATGCAGTTCATCTGATCCTGTAAGCCATCACCCACCTCCTTCATGGACATCTGCAGGGGAGAGGGAAAGCACGGGGCCAGTGAGCATGGGAGAAGCAGAGAGGACTGCCCGGCACGGCCCTGAACCAGCCACCCGCCAAACACACTCTCCAGGATCATCCCAGCCTACCACTGACCCCACCTCTACAGCCTAGAACAGTGCCAAGCTGTGCTGAAAGAGGAGGACTTTTTTTTTTTTAATATTTTATTTTTTAGTTATCGGCGGACACAACATCTTTATTTGTATGTGGTGCTGAGGATCGAACCCGGGCCGCACGCATGCCAGGCGAGCGCGCTACCGCTTGAGCCACATCCCCAGCCTGAGGAGGACTTTTAACAGTGCTAAGGCTGGATAAGGGAACTGAGATACGTGGCAATGAAATAACTAAGGATGCAGTTGTCCTAAAAGCTATACAGATACTCCTCCGCTTATGATGGGGTTATGACCAGATGACCCATTGTAACTTGAAAATGTAAGAAAAAAATGCATTAAGACACCTAACCTACCAAACATCACAGCTTAGCCTTGCCTACCTTAAACATATTTAGAACACTTACATCGGCCCACAGTTAGGAAAAACCATCTAACACAAAGCCTATTTTATAATAAAGTATTGAATATCATGTAATGTGCTAAACACTAAGTGACAAAGAAAAAGATTTTAAGGGCACCCTTTCACACTATGGTTAAGTTCAAAAATTGTTAAACCAAGGGCCATCTGTATGTGTGTGTGCTTATGCATATGAATAGATATGTGTGTGCCCCAACCTTATATCTCACACACATATATATATATATATATATATATATAATTTATTTATTTAATCTCTCCAACTATCCTGTGAGGTAGTGACCATTACTGTTCCCCTCTGACAGGTGAGGAAACCAAGGCACATAAGTAACTTGCCCAAGATTAGATAGTGAGAGGTAGAGCTAAGATCACTTTAAGGGTGCACAAAGTTGTGGGAGCCATCCTTGTCCTCTTTTGTGCCTGTGTCCTCTTCTTCCTGGGTGCTGATGGTCACAATATCAATTTGTGAGCATTTACTGTGTAATTGAAATGGCATCATCTCATTTAATCTTACTTACATGAACCCTGTGAGGTTGCTCTTATTGTTCTTGCTTTAGTGGATGAATAAACTGTAGTGCACACAGCTCACAGAGCTGGGACGCAAACCCAGAACTGTCTCACTCCAAATGCTGTAGTCTTGACTACTAAACCCCTACAGATGGATGGGCAGTGGAGCTGGGCTTTAAGGCTGCTCTGTCCTCTATAGGGCTATAGAGAGGAATTGATAAGGGACATTAAGATAAAGGGTAGACCCAGGTTTCTTGAATTGCTCTTCACATCCAACTGGTCAGGAGAGAGGTTAAGAGGCCAGGAGATTCCTGTTTGCTGGGAACCCTGGCCCAGCTCTCCCTCCCAAACACCTGTCCTATTTTAGCTGCCCTCAGACTTGGCTCAAGTGCTCTTCCTGCCTTCTCAGCCCAATAGGCTCTGCTGCCCTGGCCAAGCCAGAATGGGGATCCTGAGTTAGTTCTTCCAGCTCTTTTGTGGATTCTTAGGCTGGAGTCCCAGGTACCATCTGGACAGGCTGAGAGATTGCCTTGGGTAAGGGCTGCATTTGAAGATTGCTGGGGAGAGGCTCCAGCTGATAACATTCACAAGATTCCCAGCCCCTGGGCCCAAGCTGCCTGGGTCCTGCCAGCTCCCTCCCCAGATCCCGATCAAGTTACAAACATCAGGCCTCTAGTAAGTTGACCATCTGTTTCTGAAGCCCCCCAGAGACCCAGGGATCATCTTACCTTCCAGTCTTGTCTTAATGCTCAGAGCTAAGCCCAGGGGGTGGGGGTGGGGGTGGGGGTGGAAGGGCAGGCAGAGAGGCTCTGCAGGGCTGGGCTGGGCTGGCAGCTGACCTGAGGCTTCTGGGTAGAAGCTGTTCCTGCCAACCTGGCCTTGCTGGGGAGGGAGGATCCAGCACTAAGGGAGAGTGGAGGACTGGCTTCTTCAGAGGTCAAGGAGAGTTTCGCTGGGGTGTGGGAATTGCCCACACTTTGTACACCTTCCTAAAACAGGGCTAGAAACGGTGGTTTGAGGACCCAGGGCCCCCAGGGATTTGCTTGGGTGAGGACATGCCATTTAGATGGCAGCAGGCAGAGACACAGAGCCCATGGTGTGTGCTTGCTATTAGTGGACCTTGCCCTGACCTCTTTGCTTCTACCTTCCTTTCAGAGGCACTGAGCTGCATCTGGGAAGAACCAGAGTACAGCAGGAGGAGACGCTAAGCCCCAAACTAAGCATGGTTCTTTCCTGGCAACTGCTTCTCCCTCTGACTTTCCTACCCCTCCCCACTCTCTAATCCATGTTCCTGTCACCCCTGCCTGGAACCTCAGTCATTTTTAGCTTCTCCTTTCAACCACCCTACTCCTGTCCAACTTAATCATGCACTATTTGAAGTCCTCCTCCCCCAGATGGTTCAAAGCTTCCCTTCTATGCCCTGGAAATCTGCAGAAGCCTTGGAGAAGGCCTCCCAGCCACCAGAGGACCAGGGCCTGGCCAGGTCTTCCTGACCTCCCATCACTGACTTGGTGGCTTATCATGGCCCAAAGACTCAAATCCAATTTGGTCCTGCTGTCAAGACCCACAGCAGGATTTTCAAACTCAGGCAAATCCCTGCCCCTTAAGAATACGCAGCAGGCTCCTGTGAGTGCCTCTTTGTGACCTTAAGAAGCTCTTACCTCAAGACCTGCTACTGAAGCACTGATCCTATGTCCTCCATAAGTTTAAAGGCTCAGTTGCTCATGAAATAGTTATTGAGCATCTATCGCTTGAGGGAAGACTAAGACCTACACATCGTTATGTCACCCTGGAACCTAGCTGGCTCCTTGCACTTGCTGCATACTCACAAACCGTATGTTGAGTACCACTGGCTTCCCCAGATCACCCTCCAAACTGCTTGCATCCTTCAGACAGTCAACTGCCACTCGAGGAGAGAGAGCCGTTGCCCAAGGTTTCATTTCACCAAGCGGCAAGGAGTCTGAGCTGGCAGGCTTCCTTCCAGAAGGCAAAACACAGTCCAGGTCAGAGGCAGTGGGAGGAATGAAATGACCCCATTCAGTCTCTTCCAGGGTGGAAAAATCCATAAGAAATAATGCTGACATTTTGTGCAGTTTTCCAGTGAAAACAAATGTGTGGGTATGCATGAATTCAGGGCTGCCCATAAAACAGAGGCCCCATTTAAGTAAACAAGGGCTGAAATTGTGCCTGTATGGAAAATAACATTCTCTATTAGTTAAGATCTTGAGTTCTGGAGACCAAAGTAACAGGGTTCAAATCCTAGCTCTGACACATAGTAGCTGTGTCGTTTGGGCAGATTATTAAAATTCTGTTTTCAGTTTCTCCATCTTTAAAATGGGAAGGCTGGGGTTGTGGCTCAGAGGTAGAGCACCTGCCTACCATGCATGAGGCACTGGGTTCGATCCTCAGCACCGCATGAAAATAAAAAATAAAGATATTATTATAACGAAAAATAAATATTTTTTTTTAAATGGGAAGAAATTCCTGCCTTGTACAGCTATTGTGCAAATTAAATGAAGTCATGTGTATCTCTGCATGACACACATAAAGCATCAGATGAACAATGGCTGTTAAGACTTCCTGTACTTGCAGAACACTTCTTCCTCAGTGAAATTCAACACAAGGTAATGGGAGGATTCCATCCCTCATATCTGGTCTCATTAAGTGGAAACAAATCTCTTGTCCTGTCCCTTCCCCTCCCAGCCCTGCCCCACGCCGGGGGAAAGGAAGGGAAGGAAAGGGAAGCCTCATTATCCTCCTGTCCACTCTCGTGCTGACCTCAGTGAGCCCGGCCACAGGCAGGGTACAGCACTGACAGTCAAGAAGGCAGCTGTGAGAGGGATGAGAACAGAAGGAGGAAGTGAGCTGTGGGAAACAGGGAGGCCAGGGCAGTGGGAGTAGGAGCATCTGCTGGGTCTTGACCACGAGGGGAGCCAGCAGGATAGCCTTTCCCACCAACCCCAAGGGGATGATGTCACCCACAGAGGAAGAGCCAGAGGTCAAGCTGCTCTCTTCACCCAGAGCGTGGGACCTTCTTGGGTCCCAGGGCTTCTCTTGCCTCAGGATGGAAGAGGGAGAAAAGGCAGCATGTGGTGTGGGGAACGAAGGAGTGGAGCCAGCTCCGTCCGGGGACCCAAGAATGAATAGCTCTAAATCCCAACCTCTAGGCTGGAGGCTGCTGAGTTCCTCTCTGGCCTCCTAGTCTCAGTGCCTTCTATTGTTCCTCAGGACAGGGACCAGATCATACCAACGTGCTCTCAGGATCAGCTGGAGAAGTCTGATTGGTCCTGATTAGTTTGAATGGAAAGTGATCTAGCAGCCACTTCTCTTAGTCTCATCCCTAGTCTCACACACACACACACCCACACATGCAGAGAGAGAGAAAGAGAGAGAGAGACAGAGAGAGCACTATCCACCATCAGATGCAAAGCCCTAAATAAACAGATCCCAGTGAAAATCATGGGAATCCCTTCTGAAAAATGCCCTAAAAGGTGGTCTCACCCCCACCCTTGCCTCTGCATCAATCCTCACCATTTCCCACCCCAAAATCTTCTGGGACTCAGTTTCGTCCTAAACATTTTCTGCCCATCAAACTTTAGTTTCTCTGGGAGTGGTTTACACCAGCCCCTGGCAGACTCTGTGTTAGAGCTGCATGGCTGCTGCCCCATCCTGGTTTGGTGAGAGCCCCCACTGCAGTCTGGTGATCTGTCCCTAGCTGACCACCTTCTTTGGGCAAATTCACCAAGCTTTTGTGTTTCAGTCCTGAATCTGTGAATGATAACCCCTCCCATGTGTATGGCACAGGCCCTTTTTCTCTGTATTGCCTGAGCTCCTTTGGCCGGGAGGCTGGCTAGGCAGGTGGAGGTCGCCTCCCCCCTGGATGGATTAGGAAACTAGGGAGTCTCTCAGATCATCTCCCTCAGTGTTGCCCCAATATTCTTTGCCAGGCCCTCTTCATTATTTTCACCATATCTCTACATGATCCAGACTCCTATTTAATAATTTATTTAAGTCTACTTATGCAAATAAATGTATTTATAATGGAAGTTTTATGAAATGTGTGACTCGCCATCAACAGATCCTACCACAAATATATATGCCGTCTTGATCACCACCAGGGAAAACACTGTTCTAAACTTGAAGTCCTGAGGACTGAGACCCCAAGTCCAAACCCTTCCTCTGGGCCAATGAACTTTCATGCCATCATAATCCCTGTCCAGTGGGCCTCACGGAATACGTGTGAGAAGAACCCAAGCTAGTCAGCAGGAAGTGCAAAGGACAGTTGCCTCCAGAGGAGGAAGAAGAGCATGAAACCATCCCCCGAGGTACTCCAAAACCCAGTTTGTTGAGGGCCACAGCTGAGTCAGGATGACGCATGGCATTTTGCCAGAAGGGAGTGGTTGAGAGGTGATGATGGTTATGTTAAGCTGTGTATTCAATTGTATATTTGACCTTTACTGTCCTGTCCGGCAATAGGGCGGCTCTTGCTGCCTCAGGTGCCCGCTACTTTGGAGTTCCCTGGAGTTCTTGCTGGGTTCTGAGGGAGTGCTCGCGCAAGCCGGGTGGAAGGGGTGAGAGGTAGAAAGGGTGAGTGTGTGTGGAGTGCTGGTGGAGTTCGGCAATAAAGAGTTGCTGTTTTGAACCTACAAGTGCTTCTTGGCGGCTCGGTTATTTGTGCCGAGCCAGACTGTGGCACCAGTTCACTTCCTTCCCACTGAAGGCTCTTCCTTGGGTCACCCAAAGAGAAAAGAGGAACTGCCTGCCTGGGGCTGAAGGGGAAGATGCCATTTTAGGAAGTCAAATCCCACCATCCTGAGCCCAGAGCTGGAGTCTAGGGTCAGCTGTCCGTAGACAGCACCCTCCCTCTTGGCACTCTCTGGGCGCTTTGTGGTGTGGGAGGAGTGGGGATGGAAGAAGAGATGCCAGCATCCTCGGCTCTCTTCCCAAGCCCTGCCCTGGGCCTCTGACTGATCCTGCAGCTGTGCCCTCCATCCATCCATCTCACGCCCTCTCCCAGCTCAGCCGGAATCCTTTGACACAGGCTCGGCTTTGCCCATGAACCTGGCAGTATGCCCTGCCTCACTTCCCCACCCCCATTACTCACAAGATCCCCACACAGATCCTTTCAGCTGCTGGGGAAGCTAGGAGGAGGCTCAGGGCCGGAAATGGGAAAAGCCCCATTTTTGCCAAGTGGCCCATTCTCCAGCTCAGTGAATAGGGACCTTCTTGGCTCTTGGCTGGGACTCTCAACAGGAAGGTAACATGGAAACTGTGCCAAGAGCTGAAGGAGGGAGGAGAGTAAAGAAAGGAGGAAGTGAGGGATGTGAAATGATGAGCCCTCTTTCCCAACTGAACCATCTCCTGGGAGTCACATGCTCAGGCAAGAGGCAGACAGATGGAGAGAAGGGCCCAAGTTGCCTCCTCCAGGGCTTGCCTCTCAGTCTCAGCAAGCCTTCTCCCTCTGACCAGCGTTAGCTCCTCTCCCCTGCAGCCTGTCAGATTTCCTCCTTCCTATTTCAGGCCTTCATACCCAGGGCTTTTGTTTTGTTTTGAAGTAACCACTGAGACATATCCCTAGTCATTTTTTATATTATATTTAAAGACAGGGCCTTGCTAACTTCCTGAGGCTGGCTTTGAACTCGCACTCCTCCTGCCTCAGCCTCCCAAGTCACTGGGATTACAGGTGCCTGCCACCGCGCCCACTTGCCTGGACTCTTATATTCACCCTCATTCACCCTCCTGCCTCATTTTCTGCCCTCCCCACCTTCCACTCCATACCACCTCTAAGTCCTAGGACATATCTCTGGCCATGTCAACCTCCAGTGCACATAGAAAAGGTCAGACTCCATAGTATAATGGTCAAGTTTCTTTCAATCCTGTTGCCTACTCCTTCTTTGCACACGCCTTTTGTTCCAGCCAAGCTGGCACATCCACGCTACTTCTGCCTCTGCGCCTTCTGTCTGTCTCACCGCCTTCTGTCTGTCTCACCGTCTGCCTGGAATGTTGTATTTCTCCTGTGCCCATCTCTATCCATCCCTCCAAGTGTGGCTCACATGCTGCCTCTCCCATGACAGGAAACTCTCCCTGATCTCTCAGTTGGAGGTCACCTCTCCCTTCCTGGAGCACGGTGCCCCTTAAATGGCATGGACCCTCATGTACCTGCACTAGATATGTGCATATATGTGTTGTGGGCTAGGAATGAAAGCTCTGCAGTCAGCCCGACCAGGTATGAATCCAACTGCAACATTTATCAGCTCTGGACAAGTCACTTAGCCTCCTGATGTCTATTTTCTCATTTTAAAAATAGGAATAATGAATATACAGCTTCTTAGTGTTGCTTTAGCAATTAAATAACAACACATGATATGCCTGGTATATCCAGGTTAACATCAACATATGGTATTATCTTTTCTATTAAATTGTAGGTTGTCTGAAGACAGGATCTGTTTACATTTGTAATCATAACATTAGTGCCTGGTTAGTGCCTGAAATGTATACAAGCTCAATAAAAATGTTCTGTGAATGTCTCTTACTCAAACCAGTCTGATCAACCCAACACCAAGAGTTTACCAAGTGCCTGCAACACATAGGGTTCTGTGCTATGTGCTGAGGGCATATAATTGGGGAAGTACTTTACTTATACTGCTATTTAATCTTCATAGTAGCTGTACAAGGTAGTTATTTTTTAATCTTTTTTTAAAGTTGTCAATGGACCTTTATTTTATTTGTTTGTTTGCTTGCTTATCTATCTATCTATCTATCTATCTATCTATCTATCTATCTACTTATATACAGGATAAAAACCAGGGCCTCACACATGCCAGGCAAGTACTCTACCACTCAGCCAAAACCCCAGCCCAAGGTAGGTATTTTTAAAAGCCCATTTTAAAGATAAGAAGACTAAAGTTCAGAGAGGTTAAGTAATATTCCATGGTCATATAGAGTCAGGATTTGAGTTCAAGTTGGCCTGACTCCAAATCCTATGCTCCGTGTTCTTCCAACTAACCCCAGTCTAACTGGTCCAAAAGTCCTCTTATCCCTATCTTTAAAGATCAAGCACACTGCAAAATGAGATCCTTTTCCAACAATTTAGGGAAATTTGCTCTTTTGTTCCAAGAGCTGAAAGCTGTTCCTACTGTAACTCCTCCCTTCCCTTCTTTTCTCCTCATATTGCCTTTAGGTCCTGGTCCTTAGCCTTACACCAGAGACTTCTGAACTTGTAGCCACTAGAGACTAAAGAATTGCCTTCTGGGGAAAGGAGGGTGCCCTAGGAGGACTTTCCCACCTGAAAGAAGTCCCTCTGCTGCTTCCCCATGTCTCAACCAGGATGGACATTCCAGAAGATGGCCTCCTCCAACCTCCCCCTCCTCTAGAGAGCCTTTTGCAGCCTGGCCTGATCATTCAGCCTTTATGCATTCTGTTTGTTGCACATTGATCTGAACTCACAGGAATGCCCTGTGAGCAGCTTACATTTGCTTCCTCTATGTGTCTGCATCTCCCCCATTTGTTGGAAGTCCACTGGGAGCTATGTGTAAGGAACAGCTGGTCCCAAGGCCTTGTGCTCAGGCAGGGCCCCTCTTTGGTGGCTGGAAGGGGGAAGAGATGGGCTCCCTGCTGGGTCTTCGCAGCCCCAATTCCCTCATCTTAATGAAGAAGTGTGTCAGCTGCTACTACTTCTCCAGGCACATTTCATCCCTGAAACTTGACCCCCCCCCCTCTTCCAGGCAGGGAGGAAGGGCCAGTTCTCTAGCCATCAACTTAATTGAGCCAGGATCACTGAATTCTCAGCCCCCCACCCCCAGTGCTCACTTGTTACAATGCAAATTTTCTGCTTCAGGGAATTGGAAATTTGTGCTACTGAAAATCTAGATTGTATTATCTAGATTTTCTGGGGCAAAGATAGGGCCAAGATGTAGGAGGGGAGCACAGAATCTACTAGAAAAAGATAATTTCATGCCCGGTTAATGTTTCTTTTTGCAGCAGGTTTATCCCACAGTGTCTCTAGGACTTATGATCTTGGAGTGAAATAATTAGTGAAATAAACGAATGTGGAAGTTGAACAGTTTTACTGCAAGAGTCACAAACCAACTGGGGAGATCCAGGCAATACACAGTCCTCCTGGGTGGCAAGGGAGAGCCTCCCTTGGATGACCCATCTGCAGAGTAAAAGTTTCTAGCATGTGATGTAAGTCAACTTATGCATTTCCCACCCCATTGCAGCCAATAAGTCCCTAACATAGCCACAGTCAAGCTGCATGGAATTCAGTCCCTCCAGTCCTTAGAAGATGGCAGCCAAAGGGCTGACCTTGGACTAACTCAGCTCCCGGTTTTTCCCATTGGTGATACTGAGGCACTAAGATTTGACCCTTGCTACTTAAACTGAGATGTCAGGGAGTGAGACTCAAGTATCTGTGCCTTGTCACTCTGCTCTGTCTCCTTTACAAGCAGGCTGGCATCAGGGAGGGGTGGAGCACCATGGGGGGTGGGGTACAGAGCTCTCCCATCTGAGTGTCATTCTGGGCCCCAGGCCAGGAATTTGGCTTCCTTTCCAAGAGAGTCAAAGGCTGGAGCTGCTCAGACAAAGGGCCAAATAAAAGCTGATGGGGAGCTGGGTGACTTCAGCCTCTCCCCTTCCTTCTCCTAGGCACTGGGGGCTCAAGGCCTTGGCAGGAGAGGGTGCAAATCAAGATCTGGAGTTCGGCTCAGTTCAGAGTCATTTTTTTTTTTAATTCTCCTGGCATCCACAGACTGTCTTCCTCCCCTCACCACCTCCCACCTAGGGTGCTGGAAAATATGCAAATCAGTAGGATTTTAAAATTCAAGCCCATGCCAGGAACACCCACAAACCCTCCATTAAGGCAGATCCTGGTGTGGGTGGTATAGTCTCTGATTCCAAGCACAAAGAGGATTCTATTAGATTCTTTTCTTGGCATGGGCCTTGGACCTCAGACATTATCTTTGATGATCTTGACCTTCCTTTCTGGTTCTAGACATATGAACAGGGAATATGAGAATTGTGTATGTGTGGGCTGGGACCACCCTCCTAAACTGGTAGTAATGTGCGTTAAAACTAGTGAGGGAACTAGTATAGGTTCACAAGATCAGAATGCTCTGGGCTAGTAACTTTCACATCTGAGTGTCAGCACAAAAAAAAAGATCATCAATCTGAGAAGGCAGGCAGAAAGAGTGTCAGGGCAACTTGGTCAGAAAGTATCAATGAGAACACCTGCTCCTTCAAGTTCAATTCCCCTGACACCCCCCCCCCCAACCATCGCTGTCGCCACCACCACCACCAAGGCTGTTCTTAATACAATGCCAAGTTCCCTCCCAAGCAGGAAGACTTAGCCCTTTGTAGGCAGAAGTGGGAAGGTTGTCAGGAAATCTGGAGAGCCATAAGCTGGCACTTTCTGGATACAGGTCTGCCATTGTGCACCTGGGTGCCCCTGGCTCTTAACAGTAAGAAGAGGAGGGGAGCAAAATAAGACAAAAGAGTCAACACCAAAAGAGAGATACTAAAAGAGACACACAGAGGCCCAAGCAAAGACACCACAGGGAGCCTGCTAGAAGAAGTGAAGGGCAGGGCATTGTGGGCGCAAATGCCTGAATTCTGGTGGTTGAAGGAATAATAAAGGTAGAAGGTATGTGTGGCAGAGGGGGTGGGAGTGGGTGGTAGGTGAAGTCACTGAGAATCAACCTGGCCTCCCTAACATAGCTTTAGCAATCAACGCCCCTAGTTGGGTGATTCACCCCCGCCCCTCCAGACTAAGCTACTTCTCCCAGCCCCAGCACCCCGGGTCTCCGCACGCTCCCTGCACACTCCCCAAGCCCAGACCTGACATCTGGCTGGGCCCGGGCAACTCCCGCTCGCGATCTGCCAGGCGGCGCCCCTCCTCCCTTGCAGGCCCTCCCCCGTCATTACAGCTGCCAGCCCCCTCCCTGCTGGCAGACAAGCCCAGGCAGACAGCCGGCCAAGCCTACCCCCGCAGCCGCGCCAGCTCTGCCAAGCCAGGCAGAGTTTGGGGCCCGGGGCGGCGTCAGCTCCCCTCGAGCGAGCGGTCCCAGGTGACCTCCTACCCGGGGCGGGGATCCGGCTTGCGCACCCTCCGGTCCCCGCCTGCCCGAATGCTCCAGGCACAGCGCAGCCCTAGCACCTAGGCGCTGGCGTCCAGCTGCCTGGGCCTGTCGCTCCCGCGCCTTCGGGGTCGGCGGCGCCAGAGCCTCACTCACTCCGTCTGCCCAACTAGCAGTATCCGCTTTTCTCCCTTGTTTTTTTCTCCCTATGTCACATTTTAATCTGGTCGGTTGCTCTCAGTCACTTCTTGTCTCATCGCAAATCTTTCCCATAAGTTTTCTTGTGGCCCTTTCCTCTGAAGACAGGCCCTACCTTCTGCCTGCCAGTCCTCGACCCCTCATCTCCTGTCTGGCCTTGATTGCCCTGGCACGCGCCTGGGCACGTCCTGGCTCCCCGGACCCAGGCAAGGGCCAGGTACCCATCAGAGCAGAGAAGCCCTCCTTGCCCCCGGCGACAGCTCCCGCTCTTACCAGCTCCTGTTTGAGGCGACGCAAATAGCAGTCCATTTCCCCGCTCTCCTTCCTTAAGCGCCCATTTGCCGGCAAGACTCTACGAGAGTTCCCAAGCCGGAACACCGACCCCAATGAAAACCGCGCGCTCGGCGTTTCTTCGCCCCTGAGCTCCGCGCCTCTTGCAATGGGGAGCAGATCTTCTCCTCCAACGCTGGGTCTTGGAGCAGCTTACCCCGCTGCTAGCTGCGCGCGGCCGGGGCTCGGGGAGGAGGGAAAAGTGCGGCAGCCAATGAGAACTCAGGGGGAATGTCTTCGGCCAATGAGAAGAGCGGCCCCCAGGGTGGTGGGGTGAGGCGCGGGCTAGGCCGCAGAGCAAGAGCTGAACCCCTAATGTGTGCCGGGGTCAGTGGGTACAGGTGGGTGTCACCTGGGCCTGGCCATCGTGGCAGGAGACATCGTGACCCCAGGCTGTGCCAACGTCCCCAGCAAAGCACAGACGCCCTATTTGGTTATAAAGGGAGTGCGCGGTTTTGTGGGTGGGGAATTGAGTAGCTGTCTCAGTAAGGGACAAAAGTGCCACAGTGAGGTAACCTTTTTCAAATTCCAATCGGAGAAAAACACCCCAACCTCTCCCAGACATTCCTCAGAATCTCTTTTCTTTCCGAAGAGGACCCTGAGAGTATGGCTCCACTTTTGTCTCTCCTAGTATAGGGTCCGCTCAGCCCATTTCCTCACCTGCAGAGCAGGCTAGCCGCCCCTCGGTCCATTCTCTTATTTAACACGAAGTAATGGAGAGGGCTGTGCTCCCGGCAAGGTTGTAGGTCTGGGGATACTGAGTAAGACAGGCTTAGTCTCTGCTTTCAAGAACTTATAATGGAGGACGGAGGGAGAAGGGAAGATAACGGGTAAAAAGAAAAAAAAATTAAATGTATTAACTTCAGAAAGTGATTTTTAATGAAAACATAAAAACGGGGATAGTGGGACTGGGACCCGACTCAGGTGGAGGTACTGGAGTTGACATGAGCCATCGCATCCGGGTCTACGGGGTCTGCTTTCAATGGGGTGGATAGGAAAACAGGCCTTCCCCCAGTGACGGCCTTTGTAAGGTTGGGGAAGGGAGGAGAGATTCGAAGACGCTCCAATTCTAGTCGACAGGCCCCTTGGCACCTGAGGCGTGCGAAGTCCAACCTGACCATCGGGTATGGAGTTGACGCGGACCGGCTGCAGAGGGGTGACAGGTCGTCCGGGGCGCTCCTCCCAGCGGAACCCGAGACTCTCCACGTAGACCCTAGCACCCGCCAGGGCTGACATTATTCCCGTTCAGAGGCACCGCAAAAACCCTCCGGGCCCACCGGCAAGGTGTACAGAGCCTGAGAGTAATTAAGACAATCAGCGGCCTATTGCTTCGAAGTAATTAACGGGGGAAGTTTGCCTCTGGCAGGATATTTGGACTCCGCACGGGACAGAAGCGTTAAGTACGCGAGGGAGCGAGGGAGCGAGGGAAGGCGTGAAGAGAGAACTCAGACGCTGCAGGTCATTTGCCTCTGTGTCACTTCTGCTAACAATTGAAAAAAGGTGGAGAAAGACAGAGCAAGCGGGGCAGAACCAGGTCCAAAACCTGCGTCTCTGGAACCCAAGCGCCCGCGCTCTGCTCACACTTTTCGCAGTTACTGCTCTGGAAGCTGGCTGTCAGAAAACGAGATGGCAGCAGAATGGAATTGCAAATCTGATTGGGCATTTCCAGTGCCCGCTGGAGGAGCCTAAAATCACTTTTCTTTGCTCTCCGGTCAGGTCTTGAATCTGCCACAGAAGGCAGAGCAGCATCGACCCTAGGCCCTTGGGCTTCCTTGTAGTTGTGAGCAAAAATTTTCCAAGGGATCACTTTCCTTGTGATCCACGGGGTGTTCAGAGTGGGTCATTTCCAGGGACACAGCTATGGTTTCTGGTCCAATGGCACAAATTCTCGAATTTAATACTCTGGAATAGAAAGAAGAACTTTTGTAGTTGAAATCTAATCCATACAGGGACCCTTACTCAAAAGGGTTCCCCAATCTGCAGGACCTTGCTTTGCTCACTTTGATCTCCAGCCTCCAGCGTAGACACTTACTCTTGAGTAAATGTCTGTGGGCCTGTCATTGAAATGGTCTTTAGAGTCAAGTTAGCTCTGCTTTTCTCCATACTTGATACCATTTGGGCCTGAATCCTCTTAGAAGTTAGGAAGCTGGTTGTAGTTAAAACCCCAAGAGAAGCAGGCCGATCTCTTGGAAAGAACCTAAAACTGGATAGTTAGGTCTTCTATAGTTTTGACAACACAGTGCCTTGTGACCAAGCTGTCCTTTTTTGAGGGCCTCAGTTTCCTTCACTTATAATTTAAACCTACGTGAATCTAATACTTCATACTCCTTACAAAACTCTCTTCTGACAACCATCTGTCAGGACAAGAGGGATGTTTAGCCCATGTTACAGAAGAAGACTATATTGTTAGCAAAGGCAGCCCATGTTCCAGCCACTGTTAAGGTAAAGAAATTGGAAAGAAAAATAATTGATAACTTATCTCAGTACAGAGCTTAAAAGAGAGCTCCCAGACAAGTCAGAGATACTTATATTGCTGTACAGTTCCCACAGGACTTTGGAAGACAATCTCTGTTGACTCTGAAGTCCTTTCATGATGCTGGGTCATTGCAATCCCTAAGAAGGCCAATATTACCCCAGGGGTGTATGAGGGTCTCTCCCTCTCACCTTGTTTCTAAAGAGGTAGTTCTTCTTTGGCAGAACATATGGCAAAGTAGGAAAAAGAGCTGCCTTTCACTGTTTCTTTTTTTTTTTTTTTCTTTTTTAAAAAAGGGTTTAAGTGATAGAGAATAAAGACTGTTGCCATGGTTATATAAACATGGGTAAATATTCCTGGGTTGAGGATGGGGGTTGGGGTACGTGATTCATTTTTGCTGAAGAGGAATGTGATGGCTCAGCCTCCACACTCCCACCCCTGAAACTCAGCCTGGAGGGAGAATGGATTATCTAATTTGAAAATAAATAATAAATTAGAGGTTTTGAGATTGATTGTGAGCATACTTTCTCAAAGTCATCCAGAGCTAGACTGGATCCTTCATAATGTACCTGGGCATTTGTCCCCAGCTAGTGGAGATAAATGGATAGTGGAGCTGGGCATGGTGGTGCATACCTATAATCCCAGTGACTCAGGAAGCTGAGATGGGAGGATCACAAGTTCTGAGGCCAACCTTAGTAATTTAGACGGTCTCAAAATTAAAAAAAAAAAAAAAAAAAAAAGGGTGGGGGGGACTGGGGATGTAGCTCAGTGCCCCTCAGTTCAATCCCCAGTGCCAAAAATTTAAATAAAAAAATTTAAAACCTGGGTAGTGGGTATTTTTCCTGAGGGGTATAGCTCTTGGAACTGTATCCAAGTAAATGTCAAACACTTGGGATTTATGCCCAGCTTAGTCAGGAAGGGTGGTCCCCTCTGTTGGACTGCCAGAGCCTGAAGGTCCTGGCACCTATGCATGAGCTCAAAGGGAGAGGCAGAACCAGGTGTGTCCCAACAGAGCTTAGATCCTGAACCAAACATTGGAAACACTGCCATTCTCCTGCTTCCAGGAGAATGGCCCCCACCTGAAGGTTCCCACACACCAAGTTTTGGCCAGCTCTGGAAGACACACCCTTGGGTGACGTGGTGTCCCAACTTCTCATCTCCACTGGCAACAAAAGACCTGGGAGCTCATCCCAATACACAGATCTGGAAACCTCAATGTAAGAGCACTCTCCCAAGGGTAGGGTCCCACACCCTATTAACCTCTCACCCCCTGTGGCTGTCAACAACCATTATTCCCCATCCCGTTCCCCCTCCCCCATGCCTCCTGAGCATCAACAGGAAAGGCTGACCCTGGAGATAAACACATGTTGTTGGAATGTGTTCAGATTTCACTGCAGAACTGCATCTCTCCAGGGAGAGGACCTGCCTGACAAGCTAGCCGAGAGGTGCTGAGCAGAGACTGTGTGCTGTGTGTGAATGCATGGGGGCTGTGGAGAAATAACTATACCTGCTATTCTTGTGGAAGAGTCTAACTCCTGACTTGCATGACATATTCCCCTGTCCACTTCAGATAGAGAACTGGGCTCCTCTGCCCCTTATGAGCCCAACATCATGAAGGGCAGCAGAGAGGGTGAAGTGGCCTCTGTGTTGGGGAAACCCCTCAGTTCCAAAAGAAACATTCATTTTTGTGGAGGGGACCCTTATGATGATAGACTCAAAGCTCTTGTCAAATCTCCATGAGTGGTAAGTGTTTTCAAAGAGTGTTATTCCCTCAATTTGTAAATGGCACAACTGAGGCCCAAAGAGGCTGGTGTGTGTGCAGAGGGAATAGGGTGTTCTAGTTTCCGGGATAGTGCTCTTTCTACTATTCTACTCTGTAGAAAAGCAGGAAGGATGTACCCTATGGTAGCACCTTGTGATGAGAGCCATTGAGGAGGTGCGTTCTGGTGGAATCACCAACACTTTCGCCCTTTGTGCTGACTTACACCACTGCTTTCACAGCCTGAACTTCTTCACAAAGTAACTGGGCTTTAAGATCTGGTTATCAATTCTTCAGATGCTAACATTTTTGAAGGGGGACAAAAGGAATATGGTGGAGGAAGAAACAGTAATACAGTATTTTGAATAAGGTTTATGTATGATCTCTCACATGAACAATTCAGTGGGAATTTTGAATGCAAAATTAGATTAGTTTAGGGCTGGGGATATAGCTCAGTTGGTAGAGTGCTTGCCTCGAATGCACAAGGCCCTGAGTTCAAAATAGATTAGTTTAAATAGTAAGAATTTTAGTTTGTGGGCTGATATTCATCCTTATATGGAATTATTTGCAGCTATAGGTTTGGATCTTATGGTGCCTAAGCAATGGCCTCATCGCTCCATGGAAAGCAAATATTTCCATTTTGCAACATTTAGTGGAAAAGCAAATATTAACTACAAAGAACACCTGAAGAATGTCAGGGCACAGCTAAGGGAAATACAGTATTTGTGCAAACTAATGCTGATAGATGCAAATTGGACTAAGAAATGGCTCGCTTCCAGGAAACTACTGGGGACATTCTGCAATGTCTGATTCCCTAGAGACCCAGCATTGGGTCTCTGTAATCTTCCTGTAATCTTACCATGGCCTGTAACCCACAGAAAAGGCTTGTTTTATTACCTATTATTTGGCCCATTCCACCAGCTGTATGCAAGGACCAGGGACAGACAGCCTGCCAGGGAGTGACTTTTTAGCAAGAGGGAAAGGGAAAGAAAGATTGCCTGCTTCTCCTCTAGGGGTCATGGGATGAGGAGAAAAACTTTAAAAAACAAACAAATCCAGTTTGGCTTACTTCAAATTTGTCTCTACTAGGCTGGCTCTTAAGCTTCTTCTGGTGTTCTGTAGGAGTTGAACTGTCCTAGCACTAGTCAGATATCATCCTGGGATATGGTGGAAATTTCACCCTGGAGAACTTGAAAGGAGTCAGTGCTTAGGATTATGGCTGGAGAGGCAGGACTTTATCCCTGGGGCTTGGAGTGGGCAAGGTTGGCAACAATAGTACCATCAGCAATAACTTGTACCAAAACTTGAAGCCTATATCTCAAGTTTCCAGATATCAAAGGCTGTGAGGTCGAGAAACAGTTTCTGCAGTAACAACTGAAGATGTCTATTGAAGAAATAGGAGCTGAACATGCAATGGGGTTTGGTTTTACTTCCCCCTTCTCCCTAGCATTGGACAGGTTTTCTTTGCTGTGATTATTCCCCATGAATCATCATCCATAGAAAGTGACTGAGGCAATGGAGAGTGAATAATAAATCCCCTTAATAGTCTTTCATGTCTCTGCCTGGAGGGTTTTAGAAATAACTTGCATTTTAATCTTTCTTAAAGTCATAGAATTTTGGAACCATAAAGGACCTTATGGATGATCTGGGCATGTGGCTTTATGGAGAGACTGGAAGAGAAGCTATGTGGGTTTCACTCTCCAGTACATCACTAGAAATAGTCCTGACCTAACATGTATTGAAGGCCTTCCTTGTGTTGGGCACCCTGAGAACTGAATGTTCCTACTCTTCCATCCTGCAGATGAGGGAGGAAAGATGAGGAAAGAGTGGCACAGGCCACTCTTTTTTTTCCCCCCCTTGGAGCCACCAAGGGGAACTGGATCTGGCTGGAGACCCCCGACATTCTCAGTCATTCTGCTCCTCACTTTAAAATCAAACTTCTGTGGGATCTTGATTTTCTTCTATGTAATCTCTAAAGTTTAAAAATCCCCTTAAAATCTGCATTTCCTTTCTAAGAACGTGATTTTACAAGTCAAGAAAGTGAAGCGCAGAAGTGTGAATGACTTGCCCTAGGTCACTCAGAGGGTAGGGCAGAATCAGCCCAGGAATCCAGACCTAGTGACTACTGCTCCAAGTCAAGATCTCCTTCCCCTCCATCTTCTAATGTGAAGTATTTCTAGGAAAATTCAACTTCTTGTCTTAGAGGGGACCAGTACAATGGTTTTAGCTAGATTGGAGATATTTAGGTTGGGTGTGGCCAATTGTAACACCAAAGATGACTTTAGAAGACCAGTGATATTTGTCTTAACTACCTCCAACCTATCCATCTGTCTGCTGTTTGTGTGTCTTTTACAAGTCATGAATGGTGACCACAGGGAAAGAGCACAATGATACCCACATCTGTTGTGGCACATACGTACTTTCCCCAATGGTGCTTCCAGTTGTTTGTCCCCTTCAAACAAATTTTACTGCTTTCCATTAGTTCTTTCACACAGCTTCCTTCGTGGGATCTCTCAGCGGTGGAATTTGTGCTCCGCTTTCCTCCTTCCTTGTGCTTTGCTCCCTTTGTCCAGAATCTGATCATTAATAGGTATGCAGCCTGGATGTAATGGGCATGGCTGTGTGGAGCAGGGTGCTATAGGATCCCAGCTATACTTTGGTAACTGGCATGTACTACCTTTAACAGAATCCCCATCGCAGTGTCCTTCCCACTGAAAAAGAGATTGGAAAGGGGTGATTGTGTCAATAAGCACATGATTGGGTGCATATGAAGCAAGAACAAGGTATCCTGGGTGCAGCATTACTCTATTCACAACACACCCTGTATGTCCCAGAGCAAGTGTGGTTCAGACACTCTGAAATGAGCTCTCACCCACTGGTGAGTGGAAAATTAGCTTTGGCAGGCGAGGAACTGGGTGACAGGTGAGGAAGCCAGCAGGGTATCAGTGTTATCCTCCTACTATTGCTGTTTGATGGTGTTGCTAACAATCTCTCCCCACCTCTCCCCCTCCTCTGAATTGCAATTAGGTCAGGTGAAAATGACTTGGAAAGGCTTGAGTGTGTGATATGAGGATGCTGGAATGGCCTCATGCCCTTTGGAAGCTAGCCGTGTGCTTTGCAGGTGGGCTGCACTAGGCCAGTTGGGAATTGGCATTTTCCTGATGTCCCACCACGCAAGCTGTGCGGTTTATATTTCTAGTGGGTGGAAGATGAGATGGCGCTCCAGGGACTAAATCATAGGAAATTCTGCCATATGGCATAATGTTGGAGGCAGTGTGTGCCAGGACTGGGAGGCAAAAGAACTGGGTTCTTGGACTGACTTTAGATCAGCCCTGTAATTTACAATATCTTCGTTTCCTGAAGTGTAAAGTGGGGCAAATAATCCCACTGCTGCCACTCTGTTGTGAAGGTAAAGTATGTAAAGGCCCTTTGAAATGTCAAGAGTATGGTTCTAAATGTGAGGCCCGACTGCCAGGGGAGTTTGCCAAGCCTCCTGGGAAGCATCAGTCTGCCTCTGCATCAGTTTCCACAGTCTGTGCTCAGACAGGTCCTTAAGCATCACACATCCATGAATCTCATCACTTATCTATAGTCAGCAAATAAGGGAAAGGGCAGGCTGATGCTCTGCTTGCGTCTGATCTTCTTACCAGCCCCCACCCCCACCCGGTGATGATCTTGCTGCCCTCCCTCTTCTGCTCCCGGCCTGTCAGTTTAATTTAACAAGGTTGGAAGAAAGGTTTGATTTAATCAAACCAGTTGCTGTATCCATTCTGCTCAGAGGTCCCTCAGTGTCACCACTGAGACTCAGATTAGACAGTGACAATTACTTCTTCCCTGGCTATTGCCTCCCCCTCCCGTTCTCCCCCCAGAGGGAACCGGGGAGGTAGACCAATCTCTTGGGACCTAAGAATAGATGCGGGAGGATCAAAGGAGAGAAACAGGCACTGGCCCCAGAAAGCCCCTCTCAGAGCCTTACATGGCCTTGTTCAAGGCTGAGGAATGGCCCAAGGGTGGGGGCAGGAGAAAATGTGAGCAGAGCTGCCTTACAAAGGCTTAAGGCTGCCTGAGGACAGAGCTTGCCATCATGATGGCCCTGGGAGATTAAAAGCAATCGCCCTTATTGTCAGGACACTGTGGTGGAGGTGGGTAGGTAAAGTAGCTGTAAGCTCCACACACTCCAACCACAAGCATTTATTTCCAGGTTCTCTGCTGGGATTCTGGGGTCTCTGAAGCTGGGAGACAACAGCAAAAATAAGGTGAGGCTCTATCCATCTGAGTTCTGCAGCTCTGTTCTTGGCATGCAAGCAGCAGTGACAGGAGGAGCTGCCAACTGAGCCAGGGTTTCAGGGGAGGCCATGTAGGCCATGAGGTGACTGGTGTGTGTGTGTGTGTGTGTGTGTGTGTGTGAATGTTGGTGGCTGGAAGACAAGGCAATGGGGGTCTGGTGCAGAAAGTTTAGAATTCCAGAACAAATCTCCTTTCTTTAACCCTTTTATTTCCCTTCGTTTTGGGAAGTGGGTGCTCAGCACCTCTTGTTTTCTTGTGCAGTTCACAGAAGAAAGACAAAGCCCTCTTGAGGGGAACCCTCACTAAAGGTGGTGGAAATCCTTTTGCCTTTTGCTCATTTGTGTCACATTCTTCCATCAGCTGGGCAACTGACAGGTGCACCCCTCCCCCGGCCCTTGCCAGATCGCCTCCCTGCCATTTGTCTTTTACCCAAATACCCAGCAGAACTCACTATCCATAAGAGCTGAATATGATTAGCGGAAACCCCTTCTGACAGGTCTAAAGAGAATCCTTCAAATGCATATTCTATTGAGTGCATCTCATTGCTGCTGACAGCTGCTTTATCAATTAAATTCCACGTTCCCAGTCTTTGGAGATGCCAAGAACCTCCTCACCTAATAAATCACAGGCTCCCAGTTATTGTTAAATGTCCCATCAGTCTCCAATAAACTCCCTGCCAAAAGGGGCAGGTTATTTATTATGCTGCTTGGACAAGAATGGATCAGGCCCCTTTCTCACAAGGAGAAGAGCAAATGTACCACCTTCCTCCCTAAAGACTGAGGCAGTGATGCTAAATGGGGCAATCAATCAACTCGGGTCTCGCACAGAGGGGAATCTGGTCTGGAGGGAGGTGATATCACTTGGGGTTCTTTTCCCAAGCCAGGAAAATCCAATGAAGCACTTGTGAAAACAGTTATTCTCCCTGTTGAGAAGTAGTCAACTAGGACTGAGTAGGCTCTTAAAACAGTATGTTCTGCCCAGAGGGCAGATGATGATTTTTGATAAATTTGATACAAGTTAAGATTATGGATGGGGCTTGTCCACTGAACAGATGATCTAAGAATATAGGAGTGAAAGTCCCCATGGCTGGTGAAAAGATCTAAGCACATGGCCAGCCATGGTTTGCAAGATAAGTGGCACACAGGTAGCAGTGGCACTTAGAGAGCAAGTCCCAGGAGCTGTTAGTTGTTAGGAAATGGACTTTACCATTACTTGCCTCAAATTAGATTCCAAACTTAGTGATGCATCCAGGTCTGAAATTCAGATGTGAACTCCTCAGCTTTGCCACGAATCAAGCCCCAATCTCCATTTCCAACTGTTTCTTTCTACTGTTACATAACACTACCCTCTTTGGAAGAGCATAACACACTTATTTTATATTCCTTATGGTGGCAAACAAGGCTCTCCATCATGTGGAGCCAATATATCCCTGCAGCCTCATTTCCTGGTAATTGCTATCATACTTGCCTCTGTTCACACCAAAGGACTTATCTTCTCAAAACTATTATGGGTTTTCATGCTTCCACGCCTCTACACAAACTGTTCCCTTTGCCCAGAATATCTTTTGGAGACTTGTCTTCCTGCTCTCCTTCCACTCCCACTTCCTGGAGAGCGCCTTGTTCATCCTTCAGAAGCTCAGAATATCAGCCTCCACTGCTTCCTGGGATTGCTGCCTTGACAGAAATGCTGGATTCCAGATATTAGGTCAAGAATAATTTTTTGCACATGCAGTTTTTCTCATAGTTCCATGCATACTTTCAACCACTTTGTTTTTGAGTGGGGATGAGGACATAGAGAAGAAAGCTACTGCACTCTGAATACCAAAAGCTGTTTTTATCAATTTCTCTGAAGTTCCCACTCTCTCCCACATGACAGCCACACTTTGAGCAACGAAGGCCCTGCAAAATGTCAGTACTGCATATGATTTTACACCAGCTTGCGCTACTTGCATATTTCATGCTTGATCATTTTCCCTGCTGGGCTGCCAGCTCCTTTAGGATGAGAGTAGAAAGAGCCTGGGCTTTGCTGTCAGGCTGATCTGAGTTCCAATCCATTTCTGAGCTCTGTGACTTTGAGCAGATTCCTTAATTTTCCTCTGAGGACCTCCCTGGAGGGAAACATCTCCTTTAGCATCTGACAGAGAAGGCTTTTAGGGTTGGTATAGATCTGATAAGAGATGTTCACCCAAAAGCTCATAAGGAAATGCAGGAATGTTCAGAGTTGAAATGTTATGCAATATAGCCTAATGAGTGGATTAATCCACTTGCTAGATTATTAATCTGAATAGACTATTGGGTGGTAATCATAGGCAGGTGGGACATGACTAGAAGAAATAGGTCACCAGGAACATGTCTTTGGGGTTTATATTTCTCTGGCACCTTTCTTGCTGTATCTCTGCTTCCCAGCTACCATGAGTTGAGAAAGTTTTTTCCTCTGCCATGCCCTCTGGTCATGATACTCTGCCTTACCTCCAACCCAGAGTAAAGAAATCAGCTGACCATGGACTGAACCTCTGAAACTGTGATCCCTTTTCCTCCTCTAAATTGTTCATATCAGGTATCTCAGTCACAGTGACAAAAATTTTTACTATCACAAGGATAAGTTGCAGACATGAGCTTGGCCTCAGCTCACCCCTCTAGTCTCCTCAAAGCTCACTCTCCATTTGCATGCTAAGCTTCTCCAGACCCATTTTCCCTTCCCTGTGACAAGGCCCCTGTCTTCTATGCATTCTTCAGATCTTAGCTTAGCTCCAACTCTGGGATGATATGGCAGACTGTTGATTGCTTCTAAAGTCCTTTCCCTCTTCTTTTACAGTAATAAACATCCTTTCCAACCAGTGTTTAGCTGGGCAAGCAATTGTCTGGAAAAATAACTACACTTCCCAGACTCCTCTGCAGAGAGGTAATACTCTATGGTTAAGTTCTGGCCAATGAAATGCTTAGTAGGAATAGGGCAGTTTTTGAGGATGTTTCATAAAAAAACACTGTTGGGTGATGACCTCTACACCCTTTCTGCTTTTTTGAGTCTTCCTTTTTGCTGCTGACTAGATGCAGAGATGATGGCTGAAACTACAGCAACAATTTGGGTAACAAGACAAAGGCTTGGGTATCTAGGAACTTTGTGGATGGGAGCTACTATGTCTATTACTTGCACATTTTCCGCCAGGGAGAAATGAACTTCTATCCTGGAAAAATAAACTTCAACCTTAAGGCTTTATCTTCAATCCAATCTAATCCTGATCCCTAAGTCTTTCCTGGCTTCCCATATTTGGGTTAGCTAGATCTCCCTGTACTTTACATTGAAAGAAGCTACCTGTTTATTTCTTTCCCCTTAAGGTTGGAGGCTTTATTTTGTTCCATTTTAGTTTCCCTAGCATTTTTTTTATTTGTAGCAGATATTCAGATTATTTTTGTGAAAAAAATGAATAAAGATATGTTTGTGGACTGAATGTAAATATTGCCTGCCTCTTGTTGTTTTGAGGGTTAAGTGAGAAAAAGTGACTGTAAAACCTTAGTTTCTGGTCTGGGGTTGTGGCTCAGTGGTAGTGCATTGATCTGGCATGTGTGAAGCACTGGGTTTGATCCTCAGCACCATATGTAAATAAATAACTAAAATAAAGTTATTGTGTCCATCAACAACCAAAAAAAAAAAAATTTTTAAAAACCCACAAAAAACCCTTAGTTTCTTTTCTTTACACATTCCCCCATTGATCCTCACACCTAGGGAAAGCCACTATCCACCATGCCTTCATTTATACTGCCTACCCTCTGGGCTCAGAAGTCTCCACTGCAAAAATGATTAGACAGGACTCTTGTGAATCACATCCATTCTGGGTCTAAGTCTCACTTTAATTACTTCCATTCACAGGAATCTCTGAGGTGTAACAAGTCATGGAATATTAAGGACTTTGGTCTAGTTTGCTCTGGCTGCAGGAGGTAGGTGGGCTTCGATGCCAGAGAAAAGTCTGGGATCTCACCGTGATCCTGGGGAGAGGCAGGGAGGCAGACATAGTCCCAACTGATTGCTGCATGTTACTCTCACACTTAACCTAGTTATTAAATGATCTCTAGACTCTGTGTTTTATCTTACCAGCACTGAAGATTTGTTATCAACATTGTTACAGTTCTTATCTCCTGAGGAATAAAATTTTAGTGATTTGTTTTTATTTATAGGAATATAATTTATTCCCTTCACTGCGATATTTGTGTCTATGAAATATCATAAACAAAAAATGCAATAAAAGAATGCCTATAAAACTATAAATGTTATTTTTTGGAAAGTAGTCTCTTGGAGAGCCAGTTCTTTGACATTGGTGTGAGTTCTATAGAACCACTGTTGTATGCATGAAGACTCAGTAGCGATTTTTCAGCAAGAAAGTGTCAGTCATTCAATTTGCTAGGTCTACTAAATGCCTGGTCTGGGCTGGAGAGCTTGGGGTGACAAAAGTGCTGTCCTTAAGAAGCTCATTATTTATTTAGTAAGAGGCATAGAGAAGTAAACAATAGACCATGTAAGAGCCAAACTGGATTTATAGCATAAAAAGCCTGGAGTAGGGATAAAAAAGTGCATCACAAGTTCAAGGCAGCCTGGGCAACTTAGAAAAACCATCTTAAAATAAAAAAGAACTGGGGATGAAGCTCAATGGTAGAATACCCTTGGGTTTAGTTCCCAGTACTACAAACAAACAAACAAACCAAGTCACTTTAGTTGGGATGCAGCTCAATGGTAGAATATGTGCAAGCCTTGGGTTCAATCTCCAGGACCAAAAAAGGAAAAAAAGAAAACGAAGTCACTCTAGTACTGTGGAGTTCATAGGCTAGGATGGAGAAGAAACTCTGGGGAGGAGGTTTTTGTAAGAGTTGGGGTAAGGAAGGTGCCTAACATTGGGCAGATGCTACAAAAACTGAAAATGAATGAATGAACCATTTGGAGGCAAAATTACCTGCTCAGTAAATTAATTTTAGAAAGAGGGATAAAATGCAGAGTGAAGAATGGTTCCTAGGTTTGTGATCTGTGGACTAGGAAGATGAAAGAAGTGGGATGTTAGAGGAAGATGGGAATTTTAAGTACCATACACTCATATCTATCTCCCCTAATTCATATGGATAGTGGACATTTTCTAAATGTTTTGCAAATTTCTAAGCAAAACACATCTATGTTCAGTATCCTCTTCCAATGGGATGAACATGCCAAGGCCTTCCTACATCAGTTGGAATGTGGGCTGTCACTCTGTGTGAGAAACAAAGACTAGGATTATTAGGACAGATTGGGTTTGGATAAAGTCTGTCTATTTGGTACTGGGGATTAAACCTAGTGACCCCCTAACCATTTAGTTACATTCTCATTCTTTTTTAAATTGTTTATTTTGAGACAGGGTCTCCTGGCAGGCCTCCAACTTGGAATCCTGCTACCTTGGCTTTCAGAGTAGCTGGGATTACAGGCATGTACCACAGAGCCAAAAGCAGAGAAAATTTAATTTTATAATTATGTATAAGATTAAGTTCCAGAAATAATTTAAGTTTAGAATTATGACTTTGTTAAAGGAGCTCAGTTAATAAATACTGAGTACTTACTGTGTGTCAGATTTCTATTTCCTTGTCCTCAAGGAAAATATTGACAATAAACACATATGATTTCAAGTAGTTAGAAGTATCAGAAAAATAAAGAACAAGGGGAGAGAGAGAGATGGGAAAGGCCAGGGGGTGGGCAGGATCCCTAAGCTATCCTAGGTTTTAAAGAAAGTTCTCTTTAAAGAAAGATCCCTGGGCTGGGTATGTGGCTCAAGCGGCAGCGTGCTCCCCTGGCATGCGTGCGGCCCGGGTTGGATCCTCAGCACCACATACAAACAAAGATGTTGTGTCCGCCGAAAACTAAAATAAATAAATAAATAAATATTAAAAAAAAATTCTCTGTAAAAAAAGAAAGATCCCTTTGACTGGTGATATATGAGCAGAAAGCTACAGTAAGGTAAAGGGCTATGCTAGTTTCCCATCCCGAGACATGGGGGAGAAGCAGCACGTACAAGACAGGTTAACTCTGAGACGTCCACGAGATGTGTAAACCGAGCCGTTGAGGAGGCAGGGGGATGTACCACCCTGGAGTTTAGAGATAAGTTCCAGCTGGAATTTGGGAATTGCCAGGATCCCACTTCGACTTACTTTGATCAGAGCTCGCCATTTTTCAGTGCTAGGGGATGGGAGCATGGAGATGACAGAGCTATAACGAACAGGGGTCCACAGATCTTGTTCTACTCTGGGCGCTTCTGCGAGCACTGAGAGGGCAGCGAGTTGGGGTGCCGAGAGGGGAGCATTCCGGAAGACGCTACCGCAGCCCAAGAAGCCGGGGCCAGGAGGGGGGCCAGTGACGCGACTGGTGCGTCACAAGGTGCGCGTTGTGAGCACTGCGGCGCTGGCGCGGGAGCAAGGCCCGGTGGGCCTGCCTGGAAGAGGGCCGGAGGCGGACGGCGTGCCCACCGCGGGGACACGGCGCCCTCTGCAGACCGCGGGAGGCGACACACCGGTAGTTCGTTTTTCCTCCCCTCCCTCTTCCCCAGGCCACATTTTTTTTCTGTTAAGTGTTCACCAGTCTGTGTGAGCCGTCGACTTCCGTCCCTTCCCTCCACTTCCAGGCCAGGCGTGTCACTGTCTTCGCGGGAAGAGTGCCAATAAAGTTTTTCCTCTTCTCGCTCCCAGGAGCTCCGCCTCGCCCTAAGTATCGCGAGATCTGGTGGCGGGGCTACCATGGCGGCCGCATTTGAAGCCTCAGCGGCCGTAGCAACCGTGGAGACCGTTATGCCAGGGGAGCAGGTGGCCGGGGAGGCCTCGGCCCTGGAGCCCTCTCCCGGGCCCGTGCGGAGCCTGAGGACGGCTCATGATATTGGCTGTCCGCGGACCCGCACCGGAGACGTACTGCTGGCGGAGCCCGCAGACTTTGAGTCGCTGCTGCTGTCGCGGCCGGTCCTGGAGGGGCTGCGGGCGGCCGGCTTCGAGAGGCCTTCGCCGGTGCAGCTAAAGGCCATCCCGCTGGGGCGCTGCGGGCTCGGTGAGGGCGGGGTCCCGGAGAGTCCTCGAGGGCAGGAGGAAGGGAGGTCGAGAGGCGGCTGCGGCTTGGCCCGGGAAAGACCCGGCTTGGCGCCCATGCGGGACTCGGCCTGGCCGAGGCGCTGAGGGCACTATTGAATCTGAAGATAGTTTAGACCCTTTCGCGCTGACAGGTGGTTCTGTTTGAGATCGACAGTAGAGGTTTAGGGAACACGCATGCTTCTGGATATGGCCTCCTGTGTGTTTGAGAGTCAACTAAAACTAAAGGTGCCCAACTGGGTGATCTCTCGAGACCATTCTGGTTCTCTTGTCCCATGTTGGTACCTAAGCTGCTTCAGTATGTACTGGCTAGTGAAGATTTTTAAAAAATATATATTTTTAGTTATATGTGGACACAATACCTTATTTATTTATTTTTATGTGATGCTGAGGCTCGAACTCAGTGCCTCATACATGCTAGGTAAGCGCTGTACCCCTGAGCCACAACCCCTGGCCCCTGATTTTTTTTTTTCCTTCCTCAGATTTAATTGTTCAAGCTAAATCGGGCACTGGAAAAACCTGCGTATTCTCCACTATAGCTTTGGACACTCTTGTTCTTGAAAACTATAGTACTCAGGTGAGTTTAGCTCAGAGGATTTAGAGGTGGGTGTGTTATGTGTACTTTATCAAAGGTAAGATGAAATATAGAAATATAGCTCCTCAGAGGTGGAAGTGAATCTGACGAATGGAATTAAACCGTATGAAAAAGTATTTAAATAAAGTAGATATTAAAGTCGTTCAGTGATGATAGTGTGAATAATTACCAAGGATATATTATTAGTGTTTGAAGTTTGAAATTTTCTGTTATTACTATATCTTGAGGGGTGTGAGGTAGTGTTTGACTTGGTTCATAGTATTGTGATGCTTTACTACAAATGGTCTTAAGTTCTGTGAATGTATTATACTGATCTCATTTTCTAGGTTGTCTTGGAGTACATGTAAGACCGTCTTACCCAGATTATGAGGAGATCTGGGTTTGGAGATCAGTTCTTTGACAATAATTTGTTACACACTTATACTACATATAAACAGAATGCCAGGCATTGGGAAATTCAAAGATATTGTCTTTATAGTTTTACTCTGAAATTTAGTAGTTTTTGCAGATGTTTATTTCAAGTTCTCAGTCATGTATATCTGATGATGAATTTTCAACAGTTGTTTTTAACCTGGGATATTCATCATTTAGGAAGGTTTTTTTAGTCCTATCGTATATTTACTAAATTCTGGGTTATATTGTACAAAGGAAGGCCTCCTACTTCCTAAGGTCCTGGCATCAAGTCAAATGCAGAAACCTTAAAAAAGTTCCATATAAGACTCATATTTTTTGTTTAAGATCTTTGCATTGTCAAAATTAAACACTTTGTGTGTGTATGTGTGTCAAAGTAATACTAATATTTGAAATTTGGAGCATCCAGAATAATTACAGAGGAGTACTAGAAAACAAAACTTATAATTCAGCTACCTATAGAGAAACTATTAACCGTTGGCATTTTTTTTTTCCTAGTCGTTTTTTTAAAGCCATTTCTTCTTTTCATGTAGTCTTACCTTCTTCTCTAGTAAGTACGTTGCAGAATTTTCACCATGGCTCTTGAGGCCTTTTGGGATCTTGTCCCTGGAATTAGCTGTCTGACCTTTACTTTCCCCCAAATCTGTCCAGCCTCTTGGGCCTTCTTGTTCTTTAGGTACTGTCTTAAGGTACATTTGTTGTACTTTGCATTTGTTGTTTCCTCTTCCTGAAATATTTCCCATGGTGTCACACAGCTAGCTCTGTGATTACCTTTAGCTCTCTTAAATGTTACCTCCTTGTCATTTTTTATATTTATTGTTTATCTCGTCATCCCAGAATGAAAGTGCCAAAAGGTCAAGGACTTTAGACTTTTAACTGTTGATTCTCCAGCAGCTAATATGTTGCCTCACCCACAGTCTTATTTTTATTGAATGAATAGATGAATGAATGGTGTGTTTTCCCTTGTCAATTAAGAACTCATTATTTTATTCTATTAGAGCTATATAGTTATACATAGTATTGGGTTCATCCCAACAGACATTCATGGATTTCGATTTCAGTTCATGATTACCCCTCATTTTTCTCCTTCATTTCCCTCCTTTCTCCCATTCTCCTTCCTCTGTTAGACTTTCTTTCACTTATCTATTAATTTATGTTTGATTGATTCTTTCTACCTATGCGTAAAGGTGAAGCTCCCTGTCATGCATTTCTATATGCATATAACATGATATTCAAAGAATTCATTCTGCATTGCCTCACCTTACCCATCCTTCCATTCTGCTTCTTGATCTCCTTCTTCTACATTACTGATCTCTTTATGTTATCCTGTCCTTTCTTCCCCCTTTTTTTTTTATTGCACTCTTAACTTTTGCATATAAGAGAAAACATTTGACCTTTGAATTGAGTTTGGCTCATTTCACTTAGCATGATATTCTCCATTTCCATCCATATGCTGGCAAATGCCATTATTTCATTCTTTTTTATGGCTGAGTAGAACTCTATTGTGTGTATATATACTCACAATGATTTCTTAATCCATTCCTCCATTTATGGGCATTTGAGTTGATTCCATAATTAAACTATTGTGAATTGTGCTACTACAAACATTAATGTGACTGTATCTCTGTGGCATGCTGATTTTAGATCTTTCTTTTGGGAAAATGCCAAGGAGTGAGATAGCTGGATCATATGGTGGTTCCCATTTCTAGCTTTTTAAGGAATCTCTGTACTGCTTTCCAGAGTGGTTATACTAGTCTAAGGTCCCACCAACAGTGTACAAATTTACCTTTTCCCCCACAACCTCACCAGCATTTATTGTTTACATTCTTGATCATTGCCGTTCTGACTGGAGTGAGATAAAATCTTAGTGTAGTTTTGATTTGTATTTCCCTGATTACAAGAGATAGTGAACATTTTGTCATGTATTTGTTGCCCATTTGTGTTTCTTCTAAGCAGCTTCTGTTTAGTTCTTTTACCCATTTATTGATTGGGCTATTTGGTTTTTTTGGGTGTTAAGTTTTTTGAGTTCTTTGTATATTTCAAATATTAATTCCCTATTAGAGGAGTAGCTGGCCAAAATTTTCTCCCATTCTGCAGGCTTTCTTTTCACAGTCTTAATCATTTCCTTTGCTGTGCAGAAGCTTTTTAGTTTGATGGTATCCTACTTACTGATTCTTGGTTTTATTTCTTGCCCTTTGGGGATCTTGGTAAGCAAGTTGGTGCCAGCACCTGTGGGATGGAATGTTGACTCTGAGTTTTCTTCTATCAGTTGTAAAGTTTCAGGTATAATTCCTAAGTCTTTGATTCATTTCAATTTGAGTTTACAGAGTGAGAGATAGGGGTCTAGATTCATTTTTATACATATAGCTATCCAGTTTCCCAGCACCATTTGTTCAGAAGGCTATCTTTTCTTCAAAATATATTTTTGGCATCTTTGTCAAATATCAGATGGCTGTAAGTATGTGGATTTGTCTTTGTTTTCTATTCTGTTCCATTCGTCTTCATGTCTATTTTGATGCCAATACTATGCTGCTTTTGTTACTCCAGCTCTTTAGATCAGGTATTGTGATGCCTTCTGCTTCATTTTTCTTGTTTGCTATTGCTTTGGCTATTCTGTCCTCTTATTCTTCTGAATGAATTTAAGTTTTTTTTTTTTCTAATTCTATGAAGAATGTCATTAGTATGGGGATTGCATTGATGGGGATTGCATTGAGTCTGTATATTGCTTTTGGTAGTATGGGATTTAGACAATATTAGTTCTATCTATCCAAGAACATGGGCTCTTTCCATCTTCTAAGATCTTCAATTTCTTTCTTCAGTGTTCTGTAATTTTCATTGTAGAGATCTTTTACCTCTTTGGTTAGATTAATTCTCGAGTATTTAAGTTTTTTTTTTTGAGGTTATTGTGAATGGGATAGTTTTTCTGATTTTTTCCTTGGTTGAACACTGTTGGAATATAGAATTTGATTTTTGGATGTTGATCTTGTATCCTGCTACTTTGCTGAACTCATCTCTAAAAGTCTTTGATTGAGTTTTTTTGGGTCTTCTAGATATTGGGTCATATCATTGGCAAATAGAGATAAAAACTCATCATTTTAAATGATCATTTAAGTGAAAAATAGTACATCATATAATGAATGCTAGTTATGTGTATTTATTCCTTTGTCTTGTTAAAGGTGTTTTACATTTTTGTAGATTTTGATCTTGGCTCCTACAAGAGAAATTGCTGTACAGATACATTCTGTTATTACAGCCATTGGAATAAAAATGGAAGGCTTAGAGTGTCATGTCTTTATTGGAGGAACTCCATTATCACAAGACAAAACCAGACTTAAAAAGTGTCATATTGCTGTTGGATCTCCTGGTAAGATATCAAGACCTAACTGGGGTTCTTAAGGAACCAAACACTTTAATAACAGTCAGGATATAGGAATCTTTGATAACTGTGATATTATTTTTGTTCGGGGGATCTGGCCCTCATGGCCCTCATGCATGCTAGGCAAGTACTCTACCACTGAGCTATATCCCTAGTCCCAATAATAATTTTTTTGATTAGAAGTGAAGAGCATTAGACCAGTGAGACTGATATATGACTGGATTACCAACAGAATTTATGAACTCCATTCCTAAGGATATTTGAGTATACATATGGGATAAGCTTCTGAGAAGAGAAGATATGAGATGACTTTTTGGAAGCCCCACTAAACCATGGATTGCAGTTATTCTTTGGCCTCTTTATTAATCATTTGGTCATGAATTACTCAGAATTGAATGCTAGATTTGATAGAAATGGCATTTATTTTCCTTTTTTTAATGTAAAGGGAGGGAAAAAGTGGGCTTAGGCAAGATCAACACATTAGATTTCTTAGTTTGTTTAATGTATAAGTGAATAATGAGAATTGAGTCACAAAATTTAGCATTACAACCTGTGAATGGAGTAAAACATTGGTGCAGATTTAGTACATCATAAATATTTCAGTGTGCTTTTTTTCTGGAATTTAGGGAGAATTAAACAACTCATTGAACTTGACTACTTGAATCCAAGCAGCATTCGTCTCTTTATTCTTGATGAAGCAGATAAACTTTTAGAAGAAGGCAGCTTCCAGGAGCAAATAAAGTAAGCAAAATAACTAACTTGACTATAAGAATGGTACCCCAAAGTATCTGTCTATATCTTTTCTAGGTAGTGATTACTGCCTGAATGATTTTCATGATATATGTTTTATTTTGCAGTTGGATTTATTCTTCTTTGCCTGCTAGTAAACAGATGTTGGCAGTATCAGCTACTTACCCTGAATTTTTGGCTAATGCTTTGACAAGGTATATGAGAGAGCCCACTTTTGTAAGATTGAATTCCAGTGATCCAAGTCTCATAGGTATGTACGGATTTTGGGTACTTAACATTTTTAGTTTGTTCATGATATACTGGAGCTTTTCTTTGCCTAGTTGGCTTTTGCTGTTTCATAGTTTTTAGGATATAGCAAATGTGTTTGTTTTAACTGATGACTCTTGACTTCTTTGTAGGTTTGAAGCAGTATTACAAAGTTGTCAATTTGTACCCTTTGGCACATAAGATTTTTGAGGAAAAGGCTCAGCATTTACAGGAACTCTTCAGCAGAATTCCATTTAATCAAGCCTTAGTCTTTTCTAATTTGCACAGCAGGTAATACAATTTAAAAGATCATATGGGGAACTTCTGGAGTGAAAGGAAAGACATAGGGCAATATTTGTAAAATTATAAACTGTTATTTTTTCATAGAGCGCAACATTTGGCTGATATCCTTTCTTCTAAAGGCTTTCCTGCTGAGTGTATTTCAGGCAAGTTCATCTCATGTTAATTTTTGTTTAGTATATTGACTTGAAGTCTGCCTCCCTAGTCAGAAGGAAGTACCACTTCATGAATTGTCTTGTTAATGACGTTGCCCTGACTCTTCAGGGTAAAGGCTATTTCAGACTTATTTTTCACTGGAATTGGATATTATGAGATCCTGATTTTATTAAGAAGTAACTTGGTATATAGTAATAAATTAGAAAACTAGTATTCAAAGAGACTTAATTTTTATTAGAATTTCTAAGTTATATCCACAAAAAACTTAAATCTATAAAATAAAGTTTGTTATCCTAAAAGAGTTTGTTTCTTGACATTGTTAAAATGCTAAGAATTGCTAGCTGAATTGACTTTTTGTTTTTTTTTTGGTGGTGGTGCTGGGGATTGAACCTAGAGTATTGTGCATGCTCGGCAAATGTTCTACCACTAAAGCTATTCCTTTAACCTTTGAGTTGACTGTTTATAGTCTTGTGGAAGGCAAAAGTGATTCAGTTCTTGCCTCAAAGTTATGTTATTATTGCTGGCGTAATAGAAATGAAAGATTTAAAGGAAATTTTTAATTAGTGAGATCATTTTTATAGTTCTCTCTTTTATTTTTAAATATATTTTTTAGTTATAGATGGACACAATACCTTTATTTTATTTGTTTTTATTTTTATGTGGTGCCAGGGATCAAACCCAGTGCCTCATGCATGGTAGGCAAACGCTGTACCACTGAGCCACAACCCTGGCTGCTCTTTTATTTCTTAGCCTGTTAGGTTGAGCTTGTTTAGTGTATCCTGAAGTACTAGGGAGTCTATTTTCTAACAGGCCAATATTTGGGCTCTGGATTTTACTTTAACACCAAATTTACAAAGGGTTGATTAAAGTAATTTTATTTTTCTAAGAGTTATTTGTTATACATCATATATAACTTTCCAGATGTAATGCTATATCTGCAGGCATAATTTGGATACCATTTAAAATTAATTTTTTAATTTCAGAATAATTGCCTAAAGCATATTGTAAAAGATTCTGACTTTAGATCTTAATCTAGGTTTTCCCAGGACAGAATTAATTGTGACTGATGTATTTAAAGTATTAGGATTGGGAGTTATGTCCCTCGCTTTTTGCAGATTTGGTAAATATGTATTGTTTCATTGTTTTTATATGCCTTTTCTTTTCGGGGGGGCGGATCTTTTTAGGCAACATGAATCAGAATCAGCGTTTAGATGCTATGGCTAAACTGAAGCAGTTTCATTGCAGAGTCCTCATTTCTACAGATTTGGTAAGTTTACTGATTCTGTGTGGATAACTAATTCATCTTGACATGTTCTATTATCAGATCTAAAGATTTTACTTATTACTTTATGTGTATGTGTATATCAAGAATGCCAGAAGATAATTATCTTTCCAATTCTGGGGAAAACATTTCCTTAAAAATGTCTTTAACCACTGGGTGTGGTGATGCATGTCTGAAAACTCAGCAACTTTGGAGGTTGAAGCAGAAGGATCACAAGTTTGAGGCCAGTCTCAGTAACTTTGTGAGATACTATGACTAAATAAAAAAGGCTGGGGATGTGGCCCAGTGGTAAAGTATCCTTCGGTTCAATCCCAGTACTGCCCTCTGCCAAAAATAAATAAATAAATAAATAAATGTTTTAGTCTTTGTTTTTGAAATTAGTTATTAAGAATAGATTTTCTTTGCTCCTAAATATTTTCCTCTTCTTAATTTGGCTCTTGGTTATACTTAAAAAATATAATGTACATTGGTAGCCATGCTATAATTAATGTAGACAGATAATTCTTGTCTTCTTCAATTCAAGACTTCCCGTGGAATTGATGCTGAGAAGGTGAATCTGGTTGTAAATCTGGATGTGCCATTGGACTGGGAGACATACATGCATCGGATTGGCAGAGCTGGTCGTTTTGGTAAAAAAAAGAAAAATGAAAAAAGTTTGAGTGTATTCTTTAATGGGAAGAATCTGTAATGTGATAGGTGGACTTGGAATGTGATGTGAAAATGATTTACTACCTAACACTCCCTCTGCTTTTAGGGACATTGGGACTGACGGTTACCTATTGTTGCCGGGGAGAAGAAGAAAATATGATGATGAAAATTGCCCACAAATGTAATATCAATCTTCTTCCTTTACCAGGTATAATTTTCTGTGTCATTTTGTTGTCATAACAATTATAGTGATGATAAGTGTAAGATAAATAATAATAGAATGCTTATGATATGTTGGCTATTATTCACAGTACTGTGTGTTAACTTAATTCTCAATACAGTCCTGTGAGGTTTGTACTGTTACTTGCTTTTTGTAGATTAGGACATTCAGGCATAGACAGGTTAAAGAAGGTGTTACAGCTAAGTATTGAGAACAGAATTTCAAGCTAACTAATAGCACACGAAAAATGGAAAATATTCTACTACTATATTAGCTCTGTTTTTTAAGTTAGTGGCCTTGCAATTTGGCTTTATTCTTTGACAAAGTGAGGTATTTTACTTCCTGTAAGTTGTTATGAAGGTAATTCTTGCCATATCCTCTTTTTGTCACCAAGGGAAGGAACAGTATTTTTAATTTGAATACTATTTTGAACAATTTGAATGTTTTTCTTTTGATCTTAGTGGCTCATTCTGTTTTTAAAGTGTCATCTTGGAAATAGTAGATATTTGAAACTTAATGATTTCTTAAAAACAGTCTTAAAAAACTTTTTGAGTGGAAACATGATTTGATATGCATGTTATAGTAAATGTACACTATAAATGGTATATATAAATGTTTACATACACATTGTGTATGTGTGCGTGTGTGTGTATATATATATATGTAAAACTTGTAGAATGTGGGATGTGTATTATTGAACAAATAGAACGTTATTGATTCTATATTTAATTTTGTTAGTTATTTTATAATAGATTAAGCACAGATCTTGGATTTCTGTGGATTCTAGTAATTCTAGCTTGGTAATAATTCATTTTATGATTTTTTTTTTTTTTTTTACAAATATCTTTAGTTGCCCTAAGCTTATGTAATGATTTGTAAAATGTTTTAGAATAGATATCTTTTGGTTCTGAATCAATTCTGTATTGGTTCTAAAACTGTCAGTTCTTTCTATGTGTAAGTCTATTGATATGGAAAAAAAATTGAAACTTGGTAGAAGAGCATTAGAACTTCTTTTAGGATTCAGTATCATAGCATCTAATGATAAAAATAAAATTTGCCTTTGGATGCTAGAAAATGATATATTTGGATCTTTATGTAATGTGAATAACCCATAAATCATGAGAATGATATTCATCCTCTTAGGTCTATATTAGAATGGGAACTTGTCTTACAAAACTGTTCAGATGAGTTACCTATGGCAAGACAAGGAGGGAAATTGGCCTGTATTTTAGGTCTAGATTAGCAAGGGATGTCATTTGAGTAGGAATCAGAGTTTTAGTCAGAGTCTGTTCATCAAAGGATCAAGAGCCTTCATTGAAGAATCCAGACTCAAGGGGTTTAGTGTGTACACATACATGGGACATAAACAACAATAGACAGTAAAGATCTTTATGAAGCACGGGCTCAATATGTCTTTTCTGCCTAAGATAAAAATCAGTCACACTTTGGGAAGGTCTTGAGTATATATGTGGAAGCGAATTGTCACACTTGGGGAATAAGACTTAGAAAAATGAAGGTAGCACATTTTTAAAAAATTAGAAGTGTATTAGTACTATAGATCTTTTCAGTTATCTAGCCCCCCCCTTTTTTTTCTGTAGAGGATTTCTCTTCACTGTTAAAGAGAGTGTTGGGGTATAGGGTGGAAGATATAGGTGGGTAGAGTTATGGTTGAAGCTTTGGAGAGCACAGTTCATTTTCTAATAACTTATTTGGCTGTCAGCAGTAGTGAGATAAAGGAGAGGGACTGAAGAGAGGAAGGATAAAAAAGATGAGAAACGTGGTGCAGACTTGTTCATCACTCTTGAGAATAAGCTCTTTTTGAGTAGAGGTGGAGTAGCTACTGCTTAATAGTATATACGGGTCTTATATCTTCCTTCCTTCCTTCCTTTCTTTGTTCCTTCCCTCCCTCCCTCCCTCCTTCCTTCCTTCCTTCCTTTGATTGAACTCGGGGCACTCTGCCACTGAGCTACATCCCCAGCCTTTTTATTTTTTGAGACAAGGTCTCACTAAGTTGGTTAGGGCCTCACTTGCTGAGGCTCTTCTCAAACTTGGCATTCCTCTTGCCTCAGACTCCCAAGCCACTGGGCTTGTAGGCATGCGCCTTTGCACCTGGCTGAAATGATGCGTGGTAACCAGTAATTATAGGATATATCTGAGTTCATTAAACTTTCAACAAGTAATTGATAGATATCTGTCCTCCTTGACCTAGAATAGAGTGACACATGGTGGCATTTTTGAGGAAATTGATAAGACTTAATTTCTTAGGTAAATTCCTTTATTGCACGATTGCTTAATTGTTAAAAATATTAATATATTTCTTAAGTTTCTTAGTACGTTATTTGCATATTTTGTATTTAAACTTACATGACCATAGAAAATGTATAAAATCATTGAGAAAATGCTGGTTGAGCACAGCTTGAGAATTTTATATTTTTTTTCTTTTATGTAGATCCCATCCCTCCTGGTCTGATGGAAGAATGTTTGGATTGGGATGTGGAGGTTAAAGCTGCTATGCATACATATGGCTTAGCAAGTGCACCTAACCAGCCCCTAAAAAAGCATATTCAAAAAATAGATAGAGCCTTTCAAACTCAGAAAGTTCATGGTAACCACGTGGCTTCCTCTAGAAATACTTCTGTATCTGCATTATCAGTCAAATCAAAAGTTAACACCAAACAAAAGCTTCCTGTGAAAAGCCACTCAGAGTGTGGAATTATAGAAAAAGCAACATCACCAAAAGAACTGGGGTGTGCCATACAAGTGGAAGAACAAATGAAGAATTCTGCTCAGACCCCTGTGGAAAATTCTACCAGCAGTCAGCAACAAGTCAAAGAAGCTTTCCCTGTGTCACTCCCCAAAATCCCTTGTTTGTCTTCCTTTAAAATCCATCAACCATGCACTCTGACTTTTGCAGAACTAGTAGAGGATTATGAACATTATATCAAAGAGGGGTTAGAGAAACCTGTGGAAATTATCAGGCACTACACAGGTCCTGGGGATCAGACTGTGAACCCTCAAAATGGTTTTGTGAGAAATAGAGTTACTGAAGAGAGAGTACAGATATTGGCAAGTAGTAGCCAATCTGGAGACTCGGAGAGTGACAGTGATTCTTACAGCTCAAGGACTTCTTCCCAGAGCAAAGGAAATAAGTCATACTTGGAAGGCTCTTCTGATATTCAACTGAAAGAGTCTGAATCTACTCCTGTGGATGGCCATATCTCTTTAGAACAACACCTGAATGGAAATGATGCTTCCAATCCAGAGGAATATCAGGAATCATCTGAAATCCAGGTAAAGGCAAGGCATAAAGAGGGGTCAAACCAGCGAGCTAAGCAGAGCCGGAGAAACCTACCTAGGCACTCTTCCTATCGATTACACACAGAACCCCAGGAAGATGATTGGTATGATTGTCGTAGGGAAGGACATCTAAATTTTTCTGGTACCTACCAAGATTATGAGGAGTACTGGAGAGCTTACTATAGGGCATGGCAAGAATATTATGCTGCTGCTTCTCAGTCGTATTATTGGAATGCTCAGAGACATCCAAGTTGGATGGCAGCCTATCACATGAACACAGTTTATCTACAAGAAATGATGCGTGGTAATCAGTGATTATAGGATATATCTGCGTCCATCAAATAGATACCTGTCCTCCTTGACCTAGAATAGAGTGGCATATAGTGGCATTTTTGAGGAAATTGAAAAGACTTAAGACTTTCCACAGGACCCATCTATTTTTCACATTATTTTGACTAAGTCCAGGTGTATTCCATCTTTTTTTTTTTTTTTAAACAAAACTTCTTTATATTCTTAAAAGAGAATTTTGGGAGCATAGAGCTAAAAGTCCCAACATGCCATTTTCTGTAAGCTATTCCCAAAAGAAGCATTTAAAAAGATGACATATATACCACTGCTTCCTTAAAAAAATAAAAAGTAAAGATTTGAAAAAGTAGTGTTAATCTGTCTGTGGAGTTCTTTACACAAGACTTGAGCTGCATTCTTGTAGAAATTCGTAGCATGGTAGATAGATCTTTTAGGTTCAGGCAGGGAGGAATATTTAAAGATAGCTTTAGGTTTTCCCAAAAGTACTTGATTTGGTGTTATTTACTTCCAATAAAAATTTTATTACTAATAAAAACATTTAGCTTAACATGTTGACATGTTATCTTTTTAAGTCTTTTTGTTTTTGAGATTGTGAAAACTATCCACATTTTTACTGTGTGTTTACATCTTATTTATGTTGTAAGAGTGGCCATCTGTCTTATTTATGTTGCTCAGGTAGAGGAGCAGTTTTAATATGTATTGGATTATTTTTGGATTAGTATATTTGATTATTTTTTATTTTGATAGAAGCTATAGGTGGGCCACTGTTTCTCATTCTAGAAGCAGAATTCTGAATGTTAATTTTGGAGGGTTCATAGATTCCCTGAAGAACATTTGTGGAACCCAGGTTAAGAACTGACCTGCTCTGCTAGTAGGTAAGGGGAAGTTGTTAGTGCTGTGTATTTTGTGGAAGCAGAGTACTTCCCTTTTTAGCCTCTTCTTAGAGTGTCTTCATCTTGTCTCTTATAGAAAAATTCCCTCAGTTTTTAATTTTAATGCCAGGATCCAAGGGGAGCTGTCATTTTTCTGGATGGTGTATCTATAAATTATGATTTAGAAAAATGTAATGGGAAGTTACATGTTCTTTTTTTTTTCTCTGGCAGTCCTTTTATCATTAAGCTTTTGGTTGCCAGACCTTTCTGTAAACTGGATTTTGTGTGAGAGAACTCTTATGTTTTATCTTTGAGAAGCTTATTCATTTTCTTTTTCTTTTTTTTTAATTGGTTGTTCAAAACATTACAAAGCTCTTGACATATCATATTTCATACATTAGATTCAAGTGGGTTATGAACTCCCATTTTTACCCCAAATACAGATTGCAGAATCACATCGGTGCTTATTCATTTTTAAAAGGCAGCCTCTTTTCCTTATACTCTTATATTGTCTAGGCAATATAAGTACTTTTTTCGGGCTGGGGATGTGGCTCAAGCGGTAGCGCACTCGCCTGGCGTGTGTGCGGCCCGGGTTCGATCCTCAGCACCACATACAAACAAAGATGTTGTGTCTGCCAAGAACTAAAAAATAAATATTAAAATTCTCTCTCTCTCTCTTAAAAAAAAAAAAAAAAAGTACTTTTTTCTAGGGCTGTTAGCAAACACCCACAGTCATCACCATTTACTGTCTAACATCCACTGAACACAATCTTAAACTGGTTAACTTGGATTCTTGTTGAGTTGATCAGTGATAGGCCTTAAATGTTTCAGCACTGTGCATGTGTTGTCAAGTTAAAATGAATTAATATTGTAGATAGCAAGTCCATAATTAGGTCCACCATGTCATTAAGAAGGAGAGATCTTAATTACACATTTAAATATCCTGTCATTGCTACCCTTTCCTACCCCTTTTCCCAAAATATAGCCAAGTTCACAGTTATCATTGCTAGGAGATTAATTTAGGATATGCTGCAGCTTAAAGAAGTTACCCATTAGTCTTGAAATTAATTGGATTCTCTCTAGGTTTGTTTTATTTTGTGTTTATTATTTTTTTTCTATAGAAAATAAGCTAGAGGTGAGCATATCCATACTTTATGAAAATACTAATTGCTAGAATTTTCATAAGCATTTACTAGGAAAATTTAATCATTACTTTCCCAAATAAAAGGTAGTTAAAGTAGTGAATGTGGAAGGTGTCTGATTTGTCTTTTGTGGCAAAGGCTTTTTGTTTGGATTTGTTAGTCTAGGTACATGTTCACATAATCTGTTATGAACCATTGTTAGGTTTAAGGTAAGTTCACTTGAAAAGAGTACTTGCCCTGATTGAGAGTCTTCTACTTTCTAGCCTTGTAATAGTCATTTAGCCTCTGAAGGTCCAGTTTTTCTCATCAATGGAGTGGGAAAATTGGGGTGGGGACTGGGGATATACGCAGTGACAGAATGCTTGAGGCCCTGGGTTTGATTGTTAGCACTGGGGAGTGGAAGATTTTTAGGGTTCCTTTTAGTTTTAAGGTTTAATTGTTGGGCTGGGATTGTGGCTCAGCGGTAGAGTGCTCGCCTAGCACAGGCCGGACCCGGGATCGATTCTCAGCACCACATAAAAATAAAGGCATTGTGTTGTGTCCATCTACACCTAAAAAATAAATATTAAAAAAAAAAAAGATTTAATTGTCATAGAACTGGGGATGTAGCTCAGTGGCAGAGCACTTGCCTAGCATGCGTGAGGCATTGGGGTTTGATCCTCAACACCACATAAAAATAAACAAAGGCATTCTGTCAATCTACAACTATAAAAAAATTTTTTAAAAAGATTTAAAAAATTTAAAAAAAGAAAAGAAAGAAAAATCACTACAAATATTTGCCTTATTACCACCCTGACTTAATAGTGATCTGGCAAATAATTATGCAGAATTGGTGGTACAAGGACTTGCTTTCTCTATCCATTTATACATTTAGTTGGCTTCCTATTGGATACTAGTATAAAAATAATAAAATCTTCATTCACACCATATAGTTTTTAGTATGTAATCAATATGGGTATAATAGCATTACTCCAGATTTCATTAGATAATATATTTGATTAAAAAAAGATTTAATTGTTAAATGACTCATAATGAAGCAAAAATATTTTCTAATCATAGAAAACCATAATGAAATTTATGAATATAGAGGACCTTTATAAATTCAAGTAGTGTGGATGAACTCTGATGCAGATTGGTTAAATGTCTAAATTTTCAAATAGTTTTCAATCCATATGCTTTAACTTGAATTAGGATTTTAGTATTAACATGTAGAGAAATCTTTGGGAAATCTGCTTCTTTGGATATTTCTCACTTAGAATATGGTTTACTCTTTAATTAAAAGTAATATTTCCTAAATTTACTAAGCTTTAACGACATGTGGTTTAAAGGTAGACTTCAGCCCCAGAATATTAAAAATAACTGTACATATAAATTCTAGTATTTTTAGATGAAACTTTATAAGGGAGTAGTTTTTTTTTTTAATTTTAAAATTTGTTCTAATTAGTTATACATGGGAGTAGAATGCATTTTGACATATTGTACACAAATGGAGCACAACTTCTCATTCCTCTGGCTGTACATGGTGCAAAGTCACATCAATAAGGGAAAAGTTTGAAATTTTGGGGCTTTCTCTCCTTAAACTGAAATTGGGTTAATATTTAAAAGTAAATATTTTATAGATATAAATTTATTTTTGATAGTTATAGCTGACATTGGAACTCTTGCAAGGTTATCCTCTTATTTTTGTAGAACATGTTTATTAATTTGTACCTCTGTGAATAAGCACATCTGTCCTACTTGACATTTAGTGCTTTTTAATGAAAACAGGGATTCACATCTGGTTTTCTTTCTACCAGATTATTTGAGCTGTAGTGACACCTAGTGGGTGATGGGGATATAAGCATTAGTGATTAAAATGAATTTAACAGCCAACTTCTAGGACCTTAGGCCATCAAGCATCTGCCTTAATGTTCCATTTCTATTTCTGTTTTCATTGATTAGTAGTTGTAGGGAAATTAAAAGGATTCATATTTTTGATGCCACTCTAAAACATGAAAATGGCAGCTGTACGTACCACTTACATAATTCTTAATTTTAAAGCAGATCTTCAAGGTATCTAATCTGGTTAAGATGAGCAAAGAAATGAAGCAAAGAGAAAGTGACTGATAAGAAGTCATATATGTGATAGAACCTAAACAAGCTTCTGGTTACTAAGCTTTTTATTCAACCCCATATAACAAACACTTTGGATTTTTATTGCTTGAGACTTTGGTTTAGATAGAGGAGCAGATATTATATATATATTCTTAGTAGAACCAGAACTGCACATAATGGCAGGTTCTCTTTCGATGATAAAGGGCAGGGCCTCAAAAGAGCTATTGACAAATGTAGTTAAGTGATTTACCTTTTAAATGTTTATTTGTTAGTGAACATCCATTGCTATAGCATAGGGGCAGGCAAGAACCATCAGGAAGTTCTTATAGAGTTACTTACATTGAGGGAGGCTAGTAGGTGGGTTAGACTAGGCCTTTATGCAACCCTAAGATTGTCATTTCTTGGGTAGAAATCCCTCTTTGTTCATATTACTATTATTTTCTAGTGCATGGTAGTACCATTGGAAGGAATGGAGAACTAATCTTAAACTGTTCATGGCTGGGGTTGTGGCTCAGTGGTAGAGTGCTTGCCTAGCATGTGTAAAGTGCTGGGTTCGATCCTCAGCGTCACATGAAAATAAATAAAGGTATTGTGTCCATCTACAACTAAAAAACTTAAAAAAAAATAACTATTCATAGTCAATCTCAGGGTTTGTGGCACATAGTTTGTTTAATCCAGATTGGATACATCAGGTACAGCAGTGGCACACGACTCAATACTGTAAATGATATACATGTTGTAACATATGCACTACAGTTTCAAAAGAAGACGACAGGAAACTCAAGAGTCATTTTCCCATAGAAAGTTTTCACGTTTATCTTCCTGCAGTTTTGTACAGTATATTTCTTTGCTATGTGATGTTGTTTAAGCAAAGCTCATTTATTATACGAAAATAGAAAAAAAATCACAATTGATGTTTTTCACAATAACAATGGGAGAATGTGACCTCTAAGGAAAACATACTGGAATGTCTGATTATCAAAAATAGACCATCCCTCCCACCTCCCAGGTTTGTAAAATAGTCCATTGGTCCGAGGGCCTCCCACCCCCACCCCCAGGACTTGGGTCAGTGATATCGGCCAGTGTAGTAAAGTAACCTGCTAAGATAATGTCATTCCCACATTTGATGAGAAAAAATGTAGAACATCCTAAATAGAAAACAAGACTTATAAGGAATCCCTTTAAAGCTGTTTCATTTTCTGATAGCCACTTTCTTTTAGTTCTAATGATGCTCTTCATGATTCTGTTTGGGAAACATTCCAAGGGTCATGGGTCAAAACAGTGTTTTTTCTTCATCCGATCATTTTAAAGCTTTGCAAATAACAAGAATTCATTAGGAAACCAAAAAGGGAAAAATTAAAAGTTTCTCAGGTTTCTGTTATCATGGTAACCATGCCGACTAGTATAGAGGGATACTAATATTGCCTTAAATTAACAGCGTTGGGATCTTGCCTTATGTTACCTGGTAATTAAAGTGAGGGGGGTAAATGCCTGAAATTCATTAATAACCTCAATTCTAGTGTTAGCTCAATTTCAACCACTACTGTGCAAAATTTTAAGACCGAAAAAAAATCTAGGTATATAATGTTTTAATGTATACATTCCCTACTTGACATAATCCTGAACTGCAGGAAAAAAACCTGGATAAAGTCCTCAGCATATCCACATGTGGTTTTGGTTAATCATGGATCAGTATTAACCACTTTCTTTTTAAATTTTGTGTTATTGTAGACAATGTGTTCAGCTGTCATTGAGAATATCTATTGGTCTCTTGAAAAGGGTTCTGTACAATTAGTCCTGAGCTTGACACTACTTAGGAAAATAGGGGATTAGGGAAAAATAATAGTTTGCTTCTGGAAGTCCTGATTCCTCAGGGTGGTTCTGAATGAAATATTTTCTCCCCTAATCACCACTCTTGAAAACCAGGTTTTAAAAATATAAGCAAGCCTTATATTTTTAAATATGAAATAGAAAAAAAAATCTCAGGTCAAGATGTTTAGGTCTTGGATTGAATTGTGGTTCTGCCACTAACTTGCCATATGAACTTGGATGAGTCTGCCTGTTTCATCTCTCTGAGTCAAGGTTTTAGACATTGTTGTCAGGAACATAAGGAAAGGTGTGCTTTGAAATGGTATCGTCCTAGCCTTCTCTTCATTGAGAAAAGACAACATCTGACTCAAAAAAACCCTTGACTATTATCTGTTTCTGTCAGAGTTGGTGGTCCATAGATGGTTCCACCCAGGAAATGGTAACTTCTAGAGTTCAATTTGTATTAGCACTGTCAGAGAATTTCCAAGGGCTGTGTCCAAGAAGTATTTCTATTTACAAGACTCTCTAATTCTAGCATGGAGTCTTTCATGGGTCGTCTCCAAAGCATTGCTTCTGGGAGGCAATGTGTGTGTTGGGGGGCGGGGGGCAGGAAGCATTAGTCAAAGGACTACACTTCTGGTCCCAATTCTGTCATTAACTGACTGCATGGCCTCGAGCAAATCCATTTCTCTGGGTCTCACCTTTCTATACTATAAAATGAATTAGATATTCATTCAATTAGACCTAGTCTCTTCTAGGTTTGATATACTCTACTGTATTTTCTGTTTCCACTCAGTTGACATATTTGAATGTAGTGGTTTTTTTTGTTTGTTTTGTTTTTAACCCTCCTGCCCTCAACACTGCCTACCTCCTGGTTACCTCAAAAACCATGAGTGGGAAAAGTATTTTGGGAACCTTTTATTAAGCTAACGTGGTTCACAAACTAAATGAAGCTCAACATCATTGTACCAAAAAGCTGTTGGTCTTCAGAAAACTGATTTCCTTGGTTTTCAGTTGCTAGTCAATAGTTAAGACTTATTAAGCTGATTCAGTACATTTTGATGGTATGTTTATTTTAAAATACCATTTAGCAGTGTAGTCTGGCTGTATTCTATTGTGTAGGTGAGCCATTTTCCTGGGTTAACATCTTTGGACTAGAGGTAAGGTGGGTCACTCATCACTGACTAATGCTGCAAAGAAAGGTGGAAATGAAGGGAATGGTCTAATGATCATTAGGAAGTGTCATGATGTGGACTTTGGAAATGAAAATGAAGCAACATACAACATTCAATTCCTTAGGGTCAATAAAACATGGGGAATTGGAACATCAATTAAAATTAATTTTGTAAGGACTACTAACATACTCCCTTTGGTGTACTATCAAAAGTGACATGGTTAAATCAGTCATTATTCTTAATACTGTAATGACCTTAAATGAAACACAGGCAATTTGTATATGCAACCTTGTGCCTATTTACCTCTCCATCCTTTACCCCATTCAGTTCTTAGGATGAATAATGTCCTTAGGAATTCCTAGCTTTGTTCCATTATCCATGGATTCAAGAGAAAGTTCTTAGTCCTTTGCCTGCCTTCTAAATGGGAATCTGGCTTGGTTCTCTGCCTTTCATGATGAGATGTATGTATGACGTGGATGGATTTATTTATTTTCAGATATGTTTAGGTTGGTGATGTGTTGTGTGCACACATATGCCTCCATAGTTGTATGGTAATACTTTCCTGCTTTCTTAAACCAAAGCTGCAAAGGCAGGAGCCACCCCATTCCCATGTTAAGGGGAAATTCTTGAGGCCAGACCCAGAGAAAGGACTATCATTGGGTAGTGAGGATAAGCACAAGGAGATGAGGATTGAAAGAAGGCTCTCCTCTGATCTTTTGCCTACCTCCTGGTTACCTCAAAACCCATTGACTTCTCCTGCCTACAGGGTCATTTGAACTGGGGTCAGAAGGAAGCCCACAGAGAGAGTTTTTAGGTTCCTAGCTGGTGAAACTCATCTAGATGACTGTGGTGGGCAGAGAAATTCTTGGCCTACAATTAAACAGTTAAACTCCAAGCTGCAGAATGTATGAGGAGTTCCGGGGAAGCTTGTGCATTTCAGTGCCCAGGCTACAGAGGCTGCAGTAGGGTAGCTGGGGATTGAGGAGGGCAGGAAAGGGCTTGTCACTAACCCTGAGGCCCACCTGCTCTGCTATAAGTGATGAAAATGGTTAGGAGGATTCTAGAAATGCTGTTCCCAGCCCCACCAGGATGCAAACTAGAACAAAAAAGCTGTCCAGGTTTTCAAGAAATAATCTTCATTCCCTCATTTGTATGGAGGCGATCAGCTTCTTCCTCATTGCAGCTATCTTCAGAGATCAGGCCTGAAGATGCTTCAGACCCAAGGCATCTTTCAGACCAGGTAAGAATCTCTAATTTGATTTCATACTTTGAAACATCTTTCATGAGGCACAGGATGAACCTGCAGCCTCTATGTGGGAGTTGCCTCAGGCTGGAGGTAAGTCAGAAGACTCTTGTCCATTATGCTGTCCTTTCTGGAAGAAACTGCTCATGGGGTCTTTTTGCAGAGCTCCTGATGGATTTTATGGTGGATCCTGACATGAAGGATAGACACCAGGTGCCAAAGGGACAGCTGCAGCTGTGAGTCCTGGAGTCTTCTGTCCTCTCTTCACAGGTACACTAGAGATGATGGCTTCCCAGAAGTTGGCTTTTCCTTTTTCAAGATCTCAGTGTGATAAATCTGACCATTTCCTCTCTTCCCCAGAAAGAGCAATTGCAAATACTAGTGGTTCCAATGACAAGGGAAACATCTTTGTTCTTAGGTGGACTGGCCTTATCCCGAAACTCTCCCCATTCTTGCTTCATTCCTTCCTCTACATTCACTCAGATGTAACTCCCAGGCACAAGTCTGTAATACTTGGCAGTGACAGAGAAGGCTTTACTAGCACGTCTCAGGATCACTGGATCCGTGTAGAGACAGATGGTTGGACTCAGAGAAAAACAGCCAGGGGGAAGCAGAAAGGTACAGAGACAAAGGAGACAGGGACAGACAGAGCATAGGGTTATTGTGTGGTCAGTTGGCAGCTCTGTGCAGGTCAGCTGGGCAATGAGGGCCCAGACTCAGTTGACCTCACCCACCTGGGAGAATGGAGAAAGAACTCAGCTATAACTGACTTAGAGCCTGAAAGCTTTTGCTATAAAAGGAAGGAAAAAACAAAAAAACAAACAAACCCTCACAAAATGCATTGTTTTGGTTCAAAGATGTTGGGTCCATGGAGAAAAACATTTCACAAAAATCCGTTGGTGTTTTTGTTTTCCACCTTTTCCCATGAATAAATATTATCCATTAAGAGCCTTGAAAAAGGTGCTTAAATACACAGTGTTATATTTTCTTCCTGTTTTGCATGTGACCTCTTGGCCTCTGCTGCTCTTGGTCTTATAGTTTCCTCACTGGGGACTCCAGAAACAATTGTCATTTGGTCTGAGGCTCCCCTTCCAGGACCTGCCTTGACAGGCAGCCTATCCCCCCACCGCCCGTCCCCTACCCTTCCCCTCCCTCCCTTTCTCTGGCCCCAGTGAGATGCAGTATCACAGGGCTATGTCCAGGTCAGCAGTGGGGACCATGGGTGCCCCTTGCTGCCTCTTTTTCCTTCTCAGTGCTAGGGGTGCAATGGGGCAGGCAGAAATAGTGGAGAATGGGGGAGGGAGTGGTCCCACTGGCCACCCACCAACATGCCAGCCCCCTTCACTCCCCCTACCCCATGTGGCTTTCTGTCCAGTGGTTTTACAAGGCAGAGACCTTGACAACATTGCTGGCTATGGAAGGAATGTTCGTGTTGGGGCCCGGGCTGGCAGGGGGTGGCCGACTTTCCCCCTCTGGGGTTAGCGCTGGGGGAGTGGGGATGCTGATGATGGCTGTGGTGATCTGGGATGTTTTGCAGTTTGGTCTCAGTCCGTCATCTGCTTTCAAATTAAGGCTGGAGCGACTAGGATAGAAAAGAGTGAGTTGATGATGGTTCCTGCTTGCCAGCAGCCCAAAGCTTCCTTGACCCCCTACATTTCTTGCTTATTAGGAACTAGGAGAAAATTTTGGAGACCGTCTACCTCTGCCTTGGGTAATCAGCTTGTAATTTTCCACTCTCAACTATTATTCCTAAACTACTAACAATTACAAAGTCATGTGAATTGGGCTCAGGAATGTAGAGTATACATTCCCCACCCTATCCCCCTGCCCTGCAGTGGTCATTTACCTGTCATTTGTGACATTTGGCATTTGCTTTCCCTGAATTCTCTGCAACTTATTTGAAGGTAGTGGGACGTGGCTTCAATAGAAGCAGAGAAGGGAGGGAAAAGTCAATCTGTGGTTCAAAATCATTCTGGGATAAGCCATGCATAACACAATTGTGAAAATTATTTCTTTAATAAAATTTCCTTCTTTGCACTGAGATGGATCATTTTGGATTGTTTTTGAGTTTTAAAATCCCTAATACCCAACCCCACTTTTGGCCTGCTCTGTATCCTCCCATAGCCTGTGAAGGCCTTTGGGTTAACTTCAAAGGATGAGAAAGATGGTGGGGGTGGAAGGAAGATGCGGGCTCATGCATTAGATAAAGGGGCATCTTGAAGGTCCACAAATTCTCCAAATGCTGAAATTATTGAATTCTGCGAATGGAGTTGCACAAGGCTTTGGGAATCATGGGAGGGAAGTCACCCACCTGGTAGTGAGGGAGGGCTGCTCACTGCCCTGGATGTGGATCGTACTGAGCTCTTGCATGCTGCGTAGGCGAGTTGCTGGCAGGTTAGAATTGGGAAGGTGTGTGGTCTTCTTGTTACGACGGGAGCAGCAGGTGGTTGTGAGGCCTGGGTGGCTGGACAGTGAGGGACTTCTTGTGGATGGGTAGTTCTGCATTGAGCTCTCCATGCAGTTCTGCTCAAACATCTGCTCATCAATAAACTCATGGTTCTGTGGGAGGCAGAAGGAGAAGAAGTGGGAAAAAAAGGTAGGGAGCAGGAGCATCACCCTATACTCTGAATGCTGCCTGTCTCTGTTTTGGGCCTTGAAGGAAGGGCTTCCAGCTGCCCAGATCACTGATAAGCATTTGGGTGAGGTCCCATGGGCATCAAATGTGAAAAGAAAGCATTCATATTAGCAGCCTGGACCATCAGGTTGAAGGGTGGGGACTATAGTTGTTATGTCATGATATATCCATCTATAGCTTTAAGCAGAAGGGAAACAGAGGACATGGAGAGACTCAGTGGCATTATCAGAGCTAGAAGCAAAGATTTTTCTTTGTAAGCTTTGTAAGATCTGCCAGAGATGGCAGATAAGGAGTCATTGAGTAGAGTATGCTGGGTCGTCTTTTTTGGATCTTATGAATTATAAGATTGTCACAGAAACTTTTAAAAGCACTGAGTCATTTACAAAATTGGGAGAGCATTTGTCTTAAAAGGGCCTGGGTCAAACTGTTAGGGATTTGATTTCTTTCCCCCTTTTCTCCTGATTATGGGATGTAGATCCTAAACATACTTTGGAGGCACAGGAATCCCAAGGTCAAGTGTAAGCATGGGGAGGCAATGCTAACAGTCTCCTTCCTAATTTAGGTCAAGAGGGTGGCAGGTGGCTGAACCCAAGATAACTAGAAAATGGCTGTTTGGCCAAGGTAACTAAAAATCCATGGTGTTAATGGTCTGACTGAGGCTACCAGGGTGAGGAGAAAGTCTGAGGAGAATTAGCATGAGAACTGAGTTCAGAGACAGACCAGCCCTGGCAGCCAATACCCAGAGTCCCTAAGATGCTAGGGAGGTGGCTGGGACAGAGGCTGTGCGTGGATACTTACAGGATGCCAACATTGGTGCTATGTTCTACCACCCCCTCTAAGCCCCTTGGGAAGTCAAAAAAGGGAATCAGAAAGGGAGTTTGATAGTTCAGCACAAAAAAACTGGAAGCCTGAACAGGTACATGTGTGACAGCAGAGGTAGGAAAAGCCCCAGAAGAATCAACAGCACATGCAGGGAACCAGACCAGGGGTAAAAAGAAGAGAATCTACAGACTCAGAAGAATCAGAGAGAAAAACATCAATTGAATTTTTAAAAAGTTATACCTTGATGGTGGAGGTTCGTACAGATAACAGGGGATCATCCACAAGATAGGACAACCCCTACAGGACAACATGCCAACAGAAGATAAAAACACCATTGATTGTACATTCCAGCATTCACAAGCCAGTTTTGACATTCAAACTCTTAATCCCAGCATTCCACCCTTTGAGTTCAACATTCATCCCTAGTTCCAGCATTCTGTCTCCCTTGTCCAAACATTCTACCCCTTGGCTGCAACAGGACACCCCCCCTCCCACTTCCCCAACATTCCTTCCTTCATTCCTCCCAACATTCTGTCTTTTCCATCCCAACATTCCAGCCCTGAAATCCAACATTCCTCCCCTAAAATCCAGCATTCCAGAGCTTTAATCCCTGAATCCCACCCCCACAGTCCAACATTCTTTCCCTCAAACTCAGCATTCCACCCATTCAATGCCAGCATACCATCCCTCAATTCCCAAACTCCCATTTTTTTCAATACCATCATTCCAGCCCTTTAAACCCCAATATTTTCACCCATGTTCTTTCAATTTACACATTCCACCTAGCTCATGCAAACTTGGAAAGGGCAGTTGGGTCCGGGCCTATCCCTTTGGCAAGTTTAGTCTTTGAGAAAAACTCTAGATATGCATATACAGCTCTAAGTGATAAATCCTTGAAATAAGGGTCTCAGAGCACCTTGCATTTTGGAAGTTCTCACTGGGTTCTGCTGCCATTCATAGTATCCATGTTATGCACAGATTGAGTCATCTAGCATCTATTCCTGCCACATCTGGGAGGCCAGGATACAGAATAGTTGGAATTAGGAAGTTTCTTCCTTAGTGTATTGATCCCTGACTATAGGCTTTTGGGGGAGGATGTTTCTAGAAAGGAACAGGGAAGGATTTCCCTTTGGCCTGTCTACTCTGACTTCTCCTTCCCCACTATTCTCAGCACTTTTTGCCAAGGGTTCAGGGTTAGCCCTACTGCCCTTTCTTTGAGGCTGTTAGTGAGGCACAAGCATCATTCACATTCCAGCTGTGGTACCCTACACCATAACCACTTTAACAGAGTTCAGAGAATCTGAACTCCCTAGGAATTGCAGGGTGACCAACAGGGGTTTGAACTGATAAATGCTGGCTAGAGAAACATACACATTGCTTCCTTCATTCACTGCCTTCCATTTCAAGAGAAATGTAGGGCACAAAGGAACCCACAGATTGCATCAATCTAGCCCCAGGGGTGGGACAAAAATCAACATTCTACTTTCCTGTGCATATTCGGTCTGGATTTTGAAAGGTGACAGTACATCAGAGCTGAGAAATGGATGGGCCGAGTCCTTAGCCCTCAGCCATCAAGAAGAGGACTGACAGAACTGGTGGAAGGCGTAGGAAGGCTAGTGGCCTGGCTTTTCTCTGATGCTGCAGGACTGAGCAGATCTCCCACCCTTATGACCTTGCCCCATTTCTTAGGTCTTTTTCCTGGGAGTTGCCAGACCCCATCACTATCTTTTGACTCTGAAGGGGACAGACTGACTCCTAGTGCAGGATAAGGATGTGAGCAGAGCCCTAGGGAAGGCCAGGGGTCAGGGAGGAAAAAGGAGATGGGGTGGACTGGCACTCACAGTGGTCTTTTCCAGACAGTGCAGCAGGTGGTGGTGCTGGCTCTCGATGAGCGATGTGGTCTTGCCCATGTGCTCCTCTTCTGGGGTGCCCTAGAGAGAGAAGAGGAGGAACTGAGAGTGAAGTTGGTGACGTCTCCTCTTTCCAGCAACTTAATTTCTCCACAGGTAGAAGGGCACCAGAAAAATCTAGATGAGCCAAATTTTAGAGTCAGCATAGGACATGCTCACCTTTGGGGTGGGGGTGGGGCTTTTGTCGGCAGCTGGTTTAGGGGTACTGGTGCTATCCCATAGGAAAGGTGTGTGGGTAGGGAAAATTTGGAAATGTCCTCCTCAGGGCTCAAATGGAATGGAGGGGGGCGCTTTTGGACAGGAGTGCTGGTGTCTGTTGAGAAAACAAGCTCATCTTTCTCTTTAAGGTTCCCAGCCAGGTCCTTTAGGCACTTACCGCCAGTTCCAGAGCCTCATTGAGGAGCCCATTGCGCTTGCTGTGCAGGTAAGCATTGGAACTTCCTGTTTTGGCCACACGGATCCTGGCAAGGCGGGCCTTCTGTGACGGGCAGAAATAATGAAATAGTGAGGGAGATCCAAATACAAAAAAGACAGTGGGGCTGGCAAAGCCAGCAACAGTGGGCTTCCCAGAGGCAGGTGACATCTAACAACAAGGAGGAGTGGCGTCTCTGCTTAGAGACTGTGGGACTGGCTCTGAGACACTGTACCCACTTTGAGCAGTTTGGCCATGGTGAGAATTCCAAGGAGCTTCCACTTATGGTTTTTAGCCTGTGTGTACCTGGCAGAGAAATAGCATCTATCCAAATTCTTTTTTCTTCCAAAAGTTTCATGACCTTTACTCAGTATCACACAATGTTGTTCAATTGAGTATTATCTCCTAACTAGATTGCAAGGGCCTTAAAGGACAGTATGTGACAGTGGTCTTTATTCTACTAGGATCCACTACAGTTCCCTGCATCAGAAGGTCTCCAAATATTAGTTATAAGAAAAGCCACCAATGCACATGTGCCCCTCAAGAATATGTTTTATATATTTACCTTGCTACTGTTTCTCTCTCCCATTAGAATGTAGACTCTTTGAGGGCAGGAGTTTTCCTTTGGTTTAATGATGTATCCCCAGTGCTGAGTAACCAGAGAGTCAAACTTCTTAAAGTTAATAAATGTATTTACAATTGCATATCTAACTTTGGGAGTGAGTCATGTTTGGATGTGTCAATATATGTGCACTGTGTTGTGTATGTTGGTGGGAATACATGTGGTGCTCATGAGAGGTGACCTGGTATGTGGAGGTGGGGGGATGGAACACATTTCCATATACCACTTTGGCTTTAGCTAGGACTGTTGAAATCTCCCCAGCTCCAACATGGGAAGCTTCAGCAAAGAAGGCCCCCTATAGGGTGTTTGCATGGAAACTCTGTCTGAGCTTCTCTCCTGCTTGCAGAGGCAATGGGAGAGGCTGGCCGTGCTTCACCTGCTGGCTGCTCTTCTTCCTAATGACCATAATCAGCGTCACCATGACGGCAGCACAGCCAAAGAGAGGGGACTAAGAGAAAAGAGTCTTTGGTACTGGGAAGAGGGGTTCGTGTTGGTTTAAAAAATGCAGCTTGAGTTTCAGGCTCTGTAGGTCTAGACCCAGCACCAGGATCTTGCTTCAAGAAGCAGAAAAAAGCCCACAAGGATCACAGACCCATCCTGGAGTGGAGGGCTTCCTCCTCCTGCCTCTGGGCACATCTACAGATAACTTCAGTATGGATTCTGAGCAGATGAATCCTTGAGAAATTGTGGCAATTTCCATTTCTTGTCACATTCTCCCCAAGTATTCCCCCAACCCCAAGCATCCCATCAGCCTGGTTCATCTGCTAAAAGGAAGCCATGGGCTCAGGTGTTCAGGCCGTCAGCAGATGTACTATGTCTCCTGCAAAGTCCCCCATTAGCCAGAATTTCCCTGCAGAGACAATTCATTCCCTTCCCTGGATTCTAAATGTGGGGAAGATCCTGCCACAAATCTGAGGACAACTGCTCCTTTAGATAAAGGAGAGAATGAAAAGGGGAACAATCTGGGAGAGAAAGTCCAGTAAGTCAGTCCTATTACTCTTCCTCCTCTTTAAGCAAAAAAAAAAAAAAAAAAATCATTCAAGGTCTAGAATAGTTCTCCCCAGGAATCCTGCTTCAGCCCTCTCCTTGGCTAGATGTTTGTATCTCCTCAAGCAAGTTCCTCCTTGTTTACTCATGTGGCTGTATTGCCTTGGGTGAGTGGCAGGTGATGAGAGCTGCCTATGGAAATCTAATTGTGTCAAGCTCATTATAGCCTTATATAATCTGATTGCACCACTTAGAGCCAGACCTTTCTCATATCTGGGGTCTGTCTTCATTACTTTCTAGAGATGAAAGATTCTCCTGTTCTCCTCTGTGGCACTTCTTTTAATCTTATCTTACCCTGAGCTCTATTAAAGCAACAGATTGTCATATCCAATGCACTGTATCATTTAATCATTTCTCACAAAGGATAAAGAGGTTTGTGATGTATTAACAGAACCATACCCAACACATGAAAATTGTTGGGGCCCTTTGGCTTGGCTTTGAGCTCCTGAGGGCCAGGACATGTGGCTTATGCATATTTTTATCTTTGGCACCCAGCACAGGGCTTTATGCTTTGCTCAAGCAGTTTCTGTTGGCCAAGGAGGTAAGGAGGATAATCACATATGGTTGGATAGACATTTATGCTTATTAAGCCATTGGTACAAGCTTGGTCCTTGATCCTTGGACTGGTCAGTTTTACTTTCTTCTCTGACCATAAGTATGATATGAAAGTTAGGAGAGCTTGGAGGTTTTCTATACCATATCAATGAATGAATGAATGAGTGAATGAGTGAATGAAGTGTATGAGGGAAATGATTTATTCAGGGCAATGTAGTGGACTAGCAAGCTTGGGCCTTCCTTCAAGCCAAGTGCTGCTTCCATGGTACCTTCTCCTCCACCTCCCCTGAATTTCTTTCTTCTTCTTTTTCTCCTTCTCCTTCTCCTCCTCCTCCTTCTTCTTCTTCTTCTTTTTTTTTTTTTTTGTGGTACTGAGAGTGAACCCAGGGGCACCCCATCCTACTGAGCCAAACCCCCAGACCTTTTTATTTTTCATTTTGACACAAGGTCTTGCCAAGTTGCTGAGTTTGGTCTCAATTTTGCAATCCTCCTGCCTCAGCCCCCTGAATCACTGGGATTACAATAAGATGCCCCTGCACTTGGTTTCCTTCCCTGAATCTCAACTGCTATCACACAAGTTTCTAAAGTTGAAGAGCAAAGCCCAGGAAACTGCATTTTTGACAGATGTGGAGATTCCAGGGTTGGAGAGAGCTGGAAGGAGGATGCTGCTTCCCCGGTACAGTTTGAAACACTGTTATGATCAAGACCATAATCCTAGGAAATCTTGTGACGCCTTTTAAGACTGAGTGCTTTCTAGCTGTCTAGCCATTGGGTGCCCTTTGGCCATGAGTGTTTATATCTCTTGCTCCAGAAGAAGCAGAAGAAAGAAAGAATTGGAAGGGCCAAAAAAGAAAACAGGCAGTGGCACCCTAAGGCATTATCTAAGAGATACTAAAACTTGAGCTTACATAAAAACCTGTGCATTTGACAGTAGCTTCATTTGTAACAATTGAAAACTAATCATCCCAGAAGTTCTGCAACAAACAGTTATACTGATGCATCCATATTATGGAATACTACTCAGCAGTAAAAATGAATGGCTATCAATACACACAATTTGGGTTGAAACTCCAGGAACTATGCAGAATTTAAAAAGTTAATTTCCAAAAGTTACCTACCATATGAATTCATTTATGTGATATTTGGAAGTGACATTTTATACGTGGAGAACAGATATGTGGTTGTTGGGTTAAGATGGGGTGGATCTAGTTATGAAAGGGCGATACAGGGTCCTCATGGTATTGGAAGTGTTCAGTATCACTGTCATCAGACTGTGGTGGTCCGCACAAACTTAGGTAATGAAATTGTAAAACACTTGCAGGTAAACAGATGGAGTTAGAGAAGATAACGCTAAGTGAAGTTAGCCAATCCCCAAAACCCAAATGTGGAATGCTTTCTCTGATAATAGGAGGCTGATTCATAGTGGGATAGGGAGGGGGAGCATGGGAGCAATAGATGAACTCTAGATAGGGTAGAGGGGTGGAAGGGGAAGGGAGGGGCATGGGGTTAGAAATGATGGTGAAATATGATGGACATCATTATCCAAAGTACATGTATGAAGATACAAATTGGTGTAAATATACTTTGTATACAACCAGAGATATGAAAAGTTGTGCTCTATATGTGTAACATGAATTGTAATGCATTCCACTGTCACATATAAATAAAAAAATAGTTTAAAAAATTGTAAAACACATACACAGGTACAAGTAAAACAGGCAATTTGAATAGATTGGTGAATTGTATGAGTGTCCATACCCCATATAATATTTTACTATACAGTTTTTTAATATGTTTATTTTGTTTATTTAGTTTTTTATTTTTTGTGTTGCTGGGGATTGAACCCAGTGCTTCATGCGTGCTAGGCAAGTGCTCTACCACTGAGCCACAACCCCAGCCCTTACTATACAGTTTTATAAAATGTTGCCCAAACTGGGGAAAACTATACAAGGGATCTCTCTTTATTCTTTCTTATTCTTACTGGGGATTAAAGCCAGGGGTGCTTAGCCACATCCCCAGCCCTTTTTTGTATTTTTATTTAGAGACAGGGTCTTGCTGAGTTGCGTAGGGCCTCACTAAGTGCTGAGGCTGGCGTTGAACTCTCGATCCTCCTGGTACAGAACCCCAAGCCACTGGGATTATAGGCATTTGCCACTGCATCTGACTCTCTGTATTATTTCTGAAAACTACTTGTGAATTTATAGTTACCTATTGAAATATCCCATCATAAACAAAGGATATGGGCATGCACCAGAGCTGGACAAGGGTCCAAATGTCCCTCTGCCCATGCACTGCAAGATCTCCCCACTTGACCTCTACTTCTCTTGACTCAGCATGCAGACTGAAGCGAACCAGTGTCCACAGATAGAGATGGCAATGTGAACTTCCTGCACTCAAGTCCTCTGGGCTGGAGCTTACCTCTGTGGCCTTGATGGCCCTCAGCCATGATGTCTAGCTGGGGACTAACATTAATCTCCCTGACCTCCTTCCTCCCAGGCCCAGCTCTCCACTCCCATGAAGTACCTGGGCCTGCCTGTCTTGGCTCACCAAGACAGACTCGGCCTGGAAGCAGGCAGTATTGTTTTTTTCTTCTCACAGGAAGTCCAAGGTGAAAGAGACAGAGCAGAGCAACCTTGAGGAGAAACAGTATCCAGGCGAAAACACTGTAAATATTTATTCTGATTTCAAAGGGAGATGAAGAAGGAGAGGAGGGTGGGAGGGAGGGACAGCCCAGCCCTCTTGAGCAGCAAGAGGGAGGAATAAGCCAGATTGACTCCTTCTGGATTCTAATCACACACAATGAGCTTTATTCAGTCCCAAAGGGACACATTCACGGCTATGTTCTTTGCAGATGAGATGCTCTAAGAAGTAGGTAAGAGTGTGGGTAGGGAGGGGGGCAGGGGCTGTAGGAGCGACCTAGAGCCCAGCTGCGATGGACTGTTCCATGTGAGCAGAGAATTCTTGGGAATCCCACCTGCTATGCCCAAGAAACCTACGTCAGCTTGGGGTGGGGGGTGGGAGGGTGTATATGTGACAGGATTCCTGGATCTTCAGCCTTAGGCTTCATATCCAGAAACTGGATATGAGTTTCCAATTTCCCCCTGCCCCTTTATTTAGAACTGTGTAATGAATTTAGACATTGTTCAAATTTGCCAGCTGACTCCAACAGGGAAGGAGATAAGACTATTTCATTTCTGAGATGGCTGGGAGCCGGTGGGGGAAGGGCAATCCTGACCTTGGGTGAGACAGGTGCTAGAAAGGTCGGAGAGGACAACAGAAGAGAAAATCATGAGGCTGATGACATTAAAGAACAGGTCAAGATAAGTAAAAATAAGTTTAGCACAGGAAGAGGGGGACAGGACCACAAGGGCACAAGATCTGTTGGAGGTAAGAAACAAGGGTTACCATATAATTAGAAATTGTGTATCTTTTATTATATATTATTCTATGTAAAATATAATAAGTGTTATACATTTTGGAGCTAGTGTTCACAAATTTGTGGCTCTGTCACAGATAGTATATACAGATCTGTTCTGAAATTCTGGAGTTCTTTGATCCAGACTGAAGCCGTACCACTGCCTAAGGCTTATCCTTACAAGTGGGAGGAAATAATAGGCCTGCTCATAGTAGATGCTCAGTAGATGTTTGTATTGTAAAGGAATGAAAGAAAGCCTAAAATAAGGAGACAAAAGCCCAGGCCTCTATAAGCCAATCTTTTAGTGAGGTTCCCTCCTGGCCTTTGTACCCAGAGGCTCTGACCCTGCCACTTGGAGGCAGAGATGCTGCCGGTGGGTACCCTGTTTTGGCCCAGATCAGGAGGGAAATGGAAAACTGCCCTCAGCCCTTTCCTTTTGGGAACACTGGTACAAATTCCTGCCTTACGTTCACTAGCCAGATGCCTTAGAAACTCAGGGGAGTAAGAGCTGGCTGAGAGGGCTAGTTGTTCTAGAATGGAGGTTGAGGGCGAGTTGTGCAGGAACATCCTCAGAGCCCAAGCCTTTCTACGTGTGGCTCCCTTGCACTTTGCCCTTCTCCATTGACTTTGGGAGTGCACACTGGGCATAATTTAGACCTTTTCTGAGGACTGGTGGTGAGCCCATCAGTTAAGTTCTGTGCCTTCACCCTATGACACCCTGAAGGTTACTAAAGCCTGATGTGCCATTTATCCCTGAACCCAGTGGCCTCAGATTGTTCTCCTTTCATGGTGTTCATTTTTCTTCTTGGCACAGTTATTTTTGTCACTAGATTTTGTATAGGCTATTATATTAAAACAGAACTGTGTTTACCAGCAAGCTCTTGGCTGGGAGAGGGTGGAGCCAGGGACCAAGGAAGTGCCACAGAATATCCAAAAGGGGGATGATCAGCTTATGGATATTGGAGGGTCTGTTGCATTTTGCAGCTAACTGGGGCTGGAATTAAGGACACGGTGGGCAGTTAGGGACACAAGGCTACCTTACCTTCCCCAGTCAGAGGCAGCTATATAGCGATCCTCCAAAGGACCCCAGGCCTGACAACCTACCTGTGCCCCCTCCCCTTCATGCCACCCCCGCCGCCATTCCTGGGTCCACAACTTACCTTTTGTGCCCTGCGTTTATCGGCTCTCTGATTCTGGTGGTAAATCCTGCTGAAGTTGGAAACAATCACAGGGACTGGCAGAGCAATGACCAGAACACCACTCAGGGAGCAGATGGAGCCGAAGATCTTTCCTGCAATTGTCTTGGGCACCATGTCTCCATATCTGAGAGAGAGAGAGAGAGAGAGAGAGAGAGAGAGAGAGAGAGAGAGAGAAAGAAGCAGAGTGTAAGGAAGAAAGGGACCATTTGGGGACCAAGTCAGGCTTCCCAGCCAATTCACCCATTTTTTGGTTTGTTCAAATATTGTTTAGAGTGCCTACTATGTGCCAGGTCCAGTGATCCAACCTAGGAGTGAACGAAAGAGACCGGGTCTTTACGTTCACAGAGCCAACTTCCTACAAGGGACCATACACAGGAAAGTGAGTATGTCAACAAAAACTAGAGCTTGTAGTTTTTTCTAGAAAGAGAATAGAGATAGATGCCGTGTCGGGTGGCAGTAGTGTGGTCAGAGAAGGCCTCTCTGAGGCTGAAGGTGAAGGGTCCAGCTATGCAAATACCTGGGCACGAGTGTGCCAGGTGGGAGAACAGAAAGTATAGAGGCCCTGAGGCAGTAGGAAGGAGGATGACTCTTTCTAGAAACTGTCCATCGGCCAGTGGGACTGGAAACAGGGAGGGAGGGGGAGAGTGATGTCAGAGGAGGTTGAGGGACAGGCCAGGCAGAGCATGCAGTAGTGCAGTGGGTCACGGTGAGGAGTACGGACTTTATCCCAAGTACAGTGGGAAGACATGGGTGAATTTTAAGCCAAAGAGCAATAAGGTCTCATTTATGATAATAAAAATAAAATAATAAACCTGCTTTCTATTCCTGTGGAGGTTTATAGGTGACAAAGCACTCTTACAGATTGACTTCTCATAAGCCCCTGAGCCCTGTGAACTCTGCCCTTAACCCCACCTCACAGATGCAGGCGCTGAGGCTCAGGGACATTGCATTAATTGCCCTTCTTCCCTCAGACGGGCTTAAAATCCACTTCTATTGCTTTTATTTTCTATTGACCACCCTGGTCTCAGAGCGGGACCAGTATCTGGAACTCAGCCCCTTAAGCTGTGAAGCCACATTGGGACAGTGCCGGTTCCTCTCAGAGCTTGGAGAAACTCTCTTAAGGTACTTCACACCCTGGCAGCTGCCCGCTGGGACTGGCGTGGTCTGGCTCCCACTCAGCCCCAGGCAAGCTGGCCAGAGTCTCTCTCCTCCAATCAATAAGATGCTCTCCACAGTGGTTAAGTGTTTAGCCTCCTCTTTATTGAGATAATTTAAAGGCCTTATTAAGCAAAGAGCTGTGATAACTCCTCTGGCCAAAGCCAGAAACATTATCTCCCCTGCCTCTTAGCAGAAACAGGCTTAGCATGACCACGAATGGTTGTTGCTGAAGTAGGCTCAAAGTCACTTGTCCTGAGGGGACCCTGAGAAGATGTGGAAGGGGATGGGCAAGCTGTTTCAGAATTCTAAGGTCCTCACCCAAACGGCTAAGGGCTTTGTGGAGGGTGCAGCAGAGGTTGATAGCTGTAGGGTAAAGAATGGATGATCTCATTGAAGCCCCTCTATCCCCTGTGAAGCAGGTTCCTGTTTTGAGAACTGCCTTCTTCCTCCTCAGAGTCGAGGCCTTTGTACTTGCTCAAGGGTCCTCAGACACACACTAACATCAGAGCTTGCTATGCTCCTCAGGGCTCTTTGCAGGCCAGATTTGCCTTCTTGGCCATGACATGCAGGGCAGGCTTTAACTGAAGAGGTTGAGAAGGTGGATTCTGCAGTGAGATAACCTGGGTCCGAGAACCCCATCCCACCATTAGTCACTGTGTGACTTTAAGGGACTGTTACTTGGGTCCTCTTTTTCCTTATCTATAAAATAAAGATGAGAAGATGAGAATAGTAACCTGTATCACAGTCCCACTGTGACATATCCAGCTTCCATCTAGGCATTCTGGAATCCATAATCTCCATTGGTGGGAAACTCTAAAAACACAGTTAATTGTCCCAAGTTCAAAGAATCACAATGCTGGAGAAAAGCAAGCCACCCCTGGGATTAAGCTGGGATTTTCAGATGACCCAGCTGAGAGGCAGTCATGGCCTTGGAGGAAAATGAAGTGTGGCAAGAGCATACAAGACCAAAGCTGTTTCAGAGTGACCAAGGCTAGTGGAAATGCCAAGGTCAACAGAAAGATTGCTTTATCCATTCGAAGAAAGAATGAGGAGGGGCTATGTCCACTGCTGAGGCAAGTGGTCTGCCAGTAGCCTATGACAGAGGCACAGCAAAACAACCTCAGTACCAGGTGTTTCTGCCTTCTCCTCTCTGAAGAATGAGCCTCATCTTGGAAAGGCTGGGACAAATGTCCATAGGAAGGATCTGGAGCTAGCTGGAAGTTGGGGAGTGGACTTGCATCACAGGCCCACGTGGACCCTGGGACATGGGAGGACTGTGCAGATGGGGATGCAGAACCACTGCTCATGATCTCTGAGAAATCATGGTACAGCAGAGAAATACCAAGAGAATAGAGATGGAAAACTCTTGCATTTATATTTTTAAAGAAGGGGAAAGGAGAACTGAGAAACCACAGGCCAACAGGCTTGGCATCCATCAATTCTGCCATAGCATTGCTGGCAGAATGTGAGAGCAGATTATTAAGTGGACAGCTTGGGAACACTTGGAAAATAATTCGTGTTGGTTTGCTATGCACACGTCTTGCCAAATTAACCCGATTTCTTGTTGTGAGAGCAAGGTTAACTGGCTGATGGATCAGGAGACTGTTACAGACCTATTGCATCATAATTTGAGCACGATGTGTTCTCGTCCCAGTTCTTTATACCCTTGACAAGCTTAGGAAGGTGGTGTGGATAGCAATGTAGTTATTAGGGGGTTGAGTAACCATCTCTAGACTTCTGGAACTTCTTTAAGATTGTCAAGGGGGATTCTATGCCAGCAAAGAAAGCTCAGAGTTTCCAAGCTCACAATTTTTGCAAGGATTGACTTTAGTGAAACAGTAAGTGAAACAAAGAGTGGATCTAAAGTTAGGTCTCCAGTGGTGTGTTCCAGTATTTTTCAACAACTTGTATAAAGCCAGAGGGAGGCAGCATGGCCTAATAATTGAGAGAGGAGACTGGACTCAGATGTGAGTTTGAACCCTATCCCTGTATTACTTACTAACTAGCTTAATGGTACTGGGCCATTTAATTTGACCCTGTGCCTCCTGTATCTCCAGAGTTGTAATAGTAATTCAGAAAAAAACCACTTCACTCAGTATTTGGGTGACTGTAAATTCTCTATAAATAGCCAGTGTGGTGGGCTCCTATTTTTTTTTTTTTTTTGTCTATGAAAAATCCTAACTCATCTAGGACCTGTGCCCCACCCACTATTATAACATAAACTCTGCACAGAGGAGCCACCATAGTCTTGCAAACCTTCCCCTCTGCTCCTTCTGCCCTACTCAAAGTAAGTTCAAAATAGAGCATCTGACCTAAGCTGGGTCAATGGTTTCCTTTTCTGGGTTTATTTTTCAACAGCTTTATTGAGATACAATTGACATACCATAAAATTTGACTTTTAAATTAATCACTGCAATAGTTTTTTTTGTGTTTAATTATATAGTTATATTTCCACCATCACAGTCTAGTCTTAGAATATTTTCATAAGCCCCCCCCCCCAAAAAAAAAAAAAAAACCACCTTGTGTTCATTAGCTGTCAGTGATCATTCTGCACCCTTATTCCCTGGTGACCACTGATTCTCTCTCTCTAAATTCCCTGTTTTGGATGTTTTATCTAAATGAATCATAGAATGTGTAGCCTTTGTGTCTGATTTCTTTCACTCAGCATAATGTTTATGCACATATCAGTAATTCATCCTTTTTGATGCTCAATAAATAATCAACTGTATGGATATATACCATACCATATTTTGTTGATCCATTCATCAGTTGACAGATAGTTTGGTTGTTTCTACTTTTTATCTATTACAAATAATATGGCTGTAAACCTTGGCCTAGAAAGCTTTTGTGTGGCCATGTTTTCAGTTCTTTAGGAGTCAGATGGTAACAGTATTTAACAATTTGAGGCACTGCCAGACTGTTTTTCAAATGCACCATTTTTATGTTCCCACAAGTGATGAATGAGGGGTCCAATTTCTCCTTACCTAAGACAACCCTTATTACTGTCTGGCTTTTTGATTATAGCTATCCTGATGAGTATGAAGTGGTATCTCAGTGGTTTTATTTATTTATATTTTTTATGCTAGGGATTGAATCCAGGAACACTTTGCCACTGAGTTACATCCCCGTGCTTTTTGTGTATTATTTCGAGACAGGGTCTCACTAGGTTCCCAAGGTTGGCCTCATGCTCCAGAGTCACAGGGGTTACAGGTGTGGGTACTGCTGGGCCCGGCATCTCAGTCTGGTTTTGATTTTCATTTTTCTGACGGCTAATGATATTGAGCCCCTTTTCCTCTTTCCTGGATTATACCTTTGGGACCAGATCAATCTCCTTCAAAGGAAGAAACTGCAACAAATATAGCTCTGGAGTTGTTGGCAGCTATGCTTTCTGCCATTGGAAAAAACCAGGGCGAAGTTAGAGAGGGAGAAGGCTGCCATGTGGAAAGAGATGCAAGGTGGGAACAGAAGTTGTGGAGTTTGAGTTCCTGTGACAGTTCTTACGGAAGGCCAGCTTGACCTCTGACCTTTCTGTGGTTCATAGTTCAGTCCTTTGACGCTGCTTACTGACAAATTATTATTGTTGCTTAAACATCTTTCTTTTTTTTAAACCTTCTTCCATTTGGATCTGAAGATAATTATGATGATGATGCTACTACTGATTGTTTTAAGATCATTTTTTCCAATTTCTAAATGACAGAGCTACTATGAATTGGAGTCTTTAGGAGTCAAAAGGATTTTAACAGGTTGTAATCATGGGAGAAACCAACCAGCTTCATTTTAACAAAGACAAATGACACCACCAGCATTTTGATTCAAATAATCAATGACTTGTATAGCTGATGGGAGGGACCTGGTTTCACAGGAGTCTATGTTAACAATCACAGGGGAATTTAACTTCAGCAGCGTTGGCCACCAGTAATAGCTGCTAAAACTTTAATTTAGCAGAAAAGGGGAGTAGGTAGGCCAGCCTCTCTCCTTTGTGCAGGCTGCTGGGTTGAGTTCCAGGCGCTATCGGACATTGGACATCAGTGCACTGGCCTGAGTCCCAGAGAAGGACACTGGGATTTGAATTATCTGGAAATCATCTCAAGGGAAACAAAAGGTCAGGAATGCCTGTCCTGAAGAAAAGGGGCTGGGGACAGAAGCATGGAAGCCAGCAGTGTACAGAAGCCTTTCTTAAGATCTGCATCAGCAGGACTCAAAACAAGCTGCCCTGTCAGAGAGGGAGAACCCTCTACTGCATTTCAGCTGGGCTAGTTTGTTTTACATTGCCCTGCTCTTTCATTTCCAGCTTCTCCTGGGCTGGGTGGGGTGGGGGTGAGGTGTCAGGTGTCAGGAAGATATGGTCCTGGAAGAGGGCTCTGGGAGTCAGTTAGACATTACCCCCTTCTCTACATACCCCCTAACCCCCAGCAATACAGTATTGTGGTCCAAAGCCCTCAGAGCACCAGACTGCTTGAGGTGAATCCTGGCTCTGCTGTTCATTAGCTGGTCCACCCTGGGCATGTTACTTACCTTCTCTGTCCTTGGTTGCCTGGCAACGATAAAATAATGGAATGTACTTTACAGAGTTGTTGTGATAGATTAAATGAGTTACTATTTGTAAAAGTGCTCAGCCTGGCACATAGGAAGAGTGTTATGAGTGTTTATTAAACAAGTCCTGGATCCAGACCACCATTGTTTCCAGACTGTACTTCTGCAAAGGGCTCTTAACCAGACTTCTCACTTCTACTTCTGTTCCCCTTGAATTCATAAGCATGTTCTTCAAATGCAAATCCAAGCACAGTCATTCCCCTGCTCAAAGCATTTCAATAAATGTTTGTGGAAAGTACAAGTTAATGAGTGAAACCTACCTTGCAATGTTGGTGTAAAGACTATGTGCCTGTTAGACTGCAAATGCTCATTAAGCTGTAGCTAATTATAATCGTAATGACCATGACGGGCAGGGACATTTCTCCCACATTCTCTCCTAGATCCCACCTGAGCAGGAGCACTGTGGTGCGGAGCTGATGGTGGCTAAGTCCTGATGGATTCTTGGCTTATTTTCTCTGTGGAATTTCTTTTTTTTTTTTTTTTTAAATTTTTAATATTTATTTTTCAAGTATCGGCGGACACAACATCTTTGTTTGTATGTGGTGCATGAGGATCGAACCTGGGCCGCACGCATGCCAGGCAAGTGTGCTACCACTTGAGCCACATCCCCAGCCCCTCTGTGGAATTTCTTAGAGAGAGATTAGAAAAACAAAAATAGAAAAGCCATGACCTAGGGGAATAACGACTAAAAAAAAAAAAAATTAACTAAATCCAGAGAGTTATTCACTTGTCTTCCTCCATCCATGACAAGGAGGACTCTCTTCTAGGCCCTACCCCTGCTTTGAGGGCGGGGATGGTAAAGGGGAGGGAAAACCCTTCCGGAAGGCTACAACCCAGGTACAGGTGAGCTAGGTGCTCACACCAGACTCAGGAAGCCACCCAGACCCCACCTGGGGTCAATGAGGAGCAGCTGAGCAGGTGGTGAGGGACCTAGGACTGCATGCTGCTCTGCCTCTCTCTCCTCGAGCATCCTCGGTAATCCACAGTGATGTCTGGGCTGAGGCAAGAGCAGAGAAGCTTACCCTCCTAATATGGAAGACTAATTAATTTGTATTAGGGCTTAGGGATAATTAAACTTTTTATCTGAACTTAAGCTGCACAAACCACCCGTCTTGTACAATTAATTGCTGCCTTCATTTCCTCCTCCAGGTGCCAGGAGATAAGTGCAAGCCAGGCTCCCCTGTCCAATTCTGCCTGCCTCCCAGTCAGGGACAAGGCTGCCCGTCTGCTGGGGAATCTGCGCTTACTGGAGACCACGACGCAGCCCATTTAGGGGGCTCAATCAAAGACACACTAGTGAGTGTCAGGAAGGAGGATGTCCCAGCCTCATGCCACGCCCACTCCTGCACCCACCTTCAGCCCTGGGATGCCCCTGAACTTGGCTTCCTGGAGACCCTGGTGTGTGTGGGTGGGAATGGGGGAGTGGGAGGGGAAGAAGCTGTTTTGTTGGGCAGAGTCAGGGTGAAGAATGTTCTCGGAAGAGCCTGGGCCTCCATAATGAGTTCCACAGACTTATCTGAGGCTTCCTGTCTGTCCAGGGGCAAAGGACAATTGTAGACCACCCTGGAGGACACTGAAAACACCAGCCTGGATTGATGGCGTTTGCCCCTTGACACCAGTGCATCCTCTTTCAGGGTCCAAGTCCCATCCTAGGTAGCAGCACTGCTGTCCTCTGTGTGGGTGTTTTAACCTCACCTCATGTCAGGTACTGAGCATATAACATTTCGTTTGTTCCTTCCAGCAACCCAAAGAAGTAGATACTATTAATATGCTTATTTTACAAATGAGAAAATTGAGGCACAAACTGGTCAAGAAATATAGGCTGGATGTAGCTTAGAGGTAGAGTATTTGCCTAGCATGTGTGAGTCCCTGGGTTTAGTCCCCAGCACCACACACACACACACACAGCAATCTGACTATATGACTGAGGTTATCATTTAGTGTCAGTTGCAGAACTGAGACCTGGACCTGGACTCTACTACTAGTTACTCTGGTCCAAAGCTGTGGCCCCTGAGAAGTCAACATGTCAAGCAGCAGTCAGATTAGAGGGAAAGGAGAAGAAAACTTCAGAGGTAATCATATTTAGGGCATCTGTTTAGTCATAATTCTTTCCCTACTCTTTTTGGTACTTTGTGGTACTGGGGATTGAACCCAGGGCCTTGCAAATGCAAGGCAAGCACTCTACCAACTGAGCTATATCCCCAGCCCCTTTCCCTACTCTTGATTCCCAAGGAGGGAACTTGGGAAATGAAAGCTCCGTATCAGTCCTCCTTTCTACCAACACCCCCTCCCCATTTCCACCCCTGCAGCTGGGTGTTCTCCTGCTCACCTGCAAAGTGAGTCCTAATTGTGAAACCAGGAGCCAAAAGGCTAGGTTGCCTTTTGGAACCTTGCAGATCCTCTGAAAACCCACCTGGGAATGGACTCAGAGGGGAGAGAAGAGGCTCAGAGCAGGAAGTCTAATAACAATCGCAGCGACAACTCAGCAATAGTTTATTTTTACTTGGCATCAATATGAGCTGTTCAATCTTCACAACAACCTTAGGACATATTAGTCTCATTTTTCAGATGAGAAAACTTGGAGAGGTTAAGTAACATGCGCAGGATCATCAACTAATCTAAGCTGGTCTTCCAAACCAGGCTTGTCTGACTCCAGGCCCTTCTACTTTCACAGTACACCCTGCTTCAGGAAGAGGGAGATGAACCAAAGGGTTTGCTAATCCACTGGATTAAGAATAGTCTCAACACAGCAGAGGGGCCCTCAAGTGGGTGTGATTCCTGAAACCCTGCTGGAGGCTCTCAGGTGCTAAGGGAGATGTCTCTGGGATCTGCCTCTAGAGATTCTTGGAGAAGGGGCTGTGTCACTCTTCCTGGTCATTGGTGGGTTGGCTGTACCCTGCAGTGTCACAGCCAGTCTCAGCTTCAGGCTCTTGACAAGAGCTAGACATCACTCTTGGCCTGTGGCAATCTTCTCCTTGCCTTGCCACCTCAAGGGCAATTGTGCTGAGTGATAAAGCTGATGCTCAGAGTTGGTGGTTCTCAAACTTAAGTGTGTATCAGAATTTGCCTGGAAGGCTTGGTAAAATGTATATTGCTGGGACCCAGAGTATCACTTGAGAGTTTGCATTCTAAGTTCCTCAGTGACAGTGATGTTGGTGATAGTGGGATCACACTTTGAGAATCACTGCTTGAAACCATGTTCTCCTGTGGTTCACAGATTTGCAGATTCATAGACTGCCAGCTTCAGACCAGTCATTACACAATGAAGAAACCAAGACAAGCCAGGAGCATGCCTGCAATCCCAGTGGCTAGGGAGTTTGTGGCAGGAGGATCACGAGTTCAAAGCAGCCTCAGCAAAAGTGAGGTGCTAAGCAACTTGGTGAGATCCTGTCTCTAAATCTTTAAATAAAATACAAAATAGGACTGGGAATGTGACTCAGTGGTCGAGTGCCCCTGAGTTCAGTCCCTAGTACCCCCACAAAAGAAAGCAAGACAAGGTCATACATAGAGGGAGAGCCTGCCTGATAGTTCAGAGGGATGTCCTGACCATTGTGTGTGCACGTCTCACACACACACACACGCCTGCACTAGTCCACACATTTCTACCCTCTTGACTGATTCATTAAACATCTGAGGGGCATTTACCTGTGTCCATACTTTATTAGGCTCTGGGATACAAAGCTAGTTAGACAGGCATGTCCCTGTCCTCGAAGAGCTTATGACATCATAGGGAAGACAGACAAGTTAATCATGATGCTAGCCCAATGTCACAATGCGAGGAGAAGGATGTATGCAGGGTCCTTTGTAAGTGCAAAGGAGGGGCCTCTAAATCCAACTGGAGGGGGATCAGAGGCTCTGCCGGGGGTGGAGGCACAGGCGGATCCTGAGCCGTGAGGGAGTTATGAGAAAGTGCTGGCTGGATTAAAAGTAGCTGGGAGATGAGGCTGGAGCTGTGGTCCCATGACGGGCCTTCTAGGTTAATCCAGCTGACTCCGGAAAACAATGGGGAAACAATGAAGGATGTGAAGCAGAGGATGGGTATGATCCAATAGTCATATTTGAAAGATCACCCTGAAAACACCGAGAGCGGATGGGATGGGGATGAAGTCAACCAGTTAGTAGGCTATTGCACCTGTCCAGGCAGGAAATGATGAGGCTTGAACCGTGGCAATGGGGCTGGAAAGGAGGCACCAGGTGAGAACTACTTAGGAAGCAGAATCTGCTGGACTGAGTAACTGACTCGTTAGGGGGGTGATGGGGGGAGGGGAGGATCCTGGAGGGACACTCGGGCTTGGGAAGTGGGGTAGCTGCTGTGTACGTCTCCAGCCAAGCTCCGGCCCTTCCCTTTCGCTGCCCACTCCTGCCAACTGTGCTCCTCAGTGCTCGCAGATGCACTGGGCTCCCCCATGACTCCAAGCCTCTTCCTCCCTGCTGGCGTGCCCTGCTGTCTCTCATTCTTTGCCAGGAAACTCATCTTTTCAGATGTTGTTCCAATGTCACCTCCCGAGGCTCCCCCTGACTCCTCTAAGCAGAGTACCACTCATTCCTATCTTCCACTCCCATTGGAGCACATACCTCTTTATGCCCTGATCAAGCCTCCCCAAACGTCTGTTTTCCCCTCTGGGATAAGAGCAGTCTGAGGACAGGACTATCTGTGCCTGAATCCCTGGTGCCTAACATGTTGTGTGATGCACAGCAGGGATTCAATAGTTCGTGAGTGTGTGTGTGATAAAGCAACTTCCCCAGAGTGCGTTCCATCGACTGGATTGGCTCCCAAGGTCAATTCTTTCTTGAAGCAAACCACAAGCTCCAGGAAGGCAGAAACTGTGTCCTCAATACTTACAACCATGTCTGGTACATGATAGGCACTTGTGATATTTGCTGAATGAGTGAATGAACTATGAATAGATTCTCAATGGCATTTGCTCACTTCAGACCAGATCATCAGAGGACCCATCTGCTACCAAACATCTACAGTCTGAATATGCTTTTGACGCATCATGGGGTTTACTTGACATAGGAGAAATTTTACCCCCAATAGAAAGGAACCAATCGTGCGGCAAAATCACAGCTGGGAGGAGGGGGCCTAAAGCAGAGGGAAGAACACTGTTGCTCTGAGGCCTAGGCCAACAAGAACCAGGTTATCTGATTGGTCAATGGGAAACTGATCCTTGGGCTAACAGCAGAAGGGGAAAACTTCAAGTTAAGTTGGGTCTTGGACAAAATCATGGCATTTGCAGGGAAATGGATGGCACTAGAGCAGATTATGCTAAGTGAAGCTAGCCAATCCCTAAAAAATAAATGCCAAATGTCATCTTTGATATAAGGAGAGCAACTAAGAACAGAGCAGGGAGGAAGAGCATGAGAAGAAGATTAACATTAAACAGGGACAAGAGGTGGGAGGGAAAGGAAGAGAGAAGGGAAATTGCATGGAAATGGAAGGAGACCCTCATCGTTATACAAAATTACATATAAGAGGAGGTGAAGGGAAAGGGGGGAAAAACAAGGGAGAGAAATGAAGTACAGTAGATGGGGTAGAGAGAGAAGATGGGAGGGAGGGGGGATAGTAGAGGATAGGAAAGACAGCAGAATACAACAGACACTAGTATGGCAGTATGTAAAAACGTGGATGTGTAACCGATGTGATTCTGCAATCTGTATACGGGGGGAAAAAGTTCATAACCCACTTGAATCAAATGTACGAAATATGATATGTCAAGAGCTATGTAATGTTTTGAACAACTAAAAAAAAAAAAGTTGGGTCTTGGAAATGGGCTGAAGTGGTTCCAGATGGTAGTACTATCAGTCTGATAGGCAAACCATTTCAGTTCTGCCCAGTGGTAAACATCCTAACTTAGGCTTTCAGAATTCCCACAGATTAAGGGGGAAAAAAAAAAACAAAACAAACTAAACCAAACCAAAACCAAAACCAAAACCAACAAGCAAAAAGAAAAAACAAGGAAGTAAACAACCATGAGTGAGAGTCAACAGAAAAAAAAAAAAAAGATGTAGACCCTGTCCCTAAAAGCTTCAGATATCATAAGTAAAGAATATCTATGAATGCAATGCCTTCAGAAAATAAAAGATGAAATAACAAAGATGAACAAGAATATCCATCAAGAACCACCAGGCAAATGTGAAAAAGCATCAAATGAGTTTCCATGTTAAAATTAATTAGGACTGAGCACAATGCCTCCCACCAACTGGTAATCTCCCAACCGAGTCCATAAAGACCTCACGTTGTCACTTACTCCAAGACATCCTTGTACCTGAGTCTATTCCTATCATGACCAGTAGGAGAGCATTAAAGACCAGGAAGTTGCCTGTACCAGCCTTGTCATCCAAACAGGTGACCAGAGTAGTGACATCACAAAGCTGAATGAAGCTGGCTTCCTATAGAGACATCATCTCTTTGGCTCACACGGCCCCCAAGAAAGACTTGGACCAAAGTAGAGAGGGTGAGAAGACAGCAAACCAATGTGAAAACCAGAGAGGGATGGAATAGCAAGTGCTAGCCACCAGCAGATGAAAACCAGGAAGAAGATGTGACCATGTAATTAGGGTCACTACCTGTTTTCAATCGATGGGATGATATCCAAACAAAAAGTGGGATTTGGTTAATGATGGTGATGGTGACATTTAAATATTCAGTCAGTTGTTCCTTGCTCTCTGGAAGTGGTTGCTCAAAGTGTGACCTTCAAGGACATTTGTAATTTGGAGGGAACAAGTAGAAGGTAGAAGACTGAGGCCCCAGACCTGTGAAGCCAACTAGCCCCTGCCTGGGGATGAGGCCCATCAGATGTGGAGAGAGCAGATGCTTTCACCTGGGGTCATGTCTCCAGGTGGGCTAAGTCATCAGCATGTCCAAGTCCTAGCCCCAATCTTTTTTTTTTTTTTTTTTAATGTTTGTTTTTTAGTTGTTGTTGGACACAATACCTTTATTTGATTTATTTTTATGGGGCGCTGAGGATTGAACCCAGGGCCTCGCATGTGCTAGGCGAATGCTTTACCGCTGAGCCACAACCTCAGCCCCCCAGCCCCAGTCTTGATTTATATGCTCTTTGGGGAGCTGAGCCATGGTCAGTCCGTCCTCCCCAATCTCAGGCCCCAGGAAACGAATCCTCATCGTCTCCCCAGACTCCCAAGGGTCTGGGGAAAGAGCCACAAGGAACAGAACACGTGTCTGCTGGAACAACAGTGCTCCCTCGGAGACCTCTCCCCGCAGGCCTGCACCATCTGCTTCTCCTGCGCCATATGTGCATCGCAGCAGCCCCACTCCCTGGGGCAGCTTCCCAGCCTTCTGCCACCCTGGGCCAGCAAGCATTTGTTGGACAGGGATGTGCTACCTCAACTCTACAAAGCAAGAGCCATGACAGGCCTTTGGTTAGGGCCACAGTGGGTACAGGTTGCAGAAGGGAGGGCTCCTATAACTTGTGCCCACTGTGGGAATGGGAGACGGTGGGAGGGGCTCCAGAACATCTTTGCGGCCAAGGTCAGGCACCACTGGCACTCCAGGGGTGAAGCACTGAGGTTGAAGTGCACGGAAGCGATGGAGCGAGGGTGCAGAAGCAATGCCCTCAGAAAATAAAAGATGAAATAACGAAGTATTCTGACAGACTTTGATTGTGGACTGAACATTCATTGTTGGTGTGGACCTTCCCTGAGGCCCAGCCTTGCCTCCACTAGCCCCCCTCCGATTCTGTCTGCTGTGGATCCCACTGAGGTGGCAGTCGGGGTGGAGACAGGAAGGAGGCAGAAATGGGCAAGATGCAAGAGGACGGGGTGAGAGGGGTCTTAGCTCCAGGCCAGGACAGATTGAGGTGCTAAGTAATTTGGACCCTATCCATGGCCACCAGGTGTCCCCATTCTTCATACACACAGCTCTCCACTGCTCATGGCCTGGAAAATCCAGGCTGCTCTAACCGCCCTTTCTGCATCTTACCTGGTTCTTCTCCCCTCCACCCTGTGCTGTTCTAGGACCACCCTCTGCCATTTTGAGGCTTCTTCTTTCTGCTCTTCCCTATCCCCAAATCATCTGATGACCAGAAGTTCTCCCTCTTCCACAAAACCACCCCTGTCTCAGTTTCAGACTTTTACGGGGTCTTGTAGGTGCCAGGTCCAGCCCCACAAGGTACAGGACCCTTTCCGTGGCAGCCCCAGCCTCTGCCCTCCCCTCCTGGTGGACTCCCTGGCACAGGCTTTGGAGTCATACAGACCTGGACTGAATTCCATGAGCTCCCTGTACCCATCTAAGAGACCTCAGGCTTCCCGGGCCTCTGTTTACTAGTTTAGAAAACAAACAGTAATAGCCTACTTTGTGGGGCTGTTATAAAAGTCAAAGTCTGTCAGAATACTTTATGAACTGGGAGGTAGCGGATGGAGCTTATTTATTCTTCTGCAAAAAACAACTTGGGCCAGGTGCCATGGTGCACGCCTGTGATCCCAGAGGCTTGGGAGGCTGAGGCAGGAAGATCATGAGTTCAAAGCCAGCCTCAGCAAAAGCGAGGTGCTAAGCAACTTAGTGAGACCCTGTCTCTAAATAAATACAAAATAGGGCTGGAGATGTGGCTCAGTGGTTGAGTGCCCCTGAGTTCAATCCCCAGTACCCCCTCTCCCCCCCAAAAAAACCCCCCAAACCAAAAAACAACTTTGGTCATGGCTGGGCTGCTCACAGTGTAGGTTTACTTGTGAGTTCTGCTTCTGCCCTTGGGAACTCCAGAGCATGTCTGTCCCACCTGCCAACACCTCAGCTCTTCTCAGTCTCCTCGGGCACAGCCTGACTCCATCTCATTTACCTTACACTGCTGCTGGTGGTTCTGCAGTTAACTGTCCCTTTTTCACGTGACCTTGAGTTTGGGAGAACGTGATGTCATGCAAAGGACACAGGCTTTGGAGTCACAAGGCTCCAGATTGCAAACCTGCGCCTCTCTCTCTCTAGTTCTGTGACTTTAGGGCAGTGATGCTGACCTCTGAGCCTTAGCTCCTTCATCTGTAAAATCTGGAATCATGACGTTTCCTGATGAGGGGTTAACAGGCTCTCGCAGATTCCATAGCACGGCATTCACATGGAGTTGGGTTCATGTCTTCCTAGCCACCAAGTTAGCTCCATGACAGCAGGCCTGGTACCCAGCTAGGCGCATCATCGGTGCATTATGAGTCTAATGTCACCATCCTGAAAAGGGGTCTTTACTTCCGCCATTCTACTTGATGGACACACCACTTTTGAGGTGGCAGACTAAATCCAGTCTGTATTTCTAAGGCAGGTTTCCTCTTAAGTCTGTAGCAGGACTAAATTCCTGGGTCCCCAAGATACTTAACTACTTCCTTATCTCAGGCACTTAAAATCCTGCTCCAGGGCCTGGGGCCAATTTATTGTTTCCATTGAGCCGTGGAAAACCCAGAAGAATCCTTTCATATCTTACAAGCTTCCAGCCCCAGGCTCAGTGCTTCTGGGCTTGGTTTGATTCAGTTTGGTAAATTTGAGTGAGTCTTGATCATTCCCCCAAAGTATTTCTTTTGCTTTGGAAGGTGGAAATGGAGCTGTGTGCTGAACTCCAGCTGGCTTGGAGCCCACCTGAGGCTGTGCTAGGGTGAGGAGACTGCTCCCATGGTCCTCAGCAGGGATGTGGCCTTGGACACCTGGCCTCTCTCTGACTTGGTTTTCTGGTTCTCTGAGCCTTTGCTTCTTTCTTTCCATCTTTTACCCTCTGGTTCTAGATGAGAGGCTCTCTGTGTGACACCCTGGCACGGCACCCTCCCCTTCTCTCCCCTGCCCTCTAGTATAAGCTGGTGACAGCAGGGGCTTTGTCTCTGTGGGTCTCCTCTGCTTCTCTGGTGCCTCGCCCAGGGCCTGCTGCTGTAGGGTTTTATTACCCATTTTATGAATAAGTGGACATTTATCTGTCTCTCTTTCAGTCTCTGCCTTTCAGACCCCCATGTAGAAGCAGATTCAACCAGCCCTGCCTGAGCTGAGACCTGATAGGATCAGCGAGGACAGTTTCTGAGCACCTGAGATGGACCTTGGGGCTGTTGCAGGTGTGTGTGTGTGTGTGTGTGTAAAATCCTCACCTATGCGGAAGCTGGACATGGACAGATCGCTCTCTGCTCATTCCTTTAAGGGAAACCCTCTGACATTCACCATTACACGCACAGAACAGGACACAGAGCTACAAGAAACCTTAAAAATCATCTGTTTTGTGCCTATTGAAGTAATCATGGGTGAAACGACGCATCTGGAATCCACTTTAAAATACTCTGGGGAAAACACGGCCACCTGTGGAAGCAGGAGATGGGTACGGGGGGTTCATTTACCATCAACTCTTCTTTTGTATATTTGAGAATTTCCATACTGAAAAAATTTTAAAAAACAACAGCAGCAGAGTCAAGAAAGGAAGCATCTGCTCGGTGTCCCTCATTTTCAGAGTCACCTGAGGGTCCTGCACAGTTTGCACATCTGGCCAACAGCCCTGCAAAGTCCCTCTTTGCTTCTCTGACTTTGCATTCTGGTGAGGCTCCTCTTAGCAGCTAGATTCTTGCTTCTTGGGGGCAGAAAATAGGACACTGGGTGGGAGCCACCCAGCCCTTCCCCTTGGAGGACCAAGGTTCACTTTGTAAGGCCCATGCCCTTGGCATTTTCCTCCTCCCCCTTGACTCTCGCTCTTTCCTGGCTCCTGCCAGGGAGATGGGATAAGGCGACAGCCAGACTCCCAGGTTTCCTTGGTGATCAGTCTCCTCCGGCCCCGGCACCGTGCATTCCTTGTTGGCCAGTATTTAATTTAGTTTAGATTCTAATGCAGACAGGAGGGAGGCAGGTGGGCTTGGGGGTCACTGTGGTGCTGACAGCAGCCCCGTAACCCTGGTGTGGCTGCACACATTACCCTGTAACTCAAGCCTCTTTGCTCTGAACCCTCCTTTTATAGCATCTATAGCCCCTGACCTTCCGTCAACCTTCTGCATCCTGGACCTAATGTGGCCGCAGTGGGCAGGGTCCGTCTCAGGGCTCCACATGGCTTCTTGGGCAGCCCCACCTGCATCCTCTGCAGGAAATACAACTGCCACTCCAAGTGCAGTTGATGGGAGGGGTTGCTGTGCTCAGCTGCTGGGGGAGAACTTGAATAATCATAACGTATGAATACTTACTGTGGCACAGGCACTGCCCCAAGAATCAGTTCTTTTAATTCTCCCGACAAGCCCAGGAGATGGGTTCTATGGTCATTCCTGTTTTTCAGATTAGGAAACTAAGGCTCAGAGAAGTTAAATAATAATGGTCAAATTGCACAGCTAATTAACAGGAGGTTGGAATTTGAGCCCAAGGGGTCTGCCTTCAGAACTTATGCTCCTTTAGGGAGGGAGGAACACAGAACAAAGGAGCACAGGTCATCCCATCTTCTGAGAACAGCCATGCTTCCCATTTCTCCTTGGTCCCCTCCAGGGCCTCAAGTGCATGGCTGACAGGCAGGAGGCACGAGAGACCCTCTCAGTCTGCTGCAGGGTGACGGGTGGATGAAATAAAGGACCCAGGCATTCTTGGCTACAGAGCAGAACTGGTTCGTGTGGAGAAGAGGGCGACTGAGGCCAACAGGCAGGGCTTATTTATTGCTTTCTCTTTGTCAAAGGGCCCCTTTCAAATGACTCAATCGACTATTAATCTTAATGGAACATCAACCCCAACAGAGAAAAGGAAGAGTACAAAAATCTGCAAGAAGAGAATGCATACATCTTAGCCCAGTCCACAGGACAGGGGCATGTGGGGACACTGTGGGAGGCAAATCTTCCAGGGCCTTCCATGTCTCTTGTCTTTACCCCTGCCCCAGACCGAGCTCCCAGTCTGCTTCTCTCTGCTCCTCTGCGGTAGGGTCCTTGCTGGGCCCTCACAGTCAGACTACTAGAACGTACCCTGGGCACTTTAATGTGTCTCCTGCATGGATGGTATGGAAATGAATCTTAGCAAATTACCAAGTTCAAAAAGGAAATTCCTAGAGGGGTGTAAATCATCCCCTCTTAAAGAGCTTGGCTCAGCAGAGGCCTTAAACTTTAGGGAAATCCACACTTTCCTTGAGAATGAAAGCCGGAAGGGGGAGAGGGGAGAGCTGCTCTCTGCCCTCTGCTCTGCTTAGGGGAAGAGTTGGAGGAGACTCTCTCTGCTGTTCAGCAAAAAAGGCCGCAACTGGCTTGTGGGGGGGCAGTGATTACAGATGTGCTAACCTTTTCATAAACTTGGAGGTCTGGGACCAATGTGTTTTGGAGTCATTTCTTGGTGGCAGTAAGAAGACGGGAGGGCAGGAAGGAGAGAGAGGAATATGAGTAGCTCCCAGACCGAATCCTAAGGCCTCAGGATGACCTTCCTCTGAGGTCCTTCTACCATGGGGTCATTTAATGTCTCCTGGTAGCACCTTCAGCTGGGTGGAGCTACCTTCTGGGAAATGGCACCCAGCCTCTGGGGTGCTCATCTGCTCTCTGTGCACTCCAGATCAAGGAGGGACACCTGTCTCCCCAAGGGGGTCAGATCTCTTTCAACAGGAACCCTCCACACGGACAGAGATCACCCACTCTCCCTGGCAGGCGATTGTCCCTTGAGGAGACTCCTTTCCACCTGGCAGTTCTGCTCTCATGGATGCGTCTGTTCATGGCTGCCATGGCCCAGCTCTCTCTTCTGTCTCTGAACTTTTGCACATGCCCTTCCAGAGCACTTTAAGTAACTTTTCTGTTCCTCTTTTCCATTCCCAAGCATTGTATAGTGAGAAAACTATGGGCTTTGGCTTTAGAACGTTCTCGATTGTTAGAGATCATAGGGGAAAATTTCTGACCCTCATTCTCTCATCGGTAAAATGGGAAAATCCATAGCTACGCACCTCACACAGTCATTGTGAGGAAAAATGGGAGCAGGGACATTGACTCGCTTTGGAAAACTAATTGATTTGAATAAAATTTTCTGCTGAGGACAAAAACAAAAAAACAAAAACAAAGCTGGATAGAATAAACATTTTCTTAAAATCATCAAAGAGATAACAGAGTAATGAGAAGTGAGAACTAGCAGAGGTAAGCCCTGTGCTCCATACCGCTCTGCCTTTAAAGAAAATCAGTTCAGCCGGGCGCAGTGGCACATGCCTAAAACCAGGGGCTTGGCAGGTGGAGCTGGCGTTGAGGCAGGAGAATCACTTGTTTGAGGTCAGCCTTGGCAACTCAGTGAAACCCTAGCTTAAAAAAAAAAAAAAAAGGCAGGGGATGTAGTTCAGTGGCAGAATGCTCCCTGGGTTCAATCCTCACTACCTCCCCCAACAAATTAGTTCAGAAATAACAGTGACAAAAATAAGCCTTGGCTTTTGCAGATTCCCCATTCCCAGTCAAGGTAGAAAACCTGAATAAGTAGTTTATTCCATTCAAAGTTGGGATGCTAAAGGGCCATCACCTCTCATGGGTTTTGCCGCCTTGAATTTGGATTCAGAAATATCCTTGGATTAAGGTGGGCCTAGACTGGTAGTCCTCCCTGGGTGTCTGGAAGAAGAAAATTAAAATGCTTTCTGGAGGAGAAATACTTATTTTAAGCTACAGATCATTCCTTCAAGTCATTTCCAAGGACATGGGCTGACAGGGCCAAAGATAACGAAGTGCACAAGGGAAGACAACACTATGAGCGAGAGCAGAATAGACAATAAAAAGACGCAGAGGATTGAAATATTGGAATCATCAGAGGATTCTGTTTACAATTCAAAGAAATAAAAGGTGGGCTTGAAAATTTTGTCAGGGAATGAAACTAAAGTGACCTACCAATTTTGAAAACTCCAATAGAAATTCTAGAACTAGAAAAGCACAACAACTAAAAGTAATGCTGGCTGGCTGGGTTTGGATGCTAATTAAACACAGTTAAAGAGAAAATTGGTGCACCTATCCAGAAAGCAGCAAATAGAAACACGTGTGCGCTTTGTACAATGCCTGGCAACACAAGTAGAAACTCAACGAATGTTCTATTCTTTCTCTACCTTCAGGTCTAAAGAAAAAGATTTCTTCTTTCAGCAAACCTTTCCTGATTCTTTCGACCTGACATCTATCACTCCAGTACTCTGATACTCTGAATTTTCTCAGTATCTCTGTGCTGGGTTAATTCATATTGATAAGAACTTATTTATTTCTCAAGATCAATGAATACAAGAGCTAAAGTTACTCCCCAAACTGTCTCTTGGTCATACGTTTCCTGGTTCACAAACCTTTTCTTTTCCTCGGCCATGATGACGTATCATGTAAAGTCTTGAGGTATTGATTCAAGGAAAAAGGGTCAGTTGAATTCCAAAATACGTTCTGCTTCCTGACCCTGTTCCCCAATCAACGCTGGGTCAAAGGTAACTGCTAACCAAAAACAGGTGCTCCAAGTTTCAGGGTAAACCAGGACGTGTGACAAGCTCTCTTAGGTCATGGTTTTATCTTCCATTGGAGCTTGTCATCTCAGTGCATTCTGGAAATTCTGATGAACAAAGCTGTGATTAAGAGTGGCCAGAGGTCGCCATTTATGCGACCAATAAAATCATCAATCAAAGAGGAGACTGCAGGCTTCATGAGAAGTACTTCTGTTCTACAGCCCCTGGCTGCCTGGGGACTTTGAGAATATCAGTGGCCTTGCCCGGGAACACTTCTTTCTGAACACTGGCTTTAAGGATCTGCCCTTCATTTACAAGCACTGGAGCAAGAGGGACAAGGAGGCCCTGAACAACCCCATTCCCTATCCCCAGTCGGGCTTATCGGAGACTCTTGACTGGAACCAGGACCAATGGCCTGTCTCAGTGGACGTGAAGAAAGGGAGAATGGTCAGCATTGGCTCTTGAAGAGAACAAGAGAGCTCTGGAAATGTTGGGTTTGAGAAAGGTTAATGAAGGGCTGTGCAGAGGATGAGAATAGGGCCTGGGCTGTTCTAGAAGGGGACAGACTGAAGGCCAGAAGGTTGCTTTGTGCAGGTGGCAAGGAAAAAAGGTGGTAGTTGTGTTTTGATTAGTAATAGCCCAAGGGGGCTACAGAATCCAACATCCTGCAACAGCTTCTGTTCCAACAGCAGAAAATTGTGCTTCTAGATTTGGAAAAATTGTGCCACCTCCCCTCCCACCCCATGTGCTAATAAAGGGTTTGAACAGTATTAATTGATAACCTTGTAGGTCAGGCACTGGGCTGAGTGTTGGGGACTCAAAAATGATCCTGCCAGGGTCCTCAGCATGCCTTCTGGATGCACACTGGCTCAGGTGCACTCTCCATGGCTGCAGGCTGTGCCCAGCCTGCTCTGGGGCTCTCTTCATTCACTGATTGGTATCTGGAGCAGCCAAACGTTTCTTCACAACTCCCTCCTGGGCTCCCAAGGCAGTAGCGGAAATTTCAAGCAAGAAGCTGCTTCCTTCACCCAATGTGGACAGGATATTACTGAGATCAAAGATGGATGACCTGTTCTGGCCCTTGTCCACCCTTTGTGCCCATGATCATCACAAAGCAGGAGATGACCAAGAAGGTCAGCCTGGGAGGGACCTCCTGAATCTATTTATGGATCCACTTTGAATGAGACTGGGTTTGAGTGGTTGTGTCTCACGACTCCTCTGGCTTTTATTTCCCTTCTTATTGGGAGTCAGATTAGGTTCCTGGACCCAGTAACTACTTAGCCTCTTTCAGTTCTTGATCCTATGGAATGGGCCTTCACCTAGTGAGAAGAGGGCAGTGACCCTCATGCTGGAAAGACTACCTTGAGAGGAGAGGTCCCTGGTTGACCTGGGACCCATAAGGGCCACTGAAGAAGCTGTGCTCTGCTGCTCCATCCATCTGCACCTAAACGCCCACTCTGAGCACAGGCCAACACCTCCTGACCTCTCTGTGCTCCATCCTGGCTGGAGGGACAGCAGGTGGCTGAGAACTGCTATTCCTTGTTTTCTCAGTGAGACTCTATAGCCAATTAGCCGAGACCAGGCAGGTGGAAAATGCCTCTCTTCAGCCCTGGAGCTAACAGCAAATCCAATGCTTCTTGTAGACAGGTCTGTGAAGGGCGAGGATAAGGGATAAGCCCCCAGGAACCCAGGGAGCTGGTTTGTGGCTGTCAGCCCAAAGCTTCATAACAGAAAAGACAAAGGAACCCTTAGTAGCTTAAAATAAGTGAAATAAGAGTAAAACTTGGCCATATCTTTTCCAGAGTCTGTCTTTTCTTTTTCTTTTTTACTTTCCCTGGAGTCCAACAAATTGGGGTCTTTGCTGTGAGGGACTGTGGCAGCTGTAAGAGGAAGCAAGCCAACAACAGAGGGCTGAAATAATTGGTCTCAGGATGTACACTCCCTCAAGCGTCTGCCTGTCACCCCCTCCAGCTGTGGGGCCTCAGGCAGACTGACACACACCGGCTGCTGTGGCATCTTTGTGTCACCGCAGTCAATATTCCATTTCATCCGATTTTATCTGTAGAAGACTGCCGAGTGAGGGGTCAGGGGCCTGAGCAGTGTGGCTGGGGGAGGTCCTAACCCGTGAGTCTCACAGGCCACCTCCCTCTCCGTACCTGACTATCCCCTCATCTGGTCAGACAGGTTGGGTGACCCCCCTCTCCCCAATTACCTGGTCACAGGAAGAAAAGAGGAATCTCGAGTTCCCTGAGGGGTGTTTCGTGTGTGCCAGGTCCTGGGCTAGGTGTTCTACACACTTCCCTCACTTGGCAGTTGTATGGTGGAGGTCAAATGGAGTAAGAGAGGTCAATGGATTTAGGATTTTTTTTGGGGGGGGTACCAAGGATTTAATCCAGGGGTTCTGAACCACTGAGCCACATCACCATTCTGTTTTTATTTTTTATTTTTATTTTGAGGCAGGGTCTTGCTAAGTGGCGGAGGCTGGCTTCAAACGTGTGATCCCTCCTGCCTCAGACTCCTGAGCAGCTGGGATTTCAGGCTTGTGTCACCTCACCAGGGGAGAGGTCAATAGATTCAGACAAAACTATAAAACGCTATACAAATATGAAGGTTGATATATTTTCCTGCTCACTACCCCAAATCAAGAAACCCTGACAGTGCCTACCTCAGAGGATATACTGAATGAATGAACCCTAGGTTATCTGAGGTGTTCATCCCTCCCTCACCTGGGGACTGGCTAAGGGATAGGAGATGAAAGGTGGGCGGGTGAGTCAAGGCATGAGTAGGTCTTTCTGGGTCCCGGGGTGGACGTCATTCCTTGAATTCTGGGGTCAGCTGCACTCTCGGGATCACCCACTCTCAGGGATTCTGATTACATATGCTTCTGTGCTCCCCCACGGGCACCCATGGTCAGATTCGGCTGCCTAAAACTGAGACTTGGTTTATTTTTAAAAATCTTGGGCTGGGGTTGTGGCTCAGCGGTAGAGCGCTCTCCTCGCACGGGTGAGACCCTGGGTTCGATCCTCAGCACCACATAAAAATAAATAAATAAAATAAAGGTATTGTGTCCAACTGCAACTAAAAAATAAAATTAAAAAAAAAATCTACTGGTCTTATTAGGGTATGACTAACGTTCTATTTTAAGCTTCCCCTGGAGAAGTGTCACTCACTGGGAATAGGTGAGTAACAATAGCATTTTTCTTTGAGAGTTGAGACCCAGAGATTTTAGGCTCAGATGTTTCTTTTTCTTATTCTTCCCCTGCCTGCTTCCTTGGCCTGGCACAGAAGTGGTTTCAAGACTCAGAAGCCGTGAAGAATGAGACTAAGAAACAGGCGAGAACATTCCTGGCTCTATTATTTGCAGCGGCAAGGGGAGCAAGTCTCTCTTGAGTTTCAGTTTTCTCAGGTGGAAGGTGGTGATGCTGGGGACCCTGGGACGCGCTCTGTGTGCAGTAACTGATGCTATCGGAGGGGAGACGAAGGTCACGACCACTTCCCTGGCTGTACTGGGAGTGCCCTGTGGCCGGTTTTCATACCCCAAGGGTGTGGAATGGCCTCTGTGTGCCACACCCAGCCCCCCGCATTAGGGGCGAGGTACCAATGGCAAGGGTGTCGCTGGGCACCCTGCACTACCAAACATGGAGCCACGGAAGGGTGAACATGCAGAGGGTCACCGTGCGAAGGGGCCTTCAGATCACAATGTGGTTTTTCTCTGGGAGCAGGGGCAGAATACCTTGCAAAATGTCGGCAGCCATAAAAATAAGGTCTGTGCCCACCGAGTGGATGCTTACTATAGTTGAGAAACTGCGCCAAGCACTTTCTTAACTTGGACATTTTACATTTTCATCTAAATGAGGGCCCACTGAAGTAGGTTCTTATATCACCCCATTTCAAAGATGGCAAAACCAGGATTCATTGCATAATAACTCCACTGGTGTCACCCAGTTTGTAAGTAGTACAACCAAACATCATGCCTAGTCCTGCTTTATCCTAGTGAAGTACCTGCCCCCCACGCCCTGGCCATTGGGTACAGGGAGGCTGCAGGAGCCCATGTCAGCTACTGCAGCACACACATCCCATCCCATGGATTTCTCTGGCTCGGTTCTAGGGGCATCCAGAAACATGTTCTCCAGGCCTCCTCTGCCCCTCACCCCCACCAAGATGGGGCCCGCCATCTAGAACCTGTACAGTAGAGGCAGGCAGCTAGGCTGGGTTCCAAGGTGAGGGGTGGGCAGCAGTGGGTGCCCCTGTGTGAGTAATAAGACCTCAGGTTTTTTAGAAGCCAAACATCATGCTTCTCCCTCAGCTGAAGAAGAGCAGGAGGGGAGCCCACCTGGAGGCCAGCAGGGTGGGTGTGTGGGGAAGGGGTCACAACAGGCTCACAGGGGCCCCAGATCACCCTAGAAACCTTAGCAAGGATCAGAAACCAGCAGTTCTGGGGCCAGCCCTATCAGACTCCAGTCCCTCAAATTAATGCACAATCCAATTTAATTTCCCTTTAGGAAATTACGTATTTTTAAAAAATACATGAAGAGTCAGAAAGGAGCCATAGCAACGAGGAGGCTGAGCATCAGAGTCCAAACCCCAAACCTCTACCCCACCCCTCAGCTGGACCTGTCTGGTCTGCTGGGTCGGAGCCTCCAGACCTGCGCATATTGTAGCACAGATGGAAGTGGCGACACAGTCCAGAGCATTGGCGTCACCAGGGACAGCAGTCTGTAGCCAGAGGTGAGCTGCTTGTGGCTCTAGTTGTCTCAGAGTCGCCCAGCCGCAGAGAGGTGGAGGGGCCCGGGTCTCTTCATGGCGGTCCAGGTGGAGTAGCTCTGCCCTGGACATCAGAGGCTGACTCTCTAGCTGGGTCAAAGGTGCCAAATGGGGTCAGCTGACACTGACTGTAACCCGTGAGGAGCCAGGCAGGCCTCACCCATGGCTTGCATTCAGTGACTTGCCCAGGGTACAAATAAAAATACTTAGTGAGTGCCTGTTCTTGGCCAAGCACTGTGCTAAGTACTTTACACTCATTATCTCCTCTGCGGAGAGGCCCTACCACACCACCATGCCTGCCATCTCTCTGAGCTTTCACACAACGTGCTGAATGCACTTGCAGTCACTCATCAAATGAAGAGCAGTTATGATGTCCTGGGCCCTAGGGTAGGTAAATAATGGCAATGGTCCTGACCACAGGAAGCCCACACTCTAAGACAGACACATAGTCATCTGACCCCCGTCGATGTTTATATGATGTGGGACATTGTGCTGGACACCTGTACAGAAGGATGAAGCACTGAGACCTACTGTTTGCCCTAGGAAAGTGCAAAAGGGGAGCCAGACACTTAAAATGATAAATTACAATGCAGCACGGGATGCTTCAAAATAGAGGTAGCAACAACCTGCATGGAACCTAGAGAAGGTGTTCCATCCTCCACAAACACCCCTGTGGACACATGCCGTGTCTTGAGGATGGCTTGTGTCTTGCAAGACCCAGCTGGGTTCTACATGTAGCAGGTGCTCATTGCTTACATGCTGCACCAGGGGTTGGCTGGGTGATGAGTAATTGAGGACCCTCTGCCATCTTCTTATTTTCTTATCTCTCAGGTGAATCTGGTTTTAACGAATGCTCAAAGCAGAGACCTCATTACTAGAGAAACCGCAGTTTGGGGATCAAGTTTGCTTTAAGAGCCTGGAAGTTATTGCCAGAGAACGGATGCTAACACCAAGTTTCTTCTGACATCCTGTTGGTGTGGGGGACACAGGCTCTGCTGCCGAGATGGTGCCTGATTTTCCCTTGATGGGTGTCTATCTCCACAGCGCTCAGCTTTGCTGTTTAAGGCACATACTCATTTTCTTAGGCACATACTCATTTTCTTCCCCGACTGAGTCCTGGCAATGCGTCTGCTCAGCCATATGAGAGAGACCCAGTGCCCTGGTATGTTTATGGAGTAGCAGGACATTTGCCAGGTTGGGAAGGGTCACCACAGACTGGGCATGCTCTTAGCTACCTGGGAAAAGCATGTTGAGTGGGGTGGAGTTGACCCTGCCCTCAACTCCTGGACAAAAAGCCTGGACAGATGTTTGGTTGGTTTAGCCTCCTGCTGCCTCAGAGAGAAGCAACCAGTTCTCTCTCTAGAAGGGGTAGCTGAGGTCCAGGGAGGGCATGTATCTTGTCTGAATCCCCAGAGTCTTGGTGGCAGAGCCCAGGCTAGAACTAGCCCTGACTATGGGGTGGGGGGTGGTCAGGTGTCAGACTGCATCCTGGGAAACTGAGTCCTACCTTCTGCGTGCCATCTCCAGGGGTCTGTGGACCAGGACCAATCCCTTTGCTTCTCTGTAAATTTCATTCCAAATAGCCCCTGGCGCTCCCCCCTTCTCTCCCTCTCTTCCTTCCGGTTCTGCTTTGTGCTCATTTCCCTTCAGGGGACAGTTTCTCTTTAAGCAAACTTTAGTTGGGCTCCTTGTAATCTTCCTCTTATAAGGTCCTTGCTTAGCATCTGGACGGCCATCTTAAGTGACAGCTGCCATTTTAAGGAAAAAGTTTTGCTTTCTGGCCCAAGGGCGTTTCTGAGAAAGGCTCACCACTCCCTCATACCAACCCGACCCTTCACTGCACATTAGGACCCTCCGGGCTCTGGTTCCTGAGCCTCCCCCATAAAAGTCCCAGAACTCAGGCCTGTGTTGCCTCTCTCTCCTACAGAGAGATGGCCTTCATTTGTCAGCTCTGACAAATAAACTCTCTGGCTTTCATTTCTCGCTTACCCGTCTCGTTCCTTGCTTTCCCTTCACCCCCAGCTAGGCCTTCTCTTTTGAACTTCCATGTCTGTCTTTGCATGGCTCAATTTTAATAAGAACACAATCTGATCACCCTCAATATCCAATCAGTTCCTCATCCCCTAACCACCCCCCGGGGATGCCAGTTCACCAGTCACAGCTGCACTCAGGCTGCACCAGGCCTTGGGAACTTTTCATGAATCACCTTCCTTAAACCCCACAATGTCATTGAGGCAGATGTTATCCATACACCCATTTTATAGATGAGGAAGCTGAGGTACAAAGAGTTTAAATAACTTGCCCCAGTCACATAGCTTGGAAGGGTGGGCTGAAGAGGCAAAGCCACACAGGTGTCCCCAGAGGCTGCCCACAACCACACTGCCTCCCTGGGAAGGGTGTGGAGTCCCTCTCTCCATAAGGAGGGCCTGTGGCAGCTCTCCCAACACCCTCCTGCCAGCTGGGCCTCTTCCCTCCCTCTCAGGCATTCACGTCTCACTCATGAAACGTCTAGAAATGCCAGGTTGGGAAGGGTCACCACAGACTCACATGCTCTCAGCTACCTGGGAAGAGCATGTTGAGCGGGGTGGAGTCGACTCAGCCCCTTTCTTCCAGTGGGGCCCCACACGCGTTTGCATAGACATTTATTCATTCACTCCACAAACTTGCAGAACCTGGAGAATGAGTGGAGTTTCTGTGACTCAGGACAGAGAAGCTGCTGTCTCTCAGGAGTGGTCACGGCCTGGGTGTCTAGCAGGGTCCGTGCAAGCCTGCCTTCGCACCCAGACTGGAGGACGACAGGGGAACTCTTCCCGGGGGCTTCTACTGTGCCTTCATGGTTCACATAACATTCTCCACAATTCTCCATCTGCAGCACCATCGCCAACCATCTTACAGCCGAGGAAACACAGACCTGATCAGAGAGGGAAGTAACTTGCCCCAACTCACAACAAGGGACGTGGTGACACGGAGCCCAAGTGTAAATATTTGAGCTTACATTCTTCCCTCCTCACCTCCCTCTTTCCCACAAGAAAGTGAAAATAACTACATGGGCTCGCGAGTACAGACACGCAAACCCAAGCACCTGATCACAGAGACACACCCACGGCCATGTACACACAGAGGGGGTCCTCTGCACACAGGGTCACACGCAAATCACTTTTAAAAATAGCCTTTGCATGTTTTGATCACTATTCATTAAACACATGGAAAGATATCTAGCCTCCCTGCATGCTAAAAAAAGGTGAATTAAACAGTACTTTCATTTTACTCCATCAAATTAGCCAAAATTAGAAGAGAGAGAAATGTGTCACCGTGAGAATGCAGCAAAATGACCATCCTCACAAACGACTTTTTGAGAAAGTGGCTTGGCAATATTCATTAAGATGTTTAAAAGTGTTCAAGACCAAGAGTTTCACCTACACAGCATTCCCAAGTAAATGCATCCAAGTGTTCAACACGGCCTTGTTTACTACAGCACACTCTTGATAGTGACCTGAACAACTTAAACTAGTTGTTAGTTCATTAAATTATACAGAAGAAAAATGAAGATAAACATCAAAACTCACGATGTCATTGTTGGTGGGTTTGGGCCATCAGACTGTGATTAACTTCTTCCCTATCCCACATCCAGTTTTCTTTTCTCTCTGGTTTTAAAAAAAATATTTTTCAATAAAAAAAATCATGCCTCTATTTTCAATAAAACTAAACTTGGTGAAAAAAGTTGGGAGCAGATCAAAATACTACAAAATGAGTGCGCGTAAGCTGGACCACAGAATTCAGCGCTGTGATCGAGCGAGACCTACAACAGAAATGATCTATCACGTCAACCAGGTGCAAAACAGGCACTGTGTATATGCGGTTGGACATAAATAGTGAGGAGTGCTCATTAAGAGCTGTAATTAGTTTGACTTTTATACCACAAAACCAGGTTTTAGTTCTTCTCTTTGTTGTTAATTCTTCAGCATCTGCTTACTATATCAGGCTGATGGTTTAGCCTAATCCCAGGTGTAAGCTGTTCCCACAGGCATGTGTGCTCATGTGCATGGGTGAATGTACACACACACACACACACACACACACACACACACATAACTATTATGAGGCAGCTGTCTTGCCCATCAGGATCCAGGGCTGGGCTTCAAGAACCCCTGGGCTGGACTGGTGGGTTCTTGAAGCTGTTAATGCAATGGAGGGGGAGAAAACTTGGAGTGAGAGGGGCGGAGAGGGAGGAGGACCAGGGCTGGGGGGACTGAAGGCCCTGGCCCCTCTTTCCCAGCAGGAGACCTTGAGAACAAATTCCCACTGGCTTTAGCCAAATGTACATAGAAGTAGGACCTGACTAATGTCAGATCAGAGGCTAAAAGCAGATGGGAGTCAGACGGAGAGGGCTGGAGAGTCCCCTGTGGCTGAAGATGGAGGGAGACTGTTGGAAACAACCCAACGTTTTGTTGGGGAGGGATTTTCACCTTCATGAGCGTCTTCTCAGTTTTTATCTTATTGATTTACCAATTATGCAATTGCCAGGCTTTTCAGCAGTCCCTTAGAGACGGGCTTACAGGTCCTCAGGGAACAGATGTGAGTGAGGGGCCTGCTGATGTTCTCCAAAAAGCCTGAGTAGAGACAGCTGTCTGTTGTCCTTACATTTTCTTTTCTTTTCTTTCTTTTTTCTGGAACCCAGGGAGTCACATATGCTAGGCAAGTTCTCTACCACTGAGCTACATACCCAGCCCTTTTTAAAATATTTTGAGACACGGTCTCACTAAATTGCTCAGGCTGGCCTTGAATTGGAGATCCTCCTGCCTCAGCCTCCTGAGTGGCTGAGATTACAGGTGTGGCCATTGTGCCTTGCTAGATTTCCCTTCTTGCTCAAAGCTCTGAACTGGCCTCCAGGAGCCTCCTCACTTTCTCCTCAGGATCAGAGGGTCAGTCTGGGTTCACACTGGCTCCCACCGACAGGAAAGCCAGTCTCTGGCTTGGTCTCATTCCGGGGAATTCCTAGGGCAGTCCCTGAGGCCCAGGCCCAGAGGTGGCCCAAGCAACACTCTGTGCTCTTGTCCGAGCACAGAAATAGGCCTTGGGGTACCTCCTCTACAGTTTCTGAAAGAGTAGGAGCGTCCCATTTGGGTTTGGACCCAGCAGGGCCTTCCAGCTATCAGGACAGCTCACACATGCCCAGATGTGGTCACGTGCATGCACACACGGCCTCTCACTTGTGCCCACTTGCATACACACGCACACACACACACACACACACACACCCCTCACTGCAGGGGGATGGTGCCTGCCCCAAGCCACAAGTGTGGACTGCTTCAGCTGTGGCTTTGGGTGCTTGGATTCTGCTTGGCTGTAGCAGGGAAAAGTCACACGGGCCCTGCTCACCTCCGAGGAACCAGGAGGAAAAGAGGTACGGTAGCTGGAATGCAGATTACAGGTGTGAAGAAGAAGAAATAGAAGAGGAAACAGAAAAGAAAAGAAAGAAAAAGGAAAAAATCCCCAGACCCAGCCAGGAAGAAAAGCTCACTAACGTCTCTGCTCCCCTTCTCATTAAGCAGGAGCTCGCTCATAAATATTCACAGAATTCCAAAGCAAGATGGAGGTGAAAGTTAAGTTAATGCAGAACAATTACAACTGCTCAGCAGCCTGACCAGGCTCTCGCCTCCCCAAAGCCCATGGGTCTGGATGCTTCTGGTGTCCCATTGGGGAAGGGAAAGGCAGCAGCAGATTCTCCCCTTGGCACCCCAAGATGCCCTGTGAAAGCAGCTCAATACCCCACTTGCGTCTCCTTAGGCTACGAGATACTAGCTATGGGAGGGTCTTGAAGATCTCCTAGCACCTGTCCCTGGCTCCCATCTTAGAATGAGCTGACCATAACCAGGGAGGTTACATGACGTGTCCAAGGTGATCAGCTCAGCCACGCCAGACTCCAGGGCACTTTCCAAAATGCACCTTCAGTCTTTGGCCAGGACCAGGAAAGCTCTAGTCTCCATGGGGGATCTCCTGGGCTCCAGGCCTTGGGCTTTCCCTGCTCTGGACACTGCAGAGCTCTCTGATTCTGCCCGGCATAGCCCAATTAATTTTCTTAAATGCAGGTTTAATTGTGTCACTCTTTCCAAAAAACATTCATTGGCTCCCCATAGCCCATGAATTAAATGCAAACTCTTCGTGCTCTGCTGTCCAAATGCTCCTTTATGACCTCAATTACCATTACTCTTTATTCATTTCCCAAAATTCCAGCCAAATGGAACTCGGTGCTCTTCTTTAAGCACGCTCTACACTTCCCTGAAGCCAAAGCTTGGTTTTGTAGCGCTCACTTCCTGGAATTCTCTCATCTTCAAGTCCCACCTGTCAAAATCCTGTCCACCTTTTAAAGGTCTATTTCAAATGTCATCTCTTCCATTAAGCTAATTCTATTCCCCACCATGTGATTCCGTCTCACTCCAGGGTACTTTGTGCGAATGTCTCCTAGGCTGCATCATCTTCTTGTGCCTCGGCATTCAGGTAACAATGACATGGTCACAACAATATTAGTTCCTTACTGCCTACTAGGTGTCTGTTGTCTTTGCAAGGTAGGTAGCCTCATCCCATTTTACAGTTGTGTACATTGAGGTTCAGAGAGGTTAAAAGCCCAGCTCTACCTGGCTCCAAGGTTGTTTTTTTTTTTCTTTAATTCATTGATTTTACTCTTACTTTCGCGAGTTCCCTGGGTTGAACTGTGTCCTCCTAAAAGACATAGAATCCCTAACCCCCTGCAAATGTGATCTTGTTTGAAATAGTCTTTAGGCTATGATCAGGTTAAGATGAGGACAGACTAGGAGGGTGGGCCCTAATCCAATGACTGGTGTCTTTATAAGAAAAGTAAATGGTGGACACAGACACTCAGAGGGAAGAGGAACATGGGAAGTTGGAGGCAGAGACTGAAGGGATGCAGCCATTAGCCAGGAGAGAGGCAGGGAATAGATTCTCCCTCTGAGTCTTCTTTTTTTTGGGAGGGTGGGGGGTACCAGGGATTGAACTCAGGGGCACTCAGCCACTGAGCCACACCCCCAGCCCTCATTTTGTATTTTATTTAGAGACAGGGTCTCACTGAGTAGCTTAGTGCCTGACTTTGGCTGAGGCTGGCTTTGAACTTGCGATCCTCCTGTCTTAGCCTCCCGAGCCCCGCTGGGATTACAGGCTCCTTCTGAGCCTTCTAATAGGAAACAAGTCTGCCTGCACCTTAATCTTGGACTTCCAGCCTCCAGGACTGTTGTTCTAAGCTACCCAGTTTGCAGGGCTTTTTGACTGCAGCTCTAGGAAGTGAATACACTCCCCAGATCGGGATCTGTTTTCCACCCTCTCTTTATCTTTTACAGAGATGGACATGCTGTCTTCACATGCCTGCGGGATATAGCAGAGTTTCGTTCCCTGCCTGCAGAGGTCCCAGGGGCAGGGAACCCATTTAATATTTTCCCGAGGGGTGTTAGAGGACAGGAAAGATCAGTCGGTCACCTTATGACTAGGTGGCAGTAGGGTGGGTCCTGGGGCAGAAGTCCTAGGTCTCCGTAGAAAGGTCAGCCCAACCGAGAGGCCTTGAGAGTGCATGGGGTTGTCTTTGGCACCACCAACTGTGAGCCCTTTAAAGTGTCCTGCAGCCATGGGAGTGCTGGGGACGGAAGTGGAGAGTGCCGGTCACCTGCCTACTCAGGAGGCCCGGGGCGGTCAGCTCTGGTGCTGGGCCACATGGCCGCTCTGGAATTTGGGTGTTCCCAGGGGGTGGACTGGAGACTGTGGAGCTGGGCACACCTTCCTCCTAAGCACCCAGCGGTGAGCCTCCCTCCCCTGTGACTTGGGGCTCAGCTGGTGTCCTCTCCCACAACAACAGCCAGATGTCTCTCACCCTGGCCCCCTGGTACCTCTGCCAGCAGGCATTGACCCCTGCTGGACATGTCCAAGGAGACTTCCTGGGAGAGGACAGGGAGCAGGGGCTGAGCCTGTGTCGGAGGCTCCTGGTGCCACTACAGTTGGCAGCAGATGTGAGTGGGCTGACCCTGAGTGGGGGTGTGATGGTGCCACAGGAGCTAGGAAGTGGGGCTCAGCTCTAGCACTGGCACCCCACCCCCAAACTCTGAGGCAGTTACAGCAGCACTCTGAGATCTCCCCCAAGGCCCAGTCTCCCTGCTAGTGACATGGAGGCATGGATTATTTTGCTACCCCATCTCTGTGGGTGTGGGAACTCAAGTGGTCTTTTTTTTTTTTTTTTTTGGTGGTGCTGGGGATTGAACCCAGGGCCTTGTGCATGCGAGGCAAGCACTCTACCAACTGAGCTATGTCTTCAGCCCTTCAAGTAGTCTTTGTTTCTTTTTTTATATTAAAAACCATGTTCTCTTAAAATTTTACAGGATTTTCACATTTTGATATTTACTAAATCATGTCATGACTTAAGATTTAAGTGTACCATTTTTTTTTGTCACATAAGAAATTTCTTATTATGTAAGACACACAGCATAACATTTACCATTTGACTCATTTTTAGGTGTATTGTTCGGGGGCATTGTTTACATCTCGGTACAACCTTCAGCACCATTCATCTCTACAATCTTTTCATTTACTCAAGCTGAAACTCTGCACCTACTAAATAATAACACTCCCCTTTCCCCTTTCTCTGGCCCTGGGCAATCTCCTCTCTCCTTGTTGTTTTTCTAGGTACCTCATATAAGTGGAATCGCTGCAATCTCGGTCCTTTGGGTCTGGCTTTCTTCACTTAGTACAATATCTTTAAGGCCCATCCATGTTGCAGCACGTGCCACAATGTCCTCCTTTTTTTAAAGGATGAGTCACATTCTGCTGTGTGGCGATGCCACGCTTTGCTTATCCACTCAGCATCTCAGGCACTTGGGTGGTGCCTACCTTTTGATTATAGTCAGCAATGCTGTCCCGAACACGGGTGAACAAGTATCTGTGAGAGGCCCTGTTTTCAATTTTGGGGGTTCTACACCAAGATGGAGAGTTTCTGGACCACATGGTAACTCTGTTTAGTATTGTTTTGTGGAATTAACCTTTTTATAATCAGAAATAGAAATATGGGGGGCTGGAGTAGAGGCTCAGTGGTAGAGCACTTGCCTGGCATGTGTGCGGCCCTGAGTTCCACATATAAATAAAATAAAAGATCCATTAATAACTAAAATGTATTTAGAAAAAAAGAAAGAAATAGCAATACGGGAAGTGGACAAAGAAGAGTAAAAGAACCCATCTTTTGAGCACATACTTCATGCTACGAATTTTATGTCACTTATTTAAATTTTGCAAGAAGCCTGTGAGCAAGGTATCATTTGCATTTTATTGATGGAAAAGCCAAGATGCACAGTCACATGGTTTGTAAGTGTGGAGGGACAATCTGAACCCAGACAGATGGTGGTGGGGTCCCATAGGGGGCTGAGCTATGGATGGGACCACAGAAATGGGGGGACTTACTGCTCCACGGTCTCTCTACGTCTTTCCTGTGACTGACGAGGAGGCTGCCGGGGGCTGCAGTGTCCCTCAAAGATCCTGCAGGGGGTGCAGGGCAGGGTGGGGTGGATGGGAGAGGCTCTCTACAGTTTGTGAGGCTCTTGCAGGAACCCCTAATTCTAAGCAGGCAGGGTCGTGGGGGCCTTCCTTTGAGTCTGTTCTTATCTAAACTTTCCAGTTTCTTTCAGTGGTTTCTCATGTGTGACAGTGGCCAAAGCCCTCACTGTCCTTCTGGTTTTCTCTCTATTGAACCTACTCTGGTTCCCAACAAAACACAGGCTGATAATTTTGTCACTGCCCTGCAGACCGAGCCCAGAGGTTCTGAAGCACCCAGGGGTTGAGCTCCTTTAAAGAGTGATCTATTGTCTATCTTTGCTCCTATTTTGAGCTCTGCTTCTCTTTTTTAATGATGCTGGTTTTACCCTTCCCGATCGGAAGAGCGTTCGCCTTGATGCAAAAAAGCAAAAGGAAAACAGACGCTGAATAACACATTTCATTGTGGGGTGCATTATGCCCTGCAAAGCATTTTTGGGATGACCAGCTCATTAGGACCTTGTCGCGACCCTGAGAGCTAAGTAGGGCAGAGACATTGCTCTCAGCGAGGTTGCCTGACTTGCACAGAGGCCCCCAGCTAGTTAGCAATCCAGGCAGGATGTTGAGGTATGAACCCATGGCCAGGGACTCTTAGGGGGAAATTTTGACTACACAAGCACAAATCACCCCCATCAGGAGGCATCTAAAGACACTAATATGGCCACATCTGCGAATCTTGGACAGGTTCTGTGAACCTAAGAAAAGGGCTGCTTTAGTTGTAAATAGACAAAGTCCAGCATCGGGAAGCCCCCAGGGAAGGACGCCAGAAGATGCTGGCTTTTTAGGTAAAGGTGAGGTTTGGGAAAAGTGCAGAGACAAACTAAAAACATTTTTAGTTATGCTGATAGCATGATCCCATGCTGGCTCCAACTTAAAAAAAAAAAAAAGAGAAAACCCAAATAACAAACCAATGAAGAACAATGAACAAGACAGAACTAAGTCTCTAAATCTGCGGGTTGGAGGAAGATGCAGAAATACCAATCTAGAGGAGGGGGCCTGAGAGCGTGGAGAAAGGGGACCCAGCTGAAATTTGGGAGAACAGGCATGGCCTGGAGTCAGCCAGGAGGGTGACTGGCAATGAGCCACCGTGCTCTGTTGAGAGCCGAAGGGGCCCCAGCAAACTTCCAGCTGCCAGCTGATGACTGGCTCACAGAGGCCCCAGCAAACTTCTAGCTGCCAACTGATTGGCTCCTCTGCGGTGATGCTCTTTGGGCTGTTTCCCCGCCCTTTCAGACCACGGAGCTGCTCATTGGGGGACTTTTTTTGGCTCCGCCCACGCGACCCAGCCAATGGGCCTCAAGAGCAGGAGGAGTGGGGGAGGTGGAGAGGCTTGTGGGAAGCGGGTGTCGGCTGTTGGGCTCTGAGGGAATTCCTGAAGAGCTGTGTGGTGTGGTGTGTGTGTTCTAAAAATAAAGTTCGTTGCTTTTGACAAGTGGCTCCTGAATTGTGTCCAGCCAGACTGCGCCATTGCTCCTCCACATTTGTGTTCCCGATGCCCAAGGTTCTGGACTAGCTCAGTGTCCCCACATGTCATTCATTCATTCTCCGTCACTGGCCATTTTGGCATTTCCACACACGACCTGCATTCTTACATTCTAGGCCGATGCTTCTGTCTCCTTCAGGGATGGAGCCAGAGGGGCTCTGGCTTGGTTAGAAAGGGAGATTAGCAAGGGTTGGAGAGGCGTTAAAGATATTCTAGCATCAAATTAAGACTTCATCTTTGGTCAGAGAGACTGAAAGACAAATCAAGGAGAAAACACTTGGAAGATAATTCTACCTAAACAGCCTCAAGCATTGTTGGAGTCATTTGGAAGCCTATTGCCGGTCCAGAGTTCGCGCTTTAGGAAGCAGCGGACCACAGTGGTGGCCACTGTCATCTCTACTAGGTTAGGATGTTTGAACTGCGAGGTCTGCGGTCCAGGATGCTTCTCCCTTCCTAGCTCAGTGGGCCACTGTGCTCAGGTTGTGTGTACCCTCCGTGCCTGTTCTCCTGTGGCACCTCACCCCGGTCTCCATCACATTCTTGGGGAGAACATGGTGTACGTTCCTCGTGTGGATCACAGCACTGCCCACAAGCCAAGACCTCTCTGAAGCTTTAAGGATCCCTGACCTCAGACCACAGGGCTGCACCTGTCTGTTGGATTTGTCTTCCCTGATGGGAAAACCTCGTACTCTCCTTTTTACATCCCATCCCAGTGCATTTTTAACAATTGTGGTTTATTTTTCCATAATGATAATAATGTATACTCATTGCAAAAAAATCTGACTGCCAAATAAATGCAGAAAGAACTAAACAAATCATCTTGGGTTCCATCGCCCAAAGATGCCATCATTCATTATTGTTCCCTTCAAGACTTATTGCTTTCCTAAAGTTATGGTTGTTCATAGATAATCTGTACAATTTTGACTCCTGCTTTTCCCCACACTGCCATGAAATCATCATAAACACTGTTCTAGATGGTTACATTTTGATTCTTTCTGATTTTTGCTTGTACAAATAACATTGTTAATTACAATATTTCAGAACTAGCACAATGTCCTTAGAAGAGATTCAAGAAGTGACTCTCCTGGGTTTCAAAACTATCTGCAGTATTTGAATGAGACAATTTTGTTTCACTCACCGGCAATGGGTCCTCATTAAAAATAAAAATTGAAGGCTTTGTAAATTTACAAGACAAATTCTAGTTTGGATTTTCATTTTGATTGCAAGTAAGACTGTAGATAAGTCCATCTGTTGAAAAGCCTGCCTTATTTCTTTAGTGAATTGTTTATTGCATCTTTGACTTACTTTTCTATTGTGTCCAAGAGGTCTTATTATTGATTTATATGTGCTCTTTATATATTAAAGACATTAACTATTTCCCAATATCTCCTGCAAATATATTTTTTGCCAAGCAGCGGAAGAAACAGGGATCCAAGGGACCCAGCAAGGGGTTCTGCCATCCTTGGTTTTAAAAACTAGGTTCATTAGAAGTTTCTCAGGTAGCTACACCAATTTCTTTAGATGTTCCATTTTCTTCCTCCTTGGACTTGTAGGTGATTTTATTGTCATAATTTCATTATTGTGAGCTATGTTTCCTTCAGAGTTTGTAGGCATGGGACCATAATAACTCTGCTTTCAGCTTTCAAATCCAGGACACTCATCTAACCTGCTCCTCCCTTGCTTCCCATCTTTACCTGTCATGGACACACAGAGATGCGCAGCCCCAGGCCCTCAGGTCTGGTTCAGGGATTTTCCTCTTTCTTTTGCTAATGCATGAGTCAGAAGGTGGCACACAGGTGGTTCATGATTTCTGAAAAGTTCCCAAGACTGCAGAGTTCATTAAGGATTTTTCAGGACTGGGGAGTGTCAGAGCAAAATCTCCACTCATGGGAGATATGGACTTACTAGAATAATATTCATAGCCATAATAATAACAGCTAACATTTAATGATCTCTTAAAATATGGTACCCACTATTCTAAGTGCTTCACATGAGTTACCTGGTTTAATTCTCAACAACCCTTTGAAGTTGATGCTGTGATATTTCCCAGTTTTCAGATGGAAAACTAAGAGCAATTAAGTAATCTGTCCATGTGCAGCAGACTTGGAGACATGCAAGTAGCATATGTTGCCAGGAGAACAGATGTGTGTGCAGATGACAGCTGGAATTTCCTGTGGGGAGTGGAAACTGAGGTAAGAAATGAGAAATGCCCAAAAGGTAGCTGGTACTGGCCTGGAAGCTAAGCCCGAGTGAGCTCGCCTGCATCCTGTGACTCAGTGCTAGGTCCCTTGACCTTCGGTGGGCTCATGTATGGATCTCATAAATTATGGAACTCATTCTACCAAGGAACCATAGCTATCTCCAGGGATTCCAGAACACTGAGCAGACAGAATTCTGATACCTGCCTACATTGCAAGTTCAGCATTGGGATTCCTGACCTTAGTGAGGGCAGTGGACCCATAATACTAGTGGCAACAGACAACTTGTAGTGAGCACTAAGTGTATGCCAAGAAACGTGCATGCATTAGTTTCTGCACTCTTGTAATAATCCTGCGAGGTGGACTATTATTATACCCATTTTACACAGGGTATAATAGGGAGGCAGAGCCTTCCTGACTCTAAAGTCTGTGTATGGTTTTTTTTCTTCCCTCTGCTGTCCTCTAGGCCATTGATATTGGTAATGTCAAGCTCCTCGGTCCCTCCTGCTCTAGAACACCTTGAAGATTGGCCAGGGCCAAGCAGCAGAAGGAACGGGGATCCAAGGGACCCAGCAAGGGGTTCTGCCGTCCTTTCTCTAGAGCCTTGGGATAGAGAACAAGAAGGAAAAGAGACTGCAGTTTGAAGGCTGTTGGATTCCATTTTTTCCCCATTGTGAAAGCCCAGGGAGTTCTGGAGGCCAGGGGGGCAGCCTTCTGCTGGGGGTTACTGGGAGCAGCATTTCAGGGGCCCAGACTCCCCCCTTTGCCTGAACAGTGCACTAATGGGGTATATCCGGGCGTGGGAGGCAACTCTCTCAGTGATCTTGGTTCCATCTGCATTCGCTGGGCTCCCAGGGTTGGCAGCAAGATCCGACAAAGGCTTTTTCCTTCCCTCCCAGTGCCTGGCATTCATGCAATTTCCCCCACGGTTTTGTGAACAAAGACAGGACCTCGCCTTTACTTCGTCTACCTCTGGCTGTCTCCTAATAATTGTCTCACTTCATAGGCTCCTTTCATGGTTTTTAGCTGGCTACTTCTCTTGTTTGAGTAGACAAAGGAGTGTGTTCATACAATTCCCACTTCATCTCCCCTTAGTCACCAACGTGAACCTCCTGCCTGAGAGGTTCTTCTTCAACTTCTTCTCTGTCCTCCCAAATAACAAATGCCATCTGGGAGCCTTGGGTGCTTTCACCTGCTCCTCGACAAGCCCCTCTAGTTGGAAGTCTCTGGGGATACCGCCCTCAGGAAGACCCAGTAGTCCCCAGAGTGAGCAAGGCCCACTCTGAGCCGGGCTGATCTTTCCTGTCCCTCAGGTAAGCTCAGGAAGGCTTATGCATCACCAGCCTCTTTTGTGTTGCTCTAACAGAACATCACAGACTGGGTCATTTATGAAAAAAAAGGATCCAGTTTAGGTCTAGCTACAACTCTGAGGCTGGAAAGTCCAACATCGAGGTGCCTGCTTTGGATAAGAACCTTGTTTTGTCAGCTTGGGTCTCTCTTCTTATAAAGCCACTAATACCATCATGGGGGGCCTCACCCTCATGATCTCATTTAACCCTAATTACCTACCCAAGACTTCACCTCCAAATATCATCAACACATGAATTTGGGGATTACATGTTTCCAACACGTGGACGTTTGGGGACATATGGGAGCCACAGCTTTTGGTATGCAGGATATGGAAAGAGCCCACCCACAGCTCAGCTCTCTGTCTCTCATCCAGACACACTGCTTGGCTCTTTGCTCTTACCCTCTTGCCACCACAGCCACTGGCAGGCTCTTGTTCTGAACAAACAGGGCACTGGAACCAGGCAACTGTCTCCTATCTGCCTTTGAGTTTTAGGATGCTCATGGCCCTCTGTGCTTTTGCCTACCCTCCAACTTAGATTCCCTCTGACACAGATGCTGGGTAGACTGGCTGGGTGGAGCTACTGGTCCTGGTTTTCTTCCTTCCTCATCAAACCCATTTGGTTGAGGTCTTAGCATTCCTTCAGGAACCACCCCCGAAACCAGGGCTACAAAGACAATTAGATGCATTTTCTGCTGTCATACGGCTTTCCCTGCAGTCAAGGAGAAAGTCACATGAACAAATGGTTGCACTGCAATGTGAGGAGTGCACTGGGAACGTCATGGTACCACAACCCAGAAGCTGAAGACAGTCAACTGTGTCTGATGGGTGTGCTTGGGTGGGGTCGGGGGACGACCTAAAACGAAAGGGGATGGTTGTACAGGTCTTGAAGAATGAGAGGGAATCCTCTAGGTGGACCAATTTCTGATGAGGCTGGAAGGAGGAAATGCAAATGGATTTTCTAGACAGAATACAGCAGAAAAGTAAAACAGAAGCTCGGGGGTGTAGAGGGCAAGGGAGGGAGGACTGGGCAGGCCATGAAGCCATGGTAAGTGGGGACTGAGGGAAAGGGAGCGTTCCGGGTGGATTTCAGGTTGGCAGCTCCAACAGGAGCATGGTTATTGGTATAACTGGTCTAATTATGGAACTGTCTTCAAGCATAGGGGAAAGACAGCAAATCTGATTTTAGATATGTGGAATTTGAGGCAGGGTTGCAGGAACAGGTGGGTAAATATTAGTGTCCCTCTTCTCACTTTGAGCACTGTTCCTTATTATCCACTCACCATCCGAATAAGTGACAGCTCTCCCATCTCAATCCCTGGTGCAGTCCTCCATCCTGGGAGTTGGACATACGTAATCTGACAATTTGCTGGACATCTCCACCTGAGTTCCCCGTCATCCTGGGCACGTCCCACTCAACGTGTGGCCAACTGAGTTGATTATCTTCCCTCAAATGGCTTCTCCTTTTGGGTGTTCCAAATCAGAAACCAGTTAGAAAGCTGAGCATCATCTTTAATTTCCCTCGTGGCAATACCGGTCGCTATTCTTCACTTTGCTCCTACTCTCCAACGCTCTCGCCTCCTCTATTCCTACTCTCCCGGGCGCCCTGGTCTCGTCTTGGACTATAATTGCCCGACCTCTACTCCCCTTGGCTTAATTATCCTCCAGTCCAACCTTCTGTGCCAGTAAGACGAATCTGTATGTGTTAGTCATTGTTCCATTGCTGGGACAAAATACCTGAGAAAAACAACTTAGGGGAGGATTTATTTTGACTCATGGTGTCAGAGGTCTCAGCCCACGGTCAGCTGGCTTCATGGTTTTGGGCCTGAGGTGAGGCAGAACATTATGGCCGAAGGGCACTGGGAAAGGAAAACGTCTCAGCTCATGGCACCCAGGAAGTGGGGTGGGGTGATGGTGATGCAGGGACAAGATATGCCTTCCAGACATGCCCCCAGTGACCTACTTCCCCCAGCCAGGCCCCACCTCCTGAAGTTTCCACCACCTCCCAGAAGTCCATTCAACTGGGAATCCCTCAGCGGATTCACCCATTGATGAGGTCAGAGCCCTTGTGATCCAGTCGCTTCCCAAAGGCTACAGTTCTGAATATTGTCACACTGGGGACCAAGCCTTCAATACATGTGTCTTTTGGGGCATTTCAGATCTAAACTGTAATAGTGTATTTTTTTTTTTTTTTGGTGGGGGAGGGTACTGGGGATTGAACTCAAGGGTACTCAACCACTGAGCCACACCCCCAGCCCTATTTTGTATTTTATTTAGAGACAGGGTCTCACTGGGTTGCCTAGTGCCTCGCTTTTGCTGAGGCTGGCTTTGAACTCATGATCCTCCTGCCTCAGCCTGTGGACCCACTGGGATTACAGACGTTTGCCACCATGCCTGGTAATAGTGGATCTTTATTTCCATATTATCTGCTTCCCTAGTAGAATGTAAGCTCCCTGCAGACAGGAGACTTCTCTGCCCATTGTTGTCCCCACTGCCTGGCAGAGGACAGGATCTCAACAGATATCAGTTGAACAGACACACAGGGACTCTAAAAAGGCAAACCTGATCCCATCACTTCCTGCCTAAGATTTTCCTGTGGCTCCTCCTTTGGGATATGGGCTGGCACCGAGAAAGTTCAGCATTTAAGGCCTGTCCCCAGCCCTTTTTTCAGTTCCTCGTACTCCTTGTCTCTCTCTGTCTCCGCCTGTGCTCCAGCTCAAAGTATGGTTTGTGGTTCCTTAGGGCCCCATGACCCTGTTGGGGGTCCTATGAGCCCTTGAGGTCGATGAGTATGGATAAAAGACCCATTTGAAATGCAAGAACAACCAGTAGGTTTGATGTAATTGACTAGGAGAAGTACATTGGTATGGTTCTGAGTCCATAATACAACTAACCCACCATTTTTGGGGTAACTACATTTTGGGTCCTGGGCACCTTGTTTGCCCCACCTGACATTGGGCTCTTCATATACTTCTACCAAAAACACAGATAACAAAAGGTGGAATGCAGATGTGAGAATCCAGTTGCCTTCTATTAAGCCAAACATGAAAGAGATTTTTCAAAAATATAAAACAACGTCTCTTTTCTGTTTTTTTCTTTTTAAATGTAGTCATTTTTCTTAAAATCTATGTTAACATGCAACAGATTTACTTTAAAATGAATTAATAAATATTTAATTTTTAAAAAACTTCCAGTATAAAGTTCTAATACCACATATATCTCAGTAAATAAAAGCTCATTGGGGTCCTTGATAATTTTTCTGAGGCCAGGAAATTTGAAAACCGCTTTGTTAAACTATAAGTTGTAGGAAAACATTGTTTTTTTTTTAAAGAGATAGAATTTTTTAATATTTATTTTTCAGCTTTCAGTGGACACACAACATCTTTATTTTATTTTATGTGGTGCTGAGGATCGAACCCAGCGCTCCACGCATGCCAGGCGAGCGCCACCACTTGAGCCACATCACCAGCCCTCATTGTTTTTTTAAATGTAAAAATAAGCATGGTTTGTATGAGCTTTAAATAGGACCTCAGAGAAATCTCAATGGATTCGAGCAGCATCCCTTCGGGCCTCAAAAGTTTTCAATCATCACTTTCATCTGATATTGGCTCTGCTAACTTCCCCTTTCATCCTCAGCGAACAAAACCCGTGGAGATGTTTCTCCGTTCCCTAGGCTCAAACCTCTTGCCCAAATGCCCTGACTTACCCTTCGTGGTTGTTTTTCCGCATCCTGTGCTTAGCTTGTCTCCTATTCTATTTTCTTCTTCAAGGTCCAACTCTGGTCTCACCTACTGTGGGAAGTGTTCACTGACCAAAGAGTCCCAAATGTGGGTGCCCAGATCTGTACTGGGCTGGCCTCAGGAGAATCAGCTGGGGAGGCTGCAAAACAGACAGGCTCTGCAAGTCCAGCCCACCCCCGGATCCTCTGACTTAGAGGACCCAGGGTTATGTGTCTTTACGACTCTCTCAAGGAGATCCTGCAGCCAGGGCTGGGAACAGCTAAGGCTGCATTTCCTTCAACAGGCTGTGATCTCCTGGAGCACAGAGCTTGGTAGCCTCCTTCCTTATACAACCAAAAAAAATGAGCTCAGACCTGACGGAGTCCTACTGAACAGGGATTGGGAGCACAGTGAGCAGAGTCAGAGTCCTCGAATTACAGTTTTGTTTTGTTTTTTTCCAGTGGGAATTGAGCCCAGGTCCTTGGGCATGAGCCTCCCATGTCTCCAACCACAGTTCGTGCAAACACAGGTACCCACCCGCAGAGCCTGTGGCTTTTAACTCCAAGTCTGGAATGCTCAGTGACAACCATCCAGCAATTCTTTTGTCCCTTTTCTGGAGACTTTCTAAGTCCCCAAAAGCCTCCAAGGAGGATTTTGTCAAGCAAAGTCTATTTAATCAACATTAGTGTAATTCTCTCATCATTTCTTCTATGGTTACCCATACATCTCTCCGCTTCCTCCTTTATCTTTTTATTTTTTTTCTCTGAAAAGTCTCCAACCTCACTGCTCTTCCCTAGAGGGTGTGGCAGCTGGAACTATTTCCAAGACCAGAGCAGGGCAAGGAGACCCTGGAGGAGACTGTGGGTCCTGCTTTCTACTAGACTCACCATAGTCCCAAGTGAAAACTCACAGCTTCATTTCAGATAGTGTCTCTGTGTGTCCCCCCCACCCCCCCGCCCTGTTAGCCCCCAGAATTCAGTAGCAGGATGACAAATGTGGTGCTGGAGATAATGAGGCCAAAGGGAGGTGTAGATCTAATGGAATAAATACATCTTTGGTAAATCTTCCCACCAAGATGTCTTTATAACTAAAAACAGCCATTCTGCTCCCCATGGTTGCTGTGAAGGCCAACAGGCTCTTGTATTCCTGGGGAAGCATCTCTCCTCCATCCTCTAGCTCCCCACCAGCAAACAGACATCCGACTAGACCCAGGAGATAATTAAAATTTCAGGGGGCAGGTAAGAGGCAAGAGGGGAAAGGCCTGGGACCATACATTGGCAGTATTGCCAAGGTGGCCTTGGTCCCTGATTCCTGGTGACAGCCAAGCATCTGCGTTCGCTTTTTTTGTGCGTGTGTGGAGATTGAGAAGAGCTGGAGGCTTGCTTTTTGCCAGTTTTGACACCTCTCTGCTTTGCACATTAACAGGCTCACTGCTTGACACCATGTCTAATCCGTCCGCTGCTCTGCAGAAGTGTCAAGAAAACTTGCAGAGATACTAAGGGCCCAATTACAGTGCCCGGTTTACACTTGGATCTTGACAGATGCTGGAAGACTTTAAGACTCTGGGATGATTAGTGCAGACCTTTCCCTTCCTCGCAAGCAGCCCGGAACCCTTGCACCTGTTTTGTCGGCATCCAATGTCTCCCTTAATGAATGGCCTTTCCCCATGTGGCCCAGAGCGACAGTCAAAGGCTCAATGACAAGGAGCCTGAGGCCCAGAAGGGAAAGGTGACTTGCTTGAAATTATACTTCAAGCTGGTAACAGGGCCCCAGTCCCTTAGGAATCAGGCTTAAAATAAGAAATTCAGGCAGGTCAGGGCAAGAGCAGCAGGCCAGTTGGAATTTGATGGATGAAGAGAAGAGCAAATTAAGGGGAACGCTGTCCAAATGGTGGTGCTGAGTTCTGGCACAATGACTCTGCCTTCTGCTGTCCAGGTATGAAGGCCAGGAGTCTCCAATGGGCTCCCTATCACTTCTTTTTTTTGAGGCAGGGGGTGGTTACCAAGGATTGAACTCAGATACTAAGCCGCATCCCCAGCCCTATTTTGTATTTTATTTAGAGACAGGGTCTCACTGAGTTGCTCAGTGCCTCACTGTTGCTGAGGCTGGCTTTGAACTTGTGATCTTCCTGCCCCGGCCTCCTGAGTGGCTGGGATTACAGGCGTGTGCCACCGCATCCGGCTCTCTACCACTTCTATCACTTCTTTTATCAATACCTTTGTCTGGGGTTTATCTGCCCAAGTTTATAGCTGATAAGTAATATGTGGGTTGGCATTCAGGGAAGATGGCAGTTAGGCATTGGTAGTTGAAAACCTTTAAGAAGAATAAACTAATCTGACTAAAGAAGCAGAAAAAGAAAGAAAGAAAGAAAAATCTGAAAAAGAAAGAGAAAAGAAAACCCAGCAAGAAGTGGCACTGAACAGGCCCTGTTTGGGGAGGCAAAGGAATCGTCTGGATGCCTGCACTGTGCAGGACACACAGGTCAGGAGCAAGAGGAAGATCAGTTATCCAATTGGTATGGATGTGTCTTGACAAGATGGAGAGGAGGGCTCTGAGTCAGCTGAGATGGCCACTTGGGAGGGCCCCATTCCATTTATCTCTGCTGCCATTTCAGATGGAATCAGGGAAGAATTTGACCCACACAAGGGATTAGATATCTACAGCCATCTCACTCTCTGTTCCTGTGATCACCTGAAATTGGGAAGAGAGGATAATGTCCAGGGAATAAAAGGAGCTACTGATGCCCGCTAGAACTTGGAGACGATTTTCTTAAGGGGCAGGTATCTTTTAACATCAAAGCAGAAGCTCAGTCGGGTCCAGGGCTCAGACTCATATTTACTGCATCTTCTGGGAAAAAAAACAAATTCAAAACCCAAACCCAAGACCTCCTGAGTAGTTCATCTGCCCCAAGCACAGATTAACCAGCTCATCTGCATCCACTGGATTCAAACCAACGTGGAAGGACAGGCAGCAGCCTGGACTCCTGTGGTCTGGAGGCGTAAGAGTTAAGTGAAGTGGAAACTCTAAGCCAATCATCCTCCAAAGTAACCTGCAGAGATGGAAGCCAGGCTGGCCCGGGGCTCTGGGAAAGAATCAGCCAAAGCTAACCCTAACCCTAACTCCTGCCCTTGGGACCTGCATTCAGATCTTTGTGCTGGCTCCTGCTGGGAGCCTCTGCTGCTTGGCAATGGTTGGGTGGGTGGGCGGGGATTCATTTTAGTTGTTTTTGTTTTTACCAACAAATATTCAGAAAATCAGTGTCTGTGTTATTTAATGTAAATCCAGATCCATCTGCCACTGTCTGTTGTAATTCCAGACTCCATAATTCTTTCCAAATACATTGCTGTTTATTCCCCCTCCTCCAATGGCACGTAGGAACATCCTTAGAAATCTCTGGAGTATGGAGATTTGGGCATAATGTGTAGCTTTGGGCTTCGGTGCTGAGGTTTATATAGCTGAATGCTGGACAAGAGACTTTGGATCATTTGAGATATGTGACAAGTCCACGTGAGTCCTGAAGGGCCAAATCATTCATACTCCCTCGGCCACACTCCTGTCACCAGGCTGCCTCTGGAACAGGCACTGTCAGTTTGGGTCCCTTGTCTTTTGGGAACTGCCCATGTTTCTTTCTACACCAGATTCACTGCTGCAATGATTCCCCCATTTCTCTCACCAGTCTTCCCAGGAATCAGATTCCCCTGGACTCTCATTTGACCTAGAACCTTCTCCAATGCTAAGAGCTTGATAAAAAAAAAAAAAAAAGAGTTTTGAAAGTGTCTGTGACAGATTACTATTCTTAGTCTGCACTCTGCTGACCTAGACTGTGTGTGGCCAAGTTGTTTTCCGGGGCTCACTGCGTTTGCCCCTTTTGAGGGTGGGTTTTTCTCTTTTGATCCCTAGAAACCTCCAAGGGCAGCAACCATTTTAACCGACAGGTCTGATGGATGTAGGGGGAGGGGCTCTGTCAGGTGAACGCCACCATTTATCCATCACTACCACAAAGGCAGGTCCCAAAGCAGCCACCACTCAGTACCTACCATGGGCAGGTCCAGTCATACATATGGTCCCCTGGCAACCCTGTGGGGGTGAATTCACAGAGAGGGAAACTGAGGCCTATAGAAATTGAGTAAATTTCCCAAGATCCCACCCCTGATCCCAAGGCCCGTGCATTCTCCCCATTCCTCTCTGAGTTCACGACATCACCCTCCAGCCCTGAAGAGAATCCAGTGTCCTCGACTTGCCCTGGATGACTCTGGAGTTTTAAAAGGTAAATGTGTCCAATGACAGTCTCCTGTCCTCATCCCAGCCCTGTGGACTAGCACAAAAGGAAATACACATTTAAGATCATTTTTATTAACAATATATGTGGTCATCACCCAATTGCTTTCATTTCATGTACTTCCATATTTATTTACTCTTTCATCTGCTTAGTCATTCTGCAAACTTGACCTCAAGGTGTCTTTACCTGCATTTTGAGGATAAGAAAGCAAAGGCTCAGAAAGTTTGGGACATACTTAGGATAGAAGTAAATTAATAACCAAGACTATCACTTCCACCTGCTGGCCCTTCCTCGCTCTGCCCTCTGGAACAACAGCCACCCCCCACCCTGGTCCAGTCTTCTCCAAGGTGAACATCATGGGTTGCCTCACCTGATGCACTTGACTGAGATCCTGAACATCCTTTTGAAATGAGGCTTACTCCAAGAAACAAGTCACAGGGCCTGCCCTGCCCCCGTCAGACATCTGCTGCCATTTACTGAAACATTCGCTCTCTGAGTAGTTACTTTGTGCCAGGGGCCTTGAGCTCCCCAGTGGCTCTGTGAGGTACTTCTCAGCATTAGCTTAGTTTGCAGATGAGGAACTGAGCGCTAGAGAGACTAAGTGACTTGACTAGGTTGAGACAGGCAGTATGTGGCAGAGTGTGGGATGGGATCCAGGAAGTTCCTACTCCAGAGTTGAGGCTTCTCATGTGATCTAAGCCTGTCTGGACACTAAGGTGTGGTTGGTGCAGCCCGGGGACTACTCTGGCCCTTTCCTATCCATGTTGCCCAGTACTGTATACTGAGGTCACGGTTGACTGGAAGCCCTCATGTCTTTCCCCATAAGCTATGCTTATTTATATGTCTCCCCAAAAACATAAATCATTTTTTTAAATGCTAAATGCAGGAGTTTGTAGTGAAAAAGCTATTTATTTTATAATAATTTTATATTTACAAAAAAATTATGAAGATAGTTCAGAGTTCCCATATATACCCTGTTTCCTCATTATTAACATCTTACATTATAGTACCACATTTTTCATTATTAATGAATAAATATTAACATCTTATTCTCTAAAGGCTGTATTCAGAGTTCTTTAGTTATTATCTAGGCTTTCATGTTACCTTTAGTTGTCATGTCTCCTTAGTGTCCTCTGGACTGTGACAGTTAGACAATCCTTTTTTTTGATGACTTTGACAATTTTAAACAGTACAGGCCAGGTGTTTTATAGACTGCCCCTCTATTGGAATTTGTCTGGTATTTTTCTCACAGTGAGACTGGGGTTTGAGGAGGAAGGCCTCAGAGGTGCCATTGCCATATCATATCAAGGGGACATACCATCAGCACGTCGTCACTGTTGATGTCGACCTTGGTTGGGGCGGAGGTAGTGTTTGCCAGGTTCCTCCATCGTAAAGTTAAAGTCACTCCTCCCTCCTGCCATATGTATTCTTTGGAAGTCACTAGGTGCAGCCCACACTGAAGGTGGAAGGAGTCATGCCCCATTTCCTTGAGGGGGTATCTATGTAAATTCCTTGGGATTCTCCTGTATGTCTCTATTACATTCCCCTCCTGCAAACCCAACATTTCAGGTTGTGGAGATCTGTTTGAATCCTGCAGCTAGTAACTCCAACCTGGGGATTTGACTTGTCCCAGGTATGTGGTACCTGTGCATCCACAAGCATGGATTGTCTTTAGCCATGTCACTTCTAAACACACTGGACCAAGTCAAACACAGCCTGTGCCTAGAGCACCTGTTGAGAGATTCTCTTGATACTGGGGGAGAAGAACTGGTACTTTCAGGACTGTTACTGAAGTCACAATTTACTGTTGTCCAAATTACCTTTCTCCATTTTACCTACAATGTGCTATTTACTACTGTATCTTTTTAGACTTCTATAAGTTTGAGGTTGGTCGGATCAATTGGAATTTCTAGAACCTTCCTTTTTTTGTAAAGTAAGAGGTTCCCGTTCTTTGGGCATCTCCTCTGTGCTTACGGTTTCTCAGCAAAGACCAGCAGTTCCAGCCTTTGCACCTGCAGATTCTTTTAGTGCTTCCACAGCGAGCGTCTGGCTCTGGAGTTTTGACCTCACCCATGGACGATAGACACGCACTTACTGACACGTCAGATCAGATTTTTTTTTTCCCCTCTTTGGTGAAGAAGATGGAGGCAAAATGAGAAGCAGGTGGTTCTGTTTTTCTCCAAGCATGCTTCTCCACGCAGGTGCGTGTGCTGTGTGCTCCCCACTGATGAGCAACATCCTCACTCCCTTTTGTTAGGTATTTCTTTTGAACAAAGCTAATATTACATCATCTTCCCCAAGGAACAGCCCTTTACCTTTTTCATTTTCTTGCTTTAGGCATTACTTAAAAATAACAAGACCACTAAAAGCTGACCTTTATTTAAGGGTTTGACAATCAGAAGAGGAGAGCAGGGGCATTACAAACAGGATATGATGGTACTAATGACAATAATGATGGCTAATACGTATTGAACAAAATGTGCCAGGCACTAGGCCAAGCACTGAGCGTGCATGAGGTAATTTAGTCTTTACAATAATTCTTTGGGAATAGATATTATCCCCATTGAACAGACAGAGAAACTGAGGCACTGGGAGATTGGAGAGCTTGCACCAGTTGCCCAGCAGAGATTCAAATCAGGTGGATCTGAGTTCCAAATTCTTGCTCTAAGCAATAATAATTACAGAAATAGTAAAAGTTCCTTTTTGCTTATCTGGAATTAAAAAAAAATACCTTATTCTAGGTATCCAAGTCTACTTGGGCTACTATAATAAAACACCATTAACTGAGTGGCTTTTAAATAACAAAATATTTGCATTTTTCAACAGTTCTGTAGGCTGAAAAGCCCAAGATCAAGGCACTGGTGAATGAATTCGGTGTCTATAGAGCGCCCATTCTGCACGGTGTTTGGTTGCCATGTCCTCATAGGGTGGAAGGGCCAATGAGCCCCTTTTATGAGGACACTAATCCATTCATGAGGCTCCTCCTAAAGCCCCAGCTCCTAACACTATGGCTCTGGGCTTAGACCTCCAGATAATTCCCACCCAGCGGGGTGCTCCCTGGCACTCCTCCTCTGCTTTGGAACACTCTCATTGCCTGATGTGACCTGCACTCTTTCCAAGCAGAACCTTCCAGAAGCATTCTTTACACCTTCATTGCTTCCTTTATATTAAATCTTCTTAACACAATATCAATAATCTAAAATTATACATAAAACATTAAATAGATGTGTACTGTATTTTTTTTTAATCTGGGAGAAAGGGTCAATAGTTTTCATTAGATTCCCCAGGTGGTTTATTACCCGCTCCCTTCTCCCCATTTAAAAATTCATATCATTTCTTTGGGTGTCTCTTGTTTTTTCCTTGGTAGGGATGGTTTTTTCTGGGATGCAGACATTCCATTTCCTGCCCATCTAAGCCACGCTCCCTTGGGTCCTTGGTGTGAAGCTGGGTTGCAGGCTGTGCTGCCCCCTCCAGATCCGCCCCCCTCAGACTCATGTCTTAAGATGTCCAGTGACCCCCTGGGCTATCAGTCATGCCAAGATGACATGGTCTTCTCTTCCAGTTTCCAAGCCCTGTTTTTCATGTTCATTGCAATAATAATCCAGCAACTACAATGGCCAGATGCTATCCCAGGCGGGGGGGGGGCACCCCAGTGAATGAACAATGTCCTTGCCCTTGGGCCACCAGCATTCTTCATATCAACAAGTCACTTTTTTTCTCCCTGTGGATCACAATGAGGTCTAGACTCAGTTCCCCTAGTTGTCTGTTCTACCTTTCAAGGGAGAAAATTATTAGCGGGTGAAGTAAAAAATTTATCAGCTCTTCTGCTTTTAGCAGAATAATATCTGCAGTCGTCTAATTAGTCAGAGGCCCCATCACTATTCCTTTTGGTTCTGTGCTGCGGGGGGTGGGGGTGGGCATCATTCCTGGTCCCATCCGGCAGGCAGTTCACCTCTTACTTCCCCCTCAAATCCTCTCACCTGGACTGTCCTCTCTGGCTCCCAGGTTTGGACACATGCACAGCTTCCTGGAGTGTAGTACTTCCCTCTCCCTCCGCAGTTGGGGTGTCCCTTGCTCCATAGGACAAGCCTCAGTTCTACTTTACAGACAGGAGGACCCATAAGATCACAAGTTAAGCCATTTCCCCCTATATTTCTTAGCAGGTAGACATCAGAGAATTCGATAGCTCCTGACTGTTCACCTGCTACTTCCTGAGGATTCCTGGTCACCTCCTCTGCAAAAAAGTTCTTTCTCTAGAATCACATTCTCAAATTAGTCTCTTTGTTGCTTTGGGCATATAAGAGATGTCCTCCTTTATACAGCAGGGATAATGATATCTATCTTGTGGGGTTGATGTAAAGAGTAAGTGAAACCCAGGTAAGTAGCTGAAGGGCCAGTTGCACAGTGAGGCCAGCACATAAAGGCCAGCACATGTCAATTCCTGCTTTTCCTGCTCTGTCACATCTGTCTTCATCCAGGATCTACAGCCTTTTCTGGGCATTTTGCCCCCTCTGCTTACTTTTACTTTGAAGTCTTATTTTAGTGTCTGAGAGTCTGTACAATGGTCAGGATGGCCGGGAGCTATGCCTGGGTGCCCTGGGAGCACAGTCTTGGTGACCAGGGAGAACTCTTTGGCCCAGATATGCCATTTCCAACAATTCCTAATTCTCAGCCCCTGTCTCTAGAGCAGGGCGCACAGGGGCTTTGCAGCATGGAGACACATCCCGCAGAAAGGCAGGACAGCTGGGAAGCAAAGCACCTGAGAGGCCATATGGACATCAGACTGGGTCCCCAATGCCAGCCAGAAAGAGCTCAGGTGTTCTGGATTCAGGACTGCTCCTGATACGGTGAGCATCCCGGGGGACCCAGGACTCCCAGAGCCCCTGGCAGAAGTGTTGATGGAGAGGGAGCATCAGTGCTGGGCTCCACGTAGACCTCAGCTGTCCAACTCTCCACCCAATCTGGGTGACCTTTGCTGCCCATATGGCGGCCTGCTTTTTTGTTTCATTTTCCATTTTAGTGTCCTATGAGGAGAGTCATGGGGGTGGGGGGGGACCCTTGATAGATGCCAGGGACCAAGAGTGGGAAACCAGGAGCCACTGTCCATGAGGAGGTCCAACGAGGCTCTGACCAGACAGGAAATGCCAGTGAGAGGTGTCTGAGCTGCGAATGATCCAGTAGCATCTGGAAGACTGAAAAACAGGTTCCAGACTTCAGCCTAGGCCTGGGCTATTACTGAGCAGGGGCAGAAAATGATTCCAAGGAGCATCTTAACTCTGGACAGGGATCCTGGGGCCCCACAGAACAGCCACTTAAAGCTGTGGTTCTCTGCTATGGTGAGAGGTACCCACCTCTGTCTGCAGGACGATGTCCGCATGGCAGGTGCCCTCCCAGTTCAGTTGTCTGTATGAGCCAAGAACAGGATGAACCAAGGGGTGTTGCCAGGGAAGAGAAAGAGGGGGAGAAGGGACAAACCCAGGGATCTGGTTCCAGAAGAAAAAGCCCCGCTCCCTGTCTCCTCTGCTTTTGGTCCTTGGATTGTGGCTGTGCCTGTGACCAGTGAGGACAACAGAATACATGGCATCTTGAGGGAGGAGATGAGGCTCATTTCCGGCACCCCTAGTTCCATCCTTTGCTGAAGGAAGAAGTAAATGTTGCTTGTGTTTCATTGGGTTAAGCTCAACTGGGAGCCTCCTTGTTGCTTTACCCTCCGAGTTACAGACTTGTCCCCAAACAGCTCAAGCCAAACCCAGGAAAACACTAGCTAGGGTTTAGGGAGGGGACTGTGGACAAAATGACCCCTGAAGTTTGGAGGTCCCACAGCCAGGTCCTTGGGTCTCCTGCCAGAGACAGAGCCCTGGGCACAGGACTGCCAACGTGGTTCTGATAGACTGCAGTCCCACTGGACGGACTGCCACTCAGATGTCCTGGCTTGGAAAACGTGGACGGGGTGAGGGCTGCGTTCCCCTGACTTTTCTTCATGAGAGGTGACGAGAAGGCGAAGATTGCCAGTGTCCCCACTAAGGCCAGATGGTGTGGGCCCCAAGCTCTCTGTTTTCAAAAGGGGGGCAGGGCTCAGGGTCCCACAAGGGAGCTAAAAATAACGTCCATCTGTTTCTGCTCCCTTGGTGGGAATCTGGGTGGCCTCTGGGAATAGGTGAGCTCTGGTCCTCCTTGCCTGGGGGGACATCATGTTTCTTTTTGGACTGGGAGCCAGTGTAGCACCCTCTGCCCTTCATTTCAGGGCACCCTGATGGAGTCATTGGTGCTAGACTGGGATTTAAGAAAGAAAAAAGTGAAAGGAACAACTAAGAAACTAGAACTACCTTTGCAAAAGCCTAGGCCTCTCAAATTTGGACCTTGAGTTTCTTCCCACGCTGCTACCACAGCTCCTTTGGTTACATATTGCAATGTTTAAATTTAAATATACAGTGAGGGACACATTTCAAGACCCCAGCAGATGCCTCAAACCTTACTATGACCCTATAAATACTGTTTTTGTTTTTTTTCCTTAGAGGCCTGTAGTATTGCCACAGAGCCTCTTTTGCATCACTACTCTTGGGCTTTGGGGCCATTATTAAGTAAAGTATGGCTTACTTGAACTCAAACCCAGCAATACTACAACAGTTACTTTGATAACTGAGACAAGCTACTAAGTGACTAACAGGTAGGTAGTGTATACAGTGTGGATACACTGGACCAAGGGATGATTCAGATCCTGAGTAGGATGCATCACGATGACATGAGATTTCATCGTGCCACTCAGATGGGACACGACTTAAAACTTATTAAGTGTTTATTTCTGTAATTTTCCATTTAATCGTTTCAAATCTAGGGCAACCATGGGTATTTCAAACAAAAACCCCAAAAACCTCAGGCAAGGGGGATTAATGTAGTGAGAAAACCTAAGTGCTTGCAGACATTGTAGCAATCATGTTGGAATGGCATAAGTGAGGTCTGGAAATGGAGCTGGATGGGTGACAGGTTTCATGCTCCCTGGGACTATGACTCACACCAGGAGTGACAACAGACATGGCTTTTCCCCCTTGTCCTTTCCAATTCCCCACATGTCCCCTGAGAACAGAAGCTACCCACAGCAGAGGTGAGGCCCTGAGCTGGAAACACGGGTATGAGGCTGGTGCTCCCCAGTGCTTCTCTCCTTTTGGGATGGGAGAAGGCCTTCATTCATTTACTCGCTCACTCAACCACTCCATGTTGAAACGATCTACTATTATTTCCTAAATGCCAGGCCAGGGAGGAGCTAAGAAAATTAGGCAAAGGCAAGCTGCACACAGACTCTGCCCTCCCACTGCAGATCTGTCCAGGAGGGTACTCATTTTTTTTGTAGGGGGAGGTGAGGTGTTCCTCTCCTTGATAACCAACGTCATTTGAAAATTATTCTTTTGTTGTCAGATTTTTTTTTTTTCAAAGCATCCTGCATCTTGGACGTTAGCTATGTACTTCTTCTATCCTCTTTTCAGTCTCTGTCATTTATTAAAGTTCTGGTCACCACAAACCATGGCACTTAGTCTCACTCTGCTCCAAGCCCTGCCATGGTCCTGAGTGACCACAGCCTCCCGGTGTGGTCCAGCCTAACAGCAGCCTTCCTTCAGGTCCCTAAATGTCCTCTACCTGTCATTCTTTACACAGTTCTTTCAAGTGCTAACCCCTCTCTCAAGCCTCCTTACTATCATTCTGTCACTTCAAACAGAACATCCTTCCTCTGATGTTCCAGAGAAAATGGTGGCCACCCGCCTCCGGGTGCTCAGCACAAGCGCAGCCGACCAAGGTGTCCCTGTTCCCACTCATGCTCATCTCTGCCTTCCCCTCTCACCGGAGGAGGCAGCCTTCCTGCCATCAGAGCCAGGTCTGCTGGGTCACCCAGTCCCCGTCCCCTCCTGCCTCCTCAAGGACTGCGCTCCATCCGTGGTACCATCATCTGACACTGTCTGTGACCTCTCCATCTCTGCTACTCTCTCCCGGGTTCCTGCTCCTTAAAGACACAGACAGACACCTCTCTCGGCCCTGCATCCTGCTGCCCAGCAGTCCCCATGCCTTCCTTCTGCTTCTCCACTCTCCATTCACAGCAGGGTCCTGTCATCTCCAGGGAGACGTGCACGCCAAGATCACCAATGGCTTCTGCTGCTCAATCCAGCAGGGGCTCCTCAGTCTTTGAAAAGCATGGTCTCTGCAGCCCTGGACACTGCTGAGGCCCACCCCCCACCCTTGAAATTCAATTCCTCTCAGCTTCTGGGAAATAATCATCTCTTGGGTTTACCCGTTCTGATCATGCCTGGGATTCCTCCTGCTCCTCTGCTCCCTCCAAAATGAAAAGGCTGGTGCTTCCCAGTTGCTTCTCTCCTTCCACTCTGTCCACTCCCAGTGACATGTGGACGATGCTAAGGTTGAAATCTAGCCGAGACCTTCCTTGCATCTTAGGCTTGGAGGGTCCAGCTTCCGGACAGGTACCTCCACTTGCTTCCAACAACCTCAATCCAGCAAATCCCAAATGGCCTCACTGTCTTCCATCCCTGCATCTCCTCTTCTCAACATCCCTGACTTGATGCTAGCTGACCACCTGCTGCCACTGCCATCTATATCAACTCAACTGGACGTGGCTGTGTTATTAGTATATCTTATTCACAGACAAAGGAAGGGGATGTGGAGAGATGAAATCACTCACCCAAGTTCACATGGATAATCAGTGATGTTTTTCCCCCAGTACAGATTTCACAGGGACATTCTACCATTGAGCCATACCCCTCTTTATTTATGTATTTATTAATTTATTTAGAGACAGGATCTTGCTAAGTTGTCCAGGCTGGCCTCAAACTTGTGATCCTCCTGCCTCAGTCTCCTGAGTTGCTGGGATGACAGGTGTGAGACACCATGCCCGGCTACGGTTTAGATCTTATGAGTCTCTCTCTCTAAGGCCCATTTGCTAAAGGCTTGATCACCAGCCTGTGGAAGTTATTGAGAGGTGGTGGAAACCTCAGGAGGAGGGGTCTGGTGGAAGGAGGGTTGGTCATTTGGGGTGTGTCCTTGAAGGAGATATTGGGACATGGACCCCTTCTTCTTTGCTTTACTTTCCAGTTGCCACGAGGGGAGCCCCTTTGCTACCTTACACATCCCCTATCATGATGTTCTGCATTGCCACAGGCCTAAAATCAACAGGCCCACCAAGCCATGGACTAAGCCCACCAATCTGTGGGCCATAAAAACCTTTTCCTCTTTATAAGCTGTTTATCTCAGGAACTTTGTCACAGTGACGGAAAACTGATTAACATTGTAGCGAACGTGGGATTTAAACCAGAAAGACTGGCACTAGAGTCTGTGGTCTTCCCTACAGGTCTGTCACTGATGGTAACAAAGCCCGCGGCTTCCCCTTCCTAAATAAATCCTTCAACATCTTTGTTCCCCTGAAAGAATGGTCTGTTTGCCTTAGCCTCGTCTCCCTATAATGCATTCCCCAATGGGTCCCCATGTCCTTCAGGATAAAATTAGAGTCTCCAGGTGGGTTAGCAAAGGCCTGTTTTTACTTCTCTGGAATTATGGAGACCATATAATTTGTCATCCTAACTGAGATTGAGAGTGAACAAGGGGGATTTATAAGTCAGCTGGGCCAGTAGCTATCAACCAGCACAGTTCCAGGTAGACTAGTCTCTGTCGTTGGTCTAACCACCATCCTCTTACGTTGGAGTACTCACTGTCCCCAAACAAGCTGTGTTCTTTCCCTCCGGGGCCTCTGAACACACAGTTTCCTCTGCTAGAAAAAGCCCATTTATCCTCTTTCAGGAGCTCTTCCCTGATGTCACTTCTCCCAGGTTATGTGAGTACCTTTCCTCTGGAGCCCCTGACACTTTCTGCTGCTGCTCCTGCTGATAAAGGAAGGGTGATAAAGGCCAATAATTTCGGGTGGTGGGGAGCAGTGGGGGACAGGATGGAAAAGTGGTTAAGCATAAAGGCTTCGGAACTAGGCCACCTGGTGTGACGTCCCAGCTTACTAAGCATCCAGATCAGGGTCCTCCACCTCCAGACTTATGCCCAAGTCCTGAGCACCTGCAGCACCTCCGGTACCTGTGTTTCTCTGTTGGTCTCCCCTCTTAGACTGGGAGCCACCTGAGGGCAGAGGTGGCCTCTTTTGCTCTGTACCCTCAGCCCAAGCCCAGGGCCTGGGACCTGCTTACAGAATGAAGGTTGGAGCTTGCAACCAGGCAACTGGAAAAGCATGCCCCAGTCGGACCCAAACACAGCACCGAGAGGAAGGAGTGTTGTCGAGGTCAGGGCCACCGAGCAGGGAACCCAAGTGGGTAGGATGTTCCCCATCAGGTGACCCAGGGCGTCGAGGGCATTGGGTTTTTAAGTGACAGAGCTGGGTTTTTAAACCACAGAAAGTGAAGAGATGCCTCTGTATCACCTTTTCTCCCAGAATTCAGGTTTTAAAGTCTTATTTTTTTGGGGGGGAAGGAGGAAAACAGAAAGATAGGAGAAAGAGAGGGGAGCAGGGTGGGGGGGATGAATTGCTCCAATTTGGGCTTCTCTGTGCATCTTATCCAAGATAAAGACAGCCAAAAGGAAATAAACCTCTTTCAACCTTCTTTTCTGGAATAAAATCGGCAGGACGGGCAGCCCAGGATGCCTTAGATGAGCATTTATAGTAATTGGGCGGTAATGAAGCTGTGCGTGCGTGCGCGTGCGTGGGGGATGATCTAGGTGGGGTTGGCATATTAGTGCCCGTTCCTGAAGCGAAACAGAAGCAAATTAACAAAAAATATTCCTACCAGGCCTCACACTGCTAGAGAGTAAATATAATTATCCTTAATCAATACAGGTCCTTCAGCACTAACTAATGGCTGTCCTGGGCTTAATTGTTCTCAGCAGTTAGGGAGGGTGGGGAGGGAACAGGGTACTCCAGCTTCCCTCCAGCAGGGCAGGGTGTCCTGGAGCTGGGCAGGATCCCCAGGTCAGTGAAGGAGGCCAAGTTCACCAAGGAGAAGCTCACGTCGTTTGCTCCAGATGGACAGAGCCGTGGCTGAAATCACACAGCTCCTCTTGTGCTGGCTGACAAAGCTCTCACCTAGCCCTCCTCCCACCTGTGGGTCCCTCCTGAGGTCACCTGTGAGGTAAGGGAATGCAGGGCCAAGTGGCAACTCTGCTGCCGCCTTTTAGCCTTTAAATACTCCTTATGTTTCATGAGCACCTACTGTGTTCCAGGACCCGAGGCTACAGGTGACAGGTTGAGGCACAGGCCTCCCCTCAAACAGGGGTTCAGCTCCCTCCTCAGTGACTCCACCTCCTGGCACAGTTTTCTCTAATACAAAGGGGATGATGCCATCAGGGGACGAGGCCACAACCTCTGGATCCTTGGTGACAGAGGCTGTCTGAGACTCACCACCTGAGATCAGAGTTTGGGCTGTGCCGTCTGCTCTAAGAGTGCCAGTGTTTCTGATCAGGGCCTCCTGGGGTCATTGGAGGGGTGCAGTTATGAATGGGGGTCCACAGACCCGAAAGTTCAAGAGAGCTGCATGCAGAGAGGGCTTGGAGGATTAACTGTTCCTTCCCAGGTGCCCAACGCTCTCCTTCTTTCCTCTCCCCGCATGCGAATCTCTGTCTTGAGGTGACTATCCGTGATTTCTGCAGGAAGTGCTGGCTGCCCGATCCAGAGACGGCCGTCCAAGCTCTTCCCCTGGCCCCTGTATTCCCCGACTCTAGTCTGGCCTCCACTCTTCTTTCAGGTCTTCTTGTCTTTCTCTTCTCCCCTCTTCACCCCCAGTGCTCCCTGCAGCTCCCTCTTCCTGAAAACAGAGGCCCTCGGGAAGGACAGGCAGCAATGGGAGCTCCTGCCTGTTATCTTGCTGGGCCAGGTGCAGGCCACCTGGGAGACTGGTGTCGTATTGACTGGGCCTGAATACCGTCTAGACATGGCAAAGCTCCCAAAGTGGGTGCTTGCTACAGTATCATTTCCCTGTCCCTGGGGAGAAGACAGAGGCTGTGACCTGACAAGCTGCCGGCCATGCTGCAGGGACCAGCGAGGAGGGGCTTGGCCACAGAAGGTGAAGTTCAGGTCTCACCCGGCCCAGACTCCTCCCTCACCTCCTCCCTGAGGACTCACAGAACCCCACCTCTTTGCAAGAAATACCTGTGGCTTCAGGCATGGCCCAGTGCCCTGAGTCCCTCTACCACCCTGGGTAGCGCCATCTGTACAGGCCCCAGGCCAAGCTCTGGGAACAGTCCTATTTCTAGATGGGGGAAGCCGAGGAGTCCAAAGTCAATCCCTTAGAAACTCAGCCCCAAGTCCATTGTGCAGACATGTGCAGGTCGTGGACCAGAAGGGGCTGAAATCTCTGTGGCCACCCTATGGAGATGGGGGAGGCACCTTTTTAATGCATATAATGATGCCAGTTAGCCTGGCCAGGCCCTCCACAACCTAGAATCTTCCTGCTTATTGGTCCTCCCTAAGACTTGTGGCTTGGTTCTCTGTAGGGACGCTATTTTCTGATCTAAGCCACAGTGTCCTCCTCATGAGGACACATCCTCCAGATCTTCCAAGGAACCTGTGCTGATTCGGTTCTTCATTTCCTCAATGCAAAGAGTCTCCCTTCTTGCTCGAGGATCCTGCCGAGAGCCCCTTTACTCTCCACTGCTTTCCGTGCCATCTCCTCTTAGCATCTGTGATTCTGGCCCTTTTCTCTGCAGAGCTGGAGGATACCTGATTTTTCCCTCAACCAACCCCTGACCAAGAACGTTATCTTTCCTGGTCCAGTCCTAACAGGCCCGGCACAGGGTATCACATCTCCTGGCACCCTCGGTTGACCTGATTAGAGAAGCCCAAATTGCCTGAGTGTTAAAAATAGCAACATCATCAGTGACTAAACAACCTGACAGACAGCACCCCATTCCCCCTCCTTGCCCTCGGGAGCTTGGGGACACATCTCCTGAGCCTCTGCTCCCTCAGGAATCCTTGGAGGCTGCAGCACCATCTGGGGACCCCTCACGGCCAACTCACAGGCCTCTCCTCCCCTGGGAACACACTTGCAGCTGAGGCCCCCTTTCCCTGTGAAAGACAGGAAAACCAGAGGAGGGACAGATGTGATCAATAAGCCCATCACAACCACTCCCCTGGGTCACGGCCTGGGCCCCTGAATGGGAACCTCCAGGAGAGGCACAGGAGCCACGGGCCAAGAGGACCCTCAAGTGGTTCCCACGAGGCTCATGGGATTCCCAAGAGGACCCTCAAGTGATTCCCCAGGCCACTGGGAGCCAATGGCTTTCTTGTATTTGTCTTCAACTAACAGGACACAAAGGGAGTGACCAGGTGACATTGCTGGTAGCAGAAAACGGCTGGCTCCATATTCAAATGCCTGCATGTCCCATCCACATAAGGCACAAGCCACCATTGCTGAGACTGAACAGAGTGTGTTTCTCATGTGCAAAAAAACCCTGTGTAGGTGAACAACTTAGGTTTATCTTCAAAGCTAGGGCACCTTATATGACTCCTATTTGTATTATTGTTGAGTCCCTGTATTGGCCAATTGTTTATGTCCTTATAATGATTCCCAGTGATGATAACCCTCATCCTGCCACAATTTATCAGACAACTCCTAATCACTCTTCAAAACCCACCGTGGTCATGACCATCTCTCAGAAATCTTCCCTGAACTACTGCTCCCTGCATTCCACATAAGTAATTGATTCTTTCTCTCTATAGTGGGAAAAAGCTGTTCTATGATGGATATATTTTTTTGTCCCTTTCCCCTTTATACCAGGGCAGCTAATCATCTTTATATCTTCTGAGTCTAGCACAGCACCTGGCATACAGTAGGTGTCCAATAAATGCTCATGGAGTAAATGAGTGCAGTGGGACTTATCCCACCTAGAATGCAGGCTCTTTGAGTCTAAGGACCACATGCTTTCCAAAAGCCAGTCCCTCTAGTGCTGAGCACAGACATGCTCACATACCTCTGTGGAATGAGAGATGCCATGGCTTCCAGTCTGCCCCCAAACTCACCTGAATTCAATGAAAATCTAAACCTTCTCATCACCGACTCCTTCTGGCACACTGAGTCACTCCCTCGTCTGTATTCAAGCCTCTGTAAACACGTCTGCAATGTGGCATTCATCCTACTGTATCGCAGCCATTTGTTTACATAGCTGTCTTCCACACCAGACATGAGCTCCTTGGGGACCAAGCCTGCTTCTCATTCTTCTACGTTCTCCCCACCCCAGCACCTAGCAGGGTAGCTGCACCAGGCAGGTGTTCGGTGCCTGCGCGTGGAGTGAGTCACCGCCATGAGCGGAATGGGCTGTGGGACCAAGAGTGGCTTCCAGCAGGAAGGGAACCCTGGAATGAGACCAGTATGCCTCTGGATTCTCACAGAAGCACCTCTCCAGAGCCACGGCCCTCTTGAGGGCGACCAAGTGCTGGGACAGTTGACCGTGATGACCAGATCCTTGATTTGGCTTCCTCTTGTCCCCTCCTTTAAGTTCCCAGGAGTCCTTGACCCATCAATCTCTCCAGTGGCCACCATCTGGACAGCTGACTCTGGGTGGAGGTCCCAGAATATGTGGGCCACAGGCTCAGGTGGCTACTTGGGAAGACTGATGGAGCATGGTTTTGTTTTCTTCTCCTCCTAACCCCCCCTTGCTCCATATAATCAGGTACCTACGATGTCTAAGTCCCTAGTCCAGGTGCTGAAAGCTCTTCTCTGGCAGTCTGAGAGGTCAGTGGCTGTCACCCTTTGGAGGAAGGCTGGCAGGGAGAAGATGAGGCCGGGGCTGGACAAATCAAGCGAGTCTGGGAACAATAAATTACAATGGCCAGGCCAACGGTCTCGGCATCTCCGAGGCAGTCAGAGCTCTCGGTAGGCCTGCTCAGCAACACGGGAGCCCTTTCTAGGGGCCGCAGGGACCCAGATGGAGCCGCACACACTCCACAATAAGCATCGCCTGTGTGTGCCTGGCCCAGAAGGTTTCCAGCCTGGTGCTGGGCTTTGTCCCCAGCACCTCGTTTAAGGGGTAATCATTTTAATAAATATAAACGGTGGGACTCTTGCCTGAGCGTGAAACTGAAATGGAATCCATAATCCAGACATAGGGGAGTGCAGCTGCACTGGGTTAATTACACACACACCAAGCATATGGTGGAGCACCTCCAGACCAACAGGCGGAGAGCGATCTCGGGGATGCAATTAGTTCCTGCGCATGCATAAAAAATAAGCCAGCGCCTCCAAAAGAAAAATAAAATTGCTGAAGTCATAACCTCAAACCGATGTAATTACAATCATCGACTCTCACCACTTGGCTTTAAGCAACATTTACCCATCCGCTGTCCCTCAGGTGGGCTTGCTGAGCAGGGCTTGCTCTCCAGCTTCATTTTGCTGGTCTGTCCTCCATTGTCAGGGCCTCTATTTCCTCCCCAAGTCCTGAGCACCATGTTGCTTAACCCCAGGGTCATTCCATGAGTGGAGCGATATTTTTAGAATAATAACAGCCCAAATGCAGTGAGCCTGGCACATCACTTGCGTTATTCATGGAAGGGAATAATGTCAATCCCACTTTTCAGGTAGGGAAATTGAGGCTTAGGAAGTTCAGCAAGTTGTGCAAGGCTTCCCAGACAGTCTGACCCACAAGCTTCCCCACAGGCTCTGGCAGACTTGGAACCTCAGGCAGGAACTTTCATGAGCAGGACCCTGAGCAAGACATTTCATCTTCCCTTGCTGGAAAAGTAAGCTAACAAAAGTTACCTTCAGGGTTGTTCTGATATGGGGATTAGGTGAAATGACAGACCCGCAGCCAGGGTCTGGGGGGTAGAAATGCCGAGTGACTGAGAATTGCTACGGAATCGGAACCTTCTGGGTTGAAGCTCCTCCCGCTTCTCAGACTCTCCCCTCCCTCCTTTCTGTCTTCACTCAAATGCGGAAGGAGGCCCATCCCGACACCCTAAATTTGGTCACAGTGGACCCCCCATGCCACTCCATAGTATCATTCTTTGCTCTTGGTTTCTCCTAACACCACTTTTCATGTACAATACGTTGCACTTTCTTTGTTTATTCCTATCTCCCCCACCTTGCTGCTCATCCAGAGTTGAGCTCCAGGATGATAGGAATGGTTTTCTGTTTTATTCACTGCTATATTAACAGCACCGAGAATGGTGCCTGGCACCCACTAGGTGCTCAATAAATATTTGTGCATGAATGAATGATTAACATCAATAAGCCTCGGTTTCCTCATCTGTCCCACTTTCTTGTTTTTTGTTTTTTTTTTGTGAGGATAACAGGAGATAGCCTATAGAGTGCTTAACACAGTGCATGACATTTAGCATCTGCTCCAGAAGTGGTGGTTATGAAACAAGACTTTATTTTCCATTCATTACTGTAGCTCCAGTGTTTAAGAGGGAGATTGGTGTTAGGTAGATATTCACTAAATATCTGCAGAATGGATTATTGTTCAAAGGTTCTTTGAATCTGAAAAGATTCAGATCTATTAGAACTAGAGGTCCCAGGATTCCTGTACTAAAAGTTGGCTGATGGCCCACAGAGAGGGCCACAGCTGAGCGTACTGGAGTCTCACAGTGTGGCCACTCGCCAAGGCAGGCACCAGGCAGCTGACTCTATTTGCAAGCCTAGGAGAAGGAACGCCAGATAAAACATGACGCCCAGCTCAATGTGAATTTCAGATAAACACAAGTACTTTCTGTGCATACGCTTGCAACATTTGGGACATACTTATACTTAAAAAATAAAAAATCCATTGCCCTATAATTTTATTTACTAAATCTAGCACTTTAGCTGGAGTATGTGTTTCAGGGCACCCTGAGAAGATGAAGGCTTCAGGAAGATGCCCCTGGGACACAGCCACATCTTCTCTGCTATGGCAGAGTGTGCTCAGACAGGGCACACTCAGTGAACTCTGAAGCTAGAGAAGCCAAAACTTGTGGGTGGTGTGTTGGCTGTCCAGTGGAGGGAACTGAGGGACACGGAGAGGCAGGCTCTAGGGGAAACACTAACCTCTGCCACCTGAGTGGGTACAAAGGGTGATGGTACAGGGTGCTCCCTTGGGACAGATATTCCTGCTCTCCGTTGCTGTTATTTCAAATATCCCACATTTGTAAATGCCTTCATTAATCTCGTGGTAGGTGTCCCTTTCATGATGAGAGATGAAGGAATTAAGGCCTGGAGCTACCAAAAGTACTGCCTGCACCACTGCTGAGATGGGCCTCCACCCCTGGCCTCCAGATGCAGGCCCCCCGCTGGAAACAGGGTGAAGTGAGGCCATGCTACCTAGCCTGGGCCATTCTAAAGCACCTGGAGGATCCACTAACATTTCTTCAGGGCTCTCTGTGTCTCTGGAATTATGTGGTGGGGGCACTTGGGTGCTCGTACTCTGTGGCCTGGTCAGCCTGTGTGCCCACACCACTGGGCCCAGTCTCCATCCTGGCCTGGCTGGCTCTTCTCCTCACCCTGGGGGCCACTGTGTGGAGCTGGGATCCCTAGGTCCATGGTGGAAGTTAGAGGGGGTCAAGCCCTGACTGAACCCCAGAACCAGACACACAGGTCCGTCCCTTCCTGGAGTTCCAAGGCCTAGGCTGCTCCAGATGGGAGCCTCTGGGCCTCGCAGCCTGATCCATTCCCCACACTGGGGCAAGCCCACCCGTCTCCCTCCTGAGTATCAGAGTTCTTGGTGACCATCATCCAACCGCTAACCAATCTGACCCCCTCCCAGGGCCAGGGAGGCATGTTCCAGCAAGAGAAACCCAAGGGTGACTCTAATCACCAGCCTGTAATTACTTTTCACACTTTGGTTACATCTTGATGATCCTTCCCTAGCAGAGTGAGCAGTCTGTGTCATATGCTAATGACCATGTCCCAGGCTGGGGTGGGGCTGCAGAGGGTTCTTCAACACCTGGGAGGTTGCTGGGACCTTCCTCCCAACTGCAGGAATTTGGAGCTTTAATTCTGTATCTTGGTGGAATGGGCCACAGACAGTGTCCGTTTCTACACGTGAGTCTGGGAGGACCATACCTCTCACCTTAGACCTTCTCTGTGAGCTCCTGCTGCACCCTCATCCCAGAGAGATGAGACCCCTGATTGGAGCAATGGGGAGGATTATAAAGGGACCTGTGCAGAGACCACAGGGCCAGGGGATGGTGGGAAGGAGTGGTAGGTACCAAAACCTAGGATAAGAGAAGCATGTGAAAGGGCTTCCATGAGAGGGGCTACGTACGGCCTTCAGCTGTGGGACAGAGTCTGTCCCAGGTGACCACAAGGAGGTGGCCAAGGGAATAGCCCAGTTGCACTCTCCTCACCCCCACCCCCTTGCCAGGACTCCCCATGGGCCAAACACAACAAGAAGCCAGGTAGAGCTGGATGGTGGGGGGACCTGGAGAGAACTACTCTGGCGCTCCTGTCCCAGAAGCCCTCCCTGGTGACTAAGGGGATCATTTCTCTACTCTGATCTGCCTCAGGATGGGAAATAGAGGGAGGATAGTGGCGGGGGGTGGGGTGGGGTTGGAGTTTCTGTTTCCCACGATACTGGGAGGGCATTGATGTGCTATGGGCTGAGGCTTTCAGAAGTTCCAGAAAAAGGACTACATACAGGACTTGTTCAGAGAAGCCTCAGGACCTCACCCTGTGTGACCTTGGGCAAGTCACCTCTTTGGGTCTGTGTTCTCATTTCGAAATAGGCATTGCTAACACTGACCATGAAAGGCTCTTGCGAGGAATGCACAGGATAACGTGGAAACCCTTAGCACAGTGCGGGCCACCTAGGAGGTATGCAATAAGAGAGACCTGAATCTCAAATGGCAGGTGGGGGGGCACCTGAGGACCTCAGTGTGCCCACAATCCTAGCTTGCTGCCTGCCGTCTCCCTCAGCCTCTCAGCCCCTCACACATGGTGGAAGCTGAGCTCTGCCCGGCCTGGGGTGGGCTCCAGGAAGTGGGCTGCCAGTCCCACCTGCCAAGAGCAGCAATCCTCGCCAGCACCCAGCCTCCACAGCTTCCGGCCGTGTTTGGTTATGAGCACTGGCTCCGTGCCCCAAGGGACTGTGCTGTTGGGTGCCAAGGGAGCAGAAAGGAGCTGGAGGCCGGGCTGGGGCCATAGAGGGAGGAAGAGCCACCCTGTAGGATCCTGCGCTCTGCACCCTGGATAAGCAGCTGAGTAGGGCAGGAAGGGGGGAGGGCTCTTCCTGCCTGGGGAAACCGGCAGCTGCCTGTCTACCTTGTTAACTGGAGCACAATCAAGGCAGTTAGGAGTTGAGGATGTCTCATGTTTATTTATGCAGCTGGGACACACTGTCTTTCTGTACTGGCTCCAGTCCCTGGGGGTGCTCGGTGGCCACTCTTCCTCCTTTAACTTTCTGTGTCTCCACGCAGCTCCTGGGTGCGCGTTGGCACCTTCTCACCGACTCGTTTTCAAATGGCAAACGAACATCTGTATAATATCTTGCAGTTTACAGAGCACTTGCCACATCCGTTACTCTGGGGAAGTCTCACGACAGCCCTGTATGGTTTCTAAGATCATCACCCTGCTTTACAGATGCTCTGGGTTCCATGGTCCCCGCAAGATACCGGAGGCTGTGTATGGGGGTAGCTCTGGGTGTGGAGTCACAGTGGGTTCTGAGAAGGAGAATGGAGATCGTGCAATTCTGCAGCGGCTCTCGAGGCGCATGGGTTCCATTTTGCTGACGCATGTGGTGGGGATAGGAGACAGGTGTTCCTGGGGCTGAGAGAAGGGAACATCCTCAGGTGAGCTGTCCCCCTCTCCCTCTGCTGGCTGAGCTCTGAGGGCTCCTTTGCCGGCAGGACAGCAGGGAGAAGTGAATGCCAGTCACTGTTGGGTGGGCGAGGGGGAGGCGACCCTCTGTTGGAGAACAGCATGGTAACAGGTGCTGCCTCTCAGCCTCTAGCCCAGGGCTCCTTCTCTGCTCCTGTTGGGGTGCCCAGAGCACCCCTAGGCACGCCTCACTTCTTGGGAAGAGCCTCCCCAGCTACAGGTGAACAAGATGAGTTCAGTGTATCTAAAAAGACCCCTGGTTAAGAGCATATGAGCCCTGATAAGAGATTTGAAGTCTCTTATTGGCTCTTCCTCCCACTAGAAGACAAGTCCCATCAGGGAAGGGTTTTAATCTAAGTCCTTGGTGACTGAACTTATAAATGAATGAATAAATGATACTGGGTCTTAGGGAAAGTCCAACTCATATTTGTGAGCGCCAACTATGTACCAGGTACTTTTACTTGGTTATGTTAAAGGATCTTTAGGTTTTTACAATAATGCCACAGGAGAGATTTCGGGACCCCTTATTTTGGAGATAGGGAATCTGAGGCTGGGAAGGATGATGGGATTTGCCCCTGGTTGTTGGCTGTCATGTTCCACATCTCAGCAGAAGTCACCTTTAAATGCACGGCTGCCCAAGTCAGTGAGCTGAGAGTGACGCAGGCCTGCTCCATCTTCCCCTCCCCACCCCGAGGCGCACACTGGAACAATCCTCGAGGCGCCTGCTAGAATATTTCTTGACTTCGCCTAATCCCATCCTCCTTGCCATTTTCCTAGACAACCCACGATCATTCCGAGGGACTGCCTTGCCTAGTCCCCTCCGTGTCTTAGCTCCCTTCTTTGTAAAATGAGGGTAAGTCCAACCAACCCTGAGCCAAAGTCCCTCCAGAGGCCTTCAAAGCAGCGCGATGAAGCACATCTGGTTCCCAGGGCTACATGAGGATGGTGCTGGATCTTTGACTTTTGCGCTTCTCTTCCTTCATAACAAACTAGTAAAAGTGAGGCTTTACAGTTACACTGGGGTAAAGACAAACACACTCCAGGCTTGATTCATTTTTACATAGTCATCCTTATCACGTTCACTGTTTCTTCTGGTTAAAAATAAAAACATTTTTGTGAGCCCTGAAAGTCCAGGGGGCTCTATCCACTGTCCTCTGTGCCTGATGGACAGGTCTCTGCAGCTGATTTGGACAAGGAAAGTCCCACGTCCCAGGAAACGCTGCAGCCCTGAGCAGCTGGTTACTGTGCTGCAAGCCCAGGGGTCTGGCTCCCCCACCTCTCTGGGCTCATTGCTTACTCCCTTGCCTCAGCCAGTCTGACTCCAGAGACCACCAACTCTGCTCAGAACCTATGCACTCACTCCCACTCTGCCTGGTGTAAGCATCTGGCTAACTTCCTTCAGATCACCGCTCAAATGTCACCCTGTCGGTGTAGCCTTCTGTGACCACCAATGCAGCAGCCTCCTTGCTGGTCTCCCTTCCTCCCTCCTACTCAAGTCCAGTTCTTTCAACGCTCAGCAGCCAGAGTGACCTTTCCAGAAAAGCAAATTTGATCATGTCTGTCTCCTACTTAAAAATGTTTCTGGGTTCCCATTGCTTCTAGAAGAAGATCAAAACTCCCTGGCGTGACCTACAAGGCCCCGATGAGCCACTGCTACTCTTTAGGCAGCTGCTAGGGGCTGCTCTGGTCTGGACCTGCATCTCCCAGGGCACGGGCTGCCTTGTGAGCAGCTCTCCAGGTCACATGAGCCTCCGTGGTCCCTCATCGGGGATGAGGAGAGACCTCAGTGAGGCAGGGAAGGACTGGGACTAGCATTGAGGGGAAGGAGCGGGTAGATGGGATGACTCCACAGGGTCCTGCAAGTTTAGGGTTTCTCTCACTCTGTCCCTAAGCCCAGCTAAATTCCCTGGAGAGACACTGAAGGACACTGGGGCCTGGCCGGTGAGCAGAGCCAGGAAATTTTCTTGGCAATATTTGCCTTCTTTCACTTCTGGCCATTTGAGCCTAGACAGTGCTTTCCAGAAGCCCTCATCTGTGCAATTTACAGATCCATTAGGAAGTACTTCCTTGTGTCTACCCTACAATCCTGAGGCCAGGATTTCCCCGCTGGGTGGAAAGTGGAGCCAGGAGGTCCCCTAGCACAGTGTCCTTGGTTTCTGCAAAAGCTGAGTCCTGCTGAAACACTAAAAAAATGGAGACTTGATAAATATCCATTTAAAATTGGATATCAACTGTGTGGTGGACGCTACTCACTGCACATGCATGGAATCACTGGCCACAACGGCCCCAGGACTTCCTAGTGCCCATCTGCCCACCCCTGCTGATGAAGCCAGGGTAGCCAGAGTGTGTCTCAGTGTCTTCAGGGAGGGACTCTGTGCTCTCTAGGAAAGCACCCACATTCAAGCTGGGACAATCCTGAGGAGATAACCTCACTGGTGCTATGGCTACAGCTGTCGGTGACACTAAAGAATTAACTTGTTGAGCATCTACTTAGTGCCAGTGCTCTAAAGATAATGCATACACATCATCTCATTTAAGCCTCACAAACCCCTAAGAAGTAGCTATTTTTCATTCATTTAACAGATAAGAAAGGATAAGCCGTTTAACCAAAGTCGTGTAACACATCAAAGTGACCAATGCCACATCATGAATAAAAGCTTTGGGATTTGTTCCTAGGTCTGTTTGACCTGCTCCTAATGCCTCGGATGCTTCGTTAACACTTGTTAGGTGGCTGATGGACACTGGGCTTGTGACAGCTCTACCTGGAACAAAATGACAAAAAATAGCCCCTTGGGGAAGAGGTGTTCTGGGAATGTGGATGGTGGCTGCCACTCCTCTGTCTTCCCCACCCAGCGCCGCCCTGGGGGATTTAGCCCTGTCCACGCTGCTAATGCATGACCTGTGCTGCTCAGCCGCCTCCTCAGCCCTACCCACCCTGGAGCTGCGGCTGTGAAATTGTAATGACAGATCCAGTTCAGCTCCCAGGATGAGCCTTGTTTGTATGTCTGCCTTGGCAGGGAGGTGACCTCTGCTCTGTCCTTGCACCACGACAAGGGAGCTTTCTTCTTCTCATTCAGGTAGCTACAGGAACGCTACCTCCTCCATGGAGCCTTCTTGGATTGCACAGACAATAGCTATCATCTAATGCAGGTCCTGCATTCCAGAGAGAACACTGAACCCAGATCTTAGCCACTGCCTGTCTTACTGGGTGACTGATGGGACTTCTCTGTGAAGGTCTAGCTCCCAGCTCAGAAGTGTTCCTGTGGGTCCCCAGGGGAGTCCTCCTTCTCGCAGAAGCTATCTGCCAGAATGATTCCCACCACTTCTTACTTCCCAGTGTCCTGGATAAACTCACCAGCTCTCGGATGATGGCTAGTCATGGGTGTGTTTTGAAAAGGAGAAAGTGGGAAAGTGGGTGGGAGAAGTACAGTAGGGGTCAGAGATAATGGGGGGTGGGTTTCGTTTAAAAAGAGAAAGGGAGAGAGTTTCCTAAATGAGGCCCTGCTGGGTGAGGCTTGCTGGATGACCCATAATAACCCCAGCCTGCAGCCGGGTCTTAGAGGGGCATGTTCCAGCTCAGGCTGGAGATCCAGGCACGTGGAGGCACTTCATGTTCAGACTTTGAGTTCTTCTAGACTTTGGCCTGCAAAGCACTTTCTTTCCCTCCGGTGGCCCAGTCTCAGGAGCTCAGAGTAACAAGGCTTCTGAGATCACTTCCAGAGCCTTCTCATTTTGCAGATAAGAACACTGGGGTCTAAGACTTGCCCTGGGCCCACGACAGGTCCTTGCTCTGGTGCTCACAGAGGGGAGCTGGTGCCAGGAGGGGGCCAGCTGGGAGCAGAATGAACCCCCACGTTGTGTAAGATTCTCTTCTCCTTCCTCCCCATATCCCGAGGTAGTATTTCCAGCCTGGCAGAGCAGGAGTGGGGGTGCAGAGAGGCTCTGCGGGGAAGAGGGGCCTGCAGGGCCAGGGCAGACACCAGTGACAAGAGCAATTTATTTCCCAGACACAGATTAGACGGCAGCTGAGAAATTCTTCCTCATGCAATCCATCAGGGGGCTGCCTCCGGCCGCCGCCGGGGACTCAGGGAATTTGTCTTGACTGCATTGCCCCGCCACTTTATTGGGGCCCCTGTGGTGCGAGTCATACCACAGACCCCCAAACCAGTAGACGATCTCCGCAGAGCTGGAACCTCACGAACTGCAGCCACTCGGCCACCTGGGAGAAGATGAAGTGTTTCCTTGGGGTCTGCAGGAGTGAGGGTTGGGAAAGAGCAGCCCCTGGAGGCTCTGTCCAGAGAGCTAAGGTCACAGGGGTTGTCCCAGCCTGCTTTGACGCCAGGGTACTGGCTGAAAGTACGTCAGCTGAAGGGTCGGCAAACGTTTTCTTTAAAGAGTCAGATAGGAAATATCTGAGGCTTGCAAGCCATAAGTCTTCTGTTACAACTACTCAGCTTGGCCACTGTGGTGCAAAGGACACCATATGCAATATGTAAAGGAGCGAACAAAGTCGCGTTCCAAGAAATTCTTACACAAACCAGACGACTGGCCCCTGCTTGAATGTTAATGCCCCAAGACCTTGGGAATTTGGAGACACCTTCGCCCTCTTATCCATTAGTAATGATAAGTTTTGCAATGGAAAATTCTAAACTAAACTAAGCAAAGGAACCGTTGGAGATCACCCTACATTCTAACATGGTGACTCTGTAAACTGTGTCTCCAAGTCTCAGAAACCAAGAGATGGGCACTCGTGTGAATCTGGGGCTACTCGTTCACATAATCTCCCTCATCAGTGTTGGACAGAGCTGTGTAGGAATTCCACGTGGGCCTGGAGTCCAATCACTTGAGCTTGATCCTTGCTCTACTACTTTCAGCTGTATGACCTTAAGTCCCTTGCCCCAGTTTCCTCCTCTGTAAAATGGGGACAGTGAGTGTCTGCTCTCATGTGACACAGAATGAGTTATGATAGGTAAGGCATGCGGAAGAGTGGCTGGCACATAGGCAGCCTTCATGTTGTTGGCAGACCTTAGTTAACCTTCACTAAACACTGACCAGGGGCTGGCTGACCTTGGGTGATAAAGGGAGTTGAGGTGTGGGAGCATTTGTTCCTACCAGATGGGCAATAGGGATTGCTTTCATCCAGGAACTTGGGCATAGGCATGTAGGATTTCTCTTTTGTCTGTGCCCATTTTGATTAGAATAGGAACTGTACTAATTATAACAAAGAGAAGGAAGAGAAAGCCAAGGAAATACGTTTATTATATTTTGTATAATGGACTGGGCAGGGCTAGGTGCTTCATATCTCTTTATTTCATAAAACCCACAAAACCACTCTGTAAGGTGGGTATTGATGTCCTCCTTTTATCGTCTAAGACATTAAATCTCAGAAAGGATCTGTAAGATGTTCAAGGTCACCAAGATTGCCTAATTACAAGTTCATTGTTCCATCAAATATTTCTTTTTCATCAATTATGTGTCAGACACGGGATACCCTATTATTTGTTTGGGAGAAAGGAAAAAAAAAAGAAAATGAACTTATGGTTTAGATGGGTGAGAGGAGAACTTAAATCAATCATTAAGGTGGGTTTACAGAGGAAGTGGGGGGGGGGCAAGCAAGAAGGCTTCAACAGAGAGGAGACACTTATTCTGAGTCCTGAAAGATGAATGGGTCTCCTGGGAGAGCAAGCAGAGAAGCGTAGTGCAAGGAGAAGTAACATCACATGCAAACACGCAGAGGTATTAAATAACATCTCGAAAATAGCCATTCATTTTCTCTGGTAGGGTTGTGAGGACAAGTGGAGGGCAGCGAGGTCAGAGAGGCAGGTTGCAGGGGACCCAGGGAGGTCAGTATGCAGAGTTTGAACTTGATACTGTATGCAGTGGAGAGACATTTAAAGGGTTTTAAGCACGGTCCACGGACTCACATCGTGTTTTAAAAATCAAACATGGAGGTTGGACTGGAAGGTGAATCGGGGCACGGCGCAGGAAGGCCATTTGAAAGAACACCTGAAATAGTCCAGGTGAGAAATGACGAGTTACCCGAGAGATGGCAGTGTGGGGGGGTGTCGCAGGAGAGATATTATGGAGATTGGGTGGGCTGCAGTTGATGGTGACTGGAGTTAGGGGTGAGAGGAGGAGGGAGGAAGGGAGTCGAGCATGATTTGGAGCCTGCCTTGGGTGATGAGGTGGGCGGGGCAGCTTTGATTGACAGAAGGAGAAGAGGAAGGGGAGCAGGGTCCTATGTAATGAGAAGGAGTTCCATTTTGGCCCTGCCGAGGATGGCTAGCATGGGGGTAGATGTGGTAGAGGGCTAGGTGTCTGGTGGGGAAATGAGGCCAACACTCTTCTCCCAGGCACTCGCTGAGCAGAGCTGGGAAATAGCAATCTGTCAGGCTTGAAGAACCAACTCTGGGGAATTGTGGAGGGTGATCCTGAGGTTGCTCTCTCTGGAGGAGAGTCCTGGGATGGAGGGAATCACAGGTGAGAATTTCTGTTTCTTAAAAACATAGTTCGGTGTGAATAACCTTCTCTCCTCTCTTTTCCTCTTCTTCCTTCCTTCTCAGTAAAATGTAAATTCTGATTATTATGCTGTGGTCCAGTTTTGTGGCTTTTTAAAAGACTGAAGGAAATACTATAAACAGAGGTGAGCCCAAACCCGGCCTTCCTTTCATGCAGTTTGAAAACATCGGCTGGACTTTCCCTGTCCCCTCCAGACCTTGACCATAGATGGCAACGCAGGAGGAACTCCTGACTCAGCGAGGTCAAGCACCTCCCACAATATGCCCTTCAGACAGACTTACTACAGTCACAGTCTTGACCTCCTAGAGGGCACATCAGGGGGAAAGGGCAAAAAATGTTGCATGGGGTTATTACAATCATGTGCATGTTTATCTTTTTGCACGTGTTTGCATGTGCAGGACTGCGGGAGGAGCGGAAAGAGGGGAATGCCAGGGAGTGAAGAAGATATAGGAGACGAATACAGTCAGAGAACCACAGAGAGGATGCTCACATCAAGAGAGGTGTAACTGAGAGGCTGGAGGTAGGAGACAGATATCAGGCGGTGGTGATGGGGCACAGGCGTGTAGCAGGAACAGGAACAGGGATTCAACCACCCAATCTGTGTCTTGGTGAGAAGGTGTCCTTGGCCATGGTGCTGAAGTCTAAGTCCGCTGTCAAGTGGAGGGGGGTGAATCCCGCTGTGATTTTAAGCTGTTACATTCACCAGGACCTTGTTAGCAACACTGAGAACCCACTGGATACCAGCTATCCTGCTACTTTATTTAATCACCCAATAATTTCCTAATACAATACTTCAAAGGAGTGCCCAGGTCTTGCCTTCCGATATTCAAACCAAACTACAGTGGGGAGCAGATATTGACCTAAAGCATTTTAATTTAGGAGGACCTTAAAAATAGGAAAGGGAAGAGGGGGAGAGAGCAAGTCTCTGGTTACTTTTATTTATTTTTTCTCTTTTTTTATTTTTATTTTTTTTTAGTCATACACGACAGCAGAATGTATTTTGACATATAATACATACATGGAATGTACATACATCAATCATATTGTCTATTCTATTCTGCTGCCCTTCCTATCTCTGGTTACTTTTAAATGATGACCAAAGGGGTCAGGGCTACATGGAGAAGGAGCCAGGGTGGATCATGTCCAGGATGTGTCCCACCAGAACACTGCAGCCCTGTGATGACAGTGGACAAGGACTTGGGGAATTTCAGGCATTATTATAAATTCGTATCTTTAATTTAAAAATGGCATATCCAAATGAGAATGCTTCATGGTAGAGATTCTGACAACTCTAATTCATCCCAATTATATTGCTCTTGTTAAAAATGGTTTTAGATTCCTTTTTTTGGGGGGGGGCATTTCTTTAAATATGTTTATTTATTATATGTATTCAATTGTAAAACTTTGTGGGTGCAGATTAGGTTTTTTTAGATGTTTATTTATTTTTTTAGTTATAGTTGCACACAATAACTTTATGTAAATGTGGTGCTGAGATCGAACCCAGGGCCTCGCACATGCTAGGTGAGTGCTCTACCACTGAACCACAGCCCCAGCCCCAGATTAGGTTTTAAGTAAAATATTTTTTGACTATTTTATATTTTTAGCTTTAAATTTCTTAATAGGCTTTTTTTAAGAGCAGTTTTAAAATTACAGTAAAACTGAACAGAGACCATTTTATTTTATTTTTTTTGTTTACTTCCCCTGATTTTGTTTAAATACACACATAACCACACTATTGTTAAGAAACTGAGCAAAACTCTTTGGGGTCAACATCGAGGTGTGATCCTCATGTGTTAAGACTGACTTTCTTATTGGACTCCTAAATTGTATCTAATGACCATTTCCAGAGAGGCATTCTACAATCAATCAACATGCTCACACCACTGGACTGAAAACCCAAGGGACCCCTTCAGAGGGCACTGCAATTATTTTAATAAACATCATGGAATGAATCCTATGTATGCTACTTTTAAGTAATTATTGCTTTTAAGTCCTGGCTCTACTACTTAGTTTCCTGTGTGACCTTGACGAAATCTGTGCCTCCATCCTTTCATCTGTAGAAAGGAGATAATGATAACTGCTAATGGACAAGTAAAAAGTGCTTAGACCAATGGGTGGCCCATAGCAGGTGATGGTTTCTTTTGAAGGCTCTGCCTTCAAGGCCCATTCTTGGGTAGAAAATTCGGGTTTGTTCAGGCATGGGAGTAGCTTGGTCCATATTCTGGTATTAGGAAGGTGCTCAAAATGCATTTGTTGATCCAAGTGGAACTAAACATGGCCCTTGTAGGGGCTTTAGGGCTTGAATTAGGATTTACTAAAAAGAGAAAACTCTTGTGGATCCTACGAGATAGTCCTAAAATCAGTGCGTTTGGGGTATTTTCTGAACATGAAGAGTACCCAACCAATCCTGCATTAAAAGTGGGGTGCTGCGGTGAAGATGGAAAGGGAACTGGCCTTAGGATCCTTGTGGGGCATCCCTCTCCCCTGGGGAACACTTCTCTTCCCACTCCCATGCATGGGGCTGGGGAGGGTTGGGGTGGAGTCTGAGCTCTTGACTGGAGCTCTCCTGGTCCCATTGGAAAGCAGATCTCATTAAAATGTTTATTCATGAGACTTATTCCCCCTCCTGGAGGTTATAACATAAGGGTGTTATGCTCTTCTAAGAAGGAAATGCTTGAAAAACTCTAATAATAGATTTGCCAGAGAAAGCATGGCAGGTTACTTTGAATGACAGGTAAATTAATAAATGGTAGCTATTATAGTCGTGACAGGTGAATAGGAGAGTCTGGGGTTACTTGGAAGGAACCAGAATTCCTCTGAGCACAGTGGAAAACCAGAACCAGAGAAGAGGGCTCCCTCAGCAAGAGCAGCCTGTGGCATAGACCTCAGCTCCAGTTTTGGCTCCAATGCACACCAACCATGTGACCTCGAGGAAGCTGCAGCACCTCCTCTGTCAAATGGGATGCTCCTAGCACCCACCTCACTGAGTTGTTCTAACAGTTCAATGAAATAAAGCCCATGAAGCACTTAGCAGAGTGCCTGGCACACGAAGCATTCCCCATAGTGACTGCTATTATTATTTTATGCAACTGACTATAATAGCCACCATTTATTAAGCACTTACTGTTTGCTAAATACTGCTAGAAAAACTCTATGCACACATTTATTTAAATTTCACAATAGCCCTTTGAAGCATCGTCCCTGCTTTACAGTTGAAAAGACCGAGGCCAGGGAACAGGAGTGGTTTGGTCCCAGAGTCATATAAATAGTTTAAGTGCAAGTCAGGATTTGAACCCTGGACACCTGGACTTGGAAGCCTGTGTTCTTAGGCTCTGTGCTGTACCTCCCACCACTCGCCACCCACCTCACCCATGGGCCAGCCCACCACGCAGATACTTGATGGAAGTCAGAAACCTTTTCCTCCTTAGAATGTTTCTTTTCAAAACTCTGCATTGTAGACTTCAGCCTTATAAGTGTGCTCATGAGACAGAACTGTATAAGCTGTTAAGAGTGACAGGGCAGGAACAGAGCTCCTGGGCTCCGTTGGCAGCCTCCCCAGGCATCCAAGATGTGGGCTACCTCCTAGACTTCACTCTGTGTCATCCACTAGCCTAAACGCTCTTCTTCCATTATAGCATCACCCCACCCTCTTTCCCTGTGTCACTCTTGGACTTTGAATGAGCTGGGTCTCTAGCCCCATTACACATAGCCCATACATTCTTCTAGGAGTCTTGTATTCCCTGCTTACAGACTGGAAACAGAAATACCAGCTCAGATCAGAAGTAAACAGAGATCAGTGGGGGTCAGCAAACAGAGATGGGACTAGAGCTCAAATTTTGCTAATGCCAGTCTTGTCCTGGATAAGATCACGTCCCATCAGAGCAAACAACAGACGGGGATGTCACAGGGGGCTCGGAGCCCAAGACTCCAAGCAACCAATTCTCTGTGTTCTCAGTCAGGAAGAGAGGAATGAAACCAACATGGGGAACAGCCATGTCCCAGACGACCCTGTCTGTCCAGGTTCATGTGTATCATCTCATTTAATAATACTGCAAGGAGTATTATCAGCCTGCTTTTATAGATGAGAACATTGGAATTTGTGAAGGTTCACATGTAAACCCCAAGTGGTAGGTCCAGGTCTGAGATTCACATCTGATAGGGTCTCTGAGTGTGTATGATGTGTGAGTGTGTGAGTGTATGTGTAGCTGTCTTCAAAAAGAATGAACACACACATACACATAAGCAAACACAGAGTCAGGCATTGGAATAAAGTATTACTCTCAAATAAATATGAAGGACAACTGTATCATACATGTTTTGGGATGGGAAGCCAAAGAGACTATTTTGGATACATACTGGCAGCACAATAGTAGGTAAAATGTATTGAGCACTGGCTGTGTGCCAATCATTTCTTCTGTTTTTCCATGTGTTAGCTTATTTAAAATCTATGAAGCACATATGTGTGTCTCTCCCCATTTTAAAGATAAGAAAAAGGATGCAGAGAAAATAAGCAACTTACCCAAAGTTATTAACCCAGGAAATGTCTTTTTCAGATAATGTTTCAGCTCCAACCATTTCCTATTCTTTGTTCTGAGCTGAGACTCTGGATTCCCTCGATGGCTTTCCTATCACGCCTGGCTAATAGCAGGTATTAGGAGACTGCAGGGCAGGAGGGAGGGAAAAGGGGAATTCTTTCCTTTTATTACCTGCTCCTGTCCACGGAGCTCTCACAGTAGCTCTTAGCTCCAGCCACTAACTCTCGGGGCATTCTGGAACTGGTCTCTGTGCTCCCTCCTCCAAGGCCTCAGCATCAGCCCCTCTGAGCTCTGGTTTGGAGGGCTTTTCCTTTTCATCCTCCCACTCCTAGAGGTGGTGGTGTCTTCCTGCATTTATTATCTCTGGGTGACTTTGGTGCTCCCTTTGTGTTTTTTCCATCCCTTAACCAGTCATGGAACCAACTCCCTGTGTTAAATTGCCTCTATTTGAAATACCTAGGGTGGCCTCTTTTCCTCTATGTAACCCTAACTACTAAGGTACCTGGATTAGATAGCTTGTTTCTAGACCATGTTCTCTGTCTTTTTTTTTTTCTTTTGGTACTGGGGATCGAACAGAGGGGCACTCGACCACTGAGCCACATCCCCAGCTCTATTCTGTATTTTATTTAAAGACAGGGTCTCACTGAGTTGCTTAGCGCCTTGCCATTGCTGAGGCTGGCTTTGAATTTCCCATCCTCCTGTCTCAGCCTCCTGAGCCGCTGGGATTACAGGCATGCACCATGACGCCTGGCTTATCATTCACATTCTATGGAACAAGGTTCTACAAAGCAGACTTTAGGAAATGCTGGTATGAAGGATTTTTACAAAGTCATGGGCAGAAACTCGAGGGACAGAAACAGGAGGATTCTGCTGCTTTGTGTTGGAGAGAAGTGAGGTTTTTTAATAGGGGAGCAAAATTTTAGGATGAGCTAATTAATGGAAGTGATGGTGACCCACAGTAGGAAATAAGGAATCTGGGTGCCAGACAATAAGTCCACAACACATTCAGAGAGCTTGAGCTGGGATTCTTAGAAAAGAGACCATAGGAGAGAAAACTATTATGAATTCCATTTTATGCTGCTTTCATCAGCTCGTCCATTCCTATGCACTCAGTGTGAAAATTGAACAGATTTACAAGAGCAGATGTCATCATGGTCTGTGAGGACAATCTGTCATTCTGAATCCTCTGCTTCATTCATTCACTAGTTTATTCACTCCAGAGGTACCTGGGCGAGGGGCAGTGTTATTATCCCTTTTACTCTTATGCACTTTCCTCAGCTCTGGATTCTGTAGCCTGGATTTTGTTCTTGCTTCTGATTCTTGGACTTGAAGTTTCAAGTTCATGCTTGAGTTTCCTAGCATGTGATGGTCAGTCTCCCCCCTAGCCTCTAGACAATACCTCCGTGGCTTGCCACACCTCATGAAGCTCCAGGTTAAGAACTCAGATCCACACCGAAAATACAAATCACCCCCCAATCAATAAATGGGCAAAGGAACTGAACAGACACTTCACAGAAGAAGAAATATGATTGGTCAACAAATATATGAAAAAATGTTCAACATCACTAGCCATTAGAAAAATGCAAATTAAAACTACACCGAGATTTCATCTCATTCCCGTTAGAATGGCAATTATCAAGAATACAAACAACAAATAAAATGTTGGTGAGGATGTGGGGCAAAAGATACACTCATACATTGCCGGTGGGACTGCAAATTGGTACAACCACTCTGAAAAGCATGTATGGAGATTCCTCAGGAAACTTGGAATGGAACCACCCTTTGACTCAGCTATCCCACTCCTTGGTTGATACCAAGGACTTAAAATCAGCTTATTATAGTGACAAGGTCACATCAATGTTTATAGCAGCTCAATTCACAACAGCTAAGCTATGGAACCAACCTAGGTATCCTTCAACAGATGAATGGATAAAGAAAGCATGTTATATATACACCACGAGATATTACTCAAACATAAAAAAGAATGAAGTTGTGGCATTTGCCAGTAAATGGATAGAACTGAAGACTATCATGCTAAGCGAAATAAGCCAGTCCCCCCAAAAATCTAAGGCTGAATGTTCTCTCTGATAATGTGGATGCTGATTTATAATAGGCAGCGGGAAGGGAGGAGGAGAGGTTCATCAGATTGGATAGGAGGGACTGAGGGGACTGAGGGGGATGGGAATGGGAAAGACAGTAAAATGAATGGGACATAACATTCCTGAGTTGATGTATGAATACACAACCAGTGTAACTCCACTCCCTGTACAACCACAAGAATGGGAACTTATATTCCATGTATGCATGATATGTCAAAATATATTCTACTGTTATGTATAACTAAACAAGAAAAAATAAAATTAAAAAAAAAAAATAGAAAAAGAACTCAGATCCATTGCAGACCTGGGCCATCCCTCCCTGACCCTGGCCCCTTGTGGAATGTCCAGATTGCTCTGCCTCATCTGCCCTCTGCCAGGAGGGGTGCATGTTGTGTAAGTTGTGGGGTGGTGCCAAGGGTGAGGGCACTTGGGCTAGAAGAGACCCTGTTCCAGCCAGGACAGAGGCGACACCCACTCTCTTTAGCATGGCCTTCCCGTCAGCATATAAACAAGGCACATGTGGAGTGTGTCACGAGGCTCCTGTGGCATGACAGGTGGTAGGAATCCTTGGCTAAAGACTTCTAAGGAGTCTTAAACAAGTAACCCCCCTTGTGGGTAGAGGATTATGGGCAGAAGAAAGTCTGGTTTGGGAATTCTACTTTATGAAGACAAGAGTACTTCTTTTGGCCGGATATATTCCATGGGGACAGCGGTGCTGCTCCCTCCACCTGGGACGATGAGCTACGTACATTTTAATGTGCAGCTGCAGCCCCTGCCCAGGGCCCTGATCAGGCCCTAGGCATCTGGCTGGAGAGGGTCTCTCTTCAGCAGATGCTTATTATAGACTTATTCTGAACACTTACCGTGCCTTCTCTCTCCCAGCTGCTAAATGCCCATTTCCAAGTTATTGAAATTCACTGGGAAGTGTGGTTAATATGTGAATATAGATTAGCCAGCCCCCTTGCCACCAAAGCAAAGCTGCCTGCTTGGCAGCCTCTGGTACTCAAGATTCATGAAATATCTGCACAAGCCGGGGAAGCAGGGAACGAATGGGCAGGGCTGGGGACGTGGGTAGGTTTAATTCCCGGGCTGCTAATGAATCTGATTGCAGCCAACAGTGCATCCTACCCAGGTGGGTTACACACGGGGCGAGGTGTCTGTCGAAAACGTTAAGTCCCGGGAGATTTTCCCCATTGCTCCACATACTCAGAGAGCTCCCAAGCAGCCTGACCCAGCCATTAATGGGTGTGCGCTCGCAGACGGGCAGCTCATTTCCATACTGGTTGAAGCAAAACACAATTAGGAAGGCAAACGTGCTGTAAGATATGTACAATGTCTATATTTCCTACCACACATTTGAAGTCAAACAACACTGAGCTTTTTGATTATCCACCGTTTTGAATTAATCACCCCACTGCTCTCCCCCGTTAGCAGGAACCAATAAGAAGGAGCGACAGCCCAGGAGGCTGTTTTAACAAACATCCGAGAACATGCACAATCAGACGTGTTGTTCTTTGGAAATCGGCACCTTGGGACCCAGCGGCTGTCTGGCCTGAAACACTTCCGGAAGTCCTTTTTGTTGGTTTGGAATTGCCTTTGGGTCTTCTTGTCCAATCTTTAAATGCCTGCAAGTGTCTCAAGGGGGCAGATCTCCATCCTGCGAGGACAGGATTGATTTTTGGTGACAACTGAAAGCATTCTGGAGCCAAGCATAGTGAGTCAAGCGTGATGTTTTAGTTCTTACTCAGATTTGTTTTCCTACTTTCTTCTTCTTCCTTTTTTTTTTTTTTTTTCCAAGAAAGTAGTTTGAGATGAACTTTGTGAGCCCTGGCCAAGCAAAGGGTGAGCTCATCCCTTGAACAAAATGAGCAAGAGAACACCCCCGCCCCCAACCGCAACAGTGACACATGTCCTTTTTTTTCTGAGTACACATCTCTTGGCCTGGCCTCCACTGACGGTCGCCTGGGTGCAACGGACCTCTGACCGGCCCCCAGGGCCTCTCCTTCCTGGAGATGCTAGAACACTGCTTCAAAGGTGTCTCCGCTCTGGGCTAGCTTCCCCTGCCACCCAACCAATCCTCACCCACCTCCCAGGGCCTCGGATCAGCCTGTGCCAAGGAAGGCAGATTCACAGGAATGTCAATGTCCAAGGTAATCGGGAGGATGAAACCATGGCAACAGCCTCCAGCAAATGGATCTAATGTCCCCAGGAGACATTCCAATTCCAGAGGGGCAACGTGGGCTGCAGTGAGTGACCTGGGGCTGGACGCTTTTCCAGAGGAAGAGAAGGACGGGAAGCTGTGCTAGGAGATGGCAGTGGCTAGAATGTGTGGATCCCCCAAGAACCTGTCAAGGGAGATCAAGCCTGCTTCTTGGTTTTAGGAGTTCTGATCCATTGGCTAAAAAAAAATAAGTCAAACGTCTATGTTTGTGGTCAGAGGGAGGAAGCAGCAGTGTGGGGATCCCTACAGGCTGGGTTAAGTCTGCTTTTAATTTATGGAGTAAGAGACCCCCTAAATTCTTTTCAGATCTCTAGAAAGGCAGGTGAACTGTCCCCAAGACCCTCCAGAATTCCCTTCCCTTAAAATATCTAGATTGTAGCTTGCCGCTTCAGAGACTATCCATTCTGTGCAAATGAAGGAATGAGATTTTCAAGAATGAAAGTTCAGAAAGCTGGATCCCCAAGGAGTGTGGGGGACGGGGATCTGGGATCCCCAAGGAGTGGGGGGGGCTGAGCATCAAGAGAAGAGGGATTCTTGGCGACAGCTGCAGCCCCTTCTCTCTTCCTTCTGGGATCCCAAACCTCCGAGACACCAGTCTCTGGAGAGTTTCCCTGACACTGGGGAGAAGTGAATTCTGGGGTTGTCTCAGCCTCTCCTCCCCCCAGGGATGCTTTCCAGCCTGTTCCAATAATTTCCTTGTCTTCATTTCCCTGGACTCGGGGCCTCTAGATTCAGAGAAACTAGAATTCCATTCTTTCCTCTAAGGAAAACCATTAGACCTGCACTTAGCAACCACCAGGAGGGTATTTTTAGCTCTCTGGCAGAAGTGTAATGTACAAAATGTAATAATCTCGGCCTTGAAGTTCCTCACAGCCCCATTCAACATGAAATTGTGGCTGATGGATGTTCGTGGAGGCAGCAGCAAAACAGGGCCAATGAGCTTGTCTACTGTTGGCCTTCTCTGTTCAGAATCAGGCATCGGAGATGGCAGTAAAGATCAGAGGCACGCAGACTTGGCAAGCCCGCTATTAACTGTTGGGGAAGCTAGCCTGCAAGCGTCCATTTCCTTGGGCCAGGTTTATAGCCCACAGGCTAAATCCACTATGCTGACATCCCAGCATGAACCAGGTGCCTAGGCCTCTTCCCCCAGCTTACACGGTGCCCAGGGGTAAGTCCCTTCGTCGATCTGCCTCACCTGTCACATGCTCCTTTTCAATACGGTACAGTCTATATTCCAAACACTACCTGGAGCTAATGCAGGGCAAGCCCCGGAGATTTAGGTAGGTGGGGGCCACAAACAACCAAATGGCATGGATTTAGCGAGGGCTTATGAAATATTCAGCGCTGCTAGGTGGCTGCTGTAGACCTGGCCCCATGTGTGGCTGAGTCACTTCCTAGGCCCTCTGCAGACAAATTTTAATTCTCAGGATGTACCAACCCCCCCATCTGACACCTCTGCTTCCAAGCTGCGTGCCCTGACTTTGGCTGGTGAGAGGCCCAGGAATTGCGAGTGGATTTTAATTCCAGCCCAAGCAAAATAAAACTAGGCAGGTTCAATCTGCTCCCAGACACTCGCGGAACCTATTTTGAAGCCAAAGAAAAGTGATTTTTGAATTAGTTACTATTTTCAGATCACCTAAGGGGTAGGGAGAAGCAGATATTTTGTTCTCCCTCTTTGACTTGGGCTCTCCCCTCGGCAGAGAAGGCGAGAAGAGGGCAGGAAGAGCAGCAAAGACATTTACAGGGAGGAGGAAGGAGCTGGAGCCGTGGCCCCTGCCCATAAAGGAGAGAAGACTGGGGGCCCTTTAAAGGAGTCCACTCCCTGGTCTTTCCTCCCATCCCGCCTGCCTCCAGGGAACCATCTTTCTGCCTCCAGGTAGGAAGGCTCCATATCTAGAAGGAGAGAATGGGATCTCTCATTTATTCAAATACATTTAGAAAAGTACCTGGCACTTAGCCAGGTAGTGTGCTAAGTGCCCTGGGAGGTAAAAAGAAGTTTTACACAGGATTATTATTATTATTATTATTTTCTTGGGGAATTAAGCTGGGGGCACTTAACCATGAGTCACATCCCCAGCCCTTTTTCGTATTTTATTTAAAGACAGGGACTCACTGAGTTGCTTAGGGTCTCACTAAGTTGCTGAGACTGACTTTGAACTCATGATCCTCCTGCATCAGCCTCCCAAGGGATAACTGGTGTGAACCACTGCGGGATTCAATTCTCAAAAAATTAAAGTCTCAGGAAGAAATATCCTGACCAGTTAAAAAAAAAAAAAAGCTCATTCATTCAGTGAATTCATATAGTACACCTCACTTAGTGCCAGGCTCTGGGCACTTACAGGTCATTTGGAGAGTTAGTTTCTCCCCACCCCAGTGGAGTTGGGATAAGGTTTCTATAGGTCTTAAATGTCCTTAAAGGCAAAAATGCTTGAAACCGCACCAAATCAGTTTTCTCAACACTCTGTTCATGTGTCCCTTGAGAAAGAGGGTGGGGCAGGGAAAGGATACATTGAGTCCCCTGGAGGAGGGGAGTAGAGGGGCCAATTCACTTCTGACACCATCATAACCAGTGAGAAGGGCGTAAGGGGGACCGAAGGTGCAGGGCGTACAGGACGGAGTGGGGAATTATGAGGATGGAAGGGCGTCAGTTTCTATGCTGTGCGTTAATTACCCATAGCCACTGCTTCCGTTATCCATGCCAGGAGGGAGGCGTGATCATGGAGGATCTTCTGCATTGTTCCCAAACCCACCAAGCCCATGGTGGTTGATCATCAGCCTCTTATGTCTAATAGGGCAGAGGGGAAAATGTCCCTGACCTTCCCTTTGGTAAGTTCATTCCAGAGCACATATCACTGGCTGCTAGAGTGAGTCAGCCTCGGACTTGAAATTCGCTGTGGATACTCCCCTAGCACAACACGGAATCTCCAAAATCTCAGGGAGCAAAAGAAGGAGGCTGATGGTCAATAATAACCATCAACATTTATGGCGGCCCTACTATGTGCCAGGCATTCTATTATACAACGTCATAACTCACCGAATCCTCACAAGTACAAACCTGTGGGGGCAGCGTATTCTTTTCATTTTTTTTTCAAATGAGGAAATCTGCATGGAAAGGTTAAGTGACTTGGCCAAGGTCACAAAGCTGTTGAACAGAGGACAATGTGTGACTGGGACAAAAGCCCCCATGGGAGCCTCAGAGCTGTCTCCCCTCTGGGTTACTGGAAAGAGAAGTCTGTACTTATCTCCTCTGGCTTGTTGCCACTGCCAGCTTTCAGATGAGCAGGCAGAGAAGCCTGTATATAAAACCTCTTCCTGTCTCTTTGCCGAATCCCATTTCCCAGAGTGCGAAGTGTGCTGCCCTCCTGCCAGTCACAACATGGCCTTATTATGCCTAATAAGACACCGGCTTCTAGTCAACACAAGCTCACTGCTGAGCAAAGGGGAGATGTGGGGACTCTGCCTTCAACCCAGCCTCCTCTTGTCCAGGGTACCTGGGGCTGGGGCCCGAGCACACACACTTGGAAGGGCTCACGTGTGGACCCTTCTCCTCATCTCTGACTTCTCTACTCCATTCCCTCGGGTAGTGTGGATCTGGGGAGAAAAAGAAGGGGGTTAGGAGCGGAGAGGAATACTCCCACGGCTGTGCACGGGTGCTTTAACCTGCACAGCTGGCCGCCGAAGCCAACAGATGTGGGAGGCCCAGGGAAAGGACAACCTCGTTAGTGCAGTTAATGGGATAGAACAGGAGCTGAGGGGTAATGAGCAGAGAACGTAGTGCTACTGCACCCAGGCAGAAGCAGCAGGATGGTTCGTTTTCTGTGTCAACTTGACTGGGTCAGGGGGTGCCCAGATATTTGGTCAAACACACCTTGGGTGTGTCTGTGAAGGTGATTCTGGATGAGATTGATATGGGAATCAGACTGAGTAAAGCAGATTGCTTTCTCTACTGTGGATGACCCTCATCCATTCAGCTGAGGCCCGAATAGACAGAAAGACTGACCCTCATTCAAATAAAAGAGGCCTCTTCCTGCCTGGCTGCTTTGAGCTAGAATGGAAGTCTTTTCCAGTCTTTAGATTCTACCTGAAACATCATCTCTTCTTGGGTTTGAGCCTGCTGGCTTTAGGACTGGAACTAAGCTGTGACTCTCCTGGGCCTCCAGCTTCCTGACGGCATGTAGTGGGACTTCTCAGCCTCCCCAGTCACATAAGCCAATGATTTATTCTCTCTCTCTCTCCATCTCCCACTGGTTCTGCTTCTCCGGAGAATCCTAATGTCAACACCATAAACACTCATTGGTGGGGACCTGGCTTAGAGATTGGTGGTTTGGTTCTGCATGTGACCAACAGTTCTGAGCCAATGCACTCGTATTCTCACCTCACAGCTTCTGGGGATTACTTAAATGGCCCCTGAAATACAGTCTTGAGCAGGACACTCAGCATGAAGGCATTTCTCTGACCAAATATTCCTAGATATAGCATGTTTTTCAAAGCTTGAAATTAAAATCCGTGCTCAGAGCCCTTGATTTTTCCCCAGCTCTGCAAGTGCTCTAGGGCTGAAAAGAACCACATGGTGTGAAAGGTTGAACATGCTTTATCTCAGCCTTGCAGAGAGAAGCTTACTTGGGTGTCCAGACGCCATGGTTAAGTTCAAGGGGATTGTGTTGACCAGCCTCCTGCTTCTGAGAAGAAGGGCTCTCATCCTAACATGTGCTCCTCAAGGTCCCCAAGAAAGGCACCAGCACAAGCTTCCCCTATCATCTGGATCTTTGTCTAGTACTGTTTTTTTTTTTTGGTACTGGGCATTGAACCCAGGGGTGTTCAACCCCCTGCGTCACATCTCTAATCCTTTTTTCCTCTATTTTGAGACAGGGTCTTGCTAAGTTGCTGAGGCTGGCTTTGAACTTGCAATCCTCCTGCCTCAGCCTCCTAAACTGCTGGGATTACAGGCATGTGCCACCAAGCCTAGCTTCAAATACTTGAATTCTAAGGAACTGTTTCTGCAATGCAAACTTGAGTAGGTAAATCTGGATGCAGGCTGGTGAGACTGAGAAATCGAGTTATAGAGGCCTCTCCACCCTCACTGGGTTCTAAGTTGGCACCTACTGTAGGAGACACAACTGAGCATGTGGGTCTAGGGAGAGCTTCCGCAGCTGGGCAGAACCTGCCATGGCACGCAGATGAGTGAGAGCCAGTTGGCCTCAGGTGACTCTGCTGAGGTCCCAGGTGGGTGGACAGTGCCATCTCCTCTGGGGCCTGGATAAAGAGAGAGGCACTCTGAAATGGCAGCAAAGTTTTGAAGTTTCCTGCTGGGACTTCTTTGCTAGCACCGTACAAACACGGTTAAGAGCACAATGTCTTAAGTAATAAAGGAGGAGGAGGGAAAAAAAAATAATCCAGAGAGAAATCAACTTATGGCTCATTTAAACCTTATTGAAATTTCTACTGTGGAAACATTTAAATATCATAGTTACTGCCGTGTGCCTTCACTCCTGCGATTCCCCGGTGGATGTTCCGTTGCACATTTGGTTGGGGAGCAGAACGATAAAGCGGCTTGGAAATTGCTTTCCCACTGCTAGGTAATTACAACAGGTTTTTATTCCAAATGTAAAGAATGAACTTTTTTTTTTTTAATAAAGGAAGCTCTTGATTGATCCAGGCCCCCTGCACCCCCAGACTCAGTCTGCATTGGCCCTTTGTTCCCACGTACCACGTCACATTCCCAACATGACCTCCTCTGTTTCCTGCCTTTTCTGCAAGAAGCAGCTGGAAGGAGCTCTCCAGCCTCAGCTGCCGGCTCTTCTGTCTCCCAGCCCGGGAGCCTGGCTGTTACTGTTTAGAGAAAGGGACAACCCCCTCCAGGTCTCTGTCAAGAACATTAAATATTTAGCCTGACTCCATCCTGACCAACCAACACACTCAGTTTTCCTTTCTTACCCAAAGTGACACATTTCCCCACCTCCATCTTTTTTTTTTTTTTTTAATCCCAAGCAAGCAATTCAGGATTAACGCGGCATTTGTCAGCCCTGTCTGCGCACAGACGTGAGCTCATCGGCTTTCTCCCACCAGACAGTTCAGCCAGGCAGCCAAGTGAGCACCTGCCCAAGACTCAAGTCCCCATCGGCTGCCTCCACCCTGCTTTTCTCTGGCATCTGGTTCCTCAGGTCTAGCTCTGGGTGGCCTTCTCCTCGTCACCTGACACATTTCTTTTCTTCCCTAACTCTCTCTGCCTCTGGCTACTGTGTGTGGGGAAAATAAATTCTCTTTATGCTATGTCACCTCGAATGTCACCAGGAGGGAGAAGTCCTGGCAGCAGCCTCTACACCTCAGGTGACATGGTTGGGAGTGCGGGGCAGGCTCTGGGACAGGACAAAGAGCATGGCTCTGAAGGTCAGCTCATTCTTTTGCAGCTGTGTGGCTCTGAGGGCTCCCTACCCCTCTGTCTCTCAGTTTCCCTTTCTGTAATATAAAAGAGGTAGACTAGATATCCCTGCATCCCTTTAAATGATGATACCCCACAACTTGACATTTTGATAGTGCCCACTTCAGCCCATTATCTGCTGTTACCTTCTCCATGTCCATGTGCCCTTCCCTGAATATAAACACACAGGGCTGGAGCCAGACAGAAGCAGTGTGCTTGGCGTGGAGTCACATGGCTTTGAGGGACAATTGTCTGTTAATTATCAGGTTTATTCTTGGGAGAGGAAGAGAGTGAGGAATGCCACAGGGTCCTGGTAGACTGAAAATATGAATGGAGACCCAGCAGCTTTCAAGGGAGGCAGGTGAGTGGCCTCCTGGGGACAGACTGGCTGCTGGCTTCAGGGGTTGGCTCCCTGCACTGTTTCTGGCTGCACCTTTGGGGAAGCCACTTGTCCTCTCTGAGCTTTGGTTTTCATCATTTATTTAATGGGGTGATATTTTCCATGCACTCACTGTAGGGGTATCGGTGAAGAGGTGAAAACAATTTTTTTGGAAAGGAAAAGAAGCCGGAGGACCAAAGGGAAACCGAGGCAAGGGCTGTTCCATGCAAGTTAAGAAATACAGATTACAGCTCTCCACTGGAGGGAGAAAAGGCCTCTGTGTCCAGTCTGGATATTCATCGGGGTCCTGGCACTTCTCAAGGTCAGCGTCAGATGGTAGAGACCTCTATTGCTGCTTGGTAAAGAGATCGCAGCAGAGAGCTGGGGGACAAGAAGGGGCCTGGAAGGAAAGTTTCCTGGTTTGCTCCTGGCCTCGGGGGCAGGAGGCTGGGACCTTGTGGGACGAGTCCTCCAGGTGAGAGCAAAGGCAGGGCCCAGGCCCTGGATTGCATGAGGCTGGTTTCTGTGGTGTGGCCAGCTCAGCGCAGAGGGCGAGGGGGTGGGGGATGGGAGGAGAGCAGCGGCTGTGCTGGGGGCGGACAAAGGGAGAAGACAAAGATTATTTTAAACCTGTATTAATCACTGCTCCAAACAGGGACTGGGGGTGGGCGCCGCAGCTGTCACAGGGAGGCTGGTGAGGGCGGTGCAAGAGAGTCCGGTAGGGAGGGGCCCTGAACACTTCACTTCCACCCAGGACCTTGGTGCAGCCCAGCTGTGAGCCCCAGGGCCTGGTTGAGTCTCTGCGGCCTGTTCCAGAGACCAGAGTGAAAAATGGTAAAAACCAAACTGTGGCCCAGTTTCCTGGGCCAACTGGTCTCCCTGAATCTATGCACCCTCCTTGACATCTCTCCTTGACATCTTTACCCTCCGCTGTTGCCAGGAGTCAACCCAAATCAGTTTGGATTAGGTGACTCTTCTCCAAAGCTGGGAATGGCTTCCCATTGCCCAAAGAGTGGGTCTCCTCCATGGCACGACATACAAGGCCCTTGACCACTGGTCCATCTGGACCTCATGGCCTGTATGACAGTGATTGCCCTCCACACACTGCCAGGACTGGAGTTAATGCTTCCACACAGATTTCTAGAGTATTCCCATCTACCTTGCAGGTTACTTTCTACAGATGAGGAAATCAAAGTTCAGAGAAGTTGGAGAAGTGGACCAAGGTCTATCTGATATGCAAGCATATGTTCTGAATTTCTGGAGAGTTCCACAGATATTCATGAGTTCCTGCTTTTTTAGCTCTTATCTCATCCAAGGGGTCTCCTCTTTTCCCTTCTGACCTTATAAACATACTTCTCATTCTTCGGGGTTCAGCTCCAATACCATCTCTTTCAAAGAAGGCTTCCTGGTTGGAATTCAACCACAGGCTCAACAAACATTTTTATTTAATCTTCACTGTCGTTTCTATTATCTCTGTTTCATAGATAAGAAAAAAGACGCTTAGAGAAATGAAGCAAAGTATCTGTGTTCAACAGCTAAGCAACAGGACAGAGATTCAAAGCCAGGTCCCCCGATGGCCCTAGGTCCAGTGTTCTTCAAAACACTTTCCACCATGTCAGTCAGTGACCCTTCCTTTATTCATCCACGGTCTTTTGTTTGGGTCTTTATTTAAACTTATCAGATTCTATGGGTCTAACATCTGTTGTAGGATATTAGAGTACTCAATAATAACGACAATAGTCACTTCTTATTACATTTATTAGGCACTGCAGACACTTTTTGTTTTTGCAACCATGAGGTAGTTATTGCTATGCCCATTCTTATAGAAGAGAAACTGGCTCTTCAAGGCGCTAAGAATGATAACTGGTTAACACAGTCTCTAGGCTGCTGTGGGACTCTGATGCAGATTTGTCCCAGCTTCATGCTTTTCCCACTAAAAGCCTGACCCTTGCAGGCTCTTTAACAGTGGGGTCCATGCTTCATTTATCCCTGAATCAGTAAGACCCTAACAGCATTTGGAGATTGGCCAATCCTGGTTAAGAGCACTGGCCACCATGGTCTCCCTGGGGAGCCTGGGGCTCTGGGCTCTGCTGGACACCAGCAGCTCCTTCTTTCACATTTCAACTCAATTGTCTTACACCTAGTCTTTGAAAGAGGTGTGGTAAATTCTCCTCATCCTATTTGACAAGGATTTTGAGATGTTACACTGGGGACACAGACACCTCCCTGAGTGGGAAATGGGGATCTTTAAGAGGAAAAGAGAGCCACCCTGCTGTGCCTGTTCCCTTGTTAAGACATTTCCCCATGATTTACTAACTCTCTGTAGATTCTGTTCCATTCCTGGCTGGGGTGGGGGACAGTGAAGGGAGAGAACCCAGAATTGAAATCATCTCCAGGGATGTGAGCATTCCCAGGAAACAGAGGAGAAAGACTTCATTCACTCGGAGACATCTCCAAGGAAGAGGGACCCTCTGGAGGAGTTTATTTCCCATGAGAGGAGCCATTCTCAAGTCTGAGGACTCTTACATGAGACTGGAGAATATAGATGATGTTTTAATTCATTCAGAGGATTCTTTCATGCTAAAAAGAAATTGCACATTAATGCAACTTTTGAAAAATGGTAATTATTAAGAACCAGCATGGATTCATCAAGATCAGGTGACACCAAATGAATCTTTTAATTATAAAGTTTGGGGGGGTGGCTAAGTTTTTAAACCAAGGTTTCTCAACCTTGGCAATATTGACACTGGGCCTGATCATTTGCATGTGCGTGTGTGTGCGCATGCATGTGTGTGTGTGTGTGTGTGTGTGCGTGTGTGTGTATAGATTGTCCTTTGCAATGTGAAATGTTTAGCAGCACCCTGGCCTCTACCCACTGGATAACAGCAGCACCTCCCAATACACACACACTCAATTGTGACAACCAAAAAAGTCTTCAGACATTGCTAAATGTCCTTTAGGAGAAAAATCTTTTCTAGTTGAAAACCATTATTCCAGATAGATCAATCAGGAAACTTCTATGCACCTAGTTCTTCAGCAAGATATCTGATGCATTTGAGCATTATCCCTGTGAATAAGAGGGGAAAAGATGGAATGAGAATGATCCTGGTTAGATGTGTCAGGAAGTGGAAGAACACTGCGTGACAGCGTGGATTTATGGATGTCATCAAGCTGGGACATGTCCATGGTGACAGGGCCCTGGGGTCTAGACATTTCTCTCAACAATTTGGAAAAAGACATTGATGACATGCTTATCATACATACAAATGTCATAAGACTGGGAGACATGAAACTATGTCACATGAAAGACTGAAGATGCAAAAGAACCTCAGACAATGTTAGGTGAAAAAAAGGCACACTTCAGAGCAGTTTGTACTATATGCTAACGTTTGTGTAAAAAGTGGTGAAATGTAAGAATCAATATTGGTATTTCCTTATATCTGCATAAGAAAACTCCAAAAGGCTACATAGGAAACTAAGAACAACATGGTCATGACCTACGTATCTATGCGGAGAGCAGGAAGCCTGGAGAGACAGAACAAGGTTAATGTGGGAATTTCTTGGTTTACCCAGTTGTATGTTTTGATTTCCAAATATGGAAGTGCATTATCTATTTGAATAATGAAATTAAAAGCAGATATCAACCTATAGTCAAAATGAATCCAATGCAATCGAACAGATGCACATCAATCCTGCATTAGTTCAAAAAATTAATTTGGCCGAGCACGGTGGGGCACACCTGTAATCCCAGCAGCCTCAGCAATTTAGTGAGGCTCTAAGCAACTTAGCGAGACCCTGCCTCAAAATAAAAAAAAATAAAAACGGATGTGGCTCGGTAGCTAAGCACCCCTGAGTTCCATCCCTGCACTCCCCTGGAAAAAAATAAATCAATTTGGCCAGTATGAGGAAATTAGGCTTGATAGGCTGATATGAAAATCAGGTAGGAGTCACAGGCCATTAAGCCAACCAATTAACAAAGTGACACACCAACATACACTAAGAGAAGCTTGGACTGTTTATAGTGTCCAGATCAAGGGCAATATCCCATTGCACTCTGGGCAGGTCAGACCCCATTTGCAGTCTTACCTTCATTTCTGTCTGCTATATTTTTGGAAAGGCATTCACAAGCATGGACAAAGGACAGTGACCTAGATGGCAAAGACCTGGAAACCATGAAAAATATGAGCAATAGGTGATGCAGCTAGAGATTCTTAAATTGGAGAAGACAAGACTTAAAAGGGACATGAAAGCTGTCTTCAAATAGCTGAAGGGCTGTCCTGTGCCAGAGGGATTAGCGGCTTTTTGTGCCGCCACTCTAGACTGCAGACTCCAAGCTATAGAACCAGGCCCTCTTCAAATTATTGGGAGGCCAATTTCAGTTCAGAACCATGCGAATCTGCCTTGTGAGAGAATAATAAACAGTTACACATGTTGAGCACCTAGAAAGCATCAGGCACTGCGATAAGCATTTTCCCAGCATCCTCTCCCTGACTCTCTATAACCCCTGGACAAAGGTACTTTCTTCACTCTCATTTAACAAAAGGGAGAACTGAGCTTTCTGGAGAGGTTGAGTGAATGTGCCTGAGGTGACACCTCCAGTAGACGATGGACCAGTGTGACCCCCAACACACTGATTCTCCACCACTAAGCCAACTGCCCAAAGGTAGTGAGCTCTCCAGCATAAGCAGCATTCAAAAGAGATATAAACACTGCCTGGCCACAATGATATAAGGAAATTCCTGCAGTAAGTGCCAGGGAATGGAGTGAGGTATATGGAGAGAATCAAGCAGGCTCTGAGAATAAAATCGCTGCTTTTTGTGGGAGTTGTGGTCAGTAAAAGATCAAATAGGAAGAGTCAATGAGTAACACTACCCTGGTACTGGACAGTTGCTTCTGTTCAAGGAAGCCTGTGACAACACATTAAGTCACATGTGCAGCAGTCCCCCTTAGCTCCAGATTTGCTTTCTGTGCTTCAGTACCTGTAGTCAACTTTACTATGAAAATATTAAATAGAAAATCCGAGAAATAAATAATTAACAGGTTTTAAATTGCCCGCCATCTGAGTAGCATAAGGAAATCTCACACCATCCCATTCCGGCTCAGGATATGAATCATCCCTTTGTCCAGCGTATCCATACTGTATATGCTACCCACCCATTAGCCATCTTGGTTTTCAGATTCACCATCATTATGTGGCGGTGTTTGTGTTCCAGGAATTCATCTTTTACTTAAAAATGGTCTCAAAAAAGTAGTGCAAAAGTAGTGATGACAGCAACTTGGCTATGTCAAATAGTAGCTGTAAAATGTTTCCTTTAAGTGAAAAGATGAAAGTTCTCCACTTAATACGAAAAGAGAACTATATGCTGAGATTGATCAACAGCAAGAACAAATCCTCTAGCTGTGAAGTTATAAAGAAGGAAAAAGAAACCAAGCTAGTTTTGCTACTGCACTTCAAACTGCAGAAGTTACAGCCACAGTGCATGAGAAATTCTTAGTTAAGATGGAAAAGGCACTAAGTCTATGGATGTGTTCATAGAATGAAAGAGTATATGTAGGGTTTGGTACTATCCATGGTTTTGGGCCCCCACTGGGGATTTTGGAATATATTCCCTGTGTATAAGAGGGATTGTGCTTTCCTATTCACAAAGTCCCTTCATGGACTAATCTTATATAAGTAATCAACCGTCTTAAGAAAATGTCCCCTCTGACAGGATGCAGGTGGCATGGTAAGGTGAGAAGTTTCTCCAGAGATGGAAAGGGAGAAAGATAACACAATTTGGTTTTCATTCGACTAATAAGGATGAATGGGGTGGAGCAGAAGAGAAGAAAGGAGAGAAAAAATACACAACTCTTTCCAACCTCATCTGGGGCCCATCAGACCTGCTTGTCTGCCTCCATATACTTACCAGTATTTCCAAACTGACCAAACTCCAAAAGGCAAAGGACCAATTGAGCACCCGGATTCCTCCATCATAGAGTGGCAAGAGTGAACATTTATGGGTTGGAAAAAGGAAAAGCCTGCAAGTAATAAGCCAGATTTAACTCTGGCTGAATGAAGGCAGATAAACCAAGTTTTATAAAGTTATCTGACATGCTGGCTGTAAAAAAGAAAGATGAGCAGGACTTAAATATGAGAAGGAATTGCTTTGGGGCATCAAGAAAAATTCATGCTCAGTGGAAAGGCGCTATGAAGAAGGATTTGTCATTTGGAGGGGCTCCCACAGGCCCCATTTACACAGGGGACCTGGGAAGTTGGCATGAAATGTTGAAGAATGAGCTCAGGCCTTGGGCCACTACAGGGCTCTCTCTCTGGCAGAGGGGGAAGGCCCCAGGTCCTGGCAAAGGCCATGGGTCAATACTGCGGGCCTAGAACAAGGTCACCTCAGCTGAGTGAACAAGAGTTATTTCGGGAGCTTCTTACAGAGAGGGCAAGGAGCCAGGAGGGCAAGGGCTGATGGCAGATTGTGCTCAAACCAGAGGCCATGGTCATGGATGGAGGGGCCCCGAGTGCCTGCCTATCTGAAGGCCAGTGGCAGCCCAACCTCCTGTCAATCTCTGGTTATGTCTGCAAGGGAAGCAGGAGATGGGAGAGGTCAGTTTATCACTGGTGACCTCCCAGGACCAGGGATGTGTGTTGATCTTGATTAGATGAGTCTTTCTGGGTAAAGGGAGGTGACGAGGTTGCTGGGCTGGGCCTTATTCTATGATGCTCAGTACGTTACTGCTCCTCCCTGGACCAGGCCACAGAACACAAGCATCAGCACCATCAATAAGCAGAGGGCTGGCCTGGAAATGTGGGGGGCAGCTGCTCTAGCTTTGCCAGTGGGTCAAGCCCATGGAGTGAGTAACTGGTGAACCCTGACCCTATTCAGGCAAAGAGGAAGGACAGGAGGCCCCTTGGCACCCACTGCCTCGCTGTTGGCCTGCTTTTCCCCAGAGAGTTGTTCGACAGGTACTTCTGGGGTGCTGGCTCTGTGCTTAGAATGTCACTGAACAAAACAGAGATCCTGCTCCTGTGGAGCACACACTCTAGTGAGGGGAGGGTCACGTAAATAAGAAATCTGTCAAAAGAGGGAGGGTGAAAAGTGCTAAAGAGGAAAAACCTGAGCAGAGGAAGTGGGAGCTGGAGGCCTGGGGAGGTTAGGGTGGGCTTCGTGCAGATGACGGCATCTGAGAGAGCTGGCGATGGGGATACCTGGAGGCGAGCAAGTCAGGCAGTCAAGAGAAAAGTCCTAAGTTGAGAGCACGTCTGGAAAGTTGAGTGACAGCAGACAGAGTGCTGGGATCAAGAGGGAGTTGAAGGTGATGGATTCACAGAGGCTATGGGAGTCATATCATGGAGTCCTGAAGGGCTCTGTAAAGACGTGGCTTTGCCTATGGATGAAGAGAGGTTTTGAGCGTCAGAAGGGTTTTGAGCAGAGGAAAACAAACTCTGAATTAAGTCTGAAAAAATGATGAGCAGATAAGGGGTCCCGGATAGCAGGGAGAGACCAGTGAAGAGGATATTACGGTAATGCAGAGAGGGCGGGGGCTTGCAGCAGCGAGGTAGGGGGGGATGGGAGACATGGTCAAGGCCCGCGTGTGCACTGAGGGAAAGATGGCAAGGTTTCTGGAGACGTTGAATGTTGGCAGTGAGATAAACAGAGGCAGCAAGGATGACCCCCCTGGCTTTCTATCCATGAGGGTATATGGGTGGGTCAAGCAGGGCAGTGGGAGGAAATCACACGTTTGGTTTAGGACTCATTAAATTTGAAATGTTCACTAGATACCTAAGAGCTCAGCTGGATACTAAGCTGGAGTTTGGAGAGGAGTCTACAGTGGAATTATATACACAGGAGTCTTACTATGCAGAGTGTCTAAAACCAGGAAATTAGAAGAGATGACATGGAGTGAGTGCATTGGAGCAAAGAACCCAGGGCAGGTCCTGGGCCCTTCCACATTCATAGGTGGGGGAGAAGAGAAGCCAGCAAGAGACTGACAGGGAGGGAACACCGAGGTGGGAGGACAGGACAGCATGGTGTCTTAGAAGTCTGGAGAAGAAAAGGCATCGTGCAGGCTGAGTGACCAGGTGGGCTAAATACTATTGACATGTGTCAGGTAAGATGAAGGATGAGCAATGACTGTAGAATACGGCACTATGGAGGTCACTGTCATCTCAAAATAGAAGAGCTTCAGGAGAGTGGCCTAGGAGAAACCCTGGATGGGTGGGTTTCAGACAGCCCAGCGCAGAGGGGCTGCAGAGCAGAGTGATGGAAAGCGTGGGCCGTCCAGCCACTGTTAGAATCCCAGCTCTGTCTAGGACTAGCCCTGTGACTGTCAGCGGAAGTTTCTTTGCTCCATTTTCTAATCTGAGGCCACCTACTTCATAAGGTTGTTACGAGGATTAATCCATTTAGCATCTGTAAATCGTCAGGCACAGGAGCAACACAATAAACGCTTATTAGTTAAAAAGAAAAAAAAAATAGGGGTTGGGGTGGTGGCTCAGTGGCAGAACGCTTGCTTTGCACGGGTGAGGCACTGAGTTCAGTCCTCAGCACCACATAATAAATAAATAAATAAATAAGCAAATAAGCAAATAAATAAATAAGTATTATTATTTATTATGTCATCACTAAAAATTTAAAAAAAAATTAAAAAGAAAAAAAACAGGAAGAGATGGATCAGTTCCTTCTTTCAAGGAGGATTGGCTGAAGAGAAACGGCGAGGGCTTATTAGTAAAAAGTAGTAAAAGGGAAGGTGTTTTTTAAGAGGGAGGGAATATGGAGCGTCTGGATGCTGACTGGCAACAGTCCACTAGAGAGGAGAATTCACAGTGCAGAAGACAGAGGGGAGACTTGGTGGAGAGCTGTCTGGCAAGAAGGGTGGGACCCAGCACCCCAATGCACAAGCTGCATGTGGCTCCTCAGTTCCTCAGGGGGTCCCCACCAACCTCTTCTCAGAGCAGCCCTGGCTCACCAGCTAAACGCTCCACTCCCATGTGCACGGTACCCCCTTCTCAACGGCCTTCGTCAACATCTGACTTTTTACCTCACTTATCTTATTTTTGCCTGTCCCCCCAAAAGTATGTAAGCTCCCTAAATGCAGGGATCTTTGGCTGCCTTGTTGATAGTTTAGGAAGTGCTTGGTGGATAGTAAGTGTTCAATAAATATTTGCTGACTAAAAAAAGGAATCGGCATCTGTACGGAGGGAGATCCTTGCCCATCAGGGAAGACTAGCTTCCTTCTTCATTTATTCTACAAATACTTTCTGAGCATCTGCGTTCCAGAAACTGCATTAGGTTCTAAGGAACTAGAGATGAATCCCAGCCCCCCTTGTCCTCACTTAGACAACTTGTGTGTGTGTGTGTGTTTGTGTGTGTGTGTGATGTGTGTGGTAGGGTGAGGAGAAAAAATACAAGGCAACGTGGTAAGTCCACTAAGAGGGAAATCAGGGTCTCAAAGGCCAGGGCATGTGAACTGGGAAAAGCTTCCTAGAGGGTACCCAGGTACCTGAAAAGTAAAACAGAGTTGGCCATGTTTTAGGTGGAGGAGGCGCAGGGACAAAGGTCTGGTAGCCAGAGACCAAAGCTCACCTCAGTCCCTGTGTTAGAAAGCTCTTCTGGCCACTATAGCCCCCAGACTCTCTCTGCTCAGACCCTTAACAGCACCCGTTGTATCACGTAGTGGTGAGTTTTGCCCTGGACTATGGGCCCAGCCTTCAGAACAAGTCCTGAGCCCTTAGGCAGAGGTGAGTCTTCGTAAGGAGGAGCTATGTAGCCTCTAGCAGCAATTTATAGGTAGCGAGTGCTCAGAAGCCATTTGCTAACAAAATAATCCTGAGTGCTTACCGTGACCTAGGTGTAAGGGAGGCAGCTGAGAAGGCAGGAAAAGCCCCGCTTCCTAGAACCACCACCTATGTGGGGAGATAATGCCATTGGTTTCCTGGTGTTTCCATTGACTTAGGGGTCAGGTCGTATATGGAGAGAGAGAGAGAGGAATCAATAGCTCCATTTTGGACATAATAGGTCTGAGGACCCTGTGGCTTAGGGCGGAAGGCAGGACAGAAGAGAGGTCTAAGCTTGCTATGGTTTGGACATGAGGTGTCCCCTGAAAGCTTCTGTGTTGACGCATCAAGGTTCAGAGGTGAGATGACTGGACTGTGGGAGCTGTAACCTAATCAGTCCATCCTGATTTGCATGGACTGACTGGGTGGTAACTGTGGGCAGGTGGTGGGTGGCTGGAGGAGGTAGGTCCCTAGAAGGGTCATCTTCCCTGTGGCCTCTTCCCCTCTCCTGCCTCCTGGATACCATCAGGGGAGCAGCTTTCTTAGGCTTCACCCTTCTGCCATGTTGTTCTACCTCACACCTTTCGCCCAGAGCAATGGAACTGGACGATCATAAACAGAACCTCTGAATCCATGAGCCCCCAACTTTTCCTCCTCTGAGTTGCTCTTGTCAGGAATTTTGCTCACAGAGATGAACAGCTGACTAAAACAAGGACCCAAGACTTCTGCGATCAGCCCTCTCGCTGGGCTCTCAGAAGCCCCCTCACTCCCCACCACCCATCCTTCACACACCAGCCAGAGTATTTCAAACACTACCTCATGGCTGCCAACCCTCCAATGGCTGTCCATCACATCTCACATAGGTTCCACATCTTCCTATGGATGGTGAGGGGCTCTGTGGTCTCCCCGCTCTGCTCTGCTCAACTTGGGATGCCTCCGCTCCACCAGACTTGCTCACTCTCTTTCTTTCCTCAGACCGGCCAGGACAGGTGGTGGCAGGACCTCCGGCCTGGAATGCCCTTTCCCTGGGTCTCTGCGGAGCCACCTCCTCCACTTCAGCTCCTCTGCCCCTTCCTCAGAGAAGCTTTGAACTTGGCTGAAGCTGGGTTGCTTTCCTACCCGACCTGTCCTCGGCATTTTGCTTGAAGTCATCTTAGCTGTCGCATGTGTATTTTTTAGGGTTTGTTTATCCCCCTGTGCTCTCCCCCTGCAGAGCATAAGAGCAGGAACTCTGGCCCTAGATTCTAGAACAGGACCTTGGCACCTAGTAAACACTGATTAATGCTCTTTGCAGGAGCTGAAGACGGCAGGAAGGACGGCTGGTTTCTGCACTGCCTGCATGGGCAGCGATGTGGGCAGCTCCTGGTTGGGTTGGAGAAGGGCTGGCCCAGGGTCGCCAGGTGAGGAATCAGTGGGCCCCAGCTGGAGGGAGGGAGAGCCTCTCTGGCTGTGAGACTGTCTGTGCAGCCGCCTCTGGGCCTGCATCTGCCTGACCTTTCTGAGGATTTCTTTCTCTTAAACAAATATCCAGAGACTCCTCCTTACCTGGGAGAGGGGGGAGAGGGAAGTAGAAGAGGGAGGAGGGAAGAAAGGGGAGGGGCAAGATGAAGGAGGAGGAAGAAGGAAATCAGGAGGGAGGAAGGGAGAACAGGGGAAAGGGGGAAGAGAAGGAGGGAGTAGGAAGAAGAAAGGGAAGATGGCGAGAGGAGAAAGAGGGAAGAGGCAGGGGAGGGAGGAGGAGCAGGAGGGAGGACTCTGCCTCTGTGGGATCAGGCCGGGCCAGACTGCCTGGGGGATTCTCCGCAGAACCCTGAAGATCAGGGGAAGCCCTGGGGCAACAGAAGGCTGGCTTCACAGCCCCCAGGCCTCCTAGAGCCAAGCGCACCCAATGGGGAGGTGGAGGAAGGGGTAATAAAAATTAAATTAAAAAAAAATTTTAAAGTTGGAAGAACAAATTATTTGGAGACGAAGCAAAAATATCTGTGACACACGGAGCACTGTTTTAATGACAGCCCGTGTGGGAGGACAGTTTAGTCATATTTTTCATTTTCTCTTCCCCGGGGAGCTGCGTTCCAGTGATCAGGCCCTGATATCAAATTGGCATGTTCCCTGAATCAGTCACCTCCTCGGTATATCCAGTGCGTGGTGAGTCAGGGGGCTGTGGAGGAACCCTCGCCTTCTGTTCAGGATGCCTCCGTTTGCCCTCCACCCTCCGTGGCGGGAGCAGGGGGCCTGGGGGGGGGGCCTGGTGCAGAAGAGCAGGTGGGCAGGGGCCAGCAGGTGGGCAGGGAGCTGCGGAGGAACAGCTGTCGGCTCCCCCGCAGGGCAGGGCGGAGTGTCTGAATCTCCCGCCAGCTCCTGGGCTGAGGATGGGACTCCTCCCGGATCTGGGGCCACCTCGAGTGTGGAAAAGCACTTCTTCGAAGAAAGCTTGGTGAAATGCCAGGAGGAAGAAGAGAGGGAAGCGCTTCTGCCATCCCCTCCCTCAGGCGAAGTGCTTCCAGAACCAAAGACCAAAATAATGAGGACGATTTCAATCCACTGCCAGAAGGCGAGGGCTCACGGGTCTCCTCCCCAAGGCCCTGGGAGGCAGTGCGAACAGTCCCTTGGCAGCGACAGAAACAGAAGCTTAGAAGCAAAGGGCCTCTCCACATCAGAGTGGAGAGTGGAACCCAGACCTGCAGGGTCCCAGAGTCTGAAGCCCTCCTGCCCAGAATGGTAGGGGACAGCAGGTGAAACATGACACAGAGACGGGGAGGGGGCCTTCTTCTACCGCTACCTCTTCACCCAGAAGTTATTTATTTATTTATTTAGACACAGGCTCTCACTCCACTGCCCACACTGGCCTTGAACTCCTGACTCAAGCGATCCTCCTGCCTCAGCCTCCCAAGTAGCTGTGAATGCCTTCACCCAGATCTCAACTCGTCCTAGTTACCGTTTTGTTTTTAATATGGTTCACTTATTCCCTGGAACTGTATATTCCCCCAAAGTTAACAGGGATCAGGAATGGTTCTTCTTGTTTGATAGGTGGAGAAACTGAGGCCCAGAAAGAGGTAAGTGGCATTGAAGGACAGTGCCATTCAGGCCCTACAGAACTCCAAGTCCTACCTCAGTTACCTACTGGCTGTCTAGAAGACAGCACCCTACTTCAATTTTCCCTCTTCGTTTTTCTCATCTGTAAAAATCAGAATAATGAGCTCCATCTCAGAGAACTGCTGATAGGTTCAAATGAGCTCAAGAAAGAATGTTGAAAGTACTCTAAAGTTTTGTGCCAAAACAGGAGGTGTTACCCTTCTTCAAAAACACCATCATCAAATATTGGTTAACAGCATGGATTGCCTGGGTTCAAATACTGGCTCCTTCACTGATGAGCTGTGAAACCTTTGACAAGTTAATTAACCTCTCTTCTTGTTTCACCCTCTGTATAGTGGGAACATTGTTAGTACCTTCCTCATGAACTGTTATAAGAACTAAACCCATGAACACACCTGTAAGGGGTAAGAGAGTTCCAGTGCATGTAAGAGCTTGGTAAGTACCATTACTGCCATCAACACCACACTGTCCTGCTGACCAGATGCAAACTCCTTGAGGCTGCTGGAAAAGAAGATCTTTTCCCTTCTTCTGCATGCTTAGCACACAGGCTGGCAGAGTAGGTGCTTGGTATGCACTGGTTAACCAAGAGCTGCACACCAGCAGACCCCTTCCTACGAGTGCATGCCCTGCCCAATAAATGCCAGGGGACTTTCTGAAGTCCTCAGCAGTGTTTGGTGCTCATGGGGTTTCTCAGGGTTGCCATGACAATCCCATAGCTCCACTGCACTGAAGCTCCTGACCCCAGGCTCCAGCTCCTGCCTGCCCCCTGGGGATGCTCACGGCCTAGAGAGGTGAGGGGGTCTTCCCTGCCCTCCATGGTGAGGGGGTCTTCCCAGCCCTTCCAGTCCTGTCTCCTTACCCCAGAAAACTGCTGACCCTGAGCCCTTGGCAGGGCTCCTGGACCTCAGTTCAGATTGCCTCCCCAGACTTTGCCTCTGGTTTGGGGGCTGCCCTGCAGGGGTGAGACTCAGGTGCTTGCTCCTCTGGTGCCTCTGCACCTGTGGCGTGGCATAGCACTGCGCATGCAGGTCTGGGAGGGGCAGACCGAGGGAGTGGAGGGCAGAGGATGCACGTGCAGCACATGGGGTACAGAAAGAAGTCGTCCGTGTGGGGGTGGGGGAGGCTGGGTGCAGGAACAGGTGCCTGTTGTAGGTCTGTGTGTGTCACATGGGGGAAGGGGCAGGAGCAGGTCCCCAGACCCACCTCTCAAGATGCGACATGGACTCAGCATTTTATTTCCATGAGGAATCTGAAGGATGGATAAATATAGATCAGCCATAAAGGAGAAAAAAACTTTTTATTTCCTGTTCAGCTATGTCTTGGTCCACCAGATACTTTGGGACATCAGAAGTCGCTCCTCTCCCAATACAACCCTCCTTCCATAGAACATAATCTGGCCTCATCAGCCCTTGGGCATCCTCAGAATGGCATCCGCTGAACTTGGACTTCCAGGGTTGATGTCCCAGCCTCACTTCCTGCCTACGACCCTCAGCATGTTACTCAATCTCTTGGGTTCAGTTTCCTCTTGCAGCAAATAGCACCACCATAGTGACCACTCCTGGGGGTGGGGAGGAGGAATCCATTAATCCACGGGGAGTGCTTAGAGAAGGGGGGGCTCCTGCGGTTCCTATCATTCAGCCTCTTTCCTAGCCTTGATCACACCCATGGGTGGGCAATAAAAATGAATTCATAAAAGCCCACCACCCCTGCTCCGGGGAGCCCTCCTGAATCTCCCTGCAGGGTTTCCTGCCCTTCACTGCTCTCCACAGTTCAAACCTGCACCTCTCTGGGCCTGGCCGTGGTTGTTCTGGTCACTGTTTGTCAGTGACTACACAAGGTCATCATTGGAGGCACATGGCCATCTACCCTGGGAGCTTCCTTAGGGCCCAGGACGTTTGTCGCTGGGTCTCTGGGGCTGGCACAATGAGACTTTCAGTAAGTGTGTGGTGAATGAAAAGTAAAGTGGTACTGCAGAGAGTAAATATGTGTGTTTTACTGATGTTTACTGAGTGTGGCGCTTTAACTAAAGATAAAGGAGTGGCCTCATCTTCTAGAAGCTCAGAACCCCAGAGGAGGGGCAACAGCGAGTGCACATAAGGAAACAGCAGCGGATCAAACTATGAGGTCCAGATGGCTTTCCAAAGGAAACTGAGGCCACTTCTGGCAGAGGGCAGGGAGCAGAGGCAAGGGTAGAGGGCACTCCTGGAGCACAGGTGCCTCCCTCTGCCCTCAGCTGCAGGACCCCAGACCAGACTAGTATGGCAATTGCTTTACACCCTGGTTAGGGACCGAGATTTTCCAGAGCTCAGCGCCATCTCCCATCTTCCCTGTCACCAGTGTTACTTGCTGGCACATAGGGCCAGGGACAGGGTGGTAGATCCGGTTCCACCCTCCTCAAAGTAGTGGCAGGAGCTCTCTCTAGCCACCTCCGAACCCTGTGCAATCCAAGCCTCCCAGCATTAGGGACCAGGCTCTGTTCTTACCCCAAAGGCCACAGCCAATGTCTGCCCTTGGTGCAAACAGTGGCTGCGGGAGTCACTTTATAGCTCAGTTCCAGTCTCTTCCCTGCTGTTTTGCCCAATCTCTAGTCCATCACTGCTCTGACTGGTGATTCCACTGAGCCCTGAGTGTCTCAGCTGTAGAACAGGGTTGAAAGTCGACCCTTCCTCCATGGATCTGGAGAGGCCTAAATACAGGGAATGTAAAGCGCTTAAGGTTTTGTCCATAAGAGTCCCCTGCAAACGCCAGCCCCCTCTCCAGACTCTGCTTTTCTTCCTTTTGCACAAAGAGCATCAATCTGTAAAGGTCTTTATGTTCTGCCTCAGGTTGGGGCTGGGCTGGGGAGGCTGGGATGGCCTTGGCATTCTGCCTCTTGCTCTGGGTGACAGAGGGATGTGTCTGCAGAAAGGCCTACCGAGAGCCACGCTGACCACACATCCAGACACAATTTCTGTGGCTTCACGCTTGTCTGGTCAACTACATTGGGTCTAGCAAAGCGAGGAGACTGAGTTCCATCTGCTGCCCACTAGAACCCCTACCCTCGGGAGTCAGACCTGGGAAGTTGTTTTTAATCCCTCCTTTGATGTCTGTGGGTGGGAGGAGGCAAGGAATGCAGGTGGTGGCAAAGGAGGACAGAACTGAGTGCTCCCAGGAGAGCTACCTGGCACTTGAATATGGAGCACCCTGTGGCTGGGAAAGGGTGGGTCTGATGCTACAAGGGTGCAGTCTGAGGTTCCTTGCCACACTCCATGTGAGTCACTAGGGGACCACAGCATCCGTGTACTGCTTCCCAGGGACTCTATGCAACATGGCCTGGAGCGGGGGACAATCAGGGACACTTTCCCCTAACTCCTCCATGTCCCTCTCCTGAGGCCCGTGCCCAGGCCTGCCCTCCCTCTCAGCTCTGGCAGGGAAGAGCCTCTTTCTTCACCTCGGAAGCTCTCATCATGAACCCCTACTCGGCCTTCCAACCCCCAGAGAGGGCACTTCAAGGACTGGCGCCCAGTGTGTTTCCCTGACAGATGACCATTCACATTAGATTCTCGGGGAACTGCACCCTAGTCACAAACTTGATACAGCGAGGAGAAAAAGATGATGTAGACACAGACCCGCCTCCCGCCACAGGGTCTCACCGTTGCCCAGGCTGGCCTTGAGCTCCAGGGCTCAAACCAACCTCCTGCCTCAGCTTCCTGAGTAGCGGAGGCTACAGGCACATGCACCTGACCATAGAGGCAGACTGGTCATTTGTGAGCTTTGTGATTGCAGAGAGATTCCTAAGGTTCCTGAGTCTACTTCCTCATCTGTAAAATGAGGAAAACAAAACTGCGTTTGTCTTGCCCAGGCAAACAATGTAGTCTGAAAGGCTGGATGAATGAACGTGTATGGAATGATTCTTACTGGGATTAAATGAGATGGGAGAAGCGAGGCACTCACCAGTGCTGTCACATATTAAGCATTCAGTAAAAGGTAGTTATTATTGTTAGCTATTATCCAGGAACAAAGTCTTATCGTTCAGTCAGATCAGTTCCCAGAGCTAATATAAAATCAGGTAATTAAGGTTAAATAGTGACATGCCCCAAAGAATCCACGCAGTGGCTCCTGGAGTCCAGAGGTGATTTGTTGTATTCCATCCCATTTATTTTAACAAGTTTCTATTGAGCACACCTTAGGTACCCAGGATTGGTGAGATCTGTGCAAGGTACAGAAGATGAAGCCAAACCATCCTCCTAAACAGTCACTTTCTAGTTGGAGAGGCAAGATGAACTCTTATTAGCCTAAGCACCTTCTGGCTGGGTAATAAAGATGTGGATGCATGCTAAGGCCAGGGTGAAACTTTCATTCCTTTTTTTTTCAATAAATATTCCTAGTGCACTAGCTGTGCACAGCAGGCCCCTGGCGAGGCACTGGAGACCCTGAGATAAACTGATGAGCTGCTTCCAGATTACAGACAGAGATCTCGTGAAAATGGGTCAGGACAATAAACACTAAAGCAGAACACCGAGCTCGGAGCACTATCTCTGCATGGAAGGTGGGGAGACCTGTTCCCAGTACTTCAGGGGAAAGAATTGAGGAAAAATGCTCTCTTTTATGGGGGACATAGAGCCCAAATCCTCAACCTGCCCTCACCTCCCTGGAGGCTGGAGGGAACCAAGGTATCGGCCTGGCACTCCATGTTGACCACTGTAGACAGTCCCTGAAAGCAGCATCTCCCACCACGATTCCCAGGCATCCCAAGCTTCGCAAGAATCCTGGAGCATCAGCACTGATCAGAAGGGAACTTCAAGATTGTCCAAATGAGATGGAGCCTTGTTTTGCAGCAGAGACTGAGGCCCGGAAAAGTTAAAAATCCCAAACTACTCCATCAGGCAGCAAGAAATTGAGGAAGATCCCTGGGCCCCCAATCTGGACAGTGCTCTACTTATTAAAGCATGAAAGAGCCGGAGGATTCAGAATCTCCCAGAGCCCCCCAGCCTCAACAGATGGATCAGGTGAATGGAGAGAGGTGGGTCCCTGCTCCCAGCACCTGGCCAGTGGACCCAGGAGGCATGGGGCTCAAATTAATAGAGTGAGGGAGGCCAGTTTCAAAGTGGGCCCAGGACTCTAGGGAGCTAATATGTGGGACACTTTGTACTGTGAGTCAGAAAAATCTAGTGTTCAAGGGTTAGAAGGGTGGAGGAAGGAGCAGGTGAGTGGCAAGTGACTTAGTAAAACATCTGTACCCATTGGATACAACTGACAGGGCCCTGAGCAACCCACATCAATTTAGTGGAAGAAAATCCCCTCACGTCCCCTGGACAAAGGGGAGTGTGGATGGAGACACAGGAAGTATGTGGCTAAGATAGGTCCCCAAATCTCGCACAAGCTCCTGGGCAGAACGCTGCCTCTAACACTGTACCCCTGGGTAGACAAATGAATCCTGCTACCATCCTGCCTCCTCATTGCTTGCTCATGACAGTAGTGTGTGAAGGTGCCTGTCTTGTGTGCTTACTACCATGAGAGCTGTTGGTTCAGAACTCCAGGGCTAGGAGAACATTTGCATTCAAATCTGAGCTTTGCCAGTTATTTTCCAGTGCAATACCCTAGGACAAGTTCAACCTCTCTGATCCTTAGTTTTTCCATTGTCCAAATGAAGTTAACTACGTACCTTGAGGTTGTGAGGCATCTATGACATGCACTGGGTGTCAAACATCTAATACGGTGTCTGGAATATAGTAAATGATATGATTATTATTTTTCATATAGTCCCCTGCTCATTCTCAACACCCTTTGGGAAAGTAATAGTGCTTTGCCCATAGTAGGTGCTCAATAAATATTAACAGTACACATTTGCATATATTCAGGCATATGGATACACAGTTAACAAACATACATAAATGCAGAACTGCTTACAATCCGAGTTCAAAAACAGACTCTGAAAGTCAGAAGGATTCCTTCCTCCCATATACTTTGGGGTAGGACTGGGCTGCCCAGAGAAAGAAGTGGGACTCTTTTTCTCTCTGACTCCAGACATGGACTACTATGGCTGAGAGGCTGGTGGCCACCTGACCAGGAGGGGCAGAAGGAAGTGCCAGTTACAGCACCAGGATCTTTGCTGTGGCTTTCCTTAGTGTCCACTTATTACCACCAGCTGAGTTAGTGTAGGAAAGATCAGGCCAGTGGGAGGTTGGAGACATTCGACATGGATGTGATACAGAGGGAAACTTCCAAACGTCTTTGCTAACATAAAGCTGAGCAGTCTGGAGAGGTACCCAGACACCCACTTGAATGTTCCTGGCCAACTGTGGTTCAGGCCTCTGAAGATTGCTTCTCTCCTCAGACTCAGAGATGCCAGAGTGGAGGTTCCAAGAGAGAAGCCATTGATTTCTGATCTTTTAACTTGCTTGCTAAGCAACAGGGTCATCTGCATCTACTGCCATATTTGGGCAAAATTTGAACAATGAGAATTATCCTGATAGAATACTTCACCTAGGACACTAACACTGCCGACATCCCTGCAGAATGTCAGGTCTGCTGGGCATGTCCCACACAGACTGGCAGGGAGAGGCATGCGGACCCAGACCCATGGGTGGTCCTCCTGCAGCCCCCGCCCCACCATTTCACACTGCGATCGGCTGCATGAGCCTTGGGCTCTATCCTTTGGCTTCCGTTTAGTGCCATGCTCCTGGGAGCTTAAGGAGCCTCAGGAGGCCAGAACCTCAAATTCTCCTTTCCTTGTACAGTGCCCCAGGCTGAGGGAGCTCAGTCCAGGACACAGCTTGGGCCGCCAAAGCAAGCAGAGGGACAAATAATTACCTGGTGAATTCAGGCAAATAAACAACTTATTGGTTCTGGTGTGCTGAGCTCCTTTCTTGTGTCTTTGGAGGGCACCGAGGGGGGCACTTGGAGCAAATCCTCAGGCTGCCTGGCCATTAATTTCCATTTCCAGCCACCAAGTCCTGCTGTGCCCTCCCGACTGTGGAGTCCCTCCAGAGTTCCATTACTCCAGGACCCTGGGACAAATGCTCAATTGCCCTGGAGTGCGCTTCCCTGGGTCCCCCTTGTAGATGCTCCTGTGCCCTTTCCAATGCCTGCCTGGCTGTCTCCTTCTGCTCTCCAGGAGCTATGGATTTGGGAGCGGGTGGGTGGGTGGAGGGGCTGTTCAAGGGCAGTTTCTCCATTGCTATGTCCATCAGTTTTCCCTTTCCCTCTCGCTTTCCTTTTAATCTATTTTTCTTTTAAGGCTCTCAATGAGCAAAACACAGCCCCGTGGAGGGTGTGCCTAATTGAGGGATGTTAAACCTTCCCATGCTGGGCTGGAAGTCAGCCTCTCGCGAAGCGGGTCCACCGGGGACGCACACGGTGCAGGCGCTAAATATAGAAAGGGCTCGCTCCTCCCCCAGCTTCCGAGCGCTCCGCGGCCCCGCACCGGCCAGGATCGACCCGCGCTCGGCGGCGGCGGCGGGCTGCGTGACAGCCGCCCCTGCTCGGAGACCCTTATCTGCACCTGCCGCCGATTGGCTCAGAGAGAGCCCTGACACTGCGAGGACAGGAAGTCACCATGGCGACCTCGCACGGCGGAGCGAGCGGGAGGGGACGGGCGGGGAGAGGCCGGCTGGGGACACGCCCTCCCAGGCTGCTGGCGGGCCAAGCAGGGTCCTGGCCTCGGCCACTCCAGGCGGCCGGCCCAGGGCAGCCCCGTCGGCGGTGGCGGGGAGGCGGGCGACATTATTCACGCCGGAAGTCCGCGCGCGCTCGGGAGCTCTTGTGTGCCTCCCCAGAACACCAAGAATGGATGAATCAGTCCCGGCTCATCAGAGCCTTTCATGCTAAACCAGCCCAAACGACTGATTTAGAAACTGCGTGGTCTTGTTCTTTGAGTGGATTTCTGAGGCGCACTCCAGAGCAGACCCAGGTCTTCATTATCTCCATGCACACCCTTTGATTAAGCATCTGTGACCCAACAGTGCTGTGTGCTGGGTACTGTACCCAGGAGGCACGGAGCAGGACGCACTGATGGGAGACTCAGTGTAGTAGGGAAAGAATAGAAATGATACCATTTATAACAACACCTCAGTGGAGCATCGCCAACCTGCAAAGAGTTGCTATGATTCTAATTGAGATAGAGCAGAGGGGTACGGTGCCTTTGGGGTGGACCCCTAGTGACAGAAGGGACAGACTCCAGTTTTCTAGCTCTGATTCTTTGTAAGAACTTCTGGTATTTCCCAAACAGCTGACCATGTACCTGCGGCATCAGAACCACCTGGGGACCTTCTTGAAGGCAGATCGTTGAGCCCTGCTCCAACCTGGCTATCTGCTTCGGGATGTGGAGGTAGATGTTGTATCAGTCCTTGGGTGTGAGGCCCTTCTGGAGGTTGCACATGAAGCTGTTGTTCCAGCAGCAACCTTGGCAAGCAGGTCGTCCAGTGGTTCACAGCCTCAGCAGGGCCTCAGAGTCACCTGGTCAGTTCAGGGGCGCAGTAATGTTCAGGTGGCATCCCAGGACCTTTAAAGTAGATTTCTTTGTGCTTGCTGACCTTAGAAAGTTCCTTGGGTGAGTCTAATAATGTGCAGCTGTCATGGGCCCCTTTGTCTTACAGAGGAGGATCCCACCAGCTCCCACAGCTGGAGTGAGTTGTCAGGAGTCCCTTCACTACCTGGGGGGAGAAGCTGGAGAAGAATCCATTGCTTTGCCTTTTATTTCAAAGCTCTCTTTACTCTTAAGCTTCATGTTCTTGAGGTTGTGAGTCCAAGAGCAGCCATAGGAATTACTTACCTGTACACAGCAGTTTGGAGGGAAGTGCTAATTTTTTTTTCCTAGTCTCATAAGTTTAAAGAGTGTCAGGCTATGAAAGGGACATGGGAACCCCCCACCCCCACCCCAAAGTGCATGAGGAGGGAACAGGGACTCCTCCTACTAATCGCTCTGACTCCTGGCTTCTGAGTTCAGGATCTGTGACTATGAACAAACCGGAACATCTGTGCCTCTCTGCAGGGAAACAGTGCATCTTGCCTGGCCACACTGGCCCATGATGTGAGCCCCATTAAATGTGAGGCACATTGTCCAGACCACACCAGGAGGATGAGCTCTCATCCTCTCAGATCCCCTGCTATTCAGTGTTAGCATCAATTTTTTGGCATTTGGACATTTACTTGTGGCATGTGACACCTAGTAATTTAACAAACAAACAACCAACCAGAATTCCAGTCTTTTCAAACCAAACCAGTGAGGGTTTGTTTGTTTTTGTTTTTCCTTCAGTGCTCAGATCAAATTCAGGGCCTTACACAGGTTAGGCAAGTGAGCCCATCAGTTGGTTTTTAAATATTGCCCTAGCCTTGACCTGCTTTCCTCTCGGGACACTGCTTTTCTTTTCTCTTTCTTTCTTTCTTTTGGACACTGCTTCTTGCACCTTGCTTCTTCTTTCTATCTTGAGTTCAGAGACGGTCCCTCAATCCCAGCGTTTGAGGCTAGGGGATCAGGTTGAGTTATCTCATTCCTTTCTGGTTCCAGATCCACCTTCTGACTCCAGTGTGACCAAGGCCATCTAGATGGATGCAAAGAGAGCTAGAGAATCAGCTGTCCGTTCCTTGCCTCTCCCATACTGCACCAGCCTGGAAGCCTTGGTTGTCCCCCAAACATGACACCTTTCTTCCCTCCGAACTCCTGCTTTCACTGTCCCCACTGACTGAAATGGACATCTCGCTGTCCTTCAGTTCAGAATTTGCCAGTGGAATGACATCTCTGACCTCCTTCCCCCTCTGCTCTCCTTCTCTGACACTGGGCTCCTGCTCCCTTGGCTGTGGCTATCTATTGTGGCACCTGCAGAAGTACTCAATAAATATCGATGACCTGATCTCCATGAGAGAGCAGACTGGCTACTGGGGTGTGCTCAGGGGACCCCCCGCTCAATGTTGTCTTCTTTGGAGGACCTAGGAGACAATGTTTTCTCTGTGCTTGTGTGAAACAGCAAAGGTATGCTGTGGCCTCCTGGTATTGATGTCTCTTGCATTGCTCTTGCGTGGGGGCTGCACTTGTTGACAGCTGACTTGCTCCTAACTAGCAGAATATGGCAGAAGTGCTGGGATCTCACTTCTGAGATGATAAAATGACTGGGGCATCCATCTTGGGGCACAGGGGGCTTTCTCTCTGTCCTGGATCAACTGCCCTGGCATCATCTGCCAGCTGCCGTGTAGGCAGGGGCCACACGGTAAGGGGCTGAGGCCAGCCAACAGCCAGCCACGAGTCAAGCCTTTACATGGCTGACATTAACTGCAGCCACATGAGAGTTCTTGAGCCAGAGGCCCTCAAATAAACCCTAGCTGCATTCTTACCCTCGGCATCTGTGGGATAATGAATATTTATTGTCTTAAGTAGCTCAGTTTTGGAGGTACCTTGTTAAGCAGCAATAGATGACTAAATAATATACATCCTTTGTGTTCCTCCTGGGTGCACATAAGCTATGGGCATGGAAAGAGCAAATGGTACCTAAGGGGGCCTAGGGCAGGCCGGTGGGGTGGAAGGGAGAGCTGTGGGTCCCAGACCTCTGGAGACTGCTAAGAAGCAGAGTCCCAGTGAAGACAAGCAGCTTGCAGGGTTCTCTCTACCCTGCTCAAATCCCAACTCCCCTACCCGCCCTTTTAACCATACTCGCGCACACTGGATGTTCAGCCCCACTGTTTTGTCTCAGGAACACGCTGCTTCTCTTCTTATTTTATTATCTCGAAATTCTTTATCCTTTTGTTCTCCTGATGTTTGTAGAGTGGCTCAGAGGGACCCAGGGCTGTTCACCTCACAATACAGACAGAATGTCTTCTGTGCTTTATTCTGCTTCCTTCGGCCATCCTGAGGCAACTTGCAGTAGGACACCCTTTCCTCAGAGTGGGACTTCCCACAACACAGATCCCGTTCAGCATGTTGTAGACACTTGTTAATTCAGGACTGGATAATGAAGAATTGCCTGTCAGCAGCATTTTAAAGGTATATGTTTGTGTGGGAGGAAACAGCCGAATAGGTGACTGAGAGCTTTTTGATTGACATTTAGTTAATACTTATTTTATGTCTGGTGAGCAGCTAGGCACATTTCCACATATTAGCTAATTTAATCTGCACAAGTATTTCTTTTGTGAGGCAAATATACTTCCCATTTTACTAGTGAGTAAATTAAGGCTCAGAGAGCTAAAAGAATTTGCTCCACTGCACAGTAAAAATAACAGCCAACACTGGTGGATGTTCCAAATTAGCTCACCAAATCCTCTAGTATAGGCTAAGGCAAATAAATATCAGTGAATCTGCTCAAGTTTACATTTGTAAGCTAGCAAGTGGGCAGTGCCAGGGGTCTGACTCTGGACTTTTTCTTCTTCTTCTTCTTCTTCTTTTTGAATCCAGGGATTGAACACAGGGGCACTTAACCACTGAGTCATATCCCCAGACCTTTTAATATTTTATTTAGAGACAGGGTCTTTCTGGGCTGCTTAAGGCCTCGCTAAGTTGCTAAGTTGCTAAGGCTGGCTTTGAACTTACAATCCTCCTGCCTCAGCCTCCTGAGCCACTGGGATTACAGGCATGCACCACCATGCCCGGCTTGGACTTATTATTCTTAACCCTGCTAATGGTGGTAGCGGAACCAAAATTCCAAGTGAGGTCTCACGATCACCCCTACTTGGTGCTGCTCTTTCCTGCCTCCTGCCCATGGTCCCCCTCATCCACCTGACTTCGTTCTCCTCCACAAACCAGTGACCTTCCGCTTTGACCATGAATTCACTTATCTTGCATCTTTCCTTGTCAACCCCTTTATTCTGCTCAGAAGTGAAGAAATCAGAGCTCTTCTAGAAAGAAATGCTCCCCATTGTCTTCCTCAACTTTTTGAAGGTCCTGCTGCTGGTGAGATGTTTGTTGGTGGGGAAAAAGGAAGAAAAATGGAAGGGAGGAAGGAAAAAAGGAAGGAATGAACGAACTAGAGTAACATGAGTTTCTCATCTCTGAGGCTAAGTTTTGGTTAAAATGAGTCTAAACCCCGGTCTGGTGCTTTTTTTTTTTGACAGTAGGAGAATAATGGAGGCTGAAAAGGAATCAGATTTCTACAGGCACCAGGTGGGAGGTGACAATTCAGAAGGCGCAAGCTCCTCAATTCTGAACTGACTCCCTTTCTCTCTGGACACAAGAAGGTCTGGGTTGCCCTCATCTTCCCCACAGCCCCTCACACAGCTCTTCATGCCAGTCAACATTCCTGCCCTGCAAGAGGTGTGATTGCTTCCCATTTTGTTGTCATGGCAACACCCCTTGTCATCTGGGGGGGTGGGGTGGGGAGGTGACCACGGAAACAAATGAGTGGCCAATCAGGCTTTCCAGGAAAGTCTTGTTGTGACATACTGCTCACTGCCAACTGCCAGAGCCCTGAGGAATGAAGCTGGCCTAGGAAGACCCTGTTCATGGGGCACAGTGACCACTCCCTTCCAATATGACCAGGGGACAGAAACAGAGGGACATGGTTAGTCGGTGTTAATGACTATTTACTGATCGATAGATTATTGATCAACATGAGATGGGAGATATACACAGCAAAAGGCCCTTTAAGGTTGTATCTGTCGCCTGATTCATATGAAAGGTACACAGGGGACTAATTCTTTTCTGGGCCGAGATAAGCCAGGGATTAGAGAACCTAGAGTCACCATGGTCATTCCCTTCTCCTTCCCCCACTGTCAAGACCTCCAAGGACAGTGAGCCCTGACTCTAGTTTCAGATACACGATGCTTTGAAGGCTGTGCCAGGGAGCAGCTGTGTGGCCTCCCTCCTGCTAACATCTGTCGGCCTGTTTTGTCCTCTAGGACACTAGGGATCATATAACAGCACATCCCTTGTAGGGTTGTTGGAATGACTGAATGGGGTCATCCAAGTGCCTGCTTAAGGTAAGTACTCCGTAGGTGCCGGCCACTCCGTAACAACTGCTCACATAGGCTCTGCCGTCGAGGATGGCACCATCCCAGTGGCTCTCCATCTCCCTACCGTGAGTTCTGTGTTCTGGGGAACAAACATTGCAGGAAGAATCTTCAGAGGCACATAGAGAATTCTGCTGTAAGAAACTCCCAAACTCTGTTTATATCCCTAGGTGGGGAAGAGCCACTGCCGTGCTCTGAGCACTTGGGCGGGGGGAGGTTACAGCTTGGCATTCCTCTTTAGAATGGTCATTGACTTCACACGGCCCTCCCTTTAGCTCCACATAGTCAAGGTCTACATCATGAAATGGGCCTTGAAGATGAAGCACAGCATCACCCTCAGGTGCCTCCCCATAGATGGGCAGTTTCTCAAAGCTCAGATCCAGAAGTTTCTAGCTCTCTTGTGTCCCAATACCCAGTGTCCGATACTGAGCCCCTGGGGCTTTCTGATCGAGAGCAGGGAAGACAGCCAGCCGGAGCAGGAGACTGAGGTCGACTGGAGTAATTAATCCTAAAGGTTACCGGTGCCTGTCCTGCTGGGGAGCAGGAATCCAATTACCCACAGTGACAGCAGCTTATTCCCCAGGGACACACTCAAACGCAGGGCGGCCGACAACCTGTCTGCTTCAAATCTCGTGACAAGCACCCTCCACTCACCCCCTCCACTTCCTCCAGTACTAGCCCGGCACAGGCCCCAGCTGCCCAGGACACTGCCCAGGCCATGGGCGTGGAGCAAGGGAGCGAACGTGGAAGGCTGGACGTCCCAACTCCCCTGCAGAAACAGAGACCAGAAGAACTGGTCATTATACCAGGCTGAGCCAGACCTAAATGATATGTCAAAAGCAGGAGGGAAAGAGAAGCAACGAGAGACTCCAAATGAGTTTATCTGACCATTAAATAAATATGCAAAATTATGCAGATGTGGAAATGGGCATATAATTCTCAATTGCTGTGGCATCATCTGAAACAGACCTGTGGTTCTGGATAAGGGGCCACTGGGAGAGAATTCTGGCTCTTTCCTCCCCAAAGAATGTAGGGCAGGTAGCAGGGCTGCTGGAGGGGGGTGCTATGCCAGATGACCCCTTTTCCACATAGCCCTGACCCTGACCAAGATAGGTTCCTCCTTGTCCAAAACCTCCACCTGAACAAAAGTGAAAAGGAAGCCAAGCCTTCTGCATGGCTGTCACCAGGGAAAGGAATTCGACTTTTGTAATGCAAATTGGTTTCCTGGCTTGAAAGTACATGATTAAAATGATATGTTTCGATGTGGGAGCCAGACAGCAGATTTGGTATTGGAAAGCACCAGCTGCTGCTTACACATAGGGGTGTCACAAGGTGCGTGGAAGACTAGGTAAAGAAGTACTTTCTGAAGTCTGGAGACCCTGGGACTTGCTAATCAGCATGGACTGAAGGTGAGAATCTATAAACCTGAACACAACCTGGATGTAGGATAAAAAGCCCCCCAGGGGCTCTCTCCTTCCTGGGAAGAACTCAGTCCCAGATTGGTCATTTATTCAACATTTACTGAGTACCAACTCCAAGTACCAGGTGCTATGCTAGGTGCTTAGAAAATCGCAGTGAACCAGACAGGCAAGGTCTGTGACCTCAAGGAGTTGATAGTTTGGTGAGGGCGGCTGACCAAGGTTCAAATGGGGACTCTGCCATTTAAGAATTACATTATAGTTGGGAAATTGTTTAATCACTTTCTTCAATCTTTAAGGATTAAAATAAGTAATGAAAGTACATACTGCCACGATAGGTTGGCAGAGATTGGACTTACCTTTCTGTCTTTAAACAACTAAAAATAATCATATAAAGTATATTAAATATTTTCAAATATTGGACCAGAAACAGTATGGGTCTGTGATTTCTGAGAGGTGAATCAAACAACTTCCCCATCCTATTGTCTCAATCCAATTTCCAGGCTCAGCACAGGGAAGGGGAACCCGAAGAGACCCTAGAATTCTTAGGGTCTCAGTCAAGGAGACTGAGGCAACTAGAATGTTCAGGGAAGAATCCCAGGAAGAGCTCTTGAGATCTGGAAGCGATCTCCTTACATCTTTGGCTGATTCACTCACACAAGGAATGAAATTCCACGAAGTTGGAGGAAAAACCATTGCTAAGCAATGGGCCACACAATTTCCAGAGCTCAAACGGGGCTGAGAAGTTCAAGCTCCCATGAGCCAGAGCGGACAAAACTTATAATAAGTTTTCAAAGCATCAGATAGAGCTCAGAAAGCTGTCACCTGAGTCATAGGGCTAGATTAGCCCTAAACGAAAGGTGGCTCCAGACTCTCAAGACTTTCAAAGGATCAAACTGATCCCAATGAACTGTGTGCCAGACCAAAATCTAACATTCTTTAAAAGAATAAAAAGAGAAAGAAAGTTCAGCATCCAACAAAGTAAAATTTCACTAACAGTTAATGAAAAAAAAATGTGTACAAAAAAAGAAGCGTCACCAATAACCAGGGGAAAAATCAGTCCAGAGAAAATGATGCAGGAATGACAGAGATGATAGAATTAGCAAACAAGAATGTTAAAACTGGCCGGGCGTGGTGGTGCACACCTGTAATCCCAGAGCTCAGAGGCTGAGATGGGAGGATCACAAGTTCAAAGCCAGCCTCAGCAACAGCGAGGCCCTAAGCAGCTCAGTGAGACCCTGTCTCTAAATAAAATACAAAATAGGGCTGGGGATGTGGCTCAGTGGTCAAGTGCCCCTGAGTTCAATCCCTAGTACCCTCCCCCAAAAGTTAAAACTACTGTGGCAAACATATCTGTATGCTCAAGACCTCAGAGGAAAACATGAACACGATGAGAATAGAAATGGAAGAGAGAAAAAATGACCCAAATGAAACTTCCAGAAATGAAAAAAATATATATTTAACTGTAATGAAAAATGGAACAAACAAGATTAATGGCAGATCCGACACATCAGAATAAAAGGTCAGTGAATTTGAAGAAACGTAGATAGAAAATATCCAAAATAAAGAAGCAAAAAGAGAAGAAAGATTGAAAATGAAAACAAAACAAAACAAACATAAAGCAAACCACGAGGCACAGTGTAACCAAATTGCTGAAAACCAGTGATAAAGCAGTCAGTGGGAAAATGGCATTATAAATAAAGGAACAAAGGCAGGGTGGCAGACTTCTAGTCATAAATTATGCAAACCAGAGACGATAACAGCTTTAGAAGGAAAAACGCTCAACCTAGAGTTCTATATCCAGCAAAAATAGCCTTCACAAATGAAAACAGAAGAAAGGCTTTTTCAGATTAAAGTTGAGATAATTTGTCACCAGACCTGCCAATAAGAAATGTAAATGCAAATTCTCCATAAAAATAAAAATTATGTTGGACAGAAATTTGGATCTGTACAAAGAAATGAACAATATGGAAAATAGTAAATGAAAGACATTTTTACTCATTTTTGAAATCTTTTAAAAGTGTTGACTATTTTTATAGCCACAAAATTTTACCATATCGTGGAATTCACAAAATGTATTAATAAAGTAAAATGTACAACAACTATATTGCAAAGGGCAGGAGGTAGAAGGTAAGTATACAGTTATAAGTTTTTTACATTATATACAAAGTTGTGTATTATTATTTGAAGGTAGATTTTGAGGTCATTATGTATATTGTAAATGTGCAGAACAACCACTAAAACTAAAACAGAAGTACAGCTGATAAGTCAGCAATGGAGATAAAAAAGAATCATAAAAAATAACATAAAATAATGCAGAGAGGAAAACAGGAACAAAGCACCTATGGGACAGTTAGAAAGTAAATAGCAAAATAGTAGATCTAAACGCAACCATATCAAAACTGTATTAAGTGTAAATGATCTAAAAGCTTTAATTAAAAAGCAGAGATTGTCATATTGGATTTTTTAAAAACCAAGACCTAACCACATGTTGCCTATATGAAATACCCTTTAAAAATGAAGACATAGGTCCTTATAAATAAGTAAAAAGATGGGAAAAGATATATTAACAAAACACCGATCAAAATAAAACAAGAGTGACTACATCAGACAGAGTAGACTTTGGAACCAGGAATATTACCAGGCATGAAGAGGGATATTTTATAATGATAAAGGGTTGACTTATTTAAGAGATGTAATAGCCCTAAATATACATGCACCTATTGTTATTTTTTAAAATATTTTTATTAGTTATTGATGGACCTTTATTTATTTATTTGTTTATATGTGGTGCTGAGAATCCAACCCAGGGCCCTGCACAAGCAAGGCGAGCGCTCTACCTCTGAGTCATAACCCCAGCCCCACCTATTATTTATAGAGCTTCAAAATACATGAAGCATAAACTAATAGGAATGAAAGAAGAAATACACGAAACCCAAACTATCATTGGAAACAAACATTCTTCTCTCAGTAAGTATAGAAAAAGTAGGCTGAAAATCAACAGAAGAGTAGTAAAAGACCTAAACAATCCCAGCAACTGCCCTCACTTGACTGACATAATCATGACATTCTACTCAACAATCGAACAATCCACATAAATCTTCAGGTGCACATAAATCACAGACCAAGATAGACCATGTTCTAGGCTAGAAAACCAGTAACTTAATAGAATAAAATCATTTTTTATTTTTTTAACCATGATGGAATTAACTAGAAATAAAAGATATTTGGAAAGTCCTCAATTATTAGGAGTTTAAGTAATGCATGAGGGAAATTTGAAAAAAATATTTTGAACTGAAAAAATGAACACAACATACACAGCTCAGTTGTATGTAGTAGCGAACACAGCATCAAATATTTACAGTAGGCTCAAAGAAGAAAAGGTTCAAATCAATGGTCTAAACTTCTACCTTAAGAAACTAAGAAAGGGGAATTAAAACCAAAGCAAGCAGAATGGAAGAAATACTAAAGATAAATGACATCGAAAACAGAAAATGAAACGGAAATTCAATAAAACCAAAACCTCTTATAAAGGTGAATAAAATTGAAAATTTGATCAACTGAAGACTGATCAAGAATAAAAGGAGCCAGGCATGGTGGCACACATCTGTCTGTAATTCCAGCAACTCAAAGGCTGAGGAATGAGGACCTGCAGGTTTGAAGCCAGCCTCAAACTTAGCAAGGCTCTAAGCAACCTAGCAAGACCCTGTCTCAAAAAAAAAAAAAAAAAAAAAAAAAAAATATATATATATATATATATATATATATATATATACCAAAAAAAAGTCAAACTCACAAATACGAGACATGAAAGACTGAACTTCACTATAGCGTCTATACACTTCTAAAATCAAAGAGAATATTAAAAACAACTCCATGCCAATAAATTCAAAAAATTAGATGAAATGGAGAAATTCCTTGAAAGACATTACATTCGAAACTCACTCAAGAAGAAATAGATAATTGAAATAGCCTTATATCTATGAAATAAATTGCATTTCTTCTTGAAAACCTTCCTATGAGTAAAACTGAAGTTACAGATGGTTTCACTAATATATTCTACCAAACATTTAGGGAAGAAATAACACCAAGTCTATACAAATTCTTCAATGTAATCCACTATATCAACAGACTAAAAATGGAAGTTCATATGATGATCTCAAGAGATGTATAAACAGCTTTTAATGAAATAGGATACGTACTTGATTAAAAAAACAACCACCACCAAACAAGAACCAAAGGACTATAGGCAAACTTCCTCAACGAGAAAAAGGCATCTATTAAAAACGTACCACTAACATTATACACAATGGAAAAAACCATTTCATTCAACATTGTATTGAACATCCAGTTAGTGCAATAAGACAAGAAAAAGAAATAAAAAGCATATGGATCGGAAATGTAGGAGGAACACTGCCTTTATTTGCAGACTCCCTGCTCCATCTTCCAACTCCAAAGGAAGTTGCAATGATTACCTTACAAAGATAGAACTCCAAGTGTGTAGAATGCTTAGCACAGTTCAAGTGCTTAGCATAGTTCAAATGTTCATTCACTACTGTTATTGATTCAGGTGATGACAAGAGAACTGAGGCCACGTAATGGGGGTCTAGCTTGGTGGGAGAAAAGGGTTGTGAGAAACATGTCTGTTTGCCTCTGAGGCAACTGGTGCCTACCGAGGTGTGGGAATGGAGCAGGGCCACTGTAGGACAGGAAAAAAATGAGCTCTCACATTTGTATTTCCCCTTATGAAGGTCTTTGGGTCTTTGGAAAGGACAGGGCAGGTAGAAGTATCTTTATCCTGGTAGGTGACAATACAGGTGCTTCCTGCTTTGGTAGAAGCATTTGAATTTTGGCAAATCTCAGTAGGCATATGAGGAGTCCTGTCCAGAACATGAATGGGCCTTGAATACAGGATGGCAGTCTGGGACACTGGGAATAGGGCCCTTGGGATTTGCCTTCTTGCTTTTATACCAATGTCCTAGAACCTTCATATTTGGCAGAGTTTGCACAAATGAGACTTCTAGAAAACTACCACGTAAAATACTCAAATCCATCACAGTACCCAGCAAGTGCCCAGGAAAATGTTCACTTAGAAACTCAAGCCTGACCGGAGGCCAGAGGAGACACTAAGTGGTTTAGATGTAGCGAAACGATCATGCAAAAGAAAATCATTTTGTACAGTGTCAAGAGTTGTACAAATGCTGGTACTGACCCTGGCAATCATCTGAGAGGACAACGAGGCCTAAAAAAAAAAAAAGGGAAACCTGAGAAAACTGTCATTTGGGAGGAGTGGAGGGGCACATTTGGGAAGGGACTTGGAAACTTTTCTTTAGTATTAAAAGCGTGTCAAAAGGAATGTCAGGAGTGGGGCTTCAGAGAGAAGACCGCGTCTCCAGCATCTCTCGAGGACTCACAGGCACTGCGCTAAGTGCTGGAGAGACAGAGAGAAAAGGTAGGTCTCCACCGCCAACCAGCTCACAGCCCTGTGGGCAGCGCCAGGCAGACAGACGGGCAGATGCTTTTGATGCACGGTGGTGAATGCTGGGTGATGGTAAGCCCCCAGTGCTTGGGGGGCACAGGGGAATTTGGGGAAGGGCAGAGGGAAGCTAAGATCAGCAGAGAGCGGTGGTTAAAGGTTTTCATATGAAGCTGAGGGTCTGGACGAGGCCCAGATAAAAACCCATGGAAAACAATGTAATTTCCTTTTGTTGCCCCAAGGAACTAACACGAAGTAGTTCCCAAGGCTAGAGGCGAGGAATGATGAACTGGGAAGTTGAGCTAGAGACCACGGAGCAGGTGGCTCTGAGCCATAGCGTTTTCCTGTGTATGGGTCATCCCCTCAAGATTTTGCTGCTTAAATGCTTTTTTGCACTTTAAATGTCTGTGTGGTGGGAGAGAGGCAACTGAGGAAGAGAGAAGGAGGCAGATGTCCAGGGGACGGCAGAAGAGCTATGATAAAATCACACAAATTGTTCATTTGCTGAGCTGCATTAGCCTCAGCATCGGAGCCCAGGGAATCATCTGACCACAAGGCCTCCTTCATTCATCGATTCTTTAGAATAATTTCTTGAGCACCTACTATGTGCCAGGCACTAGAATATGTTAGGGAACCAGATAGGTAAGGGCCTTGGTTCTCACCAGCTTACATTCTCATCCGTGGGCCAAAGAAAACTTTATTGCCAGGCACTATTCTAGGTGCAGGGAAATGTAGCAGTAAACATCTGCAATCTCAATGTTCCTTTCAGCATCTCTGGGAAATAATCATATTCCCAGCACTAGGAGACAGATAGCAAACAAGAATACAAAATAAATGAATAAGATAAGTATAGATAATGATGGGTGCTGGGCACACAGTAAATGAGAGTAATGGAACAAAACAGGTTGATGGTGGGCAACGGCAACTTGATATGATGCTCAGGGGAAAGCATCTCCAGGGATGTGACATTCACCTGATACCTGGATGATGAGAAGAGGAAGCCTGAGAAGATAGGGGAAGCAAAGCCACAGCTGGTGCCAAGGTCCTGAGGCAGGAATGAGCCTGGCATGTTCAAGGACTGGAAAACATACCCAACGGGTTCAAGCCCTGAGGGTACAGGGACACATTACGAGATGGGTTAGGAGAGGAGACCTCTCATCAGAGAAGGCCTGAGAGGACAGGGTAAAGAATTTGGATTTTATTCTAAGTACCTTATTTAATCTCTGGATTAGTGGCCCTAATCCAGATTGGATGGTGTCCCTGAAGCAGGTTCAGCAAATCTACACATTATAAAATACAAAATCTCACAATTTCATATTCTTCTAGTCAAATGCATGCTGGAGTCGTTTCCGTAATGGTCTCACCTAAGGATTAACCCAGCAAAAACTGGCACCGTCTCCCTCCTGGGATGGCATCTTCTGGACAGTTAGGACTCAAATTGGTTTGAAATAGGTGCCACCTACTTGTCTGGGCTCTGGGCGGTGTGGGAACAAGTGACACTGTCCTTGAAGGAGCCAGTGTGCACGGAGGGAGGATGGGGGTATCTCAAGGCCCCCATTAGGAAGCCAAGCCCCCTTTTTCTTAGGAACAGGGAGCAAGAACAGCTTTGCCCGGGGCCACTGCACAGACACCCACCTGATGCCCTGGGGACTTTGAGGGCTGGGAGGAGCCCCACCTGAACCCTCCACCGCCTGACAAAATGGACACTTCCACTCCCCGCCCACGTTCTGTCTGGGAAAGGTCACCCAGACCCTGGACTCAACCAGCAGGGGCAGCAACCAACTCCCTGGGAGGACGGGCCATGTGGCCACGAAGGCCCTGTCTGCACGCGAGTCCTGACCCGGGCCAGGAGAGGTCATCTTCCCGCAGCCCGACCTCACACATTCCTTCAGCATCTCTGGGAAATCATCACACTCCCCGCACCCAAGGAACACAGTCAACAGATTCTGGTTTCCTAGAGACGCCAAAGGCTTCTAAAAATAGCCCGGCAATGACAAAGCAAATTGGCATATGGACTGCAAATAATTCCAGGACCAGCTTGCTTGGCAGTGCTGAGCCTCCCGGTGCCGGGCGCTCCCTCCTCTTCCCTCCCTGTTTCTGAAACAGTCTCTTGTGGCCAATCACCCCAGGCCACGCATGAGCTGGAGGGGCAGTGGAGCCCCAGGGTGGGTCCTGCCCAGGGCTGGCACCTCCTGCCAGGCTGATGCCCCTCCAGCTCCTGCTGCTGCAGTCCTCCCTCCCTATCCATGCTCTCCGCCACCCCCAGGCAAGTCACCAGTGGCTCTGCACCTGCCCTGATACCTCCAAGCAAACAGCCCTGTCCCCTTTGGTGATGGGGCTGCCTGGACCTTCCCACCCTGGGCTCCTCGGGGGTCTGGGAGAGGACTCAGTCCATGACACATCTTGTTTTGACTCAATCCCTCTCCTGGTCCCCGGAGGGAGGCTCTGAGAGTGGCTTTCCTATTTCAGCTTCTCCATCGCCCGGGCCCTGCGAGCTGGGGGGTGCTGGCCGTGTTGGATGGCATGCCCAGTGTGGCTTTCCAGGGGGGAAAGACAGGGGCCTGGCCCGGGAGAGGGGAGCCAGCATGGTAAGCTCCTACCACAGACCAGCTACTGCGCTGGGTGAGCCTCACCGGTGTGTCATTTACCTCTCAATCAACCTTGATAATGACCCCACAAAGCAGAGAGTCTCCTCTCTTCTCATCTTACTGTTCTTCTTACTCTTAACTTTACAAACAAATGAAGGACAGACGCTCAGAGGCGTTGAGTCATTTATGCAAGGTTACAGCTGAGGACAGTGGAGTGGGCCTTCTTTTCACCCCCCTCTGGCCTGAAGGCCCTCAGCCCCTCCACGAAGCGCAGCACCCACCTTGAGGGGTGAGGCCCAGCCGGCTACCAGCCCCCCCATATGATGCTACAGGAGACTGTGTTGGGAGGCCCATTGACAGAGCTGGGAGCAGGATTAAGGGGCCGGAGGGATGCTGAGACGCCCTGGTAGGAGTGATGGCAGGGGGCAGTGACCTAGGCCTGAAGACACAGGAGGGATCGGGGCAAGCCGGAGCTGACGGCTGCCTGGCAGGAGCACTGACCACACAGCGATGCCCAGAGCAGGGAGTAGCACGGGCACGGGGGGACCTGGTCTCTCTTCCAACCTGCCAGTGCCTCTGCTGAGCCCAAGTGGGGGCCAGGAGGGAAGGAAGTGCTGGGGATGCCACACCCAAGGCACAGAGTGGACCGGGAGGACACAGAGCGGAGGGAGTAACAGGATGACCAGCACCTACAAGACACAGGGTATGCAAACAGCTCGAAGCTGCCCGGATGCTCAGAGCTCATTAAGCCAGAGCCAAGACAAGGCAGGGAAATGAAGGCTAAAGGAAGTGCCCACGATAAGAAGGGACAGGGAGAGGGACAAGCAGGGAAATTGGGAAAGATGGGCTCTAGTATGGAGGGTCTCAGACAAAACTCTTAATTCTGTGGATCAGTTTTTGTTTGTTTGTTTTTGTTACCGGGGATTGAACTCAGGGGTGCTTAACCACTGAGCCACATCCTCAGCCCTTTTTTTTGTATTTTATTTACAGACAGGGTCTTGCTGAGTTGCTGAGGGCTTCTAAGTTACTGAGTTGTTGCTGGCTTTGAACTCACAATCCCCCTGCCTCAGCCTCCAGAGCTCCTGGGATTACAGATGTGTGTCGCCACACCTGGCTGGTGAATCATTCTGAAATTATTATTTTAAAAACCATTTAACTGTAAAAATTGCCAATCTGTAGTCTATGCCTCGATTGCATTTTGCACACCCCTGTGCCCCCAGGCCTAGCACAGTACTAGCACAGATATTTAGTGGCACGCCTTGGCCATGAATGAGTGGGGAGACCTTCTCTCATGTTGGCCTTCCCACTTGGTTCTGAGAACACACACACAGCTCATCAACCAGGTGAGGACCAGAGAGGCTTACCAATTAGTAGCTGTCATCAACCCAGGTAACACTTGCATCAACATGAGTCAGTGTCTCCATCCCCATTTTACAGGTGAGGAAACGGAGGCAGACAGAGCATGCTGGACCTGACTCTCTTCCTGCATCAGCTTCTTTGGCCAGATCCAGTGTGGAAGGCACTGGCAGAAACCCGGGGGGCAGGAGGAAGGGGGAGGCCAGGGTATATCGTGCATCCCTCTTTGCATGTGTGGTGTCTGCCTTTGGAACTCTGAGAGATGCTGACCTGAGGTGTCCCATCTCTTCCTCTCTGGGAGTAGTGACCTCTTCTAATCTCTGGTTACTGTCCCCACCTGCAATTTGTCAATTCTCTGCATTGATTCTCCGAGGTCCCCCCTGTTTCTAATACTCAGAGTGGTCTGTTTCCCTAGTTTGAAGTTGAACTTTGATACAACCATATGTAGAATGTTACCAGGTCCCTGCAAGGGGTACATGGCACAGTAAGAATTCAAGTCCAGGTCTCCAAATAAAGTGCTCCTAACCACTTTCATCTGCATCTTAAGTCAGAAATCATCTAGGTCCTAACTTCTCATTTTACTGAGGCTCAGAGTGAGTGAGTGACTTGCCTGAGGTCACAAAGCTAATTAACGACAGAGGGAGAGATTCAGTACACAAGTCTCCAAAAGGTTCCCAAATGATAATTTTCCTTTTGAGTACCACAGACTCCCTCATTTCTCCCAGGCCTTTGAAAGAAAGAGTCCCTATTTATTCTTACAGCTAACTTTCCCTCGCTGCATTAGAAAGAGGCACCCTGGCCTCGCCTTCCCCAGAGCTTCAAGAATATCAACAGGATAAACCAGGGCTCGGGGCTCCTGGGCAGATCATGAGCATCAGCCTAAATAGGAGGCTTTATGGCGGTGGTGCTAACAGAAAGGCTGAAGGGTGAGCCATGATTTAAAAAGAAATTTAGATCCTGCCGTGGCCACGGGGGTTCTCTTTTCCTCTGAGACATTGCTGTCTCCAACTATTTGTTGCCTTGAAGCCCAGGAGTGCTTCCAGGCAGCCCTAATTTGTCCAAGATGAACACAAAAGAGGTGACGCCATTATGAACCCAGGGCCACAGGCCGCATCTTTAATTCATAAGCAGGCGGCGTTGGCAAGAGGAAAGGAAGGGAGACGTGAAGAGGAGCTGCCTTGGGCCTCCGCCTCCAACTCAAGGTAAAACTGAGATTTCCAGCCAGTTCCAGCTCGGCTAAGTGGATTTAGTCTGTGTGTGAGGAGAGCTGAGATGGCAATTGGTCTGGAGAGGAGGGATTCTTCCTACCCACCAGAATGCTGCCCGCTAAGAGCACGGCTGAAATCCACCAGCATGATCCCTGTGCTTTTATTCATTCATTCTTACTAAGTGCACTTAAGTAATAAAAGTAAGTTCTTCTGAGTCAGAAAGTCTGGGTTCAAATCTTGGCTCTGCTCCTTACTGGCTGTGTACGTTTGGGAGATACTTAACCTCTCTGTGCCTAAGTTTCCCCCCCTTTAAGTGGGAATAATAGCCACACTGGTCTCCTAGATTGTTAGGCAGCTCAATAAAATTAATACATGAAAGGTCTTGGAATAGTGCCTGACCTATAGGAAGCATGCTGAGATCTTTCTAGACACACTTTGGCTCTGAAGTCAGATCTGAATCTGAAGTCTGTGTGTAGCACTTAGTAGCTGTGTGACGTCAGGCAAGTAATCTGACCTCTCTGAGCCACAGTTTTCTTCATCTAAAGGAGTCCCTGTTCCATATGGTAGTTATGAGAATTCAATGAGATGGCAATATAAATTACCTAATAAGTGTTTTTTGGAGTGTCTCCCTGTTTTGATAATGTCCCTGCCCTTAAGGCTTCTGTCTGGGGAATAAAGTCAGGCATTCAAGGCTGATGATCCCCGAGGGCTTTGGAGGAACTGGCCCACCAACCACAAGGCCTGGTCCTATCCTGGCTCTGTCCTGATTAGACCGCGCACGAGGCTGCCTGATTGGCAAGATGGAGGTTTGGAGTTCATGGTCTCTAAAGAGCCTGACAGCTCAACCATCCCGAGTCAGGAGACGTTCTCCCAGACTCTCTGGCCCAGACCTCATATTGAGCACCAATGTGATAGAGCGGAGCGTGCACAGCACCTCAGGACAGACCCGGCCTGCATCCTGGGTACATGGTGGCCTTGCACAGTGCGAAACACAATAGGTTCTTTCCTGTCCACTCCTCCTGCCCTCCGATTCCTCAGGGGGCTGAGGCCGGAAGGCTGAGAGGGCTCACACTCTTCCTGCGCGCTGTGCCTCACCTTCCCATAGCAGCTTCCTTCTTTTCTCGGATTGCTTCAGGCACCAGGCCTCTGGGGCTCCCGAGGCTCAGAGTCTCACCTACAGCCATACCCAACCCGGATCTGTAGACAGGGATCCCACCTGGGCGGCAGGGGGAGCGTGCGCCTGACCTCACTTGCATTTCCAGGGTTCTAATCTCTGGCGATAGAACACCTGGCAACATCTTGGAAGTTTATTTCTGAACCATCAGCTGAGGAGGCTGCATATGTTTCTGTGTCAGTGAAACACCCAGTAGGGTCCTGCTACCTCCTCCAGAGCTTGGAGCTCCTCCGTGGAGAGAGGGGCAGGTGACTTGGGACCTCAGTGCTGGTAGTTGGTAGGTAAATGATTCCTCCTCACCTTACTCTTCCCCCCAGCAGGCAGAAGTGCTGCTCCAGTGCTCTAGGCAGAAGGACCTGGGGAGAGGGTACAAGGTAACTGAGCCCTGGGCAGATGACACGGAGTGAGATTTCAAGCCACAGCTGAATTCATGAGCTGTCCCTCAAAACATGCCCACGGGCAAGGACCCACCAGCACAGCCGTCTCTGCACATGAGCACTCGCCAGCAGATGGCTTGTGTCGGCATGGGCCACAGAGGGCTGTGCACCCTGCCTCCCTCCCACAGCCACCTGGCAAACACTTCCCGGGCACCTTTGTGTCAGGCTCTGATGTGGGGCTGCAGAAGCAGAAGTGGAATAGCACAGGCCCCTCCCTGCGAGGAGCCCGCAGCCTGGAAGGGAAGATTATGCATATATAAACAAATAATTACAGTGGTGTGCACTAAGTGCTACAAAAAGCAATAAACGCCATGCTCAGGGAGCAGGAGATGAGAGGGAACATTGGGCCCTGCAGAACACTCAGCTAGGAGAGGTGGAGACGTGGGCTCCATCAGGCCTGTGCAGAGCCTCCCAGATCACTTCCAGTCCCCACTTCGGGCTCGGGAGTTCTTCCTTTGTGGAGGTTAATGTGTGGGGGAGGTCAATGCCAGGGGGCATGGCAGGGCAGAGCCATCCCAACAGAGTGGCCAAAGACCCCTTGTGCTTAGAAAATGCTTCCCCACTGGGATTTTGTCAGCTTGGAGGGCCAGGGCAAGGGTGGCTCTGGTTGACCTTGGTTTGGGAGCAACAGAGGTCGGTGGTGCTGCAGCTGTGGGTTATTTCAGGTCAAGGAGGACTTAAGACATCAAGGCCTGACAGGACTTCCCTCCAGACCCAGGCTCCCCTGCACCTGAGTCTTTAATTTCTCTGGAGGGGAAAACATACTGCTTGTGGATCTGACCCTGAGAGGGACAGAGCATCTTCCGTTTTGACTGCTGTCTCCTCCCCAGGAGGTGAGCCAGACCTGCAAGCATATCCATTCTGTAAGAGGACACTTCTGAGACAGGGATCCACGCAGCCAGGCCAAGCATCTTGAAGTGAAGACCGTTACTGCTCTTGTCTCCACATCTTGGCCATCCCCCATGTCCAGGGACCAGCCCCCTGAGGTTCAGGTGATGCTTTGGATCTCACCTCAAATCCCCCTTGACCTCTGTGGTCAGCTTCCTAGCAGGGAACTAGGCAGGGCAAGGAAGGGGCTGGCCAGCCCCATTCCACTCTTGGGGCTGCCCATGCCCCTGTGGCTGGAATGGGCTGTGCGGGCACTCAGCGGCCCCAGAGCCGGTAGCCATGCCGCGTCATGTCCTATGAGATGGGCTAGGCAAGAACAGTGGCAAACAGGGTCTCTGCCCTGGCACTTTGACAAGTGTCTTTGGGGGATGAGGTCATCTCTGAGCCAAGCAGCTGAGTCATGTTCTAGTATTGAGAGGGAGGGCCAGAGGGATCCAGAGGGGAGCTGTCCACCAGGGCAGGGGCTGGACCCAGCTCTGGAAGTCCCAGTCGAGCCATGCTTTCCCTCCTGGCTGCTGTTCAGCCCCGCTGTAGCTGGCCAGTGGGTGAGGGCACCAGAGGGAGGGGCTAGCTGCAGAAGCCGTGACCACTCTTCATGGTAACAGCAGCAGACATACAGTACCTGTTAGGGTCTGTAAACAAGTCAGGATGGCGCCTGGCATTTTGCCAGAGGGAGTGGTTTGTGAAGTAACACCAGCGAGCCATTAAGTGTGGAGATTCCTTAAGGTTGACTGCTGTATCTAGTTTATGTTAATTAAGATAAGCTGTGTGGAATGTATATATACCCCTCCTGTCCTACAATAAACGGCTCCCACTCCTGCTGTATCAATGTACACAAGTTGTTCATCACCCCCTGGTTATTTTGCTGCAGCCGGACTGCGGCAAGTACCCATATAGCACCAGGTACCGTGTTCAGCCCTGCACAGGGGCTAGTTCATTTCATCTCCACAGTGCCATTATGATGCCCACTGGACAGGCAGGCACTGAATGATAATGAGAGGTCACCGTCATCTTGCTCAGGGTCACTCAGCTAGTACGCATGGAGGTTGGGGGGGGCACAGGATTGAAACCCCAGAATGTGAACCCAGAGGCTGAGCACCTGCCAACCACACTACTCACTTGAATTCCTCATTTAACCCTGAAAGCAGCACAGTGCCTTATAAATAGCAGTTTTAATGGTGAATGGGGCAGTCTGACCTCGGTGGACCTGAAGGCTAACGGTGTGACGATGGAACGTCACACTCTCCCTGGGCCTCAGCTTCTTCACATCTATGAAATGGGATGGAAAGACTGGTCTTAAAGGAGGCCAGAACACAGTGTATATTTAGCACAGTGTCCTTCACTGATAAACATTCCCCAAATATTAATGATTATCATTGACCCTACACAGGGAACTGGCCAACTCTGGATTCCTAGTTGTGTGACCTAATCTGGGCCATTTTGCACTTCTGTTTTTCCATCTGTGAAATAATGGGAATGTAGCCTAACACATGCCCTGAGCGAACCCAGGTGACGGGGCGAAGGTGGCTTCTAGCTGGTCTGGGTTTAAAGTGATAAGCTAATAAGCATATGGCACACTTACTTGTAGTTGTATAAAGATCATGAGCTTCTAGGTCTTTCTTCGGCCTTTTGGTCCTTCTCCCCACCCCTCTGTTGGCTCTCTTAATTTTTCTCCATAGCCCTCACCACCAACTCCCCATAATGCACATCTTACTTATGCTTATTAACCGTCTCCCTGACTGTATCATAAGCTCCAAGAAGGCAGTACCTTGCCTGTCTTAGTCACCGGTGAATCCCTAGGACAGGGTCTGGCACACGAGGTGCAAAGTAAACCTAAACGTGTGCTGAGTGAATGAATGAATGACAGGCCTCAGACCTCCCTCTCGTACTTCTCACCACGGGCTCCTCCATCTGCCTTCTGCCACTGTCCCCCGTCTCCCATTTCATCTGCTGCTAAGTTGCAGAGGAACAATATGATTAGGTTTCACAAGACCAGATGTTTACAGAAAAGGCCACAATAGTGGCTAATCGATGACTTTATTGAGCGTTGATGGGGTACCCTGCACTGGGCCACGGACTTCACATGCATTAACTATATTAACTCAACTGGTCCTCATCACAAGCTGATTGTTTTCCAGTTCACAGGGCAGAAAACTGAGGCAGGAAATTCAGCCCAAGCAGTCCAGCTCCAGAGCCCGCACTTCCAACCACATGGTTCTGCAGCCCCCCAAACGCTGGTGATGCTTCCCACCAGCTTTTCTTCCCCCTTCAACTCTATCTTCCCACTGCCTTCACCTGTTTGCCCCCCACCCCAGCCATTCCCATTCATCCTACGCATTCACTCGACAGGCACAGTTGAGGGTCTTCAATGTGCCAGGCACTGTGTTAGGCACTGACTGTCCTAACCGGAAGGACTCCCTTCTGGCCACAGCCCAGGGTTCGAGGATGGCCCAAGTGGATTGTCAGGCCGTAGTGTTGAACCTGGGGTAGGGTGACTATGAGGCCTGGCCACAGTGTCACTTGGAAAAGGGACCAAAACCGTCCCGTACAGAATAAAGGATGGACTTTCAGACACATATGATTGGGCATCTTTCCCACTACTCTGTCCTCTTCCCCAGGCCTGGTGTTCTCCTTCCTCTAAGCTGATCACAAAAATGCCTTCTTTGCCTAATTATTACATATACTAATTATTTTCATTTACATGCCTAGCTTACCATTAATGCCTAATTATTGTGCGGCTCTGAAACAATTATGCATACCATTAAGGATGTATCAGGGTAACTGTGCAGTGAATTTTACTTAACTTCTATACCAAATGATTCGTGTGTGATTCATCTCCACATCTGTGGTTCCCATGGTATAACAGCTCCCATGCCTGAGCTGGGTGGGGGGAATATTGGGGGTCCCACTGCTCCTGCTCTGTGATGGTGCTTAAGAACAATAACAAGAGTAGTCATAGCAGAAACGGTAATAGGCATAGCTGCAATTTATTGAGCAATTAGTATGTGCCTGACATGGCTATTTAGCTATATTATGTGCTTTGGACTTCATGACCACCTTATCATTAGAGATGAGGCATATGAGGCTCAGCGATTAATACATCCAAAGTCACTCCGCTGGGAACTGGCAGGCCTGGGGTTCAAATCTAGGTGTTTGAGTCCCTTGACATCTTTGCTGCCTCACAGGTGCCTGTCCCATGGGAGAGCACCAGGTAAGCCCTGGGAGGCCTCCCATCTACTCCTCTCATTCTTCAGAAGAGAAAAGAGAGGCCCGAGTGGGGAAGTGGCTTGACCAGACTCTCCCAGGAGGCTGGGACAGACCCGCAGGAAGTCTGTCTTGCTCCAGCGCTCCAGGGGGGAGCTGCCTGGGGACAGGAGCACAGTCTCTGGCTTCCAGTTCATCTCTCTGGTCAACACAGATGGGGGCGCGCCTGTGCGGCTCGGCCTGGTTGGGAACAGCACTCTGCTCTAGTTCCTGAGCTCTGGCCTGCTTTAGGAAGCCCGCATCTCCCTTCATCCTGCAGCCTTCTTCACTTGAGAGGCAGCAGCCCTGAGCACCCACCGTGGGCAGGCTGTGAGGCCGAGCGCTTTGTATCTGTTTTCCCTTGACTCTTCCTGACACTTCTGTGCGGCAGCAACAACCATTTCCCCCCATTTTCCAGCCAAGGACTCTGAGGCCCAGAGCAGTTAAACGAGGTCCAAAGTCACACATCTGGTGACATCAGAGTGTGATCCAGGACTAAGTGTACCTGCTTCTGGAGCCTTGTCTCTCAGCCTAGTCTCTCAGCACGATGGTTCCTGCTGTCACCTGTTGGCCAGGTTGGCCTCAGATTTCTTTGTTAAGCAGCCCAAATCAAGTATCCCAAAGTTTTGAACCCAGAGGTTCAAACTGGCTCCAGAGCTGACTGTCTTTCTATTCCAAAGCTTTGGGCATTGCCAACAACGTGGACACTGCAAGGACCAGGCCAGGTTTGAAGGGGCCTTTCTGGAAGATACCCACAGGTTCTCTGCTGCTGGTACCAGGAGACGCAGCTCCCTAGGCCTGAAGTTGCCTGCTCTCCTCGCCTATTGTTAGACTCAGCAACAGGCGGGGAAGAACAAGACAATGGTGCTTCAATTAGAGCTGGGGCTGTTCCCAGTCTTAAAACAGCACTCTCTCCCCTCAGGCCTTCTGAGCTCTGAGCTGGGCCTGCCATGGGGCCCTTCCTGCTTCCTGCCACCGGTTACCAATGCTTTCCAAGGCTCTCCCGGCCTCAGAGATAGGGAGGACCAGCAAGAAGGAGCACCCTCCACCCCATGGAGGTTATAGGGGATACACAGGAGGAAGACGGGCAGGGTCCCCACAACTCTGGAGGCCTGTTGGCTGCCTCCCCCTCCCCTGGAAGCCTGGCTATGGACCATGGTGCTCCCACCCCAGCTGCAGGAGGGTTATCACTGTCATCCACTTTTGGAAACCCCTCCCTGAATGGGCATGCTCCCCTCTTTCTGAGTCACCAAGAGCAGGGTGGGGGAATGTGACCGACAGCCAGGGTCCTGTGTTGTTGACTCCATTAAGGTGAAAAGGCCAGAGTCCTTACTATAAGCTGGGTGCCAAAGACACAGACACAAATGATATCACTGCTACTGGGTTCAACAACAGCTTGCCAGAGTGAGTGAGTGAGTCAGAAACTACCTTGGTGACATATGGTGGCCTCCAAGACCCCATGTGACCTGGACCTTCTCTGCTTTCTGACCTCATCTACCGCATAGTCCTCAGACATCCCAGGCCGGCTCCTCCTCCCTCACTGCTCACCTCTCAAAGGGGCCTTCCCTTCCCCTCCCCTCCCTTCCCCTCCCCTCCCTTCCCACTGCCCAATAAAGCCCGGGGGGCTCTCCACCTCTGTCCAGTTTTCTCTACATAACACTTACTACCCTGATATTTTTCTCACTTACAGACCTCTGGGTTATCAACCCCCACTAGGGTATAAGTTCCCTGTGGGCGGAGAACTTATTCTATTGTGCTCACTGTGAAATCACCAAATGATCAGCATAGTACCTGTCACACAGGAGTTCAACAATACCTGTTAAGTGAATGGATGGCACAGAGGGAGAGGGGCCAGCAGGCATGAGAAGAGGAACAGGCGCCTGAGCAAGGCTTACCTGCTCCCTGGGAAGCTCAACCTCTGGGAGCCTCAGCTGGCCGGCTCCCCTGTGCATCAAGATCTCCACGAGGACCCCTCTCCAAGTCCCTCCTCGCTTGTGCACAAGGAGCACAAAACACAGTCCTTGCCTACTGTTCTGCCCCAGGGGAGAGGAGCAGTCATGAAATTCAACCAAGGCAGGGGCCCTGGCCCTGGAAGCCACTCCCCTGGGGCTTCAGAAGGCACCCTGCAATTGGTTTGGAGACAATATCCACCCCCCCAGCTGCCTTTGTGTAAGCTGAGGTTAAGATTAAGTTTTCCCTCTGGTCACTCTGGGACAGTCTCCTCTAGCCCTACCTCCCATCCCTGCCTTCCAGTGTTGGGAATGGAAAGGGCCACACAGCCGGGGGAAATCTCTGCTATGCAGACATAACTGTTTCAAGAGAGAGGTAACAAGCCTGTGATGGCATCAGGGGTAATAGACCTGCCTGCAAACTTGGAATCCAAATGGCTCTGGCAGCTGCATTAAAATCTAAACAGTCTTTCCTGTGGATTTTTCTGATTAATGCAAATTTGTTTTGCTTTGCAAATTGAAAATCAGCTGCAAGCACCTGGTGTAATAATTCCAGCAGGAAGCTGAGACCCCTGAGGGGAAACCAGGCATCCTCATACCATCCCCAGATCCCCCACTGTGCCACCTTGTGCCCCCTCTGCTCCCCGGGCAGCCAGGCCACCGCCTCAGTCCTCAGCTGGGTCCCTCACCTCTCTGAAAACTGCTCTCCATGGCACACCATGGGCTGACAGCACCCAAGTGGCTCCCACAGGGGTCCCAGTCTTTCTTCCTCCTCCATGGAGGGTGACAGTTATAATCAGGGAAGTCACTCAAGCCCTTCGTAAGAAGCCCACCTTGGCGCCTCCCGGGGGGATGTCATTATCATTAGTGGCACTACAGAATGGCACTGCTTCTTCTCTCAGACAGAGAACTGACACATCTCTTGGGAGGCGCGGCTCCTGGTGGAAATCCGGTCCTTTCCACAGTATTTGTCCCAACAGCCTCTGCGTCCCTCTGAACAAATCCCTCTTCCCACAGCACCAGGGAAAGTAGGGTGACTCGGGGATGCTTCAGAGATCTCATAACTGCCAATCCCATTCCGTGTCTCCCTACCTGTCATAGCGGAGCTGGGAGCTGGGAGCTGAGGCAGGAACACCTTGGCTGCCTGCCCTTCCCCCCACCCAGCAGATACGCATCGTTCATTCACGGGAGGGACAGCAGTTATGAACGGCCCGGGTTGTGCTCCCCCTTCCTCTGCTACGCAATTTGAAGTCAGGAGACAGAGAAACGCTCTGGAAATCCAAATTAAAATGTATTCCTGCAGCAATCCCACACCCAATTAAAGTAACCCAGAGCCTATTGTCCTTTTGCTAAATTTAGAAAATGCTCAGGTGTGTCTGATCCGACTCTGCAAAGATATTTTTAATACAGATTTAATCATATTTTGGGTTAGGAGAAGAAGCTAATTAGGCAGGCAGATTTAGAAAGGCTGCTGGAATGCGGGACAAAGAGAGGTGATTTGATGCAATTCACTGTTTGGGGCTTTTTTTTTTTTTGAGCATTAAGTTGTGTCAGGACTGGGCTTTAGACTCACAGCAAAGTGACTTGAAAACAGAGTGACAGTAAACAGGGAAGTCTCCCCATGTTAGTAGTCAGTGAATCCTGGGGCTGGAGGGGACCCTGAAGAAGGGTCTTACCCATCCCCTGCCTCCACAGACAGCTCAGCAGCAGAGGACCCTCACTTTAATGTGACACCAAACTGGAGCTCTTAAATAAGGGCATGGGAAGTGTTCGCTCAGGCTCTCTGCAAGAAGTCATGACCTGCTGCTCAATGAATGCTGGCTGGCTGGATAATTGGATCAATGACTGAGCCAATGAATCAAGAAACCAGCCCCCATCTAAACAGGTGAACGCTCTTGCTCCTGCCCGCCTTGTCCCTGGACACTTGCCCGCCCAGGGTCCCCCGGTACTAGATGAGATCCAACCCCTACTCGCTTCTCGGTAAACCCATTTCCACAGATCGCCACTGGCTGCACCCAGATGTTAACAGAAAACAGGAGTCCTGGCTTAACTCTGTGCTGAATGGTCATAGAATTGAATAAACAGCTTCAAAGCCCCTCTGAGCCTCAGTTTCTCAGTGTGGCCTGCTGGGAATGAAGCCAGAATCAGATAGGCAGTCAGTGGAGATAGGTAAATCAAGTCGGGTTGGATCAAGCAGGCCAATTTGAGTCTAGGAAGTTGGAGACAGTCCCCTGAGGGAGTGAAATGCTTCAGAGCCCTTCCTCCACCCTTATCAAGATAACCTGCCAGGCTCCAACCTGTGGCTAAGGTTACCTGTCCCAGGAATTGTCCCTCCCTACAGGGGGTATAAAAGTTGTCCTGGGCTGCTCCATCCGGCCTTTCCCCTGTCCATCTACTCCTTATCTTTTGGGCATCCCACCTAGGCAACCCACATAGGCAGGAAGGAGAGAGATAGGGGAAGAGAGCAGGAGACAAAGGAAGCCTAGGACATATAAACAAGGCAGAACTATGGCCCCCTTCTTCCTCCAGGGAGAAGTCTGTGTTACCCCTTTTAAAATAAACCCTGCTTGCCTCTGCTTCCTTCTCTAATGTTAGACTTCAACATGTGGGGAAGCAGGACTGGTCACCAGTAACTATCAGGAACCTCAGGAAGTCAAGCCACGGCAGTACACACCCAGGTAGCTCAGTTCTGTGTCGTGAGATGGGTTCCGTTGTTTGGAACTACTGTGCGAGTGCTCTGGGGGCTCTCCATCCAGCCCCCCGGGCTGTGTGATGAAGGAATCTGAGCCCATGAACAGGCAGTTAAGTTAAAACAAAGTGCAAAAAGAAAAAAAAAAGTATCTGCAGTATGTAACCCCTTTTGTGAGAAACGGGGGTGTAAGAAAGCACACAGGTAACTTGCTCGTGTGTGGAGAACTCCCCCCACCCCTTTAAGAAAGAAAAGCTCTGCAGAGTTCCCCCTGAGGCTTTCTTGTTCTCAAGGAATGACTCCCATAGAAAGGAGAGCTCATTATTTTCCCAGTGAAGTGGCTGAACGCAAAGATTCTGGAGCCTGGCTTCCCATCCCAGCTACGCCATTTACAGGCTGTGTGACTTTGAACAACACTGAGCCTCTCTGGGCTTTAGTTTCTTCATCTGTAAAATGAAGTAAAACAGTAACTACCTCCTACAGTTATTGTATATGTTAGTACAAAACCAGGGCCGTAAGCCCCTCAGGGCAGGCAGCACCTGGCACCGCAGTTAAATGCTTGCTATTGTTATTTGGGGGTTGGATGGTTAGGGGCAGGTGCACTTACTCATTTACTGCCCCATGGGATTAAAGTGCCTTTCTTCCCCCAGGGTCTCCCTAAAGCATTGGGAATAGGATTTTCCAGTGTCAGGCTCAATCTAGTGACATGAACCTCTGAGCTCCAAATGCCCCTGCTCAGGGACTGTATGGGCTTCCTGTTGCTGCTATAACAAGTTACCACATTTTTTTTTTTGTGGTTTAAACAACACAAATGTACTATCTCATTGTTTCGGAGACAACAGGAATGGGTCTCACTGGACTATAATCCTCAGCTTCCAAAACAGCACAGTGGTCATGTCCTCCTGTCACATCACTCTGACCTCCTCCTCTGCCTCCTCTTCTACTTCCAAGGCCCCTGTGATTGCACTGGGCACCTGGATAACACGGGATCCCCGCTCTTCCTTTGGGTGAGCTAATCAGCACCCTCCATCCCTCTGTGGCATTAATTGCTCCTGGCCATGGAAGGCAACTCATTCTCACCCAGATGTGCACATCATTGGAGGGCAATATCCTGCCACCTGCAAGGACCAACTCTTCACCTGCTCCACCCTCTCTGCTTTGCTCAGGGCTTGGGGTTTGTTTTTTTTTTTTTTTACCATTTTAAACATTTTTCACATGTCCATCTCAGTGGCATCAAACTCAGTCACACTCTGAGGTACAGCCACAATTATCACCCATCTCTACACTTTAAAAAAAATTTTTAAAGTTGTAGATGGACACAGTATCTTTATTTTATGTATTTATTTTGATGTGATGCTGAGGATCCAACCCAATGCCTCACACGTGCTAGGCAAGCTCTCTACCACTGAGTCGCAACCCCAGCCCCCACAACTTCTTCATCTACCCACACTGACACTGCACCCAATAGACACCTAACTCCCTATTCCCACCCCCCAGCCCTGGCAGCCACCATTCCACTTTCTGTGTCTATGAATTTGGATCCTCTAAGGACCTTATGCAGGTGGATCATACAGTGCTATCCTTTTGTGACTGTCACATTTCACTTAGTGTAATTCCCCTTTGCTGTGGAAGGTGACATGTGTACAGTCCTTGAGTCTTCAAGGGTCATTGTGCTGGTCTCGTTTTGCAACAACTCTGCACTCCTGGTCCACTCATCCATTCAAAAGTTGGCCCTGCAGAAAGTTCCTACCAGGAATGACATTTTAGGCTAAAAGTTTTTGCCAAACGGTGGCCTGGAGATTTAAAAAGAACAGGAAGACCACAGGGTGTAGCTAGAGTTACTCACACATGGGTCAGCTTCCAGACTTAGCCGCACGGCAGTGTGTAATCTCAAAAAAACACTAAATCCCTTGAAGGCCAAGTTCTTCCTCTGTAGAACGGCGATGATGACATACCTTATAGGACTTGCAGGAAGTTTAAAGAAAATTAACAAAGGCATATACTTAATAGGGTCCTTGTCTCACAGTATGTGCTTGACCGTGTTGGCTGTTGCTCCTCTTATTAATAGATATGCACACTGGGCCTTCATGGGTCAGAGGATTACTGTGTTGAGAAAGATCTTGGAATCCACCTAGAGCAGCCATCGGCAGCACAGCGGAATCCCAGCTGAACCTGCTTACCCTGCTGCTGGGACACTGCAGCACAGTCCTAAGTTGTACCCATGAGAAATGTCACATCCGAGAGACAAGGACAGGTGTGCTGCTCACATGAGGAGACGACATGAGTGAAAGGCCAGCTGCTGGGTGAGGCACATCAGGTTAGTACTGTTCCTGGGTCCTTGTCTAACAGGGGGACCCTTGAGGAGGCGGCAAAAGCAGAATAATAATTCTCCACCTTTGCTGGCCTGAGAAACTCATTCCCTCCTTCTCTCATCCCTCCCTCCCTCCTTTCCTTTTTCCTATTTATCTACTTATTTTCTCAAAGAAGGTACAGAGGAGAATGTTCCGGGGAGCATCCGGGTCAGTGAGCTACAATGCTCCTTATTGCAGCCCTGTGCCAGGACTTTGAAGCATTGATCATATTTTTCCGGCTGAGGTCTCCATCCTCCCATCTGTAGAATGGGGATCAGGCCAATCCACTCCCAAGAAAGACATGGAAGAAAGTCAAAGTGATTAGAGACAACTCTCAACTCTGAATCCACAAAGTAGAATGCCAAGGCCTCCTTCACCCTCATTTTCCTCCCCTACTCTTAGTGGCTCTCCTATATTCAAGGAAGTAAGACCTAGAACATATCTGTGTAGATTGCTGCTCTTAGAAAAGGGCACAGAACTGGGCACGGTGGTCCAGCCTATAATCCCAGCATCTCAGGAGCCTAAGGCAGGAGAGGGTCACGAGTTCAAAGCCAGCCTCAGCAACTTAGTGAGGCCCTAAGCAACTCAGTAAGACCCTGTCTCTAAATTTAAAAAAAAGGGGGGGGGGATATGTGGCTCAGTGGCTAAGCACCCCTGGGCTTCATCCCAGGTACAAAAGAAAAGGAAGAAAGAAAAGGGCACAGAGAAGATTTGGTAAGTTTTGACCGCGTGCTAGACACTTGACAGCCATGATGTCATTGATTTCATTTATCATCACAAGAAATCCCACAGGGTTATTCCTATGTCACAGAAGAGGAAACTAAGTCACAAAAGTACACTAATACCAAGTCACCCTAGTGTCATTCTGTGGATCAGTGGAGACAGAGGGCAAGTAGAGCAACTGGCAATGGTGAGGTTGAGGAGTTTTTTGTATGAGAAGAGGCAGCTGCGCTGACCACCCAAGGCTGGTCCTAAAAAGCACAGTCAACTCTCATTTATCCATGTCACTGGAGGGATGTGGAGCACCCAAATACCTTTCTGTTTGGCTTTGATGTTTATGATGCATTTTATGATTTTTTTTTGGAAGCAGATTTATCCTCTTGATTATACAATTCTGAAGGCAGCTACTAAGATGGATTTTTATTCTCTGTGCCCACATGCCCCTGGGTGTGTGAGGAGCTGGCTGGGACTCAACAGGCTGTGAAACACCCTCCTGTGGCAGTAGAGAGTTGGCAATGTCAGAAACAAAGGGCCAAGTGGGAGGGAGACCAGGTTCAGGGGGGAGATCAAGGCTGCCCTGGGTGGTCCCTGAGCTAGCCAGTGTGGGCTGCCCAGGCTGGGCCTGGGACAAAGGAGAGCAAGTTGAGAGCTTGGGGGTGCAGGCCTTAGCAGCAAGGTCCTCCCAGGGAAGCCAACTCTTAGCCACTTGGCCAGACTCCCCAGCCCTGGCCCATTCCACCTCTGGCCCTGAGTCAAAAGCATGGCCTGATCAGGAGTAGGGCTCAGCCCAAGCACAGGTTTCTGGTTCCTCAAAATTCCTTGCCTGCTACGGGATTAGGAGGGAGGGATCAGGGAAACCGGAGTTTGGAGATGCTGGTCACAGCCAGGAGCTTACCCTTGAGGCGGGAAAGCCTAGGCAGCCCAGGGGAATGCAATTGTCTAAATTAACCTGCAGAGAATCTGTAAACTAGTCCCAGGCCACCATTCTACCAGACGCCTGTGTGTTCTAGAAAGACTGATATCTTTCTTAGAAAGAAAAAAGGGGGTTGTAAGTCCGCCACCAAGTGTGCATGTGAGTTTGCGTGTGTTCCTGCAGCTGTGTGTGTGGATACTGAAGACAGTCATGCAGGTGATGGAGTGGTTGTGAGCACAGTCTCTGGAATCTGTGTCTGCATCCTGGTCTAATCATCTACCCATTGGGTGAACTCAGGCCAGTGCTCCAACCCCTCAGTTGCTTCATCCATAAAAATGGAGATACTAATGTATCTAATTCTTGGGACTACTGTGATGCTTAAACAAGTCAACATATACAGTTGTTCTCCCTTCTTTAAGACTTTGCTTGCTGAGGTTTCAGTTACTGAAGGTTGACCACAGTCTGAAATTTTTAAATGGAAAATTCCAGAAAAAAAATCCATAAGTTTTAAATTGTAGGGCCTTCTGAGTAGCATAATAAAATCCTGTGCCATCCTGCCTTGGGCATGATTCATTCCTTTGTCCAGTGTATCTGTGCTGTATATGCTACCTGCCCGTTATTGAGTAGCCTCTCAGTTATCAGAACAATTGCTGAGGTATAGAGGTGCTTGTGTTTGAGTAACCTTCATGTGGTAGCTTAACGCTATATTACAATACCTAAATCACTCACCTCACTTTACCTCATCACATAGGCGTTGTATCTCACATCATCACAAGAAGTGTGAGTACAGTACAATATGGTATTTTGAGACCACATTCACATAACTTTTATTATAGCATATTGCTACAATTGCACTATTTATTATTAGTTGCTAATCTCTTATTGTGCCCAATTTATAAATTAAACCCTATCATAAGTATGTCTGTATATGAGAATACATAGTATATACAGGGCTCAGTGCTATCCTTGGCTTTGGCCACACACTGGAGGTCTTAGAATGCATCCCTTGTGGAGAAGGGAGCCTACTGCAGAGTACTTTATGCTTGGCATTTGGTTCAAGCTCAACAACTTTTAGCGATGCTTAATATTATTTGTATGCTTATCCAGGTAAATTGACTCATGTATGTCCCTTCTTCTTGATTCTAAAATAAGGCCTGGGCTGGGCATGGTATTGCATGCCTATAACCCTACCTACTCTGAAGGCCGAGGCAGGAGGATTGCAAGTTTGAGGCCGGCTGGGCAACATAGCAAGACACTGTCTCAAAATAAAAAATATAAAGGGCTGGGTATATAGCTCAGGGGTAAAGTGCCCCTGGATTCAACCCTTAGTACCACAATAAATACATAAATAAATGAAAAAAAAAAAAAACCAGATAAAGCAGAATGAGGTGCAAAGGGATCCCTGGAGGCTGCCATGCTTGAGCCAGACTCAGGCATGAACATATAGTATATATGTACACTCACTTCCTGTATTTTTAGATTCCCAAATTCACAAGAAGCATTTTCACAGAAATGCCATCTTAGAACTCATGCCATTTGGGACTCTTTTATACATCCAACTACTTTCCAGCAAGGTCCTTCTGATACTTCATCAACCCAGACCTTTTAAACTGGCCCAGCCAGATCCACCTCGTGCTCTCTGGCTTGATTGCAGAGAGCTTTCAGAATCGATTTTAGAGCCTGCTCTCTTGGCTTCTGGATTATTTGTGTAACCACTTGCTTTCTTTACTCCCAGATAATTGAATTGCCTGTTTTTACTCATTAACATAGAGCGATATCTACATAAATGAAATCATTTTAATACCTTATCCTTATTGGGTTGTAATTGCTCAGAGAGAGAGAGAAAAAAAGTCCTTTTCCCTTGGGAGATGCAAATCTTCAGTATTTGGGCGATACACTTGGTGATAATAATAACGAAAAATTAAATAAGTAAAATGGCAACAATATTAATGATGATACTGAGGAAGGTGGCAGCAGCATCTATCTCTTGCTGAACACTTATGTATGTCAGGACCTGTGGTAAGTCCTTATGGGCATCAGCTCATCCAATAGAGTGGAGCTGCCCCACTTTGCAGCAAACCGGTGGGCTTTCCCTGTGGAGCTTTGCAGGAGAGGGGCTGGGGGCCCCGAGCCCCGGCCACAGATCCAGAGGGGACGCAAGAGCATCCTCCTGGAATCCCGAAGCACTGCGACCCACAGGGAGGACACAGCACCCCAACCCACTCTCCAATTATACACACACACACTGCCCCTATGTCATTACCCCAACAAACGTGCTAAAGGAAAATAAACTCCGCAAGACTGGCTTATAAAAATAGCAAAATGCACAGCACAGGCCTGCTCTGTATAATTCATGCAGAAAACATGGAAATATCTTATCCTGATAAATTGTGCTTTTTGTGGTTTCCATGAATTTGCTGACTGCACACACACACACACACACACACACACTTGCATGCATGCACATGTAAAGAGAAGGCGAGAGCCCCGGGCTGAAGACTGGCATGCCCTCAGGGAGCTTTTGGCCTATGGCTGGGAACCTGGGTGGGGAGGCTGATCCCAGTGCAGCCTTGCCCAGCTTATTAATATTTACCAAGTCCCTGCATCATGCCAGCACCCGTGAGCAGAGGACTTCCAGGGAGGAATAAGGGTTCAGAGGAGGAAGCGGACTCCTGAACAGGTAGGTGTGACCATGAAGTCGAGCCGGAGGATCAGGCAGGCTTCCAGAAAGAGCGGGGCTGAATATTAAAGAACAAGTACAGTGCCCAGGGAAGGGGGGTGGGAACATCATTCTAGATAGGGTAAATGTGTCGGGCCCAAGGAAATAGGGGACAGGGTCATTTGGAATCACCAAGGCATGCAGTGGGGCAGGCAAGAGCTGAGGCTGGGGTGGTAAATGGTAGTCACAATAGAAGGGAAGGCCTGGCCACCCCAGTCGGGAATCGGGCTTCACTGTGGGAGTGGTTGCTGAGCATCCTGTTAACCCCTGCAGCTTGTCACTCATGTGAGGAGACCCTCCCTGCCCTCCACCTGACTAGGTTAGAGCCCAACACCCTGGACTGCCTTCCCTGCCCACCATGGTGCTTCTAATTCCAACCGGAATTCTAGCGTTATCTGGATGGTTTGGGGGCCCTCTCTGCCCCGCTCGACACTGCGGGCTGTCCTGCTCATTGCCGAGTCTCCAGTGCCCAGCACAGTTCCTGGTAAAATGAGTCACGCAGTAAACATTTGTTGAATGAATGAATGGCTAATGACTGACTCTTGCAACTCATCAGGAGAAGGCTGAATGAGGAGAGACTGGAGACTGGGAGACCAGTTGGGAGATGAAGAGTTCTGCCTGAACGATGCTCAGGGTCTGAATTAGAAAGCAGGAGTGAATCCGAAGGCATTAGAGGGTACAATCAGTGGGCAGAGGCTGATGGGACCTGCGTGGGGAGAGGGAGTTGTCTGGATAAGTCATTTGCTGAGATGAGGAACGAGGGGGAAGGAGCAGGTTTCAGGGAGAGGGGAGGGAAGAGAGGGTAAGGAGGGGAGGGGTTAAAGGAGGACAACCTGGACATGGTGAGTCTGAGTTCCCAGAGGCTCAGGACATCCTCTTCCTGGAAACAGACACAGTGACCTATCTTGCCACCCCCGGGAATGCCCTCGCTCCCTGCCCTTCCATTCCCCCAACCCCGACCCCCACATGCACAGGCAGACCAGCCCTCATGCTGCTCCTGCAGAAGACTGACCCACCCCTGGCACTTGTCCATCCCACTGGCCAGGCCAGGTCATCAGGCTCCCTTGGGGAGATGGTGGAGGTGGAGGTTCCTGGCCTCTCTAGGAGGACGGGAAGGATGCCTGCTGGACATGGAACCCAAGCGGCCTCCCAGACAGGCCAGCGCTGCTGCTCACCGACACTCGTCCCTCTTGGGGCCTTTCTCTCTCATCTTAATAGACCTGGGATGTAATAGAAACAAAGCAGCTAAGACCCTGCATTCTTGGGGAGGTGGGGCGCTAGCTAGCCAGTAAGAAAGATGCACCTCAGAGGGCAGCAAGTGCTGTGGGGAATAAGCCAGGGGAAGGGGCCAGACAGAGCAAAGGTGGAAAAGCAGAGTTCACCCAGGGTGCTAGGGAAGAGCTCTTTGGTATGTGGACATCGGAACAGAAACTTGAAATAAGGAGCAAGTGCAAAGCCTTGAGCCAAGAACATGCTTAGCGGATTAGAGGCAGAGCAGGGACCGAAAGTGAGGCACAGAATAACACCAGTACCCTCAGAGGGGAACCGGACAGTCCAGCTGGGGGGAAGACTTTGCCTTTTACTCTAAGTGAGATGGGATGCCACGGGTTCTGAGCAGAGCTGGGATATGAGCTGATTTTCGTAGGAGTGGGAGAGTCAGACAGACAGGATGCAGCAGGATGAGGGCATCCCAGCCACGGTGAGGCCTGGGAGAAGGTCAGAGAAGTTTCCCCAGTGAGACTCCCAAAGCAGGATGGGCAGGTGTCCAGATAAGGAGCATGTATGCATGCGTTTGGTAGGGAAGAAGGAAAGAACAGAAAATGATATTCAACATTTGCAGAGGATGTGGCATATGACAGGAACTGGGTTAAATATTTAAACTATTTTGTAGGCATAAATTCGATTCTCCCCTTTTACAGATGAAGAAATTGAGACCCAGAAAGATTGTTGTTTGTCCCCACTCCTGATAATAGGAGAGGTAGCACATAAAGCCAAGCAGTCTGGTCCCGAATTTGCATTTCCTTTTTTGGCGGAGAGGTGTACTAGGGATTGAATCCAGGGGTACTTAACCACTGAGCCACATCCCCAGCCCTTTTTATTTTATTTTTTTATTTTAAGACAGGGTCTCACTAAGTTGCTTATGGCCTCACTAAGTTGCTGAGGCTGGATTTGAACTTGTTATCCTCCTGCCTCAGCTTCCTGAGTTGCTGGGATTACAGGCATGCACCACCATGCCTGGCTGAATCTGCATTTCTAACCATCACACAGTGTCACACTGGGAACAGTGTTCCAGCCACCAGACTAGTAAGTTCAAAAGTCTGGAACTAAGAGAGGTCAGGAGAGAGGGCTGGTCAGGCAGAGGGAGCACCAAGGGCCTGGCACTGTCCTTTCTCTGAACAGTGGACAAGAGTTAAGGAAATCCAAGCTGGAGCAAGGTCAGAGGTGCACCTTGGGGAAAAAAAAAGGTCACATCTTAGCCCTAGGGGATCCAAAGCCTGAGGGCAGGGCCACCTAGCCTGGACGCTCTACCAGCACCTCAGTCACCTAGGTGATTCCTAATTGTTCTCTAGATCATAGTTACTCAAAGTGTGGCCCCTGGACCAGTGGAATTGGCAAAACCCAGAAGCTTATAAGGAGAACCACAGGCCTCACCTAGATCTACTGAATCAAATCAGACCCTGCGTTTTAGCAAGATTCTCAGATCTGTAGTAGAACCATTAAAATTTGCAAAGTCCTGTTCTTGATCTCAGGCCAAACACATTTTCTTAGGAGCTTTTCTGACCCTCTGATCCCCAAAGGGTCTCCCAGGTGATTTTACGCTCAGAGCAGTTTAGAATCCTGATTCATAGTTTTCACCATTAACATGCAAATATTCTCAAACCTGTCACACATTATAGCAATCTGAGAGGTCAAAAGTACTGAGGGTCAATTGCACTACTTACCAGTGACATCAGAACCCCTGGTGATGAGACCCAGGTTCTTTCATATCTAATCCTCCCCAGTGTCACCCCACATACACACCCTGGCATTCCCAGGACAGCCACAGTTTCGAGTCTCTATGGTAACTAATGCTTCATACCTGCCTTCTGAGCATAAGTCCCTGTGGGCAGAGACTGTGTTTTCCTGACTTACTGCTGTTCCCAGTGCCAGGTTCTCAGCACCTGGCACAAAGTAGATGCTCAGTGAAGACTTTCCCAAAAGAAGGCAGGGAGGGAGGAGAGGAAGGAAGAAGCATTCCCAAGCCACCAGCCACTGCTCCTTTGGGGTTAAAATGCAGAGTAGGGCCTTCTCAGCTCTGGCTGCCCAACTTCACACATAAAACTTGACATGTTTTCTGTTTCTTCTCACTGACTCCTCTAGGGAAAGCCAACAGCCCAGCAGGGGTCAGCTCTGGCCTCCCCAGAGGGAGTGGTTCATATCAAGTTCTGGTGTGGGGCACAGGTGTGGTGCCTCCTGCCTGTGGGGCACCCTTTGAGAATCCAGTCCTGCCCCCTCTGCTTTTGAGCATGAGCAGGTCTTTGGGGACATAACCTGGGAGAGCCTGATCCCAAACCCCAGGCCCAGACCCTAGGCCCTGGCCCAGCTGGGGTCCTGACTCTAGGTCTACTTGGGTTTTTATCACAGCAATCAATCAGGGCCTTGTTTTACCCCAGAGCACACATGACTTCTCCTCTCTCACCAAAGCAAACTTCGCTCCCATCCCTTCTGGAGAGGTTCATTTAATAGCGTGTGAAATGAAATGTCAACAAGAATTAGAACAAATGGCACTGTAATCCCCAGCAGATGACAGGCAGCCAGGGGGCAGGCCTGCTCCAACACACCAGGGCCGAGGGGAGCTGACCAGGGGACCACTCGGCTCTGGTTCCGGGAAAGGGACCCTTTGGCACACCATCTCCCTGCTTGTGGCTGGAACATCATCTTTGAGTTTCTGACAGAAGAGGAGAAACTGCCTTTGACATAGGGAAACAGCCTTCCTCTGACACACAATTAGCAAGGACTAGTGTTCCCCAGTGCAGGACCTGAGAGTCCTCATCAGTTGGCCGTGGAAACAGAGGACCAGCCAGACGGAGTCCTGACCCACTGCGGACAATCATTAGATCACCTTGTCTTGCACAGAGCTGCTGCTTTTCACAGGTCCCTGCAATCTGTCCACTTCTCCTACCTAGGGACTTGGGGTGTGAGAGAAAAATGCCTCTGCCCTTTGACAGTCGGATCCTGGTGGACACAAGCCACATCCTCATCATTTGATAACAGAAACAGCAAGCATTGCTTAGGTGCTAGGCGCCAGGCCCTGAGCTAAGAATTTTATATGTATCATTCCTTTTAACAAACTCATGTATTCATTCAAACACATACCTATTGTCTACTCCATACCAGACACACTTTGGCACAGTGGACAGCAGATACAAATCCCCGCCCCAGAGGGACTTATGTTCATGTGTGGTGGTGGAGGAAGACCATGGTAAAATGAACAAACAGGAAAAACATCTACAGAGAACCAAAAGGTGTGCAGACTGCGGGGACTGCACCACACCCCATCAATGCTGCTGTGGTATAATGATGGGGTCCACCCTGAGTCTGCACCAGTGGGATCCCCGGGGTTACTCTGCTCTGCTGTCTCAGGGTTTCCTCCAAAGCCTAGGGAGCAGCCAATGGGAATGAAGGCAAATGCTCCAGGCTCCTTTGGGTGGTAACTCTGAGGAGTGCAATATAGCTCCTCAGTGGTAACCAAGTGGAAGAGCCCCTTGGGGTGACCGGCTCACCCTTCCCTAAGGGCTGCCCCTTCTCTGTGTCTAGCTCACTCATGCCTGCTGCCTGGACTCACCCAAGTTTTGGTCTTGGATCTGTTTTCAGAGGAACCCAAACTAATATGCAAGGCAATACATGATAGGGAGGAAATATAACAGGAAAAGGGGGTGAAGAGTCATTTTAAGTCAGGAAAGAACCATGGCATTTTCTTTTCTAGAAAAGAAACAAAGCGCTGGCTCTGTTTAAATATCTTTGTCGAGGTCAGCAAATGACTGATAGAACTTAGACTTGCCTGCCTTCCTTTTGACCCCAAAGTGGAAGATGCTCCTCAGCACTCTCCTCCTCCCCTCTCACCTGGATGAAGGAAGGATGCTAAAACCCTGGAGGCGTGTGCTGGAGGGCAGGCTGCAGAAGACTTCTGAAGGAGGCAGACAGAGGCAGAAGGAAGTCCACCCAGGAGTGGAAAGGAGTGTTGGGCAAGGGGAAGTGGGAAGGTCACATTTTACTGAAGAAGAAGGAGGTGGTAAGAAAGCCATGTGTCAGTGTGAGCTCAGAGGCAGCCAGAGACCCTGGCTGAATCCTGGCCAGTAAGAGTAGAACGCACACAGGGCAGAGGCAGCTCGGTCCCCATCTGTTTCCACTCGGCTCTTTCTCCACAGTGAGCCCCCTGCCCAGCCCGTGGCCCCCAGGCAAAGCCTCAACACCTCTCCAGATGCAGAGCCCTGGTTCACCCTCCCATGCCCTGCAGACTGCAATGTCAGTGGCTTGTTCAAAGTCACACTGTAAGATGGCAGCAGAGCTAAAGTTGGAACCCAGGTCTCCTGATGTCTGTGCAGGGGCTGGATGCCCTATGCCTCTCTCCCAGGAGAGGGGCTATGTTTCCACAATGTGTGGCCCCTTAGTGTGTCGCCTGGACGGGCCGAAGCCTGGCAGGGAGGAGGCAGGTGAGGACAAGGGCTATCCACATGTCTTCCCTGCACTCAGAGAACGCACTTGAGTTCTTTCTCATGAACTCCTCTGCCCTGTGAAATCGACAGAGTGGCCATTATTCACCCCACTTTACAAGGAAAGAAACTTGAGGCTCAGAAAGTTCACCCAGCCTAGGAGCGGCAAGGCCAGACCCCAATCCAGAAGCTTGATTCCATGTTTCATGCTCTTTCCAATTACTCGGAGCTAAACCCAGCCGGCCTCACAGTGATTACCTTTCATTAGCTGTAGAAAAGCCTCTGCTTTGGTGAGTTTCATAAAGGACTAAATCTGTCAGAAAAACAGAAAGACAGGGCCCTCATCCATCTTCTAGACAACTATTTATTAGACTTATTATTATGTAAATACAAAGGAGGAGGGGAAAACTACATTAAAAATCTAATCGAGCAGGCTTCAGAGGAGGGGTGCAGATGGCAGGGGAGGAGGAGGGAGGCTGGGTCCCTCTGGCCTTGGTAGAGGCCCACCTGGTGGAGGGAGGCTGGCTGAATGTGAGCCTGCAGAGGGGCAGGAGCAGGGAGCAGGCCACAGGAAGGCCACTCACAGCCAGGGCCGCACTGCTCAGCTTACAGACTTGCCATGTCATCCCACTCCCAACTGATGAAAGGTTAGGACACAATTAAAAAGCCAAATGGCACTCTTGATTGCGACCGTAAGGATGGGGGAGCAGCTAGGTTAGTGCCCCCTCCCCCCTGGTCCCCTGTAAAGGGCTGAGAGTCCCTTTATGCCCTTTTGTGTGTATAGCCCAGCCAGCCCTGTTCTGGGCACGGGTGAGCCCCAGAGTCCTCCTGGGCTGGTGCATACCGCCCTGTAATTGATCTGTTCACGTGTCCCACAGCCCTCTGTTGCCACTAGTGGGCTCATTGGTCTTTGTGCATCCCCTGTGGTGCCTGGCACATACAAGGAACACAGTAAATGTTCCTTCTCAAACATGTGAATACATTCCCTGGAGGTGATTATGCTCTGAAGAGAGGAGAGGGAAAACAAATACGGGCATTTGGGCATTTCAGTCATTACCATTACAGGAGGCCTGGGGCGAACCAGTTAGCAGGCGAGGCTGTCAGCAGCCAGCCCTGGCCTGCCGACCTCGGCACTCAGCATGCCACATTGTGACTATAGGTGCGCCTGCCTCCGCAGCTCAACAGGGAGCCATTGATGATGTATCAGGTCCCCAGTGCCCAACAAGCAGCAGGTCCTCCATAGGAATGTAAAAATTAGGCAGGATATGGGCAGGGGCTAAGTCCCCACCCACAGACACACCCTGGGCACCCCATGGAGAGTCAAGGGCAGCCCCATCCCGAGCTCAGCCCTGCTTGGGGGCAGCACGACCCCACTGCCCCCGTCCTGGTGCCTTGCGCAAGGCACAACTGGCACAGCCATATGTGATAGCTTTGTGAGGTTCAGCTGGCACAGGAGGGAATGCCGGGGGAATGCACAGAAGGCAGATTCACATTGGATTATTCTGGTAGACTAGAATGTAAAGTTCAGCCTTCAAGGTCAAGGGCATATATCCCATGAGTTTGGCTACAATTATCTCCCACTGATGGAGCGCTGCCAGTTCTGGACACAGTTACTGAGAGATTTGCCCCCGTTAGTCCTCACTACAGTCCCATGAGGATGGCATACCATTACCCACTTCACAGATGAGCTTGTTGAGGCTCAGAGAAGAGAGACCCAGGGCAACCATTTGTATGGTTATGATCAAGTCAGTTCTTGGCCAGATCTGAACTTCTCAAAAGCTCTGTGCAAGGGAGTCGTCACCCAGCAACTGCCAGGTGACCCTTGAGTGAAGTTCTGGGCTATGACCAGTGCTGGGGAACAACGTGTTACAAAACTGCCTTCCTGTGATGCCTGATGCCTGCACCACGGCCAGCCCCTCTCCAGAGGGCACCAGTGGTATGGGAACAGGGGCTTTGGGAACAGATGAACTGTGCTCTGGTCCTGGCTCTCCCATGTCTCTTGCTAGCCTGGTGATCTTGGACAGCTTTGACTTCCTCATCTGAGAAAAGAGAAGCTACCCACCTCACCGAGTGTCATGAGGCTCACATGTGTTCCTCTGTGCACAGCATGCGGCCCGGGGCTTGGTATAGACTGGGCACTGGAGAAGCAGGAGCTGCTATTCCTAATAAATTGTCCGCTCACATGGAGTTATGTAATCGGGAATGACTGAGGCTATGGTGGACCCCTGCTCAGAGTGCAGAGGACACACAAAGCAGAAGTGACTCCTAATGTCCACGTGTATGAGGGGAGGAGGGCGTCTGCGGGTGGTCAAAAAGGTCTCCATAGGTAGGGAGAAGGCGGTTGTTTCAGACAGAAACTGACCAGAGTAGTGAGCCCCAAAATAAGCAGGTCTGGGAGTACAGCTGAGACTCAGAGGGGTACTTGCTGAGTATACAAGACGGGAGAGATGTGGTCTGAGTCCTGCATGCCTTTTCTGGAAGAAGACAGCCTGACTCTTCAGGGTGATTGTTCATGGCCTCCAGCCCCAGGGCTGGCCAGGGATCACTCCCAAGCCTCCAGAACCCTCTGGCTGGCACATGTCTGTTTCCTTCTTATCTAACTTCCCTGGACAGAGGCAACACATTCCCTCTGCAATACTCCCCCAGAGACGGGCAGATTATTATTAAATACCAAGAAGTGAGGACTCTGAAGGTTATGTTGCTCTTTGTGTTTGCGAAGGGCTTGTCCACATCCTGCCAGAGCTGCTCCTGGTCCCTACGCCCCACCTCGCAGGAGGGCCCCACTGGATCAACATGGTCAAGGAGACAGGCTATTCTGCGGGCAGAATCATACATTCCCTCAACCAGTCCATCAGTCCAACAGTAACGTAGGGAAGGAGGGACAGCTCAGGGCAGGAACTCTGCAGATAGAATGGCACGGTCAGGACTACTTCCTTTCTCTCTCTTATGGTGTCTGATTGCATGGAATATCTTTTCCCATTCCTTCACTTTGGTCTGCTAATGTCCTTTAATGTGAAATGAGTCTTTTAGGCAGCAAGTAGTTGGGTCTTGTTTTAAAAATACATTCCGGCCACTCTAGGCCTTCTGGTTGGAGAATTTAAGCCATTTGCATTCAAAGTACTTATTGATAGCTAAGAACTTACTGGTGCCATTTTGTTAATTGTCTTCTGGTGGCAGGGCTAGCTCATTTCCTCCCTGAGGGCGCAGTCTGTGTTCGAGGTAAGTGAGGTTATTGCCTAATTTCTGGATATTCAATCATATATTTATTAATTTATTCAGCCTGTGAGTGATTACTATGTGCCAGGCCCTGTTCTAGATGGCAGGGACACGGCAGGGACAAAAATAAGGTTCTGCGGGCGAGATAAGCAATACATAAGGGAAACATTGGTAGAACACTTTAAAGTTTATAATATACTTGCTCAAACATTATCTCAATTAATTTTCACTTCAGTCCTGTGATGATTGCATTTTTGTTATCCTCATATTATAGATGAAGAAATTCAGACTCTAGAGAGTTGAAATGACTTGGTTTCCTTCGCACAGCTAGGAATTGATGAGATCAGGACTCAACTCCCAGTTTTCAGGCACAGAAGATCACATGTTCTTCTGGCAATAGCCTGCCAGGGCAATGGCCAGTCACAAGAGCGAGAGGAGGAAGGTCTCACTGTGTGTGTGTGGGGGGGGCTTCCTTCCTCTGTCCGGGGCTTCCAAGAGGATGCTAAGTTGCAGGGACTCCAGATATTCTCAAAATGGCTAACAAATGACCTACCCTGGTGAACCAGCTGTCTAAGAACTGTCAGACGGGCCTGTGAAATCCCGCACAGGGATGATATTTTTATTTGATTGGATTTTTGTTTTTTATTTTGCTTTGCAACTCTTATCTTGGGCACAAAGACACCTTTTCAATGGGGACTGTAGGTAAGAGAGGGGCCAGGTAAGCAAACGGGGAGACGTGAGGAAGGACGGGAGGTAATGCCCTGACCTCCAAGGAACCTTGTTCTTTCTTCCATGGACCCCTGGTGAGTTCCTGGGGGGCCTGGGGTAAAGGATAACCAAGCCAAGCCCTGTCTGCCCACTCTAGGGAGGCGGCCTCACCAGGCCCGCTGGACAAACAGGGTTGGCTGTGTCCCTGTCCTGTACAGGGCCTTGTCCATGCTCCCTGTCTGCCTGTCCTCCACAGAAAGATCTATTTCAAGGCACTGGGATGGTGCTGGGCATGGGGCTCCCCTGCCAGAGAGGAGTGCTGTTCCCATCTGTAAATGGCTCCAGCTCCTGGAAAAGCAACCACAGACGAGTGCTTAGCAGCAAATAGATCACTCCCCACAGAGCCTGTGATTCACAGGGCAGAGCGCCAGCCTCCCGGGGCGGCACAGGGAGGCAGCAGCCCTGGAAGGTGCCAAGGAGGTGCTCAGGACTCTGGCCTGCACTTAAGGACAGGATTTATCTCTCCTTTCCCCACAGCCTGCCGGGCTGCTCTGCCTCTCTCTTCCAACCCCCTCCCCCAGGGCTGGAGAGAGTTTCTTCTCCGTGGTGCAGGGCATTTCCCCAGAGAGGCTTAAAAACCATCAGACCAACTAGCTGGAAGTCTGCGCCAGCTCCTCTTGGCTTTCCCTCCTCAGCTAGTGGACCTGCAGTCCCCCTCTGGGAACTAGCCCAGCCCCCTCTCCAGTCCCCTTACCTCTGCAGTGAGCAGCTGATGGAGCCGAGCAGCACAGCAAGGGGAAGGGAAGAAGCAGGGAGAGACTCGGGAGGCCGGGGAGAAGGGCAGGGGTTCTGGGAGGCGAGAGGAGGAGCAAGAAGGGTGGAGAGGGCAAGCGCAAATGAGCAGAAGACGAAAGGGCAGAAGGCTTGCTAAGATGGGGATCCTTTCTTTGGGGCCTAATGTCATATTCCAATGTGGACAGAAAATCACAAGCATTTCTGGAACTCACTCTGGGTAAGTCTACCCTCGAGGGGAGTGTTCAACTATAATCTGTGGCCTTCACCCCAAAGGGGCCAATGATCCATGGGGCCGCAGGGCTGCTGCGAGCATCACACACTCAAGGTCCAACATAATATAAATAAAATACTTTTTTTTCTGGGAGTTGAAAATACGATGATGGTTTGTAGACCTGGGGCCTGGACCTGAGCTGGGTCTCCCTGAACCTCCATTTCTCTCCTCGAAAGGGAGGTAATAATGGTGGACCCTGCCAACCTCACATGGCCAGTGGGACACTCAAAGGTGACATTCTGGGTGAAAACGCACAGCAAATTCTAACACTCAAGGGAAATAAATGCAGGGAACAGGGAACAGTGGGGGACTGATACTGTGCTGAGCGCTGAGACCACTCAGAGTGGGTGGAGAGAAGAGAGAGCCAGAGAGAAGTCCTGAGGCAGGGCCCGAGGCTGGGCTGGAGAAAGGAAGATCAGATTGAAAAGGGACAAGGAGGAGAAGAGTGGGGAGATCAAGGGGGAAGACAACACTCCATAAAGGCATGGAGGTAGGCCTGCACTTATTTGTGGGACAATTAAAAATACAATTCTTTTTTTTCCTTTGCCGTTTCTGCCCTCCCCACCCCTGGCATTTCTAGGTGAGTCCCTCTGCCTAGACCTCCCACCTTCCCACCCTTCAGCGTGGAAAACTTTCCTAATAATCCAGGTCTTACTGCGACATCACTCCATCCGAGAAGCTGTGCCTGATTCTCAGGGATGAGTGCTCCCATAAACCTTACGTCAGTGTTTTTTTCCAGAGAGTTCTGCCATGACCCAAAGTAAGGAATATATTTTACATCACACAATCAATCAATCAGTATGAAAAATGGAAATGGTTTTTAAGAAGTAACATTTTCCCTTCTTAGGAGTGTGTGGTGCATCCTGTGTTCATTTCTATTCTGCTCTACTTAAATTTTTTTTTTTTTCAAAATGCCGTCGTGACCCACTAAGTTAATTTCGTGACCCACTAATGGGCTGGTAACGCACTGTTTGACAACACCGCCTCTGCTCACCCTGCCAACGCACTTACTCCCTGCCATGGACAGTCGGGCAGCATCTGGTCTCTGGCCGGATGGCAAAGTCCCCAAGATAGGCATCTCCCTGGCTCTCCCCTGGTGCAGTCCCAGCACTATGCCTGGGTCCCAGCAGGTGTTTGGAAAGGTTAAATAGATTAATTACTGAGTGGAGGGACGCCTGGATGGGGCAGAGGAGTGCAAAATAGAGCAGGACAGGAAGAAGAGGGTCTTGCAAATCAGGTGGGGGAGAGTGCAGCCTGAGGGTAGCAGAGCACACACCTCAGGCAGGAGAGGAGGTCCTGGCTGCAGGGGTCTTGAGGAAGGCTCCTTCTTTGAGACTGTTTGAAGGGAGAGGTGATGAGGCTCTGGCAGAGCTCTAGAGGGCAGAATAAGTGACAATGAAGACCCCAAGTCTCCAGCCTGAGGTGGAAGACAGGATGAGCTGTAAGAGCCATTCTGCCCAATCCTCACAGCTTAGTAGAGAACAGCTTGCATTTAGTGAGCACCTACTGTGCACGGGCACTGTGCCAAGTCCTTTGCATACTACAGTCACAGGCCGAGGGCACAGCTGGTGCGTGGCCCAGACAGAATTCGAGTCAGATGGTCTGAGTCCACAGTCCATATGTATCCCCTGCACCACCTGGCCTCTATGCCGGCTCTCACTGCCACCTCCTGGCATCCATTTGCGGATGACATAGTCTGTAAGTCCCTGATTTCTTTAGAATTGGGAACTATTATCACCAGGAGAGGAGCAGATGTGAGTATGGGGGGGGTGGATGGGTGGGGCGGGATGACATCTATATTGAACACCTTTAGCATGGGAACCGCCAAAGGATGAGGAGAAGGGCATTCACTCATTCATTCAACAAACCTGTGTCTAAGTATGTGCCAGGCTTTGGCCAGGATGCTACGGACCCAACAGAGAACAAAACAAAGTCCCCTGCCCTGAGGAAATCCCACACTAGAGGAAGGAGGGAGCAGATATAAGCCAAGTAGATAACCATGGCAGGAGGCATAAGTGCTAAGGAGAAAAAGAAAACAGCTTGGGTCAGGCTAAGTGGGTGGGGAGTCGGGAAGGTCTCTCCAGGAGTGAACAGAGACGGGGAAAAGTGCGAGAGGAACTCTGTTGGCTTAGGTCTGAGATATGCCCCCATCACTCATGTGTGAGACAAGGCAAGAAGGTTCCAAGATGAAATGATAAGATCACGAGAGATGTAACATAGTCAGTGGATGAACCCACTGATTAACTGGGCAGCGGCACAGTAAGGTGTGGCAGCAGGGAACAGGTGTGGGGTGCCTCTGGGCTTTATATTTTGTCCCTGGTGAGTGGCACTCTCTGCTTCCTGGTGCCTGTATTCAGAGCTGCTTTCCTCTGCAGCCTCACCTCGGGCCCTGAGCTATGGACTTAGCTGTCTATGGGCTGTGACTTCTGAGACTTTGAGCCAAAATACACTTTTTCCTTTTCTATATTGTTCTTTTTTTTTTTTCTATATTGTTCTTGTTATGTTTTTTGGTTACAGTGGAAAAACAGGTGACTGAAATAAAACTGCAAGGATGGGGGTGGGGAAAGAAACAGCAAACAGGATTAAATAGAAACTCCAGTTAGGGAGCAAATGCTCCCCCTGAAAGACAGCAGGGACCAGGACTGTGGGGGAAAAAAAGGTCCCTGATCTGCAGCCAGAACACACCTGAGTCCAGCCTTGGGGGAGTGGTTTGGCCCAGACCAAGGCCACTATGGAAAGCCTCTGGAGTCTGCCTCAGGGCTCCCGAGTCACACAGTGAGGTGAGAAGGGCTCTTGGCCTGGACTAGGTCAAGGCTGCTCCTGCAGTCCCTTCAGAGGTGGCGCTGGCCGTGCATGGGGATTGGGCTTTGCTCTCAAAAAGATCCTCACACATCCCCACCCACCCTTGCAGGGCAGGGTGACCAGAGGCCTCTTCCACACAACTGTACCCTCCCACCACCTCACCTTCCCATGGAGGGTCTAAGGAAGGGAGAAGGACCCTGAAGCTGGTACGGAGGACCCTGGGGCCTAGGCAGCTCCTGCTCAAAGGTCATCATTTTTCATCAGAGCTTGCAGCTCAATAAGAGGAAAAAAACTTCCAGGACTTGGCTGCTACCTCTGCCTGTCCTCTCCCTCACTTCCAAGGTGGCTGGAACGGGTGGGAACAGCTCTTGTCCTCTCTATTCACACGTCCAGTGCAAGGGAGATACTGAAGGCTGGACCGAAACTCAGGGTGGGCTCAATGCTAAATATGAGAGAACCCAGAAGCTGCTGCGCTTTGCTCCTCTGGACACACGAGCCCAGTGCCTCCTACTCACCCCCACCAGGCTTTAAAACCAGAGAGAGGGAAGTAGGTGTCTCTGGTTCCCTTCCTTACCGCTTCTTCTACAAGAGGAGACTTTCCCCATAAGCCATCTCCGAAGCAGATGAAAAAGAAGACTAATATCAACAGCATTACCTTAAACTCTCAGTAAATTCTCAGCATTATTCTAAACGTTTTATCTGAACAAACTCCCAAGATCTAACAGCTAACCATGACCCCGGTGCACAGACAAGGGAACCAAGACACAGAGAGGTGAAGCAATTTACTCATTGTCACGAAGCTGGTATAACTGGATGTCGGACTTCTTGCATTTCAGACGCAGACAAGTCTGTACATCAATAGCTACCACATCCTCCAGTGAGGGGTGAAGCCACCTGGGGGAATCCGAGCTGTCTGCCCACCCCAGCCCGTCGGTGAGGTTGGAGAAAACCAAAAAAAAAAAAAAAAAAAAAAAGGGTTGTCAGAAATTGGAAGAGGACCATTAAAGAGAGTCACTGGTTTACTATGTGTCAGCCAAGAGTGAAGGGCCTGAAGGAAACCTCTCAGAGAACTTAACATGGGTCTTCTGCCTTTGGGGGACACAGAAAACTGGTGTCTGACTCACAATGGCATAAATGATGAGCTCACAGCAGCTCAGGCCACAGGGCGAAGGAGGACTCTCTCCGGTGTCCAGGCCAAGGTGTTTCCTGTGAAGCTGACTTGAACCACACCTGGGAGAAACCCAACTAAAAGGCTGTGTGATGGGTGGTGGTCCCAGAAGGAAGTGGAGAGCCTGTCCCACACTTGGGGACTGAGGAGGGAGCTGAGCATCCACCCAGGAAGAGGCAATTGCTTTTTGGTGATTGTGCGGGGGCAACAATCTCTGAAGAACTCCCCTCCCCAGGGAAGAAGTCAGCTTTACACATGGGCCAGGCCCAGAGAGCTTGGTCAGAGCCCTGACCCTGTCACTCAAGCAAGAACTTCCGTGCCCTGCTCTCCTCCCATCCCTTGCCTCCATTCCAACCTGGGGCAACTCCAGTTAGCAAAGTGGGAGAAGAGGATGGCCTCACTGAGGGTGTTTCCCTGCCCCTCCAGACCTGCTCTCCACCCATCCCCCACCCCACCCCCAGGCCTGCCTCTGCGGACCTCATCCACAGGCTCCCTTGCCCTCCCCCAGGAAGCATGTGGGTTACCAAGAAGTATTGCCTCTGCTCCCTCCATGCCAGGTCACCATGGGTTCCTGAGTCCCTCTCCTGAAGGTGGTACTCCCTTCAGGTGGCCCATCTGTATGGCTGCCTTCCCTTGGTTCTAGTAAATTCTCCTTCCCGTTGCACCTACAGGCCTGGGAGTCTCGCCTTTTTAAATAGTCCTTTTATGATGCTCCCTTCAAACGCCCAGTTTATATGAGGCATCTGCTTCCTACAGGGACCTCGACAGAAGGGAGAGGAGGCAACTGCACCCCATCTCCCATTTCCACCTGTAACAGGAAGAGCCAAGGAACGGGAGACGTCTCTCACTTCATTGGAGTTGATGACTGAGTTGGACACACAGAATTAGGTGCTAAGAGTGACCTGAAGAGTCATAGGACACAGCTCAGATCTCTTCCAGAGCATCATAAATGGCTCTGCCAAGCGAATTCACAGGGACTGTGGGAGACAAGTCACTCTTTGGTTACTCCAGGAGTGGTACTCTTTGGTTCTCCTAAGTACCAGCGCTGCGATCCAAGCCCCGCAGGCTGCCTCCAGGACCCATGTTGTAACCACTCCTTTCAGAGTTGGTCCTCCTGGAAGCGCCAATCTCTGTAACTGTCAAAGTCTATTGTGAGAAGACCCTCAGGGAGGAAACTGGTCTATGTCCTTGAACCAAAGCCCTTATGTAGAGTGTGACATGGGCCTTCCTCTTCCTGTCTCTCCGCTCAATACCCCCTCTTTCTGCCTTGGATGACAACCTAGACAGACACACCTGCTGCTGACCTCGGGGGTCTTTCTTAGGTTCAGGCCAAGATTTCCTAGAATTATCTAAATGCTAACTTTCACAATTCTGGGTCTTTTCTTTGAACATACTCTTCCCTCTGCCTCTATATGCCCTTCCTTTCCTACAGTTATCTTTCAAGTCCACCCTATAGACCACCTATTTCAAGAGGTCCCCCCATGGTATCCCTAGAAGGGTCAGTCACTCCCTCATCTGTGCCTCTGCTGGATCTTGGCCACACTTCTCTTACTGCTCTCAAGGTGCATCATAAAGATCCAGTTGCACGTGCGTCTTGCTCACCAGGCACCAAGCAGCTCAGAACAAGGGTCATCTGTGATTAATGATTTTCCTATCTTCCATGTCTGGTATGAGACCTGATACATGAGCACTCAATAATGGTTTTCAGAATAAATTAACAAATATATTAATAAGATAATTAATTCCTTTACTTTGGAATCAAATAGATTAAACCAGCAATACTTATTAAACGTGCTCAGCATGCCAGCACTGTGCTAGGCACTGAGGGGGGCACGTCAAGCAGGAGGGCTCTATTCTTGCCCTTGAGACACCACGATCTGGCTGGGGAGGCAAACTGACACCCAGGTAGCTGTGGTAGTGGTGGGAGTCACAGCCACCAGTAGTGATTGATGCTTTATTGATTTTATTATGTGGTGGGCACAGTTCCGGTGACCACGTGGAAACTCATTTTAACCCTCATCCGCCACCCTACAAGGAAGGTGCTATTCTTATCTCTAAATCTACAGATGAGAACACTGAAGCTTAAAGCCACCCAGCTAGGAAGTGGCTTACGGAATCCCAGCCAGAGCATCTGACATGTTGGGTGGGTTGCAGATGTTGCCAGAGTGGACAGAGCTGGGAGGTGTGGGCTGGAGCAGTGGGCGGTGTTGTGCGAGAGAGCCAGGACAAGAGCAGAGCCATGACCCCCAGGGCACCCCACTTTTCCTCCTTCACCCCTGGGTGTCTGGAGCCCTGGGGAGTCCACTGCTTGTTAGATGACTTTGTGAGGCGCCAACGTCATCATCACTCCTGCCAGGCGCCTCCCCAGTTCCGGAGCCCAAGGGGGCAGGAGCCCGAGGGGGCAGGAGCCCGCAGCAGCCACTGATTAATTTCCACTGACAAGAGGTTGCGTCTTCGGCAAGCACGGTATTAAATAGCTCCTTTTGATCATAATTAAGTTTCTCTCGGGCTGATGCTATAAATAGCCATGCCCTATTGATTGGAGGGTCTGGGCTGTGAGCTCAGCACCCTCCGGGAGCCTTTCCAGCCTGGCCCAGGGCTCTTGAGTCCCACTTTTCTCTCCCTGACACGCAACATTCCTGATTTCAAGGGCAGGTGCAGCCAAGCACCAGGCTTGGGTTCAGCCCATTTTCTCACCTGCCCCCCTCAACCCTCCTCCTGCCCTCCCACAAACCATTCCAGGGTTGGCTCACTGGGTTGCTAGGTTTCACAGGGACACTGGCTCTCCCCTGGCTCTGCAAACACCCCTGTTCCTCCCTACTATGCCTGGACACCTCCCTGTTATACCAATGGGGAAACTGAGGCCCAGATAAGTCAAATGTCTCCAGGGGAGAAACAAACTCACAACTAGGGTTGCCCCTTCCTCCTTCTCTTCCTTCACCAAACCTTAACCAAATTTGTTTTGCTGACCTCAGTGCTATGTCCAAATGGATGGGAGGAGGGACTGGGGACCTGTAAGGTCCAAGATCACAATAAGAGGGGAGGGAACATCCAGAACAAAGCACATCGATAATGATTCCTCTGCCCAACACATTTTTATACTGCTGAGAAAAACACTCTGGGGAACACCCTCCCTCTCCCCGACTGGAGGCCTAGGAAAGTCACTCCCCAGAAAGCACCCCGGTTCTTTCTCCAAGGCTACACCCCAACTCTCTAGAGCTCCTCAATAACCACTAAACATATACAAGGTACCATTGAGCCCAGTCTGTGATTTCTTGGTGTTTGGGGGGTGGTTTCTAGGGATCTGACGGGAACAAGGCAGTGTGGCCCAGAGGAAGGGTCTGCCTATAGATGCCAGGCTTTGCATGATCCCACCTCTGCCGCCAACTAGTCCTGGGCAAACTGCTTGACTTCTCTTAATTTCCATCATCTATAATATAAAGGGTGAAAAGAAAGGACCTGTAATGTTCTTTTCAGTTCTAAGTTCTATAATGTTGCAATTTTGAGTAAGAAACAGGCATAAGCACCCATGTGCCAGGAAGGTAGCACGGACTCTTTCGTGCTATGTTCTCACTTTAAAGCAAAATACTGCTTGAACCCCCAAAGGAGGCCATCTACAGAGAACAGGCCCTGGTGCCAGGGTTTTGCCCTCCACTCTATATGGCAAATTCTGGCCCTTGGGCCAAATATGTTCCAACATTTGTCCTTGGAAATAAAATGGGAAGAAATCCATACGCGTTCATTCACCTGGTGTCTGTGGCTGCTTTCATGCTGTAACGACAGAGTGGAGCAATTGTTAACAGAGAATATACGGCTCGCAAAGCCTAAAAATTTACTCTCTGGCACTTTATAAATAGATTTGCCATACTAGGGCCTGTCGGTGGGGTAGGAATAGGGATGGAAGGACTTTCCCAGTTGAGGTCAGACTCGGGGAGATTCTAGGGGAGACAGACTGCCTGTTCTCCACTGGGCTATAGATTAGGGTGTGGAAGGGGTCACTGGTACTTTTCCAGGAGAGACAGGTAAGGATCTTTGAATCCCTATGAACTCTGCTCACCGACCTGGCTGCCTAGAGATAGGCTGGCCCAAATCACCCCCCCCACACACACACCCACACACACAGAACTGGGTGGAGGTGGGGCAGGAAGGTATTTTTGTCTTAGTGTATGACAGAGTGAGGGTCCTAATCCAACCTGAGGAGGCTGTGCTCCTCCCTGCTGGGTTCCATGGTTAATCTGTTCCAGAAAACCTCTCCAACCCCCGTGGAGCCTGAGCTGAGTTGGGGAGGAGGGAGCCTGGGGTCCAATTCACAGTGCTTAGCCTCACAGCCATTCCCTAGGAAGAGCAGGAAAAGTTGGTCACCGACAGACAAAACAGAATGGAGCCCTGTGAGCGTCACTTAGCTCTCTGATGTATGAACAGAGCCGAGGAGCTGCCAGGGAACTGGGGAGCAGGAAGCGGCTGGAGCCAGAGGGAGGAAACAGCGACATTAAGGAGAATCAGAATTGATGAAATAAAAACACATCGCCATTTAGCTTCCACTCTTTGTGCTCCCCCAAACTTTCCAGGCTGGGGCTGATCCGGTTTTGATCTCTAGGGGTGCTCCTATTGCTCCCCACTATTCTCCCCTTTGGAGCTGGTAATTTAGCTCCATCTGGCATCTGTCCTGACAGACAGCATGGCAGGACGGCCCCTTGATCTTCACCCCAGGGTCCCGTGCATCCACCTGGCGGGATATGGGGGTCTTTGATCATCTTCTCTCCCTCAGCATGAAGTCTAATCAGGTTTTTTGGGGTGGTGGGGGACAAAAATCTCCCGATTAGTTTTTACACAGAGGCTGCCGGAGGCCATATGCCGTGTTCTTCAGCTCTGCCATTATGCATCTTGCTTGTAATTGCTTTAGAATGACACTCATCATGTTCTATTTTATCACCCAATGACAGATCCGTCCAGGAGGAGGGAAACACACGCACTCACAGAGCAAGCCAGACTGCATAACGGTTAGGCAGAGTAATTGTTCTGAAATTCTAAGAGCTGGACTCTGTCCACTTGCTTAAATAGAGAAGGTGCTGCATTCTCGGCTCCTGCCTCTGCGTGTTAAGAGTGACCCACCGAACGGCAGCCCGTGCTTCCAAAAGCACTTTCCCATATTCACCAGTTCCCTCCAAGCTCCCCCATAAAACCCTCCCCCCCTTTCTTTGCTGTAATTACTCAAGGAGGAAGATTTCCTTCAGCGGTAAAAAAGCAACTATAAACAGAGAAGCAGACATCAGAGTTATTCCCTGGTGTTCAAAGATTCCTCCGCCTCAAGCATCCTGTGCCCTGGGACAAAAGCCCTTCTTTTCCGTCACCCTGGGCCCTCTGGTTACCTCCCTTGTCCCAGGAGCTCACCCACCTACCGCTTCCCACCCCAATAGGCAAGGTCTCTCTCATTCCTAAAAGTTATGGGGGCTCCTGTGAACTAAGCTGCAGACACTTAGGATCATTGATTCCTGCTTCCTAGGGACAGCAAGGGCAGGACATCTGTACCCTCTCCCTACCCACTGCTGGGAGAGGCAGAGAATCCAAGAGACCAGCAGCTATGCCAACAATGGAGGCATCTTTGGCACCAGTGCTGTCCCTGACAGGTGCTGTGTGACACACAGTGGGTAAGCAGTAGAGCACCAAGAGCGTTCCTTCCTCAGAGGCCCAGGTACAAGAGAGGCTTCCTGAATGGGCACAACGCCCGAGCCACTTCTCCCTTTTCCATCTTGAACCAAAGCTCTCCATGGCCCACTGTTAGGGCCTGACTCTTTCCCAGAGCTGGCTTCATAGCAGAACCCAAATGTCCAGGACCCCACCAGTTATTTAGGGCTTGAAATCTGGGCCCAGAGGAAATATCCCAGAGCCAAAGGTTCTGTGTTACAAAGGAGGCAGATCCTCAGAGGGTTTGATACAAGTCCCACTTAGCAACCCTGAGGACAGCTAACAGCCTTCAATCACCCTGCAAATAGAGCCCACCTGGGGCTGTGGATGCTACCCAAGCTGAAGACCAGCTAGGGCCTTGCCTCCTTGCCTCCCTCCCCATAGCAAGGCCTCAGGCTCACAGGGTTCCCAAGAGCATGGTACCTCCCCTTGCCCCGACAGTGGCCAGGGATAGAACACTGAAAGATCCTTGGGAAAACTCAGGACAGAAGTGAGGTAAGGGGAGACATCCCATGGTGACCGCGCAGGCAGAGAGTGAGGAGAGGCTTGATTGACATAAATTGCTTCAACTCCCGGGGAGATACCTTCTCCTGAACCCCCTTTCTCCTATAAAGATGGGAATAAGCTGAAGTCCCCAGGGATACAGGAGAGAACAGAACAGACTGTTTCCAGAGCGATTTTCACGGCACTCATTTTTCTATTTCTTAATGAGGAGCCCGAGGGGATCCTGGGGCCTTGGCAGTAGGAGAGGTTAGTGAGTGATTGGGGAACCCCATTCCATCAGCTTTCCATGATAAGGGAGCCCCCCTCTTCCAGGGGTGCTGCCTTGCCCACTCCACTCTCCCTACCAGAGCAGCAGGGAGGGGGCCTAGACAGAGGCACCTTCGACCACGCTCTTGTCCTGGGAGGAAGCAGTACAGCTCAGGGTGACGCTCTCTCTGTCCAGGGACCTGGGCCTCGACCTGGCCCAGTATGCTCCTCTCTGGCTCAGCTGCCAGAGATTGGCTGCCAGGATTCTAGCTGGCCACAGAGGGCCTGTCCACCTGGGCTCATCACAAATGCAGTGGGCATCCTCAGCTGTCCCTCAGAAAGCAAATGTCAGTGCCAGAAAGCCCACTGTGCTCTGAGCAGCCCCATCACCCCCATCAAAACTCATTGGCACAGTGTTTCCTGGTCTTTGTTGCATGTGTCCAGTTCCCTACTCACTCATCCCAGATAAACTGTTTTCTTGTTCACTCCAGGCAGCTCCGGGCGAGGGAAGAGTGGAGGCTCACATGATGCTTTGGATGGTCCTTTCTTTTGTCCCTGGGTGTCTGGAGGCCAGGACTGACTTCTGCTTCGAGCCGGGGGCACAGGCTGCATGGCAAAGCCCGTAGCCTCCCTAGCAGCGGCCGGCATTTACCATGCTTCTTCCCTCTCTGCCCCTCTTCCCACCTACAGTCTGCAGGCCTTCTCTTCCCACCCCTTATGCTGAAGATGTGCGCCACGGAAGGGAAATGAGAGGGGACCCAGTGGGATGTTGACCTAGGGGAAAGGATATTTTAACAGAGGCCAGAGGAAAGCATTTGAAGATCTCATGGCATAAAGAGAACATCTCCAGGAAATAAAGTCATCTGGGTTCCAGTCTGACCATGGCTGCTGCCCAGCTGATGCTGGGGCTATCATCTCAGAAGGGGCTCGACTAGATCCCATCAGGCCCATGTGAGTGATGCCCACAGAGTGGAGCCCTTGGGCGGCTCTAGTCCCATTTCTGTTCTCCCTCCCATTTCTGCCCTGCGTTTCCCTGGCCTGAGTTGCTGGCACACCATCTGGTATTACTGGGTGAGCCAAGAGTTATTTACCAGTGACAGCTCTGTTCATCTGGCCATTGCCGCCCATGTGCAAGGACAGAAGCGCTCATCCAAAGCCAGCGATGGCTGATATTGAGCCCTCACATGTGCTGGGCCCTGGTCTGGGCACTTAATAAACATCATTGTATCCAGTCCCCATGGCAACCCTCATTTGCCAGAAGAGGGAACTGAGCTTCACAGGTGGACTTCTGCTTGATGACGCTGTCAGAAGTGGCAGAGCTGTGGGTGGCACCCAGGCCTGCCTGCCTTCACAGTCCACGCTCTTACTAACCCATCTGCCAGTGGGGGGCTCCTGAGACAAGCCAGGCCTGGCCCAACAGGTGCAAAGGGTGTGGCTCAGGCTGCCATTACAACCTCAGGACAGGACAAGCCCATGACTCCTTCTCCTTTGGCCTGGAGCAAGCTGCAAAAGGCCTCCGAATGCAAGTGACTGTATTAGAGGACTGCACCACTCCACTCTCTGCCTATTCGCTGCTTTCCCCACCTGGACTGGAACAGCCATATCAGTCATCACATCCCACACTTAGGGACTGAGATCCCCTGCCTGGGCACTGGCTTTAGTACCTTGGTGGAAACAACTAGGACTTTTGACCAGGCTGAAGTCCACGTGGACCCCTAGCCTGTTCCTTCCTCCCCTCTGTTTCCCACCATGAAATGCAGCCCACTGGGTTCCTGGTAAGGACCCCATAGTGGGTTACAAAAATGACCACCTGTTCTTCCCATCTTTGTACTCACACCTGATGTGATGTGATAGGATGCTCCTCCTTTCCAAAGGTGGAATCTGTTTCTCTACTCTTTGAATCTGGGCTTGGCCATTTGATTTCCTATGGCCATTAAGACATCAGCAAAACTTGGAAAGAGCTTTATACATTGGGACTTGACCTCTTGGGCAGCAGCTGGGAGCCCTGCAACTGCCACCATCTGAGGCATCTGGGCTAGTCCGCAGGATGGTGAGAGACCTGAGCCCAGCCATCCATCCCTGCTGCCCTGGGCGTTCTCGAGCCAGCTGCCAGATATGTGAGCAAGGCCATCCCCAGCTGAGCCACAGATGACCAGGAGAACAGCTGACCAGCCAGCCAGATGAGGACAACTGCCCAGGCCACTCAAACCCACAGAATCATGTGACATAATAAATGTTTATGATGTAAGCCACTGGATTTCCAGGGTGGTTTGTTGTGTAGTAAATGAATTCCAAACTCCACAAAGGAACTGATGAAGGTGCTAGAAAATAAGTCCTGCAGGAGAGAGTGGCAGTCTAATGCAGTGGTTTGGGGGCTTCTGGGGGCAGAATGTCCGAGTTTTAAACCCTTCTCAGCCACTGAGTAGTTGTGCGACCTTTGACAAGCTGCTTAATCCCCCTGTACTTCAGTTTGCTCATCTATAAAGTGGAGATGATGGTAATGTCTACTTGGTGGGGTTGTTGTGAAAATGGGTTAATAAACAGAGCACTTAGAACACAGCTTGATCTACTATGTGAGGGTTTGCCAAAGTCCCAATAGTCAGAGGGTTCTTACACAAAGGAAGGGCGTCCATCAGATCTCTAGCTCCTGAGAGGGCTGACCTCAGGTAGCGAAATGACCCTATCATGAGGGACAAAAGTCTGACATCAGGAAAGACTTCCCGAATAGGGAATATGGCTAGATGCAAAAAAGGTTCTAGAATATCTTTTAGGCAGATGGCCTTCTGAGGCCAAGAGAAGCAGGGTCAGCAGCAAGGTTCTGCCATCACTGCACCAATGCACACACAGGGTATCCTTTTTTGGGGGGCGGGGATACTGGGGATTGAACTCAGGGGCACTCGACCACTGAGCCACATTCCCAGCCCTATTTTGTATTTTAGTTAAAGACAGGGTCTCACTGAGTTGCTTAGCACCTCACCATTGCTGAGGCTGCCCTTGAACTTGCGATCCTCCTGCTTCAACCTCCTGAGCTGCTGGGAATATAGGCGTGTGCGACCACACCCAGCTAGTCTTCACTTTAGAAAGACCTACCAAAGCAAAGCTTTCATGCCTTCAGAATCATCTTACTGCCTTCCTTGATGCAGCATCTCAGGGGGAATTCGTTCTCCGAAAAAAAGAAGAGCAAGAACTCATCCCTTGCCTCCATTCACCTGTTAGGGCCTCTGAATTAACTTCTGGCTATAACTTTACTGAAACTCAGCAGAAGGAGGGAACAGATACCTGTATACCACTATGACCACCTGAGCATCCAGCCAGGGGCAGGCAGTGCCAGGAGAGGGGCCAACACTCCCCTTGAGTCACCAGCCTGGGCTCTGGGACCTGACCCTTTTCCCTGGGCCAACATTTTCACCGAGGATGGCTCAGCTGGGACCCTGAGCAGCAGGTGAATAGGGATGACTTCTGAGTCAGATGAAACACAGGAGGCTAAAGCAGATATTCCTTGCCTGTGGGCCATGTTATGCAAGTGATAAAGCACCCCTGGTTTCAATCCCCAGAACCAAAAGCGGGGTGGGGGGGAGAATGGTTACAGGCATAGAGACAGACATGGATCCTCTCAGTTCCCAAGGTGGCTGGGTGGGGTGTGAGCAGAACCCCTCATCAGTAACCTCCTGCCTCGAGCAGCCTGGCCAGCCCCGGGTCAAAGAGCAAGGTTAAACACACAGCCAGGCGACCACACGGAAAAGCACGGCTCTGAAGAAAAACACCACCAAGCCTAAATGGGAGGGAGGCACAAACTCAGAGGGGTTCCACTTGGAGCAGAATAGAAGGTGATATTTTAAAATTTCTCGCTGTTACTAGAGGGTACACACCAGAATAGGATGGGGACGGGACTGACTCTGGATCTTGCAAAGTTGGGAAAAGGAGGGGTATCATCCTCTCCACTGAGGTGGGGATAACCATTGCCAAGAAAGGAGCCCTGGGTGCCAAGGCACCAGAGAGGGCTGCCTCCTTCACCTTTCTCCCCATCTCCTTTCACTGCTTACGCGCCTAATTATAAGTGTCACTCCAATTCATTTGATTTATTTTCTGTGCCTGGCAACCATACCTGGCAATCATTTGGGGACCTGAACACATGGTTAGCACGCCAGGAATGTTTGTTGAATGAATCAAGGCTATAGGCAACACTGAATTCAAGTTGGCATCCACAGTTGGAAGCCCTGCTGCCCTCTGCCCACCCACCCCAATACTTTTTTTTTTTTGTGCGTAAACCAGACTACAGATCCAACGACTGCTGGATCTCCCTGGTTCAGGAACCAACCCCCAGCAACTCTCTCAGGATTCTTTACGTTCAGAGTCAATTTCTGGGGAGAAGCGGTAGGTGGGTGGATGAGGAGATCAGGATGATGCTTCTGGTGTAAGAGGGTCACCTCTCAGCCTACTAATCTTCCAAGAATAGAGGGACTCGGGTGGCTGAAAGGAAACACGTACCTAGAAGTTTCCCGTTTCAATAATGGCCCAGGTTATCCTGAGAATTTTGCCCTCCATACCACTCTCAGCCAGCAGGCCTTCTCTCCCCACAACCCGCTCCCCTCACCCATCATATTTACACACTCCTACCAGGTCTCTCTCTTGCGTGATTTCTCAGGATGAAACAGATCTGATGATCCCTTCGCCCTGCTCCGTCTGGACTGGAACTCTCCCAGAGCTACATATCCTGCTACCCTGCCCCAAATTTGGGTATCTCCTCCCTTGCTTTATGCCACGAAATGCACAACGCTGGCACCCAATTCACTGTCTAATCGTGCTTGGTTAAAGTTTTAGCTTTCGGTGTGTTCGACCATACACAGGCAGGTGCTTCTCACTCTGTCCAAAGGGAACAGGCAGGACCATGATGAGGCGGCAGTGGGCCCGTGCACATTGCGGAACCCCTTCTGAGGCACTCTACTGCGAGCTGGGGCCCAGGACCAGAGCCCCTGACTTTGAGAGGCCAAGGGTGCGTGTGCAAGCAGGGGCTGTTTCATCCAGGCTTTATGATGGCAGGGGCTTTCCTAGGAGAGGACTCAACTCACCTGGCCCCATTCTACCACACTTCCCCTTCACTGTCACCAACCTGCCACCTGCTCTCTGTCCTCCACCCCTCTGAATACTGGATAGAAAGCCAATGATACGTTCACAGCCCAAGAGAGTCCACACACTTACCCTTTCCCCTGTCCTCTGTGATCATTTAATGGTTGACTTCATTCAAATAATAGAAGATAATATACACCAAGCTGCCCACACGGATGCTAACAGCAATCTATAGATCCTCCTGCACTCCTGGGGAGCTCATAAGAAAATAATGGATGTGGAGAAAGGAAGGGCCATTTACAGACTATCAGGATAATAGTGGAAGGATGGGGTGGGGCATGTAGGAGGTGGAGGTTATCAGGGAGGTGGGGTGGTAGGAGACAATGGAGGGGGTGGGGATGCCAATCATCCCCAGAATCCATCCACCCGTGCCACAGGGTCCTTGGCTATCCATTCCAAAGGGGCTGATAAGAACCTTAGGTTGTGGCTCACCCAGGGAATCTCCATGGCCCAGAGGGATTGGATCTGGCAGGGCTGGACCCAGGTCATTCTAATTCTGTGGTAGGACAGATACTCTAGGGTCTTCTTGACACCAAATCCCCAAGAATTAAATTTTCTGACCATAATTATCCCTGCTTTCCAGAACTACTTCCTTACAGAACCTCTGGTTTTTCACAGCCCTTGGACTTTGGGAGCTTAGACAATGTAGATCTGAGTTCAATACAAAGAGGAGGTTTATGATCACTGACTTGTCTCCAGCAATGGAATGGACTGCATCAAAAAGGGTAAGGTCCCCATTTCTAGAATGTTCAGCAGACCTGTTGTTGAAGGGAGTCTAGCTCTGAAAGGCGATAGCAAACTAGACTCTTTCTAAATCTAAGACTCATGGGGCTTAAATGTCTGTCTGATCTCACCCTTTAAAAGCCTCTTGGTCCCAGGGTTAACATCTGATCTTTCCCTTCACATGGCCCAACAGAGGTGTCTAGGGAGCTAGAGTCACAATCCCCTGCTGTCTCTAGGCATAGCACTCCAGCCCTGTGTCACAGAGGGCAGTGACCTTGTTGACTATGTCATAGTGGCTCACCATCAATCAATCCCTCTGGGGGAGTCTCCAAAGAAGGACCTCCCAAGCTTCTCTGCAAATTTGCATTTTGATGGATGCTTTGGCCAAGGATCCTTTTAACTTCTGCCTCTTTGGAGAAGGAGAAATGAAAAGGGGAGGTTGCCAGTGCCCTGCCATTTAGAGGCTGGTTCTCCAGGCTGTGGATTATCCAGGCTACTGGGTTAATGACCCATTTTCCTTGGAAGAGGGAGAGACGTAAGGCGCATGTAACCGTGATAGGTGGTGATAACTCACTAGATGCAACCCAATTATCATTTGGAAGAGGATTCTGAGGACCAGAGAGAAGAAGTGACCTGCCCGAGGTCACATAGCCTACCAAAGTAGGTTTTACACAGCCCTACACCAGCCAAAGGATTCATCCACCCCACATAAGCCAACTCAGGCATAAAACACTGAACTGGTTGCATGAACACAGCAGCCTCTACTCTCCAGATGAGAAGCTGACCTTACATGGGAATATTCGGACCATTAAACACGGTGTGTGTGTGGGGGAGGGGAGGGGCATAATGATTCGTAATAATCTCTCTAAGCCTTGCCCAAACTGAGCATGCCAGTTGAGTTGCAGGAGAATGTTTTATTAATCAACACAATGCCTTTTGCTCACGTGAGTTGAGATTCTGCTAGAGAGGGAGGACAGGGGAGGGAACCAGGTGCTTGGCTCAGAAGACAGGGACAAAAGTCCTCAGGTGCAGAAATCTTGGGAGAACTCCCATCAGCTACTGAATGCAGAAGAGAAATGGGAGGAAAAAGAAGGGGAAAGAAAAACCCTAGGGTCACATATTGTTCTTCCTCTTGCCCGTGCAGAAATGGCATGAAAGAGGCAGACCGAGTCCCACGGCCACAGCGTCAGAAAAGCCAACGTCAGAAAAGCCAACCGATAGGGAGTGAGGGCCACGACTCAGGAGGAGGGATGGCACCTGATCACTGGAATCCCTCCAGGAGGCTGCAAGGCAGGGCTTTGACACCCCAGGGGTGACATTTTCCAGAAGGATCCTCCCCCTCCCCACCCATCTCCCAGAGCTGAGAGAGGTCACAATCACCAGGAGGGGCTATTGCTAAGGGAGCACAGGGGTCTTTCTGAACCCGTGACAAGCACAGGCCCCCACCAGGGCTGCTGCCCCTCATTCCGAGACTGTCGGGACTGGCTGTGTCCGGCTCCTGCTGGCTGAGCTGTGATCCTTCTTGTGGGCAAGGAGGGGCCAGCTAAAAGGCTAAGTAGTGCCCAAAGGCAGCTTAGGGTTGGGCAGGGATGCCACCAATCCCTAGACTGGGACATTAGCAGCCAGGCCACCTGGGACCAGAGCCTCTCCAGAGGACATGGCTTACGATTCTGAAAATGTTATTATAAAAGATAATTTTACAGGGTATTTACAGTTGTTCCTCTCCCATACATTTTTCGGAGAGGATGGAGGAACAAATTCTATTAGAATACACTGAAAGATCCCCTGTTCTTTTTAGCCTTCCCTCTTTTTCACCAGCGTGCCCTCTGTTGTGAATTCCCTGCCTGCCTCGTGTGTCCATGTCACTGTGGGCCCAGCGAAGCCTCAACTCCCATACTTGCATGCCCACTGGTCTTGTCTCCCTTGACTCTGACCTTTCCTTTGTCACATTCTTTATCCGCCACTCATCCTTGTTACCTTTGCCCACTGACCCTGAGAGTCCTTGGTCCCTGCATCTTAAGGAGTCAAGGGGTGCTTATGTCTCCTCCACCCAGGACAGAGGCTGTGGAAGGAGATTTGTCACCTTCCAGGAAATGCAATTTCAGGCTCCCCAATGTCCTCGGAGGGGAATGTGGATGGTGAGTGACAGGGCCAGAGCTGACACGGCTCACAACAGTGCCAGTGGTCTCCAGGCACCAGTGATGGCCTCTGAGCCGGCCTCAGTGTTCACAGCTACCAAACATGGGCAATATCTCACTCCTACGGTTATTGGGAGAATTAAATGCATATAAATAATTCATATTTAGCACACACCTGGAACATTGCTAAAGCCCAATAACATGAGTTATTATTGTTAAGGATAATGATAGGCCCTCAAGGTCAGGGTGAACCTACTTCCACCCATTCAGTCTTCAGTGGGGCTGGCAAACCTATGTTTCTCATCCTCTGGGTAACAACCCTAAAGAGACTAAACACAGTGATTAAGCCATCACTTCCGTCCTAGAGACGGCCACTCTCTGACACCTTGCCCACCACGGAGGACCACGCTTTATTCCTCGGACTGTGTCCCCACGGTTCTCCCCGCAGGTCAGGCCAATGGCTTCACTCTCTCCCCTTTACTAGCTTTAGTCCCTTTTTCAGAGCTTCTCCTTCAACCTTTCATTCTCGTTTTATACATTGATTTGTTTATTGTCTGCGGTTCCTGAGAATTTGAGTTGACATTCACAGATTATTCCACAGACCCCATCACTATGTCCTGTGCACGGGAGACCCACGGTATTTTTGAATGAATGTATGAAGGTATTTCATTTTTCCACCATGATCTTTCAAGGACCAACTGAATTGCCACCTCCTCCAAGAAGTCTCCCTGATTCCTGCCGCCCCTACCTTCTCTCATACCTTCCTATCTTTCGCTCCTGCCTCTTAGCTTACTGAGCCCAGGAACACAGCTCTGTGAACACAGCCATCTCCATGACTGAACTGGGTTTCCCTACGAGGTCAGTGAATTCTAACACCCACCTCACAGGGTTTGGTCCCCATCTTCCTTGTCTCTTTGTGACCCCTCATATCAACTAGGCCTAGTTCACAGTGACACATGCTTGCTGAATTATTCAGCCACAGTAGCTCGCCCGGAGCTCAAGACAGGAGTGCCCCTAGAGGCGCAGGTCAGAGGATGTGCTGAGTGATGTCAGGGGTGCAAATGACATTTTTCTCCAAGGAGAAGAAGGAAACAAGCCGGAGTAGCAGTGTCTCAAGTCCCTGGAAGGTCTGCCCAAGGGTTTCTCACTTTAAGGATCAGGACAAGTGCTACCCACAAAGGCCGGACCACTCTCAATCACCCTCAGCCAGGCAGACACAGTTCTTTGGTCTGTGACCATTCAGACCCTCACCACCCATCTATGAGACAATGTAAAGGTCCCTTTATTAATTTTATTAATTTTTTTCTCAGCAAAGCCCATAAATTTTGCTTTCCTGTGTGGATGCTGTTTATTTAATTATCATTGTAGGAGTCTAAAAATAAGCCTTGTTTTACACAGAAAACCAATCTTCCCTTTCAGCTCCAACAAAAGCACAATATGAAAGGGAACTACCACAGGCCGAGAAGAGAGAACAAATGGAAGCTTCTTTGGCAAAGCGGTTGGTTTGCAGGTGGTCCCGGCATTCCTAATGGGAATGGGGGTAGGGCATGGAGCAGGAAACGCTCCCCAAGGCCCTCTCCTCTGCCTGCTTTTATTTTTCCTGGGACAGTCTCATCCATTTTGTTTTTTTCTGCTTTAGCTGATGATTTTGGAAGCTGCCTCCCTGCTGAGTCCCAGAACCACCTCTCCACCTGTCTGCTGGCCCCCTGGAGGACACCCACCATTAACTGAAAACACTGTAGGTCCAAAGCCAGGTTCATGGTCTCTACCTCCTCTCTTAACCTCCTGCCAACCTGCTCCTTCTCTAATGTCCACTAAGGCCACACCTCTCGTCATCCACACTCCTGAGTTCCTTTTGACTTCTCCTCCTCCTGGTCTTTCCATTCTAGTCTTTTTTTTTCCTGTTCTGATACTGTGCCTGCACCAGGTCAGGCTTTCTTTACCTCTTTCTTCATACCTGGCTCAGTCTTCTGGCTGACTGTCCTGGGTCCGGGGGGTTCCCTTCTGACATTTACCCAGAAGACACCTGCCAAATACATCTTCCTGTCCGTACGTCACTGGAGCCCCCAGAGTGGCTCCCTAGTGCCTACCAGATGAATTCCTTAACCTCATGTTTCAGGTCCTCTGCATCTCTAGCAAACCTGCTGTTCCTGCTTACTTCAAGGCACTTCCCTCTTTGTACACCTGAAATGCTAGCAAACCAGCATATTGGTGAAGCGTCCCAAACATCATGCCCTTTTGCAATTTACTTGGATTTCCATTCCTGTATATTTAAATCCTGCTCGTGGTTGTTGGTCTAGCTGAAATGTCACCTTTCCCACAAAGCCAATCATTCCTTCATCAGCCAATATTTATTAAGCATTTATTCTGTTACAAACACTCCTGATCATTTCGGCACACACTCTTGTGAACATACTCAGATCCCCCATTATGCTGTAAATTTCTTAGAGCTGATCTTTTATTTATTTTTATATCTTCAACACTGCCTAATAATGTGCCTTGCAAATACTGGGTGTTCAATAATATTTGTTGAATCAAGATTCATGCTGTCTGTGGTCTTAATGTTGTTTAGTTTAATTCTCCTAGGGTTTTTTTTTTCTGCTTAAGTATGCATGTCCAGAAAGAAGTAAAAATAAACTAATGATACTTCTCAGCAGCTCTAAGCCTGTATTTTATGGTTAACTCTCAGTTATCCATGCCATTGGAAAAAGAGAGCATCCAAAAGAATTCCACACGAGAAGCAAAGAAACATTATTTCTATCAGTCTTTGACATGTATTGCATAATTTTTAAGCATCTGATTTGTCATTTTAATTCTGTTTGCCTGATCAGTTGATATTTGCTTTTACAGTCCCTCAATAACTGGCGGGGTTATAGGTACGGAAGGGGAGATGGAGAACTCTGCTGGTTTGGAATGAAACATTTGCTCTGAACAACTTCCAAGGCAAGGCTCCAGATCATCACAACATCACATGCCCCCAGGTGTGGCCATTTCTCTCCAGTGACAAAAGAGACTCCCAAGACCCCTAAACAGCTCATTATTTGCTAAAGAAGATGACAAGAGCCACTAGGACCAACGGGGTTCTGGGTTGGAGGGAGGGCTCTGCTGCCTTTCAGTCTGTTGGCATCAGAAGGTGCCTTGCTGTGCCACTGGGAACCTCTGGATGCAAATCAAAGGAACCGATATTTGCAATGTTGCATCGATAGCCAGATGATGTAGGGGAGAAAGTTCCCCTTTTCCACTTCTGAAGCAAACAAATATCACATGTGGTGACTCGGCAGCTGCATTAGTTGGGGAAAATTGATGCACATTTCATGTGTCAGGGAGCTGAATCCCAGAGAACGGAGCCAGCCTCCCAGAAAATGGTTTCTTTATATAGTTCCATCCATTTATTGTTTGATTGGACTTTCTGTATATTAAATTCAAGCTGTTCTGCAGCTCACGGGTATTATGATGCGTTGGCTCGGTGGGAAATAATGAAGGTGATGGGATTTTACAGCATCGCATTACAAAGGAGGCGTCCCCAGCCTCATCCATCTCTCCATCAACAAGCTTGTGTGTGAGGTGGCACTTATATTAAAACGATTTTTCTGATTCAGTTTAATGACACTCATTCGAGTCCTGACTCCAGGAATACGATTACATGAGCTAAATGCAATCTTCCTCCATCCAGTTGTGGTCAGCGAAGGCTGAGCTCTTCCCTCCTCAGTCCCACCTTCCCATACACCCATCCCTTGCATTGAGCTGGGTGGAGGGAGGCAGTGGGGAGACGAGGTGGGCATTCTTGCCGGAGGAAAGTGGGTTGGACAGAGTAGGAGGCTGAACTTGAGCTGGGGGCCAGGGTTGCTGAGCCCTTTGGCAGAGAACTTTCAATATCCAAAAGCACCATGATAACACTTCCCTCCTTGTCACAAACAAGTCCTCCTTAGAAGTTGGTTAGCAGTCAATACTGTGCGCTCCTTCCAAAAGAGATGGACAGGTCTGGTCCCTACTTCCCAGAAAAGAAACACTGACCAGTGGATGAACATTTAAGATACATATGAGCCTTGGGGACAGCGTCAGCTTCCTAGAAACGCTTGGCTGTGTATGGGGCAGGAGGGGGCACTCTGCTCCTCTCCCTGGTCTGGAAGAGCTCCCAGCCCTGATGGAGGGTGGATGGGACCCTGCAATGGCCTGGGTCAGGTGATCTCTGAAACAAAAACACTCAAAACAGTGACTGAAGGGCTCTCCCCCTCCCCTGAGGATGGGAAGGGCCAGGTCGCCTTTTATTTACATGATTTTGAGGCGGAATAATTGCTGCTCCTCGGGAAGAATCCTGTTTGTGTTTACGGGTATATTTAAAGAGGGAAACCCAAACAAAACCAAGCAGAAAGAGGTTGAGATTGATTTCGAGAGATTCCGGAAGAGAGCTGTGAAATGAGCACCAGCCTGGAAATCCCTTTCCAAAAATTGCAGCAATTTGAATTACTGAATCGGAAGACAAATCCAATATGAGGCTCCTAGTGCGAAGCACCCAAAGCCTCAAGACTGACCTTGCCCTCCTCAGTAGCCTGAAACCCTGTGCCCACCCCACTGTCCAGGGAGCTCCCGCAGTTGTCAAGTGGCCTCTGTTTGGTGTCTGCATCAAGGCATGATGGTGAACACATATCAGTCCCTTGCCAGGTGCTCAGGAACTGCTTCTTTGGTGCAAAGGAAAGAGGCATCCAGGTGCGGATGCTCCGTGCTTACAGCCAGCAGCAGCCCACTCTGAGATGCTCGGCTACAACTCAGCTCCTTGGGCTTGTTCTTTCCATGCCGAGATCTCAGCTGCCCTGGGCCTTGGAGCCACCCTGCAATACCTTGAGGCCTCTACTTGTGAAATGCTTCTCCTTGGGCAGGAAAAGATCTTTAGGACTGTGTCTTCCCAGCCAGTTCCTTGCTATACAATTTTGGTGGCAGCAGGACCATGGAATACTCCTAAGAAAGTGTCCTGTTGCCTCTCTACCTCCAAATATATGCAAATCCCTCCCTCTTCCCATCTCTAATGTCACCACCACCACCACCTCTTGCCTGGATTATTGTGCTGGCTTCTCCCCTACATTATACTTACTACCCAGCAGCCAAAGTGATTCTCTGGAACATAAGACGGTGGCTCAAAACCCTCCAATGGTTTCCCATGCAAAGCAGAGTAAAAGGCAAAGTCCTCGTGGTGGTCGCAAGGAGCCTGTCTGAGCTGCTTCCCCCATTACCTCTCCAGTCTCATTTCCTGGTCCTCTTCTATCCTCCCCTCTCATGCAGCTCAACTGTTAGGGACTTTGTTGCAATTCAAAGAATAGCAAACCAGACCTCTCCTTCCGGATTTTGCACTTGCTGTTCCTTCTGCCTGAAATGTTGTTCCCCAAGCTACCCACATTCTTTCAAGTCTCTGCTCAGTTTCACCTTAACTGAGAGCTTCTTCTTGACCTTCTAATATAACAGAATAACTCACTCAGTACTCCTTCACACTCAATACTCCCTGTCACATCATGCTTTATTTTTCTCTGTAGCCTGAGATGATTACTTGTTAATTTGCTTACTATCTAGTATTGTCCACTAAGTGGCACAAAACTGTGTTTCCAGTGGCTAATGGGTGTTCAATATATATTTGTTGAATGAATAATTAAATTGAGGGAAGCATCACGGGTAGGGCACTGAGCTATGGCTCCTTTCCTGCTCCTCCTGGGCCCAAGAGTCTAGAGGGGAGCATCGCCAAATAACCAAAAACAATAACAAGGATTGGGTGCAGATTTTCCTTGTAAGAAGGTCCATTCTGCTAAGGCTTAAGCCTTATGGAGGGCTTGCTTGGCTCCCAGTCTTTGCCCTGCCCATAAACACCCAGCCTGACATCTGGCTAACTCAGCTGCTGGCTCTCCCCATGGCCAGAAGATGGTTATCAAATAAGAAAACGAAAGCTGGGCAAGTCAAGGTACAAACCTGTTTGGTTGAACAAATAGATATTAAAGCCCTGTGCTAGGCACACACCCTACAGTGATTTTTGGTACAAAAATGTGCCTTGAAGAGCTCACAACCTGGGGAAAAAAAACAAACAGCCAAAGTCAATAAAATGTGGCAATGACAAGAGAGAAGAATGCAAGGGCTACACTGGGAGGCAAGACGAGAGTCCCTATCTCCTGGAGGGACAGGAAGGCCTCATGGAGAAGATGCTGTGGGGTTAAGTTTGAAAGATGATGTGAGTCAGCAAGATACAGGAAGTTAAGAAATGTCACCAAAGAAAGGATTTTGAAGTCATTTGTTCTCAGTGTCTTATGATCAGTTCCCTGGACAAGGACCCAGTGGGCACATTAACCAGTGCCCTGACTGAGGCACTTGGGCACTGGGAGGAGGGTTGATGGGCCCTGGAGGCAGCAGATGAAGGTACAGACATACGTCTGGAACCTGATGGGTTAACAAAAACAGATCTCAGACCGACTCCAGTTCTGGCACCAGGAGTGCCCGATTGAGTGCCCCCATCCATAGTGTTCCTGTCTCGTTCTCCTAAGCCAAGTGTCCCTGTCTCCTGGAACCTCAGACAAGCCCCTTCCAGGATTGTATTTTAAAGGGAAATGCAAATCACCTGGAGGCTGCTTTGTGCCTGGAAGAAGTAAAAATCGATTCTGTTTTCGTTAAAGTGATTTTTTGGACACTGTCAAAAGCTCTCATCTCAGAGCACAGGGTGACAGATAGGCTGCCGATCTCAATTACGTAACTGAGCCGACCGGGCAGCAGAGGGCCATCTCATCAGGAGCAGACGCGGCTCCACGCCATTCCCAAGCCCAATTCCCCTTCTCTAAGATACCCAAGAGGGACCCCATTCCATTCAGGCCTGGAACTTGCCTTCTACAACCCTTGTGGATGCCTGCTCACAAGGCTCTCCTTCCACATGCTCTCCTGGTCCCCACCTGAGTTGCCCTGAGGGACTGGCTGGGGCAGTCCAGGCCCACCGTGAGGCTAAGCAAAGTCAACCAAATGAAGAAGGGAAATCTGCTTTGAAAAGGTTTATGTCACATAATATACATTCTCCAACTAGTTACGTTGGTCTTATTGAATATTGGGAGTTCTATGTTATCCCTTCCCCTCTGCTAACTCAGATAATTGGGAATTTATTTTATTTATAGCATCAATTATGAATATGGAAATTAATCCTTGAATGCTGAATTTCCGGAATTCAACTGTCAAGGAAGCGCACGGAAAGTCTGGGCAGAGCTCCGGGGTCTCTCCCACCAGCACAAGAGGCTGTAAAGGAAAGCCACCCTGAAGCCCAGGTGGCAGTTTGGACTGTTATTGTTCTTGTGTGTTGAAGGAACGTGAGAACATTAAATAAATGGTAATCATTGGCTCCAGGAGATCCCTCCCTGCGGGATGCTAGTAACTCACTGGCAAAGTGCTGGAAAAGCAGGCAGAGATGGCAACGGAACTAGGAAGAGCCAGCGCCTCCCCTCAGCACATCAGCCCTCATCCTGTCAGCCAGCCCAGCTCTGCAAAGCAGCTGAAGACCGTCCCTCCACAAAAACGGAGCTTGGGAGAGGAGTAGGGCAAGGGCAGTCTGGAGACAGGAAGAGGTAGGTGTCTGCTGGGAGGTGCTGGAAGCAGGGACACTCTGGCAGAGAACTGGTCCTTGATATCCAACGGCCACTTGAGGCTCAACTGCCAGTGCAGAGTCAGACAGAGATAGGCTTTTCCCAGTGGTTGAGAAAAGCTACAACTAGCCAGTGAACGGGCTCAGGACAGGCACCAGCCAGGGGAGAGAAAAGGTTTCCCCAACTGAGTCAGCAAGTCCTCTAGTAAGAACAGCATCTCCACAGTCCTGCAGAGCATCTCAGTGGACAGATCAAGTCACCAAGTAAAGGCCCCTCTCCCCTCTTCCTGGGAACCAAGGCTTGGATCTATACCCTTAAGAGAGAACAGATATGTCCAAAGGGGACTGAGGATAGCATCGGGCCAAGTGAATGGAGCAGGAGCCCCATTTAACCCGACCCATCCATTAAAAAGCCTTTTGTCAAGCATCTGCTATGGAGAGTCAAGCAAAGGAGCCTGGTAACGGTGCCAACTGCCAACTTAGGTCAAAGTCAAAGTAGCCTGATCCAGCACTGAGCTCCACCAGCCAAGATGGAGGGGGGAAGAAGAGGCTGCTTTCTCGTAACGTATCTGAGTTTAAGGAAGACACTACTGAATGGTTTCCTTTCTTGCCCAAGTGGTTCTCCTCCCAGAAGTGAGACAGTTTAATGCATGGGGAAGGAAGACAGACTTGTTTACTGTAGGTGTGGGGTGAGCAAACCCACAGGCCCAGGGTTGGGGAACCATGCTTCTCCCCGATGCAAGCATCCTTCTCTTCATTTTTCCCTTCACTCTTAGAGTCTATCTGCTCACCCGTCTCCATCCTAAGAAAGTAAATAGGAAGCCAAGACTGTCCAGCCCTCATGCTAGACTTGCCCCTTGAACTATAGGGCAAATGCTAAAGGAAATTAGCTGTTTCTCTGGCAGCAGTAAAACACTGGATCTTGCTACGAAAGCAGCCTTTAATATCTAAAGCAGTACTTTAAACTGCCTAGAAAGAAATGTTTCATGTATAAAATTTCTGTGCCTGGTACAGTGCCTGAAATGCAGTACTCACTGAGCAGATGTTTTCTGGACTAGTAATATGACCTGAATAGAATATCATACCCTGAGGCCATCTAAAAAGGCAATAAACCTGAAGGTCTGATTTCTATCTCTGGGCCCTGGTGGATTGAGAACGAGTGGAGTGACAGAGTGAAAAAAAAGAATGGGCAGAAGGCCCTAGCTTTTGAAAATTAGTTCTGCCCTTTATCTGTGATTATGGGAAATTTACTTAACCTCTCTGAGTCTCACCTTTTGTATCTTTAGAGGGTATAGAATTGTTCCTACTTAGCAGGACTATTGTGAAGACTCAGAGCTAATATATGCAAAGTGCTTAGCACAGTGCTGACACATAGTAGACACCCATATGTTGTTCTACTAATAATAAAAAGTAACGGGCAGGTGGCCAGTGAAGTTTCCATTGATGTCCTCTGAAATGATTTAATTTTAATTCTGACATCCATCAGTCTACTCAGGGTTTATTCCTATAAAAGTTTCTCCCTCTGTTGTCATGAGTCCTATCAAAAGAAACCTGAGTACACTGGGCAGTCAGGGCCATATCAGGAGAATACCTTGGGATCTGGGGTGTGTGTCCCTGGCCATGGGTGAGGTCCCCTTCAGGAAGGTGAAGGGATGGTCTAGTAGCCACAAAAGTGCCTCTTTCTCCTGACAGCAGTCAGCTTCCAGGCCCATTTTATACTTCAATATCCCAGTATGCCCAAAAGCTCACATCTACCAATTGAACCAGGAAAAACAAAGTCAAATAACCCCAAATTCTTACCCACCCCGGGCGAGCAGCTACTTGAAAAAGAGAATGTGTGTGTGTGTGTGTCTCTGTGTGTGTGTGTTGGAGTGGGAGGAAGGGGCAGGGAGGCTTCTGTTAGACACAGAGGTAAAGAGAATGTCCCAATTAAATGTGGCCTTCACAAATGGATTATGACACCCCTTGCTCCCCCCTTCCCCTCCCTTGTGGCAGAATGACAAATATAATCATTTTAAAAGGTCCCATCACCTGCTCAGTCATTCCCAATAAGCATACACAGCACTATGGAAAAACCGACACCACCGCCATGGGGTTCCCGCCAGGAAAAGAAATCAAATCACCAGGATGCCACCAATGGAATTGTCAAAGACCAAATAAAAAGTGTCATGAATTCTCCATCAGCAATATAACGCTCCCTGGCCTAAGCAAATATAGACCCAGCATATGAACTGTGGAGGGATTTTGCATTAGCCTCAATGGCTTCCGACGGCTGAAGCAGAAACCCCTATGAAATCCATGTCTCCATAAAGATGCCTTTATTGGCTCTCATCCAGTTAGGGTGAAGACTGTAATCTCCTTCCTGAGTCCCCTGCCTCTGATGGAAAGCTTCACATCCCTGCACCATAAGTACATTTCTGTGACCTCAGTGAAGAGGAGTCCTCCTAGAGTTGGAAGAGACAGAGTCCCCTGAGACCTCCCTGAGCACCTCTCCCTTCCTATGATGATGCTGCCGCTTCTGTCTGACCATGTGATCCATTCAGATGATCTCACTGCTACCAGGTGGGCCAGGTCATTCCATCATTGATTCAGGCTGAGAAAACAAGACTTTCCTCCTTTAATGAGAAAAGAGAAAACAGGTGCCTCACTTTTTAGGCAAAACCCCAGTTCAGGGTCACTTAGAGAAAGTCTGCTCAGAGCGACTGAACCCTTGATCATTTGTGGCGGCAGAGAAAAAAAAAAATAAGGCAAATGAGAAAACAGCTGGCAAATATACTAGGAAGAATCCAGAAAGAATGCTCTGGGTGTCTTCTGGGAAGGGAAATCTACACCTTCATTACCACATTCACTGAACTTCTCAGAGCCCTCTTCCTCCCCACGACAGCCCTTAGAGGCGCAGATGCTCCTAAGGATACAGCCATCAACTCCCCCAACCCCACATCACACACACACACACACACACACACACACACATAATGCATGGCTGACAAAAGAAATAGTGACTTAATTTTCCACCTTTTATAAAACACATGCCCCACCCCCGAAAAGAATCAATTCAGAGCAGCTCACACGCCTAAACCAACCACTCATGTTCATTTTCCCTGGTGGTGATGCTCTCCGACTTGGATGAGGCACTCCCTGCTCCTCTCCCCAGGCCTGATACCAATCCAAAGCTTCACGGTCCACCCAACCTCCACCCTCGTGGAGTCTACCAGTGCTGACTTACCCCAGTGTGGTCATGGTGACAATGGTGTACCAAAAAGAGGCTGGGATGCTTGTGAACTTGCTGGCTGAGGAGCCCTTCTCGGCGTAAAACATCACAGTGGCAAAGATGATGATGGCCATGGTGAGGGAGAAGAGGAGAAAGCCCAGCTCCGAGGCGCAGCTCTTCAGGGTGTAGCCCAGGATCCGCAGGCCCTGGGAGTGGCGCGAGAACTTGAAGATCCTAAAGACGCGGAAGACCCGGAGCGTGACGAAGGCCCCGGACACGTCCTCGTTGTTGGTCATGACCAGGCCGATGTAGTAGGGCATGATGGCCACCACATCGATGATGCTCATCACGCTGCGGATGAAGCGGTAGCGGCTGGGCGCCGCGAAGAGCCGGAGGAGGTACTCCACCGTGAAGATCATGACACAGGCAGTGTCCAGGCAAAAGAAGGCCACCGAGTAGCGCTCTCCGCACGGCAGCTCCTTGCTGCCGGGGACCGTGCCACAAGGCACCGTCTCCACCACGTTGGTGATGACCGAGACAGCAATGAAGAAGCCAGTCACGTAGTAGAAGACCAGGGCCAGGGTGCTGGTGTGCGGGTTCTCGAAGGCGCGCCACATGGTCTGGCGGAAGCTGAGCGAGGGCATGGACTCCTGGTTGTTCTCGGAGTCGTTGTCGTCCATGAGCCGCTCGGCGTTCTCGCGCTTGCGGTCTTTGTACTCCTCGTAGCAGCAGTCGCCGATGATCTCGGGGAGGATGCCGTAGAAGGCCAGCTCGTCGTCGTAGGCGGAGATGCACTCGTAGCGCGGGTAGTGCAGCTTCCCCGTGCGGTAGAAGTTGAGCACGCAGCGGAACACTTCCGGGTCCCGGTCAAAGAAATACTCCTTGGTGTCCTCGTTGAAGAAGAATTCCTTCTCGGTGCTTCCCAGCAGCGTGTCCGGGTAGCGCTCCAACGTGGTCCTCCAGGTCTGGAACCGACGCCCGCTCACGTTGAGGACGATCAGCTCATCCTGTCGCTTGTTCTTGTCGGCCGGGGCTAGGGGCATGGGGCAGTTGGCCACGGGCATCCACCCAATGGCCGCAGCCCGGGCGAAAGGCAGCCAGGCTGCAACTCCAGCCGCCATGGTGACTCCAGCTCTTGGGCCGGGAACTGCGCGGACACGTTGCACACCAGCTTGGAGTTAGCTCGGCGACCCCTGGGAGACAGGAGAGAGCAGAGAGAGGAGGGCTGAGTCCATCTTGAGTCACCGGCAGGAAAAAGAACAGAGGAAAGGGTCACTGGTGGGTGAAACAGTCTCCAAGACGACTTGATAAAACGGAAACCATCACAGAGAGGGGACTTGATTTTTTTTTTTTTTTCAGTCCTCCCCACTTAGGGAGCACACCTAGCAGGGGGTGGGGCATGAGGGCGGGATCACCAGATGTGGCTGACTGACAAATTGTCAAGTTCCGAGAGGGCTCAGGAGCATTTGGAGGGAAAGCCTCTTTAGCAGGAAGATGTGGGAAGACTCGGGTAATAATCAGCTCTGAAAGGTTATGGCGTTATTACGAATTTAAATTGGGAGAGGGTAAATGAGTTCTCATTAAACGAATTTAAAAGTGGGATAAACATGCTAATTTTTATTTCACTTCATCCACCAGGGTAATCAGGAATGGGGTGTGGATGAGGGAGATCAACTAAATATATCCTTTCTACTCCTCCTCCCTGGGGGGGGGGGGGGGGAGAGGCTGGGGCTACCCAGGTCTGGAAAATTCTCTGCCACCCACAGGTGACCACAGTAGGCCTAGCTTAGTGAAGCTCTGTCCTCATCCTCTGGGAGGAGTCTGTCTCTGACAGAATGCTACTTTTGGGGATACTTGGTCTTGCTTCTGTCCCTGTTAATTTAATGTCTAATTATGCCCCTAAGAACCCTGATGGAATGACATAGTTGTGAGGCTGGTCAGGATCTCTTGGATTCTTGGTTCACCTGGCTTCCATGTATTGTCCCTCTCCCTCCCCAGAGGAAGCTGATCTAAGCCCTGCCATCCCTATCCTATATTCCTTGCTTCCCATCTCCATCTGCCCAGCATCCATAGCTCCTTCTAGTTATATAACAATACTCCTTCCCAAGCCATCCTCTCTCACCTGGCCCTGCTCCACCCTTGGAGATTCCTCCAGAGCTGGGCCACTTTGTCCCTTCACCCACAGCTCTCTTTATTTCCCTATCACCTGCATGAATGGAGAGGACAGTGGCATGGAGAATTATATTTGGCTTTGGGAAGCACATTTACCTTCCCAAATCTGGCTTTTTAAAGATGATAGTGAAATGACTCTGCAATCCCCAAATGTACACCATCTGTAGGAAGACATGTGGTGACACAGAAACACACGTAACAGCGACGGAAAATTGTTTGGGGTTGGCACACTCATCTCCACTAATCCTAAACTGATCACACAGAACAAATCCTAACTCAAATTATTTGGATCCTCTGGAACTCACTTGATTTGACTCTGTGTTTAAATAAACGAGGCAGAGGTGAGTCCTGGAGTTTTTTCTGTTACACAAAGACTTGTAGTGGGATTTGATCTTCATTATTGCTCTCTAAAATCCTGCTTGATCTTCTGACTCCTGGCTCATCTAAGTTTCTCTTGCTCTGAAATGCTACTGGACACTTCCACCTGGATGCCTTTGAAAGTGGACAGGTTTACACTACCTCCTTGCAAAAAGGTGTCCTTTACCTTTTGCTTAGCATTCCTAACTCCAGGCCTGTCACCTGGCACATCTTTTTCATAGTCCCACCCCAAGAATTGACAAATAATGAAACAGCTGCTCTTAATGTCTTCGTGATGGCCCAGATTCCCTCCAGCCTCCTTCCCACTGGAATTCTTATCTCTCACTCTCACCCTCCACCTCATTTCTCCTGTCCCCCTGAAATCTATTCTACTCAAAGGATCCTCCCCAAAGCAAGGTTCCAATTGTGTTTTATCCCACAGCCTGTAAAATAAAATCCAAACTCCTTGGCCTGGCATTCCAGCATCTCCACAATGGATCCTGGATTAACATTCCAGCTGAACGGCCTATGCACCTATCCTGGCCTCCAGCAAAATGAGCACTAGCTCGTGAACGGACCTGGGGAAGGTTTGTCTCTAGGTCATTCATCCTTCTGTCAGGAGTATCCCTCCCCCTCACCCTGCCTATTAGAATCCTACCTGTTCATCACCTTCCCTGAGATGCCTCCTCATCTCCCCACTGTAAGATGCTTTCCTTCCTTTGGGCTCTCAGTATTTTGCCTCTCTACTTTAGTGCACACCACCCTCTGGCCAGGATTGCACCTTCTTTACATACATCTTATTAATAATAATAGCTAACAGCAATTTAACACCTATTCTATGCAAGCTTTGCACCATTTCCCATGGTTTGTGTCACTGAATCTTCACAGCAATCCTAGGAAGAAGAGTCTATCATGTCTCTTGCTTCATAGATAAGAAAAACTAAGGTTTACAGTTACAGAGCAGTCTAGCAATCCCCAAAGTGGCAGCACAGAGATTCCCTTGCCAGCAGTTTACTGAGCACTGATCATGCCAGGTACAGGACCCCATGCTTCCATGCCTCATCTCCATCTAGCCCATCAAAAGCCCTGTGTGCTACACACCCTCCTAGTCCTCATTTTGTGGATGAAGAAAAACAAGTATAAGGAGTTATAACAATTGTCTAAAGGATGTGATAAGGACGCAGAGAGCTTTAAACCCAGGCAGTCTCAATGCAGAGTTAAAAGTGCAGCCAGGCCACTCCCTGGCTCTCCCCAGCCCACACTAAGCTCTTTAAGGGCAAAGGCCATGACACCTCAACTTTTCCATCATAAGCCAGGAGAAGCACAATGCAGTGCAGGAGTAGGCACTCAAGTTGGCACCATTTGTGGTCCATTGATTTTACTCTGTGCCTTGCTAATGTATTTCAGGGACATCAAGGGTGGGTGTTCTTTCTCCAAAAGATAGTGGATTCTGAAGACAGAGCTGAATCAAAAGAACCCTAGAATTGAGTGTCTGCTTCTGACTCACTGTAGCCTCAGTCAGGGATCCTCAAGGAGCTGGAATCTGCCTCAATTATCCCCCCTGCACACCAAGGGAAATCTCACAGGTCCCTCTGCTCCCTAAAAAAGGGGGGTTGATCCAGATGCTACAGAAGACAACAGCAAAGACAAGGATATTGCCCATAAGTGTCACCACTCAGAGAATAGAAAAACAGCACAGGCCTGATGGGATCTTGATTAGGGAAACCAAGAGATGCAAGGAATGAATGGGGATCTTTTATCCAAGACAGTGGGTAGCCCACATGCCACTAACAAAAGATGCAGGAACACATCCTGCATTGTTTATCTTTCTTCAATAAATTTACCCTCATAATGAATGAACTATGCTTTTTTTTTTTTTTTTGGACAGGAGATTTTACTGTCCCTCAGCACGCTTGGCTAATTTTCCAAGAGACCAGGGAGCTGCTGGGAAGCAAGCCCACAATCTAGACGTTGGTCACAGAGGTTCCAATTCTGACTTAGGTAATGTTTACTGAGCACTGACAATGCCCTGGGCACTGTGGGAGGCACTTTTCTATATAGCACTGAACTTTTTTCCACAAAAATCCTATGATGTTTCTGCCCATGGGAATCAGAAAATTTCCTTCAAAGTGACTAAGTTTCACGTATACAGGAATTGACAATTTTTAAATAGACCATTCATCAGCTCACTACCAAAAGGCTTTCCTGATCTAGGTATGGCCAAATACGACATTCCTGATAGACAAGGGCAGGATACAGAGACTCCCCTCCCTGCCTTCCCCAGGCAGCAGATAGCAAGGGCTCTGGAGAACTTGCATTCCTGTTTCAGTGCTATCCTGAACCTGTAAGCAAACCACTGTTACCCTCTGAGTCTCAGAGTCCTCATCTGTGAAATGAAAGAATGGGACAAGAAAATGACAGGGGATCCTTTGGTTCAAAAAATCTCCAATTCTACTGGATCCAGGACATCAGGAATGTAACTCTGGTCTCACTGAGACAGCCTCATGACAGCTGGCCGTGCAGAGCGGGAAGTAGAGCATCTGGGCTTGTTGCTGTGGGGATGCAATTAGCCTGAGCTTCGTCTCAGCAGAGGGAGTTCTGGGAATTACTGATGAGGCTGGTGCCCAGAACAGGGCACACAACCTGAGTCACTTGGAACCCAAGGCAACCCAAGGCCTGGTCTGACCACAGAACCCCTGGTCACTCACCTAGAAGGGGCCAGGCCTCAGACTCTGGGCCCTGAGCTTCTGACCCTTAACATCCTTGCTTTATCCCAGAATGGAGCTCAAAGAGGTAGGACCTGCAGAGGGGTCAAGTGACAAAAAGTAAGACTATTGAATCAGAAGATACCCTGTGGAACCCTGCTTGGCCAGCTGCATGGCTGTACACCCTGAGGGGATGATACCCTTTCCCTTCCATTCTCCAAGTTCAGCTCCGTCTGATTCCCAAGCCACAATGCCAGTACCTGTCTCTGCTAAACTGAGTCCCATCACCTTACTCTCTTAATCCCAAGCCAATTTCCTCTTTTCTAAAGGCCATGAGTATTTTATAAACTGCTTTTATATGGATAATTGAGAGCTCAGGGGAGGGCAAAAAATACCCCCCTCTGTATCTATCATAAAGTCTTTGGTCCAAGGCCAAACATTTACCCCATGAATTAATGCAGGACAATCTTCCTGAAGAAGGTCAAAAAAGTACCAGCCTATCTCTAGAGCCTCAGAATTTGTCCTCCTGGTTAAAGGTATTAAAAAAGAGCAATCATCCCATTGCTACTTTCTCTGTGTGTGTGCACACATGTGTGTACATGCACACATACATGGATGGGCATACACCTGGGTTTGGAAGGGAAGGACAGTGTCCCACCAGGTACCATGTCCAAAGCCACACCAACCATACCAGCATACAATCCTGCAGGCATGACCTGCTTGATCAGGGCTTTTCCATGGCGGCCACTGCACCACTCACTGCTGAAGGCACCAACACCTCCCAGAGCCAGCCTGGGTATGAATCCTGCAACAGGCACTACCGTGCGGCCCCATTTCCAGCCAATGGCACTGCACATGCCTCAAATGCCAAGGTTTTACTAGGACGTGGACGCTTTACAAATGAAAAATCTGAAGCTATTTTTGTTTTTGGCAGAAGAATTTGACAGTGGAAAAGATTTGGCAGTGGGGAGGGGGTGGGGAAGACATTTAAAACAGGTAAGCTCTGAAAGGACAAAGGTAAAAAATTCTGGAAAAGGGAAACACATTTTTTTTTCCTGCTTTCAAAAGTCAGCTGCCCTATTAAACAGCTTCTGTTTTGAAGGTATAAGACCAAAAACAGGAAGAGTGACTACAGAACCCAGCCTAGGGCTTGACACCTAACTTCAGCACAGGCACAAAGCAGCAAAAATGTCATATCCCCAAGGTCTGCCCTTCAATGACCTCCGTGGAGAGTCTCTGGAAACTTACTTTCCATAATCTTATATCACATCCCCCTTGGCTCGGAATGGGGCTGGTTTGGGGACAGGGGAAGGTGCCCAGGATCCAGAGGGTTTCTACTGTGTCCCCAGGGTTTGGGTTGGCAGGCATGAAACCGAAAAGGTGAGTCAAAGCTGGTGATCCAAGGGGCACAGGCCTGGGACACAGAGATCCTCTTCTCTACAGTGCCACTCCTAGGCTGGCCAAGGCACTTTCCTGAACTCTTTTTCTTCAACCTCAACAATAAAGGGGAACAAGTCACTAATCTTTCTTCCTCTGGGGGTCCCTGTGTATTGCCTTGTGTTGCATTCAAGTAGAGACAAGAAAAAAATTAACACGTAATTCCTTTCCGTGTGCCCATGTATGTCCACAATGGGAAAGGTGCACATGCCTTGCCTTTAATTTGCGCACACCTAGGAGCCCCTTCTACGGACATTAAACATCCAGATTCGCTTGAAGTAACAAAAAATAAGGCGGAAATTTATCATATATATATTCATGCAAAATACAGCAACACATGCTTGGTCTTACAAACACTGTGCCTTAGGACCCCAAGAAAGTTCAGACGCTCTCTAGCAAGGAATACACTTCTTTTTGCTGTTAAGATTCCAGGTCTGGAACCTCAGCCTGTTGCTGACTTATCAGGACAGCCCGGGAGAAAAGCAGAACATCTTGGATCTGATTCAAATGTCAGCACTAAACAAGCGCAGGAATTTAGTTGATTCCAGGTAACTTCTCTGCCCAGTCCCTTCTGTCCCCCACCCCCAGTGTAAACACCTCGTAAAGCAAGTCACTGGAACCCCTTCACCAGGGCTGCGATGGCCTCTGGTGTCACTGAGAGAGACCTTTCCCAGAGCTTGCAGGGTGGAAGGGGCGCCGGGCAGGACCAGATGGACGGGCCCCCAGCCTCTGGTAGGCACACCGCAGGCTCGCCGGGCTGGAGAACTTTGCAAAGCGCCCCAAACCGCTCCCAGCATCCACTCTCAGCCATTTCTCTCCTTCTCAGCTCACAAAGAGCGGGGACGGTGCAAGCCGCCGCCACCTGCAGCGGGATCCTGAGGCGCTGCCTCTGGCACCCGGGAGGGAAGGCAGGCCAATGGAAAGAGGGCAGAGGTTCACACCCCCACCCCCAAACCTCACAGCGCCTAGCTGCCCGGAGGTGGCTTCACAGCCGGAGGGAACCGACGCCTCCGGACCGGCTGCCGGCTCCCCCACGGCACCGGCCCCACCCCCAATCCTTCCGGCGCCCCAGCGCCCACCCACCCGGGCGCGGGAGTAGGAGGGTGCCTCGTGGGCAGCCGGAGCAACAGGCGTGGGAGCAGCGCTCCTCTCACTTGCTGGCTCCAGAAGGCTCGGTCGCGTCCCTCTTACCTTCCGCGAAGCAAGCCCCAGGCCCCGCGCCCCGCGCGCGCGAGGAAGCTGCGGCCGGGAGCCGGGGGCCGCGGAGGCGCTGAGCGCCCAGCAGCGCGGGGAAGCGCCCAGCCGCTGCCGCTCGCGCGGCTCCTCCTTGCAGGCGAAGTCTTGCTCGCTCCCTCCCTCGCTCGGTCGGTTCGTGCGTCCGTCGGTCCGTGGGGCCCTCCCTCCCCCGCCGCCGCCGCCACCGCCGCCACCGCCGCGGCCGCTCCAGCCCCAGCTCGGTAGCGCGTCCCCTCACCGCCTCGCCGCTCCGCTCACGGGCTCGCAGGCTCCCTCGTTGGCTCCCTGCCCCCGCCGCTGCCGGCGCCGCGCAGAGCGGAGCCCGGCCGGCCACGGGCTGCCTCTCCCGAGGTCCCTCTCTGGAGGAGGTGGTGGGGGCGCGGCGCAGGCGGGGCGGAGAGGAGAGTCCGGGGGAGGCGGCGAGGCTGCGCCCTCGGTTCCCTACCGATCCCCGCCGGCCGGGCGGCCCCAGGCCCGGCCGGAGAGCGCCGAGCAGCCAGGCAGCGGAGGGAGAGAGGAGGAGGACCTGGAGCCTCGCCGCGGGAGGGTGCCCAGGGCGAGGGCGTGCGAGGGGGAGTGACTCCGCGCGCGAGGGTGTGTGTGAGTGTGTGTGTGTGTGTAGAGGGGCGCGCGCGTGAGCGGTGATTGGGGGGGAGGGTGGGGGGCGGGGAGACTAGGCAGAGCCTGGTGCGTCTCCCAGGGCGAGTGAGGAATCCTAGGGTGTGCCTGAAGGTGGTGAAGTGTGCCGACGCGGGTGTGAGCGCGTGTGCCGGCGAGGGTGGGCACCAGGGTGAGCGTGGCAAGGTGAGCTCGGCCTGGAGGTGGGGGAGGAGCGGGGAGTACTGCGTGAGCGCGTGTTCGGGGGCGTGTGTGGCCGGAGACCCAGGGAGGGGTGGCAGGGAGTGCCGGTGTGTGCGCGCGTGGTGTGTGTGCACCTAGCAGGGTGTTTCTCATTCACTGTCCACGCGGCAGCAGCACCTGCTTGAGGCCAAGCCTGGCCACCTGGCGAGGTGGAGCCCATCACCGCGCAAGCTTCCGGGCTAGCCCCGGGCGCTGTTTGTACCAGGGCTGGAGAGATCCCGGGAGGTTGGAGTGGGGGACACACGGCCCATATCCCACCGAAGTGCTGCTCTCCTGCTGGAGTGCAAGGGCATGGCCCAAAGGTCGGGATTTGCTCTTCTAACCCGCCACGTGTACCCAGTACCCAGAATCATGAGTCCGGACTTGGGAGCGTGAATTCACACCTGAGCCGGTCCCTTTCCTCCCAGAGCCGGCCCAGCCCCAGTGACCCTTCCTGAAGCCCTTAGATCCTCACTGCTTGTTCCCTTGACCTAGAATGGAGAGTGGGAAGTTGGCGTGCGCCCCCAGGGCCGAATGTCCAGCTCCGGTTCCCACTCTCAGGGCGGTGGCGCGCAAAGGGCTGAATCCCTGCTGCTGTGCTGACCCGCGGCTCCGACTTTCCCTGTTGTCTGTCGCCTCAGTGCTGGGAATCCCAAGATCTCGGCCTGCCGCTCCTGAGGTGAGACAGCTGCTTGCCTTTGCCAGGACCGGAACGCTAGGCTTGAGCGATCGCAGTTCTGAATGTGGAGAGGTGGGTGCTGAGACATACACCGAGAGCAATACAAAGTATTTGGCGAGGGCGAGATTGTACTTGCCAGGGCAGCTGTAGATCAGGCGCTGGAAAAAGACCTTCCGGAGTACAGAATGGGGCTTTTGGCTTGTGACAAACCCTAACTGTCTTTCAGATTAAGAGGTGAGTGTCCGTTATTGTGATCTGAGCTTACAAGGACTATTGTGAGACCTTGGAGACTTAGAACCCCTATTCACACGTGCCCTCTCACTGGGTGCAGAGCCCCTTTCAGTGTGTCAGTCTGAAAGGTGCACAATTGGCCTTTCAAGAGGTGGGCGTGGGCCTCATTAGCATTTGCCTGGAATCTCTGAGCTGTGTGGGATTTGCATACTGATTTGCATACAGTAATAATGATTAACAACACTGCCACTCCCTGGCAGACCAGGGAAGAATTCAGGGAAGGCCCTGGCAATGATCCCACCTCTCTCCTCCCCTCTGGGGAAGAGCTGATTTTCTCACAATTGCCGTCCTCAACGGCTGTGACCCCTAGAAGGTGCCTCAGTCTCTGGGTAGGCAAGTCCCAGAAGGGACACTTTCCTTTGGTCTTCCACCCCATGTCCAACTTGGGTGAGTTGAATCCCACTCCTTTACTTCTACTCAGGTTTGAATCCCTGTACATTCCCATTGTTTTGCATCTTTGCCAGTAGCTCAGGGGCTGGCCCCTGGAGACTTCAGAGGACAGTTAGGCTGGGGACTTCGTTCCTTCCCCAGAGTGGTCAACTAGTGGGACAACTGTGGCCTCCTGGGACTTGTAAGCCCTGTGAAGCCAGGACACTCATTCAGAAACTCCTTGCTCCATTCCTCCCAGTCTAAGTGAACTAAGGGTGGACTGTTCTCTCTTCTGAGACTGTTCTCTCTCCAGGTTCTAGAGATGCATATGAGAGACTTGGATTTCTAGTCCAGGCCAGTGTGGATTTTATTTACAACTCTTCCCATAGCCAGGTGACCTGGAAAATAACAGTGAGCGAGGGGAGAAAGGATGTCCCTGGGCCACTAGAGGATCCACTGTCCAGGGGATGCTGGTACTCCCTGGTCCCCCAGCCCTCCATTGCATCGTCCAGTACTGCCTGTTCTCCTTCCCCCTCTGCCTCTGGCCCAGCCTGGCCGGGATTTTCACTTGCTTTTCCCCCATGACACGGCCGCTTTTCCTTTAACTCTCAGCTTCTATTTAAAAAGCTAATTTGGGAGCTTGTCGATGCTCCCAATTCAGACATTTTAAATAGGAACTGAAAACCAGGAGCTGCCAGGGCACTAGATTTTCTCCTCTTGCCACTGGCACGGCTGAGGCTTCGTTCAGTTTCTCCACTAGCGCCCTGGCTGTGTGTGTCTCTGTGTGTGTGACGCCCGCAAGCTCAGAGAGTATTTCAGGCTATCTTTTCTATTTAAAGACGATGCTCCTATGGATGACTATTCTGTGTGTGTGTGTGTGTGAGTGTATGTGTGTGTCCTTTCCAAGCTGTGCACACATGAGGATTCTTCTTTAGTCCCCTGGCTCTGGCCGCTATTTGCAGAGCTTGTCACCGTGTGGACCGTGAGGGTAAGCAGCAGCCTCGCTCAAAGTCGGCTGCCTCTTTGCTGACATGCCAAGCCGATGTGTCTGCTGCTGTTTCCAGGGGCTGCTCTGCTTAGGCTTGCTCTTTGAAGCTTGCCTCAGAGTATGCTAAGGGTCACTCCCACCCTCACTGCTTGTGGCAATTGCACTGCTCAGCAATCTGTTCCATCCTGGGGCAGAAATTTTGGATTTGTGGGCCTCTACTTCTGAGGGTTATGACTTTCTACATTCAGAGTACTGTGTACCTTGCAGGTAAAAAACATAGATTCTGAGGTTGGAGCTGTCTGGATTTGAACCTGTATTTGCTATTACCTAACTGTGTGAACTTGGGGAAGCTACTTAATCTCTCTGTGCCATGATTTCCTCATTTATAAAATGGCAATAAATAATACCATTGCATAAAAGGGTTATTCTGAAGATTAAATGAACTATCATAGATAAAGCATTTAAAACAGCACCTGGCACATTGTAAGAACAATATGATCTTTGGTGGTTGTTGTTATTGTTGTTTAAAATAGCGGTGTTGCAGGCAGGAGAAATGTAGCTAAGGAGGAAGATAGAACTGCCAGATTGTACACACACACACACACACACACACACATGCATATAACAATAAAAATGCCAAACCACAATCCCCAATGAGTCAAGTTTACCTTGCTGGGAGAGCCGATTCCCTAAGCCCCAGAAGAGGGAAGCTTCCCTCAAAGGAATGGAGGAAGAGTCTTAGGGGTGAGGATGAGGAAGGAACTTCCCCTTTCAGAAGTCCATGGGGAATTTCCTATGGGCCAAGTTCCAGGACCCTTACTGTTAATTCTTCCCCAGCCTCCCTGGTTTACCTGACCACATAAAGTCAGGATTTCTGGAAGTGGAGCCATAGTGAGGCACTTAGGAGGGGTGGCCCCTCATTAACTCCTTGGGCTTGGAGTCCTCTCACTCGGATACTGCCCCTGCCTCCCACCCCCGATCCACCGCTGGACATATGAGTATTGACTCAGTTGCCATCAGAGTCCTTGTCACCTCCATCTGTGAGCATATGAGGAAGAAGATGGGGCCCCAAAGAGGCCACCAGCAGGAAGAGGAGCTACCAAGGATGGAGGACCGGAAGGCTGCCTGAGAGACCCAAAGCAATGGGCAAGTCCTGGATTGTATCAGACTTTGCATATTAATCTTAAGTCAAGGAGCTACTCTATGCTTTGATCCTGGGTGGTCGATATCACCAGTTTTATGGATGGGAAACCAAAGGTAGTGGTGGCATTGCCACGGGGGTGTGAGGCTGAGTAGCTAGCAGAAAGCTCTCAACTCTCCCTCCTGCCACCTCCCAGGACGCTGACTCCCCTCTCCTGTGAGCAGAGGGCCTCCACCAGACAGGGTCTGCCTACGGGGACACGTGTGGCCTGGCTCTGCTGGCCTCTCCTGTGTTTGGTCTCCACAGGACGGGGCTGGAGTGGGGGCTTGGTGTGTGCAGGTTGGGGTTAAAGTCTGCCTGGGGGATCCCAAAGCTCAGTGGTGACTCGACTCTCTCTTATTTTCCAAGGTGGGGTAGGTGGTGGTGGTGTACAGATGCCAGGGAGCTTTGTCCCTCTCAGGAAGTTCAGGGACTCACCTGCTGAGCGTCAGCCCAGATCATCCAGTTGGCCAAGCCAGGATATGCTGTCCAATCTAGTGGCCCCAATGGCCGAACTCAAAGCCATCAGGTGCTTCCAGTCCCTTCTTGAAGGAGAAGAACCCTCACCTACTTCCTAAAGCCCTCCCCTCATTTGGGAGGCCAGTCATGGCGTGGGTGGTCATCTCATAAGACCAGTCCAGTCGTGGCAAACTGGAAGCCATCAGGGTTGCTGGGCTCCAGTGAAAGCTTCCAAAGCCAGTCCTCTCCGCAGACCCGCTGCCAGCTCGACACCTGCTCTGACCAAGGCGGATCCTAGGAGAGTCCTTGCCTTGGTGGAGGGCTTTCTGCTCATCAAGACCTCTCCTGGAGAGAGAGAGGCCAGGAAAGGAAGCCAACCCTGGGAGAGGAAAAGGCCCTGATCACCTGATTATTTGTTTAGTTTCTTGCTAGAAACAATTAGGAGGCATCTGGGTGGAGGCTAAGGACACAGCTCTGAGGTGCAGTGACTTGTTCTCCTCCAGTGGCTCTTCTTTCTTATGTGCTAATGTTTCCCAGGGCTCTTTGCTTTTCTCTCCTGTTTCCCAAAGAGTTTATGTCAGCCCATAGTTTCAAGTTCACCCAACTGCTTATGCTCCTTCCCTGAGCAATCCCTGGCCCCTAACCATCCACCGGGCATCTCCACCGTTGTGCAAGGCACCTCTGCGCTCCATCTCGCCACTCCTCTTCAACCTTCCGCAATCGGCTCTTTCCTCTAAAATGCTGTTCCCCTCACATCTTCTCCCTCGTTTCCTTTTTAGCCTTACCTTTCTCTACCCGCTCACACTCTATTTTCTAGCACACAGCCTTTTTTTTTCCTGACAAATATCTTTTTTTTTTTTTTTTGTCTCTGACAAGTATCTCCCCTTCCACATCTTGAGGACTTTATTCATGTTGTGCCCTATTCTAGAGATGCCCTCCACCACTTCCTGTTCCCCTGTGTCTTCTCTGAGCAAACTTCTCTCAGCCTCAAACCTTAAATACCCAGTGCAAAGTTCAGATAAGCCTTGGTGAAGTCATTCCCCACTCCTGGCTTCCACAGTCCTTCCTGTGTACCTCAAACTAGGTTCTTTGCACCTGGGTGGTCTTAGTTGTCTGATGGTGGAGTCTTTTTCTGGTCGGTGGAGTCTTTTTCTGGCCGTTAAGCTGTATAAGCCAAGGACCTCAGCCAATCTTGAGTCTCAAGCTCAGTGCTTGGTACATTTTTAATTCATTTTAACCTTCATTCGCATGCTGAGAATGTGGGATGAATTTGCCAAGGGGTCAGCCTCCAGGTCCTATCTGATTGATCTTAAGCACTGGCGTGAGGACAGAGAAAGGACAAAGGTGTTCAATTTGGGGCTGATCCTAGATGAAAAGAGTCCCAAAGCCCTCCTCCTAGTGCAGGAGGAGGGCTTTTCAGATCTACAAAGTGAGTCAGTGTTGCCTGCAGAGACCTGGCCCGTGTCCTTCTCTTGAGCCAGATTGGTTTTCAGGGGCCTCTTTTCTTTCCCCTCCGGCAGGATGTCAGTTACACCCCCAGAACACCTCCTTGGGAACAGCAAGGTCATAGTCAGTAGGAAATGTCCCTGGTTGCCTGCAGCCGTGACTATGTTCATCATAAAGATCAGTCTGGGGGCCTGTTGGAAACCCATTAGCTAGAACCCGGCATGGCTTAGGAAGTTACCAAAACCAAAGGTTGCTGGACTTTAAGTATAAAATTATATGAAAAATCACATCAGCAAATGTGGGACAATGGAAGCCTAATGGTGTGAACATGGGTTTCGGACAGACCTGTTTAAATCTTGGCCCTGTCATTTACTGGCAGTGTGACTTCGGGCAAGTCACTTTACTTCTCTGGTGCTTAGTTCACTCACCTGCAGAATGGGTTATAATGATGGCACCAACTTCGTGGGGTTCATGAGAATGGAGTCAGATAATACATATAACATGTCTCACCTCCAATAATAAACAAAAAAAATGTTGGCCATTAAGATACCGTAACTGAGTCCACAGATGTCTGAAACTAGCTCCTTTAAATCTTGGGTACAGTTTCACAGAGTTTATTTGTAAAGCAATTTGGACCAGTTACTTGAGTTCTTTCCATGTGATCACTGTTCACACTAGACTTCCAGAAGTGTGCAAAATCAGGGAATTTTGCCCCTTGACTTAATTTTTCCATTGCCTCCTCTTTTCATTTTGTAACATCCCATTTCTGCATTCTGGACCTTCAAAGGGCCCATTTCTCCCCATTCCCTCCTCATTAGCAAGAATAGATGAAATTGTTTAAATTAATGTGCAAGTGACTATGTCATCCAGAAATATAGCTGAAGATATTCATATTTTAAACATCAGAGCAGTAAGCTAAGACAAGGAAATAGAGTGGGTGGGATTTCAGCATTCATCAGAGTAATGGGGGAACCTTGGGGAAGGGTCTTCTGACTTTCTGACTTGAGTCCTGTCCACATATAAAACTGGTCTCTACGAAGCAGTTACAAGCAACAAGGTAAGCCATTCCTGAACTCTGTAGCCAGAAAATTGAGTCTCCAGCCTTGGCAGAAGTTTGTAACGAGGGGATCTGTGCACTGATTTTACACTGACCATCCTCCTCTTGGTAAGCAGACACAGCCCATGACCATCAAGGCCCGGTCCAGCACAGCACATCTCTAATGCCCATACTCAGATGCATTTTTCCTTCAGAGCTCAAGTTGAGGTTGGGTGTTTGCCTCCCTAGGTTTGTGGAAAACCCAGCTACAAAATCATTAATTTCTTTGATGAGTCAACAAAATAAACAAAGACAGTCTGGCTGCTGTCGTATGCTTGGTCATAAGAGGTTTTTGGACTTCTCTGCATAATCCTTGTTTAAAGATGAGTCCTCATGGCTCTTTAAAAATTCTTTATTATGGAACATTTCTAACCTACACAAAGATGAAAGAATTGTATAATATTCCCCCTCGTTTAATGAACCCTCATTTAGCTTTTGATCATTCCCAACTCGAGGACAATCGTGTTTCATCTATACCCTTATTCATCCCACTTTGCAGCAGATTCCAGATACCCTTTAATTTCATGTGGAAATATTTCAGCAACTGTACCTTTGTGGGAGTCAAGAACAGCCACGTTGCTGGGCATGGTGGTGCAGGCCTGTAATCCCAGTAGCTTGAGAGGCTGAGGCAGGAGGATCACTAGTTCAAAGCCAGCCTTAGCAACTTATCAAGGCCCTGTCTCTAAATCAGATAGAAAAAAAAAGGGCTGGGGATGTGGTTCAATGGTTAAGTGCCCCTGGTTTCGATACCCAGTACAGCCACAACAATAGCCTTCTCCAAGGGAGAAGTCCTTCCTCCTGACCCTCCTGTTTGTCCAGTTCTTGCCTCTGGGTCCAGCAGCAGTCCTTGGGTCAGGCAACCTCAAGGGCTTGCTGAATTCTGCCCAAAGTCTGCCCTATTCCTTGGGAAGAAAGCAGGATCTATGAAGTGGCTGAGTGGTGCTCCGGGTGCAAGATTTCTAGGATCTGCAGGGCTTCTGCCCAAGAGCACGATGAGGCCCAGGCTGAGAGGCAAATGTCACGAATCCAACCGGACGCCTTGTTTTTCATGCATAACTTCATTTAGCTTTCATCAGATCTTATTTTACTCCCAGTTTACAGATTTAAAACAACGACGACAAAAAACTAAGCTCTAAGATCATACAGTTAGTGGTTACCTGTGGCAGAGACTAACTAGATGCTGATCAAACTTACTTTCTCTTTTTTAGGGGACACAACTGGATTACATCCCCAGGCTCCCTTTCAGTTAGGTTTGGTCATGTGACTAAGTTCTTGACAAGGTAAGTAGTATAGTTTGGATCTGGAGTGTCACCCAAAGACTCATGTGCTGAAGGCTTGGTCCCCAGATGGTGGTGCTATTGGGAGGTGATGGAGACTTTAGGAGATGGGACCTGTAGAAGGGAGACCACTGGGGGCACCTTCTTGAAGGCTGTATCTTGTTCCCCAGTGCTGCCTCTTCTCCTTCCTCTCTTTCTCCCTCTTGTCGACGATGAGGTGAGCCACATCTTCCCTGCCATGATATTCTGCCCCATCACAGGCCAAGAATGAACAGAGCCAGGTGACCATGGACTGAAACCTCTGAAACTATAAGCCGGAATAAATCTTTTCTCCTTTAAGTTGATTTTCTCAGGTATTTTGTCACAGCAACAGAAAACCGACTAACAATAATAGAGGCCAATCTCAAAAACCATCCAGGGTAACCCTGGATGTTCTCTTTCTTTCTCCATCCACTGGATGAATGGAGAGAATTCCAAGAGATTAAAGGAGGGCAGAGCCACAAGAAGAAAAGAGCCTGGATCCTTGGAAGACTGTGTCACACAGAGACTCCTCCCAGCCTTCTATGGATTGTAAAATGAGCAAAAAAATAAACTTGTATTATGTTAAGCTGCTGAAATTTGGGTGATGCGTGTTAAGGCAGTAAGTCTACCCTGACCTTCAGTGGCACAGATAGGATTTAAATCCTAAGTCCGACTGTGCCAACATCCAGTATCCCCTGCACACAGCACCTCTAGGCACGACAAATATGAATTGCTTATAAGAATTTCCTTCCTGCTCAGCTTTTGATAAAACCGGCTTTAAAAATCTCACATTTTAAGACTTTTCCTGTCTAGTATATAGCCGCTAGCCACAAGGGGCTGTTTAATTTAATTCAATTTAATAAAATTTAAAATTCACTTTCTTAACTGCAGTAGTCACATTTTAAGTACTCGATAGTCACATGTAGCTAATGGCTACCACTTGGACGGTACAGATGGAGAATATTTCCATCATCACAAAAAAGTCCTGTTGGACAATGCTGTCTTAGATACACCTGTGTTCACGGTGCCCCCTTCCCCAGGCCCGTGCAGAAACCTGGGAGAAGCTGGGGATGCTCCCCAGAGGACAGAGGGTTGCTTAGCCAGCCGTCAGCTTGTCACAAGCATAAAAACCTCTCCTCTGAGTGGAACCTTGGGCCTCTGTTCCTGCCTTTCCTGGTGAGCCCCCTGGCTGTAATCTTGTGATGCTCCTGAATTAACTGGTAACAGGATTTGGGTGTGACTTCCTCCTACAGAATGAGCTCCGTCTGTCCCAAGGGGCTGTGTATCCCTAGAGTGGAGCCAGCATTTCACTGCCACCTTAGTACCTGTGCAGGTACTGGGCACCAGACACCGAGAGATTGGCAGAAGACCCAGGGCTGTGATAGTTCCGGGGGTTTTAAGAAATGGACACCAACCAAGGAGGCCAGTACTGCAGCTCATGGTCCAGAGCAGTTTTCTAAAACACAAGCCCAGGACTGTTGCCTCTTGGTTGAAGTTGTTCTATGAGTCTCCGTTGCCCCCAGCACTGAGCACACCTACCCCAATGTGTCTCGTTCTGTTATCAAATCCTTGCTGACTTCTGCTTTCCTGCTTTTGTATTCCTGGACATCTAGAACCTGGTGCTCCCTCCATGTTGGAAGAGTCGTGGTGTTCCCCAAACCTCCAGGCTTCCTTTCCACGGGAACGCTCTCCTTCTTCCCCACCTCTGTTGAACTAACACCGCATGGCAGACTGGGCTTGGAAACACGTCCAACCCACCCACCCCTCTACCCACTATGGAACTTACCACACAGCCCAAGGGAACAGCAGATGTTTGCAATGCAGGGACCAAAAGCAGAGACAATTATATGGAGGGTTTTCTCAAGAAGCTTCTGAGAACGCCTTCTGAATCCTTCTAAATTATGAGTCTTGGTTCCTCTCTCCCCTCAACACACATACATACGTCCCATTGACTTCCCCTAGAGAGTCTTCAGGGAGGAGCCCTGCGAATGTCTCAGCAAGTTGTGATGCCCTGAAACCTCGGCTCCTTACCCCATCAGCCACTTGGAAACAAGTGCCACTAAATCCAAGCACACTGGGGCTGGGGTTGTGGCCCGGCAGTAGAGCGCTCACCTAGCATGTCGAGGAGCTGGGTTCGAGCCCCAGCACCACATATAAATAAATAAATGAAACAAAGGTATATTAAAAAAAAAAAAAAAACAAGCACATTCCCTACCTCTCCTTCCAGCTACCATCATATCCTTTGAAAGGAGGCCTGATATACAGAATGGGGAGTATTGGTGGTTACAGTCCAAAGCTGTGCTGTGGGTCTTCCCTTCATTGTATTATTTTTATGGGAATCAGAGCAGATCCAGGCAGTGACTCCCATGCCTGAGACATCACGATAAATCGCCAGGGCGGCTCTTCCACAGCTCATAACTAGTAAATCAAATCTATTGAACAATACATTTACTGCAGATTTAAGAAGTTGTTCTTCCATTTTTTAAGTATATGTGTTAAATCATACTCAGAGTCATAAAGAATGGAGACAGCCGGCCTGTGAGTGAGAGAAAAAAAAAAAAAACGCATGCCTAAAGAGGTTAAAACATTCCTTGCCCTTTGTTGATGAGAGTGAAGACCCTTTGTGATAGGCCCATGGGACCTCCTCTCACCCAGACGACCAGAACCCCCAAAGTGGTAAGGTCCTGACTTCTTAACTACTGCCTGAGTCAATTTTGCAAATACAAGTTCACTGTTATTAGGCTCCTTTAAGGAAACACACAACAGCCTTCTTCATGAAATACAGAGCGGTGGGATGGTGATGAGGGGCAGAAGGAAGTTTTCTTCTATTACTCACTTCATCCTATTCAAACGCTGCCAAGTGGAACTCAAGTCCCAACTCCAGGTGCTGTTGGCGAGGACACATGAATAGGCTCGGTCTCATCTGCACACCCTGCCCCACCCACATACTATCAAGAACCTGGCATTCAGTAAACATTTTATATGAATTGATAGGTCTTTAGCCACTAATGTTAGTGTAGCAAACACCAAAAAATTCACTGGTCCATTCAACGTATACTTACCAGGGCCCCACTGGTCGTGGTGTTGGACATATATGGTGGTGAACAAGACAGACCCAGCCCTGCCTTCTTGGAGTGGAGCTCATGGTTCAAAGAGAAAATGAGTCTGCACTTTGCACTGAGTGATGTGCAAAAATCATTCAAACCTCATTGGAGGGTCAAGTGGAGGTTGAGGGATGAATAGATGCTAGATTTAAGAATTCTCAAAACAAGTCCGCGAGGCAAGTTTATCATTATTCCCATCGTTCAGATGAGAAATTGGAGGCAATTGTCACCCAGCTGTGGGCAGTGACAGAGCTAGTGCATGTGATGAGTGTCATGGACTCTGGGGCAGCATGTGGTCCAGCCTGAGCACTCGGGAAAGCTTCTTGGGAGGAGATGAGGTCTGAGCTGAGTCTAAAAAGAAGAGAGGAGTCAGCCAAATGAGCAGGGAGTTGACGTGAGCACCAGATAGAGCAAAGACAGCAGGGCATGGGGCAGGGCACAGCGGGCTCAAGGCTGGGCAAGCCAGCCCACAGAGGTCTTACCTGCAAGATAAAGAGCAGAGCTCTGTTATGCAGGCCCCAAGACGCCTCTGCTTTGGGGCAGATCCATGGTGCAGCCAGATACATGTTTGAAAAAAAAAACAAAACCACTCTGGCCCAGAAGTGTGAAGGATGGATTTAAGGAGGACCAGATAGGAAGCAGGGGGACCAATTAGCAGGCTCTTGCAGTGGTCCAGGAGAGAAATGATGAGGACCTCAACTAGGGCAGTGGTACTGGGAATGGAAAAGAGAGGACCTGACAGAGAAATATGTTGGAGGTAAAAACAATCAGGACTCTGGCTAAATACGGAGCAAAGCAGAGGGGCTCAGGTCAGGCTGTACTTCCTGAGCAGACAACCCCGCCAGTCTGGGGCATGAGAAGGCAAAGCAGAGCCAGGTTGGGGGTATCGATGCAGCCCTTCCAAGAGGGAAGGTCGTCAGAGATCTCTTTTCAGGGTTCTGTCCAGTCAGAGCTGTTTCTGCTGGGTGAGAGTGAGCTGTCAGCTGGGGACATCCAAGACCTGAGAGCAATGCAGACCTTCAGAAATGGGCAGGGGTTAACTTAGAACAAGCTCCTTCCTTTGGCTACAGGGGAATGAATTCTCCAAATAAAGCTGAACAAATCCCAGCCTAGCAGGCCACACTATCTAGAGGCTTATAGAGTTACTGATCACTGTCAAGATAAGAGGAGAGATTAACTCTTGGGTCTCATCTCTTGCCATCCTTCTTTCCACCCCCTTATAATCCCCAACATGCAGATACACGTGCACATGGGTGCGTGCGTGGGCCTTATCCCTAAAATTCTCACCTTCCCCCGGATGCACCAGGCCTTTCACACTTCCTCTTTGCACCTGCTGTTCTCTCTGCTTGCACTCCTCTCCCAGAGTTCTCCACTGGGCAAAACCGTCTTCCTCCTTCCAAACCAATCCTGGCATGGGGCCTCTCTGATGCCAGGCCTCACTGCCCCGTGTGGGGTGAGCTGTTCTGCCCCAAGTGCCCTCAGCACACTTTCCCCTGTCCAAAAACACCCTGTGCTGTGTTTCTCGGAGGTCCTTCTTTGATGCCAAGCTGAACTCCTGAAGTCTTATTTGTCTTGATGTCCCCAAGACTGGTTCATCACTGGCGTTCAAAAGCCGTTGGAAGAAAGAATGAGCACATCCCCTGGAGGTGAACTGCAATACACCTTCACTGGCCTTTGCTTTATTGAAGAAGGTTGCCTTTGCCCTTGCGTCGCTCACAAGCCACATGGGAAATAGAACCGGCACATGCAGGAGACAAGGCTGTGAAGGTGGCACCCACCTTCACCCTCGGTTCTCATGGGCAGGCCTGTGTTTCTCTGAGATTGGCCTTTATTTTTGTCCCCACTCTACAGATGAAGGTTCTGTCTTCACCAAAGGCAACAGCTCTTGTGCTAAAATAATCACACTCCTGTATTTGTCAGCTTTCCATCACGGTAACAAATACCTGAGATAATCAACTTATAAAGACAAATGGTTTATTTTAGCTCACAGTTTGGGAGGTTTCAGACTATCATCAATCGGTCCTGTTGCTTTTGGACCTGTGGTGAGGAAGCACATCAGGGTAGAGCTCATGGTGGAACAAAACCATTCACCTCATCGTCAAGGACTGGGGACAAAAGAGAGGAAGAGGAAGGGGCTGGGGTCCCACAATCCCTTTCCAGGCACAACCCCATTTCCTGGAAGACCTCCCACTAGACTCTAGATCTTAAAGGTTCCACCACCTCCTGACAGTGCCAATCTGGGAACCAAGTCTTTAACCCATGGGGCTTTGGGGGAACATTCAAGTTCCAAACTATAGCAATAAACACCTTTAGGCAGACAGGAGTAGGGGAATAAGACCACCAGCCATCTGGGGTTCTATCCTTACAAAGACTTTCTAGGCTGACCTGGTGGCCCAGAAGGAGCCCTCAGAAAGCAAGGCCTTTGGTTATTTGTCAGGTGGCCTCTGCAAACCTCTGGGTTTCTGAGTGCCTTTTGGAGCAGGAGAGGACTGATTGCTGTGAACCAACTTGTCAGTCTTAGGAGTCGTCTCTGCCTGGCTCAGGCTGGGCAGCTCAATCTGACAGAGGGAGTGGCAGTGACACCAATGGAATGGACAAGGGCCAGGAAGAGCTGGTGTCTGGAATCTTCATCCTCCTCCTCCTCCTCCTCATCCTCATCATCAAATTAAAAATAGCTCCAGTAACACAGTGATAACTTTGCCTGGCGTTTGCTGTGTGCTGCACACTGAAAATCTCTGCATTCTGATTTTTCCGTCTTTACAATATTCCTATAAGGCAGGAACTGTGATCCCCGTTCTCAGATGGAAAGATGAAGGCACAGGAAAGTCCAGCAGTTTGATCAAGATCACTTAGCAGGGCTGGAATCTGAAACCAGAGTTTCTTTCCAGACCTCTTACTCTTAAATTCTACACTCAGGGAGCTATAGAAGGCAAGCCAGGCCCCTGACCATCCAGAGATGGACACCTTAGAAACCAAGAAGCCAGCACCTGCTCACTGGTCCAGCTCCCTCGAGGCGCTTCAGCTCCAGGCATGGTGGGTGCCTTTTCCTCTCTAGGTTAAAGCTATGCAGAGTCCCAGAAAGCGTGGATAAATTGGTGAGTGCTGTGCAGGTTAGCTGGGGCACCCTTACCCGCAGCCCTCGACCTCTCACGATGGCCTGGGGATCACCGCTTCTCTTGTATGCCCGTATTGCTGCTGTCTGGAGCCTAATCTCCATTCTGGTGGTTTTGGTTGCTATGGTAATTGAATTCGCTTAAAGTTGTCTCCAAGCTAGACTGTCTACCTCTTTCTGCCTGCAGCCTGCAAGAGCACAGGCTTAGGGCTGACGGCAAGGAGGGACTGGGTGCCCTGGGAAACCGGTGTGTATTTCCTGACCAAGAGGTCTCCTCAGAGACAAAGAGAAGAGACAATCATGGAGAAGTGTTCTTTCCAAGTGTCTCCTTCCACCTTTCTCTTTGCTGCCTTAACTCCTTTCTATATAGATGCTCTGGAATTGGGCTAGAAAGGCAGGACCTAGCAAAAATAGAAGGACATTCCAAGAGCATCTTCCATTCCTTGGCATTCTGTTACTCGCACAACAAACACTGAGCTGATTTATTTGTCAGGTGGCCTCTGCAAACGTCTGGGTTTCTGAGTACTACTAGATACTAGTACTTGTCACTGCAAGCAGGGATCACTCTGAGGCAGATGAGCATCTAGAGCCTCAGGAAGTACCCCTTGTGGCTACTGCTCTGCTCTTTCAGAAACGTGGCCAGCCAGGGTCAGACCTTGACAAGGAGATGCGATTGTGGGTAATTATCCTTTCTTCCTCTTTCTGCTGGAGCAAGATTGATCAGGCAGCTCAGGGCTATTTCCAGGTGGGGAGAGACCAGAGGGTCTCAAGACTGAGCTGCAGTGGGACCTGAGGGACAATTCACGCTCTATCCCTCCACCATTCTCACACCAGAGAAACTTTGACACTTGAGATCAACACCAGGGTGGACACCAATGTCAAAGAGCTGCTGAGCCTCTGCAGGAATAACAGACCCTTCCCTGACCACTGCCACTTTGCTTGGAAAAGAGGATGAAGATAAGGTCACAGTGGATTATCGGTGATCATATGTTTGCAAGTCTCAGCCTTTTAGCAATAACTGTGTGAAGCAAACAAATAATAAAAAATTTATTTAGCTTAGACTGTGTCCTGGGGCAAGAGGCTGGTAAGACAACGATAACTGAGATACATGGAAACTTTCAAAGAGCTCACCATCCAGGAAGAATAACAAATGAGCAATACAAAGGAGTGTGTCCTATGACATGGGCAAGAGCAATGTACCCTGGAAACCCAGAGCTGGGAGAAGACGGGAGGGCTGTCTGAGAAGATGCACAAAAGTCAAGGTTCATTGAGTTGCATTGGAAAAGGTGAGGGATTCTGGAGATAGAAAGTCATTCTGTGCAAAGTCAAGACCATGAGCAAATGCCCAGAGGTGATACATGAGGGGCATATTTAGGGGTGGGAGTCCAGGCCAAGAGAGGACAGGTCCAGGAAACAGATAAAACAGGAAACACCAGAAAATGAAAAGCCCAGTCTGGGTTCTGTCCTATAGGCAACAAGAGGCCCTTCCACTAAAAGAACTGCATTTTAGCGAAACAACGCTGTCAGCATTGAGAAGGGCGCTTAGAAGTGGGAGGCAAGGGGGTCTGAACTTGGGTTGTTGAACTAGCAACAACCCAGCAGAGAATAGGGAGTGGCAGAAACTGTGGTCTCTGGTGAGTGACTGGCTGTGGGAGTGGGAATGGGGGAGGAGGGATTCAGGGCTGAAGGACACGGAAGAGTAGAAGTCACTGGGCAGAGTCAGGTGGGGAATGAAACTAGGAACCCTAGCCATCAGCTTGGGGGAGTTCTGTTTGGGGTGGGTGAGTGTGGCATCAAGGTCAAGTTTCTGAGGGCAGAAGGAAGTGTATTTCTAGAACCTGGGAGGGAGCGTGCATAAGGGAATCGTTAACATAGAGGTGACAGCTGAAGTTGTGAGAAGAGACGGCACTGCCCAGGCGGAAGGCACAGAGCAGGGATGTGGGAAGAGGCAAACACTGCTTCCAGTGGTCAGAGGCAGAGGCAGAGGTGATCTGAGGCAGGGCAGCTGGTGTCTTTCAGGAAGGTGGGGGAGCAGCCCGGGGTCTAAGAACAGTGGAAAAAAGCAAGTACACAGATGCCCTAGGGTTTCAGAGAAGACCTTGTTGGGGGACACCTGTGGAAAGTGGTCTAGAGTTGTGGGTCTCAAACGTGAGCACCCATCTAAAAAATCCTGGCGTCGTGGCCCTGGTGTTTCTAATTCATTGGTCATGTGAAGAGGTCCTTCGTGAGTTAGGCAGGGGTGTGAGGATTGGAGCCGGCTGCAGGTCTGTCAAGTCTTGAGTCTTCCTCCTGAAAAACCTCATCCCTCTCCCCATCCTTCATTTCTAGCCTTTTAGGGTCATTGCCAGCCTCTGGGCCTCAGGCCTTCCCAGCAGAGCGAGGCAGCTGCCCCATATCCCGGGTCATCTTTCACAGGGGTTTCTCTGAGGATAAGAAGACACGACACATTTTTTTATTCTCTGCCCAAGACCCCAGATCCCACGCCCTGACACCGCTATGAAGAGGCTCCTGACCTCCCACTGGACACCCTCCTCAGGCTGATCCGTCCTGCCAGGGGAGGCTTTGAAGCTGAGCCTTATTTTCTACCAGTGAAGCGAGTCCATAAAGTAAATCCAATTCATCGGTGTCCAGGAGAACATTACCAAGATCGACGAGACACCATGGGCAGTATTTAATTATGAGCAGGCAGAGCAAATAGGAGGGACACAATAAAAATGCTAATCAGGGAGGGAAGAATAGACTAAATCTCATCTCTTTCCCCTCCTTTCTTAGCCCCCAAATGAATGCCACTGTCCTCATTTTGAATGTGACATGGGTGACCGTTGAGCCCATTTTAATCCCGATTCCCAGCTTCTCTTGCTTCTGTGGTCTCAGCAGCCCAGTTCCTAGAAGATCCAGCCCAGAGGAGGGAGGCGGGCCCTTGCAAGTGCTCAGCTTCCACTTTGGCCAGGGAGAACTGGCAGAGAACTTGGAAAGGGAAGAAGGTTGCTGTTCAGGGCTCCATTCCATGTCCCCGGGAGCAGTTGGGAAAAAAAAAAAAATTTTTCCCATTCAGTAACAAAGTCAGAATTTGTACAAGAAGAGAAAGGGGTCAAAGACGTACCCCTTGACCAGCCTGAATTCAATGGGCCTGGCTGAGTCTGGCCTGTAAGTCAATCCAACTCCAAGCCTCTTAGGATGAGCCCGAGAACACCCCTCCAGGCCCTAGGCTGAGTCTGGCCTGTAAGTCAATCCAAGCTGGCTGAGCTTGGCTCTGAAGCCTGACTCAGGATCTGCAGGCCACTCCTGTCTTACTCCCAATTTGGCTGACTACTCCTGTTGTCAGATGCTTTGGGTCACTTCGTCCTTCCTTGCAGCCTGCTCCTTTCTCATACTTCTGCAAATGACATTTACTTCTCTTATTTTCTTTTGTCGCTGGGATACCAGAACCCCCATTTGGGGGTGAAACTTGCTTTCCTCACAGCCCTAAGGATCCCGACTCACCCCAGGACTCTAGGTTGGCCTCTTCTGTGTACTGGACACTCCAGTCATCCTGGCTGGTTTCCATGCAGCTTGCTCTTCACCGGAGTGGTCTCTTGTCTCTTCAAACCCTTGTGTAGCTGTGAGTTCTTCCCAACATCACCAGGGAAGAAATTGGTATCTTGTCCTGGCCCACCTCCTCTCTCTGCACCACTAGGATACAGCACCCAAGACTTCTGGCTACTGCCTCTCCTAGAAAAATATCTGTTGGATTAAAAGTTCATGTATCAGCTCAGCTACTTACTTGTTATGGGACCTTGGACAAGTCAATTACCTTCTTGTGCCTCAGTTTCCTCATCCAACAAATGGAGATGGCATGATGGACTTCGTATTCATCATAAGAAGTCAGTGCAGATGTGTGCCACAAGCTTAGAAGGGTACCCACCACATAATAAACACTCTGAAATTGTTAGCTAACAATTATAATTGTTAGCTGTCATTTATAACTACTGCTGTGATTTTTATCATTAAAGTCAATGATTGTCTTATTTGCCTGTATGTCCAGGTGCTTGGTAGGGTATCTGGCATGAATAAAGCCTCAATAATCATTGAATGGATGAATAAATGAATGGTTTTTTTAAAGCTAATTCTTTCCAAGATGTTACCCTTCCAGAAAAATTTTTTAAAAAAGAGTGTTATGGTTTGGATGTGAGGTGTCCCCCCAAAACTCATGTGTGAGACAATGCAAGAAGGTTCAGAGGAGAAACGATCGGGCTGTGAGAGTCTTAATCCAATCAGTGAATTAATCCCTGATGGAATTAACTGAGTGAGGGCCAGAGGCAGATGGGATGTGGCTGGAGGAAGTGGTTAATTGGGGGGGGGGGGGGGCGTGGCTATAGGGTATATATTTTGTATCTGGACAGTGGCCTCTCTCTATGCTTCTTGATCACCACGATGTGAGCTGCTTCCCTCTGCCATACACTCTGCCATGATGTTCAGCCTCCCTTCAAGCCCTGGAGGATTGGAGCCAGCTTTCTATAGACTAAGACCTCGGAAACCATGAGTCCTCAAGTAAACTTTTCCTCCTCTATAATTGTACTGGTCTGGTCCTTTAGTCACAGCAGTGAGAGGGTTGACTAAAACAGAGAGGATCTATTATGCCGATGACAACGGGCAGCACATAAATGGCTAAGCATTTCTGGGGAGTGGGTTGAAAGTTGATGGTTCTTTCCAGAGTCTTTCCTATTAAGTCTGACCGTCAGTTCCTAAAACACAGCTAGCCCTGCTGTCCTGGACAGCAGCTCATGGCTATTTTCCCTGGGGTTGAATCTCCCCTCTTAATTCTGAAAGTAACAAAACTTTGGAAAGAGGATCAGCAGAGGGATTAAAGGAGACAAAGGAAACTCTGCTAGCTATAGAGACAGCATCTCTTGGTCTTCCCAGGGACCCAAGTCACCACCATCTGCATAAGTGTGGAAGCTGGGAAGCCACATCAGCTCATTCACATGAGACGGGGAAGGTGAGCCGCAGTGAGCTGACCTCAGACCCTGCACCATGAGGCTCCTTCCAGACCCAGGTGCTAGACTACTCTCTTGGGGAGAGCTCTGCCCCTTCCGCCTCACCAAAGATTTTTCGTAATGGAGAGTAGAAATATTTCATCCAAACGTTGCTGGGTGGCTGCTGTGCTCTGAATCTGTTATGGGCCATGAGGACCGAGTCTCAATGGGAAAAAAAGGATGGTTCCAATTCAGAGGCCAGGGGTTAGACCCCTCATCTGCATCCCGCCCTGGCTGTGTCCCTTCAGGGATGTCTTCCTGAAGCCGGGAACAACAGATAGTGGGCAAAAGTGGGAAATTTACCCCTTCTTCTTTCTTTGGCATCCTTTGAAAATATATATTTTACTTTCATATGGTTCAACCAAATGTCACCAGTTCCCTGAGTAACCTTCCAGAAAGAGATGCAAACACAAGCAAATATACACATATATCCTCTCCTCTCTTTGCATAGATAGAAACCTTGCTTTATATACTGTTATGCATGTGTTTTTTTTTTACTTAATATATTTTGGAATTTATTCTACATAAGTATACATATTATATATACATTTGATAGATGTGTGTATAGATACATAGATAGATAGACATAGATATTTATGTTTTTATTTATTTGGTACTGGGGATTGAACCCAGGGGTACTCTACCACTGAGATACAACCCCAGCCCTTTTTGAAAATTTTTTTTTTTTTGAGACAGGTTCTCTCTAGGTTGCCCAGGCTGGCCTGAAACTTGTGATCCTCCTACTTTAGCCTCCCCAGTTGCTGTGATTACAGGCCGGTGCCACCATGCTGGCAGAATATATATACTTATGACATTCTTTTTGGTGGCAGCATTGGATTGCATTCTTTTATTTAACAAGCCCATTTCCATTGCTTCCAATGGTTAACTTTTACAAACAAAGCGATAGTGAATGAGCTGTGCACAAGCACAACCGTGGGACGTATGAGAGTGTGTGGGAAGATAAGTCTTGAATTGTTGGCTCAAAGACTTTACCTTTTGTAAAAATGGTAATTATGGATCAATTGCCTCCCATGGTCTGTTTTATTTCTTTGTTTGTTAGAGTTGACAAAACCAGAGGCTCAAGGGGCACAAATGACTTGATGAAAGTTATACAGACTTTAAATAAAACAATGGGATGACAGAAGAGGTGGCTTTCCTGGCTGCTCCATGACATGAAATCAAGAAAGCAGACAGAGAGCTTCTCTGCAAGGTGGATGAACAAAAAGAATCAGGAGGACTGGACATTCAAAGCAGAATGGAGACTCAGGAGATTGCATATAATAAAATAAGAAGGAAATCCTCAGTGGCACAGCCACTACTATTGGGCGGGAAGCACCAGCCAGAGTGGTCCCCTCCATGAGCATGGTGGAGGGATAAGGAGGGGAACCTGCATTTTTCAGAGGCCTGAGGTGTTTCTGAGTAAAAAGTGTTTAGAGATTAAGTACATATCCCAAATAAACTGAAAGGCGTGCTATACAATATCCTCAGGTGGGAAAGAAGCCGCCATATCTTCAGGCGGAGTGCAGAGGACAAGAAAGAACCATTTTGCAGCTTCGATGGAGGGGCCAGCAGCTGAGGGGGCCAATTCTTGGCAAACTCAGGTTTGACCAGAAATACAGGCCCAGTAAACACATACTGCATGACACAGAGTGTGCTTAAGTGACAAGGAGAAAATCAAACACGGGGAGAAGTTTACACAGGGAACAACTGGTCATGGAAACCCACCTGGTTCTACCCCTCCCTCTCCAGTCTGGCTGCTTGCAGGAACTGCTGGGAATTTGGAAGGGCAGGGGAAGGAGAAATTGGAGACTGAACGTGAGACCAGGAAATGTGGGGTCTGCAGGTGACGTAAGAGTCTAAGAATCGGCTCCCCCACTACATGAGTGGAACCCATGGGGAGGTCCCTGGGGTGCAGTCTTCCAGCATGGATCAGCAATTACCGGGCCCTGGTGGTGGACTGCTTTAAAATCTCCAGACCAACTGGCATTCAGTGAAGAGCCTGGTGCCCGCCTAAGCTTAAACCCCACCTCCAGGAATACTACCTATGGGATTACCTCTCTCACCCCAGCAAACGGGAGGGTGGAGCATCACGCTTCAGATGACCCCACCTAAAACTTTTGAGAAGCTGAGAATCTTTTGAACTCTAGTGGGAAGAATTCTTTAAGTTTTCATCAAGATTGCTTTTTTTCCCTTTTTTAAAAAAATTCTTTTGTCTTTAATTGTGACCTTAATGGTACATTTTCATATTTGTTTTTTCCCCTCATTTTTAGCATGTTTGAAGCCAGTTATTTTTCATGGGTTAGTTTTTTTTTTTTTTTTTTTTATAAAGGGTTGCTTCCTTTTTAGGAGAGAGGAACTGATTTTTTAAAGAGAGAGAGAGAGAGAGAGAGAGAGAGAGAGAGAGTTTTTAATATTTATTTTTCAGTTTTCAGTGGACACAACATCTTTATTTTATTTTTATGTGGTGCTGAGAATCGAACCCAGCGCCCCGCACATGACAGGTGAGCGCGTTACTGCTTGAGCCACATCCCCAGCCCATGGGTTAGTTTTTTGAAGAGTGGGATGTTTAATTAGTATATTTTAGTTTAGTTTTGTATATTTTTATTTTTATTTTTAATTTTTTTAAAATTTTTACTTTATATATTTTTTCTCTTACCTGTTTCCCTTGAGTCTCTTTCTCTCTTCTACCAACAGCCAATCTCTATTGTTCTTTCTTTCACTCTCCATTAATTTTTGTTTACTTCAGTCTTCTCTCTTCCTCCCTCATAATCATCACATCCTATATCACTTCTGTTCTCTCCCTGCCCACCATTTGAATTTGTAAATGCTTTTGCAAACTTGCTCTTTTTAATGTAGGCAAAAACTGATCATACAATTTCTGTTTATTGTGATAATTAACAATGTAGATTTCATAGTAGGGACTATTTGATTTAATGCTGTATATTGTTTGCATTGGTTGCTGTTATTACTTGTCTGCCCCTAATCAGTGAGGTACTAGAAACCTTCAGGGACACTATAAGTTCACAGGGTAGAAACTCTACTGCCTCAGATCCATATTTTAGATGCGCAGACACACAAACAACATGAAAAATCAAGGGAACAAATCACCCCAAACAAAGTAAGATACCTCAATAACAGAATCCATCAACACCACAGTAGAAAAAAAGTCAGAGAAGAAGTTTAGAATGTACACAGTTAAACTGATCTGTGAAGTAGAGGATGGTATAAGGCATGAAATCCGAGAGAAAATACAGAAAGTGAAAGATCACTTCAATAGAGATTAAAAAAAACCCAGAAATCCTCAAAATGAAAGAATCAACACACCAAATTAAAAATTCAATTGAAAGCATCACCAACAGACCACATCATTTGGAAGACAGTTCAGGCAATGAAGACAAAATATATAATCTTGAAAACAAAGTTGCCTGTGGAGAAAAGATGTTAAGAGACCATGAACAGAACTTGCAAGAACTATAGGATAAACTGAAAAGACCAAATTTAAAATTTATTGGGATAGATGAAGGCTCAGAGATACAAACAAAAGGAATGTACCATATTTTCAATGAAATAATATCAGAAAATTTCCAAAACCTAAAGAATGAAATGGAAAATCAAATAAAGGAGGCTTACAGGACCCCAAATATACAAAATTACAACAGACCTACATCAAGGCACATTTTTATGAAAATACCTAACATACAGAATAAGGACAGAATTTTAAAGGCTGCTAGAGAAAATAACATGTAACATTTAGAGGGAAACCAATCCAGATTTCAATTGATATCTCTACCTGGAGGTCTTTGAACAATATACCAAGCTCTGAAAGAAAATGGAGGCCAGCCAAGAATACTATACCCAGCAAAATCAAGCTTCAGAATTGATGACAAAATAAACCTTCCATGATAAGCAAAAGTTAAAAAAAATTCTCAACTAGAAAGTCTGCACTACAAAACATATTCAATAAGATATTTCATGAAGAAGAAATGAAAAATAAAAGTGAAAACCAGCAAAGGGAGGAACTACACTAAAAGAATAGTGTCTCAATGGAGAAACAAATTCAAATGCAAATTCAGACATAAATCAAAATGACAGGGCATAATAAATTATATTTCAATAATAACATTGAATGTAAATGGCCTAAACTCATCAATCAAAAGACATAGATTGGCAGATTGAATTATAAAATAAGACCCAACAATATCCTGTCTCCAAGAGATTCATCTCATAAGCAAAGACATCCACAGACTGAAGGAAATAGGATGGAGAAAAACATATCATTCACATGGATCACATAAAACAAGCAGGGATTTCTCTCTTCATATCAGATAAAGTGGACTTCAAGCCAAAGTTAATCAGAAGGGACAAAGAGGGCCATTTCATACTGCGTAAGGGAATCATACAATGGAGCATCTACATATATCAAACAAGCCTTTCTCAATTTTAAGAAGCAAATAGACCACACCACAATAATACTGGGTGGCTTTAACACACCTCTCTCACCACAGGAGAGATCCTCCAAACAAAAAATAAATAAGCTATGAACTAAACCCCACAATTAATAATTTAGACTTAACATACATACATAGAATATTTCATCCATCAAGGACTGAGTACACTTTCTTCTCAGCAGCACATGGATCCTTTTCTAAAATAGACCATATCTTAGGCAACAAAGTGACTGTTAGCAAATACAACAACAAATAGAGATAAATGCCTTGCGTCCTATCATATTATAATGGAATGAAAGTAGAAATCCACAATAAAAATAAAAAATAGAAGCTACTCTAACACCTGGAGATAATATTGAATGATGAATAGATGGCAGAAGAAATCATGGGTGAAATTAAAAAATACTTAGAAGTAAATGAGAATAGTAATATAACATATCAAAATCTCTGGGATACTATGAAGGCAGTGCTAAGAGGAAAGTTCATTGCATTGAGCTCATTCATTAAAAGATTAGAAAATCAACAAATAAATAACCTAATATTATATCTCAAAGCCCTAGAAAAGGAAGAACAAATCAACACCCAAAGTAGTAGAAGACAGAGAATAATTAAAATCAGAGCTGAAATGAATGAAACTGAAACAAAAGAAACAATCCAAAAAATTGACAAAACCAAAAAAAGTGGTTCTTTGAAAAAAAATCAATAAAATGGACAAGCCCTTAGCCAAGCTAACAAAGAAAAAGAGAGAGAAAACTCAAATTACTAAAATTTGTGATGAAGAAGGAATCATCACATCTAAAATACAGATGATAATAATACAGATGATAATCTATAACTATTTTGAAAATTTATACTCTAGTAAAATAGAAAATCTTGAAGACACTGACAAATTTCTGGAAACATATGACCTACTCAAATTGAATCAGGAGGACATAGAAAATTTAAACAGATAAATTTCAAGCAGTGAAATAGAAGACACCATCAAAAGCCTACAAGAAAAGCCCAGGACCAGATGGATTCTCATCTGAGTTCTACCAGACCTTCAAAGAAGAACTAACACCAATCCTCTTCAAATTATTCCATGAAATAGAAAAGGAGGGAACTCTCTCAAACTTATTCTATGAAACTAGTATCACCCTGATATCAAAACCAGATAAAGATGCATAAAGGAAAAAAGAATTCAGACCAATATCCCTGATGAAAAAGTTTGCAATAAAATACTGGCAAATTGCATGCAAAAACATATTAAAAAGATAGTGCACCATGATCAGGTGGGGTTTATCCCAGAGATGCGAGGTTGGTTCAACATACAAAAATCAATAAATGTAATCCATCACATCAATATACTTAAAGACAAGAATCATAAGATTATCTCAATAGATGCAGAACAAGCATTTGACAAAATATAGCATCCATTCATGTTCAAAACACTAGAAAAACTAAGATAAAATTATAAAAGCTATAAATGGTAAACCCAAGGCCAACATCATTCTAAAGGGAGAAAAATTGAAAGCATTCTCTCTAAAAACTGGAACAAGACAGGGATATGAATCTATAATCATTTTAAAAACTAATTTTAAAAATCCATAAAAATCATTAGCCATTTAAAAAATGTTTTTGAGAAAAAAAAAAGAAACAATGGGATAAGATTTTGGGGTCTTGGACTGATACTTTCTGGGCCTATGGGCTCAAAAAAATCAGGAACATCTACAAAACATTATGTAGATTGCTGAACTATAATAAAATCTACAGCTTCACTTATTTAATGTTCAGCACTGTGAATTCAACTTGGAGAAAACCATGGTCCCTACCCTCAAAGGAACCTATGGTCGGCAAAGGGAGAGAGACAGGAAGCAATTTCAGCTTAGAATGGTAGGGTAAGAACAAGATGCAAGGAGGTAGATGAGAACATGGCGAAGATCCCAAACCTTTTATTGAAGTTATTTACAAGTAGTTTGGCTAAGGGTTTTTCCATTTTATTGATTTTTTTTCAAAGAACCACTTTTTTTGGTCCCTGGTTTCCCATCCCAAACCTTTTATTGAAGTTATTTACAAGTAGCAAAATTAATTGCTTTGTAAAAGCATGATATAGTTGGAATAAAAATAATAATAATAACAAAGGCTACAGCTTACCGAGTCCCCACTATGTGCCAGGCACCATGCTTTCTGGCTCAGCCATTAACTAGCAGTGTGACCTTGGGCAACATCTCCCATGTTTGCATTCGCGCCACCAGTAAGTAAAAAGGTTGACCAGATGACCCCTCATTTCCCACCAATTTTCACATGCCAAGTCTCTCTGAGATCCCAGAAGCCTCTGCTACAGGATGATGGACAGGAAATGTCCAGGAGAGATATCAGGGTAAGGGAGTAAAAAGACTAGATAATTCTCAAAGTGGCGAGTCCACCCTGGGAAATTCCATTTTGAGAGAGACAAGCTGCACCCGTCACATGACTAACAATACGGACACCACCTTATTGTTATGTTTTACCAAAGTTGCATCAGGTGTTATTTCATGTGTTCTTCATAATGATGAAGGAAGAAGAAGTTAGGGAGGTACTAGTCTCTTCTGGAAGTGGGGAAACTGAGGCAGATCCAACATAGGTTCAGCCTAAGTCCATGGTGAAGCAGGAACACAACATTGGACAGACCCAGGACTCTTGCCCTGATACCTGACTAGCTCTGTGATTCTACATGGAAGGCAAAAGTTTTGTTGGGAGCAACTTAAAGTTCCCATGACCCCCAGGAGCCCATACTTAGATGACCTTTGGGATCCTGCTCCTACCTCCCTCACCGGCAGCCGAGCTCCACAGTAAGCCTTTCCCTGGGTGAGAGAACCAGACCTTTTTTCCATTAAAGGAGTCTAACAAGAGGCTTTGGTGACTCAGAGCCAATCAATCTGGCTGTTCCACCTATTCTCACCTTTGATTCAGCCATGGTGAGACTTCTGTCTGGCTCCAGTGACCAGGCTGGACTTCCTTGTTTACTTGTCTCCTGAGCCGGTGCCCTGCCTCGCTCTTCTGGGGACATCAGCCTTTCTGTAAAACCCTCCCCTTGGGCAGATTCCAGAACCTTCACCCTGAACCATTGTGCTTTGCCTGTTTCTGGATCCCCTTTGCTGTGTTCTGTTCTGTGTTCTGTTCAGACACGATGCACTGGACCTCCCTGATGCTGCCCACAATCAGCATGTCTGTCTAGCTCCCCGACACTTTTACCAAATCAGTTGCCAGTTGTGCTGCCCACTTGCTATTGCTGCTGAGTTTGCCCCTAAGTCGCTGACCCATCCATCACAATGGAAAATATCTCAATTCTAGGCCTGGACTTGGTGATCTGGTAACATGGTTGGAGGCTTTAAACTCAGTTTAACCAGCCCTGCTCCGTCCCATCAAAGCTGGAAGCTGACAATCTGCGTAGCCTGGAGTCTTGCTATCCCATCCTTTCTGGGTCCTTATTGGCCCATCTGTAAAAGTGCCCCCTGGGTTCCCTTTCCTTGCAGGTATAAATAAGAACACAGCCATTTGGGGTCCCTTGAGGGAAGGCTCTGTCTGAAAACAGATGTGATTACTATTTCCATCACCTTTATAATCCTTTAATCACACGTTTGCAGCAGGGAGCCTGGCCAGGGTGAGTCCATTTATGTAAACAGCAGGAAAAGAGGAGGCTCTGAGTTATATGCCAACCATGCTTAGTGGAATCGTAGGAATTGCTGCCTTTCATAAGCAGAAAAAAAATGAATAATTAAGGTATTTAGCCCCAAAGTGCTCACATTCAAGCTGCTGGGATGTGTGCTCACGGTATGAAGACTTTGAGAAAGACGTGTCACCCTTCTGGGGCCGCTGGGGATGCTGGGCAGGGCTCTGCTGGTGGGCTGGAGGTATGGAAGGGCAGGATCTCGGGGCAACTGACTGCCTATGGACAATGGCTCTCCCATGTCTCTTGTCCTTGGATCCTGGACATACTAAACTGGAAGTCTGTCTTCTTATCATGGATGGGAAAGGAGTAGGTTCCAAAACCATTGTTCAGAACAAGTCCCTGTGAGATACAGAATTGGGTTTTCTTTTGAAATGGTGAGAGAATGGGGACTGAGACTCTAGAAGGGAGGAGAAATGCTCTGCCAGGGCCTCTCCATGTGGAATTGAGGTTTCTAACCAATGGCCCAGGTGGTAGAGGCAGAGAGGAGGCATTGGTGACAGTACTGTGGCCCAGGCCACTCTAAGAAGGACATCTTGATTTTAGGCAGTTCCCAACCTTTCTTTCCAGAGGATTGGTCTACTTGTACATAAGAATCTCCTTTCTGGTTTGAATAGAGCATTCTCCTTTGCTATTGCTGTGTAACAGACCCCGAACTCGACAGCAGTCAAGGGTGAGCATTTGTACAGCTCGCAGCTCTGTCTCACCTGTGAGTCTCTGCACTGTGTAACTCTCATGCTCCTTTGGGACCAATGGGGACAGTAAAAGCAGCTGCAGGTGAGCAGAAACATGCAGTGCCTCTTAAAGCCTACACTCAGAACTATCACACTGTCACAAGGCCAAAGAAAAGTCAAGGAATGGGGAAAGATATCCTACTCCTTCACAGGAAGAACTGCGAAGTCACAGCAAAGGGCATAAATAGAGAGGGATGAAGAACTCGGGCTCATGGCACAGCCTCTAATACTCAGAAAGAGGTCAGAATCATGCTCCCGCCCTGGTAGCTCTTGCAGAGGTCTCCCTCGTGACACCCCTCCTGCCTGGTGTGGGTGAGACGATGGAGGACCCTCCAAGGGAAGACCCAGTCAGCTGGAATAACTTGGCCTTATGACTCCCTCTCTGTCTTCCCTGCAGTGGTTCGAATGTGGGCACATAAAGAATGGAAACACAGAGAGTTTGCACCAAGCCAAATGATTACTTCAATCTTGTTAGTGGTTAGGTCCTCATGAGTTATAGTTTTCATGTCTGAAAACTTCCCTGGGAAAATAAAGCAAGCAAAGGAGCACATAGCAAGGAGTGAAAAATGAGAACCACTCTCATGTCAGGTCACATGACCCACATTACTGCTAAAGCATGAACCAGAAAGAAGCATAATGTGCCCAACCTCGACCAAGACTAGCACGCGGAGCCGGGATCTTGTAAATGATCTGAACAGAGGTTTTACAGAATTTTGATAAAAAAGCTTGTTCTTGCCCGGACCCTGCACTCTTCAAGCTGAGAGGTCCCAAGTAGGCTGTTTCATTTCCATCGGTGCAGAGTGGCTAGGAACCAGGCCGTGGTGGCCGCGACTCTCCTAGTTTTCCAAAAATCTGTACATGAAACTTCCCCTTCATGGCTCTCCCTACCCTCCCAAATTAAACAAACCCTTCTTGTTTTGCTCCTTGCTATAAAGCACATTATTCTATGGTGTCTCATTTACTAGAGGTTACAAAAAAAAAAAAAGCTAAATTGGGATTTTGTTCAGCTGTTGATTATGACTGGTGCCTATTACCGTAACTCATTTTCAGTGGCATTTCAACACTTTGGTAATGAATTAGCTCTACCATTTCCGGCCCAAAGAAAAGAAGGTTTAAATTAATTTTCAGCAAAAGATACTATTGGTCCAATGCACTTCCCTCCCACTGTGTTAACATCAATGTCTTGTCTCGTTAAATGCCGATAAACAAGTGTAACACTCTAACAAGCCACAAATTGGCTTATTGACACCTCTGTCGGCTGTTCTCTGCTTCCCAAATCCCCTGCTTTTTTTTTTTTATGGTGGTTATACGAAACGGGGGCTCTGATGGAACATTAGAAAGAAGAGATACTGTTGGCATCTGAGTTCCCTGACTGCTTGCTTTTGCTCTGATTTACATCTATTGGTAGATTGTCTGAATTTGGTCTGTGCCCCCTGGGGTTCATTTGGAGCACACGCGTTCATGATGGGCCCACTCTCCTTCTCAGTCCTCCCCAGCTTTTCCAAGGAATGGCCCCATTAGCTGTTATACTGGGCAGACTTCATGTCAGCAAATCAGATCATGGGGGACAAAATTGCTGGTGCCCTTTAACCTGATCACTTTGTGTGCTGCTGGGACCTAAGGACACCAGGACCCAGGAAAACAGGTGATATCCAGTTTTATGCTCCACCATGAATGACCAGGCTGCCAAACCCCAACACAAGGGAATGGATGTTTTTATTGTAGGACAAGAAAGATTGGCCTTAACCCACAGTAAGAAAATGTTCATTGAAAGATCAGGAAGAATCGATAAGAGTGGGAGCTGTGGCCAACAGCTGGTATGTGTCACATGGTCAAGGCCACCACGGCCTCCTCCTTGAGACCCCAGGAACAAAATGAGACCACAACCTGGTCACCCAGGACAGGCTCAGCTGTCTGTAGAAACAGGGGCATAGAGGAGATGTCTCATTCCTTTCATGCGAGAGTTTCATCCTTTTTCTAGTATTCAAAATCACACACAAGTTTTCAAGTTCACATTGTAATGAATTTATATAGGAAATCTCTCCTCTATACTTTTCCATGGGTGTAGCAGTGTTATCAGTCATCAGTAGAATCAGCAATAGGAAAAGGATATGAAAACATCATAGGGTGCTGATTGCTGGGGAGATAGCTTTCCTGGCCCTCATGCACCGAGGCTGGGGAAGATGCTTCATGCGATTCCAGTTCTTCCCAGGGGCCTAAAGCGCAAAGGAGACAGGAAATTGTCTTGAGCATGCACACACGTTACACATTGAATGTAGAGAGGTCTGGTATGGAACCGGGAGGAGGAAGAAAGAGCTGGTAAAGAGCCAAGTTTGGCCCACTTGAGGTAGTTCCACGGCAGCTTCTTTTTGCAGTTCCTTTGCAGATTCCTCCTGAACATCGGAGAGCTCCAGGGCCTTCACTGTACTTTATAGATGATCTCATCTAGTCTTCTGTAAATATCTGACCCTCCATATCGTATCTCCTTCCTGAACTCTTATCTCTCATCTCCAACAGATGCCAGCTAGAGATAGCAAACTCAAACTTTGGTTTGGAGACCAAAATCGTCTCCTGAAAGCTCCCTCCAACCTTCCTCTCACATACCCTTTCCCATCCGGAAGTTTCAACTCCATTTGGCCAGGGTACTCAAACCCAAAACCTGGTTGTTGCTTGGCTTCCTCTTTCTTACCTATTCTACATCCAACCCATCTACAAATCCTATTATCTGTAACTTTGAAATATAATCAGAGTCCAACACTTTTCACTACCCCAGGCTTGGCCATCCTGGGCCAAGTCACCTAGACCAATCTCTTACCTTTTGTCCACCTTTGCACCAACCTCTGCAGTCTATGCATTTCACGGCCAGCCAGAGTGTTGCTTGAAAAATCCACATCAGATCAATTGGCTTTCTTGCTCAAAGTCCTCAACACCTTTACAACTGTTGTTCCCTCTGCAGGGAATGCTTTTCCCCCAGCTATGCAAGGTTCACCCTCTCAACTCTTTTAGGACTTACACTAAGACCTTCCCTCATCATTTCATATAATGTTGCCCCCCCTTCCCCCATCCCAGAACTGACACTTTCTATACCCATATTTCTGCTTTTTCTTTTCTTCTTTGTGATTTTTCCCCTAGTGCTTGTGACTGGATTCAGGACCTTGTGCATGGTAGGTGAGCACTCGACCACTAAGATATATCCCCAGCCCTTTAAAAATTTTTAAAATTTTGAGACAGGATCTAAGTTACCCAGGATGACCTTGAACTTGGTCATCCTCCTGCCTCAGCCTCTGGAGTAGTTGTGATGATGGGTGTGCACCACCATGCCCGGTTTCCTGATTTTTTTTCTTTCCCATATTTATCATCACCATATTTTATGCATATATTTGTACCTTCTCCACTAGAATATAAGTTTCTTTAGGGCAGATTTTGGCGGGGGGGTGGGGAGGATGGGAGAGGATTGTGCTTGCTCATGGTTATATCCCAGCATATAATAGGCACATAATAGCTATGAATAAATGAGCGAGTGAATGAGCACAGCTATCCCTTGAAATCCCAGCTGCCTTCTGGAATCTCAGGTCAACACGTGGCATGGTGGGAGGAAAGTCCACAAGTGGGTTCTACTTTCTCCTCTCACAGTTGCCCCTCTGTCAAGAATATTCTTCTCTCTTCCATTGAACTCCAACTCATTCTTGAAGGGTCAATTAAAATATGACTTCTTCAGCCTGTGGGACTAAACTCAGTTCCTCTGCTAAATGCTTCTGTGGTTCCTGGTATTTCTTTTTGCAGCACTTTGCATGCTCGAGATTTTATAATAAATCATTCATAGCTGTTGTTTAATGTCTATTTTCCCCATTAGATGGTGAATGTCACCAGAAAAGGACTGCATTGGTTTTTGTTCACAGCTGGATTCCCCTGCACATGGTACTTGGCTCAGCACATGCGTAAGCTCCATTAGGAACAGTCAACAGTTGAGAGAACGTGAGATTTAAAATGTTCAAGGAAAACTTAAGAGACACATGGCCTCTCCGTGTTGTCCCATGACAGGGCCTCATAAAGTGTTATTAAATACATAAACAAGTGATGGACATTATTCCAAGGAGAGCCCATGGCCCGGCTCACCCAGAGGCATGAGAGATAGCCAGGGTCTGAGTTTGACCCTCTGTGTACTGAGTGGCCCACTCCTTGCCATGGTTTGGGTTCAATTTGCAAATCTAGCTCTTAGGAGCCCCTCTGTCTGTCCACAGTCAGGATCCTCCTTTAGGTGGGGAGTGGCTGGCTGGCACCCTTGCCTTGAGCTCCATTCACCCTGTCAGGCAGTCCATCAGGGGTATGCACTGAGAGAGGCGTCCACAGAGGTAAATATACACAGTTTTAGAACCAGAGGAGACCATTATCCCTATGCTCCCACTCCAGGGGAAAGAAAATTGAAAGTCAGAGAGTTGAATTGCCTTACCTGAGGTCATATGAATAAACAATAAGGGAATCTATGATGGAATGGAGCTAACGATTCAGAAACCCTGACAGCATATGTGCCCTTTGTGCTAGGCCACACTTGTACTATTTTTCTTCTTCTCCTGAAATAAAACTTCTTTTTTTGTTTTGTTTTGTTTTTCATACTGAGGATTGAATCCATGCGTGCTTTACCACTGAACTATATCCCCAGCCACCCCGACCCCCGCTTTAAAATAAAATTGAGTCAGGGTCTTGCTAAGTTGCTGAGGCTGGCCTCGAACTTGAAATCCTCCTGCCTCAGGAATTACAGGTATGTGCCACCTGTAATTCCTGAAAATTTAAAAGAAAAAGTTTAACAATAATATTAAGATATGAAAGAGAGGATCTTAAAAAGTAAATTTTAGAATTTCTGAGTACAATTTATTGCCTCATTTAATCCTTGACTATGGATTTGTGTGTGTGTGTGTGGTGTGTATGTGTGTGCAATTGAACCCAGGGCCTCACACATACTAGCAAACACTCTACTATTGAGTGATATCCCCAGTCCTTTTTATTTTATTTTGAGACAAGTTCTCACTAAGTTGCCCAAGGCTGGCCTTAAACTCACAATCCTCCTGCCTCAGCCTCCCAAGTCACTGGGATTACAGGTGTACATGCCAAGGGTAAAGAATACCTGTGGAGAAAACCTGTGAAGAGGTGAAAAAAGGACAGACAGACAGACACACACACACACACACACACACACACACACAGGGTACAAGCAGGCAGGCAAAGGTGGCAGACAAAAGGGTGGCTGCTCCTCTCTGCTGCCGCATTTATTAACTCCCCCAAAGTTACACATTACCCATCACCATGACTACATTCTAACTAGTATTTCTTTAACCCTGAGTGCTAGCTACCTGAGATAAGGTCCAGATTAATACAAACACAAAGTCCCTTTCCTCCAAGGGCATCCCCATGGAAACCAGATAGTGCACCTGCATCGTTATCCTAATAGTTTCAAGGGAAGCTGCTGGGCATTCCAAGCCTGGGAAACAGGCTAACTTGTGGAGAACATTGCTATAGCAGCCAGGCATCCATGCTTTTGCACAGGAGTTTCCCAGTAGCCAGGTGTTTCCTGTTTGCACAGAAACTTCCTGGCAGTCAGGCATTCTGTGTCTTTGCACATAAACTTCCTAGTTACCAAGCATGTTCCCATCACGAAGTTAGACCTCAATCCCAAACACAGAACTCCTACAGCCAAGGTTCACTAGCACCGTTTCTTTCCGTTGCATTGTAGTAAAAGATTCCTTTTGCTCACCCTGATTCCTTATTTCTCACTCTGCAATCCCACTCCAAGATTGCAATTTCCACTCCAATTTCTCACTTAACCCAAGGCTCTTCTTCAGGTGTGAGCAGATTATTCCTCTACTGAATGGATGAAGTTGAACCATGTCCTCTGGTCTCTCGTCTCTTCTTTTCCTTTTCTCTCTCCTGATGCTCCTATTCCATTTAGAACCTGTGAATCCCTTTTCTTCAAAGTTTCCACCAGCTTCATTCACACTTTCATTGCAGATTTTCCTTGGAATTTGCTGGTAATTTGAATACAACCAGCAAGTTTTGGGAATGACCCTTCTTTCTGACTGCATCTCCAATTCAGCTTAGATGTCAACTAAATGACGAACATGTATTATTACTGAGGAGGGCACAGGAAAGTAGGGAATGTCATCATTTGCATAATGGGCAATTACAGCTGCAGGGACCTAGATGTGCCAGCTGATTGCAGGTCAGCAACAGAGATGCTGCTTCTTACTCTCCTGGTCAGGCTCCCGGGGCCAAGACACTCCCTCTCTTGCCTGAGATACTGCAGAAGTCTTCTGGATGCTCTCCCTGCCCCACCTTGCACCCAGCCCACACTCTGTTCTGGCCAACAAGGTCTATTTAACATGAAGATCTCGTCCTGTCTCCCCACTGCCACCGCCCTGCAATATCTCCCCATCCTCAAACCAGAAACCAAAGTCTTTACACCAGCTTGAAGAACCTCCATCAACTGGTGTTTGCCTCTTTTTTTTTTTGTTCTTCCTTTTCTATTACTGATTAAACCGTCCATCTTCTGTTTAACAAACCCAAGGATGGAAAATATTTGAGAAAAAGAAATTGTGTCTGTGCTGAACATGTGCAGACTTTTTCTGCTGTTCCCCAAACAATACAGTGTAATGACTATTTACAGAGCATTTGTATTGTGTTAGGTGTAAGTAAGGAATCTAGAGAAGAATTGAAGAGAATGTGTTTTAAGGGACTTGAGCACCCCTGGATTTGAGAACCCTAGGGGTCCTGGAATTGATCCCCTGCAGATACGGAAGCATGGCTGTCTTGTCTTCGCCTTCTGCTCCCCTCACATTGGCCCCTTTGCTATTTGCTGTAGTGGAATGTTTTTGTGTTGCCTAGAATTCATATGTTGCAACCTAATTCCTAAGGTGCTAGCATTTGGAGGTGGGGCTTTTGGAAAGTAATTGGGTCATGGGGCAGAACCCTTGTGAGTGGCATTAGTGCCCTTATACAAGAGGCCTCAGAGAGCTCCTTTGCCCCCTCTGCCATGTGAGGACACAGCAAAAAGGTGGTTGTCTATGCACCAGGAAGTGAGCCTTCGCCGGACGTCAGCTGGGCCATGGACTTCACTTTGAACTTTCCACACCCCAGAACGTGAGAAATGAATTTATGTTGTTTATAATCCACAGAGGTTCTGCTATTCCAAGTGAACTAAGACACCATTCCTTGAATGCACAAGGCGCCCAGCTGTAGGGCCTTTCCACTAGCGGTTGCCCTTGACAGATCTTCTACTTCCTTCAAGTCTTTGCTCAAATCACACCTTCTCCATGGGGACCACAGACACTCTACCTAATATGCCACCTGCCCCCAGCTCTGCTGCTCTACTTTTCCCCACATTGCACTTACCACCTTCTAGCATTCTATGAACATATTTCTGTTGTCTTGCTATTCACTGTCTTTTCCAGTTAGGATGTTAAATCTCTGAGGTTAGGGACCAGTTTTGTGCACTTCTGGCTCCTGGCACAGAGAAGGCACCCAAGAAATATCTATTGAACCAAATTGTTCAATCACTAAGGCCTTGGCAGTAGCTAGTGGCTTAAACTTTTTGAGTACTAACTCTGCACTGGGCACCTCTCTACACTCTGTAGATGTAGTCACTCATTTAACAGATAGTAAGAATTAAGCTCTAACGGTTTTTATCCCTTCTATACTGTGAAAGCTACTCTTCTGGCTTTGTGAACAATTCTCCACCAGGTGAAGATGGTGGATCTAGGACTGGGGACAGAGAGAAGGGCCTGAGGAAGAGGGGGAGGGATGCCTAGTTTGAAAAGGATTCAGTAGATCAATTACTTTTATGATTACAGAAGTTTTACTTTAAAATAGTCTACTTTGTTAGTTGGGTCAGGATGGTGGGTAGAGGGTAGATAAACAACATAGAATAAGAAAGAATTACAGTGATCTGAGTGAAAAGGAAGTCCCAAAATATAACATTCGTGCTACACAAAAACAGAAGCACAAAGGGCAAGAGGGCTGACAAGATACAACTGATTCTCTCTGTGATGCTCAGAGATAAAAGAACATCTAAGCTTACACTACAATATGACTTTAAAAATGCATATGTAATTCGAGCTTCCTGAGCCCAGGATACACGTGCTCTCTCACCCCCCTGGCTCTCTCCTTCAGGTGATAGCCTCCCCTCCACCCGCTCCCTGGGACCTCGGTCCCCTGTGGACCCCACATTGCTAGTATGGCTGGAGATGCTCATTGCTGTTGGCTCTTTATCCTGAGTTAGGTGGGATGGGGAGAGCTCTCACACACCATAAATTTGGTCACTTGGACACTGCTGTCCCTCACAGAATTGTGCTGTCCAGAAGGAGAGCCACTGGTCACAGGAGGCACTTGAAATGCAGCTAATCCAAACTGAGAAATGTCAGTGTGTGAAATGCTCACTGGGTTTCAAAGAAAGACTCAGTAGAAAGAATCCAAAGTATCCTGGTACTATCTTTTTCATATTGATTACATGTCAGCGTGAATGTTCTGGATACTGAACTAAATTAGTTTCGCCTGGTTTGTGTTTGTTTGACTTCTCAAAATGTGGCTACTAGAAAATTTAAATTTCCATCTGTGGCTGGCATTTAATTTCTGTTGGACAGCACTGCCATAGTTACTGCCCCTTGTCCTGGGCTCCCCTGGGTCAGCACATGTCCTTGCCACCACCCCATCTCTGGATTGTTAGATGCCACTGCCACTTCTGCAGGGCAGTGTCTCTCTTCCTTCAGGACATTCTGCATTGCCTCTCAGGAAAACACCTGCCCAGGTGGTACCACCAACACTCCCAGGTCCTCTTAGTCTGAAAGTGGCCCAGTGTTTGGTGGCAATAAGAGAAAGAACACCACCCTTCCCCTTTCATGTTCCCAAGCAGAGGAAGCTGTTTTTACTCTATTCTCCTGGAGTACCTTGAAAGTATCTTTTTTAAAAATTTATTAACTTATTTTCTGTTATTTCTGCAGGAGGAAAACCAGGAGGTTGACTAGGGTCTGGTTTTTGCTTTGTATTTTTTTTTTCTATTTACGAACTTGCTTTTTGTTTTGTTTACCTTTAATTCAACTCGATTAAGATATAAATTGGGTACAATAAAATGCATTATTTCAAGTATATAGTTCAAATGACAAATCTGTGTAACCCCACCCTAATCAAGATACAGAACATGTCCATCATAATGAAACTTTCTCTTGTGCTGCACAGATTTGAGGGCCAACTAAAAAACTGAATTTAGAAAATGTCTTTCTCAGAAGTTACCAAGTGCCTCCTGTCAGACCTGGTTCTTTCTCACTGGAGGGTGATTCTTGGCCAGGAGACTCCTGCAAGCCCCATCTGTTTCAGGCAGGAGCCTCTCTACCAGTTCCCCAGACTATCTGAATCCTGGTCCCTGCAATGCACAGATTGAAGGGGGTTTATTTTGTTTTGGTTTTGCATTGTTTATTTGTTTAGAAGACTCTAAAGTGACTTCAGCAGATTGGTCAACCTAAGGAAGCTTTAAGGAGGGGTGTGTGTGTGTGTGTGTGTGTGTGTGTGTGTGTTTAGGCAGCCTGTACAAGTGGGAGAGGAATGGTTAGTAAATGAGATAACAAGTCAGGTCCCTACAGATCCTGGCCCCTAAAGGCATCTTCAATCTTAGGTCACAGGGTTTTACCTTCCCTTACCATACTCCAGCCACGGGCATCTCATTCCAATTCTTAAGCCACGTCAACATGGTTGCTTCTTTACTGACGTTGCACCAACTACTCCCACCGGCTGGAAAGCCCCTTGCTTTCTGTCTCTCTTCTCAGGCCACCCAACCTAAAATAGGACCCTCATGTTATAATTTTCTTTCTTTTTCTTTTTTCTGGCAGTGCTGGGGATCAAACTCAGCCCTCACACCTACGAGGCAGACACTCTAGCATTGAGCTATATCCCCAGCCCTATTCATTGTCTTTATAAAGTTATCCCAGTTTGTTTGTGTATTAATTTGCTTCTTTGCAGCCTTCATATCTATTTCCCACATTGGACTATGAACTTTATGAAAATAGAAGATGTTTTTGCATTATTTGATCATAATGCCTCCTTCTCTCCCTGTATTGCACGGTCTAACTGAGAGGGGAATAGTCTTCCCGGTGCACCGCCTTTTACGCTGGCCCTGTGGCTTGCTTCAGCTAATGTCTTTGAGTGGAAGTGAAGTACACGTATCTGATCAGAGACTTCAGATGCACTGGCATCTTTTGACTTGCTTTGATTTCTTGGAGCTGCTTCTTTCTGCCAGGAGAAGGGCTTTCCTAGGTAGCTCCTATTTCTTCTTCCTGGGGCCTGTAATGAGGACCTGGGAGGCAGACCTGAGAATTCTATTATGATCAAACTGTGGCTCTGTAGGCGATAAAAACAAATATTTATTGTTGTTATGCTCTGCCAATTTTGGGGTATTATTATGGTTTGGATGTGAGGTGTCCCCCAAAAGCTCACATGTGGGACAACGCAAGAGGGTTTAGAGGAGAAACGATTGGGTTATGAGAGCCTTAACCCAATTAGTGAATTAATCCTGATGGATTAACTGAGTGGTAACAGAAGGTGGGTAGGGCATGCCCAGAGGAGGTGGGCATTGGGGTGTGCATTTGGGGTATATATTTGGTATTCTGGAGAATGGAATCTCTGTTTTCTGATCATCATGTGAGCTGCTTCCCTCCACCACATTTTTCTGCCATGATGTTCTGCTGTATCTGCTCCAAAGATGGAGCTGGTTGACATCCGAAACTTCCAAATAAACTTTTCCACCTTAAAATTTGTTTTTGTCAGGTCTTTTAGTTACAGCAACAACAGCAACAAAAGCTGACTAAAACAGGTAGCTTCCTATGTAGCACGGTTGCCGTAGTAACTGAGATGGGCTTACTACAAAAGAACTCTCTAAATATTTGTTGAATGAATAGGGGGAAAATATTTTCTTTGGAGAAAGTCAAAAGGTAGAGAGTGTAAGAAGTATACTGTGGAATTTTGGAAGCTCCTACCCAAGAGGAAAAGAAGTAGTGGGCTAAGACATAGGGGGAAAGAAGAGCCCAAAGATTCTTCAAGACCAATCTCAGGAAAGAGCTTTATGGTCTAGGGGAGAACTTTGACTTTGGTCTCTGAAACCACACTAGCATTTAAAATGTCCCAACCAAGGTTCTAGATAGAGAAAACATTTTGGGAAAGTAGAATATTCACCAGAGAAGCATCAGATATGAAGTTGTAGACAAAACAAATAAACAAATAAATAAGATAAAAAAAATACAAGCACAGAATTATAAAACAGAAATAGTAACCTAATCCAGTGGAGAAGAGAAAATTGCTTGCAGACAGCTGTTTAGGGATAGAGTGCAGATGATTTCTGCATTTTTTTAAAAAATTGGTCCCAGTGCCCTTTCCACTGCTCTGTGTTGAGTCTAATGAAGTTTGATGAGGGCAAAGAGGCCGGGGCACCTGGGGGATATCAGTTCAAATGAAGATCAGGATCAAGGGATTGCACCTTGTTTCACTCCTCACATTGTCTCCATGGGGAGGGTTGGGCACGAAGCACTAAGGATGGTGGCAAGTGTCTCCTATGGTTTGAATCTTAAATCACTCTGTAACAGGGTGAGTATGGAGGTCCCTCCAAAGACCCAGAGGCATCCACTCAAACCCAGATATGGTCAGGAGATTAGGAAAGCAAGTCTCCTTCTTTGACCAATCCCATTCCGGCCACCACCCCCCCCAACCCACACAGCATTCAGGAGGGGTTCTAGGCATTCATAAGTGCAGCTCAGAGGTATCCCTCTCCTTCCAGAGGTTGATGGTCCCTTGTGGCACCAGGAAGGGCTCAAGGAGAGGGCCGTACTTTCTTTGCAAGGGAGCAGGTGCGTCAGCGGCGGCTGCTGTCACAGGTTGCTTTCCTTAGCACCTTGCCAGCCAGGTTGGCTGCTCACTGGGTGTACTTACCAGCAACCTTGTCACATGTTCCCAAGAAAGGTTGTGGTGGAAGGAAGTGGAAACATAAATATTTTGTCACTTTTATAGGTTCTTCTTCAGAGCCTGGGATCCCAAGGGACCCAGCAGTGCCTGGGAGTTAAGCTCTTCCATTTCCACCCTCCTTCTACAGCCCCCCCCCCCCACCAGCTCCACTTGTCATGGAGACAGAAGACGCCCATGGGGAGTTAGAACCAGGGTTCCAAGGATAATTTTAGTAGGTTTCCTCCCAACTTTTAGGCATCTTGTTCTGAAGACAGTCTGATCTCCAGAAAAATCTCCATCCAGTTTGAGAGGCCAAGGCAGTGCCCAAGCCATGCTGACCAAGAGCCCACCATGGTCATATCCAGGGACCTGCCCTAGGAACTGCAGTGGGGGAGTTTGGAATGGACCAAAGTCTAGAATCACATCTGCTCTCCGAGGTGGGGAAGGCCTTGAGGGATCAAACACAGAGGCTTGGTGATCTGCCAAGTGAGCTGAGGGTTGATGTCTATAGTAAGGTAAAGCCCATTTAAGGACTTCCGTGCCTCAGCCCCCACTGTGTCCATACACCTCATCCTGGATGCAGTTCCAGGCTGGAAACAGAATCCCCAGAGACTTCAGCTTTTGGCATTCATAAACCAGGCTGAGTGGGCCGCGGGACTTCTGTCCACAGAACAAAAGGTGAAGTTCAACATTTGCGTCTGCTCCATCCCTGGTCCCTCTGCTTTGGAGGAGTGTTGTGCATCCTGTGGTCCATGGATGGAGCAGGAGACTGGGCGCAAGATGGCACTGAGCAGGGGACAGCAATGGTCCGGGTGAGGGGGCTGCTTGTGTGTGTGGGTGTGTGGGGTAAGAGTAAGAATTGGGGAAGGAGACAGAGGGGTAAACTAGAAAGACGTAGGCAGTAGTGGCTTGAGCTTCTGGAAACTCTTTCTACTGGCTTACTCTTTGATCATTTGCTTGGGCAAATATAGGTATTATCATACTTTGCCAAAGAAGAGTTGAGTACCTCCGTCCCTGGGAATATGATGGTATCTCGTGTTCTCTCTCTCTCTCTCTCTCAAAATTGCTGGGTTTCTTGCTGTAGGCAGAGTGGATGATCTCTGCAGAATGCAGTCTCACTGCATCCTGGCTGGAGGTCGAATTCTTGGTGGAGTTTCAGCTTTTGGCATTCAAGAAAGTGAAACAGAGCAGGCTGGAGGTGGAAAAACACCACAGCTTAATACATTTTGAAGGACAGTGAAAAAAGACCTTGGCCCCAAATCAGATTGTTCCTGATCTAAAATTAAAAGCGACTTAAGCCTTAGCATTCGAGAAGAGCGGCAGATAATGATTGTGAGGGTAAGGAGAGCGATTGCTTTGCTTTTCACCTCATGGCTGGGAGCAGACCTTTCCAAGATTTCTCTGGACAGGATTATTTACTGCCTTAAAAGAAAAAAAAAACACTTTGCACTTTGCATGAAGATTTGCAAATGCCAGACATACGGCATGCGGGTGCCCAGCCAAACCTCTTGTGGTTAGCCTTGAAATGAGATCATTTCACAGTAAGAAGGAGGTCAGGTTGCAAAGAGGAGAATTCATTTGGCTGCATCAATATGTAGGCTGCAGCACAATCACAGAGCAAAAATTTGTTGCCCTGCCATAGCAGCAAACCTTGGACACAAATCTGAACTCCTTAAACATCTCCCATCTCCTACAAGTCCCTCCTGTACACTCGTTTCTGTCACCTTGCCAGCCACTCCTTAGAATGACACAATAGGATCAGAATTCCACCTTGTAAGACAGGTGGGTCATAAGAGACTTCCTAAAGTTCCCCTTTCAACATGCAACCAGGTGTCTTCCTTTGCCAACCCAGCTATCAGAGGGGGGAGACTTATCCACCCCTTTACCCCCAAATTAAGCCAATCAAGAGTTATTGGGCACTAGGGCAGAGCCAAAAAATATATGTGGTATACCAGAAGCCTCTGCTGAAGCAGCCAAAACATGATGAAGTCATTGATACTCCATAAAGCAAAGTTAGAGGCGGCTTCTCTTGCAAGACAGAAAACTAAGCATAGCCCTGCACTAAGCGAAGGGGCTTTGTTAGTTCCCCAACTTAAATGCATTTGGATCTTTGTTGGAAAGACAAATGGATATGAAATGATTTGAGAGTAGTGAAAGCTAGTTCATGAAAACGAGTGGAAATCTGAGCTGGTACCAAGCCTTAGCAGGGCATGAGACAGTTGAGATAGGGAAAGAGCTTCATAGGCCAGGGTTGTTGAGGAGACTCAATAAAGAGGCAGAATTTAGGATGGGACCATTTCTATGTTAGTCAGCTTTCTGTTACTATAACAAAATACTTAAGATAATCAACTTAAGAGAAAATGTTTCTGTGGCTCATGGTTTGGGTGGTTTCATTCCTGGTTCCATTGGCCTCATTGCTTTGGGTCTATAACAAAGCTGCCCATTATGGAAGAACTGTGTGGTGGAGCAAGTCTGCTTGCTCACTTTGTGATGGCCAGGAAAAAGACAGAAGAGCAGGGGTCAAGGTTAAGGGAATCTTCAAAGACATGCTCTCATGACCGGAAGACCTCTTTCTACAACCTCCCAATGGCACCAAGCCTTTAACACCTTGGCCCTTGGGGGACCTTTGAGATCAAGCTGTAGCAATTTCCTTTCCTACTTCTCCTTCTGCACTGATTTCTATTTTGTTTCTGAAAAAATTTCATCATGCCCATGGGCTTTCTGAGGTATACCAGAAGCCTCTGCTGAAGCAGCCCAAACCTGCTGAAGTCATTGGTACTCCATAAGGCAAACTAGTGATGGCTTGTCTTGCAAGACAGAAAACTAAGCATAGCCCTGCACTAAGTGAAGGGGTTTTGTTAGACATCCAATAGCCCAGAGATTAAGTATTACTTAATCAGTTCTATTACTTCAGCTTTGAGCACCACATTTAAGTTCTGTAGGAGCCTCAGCTTCTCAACTATGCAGTGAAGATAATAAAGCTCCTATCGCCTAGAGCTGTTATGAGGATTAAACAAAGTTAAGCATTTCAGGTACATGAGCATAAGATCTGAGCCATAGTAGCTATGTACTATTGTTATTCCCTTTCCTTTTAGAATTCTAAAATCTTATCTTAGAAACAGAGTGTGCTAGTGTCTGGTACAGAAGTGGTAGTAAACAAAAAATAAAATAAAATATCACCAATTTACAGACTCTGCTCACCTGTAGATGGTCACCCCGGCCCTTCGACTTCCCTATCCATGTGTATCTTGGCTAAAGATCAATTTCTGGCTTTTTCCCTAGAGAAGATGAAGGTACACAAATGACCCCCTCCAGTCATTTACCCCAATTTGTCGATTCTGGCCTTTTAATGGAAAGGGCACTGAAATAAACCACACGATATATTCTCCTTCCCTTGGGTTGGTTTGTTTGTTTGTAAGCAAAAAAGAAGAGACAAGCTTGCAATGCATCTCAGATCCATAAAAGACAAATTAATTATCCCCAAGCAGAAGCTGACCTTTAGCTGGCCCCAGCCAGTGCCTGAGCCACAGCTGCACCTGCTTTGAAGATGACAATATCCACTTGCTAAATACTAATAATTAGTCACCAAAGCAGGATAAAGAATGCAGAGCAAAGTGAACCTGCAATTACTGTACTCATGTGCATCCCCTGCGCCCTTGGAGGGCCAATTACCCCAGCACATTACCATAATTGGATTGACATGTTAACAGCATAGTCCATTCTTTGAAAGTGTCGCTGTCCCCCTTTCCTGCCCCTCTCACCCCCAAGCCTGTGGACTGCTCCACACTATGTCTTACGACTAGGGCTGGCTGAAGATGTCAAAGTTGGGCATCCCCTGAGGATACCAGATGACCCATGTACAGGTCAAGCATGTGCGCAGAGGATTCTGGAATGAAAGTCACTATTGTTCCCCCCAACCCCCAATTTCATCCTCCAGAAACTCCACCTCTCCTTCTTATGAAAAAATAGCACGATTTTCAAGTGGCTCTGTTGACCAGTGATGAAAATATTGTTTCTCCCTCTGGAATTTTAGCTTTTCCTAAGGATCACCTGTGTCACCCCTATTCAGCCACGTCCTGAGCCTGGGATGACTGTTGTGGGTGCCTGACCATGGGATCCCAGGCTTCTCAAAGTCACAACAACAAGCAAGGACAGTTAGCTGTGGAGTTGCAGCCCCTGGAGGGAGGAATACGTTGCCTTTGGTTCCTGAGGGGTGGCAGAAGGACTTGGTCAGGGCCAGGCTCAGCCAACAGCCCTGCCCTAGGGAACCCAGTGTGGGGCAGGCCCAGCCCCTGCAGCAGCCTCCACCCTGGCCCCTGCTGCCTCAACATCACGTTATGAGGTGATCAGTGTAATATTGATCGTGAGGAGGCTGCCGAGCAGGAGCACCATCTTTGTGCCGGCAAGAAAGAAGGTTCCTGCTGCTGACCTTTCTAAAGCAAAAAAATCAGGTTTTTTCCCCCTTTTCCCCTCCTTTCTATCTGATCTCTATTCCCACTGAGTGGCAAGAGCTTTTTCTCCCAAGTCACCGTACGGGAAGAGTACTTGGTTTATGACTGTGTTTCCACACCCCTGGGAGCTGAGTCCCTGGGTTTTTTCCTGGCCAGCGTCAGGTCAGAGGGTGAGAGCGAGAAAGGGCCTAGCATGGCCACAGGAGCTGGTCTGGGTGAGAAGCAAAGATCGGGAAGAGAGGTTTGGTGTCTACTACCCTGCCCAGGGCCTCTGTGTTGCCCAGTTGCAGGGGCACAATCTCTGCTGGAGTCCGGGTGCCTCATGAAATGCCTTAGAAGATGAGCAAAGGTTCCCCTAGAGTTGGGCAGTGTGGTCCTGATTGTGCAAACACACACACACACACACACACACACATACATGCACACCGTGGGCCCTTACCTTCTCCCAGAGTTGCTCTGGACCTTACAGGCCCCAGGCTTTCTGCTGTTGGTGCTGCTCATGCATGAAATGGTCCACAGGGACAACTTCTGCTCTAATAAGCACCACAGTGTACCCTTTCCAAACCACCATAAGCACACACACACACTCACTTACTCCTTGGATACTTCTGCCAGCATTACCACTCCTTGTACCCGCCATTCCAGGATTATGGCACGAGGCAGTATTAGTGGGCGAATCCAGTCAGTGTTCAATCTCCCATGGAAGGAAAGTAGAGGATTTATTCTTGACTCATCAGATGTTTTTCCTCACCGTTTTCATTAGTCACTCACACACCGAGATACACACCAAGAGCTACACACCACACAAATGTAGCCACCAACACAGAAAGACACACGATGCCCAAGGGCACACACCCATTCCCAGAGGCAGTCAGCCTCCCATACAGAGATACACCAATGTGTACAACAGAATCACGTGATACCCACAAAGCACACATTTATGTCACACAAACACACATTCGTAAGTAATCTCAATACACACACTCAGGAGGGTACTACGGGAACCCATGCATATGGACGACATTTGTGGGGCTGTAAATGTGATCATGAATGTGCCAGAAAATCTATCCCAGCAATTTATCATCGTGGCTTTTGGGTCAAGTTCTGTGGTAGGCATTCATTCCCTCCTGGGTGGCCGACCACTGTCTGCTAGAAATATGCAGGGCCTGTGGAGTGCCTGTGTAGGGTGATTTATGGGGCTTTGCCTGACTCCCCACAGGGGCTCCTGCTCCTATCTGCCCATCACATTCCCTTGAAGAGATCAAGAGTTTCAGTGTCTTTCTACAAACGGCCGCACACAGCTGTGGGCTCCAGGGGCTGAGGGATTCCAAGCGATATTTTCTTTTGCCCAGAATGTGTGTTCTGGGCTTCTCAGAAAGGAGATAGGCTCAGTGCTCTGATTCTGCTCGCAGATAAGGAAGGTAGTATTTAGACTTGGGCTGCAGAAGGTAATTCTTTAGCCAAAAGGGAGAAGTGCTTGGCACGGAGGCATCAGACGTCAGAGGGGAAGAGACAGCCCGTATGTCTCAAGGTGGGATCTGACTCCACAGAGCTGAATTGCTGTGCTTCAGACTTATTCCTAAATCAGCAAGAGACCAGCTCCTCTTAAGACGATGGCTGGCCAAGAGCCCCCAGAGGGCTATATATGTGACTAGCCCAGGCTAAAGATGAGGACGGTGTGGTCTTGATCAAGGGTGAGGGAGGCAGAAAAGGAAAAATTTAGGGGGGAAGATAGAGGTGCCACAGCAGTTATTTTAAAAATATGTACACACACTTGTGTTTAGATAGCAATTGTTTAGTCTGAAGTAAAGGAAAGCAAGGCTCTGGAAGGGTGGCAAAACCCGTGACCAGCGGGAAGGGAGGAGCAGGGTAGGTGGGAGAAGACTTCCGGAAAGCACACGGATCAGGAAGGCCCCAGAAATCCACCCCAGGGCAGAGAGCATGTCCTCTCTCCTCCTCTTCCCGAGAGCCTCCACCACACCGAGCCGCTGCTTTAGGGAGACAAATGATCCCCATTAATTCCATCAGGTAATGAGCCAGTTGGTGCCATCATTAATTAAACTAATTAAAACACACGGGCCTTTGAGGTTGGCACACATTTCCATGCCACCCCAAACATTTCATTTCACTCCAGCTCTGCCCCCCGGGCACTGCTGAGCCAAGACACAGGTCCCTGAGATCCTGCAGAAAGAAACCTAGGTATGACCAGCCAACTTGCTGCATTCGTCCTCTACCTCATTCAGTCATTTATTCATTCAGCTAACCAGCAACAAGCCCCTGCTGTACTGGGGGCTGGAACACGGAGAGAGGGGAGACCTGGCCCTTGCCATCAAATCAGAGACAGATAGCAAAGGGCTCAGCCTTTCTTTCTTTCTTTCTTTCTTTCTTTCTTTCTTTCTTTCTTTCTTTCTTTCTTTCTTTCTTTCTTTCTTTCTTTCTTTCTTTCTTTCTTTCTTTCTTTCTTTCTTTCTTTCTTTCTTTCTTTCTTTCTTTCTTTCTTTCTTTCTTTCTTTCTTTCTTTCTTTCTTTCTTTCTTTCTTTCTTTCTTTCTTTCTTTCTTTCCAATGTTGGGGATGAACCCAGGTCCTTGTGCATGCTGGGCAAGGCACGTGCTCTAACTCTGAGCAGCCACTTAGTAGCTCTTATGCAGACATGTGCTTTATAAAGCATTGCACAAACCTCACCTTATCTAATCTTCACAAACCTGGGGGAAACGTGCTGTCATCTTTCCCGTCTTGCAGATATGAAATCCAAGGTTGAGAACCTGGGGTGGTTTTGCTGTTCAAGGAGAACAGACTGGAACTTGTGTCCATTCCTTTGATTATGATTCTCCCCTTTACCGCCCAGGAAAACCGAAGCAGCTCTCTGTAGCCAAGCCTGATCACTTGTTTCAGGGAAGGCTTTTCCAGGGAGGTTGTACATGAGTTGAGGGTTAGTGGATGAGCAGGTTGAATCAGAGGGAAGGTGAGAGGGCATTTTGTGATGGAGAGGTTGCACTGAGGCCCAGGACGACAGGGACCTAGGCGATTATTCCATAACTTGATGCATTTGGCAGGCTGTTGCAGAGTACAAAGAAAAGTGCATTTGCAAGGCAAAATGGAGGTCAAATTAAAATATCCTAAAATTCTAAAAGGCAAAAGATGATTCTGGGATATTTCTCGGAGGCCGAATGGAAAATCAGGATTGGGTTGAGAGGAAAGTTTATCCTCGGCATCTGTCATGCTGTCAGGACTGCCAGCAACAGGGGAGGATTTCATTGTTCAGACCTCTTTTTCCATAGTCCACTTTATCATTCTGCACTCTGTTTTTTCCATAAGCTAAATATGCCTCCTCCTGTCTAAACACTTGGTTCCAGGGCCCCCTCTCTGCGAGTGACCTGTCTTCTCCATCTCCCGGGCTGCACCCTGTGTGTGGTTTTGGCCCAACTCCAACTGGGTCTGCTCTTGCCTCCCCGCTGTGTGCCACTGTGGCCCTTGGAGCCTCTTGGTACACAAAGACCTCTTGCCTTGCTCAGTTTTTATAGTTCTCAGAGGTCAGGCTGCCCTGGCCCTGAGGCATGCAAGTGCCAAGGAGAGAGAGAGAGAGAGAGGAGAGAGAGAGAGAGAGATAAAGCAGGGTAAGACTCACTGCTTCAAGAAGCAGCTCTTGTATGTCATTACTCCCCCAAGTTTCTGTCCTCATCCTACAACACCTTATTGACCTGCTTGTTTCTTTAAAGAACGAGACACTTGGCCCATTTTGTCCTCTGCATCCACACCGTGTCTCACTCACAGAGCGGAGCACACAGTTGGCTCAAGTCTTGTTACCGACTAAGTCAGGGTCTCGGACACCAGGGCAGGGGGGTAGGCTATTTAACAAAGACTCCAGGATGGGCTTCTCATTGTCCCCTCTGCCAGGCCATTCATATTTAATGGGACTTCAGTGCCTCCTGGCACTATCCCTCCCGCCCTCAGCCACCACTGCCACCAGATGCGTGTCTGCTTAATTACAATTCATGAAGCGCTCGCCTATTAATAAAGCCTAATTAATCCAGTCACGCCACCCTGCAATGTCATCGGAGATGCGAAGACCATTGGCCACCTTGATAGCAGCCCTGAGCAGAAAGGAGTCAAAAGAGACCTGGCCTCACATCTGGCCTCCCTCCACCACACGGCTTTGAAAGCCGCTCTTCTTCAGAACACCACAATCTTGGAAGCTGACAGGTTCTATGCCTGGCTGGTGTTGGCACTGTCTCCGTGTCCTGCAAGCACAGTTCTGTGTCGTTGTGTCGATGGGCTCCCCCATCAGACGGGAAGCTCCTTTGAAGACAGGGTTGTGGTTGTGCTTACCAATCTTCACGACCCCCAGCCCATCCTCCCCCACTTCCTCCACCCTGGCCTTCCACTTTAGGATTGACTTTATAAGCGTGGGTGCATTCCAAGAGAGGCATGGGGTGACAGGGACTTGGAGAATCACTCTCCTGTGCACTGAGGGGAAATGTGAGTTGGAGAGGAGTCCCAGCTTTGAAGTCAGACAGATCTCAATTGCAGGCCTAACACTGCCACTCCCAGCTGTGTGGCTTTGGACAAGTTCTTTAACCTTTCTGGTCCTCAATGTTATCATCATCTATCAAATGAGGACAACAGTACCTGTATTGGAAATGATTGTAAGAACTAAATAAAGTACCTTTTCCAAAAAAGTCTTAATGAAGTGATATATAGAGAGGAAAGTCTTATGTCCTACACCTTCAGTTGAATGAATTTTCAAAAATCAAACACACTTCTGCATCAAACAACTAGAATGATAAACAACACTGGCATCCTGAAGACCTCACTTATGATCTCTATAATAAACTATCCGTGAAGTGTTTTAGTCAAGTGCTTGGCATTGTTGTACTACTGTGATCTCTCCCTCATTTCAGAACACCCTGTTCTACCACCATCACATCTGAGTCAGGCTTATCCTGAAAAATAGAACTAATGAAATATATAAATGAAGATTTATTATAAGGTATTTGCTTATATGATTATGGAGGCTCAGAAGTCTCCAAGGGGCATTTAGGTATGAGGTGTCCCCCCAGAACTCCTGTGTTAATGCAGAAATATTCAGAGGTGAAACAATTGAGTTGTGAGAACTGTAACCTAATCAGTCCATCCTAGTTTGAATGGACTGACTGGATGGTAGCTGTAAGCAGGTAGGACATGGCTGGAGGAGGTGGGTCACTGGGGGCATGCTCTGTGGCCTTTTCTCTCTCCCTCTCTCTCTGCTTCCTGACCCCACCATGAGCAAGAACAGCTTTCTCCCACTGGGCCCTCTGGCCATGGTACTTTGCCTTATCTAGGGCTCAATGAACTTGGCTCACCATGGACTGAACCTCTGAAACTGTGAGCCCCAAATAAACTTTCCCTCCTCTAAGTTGTTCTAGTCAGGTGTTTTGGTGACAGTGATGCAAAACCTGGCACTTTGGTAGTGTCCTAGTAGCCTGGAGAAGTGATTTTCAGGCTTCCAGACCAGGAAGAAGCCTGTAGTTCATCACATACAGGCACCTCCTCATGCACAGATGACACTCTGGCTTTGTAATACGGACAATCTGATCTATGCTCGATGAGGATATGCCTAGAATCCTTCCATCAGTCACCTACTAATTACTTAAAGTCCAGTGATGAATAGAGTGTGATAGGAAAGGTCTTCCAGACAAAATCATGAATCCCAGAAGCCAAGATAGACATTGTGGTGACAGGAGCAATCTTTATGGGGAACAGATGCTTGCTCCTGGGACTGGCTGGTCCTCTGAGCTCTGAAGAGTGGGGACATCTCTAAACTCCTTTACAGCAGAATGGAAGATGACTACATGAGATGAAGTGAGGGGGTTCCTCCTTCTCTATCTCAAACTGCAGCATGGTAAACCAGAAGGGGACTTCTTAATCTACATTGCACCAAAAAAGTCTACGTTGGATTCAGAAGCCTTTTGAATTTGAAACCCAAAGGGAAGGGAGCCTATGGAGAAGAGCGCCCAGCGTATGATATGTTCCAAGGTGAGAATTCAATATGATGCAAAAAATGATGTTCCACCTGTAAAAGATGCCCAGATGGGTGGGCTCTCCTGGAGATGGTGAATTCCACTGCTGACTAGGCTGGCAAACAGGCTGCTTGACTACTCCTCAAAGGCATTACATAGATAACCCACATTTTGGAAGGACTATTAACTTTTTTTTACCTTAATGTTCTCTTCCCATTGGGATACTACATCTGTGAGCTATCATGCCAACCCCCCTCCACACACACACACACACACACACACTTATGGGAATATGCAGGGTCTAAGGGCCAGACAGAGCCGCAATGGTCACATGGCCCAAACTCTACCCAGGAAGGGACCATCCTCCATTGTCCTCCTGTACCCTTTGACTCACTTTCACCCACAAGATGGGACTCCATTCCCAGAGGGGTCACTTATAAAGCAGGTATCCAAAAATGTGTGTTGACCAATGACTTTGGATCTACTTAACATCACTGAATCTTGGCTTTTCCAGCCTAGAGGAAAATAACACCTACCTTCAGATCTTGAGGACAGTGTAAGAGGGGGAACCTATCTAACACTGACAGGCACTTGGTACAAAGGTCCTTCCTTCTCTTTTATCCTTTGTCCCCACCCCTCCCTTTCTTCCCATAGAGCCTATTTCACAACTTGTTACTGTGCTTCTGGCTGTCGCTTACTTTTTCGTGTCTGACACCCCCACTTGGCTGTGAACTCTCTGAAGGCAGGGTCGTCCACATTGCTTACACATAATGCATACTACTAACTGAGAACTCGTTGAATAAACCAGTGAGTGAACCAGCCTCCAAAACTTCCTGAGGATGCCCTGTTGGCAGCTGGACTGGTCTCACATCCAAAAGTCGTGCCTTGGGAAGAACTCAGTCTGCCATATACCTTTTCTGTCCATATGAAACAGCCCTTTGGAGAGTGGTGGTCATCTCAGCCCTCCCATGTGTTGGTAAGCTTTTCATGATCAACAAGCACAACTTAGAGAGGGAAAAGTTTATTGGGGGGCTCATGGTTTCTGAGGTTTGGTCTAAGGTTGGTCAGCTTCATGGTTCTGGGCCTGAGGAGAGGCAGAACATCATAGCAGATAAACATGGCAAAGGAAAGCTGTTCAGCTTGTGGCAGCTGGAAAGGAGAAAGGGAAAGGGAGAGACAGGGAGAGGGAGAGACAGAGAGAAAGGAAGATGACAGACAGATATAGTCCAAGGCCATGCTCCCAGTGACCTTCTTCCTCCAACCACACCCTACCTGCCTACAATTACCACCTGGTAGTCCTTTCAGCTGTCAATAGATTCATTTCACAAATGGATTAATCCACTGATGAGGTCAGAGCCCTTATCACTGCCTAAAAGCTGCACCTCTGAACCTGGCTGTATTGGGGGTCATGCCTTCAAACGTGCTTTTGGGGAGACATTGCAGATCCAAACTCTAACACCCATCGACTTTCTTCTGAGCTCAGTGTTCGGCTTTCCCCTTACATCTGCTTCTGCTCTTCCTCTTCCACTCATTTCTGGAGCCTGTGGCTAGTAGGCACCCACAGGCAGGCTTCCTTGACTGCATGTGACCATTGCCAATGGCTGCTTAGTAATTTCTTTAAAATGACCTAGGTTTTTGCATTACATCAATTTGCTACCCACTCCCCCACCCCCGCCCCCAACACACACGCCAGGAGCAGTCTCTTGATGCCCCTGATGCCTATATATCTCTATTTTCAATAGAGTTTTCTGTTTGACCTTTCAAACAGAAAAGTCATGTTTGTAATCATGTTTGGAAAACTATAAAGCCCTGTGCCAATGGAAAAGATTTATCTCACCATTCAGGCTGACATTTGCGATCTTTGGTACATGGTAGGAGAGAGTGGGTGTTAGCTTTGCTCAGAAGAAAAGTGGAAAGTTATGAACACAACTCTCTGTATTGGGGCAGAGAGCCTGAAAGAGGGGGACAAAAGAGGAAGAAGAGATTTGATCCCATGTAAAGGGGGCTATTTGCTTTTTTACAATAACTAATAGAGTCCTGTGTTGGGGAAAGACTTCTGTTATACGCCAATGCTTGGAATTCACTTATTGCTTAATAAATCCCATTGAAGGGTTTCACAAATTAATACAGTGATGGGATTCCTGCCTTTTCCATATACATGAATTTAGTAATAACTGTAATTATTATGAAGTTATAATAAAACATGATGCGTTATGCTGCTAATTCAATGGCAATAAGGATGAAGTATAGGGACATCCTCATTCTGCATTCATCATTTTTTCCTTTTAATTATGAAACAAATCCCCCAGCTGAAGGGCAGGAGGAAGAGGCCTCATCCTGCCTTGATGGGGCTTCTTTCTCAGTATCATTTCCTGGTATTGGGGATCCCAGGCTTCCATTCCTCTGGGGCAGGAAGAAGGGGCAGATCTCTGCACAGGAAGTCCCACCACTCTCATGGATTGAGTTAGCAATTAAGTGGAAAGATGAATGAAAAATGCCATTTTCTCCCTACCTGCCTTTCTATCCCTGACCTAACTACACTGCCGTCTGAACCACCACTTTTAGGCCAGAGTTGATTGGCGCAGGGTGAACACTTGAACCCAAGGAACCAAATATCACAACAGATGCTCAAGTGGTTTGTATTGGATTCTGGAACTGGGGGATCTTGAAAGGCCAGCGCTGGGGTAGAGGGTATAGGTCTGCAGAGGTCTGCCTCTATTGAGGCAGCCTGGAGAGAAAAGAGGAGAAACATCAGCCATCCCAGAGAGACTGAAGAGCAGCCCTGGGGTCCAACACTGCAGATGCCAGTGTTAGTCTTTCCTGGTGTTTGGTTGTACTTCTTGCCCTCAGCTTGGCATAAATTATACCTGCATTGTTCCAACAAATTCTCTTTTATCATTTTATCTAGTATTGGATGTGTTTCTAGCTTTGCATCTAAACAGCTCTCAAGATCTTCCTGAAAACACCAGACCTTTAGCACAGGTTGGGATTCCTCAGCCTGAAGGCAACAGGAAGTGGAGAGAGCACAAAGAAGTTCCTTCTGCCTCTTCACCTGCTTCCAAACAGATGGCCATGGACTGTATCACACCTCAAGATGCTGTGCTTCATTGATTTGTCCAATAATAACATTGAGCCCAGCTCTTAGAAGCTGCTGACTGGCTGCTAAGATACAGAGGTGAACCTATCAGACACGTGTTCTGCCTTCAGGGAACTTGGAGTGTACTAGGGGAGGATCCAGAGCTTTCTTGTCTCCAAACTCTCTGGAGAATCTGAATCCAGAGGTAGTCATGCTTGGCCTCTTTGACCACAGGTCAGACTGGCTTCTCAAAGGGGAGTGGGAATGACAGAGGAGCACAAGCCAGGACTCTCTCTGCTTTCAAGTCTTCCTCCTTCAACAGTCTACAGCAAGGGGGTACTTCTATTCACCTGCCTCATGTGCTCCTGGGGACAGAATTGGAAAGTCAGTGTCAGCAAGGTGTGTTGAGAGCCACAGCCGAGTCGGGATGGCGCCTAGCATTTTGCCAGAAGGAGTGGTTGACGGGTGACACCAGTGAGCCATTAAGATGATGATAATTAAGTTAAGCTGTGTATAATTGCTGTGATTGGATGATGCTGGATTGAAACAGGCTGTGTATTCAGTTGTATATAGACCCCTGCTGTCCGGCAATAGGGCGGCTCCTGCGCCCGCTACTTTTGAGTTCTCCAGGAGTTCCTGTTGAGTTCCCCTTGGAGGGTGAGAGAGTTCCCGGGAGGCGCATGTGGAGTGCTGGTGAGAGTTCAGGCAATAAAGTAGTTCCTGTTTGAACCTACAAGTGCCTCGTGGCGGCTCGGTTATTTTGTGCCCAGCCAGACTGTGGCAAGGGTGGAGAATGTGAAGGTCTTGGAGACCCATCTTCTCCAAGCAAGAACATTAAACATGAGGATGTGTGAAACCCCCCCTTACTGCTACAGGCAGGGAGAGGCTGTTTCTCCGGGTGATGGATTGTCTCCACTCTTGTGAGGATGTAATGATCTTGTTTCCCACTCCTGGTGTTCACAGTTATCAGGACCTGGAGAAAGCCTTTGTTGGATCCAAGTTGTGGTCAATTATGCTTCTCAAAGGAAGGAAGAAAAGCCCAGCAATCTGGACCCATATCCAGAGTGGAGAGTCACAATGGAGAGTGAAAATTCCCAGCAGCCCTGAGTTGGCCTCTTTCCCTCTCCCCAGACCTGTTCTTCACCTTCCACAATGTCAAGAATCCACTGCTCCCCATTTCCCAGGCCACCCCTCTTCCAACCTGCCTTCTCCAGCCCAGGTAGAGAGACAATTCAGCTACATGGTTACCAACACCAGTTCCCTTGCCCCTTTATATTCCTGCCCATCACCTTCCTAATCCCCTCTAAACATGGGGCAAAGATATGGTCAAGACTTTTTCTACTGCTGCTCCCAATTTTTTGAAAGTTGTTGGAACCCCCCCCCCCCCCCACTCCATACACACACATCTATGCTGGTAGCCTCCATTATGAGTTAAGGTTTTCAGACTCCTGCTGGCTTTGAGGACTGAGCACAGTGGCAGTCACAGCCCTTCAACTTTCTTTTCTCCTCTGACATTCTTTCTACTCTTGCTCACAGTCCTTTATTGTCACACCCATCTTCTACCACCTTGAGCCCAGCACCTTTTTGGGGGGTTTAGGAGATCTGATTGGATCAAGATGGTGCCTGTCTAAAGATAAGGACCAATTAGATTCCATCTAAGAACTGGGACACAGAGGATCCATTTGTCCATGTTGGACTCTGGAGCCAAAGAATGGCAGACGAGCAGAGAGAGCTAGAGAGAGAGGCAGGTGCACAAAGAGAAGCAAAAGTGGGATTTGCTTGCCTCACAGTAAATCCCCACTTGTACTGCGGCTACTCTGAATAGATTTCTGTTCTGAACAAACACTTTTGCTGACTCAGACTCAGCAAGTGAACTCACCTCCTACCTCACTGATGAGCTTGACACTCAACTTCACTCAACTTTAATCCTTTGGCCTCCAGCTTCAATCTGTTGCCCTCAAAGTATGTTTGTCTCTGCCTTCACTCGTTCTTTCTGCCCTCCAGGTCAGAGAAAGATGGGCCCCAACTCCCCTGCATGTTCATACCTAAGCCCTCGGCTCCGTTCTCTCCTGCCCCCGGATCCATTGGTAATGCCTTTTTTCTTATCAACCATTCCTCTGGCTCCTTCTCAAAAGCTTATAAACACGCTAAATACTTTCAATCCTCAAAAAACAAAGCACCATTCTTTAAATTTGTTTTCCTCGCAGGCTACCAGCTCATTTAAGGCAACAAGGGATGGTGGAAAGAGGATAAGATTGAGAATCAGGAAATTAGGATTTGGATCTCAGCTCTATGAAGTAATTAGAGCCAAGCAATGTTTATTTAATAAATTCCCTGGCCTCTCTGAGCTTTTTTATTTAACTGGGAAAAAATGGTGAAGATGAAAATCCCACCCACTTTGCAGTTATTGTGAGGATTAAATAATTATATATATATATAGGTAAAAAGAGCCCAACACATAGGAGGTGCTCAAAAAATATTAAATCAGAGGAGTAATTTATACTATTACTTACTACTTTCTACTTTCCTTTTACCCCTCAATCATTTGCAATCTGACCCTGCTTCCCCTTTTGACCTCATACTGCTTTTTACCCCATGCACTCAACTCAAGGTCACCAATAGCTTCTCATGAACTACCTCTGGTGTGGTTCTTTCCTTTCCTATCCTGCTGTCATTAATGAATAAAGGAGTGCCAGATCCCCCCTCCAGTCCTCTCTTCTATTCTGAATTTCCCTCTCACCAGCATCAATTGACTGTGTTCCCAAACTCATCTTTTCCTCACCCCTGCCATGAAAAATCTACCGCCATTTTGGTGTCTCCTACTTTAGCATCATCAAGCAACCAGTCATGCAAAGCAAGGAAACCGATGCTCACTTTTCTACCTGTCTTCTTGCCAGCCAGTCACTTTCTATTTGAGTTTTACAAAATAGTTCTCAAATTGTTTTTGTTGTTGTTCACGTCCAGTGCGCCATACTGGTCTAGCTTTCTTTGGTTCTTACTGTGTCTAGTTTCCATGGGCTTCCAATCCAATCCCACCACTCTGTTTTTGTCTCAGAACAATTACCTCTGCCCCCTCCCCACAGAGTTAACAGCTACAAACTCTAGCCCCAACCTATATTTCTACCTCCATAGTTTTACATTCCCAGAGAAGAATCTCACCTTCCAGCTTACAGTGGATTCCTTCCTCACCTCTGAGGCTTTATCTAAGATCCCCTCCTCTCTTTTATGCCTGGAGATAACCAATTAATATTCAATCCTCTATTCAAAGATCCTTACCATTGGTGAGCCCAGTATGGCCCACCTACACCTGTGTCCAGATTCTCACCTAGAGGAGCACCATAAGTGTATCAGGCTCTTTAACATCTTTTAACTGTTTCCTCTGCCTGGAAAAGTTTTGCTCTTGCTCTTCACAGGACCAATTCCTTCTATGGGGTCAACCGAAATGTCACAGCCATCCCACCCAGAGCAGACCCTTCTCTTTATTCTGTTCTCTCTGCATCTCTCGCTATCACACAGTCTTGTTTCCTTCCTTGTACTTATTACGAATCCTGATTATCATGTACAGCCCGTTGAGCTGTCTGGAGATGAAGTTTAGCTTGCAGGATGTGTGCTGAAGAGGGACTCTTAGAATCAACACCTGTGTTAGGGAGCGAAGGAGGCAGGAGCTGGCAGGGGAGAAGTCCATCTTCCACGCAATATCATTGAAAGTCTTGGTTGATCCCATAGGAAAATCTGGAGACAAAACATTCAATGTTGAGCTGAAATGGTTAGGCTTTTATACCCTGTCTCCATCCGTCCCTGGATGGGGGCCACAGTAATTGGAGCGTGACCTTGGGCAAGGCAACTTTCTTTGTCTAGTGGTAGTAGAGGTCCCCCCAGATTCCACAAAGCTTTGCTCGGATCTGCATTTAGTCCAAATTAAAACAAAACAAAATCTCTGGAGCTGAGAATAGATATGAAAGTACAAAGAAACCCCCTAATTTGGGGAGATAATTAAAACTGAAAAATTCCTTTTTCAGCAATTGTTTGAAGCTCTCGGCTCCAGGGCTTTCTTTCAAGTCCCCCATTCTCCACTAGCCTCATCTCTGGCCTCCAGCCAAGGCGGAGAGAAGACAAATAGACCCTGGGCTTCCCTCCAACTCACTGCCCCTCCGGCCTGGTCAGGAGTCTGACTCCGGCTCCTTTCTCTCACTCAGAGGCCCGGCAGCTCCGAGACTGTGGTTTGGGTAGATCAGCAGGAAGAGAAAAGACTCAGACCATGGCTCCGAGAAGACTGGAGGGTGAAGGCATTGGCTCCGTGAAATTCTCCTTTCTCTCCCTCCCTCCCTGGCAGATGGAGTCAATAAGGATTATACTCCAACTCCGAGTGGCTCCAGTGCTTATTGGAAAAAGGAGGGAGGAGAAAATCCTCTTTTCTTCTTTCCGCCTTCAAAGCTGATGAGAAATCAGTAAAGCCTGGTACAGGAGCTCTGGGCCATCTTCCTGCCCCATCTCGGGCATGTCTGGCCTCCCTCTAAATCTGTATTCACAACTGCCTCTGAACCTCTTCCTGGTTACTCTCCAGGAACCCCCAAAGGAGCGTGTCAGAGGGTGTCCTAGAGATGAGGTCACAGGCAGGTAACGCTTACAGACCTGGAGGACAGAGCTGAGGCAGGACTATGGCAGACACCAAGCTAGGCTGCCAGGCTCCCGTGCTTCCCGGGTCTTCCTGAGTCATCCGAATTTGTCTGTTGTAGCCCTACTTATACAGATACAAAAGCATTGAGGAGAAGCATCCTTCTATTTATTTTTATTTTTTGAAGACTGGATAGGTAGACAGAAGAGATTATATTGTGCATCAAAGACCAAAACTTTCCAACTATTCCTCTTTAAAATGTTTTTTTTTTGATTGGTGCATTATAATCATACACAAGAGCGTGGTTCCTTGTGACGTTTACCGAAATACCTATAGCAGTTTCTTCATTTCAATTTCCAGTACTTCCTTTTCCCCTTCCCTCCTCCCTTCCCTGATCTCCTTCCTCTAGTCTCCAAATATCCCCTTTTGCAATCTCTTAACTCAGCCTCCAAATTCTCTCTCCCTGTGGCAGATACTTTGTCACCTTCATTATCATGACAGCCCCTTCCAGCTACATAATCTCCCGTCTCCTACGGCCATACCCTCTCAAAATCAGCTTGAATCCCCTACTCAGAGAGGCCAAAGGGAGCCCAAGAGAAAACAATGCACAGATCCTGGCATATGACCTTGAGAAACCAAACCTTCTGCCCTGGAGGAAAGCTGTGTCCTGGCATTTGAAGGGCCCCCAAAGCCCTAGATACAAAGTGCCCCCATCCTGCCTCTCCTGACTCGTCACCAGGCCTTGGGAAAGGTCTTTGGATTTAGAATCAGAAATGGAAATTTGCATCTGGGTTCCATCCCATCTTTTTCTGCCATGGGATCTGGGGTAACACAAGTTTCTTGGGGGATCCAAACTTACAATCCCATTGATTTGTCTCAGGTGCTAGTGGGGATGAGTGATGATCCAGAAGATGCCCATGTGTGGGAGATGCTGAGTGGGCATGACAGAGGAGACAGAGCTCTTGCCAAGGATGCTGCCAGGCAGGAAGAACCAGATGGTGCAGGTAGGGTGAGACAGGGGTGGGCAGGCCACTGGAGAGACCAGGGGAGTGGGGTCACACATCCCGCACTGCCATATGGGGACCAAAGATAGGTCCCCCCACACCACCACCCCTGGCCACACTGTCTGTGAGAGGGAGATAGCTGGATTAGCCTTGGGCTTGCCAGCCCAGGCCCTGACTTGAATATCAATGCAGGCAGGATGAAATCTCCCCTTCAGGCCTTTCCTATCCAGTGGCTCCTGAACATGCTTGGACACAGGTGGGCAGCAGACTAGAGATCTAATTAGTCTGAGCACTTTGGGCTGCTGATCCAAGCTGTGTGCACCTAGGGGTAACTCACTTATGTTTACATGGCCCCAAACTAATCCTCACTCCCCTATCAGACGGAAGCTTCTGGGTGTCTTCTTTGAGTGGTCTAGGAGATTCCAGAGGACAGAGAGGAGGAGGGGGCCCCACTGGGTGGGGTACCTTTCCCCAGCCCCTGATGCCTGTTGGTGAGTCTTTACATCTCTAGGATGATAACGCTGCCCATCAGGGTCTGCAGGAGGTGGAGGAAAAGGGCCCACTTGGAAAAGTTATGGAGTTTGGACAGGCTCTCAGGGGATGCCATGCGTAATGTTCCCCTTTCACAATGTCACCTCTTCTTCTCATTCCCCAGGGCTATCTGACTCTTCCTTCCCTATCTACTCAGGCCTATTCTGATATTAAAAACTAGTAAACCTGTTAAAATATTTTGGAGAAAAAAAGGAATAAAAGTCCCTTGTTTGCAAGTAGTGTAAAGCGAATGTGCTTCTCATCCCAGGGATATTGCATTCATCCTGCCTCTTACTGCGAGGGGAAGAGCAATAGCCCTGTGAAATGAACCCCAGGCTCCATTGCGGAAGGAGAAGCTAATTTTCAGTTATGGGCACCTATAATACCGGTGCCCAGCCTCTTAGGAGGCACCTACAGCAGCTGTGTTAGTTGGCCCCAGTGAGAAATATCCTCTGGGGGTTAGCAGAAAGGACTAGAGGTGAGGGATGAGTTTAAGCAAAACTTTCTGCAAAGCTAGTTAATAGTCACAGAGGTAGCAGAAAGAGCACAGGACAGTCAACAGGCTGATTTCCAGTCCCAGCTGAGCCACTCTGTGGTTCTTTTTTTCTTAATTGCTTTTTTTTTTTTAAATACATGACAGCAGAATGCATCACAATTCTTATTACACACATAGAACACAATTTTTTCATATCTCTGTATATAAAGTATGTTCACACCAATTCACGTCTTCATACACGTACTTTGGATAGTGATGTCCATCACATTCCACCATCATTGCTAACACCCTGCCCTCTCCATTCCCCTCCCACCCCTCTCTCCTATTTAGAGTTCATCTATCCCTCCCATGCTCCCTCTCCCTACCCCAACTGTGAGTCAGTCACCTTATATCAGAGAAAACATTCGCCATTTGTTTTTCTGGGGGGGGCTGGCTAACTTCACTTAGTATTATCTTCTCCAACTGCACCTATTTACCTGCAAATGCCATGATTTTATTCTCTTTTATTGCTGAGTAATATTCCATTTGTATATATGCCACATTTTTTAAACCATTCATCTACCGAAGGACATCTAGGTTGGTTCCACAGTTTAGCTACTGTGAATTGTGCTGCTATAAACATTGATGTGGCTGTGTCCCTATAGTATGCTGTCACTCTATGGTTCTTAATTGACTCATTTAAAAACAATATAGACAGGAAGATTTTTTAGATTGGTTTATATTGACACCTTTCTTACTCAGAAGGGAAGACATCAAGGTCATCTGGGATGAACAGGGATCCGTGGGCACTGTGTCAGGATGGAGCAGAGTAGGACATAGACCACAGAGGACCAGGGGTGGACATCTGGGTGCTCGGGATTGCAGCTCATCCTTCCTGGGACACTACATGAACCAGGACAGTGTCACCCAGGGAAACCCAGCACCAAGAGCCTCCAAAGAGGGGGAGCATGCAGGGTGAGTCACATCCCTCCTCAAAGTTTCCTCCTTTCAGAGTGCTATGACTGGGAGCTCGTAATGATGCCCTAGGTGATTCCATCTTGATGAAATTCAAGAAAAATGTAGAAATTAGAACAGTGGTTATCCATTCAGTGAGGGAAGGAGTCCAAGGGGGATTTGCTGGATGTGATTCTTGGCTGGGTGTGGTTCCATGGACATATGCATATATCAAAATGCATCAGGCTGCTTGTAAAGACTTGTGTGTGCTCTTCTGTGTATAATTATAACTCAAGGAAAAAAATTAGTAACAGAAGAGACCAGGAATGGTTTCAGAGTGGTGGATGAGCAGGAAGTGAGCAGCTACAAGCAAAGGGCTAGACAGCCAAGAGAGGTAGAGGTGAGAATGCAGGCTTGGGGGGAGAGAAAGCAATGGGAAAGGGGAAGACAGGAAGAGAGCACCAGGAAGGAAGAGGAACAGCCACACTTCCTGGGGGGCAGAGTGGCATGGTTGGGGGAGAAGGCAACTTGGCCTGAGGTGTCCGTTGGCCTGAATCAAGATCCTTGAAATAACCCTGAGAGTTCTCAAGGATGAGAAACAAGTAATAAAGCCACAGAGGTAGAATTGTTTTTGCAAGCTGCAGGGCTAATGTGGGTGGCCACCCAGGACAACCAGAGTGAGTTCTCTGATATCCCTATAATGGACCACCCTGAGACTCAACCTTTTGCAGAAATTCTGGGAAGCACAGGGCTTCATGTTGGATATTCTGTTTTCCGCTGCTCAGAGGAACCAAGCTCATCCAACACTTAGAGTTTGCAGACCGGCTGAAATGTGACATGCGCCACTTAGAGGCAGACGGACATTGATGTACAGTGTTAATATTAGGCTCTAAGTGGCTTCCGTGTGTTCTACAAAAGCGAGGAATGAAACTGAAGAAATTCTTCTTTTAAAAAAATGGGTGTTTTTTTTTTAAATTCATGATTCAGAGCCTCAGAGTCACCAAATGGGTCCAACATCATTGGTGGGAGCAGCCTGGACATGTGTGGGGTGAGTACCACAGGTGTGCGTCCTCGTTCTTTGAAGAGTCAGGAAGATGAAACTCCTTGAGGAATGCCCTGGGGTGGGGGGGCTCTGGGCAGCCTCTCTGCTTCTTGTACCACCCCGTCCTTGACTACTCAAACACAGCAAAACTTGGGGGTGCAGTCAGCCCACCTCCATATTCCACTTGACTTACTAAGGGCAAGTGCTTGGAGTCCAGCTTGCCGTGATATCCTGGTGCCTCAGTTTCCTCATCTGCAAAATGGAACAGCAGTGTCTACAGAGTTACAATGAAGAGTAAATGGCTTCAAACATGTAAAGTTCTTATGCACTCATATGCCTGGGACATTTTCTTTGCTTAGGGCTTATTATTGTGACGGTTTTCTCATTATCCTGAGCATGCTTATTCCTTGGCAGCCTGGCCTTCTTTGCTCCTCTAGCCCAAGCAGCCTAAGATGTGTTCTCTCCTCTTCTCGGCAGGCACCTGCTTCCCATCTTGTGAGGCTCAGTTTGACTCCACTGCATCAGCCTCCCTCAGTTGTCCTCTAATAGGACAAAACATCCAAAGTAGGTCCAGTGACATGTAGACTCCTTATAGAATGTCTTCTGTGATTCTTTCTTTTATCTCCTCAAATACACACTGATTTCTTGAAGGCAGCACCTGAGTTTGATTTATATAACTGCAGGGTAATGGGCACCCTATGACCCAAGGCATTTGCTGTCTCCTCCCAACTGGCCCATTGACAGAAATTCTAACCGTAGCTAAAAGCTCCAAAGTAGAGCTTCTCTGTGCAGGAAAACATTGGCAAGGAATCCACCCTGAAAAAGCCAGGCACTGGGAGCCCTCCGGGGAAGGGAGAATATTCTTCTGTTTTTTTTATTATTATTCCTTTTATATGCTGCCCAGATCTCTCCCTCAAACTCTGCCTGCTAGACCATTCCACTTGTATGCTCAACTGGCATCTCAAACATGGCACGTCCAAAACAGAATTCTGAGAGTTCCTACTCGAACCTCTCCATCTCGGTCAAGAGAGCTATATCCTCCCATCTGGTCGGGTCAAAAAATCCTGGAGCCAATGTGGGCCCCTTCCTTTCTTTCACAACCCACGTCGAATCCTTCCACAATCCTGATCTCTCTGTCCTCAAACTCTGCACTCACTGAACCACGTCCCACAGTGCTGTGCTGAGAGACAACCTGTTAAATATTCATGAATGTGCAAGCTAGTTTTTAGACCGTAAGTACTTGAAGTCAGCTTTGGTAGGACTAGTTATAACTCAGAAATCAGCAATCGCTGTGAATTGGGGGCTTTTTGAAAATTTTTGTATTTTTTCATAGAACTCCACTGACTGCTGCTTCCGCTATTATCCTCAAGTTCCAAGCCTCCATCATCTCTTCCTTGAGTCGTCCCAGTAGCCTTCCACCTGGCCCTCCTCTGTGTATCCTGGCTGCCCTCTGGACTACCTTCAACACAGCAATCCTTTTAAAGTGCCTGTCAGGTTACAGCTAGGCTATGCTCAAGACTCTCCAATGGCTTTCTATCTTACTCAGAGTAAAATCCTAATCTTTAACCATGGCTTGCAAAACTCTTCACATCTGACCCTCCACCACTTCTCTAATTTCTAGCCACATGGATGTCTTTGGTCCTCTTTCAAAATGTCCAGCATTCTCCTGCCTCAGGACCTTTGCACCCGTGGTTCTTCCCGCCTGGTAAGCTGCAGGGCTTACCTGGTTGAGTTCATGACTTTTTCACCCATGCCCTTCACTTCTCTTTTTTAGGAGAGAGATCAGCCTGATTCCCCTGCCAAAATCAACTTCCTCTCAGTCTGCCATGGCTCTCTGGTCTCCTTACAATCCTTCATATTCTTCTATTATTACCATGTGAAACTTTCATGTTTATTTATTTATGTGGCTATTGCTCATGTCCTCATCCCCACTCCTTTAGAATGCAAATTTCATAAGAGACTCTTTTGTTCATTTCTGTGCCTTTAGTACCTAGAACACACAGTAGGTGCTTGATGTACATTGAGTGAATGGTGTTGCCGAGATCCCCAAGCCATTCCCTTAAGCCAAAGGAATCCTTGCTTGACAGTAAGGTGGAACAATCTCTAATACTGCAAAGAGGGTCCCCTGGGTCTCCTAACTAAGTGCTCAATCTCCCGTGAGCATCTCTCACAGCTGTCAGGAATTTAAAGAGAACATTTAACAGAGCAAATACCAATCAAAGTGCTAAGATGCCGATGAAAAGGAGTTCCTTCATAAAACAAAAACTTAACACACAACTTTTGAAACCAGACTGAACACTAGGTATCCTACTAGTGTTTATACAGGTGTGTTTTCATAGGTTAAAACTAGAGTTTCAGACTGAGTTGATATGAAGTTTTGTGCTTGATTTCTCCATTTTCCTCTCTATAGGCTACACCCCAAGTGAAAAAAATATACAATATGATACTTGCATATACACATACATATATGTATGAATATGTGTATGTGTATGCATGTGTATAAACATATGTATAATTTTATGTGGCAACTGTATACATGAATGTGTATCCAGTTTTATTTGTCAACTTGACTGGGCTACAAGGTGCCCAGATATTTGATCAAACATTTTTGTTGTTGTATCTGGCAGGGTGTCTCTGGATAAGATAAACATTTGAATTACTAGACTGAATAAAGCAAATTGCTCTCCCTAGCGTGGCTGGGCCTCATTCAATCAGCTGAAGAAGGAGCTCCTCTTACCGGAGTGTGTGAGTTAGTACATTAGTCTTGTCCTACCTTCAGATACCATATGAAACATTGACTTGTCTTGGTTCTCAAGCCTGTGAGTTCTTAGACAAGAATTGACACCATCGTCTGTCCTGATTCTCAGACCTTCAGACTCGGGCTAGAACTACTCACTTCCTCCCCTGGATCTCTAGCTCACAGACTGTCAGCCTTGACACTTCTCAGACTCTGTGTCCATAGCCAACTTCTAACAGTAAATCTTAATTTAATGTACATGCCTATATACATATACACGCACAGCCTATTGGTTTGGTTTCTCTGGAAAACTATGTATTTATGCTCAAAATATACATGTGTATGTATATACGTATTTGTGTGTGTGAGTGTGTGTGTGTGTGTGTGTGAGAGAGAGAGAGAGAGAGAGAGAATTGGGGTTACCCTCCAGGGTGGCACATGACTCCCCAGGTCTTTGTCCCATGTCTAGATTCAGAGCCATCTCAATTCAGAAGACACGGTGTGGGGGTGGGGCAAGGTGAAGTTACTGTCGTGGCCCTTTTTCTATTGGGATGGCATACAGTGCGAGAAACCCCCAAAGGGGGGAGAGAAGCCCTGAACAATGCAGAATACATTGCTTCACTGCCCCCCATGTAGGGGGAGGCTCCATCTCTGATAACGGGCTCTCTGTCTCCAGCTCACCCAGGACGGAAACTTCCAGGGCATTTTTCACAGACACCCCCGCCGTGCACCCTCCTCTGTGATCAAGTTCTACAAATATCTCTACTATCTTCACACGTTTGTAACAGAGTGTTAACCATGGCCACCTTTGGACAGAGGAACTGGTAGAAAGAAGGGAGGCTTTTTTTTTTAAGAGTTTTTTTCTGTTCTTTGTCTTCTAAACTTCTACATAAATTATTCTCTTAGATGTCAGCAATATCAAAAAGTTATCAGAATAAATGTGCTTTTATATATGCGCATATAAATACCCACACACATGCCTGCATATATATGATGTGTTTATATAAACAACTGTGTATATTAAACAGTTCCTTTTCCTTTTGAATGTCCTTTGACTCTGCTTTCTGGAGCCACCAGGCTGGGCCCACATGGCTTCTTGCTTCCTCACCAGTCTCTTTTCCACAGATCTGTCCCTCCCAATCCATCCTGCACACTTCTTCTAGAATAACCTCTCTCCAACACATATTAAGTGGTTCTGGGTCACTTTTTTTTCTGATATATTGCCAGGAGAGGACTATCAAACGTGAACTTCCCTAGTTTGGTGCCAGCTGCTTAGGAAGCACTCAGTTAAGGCTAGTTTCCCCTCTTCTTCAGAATCCTAGTATCTGGAGGAAGAGTGTCCCAGCAGTTGAGGAGCCCAGGGAGTGAGCTTGGTGCCTCCCAGAACAGCAGAGACCAGCATGAGAGTGGACAGGAAGGTGCGTGTAGGAGATGAGGCCAGACAGGCGGTCAGGGCCCATCATGAGAGAGGAGGGTCAAGACCTGATTTCCATTTAAGTCATCACCTGGGGTTCTGAATGGAGAGTAGACCACAGAAGTTAGAGACAAGAATGGAATCAGGAGATAAAAATAAGGAGGTGAGGTAGGAGCCTCAGGCCGGGATGGAGTTGGAGGAGGCAGATTTGAGGTATCCTTTGAAAGAAACCTAAGAAGATGTGTTTTTAATTGGCTGTAAGAAAAAGAAATCAGGAAATTCTGCTACATTTTTTGACCCTAATAATGATGCCATTTACTGAGATGAGGAGGACTAGAGTGAGAGGTGCAGGGTGGGCACTGCAGGGTGACTGTTCGACACCCAGGAGGACACTTCACGAAGGCAGTTGAATATGGAAGGTTGACTCACGATAAGGAGATTCAGACTACAACTGTTTGACTCAACCAATGAAATAAAAATTTTAAATAAATTCAAATTCCTTATCATTTGCTCAATAAACATTTTATGTACACAAATCATGAGATTGACCCATGTGAAATAACCACCTTCATATGTCAAAAATAGTCAAATATTGGCCAATTTCATATCATTTGAGCCAACACATCTAAGAGCCATGCCAAGCAGGCCTTGTGAAGGATAAAGACGTATCAGATACGATACCTGCTCTCCAGGAGCTGAAAGGCTAGAATGAGAAACGACATTTTAATTTAAATCTAGTGACAATAATAAGCACTTGTATATCCGTGACTTTTGTTCATGCCCCTAATAGGCAGCTTGCATGGATGAAATAATTTAATCATCTTAACTTCTTGAGGTAGCTACTATTATTATTTCTTTCAAAAGGTAAAGTCACTTGCCTAGTCAAACTGTGCTGGGTTAAAGATGGCTATAAATTATTTACCACTTACTCTGCAGAAAGGTGGGGCTATTCCCTCATCCCACACCACCAAATCCTGTGACTGGCTTTCACCAGTAGGATGAGTCGCAAGGGGTTCTATGTGGTCTCCAAAGCTAGGCTTTCATACATCGGAAGTGTTTACTTTTGACCTTTTGGAGAATTCTCTTGTGGAAACCAGCTGCCATGATAGAATTCCAACCAACCTGAGACCGCCATGGTGTGAGGAAGCCCAAACTCACTCCATGCAGAAAGAGATGCCACATGGAGGAATTGAGGTTCCTGAATGACCCCAGCCACTACCTCTTAGGACAGAGTGACCCCCTCATTGAAAATCATAAGCAAATAAACTGCTATTTGAAAGCATTATGTTTTAGGGTTGTTTCCTGTGTAGCAATAGATAACCACAACACAACCAAAAAGTAGCTGATCTGAGATCTGAACGCAGCCTGTCTGGTTCCACAATTCATGCTCTGAGCTACCACCCTCTCTCTCTAATATAGGAGGTGCCTGTAATAAACACCATTGAGTGATTATACTGTAAAATCTAGCCTGTTTTTTTTTTTAATTTTCCTGGAGTGATATTGATACACATGGAGTCAAATAAATTAATATCCACGTCTAGCAGACACATTTGGAACAGGTTTATATGCCAATGTATGCATAAATCCACATAACCCATCACTGAAACTATAAAATACATGATTGTATCACATCATTAACATCCAGTGAGAAGTGGTTGTGTATTCATTTTCTATTACTGCGGAACAAATAACCTCAAAAGGCACCACCTTAAAAAAACATGAACTGATTTCGTAGCTCAGTTTCCATGGTGTAGAATCCACACATTGGTTAAGCGGATCCTCTGCTCAGGGTCTCTTAGGCAGTCAGTGTGTTGGGTGGGCTCCATTCCTCTCAGAAGCTTGGGGCTCTTTCCCAAACTTACTTGGTAGATTTCAGTTTCTCGCAGATGTAAGGCTGAGGTCCCTGTCACTGGCTGTCAACCCAAGGCCTGCTCACAGCTCCTAGAGGCTGCCAGCAACGCCCTTCCACACGGCCCCCTCATGGGCTGCAGGCTCTCTCAAGATGGTGGCTTCCTTCCTCAGGTTCAGCAGAAGACTCTGTGACTCTAGGCTGCCAACACAATCTTATATAGCATGATGATGTCATAATGGATGGGAATGTCATGTCACTTGCAGTGTCACAATGGCTAGAAGCCAGTCACAGGTCTTGCTTGTACTCATGGGGAGATGGTGAGAGTATGCTAACTCACTGGAGATCATCCTAGAGTGTGTCGGCTACACTAGATTTTCTTACAACTTTTCATGATTTTTATGCTTGGATCCACTACCTGTCCTCAGTATTCTGAGACCAAGATTGCATAGGGAAAATAAAAAGGCCAAACAGATGAACAATCTGTACTCTGGAAGAGGTGGCAAATTTTAACTAGTACCACATGCTCTGGGACTTGTGTGTGATGGTCTCTTGTAAGTAGCGTCAATCCTGGATTGTACATCAGAGACCCGGGTTTGATTTTGGGTTCTGTCATCCACAATTTATGTGACATTGGGTAAGTCACTAAATCTTCGTTATGGTTTGGTTGTGAGATGTCCCCACAAAGCTCACATGTGAGACAATGCAAGAAGAAGAAATGATTGAATTACGAGAGCCTTACCCGATCAGTGAATCAATCATCTGATGGGATTAATTGAGTGGAAACTCAAGGCAGATGGGGTGCAGCTGGAGGAAGTGGGACATTGGGGACGTGGCTTGGGGGATATATATTAATAATTGGCAAATGGAGACCTCTCTCTGTCTGCCTTCTGACCCTCACGTGAGCTGTTTCCCTTTGCCACACTCTTCTGCCATGATGTTCCGCCTCACCTTGAGTCCTGAGGGATGGAGCCAGCTGTCTATGGATTGAGACCTCTGAAACTGTGAGCGTCCAAATAAAAATTTTCCCCTCTACAATTGCTCTGGTCAGGTCTTTTAGTCACAGTAGCAGAAATAGCTGACTAAAACAATCTTTGAGATGATTTTTTTTGCTTCCTCATTTATGAAATGTGGTTAGAGGGCAGAGTGTGTACCAAAGGGCATTATACACAGTAAAGTTTACAAGGCTCTGCCTACTCAAGTACTAAGCAAGGGCAAAGGCACAATCAGCCCTTTCCTCTCCTCCCTTCCTTTCCCACGGTCCCTTCCCTCCTCGCTCAGAGCAGTTAATAGTCCCTTAATGTCACATGGTGGTACAGGAAGGGAGAGAGAGGGGAGCTACAAAAAGGCATGTTGCACAGAGTTTTCTCTGACACCCAAGGATGTGAGATGGGTGCAGGTAGCAGGCAGAGGAGAGGTCCGCTTGTTTGGGAGATGAGCTTAATTTAGCTAATGAGTAAATACACCGATAAATAAATACCTAGATTAAGGATAATGAGAACAAATTTCTAAATTTTGAAGACACTAACAAATATGAAAAAAAAAAGCTAGAAAGAACCATAAAGGGTTGGGTTGGAATTTGAAAGTCAGTATGAACTCATGGTTTCTATACATAAATATACCAACAGTACGTGTATGAGTGTGTGTGTGTGTGTGTCATTGTACAGATATACATATGTATGTTTGCTGGCTCAATCTCCTGGATGGGCCTAGAAACGCTGACAGCACAGCAAAAAAATGAGCAGAGCACATACTCAGATCTTGGTGTCTAAATATCACCCACCGTCGAAAGGAACCAGCACTCCTAGAGAAAGCATTTGTTCTAGTCTGGGACAGGGAAAAGGTAAGGTGGAGCCATAAAGAAAAGAGACACTCAAATAATGATGGGGACCATTTTAGCCAGCTTTTTCACTGCTGTGACTCGAAGATCTGACTAGAAAAATTGTAGAGGAGGAAGTTTATTTGGGTGCTCACAGTTTCAGAGTTCTCAGTCCATAGACGGCCAGCCCCATTCCTTAGGGCTCGAGGTGAGGCTGAACATCATGGCAGAAGAGTGTGGCAAAGGGAGGCAGCTCGTGATGATCGGGAAGCAGAGAGAGAGAGAGAGAAAGCTCCACTAGCCAGATACAAAATATATACTCTGAAGGCACGCCCCCCAGTGCCCACCTCCTCCAGCCGTATCCTACCTGCCCTCAGTTACCACTCAACCATTTCTCCTCTAAACCTTCTTGCATTGTCTCACACACGAGCTTTGGGGGACACCTCAACAGGGACACATCAAAAGGACACAGGAACCTTCCCCTTTGAAGGGGTTCTCACTGACTGAATCTGTGATAATTTGAGCATCAAAACAAATACTGATCGGAACAGATGGAACCCAATGAACACAACAGAAATCCATAAGTTCACATCGGTAGGAATAAATAAGAGAGGTGGGGGGAAGCTCATTTAAAGCATGATGCCAAATAGATGAGGATGGGATGGTGGAAGCAGAAAATCATCATTTGGCACCAACCTAGGGGAGTCTGATTCAGAAAGGAGTCATCAATGGAGGCTAAGCCTGGTGGGCAGAGTCACAGGTGGGTAGAGGAACAGGATACCGGCACCCTAGAAGAAGAATAAATTACAAGACAGAAAATGGTGACCTCAAGGTGGAGGACTTGGCAACGTGGCCAGGGAACCCACCAGTGCTGGGGCAGGTCGACATCCTGCACTGTCAGTGCAGTGTTCCTGCCAGAAAATTCTGTCCTGATGCTGCCTGAAAGAGATATCCCACCCAGGTTGGGGCACAGAATGGTGAGGACTTGAAATATGGGCAGACTGGAGAACTCTCCCAGATAAAGAAGACGGGAGACAATCACCACACACAATACATCCTGGGTGGTCCTGGACCCCAAAGGACAGAGTCAGTGCAGAATGGAGTTTGTGAAGTGGGTACAGGTTTGGACGTGGCTTGAGTGTGCCCCCCCCCCCCAAGGGTTCATGTGCTGAAATTTAATCCCCATTATTTGGTAGCAATAGGGTTAAATTTAATACAAATATGGTGTTTTGAGGTAGGGCCTTTGGGAAGTGAGTAGGATGAATCGTGTCATCGGTAGAGTCCCCATGATTGGCTCTTGCTGGCTGGATGAGAAAAAAGAGACCAGAAGATATTTACACATAATTCAGGTTCCCTGTCTCTCCCCATGTGACTCCTCAGGACTCTACCAGCAAGAAGGCCATCACCAGGGGCAGCCCCACAACCTTCAACTAGAACTGTAAGCCTTTAAACGTACTCAGTCTGTGGTATTTTTGTTATAGCAACCAAAGATAGACTGATACAGTGATACTGCACCCAGGACTTTCTGACTGGTAGAGTTGAATGGAGGTCGTGCAGAGAAGATCTTGGTTCTGAAGAAATGCACTGGGGTATTTAGGAGTGATAGGACATCACGTCTGCAGCTCAGTTTCAAATGGTTCAGAAAAAAGCCTAGTCATAATGAGTCCAGATAAACATAGATAATTAACCCATACATAGAGCAACTGCCGCAACTATGAATAATGAGGGAGTTTGGGTGGAAGGGTATGGCAAGGAATTCTTTGTACTTAAAACTCTGCAGTAAGCTGAAATGATTTTCAAGCAAATTAGTTTTTAAATGCAGGGGAAAGGAACAAACTAACCGTATTTCTTCCCCAAGGTGATATCAGCTCCTTGAGAATAAGGCTCTATCTTCTACTCTGGTGGTTTTTCTGGCCAGCACAAGGTACACAGGGAATCCTTGACTTAGACTTGCCATCAGGCAGGCCATAGAATAGATGGACAGCATCGCCCTTTGCAGAATTTAGGGTGTCCCATTTTGCAAGTGTTTATGGATTACAAAATCCATGATGGATGTCACATGATTGGCCAATTAGGGATTTCAATTTAGCTCCACAAACCACTTATTGGTTTTACCTCAGTTGCCTCTGGGAGCAATCACCTTGGGTGAGGGAAGGGATTGGTGGTGAGCAGAATGGAATCACATTGCCATTCCGTCTTAGCAGCTTGCTGGTCTGTGGGCCTTGCAAGTATTTGCTGACCATCTGTGGCTGGGTACCAAGCTGCCATTTACTTCGATGATCTAGATAGAATCTTGTTGATTTGGATCTGCTTGTATGTGTTGTTCAGTATTCGGTGACATTTAAGTTTGGTGGTGTCAGTTTTGATCAAGCAGGGTATTATTTTTGGCTGGCAGTAACGAAATATATACTTAGAGCTATAAAAGCACTTTTATTATTAAAATTCTTGCAGAAATAATTCTGCCCTACAAGACTAAAATTCTCTGGCTTCTTATCCCCTTTGTTCCTCAGAAACAATTTTTTTTTGATCTTTCTTTTTTTAAAGGCTACCATGCTAGAACATTCCAGAATCTCAGATTCTCCATTGGCAGGGAGTTGTCTAGTGCACAGTGTCCTATCCAGGTTGGGGACTGACTTCTCTACATGGACCTGAGGGGTGCATCTAAGGAAGAAGAGTGGGCAGAAAGAGGATTCAATCCACAGTTGCCCCTTTCCCCAGGAGTGGGATATGAGCCTGCAAAATTTGTCTGGCTCAGCAATAACCAGAGTCAGAAAAGGCTGATCCTCCAGGCCCCCCCAACCCATGCAGGAGTTCTGCTTCTGGGCCACACAGGATCCCAGCCTCTGCATAAATCTCAGGGTTCTCCAAAAGCTCTCGCTGAAGCTCTCTAATCCAATAGTGGACTGAGGTCTGGGTGTTTGCCTCTTCTCTCCCCTTCTCCCCCTTACACCTCACCTCAACCTCTACTTCTCTGAAGACCCGTCCTGGGCAGGCCAGATCTGGAGGCACACACTTTTGAGGCAGCTCTGTGGGATGGGACCGGCTCCCAGCTGCCCCCCAAAGGGTACTGTGATTGTCGCTTGCCTGTGGTCTCTTTGACGGTTTTGTGTTCTGTGCTATAAATAAATGATTTTGAATGCTTATCTGCTTTCCTCTGTCTGCTTTTCAAGTTATTTTTGGGTGACAGGCCTCTTCTGTGTTAGGTGGGGGCCTGCATTATTGAAGACTATGTGCGCCTTGTCAAAGGGAAATAAGGTCAGCGAGAGCGTGGTGGAGGCTGGGGTGGGTGGGTGGCGGGTGAAGGCCGGGATGGAGATGCAGAGCAGTGTTCGCGTCCTCTTGCTGAGTTTGTCCCAGGCAAACCATCTGGCCCCCAATACGGTCCTCAGCAGTGACCCGGGTCTCTTGCCTCAGTTAAGTCCACAAGCTCCACTGTCCTGCTCTTTAAAACAAGCATCATGGACCGTGAAAAGGACCCTGGAGTAGGGAGTGAGACCCCTGGGCGCCTACCCAAGCCTGGGTGGTCCTGAGCAAGTCACAACTTCTCCCTCTGCGTCTCAGATTCATTATCCATAAGATGGGGCTGCTTAGTCACCACCCTGTCTGGTTACAGGACGAGAAGGCAGGATTTCATCTCCCCCTACTTTGGTAGTTCTGACTGCTGAGGCTCCAAACTGGCCAGGGTTCAGATCTGTTCCCAGCCTCCCTGATCCCTAGCAGGTACTTAGCTGCCAGCAGCCAGCAGTCAGGGCCTGAGGAGATTTCCAGCTTGGCCCATTCAGCTGTATTCTTTTGACCTCAAATATCCGTTCAAGGAACTCAAAAAGAGAAACCCTGATTTACTGGGAGGTTCACTTAAGATCAAAATGCAGAGCAGAGGAGGCTTGAGACCCCAGGCCCTACTAGTGAGAGGGGACAGACAGACACAAGTGGTGGGGACACAAGATTAAGGGAATAATTGTATAAAATGGGCCCACTGTGTGACCCCCCCCCCTCCCGCCCACATTTTCTTTTCCAAGAAGCAATTTGTCTGCAGCCCTGCCTGGCCTAACTGGACAGGATATGTCATATCCCTCAGCAAACTACCTGTTATGTACAGGAGAAAGGCAAACCCCATTGATAAGAGGAACCCAACTTACCCTGAAGGGGGAGACTTTGGTGACTCTCTTCACAGATCAAATCCTGGAATTCAGTGAGATAAGGATGATTCCTGCACCCCCCCCCCCCCCCCCCCCCGCCGCAAACCATAAAATCTGTAAGAATTTTTGGTTAAGAATCCAAATCAGAGCCTGTCAGCATGGGCCAAAATGACCTAGAGTTGTCATGGCAGTGGGGAATTGAAAGTCTGATGTCATCCTGCTGTCAGTCAAAAGTCAAGAGGTGGACCCGGGCGGGGCTCTCTGGAAACTTCTCTGGGATCCCAAATAAAACTGAGGTGCAGAAGAGGCACATTGTTCCTCTCCTCTCAGGCCCTTCTCCCTTCTAAAAGACACTCCTGCCACTGCCCCCTCAGCACCTCCGTGAGAGCATCTCTCTTTTTCAAATCCCCACATCTCCTCCTCTGTGTTTTTCAGGCCTTCAGCGTCCATATCCAGAACTTAATTCTGAAGGCATCCAGACCTTTCGCCATCAGTCTGAGGAGACATCTACATTCACTAGAGTTTTCTGGGTCTAATGAGAGAAGAATTGATTCACCCACTAAGATAGTTTTTCTAAGACCCAGCACCAAGATGTTTCAATGCTTTCAGAACACGCCCCTGGGCCTCAGGAATCACCACCCCCACTCCATCTTGGGGAGTTTGTTTTCCGGGCCACGTCATGCTCCCGACAGCACTTGGTTCAAGCTCCAGTTCGGGGCTGCTGGGGTTTCTTCAAAGCTCTATGCACCTGTCTTCCTTTGGGGTCCTGGGTCGCTATGGCCCCTGCATCCAGGTTGTTCCCACAGCATGGCCGCCCGTCTCCCCAGCAGGACTCCCTGTGCCCAGCCAGCCAGGGCTCCTTGTCAATCTGTCCCCAGCTGTGGCCCTTCCTTCCTTTGGCCCTCCACCCTGACCGCTCCCTCCCAGTTCAACATCCAGACCTTTTCTGCTTTTCACCCTCCACCGATTTGCAGCAGGCCGCAATTAATAACTTTAAACGGTCACCAATTTTCCTTGAACCTCAGGCAATAATGGAGATTTAGGTCTAAATTAAAATTTGCTAATTTAAAAGCATTTGCCTGCTAATCTCTGCTGGAGCATGGTTGGTTGGCAGGTCTGCATCTACTGCTGTCCTCTTCTGCCTTTCTCTCCCTGTGGCTGGAGGGGTTAACTCTAGTGGTCCTCAGTGCAGGTGATTTTGCTTCTCAGGAGACGCTGGACAATATCTGGAGTCATTTTAGTTGGGGAGAGAGGTGCAACTGGAATTTGTGGGTAGAAGCCAGGGATCCTGCTAATCATCCTACAATATGAAGGACAGTTCCTTCCAACAAAGACTTAGCTGGCCCCAGATGTCAATAGTGTTAGGGTTAAGAAACTCAAGATATAGAAAATTCCCAGGCTTCTGCCTGAGAGAGGTTTTTGCACACCCCTGTATTCTCCAGAACATGTCTGAAGTTTTTGTTTCCAAAGGACTGCAAAATCATCTTCTTCCAGGTCTAGATCTGTTTTCTTTGGCCCATAGGATGCTTTCATTCTTTCATTTTTGTCATACAGGGAATCAAACTCAAGGCCTCTCTTGTACTAGGTAAGTGCTCTACCTCTAAGCTACATTTCAAGCCTCTAGACCCGATATTTAAAATCAGGAGATTTTACAAGAAAATTTGGGTTTACATTTGGTTCTTTAAAAATGGAAGATCTGTTAACACTGGTCCCTAGTTTCTGAACAGCAGCTCCTCATGCTTTTTTCCCTGGGACATCGTTTGTCCACTTTCCCTCAGTCCCCATCACTCCCTATTACTCTCTAACCCTGAGTATCAGCTGCCATCGTCTGCACTGCTGATTTCTTTGCAGAGAAACGCTTTGGTACCATACCTCAATCCAAAGGGTTCGGGGGAGAGAGACTGAGCTGCCCCCAGAGCCCTTGTCACTTTTATTCCCCACTTTACCCTATGGGCATCTGACCATGCAACCCCTGCCCAAGATGGGTGCAAGTGATGTCCCTGAGATCCCTGGGCAATTCTTTCCAGGCCAGCTACACAGATTCACAAGATCCGGGGAGGGGGGGGCAGGGTGGAAGGTAATTCAGATTCTTTTTCCAGTTCCAAGATAGGGTGATGGAGCTGTAAGAGAGAGAGGTAAGGAGCAGGCCCAGTTACTTAGCCTGAGGGAACCGTGACCCCAGCCTCACCTTCTGTCACGGGTGGTGGAGGCTGACTCACAGGCTTGCTGCCTGCTTTACAAATTGTTTGATTGGTACACAGTCGCCCCATTCGTCCGTCTATGGCTGCTTCCTCGCTATGCCAGCAGGGTTGATAGTTGTGACAGCTGATTCTCAGCTTCATGGTGGTGATTTACCATGTGGGATGCTGCAGGCAGAGCGCTAGCCTTCGACTCCCTGTTCCTCACATGGGCAATTCGACAAGCAAATAGAGAACTTTCCTTAGGGGCCAACCCCCTGCAATTCCTCTGGCCCCCTCTCCCCATATTGCCAAAGGTGAGGCTGGCTGGGGGCAGGGGGCTACAGGGCAGATTCCTCTGCACCTGACAACCACCCACCCTGGACAAGGGCAGCCAGGTGATGCTGTGAGCGCCAGTGCTTGCTCCTTCCTGACCCTGACTGCTGGTGATAACAGGATAAAGGAGCCAAAGACCTGGGGGAAGAGAAGAGAAAGGAGGACAAAGGGAGGGGTCTGAGCGGAGAGGAGCACAGCCTGAATGGCCATGGCGGGGACCAGGGCCAAGGCATCAAGGCAAACGAAAAGCAACCATGTGTTTGATTGCAAGCTGCCCAGTGGCCTGTGAAGGGTAATAGATTCAAAGCTTCAAGGAGTTGTAATAGTGCCTGATAGGACAGGCCACATGGAATCTGCGTACCTCTGTGCAGTAACGGATGCTACATTAACTGTGTGCACTTGGGCTTCCATGGGCAACTGTGTGTGTCTTGGCATCTGTGTTTGTGTGAGCAAGTGGGTCTGGCCCAACCCATGGGACCGGTGGATGGTTTCCTTCATGGGAAATGATGTGAGGTACCAGGGAGAAGCATTGACCCCCCAAACCTCTCCCTTACTGCCCTGCCACAAAACTGGGTGTTTTTCTACTTCAGATTCACAGGGGCTCAATCAATGTTAACTTGAACCCGTTCTTTCAACAAGGAATGAAATTTTATAAAGATGTGTGTATACATTCTGCTGAGTATAAAGTGTAATAGAAATGTGATCTATCCCTTTCGTTATAATTATCAACATATTCAATAAAAATTGAGTACCTACTCAGTTAATTAGCTTTCTCTTTTAAAATGCAAGAATGAGTCGGTAAGAGAGGAGATTGGTTAAAAGTAGTAAGTGCAACAGTTTGGGGTGGGAAGAGATGAACCTGGCAAGCTAAAGTGAAGATCATGGAAGGTGGGCTTTGAATGCCAGGCTGGGAAGTTTGGTCTTGACCAGTGAAGTGCTCAAAAGAGGCTGTGGCTATTTAAGCATAAATGACGAAAGCAGGAATTAAGAAAGCCTTGGCATTAGGGAGTCTGGGAGATCTGTTTGGGAGGCAGATGTCTCTGGGACGGATGGTGGTCGTTATCCCAATACCCAACCCTTCCTGAGCCTGTGGCTCCTTACAAAGCCTCTTGGGCACTTCCTCTCACAGAATCCTCCTGACACTGGTAATCAAGGTCTTTCTGCCTTTGTTTTCTGGATAAAGAAACTGAGGCTAGAGCTAAGGTTTGTAAAGGTGCCGCCAAGTGGCAGCAGGCCAGAAGAGGTAGGGTTTCATGGGAGAACTTGGTGGTGAGGTATGTAGGAGATTAAGCAGAGAGTGGATGCTTGGGGTTGGTCCAGTGCCAGGGCCGGAGATGGCAAGGGCCAGGCCCCAAGCTGTGGTCCTCAGGTGGCACTCCTAGAGGCCAGTCAAGGCTACTTGCTTTCTGTAGCAGGAGGCTGTGACCTTTCAGAATTCACAATGCTTTGACGGTGGAGTCAGGGCATCTGCAGGGACACTGTGTGCAGCAAGGTTATGATTTAATGACAAAGTAAGTCATCTCCTTTCTTGCTGATTGGTATGCAAGGCATGAGTTGCTTTTCAGCCTGAGGTTCTTTTTACCTTTTGAAGATTGTACAAACCTACTCCTTTCCCCTTTTCTCACAACCCATTTCTTACTATGGACTTTTTATACAATGATAATGAATACCAGGTGTGGTGACAAGTCTTGCTTCCAGAGATCAATGGTCTCCATCTCTCCCTGTCTCTCTCTCTCTCTCTCTGGCAAGATGCCATCCCTTTACTCACTGGGCCTGGGGAGCATGACATGATATAAACCAAAATAAAATGAAACAGCTTCATTATCTTCCAAAAAAAAAAAAAAAAAAAGATTAAACTGGTCTACTTTGTGTCCTGATGAGCTGTCTCTGAACTATGTGTCCATGATCGTTTTCTGTCTAGAGTAGAACAACAGTATGGACTGTCTGTGGGTTAATTAATTTCTTGGAAAGTTTATTCATTTCTTCCTCTCCCCATTCTGAACACATGGAGCGATTCATCCTGAGTCAAAATATTCAGCTTCTATGCCACATGATCAGAACATTAGCTTGAGGTCTCATCACAGTGAGTGAGCAGTTAGGAGAGGTCCCTTTACTTTCTTCTTCAGCATTGTCACCAACTGTCAATGGTGCATAGACCATCACACCTCAGAGGTCCCATCTACAGCGGCTTCCCCTCGGCTCCTGGGAGAGGCTGGAGGGGGTCAGCAGTGATGGCAGTGCCCTTCCCTTCACTTCCTACCCAAATTCATCATTGTCTTCAGGGCTAGATAAAGCCCTCACCACCCTTAGGAAGCCACCTGGATTTAGCTGCACATCCATTCTGGTCACAAAGTTGGTGCAAAACTTCTTTCCCTGCCTTAGTTCTAGTCACAGGCTTTTTGGATAATGGGCCTCATCATTGAGGTCCAGAGGTCTGGAAGGTGACGCCTTTTTGCTGTGATCAAAGGTGTCTTACACATGTGTACGGTTTCTTTCTTGGTTTGTCTGTTAAGGTGATCCTTTCTCATTATTTTCAGACCATGTTCGCTAGTGTGTTTTTCTTGCCCCAAATGCATCACAAATTTCTTCGAGGCAAGACCCACATCCAATTATCTTCTGCTTTCAATACTGGGCAACATTTTCGGCACTCAGATGAGTAGGCAGGTGCTCAAAAGTGTCCACTCCCTCATCAACTTCCAAGTGGAAGTTCAGGGTAAGGTCCTGGAGCCCTCACTTAGCTGTGTGAATGGTCAGTTCAAACCTCCTTGTGCTCCTGCCCCGCCTGTCTATAAAACAGAGAGGCTAATGCTGATCTCACTGGCTCCTGTGTGGATCACATGGGTTAAGGCACAGAAAGTACCTAGAGGGCCTGACATGCCATAGACACTTGCTTAAAGAGACCTTGAAATCCTGTAGGCGCATAGCACCCATCTCCCTCACCCTCAGCCCCTCTCTTTCTTTGGGACACCTCATATCTGATGAGGTGGCAGGTGATCTGGGTCTTTTCACATTCCCAGGAATAAAGTGCCTGGAATCTCCTGCCCATCGCTGCTATTTACGTTTCTATTCTTCCCTCTTCTTCTCCCCAAGTCTGCCCCTGCCAGCGCCTATGAAAGCTTCATTAATCGAAAAGAAAAGAACCATGACTCAGCAATGGTGGCCCTGGAACATGATTGCAATTCCCGACAGATATTTATTGCAAAAACATTTCTCTTTATATAACAATTTAATCAGGCCGAGGTGTGATAAGCAGAGAGGCAGCCATTAAACAAGGCTGTTAATGCGGCAGAATCGCCTCCTGCTGATGGATGTGGCTAGGCATGGCCGTTCCTTAGAAATTAAAGCAGAACCGAAATCCATTTGCTGCCTGGTGGCACGGAGCGCTGTTGTTATGGCTTAACACAGCCGTTTCCTGGGCGCTGTGAGGCCGACATATGTAAAGCAGCCCCCTGCCCCTGCGCCAGCTGTAATTCAGAGAAAATATCACTTTAATACGCTTTTTCCACAGTCACAGACAATTGACCTTAGAGACACTTGATTTTCCTGGAGCCACAGGTTGGAGGCAGCAGGAAGAAAGGGAAGGAGGCAGATGAGGACGATAAAGACAAGCTTCTTTGGGGCATAAAAGAAAAGACTGCTTTTGAAAAGAAGGCTAGGCCGTCCCACCTCCTGTGCTTGCAATAACTTGCCACTCAATAATGCCATCGAGTTTGCTCACCTCCGTCAAAGCCTCTAATACTCCTTTCCTGTGTGTTCTTCTGTCATGGTTATCATAAAGGCAGGGGGATGTTAACAGAAGGAGAGGGGCACATCTCAGGTTCTGCTAGGTTAGGGACTTACTGATGTGCAAGGGATCCAACTGGTCAAGCTCCGGGGCAGGACCTGGCTCTGTTCCAATGGATGCCTCCACCCGATATAAACAGGTGTCCTGGAACTTGGCCGAGTCCTGAGCACATCCCTGCCTCGAAATTCACAGCAGTAGCTTATTGATCTTTGTTTGTATCACTAGTTACTGGAATAACTGTGAGCACACAGTAGGTTTGTTTGGTTATGAAATGAAGGGACATATGAACCAAGTAGAATCATCAGCCTTGGCTATTTACGCTCCCAGAGATTCCTCACTCTTCTAAGCATCACTCTTGGGTTCTCTCAAACACTCAGAGCCTCTAATACATTTAATATCCAATCTGGCTGAATCTGCCCATCTCTCCCCCTGAACACGATCAGATTTCTCTGCAACTTTTTAGAACAGCCCTATTTCATAAAGTAATAGGTTCTTGAACTTAAGTTCTCGATGGAATCTCTACATTTAGAAGCACAAACACCCTGCACCTCCAGGGTGTTGCAGGAGAAGGAACGAGTATGTTTCCCTCAGGTTCTCTCCTGCCCCAAGTGCAGGGTGCTAGCTGGAAGGTAGACTTTTCCAACAGTTACCTAAGACCAGAGCTTCCTAAGCTTTGGTACAGGGCCAGGAAGCTATTAGGAGCAAAACAAAAACAGAAAAGAAAGGCTGCCAGTGTCACCTTCCCTGTTGCAGAATCGAATGTCCATAAGAGTCTATTAGGATCTACTCATTAAACTGGAGGCAACAGTATCATTTGCAAGCAACAACAATGCATTAGTCTAAACAGATCTGAATGTCATCCTATCCAAGGACTCACCAGACAATTAATTACAACACAAAGCTGGACGAAAAAAAATACAGCTCATAAGAGCAAATAGCATTCTCATTGGTGATATTCAAGTTTTCTCCAGGTTTCAGATTTAGAAGGAGGGTCAATGCTGGCAGCTGCAAATCCTCAGAGACCTTGCAGGGTTTTTTGTTTTGTTTTTTTGTTTTGCATGGTGGATTTTTGCTTGCCCCTCTGATTTCCTCTCTGCTGTGAGCTGCACCAAAGGAGTCATTGTGCCAGTCTTGAGTGAAGGACCAGGTATAATCCTGGCTCTCAAGGAGCAAAGAGCTGAGCATTCGAGAAAAGCCAGACACGAAGCATGATAGTACAAGGCAGTGAGTGGTCATGTCATGCAAGGCAACGAGTGAGGAGGAGGCAGCCAGAAACACTTTGAACTGGAAGATCAGAGAGACTTTGAGGAGGAGATGATCTTCCAGCTGGGTATTTAATATCTGGCTTCTGACTGCACCTACACATCGGCAAGCTGATCCATACAACCCAGAAACCAGTGGAATGGCTGCTGGGGCTGCTAATTCTATGTCTATGCACATCTGTTCAGCGGCTCCTGGCTGTCAAAGCCCCAGTGCCTCACTCCCACCCCAAGACTACCTCCGGTTTTCTTTGCAGAAGAGCTTACCTCTCACCCATGTCCACCCTCTGCTTCTGGCCTCAGCCTCGCTGTCTCACAACCATAAGGAAGCTTATCTGGGAGGCATACCAAGGAAGAGCAGGGAACTGACCTCAAATGATGTCTAATTTATTTACACAACATATTTCTATAATAGATTCTATAATGCTCGTATACTCATCAAATTATTTTATTCCCTATCACACTTTATACCACATCTTAAATACTTTACCCCACAGACCAAAAATACCTTTGCTTTTGTTTTTATTTGGGTTTTTAGAGCATTATGCACTGTAAGAGTGAACATTTCTTAACTGTTGAAAGAAAAATATAGTTTATCAAAGTCAGGTAAGGTCTACATATGCCGGATAAATTTTCTTCTGCACTACCTGGTTTGTTTTTGTTTGTGTTTTGTCCAAGATTCCTAAAAACACACTAGAAAATGTTACCTCCTAGTTACATTTGATGGAACCCTTCACCAGGCCCATTGGCTAAAGAGTAAAGTTCAAGCACATTAAAAATGGGAAGGTTTAAGCCTTAGGCAGTGTTGCACACCTGTACTTCCAGTAACTCGGTGGGATGAGCAGAAGAATCTTAAGTTCAAGTTTGAGGTCAGTCTCAAAAAATAAAAAGGGTTGGGAAGGTAACTCCATGATAGAGCATCCCTAGGTTCAATCCTCAGGATTCCCTCTACCACCAACGAGAGAGAGAGAGAGAGAGAGAGAGAGAGAGAGAGAGAGAGAGAGAGAGAGAGAGAGAGAGAGAAATAAAATTTTTTTTAAATAAAAATGAGTAGTTTTAGACATACAGCAGTAACAAGGTGTTGCCCGCAAAGGGGCGTGGTTAGTCCAGGTCCTTTAAGGTTGAAGGTGCAACCTTAACTTTATTTCAGAAAGTGCTTATGTGAAAGAAAATGGTAGCAATGGTGGAGGTAAGGAGCTGGGAGTTGGCATGGCCTGGAGATCTGTCAGACAATGATGTAAATCGGCCCCAGTGAAGGAGCAAGGGAGAGAAGATTGGGTGGAAGCATCCTAGGTTCAAGAAGTCTAAGAAAGGTTGGGTAAAGCCACCAGGGAGTCCTTGAGCCAAAGTGAGCTGGTAAAATAGTCAACAGCCCACAGGACTGAGTCCACCTGGATATTCCTGCTGTGTCCATCGCAGGGCAGGAGTGGCCTGCCGGAAACACCACCTCCATGCAAACAGGGCTGCAGATCTCAGAGTGCAGCGGCTACTTGTCCTGAGGCAGGAGCCTGCAAGGCCTGTTGTGTGGTGTCTACCAGGTGGGAATTATGCCTGAAGGAGTAGCTCCTGGTCAGTGGGCAGGACCCCCTGCAGCTCCCTTTCATGTATAAGAAACATCCTCACCCAGGGTGCTCTTGGGAGACCCAGATGGTCCTGTCCTCAGGGTCATCCAGCATGAACACCTTCAGAACCACCTAGTGTTTTTCTTTAGGACAGTTTGCTCTACCGAGTGAGGAGTGTCCTAGGGAGGAATAACAAATCAATTCATTTCAATCAGTTAGTCTTCGAGATTTAAAAACCATCGAGATCATTTCCAGATTCCAAGGAAGAGGAACATAAGAAAAACCTTGTCATGGGAACTAGGAGGGTGAGGTGGGACATAATTTTTCCTATTTAGCCATTTTGCCCCAGGTAAATCTCGCCCCTGTGGCCACTCCTGCTTCCTGTGCCTCCACCCTGACATGGGCCACAGGTTGCCAGGGACTGGCAGGCCTCCTGGGGAAAGAAGGAGAGAGCACCTAAACGCTGGTAGTTTCCTTTGTTTCTGAGAAACAGAAGGACCTGTTCCTCACTGACAGTAAGTCTAAGGGTGATTTAGCTGACAGAACACAGATGAAGCCCAGGAGGCTCAGAACCCTGAGGAAGAGAGAGGAAGCTGGCATAGAGTGAGCATCTATTCTACACCATGCTCTCCATATGTGTTTATGTGCTTGACATTCAGAGCTAGCCCGTGCCGTGCTATTATTATCCCTATTTTTCAACGATGCCATTGATGCTCAGAGATTTGCTCTAGACCAGACCCTGCCGTCAGGGTGCAAATGCCGGCCAGTCTGAATTCAAAGCCTCTGCTACCACCCAACCCTGGGCTGCATCTGAAAGGGAGGACGTCAGAGGGTGGGAAAACCAGGGCTTCTCCCAGGGGTGAAGGTGGAGAGCCCATATAGAGCCCACAGAGAGCATTCCTGTCTCAGGCAGCCCACAGGGAAGGTAGTGCCCTGGTGGGGAGGGATGATGACTGAGTTCCATGTCTCATTCTATGTTGGAGTTGGCAGGCTGGGGTGTGGGGGTCAGTGGCTTTCACAGTATGTTACTTCCATGGTAAGTGAATGCTTGCTGCCTCGGACAAGGGTGAGTGAGTCCTTAATCAGTTGTCCCAGATGAAGAATCGGCTCTCAACTGCATCATTAATTGCTGTTCCCACTGCAAGAAAGGGGGCTGGGGAGGACACAGGCTTGGACCGCAGTCAGGTCCTAACACCTTGGCGTGTTTCTGACAGGACGCCAGTCACCATTCTCCACAGGTTACTCCCTCCTTCTCACCTCCCACCATTTGCTCTGGCTGGAAACTGCTGGAATTCTACACAGTTCCTACACCTGCTTGGTTCAAGGCAAGATTCTCCATGAAACATTCTACTCCTCTTTCCCTCTTTTGCCCAATTTTGGAAGCAACAGGAGACTGGGGACCTCACCTGTCCAATGTATTCCTGGCTGCATCCCTAATGCCTGTCCCTGTCACCAGCATTGTATTATCATTGCCATCCTCACTAACATTTGGCCCTGAGCTTGGCTACATCCCAGGAACCATTCTGAGCACTTTACCTGTGTTAGCTTATAAATTGCATGCTGTCGATACTGCCCTCCATTTTCAAATGAGAGGACTGAGGCATAGACACAGGAAGTAACTTCCCTGTTGTGACACAAGTAGGGGATTGAATCACAGGCAGTCTGCCCAGTGCCCACACTTCTGAGCTCTGCCCACTTGGACTCAACAAACACTTGCTTAACAGAAGAGGAAGGGGTGGGGTGAGATGGTCTATAGTAACCTTAAACTTCTTTGGAACTCTGTCTTTATCATTGCATCTGTTCTGTCCTGATCTGTCACCTCCATGTGGGCATTTGTCTTACCCCCCCTCTAGTTTTCCTAGAAGGACAGACTTCTGTTTGAACTCTCTCTGTATCCCACAGTGCCCAGCGTGAGACAGGTGCCCTCTAAATGTTGAGTGAACAGGCTCATCTGGACTCTGAAGTGAGTTAAGATGGTGGGAGGATGGGGTCAAGCATTTTGCCCCAAGCCTGCCGAGACCTCTTCTTGTCCTCACTTCCCGTGAGCCATGGGGATCCTGCCTGGGGAATACAGACCCTCTTGCCACGACTGCTCTGAGGGCTTCTTGTTGATTTTTATACAAGTAAGTGCTCCAGTAGATGATGGAACTCAAAGTGAGAATCATTTCCAGAGCTTCAGTGCTGTCAAGAGCTCCACCTCACCATGTGGAGGCTGCTTCTCCAGTCTCTGGACCCATCTCATGTCATTTGTGCCTGCTGACCCACAGCCTGCCCATGTAAAAGGATCAGAGAGATGCCTGGGTGTGGGTCCTGTGTCCTCCCAGCTGTCCCCTCCACTACCCCATACAGGAATACTCAAACCTCCCCCCTGGGTCAAGCCAGGGCTTCCTAGCAGCCCTCCCACCTAACTCAGATTTTGGCAAAGCCCAGTGCCCTCCTACTTCTGCCCCCAGCAATTCTCAGCTGTCTACATGCAGCCATCAATTAGCTCACCTTGCTAAAAGGAAAGAGGGCTCCAGGGTGCTCTGAGGTGTGATAGGCCATAAGTTTCGACATCGGATTCATGTGACATAAAGGATTCTTGTAAAGTGTTGGGGATTTTTATCCTAAAGCACAGGTCCTGAAGCAAGAAGGTTTATAGTACATTGGATGATCAACAGGAATACGGTGACTTGAGCAGAGAGGTATGGACAGGGAGTGGTAACCAAGCAGGAGGAGAAAGGCAGCTTCCAATAAGGTCAGACCCCAGAGAGGACTCATAGTAATTTTGTGTTGTATACATTCCAGGCCAAGACACACCCTCTTTCAGCATTTAGGAGATCACAGGAAGAGTCCCATGAGTCCAGGTTCCCCAGAGCCCTCTCCTGGGTGAGTAATGACCTGATCCCTCCTCTGGATGCCTTAAAGGTACCTTCAAGTAAATATCTTACACTAAACTCACAGCCTTTCTCCACAAAACTGTGCCCTCTGCTCCAGGGTTCATTTCTCAAGTAATGGCCCTGCCATCACCCCTTCAATTGCCCTCTTCAGAGACGTGGACATCATCTTTGATCTGCTTCATCCCTTGTTCCTTACATGCAAATCAGCACCACGTCCTGTCCATTCTATCTCTTGAATACCTCCCGGGTTCTACTGCTTCACTTCCCTGGATCACCTGGACCGTGGCAACAGCCTCCTCGCTGGTCTTTCAATCCAAAGGCCAATGCCTTTTTTCTAGGACTGGAGAAATTTTTTTTTTTTTTTTCGAAATCCCCTTAAATCACCATCTCGCTTCTGAATGGAAGTCCCTTCAGGGGCTTCCCGGAGCTCTTAGGATAAGGTCGAACATGTTTAGTGTTAGGCTTCCCCGGCTTGATCCCTGCCCACCGCTGTGGCCTCATTGCCCAGCCTTCTCCTCTTCACTCCGCAGGCTCCAACCGCTCCTTCCTCTTAGCTTCCTCGCTGTGCGGTTCTAGCACATGCTATTTCCCTGACGGTCCCAGGAGTCGAAAGACATAAAGACAGAGGTGAACACTTGTTCTTTTAGAGCCTCACAAAATGCTCAGCTCCATAACAAGTGCTCAACACACATTCCTTGAACAAATGTGGTGAAACATGAGGCTGAAGCTTTAAGTAAGGTCAGAGAAGCTTCTGGGAGCATTCCCTTCCTACACGATGGTCCCCTGAATAACTGTCCCAATGAAAACAATACAAAAAGCAGGATGAATGACATAAGAACGGCTTCTTATGTGGGTTGCTGAACTAGTCATAAAGTAAGGGTGTGTAAAGGCCAAAAGCTGAGTGAAAGCCAAGACCCTAGGAGGTAAGGAAGAGCCTCAGCCAACTCTTTGTCCTTGGCATATCTGCCAAACCCTGGGGACTCTAACCTTCTATCTTGGTGACCGCAGAGGGACTCAGAAACCAGGAGATAAAGCCTTAAGCTCAATCACGGTATGCAAGCTAATAATATAGATTGCATAAAGCTGAGACAACAAAGGGCTCTATCCTCTGTGAAGGAGTGAATAGAAATAAAGCCACTCTCTGGCCTTCCTCATGCAAACCCACTCCAGTCTAATCGTGAGAGAAACATCAGACAAATCCCAATTAAGGGACAGTCTATAAAATACCTGAGATCATCAAAAACCAAGGAAAGTCTAAAACTATCACAGCCAAGTGGAGCCTTCAAAGTCATGATGTAATTTAATGTGGTATCCGACATGGGACTCTGGGACAGTAAAAGAACACAGGTAAAAACAAAACAAGACACAAAAAGAATCTGAGTTAAGTTAGTTCATAATAATCTATCCACATTGTTCTGTTGACTGTGACAAACATACCATACAAATGTAAGCTATTAACCAGGGAGGGAACTAGATGCAAAATATGTGGATCGATCTCTCTCTCTCTCTCTGAAACTTTTCTGTACGTCTAAAACTATTCTAAAATTATATTGAAAAATTTAAAAACCACTATGCAGAGGGGAGAAACAAGGGAACATGTCTTCTTTTAAAATTTTTTTTAGTTATAAATGGACACAATACCTTCATGTTTCTTATTTATTTATATGTGGTGCTGAGGATTGAACCCAGTGCCTCACACATGTTAGGCAAGCACTCTACCACTGAGCCCCAGCCTCAGCCCTGTGTGTAGGTCTTAATTTAATATTGGGAAGAGGGAAAAACTCTTCCCTGATATGTATAACCATTTATGGTCCAAATCCTCAGGCAAAAAAAAAAAATGATTTCAAATGGCTTTGGGTTGGTTCAACTGCTAAATACTAACACACATTCCCCCCCACCCCTGGAAGAATGCAGTTTCACCTGAGGCTTCAAATAATTTCCCCAGATGAAGTTCCAGCAACATGAAGTTATCATAAAAAATTACAAGACATGTAAGGAAACAAAATGCTATAAGTCAAGTCCACCCCAAAACAATACATAGTAGAGTTAGAATTCTAAGTATTTCAGATATCAGAACTGTCAGAAATAGAATATAAATGTTCTTAATGGGCTTCCACAAATAAAAAAGAAACTTGAAAATACTGAGCAAAAAAAAAAAAAAAGATTATTATATACAAGTAAAAAAATAATTTAAAGAGAAAATGAAACCAAAAAAAGAAAGAAAAAGTAACTATTGCAAATGGCCTTGTTTGAAAAAAGAGCAAATAGAATTTTAATGAGAAATATAATAGATGCTAACTCACTGCACAGTTAAATAGTAGCTTTGACACAGCTGAAGGAGGACTTGATGGATTGAAAGACAGATTCAGAACATAGCCCAGGGAAGCAAAGAAAAGATAAATAGTATAAACTAAAGAAGGACAAGGTAAGAAATTATGAGGTTTCCTTGCTCGACTGGAACCATAACAAAAAAAAAAAAAATGAGGAAGAGGCATTGGAGAAAGGGTTGGCGAGTAGGAATTTTCCAGAATTGTTAAAGAACATAAAAACTCAGTTCCAAGAGTTCCAAAAAATGCTGAGCAAGAATGTAAAATGAAATCTTCACCTCAGCAAATCTGAGCAAATCTGAAAAACACAAAAGACAAAAAGGAAAAAAAAAGCTAGATCAGAAACAGACAAAACTTATTTATGAAACCAGATATAAAACAGTACTTATCTTTGGAGAGATGGGTAATGACTGAGCCTTTAAATCACAGCCATCACTACATGGGTATATTCACTTTGTAAAAACTCAGCCGACTGTACATTTATGATTCATGTACTTTCAAGTAAGGAATATTTATACTTTAATTTTTTAAATATCAAAGAGAAAGATGACATTCAAAGGTAATTAGATCAATGACTGGCTTTTCAACAGCAATAGTAGAAGCCAGAAAACAGTCTATTAATATCTTCAACGTGCAAAGAGAATGACTTGAATTCCATTCCTTGTGAAATCATTTTTTGAGAACAAGGATAAAAAAAAAAAGTGCATTTCAGATAAATGACTCTCACTAACAGTCTAAAGAATATACATTAGGCAGAAAGATCTCAGTTGGAAAGTCTAAAACAAAGAAGAGATGATGAGATATGAGGTTGGAAATACAGAGTCAAACCTAAATAAATGTTGACTGTATAAAGCAAGAATGATCACCTCTGGATTTTAAGGTTATGCACAGCTATAACTCAAAATACTCAAAAGCATTCTAAAATTCTCAAGTTATTTGGAAGATAAAAATATTAACTAATTTTAGACATTAAATCTACAGATTAAACTAGAGTAAACAATAAAAGAAACATAAAGCAATTTTCAAACTAGTAAGAGAAAAACTGTAACAATAATAATATTAATAGTATTTCAATCAATGCAAAAGGTAGGAAAAAATAGGAAAAAAAGGAATTGAGTGGACTAGGGATGTGGCTCAGTTTAAGAGTACTTGTCTAGCATGCTTGAGACCCTGGGTTCAATCCCCAGCAACACACACACACACACACACACACACACACACACACACACACGGTGGTGGTGGGGGGAATAGGACAAATAGGAGGCATAAAATAAAATGGTAGAAATAAGCCTAAAAATAATCAGCAATCACAATAATTAAATTGATAAACTCTTCCATTAAAAAGAAATGATTGCCAGGCCAGAGTTTTTAATTCAACTTAATGGTTTTTTTCAATGCAAGAAGATAAAAATTTAAAGTGGAAAACATGAAAAGAGATATAAGTATTAACAATTAAAAGCTGGTAAGCCTTATTAATAGTAGATTAAATGCATTATCAGGTAAAACATTAACTAATACAAAGAGTATTACTATACAATGATAAAAGTTTCAAATCACCAGAAAGATACAATAATTCTAAACTTGTATACATTCATTTCATAACATAGCCTCAATATATATAATGCTAAGTTTGATGGAACTGCTGGATATTGACAACCCCTTCATAAAATGTGAGATTTTGACATAACTTGTCTAGGTAATTTATAGATCCAGCAAGCAGAATGATTAGGAAGGCCTGAACAACACATTTAAAAGATTAATTGAATGGACACATATGCATGTAGAATATTGCATCTGTTAAATGGTGAATACACTTTCCCCAAGAACCATGGAGTATTTACGAAAAATGGAGTAGCTGCTAAGACCATAAAGCAAGTCTTAAGAAATATTAATTTTATGAGATCACATTATCTGACAATTATGCAATTGAGTTAGAAATCAGGAATGAAAAAGGAAATAGTACAATACCAAACATTGGGGAAATGGAAACATGTTTCTTAACAACTGATAGATCAAAAACATCATAATGAAAATTAAAATTCAGAAATTATTGATAACAAAAATATTACATGCCAGAACATGTGGGATGCAGCTAACTTAGTAAAGTTCATAGCTTTGGAACTTAATTTAAAGGAAAAAAAAGAAAAGGTTGAAGTTCTTAAATTAACTTGCCTCCAATTTAAGAAATGAGAAAAAAATTTTAGATTAGCTCCCCCTAATACACACACACACACAGACACACACATACACATATACACACACACATACACACACACAGAGAAAAGCCATGATTTCCAGAGGGACCTAAAATAGAGAATTGGCATCTGATGAATCATCCCAATGTCACAGATTTCCTCTCCAAGAGCTGATCTTGGGAGTTCAGTCTTCCATATTGATGAACAAAGGATTGTGTGGCCCTTGGAGAAGACGCAGTAAGTAATAAAGCTACTAACTCTACTGTAGGCAGGCTTTGGTGCTTGGAGAGTTTACTGAGAAGGACATCTGGTGCATGCCCCTCCCTCACCTGGCTGGTGATGCACTTGCACCTGTGACATCTGTGACATCATACACGGCCCTTGGCCCTTGGTTTAAGTACCTGATCATCAGGTTCCTCGGGAGTATTTAGTACCCTTTGACTTGTGTTGGGCCAAAGCAAGAAAAGAACAGTATGTCTTGAGTCTTTTCCTTCTTAGTAGGCTTAAAAAAACAAAACAAACAAACCAAAACATTCTGTACCAGGAAAGACAAGGACAATGAAAAAGTCACCACGCAAAGTGGGTGAGTATGATGTCAAACTGGGTGCCTCTCGGGAGGACCGAGGTTGATAATGACTCATTTGAACTTTCTGAGGAGACCATTTGTCAGGGAGGGAAAAGCAATTCCTCCAAAACAAAAAGAAAATGGAAACCTAAATTCCAAGGCCTGGATCCCTGCCGTTTATATTGATTGGAGAGGAGAGAAACATTCTCCCTGGGGGACGACCCAGCACACAGGAGCCTGGACAAAAATCAGCAGACACCCCCCTTCCCTCCAACTTCAGGGGTACCTTGCCCCCCTCTTGAACTCATTCCAGCTAGAGCCTCTGCAGAATTCATTAAAGTATTTTAAAACCAGAGGAGCATAATTAGCCCATATGTTTAGATGAGCCACGCACACACAGCCCAAAAATAAATAAATAAAATATAAAAGTAGGGGGGGGAGTGAAGAACAAAACAACAAAATTAACTTAGCTTTGAGTGAGTGTCTAATAAACTTGACATTTTTAACAGGCACATTGAAATTTCCCCCATGTGCTGGTGACAATGATAATAATTGAATGCATAAGGGATAAAAAATCTATTTAAAATAATGACAGCAGCCAAAGCTGTTGAGAGCTTTCAAATTCAGGTTTCTGTTTGAATTCAATGTCTGTAGCCTCTCCTCACTTGGTTTACCTCAGCCTTGCCTCTGGTGAGGCTCTTCAGGAGGCTCTGAACCCATGGGGAGAAAGCCCACCACGTCTCCCTCCCAGGGGTTGGGCCACAGGACCCATAAGAGTTAGGATCCCTTGCAAGAAGGCCTTCTTGATCATAGGGTCTGATTTCTCTTGGAAAATCACCCTGTTCGTGAGGCCTGGGGCTCATCAGATGAGCTTCTGGGTTACAGTACAGAGGATATATTTTCTTCCCCTGCTGAGCCCAGCCCAGGATCTGAAGGAAATGGAAATTTCAATTAAAAAAAAAAAAAGAAAGAAAGAAGAAAGAAAAAAGTATGTGAATGTTACACAACTACCATCTATATCAAATTTCCAAAAATATTTATCAGCCCAAAAGTAAACTCTGTATCCACTAAATAGTTATTTCTCATTCCTCTCCCAGCCCCCAGCCTCTGGCAACCATCAATCTACTTTCCATCTCTCTGGATTTACCTATTCTGTATATTTCATATTAATGGAATCACACCACATGTGACCTAGTGTGTCTGATTTTTTTTTCACTTGATCTTGTGTTTTTAAGGGTCATTCACATTGTGGCGTGTGTATTTCATTAATTTTTATGTTTCACTAATATTCATACATATCACACACACACATATATATGTCACATTTTGCTTACCTTTTTATCTATTGATGGGAAGAAAGTCCTTTAGGAGGTACCTTGGACCTGCATTAGATAAGTGGCCAGCAGATTATAAAATCATAAATCATCCATTTAGAAGTCCTGATTCAGAGTACATTAGAACTCCAGTTCTTTAAGAAAAGGACGTTGGATAGATGGATGAATGAGGAGATAAATGGAATTGTTGAATAAAAGAACATTGAATTTAAGGTTCAAAAGCTTAAGCTCCAGCCCCTTCTTTGGCACAGATGACATTCAGATATTTCCTTTCTGTGGGTCTTTGTCTCCCCACATGAACAACTAAGTAATTAGACTTGATGGCTTCCAGTGGTCCCTGGATCTCTCTCTTCTTGGTATCCTCCCAGGATAGAGGGGAATCCTGACTAACTGAGCTGAGTTATAAGCGAGACTCCCCAGAGGCAGAGAAATGGGTAAGCTGATTTACAGATGGACCCCCCTGATGTGGGTATTCTGTTGCTGCTTCCCAATTTGAGTTGGGTTATCCAGGACTTTCTCTTTGGTCTCACTGAATCCTTTATCCTCTCATATCTACTCGGTACTACACCTCAGCCGCTCCTCACTCAGTGACACCCAGTGTCTTTTAGTTACTCTGCTCCAGCTGTCTTACTCTAAGCTGCATTTCTCCAAATTTATGCTTTTCTATATCTTGCAAAACAATTGAACCCTCAAGGCTGGACCCTGAGCCAAAAGGTCTCTCTAGCACCTACGCCCCACCATCAGGCAGCACTGCTCCCAGAGCTGACACTAACCGAGGCCACTTCTCCCACCCAACTACCACCAACATCAGGCACTTGTGGGCTATTTTATCAACAAACTCGTGTGCAGCAAGTTGCCATGGAAATCAAACAGTGATTTGTTGGTATTGGTATCCTGAAAACAACTGTGAGCCAAGCTGAAAAAATACCAGGGATCGGGGGAGAGGGAGGGCTGTCAAGATAGAAGAGATGTGTGTGTGTGTGTGTGTGTGTGTGTGTGTGTGTGTGTGTGAAAGGAAAGGAGAAAGTTTCTTGCATAATCTCCATGGGGCTCTGGAAAGAGAGGAGAAGCCCACTAGGTGGTACTTGAGGCTGACATTCACATCCTGGTGTCAGGAAAGAAACTGAGGGTCTGCCCACTGCTTTCCCTGTAATGAAGATTAAAAGCAGTAATTAGGTTAGGCCTGGGAACCTAACCCATTACCATGCATCTTTCCAGAGCAGGGGCAGGTATATTGTCCTGAGCTGGCCTCATGGATCACCAGGACAGCAACAAGCTAGGGACAGGAATGGCTTTGCTTCAGAGCATTTTCTTGGCAGTGCTCCTCCTTGAGGCCCACAGATGGGCTCCTTGAAGAATGGGCCCTGTAATGACTCCCAGAGAGACTTTCCAGGTGGAGCCTGGCCCTTGTAGTGAAAACCTCCAAAGGGAGGCCCAGGCCAGCCCCACACCACCCAGCTGCCAAAGTCAGCTGGGTCCAAGGAGCAGCCCCACCTGATGCCCGAGGGTCAGGTCTGTACACCAGCTCAAGTTTTATGTAACTCTCCGAGCCTAGGATTTCTCATCTTTTAATTGGAATAATCTCATTTGTCTTCTATGGCTGAAGAACTGCATGAAGGGAGCTGACATACTGTTGGACACACAAGTGCTTAACAAATGTGTATTTATTCCTCGTAGTTAATTGCAAATCTAGGAGTCTCTTCCCAGGGAAGTGGCTCTGCTGAGGCAGCCAGAAATCTCCTGGGTGCTCAAGGGTGACAATGGCAGACACAACAGCAAACTCTATGGAGAGGCAGGAGAAGAAACCCTGGGGAACTGGCATTCATTAAGGTTTTCCATGAGAAAATGTTCTTCCCGCCACCACCATGAACACGCTCACCTGTCACTTGTGAGTGATCTTTGGCTAGTCACTTATCCCTTTGAGTGGACTTCAAGTCAGAGTGTTTTTCCTTCTCCCAGGAAGTGGTTGTGGCAGGTTTTGTATTCAGTGAGAGGACCTTCAGTCTCTCTGGAAACACAAATATGGAGGCAGGGGTCCTCCCCTGAGCCTCAGAAATCATATCAAGAGAATAACTTCCTACTGGACTCATGGTCACAGCCAGCCAGGAGTGTGGGTTCTGGTAGGTAGTTTAGCAAGCAGAGGTGGATAAGGGGCATAGAGCCTGCATATCTCTGCCTGGTTCAACAAGGATCTCAGCCCCTTGCCTCTCCTAACCTGAAAACATTTCTCAACTGTCAAAATTACCCAGGCTTCCCTTAAAAATAGGAGGATGTGTAGATCTCTGAAAATGCTCCACATACAGTCAGAGATTAGGGTCCCAACCCCTGGTGCTGGCTTGCCTGGTGTATGGAAAGAGAATCTGATTGGTCATAAGGAGCCTTGGGTTGATAAACTTTGTGACTTTGGGAAAATCATTTACCTCTCTGGGATGCTTCCTCATCTTTAAAATCATTTGGCTGATCTTGGAGCATCTTGTGGATGCAGAGAATCCATGACTCTACTTTGAGGGTGTTTATTCCTGGAAATATTAACTTGTACAATCTTCTCAAGCTGGGAATGGTCAGTGACTCTCACCCACAAATCGCCACCAGTTAATTGTAGCGACAGAGATGGGCCCCAGGGTTAGAAAGCTCACTCGTTCATTCAACAGTTACTCTTCAAGCATCCCTTGTATGCTAGGTACTCCTCTAGACTTAACAAAAGAGGTAAAATTCTTGTTCACACAGAGCTTACCGTCAAGTAGGGGAGATTAAAAGTAAGCAAACATACAAGTAAATATGGTAGGAAAAACTGCTACAGAGAAAACAAAAGCAGGGTGAAAGTATCCCCCCTTGTTCTGGGTGTCCTGGGTGGTGGCGAGGACTCTTTGAGGTGGGGGTGGTCTGGCAAGACCTCTCTGCTGCAGCGATATTTGAGCAGAGACCTGAAAGAAGAAAGGGGCGGATTTATAGGAAGAAATTAGATAGGGAAGAAAAATAGAAAAGTCCAAATCCTCTTAGTAAGCTGTAGCTCAGACAAGCAGCTTTGCTGTCTTTTTTAGGAGGCAATGCAAGTTTTAAGCCTCATTCAAAATTCACTGTAGAAGCAGTATTTGAAAAGAAACTTCAAATGACCATCTTAGTAACCCTTTTCCTGCCTACCCCATCACCTGGGCTCTGGAGTCAGGCTAACCTGGCTCTGAAGGTGAATCTTCACTTAATATCAATCTGGGCTCCATGGATGGTCTTTGCCTCTCTACCTAATTCTATCATTTATACTATAATGTTTTTTATTTCCAAAAATAAGTGCTTCCTTCACAGATTTCCAGAGCTCACACTGCACACCTTGTCAGGCAGGCTCTCCTGGGGTCTCCAGTGTCCTCAGGGAGGATGCATTCCTTGTTACAGATCCCTGGTCCCAGAGCCTCATTGCCTTTATCCGCCCACAGGTTTTCTAAGGGGTTAGATCACCTTCAGCCTTTCCTCCCATCTCCAGGAAAAACCCAGCAGCACTGGACCCTGCCTCACCAAGCAGAAACTGGGCAGGCTTTCTGCAAGGAGGTGAGCCTGGCAGAGCAACCTGGAAGCTAGGGCAGCAGAACTCTAGGACCCACGACTGGTCTGGGCCACCTTGCAGCTCAGCTATGCTCGGTGGCTGGGGACAGGCTTGGGAGCTGCCTACAAATTTGATGGTACAAGAAGCCGTTTAAAGTTTTATTTTACAAAACAGAATAAATTAAAAATGCATTAGGAATGAGGCCCTTACTTAACTACAGGGTGTGCTAATGGGCTTGGAGCCTGCGCTCCCTCCTCCTTTAAGCTCTTAATGACTAAGCTTTAATGTATTTTATTTCTTGAAAAACAATCCCACAAGTGCTCAGTACAGTCGGAAAAAACATTTCTAAAATCATTAGACCGCTGCACGGTAAATATTCATCACAACCGCAGCTCCCACCTGCTCGCAATGAGCATTGATTTTCTTCTTGCCGTGTTTTGCTCTCTCTTGCTTCTCATTTCTCTTCTATTCTCCCCTCTCTCCACCTCCTCCCCTCAGATTCTCACTGGAAGCTTCAGCAAGGCTTGGCAGGGGCTCTCTGAGGAGATATACTTTCAAAGGGAGTAGAAAAGTCTGTCGATATTCAGCCCAATAAGAACTACCATACCACCTGCTGCAAGGCTTCCTGGTGCTTGTGGTGGGTCAGGGGCCCTGTGGCCATGAGAATCCACTGCCGTCCCTCACTGATGCCCGAGGTGCTACCATCAGGCATGATCGCATCAAAGGAAAACTGTTAGTTTGGCCATTCAGAGATTTAGAATCCAGTCCTAATCTGGTTAATATCATCGTGTGATGTTGAGCAGGTCACATCACTGCTCTACCCATTAGGATTGTCATCCATAAGATGACAATATTGGGCAAATCATCACCTAATTGATAGTCTATGATCTCTCTAGCTGAAGAGCTGGGCTTCAATCCCATGCTAGCCAATCACTAGTTGTATGTATATCCATGCTCAAGTTGCTTAGCATTTTTGCCTCGTTTTTCTTTATATATATATATATATATATATATATATATATATATATATATATATATATATATCATAAACATGTATGAACATGTATGTATAAAACACATATCTTGGAATGGTGTTTGAAATCTAAAATTATAATATATACTGTATGCTGAGCACTGACCCCTGCACATATCAGGACTCGACAAATTACCATTCTTTTGTCTCTACCTGCAGTCATTCCTGTCCTCATGTGGGACACACAGAGGCTGAGCATTATGCTACAGAGTTGGAACATAAATGTTCTGGAGCAGCTGTGAGGTATTCTCAGAATGAGAGGAAGGGATAAGACAACTGCCCACTTAGCATCTGGGCCCATGTCCCCAGGTCTAGAGGAGATGGAAGAGGGATCTCTTTGGGTGAATGTATTAACAGAGGAAAACATAACCAAAAAGATGAAAGCAACCAAACCTCCACCTTCTTTGATGCACACACCTATCACTCCCTCATTTGATATCCAAAATCTTGTGAGTCAGAGAAAAGTTATTATATCCAACTTGTAGATGAGTAAACTGAAGTTCAAAGAGGTTTGCACTGTCACAAGGATGGTAAATGACAGAATGAGGTTACACATCCAGAGCCACCAACTCCACATTCAGACATTAACCAAATTTCTCTTTTACTCACAGCTATTCAGAAACACAATTTATGACAGTGAGACAGATCATCACAAACATCATGCCAAATTAGGGCCTATTCTCAAATATTTTGTGTGTAATACCTACCACTACAGAGGGGATCGAGATTGTTGGTAGTTTCTCGATTCCTGCCATCTGCCACCAATGAATGGAGATTAGCAATGTAAGTTCTCAGAATTCAGCTGAGTTTCCAATAAGTGAGAAGTGCTAGGGTGAGAGTCTCTGACTCTGTTCTAAATTAAATATTTCTTTCTCTTCATGGTCTATGAACATTGGTCTAATATACGATTAAAAAAACTTACAGAGAGTTTATAACATGTCAGACACTGTGACAGGATATATGACACATCGTCACAATTAATTTTTGAAATGGCTCAACAAGGTGTACAACATCATCCCCATTTTATAGATGTATGAAAGGGAATGTTCATATAAGTCAAGTTACATAACCAAGGTTGCATAGATAATGAGACATCTATGACTGACTTCTCCTTGACCTTCCTTACTATAAATATTAAAAAGTAAAATATTGTTATGGAGATCCACCAGCAGATGGAAACTGAGAAGGGGGAGATGACCTGTGGGCCTATGTGGGATCGTTATTAAGATCCATGGCATTACTTCCATATAAGAATGGATAAAGAAACTGTGGTATAAATACAAAATGGAATATTACTCAGCATTAAAAGAGAATAAAATCATGACATTTGCAGGTAAATGGATGGAGTTAGAGAATATCATGCTAAGTGAAGTAAGCCAATCCCCCAAAGCTAAAGGATGAATCTTTTCTCTAATATGTGGATGCTGATCCATAATGAGGGTGGGGAGGAGTATGGGAGGAATGGAGGAACTTTAGATAGGGCAAAGGGGAGGGAGGGAAAGAGAGGGTAATGGGGGTAGGAAAGATGGTGAAATGAGATGGACATCATTACCCTAAGTACATGTATGAAACAAATGGTGTGACTACTTTGTGTACAACCAGAGACATGAAAAATTGTGCTCTATATGTGTACTATGAATTGAAATCATTCTGTTGTCATGTATAACAAATTATAATAAATAAATTTTAAATATATGTTACATATTTTTAAAAAAATCAAAAAACAAAGGTCTGGGGCATTATCCTTTATATTTTCCCACAAAGTTTGTGAATTGGCTAGTTTCAAGAAAACACACACATAAGTAGAAGCTTCCATGACTCTGGCATTGACCATCAGGTTGGATCTTGGTCAGCAGTGATGGGGTATGTTTGGTTTTAGGTCAGTGAACTAAGAAACAAACAGGAAATATTGCAACCAACCACAGAGGGAGCTTAATAATAATAATATCTGGATATCCAGATATCTTAGGAGCCTTTCCCACTCCCCACCCTCAGGAAGGATGAGTCACTCCCAGATATCATGAATGCTGCTTCTAAAACTAAATGCCACTTTGCCCTGGGAGCGGGAGAAAGGAGGGAAATTCAAGAGCTCATTTCTCTTCTTTAATTAAGCAGTGAATAGAAGATAAAGCATCTGTCCTGCTGATCCTTCAGAGGATGAGGTGATGACCAAAAACAGTGCAGGTGATGGTGCATCCTTAGTGAGCGCTGCTGTTTCAGCACCTTGGAGAGGGCCTGGACTTTCCTATTCAAAGGTCATGAGCTCCTGGGACTTTTCCTGATGACTTTTTGCATAACCTGCACTTTACACTCTCTTTCTGGAAAGAAAGGAACAGCTGCAGACTGAGACTAGCATGTTAGCATCCAAGGAACTTTCTCAGCCTGAGTGGGGAATTGTCCTGCCCTACTTTCACCCATTCACTGTGGTCACATAGCAAGTTTCAGAATTTATCAGTGCACCACTATCATCAAGCAAGGTAGAAATGAATAAGAACACTGCCTGTCATACTAGGAACTCAATATTATTTAATAAAAGACTCAATTATATATTTGTATCACCAATAATTGAACCTATATCCTATGATAAATAATGCTTATACACTGTTTAATAAGATACCAAAATATAAGGCATGCTTTAAAACTATTAACTATTATCCTAAGAAAATACCCAAAATGTGAACAAAGATGTTTAGCACAACATTGTTATAATAAAAAATAGAAATAACCTAAATGTTTAACAATATGGTAATATATATGATAGAATAAAACAGTTATGAAAAGATGTTTTTAAAATGCCTTTGTGATTAGATGGTACTGATGGAGATTTTTATGCTTGGGAATTAGTGAAATTTACAGCAGAAGCAGAGAACTGTTGAAAACAAAGTAATTAAACATTTCAGTGGCTGGCCTTAAGAGAGATCTGATTCTCAGTCTTGAGTCTCTCAATACTGACAGAGTTGACAAAAGTTGAACTGATTTGGTAGCTTTTTACTAAGGAGATATAAACATGGGGTCCTCATCAGTATGAGTTGTTGAGTCTCCAACCCATCCATATGGACCCAATGACTAAGAGTTAGAATAGTGAGAATGACCAATAGGAGGGACAGCAAATTGCCAAGGCAGTCATGTAAGCAGGGTTTGTTGTTGCTGTTTGTTTTCCTTTTATGTCCTCTGCATCTCCCTCTATAGCAGGGGAGAAAGATGGTTAAGAGACAGGGAACATATGAGAAAGAACAGGCTGTGTCCTCCACCCCACCTTTACTTTCTGGTACAAGCTGCAAGTCCAGCCCACCCCTTGGGTATAAGAGGAGATCTGAGGAGAGCTTGGAGTCAATTGATTATGAGATTGAATTTTTTCTAATGTGAACCATTAGGCTTATAAAGAAAATGAGACCATCTTAATAACTGAATGTTATTGAAAATTGTACTGAGATATTGTCAGGGATGTCTTTTTCTTAGCAAGAGGGGAGGATTTGACATAGCACAGTAGTAGACAATTCCTGAAAATGTAGAAGCATTGCATGTTTATATCCCAATGAGTTTGAGATGTTATCATCAAACTTGTTACATTCATAATATAATGACATATATCAAGACACAAAATAAAGACACAAAATTGTATATGTAATAGGTTTTCATTCTGTAAAATATACAAAGGACTCAAAGAAAAATATATCAGAAGGATATGGGTAGATGAAATGATAAGAAATTTTAATTTTCTTCTTTATATCTTTATTTACCAAATTTCCTCACTGGATATATATCACTTTCATAATCAAGAAAAGAAGTTTAAAGAACTTACTTTTCTCTGTTTCTTTTCCTAAGGCTCCACTTTTGGGGGCAGGCTCTCCATTATTTTTGGCTGTCTTACTGCTAAAGTCCCCTTGAAGGACAGAGAAAAAGTCCTATTTGGGGGTGAACTAAAGCTTCAGTCTAACCACGACTCCACTTCGGATGTTGATTTTAGTGTTTGTCTTAGGGACGGAGAGTAGCAACATTTCAGGGGCTGGACCCTGTGCTCAAGGCTCCGTAGACTTTCCACTACAGGCTCTGAAAAAAAAATTAAAGGAACCATGTTCTCAGGGGCAACTGATTACCGTGTCAACTGCAATTGGTTTTCCTAGAGCCAGAGGAGCAGAATAGCAAGTGCTTGTAGTACATCATGAGAAGCCTGGTGGGATTTCATCCATATAAATAATCCACACAGTGTCAGTTCTAATTTTTCATTCCTTGACATAGAAGCATGCATGGAACAAGGTTAGAGAAACAGAACTTTTCCAAGACACAGTTGTTTGCCTGAAGATGAAGCTTGAATGATCTGCACAAAACCACCACATCAACACCTGAATTACAGGCATCCAAAGGTGCTCAGGTACAATTTAAAAAGCCAGGACCAACAGCCACTGGCTTCAACAGGAGGACGGGAGAAAAGTATGGTCATTCGGGTTTAGGAGAAGCCAATAAAATAAGCATGTATTTCTAACATAATTTTATCTCCATGGATTTATGCTACATTACATCCATTTTACATCAATGAAGAACTCTAAAGAAGTAAAACTAGCAGGGAGCCAGAAGAAGAAATCTTCAAAGGTTTTGGTCATTTATGGGATGTTATTCCAGGAAAGCACCTGGGTACCCTGACCTGCTTCTAGAAGATTGAGGAGGTTGGAAAAGGACTGTATGAAGAAGGATCCGTGGTCAGAGATGCTGAGTCTTCATGATTTTCACCTGGGTGAGGATGACCCTGCTTTCCCCCTCACAGGTAGAAGACATAGTTCTAGGTAGAAATAGTCCTAAAAATTATTAGAGGAGATTCTCATATACTAAGAAAATTTTGTCTCCCAAACCCTTTCCTGCTTCTGAATACCTAAGCTCTTCTAACAGGGATCAAAGCCTTTAACACAATTAAAAGGGAAGACTTTGTGTAACAACACCCCTTGGAGAATAAACACAGTTTCTTAAAGGTGTACTAATAAAATTTCAGATTCCAGGCTGAAGGTGAGTTTTCATGCCAGGTAAAAGATAGAGATCAGGAGGTGGCGTGCCTCAAGAAGAAAAGGAGACTCTAGTTGTCATGAAAGGAAAAAGAAAGAGAATGTCTAAGGGTGCCAAAGAGACCAACTTCACCCTCTGGCCTAGAAGGGATGAAGTTTTCAGGAGGACACAGAAACCCTCTAACTCTTTGGGAGAGAAACCAATATAAATTGAGAAGTCCTTGGGTTGTTCTGAATTCATTTCTCGGTATTCAATTCCAGACTAAGAACCATTAAGGCCAGGGAGTAGCTACAGTGTGTCCATTGACCATCCATGACACGTCAGACTGCACAATTGGCCTTTCTGATAACATGCTTAACTATGGTTAATTGTTTAAATGAGTCAGGCGGGGCAAGAATCAGGAGACACAGGGTTAAGGGTGTCTATCTATATAATAGTTATGACACCAGCTTCTATTTGGAATGAATTTGTGCCTTCCTTTTGAAGAACTTTTCCATTGTTGGCAATGTCTCATCGACACCGTTTCCAAGAACTATCAACATTCTTTGAACAGCATTTGGCTTTGTCATAGGTGGGCCAATAGCCAGAGCTTGGGAAGCTTTTGTTGTATAGCAATTTCCATCACAATAATGCTGGGTCAAAAAGTTGTAATGTGATTTCACCCAATTAGCTCCTGTTAGCCTCCGAAGATCGATTTCATTTCCTTTCTCCCTTCTTTCTCCACTCTCACAACTATTATCTTGTCAATGGCCTCATCCTTTCCCGGGTCCCTTGGAGAAACAGCTGCCCCTCCTCCTTTGCTCTGGATCTTATCCAAACCCACACCCCCTGCCTCTTCAGGAACCAGGAACTTTATTCCTTCAATTGTCCCCGCTCTTTCTGTGTATCTTCACCTTCATTTCTAAAGTTTGCTCCTTCCAACGGTCACACACATGCTCCAGTCACTCAGACCTTAAAATAAACAAACAATCAAACAAACAAAAAAACTCCTTGATTCAATGTCCCCTACTTCTCTGAACAGTTTTTTTTTCTTTTAATATTTTTTAGTTGTTGATGAACCTTTATTTATTTATTTATTTATTTATTTATATGCGGTGCTGAGAATCAAATCAGTGCCTCACACACATTAGGCAAGCGCTCTTCCACTGAGCTACAAACCCAGCCCCTCTGAACAGTTTTTTTTAAAGAGCAAACTGCAATTGATACCTTTTCCACTTTCTTATCTGTCAGTCACTTCTCAATGTGCCATTCCGGCTTCTACCGACCAGTTCTCCACTGAGACTATTCCCATCACTAGATTCTTACGTTTGCCAAGATCAGGGAAGCCTTACCAGGCCATGAATTTGTGTGGCTTTTCTACCTTCAACTTTGATAACCACACCTCTTTTAAATGTTTTTATTTGTTTTTTTTAGTTATACATGACAGTAGAGTTTTGACATATTATATATACATGGAGTATAACTTTCCACTCTTTTGATTGTACATGATGTGGGCTTATGCAGGTCATTTAATAATACATGAACATCCAATTCATTCTGTCTTTCCTATTCCCATCCTCCCTCCCTTCCCTTCATTCCCCCTTTTCTAATTCAATGAACTCCTATTATTCCCCACCCCTTATTTTGTGTTAGCATTGCATATCAGAGAGAATATTCAGCCTTTGGTTTTGAGAGATTGGCTTATTTCACGTAGAATGATAGTCTCCAGTCATCTATTTACCTGCAAATGCCATAATTTCATTCTTCTTTATGACTGAGGGATATTTCATTGTGTATATATGCCACATTTTCTTCATCTAGTCATCTGTTGACAGGCACCTAGGTTGGTTCCATAGCTTAGCTATGTGAATTGAGCTGCTATAAACATTGATGTGGCTGTAACACTTTGTTATGTTGATTTTAAGTCCTTTGGTTATATGCCAAGAAGTAGGATAACTGGGTTAAATGGTGGTTCCATTCCAAGTTTTGTAAGGAATCTCCATTCTGCTTTCCAGAGTGGTTGCACCAATTTGCATTCCCACCAGCAACGGATGAGTGACACCTCTTTTTGAAATGTGCCTTGACTTTGTCACCCTGTTTAATCTTTGCCATCCTCCCATGCCCTGGACACTTCTTCTTGATCTCTCACTGGACCTTCTCTCTGTTCCCCCTGTTGAATGCTGATGCTCCCTGGAGTGCTGTCCAGAGTTCTGAATTTGACTCACTCCACACACTCCTTGGGAGAGCTTGTCCTTTTACGCTGGGATACACTCATGGGATAACTTCCCCTCTTTCTATCTCCTCCCCAAACCTTCACAACTCATATGTCCTTATTGGATAGTTTAATTTGGATATATTTATATTTAATCACAAAGATAGTAACTTCAAATTTAACATACCTAAAATGGAATTCATATCTTTCTTCCAGGGCCTGCAAATGTAAAAAGTTAGGTTATTTTTTTAGAATCTCTCATTGTCTTCCTTCGACTTCAGGATAAACAAAGAGCTCCTTAGTGTGGCTTTCAAGGTACTTTATGCAATCATGGTTAGCTCTTGCCTACCCCTTCTAGAAATTACTTGAGCTTCCTCTGCATTCCTCAGCAAAGCAGGACTTCTCAGAGTGCTACAAGTGCACCATGCTGTCACATGCCTTTCTTTGCACCTGTGTATTCTTTGTCTGGAATGTCCTTTCATTTCTATTTTGAAAATCTTACCAAGGAGTAGCCCATTTTCTGAGGAATCTATTATAGCAAAGAGATGAATCTGTGTTCAGGTTCTCAGTCTTGAACATATTTGGACTATTATATATGTCTCAAGGGGTCCTAATTTTTAATGACATATTTGTCTTTCCTTCATATTTTCCTTTTCTTTTGGTATCTTTATGGGATATAAAGATATGGCTGTATCTTTTTAGTCATATTTACTGAGTCTTTGTCTGGCTTCTATTAGATGCTTAGTAAATGCTTTTGGACTGAACTGACTTTTCCCTTATGAAAAGAACGAATATCTGTGAGTTTATAATAATTATAAACGTTTGAATGATGAATATCTTCAAACGTTTATAATTATTATAAATGAAAAATCAGTAGTTTTTTCCCCCTCCTATCATTCCTCTTTCTTTCCCCTCTTGGTTCTCCTGGACAATTCATTGACAGATCTCAGAAGTGCCAAGATCATGGAAGGACTTGTAGGAAGATAGGCGAGTAAGTAATGCTCAGGAAGGTGCTCACTTGTTAAAGATTTACTCCCAACTGAGCATGCCCAGAAAATCAATAGCACCTTGACTTTATTATGGGACAACAGCTCAATGAGGAAGGCTATCTCTCATTCCAGTCAGCATCAAGGTCATCAATGTCAGCAGAGAGGCAAACAGATCTTCCCAGTTTTGAACTTCTCTGGTGAAAGGGCAGAGGCCCTGGATTTGATTAATAAAGGAGTAGAGAGCCATTTGAGGGATTTTCTTCCTGGTATATTGGAAAAGTCAGTCTGTGAGTAATATTAAGAAAAACAGTGTGGGCTGGGGATGTAGCTCAGTAGTAGAACAGTTGCCCAGCATGTGGGAGGCCCTGGGTTTGATCCCCAGCACCACAAAAGAAAAAAAGAGGGAGAGAGAAAGAAATAAAGAAGGGAAAAAATAAAGAGAAAGAAAAGAAGAAAGGGTGGGGGGAGGAGGAAGAGCAGTGTGGAAGAGAGATGGAGGAAAAGCCAGGTGTCAGTATCTCTACCCTGACTCTTCTTCCCCTGTGGTTCAGAATCCTAGCAGAGATCAGGAGGATCATGAGAAGAAAAAAATAAATCTTTAAACTGAAACAGAAATTCAGGATGGTGGTGCTTGTGGACCAAGTGGGCTTTTGCCTTATGAAAAGCAGATCAGGAAATATTAATCCTTGCCTTGAATCAGAGGTAAACCCAGATCTTTAGTGGACCAAGGTACCCCTGTCTATCTGGGACCACCAGCCCTATGCTGCTCCATCTTCTGTACTATGTGATAATGGAGGTTCTTTTTGGAACTTTAGATCCAACAGATACCAATATCTCTTATTATCAGTTCCTTTCTATCATATTCCCACTACCAAAATCTATTTTTCTCTTATTTTCCCATTTCTTTTGTCCTGGACTCATTTTTCACTCCTTCCCTCTTAGAATTTTTTTTCTTGTACTGAGGATTGAACCCCAGGGTTTCATTCGTGCTAGGCAAACACTCTACCAATGAGATAAATTCTGCCAATGAGGTCAATTGAGATAAAGGGCATTGGATAGAGTTTGACATACAATCAGATTGTGTGTTAGTTTTTCATCACCTTGATCAAAATAAGTGACAAGAACAACTTGGAGGATGAAAGGTTTATTTTGACTCACAGTTTCAGAGGTTCAGTCCGTGGCTGGCGGACTCCATTACTCTGAACCCAGGGTGAGGCAGAACATCATGGCAGAAGTGGGTGGCAAAGGATAGTCACTCAGTTCACAGCGGCCAGGAAGCAGAGAAGAAAGGAAGTGAGGAGCCAGGGACAAAATATAAACCACAAAGGCATGCCTCCAGTGACCTACTTCCTCTAGCCACACCCTACCTGCCTACAGTTGCCCTCCCAGAACAGTAGCTCCTTCAAATCATTAATCCATCAAATGGACTGAGCCACTGATTAGGTTACAGGATCTCATAATCTAATCATGTCACCTCTAAACATTCCTGCACTGTCTCACACGTGAGCTTTCAAGGGACACCTCATATCCAAACCATAACAGATGGCAAATCTCATTTAATCTCCCAACGAAATGTCTCTCACATTCACCCTTTCCTTTGCTCAGATTTCTGAAGAGGCCTGTTTATCTGTACAATAGCTGCCTAACACCTTGACCTCTCTACCTGGCTATTGGAGTCACTTCTGATTATTTTCCCTCTGCATCTTAAAAGCTTTCAAAGCCTCTGCATTGCATACACTATAAAATCCAGGCTTCTTTCTCTAATACTTATGAATCTTTTCGTGTATGGGTGTGCACAGTACAGAGGATCAACCCCAGGGCCTTGAGCGTGCAAAGCTAGCCCTCTACCACTGAGGTACATCCCCAGCTCTCAAGATTCATTCTTAAGCGTGCTCTTTAATATGGATCAGAGCACAATTTACATTTCCAACCTTATTTCGCAGGTTTACTGCCCCCATCCCCCGCCATTGCTTTATACGATTCCAGAATTCCTTCTGAATTTCTGTAACCATTCTGTCTCTCAGCTTTGAAACTTTAGTTTCACAATGAACACATCTTTCAAAGTCAAACTCTATCAAATGCTCCCTATCCCAATTGACCTTTATTTCCTGTCCCAACCTAGGTGACCTCTCCCATATAAGGACCTTGAGCATCTAAGATCATGTTCATTGAAATCCTGGTGACTTGCTTTCTTGTACTGTCGTGTACCAACACTATCACCCCTAAACTGCAAGTACGTAGAGGGAAAATGCTGCGTCTTACCTTATTAGCATTTCTATCATGCTCATAGAAGATTCACATTCATAGAATGAAAGAGGTAACAGAAAGAAGTAGATTTCTGGGGCATACTTTAGGAGGCATGGCTTACCTTGGAGCAAGATTCTCTCTGAAGTGTGGTCTCCATGATTTCTAGGCCTTCCCCCTAGAAGCTCAGTTGGTTCCCCACCAGTCTGACCCCCACCATCCAGGAGAACCACAGATTAATCTGAATCAGGAGATGAGCAGGACTAGGTCAGACCAGGACAATTTCCTGAGGTGGATGAACTGGGGATGATTTTGGAAGGAAAACAAGGTGATATTTCAATTGGAATAGAGGTACAAGGGACAGCCTTCCAGGAAAGAAGTAGCAGATGAGTAGATGTGCGAGGGCACAGGAGTGGTATGGTTTTGATGGGGAAAGTAAGCAGAATCTCAACACTGGGAAGTGAAGGGAAAGGAGGATGTTAAGATGGAGTGAGTGGGAGTTCACACAGGGGCCCCCAAAGGCCAATCCAAGCAAAACAGGGCTTCCTTCTCTGCTTGGCTTAATCCCAGAGAAACCAAATGTCAGGGTGTGAGAGTTTCCAGATTACAACACTAGCTCTAGCACTCCCTACTTTGTGTGGTGCTGGGGAAGTAATATAGCCTCTCTTTGTCTCACTTTCCTCATCTTTAAAATAGGAACAACACTAGCACTTTCTTTATAGGGTTATGATAGAATTAAATAAGCAAAAAAAATTAGAATAGTGCTTGAGTTATCCAAATTAATTATTTTATTAATCCAAGGGGAAACCCCAAGACCAGAGTCTAATACTTTGCATCATACAATTTATTAAAACAGATAAATCTTGGAATTTAGGAGACGTACACCAGAAAAGACCTCTTTATATATACATTTACCTACAGAGAACAGCACGAGACCCCAGAGGAATGGCAAAGCCATAGCTAGCTGGTCTTAGGGCTGGACAAGGAGTTCCTGAGAGTCTGAAGCCCAGTGTGGGGATCCACAGAGAGGCCTGACCTGGGCAGGAGCCCCAGAGAGGTACTCAGACCAAGGCTAAGGCAGATACCACCAGTTCCAGTGGGCAAAGGATCAACACAAAGGGGAAAGGAGTGGGGCAGAGCTGGGAGCCCCCCTTCTGCAGGGTGTTTGAGAAAGACTCTGAGCTGGAGCCTCATTAGCAAGAAGAGGCTGACTTCAGAGCCCCCCTCCCCCAGCCCCCAACCTGTGCCATCTCAGAAATGCTCGAGAAAGTCAGTAAACAGGTATTTGGGGAGGCTTTTAAAAAATCCCTGTGAACACATTCTTAGCCAAGAATATAAGTTGAGAGCAAGGAGCTGCAACATGTGAGAGGGGCTGAGCATTATGGAGAGAGCATTACATCCCCCTCTGGGAAACACGACTGACACAGCAAAGAAACTTAATGAGACTCAATATCCTGCTTCCTCTAGCTGCTCCTTTGCAGGGATGGGAACGCAAATCTCCAGTGAGGGGAGGTTATCTGATGCGGGGTAAAAAGCAAGGTGGTTTGCAGCAAGTGTTTGTTAAGTTTTCCTTGGGCTTAAAAGGCCAGCAGGGGCCTTTCTTTGCAAAACAAGAAGGAAGCGGAAAAGACAGCCTGTATGTGGAGGTCCTGACAAGTTTCTCCCCTCGTTAATTCTACCAGAAAGGAGCCTCCAAGGCTGACCTGATGCCATCAGCTCTTGAAAGTGTCCCCAATGGGACTGGGCTAGGCCATCTTCAGGGAACAGCTCCCCAAGCAGGGGAGACACAACCAAGTTCAAGACACAGCATCTCTCCCCACCATGTGGCTGGAAGAGTTGTCCATTTTCTATTTACCAAGGAGGAGAGGGAAATAGTGATTAAAAAAAAAAATCTCTAGGTGTTTTGGAGATGAAGTGAGATGGAGATTAACAAGATTCAAATGCCTAGAGTGAGCAATCCCAGCGCTCAGGAGGCTGAGGCAGGAGGATTGTGAGTTTGAAATTGACCTCAGCAGATTAATGAGGACCTGAGCAACTTAATAAAATAAAATAAATAAAATGTATTTAAAAGGGCTGGAATGTGGTTCAGTGGTTAAGCATCCCTGGGTTCAATCTCCAGTACCATATATATATATATATATATATATATATATGAGATTACCTCTGAAGAATGCTAAGATACCACTGTAACCTTAGCTGAATCAATACATAATCAACTGGGAAAGAAAAAAAGAGAGACAGACTGAGGGAGGGGAGAAGAAGGTAAGAAGGAAAGGTCTTATTGTCAAACAGGATTCAAATCCCAGGTCTACTCATTGCTAACAAGCCAGGACATCAGCTTCCCTCCCTTATAAAACAAGATTGTCGATAGGTGGATGTGAAAGTTCTTAGCCTGGTACATAGTAGGTGCTCAACAAATGCTTACTCCTTTATTAATTTCCCTAAAATGTAGGGCTGTAGTCATGAAAAGAGAATGGGATTTATAAACTGCAGATCTGAATTCAAGTATAACTTTGCTGCTTGCTGTCACTATTTGCATGACGTCTTACAAATCGTTCAGCCTCTCTAAGGCTTCAAATTTACCTACATTGTGACTGATAAAAACAATCTATCAATGGGATTGGTGTAAGGTGAAATGAAATAATACCTATGAAATTCATAGCATGATACCCTGTCCTTTGAAAGTCTCTGTAAACTATAGTCATTATTACCAGCTACTTGGTAAAAGCACTTTGGGGATTTGGGGTGAAGGGCTGGGGGAATGTGTAGAGAGCAATTAGCATCCCAGGCACTGAGTATTTAAATAGTCACATGTATATCTTAAGATATCTGGAATATCACCTGATCTTGCAACGCTGTACCTGGAAGTTACAAAAGTGGAAGCCCATCACCTAAATGGGCTTTTCTTATGAATAGGGAGGGCCAGTGAGTGGGCAAAATGCTACAAATCTGCTTCCAAAGAATCTGCTGATCATCTTCATAGGAGCCAGCTGATCTTCCCAGCTCAGGCGGAAAAAAAAAAGTATTTGGGGCTTTGGGAGATCTGTTTCTACTTATGGTACTGTAACATCCAACTTGGAAAACACTGTTCACCCACCACTCACTGCTAAGAAGAATGTGTTAGCACCACAGACCACACACCAAATTGTCTTGCTAGAAGAAAGACAGCTGAAAAGTCTCACTTTGCTGCAGACACAATGATGTCACTGAGGAAATATTTAGGGAAGAGAGAAGAGGAGGCAAAGGCAGCTGACTTTCCTACTCCATCCACAGGGACCTGTCCTGGAGGGCATTCCCCTCCCGACTCCTTGCCCTGTTTCTTTCTCTGCACTTGGCAAGCCGGGAAGTTGGGAAGCTCCAAGCTTTCGCAGACTCATCTTTCATCTTCAATGACACTTTGAGTTTATTAAGAAGTAGGTGCTGCATCTCCCCTGCCAGGTCTTGGGGGAAGGTTGAAGTTGATTAATGTTCCTGGGGCCAGGAAGAAGAGAAAGGGAAGAACCTCTGTTTTGGCCATCACACAGAGAGGAAAACGGGGTCAAATGGGAATCTGAAGGGTAGCGAGAGGGGCAAAGTCAGCCCTGCAGGAACTAATCCCTGCAGACTACCCTGTCTGAAGGTCCCATGAACACAGTCAATCCCTACCCTGGATTTGTAGGGACTCAGCTGAAGTTCATTATGTTTGCTATCAGTCCCTCTGATTGGGGCAGCCTTGTGTTCTTGAAAATATCATGTGAAACAATGAGTGGTTCTTGATTTACCTTCCAATGCTTTTTTAGATACATCAAGTTCTGAAAGGAACTGACTTGGAAAAAGCTGAATAGAATTTTTAACTCTCCCCAGGAATATCTACTAAGAGGCTAATTGAGAGCTGATTACCTTCAGCCTGGCTAGGAAGAGACCCAAGGCCAAACCTCTGCTCTTTTACTCATGGATTGGTTGAATTTGGAAAAGTCAGTGACCTCATCTGTGCCTTGGTTTCGGCATCTACAAAATAGAGAAAATAATACCACTCATTCAACTGATGTTGACAGATTTATGGATTAACATAACTATGTGCCAAGAATCACGTTAAGGATTCTAGGATGAATAAGATATGGTCCCTACCCTTGAGGAGCTTATGATCCAGTCTATCTACTTTTATCAGATACTCTTATGTATCACTTTAGTTATTTTTGGCCTCACCTGTCTTATCTCATCTGCCACTAAAGTTTCCATCTTTATGTAGGCTCCAACTGACTTCATATAGGCACTACCTAACAGTGCCTTCTCTCATAACCCTGATACACAACTCTTGCCTCCTACCTTGAGAGTTTCCCATTGACATTGGGGCATGGACCATCTCCAGACCCTGCTTACTACACATGCAGATGCAACCCAGAAATGTAGGGGAGTTAATGCTCCTTGGGGGTAAAACTTTGACCACTAGATAATGAAATGCATAGATCAATTCTTCCCCAGTTCTTTCTCTGAAAGAATTTCACTAAGCTACATTTTGCATGGCTTCTTGGAAGGCTAGCCAGTGAAGTCAAGTCATCAGTCACACTTTATCACCTGTCAGTTGAAAAAATGCATCCTCATAATCACTTTCCGTTCTTCCTTGATTCACCCCCTTGATATTTCTTGCTCCAGGGGATGCCACTCCCTAGTAAAAATAAAAGCATATCAATCTCTTTATCAGTCAATGTAGTCTGAACTTCAAGTTTTTCCAGGCTAAGTTGGTATCAGAGTAATCTAAGAGGTAAACTCTGAGGATGCTCTTAGAGGGTAGCAATACCATCTATAGCATACAGTGGCATAAAAATACTAAACTTTTACCTCTTGTTAACTGGGGTAAAATATAGGATGAGTTACTGAAATATGTTATAGTTGTAATGCTTGAAAAATGTGAAAGCATAGCTAATTGTACAGAAGGAGTTGGATTTTATTAACTACATTGGAAGTCTTGACTAAAGATAATGATAAGTTTAGAAAAACTATCAAACTAAGGCACCATGTGAAAGTGAGAAAACCTTCTATGGAAGTTTTAAGGAGACTTATTTCCTCTAGTTGCGGGATACACAATGTTGAAAATTAAACCCAGGATCTCATTATAAGGGTGCTATAATGCCAAAAAGAATGTAGGCACAATCTCTGCTCCCTTACATTTGAATCAAGGCTCAGATGGGAAAAGAGAGGGATTATTAAGCCTAGAATAGGTGTCATCTGGGTAAATGAGCCCAAGAATCTTGAACTTGGATTGTCTTGAACATTGCAAGTTGGAAAAATCAATTCCTTCTCCCTTGCCAGGGAAAACATCATCCTCTTGCCTGGTGACCATGAAATAACTTCACCTGTATCTTGCAAGATAAGAACTGTTCTCTTCAAAATCTTCTGCTATTCCTTGATGACTCCAGAGATAGGGAGTCAGGATCAGGATAAGATTTCAGCATGGTTCAAGCACAGAAGTACAGTCCTTGGTCTGGGAAAAATAGTTATCTTCTGAAGGAATTATAGAACCTTGCTAATATGTAACAGCAGGGACCAGGATAACCTGTAGAAATGGACCTTTGTTGGAGTGGGAGTCAAACAGAAATCTAGAAAGGAAATATTTTTTGACCTGAAAAAATCTCACTTATATTTTGGCAAAGACACCTATAGCTTTTCATCACAATCTTTTTGGGATGTTTCTTTAAAACTTGGACATGATAATGACTCATAGGAAATTAGTGGAGATTTTGGAACTTCTTTGGTGTGGTATCAAAGAGATTCCAAGGTTCAAGAAAGTATACTATGAGATCTGAGGGTCGCCACCTAACAATACCTTCCAGGTTTGCCCTGAGCACAGCCTCCTCACTGGGGCATTAAGGAATACTCAGATGGCGGGGGGGGGGGGGCATTAGCATCATTGAGAAGTTCAAAGGCAGCTTTCCTCTGTAAGCTGAAATTGCTGGTTGAAGATGCTCCCATGGAATGGGGATTCCTAGTGTCAATGAATTGGATAGGATTGAGGAATAGTCGAAGTTGGTGGCTGCATTTAATAGAGCACAGTGGATATTATTTCTGTATTGTACAGAAAGGTCAGAGCAGAAATCGGTGCCTTGAGTGGGAGGGATCTGTGGCATTGGTGGTGATATGCTGGTAAATATCTAGAAACCAGCTTCAAAAACAGATAACCCTTATTTGTAGCATTTTCCAAATTCCATAGTATAAATTCCTAAATTCCATAGTATAAATACTCCCACCATGACCGTTTTCAAGCTACAAGTCTGACTTCACTGAACTCTGAGTTGGGCAGAGATATGTACGATCAGTCTTTTTGAACTGACTCCACCATACCAGTGGGCAACAGTGCTTCTAGAACCATGTGGGGTGGTTCTCAACTTGTGTATATAAAAAATTCATTAAGCCATCAAAATGAAAATGCATGTTCCATTATTTACCTTCTTGATCTAAGGTCGTACATATACTCAAAGCCCAGATTCAAGAGAAGACTGAGTCTGCTCTAGGAAGGACTCTGCAATGTCACTGCAAACATGCCTGCTAACTGTTTCTTTGATCATTTTCAATAGGAACATGTGGCCACTTGCCAGTGTATAATCAGGAGCATATCCTGACTTTCCAAGAACTGTTCAGTATGGGTTCTGACACTGTTTGATATTAGTTCTGACCAAGGACCTGAAATGTCATCATGGTCCTAAAGCTAGAGAAGTAAATTAAGGATACCAGGTGATAAATAGAATCTTGGCCTTAGTTTATCTCACAATGGATCTGCAGACATATTTCTAGGATTCTATCTCTGATCTCCAAGTGTATAATAGGGATAGTTGTAGCTGAGTCCTCACATCCATTCCTGGACCTGTGAAATAAGGGTCACTACGGTAGTAATGGCCAAGCGGAAGTCCCTGAAATTGACTAAATTTTCTCCTTCTACTCTTATCAAAGTAGTAATCAGAAGCTCAGAAGAAATCACAGAGTTAGCCCTACCATCAAAGGCTTAAAAGATATAAGGGTGATGGTCTCATCATACCTTCATTCAATTTGCTTACCTGTGTGGTCCCTAAAAAAAACAAGAGGGGAAAAAAAATCCCAATGAATTAAGGCAATTTTGCCCCCAAATACCATGAACTTAAGGAAGTGATAGTTCCTTGTGGTGGATTTGATATCTTCACTGAGAAAATCTAATAGTAGTAGGTATGCAAAACTATTGAATTGCAAATGCATAGTTCTCAACTCCCATCAATAAGAAGATCAAATGTAGTAACCTGCCTATAACAGAGAAAGCAGTGTGCATTCATTGTCTTTCTCCAGGGGGCTATGTTAGCTTTCTCTCCATCACAATCAGTCCATCTGAATCTCTATCATCTTAGAATTCCACAGAATAACATTATAGTCCTCTATATGGTATCTTGGTAAATGGACTGAGTGTGCAGGATGTGACAAGTACTCTAGATGTAGTAGTAAAATATTAAAGGGTTAGAGATGAAACACAAGAAGATTCAGGGGTCTGACATATTGGTGAAGTTTTAGGTGTGCAGTGGTTTGGGGCATACCAGGATATTACCTCTAAAGCAAAGGACAAGTTAACAGTGCTTTGTATCTCCTACTATTAAGTAATCCCAAAGACTCAGGAGGCTGAGCCAGGAGGATTAAAAGTTCAAGACCAGCCTCAGCAACTTGGCAAGGCCCTAAGCAACTTAGTGAGATCCTCAAAATAAAAAAATAAAAAGGATTGGGGATGTGGCTCAGTGGTTAAAAAAGGGAAAAAAAAAGAAAAGAAAAAGGCATAGAGTTGGTAGAACTTGGGTTTGGGGGTAGTAGTACTCCCACACTAGGGAGTACTACTCTGATTGCAATTTCAAATGACTCAGAAGACTGCCAGTTTCAAATAAGTCCTAAAATAAGAGAATTCTGCAGGAACCCCAGTGGCAGAATCACCCTACTGGGGGTATATGACTCAGCACAGCCAATGGTGTCTGAGATACTCCTGCTGGGTAAGGTTGCTCCTGTTGCCAAGCCTTAATTGGACAGTTAAAGTCCTGAACCTAAGGTTCTGTGAAAAGGCAATAACTTCTGTACCAGAGAACTAATTTACATTTGAAAAATAGCTCCTTGTGTGCTACTAATGTACTCCTTAGGACAAACTAGATGCCAAGTGATACCAAGCAAGTTAAACAAAGATATGATGAGAACATCACCCTTCTATCTTTTAAGCCTTTGAAACTAGGTGCCTGACCATGAGATACCAAGTGATTATGTGACTTGAGCTAACCACCATGAGCTGAAATTATCAAATTCACCAAGTTATAAGGTTATGTAAACACAGCAGCAATCACCTACCCAATAGAAATTTTATTTTTAGAATCAGGCCCAAGTGAGCTCAATATACATACATAAATCATATTAACATGTGGCCCGGAGTGCCATGTCTTCTATAATGCACTGATGTCTCTCCTATAATGCACCTATAGTCTCATGGGGATTTCTGTATGAGCAACTGATAAAGGAGGAAAAAAATCAGGCCAGTTTACAGATGACTGAAAACAACGTACTGGCACTAACTGAAAATTAACTTCTATCATAACTTAACCCTATTACTCATGGCCCCAAATATGTGATGGGGAAGATAAATTCTCCCAGGGGAAGGAGTATACTTGCTCATTCATTTGAATGGAGGGAGAAATGACTGAAAAATACACACACACACACACACACACACATATATCATATGTAAATATAGAGAGAGACCTTTGTGTATATGTGTGTGTACATGCAAACACAGAGACTTCTTCTCACTAGTGAATTGCTTAGCTGGTTAGTTTGAGGTTGAAAAGAAATAAGATTGGAAAATTGGGGGACTAAGTCTTCAGAATGGGAACAAAGAATGCAGATCTTGGAGTTCAAGTTATAATACATCCTCCAGTGTGTATTTACCACAGATGAGGCTTTCAATAATCAAGCAAATAAATGTCTCATCCTGTGATTGTCCCCAAGCAGCTCTTTAGCCACTCCAGTCCTGGCACAATGAGTAAACATGGTAGCAAATAGAGCTAATAGACTCCCACTCACCAAAGCTGAGCTGTAGAATATAAATTTCCAGTTTATATGACCCGTTTTGTGGAATAGAAAAATCCACAGGCAATACAGCAGGTAAACACATGCTCTCACCTCACTCCCAATTCTTTCTTTGAATCATCACCATCCTGAATTATACAGTCCTTGTCACTCTGCTTTCCCTCGTTTTAAGTTTTAAAGGCCACCAACATATTATATATCCTCCAAAAACATTCCTGAATTGATCCAGCTCTTTATACAACCCTGAGATGACTACTACCAACAATAATCTCAGACCACAGATTAATGGAGATCTTTGTTGACTAGAACTTGGTCTTGTATATTGTGGGTAAGTTTCCTGAGAGCAATCTGTGTCCACCCTTTAGTGTGGCTCAAGGGCAGCTAAACTATTAACTTCTGGGCTGTGCAACTGATTCTCCTTCGGGATGGCAGATTTTCCTAAATCAGTGGGTCTGACTTGTGCAAACAGTTCTGCATCTGAGTTCCACTCTAAAACAAACTAAGTGTGATCACAGGGAGGCAGTACAGTATGGGGAACACTTCTAGAAAGAGTAGAATCTACTAAGAAAATTTGCATTCAGGTCCTGGGTCTATCTTTTAAATGCTGTATGATTCTGAGCTTCAGTGTCTGTGATGGTTAATTTTACGTGTCAACTAGATTGGGCCATGGAGTGACCAAATATTTAACATTATTCTAAGAGTGTCTTTGAGGATGTTTCTGGATGATTTTAACACTTGAATCAGTAGACTGAGTAAAGAAGATTGCCCTCCCAAGTGTGGATAGAACTTATCCAATATATTTAAGGCCTGAATAAAACAAAAATCTACATAAGAGAGAATTCACAAAATGTGGAATAAGAGAATTCAGTGTCTTTGAATAGAGCATTAGTTTTTTTCCCCACCTTCAGACTCAAACTCAGACTAGATCTTACACTATCAGCTCTCCTGATTCTCAGTTCTTTAGATTTGGGCAAGACTGTCTCACCAGCTCTTCTGTGTCTCCAGCTTGCCAAGAGCAGACCCTGGAGTTTTCGGCCTCCATAACTGCATGAGCCGATTCCTTATAATCTCTGTGTGTATTTATATTTATATGTGGGTGTATATATAGAACCAACAGAATATATGTAAAAATGTATATACAGTATACATTACATACAATATTATGTAAAATATATATTGTACAGACATTACATATTCTGTATAGATATAGATAGATCTACTGGCTTTAATTTATATCATTAGTATATAACATGAACATTAAGTATGTACTACATATTATATATATAAAACATTGTGCAATATTATATAATATATATCTCTTATTGGAAATATATGTATATGATAAAATACGTAGATATTAGTCAGGGTTCTCTAGATGAACAGAATCAACAGGAAGTATAATTATAAAAAGGAGTTTTATTAGGTTGGCTTATGAACCAGAAGCTGGATAGTCCACAATGGCCATCTGTAGGCTGGAGAGCTGGAAGAACCAGTAGGTATGCAGTTCAAGAGGCTAAAGCCTCAGCACAAGAGGGGTCAATGGTTCTACCCTAGTCCAAGACTGAAGGATTCTGGAAACTCCCTGAAGAATCACTGGCATAGTCCACTTTAGAAGAGGGAAGAAGCAAGAGTCCAATATCCTCAGATGATCACAGCAGCAATCAAGAACCCATTCAAGAAGAATGGAGCTTGCATCTGCTGCTGCTTCCTAGTTCTTCCAACTTTCATTCCATCCAAACCATCATCCTATTGGATGGTGCTTCCCATGCTTAGGGAGAGTCTCCATTTCAGTTGGCTATCCCACATGCCAATCATTCCTAGAAACACCCTCATTGACACACTCATAAGCCTCTTAATCATTGGCATCTCTTAATCCAATCAAGTTGGCCATTCAAATTAACCACTACAATATATTATATAAAATATACATATATTATTTATACTATTATATGGTATATATTATATAGTAAGCATTACATATAGCATTATGTAATAAATATATCCATATTATTTATATACATGTATGTGCTATCATAATATATCTTTCCTATTGGTTCTATTTCTCTGGAGAGACTAGTATCTTTGTGTATCAAATGGACATATATCTAGACAGAAGCACACCTTAAAAATCATTGTTAAGACACATGTGAGGGAGTATATTGAATATGTAATTTTAAGTTTTATTTATTCGCTTATTGCTAGAACAGCTTTACCTGGATATAATTCACATGCCATACCTTTCACTCATTTAAAGTGCACAATCCAGTGGCTTCCAGTTTGTTCACAGGGTTGCACAAAACTTCACCCACTTCTCAGCTGGAGTTATCACTGCTCTCCATGCAGAGGGAGAGAAAAAAAGAATGGGCCTCTTTCCCTTGAAGAAGGATTTGTTTTGCAACTCACAAAACACAGTGGGGACCTTTTCTGACATTTGACTTCAGGGCCAAGAGATTTGCTCTAAGTAGCTGGGATCAGGAGAAGTGAGAGGAATGTAGCAAACAAAGCTATGGTCTAATATTTCATTTTAACCCAAAATAACTTATATTTGTAAAGCTTGTTAGCATTTACAAAGTACATTTCACAAAGTGCATCTCATTTGATTTTTCACAACTCTGTGCGGCAAGTATGGTTTCCCCCATTTTACAGACAAAGAAACTGAGTATTTACAAGAGTTTGGGATCCGTCCAGAGGTCTCACAGCATGAGAATAGTGGGGAACTACTCAAAACTTCTTGGTACTGATTACATGTGTTTCTCATTAACACTTGCTTTGCTAAACTTGTCCTCCCTCATCCTGCTCCCTTTTATAAAATCTTGCATCTGGCTACAGATCTTATATTCTGCTAACCTTTTGGAGAAATAGTTGATTGAGAAGAAAAGGTTTTCTCCTGTTTTCCCTCACAGCCTAATGTACTGCTTAGATGCTGCCTAATATCTCTTGAGAAAACAACAAGCAACCTATTTGATGTCTGTCTTATCACTTATTGAAGTTAAAATTATGTTTCAGTCTTTTCAGAAAGAAAGCCAACATAAGGGAGCCAAAGTTCAAAGTCTCCTGTCATTTCGGTTGTTCCTAAGTTCAGGATTAAAATACCCACTCCAGTCCCATCCAACTCACTGGGACACTCATTCGGGTGCAAAGATCTTGATCTACAAGCAGGAAACTTTCTGCCAGTGCTTTCCTCCTTGAGCTTTGCCTAAGTCCTCAAGGTTGCCGGAGAAAACAGTGGTCCAATTAGGAAATCATCTCTCAGGGAAAAAAAAAAGAGGCAGCATATGGAAACTGGAGTGAAATTCCTTCAGTGAGGTTCTTTCAGGGGAGGTGAGTAATTTACCAAATGTAGGGCCATTTTTGCATCTGGCTGGTGCGGTGGGATACCATGGAGTAATTGAGACTGAATTACAGAGACTTTGATTATGAGATTGGGTTTTTCATAAGGCCACTCAGCTCACACAAGCCACTTGCATCTTCTCCAATGGGAACCAGAGGAATTCACATTGGCCCTGAACTGCAAATGACTCTTCCCCTTCATTAGCATCCCCAGGATGGAACAGAGTTGGTGGTGAGATTTTAATGAAGTTAAGTATTTAGAATCCTTCACTGGGGCCAATAAACATTATCTCCCTTCATCAGACCAAAAGAAGGGCAACCAGGTCCTTTAGGGGTCATCCATCCCTCCTCCTGGCTGTCTTCCTTGTAGAGCTTCCTAAATATTTGCAGGAACAGAGGTAAATCTTGAATTTTCAAAGCAATTTTCCTCCACTCATTCCAGTTAGGGTCAAAGCCATAACACGTGGGATGGGAGAGGGTTGTCTAACGTGTGACTTGGGAACCTGGGACAAAGTAAATATCAATATAGTATCAAAAATTGTTATGGTTTGGATCTGAAATGTTCCCTCAAAAGCTCATGATTTGGCCAGCGGCCTGCTGAGGGGCAGATCCGCCCCCCAACCCCCTCGCCTGCCAGGTAGGGGAAGGGTGACCACCGACAGAAAAGGCCCAGTGGCCCGCGGCGGGACAGAGCTTCCAATCACTCCTGCAAGGTAGGCGGGCCTGCGACCCACCGGCAGAAGAGGAGCAGCCGCCTGCTGAGAGGCTGAGCCGCCCCCTCCCCCTGCGCCGGCATAGTAGAGGGAACTGTGAACACGCACAGAGCAGGCCCAGCGGCCTGCTGAGGGGCAGATCCGCCCCCCAACCCCCTCGCCTGCCAGGTAGGGGAAGGGTGACCACCGACAGAAAAGGCCCAGTGGCCCGCGGCGAGACAGAGCTTCCAATCACTCCTGCAAGGTAGGCGGGCCTGCGACCCACCGGCAGAAGAGGAGCAGCCGCCTGCTGAGAGGCTGAGCCGCCCCCTCCCCCTGCGCCGGCATAGTAGAGGGAACTGTGACCAAACACAGAGCAGGCCCAGCGGCCGGCTGAGGGGCAGAGCCGCCCCCCACCCCCCTCGCCTGCCAGGTAGGGGAAGGGTGACCACCGACAGAAAAGGCCCAGTGGCCCGCGGCGGGACAGAGCTTCCAATCACTCCTGCAAGGTAGGCGGGCCTGCGACCCACCGGCAGAAGAGGAGCAGCGGCCTGCTGAGAGGCTGAGCCGCCCCCTCCCCCTGCGCCGGCATAGTAGAGGGAACTGTGAACACGCACAGAGCAGGCCCAGCGGCCTGCTGAGGGGCAGAGCCGCCCCCCACCCCCCTCGCCTGCCAGGTAGGGGAAGGGTGACCACCGACAGAAAAGGCCCAAAGGCCCAGTGGCCCGCGGCGGGACAGAGCTTCCAATCACTCCTGCAAGGTAGGCGGGCCTGCGACCCACCGGCAGAAGAGGAGCAGCCGCCTGCTGAGAGGCTGAGTCGCCACCTCCCCCTGCGCCGGCATAGTAGAGGGAACTGTGAACACGCACAGAGCAGGCCCAGCGGCCGGCTGAGGGGCAGAGCCGCCCCCCACCCCCCTCGCCTGCCAGGTAGGGGAAGGGTGACCACCGACAGAAAAGGCCCAGTGGCCCGCGGCGGGACAGAGCTTCCAATCACTCCTGCAAGGTAGGCGGGCCTGCGACCCATCGGCAGAAGAGGAGCAGCCGCCTGCTGAGAGGCTGAGCCGCCCCCTCCCCCTGCACCGGCATAGTAGAGGGAACTGTGACCAAACACAGAGCAGGCCCAGCGGCCTGCTGAGGGGCAGAGCCGCCCCCCACCCCCCGCGCCTGCCAGGTAGGGGAACTGTGACCACCGACAGAAAAGGCCCAGTGGCCCGCGGCGGGACAGAGCTTCCAATCACTCCTGCAAGGTAGGCGGGCCTGCGACCCACCGGCAGAAGAGGAGCAGCGGCCTGCTGAGAGGCAGAGCCGCCCCCTCCCCCCCGCGCCTGCAAGGTAGTCGGAACTGTGACCACTATCAGAACAGGTCAGACCTGCAACCGAGAGACAGAACAGGCCCAGTGGCCTGAGGAAGGGTAGAGCCGCCCCCCCCCCCACGCCTGCAAAGTAGGCAGACCTGCGACCCACTGGCAGTACAGCCCCAGAGGCCTGCAGAGGGGCAGTGCCGCTGCCTGTGCCTGCAAAGTAGGCAGAACGGCGACCACCGACAGAACAAGCCTAGCGGCCCGCAGAGGGACAGAGCCGCCGCCCGCGCCTGCAAGGTCGGCGGACCTGCTACCGACTGGCAGAGCAGGCCCAGCGGCCTGCCGGCGTGGTAGGCACATTGCCCCAATTGGAGGAGGGGCAGAGCCGCCACCCGCGCCTGCGAGGGAGACTTTGCAACTATACAAGACCAATATAAATATATAGGGGGAAAATTCAATAGCACAACAGTTTCACCAAGTAGAAAGGAACGCGAACAGTATGAAGAGACAAGGAAAGAAAGGACCACAAGCATTGCAGGTCAACTCAACGTTAGAAGAGGTAATAGCTGCAGCTGATGGAATGTCAGATAAAGAATTCAGGATATACATGCTTCAGATAATCTGGAGTCTCAAGGAAGACATCAGACAGCAAAATCAGACAATGAAAGATCACTTCAACAATGAATTACATAAACAAATCCAAGAAGCAAAAGATCAACTATACAGAGAAATAGAGGTTATAAAAAACAAACAAACAGAAATCCTAGAAATGCAGGAAGCAATAAGCCAACTTAAAAACTCAATTGAGAATACTACCAGCAGAGTAGAACACTTAGAAGACAGAACATCAGACAATGAAGATAAAGTATTTCAACTTGAAAAGAACATAGACAGCTCAGCAAGACTGTTAAGAAACCATGAGCAGAACATCCAAGAAATATGGGATAACATCAAGAGACCAAATTTAAGAGTCATTGGGATACAGGAAGGAACAGAGTTTCAAACCAAAGGAATGAGCAATCTATTCAATGAAATAATACGAGAAAACTTCCCAGACTTGAAGAATGAGACAGAACCCCAAATCCTAGAAGCCTACAGGACGCCGAATGTGCAAAATCATAAGAGACCCACACCTAGACACATTATAATGAAGATGCCCAACATACAGAATAAGGAGAGAATTTTAAAAGCTACAAGAGAAAGGAAGCAGATCACATTTAGGGGTAAGCCAATCAGGATAACAGCTGATCTTTCAACACAGACTCTGAAAGCTAGAAGATCCTGGAATAACATATTTCAAACACTGAAAGAAAATGGGTTCCAACCAAGAATTGTGTTTCCAGCGAAATTAAGCTTCAGGATGGAAGATGAAATTAAAACCTTCCACGATAAACAAAAGTTAAAAGAATTTGCAGCTAGAAAACCATCTCTTCAAAACATCCTTGGCAAAACATTACAGGAAGAGGAAATGGAAAATAACAATGAAAACCAACAGTGGGAGGTAGGACACTAAAGGGGGGAAAATAATCAAAGTGGAAAACAAACCATGTTTAGTAACATAAATAAACAAATATGGCTGGAAGAACAACCCATATCTCAATAATAACCCTAAATGTTAATGGCTTAAACTCACCAATCAAGAGACACAGGCTAGTAGAATGGATCACAAAACAAGACCCAACAATATGCTGCCTACAGGAGACGCATTTGATAGGAAAAGACATACATAGGCTGAAGGTGAAAGGTTGGGAAAAATCATATCACTCATATGGACTTCGGAAACAAGCAGGAGTATCCATACTCATATCAAATAAAATAGATTTTAAGCCAAAGTTAATCAAAAGGGATAAAGAGGGACACTACATACTGCTCAAGGGAACCATACACCAACAAGACATAACAATCATAAATATATATGCCCCAAACAACGGTGCAGCTATGTTCATCAAACAAACTCTTCTCAAGTTCAAGAGTCTAATAGACCACCATACAATAATCATGGGAGACTTCAACACACCTCTATCACCACTGGACAGATCTTCCAAACAAAAGTTGAATAAGGAAACTATAGAACTCAATAACACAATTAATAACCTAGACTTAATTGACATATATAGAATATACCACCCAACATCAAGCAGTTACACTTTTTTCTCAGCAGCACATGGATCCTTCTCAAAAATAGATCATATATTATGTCACAGGGAAACTCTTAGACAATACAAAGGAGTAGAGATAATACCATGCATCCTATCTGATCATAATGGAATGGAACTGAAAATCAACGATAAAAGAAGGAAGGAAAAAGAATACATCACTTGGAGAATGAACAATAGGTTACTGAATGATCAATGGGTTATAGAAGACATCAAGGAGGAAATTAAAAAATTCTTAGAGATTAATGAAAACACAGACACAACATATCGGAATCTATGGGACACATTGAAAGCAGTTCTAAGAGGAAAATTCATTGCTTGGAGTTCATTCCTTAAAAAAAGAAAAAACCAACAAATAAATGATCTCATACTTCATCTCAAAATCCTAGAAAAAGAAGAGCAAAACAACAGCAAAAGAAGTAGAAGGCAAGAAATAATTAAAATCAGAGCTGAAATTAATGAAATCGAAACAAAAGAAACAATTGAAAAAATTGACAAAACTAAAAGTTGGTTCTTCGAAAAAATAAACAAAATCGACAGACCCTTAGCCATGCTAGCGAAGAGAAGAAGAGAGAGAACTCAAATCACTAACATACGGGATGAAAGAGGCAATATCACAACAGACACTTCAGAAATACAGAAGATAATCAAAAATTATTTTGAATCCTTATACTCCAATAAATTAGAAGATAGTGAAGGCATAGATAAATTTCTTAAGTCATATGATCTGCCCAGATTGAGTCAGGAGGATATAGACAACCTAAACAGACCAATATTAATTGAGGAAATAGAAGAAACCATCAAAAGACTACCAACTAAGAAAAGCCCAGGACCGGATGGGTATACAGCAGAGTTTTACAAAACCTTTAAAGAGGAACTAATACCAATACTTTTCAAGCTACTTCGGGAAATAGAAAAAGAGGGAGAACTTCCAAATTCATTCTACGAGGCCAACATCACCCTGATACCTAAACCAGACAAAGACACTTCAAAGAAAGAAAACTACAGACCAATATCTCTAATGAACCTAGATGCAAAAATCCTCAATAAAATTCTGGCCACTCGGATACAAAAACATATCAAAAAAATTGTGCACCATGATCAAGTAGGATTCATCCCTGGGATGCAAGGCTGGTTCAATATACGGAAATCAATAAATGTTATTCACCACATCAATAGACTTAAAAATAAGAACCATATGATCATCTCGATAGATGCGGAAAAAGCATTCGACAAAGTACAGCATCCCTTTATGTTCAAAACTCTAGAAAAACTAGGGATAACAGGGACATACCTCAATATTGTAAAAGCAATCTATGCTAAGCCTCAGGCTAGCATCATTGTGAATGGAGAAAAATTGAAGGCATTCCCTCTAAAATCTGGAACAAGACAGGGATGCCCTCTCTCACCACTTCTGTTCAACATAGTTCTCGAAACACTGGCCAGAGCAATTAGACAGACGAAAGAAATTAAAGGCATCAAAATAGGAAAAGAAGAACTTAAATTATCACTATTTGCAGATGACATGATTCTATACCTAGCAGACCCAAAAGGGTCTACAAAGAAACTATTAGAGCTAATAAATGAATTCAGCAAAGTGGCAGGATATAAAATCAACACGCATAAATCAAAGGCATTCCTGTATATCAGCGACAAATCCTCTGAAATGGAAATGAGGACAACCACTCCATTCACAATATCTTCAAAAAAAATAAAATACTTGGGAATCAACCTAACAAAAGAGGTGAAAGACTTATACAATGAAAACTACAGAACCCTAAAGAGAGAAATAGAAGAAGATCTTAGAAGATGGAAAAATATACCCTGTTCATGGATAGGCAGAACTAACATCATCAAAATGGCGATATTACCAAAAGTTCTCTATAGGTTTAATGCAATGCCAATCAAAATCCCAACAGCATTTCTTGTAGAAATAGAGAAAGCAATCATGAAATTCATATGGAAAAATAAAAGACCCAGAATAGCAAAAACAATGCTAAGCAGGAAGTGTGAATCAGGCGGTATAGCGATACCAGACTTCAAACTATATTACAGAGCAATAGTAACAAAAACAGCAATGGTACTGGTACCAAAACAGGCGGGTGGACCAATGGTACAGAATAGAGGACACAGAAACCAATCCACAAAACTACAACTATCTTATATTTGATAAAGGGTCTAAAAGCATGCAATGGAGGAAAGATAGCATCTTCAACAAATGGTGCTGGGAAAACTGGAAATCCATATGCAACAAAATGAAACTGAATCCCTTTCTCTCGCCATGCACAAAAGTTAATTCAAAATGGATCAAGGAGCTTGATATCAAATCAGAGACACGCCATCTGATAGAAGAAAAAGTTGGCTACGATCTACATACTGTGGGGTCGGGCTCCAAATTCCTCAATAGGACACCCATAGCACAAAAGTTAATAACTAGAATCAACAAATGGGACTTACTCAAACTAAAAAGTTTTTTCTCAGCAAAAGATACAATAAGAGAGGTAAATAGAGAGCCTACATCCTGGGAACAAATCTTTACTCCTCACACTTCAGATAGAGCCCTAATATCCAGAGTATACAAAGAACTCAAAAAATTAGACAATAAGAGAACAAACAATCCAATCAACAAATGGGCCAAGGACCTGAACAGACACTTCTCAGAGGAGGACATACAATCAATCAACAAGTACATGAAAAAATGCTCACCATCTCTAGCAGTCAGAGAAATGCAAATCAAAACCACCCTAAGATACCATCTCACTCCAGTTAGATTGGCAGCCATTATGAAGTCAAACAACAACAAGTGCTGGCGAGGATGTGGGGAAAAGGGTACACTTGTACATTGCTGGTGGGACTGCAAATTGGTGCAGCCAATTTGGAAAGCAGTATGGAGATTTCTTGGAAAGCTGGGAATGGAGCCACCATTTGACCCAGCTATTCCCCTTCTCGGTCTATTCCCTAAAGACCTAAATAGAGCATGCTACAGGGACACTGCTACATCGATGTTCATAGCAGCACAATTCACAATAGCTAGACTGTGGAACCAACCTAGATGCCCTTCAATGGATGAATGGATAAAAAAAATGTGGCATTTATACACAATGGAGTATTACTCTGCATTAAAAAATGACAAAATCATAGAATTTACAGGGAAATGGATGGCATTAGAGCAGATTATGCTAAGTGAAGCTAGCCAATCCCTAAAAAACAAATGCCAAATGTCTTCTTTGATATAAGGAGAGTAACTAAGAACAGAGTAGGGTCGAAGAGCATGAGAAGAAGATTAACATTAAACAGGGATGAGAGGTGGGAGGGAAAGGGAGAGAGAAGGGAAAATGCATGGAAATGGAAGGAGACCCTCAGAGTTATACAAAAGTACATACAAGAGGAAGGGAGGGGAAGGGGAAAAATAATACAAGGGGGACAAACGAATGTCAGTAGAGGGGGCAGAGAGAGAAGAGGGGAGGGGAGGGGAGGGGAGGGGGGATAGTAGAGGATAGGAAAGGCAGCAGAATACAACAGACACTAGTATGGCAATATGTAAATCAATGGATGTGTAACTGATGTGATTCTGCAATCTGTATATGGGGTAAAAATGGGAGCTCATAACCCACTTGAATCAAATTGTGAAATATGATATATCAAGTACTATGTAATGTTTTGAACAGCCAACAATAAAAAATTTAAAAAAAAAAAAAAAAAAAGCTCATGATTTGCAAGCGTGGTCCCCATTGCAGAAAGTTTCATAGGTGGATCTTTTTTTTTTTTTCATAGGTGGATCTTTAAAGCAATGATTAGGGTTCTGATCTCATCAGTGGGTTAAATCCATTCGCTGTATTAATCCATTGAGAGCTGAATGGATTACTGAATAGTAACTCTAGGCAGGTGGGGCATGGTTGGAAAGGAGAAGGTCACTGGAGGAATGCCCTTAGAGACTATATGTTATCTCTGGTTCTCTCTCTCTCTCTCTCTCTCTCTCTCTCTCTCTCTCTCTCTCTCTCTCTCTCTCTCTCTCCCCAGCTTCCATGAGCTGACCAGCTTTCCTCCAACCATGTCTTTCTGCCATGCTGTATCTGTCTTGGAGTAGCTGACCATGAACTGAACCTCTTAGACCATGAACCCCAAATAAATCTTTCCTTCTCTAAGTTGTTTTTGCGAGGTATTCTGGTCACAGCGACAACAACAACAACAACAAAACCCACACAAGAATGCTTAAAGGGACACAGTAGCTTAGTCTGACTGCTGCCACCTATCTCTTGCCTTGGTACCTAGCTAGTCTCTGCACACAATCTCCTCTTTGTGCCCTGGCAGCAAGTAACTGTCTGAGTTACCCACTCTGAACCTCCAAAGCAGAAGGGCAGAGTTCCCTGGTCATTGAATTTTTCTTCAACTATCTTTAAAAGAAGGAAGAGAAGGAGGAAGAGGAATGACTGCTTTTCTTTGTTGAGAGCAATTATTAATTGATCACTAGAGACACAGGGTTTTTTTTGCATATTTTATTTCAATTAAAAATCAACAACTGAAGGATAAGTAGTAGTATTTCTATTTTACTAATGAGGAGATTGATACAAACAGAGATTAAGAAACTAATTCATATTCACATAGATAGAAAGACCCAGAACTTCACCCCACCTCTGATCAACTCCATATGTTGCTTCTTATTCCGGACTGCCTTCATTTACAAAGGCAGCTGCTGGAAGAATTTTATCTTCCTTGGGAAAAATCAGTATTTTTTTCTTAAGGTCTTCAACTGATTAGATGAGGTTCATTCATATTATGAATTACTCATGTAATCTGCTTTACTCAAAGTCTACTGATTTTAAGGTTAATCTCATCTTAAAAAATACCATCACAGAAACATCTAGATGAGTGTTTGGACAAATATCTGGATACTGTGGCCTGGCCAAGATGATGCATTAAAATAGAGATCATTCTCAGCACTGGCTTCCCAATTTAAATATGTTCAGTATCACCCAGAGCCTGCAGGGCAAGGCCCACAGTCTTCTCCGTCTAAGCAGAGATGAATAAATAATCCCAGAAATCTGACTTTAGTGCAGCCGGAGGCAGAAAGAAAAAAAGAAGGAAGGATACACAGGCTGGCCTTAGAGGCACAGTGACTGGTGTTTAATATCTCTTTCCTTGCCTAGGGCTCATTTTCGCTCTGAAACTCTTTAACGACATCACCAAACAAACAAACCAAGGCAAGAGATGGTGGTGGGCAACTGAATTACAAGATAGAAGAGTTACTACAAATGCTTTGGTCAACCAGTAACCAAGTCTTTAAAAAGTAGTTGGCCTTTCCCACTTCATTCCCTCATGTCCACATACCCCAAAAGTATGCTCTGGGTTATACAGACAGCAGCCACCTGGAGAAACTCCAACATTATCCTAGGGAATTTCAGACCCTCCTAATCAGAGGATACAGTATCAGAATACAAAAATATTTTTTTAATATATTTTTTTAGTTATCAATGGAACTTTTTATTTTATTTATTTATATGCTGTGCTAAGGATTGAACCCAGGGCCTCACACATGCCAGGCAAGCACTCTACCACTGAACCACAACTCCAGCCCCAGAATACAGAAATTCTTGAGAGCTAAAATGATAGTCTGACTCTAATAAATGAACTGTAATGGAAATAAATGTACAATCCTTCAACTAGGTCCAAGAGGAAGTAACGTAAGATAAGACACCTATCAAGAAGGATTCAAGACTTTCCATTTTAAAAATTGTACCTGGCTTGCATTCCCTGCTGAAGCCTTTATCAACTTTCCTACTAAAATGCCCATGGAAACATAGATAAGAATAAAAATTCACAACATTGAAAACTAAGACTGATGGACAACTTAATGACAAAATCTGGAGGGAATCTCTGTTTTGAAGAGGTAAGCAGAACGGGAATTTGAAGAACCTTCACAGACTTAACCTCACGTCACATGGAGGTTTTGCCTCTCTGTGGAAGAGCCTACTGGTGTTCAACAATATCTGTGCTTTCCTCTGCTCCCTGGGCCCTCAAAGAGACTATATTTTATAGGCTTATTTATAGCCAGGTATATCTATATGCCTGAGTTCTGATCAATGGAATATGAACACAATGACGTGGGCTACCTCCATGTCTGGTCCATAAAAACCTCTTGAGCATAATCTTCTGTCCTCAGACTGAATGGAGACAGTTCTAAAGACCTAGAGGGGGATGGAGGCCCACATGGAAAAAACCCAGCTCCCTCTCTGAGTAAGTGACTCAGAGTCCAACCCTGGCCTCACCCCCCAACACCAGCACACACTGTACTGTGATGTGAGAAATGACCTTTTCCTGTGTTTGCACAATGAGATTTTTAAGTTTTTTTGGTTATAGAATAGAGTCTACTCTGTAATATTCACAAAACAGTTTAGAAGACATGATATACCTGTCATTCTCTGGCTCCTAATAGATTCTATTAGAAATAAGAAAAAGGTTGTATCTGGAATCAGCAACAGGAAAAAACTTGATGTCTGAATATACTGCTAGTCATAATTTTCCTTTTATTCATCTAGTCAACAAATACTTATTTTATACCTACTGTGAGCTAAGGTCTGTGCTAAGTATTGGAGAGATAACAATAAATGAAATAGATATAAACTCTGCTGCTTTATAGCTCAGAATCTAGTAGTATATAACAACTAATTACCAGACATTACAAACCAACTTGAAATACAGAGCAGTCTCATACATAAAAACCTCTTGAGCATAATCCTCTATCCTCAGACTGTGAAGTGAGATCTAGTGTGTTTAACAGTACAGCACATCTGAGAACCAGGATATAGGAGCAGAAGAGCTCATGTTGCTGAGGATTAGACCAGAAATCACGTACATCAATCTGTCCACTGACTTGCTCCAGGGGAATGCGGTCCACACACCCTAAAACACCAAGCCTACACGATCTTGCTTTGCTAATAAAGGTGAGCAAGAGAAAATGTCTGATAAGAAGCCTGAAGTGTGGTCACAGTATTATCTAGGATACTCAGCAAGACATGTGAAGCCCAGGTGAGGGGATGGGCAGGGCCAAGAGGTGAGTAGATCAATCTTTTTCTATTAGAAATACAATGAAACCATTGAAAGTACTTTAAATCGTTTGTAAGAGAAAACTAATGGTTTATGATTCCATTTAATCTGAAATCATATAGAACCTATGATCTTTTCATCTAGACAAAAAAATTAAATCCTACCACTTCCATTTTCAAACAACTTATGCAACAAACATTTTCATCATTCTATTTCTATACCTCTGAAAATAATATACCACTGGACCCAGAAGGAAATTTCCAGAAATTATTTGAGATATTTTTATAGAATACAAAAATACAATGCCTTTTAGAGACATGAACAAAACTCAGAAATTAAAATGACATGACTAAGAGATGTATGACATATGGAAGAATTTGAAAGAAATGTACATGTACATATATGCGCACACATACATACTTGTGCACACACACACACATATGAGGAAGTCATGAACAATCAATGTGTACATGGCCGATATTTGTTTTTCCTGGCTACTCAGCATGTCAGGTTGCTGACTCCTAGAAGCTGAGGCTGACCCATCACCATCTTCCTGGCACTTGGGCCCAGGCTTCCATCTTGGTTCAGCCAGTCAGATGCTCCTTTGAGAGCTGAAGAAGTGGCACATGTGTAAGTGAAATCCGAGATTATTTAGGGGTGGCTGCTATGAAGTCAAGACTCCGGGAGCACAGTACATGTAACCCCAAACAACAGTGAAATTCAGGGGCAGCTGCAGCAGGAGTATAGCTGCTGCGTCCTGCCATGTCCTGCGGCAAGATCTTGACTCTGTCTCACCTCCCACAGTTCCTGCTGACTTTGAGAGCCTGTTTTCCTCTTTCCAGATATTCCTCTGAGATTTTCCTTTTCTGCTTATGTTATTTTGTTTCTGTTGTGTGCAAACAAGAACCCAATGGTTACAGCATAAAACCAGAGGATCCGGTAAACCTAAATATATCACCTATAACAATAAAAGTAAGTGGATTAAAAATTCCTTTTAAAAAATCTCAGGTTGAATTTTTAATTTTTAATAATGTATTATTAGAACAGAGATACTTAAAACAAAATGACTCAGAAAGACTAAAAGAAAAAAGATTAGTAAAGATACTTCAGTTAAATGCAAATAAAAGAAGCAAAGGTGGAATGTTAATACAAGTGAAAATGAAGTTAAGAAACACAAAAAAATTGGATGCAGAGGTTAATTTTACATTTGTACTTATTTTTAATCAGATAAAATTATTATGAGAACAGATTATTATAAAAATTAAATGAATACAGAAATATATGAGGAAAAATGTGAAAATGTTTTCTTCGGTTCTATTATTCCATCTCTAAGAAGTAATCTCTGACTAATTCCTAAGACGTATTTGGTGAATACATTTCTAGACTTTTATGCATGTATATACTCACATATAAGCCTTTGAAGGTTTTGTTAAGTCACAGTTGTGATTTAACAGTGATGTGGGGAACAATGAATACAAAGTCAGTGGGATCAGCTGGTGATTACAAAGTTGCATGAATGTCCTACAGACCTCCTAAGCATGGTTAACAATAAAAAACTAATTTGAGAACCAAGGGCGTCTTTGATAAAGGACCTCATCACCTATAGTGGGAGGATGCATACAACTCAAGATCACAGTTTAGGCCAGGAAGGGTCAAAGATGATTTCAAAATTCAATCAAGACCGTTTTATATGCTAAAGCCAGGGTCTCTACCAGGGAAAGCTGGGTCCCTGAAAAGTGGTTCAGGAGAACTGGGTAAATATCTCAGAGGCCTGGGTCTCTGTAGATTCCCCTAAACCCTCAGAAGCTACAGAGTAGCCCACCCTTCTCTATTAAGAACTGGAACTATGCAACAGTACTGCAGAGGCTTCTCTCATACAAGGTCAAAAAAGCTACCCTGCAGAAGGCATCCCTACCTCCTCCTGGCTGCCATTCTGATAACTAGAGGTAAGTCTAACTGGCAAAGAAAATGCTGGGCCTGATATGGGAGGAAAGAGATTATATTATACTCTAATAAGAATTAGCTAATGCATTCAGGCAGAAGCCAAAGGAGTACTCATGGGATTGAATTCTTAGGATGCCTGCTCAAGGGACATAAGACTGGATAAACAAGGGTTCATCGACTTAGGGGTGTTCTCTCAGGAAATTAGATTTAATGCCCTGGTAAGGACTCCATCGAGGAGGTGGGGGCCAGACTATCTACTAGAGTGCCTTGTAGAAGCCCAGAGAGAGCGATGGCTTATGCTGAGCAAAGTTGAAATTTCTAAATTGCTATGACAGATGGAGGCAGGGATTAAAAAGGCTCAGAAAGTAAGGACAGAAACCACTTAAGGATTATGTGACTTGGGAAGACACAGGACATTAGGAGTGACCTGGTGAGACGGGTACCTGCATCACTGTAAAGTTCAGCTGTGGCCTTCCTCTCCAGGCCAGGGATGCTGGTAGAAGTTGTCACAGAGCCTAGCTGCATGGCCATATGGAGAATGCCCTTCAAATACCTCTATACCAAGTGAGAGAAGTCAAGTGACAACATTTAACCACCAGAAGCCAAAAAGTTTCAATTTCCATAATGACTGGCAAAGTCAGAGAGACAGCCAAGGGAGTCTGACCTATGGAGAATTATGGAGATGGTTAACAGAACACAGTGTCCCGAGGGGCAAAATAGACAGCCAATAAAGATCTGCTTAATATATACAATCAAAGGAAGGTGAGAATGTGTGACCAGGAGGGGGAGATCAGTTGCCTGAATAAAAAGTCAATTTCTTACAAAGCCAATTTCCAAATTTGGAAATTATCTGATGAGACATCCATGTCCCCAGGATAAAGGAAAAATGGCAAACCAGGAGAAATGACAAAGACTAATGCTATCTTTAAAGGATGCAGGGGTGATGGGCCCTTTGTATCTCTACTTGATTCACCAGTCTAACCCCAGAAGAAACTAGATGGATCCTGAAGAGTATAAACTCCCACAGCCTCAACCAAGTGGTAGTTTCTGTCACTAATGCTGGGTCAAATGTAGCATTTTTGCTAGAGCAGAGTAATAAGATCTTAGGTATTTAATATTCTCCCATGGTCTGGCAAGTACATTCTTGTCTTCACTGACCAAGAAAGAGATCAGAAATAGCTCACACTCACGTGGAACAGACCATACTCGTTTTCAGTTTTTCCCCTAGACTGTAATTCTCCCACTCTCTGTCACAACATAGTCTAAGGAGGTCTGGAACATCTGCTCATCCCACAGGATACTGTGTATTTCATGTACGTGAGCAGTGATATATGGCCTGGCTGGTATCAAAGGCTAGTCAAGGAAAAAGACTGGTACAAGATCTGGGAGATAGGCATATGGAAGGTATATGGAAGTGGACACATACTGAGAATTTTTGTACTACCTATCATTGTCCCGCAGAAAGCATTTACTAGACAAGAGGGAATGAAATCCATGAGATTCACTGATCATATCAGAAATCATACCATTCCGAAGTTGCACGCCTGAGAGAATGTTAGAATGTCCTCCTGAAGGAAGGCATAGTTGAAGCTTGGAAGCAATATTCTTCAAACATACAGTGCCACCTTCCAGGATGCGGCATATGCACCAAACCAGAGACTTCAATATGGCACCGTTATCACCTACAGGGAAGAATTCTATGAATCTTCTACCAAAGGGTAGAAGCAGAAATGGATCCACTACCATGATCCCTGGTCCACTGAGAGATTTGGGGCTTTTCAGGTCTAGAGGTCCTAGTCTCCAAAGGAGGCTTGTTAGGGGACATGGTAAAGGTCCTATAGAACTATAAGCTATTGCTTCTACCTGGTCACTTTATTTCCAGATACCTGCAGCTGAGGAAAAGAATCATCACCTTGGCAGGGGTGATTGGAAACAGTAGGGTAGCTGCTACACATGGTGACAGGGAGAATAAGGGAGCAACTCAGGTGTTTCACTTTAGTGTGTCATGACTGATTGTGACTACAAAAGGACAAGCAAAGCAACTCCAATCCAAGAAAGATATAGTCCCTAGGGTTCAGGCTCCTCAGGAGTGAGGGCTTAGATCACACAACCAGGTAAGCCACCAATGTGCTGATGTGATAGGCAGAGTAACAGAGAGGAGAGTGTCAGGCAGATGGTGAACACTAACCACACTGTGGAGGGTCTAATAACCTTCCTCTTCTTGGGAAAAGAGGCTCACGAGAAACAGAAAATTTGCTACCCCAACTTGTTTAGAGAAAGGGATCTCAGCAGTTCAAAGGGCAGCCTTTGGCAACTGTGGATATGAGCTGTCCAAGTCTTCCTTCAACAAAACTTTCTGTGAGGAGTGTAGTTTGTGGATCCAGCAGCAGCATTCAAGCCAAGGCACACTTTCCTCTGCCACTTCTTAGCCACTGGCTGAACACAGACAGGGTCCTATAGCCTGAACCTTTCTACCAAGTGCAAGATGGTTCTATTGGAACCTTTGCCCATTGCTCCCTGTGGGGCTGGTGGCCAACACTCCCTCTGTGATGCACACCTGTCTGAGGTTCTTCCTACACAATCCTCCTTCCTTCCCTCGCTCCTTTCATGGGACACAGCTACACTGTGGTCTGAAATCTATTTGCTCCTGGATCTTCTCTCTTGTGGGGTTTCTTGGGTATTATCCCCAATCACTGTTGTGCAATTCTTACTCTACACTCTCTTGGCATTCTGTTTCCCAGAGGACCCAAAATGATTTTACACACACACACACACACACACACACTCCAACTTTGTTTATTGGATTTTTTTCCCCACTTAAAATTGTATTTTAGGTATCTTTTCATTTGGGACATACAAAGTCTCTCTCTCTCTCTCTCTCTCTCTCTCTCTCTCTCTCTCTCTCTCTCTCTCCCTACTCCCAAGCTACACCTCAGCCCTCAGCTCTTTTTTTTTTTCCCAGTATTAGGGATTGAACTCAGGGGCACTCCACCACTGAGCCACATCCCCAACCCTATTTTGTATTTTATTTAGAGACAGGGTCTCACTGAGATGCTTAGCACCTCAGTTTTACTGAGGCTGGCTTTGAACTCCCAATCCTCCTGCCTCAGCCTCCCAAGCTGCTGGGATTACAGGTATGCGCCACAGTGCCCAACCCCCCAGCTCTTTTTTGTTCTTATCTCTGCTATATAACATTTTTAGGAAGGATATGCTGTAACATATTTTGCCATTTCCCTATTGATTCTAAATTTCTGGTTTTCATTTTATTAAAATTTTTCCTGCTGGACACAGTGGCACACACTGTGGAGGCTGGGGAGGCTGAGGCAGGAGGATCTTGAGTTCAAAGCCAGCCTCAGCAACTTAGCAAGGCCCTAAGCAACTCAGTGATTCCCTGTTTCTAAATAAAATACAAAATAGGGCTGGGGATGTGGCTCAGAGGTCAAGTGTCCCTGAGTTCAGTCGCCGGTATCCACCCTCACAATTTTTTTTTCCTATTTTACTTTGTTTTGTTTGTCCTTTTCTAACTTCTTTATTTAAATTCTAATTTTAATTATTTTTATTGTTTATATTTGTTAATTCAGATACTTAATTCTATGAGTTTTCTCATAGAAACTTTGCTCTAGGTCGATTCTAAGTCTTTGCTCTTATAAACAGTGACATAACAACTTTTATGTACATGTTCGAGTATTTTTGAAGTACAGATACGTAGAAATAAAACTATTGACTCAAAGAATGTACCCATTTAAAATTTTTAATTTAAAACTGGCAATTTGCCTTCCTCTCAAAAACTATATTAATTTTACTCTTGGATTATTTTATTGGTTAAATATTATTGACAATGAAGATATAACACTCAAGACTTTTAATGTACCAAATGATATTGCACTGAACTAAACTAAATAAACTAAAATGAATGCTATAATTACAAGGAGATACATATGTTCAATTTAATAATGAAGAAAGCCACTCAGAAAAACACACAAAAATGTTTTTAATGATCTGAACATAATAGTCAAATAATATTGTGTTCACCATAAAGATCCCACAATCTTGGTCTTATCGAGTGCTCAGTAAAACCAACAATGTATTATGACCTAAAGAAAGTACAGTGTATTTTAAAAAACAAAATTTGCATAGTTTTGATCACCATCTGTGATCACAGTATAATAAAACTGAAATCAAGCACAAAATAATTAAACACATATAAAAAGCCCTTAACCACTTTGAAATTTAATAAAACAACGACTTCTATATAACTACTAGATCAATGATGAAACCAAAGTCACAACTGCCAATCATTTAGAAAATAATAATATGAATATCATATACAGGCAATTATGGAATAGAGCCCAAGTTTTGCTCAAAGGAAAACTCCTGGAATTGAAGGCTTTAATTATACAACAAGAAAAAAAAAAATCCAAGTTAGCCATTTGACTCAAGAAGGTAGCAAAGAAGTAAACATAAGTAAAACAGGAACAAAACAATTAAAGGCAAAAGCAGAAAATGATGAAAATTGAACAAATTGTTAAGTAAATCCAACAGGTGATTTCTCTGAAAAATCCACAATGAGAGAAACCTGTGGCAAATGCAATCGATGAGGAGATAGAGAAGCAGATAGACAAAGTGTGAGCGTGAACTTGACCATGGGCAGAAAGGAAACTGAGAAAAGAGAGCTAATAAAGCTGAGAATTTAGGTGAGATGAACAATGATTTTATAAAATACAGGTGTTCAGTATTGCCTTATGGAGTAGAAAACCCCACTAGATGACAACTAGGGAAGAAATTGTAACTTTTTCTTACTAAGATCTTAAACACAGACTTTGATTTCTTTCAAACATTCAAAGAACTGAGATTTCCACGTTGGTCAACTTCTTTCAGAGCCTAGAAAAAGATTCAAACCTTCTACGCTCAGCTTGTAAATCCAACTGTGTTTGTCAACTTTCTATTGCAATGAAGCTACAACTGAGATAATTAATTTATAAAGAGAAAATATGTGGGCTCATGGTTTTGGAGTTGCCAGTCCATGAAGGATTGGTCCTGTGGCTTTGGGCCTGTGACAGAGCTGTGCATCGTGGCTGGAATGAGCAGCAGAGCAACCTGACCGGCTCATCCCCAGGAACCAAAGAGAGGAAGGTGGGGCTGGAGTCCTACAATCCCCTTTGAGGGCGTGCCCATAGTGAGTTACAGTCCTCCCTAAGCCCCACCCACTAAGGGTTCCACCACCACCCAGTATTACCACCCAATATTGCCACCCAGGGAACCAAGCTTCTAACACGAGGGGCCTTTGGGGATATTTCAGATCCAAACTGGTGCGCCAACATATCCCCAAACTAAGTCATAAACTGAAGCACAAAGAAGAGCGTGGCCAAAATATCATCTATAACAAAATAGTAAAAATCCTAAGCAGGATACAAACCAATGAAAATTAGAATCATATTACATAGTTAAATACACTGTGACTAAGTAAAGCTTATTTCAGAAATATAAAGAGAGTTTAATACTGGGAAATGTATTAATCTAATTTACAGCGTGAACAAATCATTGGAAGATCAAAGGAGAGAAACTGATTTTCTTGATACCCTGAAATCAGGTAAAATTCAAGATCTAATTTTTGACTGTGTTTTTATTTTTAAAAAGTCTTAGAAGATTATGTGGGGAAAAGTGCTTCCTTAATAAGCAGATTTTTGTCTCACATTAATCTCCAACATCATACCTAATATCTTAGACACAGTTTCAAAAGCAATGGAAGGGTGCCTGAGGTCACCAGTACTATTTATCATTACTCTGAAAGCCCCAGATAATAAAATAAGGGAATGTGCACAATTAGTAACAAAAATGGTTAAAATTTCATTGTGTGCTTAATATATCCCAAGCACTGCTCCAAGGACTTTTCAGTTTTCAACTTAATTCACACAATAACCATAGGGATTGATAGAATTATTGTGCCCATTTGACAGATAAGGAAATAAATCACTGAATGGTTAAATAACTTGTCAAGGTAGGAAAAAAAATAGTAGATGTTGAAAAGCAAGGACACAACAACAAAATTTGTAGGTGTCAGGCTTGCATTCCTAGAAATCCTGAGATTTAGCTAGAAAAATCTATTTCAAAAGTACTATTATTAACAAAGCATCTCCATCCCACCCCTCTCAATCTTCTCTAGGATGCTACAGGGACTATTAGGCAAGGCAGATGTTTAATTTAGTCCTTCTAAGAGGGTAAGATGTCTGTCTTCCCATTTACTCATCTTAAATCCTTAATTGCCACCTGTCTTCCCCAAACGTCTGCCTCATTTACTTTGCTCCTACTTGCAATCAAGGGTTGAGCCCCAAAGACATCTGGAGTCTTAAAACCCAGTAATGATAAGCAGAAACAAACACAAAACAAAATAAAAAACCCTTTAGAAATCTCTGGCCCTCGATGGTATGCATCTGATGGTCCTGAAAGCTCCAGCCCCCAGGCCTAATAACAGCAGAGGGAGAGGCAGGCTGGGCAGAACGGCACCCCTCTCTAAGTCCCAGACTCAATTGCAGGATCAGCTGTGGCTGCCAGTCAGCTCTGCCCTGGATCACGATGGCCAGCATCTGCGTGTTCTCTCAGTGGCCTGCCTGAGAGAGAGGCCTGTTGGGGCAGCTTAGCAAGGGCTCAAAGAAAACCGAGGCATCACAAGGACCCTGGATATCCATGGAGGCAGTTGCAGAGGGGAAAAGGGAAAAGGAATAAAGAGATGAGCACAAAAAACTAAAGCTGGCTCCGCCAGAGCAAAAATCACTGTCTTCGGGATACCCAGCTGTGTGCACTATATGATCCCCGACTGTTCAGGAAACAGCAAGGCCCAGGGGAAAATACCCTCCACCAAGGTCTAAAAGACCTGCATTCAGGTCTCACGCTATTGCTTTGGTGAGTCTCTTTATCTTTCTGAGGTTATATGCCACATCAATCAAGGGTTGTGGGAAGTATGGCAGGAAGCTGTAGTTGACATGGATCAGAAAAATAAGAGAAGTCTATTTTCTGAGTCTGAATTTTAATATTTTAACTTCAATTTTCCAACCTTTCTTTGGGGATATGCTGCCCCAGCTTCGCTCTAAGGCCTGGGACACTGTGTTCAATGAGTCTTTGTTGTAGGATTTACCCTACCTCTCCTGGGGAGAATAATACCTAACACACAGACTTCTGGGTGGAGAAGTACTCCTCTGCATTCAGTACAGTGTGCATTCCAGAAATACATGATTTATTCTGTAAAATGGAAATGGCTACTGCTTTCCGTTTCAGAATTGTTGTATGAAAAAAAGAAGATCTGAAAGTGTTTTGTAGATGCAGTGTATACAAAGGTGAAAGACTTATTGTCACTAGGCTGATGCATCATTCCTTCCTATTGGGTTATCAGCAAAATGGGCATAAATATACCTTTTCAAATTGTCTTTGTGAGGAGCAACGGAGATGACACGAGTAGAGCATATGTAAAGTGCCTGGTTAATAAAGGTCAGGCAACACCAGTGATCAGTTTCCGTGGGCTCAGACCCCCACTACTCCTTGTCCCCCCACAGTGTCTTTCATTCATCCTGAAGCCTACAGGTATTTGCAAACTGACCAGTTATAGTCCTAGAAATAGGTTTCCTAATGCTTCTATTTCTCCTCTCCCTCCCTAACATCTTTCCATCTCCACGCATATGTTCCCAACTTAAGAGGTGGTACACATTTTGCATTTAGATTGTGGGAACACTTTCTGCCCACAGGTAGGATAGGAGGAATCCTTAAGAAGAATTCAGGGCCCATCAGTCATTTACCCTGTCCCTGTGAAGTATTTTCTCATCTCAAGTCATGAATGTGCTTTCTGCCTTCTACATTATCCCATCCCTTCCAAAACAATAATGAATGCATTGCATACCCAACCAAAGAATCAAGGTCTAGGAGATGCAGGTTACCGCACTTACCAGAGAAACTGAGGCAGGTATTGCCATAAAGAACAAATAGGAGAGGGGAGGAAATAAAAACCCCAAACAAGATGGAAGTTCCTTTTCTTAATCATAAAATCACACTACTTCCTGGGTCCCCTGAGTCATGTCCAAAGACAGGACTTGGGAGTAAAGGGTAATGGAAATTTCAGACCCAGGAGGCCCCATCAAGCAAGAATGCCATTCCTAGAAGTGGTTGCCTCTCCCAGGAGGCTGGATGGGTTCAGAGCTCTCCAAGGTCCTGACCAGGAGACCCTTGCAATGTCCAGATTTTCAGGAGGTGATGGTGAGGAGTGGAATGGGCAAAAGTAAGGCAGTCACCACAAGGGGCTGAGCTGAAATGGGAGGGAAGAGACGGTAGGCATCCAGCACAGAAGGTGGGGAACTAGCTGAAGGCTGAGTACAGGTGAGCTCACCCTCTCCAGCCACCTCTCTGTGTTTCTCCAGCATGACTTCTAAGTCACCAGAAATGTCTCCTGCTGGGAGAAATTCAGCATGCATACATGATACAGAGATTACCACTTGAATGATGCCATGAAGGTGATTTGCTTCTCAGAAAGTCACTGAGGTTTGTGAGGGTGGGTGGGGAGACTACAGGGGAAGCTATTCTCAAGCAATCTGTCTTCATCTTCCAGTCGAGTCCCTGTGCCTTTGCCAACCTTTTTAACCTCATTTTCTCTTCAGACTCCATTTCACCAGGCATCCTCCAAATGGGGCTGAGTGTCTGCACAGTCTGGTCTGGGGTCCGTGGGCTCTGAACTCTGAATTTCTACCTGAAGGTGATAGCCAGCTGCCCCAGGATAGCTCCTGTTTTTTGTTAACATTGCAACAAGGGTCAAACAGGACTAAAGCTGCTTTCAGTGACAAAACTGGAAGCAGCCCCAGGCTATAATAAAAAGTTCTGCCATGGGAAGGAACCTGAGCTTAAAGCCTGCCTTGAAGATCCAAGGGCCACCTCATAAGTATTCTGTCTGTGCGAGAGACTTCTGGCATCATTGTTCCATAGGGGGCCTGTTTATTTATGCTTGGCATCTTTAAAAGGTCTGCGTGCAGCCTAGATTAAACAGGTGTAAGGTTTTATCTATAGCCCATAATTTTTGGCAAACCTATTAGAAGATGGGTGTGACCTTTGACTTCTGCTCTCAAAGACAATTTTCCAGGGTTCTCCCCTCCCCAGGTCACCTATTCGCCTCCCCACCCATTCCCCAGTATGTTCTCTAACCCTTAGACCTAGAATGTGGTTAGGTCCTCAGGATTACTTAGAATCTCTCTCAGGATGAATTGGCCCCGTAGGTAGCTGGAGAAGACAGTTACCTATGCTATGAGATTTTACAGTCATGAAAACATTCATTTCCTGGTAGAACTTTCTATACCAGTTGCCAGAATGTCTGGAATCTTCCCGGTAAAGATTCATTCCAACAGAGGACAGTACCTCCAGAGTCCTTCACTCAGTGAAAACACCCTTGCCAGAAATAAACTCACTTATATCCCAGTGCAGTTCACCTCTTCTCTTCAAAATAATGCCTGAGCATTCCCAGGTGAGCTAGGGTCAAAAGAACATGCAGCTCTGGATGTTAAAAAAACAGGTCATGGAAGGTTGTCTATCTAAAGGCTGGGAGTTAGATTTAGACTCTACTCCCAGCTGAGATCTGGTATAAAAGTCACTCAACCCTAGATCTCAATGTCTACCCCCAAATTGCCTCTATTCTAACTCTCAGGGAAATCATTAAAATTTAGCAGGAATGTTTGGAGAACACACACACACACACACACACACACACAATAGTCATTTATTGCACAATTACCATATACCAGTCCTAAGACAAGGCTGGAAATCCTCAGATGACTGGAACTTGGTCCTTCCCTGAAAGATGCTCTGAGTCCAGTGGACAGATGATGAGCATTGATGCGCTAAGAGTAGCAATAGCAATAGATTATGCAAAGGAGTCTCAAGCCCTCAGGGGGCCATCTAACCCAGTCTTTGATGCAGTGTAGGCAAAGGTGATGACCCTGATGTGCAAGTGTAAGAAGAACAGACTAGGCAAAGGAAATTGGAAGAGAGAATGAAATCAAGAGGAGAAGGAATGACTTGAGCAAAAAGCATGGCAGTGGAATATTAAGATGTATGTGGGTAAATATGACCAATTAAGGATGTCTAGAGCCTAAATTAAAAAGAATGCAGTGTGAGGAAACAAGGCTGAGAAACTTGGAGGGCTGTGTGTACTAAATTAAGGAGCTTGGAGTTCCTGTTTCAAGCAGCCCACCCCAGAAGGTTTAAGCAGGGGAATGATAGAGCCAGTTTAATTATGAATCCCCTTGAGAGTAATGTGGCAAGTGCATCATAAAAGAGAATAGAAAGTGCTCTTCAAGTTGATGGAGATGGGAGGCTGCTCATCCACCCCTTTTGACCGGTGGTCCAACTAGGTTAGTGATTAAATGTTGTTGCTGAGAAGTTATGGCTGCCTGGCCCCAACTCAGGCTGAGACCCCTCAAGGAACTTCTGGAAACATCCACAGAGTGTTTTTCCAGTATCTGTTTTTATCCTTAGAAGTCCTAGGTGCAAAGAAACATCCTTGAGTAGGCTGCCACAATTCTCTCTCTTGGTCAACACATTTGTCAATAAAATGAATGACACCCAGACCTATAGGTGACCCAAAGTTGGATACGATAGCTAATATACTGTGCGATGAAATAAAGGCTCTAAAAATATTCCGACAGGCTGGAACAATGGTTAAAACATTTAGATCCTCGTAACCAGATGAATGTTAAGCACTTCTTTCAGATTTCTTTAAAGTCGGTTAAATAAGTACAAGGTTTGGGATCCCTGGCTTGACAGCTGAAATAATTGTCCATTCATCAAATGCTTGCTATGAACCTGACAGATGACAAGCTCACAGCTTCCAGTGCTTACTTCTGTCACCACCTATAGCACATTTCATTAAAACCAGGTCCACTTCCTTTCTTATACTATAAGTTTTCTAGTAGAGAACTAAGCCTCCTCTTTGTATTCCAGGAACCTTGGACCAAGTACAGAGAAAGACTTCTTGAATGCCTACATATGCAGCAATTTGTGTTTATAATCTGCTTAATTCTTACAGCAATCCTATTACATTTATTTCAGGCTCCAGGATGTTAATTACATTGCCTACGACTTTGTTGCGAGTAGATGTCTAGGTTGACATTGGAACCTAGACCCAGGGTTCCAAGGTTGATTCTCTTTCCACCGCACTATGCTGGCTCTGCACTTGCTTAGAAATTCCAACAATGTGCTTTGGTATTGAACTGTCTCCAGACCTGTGCACACTGAGCCTCTCCCTAAGATCTGACAGCTTAGTTGGTTTATTTTGCCTGGAGGAGAAGACTAGAGTTGGTCATCGAATCCATAGGAGCCTCCAGTATGCTGCAGCTGCTCAGAAGGGGATGGCAGCCAACAAACTCAGAAGGTCAGGAGTTGTATGTTTTCTCTCCTATGTGGAAGCTAGAGAGGAAAAAGGAAAGGAGAGGTAAGGGAGATCTTATGAATACCAAAAGGAGATCAGCAGAGCAGATCCAGAGAACCAGGTGTAGGGAGGAGGAAGGGAGAGGGGAAAGTGCTGGGGAGGATATTGCCCATATTATATTGTGTGCATGCACAAATATGTGACAGTGAGTCCAGAATTATGTACAATAATAAAAAATGTTGGGGGAGGTGGAAGGTGATGGCAGCTGAGCAGCTCTGACAGGATAATGAACCAGAGCGAGGGCTACGATGGCCTGGTTGTCCCTATATGCTCAGATGATATCCAGACTTCTGGTCTAGTTCCAACCAAGAGACTTTCAGTAAGAATAACTGCCACCTAGGAATTTTTTTTTGAAGGGAGGTGTACTGGAGATTGAACTCAAATATTTGAAGATGCAATTGTATGGCTTTCCCGCTAAGTCTGTAGACAATTGAACTCAGGGGCACTCAACCCCTGAGCCACATCCCCAGCCCTATTTTGTACTTTATTTAGAGACAGGGTCTCACTGAGTTGCTTAATGCCTCGCTTTTGCTGAGGCTGGCTTTGAACTTGTAATCCTCCTGCCTCAGCCTCCCCAAACCACTGGGATTACAGCTGTGCACCACCACACCCGGCCCCACCTAGGTATTTTTAAAAAGAGAACATTCAGCATCATAAGGCCCTAGAAAGTACATCATATAAAGAATAATTGGAGGGAAAGGTACTACTTAGCCTGAGAAGAGAACGCTTAATAGGCAAACAATAAATGCACTCAAATATTTGAAGATGCAATTGTACGGCTTTCCCGTTAAGTCCATAGACAATTACTGGTGCTGATGTGTTGGGATTTCTGAATATTGGAGAGGTTGAGTTTATTACCATGGGTCAAGCACTTCACATACATCTACTCTAATTCTTACAGTAGCCCAGCCAAGTCCTCTACAGATAAGGGCAGCCTAAGAAATTTGCCCAACATAAAGACTGGAGCCGAGACTCGCCCTGACGTTGTGGTTGCTGTTGTGCAGCATGACCCTTGTTTTCCTATGATTCCCCTATAATGGTGTTTGGCAATGGGCAGGCATCTTGAAGACCTTTGCCCTGCATGAAAAAGAGGCCTCACAAATTCAGAAGAATCCCTCTGCTCATGTGTCAACTTCCACGGCACTGCCAAACACCCAGGGCCCTCCGTCCAGACCCAGAGCTGGGTTGAGAAGCCCGAGGCCTTGGAGAGACGGCATAAGCTGGGGTGCAGCCCCTCCCCAAGACCTTCAAGGTCCTGGAGAATGGAGTCCCTGCTTGCCTCCCCTTCTCCCCTTTCACTAGCTCCTCTCTTGCTCCCCACCCCTCCACCCTCCCCACCAGATCACTGGCTCATTTTCCCACCACACCTTGGCATGGGCTCTTCCCTTTGTCTGCTACACATGCTCTGCACCCCCTTTGTCAACTTGAAGTCTGCTCCCTCTTCAGATGGGAGCTGGTGTACTATCACCCCTCGGTAACCCCCACCCTCAAAGGGCACCCCTCCCATGTGTGTGCATGGACCCTGTGTCTATCTGTGTCCTGACACTTTCTTCTCCCTGTTGTAGCTATTCTGTGACCCTGGGAAAGCAGGGGTGGTGCTGTGTTTGTTCTGTGTCTTGGGCACCGTTCAGGGCCTAGCACATCGTGCTGCTGAATGAAGGAAAGAAGGAAGGAAGGAATATGGGCTTTGGGGTCTGTCAGATCTGGTTTTGAAGACAGGTTCCACCAATCACAGATTGGGTTAAAAACACAGGAATTTTTTTTTTTCAGAGTTTCAGTGACCTTAGTCTGTTCATTGAGAAAAAATACCTATCATAGGGATTATAATGAGAATTCAACATATCAGCCAAGAAACTGGCCCACACAATTTACGTAGGGTTAAGAATGACAAGACCAACAGAGTACAATATTTGTAGATTTCAAACTGATCCACTTACTAAACAGTTTCTCTTATTCTGGAAGGCATCATTTTTAACGTCATATCTTGTAAAAATATTAATTAAAGCATTTGACTTCATATCTCTGTTTAGACAGGGTCCAAGGGGGACAGTCTTGCTGACTGTGACCTATCCAATGCTCTCATGGCCAGTTGGGCCAAGGAGATGGATGGTGCAGGCCACCTGCCCAGTGACACCAGAAGCTACCAGCACAGAGCTCCCTGAGGGTGACTGAAGACCTCACTCTTTCCTTTCTCTCTGCCACCTCCTATGAGATAGAGCCCAGGCTCCTCTCCTGTCCTTGTCCTGACCCTTATCAAACTCGCTGGGGCCCCTGCCAGGTCTGGAGAGCCCCTGTGATCACCCTGAGAACATGGGTTCTCACTACCCTGCTCCCTCATGGCCTGCTTCTCTCTCGTGGGCTGTGAGCCTCTAGAGCAGAGGGAAGACAGCTGGATCATCCTGGCAGGTCCCATCCCTGGGCTTTCAGACAGGGACCAAGAGCACTTCACAGCCAATTGTTTTTCTTGGAGCCTAAAGAGTAAAACTTGGCATTCAAGGTCATGTTTCTGACATTCAGAGAAAACCAGTGCGGAACCAAAGAGAGTCAGAGGGATGAAGAGTCACAGTAGCAGGAGGGACCTGGTTCCAAGTGTTCCTGATGCTCAGCCACCTCCTTGGCTTCCTCGAAGCTCAGACTTGAAACATTCTATGTCCTAATTGGTGTCTACCCTGCTCCCCCTCCCCCACATTGAACTTGGCCCAACAGCAGTGGGTCCATTCAGTTAATCCAGTCAGAGCCTGGGCTGGGGTGTAGCTCAGTGGCAGAGCACTTGCCTAGCTTGTGCAAGGACCTGGGTTCCATTCCCAGCACAGCAAGAAAAATACATAAGTAAAGGAGCCATCTCCTAAATAGAAGTCCACATTAAAAACAAACAAACAAACAAAAAAAAAAAACTGCTTCCTGTCATCCTGCAACCTCTCATTTCACCCGGTCCTTCATTTCTTAGAGGATCCCCAGAAGTGACTTTAGTTGTCCACAGCAGTCACCTACCCATTGGGCACCTTTTAAAGGTGACATTTCTTCTCTGACTCACTCTGCATTCCCTCAGGATATTGCACCTCTAAATATTCACAGACTCTTTCTCCCTAAAATATTTTTTGCAGTAAGAAGAGATGCTAAGATGACACCCCGGAGAAAACACTAATCAATTTCCCCTAATCTCTCTTTTCCCAAACCACCATACAGACAGCTACTCTTGTATCTGGTAGTCTGGTGACTTTAAGAATCTCTCAATATGTAAATATGTTTTGTTAAGTCATTAAGCTTGTAAGAAATAAGAAATTAATTAACATTAGCATGTTGAATCACTTAGGTGTCAGTAGCTAATATGGCTAATTGACATTTAATAAGTCTTGCTATCTAATTTACTATGAATTACATTAAATGTTAATTAATTGCTTAGTTATTCTTTATGCAATTATTATATGTTAATGTGCATTTAATAGCTTATTATTTGGGTGATTGTCTTAGTGGTAAACAAGTTACCTGTTAATGCTGGTTTAGACATATTCAGATAATTCCTAGAATTATTCTCTTAAACATAATCAATTAATGGATTAATTAATACAATTTAAAATCACTGGTAAAATAACTGTCAGTTTTTGAGCCACAATACTCTAGTTAAATTGGCAGAGCTTTCAGGGGCTTTTTTATCTGCTATATGCATCCATATCATTGCTCATTCCATTAAGCTACTTAAATTAACTCTGATAAAGCAGCACACTTTATGGACTATTATTATTGGCCCCTGTTTAAATCTCAGAAGGCTCATTAATAGAGCCATGTGGCTGATACAAAAGCAGATGTGATTTTGGCTGCATTAGTTGAAGCATAATATCTAAAACAAAGGAGGTGGTATTCCTGCTCTGCCTTGCACTGGTTCGCCCCTACTCGGGATAGCTTGTGAGCTCTGGAAATGACATATTTAAGAAGATATGAAGTATATCACGTGATGAATTGGTAAAGAACTTGGAAGATGGTGAGCCAGACTTAAGTGAAAACTACAACAATAAAATTTCTCTTCACATATAGGGTGAGGTTTGTGGAAGATAAATTAGTTTTTCTTAACTTATGGACTCAATTGACAGCATGTGGATCTCAAGTTTGAAGTTAGAGGGAACAGATTTCAGACTCAGAGCTGTCTGAGGATGAAATGAGCTGCCTCTGGAATAATGAGCTCCCTGTCACCAGAGGAGTTCAAGCCCAGCCTTAGCAATCACTTGTGCAGAAGGGACTGGGAGCTTCGGATGGGTGGCAGGAGGATGTGACCTTTCCAATGCCTCGGAGACAGAGATCCCTTGATTCTCAAGATAAATTGCTCGTTCCACCCAATGCACTGGCCTGAATGCAGTGAGAGTCCACATCGTCTCGTTCACTTTCAAGCTTAGAGAAAGACTCCTGGGTGCGCTTTTGAATTCATCTCTGATTGGGGGCCGAGCAGCGGGCAGCGTCTTGCACTTGGTCTTGCTGGGGCTGCTGCACTGCAGCTTCCCTTCAGGTGTCCTCCAGCAGCCCACGGGTGGAGGGGAGGCTCGGAGGGGACCAGCTGAACCGCTGGAGTCATTTATCTTGGGCAGGACAGGACGGGAGAAAGGGCAGGCGCCTGGCAGGCAAATAAACTTAATGAAGTTTGTAATAGACTGCGGAAATATCAGCCTCGTGATCAAAGCAAGAATAAGCCACAAGAAACTATTAATTAAGACTCTCCCACTATCTCCCTCTTCCCATTTCCTGCTTCACCGTGGTGGGAACCATTCTAATTGTTCCCAGGCTTTCAAGATTTAAAGGCGGCTTTTCTTTCCCCAGATTTCAAAGTGCCTTTGGGGGTCAAGCATCTGGTGCAGTCACTGGCAGGCCCCTGGGGTCCCCTCATTTCAGCTCTGCCCTGTGCAAGCAGGGAGGTATCCTGGGCTATGCACCTGCTCCCCGGGGCCCCACACCCGCAGTGTTCGGCCCCCAGAACGTCCTTGCTGACTTTCCAAGCCTAACTGGAAACTCCCCTTCCCAGGAAGCCCTCAGGGAGACCAGCAGGCCCCGCCCCCTTCTCTATGGTCATGGTGCTGCCCAATGACCTTTACCACTGGATGAGGGCACTGAGCTTATGTCTGCTATTCTGGCGCTGAATCTATTCCTAGTCTTGGGGTGCATGTATCTAGGCAAGGGTAACATTCAAAATATTTAATAACCAGAATGAAAACATAAATCAACACATAAGTCAATACATAAAGAACTTTGAAATGTTTCATTTTGTGCTCTAACTAAAGCTGCTTACCAGGTGATGCAAGCTGTACTACAAGTCATTCATCAAACCATTCCAATAGCATCCTGCTCCTTTGTTGATTTTTAAAAAATGTCGATGTGATCTTTTGTTTGATGCAACTGTCACCAGCTAAATGATGGCCCTCTCTGACTGTGGTCAGATACGGGGAACTGCATCAAACCCTTCTGTAAGTCTCCTATTTACTTGCTAGTCAGGAGGTCCCCAGAGTTAGGAGCTTCGTGCCTAAGTCACACCATGGCTAGATGCGCACCTGATGCCAATTCTTCCCACATGGTCCAAATTCGATAGCCTGTCCTAGGTCCCTCTGACAATGATGTCACCAACCTGTCTACTCTGTGTGTGCTCCCAGACCCCAGCAACCCCAGACCCTCTGGAAGAGAAGGCAAGTGGCATACTTCACCACATCAATTTTGGTTTTCTAAACAGCTGCTGGGGCCTCCCCATATCTGCTCCCTGCTGTTTCCAGATCTCATAATCCACCATCATGGCCGTCTTTGGGCAACACCAAATGATGACTTATGGTCCTCAACCACTTAAAATTATTTTCCAACTGGTCTGAAAGTGACTTCATATTCCAATGACTCATTTGCTATACCAATGCATTCATACATCCTGCTTCCCGATGTACGCTGTCACCTCCCTAAGGACAGATAGAAGGCATCTGCCTCTTTCAAAAGAGAAAGAGTGGGTAAAGGGTCCTGAGACAGCAATAAGTGACAACTGTTTGGCCAGCCCATCAGAACCTCAAGAATGAGCCCTACACTCCTCCACCCCAACACATCCCTGAACTGGAGGAGAGTGTGGTCTCCATTCTCTGCCTCCCCTCAGACATTCATTACATGGTGAGCACCAACCTGTCCATGAAGATCTTCTGATGAGGTATGTAATATAACATGACAGAACCCCCAGAGTCCCCTTCCTGAAGATGTCAGAGGTAATCATGGGGCCCACAGACAGGAAAGCCACCACTCATGTGTAAATCTCTACCTGCTCAGGAGATTTATGGAGACGGATGGCTACATGGATGTGGGAGGGGCAGGAACCAGGAGCAGAAGGGATGACTTATGACTGCTGTCGATACAGGTGGGCCCTTGTTGCTGGAAATGGCTTTCTTGTAGCCTCTGTTGGTTGAAGCCTCAACAAATGTAGAAAGATGAACTGGGGGACTCCATCAGGGGATGAGGTTTTCTGAGGTGGAGATCATTAGCAAGAATAATTCCTCTCCCTGCATAGCATTTATCATGTGTGCCCTAGGCGGGGGCTGGCAAATCTAGTAATTCCAGAGAAGAGCAATGGGCAGGGTTGAGTCAGGAAGGGAATGACATTGGGCAAATCCAGAGCTATTATCGCCTGCTCTGCTGCCCCCAGAGCCTTCTCAGAAAAGTTGGCCTGTTCAATTAGAGTAATGACATGGTGGGCGATGGTATTTCCAAACAGTGAAACCAGCTCGGCTGTGATCCCTCTGGTTGCTGGCGTGAAGCATGTCAGGCAGCCTCTGCACAGGGACCCTATCAGCATGACACACATTTCGGGAAGTGCTATAATTCAGCACTGACACTTCAATCATGGTGCCCATTTCTGAGTGGTCTTTCCCAAGGAGAGAGACAAGGTATTAGCCTCCAATGGTCCACCAAACTGCAGCTGCAATGAGTATCTCCCCCGCTCCCCACCACCCATCCTCCCTCCTGCTTCTGTGGGTTTCTGTGTGTGACTGTTCTAGCCAAGAAACACACCAGCTGAGAGCAGACCCTGAGGTCAGACAGCCCTGAATCCTGGCTCCACCACACAAGCTCTGCGTAATCCTGGGCAAGTTAGTCATTCCCTTTCCCACTTAAAAATTGTAATGACAATCCAAGTCTTGTGGGTATCAAACCTTAAAGAAACAATGTACCTAAAGAGATTGGGGTCATGCCCAGCACTCTGGAAACACCCCTAAGTGCTAGCTGTCAGAGCTGTGCAGTTTCTTCCCATCTCTCTCCTTTTCTATTACTCTGTTCTCTTTGGTTTGGGCCAATGTCCCCACATACCCATGACCTAACCTGTCTCTATCTGCCTCTGCTTCAGGCTGCCTCAACTTTTAGTTCCCTCTTTCTTCTCTGGGTTCTCTGGGCCCTCTTTGTCTGGGTTTTCCTTTCTTCCTCTTGGTCCTTGCCTAGCCAATATTTCCTGGCCACCTAACCCCTTTTTCTGTTCCTTCGACTTGGAGCATTATAGTATCGAAGGGCTTTCAAATCTAATGCAGAAAAAAATAAACTCTCCTGAATGGTGATCTCCCCAGCCTCAGTAAAGCTCAAGCTGTGAAATCTGGAATTTACTACTGTAATTATCCTGCCGGAAGCTGTGCCAACTTGGCTGGGCTGGCAAAGCGACGTGCCGGTGGGGAGCCAATCGCCACCTTCCCATTGAGCATGGAGAAGCTGCCCAGCCTCTACTGGATGCTAAAAATAGGCATCTGGAGGCCAGGGCAGCTCTGAGCAGGAGGTGAGCTAAAAATATCTTCTGAAAATACAGCCTTTCTATGCCTGAGGGACTGCAGGCTGTCAGGGGCAGGGGCTGGGGCGCAGAAACCCCCGGGGTCCACAGCTGCATGGCCCCAGCTGAGCAGGGGGAGGATGGGAGGAAGACACCCAGGCAGGCAGTTGCCGGCAGGGATGCCAGTAACTTGGGAGATACACCGCAGGCCACCAGGCCAATCACAGAAGCTGACCCCTTCACTCTTTGTTTAGCTCTCAGATTCACCCAACTCCCAGCAGGGATAAGTTTTCTGTGCCTTGATCCTGCCCTCATCGTCCAGCTATCCCAAACTCCTGTCCTCTCCAAGAGTCTTAGCTGAACACCAGCTCTGGGTCATCCCAGCACTCCTACAAAGTCCGCATGATTGCTTTCCTCAAATTACAGATGAGGAAATGAGGCTCACGGAAGCACAGTAACATGCCCAGGGGTGTTCAGCTAGTCAATGGCAGAGCCTGGCTTTGAATCTTTCTCCCTGACTACAGCGCCTCTGTTCTGTCATCTATATCTGTCCTCAACTTGGGGATTTTGCCCTGCAGGGGACACTTGACAATGTCTTGGAACAGTTTTGTTACAGTCGCTGGAAGAGTTGCTACTGGCATCTAGTGGGTAGAGGGATGCTGCCAGACATCCTACAATGTGCAGGGCTGCCTCCACAATAGAGCTATCCAGTCCAAAATGTCAAGCGGGCGGAGCTGGGGGACTGCTCCACTTCATGCTGCAGCAATGATTTGATCCAAGAGGGTGTCAACCTTGGTTGCACCAGAATAACTTGGGGGAGCTTGTTAAAATCAGATCCTTGAACCCCAGCCCTAGACATTCACATTCACCGGGTCCATGGGAGCTTCCTCTGCCTCCACTCCAGGAGATTCCCATTTAGGTAGACAGGCACCACACTGAGAAACACTTTCCAAGAGAAAAACTGCAAAGGGGCGGATGCCAGGTCCATGTCAGCTCTGAACAGACTGATGGTACAAGGTAAGAACTTGGAAAACATCTCCAAATAAGAGAACATACACAAATGCATGCACCTGTACACACACACACACACACACACACACACACACAGAAACTAAGGAGTCACGTAGCCTCAAAAGGTACAACTCTCGTGGTGCATAGCATCAATTTTGAGGTCTCCCTCACCTGCATATCAAAAACTGCTGACCCTGGTCAGTGGTCAGTGGAAGTGTGAATCAATGTGCCTTGCCCCCAAATCTTCTTTTGATAGAAGCCTATATGTTGCACAGATGGGATGGTTTGGATTAGAGGCGGAAATAAAAATGAGTAAAACCACAGGTGTATTGTCAAGATGAATATGCACGCAGCCTGGAATTGGAATGGGACCAGGTAGCATCACGCCTGGATGGGGAGGCAGAGTAATCCGAATTGACTCAAGACAAAGGGAAAACAAATGGAAAGTGACAGGCACAGAGGGGAGCGGCAAGAGCTAATGGGCCGAGTAACCAAGAATTCCATCCAGCCCGTCACCCAGCCTGCCCACTTGGCTCTTTCTTCCCCATCATCCAGGAAATACCCCCGGGACTAAGCTCCTGAGCATCTGGATAGATGATACACCCTGCACCATGTCAACAACAGCTCCCCTATTGTTATCAATTTGGTTCAACAGATGTTCACCGCAGACAGAGAAGACAAATGAGATATCACTGTAGAAGAGAAAACCACGAGTTCTGAGCACCTTCACTCCACGGCAAGGCTTATTATAGGAATCCCAATTAGAGCCAGGTCTGGACCAGGAATAAAGATGCTTCCTTGTCTCCTTCCCTCCTTTCCTTCCTGACTTCATCATCATTCCTTCCTGCCTGCCCCCTAAGAACATTCACAATTTGTGGCCCTAGTGGGAAGTGTCCACCATCTAGACTTCTAGGGAATTCCTGAACAATGGCTTATGAAGGGTTTTCAGGCTGAGATTCGAGCTGGTGCAACTTCTCTTTTTCTCTGCTGCTCAGAAGACAGGGGCTGAAGGTACAGCAGGACTGCATTTATTGCAAAGTGTTATTGGATAGAGGTAGGTCATCCTCAAAATCAAGAAGAAAATGAGTTTATACCCACAAGAAGATATTCTTAACTGTTAGGTTGACAAATCAGGAAATCTTGATGGACCCAGGATTGATGTGAGAGCAGGATGTCACCAAAGAACACTGTATGGATCTTGCTTGTTATAGATTCCCACTGCATGCCTGTCTAGAATAGGTGCTCAATAAATATTTGTTGAATAAGTGAACAGACCCTCCCTGTACTGATGGAGATAAAGAACAACAGATTCTTCTAGTATATTTATCATGTTCTCCTTATTCTCATATTGACTATTCTATGCATCTTGAATCTGTAGAGAGATACTCGGACTCAAACATAAGAACACCCAACCCCAGCCAGCAATATGCATGGAATTCTATTTATAGGGCAATATGCAACCCTCGTTAGTAACTGTTGCCTCCGGTGAATTGGTAGACTTAATATACCTTCCTTTAGTCTCCAATCTCCATGATTTCAGGTGATAAGGCCAGGCAGGGATCCAACCCAAGCTGGGTCATTCATGCATGTAACTAATTTTTATTGAACTCTGAGTTATACAGACCACTTTGCAATGAGTATATAGCAAAGAAGAAATAATGGATATGATCACTTTCCATCTAACTACATTCGACATTCAGAGAATGACATTAATTGAATTGTAATAAAATGATAAAATTCAACTGTGATAATTGAGTGCTCTGGAAGACAGTTATGGGGCAGGATGCTGAGAGTGCTTGAGGTAGTTGACCTAAGAAAGTTGGGGATTCCAGAAATTCTTCCCCTGAAGAAGTGGTATTCACCTGAGAGCAGAAGGATGAGTGGGATTTGAAAATGGTGGGGTTGGGAGGGTGTAGTCTTCTAGTTTTCTAGAGGCACAATTTTGCAGGGAGCTTGCTATTTTTCAGAAATTGAGAACAAGGCCAACGAGAGGTGAGGAGGGAGGAAAGCCACTCCAAGTCACCAGCACTCGAGGTTTGCAGCACACCTTCATGATCTCCAGCCCTGAGGTTTTTACCTGCTGATTTTTCTTTCTGGAATGACCTTGGCTAAAGCTATTGTGACAGAAATAGGAAGAGCAAAGAGAGACCAAAAGGTGGAGTTGGGTGGAAGGGCAGCCAGAAAAGGCAGAATGTCAAGGATTTAGGATTCTATTGTATATTCAAGGGGGGGAATCTATTTAGGGATTTTAGGCAATGGAGTGGCTTGATTAAGTTTGCAGTTTCTTTTTTAAAACTTCTTCTGGCCCAATATAGAGAACAGCCAGAATATTGAATAAAAGGTCAAAAGAGCTCTGAGGAGACTAGTTAAGAAGCTAGGATAAACTAGTCAGGAGATGATGGTTGCTTTAACTAGGAAGGTATTAGGGAAGATAGGCAAGGACTAATTCAAGAGATATTTAGGAAATTCTAAAAATGTATGAATTTGACGATGAAATAGACGCAGGGAACAAAGGAGGGAGGTGTCAAGGGCAATGACAGAGAGCTCACTCCTGGAGGACAGTGAGGCGTGGCTCAGGGAGGACCAGCTAGGGTGGGAGCAGGGGTGGAGGCCAACGGAAAGAACCTGAGCTCAGTTTTGCTCATATGAAGTTGGAAGTGTCTGTGAGACCAGAACTGGAGAAACCAAAGAGGCCACTGGATTTATGGATCTTGAGCTCCATAAATAGGGCTGGAATGGTTTGTAAATTTGGGAATCATCTGTGTGGTCCCTGAAGCCAGGGGAATGGATGAATTCACCCAGGGAGATAGGACATAACCAGGACAGAAGAGAGTGATGATGGTGGATGAATCTTCAAAGGACGGAAGGAGAGGTGACAG